>NW_026947506.1:18426247-23426247 GCF_034190915.1 Cavia porcellus
TGTTGTCATTCTTGGGTGTTATTATGCTTTCAGAGGAAAAGGATGAAGCTGGGGGAGACATCTTGCTCTAATCCTTCCTTTGAAAGACACTGCTGCCAGGTAAGGGAGATGAAAGAGACAAAAGAGGGTCCTCTATGACAGCCAGGCATCTCCTCGGAGCTGGGGAAGAATGGCCTCATTGTGCCACGCAGCATTTCCATACTGCTGTGCTGAGCTGTCAGCAATGCTTGGGTCTGGGGAGCTTCTAGGGGCTCCCTTCGGTCAGCAAGAGCTGAGGCTGGTGTTATTTTCCAAAGCAAGCTCCCCTGATCCCAAAGAGGCTAAGGGGCAACCTCCAGAGCAGATACTCTGCACAGCACTCAGGCCCAGGAAAGATTCTGTGAAGGGATAATCAACACCCTATGGAAATTTGAAGATGTGGCAAAAAACACAGAACAACAAATGGGAAGACAGTGTCTGGTTTAGTGCTTCAGAGTGGTCCTCAAGACACTGGAAGTTGCAGAAGTAAAAGGTTTGGTCAAGTCCGGAAGTAAAGAAAATATGTAAATGTTCAGATACTTAAAAAATATAAGTGGATGCTACAATCCACTCATCATCTTCCCCTCATCTTGCACTTGAATTTCCAGTCATCTTCTGACTGGTCTTCTTGCATCCAGTCTTCCAAACCAAGCACAGACTGATCTCAGGGGAACAGTGGTGGGATTCCATGAGATACAGGTTCTGATCAGAGCAGACTTGTGCACCAGTCCTCCAAGGCTGCCCCGTCTCTCAGTCTGCACAGGACCTTTTACCTGACAACTTACCCCACTGCGGTGCCTCTAAGTTCTCGCTTAGCCCTGTGAGTGGGCCAATCAGGACACCGTATCAGTGTGTGCCCCCTCCAGCCACTTAAACTGGAGTCCTTTCCTTTCTTGTCTTTCTTCTCACTTTGTAGTTAAAGCTGCTTCTTGCAAATTTGTGCTTTAGTTTTCATTTCCATTTCTATTCAAGCAAAGACCCATACTGACACAGACCCTGACACTCTAGGCAGCCCATCACCCTTCACTTGTGCCTCAGTTTTAGCATTCACTGTACTATCCCCTAATTCCCTTTATCCTTTTGTGCACTGGCCCCTGAGGTGGTTCTGAGAGGAACAAGTTTTTATATATGTTGGAGTCATCCTTAAGACCAAGGCTCAGGAAGTGATCATTGAATGAATGCATGAGCCTGTGCATATATACCTGTCTGAGGGCCTCTTCATATGGTGCAGAGCTCTGGTGATATTAGGAGGACCCCAGCAGAGAGAGCCCACAGCCAGGGTTGGATAAGGACTCCTGCAACACCTCAACCGCTGCACCAGGAGCAAAAGCTCATGCTTCTCTTGCTCTAGAGAGACTCAGTGCCTGGCTGCTCCTATTCCTGGTCCCTGGTGAAGTGACTAGGGCCAGAAGACCCTTCCTGACTGTCTTCCCTCCATTGAGGCTGACAGATGTGAAGATATCTCTGGGACAGTACCAGGGGTAGCCCAAGCTCGGGACAGTTCCTTCTGTGACAATGCACATTTCCATCAGTATAATTACTGTCCTTCCAGGCAACCACTGTGGAGACAGGGCAGGGAAAGTTGTCACAGAGGACATGAGTGTTTTCTGGATCTCCTGCAGGAGATAAAATGCAGCCTGAATAGCACGAGCCCCCAGTCAGTGTGTGTCTTGCTCCAGAGAAGGGGCCTGGCAAGAGGCCCCTTCACCCCACAAGTGTTGCTGACACTAATTCCTGGGAGCAGGCACTCTGTGGGCTCCTGTACCAACAGGGCCTGGCAGACCACAGGGGAAATGGTGTTTTCCCATGGCACACTGCCAGGTGGTGGAGGAATCCCTCAGACAGTCTTCCTGATCAGCTTGTGGTCGATCTGGAGAGCTCTGGAGCCAGGGATGGAGCAAGAAGGACAGGAAAAAAGCAGATTTCCAGTGCGGGTTGGTCATCCATGTGTAAGAGCAGCACCAACCTCCTGTGAGAACAGCACAGCTATCAGGGGATCTGTATGGAGAAGAGAAACACAAAGGCCTGGGGGCAATAAAAATCTTAAGGCTGCTGCTCATGGAATTGGGGAACTTTTAGGGAGCAACAGCCACATGCCTGACTGTGCACGCAAAACACTTTGGTTGCACTTGCTTGGTTGATCCCATAGCCGTAATAATATTTTCACAGTTGAGAAGACACTGGATCACAGGCACAAAGTCACTCATTCATGATCCCAGAACAAGGGTGTGCAGTGCTGAGGTCCAAGCTGAGGCAGTGTCTCTGGGCCAGCCCTGTACTTCTGATCTTAGTTCTGCTGCTGCCGTGGGCCAGCTGAGACTTCTTGACACTGTGTGGTAGAGACAGTCCTGCATTTGGAAACTGAATTTAACCACAGCAGTGTGGCTCCCCCAGCAAGTCATTTGCCCTTTGGATTAGCATCCTCATCTGAGAGACAAGATGTGAGAATGAGTCCTTCACCTGCTGTGGGTGGTTAGTTACATGCAAGAATATGTTGAAATGCATCTAGTTCAGTGGGTGGGGTTGTCTTGAAACCAAACCAACCGTGGAAAAACTGAGCATCCTACTCCACCCTCCAGAGCTCTGGAGACATCCTCTGCCTGTGCTGTCCCACATAGCAGCCCCTGGCCACATTGCTTGCAAAGCCCTGATTCATGAATGGAAAATATTTCATTCTATTCAAATTTCACAGTACAACATGGCAGTTGCTACTGGAGTGGATGGCACAGGAGACAGTTTCAACTGAAGGGAGGTCACATCATCCACTTCTTGGTTCCAAAGACAAGGAGATAGAGGTTGCTGGTGGGGCAGAGAATAAGTCCAGAACCAGGTCTTAGCACCCTGAGAGTCTCCACCTCTGAGTATCCTTGATGTTGACCAAGCGCTGAGCAAATAGCATTGATCACTATTGGCCTGAAGCCTACATGATATTAACTGCTGGGAACCACAGAGCAGCCCTGAGTCTGAGAGCCCCTAAAGGCTTCCAGGAGCTGAGACATTAATCAAGCCCACTTCAGCAGAAGCTTGTGTGATGTCCCCAGTGGGAGTCGCACTCACACTCTGGGTTCAGTCAAGTCCCCTTCACTGGGGTCAGCAAAAGGACCTCTGTTCTTATTGCACCCATCGTGCCAGTATGGGCATCATGGACAGCCCACAGCTTCGAAGAGTGGCCTTGCAAGTAATAGACTTAATGGTGTCACTATGAAAAGAAAGGGTGACCCAGTGAGAAGCTGAGCCCTGGATCTGACATTTTCCATATGAACAG
The DNA here is from genome assembly GCF_034190915.1 of Cavia porcellus. NCBI lineage: Eukaryota > Metazoa > Chordata > Mammalia > Rodentia > Caviidae > Cavia > Cavia porcellus. The sequence goes on from NW_026947506.1 coordinate 18,429,531, forward strand.
GAACAGCCTTACTGCCCGGCCATGAGAGCGGCCCCTTCCTGTGGTCACACTTCCTGTCTGAGTGTGGTTCCCAGCCTTCACCTGGGCTTATCCCTTCTTCTTTAAAACAAACCAAACAAATAAAGAAAGAGAGAAATCAGAAGTAAAGAATGTGCAGGAATGGTGGAGAGAATAATTTTCTTTATGTTTCCCATGGCAGACAGATGGACTCTTTATTTCTTAATGAAAATGAAATTAATTTAATTTATCAGAGTTTTAGTAGAATCACTTGTTTGGAGAAACAGAAACAAACAAATGCTCAGTCGCAGCAGATTTATGTGAATGAGTAAACTGCTTAAATGGTGCTCATTAGTCACACGACACTCCTTTGCCTTGTTTTCTTGAGCTGCCATAACAAAACACCAATGTAGCTGCTTAAACAACAGAAATTTATCTTCTCCCAGCCCAATAAGTTGCCAGTCCAAGCTCAAGGGATGGGCAGACTTGGCTTCTCCTGAGGCCCCTCTAAATGGCTTTGGGATAATGACAGCTCTTTATGTCTCTGAATGGCCTTGTGGGACCCATAGTCTCTCTGTTTATAAGGACACAGTCACATTGGGCTTGGGCCCCACCCTTACAACTTCATCCAGCCATAATTATACCTTTCAACGCCCATCTTCAAACACAATCACTGGGTGTTAGGGCTTCAAACCACAAATTAAGGGGCACAAATCTTGTCTATTACACTCACTGAGCACATTCAAAAGAAAATGACAGAACAGCTGATCTTTGGGATTCACACAGACTTGTAAGAAATGTAACACATTCCACATATACCAGGTATCAAGAGGTAGATGTTACTTTGCTTTGAGGATGTAGAGGAAGAATTCAGAGAAGACTTCAGGAATAAAGAGCCGAGTCAACTGAGTTTGGAAGGAGAGCCCCACCTAGACAGGATGGCAGGAAAAGGAATAAAGGATGCCTAGGGAGAAATTGTCTTGTCCTACAGATGAGAGAAACCAAGTTTCTCCTGGATTCTGAAAGATCCTGCCTGAAATTCTCCCTTCAACCTCAGAGAACCAAACTAGAGATGACATCTTCATTTACCACTTTCCCTTAAGAAAGGGCGTTGAGCGACATAGTCATGGTTTCAGACATCATAAGCACAGAGGACCAGGAGTGTGTGTGATTTCCCTGAGCAGACGAGTGAGGAGTGAGCTTGCAGTGAGGGACCTTCAACTGAGTCACATCTTCAGAATTCAAGTTCCTTCCCTCCCACCATTCTGCTTTCCTTGCCACAGGCTCAGCCACAAGCTGCATCCTCCTCTGACTTTGGCAGCTGCCTGTGGATCTAGGCTAAGTGCTTGCTTGCTCATGCCCTGCAGGGGATAAAAGGAAACACCCTCCACAGAGAGTGACATGCTGGAGTTGGTGTGTACAGTTCTGTGAGAGCTGATGAGAAATCAGTAAGGTGTGTGTTAAACTCAGCAATTATTAAAAATTAAATTACACAAATTGTGCATTACAATTATATATTGGCTTCTACACATCCATTATATCAGTAAATATTTATAATAAGCAACTGTATGTAGGTATCTATTATTTCCCACACAGCCCATTGTTCATCATTTGCTAGTGCCCATTCCTTGACCCTCTAGTGTGACAGGGCCACTGTGCTCCATTGTACCTCACATCCCTCCCTTCAGCCCATATGGCATGCGCTGATCATCCTGTCACAGCAGTGGATGTTTTATCTAAATGGAGTGGAGGGTTTCTGGGGAAGAAAGGAAATGGAGGGTGAGTTTGGGTAGCTACCACAAGTGTCTGCAATGTTTAGATCACCCATCTCCAGCAGCACAGTGACAGCTGATACAACATCCTCTCTACTTTGTTCCTGGGAATTAGTGCACAGCACCTTTTCCAACAGTCCTGGTGACTCCGAGCAGACTAGACAGAACCACTGACATCTGGGATAGAGAATCTCTGTGACCACACAGTTCCTGGGCTTTGGAGAGAGGGACAACCTGCCTGGGAAAACCCAAGGATTCAGACCTCTCCTCTCCTCAAATGTCCAGATTTTTCTGGAACTTCCCCACCTCTAGAAGTCAAAGGACATAAAAGTGTTTTATAAACACGGGCTTTCAGAAATGCATGGTTGCCCTTAGAAATCTTCAGAGTGCTTTTAGACTGAGCATGTCATTCAGCTTGTCCTTGGAGTCCAGAAACATCATTTCTCAGACCACAGCTGGTTTCTCTGATGGGAAGGAAGCAAATAAAGACATCTGAGCCATCTGTAAAGTGTCCAGAGTGTGGGAAGTGGCCTCCTGCCAGAGTATCCTGTCATCTATGTAAAACACACTCACCAAAACTCCCTTCCCTCAGCACAGATCATTAGTCCTGCTTCCCTGACCAGCTGCCAGCTGGCCCTTAGCTTTCCTCAAGGGCTAAGATCCTACTTTGCTGTCACAGCTCATTCTTTGGTTCATCCCTTAGGTTCAGTCTTCAAATACCAGCCAGAATGCTCCAATGTGTTCAGCCTGCTCCTCCTAATTTTCCTCATTGTGTTCAACTCCAAAGGCAGTTTACACCTTACTGGCCATCCCTACACCATATTTTTCTCCACCTGTCAGTCCCATGATACCAGTGCAGTCTTATCTTTCTGCTGAATTCTTCACTGTTCCTATTCCTCATGCTGCTGGTTTAATTGATGCCTCCTCCAGGCTTCCTGCTCTCTCCCCTGCTGTTACACTGGGGCATCTTCCTCTCCTCAGCTCTCAAGTCCAGAATTTGGCTCCATGCCTGGTCTTTAGCTATGGTCTCTGTCCTCAGTGCTAGGCCCATCGATCTGCACAGCACAGTATGTCCACACAGAATTCTCCCTTCCTTCCCAGCCTGTCATCTTCCTGTCCCACTGCAGTAAATGGAATTGTTGTCCTTTGTTTCTCCCAGGACAGAGATCCTAAAGCCATCTTGACTCTACCCTTCTTTATAAATTACACCGGGGCCATCTGCACCTGAAGTGAGGTATATTAGTCAGGGTTTTACTAGAGAAAACATATAACATGAGATATACACATGTATAAGAAATGACAAGATTGGCTTATGATGATCAGCCACAGAGTCAGATGAGGAAGCATGCAGAGAGTGTCTGCACACTGGAGGTTGAAGGATTCAATCTGAGGTCTGGAGTTTACCCCAGTGTCTCATGCAGGTCCACACCAGCAAGCTGATGAGTCTGCAACAGAAGGCCAAAAGCTCTACAATGTAAGGATGAAGAGTCTATCCCAGAAAGCTCAAGAGTCTACACTGGAAGACAGGAGATGACATCCAAACCAAAGGCAAATGCATTCGTCTTTGCTCCTTCCTTTTTATACCTCCAGGTAATGAGCCACCCTAGGGTGAGTCTCCTATACCCTAGGGTGTAGAGTTGCTAGGGTGTAGACAGTCTCATGCATTCACCCATTTAGTGAAGCTTCTAAACGTCTCAAGTTGACAGACTCAATCAGCCACTACATGAGGGTTCCGTGGCTATTGCCCTGGAGTCCTCATGTAATCTTTCCATTCTTAACAACCTTAGTTAGTAGAGATATCAGTAAATGTTTCTTTCAAAGAACCAGCTAGGAAATATATTAGGCTGCCATGCTGTTTTTCTGGAAACTATTCTACTCTGCTCATGTATCTACAATGGAGACTCACCCTAGGGTGGCTATCACCTGGAGGTATAAAAAGGAAGGAGCAAAGATGAATGCATTCCATTCTTTGGAGAAACTCCAGTCTTTACCTTTGGTTTGGATGTCGTCTCCTGTCTTCCATTGTAGACTCTTGAGGTTTCTGGCATAGACTCTTCATCCTTACATTGTAGACATCCTTACATTGTAGAAAATGAGTGGGTATATCTGTAGTCTAATAAAATTTAATTTGTAAAATCAGGCTTCTGGCCCTACTTAGCCTTGTCTCAGTCTTATTTATACTGTATCTATTTTTTACCTGGATTATTTTGTCAGTACAGGAGCTGATCTTCCTGCTCTAGTCTTACTTTCTTCTGATCAGTTATTTTTATCTTGTTGTTGTCTTAGTCATTGTTGTAGTCCAGGTTTGCAAGGGAAACAATTTAATACAGGACACATAACTTATGGGCTTATTTTATAATAGTCATCCAAAGAATCAAATAAGAGTACAGAAATTCTGTCCACACATTAGAGATCTGAAGAATCCAGGTGATGGCCTGGATCCCATGACAATGTAATGTATGAGTCTAGCTGAAGACTCAGATCATATAGCAATACCTCTATGAGTCCAAATGGAAGCCTAGAGCCCATGACAGTCTCATGCAAATCTGTTTCACAGATCTGCACTAGGAAGGCCCAAAGGTTAGTGGTAGGCACTAGAAAGTCTGTGCCAGAAGGCTGAATGATCTGTGGCAGCAGGCTGATGGATCTGCACTGGAGCCAGGAAGTGATACTCAAGGTAAATAAAAGAACCCTCCTCAGCAACAGCAGGGTCCTGAACTCTTGAGATAATGACAACTGAGTTCATATCAGGAAAGTTAGCATGATAAGATTATCCAGGAGAATCAACAGCACCACCTCTTCCTCTTCAGTTCTGCTTTGTATGCAACAATCTACAGGTGGACCTTCCACACCTAGCACCATGCTGATTCAGTTCAGCTGGGTGAACAAGCAGACTGACAGTTGTCAGTGCAACACAGTCAGTTCTTGTATTGCAGGGACAAGTACTGGACATCTATAATTTTTAAAAAAAGAGATTCATTTGGCTCATGGCTTCAGGGGACTCAGTTCAAAATCATTTGTGTACAAGGCAGGAACACCATGGTGGAAGGTTGTAGGGTGGCAAAACTGCCTAGCTCAAGGATTCTGTGAAGCAGAGTATGGGAAGAAGGCTATGACAGAGACACCTTCTAAGGGTCACCTCCAGAGACCCACCTCCCACTGTATCCAATCTCCTGACAGTACATTTGGCAATGAACATGAGTGAATCCATCTCCTGATGAGTACAGTACCCTAAGATTGAGTCTCCTTTCCTAGAGTCTGTCAATCAAGGCAAGTTGAGAATACGACTTAATCATGACACTGTCTAAAGTAAATGCTTGCTGTTGAATGTCTCTCCCTAAAACACAGGCCCAGCTAGACACAAAAATCTTTGAGACACTGAAAACTTACTTTGCATGCTCTGAAAACCTTGCTGAATTAGGTTGTCTAGGTGTCACAGCTCTTCCCCACCCCTGAGTATCTACTACTGCCAATCTAGGAGGCTCTTCTTACAAAATGCCTCTTCTATGAAGCCATCAACCTCTTCACTCCCAACAGAGTTCTTCAGACACTCATCTAAGTAACAGCACACCCTGCCCACTGTGGCATCTCATCCTGAGTCCCTCATGGTGAAGTCCTTTAAGCCTCTGTCTCCTTTTCTCAACCAAAAGTTCTCTAGCAGGCAGAAAGTGACTTTCTTCAAAATCAGTTTATTTCCCCAACATATTACTGTGTTTTCCTGGCCCAAGGTGAGGAATTACCTGATTTAAATCTCCAATTTTAAGTGTAAAAAATGTGTTTCCAATTTGTAAGTGCAAAAAAGCTACATTACAGAACTAAAGTGAATCTATTCTTCCCACAACCAACAAATGTGTTTGGCACTGGTCACAGAGGTTTCCCCATTAGTCTGTAGCTTGCTTACTGTGTCTGTGATTAACTCCTTATTTTTTAATTAAAAGACCAGATCATAAAAAATGGAAAAGATGGAGGCTGGGGATTTAGCTCAGCAGCATAAGCACCTGCCTTGCAAGCAGGCGGTCATGAGTTCGATCTCCAGTACCGATAAAAAAGAAAAAGAAAAAAAAAATGGCAAAGATGTTCAAAGACTTAGGAAGATAAAGAAATTATTTTTAAAATATGAAAAAGTCTTTAAAAAATGAAAATGGCAGGAAAATGTAGAGTGTTTTATGTGAGAATGAATGGAATGGCTGTCTGTACACATCCTTTTAAGAAGCACATCATCAGGACCACCACATGGGACCGTGGAACACCAGCCAGAGGTGCACACAGGGCCAACCTAGACCTGGGCTCCTCCTGTGACTCCCACCATCTCTGCACACCACCTCACAGGACTGGGAACTCCATCCAAGGCACGCATAGGGCTAGCCTAGACCGAGGCCCTAACTCCTGCCATCTACGCAGACCACTTTGCAGGACCCAGGAACTCCAGCCAGAAGTGTGCATGAGAACAAGCCAGAACCAGGCCCCTCCTGTGTCCCACAGTGCTGGCCACCCACCTCAGGACCTAGGAACTCCAACCTGTGATGCAAGCCTCCGCATCCCCACCTCCTGGACCTAGCATTGCTGTTGCTTTTCAGCTCCCAAACCTCCCCCTAGAAACTGCAGTGGATTAACTGTGCGGTATCAAGGAGAGACTCAGTAAGAAGAACTCAGCAGGCTTCCATCAGTGAGGTGAGTTTGTCCCTAAAATAGGAACAGAGTTTGCCATCTTCAGTGGGTAAACAGGAGCAACACAGAAGCCCCCTCCAGAAGTAGGCCACAGGGGAGGTTGGCAATTGGGTGTGGAGTCCTTCCTCCATACAGAGAATATCAGGTAGCTTGGGGAGGGTGTCATCAAGACCTCCCCCAACCTGGAGAAAATTAAGGGGGCCTGTTGGAAACCCAGAGACACAGTAGGGTCCCAAAAAAGACAAACACTATAAACAGGGAGATCTGGTGACTCTGAACAACTTGAAGACATGATAACAGCAGGAACTAGGGGTTGATTTCCAATAGTACTTCTAGACTTGTAAGCCTAGGAAGAACATAGGATTCACCCAACAGGCTCTGCAGGGGGAATTCAGGTGACTGGCCCACCTCTTCATTGTGGGACCGAGCAATTGGACAAACATCAACCTTACAGTAGGATCCAAAGATACACACTACCAACAGTTCACACTGGTGGATTGAAGGACCAAATATTAACCTGAAAAGGGAAAATGGCAAACCAAAAAAGCAAAATGCTATCTCAAACATCTAGTCTATCAGAGCAAGAACAGGAGACATTGAAATAGAGGACTTCAAAAGTAACACAAAAGAAATCTCTGAAAAGATAGCAAGTGAAATAAAAAAACAACTCCACGAGGCTACAGAGGAAACCAAATTAGAAGTAGTCTCTCATGTAAAGATGGAAATAACAACCTTAATAAATGAACTCTTCAGCACAGCTAGAGAACAAATAGATTTTTTTTAAAAGTACATGAGCATGGGAAACTGATTAAAACCTTGAATGAACAATATAGAAAACAAGCAGAATTCATAAAACAAACACAAAGAGACATCTAAGAAACAAAAAAAAATTCTATTCAAAGCTGGAAAAACCATTTAAATGAAGCTGAGGATAGAATTTTCAACCATAAGGACAAGATCACAATTTGTAATCATGAAAAGATAGAATTTTTAAAAATAACAAAGCAGCATGAAATGACAATCCAGCAGCTTCAAGATGATGCCAAGAGAAGTAATATAAGACTAATAGGCATTAGTGAAGATGCAGGAGTCAATGCAAATGATATAACTAAAATATTCACAGAAGTAATAGCAGAAAATTGCCCAAACATGGGGCAAAAATATGATATGCAGATAAGTGAGGCATATAGAGACCAATCACAAGCAACATAAATCTATACTCAGACATATAATAATCGATATCCCAGACTTGCAGCATAAAAACAATACTAAAAGCTGTTAGAGAAAAGACACAACTCACCTAACAAGGAAAGCCCATTAGAATCACAGCAGACTTTTCATCACAAACCCCCAAGTCAAGATGAACGTGGAGTAAGGTATTACAAGTCCTCAAAGACGACAACTTTCAACCCAGATTGATATACCCAGAAAAACTTTCATTCAAATTTAATGGAGAATCAAGATACTTTGTGACAAAGAACAACTGAAGAAATTCATGTCCACCAAACCAAAACTAGAAAGACTGTTGAAAGATGTACTAGATAGAGACAAAAATGACCACAATCTCCAGAATAACAACAGAAAGAAAACACCAGGTAGGACAAGCAGTTATACAAAGGAAAAGCAGAAAGCAAACAACCAGAACATAACGTGGCAAAGTTGACCCAGTACATATCAGTTATATCCATAAATGTAAATGACTTCAATTCATCTATCAAAAGAAATAGGTTGACAGAATGGATCAAGAAACATGATCCCACAATATGCTATATACAAGAAACACATCTGACCCAAAAGGAAACTCACAGATTAAAAGTCAAAGCATGGAAAAAACTATTCCATGCAACAAGAACCCAGAAAAAAGCAAGGGTGACTATTTTATTTGCAGACAATGTGAACTTCAACCTAAAAATGATTAAAAGAGATAAAGAAGGTCACTACATACTCCTTAGTGGAATAATTCAGGAAGAAGAACTAACAATTATAAATATATAAGTGCCAAGTACAGGAGCACACAACTATATAAGACAGATACTAATGGACATGAAAAACCAAATATACAAGAGCACAATTATAACATGGGACCTCAACAGCCCATTGTCACAAAGAAATAGATCAACTAGACAAAAAGTCAGCAAAGAAATAATAGAACTGAATCATACCAGTGAGCAATTGAACTTAGTAAATGTTTACAGAGTGTTCCACCCAACCACATCAGAATGCACATACGTCTCAGCTACACATGGGACATTCTCCAAAACAGACTATATATTATCTCATAAAACATTTAAGTAAATGCAAATGTATTTAAATTATTCCATGCATAATATATGACCATAGTGCACTGAAATTGGAAATTAATGGTAAAAGAAATTGCAAAACATGCATAAATACATGAAAACTAAAAAAACAACCTTCTGAACAACCAATGGGCTACAGGTGAAATTAAAGAAGAAGTAATGCAATACCTACAATTCAATGAAAATTCAGAAACAACATAATCTGTGGGACGCAATGAATGAAAGTGGTCTTAAGAAGGATATATACAGCAACAAATTTTCATATCAGGAAAACAGAATGAGCACAAATAAACAACCTAATGCTTCATCTCAAGCTTCTAGAAAAAGAAGAGCAAGTTAAACCCAAAGCTCATAAAAGACAGGAAATTGTAAAGATTAGAACAGAAATCAATGAAATTGAAACTAAAAAAAAAAAGAATTAATGAATCAAAAAGCTGGTTTTTTTGAGATTTAAACAAAATTGACAAACTTCTACTAACTTCATAAAGAAAAAGAAGGAAAAAAAACCCAAATTCACACAATAAGGTTTGGAAAGGGGGAAATTATTACAGATCCCATGGAAATTCAAAAGATCGTGAATACTTACTTTGAAAAACTCTACTCACAGATAGTGGAAAACACAAAGGAAAGAGACAGATTTATAGAAACATATGAACTGCCAAACCTCAACCAAGAAAATATAGTAATTTTGAATAACCCAATACCAGCTATTAAAATTGAAAACATGATTAAAAACTCACCAGCAAGGAAAAGCTCAGGTGCTGATAGATTCATGGCTGAATTCTATTTTAAAAATTTAGAGAACATTTGATGCCAATACTCCTCAAACTCTCCAATGAAATTGAAAAGGAAGCAATCCTCCCTAAATCATTCCTGGAGACAAGTATTACTCTGATACCAAAACCAGAGAAAGACCCAACCAAAAAGGAGAACAATAGGCCAGTCTCACTAATGAAAACTGATACAAAGTTTCTCAATAAAATACTGGCAAATAGAATTCAGCAAATCATCAAGAAGATTATACACCATGACAAAGTGCAATTTTATTCCAGGAAAGCAGGGATGGTTTGACATATGAAAATCAATAAATATAACACAAAACAAAAACAACATGATCATGTCAATAGATGCAGAGAAAGCTTTTGATAAAACCCAACACATGTTCATAATAAAAACCCTTCACCCTTCACAAACTCAGGATACATGGTGTCTACCTCAATCTCATAAAGGCCAACTATGACAATCCAATAGCCAACATTATACTAAATGGACAAAAACTGAAAGCTTTCACTTTAAAATCAGGAAAAAGACAAGGATGTCCATTATCACCACTCCTATTCAATATAGTTCTAGAAATACTAGCTAGAGCAATCAGACAAGAGAGAAAATAAAGGGAATAAAGATAGGAAAGAAAGAAGTTAAACTATCACTATTTGCAGATGACAAGATACTCTATATAGAAAACCCAAAAACCTATATTAAGAGACTACTAGAGTTAATAAACAAACTCAGTAGTGTAGCTGGATACCAAGTCAGTGCTCAAAAATCAATAGCATTCCTGTACACAAACAAAAAACTCACTGAGAGAGAAATTATGGAAATACTGCCTTTCACAATAAGTGAATATATAATAAGAAATTATGGAAATATGGAATAACAATAAAAAATTATGGAAATACTACCTTTTCATAATAAAAGAAATGAAATACTTAGGAATCAACCTAACCAAGAATGTAAAAGACCTATATGCTGAATATTATGCTATACTAAAAAAGGAGATTGAAGAGGATATTAGAAAATGGAAAAATATTCCTTGCTTTGGCTAGGAAGTACCAACATTGTGAAAATGGCCATGATTCCAAACCTGTTATACAAATTTAATGCAATCCTAATCAAAATACCATTGACATACCTCACAGATCTAGAAAAAACACTTCTAAAATTCATTTGGAAACAAAAGAGACCTAGAATGGCAAAAGCAATTCTGGGCAACAAAGACAAGGCAAAAGGCACCTTAATTCCTGACTTGAAACTACACTACAAAGCCACAATGATAAAATCAGCATGGTACTGGCAAAGAAATAGATCTGAGGATCAATGAAACAGATTAGAAGATAAAAACACAACTACAATGACATTCAGCCACCTGATATTTGACAAAGGGTCTAAACATGTACACTGGAAGAATAGGCTCTTTAATAAATGGTATTCGAAAAATTGGCTTTCCACATGCCAAAGACTGAAACTAGACCCATGTGTATCATCATGCACAAAACTGAAGTCTACATGGATCAAAGACCTAAATATTAAAACATAAACACTAAATCTACTTGAAGACAAGGTAGGTAGAAGTCTTGGAGACATAGGGATAGGCAGAGAATTCATGAACAAAACACAAACTGCACGGGAGACACTTCAAAGAATCAACAACTGAGATCTCATATTATTTGAAGTTTCTTCACCTCAAAAGAAATCACCAACAGAGTGAAAAGAAAACCCACAGAATGGGAAAGAATTTTAGCCAGCAACCCCTCAGATACTTACATCCAGAACCTATATAAAATTAAAAAATTCAAGCCCCTCAAATTCAAACTCTCTCTCCAAAAATGAGCATCTGAGATGAACACACAGTTCTCAGACGAAGATACACAAATGACAAATAAATATATGAAGAAATGTTTACCATCACTCTCATTCAAGAAATGCAAATTAAAACAGCACTGAGATTTTATCTTACTCTGGGAAGAATAGCTACCATCAAGAAAACAACTGATAACAAATGCTGGTGAGGCTGCAGCGGAAAGGGAACACTATTGTTGGTGGGAGTGTAGACTGGTATAGCCACTATGGAAATATTATTATGGATATTTCTCAGAGGACTAGGATTAGAAGCTCCATTCAACCCAGCTATTTCCCTCCGGGGTATTTTCCCAGAAAAACTGATAATGTCATGTCACAGTGACGTATGTGTACCTATGTTCATAGCAGCACAATTTGTAACATCTAAATTTGGAAACAATAAAAATGCCCATCCACTGCAGAGTGGATAAAAAAGATGTGGTATTTTTATACAGTGGAATATTACTTAGCTATAAAAACAATGATCTTGAGGCCTTCGTATTGAAATGGAGACAACTTGAGACTGTCCTCATAAGTGAAATAAATAAGAATCATATTTGTATATGTCACATTGTGTCTCTAGTGTAAAAAGGTAATAAAACTGTAGGAGTAATAAAACCCAAAATGTGTAATTGCTATTATAAAAAATAGAAGAAAAGAAAGCACTTTAAAGGATATAACTGCATCTATGTTTAAGTGTGTAGGATTAATAACCGTATTAATAAGTTTTTGTTGGATCTTTGAGCAGAACTGTTTGCAGTCTTACTGTTTGAATGTTCATTTTGTGTCCTTTAATTCTGTAACTTGAACAACTGTTTCTAAAATGATAGTAGGTAATTTATTAACTAGTGATTTCTTAGTGTTTTTTTTTTGTAATTCTGTATTGTTATTACCTTTTTTTCTGTTTTGTTTTTTTCTCTCTCTCTATTTAAATAAATTTTTTTAAAAAAAGAAGTGCATCAGACCAGGGGTACAGACAGCACAGTCACTGTGATATGAATATAGCAAAAGGCAAGTGGAAAAAGCATACACTGAAAAATGGAAAAGTCGGGGCTCAGTTTTAGCTGAGCAGCACAAGCACTTGCCTGGCAAGTGTGAGGTCATGAGTTCTATCCCTGGTACCAAAAAAAAAAAAAAAAAATTAAAGAAGGAAAAAAAAAAAAGAAAAAGAAAAATGGAAAAGTATTAGGGATTTGCCTGGAGTTGGCACTGTACAATATAGACAGACTAAGTATGGCTATTTAACTTGCAGTAATGAAAATCAAATACAATTTAAAATTCAATCTCTCAGCTTCACTAGCCACGATTCACACACTCACCAGCTGTGTGTGGCTGGAGGCTGCCACTGGACAGAGCAGATAGAAAAATTTCCATCACCCCCAAGCTACCAAGAGTAGCGCTGACTTAAGTTGCCTTTGAGTACTAACATTAATTCAAAAAAGGGAAGCAAATTTGTTTGAGAAGGTGAAGGCTGAATGCAGTAAGCATGCCAAGGAGAAGCTGAGGTTGGAAGCCTCCCAGAGCTGAGGCCCATGGTGATCTGCCCAGCATCTGAAGGGGAGGAGCCATCAGTCCTGAGCAGGTTTGCCCAAGCTCTTGATGGCACCATCAGCTGTGACAGCATTGCATAGTGGTCAGGGCTATTTGGTGTTTTCAGCGTAAGCTTCAGATGCTTATTTTGGGAAAGAGATCCTCTATCACAGTTTTCACTGAACTGTGGCTCATGATTGGTGAGTGAGTTATGAATCCTTTAGTATACAAGCCAACTTTTTAACTGAAATAGGATTAAACAGACAAGAAAATGTCAGTCTGGAATGCTCTTTCTAGCAAACAAACACACCCCCAAGCTCCTTTGTGTCTCTCTCCCTGTAGAGCAGCCCCTCCTATCTCCTTGCTGTGCTCAGGAAAGCAAATAGTGCCACCATGGCCCTCTGGCTGCTGGCCCCTCCTGTAACCTCCTATAATGGCTGCTTAGCCTGGCCAAGCTTCCCTGCTTGCCTTCAGAGGAAAGCTGTTTCCACACTCATGCCCTTGCTTACCAGGAAAACATGTTTTCATCCTCAAGACCAAAGACTAAACTCAAGTGAAGCTTTGTGGGAACTGTGCAACCTCTCCACAGAGTCTGTTAGGTTACAGCTCCCGCCCCCGTTTCTCTGTAACAGCACTCTGCACATGGCATCCTGTCTACCAGCATGTGTGTGAGTGCACTGGGACTGTTCTTCAGATGCTCCTGGGTTGCCCCCAAACCATAGGTAAGGTAGAGTTTCTTTTCTTGTGTCTGCATGGCTGAACAAGGCCAGAGACTGGTTCCGGACCATGAATTAGAACAGGGAAGATGAGTGTCCTTTCTAGGATGAAACACTTAATGCACTATGTGGCACTCTTGAGATACCTTTTCCCCCTCTAGCATGGATGACAGCAATGCTAATTTTGAGCATTGCTAATTTTGGCCAATAAAAAGTGGAGGTTGTTTGTAATTGCAGCTAATCCTAGCTAAAGTTTCCTGATACATATGTGTTGCTCCCATGGGAAAGTTAGCTCCTCAACTAGGTCCCTTGTGGCCTTCCAAGTTCATGGTGGGAATTTAAGAAAGTCTTCACTGAACAAATGAATGGCCTGGCTCACCACTTCTCAGGAGGGATGAAGCAGAAATAAAATATTTATTATCAGAGAGATAAAGAGCCATTAATAAAAACATACTGTGTCCATGCCTGTCAGAAATAATGGCCACCTGAGAAATACATTTAAATAATTCAAAACTGATCTTCTATGAATAGTTTTCACTGTTTCAGTCCAGTTTTCTGTTCTGGTTGTGGACCTTGCATTATTACCAAGAGAGGAATGTTCATTAGAGAAGCAGCCCTGCGCAGCATTTTTCATTTGTCAGTGTCCGCATGGATGAACCATTGGTCCACATGGAGCATCAGCACTTTCTAGAAAATCACACTCAGCACTGTACGTGTCCCCCTCCACTTAGCAGGCCCAGCATGGACCGGAAGGCTGTGGGTACCCAGTATGCTGGCTTCAGATGTCTGCCTAGCAAAGCCCACAGGAGCCAAAGGGTGCTTGTTTCCAAGCAGCTTGCTCCCGAGATGTTTTTTCAGTGATGGGAAATGAAACAGAGCTGTCCCTGCACCAGCTGAGGATTTTCCTTGTGAGTGATTGGAGCCCATCGGAGCCCACACGGTCATCATTTGCCTTTTGAGCTGCTTGCTCCATCTTCTTGGCAGAGGCTCCAGTTACGAAACTATGACTAATGGCAGGGAGAGGGAACCCTGGAGGCTGATCTGCCTGGGGAGAGCTTCCAGGGGATCTGTGCAGAAGCCAGAGAAAAGTGAAACATGGCCCAGCTCACCAAGATAAGATAGGAAAAGTGAGGCAGGCGATCGCCTGAGAGGGGACAGGCACAGACCCAAGGGGCTCCTGGGAGGAGTCACGGTGGCTGTTACTGTCAGGGTTGTTGTTTTATTACTTCAGAGCACGCACAGCTTGCAATTCTCCAAATCTGTAATCCAGGCTGGAGATTCCAAAACCTCCATGAACTAGGAAATTTCTCTCTATGTGACTTCTTTCCATAAGGAGGGCACGGGATTCCTGCATGCAAAAGAAGAGGATTTGGCCTAGAAATCAGAGTTACCTGGTGGGATCCTACCCATGTGTGACCTGAGGTGAAGCGTTGCCCCTCACTGTGACTCAGCTTCCATATCTGTGAAACACTGTGCTTGGACTGCAGCAGAGGGCATGAGGACTCAGTGGGGAGATGCACGTGAAACTCACTCATCTTACTGAGCACATCCTGCACTTTCGATAGGAGTTCAATGTTACCTATTTCTCAAACACATATCATAAATCCTCATTTAAAATCCTGGTCTGCTCCAGAAATTGAATAAGCATGCAGAGATTGGCATAGCATTCTGTGGACAAGAGGTAGAGTGCTGCAGGTGAGCTGTGCTGTGGTCACCTCAGCTTCTGGTTCCCCCAGGAATCCCATAGGACACATGGTAGGTGCTGTTGTCCCTGCAGAAGCTTCAGCACTCAGTACTGCCAGCATCCCACTGATGGAGACAACACAGTAATCAAACAAAGCCCCCAGGATTCATACAGATGTTAAGGCTACACTTGAGCTTCCTCAACTGGGTGGGTTGAAGTTTATCCTGCTTCCATTCTCTCACCAGCCTCCCACTTTTGGCAGGGATACTTTTCCCTGTCTAGTGAATGGCAAGGTTTTAAGACTCCTATTGACAGAGCATCACTCTGCCTTTTCTCTCTTGAAACAGTTTTGCAGCAGTCATGACAGTGGGAACCATTTCTCAGGAGGGATGAACTCTTACTTCAAACAACTTTTTTCCTAGTGGAAGCTCCAAAAAGGACATATAAAGGAGGTGCCCAAAGTCTCTGAGTGTGTGCATGGGGAGTGGATAGGTCCATGCACCCCACGCCAATGCTTTGATGGAGGCTCAGTGGCTGAGGAGATCCCTGGGCAAAGCTCCAGTCTTCAGTGTAACTCTTAGCCTCTTGGAGCCCATATCCCCATCCCTAAAGGAGAGATGGGGCTTCCTTTGTCTCCAGAATGGGCTTCTGGAACATCTCAGGGTCCCTCTGCTCTGTGACATCTGCTAAGAGTCTTACAAATGCTCTGTCTTAAAATCCATTCTGTATGACTGGTTCTACATTTGAGGACCTGTTTTCTTTTGACAAAGAAAGTAAAGAGATGGAGTCTGTATTCTCACCATCAGGTCCTACCTGCAGAGAGAGAGCATCCTGCATATTGATGTCCCTAAAGTCATGAGAAATCAAATTCACCTAGAGGTTGATGAGAGTCAAATTCAGCATTCCTGCTTTTTTCCCCTCTCTACAAAGCCACATATCAGCTTAAAGAGCCTCTCATAGACAGCCATCTGTGTGGTTTGTCAATAAGCTGTGGGATGACAGCTTAGCCTGTTCCCTGGGATGTGCAATGAGACAACTTCATCACAGAACTCCAGGGCCTCTGTGCACACCTCAGGCTGATGCATGGTTCCCTGCAGAGGCGGCAGTGTGAAGTGGGCTGACTTTGGAATGAACATTGCCATTATCTATTCTAGTATGTTGGAATGTGGAGGTCATTGGTCATGTGTGCTACCATGAAGCATGAATCAGAGACCATCAGGCAAGACCAGAAGCTCATGGGGCAAGGACTGCAGCTTAGTCACTGCTCCTGAAATTCTGCAAGCTGACCATCATGGGTGAAGTGGCCACTCAACATCGCATTTCGATTCTGACAACTAGAACTCCTGGGTCCACTCTGCCTGTGAGGGTCCAGGAGACTTTGGCTCCCCAGCTTCAAAGATCAGAGGTCTAGATGGAAGTCCCCAGCCTCTCCTCATTACCACCACTGTGAATTGTACATCTCTGCTGAGGATGGGGTGACCAGAGCTTTTAAAAGAATTCTTTCCAAGAAGGGTAAGAACTTTATTGAATTTGGAAAAATAGTTTATTCCCTGCTTTAGTCATGGCACTATTATTCATCATTTTTATTACTGTAAGTGCATCTATCAGGAGCCTGGAGTGTATTAAAGAGCAGTAAGTGGGGGCTTGGAGCAGATCCATGTGTTGAAATGGGAACATCAGGCAGTGAATTGAGGGCTATTGGGGTGCATTGTGAACACTATATTGTCCTCTGAAGCTGTGTTGTGAAGCTGGGCTGTCATGGCTCAATGTCCCTGCATTGCTTGGATCCCCAGAGTCCTCAGAGGCCACCAAAGGTAGCCTCTACCCATGAGTCCTTGGACAGTATGGAGCTTAATCCTCAAAGAAGAGCACTTTAGACACAGTGACCTTCATGGGATGGAAATGTGGTGAGAGTGGAGCTTAGAGAGCTTGGTGTTCGTGGCCTGGCTCTGCTATTTGCTGCCAGAATTCTACCTCCATTTTCTTCATACTCAACTAGGTTAAAGCCTTACCCTGCCAGTGAAGTTGTGAGGAAAATCAGGAGAGTAGGTGTTTTTCACTGTGCTGGCCACACAGTGGAGTAACTTATCATCATTAAAAAGTACTTACAGCTGGGTATGATGGATCACATTTGTGATTCCAGCATGCTGAGAAGCTGAGGCAAGAGCCTGCACAACTTAGAGATTCAGCAAGAACCTGTCTCAAAATAAATGAATGAATGAATGAATAAATAAATAAACAAAATTTAAAAGGGTTAAGTATGTAACACTGTGTGAAGACTCTGGTTTTGATTCCAGCAACTCTATCAAAACTTTATATTAAGTATCTCCAAAAGTATTCCTTGACACTCATTTAATCAGTGATAAATTCTCTGTAAAGACCTCACCTAGTCCATGCAGCCAGTAGCTGGCCTAGCTCCCTCCCTGCCTCCACTACTTACATCCCTGCAGAGGAATTCCCGGGCTCCTGTGGAGGCTGAGTGCATGGTCTTTGTGAAGGGGGCCTGTGTGGTTCTTGAGAGCACAGCCAATGAGTCTGCAAGACCATCTCATGTGTGAAGTCAGTGGGACCCTCATGAGGCTGTTTAGGGCTGTTGAAATCTTGCCAAGGGGAGCAGCATATTCTTGGTTTTTTTGTTTTTTGTTTTTTGTTTTTTCATGTACTCTGACAAAGGCAAACAACTGTGGATGCACATTCTTGTGACTCTCATGTTGGTCCACTCCTAGAAGGCAGGCTCTGGTCAGAAGAGGTAGATCACTGGGGATGTGATCTGAAATGGTGTGTTACTCTTTGTGTGGATTGATAACTGGTGGTCCACTTGTAACACCAGCTGAACTGGATCAGCACAGTGCTGAGTGTGGATTTCCCACCTGAGGTTTGTTGCCAAGATAAAAAGGAGAACTGGAGAAGACAAAAGTACTGTTGTTTGGTGCAATGGATTCTCCTGTTGCCATGGGCTGTCCTGGAGGAGCTTGCTGAGCTTCTTTCCTGATATCAACCTGGCTGTTCTCATGGTCAGAGGAGCTTCGGACAATTATCATTAAGAATGGCTGTGGTTAACTTTGGGGAAGCTCTGGTCCTTACTTTGAACATTGCTTTCTGGCTCCAGAGAGGAGGATGGTGTATTGTTCAATCTCCAGGCGAAGCTTGTCATGTTGGCTTCCTAATATGAACTGAGTTATTCCTATTATCAAAGGAGCTTGGGAATTCATTGCCACAGCCAGGATGGCTGTGATACGTTTTGGCAGAGTCATGGTTCCTACTTTGAGCATCAAATAAGGCTACATTGGCATGTTTGCTCCCACATATAGGGAAGACAGTGAGACTTGGAAAGCTCAGATCTTCCTGACACTTGGTGGTAAGACCATGGGGGAACACACTGGACTTGAGGAAGGGACTGGGGCACTGAGATGGTAGAATGGAGACCCTCGGAGCTTGTGGAAGTGAGGATTTACCCACTAGTACAGAAACATTTTAACTTGTTCACAATCTGTGTGAGCCCTTCCTCAGTCAATGCCTACCTGAAGAGATCTCAGCTCATTGCTGATGAGCTGAACATGATGAAGAGGTGGCAGGAAAGGAAGGAATAATGTATCTCACAGGTGTTGGCCTAGGCAGTGACATTGTGTCTTCCCCAGTTTTATGTGGCTGACAGGACTGCAAAGTGGTACAGCACTGTTTGGAGGCATCTCAGCACACAGCCAACAATTGTGCTCTTGCATATCCACCCAGGATTGAAAACTCAATGTGAGTGAGTTTATATCCACACAAAAGGCTACAGTCCATTGTTTGTACCAGCTTTATGCCTAATTGCCAATACCTGGAAATCTTCAGTAGGTGAACAGATGAACAAACTGTGGGACCCCTGGACAATGGAATGTTGCTCAACTCTAAAAGGAAATGTCCTCTCAAGCCAAGATAAGCATGGAGGGACTTCAGTGCACATTGCCAAGGGAAAGAATCTCATCTGAAAAAGCTGATGGCTCCAACCTTATGGTGTTCCGGGAGAGGCAGAACTAGGGAGGTTGCTGCCTGGGTGAGGAGGAGGGAGTGATGAATCAGAGCAAAGAGGATTTTCAGGGCAGCACAGGATTCTGCTGCATGGGACAGCAGTGGATACATGCCAATATCCATTTATCAGAACCCTTAGAATGAGCAACACTGAGAGAGAGTTTGTGTCAGTTGTGGGCATCAAGTGAACAATGATGTGTCAGCACAGGTCACTGATTGTAACAAATGCACTTTGTGTGGATGCAGATGGTAAGGGAGGTTGTGTGTAGTGATGGGCAAGGCGGAATGGAAGCTCTGTACATGATTAGGCTGCACTGGGTTATAAACCTAAAACTTCTCCAGAAAATTCACTGTAGAGTTTGCTTTTAAAAAGTCCAAATTTCAAACTTTCCCAATGCAAGCTGACCTCTCCCCCACCCCAAGAATCACCTTACAGAAGTGATAGGAAATGGGAGGAGAACATAGATTTTGTGATGGGAAGTCTCTCCTCCCACACACAGGACGCTGTAGCTCTTGCATGGTGTAAACTTGCAGAGAACTTAGCCTTGCAGAGATTCCACTCGAAGCAGTTAGGGCAGGCATCACAGTGAAGGAAAAGGAGCTCTGATTTGTGGTAGATGTAGCTCACTAAAAGCAGGAAATCCGGAGCTCAACACTCCTCATCCTGGAAGCATTTTCCACTCAGACACATTCAGCTAGAAGAGGATGTTGATATGTTACTTATGTGATTTTTTCCCTAAGTTTTCTCCATCCCCAAGTTGGAGTCAAGATAGTAACCACCATGAAGAGCTGCATCGGTGCCTTTGAAAGGAAGAGTCTTTCCACCTCAAACCCTTTGCAGAAGAAGACAGGCTATAAATGTACCCTCTGAGCAAACCAGTAGACAACCCGCTTTCTGTTGTAGACTGTTATTTCTAACTCCCTCAGCTTAGTCTCACTGCTAGGTGGAAAAGTAGAGTCACCAGGAGTTCCCTAAGGAGAGCCAGATGGAAGGGACAATAGATATTTGCACACAGATTTGGAAAGCTCATCTGTGCCTTGCCTCTGCCTCTTTCCTAGCCAAAGTCCCTCCCAGCACCAAGACGGCTGGGAAGAGAGAAGTGGAAGGAGGAGAAAGTGGCCTCTGTTGCCTCCTGTCCTGTGTCCACAGGCCACCCACTCCCTGGAATTTTCCTTACTATGTGATGAGGCCATGAGCCATCAGGAAGGGAAGATGGAGATGGTACCATCATGATTTCAGTTCAGCTCCCCTGAGCTTGCCAAAAGCTCCCATGAGGTTTTTTTACCCCATCCTTGTTGAGTAACCCAGGAACACACTTCTGCATCCACGCTGTTACTCACGGGCCTGCTCACCTTCTGCTAGTCTTTGGGCACCCAGGAAATCATCAGGGAGTCAGATAAAGGAACCCTATTTCAGTCTCCTTGTCTTTACTAATCAACCCAGCTAGTGTGGGGACATCTATCAGCCCCAATGCTTTCCTAACTCTTAGAAGTTTAGGAGGATCATAAATACCCTCTTCCCAGATGCTTCCCCCTCAGGGCTTGAAATCACTGTGCTCAAAGGGAACTGGGTTTCCAATGAGTTTTTTCCCAGGGTTGTTGCTGTGCGTACTAAGAAAGTGAGACCTGTGCCAAGCTACAACAGTGCTTTTTTCCACTGGAAATCAGTCTTCTGAAATTTGAGCGTCTTTGTGTTGGTATTGCTTTGGGTAAAGGTTTGGCTAGATGTGTGGGTGCTTTTCAATATTCCTGTATGCAGGTATCCTGGCTAATGTAGCGGAGTCACATGGTCCCAGTGGGCAGATAGTTCACTGACATCACTAGGATCTTGACCCCAATGATGATTGAGCAAGGATTTTGGGTTAACTTCCTTGGTCCCAAAAGGTAAATTAAATTTTGGGGAACCATGTTTGAAGGATCTGTGTCTAAATTTCCACCTACCATCTCAGTATTTCAAAACAATGTGATTTATTTTAGGTATTCCCTTACTTTACTTCTAAAGCCACATAAAAGCAGTTTGGGATTGGTCAGAGCCCCATAGAAAGAAATTGGAGATGAAATTTTTTGGTTAAATGTGTTTCCTTCTCGGTAGAGATAATTGGCAGTAACACTGACTTTCATCTAGGTTCTATATCTTTTATCTTGATCAGAAAACATTTTGGAGGGAGTGGGAGTGGGGTGAGCTCATTGCCTGCGGTGATGGAGATCGCAAGGGGACTGAATAGGACATTCATTGGCAGAGAGGCCGGGCTGCTGAAAGTGGCTGGGAGGGTGGAGAGAGGGGCAGAGCGGTTCCTGCCTCCTCAGGGAGCTATTCTTTGCTTTACATGTAAAGAATTGCTTTGTACAGCCAAGCTGGTCTCAATTTTATTTATACAAGTGAAATTGAACAATTATTTTGTGCTGAGTTATTTTTTTTCTTCCTTTGCCAGTCAGGGGGTCCTGGATAAATCAATAAACAAAGACCCTACTCTATTTTCACTTTGTGGCCAGGGATATGAACCCCGGGCGTAACCCTTGGATGGCTGGGGCCCTGCTCATGGGAGGGAGATTCACAGCCTTGCTCAGATGGTCCTGAGTCATGTCCTCCACATGCTGGCGACCTGGAGCTCCAGAGGACAGGAGAAGGACACGTAGGGTTCCAGGAATTCTGCCCGACAGATGTCAGAGGGCAAGCACAGGAGAGAGAGAAAAACTTGCATCTCTGCAGAAATCAGCAGAAGCCCTTGAGCATGCAATTGCATAGCTCTAACCTTAGCCCAGCCAATATCCAGTGTGTTATCG
Organism: Cavia porcellus; assembly: GCF_034190915.1. Lineage (NCBI taxonomy): Eukaryota > Metazoa > Chordata > Mammalia > Rodentia > Caviidae > Cavia > Cavia porcellus. The sequence goes on from NW_026947506.1 coordinate 18,451,612, forward strand.
GTTATTGAATCAACAAAATATACCTTAAAACTACAGCCCTGGCCGTTGACTCTGTGGTGTTCCATAGAGTAGTTCCATGCTTGCAGCCAAAAATTTTTTTTTCCTTTTTTTATTTTCTTCCTGATATGATCTTGAATTGATCTTTTGTTTTCTTGTTTTGGAACAACATGAAAAATAAAGTGGAAAATGTAAGCATCAGAAAGCATTTCCTTAACCGTGTGGAACTGGATCCCATTCCCCCTTTAGAGTCCCCAGCGGTGGCTTTGCTAGTGGTTCACTGTCCACAAAGCCAGGCTGAGCAGCGAGATGGAAGTGAGGGGGATTAATACGGCTTTTGGTGTTAGACTAACGTGGATTTGGTGACCAGCGCACCCTCTTACTAGTAGGTTGACTGTAGATAAGCTGAAGAACCTCTCTTATGCCTGTTTCTCTCATTTATAAAATAGGAATGGTGGGGCTCATTTTAGAGATAATGTCTCTAAAGAGCATGACATCATTTCCTTCACAAAAGCTAGAAGCTGTGGTGACTGAGTCCTTTGAGACCAGAGTGTCTGAGTCATTTACTGAGACTCAAAAAATGATATCCCAAAGTATGGCATTTCGGTCACTGAACACTTGGAATGAAAGGAAATTATACTGCCTGAGAGCCAGGGTTGAGCCACTGCATCCCTGTGACCTTCCCTGTCCCTCCCCTGGAGGGGAGGGACACTTTGCTCTGAAGGTCCCTTATCCTCAGTAAAGACCAGATCTTCACAAGGAACACACCTGCTCTGTCCTCTCACTGCACTGAGATGTTGTTAACTGAAGGAGGCTGAACTCCTGTCACAGAGAAGAGACTGAGAACCAGACATCACGCCCGGAGCCCAGACAGCTTCTTCTCAGATCCTGGCTCTGGCTACTCATCTTTCCTAACAACCCTTGACCCACACCCAGGCCGCCTGGCCTGTGAGTCCAACCCGCAGCACAAAGAAGGAGCACAGCCTCCTAAATCTCACTGGGTTCTGAGAAGCCCTTCTTCTGACTCCCTCACGCATAAAAAAGGATGAGTACGCTCCTCTCCTGTGAGTCCCTTGACTGCCAGCTCAGCCCGGCAGACTCAGCACAAAACCTCTCAGAGGAGAGGAAGAATCTCCCTCACCCTCACTGGGGGCCTGCTGGGTGACCCTGCCCTCTCCCAGGCCTGGGGCAATCTTCAGTGATGTGAGTTATGGGCCAGTCACACACAACACATGTGTGTATGTGTGTGTGAATATGCCACAAAAATTCCCCACAAAATGAACATAAATTGTTACTAAGCTTGAACATGATCTGTAACTTTGCATACACACATTTGAGCAATGATAAAATAGAAGTAGTCAAAGAGATTTATGAGTCCATGTTCAGTGATTTACTGGTTGTTTACATGTGGGTTTACATTTAACCCCACAACCCACAGGAAGATGTGTGGAGCGCTCACAGCTAATGCATCATGAGGATTAATGGGCCAGGCCTTTCTCTGAGCTCTGCACACCGACCAAACTGATATCAAGGTGACCTGCTCACAGCCCACAGGGCAGATCTCTTCCAAGTTCCATCTCACAGAGGGGACCCTGAAGCTCAGTGATGCTGAGGCTCTTCCCCAGTGACACAGAAAGGAGGGGAGTAAGATTCCAACTCCGCCAACCCAACCCCAGTGACCACTATTCTGCCACCAAATCTCAATCTACATGAGATTTCCAGCCAGAAACATCACAGGACAGGGCACAGATTAGAGGTCATGGCATCTTGAAGGAAATAAGATGATACAATAAAAACCATGTGAACAGACTAAATTAAAGTCACCTCTTATGACGGGATGAGACTGGAAGTCATTACAGAGGATGAAAACCACAGTCAGGGTTACCCTCTGTGGTGGGCTGACAACTGGCAGTCAGCTTGCAACACCTAGCTGAACTGAGTCAGCATGGTGCTGGGTGTGGAGGGCCCACCTGAGGATTGCTGCCAATGACATTAAAAGGAGAACAGGAGAGGAAGAAGGGCTGTTGTTGGTTCTCCTGGAGGAGCTTGTTGAGCTTCTTTCCTGATATGAACTTGACTGTTCTCCTCCTCAGAGGAGCTTGGGACCTTTTAGGCTAAGGATGCCTATGGTACTTTTTGGGGGAGCCCTGGTCTCACTTTGAGCGTTGCGTCCTGGTGCAGAATCCTCAACCTACTGGCACAGATCCTTCATCCCACTGGCAGAGACTCTCTAGCTTCCACCACTGACTTTTGGGTCTTCTTAGCGCAGATCTGTGAAACAGACCTGCATGAGACATTGGCTTTAGGTCTTCAACTGGACTCATGTAGTACATTGCCCTCAACTGAATCCTTTGGGGTCTTTAGTGTGTGGACAGATTTTGTGTTTGACTTTTTGAGTAACTATGATAAAATAATTATATAAATTATGTGTCCTGTATTAAATTGTTTTCCTTGCAAACCGTGACAATACCTCCTAAATTTCTTAAACTGCCCCCTCCATATTCTAGGGACACAGATTTGTGCAGTGTGTGTTACACAACAATAAATCCTGAGGCAGGAGGTTCTCTACCAACTTTGGAGGTGCCTGACCTGTCCCAGTGTTCCTTCCTGTGACAAGTGACAACACTGGGTAAGTGGGTGCTCTTCTTGCTGAGGTCTCATCCTACGACACAAATAATATGGCCCAAGAGAACTCTAAATTTTAGCTGAAATAGAATCCCTGCTTACTGATGGAGCTTGTCTGGCTTTTTTCAACTGCATATTTGTGACAAGGACCAATAAGAAGGTGATTTAAAACATCTTTAGAGGACATGTAAATATGCACTGCAATATGTTTCATGTCCACACCCAGCTGTCCTTTGAGATCTGTGATGCTCTGATTACAGTGGCTCTTGGTTTGCTTTTAATCTGCTCAGTCTTCTGACTCTACTTGTCTCAGGCCCTGTAGACTGTGGCCCTTGAGGCTTAAGGCATACTGCTGGTGTCTTTGCTCTCCCACAATGCGATTTCAGCCCTCACCTCCTGTTCAATGCACCACCTATTCAGTCCAGTGCTACACACGTATCTCTTATCTACACACTTATCTACACACTAAGGCTGTATCGGGCTCTGTAGATGTTGCTGTCTTTACCTTGGGAGTTTTATACCAACCGTCCCTCAGGACATGTCCACCTGGAAGTCACTACATCCCAGACTGTTTGACCGTGAAGTCTTTTCCCTGACCTTGCGGAATTACTTCCCAATGTCCCCTTGTCTGCTAGGGCAGCATCTACTCTGCCAGATGAGCCTAGTACCTCACGGTCATCACGGGAGCCTCTTCTTGTGCCCACATCCAAAAAGGTTCCAGGTCATCACCTTGCCACCTTGCTGCTTTTTTCCCCTCTGAACAGTTGCAGGACTCTGTGATCTTGGACTCTCTGTGTCTCTGCTTCCTCAGGGATTGCACATCCACGGTATTAATTTCCCTGTTAGTTTCTGCATGGTTTCTGAGATAAATTCAAATCCAACCCAGGCATTCCTGATGACCCAGTAACCTTGGCGTCCCTGCTTCTGAGGGTTCCACAAGGACCCTGCCTTCTACCACACGCAAGTGGCTCTGCTTCTCATGTGCTTAAAGCACCTTTGTTCCCAATGCTCTGTATGTACTGTGAAAAAACACCCTTCTCCCCAGAGTCCTCTGTACACTTGAGAGAGTAGCACACAGTACAAATTGACTTATTTTTATAACTTGTAAAATTTATCTGAAAAAAGAGCTACATATGACTTGCAAAAGTGTACTAAAAAGGAATGAATTGGAGGGGAATCTTTCACTAAGAAATACTACATTATGATGTAAAATTCCATTCAAGTAAACACAGAAACTGTCAGAACACATAGACAGAAAAATATAGCAGACACCCCAATGCAAGGATGTATCTAGCCTTAATATGAGGAAAAGACAGCATTTTCAGAAAACCATAAAGGGCAGTTTAACCAATAAATGATAGTAGAGGAAATTTTTAATGCTTTACTTTTCATTATACACTTAAACAAAATTCCAAGACAATAAAAATGGAAAGAAACTTTAGTTAATTATTTATATAATCTGGGTATGTGGGAGGTCTATTTAGGAATAACCTCAAGGCAGAAACCATAAAATAATCTAGGATCTGTAACTACATAAATATATAAGTACGCACCAATAGCTACTGTAAACAGAATTGAAACGGAAATGGTAAAACTGAAAAAAGTATTTGTAAAGTATAAAGCAAACAGGAGGTTAATATCTTCAGTATGTAAAGGATCATTGCAAGCCTATAAGAAGAAACAAACACTCATATAAAGGAGAGGGCAAGCCTATAAATAGGAATCTACAGTGAAGAAATATAAATGGTCATAAATGTAAAAATATGTTTGATCTTGCTTGTAATCAAAGAAGTGTAGATTTAATAAATCACTTCTGAGGTATAATATTTCATTTTCTTTTTATTTAACAAACCAGTGCTTCTTGACAATTTTTAAGAAGGACATTCAAATAAATTAAAGAGAATAAAGTATGAAATTTATGTAAATATGTAATACTGTAATCCAAATACTACATATTATAATCCACATATTGTAATCCCTTTTCTGGTCCATTTCACTATCCAAAAAGTTATAGTTGTAGTCCAATAGAAATGTTATTGGAATTCCAGCGAGTTAATTCCAATCTACCACCTCCAATGCAACCCATGGCAACAATACAGACACCAAGACGTATTCATAGTTATGGACAGCCAAGGGATCCTAAGTCTGATCCAAATGAGGATACAGGGAAAAATGCCTGGATCCAAGGCCTCTCCCAGAATTAAATAGCTTGTGAGGAATGGAGTGGTTCAAGGATGAGTGACAGTGAGGAGGATGAGAATCACATGAGCAAAGTGAGCTGAGCTAGGCACGCAGAGAGCAAGCACCTCTGCAATATGCAGAGAGAAGGGTGTGCACAGAGTTCAACTTGCATAACCCCATTGGGATAGCACATGAATGAATGTAGGAAGCTATTGCTTCAGTTTCTGACCTGTAAACTTTTATACTTTGGGGAATCATAGCCTTATTTTGAAGCTCGTACTCAGTTGACATTCCTGGAGTTATCTGGTTCTGCCATTCCGCTGTGTTCAACCTTTTACAGGGAACATGATGTGAGGAAACAGGAAATTGTACACTGGTCTTAAGGATTGCATATCAGTACCTCAGCTAGCCTTAGTGGCATTGCTTAGACCCAGTTGAAGACAGTAGGAAATGGCATAGCCCATTCTATACATACGAGTATATGGAAATAAGACTCAGTTTAACTAACACTGAAGCAATTATCCTACACTCAAAGAAAGGTGCCCACGTTGTCTTCTACAATGTAGGGCTTTATCATGTAGCCCATAAATCAAGTGCAGGATGAGATCCAATTTTGTAGAATATACATTTGGAAAAGTAAAGTGTATAAAAGAAAATCTAGATGTATAGAAAACAAAATGCTAACAGAGTTTGTCTCTGTGTACTAGAAATATGGGTAAAGATTTGTTTTGCTTATGTACTGTCTAATTTTCTGAGTCATGATTTTGTATTGACTTTGAAATTTTGGTTTTTTATTAGTATAACATGTGTACAGAAAACTGTGTAACTTGCAATGTCAGCTGGATGTAAGTTTGCAAAGTGAGTACACACCCAGAATTAGTCTCCTAATTTTAGAAGCTTTGCAATTTGGAAAAATCAAGAATCTTGAAAACTACCAAGTGCTAGTTTTGTTATGTTTCGCTATTTCTGCCTCAGTTTATTTCTTTCTTCTCATATGTAAGTGCTGTGCTTAAAGGATAGTACCTGTGTATGGATTTCTGTAAGTGCCACAGTTGAAATTTATCCCCTCACATTTCTAGAGACCAGAAGCCCCAAATCCAGACCTCACCAGGGAACAGCCCCTCTGCAGGCTAGAGGAGGCTCCTTGCTTGCCCACTGGTGTCCCTAGTTTGTGGAAACGATCCCTGCTCTATCTTCATGTGAAATTTCCACATGGACCCCTCCATTCAGTGTCACCTTTTGACATTCATGGCTGGACATAAGGCCACTATAGGAATGATGGTTATAGCTGCATAGACCACTAACCAAGTAAGACCACAACCTCTGCTTCTGTGTATATGTATTTGGGGGGGGGCACGCATTTTAGTATGCTGTTTAGATAGAACCACCATTCAGGTAAATAGTGTCCTTGTACCTCCTGCCAATCTCTGGCTCTCCCTCACCTCCCTTGCAAGACACTGGCTGTTTTACCTCTTCTTAAACCTTAGGTAAATAGAATCATATGCTGTGTAGTCATTCTGTTGGGCATATTTTATGTAGGAGCATATCTTTACATTTTGCTCATGGTTCATACCTGTAATCCCAGCATTCTGAGAGGCTGAGGCAGTAGGACGTCAAGTTCAAATCCAGCTTGGGCTAATTCATGAGACCTCCTCGTAAATGTTGATCCATCCAGATGGCAGAAGTGAGAATCAACAGAAGCTTGGCATTTGAGATTCTTAAATTTTTCATCTATTACTGAAACCAGTGATCCACGTGGAGTGTACAAAAGTTGAAGTCAGGAAGGTAAAAGACGAACAGAACCTGCTTCCTTTTGTAGACAGGTAGGCCGATAGATTTGAACTGATCACCCTGGGTAACAGCTGTACCTTTGAAGTTGAGGATATGGTGCTAAATTTTGCATTTCCTCAAGGTATACTGTTTTCAATAGTCTAAGCCATGAGGCCAGTCAAGAAGAAGACAACCACCTTGGTTTTGTCTCAGGTTGCATCATGGGCCTACGGTGTCCTCTGCATCTGTCCTCATCCACAAATGACAGTAAAATCTACAAAGAAAAGTTACCATGAGTCACCTTCATTTAGAAAAAGAGTATGTTAAGGATCTCAAGTAGAAAAGGCACAGTCTCAAAAGTATAGTCCTTTAAATTGAAATAAATGTATTTTAAAGTTAATAAATAAACAATAAAATTTAAAAAAGAATGGTGGATATAGCTCAGTACAGATACCATGGGTTCAGTCCCAAATACTGCCTTTCAACAAATTTGCTCATGCTGTTGCCTATATCAGATTATCCACAGCATATGAAGATAATACACAAAATCTACTTAATGGTGTGTACTAAATGCACTTTACTGTCAATAGACATTTAGTTTTCTTACAAAATGAGATTGTTATGAATGATGCTCTTTTGACAGTTGTTGCATGTTATTTGGTGCACAATGCAAGCATTTTTGTGAGATGTGCATCTAGGCATAGATGGGTGCTTGGGTATGGGTGTGTTCAGATGTAAGCATTATTTCCAAACAGTTTTCTAGTGTACCTGTGCAAATCTGTACTCCTGCTATGATATGTATGTAGACCCTAGGTGCTTCCTTACATCTGCATTGGTATGTCCAGACCTTTACCTAATGGGTTTTTAGCAGTATCTTGTGGATTTCTTTTGCATCTTCTTGATGACTACGGGTGCTGAACGCTTGTGTTCAAAACTTTGCTGGCCTGTCTTGAAAGTTTCAGTGATTTATGGTGCCTGGACTAGCAAATCTGTTCTCTGCTTGTTATGGTTTGTGTCTAGATGTCCCCCAAAGCCTCATATAATTGCGGGGGGCAGACTTTTATGGAGCCAGCTAAATCTAGTTTGTGACTGATTCATAGTGCAATGCTGGGATTAAGGGTGCTAGTGATTGTTGGATAATTCCACTGATTGGACTGGTGGTGCCCTAATCCCATCAGTCTGTATAAAATAAAAAAAAAAAAAACAGCAAAAAGAAACGTGTTTCACACCTTTCACTTTTGTTAATTTTGTTGTTTTCTGCCATGATGAACTCTTGCCCCCATTCTATGTGTTTCTCTGTTTTGGAGCCAGCTGATTACGGACTGAAACCTCTGAAAACTGTGAGTTAAATAAACTTATCCCCCTTTAACTTGATTATTGGGTATTTTGTCTCAGCAATGAGAAAAAAGTAACTAAGACATTATGTCTGTCCTCGTCTCAGGCCAAGGTTTGCAAACTGCTTCAGAGACATAAAATATTTGTTCTGGTATATTTAAAACATGCTTGGTCATTAAAGAAATGCAAATTAAAACTATGCTGAGATTTCATGTCACTCCAGAAAAATGCCTAATACCAAGAGAACAACTAATAAATAGTAATGAGGCCTTAGGTAAAAAGGAATATTTCTTCACTGTGGATGGGAATGTAGGCTGGTACAACCACTGTGGAAATCAATGTGAAGATTCCTAAAAACACTAGGATTAGTTGACCCCGCTGGCTGTTGCTTTGGCCTCTAATACTTCATGCACTGTTGTGGAAAAGAAACCCGCACAGGTGTCTGGGGAGACTCAGTGGAATCCACAAAGTCATCCTGGCTCCAGTGCTCACAGACAAGGGAATGGGGTGATCAGGGTGGACACAGTCATGACTCAGCACTTTACTTTGTCTCTGGGATACTCCTGAATGACAGCAGGGCGCAGAGACATGGAGGTAGTGACCTCTTCTCTGCAGAGAGCAGGGAGCAGATCAGCACCACTGTCCAATGGGGAATGGAGGGGATCTTGTGCTTATCAGATTGTATTGAGACTGGCTTTCCACTTCCGAGATCTGCAGGCTCACTTCATACAGCATAAAGGGCTTTAAGCAGAAACAAAGCATCTGTGCATTGGGTCTAACGGGGCTGCGTGTCCCAAAGAGTCAAACAGCAGCAACCTCTCCACAGTTCTTCAGCAATGCAGCAAATTACCTCACTGCTCAGCAGACACTGGCTTCAAGGGCAGTGTGCCACATTAATATAAAATTAATGTCTGTCTGTATCCCTAAGCTGCTGTGTTTCGTGGGGTGGGGTGTGAAGGCTAAATGAGCATTTATTGGACATTTCTGGGAAATCTAGTTAAAAGGAGATTGATGTCAGGTGGTTCTAACCTTACGATGGTTTCAGTAAGCTGGTCAAGTGAAATTAAAGTAACATTCATTCTTGATTAAAGCAGATTCTTGAATAATCATTCATAAAAGAAAGCCAAAGAAATGTCTTTCATGTATCTCAGGATCATTTTTTGAATGATATGAAAAAGTCTATCACAGACGTAAGTTGGGACCTTTGGTCTTTACCTTTGAGTATGACTTTCAGATTGTAAAATCCTGTCCTCTTAGGTCCTGTGCTTTTGATTATTTTAACTCATTCATTTACAAGTTTTTTATTGAGTATCTACTACAAGAAAGTGGCAGAAATCCAGGAGAATCTAAAATGTATTCTTTTGTTCTAGAAATTTCTGGAAGAGTATTGATGACACCCCAGTCTCAGAGATGCTTAGAACAGTTTATGAAGGAGCAGAAAGAGACCAGGGAGCTGGTAAGTGGGGCTCACTGGGAGGCTGACACAGGGGCAGCACTGGTGAAATTGGGGAGGGGAATCAAGGTGGCTTTTGAAGGAGGGGACCCGTGCAGGGGGATGGGTGGCTCCTGTTGTATATGGGAGGCCCTCGACAGTTTCCATGTGGCTCAAGGAGAACAGGGCCCTGAGGTCTGAGGAGGAGAGGAGGGAGGGCTTCCTGGAGGAGGAGGCACCTCAGCTGCCAGGAGCAGAACTGAGGACTGACATTTTTGTTCCCTTCTTGTGTATGCGGCAGACAACTTAAACTGCCATGTATTGAAGCCTCACAGAAACTCTGCAAAGCAGGACGTCTCATTAGCCCAGTGTTAGAGGGGAAACCAAGGCTCACACAGTCAGCAGAAGAGCTCTGAACTCTGAACCCATGCTGTGAATTATTTTTCTCCTTCCATAAATCCCTGAAGTATTTGTGGAAAGTACCCCACCCATTTCCTCTGAATTCATCACTGGGCTCTATCCTCAATCATTGGAAAGAGTTTGATCTCAATAACTTAGAAAAAGTTCATTTTATTAACATACATGTGGCCTCAATATAAATGAGGAGAGGGGCGGAAAGGTGAAAAAACGGTAGTTTAAATTGTGATACTGTTTATCAATTAAGCCTCTTCTGCAAGAGACAAGGGAAGTGGTCAGATATCCCCCTATGTGATCCTGTAACAAAAACTATCTCACTGGGCATAGTAGGGCATGCCTCTAATTCCAGCACTAGGAAGCCGAAGCAGGAGGATTGCTGTGAGTTTGAGGCCAGCCTGAGCTAAAAAATGAGTTCAAGGCTAACCTGAACCACATAGTGAGACCCTGCTTAAATAAATAAATAAATATCTACACCAATTCTAAAAATGCCTTTCTTGTGCTACATATATATATGGAAGGAAAGAGGCTTTTTAATAGGTACCAGGAACTTGGCCAAGAGTTCTAATTGTCAGCCTCAAGAATGTGGCACAAGTAATCCTCCAATGGCTAACAGTCAATGTCTCTGGAGCAACCTCCATGCGATGAATTCTTAACTGCAGTGTTTGCCTTCCTTCTGAATTGCTGGTTAGGTAGGAGAAGGGGAAGTAACTTTCAAAATACATGGGAAATGTAATATTTCAAAACAAAGTTGCATTTGTGCTACTTCCTTGGTCTAGTCTAAACAGCTAGCTTGAAATAGAAATGAATTCATTTTTATATAGAAAAAATGAGATGAAAATGAAGTTTGTCTAAAATGTCCTGCCTTCCAATAGACATAGAATTCAGAAACTCAATGCAGATGTTTATCTCGGTGTTTGTTATTTACATGATCTCAGGTGCCCCAGGGCGCCGCACTCGTGGGCTGTCTATGCGGACGCATGTAAATGTCAACCAGAGAATCGAGCACGTTTAACTTTGATCCAAGCACAACGTGAAAAATGGCTGCAGTTCTGACTTTTAAAAAAGCGGTCTGTTTATTTCCCTTTCTCTGTTGATAACTTCTGGTTGTAACACTGAAGTCTCACAAACACAGCCCAGTGAGCTTGCAGAATGAGTTTAGTGTTCTCTGGGCAGTTTGAGTTGAACAGCACATAATTTGGCATAATTTGCCAGGCAGGAGTTTAAGACACATCCAGCACTGAGAAGCACAGAGGCTTTATTATTTCTAAGTGAGTTCATGTAGTGTACACGGTTTGCGCTGATCAGAATCCATCTCCACACCTCCCCATGCCACCCCCACGCTCTCATAAAGTGTGGCATTCACAGCGTAACGCTCCTGCTGTCCAAATAGAGATGCTGCTGCTTCGAATTTCCATCTGTGCTCTTGGCAGAGTCACAGATGCCATCTCCTTCTGACCCTTCCACCCTGGTGGTATCACCCAAAGGCTAGCAGGGTGGGGGAGACAAGCGTAGCCCTTGATTTCAGTTAGGAAGAGGGGCTCTCTGTAGTTACATGGGACTTTACACTAAAATTCACTGCTGCACAGACAGGAAGAACATAGGTGTAAAATTACTGGAATTCTTAAGAAAAAGAAAACCAAGATTTGCAAGTATGCATGCATGCATGCAGTACCATGCTGGATACCTCTGGTGACAGAATACTCAGACCCATATTTGCCTGTTGGCCTAACATGATTAATAATAGCATTCCCCGTCATTGTCAAAGCTGTCCTGCTACAGACAGTAAATTATATTGTCACTCTGGATATAATCTGAACAAAAGCACATTAGGAGAAACTATACTTGCCTGCTCACGTCTGCAAACTGAGTCTCTGAGACATGAACTGCCTCAAAGTCACACGAGGATCTGACAAAATGGCTTTTTTGTTTCTAAGTTGTCCTGTTACCTTCCAAAGAGTGGTTAGCTCTACAAAAGGATGGCACTTATCTAATAGCAGGACAGGCAAATGGATTTCTCAATTCTTTGAAAGGGAAGCATGTCCCTTTAGTTCTTTTTCAGAGATGGGGACATAGATATGTCCTGTACTTCCACATACCTTCTCTCACATGTCCCTGTTAACCAGAGGTGACATTTCAAGAAATAGAAGGGGAGCTGACAATCAGAAAGAAGCTCTGATACGAGCTCACTGACTACAGGAAGACAATAGATTGACAGTTTTAGACTCAGAGCTGGTTTTGCCCAACAGGTGCCAAGTAAACTCAGTGGCCAAGCCAAGGATGCCGGCAATCATAGAGTCATGTTTCTGCACAATTTCCTGTCAGGGAGTGACAAAGCACTTTATCCTGTAGGTGTTTGAATGATCTGAGCCAATCATGGAGGACTGAGATTCTTTTGGGCTTTGGGAAAAGCATACACCACAGGGTATAGGGCAGGAGATGAAAATCCCTACACAAGGAGTCCGGAACCTTGATTCTAACTCTTCTCTCACATCTACTGACTGTGTGGAAGAGTAAACCTTATAAAATTATTTCTTCATCTTAAAAAAGAAGATGATAGTGCTAGATTATAAGATGGGCCTGCCTACTCCTACTTTTGTGTTGTGTGTGTGTGTGTGTGTGTATTTTTCTTTCAGACAGTGTCTACTTTTGAAGCCCAGGCAGGCCTTGAACTCATGGCAGTCCTCCTGCCTCAGCTTCCTGAGTGCTAAGATTACAAGCATGAGTCACAACACCAGCGTTCCTGTCACTCTTTGCAGGTAAAGATTTTCTAGAACACAGAGATCTGTATGCTCACAAACACTCCATGAACTTTTCAAGCTGCCCCAAGAATTGAGTATAGAGGCTCCTTGGCCACAAGGGTTTTTGTCCTAATGAACCCATGGCAAATTGAAGCCATCCTAAATTACAAATGTACTTATCCTACCTAACCTGCCAAATGACAGGCTTAACATATGGCACACCATAGAGTGTCAGTTATTTACCTGGTAAGCACAGGGATGGTGGGGAGCTGGGGCTCAAGCATGCTCCCCAGGATCTCAAGTGGAGGGATAGTGTTGCATGGGTCCAGGAAAAAGTGCAAATTCAAAAGTGATTTCTATTTTGTGTGTGTCTCTCTTGCATCACCATAAAGTCAAAATATTGTAAGTCAAACCATTGTAAGCTGGGTGCCATCTGCAGTTATGACAGAGAATGAATAACTCACCAAGCATGAGATGCTTTCTCTCTGGCCCTTACTGGAAAGAGCTGCTGGCCTGTGAATTACATGATCTCTGATGAAGCCTGTGCCCTGTCAGTCTCCAACCCAGCAAAGATGAGAAGGAAGAGAACAGGCAAAGTAAGCTAGAGGTATAAATCTGAGTCAAAACCAAAAGGCAACTTGCAAACAATCCACAGGTCAGTTGTCTTAACAGTGACAGATGGCAGTGCCACCTATTGTCCAGGAAGACTTTGTGGGTGTTAGATGGAATCAGATGTCACAGGAGAGGTGTTAAGAGCTGTTGAAACTGGGAATTGACCACACATGCAGGGCTGGGGCATGGCTGTCCCGAGAACTGGCCTGGGCAAGCCACATGAAGAAGCTGCTTCCGACCAGAGAACACCTAGCCCTAAGCCAATCTAAACAGTGGATTGCTAGGACAATAGGGTATCATATGACATTAAGTTACCAAAATGTATAAATAAATGCCTTACAGTGAAGGGGCAGTCTCATTCCTCCCATCAGGACAGAGAGCTCCACCTGATCCCAGCTTTCTGTGTCTTATCTGTATTTCTTCACCTTCTCACTGCCCTTCATGGACCTCAGACAAAGGGTGAGGATAGTAATTGTTGTGCTTGTGTTACACTAACCTCAATGCCAAAAGCCACTCTGAATGATGAAGTGAAGCAGCCCACAGAGGTGACCAGGAGGTATCAGTTTGGCTTGGTGTTTGTTGTACATTTCTTGGCAAGAGAAGCCCATGCTGAAGCCACAGTGCCCCAGATTAATGGCCCAAATAACACCTTCTGGGAGACCAACCAGGCTCAAGGCAGAGCTTCTGCTGTTAATCCATGATTCTTCCTGTTCTTCCTGTCTCACAGCTTTGACCCTTTCTGTTGGCTGGCGGAGGCTTTTGCCCTAGGGCCCAACTTCCCATGTTATGATATGAAGCACACAAAAGTGTATGCACATTTTCTTCCCTGACACAGAGCACATGTTCTGTAATGGGAAATCTAGAAAGATAATGAGAGGAAGTTGATCTGTGCTGTAGTGAATTCTGAAACAATAGACAAAATCAGCTTTGAGGCATAAATCTCAACTTAATTGCTTGCTTTCTCAAATTTCTTTGAATTATACCCCAAATCTTGTGGGAAAATTGAAATGAGGTGCCTGGAACTCAAGCCAAGAGAAACCTTGTGTTCCCCTCTTTGGCAGTAGTGAGGTGAGCTGGTGTGTCACAGCCTTAGTGGTCAGCCTCTCCATGATGGATACTGTTGGGAACAAGGCAGGACATGCAGGGGCTGTCTTAGTTACTTTTCTCATTACTAAGACAAAATACCCAACACTCAAAGTTAAAGGAGCAAAGATTTATTTTGGACCACAGTTTGTAGAGGTTTCATTTGATAGTCAGATGGTTCCAAAGCAGGGTGGTCTGGCAGAGGAATATCACAGAGGAAAAACAGTTCATGGAGTGGCAGGGCGGACGGAAGACAGCAAGCAGCAGCAGCAAGCCTTCCCTCCCTCTCTCCATTTATAGTATATACAGGCTGCAAGCCTATTGATTGGTGCCACCCACACCCACAGTGGGGCTTCCCATTATCCATATCCTTAATTCCAATATCACTATCTAAATCCACATTCACATCCTAATCCAGCCACCTTTGAAACTCCCACTTAAGACCAAATGAAGATTTGAGATAACATGTAGATACAAGTCCTAAGACCTATTTTAATTTCCTTTCTCTGAACCCTTATTGCACCAAAATGCACTCTTCTATCTTCCTTTGTAAAAAGGAACAGATGGTTATTTTTCCAATCTCTCTTTGAAATCTAAAGAAAGTCAAAACGTTTCTTATAAAATTTTGAAATGCATTAATTTAACCTGAAAAATATCAACCACACTTTGTTACCTATACAACATTATTTATATTGTGGTGGACGCTGAGTAATCAGGATTTTTGTCCATTTTTGAAGGATGTATAATATCCAAGGAATACCTTATCCTTTATGTAATTGTCTTCATCTCCTATGCCACTGCAGTAATGATAAAAACAGGGGAAATAACAATGAAAAATGAAATGAATTTATCGTAAATGAAACAATAAATTCCTACTAAGCTAAGGATATGTTAGGACACAAGTTGCAGGCACATGTGCTTGCACATATGTGTCTGTGTACATGTTCCCGTGTGCAGTGGAGTGGGAGAAGACCTGGCATGGGAGCCAGCCTGAGGTGTGGAGATGCTGGAGAGCTCTGCAGTTCATGGATGTTGCAGTGGGAATAGGTTCCTTGTCTAGCAGAATTCTTGTGAATGGCCTAAGAAAGATTGCTGTCATTTTTGACATTTTAGGCAGAAAATGTGACCTGGTTTCCCTTTGTCCTCATAAAAGCTGTCAGAGAAATAAAAGCCCAGAGAACAGAGGCAGAAGAAAATATACTTACATCATACTCTAGCCTGAGACCAACCTTTCACCTCCTTACCTCTCTTGGCCAAAAATAGTTGGCATGGAACATCCCTGGTTCCCCAAAGGAATACCTACCCACTGGGTTCCTTGGTAAACCTTCAGTCTGGCAATATTGTAATCCCAAATATTGAGTATTGTAATCCAAGTACTGTAATCCCTTTTCCAGTCTTCCTCACAATCCAAAAAGTTATATTTATAATCCCATTGAAATGTTATTGAAATCTCAGCAAGCAAATTCCAACCTACTACCTGCAATGCAACCCATGGCAAGAGTAAAAACACCAAGACATAGTCAAAGTTAAAGACAGTCAAGGAGTGCTAAACCTGATCCCAGTGAGGATACATGGACAAAGAGCATGATCCAAGGCTGCTACCAGAATTTATTATCTTGTGAGGAAGGAAGTGGCTCAAAGATGAGTGACAATGAAGATGGTGAGTAACCTGATCTGGCTAGCCAGGTAGGGAGAAAAGTCTGTTTGCAATATGGAGAGAGAATGACATGCAGAAGGATCCATCTGCATAATTTAATTAAGGTACCTTTGAATGGTTTTGGAGACTGTTGCTTCAGTTTCTGATATGCAAAGTTTTGTGCCTCTTGATTTTCAAGGCTCGTATCCAGTTGACATTCCTGGAGCTGACTGGCTCTGCCATGCTGCTGAGCTCATATCTTTTACAGAGATCTCTATATGAGGAAACAGGAGACTGTCAAAATGGCCACAAAGATTACATATCAGCACTTCTTTCAGTTGGCCTTATTTGCATCTCTTAGAGTCAATTGAAGAGAGGAAGACATATCATAACCAGCTCTATACATATCAGTATATAGAAATAAGGCTTGTTTTAACAATGTTGCAGCAATTGTTCTGCATTCAAGGAGAGGTGTCCATGTAGTCACCTGCATGGTATGTGTGTGTGGGAGGGGGTCCTATTCCTCTAGCAACTTAATTTAACTGAAATTTCCCCTTTATAACTCATCTTCAAGCAAGCATCTCAAAGCCATCAAGCCACGTTAACTACTTGACAAGTGGCATAGGTCTCAAAGAGAAGGTTGTCTCCATCTTGCCTTCTCAGCCTCTGTGAGTAGTAGGCATCTATGTACTATGTGAATTCTCACAAGTAGCTGTTTTGGGAGAAGACTAGTTTTGGTGATGACTCTGGCATTGGAATTCATTTCGGTATTGACCTTCCATGGTAACTTTCCTCATCCTCACCTCCCATGCAGAATTCACACCTTTAAAACTCTCAAAAATGTTATTTATAACTGTGTCTGACAGGTGGTGGCATTGCACCATGGTGTCTAGCTATTTCCTCTTATTGGCTGCATTTGCAATTCTGAGTCTGCTGGCACACAGAGGTCTGACCTCCTACCTGAGCCAGAACCTTTGATCCAGCTGACACTGCAAGAAGGAGCTGAGGATCAGGATGCTTGTTCACACAAGAAAGTGACCAGTTCAATCAGGTTTTTTTGCTTCTAATTAAACAATGAATAAAACACAAGGGATGTTTTAAGAGAAACAAAGTAAAGTACAGACAGGCTCACCTTCTTTAATTAACTTTTTAAGTCTGCAAGTACGTTTTTTTTTTTTGAAAGATAGTCAACTCAATATTGGCACAGGGCTGGGAAAAAGGTGTGCTCCTCCCATCACTGAGACCAGCTCAAATTTTTATGGCTTTCTGAACAAAAGTACCTGTGAACTATAAATGAAGTATTGCTTCTTCTAACAATCTACCCTAAGTGATACTGGTGAGTATATATCTTACAAATATTTTCATCATACTACTCTAAAAATGGAAAACTGAAATAAAATGTTGAACAGAAGTGGGCAATCAAATAGATTATGGCATAAATATCCTGCAGATGCATCATTTTGAAAAAGTGTTCAGTGGCACAGAAATGAATGACTTCCCAACACAATGTTCAGTGGGAAAAAGAGCACGGAATAAAATGAGAAGTAAGTAAAGAACTTTGGCAAATATCAATATATATATAGGGAAAGACTTAGAAGAACATGCATTCTAGTTTATTTCTGTCTGGTAAGATTATGGAAATTTTCTCTTATTTTATCAGTTTACCATGTTTTCAAAAATAAACATGAACTACTGTTATAATTTAAAAAGTTTATAAATAAAAAAATTGCAAGCAATGTTTGTCTGAAGAACTGAGCAGTTCATTGCAGGTAAAAGCTAAAGTAACATTATTTAATTAACCAGTGCCTATTTTATCAATAAAAACTGAGGCTTCCTATAAAAATATTTATGATAATTTAAAAATAAAAGTAACAAATGAACAAATTTGAACATAATGTTGAGACTGACAGGTAAAAGTAGAATCCAGATCTGTAGGCCCTAAAGAGCTTTATTGTGTGGGCTAAACCATGAATTGGTTGCAGGCTCCTAGAGGTCACACATGAAAGCTACAGCCTCAGGAAGCACTGAACTTCACTCTCCCCCAGAAGAAGCAGAGGTTCTTAGTTCTGCTGTCTAAAGACACAAATATGGAATGCAGTTAGCAAGTCTTAATGGATGAGGTGAAGAGCTCCAAGGGAGCATCCCAAAAGCAGATTCTCCTGCCCTTGTAGCACCATCCCTTAGTGAAGGTCATGGGCAGGGTTGTAACACAGGACTTACAAAGCAATTGACCATGCCTGTACTGATGGGCTCTTCCTACAACAGAGCCCAAGGTGAGGGCTGGTGCAGGTTCATGGCCTTGCAAGCATGTTTGTTCAAGGTCTTGCTTGTAACCCATAAAATTTGGTGCAGATGACAGGATACCAGTTATCATGGTTTATGTTGGTGGCCCCCAGGCCTCATGCATTTGTATTGTGTATTTGTGATTGGTTCATTGTCTAGCACTTGGATTTATGGTGTCAGGGCTACACCACCTAGGGATGGAGCCAGCGTACAATGTAATGGCAGAAAGAAGGTGTATCTCTCTCTCTTGCTGGTTCTGGTGGCTATTGCAGCCATCATGAACTGCAGCCCTGCCATGCCACCCTGCCTTGGAGCCAAGTGAATATGGACTGGAACCTCCAAAAACCATAAGAAATAAACCTTTCCTTTTCCCAACTTTGGTCATCAGTGTATTTTGTCTCAGCAATGAGTTAAAAGTAACTAAGACATCAGTCCAGTGGTTATATCCCAGGAAACTACTCGTGTCAATGTTATTGGAGAACTTCTCCATATCAGGTCATGTAAGTGGCCATGATTGGGTGACTACATGGCAAAAAACCAAGGATAGACATCAATCACACACCAATGGGAAATAGGCTCTCAGTCAGCAGCTCCAAAGAACCGAGTCCTGCTGACAGCCATGGAAAGAGCTTGCAAGTTGCTCATTTCTGGGAAGTGTGCCCAGAAGGCCCATGCCCGCCAGGCACCTGGAACAGAGGACCCTGTTATACCATGTCCAGATTCCTGGCCCACAGGCACTGTGAGGTAATGAATGTACATTGTTTTAAGGCACTGAGTTTTTGGTGACCTGTGACACAGCAACAGATAACTAAGTGCGGTCATGTTCTTAAGACTCTGGAACTTCAACCTGGATCTGACCAAATCCTGGGCTCATGTTATTAACTACTTCTCTGCTAGCTTTAAATTTACCTCATTGAGCAAATTTACCCTACCCTACCCTACTTTAGATCCATAATCATGTCACTTAAATGACAGGGATACCTTAGATAAGTCTCTCATTAAGTGGCTTAATCATGTGAACATCATAGAGTGTACGTACAGTCATACACGGTATAGCTGCCTGCACACCCAGGCTCCATGTGAGGCTACAAACCTATATCACATGTTATTGTGGGTGAGTCTAGCACCTGAGTGAGTGTGAATATGACTACCTCTGAGAAGGGGCTTCAGACCTGTAGTATAAAAGTTGACAAAAGGTACAAGTTCAGTGTCACTCACCAGAACCGAAGTTGCACTGAGTGAGTCACAGAGTGAATTTGAGATCCAAAGGTATTACTGCTTCCCACTCTGGATATCCAAAGTCTGTCTACTCATAGAAAACTCAATTTATACACTATCTACTGTACTTTCTTCAGTAATAAAAAGCCTATTTTATAATAACTTTATTTTATATAAGCTTAATTATGCAAATTTTGAATCTTCTAATAATGCTTAGCTTACAACATATATATATATATATATAGTACAGCTGTACAAAAATATTTTCCTTCTTTCCATTCATTTATTTTTGAGGTACTTGGAATTGAACCCAGGGTCTCACACATGCTAGGCAAGCACTGTACTGCTAAGGTATACACCCAGATCATTTTTAAAAATGTTTTTATGCTGTAAGCTTTTTTAAAATTAAAGTATCATTTTATTACTTGAAATGTTTTTGGTTCAAAACTTTTAACAGAAATATACACATTAGTTTAGGCCTACCCAGAGTAAAGATTATCAGTAGCTCTATCTGATGTCTCTACACCTTGTTCACTGGAAAGCTTCAGGGCAATGACAAACACAGAACTGTCACTTTCTATGGTGATAGTGCCTCTTCTGGAATCTTTCTAACTGCCTGACGCTCCTGAGCAGGTGCCACTGGGAACATAGATGGCTGTAATCATCACTTTCCTGTTGCTGGAACACAACACTTGATGTGTTAAGAGAAGTTATATTTGACTCATGGTTTCAGGAGAGTCAGTCCCTGACTCTGTCCAAGACAAAGGCATCATGGTGAAAGAGTGTGGTGCAGCGAAGATGCTTTGTTCAAGGGAAACAGAACAAGGCAACAGTTCCAAGGAAGAAGGGGACATGGGTCAAGGTCAGACCCTTAAAAATTCACTTGGACACACCCAGAAGTGACTTTACTATGCCTCTCGGTTACTCCCAAGCCAAGCATGTTAACACAGCTGAACATAACCACTCTAGTGTCCTTGGGTTTGCTTCTTTCTTGCATCACAGATTTACTTGGAATCAGAGAATGTACCTTGGATTTTCCTTCTATTGATAAAAGTTTCCCAGGGCTGGAGTTCATGTTTTTACACATTTTAAGGAGTTTTCAGGGTTTGCAAGTGCCTCTACTAAATATTTCACTGTGCATTCTGTGAGGTTCTTTCTTTTTTCTAGCAATTTGTTTTCTCTTGGTTATTCTTTAGATTTGCATTCTTGTTCCAGTTCTATCATAATCTTTGGGGTTGGTTGAGATGCTTTTAGATGGTGAATGAGTATAATTAACTCTACTTATAATCCATATCACTGGTGATACCTTTATTTAAGCACTCACTATGTTGAATTCTAATTTTGTGTTTAGTTATATGCTTCATTCTTATCAGACTGTTGACACTGCATGGACAGGGACTGATTGATTCATCTCTACAACCCTGACACTGGGCCCAGAGCTGACACTCAGGCTCTTTAAAATGTTTTTTGAGTTAATGAATAATTACTTGCTTTGCAACTGTATAAGCAAATCAACAACTTAGTTTCAAAGATGTTTTATTGATGTCAGCAAGGTGACAGACACTGGGGTGGATGCCAGGAATTTAGACATGAATGAATCACTGTTTCTCATACTAAAGTTGCCGGAACCTGGAAAAGAGTGAGTCACATGGCAAAGGACAACAACAGAGAGCAGCCAGCATTTTCAAAGAGTTGTGAAGGAAAACCAGGAGGATGTCATTTGTGGAGGTCATGAAGCATTGAATATGAGTGATGTTACATAGATCCATATATTAAAAATTAGCTTCCAAAAAAAAGACAGAATAATTTGTCAGCAGATAGGGTTTAGATGTATAAGAACTTTGATCCTACGCATGGAAACATGACAGACCTTTGAAACCTAGGCAAACAGTAGAGTAGCTTGAGTGTATAAAGCAAAAAGTTATCATGTCATGCATATGTGGATGGTTGATACATTCACAGGGTGAAGGGTGAGCAAGGATGGGGTTTTAGATCACCAATGTTGTTGGAAAATCCCTTCTTTTGTATTTTTCCTAAGTTAATTGCTATCAAAATGAGTTGTAAAAAAAGTATATTTTGGAATTGCTGTTCAAGTGATTTTGGTGTTATCTAAATAGCAGAACCACAGCTACCAATGAATTAGTTATCTATGGCTGTGTAACAAATGAGCCACAGTAACACTTCTCAAGCTCAGTATCTACAGGTCAGGAATCTAGGCATCCTTAACTGAAGTATCCCCACAAGATGCAATATGTTGTCATCTGAGCCTGTAGTTCTCAATTTGGATGGGGCAGGGACCCTTCCTAGTCACTCCTGTGATGGATAGTAGGCTTCAGATTCTCATGGACTGCTGGACTGAGGGCAGTTGGCTTCGGTGGCTTTTGGATGCAAACTGTTCCAGCCCTCACCATGGGGGCTTCTCTCTGTGCAATAGCAAGCACAAATACCAAACAACATTCAGAATTTGGAAGCTGATTTATTACATGTTGGACAGGCACTGATTGGGATAATTTCCAAAATATTAGAATCTGAAGGCCCAGGGAGGGAGGTTTTTATGGGGTCTGCAAGGGGAGGTACTCAGATAGAGTACTTGACTGACTTTGATTGGTTTCTATAATATACATCTTAGTGACCAACTGTACATCACAGTGAGCAGCCATTTCTAGGAGATAACAGTAACAGGGACTGTAGCAGGAGCTCTTACCTGTGAAACTAACAGACTGGCTGGGGGCAATTTCTGCTACACTTATTCTCTATTTTAGTTTTCCTAGCTAATTTTTACTGGGCATATTATATGTGATTTTGTGAGACAAGGCCCAACTAGAAGCAGTAGCATTAGAATTATTAATGTTTCTAGGATTGGCACTAGTCAAAGTTTTTAAGATTGTTTTATTATAGAGGATTTTAAAAGTTGCTTTTAGGAAGACATAATTTCTGTTTGTTTTGGAGTATTACTTTGGCAAGGTAGCAAGGCAGTTGAGTTAGGAGAATGTTCAATGGGCCTTTGTTGCTTATTAAGTCTCAGAAAACTGTTTGATTGATTGCTTTATTTTGGGGAAGCAACCGCCCATAGAGTTTAAGGCAAAAATCATAGTTAGCAGTGGGGAAGTAAGGAATGGTGTAAGCAGCCTAAAAAGGCCAAACAAATAATGTATTGGGGTATGGACCAATTCTGTGAATGTTATCCTTGGACTCTGGCTTTGCGTGGACTGGATAGCATCTGGAATGACCAGAGTAAGGTTTTGAGTACATTATCTTTTATAGTGAGCTGTTTGGCTCATAAATTTTTCAGTGAATATAAGGCTGGATTTTTGAAACTTATAGAAGTAGTTAATAGGATCTGGGTTATATGTGTGTGCAAGAGTATTTACAGATGTGGAGTGTAGTTGGATCCTATCAACTCCTGTTGTCTTTTTTTTACTATAGGTAGGGAATATTTTAGGCCAGCCTGGGTATATGCAGTTGAGAACCAACAAATGTTTGTAACCCCTGTAAGGTTTGACTTTTGTGAAATTTATTTATATATTTTTAAATGGGGAGAGTTAGTTATGTTGTATGAGGTTAGGGCCAGAGACATAGATACTGAAACCTGAGCTGACTGCTGGGGTATGGGTGTGAGTGTGAGTATGGCTGCTAATCTTGAGCTTGCAAAACATACCGTGGATGCAATTTGGCTTAGATTGAAAGGTTTTCTGGCTGGGGTTGATGTTTTAGTCAATCAGATGCCCAGAAATGGCTTAGGCCTCTGGACTGGATTATTTTGAGCATGTTTGGCATTGTTGGTGGCAGGTTTTTAAACAGCAGAAAGAAGCAGTTTGCCATGCAGATTATTTCTGCAGGAGAGCTTTAGCCAACATAGCTTTGTTTAAGGTGACCATAGTGTATTTAACCTGTTTGACTTTATTTTTAACAGAGCTATTTTTATTTGTAAATGGGGTATATTCAGGATTAGTTATAGAGTTTATTTTATTTTAAGTCTAGTTGGCTTAAAAACAGTTTATCAGTCAGTGCCAGGCTCAAGTGGTCTGGTGGGCCCAGATTAGTGGGCAGGAATGTGGCAGGATTGAGTGTTCTACAGTTTCTCAGAAGGTTTTTGCACAGCATGTAGCACCTGGACATTTGAGTCTTGGCCTCTGGTAAGCTTGTTAGTTTTAGTTTTTGTTTTTGTCTTATCAGAATGACAGTGCTTGTTAGAGTGTAAAAGCAAAATTGGAGGTAGCTCTTAGCAACTTGATTTAAGTATTTTCACAGATAGGCCACTGGAAGATTTTAGGAGCTGATAGCTTCAGTAAACATCAGTGTTGCTGTGAATTTAAGGATCCAGATTTTGTAGAAGCCAGCAGTTTCAAGAAATTTGTGGAATCTTTTTCTTATAACCAGTTTTTGCCAGATATTACAGCAGAGTTTTTGTGCCTTTTTAGCAAGTAGTTTGATGTTATCAATTAGAAGTGCAGTAATAGTTTGTGATGGGACACACATTTTAGAACCTCTGGGAGACTGAGTCTGGGTTAGCTAATTTTTGAGTCCAGAACTGCAGTTTTCTTGAAAAGAGACTACCTGAAAGTAACCAATTGAAGGGAGGAGGCATTTTTGGGGCCCAGACAAGTGTATCAGCAGGCTGTAGGTGACAGAAGTCTGGAGCAACATATATGGATGGCAATTGTGGTAGCACTGGCAGCTTGGAGATTTTGAACTGGCTTAAAAGGTAGGAGAGTTGTATTTTAGTGGTTTGACAGTTTATACTGCTTACTTGGGGACCATGATGAAGCTGGAAGGGACAGAGAAACAGGCTGAATTCGAGAAAAGGTGCTGGAAACTTGGTCAGATTTGTTGTCAAAGCCTTCCTGAAAATAGTGGAAGAGTTTTTAATCCTTTGTGGCAATTGAGTTTAAGTGAGTTGTATTTTGTTTCAGGATTTTTCTACTTGCAGTGGCTTATTTGAGCATCTTGCAAGCAGAAGAAGACATTCTTTAACTTTAGACATGCAGTTCTTTAACTTTAGACATGTAAACCAGGTGGCATCTGGAGGTAATAGTTCAAAAGGTGTGCATGGGTCAGGAACCGCAGAGTGTAAGGTGATTCATAGTCCATTAGGACCTGGATTACTTTAGTGGCTGAAGTGTGACTGGATGCCGGTGTGATCCCATGATACAGGACATTGTTTGACAGCAATTGGGGTAACAAGGAGGTTGGGCCCAGACATGAGTTTTTGACCCATCATTTGGGAGGAGGGTTTTTAGAATTTCAGGATTCTCATTATCTGTTTCTGTAAGGCATTATCTTTTGGGGCAAAAGAGTCAGTGTTGAAAGTGTGGCATTAAACAGGAAGAGAGTTTATTGACTTGGTGCAAAGGAGATGGTGGCTTTACACTTGGAGACTTTTTTTTCCATAAGTAGTGTGGGAACTGATTAATACAGGAATTTGTTTGGTGATAAGTCGTCCTAAGATGTAAGTTTATACCTGGCAGAAGGGGTGAGAAGTAAAAGTTCTAATTTCTCTGGTGATAGTAAGTTTTTTGATGGAAGGAATTTTTGAAGTCAGAGAGTTTCATTTCATTATTTACCAGGAAAGTCATAGATTTCTTTCCAACTTTTGCAATGACTGTGAGCTTTGGTGGCTTGATTTGATAGCACCTGATTTGTACTATCCATCTAGGGCCAACAGGGTAAGGAGAGGTTCAGACTGAAGTGGGCCTTCAGTCAGGTTTGGTTTTATTTTACAAATGTAAAGGGCATTGATTTTTTTTTTTCAGTGTACAAACTGTTTGCAGTTGAACACATTGGTCAACTGCAAAGGCATAGTGTGTGCCATTAATTTTGGACTGTGAGGTTTGAGGAGTCATCTAAGGTCTACTGCCAAAATGGGCTGTTACTCGATCCAAGCTGAAGATTTTGAGTTTTTTTAATTTGAAGGAGCATTTATTTTTTAGTGTCCATAGCCCCCTTTTTTAAGCCAGAGTATATGACTGTTTAGTAGATTGAGTTTCTGGGTAACAGTAGTTGATGGGATTTTTGCCTCCTTTTTTAATGTTTTTGAGAAGCACTTGACTGGGTTGCTTTCTTTAGGTGGGGAAACTGTTTGGAAAGGCCATGGCAACCCATTTGTTAGGGTTGAAAGTCTAAGTTTTCTGTTTAACTGTTAACTTTTCCCCACAGTCAGAGATTGTGGGTTTTGATTAATTAGTTTCCATTTCAGGCTTCCAATGTGTGTATTGTATATCTTCAATGATGGTGCAATAGACAAAGGGTAAGTGTATCTCAAAGAGAGACCATTTAGATGCCTGCCTTGCATTCTTTGTAGGGACTTAGACATTACTTAGCTAAGCAGCATGCAGGATGTCTGTTATTATATATGTTATTTACCGTGGAACCACAGATAAGGACCCAGTCAGCCACTGCAACCAGCGCTTCCCAGTTTTGGTGCATAGATGGAGCGGCCTGTTGATTACACTGGTCATTTTATTTACTTAAATACGTATTTAGCAAACATTTGGAGGTTAAACATTTTAACCCCCTTTCATGGAGGATGACCCTGACTAATGAGAGCTTATTAGACTTCCTGTCTGCTGGTGCTACACAGAACTAACTGACAGACAGACTGAATGAGGTACTCCTGGGGTCTTACCAGAATCATGTAGGTAGGCAGGCAGACAGACAAACACCACAGATAGACTGCGTTCTGCTCTCCTTGGGGTCCAATGTGAGCCACTTAAAAGGAAGCCAGATCTCTGAGGAGACTTGAGAAATCTCTAGGGTGTTCCTTTCCGTCAGGACACCTTACACCAACTGTGAGGGCCATGACTGATGACCAAAGAGGTCCCAGGCAATGCGCCAGATGCAATAGCAAGCAGAAACACTGAAACAACATCCAAGATTTGGAGGCAGATTTATTTAATATCAGATGGGCACTGATCAGGATCATTCCCAAAATATCAGGTTTGTAACAGAGACTGTAACTAGGAATATTACCTGAGCAACTAATAGATTGGCTAGGGGGAATTTTCTGCTTCACCCAAAACAGCTGAATTCCCACATAGCAACAAACAAGGCAGCAATTTTCGTTCTTGTTTCTCAGATGCAACTCAGCAAATCTTGCTTTATCATTGAGAGATAAAGGAATGCTGAAGGAAGCATGAAAATGAGGCAGAACATGGTCTTAACGCTGACTTCTGTCACTTTCATCAACCTCTCATTCAGGCAACATAGACAGTGAAAAAGTTTTAGGTCAGTCAGTATTTCTGGATGCCCTGAGCTGAGGCATGAACACCTCATTTATTCATGCTACACACACCTAACTTAGCATCTTTTGCACACACCTTTTACTTAGCACCTACCACTGTGCTAGATGCTGTGGTAGTGATGTTATGAATGGATTGTGACCCTCAGATAATTTACATGGTTATATCCTAAGCCTTGGAGATAATGTCCCAATGGGGGAACCATGCTAGAGGAAACCATTAGGACATACGAGTAGTCTCTTTTTCAGAAGGAAAAGACACAGAGACACAAGGGAAAAACACATGGAGGCTCAGGGAGGAGACCCTGTGAGTGTGAAGATGACCACCTGAAAGCTTCAGAGAGAGGCCCAGAGCAGATCCTTCCTCAGAGACCTCAGGAGGAGTTGGCTTCATGAACACCCTGACTTTGTACATCTCACCTCTAGAACACTGAAACAATGGATTTCTATTCTCCAATACACCCAATGTGTGGTGCTTTGTTAGCACAGTAAGACCAGGGATGATCAGATGAATCCAATTCCTGCAGCCACAGAGTTGCAGCCCAATGAAGAGGCCAGTGTTATTCAGATAACCAGATGACAAACAGACAATTGCAATACAAAAGAAAGACTCTTAAGAAAAGGAACTGCTCTGTGAACACACATAGTAAAGACCCTACAGAGCACTCCACACTCAGACCCTAAAGACATCAGGTGTTAACTTGGGAGAGATGTTCACTCATCCCACACCCCTCTGAGGATTCCAGACAAATTCTTGATCAGAAAACCCCAGCAGGAAATAGTTTAATCCTATATCCAACAAACAACAAAGTATTTGGAAGAAAGGTAGGGAAATTTCATTTCTTGAGCCATTTCAGATTGAATGAGAGAAAACCCTCAGAAGTCTAGTCTAGGAAGAGCTAAACCAACAGGCAGCTGTCCCTTTGATTTCATCCAGATTCTTTTCTTTTTTCTCCTGTAAATCACAGTGGGAAGGGCTGTTATGCCTCCCATCTCCAGGCCTGACCTTTATAAAACTGATCATATGCAGTTAAGAAGTTATGGTCTTAAAATAAAATGTGGTGACATTTACAACAAAAGTCAAGTCTGTTTAGGCATTTGCACATTCTGAGGGAAGGATAATTGTGTCAAACAGTTGAACCTGAGTTGAATTTGTTGTTGGTGACCTGATGGGCTGCTCTGCTCTTCCCATGTTACATCCCTTGGCATCACAGATGTGGGAAAAGTAGAAACCATTATGAGGAGTTTGCAGAAACCATCTTGGTTATCTGGCTGAAGGTCACAATGTCAATAGTTAATTCAGTTGGAATATGAGTCATCTGATGTCCAGCCTCCTTAAAACTCAATGCCTAAATCTTTAAAGCTCAATTTCACTTGAATTGACCTTCAAAATCTGGGGAACATATCAAGCAGTTTTAGCTAGCCAGAGTCTTGCTTTTGCTTAAGTTTTCTGCATCCTATCTCAGGATGATGGAACTTAGACTTGGGGTGACCACATTGCATGTGTCTCGTGCTGTTGAGATATGACTGATGGCAACACTGCATGGTCTAGTGTCATTCTGACCACCTCAGATGTCATACTGTGCAAGGACACTCTAATGGAAACACAACAAACATCCCATCCAGATGGGGAGGACCTCAGACTGAGCTATGAGCCAGGTGGGAAGTCCTAACTCAATGTCTTCTTATTCCCCTCTGCTGGTGCTGTTTACTAGCCAGACCTACCTGAGGACTTCTTGTTCCCACAGCAATGTCGTCCTTTCCCCTCCGGAGCCCCTTTATCATGGCTAGGACTGGTATTTCAGTCCTAGGAATGCATTCATTTTGAATTCATTTTTATATGCTCTCACTCACATCATCTAAATGATCTTTTGTGCCTGCTGCTGTATGAATTGCATCCTTCGTTGAGGAAAGAGCATCTGACACTGGGAGACATACATGTTGTTATGGGTCCTGGCCAGCCTTGTCCTTTGCCCCTTTTCAGTCTCACATCATATCTGGTGTTGTCTGGGGGAGCGGAGAGCTGGTCCTTGATCTACAGAACACAAAGCATGCTGAAGGGCAGTCTTCAGGCCTCAGCCTTTTCTCCCTTTCCCTCTGTGAAATCTTCACAGAGTCACTATTGTCCTTCCCATTATTCACCTCCTTTCTTCCCAAAACATAGATCTGAGCCTTGCAGCAGCCATGTCACTTTGTCAGCTGGGACTCAGGATGACTTTCTTCCTGAAATACAAAGCCACTTTGAAGAGTGAGAGGCCCAGAGCTCAGTGACAGGCTGAATATAGCCAGTGATACTATATTTATGGGAGTTGAAGTGATAGTTTCTCCCTCTGGGAGCAGCTCCATCCCATTAGTTGAACTGTGTCATTCCTAAGGATTTGGAATCAGTTTGAAATCAATATTGCATTTTCAATACGAGGACCTGGGGCTGCCCAAGGTGAGTTCCAGCACACCAGCCCAGGCCAGGGGAGAGTTTAAGATCATCACTCCAAGTGGTTAAGTGCCTGCCCAGCTTCCAGCCACACTAGACTAGCCTTGGGAGATTTTTCAGTCTGACTAAAACATGCCCAGCGACCTTCTTCACTCAGAGAAGCTCAGGGCATGTGAAGTGAGTTCCAGCGCATCGGTTTTTGCCCAGGAAGAACTTTAGACCATCAACCACAGTGGTTAGGAGCCCTCCCAGCTTCCTGGGACACCAGAGGTGGCACAGGAGGTCCTGTGGGCCTGACTTGACCACACTCAGCAACCTCCCTTCAGTCTCAGGAGCCAAGGGCACAGAAAGTGATTTCCAATCTGCCCAGGGGAAACTTTGGAACATCACTTTAAACACAGAAATATGGGAAAATGACAAGACCAAAGACCAAAATGCAATCTCAAAACTCGAGCCCATCCCAAGAAAGCCTAAGAGCCATATACGTAGAAGAAAATATATGCCACACACCTGAAATACCTGAAATAATAGGAACTGAAATAAAGAAAAAACTCCAGGAAACTTTAAAGGAATTCAAATTAGAAATAATCTCCCAGGTAAAAGAAAAAATGATAGAAGTAGTGAAATAGATGCTGAATATCTCTAAAGAAGACACAGTTAAAAAAAATTGGAGGAAAAAACCAGATACAATCCCTGAATGAACAATACAGTAAACAAAAAGAATATATGAAGCAGATTCAAAGAGATATACCGGAAATCAAAAATTCCACTGAAAGTTGTCAAAACCACCTCAATGAAAGTGAAGACAGAATTTCAGACCTCAAACACAAGATTGCAGCTAGTGACAGGAAAGAAAAGATCTTTTTTAAAAACAAGTAATAAAAAACAAAACAATTCAACAGCTTCAAGATGATGCAAAGAAAACAACATAAGATTGATAGGGATAAATGAAAAAGAAGGGGACAAAACCAATGATATCAAAAGGCTATTTATAAAAGTAATAGCTGAAATGTTCCCAAACATGAGAATGGAAACTGACATTAGGGTTAGTGAAGCATATAGAATTCCAAATAGCCATAACCAAAACAAAACTACACCCAGATATATAATAATCACCATCTCAGAAATCCAACATAATAATAGAATATTAAAAGCTGTTAGGGAGAAAAGACAGATCACCTATAAAGGAAAGTCTATCAGAATCACAGCAGACTTCTCAACACAAACAATGAAGTCAAGAAGAGCATGGAGTGAAGTATTTCAGATCCTAAAGGAAAATGATTTCCAACCTAGTCTGATGTACCCCACAAAACTGTCCTTCAAAATGGATGGAGAAATAAGATACCTCCATGACAAAGAACTGCTGAAGGACTTCATGATTACCAAACCAACCCTGCAAAGAATATGGAAAGACAGTTTAGATACACATAGGAAAAAAACACTAAGCAAAGCAGACTATTAAAGAGAGTGGAAAGATAAAGATGCAACAACAGAAAGATAACATGTCAACAATATATCAATATATAACAGTTATAACCATTAATGTAAATAGACTCCATTCACCAATGAAAAGAAACAGACTGGCAGAATGGATCAAGAAACAACATCCAACCATATGCTGTCTACAAGAGACCCATCAAACTCAAAAGGAAACTCATATACTGAAAGTCAAAGAGTATAAAACAATGCTTCATGCAACAAGAACCCACAAAACAGTGTGTATTCTGTTTGCAGACAATGTGAACTTCAAACCAAGAATGATCTGAAGAGATAAAGAAGGTCACTACATATGAGTTAGGGGGAAACTTCAAGAGGAAGAGATAACAATCTTAAATATATATGCACCAAATTCCAGAGCACCTAGCTATACAAAGCAAGAATTAACAGAAATGACAAACCAAATAAGCAGTAACACAATTATAACAGGAGACCTTAACACACCAATGACACCAAGGGACAGATCAACCAGACAGAAAATCAGTAAAGAAATAACAGAACTGAGTCACACCTGTGAACAAATGGACTTGATAGACGTATGTAGAGTGTTTCATCCAACAACATCAGAATATACATTCTTCTCAGCAGTACATAGGACATTCTCTAAAATAAATGATATATTAGTCCACAGAACATATTTAAATAAATGCAAAAGAGTTGAAATTATTCCGTGCATGTCATCAGATCATAGCGCCATGAAACTAGCAATTAATGATAAAAGAAACTGCAAAAACCACACACATACACATGGAAATTGAATAATACACTCTTGAGCAATCAGTGGATCACAAAATTAAAGAAATTAACCAATACCTACAAGCAAAGGAAAATACAACTTACTGGAATCTATGAGATGCAATGAAAGCAGCCCTCAGAGGAAAATTTATGGAACTGAGTTCCCAAAGCAGGAAAACAGAATTAAGACAAATAAACAACCTCATGCTGTACCTCAAACATCTAGAAAGAGAAAAGCAAGTCAAACCCAAAGCCAAAAGAAGGGAGGAAATTATAAAAATCAGAGCAGAAATTAATGAAATAGAGACTAAGAAAACAATCCAAAGAATCAATGAATCAAAGAGTTGGTTCTTTGAAAGAATAAATTAAGTTGATAAACCCCTAGCCAATTTAATTTAAAAAGGAAAGAAAAAGCTCAAACTCATGCAATAAGGAATGAAAAAGTTAAAATCACTACAGACTCTGTGGAAATACAGAAGAACATCAACATCTATTTCAAAAACATCTAAACTCATAGATTCAATAACACAGAAGAAATGGACAGATTCCTAGAAACATATGAACTACCAAAACTGGGTCAAGAAGATATCAAAGTGCTGAATAACACAATTTCTATTAATGAAATTGAAATTATAATTAAGTCCTTACCTACAAAGAAGAGTCCACACCCAGATGGATTCACTGCTGAATTCTACAAGAAATACAAAGAAGACTTAATACTGACACTCCTCAAACTCTTCAATGAAATTGAAATGGAAGCAATTCTTCTTACGTCATTCCTGGAAGCAAATATTACTCTAGTACCAAAACCGGAGAAAGACCCAACTAAAAAAGAGAACTACAAGCCAGTCTTCCTAATGAACACAGATGCAAAAATCCTCAATCAAATATTGGTAAATAGGATGCAACAAATCATCAAGAAGATTACACACCACGGCCAAGTGGGATTTATCCTAAGCATGCAGGGATGGTTCAACATACGTAAATCAATAAATGTAATTTGCCATATCAATAGAGCCAAAAGTAAAAATCACATGATCATTTCTATAGTTGCAGAAAAAGCTTTTGATAAGAAAACACTCATTCATTATAAGAACCTTACAGAAAACTGGAATAGATGGTCTTTACTTCAATATGATAAAGGCCATCTACAACAAACTAACAGCTAGCATCATATTAAATGGCTAAAAACTGAAGGCCTTTACCTTAAAGTCAGACAAAAGACAAGGATATCCCTTATCACCACTCCTATGCAACATAATACTGGAAATACTAGCCAGAGAAATTAGACAAAAAAGAGAAATAAAAGGGGTAAAGATAGGAAAAGAGGAAGTTAAAATTATCCTTATTTGCAGATGACATAATACTCTGCATAGAAGACCCCCAAAACTCCATTGAAAAATTGCTAGATATAATAAATAAATTCAGCAATGTAGCTGGATACAACATCAATACACAAAACTCAATAGTATTCCTATACACTAACAACAAAACCACTGAGAGAGAAACAAGAAAGCCACACTCTTCCCACTAGCATCCAAAATATGAAATACTTAGGAATAATTCAAAGGAAAGAAATAAAAGATCTATTGTAATACCTTAAAAAAATCAAAGAGGACCTCAGAAAATGGAAAGACATCCCTTTTTCATGGATATGAAGAATAAATATTGTGAAAAATGGGTATTCTTCCAAAACGGTTACACAGTTTCAGTGCAATCCTAATGAAAATACCATCAACATACCTCATAGATCTAGAGAAATCACTCCTAAAATTCATCTGGAACCAGAAGAGACCTAGAATAGCAAAGGCAATTCTAAGCAGCAAAGGCAAGGCAGGAGGCATCACAATCCCTGAGTTGAAGTTATACTAGTAATAAAATCAACTGTAATAAAATCAATATGGCACTGGAATAAAAACAGATCTGAAGATCAATGCAATACATATACAACCACAACTACAAACACACTCAACCACCTTGTCTTTAATAAAGGGGCCAAACATGTTCACTGGAAGAACAAGAGTCTCTTTAATAAATGGTGCTGAAAAAACTGGAATTCCATATGCCAAAAATTAAAACTAGACCCATGCCTATCATAATGTACTAAACTAAAATCTAAATGGATCAAAGATCTAAACATTAAAACAGAAACACTAAATCTGTTGGAAGACAAATTAGGTAAAAATCTTGAAAACATAGGGGTAGGTAGACAATTCATGAACAGGAATCAAACCACATGGGAAATACTTGCCAGAATCAATAACTGGGATCACGTCTTATTAAAAAGTTTCTGCATATCAAAAGAAATCTCCAGCATAGTAAAAAGAAAACCCACAAACTGGGAAAAAAAATCTTAGTGAACTGTCCCTCAGACAAAGGACTTCTTTCTAAAACATATAAAGAATTTTTAAAAATCAGACCCTAAAATTCAAAGACCCAATCCAAAACTGGACATCTGAGATGAGTACGCAGTTCTCAGATGAAGAAATACAAATGGCAAACAAATACATGAAAAAATGTTCATCATCATTACTCATTAGGGAAATGCACATTAAAACCACACTGAGATTCCATCTCACTCCAGAAAGAATATCCAGGATCAAGAAAACTACAAATGCTGAAGAGGCTGTGGGGAAAAAGAAACTCTCCGCACTGTTAGTGGGAGTGTAGACTGGTGCAACCACTGTGGCAGTCAGTCTGGAGATTCCTCAAAAAGCTGGGATTGGAAGTCCCATTTGTTTCTGCTATTCCACTCCTGGGCATATTACCAGAAGAACTGAAAACATCATACCACAGTGATATATGTGCACCCATTGTTTATATCAGCACAATTTGTAATCGCCAGATCTTGGAAACAACTTAAGTGCCCATCAGCTGAGGAATGGATAAAAAGTTGTGCTATTTTTATACAATGGAGTACTACTCAGATATAAAGAAGGATCACATTGAGATATTTATAAATAAATGGAAGCAACTTGAGACCATACTCATAAGCAAAATAAATCAAACTCACATGTATAAATACCATATAGTCTCCCTAGTGTAAAAAATGGTAAGAGTACATAAGATTTTATGGTAATCATGATTCTCCATTACGTTGCTTTGAAGCCTTATAATGTTTTCATTTGTTAGCTGAAATAGTTTTATTCTGGTTGTTTGATTTTATTATCTGTAATGGTTTGAACAGCTATTTTGAAGAAATCAAGACATTATAATAGTCATTGCTGATTTAATATCATCTTGCTTTGAAGTCCTACCATGCTTTTGTTCTTCTGTTTCCATTGGTTCTATCATGTTGTATCTTATCAGATTTTATTATGTGTGACAGTATAAACAAAATTTTTATGGAAAGTGAGATAATATGGTAGCCATTGTTTATTTTTGGTTATTTGGTTCTGAGTGCCCTGTAATACTTTCATTCTCTTGCGTGGTTTTATACTTTGTGTGTGTGTGTGTGTGTGTGTGTGTGTGTGTGTGTGTGTGTGTGTGCTTGATACTATTGTATGTGAAGGTATGCTCAACTATTTCAAAGAAAGAAACATTATGGTAGCTCCAGTTAATATTGGGTTGTCTTGTGGTGAAGTACTGTGTTGCTTACATTGCTCTGTTCTGATCTGCCTTGTTTTGTCCTCTTTTGTCTTAATCTCTTTAAAATAAAAAAATAAAATAAAAAAATCAACATTGCAACAATTAGAGTGAACAGTTTTACAAAAGCAAGATAGCTGATTGCCTGTAAGTTACATTCTGAGGGCACTGCAGAGGTGTTCATCTCCTACATTTTAAAAGGCCCATGTTATTTTCCTGAATTTACTGAGGTGGTAATGATCTTTGTTATGACATGTTTAGGTGTCCCTCCAGTACTAGATGCAGTCATAGGGGGGGCTTTTTCGGAGACAGCTATGATGCTGGGATTAAGGGTGTGTGATCACTAAATTAGTCCACTGATGGGCTTTGTACTGCCCTAATCCTAGTAATCTATATACAATATAAAAAAGGCAGAAAGATACTATTAAGATGTCTACAGCTGGGGATTTAGCTCAATGGCTTAAGCGCTTGCCTGGTAAGTGCAAGGTCATGAGTTCAATACTCAGTACCAAAAAATAAGTAAATAAAAGATAACTTTATTTTTAAAAAATATGCTTGCTTGTTTTGCTATTTTCTGCCTTCCAAGAACTGTTTATTCTCTGCTTGTCTGCCATGCCACCCTGTACAAATCACAAGAAATTGTTGTGTCCCTGCTCTTCCTGGACAATGGGCCTAGCCCAGAGGATGTGGAGTTGCTTGGAAGTGAGAAGGACCAGGAAGGTACAGGGTGCTTCACTCCGTTGGGAAGTAGAAGGACTGACACAGCCCTATGCCCTCTTAATGACCATGTCCAGTGGACCTAAAGACAAAAAGCACTCCTGGTTTTTCCACAGGAGTTTGTGGACCTAGTGATGCTTTGTGAGTGCTGTAGATCAGTGCTGTTGCTGAACCATATCCTCAGGCCACTAAAGTCCATATACTGAAGACCAAACCCCAGTGTGACTCTGTTTGGAATAGGGCCCATGGGGAGGTGATTAAAACCAAAGGAGGTTCTTTGTACTCCTCCTCCAAAGAAAGACCAAAGGAGGTCAGAAGTGTACAGTCTTGACTCCATAATAGCAACCGTGAGACATCACAGGAAAATGTTCCTCCAACTTCTTTCTGTCTTTTTCTTGTGTCTCTCCATGTTTCCATCTTCATGTGAGGACACAGTGAACAAGTCACTCTGTGAAAGCAGGAAGAGAGCCTGTACCAGAAACTGAATTGACTGAAACTGTGATCTTGGACTTCAAAGCTGTGAGAAACACATTTCTATAGTTTAAGTGACTTGCTCTGTGGGATTTTGCTACAGCAACCTAAGGACACTAATACAATTGATAATTATTGTAACAATTGACCTATTTCTCAGGAATAAAAATTCACCCAAAGATGATAGAAATCTTTGGGTATCATGTTGGCTTCTGAAAAGAGAAGGGAAATAATGTCATTCAGAGCTACCTGTCAGATATGGTATTTGTCTTACTCTGTTTGTGAAATCTGCAATAGAATACTGCAGACTGGGTGTATTAGTCACTTTGCCATCATGGAGACAGAATACTCAACACCTGAAACTTAAAAGAGGACAGGTCTGTTTTGGCTCACAGATAGGTGCAATGGCGTGGTAGAGCAAAGCTGCCCAATGATGGCAGTCATGAAGCAGGGAGAACAGGAAGAACTGGGACCTAGAACACACTCTTCCAGGTCACATCTGTGATCACCTCCAACCAGGTCCCACTCCTAACAGCACATTCAGCCATGAGCTCACCCATGAATGAATACTCGGATGAGCACTGCATCCCATGATCCACTCAGCCTCCAAACACATGAGACCTCTGTGGACCCTGGACATCAATCCATAACACTGGGAAATTTAGAAACCACAGAAATGATTCCCCAGGGCTCTGGAGGCTGGGGTGTCTGGCGAGGGCAAGATCTGTTTCCAAGATGGAGCTGTGAATGCTGCATCATGTGGTCCTTTTAGGGTAGAAAACTTCGAGAGCTAAGGAGAGAGATTCCACTTCCAGAAGCCCTTTATTGAGATCTTAAACCCATCCAGGAGAGCTCTACACTCATGGTCTGATCACATTCTAAAGGTCCCATCTCCCAGTTATTGATGACACATATCACAGTATACATGTTATAGTATATATATATGGTGTATGTGCATAATAAATTTAGATGTATTCTCAGTGTGTGGCAGTCTTTGTCAGTGGATACTTAATAATTGGTCTTGTAGGAACAAATGGACAAACACAACAGGATCCCTGGCTTCTAAGTTTCATGAACCTGGTGGCAAAGGACAAATGTGTGGAACCATACTTGTACAAAGCACACAATTTCTGCCCAGCACTTTGCCAGTGTAACGGAGGCAGGGCACCTTACCCAAGAGCTGGAAAGCGTCTAAAAACACTGTGCTGCTCAGGTCACAGCCCATCTCTGCAATTCTCCTGAAAGAGCACAATAGCTCTTTGACTTCTAGTTAGTAAGATCATTCCAGAATGTTCTAATACTGTAAAGAAGCTTTCATTCCTCATGTTTTCCCTCTAAAGAAATCCTAGCTCTCACCTGTTCATGACTTCTCACGATGAATCTGGGGAAGGCAGGCAGTGGAAACCTTCCTATTTCCTTTTCCTCAACATATAATACTTCTTTCATGCAGCTTTGCCAAAAATGACACTTCAGAAGATCTGAGAGGGGAATAAGGGCTGGTGATTGCCAAGAAAACTATGGGTAATGCCACCCATCTTAGCCACATGATACTCAGCCTACAAATAACTGATTTGCTTTTCACCTCTGATCCATAGAGTATGAACCTGCTTCTGTGACACACTACAGAATTTGGAATGGTCACTCGTTTGAGTCACTGGGTCATCTGAAAGTTGCAGAAGAGTGGCTGTCAAAGGCAGGGAGACCTAGAGGATGATTCTGCTATGGGCACACTGGCCAAAGGCCACCTCTTCTCCTCACCTCCTGTCACCAGTCATTTTAGGTGGTAGTCATTTCCATGTTTTCTCAGCTAGGTTTGGAACTGAACCACAGTCAGTGCCCCTTCCCTGCCCCCACCCTCTGTGTTGGGATTGCTCATCATCAGCCTTACCCTTGGCTTCTGGGGTTTTCTGGAGCCCAATTTGGCACCCTGGATTTCAGACAAGAGTCATTGGGTCCCTTTTACAGATGCTGCAGCAGGAGACAGATGCCCTGATGTTCATAGTTAAGGGTTGTTTTCCTGGTTACAAAAGGTGAGAGCGTAAGATAAGCATCCCCAAAACATGAAACAAATTGAAAATCACTCATCATTGAATTCAGAAATAGCCACTCCCACCATTAGGTGTTGATCTACCAAACTTTTATAATGCAAAGGCTACTTGAAGTATTTTTTCATTATTTCTTTACATTTGCAAAGCTTGGATCATATAAAGGTTGAAATTGTTTTTGTACCAGGAATTGAACTCAGGACCTCATGCTTGCAAGACAAACACTGTTCCCCTGAGATATATCCCTAAACTTAAGGATGAATCTCCTGAAGAACCTTCCATGTTTATCAAGTCTTGTTGCTCTCCATAGCCAAAGTAGGAGATGAGACGTTCAGTCCATGCAGGGTCCACCATAACATAAATTCCATAACACTTACTGTATAATATATAACATGCACACTACAGCATATATACTATAAGTGCTACAAGATAAATGCCTTAACATATGCATCATAATATATTCTGCTATATTTACTGTAATACATATTGTAGCATGCAGACTATAGCACACAGACTATAATATATAAATATCATATGTTCTATTCTATGTATTATAACATGTATACTATCACATATGCCATAATATATAGTTGTATAGCTAGATTAGATATAGATATAGATGATATAGATATAGATATAGATATAGATTCCAATATGTAGATATAGTATTGGGTGAGCTCAGTAGTGACCACTCCAAAAGATGTCTTCTTCTCCTGGTCCCCAGAGCCTCCATGTGTGACCTTATGTGGGAAAATGTCCATATAGATACAGTGAAGTCAGGCACATTGAGATAAGGAGCACTTCCTGGGTCACCTAGGAGGGGTCTAAACCTGTGACAAGTATCCTTGCAGGGGAGACATGGATGAGAAGACAGGCTAAATGAGGACACAGTGTAATCACAGACAGAGATGAAGGTGCAGCAGAAGACAAAGGGCACTGGAGCCACCAGGGTTGGACAAGGTAAGGACAGGATCGTACCCTAGAGCCCCAGAGGGGTGTGGCCACACCGACACTTAGACATTAGACTTCTGGGCTTCAGAAAAGGCACGAAAGTGTTTTTTATTTGTTATTGTTTTATTTGTTACCTAATTAATGGTAATTTGTTGTGGCAGCCTCAGGAAACTATTGTGTGTGTAACACACACATACACACACTTGTGCACAAAGTAGGTGACAAGGATCCTCCTCGCACAGCAATTGAACATAAAAGCCCATTGAGAAGAAGAGACATTAAACACATGACTGAAATAGAGAGACAAACAGAGAATAGTGAACCTAGGACTCAGGAAATGCCTTACACAAGGTCAGCAGAGCCCCCCAGAGAAGTGGTCTGTAAGGCTGAGACCAGCACAGTAAGAGGACCTGCTGCTGACTGAACTCTGCACCAAGCCATGTGCTCAGGGCTTTACATGAGTTATTTTATCCTTTAAGGTTTGTGTACTTCACTCTCCAGCGTACAGTAAGAAAACAAAGGCATAGAGAATAACTATTCCAGGGCCACACTTCTGTGCCAGAGCTGTCTCTGTTCCTAGCACTCTGACACATGTCCCTCTCTGTCACACCCTCACCTTCAGTGTGTGGGATGATAAGGAGGGGGCCACAGTCTCAGTTCCTAGGCAGAGACCTGGCATAGGCTTGTCACTGGTGACATGTGCAGCGATGCTTCCTATGTGAGTAACTCCATGCAAGCTGTCAAAGTCCCCTCTTCTCCTGCAAAGGAGAACCTAGAGCCAAAGATCAGTGTCTTTCACAAATCATGTTGCAGGCCAGGACCCTCCAAAACTGCTTCTAAGACAAGGACTCTAGTGAAGGTGACCACAGGAAACTAGGAGAGTGGAGGACGCAACAGAGTGGCAGGGGAAAGGAAAGAAAAGAAGAAAAAGGAAAGGGAAAGGGAGGGAGGCTGGGATGACGGTTGTGCTCCAGCAAGTTGTGGTGCAGGCTGCGCATTCATGAGAACAGGGGCATTTGCACACTAATCCCCAGGAGGTCCGTGTGGAATCACTGCACACTCCACATCCTGTGATTCTAATATGGCCTGGAAAAATGACAATAATATTAATATCCATCAGTGTGCATCCAACACTTTAGGAGGAGTAAGGCTTGGAGAAAGATGAAGCCAAACATCTTGCAGATTTCAAGACTGCTGGGAAACAACCTTTGGGCCTTGTGTATCTTTTGGAGGCAATCACCTTCACTTTCACAAAAGCAAGTGTCAAAGTCGGTCTCTTTGTCATTAAATCCTCCCAAAGGAGGACTTGCAGGTGAGGGGTTTGGAGTGGAAGGAAATGGATCTCTTCTTTCTCGCTGTGCTGTAGAGAGGGAAATAGGGCCCCCCAGCAAGTTAATTGTGTGGGAGAGGAAAGGAAGAAATTATTTCTTTACCAACCTCCTAGAGTTGGATCAGTAAAGATGCTGCTAAGTCTCTTTAACCAGCTATAAAGGGGCTATTTTAGTGACATAAGAAAAATCCAAACATAGTGTTATAGCAGCATTTCTATAATCTCCCCAAAGGATAAAACAGAATAGACTCTAAAATGGTAGCAGTTCAGAACAGCAGGAAGCAGCTTCAGACTGGTTCACAAATTGGAGGTCATGGATCTGGAGGCATTAAAGGCGAAGCTGTCAGAAGATCAAAGCTTTACCAAAGCTGGTGAGGCTTAGAAAAATTGTCCTGGTGGGATAGCGGGTCCTGTAGGGCACCAGTGAAAGCAGAGGAGAAGCAAGGTGAGGGACACTGTCTGGAAGAAAGGAAGATGAACAACTGGAGAGGCGCTGCTCTCACCTGACCAGAGACGGTGTCCAGGTGCAAAATCCACACACACAAGTATTCTTAAATAGTTTTATGTGAATTCATAGATTACTTGAGGTGTCATGAGAGAGGATACCACCTCCTGGGGTGAAACTGGACAACTATGGGTTAACTGTGCAGCTATCCTACCTGGGGAAATTGATGTAGCTGAACTCCCTGAGAAAATTGATGGTTATGACCTTAGCTATGCACAGGTACAGCTGTAATATACTGTCTGTGGAGCAAACAGACTCAGAAAGTTCTGCCCAAATTGTCTGCTCTCTTCCTGACTGTTGACACCCCCAATGCTGTTTCACTTCTGCTTCTGTAACCACACTTGACAGTAGCTCACCAATGTAAGGTTGCCCCATAAAATAACAATGCTATAAAAGTAAAAGTAAGACACTATCTGGGGCTTTCAGGTGGACACTAGCTTCCAGAGCGATGCTGTCAATACACTACTCTGTCCTATTACTTTGTGTCTTGGTTCTGCCAGATCCTGTGCAGTCTCCTGCTTTAATTAGGACAACAGATCAGGAGATAACTGCCACTGAAAAGACATGTCCTTCACAGAAGTCAAGAGAAGAGGGCCACTTCAGGGCCCTCATGGCATCATGGAGTCAGCCAGGAGCCAGCGGAGGAGGGAGCTGCAACAAGAGCCTGTACCACTCTGCAGGAAGGAGCAGGCAGGCAGGTGAGCAGGCCTGAATGGCTGGTCTGAGGCTCTGGGGCATCTAGTTGTCTGGTCACCTGTCCTGAGGGAACCAAGCAGATGGATCTTACTCTACAGTGTGAGAGCCTTGTAGGGAGGGGCTGGGGATACCTACCCTGGGTATCAAATTATCAGAGAAACTAAAAGACTTTGTTAATACAATTAAATGCTAGGTGGTGGTCAACCCCCTCCCTCTTCTTAAAAGCCTTTCATAAGAGATGAAATACTTGCATTGAAAGTCATGGCCTCTATTGTGTTCAAGAGCTGCCCTAGTAGAGCAGTGAATCTACTCATAGAGGGTGGTAGTGATGTTTCCTTTAATCCTTGCTTGAAGAATTGGAAATCTTTCTGTGCAGAGGCCCCATAAGCATAAGTACAAAACCATATTCATTAACAAGAAGCTCCAGCGGACACTTCTGATTGTGTTTGTAAGTGTTACCATTTCAGTCACCCAGCAGAACCAAAACCATCATTATCTGAGTGATGTTTTTATGCAAAGTCTGTTGGCACCACACTCTGAGAGTGAGTTCATCATGAACTGGGGCACACTGGATGCTCAAGAAGAAGCCAAAGTCCTTCCCTGTTGGGAAGAGGATGCAGCGTGGGACTGAATGGGGCTCCTGTTTTGGTCCCTTGATTCTACCTCTGAACTCTGCTTCCCCTTCTCTTTTGCAGCTGCTGAGGAGAGGAGAGCAGAGTTACTCGGGCTGCATCTTATTGTGTGCAGCTCAATAAGCTCTGTTTGCATGCTGAGTATCCAGCATCAGCTGTCCATGCAACCACACACCACACTGCAGCTGCAAAGAAGTGGGTGGTTTCTGTGGCCTGCAGATTCCATGTCTGACCAGAACAAACAAACAAGGCAATAAACCCAGCATGCCTTCACACAGGAGGAAGCAGAGCCTTGACAGCCTCCAGGGTTGGTCAACATGGACTCTGAGTCACTGAGCTCAGGGGACCCATGTCTTGAATGTGGGAGCCCTTGCATTTCAGAGTCAGCTTGAAGACAGCTGAATTGAGAGAAGAATCCCAAGGAGTAACTGAGGCTCAGCTGCAAGAGCCCTGGATTGACTGATGATACTTGCTCTGACAGAGTGTGGGGAGAAACTGGGGTCTAGGCAAAGGCTCAAATCCTCCACAGCCTGGCTTTGTTCACCTTTCCAGACTCGCCTTCTGCTTCCTTTCTTATACTCAGCACCAGCACTCCTCCAACTGCAAGGAACCTGAAAGTTGCAGGTCCATGTTCAGTAGTCCAAGATGGAGCCCGAGGTTCTGCCTTTGTATCAAGGTCCCCGATGCTGCTGATCCAATGACTGCACTTTGAACAGCTAGGCCCTGAGCCACCCCAGACCATTTACCATTCATTCACAGATCTGCTCTGTGCTGGTGTACACTGCTTAGCAAGGGTTACCGTTTGCCATTCACTAGGCACCAGGCCTTTGCTAACATTATTTCATCCTAGCTATGAGTCTCATCCTAGCCATGTAAGTGACAGTACCATTCCACTTTACAGTGAATGAAACAAGAGGCAGAGGTGAAAGAAATTCCTCAATCTCAGACAGCCCATGGTGGATTCCAACCCAGCCTGTCAGCAGCTAAAATTGCACATGGCGAAAGACAGTCCAAAAGAAATCTGAGGTCCCTTAACAAAAAGAAAGTCCCAAATTTGAACTCAGAAACATTGCACTGCCTGGAATTAGTGGCCTCAAAAAAATCACACCAGAATTTACTACTCTAAAATTATTTCTAGAGAATAGCAAAGCCTGGAGTGGTGACTCATTTTGAACTTAACAAGGGCAGAGATCAGTACTTCCTTCTCCAATGCTATGTCCCCAGCCTCTGGGACAGCACCCCTAGCACATCACAGTAGTTTTGTCAAAAATGTGTTACAGGGGCTGGGGATTTAGCTCAGCGGCATAAGCACCTGCCTTGCAAACAGGTGGTCGTGAGTTCGATCCCTGGTACCGATAAAAATGAAAAAGACAAAAAAAAAAAAAAAAAAAAAAAATGTGTTACACAAAATCTCTTCAAATTTACTAGGAAAATAATCTGCTAAAAAATTTCAGAACAAAAGAAAATGGAAAAAATATTGGAAAATGTTTATGTATGGCAAAGAATTTGAAAGAAGTAAAATGGTTTACAGGGAACTGATCCAGAAATATTTTTCATCCAAAAAAGATTTCGTGAGATGATTTATCATTGTTGGCAAAATTTAAATAAATGCTTCATTGTGGATAAAAGGGGGGGTGAGACAAGACTGGCCAAATGATGGAATAAAGTAGCTGCGTAGAAACAACCTATCTTTTTTCCTTCTGATATCAAATCGTCATTATTATTCCATGTTGAACTGAAGTTTAACATCAAGAACTGGGTTTCTTCTGATACAAAGCAAGACATTTTGATCCCAGTGTTTATACCCATACTATCTAACCTAAGAAGACTCTGATTCTACCATAAATCATCACAATTCATCAAAACTGAGTTTTTGAGAATAGTAGGATATTTTCCTAAGTGAGGAACCTTCCCTCTAGTATTTGAGAGGAACTGCTTAGTTTTACTTTAGTGAAGCTAAGAGACAATGTAAATGATCACACTGTTATTTAATTCATAATGCATATCACTAAAAATATAAATTGAGTGCTACATCTTTAACTG
This sequence comes from Cavia porcellus, assembly GCF_034190915.1. NCBI lineage: Eukaryota > Metazoa > Chordata > Mammalia > Rodentia > Caviidae > Cavia > Cavia porcellus. The sequence goes on from NW_026947506.1 coordinate 18,495,814, forward strand.
TCTGAAAATTACTTATTTTTAGCATTGAAAATTAGAAGAACTAAGAAATAGTCAGTATAAGATTGTTCATAGTTAAACTATATAAGGTAACGTTTATTTTGATGAAAATTGATGGAAGGATACAAACGTTTTTTCAGGAGTTAGTTCTGAATAATGAAACCTAGGAAATTAGGCCTGGTGAACATAAATCATCACGGAACCTGATTTGCAATCACCATTTCCATTATTTGCCATTCATACAGAACAAAAATCCTGGATGATTAATCAAAAATTGGTCATGAAATTTATGATCCAAGAATTGATTCTGTTAAAGAGAATATCAGTAAGATTAAAAAATGGGAAATAATTGGGATAATTTTTAATCACTTTTAGAGTAATTTGTCGAAAGATTTTCTTCTTCATGAAAATCCACCAGGGCTGTCTCCTTTGTCCAAGGGATAGTTACAAGTATGGGTCCCGACTACTGGTTTCCCCTTGTGCTGTCTGGTCCCAAGTTCCCCTAATCTCAGAATTCCTGGAAGGCACACAAGAACACATAGCCTCAAAGCAATCTTCCTACCAAGACACTTCTGTGAAAAGGGTTCTCCTCCTGCCATTAAACTGTTTATTTCTTCAGTTAACCAAAGATGAGCTACTCCAGAGACATTTTGGCTTGGAGCTCCAGAATTTAAATATGTATGCTAAGTTGGGAGTTAAAAAAAAAAAAAAAAAAGAATTTAGATTAATCCAATTCTTATAGTACTTAGGGCTACTCTCTGTGGAGGGAAGTGAATTTCAGTGCTAATTTTTGAAGGAGCAATTTTGTCCCAAGATGTGGCTTTGGGCACATTACTGAGAAGCCACCAGTTGATGAGAACAGTGCACTCTTTGGGGTAACTTGGTGTCTACTCTTACCCTTTCTTTTACTCTTTCTCTCCCAGACACCATTCTGTCTTATTTGACCTTTCACACACAGACTTTAGGACACGAGCCATGTTTCAATTTAGGGGAGAATAAACTCACTTGAGGCTTAGGTAGTCAAGGCCTACGGGTAACCGACATTAATATAGGGGAATGAAACTCCCAACTTACTATGTCCGCGAGCTCTTGTTCTCTAAAACTGAAGAACGAATTTTAAGAACAATGGAGGTGAAGAGTAGAATATATTTATTGATAGAAAGAAAACTTCCATCTGAAGAGAAACAGAAAGGGTCCCGAGTGGGTTGTCAAGGACTCTGTCTTTTCCAGGGACTTTTATAGAGTAAAACGATGGGTTCAAGGTGGAGGAAGACTGAGAAGTCACAAGGCAGATGGGCATAAGGTGGGACATAACTATAGTTAGCCAATAAGATCAGTAGTTGAGGTAAAATTAATTACATTAGCAACAAATGGGGAAGCGCGTCATGTAGAAAGTGGGCACTTTAACAGAGCTGTGACTCTTTCCTAAGGGGATGGGAACTATTTAGGGAATCAATCCCAGAATATGGGTGCATTTGTATGGTCTTTTGTCTTGAGGCCTGGCCCATAGCAGGAGGTGTCAGCTTCCCTGGCAACTGCCAGGTGTTTGCACTGGCTCTATTTCACTGCCTATAATATTTCTAACTAGCTCAGCTACCAGCAACAACATCACTCCTAAAGGAGCCAGAGTGCAGTACCTTTCTTCTTTTCCCACTCCCATTTCAAGAGGAATCACACATACAGGCTGAAATTCCACTAATCTAATAGTTCTATTCTGAGAAATGTTTTATGACAAAAACGGACAAAAAGGTAGGGGGAAGATTCATCAGGAACTAGTGAGGTTGTAATGAAGGTAGAATGAGAGAATGCACATTAAAAACTGCTGTCAGTGTCCTTCCTTATCCTATCTCTTCTCTTCTAAAATTACAGAAGTTTGAAATTCCTGGAAGAGTGAGGGGATCAGTGACCAGTCTAACCCTGTCAGAACATAGAGCTTCTACATGACCTTCAGTGCAGACCCAATACCCTCCGATCCATAGAACTGGGGAATATGTACAATACTCAGTCCTCTGCTGATTTCAGTGTGTGGAGTCTTTCAGAAGGGCATTCCATTTCATTATGGCATTAGTGTAATTTATAATGATGGCAATCCATCCTTAACTCAATCTTCTCTCCTTTCCTCTACCACATTTACATTTGCTTGAAGGAACAGGCTCTTGATAGAAATGTATGATCTGAACACCCATGAGCAACTGTAAAGTCCTCTGAAGATCCAGGACACCTCTCTTTTGGGTATTTTGTATCAGTGTCTACCTAGAAAACTTCCAGACCTAAGGGAGAGCTCTGGATTTTTTTGTCTCACACTTAGAGGGGCTGAAGTGATTTTTGCTTCTCTTCTTCTGAGCTTCATGAAGCCACTCAAGAGAACTACAAGAATAAAGATGCTGAAAAGTTCACCAAGAAAAAAATCCAGTGAATGAATCTGCTGGCACAGTACAAAAGAAATGGTCAAGGTAAAGCTAGGGACAGGAACAATTGCCATCTTATTTGACAAAGCTTCTGATGACAAACTCTATAAAGATGTCCCCAGCCACTTAACCAATCATGGTCTGCAACGATTGACTCAAGAGAGAGACTCAAGACTCTAGTTCCTGTTCAGAGCTCCCTGGTACAAGCTCTTTGAGCTGGGTGCAAGGCACAGAGGGCCTGCATGACTGGAACAATCAAATGGATTAAATGAGATGGTGGTAGGGGTAAACAAAACACTTCTGGCTTGAAATTTAGTTCAGGGTTTGTGCTACTGTAAAATACCAGGCACTACAGAAGGCAGAGGTCCACAGAACCTCAGGGAACACACTGACACTTAGGGACTGGGCAGCCTTGGTGCAAGAGAAAGACGGGGAGACTCAGTTTACCTGCCACAGCCCTGCTACCTCCTGGAGAGAGTCTCACTGCCTTCCACCTCTCGTTCCTCATTCCAGTTCCTCTTTTCCTGTGCCCTGCAACCTTCTACTTTGTAGTAAGTTTGGTTGGGCTTAGTCCAATGTTTTTATTTCCTTCTGCATTTAAATATTTACTTAGAAAAAAAGGATAAAAAGGCAGCATGAGGAGCACTGAAGACACAGATAGGAAACTTCACAAGCAGCCCCTGGCCAAGACCAGCATCATCTGAAATGTCCAGGCCAAGAGCATAGAGTTGTAGGCATTGCTTCTGGTCCATCTTCATTAACCACTCTGTCTTCAAGACTGGTTTTCCTCCTAATATGGTGGAAAACGTCAAAAGCCAGTAAATTCTCCTGTGGGTTTAAAGGATTTAACTGAATCCCATGGAAAGTTACCAGATTTTCTGAATGATTTATGTGGCAGAAGCTTGGTTCTATTTGGATGAACTTTTTGCTGTCTTACAGAAAAAAGGAAACTAAAACATTCACTGTGCACTCACCAAGTGGCTCGGAGAGCACAGGATCAGGAGTCCAGGATGTTCTCTTCCACCACTGTTTACCACATGGACTGCTCTGAGGTTTGCTTGAGAGCTCAGCTCCATGGAGATTTTCCTGCATTAGCTGGCTCATACCACAGAAGCATCCAATTTTATGTTAGGTTTTAAAAAGTACATACCAAATAATTACAGTTTGTCTTTTTGTGGTGAAAATCTAGAGTCTGTATTTCCTAATAGCACAGAGAGAATAGATTATTCCCAGCCAAAGTAATCTTGATTTGTTTTTTATCTTCTCGATTCAAGAGAGAAGAAAGTATTTTTTGATATTTTCTTGGAATGACCTCGGGATTAACTGTTATTTTCCTGCTAAGATTTTGGCAATTTCAGAAAATACATGGTGAGTTTTTGTTGCCCCTTGCTGTTGATTTAAACCTTTGTAACTCTAAAATTGATCAGCTCTCCAGGGCTGGGTTTCATTTATGCCTGCAGCTTAACTTGCCTTATCTCTATCATCAGCTGTACTTGGAAATAAGGCCTCTAAACTGGGAAGTAAAACCAAGTGGTCAGTGATCTTAGGGAACTTACACTGGGCAAAAAAGCAATTTTTGATTGGGAACCTCTTAAACACACAGCTTGGTGCCTGCTTGCTTGTTATACTATTAGAATGGACTAGAAAAATGTGTAAGTATAGACTCCTAAATGATGAATCCTTGTGTTAATCCACTTTCTTACCCCTGGGGGCTGCTTACTTACTGGAACCACACAGTAAGGGTGACTGGAGGACACATGAGAGACTAATCAAGAGACTAATCACATGACCACCTGCCAAGCTCTAGCCCAGTGCTCTAACAGATGGCCTCCTACACTCCTAAGATCCACACTTAGCCCTGGATTTGGCTGTGGCTGGTCTGACTGCATTAGCTAAAATCAACTGTTAAATTCTGTGGCCTCTGCCCCAAGCCAAACCTTCAAGCAAGCTCCTTGTCAGAGGGTCTGAGGGATGATGTGATGCCTTATTAAACCTACACAAACTGACTCCATGATAATTTGCTGCCTGAATACTAATATTTTTTGTTTTTTAGGTAAAATTGGGCCAGATACTTTACTCCAGTTGTAACATGCTCTCTGCTATTGCGGGCATGAGAAACCTGTCACTCTCACCTTTCTCTACAAGAAGCTAAAGAAATCCACCAGAAAGAACTGGACAATTGTCAATGACCGAATGGACTTAGGTCCTTCTGCACCTGTGTGTTGAGCCACGGGGCTAATGAATCAGACAATTGACTGTGTCCCCTGCAAGTGGCCCTGTGTGGCCCTTGGAGTTTGCCCTCCTTGTGGCAGATTTGTTAAAGAAGCCCTGTAGCTGAGCTACAGTTAATTTAACCTCAAAAAAAAAACAATGGTGCTGGATTCTGGAGGTAGATTAAACATGGTCACCACTCCTTTGCAGCCCTTCCTGTTAGGAATAGGTCTCGTTTGCTCACTGAGTTGTCCTGGGCTCTCCCTATGGTTCACTCTAACCTGCAGAGTACAGTGGAAGTGACACTGTATCCTTTCTGAGCCTTGTCTCTGGAGACTACAGCCCCTGCACTTCCTTCTGGAATCCAGTGCGGTGTAGTGAGACCCAGGGTGGCTCCTGGAGAATGGGAGGTCAGCAGAGGTGACTTGAGCAGAGAACAGAGGTGACTTGGTCTCCACCATGCCGGTGCTATGTGAATCACGATTTTTATTTTCTGTACAACATGCTGTTGTGCCAGGGTGGGGCCTTTCAGAGCTGGGGAGAAGCCACCTTTCCCAGGGATTTCTTATCCCTAGCAGCTGTGGCCAGCTTGCCTGGTACATCCTGTCACATGTAGGCTGCCTGGGCCAGCACTGTGCCCGACTCCTAATCTCTCTACCAAGCCTCTGGGTCCCTGTCCTCCGCCAATTCAAGACCAATATTAGACAGCCAAAGTTATCCTTGCTCCTGCAGCACCCTTGCTACTTGCCTTGGTTAGTCCTGAGCTGTTTACCCCACCTTACTTGGCCTTCCCCGTGAGAACTCCAGTGGAGCCTTTAGCTCTGGACCCAAACACTGGTCCTTCCTAGACAAACTGTATTATGTGGCATGTCTCCTTCTCTGGAGAGATATGAAGATGAAAATCTGCTTCCCGGGTCATTAGCCTGAGCCCTCAGTCAATTACTTCCATAAATTAAAATTCTGTTGGTAAAAACTGTATGCCAAGTTGGTGGGACTCTCCAGCCTCAGTCTGGGGTTTCCCATTGTAGCCTCCAGGAATGATCTTGGGAGAGACTGACAAGTGTTCCTGGGGGAGCCCAGCATTGTCTATGAAATCCAAAGAAGGTGAGTGTTTGTGGTGTAAGGACACAGCTGTGTGTCCACAGAAGACTACTGATCTACAGCACACCCTTCCATTTACCAGGTTGATTCTGTGGGGCTACAACACACCTTAGCATCTTCCTGGCTAAGATCATTTTTATCTGTGGACATGTGAATGGGCACTGCCCATTGGAGGGACACCCTCCCTTCTCCACAACACTCAGCTTGGTCTACATGCTTACCTTCACCTCTGTCTTCCTCTAGTCCCCATGACCTTCTGCTTCCTTGACTTCTCCTTTGAACCAGTTGTACCATCTGCCCCTTTCTTCCTTCCCTGAGTTAAATAAAATCTTCACTGCATGCTCATTTTGCAAGCAATATGTGAGCCACACTGGAGTATATCCTAGAGATTACACCCCTCCATGATTGTTTTAAATCATCATTTGGAGGCATAAAAATGGACTAGTTAAGGTAGTAACATCTGAATTGCTCACAATCCATTACCTTGTATTTCTTTGCTGTTCATATCACTAATTTTAAAATGTCATTTCTCTGTGGCATAGGTGATAAGGGGTATAGTGTGTGTGTGTGTGTGTGTGTGTGTGTGTGTCTGTGTGTGTGTGTGTGTCTGTGTGTGTGTGATACTGGGAAAGAACCCAGGGTTTTTGCATTGAGCAACAGGATAGGTTCAAATGTGAGATCTTTCCTAGCCCCCCAAGTGCTGGGGTTACAGGTGTTACACCACCATGCTTTGTTGATGATAAGTATTTGTAAAGGAAAATATTGGAAGCACAGACCCCAAGATATTCCGACCAAAGGGATGCAGTGAGGTGGTGGGGTTTGGGCATGGGCTTTCCCACGAAACTTGCTTAGGTTCAATCCAGACCCTACCAGGGACCAGCTAAGTAAATACAATCACATTTGTTACTGCTATGTCTCTAAGCCTCCATTGTTTTCATGAACAAAAGTGCTGTTACTGCACAAGATGGTAACTACTATCTCGGATAGGAGAGCAGGGGCTCCTGACCATGTGCCTGACATCTACTCCCTCACTTCTAGGCACCCACATGATCTTCAGCTCTGGAACAGGAACTCAAGCAGTGCATCCCATCCAAGTCCTTTCCTGCATTGTGACTGTTTAGGAGCTGGCATATGGCTGTCCACATATGCATTCTATGTTGGGAGAAATAGCTCTTTTCTTTTCTTTCCTTTTCCTTACTTTCTCATGCCTGCTGGGTATGAATAATAAATGCAAATGTTCATTGCTCCCAGCAGTGGTCTTGCACTGAAGCAGCAGAACCCAGGGGTGCAGCTTTGATGGGAACGGGTAGAGCAGGACCAAACATGAGAGCCAGAAGCCTGGCCTGCAGTCTGAGTGTATTGCCTATTATCTAAGCCATGGCCTGGGCTCTGTGATCTGGAGAGGAACCGGCCTTTAAATCAGCACCAAGGGGAGTCTGGGGTTATGGGAAGCTGTGGAAGATGGCCTAGACAGCTCTCCTTGAATACAGTGCAATTACCTCCACTTTAGCTAAAGCTGGCCCTGTCTCTATGCACTGATATGTACAGAGTTGGCTAACCCATTTCCTTTTCCCTTTAGTGGGTTTTATACAATGTAAATAGGGCTTGCTGAGGTTCTGATGTGTAAACCTTAAAGCCAAGTGACAGCCCTGTTTCCTCATCTCAGTGGCTCCTTTCAAATGGTTGAGCCCAGCAAGATGACAGAACCAATGCTCCAGCACTGTCAACTGGGTTCAAGCCTCGAAGGAAAAGATTACGACTTCTCAGGACACAAAAGTTTCACATCAGAAACTGAAGCAGTAGCCCCCTAAACAGTAAATGTTACCTCAGTTGTGTTATGCAGATTTGTCTTTCTGCATATACTTCTCTCTGGCTATTGCAGAGGTGCTTTCTGGCCTCCTACTTAAACCCAGTTCACAGTACTCATGTAATTCCTGCCATTGTCACTGTCACTCATCCATAACCACTCCCTTCTTCACAAATCAGTGAAATCTGGGTTAGATCCTAAGTTAACTGTAAATAGATTTTAATGTCTTTATTCTCACCATGGGTTGCACTGGAGGTGGTAGATTGGGATTAACTAACCAGAATTCCATCACTCTTCCATGGGATTACAAATACAGACTTCCCAGGTGGTGACAAGGACAGGAAAAGGCTCTCAATAAAAAAGGCCACTCCATTTTCCATCGATCATGGAGGGAAAGTGCCCTTTATTATCTGACCAGCCTTGAATGATTGTTCCTTAAAATCCAGAATTAAAGTACGCTTGGAACATTGACCTCTGGATTCATTACCTGTAGCCATAGTTCTGTCAAAAATGTATTTTTCTTCCTGCTAAATTGTTACAACAATTTTCAAGTTTGGCAAAGGATCATTTCCCATGAGGGATAATATTTTTTGTTTCAATGTTTCCCCATTATATTATAAGATAAAAATCACTGAAACTGGCTTCTAGGAACAGAACAACCTGTAAGTATCAGCAAGGCCAGCACAGAGCAGGGAGCACTCACAGAGTTGGGCAATGTGTGGCCAGCTAAGCTTGGTGTATGAGCTTGGGGCAGCCAAGTACACCTCTGGATACAGTGTTGCCAAAATGAAGGCAGTTGGGTACATGGCGTGTGTGTGCGCGCGCATGCGCGCACACACACACACACTTAGAAACACTCTTAGCTTTTTTTTTTTTTTTTTTTTTTTTTTTTTTCAGAAAGCAAAACTAGCAAACCACAGAGTCAGAAGGCAGCAGCACCCCCACAGAGCATGTGTGAATCTGGCTTCTCACCTCTCAAGAGCAGCAGCCTGGTTTAAGGTACAGAGCGACACAAGGGAACTCATCTCCAGGGATGCCTGTATTTCTGCTTGAATTCTGAGGGGGAGACCAATGGGCAAACATTAAAATCTGGAAAAATGGCAAAACTGCATGCTTTATTAGTGAAGTCACAGATGCATCTTGTGTGTTTTAGGGTGCCATGTCTTATTTCCTAATGAGACTTGTGGACTTATTCTTACCTGGCATGGCATCCAGGCAGGCTTGGGTACCATCCATTGTACCCATTGTACCTCTGTCCCTGTCACATGTCAGCTCAGATCTTAGATTTGCACCCTGCCTGTCCACAACCACTCACAACCTAAAATGAAGTCTAAGTCCCACCCAGGGTTAAATGTAAAATCCTGTCTGTTGATACGCTTCATTAAAAGACACTTTGCCCATAAGAGCTACTTAATGTGTCTGCAGTATGTTTTCTCCATAGACAAAATCAATAGAGATGATCAATAAAAGGAATTATCACAATTTCCTGACAGCTCTGTGGCAGCTAAAGCTGGGAAACCATGGCCAATGGGCGACCACTTTGTGGGTTTGTCACCCAGTCATGGGAAAGCAGTCTAGACAGTCTACCACAGTGACGGGCTGCACCCCAAGAGAGTTGCCCCTGGTTCCTTGGCTGGTTATGCACTAGTGGTGCTAGATCTCAGCCCTGGTCTGGGCAGGGGAGGGCTGGGCAAGGCCTCCAGTGTGGGCTCTGCTCATGTTCACTCATATTCACTGGAACAGGGAGCCTCTACAGGACCAGACACAGGAGCCGAGGGAGGCTGAAGCAGGCTCTCTTCCCCACAAAGCCATGCCACGTGTTTATCTCTGCTTCCCAACTCCCCCTACTCCAGCCAAGCCTCACAGCACCTCACAGGAAGACAGCACCCAATGGAAAAACAGCACCGGGTATAACCCACATGGAACAGGAAGGGGCTGTCCTGGAACTGGACACAGGAACAGCTCCCCAGCCACCACAGGCAACACAGGGGAGAAGGTGGCTGTGAACACAGATCCCTGAACCTCATTTTCTCTTTTCCTTATTCTTTTTTCTTCCATACTGAGGACTGAACCCAGTACCTTCACTCTGAGCTGCATCTCCAGCCCTTTTTCACTTTTTATTTTGAGACATGGTCTTAGTAGCTAATTTGCCCAGGCTAGGGATGGACTTGTTATCCTCCTGCCTCAGTTTCCCAGAGTGTTGAGATTACAAGTGTGAACCACCCAGCCTGGCCCTTGTCCTCCTTGAATGCCGAATTCACCTGCAGTGGGATAATTCTCTCTGGAAGCCAGATGATGAGACAATTAGATGTCTCTCCTTGAATGTAAGGAATTCTGATCCCAGCAGTTTTGCTGATTGGTGTTGCTGTGACATCCATCATAAAGAGGAGCAATGGAGGCCTGCCCAGGGGACCCAGTGCTGGAAAGCCAAGACCTGGCCTTCTCCTTTGTTGACTTAACAGCCCAAAGCTTAATCCTTTCCCAGAAATTCTCTAAGTTCACCTCCTAGTTGAAAATGTAGATCTTCCTGGCTCACACAGGTTCTGCCAAGGACTCAGATTGGGATCCTGGAATCTCCCTGCAAAGCCATCGGCCCAGGATCCCTGAGCAATGTGTGGAGAGTCACTTTCCTAGGCCCCATGTGTTGAATTTCTGTCCTGGTGTTATAAGCAGCTGAGTCAGATAGAAATATACTAGGCAGTCAGATAAGGCCAGGCCCTCAAAGGAGCCCTGCTTAAAGATCAGATACCTTACAACTGTGGAGGAGACAGACAGCTCTGCTGTGGGCCAGATTTCAAGACAAAAGATAAAACAAATGCACTCACATACTTCCTAAAGATAAACACCAAGGATTGATACTCTAAATAGGTCTCTATCACCCAGAGGAAGCCAGGAGCCACTAGCCCAACCCCCTCCAGGAAGAGCCCTTTTTCTATATTCATGCCTGCTTACTATGTGACTTGTTTCCTCAGTTGTCCCTAATTTAATCAATTTTATCTGAGCAATTACACTTGTGATTTTATTGGTTGACCATGGTTCTGTCCTACCTCATGCTCACCTTGCAATTTTCCATTTTTCCCCTCCTTGGACCCACATCACCTCATGGTTTTGCTCTGTAAGATCCCTAGAAAAGACCAGGTTTTCTGCAACCCACTTAGGATCCTTCTGTCTTTCTCTCAATATTTCTCTATTATTATCTCTCTATTATTTCTCTCAATAAATATATTCTGCACTTAACCTGTTTTTCCTAAAATTCATTCTGCAATTTTTGAGAACACAAACTCATACTGGACATCTAGTAAGTTGGGAGTTTCTTTCCCCTATGTCACTGGGACCCATATGGAGAGTTGCTGTCCTGTGCTGTCTGTCAGTCACCTGCATTTCCTCCCAAGTGCACTCTTTCCCCATACTCCAGCATCCCAACAGCCCTCAACTTGTACCCATCTTGCCCTCAGCCCAGGGCCACGTGGGTTGGACCTGGGTGTACTGTGGCACAGAAGCACAAGGTCCTGACCTCTTGGAATCTGAGGCTGAGACATGAAGACAACCAGAAAGGGAATGGGGGAAACAGTCTCTCCCCCACTCTGGAGCAGTTCTGGACATCCTGGGTGGCCATGGGTAAAACAGCACCCCTTAACCAACTGCCCAGTCATGTATTGTGTGGTGTTCACCCCAGAAAAAGAGAGTGAGCCAGCCAGGAGCCTGTGCTTGGGGCTTAGGAGGTATAGGAACCGTGGGGAGAACAGCTCCCATGGCCATTTGTATTTCCAAGAGAACCACTGCTTCACTGTGCTTCTGCTCTGCACTCTGCCAGGGAGGCCCACAATCCAAGCACAATATTGTAAGAAGCCGTGAAACCAAAGTTTTGAATTTTTCTCAAGAATTTTATTTCTAATAACCAAAAAGTCACCAAACCCATGTGTCTCATAAAAGTAAACAAATGTTCTCATTGATGATCCCACAAAGCAGATGAAACTTGGAGCCACCTAGTGTTTTCTGTGTGGCTCATCCATGTTGGCCAGACTTGGAGAAGAAACCACTTTATGTTCTGCCCATGAGAGAAACTGAGGAAATGGCAGACCCAGGGCCTGAGGTGGCTGAGGAAAAGCTCCCACCAGGCACCTAATTCAGAAGTGCATCTTTGGGGGGAGGCGGTTGGTGGTGGAGAAAAGCCTGGAGCCTATGGTGGCAGGCTGCTGCTCTTGTCTCCAGGACCTCTGGTCCTTCAGGGTCCTCACCTCACACCCCTGCTTCTGCAGCCCCTTCTCCCCAAAATACTCTTTAGTCCCTTCCCTCCCACCTGGCACCCATTCACCATTGCTCACTGTCTCCAGCACCTGGAATTCACCTGGGTGGCCTCTGTTCCTGCCTTGGGAATGCTGTAATCCTAAAGACCCTGATGTGTGACAGGCTACTCCACACCTCCCCGAAACACACATGGAGCATCCTGAAGGCAGAATCTATCTCAGTTCCCATGCCAGGATCACCTTGCCAGGAACAGAGTAAATGCTCATTAAGCACCCCTCGAAGGGGTCAGTGAATGAACCAACACAGACCTGGGCACTAGGAGAAAAAGACGCTATCTTGACCGTGGGGAAGCTGCGGGGAGGAAGCCCATTCACCTTCCTGTAAGCTTCCCCATGGCTGGGTCTCACCTCAGAACCCCAACCTAAAAAATGTAAACACTAGGCTAAAATTCAGATTCCTTTAAGGAGGAGGAAAACAGACTGAGGGGGGGGGCGGGGTGAGGACTTGTGCTGGGCTGCAGGGAACACGTTTATGTTTGTGGCTGTCCGGCTATTTGAGCAATGACCACTCCGGGGGTGGGGATCCATCACTCAAGGCCTGTTCCGTTTCAGGATGGGGGGAATGTTTGAAGGCTTTCTTCCCCGGAGAGGAAGACTAACACTCAGCCTGCCTTGGATAAGAAAACCCCAGGCTCCCGCAGTGGGGCTGCTCTGGCTCCTTCAGTACAAAGGCGGGAATTGAGCGGGTGTCAGCCTCCCCAGGGGCCTGGAGCCAGGCTGCAGACTTGTTTACCCAGCCTCAGGCAGCAGCCCCCACCCCCTGGTGGGCGCCTGATCCCCATCTTTAGAAAGAGAAGTAGCTTCCCATCCCTAAGCAGCTCCCCACACACAAGCTTCAGGCAGTGAATCTTTATGTGGAGAGTGGGAAACTGGGACAACAGGAAAAGGGTCCCCTAAGAGAGTTTTGTGTTGTTAGTACAATGAGCTTTGCTTTGCACATCTCAGCTAGGTGCACACGGCAGGAAAAAGAAAAGAGGGGTAACAATGGGGTGAAAAGGGAGGACATCAGCGTTCACAGCTTCCTGTCCAGTGATGCAGCTGTAGAGGATCTCATGTCACACACTGGGTACTGAGACTTGCATGACTAGGTACTGTTGAAGCATCACAAAAAGGTCAGAAGGATGGAGACCCATCAAGGCTGCACAGCCGGGATGCACAGCCAGGTGATGCTGGGGTGAGGAATGCAGTCAGGAGATACCGGGCCACATAGCCAGGGGAGATGCGGGCCATGAGGTAAATACAGCCTGTGCCAGACCACGAGCAAAGAGGAGGAAGTAGTTAAAGAAAACAAAAGTGAGTTTTGTTACAAGAGTTTAAACTCAGGTCAGCTGAAGTTTCCTCAGTGCCTTTTCTGCCAAGCATCACCTCATTTAATCTTTACAAGATTTCCATAGGAAATTTGCACAGGAAAGGAAGACACAGAGAGGTCACCCTAGCTGCCCACAGCCAGAAGGCTTGGTGGGGGTAAAGTCAGGGCTCAGGCTGGGGTGGCAGGGATGCCAATCACCACGAGGGAGGATGATGCTGCTGCTTGGCCTCATAGAAGGGAGGGAAAGCCGAGAAGGAAGCATGGACTCTGATGGACCTGCAGGGTAACAATGTGCTTCCAAGACCTCACGTCAGTGAGGCAGATCCAGAGGCTCTCAGAGATGGGTGAAGGAAAGAAGAGCAGAGGCAGGAGTGGGGACAGAACAGTATTTCCTGGTGGCAATTGTGTCCCCAGCCCCTTCTCTGTCTTCCTTAGTACGTTAGTGCAGGTGTGAATCTAGTGCAGCCTCCTCTGAAGCAGAATACTCATCTCCTCTGTGAGTGAATGCAGTCAATGAGCTTTTCAGTGGGGGGCTGGAGAGGTGGAGATGGGTCCCTGTGTTATCACTGGCTTGAACCAGCACAGGCAGAGGTGACTACAGTGTTCCTGAGGCTGGGTCACAAAAGGCAGTGCAGGTGCCATCTTGTTTCCTGTGATATTCATCTTTGCAGCCCTGAAGGTACATGGAGAAGCCCAACTGCCATGGGCTACCATGCTGTAAAGAAGCACAGATTTCCTGCAGAAGCCCTGCATTGCGCAAACAGCCCCAAAAAAGGCCCCATGAGCCACCAGACAGGAGATCTTTGTAGATGACTGTGATCCCCAACTGCCAAGTCACCCACTGTCCATCCTAAACCTGCCTAGCAGAAACTCCAGACATCCTGGAACAGAGATGAGCTGTGCCATCCAGCCCCCACAAAGTGCCCAACATAAGCCTGACATAATGGCACATACCTGTAATCCTAGCATTCCAGGAGGCAGGAGGATTACAAGTTGGAACTGAGTCTGGCTTATGGAATGAGACTTTTGTCTCAAAATTAAAAATTAAAAAATAGCTGAGTCATAGCTCAGTGTGAAGGCCCTGGGTTTAATACTCAGTGCTAACCTTCCTCACCCCTGCAGCATCATGCACACAATAAGTTGGTGATTCTACGCTACACATCTTGAGATAGATTGTTGTGCAGAGATAGATACCAGAACATCATTTCATTTTATTTTTTTCTGGGAGAGTCCTATGTCCCTTCCCTTCTGTGTCCCCCACACCAAGTTCTTACTTTCTGGTAAACTGGTGGGTACTCAATGTGGCTGTCACCTATGGATTGCATGGCTGATCCCAGCAGCATTCTTTGACAGGGACCCTTCAGTCCCCCTAGCTGAGATGAGCTAGCTCCTTCCCAGTTGTCTCTCATTACTGGTCCAGGTCTACAGTGGCTCCTTTGCCACCTCTCACTACAGCTGACAGTTCTCAATCCCCAGCTGCAATCCCTTTTGAATGGCAAGGGCATTTCCATGCCTTCTGCTCCAGGGTATAAGTTTTTTTTAACCCCCTCTGGAGTCTTTGATTGCTCTCCACCACCCCCAAGCTGTCAGGGGTTTCTGGGTAGAAGACTACTTAGTGATCTCTGGCTGTAGTTCCACCCTGGTGGGTGATTCCATGGTGTTTTTTGTTTTTGCTTTTGCTTTTGTTTTTGTTTTTATGATATCGGGGATTGAACTCATGATTTTGTGCTGGCCAGGCAGGCGCTTATGTGCTGTGCTAACTCCCCAGCACTCCATGGTGTTTGAAATTCGTCAAGGACCTAGGTGACCTCTTGTCTCCTAAATCAGTGTCCAGTAGGAGGCCTTTCCTTCTCTCAGCAGCAGTTCATTGTGGTTCCCAGTGAGAGAGTAAACCTCACTACCACTACACAGAGATTAAAGTCTTCAGCCTGGATAAGATTTTGCCTTCCCTGAATTGGCTCTGAAACTTGCAAACAGCAAGAAGAAACAGTGTTGGATGCACACTGATGGATGTTAATAGCTACTTGCTGGTGGCCGTATGTAACCCTCTGAGTCCAGTTTCCTTGTCTGCAGGATACAGATCAGAATTCTTACCCAGAGCTGTAAAGACAGACTGAGAACATGGGTCACCAGGTCCAAAAGAAGTTAAACTGATTGGAAGATGGAGTCTAAGACCTTCATGTTACTTTTACTTTTAACAGTATTTGTTATTGTTTGTGGTCATCTTGCAGCAACTCCTATTGGCTCTACCTTTCTGCTATCCCCCTATCCAGCTGTTTCCTACCATTCCTCTGCAATCACCTGGCACTCTCTTCTCTGGTCCCCTGCCTTGCTTCTGGGTGCTCTGTTCTTTTACATAGCAGCCAGCACAATCCTGTCAGATCTTTACCCATGTCTTCTGGATGCCCAGAGCTTCAACCATATCCCTTCTAGCTCACAGTAAACTCACAGCAGACTCATCCTATGCTAGATCAGATTTCAAGGCATCCATACCTTCCACTTCTCTTCCTCTGCTTCCTTCTCTCCTGTTATGACTGATTCATTGTGTCAATTTGAGACATTTTAGAAGCATAACTAAGTGACTCAGCTCTATATCCTTGGGTGTAGAAGACATGCCCTAGGGCAGCTCTTTGTGCTCTAGGATGCTATAATGCTTGATTCAATGTTCAACTTGAGAAGTGTATAAGTTTAAATAACTCAGCATGAGGGCAGAGTCCTCACTTTGGAGATATCCTGAGCCTGTGCAAGAGGAGGGCATAGAGATGGTATGAATGCCACACTGGCCCTAAAAAGGGTAGTCTGGTACCATAAAAGGGAAATTAGAAAGGACTGCTTCCTGGTTCTTTGGAGGCACTCCAGACTTCATTTCAACAGTCTTCCACCTGAGACTCTTCAGCCTTCTAGCATAGATTCTTCAGCCTTCTGGTGAAGATTTTTTGGCAGTCTGTTGTAGACCTATTAGCCTCCTGATATGAAACTGCATGGAACACTGCAGTGAGCTCCAGATCTTGGACTGAGTCCTCTGGTCTCCAGTGTACAGACACTCTCTGTATGCTTTCTCATCCAACTCTGTGGCCGACCTTCATAAGCGAACCTTGTAATTTCTTATACATTTGTGTATCTTGTGTTATATTCGCTTCTCTAGTAAACCCTGACTTATACACCACCACCACCACCACCACCACTACCCTGCTTCATGCTGTCCCTCAAACGCCACACACCAGTCTCTGCGCTCTGTGCTTTCTATTTCTCTCACAGTGCAAGATGCAGGCATTGGTTTCCTGCAAGGTTACAACCTTCTCTCTGAATTCTCCCCTGAGCATCCCATTTCAAATCACCTCTACCACTTTATCTCTCCTTTATTTTTGTACTGTTGATTGCTTTCTTTTTAACTTGTGTTTATTGTCTACATTTCCCAACTGCAATATAAGCTCCAAGGGAGTAGGAGTGGCCCCTCTTTCTTGCTGTGGTACCAGTGTTGGCAGCAGTGCCTCTTCCATCACAGAGCCTCAGGGAGCAGGCTGTGTTGACCACAGGCCCCCAAAGCACTTGGCTCCCTGCTTCTATTTCCTCTTCATGAAGATGATTGCTGTACAATTCCAGCCTCCACCACAGTTTTGCATAAGAGTAGAACCAAGGGTAGAAGCCCCAAGGGGTGGGGGCAGAATGACCAGTGGCTTGGGCAAAAATTTAATGGAAGTGGAAAGGTACACAAATCTTAAGAAGACTGAACTCTTTTCACTGTTGAGAGGCTCACAGGAAGTAAGCATGGGTCTCCTTCTCAGTAGCTGCTGATGGAGGACAGTTAAGATAAAATGTATTTAACTTTATAATGCACATTCAGTAGAACCCATTCTGTGAATACTGGGTTTGATCTGCACCCACACACATGCCCCATGGTAGTGATACAGGGGAATGAAACTCCCAACCTACTAGAAGTCTCAGTATGAGTGTGTTTTTTAAAATTAAAGAATGAATTTTAGGAGCAATAGAGGTTAAGAGCAGAATGTATTTATTGAGAGAAAGAACGCTTCTGTCTGAGAAAGTCCTGAGCCTCAGCAGGTTGCCAAAGACTGTCTTTTTAAGGGAATTTTATAGAGTAAAACCAAAAGGTGAAATGGTTCCAAGGTGAGGAAAACCTGGGAACTCACGAGGTGGGTGTAAGGTGCAACAACGCTATGGTTAACCAGTAAGATTAATTGTTCATGTAAAATTAATTAAATCTGGGATAAATGAGGAAGTGAGTCATAGCTGCATGGTTAAAGAGCAGTGACTCTTCCCAGTAGGGGTTTGGGATGGTGACTCCTGACTTCCTCAGGGTGATAGAGACCTATTTAAAATATCAATCCTTAGGATTCCGGTGCATTTTTTCTGATCTTTTGTCTTGAAGCCTGGCCCACAGCAGGAGGTTCTCTCACCTCCACAGTTGCAAGGCATCTGAGCTTCTGCACTGGCTCCTTTAAGGACCTAGCCCTGTCTGACAGCCTGTAGTATTTCTCTCTAACTCAGTTGCTGCGACAGTAGGAGACCCTTTTGCATTGCGGGGAGCTGGAGTTACTACTACATCAGCCACAAGATCACCACGAGGGGAGACATTGACTGTACAGCATCCTGCAAAGTGTTCAGCAAGTTGCCTGCGATACTCAGAACTTCAGTAGAAAATTGGCTTTGCGTTAGATGATTTTACCCAGCTATGGGCCTGTGTAAGTGTTCCAAATCCATTCAAGGCAGGCAAGGCTTAGCTATGGAGGTGTGATCAAAACATACAGTGAAAGTTTAAAAAAAATTTTTTTAATTAAATGAAAAATACATTGCTGTTAATCCTTCTCAAAATCCTCCCCTCACTACACACACTTAGCCTCTCATTCCTGCTACTTTCTAAAGCAGTTCTGAAAATTGAGGTTTGATCAGAAATACAGTGAAGGCCGCTGCCAAAGGCCATTAAAGAGACTCAGAAACAACACTTGTCCTCATCTACCTTGTTCACCGCTGTTCAGTCACTCAGGACATGAGGCAGCCAGGGTAGCACAGCTACAGTGCTGAGGTGAGAAGCATCCAAGAAGAAGAGCCTAAGGACCAACAGGTCCCTGGTTCTGAGAGAGGCAAAGTCATTTCCAGCTCCAGACTCTTCTCCAGCTGTTGTAAATTCAGCCATGATCTTGGGCTTACTTGCTAACATAGAGCAGGCTGAGCAGAAGCTTGGGTGTCAGAGACTGGAGCTGTGCTCAGGGAGGGCACAGGCCTGGGGATCCAGGTGCTACCTAGTGACAAATGCTGGGCTCCAGCAGAGAATGATGGGGCAAGTCAGTGTCTTTCCATGAGATTCCTTCTCCCATTCAAAGAAAGACACACTGTTCACAGATTATTTTCCCTATTAGCCAGATGTTAACCAGTTGCCTGCATTTTGAGTTAGTTTTTGGAATTAAGCATTATAAAGAACACAAGACTCTGGCTCCCTTTATTTACATTTTTTTAAATACAAAGAGAAGTCTTTTGTGTCTTTTCATAACATCTTAACTTTTAAAATGATCATTTCCTGGAATCTAAATATGTTTCATTGACTGAGGCTGTGTCTCAGCTCTCCCATTGATATTTTTAAAAACCTAATTACAAGTCTCACAGTTCAGTTGAGGTGATATATAACAGAAATACATTATGAAAATCTAAAATTGACTCCAGAATTTTACAAAATTCCAAAGATGAAATGGTTTGGCCACACAGGTTTGAAAAGTATTAGCTGAATGATCAGAAACACAAGTCCAGCATTTTGATGGTGATTTATTACTAAGCAAAGAGATTTGAACCTATAGCCTTTGTAACAAGAAATCTTTTCATAAAGATAACTAGAGGGCTGAGGGTTTAGCTCAGCAGCATAAGTGCCTGCTTGGCAAACGTGAGGTTGTAAATTCAATCCCTGGTACCAAAAAATAAAATAAAAATAAAGACAACTAGAGTAAATAGTATATGCTACTTTTAACATTCTATGCACACATAAAGCTTAAAGTGAGCTTACCTTAGGTTAGAGGTGATTTCTTTGCATGGGTCAACTTTTGTCACTTCTCTTTTGCCTTTAATAAAGGCTGTTACTAGGTTTTTGGGCTTGTAGTGCTTGTGCCCAGGTGTCCACTAAACTGGACATGTGCTTAACAGAAAGTGACATGTCACAGGTTCCAGGACCTGGTACTGACGTGAGAGTTCTGCACTCCACCAAATGCAGCTGGGCTCTGGCGGCTTCCCCTCTATGTAACACCTGCGACTCAACCTCTTCTCTGCTGCTGTATGGACTTACACATGAGCAGATTCAGTTGCCATCCAGCCGTGTCTGGGGAGGGGGTGACCTGATCCAGCGATGTGAGCCTGAGCCACCAGTGTGTAGCTAGTGCAAATTTGCTGCTCTGTAAGGGTCTGCTGGCCAAGCACTGGGAGTCTTTCCCGGAGGCAGAACCCTCCACAATTTCGATTGCCGGATTAGTTTTGATCAAGGCTCCCAACAAGGGAGAGACCTGGGTCAGTCTGGTTCCTCATCATCATCCAGCGAGCTTTCTCATTACCCAGAGCAGAATCAGCTTCTGTGCTTTCTGGTCTGTCACCTCCCTCCTCTTCTGTCACAAGCTCTTATGAGGCATGACAGTGGCCTCCCAAAAGTCACCCTGGGCAGGTCCAGTACACAGAGGGGACTTTATTCTCCTTTTCCATGGGGGCTCCCATAGCTGCAGGCCCAGCGCTCCAGCTGCCAGGCATCTCAGCTCCAGTAGAGCAACAGCCTTCATGCTGAATCATTTTAGGCCCAGGGACAGGCCCCTGAGTAGCTTTCAATTTGATTATAAAAATGACCAGGTCAATCATAGCAAATTGTTAATATTCAGCCACCATATTTAGAAACATGGCAGATTCCTGTGGCTTTACCTGATAGTGCTTTCAGACATCGGTGAACCAATACCCAAAGATTTCCCTTTTGTCTTTTGCTTCATGGTTTATGTCCTCTAACTTCGTTGCTGCATCCCACATCCCTACAACTAGGAAAACACACACACACACACACACACACACACACATTATGACTTGTCCTCTGCTGTTACCTTAGCTATAGAGCTAAGAAATCCATTGACAGATGACACATAAGCCTGAGCAGCTTTATTCACAATGGTTTTGCTAGGTTATCCACGACCCTGCCCACCTCTCCCCAACAACCTGAAATAAGCCAGGAACTGTGAGAGAAGAGCAAGCCTAACTTTGAGTCACAAAAGTCAGGTCCTGTGTCTAATTTACTTCCTACTAGGTGACCATGGGTAAGTCAGATGCTGTGATCAAAATATGCAGTGATCGCTCACAATAAACAATTTTATTATGACAAAAAATACTTTGTTATTAATAACTCCTAAAAATCTTCTCTCTCACTTCAAACACACTTGTCCATGGTTCTTGCTACTTTTTGAAGCAGTCCTGGAAGTCCTCTTTCCTAGCTGTATGACGTATGAACAGAAATACAGTGAATGCTGCTATAATGTGCCATCCAGCAGAAAAAGCAGGTTCCTAAAAACATGATGCTGTGTCCTCATCCACCTTATTCACTGGATCTGGCTCCCTGTGACTTCTGGCTCTTTCCTAAAGTCAAAATGACCATGAACAGGGAATATGTTCTGTCAACCAAGGACACCAGGACAGCCACCACAGTGCAACTGGAGACATTTAGGAAAGAGGATTCCCAGAGCTGTGGAGGACCACTGGGATGACTTTCCTTAAGGGAAGAGCGTCTGCCTCCCTTTTGGCTAAGCCTGGCCCTGTTTCTGTATTGATCTGTACAGAGCTGGCTAGGATATTCTTTATCCCCACAACTGGCCTTAAGCAATGCAAATGGGTCTAGCCGAGGTCCTGGTGTGTAGTCTCTAAAGCAACACGCAGGTCAGAGATACCTCACATACAGCTCCCAAGTAGTGTATGTGAGCCAGGCCAAGAGACCTAGGCTGCAATTTCAGCTGGGGCTGAGCCTCACAAGGAGGCCAGGATGTCTCAGGGCATAAAGATTATACATCAGAGCCATGCCCTGACCCCTACACAGGAGATGTTCACTTAATCTGTGATATGCAGATTACTCTTTCTGCCTCTCTCTCTCTCTCTCTCTCTCTCTCTCTCTCTCTCTCTCTCCCTCCCTCTCTCTCTCTCCATATTGCAGAGATACTTTTACTCCTACTTAGCCCAGCTCACAGCACTCATGTACTTTCCGTCCTTGCCTCACTCATCCCTGACCTACTCCCCTCTTCACAAATTAATAAACCTGGGGTTGTGCTCTGGGTCGAGGTCTCTGCTCTGGTTAGCCATTGTTCTAACTGCACTTAAGACTTCGTTGGCTCCCTACAGCTATCAATATTGCCTTAGTGTCTTTATTCTCGCCTTGAGTTGCACCGGAAGTGATCGATTGGGATTAATTTTTGGGATACCATAACTTTCCTCTGGGATTACAAATATATACTTTCTGATTGAGATGAGGTTTAGGAAGAGCTTCCTATACAGAGCTGTTCCAGAAAGTTGCAAAAACAGTGGAATGAATATGTGCATAGAGGCATTCATGGCAATGTGTCCTTTAATTAATAATTTTTTAAAAACAAAAGAACTGAGGATATAGCTCAGTGGCACAGCACCTGCTCTGTGAGGTTCTGAGTTTTATACCTGGTGCCACTCCCCCAACAACAACAACAACAAAGGTAAAACCATAAAACAATCCTGGCCCCTAAGAATTCACTTTATTTTTTTTTTATCATGATGCATACTTAACTCTTAATGGAGTATTTCAGTTTGCATCATCTCTGCTTAGCAGCATTGAAGGGGAAGACAAATAAGACAACACAGTCGAGAGACCTAATGTAATGCTGGGGGCGTGGTAGGTACCCCAACCTTCATCTGAGCATGGTAACTAAATTTCCCATCCCGAGGTTTCCAGCACTTTGTCACACTTGGCTCAGAAACTGTAGCACTACCTTCTCACCAGTGACTCATGGCCTGGGACCTGGGGGCCCTGTGGTCACCAGGGAGGCAGCTGAGTCATGGCCTGTGGAGTCTCTGCTGCTTTGAGAAAGATTCCTGCAGTTGGAGAGGTGCAACCATGGCTTGTGATTTTGGGGACCATTGCGGCTGGTCCCTGACAGTGCTGTGAACCTGTGCCTGCCCTCAAGGCCAGTGCAGGGTCACCCAGTGTACTGCACTGATCAAAATGTTTTGTCCTTGGACCTGCCCAAAACTTGTGGCTCCTGAACAACTGAAATGTGGCCAGTGTGAATGAGGAGAGGATTTAAAATTTAATCTTAATGCAAGTAGCCAAATGTGGCTAATGGTGACGGCATCAGAGAGCACAGAATGAGGAGACAACCATGCAGGTGAGGTCCTAGGAGCAGGAAGCCCTGAGGTTGCAGAACAGAACAGGGGCTGGAGGCGATGACAGAAGGTGTGTGGTGGTCAGTGGTTGTTTTTAAGTGTCAGAGTGGCCTTTTGCAGGCAGTGATGGTTTGTAAGTGAGGTGGTGACCCCAGACCATTTCACTCTCCACAAAGCCTTTGATCCAGGGGGAGATAGGAGATGGAGGCTCTGATCCAAGCAGACAGAGGCTGGGAATGAAGACATCAAGACAAGCTACTGCAAAAACCCAGTGTGCATGCTGGGCTCTGTGCAAACCAGGCACAGACCTGGCTCACCACTGCTTGAATTACTAATCCTCAAGAAGTCCAGAAGTAAAACTTGGAACTAGGTCTGCTGGATTCCAAAACCCTGCAAGCAAGTGTCTAACTCACTGTGCCTGTTTTCAGTCTCCTGAGGGAGGGAAGGACAGTTGGCTCCTATGGCAGTGGAATGGGATGGAAAAAGAGAGAGCCCGTACCACAGGGCAGGCCTGGGCCTTGGTCTGTCGGTGTGACAGAACTGTCCCTTCGTCCCCAGGCTTTCTGAAGAGGACCTGACTCTGTTGCCAAGCCAGCCCCACCCCCACTGCGGCCTCCCATTGCCCTGATGCAAGCTCAGGTCAGGCCATACAGAGCCTGGGCCTTGTATTCGTGAGCCTGGGGTGTCCTCTGCATTTAACGAACTCTCTAGAAAGAAGGCTTATTTCCCTCATGAGGTCCCTTCAGTTTGCAGACTGACTTTTTTTCTTTTATTATCTTTTCCCTTCAAAGGCACAAAACTGTGGGGTTAAAACACGGATTTAAACCATGCATGGTGGTGCATGCCTTAATCCCCACATTCTGGGAGGCTGAAGCAGGAGGATCACAAATTTGAGTCCAGTCTGGGCAAACTAGCAATGAGTTAGTGACATCCTGTCTCAAAATAAAAATAATGGGCTGGGAATGTGGGTCAGTGTGAAGGCTCTTGGTTCAACCCCCTGCATCACACACACACACACACACACACACACACACACACACACACACAGAGGCACATAAATATAAATCCTGAGAATCTGGCTGTGAAGGCTGTGAGGCAATACTGCTGTGGCCCAGCTCTCAGGACTTGAGGAGCGAAGGACCTGCTGAGCACCGCAGTCCAGAGGCACACAGATCTCACGGCTTGATGAGGGTTGTTTGAGGGTTCTTTCTTTTTCCTTTTCTTTTCGTTTCTACCCCCTGGAGCCTTGCAAAAGGGATGACAGGAGAGCCGGGTGGCCAGCAGGAAGGAACCTTCTGCTGCGCTTGGTCTGACTCTGAAGGAGCTGACAGAAGTAACGAAAGCTCAGAATCCTACAGAAAACCCTCTGCAAGAAAGTCAGAAACGCAGAGAAGCGAGCCTGAAACCGGAGGAGGAAGGAAACTGGCTGCGCAGTACCAGGCCAGGCGGGGCAAGTGGAGCGGTAGGAGAGGCAGGAGCCCTAGGAGCAGCTCGGGCTCAGTGCTGCCACCCGCAGGGCCTGCGAGGCAGCGCAGCGCCGCGGCCGCTTCAGCACCAGAATTTGTCTGCGTCTTTAGGGCTGCAAGCCGCACTAGCTCTAGGACTGGGTCATCAAGCAGCACCCTTTCTAAAGGGGGAGAGGAAGTGAAAGAAGAGAAGAGGATGCAGCTGCACGTGAGAGTCCCAGAAAGCATGCTCAGTGAGCAGTCCGTGGGCTGTGCCATGCGACTGTGTTTCGGGCACACACAGCACTCGTGGGGTTGCCATCCCCACCCCAAAGCCCGTGAAGGAAGCCAGGCCTGGTCCCCTGGTCCTGAAGCTTGTGTCGCAATGCACCCACCGTGACAGGTTGTTTCTACATCTTTCCAGAGTGGGGAGGTGCACATAGCTGAGCTGACCGAGCTGGACAGACATTCATCGACAGCCCCGACTGCGAGGTGCACGGGGAACCCTGAACCCTGCTTTAAACATCAAGGTTGTTCAAGCATCAGATAAGTTGGTTCTTGATCACCAGGGTTGAATCTCTGCCCCTGTGAAGCTAATTTTATTCACTCAAGTCTATGTGAATGAGTTAATGTTGTAGAAAAATAAAATACAAAAGGAGCACCTTGTGTGGATTTGGTAACTCACATTGTCTGCTAATGAGCTAATAGTGGGCTTGCTTGTGCTGCCTTAAACCAGAGCACTGTGTTCAGCTTAACTTCCCTACAGCAGAGCTTTTTGTTGTTGGGTTTTTGAGACAGGGTCTGGCTAAGTTGCTCAGGCAGCATCAAATTTGAAATCTTCCTTCCTCATCCCCTGGAGTGATGGGATTACAAACATCTCACTCACTTCAAACAGAGCTTCTTAAAATTTAATGTTGGTACCCATGGGGCAGGAGTCTTGTTAAAGTGCTGCCTCTGCCTCTGAGTCTGGGGTGGGGTTTGAGACCTGGTGTCTGATCAATCACTCAGGTGAGGTCAGTTCTGCAAACCCAGCACAAACACAGAATTTCAGGGAACCAGAAGATCTTGAAGTTCCTTTGGATCATTAAAATTATGTTTGAATTGCTTGCATGCTAATTATATTGTATTGTTTCCTAAGACTTGGAGGATCAGGAAACTATTCCATCCAAAACAAAACACAACAAAACCACATTCTTACCAATTTGGACACTGAATTTACAAAAATCTAATCTTTCCCCCAGGCTACATTATAGTATTATCTTTAGAAAGTCTGAGGGGATGTGGTCTTCGACCAGAGAATAATTTGGGCTCCATTAGAATTATTTTCCAAACTAGAAGAAAAAATAATGACTTACAGTAATTATTTTTAAAACAACTTTCCCAGGTTCACTGAGCTCTATATCCTCCAGGAAAAAAGAATAGAGCAGGAGACATGGTGACCAACTTTGAGTTGGCAGAGCTCCAGCCTCCCTCAGAATTGATTTTTGTCCCACATCAATTAAAATATGCAGTGAAGGTGCTGGGTTCTCTCAGACTCTTCCTATTTCCACAAATAAAATTGTGGAATGCTTGATGCTTCAGTGTTAGTGGCTGCTCTGGAGTCTTAGAGAATTTGAGAGTAGTGGGAATTAGGGAACTGAGTGAGCGAGAATACAGTGAAAGACAGGGTGGCATCTGCCACAGGTACAAAGCACCTGAGTGTGCGCACAGAGGCGTTTCACCAGGTGGCTTCAGTGTCCTGTGTGGCCTTGTCATTAATAGCCAGCTCTGGCCCAGACCGACATGGGATGTGAAAGGTGGACAGCTCCAGAGTGGGAAGGCTGCTGATGCCAATGTTCTGGGCCCTTAGTGTGTGGAAGGCTGATTTTTCTTCCTTCTTCCCTTGCAGTCCTTACTCTGATACCCAAGTATGTCCACATTGTGCTTTTAGATTTTTAAGGTGAAGTATTATTTCAATGTAAATGTTGGCTAATTATCATTGTCAGTGACATCCATATAAGCTAACATTTGTTCAAGGTCAATTATGGGTTGACTTGAAGCAGAGAGCAAAGGTACCAGCTCCTCACTTCCAATTTTAAAATTCCCAGGAAAAACTGAGATCCACTGCTGGACCAATGTGTGTGGTCAGCGATGAGAGCCTGTGATTGGCCTGAACTGAGGTCAGGCATATTCTGGTGTATGGGGCCTGGCATGGATCACGTGTGTGTGTGTGTGTGTGTGTGTGTGTGTGTGTGTGTGTGTGTGTGTTGGGGGGGTTAATGATTGGCAGACCTCAGTAAAACTGCATTTTGTGGGCTTTCTTTTTTTTTTTTTTTTTTGTACTGGGGATCGAACTCACGACGTTGCGCTTACCAGGCAGGCACTTAAGCCACTGAGCTAAATATCCAGCCCCTTTACTTTCTTTCTTTCTTTCTTTCTTTCTTTCTTTCTTTCTTTCTTTCTTTTTTTTCTTTCTTTCTCTCTTTTTCCTTCTCTTCTTTTCTTTTGGTACTGGAGATTGAACTCATGACCTCTTGCTTGCCAGGCAGGTCCTTTTGCTGTGTAGCTAAATCCCCAGCTAAAACTATATTTTGAGTAATATTTCACAAAAAGGATTTTGCTCTTCTCTTATGGAAAAAATACATGGCAGCCTTAGCTTTGGGCAAATTACCGAATATACTTGACCTTTGATACTTTGTATAATAAAGAAGCTGTATTACATACTTTTCGAGGGTTCTTTCATATTAAAAAATGTGAGGTTCAATTACTTTATAAATCATGGCACTTTATAGTCATTTCACTCCTGACCCCAATAAATGATGTTATTTCATCCTCTTATAAGATGCGGAAACTGAGGCTTGCAGAGTTAAGTGGAAAGCCACGTGGCAAAGCCAGGAAGAGATATTTTGGCTTCAAAAGATTCCCTCTGAGTGCTTCCTCCATTAGGGAAATCATTTTCAGTTTCGTTTGTTCTGTAATGAGCACTAATCAGTTGGTGAGGAGCTACTATAAATCAAGCTAGGGTTGGAGAATGACATTGATGAATTAAATCTTGGATATTTAAATGTACTATTGTGCTGCTGGTAAAAGAGTCCAGAGTTATTCATTAATGGGATTGTTTTCCTTATAGTGGGGATACCAGGAAGTGTGGCTTGGGGAAGGGAAGGACTTCCAGTTAGGGGAGGCTGCTTTGGTGTGAGATTGAGATAAACCCTAGGGGACTGCTTATTATCTTCAGCTCACAGAGCTGGAAATGGTCGGCGAAGGCACTGCTGTTTGTTTTACGATTTCTCTAAGTAAATATTCCTACCACACAATAAATGAAGTCTAGAAAGCCAATAAGATGTATTTTATTTCTAATATGGCAAATTAATTGGACCTTCTTGCTTGAGCAAGTATATATGTTTAGCATTAAAAGAAATTAAGGATCAATTTGATTAAGGCTTTAAAACATTAGCCAGGCATGGTAGTACACACTGGTGAAACCAGTGCGATGGAGGCTGAGGCAGGAATGTTGCAACTTTGAACTCAGCCTTGGGCAATTTGGTGACTTACTGAGATGCTCACTAATCTAAAAATAAAAGGTACAAATTCTGAGGCTACACATCAGTGTAAAAGTCCTAAACTCAGTCCTCAGTACCTCAAAAAAAAAAAAAAAAAAAAAAAAGACTTACTGAAATGCGTTTCACCTGACAATTAATAAATGCAACCTTGAGAAAGTAATTATGAATATTCAAATAATGCTCAGTGAAACATCTGAAACAGCAGTAAAAAGTTAGAAATGACATAAATGCAAGATTACGAGGATTGTGGTAACTTCACACAATAATTATTTAAAATAATACTGTTAAAGAACAATTAGTGATAAGAACATTCCCGAGTGCAGCAATGAGAATGTGATTCCTAGAGTCATTCTATCTGGCTTCCTGAAGCTCGCTCAACTGCTTCCCCATGTGTGACCTTGGACATTTGGGCTTCGTTTTCCTCAGGCATAAACCAAGGCAATGTGAGCCTCGCAGACTCTGAGGGATGAGTGAGGGGAGGTGTATAAACTGCTTCTCAGCCAGGCATTCTCAGAAATTGATAAAACAGCATTTTTTTCTTTGCTGATTTGTATTTTCTGCTTTTTAACCAATGATTCATGTCAATTTATGTCAGAAGAACATAAAGTTATTTTATTTAAAAAGGCTTAGACTTCCGGGAGAACATGGCGGACACTTCCGGGAGAACATGGCGGACAGATAACAGCAACTACCGGAGGCTCTCTGAAAAACTAGGCTCAGAAGCCAGATATGGTGCAGACTAAAGAGACATAAGCAGGTGGAGTTATGCTCTGCTGACTCAGGAACGAATTGGGCTGAGAGAAACCAACTTGGAATGCAGTCCTGGTGCTAAAACAGGAACAGAAAAGTCTCGCTGCTGAGGCTGGACCCTGCGCCATTGGAAGCCGCGATTTGGGTTTCCCGCCACGCAGTGGCTGGCTGCCTCTACATCGGCTCGGCAAGGAGAGAGACGCGCAGAAACTCTGAGAACGGGAGTCTGTGAACGGAGTAGAAAACAGGACGGGCAGGGAGGCATGTTCTGACTTGTGGCAAGGTGAGTGAGAGAAACTGACACTCCACCACAGTTTGACTCCAGCGGACTTTCTGGGCCCGAGCAGTCCTACGGGAGCAGGGCGCAGTGGAGACTCCAGCCACACATTCCCCTCTCGGGCGGGATTGGTGAAAAGTGCCTGGCCTGCGTGACGCTGCCGGCAGACCCAGTAGGCTGGCCCAAACCAGATCCCAGAGCCTGACAGAGGCCGGGAGGGGCAGGCCCCCGCGTAGGCTGCCTGGTGCACAGCGGTGAGTGGGAACACCTAACCGGGGCAATTCGATCAGGCTGTGGCTGACAGGGAGAGAAGCTGGGCCTCTCATATAAGCTTGCATATATAAGGAACAGAGAATATGGGAAGAGGCAGCAACAAGAAAGGCTCCTCGGCCCCCAATTCTGAGAAACAGGCAATAGCAGACACCGCACCATTACACATAAGGCGCCATATAGAGAGCCTCATAGACCAATTCAGGAATGAAGTTATCAACGACCTGAAGCTAGAAGTATGCAAAATAGTTAGAGAAATGCTAAGCCCCACCCAAGAAAAAACAGATGGTGGAATGGAAGAACAGAAAAAGAGGGGAGAATTGTTTGATGGAGAAAACAGGGAAAGCATAGAATACGTGAAGCAGGTTCAAAGGGACTACCAAGAAACTAAGAAGTCTATCGAAGACTGGCATAACAGCTTGAAAGAAACTAATGACAGACTATCTGAACTGGAGGGCAGAATTGTAATATGGGAGAATGAAATGAAAAACTTCTTAAAAATAACAAAGAAACAAACAGCAATAATACAAAGACAAGAAGATGATAAGAGGATCCATAACTTAAGGATTAAGAACATAAAAGAAGAAGTAGGGACACAAACAAATGAACTACAAAAGCTACTCACAGAAATAATCCAGGAGAATTTTCCTAATTTAGCAAAAGGTAAAGATACTCAGATGTATGAGGCATACAGGACCCCAGCTACCTACAACCCTAACAGAGCAACACCCAGGCATATCATAATAAAAATTCCAGAAATTCAATACAAGAACAGAATATTAAAAGCTGTCAGAGACAAGAAACAGATCACTTACAAGGGAACACCCATCAGAATTACAGCAGATTTCTCTGCACAAACCATCAAATCACGAAGAGCGTGGGGGGAAATAATTCAAGCTTTGAAAGATAATAATCTCCAGCCAAGATTGAGATATCCTGCACAACTGTCCCTGGAAATTGATGGAAAAACAAGGTGCTTCCAGGATAAAGAGGAACTGGGGGAATTTGCAACCACCAGTTCAACTCTACAGAGAGTATTGCAGGATATTTTAAAAAAAGAAAAATACAAAGAATCCAGAAATAGTGGAGGCCACAACTAATGGAGCAGAGAACAAAGTGAAGACAAACTGACAGCTACTGACAGAATAAGAGCTCAACAGAAATGAGGCAGAGAAGATTGGATGATAGGAACAGCTATTTTGGAGAAAATGACATCTTAATAGGTAATACTGATTTAGATCATCTAGTTTTGAAGTCTCATCTAGCTTTTGTCCTTCTGTCTCCAATGGTCTAAATAGGTTGTATCTTACTGGATTTTATTATGTACGATAGTATAAGCAAAAACCTTTTAAAGACAAGGAGATTATACAGAAACCATTATTCATTTTCTGTTAGTCGATTCTAAATACTCTGTAATGCTGTCATTCTCTTAAATGGTTTTACATTGTTTTGATATACTTAATGCTACAGTATACGAAGTTGTACTCAAGGATTTCAAGGAAAGAGACAATATGGTAACTACTTTTAGGTCAGGATTATCTGGTGGTGAAACACTATTCTGCTTAAATGGTTATGTTTTGATCTGTGCTGTTTCGTTGTTATGCCCTCTTTTATCTCAATCTCCACTCCATTATTTACTTTTTTAATACTTTTTTAAAAAATTTTTATCCTTTTAATTAAAGGAAAAAAAATAGCAGGATATATTACAGTAACCCACTTTGACTTTCCATTACCTCGATTTAAAGCCCTGTATTACTCTCACCATCTTGTTTTTGACTGAGGTTCCTCTATTCTGTTTTGCTGGATAGTATCAGGTTCGAAAATTTAGGCATCAGCTGTGAAGATAATGAGATTCATTATAACGCCCATTCTCGTTGACTTTTATCTACTTTTGAAGACCTACAATGTCTCCAACGGTTTGG
Organism: Cavia porcellus; assembly: GCF_034190915.1. NCBI lineage: Eukaryota > Metazoa > Chordata > Mammalia > Rodentia > Caviidae > Cavia > Cavia porcellus. The sequence goes on from NW_026947506.1 coordinate 18,526,529, forward strand.
CTTTGTGGGTTTTGTTCTTTACTGTTTTGTTCAATTGTATTATAACTAATGGTATAGGCAATTCTATTAGAGATAGCGGGAGGCATTATGGTAACCATTGTTGATCACCTTGTATTATGTTTTCACATTATCTATTATGTCCACCCTTTTGACTTGACCGATTCTGTTCTGTTATGTCTCATTTGGTTTTACTCTCTTCCAAAAAAGCAATAAGAACCGTGGGAGCAATGAAACCCAAAATGTGTAATAGTCATTGTACAAAGGAGAGGAAAAGAAAGTGCTCTAAACTATATAACTGCATGTATATTTAAGTGTATAAGATAGAATATGATATCACAGAGTTTTATTGGATCATTGAACAGAACTGTTTGCAGTATCATTGATGGAATGTCCACTTTACAAGCTTTAATTTTGTGACTTGAACAATTATTTCTAAGATGACAATATGTAATCCATTAACTAGTAATTTCCTACTGTTCATTTTTTTTCTGCAAATCTGTATAACTTGTACCCTTTCTCTGCTTTTTTTTTCTTTTCTCCTTAAATAAAATTTAAAAAAAAATTAAAAAAAATAAATAAAAAGGCTTAAATTTTTTATGGTAAAATGTGAGTGTGCACTTTAACACTATACATGGTTCATGTATTTGAATCATAGTTTCCAGTATAGAGTTAGTAGTATTAGGTGCATTCACATTGTCGTGCAACCAGTCTTCACAACCTTTCTTTTGTCTCATCTCGGAAAAAAAACTAAACTCTAATACCATGAAAGAACTCCCCCCACCCCACCCCTGCCAACCTCTCTGTTCTCTGACTCAGCCTTTTTAGGCACCTCAGAAAAGTGCAGTCTTATATGCTACATTTCCTTTTGTTTCTTCTGAAGCAGGCTCTTGCTATGCAGTTCAGGCTGGCCTTGAACTCACCAGTGGATCCCAGGCTGGCCTGAAACTTGCGGGGATTAACCCTTCTGCCTCAGCCTCCTGAATGCTGAGACTGCAGGCCTGTACCATTACTCCTGACTAGCATATGCCCTCCAGTGTAGCCAACTAGTGGATGGCTTGTTTCACTTTGCAGTGCCCTTGAGATCTCTTCATGTCCTATTTGAATTGCATTTCACTGAAGGCTGAATCATATCCATAGTACACACATATACCGTGTTCCCTTTTCTCATCCATCCCTTGTAGGACATCTGAGTTCCTCCCTCCAGTGAGTGTTGGAAATAAAGCTGCCTAGACACAGTTGCACAAATATCTAAAGTTGTTTTACAGAAAGCAAAATTACTGTCAATGTATTGAAATCCCAATATTATATAGTCTAATCCAAATATTGTATATTGTAACCCAAATAGTGTAATCCTTTTTCCAGTTCATCTCATAATTTGAAAAGTTATATTTGTAATCCCATAGAAACATCACTGGCATTCCATGAGTTAATTCCAGTCTACTATTCCAATGCAATCCATGGTGAGAGTAAAGACACTAAGACATATTCAAAGTTATGGGCAACAAAGGGGTCCCTAGTCCAATCCAAGTAAGAATATACAGACAAAGGCTGTGTTCCAAGGCCTCTCCAAGAATTTATTATCTTGTGAAGATGGGAGTGGTTTAAGAATGAGTGACAGTGAGGATGGCAGGAGCTATGTAAGTAGTTTGAGCTGGCTAACCAGGTGGGGATAAAAGCATATTTGCAAACTGCAAGATAGAGATATACAAGACCAGTCTGCATATCTCAGACTGGGATAGCACATGAATGAATTTAGGAGGCTATTGCTTCAGTTTCTGGTACATAAACTTTGTGCTCTGGGGATTCATAATCTCTATATTTCAAGGCTTGTACCAAGTTGATGTTCCTGGAGCTGACTGGCTCTGCCATTCCTCTGTGTTTAACTGATTGACAGGATACACAATGGGAGGCAACTGTCCAGTTGGCCTTAAAGATTATATATGAGTACTTCAGCTGGCCTTATTTGTATTGCTCTGAGCCAATTGTAGAGAGAAGGAAATACCACAGCTAGCTCTGTACATACCAGTGCATGGAGACAAGAATCCATTTAACCAATGCTGAAGCAACTGTTCTGTATTCAAGGGAAATCACTCAAATTATCTCTTACGTTAATGTACCAGTTTCATTTGTTACAGGTAAGTCACACAAGATACACATAGGGGCTACCGTCAGTTGAGACCCTAGGTCAGTTCCTTGGCTCTGAAAGTACTTCTAATCTGAATAAATACACAAATGTGTTATTTGTCATGGACTTACCCTGTGTCTTCAGGATATGCCAAGATTTTCAGAAGATTTCAGGGTTAGTTACAAGCAACAAGGAAAGACTCCCTAACTAACTACGAAGGTAGGGGTGGGCGTGGGGAGACAGGCATTGCTTTCCTGTGCTTTCCTTCTATGTTCAGGAAAGCCAGGGCAGGCAGCCTATGAGGATCGTGGAGTCAGAACTTTCCTCTTCTCCGCTTCCAGAGCCTCCAGGTTTTCTTCCCAAGGTTTCCTCATGGCACAGAGTGGTTGCTGGAACTTTACTACATCATCGTATCTGTATTCCAGCCAACAGAAAAGAGGAAAGAAAGAAGGATGAATGTGTCCCTCTTTAAGGACACCTTCCATTTCTGTTCCATCAGCCAGAAAATGGTCACGGGATCACACCTGTCTGTAAGAAGGCCTGCAATGAATGGTTTCCACTGCTGAGGCGCTTAATGAGCAGATTCGGTCTCTGCCATAGTCATGTCCCAGGAGCGCACATCTGATTCAGCACCCTTCCCCAAGAGAGAGGATTATTGATGCCTGTCCAGTGGGGAGTCTTGTCCCATCATTTCTAAGATCAGAGCCACTCACTTTAATCACAGCGCTTCTACCAGTCAAGCAGTATGGGAAATATTTCAGATGTTTCCATGGAAACTCCAGACATCTTTGTTTTAGTTGCAGGACTGTCTTACCATACAGTCTGTGCCCCCCAGCCTGCGTGTTTTGGCTCATGCACATTTAAATGAACAAGTGCTGTGTCCTGGAGATGGGGACTAGAAAGGGCCTAGAGGGAGACAGGCCCACTGAAGAGGTAAAGGGCAGGCCACCTTTAGAAAGTGCTCAGCTTCTCAGGCTATGAAAAGAAACTCAAGATTACAGAAGATAAGGAAAATTAATCTAGGGGAAATATCAGGTCAGTAATGTAATCATCCAACTTTGAAAATGATCACGTATCAGTGAGGCTGAGTCATTGAAGCAATGCTTTTGTCATCTGTCCTGTTTACTCTGCATCCCCAAAAGAGCAACGTTAGAGCCTCTGAGTTTTTGGAGAGACCCTCGAGGCCCTGTGGACCCAGAGGGCTTCCTGGTAGCCTCTGTGGTGCCCGCTGTCTCTGAAAGAGGAAACATTGGCAGGCTAAGAGCAAATCCCTGAGGATAGCAGTCCCTCACTGTTTCAGCTTAGTGACTAAGAATAAACTCACTGCTCAACTGTGAGCTAAACTGCAGCCTGCTTTTTATAGTGTTGTGATTTGGGTGGCTGGTCCTAGCACAATTCAATAAATATTCCAGTCACCATTGTCCCAATTCTGTGACATAATTTGCATCATATCTAAAATATGCAGGGTTGCCTATAATTCTGATGATGCATGACCCAAGAAGGTAGAGCACTGGTCACAGACAGTGGGATGATTGGGAGTGAGGGGACTGCTCCAGTGGTCACTGCCACCAACTCTCCATATGACCCTGGGCCCATGGGGTACTTAGAGTTTTGTTTTTTTTTTTTTTTTTTAAGTTGTTTAATTTTTTGAGACAGAGTCTCACTATGTAGTTAAGGCTGGCCTTAAACTCACTAGGTAACCCAGGCTGGCCTTGAAGGACTGGTGATTCTCCTACTCAGCCTCCTGAGTGCTGGGATTACAGGTGTATGCCACCATGCTTGGCCAGACTTTTCACTTTTAAAGGGAAAGGCAGGGCACAGGTTGCTGTGCTCTAAGATCTGCAGTGGTTTTAGAAAACTAGGTGAAAGTAGAATTTCTACTTTTGTCCTGGAGCCAATCACAGAACCCTAAGAAGTTCTGAAACACTGACTGGGCGTGATCCACTCCTCATCCAAGTCTCTCATACAGGTGCTCCAAGGTCATAGCTCACCAGAAGTCTAGCTGGCTGAAAATGACTACAGAAATAGCTCCCCTTCTGAAGAGATGTAGTTCGGATATTCCCAAGAAAAATAAGTCTCTTCCTCCACAGTAACCCCCGTTGGTGCCCCGGGATTGATCTATGCCATGCTCTCTATAACCCTCTCCAATCTTCCATCAGCAGTGCTCAGCCAACAGTAAACCCAAGAGGTGACTGCCACGCTGTGCTTGGGAAACCCATCTCCCTACTGCTGCTTCCTGCAGTCCCCATATTGCCCTCTGTCCTTGGAAGCTCAGCTGCCAGGATCACCTCCTCCAGGAAGTGTGGTATCTCCCGGAATTCCATGACAGGCACACTCTCTCTCCTATTCCAGTCACTTCCTGCCTTGCACAGTGTTATTTAAATTCGATTGCTTTCTCCTTACCCCACTGAGTGGGCCGTGGCTTAATCCTTTATCTTTACCAAGTCTAAAATCCAGCCCAAAGGCCAGTCTGGTGCTTTTGTGAGTATAACCATCAGATATTTCTGGACAGCCCAAAGGCCAGTCTGGTGCTTTTGTGAGTATAACCATCAGATATTTCTGGATGCCTTCACCCTGCCTACGGGGTAGGTATCCCAGGTCCTTTCCCCAGTCTTTTCCCAAGCATTTTTTTCTATTTTGGGAATCCAGGTCTACGTGATTCACTGGGAATAACGTTGGATCCACTAAGGTGCATGCTTAGATGAGTTTTGCAGTGAGAATTCAAAAGGAGATGGACAGTTTCTCTGACCATGGGCATCTCTGCCTTTCAGTATGCTCCAGTTACACATTTTATTTTGGAGACCAAAGATGAGGCCGTGCTTTGTCTACCTGAGTCCAGCATTAGCCTTGAGTTAAACATTGGCTTTTTAGGGGCTGGGGACTTAGCTCAGTGGCATAAGCGCCTGCCTCATAAGCAGGCAGTCAGTCATGAGTTCGATTCCCAGTACCAATAAAAACGAAAAAGACAAAAAAAAAAAAAAAATACAGTTCAACAGTGGCCTTTTAGGCTGCATTTCCTGCTTTCCCGTGAAAGATGTCATAAACAGAGCCAAGCACGCATTTTTCCTCTTGATTTCAGCAAGGCCATTTAGGACTTTGGAGGACTTTAGAAAACTAGGTGAGGGGCTGGGGATTTAGCTCAGCAGCATAAGTGCCTGCCTTGCAAGTAGGGGGTCGTGAGTTCGATCCCTGGTACCAATAAAAAGGAAAAAGACACACACACACCCACAAAAAAAAAAAAAAAAAAAAAAAAACTAGGTGAAAGTATCATTTCTACTTCTATCCGGGAGCCAATCACAGGGCCTTTGTAAAAGAGGTTCTGAAACACTGACTGGGCAGGTCTGAATGTGACAGCGAATCTGTGTGTCTTTTGGTGAGGGCGGATTCTTTTCTGTCTGACCTGGGACTAACTAAGCTCTGCACAGATAGACAGCAAGTGGCAGCTGAAGATGTCCCTGGAAGGAATGGCTGCAGCAGAGTACATGTTGGGGACAGACCCTGTGCTGAGCCCTTGGGAGAGAGCTCTTGCAGAAGTGGGACCCATCTGTGGAGAATGCAGCTAGGGAAATCACAGGTGGCACTGGATTGTAACAAACAAGAAGAGCCAGGCTCACCCAAGGCTTCTGTGCATCTTCACTTTGCAGATTTCCAAGCAGAAGGGAATGTTTCCAACTGGTTTCGGGATTTGCACCTACACGAAGGAGAATTCCATTGCACCCAAAGGCACCATGGGACCCAGTATACAAAACCCCCACACATCTGGGCTTCATTGCGAACAAACCTGCAGTGCAAACTGCGGGGGCCACCAGGCCTGATTTCAGGGAAGGCGTCAAAGCAACGCCAGAGCGTGCGGCAGAGCGTGTATCAGCACGTGCAGGTGTGCAGTGCGCATGCGTGCACACCTCCCGCCTTCCGGGTCAGCGCATGGCCTCCCGCATCTGCGTCTCCATTGTTGTTTTCTTTCCTTAAGACGCTGTTAATATTGTGACCTGAAAACCCATTGAAGAGAAGATGTCTTCAGATGGTAGGGTTAGGGGCTTCAGCAGACCGTGTTTCTCTGTGACAGCCAAAACTTTTATTTATTTCTATTTTAATCACTCACTGTGGGAAGAAAAACTGGGCCTCAAGATTATTTCGCTTTTTAGGCTGTCTTTGCGTGGTTAGTGAGAGCATTAAAGCCTCCAGTTTCCCCTCCAGGAGCCTTCTGTCCGACGCAGTGTTATCTGTGGGGAAAGCGGCCACATCACCTATCTTAATTCAGGTTTCTCAGTGAACTGTTCTGAGAGGGAAACGCGGGCGCCTGCAGCCTCCTGCTCACCTCAGGGCTCCCGAGCCCCTCTGCTCGGTCTCGAGCCCTGTGCTCCTGGGTCCTCAGGACCCGGCGGGTGGCGCCCTTGCGCGCCCACCCCAGGGGACGCGGGGCGGTTCCCGTTCAGGGTGACGAGGTCTGCGCAGGACGCCCCCCGCGGCCCCGAAAGGTGGCGCCACGCAGCCCGGTCTCCGCCACGGTCCCTACCAAGCCCGCGGGGAGGGTGGCGGTGGACACGCTGCCCGCCGAGCCTGGGAGGGAGGCGCCTGCCTCGGCCGCCCGACCGAGCGCGCCGCAGCTCGCACTGTGGGCTGCGCCCCCACCGGCCCGCGGGACCGGGGTCCCCGCGCCGCCTCGGCCTCCGGCCCCGCCCATCCCGCCCTCGGCGCGGCTCCACTCGCGGCGGGCGCGGCGGGGACTCAGGTGGAGATGCGCGGGCGCGCGGCGAGCTGGGGCGCGCGGCTGCTGCTGCTGCTGCTGCTGCTGGGCTGCGCGGGGCTGCGCGGGGGCCTGGGCTCCTCGCTGCTGACAGGTACGGGCGGCCGAGGGGACCGAGAGGGACTGAGGGCACCGACGGCACGGAGGGGACCGGAGGAGGGACGGAAGGGGAGGCCGAGTCGGGACACGGGACGGAGGCGGCGGAGGCGGCGGGGCAGCGCAAGATCTGTGCGGTGCCGGCCGGCGCGCGGCGCAGTGAGGACGCGGTCCGCTCTCGGACTGAGGTTCCCTTATTCACTGGTTTCCCGGAGCCTCCTGTTCATCCGCGCCGCTCCAGTGCGGCTGCGGAGTGGCCGCGTCCCCACGGCTCAGTCCTCGCGTCTCGGGGCGTCCGGCGCCGGCGATGCTTTCCAGGCGCCAGCTCCCGCGGGGATATGAGGTGCGGGCCGGGGACGGGCGGGGCGCGGCTCGGGATGGATGATCGCAGCTCGGGAGGTCGAAGACCTGTGCCCCAGTTCTGAGGACAAACTTCACTGACACCTGGTATAGAAGAGAAGAGTTCGAGTCCGGGGTCCCAGAGAGGAGGGGGCTTCATCTCAGCAGGTGACCCCAGAGTGGGCTCTGAGGCAGAGCCTTGGGAAAGGCCCATGCTGGGGTGCGTGCCAGAATTCTGCTCATTGGGGAAATCTGCATCATGGCCAAATCTGTGTTTTTTAGTATGGGGATGTGCTTGTAGTGGAGATGACTCCCCAAAGGAGGGACGTTGTTAAACATTCAAGATTATTTCTAATGTGCCTAAACCAACTGCAAACGGAACATCTATCCTTATATTAGTTTTTTAAGGGTTGGGAGTTTAGCTCAGTGTCATAAGTCTCGGTGAGTTCCATCCCCAGCACCAAAAAAAAAAAAAAAAAAAAAAAAAAAAAAAAGGAAAAAAGAAAAAAAGTTTTAAAAATAAAAATATTTAAAACAGATTTGAGAGATGTATTTTGATAAATTTCATGATTTAAAAACTCATGAGCATTTCTGAAATTTGGGTAGGTGCTTCAAGAAGGGATTGTGTGAAACTTGAAGATTTCGTAGTCAGACCACACTGAACGAGGTTTAAATTTTTAAAAATTTCTTCATTTCAGGTTCTGTTGCAAAATGTGAAAATGAAGGGGAGGAGCTCCAGATCCCGTTCATCACAGACAACCCGTGTATAATGTGTGTGTGCCTGGTGAGTGTACAGGGGAATGCGACTGCCCACGCGTCCTGGATGATCACATAATCAGCTGGCTAAAAATTGTTTTTCATCATAAGTTTGTGCATTGAATTTAGTTGAGTTTCTGAGTTTCATGGATTGGGTGGTTTCAGTTTCTCAGGCTGGGAATTCTTCTCTTGGACATCTAAAAAGCTAAGATGGACTTTCATGCCACTGTGTCTGTGAGGATTACAGCTTGCAGTGTAGGTCCCTGCCAATGGCTGTCACCACCACACTTTGTGTGTTGGTCCTGTGTTCTGAGTTCTGCAGGAAAAGGGTGAGATAACATTCAGGTGCAAAGGTCAGCGTTAAGGTAGTGACAAGGGGAGAGAGATGACAGCCACAGAGGAAAATGCAGGGACAAGCTGTAATCTTGGATTTCTGTCTCCAGTTCCCTTGCCTTTACCCCAGGTCGCCAATACAGCCTTCCTTTCTGATTAAGGAACCTGAATTAGAAAGGAGAGAAAGTGTCATTCTTCAAGAGTGACACTGGATTGTCAAATGCTTAGATAACTCAGTTTGTTTCAAGTCATTTTAGCTTAATAGTTAATAAATCTAATAAGTATTGGAGGAGACTAAGTTACAGGAATAAGAGTTTCTAGGATGAAATATAGATTCAGAGAACACTGTCTTTGCTGAAGAGTGTTTTACATGCCAGTCACTTTTGGCAAACTTTGGTTAAAAACCACAGGTTGCTAAACTCTGTTGGAAATGCATCAGGGCAGTGAAATGCAAAGCTCCAAGTGATAGATGATTACCTGTTACCAGAGCAGCATGTCCTGAGGAAGTAGAGAGAGAATCCATCTCTATACGGGTAAAGGCCAGGCCATCTGGGTTTAAACGCCAAACAATCTCATGACAAGAGACAGATCAGAGTTGGGAAATGAGACATGGGGAAGGTGCAGAAGATGAATGCCTGCATCCAATGACTTTCAGGTTCTGAAGACTGGAAATTAGCAGTGAAAATGCATTACATTTGCTGAGATGATAAATATAGCTGCCTAGCAAGAATTGCTGAGAGAGGGGGCTCTTTAGATTCTGTGTTTATGAGCTGCTATGTTAATAATCTCTGCTAAAGAACCTGCGGAAAAGAATTTGAGTTTCAGTGTTGACACAGTTGTAGGCCTGCAAATCCTGTGTGTGTGTGTAACCTCCCTTTGTCCTTTCTCTTGCCTATATAATGTGAGCCAACTATTTCATGTTATTCTCTTAAGATTTCAGTGGAAATTATTCTGACCAAGTAATATTTAAATGTGCAGAGGGCGCCATATGTGAAAATATTATTTTTCTCCATTTATAAAATTCAAGTGTGCTGTTTGAGTTTTGCAAAGCATTCCCAAGTAACATGAAAACTCCCTACACAGCACTCTCTCTTTTCGGTACTCCTAGCCAGGTGGAAAATAATGCCTTTCTCTGAATTTGGAGACTTAGTTTAAAAAAAAAAAAGAGGTGTTAGATCCCTACAATCTAGAAGGCAAATCAGTGTGAAAAAATAAATCTTATGGAATTCAAATAGGAATGATACTTGAATGATACTTATTTCAGAAAAATATTGCTTATATTCTTAAGAGTACTAGGTTCTTTATGTCCTAATCTTTCTTCCTCCTTTACTGGGGATTGAACCCAGGACCTTTGCACTGAGATCCCCCTCCCTTTTAAGTTTGGGAACAGGGTTGTGATAAGTTGTTAAGTTCCTCAGGTTGGGCTTGATTTTGAGAGATCCTTCTGCCTCAGCCTTCTAGAGTACTGACATCATAGCAATGTGCCATCACACCTGACTGTATTTCTTTAGCACTTAAGTAACATTTGGAGATTTCTGGCTTTTGTAAGCAATGTCAGAAGTTCTTTCTGGGGACTTGGGTACCAGGTCTCAGCTGTTACTCAGGAGGCCCTTACAGCACCTTCCTTAGCTCAGTGATAGGTCACCGTGACGTTGGTGGGATTTAAGGAGGCAGCTGCACAGTCCTCATTGTCCCCCAGGCTTCTATACTGAGTTGGCAGAGCAGAGTGAGGATCAATGCCTGGCTAGTCCTCTCTTCCTTGGACGTTTCCATGCGGCCCACTGGGGTCTGTGGGTTTCAGTTCCCACCCAATGACTGGGAGGTTGCTTGGCACCTTCTGCACATAGGTGGGAAACAGCATATTTAGCAATCTAACAACATTAGCAAGCAGACTTTTGTGAGCACTTTTTACTTGCCAGGCTCTCACCTCACCAAAGACTGCATTCCTTCATTTCATCCTTATGAAAATCTTCAGAGTGCTTTGGATTTGCTTTAAAAGTGAGCAAATTGAGATATGTGAGGTTAAATGGCCCATGAAGTTGTATTCTAGTGGATTCATTTAACTGTAGACTGAATAGTATTTTAGTCACTAACATAGTAGAGCCCACACTTGATCTCGGACTGTCTTTAAAAGAGCATTTGTCTGGGCTGAGAATTTAGCTCAGTGGGATAAGCGCCTGCCTGGCAAGTGTGAGGTGGTGAGTTTGATCTGCAGTACAAAAAAAAAAAAAAAAAAAAAAAAAAAAGGTTACAGACCAATAAATAAATAAATAAATAAATAAATAAATAAAAGAAGATGTGCCTCTCTATACCCAGGAGAAAGAGGCTGTTTGTTAAACATGTGAGAAAGCAGGGTGAAACAGAAAGACCATCAATATCATTTTCTTTTGGTGTTCCTTGAGTTATTTTGATTTTTTCCTTTGAGCCTTTTAGGATTTGTTAATCACACTCTGTGATTTCAGCTGACCTGATCTTAAGCTAGGTTTATAGTGTTAATGGAGCTTTCAATAAAGAAAGGTCACTTTTATTTTGTGTTGGTCCAACCTTTTGGCAGAAATGTGCCTAAGGCTGGGCATAAGTTCATATCTTATTTCATAACATGTGCTAAAAAAACCCAAAAACCTAACCTGCTTAAAAAAGATGTGAAATGTTTCAGTTGGGAGGAATTTGGTGGCACAGAGTCCTGTGTGTAATTACAGTGTCAAAGCTTGGAAAAGCCCACAAAATCAGCTTGGCCTGCTTTAAACCTTCAAGCTCTGGAATATTTCAAAGGTGGACTGAGCTCATTTTGGTGGAGACTGTGGGGATGACACTGTGTGGTGACCACGGGAAGCAGAACTGAATATTTTTATTCTCGTCTGTCATCGTCTGCATAGACGAGCATTGTGCCAGACCCCAGCTGTGGACCAAGAGTAAGTTATGTTTGTTCGCTGGCACAGCGGCTGCTTTGGAGTGGGTGGGCCTTGAGGCCTTGGTCCATGGGCCTGGGCTGGTGACTCAGGTTCTCAGAGCCGGGCATCGGCATTGGCAGTCAGGATAAGGATGCGCTTGCTTTGTTGTTGCCTTTCCCACCTTACAAGGTGATCGCTTTCAGAGATGAGGGAGGGAAGCCCAGACCTGTCACTGCTCTGTTTGATGGTTTCCCCTTCTTGCTAGAATTGCTTTTCTGATAATGCCCAGAGAAGCACATCATTGCCAGCCCTGGAGTCCAGCTGGCAGGAACAGCCAGTCCCAGGTGAATGCATCTGCAGTGTGAGCCTGGACCCAGACACCCCACACTCACACCATGTGTGTGGAAGGTCTTGGGCTCCTTGTACTCTTCCTACTTGCTGTGACTCAGGAAGAAATAACAGAAGCCAGAGAGTTCACCCAGGACTAGAAACTGAGGAAATCACAAATCGGATCTTGGTTGGGCATATGTTTTGTTCAGTGAAATGCATTATTCTGAGGCTGAAATTTCCTTCCTGGAATCCAGTGGCGCAGTGTAGCAGTGGACTCTGCTGAGGAATAACCTCGTGGCATTGGTGTTACAGGAAGTGTGGCTCCACTGTCTCAGAGTCAGTCACATAGTGAACATAGAGGTCACTGACTGCTGTCTCCCCTCCTTTATCACAATTGTCCTCTGCTGAGCAAGTGGCCGCCAGCGTCTCAGCCTCTTTATCTCTAAGAAATCCCCCTGGCGTCGGCTGTTTGCATTGCCTGGCTGCAGGATGGTTATCTACAGTCTGAGAGGAGGAGAGAGAACATCGCCGGGATTCAAGTCCTCTGCGTGCCAGAGGGGAGGGGAAGGAGATATATGGGCCCCGGCTGTGTTCAGAGAAATGCCTCCTGCACGTCCTGTGCGCACCAGAGTGCCATACTTCTCCTTTCTAGACTGTGGATACTCACTCAGGCAGTGATCAGATCTATTTATTCACTGTCTGATTGTTTTTATTCTGTTCAGAAGATGGCATGGCCAGTTGTCTTCCAACAGAACGATTCTGGAGGGCAGTATCTAAGTCAGGGACTGTGCAGGCTGACTCACAGCCACCATTTCTGAGATGGTTGTTCTCATCCATGCTTTGTTTGGGCCCAGAGAAGCACAGCACATCTCCTGAGGCCACACAGTGACTACACGTAGAACTGGAACGTGAAGCCAGTTAAAATCCACTGCTTCTGCTGATACTTTTGAAGCTTCAGAGATTGGTTTCCACCTCCACAAAGCATAGTCTCTTTGCTGAGAGGCAGAATGATTTTGATCTTGAAGCACAGGTGGCTGGAATCCAGAGACCCCTCCAAGGGAGACTGCAGGTCTTATCACTTTAGCTGGGAGGTTTAGCTATGACACTGAAGGGCCTGTCTTCAGGTTCGCCTAATAATGAACTCCAGGCCCGTGCCTCAGTTTCCTCTTCTCAAGAGAGGCAATGGGTGTCACTGTCTGCTGTGACAGTGCAGCAGGCAAGATGCAGCAGGTGAGCTTTGGCCCAAGGCTCTGCATGGCAAGAGCCCTCTGGAAGGATGTTTTCCTGCTGCTGTTGGTAACAGTGTCTAAATTCTTATTTCCTCTGTGTATTAGGGTGCAGAGGTTCATCAGCAATAGATACAAAGAAAAGCTGACGGAGCAAGGATGCAGGGTGGGGAATCCAGGTGGACTTTGTGGGGAGCTCGGTGCCCCAGGCCTGCTCTGGGCTCAGTGTGGCCTCTTCTTCCTGTTGCAGCGTGGTGTGGGTCTTGCTGTGCATTTTCCCTGCCTCTCTGTGAAACGTGAAGCCAACTTTCCATGGAAGAGGGGCCTCCTTTTCCACAGAGCATTTATGTCTCTGGGCCTGCGTGGTCAACCTCGCTTGTACTTTTATTGGTGAGAGATGGGTTGGGACTCGGAGTGCTGCAGTTGTGGAAAAACTGCCCAGCGGCCTGGCACCCTGGGGATTTTCCTGGCTGGCCATGTGGACAACTCCAGCCAGACCACATATTTCTGCTGCCTCCCTGTTCATGGCCCTATTTCTCCAACACCACTGCATGGCCGTGGCTCCTTCTTGCTACTCTTTACTACTGGTGTTAATGGTGACTGTGGTTTAAGCATCAGGAGAGAGAACTGTCCCAGCTTGGAAAGCAAATAGGAAGGCAGGAGAATGGGAGATTAAAGTGATGGAAAATAAAGCTAAATTCACTGGGTAAATAAAGGATGTCGGGTTTCTGTACCTGCTGCAGTGGCACTTCTATCCTCCTGGTGGTATACAGAGTCATTTGGGCTGTAAAGAATCCAAATCTCACATTGGAGATCACGTGTGCTTGTTGAACTTAGTTAAGATCAGCACAGGAGTTGGGCATGTGTTTTGAGACCTGCTGATTCCCAGCTCTTAATTCTTCAAAACACCATGCCAGTCACTGGGGATACAGGTTATAAATTCAGTAATGTTCTTTCTTCCTTCATACCTCTTCCCTGATTCCGTTTTATTTAGTTATTTTTAGCTTCCTCTGTGTTTAAAGCCCTGTGCTGGTTGGGTGCTTTTGAGGAGAGAAGGACCAGTGAGTCTGGTTCCTGTCTAGAGCCTGGTGGGGGAGGACACATGTGCAAACACACTTTCCAAGAGTGACAGAAAGACTCAGTGAGGGCTTGAACTGCGTGCAGAGGGCACTAGAGTTGAACTCTGGTAGGAGTCCACGCAGAGAGAGTGATGTAGGAGGAGATAGAAGTATGCATGCTGGGGGTACTCAAGGCAGTGTCCTACATGTTTGAAACCTAGTGTCACTAAAGGTGGAGACCAGGCCAGGCAGCCCAGGTGTGATGGTGAGGGGTCACTGCACTCATCTCATGATGAGGGAGCATTTCAGTCCTTCTGTGCAACCACAGAGCACAGTAGGATATGCTCTGCAATGCCTCTGGGAATTGTGGCAGAGTGTTCAGGACACAGAGGCTGGTGTTAGTTTGACAGGCAGGCTGCATGTGCTCAGGTGACAGTGGGCAGCCAGATTCAGGTTTAGCAGTGGGATGGAGTGAAGGTGATGGATAAACTGCTGCACCCCATGCTTTAAAATTTGCTAATCACAGTCCAATGCCAGACTATGTAGATGAACAGACTGAAAACAGCATCCAGTTACACAGTGCCTGGGTGACCCACAGTGACACCTGTACTTCTTGTCACCCTTCACTGTTACAGAGGAAGTGTGGTAGGAGTGATTTGGTACTAGGCTTACTCAACTGTAGCACATATTTTATCTTATTTTGTTTTCTATTGGAGATTGAACCCATGCACTGTACCACTGAGCTACATCCCAGCCTTTTAAAAGCATTTTAATTTTGAGACAGGATCTTGTTAATTCATCAGTCTGGCTTAGGACTTGCAGTTCTTCTTTTCAGCTCCCCAATTGTTGGGGTTACAGGCATGCAGGTGTGCACTACCACAACTGGCTACAAATTTTATGCACTAATCAGAAACTAGCTGGTGTGCTATGTAATAAGACTCTCTCAGCTGAAAGAGGTGTTTGGAACCTGTGGTGGTAGCACCTGCCAAGAAAGTGGATGGCAGAGGTGAGAGAATGGGGTGAGTGGAAGGGAGTTTTGAGAGTTCCAGCTCCATTATAGATGGCATTAGAAGAGAGGGAATCAGAATGTGGATGGAAGACAATGAGCGTGGGCCCGATGCAGGAGACTGGACAAATCCTCTGAGCACAGACCTCACATCAATCCTTAGAAATATGAACCTTTTATCTTTTACAGAGACCTTTTTCCTGACCTTGTCATGGTCTGAGGAGTTATATTTGGTTTTTTGTTATTGTTGTTGTTGTTCGTTTGTTTGTTTGTTTGTTTTTATTTAAAGAGAGAAGAAAAAGAAGAAAAAAAAGAAAGGACATAAAAAAATTAATGCAGTAAAAGGGTACAAATAATACAGTATTTCTAGAAAAAAATATATACAGTATGAAATCACCAGTTACTAGGTTACATATTATTTTCCAAGAAACAGTTGTCCATATAGGAGTTATATTTGTAATCCCAAGGAAATGTTATTGGAATTCTGGTGAGTTAATTTCAAACTCCAGTACAACCCATTGTGAGAAGAGTGACACTAAGACTTATTTATAGTTATGGGGAGCCAAGGGGCTCTGAGTCTGGTCCAGATGAGGGTTCATGGAACAGGGCTTTGACCAGGGCCTAATGTGGACTTTTATTAATTCGTAAAGAAGGAGTGGCTAAGGATAAGTGACTGTGACAATGGTGGGAAATGCATGAGTTCTCTGAGCTGGGCTACACAGAAGGCCAGAAAGCACCTGTGCAACATGCAGAGAAAAGGATATGCAGAAAGACCAGTGTTCATAATATGATTGAGATAGCATTAACATTTAGAAAACTGGTGCTTCTGTTCTGATGTGCAAACCTTTTCTTCCCTGAGAAGTCACATCCTCTTATCTGGAGTCTCAAACACAATTGACAGCCCTGGAGCATTGCCTGTGCATCCCATGGGGCTCAACCCTTTAGGGAGACATGGAGGTAGGGAAGCAGCAGCTGTAGTCTGGTTTCAAAGACTACAGCTAGCGCTGTTTACATTGTTTAGAGCCAATTGAAGGGAAAGGGAAGTAGCTTAGCCAGCTCTGTACATATCAGTACATGGAGACAGAACCAGGTTTAGCCAACAGTAGAAGTAAATGCTCTGTATTCAGGAGAGCCACCCAGGTGGTCTTCTATAATCTTTGTGGAGAAATTAGGACCATAGTGTCGCAGTTTGTTGCCTGACTTCATAGTAATGAACTTCAAAACTTTGGGTAATGTATTTCCTTGGGAAGGCATCTCCTTGAGGTCTGCAACTGAGTTTGTAGATGCCTAGAAGAAGGGTTTTATTGAGGAGAAAAGCAAGAAAGAAATCGATAAAAGATAGAGAAATAGCCACAGAGGTAGGAGGAGAACCAGGAGGGTGTAGGCAGAGGCAGAAGATGCTTGAAGCATACGAAGACCTGTGGGGCAGACACTGCAGAGGAGGATGCCAAGGAGAGGACTTCTCTGTCACCTTCCTGGATTGTGTGGGACAAGGAACACTGGTCCCCTCCCCTTCAATCCCTGCTGCACATTGTGCATGGAATTGAATCCATCAGGGCTAGAGTTGGTGGAACCCCATTTGGCAGGAATCCAAGCAGACTGCTGTAGGGAGTTTGTAAATCTAGTGCAAAAGTCACGAATTTCCCAAACTTTGATTTTAGAAGATCTTAGTAAAAGCAAATACATAAATATCACTTGACATTTTAAAGGCAAACAAAACTAATTTCATTTATAGAAGTCATATACTTATTCCAAACACTGTTGAAATGTTTCTGTAGTTAAATGCAAAATGGTTCAAGCTACATCAAGGCATTTTTTATTAAGAATAAAAATGACAATATAAGATTCTAAAGTAATATAAAAATTTACTGTTAGAAGGTTTGCTCTGTTAAATTGTTAATGGTGCTTTAAGATATTAGGATACAATACAGCATCTTAAATCTAAATCTTCAGGTGGAGTGTTTTCCTGTGGCATGAAGATTTTATTGCCCATTTTGTCAGAGAAGGACATCCAAGGATGGGTTTTGTGTCTGGAATTAGGGGTTCAAATTTCCCCAGGATCCCTGATAGCTGTGCATCCCTGAGAGGGTCTCACTGTCTCTGAGCTTCACAGTGAGTCTTGGGTGGGACACTGTGGTGTGGACTCTTCCACAGTCCCAGGTGCTTGATGTCACAAGAACTGAGGGGAGATGCGGGCAAGACGTGTTGATGAGTGCAAAGCCATTTTGGAGCAGAGTCCAAGGAATCACTATCAAGGATGAGATGCTGCCCAGAAGAAGGTGAAGCACAATTGTGCAGACCTGTGGGGCTCCTTCAACACCAAAGCCTTCTCCTCATTCAAGTTCTTTGTGTAAAGTGGCACTGAGTCCGCATGTAACCTCTGCAACCCTCCCGTGTATACCCACGCTCGATGCCTTGTGATACTTAACACAGGGCAAATGCTATGTGATGGTCATTACGCTGTGTTGTTTAGGAAATAATAACAAGGAAAAAAACTCTGCACGTGTTTACTATAGATGCAGATTTCCCTTAATACGTTTGATCCATGGTTTGAGTCCCTGGATGCAGGTGCTCGGGGAAGGAGGGCTGACTGTAGACACAACAGACCCGTTTTCAGTGCCTGATGGAGAGGAAACCTTCTTTAGGAATAATAGTGTAATTCTCACCTCTGCCCCAGGTGGCTGCTTGGCTTTGGGTGAGTCACTGAATATTCCTGCATCTCACTGTTTCTATCAGGGGAAGGCTGTGAGTTATAACAGGTAAGAATTCCCAAACAGGAAACAAAGGAAGCGCTTCGGAATTGACAGCTGCTGCTTCTGTAAATGCCATGGAATTCCTGCTCAAAGGTCCCTGTACAAAATGGTGACAAGGATTGTCCCAGTTCCTTGTCCTCATCTGGGAGATGGATTCCCGCAGAGTTTCTTTTGGGAAGCAGGAGAACCGGCAGAGGTCTTGCTGGGCTTCTGTGCAGAGGTAGAAACCCTGGTGCAGCTGCAGGTTGCTCACTTATTTTCCCCCTTCCAGGACTCATGTGCTCAGTCTGCATCCATCCATGGACCACTAACCAGTGTTGCCTGTTCAGGGAGGCCCAGGTGCCTTTGTATGACCTTGTCATCAGGCCAGGAAATGTTGGGTAGGAACAAAAATGCAAAGCTCATCCTTAAGGCCGACACTTCTGAGTCACTGTTTTAAAGAACAGGACATGGTCCAGTGTCTGCCTCCTCCCAGTCTTGGCAGGTGGGCTCCAGGCCTACGGGGTGAGCCCAGAGGACCCGCTAGCTTGGGTCCAGGTGCATAGGCCTGCAGACGCATTCAGCTTTGCCCACTTTGGAGCCACCTCCTGCTTCTCCTCAGCAGCATCCGCCTTATGGGCTGAGAACTCGGTGCACTCTTGTCTTAATGGATGAAGACCTCAAGCGTCAGAGCCTTGTCATGGTCATCTCTGTCCTATAGGTTCAGTGAGAAGTTAACAGCCTTGAGACCTGAGTGGCAGGAGGGCTGGTTTCCTGTTTATAGTTGGGGTTAGCACTTGGGACAGCTCCCCTTAAGCCAAGGTCACCATGTTCCAGGACCTGACTCACAGAGAGTCTGTCTCAGAAAGTCCCCGCCTCTAGAGCAGCTGTCCTGGACAGTCATTGCAAAACACCTTATTTCTTTCAAAAAGAACGCAATTGAATTTGAAAACACAAGGTCATTTGCACATATACACAGAGAGTTGTTTTGAGACAGTGTCAATATGTATAGTCAGGCTGAACTAGAACTCACGATGGAGCTCACATTGATGTTGAATTCCTGGCAATTATCCTGTCTCAGCCTCCTGAGTCCTGGGCTTGTGCCACCATGCCTGGTTTAAAGACCTGATTTTTTCTACAATAGAGGAAACACTCTGTCTTATGTCACGTGCTACCTGGCTGTCACAAGCTGAGATAGCGAGGGAGGTCCTAGGACTCTCCCTTCTCTGACTTTACTTCCCAAAGTGATCGTGACAGTGTCTCCTAGTCCCTGTAGCTGGTGTTTCCCTCTCATTTTAGGGAGACTGACTCTGAAATCTTGACCCAGGCTTTGCTGTTTATATTAGATTTTGGATGTTAGCTCCTTTGGCTTCTGGGAGGTGACTGCTGAAAATTGTGTTTTTCTTTGAAGGACAAAGGCTTGATAGTATGTTCATGTGCTGTAGTATAATGAGCTTTCCCCCTGCTCTTGAGTGCTAGGTATGAGTTGGAGCCACCGGGACTCACCCAGGTCTGCAGAGCCAAATGAGATGTTCATAGATCTGTAAATGCATGGGCAATTTTTACCTGGGTTTCTCCTGGGTAACTCCACAGGAGAGAACCAGAGGGTGGGGTAAGTGGTGTCTTTCCCGACCATGGGGCATCCCCCAAGTGCCCCTCTTTGATGGATTCCCTATGGCAGGGAATCTGTACTACAGTGGCAGATGGTTATGCAGAGCCACTTCAAATAGAATAGCAGTGATGACAAAAACCAGGAGGATCAGAATCATCATGTATTTACTGATAGAAACAGACATTTCCAGAGTAACTCTTATATTCTTGGTCATATATGTACATTTTGCCCATGTGGTATTTTGTGACTGCTAGCCCCATAAGCATTGTCCAAGTACCTTATTTTTAGACCTAGCATGTCCTCTGCCTCTCAGGGTGCTGTTGGCCTTGTGGCCTTTGATGACCTCGAGAAGCCCATTTATTTCCAGGAGAGACCTGCCAGGCCCACAGAAAGAATGCCTGAGAGCCTGAAGATACTCACATGGCAGTGTGCTTTGGCCTCAGAGTATTCCACTTCCCCAGTGAGAAGAAGGATGTGAGGGGAGACTCAGACATTCCTCCCCTTGTCCCCACTGTCCTAGGGCAGTTGGATCCCACCATGAGCCCACATCTATGTCCCTTGCTGGAATGAGATCCATTAGACTTGAGTTGTGGTGATTGCTTATTTCACACACCTGGAGAACAGTGGTTGTGGTGGCCAGCAGGGCCACTAAAGGCAACTGGAGCCTGTAGGTCCCTGGAGAGTACCACGGTGCAGGTCCTTGGCCTGAAGAGGTGGCTCAGAGAATGTGCTAAAGCGCTGCTTGGTGGGAGGGCAGGACCTCATGCTATCTGTGACTCTCAGTTGGGGTGGCTTTTGCTGAGGAGCTGGCCCTCCCCTCTTTCTCTGTTGGGTGAGCTGGAACTAGAGGCAATAGGCTCAGGGGCACCCCTCTTCGTGGGGGTCTGCTTGTACAGCGGAATGGTTGGAATTTCTGGAAAACAGTGACTCTTTTTCTGTTTCATGTCAGCCCTGTACCGAGTGAAGGCAAAGAGAAAGTCTCTGCACCATTTTGCACATGCCCTGGCTGTCATAGAAATCTGCAGCTCACAGATTCTGCTGTGAGGGAATTTTTGATGTTTGTCTGATGCTGACCTCTATAAACAGCAGTTTTAGGTGGTTCTACCTAATATGAAGACCTAATACAATTTTTAGCACCCGTTGGCTTTTTCAAGGCAGGTGTTTTTACCCCATGTGGCATTTGTGATGGTCCTGAGTGAGGAGGCCTTCAGGTCCAGGGGACTTTCTTTGGGTTTAAGAATTAAAGTCTAGGGATGTAGCAAAGTGCCTGTCACTCTGTGGCCCCCCAATTCCAAGTCTGCAGGCTTCTTGCAGCCCCTCCAATGCCCTGTGAGGCTGGAGTGACTGAGGGGGAGCAGGGCTCAGCCTGGTGGGAACAGGTAACAGGGAAGCTGCATGACACTGGGACTTCATGGCAAAGCCCAAGCAAGATTGTGATTCATTAATGTCATTAAACCTGTCATGTACTTATTGAGCATTTATGCTAATAATGTCCGGAGGCACTGAAAGATTGGAGGAATGGTTTTTTGCATGAATGAAAAGGTTAAATTATGCTGGAGAAGGTTTTGAAGTTAGCTACTTTTTATTGCTGAAGAGGTCTTTGAAACTTGACTCACTTCAGCAAGGCAGAGATCTGAGATCTGGCTTGGACACTGACTTGGCCAGAGCAGACAGGGCTTCCCTGCCTGTGCTGGATTGTGTGTATGTGTGTGTGCATCCATCTGTGTTTAATGCAGCATTTGGGTACGGCTTTCCTTGCCAGCCACCCTTTGTCATGAGCATCTGCAACAAAGATGTGAGAGTGATTGACTGAATAATCATATGGAGCAGAGAACAAGCTGTGAACCCCAGGGACAGAAGACGGTTGCCTGGTCCCTGGCAGCCCTAGCCTTCCCTCTGCACACACTTCCCTTTGACTGCCGCCTCCTTGCTCACCCTTGTAGGTTGTTAACAAGTCAGCAGTAAGTGTTTTGCCTTCACTCTCCTCCATTCTCCCACCAGGCTCTTCCTGACACCTCTCATGTTTTAATGTGTGTGAAACCACCAGGGAAGTTGCTGAAATCCATGTCTACCTCTGGAGACTACAAATTCTTCCATTTTAATAAACACTTAGGTGATTTTTAAGTACCAGTTAATTTTTAAAAGGCTTTGAGGCTTAACAGAAAGGGAAAAATGTACAAATATAAGGATAAGTTTGTGTCTTCATATTAGAGTAGTGGCAATGCTGTTATTGGCACAGAATTTTATAACAGTCAAGCATCACATAATATTGCTTTTGTGAAACACTCATATAATCATCTTGCACCTTGGGCTTCTTTATTGAAGTGCTGTTTTCCGTCTTAGTCTCTGTCAAGCCTCCCCTTGCGATCCAGTCAGAATTTCATCACTTATTCTTTGAAGCCTATATGTTGAATACTTTTATTACAACCCTGACACTGGCCTCCCCTGGATTTTGATTAGTTATGTATTTATACGCTTCTGAAGTTCCAGGGTTTCATTTTACTATAGCTGCTACATAAAAACAAAGGAGCTTTGCTCAGCCACACCCTTCTGCCATGATGTTCCTGCCTTGGAGCCAATTTATGATGGACTGAATCCCCTGAACCAATGGGCCAAATTAAACTTTTTCTCCTTCAAGATGTGGGTGTACAAGTTATGGGAAATTGACCAGTAGGATGTCCACTGACCTTTTCATGGAGTGTTTGCACAAGATTTTTTCTGTGCCAGGAACCTGCTTTCCAAAATAACTGCAGATTCTCATTCTTTGCTTGGGTGTCCAGGCCATTGTTCTTAGTAGAGGATCTTTTGCTGACCACCCTCCCAACAGTGCCACCATTCATCATCTGTTCCCTTGTCCTTCTTCCTTTTCTCTGAGTCCTGGCCATTGACTGACTTTTCAGGCACACCTTTGTTCCTTCAGATGTTTCTTGAGGGATGTCAGCTCTCTGCACACACAGTATCTCTCATGTTCATGCCACATCTCAGAGCCTGGACAGGGATAGGCTATTTGTAGCTGTTAGATAAACAAGTCTGCATCTGGTTTAATTTTTGATTCAATAATTTGAAAATCTATTATTTTCACCCAGAATAAATTGCTAACTTTCCTTTGTACTGTAAGGTGTGCTTTTCTAGCATGACAACTTGCTTCTTCATAGACCACACTACTTTGTATTTCGTGGTCAGTGGTGGAAAGGTTACACAGATGCATGGGAAGATAAAAGTTGCCTCCATTGAACAGTCATATCATGGTAGCCAGCTCTGTGATAAGCAGTGTAACTGTGGGATAAAATCACAGATGGTCCCTAACTTACAATGGTCCAACTTACCATGTTGTGACTTTACAGTGATGTGGAAGCAATGCATGTCATGTCAATGTTGGCTTCCTGTTTAGGACTTGAGTCTTTTCCTGGGCTGGTAACAGCATAGATCCTCCCTCAAGGTACTGGGTGGGGACGGTGAGCCACAGCTCCTGATAATCACAGGTCACAAGGGTCAGCCAGGGACACTTAGTGTTGTGCTGTTTTGCTGACTAGGGTGTAATAGTTTTTTTTTTTTTTTTTTGTCTTTTTTTTTTTTTAACTTATGGTATTTATTGGGACATAATCGCATGGTAAATTGGAGCTCTATAGAAAAATCTTTTTTTAATAGATATTACCCATTGGACTGGGTAGCATGACAATGACAATGATTGATTTTGGAATATTCTTTAAAATGCATTGCATTTGCATTTTTATATTTTACCTACAACATTATAATGAGCTGGGCCGATTGGCCCACACCAGTAATGCTAGCACTCTAGGAGGCCGAGACAGGAGGACGACAAGTTTAAGCCCAGGCTGGGCAACTTAGTGAGACCCTGTATCAAAATTTTTAAAAAATGCAAAGGTGCTGGGTGTGCAGTTCAATATGAAAGCCCTGTGTTCTGTCCTCAGTGGCTTGGAAAGCAAAACAAACAAACAGCTAAAGATTAAAGTGTGTTAAATATTCCTCTTCAAAGACAAAGACAATGATGGCATGAAATAAGCATCCCTCAGTTTTCTGTGATTTATGGAACACACACTGTGCTAGGGCTCCCATTCTATACCTGATGCTGCTGTGTATGAGTATGAGTGCACTGGAACACACACAAAGGGAGGCTTGTTTGTGGCCTGTGCCATCCTAAGGGGCTGCAATATGTAGGGCACCTCAGTTTCAGTGAGATAATTGAGTATCAGGGCTTCTTCCAGGCTCCTTGGGTGACCCATGCAGTGTCTGAAGATCCGGACCCTTGCAGTGACCTCAGAGCTTGCAGCAGTGGAATTTGGCTATCACTGACCATCCTTTCCATGCACATGTGGCCATATCTACTGCCACTCCTGTTGCAGCACACAAGGTCCCTGGCTGTGACTCTGCCCTGGCCCTCTTTCCCTTAGGCTATAACCTCCTCTAGGGCAGAAGATGTATCTGATTCATGTTTTATTTCCCAGCAAAACCTGGCAGAGTGGCTGGCCAGGAGAAGCTCAGAAATATTTGTTAAACAGAGTTGTGGATTTTAAGTCAGGCAGATCTGACTTCTGTAGTGCAGAGGTCTAACCCAATATGTTTAGAGCCAAAACATCCCATTCTGTAAAGGCCATTTGTTTTCCTTTTGACACTCTCATCTTGAGGGATGTCAGTGCTTCCAAGAAGCTGTTTTATGATGCAACTTTGCTAAAACTAATGACTGAGGGCAGTGGTCATGGAGTTTTCGTTTTCTTTTTATTTTTTGGTTTTTAAGCCTTACGTCCATGTTACAAATACTCTTGGCAATAAGTTCATGTTAATAATGCTTTATGGCAACCTTCCAGTTCATTTCTTTGTAGCGCCTTAATCACAGAAATGGGTTTTGTGCAAATCTGGCATGCATTGGTGGTTTACTGAGTTTGAAAATGGAAAATAGTAGATTAAGCCTGAGCATAAATCCGCAGCTCTCTAGCTCTTCCTGAGCTCTGTGTGTGGCCCTTGGGAAAGTTTGGTGATGACAGCAGGCAGCTGATGGCCCTGAGGGACGAGTCAGTCATGCCAGTGCAGATTGCCAAATGCAGAGCCTAATGGAGGCTGGAGTTTTCAGTTCTGTGTTCTTCTAGGTAGCTGGAGAGCCCCTGTCCCTGGCGTGCCTGTGTGATGTTCCTGGGATGGCTGGACACCTCTGCAGTTGGTAGCAAGCTGCAGGTAGCCTGGGAGGAGAGATCTATCCAGCACCTGGGGCTTCCCAGTGCATTCATTATGCTGTAGTAGGACTTCAGCCTCAAGGCAAAGCCCACTGGGCCTCTGTGTAGGGGGGCCTTTGAGAGGCTTGGTGGTTGCTGGTGGTTGGAGTCAGCTGTGCAGCTGTATTCAGAAGTCTCTCACTGATGACCAGAGAGTTGATTTGTCAAAATGGCAGATGGGCTGTGAGCCACTCCTCACCCCTTTCTGTTTCCCAGGCTGTCAGCTCTGATTACCTGTGCGTGTGAACTTCATTGGGGTAGCCTTGAAAATCTTTGTATTTCATCTGCTCTGTGGCTTCTTGTTGACCTCAGGGAGCAGGGACAACTGAGGATGCTGGGGGTTGCAGATGGTGGATGTGTGATCTTGGGCAGATACAGTGCTTATGACAAGAGGACAGCCTCCAGGGCTGGGGCCAGGAAGTGGTTTTGCCACCATCAGTTGCCAGCAAGATCTAAGTCATTTGGTTTCCATGTTTTGCTCACACTTGCTGTTCTTTGCCAGAGAACTGCTTATGTGCAGAATTAAAAGTTCATTGACTTCTCAGCCTTTTTATAACAGAGCATCCACTTCTTATACTGTGTTGAGTCAGAAAGGGGCCCTCAAGATAATCTCCAGCACTCATCTTCTTCAAAGTCACCTTGCTAGCGTTCCTGTGGAGCTGTTCTGATTTTACAATTCTTTCTACCCCACCCCCACCCCTCACTCCCCTTCTCCTCAGGGTAGCAGCCTCTGTGCTGTCCCCAGAGACTGGAAGTCTGGCCAGTGTCTCTGAGCTGTAGATACTGCTGGTAGTTGGAACTGGAACCCCAAATATTGTCTATCATCTTCTCATTAGTTCAGAACGAACTCACCAGAAAGACATAGAAATATTCCTAGGATTTCATCACCCTCTCTGTTGTGCTGTGGGCAGGGGAGGAGCTGGCTCCTGTTGCCCACGCCACAAGGCACTCAGGCTGTAGAGCGACCAGGTGTGAAGACAGGCTGTGCACTGAGCCCCATCCCTCTGCAGGCTGCCTTTCCTCATCCTGGGGGGCTAATGCAAAATCAGGAGTTCTGGAGTTTTCTCCAGCCTCAACTCCATCCCAAATCCCAGCTGTTGTATTCCCCTTTGGGTGAGTAGGCAAAAAGGGGAGACTTCAGCATTTTGGTGAAACAAAGATGCCAACATCATTTCTGCCCTTCCAGTGTACCTGTCTCCTGTCTGCTGACAGAACAGGATCTTGCATCCTTGGTCTCTCAGTAGCCAAGTGTGTGGCATGGTAGCATCTGTGATCCCATGGTGACTAAGTCAGTGGCTACTTATAGAGAGTCCTTTCTGGTTCTCATCACAGTCCAGAAAGTTTATGTATATAATCTCAAGGAAAAGTGATTGGAATACAAGCAAGTTCATGCCAGCCTACCACTTTCATTGCAACCCATGACAATAATAAAGACCCTAAGGCATATTTATAGTTGTAGGGAGCCAAGGGGTTCCTAAGTTCAGCTAGGATGATGGTGAACTGGAACAAAGACCTCAACCCAGGACCAAACCCAGGTTTTATTGATTCATGAGGAAAGGAGGGCCTGGAGGATGAGTGACTCTGAGAATAGCAGGAATTATTTGAGTGCTGTAGGAGGCCTGAAGCACCTTTGTAATATGCAGAGAGAAGCATATGCAGAAAGACAAGTCTGCATAACACAATTCCAGGTAGTATCTAATATTTTGAGGTCAGTGTTTCAGCTTTGATGTATAATCTTTTATGCTCCAGGAAGTCATAGCTTCTTATTTTGAGGCTCATCCCCGCCAACAGGACAGGATGACAGTGACAGGAGCCTGGCTTACTTCCCACCTGGCTCACGTGTTTTCTGGGAGCTACAGGAGTAGCGAATCCTGACCCTCTTGCCTTGCTTCAAAGATTAAACATCAGTACCCATTCAGACTGATTAACATTGCTTAAAGCTTGTTGAAGGGATAAAGAAAAGCCTCAGCCAGCTCTGTACATATCAGCACATGGAGAGAGGGCCAGCTTTAGCCACAGAGGAGATAGCTGCTCTTCTTACTGGAATGCTCCTCCACGTCTGCTTCCCACCCTACACCTTGCAGGTCTGTGAATGAGGTGTCACCAGCAGACTCTTTGCCTGTGCCATGTATGGTGTAATACAAAACAGGCCTTGCTACTTTTCTTTGGGCTACTATTTTTATTTGGTGGTGATTTCTTTTGTGCTCTGCCATCTCTAATGTTTTGGTTCTGTTTCAAAATATGATTAAACAGAATGAGGATCTATGTGACACTGTACTGTTTTATATCAGGGGCATTCTAACTGCCTAAGTTTCTTTGTTCTGCAAGTTCCCTCAAAGGTCAAGAGAAACAAATTCTATCAGACCTAAACCCTTAAATGGAGTTAGAGCCCCAAGCAATCCCTCCAACAAACTGAGGCTTGTTTAAAAAATTGAAATGTTAGTAACTTTCACGTAAAATGTCCCCCTTATTATCCCGTGTTGTGTCTGCTGGTGTGTGTCGTGTTTTCAAGGCGCAATGTCAGGAGAACACTGTCACTGGTGATTTATGAGGGCCATATATCATCAGCACGTCGTCTTTGTGGAGGGCAAGGTACTACAAGACTGGATTCTGGCCAGACAGAGCAGCAGGGCACCTTACCTTTTTGCCTCCACCCCCTGCCTTTTACTTTAATTGCCTTCTGTTTTGTGGTGCAGAGAAGTGAATTTCTTCAAGGGATATTGCTTGTTGCAAAATAGTCGGGGGCCCCAATGGGCTTCTTAAAGTCTTTTAAATGGTCGGCCTTCAAGGGCAGCTTTGTTCCCGAGTTTGCACTGTTCGCCAGGGCAGGAGGAGGCTGTGCTTGCCAGGGTCTGGGTCTCTGGGGTAAAGGCTCACAGAGCCAGACGGGAGGGGCAAAGAATAAATGAATAACACTCCCAGATGTAGTGCAGTGAATCGCATGATGTTTTTACGAGGCATTTTAACAGAGTCACCACAATTATGGCTGTGGGATGCTGTCAGGCTCCCACGATGGTACCCCCTCCTATGCAGACTGAAGATGTGGGAGGAATTGGTGGATCTGAGGTTTTGATCTGTCTTGCAAATGACCTGGTGCTCTGAGGGGCTAATTTAAATCAAGGACTTAAGCTGTCTTTCCTAAAAACTATTTTGGGTAATAAAATTGAAACCTTAAGGCATTCAAGTTTACAAAGGTGTGAAAATATGGAGCACTTAACAAAGGCAAATCTTTAATTTCCTAGCTGCAGAGAGAGATGGCTCATCTCAGCCTCTAAGCCATGTTGCATGTTGCAGCACTAAATTATAGACTTGGACTCACAGGGTCATGGGTTTGAATCTCCGTGTAAGGGTGAGCCTGTGTGGGGGGCATGACACCTCCTGGGCTTCAGTTTCCTTACCTATAAGATGGGAGAGATACAAATCAGTGATTTCCCTGGGCTGTTGTATGGACCTACACAGTGCAGTCTGGCACATAACAGATTTTGAGAAATGTCAGCCACTATGAAAGAACTAGTCAGCATCTTCTTGCCGGAGCAATTGTATTCCATTCACTGTTAGATGAAAGTTGGATCCATTCTGTTTGGGGCTTTGGCCACAAAAGAAGTTTGCGAAATCAGTGGAGCAGGTTGTTGGTGCAGCCAGATCTGGTGAGGAACTTTAGGCTACAAACAGAGGAGAGTAGTGATGGCCAAGGCTGACAGCTCTTACTCACCCACAGAGCTGCCAAGGAAGAGAGAAATCTTGAGAAATGCTGAGAAGTCTGGGTTCTTTTCTCTTCCAGCTTCACTTTCTGTACCTTAGAAATGGCTTTGTTAGTTTTTTCTGCCCATTTTTTTCAAGTGCTGCTGATCTGAGAGATGAGCCAGAGCCTTATGCTTTACACTTTGACTTTATGGCAGGATAATAGCCCTTAATTTTTTTTCTTCTGGTTCTTTCTTTGTAAGAGTTATGGGGAAGCTAATTGTATCACCAGTAATGAAGAAGAAAGGAGCAAAAGCTTAAATAAAATAATAAGTCACCAATAAAACGTAATACTGCCATTGGCACCCAGAGGGCCTTCGAAGGGCTGTCCCCATCCACTTCAATGTTATTTCTGGAGACCTAGAGTAGATTTTGTGTAAAGGAGACAGGCTGCAGCGGGTGCAAGCTTGCACTAGCGCCTACTAAATGTTCTTGCTTGCTGGTGAGGGATCCCCTGACCAAGGGTTCCAGAAGGAAACCACTTCCTTATTTCCAGGGATCAGAACTCCTGGCAGCAGCAGAGCCTGCCCCCTTGGGTCTTTGGGTGCTGCCCAAACACACTTCTTTTTTCATCTATTTTTGTTGGTACTGGGATTGAACCGTGGCATTGTCCCTCACTGAGATAGATCCCCAGGTCCCCAGTTGTTTCTAGTTTTTATTTTGAAACAGTTTCAGTAAGTTTCCATAGCTAGCCTAGAACTTGTGATCCTATTGCCTCTGCCTTGCAAATAGCTGGGATTACAGGTGTGCACCCCTGTGCTTGGTGCTTTCTTGAAGTTTTGCCTACTTCCTGCTTTCGGGAACCTTCAGGGCTTGAAACCAGGTCTACTTGCCCAAGGCTCTGCCCACCCCTTCCTCCAGGGTGTGCAACCTAGCTGTGACCTCACCTGTCTAACCAGGTAGCCCATCTCTACAAAAAAAATTACCATACCCACTCAACTACATGCTGATCTCTTCCTAAAATCTCAGCAGTCATGTTGGAGCTCACAGAATTTTAATGTGAGCCACCTACACATGTTAATGCTGGGCCATAGCCTCTTACCTTCCTGGTTGGTTCTTATCCTAGGCCTGGGTACCTGTCCTGTCCCCACTTTACTGCTTACTGGTTCTTTGGGGGACCTGAGACACTTAGTTCACTGTGCACCATTCTTCTGTCTGCAGATCTTAGGAAACTATAAGGATTAATGAAACAACATCTGCAGAGCTCTTTAGAAGCTGCTGTGTAAACACCAAGTATTCCGCTTCTGTTTGGGAGAGGTGGTGTCATATTGCCTGGGAGAAATGCAGACCCGTGTTTTATCATAGCATTGTCATTGGCTCCTCAGGGCTGGAATTGGGTTGGGAACTTTAAGGAAACTTTAACTTCATGCATGCGGAGGCTGGAAATTGTAGTGAGGATCCACAGGCTGGCCTGGATTAGGTTCCCCTTTGGGAAAAGACTGTATTCCTCAGACTCCTCTCAGCCATCTTGAGGCTCCACTTGAACTCTACTAGTATGTTTGTGCTTCGGGGAAGTTCTGTGACATTAAGTGTGTGACAAAGACTCAGCGTGTCCTGTGCATGCTCCCCAGCCTTGACAGCATGATGTTGTTCCATACTCTCCCTGGGTGCTGGAAGTTACACGGTTTATGTAAACCACTAGTGTGGATGTCTTGAGCCCAGAGAACTTGAGGGACTCTGAAGTTGGAGTCTTCTGGCCTGCCTCTCTTTCTGACAGTGTGAGTGTAAAGGTGTTCGAGGGCCAAGTCTTCAGTACCTTCAGTACCAAAGGGTATAGCCCTTAGGGTGAATGTGGCCACACCACTGTGGATAGTTGCATTTGGGTGGGAGGTTCGAAAGACAAGAGATTTTACCAGCTTTCTTCCCAAGGAAGACTACAGCGGAGAAATGACAGAGGGACATGTGTCCTCTGGTGATGCTACCTGGCCCCTGGCTTCAGTGACAAACTGAATGCTGTTAATTTGGGCAGAAAGAACATCACAAGTTCTCATGGCTCTCTGAGCCTACTTGTTTGTCAGATGATTATTATATGCCCTGTGGGCAGACATTTTAGAGGGGACAGGGATGCAAGGACAGTGAAGCCATTTTGCAGGGACAGGGATGAGTGGGCTGGCCTCCTTGCTAGAAAAGCTGCCACATGGCGGGTCAGCAAGTGGGGCACTGGGTGCCTTCAAGGACAGTGAAGCCATTTTCCAGGGACAGGGATGGATGGGCTGGCCTCCTTGCTAGAAAAGCTGCCACATGGAGGGTCAGCAAGTGGGGCACTGGGTGCCTTCACCGTTATTCTATTTCAAGGGATTCCTGACACCATGTCATTATCTGAGAACACAGCCTCTATCAAGGACATCTCCCTCATCAGATAGCTGGTGTATCTTTGTCTCCAGATTTTTATTATTATTTTCTTACACAAATGAATCAGTCAGTGCTTTCCATAGTGTACAATAGCATCACTTCCAGAAGAATATTGGAAAAAATTATTTTAAGTCATTGATGGAAAAGGTTGACAAAAGCCTCTAAACCTGGTTTTGTTTTGTTTTATTTTGTTTTTGTTTTTTCCCCTTGGTGAAGGAAGTCGCACAGGGACACTGGGCAGCGGTGCTTGGTGCCTTCTGTCCCCTTGTCCTGCCCTCATGGGAGAGAGGTCCTGGCATCCTGGATAGACTGAAAACTGCGGCCAGGCTGTGCCAGGCTCAGCCACAATTCCTATGCCCAGTGTGCTCTGTGCTGCCACCTGGTGACGGTCTTGGGAACAGTGTGCGGTAGCACAGAATCGGGTTTGAACTTGGCCCACAGTGAGTGACTGGGGCTGTGGTTTGGCTTGCATCCTGATGGATCTTGCTGATGGGCATGTTGATTTCTTACCTTTTGTCTCCCCGTGCCCCTTTTATTCTTCACTGAGGGTGTCCTCCAGGCTTCATGTGGTGCTGATGTATGAGGTCAGCCTAGGCGCAATGCAGATGGGCACCTTTGTAAGCAAGCTGATGCTGCAGGCCAGGCCTGGAGAGTCACAGACAGGGCAGAGAGCAGGCTGAGAGGCAGGAGGAGGTGTGCCATCCTGCTGGCTGGCTGGGCTGGATTCTCAGTGCTCTAGTCTTTTCTCAGTGAGTGTGCTTTTGCCATGGCTTATATTAAATTATTTGCTTAGAATCAAGGATCTTCCAGTGCCAACTGAGAAGTTGGGACCACTGGTCAAGGATGCTGGTCTGGATTTCAGAGACCCCCAACCTCAGATATTTTGCAAGGACATCCATCGCTTAAATAATTTCTCATGGGTCTTGGAAGTGTTGCCAGCCAGTTTTTGTGACATCTTACTTATTTTAGTGTCTCCTGGGATCTACTGCTAATGGATAAATAGCTACCACTGCCCCACTGATGGCTCTGAGATCTTATACTAGATGATATTCTCCCAGTGGCTTGATTACTGATAAAATGGGCATATTTCACAGGGACTGGCATGGTACCAGTAACCCCGAAGCCAGAAACTTATAAATAATGGGCTTTAACCCTAGTCTAGCTTCTTTCTTAAGGAAATACTATCTGTGAGGATATAGATTAGGGCTGTTTATCTGAATGACTACTGGAGTGGCCTTGACAGTCCTCCCTGGGGTGCTGTCACACCATGCATAAGGATCTGCTTTCAAAAGAGACATTGGGCTCCATGTGGTCAGGCTGGCTGGGTCCTTAGAGACTAGGATACAGGTTGCCAGAGATTTGAGTAACAGAGTGGCCCTGAGTAGGAGGAGTAGTATATCTCTTGCAGTTATTTGTATGGGATATTCTGGTATCACCATAAAGAGAGCTTGGGGAAGGAAATCTGTCTAAGGGCAATTCAGAGTAGGGATGAAAAAAACTGTCTGGTTAATGCCTTCAGGGTCTACCACATCTTTAGAATGAGATAAAAGCTCACCCCAATAAGAAACTAAAAGGGAATAAGTCACCCCAGTATCACAGTGAATGTCACCTGTTTACTCACCACAGCTAAAGATACCCAAGGCTCCTATGAAATCACTATGATGCACTTCTGCAGAGGCCTTGCAGGCTGCCTCGGACACCATCTGCACCCTTTGTCTGCACCTTCTTTCCAGGCCACCACAGTGAAGGATGACCATATCCTTCTCTGGGAATGATGACATTCTCTCTTCCAATGTCAAGAATCTTCCCCCATGTTCTGCCAGGTCCAACTAGAGCTGGCTGGTTTCCAAGGCATTCCTTTCTTTGCTGCCCTGGTCACTTGCCCTTGAAGCACCCTGACTTGCTCCCAGCACTCTGTGGATTACCTTGGATTCCTCTAGAGCTGTGGGCTTTGTTGTGAGCCTTATCAAACCAGCCAAGCATGGCTTTAGCTTGCCTTCTTTCCTCATTCAGTTCTCCTTTTCCCTCTTAAGTTTTCATGGTTATTGAACACTGAATAAGCTTCATTGACCTATTGGTTTATTTTGGTTTATGGGCCCACTTAGAGTTTTGGAGCTTTTTCCAAATATCTGGAGCTGACTGACTGATAAAATACTGTCTTTTTAAAATACTGACAAAATCTGACCTTTTCTGGCCTCAAACTCTAAATTAGTGTATTTATGAAGGATTTCTTCAAGCCGAAGCTGAAAAGCAGCTGAATTTTCATTGGAGCCATGACTAACAGACCTGAGCTTATCATAATTCACAGCTTTGGGTATCCTTTGTCACATACCAGCTAAAATGGCCTTGATACATAATTTTCATTTAGCTTTTCTACCCCATTATAATCTCATGTGGGCCCTTCTTGGAACCCAAGTAATGTAGCAGCTGACTGGTTATTAAAGAATAAGCCTGCAAGGACTTCCTCATTAGCCTGCTTTGCAACCTTTCTAATTCTTTTCTTTCTACTGCTGTACAAGGATGAATTGTATATCTTGCCAGGTCAGAATAAAAGCCATTGTTAGGATACAGAAGGTGTCAGCAAACTTTTAAGATCCTCAGAAAATCTATCAAGTATTTGTTTGCATTGCTGAATACCCAAAACTGAAAAAGGTGCTAGCACTATTGGAACTAACTGTTCCATTAGTGCCTGCTACTCCTCAAAGAAGTAGAGCAGTGATGGACTTAGACAAGTTCCCCAAATCTGGAGCACTGTGGTAAATAACCCACATGCATTGTGGGGCAGATGGCCTTTATCTTCTGAAAGTCATAACTGAGCAGGTTGCTGAGGAGGTATTCTGTGGAAAAGAGGAGCAGACAGAGGGAGTCCAACAACATCAGCTCCTAAGAGATGAAGACTTCCAGGGGACAGATGAGGCCTCTTGCAAAGGCCCATAAATGCTTGGGTATACGGCACCTCTGAGCATTTGTTTCTTTCCTTATGGTAAAGATATAAATGAAATACAGCACTGTATTGCAGGCTGTCAAGGAGGGGCCTTGTCTCATTTTCCCCAAGGGAATACAAAGACATTTTGTTAACAAAGGAATGTAAGATGATCTCTTTGAAGGGTCTTAGTGTGGAGCTTACCCCAGTAGTTAAGAACCCATCTGAGTAGGGACTCATTATGAATAGATGAAG
The DNA here is from genome assembly GCF_034190915.1 of Cavia porcellus. Classification (NCBI taxonomy): domain Eukaryota; kingdom Metazoa; phylum Chordata; class Mammalia; order Rodentia; family Caviidae; genus Cavia; species Cavia porcellus. The sequence goes on from NW_026947506.1 coordinate 18,560,279, forward strand.
TTATAGATAGGAGTCATAAAAATTAGGATCTAGGTTTCTCCGCCCAGGGGTTGAACCTGATAAGACTAGATTCCTGGGCACTCAATGTCGTTAGTCTTAAGTGAGCATCAGTGCTACTTCGGTTGGACCCACTGAATTTCTCCCATATATACAACTCATCTTCTGAAGATCCTACAACTGGGATGTCTTACTGGCTGGATGCACCTTGGTCCATCGGAATAAGACCTATCCCTAGAGAAAATTCAAATCACTAGATCAAGTCACAAAGCATATAAATTGACAGTAGGCCTCAAAAAGTCAGTCTCTATGTTCTTTCAAGCTGTAGCACAAACTTCAAGCTACAGTTATCATAATGAAAGTAAAACTGAGTAAAAAGGACAGCAAACCAATACCAGCAAACTACCCTAGAAAGCAGCAGCTTTAGGCATGGTTTTAAGACCCAAAGGAAATGAGCCAGCCAGTATGGTTCTACCCACAAGGCCATTGTCAGTCACCGTCTGCTACCAGCTGGTGCATGCAAAAGCAGTGGGTGGTGAGAGGTTTAAACAGACCAACTCTTCTCTTCCCATGCAGGAAGATACTGCACCACTTAACCCTGTTCTTTGTGTTTATGTGAAACCAACACCTAAACAAATGGAACACTGATAGCTGAAAGCCTGAGTCAGAAAGGGGATCAGAAAAGGAGAAGGAAAATAACCAAAACCTGTGGAAAAGAAGCCCTCCAGACCAGAACATGACCCACACTGAAACACAAACACTCTTGATGCTAAACAAGGAAGTACTCAAGTTTAGGGCAAGTTACCGAGTAATTTGCAGAGAAAAGCAACAGATCAGAGGGACAGATCTGTGTCTCCTGGTCCTCTGTTGTGAACAACTTACTCCAAAACATTTGTCTATCAGGTTCTTTTTTCTGCTTTTCTCAGTTTATGCTTGTCTCTGCTGAAGTATGTATCATGGCTTCTATGATGGACTTTCCACATTGTGTGGATCAACAGTGGAATATAAGCCTAACTGATTGCCAGGGTTCCTCCCATCCACCGTTATTGGGGACTGGACTGTATTACATTTAGGTTGATAACCACCGTAGTCTGACAGCAAGGTAACACCACAGCTGAGGCAGCTGCAAACACAGGCTCTCACTCCTTATTCTAGGGTAATAACTGTCAACCTTAGAGATAAGACAGTTCTTTTACTGCAGGAAACGTCTTTGTTCTTTCTTCTCAATGTCCTGCTCAGTTTCCCACCTTTGCCTCAGGTTTTTCCTTTACTTTCTCTCACATCCCCCTGACTTGTTTGAAACCCTATAAATATGAACAATCTAGAGAAGTCTTTATCTTAGTGCCAAGAGAGTTCTGACCTTCCTGGACTTCTCAAACCACATGTGCGTTTTGTCTTTATTTAATCCTTTTGCATAAGCTCAGCATCTCTACAATCTGGAGCCTGATCAGCTCCAGATACCCCATAAGGATAGAAGCCTTTTGTTTCACAGTAAAATATTCTTTTGCATACAGTGATTAATCTGCCTCTCCCAGATACCCATTTTTTTTTTGCCCCAAAAAAGAAAGAGTATCTCCAGACAGAGTGGAGAGTTACCTTCCTTGCTGACTAGACTGTCTCGTTCCCCAGTTCTGTAGAGGAATCGGAGGCTGCTATATCTACAGTGTTTGATAAAGTCTCTTGAGGTTTGGTGATGTCCTAGTTGACTTGCCAGATGTAACAGTTGAATGGGTTAAAAAAATACTCCAAGTTCTTGTGAACAATAAGGAAAGAACTGCAAGCACACACCTTGTGGTAAGTAGTAAGTAACTCCATTTATTGAAGGTCATGTGATGATAGCAGTAGAAACAAACAGAAGCGCAAAGGGAAGAAGGAGGATGAAAGAACCTGTGGTCATAGGTGAAGCTTTTACTGGTGGTGGGGAAGTTCTTTGTGAAGGAGATAGTGGTGGTGTTGACAATGGGTGAGTGGGCATGCTTGGGGGTGGTGTGTTGGCTCAAGGCCTCTGTGCTGTACTAGAGCCTGAAAGGAGGAAGAACTGAAAAAGAAGAATCCTTAATACCTTGGGCTTCCAGTATTTCACAGGTCAGACTCAGGTGCCTCCCACTGTGGCCAGCCACCTTTGACTCCTGGAGCCTCTCATTGAGTCTCTCATGGCAGTCAATAGTCTGCTGCCTTGGACATCATGAGCTCCTAAGATTAAACATGAATAATCATTTGGGTAGAGTTGTGTCCATAACTGAAAGAAGAAAAAAGAGTGGCTCCCTCAGCCTCTGTATATTGTCAGGGCCAAAGTAGGGTTTCCTACACATCACAGAGGCATCTAGGTGGTTTCAAGGGGGCAGAGCTGGTCAGACGCCCTCTCCCACAGCCCCCACATTAGCTAAGGCTGGTAGCAGCACCACCTGATTCTACTAGTGTGTGCCTGCCTATATCTTCATGATTTTAGTCTGAATTCCACCTTTTCCACTGAGCAGCTGTGGCAGATTGGATGCATCAGCTATCTACTCTGAGCTGTGGTTTTTTCATTCGTAAAATGGGGAAAATTATAATATTTATCTCATAGAATCTAAATAAGTATTGAAGCCATAGGAGCTAGCACACAGTAAGCCCTGAGCGAAGATCATTCGTGGCAATGTTCAGTGACAGTCTTTGGATTATACACATCAGCTGTGCATAGAGACAAACATATATGTTACATTTTTATTTTGTTTCTCTAGGAGACTTAAAAGCTAACCTTTGGTGACAAAACCAAGGATGCAAATGCTTGCCACATGTTCATTAGCTAAGTGCTAATGTAGTAGACCTGTCCCAGGGCTATAAAATACTGGCAGCTGTGTCTCTGCTTGGCATTTCAAATATTAGTTTTTCTCTCAAGGAGCCAGTTCAGTACTCAACATTGTGTTATTTGAGTTAGAACTTTAGATTGCTGCATTTTAATGTACTTACCGTTACAGATCATTGGCCGGCCATGAGAAAATATTTTTGTTCTCATGATACAGTCCTGGGCAGGTAGCCTGATAGACAAAATACAATTTACACAAATATTATTTCTGGAGTGCACACTAAAAAGAAACCATAGAATGGAACTAGAGAAAGTGTGTCCCTCAGCATTGGGTTATCTGGGCAGAGTTGGCGTTTAAAAAAGGGGCATTTTATCTGCTTTCATCTCTAAAGGTCCCCTGCTCTCCCAGAGTCCTATGTTCCTGGGCAGATATTTCTGTTCCAAGGAGGGGGAGCTTCTATTTGGGATCACATTTCCCAGGCAAGCTGAAGGCAAAATAGGAAGTGGAAGACTCAGCATGGCTCAGTGTTCTGGAGATTCTGATATGGATTTCCCATGTCTCCTGTCTCTTTTTGCCTAGAACAAAGAAGTGACGTGCCGGCGGGAGAAGTGCCCAGTGCTGCCGCGGGACTGTGCCCTGGCCATCAAGCAGAGAGGCGCCTGCTGCGAGCACTGCAAAGGTGGGTCCCATCCTGGCTGTGGCCTTGCCATGGCCTCCTGCTGTGCTCACCTTTCTTTTCACTCTGCTTCTGGCTGTGGGCTGTGGGCTGTAGGGTGTGTGTGTGTATGCATGCATGTGTGCGTGTGTGTTGGGGGACTGAGGGAAAGGGGGGATGGTAGAGTGAGCACATGTGTATTTATTTTTAGGGCCAACTTGTTGAAAATATCCTAGACAAGATGTGGACACAGAACCTGTGCACAGTTGTATGCACAGTTCCCATGCACAGTTCTGCATATGCACGTGGGCATTTTTTACCAACATGTTTCACTTGGATTTCCCAGGTTTCACACTCACCCTGCCCTCGTCAGTCAAGGGAATCTTTAAACTCAAGTGTTCCCATTTTGTTCCATTAAATATTTCTTGCCTTTCAAAATTAAATATAAGTTTTTCTGCTTGTTTTTGTAGAAATTCTGAGATCACTTTACCCTGGTTGCTTTATGTGGCTCTCAAGGCTCATATCCTGTTGTTTGGCTTTACTTCACCCAAGGGAGTCACCATGTAGGCAGTGATTCTCAAAAAGGGCCTCTGTGAAATGTACATTCCTGGTCATTGTCCTCTGATAGGTATAGTCACTGATATCATCATCCGTTTCATCAAGACAGTAGCAGCTGTGGTCAACATTACCAGGAGGGGCTTCCTGGGATCCAGGCTCTGCATGCTCACACTGTAATGTGTAATGTGTGAGCTATTAGAAAGCTATGTTTAACATACTGAGAGGCTTAGTAACTTGTCCAGAGTCACAGAACTTGTCAGTGCCAGAGATGGGGACAGACCTAGTGGCCTAGTTTCCTGATTTTATATTTTTAAGTCTTTTCTGAGACGGTCATGAACCCACAAGCTAGAAGTGCCTTTTTCCATGAGAAATGAAGGAAAGGAAGAATGAGGTTGGTTTTCCTGATGAGGGATGAAAACCCTATCCTTGAAAAGCTGTACCAGTCAGCATCTTTTTGGGGTGAGAACTCTCCTCATTCTTTGTTGCTAGGTAGCCACGGTTTCTCTTGTTTGGCTCTCTTCCTGTTTGAAAAATTTATATCCTTTGGGGTGAGGAATCTTTTTGTTCTTATGACCAGGAAACCTAATCATTATGACCAAGAAAACTTATCCCAGATGCCGACCTGCTGCCAGAGGCTTATCAAGTCTCTCAATCCTGAAACTAAGTGGGGTTGGAGACTTTGGTCCCAAAAGCTGGTTGCCCCCTCCCATCACTCATTGAAGCTTTTTATGCTTTGTGTTTTCTGACCTCTCTCCCTTTCTTAGTAGAATTGTGTTTAATTTTAACTAGATACCTACTACAGTATCAGTTATCTGATAGTCTCTGGCACTGACAATACTTTATCATTCTAAGTCACTTCAATAGGAAAGAGAAACCTACCTTGTTCAGAAATAACAATTATTTTCAGTTGATTGTACCTCTCTCAGATCTTATGTTTATTACATGCATATAGTATTGATTGTGTACTTTTTATTTGTACAGAAATGGACTGAAACTGTAATATATTCTTTTTTAGGTTACTTTTTAAAAAAAAAATTAACAAATATGATATAGAGATTGTTCCCAGGCAAGTTCATGTATTTGCAATTGTTGCATGAATCCTGCAACACTAACATACAGCTCCTGGCTGGTGGATGTTTGGATCTTAGTTTTTTGTCAGACCCCAGGGAGCCAGCCTGCTTTTCCTCTGTGCCCACATCTGTGTCTCTGGAGGGCAGAGACCTGGGAGTCGGAGCGTGGTGGGAAGGATGTGCACCACTGGTTAAAATGTGGCCACGTCAGTGAGTGGACTCCCGCAAAACAAGACTGCTGCCCTGTCCTCCCTTGAGAGCTTTCAGGCTATTTCCTGAAGATGAGAGAGCGGAGAAGGGCAAGTGGTGAGATGTGTGGCAAAGCGCACACACAGGATGAGTTAGCCCTAAAAACCCGCCACCATGCAGCCTGAGTTCCCGGTCCAGTGAGCAATGACCTCACTGCAGACTGAGTCACACTCAGACCTGTGCTGTCTGCTTCTGTTTCCCCCATATTATGAGGATGGTCTCCTCTTTTTCATGGGTGAGAAATGCTGAAAGGGTCCAAAGAGAGTCTCAAGGAAGCTTTTAGTGATTTTATGTTTTCTGATGAGATATAGAAAGTGCTGATGGCTGTCAGTGAGTTAGGACGTGATTGATTCTGCACACGGCTGGGCCTGGTACTGCAAAGTTTTGGCCACAGGCTTAGCTAAGCTTAGAACAGGGGCTGGGTGAGGAAAGGGAGATGCTTTGCCCGCTGCTCTTTCTCAGAAGGATTCTTCATAGAAATACTGTTAGTGTCAGCCTCTTCACCAGTGCACCCTGCCCCATGCCTTCAGGGGCCACAGAGATGAATCCTCCTTCCTGTTTCCACACCGCCACCCTGGAAAGCACTGGGAGGGAAGGCGAGTTACCACCCATTCCCCACAGCTGTCTCTCACACAGCGGCATCTGAAGCTCCTGTAAGATTCTGCATCCAGGTTTCTGTTTTATTCTGGTGCTGCCTCCACTGAGAGTACTTCTGTGAGTAAGGCACAGGGCTAACTTCGTTCTTTAGAATAACTGCAGAGGATGCCCTGTGCTGCCTGTCAGTCCCTGTTACTCTGCCCATTGGATGGGCCTTTCAGTCCTTCTTTCCTTGAGACCAAAGTGCTGGTGAAGTATTCAACTCTTCAGTGAAGACACTGTTCCCACAGGAAACATGATTTTCCAGCTGTTGGGTCACCTGCTTGGATCTCCCAGGACTTCTGCGGAGACCCATGAAGGGCGGATCCATCTGACTTTTAGTGCAGTGTGCAGTGCAGTGTAGTGTGCAGTGCAGTGTGGTGGGCAGGAAGATGTGACCTCATGTATTTTAAGGACTTTACCCTGTCTGTAATCTGTATGTGTGTGTGTGTGTGTGTGTGTGTGTGTGTGTGTGTGTGTGTGTGTGTTTTACTGGTAACTGAACCTAGGCCTTCGCACATGCTAGACAAGTGCTCCACCACTGAGATACACTTCCTTCCCCAGCCTCACGTTTTAAGAGCTTTATTTTGAAACAGGGACTGCTAAGTTGCCCAGTCTGCATTGTAATTTATGATCCTCTTGCCTCAGCTTCTCAAGTAGCTGGGATTATATTTGGTGTGTACTGCCACACTCAGCTCCACCTGCTGTCTTCATAAGACACCTGAAAGGCACTTGTTTTTACCCCTGCTGGCTAATGGGTTAGTTGGTTTATCACTTAGTCCTCACAGCAGAGATAATTTCTTTCTTATTTTATATATGAGGACTCTGCAAGCCTAAAGAAGTTAAATCATTGCGTTTCCAAGGTGTCAGTTTCCCAGAGTTGAGCACCAGGTGTCGAGGTGTCCTTGTCCTTGAATAGTTTGCTCTCTTAGGATAGAGATACCATCTGGGGGGCATCATTCAAGCAGATGAAAGAGGACAGCTGCTAGCGAGTGATGGAGCATGGGCCTGGGGTGGCTTTTGGAAACTGCAACCTCTTTGTGAGTGAGTTGGTACTGCCCCTTCCTTAGAGTGCTGGTGCAGGGAGGCTCCAGGGCAGACATGGTACCCCCAGGTTCTGAGATGTCACTGGCCAACCTACGCACCTCAAGAATTTGTCAGAGTGCCACTTCCTAGGGTTCTTCCAGAGCTGCTATCTTCAAACTATTTGTGATAAGTGTTTGTGCGTTGCTTGCTTGGGGACAAGTAAGAGGAATGATACTAAAGTAACACAATTCTAACCTAACTTCTACTAATTTTCCCCTGAAAAAAGACATTGATATTGAAGAGGAGGTGGGAGAATAGATCAGCTGGTGGAAAGAAATGTGACAGCTCCTATTTCCAGAAGTTCTCTTAGGAAGGTTGTCTGTGTTCATGTTTGCTTTAATTAGATTGTTGTATGTTCCATTTCTTCATTAATTCAACAGTACTATTTACCAATGTTATTATTCAACAGTATGTTATAATTCAACAGTATTATTTACATGTAGGAGGGTGTGGCTAGCCAAATTGTCCTTAAGTTTTATGGAGCCAGAATATTCTATAAGACAAAAAAGTAAGTAGAGGATAACTAATTCCTTTCCAGCAAGTATTTCAATGTACTTTTCAGATTACTATTATGCTAATAATGACTATATTTTATCTGAATAACATAACTGGGCAAAAGATTATATTTTTTAAAAAACTCAGTATTGTTTGGTGAAAACAAATGAGATCATTGGGAGTCAATAGCTTTGGCAGTTTTGGTGCATTTATTCGGATGCAAAATCACCTGTTAACTTGGGATTCTTTCATGAACAATAATGTGTTTGTTATCTGAATATATGTTTGTTATTAGTAATGGGTCATAAATGCATGAGGTGTGTTTCAAACTTTGTAGGTCGAATTCCATCCTCTTTTCCTACAAAGCATGAATTGATTGTTCACGACACTTTGATGAAAAATAAAAAGTAAAATTTTTTCATTTGTCAGGCAAGGAGCCCTGTGTTCTGGGCTTACTGTTCTGTGGATTATGATCCACTAGCCTGCATTTTCTGAAATTTTAATTTTTTTCCATTTTTATTATTAAGTTTATTGGTACATTATGGATATACACAATGATCATATTCATCATAGGAAACTTGTACTGATATATGATATATTTTGATCCCTCTTTTTTCCCAATCCCCTCTGCTCCCTGCAGCCCATCTTCCCTTCCCCATTTAAAAAGCTTCATTTCCATTTTATCTTCTTTTAAAATAATTATTTCCTTTTCCTTTACTTCCTTTTCCCCACCCTAGTTCTTCTTTCCTTTTGAACAGTTTTTTTTCCCATTTCACAATATGTGTTGTACATTTGTGTCCTTCTTTGCTCTGTTAGTTTCTCATGCCAGGGAGATAATGTGATGTTTACACGAGTCAGATTTATTTCACTTAAAGAGTATGGTCTCATGTTGCATTCATTTATCTAGAAATGCCTCAGATGAATCCTGTATGGCCAAGTAGTGCTCTATTATAGTAAAAACCATAACTTCTTCATCCACTCCTCAGTTGATGGGCACCTACGTTGTTTCCAGGATTTAACTGTTACAAACTATGCTATTATAAACATGGGTACACATATGTTCCTGTGGTATGATATTTTTAATTCTTCCAAGGAGATACACAGAGGGGGATAACTGAGTCAAATGGGACATCTAACGTTAGCTTTTTGAAGAATCTCCACATTGATTTCCATAGTGGCTACACCAGGCTACAGTACCACCAAGTGAAGAAAAGTTCCTTTTTCTCACAGCTCCTCCAGCATTGGTTATTGATTTATTTCTTAATGATAGTGATTCTTTCTGGGGTGACATGGAATCTCAGTGTTGTTTTAATTTGCATCTCTCAAATGACCAATGTTGAACATTTTTTCCATATATTATTCATCATTTGTATTTCTTCCTCTGAGAAGTGTATATTCATCTCAGATACACATTTTTGGATTGGATCTTGAAATTTTAGGTGTCTGGTTTTTTTTCAGTGCTTTATATTTTCTCAGCATAAGTCTTTTGTCTGAACGACAACTGGCTAAAATTTTTACCACTTTGTAGGTTATTTTTTCAGTCTATTGGTGATTTATTTTGTTTTTCAAAAGCTTTTTAGTAGGACAATATCCCAATTATTCTTTGTTATTTTCTGTGCCGTGAGGATTTTGTTCATGAAATCCTTGCCTCCACTTATGTCTTTAATTCTATTCTCTCTTCTAGTAGATTTAATGATTCTGTTTTAATATTTAGGTCTTTGAATCCGTTTTGATTTTAGTTTAGTGCATGCTGATAGACACAGATCTAATTTTAGTCTTGGGCATGAGGAAGACCAGTTTTTCCTGCACCTTTTATTAAAGAGATTGTCTTTCATCCAGTGGATATGTTTGACTCCTTTTTCAAAGATAAGGTGGCTGAGTGCATTTGCAGTTGTTTTTGCATGTAACTATTGATCCTCAGGTCTGTTTTTTTTGAGTTATTTTTTGTTTTGTTTTGTTTTTATTGTTACCATGTTGTTTTTCTCACAGTAGCTTTGTGCTATAATTTCAAGTCAAGAATTGTAATGCCCCATTTCTTGCCTTTGCTGCTAAGAATTGTTTTACCTACTCTAGTTTTATTCTGATTCCAAATGAATTTTACAAATATTTTCCTCTAATTCTGTGAAGTATGTTAATAGTATTTTGATTGAGACTGCCTTAAATCTGTATAACAATTTTGGGATTATGGTCATTTACACTATGTTGATTCTTTATTGTTCTTTTTTTTTTTTTTGATTGAACTTATGACCTCGCGCTTGCCAGGCATGCCCTTATGCCATTGAGCTAAATCCCTGCATTATGTTGATTCTGCCTATCCATGATCAAAGGATATTTTTCTGTTTTCTGATATCCTATTCAGTCTCTTGTTTCAGAGCACTGTAGATTTCAAAATATAGGTCTTTCACTTCTTTGTTAAATTGAGTCCTACATATTTCATTTTCCTTCATGCTATTATAAAAGGTGATGTTTCCTTGATTTCTCTCTCAGTGAGTTTCTTGCTTCTATACAGGAATGCTATGGGTGTTTGAGTGTTCTCTTTGTTCCTTTGTATGATATTGAATTTGATTATTAAATCTAGAAGTCTTTTAATGGCATTTTGGGGGTCTTTTATGTAGAATATCATGTCATCTGCAAATAATGATAATTTAACTTCCTTGTTTCCTATTTTTTATTCCTTTTGTTCCTTTCTCTTGTCTAAATTGCATTGGCTAATGTTTCCAGAAATATACTGAATAGGAGTTGTGATAGTGGACATCCTTGTCTTGTTCTTGATTTTAGAGTGAAAGTTTTCAGTTTTTGTCCATTTAGTATGATATAGGTTGTCGGTTTGTCCTAGGTGGCTTTTATCAGATTGAGGTAAAGACCATCTATTTCAATTTTCTGTAGGGTTTTTATCATGAATGAGGGTTGAACTTTATCAAAAGCTTTTTCTATGTCTACTAAGGTGATCATATTTTTATGTTTGACTCCTTGATGTGGTCTTTTACATTTATTGTTTTGCATGTGTTGAACCATACCTGCACACCTGGAATAAGTCCCATGTAGTCATTGTACATAATCTTATTGATGATTTGATTCATTCTATTGCTCAGGATCTCATTGAGGATTTTTGCCTCTATCTTCTTTTGAGAGATTGGCCTGTAGTTCTCTATTTTGGTTGGATAGATCTCTAGTTTTGGTATCAGGGTAATACTTACCTATAGGAAAGAGTTAGTTAGAATTTCATTAAAGAGTTCAGGAAGTTTTGGCATTAAATCTTCTCTAAATTTTTTACAGAATTCAGGAGTGAATCCATTGGGACCTTAGCTTTTCTTTTTGGTAAAATTTCAGTTATGTTTTCAATCTCTTTAACTTATATTGTATTATTCAGAATTTTTATATATATTTTTGACTCAGCTTTAGTAATTTATATGTATCTAGGAATCTGTCCATTTCTTCTATATTTTTCATCCTCCCTGAGTAAAGATTTTTAAAGTAGGTATTAAGGCTTCCAGTAAAAATGGCAGATAGATAAGAGTAGATCACAGAAGCTCCCTGAGGTAGTCAACTTAGATGGAAAATAACAGTGTGGGGAGTCCCAAACAGAGGGAGAAAGATCCTCTCGACCCAGGAAGAAACTAAAGTGAGAAGAACCAATCAAGCAGGCAGTCCTGGTGCTACTAATGGAATATCTAAAGGTTTGATGCTCCCACTGTATTGCCCGAACTCGTGCAGCTGCGACTGCCGAGCTGCCATTTTGACTCACTGGAACCGCAGTTAGACTGAGGTTGGGGGTTGGCAGGCCCAACAGAGAGCCAAGTTGGTGGGGGACCTGCCATCTACCTGCAGTGAGTACCAGGAATAAAACTTCCACAGAAAAGGGTTCCACATCTTGGGATGAGGCAGCACTGGCAAGAACAAAGAACAGCAGTGACTTTAGCCAGTTGTTCTCTTCCCATACGGGATTGGTGCGGTGTCCTTGGCTTGGGTCACACCCCTGGCCAAGGCCCAATAAGTCATCCCAAACCAATTCTTTACATGCACGGCACACACTAACACAGTGAAGGCCTCCACAAGTTGGCTGACCTAGAGGAGAGAGGCCAGCATTCGCTGCCCCTGTTTGCATCACAATAATACACTGGAGGGGGCAGGATCACCTAGTCAATGCACTCCAGAAAAATTGTAGCCAACAAAGAAAGAGACTGGGGCCTCCTATATATGCCTGTATGGAAGAAACAAAAAATAGGAGAAGAGGAAGCAACAAGAAAAAGTCCCCAGCTCCCAACCCTGAGAACATTGATCTAGGAAAGGTAAATATAAAGGAGGTTGAGCCCAGCAAACATGCAATATCAGACACGGCACCAGTGGATATAAAGAGATATCTTCAGGACCTCATAGATGAGTTCAAAAGTGAAATATTTAACCAAGTAAAGCAAGATATAAATAGATTAATAAAAGAAATGCCAAGCACCTCTCAAGAAGACACAGACAAAAGAATGGAGGGACATACAAAAAGGAGAGAATTGTTTGATGAAGAATATAAAGAAAACATAGAATACATGAAGCAGGTTCAAAGAGATTACCAGAAAATTAAAATTTCCATTGAAAGCTGGAAAAACTGCTTGAAAGAAACTAAGGATAGATTATCCAAACTGGAAGACAGGTTTGCAATGTGGGATCATGAAAAGAAAAATTTCTTAAAAATTAAAAGGAAACAAGCAGTAACAATACAAAGGCTAGAAGACAATAAGAGGATCTATAACTTAAGAATAAAGAATGTAAATGAAGAAGCAGGGGTACAAACAAAGGATATACAAAGACTATTCACAGAAATAATTAAGGAAAACTTCCCAAACGTAGGAAAAGGAAATGATATTCAGATGTATGAGGCATACAGAACTCCAGCTACCTACAGCTAAAACAGAGCCACACCCAGGCATATAATAAAGATCCCAGAAATTCAATATAAAAACAATATTAAAAGCTGTCAGAGACAAGAAACATCACTTATAAAGGAAAACCCATCAAAATTACAGCAGACTTCTCGACACAGACCATCAAATCAAGAAGAGATCGGAGCAAAGTATTTCAAGCCCTGAAAGAAAATAACCTCCAGCCCAGATTGATGTACCCTGAAAAACTATATCTAGAAATTAATGGAGAAACAAGATGCATCCAAGACAAAGAACTGGGAGAATTGCGACCACCAAACCAACTCTACAGAGAATATCAGGATTCCAGGAACAGTGGCAGAGAGGCCTCAATGAATGGAGCAGAAAGCAAAATGAAGAAGACAAACAGATAACTAATGGCAAAAAAAGAGCACAACAGAAATGAGGCAGAGAAGGTTGCCTATAATCTCTAATATAGATGACCTTGATACACTAAATAAAAAAAGAGAATCACAGAGTAGATCAGGAAGTAGGGTCCACCAAGATGCTCTTTATAGGAAATATAATTAACTTGAAAAAGGGTATATGTACCAAAAATCAAATATGAGAAAACAATGCTTTATGTGACAGGGAACCAGAGAGTAATAGGGGCATTTGTGGATAGGTTGAAAGACAGGCTTTAATAAGCAAAGGAGTACAACTAGAGGTCAAGTCCAGGAGGGACAAGGCTTGGAACCATTTAGGTAAATAGCAGGTTGCCCCCCAATTTAAAACCGAGGGTGTTGGTGAAACCCAAAAATGCACAGTGCACCCTGGGGGAGTGAAAGGGGAGGATTAGTCTTAAATGGCAGAAGATATTGTTAATAGTGTGTCAGGAATTAAAACCCATATTACTCATACTGCTCTGCTTAGATAGAATTTATTCTGTCCCAGTTTGTCTACATGCACTAGATCTGAGGGTTCAGACAGCTATCCCAAAAATATCAGGACATAACACAATAATCATCTTTAATTTCCTATTAACTTGATCTGGAGCCCAAATCTGGTTTGTTTGACTGCTGTTTGGTATAGATAGATTTTATTTAAAACTATTATGATTGATAGTATCAAGTCTGAAATTATAGGCAACTACACTGAAGATGTAAGGATTCACTACAATACCCATCCTGGTTTGATTACTATCTGTTTTTATAGTTTTACACTACCTACAAAGTTGTGTTTTTATTAATACTGTTATGTACTGATGTATTCCATTATACTACATTTGATGATATAGCCAATTCTATTGCTGATAACAAGAGACAATACAGTAACCATGGTAGAACTCCTTGTACAGCAATTTTATGTCTTTTTTGTTTTATGTGTTTATAGGAATATGGTTTGTCTTGCTATGTTTTGTTTCTCCCTCTAATATAGAAAGAATAGATATACATATTAAGAGTCACGCATGCGTAGAACCTATAAACGGTTTATAAGAACTGATCTTATGACGCATGATGAACAAATACTTTGTTTTTTTTTATTTAAGAGGAAAAAGAGAAAAACACAAAACAAAACAAAGCAGTGTAAGGTTACACATAATACAGAACTACAAAAAAAAACATAACAGTAAGAGATCACCTGTTAATAGATTACATATTATCATCTTGGAAATAGTTGCTCAAATCACAGTATCAAAGAATACAAAGTAGACATTCAAACAGAGAGACTGCAAACAGCTGTGTTCAATGATCCAAAAACATTAATATAGTCAGCTATTTAACACCCCTAAACACACTTGCTGTTATATCCGTTAGAGCTCTTTTTTTTTCCTTCCTCTCTTTTTTACAACAAAATTTACACATTTTGGATTTTATTACTCCTTAGTTCTTATTACTTTTTTTGGGGGGGGGAGAGAATAAAGTCAAATATGGCAAAACAAAGCTGTCAGTCAAAACCAAGGATAGACATAGCACATGATGTAGAACAGATTACAAGGTTATTAACAATGGTTATCAACGTTGTCTCTTGTTTCCTTAAAAAGAATTGTCTATCTCATTAGATATTATAAAGTTGGACAAAACAATAGAGAACAAGACTAATAAAACTTAGGCATTGTAAACATTACAGGACTTCCAAAGGAGACAATAGTCAAACCAGAATGGGCATCTTAGTGAATCTTATTGCCTTCAAAGTAGTTGCCTATACCCTCAGACTTGATACTATCGCACAGAATGGAACAGAGTCTAATCAGTCAAAACAAGATCGTGGGAGTATTACAGGACTTCAAAACAAGTTAATAGGAAATCGAAAAGAGTTACTATTACATATCCTAATTTTTTTAATTTTTCCCTTAATTAAAATAAACATAAGAAATAACTAAATAATTTTTTTAAAGAATAGTAGTTACCATAGTGTCTGTCTTTTTCCTTGAAATATTTGGATAAAACTTCATATACTATAGCTTCAGATATTTCCATATCAAGAAGCCCAGAATAAAGCCTTTCCAATTAATAAGTGAAAACTTTATAAGGCTTCAAGGCCACATAATGGGGAATCATGATTACCACATATTTTTATATATTCGAATCATTACTTACATTAGGGAAACTATACGGTATTCACACATGCGAGATTGATTTATTTCACTTATGAGTATGGTCTCAAGCTGCGCCCATTTATTGATAAATATCTCAATGTGATCCTTCTTTATAGCTGAATAATACTACATTGTATAGAAATACCACAACTTTTTTATCCATTCCTCAGTTGATGGACACTTGGGTTGTTTGCAACATCTGGCGATTACAAATTGTGCTGCTATAAACATAGGTGCACATATATCACTGTGGTATGATGCTTTCAGTTCTTCTGGGAATATGCCTAGAAGTGGAATAGCTGGAATAAATGGGATTTCCAATCCCAACTTTTTGAGAAACCTCCAGACAGACCTCCACAAAGGCTGTACCAGTCTACACTCCCACCAACAGTGCAGGAGAGTTCCTTTTTCCCCACAGCCTCTCCAGCATTTGTTGTTGGTTTTCTTGATCTTGGCCATTCTTTCAGGAGTGAGATGGTATCTCAGTGTGGTTTTAATTTGCATTTCTCTAATGACCAATGATGATGAGCATTTTTTCATGTATTTACTTGCCATTTGCATTTCTTCATCTGAGAATTGCGTATTCATCTCAGATGCTCATTTTTGGATTGGATCTTTGAATTTTGGAGGTCTGAGTTTTTTTAATTCTTTATATGTTTTAGACAAGAGTCCCTTGTCTGAGAGAGAGTTCACTAAAATCTTTTCCCAGTTTGTGGGTTTTCTTTTCACTATGTTGGAGATTTCTTTTGACATGCAGAAACTTTTTAATAAGAAGTGGTCCCAGTTATTGATTCTGGGAAGTATTTCCCGTGCGGTTTGAGTCCTGTTCATGAATTCTCTACCTACTCCTATGTCTCCAAGGTTTCTACCCAATTTGTCTTCCAATAGATTTAGTGTTTCTGTTTTAATATTCAGATCTTTGACCCATTTAGATTTTAATTTAGTACATGGTGATAGACATGGGTCTAGCTTTAGTTTTCGGCAAATGGAGAGCCAGTTTTTCCAGCACCATTTATTAAAGAGACTGTCGTTCTTACAGTGAACCTGCTTGGCTCCTTTATCAAAGATAAGGTGGTTGAGTGTGTTTGTAGTTGTGGTTGTATCTTCTAATCTATTCCATTGATCTTCGGCTCTGTTTTGATTCCAATACCATGTTGATTTTACTACTGTTGCTTTGTAGTATAACTTCAAGTCAGGGATTGTGATGCCTCCTGCTTTGTCTTTGCTGCTTAGAATTGCCTTTGCGATTCTAGGTCTCTTCTGGTTCCAGATGAAATTTAGGAGTGATTTCTCTAGATCTATAAGGTATGTTGATGGTATTTCTATTGGGATTGCATTGAATCTGTATGACTTTTGGGAGAATGGCCATCTTCACAATGTTTGTTCTTCCTATCCATGAGCAAGGGATGTCTTTCCATTTTCTGAGATCATCTTCAATTTCCTTTTTCAGTGTATTATAGTTTTCACTGTATAAGTCTTTCACTTCTTTCATAAGAGTAATTCCTAAATATTTCATTTTTTTGCTTGCTAATGTGAATACTCCAGTTTCTCTTATTTCCCTCTCTGTGATTTTGTTGTTTGAGTATAGGAATGCTATTGATTTCTGAGTATTGATTTTGTATCCAGCCACATTACTGAATTTATTTATTGTATCTAAGAGTCTTTCAATGGAGCTTAGGGGGTCTTCTATGTAGAGTATCATGTCATCTGCAAACAATGACAACTTAACTTCTTTTTTTCCTATCTTTACCCCTTTTATTTCTCTTTCTTGCCTAATTGCTCTGGCTAGTACTTCCAGTACTATATTAAATAGGAGTGGTGATAAAGCACATCCTTGTCCTGTGCCTGATTTTAAAGTAAAGGCTTTCAATTTTTGGCCATTTAGTATGATGCTAGCTGTTGGTTTGTCATAAATGGCCTTTATTATATTGAGGTAAAGACCATTTATTCCAATTTTCTGTAGAGTTTTTATCATGAATAAATGTTGGACCTTATCGAAGGCTTTTTCTGCATCTATAGAAATGATCATGTGATTCTTATTTTTGGCTTTATTGATATGATGGATTACATTTATTGATTTGCATATGTTGAACCATCCTTGCATTCCTGGGATGAATTCCACTTGGTCATGGTGTATAATCTTCTTGATGATTTGCTGGATCCTATTTGCCAATATTTTATTGAGGATTTTTGCATCTGTGTTCATTAGGGAGATCGGTCTATAGTTCTCTTTTTTAGTTGGGTCTTTCTCAGGTTTTGGTACTAGAGTAATATTTGCTTCCAGGAATGACTTAGGAAGGATTGCTTCCCTTTCAATTTCATTGAATAGTTTGAGGAGTGTCAGCATTAGGTCTTCTTTGTATTTCTTGTAGAATTCTGCAGTGAATCCATCTGGGCCTGGGCTCTTCTTTGTAGGTAAGGACTTAATTACATTTTCAATTTCATTAGCAGAGATTGGGTTATTCAGCAGTTTTACACCCTCTTGATCTAGCTTTGGCACTTCATATGCTTCTAAGAATCTGTCTATTTCTTATGTGTTATCAAACGTTTGAGAGTAGAGGTTTTCAAAATAGGTGTTGATGATCTTCTGTATTTCTATTGGGTCTGTAGTGATTTCTCCTTTTTCATTTCTTATTGCATGAATTTGAGCTTTTTCTTTCCTTTTTTAAATAAGGTTGGCTAGGGGCTTATTGATTTTCTTTATTCTTTCAAAGAACCAACTCTTTGATTTGTTGATTCTTTGGATTGTTTTCTTAGTCTCTATTGCATTGATTTCTGCTCTGATTTTTATAATTTCCTCTCTTCTTTTGGCTTTGGGCTTGACTTGTTCTTCTTTTTCTAGCTGTTTGAGGTGTAGCATCAAGTTATTTATTTGTATTCGTTCTGTTTTCCTGATGTGGGAACTCAGTGCAATAAATTTTCCTCTCAGGACGGCTTTCATTGCATCCCACAGATTCCGGTAAGTTGTATCTGCATTTTCATTTTCTTTTAGGTATTGTTTAATTTCTTCTTTAATTTCTTCTGTGACCCACTGATTACTCAAGAGTGTGTTATTCAGTTTCCATGTGTTTATGGGATTTTTGCAGTATCTTTTATCATTAATTTCTAATTTCAGAGCGCTATGATCTGATAACATGCAAGGGATGATTTCAGCTCTTTTGCACTTGTTTAAATATGTTCTGTGAGCTAATATATGGTCTATTTTAGAAAATGATCCATGTACTGCTGAGAAGAATGTGTATTCTGATGTTGTTGGGTGGAACATTCTGTATATGTCTATCAAACCCATTTCTTCACAGGTGTGATTCAGTTCTGTTATTTCTTTGCTCATTTTCTGTCTGGTTGATCTGTCCCTTGGTGTCAGTGGCATATTAAGGTCTCCTGTTACAATTGTGTTACTGATAATTTGAGTTTTCATTTCTGTTAATAATTGTTTTATATAACTGGGTGCTCTGGAGTTTGGTGCGTATATATTTAAGATAGTTATCTCTTCCTCTTGGAGTTTTCCCCTTACGAGTATGTAGTGACCTTCTTTGTCCTTTATGGTCATTGTTGGTTTAAAGTTCACATTGTCTGCAAACAGAATGGCTACTCCTGCCTTTTTTTGGATTCCTGCTGCATGAAGAATTGTTTTCCATCCTTTGACTTTCAGTCTGTGAGTATCCTTCTGGGTTAGATGGGTTTCCTGTAAACAGCATATGGTTGGATTTTGTTTCTTGATCCATTCTGCTAGTCTGTTTCTTTTGATTGGTGCATTGAGACCATTTACATTAATGGTTATTACTGTTAAATGCTGGTTAATTGTAGGAATGTTATCTCTCTGCTGTTGCATCTTTATCTTTCTGTTCTGTTTAATTATTTGCTTTGCTTAGTGGTTTTTTTCCTTTGTGTATCTAAACTGTCTTTCAATATTTTTTGCAGGGTCGTTTTGGTGTTCATGAAGTTCTTCAGCTGTTCTTTGTCATGGAAGTATCGTATTGCACCATCTATTTTGAATGATAGTTTTGCAGGATATATCAGTCTTGGTTGGAAATCATTTTGCTTTAGGATCTGGAATACTTCACTCCATGCTCTTCTTGACTTTATTGTTTGTGCTGAGAAGTCTGCTGTGATTCTGATAGGTTTTCCTTTATAAGTGATCTGTCTTTTCTCTCTGAGAGCTTTTAATAATCTATTCTTGTGTTGGATTTCTGGGATGGTGATTATGAAATGTCTGGGTGTAGTTTTATTTTGGTTATGACTGTTTGGAGTTCTATATGCTTCACTGATCCTGATGTCAGTTTCTGATCTCATGCTTGGGAAATTTTCAGCTATTACTTCTCTAAATATCCTCCTGACATCCTTCATGTTGTCTCCCTCTCTTTCATTAATCCCTATCATTCTTACGTTATTCTTCTTTGCATCGTCTTGCAGTTGTTGAATTGTTGTTTCCTGATTCCTTGTTATTTTCAAAAGATCTTTCCTTTCCTGTTCACTAGCTGCAATCCTGTCTTCAAGGTCTGAAATTCTATCTTCACTTTCATTAAGGCGGTTTTTACAACTTTCAGTGGAGTTTTTTATTTCCTGTATATCTCTGTGCATCTGCATTATGTATTCTGTTTGTTTCTTATATTGCTCGTCTAGGGATTCTATCTTTTTGTTTAGTTCCTCCAATTTTTTATCTGTGTGTTTTTTTTAGATATATTTAGAATCTCTTTCATTTCTTTTATCATTTCTTCTTTTATCTGGGAGATTATTTCGAGTTTGAATTTCTTTAAAGCTTCCTGGAGTTGCTTGTCAACTTCAGTAGCTATTGTGTTCGATATATGAGGTGTATGGGATATATTTTCTTCTATATACATCGCTCCTAGGGTTTCCTGAGATGGGCTGGAGGTTTGAGGTTGTAATTTGGTCTTTCGTTTTGTCATTTTCCTATATTTCTGTGTTTCAAGTGTTATTTGAAAGCTTCCTCAGGATCTGTTGAAAATCCCCTTCTATGTTTGGAGCTACTGAGACTCTGGCACCGCACTACCCCAAGCCATTGGGCCTACAGAACCAGTGGCGCTCCTCTGCCTGCTCAAAACTCCGCAGTTCCAGACAACCTGGGCCTCAGGGACACTGTGCGCCCACCTGCCCCTTGGAAGATCCACAGCTCATCAATCGCAGCCGTGTTAGGGTGCTCATCACAGGCCGCAGTGCCTCAGGAGCCTGTGATCCCTCCCTGCTTGCAGAGATATCCACAGTCCTCCAGACAAAGGAAGGGGCTTCTGCAGGCACTCCAGATCCGCCCAGCTCCTCCTCTGAACAAATACTTTGAAGAAAAAGAGACACTACAGTACCCAGTGCTGATCCCGTAATTTCATGATGTGAAACCTAGCAACACTGTTATTCTTTGTTAGGAGTGATTTTAGCCTTCTTGGGTTTGTTTAATCTCAACATAAATGAAAATACGGATAACTGCATGTATGTTTAAGTCTATAGGATTGATAACCATATTGCTAAGGTTTTGTTGGATAGTTGAACAGAACTGTTTATAGTCTTGCTGGTTTTTTTTTTTTTTTTTTTTTTTTTTTTTTTTTTTTTTGGTCCTTTTCCTTTTTATCGGTACCAGGGATCGAACTCACGACTGCCTGCTTACAAGGCAGGCACTTAAGCCGCTGAGCTAAACCCCCAGCGCCCAGTCTTGCTGTTTGTATCCCTACTTTATATGTTCCACTTTTATATCTTGAACAATTATTTGTAAGAGGACAATATGTAAACATCAACCAGTGATTTCTTACTGTTTAATTTTTTTTGGAAGTATGTATCATTTCTACCTATTTCCTGTTTTGTTTATAGTCTTTCTTTAAATAAAATTTAAAAAAAAACAAAGTAGGTAATAATGATCTCCTAAATTTCTACAGGCTTTGTAGTGATTTCACTCTTTTCATTCCTTATGGCATGAATTTGAGCCTTTTCTTTATTTTGAGAATATTGACTAAGGGTTTATCAATTTTATTCATTCTGTCAAAGAACTATGTTTTCGATTCATCAATTCTCTTTATTGTTTTCTTAGTCTCACTTTCTTTAATTTCTTCTCTGGTATTTATTGTTTCTTCCCTTGTCTGGACTTTGGGCTTGACTTGCTCTTCTTCTTCTAGAAAGTTGAGATGTAACATTAGGTTGTTTACTTGAGCTCATTCTGTTTTCCTGATGTGAGAATTAACTGCTATAAACTTCCTTACTAGGACTACTTTCCTTGCATCCCACAGGTCCTGGTGTGTTATATCTGCATTTTTGTTTAATTGTAGATATTGTCAAGTTTCTTCTTTCATTTCATCTGTAATGCATTGGTTTTTCAGGAGGGTGTTATTTAACTTTCATGTGTTTATGGAGTTTTTGCAGTTTCTTTTGCCATCAATGTCCAATTTCATTGTACTATGATCAGATAATATATATGAGGTAATTTCAATACTTTTACATTTACTCAAGATATTCTATGGGCTATTATATGGTCTATTTTAGTGAATATCCCATATATACCTGAGAAGAATGGGTATTCTGATGTTGTTGGGTGGAATGCTCTGTAAATGTCTGTGAAGTTCATGTGTTTACAGGTTGGCCATGATTCTGATATGCTTTTTTCCTATAGTTGATTTGTTTCTTTCCTCTAAGAACTTTTAATATTCTAGGATCTTGATTCTTATACGTTTGTGTATATTTATTTTGCTGAATTTCTAGGATCTTGATTCTTATATGTCTGTATATATTTATTTTTCTAATAGCTAATAGTTAATTGTCTATATGCCTCATTTATCTGTGTATCAGATTGTGTTCCCATGTTTGGGAAATGTTCTGGTTTGGGAATCAGGGTAATGCAAGTTTCCAGAATTGACTTTTGGAGTTTTCCTTCTCTTTTAATTTCCTTCAAGAGTTTGAAGAGTGTTGGTGTTAGATATTCCCTAAAGTTCTTGTAAAATTTGGCAGTTAATCCATGGGGATTTGAGCTTTCCTTAGTTTTTCTTATTATTTATTCACTTTCATTATCTGATACCAGATTTTTCATGGTTTTTGTATTTTCTTGGTTTGGTTTTAGTATTTCATATGTATCCAAGAATCTACTCATTTCTTCTAAGTTCTCCAGTTTATTAGAATACAAGTTCAACAAGTAGTTATTAGTAATCTTCTAAATTTCAGCAGAGTCTGATATGATTTTTGCCTTTTTCATTTCTAATTGCATTGATTTGGGTCTTTTCACTCCTTTTTTGGTAAAAATTGGCTCTGGATTTGTCCATTTTATATTTTCAAAGAATCAACCTATGACTCACTTGTTCTTTGTATTGATTTTTTAGCCTCAAATTCATTAATTTCTGCTCTGATTTTTATAATTTCCTCCCTTGTACTAGCTTTGGATTTCTATTCTTTTTGTTTTTCTAGGACCTTGTGGTGCATGACTAGATTATTTATTTGCCCCATTTTCCATTGTGACCATTCACAACTATAACTTGCCCTCCTAAAACTACTTTCATGATGTCCCTTAGGTTCTAGTCAGTGGAACCTTTGACTTATAAATTCAATTCATTTCTGAGGGCTGAGTGTGACTGAAATTGTCAGTAGAAGGCTCAGGCTCTTCTGTACAATCTTCAAAGTGTCTCTCCAGTATACAGGCAGATCTCAGTGTCCTTATAGAGATACTGGCCCAGGATTTCTTAATTAACTCTATACAGGAAAGGATGTTGTAATGTTCCTGTCAGAAGTCTTTAGGGGTTAATTCTGTCTTTAGGGGTTAATTCTGTATCTGAGGCCATCTGGATGCACAAGCAACTGTTCTTTGGGCCATTACTCAAGACTTTGGTCCTAAGTTGAATCTAAAATTCTGGTCATAACCCAAGTTGTTTGTATGTAAGATCAGTCAAAACCCAAGGATCCACTGTATGTTATATTGACATTATCATTTTATTCTCAGAACTAATTCTTTCTTTGATTTCTTCTGTGATCCACTGATTATTTAAGACAATAGTTTAATTTCTGTGTTTGAATAATTTCGGTGGTTCCTTTTGCCATTGCTTTGTAGTTTCATTGCATGATGATCTGATAATTTGCATGGAATAATTTCAGTTCTTTTTCATTTACTTAAACATGTTTTATGTGCTATCTTGTGGTGTATTTTAAATAAAAGTCCCCTGTGCTGCTGAGAATAATATGTATTCTATTGTTAGATGGAATACTCTAGATATCTATTAAATCCATTTGTTTGAGGATTCTATTAAGCTTTTATTTTACCCTGTTAACTTTTTTCCTAGTTGATCTATTTCTTTGTGACAGCGAGGTATGAAAGCTCCTCATTTGTATCATTCACAACTTACTAGAGAAAGATATAATACAAGATATACAAATACATAAGAAATAACAAGATTAGCTTAAGGTGTTCAGCCATAAAGTTGAATGAGGGACTGTGCAGAGGGTCTCTGCATGCGGGAGGCCAAAGGGCCCAGCCCAAGGGCTGGAGTTTACTGCAGTGTCCCCTGACGGAACACTGAAGAATGTATGACCAAAGGCTGAAGAGTCTATGACAAAGGCTGACACTAGGCAGAATGCTGAACAGTTTGTGCCAGAGGCTAAGAAATGACGTCCAAGCTAAAGGTGAAGACTGGAGCTCCTCTGAAGAACCAGTGACCAGGCCCTCCTCATTTTCCTTTTGTATGCTCCTCTGGGGTGGGTGTAGAATTCACACCCTGTGGGGTGCCCTCCTCTTGCACAAGCTAAGAGTGTTACAGAATGGGGACCCCCCCCCCTGCAATCGCTTAGTTAAATTTCTGACCTCAAATTGACACAATGAACAATATCCTCTACACCCTAAGAGGCAGAGCTGCCGAATCTCTTCCTTAATCTTCTAGACTTCTCAAGTTGACACAATATACAAACCATAACACTATTATAATAGTTTTGGTGTTTATCTGATTTTTTAAAATTCACAGCACTATTTATTTATGAAATTTGGCAGGCCTATCTTTGGTACAAATATCTTTATAATTGTTAACTCTTCCCATTGAATTGTTCCCTCAACCAATATGAAGTGACTTTCTTTGCCTCTTTTTTTCAATTTTGGGTGAAATCCACTTTGTCTGAAATTAGTATAGCTACTTCTGTTTTTTTGTCTGTATTACCATTGCATAGAATTTTGTTTTCTATCCTTTGATTTTTCATTTATGGGTTTCTTTTTGTACTAAACTTGTTGTACATCACTGTATTTTGGATTTTCTGTCTTGATCTAGTCTGTCACTCTGTGTGTTTTGATTGGGAATGGAGATCATTCACAGTGAGAGTCACTACTGAAAATTACTGACTTACTTCTGTAATTGCATTATTTTACCATCACTGATTTTTTTCTTTGTTTTTCTCCTTTTGTCTTAACTGTTCACCTTGCCTAGTGTATTCATTTTATTGATTTTTTGGCATTGTTGTGTTTATTTTCTCTTTCTAGAATATTCTTGAGAAATAAGGAAAGGAATAATAGTGGAATGTTTCTGGCAAGTTTTTGCTCAGTGAGCCTTGAACATCTTATTTAACCAGTGGTAAACTTCACATCTCATAATGTCCAAAGTATAAAGATCACACAGTACAATCCACTCGTTGGTTATACAAATGTTATTTCATATGAATGCTGTATGGAAACTTCTTACGTGTTTGTGTTAGTGACAGAGATACTCAGAAATGTCTTTGCAATTACTTTAGGGAAAGGATTCCATTTATGACTTTTCATCTCTGTCTATCATAATTTATCCTATGAAGCTGCTGCTTATTTTGCTGTCTTCAAGAAGTTTTATTTCTTTTCTACTGTGCACTCCAAACTGAGACACATTCCTATTTTCAAAATACCAAGAGCTCAAACCTTAGATGTTTGAATTTGATCTTTTGCCTCTCACTATTTGTTTCCTAATGTTAGAGGGCCCATGGTGCAGTGTGACTGGTTGCCAAAGGCGCATGCATTTAAAGCAGAGCTTAAACATAAATCTTCAAACATCAGTTTTTACACATTATTTTTGAGCTAGGGTCTCACTCTTGACTTCACTTTGTAGCCTAGGCTGACCTCAAAGTCCAAGTGGTCCTCTTCCATAGTGCTGGCAGTACACGTGTGTGCCACCAGGCCTGGCTGTAGTTTTTATCACTTCAGTCAAAAGCCTGCATTTCACCATATATTACTTACTGGTTTCCAGTTCTTCCCAGAATATCATTTTAAAGAATCATTGAAAAGTAAAATGTTCCCCCCTGCCCCAGGTCATTCTTTTCACTGTGGAAGCTGGACCTTTTTAAGCTGAGTCTGTGTGCCTTCAAAAACTCAGGTAGATCATGGGTTTTGTGTAAAACAGAGTAACTCTGAGATGAGACAGTTGCTTCACTTTTTTCAACTTTCATTTTATTGTTTTTAAAAATTGGGGAAATAAAATGTGATCTGTCCTATGGTGCTTTTTATGAGAATAAAATTTAATGCCAGGTAGAAACTCTAAGTATTATACCTCACCTACAATAACTCTGCAAGAATTTTTTTTTCTTCTTTCTCTGTTTCCTGTTGGAAGATTTTTGGCACAATATTTTTCCAAAATACTTTTGGGATCTCATCTTTGAAAATATTCTTTGGTGACATTTTTCTGCTGATATTAAACAACCAATCTGTTGATGCCACAGGAGTCTTTCCTTATTTTCACAATTTTTTCTCTCATCTTTGCTTGTGCAGGCTCAATATGGTCCTTTGCAATGCCTATGAGAAGTCATGGGTGCTGGTTGTTGGACAGTGGGTGACTCAGCCCGAGGAAGGAAGAGTCCTTTCCACATCCAGATGTGTTTATGGTCAAAGGAGTCATGGGCAGGAATGCACAGAGGGACTGCAGGTGTTTTTCTCTCTTAATGCACCTACATTCCCTTGATGTTATTAATTGTAGTAAAAGTTCAAAAGTGTGTTTCATTAAATAGAAACCCTAGTTATTTGTGCTTCATACAGTCTATTATCATTAATTGAATCTACTATACTGCTGTATAGTAATGAGACTGCAAGCCATGATTTCTTCATTTCATAGTCTTTTATAAACACAAAAATTTGGTCTCATGTTGAGGTTTTGTATTCTGTTATGATGCAGGGGAAGTGAGCTGAATTTTCAAGATACCTGTTGCATTCATCTGACATTTCTGTATATTTGGTGTTTTATTTATAAAACCATCAAAAATTAGAAAAATGGCTTCCTCTCATTTCTAATAAATTCCATTATTAATTACTTTATTGTGATTGTATAGTATATTTAATTCCTAATTGGAAAACAAGACATAGAAACTGTGAAGAGAATGTGTGACCAGGGGCACACATCTCTTCCTTAAGAATTCAGTGCAGGAGTATGATTCCTTCTCTTGGGATTAAGGAAATGGTTTGACTGTAAAATTCCCGTTAGCCAAAAATAGTCCAAATTTCCTTCAGGGTTCATGGTAGACACAGACTTGAAAAGTAATAAGAGCTTGTTTCA
Source organism: Cavia porcellus (assembly GCF_034190915.1). Classification (NCBI taxonomy): domain Eukaryota; kingdom Metazoa; phylum Chordata; class Mammalia; order Rodentia; family Caviidae; genus Cavia; species Cavia porcellus. The sequence goes on from NW_026947506.1 coordinate 18,586,731, forward strand.
AATGAATTCTTAAGGGCACAGTTGAAACTCGTGAATGGCTGGCCAGATTTTATATTCACCTCTCCTACTATACTTCTAGATGCTTTCAGAGAACATTGTCCAAAAAGTGTTACCTTAAAAGAAAATTGTATCAGGCTGGTGCAATTTGGGGTTTACTGACCTAGTCCAGGAGTAAGCGGGGCCCTATCAGGAAGCCAGGAAGCAGCAGGAGAGAATAGTAGATCTGTCTGCCCTCTTCCCTTGACGATATGGCATGAACTGGCTTGGGACATCCCACATTTTGTTTAATTTAAGTAAATGCTTATTAAAAAATACAAACACAATGCAAAAATAAGCCAGTAGTTTGGAGGACCAAATGGACTTGAGAGAGAAAAGGCATCCAAATGAAAGTTAACTTACCTAATTATTCCAGGAAAGCTTTGCTTTTCTGGGGATAAAATTACTTGGGCCCATGTAACCAACAAAAGAAAGGAGATCCAAAGAATGGCATCTTCTCTGTGTTCTATCTCTGTGGTTGCAGGAGTAGCTGCTTATTGGTGCATGTTATTTAGTACCAATAAAATCAAACATCTAACAGGTAGTGTAAAGGGAGTAGCAATTTACACTGTGTGTGGAGAAAGACCACAGAAATACACCCAGCCAGGGACATTTCAAGGGTGCTTTCCAGAGGCATGACCTTGAACTGGGTGTTCAAGATGATGTATAGTCCAAGAGGGTTCATTTCACTGGTATGGTTCATGGCTGTGACAGTCACTTTCCCATTACTGGGCCACAGTACACAACACCTACAATTCAAAAGGGCAAAGGTTCAACTTCACTTATAGTATTAGGGAATTCAGTCCACAATTTCCTTTGTCTAAGGCAGGAACATCCTGGGGAAAGAGAAGCAGAGTAGGAAACAGTAACAGAAAGAAAGGGGTGAGGAAACATGTATAGTACCTATGGCCATGCCTCCACAACCCACCCAGACACATCTAGTAGTGTGCTTCAGTATGCCACATGGATTTTAAAGTCAGTCAAGTTGATACAAACCAGTTCAATTGTCATAGTAGCCTTCTAAGGAAGCCAGTTAGTCTTGATTAGGGAATTATCTATGTGTTTAGAGGTGTCCAAGTTCCCTGTGGAAGAAACCAAGGAACTGCATGGGAGCCCTAGGTATGAGGGCAAGGACTCACATTGCAGGGTGGGGCCACACTGTGAGAGCTGTAGGTGCAGGTGTTGAATTACTGGTAACCATAAGCTTTAGTTCTCTGCTCTTACGCTCATTTTAATCTGAAAAATGAGGCACTTTAGACTAAAAGAGAAAAACTAGTTGTAGCTAAAGCTTATTAGAAACTCAGTGCTAGTCTTGATGATATTTAACTTATTTTAATAACAATGATGAACATATGTGGTATTCTCTCTCCCTTGGGATAATGTTGCCACTGAAAAAGGTTTCATTTAATGGGAAAATGAGTTTTATTGCTTTACTATGATTATAATTAATTCCAGTCCTTCCAATCTCCACTGCCACATGATTTCTGAGTAGACTAGTGGACTGGGCAGAGCTGCTCTGCACGTCTGCATGCAATAATGGTACTATGAGTTTTTCCTCTCATAAAAGAGCAAATTCATGGAAAAAGAAAGTGTCATTAGTCCAGGTCATTCATCTGTTATGTTAGATGTCATGAGGAACCACTATTCTCCACAGGATGCTTTAGATCAGGGCATCCCGACCTTGATATTTTGGGTGAGTTCACTCTCAGGTGCATCTTGAAGGCTGCTTGACTGTGTCTCCCGCTTTCTGATGGCAAAGCCAATTTGATGACATCTCCATAGAGTCCTAAGCGGTACATGGACCATGATGCAGCTCTAGAACAAGATAAGTGCAGAAAACAAATATTAGAAACTTCTAATGTAATTCAATATGATGTTTTATGTCTATTGAGTATGACAAGAAAAAGGTGAGCATGTATTCTGTGTAGACTTAAATTCAATTTTTAGGAAGTCATTTTTATTATAATTTTTTAAAGTACTGATTAGCATTGGATTGGAAAAAGAAAAACAAATAAATATTTCACTTGAGGTAGTCTAAGAAGCTCTTTCTGTGTGTAGGAGGGAAAAATTTCCCTACCTCTTTCTACTCTGGCCAACAGAGATATATATTTTGCCTCTGTGGCTTAATTAAGAAAGGGGCAAGATACCACTTGTTTACTCTTATTAGCAGCGTGAAGTGGGTGGCAAATATAACTTATTATAAGGAAAGCTGCCTTTCCAGAAAACAAGAAACCATTTATTTCTGGAGTATATACACATAGCTTGAATTAGTGTCTTGCAAAAGGGTAACATATTTGTCTCAGAGCATGAACACACGGAGCAGTGAAAATATGCTATCTTTAATCATCTTATTCCCTCAAATTTTCCACCCATGAAATCTCCTGTAATACCTGGTGTACTGATGCTGCAGACACCAGTGAATTTGGCAAAGAAAGCAAAAGTGTGTTACATTTGTTAAAGAGATTTCCACGTGTGTTTTCAAGCCGATTCAGGCATTCAATCCATTCACCATTTGGGATATTCAGTCTCTGAACTTAGGGGTTGGGGGGCTGACCTGTGTACAGGTCAGTGAAGCAATGGAGCCTTCCACCTCTGTCGTTGGCTGCTTCTCCACTGTTATAGCCCAGTGTTCTTCTACCTGGTAAAACATGATGGAAGAACAAGGTTTGCAACAGGCAGTGATGGGAAGCTGCAGACACTGTTGGTTCCCCTCCCTGTGGACCACTTGTTCCCAGACTTTATCCTGTGTAGACTGGAACTACCCAAGGATCCTGTGCTGCTCCTGGGGTCCTCAGACGTGATTTGGCATTGCTTAGGAAGAGTCCCTTGGCCCGTACTTCCTTCCTGGCTTATATGGGTTTTGTACCACACTTCTTCCTCCTGTGGAAAAAGTCAGGATCTTTCACTGCCCTATTAACAGCAAAAAATCACCCTTTCTTTAAGATTTTTAAATGCGGATGGTGAAAATGTATAACCTTTTTGGAAAATCCACTTGGCAGGCTTGGTGGTCATTTCACATTTACTTGGACTTAGTATGAATTGGATTTGGTTCTCTGATTTTCCTGCTTCCATCTCTTGGAACAAGTTATTTATTACCAGAGTGAGTCTATGTTAGTAGCTCAGAGTGCACAGGGCACAGCGACTGTAAGTGCATTTGTAGGGTAAGATTTATGCTAGCCCAAATTGTTTTATATTGGTTTTCCTTGTTGAAAATTTATGTTGTTCATTCTCTGGTTGGTATTTGCATTTGCAGTGTGTTAAAGGTTCCTGTGGTTCAGTAGTTTACCTATCTAACACTTCATGAAAAGGAAATTAAAAAGCATGTAGCAAAAGTATTTCCCTAATATGTTTCCAGTCAGCTGTGCGTGTAAGTCATTCTATTTGTAGAACAGGGAACAGAGTGTTACTGAGTTCTCTACAGTTATTCATCATTCTTGGGGAACTCATGTCATGGCTCTGACTTTAACAAAACATCTACTGAATCAAAAGTCTTGAATGTGTAGCTAAGGTTTGTGCTATTGTGGTATCTGAAAGAATCCATGGAAATTGAGTCTTTTCTGTGTCTTAGACAAAAGAAACCTATGTGAACTGACGCTGCTCCACTAGCCAGAAATATATCAATGCTGTGGTGAGGCAGCTTTTTAATATCTGTGTGGTCCTACTGTGTACTGTAATTATTAGGTTAAGCATTTTGGACTCTACTGAAGAATATTTCTGCCCAGTGGATTCTTTAGGATATAGTGACTCCTGCTTCTTCCTAAAAAGTATGACTCAAAGTATGGAGGGTGTGATTTGTACAGACTGAATCAAGACTGGGGCCATGTTATTCACTCCATTATTTCTTTGACTCATTTTTAGGGACTTATATTAACTGGATTGTTCTCTCTTTTGAGGATCTCTGACCCTTCACTTCTGTTTTGGCCAATGAATAAGTAGGATTTCTGTTTGTTACACTGCCAAGTAATAACTCATGCATTGGTAGTTTCAGACATTTTTTTACTTCATTAACTATGAGCAAAAGTGAAATGGGTAGTCATTGTTCTTAGAGCTGGTAAGACTTGAAAGATTTTATCTTATAAAGACAATAGCTGTTGAAGGGTCTCAGACAGACATAGAATTTGCAGTCAATTTCTCTACTTTGATTTCTGCATTTATTTTTTACTATACATTAAGCTTCCCTCTTGATCTTTAGTGATTTTGACTTCATTTAGTCTCCTGAGAGGTTCTCCCTTTCACAGTGTTGAGTCAATTGTGATACTTTTTACCTTTCGATAAACATAGACCAGAAAACCAGTGTTTGGGATTCAGCCAATAAACATTGTCATCGAGATGATCCAATAACGTCATGAGCCTCTATTTAAAGTTTATGAGGTTGGGCCTGTAGTAAACTATCATCCCAGATTCATATGAAAACTACTGTGAAACAGGTGTTGTGCCTCCTTCAAAGATTCAGGATAATTGAAAGGAACAGGAGTAACTCACAGAGTGGTACCCAATATGCACATGAAGACATAGAGTCTGTTGATGCTTGCGAAGCCAATTGACATATGCCTAGAGGGCTTCAAGTCTTTATAGAATATCTTGATCAGTGTCAGTTTGAGTCACTAATTCTGTGGTAACATTTTGGAAATAACCATTCATAGTTTGAGCAGTTTGAGTAGAATGACTCACAATGACTGCAGCAAGTTACCATAGTAGCAGCTAATGCAGTAGCCGTGATAATACTTACAATCAAAATGCCTAGAAAGTGATTTCTACTTATGTGTTACAACACTGGGTTGATTTGTTCAAGGGCTGAATTTCCCAGCCACTCTTGAGTAAGACCGGTGGGCAGTCATGCTTAGGTGTGCTGAATAACATAATGTATATAATATTTAGTTGAGAAATATTATTTGTAACACAAGGAGTTACAAATAGTGGCATTAGTGGGAAAGGAGATGTTAAATGCTTTAAAGAGTCTCTTTTAACAGTGACTAGAGACATAGTACTTAATTATTTTGGGTTTCTAATTAATGAGGGACAGAATATATGGGTGGGAAATACATGGTCAAAAGTGTGATGAGCAAATCAGCTTATCTATGGGTTGATACTTACTCTAGTGGTTGATTGATTGTGTCAACTTGAGACAGTTAGAAGCTAACTAAATGGGTTTATCGATTCTACACCCAAGGATGTAGAAGAAGACCCACCCTAGAGTGGGTTATCACCTCGAGGTACAAAAGGGGAGGAGGAAGGACAAATCCTTGCCATTCTTGGGAGAAGCTCCAGTCTTCACCTTTGGTTTTAGACCTCGCCTCCTGGCTTCCAGTATAGACTCTTTAGCTTCCCAGCATAGACTCTTCAGCCTTTCATCACAGAGCCTTCGGCCTTCTGTTGCAGACCCATCAGCCTGCTGGTGTGGACTTGCACAAGACACTAGGGTGAACTCCAGATCTTGGATTGAACTCTTCAGCCTCCAGTGCATAGACACCCTCTGCACGCTTCCTCATTGGACTCTGTGACTATCGTAATCCAGTCTTGTTGTTTCTGTATATTCTGGGTTATATCTGTTCTCTATAGTAAAACCCTGACCAATACAGATTTTGGTACCGAGAGTGGTCCTAGAGAAACAGAATTATAACAATGGCATTCTTTAATGGTTGTTAGAGCTTCCTGGAGTTGGCTTGGCAATTTGGTGAGACCTGAAGACACCAAGGTCTCTGCTTCTACTTCTGTGGAATATACTGATAATCCTTGGCATGAACTGTTTAAACTAATACATCTCATGGATCCATTTGATTATCGTAAGTCACCAATTGTGAGATGTCAAAAATTTAGTGACTCTGTACAAAACAATTTTGAATATCTTTGGCAGAGTAGTCAATATAATGATGCTGGATGGTTAGTCTTAGCCACTTTAGACAAACTAATGAAGGAAAAATCGCATCTCCAGAAACAGATAAGAAATTTAAAAGTTTCTCAGTGTGTCATGGGTGAAAATCTCCTCTCTTTTAGCCACAAGGCTGAGATTGCAGAAACCCAGACACAATCCCTCATAATTCAATTGGTTGAACTACAACATAAATTTAATGCTCAGCCTCAAAGGGTATCAGAAGCAAAGGTGAGGGCATTGGTTGGAAAAGAGTGGGATCCCATGAATTGGGATGAAGATGTATGGGAAGATTCTGAGGAAATTGAAGATACTGAATTTCTGGATGCTAATGAACAGATTTGTGAGGGAGCACCAGCATCCCTGAAGGGCCCTATTATTGCTCTTCTTTGCATGCCAGACCTTACAGTGGGGACCGCAGTTACTCAACTAGGACATTTAAGGGCAATGGGTTTGATTGGGTCCCGGAGTGGCAAAGGTCAAGTGGTGGCACTTAATCACTGAAAGCAGGGTCCACATACTTACCGTAATGGACAACAAAGGCAGAACAATAACCAGAATAATCTAACACATGCAGACCTCTGGCGTTGGCTGATTAGCCATGGCATTCCTCGAAGTAAAATAGATAGGAAGCCTACAAAATTTTTACTAGATTTATATAATCGAAAAAATTTACGGGCAAATGAACAGAACCTTACATCAAATCATGGTAACAGGGAATCACGGCCCCTCAACTAGTTCCAAGATTTGAGCCAGTTTACAGACCCAAAACCCCTCGAATGTTGGGGAGGCCAGGTCCCCTTGGAGAAGAACTCTAGTGCACCAAAATTTACACTGTTAATCTTTCTCCCATCCTTCCCCAGAGGGACCTAAGGCCTTTTGCTCGAGTGACTGTCCACTGGGGGAAGGGGAATGATCAGACATTTCGGGGATTACTGGACGCTGGTTCTGAACTAACACTGATTCCAGGGGATCCAAAACCTCACTGTGGCCCTCCAGTTAGAGTAGGGGCCTATGGAGGCCAGGTGATCAATGGGGTTTTAGCAAATGTCCGACTTACAGGGGGTCCAATAGGTCCTCAGATTCACCTGTAGTTATTTCCCCTGTTCCAGAATGTATAATTGGGATTGAGGTACTAAGTACCTGGCAGAATCCTCACATTGGTTCCCTAACCTGTAATGTGAGGGCTATCATGGTTGGGAAGGCCAAATGGAAGCCACTAGAGTTGCCTTTGCCTGGTAAAATAGTAAACCAGAAGCAGTATCGCATTCCTGGAGGGATCCAAGAGATTACTGCCACCATCAAGGACTTAAAGGATGCAGGGGTGGTGGTGCCCACCACATCTCCATTCAATTCCCCCATTTGGCCTGTGTAAAAGACAGATGGGTCTTGGAGAATGACTGTGAATTACCGTAAACTGAATCAGGTGGTGACTCCAATTGCAGCTGCAGTACCAGATGTGGTTTCCTTGCTTGAGCTGATTAACACATCTCCTGGTACTTGGTGTGCAGCTATCAATTTGGCAAATGCCTTTTTCTCCATACCTATCCATAAGGATCATCAAAAACAATTTGCTTTTAGCTGGCAAGGCCAGCAATATACCTTCACAGTCTTACCTCAGGGGTATATTAACTTGCCAGCCCTATGTCATAATTTGGTTCGAAGGGATCTTGATCGCTTTTCTCTGCCACAGAATATCACACTGGTCCATTACATTGATGATGTTATGCTGATTGGGCCTAGTGAGCAGGAGATAGCAACTGCACTGGATTCATTAGTAAGGCATTTGAGAGCCAGAGGATGGGAAATAAATCCAACAAAAATTCAAGGTCCTTCTACCTCAGTGAAATTTCTAGGAGTCCAGTGGTGTGGAGCATGTAGAGATATCCCTTCTAAGGTAAAAGATAAATTGTTGCATCTGGCTTCTCCTACAACTAAAAAGGAGGCACAACGCTTAGTGGGCCTATTTGGATTTTGGAGGCAACACATTCCTCATTTAAGTGTCTTACCCCGCCCCATTTACCGAGTGACTTGGAAAGCTGCTCATTTTGAATGGGGCTCAGAACAGGAAAAGGCTTTGCAACAAGTCAAGGCTGCTGTACAGGCTGCTCTTGGGGCCATATGATCCCATAGATCCAATGGTGCTCGAGGTATCAGTAACAAACAAAGATGCTGTTTGGAGTCCCTGGCAGGCCCTCATTGGTCAATTACAGCGGAGGCCTTTCGGATTTTGGAGTAAGGCTCTGCCATTGTGTGCAGACAACTATTCTCCCTTTGAGAAATAGCTGTTGGCCTGCTACTGGGCCCTAGTGGAAACTGAACGCTTGACTATGGGACACCAGGTTACCGTGTGACTTGAGTTGCCTATCATGGCCTGGATATTATCTGACCCACCAAGTCATAAAGTTGGACATGCCCAGCAACAGTCTATCATTAAATGGAAGTGGTATATTTGTGATCGAGCCAGAGCAGGCCCAGAAGGTACAAGTAAATTACATGAGGAAGTTGCCCAAATACCTATGGCTCCTATACCCGCTATGTTGCCTTCAGTTTCCCAGCATGCACCTATGGGTGTATGCCCTGTGGGTGTACCATATGATCAGTTATCAGAGGACGAGAAGACTAGGGCCTGGTTTACGGATGGCTCTGCACGTTATGCAGGCACCACCCGCAAGTGGACAGCTGCAGCATTACAGCCCCTTTCTGGGACATCCTTAAAAGACAGTGGTGAAGGGAAATCATTACAGTGGGCAGAACTTCGAGCAGTGCACTTAGTGTAGTACATTTTGCCTGGAAGAAGAAATGGCTAGATGTGAGACTGTATACTGATTCATGGGCTGTGGTCAATGGTCTAGCCGGATGGTCAGGAACTTGGAAGGAACATAATTGGAAAATTGGTGACAAAGATATTTGGGGAAGAGGTATGTGGATAGACCTCTCTATATGGGTGAAGGATATGAAAATATTTGTTTCCCATGTAAATGCTCACTAAAAGGTAACATCAGCAGAAGACTACAACTTCAATAATCAAGTGGATAAGATGACTCGTTCTCTGGACAGTAGCCAACCTCCTTCTTCAGCCACCCCAGTCATTGCCCAATGGGCCCATGAACAGAGTGGCCATGGTGACAGGGATGGAGGGTATTCATGGGCTCAGCAACATGGACTGCCACTGACCAAGGCTGATCTGGCTTCAGCCACTGCTGAATGCCCAGTATGCCAGAGGCAGAGGCCAACACTGAGTCCCCGATATGGCAGCATTCCCCGAGGTGATCAACCTGCAACTTGGTGGCAGGTTGATTATATTGGACCACTTCCATCATGGAAGGGACTGCGCTTTGTCCTCACTGGCATAGATACCTATTCTGGATATGGCTTTGCATTTGCTGCATGTAATTTTTCTGCCAAGACTACCATCCGTGGACTCACAGAATGCCTTATACACCGTCATGGAATTGCACATAGCATTGCCTCTGACTAAGGAACACATTTCACAGCTAAAGAAGTGAGACAGTGGGCATATGCTCATGGAATTCACTGGTACTACCATGTCTCTCACCATCCAGAAGCAGCTGGATTGATAGAAAGATGGAATGGCCTTTTGAAGACACAGTTACAATGCCAGCTAGGTGTCAATAGTTCGCAAGGCTGGGGTAAAGTACTTCAACAGGCTGTATATGCTTTGTTTTTTTTTTTTTTTTGTTTTTTTTTTTTAAGGAGAAAAGAAAAGAAAGAAAAAAAACAGTGAAGGGGTACAAGTTATACAGATTTACAGAATAAAAAAATGCACAGTAGGAAATCACTAGTTAATGGATTACATATTGCCATCTTAGAAATAATTGTTTAAGTCACAAAATTAAAGCTTGTAGAGTGGACATTCCAACAATGATACTGCAAACAGTTCTGTTCAATGATCCAATAAAACTCTGTGCTATCATTTTCTATCTTATACATTTAAATATACATGCAGTTATATAGTTTAGAGCACTTTCTTTTCCTCTCTTTTGTACAGTGACTATTACACATTTTGGGTTTCATTGCTCCCACGGTTCTTGTTGCTTTTTTGGAAGAGAGTAAAACCAAATGTGACATAACAGAACAGAATTGGTCAAGTCAAAAGGGTGGACATAATAGATAATATAAAAACATACAAGGTGATCAACAATGGTTACCATAATGCCTCCCGCTATTTCTAATAGAATTGCCTATATCATTAGTTGTAATACAATTGAACAAAACCGTAAAGAATAAAACCGACAAAACCAAAACATTGGAGATATTGTAGGTCTTCAAAAGTAGATAAAAGTCAACGAGAATGGGCGTTATAATGAATCTCATTATCTTCTCAGCTGATGCCTAAACTTTCGAACCTGATACTATCCAGCAAAACAGAATAGGGGAACATCAGTTAAAAACCAGATGGTGAGAGTAATACAGGGCTTCAAATCGAGATAATAGAAAGTCAAAGTGGGTTACTATATTATATCCTGCTATATTTTTCCCTTTAATTAAATGGATAAAAATAAAAAAGTAAATAATGGAGTGGAGATTGAGAAAAAGGAGGGCATAACAGCGAAACAGGGCAGATCAAAACATAACCATTTAAGCAGAATAGTGTTTCACCACCAGCTAATCCTGACCCAAAAATAGTTACCATATTGACTCCCTCCCTGAAGTCCTTGAGTACAACTTCATATACTGTAGCATTAAGTATATCAAAACAATGTAAATCCATTTAAGAGAATGACAGCATTATAGAGTATTTAGAATCGACTAACAGAAAATGAACAATGGTCTCTGTATAATCTCCTTGTCTTTAAAAGGTTTTTTCTTATACTATCATACATAACAAAATCCAATAAGATACAACCTGTTTAGACCATTGGAGACAGAAGAACAAAAGCTAGATGAGACTTCAAAACAAGATGGTACTAAATCAGCATTACCTATTAAGATGTCATTTTCTCCAAAAAAAGCTGTTCCTATCATCCAATCTTCTGTCTCATTTCTGTTGAGCTCTTTTTCTGTCAGTAGCTGTCAGTTTGTCTTCTTCATTTTGTTCTCTGCTCCATTCGTTGTGGCCTCCCCGCCCCTATTTCTGGGTTCTTTGTATTTTTCTTTTTTTAGAATATCCTGCAATACTTTCTGTAGGGTTGAATTGGTGGTTGCAAATTCCCCCAGTTCCTCTTTATCCTGGAAGCACCTCGTTTTTCCATCAATTTCCAGGGACAGTTGTGCAGGATATCTCAATCTTGGCTGTAGATTATTATCTTTCAAAGCTTGAATTATTTCCCCCCATGCTCTTCGTGATTTGATGGTTTGTGAAGAGAAATCTGCTGTAATTCTGATGGGTGTTCCTTTGTAAGTGATCTGTTTCTTGTCTCTTACAGCTTTTAATATTCTGTTCTTGTATTGAATTTCTGGAATTTTTATTATTATATGCCTGGGTGTTTCTCTGTTAGGGTTGTAGGTAGCTGGGGTCCTGTATGCCTCATACATTTGAGTATCTTTACCTTTTGCTAAATTAGGAAAATTCTCCTGGATTATTTCTGTGAGTAGCTTTTGTAGTTCACTTGTTTGTGTCCCTACTTCTTCTTTTATGTTCTTAATCCTTAAGTTATGGCTCCTCTTATCATCTTCTTGTCTTTGTATTATTGCTGTGTGTTTCTTTGTTATTTTTAAGAAGTTTTTCATTTCATTCTCCCATGTTTCAAGTCTGCCCTCCAATTCAGATAGTCTGTCCTTAGTTTCTTTCAAGCTGTTATGCCAGTCTTGGGTAGACTTCTTAATTTCTTGATAGTCCCTTTGCACCTGCTTCACATACTCAATGCTTTCTCTGTTTTCTCCATCAAGCAATTCTCCCCTCTTTTTCTGTTCTTCCATTCCACCATCTGCTTTTTCCTGGGTGGTGCTTAGCATTTCTGTAACTATTCTGCATACTTCTAGCTTCAGGTCATTGATAACTTCATTCCTGAATTGGTCTATGAGGCTCTCTAAATGGCGCTTAATGTATATTGGTGCAGTGTCCACTATTGCCTGATTCTCAGGATTGGGGGTCGAGGAGCCTTTTTTGTTGCTTCCCTTCCCCATATTTTCTGTTCCTTATAAAATGTAATCTTACACAGGAGGCCCGGCTTCCCTGCCTGTCAGCCCCAGCTTGATCAAATTGCGCTGGCTAGTTGTTCCCGCTCACCGCTGCGCCCCAGGGAGTTGCGGAGGAGGCAGCCTACGCGGGAGTCGGTCGCTCCTCCGGGCCACCGTCAAGCTCTGGGATCTGGGTTAGGCCAGCCTAGGGAGTCCGCGAGCAGCGTCCCTCCGGCCAGGCACCTTTCACCAATCCCGTCCGAGAGGGAAATGTGCGGCTGCAGTTGCCACCGCACCCTGCTCTTACAGGACTGCCCGCGCCCAGAAAAACCTCCGCTGGAGTCAAACTGCGGTAGGGAGTCAGTTCCTCGCTCACCTCGCCACCAGTCAGCCTTCCTCCCTGTCCGTCGCGTTTCCGACTCCGTTCGGAGACTCCCGTTCCCAGAGCTCGGCAGTCGCGTCTCTCCTTGCCGAGCCGCCCGCCGGGCGGCGGGAAATCCAAACTGCGGTTTCCAATGGCGCGGAGTCGAGCCTCCACACCGAGACTTTTCTGTTCCTATTTTAGCGCCAGGACTGTATTCCAAGTTGGATTCTCTCAGCCCAGTTCGTTCCTGAGTCAGCAGAGCATATCTCTACTGGTTCGTATCTCCTTAGTCCGCATCATTCCTGGCCTCTGAGCCGAGCCTTTAGAGAGCGTTCAGTAGTTGCTGTTGTCTGTCCGCCATGTTCTCTCAGTCCTGTATATGCTTTGAATCAATGTCCATTATATGGCACTGTGTCTCCCATAGCCAGGATTCATGGGTCCAGGAATCAAGGGGTGGAAATAGGAATGGTGCCACTCACCATCACCCCTAGTGATCCACTAGCAAAATTTTTGCTTACTGTTCCCATGACTTCATGTTCTGCTGGACTAGAAGTTTTGGTTCCAGAGTAGGGAAGGCTTATATCAGGAAGCACGACAATGGTACCATTGAACTGGAAGCTAAGACTTCCCCCTGGTCATTTTGGTCTCCTCATGTCTCTGAGGAAACAAGTTAAAAAGGGAGTCACAGTGTTGTTAGGGGTGATTGACCCAGACTACCAAGTGGAGGTTGGACTACTTCACAATGGAGGAAAGGAAAAATATATATGGAGTGCAGGAGATTCCCTAGGGCGCCTTTTAGTATTACCATGCCCTGTCATTAAGGTTAGTGGAAAATTACAGCAACCTAATCCAGACAAAGTGACAAGTGGTCCAGAACCTTCAGGAATGAAGGTATGGGTCACTCCACCGGGGAAAGAACTGAGACCTGCTGAGGTGCTTGCTGAAGGCCAAGGAAATACAGAATGGGTAGTGAAAGAAGGAAATTCTAAATGCCAGCTACGTCCCCCGTGATCAGTTACAGAAAAGAGGATTATGATTACTATTTCTCCCCAAATACAGTTTCAATGTAACATAATGTTAGACGTAATACTATCTTTTGGGAATTGTTAAACTTGTGATACAATGTTAAGCTTATGAACTGATAGGAGTAAGCATCAACCAAAGAAAAGTTACATTGTGTATTTTGGTAGGGGAATTATTGTGTTTCCATTTGTACGAAGGACAGTTATAAAGGACAGTTATAACATGTTAGGCGCAATTATATGCATGTTTGTGTATCTGGAACTAGTTTAAAGAAATGTGTCTGGTTGCCAAGTTGACAAGGGGTGGATTCTAGTGGTTGATTTATTGTGTCAACTTGAGACAGTTAGAAGCTAACTAAATGGGTTTATCGATTCTACACCCAAGGATGTAGAAGAAGACCCACCCTAGGGTGGGTTATCACCTCGAGGTATAAAAGGGGAGGAGAAAGGACAAATCCTTGCCATTCTTGGGAGAAGCTCCAGTCTTCACCTTTGGTTTTAGACCTCGCCTCCTGGCTTCCAGTATAGACTCTTTAGCTTCCCAGCATAGACTCTTCAGCCTTTCATCACAGAGCCTTCGGCCTTCTGTCGCAGACCCATCAGCCTGCTGGTGTGGACTTGCACAAGACACTAGGGTGAACTCCAGATCTTGGATTGAATCCTTCGGCCTCCAGTGTATAGACACCCTCTGCACACTTCCTCATCGGATTCTGTGACTATCGTAATCCAATCTTGTTGTTTCTGTATATCCCAGGTTATATCTGTTCTCTGTAGTAAAACCCTGACCAATACACTTACCAATTCCAATAATACAAGGGAAGAAGAGAATAGGTAGTCATTAAAAAGATTTCTTGGGAAGGAAAAGTAAGTGCCAGAGAAGAAGCATAACAAATGTCCAGCAACTTCAATTCCATGAAGCACCAAGGGTTTTGGCCTGGATTTTGTGTAAATAACATGCTTCTCTACTTCAGTGATTCTGAATTGCAATTTTAAAAATGCAAAATAATATTTTACTTTTTGGTGTATTTGTATCAGGAATCAAACTCAGGACCTTGTGGTTTGCTAAGCACACTTAGGCCGTTGAGCTATTTCCCTGGCTTTTTTTTTTCAGAATAGTATTTCACTTGTTTTTGTGGAGGTAACATCTCCATACTCTTCCTTCTTTGTTTTAAAAATTAGATCTTAAAGATCCCATCAATTTTTTTACTACTTGACAGGTGGGTTATTAGGTATATATGAGATGTGTTTAACATGCCACAGTTGAAAGAAAATCCAAAGAGAATTGGAAATATAGGCAGAGTTGCTATCAATCTTAATTTGTGAAGGCAGTCCCATAACAGAAAACCTTGAGAGTAAATGACATTTAATGTGTTTTACAGTTCTGTCTCAATGTAAAGGTATAGATTTCAAAGTAAGCATGTTCTATAGATATATTTGTGTTTAACAAAATGGTTATAATGAGTCTGTTTATCAAGCCACATTTTAAACCACAAAAACTGACATCTATATAAGGACCAGACTGTGTCTGTTTCTGTCAATCAAGGCAAGTGGTAACAATTTTATAGACCTGTTTATGTGTAATATTAAGAGCATGAATGTGTGCTTTTAGCACCTTAGCGAAAAAATTGATGTGCAGCCAGAACCTGTTCTAAAGAGATAGGATGCTTAACCAGAGTGTTAGCATGGGTGTTGGGCTAGCTGGCCCCCTAGGGAGCCAAGAAGATTAGAAAGAGAGTGAACATGAGTAACAGAGAAAGGTGCAGTGTGGGGTCTGATCAATTATTGCAGGTGTCTAAACCTGTGGGACAGAATTTTATCATTAGTATCATGAATAAGAACGGTTTCATTAACCTGTAGGGTTTTCACAACATAAGTCCAATCAGCAGCAATATTGAGGGGTTGTTTAGGGAATTTTTTCATGTTTTCAATCATGGTTGTCTTAGAAATTGAATCTCTGTATACCATTAGCAGATAAGAAGTAAAAAGCTTCATAGAGGGGAGGGGTATAACTTAGTGTCACAGCACCAGCCTGGCAAGCATGAGGTCCTGAATTTGATTTCTGGTATTTCCCCACAAATAATAAAAACCTTTATAGAGAAAACTTGAGATCAAGGGAAACATAATGCATTAACATAGCAATCATGATACTATCATATTAAGTGACATGAAAATTTTCAGTGAAATCTGTTGTTTGGTAATAGACTATCACCTAAGTAGAATGAATTTTATGTGACATTGTTTGGATTGTACAGTGTGGGAGCGTTGTTGTATTGATAGGCTGACTTAAGCCTTGAAGAAGTACTTAAATCTTTTGGTTGGCTTGCCTATGTTGAATTGGCATATATATTTTATCACTAATGGCTGTAACACATGTGAGTGATATTTGAGTTGAAAACTTTATTATCATGAATATTTTTAGTCTAGAAGTCACCAATATGATGAGATGGTTTTAGTTTTGTATTTCAAAGACTTGTAGATCTGGGAAATATATGTATGTTTAACACATGATAAGGCCAGCAATAATGGATGTTAAAAACTAGGTTGGAACTTCTGGAAAAGCCAGTTTGTCTTTGTTGAGTTATTGACCAATTTGGTGTCTCTGCTTGGCATCCAGAAAATATCATGTTAAATGTTAATCTCAAAAATGAAAGTTACAACATTTGTCTGAAAGCATCAGTTAAATTACAAAGGAGAGTTGAGACATAGGGAAGAGGAAAAAGTGAAAGTCAAGGACATAGCCTCCTAATCTTTGCACATCAAGGAGCTTTCAGAGGAAATAGTTTGTGCTCAGTAAAATCAACAAGCAAACATACATATTTCATAACATTCTGCATCCCCTACAAACATTTTTGACATGCTTGACCCTTTGAGTTTTGTCACTATCAAAAAAAAAACCCCTTGTAATACAAAATCCTCTCCCTACAAAACTATGTATTTTTCTCTCTGTCTCACTTACTATAACTTCTATCAAAACAAAGTTGGCTGCTGTGACTTAGAATTTAAAATGTTTAAAATTTAAAATGTTACATTGCATCTGACTGGCTGCAACAAGCCTTTCAAGCAATCTTGAATAGTAAAAGTTATCTTACTTCTAGAAGAAAGCAGAAAAAACACATTTTCCTAGGACATAGAATGTCTGTTATTTTGGATTGTTCCTTCTGACATTTTTTCTTTAATCTCCTCCATTGAAGGTTTTATGCACACTCTGAAAGCAGCTTTGCTATACATTTGAGAGACAGTATTTATAGCCTAATTATTTATTTTAGCTCATGAGTGAGGTTATTTGGTCACCACAAGTGTCTGTATAATTTTCCCTTGCATCAGTTTCTCTGTTCGTAAAATAACAGTCTCAGTCTCAACTGTTCTGTGGTTTCTAGGTAGACAAAGTTATCCAGGTTTAGTGAGCCACCTGAAAATGGAGTGGGTTGCATCTTCCTCCTTCCCAGGAAGGAAGACCCATTATACCCAGGCACAGAATTTCCCAGGTGAGCCCTCAATTATGAAAGACTTAATTTACTTGTTTAGATCTGGATTGGACTCCAGGGGCAGCCAAAACATGGCTATAAGTTGATACTCTTGTAATAGTGAATTGCTGAGTTCCAACAAAGCAGGTACAGTTATTTCAAAGTTACTAACACAGATTAGATTGAACATACAGTGAACAAATGTGCAAAGCATTTTTCTGATAGATGTATTTTATTGGCTTGAGTTTTGTTGCATCTAGACCACTTTTCTTTTTTCCTTTATTTTTAATTTTATTTTATGCTTTTAAAATTTTCATTTTACAGTCAGATATTTTAAACAGACATTGTAAATGTCACTTACATTGTTTTTCTCCTTAAAGTTTGACCCATGTCATAATCAAAGCAGGAGAAATGAAAGTAAAAGATCAAAATGGGAAATTGTCTCCATTCACTAAGCAGTTGAAGAGCTGAATAACCCCTAAGTAATCCTATGATAGTATGAAAGCAAAAGATAAGAGAAACAAACATGTAAAGAAGCACTGGTCCCCACTCACTTAGCACTGGACAGTTAAAAGACACTTGATAACATGCCTATCCAATTTAGGCAAGCTTAACAGAGGCTGTGGAAATCCACTAACCAAAGCAAATCTTTTCCAAAAATAACTTGCTTTTATTTCTGCTGATGCCCTGCAGATTTGGTCGAAACTTAACTCATTCATTATAGAAGTCCTGAACTGTTGGCCAGAAGATCCCTTCATCTTTCTCACTCACTTCAAATCCTCCTTTGACCTTTTCTCCCCACAAGTTAATCAATCTGTTTATTCCATTGGAAAATATTACCCTTGAGGTGCACAGATTCAACAACAAATAATTAATACAAATGAATAGCAAATAATTAATCAAAAGGCTCAATTGTGTTTAGGGGAGAATAGCCAGTTGTAATGGTAGTGGTGGATCTCGTGATCAGTAATTTTGGCCTGGAGGACATAACTTCTTTTTCTTCAGGGGTAAAGGGAAGCACGTTCAGTCTTGACCTGGCTTCTCATTCTGTGTTTTACATCTAGGCTGCACCTATGAAGGAAACACCTACAACAGCTCCTTGGAGTGGCAGAGCCCAGCTAAGCCCTGTGTCCTGCACCAGTGCCAGGTAAAGTCCAGTAAAAACATCCCAGAGAGACTCTGAGTAGCTGCTTTGAGCCAACTGAGAGTGACACCCAAGCAGATAAACAAAAATGAGAAACAAATGCAAACCCCACTGTATCCTTGTAGTTTATTGTGACATTATCATAACAAGGCAGGTAGAGGATGGATATTGTATACGATGTTTCCAGAAACACAGCAGAATGGTCTGCCATTGTAAATTGTGCCTGGAAAGACTCCAGGAGGACGCATATGTCCTTGGGGAAAATACATGTCTTCCTGTGAAATCATCTTTGTGCAAAAGATGAATTCCTGTTAGCAGAAAGTACGTATTATTAGACAAGGTGTGTTTTTCTTCTTTGATTTAGAAAGGCTTTGAGCAGAAGCCAATCTGTAAACTGTATTAAAGTGAAACAATTAGTACACTGTATCCTCAGTGAGTTCAACCTTACAAATCTAAGAACCAGTAGCTCAGCCTCTAAGGGGCTTATTGTGCCTGATCCTCAGGGCCTCTGACAGCAGCAGGGATCCTGCATGGCTGTGATGCCCACAGGCATAGAGCACACACGATGGACCAAAGGGTCAGTGAGGAACCCAAGGTTCAGACTTGTTTTCTTGTCTCTGCAGAAATACCCCTTCTAAAAGAGTAAGTCATCTAATTTAACATTACTTAAAAATCCTCTATAGAGAAGCTACTGTTAAATCCTTTTATCCTGAACACCATTTCATTATCCCAACATTGCATGTGCATTTGAAGAAGGTTGGAAGGTGAATATTATGGATATTTCTCTCCCATCTCATCTCAAGCACATTGACATTTAGTGAATTGAAATCTGTATTTTATGACACCATGTTCTCATTAGATGCCTAGAGTAGATCTTTAGTTTTTCATTCAACTAAATATTCAGCTTATTTATGCAATGAATCTAAGTAATTTTCAAAAATAAACAGTAGTAAAATGGATATAAACAATAGATTCATTCTATTAACTAGTGATTTCTTACTATTTATTTTTTAAATTTTGTATTACTCGTACCCTTTTTGTTTTTTTCTTTTTCTCCTTAAAAAAAATAGATTCATTGAATAGATCAAAGTTTGTTGAATTTTATACTCCACATTATAAATTCAGTCAATCTGGCACAAAGAAGCAAGAACAATTACTTTTAATCACACCAGAAGCCCATAATCTTTCCAAACTTTGCACCCCTCCATATCTACTCTGTGTCCTTTTTTCCTTTCAGTATTGGACACTGAACACAGGGTCTCACACACAGTAGACAAGTATTCGACCATCCTGTTGCTGAGTACATCACTAGCCCTTTTTATTTTTTAAGACAGGATCTAAGTTGCCCACACTGTCCTCAGACTTATGGTCCCTCCATGTAATTGGGTTATAGGCATGACAACTCTTCCCAGCTTACCTTGATTTGTCTTCAGTTCATATATATTATTATTTTGCCCTGCCTCTTGGTCAGTGAAATTTCCACTCTTTAACAGGGGTATCTGAGAGCCATGGTTCTAGTATTTGGTAACCCAGAGGACCACATGCCCCTTGGGATCTGGGACGACATTCTTATAAACAGCCAGAGGTCCTGAGCAAACACAAATTGCTCAAGGTAACTTTTGCTGTCTTTAAATGACGACATTGCTTACATTAGTGGAAGCTACCATGCAACAGGAAACATTTTGTTGCCTGAAAGACACATTAGGTCATCACAGAGGTTAACACTGAGATTCCTATTGCTTGTCATCTTTAGTCACTGGCACATAACCAAGAGAGAACTGACTCAGGAGTATCAAATTATTATCTGAAAACTCAGGAAACCAGAGCTTCAGAGCAGAGCCCAAAAAGGGGGAGTCACCTGTCAAAAGATGAACCTCACCTTTCCTTCTTCTTCCTGTGCTAAAACCAGAGTCCTGCTAGCTAGGAAGGAGTTGTTTCCTTCAATAAGAAGAACAAACCTCTGTGAAGGTGGTCACAGAAAGTTGTTCCTTTGCCCACAAGCACCTTTGCATTCCTGCCTTTCTGCTTCCTTCTTTAGGAGGATGCAGAAAGTGACCATTCACAGGCACCTGCTGGCGAGTCTCCTGGTTTTTTGCAGAAATGATGAGATTGCAGTCTCTCTCCAGCTCTTCAGGAGGTGGGAGGTCAGTAACAGAGAAGACAGTGTCAGGCAGGCAGTGCAACATGGGCTATGCTGCTCACACTACTAATTATATAACCTGTCCGCACCTCTGTCACTCTCCATAAAATGGGGCCAGAATGATCTCATTGGATTGGAGTTTGCAAGTAATAAGCGAGACTCTCATTAAAAATGCTCCTGGGAGCCACCTACCTGTACAGGTACAATCAGGAACCAAACAGATGCTAGCAAGCCCAATGATCTGGTTTCTTTCCACTTGCATTTAATTCCACCTTCTTATCTTCTCCAACAAAAGGCGTTCTGGTGAAAATTTTACCTGTGTTTTCTCTCTTTCAATTTCTTGGTGGACGATGATGATTTAAAGATCACAGACAAGCACTTCACACTGAGAACCAACCTGAGCATCCATGTGGATGGAGATATTGTAGGAAAACTGACCCTAGGCCTTAGCTTTCTGCAGTCATGTAGCTGAGTGTGAGTCTTTTATTGATTCTGCTGATTGCCGATATTTTGCATTTTTCTCCCAAATGTAATCTAGGCCACAGTAAACTCCCCCGGTGGTGGAGAATTTGGACTTGGTCTGTAGACATTTAGGGTATAGCCCTTTTGCTGGGTTGGGATGACATAGTAGCAGGCGCAATAAAGGAAATGGCCTCATTGTCAAACTGTCATCTGTATTTTCAGCTTGTCGTACCCTCCATTCCAAACAAAATGAAACACATCATGTGAAAAGAAATAGACATTCATTCATAAGATGGGTAGAGAATGTAGAGCAAACTTATCAGAGACCAACACTGAAAATTAATTTTAGAATTAATTTGACATTAGGAT
Source organism: Cavia porcellus (assembly GCF_034190915.1). Lineage (NCBI taxonomy): Eukaryota > Metazoa > Chordata > Mammalia > Rodentia > Caviidae > Cavia > Cavia porcellus. The sequence goes on from NW_026947506.1 coordinate 18,607,685, forward strand.
GGTATTGGAATCCCAAGATCAGTAACTTCTTTGCAGTTTGCAAATGACTCATTCAATTTCATGTTTAAAACCTAAAGTCTGTGTTTGACATCTTCAGTAAGAACCCAGCTTTGTCCAGTCTCTGCCTTTGATGCTGCAATGGAGACTCAGGCTGTGACTGGACCTAGTGATGTTTCTAAGTCTGCAGAGCTGTCCTAGTTGTTTCTAGAAGGATGGTTGGGATTTATCTGGACTCAAAGAGCTCTGGATGCTACACAGGTCTCTGTGCTCCAGGGCTAGTGCCTTGAAGAATAAGAACAATGATAGAAAATACAGCCAACATTGAAAATGTAAAACAACTGTGAATGAGCAGCTAGACTCTTGTCAGCTACCAATGGACCATCAGAAAATTTTAAAACTCGATTTAAAAGAAAGGAAGCAGAGCCACAGAGAGAGTGCAAGGCCAGGAAAAAGAGGAAGTGATGAGGTTTGCCCTCTGAGATCCAAAGCATCAGTAGGAGTGAACAGGGGATTGTAGGTCATTTGTGCCCAGTCCTTTGGGCCCAATGCCCACCTCACCATGTACGTTATGGGTTTGGGTTCTTCTGCTTGGTTACTTTCCTGAAGTTTAGCTCCTTGACACAGTCCAGGGCTGGCTGACTGTGTGCTGTTTGTTGCAGGAGGGCGTCATGACAGAGTCTGAGGTGCGCTGTGTCGTTCACTGTAGAAACCCAGTGGAGCACCCGGGAGCCTGCTGCCCCACCTGTCCAGGTAACATCCTCAGGGAGTGGGAGGCAGAAGGCTCCTCAGCACAGGGCAAGACTGTTGAAATCTCCGTGTCCTTCAGTGGTGATGTGCAGTTCCTTTCCTCTGCTGGATTTTTCTCACTCAACCTCTATGCACCTGACAGCATTAGAGGGTGCACTCCTCTCCTTTGCAGGGTCCTGGCCTGGCTGGAACCTTTGCTCTCCCTTTTCTGAAGGGCATGGCAAGACTGTGTCTAGCATGAGGGCAGTGTGCTATAGGTCCTGGCTAGTGGCTTGTCTGGATCTGGAGGCCTGCTTTCCATTCATAGATCCAAAAGAGGCTTGTCTTTGCTTCTAGAAATGTCTTTAACACTTCGTATTGTGCTGCTTTGGTTGGAGCTTGCTGTTGTGACAAGGCAACCAGGTGTTTTCTGACAACTGAGAGCTGCGTCCCATGTGAATTTAGCTTAGGGATTTGCTGGCATTCTTTTCAGTGTGGTTCCACAAGTTGGGCCCACTGTCTTTTGTAGAAAGGCCCCTGCCTAGCTGACAGTGAAGAGCTCTTCCTTTTCCAGTGGCCAACTCTCTCCTCCCACCTTTCCTTCAGGGATTGCAGAGGCCTCCTGCAGCTCTTCTTGCTCTTTCTCACAAGTCTGGGGATTTTGAGGTGAGACATTTTTCTGATCTTTTATGCACTTGCTAATCATCGAGGGTAAGTGTTCTATGTTTGGGGTTTCGCTGAGCACTTTTCCTGACTGGTAACAGGGCAACCACTACTCTTTGCTTAGCAGGGTGATCTTGAAGCTCTGCTGTTCTTTGAGCCTCTTGTGAAGTGGTGAAAGTCCTGGGGGTCCTCTGCAGACATGAGCCCCTCCATGTGGCAGACCCAAGCCCTTTTCAGAATTCAGTCTTCTCTTGTCCTTGAATGACAAGGACAACAGTTTCCACCTCTTCTTACCTTTCTTATGTCCTACAGTCTTTTTTTTTTTTTTTTTTTTTTTGTCTTTTTCCTTTTTATCGGTACCGGGGATCGAACTCACGACTGCCTGCTTTCAAGGTAGGCGCTTATGCCGCTGAGCTAAACCCCCAGCCCCATGTCCTACAGTCTTTATTCAGCTTCCTGTCACACTGGGATATCTGTGAAGCTTGTGTGACTGATGAGCTCATATGAAAGCCAAAAAAACTGGTTATATCTACACTAATTCTTTCTGTAATCCAGTTATCTTGTATCTGTCACACAGTGCGCCCAGTCTCTTTCCCTTCTGATGCATTAAATGTTTTGTATCAGATCACCACATCCTCAGACATTGGTGGGATCTTTAAGAAGTGGATGAGTAGCTCTCTAGGGCTGCACCCTGGAATTTCCTGAGAAGCTGAGACACTGCATCTTGTACTCAGGCTGCAAGTAAGCTCAAGTCCATTAGAATTTGGGTGGGTGGGGGCACCCTGCCTCCCTGGTGATTTCCATACACAGCCAAACTGGAGATCGGTAACAGAGAAAACTTTGTCGTACAGATTTAAAGATTATCACAGCTCACAACTATAGATTCAGGTATGTTGAGCAGACAGCTGCCTTATCAATGAAGAATGAACTCAGAGCATCCCACTCATAGCCAGGGGACCCTCGAGGAGCAGGAATAGCCACAAGGAGCCCTTAAAACCCTGCACCCCTCCCTGTGGGTAACATCCTGTCACTCAGGAGAACCATGTGTCCAGCTGCCTGTGAAACATGGTACAAAAACTGCAGCGTGATTTATCTCAGCAGCTGAGCACTCCCGTGTGAGCAGTTTTCTTTACTCCATGGTTTGCTCGCGTCCCAGAAAGGAAAAGACTAAGCTCCACAGTCATGCTGAGTGGAGTCCTCATCACTGTACAGAGAGGAGTGAGATGTTGGTCACACCAGTGCCTGCCAAGTTCCTCGAGTGAGCTAGGATCAGGGGACCTGTGCTCCTCTCTCCTCTCAGCCCACTGCATACCACAGGAAGTGCTTAGCTCAGTTCTATTTTTAGAAGCTGATAAGCCAGGGCCACATGCCAGCCCTAGACACCTGGGAGGCTCCGTACCCTAAAATAGAGATCATTTGCCTCAGTTCTAAGCACAGTATTTGAGATGCAAGTGGGTAGGTTTGGAAGGTGCCGCCTGCCTGCAGAGTTCATCGCCCTTTGTCATGAGAGGCCTTCCACCAAGCCTCGATGGGACAGTCAGGAGAGGCCTCGATGGGACAGTCAGGGGAGGCCTCGATGGGACAATCAGGGGAGGCCTCAGCCTCCTCCTTGGAATCCAGGGGGACAGTGTCTGTCACCGACCAGGGCATGGCAGTGCACATGATGGTAAACAAGCCCAGTCTGTGGTCAGCTTCTTCTGGAAACTGATTTCAGAGCATTGCTTCTCCTCTGCCCCTTCCTGTCTGTCTGACTCTGCTCAAGGATGGTACATTGTCATGGGAATTTTGAACAGAATTTCCACTGAAAATGCCTTGACTCAGTGTCAGTGTAGATCGCTGTGGTTAGTGTGTCTAGCAATATGGATGACAGAGATGCAGGCACCCAAAAGGATTGGAAACACTTTGTTGGACATGTCTTTTGGAGAGAGGTGACTGAGCATCTGTCATTTATGAACAGTGTTGAGACACAACCACAGAGACCACGCTTACTGTGTCTTCCATGTCTCTGAGAGCAGGAGCAGTGCCTGGTGCTGGCTTTGGGTGTGAGTATCAGATAGATCTTATTCCTGGAGAGTTTTAAAATTCACTTTTACTTGTCTTTTTGGCTTCAGACTCAGCAGTATTTTGTCTACACATCTTTCTGTTGAATAGAGGATGGTGACCTGCTTTAAGATGGGTTAGGTGGGATGACACCCACTCCTCATGAGGAACCAGGTGCTCCGAGAGTGGGGGCTTCTGCTCACAGCTTTAGCTGATGGACTGGGGCACTTCTGTGTCCTGCACAAGAGCTCACTGTCCAGCACTGTCACAGTGACCCTGCCTCTAATCAAGTGCCTTGCAAGGACAGTCCTGGGGAAGGTAGCTTTGCTAATAAACCATAGTCACTGTGGCCCACATGACATGGAGTGAGTGTGGCCAGCCTGTACTGCAGGTCACTTGTGACATTGCTTTAGAATATGGCAGTGACTTGAGCATCTTTCTGATGAGGGGACATGTCTTGGATTTCGATCCTTTCATCACCCAGCCTTGATGGGGGCCAGAGCCCGTGATCACCACCTGGTGGGCTGCAGGCCCATGGGGTCACTGCTGCCCCCACCTCTGCGCCTTCTTATCTTTGCTCCCGCCTTGCTCCATAGTGCAGAGGGAGGCTCAGAACTGAGTTTGAATCCCAGCAGGGCCACCTGTGAGCCAGGTGAATTACTTTCCCTTAGAGCCACAGTTCTCTCATGTGTGAACAAAAGGATGGCGCCCCTGCTGTGTAAGATTGCTGGGGAAATGAGGGGGTCAGCTGCATGGGGAGATTAGTGAAAGCCCTTGGCTGCATCTGCTATTGGTCCCATGGTTGATCCCTTCTTTGCTTCCCTTATCCTATCCTGGTCCCTCTGAGGTTTGGGTCCTGGCAGTGGCCAGCATATCATGACTCCAGAGGCACAGGGTGGGGCTTCCTGCAGTGCATTTGTATTGCACCCCCAGTCTAACTTGGGCTCCTCTTAACTTTCTGGCATTGTTGGGGTTTCTGGTTCTGTGCCAGCATATCATTCTTCACATACTGTATTTTACAGTGCACCGGTGCTGTCCACTGACCAAAGAGGACACTGCTGGGTGGCTGGAGTGGAGGTGGGGCATGAGCAGGCCTGGGAGGACTGTGTCGCATGGATACTGCTCCTGCCTGATTCTGAACTCCACTCTGCTTTTTAGGCTGCGTGTTTGGAGGTGTGCAGTACCAGGAGGGAGAGGAGTTCCAGCCAGAAGGGAGCAAGTGCACCAAGTGTTCCTGCCTCGTAAGTCCTGCATGGATGTCACCATGGCCCCGGGCTCATGTTTACTTGTCCCTGAGCAGCTCTCTCAGCCTGGGCACTGCTGACACTGGGCTGAGGCTGGTGTGTGTCTTACAAGAGGTATAGGAACAGCCTGGCCTCCACCCTTGGTTTCCTTACAGCCAGAGTGGTCCACAGGCATTGCCTGGGTCCCCTGCAGAGCAACCTGGCTTCCAGCCAAGGAACACTACTCCAAAGCATGAGGGAGCATTGTCTGTGCTCCTCTGCTGGTTCCTTTTGGGGGATTCTGTGAGTTTTTGTTTCTTGGGACAGAGTCACTTCCTACTGAGGAAGCCATTGGATTTTCTGCAGTCCAATGGGAAGCAGATGGACATTCTGGTACATAGTATTCTATGGGGGTTGGGTGGAAGGAAGTCGTCTGTAAACACTGGCTGCAGGGTCGAGGAGGGATTAGTGAGGAAAGGTCACTATATAAGAGTTACTTTTATAAGCATTGTGACTTTTAATTTATATTCCAAGTTCATCCTCAGAATCTTGAGGAAGGAGAGGACCCTGGCCTGCATTGTAGTTTTACAGGGATCTTTTCATTCTGTGTTTAAGTCTGGAGTGCAATCACCGATGGCAGTGGTGGTAGTTACGGGGGTCTGGTCCTAGGCAGCGGCTCTGCATGCAAGAGTATATTTTTAATTTTTTTAAAAAGAATAAAAACAACAACAAAAATAGATATAGGGTATGAAAACAGTAAATTAACAATGGTTATTATACTACATATTGTTATTTTTTTTTTAAATTTTATTTAAGGAGAAAAGAAAAAAAAGCAGGGAAAGGGTACAAGTTATACAGATTTACAGAAAAAAATGAACAGTAGGAAATCACTAGTTAATGGATTACATATTGTTATCTTAGAAATAATTGTTCAAGTCACAAAATTAAAGCTTGTAAAGTGGACATTCCATCAATGATACTGCAAACAGTTCTGTTCATTGATCCAATAAAACTCTGTGATATCATTTTCTATCTTATACACTTAAATATACATGCAGTTATATAGTTTGGAGCACTTTCTTTTCCTCTCTTTTGTACCATGACTATTACACATTTTGGGTTTCATTGCTCCCACGGTTCTTATTACTTTTTTGGAAGAGAGTAAAACCAAATGTGACATAACAGAACAGAATCGGTCAAGTCAAAAGGGTGGACATAATAGATAATGTAAAAACATAATACAAGGTGATCAACAATGGTTCCCATAATGCCTCCCGCTATCTCTAATAGAATTGCCTATATCGTTAGTTATAATACAATTGAACAAAACAGTAAAGAATAAAACCGACAAAACCAAAACATTGGAGACATTGTAGGTCTTCAAAAGTAGATAAAAGTCAACAAGAATGGGCGTCATAATGAATCTCATTATCTTTACAGCTGATGCCTAAACTTTCGAACCTGATACTATCCAGCAAAACAGAATAGGGGAACATCAGTTAAAAACCAGATGGTGAGAGTAATACAGGGCTTTAAATCAAGGTAATGAAAAGTCAAAGTGGGTTACCATAATATATCCTGCTGTTTTTTTCCTTTAATTAAAAGGATAAAGATAAAAAAGTAAATAATGGAGTGGAGATTGAGATAAAAGAGGGCATAACAACGAAACAGCGCAGATCAAAACATAACCATTTAAGCAGAATAGTGTTTCACCACCAGATAATCCTAACCTAAAAGTAGTTACCGTATTGTCTCTTTCTTTGAAATCCTTGAGTACAACTTCGTATACATATTGTTATTTTCAAAATAGTTGCTCAGATTACCAGACGTAGGCATGCAAAACCAATTAAACAGTATAAGCACTAACTATTCCTTTGCATGAACTATTAGAATTAGTAGAAGAATTATTTTAGCATATATATATATATATATATATATATATATATATATATATATATCCCTTCCTTCTTTTCTGCTTTTCCCTGCCCTAATTATTCTTTGCTTTTGAGGAGCTTCTTTCCCTTCACAATATCTATTGTATTTTAGATCTCATTTACTCTTTCAGTTTCTTACACTAAAGAGTCAATACTATGTTTAGCACATTTGAGTCTGATTTATTTCACTTAGGAGTATGGTCTTTAGTTGCATCCATTTATCTAAAAAAGTCTTGAGTTTATCTTTCTTTTTAGCTGAGTAGTAATACATTGCATAAAAATATGACATATTTTTATCCATTTCTTGGTTAATGAGAATTTGAGTCATTTCCAAGATCTAGCTATTACAAATTGTGCTGCCATAAACATGCAGGCACATAAATCACTATGAGATGATATTTTTAATTATTCTGGGAAAATACCCAGAAGAGAAATAGCTCGGTCAAATTGGATCTTTGATTATAGTTTTGAGGAAATTCCATACTGATTTCTACAGTGGTAGCACCAGTCTGCACTTCCACTAACAGTGGACAACGATTCCCTTTTCCCAACAGCCCCATTTGTTATTGATTGACTTTTTTTGATGATAGCCATTCTTTCTTGTGTGAGATGGAATCTCAGTATTGGTTTAATTTGCATTTCTCAAATTAACAATGATGTTGAACATCTTTTCATATATTTGTTTGCCATTTGTATTTCTTCATCTGAGAAGTATATGTTCATCTCAAATGCCCATTTTTGGATTGGGTCATTGAATTTAAAAAAAATTAATTTAAAGAGCTAAAAAAAAGCAAAACAGAAAAAAAAGAGAAGCAATAATACAAAATTCAAAAAAAAACCACTAAGAAATCACAAGTTGACAAATTACATACTGTCATCTTAGAAATAATTGTTCAAGTTACAAAATTAAAGCACACAAAGTTCTACTCAATGATCCAACAAATACTTAGTAATACGCTTATCAATCCTACACACTTAAACACACATGCAGTTATGTTTTTTAGAGCACTTTCTTTTCGTCTCCTTTTGACAATAGCAGTTGCACATTTTGGGTTTTATTACTCCTACAGTTCTTACTACTTTTTACACTAGAGACACAATGTGATATTTATAAATATGATTCTTATTTATTTCACTTATGAGGATAGTCTCAAGTTGCCTCCATTTCAATATGAAGACCTCAAGATCATCCTTTTTACAGCTGAGTAATATTCCATTGTATAAAAATACATCTTTTTCATCTACTGTGTGGTTGGTGGGCATTTTGGTTGTTTCCAAGATTTAGCTATTACAAATTGTGCTGTTATGAACATGGGTGCACATGTATCACTATGACATGACCTTTTCTGTTTTTCTGGGAAAATACGCAGGAGGGGAATAGCTGGGTTGAATGGAACTTCCAATTCTAGTCTTCTGTGAAATCTCCATAGTGATTTCCATAGTGGCTACACCACTCTTCACTCTCATATAATAGTTTTGGGAGTATAGCCATTTTTCACAGTGTTGGTTCTTCCTAGCTAACAGCAGGGAATACCCTTCCATTTTTAGTATCCTCTTCAATCTCCTTTGTTAGCATAGCATAATTTTCAGCATATAGGTCTTTTATATTCTTTGTTAGGCTGATTCGTAAGTATTTCATTTTTTTAGATGCTATTGTGAAGGGCAATACTGCCATAATTTCTCTCTTGGTGAACTTTTTGTTTGTGTACAGGAATGCTATTGATTTTTGAGTACTGACTTGGTATCCAGCTACACTGCTGAATTTATTACCTCTAGTAATCTTTTAACGGAGTTTTTTTGGGTCTTCTATATAGGGTATCATGTCATCTGCAAGTAGTGATAATTTAACTTGCTTTCCTATCTTTATTCCTTTTATTTCGTTGTCTTATCTGATTGCCCTGGCTAGTGTTTCCAGAACTATATTGAATAGGAGTGGTGATAGTGGACATCCTTGTCTTGCTCCTGATCTTAAAGTGAATGCTTTCAGTTTTTGTCCATTTAGTATAATGTTGGCTGTTGCTTTGTCGTAGATGGCCTTTATGAGATTGAGGTAGACACTATGTATTCCGAGTTTCTGAAGCATTTTTATCATGAACATGTGTTGGACTTTATCGAATGCTTTTTCTGCATCTATTGAGATGACCATGTGGTTTTTGGTTTTGGCTCTGTTGATGTGGTATATTACATTTATTGACTTGCATATGATAAATGGCCCCTGCTTTCCTGGAATAAATCCCACTTTGTCATATTGTGTAATCTTCTTCATGATTTGCTGCATTCTATTTGCCAGTATTTTATTGAGAATCTTTGCATCATTATTCATTAGTGAGATTGGCCTATTGTTCTCCTTTTTGGTTGGGTCTTTCTCTGGTTTTGGTATGAGAGTGATACTTGTCTCTGGGAATGTTTTAGGGAGGATTGCTTCCTTTTCAATTTCATTGAAGAGTTTAAGGAGTATTGGCATCAAATCTTCTCTAAATTTCTTGTAGAATTCAGCCATGAATCCATCAGGACCTGGGCTTTTCTTTGTTGAAAAGTTTTTAATTATGTTTTCAATTTCAATAGCTGATATTGGGTTATTTAAAATTGCTATATCTTCTTGGTTGAGCTTTGGTAGCTCATATGTTTCAAGAAATCTGTCCATTTCCTCTGTGTGAGTAGAGATTTTCAAAGTAGGTATTCATGATCTTTTGAATTCCCATGGGATCTGTTGTAATTGCCCCCTTTTCTGTCCTTACTGCGTGAATTTGGATTTTTCTTTCTTTTTTCTTTATGAGGTTAGCTAGAAGTTTGTCAATTTTGTTTATTATCTCAAAAAACAGCTTTTTGGTTCATTAATTCTTTGTATTTTTTTTTAGTTTCAATTGCATTGATTTCTGCTCCAATCTTTACAATTTTCTCTCTTCTATGAGCTGTGGGTTTAACTTGCTCTTTTTTTTTAGAAGACTGAGATGAAGCATTAGATTGTTTATTTGTGCTCGTTCTGTTTTCTTGATTTGACAATTTATTGCTATATATTTCCCTCTTAAGACCACTTTCATTGCATCACACAGGTTACAGTATGTTGTTTCTGCATTCTCATTGAATTGTAGGTATTGCTTTATTTCTTTAATTTCATATGTAGCCCACTGGTTGTTCAAAAGTTTGTTATTTCACTTTCATGTATTTATGCAGGTTTTGCAATTTTTTGGCATTAATTTCCAATTTCAGGTGCTATGTTTAGATAGTACGCATGGGATAATTTCAGACCTTTGCAGTTACTTAAGAATGTTTTATGGGATTTTATACAGTCTATTTTGGAAAATGTCCCATGCCCAGCTGAGACGAATGTGTATTCTGATGTGGTTGGGTGAAACACTCTGTAAACATCTACTAAGTCCAATTGCTTGCAGGTATGATTCAGTTCTATTATTTCTTTGCTGACTTTTTTGTCTAGTTGATCTATCTCTTTGTGACAATGGGCTGTTAAGGTCCCCTGCTATAATTGTGTTCTTGTATATTTGGTTTTTTAATGTCCATTAGTATATGTCTTATATAGTTGGGTGTTTTGTACTTGGTGCATATATATTTATAATTGTTAGTTCTGCCTCTTGAATTTTTCCTCTAATGAGTATGTAGTGACCTTCTTTATCTCTTCTAATCATTTTAGGTTTGAAGTTCACATTGTCTGCAAAGAGAACATTTACCCCTGCTTTTTTCTGGGTTTCCGCTGCATGGAATACTGTTTTTCATCCTTTGACTTTTAATCTGTGAGTTTCCTTTTGGGTCAGATGTGTTTCTTGTGTATAGCATATTGTGGGATCATGTTTCTTGGTGCATTCTGTCAACCTATTTCTTTTGATAGGTGAATTGAGGCCATTTACATTTATGGATGTAACTGATATGTACTTGCTCGAACTTTCCATGCTATGTTCCAGTTATTTGCTTTCTGCTTTTCCCCCTTGTTTAATTGCTTGTCCTACTTGGTGGTTTCTTTCTGTTATTGTTCTATGGATTGTGGTCATTTTTATCTCTATCTAGTATGTCTTTCAACACTCTTTCTAAGATTGGTTTGGTGAGATGAATTTCTTCAGTTGTTCTTTGCCATGGAAGTATTTTGATTCTCCATTAAATTTGAATGAAAGTTTTGCTTTCAATCTGGATTGGAAGTTGTTTTCTTTCAGGGGTTGAAATACCTTACTCCAAGCTCATCTTGAGGGTTTGTGCTTAAAAGTCTACTGTGATTCTGATTGGCTTTCCTTGATAGGAGAATTGTGTCTTTTTCTCTAACAGCTTTTAGTATTCTGTTTTTATGCTGTATGTCTTAGACCTTAATTATTATATGTCTGGGTGTAGATTTATGTTATTGTGACTGTTTGGTATTCTATATGCCTCACTTCTCTGCATATCAGATTTTTCCCCATTTTGGGGAAATTTTCTTCTATTACTTCTGTGAATATTTTAGTTATGTCATTTGCATTGACTCTTGCATCTTCACTGATGCCTATTAATCTTATATTTTTTTTTTCTCTTGGCATCAACTTGAAGATGCTGGATTGTCACTTCATGCTGCTTTGTTATTTTTGAAAGTTCTATCCTTTCATGATCACTAATTGAGATCTTGTCCTCAAGGTCCGAAATCCAATCCTCAGCTTCATTTGAGCGGTTTTGCCAGCTTTCAATAGCAATTTTTTTTGTTTTTTGGATGTCTCTTTGAGTTTGTTTCATGAATTCTACATATATTCTATATTGTTCATTCAAGGTTTCAATCAGTTTTCCATGCTTCTGTACTTTTTTCCTCTGTTTCTTCTTTAGCTGCACTCAGCAACTTCTTTACTAAGGTTGTTATTTCTATCTTTACATAGGGTATGTAGTATTCTAATTTGATTTCCTCTATAGCCTCATGGAGTTGTTTTTTTTTTTTTAATTTCACTCACTATCTTTTCAGAAATTTCTGTTGTGTTACTTTTGAAGGCCTCTATTTCAGTGTCTCCTGTACTTGCTTCTGGTGGAGTAGATGTTTGAGATTGCATTTTGCTTTTTTTGTGTTGCCATTTTCCTTTTTTGGATTAATACTTGACCCTTCAATCTTACTAATGTCAGCTGTTGGTAGTGTGTATCTTGGGGTCTTACTGTAACATTGATGTCCAGTTGCTAGGTCCCACAATGAATAGGTGGACCAGTCACCTGACTTCCTCCTGTAGCAACTATTGAGTGAGTTCTATATTCTTCCTGGGCTGTCAAGCCTAGTAGTATTGATGTAGGTCAACTTTTAGTTCCTGCTATTACTTATCTTCAGGTTATTCCAGGTCATCAAATCTCCCTGTCTATCATATTTGTGTCCACTGAGACCCTACTGTGTCCCTATTATGTGTCTATGTGTCTCATAAGCCCTTTTGATTTTCTCCAAGTTGGGGGAGTCCTTATTGGCACACTCCTTACTCTGTCTGGTGTTTTCTGCATGCAGGAAGGGGTCACCCACACTCTTATCAGACTCACCAAGGTCTGACAGTTAGTTGGGGGGAGCTTTACTACTGGCCTATTTACCCACTGTACACCTCTATTTTAGGGGCATACTTACCACACTGACTAGAGCCTGCCGCAATCTTCCATTTGGGTGAGGCAGTCACTGAATCTCCCCTCAAGCTAGCACAGTTAATCCGCTGGGCCAAGGTTCTGTGAGAAAGAGTGGGAGCTCTGGCTAGAGTTCTGGGTCCTGCAAGGTCATGTGGAGATGGTGGGAGTCACAGGAGTGGCCTGGGTCTAGGCTGGCCCCGGGCGCACCTCTGGTTGGAGTTCCTGGGTCCTGCAAGGTGTTCTGTGGAGATGGCACCGGTTGCAGGTGAGCCCTGTGTCTAGGCCATCCAGAGGCGCACCTCTCAGTCATTGAATTTGGGGGGCCCAGTTTTTAAAAATTCTTCATATATTCTAGAGAGTCCTTTGTCTGAGGGACAGTTGTCTAAAATTTTTTCCCACTCTGTGGGTTTTCTTTTCACTCTGTCACTGATTTCTTTTGATACTCAAAAACTTTTTAATAAGATGAGATCCTATTGCCTGATTCTCTGAAGTATTTCCTATGGAGTTTGGTTTTAGTTCATTAACTCCTTGTGTCTTCAAGATTTCTACCTAAATTGCCTTCCAGTAGACTTAGTGTTTCTGTTTTAATATTTAGATCTTTGATCCATTTGTTATGCATGGTGATAGTCATGGGTCTAGTTTTTGTTTTTGTTTTGTTTTGTTTTTTTTAATTTAAGAGGAAAAAGAGAAAAACACAAAACAAAACAAAGCGGTGTAAGGGTACACATAATACAGAACTACAAAAAAAACCATAACAGTAAGGAATCACCTGTTAATAGATTACATATTATCATCTTGAAAATAGTTGCTCAAATCACAGTATCAAAGAATACAAAGTGGACATTCAAACAGGGAGACTGCAAACAGCTGTGTTCAATGATCCAAAAACATTGATATAGTCAGCTATTTAACACCCCAAACACACTTGCTGTTATATCCGTTAGAGCTCTTTTTCTTTTTTTTTTTTTCCCGCTCTTTTTTACAACAAAATTTACACATTTTGGATTTTATTATTCCTTAGTGCTTAGTACTTTTTTGGGGGGGAGAGAATACAGTCAAATATGGCAAAACAGAGCTGTCAGTCAAAACCAAGGATAGACATAGCACATGGTGTAGAACAGAGTACAAGGTTATTAACAATGGTTATCAACGTTGTCTCTTGTTTCCTTAAAAAGAATTGTCTATCTCATTAGATATTATAAAGTTGGACAAAACAGGAGAGAACAAGACCAATAAAACTTAGGCATTGTAAACATTACAGGACTTCCAAAGAAGACAATAGTCAAACCAGAATGGGCATCTTAGTGAATCTTATTGCGTTCAAAGTAGTTGCCTAGATCCTCAAACTGGATACTATCATACAGAATGGAACAGAGTCTAATCAGCCAAAACAAGATCATGGGAGTATTACAGGACTTCAAAACAAGTTAATAGAAAATCAAAAAGAGTTACTATTTATATATCCTAATTTTTTAAATTTTTTCTTTAATTAAGACAAATATAAGAAATGACTAAATAATTTTTTTAAAAGAATAAGGGGGAGATTGAGATAAAACAGGACATAACAATATAACAATAGAGGTCAAAGCATGACTGCTTCAGCAACCTAGTACTTCACCACCATATAACCCGACTTAATAGTAGTTACCATAGTGTCTGTTTTTTTCCTTGAAATATTTGGATAAAACTTCATATACTCTAGCTTCAAATATTTCCATATCAAGAAGCCCAGAATAAAGCCTTTCTAATTAATGAGTGAAAACTTTATAAGGCTTCAAGGCCACCTAATGGGGAATCATGATTAACACATATTTTTATATAATTGAATCATTACTTACATTAGGGAAACTATTCGGTATTCACACATGCGAGATTGATTTATTTCACTTATGAGTACGGTCTCAAGCTGCACCCATTTATTGATAAATATCTCAATGTGATCCTTCTTTATAGCTGAATAATACTCCATTGTATAGAAATACCACAACTGTTTTATCCATTCCTCAGTTGATGGACACTTGGGTTGTTTGCAACATCTGGCGATTACAAATTGTGCTGCTATAAACATAGGTGCACATATATCACTGTGGTATGATGCTTTCAGTTCTTCTGGGAATATGCCTAGAAATGGAATAGCTGGAATAAATGGGATTTCCAATCCCAACTTTTTGAGAAATCTCCAGACAGATCTCCACAAAGGCTGTACCAGTCTACACTCCCACCAACAGTGCAGGAGAGTTCCTTTTTCCCCACAGCCTCTCCAGCATTTGTTGTTGGTTTTCTTGATCCTGGCCATTCTTTCAGGAGTGAGATGGTATTTCAGTGTGGTTTTAATTTGCATTTCTCTAATGACCAATGATGATGAGCATTTTTTCATGTATTTATTTGCCATTTGCATTTCTTCATCTGAGAATTGCGTATTCATCTCAGATGCCCATTTTTGGATTGGATCTTTGAATTTTGGAGGTCTGAGTTTCTTTAATTGTTTATATGTTTTAGACAAGAGTCCCTTGTCTGAGAGAGAGTTCACTAAAATCTTTTCCCAGTTTGTGGGTTTTTTTTTCACTATGCTGGAGATTTCTTTTGACATGCAGAAACTTTTTAATAAGAAGTGGTCCCAGTTATTGATTCTGGGGAGTATTTCTTGTGCGGTTTGAGTCCTGTTCATGAATTCTTTACCTATTCCTATGTCTCCAAGGTTTCTGCCTAATTTGTCTTCCAATAGATTTAGTGTTTCTGTTTTAATATTCAGATCTTTGACCCATTTAGATTTTAATTTAGTACATGGTGATAGACATGGGTCTAGCTTTAGTTTTCGGCAAATGGAGAGCCAGTTTTTCCAGCACCATTTATTAAAGAGACTGTCGTTCTTACAGTGAACCTGCTTGGCTCCTTTATCAAAGATAAGGTGGTTGAGTGTGTTTGTAGTTGTGGTTGTATCTTCTAATCTATTCCATTGATCTTCGGTTCTGTTTTGATTCCAATACCATGTTAATACTGTTGCTTTGTAGTATAACTTCAAGTCAGGGATTGTGATGCCTCCTGCTTTGTCTTTGCTGCTTAGAATTGCCTTTGCGATTCTAGGTCTCTTCTGGTTGCAGATGAAATTTAGGAGTGATTTCTCTAGATCTATAAGGTATGTTGATGGTATTTCTATTGGGATTGCATTGAATCTGTATAACAGTTTTGGGAGAATGGCAATTTTCACAATGTTTTTTCTTCCTATCCATGAGCAAGGGATGTCTTTCCATTTTCTGAGATCATCTTCAATATCCTTTTTCAGTGTATTATAATTTTCACTGTATAAGTCTTTCACTTCTTTCGTAAGAGTAATTCCTAAATATTTCATTTTTTTCCTTGCTAATGTGAAAAGTCCAGTTTCTCTTATTTCCCTCTCTGTGATTTTGTTGTTCATGTATAGGAATGCTATTGATTTCTGAGTATTGATTTTGTATCCAGCCACATTACTGAATTTATTTATTGTATCTAAGAGTCTTTCAATGGAGTTTAGGGGGTCTTCTATGTAGAGTATCATGTCATCTGCAAACAATGATAATTTAACTTCTTCTTTTCCTATCTTTACCCCTTTTATTTCTCTTTCTTGCCTAATTGCTCTGGCTAGTACTTCCAGTACTATATTAAATAGGAGTGGTGATAAAGGACATCCTTGTCTTGTGCCCGATTTTAAAGTCAAGGCTTTCAATTTTTGGCCATTTAGTATGATGCTGGCTGTTGGTTTGTCATAAATAGCCTTTATTATATTGAGGTAAAGACCATTTATTCCAATTTTCTGTAAAGTTCTTATCATGAATAAGTGTTGGACCTTATCGAAGGCTTTTTCTGCATCTATAGAAATGATCATGTGATTCTTATTTTTGGCTTTATTGATATGGTGGATTATATTTATTGATTTGTGTATGTTGAACCATCCTTGCATTCCTGGGATGAATCCCACTTGGTCATGGTGTATAATCTTCTTGATGATTTGCTGGATCCCATTTGCCAATATTTTATTGAGGATTTTTGCATCTGTGTTCATTAGGGAGATCGGTCTATAGTTCTCTTTTTTAGTTGGGTCTTTCTCAGGTTTTGGTACTAGAGTAATATTTGCTTCCAGGAATGACTTAGGAAGCATTGCTTCCCTTTCAATTTCATTGAATAGTTTGAGGAGTGTCGGCATTAGGTCTTCTTTGTATTTCTTGTAGAATTCTGCCGTGAATCCATCTGGGCCTGGGCTCTTCTTGGTGGGTAAGGACTTAATTACATTTTCAATTTAATTAGCAGAGATTCAACAGTTTTACATCCTCTTGATCTAGCTTTGGTACTTCATATGCTTCTAAGAATCTGTCTATTTCTTCTGTGTTATCAAACTTTTGAGAGTAGAGGTTTTCGAAATAGGTGTTGATGATCCTCTGTATTTCTATTGGGTCTGTAGTGATTTCTCCTTTTTCATTTCTTATTGCATGAATTTGAGCTTTTACTTCCCTTTTGTTAAATAAGGTTGGCTAGGGCCTTATCGATTTTATTTATTCTTTCAAAGAACCAACTCTTTGATTCGTTGATTCTTTGGATTGTTTTCTTAGTCTCTATTGCATTGATTTCTGCTCTGATTTTTATAATTTCCTCTCTTCTTTTGGCTTTGGGCTTGACTTGCTCTTCTTTTTCTAGCTGTTTGAGGTGTAGCATCAAGTTATTTATTTGTATTCGTTCTGTTTTCCTGATGTGGGAACTCAGTGCAATAAATTTTCCTCTCAGGACGGCTTTCATTGCATCCCACAGATTCCGGTAAGTTGTATCTGCATTTTCATTTTCTTTTAGGTATTGTTTAATTTCTTCTTTAATTTCTTCTGTGACCCACTGATTGCTCAAGAGTGTGTTATTCAGTTTCCATGTGTTTGCGGAATTTTTGCAGTATCTTTTATCATTAATTTCTAATTTCAGAGCGCTATGATCCGATAATATGCAAGGGATGATTTCAACTCTTTTGCATTTGCTTAAATATGTTCTGTGAGCTAATATATGGTCTATTTTAGAAAATGATCCATGTACTGCTGAGAAGAATGTGTATTCTGATGTTGTTGGGTGGAACATTCTGTATATGTCTATCAAACCCATTTGTTCACAGGTGTGATTCAGTTCTGTTATTTCTTTGCTCATTTTCTGTCTGGTTGATCTGTCCCTTGGTGTCAGTGGTGTATTAAGGTCTCCTGTTACAATTGTGTTACTGATAATTTGAGTTTTCATTTCTGTTAATAGTTATTTTATATAACTGGGTGCTCTGGAGTTTGGTGCGTATATATTTAAGATAGTTATCTCTTCCTCTTGGAGTTTTCCCCTTACGAGAATGTAGTGACCTTCTTTGTCCTTAATGGTCATTGTTGGTTTAAAGTTCACGTTGTCTGCAAACAGAATGGCTACTCCTGCCTTTTTCTGGATTCCTGCTGCATGAAGAATTGTTTTCCATCCTTTGACTTTCAGTCTGTGAGTATCCTTCTGGGTTAGATGGGTTTCCTGTAAACAGCATAGGGTTGGATTTTGTTTCTTGATCCATTCTGCTAGTCTGTTTCTTTTGATTGGTGCATTGAGACCATTTACATTAATGGTTATTACTGTTAAATGCTGGTTTGCTGTTGACATGTTATCTCTCTGCTGTTGCATCTTTATCTTTCTGTTCTGTTTAATTAGCTGCTTTGCTTAGTGGTTTTTTCCTTTGTGTATCTAAACTGTCTTTCAATATTTTTTGCAGGGTTGGTTTGGTGTTCATGAAGTTCTTCAGCTATTCTTTGTCATGGAAGTATCGTATTGCACCATCTATTTTGAATGATAGTTTTGCAGGATATATCAGTCTTGGTTGGAAATCATTTTGCTTTAGGAATGGAATATTTCACTCCATGCTCTTCTTGACTTTATCGTTTGTGCTGAGAAGTCTGCTGTGATTCTGATAGGTTTTCCTTTATAAGTGATCTGTCTTTTCTCTTTGACAGCTTTTAATAATCTATTCTTTCTTGGATTTCTGGGATGGTGATTATGAAATGTCTGGGTGTAGTTTTATTTTGGTTATGACTATTTGGAGTTCTATATGCTTCACTGATCCTGATGTCAGTTTCTGATCTCATGCTTGGGAAATTTTCAGCTATTACTTCTCTAAATATCCTCCTGACATCCTTCATGTTGTCTCCCTCTCTTTCATTAATCCCTATCATTCTTATGTTATTCTTCTTTGCATCGTCTTGCAGTTGTTGAATTGTTGTTTCCTGATTCCTTGTTATTTTCAAAAGATCTTTCCTTTCCTGTTCACTAGCTGCAATCCTGTCTTCAAGGTCTGAAATTCTATCTTCACTTTCATTAAGGAGGTTTTTACAACTTTCAGTGGAGTTTTTTATTTCCTGTATATCTCTGTGCATGTGCATTATGTATTCTGTTTGTTTCTTATATTGCTCGTCTAGGGATTCTATCTTTTTGTTTAGTTCCTCCAATTTTTTATCTGTGTTTTCTTTAGATATATTTAGAATCTCTTTCATTTCTTTTATCATTTCTTCTTTTATCTGGGAGATTATTTCGAGTTTGAATTTCTTTAAAGCTTCCTGGAGTTGCTTGTCAATTTCAGTAGCTATTGTGTCCGATATATGAGGTGGATGGGATATATTTTCTTCTATATACATCGCTCCTAGGGTTTCTTGAGATGGGCTGGAGGTTTGAGGTTGTAATTTGGTCTTTCGTTTTGTCATTTTCCTGTATTTCTGTGTTTCAAGTGTTATTTGAAAGCTTCCTCAGGATCTGTTGAAAATCCCCTTCTATGTTTGGTGCTACTGAGACTCTGGCACCGCGCTACCCCAAGCCATTGGGCCTACAGAACCAGTGGCCCTCCTCTGCCTGCTTAGAACTCCGCACTTCCAGATAAGCTGGGCCTCAGGGATACTGTGCGCCCACCTGCCCCTTGAAAGCTCTACAGTTCTTCAATCGCAGCCGGGTTAGGGTACTCACCACAGGCCGTTGTGCCTCAGGAACCTGTGGTCCCTCCTTGCTTGCAGAGATATCCACAGTCCTCCAGACACACAGAGAGGCCGATGAGGGCACTCCAGATCTGCCCAGCTCCTCCTCTGCACACTGATGGCCAGGCGCGGCAGCCAAACAGGCTGGGCTAGGCTGATAGTGTGGGCCCGCCCACCCATCGGGAGCTCAGCAGTTCTCCAAGTGTAACCGGAATGGGGAGGCTGATGTGGAAGCCTCGAACCCACCTCTCCCCTTCACTGCACCTGGGAGCCTGGGGGAACTCCCAACAGTCTGGGCGGAGATATCCAGAGTCATCCAGACACGCAGAGAGGCTGATGAGGGCACCCCAGATCTGCCCAGCTCCTCCTCTGCACACCGATGGCCAGGCGCCGCAGCTAAACTCATGGGTCTAGTTTTAGTCTTTAGGATGTGGAAAGCCAGTTTTTCCAGCACCGTATGTTAAAGAGACTATCTTACTTCCAGTGAACATGTTTTGCCTCTTTGTCAAAGATAATGTGATTAAGTGTGTGTGGTTATATTTGTGTCTTCTAATCTGTTCCATTGATCCTCAGGTCTGTTTTATTGCCAGTGCCATGTTGATTTTATTACGGTAGCTCTGTAGGATAAGTTCAATTCAGAGATTGTGATGCCTCCTGTCTTGCCTTTTTTGCCCAGGATTACCTTTGCTATTCTAGATTTCTTCTGATTCCAGATGAATTTTAGGAATGTTTTCTCTAGATCTGTGAGTTATGCTAATGGAATTTCGATTGGAATTGCATTAATTCTGTATAATAATTTTGAGAGAATGGCCCTTTTCACAATGTTGGTTCTTCCTAACCATGAGCAAGGAATATCTTTCCATTTTGTGAAATCCTCTTCAATTACCTTTTTCAGAGTACTTTAATTTTCAATGTATATATCTTTTACCTCCTTTGTTAGGTTGATTCCTACTTATTTCATTCTTTGTATGCTATTGTGAAGGGTACATTTTCCCTTGTCTAGTGCTTGGATTGGGGTGTGAGTGCTACACTGGCCTAGGAGTGGAGCCCGAATGTAATGTAATGGCAGGAAGAAGGCGTGTCTCGCTCTCTTCCTCCTTGCTGTTTGCAGCCACCATGAACTGCGGCCCAGCCATGCCATCCTGCCTTGGAGACAACTGAGTATGGACAGAAACCTCCAAAAACTGTAAGAAATAAACCTTTCCTTTCCCAACTTTGGGCTTCAGGTATTTTGTCTCAGCAACAAGTAAAAAGTAACGAAGACAATGATGTACTGCATTTTTTTTTGTCTTTTTCCTTTTTATCGGTACCAGGGATCAAACTCATGACTGCCTGCTTGCAAGGCAGATGCTTATGCCACTGAGCTAAATCCCCAGCCCCAATGTACTGCATTCTGTTTGCTAGTATTTTACTGAGGATTTTTGTATCTATGTTCATTATGGAGATTGACCTCTAGTCACTTTTTCAGGTTGGATCTCTCTCTCTGGTTTTGGTATCAGAGTAAATACTTGCCTCCAGGAATGATTTAGGGAGAATTACTTCCCTTTCAATTTCAATAAAGAGTTTGAGGAGTATTGTTATTAAATCTTCTCTAAATTTCTTGTATAACCCATTTGGACCTGACTTTTCTTTGTTGGTAAGTTTTTCATTTCTTCATCAATTCTATTAATTGAGATAGATTTATTCAGAAATTTCTTACTTACTTGATCCAGTTTTGGTAATTTATATGTTTCTAGGAATCTGTCCATTTATTCTGTGTTTTCCATCCTATGAGAGTAAACGTTTTTGAAGTAGATATTGATGATCTTCTGAAACTTTATTGATTTCACCCTTTTCATTTCTTGTTGCATGAAATTGAGGTTTTTGTTTCCTTTTTTAAAATAATTTTAGCTAGGAGCTTATCAATTTTGTTTATTCTTTCAAAGAGCCAACTCTTCATTAATTCTTTGTATTGTTTTCTTAGTTTCCATTGCATTAATTTCTGCTCTGATCTTTATAATTTCTACCCTTTTGGCTTTAGGCTTGGCTTACTCTTCATTTGCTAGAAGCTTGACACGCAGCATTAGGTTATTTGTGCTCATTCAGTTTTTCTGATGTGAGATTTCACTGCTATAAATTTACCTCATAGGACTGTTTTCATTATTTCCCACAGGTACTGGTATGTTGTATTTGGATTTTCATTTGATTGTAGATTTTGTTTAATTTCTTCTTTAATTTTATCTGTGAACCATTGGTTGTTTATGAGGAGTTATTTAATTTCCACGCATTAATGGAGCTTTTCTTTTGTCATCAATTTCCAACTTTATTGCTCTATGGTCAGATAATAAGCATGGTAATTTTGGTAATTTTGATTCCTTTTCATTTCAATAAGCATGTTCAGTAGGCTAGTATATGGTATGTTTTAGAGAATGCCCCTTGTGGAGCTGAGAAAAATGTGTATTTTGATGTTGTTGGGTGAAACACTCTGTAAATGTCTAATAAGTCCATTTGCTCATAAGTTTGGTTCAGTTCTGTTACTTCTTTGCTGAATTTTTGATCTATTTCTGTGACAAAAAGGTGTTAAGGTCTGCTGTTATAATTGTGTTATTGCTTGTTTGATTTTTTCATGTCTAGTAATATTTGTCTTACATCCTTGGGTGTTCCCATATTTGGTGCATATATGTTTATGATTGCTAGTTTTTCATCTAACATGATTGCCAGTTTTTCTCCCCTAACATGTATGTTACCTTCTTTATCTCTTTTGATCATTTTTGGTTTGAGGTTCACATTATCTGCAAATAGAATAGCCACCCCTGCTTTTTGCTGGATGTCAGTTGCATGGAGAATTACTTCCCATTCTTTGACTTTCAGTCTGTGAACTTCCTTTGATTTACATGTGATTCTTTTATAGAGGATATTGTTGGACTTTGTTTCTTAATCCACTCTGCCAGTCTGTTTCTTTTGATTAATTGAAACCATTTACATTAATCATTATAACTGACATGTACTGGCTTATCTTTGTCATATTACTTTTCTGTTGTTGATTCCCTACATTTCCTCTCTGTTTAATTACTTGCCTTGCTTGGTGGTTTTCTGTTCTTTTTCTTGGAATTGTGATCATTTTTGTCTCTTTTTAGAATGTCTTTTAGTGATCTTCGGTGGGTTTGTTTGGTTGCCATGAATTTGTTCTGTTGTTCTTTGTCATGGAAATACCTTATTTCTCCACTAATTTTTAAAGATAGTTTTGCAGTGTGCATCAATCTGGGTTGGAAGTTGTTTTCTTTCAGGACTTGAAATACTTTGCTCCAAACTCTTCTTGACTTGAAAGTTTGTGTTGAGAAATCCACCATGATTCTATGGACTTTCCTCTATAGTTGATCAGTTTCTTTTCTCTAACAGCTTTTAATATTCTGGTCTTGTGTTGAATTTCTGAGATCTTATTATATGTCTGAGTGTAGATTTATTTTCACTATGGATAATTAGAGTTGTCACTTATCTGTATGGCAGGTTCTTTTGCCATTCTTGGGAAATTTTCTTTTTTTTAAAATTCATGTAAGAGAAAAAGGACAGAAAAGAAAATCAAAAAACAAACGAGACAAACAGCAACAACTAACCCAAAGTATAGTTTTCAAAACAAGATGATAGGAATTTAACAATGGTTGCAATATTGCATATTGTTACCTTCAAAAGTGTTGCTTAGATTACCAGATATAGACATGCAACTAATAGAATCAATAGTAAAGTCACCTTAGCTATCTTAAGTTGTCTTTTATATGTATATTTAATTTTGTCTTTTTCCCGTTCCTTTCTTCCTTCTTACTTTTCCCTAACCCAGTTACTTTTCCTTTTTGAGCAGTTTCTTACCCTTATACAATATTTTTGTAGATTTTGGATTGTATTTTCTCTTTCAGTTCCTTACACTAGGGTCTTGGAAAATTTTCTTCTATTACTTTTCCAAATGGCTGTACCTCATTTGTGTTGCCTCCTGATTTTTCACTCATGCCTATCCATATTATATGGTTTTTCTTTGCATCACATTGTAGCTGTTGAATTATTTCATAGTTCCTTGTTATTTTTAAGAGTTCTTTCCTTTCATGATCACTAGCTGTAATCTTGTCTTCAAAGTCTGAAAGTCTATCTTCAATTTTATTCAAGCAGTTTTTCAGGTTTCAGTGGAATTTTTAATTTCCTGGTTATCTCTTTGAATCTATTTCATGCATTCTAATCATTGCCTTTATTATTCATTCAATGTTTCCATAATTTTCCTATGCTTCTCTAATTTTTAATCTATGTCTTCTTTAGTTATGTTCAGCAATTTTTGCATTATGGTTGCCATTTTTTTACCTGAGAGATTATTTCTGATCTTATTTTCTTTACAGCCTCATGGATTTGTTTCTTTACTTTGATTGCTATCATTTCTGAAATTTCAGATATGTGACTTCCAAATTCTTCTATATCTATGTCTCCTGTACTTATTCTGGGTGGATTGAAGGTCTGAGAGTACATTTTGTTCCTTCATCTGGCTATTTTCCTGGGTTCCTCCAGACAAGTTTGCTGCTGAGTCCCAGGAACTTCCTGCACTGGCTCCTGTCCCTCAGTTTAGGTGAATGGGCCAGCCACCTGAGTTCAGTGGCAGAGGGGTTGTGGGTAGGGTTTCTCCTTTCCCATGACTCACTGGGGCCCCCTTGATAACAGAAGGCTTTGGGCAGAATTTCTCCCATGTCTTGCAGATCATAGTGGCTCTCACTGTGGTAGTGGAGTTGTGGGTGGACCTTCTTCCACCCTGTGTGGCTCTCCAGGGATCTCACAATTCAGTTCTTTATTTTTCCTTTTTTATTTTTTCTAATAAAGAATATATGATTTCCAAGTCACTGGTGATTTAGAATGCATTTTAGAATATTAAAAAGGAAATACATGGCAAACTCAAGCATCTTAGTTTCACCAAAGCAGAATCATGTATGAGTCATTGCGAATCACAGCATTTGTCATTTCTCTGCCTCTCCCACCTCTTCCAGCACAGGCTCTTTGTCCTAGAACCCAGAGTAAAGGACCTGTGGCCCAGGATGGCAGTGATTGCATGGAGGATGGGAGGAAAAGAGAGAGTGCTGTATTTGTATCTCAGTATAAAACACATACCGATTTTATGTAATATATTGAAACACAAAAGCAATGTACTAATGAAAATGAACACAATTTCCGTGAATTTCCATGTTTTCTTACAGGTCATGTGTGTTACTTTTTATGTATGTGATTGTTATTATTGCCCATTCTCAATGTTATTGCTTCTGTATTGACCTGTATAACATTTTATAATGGTAATAATTATGATTATTTTAGTAGCTTCATTCTTTGGGAATGGGTTGAGGAAAATGAAAGAAGTTTTGATAGGAAGTTCTGAGTGTGTACTTGGATAAGTTGTCCTTTAGTTGATAAAGCTGTGCTTAGGGCAGACAGCTGATCTCCACCTGGTAAAGGAAAAATAGAGGTGGCAAAGAGGAGGGAAATCCCAAGGCCGTACCAGGTGTCATATGTGTCATAGGGAACTGGAAATGAGCTCAAGGCCAGGGTTCAGGTGTCACAGATTCAAAGTACTGAGGCATTCAGATTTCACTTGCTTTTAAACTTGGTGTTATGTGTCTTGAGAACATACTTATTAGTGAAATAAATATGCCATGCATGTATAAACATATTTCATTAGTATGATAGGAAAAAAGATGTGTATTTTGTCCCAGAGAGAATGACTTCAGCCAAGCAACAACTCAGGCTATACCTGCCTTTACTTTAACCCACTGTGAGTCATTTTGAGTTGACTTTTGGATGTCATAAAATTTTTTGATGTACTGTAAGGTTTGGTTGGGTTTTTTGCATATGGATATCCAATTGTTTTAGTATATTTATTGAGAATACAATCCTTTCTTTACTTATTTGCTTTTGCATCTTCACTATAAATCAATTGTTTGTTCTGTGGGTTTATTTTGGGACTTTAGATTGGTACTTTGGTGGTTTGTCTATCTTGATATCAATGCCATTTTGTCATCATTGGTGTAACTTTGTGATAAGTCATGGGACTGGGGAGGATTAGAGCTCTAATTTTGTTCCTTTATCAAAGTTGTTTAGACTATTCTGAGTCTTTTCTACTTTTACAGAAATGTAAAAATCAGAGTGTTAATCTTTATAAAAAATGATGGGAGTTTAAAAAAGGATTGTTTTTTGATCTTTATTATTTTCTTCTATTTGGTTTTGGTTTTGGTTTGTCTTTTATTTTTAATTTCTTAAGGAAAGAAATGAGGATATTTCATAGCTTCCTTCTTTTCTAATAAATGTACTTAGTGTTAAAAATAAATAAACAAACAAATGCTGTCTTCCCAGAGAATTGAACCTGAGGTTGGGTTCAGGTCCCTGGAAGTCCTGTTTTCATTTTCTGTTGAAAAAGTAAAATTCCAAAGATGTTACTTGGCCAACCTTTCCTACTTGCTGGGTTCTCTCTATCATAAACAATCTCTAACCTCTCCTCTAGGCTGAGTTTAATTTCCCATGTTCTCATAATCCTGATGTTCTTTCCATTCTCCATGTTGCCACTTGGTATTACTGATGTTGGTTTCTAGACTCAGAGAACAAATGGGCTTGAGCATGGTGTTCCTGGTGGGAAATGGTTGGGTGAAGGGCTTAGGGCTGGGAAGGGTCACAGAGCAGCCTTTCTTTTTATGAATACAGAGGTTTGAGTGGTAAGGTCTATTTTTGGAACTTGCCTTTGAATTCACTCGGTTTTTAATATATTCACATTATTTTCTCTTGGTTCAGTGTGTTAGCATCAGTAGCCCTGGCTTCAAGGGAAGCTGCAGTGACATCCACCTGAGACTATCAGTTCCCAGGCACAACCAGACTGTGTAGCACCAGGTGCAAAGCAGGCCAGGTTCAGACTGCAAGCTCTGATGAGGCTGATATGTGTGGGGTGAGGCGCCATCCTGCTGGGCCAGAGGACTGAGCTGAAGAAGGACAGAACACGAGGCTTCAGGGTCTCCATACAGAAGAGCATGATGTGCAGCAGCCCGCTGTGCTTTGACAGAAAGAAAAATACTACTACAAGAAAGAAGGAAGAGGGAGAAGGAGAGGGTTAGGGAGAAGAAGAGGGTTAGGGAGAGACAGACAGAGAAGGAGAGAGACAGAGAGAAGCACTTTTGTGCCTTGAATCAGGACAGATGTTCCTAAGCATCTAATGGAAATTGGTGTCAGTACCTACAATGGACACCAGTACCCATAGATGAGCAAGTCCCTGTCTAAAATTCTGTCATATTCATATGTAACCTGCACTCTTCTCTCCCATCAGCTTCAAATCACCTCTAGATAACATGAAATACCTAAAATAACACAAATGATATGTATTTGTTTTACACTGTTATTCAGGAAATAATAGCAAGGATAAAAAGACTATATGTTCAGTACAGACACAATTTTTTCCCAAATATTTTCAGTCTGTGGGTGGTTGAATCCATAGGTGTGGAGCTCATGGATATGGAAGCCAGCTGCATTTATGTGGACCTGTATTTACATGCACACACGTCTGTGAGTGCATGTGTACACATATATGCACATGTGTACCAGGTGTGGCCAAAATACATGGTGAATGTTTAAGACACTGTGAATGATACATTGCTCGCAATACTCCCTCTCTTCAGACACACATCTCATTCTCGCCACTTTCTGATGTAGTCCTGGAAGTCCTTGTTCATGAGAGTCTCTACAGGGTGTGGTCATAAACATGGTGAATGATGCTGCTGAGTGCCATCCAGCAGATAGGTGCTCTCACAAAAACATGAGAATGTGTCCTCATCCACCTTACTTACCGCAGCTTGTACTGTGTGACTTCTCTCTTCCTCAAAATCAAAATAATCCTGAAAGGTTTTGAATTGATTCAAGACATTGAGGCAGCCACAGCAGGGCAACTAAAGACTCTCAGGAAAGAGGACTTGCAGAACTGCTTCAGAAAGTGGCAAAAACAATGGTATGTGTTCAAAGTGAGGGGGCCCACTGGAGGGGATTAATGGCAATGTGTCTTTTACTGTTGTGAAATTTGACAAATTTAAACATTAACGGTATATTTTCATCACACCTCAACAAATATGTATAAGCATATATATGGATAAATATGTAAACATACTTACACATAAATATATAATGCATATACACATATATAAGACTATAAATACACATGCACACATCAATATGTCTAAGCTGGATTCCTGCAGACACAGATCCTGATCTGCATGTGAGTGGTTTATAGCAGGACAGAAAGACAGATGGGGTTTAGCTGAGAGCGGAAGGCTGCAGCCAGTGGAGGGCAAGTTACCAGGTGATGTGGTCCCTTGTCCTCTACCATCTTGTTGAAACTTAGCTGCGATTGCTTTAGCAATAAAATGTAGGCCCTTGTGGTACGGATTAGGCCTTAAAGCGTCTGCTCTTGTGAGTGGATTCCCATCCTTATAAAGGCCAGAGGGAGGAGTCTGACCTGGGACACAGCCACAGGCGCCACTTTGAGAGAGAAGGAGCAGTGCCCCCAGACACCAGGCTGACTGATGCTCTGGCCTTGGCCTTCTCAGCCTTCAGAACTATGAGAAAGAAATTCCTGCTCTTCGTAAGTCTCCCAGCTGTTACATTCCGTTATTGCAGCACACGTGGACCAAGGCACTAACTGCACCGCCCCTGTGGGTAGCCCCGTCTTCTTCCTGCTGGACAAGCTCTGGAGGGCTCTGAACTTTCCCACCTGAGTGGGGAGAGCTGAGACGAGTACTCATCCCCACCCCGCAGGCCTCTGGGGGATGCTCTTAGGGGGTGTTGATCAGGTGACAGTTATATACACATGAACACACAGGTTCCCACACCATGGAAGCACAGTCCTTGGGTTGTTTTCCTGCTCTCTGTGCTGGTGTGGAAGGGGCCGGGCCTTTCTCTCCTCATCCTGCTCAGTGCTCAGGCTGAGCACGGTGGTCCCCTAAATGAAGCCCCCTCCTCTCTCCTTCTCCCCTGCTCCATGCTTTGATGCAGTGCACTGAGACATGGTAATGCACTGTCTTCCACACTGTGACAATTCTGCTCCTTCCTGCCTGTTGGCCATTCCTGCATGGGGATCCCTGTGGTGAGGATCTGCTGTCTCTAGTTGCTCCTTATTGGTGTCACATGCAGGAAGTGTCCCTCCTGTACCTTATCCACACATGGGGACACTCATTCTTCCCATGTGCCCCATCCTCACATAAACAGTCAGTGTTGTGTGGCTTCAGTATTTAAATCCAACTCTCTTTACAAAACTTTCCACTTCTGTGAAAATATGTGTAACTGTGTTTCGTGAGGGGGTGACAGTGAGGCAGTGATCGGAAAGCTGCTTCATTTATTGAAAAGTTACCTTAGCTAATGACCCAAATGCTGGCTGAGTTTCTTAGGGACAGCGCACAGCATTCTAGATGGCTGAGGACAGCTGGCCTTGGAGAGACTGGAAGGATCCTGCAACCTCCTGCTCCTGCCCAGGCCAGCAGCATAGCAGCTGACATGTTTGGTGTGAATTTCATCAAGACTCACATAGGAAATGCAGTGCTTCAATATCATTTGCTAAACCATATCATTGCCATTTACACACTTTAAAAATAAAGAGCCCAGAGAATTTCTTCTGCGTGGTAACTCATGCTCTGTGTCGAGCTAGAGGGTATTGCTTAGGGGAGAGATCAGGACGAGTGAGTTCTGTATTAGCTTAAAACAGAAAGATGATTCTGTGTAATGCCTGAATCAACGAACATTTTTTTTAAAGCACACAGAGCATTGGTTAAAGCTCACGTCATTTTTCAGTGTAAACTTGACTTTTTGTTACCCACCTACCCACAAGCAGTTATGTATGCCATTGTTCAGTGAAATTTATAGGAGATAAGACAGTAGGAGTTGGCCCAGGAACTTCTGTAAACTTATCTTCAAAGTTGTCAGAGTAATCTGAAGGGGCGATGTGTGTGTGTGTGTGTGTGTGTGTGTGTGTGTGTGTGTGTGTGTGTTTTCAACACTGGTCATTGAACTCAAGATCTTTACAATAAAATACATCTCCAGTGCTGTTTTTTTGTTTTTAATTTTGAGACAAAATCTCCCTAAATTGCTGTGTTACCCAAGCTGAGCTCCAATTTGCCGTCCTCCTGCCTCAGCCTCTGAAGCTAGGACTACAGGTACTCACTCCCACTCCCAGCACTATGTTGTTTTTTCTCCAAACTACTTTGGGAGCACTGTGTACTCAGCATTCTTGGAAATTGCTTACTGAGTGGAGCGCAGCCCACAGTTGTAGGATACTCTCGAAAGTGTGACAAGTCCTCAGTCTGCAAAACCAGCCAAATTAACTGGCCAAGACCAATTATTACTTTTGCTGACAAAGGCACGTTACATTCTGAGGATTTTTACCAATAAACCTGGGCTGTTAATGGGCTGCCTGTGATGAAGGAGCTGTGCTTTATGGGCTCTAGAAGCCCTGAAGTCCATAAACACCTTTACTCGTGAGATTTATGCAGCGCTGTCTCTCAGGGAAAAATGAAAGGCCCAGGAAAGGTATTTGGAGAGAACAAAGGACACCGGGATGGCGTGACTCCTCTTCCTCCTTGCCTGCATCCTCTAGACTTTCTGCTCCTGCAGGCACGGCCCAGCCCGGGTCGCCTGTCTGTCTCTCCTTGCCCTGTCCTGCTGTCTCTGAAGTGTAAGGATCCTCCCTTCTCATTAGAGAGAGTGTGACCACCAACTGCAGCTGGACTCCACCTGGGGCTTGGCTGAAGTTGGGGTCTCTGAGTTTGCAGGCTGGTGGGCTGGTGCATGGTTTAACAAAGTTCCTCAAGGATTCCTTTGCTGAATGAAATAAGGACCGGTTTAATTCCTCATTGACTCTACCTGTAAAGCCTTTCCCCTTCTCTCCCCTTTCTCCTCTTTCTTATTGTCCATCTTCAGTGGTGACATGCTCTCCTCCTGCTCTTAGAAACCCCAACCTTTCTTCTTCAGCCCCAGGACCAATGCATTTCCTATTGTAAATGGCCCAGCATTTTATTTCTCAGACATCTCCAATGACTTTTAATTTGATAGCTTTGTTTATGATGATTTTAAAATAGTTTTAGTCTTAATTGACACTGTAATTATGCTTGCTGATGGGACACAATGTGACAGTTTGATGCATGTATACAATATCTAGTAATCTAATGTACTAATTGGCACATCTGTCCAATTACTTAAGTCCAAATGACAATTGTCATTTCTTTGGGTTAGGATGTGCAGAATCCCCTCTCTTCACTTTTGTGTGACATGTAGTTAATTGATGATCTTAATTAACTTCATCAGCGTAAAATGAAGGCTTTCAATTTGCAGTATTTAGTTATAATAGATATTTGCAGTAATTGCTGTATTCATGAATACATGAATGTCTATTTTCCATTCTTTCTCCATTGCCTCTCCCAATGTCTACCTTGTGAACATTCTTTTCCTAACTGGTTCAGCAGGAAAAGGAGAGATGCAGGTAGCCACAGAGAAGCTCAGAAAGGCAGGCAAAATGTCACCCAGCTGCTGTAGCAATGGGCCGTATGCTGTGGCACAGCTTTTGGAAGGAGTGTGGTCCTCTGTCCTCAAGCTGACCAAGCCCTAGAATGTGAGGAACACATGTCTACATCTCTATCTCAGATCATATCCCTGTAAAGTGAAGCAGAGAGACTCTTCATCATTCCCGTGCTCACATGATGCCATCAATCCAGATGACACAATCCCAGCCATGTTACCCCTCCCTCCACAGTGGGGACTTGGGAGCCTCAGCACCTGAGCCCTCTCCTGTGGCCGCTGCCTTGTGTGCTTTAGTCATTAGCTGTCATTATAACTCCCTTGTTTGTGACGACATGTTTGGCCATGTCTGAGCAATAAATTGGAGAACTGAGCAATTACTGAGTGAATTAGATCAATATGGGCTGTTTATCTAACTCACTTAGGCCAGAAAGCCTCAGAAGTATTTTCAAAACCAGCCTGAAATACCAGGGTCATTTCCACAGTGTCCTTTCTGCATTGCATGTCTGTCATCATCCCAAGGACAGAAAGGCTTTGTTTTTGAGAAAGTCTTTTCTGGATAGTCCTTGACCACTAGCATGGATCTCCCCCTTGCCTGGGAAGGTGCCCAGTGTTCTGCACATGTTTTGCTGGATCCCAAGTCTATGATGCTTTCCGCTGGAGCTGAATAGCTGTGATTACACCATGTGCTCTGAACCCCACTGGAGGTCTGTGTGTGATGTGCTCATTAGGTGAATCTATAAAAGTGCAGATGTTGCTGCCTACTATTGAATTCTAGCCTCTTACAAATACCATCCAAATGACCTGTTCATAAAGGAAAACTATTATTTTCTCATTTTGGTTCTTGGTCATTACTTGGACGGAGGCTTAGCAGCATTTTAGAAGGAAAAGGGCAAAGGGGATAATTATGAGGTTTGAGGGACCTGGCTGAAGATGGGCTTGACCTGGATTGGGAAAACTGCAGAACCCACTAGTTTAACACTGGTAGAGACAGCGAGGGTTCCCAGGATGTCCTAAGGATTCCTGAGCCCCCTGAGTTGTTTGTGTACTTGGGCAGGACTTTCTGCAGTTCCAGCACTCTCAGAAGTTCCTGAAGCCAACATGGGCTTAATTTTTTTGCATGTTTTTTTTTTGATGTTAAATAGGTTGGGAATAACTGTTCCATATTTTAAATCCTATCTCAGCCCTGCCTTATGCATCTCCAGGACAGAGCCTGAATTTAATCCTTAGGTATATATTGTTTGTTTAGCTTGTAACACATTTTATGCTTATTTCTTTATATAATCTATAGCCAGAGCATCTTGTAAAATTATTTTTCTATAAAGGCAATCACCATCTTAATAAAAACCCAACAGAGAAAGTAGTTGGGAAGGAAATTTCTTGTGTGACATTTGAACATTTATACAAAAACTTACAGTTTGAAAAGAAACTTGCAAATGATGTGTTTAGAGAAAAATTATTAGTAGAAAATGCTTGTATTACTGAACAATACTTTGTGCCAGGTACATGGAGTAATTTAATATTATTTTTCACAATTGTTATACAACCTAGGAGGTGTTAACTCTTTTATGAAGAAAATAAAATTCTGAGTTTAATGGCTTGCCTAAGTTTGAAGAGCAAACAAGAACAGGAAACCTGAATTGCCTGATTATAAAACCATGTGTGATTTCTCCCCTGACCCCAGCCAGTGTGATTTGGCGATACAGTGCACCATTGCTTGTGGACATTTGGACTAGGAAATGCCACCAGGACTGTGGAGTGAAGAGCAACCAGACATTTCAAGGGAGAAATAATGGTGGTGCGAGCATCCAAACAGAACCCCGAGTCTGATGCAAGAGACAGGAGCACAATAAAAAGTGCTTTACACTTCCTCTCTCCAGAGTTCACAAGTTTAAATAAGTTAAACTCAGACCAGATTGCTGCCTGGGCGTGCAGCCTGAGCGTGTGTCACAGCAGCGCCAAAGTGGAGGAAAAACGCCTATCTGTGCCTGCACATCAGCTGGAGGAGGGAGATGCTGGGCTCTGCAGTGCTTCTCCTCGCCAAGTAATTAGGAGCACACAGAGAAAACGGGATCCTTTCTGGGAAGGAACCACCCTCACCGCCTCTGCTTCCAGAGAGGGAGAGAAACAAAAGCTCATCAGAAGGGGCCACTGGTGCCTTGTAACTGTCCACACAGGATCTCAGCATCATGGTGGGAGGCCTCCTCTGAGACCACAGGAGGGGCGGACGTGAATCCCTGGGTTCTGAGAGCATAAACTTAGACTCCTGGTGGAGGGAAGGCAACATCCTGTAATTGCATTTTAGCAGTTGCTTCTACTCTCAGCCTGAGAAGCAGCTGCTTTTAGAAATCAGAGTGGGGTTTTGAGTAGGTACTGAGCCTTGGTTAGAAGAATGAACTCAATTATTGTCCATGCCCAGCAAAGACTATTTCTTCTATCTTTATTATCTTTTTAAAAATAAGGTATTTAAGGTCAGTCACACAATGAATCATTTTCACCTCCTAAAAGTCTAGGATAGACACACGTTTTACTAAAGTCTGAAGAACTTCCAAATACCTGTCCATCCCTCCTCCCACTTTTCTGGAAATCTCTGAGCCACCCAGTTGCTTATCAGCTTAGCAGTGGTCGAGGGTCTGCTGTGTGTTAGACACTGCCATAGGCACTGAGCACCACCCATGTGGCCTGACTTTCTCTCCTCAGGCAATTGCAATCTGTTGACATGGTGTCTATTAAGGAGAAACCCAAGTTAAGTCACAATGAAACATTTTTGTGCCATCTATGATCTTTGACAATTCTAAGAACTTCATATATATTGAAAATTAGAAATAATTTAACTCAACAGAAAAATGGTCACTGTTATTATGACTGAATATATATATTTCTAAATTTTCCCTTCATGCAACTAGACAATATCATCTTCTTCTTGCAGTTATTTTCTGTTTCTGTTATTTTCATTTAGTATTATAGAACTTGTACAAGATTAGTCTGAAATGTAAAATGTTTCAAAATCCAAAATTTTTTAGTGCAGTGCTCAAAACAATTTGAATTTGGAACATTTCACATTTTTGGATTGGAGATACTCAGCTGGTAAAATACATGGAAATGTAGTCTGAAATCTAAAAAAAGTCCAAACTGAAATGCATTTTTAGTCTTAATCATTTTGGACAAATGATACTCAGTCTGTATATGAATATATCTCCATTCCACACATGGTATGTTACTATTTCATTAAAATTATTGAAAGTAATCTTAACAGCTTTGAAACAGCCCATCAAAATACCACAACTTAGTAGTGTCTGATATTTAAAAGTAGTGTCTTTAGTTCACATTGTTATGAATATTGTGACAAATGTCTTTGAAAATTAGTATCTTCCCTTGTTTTTCTTATTAATACCTTAGGTTAAATTCATAGACGTATGAGTCAAGAATACAACATTTTAAGTTCTATATGTGTGTTACCAAAATTCTTCAAATAAGAGATATATTAATTTCTGTCCCACTCAGAAATATATAGGTGTAGATTTTCCTGTACCAAAACTGTTTCCTCTCTAGTAATCTTATTTTCACTGACTTCTGACTTCTGAAACAGAATATTATCTTAATAATTATGAGTCATTTGTGTATCTTTGCAGATTGTTCTTCCTCCTAATTGTTCTCCTAGTGGCTAAAGGTGTACTGGAGCTGACATGTGAATGAACTATATGATCCTCTATTAATATGTTATGATGTGTTCTAAAAACTGAGAAAAATGCTTTGCTTTTAGTTTCCCCATGGAGTGTTATTGTACAGTGGAACATGGCAGAGTTTGCTGAAATTCCATGTCTTTTTCCAACCTTTACTCCTCCAGTGTGGATTCAAATATGTTAAGGAGAAACATGAGTCAACATTGGAAACTCCAGAAGTTAATTACTCCAAGACTTCCCTTGTTTTAGCTTCTCTTCTCCTCCAGGAGCCACTTTGTGCTGAGGGGCTGACCCTGGTCACTTTCCTGGAACAAGC
Organism: Cavia porcellus; assembly: GCF_034190915.1. Taxonomy (NCBI): domain Eukaryota; kingdom Metazoa; phylum Chordata; class Mammalia; order Rodentia; family Caviidae; genus Cavia; species Cavia porcellus. The sequence continues at coordinate 18,642,350 of NW_026947506.1, forward strand.
ATGATGTCACCCTTCGAGTCTCTCTGCTGCCTGCTCCTGAGTTGTGGCTCGGCTCTGCATGAACCACCTCAGTCAGCAGCCTTCTTGCAGCCTTCTTGCTCTGAGTGAGTGGTGTCCCTATTCCTGTCTTAGTTACTTTTTTTGTTGCCAGACCAAAATATCCGACACCAAAAGTTAAATGAGGAAAGGTTTGTTTAGCTCACAGTCTGTAGAGGTTTCAGTCTGTGGCCAGCTGGCTCCAAAACAGGGTGGCAAAGTGGCATGGCAAAGGGGTCTCACAGAGGAGAAACAGTTCTTGGCAGACAGAGGGCAGTGAAGTAACAGCAGAAGCAGTGTGATGGCAGCAACCTTCTTTCTTTCCCTTGTATTCAATCCGGGCTACATACCCTTAGGGCAGGTAGCACTCATGCCCAGGGTGCGCCTTCCCATCATACACTCCCAGAACTATGCCAAACCAGTAAGAGGCTTACTAATCACAAACCCTTGATCACAGGGCCACATATGTATTGCCAGCATCACACACTCTAGATCCAGCCACCTCTGTAAAGTCCTGCCTGTGACCACATGAGGCTTTGAGAGGACATCAAGACACAAACCATAATGATGTCCAAGCCTGACCTCCATTTGGGATCCTGCTGTCTTCCTTCTTCTTTGGGGCCTTGTTCTGTGTAGTGATTATGTGCTCCTCCTGGATAATCCTTTCCCGCTTTGCAACTTCAAGTGTGGCATATTGCATGAGTAAAACAGTCCACATTTGACCAAATGATTAATCATTTTACAGTTTTTAATTTGAGTACATATCCATGTCCTGGAAAATGAGGCATTCAGTCTAGAACTTTCTGCTTCCTGCTTGTCTTAGTTTCAGTCTTGAAGGCCACAAGGTAAATATTCACTTTTTTCTTTCAATGAGCATGACTACATGAAGGTTGCCTGCCCGAGTGCAGTGGAAGAGAGTTCAACCTGAAGAATTAAAACACACACACGAATATGCATGCACACACACCCACACGCATGCGCACCACACACACAGACACACACACACATACACACACACACACACACACACACGCAAGACTTGAGAGTAGTACCGTGGAGAACATGGGGTGCTCAGACTCCAGGGCTGTCTTCCTGAAGCCTTGTGGATGGCAATGCTGGATGTGTAGGAAGAAGAGGGGGAAACCGGAAAGTCATCCTAATGTCAGCAAGGTGGCATAAGTGCAGTATTAGTGTCTCAGATGTTTACGTCTACTCGATCTTTCTCTCCAGAGAGCTTGGTGTCTTTTTCTTTTTTACTCAGTGCTGAAGACCTCCTGTTCTTCTGTCCCTTCCTTGTTTGGCCTCCTGGTCTCTGTCACCCTTTCTCATCATCCCCTCCTCTCCACATGCTTCCCATCCCTGATTTCCAGCCCTCCTGCTGCTCTGCTCCACTCTTCTCAGCACCCTGGGGTTAGTAAAGTGCTGTGATCCACTTCATTGCTGCCTTGATTGCCCTAAGGAACCATGCAAGTTCTTCATGCATCGGATGTTCAGTAAATATCTTTTCAGTGAATTTATTGCACATTTTGGCACCTTTTAAATGTCATTCAAATGTTCAGTTTGGAGCTTTTGTAGTTTCATGAATGGCTTCAATTACCACTGTTCCCTGAGTGGAATTTTAAATGGTTCCATTTGTTTGGTGTGTAAGACGTGATGTACTTGGATGGCAAAAGCCCTGGTTCTCCCCATGGCTGGGAGATGCAGAGCCACAAACACCAGGAGAAGAGGCCCCTGTGTGCGTCCAGCCTCTGGTCCTAGCCCATCTCTTAGCCCACACCCAGCAGGCGTAATGAAGCTGTCCTTCTGAAGCCTGCCTGAGCTTTCTAGGCAAGATCCAGAAAAGTAGGCTGGAATGGTGAGCAGACCACTGTTTGGAGAGTGGAGAGGCCTCCAGAAAGTGGGGGAGCCTGAGGAGCAGAGCTTTGTGAGGTACAGGAGGACCAAGAGTTCACTGCAGTGTCAGCCTCATACTTCTAAGGAGCACTTTCTCATGGTGCCTCTGTTCTCTGCAACACAGTGTCTTAGCCACTTTCTCTTTGCTGAGACAAAATACCTGACACCCATGATTTAAAACAGGGGCGGTTTGTTTGGGGTCCTGGTTTCATTTCACAGTTCGCTGCTCCAAGGCAGAAACGTGATGGCAGAGGGCCCTGGCAGAAGGAAGATGCCCAGCTCCTGGCAGCCAAGAAATAGCCAGGAAAGGAGGAACCCCATTCAGAGGTGACCCCTCCCCACCATGCCCAAAGTGAACAGGTTCTGCCTCCTAAAAATGCACAGGCTGTGAGATCAGGGGTAGAGGAATCCAAGGATGAGCACAGGGCCTGCTTCATCAGCTCTGAATACACAAGACTTTGGGGGACATCCTGGATCCAAACCGAAAGGCACACATCACAGAGTCAGACACTGTGATCCTGATGAACAATTTTGTGTTTTAGATGGTAAATTATAAAGCTATGTGAGAATTTTTAAATCTCTGGATATTAACAAATTAAACAAAAGAAAACAGTATTCAAGATGAATTAAAAGGAAGAGCAGCACCTGTCCATGACTTACTCTTAAGCAAAGTGGGCAGGGAGAATATACCCACTGCATTTTTGTCTTATTAAGAGAACCATACATGTTTTCATTATGAAGGAGTATCCTTTGATCATATTTTAAAAACTAAAATTCAAAAATAGAAAAGTTACTTTTTAATTTCAAAGTGAATATGAAATTTTCTCACCCCATCCATATTGGTATGTATCTCAATTTTTTCATTTTAAAAATTTGATATGAAAAGATTTTATTGTTTTTTGGATATTGTCTCATATGCTGTGTTGACATTAGGGCTCTTTCCCCACCCATCTGAGTTTATGAATGTGACTGCTGATGCCAGGAGCAACTCTTCTAGATGTTGGTGGAAAATGCATTTTGTTTTCAGTTTCAATCCCAAGACAAAGAGAGGGAGGGGACTCCAGAAAATTTAGGGACTTGTTCTTAGGTTTTCATCTTCCATAATATCCATTAACAATGGACGCAGCTGTCTTTAATAACTCAGCCACTAACTGAAAGAGCAGAATGCAATATGTGCCAGAGAAGCATCAGCTCTAAGAGAATTTTTTTCCAACGCAGATGTCTTCATAGATTGAAGCAAGATTTCATTTATAACCAAATTGGATGTTTACCCTAAACTTCTATCATTAAGTAAAATCACTGCCAGGCACTAGATAAAGTGCTTTGGAGTTTTAGGTGTCTTAAATGTTTTTCTGTGCTTCTCCCTTGTTCTGGTATCCTTAGGCAGGTGGATGTAGTCTGTGTCTGTTTGGGATGATTGCTGTGAAGGTCACAGCCTGGGAATGGGGAGCCCTGGTTTCTGATCTAATATTACCTGACCAGGAATCTGACTTGGATCTTGCCCATCAACTTTTTTGTGACTCAGTTTCCCCAACTATAAAATGAAAACTACCAGAACCTTTATGGTTTCACAGTTATGTAAGTGCCCAATTCACAAAATACTTTCATTTCTTCAGAAAACAAACTATTGGACAGAACCTAAATTCCAGCTAATAGGATTTATATCTATTAATATAATAACAGATACTTGATAACTTTTTTTTGGTTTCGTTTTTGTTTTGTGCAGAGGATTGAACTCAGGGCCTTTGCACTGAGCTCAGCCCTTATATTTCATTTTGAGACAAGCTCTACTAAATCACTATGTTGCTCAGGCTGGCAACTTGACATCCTCCTCTCTCAATCTCCTAGAATGCTGGGATTACAATATTGACATATTTTTAATAATGTTTGCTTTATAATTTATTTTTATAGTTTTATAATTCATACAAAGGAAAATACACTCTTTTGGGAGGCATGTATATCTCTGAGTTTTGACAAATGCAGTCATTACATTATTAAGTAAATACTGACATTAATTATATTCCAAGATGTAAGAAACTTTAACCTATGCCTACAGCCATTGTACCACTTATTGTACTGCAAAACCAAAAAGAGAACTTACTTTGACTCTTAAATCATGGAGTTTTGCTGCACTTTTATGGCGTGTCTGCTATTTCTCAGGTGTCTTAACATGAGGAGCAAGAGGCTTTCAGTCCCTCCATCCCTCCGGAGAATGGTTTGTGGTATGCTGGTTCATCTTGATTGTCCAATGGACCAGCTTGAAAGCCAGCCAGTAGAAAAGGGAAGCATACTCCTGGGAATATCAGTGTGGGTCCTGAGGTTTGACCTTCTCCTAGGCTCTTCCCTACTCTCTGTTTCCTGAATGCCACAGGCAAACAGCTGTCTTCCATCAGTCCTTCCTCCATGCTTTGTCAGCCTTTGAGCTGCAGCCATGGACTGAACTCTGAAATGTGAACCAGAATAAACTTTTCTCTTGGAAGTTGCAGGTGTCAGATATTTGTCTCAGTAACAGAAAACTGAAGGATGCAGGGTTCTATTTGCAGTTAAAGGGAGGGGAAGCTCTCTTTCTTCCCAAGGCAGGGATGGTACTGAGAACTAAGGGAGAACTCCTGTATGATTAAATGGGGGTTTGTGTGTCCCAGAGAAAATTATTACAGAAGCCAACCTGCTGGGTGGTATTGGTGTGAGGCTGCTGGCTGCTGGAAGGGTTTTGAGCTTTTCCTAGGAGAGGGCACCCCCAACTTATGCAGAGATGAGGTGTTGCTTCTTTGAGCCAGTCCTGTCACTCTTCCCTTGTGGACAATATCCACGTGTTGATACAGAAGAGAACCACATCTTCCCTAGGATGAGAAACCATGACTATAGTCTCAAAGGTGTCAAAGGCTGACCACAACACACGCTCCACATCTTTCCCCAGGATCCAATTCTGGCAAGGACTGTGTGCCCCAGTGGGAGAGACATGGCCTCTGGACTCAGGCAGTGACTTAAGTGGAACTCAACTCTGGGCCTTACTTTCTTCATCATAATACAGAAAGTTGCTTCTTGATGAAATGTTTCTGTTTGATTTATCTGTCTTATTATAGTGGCACTAACAGGCAGCACCCCAACATTGTCTCTTCCATGACAGGCCTTAGCCAAAAAGGTAAGGTATCTTGCTTCTCACTGTATAAATGAAATAACGAATTTCAGGGAAAACCTAGGGTTTTTGGAGCTTTCATAAAAACCCAGACCACACTCAACTCTGTGTTTTTATGAGAATTCCAGAAGGCTGTAGGGGTGTCTTGGGTTAACACATGTTCTGTCCAGAAACCAGCCCCTGGCAAGTGCCTTCTCTTTCTGCATGTCTGTCTGGTGCTTAGCTGTGGTCCTTTTGATGCTGAACTGCATAAATTCACTCCTTTAGGAAAGTCCTTTGTATATCAGCCTTAAGTGTTTCAAGTTGGAGTTTCCTCTTTGTTTTTCTGGAGATCAACCTACCATGTGGTTTCTTACTAATGTTATTAAATTTTTATAAAGTCTGCTCAGTTAACTTCCACAGAGATTCTCTCAGTGCAGTTTTGGTGTCAGAATATGTAAATGGGTGTTTTTCTACATACTTAGTAACTATGGATGTCATAATACACTTTATTCTGTTATGAAGACAGAAAATATTGTGTTCTACTCTCATCCTGTAAAAAGTTTAAATCAACACCTAATACAATGATTGAAAATATGATTTAAATAACAATTATCATTTTTCTAGTATAATTATGTGTTCTTTTAAAATAGCATCTACCATGTTACTTCACTTAGAAAAATATAGAGAAAATATGAGGGTTTTTATATTCTAACACATTTTGATACATAGGATTTGTTTTCAAAATGAAAGAGAGATCGCTAAAGTCACCATGTACTTTTGGTTAAGTTTCAGTGGAAAGGAAACATCTTACTGAACTTGGTTATTTGCCAAGAAAGGAGAGAAATGATGATCAAGCAGAAAGCAGAGCAGTACAGGCAACCAGAGCTAATTTTGATGAGTACCCCAGAAATCCAGATTGCTCATCTGCAGGCTGCCCCCTTGCATAAAGCTGCTGCTGCCTGGAGCAGGGAGAGCTTTGCAAGAGGGATTATGGATACATCACAGCTGATAAGCAGTAGGTGAGTGATCCAATGGACAGGCAGCACTCAGGCACCAGGTGCCTCTGGAGATGAGCTAATGCAGATAATGCTACTTCCATTCCCACAAGCCTGAGCATTTGTTCTGACTTCTCTCTTTCTCTTTGGGATGCAACTGGAGAGAACCTTGTGAACCATATGACCATGGTTGGACCTTGTACAAATTGCCACAGAAAACAAAGCACACAACCCATGTTTTGTGTGATTCTCCTTCACACTAAAAGCAGAGAACAGAGCAGAAAGACCAGGAGTACGTTATCTGAATACCCTTGACTCACCTAGCTTAGAGCACCTTCTCTGCCAAGCACCTTCAAGTATAATTTTCTGAGACCTTTTCCTGGGTTAGGTCAGAATTCAGTGAATGGCAGAATTCAATGTATGATAAAGCTTATAAGTCTTGCCCTTCCATAATGAATCACTATCTTTTAGCACAAATAAAATATGACAGAGTCATATATCATGGAATTGAAAATGACGTTGAGATAATCTGGTGATCTGAGGAATATCTGTCACCCATGCCTCAAACTCATTTATGAAATGAAGGAATTATAGCGGACCCTCTCAGTCTTTTGATTTGCGATTAAAGAGAGTTAGAATCTTTATGCAGATGGTATTGGAATTGTCATTTCATTTCTTTTGAAAAATTCTATCGTAAGAATGTTCATGGCCTGCCCTAGCCAGATTCATATGCCATGACAAGACTTCCAACATGACAGTAGCAAGACCTGTGGATAAGATCATAAAGTCTCTGCCCTACAGACCTGAGGTATCTTGCTGTCCCTACACCACCATGTGAGGACACACAGACAGTGACATCTATGAGGAATGTCCCCTCAAGAGACACCAGATCTGCTGGCGTCTTGACCTAGGACTTCCTAGATGCCAAATGCTCAAAATGAAGTCTCCAGTTGTCACTCAGTTTCTTAGGTCTCCCTGGTGGTAACCACAGTAAGCTGGTTTTTCTGTGTTCTTACAGAGGTGGTATGTGCATTTGCAGCCATAAACACATCATTTCATTGACCTATGCCTCCTACGCTTTCTAATATTCTTATACAGTATTGTGTTCTTGGTTGTTTTCCACTTAATAGATTTCTTGGATGTTGTGCCTAATCAATGTCATTAAGTGCTACCTCATTCCTTTAAATGGCTTTATGTTTTTCCATTTATGGGTGATTCTTTACTCAGGTATAGGGTAGTTTATTTATGAATATATTACCAATATTTTCTTTCTAGTATTTCTCCATTATAAATTCTTTCCAATGTTTCTCTATTATAAACAATTAATGTATTATGTGTACCTGTTTTATTTCATATATGTGAAAATATTTCTTTAGGTTTAGGTGTTAGGACTAGAGTTGTTGGCTCAGTGAGTATGGGTATGTTAATTATTTTTGGAGATTGCCAAGCCTCTCCCCATAGTGACTGTAGTGAATTTCACCTCCACTAAGAATACGTGTGTACATGCATGCTTGTTATTGTACTTGTACTTTTACTGTTTTAATTTTTTAATATGATTGGCAAAAACATTTTTTGTAGCTTCAACTTAAATTTCCCATACCATGAAGTGTGATTTAGTATCTTCTCATGGACCGCAATTCATCAAATTTAAGAAGATATGTTCATTACTTATAAGACTCATCTGAACTTTAAAATTGTTGAACTATAACAACCCAAACTGATGCAGTGTGTTACTCAAGCCATTCACATTTCAGTTTCTGCGAAGAGCCTTTGGTTTTTCCCTCTCTATGGCAGTTGGCTCTCTGTGTGGGTTTCTAAGGCCTTCAGGAATGAAAGATGCCAGGCACTGGTCAATGTTACTATCACATTTTCATTTCCCCGTTTGCCACTATGCGTTCTAGGTGCTTTTAAAGGGAAATACTATTATTTTCATGTGGTTAAATTTGCCCAGATTTCTTTAAGAGCTTCTGGATTTCATGCAACATTTAAGAAAGCCTTTCCTACTATAAAAATATAGTTATATTCATTCATCTTTTGTAATTTTTCAGAATTTTAAAATTTTAAAATTATTATATAAGTTTTTAAAGCAGCCTACCTATCACAAAATCATCCCATTTCCATGTCTATTAGGGTCATGCTTAGGTCCCCAAATAAATCAGCATGTTACCTCATGTGATGGTTCTATCTACATGTACCCCAAAGCCTCTTGTGTGCAGGGGGTGACTGGATCCTGGGTGGTGTCCACTGCTGAGGTTATAGCCGAGTGTGATGTTGGGTGGTGGAGCTTGGTCAGAGGTAGGCATCTGGGGCTGTGGCATGGAAGGATTTCTCTTCCTTTCTGCCCCTTCTCTTTACTCCCTCTCTGTTTCTTGTTCACATTGCCACAAGCAGCTCTCCTCTCCCTTGCCCTGGTGCCGTGCCATCCTGCCTTGGAGCCAGTTGCATGTGGACTGAAATCTCTATGAACTCTGTGCCTACATCAGGTTTTCCTCCTTTAAACTTTGGGTGTGAGGTATTGTGTCTCAGTGACTAGGCAAGTGACTAAGACAATCTGACACCATAAAAACTTTTCCTCTGTAAAGTTCATGTATGTCTAAGCTTTTCTGTTGTGAAATTGCTGGCTAACACCTTAAGAAGGATCCTATGATATCCTTATGATAGTGAAAGTCTCTGTCCATGTCTTAACTTGAATGGCAGCATCTCATGTTACCCTGGCATCCAGGAGACTGACTGACTTTGGGTTGATATAGCACTGTGTTAGGGAAGAATGCACCTAACCATCTTTATGAAGAGTAAAATTTAGATGTTACCACTTAATGCTTGAATATACCTTCATCATTCATATTTTCTTGATTGCATATTAGAAGGCTCTAAGACTAGACCTTATTCTTTAGTGATTCTTTAGGGCTAAGAAAAAGATTAAATGAATTTTCTGAAACTGTTGACATTGTGCCTCATAAAGACACTGAAGTAGTGAAAAGGGGGATTTGCTTTTGGAGAAAAGCTCTATTTGTTCTCTTAAGGGCTCCCAAATACTTGACTGCAAGTCCAGTGCATTGACCATGTTGTCTACCTCCAAATGCACACAGCAGATTTGGCTAAGGGATGTCATTGCTTTTTATGTAATAAAGCTTAATGTTCATCACAATGGAATGTGATAACTATATATAATCATGTAAAAGAGTGACCTGTGGCAGAGGAAGGTGTCTCCTTGCAGAAAATCTATGAATGTCAGAAAATGGTGGCTTCCTTTAGTTACTCCTTCAGGACAGGAGAAACATCCTAATATGAAGGAGAAGGATGTGATCAAAACAGCTACTCTAATCAAAGGTTATTCTTTTGGGAATTTCCAGATTTCTTCTTTTGGCCCATTCAAAGTTTATTTTCAGAAAATTAAAAATCCCCAAACATTCTTCTTCAAAAGTATCACTTGTGTGTATATCTCAGCTTTACTGTGATTCTGTGTTGAGTAGCTGATTTTACACATGAGCAGAAAAATGATTGATGTTTTGGTTGAAGTATAACATTCTTAGAGGATGACCTTGCAGGTAAATATGATAAAATACCACACTTTTTGTCCTTTCTTCTCCTCCCTTCCCTGGGATCAGCAGATGAAACGATTATTTCCAGTCCTAAATGCTCCGATGCATGCATCACCCTGCAGGCATCTGTAAACCCTGAGCGTCTTCTAACCTCCTCTGGAAAAACACGCACTCTCTTGTTTCCAGCCTTTTCCTTCTGTTCCTCCACAATTCATCTTTGTAGCTGGGCTCAGGTATCATGTCCTGTGGAGTGTTTTCTGCTCACTTGATGACTTGCAGCTGTCTCTGTAAGAGTTGATATTTTGTGCCCATCAACACCTGTCTTGGGCTGTGTGGTTCATTTTTATTTTCTGCATGTCAGGGAGACCACCCTTACCTCAGCATCAGGAAAGCAGCCCCCACTTATTTATTGAGAAAATGCAACAAAATATTTTTTGACCAACTTGAAGAAATGATCAGAGGTATAAATGACATAGTTAAAAGTCTACTTTTAATATTGAACGTGTCCTATGAAGTTATTTAAAATCTTGTGTTATATGAGATGGTTTTTAAGGAGTAGTACTATTTTCTGTTGTCATATTTCATAAAACAACTTTATTCAAACTAGTCATGTGTTGATTTGTTGTTGACTGTTGACATCACCAAGGCTACTTTTCCAGTAACCAAATGTGATTTTCCAGAGCAAACCATCTCCATTTCCCTTACATGGTTTGAAATTCGGAGCTTCTTCAGTCATGTGTGATGTCACAAACACCCACTGGTAAAACACAGGGGATACTAGGATTTTTTGCTCATTTTTAGAATTGTATTTATGAGTTGCACAATGTAATGAAATGCTATTCTAGTTATTAATGTGGTTTTTCAACGATCTGGGCAAGATGACATTCTACATTTATTAAATGTGAACTTTGGCTGCAGAAAATAATTAGACCTTTATTTTATTAAGTTCCTTTTCTCTTTACTGATTCCATTAGGTAACTGTGCCAAGCTGGTACAACAAACATGTTCTGATTAATGAGTCGTATATAATGACTCGGTGTTCAGCATAAGATAGTTTAGAAATTGCCTTAGTATGAGAGATCTTGAGTTTAAAAGGAAAATTTTTTTGGAGATTTGTTTAAACAAAAGCCTCAACTTATATTGGACATACGCTGTATAGTGTTTTCTTTGAAAATAGGGTTTTGTCTTCATTTTAGATGCTATAATAAGGTTACCTGTTAGAAAACCAAAGAATTGATTTAACTATTGTTAATGTGAATGTCTTAGGTTATAGGAAGACAGTAAAATGAGAGCAGTTCTTTTTTTTTTTTTTTTTTTTTTGTGAGATTGCTTTGAAGTTAGGACTTTTGGGTAAACGTAAAGACTATAAACCTCAGTTTTTTCCTTATGAAAAAGTTGAAAATGCATACCTTTCAAAGTAGCTAGGAATCTACAGATAACAATCTGCATGCATACATGTACACAGGCTCTCAATATTCTTCTGTTCCTCTGCCATCCTATGCACCTTTAGATCTTCTACCCAGTGGGGTCCAGAATTGCTTCATGGTTTGCTCCTATTTTAGGGGCTTCCTTCTCCAACCCCTAGGGTTTTATTTAGTGCTTCTTAGCATTTGAAATCATGAGAATCATCTGAGGACTTTGATAAAATACAGATTCTGATTCTGGATGTCTGGAGAGAGACCTAGGATTCTGCATTTCTACCAAGTTTATAGGAATTAGTGATACCCCTGTGGGTCTCAGGGAACAAGGATGATGTGGTATCTCTAATAATTAGTTAGAAATTTACTTGACCATGTCCACAGGTAGCACAGGAAGAAACACAAATTGTATTTTCATATGTAGACTTTCATAGCACTCCATGGAACTCGCTTATCCTCAGACTGTTCTCAGTGGAAGATGTGTGAAAATTTCAATTAAAGGAAAATCTTTCAAGCCAGAATTAAAATAAGGGCTCTGCACTCTCAGTGGGACAGGGCACAGAAACTCAGATTTACAAGATACCTTGAAACTCCTTTGAGTGAGAAGAGCAAAGCACATTCTAAAGAACTGGGCCCACTTTAGAAAAGATAATGATTACTGTGCTAGGGATTTTGCATTGCTGGAGATCTGAAAAAATGAAATTCAAATGCAAATTTGTGGCCAGAAACTTCACACTAGTGATATTATTCCCTGTGAAATGTCTTTTGGAAAGACTTTCAGATCTAAGTCAGTTAGGCTAAACCCATTTTCTGAAGTTTTGGTTCTGGAAGCATTTAATTGAAAAGAAAACCCCAAGAATTTACTTGTGGTTCAAGGTCATGCAGTCATTGGGAAGGGCCTGGAAATAGCACCAGGGAAAATAAATGAAGCCAAATTAAATCTGTACAATAATAGGATGAAATTAGTTAGGGAATCTCAGTAAAAGGGAAGACAAGAAATCAGTTTTCCAATATAGACTGAAAGGTTGTGCAGAGAAGGGCTGAGAACCAGGAACAGCTGTGTGCTAAAAAGACTGCAGAACCTGCAAGTCCAGCCGAGGCTGGTGACTCCCAGTTTAGTTCGATCTTCTCTCAGGGGTTTCAGGTTCAAAATCTTATTCAAATGTGAGTCCTTGATGTACTCTCTGCAACTTCTCCCCAAAATATTAACCCCCCGCCTGGCCTTAAAGAATATGTTCTTAAGAACTTTGCATGTTGGAAGTGGAGAAGTGGGTTTGAGGCCTCTACATCCGCCTCCCCAACCCAGCTGCACTGGGAGAACTGTGGAGCTTCCAACAAGTAGGTGGGCGCATGCTATCCCCTGAGCCCAGCCTGTTTGGGACTCCTGCACCTCACCATCGGTGTGCAGAGAAGGGGCTGGGCAGATCTGGGGTGCCTGCATCAGCCTCCCCGTGTGTCTGGAGGACTGAGGATGTCTCAGCAAGCAGGGGAGGATCGCAGGTTCCAGAGGCACCGCGGCCAGTGGTGAGTGCTCAGCACACTTTGCCCAAATCCCAGACTGTTTGGGACGCTCCAGGCTTCCAGGTGCAGTGAAGTGGAGAGGCGGGTTTGAGGCAGCTACATCCGGCTCCGCATGCCAGCTGGGCTTGGAGAGCTGTGGAGCTTCCAAAGGGCAGGTGGGCGCACAGTGTCCCTGAGGCCCAGCTTATCTGGAACTGCAGGGTTCTGAACAGGCAGAGGAGGGCCATTGGTTCTGCAGGCCCAGAGACTTGGGGTAACGGGGTGCCAGAGTCTCAGGAGCTGCAAACATAGAAGGGGATTTCCAACAGACCCTGAGGAAGCTTTCAAATAACACTTGAAACACAGAAATATAGGAAAATGACAAAACGAAAGACCAAATTACAACCTCAAACCTCCAGCGCATCTCAAGAAACCCTAGGAGCAATGTATATAGAAGAAAATATATGCCATTCACCTCAAATATCAGACACAATAGCTACTGAAATTAACAAGCAACTCCAGGAAGCTTTAAAGAAATTCAAACTCAAAATAATCTCCCAGGTAAAAGATGAAATGATAAAAGAAATGAAAGAGATTCTGAATATATCTAAAGAAAACACAGATAAAAAATTGGAGGAACTAAACAAAAAGATAGAATACCTAGATGAGCAATATAAGAAACAAACAGAATACATAATGCACATGCATAGAGATATACAGGAAATAAAAAACTCCACTGAAAGTTGTAAAAACCTCCTTAATGAAAGTGAAGATAGAATTTCAGACCTTGAAGACAGGATTGCAGCTAGTGAACAGGAAAGGAAAGATCTTTTGAAAATAACAAGGAATCAGGAAACAACAATTCAACAACTGCAAGATGATGCAAAGAAAAATAACATAAGAATGATAGGGATTAATGAAAAAGAAGGAGACAACATAAAGGATGTCAAGAGGATATTTAGAGAAGTAATAGCTGAAAATTTCCCAAGCATGAGATCAGAAACTGACATCAGGATCAGTGAAGCACATAGAACTCCAAATAGTCATAACCAAAATAAAACTACACCCAGACATATAATAATCACCATCCCAGAAATCCAGCACAAGAATAGATTATTAAAAGCTGTCAAAGAGAAAAGACAGATCACTTATAAAGGAAAACCTATCAGAATCACAGCAGACTTCTCAGCACAAACGATAAAGTCAAGAAGAGCATGGAGTGAAATATTCCAGATCCTAAAGCAAAATGATTTCCAACCTAGACTGATGTATCCTGCAAAACTATCATTCAAAATTGATGGGGAAATACTATACTTCCATGACAAAGAACAGCTGAAGAACTTCATGAACACCAAACCAACCCTGCAAAAAATATTGAAAGACAGTTTAGATACACAAAGGAAAAAACCACTAAGCAAAGCAAATAATTAAACAGAACAGAAAGATAAAGATGCAACAGCAGAGAGATAATATGTCAACAACAAACCAGCATTTAACAGTAATAACCATTAATGTAAATGGTCTCAATGCACCAATCAAAAGAAACAGACTAGCAGAATGGATCAAGAAACAAAATCCAACCCTATGCTGTTTACAGGAAACCCATCTAACCCAGAAGGATACTCACAGACTGAAAGTCAAAGGATAGAAAACAATATTTCATGCAGCAGGAATCCAAAAAAAGGCAGGAGTAGCCATTTTGTTTGCAGACAACGTGAACTTTAAACCAACAATGACCATAAAGGACAAAGAAGGTCACTACATACTCGTAAGGGGTAAACTCCAAGAGGAAAAGATAACTATCTTAAATATATATGCACCAAACTCCAGAGCACCCACTTATATAAAACAACTATTAACAGAAATGAAAACTCAAATTATCAGTAACACAACTGTAACAGGAGACCTCAATACGCCATTGACACCAAGGGACAGATCAACCAGACAGAAAATGAGCAAAGAAATAACAGAACTGAATCACACCTGCGAACAAATGGATTTGATAGACATATGCAGAATATCCACCCAACAACATCAGAATACACATTCTTCTCAGCAGCACATGGATCATTCTCTAAAATAGACCATATATTAGCTCACAGAACATATTTAAACAAATGCAAAAGAGTTGAAATCATCCCTTGCATATTATCGGATCATAGCGCTGTGAAATTAGAAATTAATGATAAAAGATACTGCAAAAATCTCCCAAACACATGGAAACTGAATAACACACTCTTGAGTAATCAGTGGGTCACAGAAGAAATTAAAGAAGAAATTAAACAATACCTAAAAGAAAATGAAAATGCAGATACAACTTACCGGAATTTGTGGGATGCAATGAAAGCCGTCCTGAGAGGAAAATTTATTGCACTGAGTTCCCACATCAGGAAAACAGAACGAATACAAATAAATAACTTGATGCTACACCTCAATCAGCTAGAAAAAGAAGAACAAGTCAAGCCCAAAGCCAAAAGAAGAGAAGAAATTATAAAAATCAGAGCAGAAATCAATGCAATAGAGACTAAGAAAACAATCCAAAGAATCAACAAATCAAAGGGTTGGTTCTTTGAAAGACTAAATAAAATCAATAAGCCCTTAGCCAACCTTATTTAAAAAAGGGAAGAAAAAGCTCAAATTCATGCAATAAGAAATGAAAAAGGAGAAATCACTACAGACCCAATAGAAATACAGAAGATCATCAACACCTATTTCGAAAACTCTACTCTCAAAAGTTTGATAACACAGAAGAAATAGACAGATTTTTAGAAACATATGAAGTACCAAAGCTAGATCAGGAGGATGTAAAACTGTTGAATAACCCGATCTCTGTTAATGAAATTGAAAATGTAATTAAGTCCTTACCTACAAAGAAGAGCCCAGGCCCAGATGGATTCACTGCAGAATTCTACAAGAAATACAAAGAAGACCTAATGCCGACACTCCTCAAACTATTCAATGAAATTGAAAGGGAAGCAATCCTTCCTAAGTCATTCCTGGAAGCAAATATTACTCTAGTACCAAAACCTGAGAAAGACCCAACTAAAAAAGAGAACTATAGACCGATCTCCCTAATGAACAAAGATGCAAAAATCCTCAATAAAATATTGGCAAATAGGATGCAGCAAATCATCAAGAAGATTATACACCATGACCAAGTGGGATTCATTCCAGGAATGCAAGGATGGTTCAACATACGTAAATCAACAAATGTAATTCACCATATCAATGAAGCCAAAAGTAAGAATCACATGATCATTTCTATAGATGCGGAAAAAGCCTTCGATAAGGTCCAACATTTATTCATGATAAGAACTTTACAGAAAATTGGAATAGATGGTCTTTACCTCAATATATTAAAGGCCATTTATGACAAACCAACAGCCAGCATCATACTAAATGGCCAAAAATTGAAAGTCTTTACTTTACAATCAGGCACAAGACAAGGATGTCCTTTATCACCACTCCTATTTAATATAGTACTGGAAGTACTAGCCAGAGCAATTAGGCAAGAGAGAGAAATAAAAGGGGTAAAGATAGGAAAAGAAGAAGTTAGATTATCATTGTTTGCAGATGACATGACACTCTACATAGAAGACCCCGTAAACTCCATTGAATGACTCTTAGATACAATAAATGAATTCAGTAATGTGGCTGGATACAAAATCAATACTCAGAAGTCAATAGCATTCCTATACACGAACAATGAAATCACAGAGAGGGAAATAAGAGAAACTACACTCTTCACATTAGCAAGCAAAAAAATGAAATATTCAGGAATTACTCTTACAAAAGAAGTGAAAGATTTATATAGTTAAAATTATAATACACTCAAAAAGAAATTGAAGATGATCTCAGAAAATGGAAAGACATCCCTTGCTCATGGATAGGAAGAACAAACATTGTGAAAATGGCCATTATCCCAAAACTGTTGTACAGATTCAATGCAATCCCAATAAGAATACCATCAACATACCTTATAGATCTAGAGAAATCACTCTTAAATTTCATCTGGAACCAGAAGAGACCTAGAATAGCAAAGGCAATTCTAAGCAGCAAAGACAAAGCAGGAGGCATCAGAATCCCTGACTTGAAGTTATACTACAAAGCAACAGTAGTAAAATCAACATGGTATTGGAATCAAAACAGAGCCAAAGATCAATGAAATAGATTAGAAGATACAACCACAACTACAAACACACTCAACCACCTTATCTTTGATAAAGGAGCCAAGCAGGTTCACTGGAAGAATGACAGTCTCTTTTAATAAATGGTGCTGGAAAAACTGGCTCTCCATTTGCCGAAAACTAAAGCTAGACCCATGTCTATCACCATGTACTAAATTAAAATCTAAATGGGTCAAAGATCTGAATATTAAAACAGAAACACTAAATCTATTGGAAGACAAATTGGGTAGAAACCTTGAAGACTCAGGTGTAGGTAGAGAATTCATGAACAGGACTCAAACCGCACGGGAAATACTTCCCAGAATCAATAGCTGGGACCACTTCTTATTAAAAAGTTTCTGCATGTCAAAACAAATCTCCAGCATGGTAAAAAGAAAACCCACAAACTGGGAAAAGATTTTAGTGAACTCTCTCTCAGACAAGGGACTCTTGTCTAAAACATATAAAGAATTAAAAAAAACTCAGACCCCCAAAATTCAAAGATCCAATCCAAAAGTGGGCATCTGAGATGAATACGCACTTCTCAGATGAAGAAATGCAAATGGAAAATAAATACATGAAAAAAGGCTCATCATCATTGGTCATTAGCGAAATGCAAATTAAAACCACACTGAGATACCATCTCACTCCTGAAAGAATGGCCAGGATCAAGAATACCAACAACAACAAATGCTGGAGAGGCTGTGGGGAAAAAGGAACTCTCCTACACTGTTGGTGGGAGTGTAGACTGATGCAGCCTTTGTGGAGGTCAGTCTGGAGATTTCTCAAAAAGCTGTGATTGGAAGTCCCATTTATTCCAGGTATTCCACTTCTAGGCATATTCCCAGAAGAACTGAAAGCATCATACCACAGTGATATATGTGCACCTATGTTTATAGCAGCACAGTTTGTAATCGCCAGATCTTGGAAACAACCCAAGTGTCCATCAACTGAGGAATGGATAAAAAAGTTGTGGTATTTCTATACAATGGAGTATTATTCAGCTATAAAGAAGGATCACATTGAGATATTTATCAATAAATAGGCGCAGCTTGAGACCGTACTCATAAGTGAAATAAATCAAGCTCGCATGTATGAATACCGAATAGTTTCCCTAATGTAAGTAATGATTCAAATATATAAAAATATGTGATAATCATGATTCCCCATTATGTGGCCTTGAGGCCTTATAAAGTTTTCACTTATTAGTTGGAAAGGCTTTATCCTGGGATTTTTGGTATGGAAATACTTCAAGCTATAGTATATGAAGTTTTATTCAAATATTTCAAGGAAAAAGACAGACACTATGGTAACTACTATTTAGTCGGGTTATTTGGTGGTGAACCACTAGGTTACTGAAACAGTCATGCTTTGACCTGTATTGTTATATTGTTATGTCCTGTTTTATCTCAATCTCTGCCTTATTCATTAAAAATTATTTAGTTATTTTTTATATTTTTTTAATTAAGGGGAAAATTTAAAAAATTAGCAGGGTGTATAATAGTAACTTTTTTGATTTCCTATTAACTTGTTTTGAAGTCTTGCAATATTCCCACTCTGTTTTTTGACTGATTAGACTCTGTTCCATTCTGTATGATAATATCAAGTTTGAGGGTATAGGCAACTACTTTGAAGGCACTAAGATTCACTAGGATGCCCATTCTGGTTTGACTATTGTCTCCTTTGGAAGTCCTGTAATGTTTACAATGCTTAAGTTTTATTGGTCTTGTTCTCTACTGTTTTGTTCAACTTTATAATATATAATGAGATAGACAATTCTTTTTAAGGAAACAAGAGACATTGTTGATAACCTTGTACTCTGTTTTACATCATGTGCTATGTCTATCCTTGGTTTGACTGACAGCTTTTTTTGCCATATTTGACTTTATTCTCCCCCCCCCCAAAAAAAGTAATAAGAACTAAGGAGTAATAAAACCCAAAATGTGTAAATTTTGTTATAAAAAAGAGAGGGAAAAAAAGGAGTTCTAAATGATACAACAGCAAGAGTGTTTAGGGGTGTTAAATAGCTGACCATATTAATGTTTTTGGTTGAATCATTGAACACAACTGTTTGCAGTCTCACTGTTTGAATGTCCACTTTGTATGCTTTGATACTGTGATTTGAGCAACTATCTCTAAGATGACAATATGTATTCTATTAGCCGGTGATTTCTTACTGTTTTTTTTTTTTTTTTTTTTTTTTTGTAGTTCTGTATTACTTTTTGTGCCCTTACACTGCTTTGTTTTGTTTTGTTTTTTCTCTTTTTCCTTTTAAATGAAATTTAAAAAAAAAAAGAACTTTGCATGTTGAGATAGGCAGAACTCGAAGGCTAGTATTTTAAAGTGGCATCTAACATAAGGCAGTGGGTTTTAGTGTAGGAAACTGACTTGATTTTGAATTTGCCACATATTCAATTTTCTTGTGTTTGTACTTTTTGCCAGAAAAAGAACAGAATTTATTTATAATTCCTCTTCTGCGTAGTGTTTTCTCTCTCTCTCTCTCTCTCTCTCTCTCTCTCTCTCTCACACACACACACACACACACACACACACACACACACACTTTGTATACTTGGAAAAACACACCATTTTCTTCTAATATGCTAGGGTGCTACCATGGAAGATGGTAAGATATATACTCTCATACCCTGGGGGAAAATAAAATCAAGGAAAGCATTGGTCATGTACTATAAACAAAGCACACCAGCATCAAATTATACCACCAACAAATGAGTCACCTAACACTAATCACACACAAAATGACAAAAATGACTAAGGTAATATGAACAAGCTTGGAAAAGACTAAAAGAAGGAAATATAAGCTATGAATCCTAACAAATCTAACTGGATTAAATTTTCCTTTGAAGACTGTCTCAGAGGAAAGATGTAATGTTCTTCATTTTGTAAGTAATATTTTTAAAAATGACTGGCCCAAAATTTTTGAAATCACTTTTTGTTCCCACTTTGTGTCAGATTTCTGGAATACCCAGTGCCTTAGCCTGGAAATGCTGGCTGAAAAATAGGCTTAAATTACCAGAAAGAACTAAAGACCTAAAAACTGCAGGTAGAATACAGTGGTGCTTAGCTCTATCCTTGAGCTTCAGCTGTAAGGGCTGTACTCTGCCTTGTTCTGTCACTTGATCAGGGGTCTGGTCCAGGTTCTTGATGTTCTGATTAAAGATCTGAGCAGGACACCCAAAGGGAGCAGCAGGGTCAAAGATTTATTTGAAATTGAAAGTCTGCTCCACAAAGCAGGGCTTCTTGCTGAAAGTTTTAAGTGTTAGAGTTTGAGGTGGGATTGAAGGGTTAGTCTGAGACTTGGCTCCTGCTGGTAAGCAGCTTGGATCAGATCCTTTTTGGGGCAGTTGTATTTTTATCTTTTTTGGCTCTGGTAGGACTGTCGTGATGTCCAGTGTCCATGGGAGCAGGAAGGAAGGGATCAGCCTAGTCAGTGGCATGGAAATCAAGTTGGGGCTGGTCAAGGGTTATAATGACCACTGAGCACATTTTAATAAAATTAATAGACTTTGCTTTTAAAGCAATTTTAGATTTACAGAAAAAATTGAACAGAAATTACAAAAAGTTCCCTGTACCTCCATACCTCTTGCCATTGTGTGATAACTTACAGATGAACATTTAAAAGAGGCAAAATGGACTCTTTTCTGCTTTGAACCATTAAAGGCTTCCACATCTCCATCTCCCTCATATACTCATGCTGGAAAAGCCATGTCTTCCTTGCCTATGCTCTGGTGGCTTTGCAAGCCTTTCAGACTACTTGGATTGAACCAGAAGAACTGAAAGCATCATACCACAGTGATATATGTGCACCCATGTTTATATCAGCACAATTTGTAATAGCCAGATCTTGGAAACAACCTAAGTGCCCATCAACTGAGGAATGGCTAAAAAAGTTGTGGTATTTCTGTGCAATGGAGTACTACTCAGCTATAAAGAATGATCACATTGAGACATTTATAAATAAATGGACGCAGCTCGAGACCATACTCGTAAGTGAAATAAATCAAACTCACCTGTATAAATACCGAAGTCTCCCTAGTGTAAGAAACGATAAGAATACATGAAAGTACGTGGTAATCATGATTCCCAGTCACACTGGTTTGAAGCCATATAATGTTTTCACTCATTAATTGGAAAGATTTTAATTTGGGTGGTTTTATTTTATTGTCTGTGATACTACAAATAACTATTTTGAAGAAAATAAGAGCATAATAGCTAGTGCTGATTTAATATCATCCTGTTTTGAAGCCTCATCAAGTTGTTGTTCATTTGTTTCCATTGGTTCTAACATGTGGTACCTTATTATATCTTAATGTATGTGATAGTATCAGCAAGTTTTTTATAGACAAAGAGATAATATAGAAATTGATGTTTGGTTTCTGCTAGCTGGTTCTAAATACCCTGCAATAATTTCATTCTCTTGAACGGTCTCACACTGTCTTGATAAATTTGATGCTATAGTATACGAAGTTAGACTCAAATATTTCAAGGAAAGAGTCACTATGGTAACTACTATTAATGTCAAGCTATCTGGGGATGAAACACAATGATGGTTAAATTTTTCGGTTCTGACCAGTGTTGTTCTATTGATATGTTCTTTTTTTTATCTCAGTCCCCCCCTTTTTTCTTTCCTTTTTTTAAAAATTTATTTCTTAGTATCTTTTAACTAAGGGAAAACTAAATTAAAAATAGTGCGATAGATTATAGTAATTTTTTTGTTTCCTATTAACCTGATTTGAACTCCTGTAGTGTTCTCCACATCTTGTTCTGACTGATTTTATTATATTCTGTTTTGCTTAATAGTATCAAGTTTGATGGTATAGGCAACCATTTGGAAGGCAACCAGATATTCTATGATGCCCATTATTATTTGCCTATTATCTTCTTTGGAACTCTGTAAGCTCTCCAATGTGGTTTTGTTTATGTACAGTTTTGTTCAATTCTTTTATACTAGCTGATATAGGCTACTCTTTTTAGGATAACAAGAGGCATAATGGTAACCATTATTGATCACCTAGTAACCCCTTTTTTTTTCATTTTATGCTATGTCCATCCTCCTGATCTAACTGACTCTGTTTTGCTTTGTCACATTGGGTTTTTCTTTGGTCCGTCTTGTTTTATTTTTTGTTTTTTGGCCTTTTTAAAATCTTTTTTCTTTTCCTCTTCAAAGAAAAAGTTAAAAAAAAACCTGTGGAAGTAATGGAAACTAAAAGGTGTGATTGTTAGCGTAAAAAAGAGAGGAAGGCAAGTGATCTAAAGGATATAACTGCAAGTTTATTTAAATGTGTAGGATAGAGAACCATATTGCTGAGTTTTTCTTGGATCATTGAACAGAACTCACTGCAATCTCACTGTATTAATCTCCACTTTGTATGCTTTAATTTTGTAATCTGGACAGCTGTTTGTAAGATGACAATGTGTGATCTATTAACTGGTGTACTCTTACTGTGTATTTTTTCTCTTGAAATTCTGTATTTTATAGACAAAGAGATAATATAGAAATTGATGTTTGGTTTCTGCTAGCTGGTACCCTGCAATAATTTCATTCTCTTGAACGGTCTCAGTTAGATCAGTCCTGTATTGTGTTGTAGCCTTTTACTGTCTTGCTTCGTTTAGTTTTGTTTTTCTCTTTAAATAAAAAAAAAGCTCTAAAAAAAAAAAGAAATTCAAATTTCAGGGTAGTGGTGCTACCTGTAGATGCGCTTCTCTGAGGTCTTACAACAGTACCTGGCAAGTTCACCCCTTCTGCTAGTTGAATGGCTGGCCTGAGTGAATAAGCAGTGACTCTCACCAAGAGGGACTATAGCACCTGATTATGGGTCCCTTGTTGGTGGAATGGTTGTTTTCCTTGAATGTGGGGACATATGATAGAGACAAGTGGAGATCGAAGGAAGAGCAAGAGCAAGCCAACAGGTGCTAGTTTGGGGCAGCTCTGTTCTTTTGGCAGTTGGACAGTGGGATGGAGATGTGGAGAGATACCCATTGTTTGCAGGGAAGAGATGGCAGGGGTAAACATCCTTGCAGGCATAGGTGAACTTAGTGTTGAGGGGGCAGAGGACAAGGGACATCTTGCAAACATGATGTTCTGTGCTCCATGAGTGTGTGTGAGCAGCTCTGTATCCAGATCCAATGGGCATTGAAGGAATGATTGTGATCTGGTGAATTCCACCTGGTCAAAGTCCCCATTCATCCGTGCTGCTCTGTGCTGTATCCTTGTCATACTGTGTAGTACTGTGCTGGTCAGCATTGTGAAGTAAGGAATTTCCTTCCCACTTGAGAAGCCTCACACGTGAAATGCCTGTATTCTTAAGGATTTGTGGTGGGGCAGCCCAAGGTTTTATAGGAAAATAACATTGAGGCTTTGAAGTGGTAAGCCAACTTTCAAATGGCTTCCATAAATATTTTTGTTTAGTAACTGCAGTAGTCAATTCAGTACACTAGAATGTCTGTACATTTTACACATCTCCTATTAACAAGAACAGGTGTTGTGTGATTAATTTTCTTTTACCATTACTCTGAGCTTATTAACATAATTAAATATTTTTGAGATAGGGTCTCACTATGTAGGCTGGCCTGAAATTCACAGCAATCCTCATGCCTCAGCCTTCCAAGCACTGAGATTACAGGCATGAGCCATCACACCCAGCTCTATCCGTACTTTTTATGTCATGACTAAGTATATTCAAAGATAAATGAAAACATGAACTAAAATTTTTTAGATTCAGTTATCAATATATGTAAGTGAAGAAATGACAAAAACTGGATTCTGGACACAGACTACTTGGATTGAAATTCAAATTCCATTACTCATTAGCTGTGTGACCTTGGATAAATTACCTAACTTTTCTCTGTCTCTATTTTATCATCTATAAAACAGAACAGTGATACTTCACAGTACTGGGCAAAGATCAAATGATTTGTTGAAACTGCTTGGAAAAGTAGCCAATATATATAATATAGATGCATGGAATTGATGGCTGGTAGAACTGACGATGTTTCAATGAAGTAAATCCACGCCTGAGAGGTTTTACCAATGGGGCATTTGAGGCAGGGGTGGGAGGATGACCATACCTCACAGCTTTTAGGACCATACCTAAAAGTCTTTAACTACAGCCTTGGTTAAAAACTTCCTGCTTCCCAATAGTGAGACATAAAGAGCAAACACAAAGACATTTGCTACATTATAGGAGGGAAAATGCACATCACCTTGCAGTTCAGCACATGGAAAGTGTGATCCATTACAGTAACACCAGTGATTCCCCCTTGTCTGATAATTCTGCCAATGATGGAGCCCTCAATCCTGTGGCCTTTAATGGTCTCCAGCAAAGATATCCAACAATGTACTCCTTACAAGATCCTGGAAATAGCACATTTCTGTGTCCTGTTAGATAGAGAGCCTTTTCTGGTTCTTGTCACAGTCTGGGAAGTTTGTATTTGTAATCCCATGGAAAACTTATTCGAATTCTAGCAAGTTAATTTTAATCTACCACTTCCAGTGCAACCCACAGTGAGAATAAAGATGCTAATACATATGTATAGTTATAGAGATTCAAAGGGTCCTAAGTCCAGCCTAGATAATGTTTCACCAGAACAAAGGCCCCTATTTAGGGCCCAACCCAGATTTTATTACTTCATGAAGAAGGGAGTGGCTTGAGGATGAGTGACTGTGAAAATGGCAGAAAATACTTGAATACTGTGAGCTGAGCTGACTATGAGGCCTAAAAGCACCTCTGCAACATGCAGAGAGAGGGATATGCAGAAAGACCAATCTACATAACACAGTTGAGGTACATTTAATGCTTGGGGGCTAGTGCTTCAGCTCTGATGCGCAAACTTTTCTGCCCTGGGAAGTCATACACAGCCTCTTATCTTAAGGCTCAACCCAGTTGACAGCGCTGGAGCCATGGCTCTTTATACTGCCAGACTCAACCATGTTTACTGTGTCTAGCTTCAAAGATTGTGCATCAGTGTCTCAGCTAGCTCTATTTACATTGTTTAGAGCCAATTGAAAGGAAAAGGAAATGGCCTAGCCAGCTCTGTACAGATCAGTACATGGAGTAGGGCCAGGTTTAGCCACAGTGGAGATAATTTCTCTTTGTTCAAGGAGTCATCCAAATGGTGCTCTACACTGGCACAATAGCCATTTTGTAATCATGGCATTTCATTCACATCTGACATTACAAAGATAAAAAGAAAAATAGAACACAGTCAAGTTCTAAACCTTTATAAGAAATCTCAATTAGGATGATAATCAGTTCCCTGATCATATTTATTGTCCTGATGGAAACTTTTGTGTAGCTGTTTATCATTCATCCTCCCATTTTTATCCACTCTACAGGAAAAAAAAAATTCAATGTTTGCCAGTTTTTGTACTGAAATGGAAAACAGCCTGGCTCAAATGTCCTCTGGTCCCAGTGACTACCTACAGTCTGATAAGGGTTTTAGCTGCGATTGGCTCTTGGGTAGTAAGCAGGTGGCATGCACATCTTCTTTGCCCTGTTTGTTAAAATCCTTCTGTTTAATGCATCATCTGAGAACTTTCTAAAGCAAATTGTTAAATTCAGTGTTCTGAAACTTCCCAGTGTGAATTTTCTTTTCTCTTTCAAAATTAATACAGCCCTTATCCTTGTCCTGACTGGTAATTTGCAGCTCTTTTTGATTTCTCAGATTAATGGTTGCATTTTAAGAACATAGCTACAATTTCTTTTAGTCCCTGAGGTAGAATTAACTGAATCTGAATGGAGACTTGGATTTATTTTAAATGTTTGGGTTGTCTTGTTATCACTCAACATGCATTGGATATGAAATTCTTCATAATACGTTCTCTGCAATTCTCAATTTGTTTTATCTGAGCAACTTCCCCCATCATCCAACACATCTAAGTGTGTCTTGAAAATCCCCTGCCAAGCCAAATCTGCCAGCTTCCTATAGCAAATTCATTTTGGGGGTGAGGGAGCAATGCAGATATTTGTCATTTGATGCATATTTATTTCAGATTCACAATGTTTAGATAAAATGTTGATTTCATCAATATCATTGTTATTTTATTGTGCATAAAAGAATCTACCTTACATTAAATATAGAAGGATTTTGAGGGCCAATTACTAAGACTAGAATGTAATCTAATTTCTAGAAAAATTGCAATATAAATTTCACAATTGGTCGGCATCCCTTGGTAAGTTGCCACCTCAACGAGGTCATCCAGACCAGGGAAGTTCAGGTTCAAAAAGTGTAAGGCAACAGCACTCAGAAGCAGACATTTTTTAATTTGCTCCCTGGTGATGTTTGAAGCAAACCAACTCTGAGAATCACCAAGCTGATCAGTGCTTATCCTACTTAATAACTGGATGTACTTGTTACAACATAGACTCCGGGACCTAACCCCAAGTTCCTGATTCAGTTGGTCTGCGTTGCCCTAGGAACCCACTTTCAGCACCTACTCATGGGACATGAGTGTGCAACTTTGCTTTGAGAACCAGCAAGGTGTGAGGGGCTAGCCGCTGTTGGTTGGCAGGGAAGCCTGCCTGGCTAACTTATTTTCTAAGTTTCTGCTTCACCGACATCTGTGTTTCTTTCCCCTGGGTGACCAAGGCTTCTCTTTGGGAGCTCCAACAACAGCCACTTAAACATCACAACAAAACCTTAGTGGTGTTCAATGAATGAGTATTGGACAAACGTGCATTTATATCAGTTTTATAATTCCACTTCCTGTCAGTAGTTTCCCAAACCATCATCCTGAGCCATCCCGATGAAGTTAGAAGTCATGGGCAACCACACCAGTTTGCCATTCAAACTTCATATCTAGCAGTAAAAGAAGAACACGATGATCTGAAGTCTGTTAAGGGCTTTAGGGACACAGGTGACTTCAAAGAAGAGATCTGGGATACATAAGAGAATATTTTTTCCCTTAGCAACAAATGAATCTGCTTCAGCTGCTCTCCATCCCCAGAATCTTGAAATACAAATGGAAATCTCTCCTTTAGCACATATTGAGAAGTTGTATTCAATCCTAGTCTTGGAAAGTTCACTGAGAGACAGAGATCTAATTTTAAAGGTGGATTTTGTTTTTACAGCCTTCTGCTCCTCATTGAGAAAATTGTGTGGATCTCATTGTTACCTTCACAAGCTCTGGCAGAAGTTTGTGCCCCTGGCAAAAGTCCAAAGAGGACATGAAGTCTGAGCTGCCTGAGCCCAGTGCTCAAGTGACCTTGCACTTGGTTAGCACTGCATGTTTCTCATCCTCCTGATGCAGGTCTTGACTTTCTCACAGACACCTCCTGAGATCTCTCATGCAGGAGAATAACCACGCTGTGGTGGAATTATGTCTTGGAAGTTGTCTCACTTTTCCCCTATAAATCTGGAAGATGAAAGACAAATTCCCAGGAGGTAAAAATCATGAAACAAAACTGAAAAGAAAAAAGAAAGGAAAAGAAAAGCCATGTGGTTTTGTGCATCATATGGAATGGTTCCTCTTAGCAGAGCGGGAGTTGAATGAGCAAGAGAACCATGGGCAGCAGCTCTGCTCCCCAAGGCTGACCACTGTCCCAGTGCTGCTTGCTCAGATTTACCTGTGGGAGCTGTGACACTGAAAAACATTTTCTTTCCCCTTCCAATCTGCTTCATTTGTCCTTTCAATCACAGTGAAATCCTCCCTGGGTCTTCATGGAAAGCTACCTAGTGTTGCCGAGCACCCCTCCTTGGCGTGGAGTCACAGGCACAAGAGAACCACTCTCACAGTCAGGGAGTTGGGGCACAAAGGTTATTCAGTTTTCAGTTGCCTGTGGAGCTGTGTTGTGAGCTTCCTTGCCGGGGTGCCAGGGAAACCCCACAGAATGGGCATGGACCTCATGTAGGGAGGGGTATGCTGTTGTGTGAGGTTTTGCAGTGGTGCATAATGACAACCCTGCATCTGGAAAATGAGTGTGGAGGTGCTGAGGCAGGAAGACGGGAAGGGAAGCAGGAGGAACAGCATGTACAAAGGCCTAGGACCAGGGGCATCGGGAAACCTACAGGTGCCTCAGGATGGGAGGAGTGGGCAGGGAAGAAGGAGGAGAAGAAGTAGGCAGCGATTTCCTTACTCACTGGGCTTTATTCTGAGGGCAGACAAGAGTCCCCAAAAGATTTAAGCAGCTAGAAAAACTAGTCAGCCTCTCCTGGAGTGTAGACGTGGGATCTGGGGCTGGACAATGGCAGAGGTGTTCAGCCGTCCTCCTCTGCTGAATGTCAGTGGAATTCAGTCAGCAGTTAGCTTTGAGGAATGAAGTGGGCTCTGCCCAGAGTTACAGATTTCAGGGTCTCCAACCTGCCTCATTTCCTTGAGTGCACATAACAGTCACTTTGGGAAGAGCATACAGTTGAGCAGTCCTTACATTCTGGCGAGCTGCAGGGTTCTGTAGATTTCTTGCCACCCACAATTTCCTTCCTGGAGTTTTGGGTGCTCCATGGGAGTCTTTACTTCCCCGAGCTCCATGTGTGGCTCTGAGGGTGCTGGTCTGTGGGCCGCACTAAGAGAGGGGAAAGCACAGTGAAGAATGAGAAGTCCGAAAGAGGAGCTGAGGGGCAGGATGACTGGACTGAGCTCTCCTCAAAGCGTCTGCTGCCTCCCATCAGTAGCGGAGGAGATGGGATGCAGTGGTTGATTAGCAATGCGCTTGAGAGGCAGCATGGGTCCTTCAGTGGGGGTTCACCTTTCCTGTAAGTGCACCCTCCAAAGCAGGACAATGGAAAGCATCCTTGCTGTCTGAAGAGAGCATTTCCTTAACTATATTCATGCATATGCGATGCGAGGGAGTATAAAGTGGCTTAGCTGATGTGGTTTCTCCATCCGTTCTGTCACTTCACTTCCCCAGTGTGCATAGTTGAGATGGAGGAGCTGCTTCATAAACCTCAATGCACTGGAAGCCCTGGCTTGTGGAAGAAAAGTCTCTTTATTTGGACAAAGCCAGTAAAACTATGGCAATAAGATTTCTTAAGTTTTTGAAACTTTTGGAAACATATTAGGATGATTAGCTCTTAGCTGAAGTCCAGCCCTGACACCTGTTCTCTCTGCCTTTTTGCCAACACTGAATGATGAATTGTAGTGAAGGTTTCTTTCATCCAAGTCAGTGACACTAATTACTTTGTGGTACTTTGTCATAGCATGTTTTTTTTTCTTTAAAACAACAAATTACTTGATATTTCCTCAGTTATGTTATTTTAATCTGAGTTAATACATTCAAAGCAAATAAAAATGGGTAATTTTTTTCCAGTCTTGATCCTTGCAAGAAATTTATTGATTAAGCCAGTAATGGAATGTGAAAGTTACATGAGGCACTTCATTTAGTGTAACAACCACCACAGAAGGAAGGCTGGACCACTGTGGAATGAGACAGGCCTGCCTGTACTCCATAGCAGTGAAATGACTTAGCCAAACCTGGAATCAAGGCAAGATCCTCTAAGCATTTGTGGGAGAACTGAAACTCCTGTTCATTGTGTAGCACTTTGTAGAAAGCACTAGATTCAGTCTTTTCCTATGGCTGCTGTGCTGTGGTAGGAACATACAGGATGCTAGCCATCTAGTTGACACTTCCTTCCTGTGGATATCATTGTCGTAAGAAAATGCCAAGTTGTGTAAGCTGTACTCAACCTTGCATCCTTTTCTCCACCTATTAACATATCCATTCATCCTTCCCTTCTTCTGTTCATTCAGACAGATAGCCATTTATCAATCTGTCCAACCCATCCATCCATTCATCCATCTCTTTATATCTCCCTCATTAAGTACTAGTCATGGTCCAAGAGTTTGAAATGTCACAATGACTAAAGAGATGAGCCCTGCCGTTGAAAGGCTCACTCTCTGGAGGAATGTCTCTGCTAGTGGAGTGAGGTAGCAGAGATGAGGTACTAGTGAGCAGCATGTAGTACAAGAGTTCATAAAGAAAACCTTTGTCAGAATAATTTAATAATTGTCCTTCCCCATGAATCTTATACATCCTGACTTTTGTAGGCATTGTGGCCTTGTGAAAGGTGTCCTACAGCCCTTTCAGCCATAGTGGACCTTTTAAGGATTATTTCCAAACTACAAGCTACATTTCCAAATTTTATAGCTACTTTACTTTTGAAAACATTTGAGACTTGAACCTGGAACAAAAGTTAGGAGTAGTAGGATGCTCTGTCCTTGTCCCATTTTTCTGGGAACAGCCTGTGAGTGGCTCTCACTAGGAATCATTCCCCTTTTATCTCCCCTCTTCCTGTGTTGGGTTGGGGATTGGCAGTTAGGAGAACCACCCAGGCAACCTCTCTCTCCATTTTCACAACCTCTCTGGGAAGACAGACTCTTGAATTCCTTATGGCAGTGAAGACTTCAAAGTACTTGAGATGTACAAATATTTGAGCTGAACTCCTTGGTAAATCTGAATCTGAACTCCATCAAGAAACTCCAACTCAGTGTTTAATTCAAATCTTTCCTAAGGATCTACATGACATATAGTGGACCCTGTTATGGGCAACTTTCTGAGTGCTGCTGCTCACCAAACTAGCTGCTGCTAGCTTGCAAGGATAACTTATATTTGGCTTTGCTTAATAAAAATGTGATGCAAAAAATAAATAACGGTCAAGAGAAAAGATGGAGAAGAATCTACTACACTGGCAAACAGCCTCCTCATTTTCCCACCATGGCCCAATCTGTCTCATGTCATGGCTGCTTCCTGCTTTCAGTGAAAATATGACTGACTATCCTCTGTGTTTCCCTCTAGACATGCAGAGCAAACACAAATACAGATCTCCTATCACAGAGGTCAATAAGTGGTCTGAGGGTCTAGAGCCAAGTTGAGCTGCTCCTTGCAACTCACAGTGAAGTGAACTCAAAGAGTGTTTGAGGGGTGTGGGGGATAGTACAGCCTGAGGAAAGATGGGCTGCACTTTCTACAAGAGCAGTCTTCTTAGGAGAGCCACTTCCTTTTGGAAGAATCCAAGTTAGTCTTCTTTGTATTATGGGACTTTCCTTGTGACATGGAGAAAATGATGACTTGGTGATAGATAACTTGCTCCCCTCGTTAAGCCAGAACCATACCTGCCACAGATTGTCATCAAAAGACACCTGATATTTCCCACATCTTTGCAAGCCCAGACCCTTCAGGTTCAACATTCTCTCATTGTAACCTCAACTGGGCTCCAGTGAAGGCTGAGGGCCAGCTGCTCAGGTTACTTGGTCTTTTGACCTGGACAAGCATCCTACAGAGCTCCACATGTAAAGGCTGGGAACTGCCGTGGACCTATAAGAGATGGGACCTCATGGGAGGTCCTAGGTTATTGGGGGGGGGGTATCCCCCAGAGGAGACTGTGGGATTCTTCCCTCCTCTGGGTAGAAATGTATGTACTTCTTCCAATGTGCCATCACTTCATGATGTGCTTCCTTCACCAGAGGCTCAGACCTATAGGACCACCTGTCCTTGAGCTAAACCTCTAGATCTTGGGACTGAACAAGCCTCTCTGTACTTCACAAATAGCCAGGGCCAGGTGTTTTGCTATAGTGATGTGAAGTTGATTAACACACTCTGTGGGCAGCAAACCTGGCACACTGGGTTCAGTGTCTTTGTGTGTTTCCTGGCTGCTGAGGTGGCAGCCGGATGTCAGTCACAGAATGAGCTCCTCTGCACTCTGTCCCTCCCCAGGGTTTCTCCTGTTTTCTGCTTCTCTCCACATTTCTGTCTTTACTGCTCTGAGTAAATCCCTCCCAACTTCCAGCACCTTTTGTCACATCCTAAATCATCTCAATGTCTCTTGAGTTCCTAAGGCCTGGACTCCAGCTCTAACACAAATAGTAGTTCTGCCTTGTGCATGATAATGTAGTAGGAATTGTGTGGCTGTCATCCAGAAAGCTAAAGTGGGCCAAGTTGTTATGTTTACAATTCACTGTGATCACTTGTAGAGATTTGGGAGTACTTTGCCCATTTTATTGCAAGGAAAGCTTATATGAATAGTTGATTCATGTAATGAAGCAATCAATCATGGATTCAACCAATAGGTTTGAATACTTTGACTTTTGTTAAATAAAATTTATACAAGTCACTTTGATAACTGTTCTGTTAAGCTGAAATTGCCATCTCATTGCTGTAACTTAATAGAAATAAGATAGAAACACATCTGAATAAGGCAAAACTCTAAATATTAAAGAGTGTTATCCTTTTATTTTTTTGATAAAATTTTTAAAATTAACATGTAATTATGATTTAAAAAGTCAAATAATGATGAAAATTAATTTAAAAAGCAACAATACCTGGCTCACTTATCACCACCCTTCCCTTCAGTGAATTAATTCCAGTGCTTTTAGCTTTTCTTATGATGTCTTCCTCTGTATTGCTCAACTAATATGCATGTGCTGCTTGTGGTGATGTAGTCTAACTATTCCTACCTGATTTCTTTGGGAGCCACTTAACATTAAATTACTCCTAGCTATATCTGAGTGGTCATTGAGGTGTGCCCTTGGGGTCTATATCTGGTCCCTGGCCCCTTCAATTTTGGTGCTGTTCCCCTGTTCTGCTTCCTCACTCCCATGAATTGCACGGCTTTGCTCCTTCATTCTCTTCACCATGATGTTCCTGCCCTGGAACCAGCCAGCCATGGAGTGAATCCCCAGAAGACATGAGCCAAATTAATCCTCTCCCCCTGTCAGTTGTGGGTGTCAGGTACTTGCTCCAGCAGTGGGAAAATATTAACATTGTTCTTTATCAGTTCATCAACTGTAAATTTTGCCTGTGTAATTCCTGTAATAGTAAATGAGGGTTGTTTAAATTTTAGGTTCATTCATCTCTCTTTACTAACCCTGTATCCTATATTGTTACTAATCTTGACAAATCCTGAACCCACATTGTATTTGACAGTTCTCCCTTGGTATGGTAGAAAAGGAAGCACAAAGAAAGGAAAAAAGAAAAATGCCTTTATTGAGGTTACAGGAGGGCTGCAGGGGAGTGCAAGATCACCCTAGGGGCAAAGAACCCATGACATGGGGTGGAGTTTGACAGAGAGGAGAAAGTGACGTTTTGACAGATGATTGGGAGAAAGTTGGCTCAGGTGAGTTCAATTTTGGGGTTTGCAAGAAGAATGCAGAAGACAGTGTTAAAGGAAGACATCGTCCAGTGTCTTGTTGGTCAGGCACTGCTGAGCCTTGAAGAGCTTCACATGGGCAGAACTCATCAGTATTAGTGTTTACAAGAGCTTTCGGGGCTGAGGCCAGGCTTCTCAAAAGACTGCACATGCTGTAAAACAGATTCAATGCAGGAGACAAGTTTGTAAGATTGGCCCCCAATGGCTGCCCACAGAGTTATTATGTAGAAAAGTGCAAAAGATCTGTAAAGAGAACCACATGATCCAGCCCATGTGAGATCCCTTGTGGAGCCCATGGTAATGCCCATTTGAGTCTGAATCAGGAAGCTGAAGAAGGCCAGGGGTCTCCAGCAGGAGGTCAAACGGTCAGCATTAGAAGATGAAGAGAGCACCAGCAAGCCAAAAGGCCAACACTGGAAGCTAAGGAGTCTTTGTGGAAAGCCAGGCCACCATGCTCAAGGCAGAGATGATGGTGAAGACCAAAGCTCCACAGGAGACAACAGTAGAAGATCCTCTAAGGAATATTTGCCACAGTGAAGCTGTTTAAAGAAAATAAGCTGAAACCCTTTGATCCTGTTCTCCTGTTATACTTTTCCACCAACAACCCTCCTTAAAGGGGCCTCCCAGGCCCAGAGCCATGCTGACTCAATTTATCTGATAGTCCCCACTCACACTGACAGTTAATCAATTAACCACCACTCTAGTGTCCCTTAGAATCTCAGATAGTGTTTCTTGATATCTCAGGTTACAGGAAGGGCTCATTTTAATGCAGTGAGCACTTTTAGGAAATAGATAATGATGAAACAGGTGCTCACAGGAAGAAAATTTCTACAAATTGGAGAATTGACAAATTGGCCTTGGTTTTGGCTCTTGATCTTTTCTAGGTGTCAGAAAATACCCAGTTTCCAGAATTGTGGAGGATACAAAGGTCTAGAAATTGGTAAACCAGGACTTAAAGGTTGTGTCTTTATGAATAGATATGAAAACATATTTAAAGACTTTATGAAAATTGTTGGTATATAGTTATATAATTGCTGTTTATAAATATGCTTGAAACTATCTTTTTCCTTTCTAAACATAAACAAATATTTCCCCCTCCCACCTCAAGACATGTTGCAGGGAAAGTATAAGTTTTAGATTGACCTTTTACTCAAGTTTTAAAATTTACAGTTTTGAAAGGAGTGTTCTGACTTGCTGCCTGAGAGTCTTATAGACAATGATGAAGTTCTTGAACTTTTCTAGGATTCAGATATTACTCAGTTTCCAGAATTGTGGAATATACAAATATCTAGTAATTGGTAATAAATGACTCATTTCTGTATTAGTGAAGAGATAAAATAAAAGGGTAAACTTTATGAAAATTGTTGGTATATAATTATATAATTGCTATTTACAAATAAGCTTAGAAATGTCTTTCTCCTTCCTAAATATAAACTAACATGCTCCCACCATGACAGGTTGCCATGGAAAGCATAAATTTAACTTGACCTTTTAATCAAGTGATTTATAATTTTAAAAACAATATTCTGACTTGCTGCCTAAGATTCCTAAATATGGTTTGTATTTGTCTGGGAGTCACAGCTGTAGGGGAAGAAGCAGTTGGCAGGTTAAAAGAACTGAGCTTCACATGAGCAGACATCCAGGAGAGAGACCTCTGCAGCCCAGCTGTGGCACGTGGTCTGAGCTCAGAGCCTGAGATGAAGCAGAGGATTCTGGGAGGACAGGGTCTTGCCCCAGGATTTGGGAGTGCATAGGGGTGAAGGAGATGTCCTTTGGCCTGCAGTTCAGTCACTGAGAGAGAAATGGCTACAAGTTCTGGGTGCCAGGCAGAATGGATGCTCAGTGATTAAGGGTGGGACTGAAGGGGTGACCAGCCTGAAAGTATGGGGTAATCACAGATGTGGAAACTGCTGGGCATGAACCAGATTTGGGGATGGCAGGGAGCTGGATGTGTCCCTCTGCTGCCAGTGTTTCAGGGAGCAGCCCTGGCACGGAGCCACCACGATGTTTGTAAACTACCTGGTAGTATTCTGCATTGTTTAAAAACTGGAACAGGATTTATCCATTAGCTGGTCTAGCTGGGAGGAGAATAGAAAGAAGGGTTGAGGCAACAGTCCATCAGGCAGCATCAGGTTAAAAGCTCATGAACCCTTTTGATGTTTCAGGAACAACTCTGGACCCCTAATTTGGGTTTAGCACTAGAATCTCATCTCATGGCCCAGCATAACCAGAAGGGTGACTATTATGGTTGATATATTGTGTCAACTTGAGAAATTTAGAAGTTTTAAGTAAGCAACTCACCAGGGAGCCAGGGTTCTTACTTTGTAAACATCCTTAGCCTGTGCAAGAGGAAGGCATGGGGATGTTGCAGTGCTTCACCCACCTAGTGGGAGGAAGGGGAGAGGGAGGAGCTTGCTTACACTTTAAGGAAGAAGAGGCTTGTTCACACTGCCTTTTTGCTCTTGTTGCTTTGCTGTTTTCTGCGGCTTGGACAGTTGTCCCTTTGCTGTTCCAACCTGCCTTGCAGCCAGCTGAGAATGGACTGAAACCTCCACAAACTGTGAACTAAAAAGAACCGCTCATTCCTTAATTTCGAGTGTGTGGTATTTGGTCTCAGTAATGAAAGAAGAGTAACCAAGACAGAGACTGAGTATCAAGATGCTCTGGGGATTTGGCAGGAGAATAGAGGACAGAGACTGAGTGACCCCTTCTTTCTTCTGTCCAGATCAGCCTGGAAACTGTGCTGGAGCTATAGCTCTGATTAGAGAGATCTCAACCTGGGGGTGAGTAAACAGAACAGAATCCAGATTATAAGGTGACAGGATGATTTTATTGGACAACGTAGACATTCACCTGTCTTCACTATCATGAGCCCTAGGTTCTCCACTGAGTGCTTTCTTCTTTGTGGATCGACTTAGTCTAAGGATTTTGTGGGGTTTAGCATAGGGGAATATAGAAACTTCCCACATGCTTTTTCTGGATTTGCTTCCTCTGGACAAGTGTCTGCACAGGCCCTGTTGTGGACTTCAGCACATCAGGCCTGATTCTTTTCAATCCCTCTGACCATCTTCTGAGAACACCATCACTACAGTCTATTGGAGAAAGGACAGTGGGCTTTCCAGGCCATCAGATTGATTATAAAAGTCCACTTGCTCAATGAAAATGGCCATAGTGTGCATTTGTAAAAGTGCTTGGTTGGTCTTCTGAGTTGCAGATGATGGCAGATGTGTTTTTAGAGGAAAAGTGTAAATTCTAAGAGACGTAAGCCTCTGTTCTTTTTGTCTTGCCTTTTAGACTCGTTCTTCATGCTTTACAGTGAGCTTTCTTGTTCTCTTCTGAATACCTGAAACTAGGAGTGAAAATAACTAATGAGGGTTCTTGACAGTTTTACAGGAACAAAACTGGCATTTTCTGGCTTTAGTTGCCATATCTGTTGTAGGGGCCTGTTGACCCCCTTTACTGCCTCGTGCCCCAGATGGCACAGTTGTCTGTAAAGAGAACTTGCTAAATTAAGTGATGAGGAACTACAGTTTCCTGGGACCATGGAGTTCATTTTTGTGACCCAGTGTGCTGCTGAGCTCCTGCTTCTTTATCATGGTTATTAGAATTACTTCAGCGCTGTGGGCCACCTGGCTGGAACAGTCAAACCATTTAAGTCAGTGCTTCTCTTCAAAGTGTGAGCCAGGCCCCTGGGAGTTCCCAGAACGATTTCAGGAGGTTCATGAGGTTAAAATCTCTTTTATCAGAATGCTAAGACCTTGTCTGACTTTTTCCCATGCTGATGTCTGCTTTAATGGGGAGTAAATCCATAGACCTTAGCACAGGTCAGAATAGGACCAACAAAGTGAAAGAGTAGACATCATATTACTCTCCGCCAGACACTCTTGGTAACAAAAGAGAGAGCAAGGAAACGTCATTTTCACTTAAGAAATGTCTTTGATGAAACTATAGATTACTAGCTTTTAGTAAGTATTACTCCTTGCTGTACGTCATTTTTACATGGAACATGTACTAAATAAACAAATAGAAATAAAATCTGCTGCATACTAAAAGTGATGTCTGAATGGAGAAAATGTCCATGTGTGTTTGAATTATTAACTGACCCCATCACTATTTTCATAGTATTTCATTTTGACTTGAAAATAACTTGACAAATTATGGTTATGCAGACTTCAGGATTTGGCAGAAACTTTCTCAAAAGAACATATCATTTCAATGAAAACAAGTGACAGGATTAATGTTGGCTGTGATAAAACATAAGGTTTCAAGTGAAAATTAGAATTTTGGAAAATTTTTATTTGCCACTGTGAACTAGACAGCTTTCTTACACTTTTCTGAAAAGATGTTATTAATAAATGTAATTTATTTTTGACATTTAACAATAAAGTATATTAGAATTTAGAAGATTTACCTAAATCAATACTCTCCAAATGACTAATGCATATTGTTAACAAAAAAATCACACAGGAGTAGAATATTAACTGAAAGTACAAGATGAGAATTCTTCTAATGGAACAATATGATTCATTGAGGCAATTTTGTATTCTAGACCTCAACCAATTATTAATCTTGAGTATTGTTGTCTCAAAGAATACCCACAATTAAAATGCCTTTTAACATCCTCTTCTGTCTTCCAGCTACAGATCTGTGTGGTTCGATTTTCTTATATACCATGCCCAAAATAACACTGTGCAAGAAATTGAAAGAAGCAGGAGAACTCAATGTCTATTAAGACAGTAAAAAAATTTCAGAAATGTAACATAATACCACACTTCTCACTTTTATTTTTGTTTTGGAAAATGCAGTTGTCATTAAAAGGCGTTATTTGTATCATGGTCCTCAAGTTTTTTGGCACTAGGAGTCAGCGTGTGGAAGACAGTTTTTTCCACAGAGCACAGAGTGATTTGGGATGATTCAAGTGTATTACATTTGCTCTCCACTTTATTTCTATCATTATTATACTGTGATAATACTGTGTTACTATTCCTCCAGAAAATTCCTCAGATTTAGTTTCTAGTACAGTTATATCAATAGGCAGGTATAACCTACGTCACTGCCCTTGGCAGATTCAAAATTGCAAAGCATGGAAAGTGGTCCTGAGAGCAAAGCATTAGAAAGCCCCTGACTCCAGCCATGTTTTTCCCATGTGATGATGCAGACTCAGGATATGTCTCTAGCTTACATATAAAGCAACTCACTTTTCTAATTTTTTCTGGTTTTCAAGAGCATTGCTGTTGTCTCTTGGTACCTGGTTCCTGTCTCATGAGGCACCTTGGCTGGTACTCAGTCTTGGTGCTCCCGCCTGGCAGGAAGCACCTGCCCCAGGCTGCACCCTTGAAGGGGAAGAACTGTCCTGGATGTGGTTGAGACACCTTGTCATTGTCTCACCACCTGGCTGGTTCCATGTAGGAGATAGACAGCTGGCTGGGGATTTGACCATTCACCCCAGTGATTAGGCTGGTTTGTATCCAAGTTAATATTGAAGCCATGCCTATCAAAAAACAGAATTAGAATTTAGAAAAAGAACTGTGAATTCATTATGCAGAATTCCATTATCATCATGAAATACTAAATGGAAAACAAAATGTTAATTACTGAAACCATGAAAAGTTCTTACCATAGGAAACTGAAGTAGAAGGATTCAAGTTGAAGCCTAGTTTGAGAATCTTAGCAAGATCCTGTCTCAGAATGAAAAAAAAAAAAGGACCTGAGGATGTAACTCAGTGCAAAGGCCATGGAGTCAATCTCCAGGCCTCCACCCACCAATAAAAAGTAGGGAGAAAAGGTGCTTGCTAGGATTTTATCTACAGAATATAAAATATCTAGTGGTGTTGCCTTGTATCAACAAAATTTGTATTTATTAGCAAAACGCTCTGTGCTAGGCACTGGATATTATAGCACCATCCTTGACTCTAAATATAAAATTATTTGTGCATATTAAGCCCAATTTGTGGGTCATAGTCAAGAATGACCAGAGATGCATAGGGAGGCTTCTTCAAACCTGTCACACTTTTAAAAATAAGTTAAACTTCAGTATCTGGGGTTAAGTGGCTGGAGGCAAGTGTGAAGTTCATGCTGTTTTCATGTGTTCCTCTTCCAAACACCAGGACAAGCAGGGAACAGAAGTCCAGGAAGGAGCTATCATGGCTGCTGGGCCCATGGTGTCGCTGCCTGGTCCCCAAAGCTCCTGTCTGGGTTTGCTGTTTACTCAACCTCTACAGGATTATAGGCCTTTCCCATGGATTTCTGTTCCTGCCATCACCACCTGCTGAGGTCCCCTGTGGGGAACCTGTCTACCACTTGTGACTTTTTTTTTTAAGAGTGTCAGGGATTGAGGCACAGGCTAAGAAAGATGAAAGAGAGAGAGAGACAGGGACAGAGAAAGAGAGACAGAGACAGGCTGAGATATTTTTCATCATCTCCTTTAAACTTTAAATGCTTGAACACCACATATCCCATATAATGTATACCCCACATACGCCATATAATCTTCCAAGGGAATTTGTAGCCAGTTACGTTTTCAGAGAATGTTGGGGGGAGGAACTTTCATATTCATTTTCATATTCATTTATAAATGTTTAGGAATATCAGTCATGGGGAGGATGATCTAGTTTACAGGTTACAAAAGGGCCATGTTGAAGCCTAGAATTCTTTCTATCCTATAATATAGGATAAGTTCTGAAATAAAATATATAAGTTCTGAAAAAAAAATCAGTACAAACTGAAATTGGCAATCCTCAACTAAAGACAATTTTGCCCCCAGGACACATCTGGAAACATCCGGAGACATTTTTTGGGTTTTATACCTCAGAGGAGGACTGTGAACATGTGGTGGGTAGAGGCCAGGGGTGCTGCCAGCCACCTTCCCATACCAAAGCTGGTGCCACACAGGGAATTATCTGGCCTCAAATGTTCACAGTGTTAAGATGGAGAAATGCCAATGTAATCTGAATGTTGAGTGTGAGAAATCCCCCAAGTAATACTGTCTTACAGAGTTAAAACGACTAAAGTAAAAAGAATGAAAAGAGTGAAGGAGAATAAATTTAATTAAAGTATTAAAAATCCTTTAAAAATCCTTAAAAAAAGATTATTCTGAAAACAAAAACATAAGGAAAATCCTGTGCAAAGTAAAAGTAAAATGATGTAAACAAGCAAAAAATCTTAATAGTTTTTGGTTTCTAGAAGAATATATAGACTTAAATCTGAAAGGCAAATTATTTAAAATAGTATTTGTAAACAGGATGAAAAAGATTGTAGGAAACAGAACAGCTTGCTCCACTAACTGTTGCTCAGCATAAAATTTGTTTAACCAAATATTTTCACCAAAAATTGTCCCACCTAGGAGAAACTATAGGTGTGGATTCTCAAGACACACCTGCAGAAGTGGAGGCATTAATCAGCATTTGCACTTGTATTGTTGTTATGGGGGCTCATGTGGTGTGTTAAGAAGGTTCTGTGATCAAAGAGCTGCAGAAAACCATGTCCAATATTCATCCAATTGGGCATTCTTTGCATGGAAGAACATGAGACATCCTGCAAGGAAGAACCGTATGGGACTGTTTTCCTCAGATTACTCACTGCTTTGTAGAAGCCTGGAATCATGGAGCCACTCACTTTTGGTAGAAGATGCTATAGGAGATTTCTGATGTAAATTACACTGGCATTTTGATGGCACGATTTGACCAATCTGAGCTTCCAGTGTCTCTAAGGTGAACACAGGCATAATCAGTAAAGTCTTTCATCGGTGCTGGGCATGCTGGCATGAGCCAAAGGATAACTAGCCATATCCCACAGCATAGTGAGACCTTCAGCCTAGGCAGTCACCATGCCCACCATGGCTGGCACAGTGACCTGAGAAGGCCTGGGAATAACAAAGAGAGATTTCCAACTTTGCTAACCGTGGATAGTTCCTCAGATGCTGTGTGTCAGTGCTGAGGTTTTCCTATGACAGTAAGAGATGAGTGAAGAAGTGGAGATCAGATTATTTGCTTTCAGCTTCTTCTAAAAGGAAGAATGAATAAAAAGGGGTTTGCACTTATTAGGTCACATACTACACCATGGACTTCCACTGAGATCCTGGCTTCCTTCCATTCTGTATACACTGGAAACTGTAGCTTCTCCAGTGATGAGGAGGCTCGCGGAGCACATAATTTTAGTGTGCTGTGTGATGTCAGGCCTGAAACATCGTGTCTGAGACTACGTGGAGGAGTAAATGTTGTTTCTCTAGTATTGATGGAGGTGGGTGGAATAGTGCCTTCTGACCTAAGCTGTCCCTGTCCTTGTCCCTCAGACCTGTGAATGTGACCACACATGGCAGGAGATTGTGCAGTTGGGGTCTCACTAAGAGTACTGCTGTGGGGCAAGCATCCTGGCTATCTGTGTGGGCCTCCCCACAAAAGGGAGGCAGGAATAGGCTAAGATCAGGGAGTGAGGTGGTGGAGGAGACAGGAAGATCCAATACTGAGGGGTCTGAGAGGGACTCTGGGTCAAGCAGGGGAGGCCACATCCAAAAGCTAGAAAGGGCAAAAAAACCAGTTGTGTTTGTTTTGCCTAATTAGTGATTAAATCCAGGGCCTTCACGGTAACTGGTAACCTACAGCCCCAGCTCCCTTTTACTTTTTATTTTGAGGCAGGGCCTCGCTGTGTTGCTAAATCACCCAGGCTGGACTTGTGGTCCTCCTGTCTTGGCTTCTCAGAGAAGCCAACTCTTGGCCTGGAATTACGGCATGGCCCACCAGATCAAGATGAGGCTAGTTTGACTTACATGAAGTGTTGGTAGAAGCAAATGTAACTTTGGGGTGCTGATGTGGGGAGAAGCTGTGGCCACAGGAGGTCATAGGAGACAGCAGACAGAAGCAGCCCCTCTTTCTGGTGCCCCTGCCTTGGAGACCTGGCCATCAACTCCCACCCCCAGCCTCAGGCACAGAGAGGTTTGGAGTTCAAAGACAGCAGGAAGGCCTGGAACAGAGCTGCAGCTTGAATACTATCCACATGCTGGGTACTGCACCAACATCTTCACAGATAGGAAGCCCTCTGTGTACTTTACTCAAGAGTTCCGTGGTGATTCCCACTCACAGCCACAGGTAGGGACCCAGGAACAATGAAAATCATTGCAGTTGCTAAGCATGAAGGTGGCTCATCAAAGTTTGCAGAATGGAGAGCAGAATCCCCAGATCAAAAGGTAGATCAAGGACCTCATTGATGGGTTCTAAGTTAAGCGTGAGAATGATGGTAAAGGCTTTATCTTCTTCCTGGAGAATGGAAAGGAAGAATTCCTAA
The DNA here is from genome assembly GCF_034190915.1 of Cavia porcellus. Taxonomy (NCBI): domain Eukaryota; kingdom Metazoa; phylum Chordata; class Mammalia; order Rodentia; family Caviidae; genus Cavia; species Cavia porcellus. The sequence goes on from NW_026947506.1 coordinate 18,684,398, forward strand.
GCTTTGAGACTTCCCCATTTGTATGTGTGTTTTGAGAATAAAAGTTAAAAAGAGAACAGGAAAGAAAAGGAGAAGAGGAAAACCTAACTGGAAGGAGCCCTGGAGGCAAAAAGAGTGGGTACATTATTTGGGTTTTATCTAAGTAAGTAAAACATAGAGATAATCCATTTTGTCTAAGCCATTTAAGCCTAAGAGGCAGACATAAAGATGAATCCAGAATCTACCAGGACAGGCACAGACAGGGCTCAAAGGTAGGGAGTTCTGACCATCAGGTGACTGTGCTCTGTGTCGCCGCAGAGAAGCCATGCCTTTGGGAGAGCACAATAGAGAGAAGGAAGCGACTTGGCTTGGAACTGAATTACACTTCATGCCTGCCACTTGTTTGCTGGGTGTCGTGTTTTTCAAGCAAGTACGTTAAGCTTGGTGCCTCAGTCTCTACCCTAGCCATGAGAACCACATGCCCACTGGGTTAAATGATGAAAGTACCCAGGCACAAAGCCTGGCTGTCTTAGTTACTTTTTATTCATTGCTGAGACAAAATACCTGGTGATCAAAGTTGGGAAAGGAAAGGTTTATTTCTTACACTTTTTGGAGGTTTCAGTCCATACTCAGTTGGCTCCAAGGCAGGGTGGCATGGTGGGACCGCATTTCAGGGTGGCGACAAAAGCAAGGCAGAAACTAGCAAAAAAGAGAGATACACCTTCTTCCTGCCATTACATCACATCCTGGATCAACCCCAGTGGGTGAAGCACTGACACCATCAATCCAAGAGCAAGACAGTGAACCAATCACAGATGCACAATGCAAATTCATGAGGCGTGGGGGCCACAGACATAAACCATGACATTGGCATAACCTGGGCTTATGACCTGCTTGCTATGGGGGAAGACTCCTCTCCTGTCTAATTCTGCTGCCTTGGCCAGCAGCCTTTCCACTTTGATTCACATCCTGCATTGGCCAAGAATAGGGAAAGAAAGTGCCATGCTCTGAAACTTCAACAGAACAAAATTCCAGGCCCAAGAGAGGCATGGCTAAAGACATCCATTCCCTTCTGTGAAGTTTTCAATCCAATTCCTGATTCAGAGAGGCTGCTGACTCACAAGTCATCTTTGTACCATAGTTGTGGTGAATGCTTAGGGACCATATGGAACCCTCCCTACTCAACATGCATTTCCTTGCTACACTACCCACCCCTTGGTCTCTCTCTCCTTTCTTCCCACCACCACTTCAGAATCAACAGTGAATTCCAATCTTTTCAAAACTGAATAAAGGAAAAAAAAAATCTCCAAACCATGGTAGAATTTAGCTGACTGTGTTACAGTGAATTCTATCATACTTGGAGGGAATTTTTATTAACTGTTAAGCAACTCTGCTAACAGCCTCTGGTTAGGGAATCGGGCTCTGCATCCTGATCAGAGATAAGTGCATCAATGCATGCTGCAGGATCATTTACAGCCCTCATTCCCAGCGGATCATCAGGACCTGGAAAGCATCCCACGCGCACATGGCTGTGTTTTTTTTTTAACCTCGCACTCATCACCATATTCAAGAAGACAGATTGTTATTGTGCAGCACAATTACTGCTGTAGGGTGAACTTGGACACAAAGCAATTGGGTTCTTGACTGAACTAGCTAAAATAAAATTAGAGGAACAGAAAATAGACCTGTGACCAGTTTCAGGTCTGTGTTTTAAAAAAACAGCTATAATCAAGCAAAGACTTAAATGTGTAATTATAAAAAATGACCATCTCAAAGAGCAAGCTTGCTTTTCTAAGGAAAATCACGCACACACACAAGTCCTCTAGAAGTTTCTACCTTTCTCTTCCCCATCAACTTAACATGAAAGTAGTCATTTATTCCTCAGTATTTCAACTATTTAGGCATTTCCAAACATTTAAATATTCCATTTAAATGCCTCCCTAGATTACCCTAGATTTTCTATTATGCTGGTAGCAGTTGTTTTACATGTTGAGCTTAAATACTGCTTTGGACACATGGGTATCCACATTTAGTTAATATCCAAAATGTGCCAAGTGTGAGTTTGTAAAACACAGAGAGATGTGAACGCAGGCCACCCAGTTCCACGCCATCTCCTCAGCCTCCTGTATTAAAGAGGTCTCACACCCTACCTGCACTCTGGAGTTCATTATAGGGAGGGCTCCTTCTTTCATGCATTAATGGTTCTCCCTTCTGAAGGACACCCAGCACACAGGGCTTTCCCTTGCCCCAGAGACAGTGTGGCTTGGGGGCAGAATTAATATAGTCTTGCAATATTAAGCTTTTATGCATGTATCAAAAATTACATTTGTGCTCAACATACAAGGGCCTAGATGAGGAAGGAGAAGCTATGAGAAGGGGAGGAGATTCCTGGGAAGTGCAGGCTTTGGAAGGTTTTACTTGGCAGAAGAAACTGGAACCTCCTTTGAATGAATCAGGGTCTTGATAGGGGTCAGTGATGGAAGACAGAGGGAAAGAAGTGGATATAAGAGGATAAAAGGTATGAGACGTGTTTGGGGACGATAAAGAAGTAAGAGACACTGTAGTCTTTTCTTATATTGGAGTGGGGGGATTCTGAAGAGAAGGCTCTAGGATGTCTTGAAAAAGTAGGCTAATAAAGAACCGATGCACCCCAGTAACACAGTAGAGTTTATTTTTTGCTCATCTGACTGGGGGCTACAGTTCCCTGGGTGATCCGGGAAACCTGGCTCAGTGTCCACTCCATTCAGCTAGCTCTCCATCCAGTAGAGAGAAAAAGTGGAGCATGAAGGTTGTGTGTGAAGAATTTCACAGATCATCCTGTGAGCATGTGATACTGTTCCCATCTTGTTTCTAATGGTCAGAACTGAGGCAGATAGCCATGCCCACACACAAAGCATTCTGGGAAATGTAACATAGCACTATTGAAGGAAAACAGGAAATACTGTGGCCAGGACTGACTTCTGAACTGACTTTTAGTCCAGTTGGGTTGAATTTTATCCCAAAAGCAGTGAGAGTTATCCTCAAACTCAGGAAGGGTGGGGACAAGTTTACTGCTGATGAAAGTACCTTAGAGAGAATGATTTTCATGCTTTTTATTCGCGATCAGATCCTCATCACATTTGTAATAGATTTTCAGCCATATTTGACAGAATAATGAGATGGCACATGGGTGCGAGAAAGGAGTCCCAGATACCTGAAACCTTGCAAGAGTTGAGACTGGGAAGCCATCAGTGCTGTTGTGACAATCTATAGTGGTGGCAGAAGAAATTTGCTCATTTTTAGAAACAGCAATGCTTGCTTCTGCTATTTCAACTTTCTTAGTTTACCAAAGTTCCCAGATTGTAGCTTAACCCTGCTGAGTTGGACTCACAGAAGCAGGTCATGCGCTACAGCTATGTTACTAGGAAGGTCTTAAACTTTCTCTGGAAGCATTAATTGGAATGTGGCCTTAGGATTTGGGCTGTGCTACAGTACTGCAACTCAAACAAAATAAAATTTGACTCAACCAGCAAACTCAGACCAGAGTTCAAGTTACTTTAATGGACTCTTGTGAAGCACAAACTGCAGTTGTATTGTGTGTGCAAAGTTTGCCCTTTGACCTAAAGGTAAAGAAAATTACTGTTGTATTCATAATCTTTTGCCAGCTTTCCAAAATATTAACAAGCTAACTCTTTTGCAACTACCTAGTGTTTTTAAATTTTTAAATTTTGAAATATGGTTGGAAAATGGATGAAGATCCAGCAGGAACAGAGAACATCAATGATACGAGTGTGTTTTCTGTGTGCCTGAGAGGATCCAGCAGACAGCTACCTTATGTGGCTTGGGCTGTAGAGTGTTTGCAGAGGAATATCTGAAATGAATAGCCAAGGTCAGCATTGCCCTGTCATTCCTCAGATAGGATTTTTTTGTTTTGTGTATAAGCTGAGCCTGACTTCAGGGATTGGCACAGACTCAGTTACCCCACTCTGAGTCTAGGATGGACTCCCACTTTAATATTATGTAGAACTGAGTGAGAACTCTCAAAAAAACCTGGTGGGGGGATTTTTAACTGATTTATACTGACCTGGAAATAACCTAAAAACAACAGAGGAGCTGTTGGTATTTTCAGTTGTTCTCTATTGATTTGGGAAGAATTCAACATTGAAGAGTCCTAAAAATGACAACTATTTAAAAGGGTGTGGAACCTGCTCTCTTTTTCATTCTTCCTCACCAAAAGTAAACTTTTGTAATAAAAATGGTGAGAACAGGAAGGGAATGCTGAGGCATGGGGAGGCTACAGATACGAGGGTGGGTGGGAACCTGTACATCTTGAAGGCCAAGGCTGATGTCTACTGTTCCTGCAGAAAACGCAGGTGACTGTGTGAGGTAAAGGCCTGAGGTTTTCTTTTGGTTTTAGAAATGCCTGGATGTGAATTTGCTCTTCTGGCCCAGGGTCTTTTGAGCCTTGAGTTCTTTACCTTCCAACCCCTTGAAATATACATTATGTGCTGCCGTCAAAAAGGACCCAAAAGCCCAATTTTTAGGTTGTATCTCTAATCCTAGAGAAGTCAACCCACTGGAATTGCCTAGCAATCTATTTACCAAATTCACTGATTTTCTAAAAAAAAAAAAAAAAAAAAAACAAAGCCTTTATTTATAAAGTTCACAGCAATTCACTCTGCAAGCAAGAGTTTTCAGGATCCATGTTGCAAGGGCAAATTGGTTGGATGCAAATGGACGGGAAAGTGCTTTCCTTTTTCCTTTTTCATCCGCCCAGCTTCCCAAGTAGGCATTTCCAGCTCACTGAGGCTGCAGAGCAGGTGCCCCTGGTGAGGAGGGCGAGGGGCATCTGCATCTGTGCATTCCAGAGAGGAGAGGTGGTGATGGGCAGGGGAAAAAGGGTGCGTGGTTCAGGAAGGGGAGGGGGAACCAGAGAGTGTGGGGAAAGAGAGGGTGAAGAGTGAGGGAGAGAAAGTGGGGAAGATAGTCAAAGGCTCCAAAACTTCTCCCTCAGGACCAAATCAATTAGTTTTTCCAAATCAATCATCAGGGCCTGTGCTAACTGATGGAAGCAGGTGTGGTCAGCTTGCTGAAGCCAGGGGAAGGGTTCTCGTGAACATGGCTTTCAGAGCTTCCACTTTCCGCAGATTGGACACTTCCACTGGCTGGGGCACCATTAGGCCATCCCAGGGACACTTGCCACCTGTGCAGTGTGGGGCCCTCCTGGAGGAGGCTGTCTGCAGGAGCTACATGGAGATGGGAGTGGTAAAAGGAGGAAAAGCCTCATGAAACACAGAGGGTTCTTTTGTGTGCATGAGTTGGAGTGGAGAGAGGCAGGCCCTGTGGAGGTGACCCACTCATCCTGGTTTACATAAAACTTTCCTAGTGTTAGGACTGGAAGCCTCAAGTCCTGGTAAAGAAGAGAAGCTGGTTACTCTACATCTATCTACTCCAAAGCAAGTCTGGAAAGGAACAAGATAAAGGCAGGAGATGGCAGCTGAGGGGAGGTGACCCTGTCTGTGATGACTCTTGGGAGGCTGTCTGTTTACAGGGGCCACACGGAAGGTCAAAGGCTGCTTCAGGGAATCATAAGGACCTGGGCAGTCACTTCAGGCACCCAAGAATACAGAGATTCCCAGGATCCTAGGGAAGGGCCTAGATCTGTTCTGGATGTCTCGGTTGTGCAACCTGTAAGCACTGACTTTTCTAAATGTGCCTTTTTTCTCTCTCTTTTCTTAGGGAGGCAGGACACAGTGCGTGAGAGAAGTCTGTCCCATTCTCTCTTGTCCCCAGCACCTTAGTCACACTCCCCCAGGACAGTGCTGCCCCAAATGTTTGGGTGAGTGACTATTTTCAGGTCAAAGAATAATTAATTTCTTCCAGGAGTTTCTGTGGAGAGTGTGTATGCACACTGCTCCCTGGGGTTCTGAAGTGGCCCTGGTTCCTGGCTTGCTAGAGACACCTGCTCCTCAAATCAGGGGAGCACAAGGTGTGAACAGAGTGTGGCTTCTTCTCTTGTCTGCCCTTGTCTGGAATCTGGGATGCCAGGTGACACAGGGTACTGTCTTGCAAGGGAAGCAGGGATGAAGACACCTTCTGTAGTCAATTTAAGGCTGTTAGTGGCACATTTGTTAGAGGCTTTGGAAATGATGGTGTGGAAAGATGCAGACTCAGGTTACCTGCAGGGGCAAAGGGTACAGGCAGATAACATGCAGTGAAGGAGAGGCTTGAAAGGAAACAAGTAACAACAGGAAGAGAGTGTGCATACTTTTTCTGAACATGAACTGTGTACCGGGCACCAAACGGCACACTGTATGTGCTTTTTCTCATGCAGTCTTTTCAAAAAGCTGTGAGATACACTACAAACAGGACTCCTGTGTGTAGAGAGGTGCTGTTATCAGTTTTATTGTGGCAGGAGGAAGGGTCCCCTGAATGTCTGAGAGTCCTTGGGGACTGATTAGAGTATTTAATCTCTCTCAGCTTCATGCTTTGCAGTTGCTGTCTCTCTTATCTCTATTTTGTTGTTGTGAAACATCATTTTGTCCCACCAGACACCTCCCACACCTCCAGTCTTTCTGCGTCCTATTGTGCCTTTCATCAAGGCTTGTTCAGCAGATTTCCTGCAGCCAAGGAGGGGAGTTATGTCATGGAGAAGCACAGCCAGCACTGTTCAGTGGAGCGCTGAGCTCCCTGTTTTCCCAAGGGCTCAGTTACTCTGCCTTGGGACTCTCACTGTCTTCTTCTCCTTGGCCTCTAGCTCCTGTCTGCTAGAATTCACACCTCCCTTGCATCTTTTCTCCTCTCTCACAGTTTGCTTTCTCCACCTACAAAACTTCTTGTTGATTCACTTTTCTCATCTACAAGGTTCTTATAGCCAGATTCTGAAGTCCATTTTCTTTTTACAACAAGATTTTGCAAGTGAAGGCATTTTGTTAAATTATCACAATTTTCTCCTGAGAGATTCTAATGTTTTGTTTTCTTTGTATTATGCTGTTTATTTATTTATTTATTTATTTATTTTGAGACAAGCTCTTGCTTTATAATTCAGGCTGGCCTTGAACTGGAGAACCTAGACTGACCTTGAATTTCAGCAATCCTCCTACCTCAGTTTCCTAAGTCCTGAGATTATAGACACCCACCACCATACCCATCTTCTATTGTATTTTCATCTAACAATGCTGGCTTTCCTGTGATACATATATTTGTGTGTGCATATGTGCATGTGTGCACACACACACACGTACACACTGTAAATAAATACGAAATAATTAAAATAGATCACCCATGTGCATTTGTGGCCCTGAAGAGAGATGAGTCCATTCAGTGTGGCAGAGATGCCGTGAGACTTGGGGATGCAGTACTTCCTCTTCCAGGGCAGCCGTCACAGGGCAAGGCATTTGGACCTGGTCCCAAGGATAGGCAGTCTTGATTAATGCTTTAAAGCCAATCCCATGGGCGTGATGAGTCTGTCTAGAAGTGTCTCACTTGAGCAATCGTCATTGTGTTGAGTGCAGATTTTTCTGATCATTTGTGGCATAAGGCAAATTACAAAAGGAAGATTAAGTTTTGGTAAACTTTGAAACCGTAATTCCCCCAAGTGAGACTTTTTTTTGGTCTGGCTAAACTGCAGTGGAATGATGCACAAGTGGCTTAATTCAGGCTGTCCTCCCAGGCTTGGAGCCACTCCCTTGAGCATTTTGTCTTAAAGTGGGCTGTGATGACTTTGGATAAGATAAGATTTTGTGTTCTTTGGTCACAAAAAGAAATATATGCACATAACAAGACAAACAGAAAGAGAAAACACCAGGATGGTTTTTAGATGCTGAAATATAGTCAGACTTTTGTGTGATGGGGCACTGATTTGCTTTTAAATTTCCTTTTAAATTCCCTTCCCATAACATACCCTAGCCTTTTGTATTATAAATTCCTTGCCGTTCTTTCCTCATTTCCTAAGGAGAGTATCATCAGAGCTCAGTGCACACAGAGCAGCACCCAGCACCCTTCCCAGTGAGGCTCAGCCAGGGACCATACTGTCAGCATTAATAATGATAATGGTCCCCACCTGCCACACATAGGCGGTGTTGATGAGTACTGAGCACTGCTTCAAGAACTTTATAGCTATCATTTTAGATAAAAGTGGTTTGGCAAGGCATAAGTTAAGCCATTTGTCACATTTGTTTATGGGAATTAAAATGTCGAGTCCTTTCAATGATCAACTAATCTGTGATTCCATTCATCAATCCATCAACCATTCATCCATCCATTCATTTAACTAACTGTCCACCTGTGCAAAATACTGAATTTGGTGATGATGATGGTACAAGACCTGGCTGTGAGAAGAGAGGAAAGAGTCATTCTGCCTACAAATGAAAGGCTTCTGAAGAGAAAATGCAGACCTCAGCCGTGAAAGAGATGTATTTTGATTGGTAGAGATGAAAGTTTTCATGTAGAACTTTGTATAGATTTGTCTCCTGTATTTTTCTTAAAAAGAATTGAGGTACTTATAAAATATCTTCACGAAAAAAACAAACCAGGTGATCATAAGTAAGGAAATTACTTAACTGAAACAGAACTGTTTACTTCTTACAAGAAAGAAATATATCTCAGATAGATTTATAAAAGAAAATAATGTTTTAAAAAAGAAAATGTTTAAATTTGTAAAGAAACATTACTTCGCTCCCATTTTTTGTGGTAAATAAAAGGAAGAACTACTTAGGATTATTGTAAGCATATAATGTCTTGAAACCAAGATGTTGTTAAGACATTTGCAGTAACTATTCTAAGATTTGCAGTAGTGATTATAATGGGATGGGCCAAATAAATCCATCTGATTTGGGCTGCACTCAACTTTGTAATACTTTAGAGAAACCTTAGGAGAGTTCCCTAGAGGAATGTTAAGGGGAAAGGTGATTTTATATTTTGAAATTTATTCTCTTATTTAGTCTGTAAGCTTTCAGGAAGTTCAAGAGACTCAGGACTGATGTGTACATACAATATTTGGTGTGATTGAAAAGAGTGGTAAATTTTTAAACTTAAAAAATCTATTATAGTAAAGAACACACTACCATCAATCCCCCTCAAATGCTCTCCTTTAAACACACTTAACCAAGTGCTTCAAACACACTTATCCAATCATGTTTGCAACTTTCTGAAGCAGCAGAGGATGTCATCTTTCATGTGTGTCTTTAGCTGAGTTATCATGGTTTCCTGAATTAATTCAAAATATTTTTATTTCATGGTCATTTTGACCTGAGGAAAAAGTTAGAAGTTTCAGGATGCCAGTTCTGGTGACTAGGTGGGTGATGACACCCTGTCATGTTTTTAGCTGTCTTTTCTGTTGGATGGCATTTGGTAGCAGCGTTCATGGTAGTTTTGATCACACTTTGTAAAGACATTCACAAAAGAGAAGTTCCAGAATTTCTTCAGAAAGTGACAAGGGCAATGGGCTAAGTGTGTTCAAAACAAGGGAGGCGATAGTGATTTTGAGGGGGGTTAATGGCTATGTGTCTTTTATTGTAATAAAATTTTTAAAACATAAGCACTCACTATATATTTTGAAAATACAAATTGCCTTTGTTGGTTGGAATATTAATAATTGTATTGTAAATGATTTTACTACCAAAGAGTTTTTCGTTATGGAAGTTAATATTAATGTTGCCAATAGGAGTGCTGATGTGACACACTGACTCTATTGATGCTATTTTATGAGTAAAGTTAACAAGGTGCAGAGAAATCTTACCCAGGTAACAAAGTAATTCACATTACAACCCAGTGTCCCTTTTTGAGGGCAGTTTATACTCCAAGATGAGAGCCAAACTAATGATTCCGTTCTGTATCTCCGCTGTGTTTTGAACTGCAAGCTGACTCTGATAAGAAGATAATATTTTTCCTTGACTCTTACTAATGGTATTTCCAATAACTCTGATTCCAAGAAGAGCACTTAGTATGTATTTATAAATATTTCCAGCATTTCATTGAGTTTGCTGATAAATCAAGATTGCCATTAATCTTTTTTTCAGGAAGAAAGAAGTGAATTAAATATGGATTAAATATGATCACTGAAGATGAATCACTGGTTTCTTAACTTAGTCTTTAATTAAATTAATGCTCTAGAGATGACTTGATGTGCTTCAGGGAGTAGAAACTCAGACTTGAAAGAAAGAAATGGATTGGATTTTGCTCTGTGTTTGAGTTTTGCTTTCTTGGTCTTTCTAATTGCCAGTCCAATTCTTGTAATGAGAAACTGAGGTAATTCTACAGGGATATTCTGCCTGTAAAAGGTTGGACACTTGGCATGTGGAGTTGGATTTGGCCTCTGTGCCACCTGAGTTAGCTTTGCCCTTTATGTCTTTATGTTTTGTTTTGTTTTGTTTCATTTTCAGTGCTAGGTACTGAACTCAGAGCCTTTGCAGTCAGCTACCTCTCCGTCCTTGTTTTATTTTTTATTTTTTATTTTGGTGGAAAGTTGCACTAAGTCACTAAGTGGGTTAGGCTGGACTCAAACCTGCAATCCTCCTTTAGCCTCTCAGAGTGCTAGCCTTTATGCAATTTCTGTGTGAATCTATTCAGTGAGCTTTAATGAAATAACATAACTGGGTAGCTTTTAAACTGCATAAATAAGTTTCTCACAGTTCTGTAGGTGAGAAGTCCAAGATCAGAGTGTTTGTAGATTCTGTTTGGTGAAGATCTACTTTCTAGCTCATAGATGGCATCTTCTTGCTGTGACTTCACATGACCAAAGGGACCAGGGCTCTGTCTCTGGCTTCTTTGGTGAAAGCACTGTTAGGATTTGTGTCTAGATGTCTCCCAAAGCCTAATGCAGTCATAGATGGAACTTTCTCTGAGGTGGCTGAATTGCAGAGTGTGTGATGCTGGGGTTAAGAGTGGATGATTACTAAATCAGTGCACTAATTGGATGGGCACCATCCTAATCCCAATGAGAATAAAGAGGGAAGAAAAATGTTGCTAAGGTCCCCGCTCCCTTGCTTTGTTACCTTCTGTCTGCCATGAATGTTTTTCCTCTCTGTGGCCTCTCTGCCATGCCACCCTGCCTCAGAGCCAGCCCAGTATGGAAGAAACTTCTATAAACTGTAAGCCAGATAAACCTTTCTTCTTTAACTTCAGCTGTCAGTTATTTTGTCTCAGTAACAAGAAAAACAACTAAGACAAGCACCAACACCTCCTGACCTAACCATCTCTCCAAGGCCCCATCTCCTAGTACTGTCACACTGATGATTAGGTTTCAGCATAGGAGATTTGTGGTAACACAGATATCTAGACCATCACAGATGGTGTTTCCTTAGTTCCTTGTATTCATTTTAGTCCTTGAGGTTTCTTGATTCCTCCTATCTCCACCTGTCCTCCCACTCCTGCTCACTTTTGGGGATGATTAGACTAGTGTTTAGTGCAGCTCAGGTATCCCAGCCTCTAGAAGTCTTCTGGGACTTTCCTGTCCCCAAACTTCCATGTTGGTTTCTTCCCAGAACTTAGCATGTCATTGTTTAAATGACCTCTGTGGGTTTATCTGCACGGTGAACCCTGAGCGTAGACCCTTATGTCCGAGACATCATGATTTGTTTAACTTACAGGTTAATGGTGGAATCAAACTCTTTTGAACAGTGACTCTGTAAATTAATGATCCCTGAGGATCTCCTGGCACATCTGGCCCAAGACTCTCTCTTTGTGCATCAGACGCACCTGCTCTTGGGAGGTGGCTTAACATCCTGCACTGTAATTGCTGATGACAGAATTTGACACCACTGGCTTCCATCTCTCTCATGCTATGCTGTTGCTTCCCTCCAGGTCAGAGGAAAGTGTTTGACCTGCCTTTTGGGAGCTGCCTCTTTCGCAGTGACGTGTATGACGATGGGTCTTCATTTCTCTATGACAACTGCACAACGTGTACCTGCAAGGTGAGGTGGTGCAGAGGGACTGTGGCATACATGTCACCAACAGGGGAGTTATTAGGCAGCAGCAATGCTGTTTATTTATCAGTCAAAGGCATCAGTGGGTCTCTTCACAGGTGAAGTCACACGAGGTCACCAAGAAATCCGTCTGCAGCATTTAGCTGATCATCAGATTATCCTCTGGAGGCCCACAAGTTGTGTCTGCCTGGGGAGAGCCTATGTTACTTTTCTCATTGCTGAGACAAAATACCCAACACCTGAAGTTAAAGGAGCAACGTCTTCTTGGAGGAAAAGCATGGTTTATAGAGGTTTCAATCCAGAATCAGCTGGGTCCAGAGCAGGTTGGCTTGGCCATCACAGACAAGGCACCCACAAGATAGAAACTCTTCATGTCCCTCACATTGTGTGTAGGCTACCCACCCTCAGGCTAGTGTAGCACTCACACCTTTAATCCTAGCTAGAAGTATGCCAAACCAATCAGCGATTTACTAATTACGTACCCTTAATGCTAGCATCATACACTCTAGATTCAACCATCTCGGAAAAAGCCGTATGTATGAATGCATGTGGTTTGAGGGGACCCTCTAGACACAAAGCATAACAAAGCCACACACTGAAAATTGTCCCAAGGATTCCCTGAGCCAGACACAGACACGTGGTCATGTTTCCTGGCTCCAAACACACCGGAAGTTACAATGGCTTTAACACACTCAGAGGAGAAGACAGACATGGATTTATGGGTTAGGCTGAGCCTGACAGTTTGGGAATTGAGTGTTTATGTGTTGCTTATTGTCCCATGTCTTCTTGGAGCAATGGTTTGTTTTATTCCAAAGGCAGCTGGCAGTGTAAGCCCCAGAGATTCAGAGGGACACACATCCTATTTTCATAGATGTCCTCATGCCATGAATTATATGTGAGATCAGTAAGAGAAACATTTACCATGGAGGGCTTTGGGACTTCGTTAGTGAGTTAACTCAAACATATGGGGACCCAATTTTAAAGTAACTTATTATGTTGGTGATAGCTGCTGTTGTTTTGTTTTTGGTAGCTAAAGGGCTAGAGAGGGAAAGGGAGGCATGTAGATAAAGACCAACCAGGAGAGCTATAGTGATAGACATGTTCTTCCAAAGTTAGCAAGTGCCTGTTGTTCAAACTAGACATCAAGACATGCAGCTCGAGAATGGATTATATTTTTGTAATTTATGAGTTTACTTTTAATAATTTCTATGTGCCATCTACATTACATTTGAAATGCACAGTGAACCAGAGAGCTGATAGGCCAAGTAACAGCAAACACCTTAAGTAACAGATCCAGCCACCATTCCCTGGAGGATAAATGCTGGGTCAGTGTCACGTCTTTCACAGAAAAGCTCTAGAATCCAGGCCCAGTTTTGGAACTGCTGACTGTGTCCTTTGCAGACACAACACACACATGGGAAATGTCACCTGGGGTGATGTGCTAGCTCTGAATTAATGCTCTTTGATCAAAGATGTCTGGATTTCCATGAAACCCTCAGGGGTGGCATAAAACCAAGGAAGAGACCTAAGAATACTCTGTTAAAGAGTGAAGAATGTAGGGAAGGAGAAAGGGACGAAGAAGGAAACATTTTGATCTGCAATGAGTGGGGCTTCCTTGCCACTTGCTACCTGGAGTCGACTGGTCTCTTGGGTGTGGAGCTGTAAGTCATTGGAAGGTGGAGAATGTGTGCCTGCTGTCCTCAGACACTAAAATGCCTCATACTCTACTCCAGATGCTAAGCTGTAGGTAGCATTTTTAAGAGAGAAAATTTTTTATTGCAAGTATTAAAATATAGCACCTGCAGGATAAATTTCAGAAAAGTTACATGTGTATCATTGAACAAAATCCAGATACGATGTCTGGTCTACCTGGGGAAAATCATCTTTAATTTCCCATTTACCTTTGGGCCCCAGGATTCTACTGTGGAGTGTAAGAAGAAGTGTTCCCGCCCTGGTAGCTGTGACAGAGCCAAGGAGGCCTGTTGTGAGCAGTGCCTCCTGCAAGTGCCCTCAAAAGCTGTCAGCGTGTGCAAGTTTGGCAACAAGATTTTCCAGGTATGTCAGAGGTCAAACTTATGAGCACTGTTGCCCTGTTCTGCCTATTAAACAGCTCTGGGGTAATGCAAGTTGGAACATTTCACAATCTATATGTGCATGCATCTATTTGTGTGTATCTAATGTGTTTGTGTGTATTGTGGTATACAATACACATTCGTATACATTTAGAATCAAGTAAGGGCATATGGGATAGAGAGGCAACCACTTGAAAAGTGTTTTCCTTTGGCTTCATTGCTGGTAGAATATCTGTATCTGCACTGCACTGTTGCCTGTCCCCATGAGTGCTGTGATTGTGGGCTCCCACCGCAGGAGTATCTCATTCAGGTGGGGCTGCTCAGAACCCCTTGCCAAGATAACCATGATGATCCTGAGCTTGCTACATTTAGAAGCTTTTCATAAAGTCCTTTTCCCAAGAGGAACTTTCTGCTCCAGACAGTGCTCAAGTGAGGTCTGTCATAGTGTGTGTGGCTAGCATGGTAGTCCACAGTGGTGAGAGAATCCTGTCCCAGCTAAAGGGACAGGTTTAAGGTGATAGCATCTGATCATGTAAGTGTGATTCTCAGCATTTCCCAATGGTCACAGTGGGAACCTGTGCAGTGGCCACTACACTCTAGAGTTAGTTTCTGGGCTTTGTTGTAGAATATCACTGACATAGCTAAAAGAGAGGCCTTGGTTCTTAGGGACTCTGAGAAGCCATGATATGTTTCGCAGACAGAAGGCCGTGTGTGTTGTGTTTACACTGGCTTTCAGGCCCACTCATTGTCCTGTACACAAAGTCATCCTTTACCACAAAGTAAAGCACCAAGATGAAGTAGACCCCTCTCATGATGGGGTTTTATGCAAAGCACTTTCAAATTTCCCTGTAAGTGTGTTCCTGCAGGTGACTGCAGCCTGAAATAACTGACAAAGACACTGAGTCTGCAGAAAGATGGCCTTTAAATTCAACTGAGTCGGGTCTTTTTCATTTGAAAGGCACTGGAAAATAGGCAGTCTTTAAAATAGCTTCAGAATTAAAGAGAAGGAGGTGGAGCCAACAAAGATTGAGGCTTGTTTTTCTGAATCCAGAAACGATCCTTCATTGTGTCTAGGCCCAATTCTATGGCCTGTGATCTTCTTGAATCACAAACATGGATTTCATATCTATTCTGTCCTTTCTGGACACTGGACACTGGACAGTTGCCAACCAGCCAAAGAAATTCTTCAAGTGGCTCTTTCTGTGTGAGCAAGGACATGTGTAACCACTTGCTGCTCTGCATTGTGGGATGAAGGTGCCAGCCAGGCAGGGACGAGCTGTGTATGGCTGGTGGCATCTTCTGTCTGGGCTCTACACTGTTATATGCCCCCTTTTCCTGTCCAGAACTGTGGCATATGTGAGAACAAATCAACTGCCTCTGGCCATCCAAGCTAACTTCAAATGCCTGATATAACAACCATTTCAGTCCAGTTAAACAGAGGGAAATTGGAATGTTGTTATTGTATCATGTATGAAAATTCGTACTTGCAGTCATACAGTACATAAGAAGGAAGGTGCAAATATGACCTGGTTAGTTTTGTAGGAATTCGTTTATATCCTGAAGGGATAGCACACATTCACCATGAAATCCTCTCTCATCTTTAATTGATAAATTTGAGGTATGATAAAAATATAGGAAATATTTAAGCAAAAAAGAAAAAAATTACTGCAGTAAAAGACACATTCCCAGGAATTCCTTTCAAAATACTGTCCTCACTGTAAGTGCATTCATATCATCACCCTGATTCCTTTCTGAAGCAGTCCTGGAGGTCCTCTTTTCTAAATGTCTCAACTGCTCTGTTGTCTCTGGCTAGATGTGCTAAATCCATTCAGAATATTAACCTCTTCTGCTCATTTAGATTTTGGGGAAGAGCCAGAAGTTGCGTGATGCCAGAAGTGATGAATGAGGTGGATGAGGATAGACCATGTTTTATAAGCCTGCCTTTCCACTGGGTGGCACTCAGCAGCAGCATTCACTGTATTTTTGTGTTATTTTTATCATTATCTCCTAAAGACACTTAGGAAAGAGGACTTCCAGAACTGCTTCAGAAATGGGCACAATTGATGGGATAAGTGTGTTGGAATTGACAAGGAGAATTTTAAGGGAAATTCATGGCAAAGTAGCTTCTACTGTCATCAAGTTTTGAAAATTTAAAACAGTCCCCATATATTGTGGTTACAGCTTCCATAGGTGACAGCTCAGACACATTATACCTAAAGATGCCTTTCCTGGCTCAGGGTGAGATATTCATTCCCAACAGAGCAGTCCCACCCTCTGGCCCAGCTCCCACAGAACCTTGTGCTCTGTCCCACAGGAGGGCGAGGTGTGGTCCTCAGCCAACTGCACCATCTGTGCCTGTGTGACTGGCAAGACGGAGTGTCACAGGAAGCAGTGTGTGTCCATCAGCAGCTGCCCACGGGTATGTCTGGACAGTGGTCTACTCTCTCTTAACCTTGGGAAGAGGGAAGCATCCTGTGTAAGCAGGTCGCCTGCCACCTTCTGAACACAGAAGCCAGATCTGGCAAAGCCAACTAGGGAAGCCCGGTGCCCAGCAAGCTTCCTCCTTCTGCCCAGTCTCGCCTCACATGAACACTTTCCGCCTGCGCCTGTCCCCTACTTCTTACTGACTTCTCCCAGTTCCTTTTATAAAACCTCTCCAACTCTGCTTAGACCTATTCCCCTGTTTTCTTTTGCTGCAATTTCTGTTTAACATCCTGACCATCATTTACCTTTATCCTTCTTTCTCTCCCTTCTCAAACCATACCTTTCAATGGAGTGACATGTGGCTGCTTACTAACAAACTCCCCAGGAAGTTTCTTCCTCAGCCAGGCCCTTTGTTCAAGTTCTCTGTCCACCCAGGCCCGAAATGGAAGGAGTGTCCTTGTGGAAATGCCTCCTTTCAAAACTCATAGTCTGGCATGTTGAATAAAGCACCATTATCTTCTAAAGCAAGAGCTTCTTTGAATTCACCTCAGCAACTTGAAACCTTTCAAGATTTCATACTTTTGGGAAAATGTCAAACCTTCCAGTGAATGAGAACAACGTATCTGTACATTGAGGACTTGTCCTCCCTTCTCTGTTATAGAGAGCTTTTAATTTCATTCACATCTGGTATTATGATAAACAAAAGTTGCTTTTTTTACTTGAGTGCCAAAGGAAGGACAAGAAAACAACAGCTGTTGCCCTTAGACAACTGAATAAAGGAGGGAAAGGAAAAGAAAAAACATTAATTAGTGTTACTTAAAAAGCCTCAGACAGAAAATTGAAAACCTCCTATAAAAAAGAGAGAGGAGATGTGATAAGTAGACTTGAGCAGGGGCTGCTTATAAATATTCATTGGGAAAAAGGGTTCACATCATTAATGCCGGCTTCAGGGCACCTTCCTGCAATGAGTCTCCCAGCACATGTTAGTAATCTTGGCTTCCTCCACATGCAAGACGCAAACGGGGGCTATACCCACCCAGTGGCTGGGCAGCCCACTTCCTAGCCTTGCTGTGGCCTCCAGCTCAGCTTGGAGCAAGGTCAACAGCTGTTACTGTCCTCTTACTGCAGGGAGGACATATTAGTTATTTTTCTCTCATTACTGAGACAAAATACCCAACACCCGAAGTTAAAGGGGAAAAAGTTTATTTAGCTCACAGATTCTAGATGTTTTAGTCCATAATCCGCTAGCTTCGAGAGTGGGTGGCTTCACAGAGGAGATCAGTTCATGGCAGGCAGAAGACAGCAAAAGCAAGCAAGGGGGGAAGACAAGACTCTTTCCTTCCCTGATGTTGTATGAAAGCTACCCACCCTAGGGCAGGGACAGCACTCATGCCCTTAATCCTTGCCTTTGAAGCTGGCATTGCACCATGAATCAGTTCCAGCCTTACACACACTAGATACAGCCACCTTTAAGAAAGCCCCACCTGTGACCTTAGGAGACTTTGGCAGGACATTTAGACACAAGCCATAACACAGTACAACCCTCTTTCTGTCACCACAAATGTGCTCTCTGCAAAGGCCTTTCCCAGCCCTTCCTCTGCATCTTGCCAAGCTTGCTAGCATCTCGAGCAGGCTGCAGCCACAAAGACCACCTTTCTGTTCCTGTGTGTCTTTCCAGTAGGTCCTCCCCTTCCCCCTTCCCTTCTCAGAGGCCAGCAGAAAGACTGGGAGGTGGCTTAGCCTCCCATGGGAATCCTTTACAGACTCACTTCTCCTCCTCAGCATCACCTGGGGGAACTGAAAAAGCTAAAATGACTTGAGCATCTGCAATTCATGCTCTGTCCTTCTTGGCTACCACACAGCTCTTTTCCAGAAGTCCCTATCTTGCTGCAGAAGGATTTAAGTAGGATTCCCAGCTTGTCCCCACTGGCAACTCCACAGAGACAAAGAAGTGTGGCCTGTGAGAAGGGCTGTCTGGGTTCCCGTGGGGACTGGGTCAGATCATGACACTATCCTCTGATGTGTACTGAAGCTTTCTCTGTGGCCCTGGACTTAACTGTGAGACCTCCTGAGGTGGGTGCTGTGGGCACTCACCCTTACACATGGGGCTGCAGGGTGTCCAGACCTCCACAGTCAATTATGTGGAACTGCGCTCTCTGGCTTTGTACCTTGCTCTTGGTTTATTTCCTGCCTGATTTTGTGACATGATCTGTATCTTCTTCTTCTTTCCTGTAGAAAAGAGATATCAGTTTCCCCAGAAGGGAGATGTCAGGTTCTGCCTCAGTGTAGATATAGGGAATCCAGCCACATTGGGCTCCAGATTTGGTGTTAATCCTCTCTGCTTCATACAGATAAAGGGGCCTTCTCTGTTCTCCTGGGGCTGTCATTCCAGGGGCTGAGCTGACACATGTGGCTTTGTCCTCAGCTGCTTCCAGTTATTCCAAATTAAAGAAAGCTCCATGCCAGATAGAAACAGATAGCAGAACTGTGGGAAATGAAGTGTCCTGATGCCCCAAGCCATGGCATGGCTGAGTGGGGCTGAGTTTGAAGTCTCATTCCAAGTTGCCATGACCTTTAATGTGTCCTAGATGATGCAAGAAAACAGAAAAGACCTGGTTCTGGTTCTGGTTCTGGTTCTGGTTCTGGTTCTGATTCTGTAATAATTACACAGTCTTTAAAAAGTTGATATAATTGTTTATATTTTTTTAAATACCCACAGCTGTTCTGATGCATCTGGCCTCAGTGAATGAGCAGTGTATGACCTATGTGCTCTTGTCCTGGGTCGTGGACAACCTTTCTGTGGCCCTGTTTCTTTACTCCCTGTAAACTGGACAAAGCCCCTCACCTGGAGCATGGTGGTGTTTAAATGAGATACAGTGTGAGGAATGTGTAATGTAGGACAGAAACTCAATCGACCTTAAATTCTCCTAAAATAAAATACGGAGGATGGAAATCTGCAGTGTGAAGAACACAGCCTTGAGGGTGACACAAAGCCAGGTTAATTCCAAGTTTAACCTTCCCCATTACATGATATCAGTTTATCATCTATGAAAGGAGAAGTGCTCAGCTCATAAGGTTCTCATGCACTTAATAACACTGTAATAATCACTAAAATCCATTAACCCTTAATAACTTTAACTCCTCACACCCATACAACTAACCTGATGTTAATGTAATATATGTGAGGGGCCCGCAGGAACTCTGTGATACAGCAAGTGCTCCATAAATGCTGTTCTCCCACAATCCTTCTCCCTTTCATTGACCACTGAGTCACAGATGAGACAGAGTTGTCCTCTGGGTCCTGAGAATGTACCTGCTCTTCTAAACTTCATGCAGTGAAAACATGAAACGACATGCAGTGAGGGAAAATCACAGCTAATTTCCAGAAAGTAATGGAAATCGCTTAGTGTTTCCACTCAGTCCCACTGGCTCTGGGCTCATCCCAGTGACCTGACATGGCAAGACACCACTTTGAGCAAGAAGGACTCTGAATGAGCTTGATCTGCAATACACCCACACCCACAGGTTGCATGAGCCTGACACCTAGACTGCAGAAACAAAGACAGGAGATAGGCCTCACACTTCTCAGAGGACACAAACAGGAAGGCCTTCAGAATGACCAGGCCTGGCCTCAGAACTGAACACCTGAAACCTCACTATACCATCAGCAGCACCTTTTGGGTGCTGAGTTCAAACACAGCTGGACCTGATTTCCTTGATTTATCTGGTATTACATTTGAAAAAAGAACTTTGTCTTCAGCAGTTTTTAGCATTAATTCTGTATTTGTTTTTCTCCTGCTTAGGGTAAAATTCTCAACAGAAAAGGATGCTGCCCGATTTGCACTGAAAGTAAGTTCATTGCTTTGAAAATGTGCTGTCGCTATTTGTCTGGCATTTTATGATGCAATAAGGAAACTAGTAGTGTAGTTTTCTGCACACTTTAATTCTTTGGGCCTGGGATGGAGTCATTCCCCTCCCTACCGACATGGTTAATCGACTGCAATCCTCTTATAGAAGCACGATTGAGACAAATGTGCATTTTCCATCAGAACTTGTTGCTATGAGAATCTAAAAGATAAATGATCTGATGAGGTTTTAGAAGGGGCCAGATAACGTAATGTGCATTTTAACTGCTAATAGCATTTGCAGTCATAGCTGCTGAGATAATGACATCCAGGAACACGAAGGTCCCTAATCCAGGAGAGATTCTATGTCTCTCAGGATGAAACAGCACAGCTGCGCTTCCTCCCTCAGCCCGACCCCTGCTCTTCACCCCTTTGCCTGGGCACTGCCAGAGGGGCTGGGGATGAGGTCACAGAGGTCATTGGCCCATGATGGCACTGTAGTCCTGTGACTTTTAACTGAGCTCTTGGAGCCTCTTCCTGCATGTGGCCTGTTCTGGAAGCCAGCTGAGATGGCACAAATAACCCCAGGGCAGAGAAGGCAACTGGTTTCCAATCAGATGCCCATAAACATACCTGCAAATCACCATTTCAGTCCTTCTCAAATGCATGTGGCTTTGAGATGGCTTTCTGAAGTATTTCATTGAAAGAGTGGGACTGATAATGCTCTGTCAGATCAGTTTTGTGTATGATGAGCAGGATTAACAAAGCCAGGAAACCTATTAGGAAGTATTTTGAGAGCCCTTCAGGATGCAAAAAATGGGCTTCCTGGCAGGATATATCAGTGTTCTTGGACAGGCTTGTTTCTTCCATGTGTTTAACGTCAGAGTTTCTATCACTAAAAGTAATCTGTGTCTTGTCTTGTTTTGTCTTTTGTTACATTTTTGGATAATAGATACGGAATGTCATTTTATATTTATGTGCAACTTATATTGATATTTGTTTATATTGCTATCACTTTTTATATAACTACCATATGTTAACTATTTTAGAGACAAAGCCTTGAGATGATTGTACATTGGGGAAAGACGTTGGTTGAATTAACAAAAATAAATTATGGGTTGTTCTTTGAAGATAATGAAGTACATAAAATAACTTGAAAAAGGCTATGAAGTATGACTTAATAGAGTTCAGAATCTAATGCAGGAAGAATAGGTTGCTCTGATTAACATAACAATTAATTTAAAGTAATGTGTATAAACTATAATATTTAATTGTCCTACCAGAGATTCTTAAAGAAGTTATATATATATATGTAGTATTGGGAATTCAATCCAACCAGTGGTGCCAAACCTATGGCATAGGTGATTCAGTGAGCTATTTGTTATCATTGAAAGCTCTAAAATGTTTGCACTGAGCACAACGCTTTTGTATAGCGCTACATTCCAAGCCCTTTTTTAAAAACTTATTTTATTTTGAGACAGGGTCTTGCTAACTTTCTGAGTTGCCCAGGCTAGGGTCAAACTTGTAATCCTTCTGCCCCATCCCCCCATGGAGTTGGAATCACAGGCATGCACCACCATGCCTGATTCATAATCATTGCTTATGGATGATTCTGAGGTTGCTTTCAGCTTCATTCTTTCCTGGTGACCATCTGGAATCTACATGGATGAAGTTTTCCTGCATATCCTTGGCAATGGAGATGTTTGCATGTCCCCATGAAGTGTTTCCTGTGTGAAGCAGGAAAGACTTTCTAAGAACTCCCAGTATTTTCTAGCTTACCCTCTTAACATGCATAGGCACAGGCAAGTCACATCCACAATCACATAATCATCAGGGAGAATCATTACTTATTATCTTCATAAAAACTTAGGCCAGCAGCGTACAGAAACAGCCCAAGTCTCGAATTGTCCACTTTATGTAGCAAAAATCTAAAAGTGATTATTGAAGGACTTGGGAGCAAAGCTAAATTTTGTATTGTATAGTTTACCCATTATAAGTTGACCTTTCCATCCCTAGAACACTAGGGATTTCTCAGAAAGGAGAGAGTAGACAGAAAAGAAAGAAAAGCCAAAACTAGAAGTATGGGCACGATAATACAGCCAAGTTTGCCGCAGTCATGTTAAATCACGTGTAAGTGGTACATGTGAAGGAGCCCAGGTCTCAGTCACCAAGAGAGGCAGCTGGCATGGGCAGAAGCCACCCAGCTGCAGGGACACCTGGAAGCCACTAACTCTGCACCTGCATCAGACAGGTCAGAGCTGGAGACATTCAGGCATGCTGTTCTCTGTCCAAATCTAAATTATATCATCGATGGCAATTTCTCAACTTCCTGGGTGTTCTTTCCATGTGTTTATGCTCTCTCCTCTCCAGCAGCCCTTCCATCCCTGCTGTAAAATTCATTCTTCTTGACCAGGGTCATCTGCTCAGTCAGTTCAGAGATGGGATGGCTTCCAGTTTTTGTAAGCAATGTCCAGCCTTTACAATACAGTCAGGTAGAGTTGTTGAGATGTCCTTTTCTATGGCCTCCAGACCTCCTACTTTGAGATTCTTTTTGTCATTTTATCCTGGATCCAGAACAATTGTTTGGGATCATTTTCCTTCCTCTGTCAATTAAGAAATCTCTCTTCTGTATAGGTTTTTAGAGTAGATGGAACCTATGCAACAAGCCTCATGTTCTCTAAAACCAGAAAAAAATTGATTTTTTTTATTAAAACATAAATACATACACAGAGTCACATACGCCACCCTTTCAGGGTGTTCCAGGAGTTTCTTTACTTTTAATCATTTATTTTTTATTTTACTGGTACATCTTAGATGTACATAATGGGGAATTTGTATCTGTACCTGATATATCTTGCTTTTTCTTTTTTTCACATTCTCCTTCCATCCCTTTATTCCCTTTTGCCCTCCTTATTTATAAAAGCTTTGTTTCCATTTTTTCTTTTATTCTTTTTTTCTTGTCTCTTTTTTCCTTTCCCTCTCCCACCTCCCTTGTTCCCCTTGCCATTTCTACATTTTATTCTCATTTTCTAATATCTTGATTATTTGCTGTATTCTATTTTCCAGTATCTAATTGAGGATTTTTTGTGTCTGTGTTCATTAGGGAGATTAATCTATAATTCTCTTCTTTGATTAGATCTTTCTCTGGTTTTAGTATCAAAATAAGTCTTGCTGAATTTGTGATTATTACTTTTCTATCAATTTTATTAAAGAGTTTGAGAAGTAGCAGTTCTACATTTCTTGTGAAAGTCAGCAATAAATCCGTCAGGACCTAGGCTTTTCTTTATTGGTAGATTTTTAATTATATCTTCAATTTCATTAACTGATATTGATTTATATAGAATTTTTGTCTTGATTCATCTGGAAATTCATATGTATCTAGGAATCTGTCAACTTCTGCATTTTCCATCTTATTAGAAGTAGATATTGATGATCTTCTGGATTTCTGCAGGATCTGTTGTTGTTTTACCATTTTCATTCCTAATTGCATAGATTTGAGTCTTTTTTATTTTAAAAGAATAAAACCAAACAAAATAAAACAGAGTAAAGACAATCAAAACAAAACAGTGAACATGATATAGGATTTCAAAATAAGACAATAGGAAATTAACAATGGCTACCATAATACTTCTTCTTATCTTGAAAATAACTGCCTATACCGTCAGGCATAATAAAATAAAACAGAAAAGAGCAAAACCAATCAAAACAAAACAATGAAAGAGATACAGGACTTCAAAACAAGATAATAGAAAATCAACAATGGCTACCATAATATATCTTATCTTTGGAATAGCTGCCATGCCATAAGATATAATAAAATCAAACAAAACAAAGCAGTAAAAATAATACAGGACTTTAAAACAAGATAATAAGGAATTAACAATAGCTACCACCTTCAGAAAGGAATCCCCCATAGTTACTATATTGCATATTGTTATCCTCCAAATAGATGCTCAGACTACTGGCTTTAGGTCTGCAAAGTTAATCAAACAATACAAGTATTAAGTTATGGGGGTTTTGTTTGTTTGTTTTTACTTCAGTAGCTAATCATCTTAGCCTGTGTTTCTCTGAATCATCTGGTTACTTGTGGAACCAGTGGTGCTTTTCTTGTCTGCCAGCCCACTCAGCAGCTGGCTCACAGAAAGGGGTTGGTTTCTTGTTTCTCCTCCCTGCACCTCACAACTGCCACTGACTCACAGTTTTTCCTTCTCTATGGTAAGTTGCACTAAGATTTGTCAATTTTTTTAAATCTTTCAAAGGAACAAGTCTTCAGCTTATTGATTCTTTATGTTGTTCTCTTAATCTCAGTTGCATTAATTTTATTCTAATCTTTGTAACCTTTCTTATATGAGCTCTTTTTCTACAAACTAGAGGTTCAGCATTAGGTGGTTTATTTGGCTTTCTCTGTTTTTCTAGTGGGAGTTCAGCATTATAATATTCCCTCATAGGACTGCTTTCATTGCATCCCAAAAGTTTGGGTATGTTGTATTGGCTTTATCAATTAATTTTAAAAACTAAGTTCTTCTTTTAATTTCATTTGTGAGATAGTGCCTGTTCAAGAAGGAATTATTCAGTTTCCATGTGTTTATGAAGTTTTGTGGTTTCTTTTGTCATGAATTTTCAGTATCATTGCATTATAATCTGATAATATGCATGGAATAATTTCAATTCCTTTGTATTTACTTAAGTATGTTCTATGAACTAGTATGTGATCTATTTTGGAGAACATTCTATGTGCAGCTGAGAAGTATATGTATTTTAATGTGAAGTGTAGCATCTACTAAGTCCATTTGTCCAAAAGTTTGGTTCAGTTCTGATATTTCATTGTTGATTTTTTATCTAATTGATCTATTTGTGACAGTGGCATATTGAGGTCCTCCATTACAATTGCATTAGTTGTTATTTGATTTTTTCATATCCATTAATACTTGTTTTATATAGTTGGTTGTACTGATATTTAGCACACATATATTTATGATGGTTATATCTTCCTCTTGAATTGTACTCTTTATAAGGATGAAGTGACCTCCTTTGCCTCTCTTAATGAGTCTTGGCTTGAAATTCACTTTGTCTGCAAATAGTATAACTACCCATACTTTTTTTCAGGTTCATGTCATATGGAATGTTGTTTTCCATCCTTTGACTTTCAGTCTGTGAATTACTTTTTTAAAACATGTTTTTTTTTTTTTGGTTTGCAGCTTGTTGTTGAATCTTATTTCTTGATCCATTCTACTAGTCTGTTTCTTTTGATTAATGGCTTAAAACCATGTATGTTTGATTGTTATAACTGATATGTATTGGCTTATCCTTCTTATATTATTTTCCTTTTGTTGGTTCCCTTTTTTCCCTCTAAGTTTTATTGTTTGCTTTGCCTAGTGGATTCATCCTGTTGGAGTTCTAGTCCTCATTATCACTTTCTATGTCCTTCATTTCAGAGTCCTGCTTTGGTAATCATGGATTTATTCAGGTATTGTCATAGACGTACCTTATATCCCCATCAATTTTGAAAGATAGTTTTTTGGGGGTACCTCAGTCTGGGCTGGAGGTTATCTTCTTTTAGGTCTTCAAATACTTCATCCGAAGCTGTTTGTGACTTGGAACTTTGTATTGAGAAGTCTGCTATGATTCTTATAGGCTTCCTTTTATAGTTGTTTCTTTTATACAACAGTTTTTAGTATTCTGTTCTTCTGTTGAATTTGTGGAATCTTGACCATTATATTCCTTGGAGTAGATTTTTGTTGGTCATGACTAATTGGAGTTCTATATTCCAAACTCACCTGTA
Organism: Cavia porcellus; assembly: GCF_034190915.1. Classification (NCBI taxonomy): domain Eukaryota; kingdom Metazoa; phylum Chordata; class Mammalia; order Rodentia; family Caviidae; genus Cavia; species Cavia porcellus. Next base: position 18,710,403 of record NW_026947506.1, read on the forward strand.
TTTTGAATGCTTTTTTCATGCTTGTGAAGTTTTCTGCCATCATTTCTGTGAACAGGTTTTTATGTCAGTTGCAATATCTCTTGCTTTTTTATTGGTTCTGATTGATTTGATATTATTCTTAACATCATCTAGTAGCTTTTAGATTGATTTTTTTGTAGTCTTTTGCTACTTTAAGAAATCTTTCTTTTCATGTTCTCTAACTGGAAACCTGTATTCTAGAGCTGATATTCGCTGCTCACATTGGCCTATTCTGCTTTGTATACTTTCAATGGAAGTTTTAATTTCCTGTGTATCTGTTTGAATCTGTTTCATGGGTTCCATTTCTTTCCCACTTCAGGTGTTCATGATTTCCTTCATTTTCCTAAGATCCTCTATATTTTTATTTGTATCTGCTCTAGAGTTACTAACCATGTTCTTCATTATGATCACTATTTCACTAGTTGTCTGCAAAATTATTTCTGATTTGATTTTTTTCTATATTCTCATTCATCTGCTTTGTAACTTCGATTGTTACCACTTGAGAGAGTCCATGTGGTTGGCTTTTGAACTCTTCTACCTCATTGCCCCCTGGGTTTACCTTTGGTGATTTGAAGGTCTAGAGTTGCAGCTTGCCTTTATGTCTTCTCAGGTTTTTTTTTTTTTGTTATTGTTGTTGTTGTTGTTGTTTAAATAGATGGATGCTTGTACATTGCTTATGGCAGGTAGCTTTACTACTAGTATTTAGAACCTGACTACTTTTCACCCAGTGACTATCTGCTTTGAGTTTTGAGTCTGATGCACAATTCTTCCTCTTCAGTTTATGGGAATGAGAATTCGCTGCCTTTTTGACCTAAAACTTAGTTCTTTGGCACTGGCCCATAGTATTGTTTATGACCTTTAGGCAATCTCAGTCTTGGCATACCATGAAGAACAACTGATAAGAACAATTATGTCACCTGGGCTAACATAGTACAATAAGTACAATAACATAGTACAATCAGTAAGAACATTAGCATCATCAGCCTAAAAAATAGCAACTATTATTTGCCTCCTTTAAAGGTGTGAACTAGACTTGTGTTTATATAACAACATCTAAAAATAAAACAAATTATATAGTAAATATACCCTGAATATGGCAATTTCACTTTCAGGGCAAAATATTTAAAAGGCATTAGGGTGAAAAATAGAGAAACAAAAGAAGAGCAAGAGATTAGAAGCACCACTAGAAGAAAACTAAGATTACTCAAACTTTGAGAAACTAGAGGGTAAAAGAGGAGGAAAAGAGAGAAGGATGAAATAAAATGACACAATAACAAAAAAATTAGAACCAATATCCACACTCATGAAAAGAAGAACAAACAATCAAGAAAAAAATGAAAAGAAAAATAATATTCACTTCAAGGCATATCTCTCTGTCTCTGACAGCCAAAGTTTGGCTCATGATCTGAGCCAGACACAGCTCAGATTATGTTATTAATCCCATCAAGTCAGCTGTATATTTTCAGCAATGTGGTGGATTGCATGTATGCACCTTTAGTTTCACTGAATCAAGGCTGGTTTTTAGCTGTGGAACTGGATCCTGTTTGCGCAGCCTGCAGCATTCCACCTGCCTTCTGCTAGTTTGAACTCAGCTCCTTGATCTGCTGCCATGAACTCAATTCCACCTCACCCTGTCAAATGCTAGATGGAGTCAACCTGCAGTGGCTCTGAGTTACAAGTTTACTTGGCCCCTCTACAGACAATGACAAGCCAATTGCACTCTGAGGGGATGTCTGAACCCAAATACCTAATTCAACAGCCACTGCAGTCCATTGCATCCACTGCTGTTGTCCACTGGTGCACTTATCCATGGAGACTCTAGGGTTCCAGTACTCACTGTGAATCTACAGGTTTGAGCTCCCCTCCCCCCAGCAGCAAGTTTGGGCTAGGGAGAAAGCACTGCATGCCACCTCATTCTTTAGCTTGAGGTCTCTTTCTTTGCTTTCCCCATGGGCTTCAGTTCTTGCTTCAGATCTTTGCTATGTCATGGGGACCCATTATTTCTTCTTCTCTTTCTCACATTTCTATATTCCAATATTTGGAACCAAATCTTGGAGAGATTGTTTCTCTGCTCTTCACTACTCTGCTATATTCCCAGAAATACAAGATTTTCTTTTTTAAAATATTTTTAAAAACATTTTAACTAACACACAAATCATGAAATATGTATATTAATAGGGTACTGTGTAATGTTGGATACATGTCTATATTGCGTAATATTCAAATCTGGTTAAATATGCTCCAGGATTATCAACCTCAGTCTTTATACAGATGACTCTTCATGTGGGACTGCCTTTGCATTGCAGGATGTTTAACAGTGTCTTTGGGCTCTACCTACTATAGTGCCAGTAGCACGTTTCCAAGGTTATGACAAACAAAAATGCATTTTGGGGGCCATAGTCACCCCAATTTGAGAAACTCAGCCCCCCACACAGGGAACACAGCCTAAATGAGGGCAGGGGTGAACAGCCATGGAGCTGAAGCAGTAACTCATGGTCATTGCTGCTGCTGAAACAGAGCCAGGGAACACAGTGTTGCTGCTGTCCCTGGTGTGAATGGAAAAATCAGACCCCCTGGATTTGGTTGAATATGTTTCCAGCTTTACTTTCCTAGCCTTAGAGAGGGTTATAACTTGATGGATTAAAGTCCCACTCTTCGCTTTCATTGCTAAGAAGCTAGAAATAAATTGTAACCCTTCTCTGATGGTCTACAGTATTGAGTACTAAACTCACTCTGGCTACATGTGTATGTTCATACTTGTGTGTTTTGAATTGCTCAACAGGTGTGTCCGTGTGCTCCCTTCAGTTCTTTCTTGGAAGAAGGCAGGACAACATGGGGACATAAATGAAATAGGTTGATTACAAAGCTCAAATACCCCAAATCACTCTTTGATTCTCAATATTAATTTAATAAATGTTGCATTATTTCCAGTGGGGATGGCATTGTGTCACCTGTTTCTAAACTTCTGCAGAATTTCTTCCTGCCTACATTGGTCCTGGTCTTGGTCATATTTAGTAGTAAGGGAGAAACATGAATATGCAGACCCTTTCTCTGGGTTCCCTTGCAGTGGTCAGCAATGATGTCACCAGTTCTTACAGTTCTGTGGGTGGGGAGTGGTAATGGAGGAATGGAAATGTAGGCTCCCTCTAAATAGCACTGAGGATTCTATCCAGATGAAGGGAAACTCCTCTTAAAACCAGACCTGCGAAGATTTACAAGAAGAATTGCTATCTTTGAATTGCTTGTGACTATTCTCTTTTTCTCTTTTCAGTAGAAATTTTGATGATTTAAAGTATAATATTTGAATCAAACTCAACAATCTTCAGAAAGCTTTTGTCAAGTGTTATTTCTTGCCAAGGTATGAAGTACAGCCTGGAGCAGCCTTCTTGTGTGGGGCCCAGGCTGACTGAGAGCTAGGGGGCAGGAGGACCACTTGCTGTGTGTGAGCAGTGCTTGGTTTATATGAAATGTTTTTCTCTGAGTTGGCGAACAGTATGTGGAATTTTGACCTGGCCTCCCCACAAAAGACCTGAATCAAATAAGCTCTTCCTGATGGAATGTCTGTTTTCAGACCTAGAAATAATACTCAGTCACAGTTTTCTCTGAAAAGAGAGGTGTATGAGAGTTTGAGAGTGTATCTCTGTCTGTCTGTCTCTGCCATGAAACCTGCCTGCCTGTCTGTGTGATGTGCTGTGTACAGGGAGGGAGGGCAGTAAGGAGGAATGGGGAGAGATGGACATATGGGTTATATGAGAACATTTAATCTTTTAATCATCCATAAAACCAGATGCAGCCAGATGTGGACAGTTGCTCCCAGGTGTGGTGGACAGATAGACTGTGGCAGTGCGTGTGCTGCCTGCATACAGACCTAACCTTGAGCATCCCAGCCTAAGGGAAAGCTCTGGATTGCACAGCTCTGCTGCAGGGCAGGGATGCTGAGCACAGAGGCACATTTCATTGCAGTAACCCCAAGGGCTCCTCCCTCACAGTGACAGAAAATACCACATTTCAGCATCTCAAGGTGTGGGGAAGTCACAGTTTCCAGGTGACTTCCTAATCCCCCAAGGGTGAGTTTCCAGCTGTGTACAGCTCCTGAGTCTCTGGTAGCTCCTTTGGACAGTGGCCCACATCCACCAGGGTGGGCGGAATTTGCTCCATGGAGTTTGGGCAGATCTCCTTTAAGCCCCTGTGATGCCTGCAGGTGTCAATTAAACAGAGTTGCCCTAGCAGGAGGAACAGAACAAGAATTTCACTAATTCCCCTGGAAAAAAAACCACAATGAAATTGTGACCTGGGGCCCTATTTTATGAGAAGTTGCCACTGACAGAGGATCTGAAAATTACCAATTCTGTGTTTGTAAAAGGTTTTTGGCCTCAGAGACTGAGAGTGACTCCAGATCCCTCAACCCTGAGATTCTGTCCTTAACTAGGAAAGCAAGGAAATGTGAAACAAGAGCTCAGGATTCTGCAAAAATAAAAATTTGAGGTGCTGAGCTTTGACTCCTGCAGTCTAGGTTTGAGCATCTGGAGTTGCATTTGATGCCACTCCTGAGGCCATGGTGGCAGACACTTGAAACCTGACCTTGCCACACTCTGTGGTCAGGAGAGCCCACACTGGAGGGAAAAGCAGCATCAGAAAGAGGAGGAAGAAATCAGTTTATTTTTTGTACTGTTCTCCTCCAAGGGATACTGTGACTTTAACTTTTCTTGCTGTAACCTGGTGCAGAGTTGGAGGAGGAGATTGCAGATCCCTGTCATGCGGGTAGAGAGACATTTGTCTACTGTCTATTGCCAGCTCTTTTAGTTGGGTGCTACTGTGTATCCAGTACAAACACCCTGTGGAAGGGACAGTAGGTGCTACATTGCTCTAAGGAGAGTTAGGACTTGGTGAGTCTCACTAGTTAGTATTTATCAGTTAGCACAAGGAGGATGACTGCCTCAACAACAGATCACAGTAACAGCTACAACAGCAGGTGTAGCTAATGTTTTATGGCATTACTATGTGTCTAAGCACCTTCCCTCCTTGTCCCATTTGATCTGATTTCTCCTCAAGACCATGACTTGACCAAGTAGCGGCATTAGCTCCCTTTTCCAGTGAGGGAACTGAGGCAGGGAAGTTGACGTGACCGGAGCCCAAGGCAAGCTGAGTGATGGAACTCCCACCAGGCAGCCTGGCCCCAGAGCCTGGCCACAGTTTCTTCACCTCTTGTGTTTCGTGCTGCTGGAGAAGGAGGTGCAGTGAGGAGGGAAAGGAGGCTGTCAAGAGGGCACTCTGGATAGCAGGGCTGGACATTGGAAAGGACCTAAGAGGAGTTTCCAGGGCAGCCACTTCCTTCCTTCACAGGAGGGAGGAACTGAGCTGAGCACAGGGCATCCTCTTACCTGGCACCTCTGCCTGTCAGCTCAGATGGGACTGGGGACTTCAGGCTGCTCCGAGCTCACCCCCACATCAAGCAGGCCAGATTTTCCAGCTCTACTCATGTCCCATGCTTCCTTCTATGCTCCTGGCAACTCAGAGTTGCTGACTTCAAGGGCAGTTAAAGGCCTCCCCAGTTCTCTTGTGTACACTGTTAAAACACACACAGTTCTGAACTTGAGAGCACCCTGTGCATAGTCCCACTAAGAAGGAGAGAGCAGAGTTGTGCTCAGGGTTACATCCAAGCCCATCGCCATTTTAGCATCATGGAACGCAGACAGAGCAAGCCCTGCCTACAAGGCCAGCCTTCTGCCTCTCAGGCAGGGAAACTGAGGCTCGCAGAGGGCTAACAGGAGCTGGCATAAGGATCTGCTTTTTTGTAAACCTCCCAATCCAGCGTTCTATCTATGCTTCCCTGGACTTTGTTTGGCAAAGGTGTTTTATAAATTGATGTAATTATAATTAAATAATTCCATTAAAAATGTCTCTTTGGTCAACTTTGGAAAGAATATCTTTTGAATGTAAAGAAATTTATAGATTAAATATTGGACACACTTTAGTCGTGCTGCCATCTTGAATCTCAGGAAAGACAGAGTGCCCCATTGTGTCAGAGGGAGCTTACGACAAAAATGCCCTGGGACAGGACACCTGAAGAACAGCTGAATGCACAGAAGATGAGTGAAACAAGCCCCCTGCATCTAAAACACATTTCTGTAGACTGTATAGACAATCACACATTACTATGTGCAGAGCCTAGGATCTATTCCTCTCTGGTGGTTACTTCTTCTGTGAGCAAAACAAGGTCAGTAAACAATGCTGTGTCTCTGCTGCTTTGGCAGTCGCCCCTGTTAGCAGTAGTAGTGACCTACAGATTTAGTCTGACTCTGGTTCTCACAGTGAGCCAGACAGAGATGCAGGAGCAGTTGTGAAGCCCATTCTAAAAGATCCGCAGTTCAGAGAAATTAAAGTAGCGGTGGTGACTTAGTACTTTTCTCTTGTTGCTGAGACAAACTACCTGACATCCAGATTAAGGAAGGAAAAATTTATTTAGCTCACAGTTTACGGAGATTTCTGTCCATAATCAGCTGGAAAGGCAGGGTAGCACGGTGAGGGGCAACAGTTCAAGGCAGTGGAAAATAGCAAAAGCAACAAGAGCAAAAGTGGGAGGAAGCCTGTTTTCCTCCTTTTATATGTTTATAGACTACCCACCCTGGGGCTGATGTAGCCTCACACCTTCTCCCTGCCCTACTCTTGCACAGGCTCAAGATGTTTACCAAGTGAAGACCTTGGCCCCTGCTGAGTTTACTTTGTTAAGCTCATAAACTTCTCAGGTTAACACAATGTATCAACCATTACCTGTGGTCAGTTCATGTGATTCTCAATCCCAAACTTTGAAGCACTATTTTATGTTGGCTCTTACTGTGTTTTCATTTGTTTTGGACCTTTGCCTCCAAGTATACACATCTTGCCAGTTTCCTTCCTTTATATATGTTTGAAAGTAGTTGTACATGCTCACCTTTGAAAATGTGTCCATGAGCTCACCCTAACTACTTCTGCATCTTTGATTTTAAAACTGTTCCATCTTTGCTGGAGTCTGGAGAAATGACTCACTGGCTGCACTGTCTCTCTGCTATGGAGCTCCTTTGCACATTTGCCTTCCTCCTTGCTCTGTCAGTCCCTTTCTTGGTCAGTGACTGCAGTCAGTCTGTCTGTCCATCCTCTACCACCATCCACTGCCCTGTGCTGGGCTTCCTGACTCCCAGTAATATACAGATCTGCTGTCATTTCACTTTTATTTTTCTGGAGAAAGTATATGACCTTTTTAGGAAAGTATTGTTAAATTAGACTTTTAAATTTTTATTTAATTGGGCTATGTCTGCAATGCATAGTAACATTCGCTCAGGGCTCCTGGGAATATATATTGTGCTTTGGTCTTTTTCAGTGCCTTTTCCTTCTCCCTCCCTACCTCTCCCTCCTTCCCTCCCCATCTCTGTGAAGTCTGTTTGTTAACACCTCTTCTTTCTTACTTTTTATTTATATTTTGGGTTTTTCTATAAGAGAAATAATGCTAAGTTTAACCTCCTATGTCTGATTTAACTCACTTAACTGTATGGTTTCAAGTTTTACCCATTTTTCTAGAAATGACTCAAGTGTACTCTTATTTGTGGGTGAATAATCCAGCACTGCATAAAGACTGCAGTTTTTAAAGCTTTAGTCTTGTCAGGCATCTGTGCTGCTTCTTTATTTTAGTGATTGCGAATTGTGCTACTGTGAGCATGGACACGCACGTGTCTCTCTAGTATGGTGTCTTTTATTTCAGGAAGATACCTAGAAGGGGAATAGCTGGCATGGATGGAATTCGTAGATTTAGTTTTCTGAGGACTCTCTTCACTGGTTTCCATAGTGGTTGCACTAGTTTATATTTCCACCAAAAGTGCCAAAGACCACCTCCTCCTACTTCCTCCCCAGAATTTGTAATGCTTTGTGTTCTTAATGATTCTGCCTTTCCATCCTGTGCAGACTTACTGGTGCTCTGTGTTTCTTTTTTTAGCCTAGTTTGTTCTCTAATTTGCCCAAATTTTAAGCTTCTTAACATTTGTTTCTTTTTTTGCAAAATGATAACATGTTTGAGCTCAGCTTCTGATCTTTTAGGGCAACACATTCTTCTTGCAAGACCTGCACTTGAATTTGACTCACAATTGCCACCTTAGACTCCCTGAGGCCTCGAAGGTGGGAGCTGGATGGAGGAGTTTGTGGCTGCTTCTAGCCCTGTTTATCCTCAGTCTGGCAGCCACATTGCCCAACTGCACAGATCTTAACCTCTGTGCTGTTTCCTAATCATCTGACGCTTCTCCCCTGTGCTGTGAGTCAGCCATCAGCTCTGCTTGATGGTCTCTTTCTGTGTTCTGTCCTATAAATAATTTCCTTCTGTTTCCCATGAAAGCCAGGCTATCAGCTACTATCTATAGCTAACTTCATCTCCATTTCTTCAGCCTTCATGCCTCCCTGCCTCCCTCTGTCAGAACCAGACTTGACTCTGACAGGAACCCACACCTACCCCAGTCCTGCTGCAGAGCTCCCTGGAATGCATTTTATAAAACAGAGCAGCAGGTAGCTATGAATAATGCTTCCCAAATGAAAGTCTTGTGATTAATGCATCAGAGAAATGTGGGTCAAGTAAATGCAAATGCATTTCCTTGGTGCAGAATCCTCAGGGCCCTTTCCCTGTAGTAGGATTGGTAAACTTACTGGGAGGGCAAGGGTTTCCACAGCACCTCCCCAGCTAATTTGATCTACAGAGCTTCAAAAGTTTCTAATTATTTTGGCAGTGCAATGGAAGTGTTGTTTTTTTCAGAAACATATTAAGAAAAGTTGGCTCTTTGGAATATGTTTAACTTCTAAGGCTGCCAGCATATCTCAGGCCAATCTATTTAGACAACTTGAGTGTCTTACATCTCATAGAGAAATACCCTCTGTAATCATCTTGGTCTTCTGCTTGTCTTCTGCAAGTCTGATTTTATAGGCTTTATAGATCAGTTCACTGAGGTTGTTCACCAAATATGTACTTGATATATTTTTATAGTCTTGTTCAGCACACTGTATCCAGCAGTAGCTATCTCTGCTGAATTTGCACAGCATTAATAAGAAACTTAACAATGACTGCTCTCGGAGCATCAGTGATACTCATGACATCTTTGCAATGATCCTGCAAAGGATGTTTTTCTTAGATCTATGTGAGATGTGAACAAATGACTTGGGAGCTGGTGGCACTCAATGGCAAGGCCAGGATTCCAGTGCAGAAACACAGAAAGGTCACCCAGGATTTGGAGGCAGATTTATTTAACATTGAAGGTCACTGACCTCAAAAAAAAAGGTCAGTCCTTCAAGCTTAGGGAGTAAAATAGGAAGGCATCAAATGACAGAGCCATAAAGTATAGTTTATAATTGAAGTCTAGGTCAATATTTTTAATCAGAAACTCATGGATTTCTAGGGGTAGAGTGTCTACAAACCTCTTCTTTTCAGAGGGTGCACTCATACACTGGGGTAAGGGTGTCCTTGACCCCCATGGTAGTAATAGCAGCTACTTGCACTCACACCCAGAATTGTAAATAATGGTTGCTTTTTGTGGCAGAAACATGACTGATCCTTTTTTTAAAATTCTTTCTTAGGCTTTTTTGGTTTTCATTTTATTGTGTTTTGGGGGGAGGCAATTACAGTCTACTTGGTTTCTCTGAATTTCTTCTTAAGAAGTGGGATCATGTGCTCACATTGTCCCTGACAGATAGTCCTAGAATGATTACCACTCTAAGGAAAGACATTTCATTAGAATAAGTACATCTGTGGTGCAAATAAAGGCACCTGACAGTCAAGAGAAGGGCATGGGAACTGTGTTCACGCAGTCAGTGTTCTCCTTTGGGTTTGTAACGTCAAAAGGAGGTGTTGTGATGCAGGGGCTTTAACATTTTACAGTCTGTATTCTTATCCCCAAAGCATATATACAATCATTGTACACAATGAAATGTGAGTGTAAATAAGAATGTAAAAGCACATAAACAAGAAAGAGGAAAAGCAATGTCACAACAAATTCTATTACCTAAGAGCAAAATAAACCCATTCTAAATATCTGAGCTTGTAGCCTTCTAATTTTTTCCTCCCTGTATCTATGCACTTATATATGGAAAAGAAACCAAATACAAAGCAAAACTTAAGAATGTGACCTCAGGACTGTGTGATTGGCCCCCTTCTCTCCCTTCTTATAGAGTGTTCACATAGAGGAAGCTTAGAGAGCTCCTCCACCCAACCATCTAACTATGGGGCTAAGCTTCCCAGGGGCTGTGACCAGACATCTGGACATCTTGGAATGCAGCTCCCATCTTCGAGAAAACAATTACATGAGGATACACTGTTCATTTCTGTCCCTGAAGTGTTCCTGGACCTGTTCCTGTTGAGTGAGGCAGATTCTGTAATCCTGAGCTTCTCCAGCACACGTGTTCCTATTCACAGCTCCTTTGGGATCTGACACAGGGACCCTGAAATGTCAAGAAAAATAGCCAAAGTCTCCAAGTTATTTTATCACATAATGCAAATATCCCCAAATGCAACCATATTTCTCAGGCATCCTAATGCTCATGAAGTTTTGTTGGCCTCTTGTACATTGCTGTCACTCAGAGAAATCATCCTGATTTCCAAACTCTTTCTCCTCCAAGATAGAGACTCTGAAGAGTTCTCCTGACAGTCCTGTTCACAGGAGGTCCCCTTCCCAGTCTCTTTGGACATCTGTCATTGACCACCCAGTACTGAGCAAGCTCTGGCTCCCTGGGTGTCTCACAGCTATAGAGTTACTGTGGTTCTGGGAATTTTCTTTGTCACATATTTGGCCTTAGCTACAAGTGTACACTTTTGGATCATTAAAAGGAAAGCAAAACAGCAACAACAAAATCAGAGAAGCATAGGAAAGAAGAAAGTAAAACTATCATTTATGGTTCTGTCATCAAGAAATAGCCATTGTTTGTAATTTTGGAGAATATATCTGTATGTATTTTAAAATAGCTAAGATAGTCTTTGAATAGAATGACATAGACTTTTGTCATATTTTTCACTTAACATGTCATAAATATTTCCTCAGAAATGAATATCGTAGACAAACTATTTTTTGTGGTACTGAAGATCAAACCGAGAACCTACACACTGAGCTATATTCTCAGCCCCTTTAATAATATTTCATTTTGAGACAGACTCAGTATCTTTAAGTTGCTGAGTTTCCAGGATGAGCCCCAGTTGGAATCCTCCTGTCAGCTTCCCAAAGTGCTGGGATTGGAGGCATGTACCATGATGACTAGACAGTAGCTCATTTTCATAGTTCTACTGTGCAGCACACAACTCCTTGTTCAACATTAGGAGGCAATCTGGATGTGTCTTTCCTGATGCTGCAACCCTAGTGGAAAACATAGAGAAGAGTGCTGGAGTAGACATGAATTCTCAGCATGTATTAGCTATGACTGCTTGTTATAATTTTGATGCAGTTGCAGTCAGGACAGCAAGAGAAATTGCAGTGGTCCCTGGAACAGGGACCATCACCATGGCAGCAGGTGTGAGCACTCCATGCCACTCACAGCTAAAGGCAGCCTCGGGAAATTTCACTCCCTTGGTAGTGCTTTGGCGTTTCCAAACTGAGGTCTGTTTGGTTTTTTTTGTTTGTTTGTTTGTTTTTATTTAAGAGGAAAAAGAGAAAAACACAAAACAAAACAAAGTGGTGTAAGGTTACACATAATACAGAACTACAAAAAAAACATAACAGTAAGAATCACCTATTAATAGATTACATATTATCATCTTGGAAATAGTTGCTCACATCACAGTATCAAAGAATACAAAGTAGACATTCAAACAGAGAGACTGCAAACAGCTGTGTTCAATGATCCAAAAACATTAATATAGTCAGCTATTTAACACCCCTAAACACACTTGCTGTTATATCCGTTAGAGCTCTTTTTTTTTCCTCCCTCTCTTTTTTACAACAAAATTTACACATTTTGGATTTTATTACTCCTTAGTTCTTATTACTTTTGCGGGGGGGAGAATAAAGTCAAATATGGCAAAACAAAGCTGTCAGTCAAAACCAAGGATAAACATAGCACATGATGTAGAACAGAGTACAAGGTTATTAACAATGGTTATCAAGGTTGTCTCTTGTTTCCTTAAAAAGAATTGTCTATCTCATTAGATATTATAAAGTTGGACAAAACAGTAGAGAACAAGACCAATAAAACTTAGGCATTGTAAACATTACAGGACTTCCAAAGGAGACAATAGTCAAACCAGAATGGGCATCTTAGTGAATCTTACTGCCTTCAAAATACTTGCCTATACCCTCAAACTTGATACTATCGCACAGAATGGAACAGAGTCTAATCAGTCAAAACAAGATTGTGGGAGTATTACAGGGCTTCAAAACAAGTTAATAGGAAATCAAAAAGAGTTGCTATTATATATCCTAATTTTTTAAATTTTTCCCTTAATTAAAATAAACATAAGAAATAACTAAATAATTTTTTTAAAGAATAGTAGTTACCATAGTGTCTGTCTTTTTCCTTGAAATATTTGGATAAAACTTCATATACTATAGCTTCAAATATTTCCATATCAAGAAGCCCAGAATAAAGCCTTTCTAATTAATAAGTGAAACTTTTATGAGGCTTCAAGGCCACATAATGGGGAATCATGATTACCACATATTTTTATATATTTGAATCATTACTTACATTAGGGAAACTATTCGGTATTCACACATGCGAGATTGATTTATTTCACTTATGAGTATGGTCTCAAGCTGCGCCCATTTATTGATAAATATCTCAATGTGATCCTTCTTTATAGCTGAATAATACTACATTGTATAGAAATACCACATCTTTTTTATCCATTCCTCAGTTGATGGACACTTGGGTTGTTTCCAAGATCTGGCGATTACAAATTCTGCTGCTATAAACATAGGTGTACATATATCATTGTGGTATGATGCTTTCAGTTCTTCTGGAAACATGCCTAGAAGTGGAATAGCTGGAATAAATGGCATTTCCAATCCCAACTTTTTGAGAAATCTCCAGACAGACCTCCACAAATGCTGTACCAGTCTACACTCCCACCAACAGTGCAGGAGAGTTCCTTTCCCCCCACAGCCTCTCCAGCATTTGTTGTTGTTGGTTTTCTTGATCTTGGCCATTCTTTCAGGAGTGAGATGGTATGTCAGTGTGGTTTTAATTTGCATTTCTCTAATGACCAATGATGATGAGCATTTTTTCATGTATTTATTTGCCATTTGCATTTCTTCATCTGAGAATTGCGTATTCATCTCAGATGCCCATTTTTGGATTGGATCTTTGAATTTTGGAGGTCTGAGTTTTTTTTTAATTCTTTATATGTTTTAGACAAGAGTCCCTTGTCTGAGAGAGAGTTCACTAAAATCTTTTCCCAGTTTGTGGGTTTTCTTTTCACTATGCTGGAGATTTCTTTTGACATGCAGACACTTTTTAATAAGAAGTGGTCCCAGTTACTGATTCTGGGAAGTATTTCCCGTGCGGTTTGAGTCCTGTTCATGAATTCTCTACCTACTCCTATGTCTCCAAGGTTTCTACCCAATTTGTCTTCCAATAGATTTAGTGTTTCTGTTTTAATATTCAGATCTTTGACCCATTTAGATTTTAATTTAGTACATGGTGATAGACATGGGTCTAGCTTTAGTTTTCGGCAAATGGAGAGCCAGTTTTTCCAGCACCATTTATTAAAGAGACTGTCGTTCTTACAGTGAACCTGCTTGGCTCCTTTATCAAAGATAAGGTGGTTGAGTGTGTTTGTAGTTGTGGTTGTATCTTCTATTCTATTCCATTGATCTTCAGCTCTGTTTTGATTCCAATACCATGTTGATTTTACTACTGTTGCTTTGTAGTATAATTTCAAGTCAGGGATTGTGATGCCTCCTGCTTTGTCTTTGCTGCTTAGAATTGCCTTTGCGATTCTAGGTCTCTTCTGGTTCCAGATGAAATTTAGGAGTGATTTCTCTAGATCTATAAGGTATGTTGATGGTATTTCTATTGGGATTGCATTGAATCTGTATAAGAGTTTTGGGAGAATGGCCATCTTCACAATGTTTGTTCTTCCTATCCATGAGCAAGGGATGTTTTTCCATTTTCTGAGATCATCTTCAATTTCCTTTTTCAGTGTATTATAGCTTTCACTGTATAAGTCTTTCACTTCTTTCGTAAGAGTAATTCCTAAATATTTCATTTTTTTGCTTGCTAATGTGAATAGTCCAGATTCTCTGATTTCCCTCTCTGTGATTTTGTTGTTTGTGTATAGGAATGCTATTGATTTCTGAGTATTGATTTTGTATCCAGCCACATTACTGAATTTATTTATTGTATCTAAGAGTCTTTCAATGGAGTTTAGGGGGTCTTCTATGTAGAGTATCATGTCATCTGCAAACAATGACAACTTAACTTCTTTTTTTCCTATCTTTACCCCTTTTATTTCTCTCTCTTGCCTAATTGCTCTGGCTAGTACTTCCAGTACTATATTAAATAGGAGTGGTGATAAAGGACATCCTTGTCTTGTGCCTGATTTTAAAGTAAAGGCTTTCAATTTTTGGCCATTTAGTATGATGCTGGCTGTTGGTTTGTCATAAATAGCCTTTATTATATTGAGGTAAAGACCATCTATTCCAATTTTCTGTAGAGTTTTTATCATGAATAAATGTTGGACCTTATCAAAGGCTTTTTCTGCATCTATAGAAATGATCATGTGATTCTTATTTTTGGCTTTATTGATATGGTGGATTACATTTGTTGATTTACGTATGTTGAACCATCCTTGCATTCCTGGGATGAATCCCACTTGGTCATGGTGTATAACCTTCTTGATGATTTGCTGGATCCTATTTGCCAATATTTTACTGAGGATTTTTGCAGATGTGTTCATTAGGGAGATCGGTCTATAGTTTTCTTTTTTAGTTGGGTCTTTCTCAGGTTTTGGTACTAGAGTAATATTGGCTTGCAGGAATGACTTAGGAAGGATTGCTTCCCTTTCAATTTCATTGAATAGTTTGAGGAGTGTCGGCATTAGGTCTTCTTTGTATTTCTTGTAGAATTCTGCAGTGAATCCATCTGGGCCTGGGCTCTTCTTGGTGGGTAAGGACTTAATTACATTTTCAATTTCAGTAACAGAGATTGGGTTATTCAACAGTTTTACATCCTCTTGATCTAGCTTTGGCACTTCATATGCTTCTAAGAATCTGTCTATTTCTTCTGTGTTATCAAACTTTTGAGAGTAGAGGTTTTCGAAATAGGTGTTGATGATCTTCTGTATTTCTATTGAGTCTGTAGTGATTTCTCCTTTTTCATTTCTTATTGCATGAATTTGAGCTTTTTCTTCCCTTTTTTTAATAAGGTTGGCTAGGGGCTTATCGATTTTATTTATTCTTTCAAAGAACCAACTCTTTGATTCATTGATTCTTTGGATTGTTTTCTTAGTCTCTATTGCATTGATTTCTGCTCTGATTTTTATAATTTCCTCTCTTCTTTTGGCTTTGGGCTTGACTTGCTCTTCTTTTTCTAGCTGTTTGAGGTGTAGGATCAAGTTATTTATTTGTATTCATTCTGTTTTCCTGATGTGGGAACTCAGTGCAATAAATTTTCCTCTCAGGACGGCTTTCATTGCATCCCACAGATTCCGGTAAGTTGTATCTGCATTTTCATTTTCTTTTAGGTATTGTTTAATTTCTTCTTTAATTTCTTCTGTGACCCACTGATTACTCAAGAGTGTGTTATTTAGTTTCCATGTGTTTGCGGAATTTTTGCAGTATCTTTTGTCATTAATTTCTAATTTCAGAGCGCTATGATCCGATAACATGCAAGGGATGATTTCAACTCTTTTGCATTTGCTTAAATATGTTCTGTGAGCTAATATATGGTCTATTTTAGAAAATGATCCATGTACTGCTGAGAAGAATGTGTATTCTGATGCTGTTGGGTGGAACATTCTGTATATGTCTATCAAACCCATTTGTTCACAGGTGTGATTCAGTTCTGTATTTCTTTGCTCATTTTCTGTCTGGTTGATCTGTCCCTTGGTGTCAGTGGTGTATTAAGGTCTCCTGTTACAATTGTGTTACTGATAATTTGAGTTTTCATTTCTGTTAATAATTGTTTTATATAACTGGGTGCTCTGGAGTTTGGTGCGTATATATTTAAGATAGTTATCTCTTCCTCTTGGAGTTTTCCCCTTACGAGTATGTAGTGACCTTTTTTGTCCTTTATGGTCATTGTTGGTTTAAAGTTCACATTGTCTGCAAACAGAATGGCTACTCCTGCCTTTTTTTGGATTCCTGCTGCATGAAGAATTGTTTTCCATCCTTTGACTTTCAGTCTGTGAGTATCCTTCTGGGTTAGATGGGTTTCCTGTAAACAGCATATGGTTGGATTTTGTTTCTTGATCCATTCTGCTAGTCTGTTTCTTTTGGTTGGTGCATTGAGACCATTTACATTAATGGTTATTACTGTTAAATGCTGGTTTATTGTTGGAATGTTATCTCTCTGCTGTTGCATCTTTATCTTTCTGTTCTGTTTAATTATTTGCTTTGCTTAGTGGTTTTTTCCTTTGTGTATCTAAACTGTCTTTCAATATTTTTTGCAGGGTTGGTTTGGTGTTCATGAAGTTCTTCAGCTGTTCTTTGTCATGGAAGTATCGTATTTCACCATCTATTTTGAATGATAGTTTTGCAGGATACATCAGTCTAGGTTGGAAATCATTTTGCTTTAGGATCTGGAATACTTCACTCCATGCTCTTCTTGACTTTATCGTTTGTGAAGAGAAGTCTGCTGTGATTCTGATAGGTTTTCCTTTATAAGTGATCTGTCTTTTCTCTCAGACAGCTTTTAATAATCTATTCTTGTGTTGCATTTCTGGGATGGTGATTATTATATGTCTGGGTGTAGTTTTATTTTGGTTATGACTATTTGGAGTTCTATATGCTTCACTGATCCTGATGTCAGTTTCTGATCTCATGCTTGGGAAATTTTCAGCTATTACTTCTCTAAATATCCTCCTGACATCCTTTATGTTGTCTCCTTCTTTTTCATTAATCCCTATCATTCTTATGCTATTCTTCTTTGCATCGTCTTGCAGTTGTTGAATTGTTGTTTCCTGATTCCTTGTTATTTTCAAAAGATCATTCCTTTACTGTTCACTAGCTGCAATCCTGTCTTCAAGGTCTGAAATTCTATCTTCACTTTCATTAAGGCGGTTTTTACAACTTTCAGTGGAGTTTTTTATTTCCTGTATATCTCTGTGCATGTGCATTATGTATTCTGTTTGTTTCTTATATTGCTCGTCTAGGGATTCTATCTTTTTGTTTAGTTCCTCCAATTTTTTATCTGTGTTTTCTTTAGATATATTTAGAATCTCTTTCATTTCTTTTATCATTTCTTCTTTTATCTGGGAAATTATTTCGAGTTTGAATTTCTTTAAAGCTTCCTGGAGTTGCTTGTCAACTTCAGTAGCTATTGTGTCCGATATATGAGGTGGATGGGATATATTTTCTTCTAAATACATTCCTCCTAGGGTTTCCTGAGATGGGCTGGAGGTTTGAGGTTGTAATTTGGTCTTTCGTTTTGTCATTTTCCTATATTTCTGTGTTTCAAGTGTTATTTGAAAGCTTCCTCAGGATCTGTTGAAAATCCCCTTCTATGTTTGCAGCTACTGAGACTCTGGCACCACGCTACCCCAAGCCATTGGGCCTGCAGAACCAATGGCCCTCCTCTGCTTGTTCAGAACTCCGCAGTTCCAGACAAGCTGGGCCTCAGGGACACTGTGCGCCCACCTGCCCCTTGGAAGCTCCACAGCTTTTCAATTGCAGCCGGGTTAGGGTACTCACCACAGGCCGCAGTGCCTCAGGAGCCTGTGATCCCTCCCTGTTTGCAGAGATATTCACAATCCTCCAGACAAAGGAAGGGGCTTCTGCAGGCACTCCAGATCCGCCCAGCTCCTCCTCTGCACACCAATGGCTAGGTGCGGCTGGGCTCGGGGGATAGTGTAGGCCCGCCCACCCGTCGGGAGCTCAGCAGACCTCCAAGTGTAGCCGGGATGGGGAGGCGAATGTAGTGGCCTCTAACCCACTGCTCCACTTCACTGCACCCAGAAGCCTGGGGGGTCCGGAACAGTCTGAGATTTGGGCAGAGTGTGCTGGGCACACACCACAGGCCGAGGTGCCTCAGGAACCTGCGATCCCTCCCTGCTTGCAGAAATATTCAGTCCTTCAGACAAAGGAAGGGGCTTCTGCGGGCACTCCAGATCCGCCCAGCGCCTCCTCTGCACACCGATGGCTAGGCGCGGCTGGGCTCGGGGGATAGTGTAGGCCCGCCCAACTGAGGTCTATTTGTGAGAAGCTTGAAAGTCCTGAAACGTTAGTCAGTTCTGGTTCTGGACTTCTTGCTGTGTAGCTGAAGTCTGGAATCTAAATTCTCTTGACTGTGGGAATCAGGCTATGATTCAGTTCTTCATGGCCCATGATTGTGTAACTCTGAACTCCCCTCAGGGTTTCCAGGGGCATCTCAGCTAACTTCTTCGTGGAGGCTGAATTCAGATATTGTGTCCCACCCCTACCTCCAGCATTTCCACAAGTTGGAATCTTATGTATTCCTTTTATGTTGCTCAGTGAGATTCTTCTATATGCCAAAATTTCTTCCTCTTTTGAGTATGAAATGTGGACAAGGAAAAATAATTAGAACAAATAATTTAGCAAATCCCAAATATGCGATTTATATTGAGCCCCATGAAATCAGCAAGTAAAATAACTTAATGCTTTACAACGTAAATGACATTGCTCTCCAAACACCTGGAAATTGAGGGCAAGTATTTGCACTGGATCCTACTGGTCACATCAGGAAAATTGGCACAGACTTTCTGAGCCTGGCTGATCCTTACTATGTCAAGATCAATCCTTTCCATAGAGACAGCGATATTGGTTAGATGCCAGCCTCTTGTTCCTGACCTCTGCGCTTCTTCTGGTTGTTATTCTTCACCCTATGATTTTGGCTTCAACTGGAAATTGCTGTGTTTATGTCTTAGTTACTTTTCCTGATGCTGAGACACAATACCAAATACCCACAAGTTAAAAGAGGAAGGTTTATTTCAGCTCACAATTTGTAGAGGTTTCAGTCATAGTCAGCTGTCCCCAAGGCAGGGCAGCATGACCGAGGAGCAACACAGAGGAGACAGTCCATGGTGTGGCCAGCAGGCAGCAACAAGTAGCAACAGCAGCAGTGGAAGAAGCAACTCTCCCTTTTCCTTTTATCCCATCCAGGCTATAGCCTTTTGGGCTATAGCCACCCACACCCAAAATAGGTCTTCCCAGTATGCACACCCCAAACTATTAAAAAAAAAAGTCAATCAGACTCATCTAGTACCACAACCCTTAATCCTAGAATAACACACCTTAGGTCCAGGCACCTCTGGAATACACCACCTACAAGTGCATGAAGCTTTGCGTGAAATTCTAGATACAAGCCAGAGCAGTTTATTATGGTTCTTTCATCCTTTGCACTAATCTCTCTTCTTAAATTTCTTGTTTCCTTTACATTCATGCGTCCTTGAAAAAAATCTTTAAATAAAGAACAAGTGCAAGTTTTATTTTAAAAATCATGTAATATTTTGTTACAATGTGTGAGGTGCTTCCAAATGCAGAACATTACCATGGTGTCATACATATTTGAATTAATGGTATACCGGAATGATAGTTTCTTCAAAAGTACTAAATGATAAGTTTCGTGTTTTTTTTTTTTTTTTTTATGTTCTGGCTTTGTATTTTGGCACTTAGATCAAAATATAAGAAACTGTATTTCTAGAAAACATTCAAAAAGGGACCTGTACTTATTAACTTTATCAGTATTTTTTCTGACTTAGATCAAAATATAGGAAACTTGTATATCTAGAAAATACATAAAAATGATCTGTAGTTATTAACTTTATCAGTAACTTGTTTCCTGACACTACTAATTATAAATGAGTTTGGCAATTTTGTATATTTATCCTTAGAAAGTATCATAATTTTCTTTAGAATCATGGATAACATTCAGTGCTGCTAACTTTTTTTTAGTTAGTTGGAAGCTTGAGGGAAGAGGGTCACAAGCTCTGGCCAGCCTAGGCAACTTAGCAATTTAACAACAGTCTGTCTTAAAAAAAAATTTTTTTAAAGGGAACTTTTAATGCAAAGATTTTGTTGTAGTGTCATCTAGGTGGCTGTCATTTGTTTATGTGCTTAATTTGCCCATATTTAGGTAGCTCACAGAGCAAGCCTGGTTCTTAAGTGTCTGAGTTCAATTTCTTCATCCACAGAAGCTTGTCAAGGCTTCAAAACAGAAATGTCTTAAAAGCTCAGGGATGTCATAAATATCTTTCAAAAACAGATTCACCAGAAGTAGTATATGAGGAAAACTTTTTAAAACTCGCCATCTTTTTCTTTCCTCCCAAGTTATTTACTGTTTGGGCCCTGCCTCACCGTCGTCCCCTCCCATGGCCTGCAGGGACCCTGCTGCCTGTCCTCATCCTCCCTTGGTTGTGACCCTGCTCTTCTCTCTCGCCCATCCGCAGAGCCCGGCGTCTGCACGGTGTTCGGAGACCCTCACTACAACACTTTTGACGGCCGGACCTTTAACTTTCAGGGCACGTGTCAGTACGTGTTGACCAGAGACTGCGCCTCCCCTGCCTCACCCTTCCAGGTGCTGGTGAAGAACGACGCCCGGCGAACGAGTTCCTTCTCCTGGACCAAGTCAGTGCAGTTGGTCCTGGGCTCCAGCATCGTCAGCCTGGAGCAACACCTGGCCGTGCGCTGGAACGGCTCCCGTGTGGCACTGCCCTGCGATGGACCACACTTCCGTGTGGACCTGGAGGGCTACCTGCTGAAGGTGACCACCCGAGCAGGTGGGGGTTCACCCTGAGCATCAGTTCCTCCTGGCCTCAGAGATGTAACCAGGGGACCAGAGACACTATGTGGAGACTGGCAACTGGGTGCTGGAGACAGTGCCCTTGCAATCTTCACAATCTCAGAACCTTACCATCCTCACTCTAGAAATAGCTGTGCTCTTCAAATAACCTCAGCCTGGCCACTGATGTCCAGCTTGGAGTTGTCAGAGTCTCTTTTATCTCAGCTAGTCATGTACAATTTCATATCTCAGAGACTGGGTTTCCCTGGTAACATCTGCCACCAGAATGTGAGGGGTCCTCAAAAGCAAACAGCATAGGGTCAGTGGTATTCAGAAGAAACATGAAGATTGAGTATGATGGCACTTGCCTATAATTTCAGCACTCTACAAAGCAGAGGCAGGAAGCTTGCAAGTTTGATTCCAGCCTGAGTAATTTGGGGTCTCAAAATTAAAACACAGGCTAGAGACATAGCTCAATGCCAAAGCCTTGAGCTCAATAGATAGTACGGGGGCAGGGAGGAAACAAACAGAAAGGTCTGCAGCAAAAGGGCATGTTCATGTGGCCTCTTTGTGCACTGGGCCACCTGATTGCTCTCAGCTGTCCTGTGCTAAGGAGAATTGAGGCTCCCATGTTTGGGTGTGCAAATATAGGCCTTGCCTGATTCTTGCTTCCTGTAAAAAAGGCCAAGATGACTGGCTGTTAACCAGCATTAATGAGAAGGGCCTTGCTATCTATTTGCAAGCCAAACCTGCAGAATAAATTGTACCAAGACAGAAATTATTAGACAGCTGCAGCCCAATCCTCCAAGGCATCCAGGGTCCCTCAATATTACTTATAGCCCAGGAAGTTTGATGCTGCTCCACCCACAGCTGGCAAAGCCTCGTGGATTAAACCTGTTCTTTGTAAGGATTCCATGTTTTAAAAATGAGCAGAATGGCAAAGCTGCTAAGAAAATAATAACAGATCACAAACACCATAATTAAATTAGTGAACTTAACCATTCTAGGCCTAGAACTCAAGATCTATAATTTATTTTTCCATCTCTCCACAATCCAAAAACTCATATGCTACCCACTGCACCCCGCTGAATGATTTTCTCCTCTACATACACAATTCATGCAGCCTTCTTCTTACTGGGAGGAGCTTCATTACTCTGGTTACTATATTTGTTTTGTGCTTATCCTTTGAATGGAAGGACTCGATTTCCAGATGACCATGTTTCTACCCTGGCCTGACCATCTCAGTTTGAACTGCTCCCCAGGGTCATCTTTCTATCACCTATTGATCATCTTTTTAAAACGTTACAGCATTTCCTCAAGTGTTTTTCCTCTGAAGATTCTTTGTGCTGTTTCATAAGCTCCCGATCGAAGGGGACTGTCCTTCAAACAGTGGCTTCAAAGCAGTCTACAGCCAGAAGACAGGAGGCAGAGGAAAGACTCCTTGCCTGGTGGTTGATGGACTCAGCTTGCAGGGTGGAATCACCTGGCAGAGTCACGCAGGTAGCCATGGAGTTAGGCCCTGCTGCCTACTCCCCAACAATTGGCCAGGGACAAGGCTTAGGGATAGCACTGACCTGGCTGGGAATGTAGCTCATTGGCTCAGCACCTGCCTGGCAAGTGCGAGGTCCTGAGTTCTATTCCCACTACTCACCAAAAAAAAAAAAAGGGACTCACCATGACCACCCCACCATATGCTGGCCCCAGCTCTCAACACTTAGCCAATTATTTAAAAAACACTTCCTTTCTACCGTCTGTGTACCTCATAAGCTCATGAGCTCTAGCTGAAAGTTTTGTATCAGATCACCTAAAACATTAACATATAAGCAGAGAAGCTGTTAATTTTACTTTTGGTGGAGCACTGCACTGAACCCAGGGAATACACCCTCCTGTCACTTACATGTGACATCTTATCAGGAACACTGCCCGCTGTTCCATATCATGAGGTGCGCCTTTAGATTCTCACCTGCTCTCCCCTTCAAGTGGGCAGCAGCAAAACCATCAGCAATCAGAAACCAAAACAACGTGAAGCAAACAAGGACATCCACAAAATACAAGAACAGCTACACAAACACCATCGCCTTCCTAACAGGGTAGTGGTCTGCAGCCGGGTCACACATCTGCAGGGTGAAGAGCAAGTTGGCAAAATGTCTCCTGGCAGGAAGGGAACAGGGAAGGCCTGTCCTAAAGTGGAAGTAACGTGGCTGCTGCCCACATCCCCTGATGGAGCATCTGCCCTGGCCTCAGCCTTCCGCGGCTGCCAGCTGTCAGGTTCCCACACTGAAAATGGGAAAACTCAGCCAGGCTGCGGAAAGGACTGTGCTCAGTGCCTCCTACACTTCAGGCTCTTTCCCTCTCATAAGATGCTGATCTAAAATACTTGGAAGGGAAAGCCTCTCAATTACAACTTACTAGATTTATTGATTTTTGCCTCTATGACTATAACCTACTTCCTATGGATTTTACTCTTTGAGAAGGTAAAAGTATTCCCGCAGACACATGTGTTAAACGATACAGGAAGAGGCAAAGGCACGGGAGTAGAGTAAGTCGCCTGTCTGCTGAATGAAGCCCTCATAGGTCAGTGCAAATCCTCTTTGTGTAATAACAAAGGAGAAAGGAAAGTGAATTGCAGGTTATTTTCTCACTCCGTGGACCATGTGTTATGATGAGATGTCGTGGGTTTTGAGAAGTTTGTTGAAAACACAGAAGGCCTGCGTCCTTCGGAGCTTATGTAGACTCAGTGATCAGCTGAACTCCCATGAACTCAGTGGCCCAAAGGCTCACATTTATTATGTCATTGTCAGTCAAACATGGGAGCTCCTTTGGGTGTAAATTGTCAACTGTTTCTGGCTCTCGGAAGAACAGTATTTGCCTGCTGTCTAGGAAAGAGATTTGTCATTTGGAAAATTTTGCAATGTGAAAAATCTTTAGGATTATGATCTAAAAGTAAGACTTTGTATGGAATTGATTTCCACCCCTCATTTCTCCTTGAATAACTGCCTGCTACAGGTTTGTGAGGTCAGGTTTCTTCTGTACCTTTGAGAGCATATTAAAAACCATTTTAAAATTTGCTTGTCTCTTTTAAAATAGTCTCAGTGTGATAGTCATTCTTTTTGGATACATCAGCATTACAAGGGTAATTCGTTCAATTATTGATTCCATACCATGTGCGCAATAATGTGTTAGATGATGGATAGGAGGAAATGGAAACCATTTTACATTCCAATTGTGGTTGTCAGAGTTGACACCATGCTCTCACAGAGACCTGCAGGACTCAGACCAATGCGAACATTCTAGTACTCTGGCCACTTTCTCTTTACTCGGCTCACTATTGTCTTCTCTTCATCCAATGGCTCCCAGAAGACAGTTTGCAAGGTACTACTTCATTTCTTACCATCCAAATCTATTTAATTGCTCTTCTCCCAACCAAGAAATCTTTTCCACCATCTACCTTAGGTTTAGAATGCTTTGGTTCCTTCCACTTGCTGTACAGGGATTTTCTTGTCAGTTTCTTCTGCTTCTTTCTTGAAAACCCCCAGTTTTAAGCCTTAGGTTTCCCTTCTAATGCCCACCCTGAAGTAACTCTGTCTTGGGCAGTCATGTGGCCTTCTCACAGCAAGGCCATGTGCCAGACTTCTGTTTCCTTACACTGGTTCAGAGTTGGGGAGTGTCAGCTTGGAGTCTCACCTCTGGTTGCTTCTTCCTGATTACTCTGTTGACCTTGCCTTATGCCAGTCATTCTCTGACCAGATCCATTATTTTCTCACACTGGCCTTCTCTCTTCCTCCTCCTCCATCTCCTTTCCCTCCTACTCCTCATCCTTTTCTTCCTCCCTTCCACTTCCCCATCTCTGTTTTTCCTGCCACCTCATCCCCAGCTTCTGAATGTTTGCTTGTCTTGGCCTTTTAGGAACAAAGACAAAGAAAGCCTTCTAAGAGAAGAAATTTTCTGAAGCCAGGGATATAGCTTAGTGGCACAAACACCTGCCTGGCAAGTGTGAGATTCTGAGTTTGCTCTCCAGTACAAAAAGAAAAGAAAAGAAAAGAAAAAATAAATAAAAACAGAGAGAAAGAGAAGAAAGTTTCTTTTTCCAAATGTTCAAGCAAGAACACAAGTTGATTTTTTTCAGGACCCCAAAAGGTGAGATTTTATAATCCAAAGAAGGCAGAGACTCCTATTAAAAACAGCTTGCTTTGTGGCTTCTCCTTTGAAGACAGTGACAATGAAGAACAAAAAGTCCCAGGGTGGACAGGTGCCTGATCTGCTGTGGGTGTCCCCTGGTGCTCATGCATGCTGACTGCTTTGCACACACTGGGTGGTATCCAGACAACCCGGGCCAGTGTGTCTCAAGGAATGTGCAGGTGCAGCTAAAGATCAGTCCTCCCGAACTTTAGAAGTCAGTTCAGCAAACCAATAAGGGACTTCTTTCCTTCCTCCCTGGAGGAAAGGGAGTTTCCTTCATAACCACATCAGAATTGACCTAGTAATGGGCACAAGAATACTCATCCATGGCCTGGTGCGTATAACCACCTCAAGCAAGCATACCAGGGATAGAGGCACAGGATGGGAAGGGAAGGGAAGGTTTCCCAGCAACTCAACCCCAGGAAAGCTGGGTCAGTGGTTCATTTCTCAGGAATGACTCTAAAATCATGAAAGAGCAAATGTGTTCATTCATATGAGTGTTGTCCTTTGCAGACAAATGTGTTTGGAAGCCTTATTCATACATTCATTGCTTATACAATCTTTCTATAGCAGATAATTTGGAAAATTTTTGGCATTTGGAGAAATAATTACATGGGAAAATTTTGGATAAAAAAACAAAAGGACATTAAAGAACTGTCATCTTTCTCTTACATTAATCATTGGATAAATGAAGGCACAGTTTGGACGAATTTTAAAGAAGGGCAGAAGTGTAAACCCTAGAGTAACATGATCTAAGAATATTTGTCAAAGAAGTCAAAATAAAAGTACATAAAATACAATAATGGCAAATTTTGTACAGTTTAAAAGTTCTAAGTCCCCAAGTGATGATTTGTGTAATCTACAGTTTGAAGTGGTAAGATTAAAAAACACCTGAGATTGGATAGAGCCACTGTGCTTTTGTTGGAGGATGGGGTCGCATGTAATGTGTGAAGATGTGCACATTTGGGGACTCCTGGAAGCTCAGAAGAGCTTGAGCTCCTTTCCTCTCCTCTCTTCTAGGTTTAGAAATATCCTGGGATGGAGACAGCTTTGTGGAGGTCATGGCTGCCCCTCATCTCAAGGGCAAGCTGTGCGGTCTCTGTGGCAACTACAATGGACACAAACGTGATGACTTAATCGGTGGAGATGGGAGCTTCAAGTTTGATGTGGACGACTTTGCTGAGTCATGGAAGGTGGAGTCAAACGAGTTCTGCAGTGGACCTCAGAGGAGACCAGTGCCTGAGCTGTGCCAGGGGACAGTGAAGGTGAAGCTGCGAGCCCATCGAGAGTGCCAGAAGATCAAGTCCCGGGAGTTCCAGACCTGCCACTCCACAGTGGACTACGCCACTTTTTACTGGTAACCACCACATTCTGGGGGATAAGGGGGCCCCAGACCAAGGCAGAGGGACAGAGTGACCTAGGGACAGAGTGTACCAAATCTTCTGCCATGTAAAAAAGACCCCACAGAAAACATCCCCACCCCGTTCTGTCCAGCTGCTGATCTTGTCCTGAGTCTGCCCCACATCATGACCAAGGTGGGAAACTCCCAAGAAGTGTTCCAAGGTGGGCTTCTCTATGCAATTCTTGTTTTGGGATTCTGTAGGTCTCCTGGGTAGCTAATGACATTACAGAGGTTTTTCTACATTTTTCCGCTTGACTTTTAAGATTGAGGAAGTCTTCCCAATTTCTGTCCTAATCGTCAAAGGTCTAGGAAAGCATGGTTTGCTAAAGTGGATGATCCAGTCTCCATGGCTACCTGTGGGTATTTGAGTGAATTCAGCTATTCCAGGTTGAGGAAGATCCCAAGTCAGCCTGCTGGTCTACCCAAGACTCAGCTGCATATGAAAAATGAGGATGGAGAGTTAGGAATCCTTGGTTTTTGGCCAACATGAGACTTTGTTTCCAGAGTCAGAGGATTGTGGAAACAGGACTGAGGTTGGAGGAAGGATCCTGTGATCTTTTCTAACTCTGCTTAACCCTTTCCACTCAAAGTCCCACACCATGGAGGAGGCCTGGATCTGACTTGCATGCTATGACATTGTATTTGTGGTTGATGGGTCTACCCTGGCTGTGCTTCTATTTATTACACAATCCTGTGACTACAAGAACTATGGTTGCTGATAGCTGTAATCACAGTGAGCGTGGCATGAGCTGAATGCAGCCCAGCAGGCCTCGTTTAAGTGCCTGTGTCTTTTCAAATTAGGAAACTCCTGTGGTCTGCAACCACAAGAGGTTATTTTTACTCTTTAATTGCCACCATTTGATTTCCCTCAGGGTTCATTAAATGTGATCTTTCTTTATTCGCTCTTTGGACTTAAAATATAAAGTTCTATAAAGGGAACTCCAAGTAAGTTGGAAAAAGGCATGTCCCTGACATCGCAGATCCCTGAGCATAGCTGCATCTGCCGGGCCATTTGGCTCCAAGTAGCACATGGAGCTCCTTCAAGCCATCTTCCTGTTATAATTTGAATTCTCGGATTCTCTTCTTTTCTCCTCCCAGACTGGCCCTACTGTTTTTCTGTTCCAATGGAAGGATCTTTTCAAAACATTTTATTGTGAGTGTATATTTACAATGCATACTAGTTCCATCCATATTGGGGATTTTGTACGTGTATGGAGACATCTTAAGTATTTTCAGTCCCTTACTGTGCGACTGACTTGAGTGTCTGATCAAGCCAGGCATCATTTGCAATCTGCACATTTTCCCTTGAGCTTCATTGGGAAGCAGTAGAGCACAGCAAGGAAGAGCTGTGTGGAATGAGCTTAGTGGTACATGCCTATAATCCCAGCAATGGGGGGATTTAGGCAAGAGAATCATAAATTCAAGACCTTGCTGGGTGGCACAGCAAGTTCAAGGCTGGCCTAGACTACATACTGAGACCATATCTCAAAGCTTTTGCAGTCTCCCAGGGCTCAATATCCAGCCAGGACACAGAACCTTGAGAAGGACCTAAGCTTTCTGAACCTCAGTGAGCCTGTCTGTGATATGGGGATAACCAGGGACTGCTTTGCAGTGCTGCCCTTTAAATCCAGTGAGGTTACTCTTGGCACCATCACTTCCTCCCTGATCAATGAGCTGATCAAACAGAGTGAGGCCACTTTGGGATGCTCCCCAAATCTCTAGTACAGATTTATATGGGACTCTTCTCTATTCAAAGTAGGACAGAAAGGCACTGTCCACACTTTGATTTTTATTCCCTTTCAAAGGTTTGTATGAGAACAAAACTGGAGAGCAGGCTGCAGGGGTGAGGTCCTTTCCCGAAATCTCTATTTCTCCTGCCTTTGGTTTTAGTGTTGCGATCCTGGGACTACAGCAGGAGTATGATGAGGGCCTTGGCAGAAGACATGAGAACAGCTACACTGTTCATGAGCAAAGGGAGTTGAATCACCCAGTGGCCTTTGATCCCCTTCTGCCCTTCACAGCGGCACAGCGGAGGTCACTTGTTGGGTCAGAGGCTTGATGTATCCATGGGGACAGCTCGTCAGCAGGCTCTCAGGATCTCTGTGCAGAGAAGCCTAGGATAGTGTGTGTGGGCAGGTGGGCTTGTGCTCTGCATGTCATGGTCTGTGTGATGGCAGAGGAGCCTTCTGCCACCCACCCTTCCACCCTGGAAAGGACAGAAGCACTCAGGAGGGCAGTGCTGAACAGCTCTGTTTCCCATGCACCTGCTGGTAGAATCCTCAACTTGCACCCACCCACCCAGATGGATGCACCCTCGGGCACTGGGAGGGGGTGGTCTGTTTCTCCTCACCTCAGAGCATGCGTGTGGCAGGAGAAGCAAACCAACATGGGTAGGACCAGGTCTCAGGGTTTCCAGAGAGACCGTGAAGCTCTAGAGGAGAATGAGCCATGGCTGGGGAACCAAGTTGAACTCATCCCCACTCTGCCACTTTCTAGCCATGCGACCCTGGCAGCCACTGAGCTCTGGGCTTTGGTCTGGCAGAGCCAGTGGGAGAAGGGCTGCTGCTCTGAGGACAGGATGGTGAGGCTGTGGGATGGAAAGAGGATTTCCGGGTGCCACCCGCCATTGTTCCCACCTCTCTGTGGGGACTACATGAGGCGTGTGCCCTGAGTGCTGGTTACCTTTCTGATCTGTCATTGGAAGAGCAGATGTGATAGATTCCCACCAATGAAGCGCCAGAGCATTTGCACATGTACACCTACCTGGTTCTGTCTCATGGCACTGAAAGGTGTGAACACAGGATCACATGGCAGGACTTGTTTTCGACTTACAATAAAGAGAAATCACAGGAGTTCAAGGGAATGATCAAAGGGCCCCAAGTTGCCATGTGGACCTATGACAAGGACAGTAGGAAGCACTCGTAGAAGAGTCTCATCTAGACCCAGCCCAAGCCAAAACTCAGTCAGGCTAGTTGTATGACTGATGTTATTTCACTACCCTGAAATAAAAACCTGCTTTGTGTAGGTTTCAGAAGGACCTGTGTCATCTGGGGCTGGTAGTGGAAGAAATATTTTCCTTTTACTTGCCATGGTTATTTCTGGACCTTTTCAAAGAATTTCTTCATATCTTGTGCAGAATTTGGTACTTTTTTCCTAAAACAAAGCAAAACAAAACCAGATACTACTTTGGAATTAAAATATCCACAGTGTGCCCTTTCTAACTTATTTTATTTGGTAGAGTAGTGAGAACTGGATAGGAAGGTGAAGAAGGGATGACTAACCCTGTAAGATGGAGATATAGATCTAAACTTAAAAATGAATACACTCATCCATTGTGTGCTATGCAGGGCTGAGGTTGAGGGGGAAAATCCAGGTGTCCTGATTTGTTTTTCTTAGAAGAAAAATATGAGGGGAAGATGCATTTTAACTTTCTGGATACCTCTCTCCTTCATCTCCTTAAGTAGTGATGTGAGTATCACATAATCTTCCTGTGAGGACCTGAGTTTAACATTGGGGTATCAGCTGCAAGAGTGGACCATGGATGGGAAGAAAGCTCTTAGCTCTATTTGTGTTAGCTGTTTTTGTTAGATTTGTCTTTTTTCCATAGCTTTGTCTTGCCCTACTTCCTTCTCTTCATCAGATGGAGAAAACGATGCTATCTGATATTATTTGCACACCAGGTATTACTATGTTCTCACAGAAAACCCGGCATTCTCACCTAAGAAAACAGTGCAGGAACTTTAGAGCATGGACTGTTCCTTTTATCCTTTTCCCGGTGGTTATCAGACAACTCGGGACCAAGCTGATGACCCTTTTAATTAACTGCACACAACTCCAGGCCATGCATTTTATTCTTAAAGTTCATCACAAACCTGTTTTCATTTTTCTCTTTCCTGTTTTCCTCATTCCCTAGATTTCATTTTATGCCATTCTGAGTGTAGCTTTGTGTGCTAACTTAAATTATTTCTGGAATAAGTTAAGGAATAAGTGACTTGTGGTCATGGGCAAGGGATCTGACACCTCTGAAATTCCATTCTTTTCATTTTCATAGAGATAATGTCAATGCCCAGGAGTTCTCATGAGGTTCAATGAGGTTTCTCATGAATCCCAGGCCCAGGAGCTCCTCTCCACTGTCTCTGCTCTTCATGAGGACAGGACAGCTGCGGTTTCAGCTTGCCCTTTGGAAAGTCAGGATACCTCAAAGGCATCAGTGGTCTTCAGAACCAAGGGCACCTCTGGGTGTCTGCCAAGCCTGGTTTCCCTCCAGCCACTTGCAGATGAATGTGAGATGAGCCTGCTTCAACTCAGTGAGAACCCATGGTCAGAAGCAGCGGTGAGTAAAGGTCCAGCTGCATCATGGGCTTCTCAGGAAAGGCTCAGGGCTAGGCTGGTTCTGCTGGTCACCCAGAACTCTGCTCAAGTCCCAACTGACAAAAATTAAAATCCAGTACAGATTAGAGGTGAAAAAGAAGAAGGACATTGGCATTCCTGGATGCTACAATGCATTCTCCTGGATTTGTGTGGAAGTCTAAGGCCCAGAGTCTTCCAAAGAACATGGGACATGGGTGTACTGCTTCACAGGCTGGTGGTGTACGCTGGGGAGCAGCCAGGAAAGTGAGACCAGGAGCATCCGTGCCCAGGGAGCAATGTGCTTATGAGGATGTCCTGGGTGGGCCTGAAACCCTACTCTTCCAGAGAGTTGCTTCCTAGGAGAGGTGATACACAGCTGAAACCAAATGCACATGGAGAGTTTAGTTGGAAGAATGAAGAAGGAGGGCATGAAGACAGATCTGACCATAGCAGACTGCACAGTCAATGCCTGAGAGGCCAGAGAAAGCCTGGCCCAGGAAGCAGTGGAAGGGCATTCTGTGGCTGAGGCTTGTGGACAGTGAGTCCAAAGCAGAGGCAAAGCCAGGTCCTCACAGTTTTCCACCCCAGCACCCATCAGACAGGAAGGGATGCACTGTGGTGTCTTTCTCTGAAACTGGGAGCACAGTCTGTGATCATACCTATGATATACCTCATGTGTTAGGTTTAGCATGAACCAGTTACCTGTGGAGCTGATCCAGAGGGTCCTGGTGAGGCTTGCAGACGTGCATTTTTAACCAGTTCCTGGGGGCTGTGTCTGGAAAACCACTGCCCTGAGTAGTGGCATTGCAGAAAGAGCTGATACAGGTTCCTGGGGTCCTTAACAAATATAATTCTCTGAGACTGCTTTTACAAAGGTGTTTATTTTAATGATGGAAATAGATTTCTTTTGTTTCTCTAGAGTCAGTCCCCTAGGGAGATGAAACCTACAATGAGTCCATGCATAAGAGGCTTTGAAGCTAAGCACATCCCCACCTAGGCCAAAGTGGCAGGTTCTTGGTGTAATTTTAAATTGCAGGTCCCAAAGTCAACCATTTCTTTAAAGGATGCTGGTCTTACCACTTCCTCGGTCATAAGGTCACAAGGTCATGACCCAGGGAAGTGCTAAACTGGTTCAGCTGGGTAACTGTGAAGCAGAGTCAAAGTTCGCCTGGTCACTGAGATGCTTCCCACAGAGAGACCAGATGGAGAACCAGCTGGTAGTTCTTGGATGAATTACTCAGCATCTTGCAAGTGAAGAGGAAGCCAACACTGGCATACCACTGCTTTGCCTGGGATTGGAGCCCAAACCCAGGATTTCTGGGGAGGTGGGGCTTCCCTGACATTCCTCCCCCATGTGCAGGACAGAGGCCCAGAGCCAGGAGCCCAGGTATCTAGACCCATTGCAGAATACAGGCTGTGTCTGTGGAAATCCACTTCATTTTCATGGGCTTCAGATTTTTAAGAGTTTTGTCCATGGACAGGAAGAATAGAGGAATAAACACTTCACTAGCACATCAGGAAATCTGGTGAGGCTACTAGACTCAAGAATTCTTTTGCACAGGAAGGAACTGCTCTTTTTGATCTGTCCTGTCAGTGTGTGGAGTTTAACAAAAGAGGGCCGAGCTGCTTTCTCCATTGCACCCCAGCAGATGGCTACTTGTGAGCACAGAGCTCAGATGCACTGGAGTGCAGCACGTGGGCCACAAACCCCGAAAGCTTTTCCATATGAGAAGGAAAGCAGGAAATTACAGTTTTCATCTTGTCTTCCTGATCAAAGCCAGGGAGCAGAGGTAATAAGCAGATAGCAACCTGAGGTTTTGTGGCCATCTGAGGATTATTGACCTGAGTTGCAAATATGGACTGAGAGAAATCTGAGGTTGGTGTGTACCTCAAGAGGAAAGCAAGGATCAGACACTGAGAGAACACGGACCCTGTGCCCTCTAGATGGCAGCCCCCAGCCCTTGGGGCCAGGAGGTAGCAGCAGTCATGGTTGAGCACGTGTCATTAAGGGCCTGCACCTTGGGGAGGTCGGGTCATGGAGTCCTCAGCACGGGCAGTGCTGTAGCAGGTGGTGACAGCTGGTAGAACCCCGTGCTCAGTGTGCACACCAAGGTGGGTCAGGGCTCTGAACCTTTCCTCCTATGTTAAAGAGGAAGCCTTCCTTCACCCTCTTCCTCACTTTCATATTTTTTTCCTTCTTCTTTCCTTCCACTGGGAAATGAACCCAGGGCCTTTACTTTGGCACTAACCTACATCCCTAGCCAGCCAGCCATTCACCTGTCTGTCTGTCTGTCTGTCTGTCTGTCTGTCTATAATGTATATATCAGTTTATCTATCTGTTCATTTACTTATTTGTCTATAAGGTCTGACTAAGTCACTTAATTGCCCAAGTTGATCCCCCTGCCACAGCTTTGCAGAATTCTGGGATCACAGATGTGCACCACCAACCCTGGCTTGTTGGTTGAATTTTAAACGAATCTATTTCACCCCATTATTCTTTTAAAGATGAACATATGTGTGGATTTCCAAATGGTGATCTTTCTCCAGCTAACACTTTATACTCTTCATGATTGCTACATGACTACATTGCTATATGATTGCTACATGTGGCTCCCCTGTGAAAGGGTCTGAGATCTTTAATTCTGATGCTGAGCTTTAATTCTGATACTTTAAAGACCATTTTCTGTGTCCTCATCTCTTTCCTGCTTTTAGAGCCTGCATAGAAGCTTATAAATGTCTCTGATTTGAGAAATTTCTAAGGAAAAAACTGACCTCTGATCAGCTTTTACTGGCTATGTTCCCACTTGATGTGATGCTCATTATTCAGTAATTCCTTGCTTTGTAGAGCTCTTGAAGCAATGAGATTCTAAGGGTGGCTAAGTCCCCCTTCTCTGCATAGGACCACTCCCCTCTGTGTGCCTCATCAGGGGCTTCAGGGGTCTGGGGTGAGGGGTCCTCTCTTTGGCTCCTCCATTGCACTTTCCAGGCACTGAGCTGTGGTGAGAGCAAACCTGACTCTTGTTTTCATGGAGTTGGTCATCTAGTGAATAAGCTGGCAGTCAGTCCTCCCAGAAAGACATGTCCCATAAAGCAGACTTGTCTCCTTTGTGCAGTCAGGAGTGTCTGCTCAATGAGGAGGTTGTGGAAAACCCTGGAGTCCTCCTCCTACTTCTGCATGGTCACAGCTTCTGGCAAGTTACACAGACTGGTGTGAGCTTTTCTGCCCCAAAGCCCCTGAGACCTTAGCACCCTCATTGGTTCTCCTTCGGTCTTGGGTCCATCTGTAAAGGAATCATCATGGCTGGGAAATTGGACGAGTTGTTTTGTTCAGACAAGGGAGCCTGGAATTTCAGCAAGAATCAGGTTCCTCTGGAGAGCGGTTAAACATGTAGAGTCTTTTAAACTATTAGGAGACCCCTGTCATGACTGCATAATACCAATTATCAGCAGCTAGTGGGGATCATTTGTGTTCCAGTGTGCGGGTCTCTGGTGTGCTGGATCTACACAGGTGGTTTTCTTGGATTCAGTGTGGTAGCAGGAGCCTGGCTTAGTGGAAATGGCCTTGCACCAGAGCTAATCCAAGGATGTTGAAGATCCCCTGTAGGCCATGATCACAAATAGTTCCCTACATGTGCAGACAATTCATTCCTGGAGCTACTGACCTCACCACCAAGGTTACCCCAGAGGCTGTCAATTTTCAGATTTTCTTAGAGGGAGGAGAGGGTCCTGAGGGCTGGCTTGCTTTTGCCCTTACAGTGTTTCCAAGAGAAAAAGCTTTACTGGTTTTGTGTTAAATCTAATGGTTAAGCCTCCTGTATAAGCTAAGCAGAGAGAGTAAGTACTGAGATTTCCATAAGGAAGATGGATGCTTACATTAGTTTTCAGGAATGTGGTCCTGTTAACGACCTACTGGAAAAGTTATTGAATACATGCAACTTTTTATTATTTTTTTCTTAGGCTTTTATAGAATCTACTGCTGTTTGATATAATTTCAAATGGAAATCAGAGACCCAGTTGCTGTTTTTGGTTCTTGATTAATAGTGGAGGCTTTTTCCTGATGAGCTATACCTAGCGCTTCACTGATCCAAGCCCTGTACCAGGTTCTTGGTTCACATTGAATCTGTCCCCTGGCTACCTTTCTGTGGATGTAGTTTGCCTGCTCAGTCAATCACTGGATGCTGCCCTTGATCAAATTGGTTTGTGGTGACTTTGTTGCTTGCTACAGCCTGGATGTCATGGTCATCTGTGGGCAGCTGGGTGGTCTGTGGAGAATCTATCTCATCTGAGGATGGCCAGGTGGAGACAGTCTGGATTCAAAACTTTGGTTTGGATATCAGCTGGCACAGGAAAATGATAAATAATTCCCTGGTGATCTGTATGAATCTCACAAGCGAGGAGCCTTTTCAGCCTCCTGAAGAGGAAGCAATTTATGGCAAAATTATGTCTGGGAATTGCTTTCAATTCTGAAATGAGCCTAACAGAAAAAACTCTAGATAGTTACTAAAGAATGTACCTCACCATTATGTTGTAGAGTTTATAGAAACTTTTGCATAAATTTTATGTTAAATTCCTCAAGGAGTTTACAGTTGTATATTACTTTTCCTTTTAGTAAGTTAAAATCCAAAGTCATTATGCTTCAGCAGTGTGTTCTTCATATATTGTGAACACTGCGGGGATTTAAGAAATGCAGACAGTGAAGAAAGTAAAATCATCTCACAGAGGTCACTGGATTTTATTATTTGAGGTGTGTGTGTGTACATGTCTACATGCATACACTTGCTCTGCAACAATCAGATCAGATGGTGGGTAAGGCTTTAGCTGGTTTTTACAGCTGCACCATGTTATTTTCTTTTGTTCTTTTCTTTAAACCAGGAATTGAACTCAGGATGTTGTGTGTGCCAGGCAGACACTGTGCCACTGAGCTATATCCCCAGCCTGATATTTTATTTATTTTATTTTCATTTAGTAAATACTATAGGGATTTTATTATGCATCCAAGTAGCTTTACAAATATGAATTCAGTGAGGACATGGTATTTGTATAACTATTTGAAGGATCATCACAGTGAACATATCCTGAAGATAAATAGTTGTCCTCATTTGTTTTAGGAAAGGTTTTCAAAATTGAAGCTGTCAAGTTAAATGACATGAAAATTGTAAGGGTTTGATAGAGATACAGACAGAGAGAGAGAGAGAGAGAGAGAGAGAGAGAGAGAGAGAGAGAATGTACTTCTCTCTTAACTGTTCCATAAAGGCCAAATCAATTACCAATTTTATATTTTTAAAAGCAACTAGCACCATTTCATACCCCTGCTAATGTAATTTCATTAAAACAAATAATAAAAATCTAAAAGTCTTTTGCATCTTGTCATTTTCTATTTTCTCTTTCATTTTGTTCTCTGTTTATGCATGTAGATTTCTTCTGATAGACAGCTTTTTAACTAGTATTGAGACTGAAATGTCTGCTCCTCAGGGATGTCTTCTAGACAGTCTTTCTGTCTATCCCAAGAACCTACTTTCTCAATATTTTTAAAAGTTACTGTTTTGCTTAGCACCCAGGCCTTTGGAACTAGACGATGATGGTAGTTCACATACAGTCACAGCATTTTCACACAAGGGAGAGATTATATTGCTTATAATAGGGAGGATATCCTGGCTAAAATGGTACAGTTAGTAATAACAATGGCATCACGTACAGCCTAGCTACTGACAAACCTTGATAGCTATTACCCTGATACTTTTAACCACAGCAGCAAACTCTACAGCTGTGTAATAGAATCCAGTGTATACCAGGAAGTTGTATGCAATGATTTTCTCCTTAACGGAGCGATTTTACCATGTTACAGGGACAGGAATTAAAAAAGATTGGGAGCAAGATAGATGAATGGGGTCAAATATAATAGAAGCAAGTCTGGAGGACAAATGATGATCACCTAAGTTTTAGGAAACTGGAGGAAAGAATAAAAGAGAAAGCAAAGGAGTATTGAAATGAACCAGAAAGAGAAGAGACAGTGTTTAAGCACATGAAAGTATCATAAAATCAAGCAAGATAGTTGCAAAAAGAGAAAAAACACAAGTAAAAGAATACAAAAACTTAAATAGTGAAAAAAGAAAAAAAAAAGTAACCACCAAAAAAACCACCCCAACTAGACAGAAAAAGGGAAACCTAATCAGACAAAGAAAAATAAAAGTAGTAAAATTTCTCTGGTGTCCATAGTTCTGTGGTAGTGTTTAAGTTGGATCCCAGAAATGTGCTGTGTACTCCAGCCTAGCTGGCAGTGGAATTTGTGCTGGGTATTGGGCTGATCTTTGCCTTTGGATGTAGGAGCTGGGGTTGGTCTTCTGTTGAGTTCTCCCAGAGCCTTTGGATACAGAATGGCGGCCCGGCCTGCTTCTATTCCACATGCCCGTGCGCCGAAGCTCAGCGCTGGTTTACCACACTTACCAGCTGCTGGCTCCTTGTTCTCTCCACGGCTTCATACTTTTCCACGCTGCCAGTCCCACCTGATTGGCATGTGCCAAAAACCTAAAAGTCTTAGAAGCAAAATGAAAGAATTTCTTTCCAAAATGACAGGTAAAATTTAATTTCTTGTTTATAATAGCATGCATCATTTTCTCATTGAGGTTTTGAATTTTTGGCACTAGTGATTTGGTTCTTTATAGCATGTCTTTTGTTTCTCTGATTATTGTAGTTATTATCAGATACAATTGTTACTTTTCCACTAGTCAGATGTATCTATTTTTATTTGTGGTTCGCAGGTTTTCCCTCTGCATTTATGTTTAGTTCCTAGTTTACATGCTCCTAGTCTATATAAAAATATGAATACATTTTTCAAGACCTTTTATAGTTCCATTTATTTTATTTTAAATCCTTAATCTACCTGAAATTTATTTGTCCAGCATGCATTCTCTTTTGACATCATCCAGAATGCTTTCAGACCATAGGAGTAAATGTCTGTGCAGTATGGGAGTAAACTATTCAATCAAATATAAAACCTTGGGATTTCTAACAATAAAGTTTTAAAAAATTAATGTATACCGAGCTTTCACCTCAGGACCACAGAGAGACCTCTGTCTCTGTCTCTGTCTCTGTCTCTTTCTCTGTCTCTGTCTCTGTCTCTTTCTGTCTGTCTCTATCCATCTGTTGCTTTCTTTTGTTTAAAACACAGTAATATTACGATATAATTCACACACAGCCATTTAAAATTATAATTCAGTGGTTTTTATTATATTCACAGATATTTGTGACCACCCTAACATCACTGTCAATTTTAGAACATACCCTTCAAACTCCTGTATGGCTTGCTAGCCTCCCTCTCCTATCCTGTCACAACCTGCGCCCTCAGCAACTTTTACTCTGCTCTCTGCTCTGCAGATTTCTCTATTCTGGACATTTCACATAAGTGCAATCAAGCAATATGCAGTCTTTTGTGACTTTTTTCATCTAGCATAGCATTTTCAAGGCTCCTCTGCATTGTAGCATCTGTCAGTATGTCAGTCCTCTTGAGAAGCAAACAGAATCCTATTGTAGGATATACTATGTTGTTTATTTAGTAGCAGGTAGATCTTTAGGTCATCGCCACCTTTTGGCTATTGAGAACACTAATACTATGAAAGTCATACACATTGAACACCTCCTTTCAGTTCCTTAGGGTCTATACCTGGGAGACAATTTGTTGGGTTGCATGCTATGTTTAATCATTCAAGGCAGTTCCAGAGTGTCTTCCACAGTGCTTCCACTTGTAATTCTATGAGCAGCGTATGAAGATTTCGAATCTTCCACATCCTTGGCAGTGTTGATCATTACCCACCTTGTTGGTTATAGCCAACCTATTGGATGTGTAATTGAACTTCATTATGATTTTGGTTTGCATTTTTATGATGAATGATGTCAAGTATCCTTATATGTGACAGCATTTGTTCTTATTGAATCAAGAATACATCATGCAATTTTGCATTGACCTAGAATGAGATAAAAATGAGATAGGATATCAGCAATATAAAGGTGGGGGTCTTCCTGCCTTACTGACAACTGCTAACCCATCACCTAGTAGCAAGCAATGAATGGTGGTATGTAGTGAGGTACAGGATGACCGGATGAAGAGATGTTGGCTGACTGTGGTCTTCCTTCTGGGAAAGGTAGCAGAGAGGATTCTCAAACAGAATATGACTCTTTCCACCTGCCTTCTTCTTGCCTCATTCCCATAGTTACAAAGAAAGAAAACGCATCAAATAAGTCTCTAAAGGACTTGTGTTTCAAGGCTCAGGATCAGCTCACTGTCCTTTCATCTCTTGAATTACTCATTCTTCAGTTTTGTAAAATTGTGGAAGTTAAGAGAGGAATCTGATACTTTAGACTTTGTTTTTTTAGATACTGGGGAAGGAACCCACAGCCTTTATGATGAGCTACATCCTCAATGCTTTATTTGTGCATGGTGTGTGTGTGGGGGGGTGTATGTGTGTGCACGCACGTCCCCAGGTTGGGCTTGAATTCATGATCCTCCTTCCTCCACTATCCAGGGTGCAGGTATTATAGGCATCCAATGCCATGACCAGCTAATATCACATTTTTTTATTTAAATTTTTATTTTTTTAACTTTCGAAATAGCCATTTTCATGTTCTTTGAAGTATCATGCCATCTGCAAATGATAATTTAACTTCTTTGTTCCTTATTCTTTTTCCTTTTATTATTTCTCTTGTCTAATTGCATGGGCTAATGTTTCCAGAAATATGCTGAATAGGAGTAGTGATAGTGGACATCCTTGTCTTGTTCCTGATTTTAGAGTGAAGATTTTCAGTTTTTGTCCATTTAGTATTATATAGGTTGTTAGCTTGTCATAGATGACTGTCATGGTTTATGTTGGTGGCCCCCAAGCCTCAACCCTTTGCATTATGCATTTGTGATTGGTTCATCATCTAGAGCTTGGATTGATGGTGTCAGTGCTACACCCACATAGGGGTGGAACCAGCATGCAATGTAATGGCAGGAATAAGATGTATCTGTCTCTTGCCAGTTTCCACTTTGCTGTTTGCAGCCGTTGTGAACTGCGGCCCTGCCATCCCACCCTGCCTTGGAGCCAACTAAGTATGGACTGAAACCTCCAAAAACTATAAGAAATAAACCTTTCCTTTCCCACCTTTGGGCATCAGATATTTTGTCTCAGCCACAAGTCAAAAAGTAACTAAGGCAATGGCTTCTATCAGATTGAGGCAAAGACCATCTATTTCAATCTTCTGTAGGAGTTTTAATCATGAATGAGTGTTGGGCTTTATCAGAAGCTTTTCCTATGTCTATTGAGATAATGTGATTTGGTCTTTGGCTTCATTGATGAGATCTTTTACATTTATTGATTTGCATATGTTGAAGCATCCCTGCATCCTGGGATGAATCATATGTAGTCATTGTCTATAATCTGCTGCATTGTATTTGCCCTTTTCACTTTTCATTGCATGAATTTGAGTCTTTTGTTTCCTTTTTTATAAGATTGGCTACGGGTTTTTCAATTTTATTTATT
Source organism: Cavia porcellus (assembly GCF_034190915.1). Classification (NCBI taxonomy): domain Eukaryota; kingdom Metazoa; phylum Chordata; class Mammalia; order Rodentia; family Caviidae; genus Cavia; species Cavia porcellus. Next base: position 18,750,756 of record NW_026947506.1, read on the forward strand.
TTTTCAAAGAATCATGTCTTTGAATCATGAATTCTCTGTATTATTTTCTTAGTCTCAATTTCATAAATTTTGCTTTATAATTTCATCCCTTGTATGAACTTTGGGCTTGCCCTGTTCTTCTTCTAGAAGGTTGAGGTGCAACATTAGGTTGTTTACTTGAACTCATTCTGTTTTCCTGATGTGGAAATTCACTGCTATAAACTTCCCTATGAGGACTACGCTTACTGTGTTCCCCAGGTCCTGATATGTTGTATCTGAATTTTCATTTAATTGTTAAATTTCCTCTTTAATTTCATCTGTAACCCATTGGTTTTTCAGGAGAGTGGTATTTAAGTTCCATATGTTTATGGAGTTTTTGCAGTTTCTTTTGCCATCAATATCCAATTTCATTATACAATACGCATTAGACAATATGCATGGGGTAATCTCAATTCTTTTGCATTTTGGTGTTTTATGGACTAGTATATGCTCTATTTTAGTGAATATTCCAAATACACAAGAGAAAAATGTGTATTCTGACATTATTAAGTTGAATACACTATAAATACCTACGAAGTTTATATGTTTACAAATTTGATTCAATTCAGATATTTCTTTACTAATTTTTGTCCAGTTGATCTATCTCTCTGTGACAATAAGGTATTATGATCCCATGTTACAATTCTGTTATTGCTTATTTGATTTTTCATATCTATTAATATTTTTGTTATAGGTTTGGATACTCCCATTTTTGCTGCATATGTATTTATGATTATTATCTCTTCCTCTTGAAGTTTTCCTATAACAAGTATGTAGTGACCTTCTTTATATCTTTTGATTATTCTTGGGTTGAAGTTCACATTGTCTGCAAACAGAATAGCTACGCCTGCTTTTTTCTGAATTTCTGTTGCATATTGTTTTCCATCCTTTGATTTTTAGTCTATGAATTTTTTTTGAGGTCAATGTTTTTATTGTATATATCGTATTGCTGGATCTTGTTTCTTAATCCATTCTGCCAGTCTGTTTTTTTTTTCTTGATTGGTGAGTTGAGGACATTACATTGATGGCTATAACCAATATGTATCGGTTTGTCTCTGTCATGTTATTTTTCTGCTGTTCATTCCCTCTTTTCCCCTCTGTTTAATCACCTCCTTTCCTGATGATTTCTTTCTGTTGTGGTTCTGGAAACTGTCGTTATTATATCTGTATAGAATACCTTTCAGTACTCTTTGTAGGATTGGTTTGGTGTCATGAATTTCCTCAGTTGTTCTTTGTCATGGGAGTATCTTATCTCTGCATTAATTATGAGATAGTTTTACAGAGTACATAAATCTGGATTGGAAGTTATTTTCTTTCAGGACTTGAAATACTTCACTCCAAGCTCTTCTTGAGTTGAGGGTTTACCATGATTCTGATGGGCCTTCCTTCATAGTTGATCTGTTTCTTTTCTCTAACAACTTCAAATATTCTGTTCTTGTGCTGAATTTCTGGGATCTTGATTGCTATATGTTTGGGTATAGATTTATTTTGCTAATGGCTTATCTTAATGTCAGATTCTGTGCCTATATTTGGGAAATTTTCTGCTGTTACTTCTGTAAATAATCTTTTTATGTCATGTAAGTTGACTCCTGCTTTTTCATTGACTCTTATCTGTCTTATATTTTTTACTTTTTCTTTGCATCATCTTACAGCTGTTGAGTTGTTATTTCCTGATCCCTTATTATTTTTAAAAGATCTTTCCTCACTAGCTTTCAATGGAACTTTTAATATTCTGGATATCCATTTGAATCTGTTTCATGCATTCTACTTCTTTCCTATATTGGTAATTCAAGGTTTCCATCATTTTTCTACATCATCCTTTTTTTTTAAGCTATTTCTACTATGGATATGCTGTACAGTTCCTTCACTATGGTTGTCATTTCTTTTCTTATCTGAGAGATAATTTCTGATATGATTTTCTTTGTAGTCTCATGGATTGGTTTCTTTACTTCATGTGCTATCATTTCAAAAATTTTAGGTATGTGTCTTCCATTTCCTCTATCTCAGTGTTTCCTGAGAAACTTGTTTGAGGGGGTCTGGAAATGTGAGATTGCGTTTTGCTTCTGTATCTTGTCAGTTTCTGTTACAAAACTTTTTATTCTGTTTTATGTGTTGATTCTTGTATGCTTTTGTAGTAAGTAGCTGTATCATTAGTATCAAGGCCTCTCTAGGAAAAGTGTGTTCTTCAAGAATGTCACCTGTGCCAACGTTGTACTTTCCCAATTAGTTAAACATGGAATTTTGGTATCTGTTTGCCTCAGTTCCCAGTCCTTTATTGAGGGGCTGTGGTGAGGTTATTACTCAAAAGCATCCCAGTATTGTCATGAAAAGAGAACAACTGAGTACAACAGACACAACATCCTAGCTAAATTAGTAGAATTAGCAATAACAGTAGAATTAAGTACAGTTTAGAAACTGACAGTGTTAACTATTGATTTTGTACCTCAACTCATAGGAGCAACATCTACATTTACATAACAGAAATGATGGTAAATTAGGAGCTTATATGCAAAATATTCTCCCTTGAGACTGGTTTTTCCCTATCATGAGGAGATTTAAGAATAGTACATAAGGCTGGGGATTTAGCTCAGCGGCGTAAGCACCTGCCTGGCAAGTGTGAGGTCATGAATTCGATCCCTGGTTTAAAAAAAAAAAAAAAGAATAGTACATAAAACAAAGATAACTGTAAAGGAAGCAGAAGAAAGCTAGAGGACCAAGGATGATCATGCAAGCTTCAGGAAACTGGAGAAGAGAGCAGAAGAAAAAGAATATAGGAGTAACCAAGGATCATCTGAATTTATCTCTAGTTTGGGGGATAGGATTGGTTTTCTGTGGCTGGAGTTCTCCCGAGACATTTTGAAAACAGAAAAGAAAAAAAAGATAAGAAGAAATAAAAAAATATTAGGGAGACAAGGTACATCATTTCATGTGTCTTTGTCCCCAAGCACAGCACTGTGTCACTAACTTAGCCCTTGTTGGCTCATATTTTACTGTTGCTTAGGAATTTCCCTGAGCTGCTACTCCTGCTTGTGCATTGTGTATGTGTCCTAGTCAGGTCCTTACTGTGTCGCTGGTGTTCTCACTGGTCACGTGGTCCCACCAATGTAGCAGGGTGGAGTTGGTCACCTGGATTTTTCCCACCAGCTGTTACCTGGATCACACTGCTGTATTCTTCCCATTGGGTCAGTAGTGAAGTTCTGCTTGTTTTCATGATTGTTCACAAAATTAAACAATAAAACTAACTCTGCCAATCATATATTAGCAAACTTTCAAAATCAAGTTGGGATAGATGCTTATTTAAGTGAATTTTTCCTTGCTGGATATTATTATTGAAACATGGACAATAATGACTATTGAATGTTAGAGGAGAAAGCTTTTTAAAAGCTACATAAACCCAAGCCACTCCAAGTGGATGCTCATCTACCATTAAGTTTTTTTAAAATTAACTGTAATATGATTAAATGTTACAGTTTCTGTTACAGTACAGTCCAGTTGCCTCCTTCATAACAGAAGGCTGCTGTAGGAACTCCGCTGACTCCAGATACTTGTACCAAGCAGGGCTCTTTCCAGTGTTCTTCTCTGGAGGTGTAGGCAGTAACTCCACATCTACATCTGGAGATTCCTGATATTTCTGGCATAGGAGCACTGAACACACCTCCCCAGAGGATGCATCAAGAGGCCATGTCTTGGCCCAGGTTCCTCCTAGGTCAAAAAGTCATAAGAAACAGGAAACAGGTGGATGAGCAGTTGTGTTGATAATTATTCTCAATATGCAGTTTCTGTAGAGCAAAAACAATAATGCAATTATCCTTCCAACCCCAGAGCTTTATGCTAACTAGAAGAAAGAGTTCTTAAGCATTGCTATTATTGCCTTGTTTACTACTATAAATATTTTTAATTTTCCTCAGCTGTTATTTAATACCCTGGAAGCTGTGAGTCTTGAAAACTCTTTGCATAGCATCAGCCAAACTTGCTTCAAAAATCATTTTCCACCCAGAAGCAGAAGGATTGGATGCAAGAGGTTCCGCTACTTTGGCACAGGAAGGTGGCCATGAGGCCAGCGAAAAGACGCTCTGCTAACGCAGTAAGCTCAGCCTCCTGAGAGGACGGAGAAGCACGTTCCAGGGCTCTGGTTCATGTGTTGAGACTTAAGCATAAACCTCTGAAAATCCCTGAAGACTAAATTGCTACCTTGCAGACATTTCTGTGATGGTTTTTCTGATTTTCATTTTCTTACCACAATCTTGAATTTGTTTATTACATTTTATTAAAGTAAATAAGACCTACAGCCACAGACAATGATTTAAAAGACATCATTCCACTACATCAACAAGATAGTATTTTTATTACCCCTTCTCCTGTCCTTCTCTCTTTTTCTTTTTCCTTCCTTCCTGTCTCCCTTCTTCTCTTCTTTCCTTCCTTCATTCTCTCCCTCCCTTCTTCCTTCCTTCCTCTTCACCTTCTTGTAGAACCTGCCTTGCTCAAAAGGGAGGGTTATTTCCAGAGCAGACTCCGAGCAGGTGTGAGAGTAGCCTGTTAACCTGGGATTCACTGCTTTCAGGGGGAGGCATTAATGCAGAGTGAGTGGGGATACAGCCCAGCCTGGTGCATGTTTGGCATCCAGGAAAAACCTTCTACATGGATGGTGGATGAGTGAGTAGCATGAAGAGGCTAAGTATGATGGTCACACTGTAGGTTTGTCTGGGCAGAAGTTCCCAGACACATTTTCAAACCTTGCTGTAGACATGTCTGTACAGGAGTGGGTTAGACGCAGTCAAAATGTGATCAAGTCAATTCTGAGTGCAGCAGGTTACCCAGAGTGACAGGGGTGGGTCATACCCCATTCCTTAAAGGCCTTAATAGGGAAAGAGTGACCTCCATCTGTCAAGGAGTTCTGCTGACTGGTTGCCTTCTCTCTTTTAATTTTTTTTTGAATTTTTATTTTTATTACAGCATGTTTGCAGTACATGATGATTATATTCCTTGCAGAGGCTGATGCATGTGCACAACACATTTTAAATTGTTTTTGAGGTTGTGGGCCACCCTGCAGAGCCTGGGATTGCAGCTACCTCTAGCTTATCAGTAAATTCCTTAAAGTCAATCCTTCCCTCACTCTCTGTCTCTCTATCTCTACACAGCTACCTCTAGCTTATCAGTAAATTCCTTAAAGTCAATCCTTCCCTCACTCTCTGTCTCTCTATCTCTACACACACACACACACACACACACACACACACACACACACACAGCAGCAGCAGCAGCAGCAGCAGCAGCAGCAGCAGCATAGACTGGTGGATGTTACCAGTTATGCTTTTGAGGAGAGTGCCGAATGATTTTACAGTAAGTTTAAGAGCTTTATGGATGGTGATGAGAATCTCTAGCCAGGATGTTGAGACTAGAGACTGCTAGAGTTGTGAGATGCAGGCTGAATGACATGTGCTAACCGTGTATAGAAACTACCACCGAGCATCCATGGCAGAGAGAGGCATGCTGTACTGCTCACAGCAGGGCTGGACATCTGTCAGACACTGTCACATTTTTACATGGCTGAAATCGCCGTGCATGCTGTGCCTGTGGGGTTTTGTGTTCTACGTTTTTTCCTAATAGAACATCACTGAACATTTCTCATTATGCTACACAGGCTTCAAAATACTTTTTGCAATTATAAAACATTTCCTTATGGTCTATATTATTGCACATATATTTTGATGTTCTCATCATCATAGATAATGCTTCAAGACTCATCTTCACATATACACACTTTCTTATTTCTTGTTTCTGTAGGGTAGACAGCCAGTAGCAAGATCACTGGATTGGGCAGTAGGGTTTGTTTTCCTAAAGGAAAGCAGAACAAGAAAGAAGAAAAATTATTACAGACACAAAACACACAAAGATGAAAGGAACTTCCAATAGATCAGCACTCAGAAAAATGAGAAATGAAATAAGGTTTCTATTAGAAGCTAGAAAATATCAAGTAAAACTTCTAAAACTATAGGCATCAATACTTTTTTTTAAAACAGGTATATATAGCAGAATGAGCCAGGAAACTAAAAGTAAAGATGGAAAAACATGTCCTAATTCTAACCAGTTGAAACTGTTTAAACAATAATACCAGATAAAATAAATTCAAGAAAGTGATATTGGACACTGTATGCTAAGAAAATATGATTATGTGCATGGCCTTTCCATATAATACTGATTTCACATACACAACTACTCCTGTTTACATGGAAAATCTAGCAACTTCTTGGCTACAAATAAGGATTGCAATTTACTATTCTCAGGCTGGGGATTTAGCTCAGCGGCCTCAGTGCCTTCCTGGCAAGTGCAAGGTTGGGAGTTTGATCCCCAGTACAAAAAAAAAAAAAAAAAAAATTTACTATTCTCAGAAGTGGATAAGTCAAGCAGAAAAGCTGGAAAAAATATTGCAAATTTGAGCAATGGGAGTTGTGTGATTTAACACATGTACAAAAAGTATTTAAGAGAAAAAGTACAAATTGATTAAGGCGCACATGGAGTATTGTGAAAACTGGTACCATGTCAGACTCCAGGAAGTCTCAATATATTCTAAAGATTGATATAACACGGACCACAATTAAATCATGAAAACCTTCAAAAGGGCAGCAAACAACATGAGTAAGGATGTATATTTTCAACATTTTTAACAGTAGCCCTGAGTTGAAAATGCTTTATTATCCATAATTAGATGTGTGGCTTAAAATATATGAACATGTTAAAGTGAGTGAATTAGCCATATTTTTTCACCATGCATAGATTGTAAACATAATATTGCATAGAAAAAGCAAGTTTGGGAATGACTTGTAGAATGAAAGGTCATTTGTATAAAATTAAAATTATTGTACAATAATATCAGAGCTGAGCAAGGTGGTGCACACTATACTCCCACCACCCTGGAAGGCTGAAGTAGAAAGATTTCAAATTTGAGCTCAATCTAGGCAATTTAGCAACACAGAGAGACACTGCCTTAAAATAAAAAATTAAAAGTAGTGGATTCTGCTCAGTGCCAAGACCCAGGATTCAATCCCTAGTACCACACATACCCACAAAAGAGAATGTCATATATAATTCATGGATACAGTTATATATAGTAAAATTTTATAATTCAGATAATTAGATTATATTAATAACTACTTAGTAGATAATGTATAAAGCTTTAATATATTACTTTAAATGACATTTATGTTTATGTGTAAAATTATTAAACATAATTTAACTTTTGTTAATGAAATAAAATCATTATAAAGAAAAAGAAAGAAGAATGGAAATAGAAATAAAAGAGGCCAAAGAAATTTCTACAATAGTTCTAGTATTTTCTTGCTTTTAAAAACTTAAATATTGCCAGATGTTAGCATTTGTTAATTTTGAGTGCTGTGTACCTAGGAACACATTCTATTACTGTGCATTCTTTTCAGTTGAGATACTTCATTATGAACCGGAGCTTGAATTACTTACCAATCAGTAGTTAGTATTTTAGTTTTTATACTTTAGGTTTCTTATTTTTTGTTATATAATAGTTCTTCATGTTTATCATTTCAACCTGAATTCCTTTCATTTTTCCTAGGTTCATTTATACTTAACAATTGACTTGGTTTTCCATCTTCCACTCTTGAAGTTTATCCGTTGATTGAGTTCTTAATGTTTTCTCCTTGACATCTACAAGTTCCTGTCCTAAATGTTAAACAAGAAAGAATTCCAGAGTCAGTTTTCCCAATTCTGCCTTCATTGTAAGTTTGTGATACAAACTCACCTTTATCACCAAATCAGCTCTGGGTTGAAAATGATTACTGTTTAGCAAAAATTGCCCAGGTCTGAAGGGAAAAAAAAACTGTCTTGCTCTCCCATTTCTCTCCACTGAGTCATGCTTAAGTCTCAGGACCAGGATCAGTTTCTCAGAGTCTACCCCAACTTCCATCCCACATTCTCTACCCTTGCTTAGTATTCCCACCTCCTCAGCTCTCCCAGGCAGGACCTGCATGTCATCCTTGGTCACAGGCAGGGCCACATCTCTTAGGACACTGCACTTCCAAGTGCCAGGAACACAGTATGTCACAAATAACCCGCAAATGCTGGGAGAGGAGGATGGATGGGGAAACGGTCCATAGATGAACATGATAGGATGTGGTGGTGAAAGCTCATGCTGGGACAATAGCTTGAATCTAATTTTAATTCTGATTAGTGAGTGAGAATATTGTAAATGTGTTTAACTGTTATTAGAAACACCTCTCAAAGCTACGGTTAGTACACTGTTGGTTTTCAGTGTACAACATAGACGTCAATAATGAGTGTCTGAAGGTCTTTAAATGCTTGCTCCTCTGTGGAAAAGATTGTTTGAACACATTCTGTACCTATGATTCATATTCATTGTGGTATATTGTACATACACACATGTAATTCGCCCAGTATTCAGTATTAGCATGTCATGTAGATTATAAAATACAAAGACAAATCAAATCAGCGATAGCAATAGTGGTGCTATGCTCTCTCCCTTTGCACTCAGGTGGGTGGACTTGTTCCCTGGTTTGTGCCTTACTAGTCTTTTCATCCAATCCTCTGCAAGTGAGAGATGGAGCAGAAACTGTTGCCCCTTAACCCTTGCTGCAGAGGTCCTTGCAGATTTCCGTAGGGGCTGACTCCTAGTCCCCAAGCCTGCTCCCTCAGGTCCTGCTCCTGTAGATCTGAATGGGGTCCAGGGATACCCATGTCCTCCAGCTCTGAGTGACAGGGACTTTGTGCTCCATGGACACATTCCTCCTAGGTCAGCTGTAGGCATCCTGCAAACCTCTTTGCACATGCGGAGATTGTATGAGAGCACAGAATGTGACTGAGCAGATTTTGGGTAAGTCCAGGGAAAGCAAGAACTACCAGTCTGTGTGCAGAGGATATGGGTCATGAGATCTGGTGGACTTGGAGCCCTGAGGATCCTTGCTGTGGACAGATCTCAACCCCGGAGAATTGGAGGCCGCTTTTGTTGGAGACAATCCTTGCTTATAAGAAGCCTCTTGCAGCACAGCTGTCTATGGGAACTCTTTTCCTCTGCGGAAGAATCTCGGAATCGGTGTAACCTGGACTCTGTGAGAAAAAAATATTCTCTTTTTCGAATGGTTTTAATGACAACCAGATTGCCCATCCCAAGTTTATTATGCTTACAGAAATGACAGTTATTCAAAGTCTGAAATTACACATTCAATTCAATATTTACCTGAACCTTATGCAGAAGTTAGTGGGAAAACATAATGTTTGGCAGAGTTCAAACACTCTTCTGATCAGTTCCCATATTCCATTTTCAGTATCATCACATTATTTTGATTAGAATATTGCATAAAAGGAAGAATTTTACAAGATCTCAACACCAACCAGCATTTCCAAAATTAAATTTAATTATTTTAAAATAAATTTAGGTGGAACAAGCCTATGGTTTGACCTCACAATTTTCCTTACACAACAAAGAGGAAGAAAATTGTTAGATTATAATATGTTTAAGCATTTATGAGACTGGAAAAGCTACTTAGACTACAGAACAAGTGAACAAACTCAGAATGTTCTCTTTTCTGAAGCAGTGTCTATAGATGAAGCCCAAGGACTCTTGTGGACAGTTACAAGCTTAGGATTCAGTCAATGGGGACTAAGCTGGGTTTCCTTGTAGAAAATAGCTGTTCCAGGACCCCAAAGCTCTGCCTGCTCTGGCCAGTGCCTGGATCGTGGGAGTCACCTGGGGTTTTCTGATGCTCAGGCCACATCTAGGCCAAGTAAATCAGAGTCTCTTCAGTTCTTGGCCTGGGCATTTCCTCGGGGTGATTCTGGGATGTAATCAGGGCTGAGCTCTAAAAGAGTCCTGGGGCCTCTTTCACATCTGTGTAGTTCTCTGTGTTCTCCCTTAACACTTCTGGCTGCACAGCATTTCCTCTGTCTGAGTCCAGTTTGCAGACCAAACTACCCTCCATCCTGTTCCCTGCAATTCTGCTCTGTTCTTATCCTTAGTTAAATGCCACATTTAGATTCTCCTCTGGCCTACTTTTTTTCCTTTGAAAGCATTTTTTTAAAGTAATTTCTAGTAAATTAGAATCTGCCTTAGATTTTTTGGTTTCTCTGTAGTTGTACCCACTCTTTATGAGGGGGGTAGAAATCTTTTTATCTCTCCTCTTCCCCTGGAGGATGATGAATTAATGCCTCTCTCCATCTGATTACCCTCAGCACCTATGGTCTGATTTAGTGCAGGGCTTAGTAAAATGTGTTGAGCATGTGACCTTTCCCTCTTGTGTTAGGTGTTCGTTCAGTCTCTTTCTGAGTCTGCTAACACAAGCTCTCATATGGATCTGAAATGCACTTCCTTGACTGCATCTGCAGTCACCATTGCCATGGTGTAGACATCATTATCTGTGCTGGATTCCAATTTTTGTCCTCCCCAAATTCACACACATCCCATGATGGACGGGTGTGGGCACCACCTTCTCATCCAAACCCACTCTGGACAACTGATGTGATATTTTAAAATCATTCTCTTCATTTTTTTAATCCTGTATTATTAATAGTTACATATTGTCAAGGGTTTGATTTGGTTTTGCTTTATGTAAAATTAGTTTACTGTCTTAGTCCGGTGACTGTTTCTCCATTTCCATGGCTGCAATTTATGGTTTGCTTCCTGTAGGTTCTGCACTGCTAAAGTCCATTTCCTGTTGTATGGACTGGTTGATGTTGTGGATTGGGTTTTTTAAACAAGTTATTTCCAAAGCATTATTTGCTGGCATTTGGAGAAAGTGTTTCATCGCTAATTTTATTCTTTTAAATTTCTCAATTACAGACATTTCATTTGTAAGTAGATAAAAGTATGCCCTTTGGCCTCTAAAATCTCTGTCTCATTATTGGATAATTTTAGAAGACATAACTTGACAAATAATAATACTAAATAGAAGTGAAGGAAGGCTCCTTTTGCTTTTGGAGTTATTACCATGCCCCTTCTATCACATCTTTAGGAATGAATTTGACTTTTAAATTGAGACAGCCTCTTCATAGTTTAAAGAATGCATTTTGGTTTCAGTGCCATCCTGCTTGGGAAACACTGATGTGAAGATTAATGTTGAATTAATGGTGCAAAGTACTACATCCATCAACATGAGCACGTAGTACTTCTTTCATCCATTGATGTGAAAAGTTACACCTTTTAAATATCTTGATATCGAACCAACTCTATATCCCTAAAAGAAACACTATTTCATTAGGCTATATGATACTTATAGCACATTTGTATTGATTGTACTTTATGGAGTATTTTTGCCTTTCTGTTTTAAATAGACAGCGCATACTTCTTCTGTCTTTTTCTATAGTTACATTTCTCTGAGGCCATGGTCCCCCCCCCACCATGCACCTCTTTAACGTCTCCTGCTGCATAAATTCATGCATAATCCCCTCAAGTATGATAGCATACTTTCAGATCTTACGGACTTTCTTCATGCTGTTCTCCCTAGGAACCTCCTTTCCTTATTTGCCTTAAAAACTCATGCAGGAATGATCATAGGTGATCACTGGTCTCTCCATCAGTGAAGATTTCTTGAATATTCTGCCCACATTCTGACTTTGGTTGGTCATCCCCAGCTCTGCTGTCTCTCAGTGTTGTTTCTATATCTCTGTGATAACATTGACCATACAGCAACAGCATTATTTCTATGTCAGTCTCTCCAAAGTCTTTCAAAGTGGACACTTTGAGTTCTCATCTTTATACCATCAGCGTTCAACACCAGGCTTCTGTGTCCCCAGTGCTCCATAAATGTGAGCTGGAGGAAGGGGTGTGTGAAGGGAACTTGTGCCTAGATCTTCCTCACGCTACTGCAGGCTTCCTGAGGACTGCACAGTGCTCCCAGGACAGCGGGGAGAAATCTGCACATTCCCCTCTCACTTGTGTGTCTTTAAAGCATCCTGCCTGCCTCTGTCACCATGCAGGACCCAGACTGAGTATTTAAATGATTATGTCTGTTGTGCCACTTGTGACATTGCAGTGGTAGATTTTATGTAGCTAGAGTGAAGGGCAGGGTGGGGCAGGCAGGGCTCATTCAGTTAGGGATGTGAGAGATTCTCCACCCACACATTTACTGGGCACCTGCTGTTTGCTTGTGGTTGTGCTGAGTGCTGGAGAACAGCAGCAAATTGGCATCTTCAGCGATGCCCGCATTCTTGTCAGGGAGTGATAAAAGTGAGCCAGTAATGAGCTGAATAGACGAACTTCTGACTTACTTGGAAGGAGGTGATGGAGCAGAGACAGGGGTTGCTGCTGTCAAGGAAGGGGCATCCGAGGGGTGATATTGGCTTAAAGCAGAGCTGCACTGAGCCTGGGAGGCTGCTGCAGCAGAGGACACAGTGAACTTGGCGCACTGAAGGGAATCAGGAAGGCCAGCCAGGCTGGAGACAGCGGGGTCAGGGCGCTATGGAGAGAGGAAGTCATACAACAGGAGCAGCTTGGGGCACCTGCGGGGTTGTGGGCCACAGTCAGAGTTTAGATGGTGTTTCAGTTGTGATGAGATATGTTTGATTAGAACCTTTGATTAGAAGAATGCTGTCATGTTCAAAAATATAACAGAACGTCTGGGTGCTACGTGGGGAGTAAAGAAGGGTGTTTTTATGTTCCCCTAAGTATGATAAGAAGTGGTTGAATAAAAGTGTTTAACAGGCTGCTGTGTCTGCCATCTGCCGGGTACCTGGACACACGGGTGAGAAATTACAATGTAGTAAGAGCTCTTCTGTCGCTCCTGTGCCTGCTTCTGCCTGCTTTCTTCCAGTGCGTGACCAGCTCCATCTTTACATGCGCTGCCCACTTTCTCCCCTTCTAAATTTCTTCTTCTTCCACACAATGCCTCTTCTCAACCTCCCAGCACCAGTTAATGCTCCGTTATTACCGAGCCATGATGCTAAGTTTTTTTACATCTAGAAGGCAATTGTTTAAAATTGACTTCTACTTTCTGAAGGAAGGAAGGAAGGAAGGAAGGAAGGAAGGAAGGAAGGAAGGAAGGAAGGAAGAGAGAAGAGAGAGAGAGAGAGAGAGAGAGAGAGAGAGAGAGAGAGAGAGAGAGAGAGAGAAAGTGGCCAGAGTGCCTGTTGTGACAGACCAAGCAGCCTCACTGGAACCATCTTTGGTGGAGAAAACAATTTTTACTTTTGAGATGTAACTCAGATAAACCTTGGTTCTTGAAACTTTTCCTAACTTTTCCTATTTCCTAACTGCCCCCATTCTAGAATAGTCCCTGAATTCCTTGCTCCCTTGGTATACAGGGCCAGTTTTACAGCTTTCATCATTCGCTTCCTGCTGTTACAGTTTATCTCACCAGCTGTGTCCTCTAGAACAGGAACTCTTGTCTTCATCTTTGTGCCTTCCTTGCAGGCCAGTACAATGCTTTGCTCAGTGGAAATTTGTTGAAGGGGTAAACAAAAAGGAAAGATGATATACACCTTGATAGAGTGTCCTTTAGTTACTAGACATAAAGAAAGTGAACATATAGAATGTAAGAAGATGACATGACAGAGTGATCCTGGGCTCCCCCACAAGTGTCACTTCCAAGTGGAACATTTTTATTTTATGTAATATGTTTGAAGAGGATGTCATATGGAAGCTGAGGTAGAATTGGATAATTCCATAATGTCACAGAAGGTAGACTCAGAAAATGGGGCAGAAGTTGCTGAACACATTTTCATTTAATATATGAGGAGACTTCCTGAGAAATAGACACTGTGATTGTCTGTTACAGGAATGAGATTCCTAAAAAGCCACCACGCTCCTAACACAGACGCCATGCAGATGTGTGGCCATCTGTGGGGAGGCATAAAAGGAATCCTGCAGGCAGTAGATGTTCCCGGCGCCCTTTGGAGTCTGTGAGTCTATAATTCTGTGGCGGTTTCTGAAGTCACGCACCTTCTGTGGAGTTTTGAGCACTCACCATCCTAAACCAAGACAGTTTGCCATGGTCTTCGGTATTAAGACTCCATGATAGGCACATTAAAGACTTAGGAATAAATCATCTATAAAGGCCATCACCGTCCCCACCTCCTCCAGAAAATATGGTTTCTTAATTTCAGGTCTCCTGCATTGGGGAAAATGTAACATCACTAATTTTGCATCATAAATTTAATCACCCAGTATAAGTGAGCTCTAGGAAATGGCTGTAATTTTCTCCATGGGTGCTAAGGCCACATGTCTCCAGTACCAATTCCCCTCAGTTTTCAGTTTCCAGGGGGCTCTGGTCCCCAAGGAGGGCACTAGCTCACCTGCCAGCAGTGTGACTCTTGCTCCTTGCTTGTTCTCCTTCCTCACCTGCGAACACCTGCTGCAAGTGTCATTCAGTCTGTCTCCTCTTCACTAGATGCTCACTCAGGACCCTGGGTCCTCCTTCCCCACCTGGTGATGGAGAAGTTGGCCTTGTTTACAGTCCTCTCTCTGCTGTCTGTCTTGTGTAAGTGCAGGGACTTTGTTTTTCTGCTCTCAGAAAATTTGACACTGATCACTTGGGAGGACACAGGGGCAGTCTTTCTTCGTCATCTTCCTGCTTTCTTTACCCCATCAACTGCCCAACCCCAGCATATCTTTAATTTCAGCATGTTTCTTTCCCACTGGTGTGAACAGTTTGAGTCTTCTAGATAGTAATACACACACACACAGATGCACAGTCTTGTCTTCCTTGCCAGTTGTCTCCCCAGTCCTCTGCTCTGCACTGCTATCCTATCAAGGGATCAGTCCTTACCCCATGCCTGGAGTATTCCCATCTCCAGAACACTTCACTGTGATTCCTGTGTCTGCTACCCTGCCCAAGAAACTATCCCTGCAGAGGCCACCACTGACCACCTGATGGCCAGGCCCCTTGGTCGATGAGGAGTGGCTGAAATCATGGAATGGTTGCTCCTCTGTGATCTCTCTCTCTGGCTATCTGATCCCTACTATCATCTTAGCCATTGCTTTTCCTGGATTTGACTACACAAACACTCATAATCAGTGCATTCAGGAAATAGACTTTGAATATTTACTCTACATCAACCACTGCACGAGGCTAGAAAATCAGTGAGCAAAGCTTTTCTTCCTTGGAGCAGGACAGAGGGAGTTTTTGGGGCCACCTCAGTAAGTGTGGGGGTCATAGGGGCATTCCTGAGGAAGTGCTGAGCTGTACACCAAAAGAGCGGCAGGTGCCCCCCAGGAGAAGGGTCTGAAGGGTGATCCAGGCATAAGGAACAGCCTGTGTTAGCAGGTAGCATTATACAGGAAAGAGAACATGGACATTTTTTTTTAATACTGAGGAATAAACTGACAGCTTTGGGGCTGAGCCACACCTGGCACTATTTTATTGATGTATTTATTTTTAAGTTTTATTTAGAGATAGGGTCTCACATAAGATCACTAGGTTGTCCAGGATGGGCTTGAACTTGTGATCCTCCTGCCTCAGCCTTCCAGAGTGCTGGGGTGGCAGATGTGACAAAGATGCCTGCCTCAGACCAGCTCTGAGTGCTGACTTTGCTCTTGTTCCCAGGGTGATGGGAAGGACTTTTCTTGATGTCTTTGGGCAAGTGCTCTGGGGACACTGGGCCCCATTCTCCGAGGCTGCCTCTGGAGAGCAGGGCGCTCTGTCCTAGCAGAGGTGAGCAGCTGGCAGGTGGCAGTGGAGCAGTGGCATTCACACTTTGGCTCCAGGGACTATCTAGTGGCCGGGATGATTTGAGAAGGGCGGCCCGCTGCTCCTTGCACAGAGTACGTCGCTCTCCTGTCCAGTCCAGCAGACCAAGTCCTGGGAGAGGTGCTTTCTCAGGCAGCAGTGGGATGTGAAGGCTGATGGATTTGGAGCTGAAGACACAGGAGATGCTGGATGAAGGGCCCGGGATCTGAGAAAGCTCCTACCGCGCTACATCCTTCGCCAGCCGCCCTCTGATTACTGCGCTGAGGAGAATTTGTGTCTTCCCGTTTGTGGGACTGGGTGGCCATTCACTGCCTACCAGGAAAAATGCCCCAGAAGGAGTGGCCCCTTTGAAGCCCAGGCTGATGTGGAGGCTACGTGTAGCCAGGTGTGACCTCATCATGAAAGATGACCCCTTCTCCGTTTTAGTCCCTGGCCTTCATCTTCATTTCTCTCTTCTCTTAGGAACAGATGGGGGACAATATAGCCTCTCATCTACGCCCCACTCCAAACCCCAGAATCCAGAAGGTCACCCTGCAGGCCAAATTTAAGGAGGTCCTTGCTCTCCCTCTGGCCCTGCTCTTAACTGAGCCAGGACAGTACCCCCTTAAACACTGTACCCAGGACTAAGCTGGGTTGTCACCTGCCCAGCCTTCTCCTTCCCACTACAGGAGGGGTGATCGAGCATCCTGTGTGTGCATAAATAAACGTCTATTACGGTAAAAGATGCATTGCCATGAGTCCCCCTCAAACCCTCCCCCCAGCCTCAAGCACACTTATCCTGTCATTCTGGCCACCCTCTGAAGCAGTTCTGGGAGGCTTCTTTCTTGAGTGTCTTTATAAGGTGAGATCAAAAATCAAAAGTGTGCATGCGCTGCCCAGGGCTATCGGCTCTCAGGAACATGAAGCTGTGTCCTCATCTGCCTTATTCACTGAACCCGCGCTGCATGACTTCTTGTTCTTCCCCAAAGTCAAAATGGCCAAGGTTTTGAATCGCTTCAGGACACCGAGGCAGTGGATAGCGCAACTGAAGACACTGGGGAAAGAGGAATTCCAGAGCTGCTTCCAAAAGTGCCCTGAATGATGAGATGAGTGTGTGGGAAGAGAGGGGCGGAGTGTGAGGGGGATTCATGACAATGTGTCCTCACCGAATTTCTCTGTCACCCCTCTTACCGGCAAGAGCTCTGAGCAGGGACTGAAGTGGAGCGACCCTCATGGCCAGTGCTGTCATCAGTGGGGCCTGCAGAGAGCCAGGGCCCTGCTGGGGGCTTGGCACCTTTTCTCTTGTTGCTTTTCATCAGCACCCTCATAATAAAGCGCTACACACAGGCGGCTTGTTTCCCTGAGTTCTCTGAGGACAGAGTGGGGGAACCTGGATTCACACTGGCAGCACAAGATCCAGGCCTGTGATGGCCTCGAGGTGGGCGCAGTGTTCCACCCTCACACCAGGTGGGCGGTGGCCACACTGCCCTGGACCCCAGAACATCCCACTGGTGCCTCTGTAGAAGGGAGAAGGATGTCGGGAACAATCCTCAGGCTTCTCGATGGCCAGCAGTGTCCTGACCGCCCTGGGCGGTGGAGCAGAGAACTAGTTTCGTTCCCTCCTCTGCCTCAGTAGGAGTTGCTCTAAAGGGCCCCGATACCCTCATGCAGATTCAACTTACAAACACAAATAGGTGGAGCTCAGTGCTGCTCATGGAGGAAATGAGATTTTGCAGGAAGATGGAGGAGTGCAGGCTTTTCCAGCCCTGGCCTGGCAGCAGAGGGTGCAGAGACCCCAGCTCTTCCCGGCACCAGCAGGGCTGGGTTTAGGAGCAGAAGGGTGAGCCGCCAGGCTTGCGATTGTTTGACAGCGAGTGTGGCAGTGATGAATGGAACGCGAGTTTAAGGGGGAAAGTAGTGAATCATCTACCAAGCAGCCGTTTTCATGTTCTCTTGCATTCGCAGCCTCCCAAGAGTGCTGAGTCCTCAGGTTGAGAAGCAAACGCTGGGCTGAGAATTCCGGTTACGCGGCGCTGTCGCTCTCAGCCACTAGAGGGCGGCGTTGACTAAGCTTTCCGCGGGCTGGCGGTGAGACCAGCCTGGCCCTGCCTAGCCTGGCCCAAACTCTGGGGAGAGGGCAGCTGGGCTAAAGCCCTGTCACTTCCCCTGGTGGAGCAGTCCTGTCGTAGGCAGACACAGACTGCGTATCTTCCCGGGAGGAGTATTTTTAATTCCTTGACTGGTTGAGTGTCTTCTCTATGAACATTTTAAATCTGAATGCTCCAAACTCCAAAACTTTGGGAAAACCGACAGGAGCCATGTGCAGAAAAGTGCAGACCTGACCTCATGTGAAAGGGTGCAGTTAAAACCTGAAAAAACCCTAAAGTCCACAGCAGTCTGGTTGCAGACATTCTGGATAAGGACTACTGAGAGGTGTGGACTTTGGCTTTGGCCACTTCAAAGCTGTAGCCTTGGGCATGGAGGACACAGACGGTCCCAGGTTGTGAGACGGGAGAACACTTACCCTGGGTGTGGGAATCACATTTAAGACACAGGCAGAGGAAGGGAGGAAATAGTTCAGACTCCAGCAACACATGAGGGTGGTTGGTTACTGCTGGAAGCATAACTTTATCGAATTCACCATATTTTGAAACCAGCACCATTGAAAACTATCAGCATGGCTCTCCTTAAAGGTGTTCCCTGTGACCACAGATCGCTGCCTTGTTCCATGAATGTCATCTATGGCTGTGGAAATAGGCAGAGGCTGACGGCCATTCTGCAATTCCTGTATCCTGCCCAGTCCAACATTCAGGCAACCATTCTCTTCTGGATGTTTCCAGGGTCTGGAGAGACCAACTTAGGGACAGTGTTGGAGCTGTTTGTCAGCAGACCAATGTTCAGGGTCCACATCCACGGGACTGCAGGTAATCGAAGGGCACACTGTGAACCCTTTCTACACAAGCCGGGAGGATCTGCCCTGTTGATTGTGTTGCTGGAGTCTCACCCTTTCCAAGGCAGGAAAGGGCTGCTGTCACCAGGAAAGACCCCAAAGGCAAAGGTAACAGCACAAGGCTGAGCAGGGCTCTGAGGAAGAGAAGCAAGCCTCATCACGGGCAGGAGGACATGAGGTGCTCTGTGAGCTCCAGGTAGCTGGCCTGACATTAAGGGTGAGATGAGTAGAATTTGAATCCCTAGAAGAAGAAATGTTGCCACAGAGCCACCTGCTGAGCTCTCTGCAAGGAACCATGCCTGTCCCCTAGGCCACAGGGCTCTCCAGGGAACAATTTTCCTTGTCCAGTGGTTTGATACTGGGAGTCTGACTACATGACTGTCAAGGCTCAGATCCAGGATTAAGAAAATCTGGACCTTTGTTGGGGATCCTCTTTTGCTGTCAGCAAGTTCCCTTTCCTTGTCCTCTAACCAGGAAAAATGCCACAGATCCTTAAGGCCCTGCTCCTGTACCTCCTGCTGCGATGCCTCTGACTCTGACCACTCCACATACCTTCTGTGCTCCAGGAATTAGTCCACAGTGTCCCTGGTGCTGGCTTCCTGCCATAATAGCTCTTGTGCAATGGGATCTGATTTGTACTCTGGGCACCATTTCTCCTCTCCCTTAGTCTCCTTGTCTTTCTGATTGGAACAAAAGGGCCTTGCTCAGTCTTTGTTTTCACCTAGGAATGAATGGAAGATCTAACTTTAAGGGTGTGGGGTGGGAGATCCTTAAGACTGGGCTGGAGATAATCTCTGGATCCATAACCAGAGACTGACAGGACCGCAGATCTGCTCCCTCCCTGGCCTTCCAGACCGAGCTCATGAGATGGACAAGCTTGCAGGGAACCCCAACCTCTCTCTGCTGGCCTGGCAACCCCAGGCAGCTGGGGATCCAGAACACACTCACCATTGCCCAGTGCACAGGGATGGCACCGCTCTGGTGCCAGTCTGGGCTGCATGGGCAGGATCTAGAGGGGTGGGAAGAAGTCCCTGTGCTTGCCCAGCCCTCTGCTTCACAGCTTCATGAAGCTGCCTTGCATTCACAGGTTCAGTGTTGTAGCTGCTGGCCTTGTTTTTGCATGTTAGAGTGAGTTTCTTCCTGTTGGTGGGCACAGGAGAGTGAAGGGGGAGGGTGTCTGTATAGCCTGAGGAAGAGCAGAACTAGATGCCATCTGTATGGATGTGTTTTCCAAGTAATGTGATGGATAGGCCTTCTTAGCTTCACTGCCACCTCCAGTTACTTCTCTGCAACTCAGTGTAGGGAGGTCAGGACAGAAGGTGAGGGGCTCACTGGTTAGTAGTTCCGTGGCAGCTGACCTGCTGGTCCAGGGCTGTCTCCATCCCATGTCCCAGATGAGATGGCTGCTGCGCTCCTGTCCTGCCCCTCAGCGCTCCTGGAAACAGTGCACAGAGTCCCTGATGGCTACTGCATCTGCTCCCAAGGCTGTGCCTGAGAGGCAGGGCCACTGCGTGTGTGACAGAAGCAGTCCTTGTGCCAGAGCAAGCCGAGGTAAGCCCCTCAGATTGGCTGTTGCTAGGAAGCACAAGCATGTTTGATGTTTTGATTTCAGTGGTGTTGGAGGCCTGCCTTTTTAATAACACGAAGAGCTGTGGGTTGATCTGACGATATTGAACATGTACTTTGCTGGAAATATATCATTAAAGCAGAATTCACTCATCAGATACCTTTTTCCAACAGTCATTAAATTAGAAAAAGAAATTCCCTGGGAGATAGGAGAGGAGAGTGAGAAGTTAAAAGTAAAAATGGCAGCAGAAAGGATTCTTGCAGAAGCAACTGAGCTCATGGTCTCTATGGCTAGTGACCCCACAGCTTGGTCATGGTGGGCCGTGGCCAGCAGTAGGGACAAGGGAGGAGTCCATGCTGTGCAGCTGCCCAGCCCTGTGCACTGGGCAGAGGGGACCTGACTGCTCTCACTCTCCGGTGTGTCTTGAGCCCTGTCTGGGGCGGGATGAGGCAGAGTCCTCGACCCCAACAAGGAAAAAGTTGACTATGGTTCAGTCCCACAGGCTGCCTGTGCAGTCCCACAGCGCAGTGTGTAAGGGCCTTGTGGGGAGCGCCCCCCTTTTCAGGGCAAGGTGCTGAAACCTGCCAAGCAATCTAAACTAAGACTGAAAGGTCTGCTTCACTGGAAATGACAAGGAAGTGCATTCCAGACAGGATGAGCCAGGTGAGGAAGAAGCCCAGGGTTGGTGAGATGGTCTATGGACTTGGTGAAAGGATGAGTCGAGGAAAAATGTAGAGTTAGAGAAGGTGGACTGAATCACGGATTGAATTTGATACTGAGAAACATCAAATATTACTGGGCTTTTTCTCTAGGTGCCCAGTGAGAAGACAGGGGTGAGCTTGTTCCTAGTCTTACTCCATTTTCAATCCCTCTGGGTGCACAAGAATGGTTTCCTGATGTTGGTGGAGCTTCCTCATTGGCAGGATCCTCCAGCGGGCCTTTCGTCAGGGATGGAAATGTTCCCATTAGCTCTGTTCAACATGGCAGCCATGAGCCACATGGCTATGGAACCTTGAAGTGTGGACAGTGTGACTGGGGGATAATTGTTAAAATTTATTCAATTGTAATTGACTGAAATATTCCCATCCAAAGAGCCATGTATGCTTACTGTCGTGGCTGGGCAGTGTGCAGTCCTGGTAGCTGGGTGAGGAGAAGGTGGGGACAGATCCCCCACACAGGCACTGGTTCCAGAGAGGGGCTGACCATGGATCATTGTGATACAGCTGCTGGGTGCTGTGCAGGAAAAGTGACTATTAAAGGGATGGCAGGAGCCTGCTCCCTGTGCTAGTTCATTAATTCCTGTAGAGTAGAAACCCACCACATAGACAGGATTTTTCATCTGTAGAGATTTCCTGTAAGGGCTCCTATGTTTCTCACTGGAGCGATGGGTTGCTGAGTTTTCTGACCAACCCACATTCAGTGGGATGGAATGTTGATGCACAATGCCAGGAAAGCAGAGATATCAAAGCCACGAGTCTCAGCAACTCAGTGAGAGTGTTACAATGTTTGCTACTTGTTCCGTAAAATGAGTATAAATGTGCAAAACCGGTGCATACAGATTTAAGAAAGGACAATAATTTCCTATAGTCACGTAAAATTTTGACTCTGATGTGTCCTAAATTAGATATTCCTCATAGAAGATTATGTAGAAATGGAACAATTGAATCACAATAGTTTTGCCCCTTCCTGCAATTCGAAGAACATTTTGAACACTTTCATGCTTCTGTTAATAAATTATGTTGCATCCAGTGAAAGCATGCATAATTCTCCCAAAATCTGTTCCATCCCTCTGATGTCAGGTTTCCAGCAGCAGAGACCAGTAAGGGAGGGGGACGTGTGGGAGCAGCACAGGTGACTGAATCAAAGCATAAATTGGAGTGAATTTGGATGAATTATGTCTTAGCAAGGACCTGCATAGCACTGTGTGATTCTACCATCCTTGAGTCTTTATTTTCCCACTCTAGTTCCCAAATTTTGATTCAAATATGAGTATGTTCTACACTATTCTGTCTTGTTGTTTTCAAAACAAACTGAGATATTTACCTTTTTAGAATAGTAAAGTGTTCATTGCAGAAAATAGGAAATTAA
Source organism: Cavia porcellus (assembly GCF_034190915.1). Lineage (NCBI taxonomy): Eukaryota > Metazoa > Chordata > Mammalia > Rodentia > Caviidae > Cavia > Cavia porcellus. Next base: position 18,773,020 of record NW_026947506.1, read on the forward strand.
AAGAGTCCTAATGCCACCAACCCAGAGTTGACTGCTGTGAATATTTGAGTATAACTTGTTTCAGTTATTCTTGTTTTCTGTGATTATACAACATTGAGCTTTTATTATCGTGCTTCCTTCCATTCCCTCCATTGAGAACATTTTTCCACATTTTAAGAAATTATTTCCAAGACATCATCAAAAGATGTATAGAGTATTTCATTGTACAAGACATGGAATTTTATTTAATGGAGTCCCTATTATGGGCAATTTTGGTTACTTTCTTCTTTGAAATTAAATTGCATTATTGTTAAAAATCTCTGTAAAATGTTTGTCTGCATGCATTCTTATTTTCTTGGGTGTAAGGTTTCCCTGTCAGAGTGAGTGCCTTTCCTTGGACCACTCATCAAAGTGACCACAGTGTTCTCTAGAAGGATCTCTGTGTGTGGTTCTGTGAGTGTGGGGTTTTAACACCAGTAGAACTTGAGATATACCCCTGGGTCTGCGAAGCTGTGCTCTCCCCAGTTCTGTGACCTTGGGCGGATCCTTGGCATCTCCAAGCTTCAGTTCCCTGCCCACCAGAGAGGGTGGTGACAACCTCTGCTTCCTGCTTCAGTGCCCTGTGCAGCCGCGGTGACAGAGGGTAAATGGCTGAGTCCAGGCACGTGCTCAGCTTGGGAGCCAGGGTCTTGGTCTCATCCTTCTGCCTGCAAGTTGCAGAGGATCTGCTTCGCCCCCATCAGACCCCCACCACGTGTTCTCACGCCCCTGGGCATGGTTTGGTGTAAAAGTTGTTAACTCACTCAGTGCAAAGCAGTGTCTTAGAAGTTTAACAGCTGTGATAAAACACATCATTTAAGACTTTAAATATATACAGAGTCTTTCACATGCTGTTTCTCATGGGCTCCAAGTCCTACAGAAGTTCTGGTCCTCCTTAGTTGTAAAGTGCAGGCCGATTACTATTGAGGCATGGTGGACACAGCAATTATTAAATGTGTGGTCACTGTGTTTTCTCAATGAATTGGATTTAGCTGTCCATACTTTTTTTTTTAACTGAAGAAACAACTCCATAAGTCAGCCCTCTTCATCTCTCAGTGTAATTAGGTGCCTGAAATGCTTGATTGCTTTGTTTGGAATTTGTTGCCCTACATGTTAAAAACAATGAAGATTCTGTCTTCCTTAAAAGATTGGGGTTCTAAGACATGACCAAAGTGAATTCTAGATGCACATTTTCAGAAAGCCACAGGGGTTTGTGCTATCATCACGCAGGTTGCTGTTTTGGGTTAGACTGCAGTGGCCTCTGTCATGCTTCTGTCACTGCTGCACACACAGTTGTGGTGAGGTGAATATAGACCACAACCGAGGAGCTGCCTTTCCTGCAGGGTAACCACTCAGTGTGTGTGGCTTTTCTCATCTCATAATTACAAAGAAATCGAAGTAGGAATTCAACTTCTCAGTCACACCAGCCACACACAGTGTGTTCCAAAACTGCAGATGGACAGCAAGGATGACAGAATGCTTCTGTCTGGTGGCCCATCCTGCTGTAACAGAAGAAAACTTGAGTGTTGTGGTGCTCAGAGGCATCCAGTGCTCAAGTTGTGTACACAAACTTTATACCATATTTCAGCTTTCCAATCAGAGTTTCCATCCATCTACCTGGGACTTCCTGCAGCTCACACATGATTTGATATTTTCAAATGTTCCTTTGTCTCTGTTGGTCCCCTAGGTCCTGTGTGACAGACATGTGCGAGTGTCCAGCCAACAGAAACTGTTACTGTGAGTCGTTTCTGGCCTATGCCCGGGCCTGCCAGAGAGAGGGCATCAGGGTGCCTTGGGAGCCGCAGCAGCACTGCACAGGTAAGAGAGGACAAGGACCCACCTGTCAGGAGTCACTGTGCTGCCCCAGATGCCACACAGGGGATCACAGATCCAGACACAGTAGCCTCATCCCCTTGGCTGAAGGGAAATCCTATTGGTGGCCCAAATGGATTGAAGTTGGTGAAACACAGGGGTCCCACTGGGCAGGGGAGGCAGCACTTGAGAGAAAGCTCTGTGAGGGGCACATTTAACAATCTGAGGATTTCTGTTATTGCCAAACTCTCCACTTCGAGCTACCAGCTGGATGTACTTAGCATGTGGACAATTATCGCTAAGGCTTGGGCTGTGTGTGGAGTAAGGGGTTTGGGACAGGTACAGCCCCTCAAGGCCTTTAGGATAAACATGATGGTTTTACAAAAGAGATTGTTATTCACATCATAGGGGAATATTCCTCCCCACCCTTACTCCCAAAGAGATTTCTGTAATAGTTATTAGGAGCTCTTTGTCCCCAGGCAAGCTAATTAACTTTATTTCTGATCTGTAAAACAGATGTCTTTGTGCATCCGAGAAATGTTTCTCACTAAGTGGCTGAGGACGGGCATTGTGCTGGACACTGGGTACTATGGTGGTGCTGAGTGATGGGGCCTCTGTCCTTGGTGTGCTGGTTGCTTGTGGGAGAACCAGACACAATCAATAACTCAATGATGAATGCTTTCAAACTATGGTAAGAATGAAGATGGAAATACACAAGGCAGAGCCTTAGTAAACAAATGAAGAGGAGATGGTAGCCCCAGAGACTGGGAGAAGAGGGAAACCTGCAGAGGTGGCATGATGGCATTTAGCACTGCCCCAAGGAGCACAGGGAGGAAGGCAAGCAGGCTGTGTAGAGAAGCTCATCGGACAGTCAGAGCAGAAAAGCTACAGAGCTTAGGATTGGAAGGGGCCTCATGCGGCTTGGCCTGGAGGGCAAGGCACAGAGAGGCTCAAGATGAGGCCAGGCAGGCAGAGCTGGCCACACAGGGCCTTATGAGTCTTTGCCAAGAGTCTAGCATTTATTCCAAGGGAAGTGGGAGCCCCCAATGGTTATCTAGAAGGCCTCCAAGTTTTCCAGGGATGAAACTAACTATGTTGTAGAGCAGCAGGGTCCCCAACCTTTTTGCCACCAGTGACCAGTTTCATGGAAGATAATCCTTGAGAGATGACTGAAGGAGCCAAATCCCTCGCATGCACAGTTCATGGCAGGCTTGAATCTGGTGCTGCTGCTGATAGGGTGTGATGGGATGTGATCATGGGGGACAGCTGTAAACACAGGGGAAACTTCACCTGTGTCTCACCTCCTGCTGTGCTGCTCGGATCCTAACAGGGAACTGATCAGTAGTGAGTGGTTGCCCAATGGTTGGGGACCCCTAGTCTGGTCAATAGATTGCAGGAAAAAAGATTGAGAGCAGGTGGCCAAGCAAGATGCTGCAGGAGCCCTGGTAAAAGTTGAATGGTGTCCTGGATTAAGATGGTGGCCGTGCATGAAGAGAGAAGGGGAGAGGTCTAGACATGTTTGGAATTTCCATACTATTTACTCTCAGGAGCATTAGCAATGTTTACATGGGTCATCTCAAGGGTGTCCAGCTCATATAAGATGCTGTCAGAGGCAGCTGGCACTGTCATTTAAAGGTGTAAAGAGATGACTTAACGTTTGTCACCAGTGCAGGGCTCAGCCACCTTTTCTCTTTGCCTAGAAGAAGAGACTGGTTTGTAGCTTCTACAGTAGCCTTGGAGAACAAGATAGTTTAGGCTGCATTGGTGGAGCACAGGAGTGACCAGGAGATGAAGGGAGAGTTGGGAGAGCAGCCCCGAAGCTGTATGTACAGTGCACAGAGTGCACAGATGTCTGTTCCCTTAGACCAGTGAGTTTCAGCCTAGTTGGAGCTGAAATCACTAGAGGAGCTTACAAAGCACCATGTACACCCTGCTTCTAGGGTCCTGTACATCTTTAAAAAATTCCCAGGTGACTCTAACCTACAGCCAGAGTAGAAAGCACTGAGCAGGTCTGTATTTCCCTGGTGGCTTTGGGGGCCTGGGTAAAGTGTTCTAAACTTCCTCAGCTGCCCCCAGGTGCAGCCTCTTGTCTCCTTCCTGACCTCCCTCTGACCTCCCTTTCAGTTTTGCTGTCATTTTGCAGGCCAAGTCCAATTTTCCCTCAGAATGCGCTCTTCACAGCCAGAGCCTGACTGGGCTCTGCAGGACTCCTGCCTCAAAGAAGCACCTGTGTGACAACCATAACCCACACCAAGGTGTGGCTGTGGCCACGGAGGGGCAGGGAAAGGGGGACCTAAGTGCAGGTAGAATGTGAGGGTGATGTGAGTGAGGGACCACGTTCTTCGAGCCCCTCTGAGTACTCTGAGCTCCCTTTCTTTAGAGTTCTGCTTCCCTTGAATCTACCAGGAAATGAGTCAAAGAGATAGAGCCCAGATCTCCCCCAGCCATCATGGTGTGATGCAGAGCTCAGCAGAATCCTACTTGTGTCATTAACTGCAGTGATGCTGTGGTTGGAAATGGGATCTATGGACCCTCTGCCCCTGGCCCAGAGCTATACTAAGCTCCATTTCAGTACACACACTGCATCCCAGGGCTGCACGTTTCATATCGTCAGCCTCATTTCAGGAGTGGGATCCCTGGAGCCAAAATTGCTTTCCTAGTAAAAAAGTAGTACAGCTCCTGAAAAGTCCCATTTACCTCTCAGAATTGTGAAGCCATCAGGGTGAAGTATCGGTCTATCATAGTGCAGCTGGAGGGCAGTGCTTTACACACACGCGTGCACACCATGGCCGCCCACAGCCTGACAGCGGGAACATGAAGAAATGCATCTGCAGGGCTACACAGTCAGCTTATTTCAGGTCCACCTAGAAATCTGAGGGTGATAAGAAGACAGTTTCCTTGTTTTTAGCTCTCAGGTGCTCTGACTGAAAAAAGCACTGAAAGCATGTAAAGCAAAGAACAAAAATGTTCAAAGTAAAAGCCTGGACACTGGACAAATATGAAGCCCCCAAGCGAGAAAGCCCAAGTGAAAGAATGGTATTTTTAAAACTTGCCTGAATTTTAACTCCAGCAGCACTCTGGACATGGCAGTGCCCACCTAATGATATCACTGGAAATTACTAAATAAAAAGTAATACGCTAAGAGCTCCAGTAAAGGCATATAAATGTTTCATAATAACCATATTTATTGGCATTTATTATTTCATAAGTGCCTTCTTTCCCCAAGGGCTACACTAGTATCATGTATTCTATTGATTGTACTTTATGCCCATAACTACATTATATTAATTACATCTTATTGATAAGGACACTGGAGATCTAAATAGTTAAGGACTTTACTAAAAGCCAAAGAGCTCTAGATAGCAAGGAAGCTGGGAATTGAACCCAAGTCAGTTTGCACCTAGCTTCTCTTTTTAATTATTCTCAGGACACAGAAATGCAAAATCACTGTAGGAAAAGTATGGATACATATTTATTTATGAATTTATATAAGCAATATCTGCTCCATCCAACTGTGACTTTAGTTTCTGCTCCTTTTTTCCTTATCACTAGCAGGAGTGATTTGGTGCCTTTGGATTGTAAATTGTTAAGATTGTCTCTCCTGTGTCTTACTCACCATTCTAAGCAAAATTACTGCCACTGCCTACCACTGATACTGATTGGCACTGCACATTCAGAAATGTACTTTATAACTGGAGTAGGTTCTGGGAAGTGGTTTGTATGTCTTCCTATGGCACCATAGATGCTGGTCAGCTGGGTTCCCTGGGCACATTTCTCTCTTCTTGTTTAGCTCCGCAGTTCCCAGGGACTCCTTCTCCTTTTCTGCAGCAACTCTGCCCTTGGTGTATGCACTGAGCCTTTCCTTGTTGCCAGAATGCTTTCTCTAACCACATGATCATTTACCCTGAGCATTACTAGGACAGTGCATTTGTTTAAATACTGACTATCCTGAGCATCATTCAGGAAGGCAGCATTTCAAACAGTCAATTCTTGTTATATTTCCTATTATATTATCTTAAAATTTAATGAAAGATCATGGAACTAATTTCTGGCTGGGCAGGAGAAATCCAGATGATCCCTACATCTCAGGGCCAGATGACCAAGGGAACTCTAACCACACAGTAGGATCCCAGCTAGGGTATGCATGATGGACAGGTGGAACTAGCAAAATTCCAAAGCAACAGTAACAATATAAGACAACAGGTGGTAACTAAGGTGAACCAGGATTGTGCTTAGAGACAAAGACACATGGAATAGAAGCAGGTGGGAAGTTTTATTTCTTTTATAAAATTTTATTCCTAATTTTATCTTCCTTTTCCTTTTCCTTTCTTCTTTTCTTTTAGATTATCTTTCCTTTCCTTTCTTTTTCCTAACTGGCTGCAGAGAATTCCAGAAACAGAAAACTGATCCCATTCCCCCAAACTAGATATCATATTCAGATGATACCTTGCTTACTCCCTCATTCTTACTCTTCTACCCTCTTCTCTAGTTTCCCAAAGCTTGCATGATCATCCTCTGTCCTCCAGCTTGATTCTACATCCTTTTCAGTTATCTTTGTCTTATTCACTATGCTTTTTAAATTTCCCCATGACAAGGTCAAGTCACTCTACCAAGAGGAAACATTTTGCATATAAGCTCCTAATTTATAATTGGTTCTGTTATATAACTGTAGATTTTGCTACTATGGGTTGAGATACAAAATCAATAGTTAACACAATTTGTCAGTTCCTAAATTGTGCTTGATTCTATTATTATTGCAAAATATATTCTATATCTAGGATGTCATATCTATTGTATCAGTCCTTCTACAATAACATGGGGAAGCTCCGAGGTAATAACCCCACCACAGTCCTATACCAAATGACTGGAGACTGAGAAAAACAGATACAAACATTTCACACTTAATTAACTGAGAAGGTACAATTTTGGGAAAGACATAAACCAAGAACCCCCTACACACAAGAGGCATCAATGAAGAACAGACTTTTCCTAAAGAAGATCTTATACAAGTAATTTAACTACCAATTACAAAAACTTACAAGAATCAACACAGAAAACAAAATTTAATAATTTTGAAATAGAGAATCACAAGACACAGAAGTGAAAAGCAAACTTGGACCTCTAGGCCACCCAGGACAAGTCCAGGAGAAAACAACTCAGAGGAAAGTGAAAGATGTGCACCTGAAATTTCTGAAATGATAGCAAGCAAGGTAAATAAACCCATAGGCTATAGAGGAAATCAGATGAGAAATCATCTCAGGTAAAAAAATTGATAACCATAATGAAAGAATTGCTCAGAAAATCTAGAGCAGATATAGATACAAAAATGGAAGACCATAGGAAAATGATGGAACAATATGAACAATACAGGAAACAAGTGGAATGCAAATAGACATCCAGGAAGTTAAAAATTCCATGGCAAAACTTTTGAACAAAACTTGAGATAGACTTTCAGACCTTCAAGATGAGATCTCAGCTAGAGATCTTTAAAGAAAAGATCTCTTAAAAGTACTAAGGGGTCAGGGAATAAAAGTTCAACAGTATACAAGACAATGCAAAGAACAATAATATAACACTGATATGTGTCATTGAAAATGCAGGAGTCAGCATGCATAATATAAAATGACTATTTGCAGAAGTAATAGCAGAAAATTTCCCAAACATGGGAATGGAATCTGACATTCAGATAAGTCACTATCATATAGTGAGGCATATAGAGGCATTTGCTCCATTTAGCCATGAGCAAAATAAATCTACACCCAGACATACAACAATCAAAATCTCAGAAATTCAGCACAAGAACAGAATATTAAAAACTGTTAGAGAAAAGAAACAGATCACCTATAGAGGAAAACACGTTAGAATAATGGCCAACTTCTCAACACAAGCCCTCCAGTCAAAAGAAGCTTGGACTGAAGTATTTCAAGTCCTGAAAGAAAACAACTTTCAACCCAGATTGATGTACCCTAAAAAGTTATCTTTCAAAATTAATAGAGAAATGAGATACTTCCATGACAAAGAACAACTGAAGAAATTCATGACCACCGAACCAACCATACAAAGAATACTAAAAGATATTCTAGACAGAGATAATAATGACAATTCCCAGAAACACAACAGAAAGAAACCACCAAACAGGACAAGCAGTTGAACAGAGCAAAAAACGGAACCAACAGAAGGAAGATTTCGTGACAAACATAAGCCAATATAAGTTATAACCATCAATGTATATGACCTCAATTCACCAATCAAAAGAAACAGACTGGCAGAGTGGATTAAGAAACAAGATTCAACATTATGCAACATACAAAACCCACATTTTATTTAAAAAGAAATCCACAGACTGCAAGTCAAAGAATGTAAAACAATACTCCTTGTGTCTTGATTATTTTTTTCTTGTTGCTCAGACAAAATACCTGATGCCCAAAGTGAAGCAAGGGAAAGTTTATTTCTTACAGTTTTGAAGTTTCAATCCATACTCAGCTGGCTCCAAGGCAGGATGACATGGCAGAACAGCTGTTCATGGCCACTGAAAACAGCAAGAATGAAAAGCACCAAAGAGAGAAAATGCACCTTCTTCCCATCCTTACACTGTGTGCTGGTTCCACCTCTGGGCAGATGCAACACTTACATCATCAGTCCCAGGGCTAGACAAAGAACCAGTTGCAAACACTAAATTCAGCCATGTCTATGATTGTATGAGGCTTGGGGGGCCACCTAGCCAAAACCATAACACCATGAAACAAAAACCCAGAAAAAATCAGGAGTAGCTATTTTGTTTGCAGTCAGTGTGAACTTTAAACCAAGAATGATCAAAAAAGATAAAGAAGGTCACTTCATAATTAAGAAAAGACTTCAAGATGTAACAAGAGGAAGAAATAACGAACATAAATATATGTGCACAAAATATGGCAGCATCCCCAACATATAAGACAATTATTTATAGGTATGAAAAATCAAATAAACAACACAATTTTAATGGAGGACTTTAATACTCAATTGTGACAAAGAGATAGATGAACTAGACAAAAAATCAGCAAAGAAACAATAGAATTGAGCCCAACCTGTAAACAAATGGGTTTATTAGACATTTACAGATATTCCACCCAACAACATCAGAACACATATTCTTCTCAGCTGCACATGGAATGTTCTCTAAAATAAACCATATACTAGCCCATGCAACAAGCTTAAGTAAATGTAAAGGAACTGAAATTATCCCATGCATATTGTCTGATTATAGTACAATGAAATTTGAAATGGACAGCAAAAGAAACCATAAAAACTCCATAAAATATGGAAATTAAATAACACTTTGAACAATGGGTGAAGAGTGAGATTAAAGAAGAAAATCAAAATGCAGGTGCAGTATACTAGAACATGTGGGATGCAGAGAAAGAAGTTCCAACAGGGAAATTTATAGAAGTGAATTCTTACATCAGGAAAACTGAACCAGCACAAATAAAGAACCTAATGTTGTATCTCAAGCTTCTAAAAAAAGAAGAGCAAGTCAAACTGATCACTCATAGAAGGGAAAAATTATAAAGATCAGAGCAGAAATTAATGCAACTGAGACTAAGAAAATAATACAAAATATTAATGAATAAAAGTTATTCTTTGAAAGAATAAATGAAATTGATAATCCCCTAGTCAATCTTATCAAAAAAGGAGAAACTCATATTTGTTCAATGCGGAATGAGAAGGATGAATTTACTACAGATCCTGTGGAAATTCAAAAGATCATCAATACCTACTTCAAAAATCTTTACTTTTATAGAATGAGAAACAGAAGAAATGGACAGATTCTTAGAAATGGGTGAATTACCAAAACTAAATCAAGAAGATATAAAAATTCTGATAACCCTGTATCAACTAATGGAATTGATAAAAGAATTAAAAACTTATTAACAAATAATCCAGGTTCTGATGGATTCACTGATGAAATCTACAATAAATTTAGAGGTTTAATGTCAGTACTCCTCAAACACTTTACTGAAATTGAAAGGGACACAATAGTCTCTAACTCTTTCCTAGAAGTTATTTCCTGATACAAACACCAAATAAAAAAACCAATCAAAAAAGAAAACTATGGACCAATCACCTTAATGAATATAGATGCAAAACCCGATCCTTGCAAATACAATGCAACAAATCATCAAGATTATACACTGTGACTAAATGGGATTCATCCCAAGAATGCAGGCATGGTTCAAAGTACACAAATCAATAAATGTAGTACACCATTTCAACAGAGCCAAAGGCAAAAATCACATGATCACCTCAATAGATGCATTAAAAATTTTGATAAAGTCCAATACTCATTCATGACAAAAAAATCATACAGAAAATTAGAATAGATGACCTTTACCTCAACCTGATAAAAGCCATCTATCACAAACCAACAACTAACATCATACTAAATGGACAAAAACTGGAAAATTTCACTCTAAAATCAGAAACAAGACAAGGATTCCACTATCATCTCTCCTATTCAATATAGTTCTGGAAACATTAGTCTGAGTAATTAGACACAAGAGAGAAATAAAAGGAATAAGAACAGGAAAAAAGTTAAATTATCATTATTTGCAGATGGCATGACTTAATACAGAAGACCCCAAAAACTCCACCAAAAGACTTCTAGATTTAATAACCAAATTCAGTAGCATAGCTGGATACAAAGTCAACACACATCCAAAGAAAATGAAATTGTCGGTGTCGCTCCCGGCCGGCAGGAAGAACACACGACAAGATCTGGCAGTGGCTAGGCTCTCTTTATTTTCCTTCTCCGCACAGTCTGCCCCGGGATTCTTCCCGGCCGAAGCCTCTACCGGTCCGCTCCCCGCGGCTCCTTCCGTGCTTCGCTCCGAAGCCTCTACCGGTCCGCTCTCCGCGGCTCCTTCCGTGCTTCTTCTCTACAGTCTGTCCCGAAGCCTCTACCGGTCCGCTCTCCGTGGCTCCTTCCGTGCTTCTTCTCTCTTGGCGGGAGAGGCACTCACTTTTATAGGGTTACAGTGGCCAATTAGTTCAAAGCGCGCAATGCGGGCTGATTGGCTAACATCAGTTGTTGCTAGGCAGACTATCTTACAGGGCGGGTTGTTTACCAAGCAGGAAGCAGGAGATAAGCACCATCTTAGCACACTCGATGGGAGGGGTAATCTAGCTCAGGCTTTGCTCTTTCTTACAGGCCTCACGTCCGCCAAGTAAGGCGACCGGGCTCGGCCGCGGCTCCCAACATGAAATATGTAGGACTCAGTCTAATAAAGGAAGTAAAAGATCTGTATATTGAAAATTACAGTACTGTGAACACGGAGATTTAGGAGGATATCAGAAAATGGAAAGAAACCCTTTGCTCATAGATAGGAAGAACTAAATCGTGAAAATGGCCAGACTCCCAAAACTGTTCTATAGATATAGCACTATCCTGATCAAAATAGCATTAGCATACCTCATAGAACTAGAAAAAAGTATTCCTTAAATTCATTCGCAAACAGAAGTAACCTAGAATAGCAAAGATAATCCTGGGCAACAAAGGCAATGTAGGAAGCATTGCAGTCTGACTTGAAATTATTCTACAATCAACATGGTACTAGCAAAAAAAAAAAAAAAGAAAGAAAAAGAAAACCGATCTGAAGATCAGTGGAACAGATTAGCAGTTGCAGACACAACTACAAACACTCTTAGTCAACTTATCTTTCACAACGGGGTCAAACATGTTCACTGAAAGAAAGATAACCTCTTTAATAAATGATGCTGACAAAACTGAGTCTTTCCATGCCAAGGACGAAAATTATACCTGTGTTTCTCACCATGTACTAAACTCAAAATAGATCAAAGATCTAAAGCTTAAAACAGAAATACTACATGTACTGGGAGAGAAAGTAGGTAGAAATCTTGAAGACATAAGTATAGGCAGAGAGTTCATGAATAAAACTCAAAGTACACAGGAAGTACTTCAAAGAATCAACAACTGGAATCTCATCTCATTAAAAAGCTCTCATAATCAACAGGACTCACTAGCAGAGTAAAAGAACAACCCATAGAGTGGGAAAAAATTGTAATCACAAAGGAATTGTATGTAGAACATATAAATTGAAAAAACTGAGACCCCTCCATTTAAAGACATAATCCAAAAAAGTATCAGAGATGAATACACATGTCTCAGGATAAGAAATACAAGTGGCAAATATATAAAAAATGTGCAACATGATTGGTCATTCAAGATTTGTAAATTAAAACAATAGGGAAATCCATTGCACTTCAGAAAACATGGCTATCATTAAGAAATCAACCAACATCAAATGCTGGAAGTACTGTAGGAAAAGGGAACCCTTCTCCTCTGTTAGTGAGGAGATTGTGTGTATACCATGACTGGCCCCATGGAGATTGCTGAAGAGATAAGGATTCTAGTCTCATTCAACTCAGCTGTTCCTCTTCTGGGTATCTTCCAGAAAAATTAATAACAGATCATACCACAGCAATGTACATATGCCCATATTTATTCCAGCACAATATGTAATAGCTAAATCTTGAAAACCAACTAAATGCCCATCAACTGAGGAATAGGTGAAAAAGATGTAGTATTTTTATACAGTGAAGTACTATTTAGCCACAAGTAAGGATAAACTAGAGACTTTTATAGATAAGTGTATACAACTTGAGACTATACTCATAAGTGAAATAAATCAGATTCAGCAGTGAAAACATATTGTCTTCCTATATAAGAAACTGAGAGAATAAATAAGGTTTAAAATGTGCAACAGACATTGTGAAATGGGAAGAAATTTTTTAAAAAGAGAAACTGACTTGAGGGGAAGGAGAAAAGGAAAAAGGGAAAAACATGCAAGTTAGCTTTACTATTATTATCCCTTAGGTCACTGAAAATGAAAGTTCATGCTAGTATCAACTGGAGAATTTTTCATGCCCAAATCTTGTACTGAGTAACTACTTTGAAGATGACAATATGCAATGCATTAATTATTGTTATTCCCCCACCATTTGGCATGAAATTCTGTTTTACCTTTTTTCAATAAAATTTAATCAATTTTAAACAACTAATGGAAAAATACACAAATTTTGGTCATCTTGTATTTAAATAATTGAATTGGTAAGTGAGTAAATGTTAGGAGATAAAGCAGGGTGTGTGAACTCCAGCACCAAGTAGAGGACAGAGAAATAGCTCAGTTCCAGAAGGCACAAATCCACACTTACCAAGCACAAAGATCAACAAAATCAGCATACAGTGGTTTTATGTGACACTGTAACTGTCTGAGTGTCCCTTAGAGAATAAATACATGCTAACACTAACCATTTTGGAAGTTCCTTATTTTATTAAGGAACTAACCAAATGAAACCTTTTAGAATACAAACTAAATCACTTGGTGTTTAATAATTTATTCTCTTTTTTGTAAGTTTGGAAGACATTTGGATTCACAGAGGGTTAAAGAGGGCTCAGGTCATTATTAATTTTTTTAAAGTCATCTAAAAGTTGGGCCAGTTCAAAGCCAAAGTGATGATGTTATTCTCAGCTCAAAGCTCTTCCAACGCTTTCTGCCTCTTGTGGCCCCTGGATCCTGCCTTTATTTCCCACCACTCTCCCTTCTCGCAGTCCTCTCTGCCCACTCACCGAGCCCAGGACCCAGCTGGACTCAGCTGTCACGCCTGCTGCTGCTCTCTGCCTGGAAAGCTCCTCCTCCATGTCTGTGTGGCAAGTTTCTGCTCACCTCTCCCAACCTCCAGAATGTCTTCCTGGTCCATTAAAGTCCTCTCCTCACTCTTCTATCTCTGTTCTGTCTCTCTGTTTCCTATAACACCTCTCGGTTTCACTTGGAAACTGCCTGCTTAGCGTTACCTACTCAATTACAAGCCCAGACTCAGAACTGGAGGTTGCGGATGATATCTGACTCCTGTTTAACCCTTTGGGCTTACGAGGAAAGCCAGCACACAGCAGATGCTCAGCTGATGTTTGCTGAGTTTCTAACAGTTCTGTTTTCACTCCTGGGCCTAGAAGGTGAGGAGGAGTTAGCAACTGGAAACTGGAAACCCATGTGGTGTATGGAGAGAGCCATCTAGCAGTGGCCTCAGAAGTGTAGGGTGAGGATGGAGTACCTGGCTCTGGGGGATTAACTGATGGTCAACTTGGAACGCCCAAATGAACTGGGTCGGTGTGACTTTGGGCATGGAAGATCCATTACGGATTGTTGCCAAAATGTCATAAAAGTAGAATGGGAAGGGAAGATTGCAAGCTGATGCTTTTCCTGGAGAAGTTTGCCACAGCTGGTTTTCCTGATATGAACTCTGCTATTCTCGTCATCAAAGGTGCTTGGATCCTCACTTTCACCAAGCGCGTCTGCTTTTCTCGTCAGGAGAGCTCTGTTCTTCACCTTGAGTGTCATTTGCTACCTCTAGTACGGACTCTTCAGCCTTCAGGCACAGATCCCTCACCTTGCTGATGCAGACTTTCTAGCTTCCACCACTGGCTTTTGGGCCTTCCCGGTATAGATCCTTGGTATGGACTTGCATGAGACATTGTCGTGAACTATAGGCCTTCAGCTAGACTTCTATGAAATCCACAACCCCAGCTGGATTCTTTGGGTGTCTAGCACAAGGACAGATCTCTTGTACTGTTTTGCACTTAACTGTTTGGGTGAATATTATAAAACAACCCTATAAAGTATGTATCCTGTATTAAATTTATTCCCTTGCAAACCCAGACTACAAAGTTGGCCATGCTCGCTCCTTCCCTCCTGCTTCCTATTGGTTCAGTGTCCGGAAAGAACCCTTGGTGTCACCTAAAGAGGTCAAGGTAGACAAGGTAAAGGAGGGCAGAGAGACAAATAGAAAATGCCCAGCGCTGCCCTGCATGATTTCTCTGTTCAGGATTCACTGGCTCACTCAGCAAGTGTTTACCACTGGCTGTTACAGGCAGCGCCCTCTGGAGGCTGAGGATGGTGTGCCAGGCAGCAAGAATTTTGCCTTCTGCTCATTTAGGAGAGTAAAACAACTCCATGTTGTGTAACAGCTGTGTAAAGGAGAAAAAAAATGGGAAAGGGATAGAAAATGTGGGAGTGAGGTTTTGGATGGGAACCAAAAAACACACCTCTAGAAGCTGAGGGAGCGAGCCTGACCAAAAGTCAATATGGTTTCATTTGCAATTTCCGTATCATTAAGTGTAACTACCTACCAGACAGAAGACCAAACCATTTATCTCTCCCTTTAAAGCAGTGCACAGTGGCTTTGCTCAGAACAGGTGGTTGGTGATAGTTAATAGTTTAGTTAAAATTTATAGTAGTGATAAATAAATATGTCAGTATTTCATATGAACCCATCAGGAAAAATGTTAATTATACTGTCAAATATTTTAAAATTGGTTGCATTTAAATGTTTTTCAAAATGCTGTTTCACACAGCTCAATTCTCCGACAATAAGAAAGAATGTGTGAGGGATAATTGCACTCTCTTTGGATGGGATAACTCTGTTCTTTTGGCTTTAACTAGTGTGATGGGCATTCAAGGAGCCTCCATAGAATTTGTTTTGTGGTTCTTATGAACTTGTTTGCTAATTATGGTCAGATATCCACATTGTACAGCAGCTTTCAGCACATAATTTGACTCAAAGAAAAACCCATTGGCTTGGAACCAGTTCTATTTATTAGTTCTACATTTCTGAGATTCTTCACCAGGTATATTCTACAAACCCATGAACAATAGTAGCAATGTTTAAACTACTGACCATGGATCCCCCATTGTCACTACTTTTGTTTGCAGCAACAAGTAAAGGTGAATTGTTACTGGTGGTTTTGGAAGATTACTGATCCAAATTTCCACATGTCACAACAATCCTGATAATGAGAACGAATTGACTCAGGTGGAGAAATCTGAGTGTCATAAAATTTTCAGGATGCTTTCATCAGTGTGTTATGATGAGTTTGTTCTTAAAGTTGCAGAGTCTCTGTTTCCCAGATCATGTCACAGCGATGGCACATTGGCCCGGCTCATCTGCACCATTTTCATATGCCCTGATCAGCCCAGCCTGGCCGCTGCCCTTGCTGTGGACACATATCTGATTTCTCTTTGTGTCTCTATCCCACTCTTGCTCTAATTTGCCTCAAATTGACTCATTCATCATATGCTTGCTTTTGACTAAAATATGCCACAAATTTCCAATATCCTTGGTAGGTTTTTCCTGTGTGCCATACATTTGAATATTTATAAACTTGCATAGAATATGTCTATTCACCACAACTTAATAGCTAGACAGATTATTTAAGATTAATTTTAATGCTGTTTTCAATAACTGAATACCCTTATACATTTTCCTGTTGCCGTATGAATTTATAGTTTGCCTTACCTGGGAGTGAAAAGCTTTCATTATGATTATATGTTAATTTTAAGATGTTATTATATATGTTATTTTGGAGCTAGATCTTAGGATTTACTTTTATAGATGCAGGTGACTCCCTAAACATTTGAGGTATGTAGTTGTTGGTTATTCCCTTGTTAAAATGCAGATCTGAGTGTGGGATAGACCTGAGTACTGTGGAAAGGTCCGTGTGGGGTCCCCACCTGCAGACATGGCCCCAGGCTGAGGCTGAACCGAGGAGCCACTCCTCAGATCCCGCTCTGTCTCCTCTCTGCAGCCACCCAGTGCAAGCATGGTGCTGTGTATGACACCTGTGGCCCGGGGTGTGTGAAGACCTGTGACACCTGGAATGAGATCGGTCCTTGCAACAAGCCGTGTGTGGCAGGCTGCCACTGTCCAACAGACTTGGTCCTGCACAGAGGACGATGCATCAAGCCAGTCCTTTGTCCTCAACGGTGACCTCTGTGCCAGCCATTGAGACTGCAACCTGGTGTCCCTAACACTGAAATAGAAGAGCCAGGGAAAGACTGCTGTGCATGTGTGCCTGACTCTGCACACAGAGTACGTATGTGTAAATACATAGCGGAATAGGTGTATTCGAACATTTCATCATTTATATGGACTACAGTGCAGTATTATATGTATATTTTTTGCTATAAGACAGGTGTTGTTTCTGGGATCCTAATCTGTAAGCCATTGGATATGCTGTATAGACACTCCAGGGGCATTTAACAGGCAGTGTGCAGACCTCGGGAATGGCTGTGCCATCACACACCTTTCTCATTCTTAAGGAAGTTTCCTAAAGACCCTCAGCTGCTGCATTCATTTTAGCTTGGAGTCAGTGTTTGTCAATGAGTGGGAAATGTGTTTCTTTAGAGAAGAGCACATGTATTTGAGGACATTTCATGTTTGCAAAGACAGGACTGTATGCCTGACAGAGATGACAGGAGACTGGGACAGGCTCTTATGGTGCCTGCAAAGCCAAGGGGTGGGCTGCTAGGCTTCACTGGGTCATGGTCTGATATTGTTTGCAAAACTGGCTGTCACCAAGAAATACGGGTATGTCACTAGGGCAGCCTCCTCATTATATAGATCTGTGTGGTAGATGTGACCACTTATGTCATGTGTTGGGATGAAAGAGTATCCAGGTGGCCTGTTAGTGGTATTTAGCATGAGGAGTTTGGAGAAAACATTGCACAACAGATGAAAAATATCCATGTCTCTGGATCTCAGAGCAATCCAGTGAGGAGATGGAGGCCCTCTATCCTTCAGGATACACCATGTATAAAACAAAAGCCTTTGACTGTCTCTAGAGAGTTCCTGCCCAGTACTATTTGCCTATGAAGAGATCCTAGTTATTAGATGGGGGAGACTTACTCACCAGTTGCTTTAATGTCACTCCCAAGCAAAGAATGTTCTGTGTACTTTCTCCAACTTACCAATAATGTCACTACCAGTCACCATGTGAATTTCTTGAATTGCTTTCTATTAAACAAGGGAAAATGTCAACAGAAACAAAACCAACTTTTGTCTAAAAATAGATACTCTGCCTTGGAATAAATAAATGGGTTAAGTTTCAACCAAGGCATTTTCTCCTTTGAGACATGCTGAGTTATGCTTCATAAATTAGTTGTATCAATGTCAGATTAGCCCATTTTAACATTTTAGTCATAATTGATAGACCCTACCTTTTTAATTTTTAATTGATAGAGAGTTCTATTAATAGACAAAAAAAATGGCTACATTCTGGCAGCTGCAGGATTAGCCATCTTGTCAAAGACTTGTGTGCCCTTTATATTCTCACAGCCAGGGTATGGGGAGTTTCTCACCAGAGCCCTGCTAGCTGTTGAGTGAGCTGAGCACAGTCCCCGTATAGTGCTGATGGCCAGCAGCTGTCTTTTTGCTCCTCGCTCCTCCTCTCAGGTCTTAGCCTCTGTTCTGTCCTGTACATACACTTTCATTCTCCTTCTCTAGGTAGGGTGGGCCCTGGGCTGGGAGAAGCCCAGAAGCGATGCCATGGTCCACTTAGTCCCGTTGTTGTTCCAGCCCTTGGAGCTCAAAGAGCCAGATGCTCCCCTTGCTCCTCCCTGTAACTCAGTTAGATGAAGTAAAAGGCTTGGGTGACCCGGGTGCCTCTCACTCAGGGCCCGAGGAGCCTCTATGCAGACAGACAGTCTGTAATGTAGGCTTTTACTTCCGGGACACATGCGTGTACCCCAGCAGACCTCAGAGTCCTTGACCCACTCACCCAGCCCCAAGCAAGACTCACTGGACCCTGCTCAGGTGACACTGCGAGTGAAGCAGGAGGAACAGGGGCCTGCATGTTTCTGGTGCTTTCCTGGGTGTCAAGGATTTAAAGGCTCAGTGAGGCACATGACTGTCCCAAGGCCACAGCCAGTAGTTTCGGGTGGACATGGTCTCCCCGGTATACTCTGTTGCACGCACAGCAGCCCACGTAAGGAAATTTCTTCTGTGGACCAGAGTGTACTTATTTCTACAATGAGCACAGACCATGTTCCTACTGCATTTGTGGACAGGCTTTCCAAGGACGACCACAATAATTTGCCCTGTGTGCTCTGCTCCACTGAGGCATGGCCAGGCGCCCATAGCTAGAGGCAAATGTGCCACCTTTCCTGATGGGTATGGGCTGCCCTTGGTGGCTTTCATGTTGCCAGCAGGTCTGACAATTGCAAGCCCAAGAGTGTGGTTCCAGGTGACAGTTCCAGCTGAGCAGGGGCTTCCATCCCACCCAACCACCAGATATGGGAAGGGAGAAGCCTCCAGATAACTCCAGCCCCAGCCACCAAGGGTCCCCAGCCGTGGCCATTCCACATGCATGGCTCACATTTCTGTGTATCTGCTGGGCAAAGCACCAGTGCCTTTGTTCTAGATTATCACTTGGAAGATGCTGACAGAGCACACAGCCTGAAGAAAGTAACTGCGCCACCCTCCGAAGCAAAGGGCAAGTTTGCTTTCAGCCTTGGAAGACAGAGATAGTGTCCTCTTTAATAAAGATACTGTCTTCTTGGGCTTAAGGCAGGCATGGCCCGCTGACTTCCCTGTATAGAAGATTAGGGTTCCCAGTGTCCTAGGTTTCCCTCTTACAGTGCCACCCACTACATAGGAGGTATCACCTGGCTCTCTCTGCATCACCCTGAGGAACTAGGCCCCAAAAATGGACACAAGAAAGTACTGGAACTCAGGCTCCTGCTATTCCTATACAAAATAAAGTCTCTGACCCACCGTCTCCTGTTTTCCACCAACATCCACACAGCTGTGGCAGGTTGACTTCTTGTTTTACAAGTGAGTGAGAATCTCAGAGCCTGGTAACCTAGTGCACACAGTCTTTGAGTTCAGCTCCCAAGGATCCAGGAACATCAGAAGATGGCCTTTGCTTTACAGCATGGTTTGAGGAGCATTAATAGAGAATCAGAAAGAGGCAGATGTACGAGACTGATTCCTTTTCTCCGGGGAGCCCACAGCCTATGCAAAAGAATGAGTGACTTACATAGAAACAATAGACGAAGCAGGCCCAGCATTACACACAAGTAACCCAGCACTCACGGAGGTTGAGGCAAGAGTTCACAATTTCAAGCCCAGTTTAGGCATCTCAGTGAGACTCTGTCTTGAAAAAAAAAAAAATAATAAGTAAATTTTAAAAAGGAAGAGATACAGTTCAGTGTGAAGGCCCTGGGTTCAATCCTCCGTACCACAAAAAGAAAAGAAAATGGAAAAAAAGTCAAATATCCAAAGGCTCCCTCCCTATGCTGAGAATTGTGTTTTTGTGATCCAACCCACAAATATATCTGATGGCCTTTGGATGTCAAACACCCATGTCCCATCATAAGTGGGAATTTAATGTAATTTATGTAGTAATTTATGTAGTAATTTAATGTGTTTTAATTTTTTAATCAAGTTTTCACTGTACATCCATAGAATTCCAAATTAGTCATCCTGCTTCAATATATGAAATCACTATTTTTCATTTCTTCCTGTATTTAAAATTTAAAAATACAAAATACATTTAGCACATGATTGAAAATGAAATTTTGTTTGTAAAAAAAATAGTTTGTTTCAGTTATATATAATAGGAAACACTACTTTTCTTTGAAATTGAATTGAATTAATTATTAATGTGTGTGTATCTCTTTGTTCTGGTCAACACTCATTTTCCTCCAGCTGTAGGGGCACGGTATGCAAGCCTCTGTCTTTATCGTTCAACATCCTGGTTTCAAGTCTTTTCAGGAACTCAGAAGCTGGTGGTTGACAAGCACTGTGCTTGACACTGGAACACAGCAGAAGGACTTGAGCAGACTGGGACATCAAAGCTGCTGATCTGCACCCTCAGGGGGAGGTGGGAGGTGACTTAGGACATGTAGTGTGTCATTCCAGGAACGGAGAACAGCAGGTGAAGCAGCAGAGGATCATCGAGATACCCAGAACTGAAAGGCAGCATATGCTAGCTTAGCAAAATACCTTCACGTCAGGCTCCTTACCCTGAGCCGGAGAAGTGAGAGAGAGGCTGACCATGCAGAAAGCAGGGTCCATAGGAAGACTGAGTGGGACAGCAGTCCATGCACCTCCTCTGCAATCACTTAGCTTTCAGAATGTTCCTTTACCTCTAAACCAACCCTAATATCTGCTCACATTATCATGAGACTCAAAGTGTCACATGTGTGCATTATGAAGTGTTTCCCATGCGATCTGTTTAATACCACCTATTATTGAAATTTTAAAAACCTCTGTCAACTTCAAATTGGATGTTGGCACAAGGAAGTGTGAGGTATAGCAATAATGCAAAAGGCCAAATAAGATCATTTACATTACATTTTGAATTATGTTAGAAGAGTTTTCATGGCTATTTTCTTCCTTACTTTGCTCACTGAGATTGCCATCCACTTGTATCCCTTGCCCACATATACATAACAGCTTTCCACTGATATTCTACCCTCTATCTGCAACTCACATACTGATGGTGAGAATACTCAGGTGAAGCTGAACAGCACCTTCACTGACTGTACTGGATCAAACCACACCCAAGGATCTAGGAACTAACTTTTTGACCGATGTGGCACTGCAGCTATTGGAAAAGCCAGAGCCCATAAACAGGGCATCCTCACTGAAGGACATGGATCGATTGCAGGTACCGAAGTACCTCTTCAACTTGCATGGAGTGGTGGCCACAATAGTGCCCCAGCTCTGGAACCTTCTGTGAACAGGAATGTGCTCCTGAGGCACAACCTCTATAGGTCACCATGGTGGCCAATCAGGTCAACTCTTCCAGACAGTCGCTGGCCAGCGAGCCAGCCAGGGACTGAGCGTGACTTGTGAACCTGGTCATTTCTACCCAGCACTGGCCTCCTCCTACATGGGAGCACCTCACTGAGTGTCTTGGTTACTTTCCTCTCATTGCTGAAGCAAAATATGCAACACCCAAACTGAAGAAAGAAAAGGTTTATTTACCTCATTGTGCAAGTTTCAGTCCTTAATCCACTGGCTCCTGGGCAGTGTGGGCTGGCACCGAGACAACACTTCAAGACAGCGGCTGGCAAAAGCAACCAGAGCAAAAGAGAAGAGAAAGCCCCTTTGCCTCCCTTGTATTGTAGGTGTAGCACTCAAAATCTCCTTGCCCTCCTGTTGCATGGGCTCAGGATATTTACAAAGTGAGAACCCTGGCTCCCTGCTGAGTCGCTTAGTTAAATTTCTTTTTTTTTTTTAACTTTTTTTTTTGTCTTTTTCATTTTTATCGGTACTGGGAATCAAACTCACAACTGCCTACTTGCAAGGCAGGTGCTTATGCCACTGAGCTAAATCCCCAGCCACGCTTAGTTAAATTTCTAACTCCAGATGACACACTGTATCATCCATAACACTGAGTATGCTGACACCTGTTGGCATGTCCTGTGCTTATCTGAAGACTTCCAGACCACCTTTCCTCTGTGGTTTTGATTTTTGTTTTTGTAATATAGTGATTGAACCCAAGGCTCTTGTACTGAGCTCCACTAAAGCTCATTTATATTTTTTAAATTTCAAGACAAGATCTGAGTAAGTCATTATATTGGCTGTGCTGGATTGAACTTCTAATCCTTCTGTCTCAACCTCCCAGAGTGCTGGGATTACAGGCATGTATCACCACACCCAGCTTATCACTTCTATTTTAATAAGTGTCACCCTTCCTAGTTTGACCCATCTTAGTTTTCCTGACCACCTACATATGGTGCCACCAAGGAAATCATTCACTCTACAGCCATACTGAGGGATCCTCTGCCTCCCAGAAATTTTTCTAAGGCCACAGCTCAGTAGCCTTTTTCAAGGAAGGATATGTATGCCCATGAGATGTTTGTCATATATATATATTCCCAGGCCCTGGCCAGAGTTTCAAGTCCTTGGGATGGAAAACAGTTCTCTGCTGCTACAGAGGCATAGGGTACACGTCTGTGGAGATCTAAGCACTGGTCACTCAGTCAACCCAGCCATTGAGAAGAACATCTAATAAAACCACCTTAATCTGAACAATGGCTCTAATTTATTCCACATATTTAACTAAATGATTTACTGTATTATAAAAACTGGTTTAATGTCTTTTAAACTAAATAAAAGGAAATATACCTTAAAAAGTTACAATGTATAAGATGTGATCATAATAGATGGTGAGTGTTCAGGGTTTGTTTTTTAAATTTCAATAAAAGACCTATTTCCATGAGTCCCCCTCAAAATCCTCCCTGTGATTTTAGTATACTCGTCCCCACCATTTTGCCACTTTCTGAAGCAGCTCTGGAGTCCTCTTTTGTGATGGCTTTAGGTTCAGGGTCCTGGCTAACTGCATGCCCTGAATCAATTCAAAATATTGCCTTGTTGTGGTCCTTTTGGATGTGGGGACAAGCCAGAAGCCATGCTGTACCAGATCCAGTGTCTAAGATGGGTGGGGGTGCACCACAATGCTGTTACCAGCCTGCCTTTCCCTCAGCAGCAGCAGTCTTTGCTGTATTTTGTATCAAAGACGACTCCCACAAGTGCTTCAGAAAGTGACACAAATAATGGAATTATTATGCTCAAAAAGGAGGGGAATATTTTAAGGGCACTTAAGGGCAGTGTGTCTTTTCTAGTAAGAGATTTTTTTCTTTAGTTTCACGAGCACTCTGTAGTGTGGATGAGGGTGGCCCTGAGACTGAAGCATCTCACCTTTGTGTCCCTGATAAGATGTCATGCATAACTCACTCTCCTCCTGCACAGATTTTTTTTCAAGTTGGAGTTTTCAGTTCGACTGAAAAGTTATAAACACCAAGCAGATTCTTTTGCAAACTTTTCAGTTTGCATAATGGAAAGATTGAACTTGGAGCCATTCAACAAACCAAGTCCCACTGTACTAAACTGAAATCAAAATGGATCAAAGACCTAAGTGTTAAAATAGATCAGTCTGCCAGGAGACATAAGGATGCACAGATTCCACATAAGGATGAAGCCATAGGCAAGCACGTTCTGAACAGAACCCAATTAGCACAAAAAATAGCAGCAAGATTAACACAAGGAATCATATCAGATTTAAAAGCTTTTGCACAGCAAAAGAAACAATCAGAAGACTGAAGAGATAGCCAGCATAATGGGAAAATAATTTTTGCCAGTTATTCCTCAAATAGGGGGCTAATATCTAGAATATAACAAGAACTCAAAAAATTAGATGACCCAAACAAAAAAATGGGTAAGCAAAATGAATAGACACATCTCAGAAGAAGTACAAATGGCCAATAAATCCATGAAGAAATGTTCTGTGTTGTTGACCATTAGAGAAATACAAATGAAAACAATGCTGAGATTCCATCTTACCCAAGAAAGAATGGTCATCATCAAGAAATCAAATAATAACATGCTGGTGAGACTGTGGGGCAAAGGGAGCCCCCTTGCACTGCTGGTGAGAATGTAACCTAGTACAACCACTGTGGAAAACAGTGTGGCAATTCCTCAAAAAACTAAAACTAGAAATTCTATTTGATCTATTTCCTTTCTAGATATAATCCTGAAAGAGTTAAAAACAGCACAGAAACAGACTCACAGACTGATAGCACAGAAGAAAGGATGTAGAAAACATCCACATACATTAAGCAATTTGATCTTTATCAAAGGGGCCAAAACCTGTCCTGGAGGAAAGACAGCGCCCTTAGTAAACAGTGCTGAGGAAACTGGCTCTTCTATGCAGAAGACTGAAGCCAGACCCCCAGTCTCTCTAGGTACTAAACTGGATACAATGCGGTACATTTTTAAACATTCATCATGTACTGGATTTTGCTCAAACTGGTACAAGATATCCTTTTTAAGTTCACTGAGTGCCATCTGCTGGCAGACTTTTTTCAAACTTTGCTGTTCAAGTAGTGCAGATTGAGCTTGGAAATTTTGTCCTAAAATCTGTCCTAAAATTACCGAAAAAGTATTAGGGTTTGCCCATGTTTTAAGTAAAGCAAAGAGAACTCAATGACACGGGTCATGCTTTATTGATTTTTAATTGTGATGACATCAGTGGCCAAGTCTATCCCCACCTCCGCCCCCTCCGCCTCTCCTATCCTTTGCATCTATCTCCCTCCTTCAGGGATCTGTGTCCTGCCTCTTCCCTAATGTCCTGATGCTCCCCTCTGCAACAGTAAATGGCCCCCTCTTTTACCCCTCCTTACCCTTTTCACTCTGCCCACAGTTGCCACTTCCTGGAAGCTGGTCCTGATGACAACCTTGTGACCCACTAAGTCACCCTGTTTAGTCATCACCAAATGACTTCTTTACTTTGAGAGTCTTTTGCTGAACTGTGAGCTCCTTAAGCACAGGATACATGCCTTACTAATTCCTCCTTTCCATCCATGTTGGAATGGTAGGTGCTCAGGAAATATCTCCTAAAGAAACAATGAGAATGAGAAAACAACTTAATAAAATGCAGGAAAGTTTAAGGGTAGGGTAGATAGGGTGGATAGTGATCTCTTTGGGGCACTGTCACTGTTGTCTCTACTTCACAGCCAATCCATCCCCAAGTGAATCAACACTCTCTTAATTCTTCTGTAATATTCAACCCTGCATCAGATGCTCTGGGGAAACAAGTCCAAAACTTACCATATGAACATACTATGTGGTTTGAATCCCTGAGCCACCACTTTACTAGTGGAACAAGTTACTTAACATTTTTAAATTTCTTCATCCACGAAATGGAGATGTTGAAGGCTTCTTCCTCAAAGTGCTGTTTTGAAGAACAAGACAGTAATGTGCAGTAAAGGCAGACATGACAGGGTGCTTGTCGCCATTGTTGTGATTGCTGGAGTCCAAGACCTGACTGCATGGGGATCAGCACCCAGTGGTGCCAGCTGCCATGTCACAGTGTGATTCTGTCCTCCACTCCCTAGCTTGCTTATTCTTGGGGGATCCTCTGTCCCGTGCAAGATCTGTTTTCAATATTTTGCTGTGCCAACACAGAGAATTTTTCTCCAGTGCTGTTTCTTCAAGAAAGGCTAATTTATATCTTTAATTTTAAAATGCCACTGTGCCGGAATCATAACATGCACATAGCCAGACCACATTAATTGAGCGGATATTGTAAAATAGCTAGTTGCTGTCTTGTGTGCTACCATATGGGGTTATAATAGCTTTATATTTCCCACAATGGGCTTGGCCTCCATGAATAAGACAGAAAAGCCAGCAAGCCCAGGGACCCCAGTCTTGGCTTCTCACTGACTTCTCACCAGTAAAGGCAAAGCAAACCAAAGAGAGAAATGACCGCTTCTCAGCTAGGAATGAATCCAAACACACCAGAGGAGCCAATGTTCTATGCACATATTTTATATAATGCCCCAGCCTTGTTTCATGGAAGGTAGAGAGAGATGGCTGATTCTCTACTTTTGAATGTTTTTTCATTTCCTGCTCTTGTGGCACATGATATCACCTTGAGAAAGAAAGGCAGAAAATGAAATGGCAAGCACAGGTGAAGGCCTGTGGGTCAGTGGTTCTATTGCTCTTTTCCTACTTGAAACGAGGTGAGCAGAAGAGCAGGGGTGGCGAGAGAGGGGGAGATGAAAGAGGTGGTAGGGAGATGACAGACTGTGCTGTCCAGCTGCCACTGTTGGAACAGCTTCATGGAACCTCTGTTCATGTGGTTGCTGGGGCCATGAGACAGACAGCAGTGACAGGAAGCCTGGATAGCAAAACCAAGCTCTCAGTTCATCCACCCAGGCTGGATCCCACCCAAAGCAGCTTTTCCACACACTGCCCTAAATTATTGGAGGTAATCATGAACTCCTGATTGAAGTAGGGGAGGGGAGGTGTAGCCAGATTTAGAACAGAAAAGTGAACCCAGTGAGGAAAGTCTTCAAGTTTATCTGCTATCAGAGTTGTGAGGATTATCTTAGCAGTCCGTCTTCTTTAGGGAACAAGGGATCTAGTGAGATCCTCTTGTAGAGTCAGTCACCTGACTTAAAGGAGGGCTTGAGTCCACAGGCAGTATGGCTGGTTGGGGAAAAGTGAGACTGCGTGTGACAACAAGGAGGTTGCACTTAACAGGGATGAGAGTAGAGGACTTAGAAGTAAAGGATTCTGGTCCACCAGGATGTTGGAATCTGTAACTGTCTGGAGTAAGGATCCTTCCATACATTAATGCAAAGGGGCTTAGCATGGTGAGGTCACAGGGAGAGTCTCAGCTTGAGAAGCAGGGGTGGGTCCAACGTTGTACTTGAATGGTGAATTTACTGTATGTTTTTTTTTCTTTTTAATTTTTAAGAGAATAAAACCAAATAAAAACAGACTAAAACCAATCAAAACAAAACAGTGAAAGCAAAACAGGACTTCAAAACAAGATAATAGGAAATCAACAATGGCTACCATAATGCCTCTTGTTATCTTTAAAATAACTCCCCATACCATCAGACCTAATAAAATCAAATAAAATACAACACAACAGAATAAAACCTGTCAAACTGTATTCTGTTTTGTTTGGTTTGATTTTATTATATCTGATCGCATGGGCAGCTATTTTGAAGATAACAAGATATATTATGGTAGTCATTGTTGATTTCCTATCATTTTGTTTTGAAGTCCAGTAGATATGTATCTTTTAAGATTCCATTTGCCCTTATTATGATTACTGGGAGTGATAAGGAATATTAAAGTGCCAGTTTATGTTGAATAATTTTGCCAGGTGTTGAGAAATCTGAGAATTGAATTCTGGTCCATTATCTGACTGCAGGGAAGCTAGCAATCCAAACCTCAAAACGATCTCAGTTAAGAGCATGTTGGTCACGGTGGAAACCCTTTTATTGGTGGAGAGGAAGGCTTCTGTCTATCCCATATGGGTATCCACTAAACCAGTAAATAATGAGTCCTGTTAACGGGGTCAAATGAGTGAAATGTATTTGCCAATCTTCAGCAGGCAGATGGCCCTTAGCTGATGTGTGGGAAAAGGAGGAGGATGGATGTTAGTTGTCACTGAAAGACGGAGCAATCTTATGAGCACTGGTATAGGATTTTTATTATCTGTGGAGTGTTTGTGCAGCTCTAGAAAATGAGTGAGGAGAGGTCTTGCATGAGAATGAGAGTGGCATTCAGTAAGGGTAAGGATGTGAGAGGTCTTGTGGAAGACGAGGAAGGGGTGGGGGATACCAGAGTGGTCCTCTCAATCTTTTCCCCATACAGCCTACCAAAATCTTAGGGAAAGGAAGAAATAACAAAGATATGAGCTCAACAGGACAGGTTTATTTCAGAACAAACCTGAGAGGGACCATCCTGGCCCTCAGGCAGGCCAGCAACTCTGCTACAGGCTGTCAGGTCTTTTCTAGACTCGTGAGCATAAAGGGACTGTGAAAGAGAAAAGGTCAAAATGGGACTTTTGAGGGGGAGAGTCCAGTGAGATGGATTTGCGGCTGCCTGCCAGGGATGAGTCTTGAGAAAGTACAGGAAGTGAGCATTGCCTGTCAGGAGCAGAGCTGAGGAATGATGGGCGCTATGGGATGTAGCCATGGTTACCAGGTCCCAGTAACCCATGATTATACATCTTTGGCAAGTGTAAAAACATAGTGGGGGATGGAAGGGGCTT
Organism: Cavia porcellus; assembly: GCF_034190915.1. NCBI lineage: Eukaryota > Metazoa > Chordata > Mammalia > Rodentia > Caviidae > Cavia > Cavia porcellus. Next base: position 18,801,263 of record NW_026947506.1, read on the forward strand.
GAAGTAGGCTCTGGTCTGCCTAGGATGGCAGCTGTTTGACTCCTTCACCAATAAGGACATATGAAAGAGGTCTTCGTTTTCATTTACTGAAATACTTTCAGTATGTGGAAGTAAGTCTGTAATGCTTTGGGGCTTCATTCAGTAAAATGGAAATAATCATCACTTCTCTTTCCCATTAATCAAGAGACAAAATGTCAGTGTCATGGTTAAAATGTGGAGTGTCCACCAGAGGCCCTTAATCGGAAGCCAGCTCCCCAGTGCAGCACAGCTAGGAGGTCCAGCCCAGAGAAGAGACTGGGTCACCAGGGCCTAGCTGGCTGCTAGCAGGTGGCGTCCGGCTGGAGGACTGAGTTGCCTGGGTGTGTCTTGAAAGTGGATGTCCCATCCTCAGCTCTTCCTCTCTGGCCGGTTTCCCTGCTCTCTGCTCCCTAGCTGCAGTAAGATGGGAGCCCTCCTCCAGTACGCATTTCCAGCTTGACTTTCAGCCCAGGAGCCAGCCGACCCCAGGCACTGAAAACATGAGAAAAATAAATCTTTCCTGCTTTAAGTTGTATATGTTGGGTGTTTCTTCCCAGTGACAGCAAAGTGACTTGTGACAATCAGGCACCATGATCCTTCCACCACCTCCTGATGCTGTAGTAACTGTCCTCTCCTTCATACTCATATGTCCAGCTTCCTCTCACCTGTGTAAGATAAGTGCCTCTTCCAGGGTAAGCGTGGTCGCCTGTCACTGAAGACCTTTCAGAGCCATCTGGCTCCACTTTTCTAGTCTCATCTCGACATGTGAGATCAGAATGCTTTTTGCCAGTCTTCTGAACATGTCTTAGGCTCATGTGAGTCTCTCTCCTTTTCTAAAAACCCACCACATTTCTCCTAAACCCCACCACCTTGGAAGACCTAACTCAAATCCTCTCTCTTTGAAACTTCACTTGACCATGAAATGGAAACCTGCCCCTGAAGCACTGTGGTAACTTCCTGTTTCACAACCCAGGAGGCACTTTACTGCCCTACTTTGCACTAACTGTGTATGCATTATCTTATTATGGGGGACAAAGCACCAAAGACTTCAGATCACTGCAGGCTGTTAGTACTGACTCTGCTTTTGCCCACTGGCAACCCATTGCAGAAGGTGGAAAGATGAAAGGCACAGTTGATCACAAGGCAGAGCCCTGAGATGAAACACAGAGCCCATCCTTGGGGAGCACCTGTTCTATTGGGTCACCAGGGCTGCCATAGCCAATCACCCCAGACCAGAGCCTCCTGGATGGTGAGGCATGAGATCAAGGCATCATCTCTAGGGCTGGCTCCTCCTGAGGAAGTGATCTACAGGGGTCCAGCTTTTCCCTGTGTCTTCACAGTCTGTCTTTTGTCCCTGTCAGTACCTAAAGCTCTATTTCATAAAAGAACATGAATCATATTGGATAAAGGCCCGGCCCAATGAGATCATTTAACTTGTTTTTTGAGGTAGGGTTTCACTATGACCTTGAATTAACTTAGTAGCTGAGGCTGGCCTTGAGCATGCAGTCATCCTCCTGCCTTGGCCTCCCAAATGCTAGAATTACAGGGGTGTACCCTCACACCCGACTGAGATCATTTTATTTTAATGACTCCTTTAAAGACATTTCTGTAAAAACAGTCACATTCGAGTTACCATAGGTTAGAGCTTCCAAGTATGAATTTTGGGGAGACATTATTTAGCCCAGATAGCCTACTTATTATGAGGAAGAACAGGACAAAGCAGAAGGAGGAGAAGGGAAAAAAGAGGAGAAAGAGCCTTTGAGCAACAGCATGACAAGAATTTCTTTCTTTAACATTTATTTTGATCATTTTACATTAACTAAAAATTTCCCTAATATACGAATGCTATCCAGCCTGGATCTACACATGGGCACAATGACAAGGGGCCTCAGCAAGACGAACGATTCATGCCTGTTCTGTGATGAGAGGGAACTGACAGTAATTCCCACAATTGGCTGCAAATACTTCTGCTCAAATTAACACTGTAGAGAAGTTGATGCATTCATTTCTCTAAAATTATGTCCAATATTTTTAACTCTACTTTTGTTACCTTCATAAAGTTAAAGTGAGGAGATGTTTGATGTTGCAGACTGATCACTTGGTCCCAAATGTAGTCATAATCCTAGTACCTGTAAGCACTCATGGTCTCTGGTCTCTATAGGATGCACTAAAGGCCTTTCCATACAAGGAAGGAGATACGGGAACTCAAATCCAATACAGTAAACACCTAGTCACTAGTCATTTCCACAAATCCACTTACTGTAGTTTCAATATTGTAACTATCTGTTCTGATACACAGAAATCCTTGGGTAAACAGAGAAAAATCAAACTATGTATCCTAGAGTGTCTAAGCCATTCATTCTACTGCTTTGGTAGATGATACCCATAACCATCCATACTCAACTAGTAGCACTGACTGACATAAGAAGTGATGATTTACCTCTGTGGGAATCTATCCCTTAAGAGTTTGAATTGCATAATTCTGCTTTCTGACACAAAAAAAATTAGAGACTCAGGAAGCAGGAGGACAAGTAAGGCACAGGGGGAAAAGGCAGAAGCAATCGTTCAAGAGAACCAGTCACCCATTGATGTCCCTGGGTTCAGGCAGAAACACAGAGTGACTGGGCATGAGAGCAGGGCCAGGCTGACTTAGCCACCACCCAGCTGCTGTGTGAGGAAGAGAAGTCTGAAGAGAGCTGGGAACCAGCCAGAAGTGCTGGAGGAAAGAGGCAGATGCTGCTGAAAGATAATAATGCCGGAAAGCCATGATTGCAGCTCCTGTTTGCTGGGCTTTTCTGCATCAGGTAATTTAATCATTAGGACATTTTAGTGAAGTTGCTTTACAGAGGAGCCAATAGGGCCTCAGAGCTGTCAGGGTTGTGCCCTTGGCCCCCCAGAAAGGGGCAAGGCTGGAGAATAGATTGCTCTGTCTGACCTTTTAGTGCAATCCAATAGAAGCCAAAGGGCCTTGATGGCGTCATTCATCTATGGGAAGGCACTGGGGATGAGTTATTTATTTTGGGGCCAGGTGGAGGATGACATGAAGGACAGGGAAGATTTGACTGAGAATAAAATCACTAGGTATCCTTCAAAAAGAGAATGAGATAGATACCTGGTAGTTAGAGAACTTGAGTACCAAAGACCATTGCAAGAAGAGTCTCAAAAATTACTCATCAAAGCAATCACCCAGCCCACCTCATGCAAGTCCTTCTCAGGCCTGCTATAGCTGAGGTCTAGGGCAGAGCTGAGTCTCAATGTTGGGGGCCAGGGCCCATGATTTAGGGTGAAGAGGGGAAGAGAAGCCAGCAACAGATCAGTAATCAAACCTCATTAAAGCCTGCAAGGTGACATGTGCCTGTAATCCTAGCACTCTGGGAACCTGAGGCAGGAGGATCACAAGTTCAAGCCCAGCCTGGGAAACTTAGTAACATAGACAGACCCCTGTCTTGTGACTGAAAAATTTTTCAAAAGATTGACAATGCAGTTCAGTGTGAAGTCCCTGGATTCAATGCCTAATACCACCAAAAAATAAAAAATTAGTAAGGGCAGCAGCTGTCTTGAGCCCCACAGCTGACCACCCTGTAGCAGATCACAGGAAGCTAAGGAGTCCTGCAGTTTCTATGGTCCAGTTCAGGGTGATGGGGACCTCAGCTAGACCTGCTTATGAGCAGAAAGCCCCCATGTGCCTCTAGAGCAGATCCTGTTTCCTGGCACCTCCCATTCATCTGGCAGACTTTCACATAATCTGGAGGGTTCCAATTCCACCTGTGGCAATTCTGTGACTGTGGGAGGTGACCCTGCACCTGTGTGATGCTCCTGAAGGCACTACTATTCCTGGCAAGAAGGTAAAGGAACATCTCGTGGTATGGCCACTGCCCAGGGAGAACCTGCAGATGAGAGATGCATGAAACCCCTCAATCGAAACCTCTTGCCACGTTCTCCCCATAACTGAAATACGAATCCTGCATGCACTCAAACACTGGAAATCCCTTTTGATGCACTAAAGTTAAAGAGCATTTCCACTTTACAGCAAAGTGGAAACGACAGCTGGGCAGACAGCAACGTCACGCAGCCTGGCTCCACCACATGCCTGGTGTTTCTGGGTCAGAGACCCAGAGAAAAACTGTCAGCAAGCCACGCTCCCATGAGGTCTTCATGCAAAGGGCAAATGAGCATGCTTATGCACACTGAGCTGTCTCCTCCTCCTGCAGCCTGCAAACGCGTTCGCTGAGTCTCCAGCTCAGTTTCTTCCCTCTGCTCAATGACATGAAGTAAGCAGAAATGCACCTGTCTTCTCCACACCTTCCTGCCTCTGCAGGAAGCAGGCTGTGTCACTTCTTCAGCTTCCCTGAAGTGTTCTAGCGCATGACAAGGTGTGACTGCAGGGCAGACTCCATGATGTGTATGTGATACACTTGAATTATATATATTTAGTAAGTTGGAGGAAATGCTAGCCTTCAGGCTAAGAATCTGAGAATCAATTTTAGAGTAAGGTCCGATAATTTTTCCGAAATCAATACTTTCTTACTTGGTGCCAGAAACCATGCTAGAGCTCAGAACGTGAGATAAATCCTCTGTGCCCACAAAAACTTCAAAGAAACAGATGTGAATAAGCTTACTGTGGGTGCCACAAAATACCTGAGATCATCAACTTATAAAAAGAGATTTATCTTGGCTCACAGGTGTAGAGCCATGGTTTCTACCATGGGCTTCTGCAGAACAGTCAACCTAAACTATAACAGCAGACACACAAACTTACAATCATAACAAATACGGCAAGTGATGAAGACAGCAGTACTAAGACATGAGGCAGTGGATCAATGTGACCCATGGGAGACTGAAGCCAAAATGCAAATGGGTTCCAAGAAGACTGACAGGAAAGGTTTACCTAATAAAACTGTCAGCACCTTTCCCTGTGAAAACAGAAGTCAGATTTACATGCCTCCAAGCTTTTTAAAAGTTTTCACAAAGAAGGAGGGATAAAGAGAAATGAGTCATATATAGAATACTTATTAGATGTCAAACAGCACTGAGACCTCCATCACAGGCCAAAATAAAGGAAGCCCCCTCCCAGCACATCTTTCTCCACATTACAGCCAAAAGCAATTTTAAAAAAAAAGCAGATGATGGGAAAGAAGGACATAAATTCTTTGCAAAAGGAAAAGCTAATGGAAGGGATGGAGGAGGAGAGAAATTAACAAGAAGATTTAATTATGTGTATGCAGCAACTGCCCACAAGAATGTAATCATGTATGCAAAATTGGGCTAATAAAATTTTTAAAACTAATTTTCTATTCTAAAAAAAAGCGGCCATTAAATACTCTGAAAAGTAAAATGTGGACAATTATTTGGAAAAGAAAGTAAAAAAGCTTGGAGAAAAACTAATATTACATTGAGTGTCCTAGCTTAGTTTTTCATTTTTAACATAGCTTCTGTGCAGCTCGCACAGACATCCAAACTCTGGAAGAAACTGCCTTTGTCTTCTTGGGGGCAGGTAAAGATCCCTGCTGAGCCCCACCTCCTAAAGAAGTCATAGCCCCCAAAATGGGGAGCACGCCTTCAGTGCTTGGACTTCAGGGTCATGGTCACACAAGACCCAAACTATAGCACAAACCAACATCTTTCATCAACAGGATGAGAAATTCTAAGCAGCGTGTTACCAAATCTATTCTGACAATGTGTAAAAAGGATAAAATACTCATAAAGAAGTGTAGTTTGTGTTAGGAAGGAATGCAAGGCTGGCTCAACACTTGGAAACCAACCAGTATAACTCATCAATAATACGTTAAAGAAGAGTTAAAAAATAGAACACATTGGAAAAATCTTAATATTCATCCATTAAAAGAAACTTCAGCTAACTTGTGACAGAGGAACCTTTCTTAACTGATAAAAGGCAGTTAGAGAAAAAGTGTTCAGGTAGATTTATACACAGTATGATTGACAACTACAGTGAATATTTAATTTTTTTAAATGTACAAAAATAAGATAAAATAAATTGAAAATTATGCACATACTAAAAAAGTATTGCCATGAAAGACGTTGCCCAAAATACCCTCAAAATAATCTGCTGTTGTTCCGATACACTTATCCCACTGCTCTTGCTACTTTCTGAAGCAGTTCTGGAAACTCGTTTACATCAGTGTATTTAGTTATGCTGTTGTGGCACAACTAAACAATATTCTGAGTCCATTCAAAACTTTTACCTTTCACGATCATTTTACTTCAGAGAAGAGCTGAGGTAGCACTCAGTGAGTAAGATGCACAAGGATATACCATCAGTTTTTACAAGACTGCCTTTCCAGAGGATGGCAGGTGGCACAGCATTCACCAAGTTTGCAATTAAACTTTACAAAAGGGAACTTCCAGGACTACTTCGGAAAGTGGCCAGAATGATGGGGTAAGTGTGCTTGAACCAAAGGGTAGTGTCTTATGGAGGATTAATGGTGAAGCATCTTTTACTGTAATAAGTGATTTTCTAAGTCAAACATTCACCTTACATTTCGGTCATACCTTGTAACTAACAGAAAAAGACTGAATTCCTTCCCATTAAGTAGGAAACATGGCAAGGATTTTGCTCATTCTTCTATAACTTTGTACTAGAAGTCCTAGCCAGTGTGATACAGCAAGAAAAAAAAAAAAAGAAAGAAAGACATTCAGATTAGAAACGAATAAAACCTCTGTTTAGAGAACATGATTATCTATGTAGAAAATCTTAAGGAATCTACAAAAAAGAAAAGGTCCTAGAATTAATCATTATAATTAACTAAAAAGTCAATATACAAAAATTTATTTTATTTCTGAGTATTACCAAAAGCAATTTAGTATTACAGTTTTACAAGTATGCTAATTTTAAAATAAGCAAACAAAATGGAATGCAATAAGAATGGTATCTTATACTGAAAACTATGGTTTAAAAAAACTGTTAAAACAAAGTAATCTCAAAGAAGGCCTAAACAGAAACAGAGATTGTTTTTGTTAGATTTCTCCATCTGAGAGACAACACAATCATCAGGGCAGTGGTTCAAAGCTGTACCCTGATGAGGCATATCTCCTTCTTCCCAGAAACCCCTATGGCTTCAACCTTCCAAAAGTCTGTGCCAAAGCTCGGGCATGTAAGGATGTACCAAAACCCTGCACTCTCATGAAATAAATCAGCTCACATCAGTCCCCAGGGCCCTTCCCCCATCAGAGCCTATATCAGGCAGAAGCTGCCCTTGGTCTGCAGGAGAGCCACCACGGCCCTCCTTGTGGTGACTCCCTCTGTGCCCCCCCATTACACTTTTTTCTTATCTACTTGCCTCCTCTCTTTAATTTTCTGCACTGCTCTAGATTGAGTACAGCTCAATCAGTTTTTATGAAACAGTGGTGAGATATCAATTCTTATGGGTATTTGAATCGTCAATGGAAGTATAATCAAAATCCCAACAGAACTTTTTGCAGATGTTGACAAATTGATTTATAATTTTTCTTCCTGAGGTTTCAATTATCCAATATCAACTGCTGACCATAAACATTGAATGGGACATTCCAGGAATAAATAATTCATAAATTTTAAATTATGTACTATTCTGAGTCACATGATGAAATCTTGCACCATCCACATTGTCTCCTTCAGGGTGAGAGTCAGCTTTTGTCCAGCATGTCACATGGCCTGCTGACTGGTCACTGAGCAAACATGTCAAATCCCAGATTGACTGCCATTACATGGTGCAGAAGAGAGACCACATTCATGTAACTTTACTACAATACATTGCTGTAGGACACGACCTGGGCAACTCCCTTGAATTCAGAACAGTTGCTTCAGCATTAGTTAAACCCAAACCTGTCTCCATGTACTATAGGTTCAGAGCTGGCTATGCTGTTTTTTTCTCCCTTCAGTTGGCTCTAAGCAATGCAAATAAGGCTAGCCAAGGTACTGATACGTAATCCTTGAGGCCAGCTGACATCTTCCTGTTTCCTCAAACCAGGTTCCCTCTAAACATTTGAGCACAATGGAATGGTAGAGCCACATAGCTCCAGAAACTTCAGCTGGGTTTATGCTACAAGATAAGAGGCCATGACTTCCCAAGACACAAAAGTTTATACATCAAAAACTGAAGCAATAGCCTCCTAAATTATTTAAATTCTTCCTAAATTGAGATATGCAGATTGGTCTTTCTGCATACCCTTCTCCCTGCCTATTGCAGAGATACTTTCTCTCCATCTAAGAGCTCAGCTCACCTCACATTGTTGACATAATTCCCACCATCCTCACCATCAGTCATCCTTGAGCCACTCACTTCTTCACAAGATAATAAATTCTGGGTGACACTTTGGATCAGGGCCTTTGTCCCATGTATCCTTATCTAGACCAGACTCAGGACACCTTGGATGCCCATAACTTTGAATATGTCTTAGTGTCTAGTGCATGTATTGCACTAGAGGTGATAGTCTGGAATTAACCACTAGGCTTCCAATAATGCTTCAGTGAGATTACAAATATAAAACTTCTTGAGCTGTGAGGAAGATGAATAAAAGAATTACAATATACAATATTGGATTACAATACATTCCTATAATTGTTCTATTCATTATTGTTAATATCAACTATTCCTAGTTTATACATCAAGCTTTATAATAAGTGTCAATAGATAGGGTGAAAAGAAAGCATATAGTGTTCAGTGAAATCCTTGGTTTTAGCATTCACCAGGATCCTGGATTGTAGCTCACATGGATAAGGAGGACGTCAATCCATGCATAAAGGCTAAAAACCTGGCATAGCAAAATAAGCCCAAAAAGACAAACTTGCAGAACACATACCACTTGATCTCAAGTTACAGTAATCAAGACAATGTGATATTGACTAAAGGATAAATACACAAGTCAGTCGAACAAACTAGAGTGCAAAGTGGACCTAAAAAGCAGGTTCAATTGAACTTTTTAAAGATGTAGAGATAGTTCTGTGGAGAGAAGATAGTCTTTTCAACAAAACTAGTCAAAATTAATCACAGAGCTAAAAGTTATGAAGAGCACTAAGCTACAAGTTTTAGAAACAAATATAGGAGAAAATCATGATATTCCTGGATTAGAATAATGCATTGTATATAACACCAAAATATAATACTGCAAGAAAACAATGGATAATTAGAGTTAATCAAAAGTGAAGACTGTCACAGTAATGCAAAGAGAAGACAGAGACTAGGGGAAAAAGATACATGTTGGTCACACATAAGCCAAAATAGTTGTACCCAGAGTATCTAAGGAATTTTCTAAAAGGCAACAATAATAAAACTATGGGATTTTTAAAAGCGTTAAATATTTTAACAAATACTTTAATCAAAATATATATAAACACATAAAAAGATAGCCAGCATCATTAGTCATTCAAAAAATATAAATTAAATCTATAATGAGATAGCTCTACATACTTATTAGGAGGGCTATGTTACTAGACACAGTAGCACACAGCTATAATCCTAGCTGCTTTGCAGGCTGAGGCAGGAGGATCTCAAGGCTAGCCTGGGCAATTTAACAACAACAACAAAAGGCTAGGGATGCCACTCTATGAAAAGCCCTGGGTTCTAACTTCAGTATTGAATAATGGATGATAGATGGGCAGATGGATAATAGATAGATAGATAGATAGATAGATAGATAGATAGATAGATAGATATAGGGAAGGAGATGTGGCTCAGTGGTAGAGCACTTGCTCAGCATGGATGAATCCTTGGTTTAATTCCCAGCAGCACACATACCAAGAATGCCAAGATCTAAATAAAATATGACCCTACAAAATGCGGGTGAGGAGGCAGACCCCAGAGGATCTTGGAAACAGCTTGGCAGTTCCTTGTAAAGTTAAGCATGTACTTACTATATGATCTGATAGTCCCACTTGAAGGGTTTTCTCCAGAAGCAATGCAAACTTACATTCATACAAAATCATTATGCAAATAACATGTAGCAGCTTCGTTTATACTCATCTAAAGCTGGAAACAACTTAAATGCTCTTTAGTGAATGGATAAACAATGAATAAGCACATTTGGCAGTAAAAAGAAACAAACTGTTGATACTTGTAAAAGCGATGACTCCCAAGTTCATTATGCAAGGTTTGAAAAGCGAGGCTCAGGCATCTACATATGGTAAATCTACTAACACAACATCTTGGGAAAAGTCAAACTATGGAGAAAAACAGGGGTGCGAGTGCGGGAAATCACCCAGAACAAGGTGTTTAGCAGGGGTATCTGCAGTCACCAAGCTTGGTGGTGGATCACACAGTTGTATGCATTTTCAAAAGCCAGACCACTGTACACCAGGAGTGATTAACATCGTGCATAAATGAAAAATTAAAAGTCAATTATGCGCTAAAAACACATTACTTAAATTTTTCTCTTTTGTAAGGTGTTTGAATCACACTGTCTCAATTCCTTCCGCTAACAAAGCTATGAAATGGACAATTTCATCCCCACATTATAAATGAAGAAACACAGGCTCAGCATAGACAAACATTAATTGTCATGTATTTAGCAAGAGACTGAGCAGAGGTGCGAAGCAAGACACCTGGCTGTAATATCTTCTTTCTTTCTCCTGCATAGTAATCAACGGAATAGATCCACACAGCACATGTAAACACACACCACAGACAGTATCCACAAACATTCACAAAACACACAGGCACAAGTGAATCTTTGAAGTTGATATGTAAATAGAACAATTTTTTTGAAGGTAATATGTAAATAGAACAATTTTTTTTTTTGGTAGTACTGGGGATTGAACCCAAGGCTTTTAGCACAGTTATACTTCTAGTTCTTTTTTCTTTCTTTTTTAAATTTTTTTTTATTTTTCAGTTTTTGAGAGTCTTGCTAAGTCACTGAATTGCTGAGATTGGACTCAAAATTGCAATCCTCCTGTTTTCGTCCCCTAAAGTGGGATTGCACCACTGTTCCTAGATGCAAATATATTTTATTAAACATAAGCAAAATGATAACCCATGGTTACTATTTGGACAGCTTTCCCCAGCTCTCCTAACTTTATTCTTTCTCTCCTCCTTCTCCTCGTCCTCTTCCTCCTGCTCACCTTCTTCACCTTCTCATTTGCCTCTTCTTTTTTTCTTTACTTCACCAAGGTCTCTCTGTTTCAGTCCTGATGTCGTAGGCCTGGAATCTATATGTTGAGGGCGGGTCCCACCTCCAGGAAAGGATGCTTCTGTCTGTGGTGGTCTCAGTCATGTGGGGCTCTGCTTTTCCTAGAATCCAGGTGATTGCAGGTTCAGAATGATGGCTGGAGACTTCAAGTACATCTGAATGTCCTGTAAACACCTTATCTTGCTGTATTCAGTCATTAAGGCAACTGAGATTGTGGAAATTTATGGTTATTTCCCACTATCCAGCAGCTTCAAGACAGACAGACACTCCCAAGACAATCCACATACACCTATGTGGGGTGAAAAGGAAGTTGACTGAGGATTTTCAGCAACAAAGAACACAGACTGAAGGTCCAGCTTTGTGCCCTTTAGTTACCATAGGACATCTGTAAATCCACAAGAAGAGCCATGGTTTGTAGCAAAAATGGCTCTGAGGTCTCCAACCGTCCCAAGAGAAAACACAAACTAGGTGTTGTTGATGAGCACAGAAGAGCCCAGGGTTGGCATGTGCCCCACGGTGGTCCCTGTCTGTGTTATGACTGCATCATCTTAAATGAAAGAACCCTGGAAAACATAAAGAAAAATTTGGCAATGGTTATGTTGATTTTCCTTTGATTTCCTGATTGGCACGTATAAGCTAGCCCTCATTTTTTTTTAAGGAAAAAAATCAACAAATAATAAATTTAGCAAATCAACATGTAATAAATATTGACAATTCATGAAGCATGTAGCTGTTAAATGAAAATGCATTATCCTGGAAGGAAACAAGATATGTAATTTTGACATAGACCACCTCATGTTTCCCAGGATTTCTGGTTTTTGTTTGTTTTAATTTTAAAGAGAAAATTAAAAATTTCAAAACACGATAATTAGAGGGTAACAATGCTTAATATATTGTGCACTATTATCTGTAAATTACTCAGAGTAAAAGATGTCTGCATTTAATTGTTTGAACAATATTAACACAAACCTTTCTTTTCAGTGAATTCAGAGAAATTAGTAGTATAACTATGTTAACTACCAGGTCTCTCACTAGGGAGACAATATGTTTATACATGCAGATCTGATTTATTTCACTTGTGAGTATGGTCTCTAATTGTATCCATTTACTTATAAAAGCCTCAAGTTTATCTTTCTTTTGGGCTGAGTAGTACTCTTTTGTATAAAGACACATCTTTTTATCGGTTCTTTGGTTTATGGGCATTTAGGTTGTTTCCAAGATTTAGCTATTACAAATTATGCTGATATAAACATGGGTGCACATATATTGCTGGGGTATGGTATTTTTAATTCGACTGAGAAGATACCCAGAAGGGGAATAGCTAGATGAAATGGAACCTTTGATTCTAGTTTTTGAGGAATTTCTACACACTAATTTCCAGAGTGGTTGCATCAGTCTGTACTTCCACCAACAGTGGAGAAGTGTTCATTTTTCCCTCCAGCCCCTCCAGCATTTGTTTTTGGTTGACTTTTTTGTAATAGCCATTCTTTCCAGGGTGAGTTAGAAGAATCTCAGCGTTGTTTTAATTTTCATACTTAAAATGACCAGTGATGTCGAATATTTTTTCATATATTTATTTACTGTTTATATTTCATCTGAGAAGTGTATATTTACCCCAGATGCCCATTTTTTGATTGGGCCTTTAAATTTGGGAGGTCTGATTTTTTTTGAGTTCTTTATATGCTCTTGATAGTAATCCTTGGAGGAACAACTGGCGAATATGTTTTCCTACATTGTGGATCATCCCTTCACTCTCTTAGTGATTTCTCTTGCTGTGCAAAAGCTTTGTGATAAGACAAGATCCCAGTTGTTGATTCTTTGTGATAGTTTCTATGCGATCACAATTTTATTCATAAAATCTGCCTACACCATTGTCTTCAAGGGTTTGACCTATTGTATCTTCCAGTACAGTTTATGTTTCTGTTTTAATATTTAGTTACATCTTTGGTGCATTGTGACCCAGGGTTTCTGTTTAACCTCATCTCAACATGTGTACCCCAAGGTTGAGAACTCCCTGAGCTCATTGCAAGTAAAAATGACTCCTCAAAAATGTTACAACTTTTTACCGATCTCTTTGGTGGAAGCAGATGAAAATTTAAAATTTTAATAAGGAATGTTTACCTTAGGACAAAAGCTGAAGGGGATGATCAGTACACACCCACAGCTCACACTTTCCTGTAGATCCAGCCAAATATGAGCCAAGGGCAGAGTATATTTCACCAAAACCTCATGACCTTCTCTGGGAGTGGGTAGGATAGTTCCTGCCTCAGCCTCAAACACAGCCATCAGCTCACTGGAGAAGACCTGATGAGAAAATCAGGCAGGCACAGACTTGGTGCTGCCTCTCGCACAGACAGCTGCACCAGCATGATGCAGAGGAGCAGCCCAGGTGCTGGAGCCAACTCATCCACCCTGCCGCCCCATGAGGGGAGCCACCCGGGGGAGGGCAAGGGAGGGTGGGGGCTAGGACTACAGTCAGGTTTAGGGTTAGAGTTAGGGTCTGGGTTGGGTTTAGGCTTAGGGTTGAGGGTAGAGTTCGGGTTAGAATTAGGCCCAGGGTTAGAGTTAGGGTATGGTCAGAGTTAGGATTAGGGTTAGAGCCAAGGTTACAGCTATAGCTGTGGTTAGATTTAGGACTAAGGTTAGACTTAGAGTTAGCTTCTAAGTTAAGTTTAGAATTAGTGTTAGGGTTAGATTTAAGGTCTGGACTAGGGCTATGGACAGTGTTAGGGTTATTGTTCGGATTAGAGTTAAAGCTATAGTTAAGTTCAGGGCTAGGGTTAGAAATACATGGTTAGTTTTATAGTTAGGACTAGGTTCAGGGCTAGCATTAGGTTCTTGTTCAGAGTCTGTGTTAGACTGACAAAATAGCCCATCCTGGAACAGGCTGTCTTTGCCCTCTTTGTCTCTGGTCTCTAATACTCAGCATTGTTGAAGTTTAAAATCTGGGAGATTTGTAAATTCAAGTTTTTTAGTTAATTTTAGTTTCATGATAAGTTCACTGTGAGGTGGAAGAAGGTGACCCAGTCTCCCTGAGGCTGTATTTGCCCTAGCCTTTTCTAGTCTCCAATGCTCAGCCCAACTGTTTTACGGTTCATCTAAGTTCAAGGTCAGAGTCAAGATCAGGGTTAAGCTCACTAGAATGTTTAGAGTTAGGAGTAGGGTTAGGGTTAAATTCAGCCTGAGGGTAAAGTTTAATGCTAGATCGGGGTCAGGGACAAAGTTAGGCTGCATATTAAGGGTTAGGGATAAGTTTATGATTAGGACTTGGTTTACATTCAGGGTTAGGGTTAGGATTACAGTTAGGACTGGGATCAGGGTTAGGGTTAGGGTTAGGGTAAGTATCAGACTCAGGGTCATGGTTAGGTATAGATAAGAGACTCATGTATATTAGACTGTAGTGGTGTATTTCAGAGTTTGACACCTATTTCTCATTGTCACCTCTGGATTTTTTGCCTAAGCAGTAGAAGTCACCTTTTCCTCCTATTCGAAAAATAAAGTCAAGTGAAGGGAAGTTAGTGACAAAGTATACACATTTTTACTTTTTCCTGAATTTGCCATTGATTCAAATTAGGTTTCTCATCACAGCTATGCTTCTTGTCACACCCACTGTCAAAGTGCAAGGTGTGGGACGCAAACCTGTGTAGGGATGCTTGCCATGGTAACAACTGCAGAGCAGCAGTAATTTATCACTGGCCTAATTATCATTAAAAAGAATGGGCAGCTTTATTTCTATAAATAGCAGAGATAAAAGTTTTTTCTATAACTGCTTCAATTGTCATACTAATAAAATTAATAACATTTATCTACTAGTTAGCCTTGTTGTTTGCCATCTCTGTTTTAAAAATGTGATTGAGTTTACAAAGAAAAATGCAGGGAGACTCAGAGGCAGAGTGTTGGAGCATGGCCTTGGGAAGCTCAGGGTAAACGATGGTGGGAAGCAGTGGTCTCCAAGATCCATACAATGCGGAACTTGGCATGAGGAGTCCTCTGAAGTAGCTCCTAAGTGTCTTTGCAGGTTCTTGGCCCTGCACCTTTGCAGGTGCCTTGATTCCCTTCTCCCTCCATTCTCTCCTGGGGCTGTCTGCTTGGTGCTGCAGCCCACCTGCCATACAGGGTGGGAGAGGGGACAAGCTAGTGACCTGCAGGTGATCCCTGGTGACATCATCATTTGTGACTTGCTTCAGGTGTTTGAGAGAGGATCAAAGAGGGTCTCACATGGACACCACTCCCAGGGCAAAGTCCCATCTTTGGTGTGTGAAAGCTGCTTCCAAATTTTGACTTGCAATCTTGAGGTAGGAGATTAGGCCTTAGGAGCAACCAGATGACTAACAGGGAGGAATGTGTCAAGGGTCATAAAAACTCAGATGACACATGTCGACCCCTGAGAACTTGGCTCCTGAGCACTGTACATGGAACCAATCAGAAAGCAATGTTCCAATCCCTCATTTTAATCTGACACTGTTTGCAGGATTGATCAAGAAAGGGCTGCCTCCAGTCCTTCCTTACACCTAATGGGAAGCCCAAGGAGCCTTTCTGCAGGACAACTGAAGCAGAGCCAGGAACTTTAGATATAAAAAGAGCCATTTCCCTTATCCTCAACTGCTGGGAGTCTGTTCACTGGCCCACTCTAGCCTGCATTGTGTACCTCACTTCTGCTTGAAAAGAAAAAAAAGAATAGAAGAAAAAAATAGAAACATAGCTTTTATAAATGAGAAGGGGAAGAGGGGCTAAAGGGAGGGGAGGGGTTGGAGAAAAAGAAGTACGATATATCATGCAGAGGTACAAATTCCCTATGATGAATGTCATCATTATGTACATCTAGAATGTAACAATAAAATTTTAAAAACAGATTTAAAAATGTACCCTTCTTCTGCCTTTTCTGTATGTGCTGTCCAGTTCTTACTTGGGACATCAAGCATGTCAAGGAGAGGATCCCCCACCTGCTAACAGAGTAGCATTCTATATTTCGTGCTAGGCCTTGGATGTGGAGTCAGTGTGTCCCCCAAATGCTCATGAGCTAGAAGCCTCATGCCAGTGTGGTGACACAGAGGAGTCATGGAACCTTCTAGGTGATAATGGAGTCCTTAGGGACACTGCCCTTGGGAGGAATAAATGCAGGTCTTACATGGGCCCTGCTTGGCACCCCCAATAGTGAGTTGCCACCAGAAGGGCAAGCCCAGTTTCTGAGCCTCTGTTTCCTGTCGCACTGCTGGGCTGCTCTCTTCGCCTGACACAGGCTGTCACTGTGATATCACTTGCCATGTTGTGAGGTAACCAGAAGGCACTCATCTCTAGAGAGGAAAGAGAACACATAGGATTCACTAGGTCTTGGGCTTTCAGTCTCCAAAACTGGGCGCTTAATAATCCAGTTTTCTCAGTCATATATCACAAGGATTTTGTTATAGCAACTGAAAATGAACCAATACAACTTGTTGCCATACCTCATTACTTTCTTTTACTCTAGAGAACCTGTTTACAGCTAAATTAACATGTTTTTAAAATATATCATATCCCAAGGAAATAGAGGAAATTTCTTTCCCTAAGCAGAAGTCTCCCTCAGTGTTTACATTGGGCAGCATCACTGGGGGACTTCTGCAAGCCACAGATGTCCTCTCTGCCTGTCAGGCCACTGGCAGGAGTAAGCTGTGGGCATCACAGTCCTTAAAGCCTCCCAGGTAATTCTTACACTTGCAGAGCTTCAGAGATGAGGCCTGATAGGACTGCAGTTACCTGCTGCGCAGCTGTGAACACCCTCACTATTCTCATCTCTCGAGTTTCAAGATAAGAGACAGGTGACTCAACGATTTCCAGCTCTGAAGTCATCTAACTGCACAGATCCCAAAATAATATGTCTGTGTAATCTTTCAGCACGGTTCTATAAATAGTAAATGTTCCGGGGATATAGCTCAGTGACAAAGGCCTGCCTGGCAATCGTGAGGTCATGAGTTTGATTATCAGTACCAACAAAACAAAACAAAAACAAAAAAAGATACAATGACTATAAATAGTACATGTCTCACTGTTACTTCATTCTCTGTAGTATTTTGAAGACATTTCCAAGATCCATCTTAAATGACCAAGGAAGAATAACTATGGACATTCGGTAGTGATTCCTCTTAAATACAGCTCCAAAAACGAATGAAAGGTAATCTTTGTGAAAATGCATCAGTATTGATTTTTCCATGATTTCTGCGAAGAAAATGTGCTTGCTTTTCCTGAATGTGTCCCTCATGAGAGTGCAGGAGATTGAACAGTAATGACTGAGGAGTTTAATAAAATATTTGTCTTCAAAAAAAAAGGGCAAAATATAAGCGAGGAAGAAAGATAGAGGAAAGGAAAAGAAAAGAAAAAAGAGAAAAGAGAGATGAGACAAAAAAGAAAGACACCCTGATTTTCTGGGGACAGTGATCTCCAATGCTGGAAACTGATTCCTTTGGGGGGGGCATGAGACTTAAACCACCTCCAGGGTGAGCACTTTGGGGAGCCTTGTCAGGATCCCACCACCGGTCACGATCTTACCTTGATCCCTAGGTGAGAGATGCAAACACACCCCCAACACACACAAATATACCATGTGCACACTAGGGGCCCAGAATCTGCATTGGAAAGGACTCACCTAAGGATTTTGCTTGACTTTATTTTTTCCAGCAGATGTATCATCTTTTCCTGGGGGCCTATTAAGTAAAGCAGTGGAAATGGAGTCAGGCTTGGGGTTCTGAGCCTCCACCCAGTTCTAGGAGGGACTCCCAATAGCGGCATCCTGCCTCTGCCTCCAGCTTCCGGTGAGATGCTCATATTCAGATGTGTCCATGGCTACTCTCCCTCCATCTCTCCATTCCTGGGCTGCCTTGGTTACTACCATCAGCTATCCTCTTGTCCCACCACATTCTTTCTCCCCCAACCATTTTATCTTCTCCATGGCTCCCAGAAAGCACATACTTGTCAACAAAGGTCACTGAAGAGAAATCATCCAGCAGATACGAGGTTGCAGTCAAGCAAAGTAACCTTGTAAATATTTGCATTTACCTCACAGAACAGAAGCTGAATGTTCCAGTGTGCTCATTTCCCTGTGCACTCATGTGGCCAGAGTGGGCTCCGGTCGTCACAAATAAATGTAGGTTGTTGTGCATGAAAAAAATAAGACCTCCTCTGAAAATAAACCCTATTATGTCTTTTGGAACAAAAATTAATAGAAGACCTGGTTTACATCTGGAGAAATAGGGCATGTGGCAGTACCACCACTATTCTGCCTTCAGCTCTGTGCTGGGATTTAGAAAAGAATGAGTTTTGTGAGGAATGTGACAATCTGGGTGCCATCAGTGAAATAAGGAGATGGAAAAGAAGTCCGTTTGGACTGTAGAGTTGAAGGCACCAAGAAGAAATTCGAAAAGCAGCATGGTTTGGGCTGTGGGGTATATGGGTCCAGCAAATGTCCAGCATAACCATGAGATTGCCCAGGGAATATGTGTATATAAAACGCTGTACATAAACTTTTTTGTTTTATTTTATTTTATTTTATTTTATTTTATTTTAGGTACTGGGAATCAAACTCACAATCTTGTACTTGCCAGGCAGGTGCTTATACCACTGAGCTAAATCCCCAGCCAAACTTTTTTATTTTAAACTCTGCCTCCTCAACTAAACGGTAAGGTCTTTGGGGACAAGAACTCAGCACGTGAATCTTTAATGTCTTTAATATCTGCTAAGGCATTGAGGACAAGGAAAGCCTGTCCCCAACATCTGCTAAGGCACTGAGGACTTAAACAGCCCTCTATCAGGCATTGCCCTCTAGCAGACATCCCCCTTGCTGTGGAGACGTTTTTTTCCCTGTGTCTATAACTAGTTCTAATAATGAACTTTCTGGCTTTCTCAGGAACATGCATTGGAGCATGAACAGTTTAAATTACAAGGTCAGCTATAAGAAAGACAGGAGGTAAAATCTGAAGTGCTATAAAGTAGCAATTTACATCTGTTCTCCCCAGACTAAAGGAATACATGGTAACAAACACAATGACAAGTTAATGTTGGAGCTCTGCTCAAAGTCCTATGTTACCCAGATAGACTTGGTTGCACAGGGTTTGAGCTGCTGTGAGGTGTGCTGGGCTTAGGCACTTTGCATCTCCTAGATGCAGCCACTGAGCCAGAAAACTGTCAGGTCGAGAATTTAACTCTAGGACATGGCTCTAAAATAGAGATCAAGTGATGGACCTCCCAGTGAGGAAGAAAAGCTACATTCCTCACCTGTCACTCACAAGTAGGAATGCTGGTGGGAGGACAAGGGGAGCACTTAGATGTTCCAAATGTGTCTCTTAGACACCAACGCAGAGAAACAAAGGAGACTGTCTTCCAGCATATTCTTCCCTCGGTCACATTTACTTTTCCTCATTGCCCATCTGATGTCCCCATCACTCCTTTAATATGGCTAACCCTTATGATTCTGCAGAGTCTTTCTCTATGATTTTAGGGGTTTCATTTTGTCTATATTCCCTCTTTATAATCTCCTTTGTCTCCATCCCCAAAGTTGGATAACACCACTGTTTTTTGTGGACAATACTAGGTCTTGGACCCAGAGCCCTCACTGTTACAGCTCAACAATCCTTTTCATATTATTAGTATTATTTGTTTTGAGACAGTCTTGTGAAATCACTAAACCACCGAGATTGAGTGTGAACTTGTGATTAGCCTCAGCCTTCCAGGGTGCAGGGATCACAGGCTGCACCAGCATACCCAGTTAATAAAAAGCTTTTACTGTGCAGCCTGAGAAAAGAATTGAGTTTACCCCCTAGAGCTCAGACCAAGGATTCTTTGGTGAACAGGGGCTCTTTCCAGTTCCTGTCCTTGAAATCCTTAGGTCTTGGCACAATATGCTGCAGTATCACATTAGGAATCCTCTTTGTGGTGTGCTTGGAAATCTCTTGGAAAGGATGATGACGAAGAATTTCAAATGCTTCCTTTAAATCATAATGATCTCAAATTGATTTGTGGGCCCAACAGTTTTTTTTTTTTAAATGCAGCGTCCAGTCTGTGCAAGTTACTTGCTTTTGTTTGCAAGCACCCACCACTATGCGGCAGACACTGGTCTAAGAACAAAGATCTGAATGAACTCCCTGGTCACAGACACCGAAAGAAGCCTGGTGTATGTCAGCCTGGACTCTAGTTTTCTCCTCTCCCCTTTCTCCATGGGGGGGAACACGCTACTTCAGGGTGTGGGGCTTGCACACTCCAAATAGTAGGAGCTCCCTACTATTTTACACAGGCTCCATGACCCTCTTGAATCAGCCTTGTTTTCTACAGCACCTGTGGAAGCAGGGAATGGATGGCAGATCCAGAACTCAAACTGCTGAGAAGTTTGAAGCCCAGGGAGTGGGGACCCCCTGACTCCCATAGTTGTTCGTTCCTCTGCTGCCCCTGGCTTGCAGCCTGTCCTAGACCTTCAGCCCTCTGCCTGGGAGAGCTGAGCACTCACCACTGCCCTCCATCTCCCCCAGTGCTTTGAGCACTCAGCAGTTGCTTGGATTTGGATAACTACTATGAACATTCAGAGCAGAAATGCTGATGCAGCATTGATGATTGTGAGATACTTCCTCCCCCGCTCTCCTTTAGGGATGAGGAAACAGGTTCAGAAAGTTACAGGGCCGTGGCCTTAGGCACAATGCTGCTGGTGTGGATAAAAGCAGGGGCATAGCTAGGCCTAAAAGGTCCATTTTAAAAAACTAGTAGTCCCACATGGGGGGCCTTTCAGTGCAACTCTGCAGCTTTCCCAGCCAGGCTGTGAGGGGCAGCTGAAGATAAATAGGAAGGACCTCACATTCTCCAGAATTTCAGGGTCACGAGAGAAGAGAGAAGAGGATTAGAGCTAAGTGACTTCCAAAGGTTACTCAGCATGTGGTATTCTGAACTATCCTTGGTTATCTCCTGCATTCATTCATTCAACAAGCATTTTTTCTGGTGAAGTGGTACCAGCTAAAGGGTTCCTAAATCTGCCACATTTAGGAGACAGGCAACCTAGTACCGTAGTTCACATACTCAATCTTTTTGTCCATATGTCTTTCTAATCATTTAAGAACCGTATCATGAAACTATTATTATCTTTAATACATATGGAATCAGATTTCCTTTACCCTGACGGTAATACATTCAGCATTGGTCTCAGAGGTAACAGTGGATCAATCTGAAGCACTGTTTCTGAACTCAAGCTTTTTGCATCTCATTTTCAATCATCTTTAAAAGGCCATCGTCTAAAAATAGAGGTTCCATGCTCCAATAAACGTCTACACTCGCAAAATATACAGAGCAGGAGGGATTAACTGCAGTGATAAAAGTCTTTCCTTTTACAGAAGAACTCACGGTCCCTTAAAAAAGTCTAACAGTGAATGAATACTGGTATCCATTGAGGAATCGCCGCCCAGGAAGGCTGAGACAGGAGAATCTCAAGTTAGAGCTCAGTCTGAGCAATTTAGCAGTTGACTGTTTCGAACAAAAAAGCCCAAGCCAGCCAAAATCCCTGGTTTAAAATGCAGATGCACAGAAACTGTAGCCAAGGTTTTGGAAGCAGCTCCCGGAGCGGAGGAGAAAGAGAAAGACAGCTGCCTGAAGTCATGGGTCCTCAAAAAGACCCTCAAATAGTCCTCAAAAAGGACATGCCGCCACCCTGAGAGCCCCCAGCCCAGCAGCTCCGGTTCCCGCCAGCTCCCGTCTGGCCCCGCCCCCAGATCCCAGTTCCTTATCCCCACCTTTGCGCGCCCCCGTCGCCCAGCCGGGCGGGGCCACGGAGTCAGCGTTCGCGCGTGCGCACTCGGTCGCCGGGGGGTCGCGTCCGGAGCGGAGAAGGCGGGGCCGCGCGACTCTACGGGCGTCCCCGCCCCCGCCCCCGGCGTTCACTGTCGCCATGACAACCGGTGCGCGAGCCCGCCCCGGCCCCGCCCCCGACCCACCCTCCTGAGCTGCGCCCCCTGGTCCCAGCCGCCGCCGTCCGGGCGCGCGCAGCCAGCGGGCGCGACGATGCCGAGATGGTCCCGCTGGCGCGGAGCAGGCACCGGGACGCGAGCGCCAAGCCACCGCCGCCCAGCGGGCCGCAGGACGCCGGGGAGCTGGGCCCCGAGCGCGCGCCCCCTTCCGTGGAGTCCAGCGCCCACCAGGGGCCCCTCACCGAGCACTCCGCGCCGCCCGCTGGGGCCGGCCTGGGGGGGCGCCTGGCGGCGCTGCGCGGGGCGCTGGGCCTGCGGTGGGCCGGGCGCGGGGGGCGCTGGGCCACGCCGCTGCTGGGTGAGCCGCGGGCTGGGGCGCGGGGCGGGGCGCGCGGCCGACCGCCTTGCCGGCCCGACAAAGTTGCCAAACTTGGAGTTCCGCCGGAGCGAGCGTTTCCTTCGTGTCCTCCGGTGGCACTTTGGGATTCCGCACGCGCGGCGCGGAGCGGCGCGGCGCCTTGGGCGGTGCAGAGTTTGGGGTGTTCCTTGCCCGCTTCCTCCAACCGGCCGCCGGCGCCCGCGCCCTTGGGACACCGCGAGGATGGGCTGCGGAGAAAGTTTGAGCGCGCGCGGGTGACAGCCCACTTCCGGTTCGGTCCCGAGTGGACGTCTAGGAGGTGCAGGACGCCAAGCCGCCTGAACCGAAGGCCTGGCTCTCTAGCCAGCCCCTGAGACACTTTAACGATGCCTTTGCCCTGGGTGGCCGGGATGGGTTTGGCCTTTGAATTATTTAATTCCTGATGATTTAGCCCTTGCTGGCTTCTCGGTTTCCCATAGCAATCTGAAGTTCCCTTTGCCCACAGTTTGGGGTTCAGTGCAGGCGGGGGCACATGGCATAAGCATCTTTCACTGACACCCTGGCCACTTTAGGAAGCACTAGGTCCTGAAAAGCTGCATGTGTTGTCGGGAGCTCGGGAAGTGGAGATTGCTACTAGGGTATCCCCCCCAACCCCCCCACGCCGTAAATAGTAGGTTCTAGGCTACAGTGCTAGTATTTTCAGCACATCCCCCCTCCCCCCTCATCCCCAATAGTAAGCCAGTGTGCGGTTAGGTTCACCTTGGGGAGGCAGCATGCTACCGGAGAAGAGGGGAGGAGATGGCCTTCAGTGGTGCTGGCTGCTCATGGTTCTCTCCATGTGGAGTTTTCCCTGCCCTGCCCAAGTCTGGGATGTGCTGGGGAGCAGAGCTAAAAGGATCGGTGTGCATGGGGAAATGTTTTGTGTCTACGTACATTTAACAATTCTAGACTATGAAACAGGGAAATGGGTAATACTGATGTGAGATCTAGTGATAGAGTAAAAGTGCCTGTTTTGAGTGGGTAGCATGCACAGTAACCACTTTGCAGTAAATTATAGAATGGCATTTCTTTTTCAGGGAGAGACCATAACAAATTTTGGAATAATGATAGTTTCGATCGCCTGTTTTAATTTTTATTTTTGCGGTTTTTTTTCCTTATAATTGTGTTTCTTTTGAATCTTCTTAAATTGGATGGTTTCTATTTGGATTTAGTAAAGCCCATGGATCCTAGAGTTTTGGATCCGTGTAATGGTGTAACACTCGGGTTTGGTTTGGGCATTAGAAGGGCATGAGTGTGGTAGATCATATCCTGGGTATGCCCAGGGCAGTGGTCACCAGATGTGTGGAGACTGGGTGAACACATTGCAGTCCATAGTCCAGACATTGTGTCCTGTTGAGCACCTACAGGAGTGGCCACAGGACACTCTGGAAAGGTGGTTCTGCAAAGATTGGGCCTGAGAGTTTGACTCCTCACCAGCCCACAGGCCCTGCCAAAGCATCAGAAAAGCCATCCAGTTCCTGGGAAGAAGAACAGTTTTAGTGTTTTCAAACAGCTGTCTCATTTGTTCTTTTCTTTACTCTCCAGGAATGAGGTGAAAGGTCTAAATGTGGACCTTTGAAGTAGCCGTGGTCTTGTATGTTGAGAGTCAGTTTTACTCTTCTGGAATTAACCTGTAGCTGATCAAGTACAACCATTAAATATTAGGCTGTCACCAGAATGGCTTTGTTTCTGCTTAGGAAGAAAGGTCCATGACAGAAGCACAGATTTCTAGGAGTTAAAAACAGAATGAGGCTCTTCTCCATAAGTGCTGGACACCGACAAGTCATCAAAGTGGTCTTTCCTACTGTTGGACAGAGCAAAGCATTGCTAGACAATCTGTTTTAATCATTGTGTTTTTTGGGGGGGCGGGTTGGATAGTATGTATTACTTAATGCTAACCTTTGTACAAATGGATTTCTTGAAATGTTTATTTTTGGAATCTCAACCTGGTTGCTTTCTATTCATCTGCCAGAAGGAGGCAGAGGTGTAGAAAGAACCTGGACGGTATTTCTGGAGCTTTTTGACCACAGCTCCCAATAAACAGTACATTAAACCTGCTCACACCTCTGAAAACACAGCCTGCTATCATCTATATGTGTTTGTCAGTCTGTCTCCCTGTCTGTTTATCTGTGGTATGTCTGTGTCTGGAGGGAAGCAGATTTAATAAAGGGACTCTTTTTCAGAAGTAAGAGCAGGCTTAAGGAGTCCACAAAGGACCTGCAGGCACCCAGGGATGACCTGCAGTAGCTGGGCTGTGGAGTCAAGGCCACCCAAGAAGAGCTTCCACTGAGGCTCTGGTCCTGGGGCTGGGAACAGGCACAGGAGGGAGGAGAACTGAGACTAAGCACCAAGTGGCTTGTATATGCAGATACTGAAAGCAAACATTTCATAGAGCAGTGTTGACTCTCTGAGTGTGTGTGGTACACTCCGATCTCCTTTATTTTCTTTTATGCTGTTATAACCCATGACATTGACGTCTCAATCCAGAGTTGTGCTTCCCAGTTTGAAAACCAGCATCTTTCAGGACCTCCCCCCTGCCCCCCAAGTCTGCCTGTTTCAAAGGCACCTGAGCAAAGTGTTTAGCTTTGTTGAGGTCTAGCTCACAGACTGGGTCGGAGGAGAGCCCTGGGCTGGACCTGGTTCTCAGCTTTAGATGTGGACTGGTTGCTAGGGCGTGGGAACCCTCATGAGAGTAGAGCCATGCCGCTGAAGCCGATCCTGAGTGGGCACACGTGGGAGGAAAGCACGCCTCCTTCGCTCTTCCTCGATCCTTGGTCTGCAGGGCTGTAACCCAGGTTGACATGTCCTGGGTGTTTATCCGGCTGTCCTGTGTCAGCAGTACTTCCTCTGTGGTGACAGCCAGAAGGGGTCGGAAGGTGTGTCAAGGCGAAGGGTTTCTTGCAGGTGTTGGGAATAGGGCAGCTGGCTGGGATCAGAACAGGCATCTCAGTACTGTGCGGCACCATGTCCTGCTTCTGAATGCAGAAGCTGTGCTTACACTGTCAGTATTTCCTATTTTAGTTGGCTCATCTTTAAAATGGGAATAATGGTTATGGTAAAGAGCAAATGAAGCCGGTCATGGTGCATACCTGTAATCCCGGCACTCAGGGCTGCTGAGGCAGGAGGTTCACAAGTTTAAACCCAGCCTGAGTAATTTATGGACACCCTGTTTCATAATAAAAGTAAAAGCAGCTGGACATGTAGATCACTGTAAAGGCTCTGGATTCAATGCCCAGTACCCCGTGTGGGTGTGCAGGGAAGAAAAATGAAATACTATACCTAAAACAGCATAGTCAGTTACGGAGACTGACTAAAATAAAACTCTGTAACCTCTACCTCTATGGAACTTACATTCCAAAAGGGTATGTATGGCAAATAAATGGAATAATTGTATATTATAATAAAAGCAGTGGAGGAAAGGAAAAAGCAGCTGAGTTAGGGAAACAAACCCCAATGTCAGGAAATACTCACTTTGAATAAGAGCAAGAAAAGCCTCAGAGAAAGTGGTCTTAAAGCTGAGAACTCAGGGAGCTTTAATGTGAACTGTGTGGGAGATGAGGGTAGCAACTGTTTGTGCCCAGAAGAGACCAGCCTGAGTGGCTGAGAGATGGACCAGCCTTGCAAAGGAACGGGGGTTTTGTTCTAGTGCTGAAAGGGAGTGTCGTAGTACATTTTGTCCTTGAGAATCTGCTTCTGGGAAAGCAGTTGAGGCAAGGTCTGATTTCCCAAAGGGCTCCGTTTCAGAGAGGTGTTGGCCCAGGTGGAAAGGTGGCGTAGAGATGGATGGAACAGGGGATATAAGGTTGAGAGGGAAGGACTTAGATGACTTGGCCTTACTGAAAGCTAAAGGGAAAAATCATGAGTAATTCCTGGGTTTTTGGCAACTCTAATTGGGAAAATAATGGTATTCACTGAGATGTGGAAGATGGTTATGGATGCAGGCACAGGTTTGAAGGAAAAGAGCAAGGATTTTATTTTAAATATAATACTTTTGAGACATTTGTGAGCTGTCAAATAGAAATGTCAGATTGGTAGTGGAACTTAAGAGAAAAAGTATGAGTGGTGACCTAAAATAGGGGGACTTCAGCAAACAGGTGATTCAGGCTCAGCAGTGTTGAATTCCAGCTTCCAGAGCAGTTGCATGTCATCCCTAGAGAGATTTGCTCTACTCAGGCTTCATTCTCACTGGGAGGAGCGCATCAACTGTGAGCTCAGACATCACCATGGCATTGGAGTTGCCACACTTATTTTTCCTGGCTGGGCTGAGTCACTATCCTGAATTCCTCCCTTCTGTGGGACAGGCAGGGCCAGACTCCGAACCCAGGCAGAGTGGCTCCCGAGTTTTATACTTGTCTTGCCCCATTCTGCCTGGCCCAGGATTCCAGTGCAGCAGAAGAAAGCCCCAGTATCCAGTGCTGAGAACCTCAGGATTCCTGCTTGTTATAGCTTGTATGTGAATGTTCCCCCAAGCCTCCTGTGCTAATGGGTAGTGCTTTTGGGAGGTGACTGGATCCTGAGTGTGTGATACTGAATTAATCCACTGATTGGTTTAGCATAGTTCTAGTTGTGGGTGATGAATTTACTGAAGAAGGAAAAACCCACCTTCTGTGTGAGTGGCACCATCCGAAAGGCTTGTAATCTAGATGAAATAAAAAGGGAAAGAAGGAGGCAGTCTTGCTGCTTCCTGCCTTCCCTGCCATGGACTGTTTCTCCTCTGCCATGTTCCTCCGTTACACTGCCGTGCTTTGGAGCCAGCCAGCTGTGGACTGAAATCTCTGCAAACTGTAAACCAGAATAAATCTGTCATCTTTTAGTTTATGGGTATCAGATTTTTTTTTTTTTTTTTTTTTTTTTTTTTTTGTCACAGCATTGAGAACGTAGCTAAGTCACTTCTCAGTAAGTGTCAACTTCTTGTTCCTCTCTCTTTAGAGCATTAAAATGGGGAACCCTACATAGAGGCATGGCATAACAAACAGGAAGGAGCGAGTTCGGGGTACTAGTGGAGCCAGAGGCAGACTGTCCTCCTGGGCTTGCTTCCTGATAGACACTGAAGCAGCAGTCTGGGGAGGCTTGTGTGAGCTAACACATAGACACCCTAACCCATGCATCCCCTGGGAAGTCAGCAAGGAAGAGGGCAGTTTGAGATTGAAAACAATTTCTTCAGTGCTTGAAACCATTTAAAAAAAATCTCTACAATAAATTTTTGCTTATGTCTAGAGAATGTCAATAATCACCAAAACATGTTTTATTCTTAAAGTGCACTGATCCAGGTGATAGCACATGTGTGTAATCCCAGTGACTCTGAGTACTGAGACAGAAGAATCCCAAATTTGAGGCCAGCCTGGACAGTTTAAGAAGACCTTTTCTCAAAAGTCAGCAAGGGCTGAGGATCGAGCTTAGTGGTAGAGTGCTTGCCTAGCCTGCGCTGAGGCCCTGAGCCCAATCCTTAGTACCTAAAGAAAAAAGAAAGAAAGAAAAGATGCTTTGAGTGTAAAGGACATGTTCTCAATTTGTGATTGACTTTTGGTCAAATGTATGGCATGATTATTAAAAGCAGATAACATTTTAATTACACATTTGAATGTTGTATACATTTGAACATTTTAAACTTATACTGTCAGGACCTACCAGTGTCTCTTAATGAGTGCCTTTTGTATATTAATGTCTGTTAAAGTTTATGTGAATAAGCTGCTTATACTTCACAGAGAAGACAGACCTGCATGGGTAGCCTGCAGCCTCTGTTATTTCATCTGTTAACCCTGACTTCTTGTTTTGCTGGTTCCTGTCTACCCTGGGCTTGTCCTTTACCAAGCCAGTGCAACCTCTCTGGACGAAGTCTCCTGGTGTCTGTCGTCACTCACTCTGCTGATTGCAGTTGTCAGAACTGATGCAGGTGATGTGTGTTTTGGTTCTTGATCTTCTTACCGCTGCTGAATCTCATAAGGAAGATTGTTCTCTGTGGATGGCCTTTCCCCATCCAGTCAAGCATTATTGAATAGGATTACATTTAAAAGTGAGGAATTGTGGCATAATTTTGTGCCTTAACACTGCCTTTTTATTTTCTGGGAATCCTTACCATTACTTTCCCCCTGAACAAAGTCTCACGATCTTGTGGTCTGTTAGTCCGAGCAAGGATGGATGGGATTTTATGTACTATTTCATCACTTCTTTTTGCAAACTTGCTGTTTAGAGACATTCTGATTTAGGGAAGACTGTGGAATTGAGAAGAATGAGGCTATATTCATATTTTTCTAACACAAATTTGCCTAAAGTGTATGTGCACTATGCAGCCTGTTGTGGGTTCCTAACAGTAATCACTGCTTTTGTAATCCAGCTTTTGAGTACTGCAGTTATCAAATGGCAGGAGTTTCCTCCAGGTCTTCATGTGAATCATAAAGCACTTATATAATTGAGCAATGGTACTGTTTTCTACCATGTTTAAAAGATTTTTCATAAAGCTTTGTTTTTCATTCTTTTCTCATCTTTCCTGTTCATGGATATTTCATAGCAGTCTAGAATTGAAAGGTTACCACATAGCATTGTATTCATGGGGAAACTAGGGTAGGGCTAGGTGATTACTGACTGCATCACATGGGACTTGGGGTTGAAGTGACAGGTGTCTTGACTTTGTTAGTCACAGCTGTCAAATTACGGGCCTCAGGACCTAAAATATTAAGTATAGATCTGTGGGAAGATGACTCCCTGTGTCCCAGTCCCCAGTGACTCTCTTGGAAAGGGCACCACTTTGCAGGTTTTACTCATTGCCAATCACTCAGGTTTGCATGTCCTCATGGTCAGTCTGTCAGTCTTCAGTTTGTCTTTACATAATTAATTTTGTGTATATATTGTGTATATACATAAAATAATTTTGTGTGTATTTTGGTTGGTTATTTAACAGTGCTGTAAAAACTGATTAAAATAGTAAACAAGTGTCATGATTTAAATTAAATGACAGGTACCATATTATGATGTCCAAGGGTAGATTGCAGTTTGGAGGGATTTTGTGACCTTCAAAGTGGAACAGTTTATCAGGCAGTGGACTTACGAGAACGTCTTGCTGAGCGTGCATGGCCTGCATGGATGATGCGGATTGGTCCCTTCTTTCTGTAGTGAAGAGATGCAGCTTCTACTGTTTCCCAACTGATTTATTAGCGTTCTGTAGCTTCCCTTTGCACGATGGGTGCATTCCATAAGATTGCATGTTATTTGGCTTGTAGCTGTTTGTTCTTAAAACACTGAATGCATATTTTTTTTTAAAGGAGGAAATTAGGTTTTCCTTTTCTTTGTGATACTGGGAGTTGTACATTGTCTGGCCCCTTTTAATTTATTTATTTCTGTTTTTTAAATTTTGAGACAGGATTTCACTAAGTCACTAAGAGATCCAGCCAAGTTTTCAACTTGCAGTCTTCCTGCCTCAGCACTTAGAGGGCAGGGATTACAGGTATATGCCTCTACACCAGGCTAGGAGGAAGTTACTTTATGAAAATGATCAATGTTGGTTAGTGATTGATTTAGAAATATTTATACTCCCCTTAAAAGTTAGAATTTATTGCTTTTAAAATACACATTGGGTAATGGTTGTATTAAGGATTACCTACTTTAATGTTTATGCATGAATACATGTTTAACATGTATGAAAACTTTTGTATATTTCTCCTCTCAGAAGCTCTGTTGTTTTCACGTGTTCACTTTAATAAATTATTTTGGTACAAGGCCAGCTTGGGAAACTTGATGAGACTCTATATCAAAATAAAATATAGTTTTTTAAAAGACTGAGGATAGGGCTGGGGATTTAGCTCAGTGCTATAAGCGCCTGCCTGCCTGGCAAGTGTGAGGTCATGAGTTCAATCCCTGGTACAAAAAAAAAAAAAAAAAAAAAAAATACTGAGGATATACCTGAACATGAAAGCCCTGGCTCAATCTCCAGTACTGTAAAAAAAAAAAAAAAAAAAAAGAAAAGAAAAAAGAAAAAAAAAAAAAGAAAGAAAAAACAACCAAGAAAACCCCCAGAAGCTCCAAAGTGCTTTGTCCTTGAAGTTCTGTAATGTCTAGGCATTCTTTTGTGCTAGTGTACCCTTTCTCCAAAATCGGTTCACCTTTTCATGGTCGAGCCTAGAATGGGAGTGACTTGGTGTTCCCCCAGGCCTGGCTGAATCCAGCTGTGGGACCTGGAGCCTCATGGGGAAACAAGACCCACATCTCCATCAGGAACTCCTAGGTCAGTTCTCTTCAGTATGTGA
Source organism: Cavia porcellus (assembly GCF_034190915.1). Taxonomy (NCBI): domain Eukaryota; kingdom Metazoa; phylum Chordata; class Mammalia; order Rodentia; family Caviidae; genus Cavia; species Cavia porcellus. The sequence goes on from NW_026947506.1 coordinate 18,831,949, forward strand.
AAGTATTGTGTAATTTACCCAACGTGTGCAGTGGATAAATGTGTTTTTTTCTTAATAGTGGTAAGCCACTGTTTTGCTTAGTGCCAAATACATATGAAGGAGATTCTGATTAAAGTCATGTCAGAAACCATCAACATGTGGGTCATTGTGACTTCTAGATCTTACTAGAAACATTTTTTTCAAATCATCACTGTGAATTTTCAAAACAAATCTTCCTTCTCAGTTTGAGACTCATTATCTCTTTAATTAATTGAGTCTATACCTTTTCCTGTTCAGAATAAAAATTTTGCCCTGTTTAAAAGAGAAACAGAAGAGCCAAATTTAGCAAGGTTTTGAAGTTTGAGGAGCAGGATGATCAAAAGGAAAACAAAAACTAGTAGGAAAATTGCCATGGAGCTGCTTTGGGGAGTGTGAAATCCAGAGTGAGTGGTGAAAACTGTGAGTACTTCAAGGTCATGAAGTGCAGGGTTAGAGATAAGGGATAATCCAGCAGAACCTCCTCACCCTGTGCTTTATGCATTGTGACCCACAGAGGCTAAAAAGGTTAAGTCAAATCAGACCTAAGGGATGCTGTACTAGGAATCACTTTCTTATTGGGGAAATTTAAAAAGCTTGAATTTTCATTCTTTCCTTTCTTAATCATTTTTTTTGCAGCTACCAAGTTTTGCCAGTTTCCCCTTCAGATTTTATATTTTCTTTTCCTAATAAGCCCCTTTTGTTGCTACTGTTGGCCCTCCTTGTCTCTCTCACACCAACATCATTACAGTGCTCTGCCTGCTGGGCTTCCTGCAGTAACTGTACCAGGTCTCAAGGTCTGGATTGTGCACAGTCACCAAACCAGAGGGCTTGTTCAGAATGCAGGTTTCCAAGGGCCTGGTGGGATCTTTAGTGAGTGGAATCAGGCTCACTGTGCAGTCTTGGCAAGCTTCTTTAGCCTGACTTCTGGCCCTTGGGATCGCTCAGCAGATCTGCCCCAGCATACACTGTCAAGTTGGAAGCCACCAAGATTCCAGCATGCAGTCAGGGCTACTGTGGCCCTCATGGATGGTTCCGAGTCACTGCAGGGGGCATGTTGAAATGCAAGCTGAAGTCTGGGAGGACTGGATGGGTCCAGAGGGTGTTTCTAGGCAGCTCCCAGGAAACGAGGACTCAGGCTCCAAGTTGCATGGAGTAGCAGTGAGGAACTTTTTCCTCAAGGAGAGCTTGGCTATCTACCACCTACACTTCACTTCACTGTGGTCCGAGCTGCTGATCACCCCTGATTATATAACAGGATCATTTGTGAACTAAAAAAATACATCCCTGGAGTTTCAAATAAGGGCCCTGACTGAAAACCAAGCATCTCTGGTTTCCCTGAGAGTCACGGTGACCCTGCTGCACCACCAGTATGGGCTACCTTGGCCCCGTTTTACTGTGCTCGGGCTTCCTACCCGCTTCAAGACATGCAGGAACGAACAGCTTATGGCTCAATGGGACAAATGTGCAGCCTGCCTGCACGAAGCCAAGAGGCTGCTAATAAGCAGTGCTCTCCTGCTCTGCTGTCGTGGAACCCTGAGCAATCTGAACTTAGGTGACCTGCCCTGAGCATCGACGGGATGTGGGTAACAGCAGGCCCTCAGTGTGTCACTGTCCTCATTTTTTGTACACTGTGGCATCAGTATCAGTGATGGAGATCTTCCTTTCCTGTTGGATGGAGTCATATCCAGTTACATTTCTCCCTTCTTCTGGCTGTCTATCCTGACTCCCCACCTGGAATGTGTCCCTATATATCTTTGCTACTTTAATGAATATGTTGTGAGGTAACTGCTGACCTGCCCTCACAGGTTTTTGTACAGTTCTTGACATTTATGTCATCTCCTAAAGTGTCAAATGTGGCTATAAACTCATTTTATGGACCTAAATCTTATCTCTCAAAGATTAACCTGTAACGGCAAAGTCATTGGCTTATATTTCATGAATGTTCTTGACTTCTGGGGAAACGTGTTGGCTGTCTAGTAGGCATTTTGATACTTGTCGGCTTGGAAGAAGCATTTGTGACCCACAAAACTAGCTAACACTAGAGGGGAAGGAGCTGAGTCTGTAGGTTATGACAGTTCTCTTTCTCAAACTGGATTCTTGTCGTTTCCTTCTTTTAGTTTACTTTGCAGAAACTGGGCTTTGTTTTGCAGATTTGATTTCAGATCAGATATGTTATTTATATACTCATGTAATGTGCACCCTTCAAGTAATTCAGGCTGTTTAGGTGTTGTCTTGCAAGCTTATAGTTTTAGCTGAGTTCATCCTGTGATTCCTTTTGCGTGGCTCAGCGAGGTGCCTAGCATGCAGGGTGCTTGGGGAGGTATTGTGGGGATAAATTAAGCCCAGGTCCAGGTGCCAAGGCCAGAGGAAGCTGGCGTGTGTGTAGGTGCTGTCATCCAGGCTTGCCATCCAGGACAGCTGCACAGAATGCCACACTTGAATTCTTTTCACTCAGGGATAAGTTACAGATTTCTCTGTCAGGAATAGAGTCATCACAGCAGGGGATTAGGAGATCCTGTATGAAGGAATCTACTGGAGCCAGCAAGAGGGGGCCTCTGCGGGTGCACAGAGGAAAGTGGGGCTGTGCAGGAGAGGGAGAGCAGGGGCTCAGTTTGCAGGCAGCAGCCAACTGGGCCTCAGGAGGACTTGCTGGTGTGGAGCAGGGAACCTGTGTGCAGGACGCAAGCCTGAAACTCAGCGCGGACTCTTAGAATAGATGGGGAGATGAGATCAGGGCTGAGCCTAGAACCTGACAAGCTTGATTCGAAAAACCTTGTCCCAGTGGATCCAAGGGTCATAAAGAAGAATGTTTTAAGTGAAATGAACACCCATGTAGGAATAGCCTGTCTTTTTGCCTCGCTTCGCGTGGCTGCTGTCAGGAGGTGTCATCACCCAAGGAGCTGCTTGAGGGTGGTGCCCATCTCAGGCTGTCCTGCCCTTGAATAACTGAGTACCTCTGGGGAAGAGCAGCTTTTCTTTGTGAAATGGGATTAAAGCGTCACAGGATGTGGAAATGGAGTTTTCAGAGGTGCATTGTGAATGTTAAGCACCATGACGGGAAAATGTGTTTGTGTTCAGGAACTCACCTGGCAGCTGAAGCTGTGACCAGCTTGGTCTACAGGTCCCCACAGGGTGAATGGGGGCCTTGCTGGCTTGTCGAGAAGGAGATAGGACAGTGGACCTCAGGCTCAAGATGCATTGGACTCAGCTGGGAGATCTCACAAGGACAGGCCCCCATGCATGCCATGCTGTCCACTGTGTGAGGCGAGGGGCTTAAAGAAGAGCCTGTGTTTTGTCTGCTGCCTGCAGATGTTGCAGATCTAGGTGGGCCAGGCCCCTGGGCATGCTGCTGGGTCCCTCTTCTTGCTGGCCGGGACACACAGCTGGAATCAGGTCCTCAGGGGGAGTACAAGCTGGGGCTTTGGCTGGCCTAGGAACCCGCTGCAGACCTTGTCATGAGGCATCAGTGGTGCCTGCTGCTCCCTGCACCCCAAACTCTGCACCTCAAACACAGGAGATATGGCAGGGCCCAGGGTTGAAGCTTGGGACAGCCTATTCTTGGGGCACCACATTGCAGGAAGTGAATTTGTGTGTGTGTGTGTGTGTGTGTGTGTGTGTGTGTGTGTGTGTTATAGGAATGTGTCACAGCGTATTTCACTTAGGTTTATTATATGGACAAGTATCCGAATGACTTTGTCCTCCCCTTTCTCACTATATCAGGCAGTGCACCTTAATTCATGGAACCTCTGAGCCCCAGCTGTGTGTGTGCACCAAGAACCGCTGTGGCCAAGTTCAGTGAACAGTGTTTCTTCTGGGAATTAGAGTTTGGGTTATACAAACTGGGAAAACACTCCAATCAGAGGGAATAGTGGGATACTTAGTGACAAGTCCTCTGAAATCTCTGTAAACTGATAATCTGTGATGTACATGGTGTGCAGTTTCTTTAGTGAGAAAGAGTTAATGCAACTTCACAGAGTGTCTAATTCAGGTTGAGGGTGTAGGCAATTTATATGCTTCCAGCAAAATTATAGGAGCTTTTCAGAATTCTTAGGCATAAGGAATATGATCCTTTGAATTACATTATGTAGCAAATCTTCCTTTGAATTCCTATTTCTTATAAAACAAGCTTGAATTTTTTTTTGAAATTTACACTTTGAAAAAAATTTTAGTGTTTTGACTTTTTTTAAAATAAAAAATACTCAACTTTATTTCCTTTGAATACCAAAACAGAGCATAAGTGTTAATGTGAAAAAATGGATTATCTGTTTTGTTACACTTGTCCAAAATATAGGAAGGGTGGAAAATTACTAGAATAAGCTTAGAGAAAGCAATTTAAAATATTCTTTACCGAAGGCAAGAAGAGCTCTAGGAATGCTCAGAGATGTTTTCGTCAATTTATAACTTTACTCTTAAATTTCATGGTTGCAAAACAGTGTTTCTTTGGAAATTTCATTTTCAAATGACATATAAAAATATAACATTCTTCAATTTTTAACAGTGTATCATCATCCTTTTATGAAAATATTCATAGGCTCAACAGAATATATGGCCTGTATCAGTGGATGAATTGCATGTTTTCTTTTGTGTTTAAAGCAGGAGGAGGAGGTAGAATACCTCATGGTCAGGAGTTTCCTCCTTCCACCTGCTCTTCTTTTTTCTGAATACTTTTTAATGCTAGGTGCTGGCTGGGTACATGCGGTAGTCATTACGTTTGTATTTTTTTGTTAGTACCTGGGTGCATTATATAGTGACCCCATCTATGTTGCCTAACACATCTTGATTCTTTTTACTCTCTTTTTCCTCTCCTCTCTTTCCCTCCTCCCTCTGTCCCTGGCACCCCTTCCCATTTGCAAATGATCTATATCTCTGTTTGATGTGTCTTATTTTACTGTTGAAATTTTTATACTTTGGTCTTCTCATATAAGCGGCTCTGCAGAGCCCCCAGTGTAGCTGTCAGGACAGAATTTCAGGGGTTTGCCTCCTTCTCAGTCCACCTGCCCTGTGTCCTTGCATGAGTGACCCAACTGCTAGTGACCCCTCTGCCTCAGTCCCCCTCTTCACCAGAGAGGACAGTTGTGATGATCTATTTAGTTGGCATAGATATAACATTTACCAAGTACTGGATGTGTAGTAAACATTCAGATGTTACCATTATTACTAAATTGAAGGGCATGAATGGATTCAAAACTCAAGCACATTCTGAATGGACCCTGGAGCCTGGAAAGGTGCCATTCCCAGGCCAGCAACTCCAGGAATTGTCTGTTAAGAATGCTGGGTGGAGGTGGAGACCTGTTAAAGGAGTTGCAGGCACTAAAAACACCCAAAGACATCATCTGTCTCCTGGGAGACTTTAAGGTCATAGAAGGCAGATGCCCTTGACAGACCTTAGTTAACCACCCCAGACTTGTGAAGTCCAAGGCTAACTCCGTGGCTTGATAGGAAATGAATTGCTGGTAAAGTCAGGAGGATTCACAATATTCTCTTTCACCAGAATTATGTAGTATTTAGGACTTCAATATCATCATCATTTATTATTGTCAAATGGGTTGAAGAACTAAAATTAAAAACAATTAAATTTGTAATTTCCCAATAATGTTTTGAGATGGAGAATTGATAATAAACTATTTGAGTTAATACTTTAGGATATGAGCCAAATAGAAATATATTACGAAATAAATACTCATCAAGATAATTTAATGTCAGTAGTGTATAAAAACAAAAAAGTTCATGGATATTAGTAGAAAAAATGCTAAAACAGATCTCTTTAAAAAGCATACATAGAGCCTCCCTAATGCAAAATCCAACAGCTTCCATAAGTCAAACATTTTGCGTGCTGCAGTGATATCACCACTCCACAGTGGCCCTGCCATAATGGGTCACCAAAGATGTTCCATATAATCATTACCCTCAGGCTCTACATCTGAGACCCATTTACTTTTTAGACTTTCTAGGCATCTCATTCAATGTGCAAATACTCAAAAGTCTGAAAAAGTTCAAAATTTGATACACTTTTGATTCCTAGCATTATAGATAAGAGATACCCTGTTTTAAGTGTGCTGATGGGCTTTTTCTCAAGAATGGTTAGAAAGTATTTCAAATAATTGAAGGTATATACCATGTTTATGACTGCGATGACTCTGTTTCATGTAAATTCTTCCTAAATTAATTCATAAATGAAATTCTGATTTCAAAAGGATTGCAGAAGATGAATGTAACAAGTTCTTAGTACGATAAAGTCATCATTTACAGTTAATCATTCAGTGAAAGAATGATTCATTCAGAAAGGTAATGCTGAATTATGAAATTCATAAAGCCCAAGTTTTATTATGGTGAGGGAAATCTTTAAAGATAGAAACAAAAAAGGGAGTATGTGGTAGATTTGTCAGTGAACCTACTTTTTTTCAAAGAAAATTTTCGAAGAATCACAGTATAGCTTATAAAAAAGTGACAAGCTAGGTTAAGTATTTGCAACTTTGATGGTTTAGAAAGAATAACTGCCTTTTGTAGCTATCAGAATCTATAAAGCAAAATGAATTTTTGAATAAAAAATATAAATACTGCTTTAAAGATATAGCAGTGAGGTCTGAGCTATTTGGTTTTCATTTCTAAGAACATTCCCGTGGTTTGATTCTTTAGGAGTTGTAAATTAGAAGCTTGTAATGAGATGTATCCTGTGGTATAAGAAAATTGAATGGCATTTTCTGGATCATCTTAATGTGTTCTTTGTACATGGACGGAAAGCAATCTGCTGTTTTTCAAATGAGATGGATGTTATGGCTTTTTTTCCTTTCTTACCTTTTGTTTCTTTCTTTTTTCTTTGCTTCCTGTACTTTGTATTTGTTTAAAAGCAGGAATTAAGCAGTAGTGCATGGTGGTGCACAGATGAGGCAGGAGGATTGCTGTTGAAATCAGTGTCAGCCTGGACTACATAAGCGAGTTCAGGGCCAGTCTGCACAACATAGTGAGACGTGAAAACAAAATAGGAATTAAGATTTATCAAATAAATTCAAGAGATTGCAGTAGTTGATAAGAAATCGCACTTCACTCCTTACTGTATGTTCACTTCATCTGTCTTCCCAGGCTGCCTGATCTGTGTTCTGAGCGCTTTTTACCAATTGATTCTCTTCTCCTGATTCCCTTTGTGGTGGTTTTTGTCTAATGTGCTATTTGGTAAATGATACGGCCTCAGGCATTTGCCGAATGACTGAGTGAGTGGAAGTTGCACATGGATGCCTGATTCTGTGATGATCAGGTCTGCTGATATTTTAAGCTTAGCCCCCGGCTTCTTTGGAGGGTCAATATTTTTTCCCCAATTGGCCCAGCATTTCCACATTCCAGGCTTTTTGCAAGCTTGTCTTTGAAGTGTGCTTCTGTAAGTTGAAAATATTTCCGTATGCTAAGTTGGTAATTTAAATTTCTTTTTTCTTGCAGCTGCCTTTGCAGCCCTGTTACACTGGTAAGATTGCTTTTTCTCCAGTAGTATATGTTATGCAAATCTTTATAACTTACCGAACTATTGCCGTATATTTAATGGAATAATTTTAGTATAGTAAGTATGGCTATGTATTACACGTAATACAATAGTCTGAAAAAGTAGTTTAATTGATACATCCGGGTTAGAATAATATAGTTTTTAAAGAAAAACAGATGTTATTAAGAAAGTTATATTTGAAACTACTCCAGTTAACATTAATAGTGTGCATTCCTGTTGAGAGGAAGATTAATTTTTTTAATCTTCTGGATAGGGAGACATATGAATTTCATTAATCAGGTATTTCTGAAATGGTAACTCCATGACAAAATACAGTTTAAGCTATACTTTTATTGTATCTTACTTAAAATATCATTGTTCTGGTTCATTTTAATTTTAAAATTTCATTTAAAATTTTTATGGAGAGAAATTTTAATAAAATATAACACATAATGAGTAGATAACAAATATAGACACTGTTGTATTATTAAAAAATCGCCTACAAATTAATAGATATTTTATTTTTGTTTTTAGAGTTATTTTACAAATATTACTTAGTATAAGTTTCAGTGCTGTTGCTTTGTTTGTTTTTTCCAGGAACCATATAACACATCTCTTTGAAAATGACCGTCATTTTTCTCACCTCTCTACATTGGAAAGGGAGATGGCTTTTCGCACTGAAATGGTTAGTTACCATCCAGTATTTTATCGTGGTGCTTTAAGTAACTAGGCCATTTGAGCTTTTTATTGTGGAAAATTCTAGAAAGGTGTTCCAAGGTAAAAAGAGAAGATGATTTCCCCCTTCTCCCCTTCCGATTTAAGCAGTAGACAACTCCTGTCCTACCTCCACTCACCCATCTCTTGAGGGAACTCAAGATAGCGAGTCATTTCACCTGTGGACACTGCCATGCGTGTCCCAAAAGATGACTTTCTTGTTTTTTGTTAGCCACAGTGCCATAATGAGCAATGTCTCAGTAGAACCTATGGGGTCTTGTTTAAAACATCTTGTGATTGAATCAGGGTCTAAGCAGGGTCACACTTGCGTATAGGCGATGTACTCTTCAGTCTAATGTATATGTTTTTCTTCCTTTCCGTTTTTGTTTTGTTTTTCTGTCATCTGTTCATCGGTGAACACAAGGCAGTATCTGTCTTATGAATCTGCCTAGACTAATTCATGTTGTTTTTTAAGGGGCCCTTTTCCCTTCCTTTTTGGACCAGGAATTGAACTTAGGATCTTACTCTTATTATTAAGCAAGTGCTACACCACTGACCTGCACCCCTGGCCCTAATTCATGTTGTTTGTGGTGTTACTCTATTCAGAGTTTCCTGGAAAGTGATGGGTCCTGATAGCTGCCTTTTTGTCTTTTTCTTTTTTTTTCCTAGTGGGACTACTTCAGGGTGGTGCTGTTTACTGGCTTTGTTTGTTTGTTTGTTTGTTTAGGTAGTTGAGACTGAACCCAGGCCATCTCCCTAAGCTGCATCCTCAGCCCTTTTTTATAGTGTTTTGTTTTGAGAGGGAATCTAGGTCAGCAGGTTGCTGGGGCTGGGCTTGCATTTGTGGTCTTCCTGCCTCAGGCTTTCAGAGTGCTGAGCTTCAGCATGTGTGCCATTTTGCCTAGTGAGTGTTGTGACCTCTTTCTGTCAGAGCTCCCAGGCCTGGTTATCTGACCTTCTGAGATGTAAAGTTTGGGCCATTGGTTTAGGAAGTGCATGCTGAGCCCTCCTCAGAGCCTGCTGGGTAATGGTTATCTTCTCTATTATTTTCTTACCCTTTTCTCCTGTAACTCTGTAAGGAGGGACTTTCCCACAGTACCTGTTTGGTTTCTTTCCGAGGTGTAGTTCAGGAGGTAAAGACAGGAACATACATGATTCTTTTTATTTACCACTGTCTAAAACCACGGGTTGCTTTTCTAGCAACTTCTAGTTGACTGGGTGTTCTGTACCCCCAACCTCCCACACCCGTCCCTCTGTGGAGTTCCTGGGTTCCCAGCACCCCGTTGCTCTCTGTTGAGAGGAATTGAGAAATATTGGTTTACAGGTATTTACTGCCCTCTGCCCTAGATCAACCACCACACCAAGGCCTTTTAGCGAATATAACTAGGAAACAGTTTTTGATACAACAAATCACAAATTTATATTCCCATTTTAAATTTTGAATTTAGGATTTTTTTTTTTTTTTTTACTTACTTGATATGAAATTTTTATCTTCATGGTCTGGAGAATCTTCAATTCAAATTACTTATTTTTCAGGGATAAAAATGCCAAAATGATTATTAAAAAATCAAATTATGAGCTGGGCATGGTGACACACACTTGTATTCCCAACACTTGAGAGGCTGAGGCAGGAGGATCTCCTTGAGTTCCAGGCCAGTCTGGGCAACATACTGAGACCCTGTCTCAAAAAAACAAAAACGACAAAAATCATTTTAAAAACTAATGTAAGATTTTCTTGTGGTTTATTTTGATCTTAAGATGTACTCCATTGTGATTATATAGCAAAATTCTTTCTTAAGGTTACTTGAAAATCTTCTTCCAATTTGATAAATTTGGTTGTTTATTGTTTTTGATATTTTGAAGACAGAGTCATGCTTTGTGGCCCAGGCCAGCCTCAAACTTGCAAACAAACCATTTCTCTCAGCCCCAGATTTCAGGCATGCACCATAATACTCACTTTACTTTGTTTTATTTTTAGTTTGATAATTAGTAATTCAAATATTTTGGTTAATTATTGAATATGACATTTATATGCTTACAAAATTCAACCTACAAAACAGAGTAAGTCTGGCAGTTTCCCAGAACTGTGATAATGAAACATACCAAATCTGGAGGCCAAAACCCGCAGAAATTAATTTTCTTTCAGTTTCAGGGGTCAGAGTTAAAACAGAAGGTCTGGCATGGGTGTCCTGTCCCCAGCCATCTGGAGTCCCTTGGCTGGGGCGCCTTGCCCTTCTGCTTCCCCCCATGGCCCTGCTCTCTGTGCACATTTTCCCCTCTCCTTCCACAAGGCTGGTTGTCACAGCCACCGTAATCTGTTTTGCCCCATCATAACTTGATTACATCTGGGAGGATCCTGTTTCCAAATCAGGTCAAATTCACAGTTTCTGGTGGACCTGACATTTTGGCAGACAGGATTCAATACAAAACGGAAGGAGATACAGTTTAACAGGTAGTGATATAAGATATGAGAGTTAAAACATCATAGTGGAGTGATCTTTTTTTTTCCAGGAAATATCTGTGTAGGCAATCGTGTTTGTGTTTCTAAAATGCAATTTAGAGTTTGGCCAAAGCTGGCAGGGTGGTGGTAGGTCCGGCTGATGGAATGTGGTACTCCTACCCTGTGTTTATCTGTCTGTCCCTTACTTCTTTCTGTACTTCCTCCCTGTGCTGCTTGAACCTCCGCAGTCTTTGTCCTGTGTGTTATTCTTCCCTTGATCCCTTTTTAAAGTAGGACGTCAAGATGCAAAGCAGTCTCTCCTTCAGGACCACACTGATCCCTCCCCCAAATCCCCCAGGGTACCCATGCTGAGCTGATGGGGGAAAATGATCTATACAATTATTTTTTGAAAGAAATCTACATGTAACACATCAGTATGCAGCTTTCTCAAGATATTTGCATCTTTGCATATAAATCTGGAGGAAAGATGATTGATGGCATTTTCCGCATTTAAATAAGCAGTTAGGAGGAAGTATTTTTGGCTTGGGAAGATTTCTTGATTTATGGTAAATTTTAATTTCATAATAAACCACACTGTTCATAGGTTTTTCTAACAGTTATATTAGTATTAAGTATAGACTTTTCTTACATGAAATACAGAATTTTATGTATATACACATTCTAAATTCTATTTGAAGCTATTTTGCATTTATTTCAATTAAGATAAGATTATTCTAAAATATGTGCTTTTTTTTTGCAACCTGAGAATTCATCAGAGATCAGAAACCTGTGAAATTAGTTGTAGCTATTATTTGCTTGAGTGCTTTTTTTAAAAGTGTATTTTAAATGTTTTTAAAGGTAAGTGGAGGCATAATTATGTACCTTTTGTTATAACTGGAGCCTGTCCTTTTTTCAGGGACTCTATTATTCTTACTTCAAGACCATCGTGGAGGCACCCTCATTTCTGCACGGGGTGCGGATGATCATGAATGATAAACTGACAGAATACCCCCTCATCATCAACACACTGAAAAGGTTCAATCTGTACCCTGAGGTAAGTTACTTTCTCCTGCTGTGACTTTTTACCTTTTCAAAACTTTTGTTTTTTAACATTAAATGCTGATTGTAAATCTGAGATCTAATTCAGCATCTTAAGTTTCATTTCACTGTTTAAAAGAAAACTGTGTATCTTGGGAGGTTGATACGGACTGCAGATTGTTACAAGGTTTTGCACAGCCTTTAGCTGAACCTGTGGGAACTACTACTTCTGTGGCTGTCCCGTTTAGAAAACCTGACAACTGTCTGGGCCCAGTGTGTTAATCTCAGTGAGGGAGCAGTGCTACCCCCTTTTGTCTGAGGCCCTTATTCACTGAGTGGCCTTTTAGGGTGGATGGGAAGGAGCTGAGGAAAGGCCAGGCGCAAGCCACTAGCTTTGGCCTTGCCTCCTGAATCTGTAGAGATTGTCCCTTATGTCTCTCTCCTTAGCATGCTGTGGTGGCAAAGGACACCTTGCTGACAGGGTTGTGATTCTGGTCTCTGCTGTGCGTTGGCCTCTGTGGGCCTTCACTGAGCAAGAGGAGTCCAGCCTCCACATAATGAGAGATGGAGGTTGCCACCAAGGTCAGGGATCTCACTTATGTGTGCTTTTGTGTGTGGTCATGGGCAGGCTGATGTCACCAGAGTGCCACTGCAAGGAGCAGAATGTTTCTGTGATGTCTTTGTCATTTAAGAATATTTATGACCATCTTTCTGGGTCATCTGTGTCCTCTGCTGTATATGTAGTCTGCTCTTGCCTGTGTAGCCCAGCTTCTGTGGAAATTCTAATTGTTTTTAGTCTTTTAAATATTCTAAGAAAAGCTACAGTATACATCCTTGAAGCTGAATCCTCACCCACAATCTATTGTTTTAAACTAAAAAATGTGTATGTGGAACTGTTTTGTTGGGAAAATACATACTTTCATGATTTGGACAAGTTGCCAAAATGCCTTCTATGTAGGTGATACATATTGTTTTTGTCTTTTTGAGACAGGGTCTCACTATACAGTTCAGGCTGGCCTCGAGCTCACTTTGTAGCCCAGGCTGGTCTCAAACTCGCAACGATCCTCTTGCCTCAGCCTCCCGAGTGTTGGGATTACAGGCGTGAGCCACTACGCCTGGCTTATGTAGGTGATATTAATGGAAATCTTCACCAGCATTGTTTTTGAAAATGTTTATCTACACTGTAATTATTCAATGTGTTTCTTTCATTCATACATATTTAATATATATGAATATATAAATACTTGCATTTAGAGCTATATAAATAAAATAAAATGCATTTTCACTTTTAAAAATAATTATGTGCTCATCCCCTTTGCTTATATTTCTATTGAAATTTTATAAGTACTCATTTATTATGTACAGCATGTTAATATTATGCTGCACCATTAAAGGATTTTTCTTAGCTTCTTGTTTGCCGTTTACCTATGCATACATTTTTTTTTTTTTTTTTGGCAGTATTGGGGATCGAATTCATGACCTCATGCTTGCCAGGCAGGCGCTTATGCTGCTGAGCTAAATCCCCAGCCCTGTATACATATTTTTGCACATAGAAATATTATATCTGAGACTCTTTTTAAGTTACGTTTTCTCTTGCATGCATATATGTAAAAACTCCATTCTTGATAATGCTAATTTTTTATATTTGCTTTTAAATGTATTTGGGATTTGTTTTAATCATAGTGTGGGACAGGAATCTAAACCTGCGATTTTATAAAACCTAACCTTCTGTGTAACCTAACACAGTGACGAGTGGTCCATCCTCTCCCCACTAATTTGGAGTGATGGGGCCCTGCTCCCTGTCATCTGGGTCAGGGTCCTGGAGGTGGATGGACTATGGGATGGAGATTTGCCTGCATCAGTGTTTGGGGGAAGTGGCCTTGGGCTACACATCCCAGGGAGGTTGAGGGGACTAGAACGAGCAGGAGGCTGAAGTCACAGCAGAGGACTCCCCACCCCACACTGCCCCTGTGGCTAGGGGCCACTGTGGAGTTGTCCTGCTTGCTGGTCATGTGTTGGATGCAGCCTACTCTGGGAAGAGGGTGTGGCTTAGAGTGATTTGCTGTCCCTAGCCTGGAGCGGTTGGTCACACAGGGCCCTGTTGGTCCCTAGGGCGGTAGAGCCACCATGGGGCAGGGTATTCCGTTTCTTACCACCAGCAGGAGGGTGATGGTCATTGGCATTACTCTCACGAGTCCTCCCAGGGTCACACTCCCTTAATTATTTTAAGTAATTAGTTTTAATATTTCTTAGGATATATTTTTATCTCCATTAGTTTTTCTGATAAAGTTTAGACACTAGTGTTTTAATTAGGATAGCTTAATGCTTATGAATTAATTTGAACGTGAATTTATATCTAGAAAAATTAGTTTTATTCAAGTAGACACAATATCTCTGTTCATGTCTTCATTTATATCCCTTAGTAGAATTTTGTAACTTTTGAAGAACATACATCTCACAAATTTCTTATTGTATTGTATTCTTAGCGATGGGTGATCAAAGACTGACCAGTGAAAAATCTGTGTTGCATCTGAGTTTCATTTATTTAGATATAAAGGAAACCAAGCCACATGGATGACACAGGAAAGGAAAATTTGGAGATTATGAAAATGTTTCCAATGCATTCTAGTAATAAAAACTCTTTAGCATAATATCTTTCTTATGATGCATCTGTTTTCTTAATAACAGGTAATCTTGGCCAGCTGGTACAGGATTTATACTAAGATAATGGACTTAATGGGTGTTCAAACCAAGACCTGTTGGACAGTTACCAGAGGGGAAGGACTCAGTCCTATAGAGAGCTGTGAAGGTGCGTTGCTTTCTGTAACATTGTTTCCTTAGCTGTGTAGTGTGTTAAGCTTACCTCAGACAGAATGGGAGAGACAGTAAACACTTGATCATGCTCATGTTCTATGAGACTGAAATTAGGGCAGGCTGAAGCGGGCTTCTCTGTGTCCAGAGTGCTGGGATGGCTGGGGTAGGGAGGGAAGGGAAGGGAGGAGGGAGGACCCACCCAAGGGCATCTTCACTCACAGTGCGTCTCCAGCATAAGGGTGGCTGGGCAGCTGAGTTCTGCTGGCCATGCTCTGGGACAGGTCCATGTTATATTCCTATTGCATTGGGATTGTTTGTGGCAGGGCAGGCACTGCAGAGTGATCAGGTTTTCCCGTAGCAGCTCCAGGCCCCAGACTGGATGGTGTATGGCCTCAGGCCCTAGTCTACCCAGGCACTGGCATTGCTTCTGCAACTCTGCCAGGCTCAGAGCTGGGCACCAGCTCCAGGGTGTCCTAGGAGGTGAACCAGTGGGCATGCAACCCTGTGTGGACCTGCTGTGCCTGGTCCTACTTCTCATTTTGGGTCTATACTCATGCTGTGTTTACACCCAGGAACCCAAGGAACCATTTAATTGACCTGGCAACCATTTTCACACTAAGCACTGTTTAATATAAATTGCCAGTCATATCAAGTCATTTATAGTTAGAACATATGTTTTATTTTTAAAGGATTGGGAGATCCTGCTTGCTTTTATGTTGCTGTAATTTTTATTTTGAATGGACTGATGATGGCATTGTTCTTCATATATGGCACCTATTTAAGGTAAGTGTACTTAGGATCTGTTTGTGAGATATGTTTTACATAATTATGCATACTGGTTATAATATGCATAATAGTTAATTGTTAACTTACCCCTCAATTTTATAGCAATATTTCTAAGATATCTCTTTATAGTTTTACATTTTATATTTGCCTAGTTTTACCATTGGTGTGGCCAACCACACTGAAAATAGTTTTAAAGCTTAAACCAGGGTGGGAATACTCAGTGAATTTTTAAATATTCACAGGCATTAGGACATAAACAATTTGTATTGTGTGCATAAAATAGAATGGGAAAGACTACTCATTATCAAGTGATATGAATGGCCCTTGATCTTTGAATGTTAAAATTAGAAGTATTTTGTATTCTGATAGTTAATATCTGACCTGTTTTACTTCTCATATGAAAAGTATTCCTACAACCAAAAGAGTTGGAAATTTTTAAGAGTTTTTTGTGTTTTTCTTTTGACAGTTTGTCACATGATACACTGTTTGACCTATTTAACCTTGAGGGTCTCTTCAGACTTTTCCTGCTGCTTCCTGTTTCTTTGTAGTACAGAAATATGAGCATACTTACGTGATTTCCAACTCAGGATGATGAGTTCCAATTGCCATTACCCATTACCTTCTTTGCTTTGAAAGCACATTTCCTGTTTTGTACTTCAAAGATCTATTGTTTCCTTTTTGAGTGCTTCTTGATAAATATTTATTAACCAAGGAAGCTATTAGATCAATTTAAAATATATTTGCATATAGATTTAAGATATTTTGATGTTAATTATTTCTGACTTAGGCCTAAGAAATTTCATTATTTCATTGGGGAGCATGAAATGAAAATGCTTGACTAGAAGAGGATGTGAAAGATTTTGTTTTTGGAATAAGACATATATAGCAAGAGCTTTCCCAGAAGAATGTGGCAGCTGGGAAAGGAGGCCACCCTGAGAGGCCATGGCCAGCGTGGCCCAGACACAGTGAGCCAAAACGAGGACCCTCGGAGGATGTGTTCATTTTGCAATGCACATCTGTCTTGCAGACACTTTTATCACCTTTGGGAGATCAGATTTCAAGTGAAAGAAATTAAAACATGAAACACAGTGTAACTGCTAAATTGCTAGACTATAGTTATGTTACTTTTTAATTGAAGAATCTCTAAATACTTGTTAAAATATTAAAATACCCATTCACATTGCCTCCCCTACTACTTGTTCTAAACTTGACATGAATGGCTGAAGGTGCAGATCTGCTGAAGGGAGTATTGGTTTTGGTTTGGTTAGGGGTTCTTGGTGTTTGGGGGTATAACCTGGGCCTTCTTGTTCTTTGGGTCCACCTGTCCCTGGTAGGCAGTTTTCTCTCAATGTGTGGGATGCACATGGTTATTGAGTCAGTGTGCAAAGAGCCCACCATGTAGTCTTTTCAGACCATTTGGACTCAACGGTGTGGGCATGGAGCATAGGACACAAGTATACTGGTAGAAAATATGGAGACAATAGGAGAGGATTAGTGTTAGAATTCCAGAGGAATTTGTTCTGGATGGAGGAGCACTTGAACTTGACTTTTTAGAACTGGAGGAATTTGCACAGGTGGACATCCTTTCTAGGGGCAAGGCATCCCAGGGAGAGGCAAGGTGGCAGCTGGGTTGTGGAAAGCAGGTAAGCTGCTGCCAGGTGTGCTAGGATGTATGTTTTGGGGGCTGTGGTGGGTGATAACAGCTGGTACGGTGACTGCACTAGAGGAGGAGAAGCCAGGATGCCAGAGTGTTTAGATCTGTTCCAGAGCCCAAGAAGGAAATCAGACTTGACCAGTGGAGAGACAGGATTCAGGCTGGGCTGTGATCTCACAGGAACCTCACCTGCTCCCAGGTCAGATGGTATGTACCCAACACATCATTTGTTACATTGCAGGCTTTAAAAGTGAATTTAGTGGATTGGTTCCAGCGAGGTTCTGTTCATGAAAAAAGAATCTAAAAGTAAATAGTAGAGTATACTATATTTAATAAGCGTCAAAAAATTAGTTTGTTGTCTATGTGAGTGTCTTGCACACCTGTAATATACAATCTTATTTCACAGTTACAGCAGTCTGTGTAGTGCTTACAGTGGTGCAAGACAGTGACATACTTCAGCACTGGAGTCTTTCCAACAGCTGTCTCTGGTTCCCTTCCCAGGGGCCACGGCCACCCACTTCGGGGCTTTTGGGCCTGTCTCTATGGCTGGACCAGCCTCTAACCCTACCCTGATCTTTCCTAAAAGCTGCTTAGGGTCTGCCAGCTACCATTGAGCATCCGAACACTTCACTTTAGAGAACCCCGCGGTCTCACAGCATCACAGCTCCCTGAGTTCCGAGTTCTTGCCAGCACTACCTGTGCCCAGCTGAGCTGGTAATTCTTGGGCTAATGGGGCACTGTGGTCTCAGGAAACTGGGGCTTTTTTTTTTTTTTTTTTTTTTTTTTTGTTCTCTAAGGACAGAGCTCTAAATGGCACTGGTTCGTGATCCTGTGTATTTTATGTTGAATAAAATTTCTCTTTTCTGTCAATTTTTTAAATTGCTTTTCTAAATGTTCTCAACATGAAGTATTTGTAGAGGTTTATATTACTATTTGTCACTGTTTACATTCTCTTTGGTTGCTGTCTTAGTTACTTTTTACTCATTGCTGAGACAAAATACCTGATGCCCAAAGTTGGGAAAGGAAAGGAAAGGTTTATTTCTTACAGTTTTTGGAGGTTTCAATCCATACTCAGTTGGCTCCAAGGTAGGCTAGCAGAACAGGGTCACAGTTCATGGAGGTTGCAAACCCCAAGGCAGAAATCAAGAGAGAGACACACACCTTCTTCCTGTCATTACATTACATCCTGGCTCCACCCTTAGATGGATGTAGCACTGACACCGTCAATCCAAGCTAGACATTGAACCAATTACAAATGCACAGTGCAAACACATGAGGCCTGGGGGCCACCAACATAAATCATGACAGTTGCTTTAGTCACTCTCCTAATTTTATGGGTGGGATAAAGTTACAGACTTCTTAAAATATGAGTTAAAAATAAAGAGGAGGATAATCTAAAATTATGTTTAGACCTTTTTGAAATATAAATTGTACTATATGTTAAAAGTTGAGGTTTGTTTGGCAGATTAGGAGTTTGAAGGGCAGGTTAAGGATGTAATTTCTTTTTTCAACCCCAGCATCCTGTTTATTTTAAAATTATGCAACAATAAAAGTCCACTTCAAAGAAGTGAAACCATAAGGGGAAAATGGAAAAGAGGCACATGGTGAGCTGGGCCAGGCTGCCAAGCTCTGACGCAGGACGAAGGCAGCTGTGTTTTGCAAACACACCTATTCATGGTATAATTCTTTTTCTGAAATTCTCAGTCTTCATCATTTCTTTTAAATAGCCATTTTAAGTTATTTTTTACAGCAGTATTGTTAGTACATAGTGTCAGTTACTTATTTCATAAGGTAATCTCTTATTTCAAAGCAACAGATTGTTAGTGTCTGGAGACCAGTATCTTAAGTTTGGAACGTCCTCATAGTTGGGAAATTACTGTATATATATAGTATGTGAAATCTCTGATTGATAAATACCAGAAGATTTTGTTGTTGGGCCCCAGGGACAGATAAAAGACAGATAAAATGAACCTTTTGTTCTAGGCAGTTTAGTTTGATTTTAATGTTACTCCAGAGTTTGGGGTAACCTCTGTCTAGGTCATTGTGCATTACAGAGTAGCAACAGTAGACTGGATCACACATTTCACAATTAATATGTTACTCTTAAGCAATGGGGTGCTGGATATGTTTTATAGTTAGCTCTCTGGAAAAGATCTATATGTACATGAAGTGTAGTGAAACTTTTACTGATATGAAGGATGTGTGCAAATAACAAGATTTCTAAAGAGGATTTTTTTTCATTCAAAAAGATGTAGTACAGGAGAAATACTCTTGACTGGCTTGAATAAAAGAGGTGTGCAAACACGACTGGGACACAGAGGCTTGAGCAAACACAGAGAGGAAGCGAAGTGTTTGAGCTTCATAAAAACAAAGTGAGCACTGGAAAGCCCTCCAGCCACGGAGGCTATTGTGTTAGCTAGTTTTGCATTAGTGCAACACATGCCTAAGGCATTCAGCACAGGGTTCCTGGCCCTGGGTCAGGGTCACCAGGTCAGGGGCTCATGAAGTGGGGAATGCCGTGGAGCAAGATGCTTAACTCATGGTGGCCTGGAAGTGGGAAAACTGGAGGAAAGGGTGGGATCTTGTAATCCTGCTGAAGAGCTCTTTCCAGGGGCCCAGAGGTTCCCTTAGGCCATAGCTCATAAATAGCCACAGTCTTCCTGTAGCATCCAGGGTGGCCAGACCTTTGTCACCTAGCCCTTTGGAGCCATCCAGGGCTACACTGCAGTGTCTTCTTTCTGTGCTGTCTTACTCCCACTCCACTTCTTTCCTGTATCCCCTGCTTCTGTGATAGAGATATGTCTATATGCACCTGCGTGCCTGTGCATGCATATGTGTGTGTGTCTGCACGTGCAGCATATGCCCCTTCAGAAGTAGGTGCATGTGCTCCCAAGTTAGTTAGCTTTAGTCATTTGACCCAGCCTTGGACTTAGGAAGTAAAACTATTTGGAGGATATCTCTTACAGTAGACAGGAAGTTAGGACAGAATCTGCCCTGAAGTGGGGAAGTCATCGGGCGGGGCTTGATGTGCAGCTACTCCTCCTCTGATGCTCCTGTCTGTCCCCACTGGTGAAGCTGTTTACAGTCACTATACTGAAGTCTGGTGTCGTAGCTTCTCAATGACAGCTAGACCAGCCTCCTCCTCCATAACTCTGTCAGGGATGTGGCTGTCTGGCTCAGTGGTGCGTGTACCTACCAAGGAGGAGGCTGGCTCTGTCTCTGTGTACTTTTCCTCTTGAGTTTTCACATAGACGGTTGCTGCTTGCAGGGCAGAGTTCCCACAGCTGGTGTCATCACTTGGTTCCCCTCTCATCTTGTATGGTGTGCATTTGTCTCTCATTTTGGCAGTTTTCCTCATCTGTTCTGGCTTCCCATCATGGTAACAGTACCTGTGATACACCAGAAGACAGGTTTATATTGACTCAGTTCAGAAGTTCCAGTCCATGGCCCCTTGGTCTTATTGCTCTGGGCCTATGGTGAGACTGAGCACCACAGGGAACATGTGACCTGTTTATCTCACAGTGGCCTGAAGTAAGAGTGACAGCTAGGGCTAGTGTCTTAACATCTCCCAGGGGTGCTAACTTCTTTCCAGGAGCCCCATCATCCAGTGATCCTGCCCTCCCAGGAATACCCCAGGCTGGTGACCAGACTCTCAACATGTGGCCTGGGTAACACTGAAGATACGAACCATAGCACCAGCTCCTAAGAATTCCCATTTTGGTTTGTGTCTAGATGTCCTCCAAAACCTCATGCAGAAGACATAGATGGATTTTAAGTGTGTGAGGTGCAATGCTAGGATTAAGGGTGCTAGGATTAAGGGTAAGTAATTATTAAATCGCTGACTGATTTGGCACTGCCCTGATTCCAGTAGCCTGGGTTCAATATAAAAGACAGAAAGTAGCTTGTCTTGTCCCTTTCTTGCTCGTTCTGCTACCAGACGGCTGATGGAAATGATGCCAGTAAAGATCAGGCGTAGGAGATTTCTTTGGGAAAGGACAAGTGCATCTGCTGTTGGACACCAGAACACGTGTGTGATGGCTTGGTAGAAAGTTTGTCTGTTTTTCTCATGCCAGAAATTTGCATAAGACAAAGATTAAGGGTGGTGGACTAATTAATCTTGCAGAAGAAATTGCAAGGCAGTGGCATTGCTACTGTTGGGGGCTTTTTATGCCAGATTTATGTTGAGAATCAAGAACAAAGAGCCCAGCAGGATGATTTAAAATGTTGTGAGTTTGATCAGAATGGAAGCTGCAGTAAAGTTGTGGCCTGCAAAGATGGCACAGAGGAGATATTATTTGCTGAAAAGACTAGCAAGAAAAAGCCAAGTATTTAAGAACAAGACAACAGAAAAATGGCTTGAGGACATTCCAAGAACCAGCAGAACTCAGCCTTTTTAGCTTCAGACCTGCAGAGGTGAAAGATTTTGGTTTGAGAAGAGAGACCCAGAGCACCATGTTCCAGAATGGTGACAGCCTAGGGAATTTGTTCCTTAGGATTGGGTTCAGAGTTCTCAGCAATCCAGACAGTTGACCCCTACAACTGAAAGAGAAGAAAACTTGGCTACTGTTCCAGCTGGTGTCATATGTTGGCACTGTCCCCATGGTGCTGGTTTTAGACACATGCAGAATGTAAGAGTTACGGGGTCAGGAAGGCTTCCATGCAGATTTCAGAACACCCGGGAGCCCAGGCAGTGTGCCTCAGAGAGCAATGTGTGAAGCTGTGACTATAAAGCCAAAGGTGCAGTGTAGACCCCAGAGGCTTGGAGAAGACAGAAATGTGGATCAAATGAGGAAAACTGCAAGGAAGAAGCAGAGCCACCCCAAAAGAGAAGCCATGGGAGCTACAAGTACCAGAAGTGCTGGAGGGGCAGAACCAGCCAAGCCCGTGGAGTTCACATCTTGCCACAGATTGCCTTGGATACTACACATGGAACTATAGGACTTAATGTTTGCCCTGGTAGATTTTGGACTTGCTTTAATCTCATTCCTTTGTGTTCATTTGTACCTTTTGGAATGGAAATGTTTATCTTCTGCCACTGAGTGTTGAAAGTGTTTTAACTTCCTTTTCATTTGTAAAGGGGCTCACAGCTAAGAGTTTGCCCACCATGAACTGGTTTTTTTTTTAGAACACTTTCCTTAAGAGTTTTGAAAGCCTTCTCTTGTCCTGCTTGAGGCACTGCTGTCAAGACATTCCTGTTCTTCGTGTTCCTCTGAGAACTAAACCTTTGGATGGCACTGTCCCCATGGTGCTGTCCTTTGCTTCCTAGATGACTGGAAGATTGCAGGTTCTTCTCTTCGTTGTGAAATTGCATGCCAGTGTGCTTCCATTTATTTTGGACATTTGCTGTGTTTGTTCAGTTTTGTAAGTTACGGCTTTAGTTTCTGAGAAATTTTCTTAAGCTATTTTTTCATTTACTTCATTCTCCTTTTTTCTAAAACTTATTATTTCGGTGATACATTTGTTAGTCTTCAGGTGTTTACGTCTCTTTCAGTTTTAATCTTTTTGGCTTTGTTGTATTTTCTAGGAATTCCATCACTCTTATTTTTCCAACCCTTTTGTGGCATTTTTCATTTTTATTATTATGCTTTTGATTTCTAAGAATTACTTGTTCAGTGAATATTTTTTAAAGTAGTATTTTCATTTCATGAACTCATCTCTTAGTTATAAATGATTTTTTTCCTTCCCCGAGATTCTGGGTGTCTCCCTGCTCTTTGATCTTCTGGTGTTAGAGATGTTTTAGACCTCTGGCAACCTAGGCTGCTCTAGTTAAAAGCAGTGCTGTTCAGGCTCTATATTGAGCGTTGGACTTCTTACTATTAAGTGTTCATATAATCTGAGTAAATAGTACCAGAAAAATTTAAAGTGACTGCTAGTTCTTTGGTTTACCTTTATATTTAAAAGAAAATATATTGTAATAAATTCCTCTTGAGCTTGAAATGAGGAGCTGAAGTGTTTTTATCAGGAAAGATCAGGGTCCCTATAAGAGGTGACTGGGTAAGGGGAGAAGACTTACAGGAGCACACATCTCCTATCTGAGAACAAGAGTGTTTGCAGAATGCCTAAGAGAGACCTTGCCATAAGGGAATACTTTTTTGATAGAATGAAATTAATTAATTAATTATGGAAAGACACTTAGCTCATGGTTGTTGTATGGAAAACACAATGAAAATAAGTCACCTGTCATATAAGCTTAGCTAACATTTGCCAGTGTAGAAAATCCGAACTTTCCCCCGTGAATATTCTGATTTTTCCTGCAGGTTATTTTTGTTTTAAAGAAATACATGTTCAACTCATTACGTGCGAGCCTCTAGTTTAGGCTCTTTATAATCATAAATTCAGTGAATCCTGAACTAATCTCAGGCTAGGATTTGAACACAGTCCAGCCTCCTTAATGTCTACTCTGATAGCTGTAAAGGCATCATAAATGTTCTTTTTTGCAGACATTAAAATATCTACAGCTTTAGTTAATTTGTATGAAAGATCATGAGTAATGAAGAAAAGACTTTATTCCATTTCCAAAGATGGTAGTGTTCATGTTTTAGTAAGAAGTTTTACCTGAGGTGTTTGCATCTTAAGTGGCACTTCTGAGATCTCATCTTACGACTTACCCTCCTGTTGAAGGTACAGACAGCTTTCCTAAGGGTTGTAGCCCAGGCTTCCGCTGCTCTCACCGAAGTACTTTACATTGTCTAGCTCAGATGGACACTGGCAGGTCTATTCAATCTAATATTTTCATTTAACCAGGATGTCTTTTGGCTCTAGATTTTACTATCACACATGAGATTTTTATAATCACTCTAATACTTTCCTCATCAGTTAATTTTTCTTGGAATCACTTTGACATTTTCACTACTGTAAAAACTGGAGTGAAAGTAACAGACGGCGCTGTTTCTGTTTCCTTGAGTGTCTGTTTTCTCGATGGCGCCTTCCCCCAGTTTGGCATTTGCCATCTGCAATTGTGCCCGTGCTCCAGTCTTCTGGATGGTTTGGCAGTGGTTGGTTCAGTCTGTTTTTGGAAAGTACCTTTTCCAGTGGGTTTCAAGCCAAGGTTAATAAAATTTACTTTTTAAATTCTTTTTGGTGGTAGTAAGAATTCTGTTTTAATATTATCTGGAACACTTCTATGTTCCTCATAGTCATTTATCTAACAAATGTTGGTGTTTCTTCAAATGAGTTTATGGAACAACTTTTCTTTTATTAATGTTCAATACAAGGGAGTGTATTACTTATTGCAAGTTAGCGTATCCTTTATCCGAAGTGGTTGGGAAAAGAAATATTTTGGATTTTGTGCTGTCCTCTTCCTCGTCTGCCTCTTTGTCTTGAAGGATCACACTCTTGGCTGGTTCCCAAGCCAGAGCTCATGGAGGTCCTTGTAAACATATGCATCTTGCGTATTTGTACTTTGCGGCTTTCTGGATTGTGTTTTCGCTTAAATGTTAGAGGACATTGTTCCATGCCCTCCAAGGCAAAGCGCGGCTTTTCGGAAGCCTGGCGCTGGTGTGCCCTTAGCTTCTCCTGTCTGGCAACCCGGGTTCATCCTTTTCTCCTTGTTGCCCTAAGGGTTGCAATGTCCTAGGTGAGGTTTCAGCCTTTCTGAGGGAGCTCCGGGCCCCACCTGCCTGGGTGCCCATAGTCTTCAGTTTGTAGGAATGCTTTTCGTAATCCTATTTTTAGATGACTTTTTCTTCTTCATTTTTTCTCTCTTCTTCTTCTCAAAGTCCTTTTGTTTGGAAATGGGAAATTTGGGGTTAAAATATGATTTTTTAAATCTTATTTTCTCCTCTACTTCGCTGTTACATTTTATCGCCCCTTCTGTGAGGCTTCCCACTTTCTGAAGGTTGTGGTTGAGGTTGAAACCTCTGCCCCTTTACGTGGTGCCCCCGTTACCTGCTCCCCAAGGGCATTTGGCTCTGTGTCCACTGTGGAGCATCCCGCAGCCTGGTGATCCAGCCAGGTAGGCATTTGTATTTGGAAAGGAGAAGCTCTTCCTCTTCTGTGCTGATGGGAGGGTGAGCAGGACTTCCCAGTGGGCAAGTTTGCTTAGCAGTGAACCCAGCAAAGCAGCTTCCCTGGGAGCTTTTCCTTGTGCAGCCTCCTGAGGCTGCACCTGCTGCCAGCACACAGGGAGAGAGCCAGGGGACACTTCCCATTCTCAGCCACCTGGGACCCTGTATGTGCTCATTGAGGCAGCCTCCAGAGCGCGCCCTCTCCTGTCCCCTCTCTCTCATGAGAACCTAGGCACTTAATACTTTCGAGCTCTTTTTATTTCTTGCATTGAATCAAGTTCTTGCCAACTCACTGAGCAGCCCAACCTGGCCTCCAGCTTGTGATTGTCCTGCCTCAGCCTCCTGGAATGCTGGGTTTTTAGTCGCACTACATACCTACCCCCTAGCACAGAGATGGCTTTTACTGAGAACTTTAATGATCTATTTGTGGACCTGCCCACATTTTGCCTGCTACCCAGTATCCCCGTGGCCACTCTAGTCTGCCCCATCTCCTTGCTACCTTGTGAGCGTGTCCCTTCCTCCTGTCTCCTTGGCTCCCCTCTGTTCCTCACCATAGATAAGTAGTGCCTGCTGGTCCTTCCACAGTGGTGACAGCCAGCAGAGCTGCGCGCCTCCCACACACAGCCAGCCTCCTGTGGAGCAAGATGGATGCTGCTGCTTCTCATTTTCTGAGCTTCGCTGTTATCTTCTCTGGTCTTGGAGCTCGGAATGGCTCCTCTGAGATTGAGAACATATTTTTTTTACAACTCTTATTTGCAGATTTGTTACAGTAGCCTGCAAACCAGTCTGTCTGTGAACCCCTTTTTAGTCTTGCTTCATGTCTGCCCCCCATCACCCCCGTAGAGCATAACCTCATGAGTTATGGCTGTGCTTTTTTAGCCTCTGGCAGATACTATTAGCTTTTTTTTCCCCAGGAATTTCTACTTCCTCACTTATTTGAAGTAAAAATTGAATTTATTGTCTTTTATGTCTGTTTTACTCCCATTATTTTATCTGGGTTTTTCCCCCTCTTTTTTGTTTTAAATCAAGCATTTCCTGTTTATTCAGACTTCTTTTTTTCTTTTAGGGGTTCTAAAGACATCTCAGATAGCCTGTGAATTACACTGTCTCCAACTTTTCCAGCTACGTGTTTTGAATGTTCTGTTCACTTGGCCTGCCACCATATCTTAACCAAACCCATTTGGTCTAACAGTTGTACATGAATATTTAAAGTGTCAGTGTTTCTCTTTCATATGCATAAGTTGATGGACGGACGGTATTGGTTGAAAATATTGGCACCTGTTCTCCAAAACCTGCCCCCTGTTACGTCCTCGCTGGCAGAGCAGGTTACTTTTGGCCATACTGAGGTCCACGTCTGACCCCTGCGAGATGGCCTTGAATTCCTTCTGTCCCCCCCCAGGCCACCTGCTTGTTGCAGCTCTGATGACCATCAGAACAGTCTGAATCAATGGTAGTTGCTTTTTTTCTCTCCAAATGTTGGGTTTTGAGTGTTTCATCATTCTTTTACAAGTAGAGCTCAAGTCTGGATGATGAATGAAGCCTGTCAAGATTGGGTGATTGATCCGAATCTTTACAACTCCAGCAGGAGGAAAGAAAAAGGGTGTAAAATTATTAAGAATCAGAATAGAAAGTACTTTTAAGCTCTAAAAAGACTTAAAAATTTTTACATCTTTAAATTTTATTAAAAAATTGTGTTTTTAACTTCAGGTTTTATATCTCTCCATTTCATGTTTAAGGAAATTGGCGCTCAGAGTTGTGTGATTTGTGTGAGTAACTGCAGCGAGTGTTCAGCAAGTGTAAGGATGTGAAATCTGTGCGCTCAGCTCTCAGACTCTCTGATAGTTGGCAGTCCTGTTGCTGAAGGACCTTCTTAACCACTAGGGAATGCTAACGTATCAGCTGATCAGCTGTCCTGGAAAAACAAATATTAAAACAAGTTTGAGCATTGTGATTATTGCATCTTTCTTTTTAGCAAAATTAAATGACTTTTGATGTAGCTCAGGATCAGGATGGGAGAGAGTTCAATGCTAGGGACTCTACTTTTGATTTATTGCAAATTCAGTCACTAAGTAGTAATGGCAATTCAGAGTAGTGCCTTATAGAAAAGCAAACTCATTTTTCCCTGGAGTTGTAGGGTGTAAAAAAGGGTGCCAGAAAATCTGCCCCCACCATTAGTGAGGTGAAACCTGTCAGTGTAGGTTCCTAAAAGAAGCTGGAACAGTGCTTGTGTTTTGGTGGCCGGGGTGGGGGCTCTGGGGAAGTCCTCTGGGGAAGTCCTCCCCAGCTGGCAGGATGAAGTCTGAGATTGGGTCAGAAAACTTTATCCTGGGCTCTTCTGATTCTCTTCCTTCTGCCATTTACAACATTAAAGTTATAAAATTTTGCTTCTGCTTTCCTTTTGTTCTAGAAAAAATTTTAAAGAGAATTTTATATTGCATTCTCAAAATTGTTTTCATCTTTCTTGTGTTGTAGATTGTCCTTGCAATTGGTGTCCTTGCAATTGCTCCCGGGTCATTTAAAGAAACACATGTCTTTCTGTGCAAAGTACTGTGTATTTTCACAAAATCAATTTTGTTATCTCCTTCAAATTTTTGATTTATTCTCTTTAGCTTACATGTTCTTCCAAATTCTGAAAGTGTTAAAATACTCCACCATGATTGGATTTTATCATTTTCTCTGTAAGTGTAGAAGGTATTTGACTACTGTATTGCTTGTTTATATATTTTTTTAATCTAAGAGATACAATAAAAAGTAAATAGATGAAGAGAGAGATAGTATACAACTGAATGGGCAAATCACTATTCTAAAAATGAGATCCTTTCTAAATTATGTCATTCTGATCAGAAACTCAACAGTTTTTTATTTTTATTTTTGAAGAGGTGACTTGTTAAGGAAAGTAAGTTGATAAGAATTACCTAAAAACTGTTTTAAGAATTAGAATGGTTGAGGGTAGGAAGTCTTCTTTATCATGTGTTAAAATTGCCAACCTGCTACAGTATATAAATAATGCATGATATGAAAAATACAGAATCAAGCTGACTATAATAGAACAGATCCTAGCATTGTAAGAAAGTAATATATATTATAGGCTGAATTTCATGTCGCTGGGAAAGGGAATGTTTACTTGATATAATGTTAGCATAATTGGCTATTTCAAAGAGAACAAGTTAGGGTTTTGCTGATGAGAGATCTAAGTAGACAATGCCACTGAACTAGAATTTTAGA
Organism: Cavia porcellus; assembly: GCF_034190915.1. Lineage (NCBI taxonomy): Eukaryota > Metazoa > Chordata > Mammalia > Rodentia > Caviidae > Cavia > Cavia porcellus. Next base: position 18,860,115 of record NW_026947506.1, read on the forward strand.
AGGCAGTATGAATGCGAGAAGGGGAAGACTTTCACAGACCTAGCAAGAAGTGAGGGAAGATATAAAAGGAAATATCGACATTCCTAACTTCATAACATTAACAACATCCTTCCTGGCAGGATATACCATAAAGTATTTCAAAATACTTTGTCACACATGTGACACCTAAGATGTGGTACTCCCAGTCTTTAAATAGGGAAGTGGGTAATCTAGTAGTAAAACAGACACAGAGGACAGGAACAGGCAGTTCACAGAGGGAAATGTGGGACAGCAGGACCAAACGCACCTCTAACAAGATGCTTGGAGGAGCAGGCAGGTGCAATGGTCCAGACAGGAGTGAAAAGAAAGTCTGTGCCTGTGCTGGGAGGATGCACAGTGTAAGCACCTGGGGTGCTGTGTCCACTGGGCCAGGGTAGCTTCCTGTTCCATGGTCCTGTGGGGACCGTGGCGTCTCTCGCCTTTGTCCTCTGAGAACACAAGGGTACCAGTATTGCATGAATGAGGGTTTCTACCTTTTACAAAATTATAGCAAGAGATTGAGTCTAATAGGGAAAGGGCTGAACAAATTGCATATGGTGGTAGTGCACAGTATTTGATGTTTATTAAAAGAATGACTTAGGTTACATGTATTGATTAGGAAAAAGCTTCGTGATTAGAAAAAGAACAGGTTTCACAGGAATGTGCATGGTACACTCCCATTAGAAGCCTATTCTGTGTGGCTATAGAGAAGGACGTGGGAGGTGGACACAGAGGGTCCTAGATGGACTTGGGTGACTAGGATGGAGGGCAGGAAGACATCAACATTACTTGTTTTGAATAGGAAATACTGTTCTTTTTGTGTTGTCCAAAAAACCTCAGAATAGTAAAATTTATTATAATTAAAAACCCTTAGCTATCTTAAGCCTTCTCATGTCTGTTTCCTTCTGTAAAATAAGCATCTTTCTATTCGCCAGTGCTGGTGCACTTTAATTTCCAGGGAGAAACCGGAGAGGCCTGTGTCCTGTTCGTTCCCCCTGGGTGAGGCGGGCGTGGGTTCCTTGCTCTTCCGTTGAAGGTGCTCTGGATGCCTCCTGGAGGACTCTGTGCCCCTGCCTGTCCAACTCCCCCCACTCTTTCCCCTTATTCCTGTGACCCATTCTCCTGGCCACTTTCCAGCCCATATCCAGAGTTTCTGTTTCTCTTCTGTTTTGCTCGTGCCCATCCTGTGTCAGCTGATGGAGGGAAATCACACAGCCCTCTAGTTAGAGACCCGGAATGTTAGTGGTCACTTCCCACCTCACCTGCCCCCTGAAAGATGGCTCATGACCCTGTGGGCCCCTTGCCCTGTCTCTCCTTACGGGCCCGTGGTATTTCGGCCTTCAGCCCTCTCTTGGTGCTCCTGTCCTTCTGAGCAGAAAGTGGCTGTGCCTGCCCCATATGGAAAATGGAAACCACCAAGGACACACAGCTCTCCCCTCCTCTGCCCTCAGGGATGTGCTCACAGTGCAGCCCCTCCCTGCCATCACCTTTATCCCCAAGAGCAAGCACTGAGACCTGGGAGCCTGAGCAGGCCGGGCCTGTGCACTGCCCAGTCCTCACTTTGTCATGGGCGCACTTGCAGGTGACAGGTGTGGGGGGTGATCCTGGAGTAGATACTGAGAAAGCAGCAAGTGTTCAATCGAGGAATAACCTCGAGGGATACGAAGGAAAGCAAAGTTGCAGCCAACTGGAATCAGCCTGCATCCTCTTCCCAGGTGTCCAGGGCAGGGCGGGGAGGTGTTCCCTCTTCCCAGAGAAGATGAAGGTGTCCTTCCCAGGCTGCCAGCACTTTGAAGCCTGATTGCCATACTTTGATATTTATGTGCTGTGCCACTTTTCTGAAAGCAAATAAAAAATGAAAGCTTATCTGTAAACAGTGCTTCCCTTGTGTGTTCTATAGAAAACTGGCTTGCGGTCTGGCTTGGGGAGTAGTGAGTGAGTTAGTGTGCGGACACGTGGTGCACATTTATTTGTAAGCGTGGGCAGGAGTGTGGTGCTGTCCACCTTATGACCCTTTCAGAGCCCCCTTCCGCACTTTTAAGGAAAACAGTGCAAGAGAAATAAAAGAGACACAAGTCAGTAATACCTGATGCTTTCCAGAATTGCAGCCAGGCTGCAGACACTTGGTGAGGGCTGCAGGACTTTCCCCTTCCCTTTCTGTTGGCTGGTCTGGGAGTGCACATTTTGAAAACAGCCGACGATTGTTTTAAAGATAAAATGATTTTTGGCTAATGATACTTTGGAGGAAATAAACTGTATAGGAGAATTCTGCATTTGTGGAAGGCCACCATACCGTGTCCCTTTAAGGTTCTGTTGGGACCAACCTGGGCTTCACTGTACTGTTCTCCAGTCCCATTTCCTTGTCCTCTTCTTTTTTCCAGCGGCAGCCGATTGGGAGGCCTCGTAACGGTGTCATGCTTCTTTTTCAATCATGGAGAGGTAGGTGCTCGAAATATTTTCAAAACTTTTCCTGGAAACACAGTTTATCCTTTAATTGCTTTTAAATTGTATCTGGTAGCATTCTTTAAACGTTTATTATTTTGACCTATATTTGGGTGCTAGCATTTATTTTCACTTAACTTTTCATGACTGTTTCAAGACCATTTTTTCTCTCATGGAATGCAGTTGGTACTGATTTCAGAAAATAATGAATCTGTGATAAATTTTTACATAATTTTAAAACTAGGAAATCTCATCTTTTAGGAATAGCACAATTTTTTTAAAAAGTATGATTTGGGAGATTGAACCCAAGGTCTCTGTACTATGCTACATTCTTAGCCCCTTTTTTGTGTATTTCGAAATTGGGTCTCATTAGGTCACTAAGTTGCCCAGGCTGGGCTTGAACTTGGGGTCCTCCTGCTCATCCTCCAAGAGTGCTTGGATTAGAGGTATGCACTACCCCACCCAGCCACAGATAATATACTTTAAAGTACTCTTTGCAGGATTTTTTTTTATACCTATAGATTTATACATGTTTAAAGGCTTTCTAAAGACAACAGTGTTACCATGTTCATGGATTTATATCCAGACTGCTGGGCCCAGATCCTGACTACCATTCGGTGGCTGTCTGACCTGAGCTGTCATATTTATCTCTTGATGCCTCAGTTATCTCTTTGAAAGTGGAATCTTGAGAACTATCACAGAGATAAGTTTTATGAAATTGTTAGTTTGAATTTTATTTCATTTGTTAGTATTTTTAGTCATTCAGTTCAGATTAAAATCTAATATAAAGTGCCCATTAATTCGTTCCTTTAGTTAGCTGTAAGTGGATTTCTATGAATGTATCTCAGTCTATATTTCTTTCTTAGGAAGTTTAGTATGAGGTAGGGTTGGGGATGGATCATTGGAAAGGTCAGCTTGCTTCCTGTGAATTCATCCTTTCTTCCATTTATACCCCGTGACCACAGTATTTACATATGTGCATATTTTAAAGCTCCTGAGAGTAAGCCATCATATGCAAACAGTGCTTTTTAACTTTTTAAAAATCAGCAAGTCCCTGTGGATAGTCATCTGGAACACACTTAGGATTTAGAATCACAGCAACACATGGGTAGAGGGCCTTGTGGGTCAGAGCAGAGAAGCCCGAGGTGACCCGTATGGTGTGAGTTAGGGTGCAGAGAGGAGAGAGTGCTTTGGCTTCTCCTGCCCGTGGAGACTGTGTGGACTGTGGGACATTGTGAAGTGTGGACGCTCTGAGCATGACCTAAGACACGGGAAAGAAGGGCTCAATAATGGGAGAAAGGAGCATTGTGTGCTGACAGTAAGATGCTGGAGGAAAGGCTCCCTGAACACTTTGGAGCCAAGGCATAGTCAGAAAGGCTACTGTGTGTGAAGCACAGAGGTCCGTTTGTGTTGCCCGCAGTGCACGCTGCAGTGGTTAGTTCTGATCTTATGTTTTTCTTAGAATTTTGATAGTCATGTAGCCTGAGCATCACTTCTTTCAAAGTCTTTTTAGTTTTTAACAATGGGATTCAGACAGTTCAGCTGATTTTTCAGCCTGACAGATTTTCTTTTTTGTATTTTTCAGCTACTTGGTCTTTTAAAGAATGTTAGATAGTACTTTCTTAGGAAATGGTAAACTAAATAGAATTAGAATTTTTGTTTTACTGAAATAGCCAAGTAATTTATTGTATTTATATGTGAACTGTAGCTTTAGGGTAAAAAAAGGACCTTTTAGTGTAGTGACATACAGTAAAATTTAGAGCATATTTTTAAGCAAAATTTGATAAGAAAATAAATTACTAGAAATTTATCATTTTAAATGTATTTTAGCTTTCAGATTATGATTTTTTAATTTTTTTCTTATCTTTAAAAATATTATGTAATGTATATAATGTTTTATGAGGGGAAACATCTGTTCTGATAATATATTTTCATGTATGTAGTGAGTTTTTTTGCATGGCTTTGTTCACTAGACTTGCTATTGGTTACTGACTGGCACCTTACTTTTTTAGGAGAGAAATTTTAATCACCTGAGTGAATGCTTTAATGTGTCCCCAGAAGAGCTATGGATTGTACTTGCTCCTGTTTCCTTTATTGATTTGCACTGTATTGGATCTAAGAGGTCATGGAATACCTTTTAAAATTTTGTTTTTCCTTAGAAAGATTTAGAAGGAAACACCATGCATTAACAAAAGAACTGTAAAATGGTGTAGCAGTAATGGATGAATCAAATTGTTTAAAACAGAAAATTAATACTTTCCAGTTAGAACCGGGAAGCACTTGCTATCAGAACTGATGACACTGAGGCTGTGGCAAACAGTCCTACAGACCTGGTCACTTTCCACGACACTTTACTGAGTGTCTTCAGCACGGCCAAGATACCAGCCAGTGGTTCACTCTGCCTTTGCATGATTCCTTGGTGCTAGATATGTGTAGCGTGAGATGATGAGGGGGTTTGTTTTTTGCTTTATTTATTTTGTGGGGCTGTCATGTGAACCCTAAACCTTTAAACTAAACTATGCCCTCCGATCTTTTTGAAAATTTTTTATTTTAAGACAGTGTTGCTTAGGTACTGAGTTGTCCATGGTGAGATTAAATTTGAGATTCTCCTGCCTCAGCCTCCTAAAGGGTTGAGATTACCCATGTATGGGGGTCTTACCATGTTTATTGAAAAGTAGTTAGCTGAGAAGATAGAAAACCTAATTGTTCTCCAATTTTGTATGTCAGAAATTCTCATGAAATTGGATCATTTAGCTTTTTCATAATGATATTTTAAACATTCACATATATGTAGATAAGCACATGTGGAGAAGTTTGTTTTTAAAGTTTATTCTCTTTTCCTTCCCCTTTGCTGCTTTCTTTCCTTGTGTCTTTTTCCCTGCTTTCCTGTGTGAGTATTTTGCATTTGACACGCATTCTGGGTCTCTAGCTGTTGGGCTCAGTTGCGGTGATGTGCACTGTGTGCTGGGTGCGTCTCCATGTCGGGGGTCCCTGGTCCGGTGGGCATGGGTGAGGACAGTCTCCTAAGGTAGGCGAGTGACGGCTGATGAGAGCAGGGAGGTGATCCTGGAGCACAGAGAGACAGTGAGTGGTGTGAGCTGGAGGGGCAGGTGTTGTCGTCCTCTTAGGACGACAAAGGAGGTTCCTTTGGAGCAGAGGGGAAGCAGCTAGAGCACTAGAGCATCATAGTGACATCATCAACATGACTTTCATATCATTTTGTAAAACTGTGTGTGCACGATATATTTATTTAGGCTATTAATTGGTATTTGTGGATTTAGGAGCTTACATTAAGTTTATAGAAACTCTAAAATTAAAAAGAAAGTACATTCACAGTGTCTTAGAAAACCAGCCTACAGCACAGCACCCCTTGTGCCCTGGCCCTGGTCGATGGCTAGTTTTGTTGCCCATTATGGCCCAGGCTTCCTTTTCCTTCTCTGTGTTTTGCTTCTGCTCTGCTGGCCTTCCTTCAGTTCTTGGAAAGAGCCCCCCCCCCCATTCCATCCCCCTAAATATCTTTTCCCACATCATTAAGGCTGAGGGTCTGGATTCCTGCCGGAGTGCTGCAATTTGAATTCCTGTTACTTTACTTGGAATGTAAGTAGAGATCACTTGGCCCCTTGGCTAAGTCTCCAGCATTGCATTGATCCGTTTGAGGTGATCTCTGTGATGTTACCCATATTTGAGCTGGGAGTTAATGTGTTATGGAGAAGTTCCTTTAGAAATGCCTTGCCAATTAAAAGAATTCCAAGTCTGACTTTGAACAAAGAATTGGACAAAACAAGCGCCAAACAGTGTCAGAATGTTTATTTAAAAAGTTAGAGGTGAAGGGGGGTAAGCAAGAAACTAGATCTGCAGAGGGAACTTGGGCAGAACAAGTGAAAAAAGGTAAAAGCAAGAAGTACATCCTGTGTCTGAGCAGGGAATACTTGGCCAGTCACAATAGCAAGCTCCCAAGTCGTCAGTCTGCTGTGAGGCCATCCACATCTCATAGGAATTTGTGATAAGTTCTACATAGGGGCTGCTGGCGTTGTCCTGGGATCTAGTCACTGACCTGTGCGGCCATTGTCCCAGACAGCTTTGCTATACCACACCCTGTCTCCTATCTCAGATTCCTTTTGAGCTTAAGTTCATCCCACTCAGCATTCAAGTCCAGCGGGCCCAGAAACCTAAGCACTGCAGGAGATTGTAAAATCTGTTTCCTCCTCTCCCCTGCTGCTCCTTGCTCTGCTGGCTCCCAGCTTGTGTCTTAAGAAAATCTGTTTCCCACTGGTTCCAGCCAGAACTTTCTCTCTGCCACAGATCCACACCTCAGTTGGTGCGTGTCCCATGTGTGAAGACAGAGCCAGCAGGTGGTGTGCTTTTGAGCTGTGCCAGTTCCGTGGTGAATCTCAGACTAAAAAGCAGTACAACAAGAGTGCTTATTTCTGTGGCTTTTTTCTCCCTCCAACTTTCTATTTTGAAAAATTGTAAGCCTACAGAAAAGTTTTAGGTTTGTATTCACTTGTGAGTTTAGTATCTTGCCACATGTACTTCCTCTGTCTTGTACACACACCTAATCCACAGTTACTTTTCTGGTCATTGAAAATGAGTCACAGACTGTGACATGTCACCCAGTCCCTTAGTATAAATTTCCTAAAGCAAGAACATACTTGCATAATCCCCATAGACTTTTATCATACTCAAGGAATTTGACGCTCATAGTACCTTTGTTTGACTGTTCTTATTATTTTTTGAGACTAGATCTTGCATTGTAGTTCCTTGCATTGTAGTTCAGACTAGCTTTGAACTTAGAGCGATGTTCCTATCTCAGCCTCCCAAGTGCTGGGATTACAGGCATGTGCCACCAAGCCCAGCTACAGTAGCATTTTAGTATAGTTCATATTCAGATTTCTACATTTATCCCAATAAATCCCTTTTATCCTCTCATTTTGAAGTTTAATTTGAGACTACTTATTTTCGGGAGCTGTCACTTTATGTCTGGGACAGTTTGTCTACAGCAGTTCCTCCTCCTGTTCTCTGTGCCCCTTCTTGTGTCATTGACATTTTTGAGGAATCCAGGCCCATTATTTGTGGAGGCCCCTTAGTCACAGAAGTGGCATCCAGACCGGGCATTGCTGTGGAGAATGTGACATCGGTGACATCACACCTTGTTCATTGTCGCTCCTTTGGGGGTGTGTAGTGAGACCATTTTCTCCAGTGTTGAATTTACCGCATCTATTTGATTTGGTGGATGTCAGGTTTAGCTGCTGTAAAGGTGCCTTTTTCCTTTGAAAAAGTGGTTGTGGGTTGGTACTCTTGAGTATCCTGTTCCCTTGTAACATTTTACCAGGAGATCGCGGCACCAAGGCGCTTGCCTGAGTCAGTCACCACATTGGCCATCCCAAGTGGCAGTTTCCTCACCCTTGCATTTTACCTACATTAATAATTGCTGTTTTTATAAAGACAGATCTCCTTTGCCATTTTCTTTTTACTATTGCTATACATGGCATGGGCTCCTTTTGTTCTTTACAATCCATTTACATCATAATTCCTCTTGATATTCATAAATCTGTCCAGTAGGAGCACTCCTTTAAAATGATACATAATCTTCACACATTAAAATGGGTATCTCTTTAACTGTCCAGCTCCGCAGAGTTCACACGCATACACAGTCATGTAGCCATGACCCAGATCAAGAGACCGACTGTTGTATTGTTTTTTTCCCATTCTTTAATTCTGATAAATAATGTTAAATTTAATCATCACAGCTAGTTTTCAGTGCACAGCTCTGTGCTTTTAAATATATTTACAATGGCATGCGACCACCGTCCATCTCCCAAACTCTTCATCTTGTAGGAGTGAAACTCTGCCCTCTTGAAACCATGACTACACCTGCTTCCCAACCCTGGCCACCATCATTCTGCTGTCCTTCTTTTAAAAACAGTTTTTTCTACCAGTACATATTTGTAGTATGTCACGTTCATGTTCAGGATTTGTATGTCTCTAAGTTATCTGTATAATGTTTTTTTATTCCCCTTCCCTTCTGCTCCTTCCTCTCCTCCTCCCTCCGTCTCTGGAGCCCCTCATTCACAGAAGATCTATTTCTATTATGTATCTTTTATTTTGTCTTTTAAAAGTTATTTATACTTTAGATTTCTCATATATGAGAAGTTTTGTGATATTTAACGTTCTACATCTTATGCATTTCATTAGCACTATGGACTGAAAATTGTATCCATTTTCCTACAAGTGACTGGAGTTTACCCTTCTTACTGGCATAGTACTAGTGTTCCATCTTGGGTAAATAACACATTTTCTTCATCCATTCATCTGTTGATGGACATAAGGGCTGCTGCCAAGATTTAGCAACTATGAATTATGCTGCTCTATATATGGGGATGCATGAAGACACCGACTATACTGGCCTTCGGCAGGGTCTCCCTCCTTGTCTCACAAGTGCTCAGCACTTTCCTGTTCTTTGTCACTGTAGATAGATTTTTTTCTGTTCGGGGGCTTTGTATAAATGGAATAATGCTTTCTAATGTCTGGCTTCTTTTGACATGTGTATGCAGTGTTTATGTAGTTTTCCAAAGTGCTTCTTATCGTTTCTTACTCCCACTAGTGGTACCCAGGAAGTCCAATTTCTTCCACATTCCTGTCAGTGCTTGCCCTCTTAATTTTAGTAATTCTGATGAGAAACTGCTACTTGCATTTTTGCAGTTTGGGTTTGTAATTGCTTGGTGAATGCTACCGGAGAGAACTTTGTATGCTACATAGCGGATATCCCCTAAGGTGCTCAGGTAACTTAGTGCCATCACCAAACAGACCACCTTCCCCATGAAGCTATGGTGATATTTTGTCATCCGGAAGATGACTATACAGGGCTGATTGAGAAATGCAGAGTGTGTTTAACTCTTAAAAGATATTGCAGTAAAAGACACTTTGCTATGAATCCTCCTCAAAAGTCCTTCCCCTTGCTTCAAACACACTTATCTCATCATTCTTGCCACTTTCTAGAGAGTTCTGAAGTCTTCTTTCATGAGTGTGGTATTGTATAAATACAGCGAACACTGCTGCCAAGTGCCATCCAGTGGAAAGGCAGGCTGCTCAAAACATGTCCCTGAGTTCTTATCCCCTTATTCCCTGGATCTGGCCTCATGTGACTTCCAACTCTTCCCTAAAGTCACAATGACATGAAAGGGAAAACGTTTTGAATCGATTCAGAACATCAAGGCAGCACAACTAAAGACCCACTTCTAGAACCACTCAGCAAGGACGATGGGACATTTTTTTAAGGCAAGGGAGACTATTTTGAAGTATATTCATAGCAATGTATCTTTTACTAAAATGATTTTTTTAAAAAATTTAAGCACTTCCCTATGCTTTTGATCCCAGGTAGTACATTTCTAAGTTTGTTTCTAGCCTTTCCATCCTGGTGTATTAGTCTTTCTTACCTTTAAGGCAGTATCATACTGTGTTAAATATTGTGGCTTTGTAGGTTTGCTCTCTTGATGGTGGAAGTCTCCTGCTGTTGCTGTGGCTATTCTGGTCTTTGGGTCTCCATGTAAATTTTAGGATCAGCCTGTCACTGCTGCTTCCTTTCTCCATTCATGCACAGCTTGTACACAGTTTTAACTGTGATTACTTTGCAACTCTAAGTCAATTTAGAGAGAGCTGACACCTTAAACATACTGAGTCTTCCAGTCTGTCAGCATATCTGTGTTTCATTTCTCTTTATGGAGATCACAGTCTCCCTAATGTCCCTCATATCTTCTGTTGGTGAATTCCTTAATTCTTCTGATACTTTCCTTTAGCTTTGTTGTGGCAAACAAAGCATTCCAAGATGACCTTGTTCTCTCTTTTCCCCAGATACAGAATCAGCTGTTGTCCAAGGAATCCTGGATCCTATTAGTAGAAATGTTATTTATGGCCACAGTCTGGATACCGTATTTCCTTCATTTCTGTGTGCCAGGAATTCTGTACTCATCTAGATGTGGGGAGGGGAGGATATCGGAAATTGAACTTGAACTTTGCACTTGGCCAGGCAGGTTCTGTGCCTCTAGCTATATCCCTGGCCCCTCTTCTAGATCTTTTGAAACACGTCACAGACTGTTGTGGCCAGCAAGCTCACTACGGAGTATAAATCCCCAAAGAAATGAGCCATTACGCCAAAGAGACACCTGCATTTGCACTACTTACAGTAGCCAGGATAGAGGTCAAGCAGGCTGTCCGTGGGCTCGGTGGAGGACAGACAAGGAAAAGGTAGTGTATCCGCGGTGCGCAGCCTGATGCCGCCTGTGTGTGTTTCTCAGGACTGTTTCTCACTCCCAGCTTTGCTCTTCAAGGAAAGTCTGGTTTCATAATGCCATTTAAAGTATGTGTGAGAAGTGCCTCTCCTTGCATTTGTAAATAGCTGCCTTTGCTTGATATGTCCTAAAGCAGATTTAGCAAGTAGGTCACACATCTGAATGTTCTCTTTCCAGTGCACCCGTGTGATGTGGACGCCACCTCTCCGAGAAAGCTTCTCATACCCATTCCTTGTGCTTCAGATGTTGCTTGTGACTCATATTCTCAGGTAACTTTCACTTATTCTTAAATGATGCACAGTTTCTTAAGTTTCTATACTGAAACAAATAAACACCGTCAAGATGATCTCCTTCTATGGAACTAGTATAAAGGTATTTTAAGATGAACACTTACCAGTGCTTGGCACCAAGGCCATTTCGTCCATCTGCCTCCAGCCTTCTTGCTTTTTGCTTACTGGTTCACACCAACCACTCCAGGAGCGTAAACCTACCCTTACATCTCCATCTCTGCTGCCCCAGATCTTTTCTGTTGTGTTGTGGCCAGAGAGAGAGGCAGGGACTGGTCATATTTCACTTCATCGAGAATAGGTCACTGGCTCAGTGTAGGCAGCGGCATTCACACCTGAAAGCTGTCTTCCTGCCTTCTCGGCTTCCCTGAGAATCGTATAGCTGGAACAGAAAGGAACTGTCTCGGTGGGCCATAGCTATGCTATGAGAACTGCTACTGGCACTGCAGGACTAGATGAAGCTCTCTGTTGTTCCAGTAGCCTCAGCTAGTGATTTCTCGGCTGTACCCCACCAGGGTGGCACAGAACAGTCCCCTTCTCCTGGTGCAGCTAGCTGCAGCAAATGTGGCCTTGCTCCAGAGAGGAAGCTGAGCAGAGCATGATAAAATCTGAAGCTTTTTATTCCAAGATCTCCTGCGGGGCTCTGCTGTGGTGGGAAGGTTCTTTTGAGTGTCTTGCTGAGCTACTGGACACCCCCTGCTGGGTCTCAGCAGGCCTGAGACTCCCGTCTCTTGTGTGTAGTGTGCAGAGGGACTTTTCTGAGTGTGGAGGACAGTTTCCCACTGTGAGCTTTTTAAAATCCACAAACTTCAGCTATCCTGCAGCCTCTGAATCCTTTCCTCTTAGGGTCTAATGCCTTTGTAGCACCTGCAAACATGGGGCATCTCTGGATTTGTCACCGCTGCCCTGCCTTCTGCTCCTGGGCCCCCTGAAAGTGTCCCGTTGGCACATGGCCCTAGAAGGAGGGGTGTGGGTAGAGCTACCTTCTGCCCGGAGGGAGGGTGCTCACTGGGCTGCTGGGCTGGTGCGGCTGCTTCTTTCCACTGGCCTGAGTCTGGGCAGATGCTCCTTGCTCCTCCACTGCTGGGCTCTGCCCTCCACTTCCAGAGCCAGGCATAGAGCCCAGCAGCCACACTGCCTTCCTGCTGCTTTGTCAAGTATTTAAATGTGAGTTAATTTTTTGTTTCAGTTTTATTTTGTAATAATGTTTACACGTAATTTTAGGGAGTAGCCATGCATGTTTAACATTTCTTTCCATTCTGCTTCTCCACTCTTCCCTATCTGCTCCCTCCATCTCTCGATCCTCTTCTTGTTTGCAAAAGATCTATCTCCCTGTTTCTTACTATTATTTATATTTTGAATTTCTTACATAAGAGGAACCATGTAATATTTAAGCTGTGTGTGAAGTTTATTTCATGTAATATTACAGTCTCGGCTTGCATCCATTTTCCTACGAATGACTTGTTTATCCTTCTTTATGGCAGAATAGTGCTCCGTTGTGTATAAATCCCACATTCTTTTTTTTTTTTTTTGGTCTTTTTCTTTTTTATCGGTACCAGGGACCGAACTCACAACTGCCTGCTTGCAAGGCAGGTGCTTATGCCACTGAGCTAAATCCCCAGCCCCCAAATCCCACATTCTTTATGTATTCATCTGTGGATGGACATAGAGGTTGTTCCCAGGATTTAACTACTATGAATTGTCCAATTACAGCAATGGCTGTGCATGTGTTACGTATATGATGACTTTAACTCTTTTGGGAATATTCCCAGAAGATCAAAACCTGGTTCAAACAAAATTCCTAGTTTTAAACTTTTGAGGAATTACTATACTGGTTTCTATAGTGGTTGTATTAGTTTATATTCCTACCAGCAGTGCAGGAGGCTTCATTTCGCCCTGTGTTCTCACCTATGTTTATAAGTTGTTTGATTTCTTGATGATGGCCATTCTTTCCAGGGTAAGGAAGAATCTTGGTATTGTTTTACTTTGCTTTTCTCTAATGCCCAGCAGTGTTGATATTTTTTCTTGTACTTATTGGCCATTTGTTCTTCTAAGTTTTATTCATTTCAGTTGCCTGTTTTTTGATTGGGTCTTTTATTTGGGACCATCTGAGTTTTTAAAGTTCTTTGTAAATTCTAGATACTGGTCCTCTGTCCGAGGAGTAGCTGGCAGATATTTTCCCCACTCTGCAGGTTATCTGTTCAGTCCTTTGGCCGTTTCCGTTGCTGTGCGGAAGCTGTTTAATATGATGTGATCACATTTATTGATTTGATGCTATTGATTATACAGCTGGGATTCTGCTTCTTTTAAGAAGCTTTCTTCCTTTGGCCACTTGGGCAGTCTGGATTCACCTTCCTCTCTGTAGGCCAGGTGCCTAGTGCCTGCACATATGTCTGCAGCCCTGCTGCTGTGGCAGGAAGTCCTGCCTGTGCCTGCTCCCGGGGTCAGGATGGAGAAGTCTGTAGAAGCTGCTGTTCTCCCTGCCACTGCAGGGCTGCTTCCATCACGGGCTGCTTGCTGCAGGTTTCTCACAGGTATTCTCTGTGTACTTGTACAGCAAGCTTTTTTTTTTTTTTTTAACCCTCCCAAAGAAATTGTTTGTGGTCCTGGGTATTGAACCCAAGGTCTTTTAACTGATCTACACAGCCAGTCCAGTTTTTACTTTATTTTTTTTAATTTTGAGACAGGATTTTACTAAATCCCTAAGTGTCCCAGCCTGGGCTCTGACTTAGGGTCCTCCTGTTGCAACAGCAGGCAGAAACATCAAAATGACATCCAGGATATGGAAGCAGATTTATTTATGTAAATGGACACTAATCAAGATCATTCCTAGAATCTCAGGCCCCGATCTGTGGTGGCCTGGAGCGTTTATATGATGCCCAAGCAGGAAGTACAAAGCTGGTATAAAGGCAAAACAGACCACCTGGCGGTTCTTTCTGGTTAGCTAGCAGGGTGAGATCATCCATTGCAAGGATAGATTAATGATCACCAGTTCATGATTCTTGGTACAATGGCATAGTCAGGCATCCTGTGTGGTTGGTCATGTTCTCATGGTTGCAGGGTTCAAGGAAGTAATTACAGAACCACAGAATAGTTACAGAACTAGGTAGTTTCAAAGAACCCAAAGTTTTAAAAGGAACAATTTCTCTTGTCTTAGTTTTCTCTTTCATTTTTCCCTCTTGTCCCTCCTCAGAAAAATCTTTTCAATGCTGGGGCTGTATTAATTTCCTCACAAAGAATTCAGACTCTAACATTAAATGTCAGCATATTAGTAACAACAAACATTTTAAAATTATAATTGATAGCCCTAGGCATTTTAGATGAGGAAGACAATTTAAAATAACAAGTCTGATTAACAAAACTCTGCAAAGAGTAAGGGAAAGAATCTTACTGGTTGTCTTCATCCCTCTGGGATAACTGTCCACAAGGCCGGGGCAAGTTTATTGTAAGAGAACAGGGAGCAAGAACGAAACTGAGTAACACCATATCAAGCACCTGTGGGAGAAAACTGGGACAAGCACTCACACTTGGAATCTGGTGAATGTTGTCCTCAAGCTTCAGCTGTGCATTGACCTGTCAGTGTCCTGAATGACAGGAGCAAGACTTTAGTGTATTGTCCCTTTAGAGTGAGCCCTAGTGGAGTTGTCCAGGTAAATTTTTTAGCAGATCTAAGGCTGAACTTCTTAACCTTGTAGAGATAGTTAGTATGTACCTGTGTTATATGTGTGTGCAGGAATGTCTGCAGATATAGCTGTTATTTTAACTGGTTAAAAGCTATGTGTAGTTTTATGTTTTATTTTTTTATAATCTACATATCTTTAAATTAGTAGAGTCCACTATAATGCTTGAGAACAGGGTCAAGTGACACAGACATTGAAGCCTGAGCTGGCTGCAGGGGTACAGGAGCCAGCACAGCAGCTAGAGCTTGCAGAACAGATGGTGGGGGACAGGTCTAGTTCTGACTTTCTGGGAATACCGGTAAAGTTTTTGTGGCCGGTGTTGATATTTCAGTCAGTGGGAGGGGACTTAGGCCTCTTGATCAAATTATTTTGCATTGGTGGCAGATTTTCAAACAGCAGCCGGAAGCAGTAACAGGAGAGCTTTGGCCAAAATAGCTTTGTCCAGTGTGACCACACTATATTTTGCCTGTCAAATTCCATTCCTAAGAGAGCTACTTGCATCTGTAAACAGGGTGTAATCAACATCTATCAGGGGGTTTATTTTTTCAAATGTAATTGGCTCGAAAACAGTTTATCAGACAGTGCCAGGGCAATCATGGTCGATTAGGGTCAGCTCTCTGGTCAGGTGTGTGGCAGGCTTGAGTGGTTTTATCACCACAAGAGTTAGGCAGGGAGTTTTGCATAAGAGTCTTTGGTACTGGGTGAGGTCTAGCACAGCAGGTGGCACCTGAACAGTTATGTCTTGGCCTAAGGTGAGCCTGTCAGTTTTTTGATCAGGACAGTGGCCAAGTATTTTCACAGGTAGGCCACTGAGTGTGCTCAGGGACTGACAGCCTGAGTAAACATTGTTTTGTGAACACAAGGATACAGATTTTATAGAAGCCAGCAGCTCCAAGAAATTTTGAAGTTTTTTTTTTAGTAACCAATTTCTGCCAAATATTGTGGCAGAGCTTTTGTGTCTTTTCAGTAGGCAGCTTGGTTGTTGTTCTAGGAAACTAGCATGATCACCCATGAGGGCCTCTCCAAAGAGGATAAACAAGTTTTTGAACCTCTGGTAGGCCGAGGTCAGGTCAGTTGCAGCTGGCTGACAGGAGCCAGTCAAAGGCAGAAGAGGACGTTCTTAGGTACAAGCAGATATACCAGCAGCGGTGGGTGGTAGAAGACTGAGGCAACATATATGGAAGGCAGCCATGCTGCACTGGCAGGTTGAAGATCTTGAACTGACTTTAGAGGTAGGAGAAGTATATTTTAGCAGTTTGACAGTCTATACTGTTTTCTCAGGGGAAAGGAAAGCTGGAAGGGACAGAGAAACCTCAGAGAAAAGATGCCAGTGGCTTGGCCAAATCTGTTGTTAGAGCTTCCCCCCAAATAGTGGGAGAGTCTTAATCCCTTAAGGCAGTCAAGTCCCACCCGAGGTGACTATTTATCTATGGACGGGCCCAGTTAAAGGGGCTTATGGGAGCAACTGGTGAGCAGAAGAAGGTATGTTTTAAATCTGGAACAGTTCAAAAAGGAAGTAGGAGTAGCTTTCAGAACTTCAGAATTGTGATCATCTGTGTCAGACTGATGCAGGTATCATCTTTCTCTCGGAGAACAGTCAGATTTGAAAGTGCAGGTTTAAACAAGGAGGATGACTGACTTGATGCAAAGGAGATGTCCTCCCAGGCTGCAGGTTTGTGACTGGCAGAATGAATGAGAAAAACGAGTTCCACATTTCCCTAGTGATGATAACTTTTTGATGGGGGTACCTATTGAAGGCAAAGAGTTTTGTTCCATTGTTTATCAGGAAAATCAGGTGTGCTCCCAACTTTTACAATGACTGCAGGCTTTTAGGGGCCCAATTTGATAGACCTTGGTCTGCCCTATCTGTTCAGACCCAACAGGGTGCAATTCATTTGTCATGGCTGACAGTCCAATATTTACTCAGTCAAAATGTGGAACTCAGAAGGAATTGCTGACAGTCATCTCAGGTGATACTAGATTTTGCCATCTGACCAGGATAAGTGGAAGGAGGGCCTTTCTAGCCGAATGCAGGCAATGGCTAGCTGAAAACTAATTCAGTTGGCTGGAAATAGACGAGTTGGGAGCAGGGAGTGAAGCTATAGGTGTTGACAGCAACTGCAACAGCCAATGAGGGTGGCAAGGCAGAATTCTCAGAAGAATGTGCCTCTTTTTCCATTTTATTTTATTTTATTTTATTTATGTATTTATTTATTTTGAGTTGCAGCAAATGGTTTGGTTTTACTTTTAATTCTGTAAAAGTCCCTTTTCCTGCAGTCAGGGACTTAGGGGTTTTAACTGATTAGTTCCCATTCTATCTCTTTGTGGTGCTGTGTGCGCTTGAATGATAGCATTATAGACAAAAGGTGGGTACCCCTCAGAGACTATTCAGATGCCTGCCTGGTTGCACCCCTGTGGGGATTTAGGCACGACTTTGTTAAGGACTTCATTAAGGCCTCTGTTATGTCATATGTTGATCACCATGGAACTGCAGGTGAGGGCCCCTGAGACCACTGCTTCTCAGTTTTGTTGCACAGGCAGAGTGGCCTATTGTTTACACTGTCTGTTCTTTTCTTTTACATATCTACTCAGCAGACACTCAGAGTTTAAATATTTAAACCTTCTTACCCTTGAGTGTGACCTTAGCTAACAAGACTTAATCAAGCTGTTCTTCTGCTTGAACTGAGCAGGGCTGATGAACTGACTAACTGGGGTGCCCCTGTGGGTCTTAGCAGAATCAGGCAGGCAGACAGATAGACAGATTGTGTGCATCTATCTTTGAGGTCTGATGTGAGCCACTCAAGCTTTCATATGATGCCTAAGCATGAGGTACAAAGGTGAGACAAAACCTGGCGTTCTTTCTGGTTAGCTAGCAGGGTGAGATCTTTGGTTACAAGGGTAGATTAATGTTCATCAGTTCATAAAGCTTGGAACAATGGTACAACCAGGCATCCTGTATGTTTGGTCATGTTCTCATGGTTGCAAGGGTCAAGAAAGTAATTTCAAAACCACGAAACAGTTACAGAGCTAGGCAGTTTCAAAAGAACAGAGTTTTAAAAAGATTTTCTCACACAAAGGTTTTTCCCTTTCACTATCTCAGCCTCCCACAGTGCTGGGGAGTACAACAAGCCTGCTTCCACCTGCAAGCAGTTCATTGTTACTTTCATTTGGCCTCATCCACCTCACTCTTTCTGTCTTTTCTCACTGAAAACTCGTGGGATGTTTGAGGTTTAGGGCATCTTCCGGAGTTCTCTTCACTCCTTGTGTTTTTATCCTGCTCCTGGCTGTCCAGCTTTCTCCACGCCAGTTCCATGCCATCCCAAGGCATCTTTCTAGTTTGTTCCTGGGTGCTCGGCCACTGTGGTGGCTGATGTGACTTACCATGGGAAGCTTGCCCTGTGACAATGGAAGTAAAGCCATTTCTGCCGATTTTTCTTCTGGGGGACACTCTCTCCTCTCTGAAGCGTATCTCCATCTTCTGAGATTTGTCTTTATCACAGGCTCCTCCTGTGGAAGAGTAGCCATTTCCTTTAGTTCTTGGTTTCTTCCTACCCAGGAAAATCTAAGTATTAGGAGATGGTGGGGATTGGCTTGATGGCCTGGAAGCCCTTGTGTTGACATGGCCGCAGTGTGAAGGCACTGCAGTTGAAGAGAGAAAAAATGATTCCTTGGTGCCAGGAATCATTCATGATGCAGCAGGCTAGTTCTTTTCAGCCAATTGGCTTTGTCTAGTCTTGACTTGGAAGCGTTTCTGAGATGTGGTTTTATATAAATCATCAGATACCAGTACAGTCTTAGCTTTTTCTTGATTGTTCTTGTCAGTATTTGTGTTTTTGTTTCTCTTGCTGTGGACCCTGCTGTATTCCTGGCACCCTCACCAGCTGGATTCCTCTCTCCGTTTAGTCCTTCTATGGCCAGCTACAGTTAGTAGTCACGTCTACTCCAAGAACTTAGTTAATGATCAAACAAAATTATGTGTAATATTCAGAGGCAGTAGAGAGATGCTTTCCTTTGACAGATTTCAAACTTTTTGCCTGTGATCTATAAGAAACAAGTATTACAATATGGCCACTTGTTTGTGTGCATGTATCCTTTGAGCACATGACTGCCGTGGAGGTCTCACAGGGTGGAACCCACTGTCATACACATTCTGTGTCTCCATTAAAGAAGGCTGTGTTTCACCTAGTTCTTTTATTTTATAATTCATTAATAGGTTCCTGGGAGTTTAACAGATTTCTGCTCACTGAAACCACTGGTGATACATGCGGTACCCAATCCATTGGGTAGCATGAGATGATCATGCACATGTGAGCCCATTGTGAAGGTGTTCCGAATGCTTGGTTCCAGTTCACGTAGCACAGAGAGATAGTCTCTTGGGGAGGGGATCCTGGAGAAAGTGAGGAGAGGCATTTCCTCGGGTGCTCAGGCCCTATGAGTAGCCTGTCATCTTGGGGTGTAACACGCACACTCCGCTTCCACAAAGATGCAGGTGTTTAGGGGCTTTGGTTGGCTCACAGATTGAGGAGAAAAGTAACAGCCTCACCCCACACAGTCATGACACTTCTGAAGCCAGCTAAGGAGTGGGCCATGCCTCAGCCTCCTCCTGCCCGATCTGTTCCATCAGGACAAGGCCAGCCTTCATTCCACAGCTCCTAGATTTCCCCCAGCTGCCTGCCTCTGGATATGAAGTGCTGTGGAACTTACCTACGTGTGACTCACTGCCTAGAACCCACCACTTCCTGTGATGTTTTTGGTAGAGATTTTGTCATTCCTATAGAGGCTCCTTTTCCATACTGTTAGCCATCAGGAAAGTTTATATTTGTAATTCAATGGAAACATTACTGGAATCCTGGTGAATTAATTTCAATCTGTCACCTCTAGTACAACCCACAGCAAGCTTAAAAACATGAAGACATTTAGAGTTAAGGGCAGCCAAGAGTTCCTGAGCCCAGTCCAAACGAGGGTTCACGAAACAAAAGCCTTGACCCCAGGCCTAACCTGGATTTTATTAATTCGTGAAGAAGGGAGTGGCTGGAAAGTTAAGTGACTGTGAGAAAGGCAAAAATTACATGAATACTGTGAGCTGAGCTAGCTAGGAAGCCAGAAAGCACCTCAGCAATATGCAGAGAAAAGTGTATGTGGAAAGACCAATCCACATCATATAACTGAGGTAGCACTTAATGTTTAGGAGGCTGTTGCTTAAGTTTCTGATGTATAAACTTTTGTGCCCTGGGAAATCATAGCCTCTTATTTTGAGGCTTGAACTCAGTTGCCAGCCTTGGAACTATATGGCTCTGCCATCCCACCAGCTCAACCATTTAGTGGGAGACACTGAGATGAAAAAACAGTTGACTGTCAGCTGTCTTCAAAGATTACGCATCAGTGCCTCAGCTAGCCCTGTTTAATTGCTTAGAGCCAGTTGAAATGAAAGGAAATAGCCAGCTCCATACATATCAGTACATGGAGGCAGTGCTAGGTTTAGCCAAAGTGGAGGTGATTGTTCTGTGTTCAAGGAGAGCTGTCCAGGTGGTTTTGTACAGTTCCAACTAGTCAGTCCCATGAATCATTTGAAAAGTTTCATTATGAGTTCACCAAAATATAATTTTTTATAATTCAGTGATTGTACTGAACTGTTGTCCATCCTCTCCCTGTGAGGGTGCTAAATTTTTACAGTAAAAACAGGTGTGTATTTTTCATAGGAAAATGTAGCTGAGTGTCGGGAGCTGTAACTTCTAATTCACTGGTTCAGTTTATGTTCAATGTATGTTATAACCAGATCCTATGTAGTATCCTGATTTGCAGCAGTGTGGAGACATGCCAGACTGTTTTGTGGGTAAACTTACTGATATTTATTTTATCTTTTCAAGGGCTACAAAACTTTACAGAGGAAGCCTAATTGCACTCTGCATTTCCAATGTATTCTTCATGCTTCCATGGCAGTTTGCTCAGTTTGTGCTGCTAACCCAGGTGAGGTGATCATATTGAAAAACTGATTTGAGCTTAGCATGTTTAACCTTGTGAAATCATTCATAGAAAATAGGTAAAACATTATTTGATTAAATCCTAAAACCTTTCTACTTAATGTTTTTAAAGAATTCAGTATAGATTTATTTGTGAATATATATTAGTTATTTACTTAGTAGAATATATATTAGTTATTTACTTAGTAGATGCATTTGTTGGACTGATGTTTATTAGAGTGCTCATCTTCGTTACTTAGCATTTGTCGTCATGCTTAGAAAGAGGTCTGGTACTGTAACTTAGGGCTGTTTCCCTTCAGTCAGTAAGCTGTATTACAAGCAAAATGTGTTCGTTTATGATTGGCACCCCATTGCCTCCCATGTAGAATAAACCTGCATAGATAGCAGGATAAATACCTAACGTGTTCCAGTGTCACTGCACCCCCTGCCACCAGTCTACGTGTCTGTCCTGAGCATTTGCCTCTCAGCCAATAGAGGAGAGTAAAGGAAGGCAGCCTATGGGGACAGGGACGATGCTGTGTGTTCATCTCCCTCCCTGCTGTTTCTGTTTGTTTTCTTTTGTGCTGGACGTGGCTATACAAAGCAATTGATCAGTGCTTTTTTTTTAAAGAAGAAAATTGCTGGCTTTTAATCATTAACTTTAGGATGCTATTTTTAAAATAATTTCTCCCTTTTTTGCTTGTGATGCATAATTAACACATCATTGTGGGGAGCTGGTACCTGCACTGTCACATCTTAATCCTTTTCCTTGCTTTTCCCCTCCCCTCTCCTAGTTTCCTAGTGTTGATTTTCTATTTTGATTTTTAAGTCATTTATTCTTCAGATCTCACGCAAGAGAAACTGCAATTTTTTTTTTTTTTTCTTTTTGTCTTTTTTCCTTTTTACCGGTACTGGGGATCAAACTCACGACTGCCTGCTTGCAAGGCAGGCGCTTATGCCGCTGAGCTAAATCCCCAGCCCCGAAACTGCAATATTTAACCTTCTGTGTCTGATTTACTTTATTTAGCATTATGGGTTCTTTTTTTTTTTTTTTTTTTTTAGTATTCTTTTGAATGTGTTGCTTCAGAAGTGAACTCAGAGCTGGATTTGAGAGCTAAGTGTTCACTAGTTTCTTGACGTGGACAGAAAACTTAGCTGTTCTTAGTTTCACCTTTCTCATTTCTGCAATAGGGAAATTAAAAGAACTTTTGCTATAGAATCAGATGAGGTGTAAGATTCTTAACACAGCACCTGTTACTTAGCAGATGTCAGTCAAGCGACTTATCATTGCTTTTTAGAAACTGGCTTAACATGTGCTGACTTCTTCCTTTGATCTTACCCTTTAGAGTCTTTTGTTTTAGTGTGATGATGTTTTAAGTCCATTTCTGGTTTAAGTTGCCGCAAAACCCTCTCTGATTTTCCTTTAGATGTGTGGTAAATTGCTTAGCCTCTAGGGTGGAGAGGAGTCTTTCCTTCGCTTTCAATGCAGGAGATGGCCTACTCTTTGATTTCTTTTTGGGGGTTGTATTTTGCCACTCTATGGGTCTCACACTCCCCTCACACACACACAGTAACTCTTGGTCAACCCAAATAATGTAGTTCTCCCCATGGCTGATGAACGAAGGTCCTGAAGGGACAGCTTTCTATTTTTCTTTTTAATGATAAAATTTGTTATATTACTTGGATATAGGAAACTGGGTAAATGAAACTTAAGTTATTGTTAAAGTTCTGTCTGTTGTGCAGTGTGCCCGTGCTCTGTTCCTGTAGTAGGCAGGGCAGTTTGGCCTCAGTGACTTTCTTTGTGCAGAAAGCTGGAGAGGCACTGTCTGCATGCTGCTTCTTTATAAGAGACACAGTGTCACCATTGCATTAGTTGATTCATCCATAGCGTTCTAGTGTTCTTAGGGTTCTTAGTAAAGAACATGTAGTTTTCTCCAAAATGGCAAAGAAAATTAAAAATGCCTTCATAGTGAAAGTAGTCCTTCTAATTGGAAATTCGCTTAATTTTATTATAACTAATGCTTGAGTATCCACATTAATGAAAAAGAACATTAATGGAGATACCTGCAGATGGTAACTAAGAAGCAGAAATTAAGTTTTATACAAACATGCATTTCCTAATTATTTTTGAGTGTACTGTTCCTGTCCTGGAGTCTTTCCTCTTGTTCCTGAGACAAAGTACTTGATACTCAAAGTTAAAGGGGAAAAAGCTTATTTAGCTCAGAGTTTGTAGAGGTTTCAGTCTATAATTTGCTGCCTCCAAGCCATGGGGACATGGCAGATGTGCATCATAGAGGAGAAACACTTCACAGCAGACCGAAGGTAACAAAACAAGCTAGCAAGGGGCAAGCCTCTTTCTGTCCCTTATATTATATCCAAGCTACCAAGATTAGGGCAGTGCCAAGCCAATCAGTGGACTAACTTAATAGCCACTCATTCTTAATCCTAGTACCCTTACTCCTAGCATTACACCCTGAATGAATCACAGGCTCAATATCCAGCCACCTCTGAGAAAGCCCTACATACGGCTCTATGAGGCTTTGTGAAGACTTCTAGACACAAGCTGTAGGAGACGACCTGGGCAACTCCCCTTGAATGCAGAACAATTGCTTCAGCATTAGTTAAACCAAACCCTGTTAGCATGTACTAATATGTGCAGAGCTGGCTATGCTATTTCCATCTCCCTTCCATTGGCTCTAAGCACTACAAATAAGGCTAGCTCAGGTACTGGTACATAATCCTTGAAGTCAGCTGACAGTTTCCTGTTTCATTGACATATTTCCTCTATACAGTTGACCACAGTGGCATGGCAGAGCTATTTAGCTCCAAGAATGTCAGCTGAGTTCAAGCCTCAAGATGAGAGGCTGTGACTTCCCAGGGCACAAAAGTTTACCTATCAGAAACTGAAGCAGCAGCCTTCTAAATCATTCAAAAGCTACCTCAATCAAGTTATACAAATTAGTCTTTCTGCATATCCTTCTCCTTGCATATTGTAGAGGTGCTTTCTCTCTACCTGGCCAGCTCAGCACACATTATGTAATTCCCACCATTCACTCATCCTTGACCTACTTTCTTCATCATGAGTTAGGTGACGCCTTTGATCAAGGCCTTTATTCCACGTGTCCTCTCCAAGACTGGACTCAGGACCCTTTGGCTGCCCATAATTTTGAATGTATCTTAGTGTCTTTATTCTTGCCCTGGGTTGCGCTGTAGGTGGTAGACTGAAATTAAATCACCAGGATTCCAATACTGTTTCAGTGGGATTACAAATATAAAATTTCTCAAGCCATAAAGAAGACCAAAAAAAGGCATTAAAATATTTAGATTAACAATAAGAAGCCATTATATTTCTTTAATTATGTATTAGTAATCATGTTGAAATTACATTTTTATCTATTTTTTTGGACTGCGTACTTTTAATTGTACATATTGACCTCAGAGTCAACCTGATATTGAAATGATTTGTTTTAGTTAATCTATAAAGCAGATAATTCCTATGGGTACTTGAAATAGGTGTGTTTGAGAGAGGAAAATCAGCCAGGATTTGCTATCTTGTTATACTGACCATATTTGATAATAAAATGGTAAAAAGATAACTAAAGAACTCACTTCTGTATAAATATAAATCAGTTTGAAACAATAAAATCTTTATCCTTAAGGGATTCATTTTAAATCTGTGATTTTACTTTTAATTTAATTTCTTTCTAAATTTTAGGTTGCCTCCTTGTTTGCAGTATATGTCGTGGGGTACATCGATGTCTGTAAATTACGGAAGATCATTTATATACACATGGTAATGGTTTGTTCATCATTTATTTACCATTTAGTTTGACCTTAACATTGACTAGTATGTGATTTGGCCTTTGTTGAAACTAGTTGTGATGTAATTTTGTAGCTATGGCCAGAGCCATTCAAGTGTTATGACACCAGCAGTGGACCACCCAGATTTTAATTTGGCAAATGTTATCTGATTGAGATTGTGGCAAACCTTTTTATATATTAAAAGAAAGAGAAATTAATGAAACAAGAGTAGGGGGTTGTGTGACCCTCTGTATCCAGCTGTTAGATGAAATGGGGTGTCACAGAGACCTGCAGTCCGATCCCGGAACACCAGTGCCTGGAGTACAGCAGCCTGCACTCAGCGGGAAGTAGGGAAATCAGTGTGACCATGCAGATTTGTATGGCCTGTTTGATAATGATAAGAATTACAGGACAAAAAAGAAAAAAGGCAAATCAGCTCTGATAGGAGTGTCCCTGTCAGGAGCAGGAGATGAGGGCATGGGGCAAGGTAGTCCTGCAGGTTGCCTTGGAAGGTATGGAGTGGGTAGGGGCAGGGAGGAGCCAGTGAATGTGGCAGAGGGGCTTTCCAAGTGGGGGAGCTGGAACGGGGTCCCAGGCTGCTGGTTGGTTAATACTGGCAAATGACTGATACCTGAAGACATCTGTGCTCTCTCAGCATTAGTTACACACATATGTATGTGTCAGAGGTTTTCTTTTTTTGATCATTTTTATTATTATTATGTCATTATTGCTTTTTAATCCTCTAATAATTGCTACATGTATATGACATTTAAGGATAGGGAAGCTGCAACACAGAAAATAAACAGCATGAGCTGTTTTTCCCTCCAAGAAAACAGCTTTGTCCTGACTGTGAAGTCATGTGTGCCCTAAACGCACCCCAGGGGCTGTCCCTGTCCTGTCTCTAAAATGCCATTGACCTGCTTTTCTTCAAAACCGCACTGCGCATGTGTCCTGGGAGTGGCACCATTTTTATTATCATATATTAGCATAGTCTTCAAGATTTGCACAAACGGCATCTTTATGAGACAGGTTTTTGAGGCTTATATGCAACTGGAGTTGAGATATTTTCACTGCTTTATATTTAACACTGTATGCATAAATTTAGCACATTTGGGTATCCATTTCCTTGTCAAAGGACTTCTAAATTCTTTCCTGTCTGCTCCTGTGCCTCCTTGTTGTTTATGAATAATGCTGTGCCTTGTACAGGTCTCTCCTGGTCATGTATGTGAAGAGTTCCCCGGTGTACACTTGACAGTGGACTTGCTGGGGCTAAATTATGCCCATGTTCAGCTTCATAAGTATAGAAATATTTATTTTGAAATGATTGGGCTACTTCAAACAGCAGTATATAACAACTATATTATTCTGCATATTTGTAAACTTTTTGTCAATCTGGTTGGTATGAAATGGTTTAAACTGAGCATGTTTTGGTATGTTTGTAGACCTTTTGTATTTTGTGTTTTCTTGTGATATTCCTATTTAAATCTCCTACCAATTTTTCTCAGCTATCCAAGAGAAATTTTTAAATAAATTTGGTATTTTCTTTTTTCTGATAATTTTTATTGACTGTGTCATTATTTTTGTTCTCTAAAGTGCATGTCAGATGCCATCTAAGTGTAGAGAAGTTGTGACACAGTTACAAAGCAGAGGAAAGGGAGAGAAAGTGGCGTCTGCTCTGTTGGGAGCAGGAGAGCCGGTTTCGTCTTGGTGTTACTGTTGCTGCTCAGATTGCTCCAGGTTTGCCCTCTGTTCAGGCTGCCGCCTCTGTCTTTGCAACTTGTCCGTTTGCTTTGCACAGCTTAACAGAGAAATTAGTGAGTGTTAATTTTTCATGGAAGGCTTTCTGCATCTACTTAGATCTTCCTTTCCCTCTTTAATCTGTCACTGTATGAATTAACATAAATTGATTTTCTAGCACTAAAAGCGCCTTACTTTTCTGGGCTAAATGCAATTTTTATATATCACTAGACGCAGTTTCCTAATGTTTCTCTAGGATTTTTACATCTCTTTAGGTGACTGGGTTAGACTCTCATGAAAAAACATACTTGGCTTATTTTGTTCCCAGACTGGCTACTACAGTGTTTTTTTGTTTTTTCATTTAGCAACACAAACAGAATAAATGTTAAACATTTAGAGTTGGGCAGTCACAGGGTCGTCTATGCAATTATGGATGAGGACTGATTCATAAAGAGTTACAAAGGCACTAAAATTGCATAGGTTTTCGTCTGTAGTAGAACCTATCTTGGATAAGTGAAGTGTGGTTTATGATATGATTTACTAGCTACTTGCTGTCTCCTTTATCAGTTTGCAAATTCCTAAATTCTTATTATTTCATAAGAATACAGAATTACCTCAAAAATACTTTTTAATGTGTTTGTTTTTTTACTGTGGTACCATCTTAGACATGGCAGAGTTTTTCACCTTAGGCCTGTGTAAGCGTTCAGTTTAGTGGTTTAAGTCTGTGTACTGTTCTGAGAGCTTTACCATCATTGATCTCCAGACTCGTTTCTTGCAAAGTTGAAACTCTACCCAAAAACAGCTACTTCTTCTCCCATTTCCCCACCCGCTAGGAATCACCATTCTACTTCCTGTCACATTTTGACTCCCTTATCCTATATATAGGTCATGCAAGTCGAATGATAAAGAAGAATTTTCTTGTGACTGGTTTATTTCACTTAGCATAATGTTCTCAGGTTTCTTCCATGTTGTAATAAGTATCAGTGCTGCATGCATTTTCATGGATAAATGATGTTCCACTGTCGGTATACGTTAGGTTTGTTTTACCCATTCATCTGTCTATGGACACTTGGGTGGCTTCCAAGTCTTATGCTGCTGTGAACATGATTGTCAGATACCTCCTTCACACACTGCTTTCTGTTCTTTTGGATATGTGCCCAGAATGCAGTGGCTATCTTGGCCCTGTGCTAATCTCTTTTTAATTGTCTGAGGAACCATGAGACTGTATTCTGTTTTCTGTTCCCTCCAACAGTGCACATGGGTCCTGACAGCTCCATGTCATCTTCATTTATTTCTTTTTTTCTTTTTATTATGGGCATCCTGATGGCTATGAAGTACTAATCTCATTGTGGCTTTTGTTAATTTATAATTAAAAGACTACTTTGTAGAACTCTTTTAGGTTTCTAGCAAAATTAAGCCGAAAGTCCAGTTTTCATATTTCCGGCCTGTTTGTATATGCTCTTTCCTTGCAGTTGACGTCCATGATTTTTAAAGCTGACAGACCTGCAGTGACACTCTGGTCATCCTTGGTCTGCAGTATGCCTAAGGGTCCACCCTTGGTCTGCATTCTGTGAATTTTGACAGCTGTGTAAGGGTGTGCACCCAGCCTTGCAAAAGCATAGGGAGCCATCTTCCACCTACACAAACATAGTCCCCCTGCTTCCCCGACTCCTAGGAACCTCTGATCTCTTTGTTGTCTTCAGTTTGGCCTTTTCCAAAGTATCTCATCTTTGGAACCTCATAGTGTGTAGCCTTTGCAGGTTGGCTGCTTTTGCTTAGTGAAATGCAGTGAAATTTGCTGCATGTCTTTGCATAGCTCAATGGTTTGTTTTAGCTCTGAGAAACATTCTGAAGATGCAGCAGTGTCAGTTTTATCCATTCACTGAGGAAAAAGGCCGTTTGGGTCAGCTCTTAGTTTTGTCAGTGATGAATCCACTGTTGTAAACATTTGCCTGCAGGCTTTTATGTAGATCAGAGGCTTTAACTTCACTGAGCTAAATACCAAGGAGAGTGACTGTTGGATCGCACAGTGAGTATATGTACTTTTTAGGAAACTGCAAACTGCCTTCCGAGTGGCCAGGCCATTTTCCTCCCTGTGGCAGTGGGTGACAAGGTGTGCTCCCCAGCCCGCCACCAGGCCCCATGTTGCCAGTGGGAATTTCAGCTGCTGTAATGGCCACAGAGTGGTAACTCGTGGTCAGTCCCCTACTGGTCAGCATGTTGTTTGGCATCTGACTTGTGCGGTGTCATGTCTGCTAAGGCTTTTGCAATTTCCTGTTTGCTAATTATTGGTTTTTAAGAATTCTCTGTGTACTTTGGATATCAGTCTCTTTAACAGACGTGCCATTTGCCGACCCTTCACTGCTAGCCTTGTTCTTGTGACCTGGGCTTGCTCAGAGCAGGGGATGATAATTTAATGCAGCTCAGTAGCTCAGTTCTTTTGCTTCCTGTGTTGTCTCTCAAGAGTTGAGGCTGTACCTGCAGCCGTTTGAGTCCCCCAGCGTTAACATCCTGGGGGTGTTTAGTAGTGCTGCAGTGGACATAGAGATCCATGGCCCATGTCCAGGTAGTTTTTGTGAAGACCAGAGGTATGTGCCTAGATTTGACTTTTGTGCTGTGTGGATGCTCTATTGTTCCAGCACTATTTGTTGAAAAGACTATTTTTGCTCCATTTTTTACCTTTGTTCCTTCATCAAAGATCAATTAATTCTCTGTATAGGTCAGTTTCTATACTCTGTACTTGGTTTTATTGATTTCGTTCAGCAGTGCCGCGCCATTTAGCTTTATAGTAAGCGTTAGGCTTACTATAGTTAGCGTCAGGCTTTGTCCTGCTTCAATACTGAGTTGGTGCTTTTGGGTCCTTTAATCTCCATATAGATTTGAGGGTCACTGTGTCCATAATCACAGAGTGACTTGCTGGGACGGTGCCTGGGGTGTGTGGAATCTGCAGATGAAGCTGGAAAGAGTGGGCATTGTGGCTCTTACATCTTCTTATCCGTCATGGACTTCATTAATTTTGTTACTATTTGGTATCTTTCATCAGTGTTTAGTAGTTTCCTTCGCAGTGCCCTTAGACATTTTGTTAGATTTATACGTATTTTATCTTTGTTGAGTGCTAATGTGAATGGCAGTGTTACTGATTTCAA
Source organism: Cavia porcellus (assembly GCF_034190915.1). NCBI lineage: Eukaryota > Metazoa > Chordata > Mammalia > Rodentia > Caviidae > Cavia > Cavia porcellus. The sequence continues at coordinate 18,889,474 of NW_026947506.1, forward strand.
ATTCCACTTCATTCATTATTGATAGATGAGAAAGCAGTTGACTTGCACAGTAACCTGTGCCTGCAGCCTTGCTCTAATTTCTGATAGAAGTTTTTGCTGATTTTTTGGATATTTTTCATGAATAATCATATCATCTCTTTAAAGTTTTATTTCTTCCTTCCCAATCTTTATCCCTTTTAGTTCCTTTTTTACTGTGTTTTCTAGGCCTCTGTTGCAATTCTGAGAAATAGCAGAAGGAGGGAACTTATTTGCCTTTTCCAGATCTCCGAAGGAAAGTGGTTTCTCTCAACTAAGCTCATGCTGTCTGCAGGTGTTTTGTGAACACTTTTTTTTTTAAGAGAAGAAAAAAAAATAGAAAAGAAAAACAAAAGAGACAGACAACAACTACAACAACAAAAACTCAAATCAATAACAATATTGGCTTTCAAACAAAATGATTGGCATTTAACAGTAGCTGTTACATGTGTACATTCTGTATCAGCTAATCAAATTTCCTTCTTTTCCTAGTTTTTTGAGATTTTTTTTTTATCCTGAGTGTTATCATGATTGGGTGTTGGATTTTGTCAGATAATTTTCCCTGTATCTGTTGATACGATCATGTACTTTTTCTTTAATCTACATTAATTGCTTTTAAAATATTAGCCCAGCCTCAAATACCAGGAATAGTTCTTATGTGGTTGTAGCATATGATTCTTTTTATGTGCTCTTTGATTTGATTTACTAATGTTTTGTGGATATTTTTTGCATTCATGTTCATAAGAGATACTAGCCTGTAGATTTGTTTTTTGTTGTTTTGGTTGTTGTTTGTCATGTCATTGTCTGACTTAGTGCTAAGCTAATTAGCCTCATAGATGAGCTGGAAAGTATTTCTCACCTTCTGTCTTTCAGAAGTGATTGTTGGGAGTTGGCATGATTTCTTCCTTAGACAAGAGTGTTCTGGCATATTTCACAATGGTCCCCTTTTCCTTCCCCTGCAGAGGCCCAAAGGGGTTTTCCTCTGATACCTATTGTGATGACCTTGGGAACTCTTGGGGACAGAATTCTCAAAAATGTGGGTGTCTCATATGCCAGAGTTCACCGTAGCTTTAACTTGCGGAATTGTCCTTACTGAACTTCTAGCAGTCACCAGTTATAGGTCAGGTTTTCCTATACTTTGTGTGTGTGTGTGTGTGTGTGTGTGTGTGTGTGTGTGTGTGTGTGACATCCTGGGGATTGAACTCAGGGCCTTCACATGGAGCTACATCCTAAGCCCTTTTTACTTTTTATTTTGAGACAGGTTCTTGCTAAGTTGCTGAGTTTCCCAGGGTGGGTACAACCCTGTGATCCTCCTACTTCAGCCTCCCAGGGTGCTGCTATCACCCAGCCAGGTTTGCTTATTCTTGTACTGGTTCCCACCATGGTTCTGTTCACTGGATTATGCCCCAGTAAGTTGCGATGCTGTGTCTGCCTGACTCTCCTTTTTGCTCAGCAGTGTGCTCTGTGACTGCTCTTCTTTGTTAGAGCTAAGAAAAAAATGCTGATTTGTCAGTTTGTTTTTCTGAGTTTTTTTGTTTGATGGGACCTGCTGGCAACTTTTACAATCCGTATACCCAGAACCTCCAATGTGGTTTGGATTTTCCTTAACCTATGATTACTTAGATTGAACATTTTTCTGTGTGCTTCTTGGCAATTTATATATCTTCTTTGGAGAAAAGTCTTCTAGCTACTCATTGTTGGATGAGTACACTTGCATTGAGTGTAGGAGTTCTGCATATAATCTGCTAATCCTTTATCAGACACAGTTTGTAAGTGTATTCTCTGAACATTTTAACAATATGGAATCTTCTAGCCCATGAGCTTGGGTTTCTTTCTGTTACTTATATCTTAGTTTCTTCGAGGAAAAGTTCCTTTTAGCTTCCATTGTAAAAGGCTTATAAATCTTTAGTTAATTGTGTTGTATTCTTTTTGATGCTGCTGTTAAATTATTTTCTTTCTTTTTTATATAATTACTTGTTAGAATAAAGAAATGCAGTTTTTGTTTGTTGACTGCTATACTTTGCTAAATTTCTAAGTGTTTTTTTGTGCAACTATTGAGCTTTTTCCCATATAAAATAACATTATTTCTGAACAGAAAACATTTTGCTTATTCCTTTCTAATTAGGATTTGTTTCTTCTTCTTCCCTAGTTTGTCAGTGAAGCAGGGTACAGAATCAACATATTAAAAAAATAAAATAAAACTTGTCTAAACCAAGCCTCAGCTTTTCTCTGACAAAATCAATTTCCTTTGAACTGTTTTTTCTCTTACTTAATGACAAATCTAACCTTCTAGTAGTTAGTCATAAGTTTCAGCGCTTACAGCAATGAAATTAGCACTTACTGTCATGAAATTTTGAGAGTTTGTGTAACAGCCTCAATGCCAAAGTTTCTACAGCCCTCACCCATTCATTAGTGTGTTCTGTGGCCCAGCATCCAGCATGTCAGTGAGCTGCTGCTAGAATCCGGGCCACAGTGAGTGGCCTCGTGCAGCAAAAGCTTCAGAGTGCTGCTGAAAGAAATCAGGAAAACAAATTCTCTAAAACTTACTTCTAGGTTTGAAATCGTATGTCTGTCCCTGGCCTCTTCCTTTAGCATAGAACCTTTCCTCCGCCGTGGGACGTCTTCCTTCCTTCTGAAACCTTTTACTCTGCAGTTTGGGTAGTAGATACAACAGTTCAGATAATGTACATTACTAAATAAACAATTTTAATAAAAATACCAGCTTGTGAAATTTAAGCTAGGGGTTGGGGATTTAGCTCAGCGGCATAAGCGCCTGTCTTGCAAGCGCATGGTTGTGAGTTCAGTCCTTGGTACCGAGAAAAAAAAAATTAAGCTGATTCCAAAATTCACATGGAAATTGATACATTGATGAAAGATAAAACTTCTAGAACTAAATATGAATTTATTTTAAAAGAATTTTTTAAGTTCCAGAGGTAAATCCTGAGGACCTAAAAGAAATATATGATAAATTTAACCACCATAAAAATTTATGATAGTACAAAAATATCACAAAGATAAAAAACGAAACTGGGAAAAATATTTGCAGTATATTTGCTTGAGAAGGAGCTGTGTCTGTAGCATGTGACATACCCGTAGGATGTACATTAAGGATGTTGATCTTAACAGGAAAAGCAAAACAACACAAAACAGATCAGGAAAGAACTTAAATGTTGAACAGCACACAGAGAGCTAGTTAAGTAAATCATGGCACATCTACAGAATAGAAAACAGTATTTTTTCTTGGTGCTTAGAGTGAGATTGGATTGGATTGCTATGGAAAGCCCTCATATTAAGCGTAGAAGCAAGGAACAGTATAACTTAGATGTAGATTCCCATTTATGACCATAAACTAAAATACAAACTAAAGTTCACTCCTGTTGCTTCCTGGGAAGGGCACACAGGAAGCTGTCTCTGAGGGTCTCTGGAGCCATGACGTGAGGGACAAGAGTGTGCTGCCTTCACCACGTAGCCCATGTTTATTGTAGGCCTTTTATCACTGTGTGAGCCCTACGATCACCGTTTCACTTTTTGTTTTACGTGTGTTAATGGTATTTTTTCTTGGATTTTTGCAGATTTCTCTCGCGCTGTGTTTTGTTCTGATGTTTGGGAACTCGATGCTGTTGACGTCTTATTACGCTTCCTCTTTGGTAACTATTTGGGTAAGTGTCGCTTAAGAACAGGGCTTATTGGAGTCTGAAGGGATCCACGTCTCTGTCCCTGGCCTGGAATTGATGAGGGCATTCCCCAGGCACAGTGTCCTGTCTTCCCTAAACCATCTGCCTGTGGCGGGAAGGTCAGGTGCTCACTCTGCAGCAGCGGGAAGGAGCAGGCACAGCGGGAAGCTAGCGCTCGCCCCACAGCACGTCTGCCCTTTCCCTTCCCTTCCCACAGTCCTCTCTTCCCTGTGTTTTGATCAGAAAACTATGTTTTCTTTTCCTTTTGTCACTGTCAGGCTAAATAGAAAGTCCAGATGGTTTTGCCTTTTTCTCTCTACTCATTCCCATCTAAAGCCCATGGGCCCATTTCTTGTACTTCTTAAATGGAAGGTTTTTTTGTTTGTTTGTTTGTTTTGAAACAGGGCTTTGCTAAATAGTTCAGGATGGCCTTGAACTCACTGCGTAGCATAGGGTGGCTTCAACCTCATGGTCTTCCTCCCGCCGCAGCCTCCAGAGTGCTGGGATTATGGGCTTGTGCCATCACACCTGGCTGTACTCTGAACTTTTTGAGTAATTTAAGTTACTAGGATTGTTATAGGCTTTTTTGATTTCTCAAGCTCCTTAAAAAAAAATGAAACCTGTTTTCCCCCTTTTTATAAATAATAATTATTCAAACTCCATATCCCAAAAATGTGCCTTTCCCCAGTCTGAGTCACCATCCTTATCATGTGTGTAAGAGTATATTTATCCCCAGAAATGAGCCCTTAGTATGTGGAGAAGCTGAGTTTTCAGAAGCAACAAAATTCATCAATGGAGTTGCTGTGCTTTGTTTGATACTTAGATTGAGGGGTTTTGTAGTGAGGAAATGTGACAGTGTACTCAGGCTGTTCTCACATGGACACAATGGCAAGTACTGTTACTGCTCGGTACAGACGTGACTGTCTGTGTTTGTGGGGGGAGCTGCTGAACTGGAAGAGCGTATGAAGCAAATCTGAATACATTTTTGAGGAAATTTCTCAGATTTCAGTTTGTAGGTGCAGGATGCCAGGTACTCCACTAGATGCCTGACAGCAGGGTGTTTCTTAGGCATGAATTAAGCACGTGTATGCATACTGCCTATGTCTCGGTGTGTTAAACGCATGGTCCCAAGGACTGTAGAATGCAGTGTGCTTAGGCACCTTCCCTTCACACACGTGCTTAACTGCATTTCATCATTTCAAAACCTAACTTGTGTCAACTTTTGTGTTCTCAGATTTTCAGAAAACTTTTTAAAATTAAGACTTAATTTGAGTTCAGAGTATTTGTATCTTGATCTCTAGCTATATTTTTGCTATGCTTGAAGTGGGAAAATCAGAAAGATTTCAAATTTGACAGAGACGTCTTTAACTGATCCATTTACTTTTTTACTTTATATTTTTATTAATACATGTTTGCAGTATACAATGATTCTGTTTATTGTGGGGAATTGGTACATGTACATAACACATCTCAGTTTTTTTTCACCCTTTCCTCCATCTCTTGGTTTATCCCAAGACTTAGTGACTCTTAGCTTCAGGAAAATTTAATGCCTGTTTGAGCACTGTCTAAAATTACTACATTAATATACCTCTTGGTTTTTAGACAAATCTGATCTGTAAAAAGCAGTCCTAGAAATCTGTATTTGACGATTCTCTTTTCAATTTTACAAAGTCATTAACTTACCTAATCTTCCTTTGAATAAAATAAGGCTCTTTTTTTAAGTCATTCACAACAGACATGAGCATGTCATGCTATTGTGCAAAAAGTCAGTAGAATGCTGGAATTTAGATTCTTAAAGGTGTAATTAGTTAGGGTAATTGTTATTTGGATTTGTGAGTATAAGTATTAACTTTTTTTTTTCCTGTTCAGGTTGTGCTGGCAATGAAACCATTTTTTATGAAAATAAATATATCAGAATTTAGTTTATGGGTAAGAATCAATCTATTTCAATGCCTACATCTTTTCTTCTTTAGAATATATAATTGGCTTTATGTTTTTTACTTATGTTTCGCTTTTTATGCAGGAGATCTAACAGTTATAATATATTGTAAACGCAATTTTCATGAGCCAGCTTGCCCTTTTCAGTTACAAAATCCCACTTTTGTGTATTTTATAATCCCCATGTTCCCTCTGAGGGGCAAACACATGTGTAAGAGATCATTTTGAAAGAGAATTTTCCTGCAATTCCTATGTGAGTCTCCAAATAAATACATTACTTTTGCTAATAAGATTGTATAAATATATTTTTGATTGTAGCCTTTAATTTTGGAGCCACTTTATTTTAAATTGAAATGCATTTTTGTCATTTTCTCTTAATGATACATTTATTTCAAATGTGGTAAAAGCATTTTTTTTTCTTTAGAGGTGCATTTATTTCATATGTAATTAAAGCATTTATTTATTTATTTTTTCATAGGCTATACTGTCTAAAGCATCAAAGTTAGTTTTTATATTTTATTTTTCTCTTGTAGGTTATCCAAGGATGTGTTTGGTTATTTGGAACTATTATACTCAAATCTTTGACCTCCAGGCTCTTTGGCATTGCCGATGATGTAAGTGCATTTTTATGGAAGCATGAAATTTGTGAAAGAAATAAACAGATTGGGAATGAATTATTTGAGTTATTAAAGTATTATTTTTATAACCAAATTCTAGCATGAAACCTATTCACCTATAATTTTATCTCTTTAATCTAATAGAAAGCAAATTATAATTCTGTATATAATTTTTATTTTCCAAAATTAATTTCTTGACACAATTATTTTATTGATCCCTGTATATCACTGAGACCATAAAAATTTAAAGCAAACCAGCTCTGGCGAGTGAAGCCTGCCCTCCTCCCCTTGCTTTCTGTGGGAGGTCAGCGCAGCCATAAAGGAAGCAGTTGGTGGGGTGCAGTGAATGACACAGAGCTGGCCATGGGCTAAGAGATCTTCAGTCCAGCACCCGCCATCTCTTCCTTCCTCTGGTTTCCTCTCCTGAACCCAGGATTATCCTCCCTTTCTTTACCCCCACGCCTCTGTCCCTGGCAGACTGAGAAGAATTTCAGTGAGCTCTGGGGTCCCCAGCCAGGAGAGGCCCTGTGCCTGTTTCACCAGGGTTAGTGCCATCCGTGGGAACAGCTGGAGGTCAAAGCCTTTGGTCTCCAAGAGTGTGGGAGGTGTGGTGCTGTTGGAGCTATTGCTTCCCAGCAAGAGCCTGGCAGCTGTAGGGTGGGAAGCTGACGCACAGAGCTCAGTCCCAAGTGGGGACAGGGAGTGGCTTTGCCAAATCTTCCTAAAGCCACTGAGAGTAAGATACATTATTACAGTGTTTGGCTTAATGCAATGATTTCTTATTTATTACCAGGCTCACATCGGCAACTTACTGACCTCAAAATTCTTCAGTTACAAGGATTTTGATACTTTACTATATACCTGTGCAGCAGAATTTGACTTTATGGAAAAGGAGGTAAGGGGTGACTTGTAACTGTTCCCTGAGGCTTTGGTTCATTCGTTGTGCGTGAAGGATGCCCTGTGATTTCAGGTTCTATGTGTGCTCATATCTCAGCTGAAAAGAAAATGATCTGGCAACTTAAAGACTCTCTTATTTATGTTGGTGCAGCTCCTTGAAATACACAGCTTCTTTTCATTTTGATGATTTGTAAATACACGTTCAGACCAGCCACCACTTTCGGATGTGTAAACAGAAGCGTTTACGGTTGCCTTGCTGCAGAGGCGTGTTAACTTAGCCCAGTGTTCAAGCCCCTGCATTCCTGCTTGTTTTCTGGTTGTTTGAATGATCTCACTGCTTTTAAGTATCATCAAACACAAGTGCTTCATTCCAACAATATTTTTCTTTCTAAAACTTTATTTAGCTGTGCAGAAGGAAATCAGTGTAGGTTTGTGGACCGTGAGACAGAAATCTACGGTGTCACTTAATGGTGACATCATCGACTTGCATTTGTTGTGTTATAGTTTATCAGTTTCTGGTAATATGCTACCAGTTGACATGGAAAGAAAATGAGCTAACTCAGAAAGGGGCTGTGATATTTTAAATAAGACATTGTTTTGTAGCACTTTATGAGCTGCTTTGTTCCACAAACACGTGTTTTGGTTTTTAAATGACACCCATGTGGCACTGATTTGTTATATTTTATTCTTGTCCAGTGCTGTATGTGTGTGACATTAAACTCCCCACGGACCTGTACACCACGTCCGAAGTGTCCTCTAACTCCTTCTGTGTTTGCTCTGTGCCACCATCTAGAGTTGCAGGTGTTCTGCAGGTGTCCTGCTTGGCCCAGCCAACAGTTAGTCTTCTACTGTTACATTTAGTGTTTTGACATACAGTGGCTGAAACGCTGGTTGAAAGGCTCAGAGAAAGAGCATCGTGTAAGAAACTGAAGTGCGTGTTCATAAGCAGTCAAGAGTCCTTCCAAGGAACTGGTCGTAGTGACAATAGAAAGGGAGAGGAAACAACGGTGGGGATGCAGATGTGATGAAGTCCCTTAGTGTTATCTAGGACATAGGGCATACTGCTGCAGCCCGAGGGTACTGTCAGCTCTGTGTGAAAAGCGTGGTTTATGAAGCTCAACAGGATGGCTCATTCCCATGTGCCATTCCCATCTCCTCAGATGTCTGACTGCAGGGACCACACTATCAAGGGTGTTCATGTAGGGAATGTGGCTCTTTTATTGTGGATCCGTACTGGGAATAAAGGACAGATTTAATGTGACAGTCCTACCATGACACCTATTGAGGTAGAAAGAAGCATGAGATGTGCACGGGAGGGGACACAGTAGTATGATCTTCTTTGCCTGTAACTAGCATATGTGATATGTAAGAAGGCAAAATTTAACAGTGGTGTAGGCTGTGGATCTAGGAGACAAGATCACAATATGTAGGACTTTGTTATTAAAACAGCTATCATTCACTAAAGAAAATATAAAAAGTCCATGAATAGTTGTCCTTATTTTGTATGTATGTATTGTATATTTTGTATGTATGTATTGTATGATGCTTGTGTGTGTGTATGTGCATGTGTGATGGCTTTAGATTTTTACTCCCCAGGAAATGTAACAGGGAAGCTGACCCATTTAACACTTTCTGCTTCCCTCAGATGCAGGAAGTCAGGCTGTAGACCAGCCCCAGGGAAAGGAGAGAGATCACTCTCTGGTCACCTTTCAGACTCACTCATGAGTATCTGGGAACTGCATTAGTGTTTGCTCCTCAACATTTGGGTGAAATTTGTTTATGGAGATACATGTTGATTTTTATGATGGGAGACAGTAGATAAATGGGACCCTTGATGCCTGAATATTTCATTTTTCTCTACTTATGCTTGAGAAATTCACCTGTTTCATTATTTGAAATGAAATTTCGTTTGGTTAAATAATGTTTTCCTCTAAACAAAGCATCTCTTTGAATTGCAGACCCCCCTGAGGTACACAAAGACGCTGTTGCTTCCTGTTGTTCTTGTAGTATTTATTGCAGTTGTCAGAAAGGTATGTCTGTCACTTAAAGGCTCTTTCTAATAATAACATTTTCTTGTTTGTATATAGAAGATACATATTCTTAGTGACAAGACTGTTTGTCAAGGTGCTTTGTGTTGATATATTGCAGCATATTCTGTAGTTTCTTACTGATAGCACATGATGAATATTCACAAGTCTTAGACAATTCTGCTATCTTCCAGCAGCATAAATAGATAGAAGAAAAGGATGATTCTAGTTTTGATGGCTGTACATTTTGAAAGTCACAATCAGAGAACTAGATACAACTTGGTGTTGACTGTTTATTACTGATGCTTTTTAATTGTTATGTAGTAGTTGCCTAAAAATATTTAATGTATGCCTTTGTAAATGTGCAGTGTCCAATGCCTCTAAATTGTGTTATTAACCACAAAGAAAAAATAGGAATTAATAATGTGTTGGTGAACTAGACATGTCAGGTCTCCAGGTTGGCTTTGACAGTGAAATTCTACTCCCAGATGTCAGTCAGGCTAGAGAAGCATCATTGTTCAAGGAGCAAAAGCGGGTGTGATGTTCCTGTTTGTTTGTTTATTTGTTTTAACAGTTTGTGGACTCTTCAGCTGCAGATGTCCAAAGTGCATAGATTGAGCTAAATCCATGATTAACAAAGAATGTGTAAAAGCTGTGTGATGGGTAGTCAGCGATTGATGTGGCTGTAGCACGTGTGTCTGTATTTGAAATGTGCTCAGTACTGTAGCCCCTGTCCACAGTATGCAGCTGCATGGTGCTTCATCCTCCCTGGGAGTATTCTCATGTGCATGTTGCTGCTGGTTGCAGGCAGTCCTGTGGGGGGACACAGACCATCACTTCATTTTGCAGGTGGTGTTTTGGAAAATCAGGTCAGCAAACTTGAGCCCCATGGGCATGCTGATGTGCAGCTCTTTGTGTGGCTGAGCTTTTCAGCTCCCCCAGGGGTGCTGGGTGCTGTGCCCGCTCAATGCCTCCATATTCCCAGGAGAAATGTACACCTAGCAGACTCCAGCCAACCAGAATGTTCCAAATGCAGCAGCCTGGACGCAAAACGTGGAAACTGCTAGATGCTATGCTCTTCCGGTTAGAGAAGAGATTCAAATAGAAAGGATAATTATTTTAAAATATTTAAGATCCTGTCATTGGAAAATTAGGTATTTCCTTGTAGCTCCTTGGAGTCGTGACTCATCCCAGGAGATAGGGGTTTTGACCAAAAATGCCCTGAACTAACTAGAAAGGTGCAGATTCAGGCAGCAGCAGAAGCTGTGTGATTCTTCCAGGGCGGGGCAGGTGCAGGCAGTTGGCAGAGCTGCAGGAACCCCTGTGCCGGGGACAGGACTTCAGACCTAGGCCCAGGTACTGCCGAGGGTGAAGGCACAGGAGTGCGTGTCAGTGCTGCTGGATGTGACTAAGGTCATGTAATTATTGTATTGTAAATGTTTTTTCTTATCTCATTTTTAAGTTAGAGCTTTTAGAATTCAGGAGATACTATATTTAAAATTCTGTTTTTTCACAGAACAGCAATTCTAAACTGTTTAAAAATCTTTTTATAGATTATTAGTGATATGTGGAGCGTCTTAGCCAAGCAGCAGAAGCAGACAAGGTAAATCTGCTCTTCAGCATTTTGTTGCCTCCCATTTGTTTGTAAACTGCCTGCCACAGTGTGGAGACTGTCCCTCCTCACGTGAGAGCTGATGTCTGCACGATTCCTTGTCCTTCCTCCTCGCCACGCGGAGCATAGCACGCCACCCCCATCCCTGGGCTCTACCCGAAGGGCACAGCTTTGTCACCTCAGCAGGGAAGATCAGGTGTCTTCTGAGTGCTTTGGGGACCAGTAGGCGTTTTGCCTTTTTTTATAGATATGAAGAGGGAAATGTGAAGCGGGACTCATAACTTAACATTTTACACAATATAAATTTTAAATGGAGCAAAGATGAAAATACAGTAAACTTTTAAAAGCCAGAAATTATGCAAGAGAGTTTGCATATCATCCGAGGTAGGGAGGCTTCGGAAGCATGATGTTAACACTTACATGCTGAAGGGAAACGCTGACAGCTGACCAAGTAAACTCTGGATTTGGCCTACAATTTGTAAACATGGTTCAAAGAAAACACAAAGTATTCACAGGGTATGATGTGGGACTGATGATAGTCACATGTAAAGAACTTCTGAAAGTTAAGAAAAATACTAAAAATGCATTGGGGAAGAATGAAATACACCGAAAGGCAGTTGAGGAAATATCTATGGGTCTTTTCCTGCCCCCCAGCAGTGGCGCCTCTGCAGCTGTGCCCACAGCTATGGCCTCTAGACCCATAGTAGCCTGGCTTGCTGGACGGCTGATTTCTCTATCCTTGCTTACATGCCGTTCTCGTCTGAGAGACCGCTGTCCCCTTGTCTGGAGTTTGCCACCAACATACCCTGTGTCATGCTCTCTTAGCATTCAGCATACTTTGCTTAGATGTGGGTATTTTACTTGTATCACTCAAAGGGAGGAGTCACTTCCATTCACCTCTTCCGCACACTGCTTGGCACGTAGTGAAGAACAGCAAGTGAATGAATATATTCACACGCCTAGGAGGCGCATGGAAATGTTCCCCCAGCCTGTAACAGAAACACTCAGGTTCACGTGAATGGCCAGTTCAGGAGGTCCCATGCACATGAGGATGCAAAGAAGAAGGGAAGGCTGTTGGGCAGTACATAGCAGGCATACAGTCAGTGTGCCCTGTGGCCAGCAGTTGCACACGCATGTCCTCTGACAGCGCTCACCAAAGCGCAGAAGTGACAGCATACACATGTGCTGGCCTGGCATCGTGTGGACTGTGAGAAAATTACAGCCGCCAACATGGCAAGAAATTGTTTCCATTGTGGTCCAGTCACAGAGTAGTCATCTGTATGGAACCAGTTCCATTGTGCATGGCTGGAGAAGAAGTTGCCAGAACAGCATATAGACAGGGTAATTATGCTCTTGTTTAAATAGAGGGATTTATAATTTTAGTGTACAGGGTGTACAGGAGCAATATAGAAGAAGCAAAACCACAGAGTAGAGAACTGAGTGAAAGAGATTATAGTTCTGCTTTCATTCTTTCCTGTGATTTTCCGTGGGAGGTAGGAGTTACTGGCTTTGTATGTGTCTGTTTTCTCTCACGACTCGAATATACCCAGGTTACTTCATCATCTCTTGCTCTCAGTGCGATGAAAAATGATTTCACACAGTCCCATGGGCATCTTTGCTCTCACTTAGAAATGCTTCACTGTAGCTGTGCCCTTCCTTGGACAAGTATTGGATTGCTGGACAGGGAAAAGGAAAAAGCTTCTGGTCTGTGTTGCCAGAATTTCTCTTCATCTGAGGTGAGATTACTTTCGATGAGCTTGAGAAGACATGAAGTTAGAGTTTCCATATAGCGTGCAGCTCTAGAAGCGGAAGATGGGTCTTTTCACAGGAACAAAACTGTCCCTTCAAGGAAGACGGCCCCGTGGAAGGAGTTACAGAAAATAGTCATGTGCTGGGGTTTCCGATTTGAGTAGCCAGGCTTAGCACCTTGTTTGGAAGGGGCATGGTGTGGTCACCTTTCCTTTTGCAGAAGCCCAGAGTCACTCCATTCTAGGAAGGAAAAGTGGGGGCAGTGCAGTTGCCAAGATGAGAGGGCCAGGGTCCCCTCATTCCAGGACTTGGGAGCTAAAGTAGGGGCGAGGCAGCGTCATTACTGGCAAGCGTCTCATCTGTGGAATCAGTGAGGATGTAGTCCTTGGAGACTTAGTTGTGGGACTTGCCCTCCTTGCTGTACGGTGGGAAAGCAAGTTGGAGGAGAAGCAGAGTTAACACAGTGCACTGAGCACATTCACACAGTGCTCAGTAAAAAACTGGTCATTTTTACTTGGCATGAAAAGAGCAAAGCAGGGACCTCTTCACCTGCTGTATTTACCCCGTACATTTCTCAAGTCCGCTAATGGATCCATATTTTGGAGGCCAAAGGCTCAGGTCGCCTGTGTGCTCCTGGGGTTAGGGGATCACTGATACCTTTGCTCAGTCATTCAGATGGTTGAGTTCTGTGTTCCAGGCGTCATTCTCAGACCTGGTAGTGAATCGGTACTGAAGTGTTGTCAGTTCACACTTGTCTGCCTCTGTCTGACCCAAGCCTCTCCCTTGAACTTAGATTTGTACATAGGACTGCCTGTGTGTCAGCTCTCTATGGTGTCTCAGGATGCACGCCACATGGGAGCAAGGCTGAGCCTCTGCCTGGTCTCCCCGACAATGTGCCCTCCCCATACCACACAGCGCCTCCCTTGTCCTCGTGCCCAGCTTTGAATCTTGGCTCTGTTCTTGACTCTGCCTTATACCTCTGCAGAGCCTGCCACTGCCATCTTCAGAATTACGTCCCATCTGTGACCACCTCCATCCTGGTCCATGTCTCTATCAGCTCCCTAGAACTATTTCCCCCCAGCACCTCCTAGCTCACCCCTGCCTGTGCCCATCTGCCAGCCTTTCCTCTGTACAGTAGCAAAAATTGCCTTTCAGAGAAAAGTCAGGACACATCACTGTTGTCTTTAGAAGTTTTCAGATCTTAGAGTGATCAGAGTCTCAGCCGGGTTTCCTGAGTCCTGCACCCCTCCAGCCTCTCTCCCTGGCTGTCCTCCCCTGGGCCTGTTTTCTCACTCTGACCAGTCCATGGAAACCTCCCAGCCTTAGGGCTGCTGAACCAGCTCCTCTTTGCCTGCACTGCTCTTCCCTGTGGGTTCTTTAGGCCCTGCAGCATCTACCACTGTTCAGTGCTCTCTCAACCACAGTTGTCACTGGGCAACACGTTTATTTACTTTGTGTTTGTCTTCCTAACTTAGGTGTAAGCTCTGTGAGGGTGCAGGTCTGTTCATGGTTATTCCTCTGTCTCCAGCATGTTTAGTGTTCAGTAGAACTGAGCACACAGGTGGACGCATGGATAGATGAGTAGATGGATAGATGAGTGGATGGATAAATTTGTTCCCCAGACTCCTGAAGAGTTCAAGTTAGTAGGGAGAGGCAGCTGGTGAGCAAACTACAAATGAGAACTTTGCTTGGGTTTAGAGTGTTCAAGCATTGGGTTTGGAGTGTTCAAGCCAACAGCACCGAGTCCAGGTGGGAGTGCCAGCCAGAGGCTTGACTGTATTATATAGGGTCAGTTGATCATGATGAGAGGGATGAAGGAGGAAGTGGGTGTTTGGACCCAGCAGTGTGCACGCAATGTGATTTGAGCATCCAGGAGGTGCAGGTGAAGCTCAGGCGGCTTCCGTGTGAGGCAGGGCTGTGGGCTGCCTGTCTTCATCCGTGCTGACAAGAGCCCGTGTGTGGCTTCTGGCCCTAAGTGGTCTTCACAGCCACATCACATAGGGCCAAAGGGCCACAGAAAGGAAGCAAGAGGAACTAGCAAGCTTCAGAGTTCTTTTCCACTCCCTACCGTCCCAGGATGTCACCACGAGGAGGCTCTGCACTCCGCAGGGTGCTGTTACTGACTTAATAAACACCGAAGCAGTCAGATACTCAGATTACAGTTTAACACACCATTTAAAATAAACCATCTTTGTGGGTGTAACATCAGTTTTGATATATAACTTTTCACTGTATTTTGATTTATGTAAGCATATGTCCTTGGGGAATACTGTAGCCATTGTAAAACTCTATAGTCCCAAGGTAAAATGCAAATAAATAAATGAAGTGCTCAATAATGATTTAATGGCATTTTTTCCATTTCAGAGAATACCAGTTTGATCATGGAGAGGTAAAGACTTAACACTACTAATACTTTACTTACGTTAATATCTGTCTATACTTGGACTTTCTAGTTTTGGTCTCTAGGCTTATTGACAATTTTCATTAATCACCTTCATAGTACCCCAGTACGGGTTTTGTGAGAGTGACTCAGTCTCACTGGGCGTTCATTCTTTTTGAGGCAGTGAAGCAGGAAACCCCCTTGGTCTGCTGGGACAATCGCTGCAGTCGTAGTTGCTGGTATGAGAGCCCACAAAGGTGCACGTGCAAAGTGGCTGCCTGTTGGACTCTTCTTTCCTATTTGCTCACCTTGCCCTGTGGCCTCAGAGATGTGACCACTGCTGCTGTCTCCTGGACACCCAGCCTCCCTTTCCTGCCCGTCAGAGGGGCAGTGGGTTTCACAGCAGTCATTTCTTTCCCCACTTGTCCTGCCTTGGTCTGATGTTAGCATTGAGGTTGCTTCAGAAATGTGGGCCTTGTCAGCCTAGTAGAGTTCTAGAAACACTTACCATAGTTACTTTATTTTAGCCTTCTAATGAAACAGTGCAGTTTGAAAGTGAATCCTTAGGAATTGTTTTCAGTATTTCGGAAATGAAAGTAATCCTTTTTCTTAGTTATTTTTACCCTTCTGTATATATTCACCACTTTATATATTCTTAACCTTCATGAAGAGTAGGAATACATAATACTTCTTTTTTTCTCTTCTTCAGCTGGTGTACCACGCCTTGCAACTGTTGGCATACACAGCCCTCGGCATTTTGATTATGAGACTGAAACTCTTCCTGACGCCACACATGTGTGTTATGGCTTCCTTGATCTGCTCTCGACAGGTGACATGGTGGTTGTGGCAGGGTTATAGCTGCTGTAATCATTGTCCCCATCCTTAATAACTGAGTGGTCTTGAAATACTGCTCAGCCATTTGGGATTTTGAGCCACTGCATTTAAAGTTCTTCATGGGCTTATACGCACCCTTTCTAACGTGAGACATCACTGTCTGCCCAGCCTTGAAGACAGTCGGGGGAATACAGTAAATACTAATCAGCGCAGGCTGAGCATGAGCCATCACAAGTGCTGGCAGAAAGCAGAACTCGGTTGTAGAAATACTTTTTTTTGACATTCATGTACAAAGAATCCTCACAATTGACTTCAAGTTAGAAGTACTTTTAAGTTACGTTGTTCTAAGTACCAGGCTTAAATTTTACTTCCTTGGTGTGTATTTGCATGCTTTGTGCAAGTTAGCCAACTCCGTCCCTGAACGTTGGCTGCTGGTTTTCTTGCCTCCTTGCTCTGTGTGTCCCCATCCTGTCACTTGCTGATCGCTCAGCCAGTCATTGTACACCTGTTATAAGTGTCATTATGCACAGGACCCCGGGGGTGGGAAATGACAAAGCCACCATGTGCCTGTGCCCTCAAGAAGTTTGAAGTCCAGCTCCACAGGTGTGAAGGAAATGATATCCAGGAGAGAGCAGCAGAGACAGCTCTGGAGCTGACTGTGGGCAGTGTGGGTACCAAACCCACAGTACAGGCTGGGACCCTGTGAGAGAGGCTCCTCTGTCTCTGAGCCCACCCTTCTGCTGGGGATGAGGGAGGCTGGTGGGAATCCTTTCCTTTCAGTCCCATTCTGCAGTGTGAGGCAGGCCAGGGAGCCCAGTCCGGGGTGGCTCCCAAGGACATAGCCTGTGCTGTTACCTGTACATGGAGGCTGAGCTCAGAGGATCCTGCATCAGTGTTTCTTGTGCTTGCTATTTCACAGTTGTTTGTGATTTTGCACAAGGAGTCTCAGGCTCTCACCTCCCCTGGGTCTGGGTCGTGGCTGGCGGGAAGGTCATGTTTCACTCACAGGGACCAGTGGGAGTGTGCTTTTGATTGGGGGAGCATTGTTTCTGGCACCTTTTTATCTTTTCTTGGGATCACTAGAACTTATCTGAAGCTCTGTCCAAGACTGAGTTCCTTTCCAGGAAGCTGTTTGCTTCTTGAATCCATGCTGCTTTGCACTAACAATTGTCCATGCGCTCTTCCTGTGGTTTCAGCTGTTTGGATGGCTCTTTTGCAAAGTGCACCCTGGGGCTGTTGTGTTTGCCATATTAGCAGCGATGTCAATTCAGGGGTCAGCGAATCTACAAACACAGTGGAATATTGTGGGGGAGTTCAGTAATTTGCCACAAGAAGAACTGATAGAATGGATCAAATATAATACCAAACCAGGTAAAAAGTCATGACCAAGCTAGGGTTTTTCTACTATTTCACATTCTGGTACACAATCCTCCTCACGTTACTTCAGTGGTCTTTCTGTTCTACCAGGGCTGCTCCTAGAATTTCAGCCCCTTCATCCCCCCTAAAAAGACAGATCAGTCCTGATTCAGTGGTTTGCAGGCAAACTGTTATACACATTTTCTTAATAATTTATTCTGATACTTTCCATAAATTTGAATTTCTTCAGAATTTATCCACAATTGTAAATGCCACATTTTAAAATAATTTTATTATGCGTATTTTCTTGATGAAAATTTCACATCAGTCCTTCACGGTCCCTCTTTAATTTACAGGATGTGATCTTTTATTCATGTTTCCAAAGGGAAGTTCTTGTCATCTGAGTAAATACTGCGTGGTGCTATAACGCTTTTTCGGTCACTTAGATATTTCTTCCTTAGAAACAGAAAAAATTTCTGAGATTAAAAGAACAAAAAAAAGCAAAGAAGTCTTCAGCAACAGCAAAGCTGTTTCCCAGCTCCCAGCTGGCTCCCAAGCTGGTGTCCATGCCAGCAGCTTCCCTGAGGCTTCCTTAGCTCCTGCCCGTAAATCTGATTCTGACTGTGTGACTTCTGAATGACTGAGGTGTGGAGTGAGGAGCCTCACGAGCTCCCTGCACCCTACTGAGGGCCCTCTCCCTGCAGATGCAGTGTTCGCGGGGGCTATGCCTACCATGGCCAGTGTAAAGCTGTCCGCGCTGCGACCTGTGGTGAATCATCCACACTACGAAGATGCCGGCCTGAGGTCAGTGCTCACACAGGGAGAAATGGGTTTCCACAGGAGCAGACCACGGATGAGGAAGCCAGCAGGGCAGGGTGTGTTGGGTGCGATTCATGGGCCACGGGGAAATGCTATAGCAAAACTGCTAAGCTGGGAACAAAGTGTGATAGCTTTGTAAGGCGAAAACCACAACTCTTGGGGTTGTTGTTTCTGCCAGGCAAAAAAGAAGTCACACCATGTGGATTGTCTGCAGGTGGGTGGGATCCAGGGCACCACATGCTTACTGGTCTCTGTCATCCTGCAGCTCCCCCATTCTATAGCCTGCAGTTTTCAATCTTAGAGGTCATTTCTGTTGAATTCTGAGCAGTCTGGTGCAATATGGTCCTGCCGAACAGTGTCTTCTGGTTCTCACCAGCACAGCCTATGCCAGAGTGATCTTAATTGTTGCTGTCTTTTTGAAGCTTCTTCTTCATTAATATCCTAGTTCACAAATACTTCTATTTGCAAACAATTCCATTGAAAACAAAAGCATTTGGCAAAATTTTGCTTCTGTTCACAAATTCCTCATTGGGTAACAGACACAAACATAGCCATCTTCATGTGAACACAAATGTGGCCGTCATCCCTAATACTGTAAGACAGATTAAGTTTGTAAACTTAAGTAGCACCACATTGTTTTCATAAATTACCACTATGTGTTGTCCTGGATGAGGTAATAGATTTGATTTTGATGCAGCTTGTAGGGTAGATGAAGCTGTTCACTTCCTCAATGGTTAGGTGAATCCTGTTAGCATATTATTTTGTATAGCAGCAGGATATACATTTTATTAATAAAAACCTTCTTCATTAAGAAAATCAGTTTCAATATGCTAATTTCCAGATTGGTTTCATGAAGTACATTTAGGTTTTTTTTTTTTTTTCAAATGTGGAGGCTAAGGGGAGGATATCTTTGTCCTGAGGACCCCTGGTGTCAGGGTTTGGGACAGCAGTCCTGGAGTCACATGTGTCCATTTCCCATCTGCGTTGCCTCCTTGCTCTTACCTGGGAGAGAGAGGTAAAGAATCTAGAACAAGTGATCAGACAGAACTGAAACCAGTTTGGAAGCAGCGGCACGCACTGAAGGGCATCCCCCCTCACTCCCCCCCACCCCCGCCCCAGCACTTTTGCCTTCAGCTTGGCCTGGCCGTTGCCAGGGTAGTGCTATTGCCCTGGGTTCCCTGAATAATCAGTACCATCCCGTGCTTTCTTCTGGGTAATACTGACTGTCCTTTTAACCTTGGAAAATGTTTCTGCCTATTTGTTTTTCTTTAAAGAGCCAGAACAAAAATAGTGTATTCAATGTACAGTCGAAAAGCTGCTGAAGAAGTAAAGCGAGAACTGGTCAAACTAAAAGTGAATTACTACATTCTGGAAGAATCATGGTGTATAAGAAGATCCAAGTGAGTATTCAACACTGTTAGTGTCCTACAGTCCTAAAACATGAGATGTTAACGTAGGCTCATTGCAAGCCTTTTACTCGTGAGAAATACAGTTTTGTAGAACTTTTTAGGTAAGTTATTTGAACCAGGTTTTTGTCTTGTCATTATAAGCATTTGTTTCTCTACAGTGCCACCCTGCCTTAAAATCATTCTATTGGCATTGATTGATAATCTCCCAAACTGTTGAGGTATAATCAAAATGTAGGATAAATACTCAAATACTACATATTTACTGCATTACTTCTATGAATCTCCCTTGAAATACTTCCTCTCATTTTGAACACACTTGTCACATCCCTCCTACATCTTTCCTAAGCAGCTGTGGGAGTCTTCTTTCATGAGTGTCTTTTTATCGCCTCAATGTCCTGAATCAATTCAGTGCACTTCCCTTCGTGATCATTTTGACTTGGGAAAGAGCCAGGAGTCACATGGCACCCTATCTGGTGAAGACAACGCATGACAGCATGCATGACCTGCATCCTCTTGGTTTATACTTTCAAGTTTTTGTTTCCATGAAGAAGTTCACTCACCAGGGTAGTGACAGGTGTCAGGAAGATTGAGTGGCACCAGTGAATTCTGAAGTTGACTGGGTTGCAATGCTGTGGGACCAGATGGCAGATGACAGCAACCTGTTGTTAAAAGAGGAAGCCCTCATGGCAGGAGGAGCCTAGCACACAAGCAGCTTCACTAGAAATCAAGGATATTTTATAAAACCTGATTTTAAAATTCCTTGATGCTGTTTTGCTAAACAGAAGACTTCAGGAGAAGCTGTATGTGGCTTAGTTACACTTGCCTGCCATAGATTTCAGGGGCACACGAGGAGATGAAGACAAAATGCTGTGCAAATTCAGGAGCTTTGTAACATTGCATCTGTGCAGCTTTGCCTGTAGGAGATTAAACGACTGTTAAATGCTTTGCCTGTGAATGTGCCCAGCAACTTGAATTGTGCAAGATTTACACAAAATTTTATTGCTCTTAGAATTTAGAAAATGCTTTCAGTACTTAGGGATAAGTTAGTACGTATGCAATCTATAGTCACCTTCACTTGACTTTGTTATATAAATTTAGGACAAAGAAAGTGTATGGATTGCTCGTAACAGTGTGATGGGGACATTACAGTAAATCAGTGGTGCGTACTGTCTGCAAAAGGAGAACTCAGTTTTCTCCATAGAACTTTTATTGAATTAAGATCTTCAGTCTGCTGTGAGGCACCTGTTCGTTACTGGAACATAGAAATAATTTTCAGAACCTTTTTCCCTTCGCTGGAAGTGAACCTCAATTCAAGAGTTTTTGTTTTTCCTGGACTTTGGTGCAGTGCTTAGAGTATGCACTAGGCACAGGCTTGCTGTCTGAGGTCTTGGTAGGCAGAGCTTGTTACATTTTTTCAGAACCAATTGTGATAGACATAAGTTTTACATTTGTAAACTTTATATCCAGAGATGGATATAAAGGCGAGTTAGGCAAGTGTGACAATGAATGTTTGTACACAAAGGGAAACAGCCACCATGTGGCTGGCTTTGGAGCACCCCACCTCCTGGGACAGGTAGGGGACAGGGATGTGCACCTGCCACATTCTCTCTTTGGGACTTTGGCTTGTTAGGGTCCTGTTGCTGCAGCAGAAGTCATAAAGATTTTCAGTCATCAGTTTCACACTCACCAAATAGCACTGTCCGTCTGTGACAGCATTGGCCAGACTGACACCCACTGGCAGGTGGCACAAGCAAACTGAACTCCCTGGCTCAGTGGGGGAAGCCTGGGGTTCTGGGCAGGAGAGGACAAGAGAGGAACAGGATTTGCCTCATGTTAGTATTTACTGTGGAACACCTGAGTTGATGACAGAGCCTTTTATCTGAACTGTGGGTCTCTGTTATTGTGTCCTCCTCCCTTCGTCAGTTACACCATCCTCCAACACCTGGGAGCTGTGGAGGACATGAGACTGCAGACCAGGATGGTGGGGGTGCGGTACAGGGAGGAGGCTCATCTCGTGCTGTGTCTGTGCTTGCCTGGCACATAGGGAGCACTGGATCTGTGAGGCTTAGTGGTATGGCTTGAGCAGTCCTTAAATGTGCCTCACTCGTGTGCAGATACAAGCACTGAAATGAACCTGATACAAACATGGAAAAGTAATTCATGTAGTTATTCTTCTATTCTCAGTTCTTACAAAAGTATTTGGAAGAAAATTATTCAAATTCACGCTAACCTTTGTTTGCAATATGGGTCTCACCTCACTGCATTGCCCAGGCTGACCTAAAATCGTCCCAGCCTCGTGAGTCCCTGAGACTGCAAGCATGTGCTGCCTCACAGCATTACTAATGCTAGTAAAAGGCGTTGCTGACTGCCCAGGGATCCTCGGGAATGCAGACAAGGACAAGAGGGCACTGCAGGCAATGGACAGGGCACACAAAGGCAGCTCTTTGCTGGCTATGTTTCCAAAGGAGTGTTGAACTCAGGGCAGTTTTCTGTCCCTACCTATGTCTTACTCTCTACCACTCTGGCCTTGTCCTGCACGAGAAAATTAGACCTGTGGGAACCAGAGCCCAGACATATTATCCTTGCATCCAAGGTCTGTGGAATTCGTGTTGATGAGGATTTGCAGTAAACAGGCACTGGGGCCTTAGGCAGGGACACTTAGGGAACCCTCCCTGGGAGACTCTGATGAGGGCAGAGTCAGAAATACCGTGGCCTTTTCATGCTCAGAACAAAAACTTGGCACATTCAACTGTTAAGAAACAAACAATCCAATTTTTGTAAAAATAACCCTGGGTAGGATGCGGACAGGGAAAGGGAGAAGGAGAAGGAGGGAGCCTGCCTGTATTTGTGTGTGTGGCGGAGTATGGATAGGAAAGGTCTAGCGGGACGTGTGCTGTGTACCTTGTAGAAGTCATCTCAGATAATTGACATTGGAGATGAAGGCACTTGTTCGAGATGATTTTTTTTCATTTAATTAAAAAAGAAAAATGAAGCTGCCATGACAAAATGTAGCAGTTGTCAATTCTCTGTATTTCTTCATGTGTTTTTCTGTTTCCTAAGATTTCTCAAAAAGTAAGAAAGTGTGAACTTTGTCAGACTCTACCAGTTATATCTATAAAAATGTTCTTGATTTAAATGAAATGTCACAGTTATTTTGGAGAACCTATTTAGGCAGATAACACTTGGTACCAATTTCACTTATATATCTTTTTTATATCCCAGACATAGTGGTAAGTACCTGACTCTTAATCCTGTCAACAAACCTGTGTCTTGGTGTTGTGGTTTAAATCTAGATATCCGGCAGCTCTTCATAAGCTCATAGACAGAGCTTTTGGAAGATAACCAAATCCTGGGGGTGATACAGCTGGCTTGCTGTTAGGAAGCAGAGGCTGGTCAGGAGAGGTGGGTCCCTGGGGGCATGACCTGAAAGTGTGTGTTCCGCCTGGCTCCTCCTTTCACTCTCTGCTTCCTAGCTGCCATGACACAGCAGCTTTTCCTTTACTAAAATGCCCGCTGTACCATGTCTTCCTGTTACTGGATAGAGGTCTTAAAGGCTTCTTTGTAGATCCTTGGTGTCTTGAGTAAACAATTAGACAAGGCAGACTAGATAGCTAGGGTGTGCACATGTGGAAGGCCAAACAGAAGTGTACTCAACAGGGCAAGAGTGGGCTAGTGAAAAGTCTCACACAGGTCAGAGTAAGAGGAAGGCCTCCTCTGTAACCAAAATAGGTGGAATGGCCTCCACCTTATGCAAATGTGACACTTGACCTAAATTGTTCTATCAAAGAACCTGTTTCATCTCTTACTGTATATAAATGAAGGATTAGAAACTGTTTTGATTGGTTATACCTATATGTAAATGAAAGATTGAGATACTGCTTCCTTATTATTTCTGTGTAAAGTGCTCAGGAGCCTTTAAGCATGGAGTTTCTGGGTCCAGGGTTCTATACATATTTTCTCCTTTTAGAAAACACTGAGTTTTTATGACTTTTGACACATTCTGCTGGATTGGTCTCCGCATTTGCCCCAGCTCTAAACTCCTACTTCATTCCTGCCTTGGAGCCAGCAGGCCTCGGGCTGAGAACATGAACCAAAATTAACCTGTCCCACTTTAAGTTGCCAGTGTCAAATGTTTTGTCTTAGGTACTAATAAAGGTATTTCTCAAAGAATTGGGGTCGTCACTGTGACTGTACTTGACCATATAGTGTAGAAGGGTGTGGAACTGGTTTGCAGGAGAGGAGGAGTTCAGAAAGGTTTGGAAACGCCAGCCCTAGAATCCTATAAGCCAGTATTTGTGGGAGATTCTGGCTGGAGCTCAGGGGATTAGGATGCTGGTAAAAAGGCACATGGTAAAAATGAGGATTGGTAGGTTTCAGTTGTGAATGAGAACTCCATTGGTGTTGAACTTCAGATTGTGTATTATGCTATGACGAAGCAGGTGTCTACATTCTACTCGTGTCCTGAGACCTTGGGGAGACAGATCAAGGATGGCAGACTAATCTGGTGGAGGAAGTTTCAAGGGAACTTGATGTTTGGGCTGTGACCTGGGTACTGTTGGGGGCTTTTAGGCAGCTCTGTGTTGACAATTGAGAGGACACAGTTGTACGATTTTAAAAAGTTTGCAGTTTCCCTAGAAAGGAAGCTCCTATAAAGTTTTGACTGAGGACAGCTTGGTTGCTAACAAAAATTAAAAAGAAGTCAAGAACCTTATATCAGAACCACAAGAAGGATATCTTGAGAGCATCTTGGGAACTAACAAAACCCTATTTTTCAAAGGTTGGAACTTTAAGAATTTGCTTTAAAAAGAGAATCACAGAGTACCTTATTGGAGAAGGACCACATAGGAAATCCATTTCCCAGATCCAATTTACATAGCTCAGCCACCCAGACATCCTGCAGCTATAATAATGGGCTCTGTTTGAGAATAGTACATCTCCCTACTTCCTGTTATCTTTTATTTTATTCTTTATTTTTACTCTGGGTTTCTACTATAAGACAAATGATGCGCTACTTAAGCTTGTGTATCTGATTTATTTTAGTTAACATTATGGTCTCAAGGTGCATCCATTTTCTGACAAATAACTCAAATTTATTCTTCTCTGTGGCAGAGTAGTACTCCATAGTACTACCATAGTAAATACCACATTTTCTTTATCTGTTCATCAGTTGATGTACGTATAGACTGCTTCCAAGATTTAGCTGTTATGAATTGTGCTGCTGTAACCATGGGTTTGCATGTGTCACTGTTATAAGATGCCTCTAACTGTTGTGGGAAGATAACTAGAAGGAAAATAGCTGTATCAAGTAGAATTTTTGTGTTAGTGTTTTGAGGAATCAGCATACTGATTTCTACAGTTGTTATACAAGTTTATATTCCCACCAACAGTGTACTAGGCTTCCTTTTCTCTCTATAGCTCTCCTGCATTTGATTGTTTGATTTCTTGATGATAGACACTTTTCTGGTTGAGATGGAATCTCAGTGTTGTTCACAAAGGGAAAGGGAATCAAGAGGTGGAAGGATGAGGAGAGAAAGAAAGGATAAGGAATAAAAAGTGGAATTGAGATGTGTTATGTACTTGTACCATCTCCACACAAGAAATGCAAACATTAGGTACTATACACATGTACTAATAAACTAAAATTTAAAAATACATGTGGGGAATAGGGTGCCTGGCTACTGTTGGAACTGGCAGCAGACAGTTGCATCATTCACGTGGTGATTTTATAGATACCTAGAATGCAAGAGTTGTGAGGTTAGGAAGGCTTCCACCCAGATTTCAGGAGAAGGCTTAGGAAGGTGGGCAGTGTGTAGAGCTATGAATATGAAGCCAAAGATGCAGTGGAGATGCAGAAAGTTGGAGAAAACAGGAAGGTGGGTCGTCTGGCAATGATGCCTGCATGGTAAGCACAGCCAGCCTAAGAGAGAGGCCACATGGACTACATAGCCAGTTGTCCATAAAGGGCCTACTCAAACACTGTGGGACTTGCATCGTGCCACAGCTTGCCCAGGTGCTGAGCACAGAACTACAAGACTTAATGTTCATCCTCCTGGGTTTTGGTCTTGCCTTGGTCCATTCCTTCCTATCCCCCTGTTCCTTCTTGTGGAATGGGAATGTTTACCCTATGCCATTGTATGTTGGAAGCATTTAGCTTTCTTTATGATTTTTCCTGGTGCTGTAGGTAAGATTTTGCATTAAATCTTACAGAGACTTTGGACTTGGATTTTTCAGCAGTGCAGGATCTGTTAAGACTTTGGAGACTTTGAGAGGTGGACTGTTTTGCATAATGAGATGAGCTTGAGTTTTTTGTAGGCCAGCAGTGGAATGTTATGGTTTAAACCTAGATGGCCATCAAGTCTCATGCACTCATAGCCAGAGGTTTGGGAAGGAGATTGGACTTGCTGTTACGAGTTGGAGTCTGATTGGAAAAGGTTGGTCAGTGAGGGCATGGCCTGGAAGGGTTTATCTCCCTTCTGGTTCCCTAGCTGCTAGGAGGCTTACTCTGTCATGTTCCTCTTCCATGCAGTCCTCCTTAGAGCTGGCAGATAATGGACTGAAAACATTAGCCAAAATAAAGCTCTCCTATTTTCATTGTGTTAGTATTTTGTTCCAGCAACAAAAACATGACTAAGATATTGGGTAATTCTACATTTCACAGATGTGGAAACTGAGGCTGAGTGGATGTAATTACCCAACACACATAGTGACAGATACTCGAGGCAGAATTTATCCAAAGTCTCTCTTATTCTAGCCCCTAACACGTGTCCTGTGAGTCTGTTTCCTTCTTTGCAGTCGTTCACCTTGTCCTAAAGAGAAGTTGCCATGGCTACAAAAGCTTAAGTAACAGAATTTAATTGGCAAAACAATGAAATGAGGTCAGAAATCCACATTGTGCTCTTCTTATTCACAGTTAGGTAATGTGCGTTGATTTCTTTTCTAGGCCTGGCTGTAGCATGCCTGAGATTTGGGACGTGGAAGATCCCACCAACGCTGGAAAGACACCCCTCTGTAACCTCCTGGTGAAGGAGTCCAAGCCTCACTTCACCACTGTATTCCAGAACAGTGTTTACAAAGTCCTAGAAGTTATAAAAGAGTAACGGCCACGTGAGTTGCTGCTGACAGATGACTACACCAACCATGGTCTTAATGTTTTGCTAACGAGTCATGTATCATTTTTAATTCAAATCCCAAAATTTTTATAGGCAACTTTTCAAATGGGAGAACATATTACTTGGTCAGTTCAAGTGTCATTCTGGCTGTAAAAATGACTTACGTGCTTATTGATGGGTTACTATTTCAGTACACTTCTGGAAACTTGCTATGCAAAGAAGTATATGCCTACACTTGACTAAAATACGCGTGCTGACGTGAGCAGAGATGCTTGTGTAAAACTGTGTGCTGGGTCATGACAGAGATAGTGGGAAAATGTCATCCATCCTGAGCAGTGCTGGGCTGATTTGAGTTTCATGGAGCACTGGTGTCCCTTGCTTTTCTCTCCACCCCTGCTCCTGGGTCTGGGCGACAGACCTGTGGTTCTTGCAGGCTTGGTCACCTCCCCTGCTCCGCAGCGGAGCTGTGGTGGATGGGCAGGCCTCGGTGTGGCTGTGTGCTATCACTCTTGAGATTTTTTTTGTTGTTTTCTGTTGCTCTTGTGAATGAAACGCTTCCTGCCTTTTCTTTTTCCAGGCTCTTGGATCTAGTGGCTAGGACCAAATCTGTTTTAACATCCAACCCTGTGATGTTATTGTCTCGCCCAGTCCCCAGTTTTTGTCAGATAAGTGATAATTTGCTCATTAAGTTGCTTAGCAAGTACTTGTTCTTGATATAAAAAATGGTAACCATGGATTTTCCTCATTTTTAGTATTATTCAGATGTTTATATTTTAATACCTTTAAACCAATTTAAAAATTTTTCATATTTAATTATAGGTTAAAAATTATTTTGAAGAACCCCAAATGTGTGTATCTAGAAGCTAATGTATATTTAAGTAGATATAATATGCAGCAAACTGTAGTGTCCGATATTTTCTTTTATTATTAAGATATAATAAAACATAACTAATTTTTCTGTCAAAAAAGTAAATGAATAATAATGAATGAGTGGAGTTTTTACTGTTTTGTTTTCAAACGTTAAGTCCAGTGTTGTAATTTTTGCTTCGAAAAACCATCATTTCAGTGTGAGGAATGAGTGTCTTCAGCCTTCTACTTCATTTTTTTTCTTCTTATTTTATTTTGAAAAATTTCCAAATCTGCCTTGAATTCCTTGTATAAACCTTTGTTTCTTAGAAGTTAATTGGTGTGAAATAAGATTGTTGGAAACAATGAATCATCCTCATTTTATGAAATGGTTGTCGGGCTTTAATTCTAAGCTTACCGTGACCATGGTTGAGTACACTTTTAATCACACAGTGTTCTGTTCATTAACCAGAGCAGCTTCTCTCCCTGTGGCTTGTCTGTGGGACCTGGCTCCTCTGGAATGCGTTTTGGCTCGAACTGGGAGCCTGTCTTCCCTGGGGTATAGCAGGTGGCTACGGACAGTGCAGTAGCCCAGGAATGGTGCTGGAGCCCTGGGGTGTCTCCCAGGAGACTGCAGACTTGTACTTGCTCTCTCTCATTTGCTGCGTGACGGTTTTATTTCTTAGGGTTTTGTATGCTTTGGAAAATAGGGGAGTAGCTGGGGATTTGTGGATTCAGAATCACACTGGAGCAGTCATGCTGCAACTTGGAAAAACATGAAGAGAACACTTGAGACTACAGGGAAAGAGCCAGCCTGAGTGGGGACGGGAGGGTACTTGGGCTTCCGCAGCGATCCCCACTTGCGTGTGGCAGGTTTTGTACATACAGCAGTCAGCTTTCAATCGTGCTTCTAATGTTGCTCTGTTCTCACCCTCTGACAGTTCCTTTCATTCAGATACCATTATGGTCATGTCATGTGCTGGGCAACATTAAAAGTAGCCTAAATCAGTGTTTTCAGAAAATCTTTTTGTAACAGTATTTCTTCATGTAACCCCACCAGCAAATGATGCATTCAGGCAGAGGCCATGGGCACTTGTGTGCTGCTGGCTACCAACCTGGAGTCATGGTGCATTCTGGGAAAAGCAGTATTAAGGCTCAGTATTTTGCATATTTTTAGCATTGGAAAATATTTTTGCTTTCCTGTGAAGACAGTAAAGGAGGCAATGGAAATAGCTGTTGCTATGACATTTAAGAAAAGCCAAGCTGGGGCAGTGGTTCCATAAAAAGACCAAACCTTTCCGATTGCCCGGCAGAAAGTGCTGCTGAACCAAGCCGGTGCCATTGAGGGAAGGCGAGGGATGCATTGGGGTACAGGGAGACTGCCTAGGAGTATTGTATTTTTATGAATTTTATGCCACTTGTCTACATGGACTATATGTTAAATAAAAAAGATCATGAAAACATACAGAAAGCGTCTTTCCTGTTTTCTTTTCATTTCCACCTGGACTGAACACGTCTCCTTGCAGGAAGGCAACCTTTGAGCCAGGTCGCCATGCTGACTGCTGTCCAGTTAGGGAAGGGACGGTGACCGCGGCTGACCAGTTTCCTCTCTGGGCTCCTGACCTGTGGGCAGTGGAAGAGTGAAGCCCAGGGCACAGCAGCGGGGAGAAGACCAGGGCTGGTTTATGGGGATGAAGAAAAGCTCTCAGTATTGAGGGCTCCAAAGCGGGGATGGCAAGGAAGTAGCTCAATCTTGGAGTTTATCACACGGAGCGTTTATGGCACCAAAGGGGCAAAGGGACCTGTGGAAAGGCAGGTGTCACTGCTGGCCAGCTGCATATGAGGCTTTGTCTTTTGCCTGCCGGTGAGGCCTTTCCTGCTTGCCTCCATTTCCCCGAGGCTGGTCTCCCTCGCTGTTCATTCGTTCAGGCCCTTGCCTTTGTCCCTTGCTCTCCTGGTCTTAGTGGGACCTGCGGGGTCCCCTGACCTCTCATGTATTTACAGCAGAAGCCACACACTGCCCTTTCCAGCAAGGGACATACACATTAGGGATAATACAGAGTTGCCGAAAAGCAACTTTCTCATGTTATTACATCACGGACACTTTGGTATCTTAACATTGCTTAAATTGTAGCTCCCTGATTTTGCATCGTTCTGTTTGAAGGAAAACCAGGTTAGCTTTGTTCATTTCCGTATGACAAGATTTCCTAACACCATGGCATCTTGATTTTGATTTCTGAGGGGTGAGGTGTTCTGATACAGTGATTCTCAACGTTAGCGGGCATCAGAGCCACCTGGAAAGTCCACAGGTCACTGTCCCTACCATAGAAATCTCAGGTTTGATTGGTCTAAGGTGAGACTTGAAACTCTCATTATTACCCTGCTGTCACCCTTCAGAGCAGCAGGTGAATAGGGCCCACCAGTTGGCCTGTGGGGGGCACTGCAGTCCCAACTGCCCATCCACAGTGGTGCCTTTAGATTGGCCCTGTCTAGAACTAATTCTTCAAGGTCTCCTCTTTGACTTTGAGGGATGTTCTCCAAGGGGACTTGCAAGGAGCAGAGAATAGATAAGGTAATTTTTAACCACAATAAGTGATGCAAGGCATGGATCAGGGAAAAACCTGTGAAATTTCATTTGTAACATCTCTTTGACTAGGAGTAAACAGATAAATTCAGTAATGTGTAGGGATTTGCAAGGTTTTATTTTCCACTCTGTTCCTTTTGGTTTGACACCAGACATCTTCAGACTTCTCCCCCTAGTAGAGGGCAACCGAGAGTCTGTCCTAGGACACAGGCAGCGGCCTCCTCTCCTGCCATCCCTTTCTCCTTCATTCCTCAGGACAAATACATTTTCACCTCCCAGGTTGAAAAGGATATTACAGCACATGAAAGTCTTGGGAATTCTTTCTTTTTTCCATTATTATGCAGAAGAAAATTTTGAGGACTCCAAATGAATATAAGAGTTGAAGGGTTTTCTTTTAAGAGTTTGAATCATTACAGTGTAATTAAGAGATAGGATTTTCTTTCATTGTGTAATGATTAGGATAGCATTGATAACTGGCTTCCCTTTCAAAGCGAATGTTTTTTTTATGCTCAATTATCTCTAACCCAAAACTCTAATTACTTTACACACAATGTTGTCAAAATGACTTGCAAATAAATGGCAGGGGTACCTGGTATTCTGTTTCCAAAGGCATGCTCTTTCTAATGCAGCCTAATAATCATTTCATTGATTTTTAAGTACCTGAGTGCAGCTTTTTCTTCTGCTCTATGCAAATTTAATACCTTGGGGAGACAACTGAATTTAATAAAATTAGGCTCACTTAGCTGTGCTGATTGCTCTGACAGCTGTAATCTTTATCCATTTATTACAGAAGTAGAAATGAGTAGAAGTGATGACCATTTCTGAATAGATGTGGTGTCATGCCATGGGAACTGGTTTTAAAAGGCACCTGCAGGCCGGGTCCGAGACTTCTGGCTTTGTCCTGCTGTCCAGTTAGGCCCTGCTGGTCTTCACTCCTGTGTCAGCTTCCTGACCAGACATCAGATGCAGAGCCTCTCTCTCACGCAGGAAAATCCCCTTCCCAGAGTGTGCAACTTGGGTCACCCTGCAGTCTGTGATGCTGGTAATGAACTTGGCTTTTCCTAACAAACATCCCTATGGCCCTCATTCTCTGTCCACACACTGAAATAACTTGGGGAGCTTGAAAATATACTGAAACCTCCCAGGCGTGATGATACACACCTGTAATAGCACTCCAGGAGGCTGATACAGGAAGACCGCAAGTCCAAGCCCAGCCTGGGCAATTTGATGACTTGGAGGGGTGCAGCTCAGTGTGAAGGGCCTGGGTTCAGCCTGCAGCATGGATGAATGAACAAGTGAATGAATGTGAAGTGTTCCCACCCCACTGAGGTAAGTCTGAGATTAGAAATTGTTAGAGTCATCAAGTCATTGTGAACCCCGAGTGCTCACCTTAAACCCGCTCACCTTGCTCCCATGGGAGCCTCCCTTTCCCATCCCTGCCCTCAGTGGACCCTGCCCATGAGAGCCTCCCAGAACACCTAGCTTTATTAGTTGTGATTGATCACTAATATTCATATTATTTTTACTAACTGTGGAGCCTAGTATTGAGCAGATGCATTAAGATCAGGCTGTTCAGTTGCAGCTCTGAGCTTAGTAGGGAGCCCCTGGGGAGAGTGACAGCATAGATGCCACTTTCTTGTAAGTCTTGACTAGAGTGCCAATGAGAAATCCAAATACAGCAGCAGAAAGGAACAGTATTAAGAATCACTTTGACAAATGTGCTTGGAGAACCAAGTTTCTTCCCCTCACTAGTGTTTTTCTTGGAACACACTTTCCTTGATCAGTATCAACTCAAATGCCACTTCCTCTGGGAAGCCTTCTCCAACTGCATGCCACACACACCCCTCACATTGTACTGCACACGAATGGCACATGGCTTTTTCCTGTCACCTTGCATCCTCACTGATGGGCACTTGTCTTGCTTCATTCTGCATCTTCAGTGTCCCCACCACAATTCCTGGAAAGCAGTATTACTTAATGAGTTTTGAAATAAACCACCCTTTGTAGGACAATTGGTGCATTCCAGATGGCAGTATAATTATTTTTAAAACTTGGAACAATGAGAAATTCTCTATTCTTGCTTCAGAGAAGAAGTATTAAATAGGAAATCTTCAGATGAGATTAATATCACAGATGGGAGAAAAATGTTCTCGACAAACAGCAATGCAGAAATATACCCCATAGCACCCCTTGGTGAGTGCCCTGAAAAGCAATATGGAAGACACATATGCCTGCCTTCTGGTCCGCAGACCAGGTTTTCCTTGGCTTGGTGCAGGACATGATGGCTAGTGAAAACCACACTTGTTCCTGACCAGGCAACAGGAAATCTTGGTAATTTGCAAAAAGTCTAGGAAGAAGGATTTCCAAAAAAAAATGGGAAGAGACGTGTGTTGTTAATAGCCAGTGTCAGCAAAAGAGATGAGAGCATTAATGGTGTCATAATAAAGCAGACAGATTAGAATCGTGGATATATCCTTTACAAACTTTGTCAAGTAGGGCATGTTTCTTAATTTGAGCATTAGTCCTCTTGTCTTTCAAAATGACATGTGTCCCAGGGCAATAATTGTAAGCAGGAGAAACATACATCTATAACCACAGGAGGAAATTTTAATATCCTTCTTGTAAGCATTATTAAAATAATCAAAGCAAAAGTTCAGTAAGGAAATAGATGATTTGCAGAAGCAGCAAAGCAGTCCTGACTTAATGGTCATACACAGAACAACCGAAGCCAGTACACGAAGAATATGCATTCTGCTCACACACAGGACTTTCCCAACAAGTGACAATGCAGCGCAACTCCTGGTGTAACCCAAGCACCTGGAGCAGGACCCAGCACATAAGCAGGCCTAGTGTTTGTTAAATGAAAGATGAATCTCATGAGGTCACACAGCAGTTCTCAAAAGCAAAATTAATGATAGAAAACCCTTTTGTTGGAAATCAGAACAAAATGCAGAAACACCATTTTAAGTGTCTAATTAGATATTAGGGATTGAACTCAGGGAGTGCTGATTTGTAGCTCAGCCCTATATGTCTGTCTGTCTTCTATCATCTATTATCAATTACCTATCTATCATCTATCATTTATAACATGTATGTATATATCTATGTTTATATCTATCAACAAGTTCTCACTAAGTTACCTGGATTGGCCTCAGAATTGTAATCCTCCTGCCTCATCCTACCAAATGGCTGGCATTATGGGTGCTCATAAGTTAATATATACCTTAATCCAAAAATTAATGAACTCAAATGCCTATGTTAGAACTAGAGGTAAATGATAGCAAAATGGTCCTTCCTTACAAAGTTGGAAAATAAGGAGCAAGAACTGATGACATAGTAGATGAGGTACCCAGTTCAATTCCCAGTACTCCTCTACCCCAAACAGAAGAGATCAATAAGCTTTTCAAATCAGTCCTGAGAAAAATGAGAAAGCATAGAAAATTTAGGAATGGCAAAGTGGAGAAGTTGCCTGGAGTAAACAGATGGGCAGGTATTACAAGTAGATTTGTTGGTGTATTTGGGGGGAGACATAAGTGAGTGATAGAGTTTACTAAGCTCAGAGAGGCCTTGAGTTCAATCTCTAGCCCTATAGTCAATCGGCAAATTTGGGTACAGACAACATGGATGAATTCCTAGGGGAAACTTCTCAGAGATGATTCATGAACAAATTAAAAATTATATATAACAGTCATCTCTGACAAAAAAGTTAATAATTATTAAAAGCATCTTTTCTTGAAGAACCAAATAACCACATTCTAAGCTTTTCCTGCTAAACTTTCAAAATACAAATTATTGCAGTCTTGCATAAATATCCAGCGAATGGGAAATAAGAGAACTCAATATTTTTAAAACTTTTTTTGAGAACTCAGGTTTTTTTGTCAACTATGACGTTAACTCCAAGACCAGACCTTATGCTAATACAGTAAAGGAAATTTGCAGATCTATCACATTTGTGAATAAAGATGCAAATGAGATATATTAAAGCAAAATTTCCCACGTATAGCAAAAAGAAACGATATCCAGATAAAAGAAGCATACAGAACGCCAGCTACCTACAACCAAAATAGATCTACGCCTAGGCATATAATAATCGAGATCCCAGAAATCCACCAAAAAAACAGAATATTAAAAGCAGCCAGAGAAAAGATGCAGGTTACCTATAACGGGAAATCTATCAAAATAACAGCAGACTTATCAACACAAACTCTTAAGTCAAGAAGGGAGTGGGGAGAAATATTCCAAGTCCTGAAGGAAAAAAATATGCAACCGAAGTTCATATATCCGTCAAAACTCTCTCTAAAAATTAATGAAGAAATAAGATACTTTCAAGACAAGGAGGAACTGTGGGAGTTTGTGGCCACCAATCCAACCCTACAGAGAGCGCTGAAGGACATTACAGAGAAAGAGAGGAAGAGAAATCAGGATTACAGCTACAGTGGCAGAGAGGCCTCAGTGAACGGGGCAGACAATGGAATGAGGGAATAAGGTGGACAAAATATAGCAGAAAAGTGGAGTAGCAGACATGAGGCAGAGACGGTAAGCTAGTCTTTGGTAGAGACAGCTCTGAAACTATATGTAAAAAAAAAAAAAAAGCAGAGGTCATTGCTAATGGTGTATAATGATTTAAAAGACACAGTAGTCCTAGTGCCATATTTAGATTGAATTAAATTTGTTCTGGTCTGTCCACTCATGTCAGATTTGAGGACACAGACCTCTAGAACCAAAAATAGCAGGTTATACCATGGTAACTATCCTTACTTTCCTATTGACTTAGGCTGAAATCCTGTATTACTTACATTGTCTTAATATGACTGATCTTAATTGTATCTGAATCATAAGACTATTGGTTGGCCTTGAGTGATCCTATTTGAAATTGGTATGCGTGTTAGAATCAACCCTAAAAGTAGAGGAAACTACTCTGAGCATGACAAGATGTAAAGGATATCCATACTGGTATGAATCAGTAACAGCTCTCAAATACTACAATGCAGTCAAAGATAAGTTTTTATAAAAATAGGTGTAAGTATGTTTAACTATAATAAGCCAGTGTTGTGGACAAATCTATTGAAAATAACAAGAGAAAACATAGTAGCTACGGAAGATCATTTATATTATAGTTTTATAAGTCTTATCCATTGCAGGTTTTTCTAGGAAATTGTTTCGCTGTGTTGTTATGACTTGGTTTTCCCTATAATACAGAGAGGATAGGAACAAATACTCTGAGGAAGAGACCTGAAAAACCCGAGGCTTATTTTGTAGCATTATAATATAAATTCTAGCAATCTATTGCTTGCTGATTAGAATGACATTGGACTGGTTTCTTCAGCTCAACTTCAGCATATGCAGAGATGGGGACGGCTATCTCAAAGAGAATGAGAGATGCGATGGTAGTTGCTATTGTCTTCCCTAATTTGGAACTTGAGGACCTAAAAAGACTCCATCATCCTGTAATGATTTGATTAGTTCTATAATATGCAATAAGTATATAAAGTGGGTGAAGTTAGGGACAACTATTTGTAAGAAGCTAGAGACAGTTAGATAAGGTAGATCTCCAGTGGACTTGCTTTGAAATCTGTATTTCTTTAAATTGTTTTTTATTTTTTATTTTTTTTTTTAATGTTCTGTTCTGTTTTGATATGGTTAACCTTACCCTCTTAGAGATGTAAAACAAATAGGTGGGACTGATAATCATATTATGGAGCTTTTGTTCGACCATAGAGCAGAATGGTTTGTAGGGTCACTTTTTTGAATGTCATTCTAAATACTTTAATTCTATAACCTGAACAGCCATTTCGAAGATGACAATTTGTAACTTATCAACGGGCAATTTCTTACCTTTTGTTTGTCTGTAATTTAGTATTATTTCTACCCTTTTTTTTTTATCTCCATGTATTTTTTTTCTTTTTTTGTTTCCTTTTCTTTAAATAAAAAAAAGAAAAAGAAAAAAAGAAATCGCAACAAGAAAAAAAAAAAAAAGTTGCAAATGAACCCAGGAATAAGTTTAACACAAAATGAAAATACCAGGTTTTTCAAATTTGACTGTGGTTTGAGTCAAAATCCCATCAGAATTTTCCTCTGGAGCTTGAAAAAATTAATTTAAAAAATTTTAAAGGTGAAGAATAGTCAAGGTAAGTCCAAAGAACACAAAAGAATTTTCCTACCGGAAAGAAAGTTCATTACATCAGCTGTGGAAGTGCTGGCACAGGGGTACAAAATGGCTAGCGGAACAGAACAGATATCTCAGGAGCAATCACGTGTGCATTTAGTGAGCGAGACTGTGAAGTATCTATGCAGAAAACAGCAAAGTAGAGTTTTTATCTTACATCATATACAAAAGTACAATTCCAGGCAGATTAAGTGCCTAGACATGAGAGACAACACTCTAAACCTTAGAAGGCAATTCTGGATCAGACACTGAAATTTAATTGGTCAAGGGTGTAATGGTGTATAATCCTCCCATGAAACCCTTCTAACTGCTTATACCACTATGGCTGTGTCTTTTGGTTTTGAAAATTTCTCCAAAGGATCAGCTCTGTCAAAATTCTCTAGCCCCTTGTACAGAGACAATATGAATCCTATAAGGTGATGTCTCCAAGCCAATTTCATTATTTATGTTTTTATATTAGTTTAGTGGTATACATCCAGGGCCAAAACGATGCATTCTACAGTTTTTTTACACTAAATAAATATAGACATTGCATTTAGCTTATGAATTTTAAAAAGACAATATAGCATAATATTTACCTTCTTAAGGAAGACTTCTTCAGAGGAGAATTTTGTAAAACCATGTGATCTCAGCACTTCCAAAGGCTGAGGCAGGAGGATCACAAGTTTGAGACCAGTTTAGGCAGTTTAGTGATGTAGTGAGACTGTGTCTCAAACAAACAAAAAAAACAAACAAAACTATGGGGCCTGGGGATATAGCCAAGTGCAAAGGCCCTGGACTTTGTGTGTGTGTGTGTGTGTGTGTGTGTGTGTGTGTGTGTGTGTGTTTGTGTGTGTGACAGGATCTTGCTCTGTAGTTCAGGCTGGCTTTGAAGTCACTATGTAGTCCAAGGTGGCCTCAAACTCAAGGCAATCCTCCTTCCTCTGCCTCCCAAGTGCTAAGATTATAGGTGTGTTCCACCACACCTGGATAGGCCCTGCACTCAGGCCCTGGTACACATACATGCACCCACAAAGACTATCTGTGAAGGATCAGTGAATTCACTGCCTTACAGAAGTAACTGGTGCTCATTAAAAGACCATATAGAGAGTGAAGCAGGCGTGAAGTATAGAGGACTCACAGCATGCACGATGGATGAAGGCCTCGCACCCGGAATGCAAAACTGCAAACTCTAAGAGAAATGCCCGCTGCAGAAGACGCGGACATTTCAATAAAGAAATTTAAATGAGTCATAAACATTTTACAAAGCAACCTATTCATCATTACAGAAGTGCAAAATAAAATCACAATGTTACCATCTTTAACTCATAACATTGCTGAGATTTTAGTACCCAGAAACAGGTGGGAGCAGCAGGCTCTCTAATTTCCTCTCCACGGGGAGTAACCACTTGGAGATACAATGACATTACCCAAGAAAGGAACGAATTCACGCGCTAGGACTTGGCGTCTTCATTCCACACACGTCCTGGGAAAGCTCCCGGGTGCACACAGGAAAGCATGTGCAGAATGTCACCACCTCACAGGTCCCAGCAGCAGACAGCCAGGAAGTCCCCTGAGCATGATAGGAATAAATAACAAAACAGGCAAAGACACTGATGTCATCTTCCAGCAGGAGCCACGTGAGTGTGGCAAACTGGACCAGCAACAGGCAGCAGCACAGCTGACTCTCGGGAAAGTATTGTGAAACAAAAGAGGTAAGATTTGGGAGAGACCGTGTGTGACAGAAGTCCATTTAGAGAAAGTTCTCTGTACATTGGGCTTTTTCACTTGTGAAACTGGGAATCAAACTCAGGGCCTCACTCGTACCAAGCACACATCCTAC
Organism: Cavia porcellus; assembly: GCF_034190915.1. Lineage (NCBI taxonomy): Eukaryota > Metazoa > Chordata > Mammalia > Rodentia > Caviidae > Cavia > Cavia porcellus. Next base: position 18,927,328 of record NW_026947506.1, read on the forward strand.
CATGAAGCCACATCCCCAGTGCTGAATTAAAATGCAGTACGGTATGAAGAAAAGCAAATGAACGATGCAAATTAGACCAGTGGTCGGCTCTCCAGGGTTGAGATAGGAAGGGACATAAGAGTGTGAGAGGTAAAGACTATGTTCTTTGGAACTGGGAAGTGGGTATGTGGGGGTAATTTGATTGCACAGAACACTGGAGCACACCCCAATAAACTCTTCCTGAATTGAAGGTATGCTAAGTTGAAACTGTAGTGAATTCACCTCACTACCAAACACTCTCGCTGAGTGGCACAGCAGCCCTGGGTGTCCAGCTGTTTCCCCCATGGCCCCGGGGCTCTCTGTGGCCACTCCATGTCATGATGGACTATTGCATCACGTATCGCTGGCCTGGGAGAAATTAAAATGGGAACTTCAAGGCACGCTTCCCACAAAATGCATGTCTTTTTCACACCATTGTAAAGATGAAAAACTCTATATTCCAACCACTGTTAATTGGGGAGTGCTTATAATTATTTGTATTTTACATACTTTACATATCTTATTCACATCTGTTCAATATTTTTTAAAAAGTGGTCACCTTCAGATGCTAATACAGATGAAAAGAATAGTCCACAGCAGATGTGGTGGGAATCTGAGAGGAAACCCTCCATTTCTGTAGCAAAGATGACTTGTACGCTGTATTTATTCCTCGGGGTCCCCTTGTTCTCTGTGAAGGGAAAAGCCAAATGAGGGGATCATCTGGTGTAGGCCAGCAGTAGCCCCTTAGAATGATAAAACCACAGACAATTAAAGTACTTTCAGACAAGATTGAGGCCAGCATCTTCTGGCAAATGAAACAGGCTCAGAGAGCAATGTCTGCCCAGTTTTACTCCAGCCTTTGGAGTGGAGTGGAATTAAAGAGCCAGACTGTGGAGCAAGCCAAGGACATCCCATTCCCTAGGGAAGAACATGGCATGGGAGATCTGGAATCTGGGTGGAAGTCCTGGCTCTAACACTGAGCTCAGTGGGCCCTGAAGGCAGTGCCCCTCCTTGAAGCCCATTTCCTCCTGAATAAAATGTGAACAAGAAATAAAACCTGTCTCCTGTGGCTGATATGAAGGCTGGATGAAATACTAGGTGTGAAAGCTTTATAGTCGGTGTGGAGTAAATGCCAGCTCTTTCCTTGCATCTTGCCCATGAGGACAGGAGGAGGACATGGCAGGGTGTCATTAGCCTAAAACACCCCAGGCAGGAGGGCAGAGCCCTGCACTCTGGACAAGCTGGCTCTCACAAGAGAGTGTCACTGCGTCTGGTTCAGTGTCTTCTCAGGACCCCTTGCTTTTTGCTTTCCGTACTCATACTGAATTTATTTTTGGTTTCAACATAGTAGACTTTCACGTTGCATATGTGCAAATCATTATGATGCTTCTCTGTTTACTCCAGACACATGGGGCTTTGTTATTTCTAAAAACTCCCTATGGAAACCAAGAGAATCAAGCTGAACGAAGCTTTCTGTTTGGAACTGATTTCTTGGAACTGAAAGGCTTTATCATTCACATTCTGTGGGCCAGTTGTTTTCTTTTCTTTTCTTTTTTTCTTTTTGGAAGAAGCATGGACTCCCTCATTGATTCTCCCTTTACCCACCCCCACTGCCTGCCCAGACTCTGTGGTGTTATCCTGGATAGGAAATGAGCAGAATGACATTCCCTTCCTTTGGGGACGCTGTGTGATGTCATCTCTCTCCTCCCCCTGGGTCAGGATAGGTATGCGAGGTTGGGGCCATGTGGTGTTCAGGGCTCCTGCCAGATTGGCTAAGAGGTACCAGTCAAACTGTTGCTCCAAAGTATCACATCCCTTCCCATCCAGGTGTCTAGAGACCAGCCATTAGAAAGACAGTTTGTAAATTAATATTCATTTCCTGAATTTTATAAAAAGAAAAAAAAATAGGCAAATTCCCCTGAAGATATAAATGTGGAGCTTCTCTAAGTCATTATCTGTGGATAGAGGCTGGAGCAGCAAACAGGTTAGAGTCATGAGTCAGGTGAGCCCATTCCAGCCTCGCCATTGGCTACTTGCAATCCTTAACCTAAGTGACCCTCAGTTTCCTCATCAGGAAGTATAGAATCCATGCTACCTGCCTCATGGACTTGTTGGAAGGGGTAACATGAGGCCCACTACATGGCTGATCAAAATAACAGTAGGTCCGTCAGAACCATTCACAGATAAGCCCTGCTGTTAGTGGCATCTGCGTGTCAGTTGCCTTCTTTAGGAGGTGGGATGCGAGAGTGATCTCATTCTCCACCATAGATGGCCAGTTAGATATGGATCAAACCTCAGGAAGTGACACCAGGCCCTGCTGCACACTGTCCTGAAGCAGCTAAGCTTAGGGGCAAGAACAGCCATCGTTCCTGCTGAGAAGGCTATGAAGCCCTTATACATACCAGGAGCACAGCTCCTCCAGGTTGAGGCCAGGCCTGGTCACTGAGGGTCCTCAGAGGAGTAGACTGCAAATGCTACAGTTTGGACCTGGATTGCCCCGAGCACCCGTGATTAAAGGCTTGACCCCAGTGTGGCACCTTTGGAAGTTGGTAGAAACCTAAAGAGGAGGAGCCTGAGGAGGTCTTTGTGCAGCTGAAGGGGAGCTCTGGAGAGAACCAAGACTTGCCTGGCCAGTGGCCCCAAAGCAACAGGGCCACCCAGTCCTGAACTGCAGCCTCTGAAACTGTGAGCTGAAATAAGCCATCCCCCTTTGTGAGTTGACTATGCAGGAGTGTGCCATAGCAGAGGGCATCTCTCCGTGCAGAGAGAGGCAGAGTGGGGAGCGGGGAGGCCAGCAAGTAGAGCCCGCAGTGCAGGAGGAGGAGGAGGCCTTCACTCAGGCTGGAGTTCTGGCAAGATCACCTTGGGAACATATCCGAGTGGAGAGGCCAGGAGCAACTCTGATTATCATTTCACAGGAAAAGATCATAGACCAAGGTCTGTACTTTGTACAGGTGTGATCAAAGACACAGAGAATATTAAGATTTTAAAAATGTATCACAGTGAAATGTACAATGCCATGAATCCCCCTCAGAATAGTTCCCCTTGCTTCAAACACGCTGATCCCTTTGTTCTTGCCCTCTCTGAAGCAGCTCTGGAAGTCCTCTTTCCTAATTGTCTTTAGTAGCCCTCTTCTGGTTGCCTCTGAATCCACTCAAAACATTTCCCCTTTCACAGTCATTCTGACTTTGGGGAAGAGCCAGAAGCCACGTGGTGCCAGATGTGCTGAGTAAGGTGGATGAAGACACAGCGTAATATTTATATTCAACAGAAAGCACTGTTTTCAATCTATGCAGAACCAGAGGCAGCCACAAAGACACTCCCAAAAGAAGACTTCCAGACTGCTTCAGATAGTGGCCGGAATGATGGGACCAAAGTCCTGAGTAAGGAGGACTACTTTAAGGGGGATCAGTGGAATGTGTCTTTAGTTGTATTAAATTTTGAAGATTTAAATATTCCCAGTATCTTTTGAGGACACCTCATATGATTACGGAACCTCTGTCGTTTCCCCCTGGTGGATGTGCTTTCAGGTCAGAGTTCAGACTGCCCATGCACAACAAAGGAACTCTAGCAGGAAGCCCCAGCTGATCTTTTGCAGTGAGGAAATGTTCCATATCTATACCGTCCAGTAAGGTGGCCACTGGCCACAGGAAGTCATTGAACACTAGAAATGTGGCTAGTATGATGGATAAACTATATGTTGAATTTTCTGTAAGTTTAGTTAAAGTTTAAATAGCTGCTACTAGCTACAATCCTAGGCAGTGCAGCCTGGAGATTCTGGCTGCTCAGAACTGGTTGGTCTCTGGAATTGGTAATATTCTACCAGGTGATGGCAGGTAGTTCCTAAAACTCAGGCTCAGAGAGGGAGGCCTGGGGACAGTGGACAAGGACTCTGCGCTTCTCTCTTCTCTGAAACAGCAAAGACTTGACACACATAGCTGGAGGAAGAGGCCACTGTTATCTCTCAGGTGTCTCTGCTTCAGCTGTGGCTTCTCCAGCACTTGGGACTTGGGTGCCTTTCCTTTGTCAGATGCCAGGTGTCATCTGCCCAGAAATTAGTCCTCTCCGTCCTTCCTCTCAAGTGCTCAACTGGGCACCCTGCTCTGTGTTCCTGTGATGCCTCTGTTGTTGTCACCTATTGACTTGGCTGTCCATCTGATGAGCTCCACCTGACAACCAGTAGGTCTTCAGTAGTTATTTAATTGGGGAAGGTAGGGGTCATATCAGTGCATCCATTCATGCTATGTGACCCCAGACAAACTATTTTTAGATCACCTTCATGGCAGAACTTGGGGAATTTAACCTCATTTTTTTGTACCACTCTAACAGACCCATATTGAGCACCTATGCAGGTCAAGTTTGGGCAAGCATTGTAGAATAGGAGCCAGCTCTTATTCTTGGGCTTTTGCAGTGCAGCCTATGCTGGAGCAGGGCCTGCAGCTGGGTGCTGGTTCTCTGCTCTACGCTTAGTGACCTTGCTGATGTCTGTTTGTTTGTTCCCATGTCTGTAGAGGAGGGATGATGATCCTGCATCACCAGGAGTGAGATGTGAATGAGGTGTTATTTTGGTGGCCACATCACTGCCGGCTCTCAATGCAGAATCTTCCATCAAATACAAAAGTGGTCAAGAGGTTTGGAGTGATCACTTGTGTCCCTGTGGGCTCTGGCTGGCTTTTGATGGCACCAGCACCCTCCTCCCCTTCCTGAACTGAGCAGGCAGCCCATTTGCCTGGAAACCTGCAGACATGGTCAGCTCCAGGCACACAGGCAACTGATCTCCACTGAGGTTGGCAAAGCGACAGGACCGCAGTCCCAGTGCTGTGTTGTCCTCTCCACTGTGGCCAGTTCCTTGGCCATTTCCTTGGCCTCAGCCCTCTGCGCTTCTGTTGAGTGCTGTCCCTTGTGCTCCCGCCGTCTTACTCCTCCTATGACCACAGGTTTCTCACCCACCCAGCCCACTAGGGTCCCTCTGCTTCCAGGCAGTCTCATTCGCACAGTGCTGACCTTCTGATCCAGGCTATCTATTCGTAGGGCTTTCATGTTCAATGTCAGATGTGACTTTTAGGCTTTGTTCCCTTCCTAATGGGAGGATAAGAACTCCTTGTGAGGACGTCTCCGACCATCAAGTGTAAGCAACAGGGAGCTTTTAAAAAACCACTCCACTCCCCTTTGCTCAGCCAGCTGCTCTGACACAGCAGCAGGGCAGTCGCAAGTCCCATCATGGACCGTTTTTCCTACCGGAAACTTCTAAGGGGTCCTTTCGTGCATTTCCTCCCAGGTGCTTTGAGAATCCACTCACAGTCATTTCTTGCAGTTTCTCTTTGCTTTTCAATGAGAGCAGAAAGAATTCACCCAAACACAGGGAAATGTAGGGTGGGGGTGGGGCGAAGGAGAGGAAGTGAATCCCTGTCAAAATAGTCTGGCTCCACATCTGCCCCTTTCACTCAGCCCTGCTGAAAGTGGGCTTGTGAGGTAGGTGGCTGGGGGCTCTGTCACACCACGTCTGTCACTGCAGGCGTAGCCAGGGCTGTCTTCCTTGCTGAGCGGTGAAATCACGAAGCGGTGACAGGGAGACAGCTGCCAGTTCCAAGCAGAGCTGCCACCCGGAGAAGGCACAGCAGTGCTCCACAGTGCGCTCTCTCTCCCTGCAGGAACTCATGACCTAGAGATCGATTGCAGTCCAGATGCCCAGGAGGCAGATACTGATGCCCAGAGTTGTAGAGTTTCATGCTGGGGAGAAAAAAATAAAACCTAACAAACCCAAACTTGAAGGTCAAAGGCACAGCCGTAGCAGGTAGTAGTGGGATTGGTTTGCAGGTACAGTGGCTTTGGTATGGAATGCCCCCAGAGCCTAGGGTTAGAGGGTGGTCCTCAGCCTGGTGCCCTGAGAAGAAAGTGCAGACACTTAGAGGGGTGTGTTGGGAGGTCAGAGGTTGAGTTGCCTGCCAGTGTCTCAATTTTGCCTGTCCCAGGTGCCCTGCGGTGAACAGTTAGCCTCCACCGTGCTCTGGAACATGACCTGCACAGTAGTAGCAGAAGCCCCTGATTCTGCCCTGGAACCTTGGAAACCGTGAGCCAAAATCACCCTCTTCTTTTTGAGCCGATCTGTTTCAGGTATATGTTATACTAGCAGAAGGCTGACCAGCACAAAGTGGTCAGCAATTCCCGAGGAAAAATTCCAAGAATTCCACAGCTTCTGGATGAAAGCTGAGGAAAGAATGCTGGACTGAGTGAAGAGACGTAACTCTTCCCAGAGATTCCTCTCTGCTCTGATAGTTACCATCCTGTGTGATCTTGGGCAAGTTCCTTTACTTCTCTTGACTTTGGTTTCTCACTTATGTGAAGATATTGAGTGGGATCAATCGTTTTCAAATTGCACTCCAAGGTTCTTTTAATCAATGTACTGGGGGAAACACTGGGATAAAACATTTAAAATAAAATACATTAGAAATGACTTTCTCCGAAATTATAGTACGCCTGTGTAGCCAGTGAATGCGCAGGACAAGAATGAAGTGCACACTTCCCTAAGCAACCAAAAGCCTTCCCCTGCAGCAGGTGCCGCTCAGTGAACTGAATGACATGAGTGACACTCATCCTGGACATTAGGCTTTAAAGTTCAAAAAGATGGGGGAGATGAGAGGAGGCATCCAGGACAAGTGCTGAAGTTACAGAAAGATGAGTTCTCAGGAGAAAAAGTTAATAAATATGAGAATGTTAAATTAGAAGGACAGATGAGTAGAGGGCAGTTTGATTGATCTCAACCTATATGAAGGCTTTCATGAAGAATTGGAAGTCTTGGTGAAAGAAAAATGAGTTAAAACTTAAAGGATAAGAAAACACTGCACATAATCGCTCACATTTTTACCACCTCGTGCTTTCATTCCTTTGTGCAGGTACAAACATTCATCTGGCATCTGCTTTAAACTGTCTGAAGAACTTGTAACATTTCTTGTGAGACATGTTTGCTGGGGAAGAATTCTTTCAGATATTGTATGACTCAAAATGTTTCCCTCTTCCTTGTTTGGGACAGATTTTAGTGAGTGTAGAACTGGATTTACAGGGAACTTTTTCCCTCTAGTATTGTGGAAAGATTGTTTCACTGTCTTCCTACTTTCCTTGTTTCCAAGGAACATTTGTTGTGATCCTTAGCATTATTCCCCTGTATGCAGTGTTTCCCCTTATTATTGGTTTTGGGCAGTCTGTCATCCCTTGGGATAGTTTCTTTCTTTCTTTCTTTCTTTCGTCTGTCTGTCTGTCTGTCTGTCTGTCTTTCTTTCTTTCATTCATTCTTTCTTTCTTTCATTCTTTCTATCTGTCTGTCTGTCTGTTGGTCTTTCTTTCTTTCTTTCTTGTATCAGAGGTCAAACTTATGACCTTGGGCTTGTCAAGCAGGCACTTATGCCACTGAGCTAAATCCACAGCCCTCTTGGTATAGTTTCTTGAATTTCACTGAGCTTTGAAGCTGTGGGTTTATAGTTTTTGTAAAATTTAGAAATATTTCAGCCATCATCCCTCTTCTTTGTCTTTTTGGAAGAGACACCAACTGCATAAAAATCAGGCAGATTGTGACTGGCCTGCTACCCACGGACAGTGCTGGCATTTTAGAAGGACGGAGGGAAAGATTTTCAGTTTTTGTGCTTCTGTTTGAATGGTGCTTTTGCTGTATCTTTAGGTTTACTAATCTTTACTGTGAAATGTCTAATCCACTGTTGAGGCCATTTAGCATATTTTTCATCTCAAATAGTTGTACTCTTCATTTCTTGAAGTTCTATTTGTGTCTTTTTTATATCTCTCAGGTCTTTACTTACCTTTGCAAGCCTGTTAAAATGCAGTTAGAATCAATTCTTTAATGTTCTGCTCTGCTTCTTCTGCCATCTGTGCTGGTTCCTGTTGATCGATTATTCCTTTAATTATGCTCCATGTTTTCCTACCGTTTTGCACATCTGATCATCTTTGATTAGATGCCAGATATGGTGAATTTTACCCCTTTGGGTGCCAATTATTTTGTTGTAGTCCTATAAATATCCTTGAATTTGGTTCTGGATGCAGTTGAGCTACAATGAAACAGTTTGATCTCCTTGGACCCTGCTTTTATGATTGGGGGGCCCCCAGGGAGTGCTTGTTATAGTTTGGGTCTGGACTGTCCTGCAGAGGCCGGTGTGTTGAAGGCTGGGTCACCAGGGTGTCAATATTTGGAGATGGGACTGTTGGGAGGTGACTGGGTCATAAGGGCTCTGGTCTTATCAGTAGAGTAACCTGTTGGTGCATTTGTAATTGGATGGACTATCGGTGACTGGTGGAGACTATGAGGTGAAGCAGGTCATTGGAGGTGTGCCCTGCAAGGGCGTGTGTCCTGCACTCACCTCTTCCTCTCTGCTTCCCAGCTGCCATGAGCTGAGAAGCTTTCATCTGCCACGTCTTTCACCATGTTGTCTCCACCTCTCTACAGACCTAAGAGAAGTGGAGCCAGCCAATCATGGGCCACTGTGACACAAAGTAAACCTTTGTTTCTTTAAATTGTCATTATCGGGCATTTTGTCACAGTGCCAGAAATCTGACTAACACAGTGCTCAGTCTAGAGATATTTGTTTGCCCCTAAGGCATGTCTTTCCTGAGTTCTCTATAGCCAGACCATGAATTATGTGCTTTGCCTGTCTGACTGGTAGAAACGGGGACTATGTAGTTAGTTCTGTGCACACATCAGGCACGTGCTGTGACCTTCCAGGTGATCTCTCTGCAGCCCTGCTGGTTTCCTTAACTATGCATCAGAGATCTGCTGAATTCTAGAGAGAGAACCCCTGTAGGTCATGCCTGCGCGCTCTGGTCTTCACAGTGTTTGTCTCCCTTCAGCTACCCTGACTCTATTTGCTCACTTCAGAGAGTTTAGCAGACTCCATCCAGCTTCTCTCTGACTGTGCTATAGCCTGTGATATTCAGAAGGTGATGATTTAGGGTAATGACAGAGATCATTACCCTAAACCAGGTATTCTGATTTAGGTATTACAGGATTCTGGGGTTCTGTAGACTCTTTCTAGGTTCTCACTGTCCTGGATAAAGAAAGACATGTGAGGAAGGAGTGAGGTTTTACATTTATTTATTTATTTCTACCAGGAATCAAATTCATGACCTTGCACTTGCCAGACAGGCACTGTGCCACTGAGCTCTTTTCCCAGCCTCACATTTACTGAAGGTAGGAAAAGAAGTCCACTCTGCTGGGTGAGAGCAGGCTTCTGAGCACTCGCAGTAGCCATGAGGTAGAGAGCTTTGATGTACTTCACTTTTCAGGGTGACGTCACACCTGGGCCATCCTATCAGAAACCTGATTTCACACCAGAAGAACTGAAGGCAGCACTTTTTGATCCCCCCACCCAATGCCCTTCACAGGGCTTGAGAACTGTGTTCTGTGTGTAAGTCCCAGGGCTCTGTGACTGACGGGTCGCAGCTGCTTTCTCGATAAGTTTGCTACACCTTGATCACCTGCCTTCATTCCTTAGCTACTTCAGGGACTGCTTTACCCTGATGTCTAGTGACCTGAAAACTTTTCTTTTTTCTTACAAACAGTTGTTTCATATATTTTGCATGTTTTTTCTTTCTTATTTCTGCAGGAAGGCACGTAATTCCTATTACTGTATCTCAAATGTAAACAAAAGTCCTTAACTTAAAATGAAAGCCAGCAATTTCAGTTGACCATAAGGATTTTTTAAAAAATTTATTAACATTATTCTAAAGGAAAAACTCCTTGAAATGGTAGACCCAGGGATATTGTGACGTTCTCATGCTTGAAGACCTTAACAAAATGGAAGGTGACATTAGTTATGGGCGATTATTTATTAAGAAATCTTTTTGATGCATGTGACAGAAAGTAAATTTCAGCCTTCAGTAGAAGGAGAAATTTATTGACTTGCTGCTCCTTCAGAAAGCCCGAGGAGTTAGACATTCCCAGCTGACCTCTTCTCATGACTCACACACCAACGTGAAGAGAATAAGTTTCTCTCCAACTGAAGGAAACTGCTTGGCTCTGCTCAGTCATGCCAACACTCCTGGATTAGTCACTGTTTCCAGAAAAAAGTATTTCAGTTACTTTGGATGTTTAGTTATTTGAATCTTGTTCTGCATCCTCTCATCTCCTCCCCAATCCTCCCCATCCCTGTGAGACAGCCTTGCTGGACTCATATGGTAGGGGAAGGGCTGGGGTAGTTGAATTTACCTTCTAAATGAGAGGAATACCAGATAACCTTGTGAGACACCCTCCTACTTTAAAATTTCATGGAACTGGGTGTGCTGGCACATGCCTGAAATCCTGGCACTCAGGTGGCTGAGGCAGGAGGATAACTGTGAGTTCAAGTCCAGCCTGGGCTGCATAGTGAAATGTGTCTCAAAAAATAAATAAGCAAATAAATAAAGCATGGTTCCAGGAAAGAAACAAAATAAAACAAAACAAATAGCAAAAATGAAAATTCATGGTCCTAAGGAGCAACAGGACATCAAAAGGATTTAAAAAACATTATAGCACTTCAGACAATGCATTTTTGCACCAAACAATGCATAATTAATTGTTTCTTTTTTCTTTTCTTTTTTTTTTTTTTTTTTGTTTTTGTACTGACAATCGAACTCACAACCTCACACTTGCCAGGCAGGCATTTATGAATTGTTTCTTTTCTTGAGAGCTATTTCTTAAACTTTTATTGTTTTTCTGATTTCCTAAGTTAAGAGATATTTATTAAAGTTTTTGATAATTAAGAAAATCCCATAGCACCTCTCGGTGTTTGCCAAAACTATAAAAGAACTTGATGGGTTTGTGTTTTAAAAGGCATACCTGAATAAAGACTGGTTTATGGCATGTTTATAGACTAAACTGAATACTAAATCATGGCATTGATGCCCCAGCAAAATCAAACGTGCTTTTTTTCAATTAATGATGGCGTGTGTGCACTTTCGACGGTCTAATCCCACTAATTAGTTACTGTTGCTGCTCTGAATTATGCTTTATTCTGTCAGCACACATAATTGCCACCCAGTCGCTGCTGCTGCTCCTGCTGCTTGGAACTTTGGTGTGACGTGCTTCTCAGAAGGATTTCAGAAAGGTTTCACTTACAAACAGAAGTATAGACAGGCTTGCTAGGACTTGTGGTTCATTTCCTGTGACTCTGCTCATCCCTCTCTGAAGTCATCATGCATTTAACAACCCTGTTATGAATCCTGTTACTGAATCCTATTATGTTCCTGGCATTTACGGGTTCTAGAGAAATAATCGTGAACAACACAGAACTGCTTCCTTTCCTTTCCTAATTCAAAATGTACAAAAGGTGTGCATGCGTGTGTGTGTGTGTGAGTGTGTGTGTGTGTGTGTGTGTGTGTGTGTGTATGTGTGAGTGCACGTGTGTGAAGCCAATGAAATAATCATAAACTGTGAAAGGTTCTGTGAAGGAAGCAGAGTGCTGGAATGTGTGACATTTAGATCAGACACGGCCCTCTTCTTCCTCAGAGCTTCCATGGCTACCCATTTCCTAGACCAGTGGTGACAAACCTATGACATGGGTGCCGCAGCACTGTGTGGAGTCCTCTCTCTCCCAACAGCCAAGCATGGCCTGACAATTGTTTTTCTGTAAACTAAAACTTCAAGATCCAGGTTTAGTTGCAGTGCTGACAATTTGGGATAAGTGAGTGGGTTCTGGTGTGCAGTTTGGGCTCTCGTCTCTAAAAGGGTTGCCATTACTGGCCTATACCATGCAGCCCCAGCCCTTAGTGGGCATTCCAGCCTAGGTGCAATACAGATCTTGCCCTATGTCTTTGGCCTCTGCTGCCTTTAACACTCCAGGCACAGTTAAGTACTCAGCATCCCTGGGATGTGATGGCTGTGCCAAGGAGCCCTGAGTTTGACTTGTGAGGGGTGGAGGACTGTTTGGGTAGTCTAAGGGATGGCGGTGACACAGTCCCACTGACATCTGCCATGAGTGACAGCTTAGCAGAGTACCCTGTGCAGGACGACCTGATTGGGTGGTGACAGGAAGACTGGTGGGTAAGCATGGGTGACCTCAGCAAAGGGTTGTGTCAACCCGTGATAGGGACAGACCTGGGAGCTATTGAAGTCACAGTTCTCCAGGGACTGGGGGCAGATGGGCTGTGAGTGTGGAGAACCAGACAGCAAATGGGGTGCCCTTGAAATTGGCAAACTACTGAATCAGTAAAAGGGCAGAGAATGATGTGAAAGTAGTGAGACCCCTTCAGTCAATATACAGATCTTTCTAGAGAAAAGTCAGAAGCCTTGTCTTCCTCTGGGGCCATCAGAGGCTTGGGAGGAAAGGATTCAGACATCTTGCCTGAGATGTTCTCACGTCACAGTGCAGGGCAAGGCCCAAGTCTTCAACACAGGATGTACAGCTGTGAACCAGCCAGCTGATTTCTCCTGCATTTTTTACCTATTAAACTGCCTTCCAAAATGTATAAGCTTCATTATGTCTTTAAAATAACTGTTAATATTCTGATAGGATGATAATGGGCTGAAACTGATGGATGGATGGCCTCTTTCTAAGGTTTCTGCACCCCTAGTTCCCCACGAGCCTCACCACTCGCAGGCTGAGATTTGAATCCTTGTTGACAACATTATGGAAAGGATTTTGTATCCAGGTGTGGATGCCAACCTGAGGGGATATCAGGGTGCTCTTAGAGGTCTCTACTCAGAAGGTCTCCTCTCTGGACAGAAGATGTAACTACATATGACATGTAAGGCCCCCTCCCAAAGAGGCAGGCCATGAACCTGAAATGAGAGACCTAGAGGAGAGACACTGTGCAACTGCAAAGTGATCTTGGATTGGAGCCCAAGAGGCTGGCTGCAGGCACAGCCTGAAGGAGGAGCGGGATGCACCAGCTGCGTGCGGTGTGCGGTGCTGCCTGGAACAACTGAGTACTCAGGCATCGTGAAACCCTCGCTCATCTGCCATCAAACACACTGGCCTTCCTTGAGGCCACTGGGTGTGTTTACCTCCCAGAGACAGAATGGCATGTGGAGCAGCTCCAGTGGCAGGGTTTGGTGGAGTTCACGTCTGTGGGGTTTGGGAGGACTGGGTGGGAGGGGTCTGAAAGGTCCTGGGGGTAGCACCTGACAGAGTGTGTTGCTGGGGACCTGGGCAAGATGCCCAACTGCCTGTATCAGAGTACAGCAAAGAGTAAAGTAAGAGACAGACAAGTTAGTAATGCATAAAAGAGGGACTGGAAGATCAGTGCAAAGGATGGGCAAGACAAAGACCTCTTCCGCTGGCCCACTTTTATTGAACACATACACACATTTTTCAGAGGGGCAGTGAGTGATTCCAGGAAAAGCAGTGGTGATTGCTGTGGGTTAGTAAAAAGAACAGAGCATTCTTGCACAGTTGAGACACAGCTTAATAAAGAAATTATTCCTCCCTCACCAAGTGAAACTTTTACTACTGCTACTGTATATTTTAGATTCTTGTCACTGTCAGCAGGCCCTTATCTTGCCCTGTGAGTGTCATGTTTCCATGGATCTTCCCACCATGACCAAGGACATGGCTACAGAATGAAACAAGCACTGATCTCAAATATTTTAGCCCCACATTATTACAGATTCTGGTCCCCGACAGTGTGTAAATGGTCTTGGGATGAGGACCTGAGCACTCTGTGTGAATGGTCCTGTGACTGGGACACCCTGTGTGAATGAATGAATGGTCCTGGGCATGAGGAGCTGGGCACTGTGTGAATGGCCCCTCCAAAAGAGAAGGAGCAATGGGGGTGTGACTGGGGGTGGGGCAGATGGAGACAGATTGGGTTGCTTTATGGGGGGACCTGGTAAAGACAGGATGAATAACTCCTGGAGAGGAAATGTCGAATATTCACCCTCGCTTCACCTCTGGGAGTACTTTTAGGAGAGGCCCTCAAACCCGTTTTCCTCACCCTTTTGCTCCCTACCCCCACCCCCAGTCACTGTCCTTCCTCTTCTGCTGCTTTCTGTTCTCCAGGTCTGGCCTCTGGATGTTCATTACCATAATGGAATCCGATGTCCATAAGGCAGGGCCATCTGTCTCTGAGTGAATGGGCAGTGGGGAGGAAGGCTGGGGACTAACCCTTAGAATCACCTTCAACTCCTTTCTTCTTCCCACAGTCAGCAAATTCTCTCATCTCTCCCTTCAAAATACACCCTGGATCGATCGCAGCACATCAAACTGCTTGAAGTACAGTCATCTTGATGGGAAGCCAGAAGACACTGGACATTTGCGTCAGTCATCAGTTGTTTCCTATCTGATCTCCTGACCTTTCTTTCTTCCTGAAGAAGAGACCACAATCCCCATAAGGGGAGTCTGCCTGGCACTCACTCGCTGGCCCATATATCACATACAGTGTCTCTGTGGCCATTACAGGTCATTGTCTAAAGTACACAGAGGCCAAACATCTTTGTCTCTGGCTGCTGCTCCTTACCAAGCTCTGTTCTCACCTCCCAGAGCAGAGGTAGGGAGATACTGATTTCCAAGGAGCCCTCCTGCCACAATCTGGTCTAAAGTCCTGCTTCCTCAACCCCCTCACCTCACCAGACAGACCCAAATCCTGTTGTACCTCTTTTAAAACCTCTTACACTTCTTCATGTTGTAACATGTCAATGTTGCCAAGTTACTCAGTGAGGTTCTCACTGGGGGAGTGGGACACTGATGCCCGCCTTCGTCCTAATGTCTTCACATTAGCAATGAAGACTGTGAGCATTAGATCATCTCACTGTCCTGCTACAAGCTAAGCCCAAAGGACTGTGTGTGCATGGTAGGCAGCCCACACCCCTGCCCTCACCTCTTCCTATACTGTCTTGTTTTCAGTCCTCTAAAGGCAATGGCTTCCCTGAAGTTTCTTCAATGCGATAAACAGCTTCCTATGTTAGGGTTCTAAATTTGCTGTCACCAAAATCCAAATATTTCACAGAGCTCATGTTTTGGTTGACACATTGTGTCAATTCGAGAGGTTTAAGTATAACATCCTAGGGTATAGAGGACATGCCCTATGGTGGCTATTTACACCCTACGATATTGTAATTGTTGATTCATTGTGTCAACTTGAAAAGTTTAGAAGCTTAAATAAATGACTCAGCAGTTCTACATCCTAGGGTGTAGAGGACCCACCATAGGGCAGCTAACCTGCTTACAGGATAAGGGAGGAAACGAGGCTTGCTCTCCCACCATTTGGCTCTTCTTGTTTTTGCTGTCTTTTGCCACCAAGAACTGTTATCCCTTTGCCATGCAACTTTGCCTTGAAACTATAAAATATGAACTGAAACTTCCACAAACTATGAGCTAAATAAATCTTTCCTCCTTTAATTTTTGGCATCAAATATTTTGTCTCAGCAATGAAAAAAAGTAAGACAGCTCAGTTTCTCATTTCTGCAGGTTTTTGCTCAAATATTAGCCCATCAGAGAGACTGCCCCTGCCACTGGAGATAGAAGAGCACCCTTCACACTCTCTTTTCTTCTTTAGTATGTATATCACCATCTGATGTGTTAAGCTTTGGATTCTTGATAGCTTGCCTTCCTCTACTAAAAAGTAAGTTTCAAGAGTGTAGAGGAATGGTATCATCCTAGTGCTGATTTCCCAGTGCTAGAGCCATACATGACATATATTAAATGTGTATATTTACTAAATAAATGAATGAATGATTCTGGAGGCAGGCACCAGAATCAAGGAAGACCAGTGAGGATCCTTCCACAATTGCCCTTGCCGGGCACTGGGAGAAGAGAGGTTCTCTTCTTTTCTAGGCACTTCCAAGACTGTGGGTTTGGAGATGCCAGTGAACATCCTGCTTGGTGGGTAGAGACTCCAGCTGAGAGCGAAGCCACCATACCAAGGACAAGAGATGTCCAGGGAGCAGGTCAGAGTCTAGTGATGTGGTGGAAGCCCCGGGTCCAGGTGGACCTAGCGTAGCTCTACCATCAACAGTGAGTAATTTGAGTCATTGACTTTTATTGCTCACATGAGCCTGAACGGGTCTTTGTGACTTGGAATAGAACTGACCAACAGAGATGCCTCTTCTGGCCTGTGGGTTTGACCATAATAGCCTAGGTATAGCCAAAAGGCAGTACCCAGAGGCCCACACATTGTATCTCCTCTGTCAATGTTTTTGTCCAATGGCCTCAGATGGTGCTCCTTCCTTGGTCGGGGTGTCACTGTGTTGGTATACACTGGCTGGTTTGCACAGAGGCACCTGGGCAGCTTCACTTTCACTTCCTGTGTGGAGGACTTCATTGTTAGGAAGGGGGTCAGGGTGTCATCTGTGAGACTGGCTTTCCCCATGAGAGAGGACCAGGCTGCGTACTCTGGACCTGGGCCTGAGAACATGTTCAGACTCCCTGATGTACAGTGTTGAGCTAGTGTTCCGAAGGGCACTATCCTCTGGAGAGTGCAGGACGAAAAGATAGGGCACCCACTTCTTGGTGCCCAGCGTAGCCCTGGTCATCATACAGTCCACTGCAGAGTCCCCTTGATGATTTGCCTGAAGATTCCAGCAAACAGAGGCCATTGCAGGACACATCATTATTCGCTATAGAAATATTGAGGTCATTCTATTACATATTTTCTCATGTCTCCTAAGTAAAGGAAGACAAAGGTCATATAAAAAATGATATCTAAAATCAATGCAAGAAAATACTTGGTCTTCCCTTGAAGAAATGGCATGCTTTATCCTTGCAGTAATGAGAATTATGTACCTGACTCCAGTCTCCTTTTGCACTGGCTCCTGGGAAGCTCAAGGTCAACCTTTCTCCCTTCCTCCTTATTCTCCTCTCTCTTTCCTTCCTTTCTTTGCCCTCTTTATTCTATTGTCTATTTTAAAGCTTAGTTATAGATATTCTGTAGGTTCTGAGGAGGTGTTCTGTACTTGTCTCTTATTTTTTCTTTTCTTTTCTATTTTTCACCTTACTATGTACCCCAGGCTGGCCTTGAGCTGTAGGTGATCCTCCTGACTCAGTTTCCTGAGTGCTGGGATTACAGGTGTGTGCTATAATGCCTGGCCATTCATTAATCTTTTGATTTGACTTTAATTTGCTACTTTTAATCATATTTTACCCATATTTTGAATCTGTTTTTCTATTTGAACCATTATTTTATTGAATTATTTTATTTTGTAGTCAGGTGTTTGTGATTTAACCTGTGTATAACAAGGCCCTGTGGAGAGGTCTGAGGGTTTATGCATCCTTGATCATTAGGAACTAGTTAAACTGTTCTTAGAAAATGCACATAATCTCTCTAGGTCTGGTTCTGTCAACTGAAAAACAAGTTCATCTGGCCCCACAGCGGCTTGTTTCAGTCCTGCTTCCTCCTGAATTGCAAAGCAGCCCTGTGCACCGATGGGCTTCACCTTTTCCTGAGAGGACTTGGCCTCAGCAGGCAGCAGCCCATCTCTGCAGTGCAAGGTGGCTGTATGCGAGGAGCCCGACACTTGGTGAGTGCATCCTTCACCATCTGTGTTCCTAGCTCCTGCAGCAAGTTCTTTAACAGCCGTGTGGCTTAACCCCAAGAAATGTATTTTCTCCCAGGGACCAGAGGCTGGAACCAGTATCAGGGGGCTGGCATGGGGGTGTTGGCAACCCAGGGCTCCCGCAGAGGCTGGGGGAGCAGCTGCTCCTTGTTTCCTGCAGCACCAGCAGCAAACCTGGACTCCCTGATTTATGACTGTGGCTTCACTGAGCTCAGCCTCTGGTCACGTGATCTTCTCTTCTGTGTGTGTGTGTGTGTGTGTGTGTGTGTGTGTGTGTGTCCTGTTGCGTTCTATTACAAGGACCCCTGGGTTGAATTTTAGGTGCTCCTTAATAATCCAAGCTTATTCTCCACATCAAGGTCCTCTCTCTCTCTTTGCATCTAAACCTATGTCTTTAAAGCCATCAGAGCTCCTGCCTTGGCTGGAAGCTTCTAACATGGTGGATGGCGGTTTCCAGCCTCCACCCTGGCAGTGCACCAGCCTCACCCACAGCCACAGCCTGGATGGGGAGAAGGGACTGCAGGGCGGTGACCTCCTCACCTGGTTTTGTGAAATCAGCCACAGTGGTGATGCTGGTGATGGAGGCCATGGCAGCCTTAGAGGCAAGTGCATGGAACTTTCCCAACAGTGAAACCGTGGAGAGGCTGGGGTTATGGAACCCGCACTGCCCCAACTCCCACCAGTGACAGGAAAGAGACAGGTCCAGACAATGCCTTCTTTTTTTTTTTCTTCTTTCCTTTTCTTTTTCTCTTTTCTGAGTGAGGGCAGGAGGGGCTGCAGACCCCTATTCCAATGATTTTATAGGCAGTACAAGACTCTTAAGAGCCATATACAATCAACACCCAAGGGCCTGTTTTCTGACTTCTCCCTCCTTCCTCCCTACTCAGGGCTGAGAGGTAAGATTGTGGTAGGTGTTCTGTCTCACTGAAATGTGAATTCGAAGTCCCAAACTCACAGTTCATTGCCTCATTTTCCCCTATGGCTCTGGGGAGAAGCCACAAACTCAGCTTGCAGACTCGTGACTGCAGGGGGTGCAGCAGAGGCAGGAAGAACATGCCTGTGCTGCAGGTTGTGGGAGGTAGTGGGACAGTCTGCGCCCAGAGGCCCTCTGAGTTAACAGCCTGACTCTACGCCCTGCTGGGGGAGGGTGCTTCCAAGCAAGCTGCCTTCCCCCCTACTTCCCAGGCTCCTCCTGTACATGGGGCTAAAAACTGGTTTGAGGAGTTGCAGAATTTAGTGTTTTGTGCAGAGGCTCCACAGGGCCTGGCATCTTTCAGTTCTCTGCTCATAGATAAATCCATAAGTATTAAGAATGTATGTCAAGAGAGAGCTATAGAAAGGTTTTAGATTTAACGAGATACATAATAAAATCAATCTGGTCGTCTATTTGTGTCTCATTTATCTCAAACCTATCCCTTATGCCAGATATCGACAGGGTACTGAGAACATAGCACAGATGTGCACAAAACACTTCACTCTTCTAGAACTCTCACCGTAGGTCACTTAATTTTTTAAAAAACTTGCACAGCTTCAGATTTATGGAAAAATTGTGATGATAATACACAGCATGTCTATATGCTCTGTGCCTGGTTTCCCCTGCTGTTAATACCTTACTTGAGGATGGTGTGCTTGTCATGATTAATGAGCCAGTATTGGTGTATTATTGTTGATTAAGGGATTATTTCATTTATAATTACTTAGGTTTTTCCTAGTGTCCCTTTTCTGCTCCAGGATTTCATCAGGATATCACTGTTTTGGTTGATTTTTTGTTGCAATAAAAACATGCCTGGCATGTACATCTTACAGGCAGAAAGACATATTTTTGGCTCACAGCTTTAGTCTTTAGTCCATGGTTGCTTGACCCCAGGGAAGACACCTCATGGTAGAAGGGTTCAGTCAGGGGACAGTCTTGGTTAATTATCATGATCACTTTGCCTTTAGTTGTCATGAAAATTATCTCCCACAGAATATGCTGAAATATTCCCAAAGACCTCAGACAGTGACATTTGGACATGAAATTGGTTAGTATGAGCACATGCTAGAATAAGGCACACCCCTAATCTCGTATTACTGGTGTCCTATAAGAAGAGGAGACACTGTGTGAATACGGAGGAAGAGATAAGCCAGACTGTTACAGACAAGACATTCCTGTGCCCCAGAGCTGGGAGAGGCAGCAGGGTTTTTCCTCTCAGCCTTTAGAGAACAGAGCCTTCCAAAGCCTTGAATCAAGCCACTCAATTGGTGGTGACTGGTTGTGGCAGCTGTGGGAGTCTAAGGGGTGTGTGTGTCATGCTTCCTTAGCTCCTCCTGGCTATGGCAGCTTCTCCTCCTTTCTAATGACCTTGAAGGTGCTTTCCTTTAGGGATGAGGGTGGGGTGGGAACGTAGCAAGGGCAAAAGCAGAGATTCTGCCCAATCTATCTGTGTGTCTGTCTATTTTTTGTAGTGTTAGCCAGGGCTTCTCCCACGCGAGGCAAGAGCTCTATCAGGGAGCTCACCCCTCGCTCTACAAGCAGAGTTTCTGGGGTGAAGGGAGTATTATATGGATGGTGGCTGTATAGGGTGCTTACTTTGTGCTCATTCATCATATTATTTTCATTTTAGGGTCTTCTAGAGGAAACAGTCAACAGAACACATGTATGTAATTATGCAAACAAGTCTATAAGATAGATTACAGGATCTGAGGGGGGAGAGTCCACTGTGGCCATTTTGGAGAGCCCAAGGACCCAGTAGCTGTTCAGCCTAAAAAGCTGAAGCTGCAGAGCAGAAGGGACCAAGAAGGCAGCACCAGTCCAAGCACCAGTAAAAGCTGGAACTCTCCCCAGAAAGTCCCTGTCTGAATCAGTGTTGGGAGCTGAAGAAATTGGAGTCTGATGTCCACAGGTGATAGCAGCTGCAGAAATCTTGCCTGCTCAAGCAGAATGGAGCTCCCTAGAAAATGCAAGGCCTCCACTGCCTTCTCCTCTGGGCCCATCTAAGCCCATTGGATGGTGCTGATCCTGGACAGAATGAGTCTTCCCTACTCAAGTTGCTGGTTCACCTGCAGGTCATTGTTAGAAACACCGTTCCACACATGCACCAAGGACTGTGCTTTACTGATGTGCCAGGCATATCTTAACCCTGTCAAGTTGACATAACATGATTAGTGGACACATATATTGCAGCTCATGAAAGTTTTTCTTAAAAGAATATTTTAATCTAGATAAAAGGCATTGTCTCTGTTCCTTCCTGAGATTATAGATCAATTAGGACTCTGAAAATAAAATCTATCCTTCTACATCAGTTAAAATACATTTGCCTTTAAAACAAAAACAGAAATCCTAACCCAAATTGGTTTCAAGAAGGACTATTATCTCAGGTAAAGGAAGTCCTAGAATGGCTGAGCCTAGGACAGCTGGTTTGATGTTATGGTGGTTGCCTTCAGGACTGCTGTGTACCTCGGCTCAAATGTTGGGGCTGAGAAGTTTCAGGATTAAAGCCAGACTCTTCCATGCGCAGTACTTTTTTCTGGGTGCTTCTTGAGTGGATGTGGTTTGAATGGGTTCCCCATATTCAGGTGCTGGGAACATGGCATCCAGAGAGTTGGTGCAGACATGGCAGGACCTTAAGATGCAGATGCAGTGGACATAGTCAGGTTGTGTGTGGCTTAAGGCTGTCTCCTAGGAGGGGTAAGGCAAGGGATCTGGTCTAGTAGGACTGAATGAGCTGTCAAGAGAACAGGATGTTGTTACCAGGGGTGATCAAAAGATACAATGAATGTTTCAGTGTAAAAATCTTATTACAGTGAAAGACACACATTTCCAAGAGCAGTGGAATATGTATGTTCAAAGTGAGGATGAGTTTCAAAGGGATTAACTGTAATAAAACTTTTGAACTTAAATATTACCATATGTTTTATTTCTCATCAGTCAAATATTTACAGCAATTTTTGTTAAATTAAAAACTGTGTCCTCATCTATCTTATTTACTGGATTTGGCACCGTGCAACTTCCAGCTCTTCCCAAAGTCTAAAGGGCCTTGAAAAGGAAATGTTTGAGTCAATTCATGGCAACCATAACAATGTGACTAAAGACATGAAAGAGGACTTCCAGAGCTGCTCCAGGAAGTGGCAAGAACAATGGGACAAATGTGCTCAAAGGGGGAGTAATTGAAGGGGAATTCATGGGGATGCATCTTTTACTGTAAATGTTTTATTTATAAACATTCAGTATTCCAATAGCACTTCATGTAAGCAAGCCCAGCTCCTTCTTGGAGCCCTCTTCATCCAGTGTGTGTTTCTACCATGAAGATAATCTCTAAAAGGTTTTTGCCCAGATGGGACAGTATAGCCTGGGAGGCGGGACCAAGGGGCTCTATCTTGAGGTCACTTTCCCCGCACCTAGGTGACTTACCTGTGGTGCGAAATGAATACCAATGGGCTACCTGTGCATCACTAATGCCCCTTGGGCACCACCCCAAACCTAAGCTACATGTATGCCCCCACACCACATGTCTGGTGGAGAGAATGCCAGACCCAGAGGGTCATGGGGTCTCTTCCCACATTCTTAATCTGATAGAATTTTCGGCTCAGAAGGGAACCATCTGATAGGATTTTTGGTGTGGCTAAAAAGATAGGAAGTATGAAATAAAAGTGACCTTTAGTAATGGCTTCCTGTAAGGAGGACAAGGTCCAGGGAATTTTAGGAGCTGACATGTCATTTATGTCATATATAAGTATCTCTTTATGTTATTAAAATGTCTAATGCCATCTGATTTTTGGAGGATGGCCTGTTTTATTAATTTTTACCTTTTTATTTAGGAGAGAAATCAGCTATGGTGTCATTTAACGCCAGTTGAGTATAGTTAATTATGGCTCGGTGGAGGGCGGAGCCAGGGCAGGCAGACAGGCTGGGAAAGGTTCCAGCCTGACCTCCGTCCCAGTGTTGGTCTTGTTGTTCTGTATGCATCATATAACTTTTTTTTTTTTTTTTTTTTTTGAAAAGATCTAATGGTTTACCGCAAAAGGAATTGAAAAGGAATTTATAATTAACTCTTAATTTTAGTTGTTAAACATCTAGAAGGTTGGTGACAGTACAGTAAAATATAGGCAGTAACTTAACATGGAACATTAAATGGCTGTTAGCCATGAGTGTTTTAACATTTGAATGCTGAAGAAATTTGTGAAACATCTCTAAGCATATGTATGGATCTGAAAGAAAATATTTGTTGTCATATGTTAAGTAAATTTTTGTTTAAAGTTATTATTTGACTGGTTTGATCAATCTCTGCCATGAGGTAATCACTAGAGCCAAGCAGAGCTAGTACTGTGCTCTTGGTCCTCCAGAACAGTAAACTGAGCAACCGTCTGTTCTTTATAAAGGACCCAGCCTCGGGCATTTCAGAATAACAGCACAAAATGGACTAAGCCACTGTGATTCTCCCTCAGGAGATTTCCCCGCCATTTCCCTGCAGCTTTCCCTTCTCAAAAATCTTCCCTTCATGTGTGGCAGACAGAACTGAAAGGGACAATGAAGAATCCTGGACTAGGCAACAAATATCCTCTTGATGGTTGAAGGAAAGATAAAAGCAAATGCCTCCTTTCCCTTTCAGCTCTATAAAACAGGAACACGCCGTGGCTCCATCCTGAGGAAACTGGTGGTGACAAAGCTGGCAGGGTCACACTGTGACTGTAAAGTGGCCCCTGAATTCTGCCTTTATTTAGTCCTTCTTAGGGCATCTCCTCGGGGCCCTCTACCTGTCCCTTTAGCTCCATTACCCCAGGTGATATTTAGGTGCTTACCTTCCCTGAGGCTCACAGTGTCTCATGTCCCCTGTGTTCTGTCCAGGGAAGGACTATTTCCCTGGAGAGTTCACAGCATGAGTTAGCAACCCCTAGTGGGAGGGAGGAAGTGTTAGGTCTTAGACTTCCCATGTCTGTAGCACGATTTATCTTCTTGACAGTCTCTGTGGACAGCCAGATTCCTGTTTGGGATTGGCAGATGTTTAGTCCAAAGTGTCACTGCTCTGAATGCATGATTCTATCCCCCAACCTCGGCTCCCAGGCTTCCTTTTGCTAGAACCCCTGAGACTCTTTCACACTGCCCACCGGCTGAGTCATCTTCTCCAACTGGGGCTGAGCTCATGGCTCTATGGAGTCCTCTCCTGTGTTTGACGGATAAGACCTTGCCCTGAATTGTCATAGTCACTGGCCTCAATGCTGGAACAAAATACTGAACACTCACAAGTTAGAAGAGAAAAGGTTTATTTTGGCTCACATTTAACTCCATATTTGACCAGCTTCGAGGCAAGGAGGTAAGCAGAGGAAAAGTTACTCACTTCATGGTGACCAGGGTGCAGAGTTAAGAAGGAAGGGAAGGAGATAGACCTTGGGCCATGTCCTCATGACCAGGCCCCACCTCCCAAGGTCACATTTACCTATGAAGTCAGCTGTGGACTAATCCATTGATGACCATGGTATCTCCATGATGCAGTTGTCTCCCAAAGGTCCCACCTATGAGTGCATGAGCTTGGGGAACATCTAGGTATAAATCATCACATGAGTCCTGGCCCTTCCACGGGCTTGGCTCTCGGGCAGCAGACTATCAGCTGTGTGCCTGGTGCAGACTGAGGCCTATTAGTAGGACAGATGGTGGAGTCCATTCATGTAAAGCAGAACTCTATGGCCCAGTACAGTTACCATTCCTGGTCCAGGTCAGGAAAGTGGCTTAGGGAGGGCCAGGACCTTGCTGAATGTTCAGTGTTGCTTCTTTCTGATTCTAGAACCCATTTCTTAGCAAGTCTTACCTCATCCTGTCACAGGGCAGTGGGAAGCCTCCTTTGGGCAGGGTACAGGGGATACTCACACCCAACAGTGTATTGATTGCTTGACTGGCTTCTCTCTGCCAGTGTCTTTTTACAGTGGTGGAATCACCTGTGGTTGCTGTGATCAAGACCACTGACCTGCAGGAAGAGAATGTGGGTCGGTGGTCAGAGCCATTTACGAAGGAGAGGCTCAGCCCTGCCATGCCCTGTGGGATCACTGTTGACCAGGAAACATCCTTGGGCCAGCCTGGGAACTCATAGTTGATTAAATAGATACAGCTTAGAGCTCCTGGCCCAGGATTCTGGAAGATGCTATAGAAGTGTTCCCTGAGGGCCTTTTGCCTTGTTCTGAGTGACTGTTTTTTGGCGATTGTTCCATTAATGCATTTCCCTCACTGTTCTGCAGGCTCCTGGGTGGAAGGACCATGGTGGGCTCCACCTAGCTCAGCTCTGGACCACCAGCTCTTGATCTCACCACTTCCTGCTGACTGGAGTTGTGTCCTTAATGCAACTCCGATGCCTGCATCTTCTTTAACTATCAGTAAAGAGATGCCAGTGCATTTATGTAATGCATGGAAATGAGGGTGCACTTACAAAACCCTGCAGCCTGCAGGTGGGAGTGAAGAGAGTGGCAGAGTGCATGCTGGGAGCCGAGGAGCTGTGGCCTTTTTAAAAGGCAGTGTGGGGTTCAGACATGTACCAGGCTGTTTCCCAACATTCACGCAAACATAATTCCTCACAAAAGAAGTTTGTGACCATTGTAGAAAATCTAGTATTTTGAGAACTAGATAAGAAAAACATGTGTGTGTGTGTGTGTGTGTGTGTGTGTGTGTGTGTCCATTTACAAGGTTGGATGATACTGCATATATATAGTTCAAAGTATATGTGCATATATAAAAAATTGAGATTCTACTATTTAGAATATTGGCATTTAACTACTTTTTGCTAAGTCATTTTTAGCACTTGGCTGGTAGTATTATTTTGTGTAAATCAGGACTTTCCAACTTTGGCAGTGATTCATAATTGCCTGGATGCTTAAACCATTTTGTAAGTTTCTGGGTTCCTTTCTGCAGGTTCTTGCATCAGAACTGCTAGGTTGAAAAGTTTGCAGGCCTCTCTGGGGTCTCAGATGCAGCCTGTGCTGCTGTGGCCTGGTTTTGGAAATCTCGGGTCCATGTGCTGATCTCAGGTGTGAGAAGTGGGGGTAGCAGTCACCTGGGAGGGGCCAGGGTGGCTCAGCCAGTCAAACAGCCCTTCCGGTGTTTCTGAAGGGAGGTAACTGAGTGGGCTGCTGGTGGGGTCCTAGCATATAGACCCAGGGGAGGAAGGAGGCTTGTTGCACTGATAGTGTGCCAAGTCTTCCCACGGTCTTCTTAGCACAGGAAGGATGTGTGATGCCCTTTTGGCAGTTCCTCCTGAGACTCATGACCTGCCTTCCACTTCGGTTTCTGACTTTTTTGGTGATTGGCCCATTAATGCATTTTCCCCACTGTTCTGCAGGCTCCTGGGTGGAAGGACCATGGTGGGCTCCACCTAGCTCAGCTCTGGACCACCAGCCCTTGATCTGACCACTTCCTGCTGACTGGAGTTGTGTCCTTAATGTCCTCTAATGGTATGTAAATACCTTTTAGCAGTATGGGGTAACATCCCTATTTTTTTTAGCCTCTCCAGCTCTTTTCCAGGAGCTGGACTCTGATGCTTAGAATGGTGTCTGCTGGGACAAGTGCAGATGGCCCTCCGACTGCCTGTGGCTACATCATGACTGCTTAGCAGCATGCTTGAGGCCTCTCATGGTCCCATGAGATGGCAGCACTGACACCCCTGACGAGGCTTCCCAGTGAATGGTTAATCTTCAGGGGTTCAGGGTCACAGTTCTGATAGCACTGACATTTTTACCCCTATCCAATCCAAGGCCCTCACTTCAGTCCAGGTAAGGGTACCTGGACTTACAATGCCACCTTTGTCTGTGCTGTACCCCAAACCAGCCTGGAGACCCCCAGATACAAGGCCAGGAATCTAGCCATTCTGCACAAACTCAGCACCCCACCCCCATCCTTTTCCAACTCATAGACCCCATGATTGACGGGTTGACCCTCTTCAGGAGCCTTCTGGGCCCCTCCTGTGCTGTAACTTTCCTGGTGATGAACTCTGACTCTGACTTCTGTCCCCTGTCTTCATCCCTAAGCAGTGTAGTGACAGGTGCTGTGACACTAGGCCTGCTATTCCCGGGATAACCCACCTTCCCTTGCCTCTCTCCAGGCTGTTACAGAATATGGGGTGGCCCTACCCTCTGGAACAGGCTGTAGTCAGGGGCCACCCCTGTGACCTCAGCTTGGCTCCATGTCTTTCCAAGCTCTGTCCCATGCCACCAGCACCCACATACATCCAAAACCCATTGCCCATCTGACTTCCTCTTCCCATCCCCACCACATGAGGCCTGCAGCTTAGTGACCAGGATCCAGACGTTTTGGGCATCAAAACTATTTTGGTGGCCCACTCTAAGACTCACAGAACATAGGACTGCTAACCCCATCCTCCTGTGGGCCAGTGGGCACTGGTGCCCATTGAGGAAATGCTGCTGGCTGGCCCATCCTGGGCAGTTGAGCCCTCCCTGGCCACATACATCACCAGTAATACTGAATCTCCAGGCCTAACTTCCCACCAACTGTGCATATCCCCTGACCCTTACCACAGGTGAAGAATTGATGTTCTAGGCTCTGTTGCTCTCATGGCATCTCATGGTGTCTCTCTAGCCATGCACAGTGAATGCTGCAAGTGCTCAGATAACCAAGAAGTGGCCATACAGAGGCTATGATCCCAAGATGTTGGTCTAAGTCCTTTCCAGCTCTCTGTTAGGGATTCTTTCTTTTGCAGAAGTCACCCCCTCTTACTCACAGACATCTCCATAGGAATTGCTCTGCAGGCTTTCTTGAGTGGGTGTAGATAGGCTGGGTGGGGCTGTGCTAAGCAGGGGAATGGCAGCCAGGTGCAGCCATGAGTCTGACTTGGTGCAGCTGGAAGATAGGGGGTAGAGGTGGGGTGTTGAGTTGTGCGGGATGGTTAGATTCCTTGCTTTGTATCTGGGGTTCTTCAGGCTGTTTGGGGGTACAGGACAGACAGGGTAGAATTGCAAGGCCAGGTACCCTTACCTGCACCTTTCAATGACATGCTAGCATTTATAGCCTTTCCTTTCCCTCACTTTTTTTTGAACTAGAATTCACCACTTCTGTGCCAAATACTTTCCTACAGTCTGCATCAATGAACCTCATTGTCACATCAAACAAAAAGCAAGTATCAGCACCTACATTTTGCAGATCAGAAAAATGAGACCCAGAATGAGTGAGCAAAATGGCCAAGGGCATAGCCACTACATGGGGTCAGGGTATTAACCTGGGTTTTAGGAATCCTGTGTAAGGCAGTGGTTGATTTTTCTGCCCCACTCCTCTGCTCTCCTCCAAGGCACAGTACAACAATAGGGGTCCTGTTATATCTGCACCCCTTCCCTCATCTGCTTCCAGTCCATGACCATCACCCTGGGTCCCACCTGTCCTAGGCCACTTTATCTACCCTTCCCCATCAGCCTCCCAGATGCTATGGAGGCTGACTCTAGCTTTGTGGCTTCCTTCAAGCAGAGGTGAACACTTTGGCGTGTCCCAAGGGCCCAAGGCCTTTCTGGGGAGGAAGTGGTCCAGGCAGGCTGTGGGGACAGTGATTGTTATCACGGGGTGCCTTGTCTTTTGTCTCTTAATCATTTCCTGGTCCCTTTGGCTGATTCTTGCTATTGAAACCCTGTAAGAAAGGGCCATTGTGTTTTCTCAAGTAGAATTGGGCCTGTCACTTCCGAGGCAGACAGGAGGCTGGCGCTGGAGTCAGCACTGGCAGGGACACTGTCCCTGTGGCCCTTTTTGTCTCCTAACAATGGCAGCCAGGTGCTGCCAAGAGTATGACTTGGTGCAGCTGGAGGCTGGGGGTGGGGTGGGGTTGGGGTGCTGGGCTGTACAGAGTGGTTAGATCCCTTGCCTTAAATTCAAGGGTCTCCAAGCTGATCTGGGGTACAGGGCAGACAAAGGTGGAATTGCAGGTTCATGTACCCTTACTTGCATCTTTCAGTGATAGGCTGGCACTTACAGCCTGGCTATTGCATGCTGGGCGTAGGAAGCTACCCTAAGAACACCAAAATGTACAGGAACCACCCAGGGTCTTGTCAGGCTGCAGGGCTCGATCCAGCCTGACATTCTGCGTTTCCAATGAAGTCCCAAGGCTGATGGATGCTGCCAGCCTGGGACCACGTTTTCAGAAGCCAGGGCTGGGACTTGTCAGTACCATCCTTCTGACCTTTAATTGCTTATTCATGGGACTAGGGCCTGAGTTACACAGTCAGAAAGAGATTGGTGGTTCATTTGTTTTACTGTTATCATTTACTTCCCCAGTGAATATGCAAGAAGTGCCTCCTGTTGCTCAGGAGTAAGGACTGGTAGGGAAGGAGACATCTTGCCCTGCTTAGAGCTGCTGGGAGTGGGAGCCACCAATTAAACTAGTAATGAAGGCACAGGGCATCAAAGGAGAGAAAAGAAATGATAGAGGGAGAATTTCCCAGGAGCAAGGTCCTTGACAGATGAATTCATTGCTGTAAGAAGGAGGCTAGAGAACAGAGGAGATGCAGGCTGATGAGCTGCTCAGCTCTGAGGGGGTTGGGAGCTCAGAAAGGGGTGGAGGAGAAGGCATGTGGTTCTTTCGTACCCCACACACTGGGTTTCTCTGAAGATCTGGATCTCTGTTATTCACTGATGCAGATAGACACCACCTGGCTCTGTCTCCTCTCCCCGTCTCCCCACTTCACCATTCTTGGAGGTCCCTGATACCTCCTGGGAACTCCATAAACCCAGCCCCGCTGAGTGTCAGTGGGTTTTAAGCAATGGGACAAGATGTTCCACAGTATCCTTGAACCCTCCTGAGATGGTCCCTTTTTATCTATTATAGCCCGAGCCTAACTCCAGGAGTCAGTCCTGGGGACAGCACAGATGACGTCCCCAGTCAGTCCTTCCCTCTCCGCAGGCTGTCTACTCAGGAGTCCTGCACTCTTTGCTCAGCAACCCTCTGGTAGTGTGACTCTTGAGGCCGTGGGAGCTCAGATGGGGCACCACTGAGTTTTAAAATATTATAATTTAATTCCAGTAAGAAGATCCTGGCAGCCATTATTATTGCTTCCAAATTAAATGTGAGTGAAGCGAGGTGCATGTGAACATTGCAACCTCCCTGAAAGCACTCTGCTGGTCACACCAGGGTGCTGAGGCTCTTCTCAGGTAAAATGTTTAGTACTATCCTTGTGCTCCCAGAAGAGTGGGTTGGGCTTGGGTAACCAGGAGCCTGGCCTCAGATGTGGGTGACTTGGGAAATCTACTCATCCCTCAGAGCCTCATTGCCCGCTGTAAAAAGCAGTGGCCCTGGCAGGTACCAGTTACGGTAGTTTCAGCTTTCTAGGTTTTCTTTGCTGCACTCAGGAAAAGTTGACTAAGGAAGAAACAGTTTGCTCTGCTGCTTTCTATAGCATTGTCCTTCTGTCTCCCACCAGGCTACTCCTGAATCTGTGAACCTTGTTCCTGGTCTTTAGTATTTGCTCTCTAGTCTATCTCTCTCTTGAAATTCTTCTCATTGGTTATGCCCTCCACTCACCACTTCTGCTTTCAGAAATATATGCATTTATTCATCCATCCATCCATCTCACCAACTCCTTTCTGATTAGAATGTCAGATTGAGCCATCAGCTAGATAAGATGGATCCAAAGTCCCTAGATAGATTCAGCTTGACATGACTGCAGCCATCTTGAATTGTAAGTGCCATGATCGATCCTGACTGACCCTCATTTGTTTTCCCCACAGTTTCCAACAGTATTCCATAAATATACAAAACCATTAGAGTGGTTTGTGGAGCTTCACAACCCTGGTGCAGGATCATACCTGAAATTTTGATGCTGAATGGAGATAAACCCAATACATTTGGTGTGAGAGGAAGCCACTTTTGTCGTGCTCATTTTTTAAGCTTCCATGTTCTATAAACTTCCATTTTCTGACCCCAATTGTGGTCATACACTTGGTCTTACTTCAGGACCACACTGCTGTGGCCAAGTCTCCAGTAAATTGCCCTTTGTGCAACCCTAGATTTATGGGCACCCTTCTTCTGTCTCACAGCATCTGGGGGTCAGTCCTCATATACAGGCACTGGGTTGTTAAGAACAGCACTGTGTAAAGGCTCCAAGAAACCAGAGACTCTGAGATTTCCATGGATTCCCATGTGGCTCATTGTTTGTAGTTGCCTCTGGCTCTCTTGGCAGAGAGAATCCATGTCTATGAACCAGGTCCTCCCTGGTCTGTCCCCCACTAACTCCATTGGGGCTCGAACATTTCCCTCAACATCCCTCCACTTCAGGTGGTCAAGGGAGGCATGTTGATTGCCATTGTACGTAGGTCCAGAAAAATTCCATAAAACAAGATCTCAATGTTACATGTTGCTTTCTTGGTCCTTTCTATTATTTGGCTCCCATCTCATCTTTGCTTGCAAACAATTTCCTTCCTACAGTGAAGTCTGACAACAGCTGTTAAGATATTTTATTTTTTCTAAGCTCCAAATTCATTCAACAGGAATTAACTTTAGAGTGGTCTGAGAACTAGGTCAATGTTAAGGCTTAGTTGTCAAATTCCCCACCCTGCCCTGAGTCATCCATCCATCAGTTCATGGCTGACTGTGCTGATATGGGGTGGAACCCGCTTGGAGGTGGTCATGAGGGTGTGGGCTGGAAGGATGCATTGCTGTCCCCAGTTCTTCCCTTTTCTCTCATTCCTGTCTGCCATGGTGTGAGCAGCTTTCCTCTTTCCTATCCCTCTACCATCCTGCTTCTGCCTTGGAGCCAAATGACCAGGACTGAAACTGTGAGCCCACATAAAGCTTTCCTCTTCACCCTGTAGGTGGGCATTGCATGTGTGAAAGCACAGTGACTAAGGCAGGCAGGCAGTGTTCCAGAGGCTTGAGAACTGTGTGGTATAATTATGTGGTATTCACAGGATAGGTAAGTGCTAAAGATGTTCCAGGCAGCACGGCGGGAAGACAGTCAGCTCTGCCAGGATACAAATCTGCCTTACACAAGAGGTGATGCCTGGGTTAAGTTTGGAACAGGAATTTAGCAGGCAGGAGAGCAGAGGAGAGAGACTCCATGTGGAGAATACAGCACAGCCCAAACACAGAAGACCATCACTTGGGACACCATGGAGCTGTCTGTGGTTTGGTCCTGTTGGTAAGCTGGGTTCTTAGCCATATGTTTAACTTGTCCTCAAAAGAAAAAAGAGAAAGAAACAAACACTTAATATCTGTTGTTGTCCATGCTGTAAATGCTGCACTGTGGCAGGTTTCCAGCTGCAAAATAATGTCACTGGATGGCAAGGTGGGAGTGCAGAAAAACCATGGGACTGGGTAGGAGCCAGCATCAGCCAGTATCACTGGCTGCCAGGACAGGAGAATTAAGGGGCAGGAGGGCAATTTTGCTCCTGGAATGTAACTTCTCAGAGTCAGGGGACTTTTGTCCTTTGGTTCACTGTCATAGTCTCAAGCACCTTCAACAGCAGACTTGCACCGAATAGGCAAGCATTCAATAAGTGTTTGCTGGATGAGAAAATATATGGGGAGTTTTATAAGGTCTGTAAGGCACTGAATGCTCTAGAAGTGAGGAGCCCTGTGATGAATTTTGAGATTTATAAAGGTTGTTGTGAAAGCACAGAGATCTTGCAATGGGAGGTGAGCAGGCTGGAGGTCTGCAGAGTACTGTACAGATACTAGTACAGTAGTTGGTAATTATATCTGAGCTCGGGCAGGGTGGCTGTAGAGATGAGTTGGAGGCTTTCAACAGGGTCAGAAGCCATCAGCTTCACATTCTAGCAGAATCATTTTTAAAGCACCCATGTTTCCCCCCTTAATTTACTTTCTTTTTTCCTGTGAAGTGTCAGCTTACTGTCCAATCCATGCTCCACTGATGTCTGCCTCCTCCTGGTGATGCAGGACACTTCTTCCTAGACAGTCTATTCATAGTCTTGTTTAGTGCAGGTGTGGGGCAGCCCTCCCTTGGGGAGCAGCATGATGGATTAAGTTCCCAAGGCCATCAGTGGACTCATTTCCTCTACGTGACGCATCTTCTGAATCCCCCAGGAGTGGTGGCCTCCCCCACGGAAGCCTTTGCTTCCTGGAGCAGATGACCCAGCTCTTGCTGTTAGTGTGAGTCCTCTGCATGGGGCTGGCGTGACCCCCAACCCTATGTGCTGTGCCAGAGTAGGCCCTCGGGATTCATGCTGGGCATTTGGGCAGTTGTGTGCCCAGTCTCTGTCCTTAACCATGACTATGAACACCAC
The DNA here is from genome assembly GCF_034190915.1 of Cavia porcellus. NCBI lineage: Eukaryota > Metazoa > Chordata > Mammalia > Rodentia > Caviidae > Cavia > Cavia porcellus. Next base: position 18,960,006 of record NW_026947506.1, read on the forward strand.
CTTCTGCCCAGTGACTACATCTCCCATTGTCCAGGACCCTGAAGCTCCCAGCTTCATTTCTTCTCCATTTGGGCCAGAGGGATGCTGGGGAGGCCATGGGACAGCCAGAGAGTCTGAGGGAGCACTGGCAAGCTGGGGTGCTGCTGCCTGACCCCCAGGCTGGCTGGCGGTTCCAGAGCCTCCTCGTTCACCCTCAGCCACAGCCCCAGGGCTGCTGTTCCCAGCTTCTCTGATGCATTAGGAAGCTCACAGCAGCTGAGTCGCTGCATTCCACTGCTGCAGGACACTGCCAAAGCACTTGGCTATTTGAACTGTCAGTCTTAGACTCGTCCCATTTGTTTTCCTCACTAACCTCTTTGTTTTGGAGAGGGCTGGGGTAATTCAACACATTACAGCTTCCCAGGCTATTGGTTTTAAAGACGGGAGGTCTGAGGAAGGCGAGCCTGGTGGTCTACGGCTCATTCAGATCTGTGCTGCCTCCTCTTCATGCCTTGCTGCTCTGCATTCATCCTGAAACTCTGGCAGGAGACACTGTGAACAAGGACACCACCGAGAGGGCAGCCACTTGCTTTACAGTGTCTGAAGAGACATTGCTTGCGGAAGAAACTACCGCTCCATTAATGTCCCTTATGACCCTTTTCTTATTTCCAGAGGAAAATCAATCATCTTCCTTGCTCCTGAAATGAAATGAGAAATCTCCAGAGAGAAACCGGATGCTACTTTCCAGCAGAGACTGGTGTGGGTCACAGGGATGTGGATGTGTCTGGATGGCTGGCTCTGGGACACTACTGAGACCTGGGCATTGCCTCCAGGCCTGTGCTCCTGACCCATTTTCTGTCCCTGCCAGCTCATAGTTTTGAGCTCCAATCAGCCTTCAGCCTTTACTCCAGGAGCAACAGGAAGCTCAGGGAGACCCAGAGAGTGCAAGGCTCCCTGAGGCACCAGCAGGGATGCCTGTTGGGGTGGGGGGAGGCATCTCCCTGTCATCTGCCATCCTCCCTGGGTGTGGATTGGGGATACGCCCTGTCTGCAGCCCCTCTCCATTTGGGGTCTGGGCCACAAAGTGTCTGCCCTCAGAGCCCTGTCAGACACCTGCTCTGTTTCTTGGGGAACCTCCCTGGTCCTGAGGACCAGTCAGGGTTGCTACAGCACCCACACCTGTGGCTCTTGTTCTTAAAGATGTCTTCATCTTTGCTTGGGCAGGTCTCATCCCACAGCGGAGGAACCTGTGTACCTCTCAGATGAAAGGGGACACTGAGGACCTAGTTTAGTTCTTTCTTTCCTGGCACAAGATAAAACTGATTTTTCACTAACTAAACTATGTCCTTGAAGAAACTTTCATTGTTTCCTCATGTGGTCTGGAGGAATTCTCGATTGGCGTGGGTTTTGATAGAGATGACTTTCCCTCTACTATAACTCCAAACTGTCCATAGGAAGAGCTTGATTGTTTGTAATGAAATGCTACAGTTTTTCAAAAAGAATGCACTGAGGTTTTCCTGTTATGTCTGCTAAGAAGAGACTGAGTGGGCTCCGGATGCAGAGTGAGTGGAGAGAGGGGTGAGGAAGGGCTGTTTCCCTTTTTACCATCACCCAACCTTGACCAGAGAAGACCAGGCTTCTGGCCTCCCCAGGACTGCTGAGAGGAGAGAAGCAGGCTGCTCCTGCTGTTTTGCACTGCTAAGCGAGCCAGGAGGATGCATGCTGGCAAGAGATGCATAATGTAGATGGGCTCCAGGGGATCCGTTCCCAGAGATGAAGAGGGCCACAAGTAAACATGTGCGGTAGGGAGGCATCTCCTTCCATGTGGAAGGCGGTTATTTTTGCCTCTGGAAAGATGTCGCCTCATTCCTGGGTGTTGATCTGATCATGGTGAATGCAGAAGATAAAATCTGATCAGTGCAGATCTACCCTTTTCTCTGTGTGGGCATCCTCAGGAGTAGGTGGCTTCACCTGCTTGTGTGTCACCCCAGCCTGTCCCCTGCTCCCTGGGCTAGTCCATGTGTCAGGTAGGGCTAATCCTCCTGACACTGTGCTGTGCTACGTTGCACTTGGGATATACTTGGTTCATCACTGGTTTGTGTGCTGAGAGTTCAGTTCCCATGTCATAGAACTGAGATTGTGCGATCATTAAAAGAGGTGATGCCGTCCTTAAGAATGATTAATGGTTTTGTCTCAGTAGTGAGTTCACACTCTATGGGACTGGGTTGGTTCCATTGTACTAGGTTATTATAAAGCAAATTCCATCTCACTCTCTTGCTTTACTTTTTGCCATGCGACATCTTTGTCTTACCCTTTTCCACCAAGTGATGCCATCACCAGAAGCCAGTACTAGAACTCTAGAACTAAGAGCTAAGTAAACCTCTTTTCTTTATAAAACAGCCAGTCTCTGGTATTTTGCCACAATAACAGGAAACAGACTAAGACTCACTGTAACCTACAACTTCCATAAATTTACTGGCCTAAGAAAATTAAATGTTTCTCATTCATACAACCGTACAATGGAATGATGGTAGAGAGACAGGCTTGGGGCCACACAGTACATTGGAGACCCAGCATTCTTCCATCTTGTGGCTGTGCTCCCTTCTAAGGCGACAGAGTCTTCTCTACTCAGTTTGAAAATGTGAAAGAAATGCTTGCAGGAAGTATTTATGGACTGTTCTTAGGATTGTGCATAAGTACAAGAATTTTTATCACATCTCATTTGCCAAAACTCAATACTGTGATCTGAGTGATTATGTAAGTCACATGACTTATAACTAATTATAAAAGAGGTGGACAAGCATGCAGTACAGATGTGCCCAGAGGAGGGAGAATGTGGATATCAGTGGGTAGAGATGCTAAGCCAGATCAAGGTTCATCACTTTTGCGACTTGCAAGGACAGGTTGCAGTTTCAGTAATGAAGGCATTGTTTGACTTTCCTCCCCGAGTTCTTCAAAACTCTCATGAGGACGCAAAAGCCTATTTTAGACCTGTCAATTCTAACATTTAGTGCATGGTGTAGAAATTGGAACATAAAATACAGAAGTCCTAATGAATTTTATAGTTTAATATTCTTTGAACTTTAAGTCACAAGGGAAAGAGAATATGATTTTGGACTTTAATGTCTTTGTACTTTAACTTAATGACCGAATTTAATCACTGAACTTTAAGGATTTTTCCCCCCAGAAAATTCATGATAAGAAAGGGATGACCAAACTTGGGACCTCTCATAACTGGCATTGTATTGCTGGAGTATCTTAAGGTTGTCATTGAATTTCATGTGGAACATTTAATCTATATTTAGAGGAGCATGTAACTTATCACCCAGACTAGCACAGTTTTGAAAAGGAAGGGGAATGCTTTAATAATTGTGCTGGAACAACAGGACCAACCTGGACTGCTTTGGGTGCGCTGAGATACCTGGTCTCCCTGGCTGTAATGAATGAGTAAGCACATAATTAGAGAGGGAAATGGAGTGGGGAATAGATTTGCAACCTTGTGATAGATTTAAACGTCAATTTTTCTGAGCCATATGCCTTCTTAGGGCCCAAACCCTAATTTTTCCTCTCATACAAAGCTCCTCTGTCCCACATGAGCTGTGGCATGAGGTTGGGCAAAGAGAAACCACACCAGGCATTTCAGATGGAGAAGGCGCAAGGCAGGGAGTTGGTTGTGGCAGTGAAGGGCTGAAGAAGCAAGAGGAGGGCAGCGTGGAAGTTAAGTCTGCGTGGAAAGAGAGCACAGAGAGCAGCAGCTGGCTCTGGGCCTCACGGAGCGGGGGCTGGGTTGGTGGTATTTTTTTATATTAAAGAGAAAAAGTAAAAAATAATAATAATATAGAGTTTCAAAACAGTAGCAGGAGAGTAAAAATGATGAATACATTGCATATTGTTATAATCATAATAGTTGTTCAGCACACAAGATAGAGGCATGAAATATTGTCCAAACGATCTTAGTACAAACCTTTCTTTTCAATGATACTAGCAGTATAACTGTCTGAACTATCTTGTGTGTATGTGTGTGCTTAGATATAGATATAGATGATATAGTTTTTTCTTTTCCCTTCTTTCTTTTCCTCATTCTCTCATCACAGTTTTTACTTTCTTTATTTTAAAGAGAATTAAAAAAACAGTTCAAGACAAAACAAATCAGATCAAAACAAAACAATATAAGCAACATAGGATTTCAAAACAAGACAACAGGAAATCAATAGTGGCTACCAAAATATTTCTTGTTTTCTTTAAAATAGTTGTCCATATGTTCATGCACAATGAATTCAAACAAAAGAGAATAGTATAAAATGATCAAAACCAAAAAAGGAAAGTATTATGGGCCTTCAAAACCAAACAATAGGAAAATCAACAACGATTTCCATAATGTCTCTTGTTGTCTTCAAAATAGCTGTCCACACCTATGCACATATTGAAATCAAATAATAGATAACAGACTAAAACCAATCAAAATAAAGAATAAAAGTATTTTTGGACTTGAAAACAAGGTGATAGGAAATCAGCAATGGCTACCGTAGTGTCTTGTTTTCCTCTAAGTAGCTACTGATACCATCACACACAATAAAATCAATTCTTGTAAACTCTTTAGGAGAAGATCAGGCATGTGTAATCCTATACATTTACATCTCTCCTTTCTCTTTTAATTTTTTTTATTTTTTTTATTTTAAAGAGAATGAAACAAAACAGAACAGAACAAAGCAGATCAGAACAAAACAATACAAGCAACACGGGGTTTCAAAACAAGACAACAGGAAATCAACAGTGGCTACCATAATGAGTTCTTCTTTTCTTTTGGACAGTTTCTTCCCTATTCCCATTATCTATTGTACATTTTGGATATTATTTATTCATTCAGTTTCTCCACACTAGTGAGACAACAGGATGTGAGTCTGATTTATTGTACTCATGAGCTTGGTCTCAAGTCACAGCCATTTCCCTATGAAACTCTGCAGATTATCCTTCTTCGTGGCTGAGGGGGTTGGTGGTTTTGGAAGTTGGAGACCCTCTCCACTGAGAAGCATCCCTTAAATCCTGGCTGACCAAGATTTAAGAATGGATGACAAACATCTGGGGATGTCAGTGGTGGTCCATGATCTGCTTTCATTGTGGCCCACTGCATCCCCAGTTTCTCAGTGCCCTTCAGCCACTTAGAGGAAGAGGAATGGCTTGATCTGGGTCCCACTGTGGAAGGTCACAAGCATGCTCAGCTCCATCCTCGCCTTCTGGGGGTGTGTGATGCTTTCCCCTCCTACTCTGTGTGCAAATCTCACCTGTGCACCCAAGACACTAATATTACCAGCAGCTACTCACCTGTACACTGTCTGGCCTTGGGGATATGACAGCAATCAGAAAAAAGAAAGATTCTATCTCAAAGTTGATACAGACAATAAGCAATACCCATGGTCAGTAAATAAATCATAGTATGTTAAAAGGTGATTTGTGCTAGTGAAAAAAAAAAAATAAAAACAAAACAAAAAAACAAAAACAAAAAACCTATCCACCCTCTCCCTCACAAAAAAAAAAAAAAAAAAAAAAAAAAAAAAAAATCCCAAAAGCCTTCTGGGGAATCATGGTTCCTAAGCTGGCTGTCTTGGTACTAACAATGTGATCTGGGTGGGCCTCACTTTGTAAAAGGCTATGTGGGAACAAAGCAGTTGGACAAGTCACCTCTGGGGGCAGTGTCCTCTCAGTGGGGAGAGCTCTGCTTGGGTGTGTTTGCAGGACATGTCAGCTGGGAGGCGAGTGGCTTGAGTGGAGGAAAGGATGAGGCAGTGGAGGTGATGAGATCTGAGAGGGAGGAGACACCCACAGACTGCAGGGACGGGAAGGAGGAGCGCTGCTTTGCGGTTGCCACAAGCAGAGCTGTGCAGCGCCGTGGATTCACTGGTCCTGGTCCTGAGCATCTGGTGCCCTGCAGAGGCAGAGGACATCTGCTGTCTGAGCAAAGCCTCAGCCTGGGAAGGGTTGTGGAGCAGACTTGGGCCGTGGCTGGTCCTTCTCCCGACCTCACCTGGCCCGTGGGACCGCAGGTGCTATTTTCTTCTAAGTACCTGCAGAGTGTGGTCCAGAATCCAGGTGAGGGCACAGTCTCTGAGAGCCTTTCAAGGTGCCTGAAAAGACAGAACTATTTCTTAGCCTGAGATATTACTTCTCTTTTCATTTCCATTCTTTCATATGCACAGTGGAATTTTCCAGGTGTTACACGGCGAGCTATACCATAACCTATAAAGTACAGAAGTTGGTTATAAAATTGCTTTTTGCCCTAACTGCATATTTGTGTGAGCCCTGGTTTTCTTTGTATATTTTCATCCCAATAACATTGGAACAGCTTGAATGCAGAAGCTATATAAATCCAGCTGTCTTCTATTAAGCCAAACTTAAACTTGAAAACAGTTAAAACAATGTCAGTCTTCTCACTGTTTTTTTAGAAAATGTGGTTAGTTTTCATGTGGGATAGATTATATTAATACTTAAGTTTGTTATTATTTGTAAATAATTCATAAGTATTTTCTGGGTTTTCATTTTAATGCAATAAATCTCAATGAATGTAATCTATGCAAACAAACAGTGATTTTCTTCAGTCGTTTTGAAGCCAAAAGTTAAGAATGTCTGGTCTAGAGGGTGTCGATCTTGAATCACACTGGCATGTCATGCCTCAGCCCTCAAAACCCTGCTGCAGTGGTATCTCCCTGTTTCAAGGCATCACATAAGCACATGGCCCTGTGTCTTCACTTGGCTCTCTCTTGAGTTTCTATATACATAACAACTGCTTCAGATTAAGGTCTATCTTCATGAAAAAAATTACTTAACCTGGAAAAAAAAGAGTTAGAGATGTCCTGAGTTTACTAAGGGTCATCTGGACAGTTGCAAAAACTAATGAAGCTTTGGAGAACACATTCATCCTCAGGAGGTCAGAGTGGATCTAAGGAAACAGGATGGATGGACTCGGGGAGTTTTGATTGATGGACCCTGAAGACAAGCTCATTAAGAGCCCCAACTAACCTACCTGCATGGCAATCACCTGGGTAAACTACTATAAATACAGACTTCCATGGTCTCCCCCAAATCCAGTGAATCAGAATCTCTGCAGTTGGGGATCCACATATTTGTATTTTTTTTTTCCAACGCCTTTGGTGATTCATGAGGCAGCCAGTGTCAGAAACCTTTGATCATCCCCCTTTAGCCTGTCAGGTTGCTATGGAGACTGCAGGGTGTGCTATTGGCCTTGCCATGTTTCTCCCAGCTGCCCAATCCGTACACAGGGTACCCACTTGGGTGCTTGGTTCTCTGGGGCCAGGGCAGTACTGTCTCCAGTATCCCCCACTTCCCTAGCATGTGCTCTCAGCAGGACCGCTCTGTGTAGACAGGACGCCAGATGCTACGGATGGGCATGGAAGTGGCAGGCCAGGAGCAAATGCTGGAGTCTGCCAGGCCGCCTCGGTGGGCAAGGGGACCAGAGGATGGATATTGATTTCTGCCGAGCTGACTCACAGGACTCTGTGGACAAGCCAAGTTTCCACAGACTTTGAAAAATGTTGGCATCAATGTTGCTGCTATCACTGTTGCTGATGATAGATGATGGCTCTGAATGCAGAAAAAGATCTTTCAGCTGTCTGTGATTTTAATGTGTGTAATTGAGACTTAATCGATCACCCCTCTGTTCCAGTCTGGTTCCCTTCTCTGTACTCCTTGCAGAATCAAGTGAGCATCCTTAAACCTGCCACCCAAAGCAAGAAAGAGATCCTGCTCATTCCCCTCCTGCCCGTCCCCTACCAGCACTGGCCTCTACCTCTCCCACTCAGTGGCTCCAATCAGTGCTTCTGTAACAAGTCGATTCCTTGCTTTGGTTTCAGATGTTATCACCTCCAACACAATAGTGTGATTTGGTCTGGTTTCTTGTTTATAGTCATGGAATTGTGTAGCATCTCTTGTTATCTTTCTCCATCTTTGCATTATTTCAAAGATTGTTATCCCATTGTTGCAAGCAGCTCTGATTTCTTTATTTTGTTGTTGCTGTGCAGATGTCAATCCTATGGAATTTACCATAGTTTATTTATTCATTCAATTGTGAATGAGCATCTTTCCTCCAATTTGCAGATTTGATAACCAGTGCCATCAGGTATGAATGTTCTGTCACATGTATCATGGTGTCCCTACATACTTCTACAGGGTGTGTACTCAGAGTGGAACTTCAAGGTCCAAAGCAATCCTTATTTTACTAGTGACAGACGGAAGTTTCCAGAATTGTAAGAATCCCCCCTCTCAAGCACAAGATGATAATTTCTGATTTTTCACCTGCTCATCAACTGCTGATACTGTCAGAATTTTAACTTTTTGCTAATCTGGTAGGTACAGTCCTGTCACATTCTGCTTTCATTTACTTTTCCCTAACTGTTTAATGAAATCAAACACTTCTCCACAGGCTTTTTGCCATTTTTATAACCTCTCTTCTAAAGTAATTTGTCCAAGTTTGGCTTTCTTTTGTCTTTTGTCTTTCTATCACTTTCCAATTGATTTGCATGAGTTTTTATATATTATGTACACTAATCATTTTTTATTGTTTAGCATAACTTTTCACCCTTTTTGCGATGTCTTCTGATGACAAAAGTTTCTAATTTAACTAAGCAAAATTTTGCTGTTTTTCTTTATGAGTAGTGGTTTTGTGTTTTAAAAGCCCTCCCACACATGCTGAGATCTCATAGATATTCTACTACCTCTTCAAGTGCGCTTTGCTTTTTGTTTTTAGATCTATTAACTCTTTTGTGTATAAATATCCGATTTTTCTCGTGCTGCATATCTCTACAGTATCTGCATATCTCTGAAATAAACCAGATTGTCCTGTATGTATGTAGCCATTTTTTGATATTATTTCTCTCCACCATTTGTTAATTTGTCTACTTAGAGCCCATATCACAACTTTCAGTATCACAGTGTCATGATAAAATCTGATATGTAGGCTAGCAGTGTTCATATTTTTCTTTGCAGAGGAGTATCTTGGATATTCTTGGCTCTTTTCATGTCTACAAATATTTTAGAGTCACTCTGTCATGTTCCACAAAATTACTTTGGGACTTGGATTGGTATACTACTGAGTCTTTAAAGAGTCAATTACAGAGGACTATATTAGTTTGATGAAATTCAATGTCTCAAACATTATTATCATGATTATTTCTACATTTGTTTTTTTTTTAATATGTCTTGATAGTATTATGCTCTCTCCATAAAGATTTACATCCTGAGTTTATTCCCAGGAACTTCATCTTTTAAAGCTATTGTAATTAAGAACTTAAATAATTTCATTTCTATTTGTTGCTGCTGGGTAGAAAGTATACTGATTTTCTGATGTTGGTTTTATAGCCTGTATCTTAGTAAACCTCCTGATACTTCTAGTAATTAATGTTCTTTGTCTGTCTGTCTGTCTTTATCTATCTATCTATCTACTATCTATCTATAATGTTGGTTTCTATCATTTAACATAAATCCGTATGCTTTCATCTCATTTTCTTTTCTGGCTTCACTATAGTGTCTGACAGTCCAGTATGGATTAAAAACAAAATGATGGCTTTCTTCACTCATTCTTTCAAAGGGAACATTTTCAAAATTTTACCATTAAGCACAATGTTTTCTCTAAATAAATTTAGAAGCTTAAGAAACTTCCTTCCTTGAATTTTAAAAATGTTCAATCATATCTGAAATTCACATATTTTATCAAAAAATTTTCGTTTGTTCTTTAACTGTGTGATTTAGTTTGATCTTATAATCTATTAATGTAGTATTGAGAGTGGTTTTCTAATATTCAGACAACACTGCTCTGCTGGAAAGAATCCAATTGTTTAAAAGCGTTAGTCTTCTGGTATTTTTCTGGATTTGGTTGCTAGTACTTTATTAGGAATTTTCACATTTATTTTTAGGACAAAGTTGACTCTTCTCTTGTAATGTCTTCATTGAATCTGGTGTTAAGATTTGTACACTGTTATAAATAATATTAGGAAACGTCCTTTTTCTGTTTTTTTTTTTTTTTTTTTTTTTTTTAAGAATACATGAAATTTGTCCTGAGTGTGGGTGGAATCCACTAATGAAGGAACAGTCTTTCTTTTTGAATTTATTATACTTGCAGGTTTTCTTTTCTTGTATTAATTATAGTAAGTTATCCATGTATGTATACTTAATCATAATATCCTTTTACCTCTTCATTTGATATAGGGGAAAAATATAACTCTCCACCTGCTAGATGTCAGATATATCAAGCCCATATTCCCCCAAATCAGAGTGAATTTTAAGGAACAATGGAGGTTAAGAGTAGGAAAATTTATCGAGAGAGATCACTCCTGAGCACCAGGAGGAAACCTGAAAGTGGGTTGCTAGTGATTTTGAATCGCAAAGGACAGTTTAAAGTACAAAATCACAAGCTGAGTACAAACTCACGAGGTGAGCACAACATGGTTAAAAACTATGATTAACCAATAAGATTACAATTATAGCTGCTTAGGTAATATTAATCCAATGGGGAAGCAGGTCGTGTAGCAAGTGTACCTGAAAAGAACAGGACCTTTTTAGGAAAGGGTGGATCAGGAGGTCCTGCTCACCCACCTGGTTGACTGATGTCTAGCTAGACTTCACTGGACCAGGTGTTACTACTTATCTTATCCCTCACAGAGGTATGTGGGCCTGGTCATTCCATCTTTATCTTGAGGCTTGGCCTTCCACAGATGTGCCTCTGGCTGGATGCACCTCCAGTTGTAATTTGGTCTCGTACTCCTCACCGACTCCCTCTCGGGTTTATCCCTGTGATATTTCTACCCAGCTTAGCTGTCTATCATACTTTGACTCCAGGATCTATAATGATGTCTTTTAAAAATACTGCTTATTTATGCCCTCTTTTTTCCTTTGGCTGGCCTCAATAAAAAATTAGTATTTTAATTACTTAAGAACAAAATTACATCTTTGCTGAAGCTTTCTTTTATGTGCGTTTTTTATTGCATTAATTTTACTCTCACTATTCTCTTCCTCTACTTCCCTTGTGTTTATTTTTCTAACTTCCTCAGAAAGATGATTCATTCACTGATTTTTAATCTCTCTTCTTCTCCCTTCAGTATTGTTTTATCTGTTACACACACATTTTGATACTATAATCTTTTCATTAACTTCCAGTAAAATTATTTTCTATTATTAATATTCATGTGCTTTCTTCGTTGAGAAAGTTATTTGAAAATGTATTTCTTACTTTCTAAACCTCTGGGAATTTTTTAATGTTCTTTCTGCTTTGGAGTTGTGGCATAATTGCATTGTGATCAGAAAGGCCTGACTGTATAAATTTAAACTTGCGACAGATTTGAAGCTTCTTTTATGGGCAGACATATGGTAAACTGTTGTTAAAGCTTCATGAATGCTTCAAAAAAATCTATTCCTGGGTAGTAGGATGAGCTCTCTTCCTGTGTTATCTATGGTCAAATTATCCAAGCCATCCCTAATTTTGTGTGTTTTAGTTACTGAATTAAGTGTGATCAAATTCTCTACTGTGGTCATAGATTTTTCTATTTATTCCATTTTTTTTTTACATTTCTGACAATTTTAAAAAATCATATGTTTTGAGACTGTGTTTTCAAATGCATAGAAATTTAGAATTGTTTTGTCTTATTAAATGAAAACAGTAGTGAAATGTTCCAGTTTAACTCTCTGACACTTTATACTTCAACTTTAGTTTTTATTGATATAACCTTATCAGCTTTCTTTTATTAACTGTTTCTATGAACTAGTTTGGTCCATCTTTTATTTTCAAACTTTCTGTACGCTTACATTTTAGGCATATCATTTGTAAACAATAGCTAGTTGTTTCTTTAAAAACAAATTTGATTTGGCAATCTGAGATTATTAATTAATCTTTTTGCATTTGTCATACTTACTGAGCTATTTGGATAAAAGTCTACTATTCTATGTATTTTCAAGTGTTCTATTCTCCTGCTTCTCTCTCTTTTTGTCTTTTTTTGGATTGTTTGAGTGGCTTTTTGGAAATGTTTTGATGGATATATAATAATTGCACAGCATTCTGGGGTATAACCTGCAATCCCAGGAATGTTCACAATAGCAATGTCTTAGTTAATTTTCTTATTGCTGAGACAAAACATCAACACCCAAAGTTAAAGATGGGAAAATTTATTCAACTCAGTTTGTAGAAGTTTCAATCCATGATTGGTTGGTTCTAAGGCAGGATGCAGAGTGGTGTGGCAGAAGAGAATTGTTCATAGTGGGCAGACTGCAGCAAAGCAACAAGAGATAGAGACAAATCTCTTTCTGTCCTTTACATTGTATCTAGTCTATCAGGATTAGGGCTGCGCCAATCCAATCAGTGGACGGATCCCACAATTACCCATCCTTAATCCCAGTACCCTTAATCCCAGTGTAGGAATCAATCACACAATCTAGATTCAGCTACTTCTGAAAAAATCCTGTGAGCATATGAGCCTTTAGAGGGACATATAGACACAAACCATAACATGTGAAATGTGGAATCACTGCTATGTCCATCTGTCATGTGTATCATGGCAAGGTACAGTCAGTGGTGAGGACAGATGGAATCTTGTTATTTGCAGTGACATGGATGAGCTAGTGGACATTATATTAAACAAGATCAACCAGGCACAGGAAGACAGTGCTTCATTATCTCACTCATGTGTGGAATCTATAAAGTTGATTTCATGGAACTACAGAGTAGAACCATGGTTTATCAGAGACTGGCCCCTGAAGTCATAACATGGATTCTTGGTGTATCAATGCCTAATCTTAATCTATATTTTACTTTCATGAAGATAATCAGCACCCTGCAAAAGCTTAACTACATTTAATAACTTCTAGGTTTATAGTCAGTTGTGGGTAGGAACTTTGAGACACTTTCAAGGAACTTTGTGGGAATCTCTGAGCAGCCTGAGATCCTTGTAGGTGATCCAAGACCCCATCCACTTTAGTGCTCTATAAGGGTGGAATGGGCTAGCGCTGATGTAGCCAGTGCGTCCTTAAAAGGCAGTTGTAGAGCAATGAGGCATAAGTCTCTCATGCTTCCCCCAAAATGGGAAGGCAACTTCCCCTCATTGTGCTGTTTCTTGTAATGCTAGGAGGCAGGCAACTGAATAGTAAGGGACATGTCCTTTCATTCAAATGCAGTGGAAAAGCTGTAGCAAATCCTAACAGGCTGTGCATAAGAAGAGCTGTATTCAAATGAGGATTAAAAGGCCAAAACAAAGTTTCTAGAAGATCTGTAGCAAGCCTGAGACAATTCCAGAAGAGCAGCATCACTTTCTTTCCTGCTAATTTTTTTTTGTTTTTCTGTGTCCCCAGCAGACCTAGGCATGTGGTCTTTCTTGGTCAATTCTGTTACTGCAGAGGGAAAAGGCAAGGTCCTTTCTGTGTAAGTGTAAAGTTGTCTAGAAGAGACAGGAAGAAAGTTGAAGCTTCAAGTTGGTCTGGTTTGACAGAGACACTTTGTTCTCATGATTAATCCCAAATGAAAGTCATTTAAAAGTTATTACCATTTTCTGGGGGAAAATGGAAGATGTTGCTTGGTGAAATTAAGCTTCAATTAAGTTATGCTGCACATATGCCCTGATAGCAGAGAATCTTTTACCATTCATATTTAATTTAGTTCAGTAAAGTGGAGAGATTTATTTTCCGTAGTGTGGCTGAATATATTCAGCACATCTACTGTCATTATCCTAATGTTTACCTGTCTCTGAAGCCATGCAATAATAGAACCATGGACTTCTTTGACATCTTGGGGTGGGAAATGTCTGTTACTCTTCTCTCATTGCTGAGACAAAATATCCAACTCCCAAAGCTAAAGAAGGAAAGGTTGATTTGACTCACAGTGTGTAGAGGTTTCATTCTGTAATTACTGGTCCCGAGGTGGGTGACACATGGCAGAGGGGCGACAGTTCACAGCAGTTGAAGACAGTAAAGTAAGAAGAGCCACAAAGGGAGGTGAGGCGCAAGACTCTTTTCCTCCCTGGTACTGTATGCAGGCTGCCCGCCCTGGGGCGGGTGTAGCACTCACCTCAGCTCTCTGCCCTTCTCTTGGGCAGGCTCACCATAGTTACAAAGTGAGGACTCTGGCCCCCTGTTTTGAGTTACTTAGTTAAGCTTCTAAACTTCTCAGGTTGCCACAGTGCATCAACCATTACAAGAAACAGAGGTTTTATTTTATATACCACCCTGCTGGCTTCCCTGGTTCTACCTGACATGAGATGCTACATATAGTGACATCGCAGTGCTAAGCCTCTTATTTTATCCACGAGTCCCATTGTTTCCTAGTTGGTAAATAACATTTCACTGGGTTCAGATGATGGGTCAGGAAGTGAAATCGTTAAAGGACAAAGGACTTAGCATTGAGTAATTGGGTCACTGGCCTCCTGGGGAAAGAATCCCAGAAATTCCCTCTCAATCTCAGGGGTTTTATCTATAAGAACTCCCAAGTTCTTCCGCCCCATTCTTATTTTGACCCCATTCGTCGTACAGATGAGACAATCGATGTTCAGATCTATGAAACGTTTCATGCAAGGTCATTTAATGATTTCAAGTGTTCTAATGTTTAAATCATCACTCCCAAGTTCATAAATACACAGAAATAAAGCTTCAAGAACACACACCAACATAAAGTGCATTTCAGGTTAGTGGTAGTTTATCCTGAAGCAATTGTCCAATTACTTTATTGGTCTCCAGTGTTTTGAGGGTGGAGAGAGACATCACAAGAGCTAAAAAAATCACATCCACAGTTTGTGAAGAGCATAGGGCCCCTTGCCTCCCCACTCTCCCCTTAATTGAGAGAAGTGTCATCCTGAAGGATGATGACAGGAGCTGTCTTCTGACAAGGGAACTTGACAGAGATGGAACGCACCTGTCAAAAGGGTCTGGGTTCTGTTTGCTGCCCAGGACACCCACTAGGATTCCACACTGCTAATCAGCTTATGTGCAGGCAGCAATTTTAACTCCAATTTTGTGGGCCTTCTGTGGCACCTTTTGATTTAAAGGGAAGTGCTGAAAAGCACTTCGGAGCTACTCAAAGGGCTTCCAGGGTTCCTCAAACCTAGCTGATTAGATGGAGAGGAAAGCAATCCTCACAACTGTTTTGTAGATATGGAAAACTAGAATATTCAGGTACGTCAACTGCAGAGGCTAATTTTCAGCAAGATGGTGACTGGGGAGTCTGACTTCTGCCTAAAGAGATACTTTCCCTAAGGTCAGATAGAATTGAATAGAGAATTTATGGAAAAGTTGCCACAATGACCTTAAACTTGCAGTCTTTGGGTTGATGCTGCGATGAGGAATGGCGTGCTATTAAAATACATTGAACATTTTAATGACTCCACTAGCACTCAGCCAAAAAAAAAAAAAAAAAAAAAGAGAGAGATTTAAACTCTGGAAAGGAGGATTTTTGCCAAGGAGATTTTAATGTCAAGGATGTATGTGAAGCTAAAAATAAGGTGCTCACAAGTATCCTAGAGCAGTGGGTGGAGATGTATACATAATCAAATTAAATTATTCCATTTCCACTTATGGAAAAATCTGAAGGGAAAAATTGTCAAGAAAACATTTAGTCATATTTCACGTGGATTATGCTGGTAAGTACCAAGCTCCAGATCTGTCAAAGTAAGCCTGTAGCACTTGCCGGTGGAGGTGTTGGGTAGATCACCACTGCAAAAATGATAAAAAGCTTACAAATGCACTGAGCCTGGCAAAGCATCCATAGAAGAGGACAGGATTGGGGCTCAGTGACCCAGACGTGGGCTGTAGAGGGTGGAACTTTCAGGGAGCCTCAAAGGTGTGTGAGTTCCTGATCCTGGCTCTGTGGGGCCTGTGACTTTTTACCACGTTGCTTAGCTACTGGAGGAAGGTCCCTGCACTGTGACCTTGCCCACAACTGTGCACTTCTTACAAAGCACTGTTGACACGATGAGACTGGGAGCTTTGCTGCAGCCCACACATGCATTTGCAAAAGGACCACAGAGCACAAACATCGTCTTAGCTGCACCTGTCTGATTTCCAATCTGAAGCTGGCAAGGAGAAGTCCAATCTTGACTGAATATTTTATTTTCTTCTTTTGTTATAATTAAGAGACTCACAGACAGACAGTCTGCTTTCTTTGTCCCTTCTGCCTATCAACTCCCTTGGCTCACCTCAGCCAGGACTCTGAGCTGGTGTGCTCAGTCCTCTAGGCTCAGGTGCTGACCAGTGGGAGGAGGCTTGGAAACAGGGACGAAAGGACAGGTGTTTTCCTGGGCTGCATGAAGATTGGTGAGTGTGTGCTGGGCAATGCTTGCCATGCTGGTGACACAATGGCCAGTGCTCCATGCACATGCAGGACCTAGTGGGGTCCCTGGGAAGCTAACCCAGGTTTGCCTCAGCCCATCCCAGGCTAGATGAATTCTGGCTTGGACAAAAACTGCAGCTCATGCCTCTCGCTTCTCTCTCGGCAGGTCATTCTGGATACCTGTGATTTTTGTTCCCTGAAGAAAACCAGAATGAGACAGTGAGGGGAAGTAATTTGATCAGATGCAAAGGGAAGGAGAGACGTTGATTGGCAGCACTTATGGGGAACCTATTAAACATCAGACAGCTGGTAACATTTCCCACAGAACCTTCCTCCTCCACCACTTACTACCTTCCTTCCTGGAGCAGAGCACAGAAAACAGGGGCTTAACTAGCAGAGATGTGGACCCTGCTATCAGCCTCATTTACATAAAGAGTGAAATAAACTCCCCATGGTCATATACAGCCCTGATCAAGCAGTGGCAGGATTGGAACTTTAGCCTTAGACTGTTCTGCTATTCTGTCTCCTGAGGGTTTCTCCACTTACTCCCCACTGCATGGGCAAGAAAGAATCACAGGGGCAGGAGCAGTGGGAGGGATTTAATTTCAGCTCTGCCCCTAGTTATTCATGTCTCCTCAATGACGTCACTGAATCTTGCAAGCCTCATGACTTATTTAATCTGGAAGGTGGTTAAAAGTCCTCCAGCATGAGTTACTATGATAGAAGTGTATCGAAACGGCTCATGTGTAGAAGCTTTGAGTACCATAAAGGTCTTCTGCATGTGTCATGATTAAGACGATGCTACAGAATGTGATGTTTTTTGGGAGAGAGAAATGGCTGTGGCCCAGCCCTGAGTTCTAGTTTGTCACACGAGTGGGACCTTTCTGACACTCTATAGTCTCAGCTGTAAAATAGGGATGCCGTGTCCTGCTGGGCAGCTTGAGTGACGAGCACACTCACCGGACTCTGAGTGCGGTGACAAACAGTGTCTAATGCAGGGAAGGGACTCTGTACCTGCAGGGGAAGCAGATGGCGCCGTTGAAGATGCAGTAGATGAGGGGGTTGATGGCACTGTTCAGGGCTGGTAGGTTCTGAATGATCACAGAAGCGTAGAAGCGCTCCTTGGTGTCTGGAAGGAGGTTAAAGTTGTCCAAAATGTCAAACAGGAAGTATGGGCTCCAGCAGATGGTGAAAGCTGGGGAGAAGAGACCCATTAGCACCACAGAGACCACAGCCCAGGGGCTTGGCCAGCCATGGAATTTCAACTGAGTGTTCCCTGGTACCTGTTGTGTCACAGAAACATCAGGGCTGGCAACACTGCTAGAGCAGCTGTGTGTTAGCATTGGTGCTGTGTTTGCTGAGACATATCCTCGTGTCTATGCACACACTCTGAAGATGACATTTCCAAGCCAACTAGTGTTCCTAGACCTTCTGGATCTATAAATGAGGGGGGCGAGGGAGACATCCAATTTCTACTGCTGGAGACTGGGTGTCAAAAGACCAGGAACCCACGACCAACACAGTGCTGCAGAAAACTCAGCAAAAATCCCTGACCAGACTCTGCTCCTGGTATTAGGGACTAGCACGGTGATGGCTGATCCTAATATGTTTGGAGCACAGCCCTGTTTAATCACAATAGTCTCAATTTCCCTTTTCCATGTCTAGTTAACCTCTCCAGAAAATCCCCATCAAATATCCCTGCCCAGGTTACTTGATGTATGTGAATCCCTTGATTCTGTTTGGCGCTTACACCTCAAAGGAAATGGCTCGGATGTGGGAGTTCAGAGTCTGAAGATTAATTTCGTATACAACTTGACCGGGCCCCAGGTATTTGGGTAAACAAAGTTGTTTCTGGATAAGATTAATGTTTGATTCAGCAGACTAAGAAAAGCGATTGATCTTATCATCCAATCTGTTGGAGGCCTGTGTAGGGAAGACTGACTTTCTCCGCCTGTCTTTCAGCTGGGCCTTTACTGTTCTCTGCCCTCATGCTTGGAGTCAGACTGGAACCTGCACCAAGTCTTCTGTTTTTAGGCCTTTTAACTCTGACCTGGACTAGGACATTATCTGTCCGGGTCTTCAGTGTGCGAAGTGGAGAGCTTGAGATCTCTTGGCCTTCATAATAAGAAGAGTCAATTTCTCATAATAAATCAGAATCTATTTGTTTATCTATCACCCATCCTTGCATCTTCATCTATCTATTCATCCATCCACCCATTTATTATCAATCATCTATTTATCCATCCATCCATATAGTCTATTCATCCATCCATCATTCATCTATCATCTGTCAGTCTACCTAACCTATGTGCCCATCCATCCATCCACCCCATCCATCATCTATCATCTGTTTATGCATGAATTCATCCATCCATTATCTATCTATTCAGCTACCCATCTATCGTTTACCTATTCATCTATGCATTCCTCAATTATCTATTTATTTATATTTTATCTATTCATCCATTTATCTGTTCATAATCCTTCTATTGTCATCTATCTATCTATCTACCTACCTACCTATCTATCTATCTATCTATCTATCTATCTATCTATCTATTTATCTATCTTCTCCTGTTTCCCTGGAGAGCATAGATTGATACAAGGCCACATGCTTTTGGGCTGAACTCTGTCTCTGTCTCTGTCTCTGTCTCTGTCTCTGTCTCTCTCTCTCTCTCTCTCTGTCTCTCTCTCTCTGTCTCTCTCTGTATCTCTCTCTGTCTGTCTCTGTCTCTGTCTCTCTCTCTCTCTCTCTCTCTCTCTCTCTCTCTCTCTCTCTCTCTCTCTGTCTCTCTCTCTCTTCCTGGCTCTCTGATACATCTTCACCACTCTTACCACCCCATACTGACAGAATTTTTCTCAAAGTAGGAAAAATTTGACTTTTGTGGCCATGAGGCAAGCTTTCCCTATAATGGTTTGAGAGGAGCTGTAGCTTTCTGGGAACTTTGGAATGAGGAATTAATTCATGACATTTTGGCCCCAGATGGTGGCAATGTATTATAAGATGGAAGTCATTCAGACAGAAAGACTGGAGGTCATTCTGGATCCTGAGTAATGAACCTCATCACTATGCAAAGAAGAGTAGTCTTGGGCTTCAAGTATAAAAATGTTTTCTGCGGTCATGTGGTCGTGTCTGTGTGTGTATGTGTATGTGTGTGTGTGTGTGTGTGTGTGTGTGTGTGTGTGTGTGTGTAACTGCAGGGATGCTAGCTCTCCTGCATGCTTCAGGCTCTGCCACCCCAGCCAGCAAAAGCTTAGCCACATACCAGGCATTATTCAATGCCCAGCTGGATATTCATGCATGAGAGAACTCTGTTTATAATTTCTCCAGTCTAGAAACCTAACTCTCTTTTACATATGTATGCAGCTACTTTCAGAAATACTAAATTTTTCAGGAGTGCAATTCCCTTGTAAACAGAAGAAAGACTACTTTGTTTAGTTTGGAGCTTTCCCAGGCTTCGCTTACCTGCTTAGAAAATCAAGTTGCCGACAATGAGACTGCTTACATTTTTAATATCTCCATGAAAATGCACCTGTGTTGGCTTCTGTTTATAGCTGTTACTATGTCTAGGTGTAAAACTCCAATTAATTTATTATTTTTCTAGTGCAGCAGTCCCTATAGAGTAGCACACCAAAAATTGGTATTGTTATATAATATATGATTTTCTTTCTGGTTTTTAGACTATTGTTGGGACAGTACATTTATTTTTTAAAATGGCAGGGAGGTATCACATACACTCATCACTTGAAGATGGTAAAAGTCTGTTGCAAGATATTTATCCTAGAAAGGGTCATGTTGGTCTTGCCACACTTGCTGAGAATGTGTGGCATCCCTGGTGGGCATCCCTGCTGCAGACTGAAGGATATAACGGGGCTTGGGGATATGGATCACGCTTATGAAAGAATGCACATGTAAGCACACACTCTTCTCCACTCCACACCCGGGGGTGTGAATCTGCAGTTCTGACTGGGAAGGCAGGGGAGTCTTTGACCTGCCTCACAGCCTCTGAGAACCATTTCTCAGAGCTCTGGTGAGTCGTACCTGCTCTGTTCTGCTCTGCCTGTGCCATGATCTGCACATGGACTCTGAGGCTGTGTCACGCCGCACTGTGTGTGGTTTGTTTGGCATTTTGCACCTGTGTTTTGGAAAGGGGAGGCAGGGTGTTCTGACAATTTGACATGAAGCTAATATTTTCTTGGGGTTTCTAAGAGCTTTCAGAGGTGCAAAGAGAGGGCATTTCAGCTAAATAGAGAGAAGGAAGGAGAGGTCCTTCCCCTTCTTGCAGCTCCTCATTCATTGGTTTATGGGACCCTCATTCAGGCCTCAAAGATAATATGTAAGTAAAACAAAAGCAAGCCTTGTTCTCATGGATTTACTGCTCCAGCAAGGGAGATATATAATAGGAGGGAATGTATGCATCATAATAAAAAGATAGATGATGTATAGATTGATGATGTCCAGATAGATGATAGCTAGATATGGAGGACAAAGTGGCAGAAGATAGATGGATGATAGACAGATAACAGAAAGGTAGAAATAGGAACAATGAAGAAAAACAGAGCCAGGTAAGACTGGAAGAGATGATATAAGAGCACTTGTCATTGTCAAGGATGTCTGACAAAGATGTCATTGTCAGGGAATAAAACAATGTATGCATTCATCTTCAAGGAGAACATCTCCATTGGGAACAACATGAGGTGACTTTTGTGGGTGCTAAGAGCAGAGAGAAAGGAAGAGGAAGGGACAGAAGACAGGAAGGAGGAGGGTGGAAAGGGGCCATAGAGAAGGACTAGGAGTGACCAGGACAAGTGGGACACACTCCTATTGTTCCTCTGTTCGTGAACCTCAGATCTGCAGAGAGAGTGTCTTCAAGGAGGCAACTGGAATGGCAGGGTGATCCCCAGCTTTCGCTACTTTGGCCCTCATCTGATTTTCCCCAAATTATGCAATTCATGCCCTGAAGGAGAGTTATATTCATAAGGGAGGGGGCCATAGAAACCAAATGTCAGCCCTTGGAGAAGCTACAGAGGGGCAGTGAGTCTCACACATCCCTTCCCAAGCAGAGAAAGAACAAAGCGCTTGGGTCCTCTCTTGTGGGGCCTCACCAGCAGTTTGCTTTTGGAAGGCTCATACAGTTCTTCAGCATAAGGAAGGATATTGCTTACCAAGGACAATGATGATGCTGTACTTGATGGCCTTGACTTTTGCCTTTGAGATGAACCCCCGGTTGTAGCTGGTGCACAGTTTCCCATCTGTAGATAAAACCGAGGAGGAGAGGCTATAGAATGAAATGTTTAGGAGGGGACACTTTCGGTTTCTGCCAACAGAAATACTGACTGATAGACTTGCAGCTTTCGTGTGGGCAGAACAATGTAAACCCTGCATGCCTACACCCTTCCTGGACATTTTCAGAGCAAACATGGCTCAGGGCTGGTTGCTGGAAATTGCTCATCTAGTGGATTTAGTACAAAATGCAGATCCTGTGGGATGGCTAGAGGATTAGTCAGCTTTTCATTGTTGGGGACACAATACCTGTCACTCACACCTTAAGGGAAGAGAGGTTTATTTGGCTCATGGTTTCAGAGGGTTCTGTCTATGTTTGGGTTGCTCCAATGCAAAAGCATCATGGTGAAAGGGCCTGGTAGAGGGAGGCTGCTTACCTCACAGTGGGCAGGAGCATCGCAGGGGAAAAGCAGCAGAGTAGAGAGACCCAGGGGTTATACACTGCCCTGTGGGCCATGTTTACATTACCTACCCGGACACACTCAGGAGTGTGCTTTACTGATGTCCTAGGTGGCCCCCAGTGCAATCAGGTTGATACAATGAAGTTTACCCAGTACAGCTAGACTCTTCCTGGAGACATAGCTGTAAGTGGAATTAGACGACATGACCCCAGAGCTGAAAGCCTTCCCCTGGGAGGGCATAAACCCCAATTTAGACTGATATGCCTGTGGGGTGGAAAAGTCACTTTCCTAGACTGGTTGGCCCTTGACCAACTGTTTCATCTAACACAGAAACTCTGCTCCTAACCAAACCAGGGATATCAAAAACTGCCCCACATCTGAGCCTGGATAAGACTTCAGTTGTCAGTGGATTGTCATCTGATGGTAAAACATTTGAGAGGAGAATGTAAAAATCCACTGAAATATAAGCTAGATGAGGACAGGGATTTGATTTAGCCACTCTCATGACCTATATCAATCAGATGATTAATAAATACTCGCTGGCAGAATCAGTAAACACAGTGTCACACTGAAGAAGTATTGGTGAAACTAAGGTTGACTCAGTGAGACAGAAATTAATGAAAGGAGTGTTGAGATGGCAAATTTGGGTGAAGCTTTGGCCGCGGGACTGTTTGTCTGTGAGGAAGTCTTTACTCTGGTAGCTCATGTGACACCTCTAGATGGCCACAGGTCTGCCCCAGAGCACAAAACATGGACAAGATGACATCTGTCCCCTCACCTCACACAACTGGGGGCCATTGAATTGACCTCAGTGGGCCTGTCCCAGTGCCTACCTACATCAGGCAAGGAAGAGCAGCTAAACACAGTGCTCTGTTGGGTTGTTTGGGTTTCACGTTTGAAGCTTTTTGTAATCTCCATAGAAATGGATCCAAATTTACCTTTGTCCTATTCATTCAGTCCCATCTCTAAGCCAACCCAGCCTTACCCAACCAACACAGTGTATATGCACAATGTATGGAATGAACAGAAAGCTAGAGTTCTCATTGTCTAGGAGCTGCCAGCTCCGCAGGAAGATCACACACTGTCCACGTGGAGGGCGAGACTCATAGATGCTGACCAGTCACCAGCAGAGGAGACGATGTGGCACCCCCACAACTCTGCCCAGAAGGCTGCCCAGGGGATGCAGAGCACCAGGTAAACTGGTAATGACAGGAGAGGATTTCAAAGGCAAAAACTGAGGTGCGGGCATATGACTGAGGAAGGCAGAGGGAACGCCACTGCCAAGAAATGAGAGAAAAACCGTGGAGGATGCATTCCAACCATGTGGAGTCACTGTGTTTGGCTTCATCCTACCAGCACGTGGGGCGTGACAGTGTAGTGCGGTGTTATGACACACCGGGGAAGACCTGTGTGTCTTTACAGAGCCTGGTCTGGACTTGTGGGGCAGCTGCAGCAAGCCATGGGAGCCTCTGGGGACTCTGCAGTGTGAACATTTCCTCACTGAAGGGGACAGCCTATTACCAGTAACAACAGAAATGGAGGAATTTTTAGGTGAAAAGAACGAAAATCCTAATAAACAGTTGATTCTTATGTCCTAAGGTATACATTGTAAGGTCACCCTGAGACAGTATTACAGGCTTTAAATTATTCTTTGTATTTCCCAGAACCACAGAACCTCGGTATTGTAAGAGAGTAAATTCTGGAAAAACACCTATGGGAATAGTTCTCAGCTGGGGGCAATTGCGCTTTCCAGAGGGCTTTGACCTTACCTGGATGTGATTTTTGGTTGTCACAATGTGGAGTTCCTACTCATCTAGTGTAGAGAGGTCACAGATGCTGCTCTATCAATGCCCAGGACACCCCTCCTGCGATACTTATAAAGTCCAAATTGCTGAAAGTGTCAAAGGTAAGAAACCTGATTTCCAGGATTGAATTTTAGGAATGACCAGGCTTCAGGGTCAGCCCTGACTACACCTTCCAGCTCTATCCACGAGTGCTCAGGCAAATGGCCCAGTGTTCCCAGCCTCAGCCCATCTAGAAGCTGAGGCGTAAAACCTCAAACACACAGAATTACTTTAAGTTTACATATGATAATACATTTAAGGAGCCAAACTCTATACTGGGATATCAGTTACCTTGTCAACTGAGATGAATGCAATTTTCACAGTATTTCGGTAGGAATCTGAGCTCTTTATGGAGAAAACTTTTACCTTAGGTCTTCTCTTTACTGTGTTGTTATCAGGATATAGCAGAAAACTATGAGGGTGGGATTATACCGATGGGGGGCAAGAAGATGACAGCAGATCAAATTATACCCTTTCAATGTGGCCTCACTTGCTGGTGCTAGGTAACAGCTGGTTTCTAAACAGTGTGGCTTTGGAGAATTACTCAGTCTTTCAGAAAAGTTTTTGAGAATGACATTTGTGCTTAAAAATCTGTTTAAAATGGAAACTGGAAATACCTTCCACAGGGCAACTTGGTGACAATATAATCAACCACCTGGCCTCTGATCTCCCAATGAGTTTAGTGAAAAGCATCTTTAATCTGACCACTCCAGGAAATGCAAAGCCTCCGGCTTCTAAAGATGGCTCTTCAAAGAGGGCTGAGCTACAAAACACCCTTAATTCTCTTTTATTGGTAGATAAAAGGATTATTTCTACTCAGGCCTTGGTACTGTGCTGGAGAGAAAGGAAGTAAAATGCAGCTGTCAACGAGCATTAATGGCTTAGGAAACCTGGAGGTGGTGGGCTTATTAAATCTGAGCTTAGGGAGCTCAGTGACTGAGGCTGCTGCAGTGCCAGGTGCACCCCTCGTGGGGCCATCCCGGAAACCATGTCTCCACATGGGCTGGCTCTTTACTTTCCCAAGTCTTCAGGCCCCCTACAGGGTGACCGGGAGCCCATTCTTCATATGGGATGAGCACCGAGCCTGGAATGATTGGTTCCTGGAGGCTTTCAGTGGAGGCAGAAATCATTCCTGCCATTCCACCTGTGGCCCCATGGTAAGCACAGGTGGTTCGCTTAAAAACAAGGAAGCTGTAAACTGAGATTTTATACCCAGCATGCTTGTGTGTTGGAAACCTTACAGATCTCAGGTTGGCTTAAAAAATTAAACATATTTTATGGTTTTTCCTGACTCCTGAAGTTTTTTTGAAGCTTAAAATTCATTTTTGATCAGTAATGACCTTTGTATTTACAGTGTAATCTGAATGCCCCCAGAACTCATCAGGTAAATGTTTTTAGTACATTTGGCCACCTCTGCTGTAGCTGCAGGACTGGTCATTTCCTTCTGAGGAGTTTGGGTTTTTGTTTTTTTGTTTTTTTTTTTTTTTTACTTTCTAATCTTTCTGGTAGACTCAAGCAGTGTCTCAGTGTGCTCTTGATTGTCCCTGGCCGTGAGCCACCCTCTGAGTTCCTTCCACTGGCATTGTCCCTTAGGTGCTATCCTTCCACCCACTTGTTCAGCCTCAGTGATGACCCTGGGCTGTGGATTATTTAGCATCTGCTTTTCTCTGAATGATCTGCCCTCAAAGTCCTTCTGCCAGGGACTGAGGACATGACCTCTTTCCTGGTTGTTGTTCTCTTCTTGTTGCTATGGGGCTTGTAGCAGAGTCACTTCAGTCCCCTGGGATTTGACCTCATTGGTGTGTCACATCACATACTGTCTTGTCATCATCAGTTGCCTACAGGGGCTGCAGTAGCCTGGTTGGAAGGTTCCAGGTGACCCAGAACATACAGATCCCTTTGACCTTCATGCCCCCAGGGAACCTATCACCCATCACCTGTATCCTGTCATAAGATGCTGCCTCTCTCTCCCAACAGCTGGATACAGCTGCATATATGTGAAAATTCAAGATGAGCACATCTTGAGTTCTTTTCTTGGGAAGTTTTTAGCCTGGTGCCAACTGACAGTCTTAGCCACGTGTGAGGCAGTGTCAGATAACTCTGCAGTTTCTGTACCTCTGCTCTGTAGCTCAGGAGAATCTAGGACCCTGACAGGCCTGAGATACTTGCAGAATCTGATGAGCTGTCTACCAGAGCCCTTTCCTTCTGGGTACAGAGCTGGACTACAGTTCCCAGGTTTCCTTTAGGCAAGGAGTAGTCATGTGATGAAATTTTGCTCAATGGAAACAAGAAGAACCAATGTCTATCTCCCCATACCTGGCCCAAATGAGCCCCTGAGAATTCTCTGCTCTTCTCTCACACCCCTGCCTGTTGGCTGTAGATGTTGAGGAACATCTTGGTAATCCTTTAGTAAATGTGGCAGAATTTCTACCAACTTGAGTTTCTAAATAACCATATGGAACAATGTCCTTCCTTTTGGACTTTACTGCCAATTTGACTTTAACTGAGCAAGAAATAAACTTATGTTGTGATAATGCTTTTGATAGTTTGGGTTTTACACTGCTGCTAACATTTGCCCACTACAGCAGGAATTGGGGCCTTCTAGGTAACGCTGTCTAATACAAAGTGAAAGGTAGCCCCGGCTGAGAGGGCAGGTGGCTAGGGCCAGGGAGCTGAGGCTGGAAGCTGGAAAGTTGGTGGCCCTTATTGCGTTGGAAGAACCACAGATATTACTGGGCAGACAGACCACAGACTCACTGAGCCCAGGCCAGAGATGGAGTGGTAAACTGAGTGTTAACACGCGCAGCATATTGACTGTTACAAGCTGTGTAACAAGGAACTGAAAAAAAAAAAAAAAAAAAAAAAGGCGGAAGCTTAGACAAGGCTTTGCTGGCTTATGGCAGAAATAAAAAGGACTTAGAGAAAGCCCTCAAATTTGGGATCTTGTAGCGTTTCAAATATCGACTGCTTCTGGTCTCCAACAGAACCAACTACGTACTATGTGTGACCAGGTAAAAAGTGAAAACGTAACCAGAGCATTAAAACACACAGGAGCCTTTTTCAGGAGTGCAGACCCCAGCCTATGAAAATGGCCCTGTCCTCATTGAACTGTACGTGCAGAGATTTTTAATGGGAAAACAGCCTTTAAGATTTGTCCTTGAAATAGAGATCAGACTAAGAATGGTGATTTTTTTTTTCAGATAGACTCAAGCTAGTGTCCACAGAGTTGAGAGACAGGATTGGGTGTGAAAAGCAAGAAGAAAGTAGACCCAAAATTCTAAAAAAAATTTAAAACCTGAATTGCATTAAGAAAGACTTTTGTCTATAGTTGCTCTAAGATTGACTAGAAGCAAATAGATGATAAGTTTACTAAGTTCTTGAGATGTCAAGTTAAAGTATAAACCATGTGATCTCCATCTTTGCCAGATCTTTGAGTTAATAAATTTTTACAATTGTACCAATTCTGTGGAAGGGAATTTATATTAAAGCTATACATCGTTGCTTGCCAGTAAGTTGTAAATCTTAATTTTGGCTGTTCCTGCTTACTTTTCTGTAAAATGCTCACTGGTGTTTTACTGATTTTAAAAAATGGATTAGTCTTTTAAAGAGTGTCTTTTAATGTTGACTTTGAGGAGTTCTTTATATATTTAGTATGCTAGTCTTTTCTCAGGTGTACATATTGCTAATGACTTCTCCTAGCTTGTAGGTGTGATGTTTCACGTGTTAACAGAGTTAAATTTAACAGAGTCAAATTTATGCTGTCTTTGTAATTTAATGTAGCAGGTATCTTTCATGAAGGTATCATCTTACTTTTTGTTTTAAAGCCTTCAAAATCTTATTTTTCACATTTAAGCTTCTAGTTCCCTTAGAGCCCGTTTTGTCTATGAACTGAGGTGAAGATTAAATTTCATTTCTTTCCTTGTGATATTATGACATAAATGCAGCAGTCCCTGACTTACAAACACTTGAGCTGTGAACTTTTATAGGTGTAGTGTATAAGATTCACAGGTGCACTGTGTAAGACTTGCTTTGTTGGATCATGAATGAATCCAACTTACAAACATCCTCCCAGGACAGAGCTGGTTTGCAAGTTGGGGACACACTGTATAGGTGTGTGGGGGGCTGTTTTATAGTATTTCTATTTGTCTATTGTGTTGTGCCAGCACTATGCTCTATTAACCACTGACTCTATACCAAGTATTAACATTTGGCATAGCCAGCCTCTCCTATACTGCTCTCCTTATGCAGGAATGCCTGGGATGCTCTTGGCTTTTACATCTTTTTTGTTATATTTTAAATAAAGCATCTTGTTAAGCTCAGCAACATGTAACAATTCACTTTTTATTAGAATTGTGTTAGCTTGTGGATTAGCTGAATAGAGTCAATATCTTTATGATACTGGATCTATCAACAGATAGTTATAATCATTAGTTATTTGTACCTTTATATTTTTCATTTTCTCAATGCTGGGAATCAGAGTAAGGGTCTTAGGATTCAGCTACAACCCCAGCCCTTTCCTTGCTTTTTATTTTGAGACAGGGTCTTGCTAAGGTGCTAAGTTACCCAGGATGGCTTTGAGTTTGCAATCATCCTGCCTCAGGCCTCCAGAATGCTGTGATTATAGGCATGCACCACCATGCCTGGCTTTATATTTTTCTTGTGTGCATTTTGTTCATTATGGTTGTTTGCAGAGAAACCATTTTATCAGTTACTGATGAGGAAGCTGATCCTGAGAGCAAGTAATGGCATCCTCTTAAATTTGTTAAGCTAGAAAGTGAAATGATTCTAACCCAGTTTCTAATCCACAGCTTTATCTCCATCCCACTGTGTCTTACCTAATTTGAAACATGCAATTTGGGTATCTCATAGCTCACATCACATCTGCCAATCCACGATGGCTGGAACGAATCCTATGCACATAGTAATGCTTTGTGTGCCATGTAATGTACCTCCCTAGCTCCTGCCCATGCAGAAGGGTTCCAGCTAACAAAAACAGATACCCTGGGCAGCAGGAGTATATTCCTTTATGAAATACAATGTGCAAGATTTTAGTCTGTCTATCATCCCATATGCCCACTCTGGGAAAGTGCCTAGATCATTCATGAATCAGTCTTTTTTCTTTTAGTTAGCCTAGGAGTGGGAGAAAATAAATTTTTCACCAAGATGACTGGTTCTCACAGTAGGAGGGTGTGAATGTTGCAGGCAGTGTTTACAAAGCAAGCTTCTGTTCACACTAATCATTGCTAATGTCCCCTCACTGATGAGCAATGATCCTGGTGTGCCTGTGTGGCTGGAGCTCCTAAGATATCTGCCAGCCAACTCCAGAGCCACTTGGCTGCTGTGACAGATAGGGAGTCGTGTGGGTTCCATTTGAGAAGGCAACTCGGGCATGACGTGATCTTTTGAGAATAGCAGCTGGTGTCGTTCCAGAAGGAGGACTCTGGCACTCCTGGAAGAGCTGCTAGACTTAGTTCTGATAGATACACAGAGTTGCATTAAACAGTAAGACCAGCTGTGACATTTCCACCTCTGGAGAAATGGTCGTCACACTCCAGATCAGCCGAAGCAAATCTCTCAGTGCCTTGTGCCATGTCTGTGCTGGAAGCCAGGAAAATGGGAGAAAGGGGAGGTGTTGTAGGAAGAAGCCATGAGAGCTTGGCCACACTGGGGAGGACTTCAGAGAATGGGGTGGGGACGGGCTGGCAGAATGTGGCAACCTCTCACCCACACCTCCAACAGCATCTGCCCTGCTTGCTCTTGGGCGAGTGTGGTGATCTTGGGAAATGAGGTGTCCTGCATGGCTCCTTGGGCTCAGAGAGGTGTGCAGGGGAGGGTGAGGGTCAGATCCCAGGGCCACAGGCAGTGAAGCACAGGCTGGGCCTGGGTAATTGATAGCAATCAGGACAGGGTTAAGCTGAACTAAGTCTGAGAGTATAGAAGGACCTCAGCTATGTTCACAAAATTGGGCCAGGTACCTACTGGGGTGACCCACTTTTCCAGTTTTACATAGATCCAAATAAAACATCAGCAGGTGAGACTGGGGAAGCCAAGGTTTAGAGGAGTGTTGTGTGTGAGTATGTGTGTGTGTGTGTACAACAATGACCTTGAGTTTGGATTTTTAATAAAAAGTAAGGCCAAGCATGGTGGTCTTAAGGCACCTCCCAGCACTCTGGGAGGCTGAGGCAAGAGGATTGCAAGTTTGAGCCCATACTGGGTAGTTTAGTGACTTACAGAGACTGTCTCAAAATAGAGCTGGAGATGCAGCTTAATAAAAGGACTTGGGTTCAATCCTCAGACTAAAAAGGTAAAAGGTAAAAGACTAAAAAGGTAAAAAGTCAGTTTGTTTTTTTCTTCTTTTTACTTTCTTTCTTTTTTAATTTAAGTTCTTCTTTTACTCACTGGCGCCTCTCTATAATGCTCTTCTCTCTGGAAGGCAGCCTGATTTAGAGAAGAAATCATGGCTTTTCTATCAATCCTATATGCATTTGAATCCTGGTCATGTCTTATGCTACACATAGAAATGAGATTGCTTAACCTGTAAGCCTGCTCTTTATTTACATAAAGCAGTCAGGCCCCTCCTCGTGGGCCTCATGGGGACTAAGGCAGGGAACTGGGGTGTGTGCAGGGTGTCTCCCGACGTGACGTCAGCTGCAGCTGTCTGTCTCTGTGCTGCACTGTCAGATGCTTTGTCACCCCAGTCTTCAGCACCTCTCCTGAAGAGCGGGAGAGCACAGCTGAACAGAAGCCAGAGTGAGAGTCACAGTGCGCCGGTCTCCACCCATCCACACAGGGATTCTCATGCCCGCTATTCCTTATGAGCACTGGCAGCTGTCTCCCGTGGTATGGAAAAATTACCTATGCAGCGGATAAAATAAACTCCATCTTGGTCACACACCTGCTGTTAGCTGCAAGTCTCATTACACACGGCCTTCCGGGGTGTCTTGTCCAGGCCCCCACTTCAACCTGTTGGAGCCAGACTGCCTGTGTAACTTTGCAATATGGCACAGCTCATAATGGCCCATGTAGGACATAAATGAGCTCTTTTTACTCTGAATGTTTGGGTTGTAGCTTGCTGCCTTTGTTGATGGCAAGTGGGTGTACAGAGTGTATCCATGTATGTGTGCCTGGGTATATGAAGGCTTGTGTACTTGTGTATGTTTGGTGTGTGCACATCCTGTTGTGTGAGCTTGAGGAAAGGAAGAGCCTGGTAGAGCCTGTCTCACGCTGTAGAATTACCCCACTGTAATGACTACCAAGCCCCCGGCCCTCTCTCCCTTTTCTGGGTGGAGACTGCTACATTTCTCCAGTGACAGGAGTTAGGCCCTGGAGCCTTGCCTAAGAGGCACAGCAAACTCTAGGTCTCAGAGCTGCATAGGAGGTGCCCACGCTCATGATCTTGGATGTGGAATGGTGACAGGTATAGAAGGGGACCTTAGGGACTGGTGCACAGGGACAGCAGAAGGCTGCTTAACTCCTCATGGCCCAGGATTGTTCTTTGGACAGGCAGCAGGGTTGCTCATCGTAAATGCAAGCCCTTGGGTCTGTGGGCTGCCATGCTGTCCTTGGGCAATGGTACATCTATCTCTATCCTGTAGGTATGTCTGGCTGATCTGAGACTGGGGAGACACCATCTTGGTTCATAGGCTGCTTTGGAGGACTCTGATGAAACAGCTTGGCCAGCTCCAGAGGCCTCCTGCCTTCTCTTGATTCTCAGGGGGGCAAGAAGCCAGGACAGAGTCTACTGGAACAGCTTGAGGGGTCAGGTGATCAACCCATAGGCTGGTAATCCAGGAAGCCTCAGCTCATGGTTGCCAGAGAAAAACCGGCCAGGAGCAAACACCAGCAAGTAGCCAGGCCAGTGCCCTGGACTTACCTGAGTAGTTGGAGATCACTGTCTCAGGAGCTTTGCTTTTCATCCAGATGGTTCTGATCACAATGCTGTAGATGATGCTGCAGAGAGAGGAAAGGTGTGACATGGCCAGTGGACCCCTACATGAAGGACATAGGAGACAGACCATTTCATCTCTCTGAGGGGAAGAAGGGAAGCACGGCGTCTTGGTCATGCTGTCCCCATCTTGGCTGGAATGGGGAAGACCACAGAGATCAGTCAGAGGGAGCCCCTGTTTCTGCAGTGAGGAGGCAGGACCTGGGCAAGGCGAGTAGCCCAGGTGAGAAGAGGGAAAGCATAATTGGAATCCAAGCAGCCCTCAGAGTTAGTGTCCTCGGCTGTGCACTTGCAGTAGGACCTTGACACTGGGCACTCTTTCTGGGGGGCCCCTGTGTCTCGGCCTCCTGAATCCATGCCTACAGGTAATCTTCTCCTTCAAGTCTGGACAGGGCCCAGGGCTTGCTTCCGATGAAACCAGAGAGGTACATGGGATTATGTAGGTTGCAATACCTGCCTTGTCAGGAAGGAGCCAGTTGCCCTAAGGGCTGTGACCTCCAAGAAATGAAATCTGCTAAGGATCACAAAGATTTGGAAAGATCCTTCTTTCAGCTGATGACCCTCAGCCCAGCCCTAAAGACACTTGGATGGCCACTGTACTTAAGTGGGGACTCAGTTAGGCCCTGTCCAGAACCCCAACCCACCGACACTGCAGATAGCATGAGTATCATTGTTTAGGTCACTGAGTTTGTGATCATTTGTTACACAGTAATAGCTAATGGATGCACCGAGCCTTAGCTGAGATTCTATAAAAGGGGACGAATAACACCAACCTCTTGAATTCTTTGTGTCCAATGTGCTACAATTTAGAGTGTTAGGCATAGTACTTGCAAATCTGTGGAGACCTAAAAGTGTAACTCCCTTTTTTGTGCCCTTTTTGCCTGTTTTTCACATCCCATCACACCGACACTTGGATGATATAATCTGTGCTTAACAGGGTGTTAATGATTTGCACACATCAGCACATTGCGGATTCCGCTTCCCCTTTGTTAAATATAAAACTTAGACCTTTCCAAATGTTATTTGACGTTTCAAATTTAATTACCTAAACTAAGAAACTTTGGAACAAAGCGCTGCTTTATTTCAGAACTGTGTAATTTTTTTTTTTTCTCTTGAGAATTACTAGTTGAAAGAAAAAAGAAACAGAGCTCCAGTTTGCAGTAACTGGCAACGCATTAATTGCTTTTAATGATCGTTAGACTATAATTTAATTAATGACTGTGTTAAAACCCTCCACTCCCTCCTGCATTTCCCGTTCCTTCTCAGCAGTCTCCTCTCAGTGCCCTGGGGAAGCTTCGGGCCTCTTTTGAAACACTCTGTTCCTTCTTGTACACCTTCCTGGAACTTTTCTGTAATTTATATACCTCCATTAAGGAAAAAAATGAGAAAAAATGTT
Source organism: Cavia porcellus (assembly GCF_034190915.1). Taxonomy (NCBI): domain Eukaryota; kingdom Metazoa; phylum Chordata; class Mammalia; order Rodentia; family Caviidae; genus Cavia; species Cavia porcellus. The sequence continues at coordinate 18,993,164 of NW_026947506.1, forward strand.
ATTAGTGAGTTTCTTCTTCTCGCTCAATCAAATATCTCTTAGATCACTTAAACTCCTTTCCTGGATAAATGAAATACAAGGCTAAGTTTCCCTCTTCCAGGAAACATTAATCATACTTCACTGATCAATAGCTCAGATATTAATTGATTATCAACCATACATACCGTGGAAGAGCTAAGGAGAATCCTATGAATTAGAAATTTTTTTCTGCCTAGGACTATTCAGATGGCGAGTGGAGAGCCAGGACATGGCCCTGCTCCTTGGCAAAGGGTTGCTCCTGGGTCCTCATGAATTATTGCCCAAACCAACCTACTTCCCAGGACGTGGCTGCCCTGCACCACAGGGCCCTGGTGTCATCCTTGTCTGCTGCTTCCTCATTCTTCCCTGCACAGCAAGCATTGCAGATGGTCCCTTGAAATTGACTCCATGAGCTGGACCTTCCTCCCATCTCTCCTCTTCAGTGTGAGTGCAAACAACCTCTCTTCCTTCTTTGGATCACTTCTTTTATTGCTAAGTATGCTATGTAGTACTTAGCATTTTCACCATTTTAGTTGCACAGTTCTGTAGCATTTGGTGTCTCTGCAATATTGTGTGACCTTCACCACCATCCATCTCCACAGCTTTTCATCTTCCCTGAATGAAACTGTCCCCCTTAATGCAAGAACATGCAGTGCTCCATACTGTTGTGGGTTTCCCTGGTACAGGGCCATGCTAGCCTCTGCGTCATCCAGTTTTAACTTAGGTGCTGTCAAAATGCGTGCCCCTTATACACTTTCCGCCTCCTGCCTGACTATTGCCATGATCCCCTTGCACATCTATGTCCCCATCTACAATGCCAGGGCCACCCTCAGAGCTGGGGCTGCTGTTCTCCTGCTCAACCTCCCACTTCACCCCACAGCCCACAGTCCTAGGAGACGCACAGCAATCAGGCCTCCCCAGTCTTCCTCTGCTTCCTCATATGTACCATTCTCCTCTTTACTCCTGTGATCCCCTGTGTCTGGACACAGCTTTCTCCTTGCCAAGCTGTCCACAGAGCAGGCAACCTGAGCTGGGCCTGAAGCCAAGCTCCCTGTTCCATGGATGGTCAGTAAAAGTGAGTCCCAGGGCTCCCCACCCCTCTTCATCTGCTTCACCCTTCTCCAGAACCCATTTCCATTCTTTTTCAGTTCATTCTTCAAAGATCATGTTGCTGTGAAACCTTTCCATGCTGCTCTGCTCCCCATCCTTGGGTTCTTCATGCCTGGGAAATATGTCATCATGTACCCGCGTGGTGGACAGATATAAAAGGCCAAGTAACCTACTGCTGGAAATATAGTAGTTCTGTCCCAGAATAGAAAAGCATCTTCACTGACTTGGATATGATTTATACTGTGTCTTTGATCTCTCTTCACTCTCTCATCAGGCTTAGGTTTTCTGGAAGCTTTTTAGACATCTAGAACTTGAAGGATCTTTCCATTGAAGAAAGTAGCCCTTCCTTAACTTACTGCTTCAGTCACCAATTCTTAGAAGACCATCTAAACATATGTATGTTCCTTCCCATCATTCATAGAGGCAGTATACGGTGGTGGGACAGGAGGAGGGCCTATCACCAGAGCCAGGCTCCCAGGACTGTCTCAGGAGGATACTGAGGCCGGCTCCTGAGTCTTTTGTTCTGGACCAATCCAGGAAGCAATGCAGGGTGCTGTGCTCAGACCTCAAGTGTTCCCACAGGGTCCCCAAGGGTCAGCACAGGGTTGGAGCTTGAGGGTTACGCATCTCAGCCTTGGCACAAGAAGACTTCAGAGCCAGAGGGGTCTGTGGCCCCATCTCTGCCCATGGCTGCCCTGACCCGCCTTGGGCTGGGCAATGATACTAGCTGCACACTGGAGAGCTCACCGGACCTTGCACACTGTGCAGCAGGGGATTGGCCAGACACTTCAGAAAACATTGAGGATCCTTCCTGGTCAGACCCATCTCGCTTTTCACTTCAGACTGTGTAGGTTGACACCACCTACTTTGTTCCAACACTGGCTGCCCCACCATGAACACTGCAATAGGCAAGCAGAAAAGTTTATTTGGGGCTACAATGATAAAATGAAGACACAAAAACTATTGCAAAGAGATGAAGTCCTGAGAAGATAAAATGTAAGTGGTACAAGAGTATGATAGGAGGATGATTTGTTCTGGGGGTCTAGGAAGCCATCTCAGAGAAGGGGAGGTTTCAGCTGAGATCAAATTTCAGACAGTGTGTAGTAATGTGTTTTAATCTGTGATAAAGATAAATGCACAAGAATACACTTTTATCTGAGTTGGACAGTCTTGGAAGAGTGTTCAAGACCAGAGCTTACAGCACAGCCTCTGAGGACAGGGGTGGGCAGAAGGGAGGAAGAGATCTATCTTCCCATCCAGAGATCTACCTTTCCATCCAGGGTCCTGTGCATGTGCTCAACTGTTCTCTTGTGGTGGCCCTGGCTGCCAGGTGGCATTGGGACCTGGGGAAAGGCATTTGCAAGTGTGGAATGTGTGTCCATCCCCCCATCCTTGGTTTTTCTCCAGCTCTTTATGTGGTAGAGTGACTGATGCCAAGGCAGAGAGAAGAAGCTCAGAAGAATCCCATGCCATCTGGATCAGGACTGCTGAGCTGGAACCCAAGTGTGTGTCACCTCTCAGCCAAGCACTCAGAGGGGGAAGTCAGGGACGAGCCATCACGGCCAGCCCTGCTGTGTGCTGGTCCCTTGTACAGTGCTTTAGGGCCTAGTCTCATTAACTCCGTCTGCTAACATGGTGCTGTGCGCCGTAAAGGCTCCCTAACTCCTTTATTAAGACTGGGGAAGCCTTTCCAGAGTTCAGGAGATACCACCTTGCATCACATTGGCCAGGACTGGACCCTGTGGCTGTTGCTGAGCAGTTCCCACACCAAGGTGGTGGGGGGTGGCCAGTGGAATGTATGCTGCAAATCAGCCCCACTGTCGACCAGGACAGACCTTCCTCTCTCCTCCTCTTGGGCCACAGCAGGTAAGATGTCACCTCCTTTCCAGATGGACTGATAGACTGAGGCCCTTGTTATTCTCCTTTCCCTGGACTGCTGGCCATGTCCCGAGAGTCTGTTATCTACGGAGTCTTTGTCCTCCACAGAGACCAGCCCAACAGGGGGCTTTCTCATGCTCTGATTTCCACTTCTCAAACAGCTCAATGGCTTTTCCTCACAGTCACTAGCCAGTGCTCCGTGACTAATGTCTGTGTCCTAACTTATTCCTGCTTGCTCATTGCACCTAGTGGGTGTGAATTTTCCCCACCTTGACCTTTATCTCATAATAGGAGGACGAGAAACCAATGAGACAGCCATAAAACAAACACAGCTCAAGGGAATCAATGACACCAGGGACAGCACCCTCCTCTGCAACAAGCAGTCAGCCCCCATGGATTTCGGAGCCCTGCAGCTGCTGTGACCCAGAAAAGCAATGATTGCCTAAGCTGTCAGTCTCTGCAGCTTGGTCCCAGGAGCCCAGTTGAGTCATTGATGGAACAGTGACATCTGCATTCACACACAGACAGCACACAGCTCTTCCTGCATTGCCTTCCTCCTTCTCGGCCTGCCTGGTAAAAGAAGTCCTGAGTGTTAGAGCGGAGAGACATGTAATTCCAGAACTATTCTAGGCTCTTGTTAGAGGGGAGACCCCTAGCCAGATGCCCCTGTTCCCAGGTGGAGCCGCCTGCCTAGAGAGAAACCAGCTCTGCTCTGGCTTCCCTGATGTGCCTCAGGGAAGCTCAACGTCCAGGGAGGTCAAGCCGAATTCTCAGGTTTCCCAGGGTGGAGAGAAGCCTGGGGAGGCCTGTGTTAGGTAGGCATTTGAGAACCCAGGTAATCTGCTTTTAGCATCATTTCCATTAATCAGCAAACAAATGGCTGGTTCCTCTCCTCCTCCAAGGGCCTTCTTACATTGCTGTGACTCACCTCTGATTCGCTACTCTTTACCTCCCCCCTGCAGCACCTTTACCTCTAATTCAAGCACCCTGGCACCTGTTCAAGCATCCTGACAGCTATGGTTTGGTGGAAGAAGGCAGTTGAAATAAAACATGCATGTTAATTTTCTGACTCATAAAGAATGGGGAGCACTTGCTCAGAGAAGAGCTGGAGGCTCAGCTGTCGGGGTTACCTGGTGTGACCCACAAAGGAACCAGCCATTCAGCTTCTCTGAGCCCTAGGCCAAGTGGGCCAGGCTTTGAACAGTGTCCTGTAGGGTGCTCCCCCACTTCCAGTACTTTAGGAGACTGAAGATGACCAAAAGAGGAGGAGATTCCTATAGTGTCAGGGGACACTTGAAAAATATTCACCCAGTTTAATAATTGAAGAAATGACTATTAAAACAATCAGAAGCTGGGCATGGTGTCTCACGTCTGTAGCCCCTGCACTCTGGGAAGTTGAGGTAGGAGGACTGCAAGTTCAAGTCCAGCCTGGGAAAGTTAGTCAATTAGTGAGACCCTATCTCAAAATAAAAACTGAAAAATAATGGTGTAGCTCTGTGAAAGCCTTAAATTCAGTCCCCCAGTACCATAACAAAACCAAAACTAAAACAGTGAGATACATTTTCTTAACCTCATAGACAATACCTTTTCTATGGGGTAGTTTGTGAACTTTCATCAAACGTCTTAGAAGGAACATTGTCTTTGATGTTGAAGTTCCACAAATGTCTTCAGAGGAAACAATCAGACAGTCACGAATGCCTTTCATCAAGAGGGTTTTTACCAGGGCGCTGTTCACAACATCTAAGCCCAAAGACTGATCTCCTCCCTGCACGTTGTGTGCCACACCATGGCAGGTGCGAGGACACCAAAGGCACAGGTTCCATGCAGCCCATGCACGTGTGACATGGAAATCTCCTCCTGTGGTCCCTTACCTCACCCACACATGGAAGCAACCATTTCACATTGGCATGGGACCAAGGCAGAACTAGTCACAATCAGTTTTGGGGGTCCTCTTTGTTGGGACCTATCAGTGCGGCACCAGGGGACACCCTGTGGCTTGGCGGTCATTACTACTGCCACCATTATCTGTCCTCTCTCTGCCACCCCACCTGGCCTCTAGCCCACAGACCCTGCTTCTTTTCCCTCAATCTGATCCTCCCTGGGTCCTTTCCTTTCTCAGGGCAGCTTCTAAAGTGTTCTTCTTTGGTTCCCCACTTGCCCGACCCCATTGTGTGCATCTGTTAGCAGATTAGTACATCCAGTACACCCAGAGCCTTTCATTCAGCTTGTTTTTGGCCCATTTATCCTTTCATCTATAACATCCCCAAAGCAGAACTATCTTGCATTTGGAAGTTGTAGGATAGAAGAAAGCGAAATTCATACCATGTTAACCCTGAGTTTCAGTCCCTTGCGATGTTGGGGAAAATTACTTCATTTCTCTGAGTCTGGTTTTTATGCCTGTACAATGAAGACCACAGTCTTCACAGGCCTGTAGGGTGCAGATAGGCACCTGTTTAGCCCATCCTGTGGTTCTTTGGCAGTAAATGTCGACTCCCTCAGCTTGACCCTCTCTTGGAGGACTGGGCTGTGCTGGTGTAGCTTCAGGGAAAGTGTGATAATCTGCTCAGCTCCCTCAAGCACAGCAGGAGTACCATGATCTCTGGAGGGGAGGAACCTGCAGCCTGACACAGGAGCTCCCTGTGGCCCGGTCCCTGCCTCCTACCTGAGGATGGTCAGCGGGATGAAGTATACCAGGACGGCCACCACGGTCATGTACGGAGTCCAGTAAGAGTCATCAGGCCACAGAGCCCAGCACTGCACTTCACCATTGGACAATGTCCTCTTCCCAAATATGATCAGGGTGGGGATGGAGAACAGGAAAGAGAGGCTCCAGGCCACCCCAATGAGGACCTTGGCTTGCCTTTCTGCTGGAGAGAAGAGAAAGATGTGGGAGACAGGACACACCCAAGTGCACATCCAGCATCTCTGCAGGAGGCCATGGGCGCTGCTGCACTGCTCACTGCCTCAGGGTCCCCATGGGTCGAGGGGTGACGACAGAACATGCATCCAGGTCTGTCCAGGAGGGGCCACTCTTACCAGAAGGTCATGGGGGTTACTCCTTCCCTACATTCCCCCCAAACTAAGAGGACTCTTCTAATTATCTTGTTGGTAAAATTTCCTGCCCAAATCCTTCATCTTGCAGTTCTTTAATAAGTAGTCACATGATCTGTTCTATTGGCGATGTGCTTTTGCTTCTTTGCTTTTTAATCTCTTTTTTTAATTGGTATATTCTCAGTTCCTTGCCAAAATTCTTTATGTGAAGGTTATTAGCTCTTGGCCTGCTAAGTACAAATATTTTCCATTTTGATTGTCATCTTCACTCTGTGTTAAATAGTTTATAATTATTTTGTTATAAAAATCTGTGTATTTTGCTTATTGTTTCTAATTTTGGTATAATTTCTGGGAAAACTTTTTGCTTACTAATATTATAAAAATTTTATTTTTATTCTTTTAGTAGTTTTATGTTTAAAATAGTTAACTTTCTCAATCCACCTGGAACCTCAACTGTGACATGTGGTAATTTAATATTTTTTTTAAATGCTCAGAGAGCTCTTCCATAGGGTCTAACTCTTTTCCAACTGATTTGAAATTTTATATGCTTATGCTGCTCTGGTTCTGGTACTATAATGTTCTAAAGAGCAAAATTTACTGTTACACTCTAGTATCTGACATGGCATATTTCTCTTCACTGCTATTGATAGTTCCCTAATTATTCTTATGTTTCTTTTTCCTAAAGAGCAAAACATTTGTCAGCTTCTCTGGACTTGCTGGCCCCGGAACTTGCCACTTTAGTAAAAAAGCAAAAAACAAAACAAAACAAAAAAAGCGAATCTGCTGTTTGATGTATCTGTGTCCATTTATACCCTTATCAATGGTAATTGAAATTACCACATTTCACTGCCATCCTGTGGCCCTCTGATGACAGTCTTTAGGTTTATTCTAAACCTCTGCTTGCTCCATTAACTTTGCTTTCCTTAGATGTAAATCCTTGCAATGCTGCTTTTTTTTTTATTTTTTAAATTTTAATTTAATGTTTTTAGGTACTGGTAACTAAACTTACGGTCTTCACAATGACCTACACCCCAGCCTTTGTTTTCAGTTTGAGCCTGGGTCTGGCTGTGTTGCTAAATTGCTTGGACTGGGTTTGAACTTGGAATCTTCCTGGCTCACCTCCCAGAGTGCTGGGATTACAGTATGCATCACCATACCCAGTTAGAATGTTAAGCACATTCATCATCATCTATTTCTATAGTTTGCCTTGCTTACTTTTTAAAATAGTATTTGGCTTTTTATCAGTAGAGCTAAGCTTTCCTAATAAGCTCCCTCCCCATGGTATCAGTCCCCATTCTTCTCTGTGAGAAATTGGCCAAGGGGCCAAGTAGTGGTGGGTGGGCTCTGCCTAGGGGAACAGCAACAGCAGGTGGCCAACCTGCCCATTGCTCCTCCGAGCCTCTGCTCTCCTGCAAACTCAGCAGCCCACTGAGTGCCCTACCTGGCGTAGACCCCATCTGACCCCAGGCTTGGTGGGCTGGGGGAAGGAGCAGCAAGGCATGGTAGTGGGCCCTCCCTGAGCTCAGGGACTTTCACGCGAGTGGCCACTTCTATTCTGGGCAGCCACAGGTCCTGAGTGCCTTGGGTCCCCACTCCCAGCATATTCTGGGAACATTGGGCTGTGCTATCTCAGTCACCCACTCCATTTCTGGATGGGAAGGTTTTCTTTTGAGTTTGGGATGATAATCAATGAAAAAATTTCTCTACAGTGCTTTCAGGGCTTTGTATCAACAGTAAGAGGATTTGTTCCTGGAAACCTCACAAGTTGCAGTGTAAGTCCCCTTCCTTGTGTGGAATGCTTCTCAGGGGGGTCCAAAGACAGAGTGTAAGCAGGGTGTCTGTCACAGCACATCCTGCCAGCACCTTCCCTAGCAGCTGGGCCACCCCTGGATCCATAGGTGTCCCAGGCTTCTAAGCTTCCTTACTAACACCTTTTTGGAACAATCATGACCTTGAAACTATAAAGGGTGGAAGTGGAGAGCAAAGGGAAAGGAGGAAAAGAAGGGAGGGTCATTGTTAAGAATAAGACAGTAATGAAAACAACCGTACCCTCACTCAAGAGGCACTTCTTTACACAGACCTTTTGCAAGTGGGAAGGAGACCAGGGGAGGGAACAAGGAAGGGAGACGAGGAGAATGGGGGTGCAAAAAGTTTTGAGATGTGTTAGGTACATGCACCAGTTCTCCTGGAGGAAAGTCGTCATTATAGACTGAAACCACGGGCTCAGAAAAACACAAATGGACAGGAAAAACTAAATAGAAAGGAAGGAAGAGCATCCACTCACCTCCTTGCAGAAACTTCATGGGGTAGACGATGGCGTGGTATCTGTCTATGCTGAGGGACACAAGGACATAGGTGGAGGCATAGAGCAGCACAACCTGAGGACACCAACGAGAGAGAGGTGGGTGATGGTTTCCAGGGGGAGAGGAGTGCCTCGAGCACCTTAGACATCTGGGAACGGAACCAGGTAGGGATGAGGGATGGACTGGGGAGGATGTGACCCACCTTGCCCATTCCTCATGGGGATCAGAGCACAGTTCTGGGTGCTGCAAGTTGCACTGCTCTGGACTACAGATGACAATGCTTCCAACTCTCCCTCCCTCCAGCCACAGCTTCTTGGAAATTCTACATTTTAGGACCCGTCCTTCTTGACATTTGCATGGTACATTTATTTGTAATTGACTTTTAAAGCTAAACCAATTTTCTCCACCACAACTGACATTCCAGAATAATTAGAAACAAAAGTTCATTTGCCTTTTATCCGCGTGAGTAATTGAGAGATGATGGAGGGTTTCAGTTTCCCAGGACGCTGTGTGCTGTTGGGGTCATTTGTCATCCTCCATGCACAGTCAGAGGTGCCCTCCTCCATGAGCTTCTCTAGCAGAGCCCAGGTCTCCCCGCCTTCTCCCCATCTCTCCTATTAACCTCACCCACACCGGCTAATTATCTGTGTACAGGACTATTTATAAACTGTGCAGAAGAGGAAATCTGGATGTGAGAAGTTAATCTCTCTTCTGCCAGAGGTGAACTTGGATTATAATTAAATGACAAGTCTCTGACAGAATGATCATAGTGGGTATTTTCCAGCTCACTTAAAGCTCCATTTCTGTTGAAAGTCCAGCTGTACCAATGCTTTGTAAACCTAAGGTTAAGTCTCCAGGGTGTCGAAGGGAAGTCTCAAGATGAGCACCCACTGCATGTGTGCCTCATTTGCTCTTCACCTGACTCAGATAAGTAGCACCTTAATGAATTTTATTGTGGATTTAGGATGCAGTCACATCACAATAAAATCATTGTAAGCGGGAAATACATTAAATTGATAACACATGTACCTCACCTAGCCCTGGTTGCTTGCCTTAAAGGTGTTCAGAACATACAGCTGGGTAAAATATACGCAATTCTTATTTTGGAATAAAGTGTTGAACACCTCCTGCAGTTTGTTGAGTTCTGTATTGAAATGAAAAGCACAGTCGTTTATGGGTATCTACAGTTTTGCATCCTGATAAAGTCTGAACCACATAAATCACATCGTCAGAAGTCTGAACCTGTCTGTTGAATGCAGCCGTTCCTTTTTATTTTTGTCTCTGTGACATGATCACAAGTGCATCTCAGCGCTAACGTGGAAAGTGCCGCAGGGATGGGGTGGTAGGGAAGGATCAGAGTCTGAAGGCTCCCGGGGGCTATAAAAAAGATTCTCTTCTCTTATGTGTTGGGAGCCGCGGCCGAGCCCGGTCGCCTTACTTGGCGGACGTGAGGCCTGTAGGAAAGAGCAAAGCCTGAGCTAGATTACCCCTCCCATCGAGTGTGCTAAGATGGCGCTTATCTCCTGCTTCCTGCTTGGTAAACAACCCGCCCTGTAAGATAGTCTGCCTAGCAACAACTGATGTTAGCCAATCAGCCCGCATCACGCGCTTTGAACTGATTGGCCACTGTAACCCTATAAAAGTGAGTGCCTCTCCCGCCACGAGAGAAGAAGCACGGAAGGAGCCGCGGGGAGCGGACCGGTAGAGGCTTCGGGACAGACTGTAGAGAAGAAGCACGGAAGGAGCCATGGAGAGTGGACCGGTAGAGGCTTCGGGACAGACTGTAGAGAAGAAGCACGGAAGGAGCCGCGGGGAGTGGACCGGTTGAGGCTTCGGCCGGGAAGGATCCCGGGGCAGACTGTACGGAGAGGGAAAATAAAGAAAGCCCAGCCACTGCCAGATCTTGTTGTGTGCTGTTCCTGCCGGCCGGGAGCGACACCGACAACTGGTGGCCCGTACGGGGACTGATCAACCCCGAGACACGGCGGTGGACTGCATTCTCCAGTACGGTGCTGCAGGACAGGTGAGTAGAGGATAAGCCTGGGCCCTGGGTGGCGCGCACCTACAGGGTTTGTAGACTCCTCTCAGGCTCACGCGTATGTGGCGGATTCCTTGGGCCTCACGCGGTGAGTAACATTAAAAAAAAAAAAATGGGAAACATGCCAAGTAGCGGCACTAAGATTGAGGGTAGTTACGGGGGAGCTCTCAAGACAGTCAAGGAGCTCCCGAGAGGGGTCCGTCAAGGAGGACAAAGGTACAGAAGAGGAAGACAGGGCTCAAGCCTCGGAGTCGTCAGACTCCGAGGAAGAGGGAGACTTGAATGACGGGGAGGCCAGAAGGGCCGACTGCCGGGAGGCTAAGCCAAGTGATAGGGAGGCACACGGCTCTTTCGCTGCGTTGCGCCGAGAACTGCGCTCCGCTCAACTAGGCTTACGAAAAAGCAGAGAGCTTCTGAGCGCCCCCTGGCAGGGGAGGGAGACAGAACCTTATGCTCCGCCCTGGAACTCGTTCCCGGAAGCGGTCCCTCGCTGCGAGGCCGCCGCCTGGGACTTCCCCCCTCTTCAGCCAGTACAGGAAGTAATGCCTAGGCCGCCATTTTCTACCCAACCGCGGCCGCCATCTTATGATGCTCCGCCGCCGGCGGGACATTATTTCCACAGACAGCTGTGGCGTGGGGGTCGTGTGTCTAATGAAGACCACCCATTCCCAGGGATAGATAGCGGCCCCTATGGGATATATCCTGTACAAATGGCCCTAGGCCAGGGACGTAATGTGTGGGAACCCTTTGAAATAAAACAGATCAGAGAACTTAAGAGTGCTGTTACAAGCTTCGGACCCACCGCACCTTATACCATTGCCATGCTGGAGAACCTGTCTTCCGGGCCCCTTACCCCCGCGGATTGGGTCCAGTTGGCAAAAGCCTGCCTGCCCTCGGGTAGTTACCTAGACTGGCGAGCCTGGTACGCGGAGTTCTCCGCCGAACAGGCTGAGAGAAATGCCAGTCGAGGAAACAGGGGATGGAATAAGGATATGCTTATGGGAGAAGGCCAACATGCAGATGATCAGACCCAGTTCCCCGGCGCTGTTTATGAACAAATTAATGCCATAGGGCTTCGCGCCTGGAAGCAGGTAAGTGGTGCTGGAACAGCCTCCCTATGTCTTTCAAAAATAGTTCAAGGCACCACGGAGCCATTCGTTGACTTTGTGGCCAGGATGCAGGATGCTGCCGATAAAATATTTTCCGACCAGGATGTGGCTCATCCGCTCATCAGGCAGTTAATTTTTGAACAGTGTACAAAAGAATGTAAAGCAGCAATAGCCCCACATAAGAATAAGGACCTTAACGCCTGGATCAGAATATGCAGAGAAATAGGGGGGCCACTTTCCCATTCAGGAGTTGCGGCCCTCCTAGCCGCGGCAGTACAACAAAAGGGCCCTCGAGGGCCGAGGAAAGAGCGCAAGGCCAAGGGGTGCTTCAGCTGTGGGGACCCAGGGCATATCAAACGCGACTGCCCGAATAACACAAGCGCCAGGCCTCGCCCCAAAAACGAGGGATCGTATGGCGTCTGCGGGAGATGCAGAAAGGGCCCACATAAGGCAGAGGATTGCAGATCAGTCTATGATGCTCAAGGAAATCGTATTTGTGGCCGAGATGTTAACGAGCCAAAAAACGGCCAGAGGGGGCCCTCCTCGCCGGCGGGCCCCCACCCCCGAGACAGAACAACACAGGGTGGCAGCCTTCCACAAGGGCTACCCCTGGGTCAGCAGGCGTGGACCTCTGTGTCGCCTCCAGACTCATATTAGCGCCCGACATGGGTGTTCAGGTGGTCGAAACCACCTTCAAGGGACCGCTGCCTGAAAATACAGTTGGCCTAGTAATCGGAAGGTCCTCCACGGCCCTTCGGGGTCTCACCGTGATCCCTGGGGTCATAGACTCAGATTATACAGGAAATATTAAGATTATGGTTCAAACTCTTGTAGGTACTATGGTAATTAATGAGGGGGACAGGATAGCACAGCTCTTGCTGCTCCCCAGCCTTCATAAGAGGTTCCAGTACTCCACATGACTCTTGACAAGAGGCCCATGCTTTTGCTTAAGATCAATGGCAGACAATTAAAGCATGGTATCCCATACAATCCTCAAGGTCAAGGAATTATTGAGAGAGCTCACAAAAGCCTCAAAGAAGTTTTATATAAACAAAGAGGGGGAGTAAGCCAAGGCCTGCCTCCAAAGGCACGGTTATCTATGGCACTGTTCACATACAATTTTTTAAACAATAATAACCACTCACCAGCTATGGAGCATTCTAGTCCATCTCCTAGCAATAAGGGATGGGTGAAATGGAAAGATGTCCTAACAGGACAATGGATGGGCCCGGATCCGGTAATCAGCTGGAACCGAGGTGCGGTTTGTGTTTTTCCGCAGGAACCGGGACGAGAACCACTGTGGGTCCCAGAGAGACTGACACGTGCGACAAGTCCATCGGCCGAAGACCAGACTTGCCCCACCAGGGACCAGCCGTAGACGTAAAGTCAAGATGAGCCAAAAAAGGGCTGCCCTCTACACTGGGAGTGCTATCTGCTCCCTGCTTCTGCTTTTACTTATAGGACCATTCTTGCTCAGATGGGTCACATCGTTTATTAATGGACGCCTTGCGGTGGCCCGATGTCAGGTCCGCATGGTTGCCCATGCTGCTCTGGCAGCGGTCCAGAACGGGCAAAACGACCCCCAGGCATACGCATGGCCCGCTCGCATGGCCTATGACCGCGTTTAAAAGTGACAGGCTTCCCACATTCTCCTCCCTAGACAACAACATGTAGCAGGGTGGGTGAGTCAATGACGGGTAAGAGCGTGCCTCCCCAGCACGACTCAACCTAAGCCAGGCCCTACCCCATGGCGCACGAAAGCCGCTGGATCGCTAGATTCCGCCCTGAATCTAGATGCCTCTCCAAAGGGGATCATAAGGAGAGACGTGAGCGTATGCCTATGTGCACCCAGGTTCCGTCTGACCTATCCCTGGCCCTGGAAAAAAGGACGAGGGCCTCAAGGCCTTGGTGGACCCTGGGACGGCCGCCCGGGTTCCAACCCAAAGGCCTGCGGTGGGCCTCAGATACAGGGCGTAGGCCTCTACGCTCGATCCAGGACAGGCTGCGATGCGCTCGTTCTTGTAAAATAAAATAGGGGGAGATGTTGGGAGCCGCGGCCGAGCCCGGTCGCCTTACTTGGCGGACGTGAGGCCTGTAGGAAAGAGCAAAGCCTGAGCTAGATTACCCCTCCCATCGAGTGTGCTAAGATGGCGCTTATCTCCTGCTTCCTGCTTGGTAAACAACCCGCCCTGTAAGATAGTCTGCCTAGCAACAACTGATGTTAGCCAATCAGCCCGCATCACGCGCTTTGAACTGATTGGCCACTGTAACCCTATAAAAGTGAGTGCCTCTCCCGCCACGAGAGAAGAAGCACGGAAGGAGCCGCGGGGAGCGGACCGGTAGAGGCTTCGGGACAGACTGTAGAGAAGAAGCACGGAAGGAGCCGCGGAGAGCGGACCGGTAGAGGCTTCGGGACAGACTGTAGAGAAGAAGCACGGAAGGAGCCGCGGGGAGCGGACCGGTTGAGGCTTCGGCCGGGAAGGATCCCGGGGCAGACTGTACAGAGAGGGAAAATAAAGAAAGCCCAGCCACTGCCAGATCTTGTTGTGTGCTGTTCCTGCCGGCCGGGAGCGACACCGGCACTTATGCAAAAGGTGACAAATGGAAAGGGAGGAAATGGATGGTCAAATATAAGGAAAAAACAACAATTGTTTCCTTGGATAAAAACAAGGTTTCTAAGTGAGATCTATGAATTCAGCATTGTTAAATCTAGTGCCACCCCACCATGGGGTAGAAGGTTGTAAGAACCTTGGACATTGGTGAATGTCCCAAGTGAGGTGACCTGAGGTTCAAATCCTGCAGCAGTAGAAAACATCACAAAAGTGTGTCCAGAGCAGCAGGCAAGTAATAAACTGAGATATACTCTGAGACACAATGAAAAAGGGTACCTACAACATCTTCAAACATCAAGGCAGGGCAAAAAATTAAAAGCTATCTAAAAGAAATGCATCTGAAATTATGCTGCTTCTCTTCAAAACAAGTGCCAGGAAATAGTAAGAGAACATGTTCAGAGCTTTGAAGGAAAAAATTATGCTCCAAGAACTCTGTAAATATCATTTCTGCACCAAGCATGGAACAGTTTCTCAAAGATGTATAAGAAGGAAGAAAATAGAACTCCACGCACTCTTCCTGAATATCTTCATTAGGGAAACTCAGCTGACAGAATTTTATAAAATTTAAGAACTCAGGGGCTGGAAATATGGCTCAGGGGCAGAGCACCTGCCTGCCAACTGCAAGGTCCTGAGTTCAATTCCCTGTACCAAAAAATAAAATAAAATAAAATAAAATTTAGGAGCTTTAGAATTGAGGAATAGATGACAGCAATGATGTAAGCAATAAAGTTCATAAAACAATTATAGCAATAGTTACAGAGTACTTCAGAGACAAATCTGAGGAGTTGAGTGAGGGGAGAGAGAGGAAAGAAATCATGTGACTTTTCATTTATAGACTTTAGATATCACTTTTGTTTTATGTTGTGGTATGAAAAATGGAGAAATATTAGTGTGTTTGTTTCTTCTGACCAGTATTGCAAACTACTGAAAGGTTGGTGGTTTACAGCCAGATGAATGCATTTGGTTAGAATTTTACAGGCCAAAAGCCCAGGTCATTCGTACCAGGGCAAATTCAAGGTGCTGACGGGGTCATGGTCCTTCCAGAGATGCCAGCGGTGAAACTGTCCCTTGTCTTTTTTAGCTTCTGGTATCTGCCAGCATACCTTTACCTTGGGGCACAATAATCCAGTCTCTGAGGTCTCTGTGTGTTGAATTTTCCTCTAACCTCCCCCATATGATTGTTTTTAGGGTTCCCGGGTTAATTAAGGCTAATCTCGCTTTTAAGTTCTTAATTTAGTCATATATGCCAAATCTCTTTTGTCATAGAAGGTCCAGAAATGAAGGTGTAGACATTCCTGGGTGGCAGGCTCAGCCTACAACTAAAAACACAATAAGAAGGGGTAAAAAAAAGAAGAGCTGAAATTACTCAGCAGAGAAACGTTACAGAGAGATGACCGATCGAAGTTATACCAGACAACATTTCTAACAATAAGTGGGGAGTGGCTCAAGCTCCTCCACTGAAACAAAAACTTAAAAAAAAAAAAACTGTACATAAAATCCAATTGTGTACTTGTATAACTCAGTTTTCTCACTGGTGAGACACAATGCTTAGTACCCACAATTTAAGGAAGGAGAGGATGAAGTTGGCTCAGGGTTTGAAGGGATTCAGTCCACATTAGAAACATTATGGCAGAAGCTGTTTCATTCGTGGCAGCCAAAGGGGATGAGTGCTGGGGGAACTGGTGAGGGACCAGATGTAGACCCCATGGTCATATCTTCAGGACCCCAGACACATCCAAAAGCCGTATTTGCTTATCTACTAGGCATTTCTTTTTAATTTGATGTACCTGACAATTCAGGATTAATGGCCACAATACTGTTTAGAAAAAAAAAAAAAACAGCTGAAGCAAATGATATTAAGGTTTAAAAATAGATGGTCAAAGGTACACTAAGCAATCAAAAACTGAAAGACGGCACTCAATATAATACTGCTATAATTCAAATTAAATTCAAGACACATAGTATTATGTGATAAGGGATTATTTATATTGAAAAAGATACAATAAAAAATGACAAAAGAATATTCATAAACTGGAAAAGAATCTGGGAACAGGAAGAGAGGGAAGGATGGGGAGAGATGAAAGGAAAATAAAAAATGAAAAAGTGATATATATATATATATATATATATATATATAACAGTTCCCCAAGATGACTGTAATTGTTATGCATTGCAAACAAATACTAACAAAAAATAAAAAAAGAATATTTATAAACTCACAAAAAGTAACAAAACATTAGTGTCTGTGTATATGTAAATAATAAATTGTTCAAAATATTAAACAGAAAAATATAACAAAACCTATAGAAAGGAAAATTAAACTTTGTGACATAAGAATGTTACACATTTTTGTAAAATAGCTAGAAAACATTTCAAAATTTGGCTTTATACTTATCTACTAAGAACAAAAACCCTTCAACAGATTCCAAAAGTAGAATTTATGCAATTCATATATTTCAAACAACAATCCGTAAACTGAAATTAGTAACATGTTTCTTTCTTTCTTTCTTTTTGAAAAATACCACTTAGAAATTTAAACACCCTTGCAATTAACTTGAGTCAAGAAGGAAACCAAAGTACAATTATAGTAAATTCGTAAATGTCAACAATGAAAACTCTACATGTCAACAACATATGGGACGCCATTCGGAGAACAGACGACAGCCTGTGGGCATATGTCTGCATTCTCACCAAGCCACCCCTCAAATCTGACAGAAATGACCCAGGAAATAGGAAACTAAAGGAAATCTTGCACAGAGAAGTGAGATTTAAACGCTGGAAACAGAGAAATCGTACTGAGAAAAGTGCCAGATTGGATTCATATGAAGAAGGATTCCCAGACTGATCTGAAAATACTTTCTTTTATTTTGTAGAATTTTTTTTATCTACAAAATTTTATATCTACAAAAACACCCTTGTAAACAGTAAGGAGAATTCCTATACAGTACTGTGCATCTCCAGCCTACAAACTTTATCCTCTTATTAATTCTTTGCATTAATGTAGTTTATTTGTTAAAACTGATGACTCCAAATTGAGATGTGATTACTAACTAAACCCCATGGTTTACAGTTCTACACATGGGTTGTGTGTATACCATTACAGGGTATATAGAAATCTTTCACTGACCTAAAACACCCAATGCTTATGTGTTCTTCCCTCCTTCTGCCAAATCCTTGGTAATCACTGACATTTTTTTAAACTACCCTACACTTGTTTCATCTGGAGGACATAGTACAGTAGAAGTACACACAACTAGTCTTTCAGGCTGCCTTCTTCCACTTAACAATATGCACTTAAATTTCTGCCACATCCTTCTATGGTTCAGTAGACTTTTTATCATTGAATATTACTCCACTTTATGCATGTATCACAGTCTGTTTATGCACTCAAATTTTGAGGGACTCCCTTTGTTTCTTCTAGCTTGTGGTGATTGTAATAAAAATTCTACAGTCTAATGCAGGTTTCTCTGTGGACATAAATTGACAACCTACTTGCATAAATGACTAATATCACAGTTGCTGAATTGTGTGATGAACCTATGCTCAGTTTTATAAGACTCTGCTCAAACAGAGCCACAGATCAGTGGAATAGATTAGAAGATACAATGACAACTACAAACACACTCAATCACCTTATCTTTGATAAAGGAGCCAAACAGGTTCACTGGAAGAACGACAGTCTCTTTAATAAACGGTGTTGGAAAAACTGACTCTCCATATGCCGAAAACTAAAACTAGACCCATGCCTTTCACCATGTACTAAAATAAAATCTAAATGAATCAAAGATCTGAATATTCAAACAGAAACACTAAATCTATTGGAAGACAAATTGGGTAAAAACCTTGAAGACATAGGAGTAGATAGAGAATTCTACCATGAACAGGACTCAAACTGCATGGGAAATACTTCCCAGAATCAGTAACTGGGATCACCTCTTATTAAAAAGTTTCTGCATGTCAAAAGAAATCTCAAGCATAGTGAAAAGAAAACCCACAAACTGAGAAAAAATCTTTGTGAACTGTCCCTCAGACAAAGGACTTCTGTCTAAAACATATAAAGAATTAAAAAAACACAGACCCCCCCAAATTTCAAAGATCCAATCCAAAAATGGGCATCTGAGATGAATACACAATTCCAGATGAAGAAATACAAATTGCAAATAAATACATGAAAAAATGTTCATCATCATTAGTCATTAGAGAAATGCAAATTAAAACCACACTGAGATTTCATCTCATTCCTGAAAGAATGGCCAGGATCAAGAAAACCACCAACAACAAATGCTGGAGAGGCTATGAGGAAAAAGGAACTCTCCTGCACTGTTGGTGGGAGTGTAGATTGGTGCAACCATTGTGGAGGTCAGTCTGGAGATTTCTCAGAAAGCTGGGATTGGAAGTCCCATTTGACCCAGCTATTTCACTTCTAGGCATATGCTCATTTATCTTTCAAAGAAACTGTACCATTTTGAAATCCAATCAGTAATGCATGAGAGATTCTATTAATACACACCTCACCAGCATTTGGTATTGTTGGTTTTAACAGACATTTTAGGCATTATCTAATAGGTGTACACTGATATCTCACTGTTTTAATTTTCAATTTCCTGATGACACATGATACTGAGGTTTTTTGGCATGCATTTGCCATCTTCTTTGGTTAAGTGTCCATTCAGAGTGTTAGTTCATTTTTAAATGAATTCTTTGTTTTCTTTCATGTTTGGAGTTTTTGTATACTTTGGCTATAAACCCTTATGAAATATATATTTTGCTAATATTTTATCCAATAATGTGGATTGTCTTTTTCCACAATTTTTTTATTACCATGATAATCATGCAACAGTGAGAACATAGGCCCATGACCACCAATTATGCAGTCTAGTTTTGTTATATTTGGGATCATCATGCATATGGAATAAGATGGATGAGTCAGTCATACCAGGAGAAACACCTTGGTAATTATGGTATATTCCCACTAGGTAAGTGTGGATTGTCTTCAGCCTCCTAAAAATTTTGCAGAAAATCTTTAATTTTTAATTTTCACAAATTAGAACATTTGATTTTGTTCCTCCTAGTATACTTTTGGTGTTTGTTATTTTTCTTGTTGCTGGGACAAAACATCCAACACCCACAAGTTAGTAGAGAAAGTTATTTAGCTCACAGTTTGCAGAGGTTTCAGTCTGATGGAGAGTTTTCAGTCCACAACTGGCTCTTTCCAAGAATGGGCAGTATAGCACAGGGGGATCCAGAGGAGAAACAGTCCATGGTATGGTAGGCAGAAGACAGGAGCAGCAACGAGCCTGCCTTCCCCCCTCCCTTTATATTCCATTCAGGCTCTAAGCCTATTGACTGGTGCCATCTGCATCCAGGCTGAGGATTCCATTATCCACACCAAGAACTATGCAAAACACATTTAGGAATTTTATGTCCCTAACCCCAGTATCACACCCTAGATCCATCCACCTCTGAATTCTACCTATGAGTGCATGAGTCTTTGGGGTGATAATGTGGTACAAGCCATAACAAGTATTGCTAAAAACTCACAGACTAAGCCCATGTGGTAGGGCATCCCTCCAACCCCAGCACTCTAGAAGGCTGAGGCAGGAGAACTGCAACTTCAAACTCAGCCTGGAGAATTTACCAATTTATTGAGATGGTGTTAAAAAAGAAAATGATGACAAAGATAAAAAACATCAGGTTCAATGCTCAGTACTAATAAAAAAAAAAGGAAAACTCATAGACTAACTCAAAAGTTCTAGATCTTTTCATACATTATCTTTTCATAAATTATTATAAATACAGCATGTTAATGTCTATTTTGAGGTTATTTTTGTGTTTGTACAAGGTCTATATTTAGGCTTTTTTGCCTGTAGATGTTCAATGACCCCAGCATGATTTCTTGAAAGGGTTGTCTATCTCTCCACTCCTTTGTTTTGTTGTCAAATATAAGTTGACTCTTTCTGGGCACTGTATTCTGTTCAGCTGACCAACTGGTTGATTCTTTTGTTAATGCTATGCTCCCTTGATTATTGGAACTTTGCAGCATGTCTAGAATAATCAGAGAGCATCAGTCTTCCCAATCTGCTTTTCTGCATTGTGTTGGCTATTCTGTGCCTAAGATTTTTTAAATTTAATTTTTATTATAAATATTTGTAACATAATGATCATTCTGTATTTGTCTTGGTACATGTGCAAAATACATCTTAACTTTTGTTTGTCTATACCTGTTAAACTTTAGGGTTTATTTATATCCATCAAATAATTTGCTAGATATTTGATTGTGGTGGTGCTGCACTTATTAGTAATACTGGGCACAATAGACATCTACGTTTTGAGGCAGGGTCTTCCCTTGTAGCCCAGGCTGAACTTCAAACTTATGATCCTCCTGCTTCAGCCTCTTAGATATCTTAATATTATTGAGTCTTTCTACCCATGAACATGAAATATACCCCATTTATTCAGACACAATGAAACCCTGGTTTGTAAGAATAATTTGTTCTGCTTATAATCTAAACCATTTTTATATCAAAGCAGCAAGAGGAGGAGAAAGAAAAACCAGCTGTGATCATGTAATATTCACTGAGATGTACTATTTACATTGTAAGATATCATTTGATTGTTGTATTGAATACTTTTCTCTCATTGTTGAGAAAAAATACCTGACAGCCAAAATGAAGGGAGGAAAGTTTTATTTCGCTTACAGTTTTTGGAGGTTTCAGTCCCTACTCAGCTGCCACCAAGGCAGGGTGGCATAGCTAAGGGGCACTCGTTCATGGTGTCTGCAAGCAACAAGAGTGAAAAAGGCAAAAAAGGAGATAACAAATCTCCTTCCCTCCCTTATAATGTATGCCAGCTCCCTGCTGCTGGTTGTGCGGCACTCACACAACCAATCCCAGTGCTAGACAATGAACCAATCACTAATGCTAGACTCAGCCACCTCCATGACTGCATGAGGCTTTGGGGGGACATTTAAACAAACCAAAACACTTATTGAGTTAAAATGTCTTAGGAATGTTTGCTCATCTTGTGAAATACTCACAGAACAGGTTATTCACAATTCAAGATTTGATTGTATTTTATTTTGTCTATCAGAGTTTTGTAGTTTTCTTTAATATACCTTTACATATTTTGTCACATAAATTTTATTATTTTAAATTTTAAATTTGGGGCCAGGAATTTAGCTCAGTGTTGTAAGTGCCTGCCTAGCAAGTGAGATAAGTTTGATCCATGGTACCAAAAAATACATATATCAATAAATAAATTTCAAATTTGAATTTTTCCTTTCTGATAAAAACATTGACTTTGTATATTATTCATGTGTTTTTCAGTTTTGTTATCTTTGCCTTCTATGTCTACTATTTTTTATATGTTTGTTTGTATGTTGGTCCAAGTTTTTATATAGACAATTGTGCATTTATGAAGAAAAAGACATTTTGCTATCTCTTTTGAATCTGTAAGCCTCTCATCTCTTTTTTTCTTGCACTGTGAGCTACCTAGACCTTGCAGTGCTGAATGGGAAGGCTGAGAGAGGGCCCATTCCCTGTCTGAGGAGGAAAACACCTACTTTCTTACCAATGACTTGAAAATTAGCTGTAGATTATGTGACTCTATTGGTCTGGCTCAGAAACTTTGTCTCTCTTCCTAATTTACCAAGTTATGCTGTTAATGCATGTTGAATCTGCTAAAAGCTTTTTCTGAATTTACTGACAGGAATATACCGTTTTTATTTTTTGTCAATGAGATAAATTATATTCACTGTTCTCTGAATATTTAGCCAGACAGGAATTGGGATGAGGGTACTTGGAATGGGGATATCATTATTTTGTATATGGTTGGATTTGATTTGGTATTTGTCAAAGAGTTTTGATAAAGTTCATAAAAGATACTGGTCCATAGTTTTCCTTTCTTGTGGTGTCTTGGATTTTGGAATTAGAAGAGTGGTGGTTTCATGAGTTAATAAGAATGAGTTAGTGGGTGTTGTCTTGAATCCTATTTTGCAGAAGAGATTGTGTACTTTCTTCTTTGTTATCACAGAAGTTTATTGCTATAAACAACTCCCTTATTACTGTCGCTGTATCCTATGAACTTTTCATGTTTTGTCTTCATTTCAAAATATCTGTAACTTTATTTGTGGTTTATTGGCCCACTTGTTATTTTCAAACAAACTTCTTGCAACTGACTTCTGGTTTACTACAACATAGCTAGAGAAAGTGTATGGCATTTCAGCCTTCAATCTTGAAGGGTTGTTTTATTGTTGCTACACTTTGAATATGGCCAATCCCTCAAAGGCTCATGCAGGCTTGGTTCTCACATCGCCAATGAAATTTTCAATTTAGTTACATTACTTTTCAACTCCAAAGTTTCTGGACAGTTGTGCTTCATCTGTCCCCCATGTTTATTGTTATTTTCTATTTAGTGAGATGTTATTGTATATTTTCTCTAGATGTCACGAAAACTCAAGGAGTCACACAAGAATGACCTCCCATGGGCATACTTCCCCTCAAACCAGGACTTCTCACTAGACCCTACATTTTAAACTTCCACATACAATACTTGCACTCTTAGGCTCAAGCCTGTAACCACATGGACATGTGGGGAACAAACAAGTAGCCCTTGGACCATGAGACTAATTTTGCCATCAAGGTATATAAAAGTGGGTCAGTTAGACCCACATTTATTCTTAGAATACTTCTGTTGATGAATTATTCATTTTAACTTTATGAGTTTTATTATATAGAACAGTGAGTACTTAAAAGGAAAAAATATAACAAAAACATAATGAGCTTTTAATATTAGAGTGTTTATTAAAAAATCAACATTTTTAACATTGATTGGTTTTTGGTGTACAAGGTCTAAAAAAGAATATCAGAAAAAATTCCCATGTGAGTCACAATGAAAATACCAATAGCACTCCACACGCAAAAACCCCATAATCTTTGCTTCAGTTATCACCTCTAAGGCAGCCTGCACATACAATAGCATGTTCCATACACTGATCACCTTGAGAAATTCCTGCTAAGTACCCTTGATGCTTTCAGTTCAGCTAGTGAGGTCACATAATAAATACATTTTTGAACAATGGGCATTGGTGCTGTTGTAGTTAGGGGTTGTACACAGAGAACAACTAGGATTAGGACACGGAGTTTATAATATTTTTATAATGTTCACCAGAAGTTAACACAGGAAAATGCAGGACATCTATCTGCAACAGCAAAGACATAGATTATTTAGTCAAGAGCCTAAACCCCATGGCAATGTCCCACATGAGTCCAGATAAAAACCCAGAGCTCAGGACAATGCCTCACACGAGTCCAACTGGATGTCCAGAGCCCACAAGGACTCACGCCAGTCTCTCTTACGGATCCGTGCTGGGAAGACCCAAGGGTCAGTGGTGGAAGCCAGAAAGTATGCCAGCAGGATGTAGCAGCTGTGCTAGTGGAATGAGGGTTTTACGCTAGAGCTGAGAAGTCATACTCACAACAAAGACCAAGGCTATCCTGAAGGGCACCACAGCTGTCCTCAGTGACATGGAGGCCCAAGCTCATCCAACAACAAGCACAGTCCAGTACATGCCAGGAAGCAGCATGACAAGTTCATCCTGGAGACCAAGCAGCACATGTCTTCCCCTCTGGAGCCAGGAAGCAGTGCCCCATGTGAGGACCAAAGCTTCTCCAGGAGAACCAACAGCTCAGACAGCAACTCGTGGGAGAACCCACAATGCTTCCTTAATGCCTCAACACTCCACACCTCCCTTCTTCTCCACCTATTTATGCTGACAACTTTCCTCAGGTGGAGCATCTTCACTCAATGCCATGCTGATGTAATCCAGCTGGCATTAAGTTGACCACCAGTTCTTAATCCATAACAGGTGCACACAGAATGTTTTACTTGCATTTCATCCTTTGTGTATTTCACAGCATTTGTAGTATCTTGTCTGTTACAATTAAACATTAAGTGGCAGTGCTGGCATTCTGTCCAATACATTTCACCTCTGCCAAGACTTTCATTATACTTTTGGACCTACTTGTAAAATCAGAGCATTCCATTTGGTTGCATGTCCGTTTCATAAAATTTTAGCTAGTCAAATATGAAATCACACTACCTTTTGTTTTTTGTCATCTGAATCAAGGAGGTCTGAATTCCTGTGTATCAGTTGATTCTTACTCCAGTTCACTGTCACAGGAACTTTGGTTCATATGGCCAGCGGCAAAGTTGTCATTGTCCTTATCACCATCATTCACCCACACTACTTACTCTTCTGTTATTAAAGTGTGTATTTTACCATAATGGATCTTCTTCATCATCTTTTGTAAGTAATCTGGTGATGTATTTTTGACCTTCTCCAAAACTTGTAGATCTGTTTTTTTCATGTGTCATTGTATTGAACTGGGCAACTTCTAACAGAAAAATCAAAAGAAAACTTTTTTAAAACAAATTCTGGAGTGGTATGGTTCCATTGGTTCCTCTGTGATCCTTGGATAACATATGCAAAAGCAGTTAGATGTGCCATAAAGTGGGTATAAATCCTGTTTTGACACATTTGTACACATGCATACTCCTTGCTGTTCATCATACCAAGGGGTGAACACATAAATTGCTTCTTGTATCTCTCAGCGAAAGGTACTGAGATGCACAGCTGGCTGCTATAAAGCTAAAGCAGAAATTTATGATAGAAAAGTAAGGGATGGGTTCACTAGACCTAGGCTTATGCCTTTGCCATATCAAAACTATTGCATTCATTGTGGAGTTGGGTGAGTTTCCTTTTTTCCTCTTTCTTTTCTTTTCTTTTCTTTTCTTTTCTTTTCTTTTCTTTTCTTTTCTTTTCTTTTCTTTTCTTTCTTTCTTTCTTTCTTTCTTTCTTTCTTTCTTTCTTTCTTTCTTTCTTTCTTTCTTTCTTTCTACTGTGAATTCAATTCATGACCACATGCTTGCCAGACAGGCACTGTGCTGCTGAACTATATCCCTGACCCAGGTGAGTTTCTTAATGCTTTGGTAATGATACTTTTATCAGATATGTGGTTTGCAAACACATATTCACCATTTCATGGAATTCTTTCTTTTGCTATGCAGAAGAATTTTTTTTTTAATCAGGCTAATATAATCCTATTCACCTGTTTTTGCTTGTGTTACCTATGTTTTTAAGTTCATATTCAAAAAATTTCTTGCCCGGACAAATGTCATGAGGATTTTCCCTTATATTTTCTTCTTCCAGTTTTAAGATTTTAGACCTTACATTTAAGATGTTAGTTCATTTTGAGCTGAATTTTGTATGTGGTGTGAGAAAGGATCTAATTTCACTCTTCTGCACGCTGTTGTCCAGTTTTCCCAGTGCCATTCATCAAAGAGGATAATTTTTTTTTTGATGTATCTTTTAACTGTTGCATGTCCTTCGAATTTTTGTTTGAAGAATTCTAGGCTAAAAATATATATCTTTATTTAGGGACTCTTTCTTCCATTCCTTTGGTCAATGTGCCTGTTTTATATGCAAACACCTTGCTGTTAGTCATTTGTCACCTTGAGTGGATTAAGAAATGCCTAGAAGAATAGTGAATCTCTGTTCTAGGTGTGTCTGTGGATAATTGACCTGTAGGCCACAAACCGAAGTGGGAAACCTACCCTGTTTATAGCTGGAACCAACCAATAGACTTTTTAACCTGAATAGAGTAAAGAGGAGCAGGAGAAGAAAGTGTGCTCCTGTGGGAGAACTTCACTCTCCAGAATGGGTATCTCCTTTGTTGCTGCCCCTTTGGATATCCGTCTCCAGGTTTCCAGGTTCTTTAGCCTTCCAACACAGATTTACATGGGCAACCATCCATAGAGCTTCCCGGCCTTTGGTCTTGGATTGCTGCATCCTTTACCCCTCCTGTTCTGCTCACCCCGGGAGGGGTGGGCAGCCATTGGATTCTCCAGATCTCCACTGTGCAAAAGGCCACTGTGAGCTCTTCTACCTCTGATCTTTAAGGCTACTTAATAAATCTCCTTGTATAATTAAGTTTGTGTTTTCTATTGATTCAGTTCTTCCAGTGAACCCTCACTAAAACAGTTATTAAAGCTTTGCAGTATATTTTGAAACCAAACAATGTGATGTCTCTAGTTTCTCTCTTTACTTATTACTGATTTACTATTTGAGGGTCTTCTGTGATTCTATATGTATTTTAGGATTTATTTTGTTTTTACTAAAAATATCATTGGATTTTAGGGGGATTGAATCTGCACATCACTTTGGGTCATATTATATTTTAATAATATTAATTTTAATCCAGGAACTGGATATTTTCCCACTTATTTGTCTGTTCTTTAAACAATGTTTTATACTTTTCAGTATGCAGAGAGATACTGTATCTGATACTTAACCAAGTTGCTTTGTTTTTTTTCCTGTCTTTTATTATGTGATATTTTTATAACCATTATAGAGTTGTTTTCTTGATTTCTGTGTAGGGTAGTGAGTTATTAGCATATAGAAATGCTACAGATATTTGTATTTTGATTTTGTATCCTGCAAATTTACTGAATTTACTAATTCTAACAGGTCTTTTTGATAGGGTCTTTAGGGAGTTCTTTGTATACAATATCATGTCATCTGTGACCTGTGTCTTCATTTATGATTAGGAAGTCTTTTAATTCTTCCTCCTGGTTGCTTGCTTTTTCTAGAACTTCAGGTGTTCTATGGAATAGAAGGGGGGTAAATCACAATTTGTTTGTTTTTGATTTTAAAGAAATATCTCTGATGAGTATGATGTTAGCTGTGACCTTGGCAGATGTGGCTTTTACTGTGTTGAGATACTTTCCTTCTGTACCCAATTTACCAATTTTTTTAATCATGAGAGGATTTGTTAAATTCCTCAAATTTGGCCAAGGGTTACAGTTCAGAGCCTTCCCTATTCTCCTGGACAGATTCCCGGGCATATACTAGGTCTGTAAGAGTCTCAGGGAGCAGACAGATTTTTAAAGTGCACACCTATCACCCAGCTTGTATCTTAAGATTTAGTTAGTCTGTTGTCTTTGCCAACAGTTGCCCAGTAACTCAGGCGTCTGTGAAGTTAGTCAATTGCCTGTAATTATTTCTGACAAATGCTCAGAGGAAAAAATTACCACAGTGGGAAAGTCCTGAATACAGTCAAACACTCAGCCTTGTGACTAGGATGTTCCAAGGAAACGCCAGCCACGTGGCACCACGGCAGAGTCCCAAGAACGCGGCTTTGAAAGCACTCACGCCCTAGTCTGTTTTGTCTAGTGGTTGCCAGACTACTTGTTTTTAGCAAGAATGAGAGCTGTTAATTTTCAAGGCTGCCATAAAGCTGGGTGCTGGAGGACGAGAATAATACCAGCTAAAATGGCTTAAGCCCATTCTTCCTCCTCAGACTCAGCCAGCTCTTGAAGAAACGCTCTCTCAATAGCTGCACACATTTGTTTAACTTCTAGAGTCCTAAAATTTTGATTCTGACAATTTTTGCAAGTTTTATTACCGCTTTTATGGAGAAATTATTAGTTTTTTTCCCCTGACATGTTCTGCTGTGTCACCAAGATATATTTTACATGAATATTATCTTAACATTCATTGCAAATATAGTTAGGAATGCTACTGCTATGAGTATTGTTGGGTCAAAAAGTCATTTTAAAGTTGACCATTGGAGCCCAAATAAGTGATAATATGCTTTGAACAATGGAGAGATACGTGGGATTTAACATGCTCTCAATCTTTAACACGCTCTCAATAATCCTTACCTCCTAATATTAGTTTCTCTTGTGGTTTTCCTCTCTAGTACTGAATCAGCACTGTCTTCTGCAACCAAAAACAATATGGAGATGAGGGTGTGAGCTCTGAGGCTGCCTCATAAAATACATTCCCACGTCTACCTCTGTCAGATGGATAGATTTATCTTGGAACAACCAGCTGAGATGCGGTAAGGACACAGGAACACTGGAGAGGTCCCTGTGGAGAGGGCATGAGTGTCCCGTCCACATCAGGTGCCATGGTAGCTACGTGAGTGATCCCTCCTGAAAATGAATTCTCTAGCTCCAGTGAAGCCTTCCGAAGACTGTGGCACCAAGAAACATGTTTGCACCTATGCCAAGGCTTTATCTGTCTGCCCACCATGTTTGTTTTAAACTACTACCTTTTGTCATAATTTGTATCTAAGTGTTATGGTTGATACATGTGTCAACTTGAGCAGTTTAGAAGTTTAGCTGAGAGACTCAGTAAGGACCTCGGGTTCTTGCTTTGTGGATGCCCTCATGTGCAGGGGAGGGCAGAGAGATTTTGTGAGTCCTGCACCCACTCTGAAGTGGGGGTGGGGGTGGCCGGTGTACCATATAAGGGAGGGGAAGAGGCTTGTTCTCCCCTTTTGCTCTGGCTGCTGCCTTGAAGTGCTGCCCTTGTGCCATGCCACCCTGCCTTGCAGCCAGCTGATTATGGACTGAAACTTCCAAAAACTGTAAGCTAAATAAACCTTTCCTTCTTTAATTTTGGGTGTTGGAAATTTTGTCCTAGCATCAAGAGAAAAGTAACCAAGACACTAAGCAATGAATTACTAATAAAGAGCAACTGAAAGCATTTCTCAGCAAGGAAGTATCAATCCTCAAGAAGAAATCAAAATAGGTTTTAAAAAATTACCCCAAAGAAGTGTCATATTTTAAAGGTTATATTTAAAGCAAAAAGATCAAAATTATAACTGTTTTATATCCATTACTTGCATAATAGAATAACTTTGCTACCAAGATCTGAAAATGACATTACAGATAAAAATCATAGCTTAGCTTATGAATACAGATCATTAACAATGTTTCTAAAAAGTGGAATCTAGGAGGGTTTTCTAGCAGGGAATCGAGAATAGATGCATTATGTATTTTCACAGCTGCAGTAATTTAGATGTGAAGTATGATATCAGCATAGAAGTACATTAATGGAAATATAGTCTTAAGGTCTTAGAAACAACACATCAACCCTGGTACCAGTTATTAAGTGGTCCATTCTTTTCCTGTATAGTTGAGTTGTCTTATTTGTGCTTTATAGATGGATGATGCATCAAGGATACTAATATACAATGAATATGTAATATTTTAAATTAATTATACATATTTTTATATATGCACGATACACGATCTATGTTGAAGCCTACTGCTAGGCAAAATATAGATATATTTAAAAAATAGATATTGGAAAAATGTAGAGAATAATAAGTATTCCAGTTATAAATTAACTGAAAAGATGTAATGGTAGGTTTAAAGAAGAAAAAAATCAACAGATATTTGAAAAAAAAGTATAGTTTAAATGGCAATTAAATAGTCAATATGTATTTATAGGAAATTGTTAAAGTTATTTTCTGTTGTTATTTGAATAACAGCATTAGGTTGGCTTGAGAGGTAAATAGTAAATATAACAGACAATTTTAAGATAATTGACAAATTTTCTGGCAATTATTTTAATATGGACAGAAATTCTACTTGATGATTGAAATATAAGTGCTTTTTATTTCTATAATTTCTTATTTGTATTTTACGATACATGTAGTATTTTTAGCAAAATTACATGACATTCAATTACAAAATTACATTAAACTACAAAATTATAGTAAAAAAATCTGATAAATGTTGCTTGTTGTTTCACGTAGGAAGAAGTGGTAATTTGTCGCCTAGGAGAGCTGGGTTTTAGATTATTTTCTTTGGTGTCAGTTTGTCTCATCGTGTTTGGCAGGTGCTACCTACCTGCAAATAGCGAACCACTCGGCAGACCAGGTCAGGCGCCAGGAAGTCTCCAGTGAACCTCCAGATAATGTCTGTCAAGATGTTGACCAGACCTGTGAAAGAGTCTAGCAAAAACACACACAGCTCTTAGTAACAGTGTCTCGTTTATGGCTGTGCTGCATCAGAGGTGAAGTTCAGGGAGATGTTACTTCTCTTGGTTTGGACACCTGGCCAGTGAGGAAAGCAAGATACGGTAGGAGGCCCTTGGCTTTTATTGCTGGAGCTTGTTGCCCGCTCAGATGTAGCCACACTGGAGGATTCCAACAGTGGACCGAGTGGGAAGCAAACTAACCACTGAATTGATCTTTTAAGTCACAGAAGAGTTTTTGGGGTGTAGACCTGTCCCAAAGCAAGCGCTTTGTGAGATCCAGAAGACAGCAATGTTGAAAAACCCAAATTTACCTTTTACCTTTGGAAAACTCTTCAAAATTCCCCTTCCAGTATCTTTCACTCTACAATTTAAGCCTCTTGTCTCCCTACCTCAGACTCCAGTGTTTTCTTCCCCTTTCTACTTTCATATCTGTCCTTGCAAAAAGTGAAGCTCACACTCTATTCATTTAATTAAATTTGTTGGTTGGACTAGTGTACAGTGAAACTGAAACTAAGGTCAGCTATTTTGATCTGGGGCAGTTTAGATTCAGTTCTATAGTTGTAGACTCTATATAACCTGCACAAATCTCTAGAATAGAAATAGCAAAATATGATATATCTCTAAAAACTTTTTCTCACCCCTCCATGTCAGACATCACCAATTGGTAATGGGACTCAGAGTCTTTCTCTAAATGTACTTTAGAGACTTTCTGCTGACTGATGGATGGATGGATAATCAAGTTGCCAATGAATTGTGGTCACTTTTTTAGGACAGGGGGCCCCATAGGCAGGTCAAGCTCAATGCTAAGGTAGCTCTTTGAGTCCTGGAGAAAGTGATGATTCATTCTAAGTAAAATAGAAATTTCAAGGCTGCCCTGTTAGTGGAGAAAAGAATGAAATTGCTGCAGGAATTGACCAGCTATGGTGTGTATTCTCCGTGAAGCTAGAAAACCCACCAGATAATTATTTTCCATGAGCATGTCAGAAGACAGAGCACTTAAGACTACCAGAAATGTACTGGTAGAGGTGCACTGGTATCACCCAAAGCCTCAGCCAGGTTTCCATCTGTAGACAAGGAAAGGACAGGTGGTCACAGAGACAAGTGTGTGATATCATGATTCCCCCAGGCCTTCCCAAAGGACTCATGAATATTTGGGTGACTATATACTAGAAAAAAGAGAATCACACAAACATTTTGTGGACTATTAGGCAAAGTGTCAGATTTGACATGAAACCCAGAGACCTATCATTCAGCTCACTTTTAGAGTAGAATCTTTGAGGCCAGGTAATGAATGAAATCCTGGTCACGGTGGCATGATTCCCTTCTTGTTAGTCTTTGTCCGAGCCCAGGAGGATTTATTTGGAATAAATGTACTTGACAGTTGGAGTCACCACATGTTGTTATCTCCATGCCAGCCTTGGAGGCCTAAAGGAAAGTGCTCAATTCACCAGTCTGGTCTCTACTGACACGATAGATCTTGGAGAATGAGTGTAGACAGAGACAAACTTGAACTAGTAGTCGTCTTGATTGTAGTTGCAGTGCAGGCATGGTGCCTTGGTTAGAGCAGATGATTGTGGTCTTAGGTATGTTAACTCTTTTAACATCTGTTGTAATATAGTCTGCAAAGGCCTAAAAACACTGCGGAATATCATCTTAATTCATTTATATTGGTGAAAGGCCAAGAAAGAGATGTTCAGTATATTACATGCCTTGGTAAGACAAACACACTATGAAAGGTGGAAGACAGACTCTGAAGATTCGGAACATGCCACATCAGTGAAATTTTCATGACTCAGCAGTGAGGAACTGCTAGAAAGTACCCACCTTCCCATCTCCAAGTACAATACAAATTGCTATATCCTACATTTCTTATCTGAATGAAGAGAGGCAGAGCTTGTTAGGTATCCTTGGGTTCTGGAGTCACTGCATCCCACATCCAATTATATGGCCATGGACCATGCCAAATGATGTAGAAGTCTCACAGCCAGCCCTGAGGGGGCCTGCAGCAGGAAAGGGCTCCACAGCATATATGGACTGAAGTGTAAATAATTCTACTAGTTGGGGCATATAATTCAGCAGACTGTACCGTGTGGGCAATGCCAGTGGGAGAGGAAATGATTTGGAGTAGAGGAACACCCAAAGGGAAAATCAGAATGCAGCCTGGAGCTCTGGAGCAGTCCTAGGTCAACTGCAGTGGAGAACTCTAGGCCTTTTGAGAAAACACGTCCCACACTGTTTCTGAGCCTTGGCATTGAAGGAATGCTTGATAATGGAAACGCTGGGTGTGGACTATATTATGAGCTAAATTTTGTCATGCTCAGGAAATCACCAGGTCAGACAGGGCCAACAGCTAGTCCCTGAGATATGGAAGTAGCATGGATCATGCCCACACAAGAGTAAGCAGCATAAGCAAGTAGACCAGATGTCCCCACATCACCTACCAAGGTTGAACAGTGGGTCTGCTTCACTCACATTTATGGTTCAGTGGTAGGTGCAACCCAATCATGGCTGACACATGGTTTAGTTCACTATATAGCTGTAGAACAAAGTTAGTACATTACAGCTGCATGCAGGGTAGCCTTGGAAGACAGCTAAGGAAGATTTTTCCAAAGCATGGATCCGCAAGCAATGCATTTGTTTGGTACTTTGCATGGAGAAAAAAAATGACAAATGATGTACAGTTGACATTATCAAGTTTTCTCATTGGTCACCTCGTTACTGACTTAGCATATGGAATGGCACAGTGGCAGTAAGGTGGACTGCCACTTCTCATGCAGCTACTGCTGTCTTTAGGTGTCTAGCTTGCCATCAATGGAGCCTAATACTTGTAGTGGCTGGCTACAGCTCTAGATGTTCCCAGGGGGAAAGACAGTGAAAGGATGAGAAAATAAAGGAAACAAAGCTGGGGTCAGGTGGAGCCCTTACTCTCCTGATGAGAGGAAAGGAACTGGCCACTCACCACAGGGGCATTTATTTATACCTTTTAGCCACTTAATGTCACCTGAATATTGTTGTGCTAGTAACCCGCTGCTCAGATTGTCTTGGGGCTAGGTGTTCTCTGGGCTGAAGCAGCTTTTTCATGTGGCTTTCCCTGGGCATTCTTTGTTCTTGGGATGATCATGCCCTAGCCTTACATATGTGGTCAATTTCCAGCTTCAGTGGCTCCCAAAAAACACTGAGCCCCTCAAAAGGGACTATGTCCTGAAAAGACCAACTTGTTTCTTTGTGTCAAGTTGGCTTTGAACCCCTCTGTCCTGCAAAGGCTAGTCATGATCCTGGTGCTTTACCTATTTGGGATATGCACTTGCCTTTCCTATCCACTGGTCTACAGTCAACACCGCTTATTACTCTCTGGGGTTTTCACATTTCCCAACTAGAATGGAAGTCCATACAATGTAGTATCTGACAATAGAGTGCCTACTCCATAGTGAAGGGGGTGTGGATTGAGCACATGATCTATACTTCCTGGAAGCAGCTATCTTTGCAGAGCACTGAACCAACAGATGAAAGGCCAGCCTGCAGATCCTGCCCTGAAAAGGTGGGTATTACTCATAAGAATACTGGATATGCAAATAGAGCCTCATTTATGTTGCTGTGTTCCTAACATAAAGTACGTATATATCTGGGGACTGAGGGGAAAGGAAGGAAGGACATTGGTTAACGTCACTACCTGTATTGTACTGAGAGCTCTGTTTTTCCTTATGTTTATTTCTATGCTCAAAAGATTAGAATTTCTGGTCCCAAAGGAGATCCATTCACCCCAGGAGACAGCAACAATTTAAGTGCCACTAGGGAACCTTGGACTCATTGCATCTAGGAGCTATTGGACAGGAAATGGAGTCACCATTTTGGAAAGAGTAAATGCCTGCTGTCAGCAGATGGAGGTAGACGAAGTTGTTTATACAGTGGGTAGAATACAGGAAATTGACTTGTAGCTGTAAAGTTGTGACTGACTGCAGACAATCAGTGGATGTGGTCAGGGCTGCGGAGCACCCTCAGCACGTCTTCAATGCGGGTTTGTGTAGATTCTTTATTCACTAGGGTGCCCCGCCTAAGCTGTGGTGGGAGGCAAAGGGGAGCTGAAATGAAGTCTTCGCTGTTGTTACGAAGACACGCAGCCTGGCTTCTGGCTCCACAAAGAAAAGACAGGTGTCAACTCTCTCCTTAATATAAGTTATTAAGCTCAAAGTTCAAGCGTGCCTCTGCTGGGAAACAGGCTAGACTTTGTCTATTTTGTGTAATTCTGCTCAAAGGAGTCAACTCAGAAATGGAGCAGGCATCTGGCTAGGTTCAGACTACATAACAAAAGTGGTGCAGTCTACTAAGGAGCAGCTTTCATCTTTGGGTTTGAAGCCAAGATCCTCACAGTTCCATTTCGGGGGGTGTGCAATGTTTTTTCTGTCATGTCACTACTAAAGAGGAAATAGCAAGAGCAAAATCATAGGCACTTGGTTAAATTACTTTTGTGACACCCGGAAGTGAGTATATTAGTGTCATGTAGAAGGGAGCTGAGGGCTGTGAGCAGGGCCTGGTATGCGTTAGGTACTTAGCACATGCTGGCTGGTGACTGTGTGATCTGGGAAGGTTTGTATGCAACAGAACAAAACAAAGCAAAATAAAACAAAATGAAACAGAACACAGCAAGTTTTAAAATTTTAAAATAAGTAGAGACTCATATGAAGTTACAAAACTAGGACAGAGTTTTCAGGGATCTATCTCCCGGGTGATGACATCGTATATACCTGCATTTAAGCTTCATGATTTAAAGTAAAATTACACTTCATAATCTAGGCTGCAAACATATCGAACATGATTGCCAGGAATGTTATGAAGCAGTTATTATATCCTAGGCAAAGTTCCAAATATTCAGAAGTATTTATTTATTTGATCTCACAAGAAACTCTTAGATATATACCCATTATACAGATCAGTAAACCAAGGAGGAGAAAATATTGTCCTTATATTTCATAGCAACTTTGAGATAAGACAGACTTTTAACCTAGATGCTTGCATGTCATATTTATGGTCTTCATCAACCTGTGTTTTCCCTTTTATATTTTGTGCTTTTTTTAAAAATACTTACTGTGTGTCTCCCCTTTTTAAATCTAATGAACAGACATGAGGCCCTGTCTTCCCTCCACCCACTCATTCCCTACTCTGGAGGCCCTAATTGATCTTTAGGACCCTTATAATTGCAAGTCTGTTCAACTCAAAGAAGCTATTTGTATTCCTTGCTTTACTGTTAACAGGACACCCTCGGATTAAAGTGTAAAAGCCTTCCATGATTTATTGCTGTTGTTTGAATGTGACTCCCAGAATTCACGTGTGGGCAATCTAATTCTAGAAGGTGGTGCCTCGTGGGAGGTACTTAGGTTATAAGTGCTTTGGCTTCATGAAATGTTAATGCCTGCATAAAGCGGGCTTGTGAGAGTCCTGTTGCTCTTCCACCTTCCACCCTGTGGAGATCCAGATGCCGTCCTGGAAGTAGAAAATCAAGTCATCAAGTCTGCAGAAGCCTCAGGCTGCGTGTCTTCAGCCCTCAGAACTCTGTGATCATACATTTCTGTTTATAAATGATCCGATCTATGGTATATCATTAAAGTGTCCCCAAATGCATAGCTGCTTCTTTTCTTCCTTACTTAGCATTTCAGGATTGAACATTCTTTGTGCATTCAAAAATGCACAAAACTCAGAATGACCTTTGCTCAGGATGACCACCCTCCTTTCATCAGTGTGCTAAATTCTAATTCTGTGTCAATATTTAGCTGTATCCTCTCCTCCTGAAGCCTTTGTTGACCATTTTTATGATATGGCCTCCCAAGCAAGTGTCTGTCGCCCTTCCAGTCTTATGTCAGCATGTCTGTCTCTGCCTTTTTGTTTCTCTACTGGAAATGACGTAAGGAGCCTTGGTAACACTTAGGCACACAACAGAAGTGTCTAAGTCCTGGAGGAGAAGAATTCCATCGCGACCCTGGGATGTCAGGGTTCCCGCTAAAGGGGGAGAGTGTGAGCAGGCCTTGAGAGCTGTGGGCTGTGACTAATAAAATAGCAGCACTGGGAAGCTTTTCCTGGCAGGAATGGAGTGAGCGGACTGCATGCTGGAGTTGCTTGGATCTTCTCTTTTGGTTACTGACGTTTCTCTAGGTCTGAGTGGTCATATGAACAATTAGAGTACCTTCCCGGAGAAGTCCGTTTTCCCCCTGGAGCTTCATCTTAAATAAGCCTGTTTCTGTAAGCACATCCTCAATGGACCCGCGCTGCTGAGCTTGTTCATTGCTATTAAGCACATGATGCTAGATCTGATCAGTAAAAACCTATTTAGTTACCTAAGTAATTGAGTACATTGCAAATAAGCTGCTTCTAAATGGTAATTAACAGGACCTGGGGAACAAAAGGCACACTTTAAAGGCTTAATGACTGCCATGCATTATTCCTGCCTTTAAACATTCACATTCTGTGAGAGATTCTAGGAACCTGTAATTCTGCAAAACCAAGGCAGATTCACAGTAGGCACTACAGCTCCTGGAGGAGGTTTGCAAATGCAAATGTGGATTTCCATTTCCTACACAAAGGTGGTGCAGGGGGGATAAACTGAGAAAGAGGCAGCTGACAGATCTAAAGGATTAGTAAGGATTGGCCAGTGCAAAGGGGTGAGGGGCATCGATTTTAGCACAGATAAAAATATAAGCAAAGTTATGCAGGTGAGCAAAGTAAGAGGAGAAACTATATGACTTGTATAGATAAAATCAGTGTGTCATTGCTAAAGCTCCAAATAGGAGTGATGCTACGGGGCTGAAGACATGGGGCTGAAGACACAAGAAAAATCTGATCTTTTGAGGGTCTCATGCACCAATTAAAGGAGCTTGCACTTTTTCCTTTATACTATCAGAGATTGAAAGTTCATGCTTTTTGAGTGATGATCTTGAATTTTCAAGTTAATCGGATTAGGAAATGCCTACTAGATTAGTAAAATACACTGCTGGGTGTGTCTGGTGTTTGCAGAGGGTTGATTATATCTGATGTTTACATCTGGCTCCTTTGCCCCTTCCTCTTTGATACTGTTCTCTCACTGTTTCCTGGCTACCAGGGACCAAACATTTTTGCCGCACAGTGCCCTTCTATCATGATCACCCTCTGTGGAGCCAGACCTCCTGAATCTGTGAGCAAAATTAAACTTCTCCTTCTTTGTGGGTATTGGATATTGTGGGTCTTGGATATTGTGTCTGGTGAGGAAAACTCTGCTAAGATAGTCTTCAAATATGTGTTTTAAACAGATTTCTTTAATTACGGCAGGAAGCATCAATATGGTAGATCCTGTACTGGAATTAGCACTTACATTAGTTTCGAAACTTGCAGAAATTTGAAAAAGACTCAGTCAGTATCTGGTGTATATAAATATGCATAGGGACAGAGAGAAGAATCCAGATTTGAGATATACTTTATAAAGTAACATATTGAGGTTTGATGTATTAAGTATTAAAATAGAAAGATAGAGGGAAAATCTATGATGTGTTACAGGTTCCTGGCTTGGCTGTTTCTGGAAGATGTAGTACTATTAACTGGATCTAAGAATACAGTACAGGAAGATAAACTCATTAAGATGGAATGGACTTTAACTGGGGTTTTAGACAATTCAAATGTAATGTTAGTATTGATATCATTGGATTGAAAACTACCATTGGTTTAATGGCTTTGATTTATTTTTATTCATTTATGTTCCTTTCTCCATTTCTCTCTGGATTAATTGAATTTATGATTTCACTTTTGTCTTTGCTATTGGCTTATTAATTATTTCTACTTCTTGTATTTCATTTCTTTCTAATTCTTTTCAGGATTTATAGTGTATGTTCTTAACTTATGTTGTGCTTTCATTTAGTATTATGCAAATTTGTGTGTACCATGAGGAGTCATATATCATAATTTCTCATAAAATTTGCACTGCTTAAATATTTAAATTTGTTTAAATATTTAAATTTTGCATGCATTATGAGGCCAACTGTTGCAATTTTGCTCTAAACTGTCAGTTACATAAAAATAAGAAAAATGTGCTTTTTGGGTAAACTTTCTTTTTCAAATTTTTTTCCTGTGCAGTTCTTTATTTTGTAGACAAAATTTCTGGCCTCATGTCATTTCCCTTCGTTTAGATTTCTTTTGATGTTTCTCAAAATACAGAGCTGCTGGTAATGAATTCCTCCACTGTGGTTTTGCTGTTTAGAATATCTGGAATAGTCTAGATTGCACTTTCACTTTTAACAGACACCTTTGCTAACTGAGGATTCTGAGTGATAGCTGCTCCCCATTGGCTTTCAAGGTGCTCTTTTGTCTCCTGCCTTGAATAACTTCTGACAAGAAGGCTGCTGTACTTCTGATAGTTTTTGCTTATATTTAATGGGTGCATATCTTTTCCCCCAGCTGCCTTCAAAGTTTTCTCTTTATTTCTAGTAGTTGAAGAATTTTAGTCTATGATTTGATGCCTTTCATTATTTTGGAAAATGTCAGCTCTTCCTCCATTCATTCTCTCTCTTTTTTTCTGTGACACTAAATTATGTTACATCATTTGACATTATGGTTTCTGAATGTGTTCTCTCCCTTTCTGTCTCTATCTCTCTCTCTTTTCCCCATCTTTGTCTTTTTCTCTTTACATTTAAATTTGGGTAACTTGTGTTAATACGAGTCTTCAAGTTACTCAATTCTTTCTTTGGCTACTGTAAGTCCAGAGGTGGCTCTTTAAATGGAGTCTGTGAATTGTTTTTATTTTTAAATTTATCACATTGCCACTTCTATCTTGCTTAGTTTCTAATCTTTCTATTAAAATTACTCAATTGTTATTTACCTTTCTCCCTAGAAATTTTTACTTATTAATTATGGTTATATAACAGAAAGGAATTTTTTTTTTAAAAAAAAAGATTTAACTTAAAAATTATTTGGAGGAGTTCTGGGAAAATGACAGAGTGGTAAGCCACAGCTAGTCAACCTCTCAGATCCAGAATCCAAACAATGAAAAATAACAACTCTTGGAAGGAAAAACAAAACAAAACAAAACAAAAACAAGTTATCTTTAAGAACCCTGAAGGGTCCCACGGGAAGGTTAAAACCTACAGAGAAACTGAAGGATTAGAACACAGTGTGGAAAGAGGAACCTGAACTTTCCCCCCAACAGCCAGTTTGTGGCTTATGGGAAAGGGAGACCAAGTTTACAGAGACCAAGTGAAAGCTGGGGACCCCAACAGGCATAGGGAGAGCTATGGCAGTAGAATGGATGACTTGTATTTTGAGCTGCAGGTCAAGAACCTGATTTTGAAGACCTCACGGTCTGCTCCTGCATGCATGCTTTGCCAAGCAGCCACTGGTGAGTGCCTGCAGTCCAAGCACCTGCCATTCTGGAGAAAGTGCTTGCTATTCTGGGAAGGGTTGGTTGTTCTAACCAGGGACTCAGAGCAGCCACAGGCCACCTTTACTTCAAAGTTCCCAGTGTTACACTCCCACCGTGGCCAGATGAGAGTCATGGAAATCACTCATGGTCAGCGAGCTACAGTCCAGCTGGAAAGAAACTCCTTGAGGGCTTTAAATTAAAAGTCACAAACCTTGCTAGCGTGAAGAGTGTGGCTTCTCTTATTACTCTCTCTGTGATTTTGTTGTTAGTGTATAGGAATGCCATGGATTTCTGAGTATTGATTTTTGTATCCAGCTACATTACTGAATTTATTTATTATATCTAAGAGTCTTTCAATGGAGTTTAGGGGGTCTTCTATGTAGAGTATCATGTCATCTGCAAACAATGACAATTTAACTTCTTCTTTTCCTATCTTTACCCCTTTTATTTCTCTCTCTTGTCTAATTGTTCTAGCTAGTACTTCCAGTACTATATTAAATAGGAGTAGTGATAAAGGACATCCTTGTCTGGATTTTACAGTAAAGGCTTTCAATTTTTGGCCGTTTAGTATGATACTTGCTGTTGGTTTGTCGTAGATGGCCTTTATTATATTGAGGTAAAGACCATCTATTTCAATTTTCTGTAAAGTTCTTATCATCAATGAATGTTGGACCTTATCAAAAGCTTTTTCTGCATCTATAGAAATGATCATGTGATTCTTACTTTTGGCTTTATTGATATGATGGATTACATTTATTGATTTACATATGTTGAACCATCCCTGCATTCCTGGGATGAATCCCACTTGGTCATGGTGTATAATCTTCTTGATGATTTGCTGCATCCTATTTGCCAATATTTTATTGAGGATTTTTGCATCTGTGTTCATTAGGGAGATTGGCCTGTAGTTCTCTTTTTCAGTAATTACTCTTACGAAAGAAGTGAAAGACCTATACAGGGAAAATTATAATACACTGAAAGAAGAAATTGAAGATGATCTCAGAAAATGGAAAGAAATCCCATGCTCATGGATAGGAAGAACAAACATTGTGAAAATGTCCATTCTCCCAAAACTGTTATACAGATTCAATGCAATCCCAATAAAAATACCATCAACATACCTTATAGATATAGAGAAATCACTCCTAAAATTCCTCTGGAACCAGAAGAGACCTAGAATAGCAAAGGCAATTCTAAGCAGCAAAGGCAAGGCAGGAGGCATCAAAATCACTGACTTGAAGTTATACTACAAAGCAACAGTAGTAAAATCAACATGGTACTGGAATCAAAACAGAGCTGAAGATCAATGGAATAGATTAGAAGATACAACCACAACTACAAACACACTCAACCACCTTATCTTTGATAAAGGAGCCAAGCAGTTTCACTGGAAGAATGACAGTCTCTTTAATAAATGGTGTTGGAAAAACTGGCTCTCCATTTGCCGAAAACTAAAACTAGATCCAAGCCTATCACCATATACTAAATTAAAATCTAAATGGATCAAAGATATGAATATTGAAACAGAAACACTAAATCTATTGGAAAACAAATTAGGTAAAAACCTTGAAGACATAGGGGTAGGTAGAGAATTCATGAACAGGACACAAACCGCATGGGAAATACTTCCAAGGATCAATAACTGGGACCACTTCTTATTAAAAAGTTTTTGCATGTCAAAAGAAATCTCCAGCATAGTGAAAAGAAAACCCACAAACTGGGAAAAGATCTTAGTGAACTCCCCCTCAGAGAAGGGACTTTTGTCTAAAACATATAAAGAATTTAAATAACTCAGACCCCCAAAATTCAAAGACCCAATCCAAAAATGGGCATCTGAGAT
This sequence comes from Cavia porcellus, assembly GCF_034190915.1. Lineage (NCBI taxonomy): Eukaryota > Metazoa > Chordata > Mammalia > Rodentia > Caviidae > Cavia > Cavia porcellus. Next base: position 19,034,328 of record NW_026947506.1, read on the forward strand.
GAATACACACTTCTCAGATGAAGAAATACAAATGGCAAATAAATACATGAAAAAATGTTCGTCATCACTGGTTATTAGGGAAATGCAAATTAAAACCACACTGAGATTTCATCTCACTCCTGAAAGAATGGCCAGGATCAAGAAAACCAAGAACACAAGTGTTGGAGAGGCTATGAGGAAAAAGGAACTCTCCTGCACTGTTGGTGGGAGTGTAGACTGGTACAACCTTTGTGGAGGTCAATCTGGAGATTTCTCAAAAAACTGGGATTGGAAACCTCATTTGTTCTAGCTATTCCATTTCTAGGCATATTCCCAGAAGAACGGAAAGCATCATACCACAGTGATATATGTGCAACCTATGTTTACAGCAGCACAATTTGTAATCACCAGATCTTGGAAACAATCCAAGTGTCCATCAACTGAGGAATGGATAAAGAAGTTGTGGTATTTCTATACAATGGAGTATTACTCAGCTATAAAGAAGGATCACATTGAGATATTTATCAATAAATGGGCGCAGCTTGAAACCATACTCATAAGTGAAATAAATCAAACTCAAATCTGTGAACACCGAATAGTTTCCCTAGTGTAGGAAATGATTCAAATATATAAAAGTGTGTGGTAACCATGATTCCCCACTGTGTGGCCTTGAAGGCTTATAAAGTTTTCACTCATTAATTGGAATGGCTTTATTCTGGGCTGTTTGATATTATGGCCTGTGATGCAATGAACAGCTATTTTGAAGAAAACAAGACATCATAATAGCTAGTGCTGATTTAATACCATCTTGTTTTAAAGCCCCACCAAACTATGGCTCTTCCGTCTTCATTGGTTTTATCATGTTGTATTTTGCTGGATTTTATCATATGTGGTAGTATAAACAAAAATTATTATAGGCAAAGTGACAATATAGAAACCATTGTTCATTTTTCTGTTAGCTGGTTCTAAATACTCTACAATGCTTTCATCCACTTGAATGGTGTTACACGGTCTTGATATGTTTGATGCTATAGCATATGAAGTTGTATTCAAATATTTCAAGGAAAAAGACACTATGCTAATTACTATTAAGTCGGGTTATTTGGTGGTGAAGCACTAGGTTGTTGAAACTGTCATGCTTTGGCCTGTATTGTTATGTTGTTATGCCCTTTTTATGTCAACCTCTCCCTTATTCATTAAAAAATTATTTAATTTTTTTTATTTCTTTTTTAAACTAAGGGGAAAAATAAAAAAAAAACTAGCAGGATATATTATAATAACTTTTTTGATTTCCCATTAACATGATTTGAAATCCTGTAATACTCCCACTATCTTGTTTTGACTGATTTGACTCTGTTCCATTCTGTATGATAGTATTAAGTATCAGAGTATAGGCAACTACTTTGAAGGCAGTAAGATTCACTTGATGCCTATTCTGGTTTGACTATTATCCTCTTTTGAAGTTCTGTAAGGTTTACAATGTTTAGGTCTTATTGGACTTGTTCTCTACTCTTTTGTTTAAATTTATAATACCTAATGAGATAGACAATTCTTCTTGAGGAAGCAAGAGGCATTATGGTAACCATTCTTGATAACCTTGTACTCTGTGTTTACATCATGTGCTATGCCTATCCTTGGTTTTGACTGACAGCTTTGTTTTATCATGTTTGATTTTATTCTCTTACCAAAAAAAAAAAGTAATAAGATCTATGGGAGCAATAAAACCCAAAATGTGTACATTTTGTTGTAACAAAGAGAGGGGAAAAAAATGTGCCCTAAAGGATACAACAGCAAGTATGTTTAGGTGTGTTAAATAGATGACCATAGGGGCTGGGGATTTAGCTCAGTGGCATAAGCACCTGCCTTGCCAGGCAGTCGTTCAATCCCTTGTACCGATGAAAAGGAAAAAGACATATATATATATATATATATATTAATATTTTTTGATTGGATCATTGAACACAACTATTTGCAGTCTCACTGTTTGAATGTTCACTTTGTATGCTTTGATCCTGTGACCTGAATCACTGTTTGAAAGATGATAGTGTGTAGTCTCTTAACTGGTGATATCTTACTGTTTTTTTTTTTTTTTTTTTTTTGTAGTTCTGTATTACTTGTAGCCTTACACTGTTTTGTTTTGTTCTTTTTTTTTTTTTTTTTTCTCTCTTTTTCCTTTAAAAAAAAAAGGTCACAAACCACACCCTCATGGCCAGGTCTAATCTGAATTGTTCTAGATTGGAAAGTCACTGCATTGGTGCCCTCGTCTTAATCCTATTGATTGCTGGGACAAGAATCCAGCATGAATTTGGGGTTTGAGTTCCTTCTTTATCTAACAGTTGGAGCAAAGACATATCTTGACTTGAATACTGTCCCAAAACTGTAGATCCCAGAATATCAAAGAGAAATTTCTTTTTTTCTTGCTTGCCTTTTGCTTTTCTTTCTTTCTTTCTTTCTTTCTTTCTTTCTTTCTTTCTTTCTTTCTTTCTTTCTTTCTTTCTTTCTTCTCTTTGTCTTTCTTTTCTTTTTTGAGACAGAGTTTAACTATTTGGTTTAGGCTGGCCTTGAACTTACTTTATAGCCCAGGTTGGCTTCAATCTTGCTGTGATCCTCCTGCCTCAGTCTTCCGATTGCTGGGATTACAGGCATGCACTATCATGCCTGATCTCCTCCTCCTTCTCCTCTTTTATTCTCTTCTCCTCTTTCAGGTGTGCATTGTTTTTGTTTGTTCTCTTTTCTTCTCTCCTTTCTTCTTCACCAGTTTATTGGAGTTTAAAAAATTCCCTTGGTCCTTAATGTTTTCTTTTTAAATTTATTTCTCCTTCTTATCTCTTATTAATTTTTCTTCCTCTACATGTTCCCTTTGTTCTGGGTTCATGCCGCATGGTGTGTTGTTTTCAATTCTTTCACAAAGCAGTCTGAGGCAGATTCTCATTGCAGGGATTTTTATAATCCTCTTTCATCTTTTATAGCTGCAGATCCTGAGTTTAAATCGATTATAGTGACTCACTAAAAATGTCAAGTCTTTCAACAGGATCTGTTTTAATTTTCACAGAAACAGCAACTCTTTAATGTGACATAAATTATGTAATTTCAGATTAGCACAATTTGCCTCCTTTGGTTTGGGCACAGACTCTGACTCATACAGTACAAGAAGCAGCAGCAGAAGTGGTCGCACTCACAGGATCATTGTGCTGCTCATGTGTTCAGCTAGTTGGGGAGTTTTGCTGCAGGACTGGGCAGTGTAGCTTCACACAGAAATGATGTTAAGCAGATCCTGTGGCTTGAGTGGCTTCCAGTCCCCCCTGATCTTCCCTGACCATACCCAGCCTCCCTCTGCCCTGCCCTCCCTCCCTCTGTGCTGCTGCTTTGGCAAGGAAGCTCTCTGTGCCCACCCACCTGTAGAATGTTCCCAGGATCCCCAAGGACTGAGGCTACTTCCTTGGGGATATTTTTTCTGACCACTGAGATGGGCTTGGTTACTCCCTCCTCTGTGCATTCCCCTAGACTCTAGTACCTATAATACATTCCCTTTTTGTATTTCTCTCCTGCTGCATATCCTGTGGAAGAGCAGGTAGTATTTTTTATCCACCTCCACACATTTAGTACCTGGAAATCTGATATTAGGTATGAATATCTTGGTAAATTTCCATTAAAAGAATTAGTCCAGTATAAATATTGCTTGATTGACTGCAGTTGAAAATATTTCACAGAGCAGATTAAGCCACATCAGTCATTTCCTTCAACATAGGTTAAAATAATGATTACAGACTCAAGATGCCCGAAGGAGGAATAAGACAGGAAATACTGATCTCCAAGCAGAGTTCCAAACTAAACGTCTGGTATCTCAGGTCTCTGTTAGACTGTCGTCTCCTGAGTGTCATCAGTCATACCTTCCTCGTGTGTGTGGTCTAGTTCCTTTTCATAGCACTGGATACCATACTCAGTGTTTGCTAGATAATGAAAGAAATGTGAACCAACTAAGCAGCTTTGCAAGGAGCAGTGGATAGGGTTGCCCTGCTTATGAAGCAAGTGGAGCCACCATTTCTGAGGTTTCTGGGAGTAATGGGGAAAGGGGAAACTGTGGCACACTTGTGATTTGGTGGCAGTGTGAAAACTCCAGGAACAAAGCTTGCTCTCAGTTGCTGTTTGAGGTCTTGATACTGAGCAGAGGCCCAGGAATCAAAAACACTTAGAGAAATTGGCTAACTCTTTTTCTTGACCATGGGCTGCGTAAGGAAGATATTGAATACAGACTCGAGTTTCATGAAGATATTGACATAATGCTAATTTAAGATCCTTAAAAAAAGTCTTTTAGCTTCCACAGCGGTGTTACAGATGGGGCACACTGATGTTCTGGAGGAGCAGTTAATAGTATCAGTTGCATATCCAGAGTACACAGTGCTTCCAGTTCTGCTTTTTAAGCAGTAATCAGTGTTGGATAGTCATAATGACTTGTTTACTTATGATAGCACATGAAGCTATTTTTGATATTGTTGAGGGCCCTGTCCCTCTATTTTCCTTTTGACACCCAAATACTTGAGAACACTCTAGATGGAAGGAGACTTGAAGATCTCATGTGGAAATTTATTTCATGATAGAATTTGCACCATCCTACTGCATATCAAGGTCATTAATTGCCACCTATCATTCTCCCCCAAAAGTAAAAACTTTTTGTCTCTATTATTTACTTACTTTACAGTATTAGTATTATTCTGGCACTGTGTCCTTCTCCAAGTTGAAGCGCTGGCTGAGCTGAATGGCCTGCAGTGTCAAAAGTGGCTCTTTATTAATCTCAGGGGAGTGACTCCCACCTCTGTCATTACTGCTCAATTAAGTGAGAAATCACATCTATTCTCCTTACTGCAGTGGGTCACAGGAAGCTTTGTTCCAGAGGTTCTCACAGTGTTAGCAAATCAAAAGTGTGCCACTGATTCCTTTTCCCGTTCCTCTCCTGCTGATACACCCAAGTCCTTCCCAAATTCACTCTCTTTGCATCTGTTGTGTACAGAACCCTGGACCTCATTAAGCAAGGCTGTCCGGCCTGGCTGGTCATCCTACTGCTGGCCGGTGAGCAGTTCTCTTGCTCATAGGTGTGAGCCTCGAGCTCAGCTGGAACAAACGCTCCTTGAAGATCTGAGAAAGAAGACCTTTTGCCCCGCTCTCCTTCACCTTCATTCCTCTTTGGGACACAGTAGTGTTCCCTCATCAGTGCCCGACATGAGACTCAAAATGAATGGAAATCTAAGAGAGCTCATTTCCTCTTTTAAAGAGACTTTGTGTTTCTGGTAAGAATTCATATGGATGGTCTGGGATGTTTAGAAATTCAAGTGAAGGAGAGAAAGCTCCATGTGTTGTTATACAAGAATCTTCCCCATAGCTCTTCTGTTCACAGTCCTGCCCCAGGAGAATGGAGGGTAGAAGACTGGTGTGGAAATGAGAAGTTGTAACAAGGAGTGTTGGCTGCTCATTTTACTCCGCTGCATCCAGGGCCGGGTTGTACGTGAGGAGATGAGCAGGACGTACAGATACACTGCTCAGGTCCCCTGCAAAGAGACCAGCTCTGAGCCTGTTTTAGCTGGTGTCCTCCAGCTGTTAGAACCTTGGAAGTTTGCTTCAGCTTGCTAAATGAGATCATGCTATTCAGAGTACACCCTCTGCCCAGGCCTAAGTGAAATGTGGGTAGGAATGTCGTGTGTCATTTCCACCCAACAGGAGAATCCTGTAGTGAGCTAGTAGAGAGTGTCAGGTTGATATCATGCTCTAATGTGTCCTTCTACCACATCTGACTCCTTTCTTTCACTTTTCGTAGGCATTACTTTCCACTAATCCTTGTATGTCTAATTCTGTTTCAGCATATACTTCTTTTTTATCTTTTTTATTTTGAAAAGAATAAAACCAAAAGAAATTTAAAAAATACAGACAATCAAAACAAAACAATGAACATGATACAAGACTTCAAAAACAATATAAAAGGAAACTAATGATGGCTACCATGATGCCTCTTGCTGTGTTCAAAATAGCCTTCCATACCATCATGCAAAATAAAATCAAACAAAACAGAGTAGAATACAACCAGTCAGAACAAAACAATGAAAGCAATACAGGACTTCAAAACAAGACAGTGAGAATACAACTGTGTCTACTATAATGCATCTTCCTAACTTCAAAGTAGCTGTTTATACAATTAGACCTAAAAATATCAACAAAAAAAAATAAAATAGTCCATCAAAACCAAACAATGAATGAGATACAAGGCTTCAAAACAAGATAAATCAGTAATGGCTACCAAAATGCCTCTTGTTAACTTTAAAACAACTGTCCATATTCTGAGATGAATACACAATTTTCAGATGAAGAAATACAAATGGCAAATAAATACATGAAAACAATGTTCATCATCATTAGTCATTAGAGAAATGCAAATTGAAACCACACTGAGATTTCATCTCACTCCTGAAAGAATGGCCACAATTAAGAAAACCACCAACAACAAATGCTGGAGAGGCTATGGGGAAAAAGGAACTCATCTGCACTGCTGGTGTGAGTGTAGACTGGTGCAACCATGGTGGAGGTCAATCTGGAGATTTCTCAGAAAGCTGGGATTGGAAGCCCCATTTGACCCAGCTATTCCACTTCTAGGCATATTCCCAGAACAACTGAAAGCATCATACCACAATGATATATGTGCACCCATGTTTATAGCAGCACAATTTGTAATAGCCAGATCTTGGAAACAACCTAAATGTCCATCAACTGAGGAATGGATAAAAAAGTTGTATTTTTATACAATGGAGTACTACTCAGCTATAAAGAATGATCACATTGAGATATTTATAAATAAATGGGTGCAGCTTGAGACCATACTCATAAGTGAAATAAATCAAACTCACATTTATAAGTACCAAATAGTTTCCCTAGTATAAGAAATGATAAGAATACATAAAAGTATGTGGCAATCATGATTCCCAATCATATTGGTTTGAAGCCATACAATGTATTCACTCATTAATTGGAATGGTTTTAATCTGGGTGGTTCGATTTTATTGTCTGTGATAGTACGAATAGCTATTTTGAAGAAAACAAGACATCATAATTGCTAGTGCTAATTATGATCTTGTTTTGAAGTCCCATCAAGCTATCTGTTTCCATTGGTTTTAACATGTTGTATCTTATTATGTTTTACCATATGTGATAGTATAAATAAAATTTTTATAGGCAAAGAGATAATATAGAAACCGTTGTTCGTTTTCTGTTAGCTGGTTTTAAATACTCTGTAATATTTTCATTCTCTTGAATGTCCTCAAAATGTCTTGATATGTTTGATGCTATAGTATATGAAGTTATACTCAAATATTTCAAGGAAAGAGACACTATGGTGACTACTATTATGTCAGGTTATCTGGTGGTGAAACACAATAATGATGCTTAAATTGTTTGGTTCTGACCTGTGCTGTTCTGTTGCTATGTCCTCTTTTATCTCAATCCCCTCCCCCTTTTTTTCCTTTTAAAAAAAAATCATTTATTTTTTTCTTATTTTTTTAATTAAGGGAAAACTAAATTTAAAAAGTAGCGGAATATATTGTAGTAATTTTTTTGTTTTCCTATTAACCTGATTTGAACCTCGTAATGCTCTCTCCATCTTGTTCTGACTGATTTTATTATATTCTGTTTTGTTTTATAGTATCAAGTTTGAGGGTATAGGCAACCACTTTGAAGGCAATAAGATTTACTATGATGCCCATTATGGTTTGACTATTATCTTCTTTTGCAGTCCTGTAAGGTCTCCAATGTAGGATTTATTGGTCTTGTTCTTTACTGTTTTGTTCAATTCTACTATACTTGATGATATAGGCAGCTCTTTTTAAGATAGCAAGAGGCATAATGGTAACCACTGTGGATCACCTGGTATTCTGTTTTTGCACTATGTACTATATCCATTCTTCTGTTCTGACTGACTCTTTTGCTTTGTCACATTTGGGGTTTCTTTTTTCTCTTCAAAAAAAAAAAAGTTATCAGAACTGTGGGAGTAATAAAACCCAAAAAGTGTAATTGTTATTGTAAAAAAGAGAGGAAAGGAAGGTGATCTAAAGGCTATAACTGCACGTATATTTAAGTGTGTAGGACAGAAAACCATATTACCGAGTTTTTGTTGGATCATTGAACAGAACTGTCTGAAATCTCACTGTATGAATGTCCACTTTGTATACTTTAATTTTGTAATTTGGACAACTGTTTCTTAAATGACAATATGTAATCTATTAACTAGTGATTTCTTACTGTATATTTTTTTCTTGAAATTCTGTATTACTTGTACCTTTTACTGTTTTGTGTTGGGTTTTTTCTCTCTTTAAAAAAAAACAACTGCCCATACCATCAGACATAGTAAAATCAAATAAAATAGAACAGACTAAAACCAATCAAAGCAAAATGATGAAACAATGTAGGACTTCAAAAGAAGACAATAGGAATGCCACAGTGGCTACCATAAAGCATCAGCATACACTTCTTGAAGGACAAAAGCTGCATTGTAAGAATTATAAGTCAGGAAGGAACACAAGATCATGCTAAAATAGCTATTTGGCTTATTTGCATAATCTAAGATCTTAGCAAATATCCTATCTTTGCACAAGTAAAATCACCAAGGTGGCCACTGGACTGTTAGAAGGTCCTCTGTGGTGGTCATCGCTGAGCCCAGTTGCTCTGTCACACAGCTCACATGTGTGTGCTTGCATTTTATGCTTTTAGCTTCTGTGAAGGTCTGTGAGAGTCACTAATTTACTCATGGCAGGGACATATTGAGCCCACTCTACTGCCGCATTAAAGTCCTATGCATGGAGCTCCATGGAATCAATTTTCTGCACCAGGAAATGTTTAGCTGTGCACTTCTCTTGAAGCTATAGAAAATAACATTGGATTAGTTTTGGCCTTAGTTTTGGCCAGTAGAAAGCACAGAATGAAAGATGACTCAGCTGCAGTATCTTTGGGGTAACGCAAAGCCTGATTTCTTTTTTTTTTTTCTGTTTATGGGATAATAGTTTTTATGACCCTCCTGCTCTGTGTTTTTGTGTGACTAGCTGTGTCCTTTCATGTGCAGGCAGTATATACAGCTTGGTATGGGAGCCTGACAATGGGGATTTGAATTCCGGCCCTGGTGGGCAACACTGGGCTTGCTCCTAACCTCAGTGAAGCCTAGGTTCCTTGTACAACTGGGATAGTGAGAGCACTGGGTTTACAGGCTAGGGCAAATGCTGAAGAGAGAACGCCTGCGAGGAGCTTGGCGCTTACTCCTTGGGCACTCATTATTGGTGCTGATGGATCAAATGAGGCTGATGAGTAGGCAGAGTTGAGGGCAGGAGACTGTGCCTTACCATAAATCGTGGGCTCCTAGCCAACCTGCAAAGGAGGCTTTTCTAGGAAAGAATGATTACTAAGGGGTAAATAAGAAAACAGCTGTGATTAAATTAATTGGCAAGATGAAAAGAATCAACAGTCCCTAGGGAACAGACCATAGGAGACTAATTGTGCTGAGTGGCCAAAGATCCCACCATTTATTAATAGGGGTGACACTGGGGGAGCAGTTCTTTGCTTGGCTAGATGGCTCAGTGCATTTCAGGAAATTTGGTGTTTCTCACTGAGCTCACTAAATGACAGAAGCACTCCCTAGCCTCATCTTTGGGACAACTACAAATGCCTCCCCTCAGAGGACTGGCTCCTGTTAAGGAGCACCACAGAGCAAGGAGAAGGATGCCTGGAGGCCGAGGAGGGCAGTACTCACGCCCCCGGAACAGCCCTAGTTTCCATCAGTCAGGAGTGTACTTGGTTTCCTTTCACTCAAAGGCGTCTTGGTCTCCAGGACTTTGTGGTGATGGCAGAGTCAGGGCTGGGGCTGGAAAAAGCACAGGAGAAGCCTGGAACACTGGGTGGTGCTGGAAAGTAAGGAAGGGCCTAAAGAATGTTAGGAAACATTTCATTAGAAACAGGAGCCACGCCTTACAGCTCTCCCAACTCAACTGGTAGTCTGAGCATCAAAATAAGGAAAGTAATGAATTATGACCTGTCAAATAACGTGAAAAGTCCCACACTGATACAAAGAATATATAGAGGGCATGAGAAAGCTCTTCCTTATACTTGATAGCCAATAAAAAATGCCAAAGCAATGATGTAATTAGAAAACAGTCATCCGGGAGCCTGTAGTATTGGTTCAGAATAGAATCTGCTCTGGTTGCTAGGAGGTCTGAGTAAAAGTTTGATGAGTAATGGGACACAATTATGGATTTTTACAATATTTGTTCATTGCAAAGGGAAAAACAGCATCTTTCACAATGCTGTCAGCAGGGATAGGATAAACCTACACCCGCATCTGCTGATATTATGGGCCAAGGGAAACCTGACATCTGTGGCCAGAAAGTACATAACTTTAAATCTAATCAGGAAGAAGCAGCATCACACAACTCCTTAAAAAGCCACAATTCAAAAAGTACCTAACCTATAGCATTTTAAAACATTGATGTTATAAAATACAAACAAAAGGGCACTCTCTGAAATTAAAGAAGACCTAAAGATACTTGAAGGCTGAATATAAATTCATGATTCAGGAGTTTCTTGTGCTTAGATGCTCTTGGGACAACTAGCGCTATTTAAAGCAAGTGTGTGGATTACATAGGTTATATTTAGATGGCTGGCTGGATGCAGAGGTAGAGAAAATGAGAAAGAAACTGGGGAAAATACATTCGAGACGATGAAGGATACATAGGAATACTGTACTTGTTAGTCTTCCTGATTTCCTACAATACTAAAATGATATCGGGACAATAAGCTGGCAGTGTTAATATTATTCAGCCATAGGGAAGAGAGAAATCATGTCATTTGCCTGAAGATGATGGTTCTTAAGACCATCATGCTAAGCAAACAAGTCAGTCACAGAAAGTTAAATGTCACATGGCTTCTCTTATATGAGAAACCTGAAGTATACTAAATAAATTGCTAAAACAGAGGAGAGATGGCAGGAAGAAAGAAGGCGCACTCTTGGAGATAGAGAAGAGGGTTAGGAGACCAGGGAAGGCAGTAAAGGGATAAAGACTATGACATTATATGCATGCACTGATTCCCCATAATGAACGTGGCTATTGAGCACTGCAAACACACAACAGTAGAAAAGAAACCAACCAGATAAACTAACGTATGTAGAGGACTGTTCCAAGCACCAGATTTGAAACAATTGTTTCCACACAGCCATGAGATAAGAGCTGTTGTTATAACACTCATTTTACAGGTGGAAAAACTGAGGCTTAGAGAAGGTAAGTAACTCATGTGGCTGTTATTGCGTAGAGGACCTGAGATTAAAAGCCAGTCAGGGGCTCCAGAAGCCAGGCTTTCTCTTCATAGCTCCATAATTCTGCCCATTGAGGGGCCGGGGAGGGCCTCTGTTTTCTCCAGTTTGTTCTGATGAAGCAAGGAGAGGCACCTCGGATAGGAGAGCCTGGGCCACTGCACCACCCAGTGGGACAGATGGGAGTTCCCTGGGCTGCTCAGGGGAGGGAGCTACAGTCAGAGGACACCAGGCAAAGCAGTTGCGGTGCTGGGGTTCAGGACAAGCCTGAGTTGCATCAGGAAACAGAGACAGGAAGCCATGTCCAGCCTTGTAGGTTGTTAAGTAGAAACTGGGGGACCTCTGGGGGAGCAGGAGGACTAGCGCATACAGAGCTAGAAATGACACTCATGACACTGGATCTATTTCCTGGGGAAGGCCTATTGCCCCCCGTGTGCCTTTTAAGGCTCATCTTTCTGAGTGGCTCTCACATTTCTCCAGAAAGCTTTTTCTCAGTCTGATCCTTGTCACTGAGGGAGGTGGAACAAATACTGGCTGAGCCCCCTGTGCCAGGCTCTGTGCTGAGCAGCCAGCACCATTACCCGATTTAAAGTGTGTTTGGTTCACACACACTCACTCTCTTTTGTGTTCAAGAACGTTTCATTAATTGGAACCAAAGAGGAGAAAACCAAACCTTTCATCTTGCCCACCCCCACCCCGGACTGGGCCGGACTGAGCTTGTGTGATTTCAACTTCTCATTCCCAAGACCCCCGGGGTCCCCACTGCCAGCCTGTGGAGAAGGAGGCACATAACTGCACACATAAGTGGATGCGAGGGTTGCGCAGAGTGTGTGTGTCCCTCCTTTCCTTCTTCAGTGCTGAGGATGAACCCGGGCCGTCAGACACGCTAGGCCAGCACTCTGTCTGAACAGCAGCCTCAGCCCCTGCTCCTCATGGGCTCCTCCGAGGGTAACAGGAAGCCAAGTGCAGACAGCTCGCAGCTCAGTGCCAGGCACCGGAGGCTGCGGGTGCCCAGGACCTTCACCAGGTAGAGTCCAAGCTTGGAGGATTCAGCTTAGGCATCAAAAGCCCTAGGTATAACAAGTGTTATGTTCAGGATTCAAACCCAGCTCTTCAGACTCTGCTTCTAGTGTCTGCCTAAGAATGGCTCCTAAATTTTTTACTGATTGAAAAAAATCAGAAGAAATACATTTCCAGGCACACGAAAACTATAAAAGAAATTCAAATTTTAGTATCCACAATAAAGTTTTATTGCCACACAGCTGGGCTCAGTCACTCTTGTGTCCCTTGACTGTTACCAGGGCAGGGGTGGGTGGGTGGTGGAAGCAGAGGTCATCTGGCCCCCAGAGCCAACCAGGCCTTGGGGCTCTGGCGCTCTGACCCCTGCCATTTCTGTTCTTGAGTGCCTGTGGATCCAGATTGGTCTCCATGTGGCCGAATCTTCTTGGGTTCTGGAGGAATTATTAAATTGCCCTACAGGTTGCCCTGAAGTTCCCCCTGATGCTTAAATTTGGAGGGTTTGAAGACATCAGACAGGAACAGATGTTTTTAATTCATCTTACTATAAATCCTGTCTCACTCTCTTTCATGTTCAAAAGGGTTTCATTAATTGAAACCAAACAGGAGAAAACCAAACCTTTTACCCCGCCCCACCCCAGTGCTGGGCCGGGCTGAGCTGCTGCATTCAGCTTCTCATTCCCAACACCCTCGGGCTCCCCACTGCCAGCCCGTGAAGAAGGAGGCTGCGCACTAAGCTGCACAGGTTGGCCTGACCCAGAGCCCTGTTTGTGCTGTGGTTCACTTCTCCCAAATTATTCAGCCTCCTTTAATTTCCATTTTCCCTGATCCAAAATAAGAGCAATTGAGTGTACCTCTGAGTCTGGGAAATTTGGAGACTTAAGTGAGAAAATATATGAAAAGTTGTTTTTCCCCCTCAAAGAGCTGGCTCAGTGAGCATTCACTGAATGTTTGCTAATACTAGTCAGCAGGGAAGGAGCTAAGTCTCTAATCCCAGCAAAAAAGTCCTGGAAGATATTTTTTAAAAAATGTTTAAATATGTAATTCATGCACACTGTGCAAAATTGAAACAACAAAATGAGAAAAACAAGCACCTCACAGAAAAATGCATCTGGAACGTTTAAGGCAGCACTATTCATTAAGTGAAAATAGCCAAGTAGCCATCACTAGTAGATGGAGAAATCAATTGTGATGTATTCGAGCACAGCATCATTCAATAAGATGAGTAAATGGTCTGCACCATGTGCAGCAGTAGTGAAGCTCAGGAGCACAGTGCTGAGCCAAAGAGGCCAGATATAAATGCACACACCCCATAGGACGCCATTTTTATGACCTAAGGACTAAGGTGCTACTGTGCCTTGCAGTTTGCACTGGGTGGGGTGAGGGCTGGGGGCCAGAAGTTGGGAGGCAGGACTTTGATTTGGGTGCCTCTCGCATGGGTGTCTCCCATTTGTGAACCTCAACTGCTACTTGCGTGAGCATGGGTTAGAGTTCATTCTTCAAGACAACAATAAAAACTAAAATCAAGAATGGGCCTTCCTCCTACTTCATCTTTCAGGCACTTGGTCTCTTCTGAGAAGCAACCACTGCTCCCATCAAATACAACAGAGCACCCAGAGATTACTGCGGTGTGAGAATGTGTGTTTTACAGGCTGTGCTTTGTTTCTTCACCTTTCAGAAAATCAAGCTTGAGTACGTCTTGGGATAGTCCTACGCCAGCCACCCTCCTGTCTCAGTGGTGGCCCCAAAGAAGGGGCGGGGGAAGCAGAGGAGAGGACAGATGCTCTTCCTGGGTGACATCGGAGCTGGCCAAAGTGAGGGAGCGAGCTTAGGGCTCAGAACCTCCAAACCTTCTTCCTATGCTGGGGACCCTCGCGAGGTCCCCTAGGCCCTCTCTGTTTGAAACTGCAGGCACCCCTTGGCACAGTCCTGGTCCCCAAAGTCTCCTCAACGAGAGCTCGTCTTGAGAGCTATAGTTCAAAACACCTGCATTCTCTGTGAAACCATTTTCCTCTCTGAAACTGTGATGTCATTTGACAACAGGATGGCATATTTGAAAGCAAGGTCACCATGAAACACATGGGAAGACAGCCTTGCATTTCTGGCTTTTGAGTCCTCCTTATCTTTCTCTTTGTTTCCCTCTCCTTTAGCTTTAGCAGCATCGACAATCCCAAATACTGCTCCCCTTCTAACACCCAGTGTCAGCCCCTCCACTCCACGGTGTCTGCATGGTGCTTCCCAGGAGGACCCCGACTCGCCTCCCTCCACTGAGCTGATCAGTCTGTCATTCCACTTGCTGACCACAAGGCTTCAGAGACTACACGTGTGCTGGGAATACAGGAGAGGAAATTGCATTCTGGTCTTCAGATGGTTTGTATTCCAGGCTCAGAGGGAGAAGGGTCACATGCAGTCTTTCTGGGAGAGGGGTGGCTGCTCCCACCTGCAGGGGGAGGATGGCAGTGGACTAGGCGAGGTCTGGGAGGAGTGAGGGGGGCTGTTAGGATGCCAAGTGAGAGAAGCATAACCAGGGAGGTGTGTGGAGCAGCACAGGCATCAGCATTATGGACCACAGAGTGCCACTTGCTTATTATCTACTGTATCAATTAATTTACTGCTTTTTTAAAAAAAATTAGCTATGAAAGACTCATGGACAAATTTCTCAACATAACTGTCTCAATATCTCATTCCTCTAAACAATCCAATTTAGGCCACTTGGATTAGAAAGAAATAAGACTAAGGGCAAGCCCAAGAAGGAGGGTCTTTTAAAAGGTGCGAGAGCCTGAATTTTAACATCAACAGTTGCACGTTTTGAGAATATCCCACCAGACATAGAATATAAAGGAAACCTGAGAAGACCAAACTGAACTTTAATCATAGCAGTTATATAACCAGGGACAAGCTATGGCTGCCCCTTGTCTGCCTTGTACTTTCTGCCTGTCTGAACCACACCTCCAGGTCACCAGAGCCTGCTCTGCAGGAGGATAAGAATTCTCAGTGTGTAACCAGGCTGGCCTGGGTCACAGTTGGAGTCCCTTGTTTGCCACTTAATTGCTTTGTGGTCTTGGGCAACTCACTTAGACATCCAAGGTCTTAGTTCCTACCTTGTCAAGTGGATTTATTTTGTAAACTTTAAATATAATAAAAACATAACAACATCTAGGGTCTTAGTTCCTACTTTGCATTTATTTTGTCAACATTAAATATAATAAGCTTCTGCAGTACAAGCGGTTCCTGATAATATAAGCTTTGTTTCCTGTTTCTTCCCTCCTTCTCTTTTTCTGTAGAAGTTTTAGGAAGATGTATTTTAGGAACAGAGAGCCAAGGGAATAAGTAATGAAAACATTCTGATATGAGTGGACAGACCGGAACAAAATAAATTCAAACTAAACAGAGCGGTAAGACCTCGGTGACTTTTAAATCCTGATACACTATTAACAATGACCTCTGCCTTCCTTTTTTAGGCTACTTTTCACCCTTCCCCTTCTCAGGATGCTTTGTATGTTTTGGGTCTCACTAGCCCTTTAGTTTTTAGATTAGGGGGCTGGCCCGTTGGCTGAGTGTTGGTGACCCTTTCTACCCCTGAGCTTGATCTTGAGCTGTACCCCTTTACTCACTAAAGTCACAGGGTTTTCCTTCCTTCCAGCTGTGAAGTTCTACACTGCCCAAAAGTGTCATAGCTTTCCAATCTATCTGCGGCTGCTGGATGAGTTGGCCCTATTTCTCTCTGGTTTCCTGTTACATATAGCTTTGGTTTCTCATCTTTGACTTTCAGTTTATCAACCCTCCTTCGGATTAAGTGTATTTTCCATTCAGAGCATCTTGATGGAGCCTGCCTCCTAATCTACTCTGCCTGTTTTTTTTTTTTTTTGTTTTGTTTTTTAGTGTATCAAGTCTATCTATATTAAAGATTATAGCTTACTGTCTCTGTCTCATGTCTGCTACTCCACTTTACTGCTATAATTTGTCCACCTTACTCCCTCATTCCACTGTCTGCCCTGTTCATTGAGGCCTCTCTGCCACTGTTGCTGGAATCCTGGTATCCCTTCCTCTCTCTCCCTGATATGTCCTTCAGCACTCTCTGTAGGGTTGGCCATGAACTCCCACAATTCCTCCTTGTCTTGGAAACATCTTATTTCTTCATTAATTTTGAGAGAGAGTTTTTCTGGGTATATCAGTCTTGGTTGAACATTATTTTCTTTCAGGGCTTGGATAATTTCTCTCCAGGTTCTTCTCAATTTGAGAATTTGCATTAATAAGTCTGTTGTTATTTTTATAATTTTCCTGTTGTAGGTAACCTGCTTCTTTTCCCTGGCTGCTTTTAGTGTTCTGTTCTTTTGGTGGATTTCTGGAATCTTGATTGTTATATGTCTGGGTAAAGATCTGTTTTGGTTGTAGGTGGCCTGAATTTTGTATGCCTCATTTATCTGGATATCATTTCTTTTTCCTATGCTTGGGAAGTTTTCCTTTAATATAGCTAAGAAAGCCAATGCTAATTCTGTAGCATTATGATATAAAATCTAGCAATACTATTATTCACTGTTCAGAGTGATATTAGTCTAGTCTCTTAAGTTCAATTTCAGCATACGTAAAGATAAGGACAGCTACTATGAAGAGAATGAGAGACACTATGGTAGTCATTATTGTCTTCACCAATGTCAGATCTTGAAGACCTAAAAAGCTTTCATCATCCTGTAATGATTTGATTAGTTCTATAATATGCAGTATGTATTCCATGTGTGCAAAGATGGGGACAACTATTTGGAAGAAAACTAGAGACAATAAGATAGACAGTGAAGATCTCCAGTGGACTTGCTTTGAAATCTGTATTTCTTTAATTTTTTTCTTTTTGAACTGTTTTGATATGTTTAATCTTACCCTGTTTAAGATAAAAAAACAAGTGTGTAGGACTGATAACCATATTACTAAGTTTTTATTGAATCATTGTGCAGAACTGTTGGCAGTGTCACTATTTGAATGCCACTTTACATACTTTAATTTTGTAACCTGAACAACTATTTCTAAGATGACAATATGTAACTTATCAACTGGTGATTTCTTACTGTTTATTTTTCTGTAATTCTGTATTATTTCTACCTTTTTTTTTTTTGTTTGTTTCTTTCTGTTCAAATTAAAAAAAGATTCTGTACAGCTGAGGGAGACTTTGCAGGCAATGGATGGATGGATGAGCAGAGAGGAATTTTATTTTATTTATTTATTTATTTTGATTAAAGCAAATTTTATTGCGGCCCTTCGGAGCCCGCTAGGGCTCTTCTCGGCGGGTCCTCCTGACCCTGGCGGCCATAACACCAGGCCACATTTGGGCTCAGGCAGATGGGTGGGGAGTGGGAGGGGTGGCCTGAGGAAGAGGTTGTCCTGGATCATGGAGTGTCAGGGTACTTTTCTTCTTGGCCTCCAGCTTCCTAGATCGTTCCGAGGATTTGCCCTTTTTCGAGGGAGTCTTGTAAGAAACACTGCGCCTTGCTGTGTCCTCCTTTTCTTTTTCCACTTTTTTTTCTTGGCCATGCTGGTCTGCTTCTGCGGCACCAGCCTTTTGACTAGTTTGGAGGGTGTGTCCTCTATAGACACATTCGTCTCTTCATCCTCTTCTTGGTCGTCATCGTCTTCCTCCTCCTCTTCTCCCTCTTCCTCCTCCTCCTGCCACGAGTCTGAGGATCCATAATGACATTCCTGGCCGCTGAGGAACACGGCCCCGAGCAGGCCCACAGCTGGAAGGTGACCGGGGGAGAAAGCGAGAAACCGCCGTGGCCACATGGGCAGCACCGAGAGCTTCAGCGTGGCGATGGTGATGGTCTGCGGCCTCTTGTCCTCTGGCCTTGCGGAGGGCACGATCTCCACGCGGTACACCTTCTCCTTGGCTTTCTCCCCCAGACAAATCGCGCTAAGCACCAGCCTGCAGCTGTCCTCCTCCGCCTGGGGCCTGAAGGTGCAAATCCGCCTCTCTGAGTTGAGCTCAGCGCCCCGGGACAGGGTCCTTTCTGCCTTGTTCTCCAGGCTGCTGGTGCTGCGATGACTGGGGCACAAGGGGTGGCCCGCTGGGGGCTCGGCAGTGCCCGCTCCCTACTGTGTGTTGCTGGAGCCCTGGAGCCCGGCTGGCAGCCTGCAAGGGCAGCTCCAGGAGGGCAAAGCCCCACTGCCCGCTGGGAACCAAGAAGGACCTCACAGCAGTACTAAGGGCTAGAGAGAGCCGTCCCCAGGCCTCTCCGTCCTACCGTGCTAAGGCCAGGCCATGAATCTCTGCACCTGAACCCCACTCCCTGGAGGGCAAGCAGAGAGGAATTTTAAGGCACTTTTTGCATTTATTGTATTTCATGCAGGTTTTTGTAAATGCTCCTCACCCCAGGGATTAAGACTGAAGTTGAAGGTTTCTTTGGGGTATGCTGGGACTGGTCACAGGGAAGGGTTGCACAGGGTGAAATAAAAGGACTGGGAATTTATGTGGAGGAAGAGGTTTGAGGACATGGTGGCTGTCACCCACACTCTCAAAGGCTGTCACCTGGGACAAGCATTCCTCTATAGATCAGTGTGGGTTGTGCCAGGGTCTCTCCTCCATAACAGGGTGGAGTACCGGGGTAGCTCTCTGGAGATGGAAGTACTGCAGGCCACTCAGCCAAGAACCTCCATCCTTCTCCAGGATTTGCTCCGGGGGATTTCGGTGATGACCCATGCTGTTCCTCTCAGATCCCCACCTGTGCCACTCTCTGTGATAACTGCCCTACTCCCGAACAGGAGCATCTTCATGCTCCAGCAAGGCTCTTTTCACCTGCTTCTCCACTGCCACCCTCCTGAGCTGAAAGAGATGTCAAGTGTGATCAAATCTAACTCAGCAGCTCAGTCCTGGAGCTCACGATTGAAGCCACTTACTTTGATTTTTATTTTAATGGGCAGCCAACCTTGGCTCAGGAGTGACAGCAGTGTAGGGATTCCTTGCAGCAGCTCAAATGGGCAGAGAAACAGAACAGGCTGGCAGCTTGCCCAACTTACATGGCAAGATGTGGATAAAACCCAGCTTCCCCGATGCCCAGACTGATGCCCTATGCCCACGGGAAGCCATCTTCTCTTCAGTCACCCAGGGAGCCCTCCTGCTTCAGTCTTAGGCAATGCTAGTGACCATAGCCGAGGGTGAAGAGGCTGTGACAGTGAGGCCTGAAACAGGAAAACAGGAGCCCAAAGGAGGCCTGATCAACAGGTACTAAGTAAACGCCTGGTGTAATACCATTCCTCTCCATGATCAGACGCACCACCCCAGGAAGCAGCCAGCTGCAGTTTTATTTTTCCTGGTTTATCAGACTAAAATTGGGGTCTGACTGATGCCACCATGACAACCTAAAAGGTCCCTACCTGGTGGAGCCCCAATTCCTCCAGGGACATGGCAGGGCTGTGAGCCTCTGCACATGGATCAGGGTTCTGCTTGAGTGTCTTGCTGTGCAGGGCAGGGCAGCACCAAGACTGGTCCTGATCGGAAGAAGGCAGAAGGAGCAGGTCCCCAGGTCTCTCCCAGAGTCCCTTCTCTCCCGCTGTCACCCGGTGTTGTGGTCCTAGAATCTAAGCATCCATTACATTTTTGTAGTCACACAAGAAGAATAGTAGTCTCTCATTTTTTGAAACTGAAATAATTGCTAGTATGAATTCCTGTTCTTCTGGATATCAAAAACTTAATTGTAGTCAATTAAGTGCTTTTTCTTCTTGTCTTTGTAAGCATCTTTAGCTCTAGGGAGCTTAACAGGTGTGGGTAGCATCTGGTCCTTACTGCAGACCTCCAAGAGATAAGCATCTGGTCTCATCTTGCCTTTCGGTATGGACAGATCAGAGTGGTGCCTTTATCTTCTAAGTCTCAGGTCTCTTCCAGGGCCGGGCTCAATCTGCCAGCAAGGCCAGGCTCTAAGAGCTCAGGCCCAGATTCTGCAAATCCACCAGGCTGTGCCAGGCTCTGCCCACACATCACAGCCATTTCTCCTTCACTCATCATGTGGGGTGGGGAAGGTGCCCACTGCCTCACTCATAGTCTGGATAGTGTGTGTGTGTGTGTGTGTGTGTGTGTGTGTGTGCACACGTGCACATGAGTACATGCGCATGCAGTACTGGAGATTGAACCCAGGCCTTTTGTACTGTGCTGCATCCCCAGCCTTTTCTATGCTTTTTAAAATTTTGATTCAGGATCTTGTGAGTCACTAGCATTGTAATTAGGACCCCATCAAAATACTGAGCTTTGGGAGAGACAGGAGGTTCTTTCTGAGCTGCACAGCTGTCCTGGTGACAAGGACCCTAGGCGCTGGGCTGTCTCCATGGCTTGTAGAAGCGTCAGTCCATATATGCTGGATCCAAGACAGCATGGCACATGGCAGAGGGGCAATGGTTCATGCAGCGGAAGACAGCCAAAGCAGCAAGAGCAAAAAGCTCATGTTGGAATGTTGAAGAACATGAGAATTGGAAGATTGGTGCCAGTGAAAAGAAAATTACTAAACTGAAGAACTGTCAGAAGAACTTGTTCAGAGGCAATGAAGAAAAGAGGTAGATCAAAGGGAAGTGAAGAGGCAAACGGAATAAATGCACAAGTCCAATAAAAGACCCAGGAGATAACAAAGAGAGGGTGGGAGGCGAGTAGTGACTGAATTCCACTGGTGGGTGAGGGGTGCCAGTGCTCATGCACAGGATCCCTGCCCATGTCCTGCTTTTATCAGCCAGAGGATAAGGAAAGGGCTTCAAATAGATGGTGATTGCCTTCCCAATCAGATACTATAAGCTTCAGATATGAGGAAGACTTCATGTGAGTCTGAGGCCGATGCTGGGAAGAGGCCCAGATGATTCAATCATTTTAAGAGTTCAGGGAGCCCTGGGCAGGTGCCAAGGTCACTGGTAATGGAGTCCCTGTCTTCTCTCTGCTCTTCCTGGACCTCTCTCCTGAGGCCTCTTCTGCCTTGGTAACAGCTGATTATCAGACACTGGGCTAGGTATATGAAAACCTGCTTTCGAGAAAGAAGGGAACAACTGAAACACAAGACTAGAAAATGTGAAAGAAAGAAAGAAAGAAAGAAAGAAAGAAAGAAAGAAAGAAAGAAAGAAAGAAGCGAGCCAGGGATGCTGTCACATGCTTGTAATCCTGGCACTGGGGGATGAGGTAGGAGGATCATCATGAGTTTGAGGCCAGCCTGAGGCCATAGTGAGGCCCTGTCTCAAAAAACAAAAACAAAACAAAGCAAAAAGTTAAAAGAAAGAAAGAATCACCAAGCAAATAGCAACTAACAGAAAGTGAATAGCTACCTTAGTATACAATAGTCTTCTCTGAAGCTAAAAGCATTGCCAGAGATAAACAGTGCTACTGTCTATTGATTCAAAGTGCAATTCACCAGGAAAATGCAGCAATTCTTAGCCTTTTAGGATAAATAAAGTAAAAAACAAACAGAATAGCAGAGAAGCGGACACAAGTTCAACTCCATAGCTTAGATGGCAACACCTCTTAGGTATTCGTAGGTAATAGATTAAAAAATAATAGATTAAAATAGTAATAGATTAAAAAATCAGTACTTAGGGAAGACTTACACTACATAGTAAATAAATTTTACCTGATGTAAATATATAAAATCATACTTTTGAAATCTAGAGAACTTCTGTTTTCAAGGGCACACAGAGCAGAATCAAATTACTTGCATCACACAATGTGTCAAATTTCATCTGATTTTGAAACAGGCAAATAAGATGGAAAGATAACTGAACAAACGTAGTACTTTTGGAAATTTGAAAAGTACATTTTTGCTCAAAAAAGAAATCATAATAGAAGTTAGAGATTAATTAATGATAATGTGATGTTAGTGAATATAACACATTGAACTTGTGAGACGAAACTAAATAATCCTTGAGAAATACTGTGTTCTCTAAATTCTTACACTAGAAAAGAAGAAAGCGTGGAAATAAATCACTTAAAAATCTACTCAAGAAGTTAAAATAGCTGGACAGCATACTCCTGTAATCCTAGTATGTGGGAGGCCGATGCAGGAGGATCACAAATTGGAGCTTGACAACTTAGAGAGAACATGTTTCAAAATTGTTCAGTGTGAAGGCCCTGAGTTCAATCCCCAAGGACTGAAAAAAACTGAAGTTTTTTTAAGAAAGGGAGTAATGTTACCGAAAAAGACTCCAAGGCTCCCCTGCAGGCAGTGAGTAAATAGGAACTGTCAGAATGTACTTTCATAGAACCGAGGAACACAGCAAAAAGAAAGCTCACAGCATCAGGCCAGCCGAGGAGCCTGAAGAAGATGCCACGCAGCATCCCGGGAAGATAGTCGGGGGCCTTGTACCTGCCCACTTGCCTCTCCTGGTGGCCATGGTGACCCCACAGTGCTGGTTCAGGCTGCTGTTGCAGATGGACTCGGGGACCTGGTCTCAAAAACCAGCAGTTGTGTGTGTTGCCATGGGGGTTGCTCCTAGAGGACAGGGGTGAAGCAGAACCTTCCCTTTCCAACTTGGCATCTACAGGCTAACCTCCCTGCGCAGCCCGTGCTGAGAACAGAGGCAGTGGGATTGGCCACCACCGTCTGAGCCAGGGAGGCTGGTGAGGACAGATGACAGGCCAGAGCATGGGAAACATGAGCTGGGAAAGGACATGTGTGGGGAGATTCTGATTTGGACAGCTTGCTAGTCCAAATGAACCAAGAAGATCGTGCAAATTACAGCCTAGGGATGAGTGACATCTCAAAAAGACCTGGGATCCTAAGTTTTGTCCCTGGGTCAATGGCAGAAGGAGGAAAAAGAAAGAGATCAGAAAGAATATCTAAAGAAATAATGCCCAGGACCGTCCCAAAGTTGAAAAAAAAAAAAAAAAACAGGAGTTCACATATTTGCAAGACTCCAAGTGAAGTTCAAGCAGGATCACCTTAAAGGAATCTAAACCAAGATACCTGAGCCAGGTGGAGCAGAGGTGGTAGGAGGAGGGTCAGGAGTCAGTTTCTGGATATGAATTGCTTGAGGCTTTGCTGTGGAGATGCCTAGTGGGGCTGCACATTGCAGTGGATGGAGAGTTCTGGAGAGAGAAGCAGTGGAAAACCTGGTGAGAAAGCTGCTGACCTGGATGGTGTTGGAGTCCTGCAGCTCTCTCAGATCACCAGGAGGTGGGCGTGGCCGATGGAGACCAAGCCTCTCAGGAGGCCAGTGCCAGCAGGCAGGGAAGGGGCAGGGAAGGATGGGGGAGGGTGAGAGAAGGGCCGGTGGGGTGTGTTGTTCTGGAAGGCAACCGAGGCAAGGTTTCAGAGAGGAGAGAGCCACTAGGTGTGTTGGATCCTACCGACGGGTTGGACAAGAGGGATTAATAACTGAACATCGGTTACACTGGACAAAAACACAAAGACTGGAGAGATGTGGGAAGGTGGAAATGAAAGGTTAGGTTTTGTATCACCAGAAACAATCACATTTGATCTTCCCGTCTTTTAAGTCTTTACATTGTTATGTAATGAATTTCGCACCACGAAACCTATTTTCCATCTTTTTTTCATTTTTTCATTGATGTGCCTTCTCCATGCCTACACATATTATTAACACTTTTGTGTTCTTTGAGGAATTTACATATGTTCCTGGATTCTTCTGATGTTGGTCAAAGTCTTTCAAAGTTGTGCACCATTTTCTGCAGTTATAAATAGGCCTGCATTGAAACTCTGCCAAAAGCTTTATCAGCAATTTTACTTCCTCAAAGCAGATTATCAAAACTTTAACTACTGTTTAGAAGACATGAACATTTTAAAACTCTATTTCAGCCTTTTGGAAGTTAGCTCATTGGGCACAACTTTTCACAAGCTTCATTCTGGTTTTTTTTTTTTTTTTTTCTTTTCTCTGAGTCTTGAGCAGATAATTCTGACATTTCCAGCATTTGAATTCCAAAAATTATTTGTTTTACTTTTCTGATAAAAGGAAGAAGGCACTGTGTATGCAGGGGACAGATGTGTTCTCACACCATCCACTCATTCACTCATTCTTAACTCACTGATCACAGGCAGCATCGCAGAAGGAAGGAGCAGGACTCTGGGATAAGCACCCCAACTGGCATGAAGTACCCCCCCATTTCACCCTGACTTCACCTTCACCAGAGTCTTTTCTCTGATGCCCGACGACCTGCCCATGAAGCACAGCTGTCACCACTGCCACACTGGCTATGTATGGAGACCAGAGAAGGGCCGAGTCCTCGCTGCATCCCCCTCAGGTGTCAGCCTGGCGAGGGGCAGTGGAACAGGAAGCTGGGAAACTCCCCGAGGTTTTACTCACCATCTGTTGTTTTGTCCTAATCTGAATATGTTTCTTCTCTTGAACACACTATATTGTGTGATCAAACTATAAAGGGAGTACTGAAAACATTTTAAAAACATTACAGCAAAAGACCCGTGGCCATGAACTCCCCTCAAAGACTACCCCTGTCTTCAAACACACTTCTCCCATAATTCTCACCACTTTCTGGAGCAGTTCTGGAGGTCCTCTTTCATGAGTGTCTTTGGAAGATATGATGAAAAATATGGCAAATGCCACTGAGTGATGCGGTATAAAAGACTGGCTTTTAAGAACATGACTATCTTCACCCACCTTATTCACCAAATCTGATACCTTGTGACCTCCAGCTCTTCCCTAAAGTCAAAATGACCAGAAAAGGTCAATGTTTTAAATTGATTCAGCACAAGGAGGCAGCCATGTTTGCACAATTAAAATCACTCAGGAAACGGGACCTTCAGAACTGCCTTAGAAAGTGGCGAGGACAATGGATGAGTGGGACTGAACTGAGGGGAGTATTTTGAGAGGGATTAGTAGCACTGTGCTTTTACTGTAAAAAATTTTAAAAACTAAACATTCGCCTATATTCTGAGCACACCTCAGATCTCAGTTGTCCTGTTTTAGCCAGGTCTTCATCTATATGGTGTTGGTGGCCCTGGCCCCTGTCCTCCCCATCAAGGTGGAGTTGTGACCCAGGCCTGGGCAGTGGGAAAGCACATTGAATGGCTGTAGTGATTGGATCCCAGTTAGAAAGGGAGTGTAGTTATGGGCTGCTGGAGTCCCTGTGGAAACCTTATCTGAGAAACTCATCAATAAAATACAGTCATTCAACAAGGAAAGCTAGTTGCAAACTGTGGAGAACGCACCCACGGTGATTGTGGCTGAAGAGGGTCAACTCTGGCTTACTGTGAGCAGTGTGTCCCTTTCAGCCCTTTCCGAGAGTCACTGTCCTCTAGGCAGACCATCGCCACCTCAGTATCAAAGAAGGAGCAGTCCCACCTCACAAGACACAAAGCCCTCACCACAATCTTGCTATTTCCACATTCCAAGCTCCCCTCATAACAGGCAACCAGAACCAGACGACTTATTTTCTTGTGGCTTTTGAAAAAATATCATTTTCCCATCAACAGTCTGGAATTTTTCAAATAATAGGGATTTTCTTTGTTTACTGCCAGTGCAAATCTGTAGGCTTGTGGGGCAGGTGGGATTCTGATGAGCCATGACTTTGCAGCATACTCAAATTTTGAAATGTGTTCAGTTTTGGGAAAGTTTAATCTGAATCACCACCTTATCCTCCAAACCATCCAAGACTTGCCTCTTGACATTTGACCCTTACTGGTCCTCTGTTTTTGTCAGTCATATTCAAGTTCTATCTGCTAACTGCTTTTTAAATATATACACATTTATTGCTCTGACTTGGTTTATAATTGCAATGATGCTGTTGCATCTGGTCATCCCCCGATAAGTGATGTAACCAATCTGGAACAATACTCAGCCATCTGTCACTTCAAAATCTGCACTATTGAGTGTCATTATCAGAGTAAGGTTGATAAAGTAAGATGTCAGTTTCACTTGAGATCCTCACCATCTTTTTAGGGCTATGAAGCTTATCTCTAAAATTGTCACCTGCTTCACCTGGTGTGGTTCCTCTCAGTCTGTTCTCTGTATCCTTTTCAAGAGAATATTTATGGAAAACCTATCCAATCCTGAAGCTTCCATGATCATGGCTCTATTGTGACCCAAACCCCTCTCTGGATGGCTTGCAAGTCCACCAGCCAGTCTGCCTCATTTCTGTCTCCTCTACATCCTCTCCTGGCCCTTTCCCCTCAGTTTTTTCTACAGCAGGGCTCGTGGAACTGGCATTCACGAGAGGAATATCCCATGAGAGTGCTGTAGCTCCATTTTCTTGCATGCTGTTGAATTTCTGTCCATACAATCCTGTAACTCGTAACTGAAAAATCCGTGACTTTCATGATGATTTTCTAAATGCAGCATTAATGTAATTTAAATAGCAATTACAGTATATTTTGGTGTGAAAATACCTCCACCTAATATTACATTTCATTTCCATAATAACATGATCAAGAGTGATAGACGTTAATTATTCTTATAGTATCTACATTTCTTTAGAGATGTGATTATGAAGATCTTTCTTCACAAAATCCCATTATCTAAATTGTGCAAAGAAAATGATTTCCCAAATTTTCCAAATAGGTTTCATTTTACAGTTTTTTTTTTTTTGTTTTGTTTTTTTAAATATATGCTGTTCCAAAGCTGGAATGAGACTTTGCTCTGTCTGGGCTTCGGAGAAGAGCCGGGCACCTGTGAACACTCTAAATTAACTACTATGCTACTCTATTTATCTCTATGTTGAGGAAGGTGTTTTGAATAGGTTCGGGCAATCATTAAAAGTTTCATATATCATGTTTACATTTTTCTAAATGCTAATTTGTTTACATTCAAACTTTAGATGAGTGATTGTTTTTCTTCCTTGGTCATTTAACCAGAAATTCTTTTCTGTATAAGAAAGAT
Organism: Cavia porcellus; assembly: GCF_034190915.1. Taxonomy (NCBI): domain Eukaryota; kingdom Metazoa; phylum Chordata; class Mammalia; order Rodentia; family Caviidae; genus Cavia; species Cavia porcellus. Next base: position 19,061,449 of record NW_026947506.1, read on the forward strand.
CAGTATTTCCCTGTAAGTGACTGCGTGCTCTGCACTCAGCTCTGTCCACAGCTCAGAGGTCTGCATGCACAGGGTCTGCACATACAGCTGGGAAGTGAAGGCAGGAGTCCAGCGGGGATGGGGATGTCCTGTGGTCAGCTGGGCAGCACACCAGGCTGGTGCTGTGCTCTACCACAGTACCCTTCAGTCACGGATTAGTCAACTCCAGCCTCTGTAAAGGTAGGATTAATAAAACATCATGGACTTTCAGTACGACAAATGAAGTCCAAGAGAAGCCCTGGTAATTCTCTTTGAATTGTGGGATGGCTGGAGAATGAGACCCAGGGTCGCCCCCATACAGGAGGGCCTATATCTGCATTCCAGAGAATCCACATCACAAAGCCTTGTGCCTGAGAAGTCTCTTCCTACCAGTGCTGCTCACTGAGGAACTTGTTCTGTCTCTGGGTAGATAGGTGAAGCCCTAGCAGATTCATGCTGGGCCATCCAGTACCCTCAAGGTGAGAGAGAAGAGACACATGCTCTTTCCTTGCTGACCCTTTTCCTGTGTTTCCTCAAGAGTCCCATCGTGAAATCATAACCAATGAGGAGAGCTTCTACCCCATGTGTGTTGCATGGTGGATTTGCAGTATCAGCTGGGATTCCAGGGTCACTTGTCTTTATCCGGACATTACATGGCTGAAGCTGTCTGGTGCTTCTCTCTCCACACAGCATCCTCCTGGTCTGCCTGCAGTGCTGTCATTCAGCCACTGAGAAACACCAGCTCACTAGGAACCCTCAGCCTTTGGCCTGGATCCTGGTAGGGAAAAGCCAAGCTGTTCCCACTTCTGTGCTCCCCCTAAGAGATAGCATTCCCACCTCCTCAGAAGTGGGCTTTATTTTGCAGGACTGGCTTAGCCTGAAAGCCTGAGGATTACCAGACATTTTATATTTTTTTTCCATACAATTTCATTTTTACTACAAAAGTGTTACACACTGGTAATGATGAAAACGTGCTAAGAAGTAAAGTATGATCCTGGGATAGTTTTTAACATTTTTGTTGATGGAGTTTCAAGTTATGCTAAATATAGTGGCCTGAAGTGCTACCAATTTCCCGAAACCTACTTTTTGTCTTAATGAAAAATATGACTACTTATCATTATTTTTATTTGCATTTATTTGGTTTCTGGCAAAACTATTTAAAATAGTTTTGCTAGTGAATTTGTATTTCCTTTGGTTTCTTCCTTGTGTGTAGATTTTTTTCTGTAACTCATCTTCTATCTACTGAAGTGTATGTGAAGCCCTTATTTAGTGAGCCTGTTAGTTCTATCAGCGTGGAAACACTGCTTATATTGTAAATGTTTAACCTGCTTCATGCGTTTATCTTTACTTTAATCACTTAAAGTTTAAATTTCAAAAATGTTCTGTTTTTTAGTGTCATCTGTATCTACCTTGGTGTCATGCTTAGAAAAATTATTCCTTATGCTAATTATTGAAATTTTTCTTTCCTAAAAATAATTTCTTGGTTGTATTTGAGTCTTCAACCTACTTTAGTATAGTTCCTTTCCTGTTCTTTTCTTCTTTCTTCCTTTATCAAATGTTTATTAATTAGGACCCCATTATATCAAGGCATTCAAAAAAATTTTTTTTCCATCTGGAAAAGTAAACAAAGATAAACATGTCCTTTTCCCATAGAGTTAACATCCTAGTGAAAATAGCAGGAAACAGAAGCAAGATCAAATACACATAGGTTAAAACACAGAGAGATAAATGCTAAACCAACACAGAAGGAGTGCAGGAAGCTGGGGTGCAGCACTATGCGGATGAGCAGGAGTCTCTTGGAGAGTTTCCTTCCTTCCTGTCCCTTCAAAGTGGCCTGACAGCTTGGAGCTTAAAACCTGCCTGCACCATGCTCAACATATTACATATCAACTTGTTTCAGATGAAGTCCAAGTAAGTTGATTTTTAACCATTTGAAGTCTACCTGCTCTGTGTACTTGGAAAATGTATGTGGCATATGGCAGGGTAGATAAACTCTAGAGTGATAGAGACCTCAAGCTGAGGATCTCCTTAGACTGAAGCACGGGCAGAGACCATGGACAGGCTTTGGTTAGAGATGGTGCAGGTCATAGTAAGTATTGAGGTCTGCAGACAATTTAGTGGGGTTAATTTTGTTCAGAAAAGTATGATGGAGCACAGGGATCATTGCCATAATTTTTTTAAACCAGCTTCCTGATCCAATTCCTTTGAAATGCATGCTTCTCATATTCTAAATTCTTGTGTGTGCTTGATTTGTTTCTGACCCTTTATTGTGTGCCCTTACTGGACTCACTGAATAGATGATCCCTTACAATTTTTAGAGGTCTCTCAGGAAACCTGTGCAGTTTGCTTCCTGAGTCCCCATTTTGTCTCAGAAATTATGCATGTATATTTTGGTTGCTACTGGAAATTCAATCTTTTGTTTTTTATGATATTTCCTAATGGGTTATTGGTACTATATAGAAAAGCTAATTACTTTTTATATTTGTCATTTCATAAACAGCTTCTCTGATTGAATCTTGTATTATGCCCTGTGGTTTAAGAAATTTTATATTGTCTTCTTACAAAGTCCTATCAACTGCAAGCTGAACATTTCACTCATTTTTTTTTCATTTAAATCTTTTATGTTGTTTGTGTATCGCATCTCATGAGCTTAATTCCTCAGATTCTTCTGAGCCACAGGCTCTTTATAGATGTTCATTGATCTGTTTTTTCCATCTTTCCAGAATGTGATCAATTTTTCACAATCTTGAAATTCTGCGAGGTTCAGAGATACAACTCCTCTCTGGGATTGAACGTACTTCGATTTGGTTTATTCTAAAGCAGATGGGGTCTACCTGGCAAACGCAAGGTCCTAAGTCCAATATGCAGTAAAGAGAGAGAGAAAAAAAGCAGGATTTTCAGGATGCCAAAAGGCAAATAGACCACTCAAGGTCATCTTTTTGTTTTTAATTTTAAAGAGACAAAAAAAAAAAAAAAAAAAAAAAAAAAAAAAAACAAGAGAAACTATGGTACAGAGTTTCATCTTTATCCTCTCCCCAGCAGAATACCAAGCAGTCTGCAGACACGGCACTATGCAGCCCTAGTAGATGCGGTTCTGAGAGCGTGAAAAGTCCTGGATGGTGGCTTAGGAAGACCCCAAGGGAAAGCTCAGGAGATGTGTGGTGGCTGTTTCTCCAAATGTGGGCTGGTGGGTGACCTCAGCAATCAACTCCATGGACAACCTGGACTCTGGCTCTGAGTTTTCTGAGTCCTGGGAATAGTGATTTAGTCTTTTTTTTTTTTTTTTTTTTTCTGAGACAGTGTCTCGCTCTGCAGTTCAGGCTGTCCTTGGGCTCACTTTGTAGCCCAGGATGGTCTTGAACTTGCAATAACCCTCTTGCCTCAGCCTCCAGAGTATGCCACCATGCCTGGCTCTGTAATGTAGTCCCGTTGGGTGTCATTTCTACCTACTATTAAGGCAAGTTTCTGATTTTCTTCCTACATGACGAATTTCAGTCTCACTTGCTCTGACTCTAGCAAGAAAGCCCCATTTTTCACCCATCTAGATTCCACAGCAGTATATCCTCCTGGCTTTGAGGATATACTTCTTTTTTTAAAAAAATCTCTTCCCTTAATTTTATATTACAGTATTTCACTAGACATTTTTGGAAAAAGCAATTAGACTCACCGAGGCTCAGTTCACCAACGCAAGTGGAAGAGGTGATATTTTAATAGTGTGGTGGGAATTCCCAGTCCACACATCTCAAGACCTTATATGAAAAAATATAAAGTTCTCAGCTCAGGAGCTCAGGGTTTTATATGAAAAAATGACTTGAGAAGTGACTGAGCCCAAGCTGAGATCAGAACTTTAGCCAGTTATCACGTCACTGCTCAGTCACTGCTTGAAGTCCTCGCTTACTCTTTTTTCCCCTGACTTACCTGAGAGTATTAAGTATCTATGGGGCTGTTCACACTGACATATGGCACACCGGTGGCAGAATGCTTTACACACACACACACACACACACACACACACACACACACACACCTTGGTCAGCTTCCTGATTTTGATATTGAACTACAGTTATAAAAAATGTGCTATGACAACCACTGGGAGAAACTAGGCAAAGGTACACGGGACCTCTGTGTTCTTTTTGAGACGTTCTTTGAACTTTTTGTTAGTTCAAAATAAGTTTTTAAAGACATGAATAAAATATATATGATTCCTTCTTAGAAATCACTGTCTGTAACTGAATTGTAAGAGCCTTGTATGTGCTTGAAGATCAACTTTATATGACAGCTTTACTGTCATATATGCTTCCTTTTTTTTTTTTTTAAAGATCTTATCTTTTTGAGCAGTTTTGGGAGTGTAGCAAAACTGAGTCACGAGGAAGGAAGCGCTCCTGTACACCTTCCCCCCCAGTTACAGCCCTTCATCGCCAACACCCCCCAGCTGGCCTGGCACATGTACAACCACTGAGAAGCCTACATCAACACAGCTTTGTCTTTCAAAGCCCACAGTTTACATTAGATTCTTTCTTGGTGCTGTCGTTGGATACTCTGCATGTCTTGACAAATGTACAATGACAGGTATTCATAAAATACAGACTTTTTTTTTTTTTACTTTATATGTTAATATTAAGAAGAAAAGGTAAAACAAATTTTCACAACAAAATAATAAAAAAGTAACAATTGTTGATAAATTACACATCATTATCTTTAGTCACTCAAGTACAAAATATGGGCATACAATTTCTTCAATCAATATTAGCACAACCTTTCCTATTCAGTGAACTAAGTGACACTAATGATATAACTAACTTGCATTTTTTTTCCTTTTCCCTTCTATCCTTTCTCTTTTCCCCTATCTTAGTTTCTTCTTTTTATTGAACAGTTTCCTCCCATTTCACAGTGACTATTGTATATTTTGAACCTTATGGTTGCGCATATATCACTGTGGTGTGATGTTTTTCAGTCTTTCTGGGAAGATACACAGAAGGGAGATACCAGGGTTGAATGGGACCTCTAATCCTAATTTTTTGAGGAATCTCCACACTGATTTCCACAGTGTTTGTACTAGTCTACTCTCTAACCAACAGTTGAAAAGGGTTCCTTTTTCCCTACAGACCCAGCAGCAGTTTTTATTGGTTGATGTTTTTTTTTTTAAATTAAATAATTTTTTAATGAATAAGGGAGAGGATGAGATAAAAGGGGGAATAACAACATAACAATACAGGTTAAAAAATGACACTTGCCTTTTCTTAGTGTTGAATCTTAAGTGCTTTGCACAGATCTTTGATACCAGTCTTATGGTTGTGTCTTGATAAACATATCCCCCAGAATAGCTTGTCTTCTCATGCTCTTGATCTACTTCATTTTTACTGGCAAGCTGGTGATAACAGCTGTGTGGAGCAGAAATATCATTTGCCCTGGGGTCCCCCAGATTCTAAGGGCCTTTTGTGCTTGGACACCTAGGTGATTCTATGTGAAGACTGTGGTTACTGGCATAGGTTTTGGAATCTACTCCCCAGAGTCTGTTCATAAAGAGCTCTGTAAGCGGTTTGGTGTCTCTGCTTTTCAGGGTCCTCAGTGGAATCAAAATCAACACTGACCTCCTAAGATGGTTGTCAGTACAGGATGAACCAACTCCAGAAGTGGGTCAGGTGAAGCTGATGGGACATTCTCTGTGAATGTTTTTGGTATAATATGTGCATTGAAGGGTCTTTTTTGGAGGAGTGGACTATAGTATCTTAATTACTAAGCTTTAGTTTCACAGGTATTTTGATTTGAAAAATGATTATGAAAATTGTGCCTGTGGTCACGTGGCCTGGTGAGTATCTGCAATATCTTCTCCTAAATGCTCTCTCATTATTTTTTTGTGTGTGTATGCTCAAAATGGTCTTAGAGGATTTTACCATTTTTTGTTTGTTTACGAGTAGAAATTTAAGTGAATCCTCCACTCGAGGAGCGTGGTGACACTTGCTCTCTGTATAGTTAGACATTTTCCTCATCTCACCCACAGATAACAGGTGTTTGGGGATTTCCATCCCATAAAATGAGTCCATACTGCCCACTACAGTGTGATTAGTTTTTTACTTTTCATAACAAAATCATAATTATTACTTCTCTTCATTGATACCTACTGAATCTAAGCTCTGTGCTAAGCACTTTGCATATAGATACTATATCATCTACTTTTTATGTCATCGCCTCCATTTTATTTATTTTTGAATTTAAATATTTTCTTAGCACATGTTTGCAGTATATTAAGTTTATATTCATATTGGGGAGTAGGTGCATGTACATACCACAGCTTGTTTCTTTTTAAAAATCTCCACTCCCTTCCCATTCACTTTTCTCCCACCACGTCTAAATCCCTTTTCCTCATTTTCACTATTTTTAAAATTATTCTTAGCTCAGTTTATGGCATATAGTGTTTACATTCACTGAAGTTATTAGGTTCCTGTACACGGCATCTTAATTTAACTTGCTTCTTCTCACCCTTTTCCCTTTCTCTCAGTCTCCTGGACTCCTCATTTGCAAGAGTCCTGTTCCTTTGTTTCCTTCTTTTATTGATTTGCACTTGTAGAAGCACCCTTGCATCACTGGGATAAAACATACTTGCTCTTGATGTATGATGTTTTGATTATATGGTCTAGTTTTGTTAAGGATTTTTACATTTATGTTTGTTAAGGAGATTGACATGTAGTTTTCTTTCTTTCTTTTTTTTCCTCTTTATTTTTCAGTCATTGTCTGGTTTGGGGATCAAAAGTGATGCTGGCTTCCATAAATAAGTTTGGAAGCAGGTTGTCCCTTTCAATATCTTTGATGGGCTTGAGAAGTATTGGTGATATAATATCCTTAAATATTATGTAGAAGTCACTAGGAAATCCATCAAGTCTTGGACTTTTCTTTGTTGGTAGCTTGTTTATTACTCTCTCAGTTTCATTGCTTATTGTGTTCAGCATTTTGTGTCTTCTTGGGTTAGCTTTGGTAAATTATATGAGACTAGGAATCTAATTCTTAATTTGTTAGAATATAAGTCATAATAGTTATTATCTTCTGAGGTTTTGTATTTCTGTTGTGAGCTCATCTTTTAAAGAATTTCTAATTGCATTGATATATCTTTTATCTCTTTCTCTTGTTAACTTTGGTGAGCATTTATCTATTTTGTTTATTCTTTCTATGAACTTTCAATATTGTGATCCTTTGTATTGTGTTTCTAGTCTCAACTTCACTGATTTCTACCTGAATAATTATAATTTCTCTCCTTCAGTTTGGGACTAGATTCTTGTTGATTCTCAAGTATCCTAAAATTCTGCATCAGGTTACATATCTGAGCTTGCTCTGTTTTCCTAATGTGAACATTGACTGCAATGAGCTTGCCTCCTAAAAGCACATTTGTTATGTCCTACAGACTCTGTTGTGTGGTACAGGCATTGTCATTAACTTCCAGAAATTGTTTAATGTCTTCTGTGACCCATTGTTTGTTCAGGAGTATGTGGTTGATGTTCTAGGTGCTTCTGAATTTTTTTGTGATTACTTCTGTGATTGGTTATATTTTCATTGTACAGTGGTCTGAGAGTAAACATGTGGTGATATTGATTCTTTCCTATTTATTTCCACAGGATTTGTGGGCTAGAATGTGATATATTTTGGACAAAAAAAACCACAGAAGAATATATTCGGTGGTAATAATGTTGAAAACTGTAAATATATGTTAAGTCTACATGTTCAAGAGTGTGGTTCAGCTCTCACATTGTTTTATTTTTTTGCTTAGTTATTATGTTTGCAAAAGTGTGATATTAAAATCCCTTACTATGACTGTGTTAGTATTTATTTGATCTTTTATGTCCACAGTATTTGTTTTATGAAGATATGCACCCCAGTATTTATGCATAAATATAAATGTTTTCTTTGTAGCAAACTAATATATAGCAAACTTCTTTATCTGATGATCAGTTTAGCATGAATTTTTACAGTGATTGAACTTAAAATTTGCTATTCCTGCTTGTTTTGGGGGATCCTAAAGCATGAAAATTAATTTTCCATCCTTTGATTTTTAGTCAATGAATGTCTTTCTGGATTAGATGATTCTTTGACTGAAACAGACTGTTGTATTTTGTGTTTTTAAGATCAGGTCTGCCAATCTGTGTCTTTTAATTGGAGAGTTGGGGCCATTAACATTGAGAAATATAACTGAGAGGTGATGATTTATTAACATCCTTGCACTCTTTCTCCATTCATGATTCCTTTGCTTTTCTTTTCCTGTCATTTGTTGTTGTTTATCCAATGACTTTGCTTAATGTTTTCATTCCTTGTGTGTTTTAAGTTGTATTGGTTTTTGTCAGTTCTGTCTAAGATAGTGGTAGTGAACTTAAGGCATGCATGCCACAGCAGGTATGGAGAGCCCTCTCTGCGATTATGTTATGAATTACATGTTTTTCTAAACTAAAACCTCACCATTCAGGTATAATTGTGGTCTTGGCCCTTTGCAGTACATAAGTGGGTTTTGGTTTGCCATCCTTGCTCTAGGATATTGAGCATTTCTGGAATGCTGGCTTAGTAATTATGTATCTCTTGAGTTGCTCTTTTTTGTGAACTGTCCTTATTTTTCCATCTATTTTGAAGGGAATTTTTGCAGGATATGTTAGTTGTTGGAAATTATTTATTCTTAGGGCTCAGAATGCTTCAAATTCTTTTGGTCTTTAAGGCCTGTATTGACAAGTGTGGTGTGATTCGAATAGCTTTCCTTTTACATGTGATTTTATGTTTTTTCTGGCTGCTTTAAAATTTTCTTTTCTTTTCTGTTGGGCATCTGAAAATTTAATGATATATCTTTCTGAGTTTCCTTTTTTCTACCATAATTGTTTGATGTTTTGGAAACCTTATTTGTACTTTGAACTCTTTTTCTCATATTTGGAAGGTTTTGTTATGATTTCTGTCAACATATTAATAATTTCATCTGTGCTATCTTCTACATTATCCCTAACTTCAGTAATCTTAGGTTAGTCTTCTTTGTGCATTCTCGGAGGTGCTGGTTGATCTTTTTTCTTGTTCTTTTATATTTTTGAGGCTTCTCTGAGGGTGTCATAGTTTTATACTTAGTTTAGAAACTCTGCCTTCACGTTGATCACTTTCGCTGTTTATGAATTCTATAGCTTTTCAGGTATTTTGGTTTGATATATTTTTATTGTACATCCCTGGTGAATTTGATATACATGTTTTGAACCATATTGGTTAGTTCTTCCAATTTTGTTTGTTTCCTCCGTATACATATTAGATATTTTGAGTGATAATTCTTTCTTGGGGGGGGCAGGATTGAACTCAGGACTTTGTTGAATGATAACTCTATTCGCTGTATTTCCTCTTTGAGCATGTTAAGTTTCATTTTTTTTCCTGTACCAGAGACTAAACTTACAACCCCATGCCTGCCAGGCAGGCACTTATGCTGCTGACCTAAATCCCCAGCCCTTACATGCTAAGTTTATTCATTTCTTCTGTAAACTTCCATGTAGTTCTGCCATGTGGCATTTTCTTTCCTCTCCATTTGTGCCCCCTTGATCTATCTTAGCAGAGCTGGGAGACCTTAGGAGTCTTCCATTGCCTTGTTTTCCCATGATCTTGTGGGTATGTGTGTCTGTTTTATGTTTTTACTGCCCCTCCGCCTGTATTAGTATGAGAGTTTGTCTATTAAGATGGGGAGAGCTCATTTATATGAAGATTTTTAGGAATATACTGCTTCCCTACAATAGAATTTCAACTTTATATGTCCAGAGATATTATTTACCCCTTTAGTTATTTAATTGAAGTGATCTGGACTCTGTTCCTATGTTTTTCAGAATGAATGGTTACAACAGCATTATGCGATCTGTCCACACATTGCTTATATAAGACAGACTTTGCATTTACACTTTCACATTTCATTAATACTCTATGCAGAGTATGTTCATTTAATGTTAGCAGTTCCTCTGCAATGTGATAGGAGAAGTGAAGAGATAGAAGGTGGGCGAAAAGGAGCCATAGCGATAGGTAAAAAACAAAGAAAATTTGATATGGGGTCAGTTTCTGCTGGAATACTTTTAGTTGGTTGAAGGGTTGAAGGGTTAGTGTTGAGTATTTGAAGAGGATGCTTTTGGGGGCCAAGATGAGAAAGAGAGGCGGGAAGTGTGCTTGGTGATTGAGGCAATTGACATGGCTGTCAGAACCTGTGGATAGCTTTATGTGGAAGCGAAGTAGGGGACCGCTGGGAGCTGGGTAAGATACAGAAAACCAAAAGCATAGGATGGGGAAGACAGAGGGTTAATATGGGAGAAGAAAAGAGTGACAGACGGAGAGTGGCATATGGGAAATTAAAACCTTGAAGGGAGGATTTTATATGCTGGGAAAAAGAATCAAGAGATAAGGTTAGGGAGCGTGAGATGAGGAAACTGGATAGGGCAATGGGAAAAGGGAGAAAAGCTAGATACCAACTAAATCAAAGCAAACAGAAGAAATAAAATCCCCTCAAAATCAAATAAACACAAGAAATTCTATTATATAGTTCTATTAAACACTATTAATTATTATTTCCCCCATATTTTGTTTTGAAATTTCATTTTTTTCCCATCAATAAAAAACATACAAAAAAAACAAGACAACAGGAAACAATCAAAAACCCAGAAGGCATCTGACACCGAGAGATGCATATGTGGTTCTTGTGTAACTTCTTTGCCTTAAAGCCCCAGTGCTCACCCTCTTCCCAGCCTGCCTTGCTCGGGGACTGATTATTTGCAGCCACATCAATACCACATCTGAGCTTGCTGCTACAGAACAGAAGCTACCCCAGTCGCAGGACTTCATTGTGCCAGCTTACAGATATACAAGCAGAGTCTGACACTGACCCAGTCCTTGGGTTAGGAAGCTTCCTGTGCCCTTCCCTGGGCATGATGGTAGAATCAGCAGGCAGATTCACTGGCAAGTGAGAGGCTGCTGAGTCAGAGGTCTGCCTATGCACACTAGAGTAGGCAACCTCAGGAGGGGCACCCTCAAAGGACAGCAATTGCTTTCACACTAGCTGGGGATTCTGTAGGATACTGCAGTGACAGGTGTAGAATTGCTTGGTTCCTCACTATCAGACGTCTGCAGAGTTCTGGATAGTGTGTGTGTGTGTGTGTGTGTGTGTGTGTGTGTGTGTGCCCGTTCAAGTCCAGGTTACCTGATGCTCTGCCCAGGGTGTGTGGGGGGGCTCCTTAAGCCTTGGTAAACACAGATGGGAATTCTGTAAGGATGCTATGGATGCAATTCTTTTCTTTTTCAATTCTTTCTTAAGCAGTGTGCCAAAGTGCCAAACAGAGCAGCAACAACAGAACTAACTCAGTTTGTGCTCAGGGTGGTGTCTGTGACTCAGGAGTCTGACAGACATGCAGGACTCTTGCTAGGCAGGTTGGATGCACTGCCTGTGACTCGGTTGTGTATGACCTGCAGACCTCAAGAAATAGTGCCAGCCAATCTGTGTGCCCTTGCCCATGACTCTGGGCACTCTGGCCAAGCAGGCTATTTAGGTGACTACCAGGGATGTGTTCTCACGTGCTGGTGAATTGTTTGGTGATCTGGGCAGGTGGGCTTGTAAATCACACTGACTCAGCTCTGAAGCCCCTTACTGTTGGATCCTCTCTCTGGCTGGAGTCTGGTGAAGAGAGGGGTTCAGGTGCCTGCAGTGAGCACTGGATTGAAGAGTGCAAAGACACTGCTTTCCCCAGTGGTTCTTTTTTATGGGGGGCTTATATGTGAGGAGCTGCTTGACACAAACTCTCTCCTAGAAATCTGGCTTCTGCAGCACTGGCTTGCTGGTTCTTGGATGCAGAGCCGTGCGGAGTGGGGCTGAGTGGGCCTGCAGCAGCAGCAGCAGCTCAGCTTTTGTTTTCCAGTTGTCTGCTTGCCTTGATCCATGTATAATCATCCTTCTAAACACTTTTCAATATGTGACCCCCAAAGATCTTCTTTGTCAATGGATCCTTTCTGAGCTTCTCTGATGTGACTCCTCCTCTACTTGACCATGTTGAATCTCCCCTTATGTTGGATTTTTTGAAAACATAAATTTATTTCCAGGGTCACCGACCTCCTCCCTAAGGCTCTCTCAGTCTCGAAGGTTTAAGACTCCCTTGGCTGCAGGGCAGAGAAGTTATCTCTAAAAGCAGGGGAACTGAGATTTACCCTTGCCAAGCTCAGTCATCTAGTTAGACAAAGAGATGGGATTTCATCCCACATTTTATGACTCCATGCTCCTAACCCAGGGTAGAGGTCACCACATACTAGGCTCCAGAGGTTCTGAAGCATCACCTAGTAATGACCTGAGCAGAAATAACTGAGGGAAGGGGTTAAAAAGTCCAGCTCCCAGCTTCCACCTCCCAGCTTCCACCTCCCAGCTTCCACTCCAGAATGTGACTGTATGCTTTCTCCACCCACCATAAACACCCCATACACATTTCACTGTTTACCAGAAGTAAGAAACCTAGACCTTGGGTTAAGAGAACAGGTATCAGGAAGCGAAGTCCTGCAGACTTATTGGTAGATGAAAAGAGTTTGGATCCAAGTCTGAATAAGACTGCCAACTTATGGGGAAGGTTATATAACATGCATTCTTTCTTTGGAGGTTGCAGGTTTCTTTTTCTGAATCTGTTTCTGTGGCAATATGGTCATGCTGTCTAAAAGTTTTCCTTTGTGCTCTCTATGCTGTATTTCAAGATCTAGTTCTACAGGAAGAAATAAAATAAGAAATCAATTTTAATTCATACTTTTAAAGAAACCAGCTAGTAATTTATCATTGGATGACTTTGAGAACAAAGTTCAAGATGGAAAGTCTAATAGATTATATCTTCTCAAGACAGCAACATAATTTTTAAAATGAAAGACTAACTCTTCAGTTAGTGTGGGAGGCAGATAGGTTTTAGGTCAACCAGAAGGATGAATTTTCTCTCTGACATCTGTAGAGATTATGTTACCTTCCTCATACAGTTGATGATACAATGAATGGTTTATATTTTATAGAAAGATAAAGTGAGATATGTTCATAAGACAGCCTGATTAATAGTAACTTTCCCATTGTTTTATGAAGATTATTATCATTAAAGTTGTAAAGTGCAACTGGTAAAATGCTGACTGAATCATGTGAAGAAGAAATCTTCGGATAAAGAATTTCAATGATGATTTGAAACAGCACTCTCCATCTTGTATTTCTAATGTCTGGGAGACAATTATTTATTATCTTTATATCTTGCTATTTAGAAATGTGTGCATCCTTCATCCTGCCCATAAAAGAATGTTTTGTTCAAATCTTCAGGCACTTGGGTCCTGTGGGAGGACCTTTCTCTATGTGATGACTCTTGGCTTTTCATGCTCTGATGGGAGCTTCAGTCTGCAGGATTTTGGAGCAGATCCTTAGGGAAAGAAGACTTCGGTCCCAAAGTGGGTCATAGTGATGAAAACTGAAGACCAGGACATCACTCTGTCATTGTAAGCCATTAGGATCAAACGGGGTTTTCCTAGAAATAGTAACTGTGCTATGGTTGGCTGGTCCAGGGCTTCCCAGAGGCCTCCATTCAGGAGAACTGGTCTGCTTCAGGTAGCATCATCTGGGGAGTCCTGTGGGAGGGAATGGATGGATTTGTTCTGATTCATGTGCTCTCGCCAGTTCCAGGGGGAATAGTGCTTTGCTTTCTGTTTAAAAAATGTTAACTCAGATTCAGTGGGCATGTTTGCAATTTGGCTGGCAAAGGCCATGCACCATGTGACAAATTAAACAAAGAAAAATACACTTCCGGTGTAAGTGGTCTTTCCCTCCTTTGCTCTGGTTGTCTCTTCCTGATCCTTTAAACTAAGCAGAAGAGGCACGATGTCTTCCAAGATTTTCCAGCTCCTCCCAGGTAGATCTCATGGCTGGGACCATTCTTCTGCTATGAGGCTTATGCACTGCACTGTAGTTACCTATGGTTGGACTCTAGATCTGACCCCATGTACTGAAGAGTACATCGGCACCTCCTCAGAAACAATCAAATCTGTGCTCCTTTGTTCTCCCATTGTTTGGCTTCCCAACAAAATCATTTCCCACTTGGTTTACTTCAATCACCTTGTCTCTCTGACTGGCCCCTCCAATCTTGTCCCTGCCTTGGAAAATCTCAGGATACCTACCATATTCTTGTTTAAATCTTTTATATGTAATGTGTAGAAACACTAGAAAATTCAGATACACTAGAAGCAAAGCAGAGGGAAAAAAAGGTAACAAACATGAAAAATCTCTTCATACAATTGATTACAATTTCTAACATTTGACTACAGAGTTTGCTGGACTTTGTGGATTTCATGTGTATGTACAGATTTTATCAAAGTGTAATTATACTATCGTTTTGAGTTTTAACTTGCTTTATAAAATGCCGTATCAGTTTATTAGTCTATACATGAATTTTATCTACATGGCTCTGTATTATTTCATTGTAGGTAAATTTTTTTCTTTATCTCTGTGTACTGGGGATTGAACTCGGGGCTTTCTTTGAACTACATACTTAGTTTTTCTGTTTGTTTGTTTGTTTAGACACAGGGTTTCACTAAGCTAAGTTGGTAAGTTATTTAGAGGCTGAGCTCATGCTTTTAATCTCCCTGCTTCAGCTTCTCAGAGTGCTGATATAATAATAGGCACCATGTCGCCTTTCTAAAGGTTATTATATTTTTATGTAAGCAAATCTATCATTAATTTTTTTCTCTCTTTGCAACTAACAGTGCAAAATTTAGCATTGCCTAGAAACTACTAACCTATTCTTTAGTTGTTTTTTTTTTTTTGGAAATTCAGCTAATAGAATTGTTTAGTCAGGGGCATATACATTAACATATATTCTGTTTCTCATGTAATATTTTATATATTTTTCAGTGTATCACTTCATGTACAAATTACTTAAGCTAATTTGCATTTTGCCAGCTCCAGGACTCCTATACCATAACTTATTTGATCTTCATTAATTCTGCTCTAACTCTTCATTTATTATGGGACTCTTTTATGAGTTTTTTAAACATTTGGTATTAATGTAATGAATTGTAAACCACTGCATGTATGCATGTATCATTTATTTGCCTTCATACACAAAAGTCAATGTGGCAGCATACAAAATCTCTGGTCCACCAACTCTCCTTTTTAAAAAATTAATGTTTTCCCACAACCTACCAGTACTTGGTTTTGCAAAGAATTGTAAAATCAACGTGGGTAATGTAAGTAAGCAATTTATTCAGCCTAAAGCTTTGGGCATTCTTTGTTTAATCTTGATAGCTGCAGTGCTTGATATGGGCTTGGAATGAAATATTTATTGGATGAATGACTGATAACGGCTCTGCAGGGTGAGGGCTGGAAGTAGGTGTCCTCTCAGGGCTGCACCTGCACAGGGAGCCCGCAGGTCTGCTCCCTCAGGCCCGCCTCCACTCTCAGGGAGCCTTTATCTTTTCCATGTTTCATTCCTCATGTTGCGTTTGCTCTTTTTCTCTTCCAGGAACACTCTTTGCTGGCCTCCATCCCCATTTCCTCCTACATGCTTTCTGCTTCCTTCTTCTCTTCCTGGGCGCCCTGCAAGGTTTCCTGACTGGTCTTTCCAGTCATTTGCGGGCTGTTTTCATATGAAGCTTGCTTCTTTGGCAGATGTTGCTGGGCTGCTGTTTGCTGCCCCCCGCCTGGCTGCGTCACCCCTGCTCATCCTGTCTGCTTAGTGCTGTGCCCCCCACTTTCACGCTGACACTCTTCCTATGTATGTCTTCTTGTATCCCTAGACAGCATGAAAACATTGGAAGATAGCTTTTCCTGGAATGCTTTCCCCCAGGGCAATCGTTTCTTCTGAGCCTTCCAGATGTGATTTCCATTTTCTTGGTCTAAAGTATACTTTTATGGTCCAAAGTGTTTATGGGCTCTTTGACTATTTTCTGCAAAAATTCTTTCCAGATTTGATAGTTAGAAGCAAATACGGCAAATGAGTCAGTCTTGTTCTTGCTGTGTTCAATGTACAGTGAACAAATAACACCCTTTCCCGAGGGACATCTGGAGGAGCTCAGTGTGCCTGGTGCTGGCCATTTCCAAGTTTATCTAGGCCAGTCTTTCTCTCCTTCCACTGCCTGATTTGTTAAGACTCTGTATTATCATAGTTGCATGCATGAACACACACTCACACACCTCCCCCATACACACCCACTCCACACAACTGCCAGCACAGCACTGATACCAGAGAACTTCGCCAGGCTGGCTAGCCATTAGAGTTCCTATCACAGCACTCCCACATCTCGCTCTCTATTTCGGGGAGTGGACATTACATCATACCCTTTGTCTTCCCCTATATCCTGCCAATTCTCCTTTGGGGAGTTGTCTTTCTTATGTGAGTGTAGAGAAAGATACCCAGTTTGTAATTTGCTTTCTTGGCCCCTAGTAGCAGGTAGGCTTAGCGCCCTGTGTGTGATGGACTGGATCCCCACTTGGAGGGCTGATACCTCTCCCTCACCCTTGTCTAGCCATCTGCATTTTGTGACTGTCCCCCAGGTGTGGCACAGAGGACTCCTTGGCTTGCTGCTTCTTAATATAGCTCCATCTGCTTTATAATTGGTGCCAATTCCTCTCTGATTCTGACGTTAGATTGTCTGTCACTGGTGGTTTTTCATAGTAATGAGAGTTTTCCATTTTTTTCTTCCTCACATTTTTTAAACCGAGAAAATGGGACAAGGTTGAGCTGTGGGCTGCTAGCCAGGCACAATTGTGAACTGGAAGTCCATCTACATTTTTTTGTTTTGTTTTGTTTTAGGGAATGAAAACAATCTGTCTGCAATTTAGGGACATTCTCTGGCAGCCACGTGAAGCTATGTTTTGAATTCTCTTTATAAAGGATAGATATGAACTATGTATTTATTTAGTAAATGGCCAGCTATATGAAAAATCAATTTCTTATTTCTCATAATGCTAAATTTCCGAAATTTCTCCAAGGTGCCTAGAAACAGAATGCCTTCAATATTCAGGCACAGTATGTTAAGGGTTTACAAAGAGAAGATCTTTTCTAGGTCACCTGCTGCTTCACCAAAGCCCCAGTAATCAGCATGATAACCCTGGCTTCTATTCTCCCCAGTCACAGGAGAAAAAAACACTTGGCAACAAATTACATCAGGCATTAGCATCTAAATGAAAGGAGCAAGCAGCCCATCTCCCCTCTTTAGGGTGCAGGCACACATCCCCACAGGTTCCCACAAACAGGGACCTGGTAACCAAGTCCCTCTGACACCAAACTAGGCTGTCTTCTTCCTACATGCAAACCTCCCACACACAGTGATTAGGCCCAAAGTGCCCGTCTGGCGCTCCTGCCATAGTGTTGTGTTCCTTTTTGTGTTGCCATAACAAAACACTAGGGCTAAGAACTTCCAGAAGAAAAGAGGTTAATTTTGGCTACAGCATTGGAGGCAGGACTGTGTGACAACATTTGGTAAAAGGCCTCAGGTGTTTCACAGTGGGCAGCAGCAACCAGCAAAGGTGGGAAGAGGCTGAAAACAAAGGAGGAAGCAGAGACTAGCTGAGGGCCAGGCACTCTAGTCAGAGAGGCCTGCTTTTGTGGGAGTTAATCCTCTCCCCTGAGAGCATAACTGTCCATTGTGAAGATGGCTGGGACCCAGCCTACCCTCTTGAGTTGAGGGTTGAGTTTCCAGTACAAGGACCTTTGGGGAGCATCTTGCGCCTACAAATAGCACACATTTGCCACTTCCTATGAGCTCTGGATGCATGTCCAGGGCAAAGTGTTCCCCACCTCTTTCTGTGCCCTGCCAGCCCAAGCACCTTCCCCCAAGCCATAGGACAGGTATAGTGCCGCTTTGGTGTCATAAAACCATGAGTGCCAATCAGGATTCTGGCACTTGCGGACTACTGGACATTTTGCTGAGCACCTGATTTCTCATCTGCAAAACAAGGCTACCGTATCTCCTGAATTTTACATGTCTATGTGTTTGTGCAGGATTTTGGCCTTATCTTCATTTCTTATAGACCTCCTAGATGGAAGTCAGGATTCCATACATTTGTACAAGTGATGCGGGATAGATCCTGGTTCTTTTCATTTTGTGCTCCTCAAACTACAGCTGCTTCTTGTGCAGATCCTAGGGCTTCAGTGGAGTCCTGCAGCTCTTCTATCTTAGGTAAATCTATAATTATTCTTCATACTCCAACTCTTCTTGGTCTTAATTCCGGGCATGTCCTTCATCATGAAAAGCCCTTTCTGACTTCCTCTCCAGTCCTGGAGACTTCACCAGGGACTTAGGAGCCAAGGCCTGGATGGTATCAACCCAATCATTGACATGATCCTCCCACTCTGAGGTCTTTCTAGCAGTCAAGATCACCTGGGGTCCCTGAGGTCCTTCCAGAGGATGTGAAAGGTTAAAACTATTTCATGATAATCCTAAGCAACTTTTTACCACTGTCATCCTTTCTTGTATGAACTGTGAAGTTTTCCATACACACCACATGGTGACATCATGGCCACTGGACAGAGAAATGGACATTGAAAAGATTTGCCAATACTTTTGCAAATACTTTTTTATGCTTAAGGCTAAATTGTGTGTGCTAATATTTTATTAGTGTGTTGTAAAATGAATACATATATAAATTTAAAAAAATTTTCAATTTTAATTTCTAAAATGAGAGGAGATAAGCTAATTCTTCAAATCAAACATTCCCTGAAATCATTGTTATTATTATTATTATCATTAATATCATTAATATTATTGGTATAAACTAAAAAGTTTAAACCACTGCAGTAAAACACAATGCCAGAATAATGCACAGGTAGGCTGGACCATCCATCCTGTCTATTCCTGGGCTCACACTCTTATTGGATCAGGAGATCCTGGAAAAGCAAGCATCTAACACGTCTGACAGCACCCAGGACTTCCTGGGCAGTGCAGAACCCACGATACCTATGCCCACCTATGACCAGCACTAGCCCCTCAGATTATAACGATAAATTCCATAGCCCCAGGGCTCAGAAGTTCTGCTCTTCCTGGGTGAAACTCTGATGGTCTCTGTGTCAGCCACTGTCCTGACACTGGGACAAAATTCCTGATAGCCACAATTTAAAGCAGGAGAACTTTAAGTAGGCCCATGGTTTCAGAGAAATCAGTTCACGGTTGACTGGTTCCAAGGATGCAACAGCATGATGCAAGGGTGTGGTGAGGAAAGCTGCTCACTCATGACATAGGAAACAGAGAGTGGGAGAAGAAGCAGCTAGGAGCCGGGCCAGACCCTTCTTCCACTTCCTTTACCAGACCCTTCCTTCTCATAGAACAGTTAGCAGTGAATTCATGAAGGGATTAATCCACCAAAGAACACACCATCCCTATGATACAATCACCTTCCAAAAGTCCTGTCTCTGAATCCATGAGACTTTTAGGAAACAGTCTAGATCTAAGCCACAACATGCACCTTGGGTTTTTGTGGTTTGGTTTGTTTTGGTAATGGGCAGGTGGGGAGCCCTAGTAGGTGGAGCTCTGTACCACATAGGGAACCATCTCTGTTCATTTCCAGACTTCCCACTTGGATCATTTCCCTTTTCAACTGCCTTTCAAATGGCCAGATCTCTCCCCCTTTCTTATAACCTCCCATACCATTTCCAGGAGAGTTTATTTATACTAAGATATTTGTAACTAGTAAGATTTGCTATATAAACTGTCCCTGGAACTTTTGTATTTTAACCAAATGAATGTGTTCTCTCTACTAGAATTGCATACACTAAAGGTAAGTGGGAAAGAAAACAATTTTGGCAGTGGAGACTTTCTGGCATCCCAAGAGAGGAATCACCTGGCATCTCTGCCCCCAAGAAAACCTTCACTAGCACAATGACACCTGGGGAATTTGGGGTCACCTGTCCCTAGCACCTAAGGATTGCTGCAAGATGGACCAGGATGATGGGAAGTCAGAGATGTGGAACACCTAAAGACAGAATGGAAGCAGCATTTGGAGTGGAGACCCCCTGAGTTGGCAGCAAGTGTAGAAGGGGGAACGTGGCCTCTTGGACATGTGAGGGAGAAGAGGTAAAGGCTGAGGCAGGATTCTTGGCCAGTATTTAGAGGCTTCTACTGCAGTAATGGTTGTTAATACTTTTTGAGGACCTATGTATCAGGTAGGTGCTGAAGCCTTTTTCTTGTGGTCTGCTGTGTTCTTATATTGGCTTCATGAAAAAGAAACTGCCATTGTCTCCACTTGGCAAGTGGGGTAGTTGAAGAAGAAAGTTAAGTGATTAACTTGCAAGCTCTCTTAATAGAAACCAGGAGAGGCAGAATTAGAACTACAAACCCTGGCTTTGGGCTATGCTCCCCAATTGTGTCATTTTCTTATTCTTTTAGATAAAAGTTGGAGTAGGACAGTAGTGGCTTTTTGAACATACTCAGCTTTTTCCAGTGCACCAGATACAGAGCGCAGATCTGAGTATGAAGGCTACTATCATTTCACAGGTCAGTGATGACATGCCTGTCACTTCTGCCATGGTGGAGGAATAACAGCAGTACCCTTTTTTCAGTCACCTCAGTGTCCTCCCAGAAATCTCTCCAGAATGTGGAACAGGCGCATTCCAAGTGTGTGTTGCACTGAGACATAGTCCATCCATCTGTAGACAGAGTCCTGATCAGCTTGCACCGTGCACACTCTATAGCAATTCCTGGCAGTCTCCATGCTGAAGGACCCTTGTTCACCACGATATTTCAACAGTCGGTTCTGCTTCATTCTGGTTTGGATTTCACTCCACGTGCTGCCCTTGCTGGTGCACCCCAGGGCTGTGTCTGCTAGACTCTCTCCATGTGCACATGGAGCTACCTCAGAAGGTGGCTCACCGTGTGGTGGGCCCAGCATTAGGGTATCTCTGGGCTACAGATGTAAGTCCACCCACATCTGCAGTAACAGAATGGGTAGCCCTGTGGTGCCCCAGCAGCAAGCCAGCTCCAAGGGCAGTGTCTCAGTCAACTAGGACACTGCTCTTTTCACTCACTGATACAGTAGAGACAGGCAGGAAGACATCCTTACAATTCCTCTGTGTGAACTCCCACAATCCCTTCTGGTCACATTTTATTAGCCCACGCCCATCACGTGACCCCAGCGAGACAGGGAGAATAGGAGATGGGACACAGTGAACATATGAGATTCCTTCTGTGGTGAGTTTAAGATAAGACCAGAGGTAAGGAGCGTTTTGTGACTCTCTTAAATATTCCCATGGTTGGATTACTTTGTAGTCCACTTGAGCCTGATTCATTGTCTAGAAGATTTCTTTATGAGGCAAACTTTCTGGAATCACACTTCCATCTGCTTACGGTAAGAGCAGTCCTGGCTTGGTATAATGTTGCCTTTACATGCTGAAGATTCCTAATTTTACTAACAAAGTGTTCTTTTTTTCTCTACTGCTTTTTAAGTAGCCCCAGTGACAAGACCATGACATCTCTGCTGTGTCCTGAAGCAGCCCAGGAAGATGAAGGAAGACTTACTACAAGCCTGCCAGCTTCCTCTCATTGGGTCTTCAAGTTCATCTTTCTCTGGGCAAAGGGAACACCATGCACCTTGTCACTTGTGAAATTTGGGCACATACCTCCCTGTGCACCACATCAGCCTTGGGCATTTGGGTGGTGCTTCCTTTTCCGAGATCATCCCTACTAAATTGAGATGGCAGGGCTACAATCCCAGTACAATTTCTTACAGATTTTACATTCCTTCACACACAGCTAGAATTCTAGAACACTTCAGTGACAGTGAGCCTTATCCTGGCTCCCTTTCTCTAGCAAGGCTGGTGCAGATCCCTGAGAGGGTCTCAGATGAGTGCCTGTGGATTCCATCAGGTAACCCTTGCAGATACTCAGCTTGAAACACACAGCCTGTGTTGATGGAAGCTGTCTTCCCTCTCCTAAGTCCGTCTGTCTGTCAGGGGGGTCTTAGAGTACTTTCCTTCTGAACTGCAGTTTGATCACTTCTGAGAGCACCTTTGGACTAACTGATCCTTAAACCATGTTTCTGTTCTACTTTTACAACAGAATTTCTACAACCACACCAAGTACTGGCATTTCACACAGTTCCAGCCACATAACCCAACAGCATCCCCAGCAAGCCATGGCTGGTGCAGGGCACAGATGCTGGACCCAGGGGATGTGACAGAAGTGACACTTCACAGTGGGGATCATAGGAATGCTTGCCACTTCTAGCTGGCTGTCTTGGAAGCCACATGTCACCAGGTCAGGAAGCTGTGGTGAGGCCACATGAAGAGGTGCTGAAAATCTGGCAATTCTTGCTGGGCTCCTAGAGGAGCACCAGCTTCTGCCAGCTGGCCATGCTTTTGCAGCAACCCCTGCTGTGTCCAGCACATCATAGAGCAAAGAGGGGCTGCCTTGCTGTGCCCTGATTCAGCTCGCTCAGAAACACAAAAGGCAATAAGCTGTTGTTTGTGGTCACTAGCACTTAGGCTGGTTGTCACACCACCAGCAGTGAGCAGAAGGGAGGCAGCGCTAGTTATGTGAATGACGTTCCCTGCATGTGTCCAGTGGGCCTCTCCAGCCACACCAGTGCCTGCCACAAGGTTCGCCATGTGCTTGCAGTCTTATATTTTAAGCTTCCTATTTCTAGAGAGACCTAGCACAAGGCCTGGCCAGGTAGGAGAGTTTTTAGCTCCCAGTCGCAGTCACTTTTCTTAATGTTGCAACAAAATATGTGACATGCAAAGTTAAAGGAGGAAATTTTTGTTTTACTTCACAGTTTATAGAGGTTTCAGCCCATGTTTGGCTGGCTCCAAGTCATGGTGGCGTGGAAAAGGGGCATTGCAAAGGAGAAAAAGTCTATACAAGCAGATAGGTGACAGCACATGAATCTTCTCTCTGTCCCTTACGCTTATGCAGGCTACTGGGGCAGGTGTAGCATTCACCGTTAATCCTACTCACAACTATGCCAAACCAATCAGTGGATTGATTTAGTAATCACACACCCCTCATCCCAGTGCAACACTTTCTACATCCAGGCCCTCCGCAAAGCCCCCTCCCCCATGACTGCATCAGACTTTGGGTTTGAGGGATCTAGATGCAAATCATAACAGGTGGGCTTTGCCAGCTCTGTGCTTATCTGGGGGGTGTTCAGTGTATTTCTTTCTTTCTTTCTTTTTTCTTTCTTTCTTTCTTTCTTTCTTTCTTTCTTTCTTTCTTCTCTTTCTCTCTTTCTTCCTTTCCTTTCTTCTTTCTTCGTACTGTGTTGAACTCCGGGTTTTTACATTCAGCTGCATCTTCAGCAACTTTTTTGTTTTTATTTTTATTTTGAGACTAGGTCTTTCCAAGTTGCTAGATTGATCAGTTTGGGTTTAGACTTACGATCCTCCTCCCCACAGAGTGCTGGGATAACAGGCTTGCTTAACCTGGAGTCTTGATTTTTCTTCAGAGGTATGAAAAACTCACCTTTAAATATTACATCTTTGTCCTTACTGTGTTCTGAAGAGCTTCAACTCCTTTGGAATCCCCATCTAAAGATTTGTTCTTCATTTCTAACACCTGGAGCTTTTGATTTTCAAATCTATTATTATTATTATTATTATTATTATTATTATTATTATTATTAGAAACAGAATCTCACTACATAGTTCAGGCTGGTCTTGAACTCATTATGTAGTCCAGGCAGGCTTCAAACTCATGGTGCTGTCTCTGCCTCAGTATCCCAAGTGCTAGGATTACAGATGTGGGCCACCATGCCTGGGTTTTAATTATTATTTTTTACATACTTTTTCTGGGCTTTCTAATTTGAAGTGACATTGGGGATGGGCCACAAAGGAGGAAACTTAGAGGTTGCATGGACTGATATTATAACATGAACCCTTCCTGTCCTATCTAGAGTATTTTGGGGTGCTTCCCTTCCTACTTTGAAGGACTGTGCTAGCAAGACTGTGAACACGCTGACTTTTGAAGAGGACAGCTCATTTAGACAAGTAAGGTGGTGGACTTGGTTTCTGAATGAATACACTGGAAAATACACCTGCCCTTCACCAGGATGGCTCTGACAATTGAAATACTGTGTGCTGTGGAACAATGAATGCAGCTGCTGATCCAGGCAGCTGGCCCCTGTGCAGCCTGTGGTTCACTGTGAAAGCCACCAAAGGTCTCTGTCTTGGAGACCGTTCATGATACCCCTCTGCAGACAGCAGCTATCTTGGTTACATTTTTCTCTCATTGTTGACATGAAATACTTAATGCCCAAAGTTAGGGAAGGAAAGATTTATTTCTTACAGTTTTGGAGATTTCAGTTCATACTCAGTTGGCTCCAGGTGGCAAGGTGGCACGGCAGGGCCACCATAAAAGCAAGCCCCAACAGCAAAAGAGAGAAGGCACGCCTTTTTCCAGCCATTACATTGTACGCTGGCTCCACCCCTGGGCAGGTGTAGCACTCACACCACCAATCTGAGTGCTAGACAACAAACCAATCCCAAATGCTAGACTCAGCAGCATCCACGACTGCATGAGACTCGGGAGGCCACTGACATAAACCGTGACTGCAGCCAAAGGCAAACAGCTCACACAAATTTCCTCTGTAAAGCAAAGGTTCGTTTATTTTTTCATTTAGATTTTAATGAAGCTAGCTGATGGAATTCAAGCTCTGTCACTCGGCAAGAGAATTAGCACACTGAACTGTAGTTTTTTGACAGATACTCAGATGAGCATAAGAGTATTAGAGGGAGTAAATGGAGAATGATTAGGGGAGCCAGGGGCTCGAGACAGAACTAAGATGATTACACAGCCACTGAGGAATGGGAAAAGACATTTTCTCAGAAGTCACTAAGTCTTCTTAAATCCACAAGTGTTACTTTGGCTCCTAAGTTTAAACAATGTCTGGTTTAGCCTCGGCCTCTGCCTGAAGGTTTCCATGATGATGAGGGACAGCACAGTCTTTCTCACTCACTAATCCTGGCCTGCAGTCTCAGGGCGTCTGGAAGTCTGACCAGAGTCTTCTCCCAGAGCAGTGGTTCTTAATATGGGATCATTCCTCAGTCACCAGGGGACTCTACTGGTTATTGAAGTTTATACACACACACACACACACACACACACACACACACACACACTAAAGCGAAGATGATGATTTGCTGCATGCTAATATCCATACAATTAGGCATATATTGTACCCTTCACACAGAATCAATAATTAAATACATTTGAATTTTCAAAATATGGCTTTGGCTACAATGGAAAGAAAGGAAATAAAAACACTACAAAAAAGAAAGTATGAGAAATGGAAAATTAGGAAAAAGTACAGTTTCAACTGGTTATCTGTAGTCTTTGACAGTAATGTTATAATTATTGTCTCTGACAATATTATAATTAAACTAATATTATTTAAATTATATACCATGTGTTACACATCAGCCAAGGGCACGGGGAAGAAATGAAAACAGAAAAGTAAGTGAAAAAGAGCACAAACAAGCAGCTATGGCACATGGCACATTTTGAAACCTGAAATGGCCCAGACCAAAAAAAAAAAATCAATTTCAGTGGAGAAAAGAGATAGGATTGTGTGGTGGACGTTTGGGGGATAATTAATGGGGACTGGAGCTTGGAAACCAGGTCTGGGGATTCTGACTTAGCAGGCCAGATTGAGGGAAGACTCAGAACTTCCGCATACTTCCCTGTGCATTTGCATGTGTAGCCAGTGCTGAGAAGTGCTATGGTCTGACCTCTTCTCTTCCAAGCAATTATGGGACAGTAGGAAACACAGTCCCCAAGAAACCTGGGTCTCCCAAACCATAGCACCAATGGACAGAAGCTAACATTTCTTAGCACCTTGTGCTAAGCATTTTGTATACATTGTCTCTTGCCATCGTTTTTTAAATTTTGTTTTGTTTTGTTTTATGTTTTGGTACTGGGAATTGAACTCAGGACCTCACGCTTTCCAGGCAGATGCTGGGCCCCTTCTGTCATTCTTTTGCAACCCTGGCGGCTTACTCATTTCTTTGGGAGAAAAATTAATGTCCTAGCTTGGGTCCAGGCCAATTAACTTAGAATCTTTGGTATGAGACCAGGGTGAGTGTGTGTGGGGGCATGCACATGTGTGTAACTGTAGTTGATTCCTATAGGCAGGACTGGGACTGGTAACCTTGGAGGGCTGCTCCTCATCATGGCAGATCTAGAACCCCGCCCATCTGGGGATTCTTCCAGTCCCCTACTCAGCCGCCAGTTTCCCTGTAACAGTTCAAGGAGGAATCTGAAGAAGTGCTAAAAGGGTTGCTTGATGGCACAAAATCAGAGCAAGAGGAGGAGATGGATCTGTGAGACTCCTCACCTCTGCCTTACCCAGGTTTTCTAGCCCATCGTCTCCTCTGACTCGCACTCTGGGCAGGAACTCTGCCTTACTTGCCCAGCATTTGTTTGGCAGGCAGCACCAGCTTGGTAATGGCAGATGCTTTCTGGAGCTCAGTTGATTGTGCAAATCTATCGTCGTGTGAATTTAGCACCGTTCTCTATTGCCTGGTTGTAGACACTTAACTCCATAATTTTCTTTCACTAAAGAAATGTAGGCTGTCAGTCCCTCTAAATATTATGCAGCTATATGAACACCTATAGCATGCGTATGTATTCTAATATGCAGGTGGGTACTGTAAAGTATCCACCTGCCTTGTCATTTCCATCACCTGCTGTCTTCCCGCGCCCTCTCTATGCTCTCCAGAAGCCACTACACTCCCTTGTACAGCCTGTCTTTGCTGCACAGATCTTCGCTAAGAGTTAGACCACCTCTTCAGTGTCCCAATGATTGATTGATTAACTGATCAATTGATGGATTGATACAGAGAGACCAAACTACAAAGCTGGACTGCCTGGTTAGAGGTGGTGCTTTGCTGGTGACTGCCATGGTAGGGGTCATGTCCCTGGCTCTGCATTTGTTGTTTTTGCTGTCTGGAACATGGTGGAATCCTTGTCTTTCGTGTCCGCCTGCACCGTTTTTCTGGGCATGGTTTGAGTTGTTATCTGGAACCTTCCTAGATGACCTTTTTTACTCTGTTCTATTTTAGTTAAAGCTGCTTTGTATAATTGGTTATATTAGTAATTTTAATACTAATTACATTCCAGTATCCTATTTCTGAACTCTTTCAATTGTGAAGGAAATAATAAATTCTTGATATAAAGTGTCACCTTTTCTTTTTTTATTGATTCCCAAAATGCTTTGCAGAGAGGACCTATATGGAACTTTAGATTCTTTCCTACTCATTCATTTGCTCTCCCAATTCTTCAATAATATTGGTTAAATAACTACTGTTCCATGGTCTTGGAGCAGAAAATAGAGGCGCCTGTCTCACATTCTCTGGAGGGTAGACAGACACTGAACTGTGAACTCCATGAATAAGGAAATTATCGTAGACTGGAATGTGGCAATTTCTGTGAAAAAAGAGAAAAAAATAGAACAGAGTAAAGAAGTCAGGAATGCAGGGCCCGGGACTCTTGAGCTGTATTACCTAGGTTGCTAGGGAAAGCACACCAGGAAATGATGTGTGAGCAAAGATTTGAAGGACAGGATAGAAAGCCGTGAGGTCCTCTGGGGAAGGGGCTCCCTGAGGTGACAATGCTCCTGGCATGTTGGGAAACAGCCAGGTGTCCTTGGGACTGAAGCGAGAGGACTGAGCAATAGAGAAGTAGAATAGAAGAGAATAGGAGGTGCAGAGAAAGCAAGATCTCATAGCCGTGGAGGCCTTTGTGCCCCCTTTGGATTCTATTCTGAGTAGATTAAAGACTCACAGGAGGGATAGGAATGAATTTATCCATTTCATTTTGAAAAGACCTTTCAGGCTGCTAAGTTGAGAATAGGATACAGGAAAGCAAGCATTTTCACGAAAGGGTCAGATAGTAAATAGGCTTTACACAGTCTCTGCCACATCTACATCAACTCTGCCATGTAACCATAAAAGCAGCCATCGGTGAACAAATGACCGAGTGGTATTCCAATAAAAGTTTTATCTATAAACACAAGCAGCTGGCTATATGTGACTTGTGGGCCATGGTTTTATATTGTTGGCAAAGACTATATGAAGTTAAATATAATGGTAAGTATACCTGCGGGAGGGTATTGAACTTATCCCAGCGAGAGAAGGCGTAACTTAGACCTGTAAAAGCTATAGCGATGGGCAAGAGGTAGACCATGAGATACAGTTATTGTTGGATGATTTTGTGATGAACGAGATGTTTAGAGTGAGAGACAGGAGAGGTCTAGAATGGCTTTGTAACTGTCCTCAGCAACTACACAGATGTGATGTATCAATATCAACAAGACAGAAAGCTGAGCATAAGGAAAGGAGGTTTTAGACACGCTAAATACATGGTTGGTTTGCCAGCCTGGAATATCGTGAATTAGTCTAAAAAGTTATGTTATATGAATGTAATTTTTACAAGGTGTTGATTCCTCAAATTTTAAAACAATGTTTGAAGTCTGCAAAAACCTGCAGAATTAGGGAGGATGCAGTGTGATTAATATGGAGGAGGAAGCTGACCATAGATCACGTGTGGCTTCTGTTTACCTAACAGCAGCTGCACTGCATTGCCCAAGAAACAGTAACCTAAAAGGAACTGAAATAAAAGTCACTAGAATTTATAAAACACCCCTTAATTGTTAAAATTAGGAACAGACAACTGTTCTGTGAGGTTTGGGCAGTAGTCAATGATATGGAGTCACTAACAGTTAGGTCAAGGACACAGTGGTGCCAGACAAAGCCAAAGGACCTGCGTGGTAAGCTGTTCTCCTCCTGAGGAACTAAAACTGTGGCTGACATCACACCCAGTAACATGAAGCGGGAGGGCCTCTGAGTCCCCATGGGTGTCTTCAATACATGGTTGGTGGCTCTCAAGTCTCTTGAGAAATGATCACTCACACTTCTGGTTGCTTGTGGGCTTCAGACAGGCTCAGCAAGATGCAAGGTGTCAAGGATATGGCCAAGTTGAGACACTTTTGGCAATTTTCTTACCTTCTCTGAGCCTCATTATCCCTCTGGTAGTCATTTAATTGCTGCTAGAATAAAATACGGGGTGCTCAAAATTATAGGAAGAGGAGGATCTCCTTGAGCTCGCAGTTTCGATGTGTGGTTGGCTGACCCCAAGACAGATGCAGCGTTCTGGAAGAGCCTGGGTGAGGAAAGCTGCTCATCTCCTGGAACCCAGGAAGCAGAGAGAAAAGGGAGGAGCTCGGGGCAATAATATATCTTTCTAGGTTGCACCCCGGTGACTGTCTCCCACCATTCCCCACCTCCTGACAGCACAGTTGGCCATGAACTCATCAATGAATGAACTCACTGAAGAGTATAGTTTTCCTATCATCCAGTCACTTCCCATCAGCTCACTCTGAACACATGAGACCTTTGGGGAACATTCTAGTACATGTCCAAGGAGGGAAGGAAGCAGGTGGAAAGTGGTGATGTTTGTGAATGTCCTACAGATGCTGTTCACCACCCACCTTCTTGTATAAGTGCATTGGAGAAACACATAATCAGTTTATTCGCTCTGTGCAAGTTGTCCAGAGTTGAATGGAATCAATGGAATTTATAATTTCAAAAATAAAGCTTTCTTTATTCAGTGTTTGAATGTTTTTCATCTTTAGCAATAAACTCAAGGCTGGAAGTCCAAGATTGAGCTGTTGGTGGCACTATTTTCATCCATAGCTCTCTCTCCTAACTGGCCACCATCTTCCTTCTTCTCCCATGGTTTCCCTCATGCAGTTTGCACCTTCCCCTCCTCCTCTTTTTTTTTTTTTATTTTGAAGGTAGTAAAATACAACAAAACAAGACAGAACAAAGCCAATCAAGACAGTGCAGTGAAATTCATACAAAACTTTAGAGCAAGATACCAGGATAACAGTAATAGGTGTTATAGTATATTTGTTATCTTCAAAATAGTTGTCCATTCTGGGTTGGGAAGCTTTCAACTCTTGGAAAGAAGAGTATTGTTCTGTTCTCTGAAATCAGGTCCTGACTGTCCAGCAGCCTCAAACATGAAGCCTGTAGGAAATCTCGTTTGCCTTCTTCCCATCTGTGAGCTCCTCAGTGACAGGGATGCGGCCACCTCCCTTCATACTATCTGTAGTAAGCATTGGGATTACTTCCCCAACATCTCTTTTTCTCTTATTTTGTTAAGCACATTGGCTTAATTTAATTTAAGTACTCATTGTTATCTGCTTATCCTCTGTGCCATGCAGGAAACTGCATCTCTAGGACTTTAGCCTCAACCTGCGGGGGTCACTACCAGTCTTATTTGCTCTGGTGGTTCAGTTATGGGCACGCAACTCAAAGGAGGCCAATGAGGTGAGGGTGAAGGCTAGTTGAACAGTGCTGGAGATGGTTCCTCCCTGTACTTCTTAGAAAGCTTCTAGGACACAGCTCTCTGTGCAAGGGCATTATTAATTATAATTACTAGTAATTCTCCAGGAATTTTAGTAAGCATGTGTGGGGCTAGATTGTGTCCCCGCAAGAACCATGTGTTGAGGTGCTAACCCAGTAACTCAGAATCAGACTGTGTTTAGAGACAAGGCCTTCATGGAGGTCATGGAGGTAAAAGATCCCACAAGGGACAATCCTCATTAAAGGAGGAGGAGGGGGAACAAGTCAGCATCTCCCAAGATCCAGACATATTGGAATTTGGGGGCTGAGCAAGAAAGCAACAAGCCCTCCTTCCTGGTAAGTGGCAGTGGTGTGAGTGAGCAGTCGCCTGCCAGGAAGAGAACAGGTCATTGTCTTCCATGAGCCTATGGACACTCCGGCTAAGAATCAAATGTTCCACCCCATCTTCCCCTTAGCAACTGGATGGTGCTGAGGACAGCCGGAGTTGATGGCAACTAAGGCACATAATGCAACTAAATGCTTGTAGTGTTGGGTTGATTATGCTGACCTGGGGTCAGAGGTCTGAGCATCTCTTGAGAGAATGACCATATGCAATATAGCAAATATGGGGGATTTCCTTCTATCTTCTTTTTGAAGGCAAATATTGTTTCCACTGTTTTGCTTTGTTATGATTATTTTTCTCTATTCAAAATTCTGTTTTGATAGGTTTTATAATGTTCTGTTTTGGTTTGATTTTGCTATACCTGATTGAATGGACAACTATTGTGAAGATAACAAGATATACTATGGTACCTATTACTGGTATCCTGGTATCCTGCTCTGAAGTTCTGTACTAGTTTCACTGTACTGTCTTGATTGGCTTTGTTCTGTCTTGTTTTGTTGTATTTTACTGCCTTCAAAATAAAAAAAAAAGAGGAGGAGGGGAAGGTGCAGTCTGCATGAAGGAGACCATGAGAGAAGAGGGAAGATGGTGGCCAGCTAGGAGAAAGAGCTAAGGATGAAAATAATGCTCAATCAGCTCAGTATTGGGCTTCTAGCCTTTGGAATTGTGAGATGGTGGATTTCAGTCTATTGAACTCAATCAGTGGACATATTTGTAGCTACCAGTGAACTAATACAGAATCTGCAACCAGGGATTGGCTTCCTCCACCTCCTCCTATGCTATATCACCAAGCAGACTGTACCATGGGACTTTCCACAGCAAAGACAAAATGGTCCTCTCTACTGCTTGGTAGTTAGAAGTGCAACTTGTAACCAAACAGATTGTAGCACATTAGTGCCTGGAAGTACATAGTATAATAGTGTGCACCTATGATATTTGTTGAATGACTACAGTAAACAAGGAAGGAAGAAGGGAAGGATGGAGTTGTACTATGTTAACCTGGGAAACTGAGGCACCAGAAGAACAATAGGAAAATGAGAGTCAATTTCCAAGCTACAGGCCATAGGCCACATTCCTTTTTGCACGAGCCAAAAGACTCTGGTATTCTGCTAATGAGTGGCTCAATTGATTCATAAAGGTGACTATAATGATTATGGCTGAATTATCAGACCTCTGAGGATGTAAAAGTTCCCCTAAGTGTTACCATTGGAAAGTTCTGATTAGAAGCATAACATGTTAGGTTAGAACTAACTGGCTGCAGCCTCCTGGAGATCAAGGAAGTAACTCCTTCATCTCAGAGCTGAGAAGATGAACACTTCACAATGAGGAGCCTTCCCAGGCCACACTACGCTGAAATGGGGGACCAAAGGCAGGGGACATAAAGAAATCCAAGTTTTCTAAGGAGTAAAGAGCTTAACTGGGAGAAGAATTGCTCCTTTTAGTTGAATTTTTCCCAAAGGAACAGGACAACACTTTTTCTTCTTGCTAGAGAGGAACCAGTTTTCCATACCAATGCAGACTTTCTCTTCTCAAAGTCAAAGTCAAGAAGGATGATAGCATTGTTCAGTCACTGTGAGAACCATCTAGCTAACAGGCAGGGCTTTTATTCAGATGTCAGCCAATTAAGAAACTTTTAGGAGAGCGCATCAATCCTACAGTAGAGATATTTCCTAGTGAGCAATATGGGCAAAACCACAAAGATGTCAGAAAAGAGTATGTTTTCCAAAAAATTTTAGTTCCAAAACCATACTTAAATTTTAGTTAATGTCTGTTTTACATTCTTTTTACATTCGGGAACCCTTGGACATTATGAAATAAAAGGTGAAAGACAGGATAATGAGACATGTAAGTTGTGAAAAGGGAAATAATGAGAAGCTGACAGAAATTAAAAAAAAGTACTAGATAATGTGAAGAAAGAATGTTTTAAAACTTATTATGGACAACAACTTTTAAGATACTTTGGAAATAGTAAAGAGCAGAGATGACATCAGCAATATGGCCGAATGTAGGGTCACCCATTTGCCTCTGCCCCACAAACTCTGAATTCTGCATGCATCAGAGGCAAAATTGTCTTCCAGGGCACTTTGAGGTTCAGGCCAGGGAGGGCTGGTGGAGCCCAGAGCATAGGAGGATCATTTGAGAGTATAGAGCCAGGCCCAGGTGGAAGACAGAAACTCAGCTACAGCCCCATGAGCCTAAATCACCTTCTGAATCATTTGTCCCATGCCCAGGAGGTGTCAGAGGCACTAGCAACTCGGCAGACAGTTTGATAGCACTCACCACAAGAACCATCTCGACTTAACTACAACTCTGCTCAGCTGTGGTCCCTGTACATGTTACTTATACAAGGGCCTAGAGAGACATTCACCAGCATGTGCAAACAAGACAAGGCCCAGCCCCTCTCTGCCAGAGTCCATGAATAATCTTTCCTCTGCTGAGACCTGGTAGGAGACTCGCTTATAGAAGACCCTGAAGACTGAAGCCAGGGAAGTCTCCTGGAACTGTTAGTGGAGTATCACCTTGATTGGTTTTTGGTTCTATCTGGGGATTGGTGGAGCATGCTTCTGAGGGAATCTTGGTGGGCTTGAGGGTGTGACCTTGAGGACTATATATATCCTGTTGGGCCACTTTCTTCTGACACTATTCTCCTGCTGTGCTTCCCAGCTGCTATGAACTGAGCATCTTTTTCTGCCATAAGCTTCCACCATGATGTTCTTACCTTGGAATAGCCAACCTTGGACTGAATCCCTTGAAAATCTGAGCCACATAAACCTCTTCTTTAAATTGTGGGTGTTCAGTATTATGCCCAGCAATGAGAAAGCTGACTGATTTGACACATTTGTGCCACTATATCAGGATTACCAGCCACAGGAAATTTGAAATGGTCCCAAAGCTTGACTTTAGTCCCTCTTGTTTAGCTCGGGAGCTTTCTTGGTAGTGCAAGACTCTGAAGAGAGACACAGCCCTCTCTGCCAGCAGGGGACCTTAGACCTCTGTCCTGCAGCAGATGTGTTGGGGTTCTTTCTTGGCACCAGCTCCTCTAAGCTGCAGTCCTGGAGTTGCCCTGTTCATGCAGGGAGCTCCTGGGAAATGCATCTGGACAGTTTGCTGGCTCCTGGCTCACAGCAGCTCCTACAGGAGTCCAAAGTTTTGGCTCTAGCTGTGCCCTGGGAGCAAGCTTGCCCCTGTAGGGAATGACTGGCAGTCTTCCCTGTGGCTACAGGCTCTCCTATTTGAGTCACACAGGAGATTATGCATCAGTCCTGGGACTTGGTCTCAGCTTCTCCAGCTTAGTCTGGGGAAAGCTCTGTCCAGCAGGAGGCTCCAGAGGGGTACCCATCAGAATTCCCATGCAAGACCAGCCAACTTCTTCCTCAGTGAGTTCTCATATGGACCAGTATTTTGGTCCTGGGTTCTCCTATCTGCAGGCTGAGAGTAGCTCTGCCCACTCTGAGGCATGGACGATGGAACATTATACAGCATCCTATAGGCTGACACTCTGACCTCTGTCCATTGTGGATGTTGAAATGTCAATACAAAGTAGCCCTAGCTCTTCTAACTATAATCTGAGACTAGGCATACTCACCCAGAAATGCTATGAGAGACCAGTCTGTCTATGACCCAGAGACAGGCCTGAAGTTCTGGGTTTCAGATGAGGACTGGAAACAATTCTATCTCAGTTCTAGCTCCTCTCAGGCATGGGCTGGGCCAGTGCAGCCACCCTGGAGACCACAATGATGATCCTAGAGAAACATTCCTAGGGGTCTAGAGAATCCATCAGTGCAGCTTTTAAAAAGCTTGCATAGGGATAGAAACCAATACAAGTGGAGAAGAACACAGAGCCCAGAAATGTACATAAATAATGATTTACTGATTTTTGATGAATATTCCAAGAGCACACAATGGGGACAAGACAGTATCTTTAATAAACAGTGCATGGAAAATTCAATATTCCCAAGCAGAAGTATGAAGTTGGATACTTCTCTGACATTATATACAAATATCAACTCAAAAATGGATTTAACATAAGACCTTAAAACCTCTCAAAGGAAATGCAGGAAATTGTCTAAGGCGTTTGTTTAGATAAAGATTTCTAGGATGTGAGCCCTACAAAATGGAAAACAAAAGTAAATTTAAGTAGATCTAACTAAAAGATTCTGTATAGCAAAGGAAATATTTAATAGAGTGAAGAGGAAACCCAGGGATTGTGAGAAAATATTTATGAGGCAAACAAGAAACTCAATCCAATCATAAGAAAATAAGTAAGCTAATCAAAAATGGTAAAAAAGAAAAACCAATTATGACACTCTCAAAGAAAAGGCAAATACATAACAGGTATATTGAAAAATCCTCTTCATCATAAATCATCAAAGAATGCAAATTCAAACTACAATGAGATGTGCCTGCCTTACATCTGCTAGAAGGGATATTTTCATATAGGCAAAAGGCAAATGTTGCCATTGTGTGAAAAAAGGGAATTCTTGTGAACTGTGGGTGGGAAGTGAACTGACACAGTTATTATGGAGACCAGTGTAGAGGTCCTTAGGTAACTAAAAGCAGAATTAACATAAGATCCAGTGATCCTTAAGTTGAATTGAGATCAATACGCCAAAGAGATACCTGTGCCCCCTGCTCCTGGTAGTAGTATCCACAGCAGGCAGTTGAGACCAGGAAGCCACAGAGGTGCTCCTGTGGTCTCTGTGCCAGGGCATTATTCTTCTACCTTAAAAGTGTTGTTTTAGATAACACGGATAGACCTGGAAGATACTATGCTCAGTGAAATAAACCAGGCATGGAAAGACAAAGAGTGTATGATCTCATTTATATACAGAATCTAAAAATTTGTTGAATTCACCAAAGCAGAGAGGAGAACAATGGTGACCAGAGTTTAAGGGGAGAGGTTTGCTGGTGAGAAGCCAGATGCTGATGAGCCCAAAGTTTCAGTTAAATAGAAGAAATAAGCTTCATCAGTCTATTACACAGAATGGTAATTATTCTGTAATGGTAAATACAAGTACATTATGTAGGTCAAAATTGCTAAAATTTTTTTAGATTTTAAATATTTTTACCACAAGAAAGGTATGTAATGTGATGGGCTGTTATAATCACTCCCCATTGTGAATGATTTAATAACTCCACATCATGAGCATGCATCAAATATTGTCTTAGCTACTTTTTTTCATTGCTGAGACAAAATAATTGACACTCAGAGTTAAAGGAGGAAAGGTTTATTTGGCTTACACTTTGTAGAGGTTTCAGTCCATAATTGACTGGTTCCAAAGTAGGACAGGCAGGTATCACAGAGGAGAAGCAGTTCATGGCAGGTAGAAGGTGGCAATTAATCAAGGGACCTTTACAGCACCTTCCTGCTCTTTATATAGTCTATGTAGGCTGCCAGGGATTAGGGTAGTGCATGCCTGTCAGGTGACTGATTTCATAATAACCCACCCTTAATTCTAGCATCCTTCATCCTAGCATTGCATCACAAATCAATCTCACTCCCCAGAGCCAGTCACTTTTGAAAAAGCCCCACCTATGGCCACAGAAGGCTTTTGGAGCACACTTAACACAAACCATAACAAATACACAATTGTTATTGGTCAATTAAAATAAATCTTAAAAATAGTTTTTAAAAAAGTCCATTAGTAACAGAATTAAGATCAAATCTATAATTAGAAAAGTTTAAATGATATTTTTTACATATAAAAACAGGACTGAGCTATTTCAGTGATAAAAACCTATAATTACTAACCAGTGGATGGTTATGATAATGAGAACAAATGGAAGGCAATCAGTATTCAAAGCATAAACAAAATGGTCTCAGAAACCACTTTAATCTGCATATGAAAAGTTTGCCTGATAGCTAGAAGAGGTTATGTATCAAACCGACACATAAATCTAACCACAAAGAAGTGTAAGTTCTCAAGGAAAAAGCATTTCTACAAACAGAAGCCTGCTAACCAAACAGTAAGAAAGCTCAAGCTCTTTTTACATTGTCCTTTATGACACAAAATACCAAATGTCAGTGGAGCCTCACTTATGGAGATTTGCATTTTGAATTCAAGATTCCAATAGCCACCTATATTTTTATTGTTGTGGAGGAAAGAGGTTTTCCCTGAACTGTCAGGTGTTTAACAGTCCTATCCATGGAGTATCCCAAAGGAAAACAGCAAACAAAATGAACACCAAGAAAGCTGCAGAGAACTGAGAAGCAAATTGAGTCAGAGAAACAAAAAACAAGGAATCGAATTCCTGTGATTCTTGAAGCACTTAAAAGCGAGTATAAATGCTGATAATTATCACATGCTAGTCACAAAGCAGAACACAGATACCAACAATACTTTTTAAAAAATGAAATGCAATCCCAAGTGCTTAGTCCAAACAAATGCAGTAAAAAGCACAGAGATAAAATTGATATTAAAATAAATTCAAAGAGAAAATAAGTGAAAAAAAAAGCTTCAGTGTGTGTGTGTGTGTGTGTGTGTGTGTGTGTGTGTGTGTGTGCATGTGAGACAGAAGGACAGACAGGCAGACAGACAGACATTAACTACCATATTAAAGATATGTTAGAAGTCTATAGAAACAAAATGAGAAATTATTGAAATTTATAAAACAAATATTGATAAATTCTGAGAAGATTAGAGAAAGTATTAAAGCTTTTAACAATGTTTAATGAGCTGCTAAGTGGGCAAGAAACATATAGAAAGAGACAATTTGGAGCCTGCAATTAAGGGAAATTCAAAAAGATAAACACAAAGAATATACTGGGAAGCTGATCATACATAGCAAGTAGACAGATGGTAGATAGTGACAGTGGCTGAGTCTTTTTCTGTAGCAATCTGTCAACAAAGAACCACTGATTGTTCTCATCTGGGTAGTCTTTATTTCCAAAACAATTTATAACTTCTTTTTAGAATATATTGTTTCTAAGACATTGATTGCACTTTACACCTCACAGGTACTTTCAATAAATTAAAAGGAATACAAAATTCTTTCAAAAATATTCTTTGACTACAAGGCAATAAAATTATAAAATGTATTATTAAATGGCAAAGAAAAGCACCACCTAGGCATTCTAAAAAACAACAACAAAATCTACAAAATGCTGCTTGTGTGGAAAACGACATGTCTTAACACTAAAATATTTGAAAATAAGAGCAATAACCCTTCGTAGAAAAAATGTGTATCATCAGAAAAAATTCAGTATTTTAGTTACTAATAAGAATTTAAAAATAAATACATTGTGAGGTGTCACGGGAAATGAAGGGGACCCTCACAGGAAAGTGTCAGGGGACCTCATGTGGCCCTGGACACCTCGGCACCCTGGGCTTCACCCACCTGCCACACTTTTCAGTCCCCTCTGCTCTCCAGTAATTTATGGCAAGTTCACAAAGGTAGAGAATTCCTAGGTTCATTAGTAAATTGGTTTTCATCTCATTTCTTTCCTAAGGTGAGACTGTTTGGCCCTGCCATGAGCAGGAAATTATCTGAATGCATGTTTTCCTCATTTGCTTTGCTGAGTTCTCAACAGTAGTTACTCTCATTAGCTTCCCTTCTTTATTTTATTGTGTTTCAATGAAACAGACAAGTAAGTCTTGATGATGATAAATGACTAATAAATTTTAATTGGCACTTTAGCTCATAATATATAAACAGCCATTAAATTCATCCAGAAAATTATTAGAATGGATGTGCTAAAAATTGCAGAATGTGCCAAAATAGCAGCTTCAAGATCTGTTTGCCTTCCAGTCTCAAGATTAATCTTACATCCAAGATGTTTTGTTGGTTCTTTTTGACCCAGGTGATCTAGACAGATGTTAGCTAATTTGAAAACTAGAGTGTTTTTCTTTGATTCAATCAATCCCACGTCTATAAATTTTCTACAAATAAGTAATAAAAAATGTTCAAAATTATTTGATTCAATCAATCCCACGTCTATAAATTTTCTACAAATAAGTAATAAAAAATGTTCAAAATTATTAAATTATAAGAATGTTCATTGAAGAATTACTGATGGGTTAAAATTGGAGGAAAAAAAAACACAAGAAGCCAGAACTCTAGGAATTTTTCTGTATATGGGTCAAGAATCTGACGGGTCAATGAGTTTTATGAAGCATTCCAAGGTGTCAGGAGAAAGCACAGCGGTGATGGTATGGAATATGAATTTCGTCCTTGTTCTGCTTCCTGGCATGCAACTTCTAAAATCCTTTCAGTCTTCAGTGTTCTGTGCATTTTTGTATATTGATGAAGTGATTGATGGCTGCAGCCTAGCTTCAAAATTGGACTGATTATCAGAAAGAGAGGGGTTTGCACCATTAGTGTCATCCCGACCTCTAAGGATCAGAGAGCAGCTGGAGGTTAGATTGATTATCAATGCCTAGTAGTTTAATCAACTGTGCTTGTGGAACAAAGTCTCCATAAAAATTCCAAGATGACAGGCTTTGGAGAACTCCTTGTATCACTGGGCTTGGCCCATGGGGAGGTCCTGGAACCCCTGATCCCTTTCTCCCCTACCTTGCCCTATGTATCTCTTTCTCTAACTGCCTATTTGTATCCTTCAAAATATCCCTCACAACAAATCTGTAATCCTGGGAATTTGGGAGCATGAAGGTGGCAAGTTCAAGGTCAGGCTGGGCAACTTAGTGTGATCTAGTCTCAAGATAAGAAATAGAAAGGAATGAGGCTATCACACAGGAGTTCAGCACTTGCTTTGTGTGCGTAAGGTACTGAGCTCCATCCCCAGTACTTCATGAGTAAAATTCCCTTATAATAAGCCAGTACACATGTGCTTCCCTGAGTTCTTGGGCCATTTTAGTAAATTAATCTACCACAGGAAGAGATTGTGGGAAGTAGCTCTGAGGCTCATCGATCAGAAGCACAGATAAAACAAAGTAGAACTTGGAAATAGCAACTGAAATGGCAGGTGGCATCTAAGGGACTGAGATCTCAACTTGGGGGACCTGCCTCTCTCTCCAGAGGGAGACGTCAGAGCTGAATTGGACTGGCATCCACAGGGTGCTGCTGGGGAATTATCCACATACCTGTTAAGGTAACTAATAGCTTCTGGGTGGGTAGTGGTAATGTGAGATTAGGGGGAACAGCTTGGTTTTCCTGGGAGAGATTTTCCTAAGGCAGGGGACAGTTACACGAAATTTGTGGTCTGAATTTCCTAGCTCTTGATGGAAGATGAACTATGGCTAAAGACTGTTGCTTATTCCTCTCTGTCTTTCTCTTTTTCCTTAATGAAGGAAACTTGATTTTATTTTCCTGGCCGATAGGCTCCTGATGAAAAATTTCCCTGCTTTGTATTTAATTGGAGATGGGAAATGGGACTCAGGGAAAAATTAATATCCAGCAGTTTTGGAAATATCAGAGGAGGAGGGCAGAGAGTTGGCATAAGCCCCTCTTTCCTTTCTTCCTTCTTTCTTCCGGCTGACTAGAATGTGTGAATGATGGCAGGAATTCTAGCAGCCATCTTGAGCCAAGAGCCATCTACACCATAGCTGACCTTGAGGATGACAGTCCTGTAACAGAATGGAAATATAAAAGAGCCTGCATCCTAGTGATAAGAAAACACAATAAGATCCCTGGATTACCTAGCTCTGGGCTTCTTTACATAAGATAAAAAGACATCTGTATAAATTTAAGTCATCGCTATCTTGATTTTATGTATATGCAGTTTACCTCCAAAAGATCCACCAACTAAATGAATAAAGGGAAAAATGAAAATAGAAATGTATTTTTAAAAGAATTGGCTTACAAGTAGGAAGTTGTTTTCAAGATGAGTCATGATGGGAAATTTATTTAATGAAGAATGTTACAATTTTTAAAAATGTTAGAATTGCTTTCTGTGATGATGCCTGGGGGCACTTACTTTTCTCCTTCTGAGGAGCCAGGTCTGATGCTCCTGAAAAAAAGCTCCCTAGATATCCTGCCACTGATAGCCTGCATGAAGGAGGAAAGACCTTCATCAGGAGGGCAAACAAGTGGGTGTATTAAACAGGAAGATTAACCGGAAGAAGATACGTGAATATATTAATTTCTGATATTAAGTGCATTGGGAAATCACTGGAAAAAGTGACTATTTAACTTTCCCATAAAGGAGCTGGAGTTGATAGCTTAACAGGAAAAGGGGGAGCCCGGGGGAGAGGAAATGATTTTTAGGGAAGATCAGTGGACTCTTGGAAGACTAACTGGAAGACAGGATGGTTTATGACAGGTGCCCGGGTACCGTGGTGGCTTCCAGGGGCCTCTCATGATCAGAGTCAGTCTCCTCCAGTTAATGAAACTCTCAGGTGGAGGATTTATGCCAGTTGATTCTTTTTGGAGGATCTGTTGTTAGGCAGATAAGAGCAGTTCAAAGCAAGCTTCTCTAGCATTTCCTGATTTTTTTTCAAGTACAGTCAGCTTAAATAATCGACAGAGCACAGCTGGGTACTTTGGAGTGACACATCCTAAACTTCTTCAAGAATATATTCGAGGAGAAAGTGCAGCCACCCTGAAAAGCAACACTTAGGGGCAGTGACACACCTGGGCAAAGGTCAGGGTCCTGAAGGAAGAGTGAAATAAATGCAGAGGGTTGCCAGGAAACTCAGACCTCAGGGAGCAATTCTACTCTCCTGTAAGTTCAATTAATTGTTGTACAATCAGTGAAGCAACCACAGCAGCATTGCCAGCGAGCACTTCCTGAGTACCAATGCTCCTCTCACTCCGTTAGGTATTTCAATCCTCACCACAGCTTTGGTAGAGATCCCTGCTGGGGGGATTGGGAGGTCAGTGCTCACAGAGACTGCTGCTCTGCCAAGGTCACCGGATGTCGTGAAGTGGGATCGCTGCACTGCAAGTGAGTATGAATAACCCACACTGCTGCGAAGCTGAGTTCCGCCAAGGAGGCGAGTGTATAAACAGTTCCGTGTATTGCGGTGGGTTTGTACAGTGGCTTATAGAGGAACTAAATAGCATCTTCAGTTAAAATGCTGATTAAAATAGAAAACTAAGAATGGTTCTACACCTGAACTATTCTGACATTTGGAAACTTTCATTTGTTTTTCTGTAAACACCAAGGCTTCCAGTAGGTGACTTATAAATAAATGAGAGGAGCTTGTCTTCAGTGATATTGGCCTCCCCTTCCTTCTGCTTTAAGGAATGTAGTGGGCCTGGGATTGGAACTCAGGCAGGCTTCCTTCCAATCCTGAGCCTTTACTCAGCAGAGGGCTCCTCCCCAAGGGACAGGTGGTCCGTGGGCTCGGGGGAAATGGGAACTTGATCACATTGAGGAAAAGTGGGACCTTGGAGATGACGCATTTAATAAAGGAGCAGCATTTGCCACCCTTTACTTTCTGCTCTCCCCAGGACAATCTGTTTTCTAAGGGCTGTCAGAAACTTTGTCACGCTGGGAGGTAAGGGCAAACAGAAGGGTAGCATGTGGTACATATGATGAGACGAGCAGAGTGTTTTCAGAGCTGTGGGTCTCCGGAGACCGACATTTCAGCAACTGGGAACAAGTTTGGGAAACTCTGGAGTTGAGGCAGGGGCCTCCTGGTGGCCTGCCCTACACAGGTAGACACCCACTAGGAAGTCAATCCCGGCCACTGACCAGGCTGGTCATACAGTCACCTGCTCAGCTGCAGATATTGTTAGTTGAACCATAGCACTTCTAAATATTTCTCACAGGGTACTATGTAGTGCTTCCATCCTCCTGCCCTTAAATACTCTTAGTTCCTGCCTGCTCACTGCTACTTATTTATTAAATATATTAGCACCAGATTCTCAAATCTTCAACAACTAATCAGGTTCTATTATCCTGAAGTGGTTCAGTGCACCAACGGATTACCCCCCCTCCACTTTGGTCACACATCACTGGGAAGATGTGTCTTGCAATGATTAAAAGCTCAGGCCTTGAAGGGAAACTGCCTGAGTTTGAACCTCTGGTCTCACATCCATTGTATGACACAGGACAAGGTCTCAATTCCCTTGACCATGAAAAGAGGCTTATGGGCATTCTAGGATGTGGATCAATGTGAAGTTTAATCTACATGTAGCATTTAGCGTGCAGCCTGGTCCACACTAAGCACTTTTAATTCTATTACTGTGAACCCTATTTGCCACTGATCTTTCCTGTCACCTGCTTTGGCTACCCTGAGTCACACCATCTCTGCAGTGTTCATCTGAGTGTATCTCTCCCAGAACATGTCCTTCCTCTCTTCCTGTGTTCAGGTGTACTCAGGAAACCCATTCTGACCTTGTAGAGACCTCTCATTCTATAACTTTCCACTGCTCTCCTTTCATTCTTAAATAAGTGTCTCTGTGATGCAACACTTTTATCCTCCAGTGA
Organism: Cavia porcellus; assembly: GCF_034190915.1. NCBI lineage: Eukaryota > Metazoa > Chordata > Mammalia > Rodentia > Caviidae > Cavia > Cavia porcellus. The sequence goes on from NW_026947506.1 coordinate 19,104,506, forward strand.
CAACACAGAAAACTTCCTAGTCTTTCTTTGTCTGGATAAACATAGCCACAGACTGTTTCTTACTTCACACACCTCAGGTGGCTTTGTAACAACTGCCATAGGAGGTGATGATGAAGTTGGCAGCAGAGAGGAGGTGGCCCAGCAGAAGCATACGAAGCTACTGCCATCAGCACCCTCAGCTCTCGCTGTTACCGTATGGCCTCCTGGGCTCATGTTCCCTGCAAGGGGTGCTGCACCCAGTCTGGATCCACTCAGCCCTCTGATGCACCTTTTTCTTCTCATTTGTTATGGATTTGATCATTGTCCTGCTTCTAAATTCATGTGTTGCATCTGTGACCCTCAATGTGACTGTATTTGAAGATAAGATCTTTAAGGAGAGCATTAAGGTTAAATGGGAACATTAGGATAGAGCTTTGTCCTTGAAAGACACCAGACAGCCCACTTTCTCTGTGCTGAATTTGAGGATAGGTCATCTGAGAACACAAGAAGGAATTACCCAGAAGCCAGGAATCCAGTTCTTATCAGAACTTGAAGATAATATGAGACTTCCATCCACCAAGACTGAAAAATCAATTTCTTCTGTTTAAGCCATGCAGTCTGTGCTATTTTGCTGTAGCAGACTAGAATATCTCCCTCTAGACACGCAGAGGAAATCACTCAAATGATGACAGCTATGTTTATGGAGTGGGTTAGCTCTGCAGGGTCATGGAAGTAACACCCACATCTTCATGTGGGGACAGTTCGTCCTGCTGAGCTTAACCCAGCCGCAGTTTCACTGCCAGCTTCCCAGGGCCATGTCTGGTCACTGTGTTTCTTCATCTAGGGAGACTTGAAACAGGGTCTTCTGATGGAAGATTTCTGATGACAAGCAGACAGGCACATGTGCTGATTTGGATGGCTCTTTTTGGTCTAGATGTCATCTATGATCATGAAGACTTCACAGTGTAAACTAATGGGACTGATGTCTCTAGGAAAGTTACCTTTGTATTTTAATTCCCACCATTATGGCCTCTGAGGCATAAAATAATAGTTCAGTTGTCTAAAAATAAATCACAACAAGAAGGCTGGAGAAGCAAGTCCTAACATACTGACTTCAATGCAGGGAATGGATTGAAAAAAATTTCAAACATGCAGAAATGTTAAGCTCCCCATTTCCTTGCCATTATACTCCCCCAAAATAACCCAAAAAGATGAATTTTTTGCCTCTAAGAGTGAAGGCCAGGTTCATCTTTACAGCCAGCTCAAATTTTATGCTGGCACAAACTTTTCAAATATCAGTGATTGTAAACAAGAAAGCCAAGGGCCGAATCCGCCCTGCATGTGTGGGTGGTTGACAAAAATTGAATCTGAAGCTATGGGTGAGGGAGTCTTTCTTCAGTCACCTGGATTAGGGTGACTGTTCCTTCATTCTTCCACATATTGACATCACTGCTGGACCCCTGAAGGCACTGATACCATCACCCTGCTTTCTTTTGATGTGCTGCATTTTGTAAATGAACACGTGGGGAAAGTGCACAGAAGCACACGTATATAGTTTCATGGATTATATCACGGGTCACACATCTGTGCAACTGTAGGCAAAACAGCAAAAAGAGCCTCACTGGTGTTAGAAACCCTCAGGTCCTCATCTGAATTCCTCCAAAGCAAAATGCTAACATATGGACAGGCCACAAGTGAGCCAGCAGGCATTGTGAGCCTTCAAAGCTTTGATAAAGTATACAGCTATGTTCACTGTATTTTAGCTTGCTTCCTTATTGAATTATCTTAATCTATTTTGTGCTACAATGATAGAATCCTTGGGACTGAATAATTTATCAAGAATAGGAAGTTTTAAGGTTTTATGTATTCCAGATATTAGTCCTTTGTCTGAGGAATAGCTAGTAAAATGTTTTCCCATTCGGTAGGTTGTCTCTTCACTCTGTTGGTTGTTCCCTTTTTGTGCAGAGCTTTTTAATTTGATGTGATCCTACTTGTTGATTCTTGATGCTACTTCCTGTGCAAGTGGGGTTCTGTTCAGAAAGTCCTTGTTTATATCTATGATTTCAAGACTTTTACCAATTTTAACTTCCAGCATATTACGTGCACTGATAAATAAAATAGCATTTTGAAAAAAGAATAAACATGTACTCCCTCACAGTTTCAGAGGGAGGGAAGTCCAAGGTCAAGGTGCTGGCATCTGGTGAGGGTCTGCTACATCATAACATGGGGGAGAGAATCACAAAGGAGAGGAGGAAGGAAAGAGGGGGGGGGAAGCCCAGCTCCTCTTCTTAAATGAAACCCACTCCCCAGCAGCAGCATTGGTTCACTGTGAGGGCAGTGCCCTCCTGCTCTAATCATCTCTAAAAGCCCCACCTGTTGGCACATCTCCTCTGAGCGCTAAGTTCCCAACCTGAAAACTTTGGGGGATCTTCAAACCACAGTCTTCTGCTCAGTCTCCAGGACTGATCTTCACACGTGAAGAATGTACTCATTTCACCCATTTCTACTTTTTCTACTTCACTCTGAGGACTTTTCTTACTATTAGGAATTGAATCCAGGATCTAACTCATTCTAGGCAAGCACTGGCCACTGAACTGTACTCCTGGCCTCATTTAAGCTGTCTTCCTTGTAGGATGGCTCCTGGGCAGTTCCATCAGAATGTTCGGGTCTTTCCTGAAGCATCTGTGCTTGCGAGAGCAAACTCAGCTTTTCAGCCTCCCACGTTAACTTCTGTTTTGAAAGAATAAAGGTGTCAGAGTTCCTCAAGTTTTAGCTGTTAGTAGCTATATGATGATACCTTCCAACAAAGGAAAAAAAAAAAAAAAAACTGTGACAGCCTCAGGCAGGAGGTTGCATCATGGTAATGGGCACATCGTGCTAACTATGCTCCCCTCCTACAGTCCTAAGAGTGGAAGATGGGATTCCTTGTGCGTAAGCAAGATGGAAGGAACTGTTTCTATCTCATGTCCCACCTGGGTGACTCAGTCTCCTCTTATTTTCTTTATACTTTTTAATAGTGCTTTTGTTTTTCAGCTCATCTAGCCTGGCTCAAGTAGTTGGGCTTGCTACAATTCGTTAGATTTCGGGTTTTCACCAATGGGTAATAACATTGTCTTATAAATCTGTGTCATGTTTTTCAGATTGTGACTCATGAATAAATTCCCCAGAACTCAAGTGCCGTGCCTGTAGCTGAGATGATGATCCAGGCTGACATGTATCACAGCCCCTTAGAGAGCTGTCCACCATCGTCTTTGTTAGCACTTACAACTTTCTTGTTTGAGGACATTTTCCATATAGTCTCTTCAAAATTAAACCAAGATGACAGCCACTTGCTCCCAGATGCTGGGGCCCATCCTCCTGTGTGTGCCCTCTGCACGCTTTCCACCCTGGCTCATGGAACAGCACTCTCTTCTGGGTGTGCTCTTTTATCCTTTTGGACACTAACGCTGCCAACTGGGCCTCCTCCTGTGGGGCTCTTCCTTGGTGGTGCTTCCCTTGTCCCTTCCCCTTCCAGATGTGATGTGTGCGTGCCTGTACGGGCTCGTCCCCAAAGCTCAGGGGTAGCATCCACATCCTGGGTATCAGCTTGTTTCCTCCTGCAGGGCTTCTGTGCCTCATGGGGGCCTCAAAAGCAGTATTCACAGGGTCTAAGCTGCTGGGGACTTCACATTTTATTAGCGAATGCAGGCCATTTTGGTCCATTTTCTAGGAAACATTTCTTATGCTCCTAATAGGGGGTGATATGATAAGTGAAACCTTACAGAACCTCTGGTGACACTACTAAAGGCATTTTCAAGTCTGTAGTATAATAAGTTTTTTATAATGGAAACTTATGGACATCTAAATGTGTTCAATTTGCTGCAGGAAAGATTGAAATATGGGTTTCATATCCTTCTAGAAATTACCCCTGAATTTGCTGATGCCTTTGGATTATTCCATCAGTAGAATAATTGAAAGCAACCGCCAAAGGGTTCTGCGTGCAGCGTCCTCCCTTCCCACCTGCACAGCTGCTTACCTGTGATGGCGAGCTGAGTCACAAAGAAGGTCATCCTGGACTTCCTTTTCCTCTTCCATGTGGAGAACAGCACGACAGAATTCCCAGAAATGGTGAAAACAAAGAGCACCCATAGGGTTATCAACTGCTCTGTCTGCAAGACACAGAGCAACATAAAACCATTGTACAGGCCAGGATGAGGGGGCTCTGCAGGATGCATAGCTCAGGCATTGGTGGTGGAGTGTGTGTGGGTCTCTGAGTCCCTTTTCCCCACCTGTGGAAGCCTGACATGTGAGACAACAATGATATGTTTCTCACTGATGTCAGCAGCAGGGAAAATTGATGCATCCTTTTAAAAAATCTGTTGAGAAATATATGTCAAGAAGAAACCACAAGAAGTTTTATTCATTGACCAAATAATTGTTACTCCATGTAAGAGTCCAAAGTGTTAAAGAGAACACTACTATGACAAAATCACTAAGATGGACATCGTGAAGAGAAGTTGGAAATTTCTTTAAGAGAACAGACAGTTAAGTATCCCAAGCACTTCAATTCAGGGAACTATTGTGTAGCTATTAACAATGACAGTCATAAAACTATGTAGCAACATAAAAATACTTATAATAAAATGATAAGTGGAAAAACATGCTAAAGTTGGGTATAATTACAACTCTCCAAAATTATATACATAGGAAAAAGACTGAAGTATACTCAATTTTAAGAGTAGTTATTTTAGGGTACTATAATTATGGGTTATCCTTTCTCTTTTTCCTTTGACAGAATTTCATAAGATGGTAATATTAGAGTCCTATCGAATAATATATAATTAGAAAAAACAGAAGGAATTCCACTTATTTAAAACACCAAGTCCTCCATGAAAAATGGAGATTTTTATCATTTTGTATACATAGCCCAGAAACAGCAAAGGCCCAGGGTTCTGAACCAGGGTAGACTAAGGGTGGGGCCGGATTGGCCCCAGGAAGAGGAGGAGGGGGAGGGAGAGGGGGCGGGGGAGAAGAAGAGTGTAAAATCTGCAGCCAAGTGGCCCAATGATTACCTCCACCTGAAAGGTGGCAGGATCTTCCTAAGAATGTGGAAGTCTGAGTCTATAGCCCCACTGATTCTCTTGAGTAGGGTAAAAGAGTAACCTGAGATTAACCCCACAGCAGTTAAATTTTACTTGTCAGTCTGGCTTGGCCATGATGGCTGGTTGTTTGGTCAAATATAAATCTAAAATGTTACAGGGAAGGTATTTTGTGGAATGATTAACACCTATCAGCTGACTTCAAGTGAAGCAGATTATGATCCCTAAAGTGGGTAGAACTCATTCATCAGCTGACTTCCAATAGGGCTACACCCTCATAAACTCATTCTAAATTGAATGATCATGCTAAGTGTTCAAGTCTCCTAACCTACTGGGCAGCATAGCTTCACCTTGTGAGCTCTCAGTGTGGTCAGAACACTAACATTAGTCTACATTTGGATAAAATCATCTGATACAAAGGTTGTTTTATAATAAAGTGGCAAATATCTGTGACAGTTAACCTTGACTGTCAATTTGCTTGACTTGAGGGATTTTGAGATTAATAAAGCACACTTCTCTGTGTGTCTAGCTGGGTCACAGATGTGTGCGGCCTGGACACCACATTGGTCTCTAGCCCCTTCCTCTCTGGCTCTTCCTTTGTTTCTGCTTTCCGTATGCCAAGAGGTGAGCAGCTGTCCTCTGCCAGGCCCTTCTACCTTGAAGCCAAATGACTATGGACTGGAACCATGAGCTAACAATCCTCTTCTGCTTTGAGGTGCAGGTGTCAGGTATTTGGTTCCAGCGATAGTGAAGCTGACAAATGCAATATCCCAGTAATTTACTGAATTTTGCAACAATAGAGTGCACTGTAGAGGATCCATGCCTTTGTTCATGATTGTACACCTGAGGGTGACATGTGGCTTATTGCAATGCCAAACATTTAGAGTGTCATGCTGTGTTCTGCTAGCCATGAAAAAAAGAATCAAAATTCAAAATACGGTCAGCATGAAATGCATATTTCTTGTATACCATCATAAAATTAAGAAGTCATGAGTTGAACTATTGTTAATCCAGAGGTTATCTACCTATCTCCATATATCTATATAATCCTATTGATTCTGTTTCTCTGGAGAATCTTGGATTCCTAGTAACTAACATATTGCAGCAGCACTTTTTCATATTTTTAAAAATTAAATTAGCTTTAAACTATACAATGATTGAGTAAAATCTTCTTCAAGACATAAGCACAATGCAGATAAAGCCCAATCCTCTTTGATGACCTCTATCTTGTTCAAATCCCATTCTCAAAAAATATCATTGTGATTACAGTCTGTAACCTTGTATCCTTTCAAAAATGCTTCATAAACACACAGCCACAGAGCAAATAGTGTTATTGTGTGTGTTGGTTCTTTCATGCTTTCTACACATATTATACAATTTATTTTTTAGTTATTTAAAGAAATGGCTAAATCAAAGTGGCATTTTCATATAATGTGATGAAGTATTTTAGTTAGAAGAAATGAATTAAATGTAATAAAAATATAATGAAGGAGCTGAGAGCTTAGGCAGAGGGAAGAGAAGCAGTTGAAGAATGGGTTGACTGGCTCACTCTCCCTTGGCTCCGGACTCTCTCTGAACACAGCAGAATGGGGCTGTCTTGGTAGAAACCTTGACCGCCTTCTTGGGTTCACTGAAGAGGAAAATTCTCTTGAATACTGCTACAGTTACCATCTTTGCTGCAAGCCCCAGGTGAGCTGGCATCTCCTTGGTCCTGCACTCATCAAACCGGTGTTTAGGTTCTCTATCCTGCACTTATAGAGGGATCCTGAAGCTCTGGATGGAGCTTGGAGCCCCAGAGATACAGAACTGTGGATGTTGGGAGGATGAGATGGTGGTACAGCCAGGTGTGGTGATGCTGAGAGGAGGGAGGATCACCAGGCTGGAGGTCTGTGCTGCTTTGGAGGGTACAGGGGGCAGGCAACTCCCATCCAGTGTGCTTGTGCTGTCCTCATTAGAAGAGCAGCCTCTCAGCCACTGCCAAGCCATGTACTGCTATTTGGTGCTATGCTTGGTAGAGAGGCCGATACCTCTCCCTTCTCCATGGGTGGATGGTTGTGTCAGCTAAGGCTGAGGGCCTGGGGAGACCCTGCATGCATGTATCATGCTGCATGAGGGTGGAAGGACATGGACAAATGACTTGAATTTGGAGGAATGGTCTTTTAAAAAGCTATAGAATATTTGGGAAAGGAGAAACAGGCAGTGTGGAAAAGCCCATTGGTATTGTCAGAGATTGATATAGACTGGACATACGGTAATATCTGGAGCCCACAATGGACACATCAGTAACAGACTGACTATATAATGTTTCATGAACACCATTATGGTGCGAGATGGCTCTGGGGAGAGTAGATGAGGCATGAAGTGTCCCTGTCCCCTGTACAGCTCTAATACAGTGTGCTATCAGGGAGGTGATGGTGCTCTGAGGTGTCTGTGATCCAGCAAAGCCTGAAGTTGCCCATTGAGTGTGTGGCGTGGCAGGAAAGCCCTAGGAGGGCCACTGAATGCTCTCGTTCAGTCTCTGGGACAAGCTGTAGAGCAGAACAGACCCAGACAGTACTGTGACAATGATGTTGTCTAGTCCTCTTGGGCTAAGCTCTGCTGAAGCCTTCTGTTCTCCACACCTTCATAGCATCCTGGGGTTTCAGGAGAACCCCCGAGCTCTCAGCTTTCCTCCCTGTGTTCTGTGAGCATGGCTGGAGCAGCTGTGTGTGGTGACATCATGGGAAGTATTTCTCAACGTATGGTCCATGGCCAGAGTGACTGTAACCTAGTTTGCCTAGGATTGTTCCGTTTTTTAGTGCTTGCCTCAGAGGAGTGATTTAAACTGCTTGCCTCAGAGGAGTGATTTAAACTGCTCCTGTAGCTCCTCCACAAAGTATCTTGGTTTGGATGACAAATTACATAGTCACTCTGTTGGTGCATCAGTTATGGGCTCCAAATACTACAGAATGTGCAGTCTACATTAGTCCTCTCTCATTCCTCTCTCATTCTCTGACCTTTGAAGGATTTAGGGCACTAAGAGGTTTTGTTGAATTCATCATTTGATATGGGGCCCCTGGAGTCTATTCATTTAAGCATAGGCATTTCCTGTATAGGTACAAATTCCCTAAAGTGAATGTTATCATTAGATATATCTAAAATGTACCACTTAAATAAAAAAATACAAAAACAGGTGTTCCAACCATAGCATAAAGAGGCGACTCAGGGCTTTAATGAGTCACCAGTTTCCAGTATCCACCTGCCTTTCCTGTGCTGGAGCCTTGGAAGGGCACCATGTCACCGAGTGGGGATACCACATGCTTTCAGCAGTCTTGCGTGGCTGGAAGGGAGGAGCTGTCTCTGCCACTGCCACTCCTTCACCCACAGGGGAGGACCAACTGAGTCCACCAGGTCTTCCACTGTGTTAGGCAGCTTTTTCTTGGCTGGGACACAGTTCTCAACACTCACAATATAAAGGAGCAAAAGTTTAATGTGGCTTATATTTTGAGGGATTCAGCTGATGGTCAGCTGGGCCCAAGGCCACTGATGGAAAGGCATGGTGGAGAAAGCTACTCATTTCATGCTCTGGGGACCAGAGCAGTGGACCAGTGCCACAGAGGAAAGGACACAGGACCAGATATAGACTCCAAGGCCACGTCTCCATGAGTCACCCAGATCCACCCAAAAGTGTCATCTGCAGTGCCCCGGGCTGCTTCCAGATCCATCAGGTTGACCTACTGAAGGTTAGCAGTCACATCACCCTCCCTTAGTAGTTGCCCCCTTTGCAGGACTGGATAAAAGTTACTAAGCTGATTTCTTTGTTTCTTACCTCAAATTTTAGTTACTCTTTCATCATAAAAAATGCTGTGACAAATCCATTTTATAAGCCTGGCTCATTCCTGAGCAAAAACTTCTATATGTGAAAGATTGAAGTCAAAGGAATCAATGGATTTTAATTACCTTGCATACATACCAATATTTTGCACTAACTTTTATACACCAGTTCATGAAAATGAGTGCTTGAACTATTCTCATAATTAAAATGAGCTATGTTTCGGTTAATCTTTTCCAGTTTCATGACTGACACATACAGATTGTATACCATTACTATAAATTACTATTAACATTTCACCATCTTACTAACCATTTGTTATTTTCTAAATTAACAACCAGCAATTAAGACTGTTTTCTCATTTTTTTTTAATTTTTTTTTTTTTTTTTTTTTGTCTTTTTCCTTGGTACCAGGGATCGAACTCACGACTGCCTGCTTGCAAGCCAGGCAGGCGCTTATGCCGCTGAGCTAAATCCCCAGCCCCTTGTTTTCTCATTTTTATACATTGATTTCTAAAGTAATTTCCATAAAAGGGTATAATCTTAGCAAGATAAATGGCAACCAGTCTATCAGTTTGCAGTTGTAATTTGTTTTATTTTTCTTGAAAAATATGTAACATGTAACACACAGTTTATCATGTATGTTAACTTAGTACTAAGCAGTAAAATCTCATGTAATTACCTAAAATCATTAAGAAAAGTATTATAACACAAAACCTCCATGATATGCTAGTTATCATGAGCTCATTCCATCCTCCCTGGAACTAACCCCTAGGATGATTGTGATTTGTTTAATTTTTGCTGATGATACTTGTGTATGCACTTATAAAGAGGAATTCCTGGTTTTCTACTTCCTGCAAGCAGTTTTATGCTGTGCATATTCTTTACATCTTATATCTTAGTTCTCATTTATTGCTATAACAAAATACCTGATTCAGTGTACAAAGAAGCTTACTTAGCCCACAGTTTGGGAGACCCTAAAACATGGTGCCTGCAACCCTCAACTTTTATGAGAACCTCTGACAAAGAGATGGAAGGAATTTGCATAAGAGGAAAGATCACATGGTAAGGCAGGACACAAGTGGGACCAGAGGCCAAGCTTGCTAATTTTGTGACAACCACTCTCTCGGGGACAAATTGCATCTGAAGGAGACCATTGTTAATCCCTTGAAGGGTAGTGATCTCATGACTTCACCTTCCACTAAGTCCTGCCTTTTAAAATTTCTACCACTGTCTTAGCTTTCTCATTGCTGAGATCAATACCCAATAACTGCAGCTCTAAGGAGGAGAGGGATATTTGGGCTCAAAATTTGTAGAAGCTTCAGTTCATGATCAGCTGACTTCAAGGCAGGGAAGCATGGCAGAGGGGCGTGGCAGAGGAGGTTTGCTCATATGTTAGCAGGAAGCAGAGACCACGTAGGAAGGAAAGAGGTCAACCTTTCAGGACACGCCCCCAGCAACCTGCCTCCTCCACCAGGCTAAATCATGTTTAGCTGTAAACTTGTTCATAAACTAAGCCGCTGTTAAGTATCACACCTCTGAGATCTGGTCACCTCCCTAAGCCCCACCTATAAGTTTGTGAGGCTTTGGAAATGGGGAGAGGTCTAGATATAACTCATAATATCCACGTCAATACCACCACACTGAGGACCAGGCTTCCAGCACATGGACCTTTGGGAGACACAGTCAACCACATTCAGACTGCCACAGCTTGCTTCTTTGGTTTATGACTGCAAGCATCACACATGTTGCTGAATAGAGCTGTATGTTTTCATTTTTATTCCAATGCATTACAATTTATTTATCTCCACAGTGTTGATAGCCATTTGGGTAGGTTCTCATTTGGGACTATTTTATACCAAGATGCATTTTTCTCTGGTATGTGTGGAAATGCTGAGACATGCAAGAAGCACATCTTCACATTAATTTTCAGTCTTTTTTGTATTGCTAATAATTTGTACTATAAATGGCATCGCTTATTTAAACCATTATAGCTTTCAGTTGGTTTGTATGAAAATAATTAATCTTTATACACTTGCTTTGAGGCCAGTCAAATTGTAAATAATTTATCCTTCACCCTCTTATAATCCCCCAGTTTCCAATGAAATAATCTGTGATCTTGAAATTCAGATTATTAGTAAATTTTAATATAATGTATTTTTCTTAATAGAATTTATTTCTTATATTTGTGTATAGTTTCAGAAGAATTACTTAGCTTTTGATTATGTTGTATTTTTTATACTAAAATGTTTGTTCTGCTTAATTTCTAATTAGCATAATATACTTGATTTTAATCTTTTTAGGAAGTGTAGCATAAGTTCCGAATCTTCATAGGGTAGAGGAAACATTTGTTGTGCATTCCCAGCATTTGATATTCTGGAACCACAATATTTCCCCCTACAGTTCTGCAGATATGCAATATGAATGTGCATATGAAAGAATGTAGTGTGTTGTGTTTTTTTTATTTCCATAACCCATTTATCTAGTTTAATTCATGGCAGATTTTCTTTCAATACCCTCAATATTAAGATACTGAATTAGTTATATCAGGTCATGTTTTTAACCTTTTTACATTAAAAAAAACCTCAGTTTTAAAAGTCAGGTAAATTGACTTCTATTAGTGCTTTTATTTTTGATTCCTCTCTAACCTTTTCTCCCTTATGAAATTTTTCTGTATGGATCTCCTGGGTTTTTCCTGCATTTCTTGTCTCTCTCTGTCCTTCACTGTGTGTAGCCTTTTATTGTTTGCTGTCAATTTTGTGAGAATCTCTTAAGTATTCTTACATTTTACCAACCAAATTATCTGTCTACTCACAATTTCTTGAGGTGATTTCATTTTCATGTTAAAAAAATACTTTGTGAACTCAGATGTGACATTCTCTTATGACAGTGTCATTAGCAACCCTTCTGAGAATACAAATGAAAGATTCTCCAAGATGTTCTCTATTTCTTTCAGAAAGTCAGTTTCATGAGAAGTATTTTGAAGGTGAGTTACCTTCTTATTTCCAAAACACAACACCCAACACTCACAACTTAAAGAGGAAAATGTTTATTATAGCTCATGGTTTGTACAGGTTCTGGTTTATAATCAGCTGGCTCTGAGGCAGGGTGATGTGGCACAGGGGCATTGCAGGGGTGAAGCAGCTCATGGTGTGGTAAACAGGAAGCAGTGAGCAATCAAGAAAGGAGGGAGGGAGCTAGACCCTTGCAGACCATGCCCCAGTGCCCCTCCTTCTCTGATCAGGCTTCCCCTTCCAATATCATATTGAGCTGTAAGTGGACTCACATAGTTCATCAGTGGACTAATTCACTCATGAAAGTCACAACTTTATGATCCAGTTAGCCTTAAAAGTCTGCCTATGAGTGCATGAGGCTTTTGGGAGACATCTAGACATAAACCTTAATACATGCGTCAAATGACTTTTTTCTTTCTTTCTCTCTCTCTCTCTCTCTCTCTCTTTCTGTCTGTCTCTCCCTCTTTCTCTCATTATTTCCTTTCTTCTTTATTTCTTGAGACTGTTAGAAGGTTATCTCATGTCCAACAATGTTTCCAAGCCTGGCTGCTAACTGAGAGGAGTTATTTGTTTCTGTGCATGCTTTGGTTTCCACTCAAACTCTTCAGTCTCAAGTGAAGAAGAAAGAGAGAAGTTAGGTTGCTTGTAATGTTTCCCTGCCAAGTCAGAAACCAGGTGTCCTTGTGGACAACACTTGGAAGGAGCTCAAGAAGGGGGAAAGAGGGGTGTCAGGGAGGTGTTAGGGCTGCCTTCCTTGCTGAGACTGCCCTCACGAGTTCTCCCCTTTAGCCAAGTGCTACTTAGGCAGGTCCCTGTCCAGTCGGCTGGGGAAAGGCATTGGCTACAGCTCACTTCCTTTAGGCTGGCAGCGTTTCCAGTAGAAGCTTGTTGCCTGGAGCTGTGCTTCTCTGGCCCTGCCTCTACTTGATGAGATGCCTGGGAATGTCCAGGGCCAGCCCCTCCTCCACTGCTACCTCAAGTGCCTAGCTATCACTCAGTTTCCAGCAGGTGCTCACCAACATTAGGCCATCTCTACTTCTGATCCCAATGCTGCTCAACTCCATTTACATTCTGATGGCCTTTGAATGAAACTGGAAAGGAGAGGAGTGAACCAGAATGCTCTGATCTTTGAATGCTGTTTCCAGACTAAATTTCTCCCACATGTTCCTGTCTCTCCATACAACTGCCTGCTTGTGCCAAGAACAGTCAGGCCATGTTTCCAGAAATTCAATACTGGCTTACTCTCACACAGAAAATCAACAAATCTGGTTCTTCCCTGAAGGTTCATATTTCCAGAAATTAAGTTTCTGTCTGATGGAGTTGCAAGGATTGTCTATCATTTTTATTCTTCTATGGCAGAAACTAGGCTGAGGCTTGGGGTTCAGGTCACCCCACGGAGAACAATAGCTTTGCAATTACTTTGTCCTAGTTTGAGGTATCCATGAGTTGAAAACCAGCCCTCAGGAGGCTGAGCACTCTGTGTTTGCTTGGACTCAGCCTTGCCTGGATTTAGGAGGTTGAAGCACATGGGTTGGAAGGTCCAGGAAGCTTAGCCACAGGTCCCGGTCTTTTCCTATAGGAACCAGCTATTGTCTGTGGAACAGGTTGATCAGGCTCTGTCAAAACGGACCTTCCTTTCTCTTAGGTTTTCCACTGGAAGCTGGTATTGTCATATTTTGTTAGCCTCAGAAGACTTCTTCCCCACAGAGGAACTCCAAGTATTACTTTCTGGAGTCCTTCCAGAGCTATATTTATGTAGGAATTCATGCCACATCTATGGCTGGTTTTTATATGCCAGATAATACTGGAGGTATTGTGCTACAAGGAAGGATTAAAATCGTGACATATAGAAGTCATACACAGTCAAGTTTAAATCCTTCAGCAAACATACAAGGGTCATTAAGTATGCAAACACTTAACAGCAGATTCCTTTATTCATGGCATTCTTACACACACACACACACACACACACACACACACACACACACACATGCACACACATGCAACAATGGCATAGATTCCAGGATTCTTGATGGGTATGGAGAGTACTGGAAATGGGAGTTACAGAGACAAATGCAGGAGTTGGAGTGTCCTACCAGTGAGTGATGGGTGACTCAGCCTATCCTTAGATTTATGTCACAGATGTGACATACTTTGATAGCCTCTCTCACCTTGGTTTCCTCATTTTAAAAATGAAAATAAAAATAAAACTGATCTCAGTGTAGTTGTGATGAGTAGAAAAAATATTGACTGTGGGAAATACCTAGTTCGGTGCCTGATGCATGGTAGATGTGCAATAAAAATCTATTACTCTCTTTCCTTCTCAGTCTTATGGGTTATGGGTAGGTTGGAGGGAGGACAACTCACTACCAGTTTACAATGCTTGGATTCACCCAGTTCATCCTGTTTTCAGCACTAGGCTATGCAGCTTCATTTGAGCCTATCAGCAGCTCCACCAGTGATCCCCACCCCATCTGACGTCACACTGTACTTGTCCTCAATTAAAGTATAATATTTTGTGGGTATGTGAAGCAAAGTTCCAGCCACGTGCTTACATAGTGGATGGAAGATAGCTGAATGTAGACTTTTTCAATGAGCGAAGAAGACTGGAGTTGTCTCAACCAGTTCAATGGTTGCTGACTCATGGCTGCTTGACTTTCAGTCTCAGGTTGCTTAGTTCAGGCAGCAACCACGCCGGGTGTGTGAGGTCAGACTCAGAATTACAAAGGAGAACTGAGAAAGAGCATTGCAGGGTCACTGTCACCAGGCTGAAACCAGGGATATGGCTGTCTGGCCCATGTGTCCGGTCCGAGTGTGGCACTAGGTCTGTGACACCTCTCCAAGTCTGGCTCCTATCTGACTCACAGAAAATGTTTAATTAATATCTGTTGGTGGATGTGAGATGAATGACGAGTAGAAAGATACTTATAAAGGTCACCAACTATGTCATTTGGACTGAGAATTAGCTCAGGAAATACAGCACAGTTAACTATTCCAGTTAAATATGGGTGTGTCAGCTTTCTTTGGAGTAGAGCATACGATTTTTCCAGATCCAAGGATTAATGATCCTTTTATCAGAGAGCCTAGAAATTGGAAGAAAAAAGCTGAAAATATCTTTAACAATTACAGGGTAGATGAGAATTAAATTGTCTGAATCTTATTAATCCAGCACCTTACTTCCTTTATATGTAAAATGTAGTGAGTGGTGATAAAAGCTGCTGACTGTGCCAAGCATTCTTAGGGAATTTTTCATATTTCTTCCTCACCCATCACAGCCTGGACCAGGAGGTATCATTCAGATGTACAGGTAAGGAAATGAGGCTCAAGAAATCTTGAGCTGGATTTCCTGGTTTGCAAATGCTGTATCTTGAAGCTGAACATAGATTTCTGGACTGAAAGCTTCATGCTCTGTTCAGTAATAGATTTCTGCTCAGATTTTAGGTAGAATGTAATGAAGTCATCCCATTAACTTTATATTCAATTTTTAAATTGGAAATAAATCTTTATTTTCCCTCAGATACAAACTTGTCTGAAGCTTGCTTTCTGGGCCTGGATTGCATACACAGCTGTATCTTCCAGGATGGAGCATGAGGTCAGTGATGATTACAGATTTTGGACACTGGAGCAATATATGGCTTCGTAATGATAGATGTCACCAAGTATGCGGCTAGTTCATTCATTGTGGGGATCAGATGTTTCTATACTCTCACATTTTCATGGTTTGTTTTATGAATTCTGTTATTTCTGTGATGTTGAAGATGAGTATGTCAAGTGTAGGAAGTAATGTAAATGTCTGTTATTATCCAGGACAGGAAATGAATCCTCAGAGAAAAAGTTCAAAGCTTCAGTTCTCAGTGAGCAGGAAAAGCAGCTCATCGGTCCTGACACAGATGATGGGGTGAAATATTTGCTCCTCCTCTCAGAGACCAGAAGGGAAATGATTCAGTGGGCTGGATTCCTTCTTCACAGGTATATTTCAGCTCAGCATCAGGGACCTGCACATTGACTGTATTAGTCATTTCTGCTTTGTCCAGAAAAGACTAATAACTGGTCAGGAATGTTTTATCATCAGTGTCCTGAGGCACAGATCATGTTTTTATCAGCAACTCTTAATTTCCCATGGGTCAGTTGTTCTCAAGTCAGTTAGAGTTGGGGCATGGACCTCCACCTGTGTGGCTGTCTGAGTCAACTCTCCAGTTCCTGATACCTTCAGTTTCATCAGAAACACAAAGAGCATTGTTCCACATTCATTTTAGCCTCAGTTTTTCTTGTGATTCTTAGATCATACAAGGACTTCTAGATTAGACGCAGCTACTTTATATTGGCAGCTTTGAGACAATTCAGTATTTTTGAATTACTATCATAAAATAGACCACAGATGTTAGGAATCATCTGGAGTCTGCTGGGCTTCAAGTCTGTGGAGTAATTAATATTTGCTGAGTAAACAAATGAAGTGTCTGCTATGTACCAAGAAGTGGGATTAACATTTAAATTGCTATTTTATCTCTAGACTCTTGAAATATAAAAAAAAAACTAACATTTGGATAAATTAAGTTCACATTGCTATAATTTTGTTCAACTGTCAAAATGCAGTAGTACTCCTTCTGTAGCAGCAGTAGACTGATTCTGCAATGGCCCCAGATACTAAACTCACAAGTGCTGGAGTCCCCCATATGAAATGGTATAGTGTTTGCATGTAACTTTCTACTATCTACTTTAACTCAGCTCTAAATCAGTTATGGTACCAAATGTAATGAAAGTGCTGTGTAACTGGTTATTATATCATTTTGTTCAAGCAACAATGACAAGAAAAATATTCATGTCTAGTACAAACACCAGTTTTTGTCATTCTTAGAAAAATGTTTGTTCTTTGTTGTATAAATGGGTGTGGAAGCTAACACTATAAAAAGTTGACTGAAATTAGCATACAGTTAAAGATACCAAGACAGTATTCTGCCTGATGAACCACAAGATTTAAAAAAAAAATGCCTGCAGGGATCTTCTCTCTGTTCTGGAGTGGTAACAAGCCAAGGAGCTCTGAGAAGCCTTCTCTCCATCCCACCTCACCTCAGACTCTTATTTCCAGTCCATGCATGAAACTCAAAATCAAGGAGCTAATGGAAGTCAGAGCTTGCTGAGCTGGAGAAGAGCAGAGCAGAGGTGTGAGCTGAAAATACTGGGTGAGGAGGACAGGAAAGGGGGGGATACAGAGAGGCTCTGCAGACGGATTCCAGTGAAAGTGCCCTAAATTACAATTGTGGAGGCTCCATTTTCTGTGCAGCCAAGTTGAGTAACTGTTGAGCACACTTTCAAAGGTTAATGAGGAGTGTGTGGCCAATGCACTCAACTAGCTGTCTGCCTCTGTTTCCACTTGTTCTCTCATCCTCTGTATTTCTGGGCCTCTCTACCTGGGTCTCTACCACTTTTCCTTGCTGGGGTTCACATAATGCTCTTTCCATCTCTCATCAGTCACTCCATGACAATGCTTACCTAAGTCTCTTGGGTTTTGAGGGGTCCTAGTTACTCCATGTCTTAGTTACCTTCTTAAGTTGCTAAGACAAAAACCCAGCACCCAAAGTTAAAGAAGAAAAAGTTTATTAGGTTCACTGTTTGTAGAGGCTTCAGTTCATAGTTGGCTGGCTCCAAGTCAGAGTGGCACATGACAGAGGGCCATCACAGAAGAGCTGTAGTTCATGGCAGTCAGATGACAGCAAAAGCACGCAAGCAACTAGCAACAAGTCCCAACCACAGCTCTTTCTTTTTTGGATTCTATCTAAGCAAAAATCTTAGGGCAGGTGACAAAATAATCAGTGGACTAATTTAGTAATCACACACCCTTAATCCCAGCACCACACACTCTACATCCAGTGATCTCTGATAAAGCTGTTCCTATGACCACATCAGGCTTTGGGGTGGGGGGTGGCATCTAGACACAAGCCAGAACACTCCATCAGGGACCAGTGTCCTGGACCAGGTTGGTCCTCTAGCCTAATGTCCATCTCTATCTAGTCCATCTTCTTACTCTTCCCCCATGAATGTGAAGTCTAGACACACAGAGCAATCCACCCAATCTCAATGATAGTAAAAAGAGATAGCATAAGGATGGAACAATGTATTTTTGAGGGACTATCTATGCTAAGGAACAGGAAGTTCACAATTTACAAGTCTAATGGAGAAATCACCACCAATAACACAGTGGGGATTTGGAGTACAAAAAAATGATAAGGGTGGGGGAATTGCCAGTGTGAGAGAAAGGAGAAAGAAATAAAATGCAAAACCAAAGGTGGCTCATTGAATTACTGCCACTAATTTCCTGAACTCTGTCTTGACTCTAAGGTATGTAACCTTAATCACTCAAAGATCCCACACAATTTCCCTGCTCACACAGGTCATGAGCAGAGACACGGGTAGTCCATCCCCTTCCAGGTGTGCCCTGGTGTGCATTACACAGACATTTCACTGTGAGTTTGATTATTGAATTTGCATTGTTACACCCCTAATAAGCATATATTTTTTTAATATTCTTTTAACTCTACATTCAATCATAATTTTTTTCTTTTCCTTTGCTCATTTTTTCTAAGAAACATCTTTTAGCCAGGAATACTTCATGTATTAATAAAGTCAACCATGCTGCATATGTCATATAATTATTATTATTATTATTATTATATATTACCATGATACTATATTCTTTATTGCAAGTTATCTTATTTGTTTGTTTCTTTTTAAAATTTTGTTTATGATTGGATAGTCTTTGCTTGTAAAGTACATTGTTTTTTGTAAAAACTTCCTAAATTGAAATTTATCTTACAAATTTATGTGAGATATGATTTACTACTCACCCATCCAATCACCCACTACTTTTATTGATGGAATATCGATTTATCTTCTTACTAATTTTTTAATGGTGTTAAGTTCATGCATGGACTATGGTTGTATTTTTGAGGCACACTAGTTATTATTGATCTGTTGGTAGTATACAGTGCCTTGCTTACTATGTATTTGTATTTACTAATAACTAATAGGGTCCTCCCCATCCCCGTTATCATTTATGTTCAGCTCTCAGCTCTTCTCCACAGGACTTCTGGGTCCCTCAGTTCTCTTACCCCACACCTAACCACAGGAACACAGGACAGACCACAGAGCACAGGGCCATGGGCTTGGGGAGATATGGGGCTGGGAATTTCTGGAAGATTGCACGGTTTTTATAAACATGCACTTGGATTACTTTGTCAGCATAAAGTAATCATATTGGGGTTTTGACTGCGATTGTTTTAGACAGTCTAACTTAGGAAGGATTTGGTATCATTACAGAATTTAATCTTTGTATCCTGGAAACCACCGTCTTCCCATGCAAAGATTCTAGTTTATTTAACACTTAGCATTGGGAATCAGGGCTGTCTTACATTTGAATGGTGCTTTCCAGTTTAGGAAGTACTTTGACACATTCTCAGCACCTGGTGGGAACTCTGGCTTGGCTGGCTATGACACTTGGCACTTGATTCCACTGGCCACTTCCTGGCTGTGTCATGTTCACAAGTCACACTAGCCCTGGCCTCCCCTGCTTGAAGACAGTCCTATTCATATATTCTGTGGGTTCCTGAGGTGGCAGCAGATGTCATAGGTCATTTCCTACATAAATTCCCAGGGACCTAGGTGCATGGGACATTGTCAGAGAGATCTCCTGTGATCAAATACCTTTGGGAACTGCAATTTACAGGTTAAATGAGTTTTTTTTTCCTGTAAAATTTCTGAGATTTGGTAGTTCAGTGTATGTAATAGTACATAAAGTTTGCTGTTTCCTACTTTTGGAGTCACAGTCCTTTCCCATCTGCTCAGCATCATCTATCACTAGAGTCTCATGGAGAGGTTCTGATAGATGAGACCAGCATGGGCTTCGGAACTGGATCTGGGTTCAGATTTACAGAGCTATAAAATATTTTATGCACCTGTCTTTGCTGAGCCTCCTTTTTCTATGTAAATCAAAAGTTTTAGAAGTCATAATGAATTGTTACAGAGCACACTATCCTCTGCCTTTCCCAGACAGAGGGTGGTGTTTCCCGGCTTCCTTGGCTCCAGACTTGACCACAAACATGCTGTGGCTATGCAACTGTGAGTGAAACGGCTGAGTATAATTTCCAGGAAAAACCTTGAAAAGACAGGCAGTGCTCCTCAGTTTTTATCCTCTCAACTCTGGTATTCTATAAGCCTGAGTGGAGAGGAACTCTGGCCTGCCAGGGAAGACAGTAAACAGAGGTCGCTTATTAACCAGGGATGAGTGTGTGACCAGAATGAGACATAAACACTGGAATGCGATAGCTTTAACTTGCTGAGAATATCCAGCCATTTGTTACTTCAGCATGATTTAGCTTAATAGGATTAATGGAGGAATAATTCGAATAATGGAAAAGACTGAGTGCTTGGCAGTCTGCATTCAACAAAGCATTTTAAGTTTTATCTGTGGGTAATGGTTTCTGTGTTCTTGAGTACTCTTTGTATTTTTTAGCCCAATCTAGGCAGGAAATCCTCAAAAGGGACTAAATGCATTAGCATGAGAATCAAATCTATTCTCAGCTGAAAGAATATCTCCTGTTTGCATGGACTGTCACATGTTGCCAAGGGTTACAGTCTACAGCAACAAATGAAAGGAGGGAAGCCTGCTTTTGAGCACGTACAATATCCCTTTTCAGTTTTTTTTTTATTAAGTTATGCCTCGTTAACAATGTTCTTTGAGCAAATGCTTCGGCTCAATATGTGTATGTGAATGGAATTCTCCGTGCTGTTGGGAGATCTCTTGTGTGGCTCAGAGTTCTGGGTGAATAAGGGCTCCCGCCCGGGAGGATAATCCTAGTTGCTTCAGAAAACTCTGCGGGCCCTCTGGACCCACGTGGCCTTCTTCACTGTTGCCTGCCCTGGAGCCAAGGTGATGGGGGCTGAGTTACACATTGTTTTAAATTCAAGGAGCCATGGAATGCTGAGGGGAGGGCTCCGGAGAGAAACACTATGGGGGTGGTGTTAATGTACCCAGAATGGTTTTTGTGCTAGTATTTGCAATCAGTTCACTGAGAAAAAAGTTACAAGATGAAAGGGGGTGAGGACTAGGGAGAGAAAAGAAAAAAATTTGTTTTCATTTTTAATGCAGAGCATGGGAGAGTCAAGCCAATTGCCCCGGTGGGATGAGGCTGTCAGAGGAGGCTGCTGTGGACACCTTGAGAGGCTGGACAGCCTGCACTAGGATCCTGGGACTTAGGTAAAGGCTATGCTTGCTAAAGATCCTCTGGAACTACCTCCACCTGCCATGAGACTAACTCTCTGTCCTAAAAAATAGAGTGCAAAGAAAGTGCTCTAAAGGATATAACTGCATGTATACTTAAGGGTATAAGATAGATAACCATATTACTGAATTTTTGTTGGATCATTGAACAGAACTGTTTGCAGTCTCACTGTTTGAATGCCCACTTTGTATGCTTTAATTTTGTAACTTAAACAACTATTTCTAAGATGACAATATGTAGTCTATTAACAGTGATTTCTTACTGCTTATTTTTTTTGAAATTTTGTATTACTTGTACCCTTTTTCTGTTTTTTTTTTCTTTTTCTCTTTAAATAAAATTTAAAAATATATATAATGCAAAAAGGGACACAAGTCCCAGGAAGTGGACAGTATTTACCTTTTAGCAATGAGTGAGAGATCAGGGACGTGGTCTTTGGGCTATAGAATGTCAAACCTCCCTCCCCTACCATCCCAGGCTTGGAGAGGACCACACTGGACTGGAGAGCAGAAGTCCTCCCTGCTGGCCTGCGCTTTCCGCTCCACTAAACTCTGCCTGCCTGCCAGTAACCGGCTGTGTCAGGACCTTGCCATTTGTACTCTACAGAGATCTGGGCACAGCACCTAGGATGTTCAGAGGCATGTGGTCTAAAACCCTAAAACTCAGGCAGATTGCAAAGGCCACATCTCTATTTCTAGGTTGTTTTTAACTTACGCTTTTGAGAAGGGAATGAAAGAATCCTATTTTTATATCATGATAACAAAATGAGCTAATATTTTGGGTGTTTTTTGGAGGTAATTTTTCTAAAGTGCTCTTAGTACTTTTTAGGAGATTAAGTAGATGCACGGTTATTATCCGCAATGTGGAGAATCATCTGCAAAACGTGAGCCTCTTCTCTTTAGGACTGAGGAGCGAATTTCCCTTTATAGATCCCTCAGGAAACATGCAGTCTAGGCCAAATCAATATATTTATGAGAATCTGTTCAGTGCCTTTGTCATCTAGATAGTAGCAGGAAAACAAAGGGGCAGAGAAAGTTTCTACACTCCCTAAAACAGGTTCATCCTTAGGGACTTGGCTATAGTAGTGTCAATATTTCTACTGCACTTGGTATTCAACTCAGAATAAAGGAACGTCCATGCAACAGTAGCTGAAACAGTTTTGATTTTCTTTGTGTGAAAAGAAACCTGCAGGTGGATTGCTGCAGACCTCAATCCATTGGCACGGCTTTGGTTTTTCTCTTGAGGTCACAGAATGAAGGCTGCAGCTCCACATGGCCATTGAGTTCAAGGCAGAAATCAGGGGGAAGGTAAAAGGCTAGCTGTGTCAGAAAAAGAAACACTTTTATCAGAAACCTCAGAGACTTATAGTTAAGTTTATGAAGCGTTGTTACATTTAATTGCAAAGAAAGCTAGGACTATGAAAACTTGTCTGGAGAAATGAAAAGAAGGTTAACCACGGTCACAGAACCTGCTCCTGGTCTATTTCTTCTTCAGGTTCAGCTAGCACCTCCCTGCACCAATGCTGTCAATGTAGTGCAGATGCTGGTGACAGCATCCTCAACCCATGGTGCTGGATGTAGCACCACAGGGCTCAGGGTAAAGGGGGTCCTGGGAAGGGGTCTCAGAGCTGTGCCCTGTGTGCTGTGTTGCTGCGCGCCCAGCATGGAGCCTGGTGCACCAGAGGATGCATTCCCACTGCAGGGCAAGGCTGCACCAGGCATGGTCACTTGGGTGGGAACACAGTGAACCTTGGGATGTGGTTATCTTCGTAGCAGTTTCTTGGAAGCTGAGTTGGAGAATATGGGCAGAATCACATTGAGCAAATGTCACAAGAAAAGTAAACCAGATGGAGGTAAAAGATGCTGAGGGCAGAGAGGCTGCTTCTGACAGGTGGGGTCAGGGAAAGCCCTGGAGGAGGTGACATGAGCTACAGTTGGGTGACATGAGCACCAAATGGTTGCTATTTTGGGGTTCATCATCTGCAGTTCTGTGCTCATCACTTCTAAGTCTCTGTCTCCTTTCAGGTTTGCCTAGGGAAAGAGTTCTATTTCCACAGTGCTGTCACTTAGAAAAGATGTCTTTCATTGGAACACACTTCTGTGTTCATAATTAAACTATGATAGAATTCTCCCTACAACAAATTTCATTACCATATAATTTATACAGAGGGAAATGAGCCTTTCTGATACACAACTCCACAGATTTGATATGTGTAACCATTGCCACACTCAAAACATAGAATAGTTCTGTCATTCAAGATGAATGCCTTGTGGTCTTTTGTGACTATCATACATCCCCACCCCAACCTATAGCAGCCATTGTGATTTCTGTTGTTAGAATTTTACTTTTTTAATAATATCATGTAGGGACTTGGGATTTAGCTCAGCAGCCATAAGCTCCTGCCTTACAAGCGTGAGGTTGTGAGTTCAATCCCCAGTACAAAAAAAAAAAAATCAGAATCACAAGAATATCATGTAAATGAAATCATTCTAATAAGTAGCATGCTCAGGTTGGCTCCACTTCATGTGTTTGGCTTTCATGATGTGCATATCTTTCATGATGTATGTATCGTGATGCTGCATGCAAGCTTATTCGTTTTTCATTGCTGAGCAGTATCCCATCATATGAGTGACCCACAGTTTGTCTATCCATTTCCCAGACCAGAGATGTCTTGCTTTTTCTTCCCAGTTTTTAACTATTTCAAATGAAGTCATTATATATATACTGGCACAAAAGACATTTGTGCAGACAACATGTTTCATTTTCCTTGGGCAGGCAAATACCTAGAGATAGGATTTTTAGATAAATACATGTGCAACTTTATAAGAAAATGTCAAGACATTTTCCATAATATCTTAACCACCTTGCATTTACATCTATGTTGGTCACTCCACATCTTACCAGTCTTTGGCACTGTTGGTGCATTTCAATGAGAGTGATTCTGCTAAATAGGGAATGTGTTGCACAGTGGTTTCTTTTTCATCTTTCTAATGTCTAATAATATCAAGGGTCTTTTCATGTGTTTGTTTGCTACCTGTGAATCTCCTGTCTTTGTAGATCTGTTCAAATCCTTGCACTTCTTCTTAATGGAGTTGTTTTCTTTTTACTGAACTTTAAGTATTTTCTCTATTTTCAGCTACAAGTCCTTTCTTACATACATGATTTCTAAATATTTTCCCATAGTACAAGACTTATCTTTGTATTCTTTTCATAGCATCTTTCAAAAAAAAGTAATCCTTAATTTTAATGAATCTAATTAGTTTATTAAAATTTTCTCCTCTGGGTGTAAGAAATCTTTACCTAACCCAAGGTCACAGAGGGGTTTTGCTATATGTTTTCTAATATTTCATACTAGGCTTTATACTTAGATTTACAGTCCCTTTGGAACTGACATGTATGGGCTATGACTGGAAGTGGCTTCGCTTCTTACAGCTGACTACCTGTTCCAACAACATTTTCTCCTTTTCTCCATTGAATTAATTTTGACCTTTGTCAAGAACCTATCACTATAGTAGGCCTATTTGTAGAATCTCTCTTTTTTTATTAATCTGGATGCTCCCTTTAATATCACATCATGTAACTTGAGGTCTGTTAACCAGATAGTATAACTTCTCTCACTTTCTTCTTTTGCAGAATTATTGTGGCATTTAATTTCCTTTTTCCCCCATGTAACTTTAGAATCTGTTTGTCAATATGAATCTTTGCCTCATTTCTTCCTCTGCTTCCTCCAACCTCCTACGATCCCCAGACAGGCACTTGATCCTACCAAGGGAGTTCCTGTGATTAGACCTGAGGAATCTCTCTAAGATAATAATTTTGAATGCTTAACATTTTTCTGCTAGTAGAATGTCAAATATTTCTTCTTTCTTCAAGGAAGAGCATTCTTAATATTTAGTTCAATTGTTCACTTGTTTTCTTTTTAAACTCTGTAGCTCATCCTCCTAAATACCCACCTACTTGTCTTCTTTGTAGGCCATTTAGGTTTCTGTGAAGAAATCCTTCCTTTCCATTCATTCCTTCCTCCCCTGAGCCCCAACTTTTCTTCATTTCTCTAATTGACAGTCTTTTGCTCTCATATTGATACCCTAAGCGTCTGACATGTCTGTTTCCACAGTAGATAGAGTCACATACGGGCAGCATACGTATTCCATCCCTGTCTGCACCCCCAGTTTTTCTCAACATAGCAGGGTGAGGGGGTACTAATCACAACCAGAAGCAGTGGCTTAAAAAATTGTGTTCTGATCCTGATCACTATGCCTTGACTTATCTTTAAATATTTTTATTTTAAAATACGAATTGCATGAAAGTGAGAAATATTTTTGTTTTTCTACAGTTGTTAGGCTGTGATCTTTTAATAACATTTATTTAATTACTGCATCAGTTTACCAGTCCTTTATGATATAATTCATCCTCTTTGGATCCCTAGTGTTATGCAAGCCAGAGAGCAGAGGACGCCTTACAGGCCCAAACACTTGCATGAGTATCTGGAGTAGTTAGCAGCACCCTTCCGTGACTGCCTGGCTGAGAGCTGCAGGGACAGGCTGACCCTCCCTCCACAGGCGGCCTCTGTACTATACTCCCTCAGAAGCTCAAAGGAACCATGATTTACACTCAGGCCCCAGGGCACACATCTGGGAAGCAGTGCTGGAAGGCGCCAATCTACAAATAGGCCTACTGTAGACACTGTACCTACCTCAACACCCACGAGGGTGCAGAATGGTAACAGGGCCTGCCCTGTGGACCCAGGCAGCGTGGAAAGACAAATACAAAGGATTGGATGTGTCCACTGTCATCCTGAAGTCAGCAGTAGTCAACATGACCAGCAGGGTGTTGGGAATCTTTTCAAATCAAGACACTGAAAATTCAAACTGAATGCCTGGTGAAGAAGGATTAAGACATCATCCACCAGGCTCCATTTCCATAAACTTATTGAGACCTTAAAAATAAACTTGCTATACAGGTTATTTCTTCAGATGTTCTTTCATTCAGAAAGCATTTCGGGATCAGTGTGGTTACCCACTGGGCACTACAATGGGGGAAGCAGTTCCCAGGTGGCCCTAACACGGGTCCCCATTTATGTGTGCACACAGAGGGATGCCAGGGGCTTGGGGAGCATGGAGAGAGAGATGGTGCTGGATACTGGGTCTCTTGAAAGCTGTCACAGAGGGTCCCAGAGTGTTAGAAAGCAAAGGTGTGAGGCAGGGCCCATCTAGCAAAAGATTCATTTCCCTGGGCAACGGTGAGACATCTGATGTGAGTCGGCACAGGAGGGAGAGGAAGAGCCGGCGAGGGGCTGGAGTCAGATGCGGAAGGCCACTGGGCAGGAAGAAGAATGGGTGTGTTTTCATCCTGCAGAGGATGAAGGTCAGACACAGCTCTGAAGCAGGACAATATGTTGCCCATTCTGGGCACAGCTCGCAAGTCCATCAAGAGACTCACACTTGCCAGTGGCTTCATGTCAAAGTCATGAGTCATTTCAGCCTACGGCCAATGAGAGGAGGTGTGTAGTCTTCCCCTGGGGAACATTGCTTGCTCCTAAAGACCCGGATATGAGCTGACCTGTTTTCACATGCCATGATAGACAAATAAACCTTGGTATATTAAACTACGAATGTTCACGGCTTAGTATTTTACTAGTAGAGAGCCTCATCTTTTCATTTCATTTTATCTTTATTGTTTATTTTATTTTACAATTTAGGAATTTCACATCTTCGTAATTTTAACCTCTTGTAGTCTTCATTTTCATGGTTTAAAAAAATGAATGTCATTTAATTCTCTGCCCTTAGAGCTGATGGGAGATTCAAATATGCTAAAGTGAAACCACCTTGTAAACTATAAGGTGCTAAGAAGGGTTAGGAAACCCATTAGTTATAGACAGTCATCTATAGTGTGGAAGTGGGAAGCAATAATCCTGATTATTCTTTCTATCTTATTATGACCTTGAGTAATTGTACTATCTGCAGGTCTGGGAAATATTTTGTCCACAGTGGAAGCTCAGCCTTCTTTGGACAGGACAGAATTTCCTATTTCTGCAAAAATCCTCCATGCAGTGAGTCTTTCAGCCTGCCCAGATAAAAGTTTGGCATAACATAAGGAAGATAAAGAAAAGAAACCTTCTTGAAGTATGCATCTTATGCAATAACTGTGGTACTCTAATGAGAAACAGAACAGCTGATATCCCTCCTCCCCATCTCCCTTGTCTGGGGACCAAGTGTGTGGTATAGGGCTGTTCTCCGGTGCCCTGGCCCATGTGGTCTCCTTCGGCACCTCCTGAAGTGTCTTCCACACAGATAGCGAGGTTTCTTCTGTCTCCCTTCATGAGTGGACTTGAGAAAAGAATGAGAAGACTATTTTCTGAGAGTGTGATCACTAATACTATAAACGCCACTTGGTGTTCTATAGCTTTACAGACAGGAGGACAATAATGGAGAAACCAAGAAACGGGAGGCAGTGAATCACTCAAAGTCACACAGGTAGGTGGGGGTCTTCCCCAGCAGGTGGATGGATCCACCCAGAGGTCATCTCCTTATTTACAGTCCTTTTCCTTATGGTAGAGAAAATTCTAGACTCTTATTTATCTGGCAATGACTAAGAGGGGCTGAGAGGCTCAGTCAGAAACTATGTTTAGCCAAAAAACAACACCATGACATTTCTCGTCCACTTAAGTATATAGCTTGAAGCACTTCTTCCCACAATAGAAAGAGGAAATTATCTGAAGATGACAGGGTGATATTAGAGGCAATAATTGATGTGCTACTTTTCACTGCCTTCATAAAACTTTCTCTTACCCAGGCAACCTGAGGCTCTGCACTCCTGCCCTCAGGGTGCAATCCTTACTCCATCAGTGCAGACAGAGACAAACAAGCTGGCCCTGGGCTTCCAAATATACCTCGGGGATTCTCATAAGTGGCTAAAAGGGAAGTGGCTTCTCCCATTGCAAGATGACATGTCTTTTGAACATTCAGAACAGACAGGCTGGAACAGTAAGTTTGGAGGAGCATGGAACAGGGATTTCCCCTGCCCTAGAAAGGCAGTGGCGAGAGATGGGAGCCTTGGGCAGTGCAGTCATGGTGAAAGCTGTGAGGGTGGATGGGGGTAACTTAGACACTGATGAGAAGGCTCTGGATTGCCTCTCTCCCTCCAAAAAGGGAGAGAAAGGAAAAGCATCTGTAAACTTTGTGATGCACAGGATGAAGATGCTAAAGTCAGTTTTCCAGATAAGGACCATGGAATAGAAAACCCAGGAGTTTTTCCAGCTTTGGTGAAGTACTTATATAGTTAGGAAGGTCATGTCTGGAGAGAGAGGACCAGAGACAACACTTTTGTGATTCCTACAGCCCAGAGCTGGTTGGGGAACTGTTGAACCCTTCTCCAGGAAGGCTAAGTCTAGCCAGGATTGAAGGAAAAAGAAAGAGCATCCTGTACTTTGAATGGTGACGAAAGGCCATAGAGAACAGTGTGGGACTGATCTGGGACTGCTGGGGATGCAGACAGGGACTCAGAAGAAGGATGGCCACCTCTGAGGGCCAGACAAGACTCTTGTTTTAGCTGCTAGATCCCTTGCTGGACAGAATCCCTCCTACCTACCACTGCCACCGCCCAGAAGTGCATCCACTACAGAATCAGGTCTGCCATCCCTAAGCCAAAGATGTAAAGTCTTCCCAGTGCCCCTTCCGCCAACTGCCATAACTAGTTTTACTCCAAATTTACCAAGATTATGTTTCTGGCCCTCTCATGTATTAGTAGTACAAAGAGAAATTTACTTGTGGAAACTTGCTTTTGTCACTCACTCACACAAATAGCTTGGAAATTGTGCACCATCCTTGGGGAGCCAATCAGTAGCATTTGTGCCTTTCTGAAGGGCATGGCTTGAAGTGGGACCCTCTGTATGGCAGAGCTAAACTAACCAGAGAGGAAGTGGAGGGCAAGGTCTGTGGAGCAGAAGTGTGCAGGAAGGACCAAGCAAAGCAGAAGAAATTCGCTTCAGAACTGCGGCACCCAACTATAGAAACCAAATAAGCTTACTGAGCGTAACCAATTAGCAGAGGATAAGAAGTGCCTGATGGAAATGCAAAACGGCTCATTACAAACTGCAGGGACTGCATTTGAAGGTCAGGAACCTGGACTGTGAAAAGGTGACCACCAACGTTATCCAGGGGGACAAGGGAGGAAAGGGACCAGCCGGCCTTGGTGAGGAGTGATGGGCAAAGGGGTGGCTCAGAGACGTGGGCAAATGGCAAACAGAGGGAAAGGCAGCCATAGAGGGCAACTGGCTGCTAACACGGTGGGCCCAGCAAGACCTCCGCTGCTATGGAGTGCAAATAAACGCAGTTACTAAAACATCTGAAACCGAGCTCCAGTTCAAGCATAGTATGAAATGACTGGGGCAGGAGGGAGCTGAAATTAGCTTCTGTTCTATTGACAGAGGAAGGGTGTGCTTGGAAAACAGACAGTAGGACAGCATGGCAGAGAGGGTGGACCACAGAAAGAACATTGTCCAGCCTCTGTGTACACAGCAGTTAGGCTAATTGTGCCCCATCTGTCACCACCCTGAAAGAAGGCTGGTGAAAGACTGCGGTCAGTAATGTCAGTCTCCGCCCACGTTTCTCTGCCCTCCTAGGAGGAAAAGGTCCCACTCTCATTTGCACTGTTTTATAATTTAGGTAACTTACTGACTCACACAAATCTCCATCCCTGCTACTTTTAAATAGGCCTTTCATCATAAAGACACACAGTTAGTGAATTCACCAGCAACAAGAAAGGATTCCATGTACCGTTTCATCTTTGTCTTCCTCTGGCAGCCTTTGGTGCTTTCCACAGTACTATCCCCTGGACCAGCCCTCAAGGCCATAGTGAATTCCATACTGAATCTGCTGGCCTCCGTCACTTACCCCAGTGCCACTGGCTTTGAAATGGATGGAGACAAGAGGAGCACACTTATGCAGAGGACTTGAGAGTGGAGCAGGTGGAGACCAGGCAGGACAATGAGACCCCCACTTCCTTCACACAGGAAACAAGCGTGTGTAGTTTGCCAAGAAAAAGCACCAGGCTTTACTTATGCAGGGACTGTTTACTGGGTGTGGCTGGCATAGCACTGGGCCTGGAGAGGACACAACATCTGTACATTTCATTCAAGGAATACAAAGACCACAATGCACCCCCGCACCCAAGTACCACATGCTGAAGCAGTTGTCTGGGACAGAGTCTCGGCATGTGGGAGAATTAGAGCCCAGGACACCGATGAAGCTGAAAGGAAGGAAGAGTTCAGGAGGGCCCTATGGAGGATGGAAGCCACGCTGAGCCTTATGGGATGGGTACAATCTAGGTAAACACAGATGAGGGTAAAGTTAGTTACCGCGGAAAGATGCACTGAGCCTCAAGAGAATTAAATAAGAAACTTCACAGAGATCACATGGCAAAGCCATGAGTATCAAGACAGCCCCCAGCAAATGAGATACTTGGCTTCCATGGCTGCTTTTGTTTTTGCTATTGTAACTGTGACGATTCCCATGTTGTGCTGTTTGGACTGGCTTTCAAAAAATGGAGCTGGAATTAAAGGAACACATTTGATAGACTGCAGAGAGTGTCCAATTTGATGCTGTTTCTCAGGGGTGTTGAAGGAAAGGAGCCACAGTGGCCAAGGGTTTGCCTCAGACCTGCTTCTGCAGTGACTATTTCAAAGTCCATGGTGCTCTGAGGAGACCACAGAGCAAGGTTCCACCAAGAAATTTAAGCAAGGCAATCTGGGAGGCCGAGGCAGGAGGACTGAAATTTCAAGCCCAGCCTGAGCAGCTCAGTGTCTTAAAGGGCCTCTGTCTCAAAATAAAAAATAAAAATAAAAAAAAGTACGGTGTCAGAGCTTAGTGCAAAGGCCTGTGTTTGATTCCCGGTGCTTCTCCCACTCCATAATTAAGCAAAGTCCCCACAAACAGCAGCACCGGTTGCTGTGCCTGTTTTGGTCACTGTGTGCATCTTTTAGGAAGTGGGTAGAACACCCAAAGCTCCCATGAGGCTTGATTCCTCTCTGTTTCCCTCTCCTTCCAGTGGGTTCCCTGTTGTCTCAAACATAAGCACAAGGACATGGTTCTCTGCAGTGCTGGGGTGATGTTACCTGGATAGAGCGCAATCCTAGTGGGGAACCAATATTCTGTTATTCTGTTCTTGAACTCAAAATTCCCTCTGGCGCTGCATTAAGAAACAAAATTAACTAAACTAAACTAAAAACCCTGCAAATACCCTTCTAACTGAGATCTTCGCCCCAGTCTTGGAGCAACATTCATTGCCAATTACCATCCCTCTTACAAGGGTACATCTGTCTTCTGTCTCCTGTCATGTTCTGAAAATATCAAGACTACAGAGGCAGTGTCACTGAGGAAACCATGCTCCTAGCGGGCAGGACGCCTGTGCAGCCAGCCTAAGTGACTCTGCTTTTCCACAAGGCCTCTGCCTGTGCGCACCTGCAAGCTGGGGACTCCTCAAACAGCTCCCTGCTGAAAGTTTCAGTCTGAGCCTTTGCAAACAAGCCTACCTCCGGTGGTGGAGAGATGTGTGTTGCAGTAACTCTGCCTTCTTGTGTACAAAGCAAATCCTTTCAAGATTACCCAAAGGATTAAACATAACCACAAAGCAACAGCTAGAATTTTTTTTCTGGATATATATTTTCCCTTTTGATCTAAAGGGACAGATTGAGACTCGTGACTTATTGGGAACTTGCATGGAGCAGTACCATGGGGTTTCTAGGTACCTGACTTATTTCTATACATAGATCCTTCTGCAAAACAGGGAACAGTATTGGCTTAAGGATGGGCTTTACTCCCGGTGGTCCCTGAACACTCTGCAGGTGGGGTTCATCCAACTCAGACTCTCCGTTGTCCCAGGCAACAACTTGTTGCATTGTGTGGTGCCATTTATTGCAGTCAAAGAATCTGTTTCTCCTGGATTTCATGGAGAAGGATGCACACACAGGGGACTCTGCCTTGAAGCACCATCCTGAGGACATCACTACTGCCCCAAGGGCGTCACTATACACACTCCACACCTCTGCCCTGATGCTGAGCAGACATTTATCAGACAGGGCTACTTTTAGCAAACTTACTAATTCCACCAGAAACAGACATTTCAAGCATTGCTGTAGTATAAAATTGGCTAAAGTTGCTCTTACCAAATGAAAAGTAGAAGAGAATATAAAACACCATTTATAAATGTTACTATCCACAAGTTCTCAGCAGCAGAGCAGAAATCACATCCATATACAACAGAAACTACAAGACAGGTCTTTGGCCACTATGCAAATCTTGCAGCTGAAGCTCATCAGGTTGGCTCCCCACAGTCTTTTGTAGTAAGGGGAAGAAATGACAGTCCCTCACAGTAGGACTGTCCCATCAGATGTGGGCAGGATGCTTACCTTATAGGATGAGTAGAAGGAGCCCCAGGTCTCCCCCTCCACCACCTCGGTGAAAGTCACTGTATCCGTGCAAGCTACCAGGGCAGCATCCAGCGAGGAAGCATCCAGTGATGGTGCTGTCTGGGCGACAATGGAGGAGTGGTCCTGGGGGCGGTGGGATGGCATGGCTTAGGTGGGTCCCCAGGCAGCCAGGGAGCTGGGCAGCAGCTGCAGCTCCTCAGCTTTCCGGGCTTCTGTCTGAGCTGGGCTGAGGAGAGGCTCAGAGCCTGCCCTGAGCCCACCTCTCTGAAGAGCTCTGCCTGACAACAGGGAGGACCCACGTGCTGCGCTCTCCTCACAGTTACAATTAATCCTGTAGCCGGCACGGCCTGATCACCCACAGTCCCTCTCAGGCCACTCACTTCCTGGGAGCAAGTGGGAGCTCCCCACAGCTGGCTCTGGGGCTCCCTGGGCCAGCCTCCCCGCCCAGCAGTGTGGTTCCCAACTTACCCAGTGGACCTGCATCTCAGCTCCAGCTTCACAATGCAGGAATCTGGACTTCGCAGCATGTCCATTAATTCAAATCATGTGTGCAGTTCTGGAGGCAATCGTAATTATGTATCTGTTTCTGCTGAGGTTGCTTTCTGACTTGTAATCCTCACCCAGCCACCTACTTAGTAACGCACATCTTACTGTAGGAGACCCAGGCAAATAGCACACTAGTGTTTCACACCTGTGGTGCTAGTCAGGTCTGCATGGGCAGTTCTCAGAAGAGTGGCTGGTCAGGGGGGTGTCTGTGCTTTTCTGTAGCCAAGCTGGCTCATGAGATGATTTGGGTCGGCGAGGAGAGCACATCTCTCAGTAAATTCCCCTCAGCTCCTGCCTAGGAGAACCAGCACTAGGAGCAGAGTCAAGGGAAGGAAAATGCTCCTCCTCCGCACTATGGAGGGGTGGGTGAAGATGATAGCAGTTGCTCCTGCTTCCCAGACAGCCTCACAAAGCACTTTTAAACATCCTTCCTTTAATTTCCACAGTAACTCCGTGAGGAAGGTGGGGAAGGTGCTTTTGTGTTCCCTTTTTACTCTGGAAGATGAAATGGCTTGTCTAACATCCTATGGCAAGTGATGGGGAGGAGCTGATAACCCATCTCTTCCAAAATCCCTAGACACTGGCAATTTACTGGACCACAGACTGATTCGCTCCATGTCCCAGATGCTACCCAGGTATGAAGTTAGTGGGAATAAGGCAGCAGGCCAGGAGGAAAGCAACAGGAATGAGCTGCCTGTCCAGCAGCTGAGCATAAACCCCAATCATTTCTGTTGAAGACACTGGAACTGAATGGGCCAGGCATGGTTCATAGCTCCTGAGGTGGAAGTAACGGGGTTAGTGATGATGCTGAAAAGTCTCCTGGGGACACTTTAACGTAATTCACCCAGTGCCAAGAAGGGGACAGCGTGTTGTGGATGGGGAGCCATTACTCTATATTGAAGGGCAGCTAACAGGAGGAAACTGTCCAGACAAGAGGATGAGCTGAGCTTTTTGGGAAAGAGTCAAAACAAAACAATAACCCCAAAGCCAAACAATTCACACTGGCAAGTATTCCACTTGGAAATATTGGCAAATATACAAAGGAAAATATTCAACCACAGTAACAATTAAGGAAAAGTCATTTTAAACAGTAAGCCCTTGCCTATTACAGAGTGGAAACCAGGGCATGCCTACCCCCAGGTGTCGATGAGCTGCAGAAGTGGCTCTCATCTTCACTTCTGAGGCGAGCTGGTCAACATGGAGATTTGAAGTATTGGGCACAGGTGTAATTCCATATCCTCTAAGGCATCCCTCTATCTCTGGATGCAGGTAATTTCCCAGCTTTAGGTAATTTACATGTGCTCAGTTTGGGTAAATTCATTGAAGTACATCATCAAAATGTATGCACTTTTCCGTGGGTAAGTTTTAAATCGAAACATGTTTATAAAATAAAGTGAGAAGCCTCTGGGAGATGGTGGAAGCTAATTAGATGTTATAGTTTGTATCTAGACATCCCCTAAAACCAAGTGCACTTATAGGTGGGACTTTGGGGAGGTGACTGGATCGAGGGTGTGTGATAGTGGATCAGTCCACTGATGGGTTTACAGCTGAGTGAAGCATGGTGGGAATATCCTGCTGGATCACTGGAAGGGTTTGTCTCCCTCATTCCTCCCTTGATCTCTCTCTGCTTTCTCCTTCCATGCTATGGTCTGTTTCCTCTCTGCAAAACCCTCTGCAAGCTTGCCTCAGAACCAGCCGACTGTGGACTGAAACCTCCACACACCATGAGTCAAAATATACCTCTCGTCCTTTCAGCTGTGGGTGCCAGGTGCTATGTCTCAGAGACAAGAAGGTAACTAATACATAAAGTAATGTGGTGGGGGTAGAAAGACAGAAAATGGAAGAGATCATGGATAGTGGGTAAAGAAGGCAGTGTTCTGCTTGTATCCTTTTCACTCTCCTGATTATCCATGTAGATCAGTGTTTGATCGTGGCTTCCTAGAAGAAATAATGCACACATATGTGAAAGGAGATGCGTAAAAAGATACCTTTGCATCATGTGCAGAAACCTAAACATTCATAGTGGAAACCTCAGTCGGCCATTCCAAGGAGAAATTACCCTGATGCTTGGTAACTGAATGAACCAATGTCCGTGTAGTCACACAATGAAATACAATACAGCATCAAAGATGATGAATCCCTAGCCAAAAATATCAGTATAGCCGAAACTCACCAGCATAATATTAAATATATATATACAAATATTGTATTATATAAAAAAAATATATATGTTTTATTTATATAAAAAAAATATATATATATATATTTGTTTTATTTATATAAAATGTGTGCACATAAGGGAATACAACACAGCAGTTAAGGGAATGGCTGCAGACCAGGTGACAAACTTTCAAAGTACAATGGCTAATTTTATGTGTTAATTTGGCTTGACCATAGAGTACCCAGATTGCTGATCAAATACTATTCTGAGTGTGTCTGTGATGCAGTTTTTGAATGAGATTGATAACTGAACTGTGGCCTGGGGCCTGTGAACGGGCCCCAGACACTCAGCTGAAGTCCTGCATAGAGGAAAAAAGGCTGATCCTTCTGTGCCAAAACCAGGACTTCTCTTCCTGACAGCTTTGACCTGTACGATTTTGTGGTCTTTGAATGTGAACTGAGGCACCAGCTCTTGTGGGTCAGACAACTTTTTTGTTCTTTTTCCATTGAGAGTGTTGACTAAGACACAGGGCTTTTACCTCTTCACTGCTGTCTGGAGCTTCCACAAAAATGAGAGGAATGGGGAGGAAATGTAGGGCTTAGGCTAAGAACTGTTGGAATGGCTTCCGTGATGAAGGTGGGGAATGCATGGGGAAGGCTGTGCCGCAAAGGTGAAAGTTGATACCAGGACTGTGGACAGCTGCCTGGCAGGTCTGTCTACACCTGAGCACTCCATGACCTGAGTCTGCTGCTATAAGAACACCGGATACCTGTGTGTGCATGCGTTAGTCTGCACGTGGGGCAAGGAGCAGGGCTTCCAGCACCCCAGTGAGACCCCAGCTAAGTGGAAAATCCCAGGGGTGACCGAAACATGTGGTCAGTGCCTAAATTTTAGAAGTTTTTATGCTAAAAGACACATGCCATTAATTTCCTCTCAAAATCTTCCCCTCACTTTGAACACAATCGTCCCATCCTCCTTGCCACTTTCTAAAGCAGTGGATTCCTGTCTAGTGAGTGGTTTTAGGAGATGTGATAAAAGAAAATATGTTCAATGCTGCTGCCGAGGGCCATCCAACAGAAAGGCAGGCTCAGAAAACCAGGACGGTGCCTCCTCAGCCACCATTGCACTGTATCGGGCACCGTGCAACTCCTGGCTCTTCCCTGGAGACAAAAGAGCCATGAACAGTCAACGTTTTGAATCCATTCAGGACATCAAGGCAACCAGAAAAGTGCAACTACAGACACGTGGGAGAATGCCAGAGCTGCTTGAGACTGAACCAGTGCATTTGAGGGGAGAGGGAGTAGCCTGAGGGGATTTGCAGCAATGTGTCTTACTGTAATAAGCCCTCTGGGACTCACTGGGCAACTGTAGGAGGCTGCAATCACTTTGCCTGCAAGGATTAGGCTCTCAGCAGGTGCCTCCCTGGGGAAGGGCCCACTTTCATGTCCCCCATTCACTGTTGGAAGGACTCCTTTCCCTTATGTTGGGGCATGTGTGTCAGTTTGTGGCTCTGAAGTCAGCATTGGGGAAAGCCTAGCACAATGGGTGCGATCCTCTTGGGTAATCTCCCACATGTAATTTCACACTTCCTGCTCCCTGGGCATTGCTGCATTGGTCTGGAGCTGCACACAGGTGCTCCCCACCACCTGCCAAGGTTTCCCTGGCAGATTGGCTCAGTCCTGCTCACTGCTATGTGGTGAACTGGGTGAGGGGCAGGCAAGGCTGCATCTGTAGGTTTGAGGTGAGCCAGCTCCATCTGTACCCACAGGCTCACAGACAACTTGCTTTTACCCCAAACCCAACTGGACTCACCAGATCTTTCCTGCTTGGTTCCCCGCCCATCTGAGGGCCAGGGGTGCCTCCCCAAAGCCCAGGGAGCTAGTTGCTGTCCTAAACTACCAATAGGAGCTGGTTTGCTGTCTACTGGACTTTCCACTCAGCCTCCTGCTGTCTACTTTTCCAGCTAAAGGGAGACCAAGAGGCTGCCTGGGGAAGATGTTAGACTCATAGCCCTGCAGTGGCATGGCTTCCACATCCGCACTGTGCTGCTGTTGTCCAGCGCTTCCACACATCCTCTTTCTCAGCTCTGCCATAGGTGAAGGTGAAGCTGCAGGGAGGGTAACTATTGCTTTACTCAGAACCTGCTAGAGAGGGCGAAACCTCCAGCTCCCAGGTGAGGAAAGCAAGACTCAGCCAGTGTCAGTGGCTTTCTCACCTTCACACATGTTCCTGGTGCTTTCCGGTTCTTAACCTGGAACCCTGCCGCTAAGGTCTGTGCTGTGTGAAAGCATAAGGTGCAGGGAAGGTAGTAAGTACCACCAGCCTGTCCTGACACCAGACAGGAAACCAGCTCTGTCACCAGCTCAGACCCTTAAGAGGGAACAATTTCAAAGTCTTCCATCCCAGCATTCCAGTGGGAAAATCACAAAAACTTATTGTTCCTATCCAAGTGATGCATTTATCCCTCAGTCTAGATTCTAAGAAGTGTGAAAGAGCAGCTTTTTCTAATAAGCCATTGAAGTGTGGTTTTGGGGAGGTTGTTTTCCTGCAGGTTGCATATGGTAAATGGCTGTGTGTTCACACCAGTTGCTATGTGATGGCAACATAACCCAGGGCAGCATCCTGCTCTGGCTTTGGGTCTCATCTGTGCACTGCAGCCTGTCATCTAGTGAGCAACTCACTGTTAATTTCTTTGCATCACCATATGCAAAGAGGGTGGGATACAGTATGTTGCAGTGGACCAGGATGGTTTAGGACCAGTAGATGGCTCCTGGGCCATTGGAAAATGGAGATGCTACTCAGGATCATAATATTTTGGGATAATAAAAAGAAATCCGTGGCACGTGCCTCTCATTCTAGCACTCGAGAAGGCTGAGACAGCAGGATTGCAATTTCTAGTGCAACTAGAGAAACTTAGTGACTTGGGGATAATTTGCCTCCAAATAAAAAAAAATTAAAATAAAAAAGGCCTGGAGATGTATCTCACTGAGAAATCTCTGATTTCAATCCCTAGTACTGGAAAGAAACAAAACAAAAGGAAAGGAAAGGAAAGGAAACCAAACCAAACCAAACAAAACAAAACAAAAGAAAAAGAGCAAGTCATTGGAGCTGCCCACTCTCAGGAGGAAACTATTGCACATTTCACAGGTGTGAGCATCCCTCATACCCCCAGGTGTCTACAGCCCAGGGAGGCAGCTCTGAGTAAACGTAAAGTGGGGGCAAAGTTTTAGGAGAACACACTAGAAACACTGAGTCTACAGCCTGTTTAGAATAATAATTGTGAGAAAACCTAACTAAATGTTTCAAGTGGTAGAGAGATAATTCAGGAGTTGAGAGGCAGATGGAAAACTCTCAGAAGATTTTAAAGGTAACAAAATCATAAAGACTGAATGGCTAAGGAGTATGTCCAGTAAAAAATATGTGAACATCTAAATAATGAGTCCTGGGGGAGAGTTAAAAATAATTGAAAGGGATTGGGAAATAAAATTTATTAAAGTACTTAATTTATAATGCATAGGAAGTCTTTAAATTTAGGTACTTAAAATTCTAAGGCACATATTTAACAAAAGAGGTGAAATATCCCCAAAATACATTGCTGAGAGAGGTAAAGGAAGATGTGAGAAAATAGAGAGGTCAATCACTTCACGGATTAGGGGATTCTGTGTTGTTAGGGTGTCAGTTGTCTTCAGATTGATTTATAAATTCAGTGAAGTTCCAGTCATACTCAAATCAAGATTTCCGGTACAAACTGAAAGGTTATATCAAAATTTACCCAAAAAATGCAATGAATCCAGGCATACACAACACTTGAAGAACAAGGTTGGAAAGCTTCAGCTACCAGATTTTAAGATTTTTCGATAAAGCTACAAAATTCAAAACATTTGACGATGGCATAAGGACTCTTGAATAGATCACTGGAATTAAACATTTAAAAAATAGAGAAATAAACCCATCTGTGCAGGGATTTGTTTTTTGACAATCCATTGGAGGATGAAAAATCTTAGCAACAAATGATACAAATTAAATGAAAATCCACATGGAAAGGAAAATGGACTTGGCTTTGATCGATCTCATACCATGAGCAAAAATTACTTTGACAAGGGTCATGGGCTCAAAGATCAATATCTTAGAAGAAATATCAGAAGAATATTGTCAAAACTTTGATTAGGTAAATGTTTCCCAGATAGGATGCAGAAACCAAAAATCATAAAAAAGAAACATTGACAAAACAGACTTTATCAAATTGCTATCTGCATGAAGAGATGTTTAAAGATGACTTCTTTTGAAAAGGAGAAGCTGTTGCAGTGAATAGGTATGATTAGGAGAAAATACTTGTAAAGCATATCTGATGAAGATCTGATACTAAATATATGAGTAACAATAAAAGACAAAATGGAAAATGGAAAAGAGATTTATACAGATGCCTCATGAAGAATGATACCCAGATGCTCGAAACACAGAAAAATGCTCATGTGCTGAACAGACAGATATACAAGGGGGTGATCAGATATATACAGTGAATGTTTAAATTAAGAATTTCATTATAGTGAAAGACATACTCTTCACTTTTAACATATTTATTCCATAATCTTTACCACTTTCCAATGCAGTTCTGTAAGTACTCTTTAGTGGGTATCTTTACAAGGTCTGATCAGAAAGACCCTTCTGAGTGACACCCAGTGGGAAGGCAGCTTTGTGAAAATGTCACAGTGTGTCTTTATCCACCTGTTTCACTGGATCTGGGACCAGGGGACTTCTGGCTCTTTCTCAAAAGCCACAAAAGTTAAGGCAGCCATAACCATGCAACTAAAGACCCTCAAGAAAGAGGACTTCCAGAACTACCTCAGAAAGTGGTAAGAATGATGGAATGTGTGTGTGTGTGTCTGCGTGTGTGTGTGTGTGTGTGTGTGTGTGTGTGTGTGTGTGTGTGTAAAATGACAGGGAGTACTTTGAAGAGGATTAGTGTCAAGGTATCTTTCTTATTTAGCTTTTTTTATTTAAACACACTCTGTCTTTGATTAACCTTTATATTTTTCCTCCAGCTTTAAGACTTAATGTCTGCTTTCTCAGGTTTGGAACTTCTTTGGGACCCATTTCTCTCTTTTGTTGGCCAGTTTTCCCCTTCTGTCACAGAAGAGCCCATCGTATGTCTGTTCCATCATTGTTTTTTGGAAGTAGAGAACTTGTGTGGGTTTCACTAGCTCACAGATGGATTTTGGCCTTGGAGGGTTGGGACAAGGGAGGGTGTTTGGTCTATAGGGATGAAATAGATATACTTG
Organism: Cavia porcellus; assembly: GCF_034190915.1. Classification (NCBI taxonomy): domain Eukaryota; kingdom Metazoa; phylum Chordata; class Mammalia; order Rodentia; family Caviidae; genus Cavia; species Cavia porcellus. The sequence goes on from NW_026947506.1 coordinate 19,145,070, forward strand.
GAAGTGAGAAAGACATGTGCTCTTGAGGCTAGGAGTAGAGAGCTGTGGCTTGAGAGTGCTCTCAGAATGCATACACTGGATCCCATGTGGCAGTGCCTGGAAGGGGGCCTAGGAGGAGGCTGTGAACTTTCTTCTCTCTTGAATGCAGGGATGAATGCTATCTTGTAGGAATGAGCTTTTTTTCTGCTTGCACTGAGTCAGTTACCACAGACACTGTCATAAAGTGTGTCATCAGGTGTTGGGCCTCTTTTGGGCGAGCCTAGTTGCTTGACTGGTTTCCATTATTAGTTGAAAGAGCATGAGGTCCTCATTAGATATGATACCTGATTTGGGATTTCTCAGTCTCCAGAAGCATGAATCAAAATAAACCTCATTTAAAGAGTATTACTATCCTATCTTGATTATTCTGTTACAGCAACAGAAAGACAGATATTTTTTATTAAGACAGGCAGATTTCCAAACCCAGTTCTGTGGTTCTTGATCTTATCCTTCTATACCCATTGGGGTTTCTCTAGTTTTAGGGTGGCTCAATAATTGGTTCTGCCTTCCTGACTTCTCTCAGGTTAATATTTGTGCCTGGAAATGCAACACAGTCAGGACCGAGGCATTGCCAAAGATATAACCAAGACTTGGAGATAATCAAGGGGAAATTTGCATCAATTGCTATGAAACTTTTACGAGGTTTATTTACTTTGCAAACTTTTAGGGCACATGCTAGCTATGAATTTTGGAAAAGAGATTATATACCCTTATCCCCACTACCTATCTGGTTCTTCTCTGTTCAGACTCCCCAACCCTTTCTGTGTTCTCAGTCAAGCATTTAGTTTGGAAAAGAGCATCTTGCCTGGCCTAGTCCTCCTTCCACATCACCTTGGCTACTCTTTGGTCTCTACAGTATCGAGATGTATGCAGTGGGAATGCACCCAAGCCTGCAGGTAGATGTGTGAAATAGCCATCCACCGTGGCCAGGGTTAGGGGTCACACGGAATCATATTGGCTGTGCTTCCAGCTGGCCCCTCAGAGCCAGAGTGGGCTGAGTGTGGGGTTTCCCAAACCACAGATCATGGATATTTAATTTAACACAGCTAGCGCTAGACATTGTCATTTGCAGGCTAGCACCAGATGTTAATGCCAGGACAGCTGGGAGATGCAGGAAGCTGGCATCTTAGAGTCGTCTGCCATTACCCCACAAATTACTCACATGCTTTCCTCCAAAGCAGCGGGAAATTAGACCCAGATCTTCAGGCCTGACATGGGGACAACCTTTGCCTACAAGAATGAAGGGAAAGGAACACAGAAATTCCTATTTGAAACATTATCTTAAATTTGATCATTACAAAGGAGCAGGATTGTTTTGGTTTGATTATGAGGTCTTTTCTGTTTTTCATCCTCTACTTTTAACTTCTTTTTTAAAATTTTCTCTTTTTTATATGCAGATGGTATTGAGCAAACTAGATATCTCATCGCTTCCTTTCCTAGGTGAGGGCTGCCTTTCCCATTTCTTCATTTCTGCTAGAAATTCCTTTTCCCAAAATCACTCCTGTCATCAACCATGCATCCTCTGAAGTCACCTGAAAGAGAATTGGCTTCTTTCTTGACCTTTTTAGTATGAAGTCTTTGTCTCTGGGTTAGCAAGCAGACTGATGGAGAGATTGTGAATTCTTCTCAGCTTCCTGCTTCCTGCATTCAAGAAGGGAGCTCTGGCTATAACATTTATGTTCTTGAACAGCTACATTGTTTTCCTACAATGCTGATAGGAAAGAATCTACAAGTTTTGGAATAAAAATTATAAGTAAAACATTTAAATTTATTTTATATGCGCGTATTTTAATAGCTATGGGGGTACCAATTTACTAACAATTGCTAAAAGTTCAAAGGTTATGATATTAATCCTATATATACAGACAAAAGCTTCAGGCCCACCCACATATTTTCTGATAGGCCCAAGAATGCGTCTGTTAGTTGACATTTCACTATTTTCATATACCATTAACTGTGGTCTGGATTGTCAACTTCATCTGGATTCAAGGTCAACACTGCTACTTCCTGTCTGGGAGCCCTGTTATTATCTTTAATGCAATTTTCCTTGGCTCTCCCCTTCCTCTCCTAGTTCCTGAAGGAATTTTGTCTCCCCTGATCATGCTGAACTTTACCAGGCTCGTGTGACTTCTGACTGAAAAGAAAGTTAAGAATCACCCCCATGCCTTATGCTTCAGAAGGGGCTCCTGCCACTAATGCTACTGCCCGTGTGATGCAGAGTGGACCCATGGGCACACCTTTGCAGATCAGAAACACCTACAGTGAGGCCAGGCACAGCATTCTGCTGCTGTGTTTGACTAAGCTCTTTCTCCTCCTCATCAATTAGAACAGAGTGCTGGGCTGACAAACTTTGCTACAGAGGTAGCAGCAAGGAAAGTTATGGAAAAGGAAAAGGGAATTCCAGCAAAACGCATGCTGGGTGCTTGGCAGAAGCAGAACATTCATCTTCCAGAATATTTCCTTAAAGGGGCTCATAGCTCCCCACATTAAAGGTGAAGAGAGCTCTTGATTAAGAAGAGCTTTCCATGGAGGAAAACAGAGTTTGAAACAATCACTGACTCTGAATATCGGTTAAGTTTTCATAGGACATTTGTTTTGATCTGACAGTTTGATATTGCGGTGAGGGTTCTAAATTGTTAGTATGAAATAAAAAAAAAAAATCTATGCTCTGTGTTAGAGAGAAAATTGCTTTGAAGGCAGAAGGAAATTTTCTGAATCTTAGAGCAGAGATGAATGAGGTATTACACCTGGTGATTGCTTGCTCTAATCAGTACAGGAGGTTACACTTGTTATAGTGATTAAGTGATATATCCCCTGAATAAATAGAATGCAATGTTCTGCTTGAAAAAGGACACTGGAACAAATATGATTTAGAGCAAATGCTTTTAGGGTTGTATTTTTCTGCTTATAACAGGCAAATGTGCCTCATTTGCATAAATACCTGGCCATGTAAAGGTGTATGGTACAGCTTCTGTGTTCATCGGTGCCCAGTAGGTTCATCCATACACTCTGCTTGATGTCCTGCTTCTTAATTTCACTATGGGTAGATGTATGCATCAAAAATCATAATGGTTCCTTCAGTGCTTTTTTACGTTAACTTGTGATGTGTGATTTATTCAATCATCACTGTAGTAAGATTTAAGTTGTTTCAAAAAATTAGAAACCGAGCAGTGAACAAACATCTTTGTATGATTATTTTATCAGAATATTGTCTTGTTTTTAAAGAGAAATAAATGAAGCACAGTTTTGAAACAAGATAATGCAAGAGTAACAATGATTCATAATTGTGTATTGTTATCTTTCAATTTGTTATGCAGAGTACAAGATAATAGGAATTTAATTGTCCAAACAGTATTGGCATAGATCTTTCTTTTCAATGACCCAAGAAACTAGTAGTATAACCAGCTTAACTATCAGATATATATATATATATATATATATATATATATATATATATATCAGGTTTATATATGTAATATATATTATAGTTTTTGCTTTTCCCCTTCCTTCTTTTCTGCTTCCTCTCATCCCAGTTTTCTTTCTTTTTCAAAAGTTTCTTTGCAATTTACAATATGTATTGTAAAATTTGGACTTATTTATTCTTTCAGTTTCTCACATGTTTATACATGTGCATCTGGTTTATTTCACTTATGAGTATGGTCTTGAGTTCTATCCCTTTACCTATAAAAGTCTCCAGATTGGCTTTCTTTATGGCTGAGTAGTACACTATTGTATAAAAAGACCACAACTCTTTTATTCATTCCTCATTTGATGGGTATTTGGGTTGCTTCTAAGATATAGCTATTGCAAATTGTACTGTTATAAATATGGGTGCACATATATTCACTTTGGAGTTGTGCTGAGAAGTCAGCTGTGATTCTGATGAGTTCTCCTTTGTAGATGATTAGTTTCTTTACCCTAATCAATTTTAAGATTCTATTCTTGTGTTGAATTTCTGAAATCTTGATATGATATGCCTCAGTGTAGATTTTGTTTGATCGTGGCTAATGGGAGTTCTACATAAGTCACTTACCTGTATGTCAAATTCTTATCCCTATCATGGAAATTTTTGCCATGATGTCATAGTTAATATCTTTTTCCCCTTGGTTTTTCACTTGTTTTGTATTATGATCTAGTTTTTGCTAAGAAGTGCTTTTGGGTGCAAATAGCAGAGCGGTAGTTTAAACAGGATAGATTTTCTTTTCCATCCCTCAAGAGGCAGAGTCAAGGTGAACTAGGCTGGAGAGTAAAGAGACTCCATGATGTCTCTGTGTCTTAAGAAAAGCTTGGGTTCCTTGAGTCCCTGTTTGCTGGCAGCCTTGGTGAGCTGCTTTCATCCTGCTGTCCGTCATGTAGCTGTAAGATGGACAGCCCGGCCTACCAGGGTTACAGTGCACTTAGTGAAAGAAGGACAGGAGAAAGGCAAACGCAAGGGAGGGCTCAGTTCCTTCCGTGCAGCTTCCTTGGAACATCCCCTGCTTCTTTCTACTGGCCAGACCTTAGTCATAGAAGCGCTTCTATATTCATGAGTGACTAAGAAAACTATGGTGCCCATAAAACTAGGATCCTCTAAGTACGTGAGCTAAGAATGGGTACTGGGCTGGCAGGTAGCAGTCTGCGACGTGGGTCCCCTTTCTCTTACCAATTAACATCCTTTGTTATTGTTATTCTTTCTTATCCTTAATTTTCTTAGACATTAGCTCTATCTTGTAAGTAGTTTTTATTTATTTGTTTAATTTGAAGATGTCTTTCTTCTTTATTTCTTTGTTTTTGTTTGCTTGTTCTTTTGCTATGTAGCTCAGGCTGGCCTCAAACTCACAGCAATCCTCTCGCGTCAGCCTCTTAAGTCCCAGAATTGCAGGCTCGCACCACCATACCTGGCCCTTTCTTTTAATAAGAAAATGGCTAACCATTTATATTTATTTTAAATATATTGTGCTTTGTCTCCCTTAATTCTTTGTTTTCTGTTCTTTTCTTTTGTCTCAGTCACTTTTCTCTCATTGCTGAGACAAAATACCAGATATACAGTGGTAAAGGAAGAAGGGTTTATTTAGCTCAGTTAGTAGAGATTTCAGTCATAATTGCCTAGCTCCAAGGTAGGGTGGCTTGGAGGAGGGATATTGGAAAGAACAATTCATGGTGCCCACAAGGCAGCAAAAGCAACCTTGACCATTTCTTTCTGCACCTTTTATATTCTTATCTAGACCACTGGGATTGGGGCATTGTCAAACTAATTAGAGGACTGATTTAGTAATCACACATCCATAATCCCAGGATCACACACTGTAGATTCAGACACTGCTGAAGTAGCCCTATTTAAGACTGCATGAGGTTTTGGGGGAACATCTACACACAAACCATAGCAACCATCATTTTACATGTTTTCTTTATTTCTTGTGTTATCTAACAGCTGGTATGTCTATTTACTTATTTGAGTCAGGGATGCTTATGTAATTTAAGGCGGCCTTGTATTCATTATGTAGACCAGATTGGCCTTGAATTTGGACTCCTGCTGCTACCTCAGGCTCTTACTTGCTAGAATTACAGGTGGTTGCCACCCTACCTGGCTTTACTTAATTTTATTAATAAAGTTTTTTAGTTCTTTTTCTTCTGTAACATTAAAGATAGGTGAGTTTCTTGTTCTAGTAATATGAGTTTTTATAACCTTAAATAATTTGGCTAAACTGCAGGTGGGTAATACTTCAAAGATGGAAGTAAGGTATTTTCCTTTAGGTCCCCTTGTGACAAACAGGAAAAGTGATTCATATATACTTCCTTTCCGTCTACTCATTCACTTCCTCACAGACCTTTTCACTGGTGGGCACTGGAATTTTTCTGAAGTACAGTATATAATTTTTTGAAAATATAGTCTTTATGCAGATACATATTGAACTAGATCAATTTATCAGCAATTTAGTTTAAATATGGAATCATTGCTTACTGCCATTATGTCTGCCTTACTTTAGTGTGGATGAAGTCTAAATTTTGATTTGTCCCTAAATTCACTGTGTTATATCACTTAAATATCTGCTTTATCCTTGTTTTCTAGTTCCTTGTACATTTGAGAGCTTCCTTGCATTTTTGTTTTACATAATTTGTAATTTGCCTGGTAGAAATTACTTTCTGGCATATAAAGTTGTAGAAAAGCAAGCACAGCCTTTCAAATCGCTATTCTAAATTAATGCATTTCTGCTTTTTTAAGGAAAGAACTTTTACCATGCATATCCTTCCAGGAAATGCAGGATTTCTTGGCATGTCCCTGAATGGAATGCCACTTGTCCCAGCTTGTGGTGCAATCAGTGTGTGTGTGTGTGTGTGTGTGTGTGTGTGTGTGTGTGTGTCTGTGTGTAACGGCTAAGGGACATGGTCTGATGGATGGAAGTAAGTCATTGGAGGCATGTTCTTGAAGGGAACATTGGGACCCTGAGCCTTCCCTTCTCTTTGCTGTCTGGCCACTTTGATGTGAGTCCTGTTTCCTGCCACATGCTCCTGGGTGACACAGTCTCAGAATATCAGTGGCAAGAACATGGGATGTAGTCTCTAAAGCCATAATCCCAAACAAACCTCTCCTCCTTATAAAATGACTATTTCAGGTATTTCATCACAGTAACAGAATACTGACTAACGTACCAGTTTTTATTATTACTTTTGTTTTTGAATGATGAGTACGTTAGTTCTGTTATATTTAGTGTATTAAACAGATTAAGAACAAGGATTTGGAGGTATGAGCCTGTAAGTTCTGCTTTGATAACTTACCAAACATAGTTCTTAGGCTCAAAATAGGGTTATCATATCATTTACCGTCCAAATTCTCAGTGTACTTTTGAAAATGTAACGGTGTTTCAAGTAATTTATATGAATAAATCGATCTATAACAGGATTAAGCCAAGGTTTAATATCTGGTTACCTTCACTCTAGGAATGAGCTGTAAAACGGGAATAGCTGTAGAGTGTGCTTCCAAGAGTTGTAGTGGTATCTGAGGAATTAAACGTGTGTGTTCAGTGCAGTTAAGGGTACACATTGTCTTCTGACAGTTTTTCTTGTTTATAATAGTGTCTGTTATACTTAGAATTCCCATTAGCTAAAAGGAAAAATTAAACGGCACATTTAGCATTGCTGTATCTTGATTCTTCACTTTCCTTGCCGACACTAATGACCTTATGTTTGGCCATTTAGATGGGGGAGTGTAAAAAGAGGGCAGGAATAGAGGCTTCTGAGACTTCGGGTACATTTTTCTCTGTGTACATTTTCATTGCCAACATCATCTAATATCAAGTTATAAAGTTATTGCAAAAGTGTAAGTACCTCTAAAGCTGCGCTTTGGTACCCTAATCCAGTATGAGTCAGCCTCACTTGTGAGAATTTGAGTTACAGACAGCAGTTTTTAGCCTTTGCTAGACTTTGAGTCACCCAAGTTCCTTATAAACCAGCTCAAGGTTTTGCTCTGAGGAGAGCTTGGGGAATGGGGAATTTTAAAATTTCTCCAGGTCTTAGAAAACTGGTGTTTGGAGCAATGAGTGCCAGAAACGCAGTTCCCTCAGAACCAGTTGCCTAGAACGTGAGAAACGATAGCTCAGAGAGGAACAGAAGTGAGTAGAGGGCACATGAGGAAACTGACAAAGAAGAAGAAGGGATTAAGTGATACAGAGGAAGCAGACCTCCTCCGCTGCTTGAAGACCACACAGACAGCGACACTAATGGGAGACCCCAAATTAGGGTCTCATGGTATGATATTTCTCAGCTAGCCCTGATAGATTCTAATGCAACTGAGGAGCTTGTTACTGCCGTACTTGAATTGATTTCATAGGAGTAATCCTGATTAAGTGGACAATTGAGTGCCAGTGAACCTGTCTGCTAAATCCACTATCATACCAGGGATAGGGACAGTAAGGGTGTTTAACCCAAGAACTCAGATTGAATCAGATTCTGCAAGAATGCTTGTAACCTGGCAGAAAGAGACCCTAAGTCTGAGCCAACTTTAGTAGTGTAGTGGAGGGATCTGAGGGACAAAAATGAAATAACTTACAGTAAAGAACAGAAGAAGTAATTACTAGCACTGCATCTACAATGCTAAATGTTTTTCACAAGAAGAAATATTCTAATAAAAATATCAATATAAACCAGAAATTCTCCTCACTTCTCTAGTTGTCAATCTTTAGTAACCTCCCCTCCTCTGAAAAAAAAATAAAAGAGAAAAAAGAAGCCACTTACAAAAAATTTAAAAAGTTGTAAATATGTTTATATATTCAAAAAATAAATTCAAGTTAAAATAAATTCAAAAAATAGATTCAAGTAGGAGAATGGAAAAACAAGAAAACTGATCTCTGATCTCTCCTCAATTCTCCAAAGCAGAAAAAGGGACTAAATAGGGCTCAGAAACAAATACCAAGTAACAGAAAACTATGAAAAAGTGTTAGAAGAGATGAAGAAATTAGATGACTTCAAAGAGAAAATGAACCAAAAGTTCATAGCAATTACACCCCATATACCCATGGTGGATTTCAGGGAAATGGGTAAAAAATTGTATGAACTAACCAAAACATTTCAAAATTGGAAAGACAGATTCAATAAGAGTACAGAATCCTTGAAAAGATATTAGGCACAAATACCGAAAAACAGAAAAACAATATAGAATGCATACACTGTAGAAATGAACAATATGAAGATAGTGTGATATTGAGCACAAAATAGTGAATTGTGCTGTAAAGAGCTCAAATAATCCAAAATTAAAATGGGAGATAAAACAAAATATCTGCTAGATGAAAAGAAAACTAACCCAAAGGCTAGTCAAGGCTAGTTAGACAAAAACTAGATAATAACGTAGAGAGATTCTATAACATGCTTCGAGAAATTATGGAAGAAAATTTTCCAAGTACTAGAAAAGAATTTAAAATACAAATATGCAATGCTTATAGAACGTCAGATAATTAAAATGAAAGCAGAAATTCACCAACACTTATCCTCATTAAATTCACAGATATCCAACAATAACAACGAAACAAAAGACAAAACCAGAATCTTAAAGGCAGTCAGAGAAAAACAAAAATCTCACACTAAGCTAAACTAATTAGAATCACAGCAAATGTCTCATCTCTGCATAAACCCTGAAGGACAGAGCGGCTTGGAATGCAGTATTTCAAGCTCTAAGAGTAAATAACTTCCAGTTCAGATAAATTTACCCAGCAAAGCTATCCTTCAAAATAGAGAAATAAAGTACTTCGATGAAAAAGACCAGTTCAGAATATACATGAATGCTAAACAAGCTGTAGTAAAAATACTCAAGAAATTCTTAGAAACAATGAATTGGACTCAGCTAAAAAACAGACAAAATTAGGGAAGTCAATGGGTAAACAGCAACAAAAATACTAGGAAAAGAAAAACAAGCCATACACCAACAGATAAACAAGGAAATGATAATAACCACACAACTCAGTAATTCGCTCAATGTTGATTACATCAATTCTGCAATCAAAGGTAGACTAGATCAACAATCAAACAGAAACCAACAACCTGTTATATTTAAGAAACTCATCAAATCCAAAAAGATGCTGACAGGCTAAAAATTAAAGGATGCAAAACAATATTTCATGTACCAGGACCCAGAAAGCAAACAGGGGCAGCAATCAAGCTATCACACATGGTAAACTTCAAGTTAAATTGATTAGACTAGAAAAAGAAGGTCACTACATACTAGTTAAAGAAATAATCCAACAGGGAGAGATAATATGGACCAAATACCAGAGCACTTACCTTCATAAAACAAAAACTGCTGAAATTAAAAGATCAAATAAACATTAACACAGTCATAGTAAGAGATTTTAGTATTCCATTTTAACAAAGAGACAGATTAACTAAACAAAAACCCAGAAATTTTAGAGGTGAACCACATCCTTGAAATATGGACAGATTAGCTATATTCAAAATGTCACCCCTCCCCAATATTATTTTCAGTAGCACATGGTACTATTTCCAAAATAGATCACAAAATCGTCCACAAAGCCTACTTAAACAAACATGAAAGAACTGAATTTACCTTATGCATATTATCAGACTATTTTTCAAGAAAAATAGAATGAATGACAAGAAACATCAGAAAACGCAAAAGCTCCTGGAAAATCAGCAATACACTCCTAAGCAAAAAATGAATCAAAGAAGAAATTTAAAAATTTCTGGACATTAATGATGGCTTATACCATTCAATGAAACCTCTGGAACACTATGAAAGCAGGCCTAAAAGGAAAATTCATTGCAGTCAATGCAGAAATTAGGAAAATAGAGCAAACTCCAGTAAATAACATTATGAAAAATCTTAAAATACTTGAGAAACAACAACAAACTAAACACCAAACTTAAATTATGGAGAGAAATTATAAAAATCAGAGTGAAAATCAACAAATTTGAGACTAAAAAAAAATTGAAAGCATCAACAAATTGAAGACTTAGCTCTTGGAAAAAAATAGCTAAAATATATAAACCCTTTGACAAACTCACCAAGAGAAACAACTCACATCAATGCAATTAGAAATGAAAAAGATGAAAACACAAGACATCAGGAAAATAGTAACTATTTCAAAAATTATATTCCAAAAAGTAGCAAATTTTGAAGAAATGGACAGATTTCTAGACACATAAACTACCAAAACTAACTCAAGAAGACATAAATATGCTTAACGACAATTACAAACAAGAAAATTGACTCATTTATAAGAATCTACCAAATAAGAAAAGCCCAGAACATGATGGATTCACTGTTGAATTCTACAAAACTTTTTAGGATGTTATATCACCAAGCACTTTAAAGAAACTGAAAGGGATGGAGTGCTCCCAAATTCATTTATGGAGGCCAATATGGCCTCCATTACTGGCCCGGGAATGTGCAGGGTGACCCTGATTCCAAACTTGGATAAGGATTAAACTGAAAATAAAAATTATTGGGAAATCCTGTTAATGAAGATATTAACAAGTAGAATACATCACATTCAAAAAGATTGTACGCCAGGATCTAGTAGGATTCATCCCAGAGATGCAAGGATAGTTCAACATACCTAAGTTAATAAATGCAACACATCACATAAAGAGGAGCAAGGTCAAAAACTATGTGACCATAGCAACAGACACATAAAGGGACTTTGACAAAATTCAACACCGATTCTTGATAAAAACTGCAAAGAAAAGAGGTATGGAAGGACCATACCTAAATATGATAAAGGCTGTTTATGTCTAACTAATAGCCAGCATCATATTAAATAGGGAAAAACTAAATGCATTCCCCCCATAGTTAGGAATAAGACAAAGATGCCTATCATCACCATTTCTATTTCACATAGTACTTGAATCATTAGCCTGAGCAATCTGTCAAGGAAATAAAATAAAAGAGATCCATATAGGAAAGGAAGAACTCAAATTATCATTATTTGCAGATGCTATGATACCCTTTGTAGAAGAACAAAAGGACTCCATCAAGAAATTCATAGACTTAGTAACCAACATTAGCAAAGTAGCAGGATATAAAATCAGCTCAAAAATCATTAGAACTTTTATACATCAACAAGAATGGCATTAGAAGCATATTATGAAAATAGTAGCATTCACAATATCTTCAAGAAAAATGAAGATCTAGAAATTAATGTAGCCAAAGAAGTGATTGACTTATGCAAAGAAAACTATAGTACCTTGAAGATGGAGATTGAAAGACATCAGAAAATGGAAAGATGTCCTTTGCTCCTGGATAGGAAGAAAAAGTATTGTCAAAATGGCCATATTCCAGAACTTTTATGCAGATTCAATAAGTCCCAATCAAAATACTAACAAAATATTTTAAATACCCAGAGAGAACAATCCTACAATTTATATGAAACTGGAAGAGACCCACAAAATAAAAGCAATTTTTGGCAAAAGAACAAAGCAGGCAGCATAGCAATGCTTGACTTCAACCTATACTATAAACCAATAATGATTTTAAGAAGGCAAGGCCCTGGAACAAAAACAGAGGCATGGATAAATGGAACATGACTGAGGATATGGAAACCTCCCCCAGACACATTCAGCTCCCTGATCTTTGACAAAGGGGACAGAAGCATATTTTGGAAGAACAAGAGCCTATTTGATAAGTGATGTTGGGGAAATGGATTATCTGTCTGCAGAAAAATGAAACTGGACCTTTATGTCCCACCATATTCTAAATGAAAATCAAAATGGATCAAAGAGCTAAATGTTAAAAAACAGAAGCATTAAACCTTCTGGAAGATATAATAGGTAAAACACTTGAAGACATAGGTGTGGGAAAGGATTTTCTATACAGAAACTCAATGGCACAAGAAATAGCAAGAATTAACAAATAGGAATATATCAGAATAAAAAGCTCTGTATAGCAAAAAAAAAAAAAATCAATCAGCAGAGTGAAGTGACAGCCTATGAATTGGGAAAAATTTTACCAACTCCTCCTCAGATAGAGCACTAGTGTCTAGAATATGCAAAACTCAAAAAAAATTTAAACCATCTAAGATTAAAGAACCAGCCCCAAAAATGAGAAAGAGAAGTAGGCACTTCACAGAGGAAGAAATGCAAATGGTCAACAAATACATGAAAAATGTTCAACAATGAAATATCTTACTAGGTTAGAAATCTTTTTGGATTAAAACATCTTACTCCATAAAATGGCGGTCATTAGGAAATTGTGGTGGGTTAACTAGTGACCAACTTGTAACAACCAGGTGAACTTAATCAGTGCGGTGTTGGATGTGGAAGGGTCACCTGAGGATGGGTGCAAACAGCAGAAAAAGGAGAAATGGAGGGGAAGATGGTGTGTGCCATTGATTCTCCTGGAGAAACTTGTTATTCTGGCTTCCTGCTATGAACTTGGCTGTTCTCATTGTTGGAGGAATTTGGGACCTCACTGTTGCTGAGAGTAGCTGTGGTTCTTTTTGGGGGGCTGGGGGGACTCTGGTCCTTTTGAGTATCACTTCCTGGTTCTAGTACACATCCTTTAACCTGCTGGCACAGATCCTTCATCCTACTGGCACAGACTTTTGAGCATCCACCACTGACCTTTGGGCCTTCCCAGTGTAGATCTATGAAATAGACTTGCATGAGACATTGTTGTGGGCTCTAGGCCTCCAGATGGACTTGTGGGAGGCACTGCCACGTGCTCTAGGTCTTCAGCTGGCCTCATGCAGGATATTGCTGTGGCATCTAGGCCCTCAGGCATCTAGGCTAGATCCTCTGGGTCTTTTGTGGGTGGACATATTTCTTGGACAATTTTGCATTTGACTCTGGGTGTATACTGGATGGTCTCTCATTTGAGTGGGGCAAAGTACAAACAAAGAAAATGATATGCAGTAGATAGAAAAGAATAAAGGAAAGAGTCTCTTACCAAAGGGAAGGGATCCAAGGGAACAAGGCAAGGGGTGAGGAACCAGGGAAGGAGAAATAAGAAGAAAAGAGATAAGCTATCTACAGAGCCCTAACAACTCCAATTAATAGAAATATTATGTACTGCAACATGAGAGGAGACAAATAATAACAAGTATGAAAAAGAGGATGGGGAACTGGTGGGGCAGGGGTTATGGGGAGGAAGGAGATTTTAAAAAAGAAACAAGCTCTAATGTGGTCATGCAAGTGTTTCCAACATGACCGCCAACATGTACTAATAAAAATACATAAATTTACAAACATTTCTCCAGCACATTCCAATGTGTAGCCCAGGCTAAAAAAAATCACTGGGTTAAATGCAGGAACAGCACCTGAAGATTTCCCCCATGCTGAGGACCCACACCCTGCCCTTGTGAGGGGGGCTGGAACCCAATGTGTCTTGTGTCTCCTGGCATGGAGCTCACAGCCACATACTCTCAGACTGAGGACACGGGCAGGGCGTGGAGGGCTCCCTCCAGAGAGAGGGGGATGCAGCACAACTGAGAGTCTGGCTCCTCAGAGCAAAAGGAAGAAAAGGGCACCTGGTTTTCCCTCCAGCTAAACCACATCTCAGAACATTACAGGACAGGAAACGGCGCCACCTTACCTGCATCCCACCCGTTGCTCCACCTACTCTTTGTGGCACTACATGCGTGGCTCTCAGGCTGCGAGATATTTCAGCGTCACCCAGAAGTTAACAAGGGATGAAGAGGCTCAGGATCACCAGCTCTAAGGACCTGGGGCTCAGCATTTCCCCCGAGCTCCCCAGGGACTCTGATGCATAATAATGTGTGAGAATCCATGTCCTAGAGTATTATTTGGGAAACTTTAATTACTAGCAGCCTTAAAACAGAGATTTGTGTGTTATTTTTGTGAATAGTCGACTGTGATTCAGACTCAGTGATGCACAGTAGAAATTTCTTAAGTTATTATATTTTGCTTGAGTTGATTTTTGTCTTTGACCTGCATTATACGTATCAAATACTAAGTATAACCTTACACAAAATAATATAGAATGACATTTTAAAAAATTCTGAGACTTTAATCACATAACTTGCTCGAGCCTAAACATCTGGAGATCTTCTGATTATTGCATAGAAATGACCCCCAAGTGGAGTGCTACGTGTCAACAGCCAGTCATCTGCCTGCAGATCCTGTGAGACATGGATTTTGGACAGTATAGCTTATGTCTAGATGTTCCCCAAAGCCTCAGGTGACCATAGGTGGGGTTTTTTCAGAGGTAGCTGGATCTCGAGTGTGCGTCACTGAGGTTGATTCATGGCACCATGCTGGGTTCCAGGGCACTTGGGTTAGTGGTGTGAGTGCGACCCACCCTAAGTGTCCTGGACAAGATAAAAGGGACAGAAAGATTTGGGCTCTGTTCTACTTTCTGCCCACTATGAACTGCTCTCCTCTGAGAAGCCACCCTTAGAGCCAGCTGACTATGGACTGAAACATTTACAAACTGTGAGCTAAATAAACCTTTTCTCCTTTAATTCTGGATACCAGGCATTTGTCTCAGCAATGAGAAGAGTAACTAAGACAGATGAGGCAGAGCAGCAATGATGGTGATAGTCTAGGATGTCTGGGGCCTCCATAAGAAGACCTGAGAACTTCAGGCAACTGAGTGACAATGGGTTGACACATCTCTGAGCGGATTTGGACTCATGTTCCTACTACTGAATGCTGAACTCAGAGGAAGTGTTAAGGGAGCCTGTGACTCTGGCTTTCACACAGTGTAGCAGCCCTAGAGTAGTTAAACCTCTTGCCTAGCGGCTCAGGGATCCAAAAGCAAGCACTTCAGTAAACAAGGTACAAATATGTGGCCTTCTGTGACTTCACCTTTGAAATCACATAGCATTACCTTTACTATATATAGAAATTTCCACTAGTGAAAAAGGTCCCACAAACCTCATGGGCTCATATAATAAACACAACAATAAACTCCATCTCTTTATGGAAGGTGTGCCAAAGGATTTATGCTGTAAAATCTCCACAGAGGATGAAGCAATTGTCCACGAGGATCCAGGATGTTGGCAAACCCTCAGCGCAGGACTCTCTTGCTTCATAAATGAATAACCTCTCTTTCTGGAAATAAAACTATGTTTGATTGCCTCTCATGTTTGATTAAATTTTAACTGATTAGCATTTTTAAGTTAATTTTCATTTGTGTTATCCTATGCTCCAAGATTTATTATATGGTATTCAAAAGGGCTATCCTTTTGATTTTTCTGGATCTTTTCTGGTATTTGAATTTCTTTTCTTTCTTTTTTTTTTTTTTTTGTTTTGTTTTGTATTGTTTTGTTGTTGCTTGTTTGTTTCTTTTTGGTACTGGGAATT
Organism: Cavia porcellus; assembly: GCF_034190915.1. NCBI lineage: Eukaryota > Metazoa > Chordata > Mammalia > Rodentia > Caviidae > Cavia > Cavia porcellus. The sequence goes on from NW_026947506.1 coordinate 19,160,859, forward strand.
GAACTCAAAACTTGTGCTTGCCAGGCAGGCACTTTTGCCTCTGAGCTATATGCCTAGCCCTTGAATACTCTGGGTGAACTCTCCTCTCAAATCCATCTATTTGCCTGATCGTCTCCTCCTCCAGAATGTGCAACAGGTCATGCCACTCTAACAGCTTGTCCCAGTCCCGTCTTGTTTCCTATCTCAATGTCCAGCACTATTGCCGTTTATTCAGCTGTGAGCCACTTGAGGAAGAGATTATGGACTGGGTGCAGACCACAAGAATGTCATCACAAAATGTTTTGTAAGCAGTGTTTGCAAGGGAAACAAGTTAATACAGGGCACATAATTTATAGGATTATAATAGTCACTCAAAGAATCAAGCACAAAAACATGAAGCAAGTCTTTCCACATAATAAAGACCCAAAGAATCCAGGTGAGGCCCTGGATCCCATGGCAATGTCCTGCATGAGTCCAGCTGAAGGACTAGAGCCTATGACAATGTCTTATGCAATTCTGTTTGGCTGGGAAGGGCCAAAGGTTAGAAATGGAAGTTAGAAAGTCTGTGCCAGCAGAAGGAAGGATCTGTGACAGTAGGCTGAGGGATGTGTACTGGAGCCAGGAAGCAATGCTCAAAGTAAGAATCAGTGCTCCCCTGAAAAGCACCACAGTCATCCTCAGTGACAACAAGGTCTTGAGCTCCTCTGACGATGAGAACAGCCAAGTTCAAAGCAGGAAAGAAGCTTGATGAGCTTCTGCAGGGGAACCAGTGACCATTGGAGAACCAGCAACACCACATCTTCCTCTCCTTTATGTTGTTGGCAGCAATCCTCAGGTGAGGCTTCCACACCCAGCACCACACTAATTCAGTTCATCTGGGTATTACAAGTTGCTCACCAGTTCTCCATACACCACACCGTACTTCTTGGGTCCTAGGAGGAGTTCAAGTTGCTGCTGCAGTTTGTATCAAACAATAAGCAAAGTCATCCAGTGGTGGAGTATGAGGCTCTTGGGGAGTCTGAGATGACTGCTACAGTGTCACTGTGAAATGAGAAAGCAGGGGTTTATACCCCAATCCTGAGTTGGGATGGGAGTGATGCTGGGCCCAGCTGGGAATTTTAGTTACAGTGTAAAAATCTTTGAAAGTCCTTGGTTCATGTTGATAATCTCAATTTTCTCTTTTCTATCTCTCACAAATATGAAAGCTCCCTAGTCGATTATTTGGTAATGTGAATTTATCTGAACTTTACCTGAACTTTCTTCTTCTCTCATCTCTGATGTATGAGGCATTTCTATTAGAATCAGAACATCATGCTCCTTACTGTCATGCTAAAAATATCTATGTTAAGGTACATTTTCTGAAATCAAAATTATGAAGCCCAATCACCTGTCCCTTAAAAAACAGAGATTTCAGCGCTCTAACCCTGATGTATGTGGGCTTTCCTAGGTAAAGGAAGAGCCTCCATATACTGAGGACCAGCAACTAGATTAACTGGTTTCAAGTTTCAAAAATGACTTTTATTGTGTGATATTGGGAAGTTACTTACTCTGTTGGTATCTCAGCCTCTTAATGTATAAAATGGAGCTGTTATTAGTACTTCGATTTGCATGTTAAGCATTGTAGAATAAGCAGAGATAAGTATTCAGTCAATACCATTAGTTGTTAATAGCCATTGTCCCACTGATTTTTAAGTAATTTTTAATCCCATTGGTCCTCTCTCATTTATTGACAGTGTCATTTGCAATGAGCCACAATGTCATTTGGCTGGAAAAGATGAAGTTTGCATTTATGATGTGTCTATTATGCACTCAGTAGAATCCTCACAACTCCTTATTACCAATTTAGGGAGGTCTTTATTCTAGATGGATAGATAGATAGATAGATAGATAGATAGATAGATAGATTGATATGGAAAAATGACATATAGGAAATAGGGAGATCTTTTTCAGATGGATGAGGGAACAAGAGGAGAGGGAAAGGGAATGGAGAAAACTGAAGGAAAAGAAAAAAATGATGAAAATAGTGCTTTCAGAAATGGGGAGTGGATCAGGAGTTGGGGGAGCAGGGAGGGAGGAGAAGGGCAGAGAATGCAAAAAAAAGAAGAAGCATTAAGGTGTATTGTGTACCTGTACCAATTTCCCATGATAAATGTAATCATTATGTACTGAGAATACATATTAATAAAAAACTTAGTGTGTGCAGGGAACAGTTCCCAGTGCTTTATAAATGTTATTTATTACTTCCATTTTGAAACTCAAGGATAATTTTCTATGACTATGATCCAGGAGATTGAACCCAGGGCCCCTGAACTGAGCTATATCCCCAACCATTTTTTTTATTTTTTGTTTTGAGACAGGGTCTCACTAAGTCACAAAGTTGCCCAGGCTGAGCTCAAATTTGCAGTCTTCATAACTCAGTCTCTCAGAGTGCTGGGATTACAGACATCCACCAACATGTGGAACTCAAGCAGATAGTTTAGGTGTTTTAAAATAGCTAAAGTCACATTGGCCAACCCAGTGAAGGATGGAGATAATCTTTTATCTATGGTCCATGTGACATCCAAATTCATATGACTTCCATGGTGGTTACCACGGCAAACGTTTACTTCTGGAGTCAGGGAGGAGCAGTGTGAAGGCTTGCGTCCAGATGTCCCCCCAAAGCCTCATGTCGTCATAGGTGGCACTTTTTGGAGATTGCTGGATCTATGATGTGTGCTGCAGGGATTAAGGGTTGCTGGGTTAATGATGCAATGGTATGATTAAAATTGTCCCACCCTAGGTGTGATGGCTGCCACCCTCTCTAAGGGTGTGCAGCCTCTACAGAATATAAGGAGCAGCAAACTGTCAGTTGTTGTGCTGCTTCTGCTTCTGCTTGTCTGTTGCTGCCTCCTGGCCGCTCTGCAGTGCCCGTCTGCCAGGCCACCCTACCTTGGACCCAGCCAACTGTGGGCTGAAACCCTTACAAACTAAGTTATAATAAACTTTTCTTCCTAAATACTTCGAATGTTGGGTATTTTTCCTCAGGAATGAGAAAACTAACACAAATGGGTACTATTTTGAGCAACAATGCTCACTATCTCTATAATATTGTGAAATTATTTAATGCCTCATGTAGTTTATGAAAATGGTCATGCTATCATCATCCTGGCTATTTCAGAGTTTATGCGGGAATTAATGGAGTGGTACTGGGAATGCATGGTAGTGCAAGACCATTGGGTGAGCTGGAAAGAAGGAAATAGGAGCGATCATCGTCATCAAGCTCCTCGTCTACAACACAGGGGCAGGTGGAAGTCAGGATGACCCTCACATCAGCTCAGGCCAGCTCAGGAAAGAAGGCGTAGAAAATAGAATGGGCAACATTTTTAGAGAAAAATAATTATCGTTGAGTTTAAATGTCTTTTACTCATAATTTGAGTGAAATGAGTTTCTCTCCATGGATGACATTTGGTTACCCACATTAGTTAAAACTTCAAGTGGAAAAAATTATTTTGTGGAAATAAAATGAAATGGGATGTGTTTTAAGAGGCAACACATGCTGAAAATTCATTTGAGCCACTTGAAACATTTTGAGAATCAGAAATTTATAAACATAGAACATATTCATATATCTGTTGTAGTTAGAGACCATATGCTGCCTGGATAAGAATTCATTGATCTCTTCTTGCTTTTCAGCTATTTGTTGGTAACAGAACTTGAATTGTTAACACTTTGTGACCATTAACTAGCTTAATAAGATCTCTGGGTTTTCATTACAATTAGAATATCTTTTCATGTACTTATTGACTATATGTACATATTATGAAAAGTGTCTTCAATTGTCCATTATTTTATTCTTTTATGTTTTGGGTTCTGTTTGTGCCTTAGCATGAATAATAATAGCTTAACTTTAGATAAGACCTATATGTCCATTAACAGATAAATTAATAAAAAACCTAGTGTATGCATACACAATGAAGTACTGCTCAGCCTTAAAGAAACATACATTTGAGTCATTTGCAGGAAAATGGATGCATTTTTAAAAGCTGAGTGAAAAAAAAAAACAACAGGTTAAATACTGCATGATTTCCCTTATAGGAAAAACTCAAAACATAAGTAATTTCAAAAGGAAAAATAAAAGTGAAATTAAAACAGGGAGATGGACTGTGGTGTGGGGAAGAAGAGGTGAGATGGGGGAGAAAGGAGGTGAAGGGGAAATAAAACTTATTAAGCTGAGATGTGTAAGCGTGCCAGTTCTCCAAGATTATTGTAATCACTGTATACCTCAGACATATACCAATGATTAATATATGAAAATTAAAATATGATTTACAAAAAATATTATACATATACACACACACACACACACACACACACACACACACACTTGACCTATGTTTTCAACTATTTAGGAGTTAAAATGCCATTTTATACTGTCCCAGTGATATTGGAAACAGAGTCTTATTTCTACTGAAGTTCTGCTCTCTGATTTCAGCAGCCTCCTGCTCTGGAGCAGAGCGATGGCAGGAAGGAGGATGGCCTTTGTATACGTGAAAATAGTGCTGGTCATACAGCCACTATCCTAGCATAGTACCAGAAAATGCATATTTTTTCTAATTCATAAATATAGTTTTGGGTACAAATTTGCACAAATGAGCCAGATGGTAAATGAGACTTCTAACCAGGACTAGAATTTAGAAGAGAAGGAGACTGTAACTACATTTCGGAAACAGATTATCCACTTTCCTTCAAAGACACTTTTGTCAAGAAAACTTCAACAAACAATTTACATCATTTAAGATTTAAAATATGGAAACCATTGCAGTTTTGTTGTGTTTATTGCCATAAGAAATTGCGATAATACCCAATCAGACCTTTAAATATATGGTCAGGAAGATAATCAGGCCACTCTTAGTTCTACTGGTACACAGCTTGCAATAACAGCTCATAAAGTGTATTATTGTGAAGCTTGCTGGAGTCCCTGGCCTCAGGGCCCAGGGTCCTTAGAAATGGAGCCCCACAAATGGACAGAGAACACTTTATTAGGCGAGCAATGGAGCTCCTAGATGGCGCTCAGTTTACCCTTTAACCTCCTGAAAGGTTTGCGGTAGTTGGCATCTTTTCAGTCTTCCGGTCAGTTACCCAATTGCTGTCCTCTCCACTCTTCAATTTGTACTTCTGTCACACAGAAAGGATGAAAAGTGATAACAACCTTTACACATTATGCAAGTGGAAGCTAAATAAGCTTCTTTCTAAATCTTTTGAGTTAGGAATAATTATAATAAAAATTACCATGTTACTATAATTTTATACATGTATATCATATTTAGAAGATTAATGGTATTAATGAATGAAGGAATTAGCCACTGTGTTAGTCAGCTTTCAGTGCTGACTGATACGCATATCATAGAGGAGGAGAGGTTTATTTTTGCTCATATTTCAGAGGTTCCAGGTCAAGGACATCCAGCTTCAAGGCAGAAACATCATGGTGGAATGATGTGGCAGAGGAAACCTGCTAACCTCGTGACACCCAGAAAGCAAGAATGGAGTAGGGAGGTGTCTTGGTTACTATCCTCATTGCTGAGACAAAATGCCCAACACTCAAAGAAGGCAAGGTTTTTATAGATCATGGCTTACTGAGATTCCTGTTCCTACTTGTCTGACTCCAAAGCAGGGTAGAATGACAGAGAGGCATCAGAGAGGAGAAACAGTTCATGGCAAAGCAGGGCAGGCAGAAAGCAGCCAGCAGTGAAGTAGCAAGTAGCAAGCGACCTGCCTCTCCGTTTTGTGCCTTCCAAGGCACTCACCCTTTGGGAGGTGCCAATCACACCCAGAGTGGGCCATCCCATTATCCACACCCAGAACTATGCCAAACTCATCAGTAAGCTCATTTACTGATCTAAGCATCACACATCCCAGATCCAGCTACCTCTGAAAAGTCCCATTTATCACTTCATGCAGCTTTGGAGGGACATCTAGACACAAGCCCTAACAGGAAGGCTGGGGCAGCAGATAGCCTTCAATGTCATAAGTGATCTACCTCCTCCAACTGGGCCCCCAGTAGTGTCCACCCATTTGGCTATAAAAATTAGAAACCTCATGATCCAGGCCCAGGGGTTCAGCTGGACCCTGCCTCTGAACATGGCTGCATGGGAATCAGTCCTTCAATGCAAGAGCTTTTGGAGGACACTTCATATTTGAGCCATAACAGCCATTTTTCCTGTGCTCAAGAAGAAGGAGGAGCACCATGGATATGAGAATTAACTGGAGAACCACACCAGATATTTTCAAATGTGAAAACACTTACGCTCTTTTACTAATCATGAATTTCATAATTAGAATCAATGCTTTGCCAAGAGGTTTATGTGCAGTATTTCATTTTACCCTAAGAAACTCTAGAAGGTAGATGTTATTATGAGAAAATCAATAATTAGAGAGGTTAAACAATTCATTCTGGGCCACATGCAGAGTAAGTGGAGCATGAAAATTTAAGTCCAGTCAAGGACTGACGCTAAGTTCATGTTGAGGATGCTCTGTGAGGGTAGAGCTTGCAGAGGGCTGCTTCTCTCCTGCCTGCTTTCCTTCTCTTTCTGTGCTATGCATGGTTCAGGGGACTGTGAGTTAGTGAGCGTGGGAATTGTATCTTTTATGTTTTCCAACACTTATGCACTGCTTGTTATATTTGTTATACAAATGATATCTTTGAATCAAAGGTGCTGAAAGTGTTTGGAATGGCTAGATTCTTAGTGTGAAAAAGGACTAAGAATTCCTTAGTCAAATGATTTCATGCATATTTTGCTTTTCTATCTGTATAAAAGTAATAAATAATAAATTTTAATGTCTAAATAAATATGAAACATATCCATCAGTAAGTATAAATTTTTTTCAGTCATAAGAAGAATCTTGTTGGTTTAATTACCAGTGTTTCTTGTTTCTTAGTATTGCCATCACGTCTATTGCAATTGATTTCTTCTTAGAGTCTTCAGATTACTTTTAAAACATTTAATTTAACCGTGTTCTCTCCTGCTCCTCTTAAGCAGCTTCTCAGCAGGCTCAGTGTGCACTCCCAGATCCCCACTGCAGCCCCCGACAGCCTCTGCTTCCCTCACCCCACATCGGGCCTTCTACCCTGACGGTTTTCTTTGACTTTTCTGCTTTTCTTCTCCAACCTTCCGCCTGTGCTCTTGCGCTAGCATCTCTGTCCCTCCTCTTTCTGTGACATGCCGTGCTTTATTCTCCATGTTCCTGAGATACTTGCCACTCTTGTCTCTGTGCAGCTGTCACTATTTCCAAGAACTTCCCGGGTCACTCTGATGCTGACACTGCGGTTACTCTGTCTTCTCACACTGCTCGGTTATTCTCTTTGGACTCATTATTCTATGACCTTTCATGGCGCATGGTGTGTGTTGTCTCCCCGGTCTTTGTCCCTCTCCATCTCTTTCCACTTGAATGTAACTGGGTCAGAGCTGACAGAGTCTTGGGCTGTTTTGCTCACTGTGATGTCTCCAGAGTCTAACGCAGAGGATTCTAAATAAACCCTTGCTAAGTGAATTATTTGACTTGTGAATAGATGAGTGGGTGGGTGACTGGGCTGAGGCCAACACAGGCCCAGTGGGGCAGGCTGATACAAAAGTGCCTATGTAGGTCACTGTGCTGCTGGAGGGCCTGCCTGAGGGAGAGTTCTCAGGGTCAAAATTCAGAAATCCAAATTCATTATTTGGCTTCATGGGAACTAATCACAGGGAATGAGGTAAAAGTTATCCAGAGCTTCTTCTTGAGCTGCATAGTTGGATATATGAATACAGTAATGGAGTAAGCATCAGAAAGCCTAGAGCTTGAGTCTCACCAGCACTGATTGAGTTGGTGAAATGTGCTTCTGTAATGGTTTTGAACTAAAATGTCCCTCAAAGTCTCATGTGTTAAGAAGCAGGGCTTTTGGAAGATGATTAGATCGTGAGGGCTCTAAATAGTACAGGATGAATCCTTTGATAAGCTCATAATTTATGGCATCACTGGAAGGTGATAGAAACTCAGCAGATGGGGCTAGTGGAAGGAAGTGGGTGTGACCTTGAGAACTATATTTTGCCCTGGTCCCTTTCGCTTGGGGTCTTCTCCTTCTCTTTATTTCCTGGTTGCCATGGGGATAACAGCTTTTCTCTGCCGTGGCTCTTCTTCCTCACCACAGTCCTAAATGCAATAAAACCAGCTGACCATGGACTGAAACCTCTGAAACTGATAAACCATGAGCCACAATAAGAAATAACAATAAAAATCACTGGTGTCTTCATTATCTGGCCTATAAAAAGTTGCATTTCTCAAAGGTTTCATCACAGTGATTAAAGAAAAAGGCTGACTAACACACTATCTTACTCATTAGGATATGCAACCCCTCAATTTTCATTCAAGGCCTACTTCCCTCTTTGGTCCCCAGTCCTTCTCTAGCATGTAGAATCCTGGCATTTCCAGAAACTCAATGTTTGCTGTGTGGCAGGGGAGTTTGCTTATAACTCTCAGCTTCAAACTGCCTTTCCATGTTGAGTGTTTGATGCCAGGGCTAGGACACTCCAAGTCCTGCTGTCCTTTCATCAGGGGCTCCTGGAGGAGGGGAAGTGGTGGGAGAATGGCAAGAGGAAGCGAGAAGACTTGCTTTCTGTGTCTCCTGTTCCTCTTATCCACACCACAGCAGTGCTGTGTGCACTGCTAGAGGTGCTGAGTTCGGGTGGTATAGCCATTGCTTGGTCCTTCGTGTCAACCTCGTGGGGTCCCGTTAGGGACAGCAGCACCATCCAAGCTGGTCAGTTCTGCTGCTCATCCTTCATGTGAAGATCTCCACCCCTATATCTTTGGATCTGTCTTTAAGCATATAAATTATAATAATTCTATCTTTTTCTTTGTCTCTCCAGCCCCAGAAGGACTTGTTACTTCCTGTAGTTACAACTTCTGCAAAACTTCAATGTCTAAACTTGTGTTTTCAGTTTTTCAATACCCAGTTAAATAATCTTCACATTAGATTCTCTATAAAAGTCGCTGGTGTCCTCATTGTCTGCAGACGAGATCATTCCTGAGGTAGGTTGAAAAGAAGGATAGCGATGCAGTAGCAGGGCTTTTTATTGTATCTTTTCATTCAGCTTCAGAACCATCCCTCCAAATGAGACTCTATTCTGGTTTTACTTGAATGCTGTAAGTAGGGCATTGACAAGGAGGAGTAAAAGTTAAAATGAAAGAACAGAAGCTTCCTGTTTTCAAAGCAAATGACATTGAACTATGAAAAATATAAAACAGAATTGTGTGAATTATGCAGGTTAACATGATAATGCAAGAAAGAAATTGTTAAAGGCTGTGATTCATAATGTATTATAAAAATAAAAATCAACAAAATTTACTATTCTTTTAAACTTCAATTATATAAGGAGTAGGAAAGGGCAAGCCAAATTGACAGTATATGGAACATTTTGTCTCCGAGTCAACATCATAAGAGGTAGTCATGAGTTTCATATTTAAATTCTGCTTTTTTCCTTGACATGACAAAGATAACTCATTTTTATATCCTGTACTCAAGAAGCCAGTAATGTGGTTGCTCCTCTCTTACATACAGAAACATAATTATTCCTGTATTGTTTTATTTCATTAGTGATATATACACACAATACAATATAATTCACTAGTGATACATACATTCAATAAAGATAGGATGCAGATAAGACAAAAACACTATTACCGAGACAATGTTGCCATTAACATTCCAGTGCATATTCTCCAGGCATTTTCCAGTGTGCTTAGGTATGCATGTCTGTGTGTATGTGCCATTTGGAAAATAAAGATGTGCATAACCTCTTTCTTAAGATATATCAGGACTATGCTTTCATCAATAAGCTCCACAATAGTTCTTTCACTTCTGCCCATTACTGTCAGATTCGTGTCCCACACTTTCCTGTTATGTTCTGAATCACAGGTAATCATGATTCTTAATGCACTCTCCCTCTAACTGCAGATTTGACTCACCAGGGAAAGAGCAGGAGGAGAACGGGGAGACTGGGTATTTCTTTGCCTTCTCTTCATGTTTTACCAACAGCACTGAGTCTCTCCCTTGGCTCTAGCCAGAGCAGCATAGCCCTTTTCTCTATGGCTCCTCCCTGGACCTGCTGGGCTTCCTAATTGGACTCAGCTTCTCACTCTGTGGAGGTTATAAGACAGTGTTAATATGACTGGCTTTGGGAACTGCCTAGGGAAGTTGGTGGTACACACCTGGGGGTATGTCTGGGTGGATTGTGGAAGCAAGACCTTGGGAACTATATCTTGTTCTTGCTCACATCTTTCTATCTGATACTGTTCCTCTGTCTGCTTCCTGGTCACCATTAACTAAGCATTTTTGCCTCACTACAAGTTTCCCCCAGGATGTTCCTGTCTTGAAGAGAGCTAACCATGGACTGTATATCCTGAAACCATTAGCTAATTGATTATTACATTCCTTCAATCTGTGCATATGAGGTATTGCATCTGAGCCACAAGAAAGCTGACAGATACACTCAAGAAGTCTCATCCTCTGCTCTCAATAACACCACTTATTCCCTATTCCCTCCCCCGTCCAGGCCAAAGATGTCACCAGCTTCTGCTGTTGCCCAGTTCTGTACTACTTCTTCATTCCTTGCCTGGGCTCTCCATTCTTCTGTCACCAGCACTCCTAGCTTCGTGGCTGCATGGATGAGACATTTTCCAATTTTGGATATGCCATAATATGTTGAACATTGCTTCTCTACCCAATATTTGGAATATTTCCATTTCATGCCACTATAAACAACTACAATAAATATCTTCATCCACTGGGCTAACTACATCCTAATGGTAGTTTCTCAAAGATGAAATCAAATTGTCTTATTTCCCTCCATATGGTTTATAATTTTTATATACATACTTAAAATGAGTGATAAATAGCATTTTATGAATAATTAATAGAAATAAAGGTGATAATGAAGACTGTGATTTACATGTGTTAGCATAACATAGGTTTTATTGCAGATTTGATACATTTATTTTTCCTCAGTGTTAAAGGGCTTGTAGGAAGCCTCAGAATTTTAAAAAAGAATTCATTGGTATTATGACTGCACTGATTGTAATTTACAGGCTAATCTGAAAATGATCACTATGTTTATGACATGGCATATTCATCTGCTTAGGCTACTATAACAAAAATACCATAGGTCGGGTTAGTAGTTTAAACAGAGAACGTTTTTTTCCTCATAGTTCTCAAAGTGCTGCAAATTGGGTCTTTGGTAAGGACTCTATTTTTGCTTGTATGTTTTCAAATGATCTGTTCATGGTTTGTACTTGGAGAGGAGGGAGAGCGGAGACAAGGGGAGGGAGAAGGCACAGATTCTGCTTTTGTTCTTATGCAAACAATGATTAAATTCCAATGAAGCAGGCTCTGCTTATATGGCCTCATTTGACTTTAACTATGTTACTCTAAATCCAGCCACCGTTAGTGTCAGAATTTCAGCACAATAGTGTTGAGAGCACACAAACATGCTGCCCATGGAACTTGTTAGGTATTTCAAGAGCATTGTCTGTTGTTTTTTGGGTTACATTCCTGTTAAATCTATTACTTTACATTTAAACAGTTTAGATAGTATCATAAATTAACTTTTATTCAGCTATTGCTAGCATATTAATATTTTACCCTGATTTTTAATTAACCAACTTATAAATTCATGGGTCAATTCTAAGAGTTATTTAGTGGCTACAAGTTTATAGATTTGAAATGATCTACAAAACTGTAAAAATAATGGTAAGTTTGCTGCTTCTTTTCTAATATCTATGACATTCAATATCTCTCATCTTTACTTCTAATTTATTATTAGGGACAAATAAATTATTGCATTGACCAAAATTCTCAAAATGATGTTGAATAATTAAATTTTATATCAAATTATTCCTTATAATTCTTGACCTGCATCAGACTGACTCTGATATCTAACTCAGCCATGGCTGTTTATATTCTCTCATTGCTAGTTTTCAAGTGTCCTTCAATATCTGTTTTGTAGGTTGCATTCTTTGTGCATTTATATGTTGTACTACAGTAACAGACTTCCAAATGTTGATTATGCTTCTTTTATGGAATAAGGCTTGCATACTCTCTGTGTAAGTTTGCCCTCTAGCACTAAAATCCATTCCTTGGCCTTCTCCTATTTTTACCCCTAGAGGTAAACTTGCCAACAGAGTTTTTATTATGTCTGTCTAGTGGATCCCTACATCAATGTGTCTAGCATTCAGGAAGACTTTTTTTTCTGTCTGAAGACGGAAGCTACACTACACCTCAGGAATTTTCTTTAATTTGTTTTTGATCGTTGCTTTTGTCTTTCTCCTTTATATGGTCCATTTTCAAATATTATTATAGATGAATGACACCCTTTCATCGGTGTCTCTTTTCTATTTTCGTTACAGTGTGAACATGCGTGGAATATAAGCTTCTCCTCTTAGCCTATTTTTAAGAGTACAGTTCATTGGTATGAGGTATGTTTATGTTACAGGATGGTCACCGCCTCCATCTCTATACTGTCTTGTAAACTGAACTTCTGTATACATTAAAAAGTAAGTCTCCTCTTCCTTCAACCCGAGAAACACTTTACTTTCTGTTTTTACAGTGTTGACTAGTCCAGGTACTTTATATAAATGGGATAATTTGGCATTCAACCATTCTGGTCTATTTCCGTTTGCACGATAGCCTCAGAATTCACGCATACTGTAGAATATGTCAGAACTTTTAAAAGGCTGAATACATCACTTTTTGACTATATCACATTTTTGCCTACCTATTCATCTATGGAAGGGCATGTGAGTTCCTTCTTCTGTTTTAGCTAACAAGCATAAGCTTGTTAGGAATACAGGTGTACAAACATCTCTTAAAATCTATTTGCTACCCCTTTGAATATCTACACTGAAAGATAATTCTGGGTCATACAATAATTTTATTTTTAACTTTTAAATAACTTCCATGGTATTTTCATAACTTTTCATAAGCAATAACTTTTCATTTTCCCTTCAACAGTGTACAAAAGTTCATTGCTTCACATCCTCACTGATAGTTTCTTCTTTCTGTTTAATTTTATTCGATAGTAGCCATCCTGTAGGGAGTGAGGTGGTGTCTCATTAGAGTTTTGCATTCCCTAATGGCTAGAGATGTCAAACGTGTTCATGTGCCTATCAGCCATTTGATTATCTTCTTCAGAAATAAGTCTATTTAAGTCCTTTGCATATTTTAATCCATTTTTTGTTGTGTTATAGGAGTTGTTTATTTATTTCTGGGTTCCAATTCTTTCATAGATATGATTTCCAAATATTTTCTTCCATTCTGTGGGTGGCCTTTTTACTCTACTGACATTGTATTTTAGTGAAAAAATTTCTAACTTTTTGAAGTGTAAGTTTTTTCTTTTGTTGCCTGTGCCTTTAGTGTCATATCCAAGAAATTGCTGGCAAGTTCACTGATGAAGATTTGTGTTCTTAGAATTTTCTTCTGTTAAATCCTTTTTTGTTCGTTTGTTCTTTTTGTTGTTGTTGCTGTTTTTCGTTTTTTTGTACCAGGGATTGAACTCACAACCTTGTGCTCGCCAGGCAAACACACCACTGAGCTAAATCCCCAGCCCTCTGTTAAATCCATTTTGAGTTAATTTTAACACAGCATTAGGTCAGGATGCAACTTCATACTATTGTGTGTGGGAAAGCTTTCCCAGCACCATGTATTCAAAAAACTGTCTTTCTCCATGTCATAGTTTTGCAAAACTTATCAATAGTGATTACATATGCAAGGGTTCATATCTGTGTTTCTATTCCATTATCCCAGCATTTCACTATTTTGGTATTATAGTTTTGTAGATAGATTTGAAAAGAGTAAACCCTCTAGCTTACAGTGTTAAGATTCCTACTTCTTACTTACTTTCTGTCTGGTTATTCTACTCATTTTGGAGACTGAGACACTGAAGTCCTCCAACTATTATTGTAAACTGAATTCTCTCTCTTTGATTGTGTAAGTTTCTACATCATATATTTTGATGGTCATCTACTAAATGTTTATAATTTTTATATCTTCTTGCTGTATTGAAATTTCCTTAATATATAATGATGTCATTTGTTTATCTGTAATATTTTTATTTAAAATCTATTTTATCTGATTCTAGTAATGCATCCTTTACTCTTTTAGCTATTATTTGTGTGAAATATCATTTTCTATTCTATTACTTTTAAACATTTTGTGTCCAATCTCTCTCTCTCTCTCTCTCTCTCTCTCTCTCTCTCTCTCTCTCTCTCTCTCTCTCTCCCATCTAGGAAATTAATATACGTATATTTAAAGTAATTAATTATTGGGGAGAACTTACTTTTGTCTTTTTACCATGTTTTCTTTAAGTCTTACAGATATTTTTCTCCTTCATTTCCTGCATTATTGTCTTTGTGCTTAGTTGGTTTTTAGAGTGAAATATTTAAATTATACTCTCAGCTTGTTTTTTGCCTGATCTAAGCTTGTTTTCTTTGTGAATACTGTAGAGATTACATTTTATACCTCTTTATTGGCAAGTGTTGTCATATTCTCTACTGAATTTGTATCAGTTTAAATTTAATAACATAAAATCCTCTACTCCCTTACAACCGCAGTCTCACTGTTAGAGGTTGAATACTTCACTTATTGGTTCTGATTCTCTGAGGCACTGCATATATGTACAGAATGTGTTCTAACTACAGGGTTTGTGATTTCTCTTCAGAAGATATAAAGGTGTAGTCGAGGATCCCAGATTTCTTGCCACCCACAGATCTGTGTGCCGTCAAAGACTAGCTGTTAAAATGTCACTGACTGCTGTTTTCCTTTCACTATTTTGTCTTTAGTTTTGGGTATATCTGAAGTTCTTCTGCTAATGTGAAAATGTTAATGATATTCAGAACCCTCCAGCAAAAGTGCACAATGTTTGTAAAGCCTGTTTTACTTTGTCAGTGGAAAAAAGGAGCTGTATCTGTGTTACACTTTTCTACTATAATTGCACACTTTTCTACTAAAATTAAATATCTCCTCTTACAAACATAAAGAGTAACCATGGCTTTTGTAATTGTCAGTATGTTTACCTTTATTTAGATCTTCATATTTTCTGTGGCTTTGAATTACTGTCTACAAGCTTTTCATCTCACCTGGCAGGAGTCCTTAGAGAATTACTTGCAGGATAGGTCTAACAGTAACAAGTCCTGTCAGCTTTGATTTATCTGGGGATGTCTTAACTTTTTTTTTATTCTGAAGAGCAGTTTTTTAGTCACTTTCTTGTCACTGAGGCATAATACCCAACACTCAAACTTAAGGAAAAGGGGTTTATTTGGAGTCATTTTTAAAAGAAGAGTTTGTCCACACGTGGGCAGCTCTAAGGCAGGAAGGGGATGATGGAAGGGCCTGGTGGGGGAAGGCTGCTCATGTCATAGTGGCCTGGAAACAGAGAGAAAAGGAAAGATCCAGGGAGAAAGAGACCCCCTTCCAGCTGACACCTCCAGGAACTTCTTGTCTCCATTTTCTATCAGCATATATAGCTATGTAACCTGCTGTTGAGTACACCTACTCTATGGTCCAGTCACCTTCCAGGTACTCTAACTTTGAACAAGTGAAACACTTGGGAGAAGATTCTAGATCTAAACAGTAGCAAGGACTCTGAGTCAATAGCTTTGTTCTTTAAAATATTGCTCATACAGCCACATTTTCTGTTCTCTGAAGTTTCTGTTGAGAAATCTGTGACAGTCTTACTGAGGGTCCTCTGTATGTGACTAATAACTTCTCCATTAGTATTTGGGAATGTTATTTTTGTTTTTCACCAAGTTTGGAAGTTTCCAGTCATTATTTCTTCAGTTCTCTCTGTGCCTCCTTCTTTTTCTGTTTTTCTGCATCTCATAATGAAAATGTTGTTCTTCTTAATACTAATGTGACATCAAAGTTTCTTAGGCTATATTCATTTCTCTTCAACACTGTCTCTGTCTGTTTTCCAGAGTCAGGGATTCTACTACCCTAACTTTAAGGTTGCTCATCCCTTTTTCTACCTGTAACTCACTCAGGTGAATTTGCTTATTTCTGTTGTCATACACTTGAGGTCTACAATTTTTGTTTTGTTTTAAAGTTTTCTGGCTCTTTATTAGTATTTCCAGCTTAATTGTTCATTGTTTTCTTGATTTTCTCTGCATCTTCCTGTAGTTCTTTGCATATCTTTATGACAATTTTTAAAAGTCTTTTTCCAGTGACTCTGCTATATGGTCTTTTCCAGGAACTCTTTTTGGTGACTTTTTTTTTTTTTTCTCTTTTCGAAAAAAAATTCTGTACTTCGTGTGTTTCTTTGTGTACCTTGTATATATTGAATTTAATAATTTGGTAATTCCAGAAATCTTATCATCCTTTTCTACAGGGGTTGTTGTTTCTGTTATTGCTTTGGTTCCTTGTTTCTGGAGTTTTGATTGTCAAAGGCTGTCCTGTGCCAAAGCGCAGCCTGGAACATAAACTTAAGGTCATCGCTGGCCTTTCTGAGCTATGTCTTTTCCTGGGTGCACATAGTTGCTTCCCAATTTTCTCTGTACACGCAAATGCTTTTTTGAATACCTTAGTCAGTAATGTCTGGCTTTGAATGTGAGAAATGAGAAAATGTAAGGGAGAGAAAAAGTGTACTGCCTCTTTAAAATGGAGTAGGAGTGGCTTCCAGCAGAAGGGGAAGGACAATAGCCAAGACTGTCCATGACCTCTGAGGTCAGAAGCAGAACCAGCAGTCAACACAGATCCCTGGTGTTTAGAGGTCAGAGTCCTTGCTTCCCACCCTGGCACCTGCAAGCTTCTGCCAAGTGATCCAGGAGCATGTTCCAGTTACCTCTGGGGTCTGGGGACAGGAAGGCTGCCTGCCTCTGTGCAGAGAACTGAAATGGATCAATGAGTGAACAGAGTTTGTCATCCTAGCCTATCCCTGGTGTCACAAGTCTTCAAAAGTTTCCAGACTTCTGAAGTGATCACCTCATCCAGATTTCAGCCAGGGCAGCCATTGTCTGTGTTGGGGATGGATTCTGGTTGCTTCCTACCTGACGTCTTAGCTGAATCTTTTCCTTGTCTTCCTTTTGAGGACAGACATAACTAAGGAAATGACTGGGAAAGAGCAGAAGGCCACCTTGGAGCCCACTTTCTGACACTAGTTCCAACTCTGAGCTAAGCATTAGCCCAGGACCAGGATGCCCAGATCTAATTACAGTGGGAGAAAGTAACCAGATAAGTTAGTTAACGCACAGTAAGTGCATAACCTGTATGCCCACAGTCTTCTGCAACTCTTGGTCAACCCTAACTCTAATTACTGTGCACTCACTAGACTGATTGGACACCTTAAAAGTTCCTCCAAGGACCATAATAGGTGCAAAACTACACCACCCAAAGGAGGGCTCAGCCAAGCCATTCATTGACAGAGTCACACTGTGCACCAACTGCTCAATCCTATCCCAAACCCCAACACTTCAAGTCTTCAGCTCTAAGACCCCTCAGGCTGTGAGGTCTTCTCATGTTCCCGTCCTGCAGAATGTACCTTTCTCCCTTTCAACTACATTTGAACTTGCTGCTACTTTTGGGTATCCTACTCAAAACACATCAAGAACCCGGATAATCCCTTCAATGTGGTAACGCTCTATGAATACATTTGCCCTAATCAACATGATTCTTTCTGTAATTCTGGAAAAATTCTTTATCC
Source organism: Cavia porcellus (assembly GCF_034190915.1). Taxonomy (NCBI): domain Eukaryota; kingdom Metazoa; phylum Chordata; class Mammalia; order Rodentia; family Caviidae; genus Cavia; species Cavia porcellus. Next base: position 19,178,537 of record NW_026947506.1, read on the forward strand.
TTTCATCCAATTAACAAATTTTAGTTTAAAAATCTTTTCTAAAATCAGACACACATGAGTAAACATTGTATTGCCTCCCTAATGTGAGAAGCTGAAATTATATATGCAATATATATATATATATACTATATATAGAAATTATATATTGTATATATAGTATATAGTATATATAATATATATACATACTATATATAATATATATGTACTATATAGTATATATATACACTATATATATAGAAAACTATATATATATATATATATATATTTGTATGTATGTATAAAAGATAGCTAAATAGTTATACTACTGATTTTTTTTTGTCTTTTTCATTTTTATCAGTACCAGGGATTGAACTCACGACCACCTCCTTGCAAGGCAGGTGCTTATGCTGCTGAGCTAAATCCCCAGCCCCTATACTACTGATTTTTCAGAGCTCATTGAATAGAAAAGTTTCTGCTAGTATTGTTTGGATGATTAAACACAAATATCTTGTACTCTGAGTAACTCTGAAGATAACAGTAGGCAATGCATAGGTGATTGTTACCCCCTAATTGTCATGTTTTGAAATTTTGTTTTTTTCTCCTTAAAATAAAAAAGAAAATAAATAAATAAATAATATTTTGCCATCCAAGCATTCATGATATTTCCAATGTAATTATGTCATAACCTATGGACAATTGTTCCTCATCAAGTATTATTAACATCATAGATACAAGTTTTACTTGGGTCTTACTGAAAATTATAAACAATAATTATTAGCGCATGTTTTTATCTTTCATACCTGGGTTTCATTAAAAATTATAAATCCAAATGTTTAATATATATATATATATATATATATATATATATATACATTTTTAACTTTCTTTTCTTGTGGAAATTTCTTATAATTTCTTACAGTGGTCTCTTTGTTGGGAACTATTGAATGTTTTCATACGTTTGCGTCTTTTTCTCTACTTGTGGATTATTAGGAAGACACAGTATATTTATTTTGTTTCTGTGTTGGGAGCCGAAATAGATACAGTCAGCACTGAAATTAGAGCACAGTTTTGGTACAAGACTTGTAAAAGCAATTGCTTTCCTGGTCTGTTTTTGTTATTAAATGTATACACACACACTTCTGTATACATATATTTACTCTGAAGAGCAGTGATCTTTAAAGTGTTCCATGTGGGAAGGGAGGAAGGACAGAGGAGCGCAGTAGGTGAGGGAGCCTGGCGCACTGGGATGCTGAGGGAGGGGAGAAGTCCGTGAGACTGACGTAGCCGGTGTGGTGAGGGATGTGGAGAGGCAGAAGGCTAGAGGATTTTGCCAGCATGAGGATTTTGATATCTCCCTCACGTGGCAAAAAGAAAATGAGATATAATTAACTTTAAATGAATATTTTTAGTTGAATGCAAGATACTATGAAACATAATTATTGAAGGTATAAAGTTAAGATGTCCATAAATGTAAGCCGTTTAGTAGGGTAAACACAAGGCACCAAGAAATCACAGCAACTGTGGAGAACCACCTGGATGACTCTCCTTGAAATGAGAGAAATTATCTCCGTTTTGGCTAAACCTGGCCCAATTTCCCTTTACTGATATATACAGAGTTAGATAGAACTCTTGCTTATACTTTTAATTGGCTTTAAGCAATGCAAATCAGTCTACCTGCAGCCTGATAGTTTCCAAAAAATGTGTGAGCTGGACAGGAAGGAGAACCATACTCCATTCTGTTGACTGGGATTGAGCCTCAAGATAAGAGGCTACGACTTCATGGAGCATAAAAGATTACACACCAGAGCTGAAGCCCTGACCTCAGAACATCAGATACTACCTCCAACCGTGTTATGTAGATTACTGTTTCTGCATATCTTTCTCTCTGTGTATTGCAGAGGTGATTCAGGCCACCTACCCAGCCCTGCTCACGACACTCACATGCTTCCTGCCACACTCACAGCCACTCACTTTTGAGCCACTCCTCTCACTGAGAATTAATAAAACCCAAGTTTGGCCTTTGGTTGAGGCCTTTGCTCCAGTTAACCATCACCCTAGCTGGACTTAGGACCCCCATGTCTCCCACAGCTATAGATACGTCTTAGTGTCTCTATTCCTGCCATGGGTTGTGCTGAAGTGGTAGATTGGAATTAACTCACTAGAATTCCAATAACCTTCCTTTGGGAATTAAAAAAATAAACTTCCTGAACTATGAGGAGGATGAGGGATGGCTCTGTGTATAACAGGGTTTGGAACTCTTAAAATCTGCCAGCTCTTCTTACTGAATTCTCCGTTTTTTGTGAAGTGGTTTCAGTGACAATCCTGAGAGGCATGGTGCACCTTTTCTTTCCTGACAATAATCCAATAGATCATCAAGTTCTATGGATTTCGCCTTCAAACTGGTTCTCAAAATTGTCCTTTCTCACTGTTTATGTAATCATGTTCAAGCTGCTGGTCTCCCTGGTTCTACTCTGTCTCATGCCTATACCCACCCACTGAGGCTGAGTGAACTGATTACACCATTTGGATCCTCCAAATACTTACATCTTTCCACTGCACTTTGAATAAAATCCAAGACCTTAATGTGGCTTGTAGGTTATATGGTCTTAAATTCCTTTCTAATCTTCAAGTTCAGTGTAAGCAACTTTTTCTCTTAATTACTGTTATGGCTGATACACTGTGTCAACTTGAGAAGACTAGACGCTTAACTAAGTAACTCAATGGATTACCATCCTGGGATGTAAAGGATATGCCTTTACTTTGCTAGGATATGGTTATTGTATGAATCTGAGAGGTAAGAAATTTAACTAAGTGATTCAGCAGGGGGCCAGGTTCCCCACTTTGTAACATCCTCAACCTGTGCAAGAGGAGGGCACCCAGTTGGTGTGAGTGCTACACCCACACAAAGTGCATAGCCTGCTTACTGTACCAGGAGAAAAAGAGGCGTGCTCGCTCCTTCTTTTGCTCTTGTTGCTTTGTTGTCTTTTGCTGCCTTGACCTGCTGTCCTTGTACCATGCCATCCTGCTTTGGAGCCAGCTGATTATAGAATGAAACCTCCACAAACTGTGAGCTAAATGAACCTTTCCTTTCTTAATTTTGGCTGTCGGATATTTTGTCCCAGCAATGAGAGAAAAGTAACTAAGACAATTACCTTTCCTGGCTCTTACAGCTTCTGCAGCACACAGACCTCTTTTCTAACCCCAGGCACTTACATATGCTATGTTCTCTCTGGGGTATATTTTTCCTTCCCAGGAAAAAAAAGAGACCTTTACCTTCTTCCTCTCTGATGTCTCCAGGGATATGTCAGTTCCTCAGAAAGACCTGGCCTTACATGTTATATCTATTTAAAATTCTGCTATTAGTTTCTTAACATCTCTTTTATATTCTAAAGGATTTACTCTACAGTTCAGAGTTTGCCATGAATAGAAGGCTACTTAGTCTGGAAGGTGGGAGAAGGATTTTGTTTCCCGGAGTACTTTATCAGTTTGGCTACTTCCAGCTAAAGGTGGCAGGTGTTGTGAGTTGGCCTTCACCAACTACGCATCCAGGGATGGGCTACAGAAATCCTCCCCCATCACCTGAAGGTCACCAAGTCTTAGCCTTGGACACCTTGTCTCACCCCAAAGTTATTGCATAGCCATTTCAACTGAAGATCTTCTTATGGCACGAGCAAGGTCTCTGAAGAAGAAATATGTGGTCAGTACAAGTTGAGTTGTGCTGTGGAGGGGTTAAAGGATGGGAAGGGGAATGGGAGAAAAAGAAAAAGCAAGATATACCCTGTACAGGTACGAATTACCTGTGATGGATCTTATCACTATGTGAATCTAAAATGTACCAATAAATTTTTAAAAAACAATAAAAAGATTATTAAATGCTTCACTAATAATTTTATATTAGTTACATGGTAAAATAGTATTTTGGATATTAGGTTATATAAAAGTTATCAAAATTAATTGCATTTGTCTCTTTGTGGATTTTAAAGCAGACATTAGAAAATAGAAGACTACATATATAACTCATATTGCATTTCTGTTGTGAGATTTGCTCTAGGCTTTGCAGAACAGGGGACCAGACCCTATTTCCATTCAGCAGCACCAGCTCGAGGGGTGACCACTAAGCCACAACTCTAGATGGTCTTTCTGTGAGTACAGAGGGAAAAATATTCTATTTTTTTCTTAATAAGTCAGCTTTGGGGAAAAGACACAAAGTAGTTTCTTGATCACAGTTGCCATCACACCAACGCTGCAACTTCATCACAGTCTGAATTATATGTGAATTATTTGATTAGTGCTTGATTCGTATCTTCTAGATTGTAAGCTCTGTGATGGTAGACACTATTTTAGTTTTGTTCACTTCTATACCCCCAACGCTTGGGGAATTTTTAGTGAATCTCACAATCTCTATGGAAGAATATATAGGAGTGTAGTAGGGTAAGGCTGTCAAGAAGAAATGCTTCGAGTTAAATTCTGAAGGATGATTAGGAGTTCATTACATAGGAATAAAGATGGACACATTATCAGAAGCAATCTGTAGATAAAGCAACCCATGTAAAATGCCAGAAAAAAAAAGAACATTTTTCATAGAACTGGAAAAAAATCCCAAAGAAGAGAACAGAACAGCCAAAGCAACCTTGAACAAAAAAAAGCAAAGCAGGAGGATTCGCAATACTAGGTTTCAAGGAAACTAGAGTAACAGAAAAAGGTGATACTGGCACAATAAGCATGTAGTCCAGTGGACACAGAAATGACCCTGTGACTCCTTAGCCATTTGATGTCTGAGATAGGGATCAAAACATATGGTAAGATAAGACGGCCTCTGTAACACATGGTGGAGGAACACTGGCCAACCATGTTCAGAATGAAACTACACCTGTATCTTTCACTCTGTACTAAAAATCAAAATGGACTGAAGACCTAGATATACAATCAAAAGCTTCAAAAGTGCCTAAGGTTATCACAGGGGAAACATTTGAAACCATAGGTACAAGCAAGGACTGCCTGAACAGAGCTCCAATTGCACAGGAAATAACATCCAGAGTCATCAAATTTAAAACTTCTGCACAGCAAAGGAAACCAGCAACAGAGAAATGCATTGTAAACCTGTCCAAGCAGAATTATGATTGGCAAGATGGACCACGAGGGTCTTTATTTCTTTTTCTAATGTTGCTTATTACAAAAGAAAACCAAAACGCTAGATTTGTGATCCCCTTGGACTGTGGATAGGGTCTTGGTTATTTTTCTGTTGTTGCATAATACCCTTCAGTGGGTACCCTTCAATACTTCTGTTGAAACATAATACCCAACACCTAAAATTAAAGGAGGAAGGGTTTATTTGGCTCAGTTTGTAGAGGTTTGAGCCCATAATCAGCTAGCTCCAAGGCATGGCGAGGGGCACTGCAGAGTAGGCAGGAGGCAGAAGCAGCCAAGCAGCCATAGAAGCAGCAGTAGAAGCTGCTTTCTGTCCTTTATCCAGGTTACCTGCACTTATAGCAGGTGGGACTCACACCCTGCATAGGAAACCTTTAATCCCAGTGTTGCATCCTAAATCCCAACATCACACAGCCTAGATCCAGCCATCGCTGAAAAGGCCCGCCTGTGACTGCATGAAGATTGAGGGGGGACATCTAGATACAAGCTATAACAGTGGGGCAGGGGTAATGCAGAAGAGCAGGAGAAGCAAGGTCATTACATTCCAGGGTGGAGGGTCAGCAGGGAACCTTGGGAAGACTCATGCATTCTGATGTTGAAAACAGACTTAAACAAATTTAAAGTTCACAGTTATCCTTGAAGCTAATTAATGCTTTTTTTCCTTTAAAATAGTGTTTTTTTCTTCCTTTAATGAAGGACTGGAGGGGTTGGTCACTCTGGAAGGTGCTAAACCAGATGTTCACCGAATCAGTGCAAAAGCAATAAGCACAGATAACCAACATAATTTCTTTGTCAGCAGAGTATGTCCTGTTATCTATGGGCTCACTTTCCATGCAAATATGTTAAATGAAAAATACCAAGGATAAATAATGTATAAGTTTTAACTTGCTTTGTGTTCTGAATTTTGTGATGAAATCTCACTCCTGCTCTGTCCTACAGGGAGACACGAATCCTCCCTGTATCCAGCAGGTCCACATTGTGAGCCCTGTACCACATAGCCACTCAGTTGCCTCCTTGGTTATCAGATCAACTGTCACAATGTCACACTCCCTGTGTTCAAGTCACTTGTGCTTTACCTAATGAGGGCCCAAAGCACAAGTGACAGTGGCAGTTCAGATATGGCAAAGAGAAGCCGTAAAGTGTCTCCTGTAAGTGACAAAGTGAAAGCACAATACGACATTGAGAGATGAGAGAAAGGAGAGAGGACAGTCACATAACTTTTATTACAACATATACTGTAATTGCTTTATTATTATCAGTTGTTCATTTTCTACTGCGCCTAGTTTACAAATTAATCATTGTCATAGCTAAGTATGAAGCTGAAGCGTAGTGTCCACAGTTCATAGTGTATCTCCTTGGCTTTAGGCATACACAGGGCTCTCTTGGGATATATCCCATTAGAGGAGGGGGAACACTGTAACCCCTGTAACCCTATCTCCTTGCTAAATTGACCTTAATATGCTTTCTAGTAACATATGCTTCCCAGGATGCTAAAGAATCTTGCAGACTCCTGGCCTCTGGCTGAGTCCTGTTGATTGGCACCCCCCTCCCTGTTTCTCCATGCTTCCTCCCTGGCTTCAGGCATCAGGGTTCCTCTGGCTGTAGCCATAAACACTGTGATAGGCAGAGTCCACGTCTGAATCCCTCATCCCTTTGACCCTTGTTTCAATGTAACTGGTGGCCTCCTGCGACCACTGCTACTGCATGCTGCCTTCCCTTTGCCATGACCGCTGAGAGACAACACTCTACAGTGACTTGGATTGTGCATTTCCTTGAAAGACATTTTTCTGCATAAATCTAACCCAGGGTGCAGACTGTGTGTTTGTTTCTCTTACTGCGGCAGGGACAAATCGCCATGACTTTAGCAGCTTCAAAAACACACATGTATCACCCATCATTCCATGGGTCTGTGGTATGGGTGCTGGGCAGGGTCCTCTGCTATGAGTCTACAGGACTAAAATTAGGATACTGGGAGAAATTGGTTACTCTCTGGAGGCACTGGGGGTGAATCTGCCCCTGAATTAACCCTATTGGTAGCTGAATTCAGTTCCTTGTCACTGCAGGATAAAGATCCTAGTCCCTTGCTGGATGTCACCTGGGAAAATCTCCTGCTCTAGAGGCTGCCTACCTTTCTTGTTATACTTTCCATGTGACATTTCCAGAAGTGAAGTGTTCTTCAGGTCTCTCAAATTTCTCCTTCTGCTATGGCTCTCAACTCCAGCTAAAAGATACTCTTTGTCTTTAAGGGCTCATGAATTGGGATCATGTAATAATCCAGGTAATCTCCCTATTTTAACCTTAATGATACTTGAAAAAATCATTTTTGCCAGGTATAGTAACATATTGACTGGATCCAGGGATAATAGCATGAACTTCTTTGGGAGTCTTTTGAACTACCCTAGGCACTAATTTCCCCTGTCCTCACTGGATGGAGAGGTGGTGTACTTTTTCATAATACTAAAGACTGCTAGGTTCAGCTAAGAGCTTCAGAATGCCTTTTAATTCTTGCATCAACTCTAGACAATAGATACGTTTATCGCTCATTTTCAACAAGAAGATAAGTCTCCATGGATGATAGCAGTGAATGAAATGGTTATGTTATTGACAATGACAATACAAATGCTACAGATGCCAGGGAAGGGAGCACAGAGAGATGGGCTAAAAACTCAAAAGTGTGTAACCTACTGTGGTCTACAGTATTGCTGGGATGGAAAGTCCATCCCTATCTTTGACTAATGCTAGAAAGACAATGGTGTCCCTTAATCAAGCTGATGAGAATTAGGGGATAGGCCAATGAGGTTATCAGGAGGCCCCTCAAGAACAGGAAAAGAAGGTTTAAGGAATAATTTAAGGCAACTCAGCAGTGGGTCTGTGGGTGGAAAACATGTGCTAAAGCATGCCCTTTGCAAGTGGCCCATGTGGTGGACTGACAACTGGTGCTCAGCTTGTAACAGCCAGCTGAACTGAATTAGCATGGTGCTGAGTAGCCCACCTGAGGACTGTTGCCAACATAAAAGAGAACCAGAGAAGAAGTAGCGCTGTTGGCTCTCCTGTTGCTCTTGGTTCTCCTGTTGCTCTTGGCTCTCCTGGAGGAGTCTGTGGAGCTTCTTTCCTGATCATAACTAGGGGACTGGCTCGTTCCCTAATTCTGAACTTGGCTCTTCTCATCATCAGAAGAGTTCAGGACCTTGTTGTCACTGAAAATGGCTGCAGTTCACTTTGGGGGTGCTTACTTTGAGCATTGCTTCCTGGCTTCAGAGGGGAAGACGTGTGGTGTTCAGTCTCCTGGAGAAGCACGTCACTCTGGCTTCCTGGTAAGAACTTGGCTGTTTTTGTTGTTGAAGGAACTCTGGACATTGTTGTCACTGAGGATGGCTGTGGTGCTTTTAGGGGAGCTCTGGTCTTTATTTGAGCATCGCTTCCTGACTCCAGTGTAGAACCCTCAGTCTACTGGCACAGATCCTCCATCCCACTGGCACAGCATTTCTAGCTTCCACTGATGAACTTTGGGCCTTCCCAGCATAGATCCATGAAACAGAATTGCGTGAGACACTATCATGGCTCTAGGCCTCTAGCTGGACTTGTCGGGGGCATTCTCATGGGCTCAAGGTCTTCAGCTGGACTCATGTAATATTGCCATGGGATTCAGGCCCTCAGCTGGATTCTCTGGATCTTTAGAGTATGAACAAATTTCCTGCATGTTTTTGTGTTTGACTCTGGGTGACTATTATAAAATAATTCTATAAATTATGTGTCCTATATTAAATTGTTTTCCTTGCAAATCCTGACTATGACAGCACAGTTAGGGGTAGATTTCCATCCTTAGAGCTGAATGTTAGAAGGTCATTTGAAGGCTATTGAGAACTTCATGTTTTCAGAGTATCATTTGCAGAATATTTTGACTAAAGGAAGTAACAGAATTTCTTATAGCTGATATAAGGCATTTAGGGTAGTTCTGAGGATGCTGAGAAGATACTAAAGGTGAAACAATATATTATGTATTTTACTGTATTGGAAGCAGTGTGGAAAGAATCAAATCTGGAAGCAGAGCTGTGCTTCTGGAGGCAGGACCTTCCACAGGAAGGTGGGAGGAGACTAAATTCTCAGGGGAGAGGGTATCAAAAAGAACAAACTTGACTGCTATAGTAACTCATTATTGTTTTGTGTCTCTTTTTCTGAATAACTGGCCTGGCTCAGAAACACGGCTTTTCTGTGTCTCTCTATATCTTTTTTTGTCCCTATCTCTGTTCCTGTCTCTCTCTGTCTGTGGGGTTCCTATGGGGTTAGCTGAGTGATGTAGACAAGTAACATATTAGCCTTAACCCCATAGCTCTCCCTTCTCTTTCTCCTATCCTGTCCATGTAATTGCATATGCATATTCAGTTAGATTAACCATACGGAACTAGCAGTACTTAATAAAAGACTCAGCACAGCATGAGATTGATAATAGTAGCTGACATATACAGTGTGACTCTACAACCAGAACTCTGTCCAAACCACAAGTTTCAGATCTTCTCATCATGGCATCTATAGTGACAGTAATTTTTTCCTAAGCATATCTAACTTGTTTCTGAAACACAGACACACACATAGACACAAACACACACACACACACACACACACACACACACACACACACACACACACACACAAACACACACACCTAGGCACACACTGAAAATAAACATAAAAACAACATAATACCTATTGAACAGATAGTTACAGATCAACAATGTAACATGTGTTTATATCCTGACAGCCTAGTACCTGCTTGAAACAAACACACATAAATTGAATGAAATAATGCCCTTAACTTGTTAAAAATAATGCCATACCTACTGACATGATACATCTGCCTGTCAGCTATGCTAGGATGTATGCAGCCTTGCAATCAGGCTGAACATCACCACTCTCTCTTCCTGGTCCACACTGACTCAGACAGCACTTGCCTTTCAACACAGCAGTAACTGGAAACCTAGTTTGATGAAGATGCTTCACTATCAAAAGAAATGCAGATGTCTTTGATGTCAAAACTGTGAACCATCTCAAGTGAGTAGTTCATTCAATGACCAACAAGTGTTAGCAACACTGCATTTGGCTGGAAAAACTTAAATGGCCCTGCTATATTCTATGAGTTGGCTACAGTGACTGGAGCACACTGGAATCCTGCATCGGAATCTCAGAAATATCTGAAGTCATTTCATCCTCACAGTAACCCCGTGCTTTGTGTATTCTATTAGTAGGTTCTGGTTTGGAGATGAGGAGACAGAGAATCCAACACACTTGCAGTAGTCTCAGTGTTAGTGGAACCAGAATTATCAAGTGGGGCAATACTTATGAGGAGCCCAGCTTCATGACTGACAAATATCATCATTTAAAATCAGTCCAATTTTGCAGAAGGACTCATTATCTATTGTGCTCCTTTTATTTCTCTTTTCCCCATAAGAATTCTATAATATAATTCAGTTTTAAGAAACCAAAGCATAGAGATATTTCAGAAGACACTGCAGAAAGTCTGGGAATAATGATTGAAAACCTGTTTTGTGGGTACAGATCTCCCCAAGAAACATACTTTTCGAATTCTCCTTCCGTAGACCTTTGTAAAGAGAGGTCAGCCTTGAGAAGTGCTTCTTTTCAACACATGGTAAGATTTTGAGACATTAATAAGGAAACATCAAGTGCTTTGATACTTTATTTTTCTAAATGATTCTAACATTCACGTGACAGCACCAAAGATCTTGAATATCTGCAGAAATCCTGAAAAGAATAAAGTAGAAAGCTTCACATCCCTGATTTCAAAAGAGCCATGGGAACTATCATTTCAAGCGCTGGCATAGAAACAGCACACAGACCACTGCAGAACAGGATCCCAGAAATAAACCCACACACCGGCAGCCAATGAATTCTGCATAAAGGTACTGAAAACATACGTTGGACAAAGGAAAGGGGTCTTCAGTAAGTGATGCTTGGCAAACTATATTCTGAGTGCCAAAGTTTGAATCTTGGCTTCTGTTTCTCATTCTGTCCAAAAATTAAAGAATCAAATGCAAGACCTGAAAGCATGAAACTATAGAAGAAAATGAAGGAAATACTTCAAGGATAGCTGTAGGCAAACATTTTGGAGGACAGGGTGAAGATCCCTCAGAAAACTAAAAAAAATTCAACTATGTGATCCAGCTTCAGTACTCCTGGGTCCATATCAAAAGAAATGAAATCAGCACAACAAAAAGATACCACATGCCCAGGCTTACTGTGTGGCAGTATCCGTAGTAGCCAGGATATGACTCAACCTGGAAAAAGAATATATGGTGTATAGAAACAACAGAATATCATCCAGCCTTGGTGAAGGATTGAAATTCTGTCATTTTGCACCAACATGGATGAAACTTAAAGATGTAATCTTCAGTGAAATACTCCAGATGCAGAAATTCAAGCAGCACATGTTCTCTCTGGTATGTGGAAACTAAAAATTCAAAATTGGGCAGTGATTACTAAAGGCTGGTGAAGAGGATCGGGGTGGGTGAGTACAGGGAGGCTGGATTTGGTCAGGGAAAAAATTATGTCTGTTCAGAAATATCACATCAAACCCTATTAATACTAGTATGCATTAATAAAATTTATCTTAGAAAGCTTTATTTTTCTGATGATTGAAAGAGCAGTTAAACAAATGATTATCTGAGAAAACAGAAGACATGCCACATGCAGCCCTGCAGCTTATCTTTCTTTTTCATAATAAATTTTACAAAGGAATCTTCTACTAATTAAGACATGAAGACCTAAGGGGAGCTTTCTTACATTATGTCTAATTTCTTTAGGCTCCAAAGTCTCAAACTGTTTTATTCATGACCTCCAAATGCCTCAAATCAGTCTGTCACCACTGTCCACCTCCTCAGGCAGTCTGGAGTTTCAGTCCACTCTGCACAGTCAGGGCAGTGCACTTGTATCTGGAGCTTTCCTCACACACAAGGGATAATACTCTGTCCGAGTTAGCATAGCTTGATGGTGTGGGTGTCTTCTCACTGCTGCACACAGAAGGCTAATGGGAGGAGATGGACCGTGAAATGAGGCGACTCCTGCACTGAGGCTCTGCCCCCAGCAGTTGCGTGGATGTGAAGTCTCATCTCTCCGTGTCTTCATGTCCTCAACTGCAGGACAGGTAGCAGTATTGTCCCCCAGTGTCATGGAGGATCATCTCTGGTGATGTGCAGAAGCCGCAGGGAGTGGACCTGGTACTGACATTGCCTTTGTTAACGTTTGGTCATTGTCTCATCTCTAGATTGTTCCTGTACACTTCCCTTCTCTACACTCAGCACAGGGAGTCCTTTATCCCTCCCAGATAAGCTCAAAAACCAATTTGCTTATTAGTATTTGAGCAAACAAGTTGATATTCATAAGGAAAATCAATGTTTAAAGTGGGAAAAATGAACATCCTTGAAGAAAACAGTCCAAGAATTCTTACGGATTTTGGTTTTATTCAGAGATGCTCATTTTTCCAGCTTCAATCATTTACTCTCCTTGTGCATAATTACCTGTTTTCCCTGATATTAATGCACAAATTGATTTCTGAATTCATCTCAGAAGGAGTTTGAACTTTGATATGTGTAGAATATACTTACTTGGCTCCTTTTTAGTTGCCAGGAAACAGATGCTGCAGAGTTCTGTAAGTCACAGCGATATTTAGCATGAAAACATCCCAGAGACAAACACAGGAATCCAAATCACTTTTCCAAAGAAGCAGCTGTTCAGCAGGTCATCTCCAGCCATGATTTGCCCTCAGGAGAAGTAACACTAAGAACATTTTATTCAACAGTATTTTCTATTGTTTTCTTTTTTCTTTGGGAAGCAATAGCCTCAGCCTACATAAGACCTGGATAATTTAATGCCTAAAAATAACTAGGGGAAATTTGGGGCTAGATGGCAGAGACTGATAGAAGGGAGAGTGTGGAAACTTGACAAATGCACCTTTCTCTCACTTGCCAAGTAACAACAGTAACAAATCGGTCCAGTTTCATGTCTTTACAGGGACAAGAATCTGCGCTAGGGTTCTTGGCCGACATGTGGCAGTAGCAGTTCACAGGTGGTGTTGTGCTCCACACTCCCATAATAATAATGAGGTTATTAGTAAGATGAAAATAACAAGACTTTCCGTTTTTGAGATACCATACTAAACATTTCACATGGGATTATTTCATTTAATTATTAATCTTAGGAGAAAGGCATAGTAATTATCTTCCTTTTCCAGACAAGGTTACTGAAGCTTAGAGAAATTTAAAAAATTGCTGAAGATTACAGAGCCAGGAAGTTACAAGGCCAGGATGCCTCTCAACCTTAGTTGCACGTTAATTGTGGAGCTACTTGGAAACACAAAGGAAAACAGCTGTCTTAACTCATTTTAGAGTTCAATAGATTGAGGTCGAACCTGAGCAAGTATGTTTGATCAGCTCGGTGGGTGATCTCTTGCCATAATTTGCCTCAGGAGTAAAAGGAGAGTTTAGACAACTCTCAATTTATTGTATTAGCCAAACATTCTATTCACAAGATATTATCAATTTTGATCAAATTATTTTTAATCTGATATACTAAAACATTGTTTTACTCTTTATGCTAATAAAAAACTTACGTTCAAAAGAAACCAGCTTGGACGTTCATCTTTTTATGGATTCCACAAATGATTTTAAGCACCCACTATGAACTTGGCTTATCTTGATGTTGTAAATGTTTTCAAACAACTGCTCATTGACTTGAATGACCATTTAAGTGATGAGGGGAGCCTGGCAGAGGCTGAGAATACGATAGACTGAGATGCTGAATGGATCGGTTTCCTTTAGATTAGCAGAATTATTAAATGCAAGACCTGGGTGAGCGTTGGGGATGCAGGGATGAATGGGACAGTCCCTGCTCTGGAGGAGATGATATTTTCACTGGGAGAAGCAACACCTGACATGCTGTCAAAATGCCAGCTAATAAATCCTGCAATAATAATCAGCGGGAGCCATCCAGCCTGGAGGATGCAGTGCATACCTTCCTTGGGAGGCAGGCTGTCTCAGAAGAGGTAGCTGTTAAAACTGGGCCTTCAGTAAAGCGTAATCCAGATCAATAAGGAGAAGTGAGGAAAAGTGGGCTCCATAGGCAGTATTCCAGGTCATGAGTGGGGCACATTTGTCCAGAGTTGTTTAAACAGTGATTGAGGAGTTCACAGTTAACTTGCCTTTGAGTAAGTTGGCTTTACTACAGGAGAACCCACCATGGTGTGTGTTGGCCAAAGGACACAAATGGCTCCCTAGATTTATCCCAAAGAGTTCTCCATGTTTGGGTTTTTAATCTAACTTCCAAGACAGTTTGAGTGAGAAAGAAAGACTCCCCGTTACATACCTGGGGGAGCTTTAGCTGAAATAGTTCTCTTCTGTTAAATTAAGCTAACACTGGCCTAAGCAATCCTATGTTTTTACATACTTGAGTTTTACATAATGAACTGCAGTCTAAGTCAATACATGAACAAAATGAAAACTCAAAGTAGAAACTCACTTCTGAAATAAATAGCTGAGCCTTAGCCAGTCACAACAGCCAAACGTCAATCACAGATGGCACCTCTCTTCAAGCCAGGAGCTAAGACAGTGTATGTCTCTTTCCAGCCCTTACTTTCTGTAATATGGCACTGGCAAATATTCAGTGTGTAGGCAAATGGTAATAGAAAAATACTTTAAAATGAAAGTTAATTCTAATCAATGACATCAAAGCATACTCTAATTTTTCTCTGACAAGAAACTTTTCTAATACATTTACCTACCTCTAGCAGTCTCAAATATGTTGGTCTCGGAAATACCTGTTCTCACATCAATGATGGTGTCCCCACTGAGCATAGCTGTAAGTTCCCTGAGCTGCAGGGCCCAAGGTGCCTGAACCATGTATAACTTCTCTCCACAGGGTGAGGCTCAAATGGTCTCAGGTACACCTGGTGGACACCCCACAAAGAGTCCACATATCCAGGGAATGACTAGGCAAGACCTTCCACTGAATGATTCTGGAAAACTAACAAATGCTGGCTTTGGGCTCGTTTTCTCAGCAAGTCAAACAGCATGATCAGAGCACTAGGCTCAAGCAAGGTTCTCAAAATCCCAACCCTGTTGCTTTGATTTCTTGATTTCTATTCTTTTCAACCCAAGCAGTAGTCTAGTTGAACTCAGAAAACACTAGTTTCTCTAATGTGAAAAATCATATACAGTACTTTAGTTCAGAAGATAATATTTTTTAATCAAAGTTAAGCACAATATTATTTGGTTATATAACAGAACATTTCGGCTTCAGTTTTCTCCCTTAGTTTTTGCATTGTGCATATAAAAAGTAATTCAGTCCTCTCATCAACCCACCTTTTATACTGAGATTCTTTCATTTTCTCAGAGCTGCTGTGTGACTATTTGTGCGTATGCTCACATCTGCTGAGAAGCTTTTGGGCAAAGGGTATGCAGTTGACAGGGAGTAAGCATCTTCCCCAACCTGTCAGAACTCACCGTTAGACTAGGAAGAAAGACAAGGAGAAAGAGAAAAGCAATGCAAGGCCAGCTGTGGTAACACCTACAGGGGATGTAAGAACCAGTGGAGGAGAGCGCTGCTTGGCTCACAAAGGAGGCAGTACACAAAGGTGGTTGGTGCCACCGTGAGCGGTGGGATGACCACATCACAGGGAAGCCTGATTCACACTGAGAGCCCTGCAGAATTCTGATGTGGAGAGCACTGCAAAAATGACTCCAATATCACACACCTAGGTCATGGTTTCTAGTCCAAAGCTCCCCTGAACATACCTGGCAGCTGCTTGTCTATGTGAACAGCTCAATGGGAGTTAATCACTTCTTCCATATTTGTTCTTTCATAGATCCTCTCCACGTGGATATGTGGCCCGCCTTCTGCTGCCACAGTGCATAGCCTCTTCCTTCCACTGACCACAGTGTTCCAGGGATGTGAGCACGCATATGCTGTCCTTCACAAATATTCTTGCTCTCCTCAGTGGCCTCCTTTGAACTTTCTGGAGTTCTTTAGGATCCCCCCATTCTGAGCTAGATCTGAAACACAGCTTTGTTATATAGCTGTACCCTAGGATGGACTCAGCACATATTGGAATGATGACTTTACTTTTCTCCAAAGCCATGCTAGCCTAAGACACACATCAACTCTATGGGAAGTTATGCAATACCATTGATTGCCAAAGAATGTACAACCAAATATGCAGAGCGCTATTTTCCAACCAATATGGTTGCCAATACTAAAGTAGGATTGCAAGGGCAATTCCCTTTGAACTCCCCCACTCTTCCCCTGTAGCTGTAACTTCTTGTTCTGGTACAGATAATATTGGCAACTCCATCCTGTGGACAGTTTATGTCATCTTGGTGTTGCAGGTTTCATAAGGTTCTGTCTTTTTTTTAAGGCTAAGTTATTTATTGCTTTGCCCTTGCATGCCCCACCCCACCCTTCATTTCTAAAGACCAACCCCCTTGTCCAATGTATAAAAGCAGAGCCTTTCCTTTTTTCTAATGCCTAGCATTTTGGGCATGAATTTGGCTGGGTTGATGTGCACCTAGAATCCTAGCCATAAATCCACCTTTTCTTCCATTGGTCTCTCTGATCTCTTGTATCCTGCAATAATACTGGACTTTGCTCTACTATCTGCTATATTAATTTCTATTTCTCATACTGGGAAAGCCAGGTTAATTTGCTCCATACTTTCTTGCCAAGGTTATTAGGATTGCATATCTCTGTGGTCCACAGCCCAGTCATTAGTAAAAATATCGATCAGAAAAGCAGCAGAGCAAACCATTAAAAGTCTTGCTCTCTTTAAAACTCTATTCTGGAAGATGAGGATATAAGACAAATTGGCAGAGTGAGGACAGAAAACACATTTTGATCATGTTCTTTTTTATGAATTGTGACTTCCATGATAAAAAGAGTCTATGTAACCTTCAAAACAATTCATTTTCATCTACACTTTTATTCAGCTACTGTTTCAGCTTTTATTGCAACTAAATAAAGGAATTATGGTTGTAGAAACTGGGGTATTTTGCTAACTGAATATCTATTAGGATAATCTCCATCTCTCTTTCATATTAAACGTTCTTAATATAGTGTTGTTAGCAATAACACTTCATACAAAGAGGGAATATACATTCTAATGGAATTTTGCATTTTGTTTCTTAATGAGAAAAAATGACTTTAAAAAATTTCACTAAAAATCTATTCTTCTCCTCTCATGAGGAGGGGTGTGAATAGAATTATGTTTAACTAGACTAAAATTTACTTGGGTACTAACATATTTATTTTCCCATTATGCAAAGAATAGGAATTTTTATTTTTTTCAGTCTGACTTCCTGGACTGTACAAATACCCAGAGGAAAAGGAATAATATGGTATACTGCACATTTCTAAATCCAGAGGAATTGTAACATTATCAAGAACAATTTTGTAGGAAATACTTGCAGTTCTAGCAGAATGCCTCTGCATGGCTCTCTCAGGTACATCAGGGTCTCATTAACAACCGTCACTTTTGGTAGAGATTTGAGGTAAACACAGGAAAGCATGAGAAACATCCACCACCTCAGGGGTCCAGCTGCCAGACTTTTCTGTGGTTGCATCCATCTGTTCATTACCAGATTACCTGTGAGTGCTCAAGACTTACTTTCCAGGCAGAGCTTCTGTACAGAAGGGGCATCTTCCTCCGCTGACTTTCCCCTCTTTTCCCTGAAGACTTCCTAAGAAAGAGCCTGTCCGAGTGTTTCCTTCTGGTCAAGTGGCTCCCAAGAGATCGAGACCAGTTGCTACATACCCTGTTCAGGTCACAGGATTCTGGTCACAGTGTTCAGGTCACAGGATTCTGGTCACAGTGTTCAGGTCACAGGATTCTGTCCCTGCTCTAAACCACCAATCTTTTTAAACTAATTGTGTTCATTTGTACATTTTATACATACATAGCGATCACATTTGTCTTGGGGAATTTATACCTGTACTTGATATATCTTGATTCTTCATTTTTCCTATCTCCTCCTCTCCCTTCAACTCCATTTTTCCATCTTTTCTTCATTTATTTTTGAGACAAGTTTTCACTAAGAGATTCAGGCTGGTCTTGGACCTACTACAGAGCCTAAGCTGGCCTTGAACTTAGAGTGTTCCTCCTCGGTCAGTTCCCCCAGGTGCTGGTATTACAGGTGTGTGCCATCACACTTGGATTCTTCTCTCACTTTTTTCCTTCCTTTCCTTCTCCCCTTTCCCTAGTTCCCCTTCCCATTTGAACATTTTTTTCCCCACCTCACAATATCTATTATACATTTTGGTCCTTATTAACACTTCCTGTTTCTCATACTGAAAAAAACAGTGTGATAATTATATGTGTGTGTCTGATTTATTTCATTTAAAAACATGGTCTCAAGGTGCATCCATTTACATAGACGTGTCTCAAGTTTAAAAAACATGCCTTCTTTACCCACTCATTGGTTGATGGGCATTTGTACTGTTCTCAAGATTTAGGTATCACAAACTGTCTTGGTATAAACATGGGTGTGCATATATCACTATAGTATGATGCTTTTGATTCTTTCAGGAAGATCCCAAAAAACAGGAAGAGCGGAGTAAAATGGAACCTCTGGTCTTTATATTTTGAGGACTCTTCACGCTGATTTCCACAGTGATTACAGCAGTCTACATTCCCACCAACAGTGGAGAAGAACTCCTTTTTTTCCTCTAGTTCAGGCTGGTCTTGAACCCACTATAGAGCCTAAGCTGGCCTTAAACTTAGAGTGTTCCTCCTCCCTCATCCCCTGGGTGATGGTCTTACAGGTGTGTGCCATTCTTTGTGAAGTGTGATGGAATCTCAGTGTTTTGTAATTTGTGTCTCTTGAATGACCAGTGAACATTCTTTCATATGTTTGTCCTCTATTCTTCAACTGAGTAGGGTCTATTCATAAACTGCTGATCTTTGACTGTGCCTCCATGCCTGCAGTGAGCTTCCCAAAGGTACCAGCCAGAGAAAAGCACAGAAGTGGCTGATGAAAATTCCACCACAGGAATGTTGGTCCACTGATTTCCAGTAGACTGGATACCCTGGTGCCGTTCCTCATACACTTTCTTTTCTTTTTCTTGTCTTGTTCCCTTGGTAGGATTTCCTGTACAATGTTGACAGTGATTTCCCACTCACTTTACCTACTTGCAAGGCAAAACTTTCAATATTTCATGGTTAAGTTTATTATTTTCTGTGGGGTTTTATTTATTCATCATATTAAATTAAGAAAGTTATCTTCTATCCCTTTTTGCTAATATATTTTGTATAATTTGATTTTGGGTCTTACCTGTGCTGCATCTATAAAAATAAACATGTAATTAAAATTTTTCTGTTAATATATAGAATAATATTGATTTTCAAATATTGCATAAACAAATCATGTAAAAAAGATCTTACTTGGTTATACTTACATATAAATTCAAAAGAATTCAGTGACATTTTGTGTGTATTTTTGCATTCTTGCATATAAAAGTATTTTTATTTTCTAATAATATGCTTCTGAAAAATATTTTTAAATGAAGATTTTACAATAGGTGTTTAAAATTATTCCCCTTTTAGTGTCTATTTCTATGTCTTTTAGAGTTTTATTCCTACATATAAATGTACTAATTTTAAAAAATAAAATTAAAGGAACAAAATTACTCCCTCTAAATTATTTAGAAGTATTGTATAAGATTCATGTTTCTCTTTGTAAAATATTCACAAGGCCAATTGTAAAGCCATTTTGTGAAAACATGTTTAATGATGAGAAAGAACCAATGAAAGAAACTCGTAGCATTTCTGGTTTTTGTATGCCTGTTTTTGATTTTAAAATAACTTAGTTTGTAATGAGGTATCATGTTCATTGGTGTAGTGTTTATCTGCCTCACATATGTTAGAATCCACAGTTGCCTTTTGTACTCCTGACCTTTTTCTTCATCTTCATAATCAATTTTCTAATATTTTTTCAATTTTATTAATCATTTTAAATAAGTAGTTTTTAATTAGATTTTTATATTCTGTTCTTAAATTTCATTTTTTTACTTTCTTATTTCTCATATTGTAATCAGTATTGATTCACTGCCTTGTTTTCTCATTTCATTTTAGTTTGCTGAGATGGAATCCTTGCAATGTACGTGTTGTGAAGCTAATGCCTACACTCCCCACATTTGGCTAGGCCGTCTGTGACAGTTAACTGATTGTATCAACTAATGTAAGAAATGTCCAACTAAACTGGATCAGCATAGTTCTGAGTGTGACTGAGGGGATTTACTGAAGACAGAAGACCCACCGTAGAACAGCTTGCCACCTAAATAGAATAAAAGGGAAAAGAAGAAGAAGACTCGCTTCTGTTTCTTTGGAGGAGCTCCAGTCTTCACCTTGAACTTGACCCTTTTTTCCTGACTTTGACTGCACAATTTTCACCTTCTTGCATAGTCCCTTCATAGTCCCTCCACAGGACACTATGCAGAGTTCCAGGCCTTTGATTGAATCATTCTGGTTATCCACATGCAGACAACTCTTTTGCTCTCTTCCACACCTGACTGGGTGGCCATTGTAAGCAATAATAAATTATTATATGTTTGTATATCTTGCCTTAAATGTGTCCTCTAGTGAGCACTGAAAGATACAGATTTTGATACTGGGAATGGCTCCATAAAAACATAATTGTAAAGATGAAATTATTTAATGGCTTTAGGGGTTCCAGGTGTTGGCTCTCTAATGGGATGAGACGTAAAGACACTATGATCTCTCCTGATTCTGTGGGGCATACTGACAGTCCTTGGTGGGAACTGTTTAAAATAATATGCAGTCCCCTGGATGTCAGGGCCTGTGAGAAGAGTGTAAGTCCATGCTCAGTGCTTCCTGCATTGTCCCTGGGACAGCGCTGTCTGCAAGAGAAATACAAAGACACACGCCTTTGGTGGGCAGACTGACTGGGATCCCAAGACCCAGAACAATAGCCGGGCGCTGGGTGCACAGACACACACACGCCTTTGCAGAGAGGAGTAATCAGCGAGATCAGAAATATGGGAGCATCTGAAGCTGCAGGGAGGAGCCAGCATTTGGGCTCTGGAGAACTCCCCCAACAGAAGGCCAGTCCCAGCCCCTGCACCCAGAGGCCAAATCAGTTCCATTTTGGGGCTCTAACTTGGACACTATCACACAACTACAAACACCAGAAATACTTTCCTGCTCTTAGTCTCACTAGTTTGTCTGGTTAGCTGACCCTTTCCTGTCTGGTTGGATGTCAGCGTGCTTTGTTTTGCATTCTGTAGTTATTTGCTTTCTTGTCTTGTCTTTTCCATTCTCTTTTTCTTTCTTCTTTTCACTGTTTAGATTTCTTACCTTCCTTTCACATTTTCTTCTATTGATCCTCTTTCTTTCCTCAACTACTTCTTGGACTTAACATTCAAGTCAGTAATCATTGTCTCTGCCCTTTCTCATTATTCTTTCACATTCTGTTTCATTCTTTCCCTCCTAAATCCTCCAGTTCTCAAACTCCGGTGAGCATCCTTTGATCTCCAGCCTTCCCTCTAATATATCTGACCTCCTTCATTACTTTAGCCTGTCCCCACTCACCTTAACACCTTATCACCTTTTCCCCCCAGAAGGGTAAAATCACTCCGCTAAGGGGAAAATCCTGCATAATGAGTCCACAGTATATGCTGGATTTTGCTATATACCCTTAGAGTTTGTTCCTGTGGATGGAGGTAGCAGGTTAATGGTTACAGTAGTTCGTCATTAGTCAACCTGTACTTGAAACTATTCTTATTACTAACTGTACTACTTGAGCCAGGATGCCATACATGTTACAAACAGTTTTTCTCCCCTGTATGATCACACTGTGATTGTATGGGTGCATAATCATCATCATAACCCAGTACCAAAGGTTGGGGAGCTAAACCAAATACCAAATTTGCATCCTTTACAAAAAGGCTTGTTTGTGTATTGTTTGACCTATATCTTGTAATGTGAGCAACTACTTTGAAGATAACAATATTCAATGTATTAGCCACTTTTACTCTCTTAAGATCTTCTTTTGAAACTTTGTACCATTGTTTTAATTAATTTTTTATTCTTTAAAATATTTAAAAAATATGCAATGTAGATAGAGCCATTTGATTAACCCAATCTGCCACATGTAAGATATAAGAAACTTAGCAACTCCACACATAAAGGTTTTGAATACTTCTAGAACAGTGAGGAGTATAGCGATGCTAGCTGGCTGTTATTATCTCCGGACAAATTAGTGAAGGGAAACAATGAGCTTGAAACAGTCACAGAAAATCTAGAGTCTTCTGACTATGAGGACAAATTAATAAAGGAAAACAAGGGTGCAAAGATTCAAATTCCCAGGTCCAGACACTCAAAAAACTTACAGGTTTATAGGTGTGTCCTGAAAGATAGTCTCCACTTCTTTAGGTGCAGGGCTGAGATCGTAGAAACCCAAACACAGGCCCTCATAATTTGACGGGCTTAAAAATCATGTAAATTTAATGCTCAGTCATGAATGGTGTCTGGAGAACAAGTGAAGACTCAAATTGGAAAAGAATAGGATCCTATAAACTGGGATGGCGATGTTTGTGAGGATCCTGATGAGACCAGGGATTCTGAGCTCCTAGATGCTAATGAGGTTATTTTGCCAGAGGAAGAGATTTCCCCTCCCACAGTGACAGAAGCATCCTCACACCCACACCCTGTGATGTTTGACTCTCCTAGTATACCTGAGGAAATTAATTCTTTATTGACCAAGCATGATAATGCTGACACTCACTGGACCCAACCTCCTACTTTTGCTTCTAGTCCTATAACCAGGCTCAAATTACAGAAAGATCCCAAGAGTGTGGTATATAGTGTAACCCATGAGAAAGTTCACTATTCTCCCAAAAAACTTCTTGAGTTATGTAACTCTTACAAGCATAGCCTGATAACCATGTGTGTGAATGAATTTTAAGGGTGTGATATCATGGTGGCAAAAACACGTGGCTGGATCAGGATGACTTTGTCATTATAGACCTGTGAAGCAGAGATCCTGAATTTAGTGCTGCAGCTCATGGAATAAACGAAGGTATTAACAATTTATTTGGCTGACTGATAGAAGTATGGATAAAAGATGCCTGTTATTCCATGGTTTACTATTGATAAGGAGATTCAGAGGCTTAGGGAAATGGAAATGCTGGAGAAGGTTTGTCATGCTAAATCTGATTAGCCACACATGCCAAACCTGATCGGGACCCAGAAAATGAACCTTTCAGTAACATTTTGAGAAATAGATTTGCGAGGGGAACACTGGATTCCCTGAAGGCCCCTGTTCTCCTCTGTTTCCAGACTTTACAGTGGGAACTCCAGTTACTCAACTGGGAAACTTAAGGGCAGTAGGTTTAATTAGAAACCTGAGTGGCAGGAATCAAGTGGCAACACTTAAACATCAAAGGCAAGGTGCGTGCACTCACCACAATGGACCACAGAAGCAGAATAAAGGTCGCAATAGTCTGACATGTGTGACTAGCCATGGTGCTCCCAAAAAGTAAAACAGGCAGGAAACCTGTTTTACAAAATGCATGTTAAATTTTGTACAATCAAAAAAATTTAAGGAGAAATTAATGAAACTTACTTTATTTTTTTAAATTAAAAAAAAATTTTAAAACCAGTCAAATTTAGCAGTGGGGGGGGGGTGGTATACCAACTTTAGTGACACTAATGTTAATAAGTTCTGATAACCCACTGCCATCGGACCAGCCAGAGAAACTTACTTTTTTAAAAATTTTATTTAAGGAGAAAAAAAGGAAAAAAAAAAAAAAAAAAAACAAAACAGAAAAAAGGTACAAGTTATACAGAATTGCAGAGAAAATAAACAGTAGGAAATCACTAGTTAATAGATTACATATTGTCATCTTAGAAATAATTGTTCAAGTTACAAAATTAAAGCATATAGACTGGACATTCAAACAGTGAGACTGCAAACAGTTCTGTTCAATGATCCAATGAAATTCGGTAATATGGTTACCTATCTTATACACTTAAATGTACATGGAGTTATGTCCTTTAGAGCACTTTCTTTTCCTCTCTTTTGTACAATGACAATTACACATTTTGGGTTTTATTACTCCCACTGTTCTTATTACTTTTTGTTTTTTGAAGAAGAAGAAAGTAAAACCAAATGCGACATAATAGGACAGAGTCAGTCAAATCAGAAGGATGGACATAATACATAATCAGAGAAACTTACTTTAAACCATAGTAACAGAGTACAACTCTCCCTCAATCTTTTCCTGGATTTGAGCCATTTTACAGACCCAGAACGCTTTGAATGAAGGGGAGGCCAGATCCCCTTGAGGAAGAATTCTGGTGTATTACCCCAAATTTGTACAGACAATCTTTTACCCAAGCTTCCTCAAGGGGTCCTAAGGTCTTTTATCAGGGTAACTGTACAATAGAGGAAAAGTATGATCAGACATTTTGGGGGATTACTGGGCACTGATTCTGAACCAGCGTTCATTCCTGGAGATCAAAATGTCATTGTGGCCTCCAGTAAGAGTAAGGCCCTATGGAGGTCAGGTGATCACTGGAGTTTTAGCAAAAGTCTGACTCACAGTGGGTCCAAGAAGTCCTTGAATCCATCCTGTAGTCATTTGCCCTTTCCAGAATGCGTACTTGAGATAGATATAAGTAGTACTTAGCAAAATTTTCACATTGGTCTCTTAACCTGTAGTGTGAAGACGGTTATGGTTGGAAAGGCCAAATGGAAGCCACTGGAGTTGAATTTACCTGGTAAAATAGTAAACCAAACACACTATCACATCTCTGGAAGATTGTAGAAATTAGCGCCACAATCAAAGACTTTAAAAATGCAGAGGTGGTAGTTCCCCAACACATTGCCACTTAATTTTTTCATTTCATCTGTGCAGGAGATGGACGGATCTTGGAGAATGATGGTTGATTAACATAAACTGAATCTAGTGATGTCTCTGACTGCAGCTGCTGTACCAAATGTAACTTTCTTGCTTGATCAGACTGACACATGTCTTGGTACTTGGTATAAAGCTATCAGCTTGGTGAAGGCCTTCTTTTCTATACCTATCTGTAAAGCCCATCAGAAATGATTTGCTTTTAACTGGCATGGCCAACAGTACACCTTCACTATCCCACCTCAAGGTCATATTAATTCTCCAACCCTGGGTCACAGATTAGGTCACAGGGATTTTTTAAATTAGTTCACAAGGATCTCTCACTTTAAGGTATCACTCTGGTCCATTATATTGATGATGCTATGTTAAGCCAAGTGAGCAGGAGGGAGCAACCACTCTAGATATACTAGTAAAGCATTTGTGAGCCACAGGAAAGAAATTCAACTAAAAATCCAGGTCTTTCTAACTCAGTAAATTTTCCAGGAGTCTGTAGTGTGAAGCATGTAGAAATATGACTCCATATTTTAAGTCAGTCTTGTAAAGTCCTATATATTTGTATATCTTGAGTCAAACCTGTTCTCTAATGAGTGATCACTGATACATCATCATTTTATTATCATTAGTTTCTCTATTTTCTAGTTTCTACTATCTCTTCATTGACCCATTGATTTCTTGGGAGCATATAATTTAATTTCTATTTCTATTTTTGTATTTCTAATTTATTCCATTAAAATCAAAGACCTTACAACCAATGGTGTGAATAATTTCAGTTTGCTGATATTTGCTCTAGGCCAAGGGTATGATCATTTTGGTTTAATGCACTATGCGTGCTTGAAAAGACAATGTGTTCTAACACCATTGGATGTAAAGTTCTGTGTATTCAAGGGAAGTCAATTCTTAAATTTTTTTAGTCTTGGCTCATGTCTATACTTATTAAAATTTTATTTTTTATTCTATTAGTTTTTTATGTTGGTTTTAATGTTTTGAAGTTTCCAATCATTGTAAAAAAATAAAGCAATGAGGACAAGATCTATTATATAATTAGCTTTAGTACAGAGACATTATCATAAAATGTTGGGTTACCATTTTGGTACAATTTGATGAATAGAGTTCAATGGAAGCACAGAGAGCCATATATTTGAGGGATATACCATGTCATTCATCCTATGCAGAACTATGCATCGCACAAAGATTATGAATGAATTCCAGTAGATAATTAAAGTACTAAAAGTCAAACATAAAGATACAAAAACATTATTTTTCAAGATATTTTAGTTTTAATGAGAAGGAGGATATGAGTTTTGCATTTTAAATCCATGTCAGGTGGATATTCCTAAAGGAAACTTTCAAACTATAAACTATGGACAATTAAGATTTGGCTGAGTCAAAACAGATTTGTATTAAATGCAAAATATTCCACACAAAATTAAGGAACATAAAATGGACTAGTAGAGGTTGTTTGTCCTTCATGAGTCTGACAAAAGGTTAAAATTTAAGGGATTTAATTAAACCTAAGGAAAAAGAACACCAAGAAGAAAAATGGGGCCAACTATCAGAACGGAAAAATCAAACTGTCCCCAAGTGTGCAGCACTGGTCAGTGAAGCAATGTATGAACAACGGCATGGTGAGACCTTGCATTACTCATGTTGCATTGTCCAAAGTGAATAAGGAGAGTTGGTGAGAATGAGAAGAAACTGGCCATATGGGTGGGTAGGGAGGCACAAAACAATATTAAAAGCTATTTAAAAGTGCTCTGTAAAGACAAGAGTCTAAATATTTTATTCACAGTATCCTACTAGATTTTTATGGAGGTCCCTAGTGAAAAGTTCGTGATGATATTTGTTGTTGCATTGTTTGTGGGGGGAAAACGTTGCAGGCAATCTAGTGCCCCTCCTAAAAGAATGAAAAGTTATAATGTGGTATATGGTTATTGAGAAGGAGGAAAAATTGAATCAGTAGTGGGAATCTAAAGGAGGCAAGAAAACAAAAAGAATTTGTCCTAAGAAAGCCTTAAGAAGAGACAGTACCTCCATCCCTGGATGTGG
This sequence comes from Cavia porcellus, assembly GCF_034190915.1. Taxonomy (NCBI): domain Eukaryota; kingdom Metazoa; phylum Chordata; class Mammalia; order Rodentia; family Caviidae; genus Cavia; species Cavia porcellus. The sequence goes on from NW_026947506.1 coordinate 19,205,642, forward strand.
GCAGCTGAGGTTTCATGAAAGGACAAATGTGAAGGATTCTGGTCTCAGAACCTGCATTTGTTGAGCAACAGAACAAAACTAACTGCTCCAAACACCCTTTGACCTACACCTTTTGTACAAGTGGTGCATTCTAAAGAAATTCTCTCTCCAAATTGGTTTTCTAGATTAAAGAATGTATGCATTTTAATTCTAATATATTTCATCAACCTGCTTCTTTCCTAGCTGTCCTCGAAAATTTTCTTACAGTCTCATCCATTTATAATTTCAGTTGAATTTAGAGTAAGTTAATCAAGTTCCAGAAAAAATCTGTTGGGGATTTATGCTACTATTGCATTCTAATAAGGAATTGCAATTTAAAAATACATTAAATGAACAGCTTAATAGGGATAATTGACCTATTTTCAATCCAAGGAAACACAGTAAAAGCAAAAGATCTAAGAAGAAATCACAAATGAAAATATTAAACATTAACAGTGATTTCTCTCCAGTTAGGAGGGTAAATGTACTTTTTTTTTCTTTCTGCCCTTTCCTAAGTTTCCAAGTTTTCTTTAATACTCATACTCTACTTTTATAGTAAATGCAATTACTTAAAAAGTGAACCACCTACTAATAGGGCCAGGAGGGATAGTTATTTCCAAGATTTTATTTTTTTCCTTTTAATGAGAAGGGAGATTTGAGTGCTACATTTTAAATGCCAAACATGATTTATGAAAGTAGGTTGGCATGATTAGAGAAGGAGAAAAATTGTTGTTTTAGTTTCAGATAAGTAAATGTACTTTCTCTCTTGGTTTAAAAACCAAATGGGTATTGTTATTGGCACAAGCCCACACGACTGTGCCTCCAAAGCTCTCTAAGTGAAGCATGGCGCAAAACCATACTCCCTTCCCCTGGGCCCTATTGTATTTAATGATCAGAAACACTCAGAAGGAAAGAAGAGTGGATTCTCAGTGGGCAATATCAGTTCATCATGGAATAGGGATGAATCACAGAGATCTGTAGTTTTCCAAAGGTAAAGGAAAAGAAACTTTTCAGTTTTATCCTTACAGATAAAGCAGTGCATCCATTTTTGGTGTAATGACAGACACCTGTAATCCCTAACATCTGGAAGGCTGAGGCAGAAGGATTGAGAATTTGAGCCCAGGATGGGCAACTTAGAAATTTACAGAGACTCAGGCTCTCAAAAAAAAAAAAAAAAAAAAAAAAAAAAAAAAAAAAAAAAGAGGGAGACGGGGTTGTATCTCAGTGTAGAGCCCTTCGGTTCAATTCCCAGGGCAAGAACATCAAGAATGGCACAAGAAAGAGCATGTATTGAGATCCAGTTTGCCCGTTGCTTCTGAAAAATAGAGAGTATATCTGTGGCGATCAAGGAGTACCTCTAAGCTAAAATATCTCAAACGCCCATTTGTGTGTTTCAGCTCAATTTTGTTTTATTTCTTTTTATTTGGAAAATGAAAAGTAGGGCCACATAGGCTAAGAAGGGGCAAAAGAAACTTATAACGTGAAAAACCATTTGGACCTGGTATGTGGAAATTCAAAGCAAGGAGCCATGGGCCTCAGAACCTCTGCACCAGCCTGAGAGACTGGAGGGAAGTGAATCAGCTGCCCAGGTGGCTTCTCCTGCACACCCTTCCTTAAAGTTCTTTGGGAGCCAATCCCAGCTGGTGACAAAGACCCTACAATAACTTTCTTTGAGAAGAGCAGGAGATGAAATGAAGAGGCTGAATTGCGTGTTTAACAAGGCAAGGGGTTAACCTTTGAGTTCCATTTCTCTCTGGCATTTGATGAAAGGAAAAGCACAGATAATTAGATCCAAGACATATTTCTCTGACTGACATTATGCTCACTTTTTTTTTTTTTTTTACTGCAGCCCATCTGATACATGGATGGACATAATTTAAGATGAGAAATGAAAGTGAGCAAATTTTCAGCTTTGGCATTCAGATGGCCTCGATGTTACCCTAATTAATTACTGTTTTACAAACAATTTTTGAATTTTATGGAAGCAAATTAAATAGTGCCTGTCAGCAGCCTCATGCAGACCCACAAAGAAGCAGAGATCCACGCCTGGGGAGGGTCAAGGAGGAGAAGGTTGCCCGCAGCCCTGATCTTTGCTTGGAGAGAACAGCTATATAGCTCTGTGGCCCAAAGTTTAATAAACAAGCTCAGAAATAAGCTAGGCATGGTAAAGGTGTGGGCTGACACCTTCCTCTCTTTTGTATGGAAGGCTCAGCATGGATTGCTGGCCTCTGGAGAGACTTCAATGGTGAGCTGCTAAGGGAAGACAAGCTCTTGAATTCCCTCCCTATCCAGCAAAATTGTGCTGTGGAGCATCACTTCTCTGAGCTTCTCCACATTGTAATGCTCACTCACAGCAGGAGTGAGAATCTCTGGAGCCTGCTGCTATCCAGTGCTGCTTGTCAGGACGGGTGTCTGTTTGGGGCCAGTAATGTCTTCCCTCTGCTTTCTTCTTAAACTCCTCCAGGGGCCATGCTCCACGTAGAGGACGTGGACCCTCAGTTGTTACCTTTCCCATTCTCCAAGTGCCCACTGCTCTCTGTCCCCTCACTTGCAGGAAGCTTCCCATTTGGAAGCCCACTTGCTCACAGACATGAGCTCTGTTCCCTAATCCCAGAAATCATTTCTTTCAATGAACACTGTCCATATCTGTATGCGTCACCTCTCTGTTCCCACCTCCTTTCTCAGGATCTCTTCCTTCTCACATGGTAATGGCACCTCTTCAATGCTCCCCTGCCTTCCTTACACATCTAACAGGGTGGACTCAAGTCCACAGATTCATGTTGGTGAGACTGTCTCTAACTGAGTTTTCCTTGGTTCTGAGGAGGGCAACTCTTTGCTGTGGGATATGAAAGGGAATGTATGTCCTGTACTGCATGTCTTATTCTCCATCAGTGGAGCTATCGATGACCTAAGAGAAAATATAGCAACCATGACTATGTATATTTGTCCCGGAAGAGTCCACTGTTCTTGAGGAGCTAACACTTCCTATTAACAGAGACACTGACCCTACGTCGGGTCTTCTGTTAAAGATGCAAGGGTACTACTCCTGAACCCCTCCTTGTCACAGAAAGCTCTGTTAGCTGAGCCATCAAAGATGGAGAACCCTTCATCAAACAGATGTCACCTCCAAGCTTCAGTTCAGGCCCTTGTTGATGATTTATTGTATTTCATTTTGATGATGGACATTTTCAGATGAGCCTTAATACTCATAAGGGAAACAAAATACCTTGTGGGTTTCAAAGTTCCACTGGGAAAGTCCACCTATCCCATCGCCCCCGGGAGAGGGACCACCTCTATATGATAACCATTGTGGTTTGATGCACAACACTCTGAGTGTAGCTGTGGTCAGTCAGTCTCTGTAGAGCAAAAGGAAGTCTTTGAGACTATACTCAATCCTAGGCTTACTCATCCACTCTTCTGCTAATCCAGAGAGTGCAATTAAAATACAGCTTTTGCCTGCAAAACCCACTTTAGTTTATCCATCAGAATTTTCAGGAGGCACCCATTTGCTAAAGTTTAATTCTCAGCATGAAGAGGATTAAGTACTTGCACAATTATAGCAGTCAAGAGAAGATTAGGGAACTCATTCTAACTTTTGCTTGTTGGCTTCTAAGTACCCTTTCCTCCCTCCAAGTCATTTCTTGACATCAGTGATTTATTTTCTGGCTTACACAATGCCAAAAAGCTTTTTAAAAAATTGTTGTTTTCAGCTATGCAACATAACATGGTAGGTAAGAACAGGAAGTTGGGAATGAGATGCCTTAGTTAGAATTTTATCTCCACTACTTACTAGCTGTGTGACCATGAGAAAATTATTTAATCATGTGTATCTCAGTTTTATCATCTGAAACAGGGCTATTTTTTTCTGATAACACTGAGCATTAAATAAGTTCTATTTGTGGAGCTTTTATAATATATACTAATGGTGATATGAGTTCTTGTTAACTAATGTATGTGTGTGTTTTATAGTGACATTGTAATGGAAAACAGACAAAACACAGGAAGAAACAGCATCGAGGAGGTTTAGGAGGTAGTTTATTATACAGTGGGCTTGACGGGGGTCTCTCCCAAAGAGTCAGATCCCCACTTGTGGAGTTCCAGGCTTTGATGGGGAGTACAAGTGGAAGATACAAAGGTAGATCTGGTGCAGTGTGATTGGAAGGTTGAGTGACATCCTTGGTTGCTAAGGGAGTTTAAACATTTTAGGTTACATTGCAAGGCCATGAGCTATACAAAGCATGGGTGATACAAAGGACAAAATGTCCTATTACATTTTAAGACCATCTGTTAGACATACTTACATGAAGGAAAGAATGTTCTGTTATCAGGCTTGTCTGGACAGAGACATGTCTGCCTGCTCTTGGCAGTCTATCATGGTAGGCTTTATTTAAAATTTTAATTTCCCTTTCGACATAAATACGATTGGTGTGGTATCTACTTCATGTGCAGAGTACTGTCGATTCTTCTGACTGTACACTTTCGTCCATAGGTGTCTCAACACACAGCGTCTCTCCAACTATGACTTGATGGCACTCAGTGTGTCACAGAACCCTGTAGAGCAAAGAAAACCGCCTCTCGAGTCGTATTACAAAGCTTCCTCCCTAATCCATTTCAGACTCTAGAACAGTTAGGTAGGTTTCTGGCCCACACATCTACTGCGGTCATCCTGTGCCTCTCAGAAATGTTAACTAGAGCAACAAACTTAAAGTCAAAAGGGAAGGGCTCCAGAGATGGTGTTTACATTTCTTATATGGAGTTGGAAACTGTGTACTACGTGCCTTAATTCTTTTTTGCTTCCCTTTCTCTCCCTCCATGTTTTAGGAAGAGGATGAAAAAAGACATTAATATCTGCTACGTACAGGCATCAACTCCACAGAAGAACGGAAACATTAGGTATTGCAAACAGGTACCAATAAAGGGGATCAAGTGGGGAGGGAAAGGAATGACAATAGGAACTAAGATGTGTTATACACATGTAGCACCTCCACCAAGGAAGGCAAACATTATACACTGCAAACACATACTCACAAAAATAAAATAATATAATTTACTAAAGCATTCCCAGCTGCTACCTTAAGCAACAAAGTGAGTAAACATAGTGTTTCATGACATTAGCAGGTGCAGAATCTGAAGCTCCTAACAGTTAAAAATTTACGAGATCCAGCAAGATCTGATCTCTGACTTTCTGTGATTTCAAGATTTGTAATCAGTATCAAAAGCCAAGCCAGCAGTGTTTTCAGTTCTTTGGGTGGATGACAACTTAGGCCAGGTGGCTTACAAACAGTGGTGATTTTTTTCTTGTAGTTCCAGAGGTGTGAAGTCCATCTGGAAGCCTGGCAGGTTCCATGTTCAATTGAGGCTCATTCTGTGATTCCAAGATGGCACCTTGGTTCTCCATCTTCACATGGCAGAAGGTAGAAGAGAGACAAGACTGGAATTTCAACCTCCTTTATGATAGCACCAGTCCTATTCAAGACAGCAGATCCCTCTTGACTTAATTTTTACCCTCAAAGACCCCACCTCCTTCTTCTATCAGATGGAGCGTTTGGGCCCAACATCTGGACTCTGGATGGATAAACATTGGCCCCATTGTAAAGAAAAGGGCTAGACATGCTTCTTGGCATTGACTTTAGGGAAAAGAGGTAATGGGGTGAACAACCAGGGAAGGAATCAGAATGTGCACAAGCAGACCTAATTGCTTGTCATTTTCCTGATCTTGTGACTATTTTTCTCCTATATTTACCTTCATTCCTTGAAGTAAATAGAATTTTGATGTGAGTGAAAATAACTGATTCAGCTTCTTGGTTCCTTCCATCTGTCAAGAGATGTTTTTGGGGTGTGTGCATGTGCATGTGTGCATCTGTGTGAACTGCTTTTCCAAATCAATTTTGTAATACACAGTTTTAGTTGCCATATTACTTTTCTGAATCATACTTACTTTCACATGTATGCTCACGCTTACACTTACCCACCGACACACACAAGCACACAACCAAAGTTTAATTGTCTATTGGTGTTTTTTTTTTTTTCAAATGCCTACCATTCCCCATGGGGTTACTGATGTTCCTGCTTTCCAAGTGAATAGATTTTGGCAAACACCTCGTTATTCGCAAAGAGTTTACTCATTTTATTCTGCTTAAATAAATTAACTTTAACTTTGTATTCTTATGTAGTTCCTTTCAAAAGAGTGGTCACTGCAATCCACCAACAACTGGATATGAGCACTCCATCAAGCTATGGTGTAAGTTCCCATTTCTAGACCTTTCTAGAAGGTGAGATGCTGAAGGCTGGCTGATTTTTCTTCACATTGCTAGTATGGTGAAGTGTGTGGTGGTTTGGGGACTGTAACCGTCAGGCAAACCCTTTAAGCAGCATAGGTGAGGTCACATTGATGGGACTCACCAGAGTGAATTTCCACTTGTGACAAGGGTATCTCTTTTTCTCAATTAAAACCAAATCTATTACCAGCAGTGGTGGCACACACCCATAATCCTGGCAGCAGGGAAGCTGAGGTGGGAGGATCATTGTGAGTTCAAAGTCAGCCTGGACTATATTGTGAGTTCAGTGCCAGTTTTCACTGCAGACTAGAACCCTGCCTCAAAAATATTTTAAAAATTGTATTGTATACAATGCCCATTTTACAAAATGTGTCACCCTAATCATCTGTGAGTATGCAGCTTAGTGGTATTAAATACACTCATAATACCATCACCAATATCCATAACTCTTCATCTTGTTCTTATGAACATATATAAACACTAACTGCTGACTCCTTTTTCCTCCAAACCCTGGCAACTGTCACCCTGCTTGCTGTCTGAGGTTTTAACCACTCTGTGTACTTCCCGGAAGTGGACTTGCGCAGTAACTGTCTTTTCAATGCTGGCTTATTTCACTTGTCACATTGTCCTCATGTTCCTTCCTTGTGTGGTGTATTCAGAATCTCCTTCCTGTTGAATGCTGACTAGTATCCCACTGTGTGTGTACACATATTAGATTTCATTTATTCCTTGGGTCACTTGCTTGGTTTAACTATTGCACATAATGCCACTATGAACACAGGCTCATGCATATCTCTTCAAGACCATCTTTTTCAATTAATTTGGGTATATTCATAGAAGAACGACTGCACTTGTTAAGTCTATTGTTAGTTTTTAAGGAGCTGCCACACTATTTTCAAGGATCATGCTATTTTGCAATTCTACAAACACTGCACAAATTCTCATTTGTCCACCCCTCACTTGCTATCTTCTGTTCTCTTTTCCAACAATAGCCAGCCTAAGTAGTGTAAGGCAGCATCTCGTTAGTTCAGGGTACCCTAGCAGTCACGGGTACTGAGCATATTTCCCCGTGCTTCCCTTTTGGACATCATCTTTGGAGAAACCTCTTCAGGTCCTCGCCCCTGATGCCCCTGTTTTAGTTGCTGGATGCTAATCCTTCCCAGCGTGAACAGTTTCCGTGTTTGCTGGGGTCTCCTGGTGTCTCCAGGTAGGAGAGGGAGGAGCCAGCAGGTGGTTTTCAGAGCCCATCTCGGTTTCAGATCAACTCTCTTTTTATGTCCCCTTCCTCCTATTTCAGCAGTGGCTAAAAATGTTTTGAATCAGTGATGCAATGTGTGAGTCAAGTCAGCTGTGAGTCAGAGATGGGCTGGGAGCTTCCATCAAACAGTGACACCTTGGGAAAATTGCTGTCACTTTCTGAGACTTGGTTTATTAAAAAAAATGATGAGATGATCTCTATTTATTTTCCTCCCACTCTAACTTTCAGGGATTCACCAGGGTTAATTGAAAACCACAATGTCAGCATTGTAAACTGTTATTAAAATAATAACACGGACAGCAGCATGATCAGAAAAGGTCAGGGGTGGCAGAAGCCATTGCAGAGGCACAATCAAGGGAGCAGGCTACTCAGTGCAGACTCAGAGGAGACTTGGCTCATGACCTCATGAGAACGAGTGGTGAATCACCTACTATAATTTTGCTAGAATTTATCTTGTTTCCATGGTGGCTAGGATGTAAGGCAGAGAAGGGGCCCATTGTGACTTGTGTCTAGATGTCCCCCAAAGCCTCAAGCAGCATAGGGAGAACTTTTCAGAGGTGGCTGGATCTAGAATGCGTGAGGCTGGAATTCATTCATGGTTCAATGGTAGGATTAAAGCACTGGGATTAAGGGTGTGAGCGCTACCCGCCCTAAGGGCAAGGAGCCGGGATAAGATATAAGGGATGGAAAGATGCATGTTGCTCTGTTACTTGTTGCTTTTCCTGCCTCCTGCTTGCCATGAACTGTTTCTCCTGTGATTCCCCACTGCCGTGTGCCACCTGCCTTGGAACCAGCTAATATGGACCGAAACCTCTACAAACTATAACGCAGACTGAACCTTTCCTCCTTAAACTTGAAGTGTTGGGTATTTTGTCTCAACAAGGATAAAAGCAAGCCACAGCCTGAGCTGTAGATTTGGGGAAAAATCCTAAACCTCAACAAAGCAGGCAGTTGGGTTGGTTTTCATGTGGTCTCTGAGGAAGACATGGCCACAGTTGCTTTGGACGTTCTCCTACACATCCCACTGTGCCCTGGGTGAGATGACCATGGTCCTGGAACTTTCTTCTCAGAGGATAGAAGGCTGAGAATGACAAGGGCCTGCTGAATTAAGATCAGGGGAAATAAATACTGGAAACTAAGTGTAGCAGGACTTCAAAAAATCTGCTGAGATCCAAGTTTCCCCCTATTTGCTTTCTTTGAGGATGGGGCCAGTGTTTCAGAATTTCTCCCTTTCCAGCTCTGTTTCTCACTTTCTGGCAGGAACAATTGCCACATGGTGAAGGCTCAGGTGTATATGTTTTTTATCTTTCAAAGGTCAATTACATTCTGAAATAACATGACCCATCTCCGTAGAAGCCAAGTACACGTTATTAAAGGAGAATGAGTCACAACTTACCAGAGTCAAATGCAATAACACTCCTGCTTTTTCCACAGGATGAAACTCCGTGGAGCTCTGCACACAGGTAGACACTGGCCAAGGGGACTTCTCAGTGCTGAGTAGGTGCTCAGATGGACTGACTTGGCTAAGAGAAGAAGGAGCTCTTTGAACATTTCATGATTTAGCCCTTTCCTTTCATCTGAGTGCTTGGTAAGAGGTGGGGAAAAATTGTTTATATTAGTTACACATGAACTCATTGACTTCATGCCTATGCAGCAATTTTTCATTTTTACAACTAAAAATCTGTAAAAGTGCCTGGAAGGCTGAAGGCTAAAAAGGTGGTCCTCAGAGAGCCAGGAGCAGACAGGGATAAACAATGCCGCATTGATGAGGAGCCCTGCCCCGTGACTTCCTGTAAAGTTTCTCAGGTGAGCTGTTGCCCCCTAATTCTATTTTAGCACAATGAGCAGCAAGGGCCCCAATGCCAGTGTGCTGTTCTTGCCAGTTGTTGCATCAGGATGGCTCTGTCTGTGCAGGAGTTGGGGAGTTGTACCAAGGAGGAGGAGGATTGGACCTGGCTCACTCCTTCAAGGCAGTGCACGTGGTATAGATGTTGTACGGTGGGACCACAGCAGCCATTAGATGAATAGCTTCCTGTAAAATCTGCCTGTGATTTTAACTCAGACTTTTACATGGACCACATTTCTCTTTGCCCTGGAGGAAAGGAAAGAGTGATGGAGAGGAAGGAAGAGTGTACTAGACGTCAGAGCATATAGGTTTCAATCTACCTTAGCCTCTGCATTCAATTCTCCAATTGGGCAATAAGTAAAATTTCCCATTATCTCTTGCAAAGCTTCATTGAGAGGCATGTAAAATAATGTCAAGGCCATTAGGCCTTGGGTAGGATGAATGCTAAATGCTCCCATGATTATTACCTGTTTTCTTAAGGAGAAACTCAAAGCTCTTCCCTTCATCCTGCCCTTGACGCAGAGGACTTGGGGTGAAAGGGTGCAGTTAGGGGTGTGCTAGTGCTCAGGGAGAAGATTGTGCCTTCTGGTGACAGCTGATGCCTCTTTGGTGTCCCTTGGTGTCATCTGGCAGGAATTTACCTCCTGGAAGTCAGCTGTCTGTGACTGTTTTACGGATGCTTGGGTGCCACCTAGGCCACTACAGAGACAGTTTCATGTAGAAATTGAGTGCAGTAATTTTTCCCAAACTGCTAACTTTTTCGTGGCTGGTGTGTTTGTGTGGTGTGAAGATCTGCCCTGTCCCAGTGGATTCTAATAGAACCCTGGTGGGTCTCTGTATTGTCAAACAGCAAAAGCCCTAGAGACTGAGGTAGTTGATCTGGATTGTTACTCTGATTAGGCTGAGAGAAGCCAAGGACATTGATAGCAGGCACTCTGGGTGCTGTGAAGTTCTTTGCAGAGACACCTGCGAATAGGGCAGCAACCGAGGAAGAGAGCTATTTTGAATGCAGGCAGCACCAGCCAATGGGCTGATGGTCCCAGTGAAACAGCAGTGGAAAGAGGAGGAAGTCCATGCTTCCTGGATGCCAGCAGGTCAGCAGCCTTCTCCTCCTTTACCTGCTCCCACCACCATGATGTTCCGCTTCAGCTCAACCCCACAGTTACAGAGCTAGAAAGAACACTATGTGCTGAGACCTCTGAACCGTGAGCCAAACCAAACCTTTCTTCTTTCAGGTTTTTTCTCAGTTGCTTTGCACAGTGACAGAAAGTTGACTAACACGGAGCTTCTACAGTGTGTTGCTTAAAGACTAAAAGTTCAATCTAGACCACTCCAGGAACAAAATCAATGCCATCATAGAGGGATTTTGGAGATTGGGAGCTGTCCAGCTCACACTGGCTGATACTGGAATGAGAAACCCTTTCCCTTACAAGAAGACAGCTAGAAAGTTGTACACCCCATCAAGGGCCCAGGGAACATGATAAAAAGTTGAGTAATAGATCCTGACATAGATCACTCATCACAGGTCGTTTCTTTCTGCAGCTTGGCCTCTTGGAGCTCCACTGCTACTGATGTTCAATCTTATGCTCTTACTTAGGAGACCTTGTGCTGCCAGAGGGCATCTGCTGACTGCAGAAGTGTGTGCCCAGCCAGCCACCCCCTGCAGGGCCTGCTGGAGCTGCCCCTGTCCTGTCAGGACAATCAGCTGAGAGTCACAAGAACTGGCATCAACAGCTTCAGACCTCAGACTATGGGTGTACAGGTATAGACAGCACCACTTTTTACACTTTCATGATAGTTTGCAAATTTTCATAATAATACACTGGATGAAATGATGTTATAGAGGGAAAACATTTATCATATGTTTTTCAATGAAAGTGAGGATTAAAAAACAATATATACTGTGATCACAAACTTTAAAATATAAAAGTTAAATATATATGTGACTATATATATTTACAGTATATATATATATATGTATATGTATATACATATACTGTAAATGTGTGTGTGTGTGTGTGTGTGTGTGTGTGTGTGTGTGTGTTTACAGCAATCTCTATCAAACAAAAACATTATAGTGTGTCCTAATCGGATTTGGCAACACGCAACTTCTGACTGTTCTTCAAAGTCAAAATGAGTATGAAGGGTCAGTGTTTTGAAATAATTCAGGGCATTGATGAAGCCACAACAGAGCAACTGAAGTCCCAAATGAGGACTTCCAGAACTGCTTCAGAAAGTGGTAAGAATGATGGGACAAGGGGTCAGAGCAAAGGGGGGGGATTCTGAAGGAGATTCATGGCAAGGTGTCTTTTGCTGTACCACATACGTAAAATTTAATCACACACCGTATTTTGAATCACATCTTGATTATATGGGAGGAATGAGAGAAAGAGATGGAGAAAGGGGGAAGAAAAGAAAGGGAGAGAGAGAGAGAGAACTCTTTTAATTCCTTTATCAATATTAGGTAAAATATTACTGGAAAGAAATCTACAGAAAGGTAGAAAATGTTGGCTATGAGTAATGACCATATAATGAATTTTAAAATTTACTACTTATTACTTCTCTCTATCCCCCAAATTTACCATAGTGTGTCTGTTTATAGAATCAGATTAAAAATAATATTTACTATGTATGTTTGAATAGTGTTTAATATCAGGGGAATAAAGTCCTTACATAACTTCTTGTTTTATGGTATCATTTAAACTGAAAGCTATACATACAATGTTGGAAGCTTTTAAAGGCACTTTATTGCTGGAAACTAAGGAGAAACATATAAAAGTATATTGGAAGTTAAATCACAAGGGTAATAATGCTTATCTCTGAAATGAGCTTTTATGGGAATTTTTTGTTTTAGTTCTAAAGTTTTTGTTATCTGGTTTTTCTACCAGAGCATTTGTTACGTTTACCACCAAACAAGACATTTTATTTTAAAGAAGGGGGAAGCCCAATACTTCTGTGTTTGTGCGTCTTATAAGACTGTTATTATTCAAATTGAATAACATATGAGAAAACATTGTCTTAAATTGTAATGTATATTGAGTTAATTTTCCTACAGCTTTCAAATTGAACAGGTTATGCTAAGCATTAAGAATATGAGGCCCTTGTTATAAATACAATCTTTGGCTTTTCTCAGTTCACGTTTCCTGAGACTCATCCATCCCCGGATAGCAAGAGCACAGCAAACTTTGTATGTCATTATTCAAGCCAAAGAGCAGCAGGAAGCCCCGGGGGGGGGGGGGCACAGGGCTCCTTAGTCTACACCCTGAGCCCAGAGCAGCATTGCTGGAAGGAAACATGTGCTATGTAGGTAAGGCTGAGCTTAGTCTACAGACAGTTTCAAGTCACCTCCGTATCCCTGAGAGCAGACATGAACTTCACTGCCATTCGGTCCTTCCTATCTGCACACACAGGGCAGCTTTTCATTGGTACAAGATGCTGCTCCTCCATCCCCCAGCCTCAGGGCTGGCCTGAATGCTCTGACCCCTGGGACTTGGGAGAAAGCAGCTCCTGCTCAGAGGCTGGCCTTTAAAGACTGAAGCTCTCTGATCACTTTCTGAGCTGTCGTGGAAGAAGCTCAGGATGCTACTTAAAAGAGAGTACTGAGGATCCCTGTGTCACCCTTTTCCCCTAGAAGCTCCCACCTCTCTCTCTCCACAGGTAAGCATCTGCTTGGGCTAGAAAACCTTGAGGTCATCCAGCTCGTCAGTGACCAGCTCTTCATAGTGCGTTTAGTTTCTTTTCCGAGAGTTGCAGTGAGTGAAGCAGGTGAACCAAGATGCCCTTCTGCACCAACCTTGGAGCTGCTCTTCAAGCAGTATCAGTATATGACACATGACCTGTCCATCTCTCTTTTGGTGGGTTGGAGGGAGAGACTTGGTTTGTTATCATGCCCTAAACACCTGAGGATTTTCCTCTCTATGTAATTAGAAAAAAATAGAATTAATTTTAGTACATATCTCTCACCACTAACTCTATCTACACTGCAGGATGCCACTTAAGTCAGGTTCCCATCTCTGCAGGTCAGCAGAATATTCTCTACAATTAACCTACGAGTCCCAACTGAGGTCAGCAGTGGAGGTTTAGCTTGTGGACACAGGCATGTATACATCTCATTTTTACTGTTAGCATAGAAATGGGTGTTTCTGTTAACAGAAAATTCCAGCTTTAAACTGTTAATAGCAATAATGAGTGTTGATAATTACACACTGTACATAGTTTTAAATGTCTATAATTATACAATTAGGTTTTCAAAGATTCTTCAAGTACCAGGGATTTTTGGAAACCTTGGCAACATTGGTATTTAGCATTTTTCTGGATCTCTTTATTTACATATTAGTTTTTGGCCAGTGGAAATTATGAATGAAGGTCAAAATGTATGTGGGAGGCAAATTACAACAAACTAGTTTAGAATGTTATTAAAGATGAAACTGTAGTTCAATGCTTAGAAAGGAACAATAAGTAACACTTTATGTCACTTTTCTCTGAACTGACTATACCCAGCTCTGACATCGTAGATGTGGGAAAATGTCCTGCTTTGTATTATAAAAGTGGATGACTTCAAACAAGAAAGCCCACTGTGCAGACAGATGAAGAGAGCGTGAGAATGGATGTGTTTGCCTGAGGAGAGCTTCCATTACAGTCGGTCTCATCTTTCTTTCTGGAACATCAGTTACCTGTGTCTGTCCTTCATAGCCATCAACTTTCTTATTATATGAATCTCTGCTCATTTCCCAAGCATTGCAGGACCCCATTCATTTATCTTTCCATTGCTGCGGCCAACCCCAGCGTTTCTGCACTGGCCTGTGGAGGTCGTCCTTTCATGAGCTCTGTTGCCTGCTAATGAGGATTCCACCGTGAGCATTGTGCGGACAGTCATTGTATGGTGTGTGGAGCTCTATGGTCTGCATTAGGAACTGCAGCCCCAGAACGGAGCCGAATGTACCAGACTGCGCACGATCGCATAAGGAAACCAGAATGCAAACTACTGTTTATTTTTTAAAGTGCTGGATTGCAGAGTAGGTTAATTTCTTGAAGTTTTGCACAGGGTCTTTCTTGGGACACTTCCTGGGTCTGTCTCCTCTCCATCACCCTTAGGAAGGTAATTTTCCTTGAGCTTCAATGAGTAGAAGCTCTAATACATTTAATGGATGTTTTCTCTTCCCTCTTCTGCTGACAACACAAGCTTCCTTGCTCCCACTATCCCTTCACATTTACCCACCAAGCGTATCTCTCATCCATTTGTTCTGCTTTTCCACTCTCACTTTCATCATGAAGGAGGCTCTTCCAGCAGCTCCATTCCCTCCCTGTTGCACACTCCACACCCTGGGGCTTTTGGCTTTTCCCTCCCTCTCTGCGGGCTTCTTTCCAATTGCATCTCTTATACTGAAAAATCAAACAAGGAAACAAAATTTTGCTCCAACCTATGTGTCTCTCTGCCTGTTCTCTTATCTCTTTTCCTGACCCATCCACCACTGTGGGAGAGAGTCCTAACCACTCTATCTCGCTGCCCTCGTGAATCTCCATCCTCGCTCTGCAGTCACTTAGGCTCATTGTCCCCACCTGTTCTCAGTGCCCCATGGACCTGGCTCTCATTTTTAAAATCGTAAGGGCATCTCCCCTTCACCTTTGTCTGACTTTCCTGCCTCACACCAGCCTCTCTTCCTTGTGCAAAGCACAGTCCTGTGGTTCCCTGCTCCTGAAATGTGCTCCCCGAGGCTCCTTAGCAGGCCCACTTGTCTCTGACCCCCTCATTCTTAACTGTCCTTTCTCCTGGTCATGCTTGGGCCACGTCCACCATATTTTGTCTATGCTCTCTGTGTGTACAGTACATCCCTAACTTATGAACATTTGAGTTGTGAACTTTCACGGATATGAATAGACCTGGCATTTAGTTTTTTAAGCTTTAAATTGTATATTTCTGCCAAAGATGTATATGGATCACTTTATCAGGTTTATGAAAAAATCTGACATACAAACTTTCTTCCAGAATGGAACTCATTGGTAAATCCAGGACTTAGTCTACTTAGATTCTTTCAGTGGTGTTCAACCTACTCTGCTTTCAGCCTGGGACAGCTGGCCAATGTAAAATGCAAGCCTAATCATATCGCTTCCCTGCTTGAAACACCTCAGTGATTTTCTTGTGCACTTGGGTGCCATTCAAAATTGCTTCCACTGGCTAAAATTTTGCTGGGCCAATTAGTGTGGACACTCAGTGGTGTGGGTTTGAATTCAGTGGGCTTCAGAGTCCTGAGTGGGTGCTTGAGTGGGAATATGAACAAACAAACAAATGAATGGGGCATCATTTGTTTTTTGCAGACTGAGACCACAGCACATGCTCCTGTTGCAAAGAGCTGGAGCAGGCTGGGTTGCTTAAGGAGCAGACTCAGATGCGGTGCAAGTTCAGTCTTTCTTTACGTGATGGCCTTTCTGTCACAGGCAGCTCCGTCCTTTGTAGGTGCAGGGACCTTTAGGGTGTCAGTGCCTAAACTGACAGCTGACAGATAGCCAAGAAGAGCACATACAAAGCTCACATCCTTCCACCCCCCTTCTTTTCATGACAAGGTCACACTCGGAGGAGAGGTGGCAGGAAATGCCATTCCTACAGGAATGGCTCGCTACAGGGGAGCCACCTCCTAGGATCAGTCCATACTGTCAAGGAGGTCACTCTTGACAGCTTCCTTCTCTACTGAACCTGGCAGCATCACCCTCAGAAGCAAAGTCACAATGGTGTCACAGTGATGTATTCGTTGTGACATTATAGATACAGCAGAAGATAAGCAAGGGTGAGTGAGGCTTCACACCTGTCAGACAAACATGCAGGTGCAGCTGACCACAGCACTGACCCTCCAAGGAGGGAACCAGAGGCTGTGGACACAGGGCAGGCCTGTGGGACAACAAGGTAAGGGTGATGTGTGCCAGCTTACTCTGTGTCTCTCCAGGGGAGAGGATCTGGGGCCTTACCTTGTGTTTTCATTCTCAACACCAAATGGTATTTCAGCTCCTCCAGCTGCCTCACTTTCTGTTAGGGAATTGCTAGCTTAGAACTTCTTGTGTAAGAGGAACACATCATCCACTAAAGAAGCCCAGAAAGCATTGCAGATTGAGATGGAAGAGCCACATGTGGGCAGCTGTCTGAAGATTTCACTGGAACACTCACTCTGGTCAGGATTTGAGTCACAATTTGTGGGAGAATTTCTAGCTATCCTTCAAAGCAGCCGCAATAGGGATAAGCCTTCAAACATTCTCTTTGGGTGTATATGTCAACAAGAAACTGCTCCCAAAAATGATTCTCTTGCAGTCTCCCAAAGACAGCAGCACATTAGCTTTTGATAATACCCACTGGCGACCTGAAAGTGGAAACCTCTTTCTCCACCCACGGTTAGGGCTGGTTTCTGGGTTCCTGCTCACTGTTCACACTGCTTCAGCGTTTCTGTAGGTGGGAGGGGTGAGAGGCACTCTGCCTCCCCACAGTCCCATGCTCCTGCCACTTCCCTTGTGCAAGGTCCTCACTCTGCCCCCCAGGGAGCCCACCAATCCCTCACTTACCTTTCACACTCAGCGTAAGCATCCCTCTGGCTGTGTGACTCACTGTGCAGCCATTCCCTCAAAACACCCCAGCAAACTTGGTGTGCACATCGATTAGTTCAGTCCCCAGAGAATCACTGGTGTCACTCATTTCCCATACACGATGACACATGATCCAGAAGATGTCTTTCCCCCTAAGCTGTGCCAGAGGGGCAGCGCTTCCAACATCATTTAGAAGACCTGGGGGATATTGGTTGAAATGTGTTTCTAAGCCAGGGTAAAGGTGAAGCTTGGGCATCCACATTTAGGAAGTACCCCCCTAACTAAAAAGGCCCCCTCCCTGCTAATTCTGAGGAGCAGCCAAGTTTGGGTGCTTCTAAAATAGTGATGGAAAAGTAAGCAATTCACAAACCTAGGACAGGGCTTGAGTTGATGGTGTTCTCTGTTACGAACTACAGAGTGATCCAGATATTCCTAGAACAATTAGGGGAGCTTGCATTTTACTATGGTGAAGGTTTGACAGGTGGAGAGACAGGTAAACAAGTTATAACATGCAATAACCCTGATGAGAAAGTTGCAAGGTCTTTGGATCCTCCCAGCTTCTGCTCTGATTCCTGGATCTAGCTAACTTAGCATTGGGACTCAGGCACTAAGGCACCCAGACTCAGCTGCAGGCAAATTTCTACTACTGGCTCCTGGATGTGGGTCCCTTTTGTGTGCGTAAGTCTCCTTTCTCTTCTTTTCTTTCCCTCCTCTGCTCCCCCTTGGAATCCTGGCTGCATCCCAGGCTCAGCATCTTACACTGGGCTGCTTGGCCTCCTTTAGTGCTGCTATTCTCTCCCTCTCTCTTGAATGTTTGCAGCCCCATTGGGGACAAGACTCCTCCTTGAAGCCATCCAGGCAGACACTGTCCTACTGGGTGACCAAACTCACTCCCAGTGCTAGAGGTGGGGCTTCACCCACATAGCCTCACTGTCTTCTGCAGAGCCCCGCCCAGTGACTTCCAGCCTCTCTGGGGAGCTGAGAAGGTATGCTTGAGGTCTGTTCACACCTCTGCAAAAGAAAAGCTCTCTGCCTACTCCCAAAGGAACACAGGGTTCCTGCATGGTTGGTTGCAAGCCAGCCAGCAGGAACAAGCAGATTTCAAAGAGAATGGACCATAGCTGCACTGAAACTGATTTTTGCTCCTCTGGGGAGGTAGATGCCACCACAGAGAACAGAAGCTAAAAGCTCTGCTCTGGCATCATGGAGATGAAATTCTTCCCCCTGAGGCATGACCACATGCCTCGAATCACAGAAAGATGGAATTCTGCAGGAAATAGGAAGGTGTCCATGGCAAATGGAAAAGCAAAAGCCACTTCTCTGGGAGATGTAATATAAATTATTTAAATGATACCTGAAAGGGAATATCAGGATCCCAGAGTACCAAGAAAGTATTTTAAAAGTCACGCGTTTACAAGAGGCAGAAATGGCCACATCTCTTTGTAGTACACAGTTTGAGGGCTTTCTAAACCAGGGCTGGGAGCCATGGGCAGCTACTGTCCCCATAGTGGTGAGGGTGTCCAGCCAAACCTCTTGGTTTTAGCAGGCTTGTGTCCCCTGTTTCACTCTTATCACCTGATGCTTCTGGGTTCTTCAATGAGAGGAAGAATTTGAGAAAGGAAGTTGAAGAAACATTGGTAACTCCATAACTTTCCATAACAAATCACCCCAAATCAGGAGGCTCTAGCCAGCAGAGATGTAGTCTCTCCCAGTTTTGGGCACCAGGAGTCTGAGGTTAAAGTATCAACAGAGTAATCCCCCTCATGAATGTACCAGGAGGAATCCTTTCCTCTTCCAGCTACCCGTGGCTCCAGGCATTCCTCAGCAGGTGATGGCCCAACTCACATTCACCTTCATCTCCACATGGCTTTCACTG
Organism: Cavia porcellus; assembly: GCF_034190915.1. Classification (NCBI taxonomy): domain Eukaryota; kingdom Metazoa; phylum Chordata; class Mammalia; order Rodentia; family Caviidae; genus Cavia; species Cavia porcellus. The sequence goes on from NW_026947506.1 coordinate 19,224,484, forward strand.
TGTGTTCTCATTCCTAAGGACCACAACCTTGAGTCCTGCACTAGTTTAGGATGATCTCATCCTGGGGCCCCTTAACATAATGACATCTGCAGAGACACGTGCAAGGATTTGATGGGCATGTTTTTGGAGCACCACCATTCAACACAGCAGGGCAGTCTTTGAGGAACTGTCCGCTAAAACAGTGCTGAAGGAGGAACCTGCTCCATAAGACTTGAAGATTAAAAGTTGAGCTGAGTGTGGTGGAGAATACCTACAATCCAACATGCTGGGAGGCTGAGGCACAATGATAACATGGAGCCCAGCCTGGGCAACTTAGTGACTTAAAGAGAGCCTGTCTCAAAATGCAATATAAAAAGAGCTGAAAATGCAGTTGATTGTTAAAGCTCTCCGTTCAATTCCCAGTACTGGGGGGAAAAATTGACTGCAAGGGCTACTGCTGGTCTAGCTAGTCACTGGGCATTTACCTGTTGGACACCTGCTCTTCTCCTCAAACCTGTCCAGTCTCACTGCCCTCACCAGGGCCTCTAGTTCCCAAGCCCTTCTGTCCTCTGAAGACTGTATTTTCTACAAGAAAAGACCTAAGCTCACTTCTGTCCATGGGTCACAACTTTCCGCAGTTCTCATCTCTAATTAATTACTCCCTCTTCCAGTAGACTTCCATGACCATTCAGTTAGCTATTTTTAATTCTCAGTTTTGACAGGTGATATTTAATGAGGTACAGAGTCATGTTTTGATTCATACACACATCAGATTATGACCAAATCAGAGTAAGTAGCATATTCATCAGCTGAAAATTATTTTTTAATGTAGAGTAAATTCAAAGCCCACTCTTCTAGCTATTTTGAGAACTACAACACACTCTTGTTACCCATATTCACCCTACAGATTGTGCTCTGTGAGTCACAGAACACTCGAACTTATTCTTCGCATCTAACTGAGGACACTGTCACATTGTTGCCCGGGCCACTCATTCCCTTCCTACTGTCTTTCTCTCCCAGCTTCTGTCAGCACTGCTGCACTCAGTGTCTCCAGATTAGCCCCACCAGGTTCCACCAAAGAGTGAAATCATGCAGCACTCCTCTCCCTGTGCCTGGCTTACTTCACCTGATGTCCTGACTTCTAGGTCCCCCCATGTTGTGTTTGTTCTGCAGTGGACTTTGGGTTGTTTGTACATCCTGGCTATTGTAGAGTGCAGATATCACTTTCAAATGTTGACTTCCCCCAGGGAATTGCAAATTAAAACCATAATGAGACCCACCTGTGCCCAAGACAGTCAGCGTGTCTTGCACTTCCCTGTACATTGGCCCCTCAATCACATTGACCCTGGATGGGTGGGACTTTCTTCCACAACATTAGGCAGGCAACCAGTGCTGCAGCAGAGGACACCAGCTGGCTGTCCTCCAAGACAGGTCAGGTTTGACCACATTTGCTCCGACAGTGTCTCCCCTCACAGGCCCAGGCCCCGGGCTGCACTTCTCCCCACTCTCACACTTCAGATGCCTGCCGTGAGCCCTGGTGCTTCTGACCAACGGGATCCCTGCACCTCCCTGTATGGACTGGAATAATTTGTGCAAGTGACCCATAGAACAAGAGGACACAAGTGAAGAGATTTACAGAGTGAGGTATGGGGCAGGGGTATGGAGCTCCTGGGGCTTCTCCAGGAACATCACCCCCCACGGACCATCCATAGGCTCGCAGGACTCAGTTCCCCTGAGTTTCTAGGGACCTCCTTGCACAAGTGTTCTTGCTGGTAGGCTGAGTGGAAACCCAGCAGGGCTGCTGTGCACACTCTTCTTTACCTCTCTGTGCATCCCTCTTCCTCAGGCCGGCTGCATGATAGAAAGTCTGGCAAAGATGAGGATTTCTATATTCCACATCAGGGAAGAGAAATTGTACTTCCATAGTTTCACATTGGGGAGAGAACTGTGAGCCAGAAACCATACATTCAAGTGTAATTGAAATATATGATGAATGGTCCAATCAGAAAAATGTATTACAGTAAGAGACACATTGCATTTAATCCCCCACAAGTACTTGCGGTTGCTTCAAGTGTGCTTATCTCGCTGTTCCTGCTACTTTCTGAAGCAGTTCTGGAACTGCTCTTTCCCACGTGTCTTTACAAGATGTGACCAAAAGTACAGTAAGTGCTGCTCACAAGGGCCATTCAAGGGACAAGCAAGCTCATAAAGACACTGAAATGTGTCCTCATCCACCTTATTCACCAGACTTGGCACTATGAACATTTTGGCTCTGTCCATAATGACCATGAAAAGTAAACTTATTTTTTTAATTTTTATTTTTATTTGTACATGCACCCATTGTAGGGAGTCGGTACATGTACCCAATACGTCAGAATTCCTTTTCATCATTTTCTCCCTCTCTCCCTCCATCTCTGGGTTACTTTCCCTTTTGTAAGAAACCTGCCTGCCTGTTTTTATTATTTTTAAGTCTTTTTATTTTCTTTAATTTATTCATATTTTTGGTTTCTCATTTAAGAGAAAACTTGCCATATTTAAACTAGTGTGTCTGATTTATTTTACTCAGCATTATGTTCTCAAGATGCACCAATTTTCCCACAGATAACACAGATTTATGCTCTTTTATGGCAGAGTAGTACTCCATTATATACGGAGGTAGGTAAAAGTTTTGAATTGACTCAAGGACTTAAAAGCAACTGTGATAGCTCAGTTAAAGACTCCTGTGAATGAGGATTTCCAGAACTGATTCAAAAAGCAGTTGTAAGAAATATGGGGTAGGTGTATTCAAAGAAGGAATATTCTAACCCCTCAGAGGGGTTAATGCGAATGTGTCTTTTACTGTAGCATATTTTATAAATTTAAACACAGTACTTTTCAGTCCTGCCTCTGAATCATAGCATTGCACCAGCTTATCCTGCTTAGAATGACTCTTATCAAAAGGACAGAAATGTGACCTTGCAGTGGTAACGCAGAAGAAATGCAGGCAGCGTTGCCGAGGAGGAAGCCAAACTCTTGGGGAGTGTCAGTGGGAGGCGCATTAGTGGTAGATGCATGGAGAACGGGGAGGAAATTCCTCAAAAACTGAGACAGAATTACTCTGTGACCCGGAAATCCCACTGATAGGCACATACAACTTGTTATTTTTGTTTGTTTTTAATCCTTTAAAGCACTGATGACTATTTTAATTACTCACTTCATTAGTTTCTCTCATTCCTATAACTGAGGTTCTTGGGTGAGCCAGAAACAAGGCTGCAGTTGGTCCAGAGAGAGTGTCAGGTTCTAACAAACGATAGTTGATACATAAAAGACTACATTGTGCAATGCATATATGAGGCGGATGACATCATTTTCCCTCCATGTTCCTGTCTCGTTTGATCTTTACTGGAGGTACCTTTCCCAAGGGAACATTCAGAATTGCATTTTTATTTTCATCTCATCTCCATTAGGACAATGACTGACAGGGTCCTTAGGTTTGTGCCCCTCTAAACAGTGCACCCCTAATCTCTATGCAGTGTGCTGGAATCCTGTGGAGACTCACTGAGCAGCTATCCTGTTGCATCTAGTGCTCTGACTGTGGGGTTTTGGAGTCTCATTTGCCTCTAGCAAAGGGCATTAGGGACAAAAAGAGAGGGGAGCATGACCTCCAGGGTGATGCCAAACTTTGGGAGCAGGAGAGTGAAGATGGACAGTGGGCAGCTCTGTGCTTGAAATAGCTTCTCAATTTTTCTGTTAAAATATCAGTGCCCAGTGTACCCTCAGGTTATTCACATAAGTTTTGGAGAAGATCCCTTTATGGCACTTTTTTCTGTATTGTCTTTATACGAGAGATGCATCCTAATAGTAAAAATTCAAGCACTATAATAGTGTATTATTCTGAGAATTTAAAATGTCACCAAACACCATTGCTGAAAAATATAAAGAATCTTATTGAGACTATTGCAGGCTTCTCTCTATGTATATATACATAAAGAAAGATGCAGGTAAATAGACCAAGGAACAATTTTCATATGGATGTGGGACATTTCACATAAAATAGTATTTTTAGTTAGAAGATGTGAAATTTACTTTCCCATGAGTTAAACAGAAGGAAATGGAGTTGCCTTGGAAATCAAATATTTGGTGACTTTCAGATGAGTTCAACAATTTTAAACAGAATATTAAAGTCCAGAAAATTATTCTAACATTAAGGGGGATTTTATTGAAAATGATATTAAAAATTATCATAACTGTTTGGTTTATATTTCCAATAAATTCACACACCCACCCATCTTTTTATACCAATTTCTCCTTTATGGATTTCTTCATTTGAGCATATGGACTTGTGTTTCTTACAGTATTATAATACTGATTAGCCTACTTTATTGCACATATGATAAAAATCTATTATTTTCTTATGTTATTCTAAATGAGAATCAAATTTCCCCCACATACCTCCTCTTGAAAAATCCTCTTTGTCCTCCAGTCTGTAGCTCTCCATACTTCTATAAAAGCATTAACTTGATAAATTTCTTTTATCATTCTCTCATTCTAGGTTTATTATTTGTTTAGTTTATTTTCATCTTTCTTAACTATTTCTGTTACATGCTGGAAAATATTTCAATAAGCCTCCTAATATGATAGTTAGGAAGAAAAATATTTGGATGACTTCATATCTGAAAGATCATTTGAACTGTCGGAATAGTAGCTTTAGAGACTGGGTTCTCAGTGGGTATTTCATTTAAAAACATTCTGAAGATACCTTCCTTGGCATATTTTTTGTATTACTACTACTAGAAATAGTTTATCTCAATAAATTCTTACTTACAAAGTGAACCCCCAAGTCATAAAGATACGGTGCAGTGTGTTTTAGTGAATATATCCATGCAATATTGTATGACCCAATAAGACACAGAATATGCACGTTTTGCTTCACTAGATTTGGCCATTTTTCTGATTTCTAACACCATTCATAAGTGTTTCTTTTTCTAGAACCTCTTGGTAAGAGAACACAGCGTGTTCCCTCCACCTAGCTTCTATAGCTCAGCATGTTTTTGAGATTAATTCATGTTTTTGAAAATTTCGTTAACATATCCCACTATGTTGTGTGAATGTATGACAATTTGTTTATCCAATCTTCTGTTGATAGACATTTAGATTGTTTTCAGTTCTGGGATACTGGGAATAAAACTTCTATGAGCACTCTTATAAAAAAGAAATTTTTGTGCAAAGGTATTTTTATTGCATTTTTAAAAGTCCCTGTGTGTGAAATTGCTCAGTCATGAGTATGCAGTTAACATTATTGAAACTTCCAAATAGTTTTGTAAGATAATTACCATTTTATATTCCATCAGCAATAGGTGAGATTTTGAGCACAACCATACCCTTATTAATTTGGGGTCATTGACATTTTTACAGTAGCCATCATTGTGGATACATAGATGCAGCCATTGTGGTTTTAATTTGCATTTCCACAATGATGAAAAGCTTGAGAGTTTTTTCATGTGCTTATTGGTCACTTATATTACTTCATTTTGAAGCATTTGCTTAAGATTTTGGGTTAACTTTTATTTTAGATATAAGTTGTTTAAACTAAATACATTCTGAGAAACTGTTTGCTAGATATGAATATAGGAAATATTTGTAATCTGCATATCAGTGCCTAACAATTAGTAGTATTTTTCAAAACCAAGACAAGTAGGCCATGCAATATACTGCACATTTTAAAAGTACATACTATAATAAGTTTTAGCACTTATGCACACATGAAACTATCACTACAGTTCTTTGTGTCCCTTGGAATTTGTCTCTCCTGGATGTACTGTACCTAGGCAACTCTGCTTCTTAGCAATCCAATGATCTATTTTTAGTATTGTAGATTATTTCATATGTCTTAGAATTTTATATAAACAAAATCCTAAAGCATAAAATCTTCCTCTTTGACATACTTCATCCAGTATCTTAGTTACTTTTTCCTCGTCGCTGAGACAAAATACCTGAAGCCCAAGTTGGGAAAGGAAAGGTTTATTTCTTACAGTTTTTGGAGGTTTCAGTCCACACTCAGCTGGCTCCAAGGCAGGCAGGCATGGCTGGGCCACAGTTCATGGCAACTGCAAACAGCAAGCAGGAACCAGCAAAGAGCAAGACACACTTTCTTCCTGCCATTACGTCACATCCTGGCTCCACCCCTATATGGGTGGACCACTGACACCATCAATCCAAGCACTAGACAATGAAGCACCACAAATGCACAATGCAAACTTACGAGGCCTTGGGGACACAGACATAAACCATGACATCCAGGATAATTATATTCATTTTTATCTGTGTGACCGCATTATATTCATTGTATATTATAGTAATCTTACATTGCTTTAGTAAAATTGATGTATTTGTTACATATTCTTGCACTCAACTTGCTGATTTTTGGTGTCTACGTTCTTAGAAATGTTGGCTTGTAGTTTTCTATGTTTGTTTGGGTTTTGGTAATAGAATTAAGCAGACTGGTAAAATGAAATCTCTTCTTCAAATTTCTGAAAGCAATTGAGGAGCATCAGTGTACTTTCTCCATTGAATGTTCATAGGAATTTAGTGAAGGCTAATTCTTTGAAGCTTTCCTGCAGCAAAGTTTCAGGTGACAAGAACGGGATACTCACCTTCTGTCCAGTCTTGGTGGTGAAGAATTCAGCTTCTCAACATGAAGTATGATACATGCCTGAGTTTTTCATAGATTTGTGTTATCTTGAGACAGTTTTCTATTATTACTTTGTTCAAGGTTTACCACAAAGGACTTCAAATTTTATTAAATGCTTTTCCTAAATGTATCAAGGTATAAATTATATTAATTTACTTTTAAAGCACTATTTTGCTTCCCTGGGATAATTCCCAAATATTCATGATATGTACATATTTTATTATAGTACTGCTAGATGAGACTTTGTCTTCAAAGTCTATTCCAGATTAGCTTTAATTACTATACTGTATCAAATATCCTTTCTCAATTTAGTTTTTGTTTTTCAAAAATTTGCTTATGTTTCTTTCCTCACTTGCATAACTCTCTTATTTAATATCAGTTTAATTTTTTGTTTTTATTTAAATGTAGTCTTTGGAAGAGTTGGCAAATTGAATTTTCCTGTAATTGCAATGGCAAGCAGAAAAACCCAAACACCCAGGATTTGGAGGCAGATGTATTTACATCAAGATGCACTGATCAGGATCATTCCCAGAATGATGAGGCCCTGATCTCTGGTGGTCTAGGGCTTTTATGAGATAAACAAGCAGGAAGTACAGAGGCAGAATGGCATGTCAATTGGGGACTGGTTTATACAATGTACATCATAGTGGCCATTCATGCATCATAGTGACCAGTGATGTTTCTATGAGACAGAAGCAACCAGAACTGGAACAGGAACTGTTACCTGAGAAACTAAGCAACTGGTGTATACTGGCAGGGTAGGGGTGGGGTGGGGGATTGTCTGTTACATAATAGCCACAGCAATATCTCCCATCTACAGGAGCTATACAATGTGAACATCCCAATGACCCAGCAAAAGCATCTTATTTTCCTCATCATGAATACGGACAACAATTAGCAGAACCAGAAGTATTTAGCAGAGGAAATACAGTGTTTATGTTTCAGGTCACTGCAAAAGAAGCGATCTTGCTTTTGCTCTGCTCTTCTGTGTGCTCACTTGCTGGATATCCTGCTGTGCATTGCCCAGTCACAGTCCACTCACCTGTGTTCAGGAGACCTTGTGCCTGGAAAGGCTCCAAGAAGCTGCTGGGCTCATCTCAGCCCTTGAGATTTCCCAGCCTGGCAGCTGCACTCAGCGAATGACAACCCTTTTCCTGCTCACCAGCCACTCAAGTCTTCCCAACCAGCCTTCAAACACAGAGGCTCAGAAGAAGCTGCTGCTAATGTGCCTGTTGAAATCCCAATTCACAGAACCCATGTACAAAAGGAAACACATTTCCTTATTAAAGTCACCATTTTGAGAAGTGGTTAACAATACAGCAACTGGGGAGAAAGACCACATGTATTTCCTTTACAATTTTGACTGGAGAGTTGATAGATTCCTTCTAATTATGAGAGTTCTGCTAAGAAATTGAAGCACTATTTTGGAAGTAGTCCATAGCAGACTTTCATGAAATGGTGACTAGGGAAGTAAATCTCTGGTTTTAGTTATTCTTTTTTATTATTTATTTATTTTCATTTTAAAGATAATAAAATCCAACAAAAACCCCAAACAAAACAAAGCAGTGAAGTTTGAAGCAGGATACTAGGAAAACAATAATCACTACCAGAATGTATCTTGTTATCTTCACAATAGTTGTCCATCCATTTCATTAGATATAGCAAAATCACACCAAAACAAAACAGAATAAAACCAATCAAAACAGAGCATTGAATAACACAAAACAATTAATTAGAGCAAATCAAAATAGTGAGAACAATATTGGATTTCAAAGATAAGATAGAAGGAAATCCCTCATATTTACTATACTGCATACTGTCATCCTCCCAAAAGACGTTCAGGCCACTGACCCAGGCCTGCAAAATCAACCAAACAATACAAGCATTCGGTCGGTTTTTGAACCTCACTTGCTATCAGCTCAGCCTGTCCTCGGAACCAGCCAGTTGCTTACGGGAAGGGCGAGTGGGGTGTTGATTCTCAGCCTGTGGGCTGCTCGGCTCAGGAGGTGCTATCTGACTTTTCTCTTCCTGGTTTCCACATGATCTGCACAGCTTACCAGGAAGGCCGACTAGCGGGCTTCTTGGTAGGCTCCTCCCAGTCCCAGCATGGTCGATTCTCTGGGAAGTGCTGATTTTCCTATTCCTGAACCCTGCTTGGTTTGCAAAGCTTACCCAATTCTTTATTTTACTAAAAAAAAAAAAAAAAAAAATCTCATCGTAAAATAAGGGTTTAAGAATAACTAATATATCACATATTGTTACCTTCCAAGCAGTTACTTAGAGTACAATATGTAAATCAATAAGATTCTTACAAGAAAAAAACCAGATAGTAGACATCAAATAATTCAGTCCACCAGGTCATGTGCGGTAAATTCTTGTTTCTCTTTTTTTATTCTTTGTCATTCTGTGCATGCTGACTGTTCTGGGAAGTTACTCTGTACAGATAGCATCTTTTAGGTCCCTTCAAAGTCTAATTTCCAATTGAGTTAGGTCTGTGGGGTTCAGTTGTAAGAGATGAAACAGAGGAAGGAGACTGATGTTGGTTTTAGGTCCTCAGCTCTGATCATTACTATGCTGGCCATGGTGCTCAGTGGAGTTAATAAACCTTCTTGAGTTGGTCCTTTCTATATATCTCACTCTGCACTGTTATAAAAAGAGGAAGAAAAAGATAGGAGTAGAGCTTTATTTATTTTAGAGCAAACTTGAGAGGGATGCTCTAGCACTAGAGGCCAGACCAGTAACTCTTGTATAGACTATGGAGTCCTTTGTAGGGTCGTAAGGAGGGGGAGTTCAGTGAAAGTGACCTGTAGCTACCTGGCAAGAACAAGACTTGGGAACACACAGAGGGAGCGGTTGCCCAAGGACGAAGCTTGGGAAAATGCAGGGAACGAGGCAGGGAACTGGGAGGCGATGGCAGCTATCAACAGCAGGGCAGATGGTGACGTGAGTCCCTGGGTCCAGCTGAGCTGGTGGGGGTGTGGTAGAGTGAGCTATGGTGGGCCCAGGATGGAGGTGGTCGAATTCCTCAATCACTTCCTTACCTCCCTCCCTTGCTATTAAAAATGGAGTTACACGGTCTCCTAGCACCCTCCATCATTTGCCTGCACACTTCCCATGCTTTTGTAATTTGGGCCTTTGTAAAACTCTTCCAGAATTACCCTATTTTAGACATAGTGTCTGTTTCTTGCAGTGAACCTAATAGATTTCAGATGATCTCTAGCATTCCTACCGCATGTAACATTTTATAATTCTCTGAAGGAGCCTTTTGCTAGAATTGCTCTTTATCACTGCAGAAACTGCTTCTCAAGGCATTGCAGCATTCCTGGCAAGCTGTGTAGAGTGCATTTCTTCAAGCCAAGGCCAGCACCGCTCATAAAACTCCCAGCAGCCATCCATTTCATCCATTCACTTGATTTCTAAAAAGCGTCTGGCATTTCCTTTTCCTGTGTGACTTCAGCCAAAGTTCAGAGCTTCTTGGGAAAGAAAGCACATAATGGACAAAGATAAAATTGATTGTATTTGTGTCTGTCACCCTCGCAGGAGATGTGCTGTAAGTGATGGTGTGGTTAAAAGGAGTAGCGGAAACCATCTGTGCTTTCTCTGATGTCCACTTGCAAAATATGCAATTTTGATTGCTCTGAAATTGCAAGTGCTATTTATATGTATCTTGGTTAATGATGAAGCTTTCTGGGTACGTATTCTTCTTTGGACATTTACTGAGAAAAATAGAGCAAGTATACAAATTTAAATTCTCAGAAACTTCAATTTGAGGCTCTCATTACTGGAGTTTTATTTTACTGTAATTATTATTGCATACTAATTGGGTCTTAGGGCAGAAATATTTTGATAAGTATGTAATTGGATGATAATATCCTTTAGTCAGAATCAGGGAAGACACAGGAGAGCATACGATCCTCTGAAAGCAGTGTCCCCCATCGCTGAGGCTGTCATTGGCCTCCGTGGAGGATGTAGATCCTCTGGAAGGGGAGAAACTCCTCTGAGGGTCAGTGCTCATCCAATCATTTATACAGCAAAGAATCTCCAATTTTCCACAAAGAAGAGAAATCAGTAAAATAATAAAGGGGGAACTTTCAAAAGACTTTTTCTATGTCTTGAGAACTCAAATAGAAAATTTGTAACAATATTATAAAGGAAATCGATCACTATGAGGCTATAAGCTCATTTATCAGATGAGGAATCAAAATACCAGAGTGAGCTGAGCTTAGCTGACCATTGTGGGACAGTGTACTAAAGAGCTGGAGACGGGACCACCAGAAATCCACACAAGGAGCCTTCAGAGTCTTCGCCCAAACTCTTAGCTTCTCCGTCACCACAGCTTCCATGGGGCCTGGAGGAGGGAAATCGCTCGGAGGCTGTGAGATGTGTGTGAACACCAGGGTGACACAGTGGTTGGAGGTGCTACAGTTCCAAGCACCCAAAACAGCGACACTTCCTTAAACACCTGGGCATCAAGTTAAGGATCAAAACAGGAACAAAGTCTAACTAAACCCGATATTAAAATCTACTGTAGACCAAGCATAACAAAGACTAAAAACAGTACTCCATAGAAAAAGACAACAAAAATCAGGTCTTCCATTGTATAGAATACACATTCTACCACTAAAAAAATATTACATATATAAAAAAGAGAAAATAAAACCAGAAGAAGAAGAAAAAAAAAAAGCCTGTTAGTTGAAAAAGAATAAAGCTAACCTAGTTTTTCTATTGATGTAACTTCCACTGAAGAAAATGAGCAACTCAGAATGATCTACAGTCATATTTAGCAATGGACAGACGTTCCAGAGAAAAATCAGTAAGGGAATTCTTGATCTGAACTGCACTCCTGACCAAGTGGGCCTGAACCAACTGCAGCAAAGTACACATTCTTCTCACACATATGTGTGACATTCTCCAGGACAGGTCAGATGGAAAGCCATGAAATAACACTTAAATTCAAAAGGGTTGAAGGCACGTACATACCTTTACTGACAGCAATAGTGCAAGTGTAGAAATCAATAGCAGGGGGAGCTTTAGAAAATCAGTAATATTTGTAGAAAGTAAATAATATAATTGGGTCAAGAAAAAATTGAGAGATATTAAAAATATATATTGTGATCAACAAAAATGGAAACAAATTAAAACACATGAATAAAGTAAAGGAAGCTCTAAGAAGGAATTTGGTAGCAATATATGCCTGTATCACAAAAGAAGATCTCAGTCTCATTGTGCACTTCAAGGAGTTACAACAAAAAGGATAAAGTAGGCCTAACAAAGTGGTAAAAAGAAGAAAATTAATAGAGAGCATAGAAGAAATAAATAAAATAATAACTAGAAGACAATAAAACAGATCACCAAAATTAAGTTTGTTTTGTGAAATGACAATGAAAATTGGTAAAATGTTTCTAGACTAAAAAAAGAGAGCTCAGAGAAAATCAGAAAAGAAAGACACTAAAGCTGACATCACAGAAATACAAGTTGTATAACAGACTACTATGAGCAATTATAACAACAAATATTAGATAAAAAACATGGACACATCCCTAGAAACACAACCTGTGAAGATAATAATGAAATAGAAAACCTGATGAAATGATAAGAAAGGAGATTGAATGGGTAATGAAAATCACACATCAAAGAAAACTCACACAATCTGATTGCTTCATTGGTTAATCCAATCAAATATTTAAAGAAGATTTAACTGGAATCCTTCTCATAATCTTCCCAAATATTGAAAACACGGGCACATCTAAACTCTTCTTGAGACCAGTATCACTCTGATAACAAATGAGGAACAAGTGAGGAACTCACAAGAGAAGAAAAGACAGCCAGGATTCCTGATGAGCACAAATGCAAACATGACCAACAAAATACTGAGAAGCGGAATTAGTGGTATACACACATGGGTTTACTCCTAGGAGTCAAAGACACTTTAATATGTGGAAAATGATCAATCTGACTCTGCACTAATGCAATACAACGGAATATATATGGCTTTTTTCATAGGTGCAGAAAGAGTATTTACCAAAAATTAACAGCCTTTCATGGTAAAATTTCCCAAGAAATTGTGTCTAAAAAGAATGTATCACAACACAATGAAAGCCATATATCACAAATCCACAACTACCGTCAGATTCCACATTCAAAAGTTTAAAGTTTTCCTACCAAGAATAAGACAAGAATGCTATTCCCAGCACTTCTCTTTAACATAATAATGGAATCTCTAGCAAGAACAAACAGACAAGATAGGAAAAAGGCATTCAATCTAGAGAAGTAGTTACACTTTTTCTGTTATTAAATGATACAGCATTTTTTCTATTTTCCATTTTTTAGGGGTGGTTGGGCACTAAAGATGAAATCCAGGGTCTTCTGATAAGCTACACTCTCAGGTCTTTTTTTATTTTTAGTTCAAGACAGGATCTTACTAAGTTGCCATATTTCCCAGGCTGGGCTTGCACTCGTGACACTCCTGTTTCAGTCTCCATCGTGCCAGAATACAAATGCACCAGGATGCTAGCTAACTGACAAAATCTAGTACATCTTGGAGAATCCTCTGAAGCTGTTCTATCTAATAAATGAGTTAGGAACAGTGCAAGAGACAAATCTCAAATGTAAAAATTAGTCACATTTCTATAGGCTAACATGGAACTACTGGAAAAATAAATGAAAAGTGCCACACTATTTAGAATACATGAAAATACTAAGAATAAATTAAACCAAGAGGTGACAGCTCCATACCCTAAAAACTAAAATACTGATGGAAGAAATTGAAGAAAGAAAAATACATGAAAAGGTAACCTGTGTCTCTATGTTGAAAAAATTACATTGTGAAAGGAGACACAGCAATCCTGAGCATAAAGAGCAGAGCCTTAGGTACAACACCACCTGCTTTCAGATCACCAGGGTGACAGTGATCTAGGTGAGTCACAGAGGCTCACCTTGGGCCCAGTGGAACCGAGTGGGGAGCCTAGAAATGATGCCCTGTGGTCAGCATCACCGATCCTGGATGGGGTGCAAAGTGGGTGAAGGGGAGGGGGATCCTCGTCCCTGAATGTACTGTGAACACAGACTATGCAATGAAGTCCGAGCCTTCCTTACCCAATATACAGAACAATTTGGAATGTGTTAGAGTTAGATGTAAGGTCTGAGTCTATACAACTACATACTGAAAAAAAAGAAAAACAGAAAACATGGTGGGGGGACTTACTGACTATGGGCTTAGCAAAGTATTTTTGTTTTCTTTTTTGTTTGTTTTAAATATGATTCCAAGAGCACAGGGAACAGAAGCAAAAAAATATGCAGATGGGAATTGCTGCTTACAGTCAACAGAGACAATGCTGAAAGGCTAAAATTTGCAAACAAAACATTTGACAAAGAGCTAATAGCCAAAATATAGAAGAAACTCAAACAATTCATTAGCAAGAAAATAAGTAAACTGACTAAACATAACCGTACATAGATTTTAGGATTATTTGTCTGATAGTATAGAGAATGCTGATATTTTAAGAGAGAATTCACTTACTCTGTAGACCATTTTTTATAATACAACAATTTTCACAATATTGATTCTCCTAACCCACGCACAAGGTTGTGGTCTTTCCATTTTCTAATGTTCTTTTTAATTTCATTCTTCGGTGTTTTGTAATTTTCATTGCTGAGGTCTGTTACCCTTTTGGTTAGGATAATTCTAGGTTTTTATAAAGCTATTGTGAATGGAATTATTTTCCTGATTTTTTTCTTGGCAAGTTCCCTATTAGTATATGGAAAAGTCATTGATTTTTTGAGTGATTTTTGTATCCTGCCTATTAACTGAACTTGTCTATTAGATCTAAAATTCTGGGGAAAGATCATGTCATCTGAGAATCAGAATAATTTGCTACCTTTTCCTAGTTGTGGCTCTTATATTTTTCTTTTGCTAAAAAACAGATCTTAAATTTTCTCCTTAGTTGAAAAGTTTATCTGAGATAAAGTCGTTCACTTTATTTTTGGAATGAAAGTAGAGACAAGTGTATATTAATTCTGTCATTGGTTATTTAGTAGAGGATCAGTAGATGTAACTTATAACAATAGAAAATCAAATAATAATAAAACCACTAGAGAAAAATGCAAACTTCTCAAATAATCAGAAGGAAACATACACCAAATGAAACAGAAAGACAAAATCTATAGTAAAATAAAATAAGGCAACAATAAAAACTCAAAAATGTAAAGTAGGAAATGTATAAAACAGTACTATCAGATTAAATTATAAAGTTGTACTATACATTAGTACACATCTAATGAAATTACTGTGAATTTATAAAAATCAAAACATATGTAAAGATGTAGGAAAGCATAGATAGAAAAACTTAAAACTTAATGTCTTATATATCTGAGTTCAAACTAAGGGTTAAATGAGAAAATATAAGGACATTTTATAATGGTAGAAGTTATAACTATAATACAAGTCTAACACATGTGAGTATGTGCAAAAACACATCAGCTTTCATAAGTCAAAATATATAAAAACATAAACAGAAATAAGCAAAAACACATACTTAACTAGAAACTTCAATTCACCTTTCTCATGCCAAAACAGTTTAGGTGGGTATATATAACGTGTAAGGATATAAAACCCCATATTTCTTAAATTATAAATTACTTTTGTTTAGCACATGTTGAACTCAGAATAAAATGATAAAGAATTCATGAAACAATTATAAAAGTTGACCATATAGTAGACCAGAGATAGAATACCAACTTAGGCTTCCAAATAAATTAAGGACAGTATTTGATTACAATTCAATTCATTGAAACTAGAAATTAAATATGGAACAAACAAACAAAAAATTCCCTAGTACCTGGAAATTAAAACAGTTTCTTAAAGAACATTTTATTAAAGTAAACCTCAACTAAAAATTCAAAGCATTTAGAAAAAAGCTGCTAGAAATACCACATGTTAGAAATTACAGATTTAGGGTCAGGAATTTAGCTCAGTGGCATAAGCACCTGTCTGACAAATACAAGATTGTTTTGGTAACAGTATCTAAAAAATATATACATTTATCTAAAAGAATCTTTGGAGTAAAATTTGTAATGCTAAATCTTTATGTTAATAAACAAAAAGGAAAAAATGCCATATATTATTTTCCACAAGGAAGAACTCAAAGAAAATATAGAAATATAATGAAAGCTAAATATTGAAATTAATAAATTATAAGAAGAAATAAAACATTAGAAAATATAAAATGACAGGCTAAATACACAATTCCCAAGGCTAACTGTAAAAAAATACAATAAAATAAATAGGAGAACTACACAATGTAAGAAAAGATCATAGAACAATATCTTTAAAACATAGGATAAGTTAAAATAATAATTTAAAAGTTGCCCAATTGTATGTCACAAAATTGAAAACTTAGCTCAAAAAGATACATTTGTAGGAAACTATCAATTAATAAAGTTGACTCCAAAAAAGTAGAAATGATTCTCAGTAACCTAATTGCCACTAAAGAAATTTAAAATGTCACTGAGCTACTTCTAAACAAAGTGCAAGGCTTTAATACTTTCACAAGGGAATTCCACTACAACAGCAAGGATCTGATGGTCTAAAACCATGCAAAATGTTTGTGACGATCAGTCTTGGATGTCCACGTGACTGGGTTGAAAGAGAGCTCACGGATGGGTGTGTCTGTGAGGTTATTTCCGGAAGTGGTTGGCAAGTGGGCCAGCGTGCTGAGTGGGGAGATCTGAGCTGACCTGAGCAGCACCATGCAATGAGGGGGCGCTCGGCTGAAGGAGAGTGGGAGGAGGAAGCAGCTGTACTTGAGCATCCATGGACTCGTCTCACTGACCAGTGCATGTTTCCTACCTCCTTCAGCCATGGCCACGGAGTGTGACCGGCACCAGCCCCTGTCCCAGGCCTCCCAGCCCCACACTGGGCTGCTTTAGTGGTGTCTCGTGGTCTGAGACTTCCAGCTTCCAAGACTGAGCGCCACCAGTCTCAGGGCTCCTCAGCCTGCAGTTGTGGGATTACTCAGCTTCGGATCACGTAAGTCAGTGTAGTAAGTCAGTTCTTGTATTTATTCAACTAATTCTGCTCCTCTGGAAACAATGGCCAATACCATATTATAAGTCTAGCTTTCCTTTAAAAATAACAGCTTATAAATTCTTAATCCCACACATGTACTGTGTTAAAAACATTACAAAGCTAAAATATATGCATTTTAAAAGTCCATAAGTAAATTATTAACAAAGATAATGCAGTCATTACTTAAAAGTTAATAAAGTAAGACGAAATAGACAAAAGTTCATAATGTAAGAATTGATTTATACTAAATTGGAACTGGAGATTGAGCTCACGACCTCGAGCTTGCCAGGCAAGCAGTGTGCCGCAGAGCTATATTCGATTAATACTAAATTAATGATCAGTAGTCTAATGTGAAAAAATAAGTGCAGTATTATCCTCACAAATCCTAACAATACGCTGGATAAAATTGAACATCTCTTCTTGAATAACATTAGTTATGCATTAGTCCCCAGCACGGTGGCTGTACCACAGCATCCTGAAATGTCTCTTCACTAAGCACCTGTCACCATGCCGGTGCTAGCAACCTACCATCCTCAGTTGCTTGGTCTACAGCTATAACTGGCTTCTGGTCTTTGGCATATCTCTTGCTCTTCCCATTATGTATCATGGTGATTTTATGAAATACGATTTAGATCATTTACTCCCAAGCCCAAAACACAATTCCTTTACACGCAGCATGACGTGCTCCTTTTAGTAAGGCCTGCAGTTCCTGCATTGTCCAGTTTCAGCAGGGTGCCCCGTCCCTATCCTGAACCACCTGCCCAGCCCTCAGTTGCCTTCCTCCTCAAATAGTCGGGGGTTATCTCTGCTTTTAGCCTTTTATATCACTACTTCATCCTGAAGGATTTTTCCCTGAAATATGTTGTCACTCAAGTTTATATTGAAGGGCTGATTTTTCATAACATTTCTCTGACTATTCTCTTTAACAGTTTCCTTTACCTCCCCAGGGGTCCCATTTCTTACCCATTCCACTGTCTCATTTTCTCCAGGGCATTTCAGTCTATCTGAAATACCCAGGTTATTTGCTATTCTTTCTCCTTCAGATAGAATGAAGAGCTCCACCTGAATAGTATTATTGTTTTTGTAGCCCGAAATTAGAATGTGTGGGATCCAGGGCTTAGGGCCACACTAGTCTGTAAGGTGGGTGGGAGCAGCTCAAACCAGAGCTTTTCTGCAAGTGGCTGCCTTCATATTTGAAGAGAATTAGCTGGGACAGCCACAGATAAGCTTGTCAAACAATAGATCTGATTCAAAATTACAGTAGGTAATATCCAGTAACTTAAAAATTGCACTTAAAATAAATGTAAATTCCAGAGGAGATTATTAGGAAATTGTTTCAGTAACTTTCCTGTAAGTGAGATACAGTTGATACCCACAATTTAAAAGAGTTTATTTGGGCCCATGATCTTTAGCAAATTCAGTCTATAATCAGCTGACTCCATGTTATGGACACAAAGAAACAGAGGTCAAAAACAGGAGCCAGTGTTACCAGTTTCTGTGGTGCTCGGGTCTTCTTTTAGAGGTAATATGTTGTTCTCGATAAAGAAATAAAAGAATCAAGTATAAATAGTGGCACGAAAGTTTTACAATATTTATTAAAGGCAGAGAAAAAAACAGAAGGGTAGGGAAAAAGCTGCTTCTGCTGGGAGATTAGGCCAAGTAAAAAGAGAGGAAAAATAAAAATAAAAAAATGCGTACGACAGTCTACAGTGGGTTGCCGTGAAGAGGCATGATAGCCAGTGCTTAACACTGATGGTCCTTTTTTGGTATTTCCCACATTAGTGCAAGGTCTGGGTCATCCTATCAAAACCCTACTTGAGTTCGCACAAGAAGTCCACATAGCTGGAGATACAGCTCAGCGGCACAGTGCCTGCCTGGAAAGTGCAAGGTCCTGAGTACAAAAAAAAAAAAAAAAAAAAAAAAAAAAAAAAAAAAAAAAAAAAAAAAGAAGTCCACATACAGGGTTTTGGGAACTGCTCTGTGCATGTGTTTCAGGATCTTGGCCTCCTTTCCTAGATATTTTTCGGCACACTGTCTTCTTGGCTCGCCAGGGAGACAGATTCACCCTTCTAGGTAGAGACCCACTTCTTCTGAAGAGACCCCAGCTTCCAACAGTCCCTGTAGCTCTGAACGCTTCAACAGGTTAATCCATCAATGAGTAGAACCTCACGTCTAAATATATGAGTCTTTGGGGAGACATTCTAGATCTAAATCATAACCAAAAATATCTTAAAATATTTTTAAAAATCCCCAGACCCCAACATGTAAAACTATTTACATCACAGCAAAAAGTTTAATGAAGGTAACAAGAATGAATTTTGTAGGGGAGTTACATGCTTCCACATGGGTTTTTCCTGCTTATAAAGATGGCCCTTTCATTACTTTCTGAGCAAAAATTCACATAGTTTTTCCTCTTCCACGTACTTTTCTTTACAATTTTCTCATTTATTTATTTTCTTTGTTTCTTTACATAAACTGATGCTTCAAATTTTTCAAGAGGATGAGATTGAGCTGCTGGGATTGTGCATTGTTCCCATCAGTCTGACATGTGCTTTTTTTTCTGTAGGAAGACATTTCTACAGACACAGTGAATTTTAAATGAACCAAAGACATGCTAGAGATGTGTGTTTAAAAAATGATTCCTCACTTTCTTTCAAGTTTCCCTGTTTCACAAGAAATTCACCTTTAGTGTATTAAATAATGACAAAAATCACAGCTATACATTGTTAAATTACACAGTCAGGATAGACAGTCTTTATGACAATCCCGTGAAGGAGGGAAGAAAATCGGAGACATTTCTATCTAATGAGCCTATAGTCGTCAGTGAAACAGCTTTGATACATGTTTAAATACTGCACTGTTTTTCTGATGTGAGAAACTAAAAGTGTCAATAAAATCCAAATGTGTAATAGATATTGGGAAACTGGAAGACAATATTCAAATGGGGAGGGAGACAAAGTGGGAGGAGGGAGGAAGGGACGAAACAAAAGAAATAGAAGGAAACATGGAAACAAAACTTTTATAAATAAGCAGGTGGAAAGAAATTGAAGGGAAAGGAAGAGTATGGGGGAATAAAACAAGAAGCAAGATAGATGTACAGGTACAAATTCTCTATGATGAATATTATCATTATGTACATCAAAAACATACAAATAAAGAACTCCAACTAAATTGTGCATAAATCAGTCATAAAAAGAAAATGGTAAGCACCCACAGATGGCATAGAAAATACTTCTAGTTTCAGTTTTTGAGACATCTCCACACTGATTTCCACATTGATTTCACCCGTCTATGCTGCTACTAACAGTAGAGAGGGATTCCCTTTTGCCCACAGCCCTCCAGCATTTGTTGTTGGTTGATGATTTCTATCAAGAAATCATCTGTCTATGCTATCTGATAATGACTATTATCAAATAGTCATTCTTTCTGGAGTGACTTGGAATCTCAATGTTGTTTTAATTACTTCTCTTAAATGACTAGGAATGTTGAACCTTTTAATATATTTATCTGTGTCTTCTACCTCCTCATCTAAGAAGTGTCTGTTCATTTCAGATGCCCATTTTTGGACGGGGTCTTTAAATTTGAGGGTGTTTGATTTTCTTAGTTCTTTATGTATTCTAGATATTACTAGTGTATCTGTGACAGAGGTGGAAAATTTTTTTCTTACTCTGTGGGTGTCTCTCCATTCTGTTGGTGATTTCTTTTACTGTGCAAAAGCCCTTTAATATATTGCATTTCTTCTCTGAGAAGTGTGTATTCATTTCAGATGTCCATTTCTGAATTGGCTTTCCAAATTTGGGGGGTACAATATTTTTAATTCTTTGTATGATACAAATCCTTTGGGAGACAACTGGTTAAGACATTTTCACACTCTGTGTGTTCTCTCTGCATTCTGTTGGTGATTTATTTTGCTGGATGAGTTTTTAATAGGATAAGATCCTAGTTGTTGATTCTTTTTATTATTTTCTGTATGATTGGATTTTTAAAAATGAAATTTTTGCCTACACTTATGTGTTCAAGAGTTACATCTACTCTGTCTTCCAGAAAATTTAATATTACTGTCTTAGTATTTAGATCTTTGATTCAGTTTAATTATAGTTTAGTGCATGTTGATAGACATGGTTCAAATTTTAGTCTTTGGCTTGTGAAAAGCCAGTTTTTCCAGCAACATTTATTAAAGAGGTTTTCTACCAGCCAACATGGTTGGCCCCTTTGCGAAAGATGAGACCGTGTAGTATGCTTAGAGTTGTTTCTGCATCTTCCAATCTGTTCTGTTTATCCTCAAGTCTGTATTTTCCAATAGCATACTGTTTTTATAACAGTAGCTTTGCAGTATAATTTGAAGACAGAGATTACTATAATACCCTCTGCTTGCATTTGTTGATCAGAACTGCTTTTGTTATTCTAGGTCTCTTTTGCTTTCAAATGAATTTTTTGGAATACATTCTCTAACTCTGTGAGATATACCATTTGTATTTTGATCAGGATTGCATTAAATCTGTATAATGATTTTGGAAGTATAACCATTTTTACTAGTTTGGCTCTTCCTACTGAAGAACAAGGGGTATCTTTCTATTTTCTAATATCCTCTTTTATCTTCATTTTCTGAGTACTGTAATTTTTACAATACAAGTCTTCTAATTCCTTTAAAAGATTGACATCTAGGTATTTATTTTTTATGTTAACGTGAAACATATGGTTTCCTTAATTTCTCTCTCAGTGAGTTTGCTATTTGTGTACAAGATTTCTATTGATTTTTGAGTGTTGATTTTGTATCCAACTACACTACTGAACCTGGTTATTAAATATGCAAGTCTTTTGATGGAGTTGGGGGATCTTCTATGTAGGGTATCATGTCATCTGCAAATAATGATAATTTATTTCTTTTATTTCTTTCTCTTGCCTATTATCTCTAGTTAACTTTTCCAGAACTGTTTTTGAATAGGAAAGGTGATAGTGGACATCTTCTTGTCTTGTTTCTGATTTTAGAGTGAAAGTTTTTAATTTTTGACCATTGAATAGAGTATTGGCTATCAATTTGTCATAAATGGCTTTTATCAGACTGAGATAAAGACTTTCTTTTCCAATTTTGTGTACTTTTTATCATGAATATGTGTTGGAATTAGCCACATGCTTTTTCTGCACCTATTTCTGTGATCATGTGATTTCCATCTTAAGCTATGTTAGTATGGTGTATTACATTTACTGATTTATGTATGTTGAACCATCCCTGCAATCCTAGGATGAATCCTACTTGATCATAATCTTCTTAATGATTTGCTGCATTCTGCTTGCCAATATCTTATTGAGCATTTTAAAATCTATGTTCCCTGGGGATGTTGGCTTGTAATTCTCTTTCTTGTTTGGATCCTTCTCTCGATTTGGTATCAGGGTAATGCTTGTTTCCAGGAATGACTTTGGAAGTATTGTTTCCCTTTCAGTTTTATTAAGGAGTTTGAGAGGTCGTGGCATGTCTTCTAAATTCCTTATATAATTAAGCAGTGAACCTATCAATACCTACATTTTTCTTTGTTGGTAGGTTTTTAAGTACATTGACTGATACTGATTTATTTAAAATTTTCCTACCTTCATGACTCAGCTTTGGTAATTTATATGTATCCAGGAACCTGTCCATTTCTTCTGTGTTTTTCATCTTATTATATTATTAATTATAATAACTAATAATTATATTATTACAATATAATTAATAATTAATTATATTATCTTATTATATAATTATTATTATATTATATTATTGACTATTTTCTGGATTTCTGAAGAATCTGTTGTGATCTCACCTTTTTCATTCCTAATTGCATGAATTTTAGTCTTTTTTCCATTTTTGATAACATTGGTTAATGTTTTGTCAATTTTGTTTCGTCTTTTAAAGCCCAACTCAATTTGTTGATCTTTTTGTACTGTTTCTTATCTCAATTGCATTAATTTCTGCTTTGATCTTTATAATTTCTTCCTTCACACAAGATTTGGACTTGATTTACTCTTGTTTTTCTAGAAACTTTGAGGATCAACGTTAGGTTATGTATTTGATTTCACTCTATTTTTCTAATATGGGAATTCACTGCTATAAATTTTCCTCGTAGGTCCCATAACTTCTTGTATATTGAAATAGCATTATTATTTACTTGTAGAAAATATCTAATTTTTTCTTTAATTTCATCTGTGACTCATTGGTTGTTCTAGGAGGTGCTATTTAATTTCCATGTGTTTATGAAGTTTGTGTTGCTTATTTTGTCATGATTTTCAATTTTATTACACTTTGGTCTGATTATGTGTGGAATAACTTCATTCCTTCACAGTTAAGCATATTCTATGAGCTAATATGTGGCATTTTGGAGAATGTTACACTCTCAGCTGAGAAGGATGTGTATTCTGATTTTGTAGAGTAGAACATTCTGTAGACATCTACTAGTTCTTTTTCTTCACAGGTTTGATTCAGTTCTGATATATCTTTGTTGATTTTTCTAGTTAATCTGTCTATTTGTGGTAGTGGTATACTGAAATCCCCTCATTATAACTATAACAGTGCTTATTTGATGTTTCATTACTGCTAAAATTTGTTTTAGATAGCTGAGATATATATATATATATATATATATATATATATATATATATATATATATATATCTTGGATTGTTCCTTTACACTTTTGTAGTGACCATCTTTGCCTCTTGATTGATGTTGGTTTGAAATGCACTTTGACCACAAAGAGAACAGCTACTCATACTTTTTTTCTGGATTCCTATCACATGGAGTACTGTTTTCCAACCTTTAACTTTCACACTATGCATTTCTTTTTTAATTAAATACATTAATTGTATGCAGCATATTGTTGGATCTTGCTTCCTGATTCATTTTGTCAGTATTCTTTGATTGTTTGAGACTGTTTACATTGAAAATTGTGATATTATTGACTTATCTTCATCATGGTATTTTCATATTGTTGGTTCCCTCTTTTTTCTTATGTTGCCTTGCCTAGTGGATTTCTTCTGTTGGGGTTCATGAAGTTGTAGTCCTTGTTATTTTTTTCTACAATATCCTTCAGAACAGTTTGGAATGCTGATCATGAATTTCCTCAGGTTTTCTTTGACATGGAAGTATCCTATTTCTCCAACAATTTTGATAACTAGATTTTCAAGGTACATCAATATGGGTTGGAGGATGTTTTCTTTCAGAACTTGAAATACCTTACTCCAAGCTCTCTTTGATTTGAGGATTTTTATTCAGAAGTCTGCTCTGATTCCAATGAGCTTTCCTTTATGGATGATTTTCTTGCAATACACTATTTTTGTGTTGAATTTCTGGAATCTTGAGTATTAGATGCCTCGATGTAGAATTTTTTTTTTTTTAGCATGGCTAATGGAAGTTCTATATGCCTTATCTGTATGTCAAATTCTTTTTCCATGCTTGGAAAATTTTTGACCTTGCTTCTGTGAAAAGTTTTTTTCTGTGTCATTTGTACTATCTCTTGCTTTTTCATGGACTCCAATCAATGTTACGTTATTCTTTATTGCATCATCTAGCAGCTGTTGATTGATTTTTTTGCTTCAAGTTTTCTAAGGAGTTACAAGAATTTCAGTTTTGAGCTGATGAATGAAAATAAAGTTTGCCTGTGAATCCCATTAACATGCATGCTGACATCTGTACATAGGGAGCTATTGTTAGGAAAAGCCCTGTACCTAAAAAGAGAATTCAAAGACGTTTCCATAAATTGAAAACATGTAAACACTTGTTTCATGTATTTTTTTCTCCCAATTTATTAGTGTATTCAATGAAGTTTCCATTTTAGGATGTCTTTGTTAACATTTTAGAAATTCTTAAACCCAGCTTGGCCTTCCAGGTTTTTCCTGACCAATGAATGCCTTAGAGTTTTGTCTTGTGTAGTTACAAAGCAGAAGTCTTCTATATTGTTGGTAATGATACAAACTAGTGTTGCCACTATGGAAATTGACATGGCCATTTCTCAAAAATTCTAAAAAGATAAATCATATTTTATCCACCTATCCCTCTTTTTAATATGTTTCTGAAGGTATTAAAGTCATCATACTACAATAATACATGCATGCTTATGTTTATGGTACCACAATTTGTGAGAGTTAAATTTTGGAAACACCCTACATGTTCATCAGGCTATGAATGGATAAATATAATGTATTTTCACACAAAGGAGAATCCTCTGCCACAAGGAAGGATAAATTTGTCTCATTTGTGGGAAAAAAGATGGAGTCCATAATGCTAAGTAAAACAAATCAGACACCGGTTACATATCATACGGCTTCTCTCAAATGAGATATCCAAAATGCACTAATTCAAAGAGAAAAGTAAAATGTAAATAATGGGAAACAGGTAGACTTTGTAGAGATGATAAGGGAATCTGGGGGTGCTTGGAGAAGGGGATACTGCAAGGGGAAGGGGAAGCAAAGTGCTTGAGATGGTGTATCCATGTATCAGTTCCTGAGAGGAATGCAATCATGTACATTATAAACAACTACTCATAAAAATTAAGGTTAAAATATCATTAAGCAAAACAAAAAGAAGAGGAAGCTACAGAATTGTCACATTCAAATCATACTCTGTCAAGTCAGGAAATACTAGTCTTTATATTTAATGGAGGAAGTCTCAACATCATTTTAACTCCTCTCTCTTTTCTTCTTACTTTGGTCTGTTTTGCCAAGCACAGTTCTCTAGAGATCCACCAGGTCACTGTATCTATTAACTGTCTGCTCTTAGTCATCACTGAGTAGTCTTGTGTGAGGTGGAGGGACACAAGCAGAGGTGTCCCTAGAAGGGCATCACATTTCTTACTAGTTTGAGGCTCCTCCTACTTTTGTACCAGAATAAGTGCTGTTGTGAACATTCATGTATAGATTTTTGTGTCAGTATAATTTATATTTTTCTGGGATAAATGTCAAGGAATATGCCTACGTGTTGAGAGTTTTCATAGATTTCAGAATGCCATGCTGTCCTACATTCTATAAGCAATGCACAAGTCAGCCTGTCTTTCTGCATTCTAGCAGTGGTCAGTGTCATGGTCACTATTATCTCAGTGGCTCTTGGAAGGTGGTCATGCCAGCATCTTTTTGTCTAATGTTACATTTCCATAATGCACAGTGATGTGAAATGCATGCTCGTTTTCCACATGTCCTCGTTATCTGGCTGTGACTGTTAACCATGATATGTCAACTTGATTGGATGAAGAAATCCCCAAAGGGTTGGTAAAGCATATGCTGGTATTGTCTGGTGGGTCATGAAGGTGTGGCCTGGAGTACTATACCTGGCCCCTAGTCCAGGGATTTCTCTCTGGTACTGTTCTCCTCTTCTGCTTCCAGGCCACCATGAACTAAACTTCTTAGCTCTGCCATGCACTTCTGCTATGATGTTCCTGCCATGAAGCCAGCTGACTATGGATGAAATTCTCTGAAACCATAAGCCATATAAACCTCCCTCCTTAAACTGTTAGTGTCTGTTATTACTTTACAGGTATAGGAAAGCTGAAGAGTACAATCAAGTGATTTTTTTTTTGTCTTTTGTCTAATTTGTATTGCCTTGTTAGCTTTTTCTCAAGTTTTTTTTTGCATCTTATATAAGTATGATTTGTCACAATTATGAACTAATAGTGATATACGTGTTAATTAAAGTTCGTATTTTATTCAGATTTTCTTAGCTTTTACTTAGTGTTCTTTTTTCCAATCTAGGATTCATTCATTCATGAAGACAAATTACTTTTAATTTTTTTAAATAAGCACTTCCTGAATGATGTTCTCAGATTTTTTTTCCTCTTACTTTTGATGCTGTGTTTTGTGATTCTTTGTTTTTATACAGGGTTTTGCTATGTACTTCAGGCTGCACTTGAACTCACTATGAGCCCAGACTAGCCTCGATCTCTTGGTGATCCTGACTTAGCCTCCTGAGTGCCAGAATTACAGGTGTATACCCAGATGATAATGCCTGACTTTAAGGAACACTGGCCATACATTTTGTACAATTTCTCTGAATTGTGATGTGACTTATTAAAAATATGATTAGACTTAGAGTCTAGGTTTTGGGGAGAAGATCACAGAGTTAAAGTGACACTTCCTTTGCTTCTGACTGAGAGTGCGCACAATCAAAATGCTTTTTCCTTTGGTTTATCATCTGGTGATGAGGTGTGGTCAGCAGAACCAGCTGTGGTGGTCTTCTTATCCCTACCCGTGCTGCACCTTTGCAGGGAGGTGCTTGGAAGAGCACCATGGAACTAAGTGTGTATTCGGTTCTAACTTCTGAGAGTGGGATATTTTCATAAATATCACTGAACTCTTCTGGTCATGAGATTGGCCCTGAAACGTTTCCATTATTACAGTTCCACAGGTTAAAAGATATAGCTTCTTAAGTTGAATTTGCTTTCATTTTGTTATGAATATACATAAGGAAACATTTATTATGAACCATTTTATTTCCTCTTCTGTAAATCCTAAAGTCGTTCTTTGCTGATTTTTTAATATTTTAATTCTTGTCTTAATGATTTGTAGAAATTCCATTTTGAAAACTTTTATTTCTGATAAAACTTCTAAAATATTTACTTACTTTAGAGTTTTCTTTTGCCGATTTTCAAGATGAAAAATATGTGAGGCCAAATTAATTACCTTCATGGGTTCTGTATTTTTGGCACATTAAAAATTATTAAAAATTCTCCAATATTTTAAAATAACTTTAATGTTTTCATATTGAATGAATCTGGATTTTTATTAGTTTTTGAGATAAGATAGACATCCAACCTCATAGTATTTTTAAATCAGTTAAATTGTACAATGTGCCAAGTTTTTTTTAGAAAAAAATGAATTTCTATGGGTGATATTTAAGTTTGTGTGTGTGATTAATTTCACTAAACATTGTATTCAAGGTGCATCCCTTTTCCTACAAGTGACTCAAATTATTTTATGGCAGAGTAATAATCTATTATGTACTTTTCAGCCTCTTAAACTCTGGATTATCCTTGAGATGAATCAAGATGATTGCTTTCATCTGTATTATACTGAATATTCTGGTTATGAGTTAAATGTATGAGTGTTTGCATTTAAAACTGGCACCATACAATGTCCATAATAATATTTTTAAATGCTTGCTTTTCCTTTAGATTGCTTTCAACAGCATAGAAAACGTTGTGACTATTTGACATCCTGCAAAAAAAAAAAAAAAAAAAAAAAAAGCTACCTATGTATTATATTCAGTAACTCTTTTTCCCCATCTTCTAAACATTTTCCCCTGTGACCTGCAGCTCTGGAAGCAAGTACTGCTCCAGACCCTTGACATAGCCTCAGAAAGCAGTGCCCGCAGGGAAGGCTGGACAGAGGCACAGCTCTGGAGGAGGAAAACACAGGAGCCCAGACCACTTCCTGTTCCTCGGAGAGCCAGGGGAGCCAGAAAGAATTGCTCCTAATGTGCACATCAGAAGTGGACACAGTCTCCTCACTTGGGAGGCAGGCTTGCACTGTGGCCTTCAGAAATCTGCTGGACTTGTTACTCCCCGGGTTTCTGCTGGCTGTCACTTTTCTGTAGCAGGCTGCTGCCAGGCCCTGATGAAGAGGAGGGTTCAGTTCCCAGGACTACTTTTCTGTGACCAGGCATATTCCTCTCCTCAGTGTCCAGGATCCCCAAGAATAGAGAATATAGCTGCTGCATGCTGGAGCCCTCTGGCATGCAGGTGCCCATCTCAGACCCTGTGAGCACCTCACACAATAGTGTACTTTACACAGCCTGTTCCACTAGGGAACCTAAACTGATACAGAACCCCAAGAAGACACACACCAGAAATGTAAGGGTTGGAAGTCTGGACCAGGACTCCTGGCTGTGCACCAGAAACCAAGTCTCATAGATGCAGCCTGCTCAAGCCCCCCAAATATCACCGCCCTATGCCATAGGTTTGCTAGATAATGGATCCTATCTGCAGATGGAGATGCTGCAGCCCTGGAACACAGCTCTCACTGCTGTGGGGTAAGCTGAGAGTGACACAGAGGGTCCGTGGGGAAGCCCTGCTCCTTTAGGGGGAGACCATGAGGCTGTCCTTCTCTAGCTGTGAGTCCCCTGCCTTCCTATTTGCTAAGGACCCTGTGATTATAACAGACACACCCAGCTAATCCAAATTATCCCTTCATCCCAACTCTTTAATGTGATCCCATCTCCAGAGACCATTTTGCCAAGTAAGATAACTTAAATTCTGGAAGTTAAGGTGTGAACCTCTTGTGAGGGGAAACGTTTATTCAACCTACCACAAAATGACAATACTCTTTATATTACCTGGAAGTGAGGGCCAGTCTGCTTGTCACTGACAGGAGATAGCCCTACTGCAACAACACCCAGCCATTGATCTGTTTTTAACTTCTGCTCAGCACCTGCCATCCCTTAAGGCTGTTTTTTGTTCTGGTTGCTTCTGGCTATGTCATTCCTAAACTACTGCTGGCTGAGAAATCAGACAGGTGAGGTTGTTGTCTGCAGGAGGAAAGCATTAAATACACTAGGTATGCATTCAAAATCCAAACTACAATAGTGAATTTCTAGATTTTTTCCTTGGTTTAATCTAAGTAAGTGTTTACCCCAATTCTTTGGTGAAATCTGATAAAATACGGTATGCTACAAAATAGAATAAAGGAAATCTCATGGGTGCAGATAGAAGTTTGAAATCACTGGTGATAACTGAGATTTAAAACCATGGAATTGTAGAGGAGACCTAGAAAAATCAGTGTTGAGAGAAGGGAAAGATGGGTTGGAATGAGTCTCTTCTAGCTACATTCTCCAGTTAATTTACAGTCTCCTAACGTATTCTGTACCAGTTGAAGACCTGTGAAGCAAGGAGGAGCCAGAAAACAAGAGACTTTCTTCAGACTTTCATTTTCATAAGCTTTCATTTTTACATGTAGTCAATCATTGTAATTTTTTTAAAAAAATAATAGTTAATTTTCTTAATGTCTTCCTTTTTCATTTAACATTATTCATTTAGTTGCAGAAAAACCCATATCAAACCAAATGGAAGATGTTGCACAGAGGAATCTAGACTGCAACAACTTTATAGTCTCCAGTGGGCAGGGGGACTATAATACTGTCCAAATCACCAGCAAGAAGTCAGCTTGGAGTCCAGTTTAAATACAGTTTACAGACAGGAAATACAAGGTAAATATCAGACTGTTAAATGATTGGTTACGAGAATTAAGTCACATTACCAGGCTAGTTAACTCTAAATAGATTTCTTTAAAAGGAGTTGTTTATTATAATATCCTGGAAACAAGGAGAGAGGGTTTAAGCATCACAAACAAGGTTAAAAATGTTCTTCATTCCAAACAAAGTCCTTGAAGCAAATTGGAATAGTCACCTTGGCCCAGTGCTTTATCAGAAGAAAAACAGCTGCACCCAGACAGTCAAGGCTGACTGAATTCAGCAGGGTGTTTACATGACAGACAGCAGGAGCATAGGCAAAGGCGACTATTTGATTTTAACTTGCTATAGCATGTCTATAAGTTTGCTCTTCTATAACTGCACCTTTACCACTTACATAATTGTGTCCTTGCATTTATATAAAGGTGCCCTTAAAATTAAAACCTTGAATTTTCATAATTTGCAGCTTTCATCCTTTCCTATAAGTGTTTCTTTCTAGCCTTGTTTTAATATGTATTAGTTAACATGCACCTAGTGTTTTGGTATTTCCCTTTCAAAAGGACATCAAGTCCTCTGGGCTCACTTCTCATGAGTGAGAAGTGCATCCACTGAAGTCCAGTCTGCCAGATGCAGATATCTGTATGTGATCTTTTCCTTCTTCTAGAAGTTTGTTAAGCTAGTCTGAAACTTTAGATCCAAAATGCCATTATCAATAAATCACAGCTACTACATTTATTGATTTTGAAGGAGCATTATAGAGACCATGCTTCTCATATGATCTTTGTCTGGATTGTGGTGGTATAAACAGGAAATATACACATTCTAAACTTTTTCTCCAGTTTTAAAACAACACATTGTTTAATTTTAAACATTAAAAGCCAAGACATCTTACTTATAAGAAAGGAAATTAATTAAACTATGGTTTCTATGATGGGAATAGTTGACAATAGCTATTTGGATATTTAGTGTAGTTAAAGCAGCTTCACTGTCAAAAATCTATATTTTTGTACCAGGTCTTAATTTTTCCTGACCTGTTTTATGTTTTACAAGTGGTATGTTATTTCTTTTGGTGACATTTCTTGCAGGGTAAGAGCACTTGTTATCTGAAAATATCCTAATGAAGTCATGCATAGTTTGTAGTTTGGCTGAATATAGAATTTTTCCCTTCGAAAAGTGGGAAAGGCTTTCCTTTAAAATCTCATAGTAAAGTTCCATTTGCATTTGTGTTCAGTGGAATAAAAAAGAAATTTGGTTTTAGCCTGAGATTTTTTCTCTATATTTATACTTTTTCTGTGGTAAATAAACATTAATTATTATAGTCATCTGATTCTGTTCTCCATTTGCTGCTGAGGATTCAAATTTCTCTCCAACCCAGGCACTCTGCTCAACTAGTTCTTTGATTTTGCTTCTCTTTGTGCTCAGTTCTATCCTGTGCTACCTAATATCACATAAGCTGGGTCTCCGGGACCGTTTTTCAGTCTCTTGTCATCTTGATCTCAAATCAACGCCAATGTTTTGTTCTTGTGGCCCACCATTGCCTGCAATCCATGCTCCTTTTAGTTTAGGATACTGCTAAGATTTGCATTCACTCATTTCTCAGGTGTATTTTCCCTTGGTATATAGTAAAACGAAAAGGTGTGCCATTTCCTTGTCCTAATTACCTATTCCCCAGGCTTCCCAAAATCTGAAGAACACTCTTTACATGTCCTGGGATCTCTATTATATTTTCTTAGTCACTTCTATTGACATCAGTTAGAGAGAAGGACATCATAAGCATGGTCAAATTATCATTTTCAATGAAGTTTTCAGGAATCCATGTAGTAGAATAGCCTTAGATTAGACATCTCTCAAATTGAAAGCTATTTATAACCAATATGCAGCATACATGAGTCATCTTTTCAGGATTCTATATAGGTACATTAGTCAGTTTTTTGTCACCACACCAAAATACTCCAGAAAAATTACTTATGAAGTAAAATTATGTGTTTAGCACAGTTTGAGGAGCTCAAAGGCTTGGTATGGATGGCAGCTCACTTTGGGGGAGGGTCCTCAGGATGCATGGTAGTTCTGGTAACACATGCAGGAAAAGAGGAAGACACAGATGGAGACTGGATGTGATTAGGCTCAAGCTTTTATAATAATCCTCTCATGAGAGTTAATCAGGATCTCAAAAAAATATCCTAGTCCTTTCTAGGACCTTCTAGGACCTAGAACCTCCCATAAACCTTGATTCTTAGGTTGTTTAGTCACTACCCAGGGTCCAAGATCCCAATACCTGAACTTTTGGGGGAACAAGAAATATCTGCATGACAGCAGTGAGGTCTTCTGCTCTTCCCTGCGCAAAGCTCCAACCCACACAACTCATCCTTGTTCACTGTCCTGTGTTGTATCAGCCAAGTATTTATTTCTACAGCTCCCCATACATGTGCACCCATTGGCTTCCGGCTGCCAGGCTGATGACAACTAAAATAAGAGTGATATTTTCTTGCTGATTCCCAAGCTGCTGAGGTAAGGTGCCAATCGGTCTCCTGCAAGGCCTTGGTTTATAATTAGCCCAGGCTTCTTCTGTACCACTGTGCTTCTGCTTACCACTATCTTCTACCCTGCTGTCACCATCCCCTACTGAACCCTTGCCAGGATCCTGATGTCCTCTACTAGACCATGTTTAGCATCCTGATATCCCCCAGGTGACACTCCTCAGTGTCTTTCTATCTCTTACTGAATCACCTCAGCAGCCCACTATTTCCTGCTGGACTCCTTCTGCTTTCTTCACCAGCTACCGTATGCTTCTCAGCATCCTATCATGTCCCACTAGACCCTCTTCAGCATCCCATCAGCCTCTACTGGGCTATCATTGTCATCCCACTTTCCACTACTAGACCATCCTAAGTACCTCACTAGTTCCTACTAGACTATCCTCAGCATTCCACAGTCTCCTAGTAAATCGTCTTTGGCATCACTTTATCCCCTACTGAACCAACCTCTTCATCCTGCCATCCCCAATTGAACCTTCCCTGGCCTCTCCCATCCTGCCATCTCCCACTCGACCCTCTTCAGCATCTCACCATCTCCTACAAGGCCCTCCACAGCATCCCACGTTCTCTGAGTAGACCAGCTTTAGCAGGGTGCCATCCCATACTGGGCCATTCTCAGCTCCTCACCATCCCCTGCTGTACGATCTTCAGCATCTTTAAATCCTATTGGATATTCCTTTCTGCTGTTAAATAACCTTTCTAAAAGTATTTGGAAATCTTGTCTTTAAACCCAAATCACGACCTTCTTCCAAACCTAACTCAGCAAACTCATTTCACTTGCTATTTTCTTTTCTCCCTTAGGGAAGTTATGAGTCAGAGCTGAACTTAGACAAAAAAGGTTGCTGGGGCAAGCACCTTTCATCTCCTAGAGTAAAGCCCTACAGAGAAGGGGGTCGAAAGGGAAGGGCAGAGAGGGAGAATGATAAGGCTGCTAGACATCGAGTGCCTTGAGGCTGCATCTTATAGTCTGGCTCATTATTTTTTTACACACACTCGGGACATTCAGATGCACAGTCTTCTCAATCAAATACAAATAAAAGAAACTTTCAATGTCACATTAAAATGTGACATAAAATGTTTGGGGTAGTGGGATGCTGGTTTATCTAGGTACCATTGCCCTGTGAAAAGTCCTGACAACTCTGAGTGTGTCCATCACAGAGGCGTTAGAAGGGAGACAGGAAACTGACTTTGACTGAGTGGCTGAACATGTCAGGCACATAGTGTATCCTCTTAATCATTCCACCTGATATTGTAGAGCTTTCCTTATGCAATTTACCTATGAGGACTAGAGGGCTTTAGCAATTTGTGCAGGGTCACAGAACTAGCAAGTACCAGAACTAGGATTAGAATTGTAATTTCCCAATTTTGTGAGCCTGCATTATTTTCCCTCAATCCTACTTCATCGCTTTAATGCTGAGGTTAACACACTGTGGTTCACGGGCCAAATCCAGCCTGCTGCATGCAGCGTACATGTGCAGATTCACTGAGCCACCTACTGTTTGGCTGCTTTTGTGCTGCAAAGGCAGCATGTATAGCATGATAGAGATTATATGATTTGCTGGTCTCTGTATTACTGACAACAGCATGGACTAACGCTTCTCAAAGTCTAATTTAAAGTATATCATGTTATATTTCTGTAATGCCAGCATACTTTGTGGCTAACACAGAAACATCACATGTACAGTCTCAGCCTGGGCAACTTAATGACTTAGTGAGATTCCATCTCAAACTAAAAATGATCTAGTCATGTAGCTCAGTGCATAGGCTCTGGATTCAATCTCCAGTACCACCAATAACAATGAAAGTGCAGCTCACTAGAATTCAGGTTCTGATTGAGGAAGTCTGAAGTGGAGCCTGTAGTTCTGTATCCAGGTTCCTGCTCCATGGACCAGGGTTTGAATAGAAAGGAACAGAACAGAACACCCTGAACCTAACTGTTCATGCTTCTCTGAGGTTTCATGGGAAGGTAAAAAAGAACTACCTCTTCTGGCCCCCTCCAAGCTAAAGTAGGTACCTACAATATCTGAGTTCTTCCCTTTCCACAGAATTATGGTCATCAGGGAAGAAGACCAAATCAGGTGCCCATAGTTCATCACTGCTCAGCTGTGAGATCTGAGGAGATGAGCACAGTTGCAGGATCCCTGGTCGGTGAGATGTGGATTCTCATCACCCCATGTATCCCTGCGGTCCTTAATCCTGGCTGTGTATCTGGATTCCTTGGAAACCTAGAAAGACAAATGATATCCCATGGGTGTGAAGTAGTGATTCTTGATCTTGGCCTAAGAGGGATTTTAAAGCATCCTAACAGTTAGGCTCACTCAGACAGACCAAATACGCAGAACCACTGAATATGGGAATCTGGCATCCAAATTCCAGAAGCCTTTCCCAGTGGTGCTATTGCAAAGTTGGACATGGGAATCCCTAACCCAGAGTGAAGACCAGACATTCAGGAGTGTGCTTGTTACTAAACATAAAAGATCAGATAAACATTATCACAATTAGAGTGGGGAATCACAATACCTCACTAATAGATAATTCAACTAGACAAATCAATAAATAACATTAAAGTTGACCCAAACCTTCAAATAAATGGACTTGATCTACATCTACAGAGTACCTCACCCCAAAACAGATACATATTCTCAACATCACATACAACTTTCTCAAATATAGGCCATGTACTAGCCAACCAAACATGGTTAAATAAATGTTGAAGAATAAAAATTACCTCGTGTGTATTATCAGGTCTTGGTACAATAAGAATAGAAATTAATGGCAACAAAAAACACAGAAAGTATGTAAGAAGAAATCAAGGAAAATGTTAGACAGTTCCTGTAGTCAAACAATAATGCACATGCAATATAACCTGAAACAAATCTCTGGGAAACAATGAAAACAATTCTAAGCAGGAAGTAATTAACTGTGAATGCCCACATCAGAAAAACAGAGTAGGTCCAAATAAACAATCTAAGTATGTGTCTCAAGGTCCTAAAAAAAATAACAACCCAAGTCCAGTGGTACAAGGAAGGAAATTATAAAGATGAGAGCAGCAATTCATGAAATTGAGACCAAATATAATACAAAGAATAACGAAAGGAAGAGCTTGTTCTCTAAAAGACTAAACAAAATAAACACTTAGCCAATATTAGCAAAAGGAAAAACAGACCCAAATCAATGAATTTTAAAATTTTAAAAAGGTGAACTCACAGTCTCAAAGTCATTTCTGAAACCTAGCATTGCTCTGATTCTAAGACAGGATTCAGCAATAAAAAGAACTACAAGTGGGTCTCTTTAATGAATATAGACACAAAAGTCCTCAATAATATATTGGTAAACAAATCATCAAAAAGATCACACATCATGATCAAGTAGGTCTCAATGCAAGGGATATAAGGATTGCTTATATCAGCAAATCAATAAATGTAACACATTTCATAAACAGAAGCAAGAACAAAAATTACATAATCATCTCAATAATTAAAAAAGGCCTTTAACAAAATTCAACATCCATTCATGATAACAACTCTAAAGAAATTGATATAGAAGGACCTTATCTCAACCTAATAAATGCCATTTATGATGGCCCTACTGCCTGTATCATATAAAATTGGGAGAAACTTCTAAAATCAGGTCCAAGAAAATGATGCTCACTATCATGGCTCCTACCCAACATAGTGATTGAAATATTAGCCAGAGCAGTCAAACAAGATAAATAAAAGTTATATGCACAGGAAAAGAAGTCAAGTTATTATTATTTGCAAACAATATAATCCTATATATAAATGACCCAAAGAATTTTGACAAAACACTACCTGAATTAATAACCAAATTCAGAAATATAGTAGAATTCAAAATCAACACTCAAAAATCAATAGTATTCTTATATACTAATAATAAACTCACCAAGAAAGAAATTAGGAAAATAAGACCATTTTCAATACATCAAGAAAAATGAAATACTAAGGAACTAACCTAATTAAGAAAATGAAGTACCTTTGTAATGAAAATTGTAGTACTCTTAAAAAGGAGATTGAAGAAGACATCAGAATATGGAAAAGTCCCCCCTTCATGGATAGGAAAAACCAGTATAATCAAAATCACTATGCTTCCAAAACAGATATATAGATTTAACATAATCTTAATCAAAATACCAATAGCATACCTCACTAAACTGGAGAAAAGAATCCTGAAATTCATATGCAACTAAAAGAAACGTGAGGAAATAAAAAAATCATAGGTAACAAGTGCAAAGTGGGAAACATCATAGTTCTGGGCTTTAAGATATACTACAAAACTACCATGATATGAACAGCATAGTACTTGGACAAAAACAGACATATACATCAATGGAATATAGGTAGCACAAACAACACAAGGCACATTCAACCATCTGCTCTTTGAAAAAAGGATCAAACATACACTGCAGCAAAGACAGTCTCTTTAGTTAATAGTGCTGGGAAAACTGACAGTTCACTTGCAGAAAATTATATCTATACTCATGTGTCACACCACATACTAAAATGTTGAAATAGATTGAATGTTGAAAAATCTAAATGTTAAAACAGAAACTGTTATCAACCTGGAAAATAAAATAGGTAACACTCTTGCACAGGCAAGAACTTTTCTGAACAGAATCCCAGAGGCACAAGAGATAGCAACAAGAATAAAAAAAAATTGTGATCGTATCAAGTTAAAAATCTTCTTTACAGAGAAAGATACAATGGAGGGATGAGATGGCCTACAGAATGGGAAAAAATGCTAGCTATTTCTCAGATAGAGGAAAAATATCTAGATATATAAACACCTCAAAAAATTAGACTACCCCCAATGAAAGACTCAATCCAAAAAATGGACAATTTAAGTGAATAAACACTTCTCAGAAGAAGAAGTTCTACTGGCCAATAAATACATAAAAAAGTCCAGTATCTCTGGTCATTAGAGAAATGCAAGTTAAAACCGTGAAATTTTACTCCAGAAACAATGGTTAACATCAAGAAATCAAACAACAAATGCTGATGGTGCAGGAAACTCTTCTATAGTTTTGGAGAGAATGTAAACTACTTACAACACTATGGATATCAGCATGGAGATTCTTCAAAAAAATAAAACTAGAAATTCCATTCAATCTAGTTATCCCCTCTTCAGATACCTTCCTGAAAGAGTTAAACACATCATATTAGAAACATGCATGCATATCCATGTTTATAGTAACATGATTCATAATAACAATCTAAGAAGTGGTCTATAGATTATTAATAAATCGGGAAAGAAAATGTGGTATTTACACTAGTACTTTGCCCTAAAAAAGAACAAACATGCCATTTGTAAGAAAATAGATGTATATTGAGTCCATAAAATTGAATGAAATAAATCTGACACACAGCTTAAGTATAACTGGTTTGTACTATATAAGAAACTCAAAATATAAATAATGAGCAAAACAAAACATACATAATAGGAAATAGGTATGTGGGTCTGCAAAAGGGAAGGGGATCAAGAGATGGAGGGATGTGGGGGTGGAGAGACCAGTGAAAACGAAAACAGTGAAGGTGTGTTGTGTACATGTACAATGGGAACATGATGAATGTAACCTTTATGTACTGCATATATGTACAAATGAAAAATAAAGATCAAAAAACAGCACTCAGTCAAAAAGATTATACAGAGTCTAGTAAACAGTTAAAAAAAGATTGTAGTTATTATTATTCAGTTTCAGTATGATTTTAATATGCACAGAAGATTGGGTATGACTGGTCCATAGTCTTACATCTTATTGTAAGGACCAGGAGAAATTATACAATAACCATGTTTAGTATCTGCCTGAGTTACTTTCTGTCATTACTGAGACAAAATACCCAACACCAAAAGTTAGGAGGGTGAAGGTTTATTTAGCTTACAATTTGTGGAGGTTTCAGTCCATAATTGGCTGGCCCAAAGGCAAGGGGGTAAACAGACAAGTATTAAAGAGGAGAAACAGTTTTGGCAGGGTGAAGGTAGCAAAGCAAGCAAAAGAAAGAAAAACAAGCCTCTTGGGGTCCCTTGTGTGGTATCCAGGCTACTGGAATTAGGGTGGTGCCAAACCAATCGGTGGACTGATGGAGTAATCACTCACCCTTAATCCTAGCATTGCGCCATATTTCAATCACACACTATAGATCCAACGACCCCTGAAAAACCCCCACTCTGACTATGTGAGGCTTTGGGGGTTAACTGGGCCCAATCCATAACAGTATTCCAACAGTGAGATATATTCTGTGCTTCCCATGTGTTGAACAGATATCAATTCTGTGATATTCTGCCCCAAAGGACTTATATAATTGTAAATAAATAGTAGGTTAATTTAAATTGAGATGCATTGAAAAAGTGTACAGTGTTGTATACTGCCTGAAAATGTCAATGTCATTCATGGAAGATGAAGAAAGATAGAGGAACAGTTCCATATTAAAGGAGATTTAAAAGGTATGGAAGCTAAAATTATTTTAGTGTATGCTAGTGGGTCAGAAAAAATGTCATAAAAGATTGTCATTATGAAGACTGTCAAAACTTGAATATGTACTTTGAATTAGATAATAGCATTGAATAGATGTTGAATTTCTCCAATTGATAACTGTACAGTAATTGTTATTGTGTGAATGTGAAATTTAGTGAATTGATAACATTACCTAACTATGTAGGAAAATGTTCTGTTATTAGGTAATACATACTGCAAAAATTTAGGGGAAAAGAGCATAACACTTGTCACTTTTCTCTCAAGTAGTTCAGGGAAAACTTTACATATATATATTAACATGTGCATAAGGTTGTGTTAAGGGTAGAGAGCAATGTAGCAAGTGTTGGAAAATATTAACAGTTGGTAGACTTGAGTGGAGGAGTAGAGGATTTTTTTACTTATGTATTCTTTTATCTCGCAACTAAATCCAGAGTAAGTGTGCTTAGGAGTAAATTGTATTATATCTGTAATTTTTTGGAAGTTAGGAAATCTTTTAGAAAAAAAGTTTAGAACAAAGTAACATACATCTTATTAAAAACGAAATTTGGGTGAAGATCCTCATCTGTGTACTATGAGACCCGACCACAAGGAAAGGGACCACACACAGACATTCTGGAAGCTCCATGCTGGGTCATTCACCTTGCTGACTGCTCATTGGACTTTTGCGGTGAGCTTAGGACATCAGAGTCCACATCACCCAAGCATGGGACTCAGCTGCTGGGGAGGGAAACTGAGCAGAATCCTCAGACAATGAGGTAAGAGCGGAACAGAGTGCAGATCTCTGCAGGAGGAGGAATTGCTGTTGCTTACTGTTATTGCTTAGATCTAGAAAGTCCTCCTCACGTGTTCAGAGCTGATTGGCTCATGCGGTGGTCTACTCATCAGTAGGTTTATCCACCCACGAGTTCACAGCTGAATGGGGTATTGGATGTGGGCACTGGTTGGAGTGGTCACTGGGGTATGACCCGGAAGGATATAATCTTATTTCTTTCTATTTTCTCCCTCGCTCTGCTTCCTGGCTTCCATGGCTTGACAGAGTTTCTGCACTACATCATACCGATCTCCCTTTGAGCAAGCTGACCGACCATAGTCTGCACCTAAAACTGTGAGCCAAGAGAAACTGCTCGTCCTTTATGTCCTGAGTGTCAGGGATTTTATCCCAACAATGGAAAAGTGACTAACACACTTGCTCCAATCTTGCTTTCAAATTATTCACAAAGCTTCTTTCAGGGTTCGGAGGCTGGGTCTTGTATGAATACCTTATACAGAACCATAAGAGCATCATAGCTGGGATCCTCCAGGGTAGGCAAAGGGAAAGTACGAAGAGGAATGAGAAGGTCTCCTGTGGCTTCTCCGCTTTTTTAGCCCCCAGAATGCAAAGTTAAGCTTTGTGATCAATAAAAGAACTGTGCCTATATCACTCTGGGTACAGGGTTGCTTGTTTTACAAGTCTTTACTTCTATCAGAGTCTGAGGACTTCCTGTTTGCTCTTCTCCCCTTTTGTCTTGGTGACTTATCATGTGGAGAGTCCAGCATCAGGCTTGCCAGTAGCTCAGCAGCTGGCCCTCAATCACCCATAATGGTGTCTGATTGCTGAACACCCGCACCCCTGATACTGGTCCAGAAATTTCATCCTGCCCTCGGCCTTCCTGACTGGCCTGTCCCCAGGGACTCATCTTTGATGCTTTGATTTATCTTTTCCTTTAGCTCCACAATTACTGTTTAGAAACCAGTAACTGCTATTTCTTTAATCACTTTTGGAGGGAAGGAATCAAGTACAGCATGATTAAGCAATGTTTTAAGGTCACACAAATGGTAAGCAAAGCGGTTAGGACTGGACCCATCCCAGCTCACTGCAGGTCTGCAATCTTCCCACCACGTTACTCTTCTTAACGCAGAGATTTCATCTTCCACTTGTGTGCTGCAGGATGATGGCCTACAAACATAATCACAACCTCCTCCTCCATTTCACAAATTAGGGGGCCAGAACCCAGCTGGTCATTTTGATACAATTACTCACACTAGATGAAAACCTGCCAGAGAGGCCATGGGGACTGGAAATGTTTTCTCCCCTTCCTTGGGGGCTGATTCTTAGGGTGGAAAGAAATAAAAGGGATTTGTGTAAATTCAGTGGAAATATAATTCCTCTATCAATACAGTATGTGAAAATCTAGAAACAAAACCCCACAAAAGATAGTGGTAAAATTGTTAAGAATCTACCTTCTGGTAAATTCTGCTCTTCTCTTGTCCAGAGCTGAGCTTGGTAGAATGAAATTCACCTGCAGAGACAGAAATATGGAGGATGCTGAACCAGCCTGCTGCTTTGGCCACCAGACGATTCTTGGCTGGTGTGTTTTATTTTGATGCTGACTACAGGTTCCAGTTGTAAGTGAAGATTTGAACACCTTTCCACACTCATGCTATTCAAGCTCATCCATGTTTCAAAGCTGTTCTCCCACAGATGGTGACTGCTCTGACTTCCTGCCCTGTCTCCCAGTCTCCCACAGCCACAGAGAAACAGAAACTGTCCACCTCCAACTCCGCCTCTCTCATCTGCCTCATCCTGGACTGCCCAACCTGTGAACCAGAAAATCGAAGCCCAAGGGCAGGATGGCCTTGCTTGAGGTTGGACATCTGGGGACAGTGTTAGACCAAAAGCCTGGGTTATGACTCTCCCATTGCCCTGTGCAGTGCATGGTGCCACTGACCCTGATGGTGCCCCCCAAAGCTGCAGATTGCTACTCTGTAACTGTGAATCAAGAAGACAGAGGTTAAACCCCAGCCTTAGTGCTCGCTGGTGACAGGACAAGGTAAATAAATTCAACTTCCTCTTTTTACACTTGATCATGAGAATTCCCACTCCTAATACATAAGGAGCTAAGTATTGAAAAGAAACAATATGTTAAGTATCCATATATACGAAGTTGCTCAGATATGCCCTGTGGAAGTCAGCTTTTAAGGTCAGGTTGGACATGGCAGCTTCAGCATAATTAAGGCCTACAGAGGCCAGCACACAGCCTGGATTCTGAACACCTGACTCATGTCCCATGCCATAGAGAATGAATGACTCAGTTGCATCTCTGAAAACAGGGCAAGATACTTTTAAAGTCCGTAAAGAAGTTTAAAAATTCAGTATGTACTTCATTTATTTAAAATGAATACAGAACTCAAAGTCATGGCACTAGGTAGGAAAGGGAGCCGCTGAAATACTGTTGCAATACCTGGTGACAGCTGCTATCAGAATGCAGACCAGAACCCTGGGTTCTGCTTTCTGAGCCACAGAGGGGTCTTTTTTTTTCTACTAATTGTATGTTTTTGAAATCACAGCACTTGAGACACCACATTCACCAGTACGTGTGGTTGGGGAAAAGCATTTATATCTTAAAAGAATTGTTTCACTTAAGAGATAAACAAATTGAAGAAAAATTATTTTTATTACTATTTATAATTTAAATCTCAGAATAACATTGTATGTATTTGGCCTTAGTGAATTTATTTATTCCCTTACTCAATGTGGTATTTTTCTTTTCTTTTCTTTTCTTTTTTTAAGACTTGTGAGCAACAAGCATATTTTACAGTTAGTAGAAGGGAAAACTCCCACAAACCTTGCCAGCTTAGTTGCTATGGTGATAAATGGTTTAAGAAAGTCTCATTTATTTGAAAATATATTTAGAAATAATTGAGCCCCTTGAGAGCAAATTGTCCTAAATTCCCTACACAGTTGTGCTTGACATGGTCCCTTCAGGGGACCAACAGGCTTTGAAGGAAAATTCCCTTAATCAGGTAACTCAGGAGCTCCTGTGTGAGACTCACATTGCCATGATTAAACCTTTGACTGCCATCCCTGGCTCAGGATTGGCAAGGGTCCCCCATCCACCACATAGCACCAGAGATTCAGAGGGGTCTGCCCCAGTAGACGTTTCTCTCTGTAGCGATGATGGATTGGAATTTGATGTTGGTTACAGCCTGTGTGATTAGGACAGAAATAAATACAAGAAGCTCGGCAAATCACCATGTGAGGTCCAGTGGCAACATGCTTTACAGCTGGCCAAGGGAGCAGGGGAGCCGGGGAGCAGGAGATCAGGGCTTGGGGGAGCATGTGGAGCCCCAGGATGGCTCTCCGCATCACAGATGGATGACAGCCTTCTGAACAAAGCTTCTCCAGGGCCCATTTGCTTCTTCATGCAAAGTAGTATGAAGCCCA
Organism: Cavia porcellus; assembly: GCF_034190915.1. Classification (NCBI taxonomy): domain Eukaryota; kingdom Metazoa; phylum Chordata; class Mammalia; order Rodentia; family Caviidae; genus Cavia; species Cavia porcellus. The sequence goes on from NW_026947506.1 coordinate 19,267,570, forward strand.
CCGGACACTGCCTCATGATTTCTGGGCACATTTGACAGGCCTGAATCCTCCTGATAGGGTCCCCATGTTTAGTCTCACCATAAGCCTATGTGGACAGTACTATCCCTGAGCACATTTTACAGCCAAACCCTTGTGTCAAAATGGTTAAGTGGCTTCCCCAGTGTCCCAGGCAGGGGACCTTGGACTGGGGTTCAAATGGTGTGTTGAGAGGAACCAGGCCCCATGCTTTCTTCCCAGGGGCCGAGTGTGGAGCAGGTTTCCCATTTCAGCCTCTGCCTTAGCAAAAGGGGTTCACAACCTGTTCTGGGCATACAGAAGGCACAGCTGCTCCCTGCCAGGGGTTGGGCACTGTTCCACCCAGGGTGCCCAGCTCGAGGCGGTGTGTGGCTCTCAGCGGACTAATAGAAGCACATGACTGCCCTCCTTGCTCCCCTCTCCCATGCTGGGCACAGAGAAGTGTGACTGGACTCATGGGCTCCAGTAGTGGCTGTGTGGGTGAGCTCCAGAACCACACTGCTGACATTTTTTTCCCCAGATCCACCATTTCTCATTGGATGGTTAAAAATGGTTCTCCACATCACAGATGGATGACAGCCTTGTGAACAAAGCTCAGTTTGCCTCAGTTTCCCCACTGATAAAGTGTGTGTAGGGGAACAAAATTGTCCATCTCAGGAGGATGCTTCTGAGGATTAAAGAGTACATTTGGAGCTTCTAGAAGGCAAGGTGTCGGGCACACTGTTGCTAGGCAGTAAACATATGTTAAATGAATAAATAGAACTGTGTAGAAAGGTATCACCTCTGCTCTTTTACTCCACTTTTATTCTCCTTGTGGAACATTGTTCTTATGTATTCATTTGTCTGCTTCCGTCCTTGCTTGAGTTTACCACAAACATCACATACTCCATATGTTCAAAATTCGACTCGTGATTTCCTTATCTCTGTGCTTCTGTCCCTATTTCAATAAATGACATCACTATTTCTCTGGCTATACAAGCTAGCAACTTTGGAATCATCTTTGATTTCCCCTCCTCCTCTGGCCCCTGTATGAGTACATCCTCTTGATTTAACTTCTTGCATCTCTCTCACTACGAGTAAGTCACTAACACTGTTATGGTTTGTGTCTGGATGTCCCCCCCAAAGTCTCATGTGGTCATGGGTGGCTGAATCTAGAGTTGTGATTGGTTCATTGTCTAGTGCTGGGATTGGCAGTGTGAGTGCACTTGCCTTGGGGCAGGTAACCAGCATACAGTACAAGAGAGAGGCAGAGGCTTTCTCCTCCCTTGTTCTTTTGGACTTTTTCTCTTGTTACTTTTGGTATCTGCCACTGCTGCCATGAACAGTTCCCCCTCAGCCACACCATATCACCTTGGAGCCAGCTGAGTATGAACTAAACCTTCATAAACTGTAAGCTAAATAAACTTTTCCTTCCTTCATTTGGACATCAGGTATTTTGTTCAGCAATGAGAAAAAGTAACCAAAACAAACAAACACCTTTTACCCGATCATCCACCTCGTATCATAGTGGCCTCCTCTGCTTCCCCTTTTACCTCATCTTCACCCAATTCATTCTGCAAACAGCAGTGAGAGTTTTAAAAGCAGAAATTAGTTTCAAATTATTTAGCTCCTTATTGCTTTTAAAATAAAATTTGTGCTAGGTATAGTGAAGCATGCCTGTTATTCCAGCACTCTGGGGGCTGAGGCAGGGGAATCACTGTGAGTTCAAGGCCAGTCTGGGGTACATAGTGAATTTGAGGCCAGCTTGAGATACCTAGTAAGATCTGCTCTCAAAAAACCTAAAGAAATAAATAAGAAAAGAAAAGAAAAATTTGCATTCCCTACTCTCACCTCTGAGGCTCCACATTTTCTAACCTTTGTCCGCCTCCCTCACCTCTGTCTGAGCCCTTCCTGCCCTTGAGTGCTAAAATGCACCACACTGACCCCGAGTCATTGATCCACACCAGCATTCATTCTTAAAAGTCTATCAAAACCACAATTCTCCAGCTGCCTTCATTACTGCTGCCTCCCCCCGCCTTAGTCCTTTGAGATACGTCTCAGAAAACTTGCACCTGAGCACCTACATCGAGGCTGTGGGCTCTATGTCCCTGCCTGTGTCACCTCAACAAGTTCTGTGAATGGGCACAGATTCTATGTGGGGCAGATGTAGGGCCCCAAGCCACTATGGCACCCACATGCTGCACAGGACTCAGGGTGGCAGCATCTGCTCCACAGCCAGGGACTCCCTCCTCCCTTGGCTGGCCTCCTAATCTTTTCTTCCCCTGAATGCGGCCAGAGGTCCCTTCCAGGAAAATAAGTTGCACTTAAGTAAGTTGCACTTCATGTGATGGTAGCATTATGGTTTAGACTGAAAACATCCCCCCAAAACTCATTTGTTCTAGAGTTGGTCCTTGGTGCCACAGTGTTAAGAGGCTTGGGGAATGTAGTTGGATCTTGCATAAGTTACTTCCTTGATAGTGTGTAATTTTTTAGAATTATTGAGGAGGTACAAACTTTAGAAGGTGAAGCCTTGTTCCAGGAAATAGTTCTTCAAAGCATATATCTTGTGTCTTGTCTCCCCACCCAGCTGGGCTTCTGGTCACCAGTAGGTGAGCAGCTGCCCTCTTCCATGTCCTTTGTACATGGTGTTTCTGTCTCATAGGCCAGGAAATAGTGGAACTGACCATGGACTGAAGCATCTGAAAGCATGAGCCAGAATAGATCTCTCCTTTCTCTGAGCTGATTTTCTCAGGTCTTCTGTCATGGGGATGAAAAGCAGACTAACACAGGTTTCCATTAACAATTTCCAGCAACATCTCCTCTTCCTTCACCTCTGGGTTCAGGGAAGATTCTGTCCACCTGAACACAGGTGTGTGGCTGGGTGTGACACACATCACTTCTGGGCAGGACAATGTAAAGACAGAGAAGTACTCGGGCTCTTCAAAGGTGCTCAGGGAGGATATTCTGAAATGGAAGCCCCGTGAGCCGGGGTTCTTAAACTGAGCACCACTGCCAGCCTGCTTTGCCTCTGTTGCATGAAAATGAAGTAGAGCTTTTCTTCTTTTACCTCACTGAGATTTGAAGGATTTTTGTTACTGTCGCACAAAGTAACCTACTCAGACAAATAGGACCTGGGAATGCCACCCATCATCTCTGAGTCATTTCTTTGGGTTTAAGCATCCTGCTGGGCACAGAAGTAACTGTGGAATTCTTTCCTTTGTGGAGACTGATGCTGAATTCATGGCAGAGAGTTCAATGTCACCTTGTACCTAACCTGACTCTTCTTCTTTCCAGGACAAGTTTTCACTGGAGCATGGTGGGTAGTTCCTGCATTTACATAGACCTGAGAATAAAACATTTTCTTTTTCTGACCATCAAGTAAATCACAGAAGCAGGGACAAAAGCTGAGATGATCACTGGCAATTACAATCCCAGTGTTCTTTGAACATTTCCAAACTTGTGCTGAAACATTGCCAGCCCATTAATATTTGGCTCAAAAGCAGGGATAACTCTACATGATAACAAGAAGAAAGGAGGTGGCTGGGTGCCAGCCACCTATGTTTTCAAGAAGATGTCAATTAGTGTTTCCTGGCCAGAACGCTGCAGAAAATATTTTCAAACATGGAGCAATTTGTGGCCACATCTGGTCCTCTGTTTAACTGCACACGGAGCTTGCTGTAAACATTTCCCTCCAGCTTTGATGGTTGCCTCTTCCGATCATGTCTCTTCCACTTTGTACCAACTTCACTCCTGGGTCTTTAACAAGCTAACAGAAAACAGCAGTTGGAAATTCATTTTTTTTTTTTTTATTACTCTACCTAATTTAAAAAAAGCGATTTCATTGAAGTCATCCTGGAATTTGCCTTCAGGCTTACCTTGAGATTTAAGATAAAAGCAAGTCCTCACATTAGTTTCAAAGACTTGGGGGCTGTGAAGATCATCAGTGTGCATATGTTTCATCATTAACACCGCTGTGCACTTACTATGTGCCAGTGCTGTGTGACAGTCAGGGTTCCTGACCTTCCTGTCAACCCCACAGAGTAGAAACCGTTACTGTATAGTTTTACAATGAGAATGTTAGGTACACAGTAGTCAGTGAGCCTGTCATGGTCACACATTAACTAACTAATCTGCACTCAACATCCACCATGGAGTTTATGAGCTTACTAATGAGTTATTCTACCAGTCCCTACATGACAAAACAAACGCCAGGAGATGAGTTGGAAAGTAAATAGCAAATCTAGTACTGTCTTCCCATAGCCCCTGGCATTTCCCAGTTCCTGAGCTACATGCTATCTGGAGACCAGCGATGACAGTATCAAGAAAGACTGCAGTGTCTGCCAGCCTCTGAGAAGAAGTAAGGCCAGACATGTGTCATTTGAGGAGTGGCTTGGTTTATATGACGATAGCCAGGCTCTGACCCTGGGATTGTGATGCTGAAGGGAAGTGATGGATGTTTCCTTGTAACAGGAGACAAAGGGATGAAGAACACAGAATGCTGGCTGGGTCATCCATGCAGAGCCTCGGAATGAGTACAGGGTTGAGATGGAGGTGAGAGTATGTCCTACCTGTGGACATCTTTACAAAGGAGAGGGAAGCAGAGGAGCATGGGTGCTGGGCGAGGCCATCCGCACAGGCGGGCTCTGCTGCTCAGGTGTGAATGTGGCTTGTCCTACTGAGAATCCAAGAAGTTCAGTGTGCAGAGTGGCCTCCCTGGGCAGAAAAGATTGGAAATCATGAGATGCATCCATAGAAGGGGACCCTATGTCAATGAAGGGTTAAGAGAAAACCTAATATTTAACCTGGGAAAAACGAAAGATGGTGTCATCCAGGTCCACTGAGAGAAGAAAGTCATCAAAGCAGAAAAACTCAGCTGAGTTCAGTGGGGCATGCATCAGGGCAGGAAGATGGCAAATGCAAGCCCACCTGGGACAGCTAGAAACTTAGCAAGAATCTGTTTCTAAATAATTAATTAATTAAATAAGAGATGAAGATGTTGCTTAGTGTGAAGGCTGCGAGTTCAAGCCATGGGGTGGATGCTCAGGAGGTGAAAGACTCATCAAGGTTGGTCCTTGGGGAAAGAAAGATTATGATGTAAATGCAGCATTTCTAAAGTACAGATGATTAGAGAGCAGAGGCCAGATCAAGAGGAGAAATGAGGGCCAGTTTAAGGCAACTGAGATCTGTCTGGTACGTGCTGGGGACCTAAGGCACAGCGAGAAGTTGCAGCCTAGACCTGAGGCCCTGTGCAGAGGTGCAGACAGGATGGAGTCTCAGGAGAAAGGGGCCAACAAGGATGCTCTGGATAGGCCTGGGTGGCATGCAAGGGCCCCACAGAGGGAAAGTATACCTTACATGGAAAAAGAAAACGAGCTGGGAAATTGTAGTAATATTGAAATGAAAAACAGCCAGACACTGAAAGTTAGTAAGTCAGGAGTCTGACATCTAACAGACCAGGGATAATCTGTGTGTGCTGCTCAAAGGCAGGAAAGACAGGGGTCAGGGGATCACGGTCAGAGAGTGCTGAGGTGCTCGGTGCTTGGTGTGGGCTAAAGGTGAAGTTCCCAGAGGAGTTATTGCAGTCACAACGAGGAGCCAAAGGAAGAGAACCTGTTTTTTTCCTGGGTCCTACAAGTCCAGGGAAGTTTATTACTTCCAGAAGCCCCCAGGGGCCTCCTCCTGGGTCTGCCTGCCCTATTGGAGCAAATATGGGGCTGGATATGGGATATATTTTTCTTTTAAGGCAATCTGGACATAGCGAGAGCTGAAGGCCTCCAGCCAGGTACCCTGAGCAAGCTGCAGACTGCTGGCATTTGATTGGTCCTTCAGGACTGTGGAGAAAGCAGGTGATGTGGGTGGCCCAGAGTCCTGGCAAGAGCTCCACAGTAGCAAGTCTGGCTGGGCTTGTACGGGAAATTTCCTTCCTCTGGAATTGAAATGCCACCCTATTTTTGGCTACAAAATATTTTGTTTTTATGCAGTTTTATAACACTGTTCTCACCCATTTCATTTTAATTTCAGCTGTAACTTTTATTTCCATTCAGACTATATTGTCAGTGAAAGGAGAAAGAGATGCGTGTGCTTCCTGGGGTACCAACTGTAATCACTCTCCTCAAAGGCTTTGCCCAGTGAGGCTGTCTTGGGGACACAAAGGGACTGTGGGACAGCTGTTTGATGCCAGCTGTGAGAACTCGAGAAACGTCCTTAAGCTCTCTGCACCTCCATTTTTCCGTCTGAGAAATGAGGGGTAATCACACATGTCATATGCCAGGCTCCCTGTTAGGTTTAAATCCTGCAACACATGCAAAATGCTAGACTGCGCTCCCTCTCCAACCACAGTGGCTGTTATCCGAGGATGATAATCCTTGCTACTGAGGATGAAAGGGAAGTAAACAAGAGGAGCAGCTGTAAGGCCTTTTCTGGAAGCAAAGAGGCAGTGACCAGGCCACGAGCAGACGCAAATGCAGCAGGCACGCGCCCTGAGCACCTCTCAGTCATTTGCTTGTCCCAGAGGAAATCCATCAGCTGGTCTATCAGTGACAAAAGTGCTGGAGCTGCAAAGCACAGGCATCAGAACCTCACCTGTATCAGTGGCACAGACTGCATTTGGCTTATGAAACTATTGATAACTAAGCTCCTGCTGCAGTGCTCGCCCTGGGCATTCCCAGCCCATCAATTTTAAGCCCCAGAACAGTTGCACAAGGAGTTATCAGTTCTGCAGATCAGCAAACTAAGGACCACAAGGCCTGAAGTCAGGCCAGGATAGAGGGGCAAAATCCATTATGAGATCAAGTCCAGGCTAGCTGGCTTTCTTTCTTTCTCTCTCTTTGTCTTTCTTTCTTTCTTTCTTTCTCTTTCTTTCTTTCTTTCTTTCTTTCTTTCTTTCTTTCTTTTTTTCTTTCTTTCCTTCTTTCCTTCTTTCCTTCCTTCCTTCCTTCCTTCCTTTCTTTCTTTCTTTCTTTCTTTCTTTCTCTCTTTCTTTCTCTCTTTCTTTCTTTCTTTTTTTCTTCTTTCTTTCTTTCTTTCTTTCTTTCTTTCTTACTGTTTATTTTATTTCAGTACTGGAAATTGAACCCAGAGGCATCCTATCACTGAGCTACATCTCCATCTTTTTAGTTGCTATTTTGAGTGATAGAGTCTCTCTAAGTTGCCCAGGGTGGATTTGAACTTGCGTTCTTCCAATCTCTGCCTCCCTCAGTGCTGGGATTCCAGGCCCACACTAGCACACCCACTCCAGACTCTGCCTTACGACTGCACACATTCTCCAGTAATTCTCCTAGTAGCACTGGTGTCCCTCGGGAACTTTATAGAACTGCAAAATCTGGAGCCAGGCTCTCAGTCTGCTGAATCAGCAACTTGGACACAGGCCCAGAAATCTGTGTTTTAAACAAGAAATGAGATACAGGAGGGTGAAATCACAAGAAAATGGTAGCAGAGAATGGTGAGGGTTTTTGAGTTGGGAGCAGGGAGTCGGCAGGGGGAAGATGAGCTGGAAGAAGGGTCTTTCTGAAAGAGACAGGTGTGAGTGGAGGCAGAGGCAGGAAAAGAAGAGTTGAATTTGGGGTACACTGTGACAGGCAGACAGGAATCCCGCATGAGGGAAAGGCCAGTGTGCAAATGCTTCTCTTATTCTCTAGCCACTTGGGAATGACCTGGGTTTAAATTTACACTGCGGCAGGGCGGGAGCAGAGCCCACTGAGCCAGGCAGGTCACTGGCCAACAGCGATGGTCTAGTTTCATGTTTTCTACACTGGTGTCACATCCAGGTATTCCACACCTCTTGGAAGTTCTCTGGAGAAAGTCCACTTGCAGAGTTTTGAGAACTGCTCTGCCAGTGTCCTAGGAATGATAGGCTGAGCCTACTTTCCACCACTGTTAGCCACGTCCCACTTTCTTGCCTTTACTTCATTAGGAATGTGGTGTGGTTGCATATGTGCGTTTGTATGCTTCTGTGGCGGGCAGTGAAGATTGATCCCAGGGCCTGTGTCACCCTGAGTAACATCCCCGGCCCTTTTTAATTTTTACTTTGAGAGTCATTCTTGCTAATTCACTAGGTTGCCCAGGGTGGGCTTGATTTTGCAAGCCATCTGCCTCCCGAAGTGCTGGGATTGTGGGAAGGCACCACAGGATTGAGAGGCATCACCATGCAACTCCACTGGATCTTGAAGCTTTCCTTTATGCTTTTCTCTCTGTTTGTGACACTGTGAATCAGCCTTATTTGACAGTCCCTAAAGTAGGTCACAGACACTACTTAGCCTCTGAATCAGCCATTCCCAATACCAGTCATCCATTCTCCATCCTGGCTTCTTAACGCTTTCCTGTTGACCTCTCTGCCTGTGCTCCTGAGTCCTGTTCCTGACCTTGGGCTCCATGACCCTCTTCTGGTCCTGGATTTACCTCCTTTGGGTTCCTTTTGCTGGGATGGCTGCTCTCACTGGTATCCAAGGAATACCTCAGTTTGGTCTTAAAGCCTGGCTTGAGCTCTCCCAGGAAAGTTGCTGCTGGCATTTCCTGTAGGGTGGGGAAGATAACTGAATCTTGTCCCAAGCTCTGCCATTTAAATCTGCTTTAAGACACTCAGCCAGCTGTCAGCAGAACCTGCAGATTTTGATGGTAATAACCACATTGGTCCGGATATCAGATTTGCTAACAGCAAGCGACCACCTGTTCTGATGGCTGACCTTAGTCTCATTTAAATTCTTCTTTGCCTGCTGCACCTCCAGTGTTAGGCCCTGACCCATGGTCTTTTTCTCGAGGTATAATTTGTCTTACTTCTTGCTTTCTCCCTGGGGAAGAACTCGATCTTGTCCCATCTTGGCTTTTGGCTTCAACACATGTATCTTGGCCTCAGACCCTGGAGTGCTTGACCTGATTCACAATCTAAACTAGGACGGGGTTCTTGAGAGAAATAGGTGTCCAGGTAGGCTGGAGCTGAAAGTACAGGCCTTGCTTCCTCTTCCTCCTATGGCCTGTGGATCCCTGTGAGGGGACGCTGAGATGGGAGGCCTTGCAGCATGATCAACAACTGGAGATAACCTTGCCAACCTACATCCTGTCTAATGATGCTGAAAAAGAGCAAGTGGCTCATGCATTTGAGGTCTTCTTTCCTTTACTTTATAAGGTAAACTTGGTTGTCAGTAGAAAGCTGTTTCAGAGTACCACTAAATTAAATAAATTAGAGTCAGTCTAGTATAATTTCTTTTTTTCTTATGACCCATATTAAAAGAATTAGAATCTTTTGATAAATGTTAGGAATGTTAAAACAAGGATTGAGCTCTAATGGGCATAATAACCCAAAGTCTTAGGATCATAGGCAGGATCATCAGACATGCTGACACTAACTGACCACCTACTGCATTCCCTGATTACTTATAGTAACTCAGGATCCCTCCTTTTGGAAGGGGCTGGGAATCTGATGGAAAATGGGTACCTCAGCTTGCCCATGGAGCATGGGTCCTGGGAACCTGACTGGCCACAGAGCAAGGCCCTTTCAACTCAGTTATCCTCCTCCAAAGTACAGGCCTACAGACCTGATCCTCAGTCCCCTCATGAATTTTTAAAAACCCTCTCACATAGATATCCAAGTGAACTGGCCTTGGAACTCAGGCCAACCAATGATGATGATGACTACAACAACAACAACAAAACACAAGGCTGAAGACTTGTCCATCCACAGGTGGGGTGGGGGGAAGCTGTCAAACGTGATATATTTGTGCCAGCCTGAAGGGTACAGCCCCTTGCATGGCAGCCCTGTGGCATCCTGAGCATGAAGGACTTCACTGTGAGTTGCCTGCCTGTTAGCATCGGTCACGCTATCCCATCATGCCAGTTTCCAGGGGGCTCTGCCTTTCGGGATGGGCAGACAGCAAGAGGATCTGCTCTGCCAGACCTGGCTTCTGGGACTGCCCGTTTATGCTTTGCAACAAAGTGAACTTTGATGCTTCTGATTGTTTCAGTACCAGCCCTTCAGGGAATTCCATCTTCACACATGAGTAGGCTGTTCACATGAGGGCCCCACACTGGGGTTTAGCTAAGGCTCAGAGGCCAGCACTAGTGTGACCTCTGATGGTGCGCTGCTTACAAACAAAGAATACATGTGATGTTTAGGATAGTTTATACGAAATCCAAAGAATACTATTTTCTGATGTGTGAAAATTGCATAAAACTCAAATTTTAGCACTCATACACAGTCCGATTGGAGCAGAGCAGGTCCATTCATTTGAGCACTGGCTCCGGCCGCTTTGGAGCCACTGAGGCAAAGAGGAGCAGTTGGGGCCGAGATCCTGCAGCCTGGAATATCCTCCAGCCAGTGCTTTGCCTGTTCCTGCCACTACACACATCAAGCAGTGTATGTTTCAAGGCCATAAAATCTTGATTAAAATCTAGAGCAAACATATCGGATCCTCTGACCCCAAGTGAGAATGAGGCTGCTCATTGGGCAGCTGCTGTGTGCTGGGAGCCTGAGGCAATGTTTTCATTTGATCCTCGTCACTACCCTGCAGAATGTTGCACTGCACCTGTTTGGGGGGAGGGAGGAAACTGTGACCAGACAGATGCAAGATGGGGATACTTTCTCCTCCCCGATACACTTCCGTCTCACATTAAAAGCAAGAAAAAAGGGGGTATTAAGAAGGCACATTTCACTTTCTGTGAAAACTGTATTTAAAAAGCAATCGGGTTGTTCCTTGGCATCTTCAATACCATGCTAGCAAGTTTCAGGCTAAGCATTTTCTCTATTAGGAGAAATGGGGTTAAATGTTACAACGGAGGAAAAAAAAAAAAAGCTCAGAATATAAATAGTGAAAACACACACAGAGAAGAAAAGCTGTGTGGCCCTCAAGTGCGCAGGGAGCTGTGTTTATGCAGATGAGGAGACCCAACCTGTTGCCTTAAACTCAAGCAGCAAGCCCACACCAGGGGTGCCCCCACCCGCTGGCTCTGAGTCCTCTGAGCAGGGACAGATGCTCCAGCCTGCACCATGGGCACCTGAACACTCCCAGCAGAAGCCCAGGCCTCCCAGTTCCTTAAGGGATGTCATGGATGGCTGTTTCTTGTTTCACTAAATTATCTGAATTTTTAAAATATCACATGAGCTATAAAAACTCTGATCTCCAGGATGCACAGGGGTGGTGAGCGGCGCGCTCTGCAAGTGGAGACATCAAAATCACACGCGAGGCCTAATTATCCAAATGGTCTCCTGGCGCTCCATGGCATCGTAACAGTCTATGGAACAGGATTTGCTCTCCCTCTGGGTACTAACTCCTGATTAAAAGTCTTTTCTGACTTTTAAAATTCCTCTGCCAGGTCTGATGATCTCTGCCAGCTAATTTGGCTGGAGTTCTGCACTGCCTGCCAGGCAGTGTTCAGAAAGAACACTAGGCCCGAGCAGTCCTGCGCTGGCCAGATTTCTTCCTCCTCTTGCAGACATCTGCGTCACCCTGCTTAGTCTTAAAGCCACCACATACACCCAGAGGCTTATCCCTCACCGGGTTTACTTTACATAGCTTGCAAACAGAAAAACGGATTGAGCCGGGAAATAAAATGAAACAAAACAAGAAAAACTATTTCCTGCATCTATTGAATCAGAAATCAGAATATCTTTTGAACCTCAACTCCAACTCAGCCAAAATTTCATTTTGTTTGCGATTCTGATCTGAATGATTTTTGAGAGGCAATCTGAGTCTGGAGGTTTTTGTCTGGTTCTCTTTGACTTCCCAAATCCAAGCTGAGTCCCTTGGGGTCCTCACCTAGACCAGGCCGGAGGAGTCCTGACACACCCTGCTCATGAGACCTCATATTGCACGTGACCTCGGGACGCATACACTCATCCTGATTCCCGGGTGCCTAGTCCAGGGTTGGCAGCACATGGACGGCCCGGAGTAAATCATGGATGAGCTCCAGAGAGCTCCAGGGTATTACCAGTTTCACTTGCACCTCAGCTCCTGGCTGTACCTGGAGGCCAAACAACCAGAAATCTGAATTTCTCCAATTTGCATTTGTTTCTTCTTGGATCCCCGACTCTAAAACATAAAAACATTTTCTATGCATATGAGGCCCACTCAGATGGGAAAATTAAGCTCAATTTAAACACCAAATTGCTTCATAAAATAAACTTTTGCCACACATAGAAAGGTACAAATATAATTTTAGAATGAAAAGCAAATTGTGCTTGGATCCTTGGCGCTATGGCAGTTGTCACAGAACACTAAAGCCCAGGAAGAGGATCCAGGACCCAGTGGGCAGAGGCTGAACAAGGCGGGGAGAGAGCAGGAAAAGGAGAGACGCAGGATGAATCTAGACTTCATCCTGTGGTCCAGATCTGGAGTCGCCAGCACAGTGCTGAAGTCACTGTGAGTCACAAAACCTACATCTCATGCACCACGTGCTTCGTGCTTTGAAAGTGGGGTCAGGGTGGAAGCTGATGTCTTTTTGCTCAAGGGAATTGAGTGGACAGATGTCACAAGTCCAGCATGCTCCTGCTCACCCTCCATGACTCCACCATTCTGAGCACCTCTTATCCCCATCATCTGCATCAGCTAACAGCTCTGCCTCCCACTCCCTGCCTTTCCCGGCCACCCGCCCTCCCCAGCCCTCACTGCAAGCATCTGTCACTGGAACCTGCAACCGTTCTCAGCTTGATTTCTCACCTGCCTATTTACCTTCTTTACCCTGTAGTTTTCTGGTTTGTGATCTTTTGATGATTTCCTCTGGTCTAAAAAGCAAATTAAACTCTGTTTCTCCCATCAACTGCCTACCTGTCTCTCTCTGCTGTCACCCTGATGCCTTCCCTGGGTTTCAACAGAAACCACACAGGACCTTGGTACATGCTGGAAGCCTTTCTTACCCAGCTCCAGCCTTTGCCAATGCAATTTCTCCTCACTCTCCAGCAGGAGGTTCAGGTACTGTTCCTGGCTCTGCCTCCTGTCTTCTGACCTACACTGGTCAGATGGAACTAATAACAGAGCTAGCTCATCTGTTATGAGCAAATTAAGACAGCATGTGTGAGACATCTAGTGAGGGCCCAACACATGCCCAACTCAATCAATGGGCTCTGATCACGGAGCATTACTGTATGGAGAAGTCCTAGTGGTGGGTGGGTCTGATTAGGAGCTAATGACACGAATGAGACCACATTGCGTAGATTTGAGTCTGGATTTTACTAGCCTAACATATTTACAAAAGTTTCTTACTTTCTTAGTGCTCTTGTTTTTCTATCCATTAAATGGGCATGAAAAGTGGGCGCAACATTAGAAAATTCAGGATTGGATGAGTGGACCCATGGGAAGGGGATGGGATGGTGCCTGGCATGCATGATGCTTGTGCTGTTCTTGGCTGGGACTCACTTCTCAAATGAGCAGAGCTTTTTAAACACCAAAAAGGCTGGGGGGAGCCATGGGATGCAGTGTTTCACAGGACCATCAAGGAGCCTCAGCCATTTATCCAAATGTGACATATCAGTGATTACACATTTAACCGCATTACTATTATCCCTGAGGTTCTCAGATAAAATTGAACAAGGATTTATTACCAACACTTTACTGAACTATGGGTCAGGCTCCTTTTGCTTCTTCATTAAAATTACTTAATGCCACCACGTTATAGCATGTGCCTAGTTGAATAACCTGGCCAAACTTCTTTTATAGAGTACAAAGCTTGGCCTCATATATCGCCCTGGGATGAGTTCCCATGATTCTTAGTTGAAGTTTGTTATGGGGTCCATGGTAGCTGCTCCTATGGGGACAGTATGTCAGATCAGTTCCCAATTTCAAGGTCTGGTGCTCATATATTTTAGCCTCAAAACCATTATTGGCTCATCCAGAGATAGTCACTCCCTGTGATGAATTTTTTTGATCGAATAGCATGAAACAAAAGTATAAATTGGATTATATTAATTTATCACATTATAATAAAGACTTTAGGTGTTTTTTAGGACTCCTTCATACCAGCATCATAGTAACTAAAATAACCATTTCTTATTGAGCACTTACCATGTTTGGTGTGTTGCCTATGTTTAATCTAATTTAATGCTAAATAATGCCAGGAAATATGTACTTTAATCCTCTAGAAGATGAAAATAAATCTATAGTAGTTTAAATAATTTCCCTGAGGTCATAATACCAGTGAATTTTATTTTGATTACTAGGACAAGAAATCAATGAAGGCTTGCTTTAAAACAGAGGGATTTAGGGATTAGGGAGGTATAGGTTCATCAGCCTGTGAAATCTCTAGAGCTATTCACAAATAAATACTGCTTGAATGAGAGGCTAAGGGATGAAATCTCAGGGTCCTCCATTCCACTGTGGACTGTAGGATGGGTAAGTTTAACTCTGTCCACTTCACTGACTTGGAAGGCACTCAGCAGACTGGTGGTGTACACTTATTACTATGTCTGGTTAGATCAGAGAGCTGTGGCCTTGGAGTCTGTTTGGACACCACCCCTTCCTTTTTGGTGGTTCTCTCCCCTTCCCTGTTTTCTGGCCACCATGAACCAAGTGTCTTTGCTCTACTCCTCCTTTCCACCATGATGTTCTTGCCTTATGCCAGAGACCATGAATTGAATGCCCTCGAAACATGAGCCAAATTAAACTTCTTCTCCTTTTAGTTATGGATGTCAGGTGTTATATCCAGCATTAGGAATGCTGGCTAATACAAGGTGCTACCTTGTACCTTGGATTCCCCACACCTTTTTGTCCCATTGGCTTTCTTTTCCCAGAATACATCAGGAAACCTGTCACTTAGCAATGGAGATGAGAAAATGCTGGTAGTACACCAAGTCGCAGGTTTAGTGAACACTGCAACTGTAGTCATGTGACAATGTCACTGGATGGAGAAATCCTATATTCTTGTTGAAAAGCTTCTGCTATGCCACCTGCCACTTGTCCTCCATTTGCCTTCAGGCATGCCATGGATCAGGCATTATGGTCAGTAACCTGCACCCATATGCCCACACTGGACACAATGAACTGAAAGGTATTGGTGGTTTACTAGGCTTTTCAAAACCACGTTATGAAAAATTTTGATTAGAATTTCTGAGTTCTTTGTGTTTAACAGTTCTCACATCCTGAATTATTTCCTTGTGCAAAGGGAAGATTTGAAACACTGAGGTTAAACAGGAAGCTCACCGTGCTTTGAGCAGGGCTCCCGCCCTTCACATCCCCAAATCAGGACTTCCAGTGGCAGCTCCTGCTGTCCCCATCAGCAGAACTTCAGTGCTGTCACAGAAATGGCATCTGAGTCACCCTTCATGTTCAGCTCTCAGTTGCTTTTTTCTGCAAGTTTTATTCCTTATTGTGAAGGAATAAAAATACCCATGAAAAGAGGGGCTCTGAGATCCATGTTGACTCACTCCTTGGCCCAGAAGTCTCTTTGATTAAACATCATTCACTGTCAAACTTAACCTGAATGTGGCAAAAAATGTTCTCTACAGAAACCATTTCCAATTAGGTAGCATGTCTTTAAATATGTGGAACTAAATCTTAGCTGTGACCTAATTACTTCCTGGGCCAGACCTGGTGCCTATTTTGTTGGTGGGCTGCACCTGTTCACATGGCTTGGGTAAGGACCTTTCTTCTCAGGCTGCTTCATATGAAGGATACACGCATATGTATGTAGGTACATATGTGTATGTATACTGCCAGTCTTTTGAAGAACTGGATGAAGAATTACTGAAAAACTGAGTTTAAAAGGTAAAATACAGTGCTACATCAGACTACCTTGTTGTGTGCAAATGTTTTAAACAAATTTTTTAACCAATTAAGTTACTGACAATGGTTAATCTAACCAAAGGTAACTTAGGAATTAAGCTTCTGAGTATGTATTTCAGTATGATATTAGCTGCCCAGGCTTCTCCAGAATAAACATACCATTGGGGAAAGATGAGACCCTGTCACATAGCCTAAATTTCCTTCTTCATCATTTTCAAGACAACCTGAAGTTTTGGCTCTGATGACTCATTGTTCGTGGCATGAAAGAACAGTGTAGGAAGACAAGTAACATCACTCATGTCCTCTTGGTATCCTGAAAAAAATAATCAGTGCTTTCTCTCAGGGCAGTTTTGAAAGTATCATTTTGCCCTTTAGTTCATGTCAGGAACAATAATTTCAATCTCCACACCATTTTGCAACAATATAAGGTCAAGTTCCATGACTGCGTAACCTTGAGAAATAGCTAAGGTCCCCAAGCTCATCTGTGCAAACCTGGATGAATGGTGGTGACCTCACAGAGCTGCAAGTGAGGAGTCAGTGAGACTTAGTACTCCAGGCACCAGGCAGTTAGCACACAGGCAACAAATGCTAGTTATCATTACAATATAGTGTGGTAAATCCAGAGAGGGAAACAGTATCCTGAAGGAAAATCATAGGTATACTGCAGTATTAAGTAATACCCCCTGTAAGTTTATAAATACAGGATCTCATCATCAAGAGGTTTATAAGAATCACAGACAAGGAAATTGGTGGCCTAGTGTTTGCAGGGTACTTAATGTAACACCTGGTACATATAATAATATATATTATATATATAATATATACATATTTTGGTACAGGAGATTGAACTCAGGACCTTGTGCTTGGCAGGCAGATGCTTGTGCTGCTGAGGTAAACCCTGGAATATAATAATTTTAAAATTCTAAGCTCTCATGTTTTCACATATTCACATACTTAATGCTATCTGAAATCATACACACACACACACACACACACACACACACACACACACACAGGTGGTCCGAGGCCCTCATCTGGGCTCAGGAGTCCATTTAGTGGTCGACCTGTCTGGACTTAGGTGGACAGAGGTTAGCAAAACACATTCCAATAAATTTACCTTTACTTTCATCTGTATCCCTTAACTTCTTTATCCACCGATCTCTGTCAGAATGATAAATAACCTTAAGAAGAGGAAGAATTGCTAGGACCTGTCTGTACATATTCCCAGAATCCCAGAGTCCGCCTGACCTGGTTGAAAGAAAGTTAACCTTCTATTCACTCTGTTCAGCTAGTTTACCTTCAGGCAACACTAGACACAGGAGAATTGTTTCCAGGTATCCTTTTTGGAAATCAGCTGTTTCTCCTTTGCTTTCTTTTGCAATTTCCCTGTTTGGTCTGGTAGAAGTCCCACAGGTCAGCAATGTGATGTTTGCTGTCACATCCCTCATGTCTCATTGTGCTTCATACAGCAAACATTGCTTAGTGAACGGATGAGTGGATGTTTTGTTGAATTTCTTGTTAGTCCAGATATTGGCCTCTGAATATTGCAGATTCTCTTCTTCCAGTCACTTTGCCTGTGAAGATTTAGGTAAAATTTCTGACTTCGTAGGAGCACAGCAGGACACAAGGTGCCCTTCCCTTTGCTCAGGAAAGGAATGCTGGGACATCGGTGCTCCTCAGGCTCTTCCAACTTTAGTTTCCTGTTGTACAGAACTTTTCCCTACTTGTCTTTCTTTTCTTTTCTTATGTAAAGTTTTTAATTCCCAGTCTTTGCCTACTGTCATCTGTCTCCTCAGATTATTTTTGACCTCAGGTTAATTTTGGGTCATTTTACTAAAAGTTGATGGCAAAGGAGAAGGACCTCTGTGCATGCCCACATCACATGCAAATTACTTATGATCATACATTGCACATTCCTGAGCCTGAGGATCTTTGATCACTCCTGTCCTCAGTGTTCAGACTTCCCAGCGGTGTTCTGGGTCGTTCTCTCCCCACTGTTGACATCTTCCTTTCTCTAACTTAGCCAAACTCAGCTCGCCTGTCAGCAAGTGTCTTGGGTAAAGTGTTTCCACTGCCTGTATCACCTTCCCTGGTCTCATCTTTATTACTCATGAACATTACTTGGGCACAAAGAAGGCAGGTTCTACAAGACAGGAATTCTTTGGTTGGCTCTAATGTTTCTGTTAGATCATAATCATTAGCTAGAAGGTTCTTCTATATTCATTACTATACATTTTAATATTTTCTAGGAATGGCTTAAGTCACAGCTATCATGTTGATCTTCACTGCTTTAATAAAGGTAACATAGTTCCCAACTGTTTTTTTTTTTTTTTTTTTTTTTTTGTGTGTGTGTGTGTGTGTGTGTGTATGTGTGTGTGTGTGTGTGTGTTGGTCCATTCTCCACAGAATCTAGTGATGCCTCACAGACACCTGGGCAATACAGAAGCCTATCTGCCCTAGTTTCTTCAAAGTCAAACGTATAATGTTGTCCCAAGGTGATTGTTGCTATTTGTGTCACTCTGGATTCCCTTCTTGGTTATTTACCAAGAGTGAAGTCTAGTTAGTGCCTTTTCCTGCCTTCCAAGACAGACTCCATCCTTTCTCTTGTAAGCTACCTGATGTTTTAAAGTTTCTTCTGACACAAGTGTTTCTCTCACCTACCATCTCTGTTGGTTTAACTATTATTTGCTGCCCTACCACACGGCAATTTCCTAGCTCACCAATAGCCCTCTCCTTTATTAATATATGCCCACCTCTACTCGTATATTTTATCAGTAAATCAAAGAAACACAATTATAATACACAAATATGATGATGGCATAATTAATTCATTTAATTTATTGCAAAACCAAAATGTGCCACACATTAGAGTAAGCATGTGTGAGATCCATCCTGAAACTAGACCTAAATCCAGACTGCAGTGATTTAGAGTTTATTAGAAAACAGAAAGTTCATGGGGAAATTTACAAGTTAGATGCTGATGTGTGAGGTCAGTAAGAATGAAGCACTGCAGAAGCAAATTAAAAATCTGTGACTCTCTTAAAAGATGATCCTCGCTATAACAGGGAATAGTTTTGGGATGAAGGAAATGTTATTAACTTGGTAATGCTGCTAGTTACATGACAAGATGCATTTACCCAAGATCTTCAAACTGTGCCCATAAAATGAGTGAACTTCATTGCATGGAAAATATACTTATATAAAGTTAGAAGAAATGATTAAAATTCTTTTTGCATTGTCTAGTAATGTCTATAAGTAACAGGAGGGAGGTACTAAAGACTTCCAATATTTGATTCTAAGTCCTACTTTATAATTTATAATTTAAATTTATTTTTATTAGCTCAATTATTTTCAATTTCTGCCCATGCATCTCAAACTCTATTTCAACTTCTGGGAGAAGGCTGAGGATATGGCACTGTTGTTCAGTACCTGCCTGGCAAGCATAACACCTTAAATTTTACTCCTGGTAACAAAAACCAAAAAAAAAAAAGCAAGAAATTTCTAGGAGTATCACAGAATCACAAAAGTGTGCAGCACACTGGATTGATACCTGGATCACACATAGCATATTTTATTAATATTATATATTGTGAATTTACCTTATTAGATAGGAGTATTGGCATAACCTGATTAGGTCTTCTATGATTCCCTGTATTTTTTCATCTGTATTTTCAAGCATTCTTTACCTTAAAAGATAAAGTCACAAATAAATTGCTTATATTTCTATTGAAACATCATTTGGCCATCATAGGACAGAATTTAGCTTCCTTTCTTTAATATCGCATCACTGGATGCCCCATGGAATACTATGGGACTCAGGAGGATGACACTTTGTAACTGTACCTGAACTAAGACTGACAGTCAACATGTCGTCTGACCCTATGGAGGAGCACTCTCACCAATTAAAAATGGGGGAATCAAAAATAGGTGGAACCTGAGACCATCATGTTAAGTGAAGTGAGTCAGATATGGAAATTTAAATTTAATTTGCATAGTTTGTGCTACATGATAAACCTAAAATGTAAATAAATGAATGAGTAAATTAAAGAACCAATGATGAGAAACTAGAAGGCAGATTTTGTAAATGAGAAAGGGACTTGGGACATGTGAGAGGTAAGGGAGATGGAGGTACAGGGAAGGAAACTGATGACACATGCTATATGCATGCATCAGTTCCCCAAAATAAGCATCACCATTCTGTATTGCATACATACACTAATAAAATAACCAATACAGGAATTTAGAATATAAAAAAGTGGTTAGCATAAATATCCTTGGCTGAAAAATAAAGAGCATAAAATTTCTCAGCTGACATCTTTGTCCACGGATAAGAAACAAAGAATTTTAAAGCCAAAACCAGGATGTCATTTCTGTGCTACAGGAAGTTATGACAGTGAATTATAAGATTTGGCCCCCAAGCCACTGCAAAATTTTTTATAGTTAGGTAGTACCAGAGACTGCACACTCTGGAAGAAAAATATCACACAGAATAGGTGGAACATAATCCTTAATGCTTTGCCATGTCACTCTCTGGAGATACGTGACACAGTCTGCGCTGCACAAAAGGATTTCGTGTATTCTTTCCATAGCTTTCATCTTCCAAGAAGGGAGAAAAAGTTTAAAAAATTTTATCACTAATCAGGTAAAGAGAAAGCCTGGCCACAAAAACTGACTATTGGTGCTCCTTAGCCTCCATTGCATTATTTTAAAAACTGGTGGGAAACTGTATCATAGAAAATCATGTTATGAATAAGGGAAGCTTTTTTTTTTTGCTTTTTTTTTTTTTTTTTTTTGTCTTTTTCATTTTTACCGGTACCAGGGATCGAACTCACGACCGCCTGCTTACAAGGCAGGTGCTTATGCCGCTGAGCTAAATCCCCAGCCCATAAGGGAAGCTTTAAAAATGGGATCATAAAGTCACTATGAGACAAGGATGAGATAAAAAGGGAAACAGCAAAGAAAGTGGAGATTATGAGTAAATTAGATGAGCAAATCTAACGCCTGAATTTTAAAAGTTCATTAAAACACAAATTGAAATTCAGAATCTTGAATTAGGGTTATAAAGGTCAAATTAAAAATGTATGATACATAGGCAAATAACAAAAGAAAGAAAAAGTTAAAATGGTAGTAATGGGGAGTAATGAATACAAATTGAATATAATAAAGAATTGCTTTTTTGTGGAGAAATAAGTCACAACAATGAAAATAGAAACAATAACCCAAATATATAACTAAAGAACTCTTAAGATGAAAATGTAAATGAATATACAGATCTTTTAAAGGAAAAAAGAGAGAAATTCATTGGAAATCTTAGGGGAAATGAATTGTGAAGAAATACATATTCTAAACCCATTTTTAAAATAAAAGAAATAACAGATACCACTACACATCTATTAGAAGGATTAAGATGCAAAAGACAAAACCTGACATACAATGTTAATTCCAGTTGTGAGCAAGAAGAATGCTCATTAATTGCTGTGAAGGTATGAAGTAGAATAGCATTTTAGATGACAATTGTCACAATGCCTTGTAGTGTTAAACATAGCTAAATCCAGTAATAGAACTACATATTTGTCCAATGTAATCAAAAGCTTATGTCTGCACAAAACTGCACAGGCATTACACCAGTTTTACTTATAATTGTCAAAGATCAGAGAAAACAAAGATTCCTTTCAATGGATGAATTATAAACAAATTGTAGCACATACAGTTGAATCTTATTTACCAACTAAAAATAATGAGTTGTCAAGCCACAATAAACACAGATGATTCTTAAATGCGTGTTTGTAAGTAAAAGACGTCAGACTTGTAAGTCTGCATGTCATATGACTCATTCTATGACATTTTTGAAAAGACAAAACTGTAGTGACAGCAAAAAGATTATTTATTGCCAAAATTATGGAAAGAGGAGGAAGGAATGGATGAGGTGGGCACAGTAGACAGTTTAATGTGACAAAATTATTGTAATTCACTACTTGTCAGAGCCCAAGTGTTCTGCAGAACAAATAGTGAACTCTGATGTTTGTAATAAAAATAAAATTCATTCAAGATGACAGAGGATCCTAAGATGGAATGCAGAATGTGACCAAAAATAATGTATGTATCTTATAGAAGTTTGAAAGAATCTCACAGAGACAGTAGGGAGAAAGATTCTGAGTTAAGTCACTTTGGAAATGAACAGTCTGTAAAGATAAAGGCAAGTGAATGTGTACATCATTAGCACTGTCCTTTGGTTGATAAAGCTGATTCTTGCAAGGATCCAGGTCACCAATTCTAAGGCCACTCTTCGTATCTCTCTTTTATCTACCGAGTCAGTAGGAGGCAGATAGTCAGAATAAGCCTTCTCACCACTAGAGTGGAAGGCCACAAACTTGCAGCTGGAATCAACCATAGGGCAAAGCCTGGAAGTTAGAGACATTAGTAAGAATTTACATCTAGCTCAATATTGAGATAGATGATTAATTTTTATATAGTTCCTAAGTCAAACAAACAGGCTTAAATACAACGTGATTTCTCTTAGAAGGGAAAATTAATTTACAAAAAAAGAGAGTGAAATAAAAGATAGACAGCAAGAAATAGAAAGATAGATCTTTTTCAGACATGTTATGGCTTGCACCTCCATGTGCCCCCAAAGCCGCCTGTGGTCATAGGTGGTAAATCTCAAAGGAGGCTCCATCAGGGTGTCGTACTGGGATTGAAGGTGTGATGCTGGGATTATGGGGAGGAAAATGGAAGCTCCACCCTGGGTTGATGGTACCAATCAGCAGGCTTAACCCTGGGTGGAGCACAAAGGGAGAGAGCAAAGGCAAGTGCAGGTGCTGCTGCTCTGGCTGTTTCCAGCCTTCCTGCCCACCACGCCACAGACTGCTGCTCTGTGATGCCCCCTGCCATCCTCCTTGCTTTGGAACCAGCAGGCAACGAACTGACACCTCTACAAACTGTGAACTGAAATAAGCTTTCTTCCTTTACCCTTGTGTGTCAGGTATTTTGTCCCAGCAACAAAAAAGTAACTAAATTAAGAGAAGCAAGGGATCAAGAGATGGAAAGGGGGGGAAAGAAAGGCGGGAAAGGGGGTGAAAAAGGGAATTAAGCCTCAGTACAAGATAGACAGCTGTACTGCTAATCTCTGTTAGTTCATCAAAAAGAACAGTTTGTGCTTTGATTGTTTGATAGTGTGATATATTTTCACGCCTATATCTTGTAATCTGAACTACTTTGAAGATAATAATATATAACATGTTAAACAGTGTTAATCTATTATTTTGTTTTGAAATTCTGTATCATCATTTTTGCTCATTTTTTAGTCTTTAAAGAAAGGAATTAAAATGTGTTCATACATGTACCAATGCCATATGAGCATGTAAACATTATGTGCTGCAAACATGGACCAATTAAAATAAAAAGCCCTCGAGAGCTACAGGTGTCTCACAGTGAAAGAAACCACTTCCCCTCCAGGGCTCATGGTAACACAGTACGCCACGTTGGAATTCCACAACTTCACACTGCAGAGTGACTAAGTTGTGAGTGATTAATTGAAAAAGTAAAATTCACTTTCTATGAACCTTAACATTACTAGTATGTTTCTAGATATTCTCCTATAAATATTGATAGGCATATACATAGACATTGTTTTGTGTACACAGGTGGATTCCCTTGCGTTGTTAGCACAGAGACCCAAGAAAGAAGAAGCCTGTCACACCCACAAGCGTGCCTGGTGCTGAGGTCCTCATTTCTAACCTGATTCTTCAACCAAAATGACTGGGACACCCTAGAGAAATGACTGATGCTAGGAAAGGTGTCAGAAATACACAGGATGAGCCCGAAACATGTTATCATACTGGAAAGTGGGAAAAAATTTTAAAAAGCAAAAAATGAAGGAAGAAAAATAGGAAGAACTTGACTAAGAAACATTTTAGAGTGGGTGCAGCAATTCCTCATTACATCAAATTGCACACCTACTGCAACAGAGAAATGGTTTTTCCATTGTGGGGATTAAAAAGATCTAGCTTTCTTGTCCACAAGTAAATATGTTAAGAATTTTATGTGTTTAATTCTTCAGGCAAGAATATTTGCCACTACTCATAACAGTGTTTGAATGAGTGTTATTTTCTTCATATCTTTAATCTCAAGTGCTGTATTCTGGATTTTCATTTAAGGCAAAGATAACCCACAAAAATGATAATTTTCAAAGTACTAGTGCAAAAACATGTTTGATGTTATAGTACACAAAGTTATACTCAAATATTTCAAGGAAAGAGACACTGCGGTAACTACTGTTATGTACGGTAACTACTGTTATGTTGGGTTATCTTGTGGTGAAACGCTATGTTGCTTAAATTGTTCTGCTCTGACCTGTGTTGTTATGTTATTATGTCCTCTTTTATCTTAAGCTCCCTCTTTTTAATTTTTTTTTAAAGAACCGGTGCATTCCATATGGAGAACAAAAAAGATATAGAGCAAAAATTAAAACAGAAGTACAGATTCACAAAAGTATAATCAAATAGATTATCTGACAATAATTGTAGATGGCTAAAGATTCCTAATAGAGGCCAACACTTTATTTTTTTAAACTTTAAATATAAGCAACATATACGTGTAACACAATATGGCATAAATTTAAAATGCAAAATACCAAACAACAACAGAGAAAGTAAACTTACTATCACAGAAAAAAAGATTCAAAGCTAAACTTTACCACTTGACAGAATTCAATTTGCATTGATATACAGAAAACCATAATAGTTACATAATGGGAAATATAGTAGCTATATTTGAGAAACATAGCAAAATCTTAAGATATGGAGAATTCAGGTAAACCAAATTATTTCATTAAAAAAGAACGACACTGCAATATTCATAACTTTTGAAAGATTAAGGCAGATAACAAGAAAAAAGGAAAATCTGAACACTTATGGAGCATTTGCTTTGTACAAGGGTATCTTAGTTACTTGCCTCATTGCTGGGACAAAAATCCTGATCTAAGAAATTTAATAAGCCTGGAATAGTGGCACATTCTTGTAATTTAGCACTGGAGCACGGTGGAAGATCTATCCACAGCATGGCAAGTAAGAAGCAAGAAAAAGAGAGGAGTAGGGAAGGGACATGTAATTTTCTGGGTCACACCAAGCCAGACCTCCCTCCTAAGAGCTCTGAGCTCGAAGCTCCTATGATGCAATCACAGTCCAAAGATCCCTGTTACGACTGAGTACGTGAGGCAAAAAGAATACTGGCAGTCATATGGAGCATTTGCTTTGTACCAGGGACTGTGATTCCTGTTTTATTTTTGTTATTTCAGCTAAAAGTATTTCCATTGAATAATTAAGTCTATGTTTACAAATGATAGCACTGATATTCAGATGTTGAATGAATGTCACAAAAAGGAATTCCACAGCAAGAGGAGGCAGGGCTTGAGCACAGTGATGCGTGGAGACTTTGGAGCCCGTACTCTCCACCGGATGCGAGTTCAAATGACAGAAACAGTAAATCAGCAATTATCTTCCTTATGCTGTGTCTGCCCAAAGAATTTTCAGTGATGAGAAGTTGTAAGCGATGTAATTCTATTGCTATGATAATGATAATTACATAAAACATTTTTGTAATGTTATAGAAAAAGCATTCTTAAAATTTATTTAAAATTGTGTAAATAAAATTTAATCCCCTTTGAGGAAATATTGTTTGGAAATAGTCTATACTTTGATGACAATGGAAAATTTAAAAAGAAAAGTAGTTAAAACAATCCATATCATAAAATTATATGATGTGACCAACTTCAAGTGATAAATTAAACTCCTAGTTTTAATTATTTCCATTATTATTTTAAAAGAAACAACGCAAATACATTAGCAATTTTACTGGAAATAGAAAAATTAAAGGTGAGATCTACAGAAAGTGGAAGAAGAAAAATTAACATAATAAATCCATTGAAAAAATAAAATCAGAATTTAAAATCAAAGGTTTTGGTTCACTAAAAATGTAAAGCCACCTCAATATATAATTATACTGACCACCTCAATATATAATTATATCAATATAATTGATATAATTCATGCATGTTTACATTAGAAAAATAACACAAATTAAGCAAATTACAGGCTGAAGATATGGCTCAGTGGTAGAGTTGTATGAACAAAGCCCCAAGTTTGATCACCATCACCACCACCACCATGACCACTGCCATAACAACAACAAATTACAATGAATTATTTGATACAACAAAAAGAAATTTGACCTATTACAGCAATGAGAAATTTAATGTTATTAGGAAACAGTTGAAAGAGCTTATGAATCTGTAATGATCAGTGTTTTGGTAATATACTGATATAATTGTCATGAAATGGATCATTTTCTAGGAAACGATTGAAAATATTGAATGAAGTAAAAAACTAAGAATTAAAACACTCAAGCATGAGACAGTGGTCTACTGTGTTAAGGAAGAAAAATAATACTTAAGATGATGCAATCCCTAGCTACCCTGATTTGATCCTTACACAGTGTGGACACATATATTTATCTCACTGAAACCTTGGAACTATGTATAATTATCATGTGTCAATTTAAAAATTTAGTGTAACAATCAAAATTTCAAAAGTGAAATAAAATAACAACAACAAAACAAAACAAAAAGCACTGCAAAGAAAAAAAAAAAGCTGAAATTTCCAGGCCTTAAGTGACTAATATTTACCTTTTTCTAAAACTGATTTGTTATGAAATATTCAACATGAAAAATAGGTGAAATGCTTCAAATTCATTTAAAGATACACACAAAATTAATTCTAAATCCTGTCTAAAAAAGAGACAAAATTGTTCTTTAATCTGTTAAAGAATAAGTAAAATAATTATAGCTTGCTTCCTAATACATATAAGTAGTTAATTCTATATGACTCAACCAACTTCTTTCTATAAATATGCAATGATGGAATACAAGCATATCTATTATTTTCTTATTATTGAGACAAGCAACTATTTGGTTATATAAATAGTAAAAATTTCATAAACTATTAAAATCTTTATTGAATATATCAGAATATCTGTAATATAGAAAGAAGCAAAGTCACATCTAAGAAGGAAATTTATAGCCAAGAAATCCTACATCAAAAAATCAGAGTTTTCCCATAAGTAACCTAATGATACATCTCAAGTTTGTAGCAAACAAGAGCAAAACATAGCCAGACCCAATCAAAAGAAACAAAGAATGATAAATAAGATGGATAAGCCCTTAGATGAACTAACAGCAGAGAGAAGACCCAAATTGCTGCAATTAGGTGATGAACTAACAGCAGAGAGAAGACCCAAATTGCTGCAATTAGGTGACAAGGGAACATTACAATAAACACTTCTGAAGTTCAAGGGTCACTAGGGGGAATTTTGGATACTTCAATCTGTATCTCAATCTATTGGGATAGAGACTGAAATATCTAGAGGACATGGATAAATTTCTAGACACATATAATGCACCAAAATTGGGGTTCTGGTAAAGATGGCAGATAGATAACAGCAGCTACAGAGGCTCCCTGAGATAGTCAACTTGGATCCCAAAAATATTACAGTGTGGGGAGTTCTGTATAGAGGGAGATGGATCCTCCTGACCCAGGAACAAACTGAGCTGAGAGAAACCAGTTAAGCATACAGTCCCGGTGCTCCTATTGGAACAGCTAAAGGCTCGGTGCTCCCACTGCAGTGCTTGAACTCACACAGCTGAGACTTACCGAACTACCCAAAAACCCGCTGTTTCAACTAACTGGAGACGCACTCACACTGAGGTCGGGGGTCAGTGAGCCGAATGGAGAGCTGAGCAGGCAGGGAACCTGCATCAACCTGCTGTGAGTGACAGGAATAAAACCAATCCACAGAAAAAGGAGCTCCAACAGATGACATTCTGAGGCCAGGAAGACTGGCAAGAACAAGGAGCAGTGGTAACTTCGGTCAGCTGCTCCCTTCTCAAGTGGGATTTGTGGGGTGTGCTTGGCCTGGGTCACGCCCTGGGCTGAAACCCAATAGGTTAGCCCAAACCAAGTCCCTACCCTTGGCAGCACACCCTAATTCAGAGAAGCCCTCAGCAAATTGACTGACTCAGAGGGGAGGGCCCAGCATACACTGCCCCTGTTTTTATCTCCATAGTACACTGCAGTGGGCAGGAGCACCTAGTCAGCATGCTTCAGACAAACTGCAACCAACAAAGAAAGAAAGTGGGGCCTCCTATATACACCTGTATGGAAGGAACAAAAAATATGAGAAAAGGAAGCAACAAGAAAGGGTCCCAAGCCTCCAACCCTGAGAGCATTAATCCAGGAAAGGTAAATGCAAAGGAGACTGAGGACGTCAAACATGCAATATCAGACACGGCACCAGTGCACATAAAGCGATATCTTCAGGACCTCATAGACGAGTTCAAAAGTGAAATATTTATCCAAGTAAAGCAAGATATAAATAGATTAATAAGAGAAATGCTAGGCACCTCTCAAGAAGACACAGATGGAAGAATGGAGGAAAACAAAAAAGGGAGAATTATTTGATGAAGAATATAAAGAAAACATAGAATACATGAAGCAGGTTCAAAGAGATTACCAGGAAATTAAAAACTCCATTGAAAGCTGGCAAAACTGCTTGAAAGAAACTAAGGATAGATTATCCAAAATGGAGGACAAGTTAGCAATGTGTGATCATGAAAGGAAACATTTCTTAAAAATAACAAGGAAACAAGCAGTAACAATACAAAGGTTAGAAGATGACAAGAGGATCATAACTTAAGAATAAAGAATGTGAATGAAAAAGCAGGGTTACAAACAAAGGAACTACAAAGGCTATTCATAGAAATAATTAAGGAAAACTTCCCAAACATAGGAAAAGGAAATGATATTCAGATATATGAGGCATACAGAACTCCAGCCACCTACAACCAAAATAGTACTACACCCAGGCATATAATAATCAAGATCCCAGGAATGCAATATAAGAACAGACTATTAAAAGCTATCAGAGACAAGAAACAGATTACTTACAAGGGAAAGCCCATAAGAATCATGGCAGACTTCTTGGCACAAACAATCAAATCGAGAAGAGTGTGGAGCAAAGCATTCCAAGCCCTGAAAGAAAATAACCTCCAGCCCAGATTGATGTACCCTGAAAAGTTGTCTCTAGAAATTAATGTAGAAACAAGATGCTTCCAAAGTAAAGAGGAACTGGGGGAATTCACAACTACCAATCCAACTCTACAGAGAATACTGCAGGACATTTGAAAGAGAAAAGTTCCAGGATTTCAGGAACAGTAGCAGAGAGGCCTCAATGAATGGAGCAGATATCAAAATGAAGAAGAAAAAATAGACAACTAATAATGGGAAAAGAGCCCAACAGAAATGAGGCAGAGAAGGTTGGATATAATTTCTAATATAGATGACCTAGATACACTAACTTAAGGGAAAAAAAGAGAGAATTGCAGGAAGAGTGGATCAAGAGGTAGGGTCCACTGAGATGCACTTTATAGGAAATATAATTAACCTGAAGAAAGGTATATGGATCGAAAATCAAATATGAGAAAATAGTACTCTATGTAATAGGGAACCAAAGCGTAATAGGGGCAACTGGACCAGTATTTATGGATAGGTTGGAAATACAGACTTTAATGGGTAAAGAAATACAACTAGAGATCAAGTCCAGGAGTGAGAAGGTTCGGAGCCACTTAGGTAAATAACTGGATGCCCCCCCAAATATAAACCAAGAGTGTTGGGGAGACTCAAAAATGCACAGCACACCCTGTGGGAGTGAAAGGGGAAGGACAGTCTTTAAAAAACAGAAGAAGATATTGCTAACAGCGTATCAGGAATTAAAACCCATATTACTCACCACTCTGCTTAGATAGAACTTACTCTGTCCCAGTTTCTATGCAAGCACTAGATCTGAGGGCACAAACAGCTATCCCAAAAATATCAGGACATAACACAGTAATTATCTTTAATTTCCTATTAACTCAATCTGGATTCCTGTATAACTTATAATGTTACATCATTACTGATCTTAGTTAAATCTGATTTGTTTGATTGCTGTTGTTATTGACAAATTTTATTCAAAATTGTTATGGTTGATAGTATCAAGTCTGACAATATGGACAACTATACTGAAAATGACAATGATTCACTATGATACCCAAGTGGTTTGATTAGTACCTGTTTTTGTAGTTCTACACTATCTACAAAGTTTTAATTCTAATAATACTGTTATATACTGATATATTCAATTATACTATATCTGATGATATAGCCAATTCTATTGATGAAAACAAGAGACAACACAGTAACCATGGTATAACTCCTGGTATAGCAGGGGTTTTTTTGTTTTGTTTTGTTTTTGTTTTTTGTCTTTTTCCTTTTTATTTGTACTGGGGATCAAACTAACGACTGCCTGCTTGCAAGGCAGGCGCTTATGCCGCTGAGCTAAATCCCCAGCCCCTGTATAGCAGTTTTATATGTCTTTTTAGTTTTGTGTGTCTATAGGAATATGTTTTTTTCTGTCCTACTTTGTTCTGTTTCTCCCTCTAATATATAAAGGATAGAAACACATGTTAAGACTCACGCTTGTGTAAAACCTATAAACAGTTTAAGAGAACTGATTTTATGACACATGATTAAATGAAAAAATACTTCGAAAGAAAAAAAAAAAACGGCACTACAGTACCCAGTGCTGATTCCAATAGTATTGCTGTGAAATCCAGCAATACTATTATTCTTTGTTCAGAGTGATTTTAGTCTGCTTTGGTGTGTTTAATCTCAACATAAATGAAGATATGGATAAATGTGTGTATGTTTTAGTGTATAGGATTGCTAATCATATTACTAAGTTTTTATTAGATAGTTGAACAGAACTATTTGCAGTATTGCTGTTTGAATTCCCATTTATATGTTCCACTTTTGTATCTTGAACAATTATTTGTAAGAATGTAAACATCAACTAGCAATTTATTACTGTTTATATTTCTTTGAAAGTGTGTATTATTTATACCCATTTTCTGTTTTGTTTTGTCTTTCTTTAAATAAAACTTTTTAAAAATGCTCCAAAATTGAACCAAAAGGATATAAAAACTATAAACAGATACTTAACAAGCAATGAGATTCAAGTAACATAGTAATAAAACCTCCTCATAAATAAAATCCAGGACCAGACTGACTTATTGCTGAATATTAACAGATCTTTAAAGAAAAATTAAAACTTACAATCTTCAAATTGTTTCATGAAATAGAAAGAGAAAGAACATTTCCAAAATCATTTTATGAGGCCAATGTCATTCTGATGCCAAAAAATGACAGGGCCACAAAAACAACAAAAAGAACTGTAGTCTGATATCCTTGATCCATACAAATGCAGAAATTTTTTACTAAAATACTTACAAATTAAATTCAACCTCACATTGAAAAGATCATACACAGTGATGAAGTTTGTCTTATTCTGAATATTTAAGACTAAGTTGACATACATAAATCAATAATATGATACACAACATAAGAAGAATCAAGAATAATGAGAGATTTAGGAAAAAGAAAGAAATAAAAGGATACAAAAAGGAAAAGGAAAATTGAAATTATTATTTGCAGATGATCTGATCTTATACCAAAAAGAGCCTAAAGATCCCACCAAAAACTTGGATTTGATAAACAAACTCAGCATAGTAGCAAGAAACAAAGCCAACATCAAGAAATCAATAGCCTTTCTATATACCAATAGTGAACTAACAAAAATCAGGAAAACAGTTCCACTCATAATAGTCTCAGAAAAAAAAAAACAAATATCTAGGAATCAACCTAACCAAAGCTGTGTAATAAAAATATAGAACACTGAAGGAAGAAAATGAAGATGATACTTCAAGATGCAAAGATCTCCCCTGTTCATTTATCAGCGGGATTGCTATTGTTAAGATGGCTACATGACCAGTGGCAACCTAGAGATTCAATGCGATTTCATCAAAGTTCCAATGACCCTCTTCACAGAACTAGCAAACAAACAAACAAGCATAACCTTACAATTTATATGGAAACACAAACAGCCCAGAAAAGCCAAAGCAATCCAAGTCAACAAGAGCAAGGCTCAATGCTTCAGATTAACCTACACCAAAATATACTGTAAAGCCACAGTAACAAAAACAGCTATGTACTGGCAACACAATAGACTCACAGACCAATGGAACAGGATAGAAAACACACACACACACACACACACACACACACACACACACACAAACTATAGCCATATAACTCTTGATAAAGGAGTTTAAACTATATGTAGTAGAAAAAACAGTTTCTTTAACAAATGAGAAATAGTACAGTCACTGGGAAAACAGTACAGTCACATGTACAGGATGGAAGCTAGATCTTTGCATCTCCCCTGAAACAAAATCAATTCAAAATGCATCAAGGATCTGAAACTTTGAAATTGCTAGAGCAAAACATGGGGGAACTACTTCAAGTCATAAGTTCAGAAAAAGATTTCCTGAATAGGGCTCCAATGGTACAGGAAGTCATAGCAAGAGCAACACAGGGGAGTACCTCAACTTGAAAAGTTTCTGCTTACTGAAGGAAACAACCTACAGAATGGTGGAAAATCTTTGCCACCTACTCTTCCAGCATAGTATTACTATCTAGACTACATAAAGGACTCAAAGGACTCAGTATCAAACAAAAGCCCAATAAATAAATGGGCAAATGAATTAAACAGTTTTATTCAAAAGAAAAAGCACAAATGATCAATAAGTATGTGAAGATTTGCTCAACAGTTTTAGCTACCAAGGAAATCAAAACCACACTGAGTTTTCAACTCCAATCAGAATGGCTACATCAAGAATACAAAACTAACAAATAACTAACAAAATCAATCAATCAAACAACCAATAAGTAAATGCTGGTAACAAAATGAGGAAAAGTTGTGAATGTAAATTAATGCAGTCATTATAAAAATCGGTTCCTGAAAAACTAAAAATTGAACTACTATACAAAAGAGCTGTAACACTGCTCGAAATACAGGCTAAAAATTAAAGTCAGCATACAGAGAGTGCCCACATGCCTAAGTTTATTGTGACACATTTCATGATAGCTAAGATGTAGACCCACCCTAGTACCCATAGACATATAAGTGAATAAAGAAAACACACACATACACACATGTGGAATCTATAAATGTAAAAACACATGACATAAAAGTAGAAAGGAGATTATTATTAGACAAGAAGAAAGAGAATAAGGAGGAGGTATAAGGAATAGAAATGAGGCCATAATGTGATAAATATATAGATGTGTATAAAATACCAAGTTAAAACCCAATACATTATAAAATCAATTTGCCATACAAAAAATTAATCTTTCATATTTCAGGTAAGTACAATGAGAATTTCAAGAAAATCCAGTCAGAATAACAATAAAAACACATT
The DNA here is from genome assembly GCF_034190915.1 of Cavia porcellus. Taxonomy (NCBI): domain Eukaryota; kingdom Metazoa; phylum Chordata; class Mammalia; order Rodentia; family Caviidae; genus Cavia; species Cavia porcellus. Next base: position 19,300,675 of record NW_026947506.1, read on the forward strand.
TTAAAAAGAATCTGCGGGTTGATTCAATATGGCTGAATGAAAGATGACTCATATTGGAGCTTCTCAGGGGAAATCAACTAGAAACACAGGTAATCAGCAGAAAGGAGGAATATACACCTTGATACCAAATTAATATAGACCTATAGATCAAACAAAATATAGAGGTAGGACTTTATAAAATGAGAAACCAGTCCACGGGGCTGCCCAGGGCTTTCTTGCTGGGAGATCGGGATTGAAGCAGGACCTGCCATTGCCACGAAGTTCTCAAAAAGGATCTGCAGAAATATACAAACTACAAAATTTATTGAAAGAATTAAAACAAACAGAGGCATATACTCTTGATGTCAGGAAACATATTATTCTTTAGGTTAATAGATTTCATGCCAGTTCCTTCAGAGTCTCCACAAAAATTCTAGAACTGGTCAAGTCATTCTAAATTATGAAAAGAATTGTTAACTAAGTGTACAATTTCACCATTTCTTAGGTTTCATCTCTGTAAATCCTGCACTAAAATGTTACTTCAAATTTTCAAGCTGATTTTTTCAGCTATTTGTTTTGCGAGTTTCTGTATTAGATGAAGCATAAATTAGAGAAAACCACACCGGATGAATGTGCTGCTCATAGGAAAGGTCAAACAAACATCACAGCATAATAGGCACAGGGGAAACAATGCCTGTCAGATCTGCAGCCTCTTGCCTCTGTGGCTTTGCAAGTTAACTTCTGATCTCAGCTCTTCTCCCACTGTAAATTAAAGGAAATGCTTATCTAATTGGATTAGTGTGATGATTAGGTCTACAGATCTATCTACAGGTCTACAGGTCATTGCACTATGTAATAAAATTTCTACTCAATAATTTTTGCTTGGTTTTTTATTGACACAAGGTTTCACTATGGAGTTCAAGCTGGCCTCAAACTCACTATGTATCCCAGGTTAATCTCAAACTTGTAGTGATTGTCTTGCCTCGGCCTCCCAAGTCCTGGGATTACAGGCCTGCACCACCATGCCCAGTTCTTCAATGGACTTTTCCTTTCTTTTCTTTTCCATTTCAATTCATTCTCCCTGAAAGCCCCTCTAACCAGTTTTAGGCCCTCACTTCCTTCATTAGACAGAGATGTCAGTGCAAGGCTCAGTACCAATGGTGATAACAGTCAGGTAGTAAAAATGAGACCAGCTGCAAACACTACATCAAGAGAGTCAGAGCCTCTGATTCTATTTCCACGTGACCACAAGCTATGTGTCAGGCTTGGCAGTATCTGGTCTCCAACATAAAGGTGACACAAGCTACTTTACAAAGCAACAGATTCTCTTTTGATGGGTAATTTTTCTGATGGTATTAGAGATGATTTTGAGAAGCAGAGCTTAGGTCATTCCTGCTCTCATCTGTACATCCGCGTACAGCTTTGGCCTTTTACACAATTTGGAACCTAAGAAGTATGCCTGAGTTTTTCCTGTCACTTAAATAAAGACATCATCTGCAGGACTTTTTCTTCATGGTCCTAGATAAATTTGGGTGGAGATAGTGGGGGAAGATTTAACAAGTGTACTGTTGCTATGATCTCCTGTCCTCTGTGATATTTCCAGATTTAAAAGTGGGCTCATTCAACCTTCAACTCAAAATCTTCAAAAGTTAGTTACTAGTCTCAAAATAGAACCCCCAAACTTTACTGATGTGTCTAAATTCTCACACAGACCTATTCTTACATCCATCCTCTCTGAGCCATAGTCAAATGTCTCTCCTTGTTTCCAGCACCCAAGAGCTTCTACATTCAAGCTCCTCCCCTGGAAGAATGTGTCCCAGAATACTGACCTCTCCTTGAATCAATCTGTCTGGTCACCCTACTATTCTACAGAGTCATGCATCACCCTCTTTTACCCGCTTGCCTTAATTACCTTCCTATCACACATCACATCCTGCCTCCCTTGGCTCTGCACCTGTGCACACATATCTGTCTCCCCCATTAGAACACTTGGGGAGACTGGGAATTTCGGTTCCCTTCTCCATCGTTCCTGCTAAAACAGCATAAGCCTCCTCCCCTAGTGATCAGGAAATGCTATGGAGTGAAAGAGGGAAAAATGAGAGGCACAGAGGAACACAACGGCAAATACAAATATTTTGCTTTGTTCTTAGTAAAACATGAATTTATACTGTATTTCATTCTCCTATTAGCTTTATGACCTAAAGCTCAATTTCAACAGAGCAATTTACTAAAATGTAAAAAGGAAAGAAATGTCATCTTTTTTACACTATTTGGGTGCTTATCAAGTGAGATGACATATGCAAAAACACCTAGCAGAGGAATCAACATAGCAGAGAGAATCCTTTCTTTCCTTTTCCCTTTCTCCCACTTTTCCTCTCTCTCTCTCTCTCTCTCTCTGAATTATACCAAGACCAGGTGAACTAAAGTGCATCTTTATGACCATTTTCAAATGTGGATTTTCTCCTTCACAGCAGTAGCAGACTCAGTCTTTGGGCACAATGAATTCCTTGTGCTGCGCAAGCTGTGTGTAGCTCTATGCAATTAGATGGCATTCCTTGTATCTGCTTCTGACAATGTGCGTGCCTTCTATAATTTACAACAATGCTGGAATAGCTTTGATCTGGCTATCATTTCAACCGTGGATAATTCCACCAGCATATGAAAAGGTTCATTCTGGCTCCTTGCTATCTTACAAGACAGGTGGAGAACATGAGAGCAGAAGGGGAAAGGCTTTCATCTAAAAGTCATTGCTTGATAGTTCAATTAGTTGCTAATAACCCCAAATAGATCTCACTCATACCTTCTTTGATTTTAAAAACCACTAATCTGGACAGTAATAGCACCCCATCTGACAATGTTGTACTAGAAGAGTCTAAGAGCTAGAAGTGCTATTAAAAGAGAATGTTGCTGAGATCATTGTCATTGAATCAGAGGGACAATTCTGTGAGGAGAAATCGTTAGAGAACTAGGTTGCCATTATGGTATGGACACTGTTATTTCCTGATACCACCAAGAGTATTCATTCGTCTGTTTTAAAAACAGAACTTGGTTATTTGGGTAGCAGTTTCATGTCCCACTTTTATTTCTTTTGCTCTTCTTTCTTCTAGCATTTGCAATTGGGAGTTTATTTATTCATTTACTTGGCCTCTTTCATTTTTATTGATAAATACACTTAGTGCAATAAATTTTCATTTGATCACAGCTTTCAATTCCTACCAGAGATCCTTGCATGTAGTTTTTCACTGTCACCTAAAATTTCTGTAATTACACTTTATATTTTCCTTTTCATACAGGAATTGTTAATAACAAATGTCAGAACAAATGCCCATGTAGGAAAGCCATTTTTTCTTGCTAGTTTTGTTTTTTCAGTAGATTCAAGCTTTAGTTCATTGAGTCCGTGTTCATTGTAACATTATTTCTCTTCATGGAAGTTACTGATGTTTTCTTTATTAGCTAATTTTTTAATCCAATTTGTGGACATGCCATTTTGTGGATGTGATGTTTGAATACAATACAGATTATCTGTTATTGCAATATCAATTTAATATATGAGGTATCATCAAATATATGAGGTAAGTTTCACTTTTAAAAATGAATGCACTGTAATGGCCATTTATGTGGGGATCACACTGTTGAGCTGAGCCGTGTTGAGCCTGCTGCTGGTAGAAGACAGCAGCTTAGGAAGATGAAGATCCAGTTTTAGACATGAGACTCACTGGGTGATCATTTCACTGAAATAACTTGAATTACCAGGTGTAAAGTGCAAAAGGAACATGCAAGAACTGAGGCAACTCAAATTATTTTATTGCCAACCTCTACCTCTCTTGATTCTGCAAGAGAAACTATGCCTCCAGCAGCCCCTACAGCCCAGGAATCCAGTCATCATCACACAGGCTCATGATTGAAAAACAGCAGGGGGAAGCAGAATGGGAAATCATAAGTGTACTGTTAATGAGGCATGACTTAACACCTTTGGGCCTTGTCCCACAGACCTTAAGGATCTTAGAATTGTTGATAAACAGTCGTCACAAAGGATGAAGTAGAATTTGAAAATGTTGGTGGAAGAAACAGATCATCAACAGAACTTGATACAAGAGCTCATAGAAAGTAATCAGTAACTTAAAAATGAGCTTCAGCCAGAAAAAAGCCAAGCAGCATATCAGGAACAATGAGCCAATGACTTGTAACAAATTATGGAGAGTATGGAATACAAAATTGGTGAATTGGAAGATGAATCTCTAAATAAGATTTGCCAGCAACAAAATAAAATGGAAGCTCTTAAAAAAAACATAGAACTTTACAGTCAAAATGCCAGCATTACAGCAGAAATATAACATTACAAAAATAAACCAATGTATATTATTTATAACCATTAATGTAAATGGCCTAAATTCACCATTGTAAGAAACAGACTGGCAGAATGAATCAAGAAACAACATCCAAACATATGCTGTGTACAAGAAATGCACCAAACCCAAAAGGAAATTTATAGACTGAAAGTCAAAGGATGGAAAACAATACTTCATGAAACAGGAACCCAACGGAAAAGCAGGGGTAGCTATTCTGCTTGCAGACAATGTGAATTTCAAACCAACAATGATCAAAAAAGATAAAGATCACTAGATATCAGTTAGGAGAAAACTTCAAGAGGAAGAGATAACAATCTTAAATATATATACACCAAATTCAGGAGCATCCAGCTATATAAAACAAATATTAACAGAAATGAAAAATCAAATAAACAATAACACAATTATAACAGAAGACATTAACATACCATTGACACAAAGAGATAGATCAACTAGACAGAAAATCAGCAAAGAAATAACAGAACTGAATCATACCTGTAAACAAATGGACTTAGAGGATGTGTATGGAGTATTCCACCCAGCAACATCAGAATATACATTCTTCTCAGCTGCACTTGGGACATTCTCTAAAATAGACCACATACTAAACCATAGAACATTCCTAAATAAATGCAAAAGAATAAAATTATCCCATGCATGTTATCTGATTATAGTGTCATGAAACTAGGAATCATCAACAAAAGAAACTGCAAAAACTTCACAAACACATGGAAATTAAATAATACACTCCTGAGCAATCAATGGGACACAGAAGAAATTAAAGAAGAAATTAAACAGTATCTCCAAGCAAATGAAAATACAAATACAGCTTGCTGGAACCTGTGGGATGCAATGAAAGCAGTCCTCAGAGGGAAATATATTGCGGTGAATTTCCACATCAGGAAAACAGAACAAACACAAAAAAGCCAACCTGATGCTATACCTCAAACATCTAGAAAAAAAGAATAAGTCAAGTTCAAAGCCAAAAGAAGGGAAGAAATTATAAAGATCAGAGCAGAAATTAATGCAATAGCGACTAAAAAACTCTACAAAGAATTAATGAAAGAGTTAGTTCTTTGAAAGAATAAATAAAATTGATAAGCCACTAGCAAACTTTATTTTAAAAAAGGAAAGAAAAACACAAATTCATGCAATAACGGATGAAAACGGAGAAATCACTACAGACACTGTGGAAATACAGAATATCATCAATACCTATTTCAAAAACCTCTGTACTCAAGGGTGATAACACAGAAGAAATGGACAGAGTCCTAGAAATATAAGAACTACCAAAGCTCAATCAAGAAGATATAAAACTGCTGAATAACCCAATTTCAATTAATGAAATTGAAAATGTAGTTAAAACCTTACCAACAGAGAAAAGCCCAGGTCCTGATAGATTCACTGCTGAATTCTATAAGAAATTCAAGGAAGACTTAATGACAACAGTCCTCAAATTCTTCAATGAAATTGAAAGGGAAGCAGTTCTCCCTAACTCATTCCTGGAGGCAAGTATTACCCTAATACCAAAACCAGAGAAAGACCTAACCAAAAAAAAAAAAAAAAAAAAAAAGAATTACAGGCCAATCTCTCTGATGAACACGGATGCAAAATTTCTCAATAAAATACTGGCAAACAGAATGCAGCAAGTCATCAAGAAGATTATATACCATGACCAAGTGGGATTCATCCTAGAGATGCAGAGATGGTTCAACATATGCAAATCAATAAATGTAATCTACCATATAAATAGAGCCAAAAATAAGAATCACATGATTATTTCTATAGATGCAGAAAAAGCTTTTGATAAGGTTCAACACTTAGTAATGGTAAGAAGCCTACAGAAAACTGGAATAGATGGTCTTTACTTCAATATGGTAAAAGACGTCTATGACAAACCAACAGCCAGTATCATATTAAATGGCCCAAAACTGAAAGCTTTTACTCTAAAATCAATAACAAGACAAGGATGCCCATTATCACTACTCTTATTCAATATAGTTCTGGAAATACTAGCCAGAGCAATTAGACTAGAGAGAGAAATAAAACTAGTAAGGATAGAAAAATAAAAAGTTAAATTATCATGATTTTCAGATGGTATGACACTCTACATAAGATCCCCAAAACTCCACTGAAAGATTTTTTAGGTATAATAACTAAATTCAGCAGTATAGCTGCATGCATAGCCAATACTCAAAAATCAATAGCATTCCTATACAAAAACAACAAACTTGGGCTGTGGATTTAGCTCAGCAGCATAAGTGCCTGCCTCGCAAGCATGCAGTTGTGAGTTCAATCCCCGGTACCAATAAAAAAAAAAAAAAAGAAAGAAAGAAAAGAAAAAAGAAAGAAAGAAAGAAAAGAAAAACCTCACTGAGAGAGAAGAGAAATCACACCCTTCAAATAACATCCCAAAAGGTGAAATACTTAGGAATCAATCTCACAAAGAAAGTAAAATATCTATTTAGTGAAAATTATAATACCTTGAAAAGAGATCTCAGAAAATGGGAAGACATTCCTTGTTCATGGATGAGAAGAACAAACATAATGAAAATGTCCATTGTCCCAAAATTGTTTTACAGATTTGATGCAATTCCAATCAAAATACCACTAGCATATTTCACAGATCTAGAAAAATCATCTCCAGAATTGATTTGGAATCAGAAAAACCCTAGAATAGCAACAATTCTGGATAACAAAGGCAAGGCAGGAGGAATCACAATCCCTGACTTGAAATTATACTACCAAACTACTGTGATCATCAGTATGGTACTGGCAAAAAACACAGACCTCAGAATCACTCGAACAGAATAGAAGATTCATTCACAATTACAAATACACTAAACCACTGTGTCTTCTACAAAGGGGCCAAACATGTTCACTGGAAGATAGTGTCTTTAAGAAATAGTGGTGGAATAACTGGCTTTCCACATACCAAAGACTAAAACTAGACCCATGTCTACCACAATACACTAAACTAAAGTCAAAATGGACTAAAAAATCTAAATATTAAAACAAAAACACTGAATTTACTTGGAGACAAAATAGGCAGAAATCTTGGAGACATAAGTACAGACAGAGACTTTATGAACAAAACCCAGACGACATAGGAAATACAACCAAGAATCAACACCAGTATCTCATTTTAATAAAAAAGCTTTTGCACAACAAAAGAAATCAGCCACAAAATTTTTAAAAAAATCCACAGAGTGGGAAAAAATATAGCCAGTGGTCCCTCAAACAAAGGCTTTTATCTACAACAATAGAAATAGTTGATAAAATCAGACCCCCCCCCAAATTCAAAGGCCCAATCTAAAAATGGACATCTGAAGTGAATATGCACTTCTCAGAAGGAGACAAACAAATAGCAAAAAAAAAAAAAAAAAAACATGAAGAAATGTCCAGCATCATTGGTTACTCAAGAGATGCAAATTAAAACAACACTGAGATTCCATCTCACCCCAGAAAGTGGCTATCATCAAGAGGTCAACCAATAACAAATGCTGTGGGGAAAAAGGAACACTTCTCCACTGTTGGTGGCATTCATAAATGTTACAAAGTGAGTCTTATATACTTTTGGCACAAATATACGGTGTATGTTTACTTCTCGTGGAAATTCCTTTAAAAACTAGCATCAGACGTCTTACTGAACCCAGATATTTTCCTAGAAGAATTAAAAACCTCATACCACAGTAATATATGTGCATCTATGTTTGTAGAAGCACACTTTTTAATAGCTGAACCTTGGAAACAACCCAAATATTTACCAACCACAAAATGGATAAAAAAATTGTCACTCTTTATATAATACTATTCAGCCATTAAAAGGATAAATTTTATACTTTTATAGGTAAATGGATGCATCTCAAGACCATACTCATAAGTTAAATAAATCAGACCCACATATGTAAACACTGTATTGTCTTACTAGTGTGGGAATCTGAAAGATTGAACAATATCCGAAATGCACAATAGACACTGTGGATAGGGAAGAAAAAGTTCAATAGAAAAACTGTGATGAAGAAAGAGGAAAAGAAGGAAGGGAAAAGGAAAAAGAATATGTATATTCTTTATCATATATATGAAAGACAGTTAAGATAGTTATACAGCTGGTTTCTCTTGGCTCATTGCCAGGAAAGTTTTGTGATAATAACTTCTTGGATAATGTTTCAGTCCTATAATTTTTAGTCTGTGCAATTACTGTGAATATAGTAATATGCAATGTGCTGATAATTCTTACTCTCCTATAGCCTTTCTTTAAACTATTTTACTGTTATTTCTTTTGTTGTTGTTGTTTAAAGTAAAACAACAACAACAAAAAACCACAGCTCATATTTGGTTAGCTCTGTCACAAAGGGTGAGTGAACCATTTTCCTCCAGAACTGCATAGTTAAAGCTAGTTTGCTTTTTTTGTTTGTTTTTTTCCTTGGTAACTGTGCTTAACCTGGCTGTAATATGTTAAATCTCTAATTTATGAATGAGTTCTGTTCCGTGAGAACATTCATAAGTTGGGTTCATTCATAAATGTTACAAAGTGAGTCTTACATACCTTTGGCACAAATATACGGTGTATGATTACTTCAGGTTTCCTAGCAGTCCCTCCACATCACCACTGGTTTTCCTCCTGCTTCCAGACAGCCCGGAATCTGATGGAGCACTGTACTGCTGTGCACTATCACACTGCACAGTGAGCTCACAGCAGCAAACTATGAGGATGCCCTACAAACACATGAGCTGCTTCAGTTTATTCTTACGTCTAAATGCTGATTATGCAGGGTCCGTTGGTACTTGTGATAGTTTGCACTCAAATGTTTATAAGTTGGGGACTTACTGTATCCTTAATCCACACTTTCTTTCCTTGCATTTCTTTAAAAATTTAGCTTTAGTCTCATCTTGTGTTGTATGCTGAGTCAGAAATCTGTGGCCAGGATTCTGCTCTTGTGCTGATATGAATTACATTTTTGGCCTGGAAGACTAGGGAATTTTTCTTTAAAGTCTCATAGATACACGATCATCTTTCTTAAAGGTGATCATTCTTCTATCAATTTTCCCAAGAAACCACAGTTTCTTTTCAAGAGACAAGTTTATTTTTTTTTTAATTCTGGAGCTTTTTATTAGATTGTCATTTTAAACATTAATTTTTCATGTCAACTATCCTCACATTCAACTTCTTCTACCTGTCTCTCATTTTAATCATTTTCTGATATTTTGCACTTCTTTTTTTAAAACTCATTTCATCATTTTGCTTATTTTCTGGCTTTTTTCTATAATGTTTTTGATTTACTTTTCATTTAATTTTTTCTCTCTTGAGTACTTTTTAATTTAGCTTTCCCTTCTGATATGAATTTGCATTTTCTATATTTTTCTAAGTTCAATTAGCTGTCCTTTTATTTCTTGTTATTTTTCATTTCTGTTCTGTTCTTAGTTCTTATTTGTCTGATTCATGACATCTATTTCCTGCACACACACAAGTATTTGAGAAAATTTAATTCAGTTTACAGTGTTGGTTTTTATTTGTTCATTTTTACAAATGCGTCTGTGAAGCTCCTACCCATCTGCAGAGACTCTGTCTTTCTTGATTACTTTTGCAGCAGATATCCATGGGTGCATTGTGAGTTCCTCTGTTCCTAGCTATGCTTGAGCACTTAATGTCTGAGTACATTTGGTGTAGTGTCCTGCATGGATGGGGCAGAAAAGCAGTCCATTGCCTCATTTCTTCTTCATTCCATCAGTCTGTCATTTTTTTCTTCTTATTGTTTACCCACTCCCACCCCCACCCTTGGCTGTATGTCTCTGTAAGGTATGGAAATACCCTACCCTCTCAATACATCTAGTTCCTCCATAGCTACAAACAGTAAGTGAGAATTCTTTGGGGTTATCACTGTGCCCTCACTGTGGACTTCTCAGGATGATCACCAACTTGACAAAAAGAGAATTATTAAATGTTAATATGTGAATTTTTTGTGAAAACCTAGGACAATTCTGCTACTTATGAAAATCATCACTTATCACATTTGTATGCCAATTTGCATTTGCAGGGCCTTGAGATTTTTTTTTTTTTTTTTTTTCTGGAATTGTTCACATTCTGGGAAAATTTCTTTGACATCTTTGCTTTCTAAGAGTGAAATGTGGATTAAATGCTTCTATGGAGACTAAAGCTATGAATGGTCCCAGCTCCACCAGAAATGCAGAGTGGGTAATGAAGGGAGTTAACCTAGAAGCAGGAGCATCCCCTGAAACATGCATTCCTTCTATATACTGCTTGCAATGATCCCTTTTCTCCACTTTGGAACGAAGAGAGAGTCACGGTACTGGAGTTAAAACAGTGAAGTACTGAGCTGCTCTTGTCGCGCTAGCCCATCTGAGCTTGGAGTAGAGCACCCTTCCCCTGGAGGGCTGAATGGGCAGCAGGGACTCAGCAGACATGGCCCTGATGTGGGGAAACACGGAGGAGCTCGGGTTAGTAAAATACTGCATGAAAGTCACGTATTGATTTTTAAATTTACAATAAAAAACCGAGAATATGAGAACTCTGTGCCTTTCCTATTCTTGCTCTTTGTGGCTGTCAAGAAAGTCTTCCTAATTTACTTTAGGACCCAGTGTCAATATTGCTGTAAGAAGAGACTAGAACAGTCCAGCCAGGAACCAAATCCTGGTCCGCACGCTTTCCATCAGAATATCATTTAAAATGTTAAAATTTTGTTCACAGGCTGAGAAGACATTAAAGGCCGCCGACATTCCGATCCCAGTACAGGCTGCTGAATTCTATCTCTGCTTCCGCCACTTCTCCCTTATGAGGTTTTCTCGTCTCCAGCTCAGTGCTGCCTTCTTGGAAATACAGGTCTGGTACCTCCCACGGCCCTGCACCAGGGCACAGTCCTGCCTCCTTCCTGGTGCCGTCACTCCGTGTGGCTTGTGCCCCTGACCCCGAGCCTGAGATGCCTCCTTCAGGGCTTACCCAGCGCTTCTCCCTCAGCAGCCTTTCACTGTGATGCCAAGCAGCGGGAGGTGCTGTTGATCTGCAGCCTGCTGCTGGCTTCTGCTCTGTCCTGTGACCTCAGCTCCTCCACGCTGTGGCTTCCAGGGCTTCCTCAGGACGTGAGGAGAAGGCGTGTGCATTCCCAGCCCCTAAAACTGCTTTCCCAGCCTGGCTCCTGCAAGTCATCGTCACCCAATTTTGGTCACTGAATGAAGCTCTTTCTTAAGGCATGCATTTTTTTTTAATGCATGAACTAATAAAATGCTTTTTTCACAAGGTTTATATAAAGGTTACATGAAACTTTTTTTTGCATTCTTTTCATTTGTTTATTGAATTCTTAAATGGCTCATAGAAGAGATAATACATAGTCAATATGATATTAGTATTATCACAACTAGGAATACTATCATCTGGTCTTTTCCAGTTAGCCTCCTTTAAATCCATACTCTAAACGCTTTATAGAATGGAATTATAAGATGCAATTCTTTGTCTTTTTGGTTTTTTCTACTTAAAACCTATCAAAGATCCTCACAGTCCAATGAATAAACCCAAGAGTTCTGGTCATGGCTTGGAGTCTGCTCAAATGCTCGAGCCTCCATCTTCATTTCCTGTTCCACTGTGGTCATTTCTGATTAAACAAGCTCTTCTATTCCTTTCCACTTCCATTACATGTTGTTTTTCTGAAATACACTGAAATGTGTACCTGCCCTGTAAACTCCAATCCATTATTGGAATTTATAAAAAATAAATGCAGGTATGAAATAATGACAGCCTAAGCACTGTGCCAAACAGACGCCTCTTTATGCTCACAATACAATGGCCACACATAGATACGGTGCTATTTTTGTAGAGCAGGAAAATGAAGCTCAGAAATTAAGTGAATACTTCAAGGTCATGGTTCCCACAGAGATGCAGAGCGCTGGTAGTGGCCATCTGATAAGTGATGCTCAGAGTTAAGACTTTCCCATGATGTACTCCTACAGATCACTCTTACAGAAACAGGCACACATGTCTGCATGAAAACTACTGTTTGGAGGTGAGTACTGGGCAACTGAAAATTAAAAGATATGATTAGTCCTTATCAAATTGATCAATCACTCCCTTCTTGTGAGGACGAGAAAATGCCCTGTTCATCATAATCCTCGTATGCAGAACAACCAAAGAAAAGGAAATGTTTGTTTAAAATTCGACAATGTTTGCTCAGTAACCTGGCAGAATCTCAATGGGAACATCCCTAGACATCTGCCTGCTTCTTATCAGGATCCATTCTCCTCTCTGCTGCTTTGCGTTGACCATTGAGAGTCAGGGAATGCAGCAGAGAGCTAAGCCTTCACCCGGTGTCCCTGGCTGAGCACCACCTTCCTCCAACAGAGGGATCTCTGTGTCCCTGACACTAGTGTCTCTAATGTTCAACTGTTCATGTCATCATTGCTTCAGGGAAGCATGAGAAGAAAGTTCCTTCACAGAGCATCGGTTACTTCCCTTCTCTTCTGTCCCTAATCACAAGACATACGCATTGTTCAGTAAAGCTCTTATATTGTGCAGTGCTCCATATGTGCAGTGTGTGGTGTTTCCTCCAGAAAACTCAGGCGAGATGGTTGTGTTAGGTGGAGCATTTTCTCAGTTGGTGCACTCCTCACTCATGATGGATGGTTTGTCATTCGATGTAAAAAGAAGCCCAGTCTTCAGTGCTAGGCAGAGGTGGTACCAAGATTCTCTCCTGGAAGGGTGATCTGACACAAATGTCTCTTTTGACAAGGAACGAACTGGGATGTTACTTCAGAAAGCATCTTATTTTAACGCTATTATTTCTAGAAAACTCACTGATTCTTCTAATAATCATCTCCACTCATATATTTTTACTACCAACAATGTTGGAAGCATCAATGTTTTAGATATACATGGGTATGCCTTATAAATAATAAATACAAACTCTGGCATCTCTGTCCAGTTCTATTAATAAAACATATGAATGGTTTTCAGTAAATAGAATATTTTATGATTTCTTCCTCCCTCATAAAAATATTTGAAAAAATTCATTGTCTTCTCAAAAAAAAAGTTTTTCCAGGTTTGAACAACCAACCGTTTCTTAGAATTTTAACCTACAGGAGTTATAGCCAAACCTCCCTGTCTTAGTCTGTGTCCTGCTATAAACAAAAGTAAGGCAGACTGACTGGGTAGCTCCCAGAGAACAGAAGTTCATTTCATGCAGCTCTGTAGACTGGAAGTCTAAAGTGAAGACATTGCAGGACAGGTGCCTGGCCAGGGCCTCTGTCTGCTTCTAAGACAAACCCTTATGGCTGTGACCTCCACAGGGGTCAGACACAGGTCCTCACGTGGAAGAGGGACTGAAGGGTGAGAGAGTCACACCTCGATTTGTTTATTTGTTTTATATACCAGGGATCAAACTCACAACCTTGCACTTGCAAGGCAGCACTGTGCCACTGAGGTATATCCCTGTCTCAAACTCTTCTTTGAAGGCATTAATTTTACTCATGATGGCAGAGCCCTCCTGATTTAATCACTTCTTATAGACCACACCTCTTAGAAGTGTGGCATTACCAGTTAAGTTTCAACACAAATATTGGAGAAGCTGCCATCATCCAAGTCAAAACTCTTGCCTTCTATTGATGATATTTTTCTCTTTTTTTTCCCCCTAAGGATCCTTTCTTATTTTATTTTATTTTTTTTAATTTTGAGATAGTATCTTGCTGTCTTGCTAATTTGCCCAAGCTGGGCTTAAATTTGGGATTCAATCTCCCAGAATGTTGAGATTGCAGAGCTGTGTCACATTCCCCACTTGTGGATGGAACCTTTAAAGCACCCTGCGTTGTTCAGTGTAGGCACGATGTCTTAGGACTCCCAGAAGCTGTTCCATACTAAAAGAGGACTGAATCTCCATCCAGCCAGATCCTATTAGAGAACATCAGAATGTAGACTGAAGCGTTGCCACAGATGAGCACCAGTAATGCCTGGATGTGGAGTTTCTAGAGCAACATTTACATAAAGATGTTCTCTCAAAAGGAGAAAAGGAAGAGAAATAAAATAAGATATAAATTTGTATATACACTCAAGATTGCTAAAATGATTGTGCTACTAATTCTACTAGCTTCTTGGAACAAAACAGGTAACATTTGCAGGATTAGGTCAATTTGTATGACTATATCTGGAAATTTGAGTAAGACTTATGAAGATAACTATGCAAAACAACCAAAATCATTAAGTTCCTACCACCTTGTTTTGAAAGCCTACATGGTTACTCTTTTGGGATCTTAGTTATAGCTATCTATTTGTTGTTTTGTTTTTTTTCTTCTAATACAGAAAGGATAGATGTACAGTGTATAGGCTTATATATGCCTAGAACTTCTCCTAAAGGATTTACAAGAATTGATTTTAGTATGTTTGATAGTATGAACAACTACACTGAAGAAAACGAGACACCATGGTAGCTATTGATGATTTCCTATCATTTTGAGTTGAAAGCCAATAATGCTTTTATTCTTGGCTTTTATTGGTTTCAATCTGTTTTCAATTGCTTGATTTCAATACGTATGAAGATATGGATATCTCTTTTGAAGAAAACAAGAGACATTATATTTCCTAGTGTCTGTTGTTGAAAGCTTTCTTAAGGCTCTCATTCGCATGTCTTGATTGTGTTTATACTATTTTGATATTCATTAACTGATTGTGTGTGAAGCTGTGGATAGCTATTTTGAAGAAAACAAGAGATGTAATAATGGTAGCCACTATTGATTTCCTGCTCTTTATGAAACCTTGTGTTATTTGCATTGATTTGCTCTGCTGTGCTTTGTTCAGTTTTCTTTTGATTTGCTTTGTTTTATTCTCTTTAAAATTAAAAATAAATTAAAAAGATATTCTCTCCTCCTAAATTTAGATCTAACATAGAACCTGGAACAAATTTGAAGAGAGACTTGGGTAGAAGCAGACTCAGAGCTCTCTGACACCAGCAGTTATTCCAGTGATGAAAGTCTGTCCCAAAGTATCCAGTACCAGTAGAATTGGGTCAGAGAAAATACCTCAGTGTATCCTCAGTATTACTAAACTAACCTTTGTTAGAGTGACCAAAAAGGGTGTCACAGTCTCATTAATTTCACTCAGTAGGTTGGTATTTGCTTTATCCTGGAGAAGAGCAAGAGGGGACAGTTCAGGATTTCAGAATCATCATGTTGAGCTGGGCACAGTAGTATACACCTGTAGCATCAACTCTGGTGGCTGAGGCAGGAGGATTGCAAATCCAAGGGCTGCCTAAACAATGTAGTGAGATCCTGTATCTAACAAATAAACAAAAAAAATCTAAAAGGACTAGAATGTCGCTCATCTCTCCATACATCCAATCCCCAGGACCACAAGAATTAATTAATTTTAAATAATTAAAAAATTTAAAACTGTCATGTAGAAATAATACAGGGAAATATATTGATCAATACAAATGAGTATGGGGGTGAGCCTTCTCTACTTCCTGCTGATATCTTCTAGTAGTACCTTCTAGTGGGTCAGAAGATAAGCATCAAGCACCCAGAACTACAGTTTTAAATCAGAGCTTTGGAAAATAAGTCAGCTGCAGAATGGTATCCCCATCAATGTCAATCCACCAACAACCAAAAAAGAAGAGGAGAAGGAAAGAAGAAAAAAGTCAGCCATCCAGCCCAGTCCTGAGAATGCATGGGAGCCCTGTGGAAAGAGGGTGAACAGGACACAGTTCCTGTTTCTGTAATTCACATGGCGACATCGTCCTTCCACAGAGCTCCCTTTCTCATCTGGGGCACATTTATGTTGTTAGTTCCCTGCATACCCAGGCCTGGGACAAGTCCCTCTCTCATCTGTCACCCAGATCCTAGGTGAGCAATGGGCCCTCAGTGGGACAATGCATCTTCCTCACTTAAAGTGAGAGCTAATCGAAATGCCCTAAAGAAGTATTTTATTTTGGGGACCTTAGGTAGTGATAAATAAATACATCATTTGGAATTGGACCCTTTAGGTTTCTAAGTCTGTGAATCTGCTAATTCAGGGTTTGTGACTATTGCAAGAAAAGTGGAAGAAAACATTAGCTCTTTTAGCTGATTCAGACTATTTCTTTTTTAAATCTAGAGTCATGAGAAGGTAGAAGCAGGTCATCTTCCAGCATTCAAAGGGTAACTCAAAATGTAGCAGAAAATTCAATCCCACCTCCCAGGTAAGTTGCCCAGGTTCATGTTCCAGCTCTGGTTGCCTCTGTGTCTCAAAAATGACTGGTCACCGTGATTCATAGCTGGTTGCTATGCACATTGTATACAACAACCCCTAATTGACAAGTCACTATGCCTCTGTACTTCCTGCTTGCTTATCCCATATAAAATCTAGATGACCAGAGATGATATTCTAGGGATGATCCTGATCAGTGGCCGTAGACATAAATAAATCTGACTCCAAATCCTGGTATCATTTCGGTGTTCCTGCTTGCCATTGCAAAAGAAGTGACCATATCAAGATTCAGTGACCTGAAACAGATCAGGAAAGAAAAGTGAACCTTTAGTGTTTCACTGAAGACTGTCTTGTGCCAAACTGGGAGCAACAGATCACTTATGGATTTTCATTTCTTTGAGGCCAACTTTGAAAGGCAGAATGTGAAGTTGTTGGTTACTTACATGCATGTGCAAGATTTCCTTTCCTGGGTGTCAGTGTTGGCTGGAGAAGGAGCCAAGGCCCTCATGACCTGAGACGGATCTGCCTGCACTGGCTGGGTGGGGGACATTGTCTCACCACCTCCAGGACAAGAAAACAAATGGACATGCTGTCATAGCAACCGGATTCTGAGGAATCTAAAGTGAAGCCCAGAAGGCTAACACATGCAAAAAAAAAGGAACAAATTTGCTTCTAAGAGCAAGAATGATTCCCGAAATAATAGCTTTGGGATGTGAAGGGAATCAGTTGGGGACTCAGTCAATTGTTTCTATGACTTAACCCTATCTTCCCTGTCCTAGGAACCCCTTCAACATCAAGGCTGTGGGGGGTTGGACTGGTCTCCAATCTTGCTCCTTAGCCTCTGCCCTCAGGCCCTGTTTCTATGGCTCAGTGGGAGGCTCCTGACTCCCTCTGCAAGCCAGCTGTGCACACTGACTTACAAACCATGTGGGTCTTGGCTGGCTCCCTTAGGATCTGTCAAAGTGCTCTGCCTGGGACATTTCAATTCCTGGTGCAGAAAGGAAGGGAATGAGGATTTGAATCATGAGTCTGAGTTCTTCACTTATTAAAAAGTTTTAAAGAAAATGTAAAACAAAATTTCATAATAATATAATAGGAGAATGATAGTAATTAATATATTACATAGTTATCTTTAAAACAATTACTCAGCATACAAGATGTGAGAATAAAAAATTCTCCAAACGATATTAGCACAAACATTTCTTTTCAATGAACTAAGAGAACCTAGTAGTATAACTGTCTTGGATTTTTTTCCCCTTTTGGTCTGCATTCCTACCAACAGTGGACAAGTTTGAGCTTTTAGATCACATGTATAACAAAACATTTCAGAATGGCAAAGCAAAGGTAATAAACATATTAATTTGACTTTAAAGTGTTTTACAAAAAATGACAAACATACTAATCAATAGTGGTTGTTTTTGCTTGCTTACTGCTAGGAATCTTGGTCCTCAGCCTAAACCACTGGTGGGAGGTGGGCCTAGGAGGTGGAAGTGAGGTCATGGAGACATGGCATTGGAGGGGACAGTGGGACCCCTGGGCGCTCTCTGAGTCTCTCAGCTTCCTCTCTACCCTGAGGTGAGCAGCTCTACTGCCATGCATTCCCACCATATATACTACCTCACCCCAAATCAGGCTAACAGCCCCACGCAGCCATGGCCTGCAACCTCTGAAACCATGAGATGAAACCAATCTTTCCTCCCATAAGTTGTTATGCTTAGGTATTTTGCCACAGTGACAGGAAGCTAATACATCTAGGGATAGAGAAGTGAGTTAGCTCAATTCTTTGGCGTCACATAGATGTGCAATACTTACCCTCTGGATTTTACTCAAAAATTATACAAAATTACTAGGCTAGCAGATCCTCCCCCCAGTGTGGTAGCACTAACCAGGGGTGCAGAAGGGGAGGCAGAGCTGAGGTAGGAGGCAGGCTGACAACACTCCTTGCCTAGTGCTCCAGCAGCACCCTGAAGGGTCTGCTCCGTGCTGCGTTGCTCCCTTGTTTTCCATCTGGAAAGTGGGCTCGTGTGACACTTCAAGTTTCAGTGACAATTAAACTGCTCGGAAGCAAATCAAAGAAAATTCTGACATAAGAAGTAAACATATTTTATTCTTCCGGCACAAATTGCCTATCACGGTCCTCACACCAAAGACTTTTATCAGTCTAAATTGGAGAGGCTGTTGTGTGCTGTGACCTTTGGTCCTGGAACTACACAATCTCAATTTTAAAAAAGATCATAAATCAGGCTTGAGGGAAGTTGATCTGGAAACTCCTCTGACTCCTTATCAGGTTAAATTAATTCTCCAGTCTACCCTGCTTTATGGTTTAGTGGTGGAACCATTTATGTTTTTGCTCAAGTTGTATTGAGACTTGACTTTGGAAAGCACTAGAAAATGGTCTTATTTTAATATGTGAAAGAGAAAACAATTGCCAAGACTAAGACATGTCATAGGATAGCGCCCGAGCCATGACCTGTGTCTCCAGAAGCCCATACAGCACCCTGGGGACCTGTGCCTGTGATTCTGTAGTGTGACAGGCATGAAGACCAGCCCATCCGTAAGGGACTCAGAGTCCTCTCCGTGGCCAAGTCAAGGTGCCCCCTACACTGCTGCCCCATTGCAGTGAAGCTCCCTTTGTCTTCCTGTACCTGGACCTTTGGCTTTAACCAGGTCACCATGCTGACCTTGCCTTTCTTTACATTGCCAGGAATAATGAGCTGGATTCTGTCTCCTGAAACATAAGAAACATTTGCATATTGAAGACAGAATAAGGGTTTTAGAGAGGTGCTTAAATGAGCTTGGGGTGCCAGTGAGGAGAGGATCGAAATGAGGATGGAGATGGCCACTTATAAGCCAAGGAGCAAAACTTCAGGTGGAACCACCCCTGCTGATCTGTGGTAGGTTGTCAGGGTCACAACCACATATTTATGCACCAAGCAAGCAACAACTCAGTTTTTATTGTTTTATATTTTTCATCTCTGCTGTTCTTCATATTTTGATCAACAAATGTTATATTATAAAGGTACTTAAAATGTATGGCTGGCGTTTACGAAAAGTTTAACAAAAATTTGAATCAATTAGAATCATAAAATACATGTTTCAAAACGATGCATGCAAAAGCACATTTTGATATTATGATGGAAAACAATAAAGCAATAATTGCATCATTTAGAAAGTGACAGATGAGCATTTTAAATGTAGAGAGAGAGGAGACAAAGATAACAGTAGAACTCACACACTTAAAAATAAAATGAGTAGCTATTTTAGTGACGCTGAGGGCAAACTTTGAAATAAGATTTCCCTTTTTTATATTATAACTTGGATGACATCCTAATAAAATAGCATTCCCCTGCATATGTATTGCTATATTTCTTGCACCTGGAAACACATATTGGTATAGGCTGAGTGTGGAAATTTAGTAAAGGAGAAAGTCCATAAAATCTTTATCATATGAGAAATCAAACACTGATTAAAAAAAAAAAAACACCCACAAAGACATTTTTAACCAGAAGATTTTGAGTGAATATTCTTGGTTCTGTGAAAAATGTATGTTTATGTACATGTCATGATTCTAAGGAAATAATCTAAATGTTATCTAAACCTTTTATCAAAGAAAAGCCATTGCATTAGAAAATAAAGTAAAACACCTCTGAGGCATAATTCTCTTTGTTCAAAATTACCCCAAATTTTATGAACTTTCAGGGTCATCTTGGAATTAGAAAACCTGGTATTTATCAAATTCTGTTTGTACAAAGAATTAGAAAAGTTGGTATTTATCAAATCCTATCTACACAAATATTTGTTTGATGCCACATTTACATGTTTGGGAGGCGCTGCTGTGTTGGAGACTGGCGTGTATACTGGTGTGCCTGTGTTTATAGAGTAAGTGGTCATCTGTCTGATGTGTGGGCTCACTTGATGTCCCTGTACATTTAGCTGACAGCAGAATCACAGAGTTTTGAGTTATAATGTGCCAGATGTCCACTTGTCTGATTATCATACTCCACAAAGGAGACAAGGGGTGCAGGAAATGGAAGTATTCAGGATGCCCCAGCTGGAGGAGCCAGCCCTGCTTCTGAGGTCTACTCATCAGTGCTTTAGCCATGTGTGCCAGGCTGGATAGAGGGAAGTTTCCTAGTCAGAGCTCACAGTGACTGCTACCTATAGTCAAGTTCCATTACTGGGGTCCCAGGCAAGGTCTTTAACTTCCCCATAGAAACTGTCCATTTTGTGTAGAATGAGAATTAAGATATAATCTGTCTCATATGAGTTGGTCTGAGAATTCCATGAGTTCCTAAGCATAAGACTTTGAAGAGACTCCCTGTCTAGAGGGTATAGAGCTGGGAAAGGATTCTTTCCCCCTGTTTCTGCCTGGGGGGAGTACTCTAAAGAGGAGAGACTTTCACAGAGGTTTTGTAAGCTAGGCTTCCCTGGACCTCTCCCACTAACTCTGTTCTCTGCTCCATAGAATTCCATAAGGATCACAGTTTCAAGACATTCCTTAGAACCATTGTTATTTTTCCTGTGAGATTTTTCTCTTACCTTCTGAATTAGTTACCTTTCTCTCATTACTGAGACAAAATACGTACTATTCAAAATTAAGGAAAGATTTAGCTCACAGTTTGTAGAGGTTTCAGTCATAATCAGCTGGCTCCAAAGCAAGAAGGTGCCGCAGAAGAGCAAAGGGGTTCACAGCAGGGAAAGACAGCAAAAACAACGAAAGAAAAAAAGGAGCAAGCCTCTTTTCCATCAGTGTATTGTACGCAGGCTACCTGCCCTAGGCTGGGCAGAGCACTCAAATCTCCAATCCCAGCACTAGACAGTGAACCAGTCACAACTAGATTCAGCTGCCTCTGAAAAGCCTGCTACCTGTGACCACGTGAGGCCCTGAGGGAACATCCAGACGCAACGCACAGCACCTTCCCTTATCATTTGACATACACTGTAATCTAAAACAAGTCTTTTTTGTGTCTTTTCATGTACTAGCAATTCTAACTTTCTTTGATTTTATATATTAGAAAGGAAAAAAAATATATTCTACACCTCTTTAACCTTTATCCTTTATTTAACCTTAAGAGAATATGTCACCAGCCCCAACCATAGAAAGGCTGACACTGTGGATGGCCATCAGAAAGCCACTTCAGCCCCTGTGGCTTTCTTCTGTGATAAACATAGGAAGAATAAAGTCCTCACAGCCCTCACCTGTGGCAGCAGGGAGACCACAAAGTGGCATTTCCGGTCAGTGGAATTAGACGTCTAAACCCACGCATTAAACATGTGGGAAGCTGTCACACATTCCTTACGGCCATTGCCACCTCCCATCCCCTTCTTTCTCCTTTTCCACCTGAAACCTACACATGATGCCTAGAAATAATGCTCTCATCTTTTTTTAAAATTTTATTTAAAAGGAAAAAGAGAAAAAAAAAGCAGTGTAAGGGTATAATTAATACAGAAGTACAAAAAAATAAAAAACAGTAAGAAATCACCAGTTAATAGATTACAATTATCATCCTAGAGACAGTTGCTCAAGTCACAGTATCAAAGCATACAAAGTGGACATTCAAACAGTGAGACTAATGCTATCATCTTTGTCATCACAACAAAAGCCACATTCTGGGGATGGCAGAGCAGGAAGATTCCTTGATATTATAGCCATCAATCGTCCCTAGACACCCAGCCCTGCAACTTCTGATCTCATGGGAGACAAGCAAACACACCATTTGTGTAAGCTGCTAACATTTCATACAGCTTGCAACCAAATACAATGCAAACCCATGAGCATTCCAGTTCACTAGCTGAGAATAAAGGGGACCAAGAAAACAATAATGTAAGATGTGTGCTCCTTTCAAATTATCCTACACTGTGAAACTTAGAAGAAATAAGAAAAACAGTAGATAAAAGTAATGTTTTTGCAAATTTATGGAACTTTCTTTTGATTTAGGCAGGGTATTTGAAAAGTTAAGATTACATATCTACACAAAACACAGGAAGAGAAACCTTGTAAGACGCAGGATTTATATAAAGGGACCTTGAATTCCAACTTCCTATTCCATTGGTCTAGTGCTCACCTTTGTCTAAAGTATCCCCAATGAAATAGAGTGATACACACTTGGGAACCAGCACCCCAGAATGCTTGCTTGCAGTTCCATTTTGACATGATGGGAAGAAAGGCTTCATCAAAATGTTTTTCCATTAATTGAAAACTCATAACATTTACCTAGGGTCTACTATATGGAACTCACAACACTAAGAACTAGAAACACAAAAACAAAAAAGGCTTTGTTCTGCAGAGTATCCTGCAAGTATTGCTGATACCTATTTCTTATGTATATATTCTGTAATCAGCCACATAATAGTATCAACTGTGATATATCTTTGTTTTGTTATGTTGACTTTCTTAGCTCATCTCAGTGGGCCATAAAATGATTGTCAACACAAATATGAAACCAAAACCAAAAGACCAAAGCTTAAATTTGTTTTCTCTGATTTTAGCACTTTTTTTGCCTTTTTTCTTTTTCGTCTGCAATAGAGCAATATCAGATGACAAGAATGATGGTGGTGTCCTCACGGAGTTCTTCTCCTTAATGAGAAACCACCTGAAGAATGACAAAAAGTATCTTCTCCAGAATGCACTGACCAATGATGATTGACTGCTTGTGGACATGGCTTGAAGCCAGGTATGATGGTCAAGAAGGAGCAAGCTACAATGGATTACCATATCCACCTTGGACTCGGAAGGGAACACAGAAGTACACTTTCTATTGTTTGACTTGAAAAAGACATTCTTTAGTATACTAAGGTCATATTATTAGGTTTCCATTCTACTATTAGGTTTTTTCTTTTAGAATGAATATTGAACTTTTACCTAACCTTGTTTGCCATATATTAAGTTAGATGACTCAGGTTTTCATCTTTGATCTGCAATGAGAATAATCAGGACAATAGATTTTACTTCTTTTATTCATGTTTCCAATGCTCAGGAAAACCTGAACTTCTCATTTTTTTTTTCCTTTTTGTATACAGCTGAATTGAAGTTACTAGTATTTTATTCAAAATTTGGCACCTACATTCATAAGTGAGATGGAACTTCTATATCTCAATTGTATTTCCCAGGTTTTGGAATCAGAGTTATCCTAGATATACAAATTAAAGTGAATTTTCTTACATTCCTGTACTGTTAGGTATCAGGGGACAGCCTATCCTTGCACAATCTGAAAACCTGTCTGCAGGTTTCCTGTCTGGAAATGATTCATAACAACTTTTCAGATTTTGCCGCCAGTTTATTATTTATTGCTGTTTTCTGTTTCTTCTTGGGTCAATTTTATTTTTTATCTCAGAAATTTACTCATCCATCCAGATGTCCAAAAACTTTAACATAGAATCAGTATCTGCATTCTTAATTCCTTCCAAATCTTAGGTTTATCTAGTTTCTCATGCTCAAAGTGATTATCTACTTTCTTATTTTCTTTATATTGTCAGGCTAGAATTTTATTTAAATAAAGAGATTAATAAATTCAGTTCTATACCAATCAATTGTTTAAAGTAGGAATATTAATCATATGCATAATTTGTATGATACTAAGCTCTTCATATTATTTTCATAACTAACATTGTATATAGATGCATTTTTTATATAACAGCTCACATAATAATTCAAGAGTATATTTTTCAGGGATAAACAAGAATAAAAGGGAAAAACTGAAACTTGTGCTATAGAAAAATGTTATATACATTAAATGTTAATAATAAATTAAAAATTAAAAAGTACTTATTGCATATTTGTCATAAGCTAGAAATTTTCTAAGGCCTTTTTTTTTGAAGAAATATTTAGTTATTACCCATCATGGTGTCTTAAACATGAGAGCCAGCTCTGGTGTATATTTAAAAATTAAATAAATTCATACTATTTTTTTTCAAAAAAGAAACAGATTTTCTGTTTTGCATTTCAAGTACTTGATGATTTCTTTTTCGCAAAATAAATACTAATTCAACAGCCAGACAAAACGTAAGTCTTTCTACTCAGGTTGCATCTTCATCATTATAAAATTTAAAATTCAAGAATTTTTTGCTGACAAAAAGAACACTGCAAATCTTCATTATGATTTGAAAGTAAACTTTATTCCGGAAATAAATCTGGTAAAAATGTGTTCATATCGTTGGTGTTTGTTGACGCACACATTCCGGGGCCTCTCCACCCACAGCGGGGCAGAGCGGGGCGCATCCCGTTGGACGCACACAGGGCCCGGGAAGCCGGACCTCACCCCCTGCATTGGGCGCACTCCGGTCTCTCCCGCAGCTCACAGTGCCTTGTGGCGCAGAGGCCGTGAGTTCCAACTCCACCGCAGGTGCATCTTTTTTCCTCCTTCTCGTCCTGTTTTTTTTACTGTAAATTGTAGACACTACACTACTCTCCCTGTTAGTTTCCCTCTAACACAGAGTTTTGGAATCAAATCGTGGGTGGCCTTCCAGTGAGAGCACTCTATCAGGCAGGCAGATTCTCCAGGAGGCGTCACCCTCCCCGCAGTGAAAACAGCCTTTTCATTCTCCACCTCCTTGATCACCTCTTTTATCACCGCTGCGTCCTCAAGGTGGTGGGTGGGTGCTGCTGAACTCTGAGGGGCAAACAGCTGAAAGATTTACATTTTCTTCTCTAATGAATGTTTGGAGGAGGACTGTGACAACGTGTCTTTGTAATAATCTTTTACAGTTAAACTTTCACTATTTTTGAATCACACCTAACATCTTAGATAATAAGTTGAGGGTGGAAGTTCTGGTGGCAAGTCATTTTTTAATAAAAGATACCCTGCACCACATTAAATATGGAGATGCGTAACTTGTTTTACAGTTTTGCGTTGTCACATTTCTGGGTTTCCTTCAAGAGCTCATCTCATATCAGAGGTTGAGGTTACTTGTCGCACAGTGTCGGGCTCTCCGCTGCCTTTCAACACCAGCTCTTGAATTGTTATGCTGCGTGTGATGGATCCAGGAAAGCAAGTGGTTGGAAATGTGTGACCTTGCTCTGTAACTGAAAACACCTGTCACTTTGAATGTCAACTAAAACCATTTCATTCCAACCGTAGAATTTTTACCTTAACTGTAGAAATATCCTGAGATAGTAATTAGGGGGACACAGTCATGATGCTTATCTCCTGCAGGTGATGGATAATATATAATTTAATGTTTCATCTTTCCAAAAGGTTAAAACTTTTAATGTTCACTTTGATTAACAGAGAGTGCAGTTAGAAGTCTGTCAAAATGATTCCCTTCATTCTGGTTATTTAGCCAAGTCAAATTATCAAAGCATTTAGAAAGAAGAAACAGAGAAGGTATAAAATACTGATAGTACAGTTGTTGGTGAAGCACCCAAGTCTTGCCATATAAGTGTAAGTGTTATGTAAAGAGGCAAAAGGGGCAAGTGGCTGCTTTCATGGAGGAGCCAGAAGAAAAGCACATACACAAATTGGCAAAGTAATGTCTGCTTGTGAAGGACTTTCTGATAAGACAACATTTGTCCTGAAAAAGAGCAAGAGTAGTCAGTGCCCCTGTCCATTTCTGGATACCTCGTGCCATGATCTGAGGGTCTCGCAGGTCACTGACATCCCAGCGTGGGTCTGTAAAGTTCCCATCTTGACGATGTCACAACTCAAGTGCACAAGAACGTGAGAAAGTTGTGCTCAGACAGAAAAAAAAAAAAAAAAAAAAAAAGCAGAGTGTCCACTCCTGGAATGAGCAGTAGCCGAATATCTTGGCTGACGGAAAATGCTGCTTATGAGTAAAAATGAGATGGGAGGCGAGGCGAGGTGAGGCGAGGCGGCCAGCTCTCCCGGGAGTGTCCAGCTGTCCAGCACAACTGCGCACCACAGCTCACTCCAGCCACGGACAAGACGCCTAGGACACAGTCAGCAGTGGACTTCTGCTGCCCTTGCTACGTGCCTCTTCTCATTTTTGTTTTGGTAAGTGCGCTCCGTTTTCCTCTAAGAAAGTGTCCTTTTCACAGAGACTGAGCAGTACTGGTAAGCGTGTAAATCACTGTCCCTGCTGACCTGCACAGGCCAGGCGAGGGCGCTCTCGCAGGCCTTGAGTTGGGAGCCGCGGGATGGAAGAGCATGGTGGGAGCATCATCTTCCCAGCTGCAGCACAGCCCCAGGACTGTTAGCAACTCCAAGAGGACCACTTTGAATTGACTTCAGCTGTCTATGCTGACCGGAAGATGCTATGCAGAATCCTGCCAATGAATCACTCTGGCTTAGAATATCGAGAGCTATTATCTATTGCTTACAGCTAGAAAGCTCAAAATTTTGTAATTCTCAGTGTGGAAAACCAACTGCAGGAAACTCAGTGCTATTTACAGCCACATGCGTGGGGAGGTGGACGCTTCCCTAACTCAGCTTCCTGCAAGAAGCCTGGAACCAATACCTCTGAATGACCACCTCGTGATACCCAAAGAGGATGTGGCTGGGTCATGCCCACTTAGCGAGTGGGATCCTAAATGGGTGCAGTGTGAATCTGCTGTTGTTGGGGTAATTGGTCATAGGGAGAGAAGAGTAAGTTGGCACTGTCACAATAGTGCAGTGAGCCAGTTGCAGGATGTCAGATCTTCCATACCACAAATAACCTTGTTTCTCTAAAATACTAAAGGCTTTGAAAACATAAGGAAGGAGATCACTAAAGAGCAGAAAGTCAAAAAATTGTAGCCATATTCCAATTCATTATGTAGACTTAACGTAGCTATTTAGTCAGACACATCAATTGTAAAAGAAACATTTTAAGAAAATTTGGGAATCTAAATATGAAATGATGCTTAGGCAGTATTGTTATCTATTAGGTATGATAATGACATGATGTTTAGGGTTAAAATTAGCTATTAAAAATTCATACTCATGTGATTCTGGGTACAAGATGTTAAGAGATTTACTTTCAAGTAAGTCAGAAAAAATGTATCAGTAATTGATGATACTAAGTGATGAGCACATGAGAGTTCACTATATGTTGAATTGTTGTAACAATAATAATTTGTCTTTCCTATATGCTTAGAAGTTACCATTTCAAACAGTTAAAACAATAAAGTAGGACACAGGAACACTTCTGGAATCAAACTGCTAACACTAAACCAAATAAAAGTGAGAACTCACAAATGAGGGAATCTTGTCTGATGAAAATGGAGAGTGAATAATATCCCCAGTTTAATATGTTGAATGAGTCTCTCATGGTTGTGTGGCACAGTCTTATAAAAATTGACTTATCTCCTAAAAATCAGTGATATATACTATAGGTTGAAGGGAAGAGAAAAAGAGAAGGAGGGAATGGTGTTTACAGGTTGCTTTTCTTTTTTACATTTATTTTAAAGAGGGTAAAACAAAACAGAACAAAGCAGATCAGAAGAAAATGTAAGTAACACTGATTTCAAAGCAAGACAACAGGAGATCTACGGTGGCTACCATAATGTCTCTTGTTTTCTTCTAAATAGTTGTCCATATCTTCACACATAATGAATTCATTCAAAACAAAATAGTATGAAACTGATCAAAACAGAATAATGAAGGCATTATAGGCCTTCAAAACCAGACAACAGGAAAATCAGTGTTGTAGTTAGGGGTTGTGTGGAGAACAATTATAATTAGGACATGGAGTTTATAATATTATTTTTATAATGGTCACCAGGAGTTAATACAAGAAAATGCAGGAAATCTAGCCTCAACACCAAAGACATAGAATATTTAGTCAAGGGCCTAAATCCCACAGCAATGTCCCACCTGAGTCCAGATGAAGACCCAGAGTTGATGACAATGCCTCCCACAAGTCCAGCTGGAGGTCCAGAGCCCATAAGAAGGACTCACGCCAGTCTCTTTTATGGATCCGTGCCAGGAAGGCCCAAGGGTCAGCAGTGGAAGCCAGATAGTCTATGCCAGCGGGGTGAAGGAACTGTGCTGGTGAAATGAGGGTTCTGTGCTGGAGCTGAGAAGTCACACTCACAACAAGACCAGGGATATCCTGAAAAGCACCACAGCCATCCTTAGCGACACGGAAGCCCCGAGCTCCTCTGGCAACAAGCACAGTCAGGTACTTGCCAGGAAGCCAGTGTGACAAGCTCATCCTGGAGACCAAACGACACACGTCTTCCCCTCTAGAGCCAGGATGCAATGCTCAGTGGAAGGACCAAACCTTCTCCAGGAGAACCAACAGCTCAAACAGCAACTTGTGGGAGAACCCACAATGCCTCAATACAGCAACGCATTGAAGCCTTCCTTCTCCTTCTCCACCTCTCTATTTATGCTGGCAACTTTCCTCAGGTGGAGCATGTATGCTCAGTGCCATGCTGATGTAATTCATTCAGCTGGCATTAAGATGACCATCAGTTCTTAATCCATAACAATCGACAATGGCTATCCTAATGTCTTTTGATCACTTCAAAATAGCTGTCCATGCCTTCATGAATACTGAAATTAAATAATACAAAACAAACTAAAACCGCTCTGAACAAAGAATAAAGGCATTGCTGGATTTCACAGCATGTCCAACAGAGAATCAGCAATGGATACCATAATGTCTCTTTTTCTTCAAAGTAGTTGCTTTTCTAAATTAAAAATACAAATAAATTCTTGAGGCTATAGCAAATAGAGTACACCACCACAAAATGAAAACAAAAAGATGGTTATTTTATTATTGATCCTGAAAGTTTAATATTGTGTCTACATTTCACTTCAATCCTGTGTGTATACAATATAGATTTATAAATGAGAGGATAAAATGAAGTGTTTTTATAACTAGTGATCAATACCTTTTAAAACTGTCAAAATTACCAAAAGAAAGAAAAGCTAAGGAGCTGTCTCCAATTATAGGAGATGAAGGAGAAATGAAAACAAAGTGAAGTGTGGGATTCTGGCTCAAAATGAACAGTAGTGGGATAATCGGTCAAATATGAATAAAATCTTCAGATTATGAGTAGTATTATACCAGTGCTTATTCCCTGGTCAGTAATTATTCTCTACTTGTGAGAGATGTGTTCCCACTTAAGGAAGCTGGATGGCAGACATATGGAAAGACCTTGTACTGTTTTGGGAATGGTATTACAATTGTTATGTTAGAAGGAAAACTTAAAGAGAATTTGAAACTTGTTGTTGTTTTATTCAGGGTCTTGCAGTATAATCCAAGTTTGCTTCAAATTTGGATCCTCCTGCCTCAGCTTCTCAAGTGCTGGAATTACAGGAGTGTGCACCACCAGGAGTCAAACTATTTATTTGAAAAAGAGAAGTAAGACAATACATTTAAAAGAATTTACCAGTGAAAGAATCCAGAGGCTATATTTTGGGTGTTGAAATTAAAAATATGGTATCATTTATGGTAGCATTGTACACAAAGCAGAGGAATTGGTTTGCTTATTTTCAAGATCTATCAAGACTGTGATATGGCTAGAAGGACAGACACAGTGATCCGAGGAAGAGAACAAAGAACCCAAAAATAGGTCCACAGGGATATTTCTAAACAATCCTTAACAAAGGTTCAAAGCAGTTCAATGGAGGAACGAATGCTTCTTACACAGAGAGCACAGGGCCAGCTGGACAATCACAGTGAAAACACATTAAACAGCCTAAACCTCACATCTTATAAAAAATTAACTCAAAATAGATCATGAATTTAAGCATAAGATGTAAAATAATAAAATTTCATTAAATACAAGACACAATTTTCAGGATTTCAAGTCAGGCAGAGTTCTTAGACTTGACACTTAAAGATTTCATGCAAAGAAAAATTGATAAATTGAACCTCATCAATATGATGCCCTTTTGTTCTATGAAAGATACCGTTAAGCGGATTCAAAGGCGAGATACAGAGTGGGAAAGAACACTTGAAAACCATTTATGTGATAAAAGGCTGGTAGTTAGAACTCTAAAAATTCAATAGTTGACAAACAGAAAAATAAAGCAAAATCTATGAAGAGACATTTAACTGGAGAAAATGTACAGATGGCAGATAAGCACCAAAATGCTGTTCAGCATCACAATCCATGAAGGAAATTCAAATTAAAACCACAGGGAATTATCACTAAACATCCATCAGAAAGGCAAAAATAAAAAGTAATGGCAGTACCAGCATGCTGGCGAGGGTGTGAAAAACTGGATCACTTGTGTAAGACTAATGAGAGCTGGAAATGGGAGAGCTGTTTGCAAAAGTGATCTGACAGTTTCATAATCAGCTAACTGCAGCGACCACACAACTTAGCAATTGCATTCCTGGGCATTTATCCCAGAGAAATGAAAAGTCATATTCACACAAATATCAGACCATGTATGTTTGTAATAGTTGTAATTTCAGCTCCCCTCAACTTGGAAGCATCCCAGATGTCCTTTAGCAAGTGAATTATTAATAATTTTTGGTGCCCATGCACCATGAAATACTACTCATCAATGAACAGTAACAACTTATGAATAAGCATGATAACATAGATGATTCCCTAGAGAACTGCATTGAATAAAACAAGCCATTCTCTAGAGGTTACACATCTATTCATTAACATTTTTAAATAAACCCAAAGAATAGAAGACAGACTAGTAGTTACAAGGGCTTATGCGGAGAGTAAAGGTAGGAAGAAGTAGGTGGGTGTGACTACCAAAAGCCAATCAGGGATTCTTGAGATCAGGCAGATGCTCTGTATCTTGACTGCATCAGTGAAATTACCCTAGTTATGATTCTGTGCCATAGTTCTGCCACATGTCACTAATGGGGAACTGGTAAAGGGAGTGTGGGATCTCTCTGTATTTTTTTTACAATGGCATGTGAATCTGCAATTATGAAAAATACCCCTGTGCTCACCTATTTTAACCCATCACTTGAGCTCCCAAGAGAAATGAATATGTATGAATACTCTCTTTATTCAAAAAAGCATCAAGGTGAAAACCACCAGCACGTCTGTCAATAGAAGAGGACAAACACTGCTTTACAACCAATCTATGAAATAGTACACAGCAATAAAAACAGCAAACTACTGCTCCACACACCAACATGGAGGACTCTGACAGAACACACTGTGAGTGCAGTTGTGCAAAGCTTTGTAACAGGAAAACTAAGAGCACGAAGGTAGAACAACATTCACCACCAGGGAGAGGGCTGCTGGCTGGGCGGCTCATGGCCAGCATCTTTATTGGGATGGAGGTAAAACATACCATAAGAAAATAAAAACTTATAAAACTGTATCTTTCATGTCTGTGCCCTCTGTGCATGTTATTTTGTAATAAAACTAGTAAGTGAAATGTTTACAAGAAGAAAAATACACCAATAATTTTTGCAACCCCGATAAGAATGCCTCGTAGCCAATGGCTTGTCTGTAACCTGTGGTTTAGAAATCTTCATTTCAGTTTAGAAACACTATAAACCTCAAAAGCAGCTGGATATTGGGAATTAGATTAGAAACTGGGCCATCAATCTTCCCTCCAGCTGTAGATTCATGAGGAGCAGGAAGACTGCTCCTAAGTCATCAGATGCTGGGGTGAAGAGGAATTACCTTCTCCCCAGGAAGCAGCACAGGGGATAACTAATTCAGCCAGGCAGGGGAAAGAAGAAAAACAATGGGGAACAGAAAGAGCAGAAATCATTCAAGGACCTACCAGGAAATCTGTGAATGGAAAACAGTCATTAGCTTGCAGAATAACAATTGAAAAGTTCGACTTCTGTGAAAGTACAGAAAGTCTTATAAAGGATGAAAGTATAAAGCAATTCTTTAAAATGTAAGTTGGATCCCACAAGAACTTAATGCCAGAGAAGTAAAGATGTAGCAGTGAGCCATAAGTACTTCATTAGGGTTGATAAAGCCTACAAATCTAGCTGAAGTCAACTCATCACCAGTACAGACTGAAAGGATTTTGGCCCATTTGGGACACTGTAGTTGGTGAAAAGCCTTGGAGGCTGAACCAAGGAGCTCTATCATCCCCGCCCCTAGGAATTTACCTGTGGTGCGAAACAAACACCAATGGGCTACCTGCACATCACTAATGCCCCTCAGGCACCACCCCAAACCTAAGCTACATATATGCCTGCACTCCACGTGTCCAACAGAGAGAATGCCAGCCCCCCAGAGACCCTGGAGGGTCAGGGGGTCTCTCCCCACATTCTTAAAATAAAGGTCATTTATATTTCATACTTCTTTCCAATTCTATCACAGATGACAATGGAGCCCTGCTCAAAGAACAGAGAGAAAGGACGTGATGAGGGAAGTGATGGGGCATCAAGTGGAACACAAAACAAGAGCAAAGCAGCCAGTGAGGTAGATGAACTCAGAGTATAATCAAAGACGGTATTAATGAAGAAACCAGGACATCGCAGGGTAAAAAATCCACATAATTAGAGATAATGCATCCAGAAAGAAGACAAACAAAACAAAAAACTTAGCCTTGTTTTATGAAAAGAGAATATTAAACTTGTACCAAATGGAACTGAAATATACACCTCAATACACACTCAGAGTACGTAAAAGGGATTTGTTTTAAATGGCTCAGCGGAACTGGCAGGAAGAAATGAGAGGTGTCTGAAAAGGACGTGATTCTCCTGGAAGACAGGGCTGGTATGGATGGAGCCCCTGTGGTCAGAGGCTGCACCTGTGGAACCCTGAGCACAGCCACGTCCAGTTTCAGACATGAAAGCCTCAGAAGGGGAACATTAGATACTCCGCTCACCTTGCAAAGCATTCTTTGAGACACATTGCTACAGAAAAAGAAATACATTACAACATAAAAGTGCAAAAAAAGGAACTTGTTGGCTTGGTAGAAACAAGCACCCTGCTGGGGGCAGTCAGTGGGGAGTCTGAGGGGTGGAATCACCCAGTAGTACACAGCCCCAGTGATCATCTGAAGCTGTCCATCCCCTGAGACAGAATGAGGACCAGTGCCCAGCCTGTAAACAAAGCTGCAGGAGTTAATTCCATCACAAATCACTGTTTCTCCTCCCCATAATTACTCTATTGTTGAACAAAAGTTGCTCCTAAATGAGGGCTGTTCCCCAGATCCAGAAGTTAATTAAGGAGGGTCACAAACATCCTCGAGCAAAATCTAATCCTATACATTGGAATGAATTTTAGTAAATGGTTAATCTGGTTATATTTAGCCAACAGAAATAAATAAAGTCTCATTTTCAAAATATCCCATAGTTATCATAATAAGACTAAGTAACATACATAAAATATTAATAATGTAACTAGGACTCCATACAATAGTTGCAGATCCTCCAGTTTTAGTTTAGAAGTGTTCTTCCAGATTTTTGGTCTCTGTGCATGTGTTTGTGTGTATGTATGTGTGTGTGTGAGTGTCCTGTGTGTGTCAGTCAGCTGTCATTCTGACATTTACCTGAAAGAATCAACTTCAGAGGAAGAGAGGTTGATTTTGGTTCCTGGCTTCTAAGGTTCCAG
The DNA here is from genome assembly GCF_034190915.1 of Cavia porcellus. Lineage (NCBI taxonomy): Eukaryota > Metazoa > Chordata > Mammalia > Rodentia > Caviidae > Cavia > Cavia porcellus. Next base: position 19,334,576 of record NW_026947506.1, read on the forward strand.
TTCATGGTCCTTTGGTCTAGTTGCTCTGGGAGTGCACAGTGCAGGGGCCCAGGCATTTCCTGGTCACCAGAAGACAAAAGAGAGAGTTGAAAGGGTGGGAACCCAGTACCTCCTTCCAGGTCACACCCCCAATGACCTCACTTCCTCCCACCAGGCCCCACCTCCTCACTGTGGCCCAGGCTGACAGCCAATCCTATGACTCATGGGCCTTCAGGGGCCGCTCCAGATCCAAACCACAACAATGTACAAATACTCAGAAACAGGTGTTTTAAAATAATCAGATTATACACACAAGCACACTATAGTCTTTGCGATACAGTATTACATGGGGTAGCTATCATGGAACTGCTCAGTTAAAAACCTAACATTTCTCACCAACTTACCCTGTTGGAAATAATGCTGTATATATAACCCTACCACACTGTACATGTCTCTAAAACAGATGTTTTGTGTGTGCTGATTAGAACTTTACATACAACGAAGCAAACATAAATCACTAAGGAATTATTTATTTCATAATTGTGTGGAAAAACATCTGATTAAGGGTTAAATCCCTGAAGATTCTTGTTCCATTTTATTTACTAAATAGATTTCAGATATTTTAGAGGATTGCAAATAAGAGATGAGTAGGGAGGTAGACGATTAGCTTAAAAAATGCCAATTATGTATATAATCTCTGGATGGGAAATGCTATTTGACACATAAAAAAAATGAAAGTTATCACAAAAAGGAACTCATTAATTTTATGTAAATTGTAATTTTGAATGTCTGATGTTCTAAATTATCACCGCAGCATTGAAGGGGAACCCTAACCAGAGTTCTGTGCGGGATACCTGGACAGGCCTCGTTCTGCATCAAGCACACTTAAAAATTGATGCTTCCGAGCTCTCAGAGGATAACATTGGCTACCTCAAATCTGACCTTCCCCCACATTCTCAAAGTGGAAATCAACACTGAGAACACATGAAGCTGAGAGACACTTTCACACATTTCAGGTGATGTGAAGTGGAAGGGAATCCTTGGAGTGTAGCACTAACAGCCTCAAGTACAGGAAATGAGCAGGTTCTGCACCTCTTGGTCCAACCCAACCTGGACTGCAAGGGGCAAGCCCAGCCAGTGCCCAGCGTGCTTGGGCAGCGGGGCAGCAGATCACATCAGGGACCGAGAGGCATTGATCTCTCCAGAGCCTCTTTGGAAAGTAAAGAACTGACAAAGCAGATGAGCTTCACTTGCTAAAGACAAGCATAGTGCTCGCATCCTTCCCCTTCCTGTTCCCTGGACCCAAATAGATCAGCTGCAGGGGTCTGATGAGAGCACTTGCAGTGCGAATGCCACCTGGGCCCTCTTCTGGCAATTATTTCTCACTGCTGTGGATCTAGGTAGTTCCTAGACAATCCCTCAACAGTTGGTTACCTTCCAACATCCACAAATTTATCTGTCAGCCCGGGGCGGGGGGCTTCCACATAATGTCAGACAAGCTAGCCTACACTATCCCCCTCACTCTTAAGCCATGTTTCCTGAACTTGGCTCACTTTTCCTGAAGCTCTGACACACAGGGCTTAAATAGACATGTAAGCATCTGTACCTAGTGGTGACACCACTCCTGGTGTTGCAGTCCTGACTTTTGTACATCTTCTTCCTCCTTTGAGCTCAGTATATCATGAGTGTGCTTCTCCCTTCAAGGTGGCTGCCTCTAAAGGCAGTTTCCTTTTGGCTGTCAGAGAAACAGCGCAGAGAGCCTGAGCATATTCCAGTCCAGTGCCCTACATTTTTAGTGTTAGTAAAGAGGAAGGTTTATTTTGGGAACAAGAACAGTTTAGTCAAAATCTTCAAGTTTCATGAAAAACAAATTTCATTAAGACACAACCTTGCTCACACTATTGATCAGAAATTCTGTATATGAAATCTTCAGCCTTTGGATTTTTGTTGCTGGCACTGTTAGGCAGTACGTATAGTTGGATTTTTCTGTGCAGAACCATTAGATCTACCCATCATACCTTGGTCAGGAGCATCCTGGGCTCACATCATCTATGACCTGACTGTTCCATAAGTTCACACAGAGGGATTTACTCCATACATTAAAGAGGAAGAATTGAAAACCTTTGCCAGTATGAAAATCAGATTTATAATGTTGAGTAAATGAATATGGTCAGTGAAAGTAAAGGCCAACAAACTTTCTGTAAGAGGCCAGATGATACATGTTTGAAGTTTTCAGGCTACAACCATCTATTTAATGCCACATCTGGCCAGGATATTAGATGCTTCCCCATCGCTGGGACACATTACTCACAATTTAAACGAGAAGAGATTTATTTGGCTTATGGTTTTAGTGAGTGTATTCCATGGTTAGATGGCTCGACACAGAAATGGCACAGTGGAAGACCACAGCAGAGGAAAATTGATCACCCATGACAACCACGAAGCAGAGAGAGAAGGGAGAAGCCAGGGACAAGAAAATACACTTCCAGGTCACACTCTCAAGGGACCCACCACCCTGACTAGGTCCCATACTTAAACACATGAAACTCTTAGGGGACATTCCAAATCCAAATCATAGCAGCCACAAAACGATCATGGGCAATATCTGGACTGTTTTAGGTGCTGGGGAAGGGGTGATCAGTAAAACAGCTGTACCTTGCTGAGGCTGAGATAGCTGAGGTCAACATTAAGCCAGAGAATCTGGAAATCGTTGTGTAATTGTCACAGAAGCAAGAAGCCAGGAGCATACTACATAGAAGCACTGTATGGCAGTCAGGGAAGGCTTGCTGGAAGTGGCATTTTCACTATGAACCAGGTTACGGTGAATATTTCAAGTTGAAATACATGATTTCCATACTCAATAATGCATTAAACCTAATTTTATTCTACTCTGGTTCTTACTTTACTCAGAATTAGATGAGACTGCTGGAGGGATTTTGATGAGGTAAAGGCGTTTACCCAAATGTAATTACAACTCCAATGATGTGATATAGACTGGTTCTTGATATTAATTACCCCAGTCTCAGACTCCATCAAGCTTTCAAAATCAGTAGCTTTTTAAATATGTTGTAATAATGTTTGAGCTAGTTTTCAGATAATTATAGCCACCTCAGTCTCTAACATTTAGTAACTAATGTTTTGAGGACAAAATATCAGCTCAATGGTTCTAAACAACTTGCTCTCTTTAATTACTTTATACATGGTAAAGTCGGCTCTTAGTTTAAAGACAAACACACCCAATAAACTTTTAGTATTTCATTACATCACTGTATAAACTCTGTTCCCATAGAAAAAGACATATAATCAGTAAAGATGGTTGTAAATTGGAAAAAGGTACATACAATGCACAAGACAGAAAAGGGTGGTGATACATTCCTCAGAAAAAATGAGCTGACACAAATGAAAAAGAAAGATATAAGAAGAACGAAATATAATTGGAAAAATGTATGAATGAGTAATCTACCTGACAAACGTCATATATTTGATAACTTTGCGTGAATAAATAAAAATGTAATTGACAAAAGAATAAAGAAAATAATTAGCAAAATATGAGGTAAAAAGTTCAATATAGCCAGATATTTAAAAAATACAAAGCAACAAAATACTAATGTTAGCTTGGTTGGCAAAAATAATCAATGATTATATCGTCCATTACATACACTGCTGGTGCCCAAGATAATTTGAAACTTCTGTTAAGGGGCAACTTGTGCTATATACCCAAAGTTCCCAAAATGTACAAATTTTTGACCCATGAGTGCATCTGTAGATGCTTAGAGTTGATTTTAAGAAAAAAAATATATAAATGTATTTATAAGCACTTCTCACATAGCATTATTTCCCAAACCCTGGTAACCACCATCCTATTTTCTTTCTATGTAATCAAATTTTACAGCTTCTGCATAGAGACCATGCAATGTTTTATTCTGCACCTCTGTGTGACTGGATAGTGTTTCATTTTGTATATATACCACCTTGTAAAAATGTATTCATCTTTGGTTGACATTTAGGTTTGGACTGAATCTTCATTATTGTGAATAATTCTGCAATAAGTATGATAGGCAGATACCTCTTCAATATACTGATTTCATTGCCTTTGATATATGAGCAGTGATGGGGCTTCTGGGTCATTTAAATTTATGTTCATAGCAAAATATGGGAGGACAGTTATGAAATTGTTAAGATATTTTCTTTGTTCTCTGCGTGCTTGTCTGGAAATACCAGTTTCTATCATGAGTAATAAAAATTAATTTAATGGTTTTGCTTCGAAAAACAACATTGAAACCCATGAATGTGGCATGCCTATAACCCCAGCACTTTGGAAGACTTAGCAGGAAGATCAGGAGTTTGAGCCCAGCATGGGCAACTTAGCAGCTTAGTCCAACCCTGTCCAAAATAAAACAAGAAATCAAGAAACACTGTGGACGCCACTCAGTGCAAATACTTGGGTTCAATCCCTATTGCTGAAAATAATAATTGATAAGCAGCATCGATGCCGATTAAATATTTTCTGGAAGCAGAAAACAAACTGGCTTGTGGTATAAGTTGTGGTGAGGATCTTCCTTTTGGAACACAGGGGACTGAACCCCAAGCCTTCACACTGAGTTAGATCCTCAGTGCCTCCTCCCTGCTATTTTTTGCTGGAATTTGTGATCCCCTGCTTCAGCCACCCAGAGTGCTGGGATTGCAGGTGTGAAACTCCAGCTTGTGAGTTTCTCTTAAAACTAAATCTCATCAAAAGCTGAGTGTAAGGATCAGGGCATAGCATTGCCACAGCAGGTGTTGAAACTCATCCACTGCTCACTTCCTTGACTGCTTTGTGGACTCAGTGTAGGTGGCTCTGAAGAGAATAAAAGTACAGTAGCTTTAGAGGCTCAGGCCTCTTTGCCATGGGACGAATCCTACGTGAGAATGAGAAGTGAGGAGGAGGCCTCATCTTTCTCACCTGCATGCCAGGGGTGATTCTGCACAGCACTGAGGGATGGAAAAGACAGCTCTGTGTGTGCTTTCTACTCTGTGCAAGCAACAGCACGTTGTGGATGGGAAAAAGCGACTTCAATGCAGAGACAGCACAGCCTCCGGTGGAATCTCCTGGTAAGGCGCCACCCAGCTCCAGGAACAGATCTGAGTAAGTTGCCTGAGACCCCCAAGTTCACTGGAAGGGACAATTTGTAAATCATGACGAAGCCTGTGGATGAGAGGAAATTCAAGCCCCATATTGGGCTAAGTTGTAGCTCAGGGGTAAAGCATATGCTCAGCGTGTATGAGGCCTTGAGTTTGATCCCCAGCATTCCAAAATCAAATCAATTAAAACTATTTTAAAGTATATTTAGGTTACGAATATATATGCCATTTAAACCTGAGTCAATGAAGCAAGGCACATATAAATTATACTAGAGTGATTAATGATCCTGATTCAGCTCCCCAATTGATACTTAAATTCCCTTCAATAAGTGGATGTTACTGTGGTGAAAATAATCCCCAGCTTATGTCCTCATTATTCCCTTCATCTTTTAACTATGGAGACACTGTAATGGACACTAAGCACTTTAAAAAGTAGAGAAAGCAGGATAGTTTATGGTGGAGAGTTGACACAGCATCATGATAGTCATAAATTCTTTGGCTCTGCCCATGAAATGGCAGAACTCATTTACTTCTCCTGCAACTGGGCCAGCCAGTGGCTCTTTTGACTGACACTAGGTGGCTAAAGTAATGCTAACGGATGCTAGTGGAAAGAGTCTCACACCTCCTTCCTATGTCTTTGGGAGTCCTGTACAGCTGTGTAAGAAAGCCAGCTATCCTGAAGGGGTGTGGATAGGGGGTCAGAAATGATATGAACAGGTAGGGGCTCTGGTGAGTTTGGCTTCCAAGCTGTCCCACCGAGACTCTGACTATGTAAGAAAATCTCTCGTGATCATCAGGTCTGCCTCTAGGTGTGCACACTCAGTCACCCAAGCAGTCACTCTCCAGTGAAACAGGAGTGGGACAGGAGACAAGGCTTGAATGATCTCAAGAAGCACTCTTTCTTCTGTCTTTCCATGTCTGCCCCAAATGCCTCACTGCTGGCTATGGCTGAATCAGATATCACATGGTCTTCCCGTGAGCATGGGTTTTGGCTGCAGCAAGGTTTGGTGATGGATCCATCCTAGATGACCCTGCCGCCTGGCCTCAGTGTCACTCAGCCACCCTCAGTCAGGCCCCCAGGAATCCCTCCCTGTCCATGACTACACCCAAAGTCTGACTCCACACCTCTGTGAGACTACCTTTTCCTTCTCCCCATACCCTTAGTGGGCCAGTCTGTGCACAGTTTCCGTCATGCTTCAGTTTAAGTCCTAATTAAGCTTCTTTCAGAAGATTTTTTCCCTTATGTGTGATTTCTATCATAAGTGAGGCAGCTTGAGCTGGTACACTAAGAACTGGTAATACCAAAGACTGCTGGCAGTCAAGCTCTGGGCCTCGCAACAGTAACAGTAGCTAGCAGTGGAGAATGACAGAGAGCAATGCAGAATCACGAGGAGCCACCCTTTCTGGTTGTCAGAAGAATTCTTGAATGCTGCTGGTAGTTGCTTGCTTTGGTGTGAGGAGCACGGCAGAGGGCCACTAACATTAAGAGGAGCTGATGGGGGCTGGGGATTTAGCTCAGCGGTATGAGCATCTGCCTTGCAAGCAGGCGGTCATTGAGTTCGATCCCTGGTACTGGAAAAAAAGAGAAAAAAAAAAAAAAAAAGAACTTAGCTGACTTACAGAAGAATGGCTGACAGAGCCCTCTCTGAATTCTTGGCCCATAAATTTTTAAGTGATTCTAAAAAGTTTTGTTGATTTAAGATACTAGTTGTGGATTTGTAACATAGCAACATATAACTCAGAACAATAGCACAATTTTCACATTCAACATAATTTTGCTCACGGTTATCCTCTTGTCCCAAAGCCTCCTGGAACTTTTTCTGCTTAGAATAAGCATTTATTTCCCAGAGAAATCTATGTTACCAGGAAAAAGAGAAAGCTTCATAAATGGTAGAGAGAGAAGTCTGCTTAGCAGAGTTACTATATTCCCTTTTCTCCTTAGTAAATCCTCTGCTTCATTCTGTACTCAACAATTTTGTCTTGGTTTACCATTGAGTACACCCATTCTGTAGCTCAGAAGATTTCCTTTGGTAGTTAGAATAGACAATTCTATTTTACCGCGCCAGACAACTGAATCCAACAAGCCTCAAATAGTATTATTTTTGTGCCTATAATGCTACTTTTTGTTCTGGTAAGAATAGTAATCATCTATGCAGATCTCTTTCTTAGTTGTAAAATGGAAAGAGTAATATGTGTCTCCCAAGTACCTAAGGATTATTGTAAGTCTCAAATGAGATGATTCAGGTGGAAGCTCTTTGTAAACTTTAAAATAATATGCATTTGTAATTTGTTGTCATTTTTATGCTTAGTCAGGGATTTTAGTAAATTATAAATAGTCTTGGACTGTCATCTTAGGCATTCACTTAACATTTCTGCAATTTTCTCACTCCTTAACCAGGACTTACTAAATCTCTAAAGTTCTTTCCATCTTCTGAAAAATATGGTTTTTTTTAAAGAACCTATGTTGGCATAGGCAAAGTAATACCAGGTGTGCAAAGATAAATGTGGCTGCATCCCTGCTGGGTAAGAATTTATAAAGGAATTGTTAAGATAACTCATATTTTAAAAGACAAATAATTCAAGTCAATTATTTCAAGCAGATTTTCTGAGATCCGAGTGTCTCTTAGAGGAAATTTTCCATATGCTACAGCTAAATGTCTCCTAATTGCTCCTCCAGAGCCACTCTACAATGTCTCCTAACCTGCAGGATGACCCAGGGGTGACCTTGTTCACCTGTCTCATGACATCTGATTAGGTTCGTCCAGTTGAAAATCCCAGCAAGTGATGGGGGAGGGAGAAGAAAGAGATCAGGGTGTTTAAGTCTCAGCTCCCTCGCATGCAGTCATCTTGTGATGTCCGCGGCTCTCGCCCACAGTGTTTCTCAGTCCGCCCTCTCCATGTCTCACTCCCCTTCTGGCCCCAGCAAATGTTCCACAACCCTGCTGCCCTAGACATTAACGGCCCAGCTGTGACTACCCCTAGAAGACTTATAATTTCTCTTGTGCTAGGAAGCCTATGAGGTGGCCTGAATGTTGGTATCCTGTTCCTACCACAATAGGTATGTTGAAACCTACCTTCTATGTGGTATTAGGGGGCAAGGTATTTTGTAGGTGATTAAGACACGAATGTGAAGTGCACAAGATTTGTGTGCTTACAAAACAGACCTCAGGGAGTGCCTTCACCTTTCCCTTGTGAGGATATAGCAAGACAAACCACGAGATGGGCCCTTACCACCCCCTGAATTGGCTAGACCTTAACTTTGGACTCTTCACCTTCCAGAACTATATGGAATGCACACAGCTTCTCACTGTTATAACTACCAGAAAGCAGCCCCCAAGGATCCACCTGTAGTCTTTGCTCTCTCTTATTCACACCTTGTGTGTTCTTCTCTTGAGTATGGATTGGATTTATTGATTGGCTTCTAACAGTCACTTCTGAAATGAGGTTATAAAATAGCTCTGGCCCTACCACAATCCTGTTCCCTTGGTTCACTTGTCTTGGAAGAAGCCAGCCATGGGTTAGAAGATTCCTATGGAGAAACCCTTACAGCACACCCAGGGCAACAGATTTTAGACTAAAATGGCTATGGCGTGGGTAGATGTGAAACTGTGAGACATATTTTGTTTTCATTCTGTTTCCTGGCTTCCAACTCTCCCAAGTCCATGGAATCTTCCAAGTGATGATCTCACAGTATGGGCTCGAGGCCTCCCCAGTGCATGAGAGTGAATCAGAGGGAACTTTTTCATCCACAGTCAAATCTTCCAATGAGACAGCAGCCTGGCTGACAGCTTAACTGGTTTATAACAAGAGACCTAAAGCCAGAGACAGCAGTAGATCAGTTGTGCTTGAATTACTGGCCCAAAGTAATGGAGGAATAAATATTGTCTTAAGAAGAAGAGTTTCAGGCTAAGCATTATGCAGTCATAGATAACTGGTATACCTTGTGATTTTTATTACGTGCTGACTACATGATCACAAATAATCCCTTTTTCCTTTTCTTCCAACTAGAACAATTTTAGTATATTAGCTATTTTCTACCATGATATAAATAAACTATTTCTAGGCATTTCAGTGAAATGAAATATTCTAGAGGTTTGTTTCTCAAATAAGAAGCCCAGAACACAGTTATATACAGAAGTTTCCCCCAGTCTTTGAGGAACCCAAGTTCCTTAAGATAATTCATATTTTTAAGGCTAATAAATGAGGAGATTTGTGTTTTTAGGGATTTGAAAGAAAAGTAGCTCTTTGGCTTCAAGGTTAGAAATGGTGGCTACCGTTTCTTTACTGAGAATGTTCAGGAGCACTAGAGTATAGCACACCCAGGGGGGGCAGATTTTAGACTAAATGGCCATGGTGTAAGTGGGTGTGACACTGTGAAACAGGCTGCATCTTCGTTCTGTTTCCTGAAATATGACTCTCCTAGTCCCTAGAATTTTCCAAGAGTGATTATTTGTCATATGTTAATGACTTGACTGACAGATGGTAGTTCCTAGGTAGCTGCAGGATGGGGCAGAAAGACACGTAGGATTACAGAGGAGAGCTTTTAACTTTCCCTGATTCGACATCCAGGGAGGGGAGAAGACCAGAAGTTAAGCTGATCACCAATAGTCAATAGTTTAATGAATCATGCCTACATATGAGTTTCCATAAAACCCTAAAGGATGGGCTTCTGAGAGCTTTCAGACACTCCATTCCCCTTCCCATGAATCTTTACTCCTCCTCTGTGTCCTTTATGATAAACAAGTATTTACATCACGGTTTCTCTGAGTTATGAGACTATTTGCTGAGTCTTCTCTAGAAAATTAATGGGACTCAAGAAAGATGTGGGAAGTTCACTTATAGCTCCTCTATCAGAAGAAGTAAAACAAACTGATGTTTGGAATTGGTATTGGAAGTTGAGGTCACAGCCTTGAAAACTGATGCTTAGTCTGTGCAATCTGATCAGTCTCCAAGTAGACAGTGACAGAACTGAGTTGCTTGGTGTGGGGGGAAAATCAGTGCCAACTGAGGAGTCTTTGAGGACTGGAAGTTCAGTGTCCCAGCCCGAGCCTTAATAAGAAGACAAGTCTTCCTCATGAAACTCCCCCTCCTTGGTGGGACCCCACAAGTCTTGATAACCAACAGGTCACTGTGTTACATGTGTAAGCTGCCTGAGTTCCAAAATAAATCTTGCCCCTTGGTTTTCAGATTTGCTATAATGCAATTTTTCAAGTGTGGAAACTATTCCATCTCTTGAAGATGGATTTGTATTTCTCTAGCTCATGTTGTGTTTAGATTTAACTGCCAGAGAATGATTTTACAGCCCTTGTTTTCCTGGTTAGAGGAACTCCTTCCTGGGATCCCTGCACATCAAGTGAGTAGCAGCCCTGTGTAAAACAGTAAAGTCTTCCTGGAGTAGCTGAGCTTTCAATGACAAAGAAAGTTTCTTTTGGGACCAGGAGACAACAGAGTTCCAGACAAAGGCAATTTCACAGACTCTTGGAATGAGGTGAGATGAGGACTGAACAAAAGCTGATCCCAGAAGAGCACAGCGGAGTGATTGAAGAGCTTCTCACAGCAGAAGGATTTATCACTTAGAAAGCCAGGCTTTCAAGAGAATCCCATAGAAGGGAAAGAGGTGAGAAAGAGCCAGGGTGCCCAGGAAAGGCCTTTGTTCAGGTCCAGGAAATGGTCTCAGAATGAAGGCAGCAGGCAGCTAATGGAAGGAAAAAGCCAAGAAGGGGTTAGAACAGAGAATTCAGAGGTGGTTGGATATGGTGGGAGGGGATGAATTAAATCTATATAGTTGATAGCAGACCAGAGTTCACAGAGCAGGTTAAGTTTGAATGGTCTTAACAGCTAATCATTCTTTATTTTAAAAGCAGAGATGCTTGACCTTACCAGTAGGCAGAAACTCATCACCAGTGAGCTGCAGTTTCTGGAAATCTGATCAGTGCACAGTTAACAGACCCCCAGTCTTCATAGAAAGTTCTACCAGAACGATTTTTTTTCTCTGATCAGAGAAAATATTGTATTAAGACCTAGAGCATTTCCTAGAATTCTCAGGCGTTCAGGGGTGGGGCTTTTTAGAGGCGATTGGGTCATGAGAGTGCTCTGCTTCTTAGCGGATTAATCCATTGACTGATGAGTTCATGGCTAACTCTGTGAGGAGGCGGAGCTGGTGGAAGACGTGGGTACTGGGGCATATCTTTGAGGGGTGCATCTGCCTCCCGAGCTCTTCCTTTCTTTCTCTACTTTCTAGGTATCCTGGGTTTAGTACATTTCTTTTGCCACACCCTTTCTTCACTATGCTCTTCCTTTCTTGCAGCTGGCTAACCATGGACTGGATCCATGGACATGGACTGGAGTCACTGAGTCATGTGTCAAATTAAACCTCTCATCCTTCAAGTCCTGGATGTCATGTTTTGTGTCCCAGCAACAGGAGAGTGATGAATAGAGGCAATATCACCAGTGTGGGAGAATTTATGCCAGGTGACATAAAATAAGAAAATGAGGTTATGTGTGTGAAAATTTCTCCTACTTAATGAAATGTGACAATGAATTCTAATTGCAGTTTCCCCAAGGGTAGAGAGCAGTGACAGACACAGGCTTCTGAGGCAACATCTCTGCCCCGTCCACAGTGACCCTGGAAAAGAGGGGGCCACGTGGACGAAAGCTAACGCTAAGCAGCAGGGACTGAGACAGAGTGGAGAGCATTGTCCAAACCGCTCTCTGGCCCTCACATCACTCACTGTTAATGGAAGATCAGTCCGGTGCTTCCTATCATTTACTGCTGTCATGAAGCATAAATATGCCGTCTATCAGCAGCCTTTAAATGTCAAGGAGTCCAAGCAGAGGGAAACAGCACAATTAAAAGTCTAATTGACAAGATAAACAGATAGATGCCTCAGGAGGGTGTTTTGTGTTGTTTGCCTTAGGTAGTTAATTTGCTACAGATGATTATTTAATTCAGTAAGAGATTCACCATCCAACATGCAGAAGAGCTGTTTATCGTTAAGTTGGTGAGAAAATCCCACTTAGTGTTTCTAATTGGTGCCAGCTCTGCATCTGTGCTTTCAGGGCAGATCTGAAATAGCAAGAACAGATCCTATCACTGCAAGGGCTTTGATATGATGACACCACGTCACTGTAGAGTTCTCTCACTGAAACTGATGGGCAAGATCCCAGAGGTCTGCTGCCTAATTGACAAGCTGGTGTTACTTTTGTGTGCACACACAAACACAGACGCACGCACACACACCCTGATGTTTTAAAAGCTGAAGAGGCAGCAGTTACAAATCTTCCTTGGCTCCTCATTGTCTTTATGACTTTTGAAGATTACTAAGCTTTTATGCAGACTAGATATCTTCCTTTTAAAGCAGAAAAGTTGTTCTTGTAGAAAGTGTTTTCAAATTGCCTGCAATATGGAAGATACTCAGTTAATGTGATGTTTCTTCCCTCACATAGGGAAAAAGTGAGAGTTTCAGCTGTAAGAGCTGCAATTTTCATTCATATAAAGTCCTCTTTTGTATTACCCTCTGGCTTTCCACCATCAGCCTCCAGGTCTAGGGTGGGACTTGTTCCTTCTTCATAGGAGTAGGGCTCATCCTGAATTTGGCTCCAAAATAGATTTTTTCTTCCAGCAGTGAGCTGAGAGCAGAACATGACAAACCCAAATTATGTAGCACTAGGGTATGTAATAGGTGATCTCACAAGTAATATTGGAACAGCAGGACCCAGGACATTATTGTCCTAAAACACTGATCTTGTTGTTCTTTATAGCTTGTATGGTTTCTGTCTGGGTTTTCTCTCAAAAGCCTCATGCAGTCACAGGTGAGCTTTTTGGAGGTGAATCTGAAGTGTGTTCTGCTTGGATTAAGGCTGTGTGATTACTGAATTAATTCACTGATTGGCTTGGGATAATTCAGGGTAGAATTAAAGTTGCCCCCAACCCATGTATGAGCGGCAGTGTGTGAGCCTCCCTGAGAGTGGCTGAACTGGATATGACATAAGGGACAAAAAGAGGGTCACTTCATGTTACTTGTTGCTTATTGCTGTTGCTGCTGCTAGTGCTGCTGGTCTTCTGCTGTCTCCTGCCTGCTCAGTGATGCCCCTCTGCCATGCCACCCTGCCTTGGAGCCAACTGATTATGGACTGCAACCTCTACAAATTGTGAACTACAATAAACCTTTCCCCTTTTAACCTTGTGTATGAGGTTTTTGTCTCAGCAACAAGAAAAGTAAGAGAAGGCACGTGCTTTGATTATCTCCATTTTTGTGCCCAAGAAGTTAAAGCACAGAAAGATTAAATAACTTCCATAGAACTAGGTATGCCCTCCCCACACACACACATCCCTGAAGTCCCATAATTCTAGCAGGCTGAGGCAGAAAACCACAAGTTCCAGTTGCCTGGGCAACTTAGAGACATAACAAGACCGATTCAAAGTAAAAAATAAAAAGGCCTGAGGATGTAGTTTCGTATAAAGGTCCTAATTTAAACCTCCAGAACCACAAAAAATAGTAAATAAATAAAGCAAAAAGTTCCATGAAACCACAAAACTCATACTATGTGGGTAGGATTTAAATAAAAGTATCGAGGTGCTAAGTCTAAACACATGAAAAGTCAGTTTTAAATATCTTATCCAAGAAATGGAAAAGCTAAGAACCACTGGGACAGCACTTCACGTCAGGTACCTCCAATAGGAAGTAGAGTCATGCATGCTGGTGTCAGACTATTGTCTCCTTTGAGGGAATCCAAATCAGCCATCCTTCCTGCCTATGCACTTCTGAGAAGTAGGCGTGAAAATTGCTGACAGTTTCTATCATCATTATCAAATATTATGAGTGTGTAACATGTTCGCATGCACCTATTTGTCATAAATTTAGCATGTATGTGCATGCATATGTATGTATGTATGTATGTATGTATGTGTGTATGTACCTACACAAGTACATAATGATAAATATATAGATATCCAGGACATGCCTCAGACATCTATATATTCATCCTATGCATTACACTTGTAAAGGTTGTATGATTACAGATTAGTGTTTCATGACATGCTTTTGTTTTCAACACTGTATACTCACCTCTCTAAGTACTGGTGTTGTCACTGCAGATCCCTCTACAGGGACAAGTTTCCTGATGGTGCATCCTAACGTTATCTTGATTTAGGCTTCCTCTTTTTGGGTCACCTCGCATTCACAGCTGAAATTTGGACGGCTGAGGATATAGCTCAAGGGATAGAGCAAAAGCAGCACACACACACACACACACATAATCCTGATCAAGGAAGGCTGGCTGCTAACAGGCAAATAGCTCACTCTGTCTACCCAGACTGATGCCTCTGAGATACATTGTCTAAATTTTCCCAAATCACCCAGTGGGTAACCAACTCATGGTGCAGGCTTGCGTGAGATTTTCTTCCTATCCATTTCATCCAGACTCTTGACACCCTGGCCCCTAATATCTGCAATCTCATTGTCAAACAACTCATAAACCTTTATCTCAAATTCTACTTTGGAAGGCACTAGGGCATTACAGACAATATTTAATGTATATATTCTTTATTCAATTATTGGTAGAGTATACTATAAATCATAACTTCAGCATGTAATGTTGTAGGTTTCATTGCTTGTCAAGGGTCATTGTTTCAGTTTATAGCTTTTAAAAATAAAAGAACTTTCTATAATATAAAGGTTTTCAGGCTGGGAAACATTTATTGCAGACCAGCAGCGGTCTGATGATCAGGGTTGGTGAAATAGTGATTTATGTCAATGTGTCTAGAAAACAAATTGAAATCATTCCCCAAGTCATACTCTAGTTCCAAGAAAAATTATGTGGTAGCATATACAAGTCCTGGTAGGGACATTAAGACTTTTAAAGAGCATGTATTGTATTAAATGTATAACGTAGCCATGTGAAATACTAATGGGCGGTGATACTGACTCAGATCATACATAAAAAAAGAAAGATGATGAATGGCTGCAAGGTGATATATTGTGATTCCACTTCCAAGTGGCAACTTTGTTTATTGTATCAAGTTTAGAAACAGTATTCTTCCTTGCCAGCAAGCACACTTTGTCATTTCTTAGTGGTTGTTAATAATGCTGAGAGAGACATAGAGAGGTCAAATGTCACTGCAGGGCATTGTGGTCATCACTTGTCTAGGGCCTAAGCCCAGGGCAGGGTCAGTATTGAGCTGAATGGTTCCTTGTTGTGTGTATCTATCCCTACAAACTTTGGGCTACTGGTCTACCAGATACAGCTCAACATACCTCCATTCAGTTTGTGACAATGAAGTGTTTACAGATGTTGGCAATAGTGGCCTCTAAGGAACATAATCCCCTTCCTGCACAGAAGTGCAGCCTAGGGACTGCGCGTGACTGTGCTTGATGTGATGGGACATTTACACACAAAGCAGAGGACTTCAGACTGGGGCAGTTCACTTAAACTGCACAGGTTAAGCTTGAGTAGAATGAAGAACTATAAAGAATGAGCAGTAAGGGAAAAGCATATGGGATGGAAATACATGAAGGAGATACAGAAATAGTGTTAACAGTGATGCTGCATGGATTCCTCCACTGGAAGGGCACTTCTTAGGTCCAGATATTTTACATGATATACATACATCCAAGAGCCCTTTTTAATGAAAGGAGGCAACCCCTCACTGCTGCTGAATACACAGCCCTCTCTGAACTCAAGATCATTTCCACATCTGTCACAGCTGACTAGATGAAAGGCAACACGCTTGTGCACTTGATGAGATCAGCCAATCCGGGGCAAGAAGAAGTGGTCTGGGATCATCAAGTTCTCTGCTCTGTGAAGGTGAAGTTAATGAGAGTCACCAATCCTGAGAGGTAAATCTGAAATTCAGGAGAAAACTGAGTCTACACAGTGTGTAAGAAAGATATGAGGAAGCAGACATTATAAGTAATCAGAAGCTTACATACAGAAGCAGAGCTCAGAGGATGACACAGTTTCCCCATGTGTTTACGCAGAAGCCCTTTCATGCTTCTCCTGATGCACTGTCCCAAGGTGCTGTGCCCGGTGGCTCAACCCCCATTACCCACACTCCATGGCACTCTGTTTTACTTTGTCCAGGAGAGTTATCACCACCATAACTATCTGTGGCATTTATGTGTTGGCTCAGTCTTTTACTTCCCTCCTCTCGACTCCCTGAAAGCATACAGATAAAACCAGATGTTATCTGCATGGTCCGCCCCAACAGTATGCTGGGTCCAGAACAATCTCTGCCATGAAACAGCCCTCAAGATACATTATTCTAACGATTTAGTAATGCACTATCCTTTAAAGTGGAAAGGATGGCATGGATCACGAACACTACTTGCAAATCAGTGTTTAGTTTTCATTATTAACACATGTTGTTTATTGACAAATACCTTATGTTATATGGGTGCTATTTATCTGTCACACTTCATTAATTCTTGAGTTCTGGAAGAAGCAAAGCATTGTCAAAAGTCCAAATAAAAAGAAACACACATGTTGAGATTTTAATACCTCTAAATTGAGTAAAGCAGATATTCCACTGTCATTTCCCTGCATCCAACCATGTAGCAATGTCAAGACTGAGTCCAGGAAATGACAAGGAAGAAGTTCCAGATCATACTGTGTGTTCACATGTCATAGTCCATTTTCTGTTGCTGTAACAAAATACCTGAAACTGAGTATTTTATAAAGAATAGAGGTTTGTTTACCCTCCAACATAGCATATCTGGTGGGGTGTTCCTGCTGTATATCACAATGCAGAGAGTGCCAAATGATTTTATATTCTCTGATCTCTCTTCCTCTTCTTACAAAGCCACAAATACCATCAATGGAGTCCTACTTTCATGACCTCATTCAATTCTAAGGCCTCCAAGGAACTCCATATACCTGCTAAAGCCCTACCTCCAATGCCATTCACATGTGAACTTGGGAACTGAGCTTTGAGTATATGAACATAGAAAGTGAACCATACGGTGGTTTATAGGTTTACAGAGTCCTTATCCACAGCAGTCTCCTTCCTATTAGTAGGGCCACTGATGGTCATATGGTAGACAATGAGTCCCCATCTCTAATTTTGTGTACTAACTTGAGCAGGCTATAGCATCCATTGACTTCATCAAACACTAATCTAGAGGTTAACACCTGAAGTCAGTGATGTTAAGTAAAGATCACTTTCAATCATGTAGGTGGGATTCATCCAATTAGTTGAAGACCTTGATAGCAACAACTACGTTTTCTGGACATGAAATCCTGCCTCCAACTGCAGCATTAATGCCAGTCTAAGTCTCTAGATTGCTGGCCAGCCCAGCACACTTCAAGCTTGCCAGTCCCCACAACTGCATCAGCCAATTCCTTAAAATAAATCTCTCGCTGTATACATATGTGTCTTACTTGTTCTATTTTTTGAGAAAATGCTGTTGTAGGATGTGATTAAGATGAGTCAATGATAGTCTTTCCCCAGGGCTTTTAAAGCCTTTTTCAATCTCATATTGGTAAGGATATAAGAACCCTGAGCACATGTTCCATGGGGGTAAGTAAGCCAGAGAGCAAAGAAGCTGACATGCCACCTAATAGATGTCACATGGGGCACCAAATCCCAGGTTGTGATATCAGCTGTGACCCCACATTCCCCAGAAGTAGCTTATGTGGGTTTCTTACTTTCTCTTGGCTTCAACTGGTTTGAAATACCTGCTCTTACCTTTGAGCAACTATTAGAATTTGTGGGAGGTCAGTACAAGGAGCTGGGTCCTTTGTGTCTGAACTGTCTCTTGAGATCACTTAGTGAGAGGATCTCAAATTTCAAGGTTGTATAGAGTGATAACTAATTGCATGTGTTCTTTTTTGCCATGCAGAAAATTTCAAGGATTGAAACAAATTCTGTTTGAAGCCTAAAGAGATACCAGATAACCAGATTTTTGAAGGGAGAGTAACTGTTGAAATAAAGTAAAGGAGAAAGAAGAAAAAATGTTCCATTCTTAGAGGAAAATGAGAAAGATATAAAAACAATTGAGCTTCAATTGCACCTAGGCCATCCCCTGTTGCAATTTACTCTGCTGCTTCTTCTGGCCCTTGTCCTGACTGGTACACAGATATAAATAACACAGAGAGTCTCTGCTACTCTCACAGCTGATTAGCAACACTGGGCGTTTTGCCCAAAGAGAAGTAAATGTCCATGGACCAAGACCTTCCTTTTAAGAGGTCCTGCTCAAGAGGGTGGCTGGGAGGCTCAGGTTCCATTCTTGGGGATTAATGGTGGTGGTAACCATGCTAAGTTAGAAGTACAGGTAATTCAAACTCATGGTGTTGAACTGAGGGCATGGCTATTCAAAATGCATGTGTCTAACACAAATGAGAAAAATCTGGGAAATAAAATGCTGGTTGTCAGTGAGAGAAGTGCCCAGCAGATGCACAGAGAAGAGGGTGTCATGGCAGAGAGGCTATGCACTCCATCCAGTCCTCATCCCTCTTTTCATGAGGTGCTGAGGTGCTCAGCTCCCTGCCATACAGAACACAACTTCCCTTACCTGAGCCATTCCCAGGTCCACCTCTGACCCCTTCAACCAAACAGGACTGCCTGGCACATGTTCCATGAGAGTAGAATGTATGTAAATCAGTAGCCTTGGAATTTTACATTCTTACTGATGATAGAACATGTTTACAAGTTTTGTTTTGGTTGTGATATGGTCCTACAATGATGTCCAGTCTGGTATTGCCCGCTTGGACTCAAGCAATCCTCCTGCCTTACCCTCCTGAGTAGCCACAATGACAGATGTGCATTCCGGCACGTGGCTAGGTAAATGGCAAAGCTATGAAGTAAGAAACACTGACTTGAAGAATGAAGATTTTAAAGGTTCTCTTAACATTACAGACAGAAACCAACTCTGAGATCATTATTTCTTAGTTAGTAATTTGTTGCCTCTATGAATACAGAATAGGTATTTTAAATAAACATCCATGTATGCTATCAGCCTATAAATATAATTTTCATTAGTGCATGTTTGTAGTACATAACGTTTATATCCTTGTGTGGAGTTGGCACATACACATAACACATCTTTGTTCCTTTTTTCACTCTCTTCCCTCCCCTGTCCATCCATCTCTTTATCCCTTCCCATTTGAGAAAGATCTATTTTCCTACTTCCTATTATCTGCATTTTAGTTTGCTCCCTATTATAAACATCATTTTTGGCCTTGCATATTTTTGAAAAAGAAAAAAAAAACACAAAACATAACCAGATTTTTGAAGGGAGAGTAACTGTTGAAATAAAGTAAAGGAAAAAGAAGAAAAAATTGTTCCATTCTTAGAGGAAAATATGAAAGATATGAAAACAATTGAGCTTCAAAAAATTATGCAAATCCTATAACAAGATGTGTTGTCATCATTTCCTTAAATGGAGAGCACAAATTATAATGTCAGTCCAAAGACATAATCTGGGAGCAATCAGAGATAAGCATTAACATGCACAGCTTGGGAATGGCTTTCTCAACGGGCACTTAGTGTCTGGCTGTCTGTTTGTGCAAGATGGATTAGCACAGGTACCATAATAAGACCACAGCACTCGCTTATGATAATGGTCCATGATGATAAAAGTGATCTATAAATTATAATTGAACCACAATTGAGTGCAGTCAACGTGTCAAAATTCATTCCAGCCAGCTCATTCTCACCCAGACCCGTCATTGTGAATGTAAGAGCCGAAAAGTCATGGTGAGTTCCAGAATACCTCTCTTCAACGTGCTTCATAGTTTCTAATCAGAAATGTTAGTCAGCATTCTTGTATTCTCATCACTAACACACAACACCTGATGCCCACAATTTAAAAGAGGAGAAGTTTAATTTAGTTTACAATTTCAGAAGACTCTGTCCATGGTCTATTGGCTCCAAGGCAGGAACATCATGACAGATGGACATGATAGAAGAAAGCTACTTAGTTCATGGAAGCCAGAAGCAAATCAGGGAAACAGGATCAGAAAGAAAGGGGCCAGGAACCAAATATGGTACGGAACTACAATCATATCTCTATGACCCACCCGGACATATCCAGAAGTGTGCTCCATAATTCCCCCCAGCAGATACCAAAGCCAGTTCAGTTTAAACTCCACCTAACCACAACAAGAAGTGTCTGAGATCAGATCTTTACAAAACTGTCTCTAGATAATGTGCCTAGTGGGCAGGTTTTCCTGGAGTTTTAACAACAAAAAACAAGTGATGTAGTCAACCATGATTTACTCATTCAGTCTTGTACTCATTCAACTGATAAACATTTACTTCTGGCTTAATTGTGTCTTGGAAATTTCTCCATAGAGATTCACAATTTCATGAAAGGGGTGGTCAAATGTAGATTATCTAAAATGATAGGTAGTACAGGAGTATGCTCATAGGATTCTCTGGAAATTCCCTAATCTCTGGATTAGGGAAGGCTTCCTAATGTGGTGACTAATGGCTGAGTCAATCCTAAAGAATGAGCAGAAGTTAGCCAGGAAGAGGCAGTGGGTGGGGTGAGAAATTCTAAAGCCAGGGGACCGAATGAGCCAAGTGACAGAGGGGGAGGGACAGCATGTAGAATGGGAAATGTTCACTCAGCCCCTCAGAAGTCCCTGGCTTAATTTAGCCTGCCCAGTGATGGTTTCTACTTTTAAAACATTGCACCTGCTATGTACTTCAGCACTTGATAATTTCTGCAGTTATAAAATGGAGCAAAGCATGAAGCCTGTCTTCTGCCAGTTGTTACATGGATAAAATATAAACTTGCAACAAAGTTAACTCAAAGCTCAAAATCGCCATTATTGCAATACTGACAAAGGTCTGTGGAAGTCCCAAGGAAAAGGGAAAAACTCAGTTTCATAACAGTGACTTCTGAGCAAGACCATGGTGCATGAAGAATCTCTTGCAGAGACGAATCCAGGGATTCTGGGTAGACTGAGGATTGCATGCTCACTCTTGAAGAAGCTAACAAGTATTGGAACAGTGGATTCTCCAGGAGAGGTCTAGAGGGTTTGGTAGGAGATATATATACTGGTCTTCAATTGTGACAGGAAGCTTGTCCTGAAATTAATTTTCATGACCACTTTACATTTAGTTTGGAAAGAGGTGAATAGAGAGATTATGGAGGACCTCAATCTGCCCAAGTCACTCCACAGCTTTTCCAACCAAAGTCTTCATGTGCCTCTGCATTTCAAACCAGCTTCCTTCATGGTGGACAGCAGAGAGTATCTGCTGTGAAGGAGTGTGGCTACCCAGCCTGAGACCAAGTGGTCTCTAGAGTTTCTCTCCACAGTTTTTGCCTAACTTCCCACCAGACAGGTCTTGCTAATAAACCCCTCCTCAGCTGGTAAGGCAAGCCAGCAAGATTCAAATCTAAATCCAACTCTTTTCTGGAGGTGTCAAAGAGATATTGTTATTGTTAGTGAATCAGGAGGCCAGTTTTGGAGGCATGCAAATGTCCATCCTGTGGACAAGCAAAAAAATCCTGAGTGGGGTGGGTCTTATTTGAGGTTCAAAAGTTTTGAGGAGCTGATTATTATTTATATTTAAAAATCATCCCCAAAATCTCCTGCACTCATAGGTGAAGGTTTGGGTGGGTTATTGGATCATGGGAGTGTGATACTTATCAAGGGATTAGTTCGTGCATGATTAATAGCTGATTGCACTGTTGGGAGGTGAAGCCTGGTAGAGGAGGTGGGTCACTAGGGCTGTGGCCTGGAAGGATCTCTCTCCTCCTCCTTCCTAGAGCTCTGTCTCTTTCTCTGTCTCTCTCTGTCTCTCTCTCTGTCTCTCTCTCTGTCTCTCTCTCTCTCTCTCTCTCTCTCTCTCTCTCTCTCTCTCTCTCTTTCTCTGCTCCCTGCCACCATGCTCAGAGCTCTTTCTCCCCTACCATTCCCCCTCTGCCATGCTGCCCTGCATTGGAGCCTGCTGACTATGGACTGAAACCTCTACACACTATGAGCAAAATAAACCTTTTCTCCTTTAAATTGTGGGTGTCCCATAGTGAATTGGGTATTGTGACTCAGCAAGGAGCAAGTAACTAAGGCAGGATTAAACATGAGGCAAGCAATTTCCATTCTGAAAAAAAAATAGCCAATAAGTTTACATAGGAGGAAGCATACAAGAAGAAGCAGATAACAAGAAGTCAGGAAAAGGCCTAACAGTGATTCCACATGTTATTCCTCCTGTGTATAAGACAGCAGTTTATGAAAATGCTAGTGAACAAGAATGTCCAGTCCTCAGGCAGACAAAGGTCTCACTGAGAGTGAGGCAGAAACGTGAGAACCCTGCACACTTTCAAAATACACAGCAGAGTAAGTTTAAGTAGATATCAAGAGGGCTCATTATGAAAAGTGAGGCGTGATCCCTGAGAAATAGGCTGGCCTAGGAAAAGGGAAAAAGTGAGACTGGAATAGAATGGCACAGATAGTGTCTTGCAGCAGGCCTACAGGTGTCCCTGCATTCAGTTCTTGGGACAGGCTTCAGAGGTCAAGCAGCAGGCTGAGTTCTAATAAGATCTCTGTCCTGGAAGGATTCATCTAGGGATAGATGGGCCTGGACCATCCCTCTGTGCCACCAAGGGGTGACTGTGACCTAGAAGGCAGGAAAAAGGCAGAAAAAATAAATAATGACCTCAGAATACCATCTAGTACAGCTGCATCAGGGTGGCAGTAGGCTGAGGTCCAGCGGGAATCCGCTCATCCTCAGGATCGTGTCCTGAGGATGCCACTTCTTGACTACTATAATCCTGAGAAAACGTGTGAGGTTCCAGGAGGGAACACAGGGGCCCACAAACTCAGGTGCGCACAAGAAATTGAAGTGTTAAGGTCACACTGTCCAGCTTTGTACAGATTCTGGAACATCTCTGAGATTCAGCGTAGATTTTCCAGTCTATAGGCCGCACCCTTAGCTCTTCTCCTTCATTTTCTTTTTGCTCAGCCTCTGAGTACCACTGCTTATCCATCTTGTAGGAAAGAAGAGATCAAATTTTCTGAAATAATTTACATCTTTTATAAACCTTGAAACGAAAGAGGATTTTTGACAGATGATAGAAATTGACCTGATTCCCAGAGGAAACAAAGCTACATATTTGTTTTGCTTTGTGGCAAAGAACATCCAGGAAAAATCATTCTGTAAAGGCCCAAAGGTCCTTTTCCCATAAGTAAGACTTTTCCAGAGCAACAGATGTGTGTGTGTGTGTGTGTGTGTGTGTGTGTGTGTGTGTGTCTGTGTGTGTGTCTGTGTGTCTGTGTATCTGCATACAGCTTATGCAGAAGTGGCTCACAAGATTGTACAGACAAAAATCCCACAGTCTGAAGATCCAGGAAAACTGGTGATGTAATTCCTGTTAGAATCCAACCACCTGAGCATGAAGGAAGCTGATGGTATAAATTCCAGTCCAAGGGTGGAAAAAGACTGATGGCCCAGCTCATGCCAGCCACAGGAAAGGGAGGAATCCCCCATGCTCTGCCTCAAGTGCTATCCAGACTCTTAGAAGATGTATGATTTTCATCTACACTGGATATGACAATCTACCGAATTCACAAATTCATATGCTGGTCTCCTCCAGAAATATACCCCAAATAATGTTTATTCTGGGTCTCCAATAGCCCAGTCAAGTTGCAACATAAACCATCACCAAGAGTCCGTGGTACTAGTATATGAGGTTGACCAATGGGATAGAGAGACTGGTGCAGACATAGCAATGGTTTTGAGTAAAATAAACGTTCTTTTTATTGGCTATTGTTTTGTGTAAAAGCCCATTCCCAAACACAGTATCTTAACACAACAGTAATAATAGCATTTCATAGTTTTCATATGTCAGGAATTCAGGAACATCATGGCTCAGGAATTCTCGTTGCCATCAGAGGCTGGGACAGGCATCAATGAAACCTTGACTGGAGCTGGAGAATCCACTTGCTCCAAGGGGCCTACTTTCCTGGATGGCAAGGTGATGTGACTTTTGGCTGAAGGCCTCAGTTCCTCCTTATAAGGCTACTCCACAAGGTCTTCTATGGCTATTGACTTCCTGTACAGGGTGCCACCAAAATAACCAAGGCAGAAGAGACAATCTGTCATGATGAGGCTTGTCTGTCACATACCATCACTTTCCAGTGCTTTGAAGGCCACTCAGGCCAATCTTGCTTCACTGTTGGAAGATACTACACAGTCCGTGAATATCACAGGTGATACCCATGGGTCCATCTGAGAAGGTGACTGCCACAGTTTCTAAGGATGCAGTAGCTTGTTCCCTCCCTACTATTCCTCCATGACTCTAATTGTTCCATGTTTGCGGACTTGCTTCTTTATCAAAGGCCAACACAAAGATCTTCTTTTCTGGAAAAGCTCTACCAACACGGACAGACAACAATCTGCATATATATCTTAGTTCAGAGCACCTATGGATCTGCTGATGGTAAACCCAACATGCTTTGGGGCTGCAATTCAGTTGGACCTCAGCAATGCTAGGTAAATGATAAATGCATGATTAAGTTCTTATCACAACATAGGACATATGTGGCATATAATTCCTAGCTGCCTTCTGAGATTGCGGGATAACCCTCAAAGACCATTAAAAATTATCTTCTCTCCTATGAGTGTGAGAGGAGTAGGAAGTGCATAATATGTACAAAGGCCATAATATGTCCTAGTTCCATGAAAATTTTTGTTAGACATGATGCCTTTTTTAATTATCTTAATCCTACACTTTCAAAAGAAGCATATGATCAGAAAATTCAAATATTACCTGCATATTATGTGTAGGTTTTTATTCCTAGACACATCTTTATCTCACCAAACTTAAATTAATCTGAGTAAGTATCAGATGCACAAAAGCAATAAAATAAAATGGGTTGCTGATGGGTAAGTTTTGGTAATTAGGAAATTTTAAACAAATATTACTATCTAGTTGGCTATTCTCCCAATTATGTGCTTTGATTAATTCATTAGAGGATTGTGGTATACCTGTGACTGAGCTCGAGACTCTGAGGGTTAGGACCAAAGACTTCTCTGGACTACTCATTTTTATTAGGTCCAACAACAAAGGTCAGGGAAACTGAGGACAGTACAGGAAATGAGCAGAACTTTGGGAGTCATTTCAAAGACTTATCCAAGTAGTAAAGTATGCCAATTTAGGAGAATCATCTTATCTCCAAGATGACACTTATGGTAAGATTGAGACTGTAAGAGTGAAATTCCTTCATCTGCAGTCTCTATTTACTTAATTAGAGCTGGAGCCAATGGTCTTCAGCTATAGTCTTATCTTGCCTTTTGAGGTATCTCTGCCCTCACAGGCAGGGCTAGTGATTCATAGAGGTTCACTTACTATGAATCAGCTCCCATCACCAGGCAAGGGGCCAAGGCCTAGGACAGACTTACGGAAAAACATAGAAAGCCAATTAGTTAATTTAACTAATGCTCAGAGCTGCTGGGTAGTGGTCTCCAACGTTCAGCTGCTTGGACTAAGCAGCTACTGGTTTTCCCAGCTCTCCAGCATACAGAAGGTCTTTGCAGAAATACAGACTGACCCTGTAAACCAATCTGATAAATCCCCTCTTAAGATTACACACAAGTCTTGGTCGCTTTCTTATGGCTGAGACCTAATCCCT
Organism: Cavia porcellus; assembly: GCF_034190915.1. Taxonomy (NCBI): domain Eukaryota; kingdom Metazoa; phylum Chordata; class Mammalia; order Rodentia; family Caviidae; genus Cavia; species Cavia porcellus. The sequence continues at coordinate 19,360,256 of NW_026947506.1, forward strand.
GACACCTGCTCTTAAAGGAGGTGAGGTTTATTTTGGCCCCTACTTTCAGTTCATGGTTGGCTGGCTCCAAGGCAGAAATGGCATGGCACAGGGGTGCGACAGAGGAAGAGCCGCTCATGCCCTGGCAATCAGAGAACACAGAGAGACCCATCTTCTGAGTCACTCCTCCAGTGACTCACCTCTTCTAACCAGGCTCCACCTCCTCACAGCACATTCAACTAAGAAAAGAGGCATGGGAAAAGCAGAGGGAAAAAGGAAGAGAAGAAATGGAGTGGCAAAGAAAGGAAAAGAGAGGGAAGGAGAGAAGAGATAAGAATGCAGATAAATGGGGTTCCCCAAGCCCTCTTTCCAGAGAGGGAAATCCCCAGGCAGTAAGCCCACCTCACCTAGCATTCTTGAGCTGCCCTTACAGTGCAGGGACCAAGGACCCACAGCCAAAAGAAATAACAACAGGAATTGGGTGAGCTGATGCCCACTTGAGATTTACTCTGCCTCTGGATACGTGATCCTGACCGTAGCACCGTGTGGAAAGAGAGATGACCCATTTCCCCCAGGTTAGAGCCCACATGCTTGGACTTGCATGGTCTATAGGGTGCCTGTCGGGCTTCCTCCTCAACTGTATTTTACTCACTTGCCTCTCACTGGGACACAGTTCCCACTACTTAAGGGAGTTCCCACAACTTAAAGGAGGTGAGGTTTACTTTGGGCCACAGTTCAAAAAAGTTTCAGCCCAGCTTTGGCAGGCTCAGACTCAAGAACAGCACCCCAGAAGAGCAGGGTGGAGGGCAGCTTCTCATATCATGACATCAGGAAGCAGGAAGCAAAGAGAGGAGCTGGAGGGTGGCACAGCACTCCAGGTCACCCCCCAGGGACCCACCTCTTCCCTCCAGCCCCCAACTCCTAAGGAATAATTAGCTGTCTTCCCCTGTAATCCAGCCCCCTTCCCCAATCCTGTCTATGAGCACATGAGGCTTTTGGGGGACAACCAGATCTAAATCATAACAAAGTGAGAAGAGGCAACACCGGGGTTTCCTGGAGCAGCCTAAGAGCAGACAATAATAAGGAGAAAACAAAATCAGACAGCAAAACCAAACCCACAGAGTAATGTCTCAAGATATCATCCAATCATGCAAAATCCCCAACGTTTCAGATTTACAGATTTTCGTGATCTACAGGGATGGAGGACAGGGAGGGTCATGTTCTCTCACTATCACTTACCTAATCTTAGTCCTAAAAGGTGGACTCCAATTCCTGGTCCCTGGTAAGTACAAACTGTGGGTGACTTCTGTCTTTCAGCCCCATTTATATTCTAAGAGTGGACCCAATGGGGGAGGGGCACACAGAAGGGTAAATTAGCCCAGTGCCTCAGAGCCTTTTGTTGGCAGGCAGCCGCAGTAAAGGATCCCCTTGCTGAGAAAATCCACTCCTTTGTGCTAGCTACATCCTGTATTTGTGAGTGAGTAAACCTTTCACCAGCACTGTTTGGAAGATTCACACAATGTTTCCATTTTAGAAATATAGTTATTTGGCAACTACCCTTTACCCATAGCTGATTGACAGATGTGTCTGCTTTTTACATCAACGTGCTCTGTCGCTCTTGGTGTGAAAAGATGACAGATGCTGATGCTATTGCTGTCTGGGTTTGTAAGCATGCCTGCAATGCACTGGGAGGTTTTCTGCAAGGGCCAAATGCACCCATGTGTGCAGACACACACACACACACACACACACACACACACACACACACACACACACACGTGCCTGTGCATATCCATCAGAGGGTGCAGGTTTTTACACCTGGTTCAAATATCTAGAAGAATCCTTTTTGGCTCCCTTTTTGTAAAACGATTCCTAGTTTTTGAACTTTTTTCTTTTGCTTCATGTTTTGGTTTTTAGGAGATAGCAGCCCAAATAAAAAGTGCTCTGTTGAGTTTTCATCATGATTGGCTGCACCAATTTGCTTGTCTTTCCCAACAAACACATGCATCTTTTAATTCCAGCATCTACCCCAGCCTGCCAGTAGCAGGGCCTGAAGGCAGAAGTCTTCTTTTTCTTTTCTTTTCTTTTCTTTTCTTTTCTTTTCTTTTCTTTTTTCTTTAAGGCAGAAGTCTTTTGGACATGGAAATTTGCATTAGAATTTCCAATCTTACAGATGTCCACCATCATTCTGATGTTACTTCTAGTTTCATGGGTTCAAATTGTATCTGTTGCATATTCCTTAGCAGGAAGTTGCATGATTGAAGTTGTCTTCCTTTAGACAGGAAGAAGAAATTTCCTAGGTCATACTGCTGGTGGATAGGAGAGCTGGGATTCAAGAGCAAATTTGTCTGACTCTACAGGCAAGCCAGTCATAACCTCACTGAAATCCTGAATTGGTAAATTAAATTGGTAGATTAATAATGTTTAAACTACAAAGAGTCAACAGAATATCCACTCTTTTCAAATTATAGTTAAGAAAACAAGCCTTAAAGCATTAAGAGATCTACCTAACAGGATCCCACTGTCTTGGGGCAAGCCCAGGTCCCATGCCTGTAGCTGTAATAAACAGTTCCCAACTGCCTGGGGACAACAAAGAACTCTCCAGGATCCTATGGTTTATACTGTATGTACATGGTAGAGCCCAGGTCATGGACAGTTGTACAGAGACAAAGAACAGCAGTGAAGTGTTGTACAGGAAGGAGGTAGATGTCACTGGAGGCTTCCTCTCAGATACTCATTTTCATCTGAGCAAAACAAGTTGAAGGAAACAGATCACAGAGGACTTTGCCTCTGTTGTGATTTGAGAGTCACTGTTGTTTCCTGTCAGGCTCAGGCTGGCTTCTCCTTTGCCATCAAGTTGCTGTTCAAAGACCTTTGCAGTAGTTGGTGCACAGCATGATCATAGGCAGTCCTGAAAGTGGCTCTGCACCATGCTCTCTCCACTGATGAAGGAGCAGAGAATGAACAGAACTGCACCGCAACAAATTCTTTTCAAGTTCTCCCTTGGAAGGAAGTGACTTCTTGTGATCTAGTCTAGTTCTAGAAGTATCTCAAACAAGAGGACTCTGTAAAGGAAATATTTCCTTAGATTAAACTGAATTGTTTGCTGTAAATAACAACATATCAGATATCTTGATTTAAGATGTAGATATATTTCTGGCACATATCAGGATTGCATAATGATCACCATGTATCTACTTAAGTGGGTGAGCACATTCCAGATAGAAGGTACCGGGCTACTGTGACTATTAAGCTTGATTGTTGACTCAGTTAACTTGGGAGACAATAGGAGATTAGCAAAGAACTTTTCTGGGAGTGTCTGGATGGATCATGAAGGTATTGCCTCGAGGACTAAATCTGGTCCCTGGCACCTTCCATCTGGTGTTATTCCCCACCTCTACTTCTCAATAGCCATGAACTAGGCTCCACTCCACCACTCCCTTCCACCATGATGCTCCTGCCTTGGAAACAGCTAACCATGGACTGAATCTTCGGAAACTGTGAGCCACATAAATCTCTCCCCCTTTAAGTTGTAAATATCAGGGATTTTGTTCCAGCAACAGAAAAGCTGACTAATCTTTTTACCATCTTACTTAAACCTTCTACATTTTCCCATTTCCTTCAAACTACTGTTCAGACCCCTTGGAAAGATTCATAAGTCTGTGGCTGGACCCACAAGGCCCTCCCCAGGATGTCTTCTGTTTCTCTACTAGGTTTGACAGATGTGCTACACAAGAGCATGGAGCCAAAAGCAAGGAAAGGAACCTTAGTGGTAGCTTAAAAATATGGTTTTGCTTTATTTCAGTAAATAATTTGTACTCTATGTTTGATGAATAATTTTTTTTTTAATTCAGGAATTGTCTGGATGCTTATCTGCCCACCCATCCTCTCTTGTCTGTGTGTGTGGAGTGTGACATTTCCCTAACTGTCTCACAACTCAGTTGGGTCTGTGTGACAAGCCCTCATGGGAGAAGTAGAAGCAAGCTGGGTACTCAGTGACCAAACAGAGCATTTAAGTTCTTTACATGAAGCTCTCTTCCTTCTTCACAGCAACTCTGGAAGGCTGAAGGAGCCTAAATCCCATGTTACCATATATAATCACGCCAGTGCTCAAAACAAAGGGCAGAAGCTTTATCATGGTATCAGATTTGGAAAGGCTGAGCCACAGTGAAGAGCTCCCCAGCTAACTCACTGTCCTCTTTTGGCCACCAGGCCTGACACAGCAGCCAACGCCTCTCTGCCCATGGAAGCAATTGTCCCCAGCTCCAGAATTGGTGTCCACCATAGCTGAGGGCTTCCCTGGGAACATCTAAAGAGAACATCCTCTTTGCATGTCTTGCTCTTTCTCCTAGGCCTGCTTTGTCCCCTGATCGGCCTCTCAGTGCTTGCAAAGACGCAGCTCCTTTGTCTCAATGTGAGACCCTCTGCAGTGTCTTCTCAGCTCTGGGGCTGCCTTAGGGCTGTGCTGAGTTATGCCTTGGGGTGTGAATTTTGCTGCTGTTCACTGCTCTTTCCTCATGAGGCTGGCTCCCCTACCCAGTATTCCCTAACAAGCTTTCAGCATGAAAATCTGCTTCAGAGTCTGCCTCAGGGAACCAGACAGGCACCTTCCCATTCACTAACACACCAGGCTCTCTGTGACTTGGTACCTAGCACAGCTGGTTAAGCCACTGCAAATTTATGTGTTCACATAAATTTGTTCACTCAAGAATAGCACAGCTGACTCTTCTGCTATGAATAGTGCTTCCCTCCATGCAGTTGATGGACCTATGTTGGACACTGATATTTTACGTAGTCCAAATACTGTGTCCTCCAGACCTACTGTGCCCCTAACAGTCCTGTGCAGTTCTCCACTCTCCTCAGCAACAGTGGCATGTGTCTCCTTGTGCTCCCCAGAGAGTAAGACATAGAGAGCATCTATGAGACATCTCTGTGGCCTAGGACTTAGTGTCATGGTTTCTAAAACAGAGCTCCTCAGACCCAGGGACATCTTCACCCCCCCCCCCCGGTGCTCACCACCAGTGGATGGCTCCATGTGGCAAGATAATTTCTGAGGGCATTACTTAGGCTCATTCTTTCTGCATCAAGAGATATGTAAGGATGCAAGATCTTTTGTCTGGTTTTCTGTCTCTTGTGTTTTATTTTATCCATTCTCTGGTCCCCTCAGTGACTATACATCTAAATTATAGGTGAAGATCACTTTCCCTCATCTAAAAGAGGCTTCCTCTCATCTATAAGAAAATCTAGACTCCCTGAGCTGTGCAGTGAAGAAGGAGGGAAGAGAGTCCAGAGGAAAGAATGGAAACCAGGGGTCTCCCACATGCCAGGGACTGTTTCCATCCCTGGCAGCCTGATGAGGCCCCAGCTGAGGGGCTGAGCACACAATGGTGGTGTCTCAGGGTAGGGAGAATGTGTAGCCACAGGGCTGATGTTTTCTGTCCTCTTAGCCCAGCAACTTCCTAGTTCAAAGTTGAATCTTACTCATTTTGAAGACAATTGTATGACATTTCTTACACAATCAAATTTGTGGCTGAAAATTCATGCTCTATACATTGATATTTGAACTGTACTAGGGGTCTTTCTCTGAAGGAGAGAATATTTTTTTAATGCTCTGAATCTTTCTCTTTGTATCACCTAGATGCCTTGAGATGAAAAATGCTTTCTTGACCCTCCTCGATTCCCTTTGTTCTGCTTACAAACTATTTCTGTAATATAAAATACTCTTCTCTGTTTGCAGCACACTCCACTGCCCTCAGAGCACACATCTGATCATGCTTCTGTTGGAGGAGGTTTTGCTACAGTCTTCTTAGAATTAAAGATAGGTGACTTTTACTCTATAGCAGCTTGCTGTGCAGATTTAGGGTGTTTTGATCTATAATTATCTGCTATTCTTGAGTGAACAAGACACATAAATTTGCAGTGGCTTAACAAGAATCACTCAGCTGGGTCACAAGCTTTGGTATCCAGTACCTTTGTCAACTAGTTAGTGATATCACACACACATGCCGCCCACACTGGACAAAACTACGAGACCCAAATATTCGAGAAAAATGAACACTTAGGATGAAGGAAATTCAATCAGCTAGAGTTTGGAGATAATTCTATATTATAGAAAACCTAGACTAGTCATGAGGCAATTCACTTTTGTAAGCTCTACTGAAGTATCTGTAAGCTCACCCAGGATGTCACCACAAAGATGTCTTCAGGTGAATAAAATGAGACCTCCCAAGAGTCTATGGGCACAATTTGCTCTGTTCTCCTACCCAGAGTCACTCACCAGCTTTCTCTGACCTCTCTGGGCCAAGAGACTAGGATGGAGGGATTTCACATTGGCTCCTGTTGGAGAACACCCTGCCCACCAGGGTACACCTTGCAGGAGACAGGGCGGAGACAGGTATGCAGAGCTAATAGGTATGTGGCTCACTTTGGCACACAGGTTGGCAGTGGGTTTTGTTCTCCTACGGAAGGCTATAGCTCCCACCCAGTGATCTTTTCTTCCCCTCTCTACATCCCTGACTCTTCTTACCACCCCATTCCTTTGCCAGTGTAGCTGTAAGGGCACCAGCATCTCAGGTGTTAACAACCCTAAGGCCTCACAGCCCTTGTTGGTTTTCTCTAAAGCTACTTGCAAGTTTATAGGTAGCTCTTCACTAAACCCTCCTAGTGACCCATTGTCATGTGTCACTATCCTGATAATAGGTCCCTGGATCCTTAGGTCCCCCTGAGGCCGTGCCACAAAAGGTAGGAGACAGTGAACAGGCCTGCGAGGCCTCACTAGAAAATCCTAGATTCATATCATATCATATCATATCATATCATATCATATATCATACCTTACAATAGTATAATTATTTACTTATATCACCCAACTTCAAACTTATGACAATGTTTTTCTGTATTGATTTTCCAATAGCTTGTACGTGTTCCCAGATTCATTTTTAGACTATCAAAATATGTTTCTTTGAAAATTAGATTTTCTAGGTTTCAATAATTCCCTACACCACTATTCATCCTCCAACCCCAGCCAGTTCTGTAAATTCACCATGCCTCATGTGGCTGTAACACCTCAAAAATCTTCTTTGCCCATCTCTGTATTTTTGCAGGCTAATTTTTCTTATACTGGCAACACCTCTCTCATCTTTTCTTCTATCTAGCCAATTTTAGGTATCTGCTAAAAATTTTTGTGTATCTGATAAATACTAGGGCCTTCAATAACAGAGACACAGAACAGTCTTTCCAAAGACTCCCCATCTTTTCTGTGCTTCAGAATCTCTGGGCTTATTCTGCTCTGTACACATGGACTTGGCCCTATGATACCTGTCCAGCACTGTCTTTGCCACCATACTAAGAGCTTCTGGAGGACAGGAACACATCTCAATCTTTACCATCTCCTACTTCATGCATATTAAACACACAGAATGCACTTAGTTGCCTGAGAAATCAGAGGATCACCAAGACCACCTCCTTCCTGAGCACTGATCTGACACAGAAGAATTCCTACTACTTTGAAGTGTTGAGCACAGGAATTCTGACTGATCTGAGCAACATGGGGTTAAGTTAGTGTTTTGGTTTAGATCTCAAATGCACCACATACTCATAAGTGAAATAAATCAGACTCATATGGAAGTATAATATAGTCTCTCTAGTGTGAGAAGCTGAAAAAGTAAATAAAATGTTACAAATATATATTAATTCTGGTAATAATGTCATATCAGCCTTACAAAGTTTTTTCCTCCTTTTCAAAATTGTTTTAATGATTTTACGTCTTTTGGATTTTCATATCAATTTTACAAAAGCCTGCCAATTAAAAAAAACTGAAATTTTCATTAGAATTAGATTATTGGGTCAGTTTTTGAAAAACTATTATTTTCAATTGTTTCGCCTTAAAATATTTCTTGAAATCTTCCATTTCTTTGTAATGCTTTCTAGTTTTCTATATCTAGGTCTTGTAAATCTTGTGGTTAAATTTATCACTAGTTCATATTTTAATATTCTTGTAAAGAGTGTGTTTTGTTTTTGTTTGTCATCATGAAGAGAAAGTACAGTTGCTTTTCAATAAACTTTATTTAAAAATAAATAAAAATAAAATGCCCCCTGATCTCAGCTGAGTTGATGGTGGTCCACGATAGGGATGTTACTCATCCATGGATGACTTCACAGCAGACTGTGTTGTTAGGAGGTGGGGCCTGGCTGGAGGTGGTCCCTGCGGGTGTGACCTGAACGAGTGGGTTCCTGGCCCACTCTTTCCTTCTCCCTCTCATTCCTGACCTGCATGGGTTGAAGACCTTTTCCTCCACCAAGCCTTCTGTCATCCTGCTTCTGCCTTCAGCGGAGCCAACTGTGGACTGAAACTGTGAGCCAAAATAAACCTCTCCTCCTTTAAATTGTAGTTGTCAGGTATTATATCCCAGTGACAGGAAAGTGACTAAAACAGACAGTGATATTAAAAGCCCCCAATAGGGGCAGAGGTAGCTGAAACAGAGAAGCTGCCAATCAGTGCTGCCTCTGTCACAGAGTGCAGTGCCCATAACCCCCAGGCCTGTTCCCACCCAAAGTCTGAAATAACCAGCCAGGACAGCTGGACTCACTGAACACTCCACATGAAGTTGGTAAAGTGTATCCCAAGCTCCAGATTCATACTGTGCTGACTCATATGCCCAAAATATGTCAGACCAGAGAGGCAAAAATAAATGAGACTTACTGGGTTTTTAACTATGAGTCTCCCTAGTTCTGTTTCTCTTAGTGCCAGGGGCAATCTAATTTGGTACAGGAAATAAAAGTATGCCTGCTATGTCCCATCCGAGACCCAATGAAAGAAGAAAATGCATGTGATTATTTTAAAGCTACCTATAATTATTTGAAATGTCACTCAAAACCTCCGCCCCACTGACGCCTACCATCACCCCCACCACCGTGGAACTGCTTTCACCTAACTGTGTCTTGGAGTTAGACTGTTTCTCTATACTAACATAAACAAAATAAAACATCACTGAGAGAGTGAAATTAAGAATAATATCCTCTTTTCAGAGATTTTCAGGGAAAATTTTCTTTCCACTTGTCTATGGAAATACGTGTGAGTTGACAGGCCAGCTAATGTGACTTAGCTGAGGGTAGAAATAATGAAGAAGGTATAACAGGTCCAGATTTGAGAAAGCTGCAGTGGATGTTTGCAGCCTATTTACAAAAGTCTGGGTTTCTGAGAAACAGTTTTCATGTTAATGTTCCTTGGGCCTTTTCTCTGTCTTCTGCCTTTATCTTTCTTTTCTGGGAATCATTTTTCCATATCTTTAAAGGTTGCCAAAATACTCCTTTAAAAAGGGAAAGGTATATTGAGAATGTAATGTTCAGTCCACTGAGCCCTTATCTGCCCACCTGCAAGCCAAAAAGTTAGATGGTTCAATGTTACCAGCAATTACCCTCAGAACAAGGGTACAGATTTTGTATATTCACATGCAAAAACCAGACAGAAAAAAGGAGGATCTGTCTGGAAATAGCCATCATACACATAAGCTCACTTACCTCCTCCAGGAAGATACTGCCTGTGAGTCTCCCATGCATTATTTTTAGGCCAAGAGAACTGACGTTCTTGACTTGGTTTTTCTCAGGGGTTCAAGGGAAGAATGCAGGTGCCCATATTAATCTGTATATTGAAAGCTACTTGGACAGGCTCTGCATACTGACACTGGTCCATGCTTTTGTACTAATTAAATATTGAAAAATATAATACATTGATTCTATCTGGAGCTAAACTACACTATCTCTCTTCCCCGTATCTTTTGTTTTAATTTTTTGGGGAAGGTGGCGGTTCTGTGGATTGAATCCAAGGCTTTGTACATGCTAGGTGCTCTGCCATTAACCTACATCCACAGCCCTTTCTATTTTTTTGTTTAGAGTCACTCTCCCTAAGTTTCTCAGGCTGGCTGGACCTTGTGATTCTCCTGTCTCAGCCTCCTCAGTAGTTAGGATTACAAGCATATGCCACCATGTCCAGCTCTTTCTTGTGTCTTGAGAATCACTTTGAAAATCTAGGCTCTTAGAATGCTAGAGTTAGAAATAATCTTTGTGGTCATCCGGCCCCAGTAGAAACATATGCGTGTGCATGTATGTTTAATTTAAACTTGCTTGCAAAATAAGCTTTTCTTGGTATAAGGATATTCAGCTGCCCTGACTGTAAATAGAAAGTCTTCTGATTCTCACTTTGAGGCCTCACAATAAGCAATGTTAATGAGGCCTAACACTCATTTATCTATCTGTTCTTTAGTTCAAAATATTTATTGAACATCAATTATGCAGCCTCAGAGCACCAAGATTAAGATGAAGACAAAATGATGTAGAAGATAATAGCAGTTAATGAAGAGAAAATGACAAAGTCACTTTAAATCACGTGTGATTGTGGCAAAGGGAGCAGCAGAGCAAAACCCAGTGGCGGGAGTGTGTGGGGAGCCGTGGGAGCACACAGGAGACAGTACACAGAAGGCCGCCAGAGGGTCAGCACTGCGCAGTGTTCAGGTCCTGAGAAGCCTCATTTCTTTTCTGAGTGCAAGGAGAAGCAACTAGGTGGTGGAGAATGAGAGAGTGGCACTTTTAATAGCCGAAAAGCCTTTGTGCAGAATGACAGGTTCGAGGTGTGTGTGTGAAAGCTGTTTTGTCCCGAGTCCGGAGAGCAGAATTCCTGTATGTAAACATATGAAGTTCATGAGCCAAGCTTGCAGACAAAGCAGAGAAACATGGGAGGTTCAGACAGGGCCTCAGTCCACCCTCCACAAGAGCCCACACTCACTCCCCGGCAGTAACTGCTATCCACAAAGATCACTGATAGTATCTTTATGTTGTAATAGTCTGTGATTCACAATTTTTCAAAAATAGAGCAGAAAGTCCCCATCTACGCTGTTATGGTTTGTCTCTAGATATCTCAAAGCCTAGGCAGTCACAGGTGGGGCTTTTTCAGAGGCAGCTGAATCTGGAGTGTGTGATTGATTCATGGTGCAGTGCCAGGATCAGAGGTGCTAGGATTAAGGGTGGGTGATTACTGATGGTTTGGCCCTGCCTACTCCCAGGAGTCTGGATACAACATGAGGGACAGAAAGAGTTTTATCTTGCCCCTGGCTTGTTGTGCTACCTTCTGCCTGCCATGAACTGTTTTTCTTCTGTGGTGTCTGTCTTCCACCTGCCTTGGAGCCAGCTGATTACAGACTGAAACTGTGAGCTAAATAAACTTTTCCTTCTTTAAATTTGAGTGTCAAGTTCTTTGATCAACAAGCAAAGTAACTAAGACATATCCTTCACCCAGCTTCTCCCAATGACTTTACATCATATAACCAAGATTTTAGCATCATCATAGAATATAGTTGAGTTAGGAATAGACTTTACAAGAGTGGGGGCATTTTTTAATTCTTACATTCATATTCTCTGCCTCTCTGGGTAATATTTTGAATTATATTTTTAAAACCAAAAATAGTGCCCACACCTATTTCTTGGGTATACTACGGTATTTCAACCCATGTGTACAATGTGTGGTGATGTAACAACCACATCTGACGTGTTGGATATGTATTACTCCTATGTGTTGGAAACACTCAAAATTCTCCCAGCTCTTGTGACTATTCAGTTAGTAGGTGTGGACCACAGTCATCCCATCATGCTGTGGAACCTCAGAAGGCATCATTCCTCAGGTCCAGCACACCCTGCATCAACATCCTCTCTCCATCCCTCCCTTCCCTAACCAAGCCAGGCTCTGGTGATCACTATTCCATTTTATATTTCTTTGAGATCAACCTTACCTTTTACCTATGAAAAAGAATGTGTAATATTTAACTTCCTTTGCATGACACTTAGCTTAACATTTCACATTCTCTTTTAAAATTATTTATGTATATTTGGTGCCATATAGTATTCTTTTAATCACTTTCCCATTCCTGGGACGTAACCCCCAACACACACACATTAAAGGAGGAAGAGAAGTTTTATTTTGGTTCACACTTTCTAGTCGGTTCAGTCCATGGTTAGCTGGATTCAAGGCAGAAATTGCATGGTGGAAGGCCGTGGTAGAGAACAGCTGCTCACCTGTGGTAGGGAAGAAGCAGAGAGAACAGGGAAAAGCTGGGACTGGAATGCATCCTTCTGGGTCACATCTCAGTGACCACCTCCTGCAACCGAGCCCCACCTCCAAACACAAGAATTTGGGAGACATTTTAAATCTAAATCATAACCAGGACTCTGATATTTACTGCACTCCAAGTGGAGAGCCTGCGTGGGCTTCCCAATGCCCCTTTGCCTCATTTATAGGCTCTGTCTATGTCGGTCATAAAAGGTAGGTCTTGCTGAGTCAGCCAGTGCAGCACTATTAACTTTTATTGGTATTAACCCTCTTGTAAGATTTAAGGTTTGGGCTGTTAAAGGGCTTATGTGAAGAGATGTAGAGCTGTCCCATTTCTACAAAGAGACTCTGTCATTCCATGAACTGTATCTTTTGTGGTGTCAAAACAAACTGTTTTATCTACACGCCAAACTCAGGCATAAAGAATATTCCTATTTGTATTCCTCTACTTGGTATTCACTTATTAAAATCTATAAATCTGCTGAACAAGTTTCTAAACATTTAAACACCATAAATGCATAAGTATTTGTACATTTAATGACTCCTTTTTAAATATTTAAACCTTGATTTAGAATGCAATTAACCACATTCTCTAAAACATTTCAACAATGTCGATAGTTTTAGATGTCAACTTCTTTTGGTTAACTCTGTCACCTTGAAAAAAGAAAAAGTTCATTGAAAACTTTATTTTTGTATATTTTACTTACCCTAACTCAAAATATTGACACTGTGCTTTTGATTCATTTATTTTTCTATATTTAATCTATACCTTACCAGTGTTATAATAATCGTGACATATGCAAAAGAAAATACCATGTCTCTCAATTCTGCTAATTTATGGGGTTTGGAGTGTTAGTTAAGTGGTCCCCAGCCATGGTGGGGGTCTAACTGTGGTCTCCAGGTTCTTCCAAAATGGGACAAATGATATTCATAGGGCCCTTTTTTCAGCTAACCCTCAGTTTAAAGTGGAATTTTTGTGATCTTACATTTAAATGTAATAAAACTTTTTAAAAAATTTTGTCCCCTGATCTGCACTGGAAACTCAATTATCATTTCAACTTTTTTCATATCATTACAAATTTCTGTTAGCGTTTTTGGCCCCATAGGTACACTTTAGTCACATCTGATTATTACAGGAGACTTGTCTAAGAGTTTGTAATTACAGAAATGAGACTCAGTACACGGAGCTGTCTTTCACTGTGGTTCTTTCCACTGGCTCATTTCCTTGAAACAAGCTCTAGAACTGTGTTTCTAATTGCTGGTCCTCAAATCTTCCTAGTCATAACAAATTTCCTTTTTTTCCTTAAGATAGTTGGATTGCTCACAATCCCCTGAATCCTCCCATTCAATATACACTTGAACAATATTTACCTGTACCATTTATTCCATAGACCTTATAATGAACAAATATACGTGATTAAAAATTTTAGTGCATATTAAAATTTTTTTAAACATTACAATGAAAGACTCATTGCCAAGAATAGGATATATGTTTTGAAATTTGGTGGAATATGCTGAGGAGGGTTAGTGACAATGTGTCTTTTCTGTAATCATTTAAAAAAATTAAATACTTACCTTAGGTTTAGATCACCTTTGGCTAATCACATGTTTGTCAATTTCTCTCATACAGAAGCACTAGTGAGTTCTCATCCATCATCTTCATGGTTCTGCCATCATACAGTTCCTGGCTATTCCCCAAAGTCAAAATGTGCATGAAAGGTCAGTGCTTTGAGTCAATTTGAGACATCAAGGTAGCCATGGCAATGAGACTAAAGACACTTAGGAAAGAGGTCTTCCCAGAGTGCTTCAGAAAGTAGAGAGAATGATTGGATGTGCCCAAAGCTGACGAAGTATTTTGAGGGGGATTAACAGCAGTGTGCTTTTTATCATAATGATTTTTAAAAATTTAAATATTTACTGAATTTTCCAGGCACCCTTCATAAGTATTACCGTTATAGCCATTGTTTTTATATTGGAAAGGCATCCTTTAATACACTTAATTAAATGACATTTTCTTTTAAGCTTTTTGGTGGTGGAGTTGTCTCATCTTGGTGTGTGCATGTGTGTGTGTCGCTCAAAGCAATACTCGGGAATTTTAGATAGGATCTTTGTATTTTGAGAGAAACAAGATGTTCTGCTGACAAGCTGACTTCTTTCAAGCCACAAGACAGGGGCCAGCCACTCTACAGGGATGTCTATTTCCTTTTAATGGCAAATAATGCTTTAAACTCCCACTCTGAGCCCCAGACCATTCCCTGGGTGCACTGGGAAAAAGACAGTCCCTCCTCCACACTGCCTCAGGAGCAGGACTGAAAGGCTGTCCTGCTACACAACTTATACAAGTGATCGATCTCATTGTGGATGGGGTCCAACAGTCCCTAGTGCAGTCTGTGTAAACCACACGGTCGGGCTTGGGCCATACACATGTAGTCACCACAGACAACAGTTCAGCACGCTGGTATTTTTAATGAAAATCAAAAAGTCACAATATCTCATGGTTTTCCCAATGAAAACATTTCTAGTTCATTTCTCATCAAAGTACATACCTAGATGCTTAAGCTTCATTCAGACTCCTACTGCAACACCTTTCTCATTATTTCCTTTTGTGGATCATTTAGATCTTATAGTTTGCTATTAGGTAGCACACGACTGTATCTATTTTCAGACTTTATGTACACATGTGAAAATTCAGATGCACAGGGGTAATGTGTGGTTGTTTTGTTAGTAGAATCCTCGTCTATAAATTATTCTGCAAAATTACTATTATTGTTCCTTAACAATATACTATTCATTTTGCATACTATTACACTTACAGATTTAACTCGTCTTAGTTTTTTGGAACCTCTTCCATTAATTTATGATCATTATAAAGAATTTTCAAACAGAAAAACAAGTTACCCTATTTAACTCCTAGAAAAATCTGTAAGTAACAGTCTGTATCTCTTTCTCAGCATGTATGCAAATGGCAGCATAAATTAAATTCTCTAAAGTGATGTCAAGGAATAAAGTTAACTGACTCAATCAAAAGACAAAATCTTTATTAGTTGATGCAAATGGTTTCAGAGAAAACCTGAAAACCAGGGAGCCCCCAGATCAAAGCAAGACTGGAGTTCTGAAGGGCAAGACAAAGACAGATCATGTGTCTTTGGGTTCTAGCCCAGGTCGTACTTTTTCATTTTAGGCTCTGACTGCTACAGATCACTGGTACAATTTCATTCCAGCAACTGTCAAAATAATTCTTTTGAGAACTGTGTTTGCAAACCTTGTGGATTTCTAAGGTTTTAGGGAGAAAGAAGGAAAATTTGGAAATAGCAGAATGGGGAGAAAAGGAAAAGAAAAAAGGATCAAAACAGGAAAGCAGGGCGATGTTGTAGTCTATTTACAGATCTATCCTATAGGTACTCAGTTACTGAAATTCAATTCCACCCAAATTTAATAGAAAAATAAGAAAGGGACAAAACAGCAGCGATGGATATGCTTTATGTCAATATTTCTTCGCATCATAGGTACAGCCAAAAATTACTTCCTAAGGCCAAGATTTTAAAGATACATAAATATAAAAATCAAATTTTTCCACATGCGCTTAATGTAGAAAACAGTGGTTGTCTTCCTGGTGAAGATGAAAACCAGAAAATAAACACTCTCCTGTTTCCTCCCCAGCCTTCCCACTCTGCCATAACTGGTAGTTACGTCCCCATTTTTCACAATGAACTAGTCTAGGCTTAGATGCCAATGTCTTAAATTCTCACTTTGTTCATGAGTGCTCCATTTTTTAATTATTTATTTTTAAATCTAGCAATAAAATATAATTTAGACTTAACATAAACATTCATGAGATCATTTTTGCTTTCTTTTTGTATAAAATGTCATAACTGATCATCCTCTTATTTAGGTATAATAATTTTTAGGGCCACAAAAGGTGACTCTAAATAACCTTCTAGAACCTGTCTGACCAACAGAACTTTCTTGCTGTGATATATAAATCCTCAGTCTGTGGCTCTTGGGTCTTAACAGGTTGAATAGTATGAAGGAGAACTGACTTTTCTGTTCATTTGAGTTTGTTTCAATTCATTTATGTTCACACAGTTAGTTGAGATTACATAGAGTTAGTTGCTAGTACATTAGATAAGCTAATCTCTAAGGAATGGTACACAAGGTTATCTTCATGACTTGGGACAGAAACAGATTTTATACACAGGACACAAAAGGAATGGAGCATAAGAGAAAACACTAACACCTGGCATTAAATTAAAATTACTAATATATTTTATACAAAGATAGCATTAAAAGAGAACAAAAGAAATCACAGAATGGAAGAGGATATTTCCAAAATCATTTTGCTATAACATAAGAAGAAAAACACAGACAATTCTAAATGGGCACAGTATATGAATAGGCCTTTATCTATAAAGGTTATTCAACTGGCTAATAAATATATGAAAAGGTGATATGCTTCTTCAGCCCTAAGGAATATGAAAATTGAAGTTTAATGTAAGCTTGCTAAACTCAGCAAGACTGTGTATTACTAAGACATGGACATGTGACGCAATTGGAGCCACTACACATTTAAGGGAACTTGGTGCAACAGTCTTCTGAAACTACACGGCATTATCTATCAAAGTTGAACACATACATCCTCCAGGAATAAGCTCTTGCAGTCCTAGGTGTGAAAGGGTAGAAATGCTTTCCCCTACGCCAAGAAACACAGACATGTTACACACAACGGTCAAAACTCTGAGACACCTTGAATGTCAAGACTAAAGTGCTAAATTCTATGCATTCATAAGGTAAAATTGCATACAATATTGTGCACACTGGAACTGCATTTACTTGTCGTAATAAGGATACCTCTCCCCAACACAATACTGAGCACAGCAAAGCAGACATAAAAGCATGACTCCACACCTATAAAGTTCAAAGATGGTACATTAAGCACTAAAATGAGATTTCTAGTTACCTAGGGAAAGGAGCAGAGGCAGTAGATAGGTGGAGGCTGTTATGAAGAGGACTTCTGAGAGACTGGTTCCTTTTTATAAAGATCTTTTGGTGATTACACAGATGTTTGTTTTATGATGCAACACATTTGAATTTTGAGTATATTATTCTTCAGTAGAGAATATTTTCTGAAGATATTAAAATTTCAGTAAAAAAAACAAATCAGAGAAAAAGTTGAGAATGACCCACTTCCTGAAACAAATGCTTTGATTCTTCAAATGATGAACATTGGTATTAATAAATAGATACATAAAATTTCACTTTTAATTTGCATCTTAGATAATTAATGATGTTTCTAAATATTTGTATTAAACATCAGTGAAATGCTTATTCACAGCCCTTTCTCACTTTTCTATGGGGAATCGTCTGCATAATAATTAATAAGAATGTTGTCGGGTAAAGACATCCAATCATCTAACAAACAAATAACAAATATTTTCCTCAGTTTGTCCTTTAATTCTACTTATAAGCATAATTCTGCCAACTGAAGCTTTCATTTTTATTTTGTTATTGTCTTCATATAATTTAATTTACGGTCTCTGAAGTTTTACATTGGTTACCATAACTTTCTTTACCCCAAAATTATAAAAATTATTTGCCTATGTTTTCTCTAATCATTTAATGGTTCATTTTGCATGGAAAATTTTTATTCATCCAGATTTGTTAGTGTTTGTGACGGGCTATTACCTAAATCTTTTTTTCTTTTGTTGATGTGAACATTATCTAGACAACATTTTTTGAATCATGCATGCATAATTCACAGTGTCTTCACCCATCCAATTGTCATTTACATACGTGTCTGTGTGCACACGAATAAGACATCTCTCAGCATGTGTATTGTTAGATTTCTTTAGGTACTTGTGTTTCTGTCTGGGGTCTCTGTTATGTTAAATTTATGTGCATACTTCACCTTTTACCTAAGTCATGATGCTCTAGTTACTGTGACATGTTATGTAACAATCCATGATTGTAGGCTTTGCTAAGTGTTCTGGCTCCACCACTCACATGTCAGGCCCCAGCTGACCTCATGTATGCCTCTCTGTCCACATGCCCTCTGATCCTCCAGATCTTTTGCTGGTATCTGCTGGTTCAATCAGGGCAAATTGCTCCCTTTGGTGGCATATGGCTGCCAAGGACATAAGTGTGGTGTCAGGTGCTTGTCAGGCATAACCGTGGAGTAGGCACTGCAATATTTCTGGGATCCCATGTGTACAGTAAGCCACAGATCACCTAGTGCTTCCCAACACAGTAATGCAACGTAGAAGTGCTCCAGTAGGCATGAATCACACCATTGTTGGGGTGCAGGTGTCTGTCAGTGCTATCTTTGTAGATCCACAGGTGACATGTTTATCTCAGTCTCATCTATGGTAGGATGCTGTAGATTCTTCTAGCTTGTATCAAGAAACAGAAGCAGCTACAAATCACAGAGGTTTGTTTTCTCCTGTTTATCAGTATAGTCAGTACATCAAATACAATTTGGAATTTATAAAGATGATCTATAGTTTCCCCCTCTGAAATACTGATTCAATGAATCTCTGTAATAAAATTTCTAAGCCTGAACCCCTCATCTTCCATGTCTGAAAAAGCCATTGATTTTTCAATTCCATTATTATTTTATACACTGTTATATTCTATTTACTAGCATTTTATTAAAGAACTTGCCCCTCCTCATCATACAGGAGACTAATGATGGTTTGCATGATGGGGGACACACTTTTTTGTTTTGCAAATAAGGCCTATCAGTCCAAAGAGGGAAAACAGGAAACTGAAATAAACGAGAAAGATGCCTTTGAGTTCTATCCATGGCGTTTCGTGCTGCTTCCTACTACATCCTGGTACTGACAATTCCTCAAGCTGTCCTAGGGCTGCTTTTTCCCTGTTGTTAGTTTGGTGTTCAAATAACTCCAAAATCCTTTAAAAGACACAACCTGATGAAAGTGATCAGTAGAGTCCAGTTAACATTTAATAACAGTATTCAAATTGTGTTTGCATGTAACCCATCTGTGGCCAGAGCCCATTGGCTTACAATGGATAAACAAGTGTTATGAATGGTATCCACCCACAAGGACCTCAAGGCCACTTCCTCTTAGATGAAAGATTCTCTAAATTGGCCTCACCTCAGATTTTTGGAGGTGCTGCTAGCTACCAAGCAGTATATGTCATGCTTTCCCCATCTGCTCCTCGAGGAGGACGTTCACGAGCGCTTCACAGCATGCATGTGCTGTGCCTAAAGTCTCATCAGGATAGCAGTGTAGGCATGACCAGGCCACTCTGTCACTTTGACAGCAGTGCTTAGGCCCACACAGTGCGTAACACACATCTTTTGACAGCTTTGACTTTGCCCACTCTCCAAACTCAGAAAAAGACCCCAGGTTCCTTGTGCTATGCCCTTGGGATGGGTTACCCCTCTCCCTTCCCCCCATTTTCTTTCCCCTCCTCTTCCTGCATCCTGCTGCCCCCATGCAAGTCACCCAAAGACAATCAATGCATTTATGGGGTACTGAGGAGCCACAGCTGACTGTCTCTAAGTAACTCTAGCAGGCTTTGAATGAGGTCTTGCCTATGTATGTTTTATTTTTGTGCATATTTTTCTGCAGAGTTTTAGAAAAAAAGAGAAGAAAAATGTGAAACTAAATTGATATCAATCTAACAGAGTATAAAATTAGGGAATTAATCATCTTCAACCATCTCCAAATGCTCACCACTTTGCCTCCATATGTAAAGTACAGGAATAAGTACATATTTAATGGATTTATTTCTTAGATTAAATTACACAGTTTGGAAAATTCATTTTAAACCCCATACTTTTTAAGAAAACTGGATATTTTGAAGTCCTTGAGATTATGAAGTTGTGTGCCTTTAGGCTTGTATGAAGCAATATGCCTAAACTAAGTAAAATTCCAGCAATAATGGCAATGAAATTTTTCAGACTATCTAAGATTTGGCCTCAAGACATTTATCTAAAATTTTCATCTAAAGCCAAAGGTAAAAGGAAAGGAATGAAATCAATGTTTCATTCTGCTTAAAATTTGAAGCTGTTAAGTGTTCTAAAATATTAAAAAAATACTTTTGACACTTGGGAATATCCGAAGAGAACTAGATTCTTTTGAGACAATATTAGAGTTAGAATAATTTTGAAAAGAGTCGCTTGGCAGAGAGCTGTGAGAACAGGTTAACTTAGTAGGTACTTGAGAAGATGAGAAAAGCCAGTACTTCAGGAAGAGTGGTGCTGGTCTTCAAAGGGAACGATGAATCCTTGGAGTTGATGGGAGGTGCCACCCATAGACAAAATGATTCCACCAATGTGATAAAGTTAGCGTTTTAGAGTGGCAGCTAGTTGGGGAGGAAGAGTTATTTACTGAGTACTTTTTAGAGCAATTCTACATCTATTTTGAAAATAAGAGCAAAAAAATTCACTCCTTTGAGGATAGAAACAAATCCCATCTTCTGCATGTATTGTTCCATCTACCAAGCATCCTCTTCTGCTCGTCTGCCTCCCACACAGCCTCTGAAAACAACTTAGCACTTTCCTCATGGCTGTGGCCTAGTTTCCTTTAAAATCACGCCTTTTGTTCTACAGCTCCACCTCGCATGTGGCACTGGCTGTGACAAGGACAGCATCACACAGTTGTCCTGTGTGCCATCCTCAGCATAGACTCAGCTGGCTCTTTTAATCCAGTACCTAAACTATATCTGTCACAGGGAGAGTGTTGAAGAAGTCATTGGTGGATTAGTGGTATATCAGCATACAGGGTAACGTGCACACTTTCAAATCCCAAGCCTGATTCAACACAATGCCTGTGAGGAGTCAGTTGGTAAAAATAGATTGCAAATATATATATACATATATATAATTAGATGAAGGCTTTAATGGAACTACAGTGTTATAGACTCAAAAGTAGAACCATTAAAGTATGTGCTTTTGTTAAGGCAATTAAAATATTTCTATTGTTTTATTATCTTATAAATGCCATATGTTGGCCATATCAGGAAGCTTCCTCCCAGAGGGCAGATGGGAAACACATGACAGATGCTTCATGGTAACCAGAAGCTCCTAAAATCTGAGGTGAGGCCAATCTAGAAAGTCCTTTGCCTAAAAAGAGGAAGGTTTGCGCTCCTTGTGGGTGGATACAGTTCCTAACATTTGTTTATCCAGGCAGCTAGTGGGCTCTGGCAATAGACATGTTACAGGTAAACTCAATTTGAATAACTTAGTGTTACTAAATGTTAACTGGACTCTACTGATCACTTTCATCAAATGGCAAATATCAGCCCTAAGCTTAGCATAACTGCAAGAGGCTATTTCAATGACCCCCTTCCGTAACTGGTTCCAACCAAAGCACACATCTAATGACTGGTTACTCAAGGATACATGAGCCCATCATTCCTGCATGTAAAATGTATACAGTTAACAGAAATTCCTCAACTTTTAGATATTTCAGTGAGACTAAAGGTACAAAAGCATAGAGAGAAGATTTCAGGAAAGTATAGTGAGATATAAACACAGTCCCTACTTCTTAAGGTTTTTTGACAGTGGTTCAAAAGCTATGCACGACTTCCGGGAGAACATGGCGGACAGATAACAGCAACTACCGGAGGCTCTCTGAAAGACTAGGCTCAGAAGCCAGGAATGGTGCGGACTAAGGAGACATAAGCAGGTGGAGATATGCTTTGCTGACTCAGGAATGAACTGGGCTGAGAGAAACCAACTTGGAATGCAGTCCTGGTGCTAAAACAGGAACAGAAAAGCCTCGGTGTGGAGGCTGGACCCCGCACCACTGTAAGCCGCGCGGCGGCTGGCTGCCTCTACAGTGGCTTGGCAAGGAGAGAGACGCGCAGAAGCTCTGAGAACAGGAGTCTGCGAACGGCAGGGAGGCATGCACTGACTTGTGGTGAGGTGAGTGAGAAAAACTGACACTCTACCACAGTTTGACTCCAGCAGAGGACATTCTGGGCCCAAGCAGTCCTGCGGGAGCAGGGCGTGGTGGTGACTCCAGCCACACATCCCCCTCTCGGGCGGGATTGGTGAAAAGTGCCTGGCCTGTGTGACGCTGCCGGTGGACCTGGTAGGCTGTCACAACCCAGATCCCAGAGCCTGACGGTGGCCCGGAGGGGAGACGCGTAGGCTGCCTGGTCCGTAACTCCCTGGTGCACAGCGGTGAGCAGGAACACCTAACTGGCGCAATTCGATCAGGCTGTGGCTGACTGGGAGAGAAGCTGGGCCTCTTATATAAGCTTGCATATATAAGGAACAGAGAAGAAGAGGCAGCATGGGAAGAGGCAGCAACAAGAAAGGCTCCTCGGCCCCCAATTCTGAGAAACAGGCAATAGCAGACACCGCACCAATACACATAAGGCGCCATATAGAGAGCCTCATAGACCAATTCAGGAATGAAGTTATCAACGACCTGAAGCTAGAAGTATGCAGAATAGTTAGAGAAATGCTAAGTACCACCCAAGAAAAAACAGGTGGTGGAATGGAAGAACAGAAAAAAAGGGGAGAATTGTTTGATGGAGAAAACAGAGAAAGCATAGAATACATGAAGCAGGTTCAAAGGGACTACCAAGATACTAAGAAGTCTATCGAAGACTGGCATAACAGCTTGAAAGAAACTAAGGACAGACTATCTGAACTGGAGGGCAGACTTGTAATATGGGAGAATGAAGTGAAAAACTTCTTAAAAATAACAAAGAAACAAACAGCAATAATACAAAGACAAGAAGATGATAAGAGGATCCATAACTTAAGGATTAAGAACATAAAAGAAGAAGTAGGGACACAAACAAGTGAACTACAAAAGCTACTCACAGAAATAATCCAGGAGAATTTTCCTAATTTAGCAAAAGGTAAAGATACTCAGATGTATGAGGCATACAGGACCCCAGCTACCTACAACCCAAACAGAGCAACACCCAGGCATATAATAATAAAAATTCCAGAAATTCAATACAAGAACAGAATATTAAAAGCTGTCAGAGACAAGAAACAGACCACTTACAACGGAACACCCATCAGAATTACAGCAGATTTCTCTGCACAAACCATCAAATCACGAAGAGCGTGGGGGGAAATAATTCAAGCTTTGAAAGATAATAATCTCCAGCCAAGATTGAGATATCCTGCACAACTGTCCCTGGAAATTGATGGAAAAACAAGGTGCTTCCAGGATAAAGAGGAACTGGGGGAATTTGCAACCACCAATTCAACTCTACAGAGAGTATTGCAGGATATTCTAAAAAAAGAAAAATACAAAGAATCCAGAAATAATGGCAGAGAGGCCACAACGAATGGAGCAGAGAACAAAATGAAGAAGACAAACTGACAGCTACTGACAGAAAAAGAGCTCAACAGAAATGAGGCAGAGAAGATTGGATGATAGGAACAGCTATTTTGGAGAAAATGACATCTTAATAGGTAATACTGATTTAGTATCATCTTGTTTTGAAGTCTCATCTAGCTTTTGTCCTTCTGTCTCCAATGGTCTAAATAGGCTGTATCTTATTGGATTTTATTATGTACGATAGTATAAGCAAAAACCTTTTAAAGACAAGGAGATTATACAGAAACCATTGTTCATTTTCTGTTAGTCGATTCTAAATACTCTGTAATGCTGTCATTCTCTTAAATGGTTTTACATTGTTTTGATATACTTAATGCTATAGTATACGAAGTTGTACTCAAGGATTTCAAAGAAAGAGACAATATGGTAACTACTTTTAGGTTAGGATTATCTGGTGGTGAAACACTATTCTGCTTAAATGGTTATGTTTTGATCTGCGCTGTTTCGTTGTTATGCCCTCTTTTATCTCAATCTCCACTCCATTATTTACTTTTTTATCTTTATCCTTTTAATTAAAGGAAAAAAATAGCAGGATATATTATAGTAACCCACTTTGACTTTCCAGTACCTCGATTTAAAGCCCTGTATTACTCTCACCATCTGGTTTTTAACTGATGTTCCCCTATTCTGTTTTGCTGGATAGTATCAGGTTCGAAAGTTTAGGCATCAGCTGTGAAGATAATGAGATTCATTATAACGCCCATTCTCGTTGACTTTTATCTACTTTTGAAGACCTACAATGTCTCCAATGTTTTGGTTTTGTCGGTTTTATTCTTTACTGTTTTGTTCAATTGTATTATAACTAACGATATAGGCAATTCTATTAGAGATAGCGGGAAGCATTATGGTAACCATTGTTGATCACCTTGTATTATGTTTTTATATTATCTATTATGTCCACCCTTTTGACTTGACCGATTCTGTTCTGTTATGTCACATTTGGTTTTACTGTCTTCCAAAAAAGTAATAAGAACCGTGGGAGCAATGAAACCCAAAATGTGTAATAGTCATGGTACAAAAGAGAGGAAAAGAAAGTGCTCTAAACTATATAACTGCATGTATATTTAAGTGTATATGATAGAAAATGATTTCACAGAGTTTTATTGGATCACTGAACAGAACTGTTTACAGTATCATTGATGGAATGTCCACTTTACAAGCTTTAATTTTGTGACTTGAACAATTATTTCTAAGATGACAATATGTAATCCATTAACTAGTGATTTCCTACTGTTCACTTTTTTTCTGTAAATCTGTATAACTTGTACCCTTTCTCTGCTTTTTTTTTTAATTTTCTCCTTAAATAAAATTAAAAAAACAAAACAAAACAAAACAAAAAAAAAAAAAAGAAAATGAATTTCAGGAGTGTTTCCTCTAGATCTGTGAGGTATGCTAATGGTATTTTGCTTGGGATTGCATTAAATCTGTATAGCAGTTTTGGAAGTATGGCCATTGTCACTGTGTTGATTCTTCCTATCCAAACAAAAGGCATATCTTTCCATTTTCAGTTATCCTCTTGATCTTCTTTTTTAGGGTACTGTAATTTTCACTGTACAGATCTTTTACATTCTTTGTTAGACTGATTCCTAAGTATTTCAGTTTATTATATGCTATTGTAAAGGGTGTGATTTCCCTAATTTTTCTGTCTTTGAGTTTGTGCTTGTATATAGGAATGCTATTGATTTTTAAGTGTTGATTTTATATCTCACTACACTACTGAATTTGGATATTAAATACACAAGTTTTTTGGTGGAATTTTTGGGGTTTTCTGTGTAGAGTATCATGTCATCTGAAACTAATAATAATTTAACTTCTTCCTTTCCTATTTTTATTCTTTTCACTTTTTTCTGTTGTCTAATTGCTCTGGCTAATGTTTCAGAATTATATTGAAGAGGAGTAGTGATAATGGATATCCTTGTCTTTTTCCTGATTGTACAGTGAAACCTTTCAGTTTTTGACTATTTAAAAAAAAAAGCTATGCACATTCAGCAGAACCATACTTAGAATTTGAAATGTTGATCTTTTCAAAGACTGGTGAGTCCTCTCATGAGACAGTGGTGGTGGCTGTGACCTACAGCTTCTAAGCAGCTCTACAATGGCAGGGCATTAGCGCTCCACGGCAAATCCTGTGTCTGCAGGTTGTTTGTTGATGCTGTTTTTAGAAACAAATATCAGCAAGTTACATAAGATACTCAGTATTGTACTATAAAATAGACTTCATAAGACACGATTTTGCCCAACTGTAGGCTGATATGAGTGTTTTGAATACACTAATGTTAGGAAAGGCTAAGCCATGCTGTGAGTAGCTTAGGCATATCACAAGCAGATGTGACTTACACTATTTGCAGTATTTGGCTCCACTGGAATGCAACTCCATAAAAAGTGGAGAAGCAACAGATGGAAAGTCAGGTTGTTTTTCTGTATGGTGGAAGATTTTGAGTGTGGAATTTCAGGACAGGGCCACTTGCCTGAAGGCTTGTAGATCATTTTGAAGATTTCCACACTGCCAGTGCTGAGATGTTTCCTGACACTGGGAGATGAAGAAGATTGGGGCTTACACTGAAACTAAAAAAACTTAAGACAGCACTGGGCTGCAGTCTGAGCCTGGTCTAGAAACACTGAGAAGTATGAAGGCCCATATAACTGTGGGCCTTCCCAAGCTTACAAGGGCAGCAGCTACAGGAACTCTCCTGTGCTAGGGAGAGGATGTGGGTAATAAACAGGAGTGGAGTTGCCCAGAATCATGTTCACTGGGTCCAAATGGAGGAGTCAGGACACCTCTGCAGGTGGAAATGGAAGAAATGTGTACAATGCTGTGACCAAGCACAGGGGAAGAGCCCTCACCTGGCCACGTAGACAAAGTATGTTTCCATTGGGTCAGAGAAATTACAAGGGAGCCGGTCCCACAAGAAACCGTCAAGGGTTCTCAAATCACATTATGGGAGAAGAAGGCCATAGAGCACCAAGCCAGCCAGAGTGGAAAGAAAGAACTGTGCTCTTCCTATTCCCAACCACTTTCCCTCAGGGCTTCATTTGGGGAAAATGCAGCAAATAATGGGAAGTCAGCAAAACCTAGCCCTGCTCTGAGAAGCAAGTCCAAATTGGCAGAGGGAAGATTATACTAAGTTAATTTTGTCATTTTGATGATTAGAAAGAACTAGACTTTATAAATTCTGGATTGAGAGGGTCAGCCTCTTAAAGCAAGTATTGCATCACTTCCTAAGACTGAGGGGAAAAGTCATAAGCCTCCAGAAAAAAATGATTACACCACTGATTAAAGTTATAGATAAATAAAGCCATGTTTTGGTTCCCACCCACCCACTGAGGTTGTTCAATATGTCAGTTGCATAAGAAAAATCTGTCATTCCCCCTCAGCACCACTTTGAATCATAAAAGGAAGTTGTTCAGGTAGAAAAGTTCACTCAGTTTAAATTTTTCTTTAAGTGTGATTTAAAACTTTGTGAGCTGAAAATATCCTACAATATTTCATTTTCCTTTGAATGAGAAAGCTTAGCTCACTGAGCAGAGGTGTGAAAGGAAGAGGTCATTGTCTCTCTCTGCCTCCTCTTAAATGCAAGGAAAAGCATGACTCAGAGTTCAAGAGTTGCCCTCCATGCCACGGCTGATTAGTAGCAAACCAGCTTCTAACTCTGCACCCTTCCTCTCCTGATCAGCTCCAACAAAGCCACAGCCTGCTCCAGTTACGCCCCCAGTCTGAAAGGAACCCTAGAATAGAAAAGAAGTGGGTAGTTTTCCTAACAATGCTAATCAGAAGCTACAGCTTTCTCCCAGTGAGTGTCAGGGAGGTTCTCTCAAAGTAAGCTCCCAGGCAGTGTAGGAAGTTTAATTGTTTTGCTCATAACTCATTAGTCATCTCCCTGTGACCTGAGGCAGCTTGAAATACAACTTGTAGGGAGGGGTCTGAATCTTCTCACCCAATTCTATGAGGTTGAGGGTTCCATGGGCTCAGGAGTGGCGAGCCGTCTGTCAGCTTGCAGACTCGCTGCTTGGGAAAGGGAGGCTGTGGCATGGGGCTGGAGGGACTGAGCTTGCAGGAAGCAGGCTATCACCTGTGCTGGCTCCTCGGTGGAACGTGTTGGACCGAGGCTCCATGGGAGAGCAGTGAGGCCGAAGTAGTAACCTTAGAGACTGCTCGCCGGGCTCCAGTGTGGTAAAGACTAACTTCCTCCGTGCTTAGAATCTGAGAAAAATGACAAACGTGCATGATAGGCATCACCTCATCTCTGAAACAAATGATGTAGTAAATCCTGGACCAATTAATATTCAGTTTGATTCATCAGACCTAAGATCCAAAAGTTTCTTTAAATAAATTTTTTTTTTAAAAAAAATAGGCATAAGAGGAGACAGGACTGGATGACTGGAAATGAAGAGACGCAGTACACAACAAAAAGAAACTCAGGTGGGGGACTCAACCAAAGATGGCAGATAGATAACAGCTGGCTACAGAAGCTCCCTGAGATGGTCAACTTAGAATTCAACATAATACAGCGTGGGGAGTCCCAACAGAGGGAAATGAATTCTCTCACGAAGAGGAAACTCAGGTGAAAAGAACCAATCAAACATACAGTCCCGGTGCTATTATTGGAATAGCTAAAGGTTCAGTGCCCTGCCACAGTGGACGACTTGCTGACCTGTCCGAGGTCCCGCTCACTGGAGGTGCAGTCACACTGAGGTCGGGGTGGCCAGCCGAACAGAGAGCTGAGTTGGCAGGGAGCCTGCATCAACCTGTGGTGAGTGACAGGAGTGAGCCATTCCAGGACATTCTAGGACCAGGCAGGACTGGCAAGTACAAGGGGCAGCAGTGACTTCAGTCAGCCGTTGCCTTCCAGAACCGGATTGGTGGCCTGAGCTTGGAGTGAGGTGGAGTGAGGTGGAGTCCTGTATGACTTATACCGTTTTATCATACTAATCTTAGTTAAACCTGATGTGTTTGATTGCTTTTTGTATCGACAGATTTTATTCAAAACTGATACAATTGATAGTATCATAGTCTGAGAGTATAGGCAACTACACTGAAGATGACAAGACTCTACAATACACATTCGGTTTGATAACTGCCTGTTTTTGAAGATTTATACTATATACAAAGTTGTGTTTTTATTAATACTGTTACATACTGATATATTCAATTATACTATGTCTGATGATATAGCCAATTCTATTGAAGATAACAAGAGACAACACAGGAATTATGGTAAAACTCCTTGTACAATGGTCTTATATGTCTTTTTCATTTCATGTGTTTATAGGAATATGATTTTTATGTCTTGCCTTATTTTGTTTCTCCATCTAATGTAGAAAGTATAGAAATACATGTTAAGACTCATGCATGTGTAGAGTCTATAAACAGTTTATGAGAACTGATCTTATGACACATGATGAAATGAACAAATATTTTGACGAAAAAGAAACACTAAAGTACCTAATGCTGATCCTAAAGTGTCATAATGTGAAACTCAGCAATAGTATTATTCTTTGTTCAGAGTGATATTAGCCTGCTTGGGTTTGTTCAATCTCAGCATAATTGAAGATATGGATCACTGCATGTATGTTTAAGTGTATAGGGTTGATAACCACATTTCTAAGTTCTTGTTGGATAGTTGAGCAGAACTGGTTGCAGTCTCACTGTTTGAATCCCCACTTTATATGCTCCACTATCGTATCTTGAATAACTATTTGTAAGAAGACAATCTGTAATCATCAACTAGTGATTTCTTACTATTTATTTTTTTCTTTGAAAGTATGTATTATTTCTACCCGTTTTCTGTTTTGTTTTGTCTTTATTTAAATGAAATGTTAAAAAAGAAATACAACTTGTGTTTGGCCACACAAATCAAAAGACTTTGGATAAAAGCATCTCCAAGAGATCCTCCTCATCTAGTTTATTATTTAACATTGACAGCTTTAAACAACTTTCAGAATTTATCTTTATATTTACTTAAAAACACAATAGCTAAGAATATGAAGAAGAATATTTTGAATGGAATTAATAATGACCTAGTATATTTCCTTCAAATTAACATAAAAATCATGTTTACAAATTTAAGTAGTCTCCTAGAATGAAACTGAGTAGTTTCAAAATGAGGTTAAAGGATCTTTAATCTCAAAATAACCCATATGGCAGCCTAGAAATGACTTGATATGCAGTGAGGTATTATGTCACCAAATAATTCTGTGAACATGTGGATCTATTACTTGAAAGCACAGCATCACCATTTCCCAATGTGTTTTAAGGAAATGACAGGGCACCCAGGATGGAGAACTCTGGTGGAGAGCAGATGCTGGAGAGAGAAGTATTCTGAGCAGTCTACATGCAGAGGGTGGAGTGATAAAGTGCCCAGAGAGGCAGAGCAGGGAGAGGGAGAGCGCTGACAAAGGCAGAGAGGGTGTTCTTGCTGTGGAGCGTGGCTTTGTAAACCCTGACCACAACCCTTTGTGTTCGGACCTGTTGCTTAAGCAGACGTCTTCCCACCAGAGAGAGAAGCCATGAAGTATACAGCACCACTGTGGAGGCCCAGAGTCAGGGCCAAACTTACCAAGACTGAGAGACAGAAGGCCACAGGGCATTCCAGGGAACAAATAACTGCAAGTAGTACTCGGGGTACAGGTATGACCGTGTCTGTTGTACAACAGAAGCATGATGCAGCAAATGATCACAGGATCCCTCTTTAAGAGTTTAGGGAGCAATGAGCCTCAGTTTGCCAGAGCCATCATAACAACATTGCATGGGTGCACACCTTATGCAGCAGACACTCATGGCTCACAGTTCTGGAAGCAGGAAGTCTGAGATCATGGATAGGAGAGCCTCTGGTGATATCCATTTCCTTCCCCTAGCCATGGGGTCCCATGGTTCCTGTCCCTGGAGAGACAGGAAGCTCTGAAGCCTACACCTCTTACTATAGGGGCACTCATCTCACTATGAGGCCTCCCCTCTCCAATCTCCTCTAAACACATTTCTCCCCAAAGTTCCCACCGCTCAAGGACACCACATCAGGAGCTCAAAATTTAACATATGGCTCGTAGGGGTGCACAAGTGCTCAATCCACTGCATGCTACATTTATCTTTTTGAAATTTCAGTCACTAAAGATGAAGGGAGATTTTCTGTTTAAGTTACACAGAGTTGGGAAAAGGACATGTGAAAGAAAAAAGTGTGTAGGACAGAAGCAAGGGAAGCTGAATCTGACTTACGGAGAAAGAGAGGGGCTTATGTTATCATGAAAAATGTGATTCCCCTAACTTCTGCGGAGTGAATGTTTCACCTGGTCTCCAGTTAACCATTAATGGAAGACAACAATGAGCTAAATTACATGTGGACTTCCACTGATATCTATTCATTCAAAATCTTGAAGCCCGTGCATACTCTTGTAGCCCAAAAAGGAGCCCCCCAGAGCTCCCCAATTTGGTGTCCAAAAATGAGGCAAGACGTGTTTTTTTTTTTTTTTTAAAGCAGCACTGATTTATTTTATCCTGGGCCCAGCAACGCAGTGCAGTTGGAGTTTGCAAAAGCTGTGTCTCAAAAACTTTCCAGACTTTTTGTTAGAAAGCACAGATTTACAAAGTAAATTTACAAAGATTTACAAAGTAAGGGGTTAGGGGCATGGATCAGGAAATGAGAAAATCCTTGATGTGCTAAGGAATGAGAAAGATGTTAGTTTCCCTTTGCAGAGGACAGAGAAGTCTCGAAGGAATTTACAATCATTTGTCAACTAATTTTAGCACTCAATTTTAGATAACATCTGTCCTTTGCAGAAGGGAGCAATGATTAACATATCAATTAGGTCACCCAGGAAGATGGCACATACAGAACAGTATGACAGTGGTACAGGTAATTTGTTCATAACTTGGGCAATGGTAAACATAACACAAACATAACGAAGCTCTTTTTGTTAGTGTATAACACATACAGTGTCAGTGTTCAGTCACTATCTGCCAAGAAGTTACTGGCCACCTACATTCATATTCATTTGCATGCTGGTCCAAATCAACAGAGGACATTTATTTTGGTAAGGAGGAAATGAGGGGGAGATGGAGTGGCCCATTCCCTCAAATTACCATCTCACTGAGTATAGGTGGGCAAGGGTCTTGTATAGTAAGGGTCAGAGTGAAGGAGGAGCAGAGAGAGATTTGTAGATCTTCACACTTGCTTTTTCTCATTCATCTGTCTTCAGTTCATGATCCTCTTTGTGTTGGATAAGAAACCAGGCTCCTGGCATCTTAGGTCTGACATTTGCATAGTCTGTCACTTCATCTATGCTGGGGAAACAAAAGGGTTTGGCTTATCTCTAAAGCCAATGCTAACACTAACAGGTTGCTTATCTCTAAAAGAAAAGATTCTAAATTTTAAAGCTCCATTGTGCCATGCCAGTTACAATGCTATCTTTATTCCAGCCAGCAGTCTTGAGGCCCTTGAGGTGCCACATGATCTGGCTGGCTGCTCATATACAGTTGACACATAGATTCTATTGAGGGTAGCTGAAACACATGCAAAGGGAAGTCAGATACTTCCATCTTAAAAATTTTCACTAAAAAGTGCTAAGTTAAATATAAATGAAAAACAAAATTCAGGGCATATCTAACCATTACACCTGCGAAAAGGGATTTTTACTCTTAGGCATCATGCATAAAAGCCTTCTTTCATAACAAATGGAGTTTTACCTATATTTTGGTAGGGTTAATGCAATATCTCCCACCCCAAATGTCATTTCTTCTTTCCTGCAAGTACTGCCATTTAGCCATCTGAAACCTTGTCTTCTGTTGTGAAGGTAGCTTTCCCTAGTGATGGTCACTCTCTCAGAACACATTCCACTTTGGAGGGAATGTGCAAAAGGATTGGGGAGTCATTAAAATTCTTCTTATCGAATTTGAGCACTACTAACAATTCAGAAAGAGTAGCCCTTGGGCTGAGTTAATCTAATGCCCAGTTTTAAATCTAATCTTATCTATTGTCTTATCTATTCTGCAGACAACACTCTAAAACATTATAACATTGACAAATAGTTGCAAAGATTACAAGCAAACATGAAACAAGCCAACATAAGGGAGAAACCACAATAGATCCCACAGAAATCTAGGAGATCATCATTACCAACTATGTGAACCTATAGTCTAATAAAACACTGAAGAAACAGAGAGATTCCTAGACATAATTCAATAGCCAAAATGAAATCAAGAAGACATAAAAATTCTAAATAACTTGATATCAGTCAATGAAATTGAACTTGTAATTTAAAATTTACCAACAAAGAAAAGCCCAGGCCCTGGAAATTTCAGTGTTGAATTCACAAGAAATTTAGAGAAGAACAAATGCCAATAATATTGAAATTCTTTAAAGAAATTGAAATGGAAGCAGTGCTTCCAAAATCATTTCTGGAAGCAAGTATTATCCTGATTCCAAAATCAGAGAAAAATCAAACCCAAAAAGAAAAGTATAGGCCAATCTCCATAATGAACATAGATGCAAAAATCCTAAATAAGATGCTTGCAAACATAATGAAGCAAATCATCATGAAGATTATATATCATGGCCAAATGGGATTCATCTTAGGGATAATGGGATAGTTCAACATACACAAATCAATAAATGTAATACACTATATTAACAGAATCAAAGACAAAAGTAGCATGATCATTTAAATAGATATAGAAATGCATTTGGCAAGTTCAATATCCATTTATGATTAAAAATCTATGGAAGTTTGGAAAAGATGATCTTTACCTCAACTAACATCATATTAAATGGTCAAAATCTGAAAGATTTCACTATACAATCAGGAAAACGACAAGGATATCCATTATCACTACTCCTATTCAATATAATTCTGAAACAGCCAGAGCAATTAGACAACAGAAAAAAGTGAAAAGAATAAAAATAGGAAAGGAAGAAGCTAAATTATTATTATTTTCAGATGATGTGATACTCTACACAGAAAACCCCAAAAATTCCACCAACACAGTGAAAATGGCCATACGTCCAAAACTGCTATGCAGATTTAATGCAATCCCAAGCAAAATACTATTAGCATACCTCACGGATCTAGAGGAAACACTGCTGAAATTCATTTTCATTTGGAACGAGAAAGACGTAGACCAGCAAAAGCAATTCTAGCCAGCAGAGGGAAGGCAGGAGGCATCACAATCCCAGAGCTGAAACTGTACTACAAAGCTACTGTGACAAAAGCAGAATACTATTAGAAAAACAAACAAACAAACAAGCTCAAGGATCAGTGGGAAAGAATAAAAGATGCAGATGCAACCCCAAACATATTCATCCACCTTATGTTTGGCAAAGGACACAATACTGTTGGGAGCCATTGAAGCTGCAAATTGACCACATGCAGGGCTGGAGCATGGCCATTCCAAAAACAAAGAGTGGTCAGAACTAGCTGACATGAAGCTGTTTCAGCCTAGAAAATACCTGGCCCCAAGACAATCTGAACAGTGGGTTGCTAGGACAGAGGGGTGTCATGTGACCTTAAGTTGCCAAAAAGGCATAAACTAATGGCCCCTGCAGTGAGGGCATAGTTTTTTTCCACTCATCCAGAGAGTTAGGGCTCCACCTGACCACAGTTTTGTCTCTTCTTTATTTTTTCATCCTCTCGCTGTCCTCAACTAAGGAACCTCAAGGGCCATGTGAGTCACGGCAAAACATGTTTACTGCAAGAAAGATAGTTCTTTAGTAAATGGTGGTGGAAAAACTGACTTTCCACATGCTGAAGACTAACACTAAACCTGTGCCTAACACCATCCCCTAAACTAAAGTCAAAATGGATCAAAGATACAAATAGTAAAATAGAAACACTAAACTTACTGGAAGAGAAAATAGATATCTCAAAGATATAGATTCGGGCAGAGACATTATGAACAAAACCCAGACTTCAAGGGAACTATTACAAAGAATCAACAAATGACATCTCCCCTTATTAGAACATTTTTTGCACAAAAAAAGAAATCACCCACAGAGTGAAAAGATAACCTACAGCGTGGGAAAAATGTGTAGCCCTTTGTCCCACAGACAAAGGATTTATACCTATAATATATAAAGAATTGAAAAAAGTCAGATAAATGGGCATCTAAGATAAATGCACACTTCTCAGATAAAAGATATAAATGGCAAATAAATACATGAAAAAATATTGAACATCTTGGTCATTCAATAGATGTAAGTTAAAACAGCACTGAGATTCCATCTCACTCAAGGAACCATGGTCGTCATCAAGAAATCAAACAATAACAAATGGTGGGCTGCGGGGAAAAAGGAACCCTTCTTCACTATTGGTGGGAGTGTAGATTGGTGCAACCATTTTTTGAAATCAGTGTAGAAACCTTAAACCTAGAATTAGAAGTAATATTGATCCCAGCTATTCCCCTTCTGGGTGTCTTCCTAGAAGCACCCACATTTATAGCAGCACAATTCATAATAGCTAAATCTTGGAAACAATCCAAATACCCATCAGCTGAGGAAGGGATAAAAAAGGCATAGGATTTTTATACAATGGAGTGCCACTCAGCCATAAAAGATAAACTGGAGACTTACAGGTAAATGGATGCACCTCAAGACCATACTCAACTGAAATAAATCAGACCCATATGTGTGAACATTGTACTGTATCACTAGTGTAAATGTACAATAGATATTGTGAATTGAGAAAAAATTGTTCAAAAGATAAGACAAACTGTGATGGGAGAAAAAGGAAAAGAAAAAAAATTATAAGCAAAAGCATTGATAGGTGTTTTGAAACTTTAACTGTTTTTATCTTTTTCTCTTTAAAATAAAAAATAAGCTAATATGAGCAAGGCAAGTACATCTACACAGTAGATTTCAATGAAGACACACAGTGACCCAGTTAACTAGAGAAATCTAGTATTTCAATGAAGCAAGCTTAGCCCTGCCAGAAATGTGGATCCCTCAAATACTTCAGAATCCTGTCCCTTTGTAAACCAGTGTGACTCACCCCGTATCAGAAACCACACAATACTAATTGCAAGTCAAGAATTGGAGTTTAGTAACATCTTAAGGATTTGTTAGGTATAAATACAAACTTGTAAAGATGTTTGAATATAGACTGCAGAAATTTATGTCTATGTTATCCACTAAGAACATACAATTTTTAGTAAAACCATCTTTTTGCCAACCAAGAGGAACATGGTTTTTGCCAGTTTTATAACTATAAGCAACACATACGGTACCAACTTATTGAAACCATTTCATTACATTTACAGCATATTGACAGTAATCAAGACTGCATTACTTGGCAGCCTGCAGCCCTTCCAGGGGGAAAACTAGCAGTGTCTCCTGAGATTCACCCCATGTGGGAACTTGGAACTCTGGGAAGCCAAGCCAGCACCTCCACTCCCTGGTAAGCGGCGGCAGGGTGGCCCACTGCAGTGTCTCCTGAGATCCACGCCATGTGGGAACTGAGGACGCTGTGAAAACAAATGACCATTCTGCCTCCCGGCTTAGCAATAGTAAACCTACTGCTACATGGCCTAGAGTCAATTATACCACTTCCCCTATCCTCCTTCTCCTCCCCCCCCCCCCGCCCGTTAGCAAATGGGAACCAGAAATCTGAGCACCTCCTGGGAGGTTGATCATAGCAAATAAAGGGAACTTCCTTCTACCATTTCTTTGAAGGCAAATATTTTTATTACTCTTTTGCTCTTTTCTAATTAATGGTACTTCTCTATTCAATATTCTGTTTTGATAAGTTCTATGGTGTTCTATATTTCATCTCATATTGATATACGTGATTGAAAGAACAACTATTATAAAGATAACAAAATATACTGTGATACCTATTACTGTTATCCTGGTAACCTGCTGTGAAGTTCTGTACCAATTTCACTGTACGATCTTAGTTGGCTTTATTCGACTTGTTCTGTTGCATACTTTCAAAATAAAAATTAAAAAAAAGACTGCATTATTTCAGGACAATTACATATTTTTACAAATAAAGAAAATCCCATAATAGTTGTTTATATAATCAGAATTGATAAACAAAATTTTAAACAGATATATTTAAGTAAATGAATTTCCTAAGACTGAATTTTCCTAAACATTTAATACTAACACTACAGTAAAGAACACAAAAATGTATTTGCCAACTTTAAAATTTCTTTTTAAAAATTTTTGTTATAAATTTTAATACTTATCAGTGTCTTAAGCCTCATTACTTTTAACAAAGGTGCTAACATTATCCCTATGCTTCACATTTTTAATTTTTTTATTATTATTTAAAGAGAAAGAAACGGGGCTGGGGATTTAGCTAAGCGACATAAGCACCTGCCTTGCAAGCAGGCGGTTGTGAGTTCGATCCCTGGTACCGATAAAAAGTTAAAAATTAAAAAAAAAAAAAAAAGAGAGAGAGAAAGAAACAAAAAATGGAGAACAAAGGATAGAAATAATACAGAATTACAGAAAAATAAACTAATAAATCACTAGTTGATAGGTTACATATTGTCATCTTAGAAATAGTTGTTCAGGTTACAAAATTAAAGCATATAAAGTGACATTCCGAATAGTGACACTGCCAACAGTTCTGCTCAATGATCCAACAAAAACTTAGTAATATGGTTAGCAGTCCTACACACTTGTTTTTTATCTTAAAGAGGGTAAGATTAAGCATATCAAAACAGAACAAAACAGTTCATAAAGAAACAATTTAAAGAAATACAGATTTCAAAACAAGTCCATTGGAGATCTTCACTGTCTGTCTTACTGTCTCCAATTTTCTTCCAAATAGTTGTCCCCATCTTTGCACACATTGAATACATGCTGCATATTATAGAACTAATCAAATCATTATAGGATGATAAAGGTCTTTTAGGTATTCAAGATCTGATATTGGGGAAGTCAATAATGACTACAATAATGTCTCTCATTCTCTTTGTAGTAGCTGTCCTTATCTTTATGTATGTTGAAATTGAACTTAAGAGGCTAGACTAATATCACTCTGAATGGTGAATAATCATATTGCTGGATTTTATATCATAATGGTACAGAATTAGCATTGGGTTTCTTAGTGTCTCTTCTTCTTCAGAGTATGTGTTCATTTCATCTTGCATTTTATAATCTGTTCCTGTAAATAGCTTCCCATGTGTGAATTTCTACATGTATATCTATCCTCTCTGCATTATAGGGAAAAACAGATCATAAAAAGACAACAAAACAAATTCCTAGAAAAACATCAAAAGAAAAAGACACATAAGACCACAATATTAGGTGATCTAACCATAGTTACTATGCTTTCTCTTGTTATTTTCAATAGACTTGTCCACATCATCAGGCTTAATATAGTTAAGCATAGTATTACATAGCTATTTTTATAAAAACACAACTTTGAAA
This sequence comes from Cavia porcellus, assembly GCF_034190915.1. Taxonomy (NCBI): domain Eukaryota; kingdom Metazoa; phylum Chordata; class Mammalia; order Rodentia; family Caviidae; genus Cavia; species Cavia porcellus. Next base: position 19,398,031 of record NW_026947506.1, read on the forward strand.
GCATTGTAGGACTTGAAAGTGGTTAATAATCAAAACCAGTATGGATATCTTTTACATCTTGTCGTCTTCAGAGTAGTTACCTCTACTTTTAGACTTGATACTATCAAGCACACCAAATTCGAATAAAATCAGCCAAGGCAGAACCGCAGTCTAACAAACCAGATTCAAATAAGATCAGTCATAGTAAGATAATGTAAGTGACACAGGGTTTCAGTTTAAATTAATAGGAAATTAAGGATAGTTACCATGGTATAACCTGCTATTTCTGGGTTAGATATCTGTGCCTTCAAATCTGATAAAAGTGGACAGACCAGAACAAAATAAAATCAAACTAAACAGAGTAATAGGATTACTGTGACTTTTAAATCCTGATACACTATTAACAATGTGTCCTTTTTAAGCTATTTTTCACCTTTACACTTCTTAGTATGCTTTGTATGTTTTGGGTCTCACTAGCCCCTTTAGTTTTTAGATTAGGGGGCCAGCCTATTGACTATCTGAGTGTTGCTGACCCTTTCTACCCCTGAGCTTCATTGTGAGCTGTACTCCTTTACTCACTAAAGTCATAGGGTTTTCCTTCCTTCCTACTGTGAAGTTCTACAATGCCCAAAAGTGTCATAGCTTTCCAATCTATCTGTGGCTGCTGGATGAGTTGTCCCTATTTCTCTCTGATTTCCTGTTACATATAGCTTTGCATTCTCATCTTTGACTTTCATTTTATCAACCCTCCTTTGGGTTGAGTGTAGATCCCATTCAGAGCATCTTGATGGAGCCTGCCTCCTAATCTATTCTGCCTGTTTTTTTTAAATTTTTGTATCAAGGCTATCTATATTAAAGACTATAGCTTACCATCTCTGCCTCATGTCTGCTACTCCACTTTACTGCTATAATTTGTCCACCTTACTCCCTCATTCCACTGTCTGCCCCATTCATTGAGGCCTCTTTGCCACTGTTGCTGGGATCTTGGTATCCCTTCCTCTCTCTCTCTGGAATGTCCTTCAGCATTCTTTGTAGGGTTGGGTTGGTGGCCATGGACTCTCACAGTTTCTCCTTGTCTTGGAAACATCTTATTTCTCCATTAATTTTGAGAGAGAGTTTTTCTGTGTACAACAGTCTTGGTTGCAAATTATTTTCTTTCAGGACTTGGACTATTTCCCCCAGGCTCTTCTCCATTTGAGAGTTTGTATTGATAAGTCTGTTGTTACTTCAACAATTTTTTCATTGTAGGTAATCTGATTCTTTTCCCTGGCTTCTTTTAGTATTCTGTTCTTTTGGTGGATTTCTGGAATCCTGATTATTATATGTTTGGGTGTAGAGCTGTTTTTGTTGTAGGTGGCTAGAGTTCTATATGCCTCATTTATCTGGATATCATTTCTTTTTCCTATGCTTGGGAAGTTTTCTATAATATATCTGTGAATTTCTATAATATATCTGTGAATATTCTTTGTAGTTCATTTTTGGTTACTCCTGCTTCCTCACTCACATGCTTTATTCTTAAGTTATGTATCCTTTTGTCATCTTCTAGCCTTTGAATTGTTTCTTTCTGGTTCCTCATTATTTTTAAGTCTTTTCTTTAGTGATCATATGTCATAAATCTCTCTCAAGTTTCAAAAGGCTAATTTTACTTTCTGTCAAGACATTTTGCCAGTTTTCAATGAATTTTTTAGTTTCCTGGTAATCTCTTTGGGTCTGTTTCATGTATTCTAGGTTATGTTTAAATTCTTCATCAGAGGTTTCTCTTTCTTTTCTGATTTCCTCCATTCTTCCATCTGTGTTCTCTTAGGAGGGGCTTATCATTTCTTTAATTAATCTTTTTATATCTTGCCTCACTTGGATCAGAAGTACAGCTTTAAATTCGTCTATGAGGTCATGAAGGTATTTCTTTATATTCACTGATGCTGTGTCTAGTATTGGATGGTTACTGCACTGGTTCTCTGCTGTATTTACTTCTCCTGGGCTTATTTTCCCAGGTTCAGCAGCTGGAGATTCTTTTTTTACTTCTATTTCTTGTCATGTTTCTGGTTTCTTTCAGACCAGTGTGTCCTGGGGGTCTCTGGCCCTCTCCGTATGGCTTAGGGTCTTTCCAAAGCATGCTGATTGGATTTTTTGCTGCCCCCTAATTTGCTGTTATCTGACGTACACACAGGGATGCAGGAACATGCAGGCTAGCCTTGAGCCTCTGTGCCTGTCAATCTGCAAGTTAGGCTGTACACTGTGGATGTTATAGAGTTGCAACAATTTTGTACCTGCTTATTGGGTCCCAACCAGAGGTGTAGTTCAGCCCCAGCAGACCCTGCCAGTTCTCTCTGCACTAGGGGCAGCTGACTGTTGTCACTGCAGTGCCGGGCTCTGCCCAACTCCAAGATGTCCTCCACCAGTCCTCTCTGTGTCACTGACACTGCTGCAGTGCCAGACTCTGCCAAATTCCTAGATGTCCCCTGGCCAGTGACAGCAGCAGCGGGACCCAGTCCCTAGCACTCACCAGGAATCAATGCAAATCTTCCTCTTGGGTCCACTGCACACTGCACTGCTTGTCTTCACTGCATTCCCAGCACAGTGAAGATTGGTCAGAAAACTGTGTGGTGTCCATTTTTGGAGCCCAGGAGCTTCTCACTGTCTCCTCTGGTGTGGCCAGGTGGCTCTGGCTGCTTCGCAAGGCCCCAGGTCCCAATTTCCAGCAGTCGCCAAACCAATATAGCTCTTCCCCTTGGATACACTGCTCACTGTTTCATGTCCTTCCCCATAAAGGGATTCACTGACTTCTGTTATTGGCAGCCGTGGTCTCAGTGCAACCTTGGATCCTCCGGGCGTACCTTGTACAGCACGGAACAGGTCTTAGTGAGCTTCAGCTCTCCACCTGTGCTTTTCCTTCCTCTTCCTAGTTTTATTTTTCCCTTGGTTAATAAGCATCATTGTCCATTCATCTGGCCCTCTCCATGTTGTCATATTCTAGCATTTGATCTGATTTCTCCGCAGAGACTCTGCATCCAGCCCCCTAGCAAGCCACCAGTTTTTTCCTCTCCCACATTACATTTGTAAATTCTTAAAAAATATTCTTCTTAGTACAAACTATCTCTATTTGGATATGATTTTTTCAGGTTACACTGCTAACATGTATAACCAATTAAAACTAAAAACATAACATTTGTGTTATTAGATTATGCCACCATACACATAGGTTACTAACAGTTTATTAACTCACGCTTGTATTCCCAACTGTGTCACATACAAATGTCTAAGGAAAAATCTCATATACTTTAGATGGGAAAAAAATCTTTGTTTCTGTATATTTCAAGGCTTTTCTGTAAAAACAAAGTGTTTAAAAACACTTTAAGTACTTAGTTAAGCAAAGACTAGATAGTAAAATAATAGCGATTTACGTATTACAGAGAAGTAAAGCCTTTTAGAGTATCCCTTAAAAACATTAGCATTAAGCTATATAATAAATTAACAGACTCAAATCTTAGCTGTTAACTGTACAACAAAGTTTTCTTTTTCTTAAAATCAACTGTTAGTAGAATATTAAATGAATTGTATTTTTACAAATTATTAGCTTTACCTTATCTTAAAATGATGAACACATACAACTCTCAATCAATTTGATACTTATTATTTAAAGCTCATTTTTAGTTTGACCTATACTCTGCTAAAAGTCTACATTTTTAGATACTTATTATCTCTCCAGAATACATGAACTTATTAGATATCTCTTGTTTTTATATCATTGTTAAACCTATACACATAACAAGCTATGAAACACATTTAATAGACCCAAACATGCCATTTATAAATTTTAAGAAGCAAAGAATATGTGAATTTATACTTAAGTAAATGTCTTTAGTATATTATCTTAATTATAAATAACTCAGATGTTTTAATTACATATCCATTTGTTTTATTTTTTGACCACAAAATGTAAAAATTTGGCTAACACTAGTCATGTCCCAAAACAATATTTTTGCTGAAGGGAAAAAAAATCTCAAAAACTGTACTCAATACTTAGAGATTGCAGTTATACATGCTGTAACAGAATGATATTTAAAAATCTTTTAAAGGTTTTTCTGGGACTTTTGCAATAGAATATTTATATTTATCTCAATGAGATATTTACTGGATATTGAAAGTGCCCATAAGTAAATCTATTTGAAAGATTATAAGGAATCTGTAGTAGTCATGGGTATTTAAACATGACAAATCTCAGACGATCTAGAAAGATCCACAAATTTCAGGGCGAAATATGGGTCCCATATGAGTAGCTTTTAATTTTTCATTAGAGAGCTGAGGAAATTATTATTCATGCAAATATGGATTCAGCTTTTTTGGGAAATTAGGAAGGAGTATAGCATATCAGAAACAAGTCAGAAACAAGGGAATACGTGAGACAAAGCTGTCTATTTCTTTGCATAGACTTAGTATGTGCTTTTACATAGAAAAAAATTTTGGTATAAATCAATACTCTTTTAACAATTGTCTAGTAAAATACTATATCTTAGGATACCTTCTACTAATATTAGGAGAAGTCTTTATACTGATTATTATAAAATCTCTTCTGAAAAGTTAAATAACTTAAACTTTTAAGCAAAGGATTGTTCAGCTAGTGCTGTATATGTGTTATATTATCTTAATGTTTTACTGACTCTGATTCCCAAGAAACTTTAAGAACGTAGTAAGCTCAAGAGTTTTCATTAAATGTTACTTATGCTTATCACTATTTTTAGAATAGTCTTGAAATGTAGTAAACACCTGAAATATAATTTGACTAACACAGGAAAAATATATACTGAGTTTTGAGCAGCCCTTTGTTATGTCTAATAAAACATTTCCTTAAGTCACAGGAACAAAAAGATATTTGAGTTTATGCTTTTTTAGTTACTGAGGACTCTTGTTTTTAAAGCAATCTGGTATGAACTAAATGATACATAAACACAAATACATATATAGCCATTACATATAATACACAGATACACCAAAAAATATAAAATAAACACTTAGGTTTGTCATTTATCAGATTTTAAGAAATAGCACTATTGGCATGATTTTCTTTTCACAGTTCTAAGCAATACTTAACCCTAAATTTGCTTATCTGAAGATACATGCTGTGCCTTGGACTAGATGTCCCCTAGCTCTGCAGAGCCCCATGTGGTCATAGATGGATCTAAGGTGTGTGAATTTGGATTAAGATCATGGTATTGTAATTAAAGGCACATGGTGCCAAATTAGTCTACTGATGGGAATTAGCACAGCTCTGGGTGTAGCTGAATGGATTTGCTGAAGACAGAGTGCTGCCCTGTGTGTGGTACCCAAAAGGCTTGCAGCCTGGATGGGATAAAAGAAAAACCCTGCTTGCTGCTTTGCTGCCCCTGCCTGCTTTGCCCTGGACTGTTTCCCTCTGGGATGTCCTTCTGCCATGCCACCCTGGCTTGGAGAGACACAATTATGGATTGAAACCTCTATGAACTATTAGCCAAATAAACCTTTCCTCCTCAGACTTTGGGTTTTCAGTGTTTTGTTCAAGCAACAAGAAAGTGACTAAGACAATCTTATTCCTAGTCTAGCAGTGCGAGAACTGTACATCTCAAAGGAGATTGCTTGTCAAGTATCTGAGTTTGAATAAACCTTTTTCTTTTACCTACCTTAATTTATTATAGGTCTTAGACTGATAATATTAGCAAGGACTATGTGTGGCAAGAATGAAATTCTCAGACTAAACCCTGGATTATTCTAAAATCTAGAAATATGAAAGAAGAAGATGATCCTCCCTGGAGACTACAAAGAACATCCAATGAAGCCCCTGAAGTAAGAGGAAAATTGGAGAATGTGAAGTTCCTTTAAAAAAAGACGAAAGTGTTTGAAGAAAAGAATGTGATCCTCTACCTGAAATTTGTGCCATGAAGAGCATTGGTAACCTTGAAAAGAGCTTTTTTCTTTTTCTTTAAGTAAAAGGTGAGGAAAAAATGTCAACTTGGGTGTTTACAGAGTGAGCAGAAATGGAATTACGAGATGAACAAATCTTCCATGCAGCTTTAATGGAAAGAAGAGAAGGTATGAAGGGCAGAATCACATGGAGGATGTGGAGTTAAACAATGGGACATAATGGAATCAAAAAGAACGTTCAGAGTGGCAGAGTAAGGATCTCTGAATTTCTGCACTTCATGAATGTAATGACAACACTGATTAAAAAATCAAAACCAGCATTTTTAGATTCATGGAAATTAATCCAAGATTGACAAGAATCTGAGGAATGTTTATTCAAGATAAGCAAGTGAGTCTCAGTAAGAACTGGGGCTGGGTGCCATTGCCACTGGCCTTCTTTCTGTGCACCTTTGCAGTCTTCATGGTAAGCACGAAAACCTGAAGCCTGCCAGCCGCTCGAGGAGGAAAAACATGTCAGGAGTTCTCCCAAAAAGTGTCATTCTCAAGTGCCGTTATTTGATTTATGTGACAGCTACATAGGAACTTCAATTTATAACTGGTCTTTATGTGATCTGAATTAGAGCTCATTCAGTGAGACCAGAATTCTTCCTGGGGCATTTTTTGAGAATGATCCATGTTGATAGTTTAATATCACTGCTTCCTTGTATACCAATATAACAGTTGAGGCAAATAAAAAGCTAACAGAAAAAGAAAATTGTTTTTTTAAAAAAAACCTGGAGATGAGATTTCAGTATAATCTTAGAACATTTTGACATATTCTTAGGAATGTGAAAGGCACAAATATAGGTAAGGCTTTGTACAACTGCAAGAAAAGCCCAGGAATGCCCTAACCTACTGCCTCTGGCTGACCTTGAGGCTGTGTGTGAGCAGAAAGCCAAGACAAAACTAGAGTTTTGAAATATCCGCAAAGCAATAGAGGCGTGTCACAAACACCAACACAGAGGGAGGCATACTAGTTCAAACATGTAAATAAATATGTATTTGTAGGATAACCACAAAATTAACAGGGCAGAGACTTCATTGGACATGTGTAACAAATATTCAAATTTTAATAAACTCAATGAAAAAGTGAGCAACAACAAATAGCAACTAGAACAAATCCTGGAAAGGAGGGATATAATTCCCAGGTAGAATATTACAATTATTTTAAATAAACAGTTATTAATAAATACCAGTAAGACTCAAAATTGGAAAAAGTAAACAGAAAAAAAAAGAGTAAAAAAATCCTAGAGGAAAATATGCTTTGAAACTTGATAAAGATTTTGAGTCAGCTTTCATAAACATGTTCAAATTAAATCTCATCCAAAGAACTAAAAGGGACTATGAGTCTAGTGTTACTAAATAAATAGAGATGATCTCCTAAAAATTGAAATATATATTGCAGAAGTTAAAAGCTAAAATTAATATTAATAAACAGAAATTCCAGAAATAAAAGCTCTAGTAAAAGAAATGAAAAATTCACAACAGATATGAGCTGACAAGAGAAATGGAAAACTTCAAAACAGGTTATTTGATACATCTAGTTATAGAAATAAAATATTTTAATTGAATAAAAGTTGTCAGAGATCCTGGATTTGTGAGATACCATTCAATTTACCAGTGTATATGCAGAGGAAGTCTCAGGAGGAGAGGAGAGAGAGTATGAAACAGAATATCTGAGAACACAGTGGTCAAAAAATTCCATGTTTCATAAAAAATACACTCTGAAAAAAGTCATCAAACCACAGGCAACATAAGTTAAAGGAAGTCTTCATCTACGCACATCATGTTATGGTTTGTATGTAAATGTCCCTCCCCAAAGCCTTATGTGGTTATAGGTGAACTTTTTCAGAGACGGCTGGATGTAGAATGTATGGTTATTGGATGAAGTGTGAAGTGTGAGATATTGTAATTACTAATCTACTGTCTAGGACAATTCTGGGTATGGATCCATGTTGAAAAGCCCACCATGGGTATAAATGCTACCCATTCTAAAGACGTATGTGGTCTGGAGATAGAATCTAGGGACTGTTTCTTGCAGCTGCTTTTTGTTTGTTTGTTTGTTTGTTTGTTTTTTGCTGCTTCATTACATTCTGCCAGCCATGGATTGTTTCTTCTTTGTGATGCCCATCTGCCATGCAACCCTGCCTTGAAGCCAGGCAACTATGAACTGAAACCTCTACAAGCTCTGAACTACAATAGTTCTTTCCTCCTTGAAATTTGGGTGTAAGGCATTTTGTCTCAACAACGAGAAAAGTAATTAAGATAATTAACATAGAACCACAGCGTAGACTCTTAGAAGTCCTAGTAGCACAGGGAGTCAGTATGCACAGGAGATTCTTGAAAACACTAACAGCTGATTTCTCATCACAGACCATGACTGCTAGGAAGGAGTCAACATACTTAGTTGAGACAACATACTTAGTTTATTTATACAAGAAGAAATTTTATGGAAATCTTATGGAGACAACATACTTAGTTTATTTATACAAGAAGAAATTTTATTAAATTCTACAAAAAAGAATTAAGAAAAAATATCACATCAGAAAGAGAATCAGCATTTCACAAATATAATATTCTTTCATGTCAACTAGCAAGTATAAAATAGCCTCGGCCTAAGGGCAACTACTAAAACCCACAGATAGCATCATAGTAGTGAATGAATGGAGGCTTTCTTCTACTTACATTTTAACCAAAATCGTACAAAATATCTGTTTTCTGTTTACTGGAGGTTCTAACTGTAGCAATCAAGGGAGGAAAGATAATAGTCACCATATTAGAAAAAGAAAAACTGAAGTTACTTCCCTGCAGATGACACGCTGGTGTATATACATCCTTCACTATGGCTAGATAACTGACATGGGCTGGTGTAAAGACTTAGCTCACAGTCCTGGAGGTTCAAGGTCATAGAAACGTCAGCTCGTCTCTGCTGAGGCATCCCAATCTGCATTTCCTGGTGGATTGCTTCATGGTTGGACATTTGCAGGAAGAGCAGATTATGCAGTGAGGCAGGAAGCAAGACAGAGAGACTGGGAAGGGGTTACTTTTCATCACTGAACAAAACCCTCCTGTTAAAACTATATCAATTTCCTCCTAGGCCATGCCCTCAATAACATTATTACTTTCTACCAGGTCCCACCATTAAGGGCTCCCCCACCTAACAACACGACCGCTATGAGGATCAAGCTGCCAGCACATAGCTCTTGGGGGACACACTCAGCCCATGTGGAACACAGCAGAGAAAGTGCCAAGAATCCACAAATACCAGAGATGATATACATGTCCAGCAAGGTTGAAAGATACGGCATCAATATACAAAATTTTCTGCATTTGTATTCACCAGACCACAATAACACAAAAAAGAAAATTCCATTTATAGTAGTATCTGAAAGAATAAGTGCTTAGGAAGAAATTTAAAAGGAAATTGAATATTATGAAACTGTTGAAAGAAGATGGAATTACAATGTATGTTCTAAACAGCTTTTTAAATTTTTTATGGCTTAAAAATTATTATTAAGGTAACATTTCTTCCCAAACTTATTTACATATTTAAAAATATTTCCTATTAAAGTATCAGTTTTTTTCCATTCATTTGTAACTCCTGTACTTTTAGACTTTAGTTTGTTTGCAGGCTTTTAATTACTGGTTCAATATCATGTTACATATCTATGGAGATTATTTCTTCTTGAGTCACATTAGCTAAATTTTTTTAGAAATTTGTCAATTTTGTCAAGGAAATCCAAATAATTGGCATAATTCGATAAGCTAACTCCAAAATATAAAAGATCCAGAGTGCACAAAATGATTTGAAAGGAAAAATATAGAATAATTGCTTAAAATTTATAGTAATAAAGGCAAAGTGACATGTATATATGGATAGACACACCAATCAGTAGATTAGGATCAAGAGTCCAGAATGAACTTTTAGATTTTCAATCCATTAGTTTTTAAGAACCTCAAATGATAGTTCCAAAACAATTCAATGAGATGAAGAATAAGTTTTTTAGTCAATAAAGTTGGAATAACTAGATAGTCACAGGTAAGTGAACAAAGTCAAACACCAACCTCACACTGTATGCAAAACCTAACTCAAACCCATGAAAGCAAGATGTCAGAATAAAAATCAATTAAAATCAAAATAAGTACTAATCTTTGTGACTTTGGATTAAGCTGAATTTCTTAACTATAATACCAGAAGCACAAGCAACAAAATTAAAAACATAATAGTTGGACTTCACCGGAATAAAATCACTTGATACTTCAAAGACCACCGTCAAGAAAATAAGACAATAAGTCAGAAATAGGATAAAAATATTGCAAGTCATGGCCAGGTCTACTACCCAGAATACACAAAGAAGTTTTATGAATAAATAATAAATTACAAATAATTTAACTAGAAATTGGAGAAAGCATTTGGGTGCACACATAGCCAGAATACAAGCATGTGTTCACTATCATTACCCATTAAGAAAATGCAAATCAAGATTATAATGAAAAAACACTTTATACCTACTAGAATGATTATAAGGAGATTTGGAAAACACCAGGCATAGGAGAAGAGATAGAATGGAACCCTCATATACCATTGATGGTGTGTAAAATTAGGCAGTTCCACTAGAAAATGTTATAGATTTAGTGCTAGTAATTTCACTCCCACTTGTATACACAGGAAGAATGTAGTATGTCTTATACAGCAGAATTAATCCATAAAAGGAATGAAGTCCTGATATAGGCATGTTACAACATGAAAGAAACTTGAAAACATAATACTGAATGAAAGAAGCCAGTCACAGAAGGGCAATTATTGTAGATTTCTCTAATATCAAATTTCCAGAACAAAGTTCATAGGCTGGGGGTGAAGCTCAGTGAGAGAGTGATTCCTTAGTGTATGTGAGACCATAAATTCAATCACCAGGATTGCAACAACAACCACAATAATAATTCATAAAGAATAGGACGTAGGCTAAGAGACCCATAGAGGGAGAAATGTAAAGGACAGAAGATTTGTGCAATGGTTAATGTTAACTTGATTGGCCTGAGTGAAGGCCAGGATGTTAGTAAAGTCCTCTTCGGGTGCATCTGGCTGGACCTTCAGTGTGTGACAAGATCTGACCCCTGACCCCTTTCTCTTAGGTCTTTTCCCTACTGTCAGCTTTCTGGTTGCTGTAAGGTAGGCAGCATTGCTACATCAAGTCCTACTATCATGATGCACTGCCTCATCTCAGGATTGCAGTGATGAAACCAGGTGAGCATGGACTGAACCTCTGAGACCGTGAGCCAAACCAAACACTCCCGCTGATAAGAGGACTTTCTCAGGTCTGTGGTCACAGCACAGAAATCTGACTAATATGCGTTCTTTGTGAGTGATGAAAATATTTTGAAACTAGATGGTGTCTATATTTGTAAAATTTTGTGAAGATAACTAAATACAGTTTAATTTTATTTTTAAGTGGATTATATCTCATTGAAAAATTAATTCAGTTTGATGATGTAACACAGAAAACTAACACCTGTACAGCTAACTTCCTCATGTAGCTGAGAAATCCCCAAATGGGGCATTTTCTTGTCAATCAACCATTTAAATAGATGTGGGCAGTGTAGTGCTTCAAAGGCAAGGGAGGTGGGGATTTCAATCTATTTTCTCAATAGAATAAAATCCAAGAATGAGGTAGAAGTTGAGGGCATAGCTCATACAAGGCACCGAGTTCTAAACCCAGATCTACAAATGAGAATGAGATAGAAGGAGAAGCTTGAGACTTGAGAAGAGAAAGTGTGAATGGCATAGTATCCTTGGGAAAATGGAAACAGTAGATAAGAATCTACTTAAGATTTTGGTCATGTATTTAAAGTGAGATGAGGCTATTTGATTTTATTCTTTTCTCCAATTTATCCACTTTTAGTCCATTGAAGCAAATGCAGTAACTTGGTAGAGATTTAACCAAGGCTGGTATTTTCCACCTGAGAGTAGTGCACTCTTGAAAGTGTGTATGACAGTAACTATTATGATGAATCATGGACTAGTAAGTTAATCAGAGGCATGAGGATATGCGGAGGCTAGACAGAGAAATTGTGTTAATATTCTGAAACTGTTATTGGGGGTTTAAAAAGTATTAGATCAGGCTGAATATAGAGAATATGCTGAAAACCTAGGAAGTACAGATGGTTAGAAATGTGGATATTGGGCACAATTATTATTAAAGGTTTGTCTCTGGAAATTTAGTAGCTAAGATAAAGTGGAGGACATTATACCAGAGAATCAACAAACGATTATTTAAAGTATTGCTGAGCCATTACACGCTTCCAGTTGGGCAGTGTATTCTAAAGAAGAAGAAATACACATTGGTTAGTCTTTTCCAGCATGAGGAAAAGATATCTAGGACTTAGAAGTGGGGACCAGCAAAGTAGGGATGATCATTGGAAGGTAGAGGATTTTAGGATGGTGGAGAGAGGAGCTAGTGAGGACTCCACAGGATCTAGAGCAGACCAGTCTTCAGCTGGAGAAAGAAGTGTTAAAGATCTGAACAAAATGACAGCCATTCAGGGCCAAAGAATCATAGATAAACCACGGAGACACATAAACTGCCGGTGCTGTGTTTTCTCTACCTGACACCGCATGTCAGGAAGAGCGAGACAGAAGATGACTTTAGGAATGTTTGGGGAGTATTGGAAAATGTGGCAGTTGTTTCATTCATCACCATTTCTTTTAATAATATCTTCTCGTAGTTGAAATGAATGCATTAGTTCCACTGAAGTGTTTTGAGCTATAAAGAAGTAAATTGATGAAATTGGAGAACAAAACTGTCAAATTTAGGAGGCAGACCTGATGGGCCTGGATTTCTCAAGTCTAACTCAACTGGGATGACTCTAACCCTCATTTCAGGAGTAATAAGAGAAGGCAAGAGATTAATTCTTTCAGCAAACAGCATTGAAAAGTCTGGTGGATTAAATGCAAGGACAGGGAAAAGGAGCGGGAAATAAAGAAGCATTCTGAAACATCCTTAAAATACCTGGTCATCACAAAGCATCCAGTCAAACCTGGGTTTCAGTCAGGTTCTCTTTTACCTGGGCCGTTTCCTTTATCAGTCTGGGCCTTAGTGGGGCTTATCTCAGTAACAGTCTTTGGATTCCTGGAAAAACATACTGCTGACCCAGTGTTATGAGCTTAATTATATACCACCTTGTATTTTAACAAGTGAGTCAAAAGAGTGTTTCATGATTTTGCACTACAAATAAAGTACACCATTGTTTTCTTTACAAACTGAATTATTCCAAAATGCATTTAGAATGCCCAAATCTAAATAACTAGCTTGCATTTTGAGTGGGATTCTTTGTCACTTTGGCTATCAGTTACTCTTGTCCTGGATTCAAACATACAGTATGAGTGTCTCAGAAGGCTGGGGGTGGGGGGGGGAGGTGGCTCAACTGACTTTTTGTCTGGGAAGTCAGGACAAGAATGGTGAGCCTGTGGTGGGGTGAGCCCTGATGAAGGCAGACAAAAAAAGTAATAGCTTCGCTGTCATAGTTTCTGCCTTTGGGTAAGTAGCAAGAATTTTCTTTACTTTACATTAATTTTGGAAATGTCTCATGGACAATGTCCAGCCTCTTCTCAAAGCCTTTTTGCTGATGAATCATATGCATTCCACTCACTTTGTCACAGCTCTGAACACAGGAGCACAGTGCTTAAGTGAAGGCTTTATCATTGCTGCTGCTGCAGGCTCAGGAATGCAGGGTGAGGGTAGAATTTTGTGCTTCCCTGAATGAGCCGCTGTCTAGTCATATGGATCTGACTCTTACACTTAGCCCAAGCAGTGCCCCATTACCTTGTTCTGCGGGATACAGCCAAGCAGGGCCTCAAGAAGACATTCACTTCATTCTTGGAAAAAGCTGGTTTTAGATTTTCAGTTAATATGTATTGACTCCCAAAACATGCCTTGCTCCCCATCACGTGTCCAGAGACAGAAGCTAGTGCTTGCATTAGCAAATGCGGTCATACACATTCTCCTGTGTAAAACTTGCTCTTTATAAAGTCTTCCATTAAAAACAAGATGAAACATTCACACATATCTCAACCTTTTTCATTTTTTGTTCTGGTGGGGATGAACTCCAGCCTTGTTCATGCTTAGCAAGTTCACCACTGACAACACCCCAAGCCCTCATTAGCCAGGCACTTTATGGGGTAATCGATCCAACCAGACCGACCACAGAGGTTCCATGCCAATGAACACAAATAAGTGTCATAGGATGTAATTTATTAAAGTAGTTTTAGTTTCTTCTCTACACGCTCTCATCCTACTTCTTTTTTAAAGGGCATCTAAGTGCCTGGGGCTCCTTTATCTTAGGAATTGTAGTAGAACTAAAAGCAAAAATATTCCCAAAGAATGATTTTTCTGAAATTTATGGAAAGTGAAGCTGTTTGAGAAAATGACATGCTCCAGAATTCTAACACAGCAAGTAAGTGTTCTGAGGGCATAAAAAGATATAGAAGATTATTCATGAGTGAGAAGGGTGAAAAAGTGGCTTACTGCCTCCAGCAGGCCTAAGCTTTCTCGTTTGCAGGACCCCTCTGCAAAGGTGGCTCCAGAGTCCCCCTAGAAAGACTGAGCCTCACCCAAGCACCTCTTGGATGATGCTGGGCCTGAAAGAGTCAGGTTCAGTTAGCCTTGTCAATTGGCTAAGAAACTCCTGAAGGGGTACATGGATCTTGGGGTGCTATGCTCCAGCGGATCTACCCACTGATGAATGGGTTAGTAGGAGGCAAGGCCTTGGAGACACATGAGGCTTTGAAGGTGTGACTCTGCAGAGTACCGCTCTTCCTGTGTGACCTACTTCCCAGCTCAGGAAGGGAGCCACTTTGCTCCAGTGTGACCTTCTGTCATGATGCCTCTGCTTCACACCCAGCCGTCATGGACCAAAAAACTCTGAGACTAAACTATTTCCTCCTTTAAGTTGTGCACATCAGGAATGTTGTCCCCAAAATGGCAAAGCTGGCCAACCCACAGTCATATGGTGTCTCCACAGTAACCAATGGGACCTGATGTCATAGCAAAGACACTTGACTCACTGTTGGCATGAGAGGAAATGGTAGGTGAACATGTCTAAAGTGAGATTTTCAGCCCTTTCAGAGGTGGGTGGATACTCAAGTCAGAATCAAAATGAGGTAAATGAAAATGTGAAATCTTTCATAAACATCTGCTTGTGTCTAGATCCATTTTCAGTATATTAACACTGCATAAAGCTTTAAAACTTTAAAAATGGTTTCTTACGTGGATTCATTTATTTTCCTTAGAATAATTACCTAAGTAAACATTTCCAGCCTTACTTTATAGAGCAGGGACTGAAGACTCAGAGCAGTTGAGCCACTTTCCAAGCAAACACAGCCAACTGTTGGCACAGTAAAGACTCAGGGTCAGGTCCACCTGCCCTTAAATTTCCTATTCTTTTCAATGTGCCAGTCAGCATTTCTAGTAGGGAAACTAATTCTGTTCATTGAGAACTACACGACTGAGGAGGTGGCTGGAGTTAAATATAACCACTTTGCTAATTCAAGTCATAATGAACAATTTAAAATCAGGCCTCAACTGTGGGTTGCCAGGGTCCATGTAGGATAAGTTTAATTTGCTCATTAAAGTATAAGCAACTATTTGAAGCCACACCTCTATGACAGCACTAGGGCTCCATGTGGGACAGGTTTTCTTTTCTGACCCACCTGACCCCAGATGCAGGCTCCTTGTCAGGCCCTGAGTGTCCCTTACCTTCTCAATAAACTGCTCGCCTGTCCTACCCATTAGAATCGCCCCACTGGGATGCCATGACCCATTTCCTCTTGTTCCTTCTGTGCCCTAAACAAAAGCATAGGGTTCCAATTCTTCCCCAGATGGCTAACTAATCTACAAGGAGAGGGCCAGCTCGTTATGACATTGTAAAGTTCTCACACAGTAGTTTTATAGCATGAGAGTGTTCTGTTAGCCTGAAACCTTCTGCTGTGAGTTAGCTTCCCAGCATCGAGGTATCATCCAGGTAATTATTAAGAGCCACTATATCCTCACTATGCATTAGGGCCTCCCTTAGTTCTGTTTCCTATTCTGTGCAGTGCAGAATCCAGGGCCCATCATTTCAGCAATCTTCTTTCTCTCTTGCTTCTAACTTACCCAGGAGACAATAGCCTTACAGGAGCCCTCCCTTCTCCCTTCTTATGCTTTCACCAGGACTGCTGAACTTAGCCCCACGAAATCTCACAACCAGGATAATTAGGCTTGCTGAAAACTGCTGATATCCTATCACACATGGTCCCATCAGTAGTGCCAATCAATCCTTTGCATTTGTCCTGTCTTTCGATTCTCTAAAAAGTGTCCTCTCAGCTTCTCCCTCCTGCAGACATACAGATCTCATCTTTTCTTGGATAATGTCATCTTTCCAGAGCCACACCAAGAGTACCTTCTCCTCCTTCCCTCCAGACCCAGTGAGGACACACTGCTCTACCCAAGAGCCACGACCATCTTCTCTGACTTCCCGAGGGCATTGACGTCATCTGTTCCGTGTTCTGGATCACTGCTTCTGTCTCTTCCCTACTCTACTCCTATTATCTCTGAAGTGCCACACACTCCCCTTGTCAGCCATACTTGCTATGTTGCGGAAGGCAGTGCACAATTGATTTTCTTCATTCTGTCCAAGTATTCAACCCCAACAGTGACTCTCCTTCTTGACTCAATACTCTCTTGACTTCCTTCTCACCACATCCTCCCAGTGTTTCTCTCCTCTTACTGGCTGCAGCATATTTGGTCATCTACTTTCTGTTTTTCTGCAGGTTCTGCTGGTTCTTAGTGTTCTCTGACACTTTTGTCTTTGGCAATTCAAGAGTCTCCAGATCTTCAACTATTCCTGATTGCATATTTGAACCCCAAGAGAGTAGACCTACTTAGTTGAACCCCACACATTGATCCTGAACTGGTCCTTCCCATTGACTTACATGCCGAACCTCTAGCTCACCAATCAAGCAGCATCTAACAGTGCTCTGCTTCTTCCTTTTCCTTTCCTCCCAGCACGTGATCCATAAAGATGCCTGTCTGTGTTTCCTCCAAAATCTCAGCACTGTCATATCTCTGTCTCTCTTCTTGTCCTTATCATCACTGTAATCTCTCACATGAATGTTTTCAAATACATTTGGCAACTCTCACCCCACCTCAGTCCTGTCCAACTGTAATTCTCTATCCTGGAACAGCAAAAATAATCCCCTTAAAACAGGAATCCGGTCATCTGACCCAAACCGTCCCCTCTCATGGAAGGAAATCCAATACCTTCCTGCAGCTCACAAGCTGCTGATGGTGACCCAGCAGCCTCTCTGAACCTGGCCCTCCTCCCTTTCATACTTTCTCAGTATATACACTGACATTTGTGTGTTAAATAAACTGTATCTCCTTCCATTGGGACTCTGTACATGTTCCTTCATCTGATTTATGCTTTCCCTCCATTTCTCAAAATAATCTGAGAAATTCTTTGTTACCTGTTAAGATCGACATCTTAAATGTACCCCAAAGGCTCACAGGCTGAAGGCTTGGTGGTCAGCCCGTGGTGCTATCTGAAGGTAGTGTCAGCTGTAGGAGGTGCTTCTGGTGGGAAGAGACAGACCCTTGGCAGGGTCCCCTCAGAGGACTATTGGAATCCCCCTTTCCTATCTTTCTTTGCTTTCTCTGCTAAGGTGAGCAGCCTCTTCAGCCATGTGCTCTAACCACAATGTCCTGTGTCACCCCAGATCCTAATTAGGTAACAGGACCATGTGACCAAGGACTGAGAAATCTCTGAAACCATCAACCAAAAGGAACTTTTTGTCCTTTCAAATTGATTTTCTCAGACATTTTTGTCACAACAACAGAAAGCTAATATACTGTATAAAATGCAAACTTCATTTTACTTTCTTCTTCTGATTCGTCACATCATTCGATTGTTTCTGTTATTTGTCCATCTCCACAGCAGTATTTGTGCTTCATGAACCTGGAGATGTGAAAGTATGGATGACAGTGTGGAGACCACGACAGTGCTGGTGTTCCTGTGTCCGCAGTGCTGAGCGTTGTGAAGGACACACTGAAACTGCCTGTGCCTATGCACTGCCCAAAGGAGGAGGACCCAAACCCAGTGCTCAGCCCTCCAGGTATGGAAACAGAGAGATCACAGTGGATATTAAGCTTGTACGGCAATCATATCTTCATCCAGCTTCAATCATCTATCAAGAAGCATCCACTCCTACACCATCCTCAGAGGAGGAAGTTCATTAGGTACTCTAAGGGTCTGTTATGAACAAAGGGGTTGAGCCCAACTGGATCAGACCAGATACTGCATTTCACATGACCCCTTGAGCACACATTCTGGGGAGATCTGCTGTATCACATCATGTGGATAAAATTTACTCTCGTTAAAGACTGGTTCGAACTTAAACCATAGTTGGTAGATCTGTCATTTCTGACTATCTGCCATGTCTGAGCATTAGTATTGTGACTTTAGCATCTTTACAGGAAATTCAAGAACCCAGATCTTCCCTGATACAGTTTCATGGCTTAGCCTTCAACCCAATTCCTTAGAATACAGCTCATCAGTTCCTCTGGAGAACCCCAACGACACCATCTGTTTATTAAAACTCATAGAAACATACCCCTAAATAATACAGTTTGCATATGCCTATAATACCACAATAAGTCTGAATTTTAAAAAGCAATAGATCAGAATCTGGGTTGGGGATGTAAAAAGAAGATGTGTGTTGAGTTATGTGTATGCAAATGAACATGTGTGTGAGTCAATTTACACACACTCATGAGCAGTATGAGCCAGTTTACACACACCCGTGTGCAGCGTGAGTCTTTGTATGTATGTGAATTTCTGCAAAGGAACTAAAAAGGTAGCAGAGTATGAAAATCCTCAGTCCTGAAAGTACCATGACAAGCAAAGTATAAGGTCTGGGCTGGCTGGAGGCTCATTCCACTGCTGAAGGGGGAGACCCTGGTGGAACACAATGCCAGTTGGTTTGGGTCAGCACATTAATAAATGCGCCTGCAGAAGAGAAATAAACTAATATTTGCATAACCCTGTACACAAAATTCTGGACCAGATTATTCAAGGCAAATAAAATAAGACTTAGTGGCTGTCCTCCACAGGCTTCCAGTCTCCTGGGAACCAAATCAGCATCTCCACAAACTGCCTTATTCCTAGACATACAAGGGTTAGGAGATGCTGACCAACAAAAGCAAATGGTATGGAATGTGAAGACGGATGGGGGAACCAAAGAGGATGGCACAAGTAAAGTTCCTTTTCAGTGGGTCCATGAAGGAGGAGTAAGATTCTGAGACCCAGAAAGGGGACCTGGGACAGGTGTTTCAGGGGGAAAGAACAGTACCCAAAAGAAGTGCAAATCAGGAACAAAATATGAGCTGCAGGAACCTAAACTGTACCAGTGGCAAAGAAATAGGAAGCCCAACTTATTTATTAATACAACGACCCTTGACTGAGGGCTTGCTGTGTGCTAATACACAGGAAGAATACACCGCACATGTTAAAAAATGAAAGACAGGACGAAAATAGGGAAGGTCCAGGTGCAAGCAGCAGGGAGACAGAACTTTTAATTAGAAGGCGCTTGCAAATGTTTCTTTTCCTTTTGAGACATGTCTGAACCCTGATGTGAGACAGTCACTGTGCCCTGGAAGATCTAGTTAAGATTTGCACAAGCATCATTGCAAACACCAGCAAATGTCTAAGTCCTCCTCCAGATGTTTCCCATTTCTGGAACTTAGTCACTCACTCCTGGCTCTAACTGCACCCTGATCTGTGCCCTCTTTTCTACCAGGTCCCCTGCAGTGGCTTCTCCAGCCACCCCCTCTAATCTCCTCCAGTACTGGGCTCCTGTGATGCCATACTTTTCCCCTCACCACCAATGTCTCCCTCCCCAGCATATCATTCTCATGATGCTACTTTTCCTACAACCTTGAAAACGGATTACCTATGATTGGCTCCAGTGCCCCCCTGCTTCTGTACTCCCAATAGGGAAACACTCACAAATCATCTCTGGGCACCACCTCTCCAATGTCATACACCATTGTTGCATTTTAAAAGGATAGCATTTAACAAAATAACAGATGCATATAATTTAATGTGATTAAATCACAGTCTTTTTCACTTGAGTACCCTAAGATCTCATTGTCTGGGATTCATATCTATATTTATGTTTTTTGGAAAGGCAATAGTAACCCTATATCTGAGGCAGGACAATGTGGTCATATCGGTCTGTTGGTTCTGTGGAAACAAGCTTGGTCCATTTGTAGACTGGCCCCCAAGTACTCCATTTCACTTAATGTCCCTGAATCTAAAGACTATTTGGTCTGATTTCTGTAAGGAAGGAAAAGAAAACACTGTTGGTTTGTCCCATGGAGGGTGTTGGAGGATGTTCTAACCATCAGCAGGCTGTGTGAAGAGTGGAAGGGAGTCAGCAGCAGGTTCTCTGTTGCAGAACTTCGAGTCAAGCTACCTCAACCAGAAATAAGAGCACCTTCACACAGAGGGAGGAGAACCAGAGGTAGAAAACTGTGGCCCCCGAGCAGACACCTAGGTCTGCTGTCTTCAAAAGGTGCCGCACCTCACCCTCACCAAATCCTGGAGGAACTTGGCTTCCCCATCCTCCGCCTCCCAGTGTCCTGCTTGCCTCCCATGGGCAGAAAATCTTCCTCTTTGCTCCTTCAGCTCTCCCAACAATTTTATGAAATAATCTATATTAAATCTCCTTCCTGAAAGACCCTGGGGAATTTGAAAACAGAAAGCAAGGTCTCAAAAAGGTATTTGTACACTCTTTGCAGCATTATCCAAAATAGCCAGGATGCCAAAAAACCCAAGCTGGCTCTTCGACAAGTGCCCAAGTAGACCTTGATATATACATTGAGCCAAATATGATTCCACCTCTTAAAAGGAAGCACACTGCGACATGTGCTGTGGCATGGATGGGACCCGGAGACTTGACCCTAAATGAAATAAGCACATCACAAAGAGATAAACACTATAGGACTGTGTTTTTCTGAAGTACTTTGAGTAGATAAAATCTTAAGAGACAGAAAGTAGAACAATGGTTGCTAGGGGCCAGGGAGGGGAGAATAGGAAGTTATTGTTTAATAGGTGTAGAGTTTTCATTTTATAAGGTGAAAAGAGCTGCGGCGGCAATCTTTCATACCATTACGAATGTATTTAGTGCCACTGAATACTAAAAATCGATTAAAATGACAAATTTAATGGAAGGTGTAACCGTGGTAAAGAAAAACTGCAAAAAATCCTGAAGAGGCTTCCCTTCCTTGACTGGATCCTGCAGTGTGTCCCAGCCCTCGTTTCTCTGCACGTGTACTATTTTATTAGTCTTTGGGAAACTCGGTGCTCTCTGAAATGATCTTGTTTATTTTGTTGATGCCTTTATTGCCTGCTTTTCCGTACTCAAACCAAAGACTCAGAGAGCAGGCTCGCTTATTGCCTTGTTCACCCCTGTGTCACCAGGATCTGGAATAAAATCTGCTTCATAGCAGATTTCAGTAACTGTTGTTGAGAATAAACACTGATTTCCATAAATAAAACTTTTTAACTGAACAGAATTCTTTTAGGCCATATGACCGCTACGGATCAGAGAGATGGGAGAGGTTTATACTTTAAGTTCAGTTTCTACTCTAAATCTCTCAAACACTGCATCATTCACCCTCCACCATTATCTTCTTTTCCTTGACCCCGTCTCCTTTTGGGGTGCATCTGACCTCAGCTTCCCTCAGTAGCCCTCCTCCCATACAGTCACAGATCCCAATATTGAAAGATATCCACCTTACAAATAGGGTCCCCCTGCCTGTTCTGCTCCACACTCTGCACTAGAATCACAGCAGAGGGGAGATTTCATTTTTTTTTTTCCTGCTAGGAATTATGCTTCTCTTACCAGGCCAAATATCTGCAACTTGTTTTGGTGAAAACATTATAAAAAGAAAGAAAAAAATATTGAATGTATTGCTTTCAGGTAGACATTAGACTTAAGAATGTGGCCTCAGATACAGAGGACAAAGATATATATGAATAGTCCTCACTCTCCTGAGTCAAATATGAAATTTTAAGAGTAATAAATGAAGACAGAAATACACAGCTCAGCTTCCTGGCTACTTTCCAAGTGCAAATGGCCACTGCAGACTCAAATGGAAAGAGGAATAAGAATGCTGGGCCTGTCCTGTGACCTTCACGCCTTCTGAATTCTGCTTCCAGAAAGAAACTTCAAATTATTTTTAAACTCAGAAAATAAAACTCACAGATTTCCATGGAAAGTGCACAATTCTGAACGTAACATGAATGCACAATGCACAGAATCTGAGACTCGGAGGATGACCTTTAGGCAAGATCCAAGACCAGAAGCTTGTTCTCGGCTAGACCAGTCACTGCCAAGGTCACCGGGGACCTGGGCAGAGGTCGGCAGAGGTTAGGGAGGAGGAAGTAAAACAGAGAGGAAAGAAGGATGCTTCACACTGCCAGGCTGGCCCCAAGTGTTTGGCGGCAGGGTGACAGGTGTGGAGCTGTGCGTGGGCGCTGAAATGCACCTGTGCGCTCGCCCCACACCTGCGACCTTGCCAGCGCCTGCACCCTCGCCTTGCACCTGCTCGCTCTCTATGCCTGTCCTCTTGCCACACCAGAGCACCCTCTCCACATCTGTGCCCTTGCCCCACACCTGCACCCTCCCCATTCCTACACCCCCTCCACACCTGAGCCTCCTCCGCTCCTGATCCCGTCTGTGCACACCTGCACCTTCTCTGTGGGATCAGGTTGGAGCTGTGTGCCTCCCCCTGCTGTGTGCTCCGGTCACCGGTATTTGCATGAATCATTACTCCATCTTCATCGCCTCTGTAAATAAGGCTTGAAATTTTAAGTGCCAAATTTTGAAGTGTAAGTGCCTTGCTGACCGAGCAAAGGGCCCCATGAACTGCGACTGTAGCCACGCCTCGATTCCTTTTTATCTTATCAGCATCCTCATCCTTTGCTCCTGCTTGCAGGGCAGTGCCTAATGTTTACGTTTCTCACGGAGAGCTGGTACACATGCTTCACGCAACTTAATTCTTTTCATGTTTGCTCTGCTCCTTCCCTGTTCTCTGCACCTCTTGGTCCCTTTCCCTTTTGCAAAAGACCTATCTCAGTTTCCCCTTATCTCTTTTACCTTGCTTTCTGTGAGGCGATCCTGTGAGCAAGTCTCCCCCTAGTGGACAAGTGGCGCCGCCTCCCTCCCACAGGCTGCCCCTGGGGCGACAGGAATTCTCAGAGAAGAGGGAGAAGGGGATGCCCAAGGAGGCAGTGGGGAGACCTGATGCAAATTTCTGCCTGGACTGAAACTCTTGCATATCATTTGAGAATGTTTACGTTTCTTAAAATGTTTGCTTTTCATTCTTTGAGCCTGACTACATGTCTCAACTATATGTAGAGTTCCAGCTATAATACCCTTCTCCCAGGACTGCTTTAGAAAGGCTGATGGCCACTGCACTTGGAGACAAATCACGAAGGACTGTGAAAAACAGCAAGTGACTAGAGAAGGATAATGTTCTGTAGATCCAGCCCCTGAGAGAATCAGCAGCCACGCCCTCCATCCATCCAAGGGATGGATACTTGGGAACCAGCTTCACCCTGGATGACCTAGCCCAGTCCTCCCAAGGGCTTCTTCAGCTGCTCCAGGCTTTCTGTAGGAAAGTGTTCATTGAAGGCCTCAGAAAAGACCTTTAAAAATTCTAGGAACTGTGTCTTGTGTGCACATGTGTAAATATACTGCACAAATGCTTGTAGAGTAGAAATTCACCCAATTTTCAAAGTATCTGTGACCCAAGAAACGCTTTAAGTCACTGATGAATGTTTCATTCCATGAATGAAAGAAGCTACAACTGTGACTAGCTACCTGCATTGTGAGGTCAGAAGGCCCAAGTTCAATTACAGCTGAAATTGCAGAGAAAAATCAAAGTCTTGCCAAGCCTCAGTTTCCTTATCTGCAAAATAAGAATAATAATATATAACAATGATAAGAATAGCACCTCATTGTACTATTGTAAGCCTAAATAATGTGTAGAATGCATTTACATCTTACTTAACCCATATTAATTGCTCAGTAAAATTTGACCTTCATGATAGTAATGAACCCTTAAGGAAGTTCTGACGTGTTAGAATTTTTAAAACTTATAAAACCCAGGCTTGTTGGTACACTCCTGCAATCCCAGCACTTGGGAGCCTGAAGCAGGAGAATCATTTACAAGTTTGAGACCAAACTGGGCTACAAAGTGAGCTTGAGACCAGCCTGATCTGCGTGGTGAGATCCTGTCTCAGCAAGACCAAATAATTAATTAATTAATTAAAGTTCATACAATCATCATGCATTTTTCCAATAACTATGCACTTTTCAATGAGTTAGATTTCATTATTTAAAAACTATGTACTGCCTGTAGAAAAAATTATGTATGACTTTGTGTAGGGTAATGAACTAGATCACTGCATTATATTATTTCAAAACCAGTAAGGACCTGAATTATCGCCCAGGCATTTATTTTCCCTAAGTTACATTTTGTAGCTGAAATGATCCAGATGCCTCATGTTAAGGGATCTGTCCAGGTCATAATGAGGCTTTTGGCCGTAACTGAGAGTCTTAACTTTCATTTCTGAGTCAGTTTTATCACAATCCTCAGAGGTCTTCTATTTATTACCTTCTTCTCCCCAGTTTCATCAGCTCTTCAAAGATCTTTGAAAGACTGAGAATCACTGTCCCGTGAGCAGAACACCATCTACTGGGGTCCAATGGAACCCCAGCTTCCTTGACCCTTCTTCCCAAGCCAAGCTTCTTCCTCTGAGCCCCACCAGTCGCAATCTAACTGCTGTCTCTTCCCGTGTTGTGTTATACTGTCTTTGCCCTATTGAACAAACATCTGGAAGGCCTGGCTCACCTCTGAGACTACACAGGAGCTAAAGAAGAGGGAACTCCTGACTCTGAAGCTCGGGAGCTTTGAGAGCAGAAATCAGATGGGGTGTCACAGCCTCTCATCTTGCAGGTCTCCCCCATGCTGGCTCCTGCTGGCATTTCTCAGCCCTTTCCCCTTATTGCATCTCTAGTTCAGCCACAAGGGAGAAAGATGGTAACAACTTCTGCTGTTCCAACAACTGTCCAGATGAACAGGGGCTCTTAAGGTAGAACTGTAATTCTTGGACTCCTCTGGAAGAATACACAAAGCTGAGCTGCCAGAGCCTTGGTGTGTCTGTCTGGATAAAGGATTTGTAAGCTTGGTGGCATTTTTCTATGAGGTCTGTAATCCAGAGGGGTGAAGGGTGGCTGCTTGAAGATCTCTCAGCTCTCCACTCTTCCCCTAATCCCTCCTGGAGGCATTCTGTTCCTTTCAGGGTTCTCTCTCAAGAGGAGGTATGTTTGGAATCAACTCAAAGGACTTATGGGGAGGCTCAGAACACAGACTTCCCTCGTATTCCAGACCAGGGGCGATGGATGCCAGTGCCCAAGGAAGGTGTCTTGGTTACTTTATGCTCATCGCTGAGACAAAATACCTGATGCCCAAGTTGGTAATGGAAAGGCTTATTTCTTACAGTTTTTGGAGGTTTCAGTCCACAATCAGTTGGCTCCAAGACAGGCGGGCATGGCTGGACTGCAGTTCATGGCGGCCGCCAACAGCCAGCAGGAACCAGCAAAGGGCAAGACACATCTTCTTCCTGCCATTACATCACATCCTGGCTCCACCCCATGTGGGTGGAGCACTGACACCATCAATCCAAGCACTAGACAATGAACCATCACAAATGAACAATGCAAACTCATGAGTCCTGGGGGCCACAGACATAAACCATGACAGAAGGGTTCTCTGAGTTGGTGCAAATTCAGAGCTCTCAGCAGAGTATGTTGGATGCCTGGAGAGACAGACACCAAAGACTCTTAGAAGCCTAAATAATTTACCAATTTGAGAAACTCTTGACATTCACTGCAAGCTCCTCAACCTTGCCACGCTCCCGCTATCACAGACACTGTTGTTTGGGGAAAGTGTGGTTAATGTGTCCACTGAGAATCCTTTGAAAAGCATGGTGATTCATTGCCTTTCGAGTCAGGTTTTGGCTCTCAAGAAAGGGGAGAAACAACTTGCTTTATTTTGTCTTTAAATTATCTGGAGACCCACTTTTCAATAGCTGCAGAGAATGGGCAATAAGTCTGTCTTTTGGACCAAAGCAACTCACATCTCAGAACAAAGGAACATCATCAAGATTCTACTGTTCAAAGACAGAGAATTTACAGAGTGTTGTTTGAGGTTCAGGGGTTAATTAAACACTAAGAGTTATCTGCAAGTAGCAGGCAATTTATTTTCCAGGAGAGTTAGATCTGTTTTATCCTGCAATGGTTTGCACACGAGGCCAGAACACCTAGGAGCCCAAGAGTAATGACAGCTGGAATGGGCTGAGATCCTGGAGGACTTCCTTCCCTCAACAAGTGGCATGGAGAAAGGCATTTGGGTGCCTCTGTGTTTCCTGCCCAGGCAGCACCTTCACTCTTCCACCCTCCTTGTTTCCAAATCCATTATGGTCTTGGACCACTGCCTCATAATGGAGCAGGAAGTAAATGTCACTGGAATTGGACTGGGAACTTGACGAGGAACCGCATCAAAGTTTGCTAGGTGTTCAGAAGGCAGTTTCTGGAAGAGACACTGCTGGTTGTCTGCCTAATAGCTGTTATCTTTTCTTCTTTGCTACCAGAAAACCATTTTCTTTCTAAATTTAAAGAAAAAAATTCACCTTTTTCCAAGCTAGAAATCATCACATAGTACAATAATTTTCCCAGAGATGCTGACTCCACCATTGTGTGATTCTGACCTTTGCTCCTTCCCTTCTTTCTTCCTGGAATGGAAATAAGACATGAAGCAGCAGTTGCCCCGCACCTTCCAGGAGATGATCACAGGAAAAAGACACAGGCCGGTAATGGGTGTCCCAGCAGATGCACAGAAAACACTGGTCCCTAAGCATATTGTGGAGCCAGGGCAGCAGGCTTAGGGTCCCTGACACGTCTTCCTGTGATTTAGAAAAAAATGTCACCCCTGATTATGACCAGACCCAGTGAGGTGGAGTTTCTCTCCCAGGTACCCAAGCACAGTCCCAAGCGATGCAGTGTCTCCTCCACTCTTGATGCTTTGGGAGGTTCCTTAAGCCCCTGAAACTGAGGTGCAAAATCTAGAGAGAGAGAGGAGAGATACAGTGAAATGGTTTTTGTTTGTTTGTTTGTTTTGTTTTGTTTTGTTTTGTTTTGTTTTCTGGCTTGATTACCAAATTGAGTAAAGCTAAGTTTCTGGCCCTAGGTAAGACAGAGACATAAGCAAAAGAATTCTCATTAAAAATAATGAAGGGTTGTTTTCACACATTTAACTTTTTAACTTGTGAAAATCACATATGCTATAAAAACAGTATGAGAAACAAATTGATCTCAGTATTATACAATGATTTTGTTTAACTTCATCAGCTTTCACAAATAATAAAAGATACACCTACAGCAGACATCTCCTCCCCCAGCCCCAGCTGTCACACCTCTCTCTTGGGAGGCATGTTTCCTCTCTCTCTCCACCAAGACCTTTCCCAGCTTTCTTTATCTCCATGGCTCAAGATCACAAATCACCGCCTTGTCAACTGACTGGTAGAAATTTTTTAAATTCCTATTTGATTATTAGCTAAAGAAATGTAGGTTCCTGCATTCTGTCTTTCCCATCTCTTCCATTTCATCATGAAAGAATGATTTTGTTCTCCTCATTCAAATGAATGACCTTTTGGTTCTTTACTTTTGCTTTCTTTTAGCAGCTGCCCAACTGCCAGTGGCGTGTAGAGGCTGGGGTCAGATCCAAGCAGGAGCACATTCCTCCTCTGGACCATGACTATCCAGCGGCAGTGTGGTACACTGCAATCTGTGTTCCCTTGTGTTCCAAACTGAACTTCACCTTCTCTTAATAGAAATTAATTTACATAGACCCTGTACGGCAAAAGTTGCCCTAAAACCAAGAATTGAGGAGCACAGTTAAAACACAAAACTAGTAGTTGAAATTCTGTCACCAATCTGTGCCAGAAACCAGAGTCTTCTCCTGGGGCCGGGACTCGCCCTTTGCTTCAGTCTCCCACCGTGTCAAAAGATCCTGACTCGAGTATATAAGTTGACTTGTTCTTGATGCTAGTGACACTCCAGCTTCAGGATCAGAATTCCTCTTCTCATCAATGTGGCCGGTTGCCTGACACTCATTTTCAGAGAGTCTTGCGGGTCCCAGTCTTTCTTCTCACTGGTGGAGTCAGTGTGCCATGGCCCATGTCCTCGGGAAGTATGTGTGATCTTTGGTAATGTCCAGAGCAGAGCCACTATAGGGCCTCTGGACCCAACACACACACACACACACACACACACACACACACACACACACACACACACTGGCAATGCAGCTAGGACAGATGTGCCTCCCTGGCTGGTCACAGCCTGTCTTGGCTGGAGATACTTCCTTTCCTCCCTCTTCCAGGGAATATTGCCAAACGTCAGCCACAGCAACCTCTGCTGGGAACCCGGGTCATACATTGATTCAAACCATAGAGTCTAATGAGCTCATGGGGCTGAGCCCAAATCTCTGCTTTCTGCATGTTTAACTACGGAGTTACTTACCTTTTCTGAGCTTCAGCTGCCTCATCTTTAAAAGGGTTATTGATGACTCTACAAATATTTCCTAAGGAAATGTTTGACACAAGAGTTGGCTCATCATAGGCATTTAGTATGTTCGAGCTTCCACTGATGGAACTTTCCCTTTCCCAGTTATTCAGAGGCTGGGGCCCAGCAAAGCTTTGTCTTCATCTACCTCCAGCTGGCTGCCTCTCAGCTCCACTGCTTCTATTCAAGTTACTAAGATGAAAAAGCAGAAATCATGTGTTGCTCTCTGATCTTGTCTCCTAAAAGTTGTCTGCTGTTTCTCCAGCAGGCTGGATCCTAAAATGCCCCTCCTTAGGACTTATTTTCCCTAATCTTCTTTATCTCTGTCTCCAAAACAACATGTAATACTTATGCATCCAAGCAGATGGATAACTGCAGGGACATCAAAGCTCAGTCCCTTAGGCTACTAATGTCAGCAGATGAGCAATTCTTACCACAGCTGTGGAAGAGAAGGTAAGTAATCTGAACTGCTGGCAGAATACAATAAGTTTTGTAGGAGAAATGCAAAGAGAGGGATGGAATTCAGACCAGAAAAAGCAACCATGTAGAGGTATCACTGGAGATACAGTGTGAGAAAGACAGGGAGAAATTCACTGTATGGAAAAGAGTTGGAGGAGGCAGCTCAGGAAGAAGCTAAACCAAAAGAGAAACCCAGAGGTTGGAAGTTGTGGCACATATACAGCTTGGCAAAACCAACAGCTGAATTTCCAGCTTGTTTAACCAATAGTGAACCTCAGGTGTTACCATCTGGTTGAGCTTCTGTCCTTCCTGTATCTCATTCACTCTGTGCAGACACCAGAAAAAGTCCTTCTGGGAAAATGCAAGAAGTTGAAAGGAAGCTGAAAAATCAGGCTTGTGGACTGAAATTATGCCATGACTTTCTCCATGGAAAGTATGGTATCCTAGTGAATAGGACATCACTATAGTGTTCAAGGTCTCCTATTGTGATATATGCACCTACATAAGACGTATATACAATCACATTTTGATACAGACACATGAACTCAAATACACACATAGCCACGTGTATTGGTACATGCCACCATAGTACATCTCTGTGAACATGCACATGAGAATGAATATACTACAGGAATATCTATATGAATATGCAAATGTATACACAAAACAAATGCTGTAATTAAAATTTTGTATTCTTATGTGATTTAAGTCTCATTAATGAGAGTAAGGGAACACCAATTCATTTGTTTTCTAAGATATCTGTTTCAAATGTGCTATTTTTATAATCAGAAAAATACAATTTTCAATGAAATGAAGAATTAGAGAACCATAATCCTCATTTTCTTCTTCTTAGCTTTCCCTGCTTTCCATGGGATAACAGAAGTACTGGAAAACCAGTGGCCCCACTCTTTCTGCAATGCGTAGATCGGTGATGTCAGGGAACCTGCAGAGACAGAGGTGACAGACGCGAAAGAGTCTTCCTAAAGCAGAAAGATCAGATAGTGAGGTCTCCATCCCTTACTTTCAGAACAGACACATGAAATCTTTAAAATTCAGATTAAACAGTCTCTGGAGTTTCCTGCCAACACAAGAACAAACTGAGAAGAGAGATGGTCACTTTTCAGCCTCTTTTGCTTCTCTTCCACTCTCCCAATCAGGGTCATCTCCACCCCTTGATGACAGGAGGGGAGTAGGGTGTGTCGCCTGCTACTGAGACTTCACTCTGGCAACCCAGCAACTCCACACCAAAGCTACGCTTGGCCCACATAGAATCAAAAAGAATTAGTGAGCTAGAGATTAAACCAAAAAAGGTAGAAAGGAGCCATTCCACATGGTCTCAGAGGTCTGGAGGCAGAGTTTAGCTTTGTAGCAAAGGTGAGAGGAGCCACCTGAGGTCTCCAACAAGGCCGTGGCACTGTGTATGGGATGGGCAGTCTGGCCGCTTTGGGAGGATTAAGCGGAGCCATGCAGAGTGGAAGCAGATGGACCAGCTTGGTGACAGTGACTGAGGAAGGAGGAAATTCCCTTCCCACACTCAGGCAAATGTGTAGATTAATCCTATGTGCATGTGCAGGTGTGCACACATATTTACACACACTCAGAAAACACCCTCAGATAAGTGTGCTTCTGTTTACAGGCCCTCCACCCTGGGCCTTTATGAATTTTTAATTGTACTTAATGTTTTTATCATCTATTTTGAAAAATCACTTTTGACAAGCATATTTCATTCCTGTCCTTGTTTATGCAACTAATTTCTATTTTCTGTCTTTCTTTTGAGTTTTTATTGTTAATGAGCATTTTTAAGCATCTTTGCCAAGAAACTGCTGAAGCAGATTATTTGCTTAGGGTTTTCAGTCAGAGTGGTCAAATGCACAGACATTTGTAAGGGTCAGGACAGAGAGGACAGGGCCACCTTCCACAAGTTGACCCGAGTGATACCTGTATCATAAACAAATGAGAGTACCTGTTGTAGTCAGGGGTTGAAAGTTGAAAAGTTACATACAGGACACAGAATTTATAGTATTATTTACAATAATCACTAGAGTTAAATACAAGCAAGTAACGGAAATCTATCCACAACACTAACAACCTAGAAAATTCAGCTGAGGGCCTGGATCCCACAGCGATGTCCTTTATGAGTCCAGCTTAAGACCCCGACCCCATGACAGTAACACAAGTCTGTTCCACAGATCTGCACTGGGAAGGCTCAAAGGTCAGTGGTGGAAGCTAAAATGTCTATGGCAGAGGGGAGAAAGATCCGTGCCAGTAGGTTGAGGGTTCTACCCTGGAGCCTAGAAGTAATGTCCAAAATAAGGACTGAGGCTCCCCCAAAAAGTACCATAGCCGTCCTCAATGACAATGAGGTCCTGAGCTTCCCTGACAGTGAGAACAGCTGAGTTCATATCAGGAAGCCAGCATGACAAACCTCCTGGAGATTAAACAGCATACATCTTCCTGCCAGAGCCAGAAAATGATGCTCAAATAAGGACCAGAGCTCCCCCAAAGTGAATCTCAGCCATTTTCAGCAAAAACAATGTCCTGAGCTCCTCCAATGATAGATAACACCTGAGTTCATATCAGGAAAGCCAGAATGACAAGCTCCTCCAGGAGAACCAGCAGCTCCAAATAACAATACCACTGAGGAAACTCCACAGGGCTATGCACTTTCTATCCATGTATCCTTTTTTTTTTTTTTTTTTTTTTTGGTGCTGGCGACTTTCCTCAGGTGGGCCATCTGTACTCAGCATCACACTGATTCAATTCAGCTGGTGTTAAGTTGACCACCATTTTTTAATATCTATAACAATACCCATTTCCACATACCCTCCTCTTAGAATAAAGTTTGACAAGGTGATAGACAAAAATATTGTAGTTTGTTTAGTTAGTACTTCTTGGATATTAGCAAGACTCATCAACATTGGCTCTCCAGGTCTGTGGGTTCCACATCGATAGATTCAAACAACTGTGGATCAGACATAATTCAGAAAAAATGTATGAAAACAAGTATGGACTTTTTTTTATCATTCATTCAGCAATTCAGCCTAACCTTTATATAGGTTCCAACTGTAGCAGCTACCATAAATAATCTAGAGAAGATTTAAAATTCACAGGAGGATGCATGGATTACATGGAAATACTGCAGCATTTTACAGAAGTTGCTCAAGCACTTAAGGATCTGTAGGATCTGGGATGAATCCTCTATTGATATCAAGGAATGGCTGGCAATTCATGTACATAGTGATCCTCTTCTTTATTTTTCTGCGTTTGGACCTTAAAATAGAGTAGAGAGTTAAGCATTATGCAGGTCACTTATATCACAGATTTACAAACATTCCCACAGTGGGGACCCCTCTGTTGAGTTATTCTTTTGGCATGAATGAAGCCTCAGCTGTTCACACCAACATGTGGAGCAATTCTCCAAGGGGTGTGAATTAAAGGGAACGCCTGGAGAAGTGGTTCTAATTGCTGCTGCTCTGTGAACATGGAGTGTAACAAACACTCCAGAACTCTGGCCTGCCCCATGCTAGTCTTGCTATAAAGCTAACAGAACAGAGTTTGTGCTTCTCTAGTGAGAGAAGGAAGGATGTCATGTTGATGAGCAGCCACAAAGTACACATGTCATTACTCTTAGAGATACATTCCCTAGAAATTGTCCTTCTGAACAGTTCCCAGAGAAGGATGAACTCAGCCCTGGGGCCATGCATGTGAACCCTCTGTTACATAAAAGGATGCCTGGATACTTTCAGGAAGAATAACATCAGGTTTACTTTTCATTGGCAAAATATTGGAAATGTAAGAATTTAAAGGGGACTTACAAATCAGTGAGTAGAAAATCTGAGATTCTAAAGGTAAAATAATTCAACAAATTGTGGTTTTTGTTCACCAAATTTAGTCTTTCATTGATTCCAGAATAAACAGGTAAACCATTCAATGAAGTTCCAGCTTGGAGTCTGAATAGAATTTTACTCTAATCCTAAACAACCTAAGACAAGACAGAAATGGAGTTGTTGGTCTGTGTGTTTCTTTTAAAGAATATGCAAAAGGTAAATCCTTTTCCTCATCTAATTTTCCTATTGAATTCTGTGATTTTATGAGAAAAGAATTTGTTGAAGTGGCATAACTTTTAGTGCCTGTGTACTAGTGAGTCATTGGTCATGGAGGTCATTCTGGATGCTCTGGTCCTGATGAAACCCCACCCCAGCTGATCCCATGTGGAACAGATGCACCCTGTCCACTAGTTCCTGCCCGAGTCCTGGCCCAAAGTCAGGTCATGGTTTTGTTTGTAGCCACTAAATTTTAGACATTGCGGTAATGGATAACCAAAACCAAAGTTGTATTTGAGAAAAGAGCAGCTCCTTAAAGCAAATATATAGTTATTGTTTCTAGCAAAAGTATACATATACAGGCAGGACACATATGTTAAAGTCACAAGGAGACAAAGCCAGGGTCCTAGTTCTTCAGCTCCACAGCTGTGACTTCCTTGGAAATGTGGCTCATTACCTTGGATTCTCTCAGTTTCAGCTTCCAGGGAGAATGCTCTGCAGAGGGCTAGACTGAGCTGGATAAGTATCTGCACTCCATCACATCCTCCATCCTAAAAGTTGTCCTTCAGTTCTGCAAGCCAGCAGCTAGGTGCAAACCTTCCCAGGTCTTTTCCTGCCGGAAGGCTGTTCAGGTCACTCCTGTTTAAATTCCAGCTCTGTCTTTCAGCAAACTCCTTCGGTGTTTGTATTAGTCAGCTTTGACTTTTCTGACAAAAGACTCAAGAATAACAGCACCAAGTGAGAAATGATTATTTTGACTCTGGTGTTTGCAGCTGCAGCCCAGGTCAGTTGGTCCCGTTGCCCTGGATCTGAAGGGAGACAGAGCACTGTACTGCATGGACCTGCCCAACTTGTCGCGACCAGTCAGAATTATGACTTCATCAATGCATTGACCCGCTGATGGAGTTAGAGCCCTGGTGACCCAATACCCTCCCCAAATCCCATTAACTGTCACCAAGACTTCAACACAGTGAACCTTTTGGGAGACATTCTAGATCCCCACTGTAATAATGCTTGAAATCCACAAGCTTTAACTAAGACATAAACTTAAGAGAAAGCAGCTTCGTGGGAACATCAGTCTAATTTAGCACACCCAGAAACCGCAGCTTCAGGAAGTTTCATTTCATTGCTTAAGGTGTAGAGCCAGAACCAAAGCCCAGTCTTTGACTTTCAAGCCAAAGCCTTTACTCTGTTCCCGAGGGCAAGCAGGCTTAGGACAGAACTTTCCTTTCTCAATTGGCGGTGGTGAAATCAAGAACTACACAGGGGAAGTGCTCACTAGAGTCTTTAGCATATTGCAAAATCCAGACCACTAATGTAGGCCAGCCTCACACAGTACTGATGCTGCTTGGTGTTTGGTTTTGTCTCAGGTGATGCTTGCTCTGTGACTAACACTATTAACCATTTGCTCTTTAGTTTTACAAAGCATACAGTTATCCTTCCCACCAATTCACTCTCAAAAATTAATGAGAATCTAGTTTATATAAAACTTAATTTGGAAATTTATTTACCCTGTGCCATAGAAGATCTCAGCAGTGAGATAAAGACTGGAATACATTCATGAGATGTTCTTAAATCTCATAGAAAAACAGGATTTACAATTTCCAAGCAAATTAAAACTATGACTCTAACATCGATGCATTTGCTTAAAGGATTAAGTCAACTTCTGGGTTTTTTGTCTCTACTCTCAAGGTTGTAGGTGTTTTCTCTGTAGAACTGCCTTTTTCTCCTTATTTCTCACCTCTTGGTTTGACAAGAAGATAAGTTTTTCAAAGTCAAGACGCAGTCCCTCTTTTCCGCAGTGCACTCTGGGGTTTACTTAATTTCCACACTCCTTATATTTTAGTTTCACTAGTTATCTCACTTTTTCATTTCTGCACTTGTTAACACTTTCATCCTGACAATTACATACAGCTTCGTGCGTTGCTGTTTTTCACCTGCACAGTCAGTTTCCAAGGCCTTTACTGGCAGCCATGAATGTATGCCCTTTTCTTGTTGGCCACACAGTTCCTGACATGGCAGTAAAATAAGGGAATTCTTTCCATTTATTTATTTCTGCAACCAATACTTATGAAGAAACTTCTACATTCTAAGAAAACTGTTCAGCCTACAACCAGTGTGTTAGCATCGGGGAGTGTTTCTCTCGGGCTTTATTCAAACATCTTCTCCTTAAAAAGAGCAATCAAACCAAATAGGACACTGTGAGGAGCACATCTGAGGGAAACAGACGAAGAAGAAATTTCACAGAGCTGGGACAATGACAAGTGAGCATGCTTCATGTCCTTGAACATCTTAGGGACAAAGGAGCAGAGCTGGAATCAGAAGACAGAAGTTTTGGCTCCAGTTCTGTTAATCCAATATGTGACAACAGAGAACTTACTCAGGTCTTTGATGTCTGAAAAATGGGAAGGTGAGTTTGACAACCTGTAAATCCTTCCTTCCCAGTTCTAAACTTCTACCAACAAAGAGCAAGGTAAGATTCCTCCAGTTGCTAGCTACAAAGAACAGGACGAAATTAGAAAAATTAAAACTGAGGGTAGGTGTTAGATATAGTTCCTCTTAATAAAAGCTTAATAGAATGTGGAATTGTGCTCAGAGTAGAGAGATTAAAGTTCCCTGACTTAATATATTTAAAAATAAATCCTGCTAAATTTCATATACAGCTATCATTCTAACAAAGCCTTTGAAAATGAGTGTCATGGTTTATGTCTGTGGCCCCCAGGCCTCATGAGTTTGAATTGTGTATTTCTTATTAGTTCATTGTCTAGGGCTTGGATTGATGGTGTCAGTGTTCCACCCACAAAGGGGTGGAGCCAGGATGTGATGTAATGGCAGGAAGAAGGTGTGTCTTGCTCTTTGCTGGTTCCTGCTGGCTGTTTGCAGCCACCATGAACTGCGGCCCAGCCATGCCTGCCTGCCTTGGAGCAAACTGAGTGTGGACTGAAACCTCCCAAAACGGTAAGAAATAAACCTTTCCTTTCCCAACTTGGGCATCAGGTATTTTGTCTCAGCGATGAGCATAAAGTAACCACGACAATGAGTAAGAAAGTAAAAGAAGGGAGCAGAGGTAAATGAACAAGTATTTTTTTTTTCTGGAAAATCTATCATTGCATATCATTGCATAAAAGAATTTCAGTAGATTTCAGATATATACTATTCTCCACTCCTTAAACAAAAGCAAAAGAAATAAAATGATGTCAGAGCAAATGTTCAGAGTTTTCACTTAGATTCTAAGTGACAAATTTACAAATAACACCCACACACACAGAGACAACCCAGGACTGCAGATTTGGTCATCAAATGCACTGACTGCTTTGTGTATCACATGCAAACGTTCAGTAAGGAGGAGGGAGTCATCTGTCGACATCACAACAGACCTGAGTGATAGAGTAATCTGATAGGAAGAAGACATTTCTGGAGCACAGTGGTGACAGCTGCAATAAGCCAGGAGGTAAACTGTGCAGGATCCATTTAGCTCAGGGGGCCCCAGTGAGGGAAACAGTAAGTAGCAGAAGTTGAACATAAGCGAAGGCTGTGTCAAAGTCCCACGCCTGAGCAAATGTGCCCAGAAATCAGAAGAAAAGGACAGGAGAGCAATGGCACTCAGGAAAGAAAGAGGGGCCCGAGTGAAGACTTGTGGTCGATCTGGATCACAAAGGTCACACAGCTGGAGAATGAATGAGCTAGAACAGACTAGAACATAAGATTCCCATGATGCTATTTCATCCTTGGTTTAAAATTTAGAGTTCTTCCCTGGAAATATGTACTGGGCGCCCCAAGTGAGCTTCCATATATCTTTGCAGAAGAAACATGAGTTGGTTCTAAAGAGGCAGAAGGCAGGCAAATAAAAAGTAGACATCCAAACACATGGCCTCAAGGTACACAGCTAAGAAATAAAGGAAAATCCCAACAGCCTCCAACTATGAGAAAAAGCTTTCTTTTCTCCAACATACAAACTCTGTTAACCTGTGAGAGAAACATAAGGTTACACCTTAATGGAATTCAAGATTAAACAAATTTTAAGGTAGTTGTATATATATATTTTTTTTAAAAAGTCAATCAGAAAATTCAAACCAAAAAACTCCCCAGATAATTAGGTTGCTGACATCTTATCCACAGATTGTTTTTCCTTTCTGATATGTTAACTTTTAGGCTTTTCTATTTGTCAAATGGTCAGCAATGTGTTGGGCAAAACTTCCCTAAATCTTCACAGAAATATATGAAGTGTGCTAAGGTCTATGGATGAAGTTTCAAAATATGTACAAAAGGAATCTTTCAGAAATATAAGACTTTCTCTCTGCATCCTGTTCAGATGGAGATGTTTTAGAGTCACACGTCCTGAGGCAAAAAGAAAGGTGACTAAGATCATGGATGGATAACTCAGCCAAAGCATCTTCCTTGTCTAGAAGCTCAGTGAGTCTGGGAGAAGATCCATATATAGGTGACAGAGAAAGTACAGAAAACATGCAGCATTCAGAAAAAAACATATCCTAGAAGCCTACCAACATATCTTATATTCATGGAGGGTCTTTCATTTTACAAAGTTTTCTCTGGAAGCTATTACTGACTTTCCATGCAACTAAACTGATGTTTAGCAACATTTCCAATTTAACCAACACAGCACCAGCTGAAAAATAGATCTACACCCTAATGAGTGCTCTTTCCTTTTCTGCTGATTTCTTGCCTTTTTAATCTATTGTAATCTATGGTACAGGGGATTGGAACATTATTCAAGGGATTTATATTAAAATGTCCAAAGACATTGCTACAGATTTTATATAATAGTAAGTCAAGAAGATCTCGCCCACACATGCAGCAATGTACAGAGCCATGCAGAGCTCAATAAATAATTTCTTTGTCCCCTCCATCCTCCTCTGGATAACACAGTGTAGGCAGGAATAGAAAAGGAAGGAGACTCACATTTATAAAGCATCAACTATGTGCCAAGTAGGTATTTCACATATTTCTTTCTGTTCCTCTCCCAAGGAGTAGGACTTACCCTTTCGGTTTTAGAGGTCTCATTTCATAGTGGAAAAAACTGAGGATCAGAGAGGTGAGAGAAACATTTCCACCCTGCCGAGTGAGAAGGCAGCAGAGCTAAGATGTAAACCAGGTGGGACTGACATCCACACCTCTGACTCCCTCTCTATCACGAGGGTCACAAGACACTCACTTGAACCTTATAGATCCAGACATTTTCTCAAAACTAATCCCACTCTGTCTGCAGCACAGGCTGTTAGTGAGCCTCAGGCCTGGCAGAGGGCTTGGAAGCGGTCACCTTACTCTCCCTTTCACCAGCAAGAAGAGGAGCTTATCCCTGCTGAAGCTGGACCCCAGT
The DNA here is from genome assembly GCF_034190915.1 of Cavia porcellus. Lineage (NCBI taxonomy): Eukaryota > Metazoa > Chordata > Mammalia > Rodentia > Caviidae > Cavia > Cavia porcellus. The sequence continues at coordinate 19,436,510 of NW_026947506.1, forward strand.
TCCTGGGTAGAAGAGAGGCCTAGTCACAGGTCTCAGAGTCTGCTGTGACAGCAGCTGGGACCCGCAGAGACTGTCAGATCCTGAGGGCGGCCTGAGTTCAACTACAAAACCGTCTGAGCTGATTCAAGCCCCTGTCCCAGAGACAGCTGTCCTGTGGGGTGCCAAGGGGAAGTAATCGCCTGAGCTCTAGGGACCCTCTGATTCATGAAATGCTGCTGCGTTGACACACGGGAAGCTTTTCATGTCCAAAATTCCCCACACCAGCCTGTCATCTTCCCAACACACTGTCTTGGGCTGATTAGTAAAAGTGGAGACAGGAGTCAGTGATATGCATGGATCGGATAAACAAATATGTTTTCTGGAAGCCTAATGCTAATTATTACCAAGTGTTACTGTCTCAACATACGAGTGGCCCCATATGGAAGGAATTGTTTCCCACTTGTACTGCAGTTCAGTGGGGTCCAGGTAAGACCTCCTGGCTGTTTCTCCACACAGTGATGGAGGCATAAGGATTTCTTCCATGTGGTGGCCCCACCTTGGGAACTGCAGGTTGTCCTGGACTTCATCATTCAACCCTAATGGAAGAATGTGGGAGATTACATCGATACTTAACCACCCTCGCCCGGCAGCTGAAATACGGCACTTCTGCTCGCATGGTGCTGGGCAGACCTAATCCCATGCCCAGGCCAAATGCCAGGGAAAGTGTATGGGTTGGAAAAATACCGCCAGCGGGAGTCTCTCTACCCCTGCTGCATGAGACCCATCCAAGGAAGCACCAGAGACACAGCCAACCCTGCATTTGGCTCAAGCCCTGGATTTCCAGCAGTGCTGATCTTCTCTTCCTGGCCTGGAAAACTATGACCTGAAGTGATATATTATCTGCGCCTTTCCCACCAAATGCTCAGAGCTGGAACCCGGAAAGACAAACATCCTCACAGCTGTCACTTGGAGAGCAGATGGCAGGACGCCACTGTCCTTGGTCTGTCACACTTAGAGAAATGACCCTGGGTAGATGGGAGGATAGCTCCTGTTCTGGATGGGCCAGGTCCTCATGCTCTGACCCAGCTCTCTGCACTAGGCCCGCTGTCCACCACCCTCCCAGGGCCACTCCTGGGAAGAGTCTTCTCGTCCATTTTCTTCCCTGTGTCTGGATTTAAATCTCCCACAATCAGAGCCTTCTGGGTCCAGACTGGGACAGCTTTACCTTCTGCATCTGCAAGTTCCTCCTCAGAGACTCAGTCAACTGCACACTGTGCAGGATAAAGTTAGCTCTGTGCCGCATCCAGCATGCAGAGACTTATGTCCTTGTCCTCCTTCCTTAAACAATATGGCTTTTACTTTGTAATCCAGAAATGCTTCATGTATGCAGGTGGATATGTGCTGGTTAGGTGTGCACACTGTCACGTTATATTAGGAAATGAGTGACCATCTGCATATTTTTATATCCATCTGGGGTCCTGGAACCAAGCTCCACAGAGGTCAGGATCAGTGAAGATTCTGTACCACTCTGGCTTCCTCAGACACTTGGTACCCTTATGACTGGGCTGCCTTCATGACTCCGCTTCCCTTTGTTTTTATGCCCTGTGCCAGTAACCACTTCTGATGTCCTTTCCAAGGGCTCCTCCTAGAAAACCTGAGGTTTCCCAGAACCTGGGGATGTGTGTCATGAAACTTCACCGAGAGGGGATAGGTGGAGTTGGTCAGCCTGGTGTCCAAACACTCATATTTCTTTTTCCCTCATATATCTCCATCCTGAGCTTCACCTATGCTACCATGAGGCATCCGGAACAACTAATGGAAAAGCCACACCCTGAGGAATGTTAAAGTCTCACCACTTGGCGTTTCTAAATTTCATCTCTTGCTCTTTAGCCTCTCTGGCACTGGCAAATCCACTAACCCTCTCTGTTCCGACTTCCTTTCATATGTCGCTTATACATCAACAAACTCTTTCCAAAGTTGGTCTTTTTACAGTCATAACTTGACAATAACAGCCGATAATAATGCAGATTATCTCTATCAACAGCTATGATACTTTCTAGCCACTTTTTCTAGAGCTGTCATACAAGTGACCTGCTCACTGTATATCACAGACATCAATTTTGTTAACTGTTTTGCTGCTGGGTGTGGCAGGAACCATAATGTGTTGTCTTCTGACTCGGTTTCCTCCCTGGTGGCTATTTAACTGCCCAGCCAGTGCCTCTTATTTTAGAGATTTTTCTGGCACTATTTATTCAACTTCAGCACATTGAATTCCATATATGTAAAAGAAGGCAGGCCAGCAGCTGAATTAAACACTCTCTGAATCTCTACAATTTAACAGGAAGTCTGTTCACGTTACAGAAGATGCTGATCAAATGCTCTCCACCACACCCTTGGCTGGCTCAGAAATTCAGATTTTTTCTACCACGTTGCTCTGTTGCTTTGTGGCCTTCCAGCTGTGATGGCCTCTGAGGGTCCATTTACAGGGAGCCAGTGTACAGGGGCAAAGCAGACACTTAACTATGACCACTTGACACATCACACAAGCTTCCTGTTCATATCCATTGGTCAGACACCTCCGTGGCAAGAGCAGCTGGAACCAGAGGAGACATGGACATCAGAAAGCACTGCACACACACACACACACACACACACACACACACACACACACGGAAAAGGCCTCGGATTGCCTGTAGGTCAGCTCGGGTCTGTCTGTGTCTCAGGTCCGGCACCATGTTCCATGAGGATAACCCCTTGTATCACTTCATCCTCACCACCACTACACCACCCCACCCTCCAGGGTTCTGTTTACCATCCCTAAGCCTCCTTTCCTTACACAGCTCAAGAATGAGCTTACACACCTTCCAGTTTCAGAGGATGGTTACTAATCTCCAGAGAGAAACACAGACAAATGTACAGACAAACCTCTGACAGCCTTGACCATGTCCACAAACTCAACTCAGGTCTCTGGTTCTCAGCATAGAAGCCAATTATTTGAAAGTTCTCTGAACTGGCCTCTCTGCGTGTCTGGAGGACTCTGGATATCTGCGCCCAGACTGCTGGAGTTCCCTCAGGCTTCCAGGTGCAGTGAAGGAGAGAGGTGGGTTTGAGGCTTCCACATCAGCCTCCCCATTCCCGGCTTCATTTGGAGACCTGCTGAGCTCCCCATAGGTGGGCTGGCCCACACTACCAGCCTAGCCCAGCCTGTTTAGCTGCCGCGCCTGGCCATAGGTCTGCAGAGGAGGAGCTGGGCAGATCTGGGGTGCCCTCACTGGCCTCTCTGCGTGTCTGGAGGACTCTGGATATCTGCGCCCAGACTGCTGGAGTTCCCTCAGGCTTCCAGGTGCAGTGAAGGAGAGAGGTGGGTTTGAGGCTTCCACATCAGCCTCCCCATTCCGGGCTTCATTTGGAGACCTGCTGAGCTCCCCATAGGTGGGCTGGCCCACACTACCAGCCTAGCCCAGCCTGTTTAGCTGCCGCACCTGGCCATAGGTCTGCAGAGGAGGAGCTGGGCAGATCTGGGGTGCCCTCACTGGCCTCTCTGCGTGTCTGGAAGACTCTGGATATCTGCGCCCAGACTGCTGGAGTTCCCTCAGGCTTCCAGGTGCAGTGAAGGAGAGAGGTGGGTTTGAGGCTTCCACATCAGCCTCCCCATTCCCGGCTTCATTTGGAGACCTGCTGAGCTCCCCATAGGTGGGCTGGCCCACACTACCAGCCTAGCCCAGCCTGTTTAGCTGCCGCACCTGGCCATAGGTCTGCAGAGGAGGAGCTGGGCAGATCTGGGGTGCCCTCACTGGCCTCTCTGCGTGTCTGGAGGACTCTGGATATCTGCGCCCAGACTGCTGGAGTTCCCTCAGGCTTCCAGGTGCAGTGAAGTAGAGAGGTGGGTTTGAGGCTTCCACATCAGCCTCCCCATTCCCGGCTTCACTTGGAGACCTGCTGAGCTCCCCATAGGTGGGCTGGCCCCCACTACCAGCCTAGCCCAGCCTATTTAGCTGCCGCGCCTGGCCATAGGCCTGCAGAGGAGGAGCTGGGCAGATCTGGGGTGCCCTCACCTGCCTCTTTGCGTGTCTGGAGGACTCTGGATATCTGCACCCAGACTGCTGGAGTTCCCTCAGGCTTCCAGGTGCAGTGAAGGGGAGAGGTGGGTTTGAGGCTTCCACATCAGCCTCCCCATTCCCAGCTTCATTTGGAGACCTGCTGAGCTCCCCATAGGTGGGTTGGCCCACACTACCAGCCTAGCCCAGCCTGTTTAGCTGCCGTGCCTGGCCATTGGTCTGCAGAGGAGGAGCTGGGCAGATTTGGGGTGCCTGCATCGGCCTCTCCATGTGTCTGGAGGACTGTGGATATATCTGCAACCAGGGAGGGTCCACAGGTTCCTGAAGCACTGCGGCCTGTGGTGAGTACCCTAACCCGGCTGCGATTGAAGAACTGTGGAGCTTCCAAGGGGCAGGTGGGCGCACAGTGTCCCTGAGGCCCAGCTTGTCTGGAACTGCGGAGTTCTGAGCAGGCAGAGGAGGGCCACTGGTTCTGTAGGCCTAATGGCTTAGAGTAGCGCGGCGCCAGAGTCCCAGTAGCTCCAAAGATAGAAGGGGATTTTCAACAGATCCTGAGGAAGCTTTCAAGTAACACTTGAAACACAGAAATATAGGAAAATGACAAAACGAAAGACCAAATTACAACCTCAAACCTCCAGCCCATCTCAAGAAACCCTAGGAGCGATGTATATAGAAGAAAATATATCCCATCCACCTCATATATCGGACACAATAGCCACTGAAATTGACAAGCAACTCCAGGAAGCTTTAAAGAAATTCAAACTCGAAATAATCTCCCACATAAAAGAAGAAATGATAAAAGAAATGAAAGAGATTCTAAATATATCTAAAGAAAACACAGATAAAAAAATTGGAGGAACTAAACAAAAAGATAGAATCCCTAGACGAGCAATATAAGAAACAAACAGAATACATAATGCAGATGCACAGAGATATACAGGAAATAAAAAACTCCACTGAAAGTTGTAAAAACCGCCTTAATGAAAGTGAAGATAGAATTTCAGACCTTGAAGACAGGATTGCAGCTAGTGAACAGGAAAGGAAAGATCTTTTGAAAATAACAAGGAACCAGGAAACAACAATTCAACAACTGCAAGACGATGCAAAGAAGAATAACATAAGAATGATAGGGATTAATGAAAGAGAGGGAGACAACATGAAGGATGTCAGGAGGATATTTAGAGAAATAATAGCTGAAAATTTCCCAAGCATGAGATCAGAAACTGACATCAGGATCAGTGAAGCATATAGAACTCCAAACAGTCATAACCAAAATAAAACTACACCCAGACATATAATAGTCACCATCCCAGAAATCCAACACAAGAATAGATTATTAAAAGCTGTCAGAGAGAAAAGACAAATCACTTATAAAGGAAAACCTATCAGAATCACAGCAGACTTCTCAGCACAAACGATAAAGTCAAGAAGAGCATGGAGTGAAGTATTCCAGATCCTAAAGCAAAATGATTTCCAACCAAGACTGATATATCCTGCAAAACTATCATTCAAAATAGATGGTGCAATACGATACTTCCATGACAAAGAACAGCTGAAGAACTTCATGAACACCAAACCAACCCTGCAAAAAATATTGAAAGACAGTTTAGATACACAAAGGAAAAAACCACTAAGCAAAGCAAATAATTAAACAGAACAGAAAGATAAAGATGCTACAGCAGAGAGATAACATTCCTACAATTAACCAGCATTTAACAGTAATAACCATTAATGTAAATGGTCTCAATGCACCAATCAAAAGAAACAGACTAGCAGAATGGATCAAGAAACAAAATCCAACCATATGCTGTTTACAGGAAACCCATCTAACCCAGAAAGATACTCACAGACTGAAAGTCAAAGGATGGAAAACAATTCTTCATGCAGCAGGAATCCAAAAAAAGGCAGGAGTAGCTATTCTGTTTGCAGACAACGTGAACTTTAAACCAACAATGACCATAAAGGACAAAAAAGGTCACTACATACTCGTAAGGGGAAAACTCCAAGAGGAAGAGATAACTATCTTAAATATATACGCACCAAACTCCAGAGCACCCAGTTATATAAAACAATTATTAACAGAAATGAAAACTCAAATTATCAGTAACACAATTGTAACAGGAGACCTTAATACGCCACTGACACCAAGGGACAGATCAAACAGACAGAAAATGAGCAAAGAAATAACAGAACTGAATCACACCTGTGAACAAATGGGTTTGATAGACATATACAGAATGTTCCACCCAACAACATCAGAATACACATTCTTCTCAGCAGTACATGGATCATTTTCTAAAATAGACCATATATTAGCTCACAGAACATATTTAAGCAAATGCAAAAGAGTTGAAATCATCCCTTGCATATTATCGGATCATAGCGCTCTGAAATTAGAAATTAATGACAAAGGATACTGCAAAAATTCCGCAAACACATGGAAACTAAATAACACACTCTTGAGTAATCAGTGGGTCACAGAAGAAATTAAAGAAGAAATTAAACAATACCTAAAAGAAAATGAAAATGCAGATACAACTTACCGGAATCTGTGGGATGCAATGAAAGCCGTTCTGAGAGGAAAATTTATTGCACTGAGTTCCCACATCAGGAAAACAGAACGAATACAAATAAATAACTTGATGCTACACCTCAAACAGCTAGAAAAAGAAGAGCAAGTCAAGCCCAAAGCCAAAAGAAGAGAGGAAATTATAAGAATCAGAGCAGAAATCAATGCAATAGAGACTAAGAAAACAATCCAAAGAATCAATGAATCAAAGAGTTGGTTCTTTGAAAGAATAAATAAAATCGATAAGCCCCTAGCCAACCTTATTAAAAAAAGGAAAGAAAAAGCTCAAATTCATGCAATAAGAAATGAAAAAGGAGAAATCACTATAGACCCAATAGAAATACAGAGGATCATCAACACCTATTTCGAAAACCTCTACTCTCAAAAGTTTGATAACACAGAAGAAATAGACAGATTCTTAGAAGCATATGAAGTACCAAAGCTAGATCAAAAAGATATAAAACTGTTGAATAACCCAATCTCTGCTAATGAAATTGAGAATGTAATTGGGTCCTTGCCCACCAAGAAGAGCCCAGGCCCAGATGGATTCACTGGAGAATTCTACAAGAAATATAAAGAAGACCTAATGCCAACACTCCTCAAACTATTCAATGAAATTGAAAGGGAAGCAATCCTTCCTAAGTCATTCCTGGAAGCAAATATTACTCTAGTACCAAAACCTGAGAAAGACCCAACTATAAAAGAGAACTATAGACCGATCTCCCTAATGAACACAGATGCAAAAATCCTCAATAAAATATTGGCAAATAGGATCCAGCAAATCATCAAGAAGATTATACACCATGACCAAGTGGGATTCATCCCAGGAATGCAAGGATGGTTCAACATACGCAAATCAATAAATGTAATCCACCATATCAATAAAGCCAAAAATAAGAATCACATGATCATCTCTATAGATGCAGAAAAAGCCTTCGATAAGGTCCAACACTTATTCATGATAAGAACTTTACAGAAAATTGGAATAAATGGTCTTTACCTCAATATAATAAAGGCCATTTATGACAAACCAACAGCCAGCATCATACTAAATGGCCAAAAATTGAAAGCCTTTACTTTAAAATCGGGTACAAGACAAGGATGTCCTTTATCACCACTCCTATTTAATATAGTACTGGAAGTACTAGCCAGAGCAATTAGGCAAGAAAGAGAAATAAAAGGGGTAAAGATAGGAAAAGAAGAAGTTAAATTATCATTGTTTGCAGATGACATGATACTCTACATAGAAGACCCCCTAAACTCCATTGAAATACTCTTAGATACAATAAATAAATTCAGTAATGTGGCTGGATACAAAATCAGTACTCAGAAATCAATAGCATTCCTATACACGAACAACAAAATTACAGAGAGGGAAATAAGAGAAACTGGACTATTCACATTAGCAAGCAAAAAAATGAAATATTTAGGAATTACTCTTACGAAAGAAGTGAAAGACTTATACAGTGAAAATTATAATACACTGAAAAAGGAAATTGAAGATGATCTCAGAAAATGGAAAGACATCCCTTGCTCATGGATAGGAAGAACAAACATTGTGAAGATGGCCATTCTCCCAAAACTCTTATACAGATTCAATGCAATCCCAATAGAAATACCATCAACATACCTTATAGATCTAGAGAAATCACTCCTAAATTTCATCTGGAACCAGAAGAGACCTAGAATCGCAAAAGCAACTCTAAGCAGCAAAGACAAAGCAGGAGGCATCACAATCCCTGACTTGAAATTATACTACAAAGCAACAGTAGTAAAATCAACATGGTATTGGAATCAAACCAGAGCTGAAGATCAATGGAATAGATTAGAAGATACAACCACAACTACAAACACACTCAACCACCTTATCTTTGATAAAGGAGCCAAGCAGGTTCACTGGAAGAACGACAGTCTCTTTAATAAATGGTGCTGGAAAAACTGGCTCTCCATGTGCCGAAAACTAAAGCTAGACCCATGTCTATCACCATGTACTAAATTAAAATCTAAATGGGTCAAAGATCTGAATATTAAAACAGAAACACTAAATCTATTGGAAGACAAAATAGGTAAAAACCTTGGAGACATAGGAGTAGGTAAAGAATTCATGAACAGGACTCAAACCGCACGGGAAATACTTCCCAGAATCAATAACTGGGACCACTTCTTATTAAAAAGTTTCTGCATGTCAAAAGAAATCTCCAGCATAGTGAAAAGAAAACCCACAAACTGGGAAAAGATTTTAGTGAACTCTCTCTCAGACAAGGGCCTCTTGTCTAAAACATATAAAGAATTAAAGAAACTCAGACCTCCGAAATTCAAAGATCCAATCCAAAAATGGGCATCTGAGATGAATATGCAATTCTCAGATGAAGAAATGCAAATGGCAAATAAATACATGAAAAAATGCTCATCATCATTGGTCATTAGAGAAATGCAAATTAAAACCACACTGAGATACCATCTCACTCCTGAAAGAATGGCCAGGATCAAGAAAACCGACAACAAATGCTGGAGAGGCTGTGGGGAAAAAGGAACTCTCCTGCACTGCTGGTGGGAGTGTAGACTGGTACAGCCTTTGTGGAGATCTGTCTGGAGATTTCTCAAAAAGTTGGGACTGGAAATCCCATTTATTCCAGCTATTCCACTTCTAGGCATATTCCCAGAAGAACTGAAAGCATCATACCACAGTGATATATGTGCACCTATGTTTATAGCAGCACAATTTGTAATCGCCAGATCTTGGAAACAACCCAAGTGCCCATCAACTGAGGAATGGATAAAAAAGTTGTGGTATTTCTATACAATGGAGTATTATTCAGCTATAAAGAAGGATCACATTGAGATATTTATCAATAAATGGGCGCAGCTTGAGACCATACTCATTAGTGAAATAAATCAATCTCGCATGTGTGAATACCGAATAGTATCCCTAATGTAAATAATGATTCAAATATATAAAAATATGTGGTAATCATGATTCCCCATTAGGTGGCCTTGAAGCCTTATAAAGTTTTCACTCATTAATTAGAAAGGCTTTATTCTGGGCTTCTTGATATGAAAATATTTGAAGCTAGAGTATATGAAGTTTTATCCAAATATTTCAAGGAAAAAGACACTATGGTAACTACTATTAAGTCAGGTTATAAGGTGGTGAAGTACTAGGTTGTTGAAACAGTCATGCTGTGACCTCTATTGTTATATTGTTATGTCCTGTTTTATCTCAATCTCCCCCTTATTGTTTCAAAAAAAATTATTTAGTCATTTCTTATGTTTGTCTTAATTAAAGAAAAAATTCAAAAAAATTAGGATATATAAATAACTCTTTTTGATTTCCTATTAACTTGTTTTGAAGTCCTGAAGTACTCCCACGATCTTGTTTTGACTGATTAGACTCTGTTCCATTCTATATGATAGTATCAAGTTTGAAGACATAGGCAACTACTTTGAAGACAATAAGATTCACTAAGATACCCATTCTGGTTTGACTATTGTCTTCTTTGGAAGTCCTGTAATGTTTACAATGCCTAAGTTTTATTGGTCTTGTTCTCTACTGTTTTGTCCAACTTTATAATATCTAATGAGATAGACAATTCTTTTTAAGGAAACAAGGGACAACGTTGATAACCATTGTTGATAAACTTGTACTCTGTTCTACACCATGTGCTACGTCTATCCTTGGTATTGACTGACAGCTTTGTTTTGCCATATTTGACTGTATTCTTCCCCCCCCCCAAAGAAAGTAATAAGCACTAAGGAGTAATAAAATCCAAGATGTGTAAATTTTGTTGTAAAAAAGAGAGGGAAAAAAAAAAGAAAAAGAGCTCTAACGGATATAACAGCAAGTGTGTTTGGGGGTGTTAAATAGCTGACTTTATCAATGTTTTTGGAACATTGAACACAGCTGTTTGCAGTCTCCCTGTTTGAATGTCCACCTTGTGTTCTTTGATACTGTGATTTGAGGAACTATTTTCAAGAAGATAGTGTGTAATCTACTAGCAGGTGATTTCTTACTGTTATGTTTTTTTGTTTTGTTTTGTTTTGTAGTTCTGTATTGCGTGTACCCTTACGCCGCTTTGGTTTGTTTTGTGTTTTTCTCTTTTTCCTCTTAAATAAAAAAAAAAAAAAAAAAAAAGAAAGTTCTCTGGACGCCTGCTCTGAACTGCAGGATGAAGGAAGGTGCCTTCATGTTTCTTGCCTTTCGGTATGAAGGCGTAGAAAGGTAGAACACTAAGTGACTCTGAGACGATGATCCAACAGTTTTCTACATGGGCACATCACAGAAACACTGCTCTAACAAACAGGTCAGCATCTGCCACCTGTGGTGAGAGCAGCTCTCCAGTGCAGAGCTCAGCTTTTCCTGTCGCCAAGATTCATCCTAAGTGTTTTACACCTGTAAAAACCTATGTAACACTCACAGAACTCTCTGTGCTATCGACTTTTGTCCCATGCACAGACCTCGGTAAATGTGGAAGAGAAAAGATGAGCCACTTTCCCAAGTTCAGTGATACCGATGCAAACTACAGAGTCCAGTCTTGTAAGAATGTAACAGGCTGCATCAGGATTATGGAGAAGCCTTGCAAATGGGAGGAATCATTTTCCTTTAAGTCTCTCCTTTTGACCAGGTTTGAGGAAGAGATGATTATCTCTCATGATGGACCTGGCAGCTTTCCTCCAAAGAGCCTCATTCTGAACTTACCTCTCCAATCTCAAAGCTTCCATATTTAATATTCAAAACTAAAATTCAAGAACCCTTGTGTAATTATGGATACTGTATCTAGACCACAAGAACACTGAGAATCTTAATTAGCCTATGTTTCACCAGCAGCTGGCTGACTCAGTGTCAGCATGAAGAAAATACTAAATAAAATTACAGATGTCATGCTGTTTTGGTTACTATAACTTTGCAGTATAGTTTGAAATCAGGTAGTATGGTATTCTCAATTTTGTTCTTTTTGCTAAAGATTGCTATAGCAAGTCAAGGTGATTTTTGATGCTCTAAAAATTTAGAATTTTTTCCCTATTTCTGTGTAAAATACCACTGATGCTTTCATATGAGCTCTGTGTTGAAGCTAGAGATCTCTTCATGTAATATGAACATCTTAAAGAGTTTTTAAATGTTCTTCTAATCCATGAGCATGAATATTCTCTCTATGGAATATTTTTTCCATTTATTTGTGTCCTTTTCAAGTTACTTGATCAGTTCATAGTATTCATTGTCAAGATCTTTCAACCCCTTGGTTTAATTCACTCCTAAGTATTTTATTTTTGGGTGTTATTTTAAGAGATTGTTTGCTTTATTTCTATATCGGATAGTTTGGTACTAGTGTACAGAAATGCTGTTTGTTCTTGTGTGCTGATTTTGTTTCCTTCCTTCAGCTTCACTGAAATCTTTTATTAGTTCCAGCAGTTTTTGGTGGAGGCTTGGGTTTTTATGTATAAGCTCATATTGGCCTTAAACAGGAGCAACTTGACTTCCTCTTGTCCAGCTTGGAAGTCCTTTATTTCCTTCTCTTACCTAGTTGCTCTTGTGTTGATAGAAGTGTAAATTTATATGGTCATTACAGAAAACAGTGTGGTGGATCCTCAAAACCTGGAACTAGAACTACCGCCTGCTTCAGCAATCCTTTTAGAAGGGCTGTCCTCCAAGGAAATGGAATCGGTACCACCGTACATCACAGAAGCACCTGCACTCCCTGTTTACTGCAGCGCTATTCACAATAGCCGGGTGTAGAATCAGTAAAGGTACCTGTCAAAAGACAAGTAGGCAAAGACAGTGTGCTTCCCATCCACAACGAAAAACTGGCCATGAGAAAGGGACGGCATTCTGTCATTTGTGATGGCCTGGATGAACCTCTAAGACATTATGTTAAGCGAGCTAAGTGAGGCCCAGAAAGGCAATTGCTACATGACCTCTCTCATTGGTAGGGTCCAAACAGCTGACCGTGTTGGAATTCACACATAGAATAGTGATTCCAGAAGCTTAGCAGGCAAGCGGGGAAGGAAAATGAAGAATGGTTGTTGTGTACCAAAAGGAGAAGCAACCCCTGGAGTCTACTGCGCAGGAGTTGGCTGTGGTTCCCAATGATGTACGACCCATTTCTCAGGACCCAGGAGAGAGCTGCATTAGGGTTCACTAGATAAATGGAACCTGCTGGGTACACCTGGCTTCAAGAGAGATTGACTTGATGGGCTCACACGACAGAGGCCATCTGTAGCCAAAGCACCAGCGCTCAGGCAGAATCTGGAGCGTCACAAGAAGATAAAAGAGAGGAAGGCGGCGGGGCAGCTCCTGACTGGGGATCCCTGAGGCAAAAGCTGGAGACCCAGAGTCTGGTGCTCACAGCCAACAGCAGATGGAGAGGAGCGAGGTGTGTCAGCGCTCCCCCTGCTTCCTCCCGGGCTGCCGCAGCCTGCTACAGGTGCTCCCGCATCAGGGCCGGCCTCACCCCACACCCTGCCCCGCGGCCGTCTTCACGGGAGACACTGACACACTCGAGGAACTGCGCGCTACCGAGTTCGTGGGTGCGCTTCAAGTCAGCCCAGTCGGTGACCACATTAGCCATCCTGGAAAACTGTGAATGTTCTCACCACGAAAAGGGTGAATGTTTGATTTTAAGGATCTGCTAAATACCTGATTTAATCATTACACAAAGGGCACAGGTAGCAAACCCTCACGCCGTGTCCACAAATGTACATCAATGAAAACCAAACTAAGATTAAAAAGAAAGCCAAAAACTTATGAATAAATATTTTAAATGGAATATTGAGGAAATAATTATATTAACAGGAAAAAATTATAACACTGTGAGTAAAATTGTGATTTTGCTCTAGAATCATATAACAATAGCTGTCTACCCTGAACATATATTTGAATGATGCTTTAATTCTATTTTCTCTTCTTCTGCTTTTTTCTCCCTCTCCTTATTTCTCACCTCTTGATGATAAGAGTTGTACATGCTTATTAAGACCATTACTCTTAGGTTTTTAAATAGCATCTTTGTGATTTACATAATAAAATATTCAGCTACATTTTTGTCAGTGTATAAAGATACAGAAGATTAGGAGGAACTGAATAGTAAAAGTTATTCATAATTACAAGAATTTGAGGTCATTGCATGTGTGAAAATTCCTGTATCATACTGTGACATTTAATTTAGAGACAGATTACATCTTCATATTGAGATAGTCAGCTATATCCCTGGCCCTAATTCCTCATTATTAATACATATTTCTTTTGTTAGTTAGTGGTGTTACATCATTTTAAATTAATATAATTTACATACTTGAATTAAGATTTTGAATATATTTTGAGGGCTATCATATCTTTATATATGACATGTATTAACCCAGGAAGGTAGAACAGCTGTGCTACGTCCTAATGTACACTGGGGCCAGGAAGCTGGAGCATCAGTGTTACGCTTAGGGTTAGTTTGGGGCTGGGAAGTTGGAACATCTGTCATGCCCTCAGATACACGGGAGTCAGGAAGCTGCAACTGTGGGGTTAGAGTTCTGGCTACGGATAGAACCCTATAGAACCGTTAGAACATCTGCGGTACGTGCTAGGACACTTCTACTTCCTTGGCTCAAGCAGCTCTGCCTCCCCAAGTGCCTGTTTCCTCCCTCCACTCCCAGGCAGAAGGTGGGCGCTCCTGGCTCAGCCCACGGCCCTGGCCTTTCACCCCAACCCTCTCTCCTTCTTCACTTATGTGAAGCCAGCATCTTCCTTGATGCTCTGGATCACACAAGAACTCCCACACAGAGCACCGGGACAGAGTCAGTCAGGTTGTCACAAGGGCAAGTTCTTGGCCCACAAACTCCTCAGCTTCATGTACACTGGTACAGTCAAACAGATAAATAATTCTCCAAATGGAGTCCTTGGCTAAATGAAGGATGAATAAAACATAGTTCAGTTCCATAGTTTTTTTTTCACCTAAACTGTATCCAACAATGCCTTACCAGTAATACATTAGATAAGTTACTAAAGGTTTCTAAAATTGGCAAGATCAACCTCAGAATTGTTCAAAATCTCTTAAGACAACCACCTTAGTGAGTCCAACTTACACAAATACAAATCACTGGAATTTCTTTAATACTTAGAACAGTGCTTTTATTCCTCATATGACTAGCGCTATCTTAAACTGTCCCTGAGTTTCAATTTCTGTTAATTTTGACATCATAACTTCTCCTTATCCTGTCTGGCTTGATGATTGATCAGTTGCTTAGCCCTACAGTACACAGTTATGCACATTTATATCAACAATGCATTTATATGTAATCATCCAATAGGCAGGAGACTGAGAGGCCAGGAGTCTCCACTTTTGCACATTGAGTCTCTGGTCCTAACCCAGATTTTTAGGAGCTGTTCAGGAAATACTGCTAGTGAATGAAAATAACTGCATGTTTGTTCCTGCCTCATAACTCATAGCTCTGATTTGTCTCTTTTTCTTTCTCTTTCTTTCCTTCAGTTGCAATTATTTGGACCTCAGACTTTGTTCATTTTATAAACTTGGTTCTTTGGCGTTTCTCTGGTTCTTTGGCGTTTCTCTAGTTCTTTGAGTTTGCACATGTCCTTCCACAGCATTTGTTTTTCTACTGAAGGAAGCCTGGAGGAGTTTCTATGGTTAATAATCAACTATCCCCATAGACTCGCCTCCCAAATAATACTATGAATGAAATGCAAAATCCTTTCAGAAGAGAGGAGGAATATAGGGTCAAATATAAGAATTAATTAGTAATTAAACTAACATACTATTAGTATTCACAGATTCTAATCTTTCAGCCCTATGAAGTAGTCTTCAGTGAAATATCTATTTAATTTCAAAAACTAAAAAATGCTGGTATTACAGACAAAACATTGAGAGAGCTCATTCCTGCCACCAAAGAAAGTAACCTTGAGCTGAAATACATCAGACTCCCTGCGGAGAGCTTCCTGAGACTTGTCAAGGATCTCAGAGCACAGATAATTCCTAACTGCTCTAATGCCCTGCAGCTTCCTCTCTCTAGGACCCAAGGCTCAAATGCCACAGCTTGAACGAGGAGACGGTTGTCTGGCTCACAGTTTCCAGTGGTTTCAGACCAGAGTCAGCTGGCACCAAGGCAGAAAGGGCATCGTGGCAGAGCCTGGCAGCCCAGGAGCAGAGAGAAGCAGGGAGCCAAGGACAAGCTTCCCAGGCCACGCCGCAGTGACCCCCTCATCTGACTGGTCCCCGCCTCCTGAAAGCACATTCAGCTCAGAACTCATCAGCGGATTCATCCTCCTGCAATCCAATTACCTTCCAAATAGAGGAGGCTTTGGGGACAGTCTAGTTCTAACCACAACAATCCTAAATTGATTTTCTTGGAATGGCACAGAAGGTCAAAATGTTACTCCAATTCTCATTTCCTGTATCTGCTTTTGTAATTGCATTTCTTCGATCTTATAAAAGAAAGACATACTTCACACATTCTGTCCCCAAACTGTTTTCTCTGATGCACTCTAACAATAGTAATAATCATGGTACTTCACTAAGTAAAGGGACAAATAGGATAATAGGAAGAATTCAGTGTTTGTTTACGCAGAGCACTATGAGCCTACAGAAAGCACATCTGAATAGTATACTCTTGGCTCATAGATCAAGTTGTGGTGTTAGAAACTGGGTAGTCGAATGTTAATTGATTTTCTTCTTCTATTCTGTGATGAAAATAAAAAACTGCACTACCTTTGCAGGAAGTATTGTTATTGAAAGGCAAAAAAAGCATCAGAAAGAAATATTTTAGCCAAATGAAAAGTTTTAACAAGATCATCCACCTTATTTTTCCATCTCTGACACAGAATTCAGAGGTGAAACCACTTTTCTCCAGGACATACTTTAGCACACTAATTCGAATTGAAAAAATGAAAACCTTTCTTGCTGCAAAATAAATCTGATTTGGTTTCATTAGTTCACAACAAAGGCTGCCTTTAACAATCTGGTTAAATGACAGTCATATCATTTTAATTGAATAAATCACATCTTGAATTCTAAACTTTAGATTTAGAGTATAATTTAAAAGTTCATAATAAGGTAAAATATTGTACTGGCAACAATGTAATAAAATAATTTCTCTTTATTTTCCTAGCCATTCCATATTACAATGACTTAAACAAAGCTTCTAAATGAAAAAAAAATGATAACAATACTGACTAATAATTTTTAAAACTTCAGAAAACCTTGAGGATGTGAATAAATTTAATGATTAGATGACAAATACTTTTTAGGGTTCTACACTTTGACACTGCCAAAATTGTGAAAGTTTATTTGTCAACTGACAGCTTGTTTAAAATAATTTAATTGTTTTTATTACTATTAAGATTATAACATAGCATGTGGGAGACGTTGAAATAAGTGTGTGTACACGTAGACACATATACACATCAGCTATGGCAAAAACAACATGGAAAAATCTTCCTATCGACCTCTCCTCCATTCTGTTGAAGCCTAGTTACTGCGCACCCAACAGAGTTAAACTGCTCATTCTACTCATTCAGTGTCCTAGTTACTAATGCACCCTGCTGACAGTGAGTTGTGCCTTCCTCCCAGGCTGTAGAGTCCTGTCAAGTGCCAGTTCTGTTCCAGCTATTAAACATTTGTAATATCATCTAGGGTAAGAATCTTCAAAGATATGAGAAAAGAATTTCCAGCCCATTCATTCCATGGAGAGATATTTTAGAATAAAAATAACAACTGTCACAGTCTTCATTTCCTAAACCATAATGAAATAATTGCTTTGGGCAATGCTTCACATTTGTTAAAACAAACTGATAATTGGTTAGTTGGGAACTGGGCTTTCAAACAGTGCTACAACAATACCACTATTTATTAAAGAAAATGGAAAATATAATTACAATGGAGGCATCAGGAAGTCAACACTGATCCACTGATCAATTTCATGAGCTCTAGTGGGGTTAGCCAGATACTAGATTTTATCTGTTGTGATACACCATCACTTATATATAATCCTTAACAAGGACCCTATCCAAACCATTTAACTTAGCTTCCAAGTTTTAAGTCTGTAAATCCAAACAAAACTATAAGAATTAATCAGAAAAAAATGCGAACTATCAGACACTGTTACGGTTTGTGTTTGGATGCCCCAAAGTCTCATGCAATCGTGGATGCAGCTGAATCTAGCATTTGTGAATGTTTCACTGTCTAGCACTAGGACTGGTGATGTGAGTGCTGCACCAGCCCGGGGCAGGGAGCCAGTATACAATGTGAGGGTGGGAAGGAGACATGGCTTTCCATCTTTGGCACTTTGGCTTTGCCTGTTTGTCACCACCATGAACAGTTGCCCCTCAGCTATGTCACCCTGCTTTGAAGCCAATTTAGTATGGACTAAAACCCTAAAAAACTATAAGCTAAATCTTTCTGTGCTTCATTTTGGGCATTTTGTTTCAACTATTTGTGCTTCATTTTGGGTATTTTGGCTCAACTATTAGAGAGAAGTAACCAAGACAGACATTCCAGAGAATAATTAACCCACTCCCGTAAGCAAGCCCATGCTATCAAGAAAGAGTCTGTGCTAGATTATGAGAGACAAGGAAAATAGTGACGATGAAACAAGTTCTTCTGGTAAGTTGAAGAGTGACCTGGAGAAACCAAGTATAAAACTGTTTGGGGATTGTCTTGGCCTGTGCTACACCACTGTACCAGGACACCACAGACCAGGTAACTTACAAAGGTTGGAAATTTATTTGGTTTCATTTTTCTGGAGGTTGGAGAGTTAAAGAGCATGAGTAGCATCTGGAAATGACTCTGCACTGAATCTTCCTCAGACATGATCTAGAAGGACTGGAACAGAGACACAGAGGGGCACAAACTTGCTCTTAATAAAACCACTCCCAATTGCACATGCATTCCCTGGATGTCTATGTGATCTGTTCATGAGACCAGAGCTCTCACAATGTAGTTACCTGTCAGCAGGCCCCACCTCCCATCACTGTTGCATGGGGGCTAAAGTTTCCACCATACGGAATCTGGAGGACATATTCAAACCATTGCAGGGATTAGCTTGGTAAACACTGGTATTATCTGAGTACCAAATAAGTTGAAATCATACTGCAGTGAAAAGGTGGGGACAATTAACCAGAACAATCTAGTCATTCTGGAGCATAATATTTTGTGCAGTGTAATCAGGTTTTGATAAAAACAGAATTATTTTTGCCCACACACATGCCCAGTGTAAAAAAAAAAGCATAACAATATGCACTAACTATCAGCAGTGTAATACTGTTCCCATCTCATAACCAAGGATGCAATATGAGACAATGAATGCTTGAAATTGTGGAAAGCACATTTTCCTATGTATGCAGATGATAAAGTTTGTTTCATAAATTAGGTGCAGTGAGGGATTAACAACAATAACTATAATGAATTGGAATAATTATAATAAGCTGTAGTGAATATTTTGTGGACATGCTATCATTCTCAGTTTCCTAACTGTTCAGCATTCCTGCTCCTCCATGATGACGATAACCCAGTGCCTATGTGATGGATAGAGATGGGCTTAGGAGTGTGGCACAGGCACTGTGTGGCATGGGAAGAGGCTACTGGCTTCTTCCTCACACAGAACTGTGCTATGCTGGGACAGACCATCTGATGATTCGGTGTCTGTTTGAGGGGCAGGTGGAATGTGCCTCATGGATACACTGGATACAGGGTCATTTGTGTCCCAGGATGGAGTAGGGTGGTTGAGGGGTTTATCATGCTACCCAGATGAACACACAATTTGAAACATGGTTTATTCAACACTCAAGTTTTCCATTTAACAGTTTTTGGACCATGGTTGACCACTGGTAACTGGAATCATAGAAAACAAAAATACATGGATAAGACACTGGTTGTGATCACCAAACTATAAGAATGCAATGGTTTTTGTTTTTTCTTCTAATAATTTTGCATGACAGTGTTACCTCACCTGCTTCAACTACAGGGCTCAATGACTGAAAAGCATCCAAGTCTGGTCTTGCGCAGTGGATTAAAAATGCTGGGTGGATCCATAGCCACTGCCAAGCTTTAAAAATTGGGTATTTAGCAGGAAATAGGAAAGCTATTTGAGAATGAAAGGGAATTAGGAAAGACTCATTTTATTATTCTGAGCCTTTGTTTCCTGCTAGAGCAGTGCCTTGGCTGTATCTCCTTACCATGTGAATTACCCAAATGGCTGCTGCTCACACCTAGTCCATACCCACCATCTCCATATTATAGCTAAAAGTGAAGTCTAGCACGCCTTTGGAGGGTGTCACAACATTGGTTAAAGAGAAGAAAGCTCTCATACATATGAAGGGCTTGTACTTTGTACCTGGATGTTGGCTTGGATTACACAGGAGCTAGCATTTGTCAAAGATCATCAGCAAAGTGTACATTTGTGTTTTGTGCATTGTATTATATGTAAATTTTACTTTAAAACCTAACACTATTCTTGAAATACACTCTCACCTATTCAGAAGAAAATATGCCAAACAACAATATACTTGAATGAATTATAAAAAGATACATGTGTGATAAATGTTAATGATAGTACCTAAGCAATAGGCATAACATGTTTACTGTAAAATTCTTTATTGTTTCTATATATTTAATTTTTAAAATTAATTTTAATTAATTTTATTTATTGTTTCTATAGTTTTCATATAGAATAAGTTTCCATGGTTTATTTCCAATTGTGTTTTAAAGAAATTAACTAATTTTAATAGATAAAAATAAAAAAATAGAAATATTTTCTGAATATGCTTAACTCAAGAGGAAGTCAATTTTAAACCTCAGATTGAATCCACGCAATTAAGAATAATAGCTCTTCACTGATTACCATACGTGGAGCTCCTCAGGGGAAATGGATTGTTGATGCCTAAGAAAGGATACTACAAAAATAGTCACACACACAAATCCAAACATTGAAAATGTATCTTCTAATCTTTCTAAAAGAAGTTTTAATGAGATTTTTGCAATCAAGGAATAATTATCTTCTAGTCTAGGTCATATTCTCATAGACCCAGTTTAGCTGTACAACACATATGCTCAGTGATTAAATGGAAAAGAAAAAAGAAACTTTTCAACAAGATAGAGTTCCTATGCTGAATTCCAAATCTGTGAGTGACACAGTTATTGCGGAAGGACAGAGTCAAAGACTCAAATCTCTCTTTCATGTCAAAGAAATAAGTTTAAAGCAATACTGAATCTCTGTGTGAATGTGTGGTCAGTCACAAAATCTACAGGAATGGAAACCTTATTCACATACCCAGATATCTAAATTGAATGTGTGGAAGTTATACTGGGCTATTATGAGGCTGAACATGGAGAATGATTTCAATTATAGTTGAGAATTAAATCAAGGGCTAAAGTCCTGAGGCCTAGTGTACAATGATTAAGCTGGCAATGTTTTACTCCTTCCCATTAAGGAGAAATAACCAGCATTAGTGTGCTTCTACCTGACAGGGACAGCAGTACATTTTGCCTCAGGGTGACTTCTCCTGTGCAAGTAGGTGCTGCTATTTCCTCAAGGATACTTTACTATTCTGCTGATTTCCATCTCAGTGATTACATTGGTTATTCATAGAGATAAGGTTGTTTAAGGTGTGATCCTCCTGTTAGGAGACTAGGGAGTAACTCCATGAAATTGGAAGGTGGCCACTTGAAATTCTTCATGCTGCTAAACAAGCAAACCTGAAAGAGGTTACAGTACTTACTGCAATGATTGGTCATAATTACCAAAAATAAATATAGAAATGATTTTGCACATGATAGGTAGAGAGGAACATGGATGAATTTAGTGATTATCCTCATAGTACTGAGCTTTACCGTTACAGTTAATGATGACTGCATGGTTATGGATGTCAAAATGGCTACACTCATTCACAGTCTCAGGAATGAAGGTTTGTGTTGTTCTCCTGGCCAAAGAGCACTGATCACTGCTGTACTAGTTGAAAACAGAGAGAATATAAATTGCATATATCCCATACCTGAAATCCCTTCCTTATTGTCTCAGGTATCTGTGTTTATATATTTCACCCAAGATTCAATTTGGTTTTATTTCTTTCACCCATTCTGAGTTATTTTATTTTATTTTATTTTATCTTATTTTATTTTTCAGCCCCAGGAATTGAACCCGGGACCTTTGCACTGAACTACATTCCTACCCCATTTTAATCTTTTATTTTGAGACAAAGTCTTGCCAAGTTGCTACATTGCCCGGGATAGGCTCAAACTTCCAATCCTTTCCAATAAACCATCTCAGACTCCTACTATGTGGTGCTGACAGTGAACTTTACAATTTAGTACATGTTTATGGAATAGCAAGACTGATTGTGAAGGAAGCAGAGAAGTGAACATAACCTCAGCTCCTAGACTTGGACAGAATCCAACACTTGATGGTACTTGGCTGTGTCCTTCAGGATCAGTGGTGACTACATTATAGATAACTAAATCAGGTAGAAATATAAATAGGCAATCAAACAGGGCAAGGCCCCCTAGGGAGTCAGTGCAGATGACAACACATCAAAACTGTGACTAAAAGTACATCTGAAGAAGAAAATTCATAATGGTCAGATTGATATATTTCTCAGTAGGGGTAAACCTTTATCTCAGTAGGGGTAGGTCATCCTCTCTTACCTGCTAAATCTAAGACTAAAACTATTAAGATAATACTAGAGACAAAATTAACACTGTACATTATTGACTAAGGTTAATGATGCCACCCTTATGCCCTTGCTACTAGTGGGCCAATATTACCAAAGCAACTATACTTGTAATCTTATTAGTTGATCATAATTTTGTCCCACATTGTAACCATCTCATGATTTTGCTTTATAAAACTTAACTTTGAGAAGTGGGGTCACTGGCAATTCATTTGGGGCCCCTCCTGTCTCTCATTCCAGTCCTTTTCCCCATTGTTCCCTAGAATTCATTCTTTGCCTTAGGAGACCATGAACTCTGCATATCTGAGTAGCATCGCCCCTGTATCATGGGTGCATGTTTTCTTCAGGAGTATGACAATGAGACAGCACTGTTTGGAGGAAGGGAAGGCTACATTTGGTCTCTGGGCTGATAAAGAATTGTATGAATTGAGACAAATGCAGAGGTTCATTTTACCTCTTACCACAGAAGAAGCCAGTGAGGCCAGTTGCTCACTGCCCATACCTCCTGTCACCTAGAGAAGAGACATTCCATCAGTGCTCCCACTGAAAGATGGGGAAATGGGTGTGAATTATTCACAGTATGGTTGATGGTGAGCATCCAGCCATTTTGTGATGCAGCAATATCTATTGTCTGGAGAGACTACAATGGTAGCATCCCAAGATGCTTTGCACCATGTGGCCTGGCCTGTTTCCTGCAGTTTAACTTTTCTTAAAACCTGTCTGTCTTCTAAGGATTATTCTGCAAGACTTCTTTTTTTTTTAAGAGGAAAAAGAGAAAAACACAAAACAAAACAAAGCGGTGTAAGGGTACACGTAATACAGAACTACAAAAAAAAAAAAAACATAACAGTAAGAAATCACCTGTTAGTAGATTACATATTATCATCTTGAAAATAGTTGCTCAAATCACAGTATCAAAGAATACAAGGTGAACATTCAAACAGGGAGACTGCAAACAGCTGTGTTCAATGATCCAAAAACATTGATATAGTCAGCTATTTAACATCCCTAAACACACTTGCTGTTATTTCCGTTAGAGCTCTTTTTTTTTCTTTTTTTTCCCTCTCTTTTTTACAACAAAATTTACACATTTTGGATTTTATTGCTCCTTAGTGCTTATTACTTTTTTGGGGGGGGAGAGAATATAGTCAAATATGGCAAAACAAAGCTGTCAGTCAAAACCAAGGATAGACATAGCACATGGTGTAGAACAGAGTACAAGGTTATCAACAATGGTTATCAACGTTGTCTCTTGTTTCCTTAAAAAGAATTGTCTATCTCATTAGATATTATAAAGTTGGACAAAACAGTAGAGAACAAGACCAATAAAACTTAGGCATTGTAAACATTACAGGACTTCCAAAGAAGACAATAGTCAAACCAGAATGGGTATCTTAGTGAATCTTATTGTCTTCAAAGTAGTTGCCTATGTCTTCAAACTTGATACTATCATATAGAATGGAACAGAGTCTAATCAGTCAAACACTTCTCAAGAGACTCCAAACTGTTAAATAGCCTTCTAACACGGTCACTGTTGTCTAATTATCCAGCACAAGTGTTCATTGTTTGAAAGCAAAAATCATGACTTAGGAAGCACTGTATAATGCAATCCACTTCAAAGAATTAATAGGCATTGGCACTTCAATGTCATCATAAATCTTATTCCCATAGATAGGGAGTTAAGGTATTGGGTCTTCTACTCCATGTAAGGGAAAGAATTTCTCATAAGTTTTCACAACACATTTCTAACTCCAAGAAAAGATAAATTGAATCTAGTTTTTATTTTTATCCACATTTTTATAATTATAAATTAGTTTATTTTCATATATTATCCCAATGTATTTCCTTCACTATAGAGTACTTATCTATACTTAGGATAAGTGAAGCAACTACAAAATTCAAATTGTTCCTGAAAGGATTATGGCCCAGACGGGACACTGTAGCTGGTAAAGCCTCAGACAGAACCAAGGAACTCCATTTTCCCCATCCCTAGGAATTCACCTCTGGTGCCAAATGAATACCAATGGGATACCTGCGCATCCCTAATGCCCCTCAGGCACCACCCCCAACCTGAGCTACATGTATGCCCCCACTCCACGTGTCAGACTGAGAGATCGCTGACCCCAGGGAGACAATGTCAGACCCCAAAGCATCGGGGGTCTCTCCTGGCATTCTTAAAAT
Organism: Cavia porcellus; assembly: GCF_034190915.1. Lineage (NCBI taxonomy): Eukaryota > Metazoa > Chordata > Mammalia > Rodentia > Caviidae > Cavia > Cavia porcellus. Next base: position 19,460,949 of record NW_026947506.1, read on the forward strand.
AAAGGTCATTTATAATTCTTACTTCTTATCTTTTCATCCGCCACAATTCTATCAGTTCCAAACTCCAAAATTTTTTGACATGAATCTATAAGTGGAAAATGCCACACCTGACCTTATATGATAAGTGCAGGAATACTAAAAATGTTATGTAAAATTACCTTCCAGTCATAAGGCATGCATGAAACAAATAAATTCATGTTTTGATTCAGGTCTTATTTCCAAGGTATCTTATTCCATTTATGCAAACATTCCAAAATCTGAAAAAGAAGTGAAACTCAAAACACTTCTAGTCCCATGTATCAGATATGGGTCACTCAACCTGTTGCAGTGTGGGACTGTTTTATTTGTCTTTGATTACCAGCCCCTCCTACAGTCCACAGATGCCCAAGGCCAAGCCCCAGCTCATGCATGGTGGGAGGACACAAGCTCCCTCAGCCTCCACACTGCCTGCTTGCCAGTCTTTGAAAGGGGCCTAGTGAATAGAGAAGCAGCAAGAATGAGTTGTCAGTTGCTGCTTACCAATTACAAACATTTGTCCTGAACTCTTGGTGAATAGCAAGTAGATTTCTATCATTTTGCATTGAGCTGTTTTGCATTTTGGCATTTGTTTATTATCACAGTTGGAGTTATCTTAGCTAGAAAAACTCCCTAGCATTAAATAAAAGATTAAAACTAAAACATCATAAGCATATGAATAACACCTCCACCAAAAAGATTTATTTCTTTCATCAATATCTCTGCATAAGCAAGATCTTGAATTTAAGATGATTTTAGTCTCGATTTCACACTCTGTACATTGGCATTATATCTATATATTTGAGAGCGCTTCTTTGTAACTGGGGTACTTACGCTTCAAGAAGCATCTTTATACCCATCCTGGGTCATTGTTCAGGGAGACAGATCTACAGATTTCCAGTCCCCGGCATAAAAATTCAGAAAGCAGAGTCAACATTCATGCCACATTCCCTCTTTGGCAGTATCTCTGCGTGCAAGGCACACATGATGATCTTGCAGAAAATCCAGTCCACTTCCTCTGCAACGCAGGATAAAAATTCAAAAGGGCAAAACTTGCTCCCACACCAGAAACTCTTCGACTTGGAACAGGAGCAGCACCATGGGATTCTCGCCCCCAAAAAGGAAGTGCACATTCTGGAATATCTTCCTGAGGAGGAGCCCTAATCAGCTTGACATTTAGGAAAGGTGCAGAGTTGCTGTCCAGTCAGGCCACTTACTGGGCCTTTGTTAGGACACAGGACCTACATGTGACAGGAAGGGCTTGCTTGTCTTTTGGGAACTGCTTGATCAGTGAACCAGTGTGCATACTGTGCTCTTTTGGGTTAGGAAGGAAGCCTCCTCCTAAAAGACTTGAACGCTGAAAAAGAAAACACACCCATCTTGCCCTGCTTCTACTTTGATGGAGTCTGGACCAAAGCAGTCCCTGCTCCTCCTTTGCAACTCGCAGGGATGGACTCTTTGTCCTCTGGCTTCCCCCTTGGCATCACACTGGGCAGGAGATACCTCTCTGTCTGACTCTCTCTCTCACTGTCTTTCCTATAAGGCTGACCTCCCTCAGGAGCCCAGAGTGGGTTGTACCCACATTTGATCATTTGATTCTTAGCTCAGTGCCTGGAGGCATGAAAGACTTGAGAGTTGAAAACAATTTGTCCTCAGGCTGAAAAACAATCCATTGTAAATTAACAAAGCATGATTAACCTTCTCAGTTGTTTCCACCGAGGTTGTAGGTATACCCAGGAGACCCACAAACCGGAGTAAGAAAACATTATGTGCTCACTGGGCTCAGAGCTAACTGACTGGAATGCAGACCAGGGCTATTGGCAGTAACATAGCATAAAGGTTAAAAAAAGGTAGCAGTCATGAGGAAGAGGGAAGAAGCAGGAGTTATCAGCTCCAACACTTCTCAATTTCTTTGAAAAAATTTAATATCACTGGTCTTTAGAGAGATGCAAATTAAAACAACACTGAGATTCCATCTCATCCCAGAAAGAATGGCTGTCATCAGTAACAAATACCAGCAGGGCTCAGGGGGGATACCGCTCCACCGCTAGTGGGAGTATAGACTGGTATAATCTCTGTGGAAATTAGAGTGGAGATTCCTCAAAAAACTAGGACTAGAGGTTCCATTTGACCCAACTATTCCCTTCCTTGGTGTCTTTCCAAAAGAACTAAAAACATCATAGCCCTGGCAATATATGCACACCCAGGTTTATAGCAGCACAGTTTGTAAAGACTAAATCTTGAAAAGAGCCCAGATGTCCAAAGCTTCTTAAAGAGGCGACTGTGGGCCGATGAAAGCAAGATGGTTCTAGAGTTTCACGTTAAGATTTTACAGATTGTAGGAACCTTGCAAACCTAAGAGGTTCTAAAATGGGTAAGTTCTTCAGAAATAGCAGCATAAGGTACTGCCAGATTCCCCCAAGTTGTCCTGCAGTGGACAGGGAAGACAAGCAAATGGCTTAAGTTAGCACAAAGTGAAATTCTACCTGCTTCTGAGAGGCATAACCCTAACCGTTTACTGCCCCTTTGGTCTTCAAGTCAGCAATAACTAACTTCTCATTCCCTGACAGTAACTGTTACAATAGATTTCTATGCTAGAATCTGCAGCTAGCTCCCCAGGGTTTGTACAGTCCTCAGCTGGGGAAGGACCCAGCCTGGCCATGGCCACCGCTGAGTAACATCAGAAAGGACACCAGAGAGTCCATGCAGTGCAAAGGCCTGGGGCTCTGTGCTGCTCTCCTGAGGTCCTCACTGCACTGCCCACCCATCTTCTTGCTGCCATGGGAACTTTTGAGGTCAAGTGGGAACTTGACTGGAGTCAGGAATGCTCAAAGGTGGTAGCAAGGCTTACACCAAGGTCCAAAGAAGGGATGAAGCAGCAGATGGCTTTGTGTTGATGTCAGGGGTTGTGGTCTCTGCAGTCCAGAGCACAGGATCCCTTTCCCTCTTCAGTTTACTCCTTTGCCACTTTCCCAGGGACAGGGGCCTCGATCCAGAGTCAGAGGGCTGCCTCTGGCTCACAGGCAGTGACATAAATTCCTTTCCTTGACACCTTGCCCCTTTTCTTTCTCTTTCTTCTTTGCAAGATCTTTGGGCCCTTTGTTCCCTTCTCAGGGCGATTCACTGTTGACCTTGCAGTGTGGGTAGCAGACAGGCGAGTGTCAGAAACCTGTCACTCTCACCATGCCCTCTTCATCATGGCCTCTGTCTGTGCACAGTGTCCCTGCCTCTCGCTGTACTTGTACAAGCCATGGCTCAAGACGATATGTCCAAAGTGTGGAGCTGGGGAGGGAAAACAGGAAGCATAGCCTGCCTCCTCCAACATAGAGTCAGAGTATAAAAGTAGCAACAGAGAATACAAAAACTTTTAGAAACATAAGTGCATGGCCTTCAAATGACTATCGGAAGCCAGCTCAGACCAGGCCAGGGAGACCCCAGGTCTCGGCTTCCACCTGAGCAGTTCAGGTACTCTGCCAGGCTTCTCTCTATCTAGGTTTAAATGTTCAAGATTTTTTTCCCTAGAAATGCACAATGCATAAATTCAACCCATAGGGTCAAAAAAAAAAAAAGAGATCAATATGTGACTTTGTATTCTTTAATATTAATTCCATTAACACAGGAAGGAAAGAGAAAAAACCTTTCCAGAAACAGGCAGGATCAGATATCCCCAGAGAAATGAAGCAGGATGAAGATGAAAGGCAACTAAGAAGAGGCCAATTGTTTCTGGGCCTCCTTTGTGGCCTGGACCATTTGGTCATTCGGGAAAAGAACAGTAATCACAGATGCGTGCTTTGAATAAAACATAGGGCTACATATCTGCCACTGAAGAAGGAGAATGACAAGAGTCATAGTCCACATGCCAAGGGTCAGTAATGTAAATTAACTCAGACACTGAGCAGGAAAAATAAGGGTTTGAAGTGCCAGATATATTAGCGTCGGGCATGTGGTGAGCAAGAGAACATGGGGCTCATCTAACGGCTCTGCATTTGATTTAATTTTTTTAAATTATCAAAGTTGTTTCTGCTTCTCTGTTACTCATGTGAAATATGTTAACGAGTCACCTTCAGCCCATGGGTGCACGGTGCACGATCACCAAAAGTCACTACCATTAGCTTGGATAACTGGAGTTTCTAATATTTCTGTCACAGATCTTTTCTTTCTTATTTAACAAGCACACATAGGATCGCTGAAAACAACACTTAATTTGAAAGGGAAGCAATGAAGATGCTCGGTAAGCACGCAGGGTAGAAATCCCTGATCGGGTGTCCTCTCTCCTCACCAGCCCCAGGGCTCAGGGCTCACTTCCTCCTTCTGCCACATCCCAGAGCCAGAAAGGCTGTCCACAGGGCCCACCTCACTCAAAACCATCTTGGGCTTTTCACTGGGCCTCAGATTCAAGTCCAGGCTCCATGAATATCCTTGAATATCTTCAAGACTTCCCCGAGCCACCAAACTTCAAAGATTTTCTAAGATACACATTTTCTGTTTTCACAAGCAAGTTCTCTGATTCAGTTTGTAGTTTGTGTCTCAAAATTTGGGGCAGCCATGCAGCAGTTGTGATGTGGGTGCCACTGCTTGAGGACCAATATCCGAATTTGCAGAATGAGTGGCAGCATCTTGGAGAAAACCTCAGAGACAATAATGAAGCAGTTCTTCAAGAAATGTCACATTGCAGTGTTCTTGGTGGCACAGAGGACAAAACTGTGTGGAAAACAAATGTCTGAACTTTGAATCACGCTGTTTGGGGTATTCTTGAGCAGATTTTTTGTTTGTATTTTATTCCCTATTTATGCATGAGAATGATATATGTTACCTAATTTTGTTTTGTTTTGGTACCAGGGATCAAACTCATAACCTCGTGCTTGCCAGGCAGGCGCTTACACCACTGAGCTAAATCTCTGAATTATCTAATTTTAAAGGAGTTCCTTTAACCAAGCATGGTGGCATGCTGCACAGTGTAATCCTAGAACTGTAGGAATCTGAGGAGGGAAGATCTCAAGTGTCAGCCGAGCCCAGACAACTCTGTTTCAGAGTAACAAAATAAAAAGGGACCGGGGACATAGGTCAGCGTGACAGTCCTGAGTTCCATCCTCTATGCTGCACAGACAAAAAGAGTTCTTTCAATATAAGAAAGTGAGTATTTTAAGTTCCTCAGCAGAGTTGGTCAGGTTCTTCTTTCTGAGTGTTGCATTTACTCACAGCACATCTTACAGTGAGTGGTGTGTCTGGATTTTATTGAAGTGGAATACTGAAGTCTAGTCAACCTGACACTGTTCATCTCCCCCTCCGCACACCTGCCCCAAGTCAACCCCACCTCTATCAAAGCTCCTGGGTCACAGTTCTGTTGCTACTTTTGTTCATTCATTTACTCTGTTGGAATTTATAATCTTCCTCTGTTGCAAATCTGCAGGCTTCTAGAGCCAGGTGAAATGTAACGCTCTTGGTGACCCCTCCCCCATGTCACTCACTGACTAAGCACTCCTCTGTGCTCTGCGGTCCACGCTTCCTGTGCCCCTGTAACACTTAGGCTATGACATAAGCTTTTCTGAAATCCTCCATGGTGGGCACTTTAACATGGCATTGTAACAGACCTTTGAGACTGGAGTTAGCCGTTATTCCTCAGATCACTTGAAGTCAAATTTAGAGGGAATAGTTGGTTTATTTCAAAGCAACAAGTGGTAAACTCAGGACTTTGGGCTGAAATTCCTCTTCATTACTGAATTCTAACTTCCTTGTCTCCACACCCTCCCTCCTCATCTGAATATTGAATATATAACATTAAATTTAAATGAATACAAAATGCAAATGCCATTCAAAATAGAGTTTTCTTGAAAATGAAGTCCCAAATTTCTGAGAAAAACAAGACGAAGAATTTTAAATTATTCTTTCCTATTATCAGGCTGATAGTCTGTTAGGCTCTATTTATTTAAGAAAAATTAAAATTATGCCTCATTGTAAGAAATAAACTACAGAAGCTCAGCCTCAGAAATGCTATGATTGTTTTTCTTGTTCCTCTTGTGATTTTCTTAAATAATAATACAGAACTGCTGAAAATTTAACCACAAAAATCAGTTTGCATTCAGTTATTAAAATGTAAGAAAAATTCTCACTGATGCTGGCAGAAGTCAGCTTTTGAAAAACATAGAAAGTACTTCTTACTTAAAAAGGAAAGGACTTCCTTTTCCCAAATATAAAGAGCAAATGTTGAAATCACATCACCTAAATCATAATTTAGATACTCTCAAGTTTGATGAATTTAGGTAAATTATTTAACTTTGTTGAACATTAGCAGACTCATTTGTTACACAAAGATTTGTAAAACTACACCATAGTTTTGTTTGGGGACATTGGTAATGGTACATAAATTCAAGGTATTAATTAGTACTATCCTTCTAAAAGATAATGGTACAATATTCAGGAAGAAAGCTATGGTATAATTTAACTCATGTTTCAACAAACAAACAAAAACTTCTGCTGCTGCAAAAATAGATTAGAAATGGTTGACAGTTAACTAACTACAAAACAGATTGTGGGTTTTCAAATGAGAGATGATAGTGTCCTATAACCGGATCATTAACAGTGGAAGCACTTTAGGGCAGACAACTGAGATGGTCTGAAAAGATACAACCCACACAGTTTGGTATTGGCTTGGATTGTCTAGTAGAGGTACAAGGCCAACCTACTATGAACCACATTAAGTCTATGGATGGAGCAGGGGTTGACAGATAGATGTATTGTTGCAGGCAGCTGAGTTAGTTAGAAATATTATAGGCAGTGAGACAGGGCTGGGTCCTCAAAGGAGCCAGTGCAGAAGCCCAGAGACCTTGCAACTATGGTGGAGACAGACACCTTTTGCTGTGGGCCAGGCCTCAAGACAAAAGATCAAACAAATGCATCCAAATCCTAAGGACTGATATTCTAAATAGTCCCCTATCACCCTGAGGAAGTCAGGAGTCACCATTCCAACTCCCTAGGGAAAAGTCACAGCTTTCTAAGAATGCTCACTTTCTACATGACTCACTTCCCCATTTGTCCTCAGTTTAATCAGTTTTTCCTGAACTATTAATCTTATTGGCTAACCATAGTTCTGTCCCACCTTATGCTCCTTTGCCTGTCAGTTCCCAGTTTTCCCTGTCTTAAACTTGACTCACCTCAGGATTTTACTCTATAAATAGACCCTGGAAAAAACAGTCCTTGACAACCCGCTCAGGACCGCTTTTGTCTCTCAGAGAGAAGCTTTCTTTCTCTCAATAAATATATTCTACTATTAACATCCATTGTCCTAAAATTCATCCTTCAATTTTAGAGAACATGAATTCGCGGACATAGTAGGTTTCATTCCCCTATATCAGTATCAACAATTAAGTTTAGAAAAACTGAGAAGAGGGAGGAGGTCAGGTGGGCCATACAAGTAAAGTAGTACAGTTTTCAAAATCAAAATTCACATTTTTATTTGAATTTTGATGTTTCATTATCTCTATCCACAACTGGAATGTTGATCCAAGTAGGCCTTGCTTCCTCTTCCATCTCCTGAGCCACATGGGTGCGTACACTTTTTGTAAAAAGTATCCCAGAGATCCATTATCAGTGAGTGAGTCTTTCCCAGAAAACTTCTGGTTTTCCTTCTCTCTCGGGGGCATTTATTAGCCATAGATTACAGATAGCCTCTTAGTAAAGCTTGACACCACCCCACAATTTTCCCTGCAGGACTGATCTTTCTCATCTGGGGACTTAGGTCTGTGTAGGAGTTGACTCTTGTCCTTGGAGGCAGTGACTCCATTTAGAGTCTGGAAAGTAATCGCAGCTGTCACCAAGTCCAACTATAACCCCCTCACATTCTCTTCCACACCCTCCCAGAGCCACTTTCTCAAAGAAACTCACATTGTTCTGTTTGACTAACTGTTTCTTGGCTGATTCATGAACATACAGCAATTATTACCTTATGGTCACTATAGTCACAGTTGCAATTTCTAGTTCACCCCAAATTTGCAGCAATCACCATATCTGAGAGAATGCAGCTTCCTTTTTGAGAAAGTGTCCTCACGGTTTATCTAAAGGATTGTGATCAATGAGCTGTGGGGTGAGATGACCTCTAAGAACCTTCCTCCTCTAAAATTTTGTGGGTTATACACTTCACATTTTGCAGAAAACCAAGAATCACATCACTATTTGAATTTAGTAATGTGAAATAGTTCCATTCATGTTTATTTACTTGAATTTACTCCGCTGAAAAGATGAAGAATTGGAAGAGGTCTCAGATACAGGCTGAAGGAAAGCTATTGGTGCCAGCTTTCAGTTAGAAAGGGGTGTCTCATGGGGAGGGCTCTGACACACAAGGGGGTGGCTGGGTCTGCAGGCACGTCTATCAGGAGGCAGGCACTTTGTGGGACAGTCTGGAGTTTGGTGCCAGAGCCTTTCTTCTAGCCCCCACAAGCCACCTGAGTGTGCACCAGATACCTCTCATCTGTGTCTCCGAATTATCTGAACAACAGAGTTCATTTATCCCAGCACTTCTTCTCAGCCTCGGCTTGGTTGCCATTTAAGTACAGAAGCTCTTTGTGGAGACTTCCTTAAATACATGCCTCAGAATCTGACAATCAACAATGTCTCTAGGCATTTGCAGGTTTGTCTGCAAGGGTGGTGACAGGTGTCCTGGTTGAGAGACTCTGCATCAATGACAAGAAGAGGAAAATATTTCAAAAACAAATGTTCTAAATCACACATTTTCACTTCCAGTGATGTCTACTGTAAAAGTTTTCTTTGTTTTTTTAACTTGAAGATAAAATATTATACATTTAAGTTAGAATATTATAGGCAGTCAGACAGGGCTGGTCTTGTCAAGATAGAAGTTAGTGCAGAAGATAAGCACACGTTACAACTGTGACTGGAGGGGCACTCATTGAAGGCCAGGCCTCAAGATAAAGACACACTGACTACACTACATACTTCCCCCAAGGAGAAACAATAATGATAGATACTCTAACTAGCATCAATCACCTGGGTGGGGGCTAAGACCTCCTGACGCATTCCTTCCTGGAAAGAGCCTTGTTTATTTCATGTACACTTGCTATGTGACTTGCTCCCCCATTGGATCAATATTACCTATGCAAATGTACTTGTAACCCTATTGTCCTGTATACTTGTAATCCTGTTGTAACCCTATTGGTTGACGATAGTTTTGTCCTATGTTATACCCACCTTGTGATTTTGTTCTATAAAACCTTCTTTGAGAAATGGGTACATGGGGAACCCACTTTCCAGTTTCCTTCTTATCTTCCTCTCAGGCAGGGGCTTTCTTTCAGTAAGTATTTCCTACTATTAACTTCCATCGTTCCTTCGAATTCTTTCTCTGATTTTGGGGAACAAGAACTCAATGTTTCAGACCTCTAGCAGGTTGAGAGTTATAATATTTGCCTTGTCATTTGGGGATCCATATCATATATATATGGATATATATTATATATATATATATATATATATATATATATATATATATATATCATAACCACTATTGGAAATTTCAAAGATATATACATCCCAAACTGATGCGCATAGTAAAAGCAAATATACTCATTTTTATTAAAAATTAGTAGCAATCATCAACAACAGAAACAACAGGACTAAGCAGCATCCTGCAGGAGTTTTTAGGACTCAGAGAACATCATTTCAGAGATTACAATCATAACAACAAACCATGACTGAGCACAGTAATCACTGACAAAAGCACTCTGATTATTTGACAAATCAATATTGAAATTCATCAAATCTATCATTACAGGGCTAAAACAAAATGGATTCATGAGTTGCTGTTTTTTTAAAGCGAGGACAATGATTTAAGTAACAAAAAAATAAGAAAATTAATTTTATCATCAATAAAAGTAATACAAAATTGAAGAAATTATTTCATCTTAAGAAAGAGTTAAATTTAGGAAGAAAATATAAAGCTAGGATGAAAGGTAGGAACCCTTATGTAGCTAATAACAATACATCAAAATATACAAAGGAAAGACTGTAAAGATAAAAAATGAAAATAGAACAGGTTGGAAAAACCTATTCAAAGGGAAAAAACTTCACACAATATTATGTATCCTTTTTGAGTGATCAGTTAGACTGAAATCAAGAAAAGACATAGAAAGCTTGAATAATATCATTGAATGTTGTTAAGTGAATTAACATTGAATTTTATTAGGGTTATATAATCATTTCATGGAACAAGGAAGTAATTGCTATCTTAAATCTGACTGACTATTAAGCCAAGAATGAGTCTCAATCCATTCTAAAAATTGGTAAATGTATGGGTCATATTATTTTGTGACAAAATACTAAAACTATAAAAAATATAAAAGAAAAAGTGTGGTAAAAAATGCCTAATGAATCGTTTCATCGAATGAGAAAGTAAAATTTTATTTTGTGAATATGAGAACAGCACACTTTAAAAGGTACATGGTGCAAGAGAGACGTTGGCACTGCAGTAAAGGACTCTGAGGTTGAGTCTTGCAGAGCGCAGTCTGCACAGGACAGGGAGTCCTGTGTGCAGGGACCCGGCGTCACTGCCAATCCATCCTGGTTCCTCCAGGAGCATTTTCCAGTTGGAAGTGGCTGGGAGAAGGAAACATAAACTGGATGAGGAAAGTGCTGGGCTATGCCAGGTTACCGGAGGGAAGGAAGCTTGGGAGAAGGAGACCAAGGAGGTCCAAGATTCCTGTCCCAGCCAGGAGCTGCACAGACAGGACTTGAGCAAACTGCTGGAGGCTCAGCAGAGAGCAGCTTCTGATGAAGAGAGCCAAGGACCTTCCGGGGTTGCAGAGAGTTGGGGTGACACTGGGACCTGATCAGCCAGAGGTGAGACATGGCCAGTACTTCAGGCTTCTAAATGAGGTTCATAAAGTCGGTACCTAATAACAAGCTACATATTACATACAGAAGTAGAAAAATCCATGTGAAATCTGCATTGTTTTACATATACAATTGGAGGCAAACTATATTTGAAGCAAAACTGGGTAAAAGACATTTTAAAATGTATGAGATGTACTTACAGGTAGATCTATCTTTTATGAAATTTAACTATCCCTAAAGCAAACATACAACCAAGATTACAGTAGGAGAGCCTGAATTCCCAAAGCCCTACCTACAGTCCATACCCTAACACATGGTCACACTGGGACCTTGAAGCTACTTCTGGCCATTGAGCTACAGCAGGTAAAATTACTCTCCCAGATTAATAGAGTGATGAAATGACACCTCTCCCGTCTCTCCTGCTCCAGTAACCACAGATGTTATCTAGATGGTTCCCCAAAACTTTCTTATGTTCACAGATAGAGCTTTTGGAAGGGGTGCCTCACTCATGAATGGATTAAACCAGTGATTAGTTAATAGCTGAGTGTGCTGGGAGGAGGTGAGGCCTTGGCGGAAGAGCTGGGTCACTGTGGGTGTGCTTTGAACCTCCCTCCATGGCTCCTCCTTTCTCTCTCCACTTCCCAGCCATCATGAGCCATGTAACATATCTCTACCAGGCCCTTCCATCATGCCATTTCTGCCTTGGAGGCAACCAACCATGGACTGATTTCCTGAAACTGTGAGTCCTTTAAATTGTTGGTGTTGAGTATTGTGCCCTGATGATGAGGACGCTGACTAATATATGGATGTGTCACATGAATCAACTATAGGATAAAATATAACTGGACTTTTCATAAATGACAAATGCATCTTTTTCAGGCATAGTGACTGGAGTTTGGCTGTGATAACAGCATTAATCACTCAACTATTAGAAGGTTCTAAGAATATAGTCAGAAAAGAACTTAGACTGGCAAGAGGAAAAAAATGAAATCATAAATCAATGAATTCAAAAGAAGTAAGACTGAACATTTTTCTTTTAAATCCTTAATCAAATAAGGAAATCTAATCAAGATAGATGCAAGACATAAATAAACATTAGTACTAATTTCCTAGGGCTGCCATAACAAATTGCCACAAAATGAGTGGCTTAAGCAGGAATTTATTTTCTCACAGACCTGAAGTCTACAAGCCCCAAATAAAGGTTTTGGTTGTATCATGCTCTCTTTTGAGGCTCTAGAAAGTTGTTATTGATGAAATGTTTATGTCCCCAAAAGTTCTTATGTTGAAACCCTAGACCCCAACTGTGATGATTAAGAGGAGACACTCTTGGGAAGTACTGGGTTTTGAGGGAAGACCATTGTGAGTGAGGTCAGTTCCCTTAAAAGAGATGTGAGACCCAAGTGTAGCTGCATTACAGAGCACTTACCTAAGCTTACACAAGTCCCAGAATTCTATCTCCAATACCACTAAAAAGGAGAGAAGGAAAAAATGAGCAAGAAATGAATGAAAAACTTCCTGGTTAAACTTTCTACTCTATGGAATTTTGTGCCAACAGCTTGATAAGATCAAGAAAAAGATCTTTTCTCATCTAATCTTAAATTCTGGTGACTATTGGCAATCCTTAACTATCTATGGTTTGCAGTTGCCATGGACAACCCTAATCTCTTCATGCCTTCTTTGACTTTGTGACTTCTTCAGGACATCAGTCATATTGTGTCTCTTTCCATCTCCAACCAAGAATAACCTTAACTGTCACATTCTCAAAAATTATATTTCCAGTAAAGTCACATTCATGAGCATCTTGGCTTATGACTTCATCATAACTTATTAGGGGACATGATTCAACCTGCAATTGAAGGATCATAGCAATAAGGAAATTCGAAAATTATAAGACTTATGACAATGCACCAAAATAGGTAATATTGTGTGTAACCTTAGAACCTCTATTAGTTATTATAATTATAATATATTATATTATAATCTAAGATATAGCAAACCCACACGAACATATTTGTCATAATTTTGGGGACTAGTGAATGTAAGATTGGGTTCTAAAAGCTGTACCAACATAATATACACCAGGTAGAAAACAATTATTCTGAAAGAAGACTGTGGCTTACCCAGTTGTTGTGATGATTCTTCATGGGAAGAGATTTTCTCCTCCTTATTTTAAGAAAAAAATTAGCTTGATTAATTTTGAGATAACAAAACATTCCTTTTCCTTAGATTAGCCTATATCAGAGAGAGCTTAACCAAGAAAGAATTAAATTGTTATGTCAAAATGAAGTGTCAGAGTTTTGGAGTTGTCCAGTGATTGCTTAAGACAGAATTTCAGGTTGGAATAAGAGACACAGGAATCGGTGACATTGTACAGGATGGACATAACCCCGTTGTGGTTTTGCCCCTAGAGTGTTCAGTGTTGAGGGTCTGGTTCCCAGGGTGGCGGCATGAGAGGGTGTGGGGTCATAGTGGGGGATCCTCAGGTCATTGGGGACACTTCCCAGGAAGAAAGTGAGGTGATTCTCTTGGGACCTGAGCTTGTCTTCCTGAGAGCTGTTTGTTAAAAGAGGAGGTCTGATTGCTGAGCTGGACTCTGCCTTTCTGCTCTGCAATGTAATCTTTGACTCTTGTGAGAAGTGCATCCACTTGTCCAGACCTCAGAGACAGGAAGAACAAGAGCAAAGCTGTTTCTTCAGGCCTGCTAGGCTGGGTGTGCAATTGACAAACACACCTGGGGAAGCTATGGCAGGCACTGTACACTCTAGCACTCAGGTCCCTCCCTCCTTACCCCATTGGCTGAGTACTGGGGTGGCACTGAATCTTCTTAAATGACATCCATGAGCTCCTTGGTCTCACTCCCAATTTGAATTTGGATTTCTTCACAACATTGCCTATTCTTTACTCCATTACTCTCTGAGGCGTTCTTGTTTAGGCAAACTTTAGATTAAATGTTTCCTTAGCTATCATGTCTACATTTTCAAACAAAGGCTTTCTTTCTAGCTTATGTCTCCCAAAGACCCTGTTTACAGATACTCTAAACACAAGCAGTTAGATGATTTTAACTGCCAGATCCTCTGCTCAGAATTGACTATCTCATCTTGAAAATGGGCCATTTTAAGTTTTTCTTGCACTTCCACAATACTCCAGCCCTGATGGCTTCAGCAGAGGCTCAGTCCATGGAGCTTCCTGATCTTGGGCTTTCTGCCTCTGAAAATGAGCTACATATATATCTCTTTTATTAATAAAACTTCCCCACCTTGGGTACTTTGTTATAATATTCAAATAATGACCAATACAGACTGTACCATGGCAGTATGTAGGGCCTAAACAGGGACACAGCCAATGAAATATGTCCTGTGTTGAGAAATTGCCACTGATCCACCTACAAAGATAATGGTACTTTCCTGTCTAACAGCAGCACCCCTCCACCCCACAGACACTCACCCTCACTGGTACACTTTAGAATGCTAAGAAACTTACTGACTGTTTTATTACCTACTACCAAGTTAGCACCATAGCCTCTCTCTAAATTTTGAAATGACATTTCCAACTATCCTGTGATCTTAGTTTTCTGAGGTCACCATAATGAAACACCACAGACCAGGTGGCTTAAACAACATACAGTTCTGAAAGTCTCAAGGTCAAGGGCAAGGAGCTGGCAGGTGAGATTTCTCTGGTCGCCTCTGCACTCAGCTGTATGTGGCTGCCTCCTCACTGTGTTCTCATGTGACCTTCCCTCATCCATAACATCCCTGCTGTCTCCTGTTTTTATGACACCATAAGTCCTAGTGGGTCAGGGCTCACATATCTGACCTATTTAAACTTACCGGGGCTGGGGGTTTAGCTCAGCGACATAAGCACCTGCCTTGCAAGCAGGCAGTCGTGAGTTCGATCCCTGGTACCAATAAACAGGAAAAAGACAAAAATAAATAAATAAATAAACTTACCTCTTTTTTTTTTTTCAGTCCTGAGGAATGAACTCAGAGACGTTGCACTAAGCTACTCTCCAGTCTTTTTGATACTTTTTATTTTGAGACAGGATCTTACTAAGTCTCTAAATTGCCTAGGTTGAACTCAAATTTGAGATCTTCCTGCCCCAGCCTCCTAGAAGGTTGCATTACTGTTGTGTTTTCTGGCCTCTTTAAAGATCAGTCTCCAAATACATACTTATACTGTGAAGTACAAGGAGTTGGGCTTCAACACATGAACTTAGTAGGGATAAAACTTAGGGGATGACATTATCTTAGGGTAGACTTTGGCCAAGGAAAGCGGAGGTATGAGCTAGAAAGAGGAAATGAAGTAGATCTGTTATTCTTAAGGGTCATTCTGTCCATCCTGTAGTGTGGCTTGGCAGGCTTCTCCATGACCTTCTAGAATGTTGTCTTGCCAGGTTACTCAAGGTCATCATGACTTTTCCCGACACCCTTATGCTTCAGGCTGAGGTCGGGTTGCTTTTCCGACTTTGTACCTGTAGTCTTTGAGACTTCCAGCAGACCCTCAGCTCTACCCACACAGCTATGAACTCTAACTCCTATATTAAATCTCTATTCTCTTAATGTAGATGATGGTGGCTGTATGTTTACGATGAGAAGCATATATGGTTTTTGTTCCTAGTTCCTAATACAGTGCTTCTAAAATCTTTGAAATTCCTCAAATGAAGGGAAATAGGAACCACTCATGTGATTCACTAGTTTATGCTATTGAAATGACTCCTGGTGTCCCCTGGAGAGTCTCAGGATGGTGGATGGCTTCCAGGGGCAATCAACCACATAGTTAGAGGGTTAGAATCTTCACCTCTCCCCCAGATCTCCAAGGAAAGGAGAGGCTGGAGCTTGAGTTTCATTACCAATATGCAGAGTTAACCAACCACACCTACTTACTGAACCCTCCCATAAAAACCCTTGTACAATCGGGGTCAGAGAGATTCCAAAACATACATGTCCATGTGCTTGGTAGGGACTCAGAGAGAGTAAGGAGCATCTCTCCATTCAGGTGGCTCCTGTGTTGCCTCCTTTCTAGCAAGCAGATAACAGGAAGTACAGTGTTGATCTGGGTGTGGAGAGACATTCTGCCACGGTATCACAAACACAGAGAGGGAACTGTGGGAACTTGATTAATGACCAGTCTATTGGAAGCACAGGCGGCACCCAGGGACTGATGCCTGAGGTGGGTGCCACTGAGCTCTAACTTGTGGGGCCAATGACAACAGTGGAATTAGGTCACATAGAAGGCACTCTGCTGGTGTGCAGAGTTAGAGAATTACTGGTGTAGATTAAAGCATTCCTTTGAGTTCAAAATGTTTGTGAGAACAGTGCCCTGGTCCCAATCAAGCCTCATCTGTTTTAGGAACAAAGTAATTATTTTGAAAACACACAAATTGTATCTTGATAAGCTCAAATAGCTTAAGTGAAATTTGTCTTTACATAAAAGATTATGCATAGATATATAAATGGTTATTTATGAATAAATGAATAAGGAATAATAAAATCAGAAAATTGTTATTTCTCAATTCTTCATAAATTAGTGAATTCAGGGAATAAGTACCAACTGCTACCTGAATCTCGACAATAGAAGCAGCTCAACAATATAACAGGCAGATGTAACCCCAATAATTAATGACCTTCCCCATCCTTTCTAAACGCAAATTAAAATCAATCTCCAGTTTTTATTGTTCACATACAAAAGACATAGGAGACACAGGAACATTGCACCTGTCACCATGAGCAGACAGTTGACAAAATCCATACCAAGAAAAATGCAATTTTGTCTTCATCAAGAAAAATTATATGAGCTGGGTATAGTGGTGCACACCTATAGTCTCAGCACTTAGGAGGCTGAGGCAGGTAGATGGCTGTGAACATGAGGCCAGTCTGGGCTACGAAGTGAGTTCGAGTCCAGCCTGAACTGCATAGTGAGATCCTGTCTCAAATACACACACACACACACACACACACACACCACACAACTATATGAATGAAAGAAATATAGAGAAAATCATCTTAAAGGTGACTTAGGAATATTCAGAGATCTGGAAATCTTGATCTCACAGAAGTACAAAGTAGCTGGGAAGGGCTGCGGAAACAGAGACATGGTGATGGGGGCTGTTGGCTGGTGTACTAAGCTACATCCCAGAGGAGGACTAAGCACAGCTGCATCCAGGCTTGGGTAGCACAGCAGAGCCCTGAAGTAAACAGTAACAAAACGTGTATTGCAAAATCACTAGGAGACAGGATGTTGAATGTTCTCACCTCAAAGACATGGAACGTATTTGGGGTTTTACCCTGCTTTGATAGTTACACAAGGTACCCCAGCATCAAAGCTTCACATTGTTTCCCATATTTACACACAGTTATTATATCTCAACTCAGTGGAACAGAAAGATTCAACTAATGGATCCTAATGTATGAATCTTATTTGGAATCCAATTAAAACAAACTAAATATAATTTAAAATGCTTTTTTGAAAATTAGATAATACAAATTTTGTTTGTTTGATAATATTAAAGAAGAATTAAAAATTTAAAAAAAGAAGAATTAAAAAGTATTCTTTTAAACATGATAATGATATTATGGTTCTTTTAAAATCTGTATTATCTGGATTAATGTAGTGGGTTTTGTGTGATACTGGGGATTGAAACCAGGGAATACTGAGCAACACCCTAACCCCTTTTATCTTTTATTTTGAGGCAATTTCTATAAGTTGCTTAACCTGAACATGACCTGTGATCCTCCTGCCTCAGGCTTCTGGGATTACAGGTGTGCGCTGCTTGTAAAGGGGAATTCATGCCATGTTTAGGGTTTGACTGAACATCATCCTGGTGGGGAGGAAAAGAGGGTGAGGAGGAAAAGAGCGGGAAGGTAGAGTTAAAATAAGGTTAGTTCTGAGTTGTGAGTCACTGAGGCTGGAGGATGGGCACATACACAACTCACTGAACTGTTTTGTGTGTGTGCTTGAACTTTTCAAACAACCAGTAACGCAAATAATATTTCTAAAACAGCAGGTGTGTCAGATAAACTACCAAAATTTCTGAGCGTATTCCTTGAAGGCACAACAATGTGTTTACAGATGAGTGCTCACCTGTCACTGGGGGAAGAATGCTATTTTTCACACTTGATCACCTCCCCTTAAAGAACAATGATTCATTCCAGCTGAAAAAAAGAGAAGTCAAGAGGCAGAGGCAGAGCTGATGTCTATCGGACCCGAGCAACTGGCAGAGCCTCTCCTGCAGCTTCTGCTCGCAGAGAACCAGGGGACAGAGAGCAGTTTCTGGAGGTAACGTGGAAAATGCTTTTAGTTTTCTTCAAATACTTAGAATATACTCAGCTTAGTGGTGCAGGCCTGTAATCCCAGCACCCTGGGAAGCTGAGGCAGGAGGATTGCATGTTTGAGCCAACCTATGCAACTTAACGACTCAGCAAGACCCAGTTTCAAAAACAAAAACAAACAAACAACAAAAAAAAAAAATTTAAAGGGTTAGGGGTGAAGCTCAGGGTGAATACCCTGGGTTCAATTCCTAGTATGGAAAAAAAAAAGAATAAAAACTGGAAAATGTTAAATAAAAATTTTCACCTGGCTGTAGCACCTGCAAGGTAAAGGGCAAAGGAAGAAAGGAGAAGTCTGCCTGGGGCACAGGCTCTTAAGCAAGGGACGTGGTCCCTGCTTCTGAGGGAGGCGGGGCCTCAGTCAGGTCCCTGCTGCTGTAGCAGACACTTGAACTGCTGAGCCTGTAAAGCAAAAGTGACTTTGTCCACAGTGCTGGAGGCGTCAGCCCACAACTGGTGGACCCCATTGTTTTGGCCCAGTGGTGAGGAGCACCTATGGTCAAGGTCAAGGGACAGGGCAAATCATTTATTTCATGGCTGAGACACAAAGGAGGTGCAGGTAAGAGACCAGAGTCCCTTGTTCCCCTGGGAAGGCATACACGCTCTAGGGACCTAGTGTCATCATCTTCCAAGAGTGTCATAAGAGTGACTGATCCTTTGACACGTGGGTCTTGGGGGACAGTCCCACTCCGTACCAGAGCACCATGGTGGACAGAAGCATCACTCTGGGTTTGCTTCCCAGGAGGTCACCTGGTGACAGTCCTGCAGCACTATTGGAAGAGCCGAGGAAGAAATCCTCCAAGGGAGCTCAGCAGAGCACAGGCTGAGAGCTCAGCCTGATCCCCAGTGTGGTGCCTGCTGGCTGGCTCCAGAAATCTCATGGCAAAGCTGCCGCAGGCTCTAAGCACCAGATAGGCTGCAGTGGTGAAGTGCATGGTTCTCAAATGATGGTTGGAAGATACTTCAGCTGCCCTGTCTCCTGTATGTCACTCTGCAATGGCTGGCAGGGAAGAGTGGGGTCATTTTCTTTCCTGCCTTCTTGAATCTCACATGTGTGTCTCTCTTTAAGAAACTTTCAGTCTATGAATTTCCTTTTGAGTTAAATGTGTTTCTCGCATAAAACGTATTGATGGATCCTGTCTCCCAATCTACTCTGCTTGTTTGTCTTTTTGGTAAATTAAGGCAATTTCATTAATGGTTATGGTCAAAACACACTGGCTCATCTCTGCTATGCTATTTTCCTGCCATTATCTGCCTATTTTTCCCCTCTAATTAATTGTCTGCCCCACTCAGTGGTCCTTCTCTGCTGCTCTTCCTGGAACCCTGGTCTTTTCTGTCTCTCTAGAATGTCCTTCAGTATTCTTCATAGGATTTGGTTTGGTGGCCATGAATTCCTTCAATTGTTCTTTGTCATGGAAGTATCTCATTCCTCTATTAATTTTGAAAGATAGTTTTTCAGGGTACATTAATCTGGGTTGGAAGTTATTTTCTTTCAGGACTTCAAATACTCCACTCCAAGCTCTTTGTGACTTGATGGTTTGTGTTGAGATGTCTGTTGTGATTCTGATGAAAGTCAAAGAGAGAAAACAATGCTCCATGTGGCAGGGAATAAGGAAAAGGCAGAGGTAACTTGCCCAGCAATTGCAGAATGCATAAGAAAGATATGGCATTTTTCTACAATGGAAAGCTACTCAGCTATAAATAAAGATAACTTCAAGGCTCTTGCAGGTAAATGGATGCAGTTTGAGATCATGCTTATGGGTGAAATGGTTCAGAGTCACATGGATGAAAATGTTTGTCTCCCTAGTAAAGAGACTGAGGGATCTAAAATGCAGAATTGATATTGTGAAATTGAAAGGCAGGAAGGCAACTGAAAATGGAAGATGATAGTCATTGTTAATTTCCTGTTATTTTGTTTTGAAGCCATGTAGTGTTTTCATTGTTCTGTTTTGTTTGCTTTTATTCTGTTTGACTTTTTTTGATGGCATGGGCAGCAATTTCAAAGATAACAAAATATGGTAGCCATTGTTGATTTCCTATTATCTTGTTTTGAAGCCCTATAGTGCTTTTATTTTTTTGTTTTGATTGATTTTATTCTACTTTGTTTTATTTTATTATGTCTGATGGTATAGGCAGCTACTTTGATAATAACAAGGGGCATTATGGTAGCTATTGTCAATTTCCTACTATCTTGTTTTGAAGTCCTATATCACATTCACTGTTTTGGCTCTATTCTGTTTTGATTTGCTTGGTCTTATTCTCTTCAAAAAAAATTTTTTTAAAAGAAACCATAAACTGAGACCACTAATGAAAGAGATCCTGGGAAATTTAATTCCCAACTTCATCAGGGCCACATGAGGACTTGGTACAAGAAGGTGATGTGTACCATTCAGAACGTGATGATGCGCAGTTCAGAAAAAAAACTGACTTTGATGATGACAGAAAGAAAATATCTATTTCACTCACAGGACTGGAGATGGAGGATGGACCCATAGTACTTGTGCTCTCTTGCTACTGCTGAGTAACAAAAGTATTCCAAACTTCAAGTCTTCAACCAATGCTCCTCTATTTATTGAGTCCCTCGGGCTAGAAATGCAGGGCACCATGGCTGAATTCTTTGCTAGAGGTCTCACAAGCCTGAAATCAAATTGTTACCTGAGCTTAATTCTCATCTGAAGACACTGGGCAGGACCATCTACTAACAAAGTCAGTCTTGTTAGCAAAGTTGTCTTCTATGCATTTTGTAGGACTAAGGTCCCTGTTTCCAGCGGGAGGCTTCTCTTACATCCTCAATGCCATGGTCAGTGCTTGTTTCATAGTCTTCTTCAACCTGATAATGACATGGAATCTCTCACTCCTCAGTTCTCTGTTTTCTATCTAGAGGTCAGTGGGGAAAAATGTTCTGCTCCTACTGCACACCAGTAATTAGGGCAGGAGGTCCTGCAGAGCCTCTCTATCCTGAGTCAACTGGGTTGGGACCTCAGTTACAACAGCAAATTTTTGTTGGACTGAACATCTGGAGGAGGTATGTGCACACTAATGGGCAAAAGTGTGGCTGAGGATCTTAGAATCCAACCTACCACCTTGACTGTGTGCTTGAGACCTTGTCTGAAAGTAAGGTTCATGGGTTCTGACTGCAACATAACTGATGGAGAACAAAATTCAATCCGCAGCAAAGGTAACCTAGAGGATTTGAGAAAACAAACCCAGATAGAAAGTCCCTGGACATTCTGATACGTGTGGAACAAGAAACACAGAATGGTCTGCCTGAGGGAAGGAGGAGAACTGAGCCATGTGCTACCTTAGAAATCCAGCAGATGCTCCATTACAGGTTTTGAGTATGACCAGGAAATGGATACAATGAGGTCCGGGCTTGGTGGCTTTGAAATGCCATAGCAGTGATGGTGGCACCAGAGCGTAAGCAGAACAAGCAGTGAAAGAAAATGGAGTCAGGTGGGTGTGGGGAGGCAGGAGGATGGCAAGTTAAAGCCCAGCCTGAGCAACTTGACCTTTTAGTGAGACCCTGCCCCAAAATTTTAAAGAGGAATGAAGGGAGTAAACGGGGGGTGAAACTCAGTATCAAAGCTCAGGATTTAACCTCCAGTCTTTCACAAAATAGGGGATGAGAGCAAGCAAGTAGATAAAATAAATAAACAAACATCTTGTCATTATAACAAGGATTTGCAATGCTTCTTATTATAAATGAGTAAACTGCTTCTCTGCCTGTGTATCAATCACACTTACATTCAGTAATATGACACTAGAATCATGTTCTCTTCTTCCAGTCTGACCAGAATTCCCAGCTAACAAGTTAATGCAGAAAGTAGAGCTGTGTCCACTAGATAAAGGAAAAATATTATCCTTGCAGTAGTAACATTAAATGCCTAGCAACTATGACAGAAACCATAAAAAACTCTGGGAGCTTATGAGATAAAAGTGGCCCAAATATAAGATCACTACCCAAAGATGAGTAGCTACCATATATATACAATTATAAATCACAAAACATAAAGGAAAATTCTGTTTGCAATAGTGCTGGTGTATATAAGTATACATATATCCATGTGTATAGCATATGCACTTAGAAATGATGTATGACACAACTATAAAAGTAGATGTATTTTCTGAAAATCAAGTGAAAGTTTTCAAATGAATAAGTTTTCGAGAGCTGGTGGGAGGGGATGACATCAAAGGCCTGGTGGCATGAGTTATGTTTTCATCAGGCTATTATATTTATTATGGAATGTGGAGGAAGCAATAAGGCTTGTATATGGCACTAAATCATCCAACTCTACATTTTTAAAATGTCAAATACTCAGTCAAGCTTAGATGGTTTGTTAATATCAGTGGCTCCTCACAAGGCTGCCTAAGAAGTTTATTAACAGTATCAATCCCCACATCTACAGATTCTTACTTAATTGGCATGGGGCAAGGCCTGACATTGCTATTTTCAAGCCATTCCGTCCACCCATCATTTAAACTGGCTAAAAGACAAACGTGTTCCCCAATAATTGAGGTCATTGGTAAGCAACTAAAGCAGCAAAGATATAAGATCCTAGAAAAAGTAGAGGTTGTTGAGGTAGACATCAGAGTGTGGATGTGTTGTGGGGGTGTTGCTGTTTCCTTTGTCCATTTGTTGTCAGTATGCATTTTATGTTTTTTTATTGCCCTTGGGGCATTTCTTAACTCATGTCACAGGGCAGGAGGCTGAACAAAACAGGTTTCCTAGATCCCATAGCCATTCCTCTGACTGCAGAGCAAACACAAAATGAAGTCTAAGGGAATCAGTGTGACGAAGACTCAAAGGGTCCTGATCTTGGAAAACTGAAAACCACACAGAAGTGAGCCCAATCCACGAACCAAGTCCTCCTAAAGTATCTGTCAGTTCTTACCTGGTACATGAAGCTCAGGCAGAGTGTGGGTCAGAGGGCTGCACAGTGCTAGAAACCAGTGAAACGCTCTTGCTGAGAGACTGTCTTATGGGTTACCTTTGGATGTCCCCCAAAGCCTTATATGTTTATAGGTCGGGCTTTGAGGAGGTGCCTGGACCATGGGAAGGTGTGACTCTCACCAGCAGATTAGTATACAGATGGTTTATAGTTGTATGTGAAGCCTGATGTGGAAGGTGAGCCACTGGCACGTGGCCTAGAAGTACGTGTCTCCTTCCCTCTTCCTTTGATGTTTCTTTGTTTCCTGCTGCCCTGCCATGGACTGTTTCTCCTCTGCAATGCTCTTCTGCCATGCAGCCTTGCCTCGGAGCCGGCTGACTATGAATTTAAACCCCTACAAACTGTGAGCTGAAATGAACCTTTCCTCCTTACACCTGTGGATATCAGGCATTGTGCCTCAGTGATGAGAAAGTAACTGAGACATGGTAGAGGCCCAAAGAGATGTTTGCACAGTCCGGTTGTACCAGACAGGCTAAAAGCAGAGCTAGACCTGCCAGTGAGATGAGCACAGTAAAAAAGGTCCAGGCTTTACACTGAGACCCTCACTTCTAGAACTATGTCACAGGAGTAAGGACTGACAGGAAATACAGGAGCCCTCATGGAGCCTAAATTTCATAAATGCAGATTGAGCTAACATGGCCTAGCTGTGCCCTATCTGCCTGCTATGAGGACATTAAACCCACTCGAGTGGACAAACTCTTCCAAAGCCCGTGGTGGTTTCCTGGCAGTCACTTTCACAGGTGCTGCAGAAAGCAAGTGCAGGTGACTAAAAGGCAGGACAAAGATGGGTTGCAGAAACAGACTGTGGTGAGCATGACATTGGTACTAGGCCAGGAAATTAAAATAACCACACAAGCCAGAAGACAATTTGTTCCCATGGACTAAAACATGCAGAACATAATCCAAATGGAAATTTTAAAGCCAGAAATAATGAGACACAAAATCGAAGGAGTCAGTAGATGAATGTGACTGTGGGTTAGACAACCAGGAGAGAAGGTTAAGCTTGAAGGCCATCAGCAGGAAATATCTAAATTGAAGCAAACACATAATGCCCAGGTATGCAGGCATGCACACACACGCAGAGTGGAAAGTGAAAGAGCACAAGACTCAGGTAGGATAGAGTGAAAATGTCCAACCTGTATAATTGCAATCTGCAAGAAGTGAAGAGAGAAAGAAATAAAAGACATGGAACAAAAAGTTGGCCAGTGACAGACTAAAATTTATGAAAAAACAAAATCACAGTTTCAGGAATCTTTTCAAACCCAAGTAGGATAAATCCAAAATCAAAGCATGTCTGGACTCCCCCTAACAGCATGGCTAAACTCAGGAACCAAAGAGAAAATCTTTAAAGCAGCCAGATCAAAAGGACACAGGACCCTGTTAGAGCAGCAATAAAGCTGACTCATTCTTTTTAACAGAAACAATGGAAACTACCAGACAGCAACATGATGTGTTTACAAGGTAGAAGGAGGATTACAAGGTTTTGTTTAACCAATGAAAACTGAGGGAATTATTGGCTGTAAAATTCTATCTGAAGCAATCCGGAAGAGAGCTATCAGGTATAAGACAGTCCCAGATTAAACAAGAAAATGGGAGAAGAAAGGAATGACCCCCAAGTGGGAGGAGACAATAAATTAAATGAATATTCCATTTTTCATAACAGTAATGTCTGAATAATGTCGGAGTTATGTCTGGTAGGAGGTCAAGCAAATGACACAACACCAATAGCGCAGACAGATAGAGAAAGGACTAGAGTTTTGTGAGGTCAATGCATCCTCTGGTGGTGATAAAGGCACTCATTTAAGGCAGAGTCTATAAAGTTAGGATAGCTACTAAGGGAAGAATGAAAGAATATGCAAGTAACAAGCTTGTAGAAATGGAAGTAGGAGTCACAAAATTACTGTATTGAGCCAAAGACAGCAGGAAAAAAAAACCCAAATTTTTTAATGTAGAAAAATTCATATGAAATGTTGTATTTAAAATCAAATAAGTCAGCAATGGCATTTGATGTAGACATTGCAAATTACCAAACATAACTAAATTTCTTAATAAGGAATGCATAAGAAATTGGAAAAAACATGCAAATTCCTGTCAAAAGAAAGCTGGCATTTAACCAACATCAACAATAACAGACGATGTAAATCTTAGGGTAAGAAATATTACTAGTGATATAGGTAACATTTATGATATTGTCTTGGTTAGTTTTTACTCATCACTGAGACAAACTACCTGAGAACCAAGTTGGGAAAGGAAAGATTTATTTCTTACAGTTTTTGGAGGTTTCAGTCTACACTCAGTTTGCTCTAAGGCAGGAAGGCATGGCTGGGCCACAGCTCATGGCGGCTGCAAACAGCAAGCAGGAATCAGCAAAGAGCAAGACACACCTTCTTCCTGCCATTACATTACATCCTGGCTCCACCCCTTTGTGGGTGGAGCACTGACACCATCAATCCAAGCACTAGACAATGAAACAATCACAAATGCACAATGCAAATGCATGAGTCCTGGGGGTCAATGATATAAATCATGACAGATGTATATTTTATTTTATTTTTTTATTTTGTTATTTTATTTTATTATTTCAATTCTCCAGGAAGATGTAAGATATAAATTTGTTTGAAGCTATTTACTTACCATTCTATACACCTATGAAAAAGACCAAATTGCTTATATTATGTAATAATGTGATTGAATGTCCTATTTACAATGTTGACTTATTTTCAAAGGCACAAATATGTGCTGTGCACTTGCACGGGATAATGTTTAGAGACAGAAAAAAGAGCTCTATGGGACCCAGGTTGATGGTGACTCCCTGTGGGTGGGAGTGATTGTTTCAAGGCTACTGGCAATATTGTGCCTTGATGTGAGGGATGTTTGAGTGGCAGTCACCTTTTAAATATTAATACAGATGCACATGTAAGTTTTCAGTATTTTAATGAATATGTATGGTTTTCATGCTAAACTTAAAAAAAAAAAAAAGAAAAGAAAAAACATCCTCAAGTAACTAACATGGCCAAGGCTGAGACCCATAGGTATCCATGATACTTTGTGTATGGGATTTGTCTTCCAACTCACTGCTGGGTGTGGGCCCCTCTTCCCATTGCACTAACTGTACCCTTGGCAATTCAGGGATTAGGGCACTGCAGGTGTCTTCAGGAGAGACAATGCTGAAGCAGGCCTTCCTTTAAACACAGGTCTGTACTCCCACCCCTTCCTGGATCTGTGGAGATCATACTCTCCACTCCTCTCATCAAATTCGTCCACCAGAAAATACTGGAGTATACCAAACATGGCCCTATCTCATCAGCTCCCCTAATTAAAACTCAGATGTATTTTTTTTTTCCACAAAACGAAAAATCCTGGAGCTCTAAGACCTGAAAGTACCAAATATCCACATCTGTATCCTGTCCAAAGAGTTACAGCTAGAAATACCACTTCCTCCTCTCCCATCCACAGTGCCCCCTTTCCTTGTTCCTAACTGAAGACCTCTCTTCCCCATCGCTCACTTTGCTATGTAGATGAGAAGACACAGCCTAATTCTGGCACAGAGGGACAGTGGGAATCTGTGTTTCTGACCACAGACAGAACAGGATCTTGGCTACATATAAAGACCTAGGAAAATGCCCGATTGAATGCAGTTTAACAGCTAACATGCTTATTTTATACATGGAGCTAGAGCTGGAAACCTGAAGTGTGCTGGCCCGTGCAACAGACCAGACAGAGCTGCCCGATCTTCAAAGGCAAGCTTTCTCTTGCAGTGGTGATCATAGGACTCCCGCAGGGCTGGCCCTGCTCCTCACAGCGATATGATTCATGCTTCTGTTGATGCTTCTGTTTGCTGATAGGGCCCCTGGGTTTCCTCTCCCGGTGCTGAGGATAAAGAAGACTTCTGGCCAAAAATGCACTTTGTATTTCTGCTCAGGTTTATTCCTTTATTTACATTATGTTAAATTGCACTGTGTTTGGAGAAATTGAAATGGTATATGTTAAAATGAAAGGACAACTGCGTGAGAAGCACAATGCGGGAAACAGCAAGAGCATCTTAAGATAAAAGGGGAAGCCAATGGTGATTTAAAAGAATCCATCTCGTCTTCATCATCTAAACAAAGGCAAATGTGTCTTCTAGGATCAGTTGGAAGAGATGAAGTTTTGCAGCATTCTTGATCAAAGCGGTTTGTGGTGATGAATGGATGACCAGGTCTCTCGCTGCATGGCACCCCAGATCTGAGTTAATTATTGTGTCTGTGTCTCAGCTTCCAAATTTGCTACAACCAACTGATCCTTGTAGAAATTACCCACGCAGAAGGCTTGCATGTGGCCATCTCTGTTCCAAGCACTGTGTAACACAGTACCTCATTTAACCATCACTTGGAAGAGAACAATAGTATCATGGTCTCTGCCTGACAGATAAGGAACCTGAGGCAGGGAAGATACAGCTGATATGTCCAGGGCCACACAGCTAGTACGCGGCAGAAAACAGATTCAAATGTAGGTTATGGTGCTCTGCCACCTGAGGTGTAAGTATGCCATTTCCCTGGAAGTACTCTCTGAGATCCTAGCTGCTATCAGGATAAATTCCCAGATCCATAAAGTGGAGTTGGGGGACACTGAACAGTGGAGGTTCCTCCTGCCTCTGAAGGTTTCCATCTCCTGGTTCCAGAAAGCTCACCCCACCTCTGCTGCCCCTCCTAGATGGTACAGGCATCTTTCCTGCCCTGGGCTCTGCTTGTCCTCTGCTCTGCCCGCAGTACCTCTTTCTGATGGCCCTTGACTAGGAAAGTCAAGGTCTAAAGTCCCCACACAATATGTCGTGTCCCTACATTGTTTAACATAAATCTGTTTCTGCTGTCAGATCATGGATCAGGGAGACTTAGAGCTCCTGGGATGCCTTGAGGAGGACTCTGAGGCTATCCTTGAGCTCAACCAGAAACTGTTACACTCAGGTTTCCTAAGGGCCAAGATCTTACCACTGTGTCACAGCTCGGTGTTGTGAGAAAACACTTAATACCAATACAAAGACAGGGTCCATTAATGACCTCAGCCGTAGCAGAGGTGAAGCTTTTGCTGTTCAGGACAGATACTCCAAGCCCCTCTAGCCTCCTGTTCTCAGAGATCTTCAAGAGCAGAAGCCGGATTTCCCTTGTCCTGGTGTCTTTGGTGCCCATGTAGTGCACTAAAGAGCACACTGCTCAGTGAGCTCGATTGAAGGAGCTGTCTTGGAGCTGGGAGAGTCTGTGTGGATGTGACACATGGGGACTGTAAAACTGACTGTGTGACTCTCCTCTACAAAGAGACAAATGGGCACAAGGAAGTGAAGCTCTTGGAGCTGAGGGTGTGGATATAAACTGCTGCTGGCCTGTGAGGTGGCAGCAGATCTGTGTGAAGGTGGAAACCCAAAGAAAGACAGCTGCCCCTGGAGGAGTCCACAGCTGTGAACCCCAGGGGCCTCTGCCATCTCCTCCCCACTCCCACTCTGTGTTCCTCAGTCTGAAGGCCCAGGTTTGGTTCATAAAAATGGGAGACATTTTAACCCCCCTTCAAGACCTCAGGATTTGAGGAGTTACTTGTTTAAATGTGCCTTGAAGCCCCAGCACTCTGGAAGGCTGAGGCAGGAAGATCACTTATTCAAGTGCAGCCTGAGCAACATAGCATCTTACCAAAACAGTTTCCAAATAAATAAATAAAAGGACTGGCTGTGTAGCTCAGTGCAAAGGCCCTGGGTTCAATTCCTAGTACCCCAAGAAATGAATGAAGGAATAGAGCAGTCTTTGAAACTCCTCCACTGCTCTATGAGGAGACCACATTTAGTAGGAAAAGGGAAAAATGGCTGAGACACAGATTTGTCTCCTTCAAAGGAAGGAAGTGAGGCTGGTGGGAAGTCTCCCCTAGCAGTGCCCACACTGAGCCTGAGTCCTGTGGCTGGGCATGCACTGTCCACCCCTCCCTCCCCCGCAGCCTTGCTTTGGCTTCCTCCCTATGAAGACAGCAGAAAAGGCAGAAGGCCCTAGAAAGCGACCCCTTTGGAGCAACCGCTGAACAGCAGCCAGGGCCAGGAACACAGTGTTGTGTCTAAGTCACCCAGCGACCAGCAGCTGCCAGGGCTGAGAAGCACTTATGCTGGGAGCAGGTTCTGTTTTCAGGTCAGAGGAGTTGTGAACATTGTAGATTTTGTTCTTCACGGGAAAAAAAAAAGTGGTGTGTGACTTTTGTGGTTTAATTCATGTATGTTAGAATTAATTGACTTAAAAACGGTTTGTTGACATTTCCAGGTGTGATTCTTTGGGGAAAGTTCTAAGTGTCATAAAACCAAACATGTCTTGGAAAGGGCAAGTGTTTCCTCTTTTCTGCTCGAGGACTCTGGGATTTGCCAGAGCTTGCTGCAGCATCCAGGGCAGAGCTGGTCCAGTGGCCTTTGTGGCATGAAGCAAAATTCCTGGCTCACACTGGCTACTGACTTAGCAGCCTTGTATGTGAACAGTGGCTGTCATGGCCTTATACCTCACTCTTCTTCTCAAAATGGGCTTTGTCACACAGGTAGGACAATTTTTCTCTTTTCTCCTTAAGTGACACATTTAAGTACAGCTCCTGGCCATTTCTCCAGCTGTGTGATACACAAATTCCTAGGCTCTAGACCGGGGTGTCAGGGGTATTCTTGCTAGAGAGAAGTCACATGGCCTACTTACTTTTTAGTGCCTGTTTGGAGCATACTGTGCCCAAGTCACCTATTATCCCCCTTGTCTAGGCTCACTGTCACCCAAAGAGCTTCCTTGGCTATTAGCAGCTCTATGTGTTCCTTATTTTGCCGTGACTGTCCCTGCTCTTAGCAGTGATTCACAGTCCCCTCTCACTTCCCTGCCTCATTTCCCTGGAAATAGCCCTGAAAATAATCTTACCCCACCCCTCACTTTACCAGAGGAAATACTGAGACAAAGACAGAAGTGATTTGGTCCTTCTGGGAGAGTTACCAGCTGTTCCTGGAGTCCCTGCTCCCTGCTGAAACCCGTATCTGCACGCAAGGCCCATCTGCAGCACCCTTTCTCTGACTGCTTTGTCTCCTCTGATAACCCCTTCTGCATGTGCTTCCTGAACACCACCAGCAATGTACACTGCAGAACAGAGTAGCTCATTACTGCATTGCTCTGCAGCTCAAGATGTATCAGAGTATGTGCCCAATGGTACTGTGACAGAACCTTGGGGCTCGATGCTACAGCACTGGCCTAGTGCAAGCTTAGGCTCTGGATTTAAACCCCAGCACTGCAAACATTTAAAAGCACAGAGTTTGTCTCGACTCTTAACAGAATGCTATAGACTCTAAAAGCAGAAAAAGAATAGGGAATTACATCCATTATCTTTTCAGAGGAACTATAGAAGGAAAACATTTGCATAAATTTCCTTTGTATTTGAATGTGCCTTCAATAGACCTTGACCAAGCGCAGATTCAAAACTTAAAATTATTTGGCCTGTTTTCCAACATATGAGTCCATAATTCAATTCACCAGGCATGTATTAACTCTAAGGACCTTGCACTACAGTTTAAAAGACAATACTGTCACGCATGGAGGAAATTGAGCTTAACAAGACACAATGCAATTTCATCTTAAGTATTTATTGAATGCCCAGTAGGAGCCACACCCCTAAATGTGCAGTACAGAACTATTCAAGGTTGGTAGCAACTACAGTTATTAAAGAACACTTAGTCATCATGGTGAGACTTAAAATAAGGTTATATGATGATAGGAAAGCTGACAGGAAGAAGCAGAGGAGGAGCTCTGAAGGGCAGTGTTATGGTTTGTGTCTAGATGCCATCTCAGAGCCTCATGTGGTCATGGGGGCAGGCATTTGGAAGGCAGTTTGTTAAAGCTGGACCCCTTGTCTTCATGCCTTCACCTGAGGGAACAGAGTTACAGCATTTCCAGCTTAAATCAGCAGGGGCCAGGGTCCTTACTTGATAAACATCTTCAACCCACACAGAGGAGGGCATGGAGATGATGTGAGTGTTACACCCACCCTAGGGTGGTAGCCTGCATACAATATAAGGGAGGAAAAGAAACCTGCTCTCCCCACTTTTTTTGTTGTTGTTCTCTTCTGCCACCCTGAACTGGTTGCCCTCTGCCATGTGCCACCCTCTTTGGAGCCCGCTGATTATGGACTGAAACATCCACAAACTGTGAGTTAAATAAACCATCCTAACCCTAAGGCTATTTACTAAGAAGTTGTAGGAACTTTACTATTATAGTGTTAGGACCCAACAGCCCTACCCACAGTGGGGATATGGAGCAGGATGCCCAAGCAATAAAGGGGCACAGTACAGGGGTGTCATGATCCTTGGAGCTAGGGAAGAGTCATGCCAGTCCAGGAGAAGATTGCTGTATGCTAGATTATGATCACAGCATATCAGTGATGATCAAGAAATTCAGCCACTTGAGAATGATGCTCAAAATAATTTAAAGGCAACCTGCATTGTGGATACTAATACAGCTGAGACACAGTTTGTCCCCAAAGATAGCATGTGCCAGAGGCTTAGCCCTCAAGATGGTAATGTCCAGAGATGGGACCTCTGAAACATCCTTGGGTCACTGTGCCTTTGCAAGCAGTGGTGGGACTCCAGTCCTTCTTGGCTTTTTATCTTGAGATGTGATCCTTAGAATTAAGAGTCAGGATGAGGACAGAAGCGTTCATGTAGAGAAAATCCCTTTCTCCTCCCAACCTTACATTTATTCTTTCTTCCCAGACCATGTAATGTGGGAGTCCTAATATTGGAATATGGTTGTCCTGAGGCGAATGTCTCCAGGAGTCTCTCAATTGCCTTATCCATAGCTTCATTGGTAAAGCCAGATTATTAGTGAATTACTTTAGAGCTTCCTGTGAACTAGGGCTTCAGAGTTGGAGCTAGGAACTAATCACTTAGAAAAGAGTATAAATTTTATGTCCTATGTGCCACAAGGGAACAGTAAAAGCTGAGGGATGAGTCTGGAAGGAAAGAACTCCCTGTGCACCCCAGTGGCTCTCCCAGGAGAAGTTTCACAAAGTCATTGTGTTTTCCAGGTCTTACATACCTGACACAGAAGCAGGCACCATGAGGATACACAAGCTGCAGACAGTGGTCTTACCACAAAGCTTCTTAGAGCGTGACACCTCATGTCACTCTTCACCACTCTTCTAAGGTGATGAGCTCCTTTCTCCATGGCTGTCACTGAGGTCCTCCACCAGAGAAGGGGCATCTCTGTGCTGCTGCCTCCTAACATCTCTGCGGTCAGGATGCCACTCTAAGTCAAGGCATGATTCACAATGGTTTCCATACTTGTGTCACTGCGCTCCCTCCCTGGCCCGTGGGGGTGCTGAATACGGACTGCTCATTCACCCCACTCTGCCTCTGCTTCCACAGTGACAACTGATTTTGGGCCAGAGCCTGATGCCTCACTTGTGGCCCTTCCAGCTCTTCACTGTCCTTGCTGTTGCTGTGCACACTGCTTTTGCTGAGACAAAAGTAGACCCCAGCAGCTTCTAGCATCCGTTTATTACCAAGCTCCAAGCAATGACTTTGTTATCTTAGCTCATCACCCCTTCATTTGAATCACTTTTTAGACTCTCACCAGGACCCTGAGATGCAAATCTCACTTTTGTGAAAGAACAGTGGGTGTGGCATCCTGAACCCTACCCTACATCTTCCCAGCACGGGTTCCAGCACTAAGTTCTTTCCAAATCTAAAGCAATGTCTCTGTTTAGCCAACATCACACTGTATGGAAAACCAAAATGCATTTCCTGTCACAGTTTTTTCCTACAAGGACTACCACCAGCATGCGTGCCCACAGACATTTTTTTCTGCCCAAAACTCATGCACTATAATTATGCATGGGGTCATCAGAGATACATCCTTCTCTGACAAGTCCTGCCAATAGGCTCAGCTTGGTGACAGACTCATGCACACAGAACCCTCACTGCAGAAATGGTAATCAACATCTTCCAGAATCAGTACTTACTTTCAGCACCAAGAACCATGTGTTTCAAGAGACATAAAAAATATTTATACAGTATTATTCAACTGATGCCAATGGCCTAATCTTGTGTAAAACATATTCCATTTTCATTGAAATCCCTGATAGAACTGGAAGTTTTAGGATAATCAGTTTCAAAATAAAGATTAAACCATGATTTATGTCCTAGTTGAACCCAAAAATTCCTGGGCCAGGACTTCCTATCCCTTCTAGTCATTTATAAAAGATGAAACATTGCTAGTTTGATAACCGTGTTGATTGTTCCAATCTGGCTTTCATGGTATTGAAAATAATACTAGTTCCAAA
Organism: Cavia porcellus; assembly: GCF_034190915.1. Taxonomy (NCBI): domain Eukaryota; kingdom Metazoa; phylum Chordata; class Mammalia; order Rodentia; family Caviidae; genus Cavia; species Cavia porcellus. The sequence goes on from NW_026947506.1 coordinate 19,494,373, forward strand.
ATATGACCTGATAGCTCCATGAATTCATTTTTACTACCAGTAAAATAATATCTTGGAACAGAGCAAAGAGAAAAATAAATCCAAACTGCAGTATAAGTTATGAGAACAGGTTGGACCATATCATCCTCCAAAGAGTAGGATTGGTAATCTTTTTAAAAAGTCCATCAAAATGCTATAAGGTTTTAAGAACAAGTTGGACCATATCATTGCCCTAAGAGTATGACTGATTTGGGTGATAAATTCTGATTTTTTCCCCAACTCAGTATGAATTGTAAAAGATGGAAAAACACCAAGAGACGAAAAATATAATTCAGGCATTGTCATTTGATGCCAATTGGAAATAGAAAGTTCTATCCAAAATTGTTCTAGCAATTTTTCAAACTCCAGAGCATGTCTAGGTCAAAACAACTAGCTCATGCTCAGAATATCAATCATGTAACAGGCAAGTTGAGTGCCTGTTTAACTTAAAAGATCACAGCTTTAAATATATTTCAGAGAATTCATAGGAAGTAGGATGAAAAGGAAAGAAAGGATGGGAAAAGAAACCCTAGTTACACCCAAGAAAGCTCAGGTGACCATCAACACAGAGACTGCATGAGGGTGAGTGAAATAAATCAGACACTCAAGCTTAGACATTGTATGGTTTTTGTTACCTGAGAAATGCAAAATATAAATGAAGAAAGAATAAAGGAACAATGATATGAAACAGGAAGGCAGACTTTTTGGAGATAGTGAAGGAAATTAAGGGAAGGATAGAAGGATGGATAGGGAGAGTAGGAGAGGGGACTGAAAATTATCAGGGTACCACACGCTTCTAGATGTACCAACTCGTAGTGAGTGTTATTAGTAAACACATACCAATAAAAAGAAATTAATAGTAAATAGAAAGATACTGGGGAAATTCACATCACTATCTGGAGCAATAGTATTGTAAAAATTCAGTGTAAACACTTCTGCTGTCTGTGGTGTGAGACGAAGCAGAGAGCTCTATATTCATACCTGCTTTGAATCTGTGACATTTATAATCCCTGTAAAGTCACATTTATCCCTGAAATCTCTGCAAGATTCATTATACACTCCACAGATTTCACCAGAAATATATCCGATGCCTAGCCTGTCGCCCTTGCACGCAGCATTCCCTGGTGTGTGCAAGATCAAGTCAAAATCCACTGGCACAGCCCACTCGCCACCTGTGGCATCTGTCCAGCCTTCACCTGGTTGGCTCTACCCCACAGGGTTGGATAAACCTTCCACGTAGCAAGTAGTGCTCTGGCCATGGGGGTGTCTGCATAGAAGAACTCTCTCCATTTGACAGTCTGCTCCACCTGGAGCTCCAGTGCCAAGCCAGATTCTTCAACATAGGGCAGGTTTCTCCCAAGAGGCCTATCTGGTCGAGATTCCTTTTCATTAGTCCAGGCAAGCGGAACTGTCGCCCTCTGCTGGACCAACTTCAGCACTGCACATGAAACATGCAAAGTGCTGCTTTCTCCTGACAGCTTTTGGATCCTCAACCTGGGACCCTTGGAGCGTGGCTGAGCTCTAGAGTCCTAGGGGACCTGAGATGCCACGCCCCCCACCACCACCACACACACACACACACACACACACACACACACACACTACAGCAAATGAGGCTGCCTCTTGCGTCAAAGCAAAATAAAGCAGTCTGACATCCACTAGTACAGAGAAAAGCAAGCTTCAGTGTCTAGAAGGGGAGGCTCCCTCCTTTAAAATGCAAGGGGGATGGGCCAGGGACATAGCTCAGGGGTGCAGTGCCTGCCTGGCAAGCACAAGGTCCTGAGCTGGATTTCGAGTACCAAAATAATAATAATAATGATAATAATAATAATAATAATAATAATGATAAATTTAAAAATTAAATTTTAAAAAATGGAGAAGCAAAAACAATTCCAGAGGCTAACACCAAAGGAGAAGCACCACATTGAGTTGTGCCCCATGACTATAAGGAGACTTGCAAACTTTTAAGGAAGATAGATAGATATGTGGGTCCATTGACCCAGGTTAGAGAACTTCAAATCAGATCACCCATCAAGGAGGCAAAATTTTAATTCAGATTCAGTGACTGGACATGCCCAGTGATTATCTTCTTTTACATCTAGATGATTTCCTGAAGGACCCATTTCTCACCATCACAGTGCCTCTTGTGAGATTAGGCTGGTTAGAATACCAGAGCAGAGACCTAAAAAAGTGCCAACTCTTTAAAAACGGTGCAACATTATACATGATTGCATCATATAAGCTCCAAAAATTTTATTTCCTTAAATATTATGACGTAGACCCCTTTGAAATGCTGGAATACAAGGAGAAGTGCTTTAGGAGTTAGGCCAGACTGGCAAAGTCTCATATTAAACTGAAAGGAAATTAAGGTTAAAGGAATATAGGCAGGAAGTGGATGCCAGCTCAGGCCCTCAGCTCATTCAGTGGCTGCTACCTTATTATACTCCATCTGTATGTACCCACACAAGCTGGCCCTCAGTAAAAGAAATAGTAGATATCAGCTCTTCGTTCTGTGGATCTCTTGTACTAGAGACACCCTTGGGGATCAGCTTCAGGACTGCCGTGTGGGTCCCCAAGGAGTAGAAGGAAGGAAGGTGATTATTAACTTGCTTCTGCTACATGATGACACTTCAGTAGATGCAGGAAATCTGGCTTCACAGTAGTACTGGTTCTTCTGAGGGTTGATGCCTTAAACTGCTCAGTGGTAATCAACTTTGCCCAAATACAATGAGTATAGCTGTCCTGGTGTTTATCTGGACACATCATTTGACCAGGGTTTGTTGTGTTAAAGCCTGGGATAGAATAAGGAATGTTCCAATTCTGTTGGGGATAATTTGTTATCATTTTTCCAATTATGGTATGAAAAGTATTGTTAATAAGCCAAATAATGCAATGGAGCTTGGTGATGTGACATAGAAAAAAATTTCATAGAGAATTTGACAAACTTCACCTAGAATTGTATTAAATTTTTTTAGTAAAAAATGATTTTATTTAAAGGAAAAAAACAAAACAGTATAAGAGTACAAGTAATACAGAATATAAAAAAGCAGTAAGAAATCACTAGTTAATAGATTACATATTGTCATCTTAGAAATAGTTGTTCAAGTTACAGGATTAAAACATACAAAGTAGAAATTCAAACAGTGAGACTGCAAACAATTGTGCTCAATGATGCAACAAAAACTCAGTAATATGGTCATCTGTCTTACATACCTAAATTCACTTGCAGTTGTATCCTTTAGAGCACTTTTTTTCCTCTCTTTTTTACCACAAAATTTACACATTTTGTGTTTTATTACTCCTATAGTTCTTATTATTTTGGGGGGGAAGAGAATAAAACCAAATATGGCAAAACAAAGCAGTCAGTCAAAACAAAGGATAGACATAGCACATGATGTAAAAACAGAATACAAGGTTATCAACAATGGTTACCATAATGCCTCTTGCTTCCTTAAAAAGAATTGCCTCTATCATTAGGTATAATAAAATTGAACAAAACAGATCATAACAAGACCAATAAAACCTAAGCATTGGAAACATTACAGGACTTCAAAAGAAGATAATAGTCAAACCAGAATGGGCATCATAGTGAATCTTTTTGCCTTCAAAGTAGTTGCCTATAATGTCAAACTTTATACTATCAAACGATACTATCAAACAGAATGGAACAGAGTAAAATCAGTCAAAACAAGATAATGGGAGTAATACAAGGCTTCAAATCAAGTTAATAGGAAATAAAAAGTTACTATAATATATACTGCTAATTTTTTTTTATTTTTCCCTTAATTAAAAAACATAATAATAATAAAATAAATATTTTTTAATGAATAAGAGGGAGATTGAGATAAAAGTGGACATAACAGCATAATAATACAGGTCAAAGCGTGACAATTTCAGCAACATAGTGCTTCACCCCAAGATAGCCCGCCTTAATAGTAGTAACCATAGTGTCTCTTTCCTTGGAATATTTGAATATAGCTTTGTATACTACAGCATCAAACATATCAAGACAGTGTGAAACTATTCAAGTGGATGAAAGTATTACAGGGTATTTAGAACCAGCTAACATAAAACAAACAATGGTTTCTATGTTATCTCTTTGCCTATAAAAATTTTTGTTTATACTATCACATACAATAAAATCCAGTAAGATACAACATGATAAAACCAATGGAGACAGAAGAGCAACAGTTTGGTGGGACTTCAAAACAAGATGGTATTAAATCAGCACTAGCTATTATGATGCCTTGTTTTCTTCAAAATAGCTGTTCATTTCATCACATGCAATAATATCAAAGAGCCCAGAATAAAGCAATTCCAATTAATTAGTGAAAACTTTATAAGGCTTAAAAGCCACATAATGGGGAATCATGAATACCACATAATTTTATATATTTGAATCATTTCTTACAATAGGGAAACTATTCGGTATTCTTATGTGAGTTTGATTTATTTCACTTATGAGTATGGTCTCAAGCTGTGTCCATTTATTTATAAATATCTCAATGTGATCCTTCTTTGTAGCTGAGTAGTACTCCATTGTATAAAAATACTACAACCTTTTTTATCCATTTCTCAGTTGATGGACACTTGGGTTACTTCTAAGATGTGGCAATTAAAAATTGTGCTGCTATAAACATAGGTGCACATATATCACTGTGGTATGATGCTTTCAGCTCTTCTGGGAATATGCCTAGAAGTGGAATAGCTGGGTCAAATGGGGCTTCCAGTCCCAGCTTTCTGATAAATCTCCAGACTGATCTCCACAGTGGTTGCACTAGTCTACACTCCCACCAACAGTGCAGCAGAGTTCCTTTTTCCCCACAGCCCCTCCAGCATTTGTTGTTGGTGGTTTTCTTGATCTTGGCTATTCTTTCAGGAGTGAGATGGTGAAATCTCAGTGTGGTTTTAATTTGCATTTCTCTAATGACTAATGATGATGAACATTTTTTCATGTATTTATTTGCCATTTGTATTTCTTCATCTGAGAACTGTGTATTCACCTCAGATGCCCATTTTTGGATTGGATCTTTGAATTTTGGGGGTCTTATTTTTTTTTTTAAATTCTGTATATGTTTTAGACAGAAGTACTTTGTTTGAGGGAGAGTTCACAAAGAATTTTCCCACTTTGTGAGTTTTCTTTTCACTATGCTGGAGATTTCATTTGACATGCAGAAACTTTTTAATAAGAGGTGGTCACAGTTATTGATTCTGGGAAGTATTTCCATGCAGTTTGAGTCCTGTTCATGAATTCTCAACCTACCCCTATGTCTCCAAGGTTTCTACCCAATTTGTCTTCCAATTGATTTAGTGTTTCTGTTTTAATATTCAGATCTTTGATCCATTTAGATTTTAACTTAGTACATGTTGATAGGCATGGGTCTAGTTTTAGTTTTCGGCAACTCGAGAGCCAGTTTTTCCAACACCATTTATTAAAGAGACTGTCATTCTTCCAGTGAACCTGTTTGGCTCCTTTATCAAAGATAAGGTGGTTGAGTTTGTTTGTAGTTGTGGTTGTATTTTCTAATCTATTTCATTGATCTTCAGCTCCGTTTTGATTCCAGTACCATGCTGATTTTACTAAGGTTTCTTTGTAGTATAACTTGAAGTCAGGGATTGTGATGCCTCCTGCCTTGCCTTTGCTGCTTAGAACTGTCTTTGTTATTCTAGGTCTCTTCTCACTCCACATGAATTTTAGTAATGATTTCTCAAGATCTGTGAGGTATGTTGATGGTATTTTCATTGGGATTGTATTGAATCTGTAAAAAAGTTTTGGGAGAATGGCCATTTTCACAATGTTTATTCTTCCTATCCATGAGCAAGGGATGTCTTTCCATTTTCTGAGATCATCTTCAGTTTCTTTTTTCAGTGTATTATAATTTTCCCTGTATAGGTCTTTCACTTCTTTCGTGAGGGTAATACCTAAATATTTCAATTTTTTGGTTGCTAGTGTAAAGGATGTGGTTTCTCTTATTTCTCCCTCTGTGATTTTATTGTTAGTGTATAGGAATGCTATTGATTTTTGAGTATTGATTTTGTATCTAGTTACATTACTGAATTTATTTATTATATCTAAGAGTCTTTCAATGGAGTTTAGGGGGTCTTCTATGTAGAGTATCATGTCATCTGCAAACAATGATAATTTAACTACTGCTTTTCCTATCTTTACCCCTTTTATTTCTCTCTCATCTAATTGCTCTGGCTAGTATTTCCAGTACTATATTAAATAGGAGCGGTGATAAAGGACATCCTTGTCTTGTGCCTGATTTTAAAGTAAAGGCCATCAATTTTTAAATTTTGGCCATTTAGTATGATACTGGCTGTTGGTTTGTCATAGATGGCCTTTATTATATTGAGGTAATGACCATCTATTCCAATTTTCTGTAAAGTTCTTATCATGAATGAATGTTAGACCTTATCGAAGGCTTTTTTTGCATCTATAGAAATGACCATGTGATTTTTACTTTTGGCTTTATTGATATGGTGGATTACATTTATCTTTTTTTTTTTTTGTCTTTTTCATTTTTATCGGTACCAGGGATCGAACTCACGACTGCTTGCTTGCAAGGCAGGCACTTATGCCACTAAGCTAAATCTCCAGCCCCCGGTGGATTACATTTATTTATTTACATATGTTGAACCATCCCTACATGCCTCGGATGAATCCCACTTCGTCATGGTGTATAATCTTCTTGATGATTTGCTGTATCCTATTTGCCAATATTTTATTGAGGATTTTTGTATCTGTGTTCACTAGGGAGATCGGTCTATAGTTCTCTTTTTTAGTGGGGTCTTTCTCAGGCTTTGGTACTAGAGTAATATTTGCTTCCAGGAATGGCTTAAGAAGGATTGTTTCCCTTTCAATTTCATTGAAGTGTTTGAGGAGTGTCGGCATTAGGTCTTCTTTGTATTTCTTGTAGAATTCTGCAGTGAATCCTTCTGAGCCTGGGCTTTTCTTTGTAGGTAAGGACTTAATCACATTTTCAATTTCATTAATAGAAATTGGGTTATTCAGCAGTTTTACATCCTCTTGACCTAGCTTTGGTACTTCATATGTTTCTAGAAACTGTCTATTTCTTCTGTATTATCAAACCTTTGAGAGTAGGGGTTTTCGAAATAGGTGTTGATAATCTTCAGTATTTCTATAGAGTCTGTAGCCACCTTTTTCATTTCTTATTGCATCAATTTGAGATTTTCTTCCCTTTTTAAAATAAGGTTGTCTACGGACTTATCAATTTTATTTATTCTTTCAAAGAACCAACTCTTTGATTCATTGATTCTCTGGATTGCTTTCTTGGTCTCTATTGCATTGATTTCTGCTCTGATTTTTATAATTTCCTCTCTTCTTTTGGCTTTGGGCTTGACTTGCTCTTCTTTTTCTAGCTGTTTGAGGTGTAGCATCCGGTTATTTATTTGTATTCATTCTGTTTTCCTTATGTGGGAATTCAGTGCAATAAATTTTCCTCTGAGGATGGCTTTCATTGCATCCCACAGATTCTGGTAAGTTGTGTTTGTATTTTCATTTTCTTGTAGGTATTGCTTAATTTCTCCTGTGACCCACTGACTACTCAAGAGTGTGTTATTCATTTTCCATGTGTTTGTGGGATTTTTGCAGTATCTTTTATCATTAATTTCTAATTTGGTAGCTCTATGATCCGATAACGTGCAAGGGATAATTTCAACTCTTTTGCATTTATTTAAATATGTTCTGTGAGCTAATATGTGGTCTATTTTAGAGAATGACCCATGTACTGCTGAGAAGAATGTGTATTCTGATGTTGTTTGATGGAACACTCTGTATACGTCTATCAAGTTCATTTGTTCACATGTGTAATTCAGTTCTTTTATTTCTTTGCTGATTTTCTGTCTGGTTGATCTGTCCCTTGGTGTCAATGGTGTGTTAAGGTGTCCTGTTATAATTGTGTTACTGATAATTTGATTTTTCTCTTCTGTTAACACTTGTTTTATATAACTGGTTGCTCTGGAATTTGGTGCATATATATTTAAGATAGTTATCTCTTCCTCTTGAAGTTTTCCCCAAACGAGTATGTAGTGACCTTCTTTGTCTCTTCTGATCATTATTGACTTAAAGTTCACATTGTCTGCAAACAGAATGGCTACTCTTGCTTTTTTTTAGAGGGGGGGTGTTCCTGTTGCATGAAGTGCTGTTTTCCATCCTTTGACTTTCAGTCTGTGAGTATCCTTCTGGGTTAGATGGGTTACTTGTAGACAGCATATAGTTGGATTTTGTTTTTTGATCCATTCTGCCAGTCTGTTTCTTTTAATTGGTGCATTGAGACCATTTACATTAATGGTTATAACTGTTATATGTTGGTTAATTGTTGACATGTTATCTTTCTGCTGTTGCATCTTTATCTTTTTGTTGTAATTATCTGCTTGTAGTGGTTAGTGGTTAGTGTAGTGCTTAGTGGTTTTTTTCTAAGTGTATCTAAACTGTCTTTCAGTATTTTTTCCGGGGTTGGCTTGGTGATCCTGAAGTTCTTAAGCTGTTCTTTGTAATGGAAGTATCTTATTTCACCATTGATTTTGAAGGATAGTTTTGCAGGGTACAACAGTCTAGGTTGGAAATCATTTTCCTTTAGGATCTGGAATACTTCACTCCATGCTCTTCTTGACTTTATTGTCTGCTGTGATTCTGATAGGTTTTCCTTTATAAGTGATCTGTCTTTTCTCTCTTACAGCTTTTAATAATCTATTCTTGTGTTGGATTTCTGGGATGGTGATTATTATATGTATGGGTGTAGTTTTATTTTGGTTATGACAATTTGGAGTTTTGTAAGCTTCACTGAACCTGATGTCGGTTTCTGATCTCATGCTTGGGAAATTTTCAGCTATTACTTCTCTAAATATCCTCTTGACATCCTTTATGTCATCCCCCTTTTTTTTTCATTAATACCTATCAATCTTTGTTGTTTTTCTTTGCATCATCTTGCAGTTGTTGAATTGTTATTTCCTGATTCTTTGTTATTTTTAAAAGATCTTTCCTTTCCTGTTCACTAGGTGTAATCTTGTCTTCAAGGCCTGAAATTCTATCTTCACTTTCACTGAGGCAACTTTTACAGCTTTCAGTGGAGTTTTTGATTTCCTGTATATCTCTGTGCATCTGCTTTATGTATTCTGTTTGTTTCTTATATTGCTCATCTATGGATTCTATCTTTTAGTTTAGTTCCTCCAGTTTTTAACTGTGTTTTCTTTAGATATGTTCAGCATCTCTTTCATTTCTTTTATCATTTCTTCTTTTACCTGGCAGATTACTTCTAGTTTGAATTCCTTTAAAGCTTCCCGGAGTTGCTTGTTTATTTCAGTTGCTATTATGTCCAATATTTGAGGGAATTTGTTCCTCTACATGTTATATCTCAATTCTGTTTTTCCCATTGTCCTTGCCTTCCTTTAACCCCTATTGCCTTCCTTATTTACAAAAGCTTTGTATTAATTTTTCCTTCTATTCTCTTTTTTTCTTTTTCTATCCCCCTATTTCCCCTTTCCAGTTGAACATTTTCTTCCCATTTCCCAATATCTATGATACATTGATACATTTTGGCACTTATTTATACTTTTGGTTTCTCACGCCAAAGAAACAACATGGTATTTAAACAAGAATTGTATTGAATTTAAATTTTATTATAAACTATTCTCATGTCCCAAACACTCACATACAGTAAATGCTTATGGGTTGACCAGTATCTGAGAAGATAGGCAAGTTAGGGAAAGAAGCTATAAATCTGGTGGATAAAATGGTAGAAACCCATGTTCCATCTGATAATCTGGTCACCCATCCTTCTCAATGTCATAATTCAAGGACAGCCAAACTACGTCATAGAATGAAGTCCATATTTGTTTTGTTTGTAGCAAACACTTGTGATTACCAGTTCAAATTTTAACACGTTGAGTAAAGACTTCTGTCACTGGTATGCGGACCCTCAGTTGAGTCTTTCTGCTTCCTAACTTGTGGGACCTCAGCTTTGTAAGACTCTGGTAATCCCTTGCCCTTTAAAGTGTTCCTATCCATTAGCATCTGTGCCTCTGGCTTCTTTAGGAAGGGACAGGCTGGAGGTGCTCAGGCTAAAACTCTCAAGCACAGGAAGGTTCTGAAGTGTGACTTTTAGACCCAGGAGCCACGTTTTCACAAGTACTAACCCTGAAGGATTTATCAAGAACTACACTGCTTAATTCAACTTTGTGTTTTATGTTTTACTCCTTTACATTTCCTTGCTATCAGCAGAAGGCACCTGTTGGAATCTGACGTGGTAACCCACTGTCACCTGCACTGATCATCCCCTTGCCTTTGACTTGCTGTCACCTGGGTGAAGCTGCTTGACCTAGGGGGCTGATGTCTTTATTGTGTGTGTCCTTGGAGACAACAAAATGACTCAAGTTGGAAGAAGCAGCCACATGGTAGGTAAATTAACAGTTCCATGCAGGGAGGGTCAGAACTGTCTTCTGACCCTGGTTCTTGGACTTTGTCCTTAGGCCATAACTGAGAAATGGGTACATTGCATTTTTTCTGTTCCATCTTATTTATCATAATGGAACACAGGTGATCCCAATATATGATTTGCATTGTTATCTGGTTATTGTCAGAAAGGATCTCTGAATGATAGCAACCTTAAGTCACTGTCATTAGAGTGGCAGATGTCCTCTGTTCTTGTAGATTGATATTCACTTGCCTAATGGCAGATTAAATTATTTGGTTAGACAAGAAGCACACATCTGTATTAATCCTGAAAGGTTTACCTCCTGCCTGGCTCATTTCAACTTCTTCTCCATGCAGAAATTCTTAGCAGTGCTTTGTGCTCAATAAACAGCGACTGCCAGAGTGATGCCTGGGATGATCACAATAGTAACATTAGGACTCACTGGCCACTTCAAGTACAGCACTCGAAAGACTGCAGAGGTAAAAGGCACAGTGTAAAGTATCAAACTCCATCCTCTCTCAGGAAGTTTAGTATATGTCTTCTTTACCACCTGTCACCCCAGATTCCAGAGCTACCAAGCAGAAGTGGCCTCTTCTTTCTCAGAGTTACTGCTGGGTGACTCTCAATGTGATTCACAGCCTATCAGACAGACTTGTAGTTGATGTGACAGTCACTGAAAATGCGGCTCCTTGCATGTTTTCTAGAGGGATCTAATTAACAGAATAAGGCATCTTTTCCAACCAAGAGCACAGAATGCCTGGCTGAGATCTGAGTGGAAGTGGCCGGGGACACCAGGCAGGTGGAATCTCAGCATGGTGGGAGGGAGGAGGGCACAGCCCTCACTGAGGGAGGGCAAGGTATGATTTACAGGAAAGGACACTCTCTCTATCTTGCTGTGCCAGTATATCACTCAGATAACAGAACAGGAGCAGCTATATCCTGCAGTCTCCATGAATTCTGAAATTAGTTTTATTAACCATCACTGAATATATATTCCCCTTTCGGAGCACTGTTGGAAATGACTAAATTATAAAGGAAGCAGTATTATGGTTGGTGGTAATGAAGCTGTATTAAATGTAACCAACAGAAATAACTTTGAACACACATCAAACATTAAATGCCTTGATGTGAATTAGAGGACGGGGACTTCCCAGTGGACCTGCACGTTAGAATCCTCATTTCTCATCCATTTCTTGTCCACATTATAGAGTGATTTAAGGATAAACAGACTTAAAGGGGTGATGACCCAATCAGCTCCAGAACTTTTGAATCATCACATGACTTAAATTTCATACTAATTCTAGGGCATGTGGTCTATCGTAGCTGTATACTGAACAATGAAAAGAGGCACCACTGAGAAGTTGAGTGATCAGCTTCAAATACACAACAGTGTGTGGTGTGGAGGGGCCCGGTTCAGTGCTCTCCTGCAGCCCACAGGGTTCTGCCTCTCCATACACCAGGGTAACCCTGCAGGATGTGCTGTGCTGTGACAGCCATGTCCCATTCCCTGCCTCTGTGGGAACATCCCTGAGTGCTCTGTCCAGACCCTCTCCAAGGCCAGCACTTCCACCAGTGCCACACTGCCACTGCCTGGGCTGAACTTGGCTTCAGACAAGAAGTTCCAACTGTCTCCACCTTCACCGCTGTCAGGCACCTTCAAGAAGCCACGGCCAGGCTGCCCGCCCACTCCTCTCCTAGTCTCCACTGCATAGGCTGGCATCCTCATGGGACCCACGAGCAGGAGGCCCTGCCCTTTCCTGTCCCCTCCCTTCTCCCCCAGACCTCGCTCTTGGCCTTTGTCTTTCCATTTTCTTGTCTTGTGAGAGATGTCCCTGGCCTTCTCCTTGCAGGCTGTCCCCACACCACTCTGCTCTGCTCTACTGTCCACCTCCGCCATTCAAACAATAATTTGGTTTCCTAGGTGATTTCCAGATTCTCCATACAAACTTTGGATTCCATTACTTCATTAAGGTAGAGCGAGTGCTAAGAAACTGGCTTTCACTGAGCATCATTTTGTGTGAGGGACTCTCCTGGACCACGTATCACAATAGACAGTGGTCACTCCAGTTTCAAGTAGAGTGCTGCCACTTCTGGGACGCAGACAGGGTGCTCAGAGAGATGAAGCCCTGAACCTGTGCTTATACCCAATAGCTATGGCACAAGGAAGAGATCCCACATCAGCCCTGCTCCAAGCCAGGTTCTGGCTTAGACAGTGACATGTTCCCTCTGGTATTGAGTCAGAAGATCTGCATTTGTGGAGCAGCTGCATAATGGAGAAGAGGCTTCTGGTCCACAGATCACACTTTCTGAATGAGGCTCTAGGGTGCTGTACTGAGTGCTTCCTACTGACAGTAATAGGCTCATTCTGGGTCAAAACATCCCAAAGCCACAGAGCCCAAGACAGTGTGAGGATGGTGGCAAGCTCATAGCATATAAACTGAACTATCATATTTCTTCTCTTTTTCTTTTTCGGGTACTAGGGTCTAGGGTACTAGGTACCCAGGGTCTTTGCACTGGGATACCTACCCAGTCTTTTTTATTTTTTATTTTGACACAGGTCTCACTAGGCCATTAAGTTGCCCAGACTAAACTCAAGCTCATGACTCTCCTGCCTCTGCCTCCTAGAGTGCTGGAATTACGGATGCACGTCACAGTGCCTGACTCAGCATGGTGTTTCCCAAGTGTGTTTCTTGAGTCATCTGCACAGAATTCTCTAGGTGCTAAATCGAACTGTCTGGGAGTCACCTAGCTCTGTTCAACCAGACAGATCAGCAGCAGGACTTGAACACCATTTGATGTTGAATGCTTGGAGAAAGATTTCTGCCATCACATCTTGAAACAGGATTTTTATGTAATTCCCAATGTTTCCTGCTTTTTCATTGACTCTGACTAGTCTTATATTGTTACTCTTTGCATCACCTTTTAACTGTTGGATTCATTATTTTATACTTCCTTATTATTTGTAAGAGATCCTTCTTTTTATGGTTACTAACCATTATCTTGTCTTCTAGGTCTGATATTGTGCCTTCACTTTCATTCAATCATTTTCATAAACTTTCAATGGAATTTTTAATTTCCTGGATATCTCTTTTAATCCATTTAATGGATTCCACTTCTTTCCTATGTTGGGCATTCATGGTTTCAATCATTTTGTATGCTCTCTAGTTTTTAATCTATATTTACTCTACATTTGCTGAGCAAGTCCTTCTTTATGGTTCTCATCTGTGAGAACCATTTCTTTAAAGACTTTAAAGACTTCTCGGATTTCCTATATAGCCTCGTATACTTGTGTTTTGTTTTTTGGGTTACATTTTTACTTCCATTGCTATCATTCCAGGAAATTCAGGTGAGTGTTGCCTTTACCTGGAGAGCAGGGCAGCACAGAAAGCTCTGCATGTCAGGAGGCTCCGGAGCCGTCCTGGGCGGCAGACTCTGAGATCCTCCATCTCACCACAGGAACACTGTCCTTCCGTCTTCCTTCTTGTACTTCTCTTGGAAAAGTGGGAAAGTCCAAGAGGTGACTGAATTGTCATGTTAATTGCCTGCGCTTTTCTTTCAGTTTTTATTAGTACATATTTGCAATCTGTAATGCTCACATTCATCGTGTAGAATGTGTCCATGTCGTATAACACATCTTAATACTTTTTTGTCCTTTCCCCCTCTCCTCCCCCTAACTCTCCTCCCCCTCCACATTTACACAAGGTCTATTTCCAGTTTTTCCTTTTGATTCCTTTTTTTGTTTAAGTCCCTCCTTATACCCTTCCCTCACCCATCTCTTCTTTACCTTCCCATATGAACAAGTTCTTTTACTTAACATTTCTCCTTACTTTGAGTTTCTCATTTAATTGAGTTAATATGATATTTAAAGTTGTGTGCTTGATTTATGTCACCTAACATTATGGTCTTGAAGCACATCCATTTACCTAAAATTGCATCAAATCTCTTTTTATGGTAAAATAATATTCCATTGTATATTGATATTACATTTCCATTATTTAGTTATCAGTTGATGGGCATATCGGCTGCTCACAGGATTAACTATTAAGAACTGAACTGTTACAAACATGGATAGGCATGTGTCACTGTAATACAATGTTTTTAATTCTGATGGGAACATACCTAGCAGAAGAATAACTAAGTATGATTATGTCAGTTTTACATGACTATATCTGGTAATTCAAATAAGACTTATAAAGATAATTATGCAAAACAACAAAAATTGTTACGTTCCTACCAACCTGTTTTGAAAACCTACATTGTTATTGTTTTGGACTCTTAGATATAGTTATTTATCTGTTGTTTTGTTTTTTCCTCTAATACAGAAAAGATAGATGTATATGAATATGTTTATATATGCCTAGAATTTCACCTAAAGAGTTTATAAGAATTGATTTTAATATACGTGATAGTATGAACAACTACATTGAAGAAAATGAGAAACCATAGTAGCCACTGATTTCCTATCATTTTGATTCAACAACTAAGAATGCTTTTATTTTTAGGTTTGATTAGCTTTAGTTCATTTTCAACTATTTGATTGCAATATGTATGAAGATTTGGACAGCTATTTTGAAGAAAACAAGGGACATTATTGTAGCCACTGCTGATTTCCTGCTGTCTTTTCCTGAAATTCTGTGTTATTTTCATTGTTTTATTCTGCTCTACTTTGTTATGATTTGTTTTGTTTTGCTTTGCTTTGTTTTATTCTCCTTAAAACAAAAAAATTTAAAAAGAAAAAAATAGCTGGGTCACATGGAATTTCTAGTTGTTTGAGTGATTTCCATATTGATTTCCATAGTGATTGTAGCAATTTACACTCCTACCAACAATGAAGGAGGATTCATTTTTCCCTTCAGCCTCCCAACATTCGTTATCAGTTAATTTCTTGATGACGACCATTCTTTCTGGAGTGAGATGGAGCTGTTGTTTTAATTAGCATTTTTTAAATGGCCAGCAATGTTGAGCATTTTTGTGTGTTTATTGATTGCAAGTACTTCTTCTTCTGAGAGATGTCTATTTGCTTCAGATACCCAATTTTGGACTGGGTCTTTAATTTGGGGATATGAACCTACTCTTCTGAGCATAAGAGCCATTGAACTTGCTGGCAGAAGGTGGCCTGGGCATTATGAAGAAATTATTCACCAAGGGAGAAAGGAGTTCAGGAAGACAGTAAAGAGATGTAGCATCTCCCATCCTATGAAGAAAGTTATATGGAAAAGTGGACTCAGGTACCCAAAGTGGTGCGAAGTTTGCTTCCCAGATGAAACTACTTGGTCTGGCCTCACTCTCTTCATGCAGAGCAGCAGGCCCATCTCAGTTAATGAGAAACCTTGTTATGAAAGCCATTAAGGAAGGAAGCAAATATTGCTTATTAGGTTAAGAGGAAATTGTTTTAGCAGGAAGAAAATATGATATTCATATGAGACTAGTTTGTGTTCTCTCTTTATTAATTTTTTTACATTCATTGGAACATGCTTGCAATGCATAACAATGACATTCATCATGGGAGTTGGTTCAGATACATAATAGATCTTATTCCTTTTTACATCCACTCTCCCCCTTCCCTCCATCTCTGTTTCCTTTCTACTTGCAAAAGATCAATCGCTCCTTTCCTACTGAATAAAAAAAGCTCCACTATATAGACAAGGATTTGCTCACAGATGATTCCCCAGGGAATGTGCTGTAACTCACTGCTTCCCTCCCTGGGGACAGGAAACACCTAATGTGTGACAGGAGAACCCTAAAGAGGTATGGCAGGGTCCCCTGCAACTGTGCTGCAGTGAGATCTTTGATTTTTGAAAGATGAACTCTCCAGTTATCAGTGATCTCTCTCTCCTGTTTCAGGCAGACCCTGTGTTGACTGAAAAACCACAAACAAATTTTCTTTTTTAACTAGATTCTCTGAAAAGAATGAGCTGCTCAAAAGAAAGATGGAGACAGAGCACATGGATAATATTGGCCACATCTCAGCCAAAGATAGACAAGAACTTTTAGATTTCTGTTGCAGAGAGAATGGAATCTGTCAGCTCCCAGGAAGCATGAAGGCTCACAACCTCTTGAGAATGAGAGAGGGGTTTGGATCTGGAATATCGCTGAAGACCAAGTGCCAAAGGTTTGGATGCCAGTGCGTGTGCTGTTGAGAAGTACTGAAAACCTTTAGAGATGGGTGCAAGTGGAAGGAGAGGAGTCATTGTGTGTGACCTTGAAGGGATTTTAAACCCTGCATCTCTCCTTCCCACCCACCATGGGTGAGGAGCTTGGCCACAGCAGCTACCTGCTCCCTGATATGCTGACCCTGGTGATATGACTGGGTCACTGCATCCTGTCCTAAGGCAGAGTGAACCTCTTCGGTCATAGCTGTCACCCTGGCAACTGGACTTCACTCACCACACTTCCCTTGATCCCACAATTTCAACTGGGCACAGTGTGTGAACAGAAGCTGGTGATTATTGTTTGCTATTTTTCCTTTGAGTTTCTGTACAAGTCACCAGGGCAAATGGGTCTGAGAAATGGATGGCCCCAGATACCTCCAAACTGTTTCCATCTCATGTCAATCTTTCTTACCTTAAAGGGAGAGTTTTTTATTTTCACTGAACTGAGAATGATGCTAGGAATATACTGTAAGGCACTGTGAAGGAGTGTCTTTGCAGGAGGAATGATGCATCTTTCACAAAGAAACCATATGCAGATGAAGCAGATAGGGCTGTCCATGGACTTTTCACCCCAACACTCCCAGCCTGAGAGAAGCAGGGGCTGGAGGTGAAGGCAAGCTCTTATTACAGTTACTGAGAAATAAAAGATAACAGCATCTCTGGGAAGCATGCCAGCTGTGCAGGAAGAAGCTGCCTACAGCCCTGTCTCTCAGCTCACTCCTTGGCAGACAGCACACATAGGAAGACAAGGCACCGTGATGCAGCCCTATAGGTAAGAAGGGACATCACCCTCTAACTGCATCCCAGGAAACATCTTCTTAAAGACAGTGTACTATGCCTCAGATTCAAGTTCCCTTCCAATTCCCAAAGGACAAAGCTATCTCAATACAGAGAGAACTTAGTGTCTGATGGAATTTCCTTCTATCTGGGCCTGAGTTATTTGGCAGCAATGTAATCAGTACAATCTCTGAGTGAAACATCTTATTATCCTTATCATATTATGTAGAATGTTCCAGTCCAATCAAGGTGACCCTGGTCAGAAAGGACATCAGGGTCAAGAGTAGGCAACACACTGTGGCATCCGTGCACTGTGTTGCTCAGAGCTCCTACCATATGTGAGTCCCAGCTGACTCTGGGTGTGCCTGAGTGGGACATGGAGATGTGACCTAGGGATTACTTCTGATACCCGGCCCTTCCTCTCTAGTACTGTTCTTTTATGCTTCTCTGTCACCACGAACTGCAGCTTAACTCTAACATGATCTTCCACCCTGATAGTATACTGAAACCCCAGTAGAGGGTTAAATCTCCCACCCAGCAATCTGGCACATGCATGAAAAAAGACAGAGAGATAGATCTGCAGATCAATGGTTTGGGGATGACCAATTGCTCTCAGATGCCAATTACCAAGATCCCATGGCTTTTATTGGTACTAATCAGGAAGGTAGGGAGGCAGGTGGGAGTCACAGCCGAGTACATGAGAAGAAAAACTTTGCAGACATGGCTTACAAAGAAGAAACAAAGAACTCTTGCAGCAGGCACAGAGGCTCTCCAATTAGTGGTACAATAGGCAGCCTGATGTATGCAAGGCTGGCACCTGTTTTTGTACCAGGAATTGAACTCAACTCTCCTCATGCTTGCCAGCCCTGTACTGTACCACTGAGGTATACTTCTGACCCCTTTTCACCTTTACTACCAGGAAGATGTAATTATTTTGAATCTCATGGTCTCAGCTGAGATATTATCTCACATCTTAACCCTGAAATTTCACAGGCTTTTGCTTGAGCCTTCATTCCAGCCACCAACCTGTGGGGGTGAGGGCCACCACTTTGCCACTTTGCCATCCTCAGACACACTGGTCACTGTGTGTGCCATACTGAGACACACTGGAATTGAGCTGGACTCAATTACATTCTTTTAACCAATTAAGAGTACATTTGCTTCTAGATGGCCAGATTTGTATATCTAGTAAATAGGACTGAAGTTAAAGTCAGGTAAAGATGGAAGAAGGAGCTTGATTTTTCAGGAGAACATGGGTTGGCGGTCTCCCACTGTGTTCCTGTTTTAAGGTTAGTTGATTATGGACTGACTTCTCTGGAACTGGGAACCAAGTTAAGCCACTCCTCCTTTAAATCGTGATTGTCAGAGGTTGTGTCCAGTAATGGGAAAACTGACTAAAGTAACAGGTGAAATTACAACTACCAGCCTCTTCCAAATGTTTTTTGGCCTCTGTGGCAGTCTGAGATTCTTCAGCCACTTCTCCTTCCTTCCTTCTCTTGAGCAGGGATCACGCTTCATGTTGAAGAGGCTCTTCCCACCCTCCTCTCCTTCCCTACCTTCATTTTCCCTAAAATGTTTCTGCACACCTATTCTCACATTGGAGTGTGCTGAGCAAATAATCTCCAATAGCAGACATGTGAAACAAAACATAAGGAAAGCCATCATGTTTTGAGGGAAACTGTGTAACATAAAAGAGCCAGCCCAAGATCAAGCACGTGTACATGTACACAGTAAATACAGTTGCATTAGAAATTTCCAAGAAGGGGCTGAAGATTTAACTCAGCAGCATAAGCTCTTGCCTGGCAAGTGTGAGGTCGTGAGTTCAATCCCAGGCTCCCTCCCCCACAAAAAAAAAGAAAGAAAAGGAAAGAAATTTCCAAGAAGCTAGAGAACTATGCTGAGTACTAAAACTATCAGTCTGGTTGACCTAAAGCCTGGCTTGTTCTTGAACATTGTGAGAAGTGGGTTAGATTTGAAAGATACAGAAAGCAGAGCTGGGAAGCCAGTACATTCACTGTAAGCAAGCACAGAGATGGGAAAGACAAGATAGAATTAAGCATTAGAGAAATAAAAAGACATTTTTCCTGATCCTCCAGGAATAAAAAAAGAATACCTTCCTGCTGAAGATTTTACAGCTCTAGCAGCACAAGAAACAATAGTAACTAAAAGCCATATTCCCAATTGCCAAAGCACTTGGAAAGGAGCTTGATCTCAGACCTGACCCTGTGCACCAGCTTCTGCTTCTCACACTCTTGCATAGCTTAGAAGCAAAGAGCTGGACTAATTTATGATTTCTAGGCAGCCATTCTACCAGCTGCAGTGTTGCTAGGAAACTTAGCTCTAAAATTATCTACTAAGTGACATTGCTCCATCAGGTATAAGCTGCCATATCACAATGCAATATATGATCTCAATTTAATGTGTTACTAATCTAGGTCAGTCTGGGAAGTTTGAAGCTATGATTTTATAATGTATTTTAAAAACTAAATGATGGTTTTTACTTTTTAAAATAACTTAAGGTCAAAAGTCAAAGGGTTACTTCTTAATTCTTGATCAGACTTTGCCAATGTTACTAGAATATGTGACTGACTAATTTCTTTTATGATTGACTAATTGTTTTTGACTGAGTAATTGAGGATAAAGCAAAGCATCTAGTTGTAAAGATAGCATCTCCATAATTCATTCACTCTGAGCAGTCACAAGTACAACCAATATATAGTCATTGGTTTCATTAGGGTTGCATCTGGACCTAAACAGAATAGATTTCCACTGTCACATTAATTTTTGAGGATGATTATGGTATGACATATTCAATAGCCAATGCTCCCAGGAGAGAGATTGTGGTGGTTGATTTATTGTATCAACTTGAGACATTTGGAAGCTTAACTAAATTGGCTTAGCAACTCTACTCACTAAGATGTAGTAGAGCCACTGTAGGCGGCTCACTGCCTGGATGGTATAAAAGGAAGGAGGGAGAGTGGATGAGGTTCCATTTTTCAGCGAGCTCCAGTCTTTGCCGTCAGCTTGGATGTCAATCATCTGTGGCTTCCAGCTCAGACTTCAGCTTCTGTCTTGGATCCTTCTGACCGCCAGCACAGACTCTTCAGCCTTCTGTCGCACATCCATTGGCCTGCTGGTGCGACCTTGCCTGGGACATTGCGGTAAACTCCAGACCTTGCATTGAATCCTTTGGTGTCCAGCATGCAGACACCCTCTGCACACTTCCTCATCCAACTCTGTGGCTGGTCGCTGTAAGCCAATCTTGTAATTTCTTATACATTTGTATATCTTGTGTTGTATCTGTTTTTCTAGAAAAACATGGCTAAAATAGAAATTTAGTTGTTGATAATTAGTGTCCTCATTGTCCATGTTTTACACTCAATTCAAACAACACACCTTTGATTGACAGGTAAAACAACAACTAGAAAACATATTGCAAGTTCAGGCTCATGTAGCCTCGCCATTACCAGGGATAATTAATGCAAAGATTATATTAAGATGTGCATGTATCATTTTACACACCACAGCACCCAGGGTCATTATGTTAAAGGGTCTGGATTGAGATTTTAATAAATTAATTTGATAACCATCTTTCATTAACATATGCTAAAATGACATAGTCTTAGGCTTGAGACATACTGCAATTACTTTCTGGTGTATAAAGTAATGTAATCAATAGATAATTATCTCAATAAATACTATACAGGCATCTATTTTTTAGAGAAATTAGAAAAAAATCAGTGTAACGTCAAAAATAATCATTAAAAACTTCAATAGCTTGCATTTATATTATTCCAGTATAAACTTTTTAAGCTCCTTTTTATATTAATATCTTTTAAAATTAAATTTATATCATCAAATTTTTCCTTTTATCAAAATTGCTTTAAATTTGAGTTTTTGAGAAGGAAAGAATTGCAAGATGTATTTTATGATTAAGACATGTACAGGAAAAGTGAGAGTTAAAAAAAAGTTGTTGAAATTATAGGGTAAGAAAGACCAAGAAAGACCAATTATAGGATAAGAAAGACCAGTCTCTGTGACTGCCAGCCAGCCTAGGATTCAGGGAAGGAAATATGGCCCAATGTTGTTTAAAAGCATTAGTTCTGCCCCAAAAGGATAGCAGATATGATAGAAGAGGTGCCACCATGGCTGCAGGGGCAATGGGGAAGAATGTCTGAATATTAAGAGTCCTCTGAGTGACCTGGAAATAGTCCAACTGTCATTTCTTCCTAGAGACCAGTACCTAGACTGTTCCAGTTATGAAACAATTTGAATCTCACCCTTATATTTGAAGAGGGTAGAAGCCGGCAGCAAAATGAGGTCAGGGCAGCATATCCACTGCCTTGAGCTATGTCAATCAAATTCTTTAAAATGCACACAGCAGCCAACTTGAGCTGTCTAAAGAGAATAAATGCAAAGACCTCCATAAGCATTGCTACAGCATATATCTCTGTTTGGGGCCCACATCATCCTCAATAGGAAGAAAAATGATCTGTCCCTGCAACAAAACTTTCCTCAGAAAACCCAAATTAACCTCCACTCAAGACACCTTGGCAGGTACTGGAGACCCTACATATTCCTGAACTAGTCCAACCATCCAATGGCTTGAGCATGCTCTTTTGTACCCAGGTCCCATTAGTCTGATAGTTAATTAGTTCACTAGAACCAAATGAACAGTTGTTCATCAATGCTCATCAACAGCTGACCATCACTGCTCAGATTCGTGTGTACCCCAGGGCCTTCTGAGGAGCTTGAAATCTAAAGTTTCTGATTAATAGGCCTGATAATTAGTGTTTCCATGTATTTTCCCAGTGATGCTGACCACTGGGGGTAGGACTATCCTTTAGAGAATCACTGGATTTGACCAGTCAACATCTGACACAGCAGCTGCAGTAATTTCCCTAAAAGGCTACATCTGCCACACAATGGGTGAGGGCCAGGAAGGGTGCCGGGTGACCATCACACATTCTTGTTCACTGGGGAGTCTACAGAGCCCTCGGCATGAGTTTTTGTTCATGGTGACCATGCCTTCCAGCACTGAGCACAACGTGGTCCAGTCAGTTTAGACTGAAGCAGAACTGTCCCATCTCCTGTCTCCTCTCCAGTCCTCTGTTCCCCTACAAGCATACAGCAAGTACCAGGTAGGGTGTTGTTGCATGCTTTACTATGGTACCTCTATAAGGTTCAGGGTATGTGTGTGTGTGTGTGTGTGTGTGTGTGTGTGTGTGTGTGTGTGCCTATGTGTATGTTACATTGGAGTCTAGTTGTCTAGCTTATAGTTCTTTTCATACTTTAAGGGGAATCTGATAGGGATCTTGTGTCTCTGAGGATTCTGGTTTAGGAACTGATGAACAACATTGGGATTCTGAATCCCTGGAGAGTTTTCCAGAGATATCCATGCTTCCTGCACCCAGTAGTCCTGCTCATTCGCTCTTCTTTCATCCTGCTCACCCCTCTTCCTGAAAATACTCTCCCCACCTCCAAATCAATATATATATATTTCCTCCAGAAAAACAGAGTGAGTCTTTTGATCAACTGGCTAGTGAATACACTTAAACATCCTTTAGGTATATCTTTTTAGGAGTGTTACATTACCCTTTGGGGTAAACTCTGTGGTTTGAGTGTGAAGGAGACAAAAACACAGTAAGATGGGATTAGGACCCAGGCTTCTTGGATGGATCTTCTTGGCTGAGGATCTGGTGTTAGGACAATGGGTAAGAATTTATATAAAAAGGCTAGTATGATATTAAGTGAATTTGGGAAGAATAGTTTCATTTTAATAGAATCTACTTTCTGTTTCTATATAATTAATTTTATTAGTATAATTTAGATATACAGAATGATCACATTCATCATAGGAAATGTGTGCCTAGATCTGATATATCTGGCTTCATTTTTCTCATTCCCTTACCCTTCCTTTAATCCCTCTTCCCCTCTACTTAAAAAAAATTTGTTTGCACTTTTTGCTTCTATTCTTTCTTTCCTTGTCTCTTCCTTCCTTTCTGCTCCCCCCATTTTTCTTTCAATTTGAGCATTTTCTTTCTAAATCACAATATCTATAATATATTTCATTTACATTGAAAACTTTTCATTTCTCATACCAGGGAAATGATGTGATACGTACACAGGTGTCTCCAATTTACTTCACTTAAGCGTATGGTCTCAAGGTGCATCCAGTTATCTAGAAATTTCTCAAATATATCTTCATTTATGGCTGAGTAGTACTCCATTTTATAACCCATATTTTCTTTACCCATTCATAGGTTCATAGGTATTGGGCTGTTTCCAAGATTTAGCTATTACAAACTGTGCAGCTGGAGACATGGATGTGTATACATCACTGTGGTATAAGACTTTTGTCTTTCAGTTCTTAAGGAAGATGCCAAGTAGAATAGTTAGGTTACATGGAAACTGTAGTTTTTGTTTTTTAAGGAATCTTCACATTGATTTCCAAAATAGTTTCTTCATTCTACACTCACTGTGGTACTGTAGGAGCGTTGCTTTTTCCCCACAGCCCCACCAGCACTTGTTATTGGTTGACTTTTTTGATAATAGCCACTCTTTCTAGAATGAGGTGGAATATCAGTGTTATTTGAATATGCATCACTCAAATGACCAGTGACATTAAATGTTTTATAAAATATTTACTTACTTTTCTACTTCTTCATTTGAGAAACATCTATTCATTTCAAATATTCATTTTTAGGTTGGGTCTTTAAGTTTGGAGGTGCATGATTTTTTTTCAGTTCTTTGAGTTTTCTAGATATTAGTCCTTTTTCTGAGGGACAGCTGGAAAAATTTTTTCCTCTGTGGGTTGTCTTTTAACTCTGTGGGTGGTTTCCTTTGCGGTGCAAATGTTTTTAATAAGATTCCAGTTGTTGATTTTTTGTACTATTTCCAGTATGATCAGGGTTTTATTTATAAAGTAATACCTATGTCATCAAGAGTTTTACCTATTCTATCTTTCAGGAGATTTAGTGTTTCTTTTTTTTAATGTTTAGATCTTTCATTCTTTTAATGTGAATTTATTACATGGTGAGAGATATGGGTGTAGTTTTAGTCTTTGGGATGTGGAAAGTCAGTTTTATCCAGTACCATTTATTAAAAGGTCTATCTTCCAGTTAGGGTGTTTGACCCTTTTGTCAAATATAATGTGGCTGAATGTGTTTGGAGTTCTTTCTCCACCTTCTAATCTTTTTTGTTGATCCCTGGGTCTATTTTTTTGCTGGTGCTATGCTGTTTGCATCTCAGTAGCTTTGCAGTATAATTTCAAGTCAGGACATGTGACACCTCCTGCCCTGCCTACGCTGCTGAGTATTGGTTTTGCTATTTTATGACTCTTCTGGTTTCAAAATAATTTTAAGATTTTTCCTAACCCTGCGAGGTATGCTATTCTTATTTTGATAGGAATTGCATTGAATTTTTACAACAATTTTGGGTGGAGGATCATTTTCACTATTCTGGCTGTTCCTACTCAAGAACAGGGTATCTTTCCATTTTTTGATATCCTCTTTGAAATTCTTTTACAGTGTATTGTGCTTTTTAACGTAATTTTTTTTTACTTTTTGTTAAATTGATTCCTAAATATTTAATTTTTGATGTTTTATGAAAGATTTGGTTTCCATCATTTCTCTCTCAGTGAGTTTGTTATGTGTGTATAGGGATGCTATTGATTTTTGAGTGTTGATTTTTTATCCAGCTATAAAACTGAATTTGTTTATTAAATCTCACCGTCTTTTGGTGGCATTCTTGGAGTCTTCATTGTAGAGTATCATGTCATCTGCAAATAATGATAATTTAACTTCTTCCTTTGCTGTCTTTATTCCTTTCATTTATTTCTCTTGTCTAATTCTCTGGTTAATGTTTCCAGAACTATTTGAACAGCAGTGGTGATAACGAGCTTCTCTGTCTTGTTCCTGATTTTAGAGTGAAAACTTGTAGTTTCTGACGACTTGGTATGATGTTGGTTGTTGGTTTGTCATAGACGGCTTCTTTCAGAATGAGATACAGACTACCAATTTGGGCTGAACTGTGTCAAATGTTTTTTCAGCATCTCCTGAGATGATTGTGTGATTTCTGTCTTTGGTTCTGTTGATGGGGGGGGGTATTACATTTATTGATTTGTGTATGTTGAACCATTCATGAATCCCTGGTATGAATCCTACCTGACCATGCTGTGAAATGTTCTTAATGATTTGCTGCATTCTGTTTGTAAGTATTTCATTGAGGAATTATGTATGTATGTTCATTAGAAGGATGGCCTGTAGTTCTCTTTTTTGGTTGGGTCCTTCTGTGATTTGGTATCTAAGTAGCACTTGATTCAAACAATGACTTTAGGAGTGTTGCTTCTCTTTAAATTTCATTAAAAGAGTTAAGGAATAATGGCATTAGATCTTCTATAAATTTCTTGTAGAATTCAGCACGAATGCATCAAGATCTAAGCTTTTCTTTGTTGGTAGTTTAATTACATCTTCAATTTCATTGATTGATATTGAGCTTTTTAAAATTTTATGTCTTATTGACTCAGCTTTAGTAATTCATATGTATCTAGGAATTTGTCTATTTCTTCTGTGCTTTCATATTATTTGAGTATATATCCTCAAAGTATGCATTGATGGTATTCTGAATTTTTGCAGGATCTGTTGTGAATTCACACTTTTCCTTTCTATTTGCACAGATTTGAGTCTTTTCTTTCCCTTTTTGATATAGCTTATTAGAGGCTTCTCAATTTTATCTTTCAAAGAACCAACCATTCAATTGCTTCTTTATACTGTTTTTTTAGTCTCAACTTTATTACATTCTGCTCTGATGTTAACAAATAAAAGCTTTGGGTTTGGGGATGGGGATTTAGTTCAGTGACATAAGCACTGCCTTGCAGACACGCAGTCGTGAGTTTGATCCCTGGTACAAAAAAAAAAATCTTTGGGCTTGACTTACTCTTCTTTTTCTAGAAGTTTGAGGTCCAATATAAGGTTACTTATTTGAGCTTACTATATTTTTCTGATGTGAATGTTCACCACTATAAATTTCCCTAGTAGGATTTCTTTCATTGTGTCCTATAAGTTCCGATACTAATTTACCTTCAACTGGTGAAGCTACCTAATTTATTCTTTAATTTAATCCATGATCCGTTGGTTGTTCAGAAGGCTATTATTCAATTTTCATGTGTCTACATAGTTTTTTCTGGTTTCTTTTGCAACTTATTTTCAATTTCATTGCATGATGGTCTGATAATATTCATGTGATAATTTCAAATCATTTTTATTTACTTAAATATCTTCTATGAGACAGTATATCATCTATTTTGGAAATTGTCCAATCAGCATCTGAGTAGAACATATTCTGGTGTTGTGGGGTAACAGTCTGTAGACATCTACTAAGTCTATTTGTTCCCTGGTTGGGTTCAGCTATGATATTCCTTTCTGGATTTTTTTTTTGTCTAGTTCATCTGTCTCTTTGTGCCAGCGGGGTATTGCAGTTTTCTTATTGTAATTTTGTTAGTGCTCATTTGATTTTTCATATACATTGTTATTTGTTTTATACAGTTGTGTGTAGTTATATTTGGTGCATATGTATCTGTGACTATTTTCTCTCCATCTTGACATTTTTGCTTAACAAATATGTAGTCATCTTCTTTGTCTCTTTTGATCAGTTTTAAGTTAAAGATCATATTTCCTGCAAATAGAATATCTAACCTTGCTTTTTCTCAGATTTCTGTCCATGAAATAGTGTTTTCCATCTGCTGCTTGAGTCCACAAATTTCTCTTTAAGTTAAATGTGTTTATTTTATGCAGCATATTGTTGGAATTTTTTTTCAATTAATCCTGCCAGTTCACTTCTTTTGATTGGTGAACAGAGACTATTTTCATTTATGATTATAACTGATATGCATTTGTTTATCCTTGTCATATTATTTCCTGTTGTTTGTTCCCTATGTTTTTCCTCTGTTTAATTGCTTGCCTTGCCTGGTGTAATATTTCTGTTGGTGTTCTTGAAATTGTAACCTTTGTATCTCTTTCTAAAATATCCTTTAGACCATTTTAGAGACCTGGTTTGCTGGTCATGAATTTCTCTAGGTGTTCTTTGTCATGGAAATGTCTTATCTTTCCACTGATTTTGAAAGATAGTTTTATAGGGTACACCAATCTTTGCTGGAAATTGTCCTCTCTCAGGATATAAAACACTTCAACATCTCCTTAAGGATTTGTGTTGTAAATTCTGCTATGATTCTGATGGGCTTTCCTTTGTTAATGATGAGGTTTTTTTTTTTTCTCTAACAGCTTTTAATAGTCTGTCTTGTGCTGAATATCTGTAATGCTGATTATTATATGCATTGGTGAAGATTTATTCTTGTCTTGATTAGTTGGAGGTTTGTATGTCCAACTTATCTGTATGTCAAATACTCTTGGCATGCTTGGAAGTTTTCTGCCATTTCTTCTGTAAACAGGTTTTTTTCTCTTTTTTTTATGTCATTTCCATTCTCTCCTGGTTTTTCGTTGACTCTGATTAAACTTATTTTGTTCTTCTTTGCATCATCTTCCAGCTGTTGGATTGCTTTTTCATGGTCTCTTGCAAGAAATCCTTTTTTTCAGGATTGCAAACCACAATCCTATTTTTTTAGATCTGATATTCTGTTCTCATTTTGGTTCATTCAGTTGTGCATAGGTGCAATGGAATTTTTAATTTCCTAGATATCTGTTTGAGTGTGTTTCATGGATTCTATTTCTTTCATATGTTGTGTATTCATAGATTCCATTTTTCTCTAGGATCCTCTATTTTTGTATCTATGTCTACTCTATATTGAGCAAATTTTTCATTTTTCCTGTCATCTCTTGGGTTTTTACATGAAAGATTATGTCTGATCTGATTTTCTTTATAGCCTTATTCATTTTTTTTTTTTACTTCTGCTGCTACCATTTCAGAACATTTAGGTGGGTGGTTTACGATTTCTTCTATCTCATTGTTACACTGACTTGTCCTGGGTGGGCTGGAGGTCTGCAGTTGCATTTTGTTTCTTCATCTTGTTATTTTATATTTCCTAATTTTGTTTCTGTGTAGATTCTTCAAGCTGCTTATGGTGGGTTGTTTTATTACTAGTATCAAGGCTTCTGTAGGAAGTGGTATATTCCTCAGAGATGTCTTCTAGATGTAGCTGGATGTTGGCCTGTGTTTCTGCCCCAAGATCCTACTTTCCCAAATTTTTAGGGGTTAGAAGTTACTGTCTAATTGGCTCAGCTCCCAGTCCCTTGTTGCTGGACTATGGTGATGATTATGATCCCAGAAAATCACAGTGTTGTCAAACAAGAGACAACAACTGATTACACCCTGTATGACACCCTGTCTACTGTAGTACAATTAGCAATAACAATAGCATCAATCACAGCCTAGAAACTGACAAACTACGGTAACTTAATTTTGTTACTTTAACCATAGGAACAAGATGGACAGTTACACAACAAAATTCAGCATAAATCAGGAATTTGTATGCTATGAATTTCCCCATCATAGATTGATTTTACCCTGGTAGGATTTAAGATAGATGGGGGAAAAATAGATAATGAAGAAAAATAGAGTAGATGCAAGGCTAAAGTAGAAATAATGATCACCCAAGATTTGGAAAACTGGAGAAGAGGACAGGAGAGAAAGAATAAAAGAGAAAGCAAAAGAATACTGAGGAAAACCACAGAAGCTAGAGAAAATGTTCAATTACATGAAATTTCAAAAAATCAGGAAAGATAGTTGTGATAGGAGAGAAAGAAGACAATAGAAATAATAAAAGTAAAAAACTAAACAACCAAAAGGAAACTCAAAAAAAGACAGAAAAAGGAAAGCAAACAAACAACAGCAAAAATAAAATTCCTCTGTTGCCCTGAGTTTTGTGGTAATGTCCAAGTCAGAGCCTCAGTATGTACTGAGTAACTTCCTTAATTTTGTACTAGGATACTTATGATTGTTGGGCTGATCTTGGGCTCCTGATGTGGAGACCAGAGTCTTTAGCCAGCAACTTTGTAATGCCCCTCAGTGGCCCATCTACATCTCCTTACCCTGTCTGACTCTGTTTTGCTCTCCTAACTAACTAACAAGTGTGGCACCTTCAGCTAGGCACCGTCCAAAGTTGCTGTCAGTCCTATGTACAGCCTCCTCTATTCCACTCTGGTGGAAAGTCTCTCTCCTCTCACTCCACCTGGAACAGGGTGGGTGTAGGACTGCTTCTGTCCCTCTATGACTCAAGGCAACTTAAGTCCTATGTAACTCTCTATCTCTCAAATCACTGGGAACAGGGAAGGAGGTGTGGCGCTGTTTTATTCATTGCCTTCAACACCACCTTTGTGATCCCTAACTTTGCTGTCCTTAGAAATTCCAGTTAGTTGCCACGGTGCATGTAAAAGGAAAAGAAAGAAAGGAAGAGAGAAAGAAAGAAAGAAAGAAAGAAAGAAAGAAAGAAAGAAAGAAAGAAAGAAAGAAAGAGGCCATTCGTCCCATTGGGGATGCAGCAGTTTCCTGGTCACTTGCTGTCTGTGTGCCAGTGAAATTTGTTGCTGGATTATAATGTCCTCTTTTTGGAGAAAGATGAAAGAGTTGAGGGACTTTAAATTTCAAATCTATCCTTCATGGCTTGAGTTTACCACACTGTTGCAAACTATCAGTTTTTTGGAGAGCTTCCCAGAATGGCAATTTCTTCTTAATACTCATGCAGAGGTCTCACAGCCTCTGCTTCAACATTTTATAAAAATCCTATGCCTATGTTTTGTTTGATCTACAAGTCTCTTAGTTCATACTGATTTTGGCATCAGGATATATGTCCCTCCCTTTCTTCCAATCGCCTGTGTTTTTAGATGATTTTCTCTGAGTAATTCCAACATGGCTCTTCCTTTATTCAATCATGTTGAATATCTCTGATATACAATCTTTCTTAAATACTTCAGTCGTGCTATGGTAAACGTTGCCATTTATCACAAAAACATTACAACATATGTGATGTTTTTACTTGTAAGTGTGGGTCCTGGCCTGGGAAGGGAACATGTCAGCTGGGAGTAAAGTAGGAATTCATCACTGCTCACAGCCCTCTCCTTTTTCTATACTTTGCTTAAAATGTTTTATTTAGAAGCCACAGGAGACAGTGGAAATGAATCACCTCCAACCCTCCAATGATGGCAATGAATTATTCTCAGGAGAAACAATCGCATTTAGGCAGGCAGGAGGGCTGGTTCAAGTAATCACAGTGTAATTACATCATTAGGACAAACAGCACTAAGGCAGGCCAGATGATGTATGACTTTTCTGAAGGAGATGGGGTAAGAGTCCTTGGCAGCCGAGGCTGAGGCTTCCTTGATCATCAAACATCAAATTGGATTTTCTCAAGAATGAGGTAAAGCACTTCTGTGAGGCCACTCAAAGCACACAGAGTGCTACAGCAATCACTTACTAAATGGTGCAGATCAAAGAAAGAGAAAGACAAACTTGGAGAAAGCCTAGTGATTGTACCCTCTAGACCCCTTTCAGTTGGGTAACACCCCCACAAGCAAAAACAAATGGAGGTACTCGCTGCTAAAATACATTGAAAGCAATAGTATTGAACATCTGAGGCTGGTATTTGTCACTGAAGAGAAGGAAAAGAGGTAAAAAAATCTCTGTTCATCAATTAAAACTACAGCAAGACAAAAGGTGTATAAAGTTGGCAGTCCAAAGGATAAAGGAAAGAGAAGGGAATGAAAAAGGAGAAAAAGACATGGATGTCAATGATCAAAATGGAATCTTGAGTAGATCAGTTTCTAAGTCCATACATTATATATCTGCTGGAAGTTGCCAATATTGTATTGAGAGTTCAATCTCAGTGGAAAGCAATTCTCTTTCAAATGCTGCTTTGGCATAGTACAGGAACAACAGTTTAAGACAAAGATAGTAACATGCATACCAGTGAAAGAGAAATTGAGACTATTGAATAGAGGATGAGAGTTTGGTAATTAAGAAGAGAGGTTACAACTATTCTCACGAAAGAAATGGGAGGCAGTAGGAAGCCACATCCCATAAGGAGAAATGTGCCAGTAACATTTTCTCTGGCTTGAAGTGATGGTAAAAAACAATTAGCACTAGGAGCTACAAACATGCAACTAAAAGTTGTTTATTATTTGTGCTGTAAGCTCTCTGATAGTCCCCAAATGCTGCACTAAACCCCACCAGACACAGCCTGCCTTATATGAGTGATGGTGTGAGAGAATCCTGGGAAATGTGCTGTGTTCACAGAGTGTCAATTAAGTGCACCTCTCTATCCAGCTAAAGATGTAGGGTTAATGGATTACAAGGAGAAAAAGGAAATCCCCAGGGAAGGCTGGAAACTGATAAGTATTTCAAAAACATGTTAGCTACCCATAGTTTTATTGTAAATAAACAATATTTGCCATACCTTTGAAGGTATGAATGGTGCCTTTCAATTTTGTGAGTTGCATGAGTAAGCAATTGGGAAGAGTTTCATATCAAGTGACACCATGTTCACTCCTTTAAATAATGATAAGGAAGAAACATTGTCAGCCCCAGGTCCCGCTCTGAAGATGTTCTGTTAAAATTTGTGAATTCCTTCCCACCATCATGGCACAGGCAGAAAGTGAGAGGATAGCAGTGAATCACAGGGCGGCAGCCAGAGTCCGTGTCTTCGAAGAGACTGAAAGCCAAGATTCTGAACAATGAACAAGCAAACACCCTGAAATGCTCAGGATCCAGAATGAGCACACAGAATCACATAGGGGAGGTGTGTACAGGTCGTTCCTAAGAGAAAAAGACCCAGATCCAAAAAAGATACCAAACTGGGAACAAGAGAAGAAACATAGGGAAGACCGGGTCAGATCAGCTGTTTCTGTAATTCTTAATGCAGACTCAGAAAAGCATATCAGAAGCTACTGTTTGTCATTTATAATTTGTTGTGTAATTATATTTAAGTTTCCTGCATAGTGAGTCATGTATATAGCTCTTATTTGGAAAGAAAAATACAGGTTCTGCGATGTTTAACAAATTGTCTACTCACTTACCTTAACTTCAGGGGTCCAGAAGCCATCCAAGCATTGATACAAACAGGAACTTCTGGACATCAGAGCTTACACTCACCCTGCACACTCACACTCATTGAGAGACAGTTTATTACAAAAGACTCTAGGGCTTGAGCTGAAAAAAATTTAGGGAGCTACTTATTCTTAGAACCAAACTAAAAATGCAGGATTGGAGATGGAGAGACACAGACAGAGATACTGTATTTTTAAAATTGAGAACTGAAATACTAATGAAAGAAATTAAGTATGCTGCATGGAAACTTTATTGATAGTAATTTTTCTTCTTAAAAGTATGAATTGTCTGCCTTTCTTCAATGAGGGAAAACTGCATAAGGAAAATCATACTTTAAAGAAATCTGAGTCTCCAAGTCTTAAAAATATAAGATAAAAAAAGTATTTCTGAATATAATTTCACAAGAAAGGTCTGCTACAACCAAAAAAAAAAATCAGCGAACCAAGGACATAGATGGTTAATTTATAACAAGCAAGCAAAATATTCATGGCTAAGAGATACTTGGAAAAACATGTTTAAGCTCACCATTGAGCAAGAAATACAAATGAATTCAAAATACCATTTACACATCTCAAGTTGGTGAGGTTTGAAGACAGTGAGCATGTCTGCTCCTGGCTAGGGTATGGAAACCAGCTTTGGCAAGCACTGGGGTGTGGATGGCACCTGGACAGCCTTCTGTAAGGAGTGCTGGCCCCTGTATCAAAAACCATAAAGTGCACATGCTCTTTGGCTGAGTGACTCTGCTTCTAGGAACATTTCCCAAGAAAACAATCAGAGATGCCAATAAAAAATGCTCATTGCATTTGATTAAGTTGTTTTACATCCCAACAGGGAAAAGTATTTGAAGAAAATGTGGTATGTTGATAAAATGGAATATTCATTCAGCCTCTTAAAGATGTGATTAAGTAGATTTTACTGAAATGAAAAGATGTTCACAATATAACACTATCTATACCAACACGGAGTTTTAAAAGAGTAAGATGGTGCCTTGGTTGACAACCTTAATTTTTCCGTGATTCTGTCCACAACTGAATTTTCACAAACTGAACTAGATAACAAGTAAATCAAATTCAATGGTTAGGCTCAATGTTAACCTTATAGGGCTATTTAATTTGTTCTTGTTCAGTTCAATTTGAAACCAGATCATGGAAAGAATTAAGATTGAAAACTGAGATACCACTGTACACAATGATACTGTTTTTCTGGCTTTACACACACACACACACACACACACACACACACACACACACACACGGATATATAAGCACAGGGGAGAGGAAATAAAAGTATTTATTCTAAAATATTAGCAATGATCTATTATATCAAGGAATTGCAGTGTGGGTGATATTTTTAATTATGATCTATCTAATTCTGTTGGTTTTTTGCCATAAATATGAATTACTTACATAACGGTCATAATAGAAAAGAATTATTATACATTGTTTCACTTCCATCAAAAGGATTTTGGATTTTTGTAGCTAAGTTAGTGTTGTTATTATTATTATTTGTGATTTTCTTACCAACAGCAAAACTAACACCAGTGCCTTTTCATATCTATGTGACCTGTATCCAAATGGGGCCATCAGAAGCTAAGTGCCTTTCACATCCATCTTCATAATGAACTTGAGGAGCATTGAGAGCCAGCATAATATAAATGGGAAAATGAAGCACAGATAGGGAGCCAAGTCTTCCCTTGACTTTAAGGAAGAATTAGCAAAACACTGCAAGATCCCAGATTGCTGTTTTGAATAAAGATGAGTTTCCCTTAATTTTATCACCAGTACATCCCCTACACCATGTTCTGTTAGCCATGAAAAAGAACTCCATCATTTTGGTTTTAAGAACCTCTGCAAGCCAGGAACATGCATGCCTCCAGACCATCCTAATGCCAGTGTACAGGGTGTGTCTCATTTGTGCACAGGACAGAGACCCCCGAGTTGCCCTCTGAGGTTATCTGTCATCAGGAAGGGATGCATCTCTTCCCACTGGGATGAAAACCTCCCAGTGGGAAGATTTCAGCAAGACTGAGGAAATAACACAGAATCACACTTTCCCAGGTTTGAATCTTAATGTCTCTGAGTCTTCCTTTTCTCTCTAATTGAATGGAGCTAAAGAATGTTGATGTTAACTTTACTGATCAATTTGCCTGAGCTAGAGGATGCCAAGTTAGCTGGTAAAATATTATTTTTGTATATATCTGTATGGTGATACAGGAAGCAATTAGCATTTGACTCCATAGACAGTAAAGAAAATTCCTCCAACCCATGGGCACGAGTAGCAACAGCCATCACCCAATCTGTTGCATGTCTGAACAGAAAGATAAAAAAGGTAGAGAAAATCCTTCTCTTCCCCTCCATTTCTCTCTTTCTCTCCCTCATAAGATCTATCTTCTCCTTGGGTATCCTTGGGCATCAGAGTTCAGAATTAGAGGTTCTTGGGGCTTTCATCTTAAGACTCCCCTGCCTTCTGTTCTTAACCTCTTGGCCTCGGGTGGGAGATTACATCATCAGGTCTCTGGGTCTTCAGCTTGCAGATGGGATACAGTGAAATGTCTTGTCCCTCATAATCATGTGAGCAGTTCCCAATCTATTCTATCTATCTGACTATCTATCTATCTATCTATCTATCTATCTATCTATCTATCCATCCATCCATCCATGTATCTATGTATGCATGCACCCACCCATCCATGCATCTGTGCATCCATCCATCTACCCATCCACCTCTTAGTGGCTCTGGAAAGCCCTGACTAACACATTGACAAAGAAGAGAAATCTCTCAGGTGTGCCCAGTGTCATGTTAGGCAAATGGCAGCCTCTCAGCGAGAGTAAGCTGTGCCTCCCCAGCATTCTTCCCGCCTGAGTCTTGCCAACACACCCTCTGAAGGAGCTTGTCACCCTTGTGTCTGTGCGAGCTCACACTTCTAAACCTGGATGGGAGGGAGCGCTGTGGAGGAGGATAAAGCACAAAACCCCATCAGAGATATTTGTTGCTGGCCCATTACAGGGTTGACAGTTTTTCTGGAAGCTGTATAATACTCTATGTGGATACAAAAGACAAATTATAAAGAGACAGCATTTCTAGATAAGTGTCTTTGGCAAATTGCCTTAAAATGTCTAGAAACACCAACCCCAATGCCTTGGGCTGCTACTATAATTTCTTTACTCATTGCAAGTATTTTCTTTTGTATCTAATTGGCTTTTTGCATTTTTGTAGTCTGAGGCATCCCACAGTTTTATACCCTCCAGGTTCCACAAAATCTAAATTAATTTCTCTTACCTGTTTTAGAACAATCTTACCATCTCCATGCCAGCCTCTACTTGGACATGGAGATTTCTATTTCCAAAGGTGATGCACTCTGATTGGAAACAGTTCTGAATGACATACTTACCAAATACTTCAGTGGAGATTCCATGTGGTTAGACTCTGGGTCACAGGCCACATTTCTCCTCCCTCCCACCACACAGGATGCATATTGCCCCCACGTTACCTCACAGCCACACACCACAGCCTTAGCTCCCCCACTGGCTGAGGTTCCTTTCCCAACAGGGGCTTGAGGAGCAAAGGGACTCACCACAGAGGTTGGGGCTCTTCTCCCCTTCCAGGAACACTGAACATCTTGCAGCATAGGAAAAAGGCAATCAGGCTAGAAGTTTTCTGGTCAAAATTATTTTTTCCTGTGAGAATCAATGGTATAGAACTCAGTGTGACACTTTCAGGGCAAACACTGCTACCAAGACGTCATACACACCCACTGATGACCCAGGCAGCCAGCAGAGTCTGTCCTCTCTGCAATCCAGGACAGGACTCCATGAGTGCATAAGATGAGGCCAGAAGCCTGTGGTGGGGACCACAGCACAGGAGTGTGAGGACTGCAGCTTCCTGGAAGGTAAGGCAACAATGGGGCAGAATCAGGATCCCCTGTCCTCCCAAGGAACAGAGGAGGAAGCCGTGCCACCTCCTGGCTACTTCACTATGTGCTGCACAGCCTGGCATCCTCAATGCCTTCCTAGTCTCTCCAGTCATCATAGTCTTAGCAACAGTCACAATCTTACTGAAAGACTGAAGGCACCAGTTGTGTCCTGTGGTCCTTCTGACCCTCAGTTCTCTCTGTTCCCCAAAGAGAGAAGCAGGAAGCTCAGGTGCCTCCTACAAGCAGTTGTGGAGCTTCAAAGAACGCCCTTAGTCCCTGAGCTCCAGTGTCTTCTGATAAACTAGGATCCTCTTTTGCTGACATGCAGAGAATTCTGTAGAAGTAGGCTCTGCATGTAGAGATGACAGCAGGACCAACAGGATGCCAGGGATGGCTCTGGCCCCAGACTCACAGATTGGCTGTGTAATTCCTATGATCGCCTGCATACTTGCATGCTTCTATATGGCAGTGGGGGGCATGGCAGGCTTTGCTGGTGGTGCAGGCCTCCCTGCTATCAGAGGTTCCCAGGAAGAGCTACAGAGGCCCGAGTTAAAAGGTCTGCTGATGGAAGCAAGTGAATGCAGGCAGCCCACGCAGTTTCTATATATAGAGAGTTCATGTGCAGCAGTTATTGCACAAGGAAAACCTAAGCAAGGGGGCTGGTCCTGGCATGTTCCCACCCTGCTTGCTCCCTCTGGTGACTGCATGTCTCATGTGAGTGCCCTCAGGTAGAGAAAAGCCCTCGCCAAGCTCCTGGATGTCACAGCTCTTATTTCCTCACAGCTTGTAAATATTTGTGCAGTGGAACTGTACCATTTGTGATCTACCATGACCTGGGAAAATTCATCTTTAACTGGAAGAGGAATCATAACTAACACCAGTAAAAGGCTAAATTTCAGTTTTTCGGAAAACAAGCCAGAATTGATTAAGTGGACAGATTGGTCTTGACAGCTCGTAGGTTGAGAGTCAGGAAATAAACAACATTTTCTAATGTGTTCTGTCATGGAAGACCAGGCAAATGATATTTTGGGCTCTTTAGAATAGACTGCAGAAGATTATAAAGCAGCACACTAACACAGCCATCCCATACCCACTCGCCATTCCATCCTAGTTGATAAAATTCAAGAGAAGCACTGCCACACTTCTCTCTATCCTGTTGGTTTGCATCTCGGCCGGATCCAACCCAGTCCTGTGATCCGATCCTGGCATTGCCTGATCCATACCTACAGCTGGGATGTATTTGCCTGCATCTCTTGCCTAGCATAGGCTTATATGATGAGAGGCCCTGTCAGGAATTTGCTTCCTGTAGCTTCTCTGGTGTCCTCTCTTTTGCCCTGGTTATCACAGGAGCCCAAATTCACACTGTGATTCTGTGACTCTGTGACTCAAGAATGGAAGGTAAATAGGCACGAGAGCCCTAGTTGGCCAAGGTGAGCTTCTCAGTACTAGTACCAAGGACAGTACCAAGGTCAGCTCCCAAGACTCAGTTAATCTGGCTGATATGTAAACCAAAAAATGGCTGTGTGCAGCCTCGTAGTCACCTAGACAACCAGCCAGAAAGCTGACCTGGAGACCAGGGAGAGGGTCACATGCTGTAGGTGGAGACAAAGTCAGGAGGGAGCAAATCCAGGTGGCCACACAAACCCTTTTGTTGTTCTGAATAAGTCTGTCCAGCCATGCGGGCCCCTCTTGATGATTCTTCTATCAGTTTAAGGTGCTTTTGTTTAACTTTGGTAATGAGAAGGAAAGAAGGTTAGAAAAAATTTCAAGTCGACCTAGTATAATGAGTTGAGATCAACCATAGAAATCTCTTGTATGCAAATAATATTTTACAGCAACATTTAAAGGGCAAACAAAGCATGTGCCACAGAGATGCGGTCACAGCTTACCAGCAGCACTGCCGCTTGCTTCCTATGACAACTAAACCAAAGCCCAGTACTATTTCCTGGCTTGACACAACCTCTTCAGATCCTTTAAGAAGCTGGACGGAGTCAGATGCATTTGACAGTCGGCCTTCCAGAACAGATGCTAATTACCAAAACCAACATGAAACAGGCAGCAAGAAGACAACAGAGAGGGTGACTTTCAGATGCACACACCTGCGAGGGCAGAGTGCACGCTGTCTGGAGCTAAACGATGAGACAGTCTGAACTTTGATCCAGTTCTGCTCGTACCATGAAGGTATCCCTGTCTTGTCTCTGTCACATAAACATAAGGACACCTTTCCGTAAGGTGGGGTGATTCTGCCCACACCAAAGTGTGAAAGGTCTCAGGGAGGGCTGAGGAAGCTGGACTGGACTGCATTTACATCTCACTCCTGACTGTGACTTTATGTTTATTTGGAAGAACATCAGACTTTTAGGGAGACTGTAGCCCTTCCAAGCCCCCCTTGTCTACTGTAAGACTCAGTAAATCTCCATAAAGGACCAGATAGTAAATATTGGGCTATGTCATCTCTCTAGCAACTATTCAGCTCTGAATTGTGGTGCAAAAGCAGTCATCAGCAATATATAACCAGCTGAGCATGGCTCTGTTCCAGCAGACATTTATTTACAATGACATTGCAACCAGATTGGTTGCA
Organism: Cavia porcellus; assembly: GCF_034190915.1. Taxonomy (NCBI): domain Eukaryota; kingdom Metazoa; phylum Chordata; class Mammalia; order Rodentia; family Caviidae; genus Cavia; species Cavia porcellus. The sequence continues at coordinate 19,533,304 of NW_026947506.1, forward strand.
CAGCCCATACCTCGTGAATCCCAAATGAGACCACATACACATCTTAGAGATATCCAGATAAGATATATGTCTGTGAGACGGCATATATGTAGCTATTTCGGCAATATTTGACACATGAGACATATTCAATAAATATCTTTCTGGTGCTTTTATTTTGGCAGTACCTATGATTCAAAGAGTATATTTACACACTTGACAAATTTTGTTTTAGTGATTTCTGTATGTCAGAAGCTATTCTAGTTACCAGAAAGCGACAATAAGTAAGGCCAAGTGCTAGTTTGCAAAAAGGTGATACAGAGGAAGGGAGAGAAGAGGACAAGGTGAGAGGAGAGAAAAGCAGTGAAGTTACTGGTTCATGATGAGTTCTCTGCAGACAGGAGAAAGGGTGCTATGGAAGTAGCCAATGATGACACAGCCATGGTGATGGGGCATGTACAGCAGATGTCTCAAAGCCGCAACATGCAGTGGAAGCCTAAGGAGAGAAGCCATCCATGCCGAGATGGAGGTAGAGACACAGGAGGAATGGTGTAGGGTGGGAAAGAGAACTTGCTGCTCACAGAAAAGGAAGACATTCAGTGTTCCTCCACTTAGCGCAGACACATACGTGCACATGTACACATGCACTATGCACAGACCTTCAGAATGACCCTTGTTCTGCCATATGAGTAACACCACGAGGGCCCTGTAAGTCTCTGTGGACAGAAAGGTCCCTGATTTCAGGTCAAATAAGAGTGAATGAATGAATTAAAACTAATGTGGTGATGGTTGCTTAAACTTGTGAACAAATTAAACCACTACGTGTAGACAGGTGAACTGCATAAGAGGTGAATTATATTTCACCGAAGCTTTTTTGGTTGTGCTTTAGTTTTAGTATTAAGGGTTGAACCCAGGGTTTTTCTACTGAGTTACACCCACAGCCCATATTTTTTTACTGTTTATTTCTGAGACAGGATATTTCTGTGCCATAAAAATAGATATATAAATAAATAAAGAATGAATGAATGAATGAATGAATGAAGAGAATTAGGGCACTGATGTACTGAGACTGTATTAGCTCTCACCTAAAAGTTGCTCCCCTGTTTCCTCCTTTCCCAGCACCCCCCTGAGCCTGCTACAGATGCCTAAGTTTCTTAGGGTCCTGACCCTCCCCAGCCCTGCTGGACACTTCTCATATTTTATTTTTACCTTTCCCAAAGATACAAAGCTGTTCCCAGGCAAAAGGCAGCTGCTGGGGGACAGCTGTGAAGAACAGGCAGAGAGAAGCCAAAAAAGCAGAAGTGGGGGACAGACTTAGATAATCCAAGGAGTGAAAGGTGCTCTGAGCTGCTCCTCCCGCGACACACATCCAAACCAAAACAGGACAGGGGCTGTTATTACACCCCACAATTTTTCATGTGCTCTCCTGTACTGGTTCTCTATAATCTGCAGGAAGAAAAAACCCAAGGTGGGCATTTTTGAGAACATTTTCAAGAGAGGAAACTATGTCTGACTTCCTGGTTCAAAATGACACAGCCTACAGGAAATGGAAGCAGAGACCCAAAGAAGACACGTGCTCTGCTGGAAGCCAGGTGAAGCACCAAAGAGCCATGGGGCCATGCTGGGCACCATTTCTGAGTCACCCCTGCAATGCACCGGGAACCACATTTGCCTGTGGCCCAGGTCCCATGGCAAGCACAGCAGGCATGGCAGGCACAGCAGGCATGGGTTTCACAGGTCACACCCTGTACAAGCCCATCATTGCTTCTCTACTGTGTCTCCTGGTGTTTGGGTTTCAAAGCATTTAAATAAATGCACCACTATGCTATGCTGAGGGTATCAGTAGCTTCTGAGATCTTTCATTGTAGGGAAAATCTGACCCAGAAGGAAGGAAAATATTTTCTTTCATAGTTAGTTTAAATATTTCCAAATTAAGTGACCAAAGTCTGAAATGCCTCAGAAAGACAACCAAAATCTAAATACCCTAAATCTACCTTACATAAGCTATTTGTTTCCCTTTATTTCTTGCCTGGATCCCCATCAGAAGAGGTTTTATGTATCCTTGTCCTGTCTTAGGTCCATCACAGAAGTGCCACATGAAGACAAATTAGCATCCACCACCGCAGTGTTTTCAATGTCTGAGGCTCTGGTCTAAGTGTTTCACACTCAATCCTGACAACTACTGTACAGGTGAGTCTTTCACTCTACAGTTAAATTTTCCTCATTTAACTTATGAGGAAGAAAGGAGGTAAAGGTGAGCAGGAAGAAGTTAACCAGCACTTAACTGAGCATAGATGATGGCCCTCCATTGAAGGAAGCTTCCTCTGTGCTTTGAATTCCACACCAAATCCTCTCATTGTGCCGTGGTGTGCTATCTACAACTGATGTGTTTGTAATCTGACTCAGAGAGGTGACTTGCCAGAGTTCATAGTTACATGTGGTAGAGGTAGGGTTTAAACTGTGGTCTTTCCAGTACATTTCAGTAGATACCATTCAGAGAGATCTTTGTGATCAGGGCCCCCATTTAACACAGCTCTGGAAAGTGACACTGAGGGACACAATTATGCTTAAACATGTCACTATGATATTTCTTTTTATTATGTTTTCTTTAATCAGGTTCTCTATTCACAGCCCACTGTGTGCAGAGCATATGTATATCCTAATTTCCTCTTGGTCTCTTAAAATCACCCCCAGTTTGTTTGTTCCCAGGTAGGAGGATGCTGTGCATGGAGCCCCACATTGAGCTGCCCTGACGCACTTAATGGCACCATGGCCAGTGTAATAGGCTCTTGCTTGGCCCTGAGTATTTCTCTAATTCTTGTAGCAATCCATGAAATAGGCATTCAATGTTCACTCCAAAAAGTGAAAACTGAGATCCATTAGCTAAAGTTAAGAGAGCCACCAGGATCAGGAAGTACATGGATGTTTACATTAAAAATAATTAATTACAGCAAAAGACACATGAATGTTAATCCTCCTGAAAACCCTTCTTTCACCTTGAACACCCTTATCCCATCATTGTTACTGCAGTCTGAAGCCGCTCTGGAAGTCCTCTTCTTGAGTGTCTTTGTGTAGCTGTGTTGTGGTGGCTGCCTTGACATCCTGAATTGATTCAACACATTTCCCTTTCATTCATTTTGACTTTGGGAAAGAGCCAGAAGTCATATATAGCACCAAATCTAGTGACTAAGGGGGCTTAAGACACAGAGGTATAGTTTTACAGACCTGCCTTTCCATGGATGGCACTCGGCTGTGGCATTCATCATATTCATGATCATATTGTACAAAGGCTGTCAAAAAAGAGGACTTCCAGAGTTGCTTCAGAAAGCGACAAGATCAGTAAGTGTGTTCAAAGTGATGGGGAGTATTTTGAAGGGAATTCGTGGCAATGTCTCTTATTGTAGTGGATTTTGTTTTTGGGGGGGAGTGATGTGAATTTTATTTTATTTTATTTTTTTACTTTATTTCTTAATATTAAGAAGAAAAGGTAAAACAAATTTTCAAAACAAAATAATAAAAAAGTAACAATTGTTGATAAATTATACATCATTATCTTTAGTCACTCAAATACAAAATATGGGCATAAAAATTTCTTCAATCAATATTAGCACAACCTTTCCTATTCAGTGAACTAAGTGACACTAATGGTATAACTAACTTGCATTTTTTTCTTTTCCCTTCTATCCTTTCTATTTTCCCCTATCTTAGTTTCTTCTTTTTATTGAACAGTTTCCTCCCATTTCACAGTGACTATTGTATATTTTGAACCTTATGGTTGCACACATGTCACTGTGGTGTGATGTTTTTCAATCCTTCTGGGAAGATACACAGAAGGGGAATACCTAGGTTGAATGGGACCTCAAATCATAATTTTTTGAGAAATCTCCACACTGATTTCCACAATACAGGTTAAAGCATGACACTTTCAGCAACCTAGTGCTTCACCACCAAATAACCCGACTTAATAGTAGTTACCATAGTGTCTTTTTCTTTGAAATATTTGAATATAACTTCATATGCTATAGCATCAAACATATCAAGACTGTGTAACACCATTCAAGTGGATGAAAGCATTTAGAGTATTTAGAACCAGCTAACAGAAAAAATGATCAATGGTTTCTATATTACCTCTTTGCCTATAACAATTTTTGTTTATACTACCACATACAATAAAATCCAGCAAGTTACAACATGATAAAATCAATGGAGACAGAAGGGCCATAGTTTGGTGCGGCTTTAAGACAAGATGGTATTAAATCGGCACTAGCTATTATTATGTCTTATTTTCTTCAAAGTAGCTGTTCATTGCATCACAGGCCATAATATCAAACAGCCCAGAATAAAGCCATTCCAATTAATGAGTGAAAATTTTATAAGGCTTCAAGGCCATATAATGGGGGAATCATGGTTATCACGTACTTTTATATATTTGATTCATACCCTACACTAAGGAAACTATTCAGTGTTCACAGATGCAAGTTTGATTTAGTTCACTTATGAGTATGGTTTCAAGTTGCGCCCATTTATTGATAAATACCTCAATGTGATCCTTCTTTATAGCTGAGTAGTACTCTATTATGTAGAAGTACCACAGCTTTTTTATCCATTCCTCAGTTGATGGATATGTGGGTTGTTTCCAAGATCTGGCAATTACAAATTGTGCTGCTATAAACATAGGTGCGCATATATCACTTGTGGTTTGATGCTTTCAGTTCTTCCGGGAAGATGCCTAGAAGTGGAATAGCTGGAACAAATGGGACTTCCAATCCCAGCTTTCTGATAAATCTCCACACTGACTTCCACAAACGTTGTACCAGTCTACACTCCCACCAACAGTGTAGGAGAGTTCCTTTTTCCCCACAGCCTCTCCAGCGCTTGTTGCTGTTGGTTTTCTTGATCCTGGCCATCCTTTCAGGAGTGAGATGGAATCTCAGTGTGGTTTTAATTTGCATTTCCCTAATAACCAATGATGATGAACATTTTTTCATGCATTTATTTGCCATTTGTATTTCTTCCTCTGAGAAGTGTGTATTCATCTCAGATGCCCATTTTTGGATTGGGTCTTTGAATTTTGGGGGTCTGTTTTTTTAAATTCTTTATATGTTTTAGACAAAAGTTCTTTGTCTGAGGTGGAGTTCACTAAGATCTTTTCCCAATTTGTGGGTTTTCTTTTCACTATGCTGGAGATTTTTTTTTTTTGACATGCAGAAACTTTTTAATAAGAGGTGGTCCCAGTTATTGATTCTGGGAAGTATTTCCCATGCGGTTTGTGTCCTGTTCATGAATTCTCTACCTACCCCTATGTCTTCAAGGTTTCTACCTAATTTGTCTTCCAATAGATTCAGTGTTTCTGTTTTAATATTCAGATCTTTAATCCATTTAGATATAACTTAGTACGCGGTGATAGGCTTGGGTCGAGTTTTAGTTTTCGGCAAATGTAGAGCCAGTTTTTCCAACACCATTTATTAAAAAGACTGTCGTTTTTCCAGTGAACCTGCTTGGCTCCTTTATCGAAGATAAGGTGGTTGAGTGTGTTTGTAGTTGTGGTTGTATCTTGTAATCTATTCCATTGATCCTCTGCTCTGTTTTGATGTACTGGAAGTACCATGTTGATTTTACTACTGTTGCTTTGTAGTATAACTTCAAGTCAGGGACTGTGATGCCTCCTGCCTTGCCCTTGTTGCTTAGAATTGCCTTTGATATTCTAGGTCTCTTCTGGTTCCAGATGAACCTTAGGAGTGATTTCTCTAGATCTATAAGGTATGTTGATGGTATTTTTATTGGGATTGCATTGAATCTGTATAACAGTTTTGGGAGAATGGCCATTTTCACAATGTTTATTCTTCCTATCCACGAACATGGGATGTCTTTCCATTTTCTGAGATCATCTTCATTTTCTTCCTTCAGTGTATTATAATTTTCCCGGTATAGGTCTTTCACTTCTTTCATAAGAGTAATTCCGAAATATTTCTTTTTTTTTTTTTTTTTTTTTTTTTTGCTTGCTAGTGTGAAGAGTGTGGCTTCTCTTATTTCTCTCTGTGATTTTGTTGGTAGTGTATAAGAATGCTATTGATTTCTGAGCATTGATTTTGTATCCAGCTACATTACTAAATTTATTTATTATATCTAAGAGTCTTTCAATGGAATTTAGGGGGTCTTCTATGTAGAGTATCATGTCATCTGCAAATAATGACAATTTAACTTCTTCTTTTCCTATCTTTACCCCTTTTATTTTTCTCTCTTGTCTAATTGCTCTGGCTATACTTCCAGTACGATATTAAATAGGAGAGGTGATAAAGGACATCCCTGTCTTGTGCCTGATTTTAAAGTAAAGGCTTTCAATTTTTGGCCATTTAGTATGATACTGGCTGTTGGTTTGTCATAGATAGCCTTTATTATATTGAGGTAAAGACCATCTATTCCAATTTTCTGTAAAGTTCTTATCATGAATGAATGTTGGGCCTTATGGAAGGCTTTTTCTGCAACTATGGAAATGATCATGTGATTCTTACTTTTGGCTTTATTGATATGGTGGATTACATTTATTGATTTATGTATGTTGAACCATCCCTGCATGCCTGGGATGAATCCCACTTGGTCATGGTGTATAATCTTCTTGATGATTTGCTGCATCCTATTTGCCAATATTTTATTGAGGATTTTTGCATCTGTGTTCATTAGGGAGGTTGGTCTGTAGTTCTCTTTTTCAGTTGGGTCTTTCCCAGGTTTCGGTACTAGAGTAATATTTGCTTCCAGGAATGACTTGGGAAGGATTGCTTCCCTTTCAATTTCATTGAAGACTGTGAGGAGTGTCAGTATTATGTCTTGTTTGTATCTCTTGTAGAATTCTGCAGTGAATACATCTGGGCCTGGGCTCTTCTTCGTAGGTAAGGAATTAATTACATGTTCAATTTCATTGATAGAGATTGGGTTATTCAGCAGTTTTACATCCTCTTGATCTAGCTTTGGTGCTTCATATGTTTCTAAGAATCTGTCTATTTCTTCTGTGTTATCAAACCTTTGAGAGTAGAGGTTTTCGAAATAGGTGTTGATGATCTTCTGTATTTCTATTGAGTCTGAGTGACTGCACCTTTTTCATTTCTTATTGCATGGATTTGAGCTCTTTCTTCCCTTTTTTTAATAAGGTTGTCTAGGGGCTTATCGATTTTATTTATTCTTTCAAAGAACCAGCTTTTTGATTCGTTGATTCTTTGGATTGTTTTCTTAGTCTCTATTGCATTGATTTCTGCTCTGATTTTTATAATTTCCTCTCTTCTTTTGGCTTTGGGCTTGACTTGCTCTTCTTTTTCTAAGTCTTTGATGTGTAGCATCATGTTGTTTATTTGTATTCATTCTGTTTTCCTGATGTGGGAGCTCAGTGCAGTAAATTTTCCTCTGAGGACAGCTTTCATTGCATCCCATAGATTCTGGTAAGTTGTATCTGTATTTTCATTTGTTTGTAGGTATTGCTTAATTTCTTTTTTTAATTTCCTCTGTGACCCACTGATTACTCAGGGATGTGTTATTCAGTTTCCATGTGTTTGTGGGATTTTTGCAGTATCTTTTATCATTAATTACTAATTTCATGGCGCTATGGTCCGATAGCATGCAAGGGATAATTTCAACCTTTTTGCACTTATTTAAATATGTTCTGTGAGTTAATATAGGTTCTATTTTAGAGAATGACCCATGGACTGCTGAGAAGAATGTGTATTCTGTTGTTGTTGGGTGGAATACTCTGTATATATCTATTAAGTCCATTTGTTCACAGGTGCAATTCAGTTCTTTTATTTTTTGTTGATTTTCTGTTTGGTTGATCTGTCCATTGGTGTCAATTGTGTGTTATGATCTCTTGTCAGAATTGTGTTACTGCTGATTTGGTTTTTCATTTCTGTTAGTACTTGTTTTATATAACTGGGTGCTCTGGAGTTTGGTGCATATATATTTAACATAGTTATCTCTTCCTCTTGGAATTTTCCCCTAACCAGTATGTAGTGACCTTCTTTATCCTTCCTAATCATTATTGGCTTGAAGTTGACTTTGTCTGCAAACAGAATAGCTACCCCCGCTTTTTTGGGAGGTTCCTGTTGCATGGAATGTTGTTTTCCATCCTTTGACTTTGAGTATGTGAGTATCCTTTTGAGTTAGGTGGGTTTCTTGTAAACAGCATATGGTTGGATTTTGTTTCTTGATCCATTCTGCCAGTCTGTTTCTTTTAACTGGTATATTGAGACCATTTACATTAATAGTAAGAACTGTTATAAATTGGTTTATTGTTGACATATTATCTTTCTGGTGTTGCATGTTTATCTTTCTGCTCTGTTCAACTGTCTGCTTGTTTAGTTGTTTTTTCCTAAATGTATCTAGGCTGTCTTTCAGTATTCTTTGCAGGGTTGGCTTGGTGATCACGAAGTTTTTCAACTGATCTTTGTCATGGAAGTATCGTATTTCTCCACCAAATTTGAAGGACAGTTTTGCAGAGTACATCAGCCTAGGTTGAAAATCATTTTCCTTTAGGATCTGAAATACATCACTCCATGCTCTTCTTGACTTTATTGTTTGTGCTGAGAAGTCTGCTGTAATTCTGATAGGTTTTCCTTTATAGGTGATCTGTCTTTTCTCTCTGACAGCCTTTAATGTTCTATTCTTTTGTTCAGTTTCTGAGATGGTCATTATTATATGTCTGAGTGTAGATTTATCTTGGTTGTGACTATTTGGAGATCTATATGCTTCATTGATCTTGATATCAGTTTCCAATCTCATGTTTGAGAAATTTTCAGCTATTACTTCTCTAAATATCCTCCTGACATCCTTTATGTTGTCCCATTCTTTTTCATTTATCCCTATCAATCTTATGTTGTTTCTCTTTGCATCATCCTGTATGTGTTGAATTGTTATTTTCTGATTTCTTGTTATTTTTAAAAGATCTTTTCTTTCCTGTTCACTTGTTGCAATCTTGTCTTAGAGGTCTGACATTCTATCTTCACACTCATTGAGGCAGTTTTTACAACTTTCAATGGAGTTTTTGATTTCCTGTATATCTCTTTGCATCTGTTTTATGTATTCTGTTTGTTTCTTATATTGTTCATCCAGGGATTCTATTTTTTTGTTTAGTTTCTCTAATTTTTAACTGCCTCTTCTTTAGCTATGTTTAGCACCTGCTTCATTTCTTTTATCAATTCTACTTTCATCTGAGAGAATAGTTCTAGTTTGAATTCCTTTAAGTCTTCCCATATTTGCTTCTTTATTTCAGTTACCATTATTTCAGGTGTTTCAGTCATGTGGCATGTGTTTTCTTCTATGCACATAGCTCCTGGGCTTTCTTGGAATGGGCTGCATGTTTGAGATTGCATTTTAGACTTTCATTTTGTCATTTTCCTGTATTTGGAAGCTTCAAGTGTTGTTCCAGGTGTGGGAGAGAGATCCACCAGCCTGGGATGGGCTACCCTGTGATGGCCCCACTCACTGGACCCAGCAGGGAACTATAGCCTGCTCCTCAGGCCAGGAAGAGTGTCTCCTCAGGCTGGGCAGAGCTCCCAGCTGCCGCTGCCACAGTCTCTGATCTGGCCTGGTCCCCGGTCTGGTGGGGAACCTGCCTGGGTCCCCAGATCAGGGCGAAAGTTCCCACAGGCTGGGCGAAGCTCCCAGCCGCCACTGTTACTCTTACCCTTCTGGCCTGGTCTCTGGTCTGGTGGGGAGCCGGTCTGGTCCCCCAAGTCAGGGAGAAAGTTCCCGCAGGCTGGGCGGAGCTCCCAGCTGCAGCTGCTACCGTCTCTGAACTGGCATGGTTCCCGGGTCTGGTGGGAAACCGGCCTGAGTCCCCAGGTCAGGGTGAAAGTTCCCATAGTGGATTTTTAAAAAATATCTAGCATAAAATTTGATCATCCCTTGTATAAAGCATCAAATCTTAGTAAAATGATACACATGCTATTTTAAATGTCTACCAAGTAAAAATCAACAAGCCTGATGAGGTAGTACATGCCTATAATCCCAGCACTCTGAGAAGCTCATGTAGGAGGATCACACATTCCAGCCCAGTCTACACAACTTAGTGATTTAGTGAGAGCCTGTATCAAAATAAAAATAAATTTAAAAGGACAGAGCTATAGATCACTTCAAAGGCTTTGGGTTTAATCCCCAGAACCCCTCCACACACACACAATACCAACAGCAGAATGAAGATCTATGGTGAGAGACATAGGCTACTCACAGTCTAAACTCTTTATACACTTTCCCCACCATAAAAAAAGAAAGAAAAAACCAAATAATATCATTTATGGACTAATGGTTAGGGAAACAATTCTTGGGTGAACAAAGAATTCATATCACAATGCCAATATTTTTAGGTTGACCAAACTTCCGAAATAACTGACCTAACTTTAACCCTTATTCATTAGGAAAACTTCGTGAAATCAGTGAGAAGCAGTATTCACATGTGTCCTGTTTATTAACCTAAAAATCAAGGCTGGAGGCTGGGGATTAACTCAGCGGCATAAGCGTCTGCCTTGCAAGCAGGCCGTCATTAGTTCGATCCCCGATACCGATAAAAAGGAAAAAGACAAAAAATAAATAAATAAATAAATAAATAAAATAAAAAATCAAGGCTGAATATCTCCAGTCATTAGCTATGTCCTTGTTTGGAGGACTTGTCATTTGTTCCCAGACCCAACAGGAGATGGGAGTGAACTTTTGCAGAGGCTAACATTCTTGCAAAGAGAATGCCACATGCCACCACCCCAGTGTTCAAATGTGGGCATTGTGTAAACAAGTTTTTCAGAATATTTTTGCATAGTTTTTGAATCAGGTTCCAAAATAGGACACTTCCTAAACCAAAAGCAAAGTTGAAAGAAAGGAAGAGAGGGAGGAAGAGAAGGACAGGAGTGATGAAAGTGCCTGAGTCTCGAGGAGGAGACATGGCATGGTGCCTTCAGCTGTCCCCTGAGCCCCCCCCCCCCACGGTATCCTCCTCTGAGCCCCCTGTCGCGTGACTGCCATTCTTCCTTTCCTTCTGTTTTTCTGTCTTCTCTAGCCACTGGCACAAATATACGCACTGAGATCTTTGTGCCAGAAACCAATAGCTGCTTCCACATATTTCATCATGATTTTGTTTATTTGTTTATTCATCAGATACTTTCAACTCCTTGGTGTTAGGTGCTGATAAAACACAACTTTGCTACTCCTCTGTGAGCAGATGTTCAGAAGTCAGAGGAAGCTAATTTCTCCAAAAATCAAAAGGATTGAAAGCTTCATTGGGGGATTAGAGAGGGCATTTTGCTTTCCTGTCCCCTGAGAAGCATTTACTCTGACATTTGTTTATACATCCATTTATTCATTCAACCAACAATAATTAAAATGTATTAATGATGCAGTGTACACTGTGTAAGCACTAGCACAGGCAGATGGACTTTTTCCTCTCTTTGCCCTGAAGCTTTCTGTGCTCTATTTCATCCACTGAGAAATGGAGCCGGTTGTAGGATCCACCACTGAGATTCTTGGGAAGGACTTAACACTGTGATCAGGCACAGTCATGTGCCCACTGTACACATAGATGGTAGTCACTATTGCTGCTCATGGTGCTATACACCAGGAACAAGAAAACCAGATAAAATTTCCAAAGGTACCTTGGAAAGGACACATGCCACAGATGAAGAGAACACAGCTCTGTCTCTATCAAGCTTGATGTGTGGGTCAAGCTTGTGACTGAGGGTCAAATACTCCATCTGTCCTTCCTGCTGCCTCTTGTTGAAAGGGGAATTGCTCTAGTGGCCTCAAAGCACACCTGCTTAGAGCCACTTCATTTTTTGCCCAAGTGAACTTTGTACATAACTGATCATCCTGCAGAGTCCAAACCTGAGAAAGCTGTTAGTCCCATGATTCACCTTGTTGGGTGGCAGAAAACAGATGTGATTCCGGTATGCTGGCTTGAGCATCGGTTACTCCACAACAGGCAGCAACCTTGGAAGAAGTAACCAGAATGTCATGAACAAAGAATGGGCAAGGAGGTCTCTCTTCTGATGGGCTCCAGGAGGAACAGGTTTTATGAGCAGAGATGACCTTCTCCAGGGTGACACATGCATCCTCTCAGCTCAGAATAGTACAATTTTCCAGAAAAAGAATGGGATTTCAATCCTCTGAGTGGGTCCAACTCCTCATTTAAATGCTAAATAGCAATATAGATGCAAGTAGTGATATTATAAATATTTTAAACTCTGACTTTGGAACAGAAAGAAAAGGTAAGGCAGGAGTGAAAGCAGAGAGCAGGACACAGGATGTTATCTCAGGTAAATGATTTCTGAGAGTGGGAAAGAAACATCTAGAAAGTACCAGTAGAATTCATTTACCTCCTACCTCAGTCCACGGGATTCTATAACAGGTACTTTTACAGAGAATTGCTTATTCATTAATCTAGTCATTTATATTTCACACACTTTAAGAGAAATTCTCCATTTACCATTGCTGCATATGTACATATTTGCACAGCAACCAGAAAAGACATAAAGAACCAGAGTCAAGGTTGCTCAGTTGATGGAAATTAAAGATGAAAACTGTGGAGAAAGACTACAAATTCCATATCATCACCAAATCAGCTCTAACCCAAGGACAGTCCAGACCAGACAGTTTGCAAGTGAAGCAGGGATGATCTGCATCTTTTCTTCCTGCTTCCTGGCTCAAGATTTCTGTAATGCTTTAGTGAGAAGGCTCAATAGGCAGAGCTGGAAGGGTCTCATGGTTGGTGTTTTACACTGCAACTGCACTGGGCACATCCTCTCATGCATTTTTATGCACTCTTTTTTGGTTTTGTCTGACTGTGTTTTGGGGACACAAAGTCTTGAGTTTAGCATATGCATGCACCATGCAGCTTATTATATACCTAACTTTTTGTTTATCCCACAGTGTTGAGCTTTTTCTCAACTCTTTTGCTGTATTTATTCAGCCCTATGGTTCATGGATAACATTTATCATCTATGCAAGATAGGTCCTCCCTTTCTGTCACTACTGTGACCCTCTTGTGAAAAGCATGTACTTACCACTACAATGGGCTTGCCCATGTTACCGTCTTTGGTCAGCAGAGGTGGGAGGGATGGGAGACCTGAGAAAACAGGAAAAGCATCTCAGTGTTCTCTAGAGGGACAGAACAAAATGAATACTTGTATAATTATCAAAAGAGATTTACTAGGCTTAGAGCATCAGCATCAGGTGCAAGAGAGTCCACCATGGCTGTCTGTGGTGTCAGAGGCAGAGAAGTCCCGAATGGCCATATAGACAGTGGAGAACCAGAGGATCCAGTAGCTGTTTAACCAAAGAAGATGGAAGCTATAGGTCAAGAGGAATCGAGGATGCAACACCTGTCCAAGGTCAAAGGCTGGAAGCTCCCCCCAGAGAGTGGCTGAAACAGGTCTGCACTGGAAGATGGGGAAAATGGAGACCTGGAGACCAAGGTTCCAAAGCAGTGGCAGCAAAACATACACCACTCATCAGGAAGACTGGGGATATTCAAAATTGGCATGCTTCTTTCTTCTTTCCCACTGTTATTCCAACCAGATTATAAACCTATTGGTTGGTGCCATCCCTAACCAGCGTGGGACTTGCTGGTCCATTTGCTGATCAACATAGCAATCTTCCATAAACACACCCAAGCCTATGCTTTACTAATCTGCTAGATGTATCTTATTCCATTCAGATTAGCATATCAAAATTAATGATCACAGCATCCTATTTCCTTCTATATTCTTGTGAACTCTAGCTCACTAGAAAAGTAGACCTCATGAACCTACAGCCTGCATCCCAAGGGTTGCCCTGTGAGTAGATCTGAATCCAAACTACAACGTGCAGCCAAGTTCAGGTGAGCCCAGCAGAGCATTGAAGACTCAGTCTCATGAGTGAGCAATAAATATACACTGCTAGCCACATGTTAGTCAAACAGAATCATCCTAGTAAACCTGACAAACACAAATCTCAAATTGAAGATACTTCGGACAGACCTAGAACTGTGGGAGACTCATCCAGAAGGATTAAAAGTTGCAGCCTAGCCTCAGCAATTTAGCAACACCCTCTCTCAAAATAAAAAACAGATAAGGATATGGCTCACTGAAAAGGCCCTGAGCTCAATCCCCTGTGCTGGAAAAAACAAAAACAAAAAATAAAACACTTCAGATAACACTGAAGATAATTTCAATCATTGAAAATTGTATTTAAGTTCATAGTACCTAGATGGTAGGGGACAATTCAGTGTCTTTCTTCATCTGACTACGGCCTACATCTGACTGACAGTGTTTGTCTTAGCTACTTTCTCATTTTGGGGGGCAAAAATACCCAATCGTCACCAGTTAAAGGAGTAAAGGTTAATTTTATGGCACAGTTCATAGAGGTTTCAATCCATAACCAGCTGACTCCACAGTAGAGTAGCATGACAGAGATGCATTGCAGAGGAGAAACAGTCCATGGCAGGGTAGACAGGAAGCAGGAAGCCACAGTCAGGAGCCTTCCAGACTTTTATCCCACCCAGGCTACAAGTCTATTGGATGGTGTCACACATTCACAGCATGGGGCTTCCCATAATCCACATCCAGAACAATGGTAACCTATCAGTGAACTAATTTAGTTACCACACATATGCAATCCATATTCACACATCTTGGATGCAGTCACCTCCAAAAAGCACCTGAGGCTTGGGTGGGGCAGTGGGTACATCTAGATGCAAGATATAACAGTTCTATAGGAGTTACAATGTCATTCCCACATGCCATTGTCTTCATCCATTTGGACTGCTGTGGTAAAATGTCATATACTGATGAATATATGAGCAACAGAAATTTGTTGCTCACAGTACTTTGTACAAAATCAAAGCATTAGCATATTCCTGCCTGGTAAGGGCTACTTCCTCATAGAGGGCACTTTCTATGGGCCTCATATGCAGGAAAGGGAAAGGGTGAGTGGGCTCTCTCATAAGATTATGATGTTAATGGATTTGCTGTCTGATGGGGACTCACTTGCAATTCATAGAACAGCAGCTTCTCTTGGTGTGTGTCCTACACAGTAGGAACTCTCTCTTTAGGGCTTCTTAGAAGTGCTAATCCATCACAAGGGCAGAATGAGGTTCTTGCCAAGGCACTACTCTTAAGTTCATCAGCTTGGTGATGTAACTGCAAGATACAAACTGTGGGGACACACAGTGACACTAAAATAGCCCCAGTCTAAGAAATACTGGTTAAGTATTTGTGACTGTTATTTACTTCTTTATTAATGTTAATGCTATTTATAGAGGGCTTGCTACTGAGCCTTTTACACATATCATCTTATTTAATGACCAAACCAATGAACTGAGATGTTTATTACTGTTATCCTCACTTCACAAAACTAAAAGAACAGAGAGGTGAAGGAAGCCATCTAAAACCACAAAAGCATGAGCAAGAAGGGCAAGACTTAAATCTCCAAAGTATGCTAAATTGCTGTCCTCAGGAGCCTAGCACCTGGGGCTTACCTGGAGAGCCCAGCACGGAGGAGCCCACCTGGGGCTGAGAAGACTTCACTCACACCACTCTACCATGCAAGCACTACTGTTCAGAGTATGCTTCTCCCCACTCTATGCTCCTTGTCATGCTTCCTTTGTTCTAAAGTTCCCCATCTTGACCCAAGTTGCTAGAGCCTTAGGTACACAAGTGCCAGTTTTTTGTGAGTGAGTCCCAGTGTGATCCAAGCCTGCAGCCAGGAAGGGCACCTTATGGTGGAGGCTCTAGAAGGTCCCTGTGAGAGCCAGGGTGTGCTTCCTCCTGGCCTTTGAGCATTCTCACAAAAAGCATAGATCTACCTTTCTTCCTTCCTTTCTTTCTTTCTTTCTTTCTTTCTTTCTTTCTTTCTTTCTTTTTCTTTTTTTCTTCTACCATGAAATTTCTTTTTCTTCCAGAAGTGTCTTGTTTTCCTTTCAATACTCGATATCCCTTGCCCCCATTTTTCTCTTCCTGTTCTTATAACTTCGTGTGTTTTCTTTGGTTTGGAGTCTTTGCTTTTACTGCCTTCATAATCCTCATGGGCTTCTGAAGGCTTTTTATAGTCCTTCCTTCTTGAGATAAAATTAAAAGGCATATTTCATTCTGTTGGCTCTAACATTTGAGAGGAAGGAGAAACACTCACTTCTGAGATTGTTTACCTAAAGAAAAATGAAAAGCAAATTTCTGGGTGATAAAGGTAATATATGTTACTCACAGGAAAAAAATGGAAAATATAGGTAAGTAAAAATAAATATAAAGGCTAACTATAAATCTTCTCAACTTCCAGAGGCTACTACTTTTAGTTGACATGTTAATATTTTTATATATTTCTTGCTAGTCTCTTAAATATACTTTAACATAATCATGGTTTCACAGGACATGAAATTTAGTAGCTTGTTTTCCCATTTAATATTAAAATGCAAAAACATTTATTTCCAAACCTATAAAATTATTAAAACAGTACTTGTCCAATTGTGCCAAGATGATTGAGCTCTAAAAATATCCAATATAAAAAGTACCAGGATCATAGTCAAACACATCTGCAAGACAATGAATGTGACAGGAGCTCAACCTGGAGATTCATGACACATATATTGGCTAATTTAAAGGTCTGAAATGTTGGCAGGGGGCAGGGTAAGAAAATCTGGTTCACTTTATTTACAGCATTTCTCAAAGACCTTTGCACACACATCTCTTTTTGCAGAAACAGCTGTTAGCATCCCACATAGCTAGTGCATCGTGTGCCAGCAGTGTGTAGTGGCCTAAGGAATGGTCTGAAGGGTTTCTCATCAAATGTTTGAAATCAATAGTTATACATCTAGAGCACAGGTTTCTAAAAACAAGAAATATGTGATGAACCCTACAGAAATATCTAGTTGCAATAAAAAGAGGAAATGAAGAAGCAGATTTTCATATTCAGTTCAAAATCCTAAAAATGAAAACCAACTCATCAAACCGTTTCACTTTGTATCTGTCAGTCACGTCCTGCTGGGCCTCTTTTTATTTAGCTTCTGACATCCTTGTCTTCACAAACCTGTTTGATGTGTGTCACTGTGTTCAGGTGGGAAAATTGAAGTTGAAAGAGTGTGAGAGGTTGATGAAAGAACATACATGGCAAAGAGTGGCACAGAGATGCAGGCTTCTGCCTGAGAATACTCTCTTCCCGTGGCACTCACGACAGCCTCTCTTCTCCACTGTAGCCAGCAGTAGGTGTAATAGCTTTCAGTGTGAAATTTCACTGTGGGAAAATGGGTCACAAAGTGAGCAGCTTGTCCAGGTCCATGCATTTACAGAGAGGTCCACTCAAGAGCCGCATCGAGATCTTCTTGAGTAGAAAATTGCATGTTCACCTGCCACTCGTGATAGCTGTCACCCACATGTCACTCGCAAGTAAATTGTGAAGTTTTCTGTAGGCTGATTGCTAACAACAAGGTCAAGAAGAGCTCAGTTGTTTCCAGAAATGAAACTGGTTTGCACCTGTTATTGTCACCATTATGCATAATGCCTCCTTTCTTTGCAAGATTGTCCAAATTAGAATGACAAATTATAAGCCTTCAGATTGAATGAATGGGTCCACTCTCAGAAGTGAAAATCAATAGCAAAATTATAAGGGAACATGTGCTAACATTCCAGAAAAACATAGAAAATATACCTCAAGGTTATAATTAACTGAAAATGTCATCCTTTCCTGAGACAGAGTAAATGCAAGAAACCCTGTTAAGAGAGAAACTGATTGAAATTTGTTTTGGGGGACAAGAAAACAAGCAGGAAGTAGAGAAGTAGCATTTTACTGTGTCCTAGCTGGACCGAGATATCAGGCGCAGGGAGAGGGGCAGCTGGTAAGGGATAGAGTGTGATCCTGGGAAAGAGCAGGGCCTTCCCTGCTAGGCTGGCGTCCTGTGGAGCTGGAGAAAGTCAGGAGTGCTGGAGGACCTAGAGCAGTGTGCAGGGAAGCAAGGCAGATGTTCTGTTACAGGCCTGTGGAAACCTGTGGGCTGGTCAGAGGACCAGGCAAGTGCCCAAAAGGCCCAGCGTCAGAGAGGACATTGCGGGGCACTGGGGACAGGAAAGGATAAGGGATGGACTACAGCTCAATGATCACTATGGGTTACCTTATGTTTTAGATTCATTATTGGAATCCTTTCATGGAAGACATCAAAGTAGAAGCAATAAACAATGGAGAAGGAAAGGTACAAACAGAAATAGAAGTAAATGTTAAAGCCCAAATTCAAGGATCAGCCAGAGGATCATGTAATAACGGGACCATGGCAAAGGGCAGAAGGAACTGATTTCTCACCATCCATTAGCAAAATAATTGAGTGATCTGGGATTCATAGAAAGGCTACCAATCAGAATTTTGTTTTTCTTATTTTTGCTTACCTTTGTAGTGGTTTGATGCTTTAATGACAAAAGCTTTAAGCTGCTTCACAAATTAAATTTCTTTACTTTAGATTATTGTTCCCTTTGACAATATAAATGAATCCAAAATATGAAGCATTACATCACCATAATTGAGCTGCTCTGGGGAATGTGTCTACAGCACAGCCCGGTCAAGGTCACCACACCTACTCCTGCCACCAGGGTTGACCTTTATGAGGAGAATGAGCGCAAGCCAGTGAGAGACAAGTATGTGGGAGACCACAGAGGAACTTTAAAGCCTAAGTGGCCTCCTCTGTGAGCACAATGGAAAAAGGGAACATATAGGCTGATGGCACAGCACAGGTTCTAGAGAAAAGTTTACACATCTGAGATTAAGTTGCTTACTTGAGCATGTACTAATGAATATTAGAAGGCAGGGTGAATCTTGTGTTACTTTAATGTCTTATATCTGTGCCTGGATGATTAAAAGCAGCACACGCCAGAGGCTCAGGGCTCCTCTGCCTAGTGAGGCAAGAGCCATCTGAATGTCCCTATGCTAAATTAACTCTGTGTCTCTTTATTGTTCATCCTCAGGTCAAGGGAACAAACTAGCAAGACTAGGTCCCTGAAAGTGGCACCCTGACTGAGGAAAGCTTGCAGGACCAGGCTAGTTCCTCACACATGGCATGAGGCCAGGGACCTGGAGCCAGCAGCGCAGGCTGAGCTCCTACAGAAGTGGACAGGAAGGAGGGGTGCTTCCACCTGCCCTGCATTCTGTCCTTCACAAGAATTGATCCCCTGCACCCCTTGCAAACCCATGAAGCACACTCTCCTTGCTGGACATCTGAGGCCACTGCTAGATCACATCCACTGAGCACACATCCGTCAGGGCAAGCTTCACGATGCACTGACAGTCAAGGTCTGCATTTCGAGCAATCCCAAGTGTGTCGGTTAGAGATGGAGGATGCAATAGGGAATCTAAGCTACAGAAGACAGACAGCTATCAACCCCAAAACCAATCACTAGGGGATGGGGTGACAGCCTGATGTGTGGTATTGAGGAGAATTCTGAGGCTCACCAGGAAAGGCTTGATCCGTTAGCCAAATCACCCTAAGTGCCACGGATGTCACTCTAGCCAACTCATGAACTCATGCTGTTCGTGTAATCTAGAGTCAAAAGTAGAGGAACACAAACCAAATGCTGATGACCTGCTCTCATAAGAAACAAGTCCTTAACAGTAAGAATCTACTCCTTCCACAAAGGCCCCTGAACTGCAGGAAAGACACATCCCAACAGAGAAGGCTCTGAGCGCTATATGGATCTCTAAAGCACATGGGCTGTGGCTCATGGTCAAGATCTCAGTTAGCCTCCAGTCAGGTTCTCATGGGACTGCCAGAGTCCTGGGTTTAGAAGCATGAGCAGAAGAGACAAAGAAACACCTGGACATGGAAGGCAGTTCCAGAGAAGGATGCTTTAGGGAAAGGAGAAGCTTTCCACTCCTGAAGCATAGGACCAGCTAGCCTGGAAAAGGGGATACACTGGATCTCCCAGAAAAGAAGAGAGAGGAGATTCACACAGCACTGTGCCTGTTATCCATCAATGGGCACCATGGCAACCAGCAGCCAGGCTTCCGCAGGATCACACTTCTGGGCCACCTCAGGAGTCCCTGAGAGATGGAGCTGGAGATGATGGGGGTATCAGCCTCTGCCAGAAGGGTCCAGACACTGAGTTAGACCCCTGTTCTCAGCATCTCCCTCACCACAACCCAGGTGGGACAGCTCTCTATCTCCTGTCCTCTTTCCTAGACACAGGCAAAACTGGTCTTCAGTCTGGGCTTTTACCTGCCATCCCATAGATTTCTGGAAGGGTGTCCAGTTTCCTTTCTCCCTCACCAAAGCAACTCAACCACAGAAGCCAGGTTTCTCCTTTTATACTGGTGGGAAGGAGGAAAACACTCCTGATTCCAAGTGAAGTCAATGACCCTGTAGAAACATTCCATTTCTGCTTGGCAAGCCACATTATTGAGTTAGAAAGACATAGTTGCCTGCCCTCTGGCCCTGGGACTACCTGACCACACTTAACTCTTCTCTCCTGGAAGTCTGTCCATCTGGACCCTGGAAAAAGAACAAAGAAATCAAAAGGTAACCAGGACACTCCTGCAACTCAGAAGTAATGAGGACAGGGCCTAGCAGAACAGTCAGACTACATGGAAGCTGTGTGCCCCCAAGGGCACTCCAAGGCCTCAGTTTGCCTTGGAGGAATTCTGAGTGCTGCCCATTCCTGACCCAACTCTGAGATTCTTTTTCTCTGTTCATGTGTAATCTCACCTCCAAGCAGACAGGCTCATTGTAAGGCTTCCTTACTCCTGGTCCCCATGCATCAGAATGGCCTTATGTTTGGAAAGGCAGCAAATGCCCCTATAGGTGTCCTGTCTCTATCTCAGGTGCAGAGCAGATCCTGCCAAGAATCAGAGTCCCTTTTGCTGCCATCCAGCTGTAACCACATGGGAGGGAGTCATGTAGGTTGTGAAGCTTACTTTCCTCCCAGGCCAGCTCTGGTATGAACTTCCCGTCACCCCAGCTGTTACAACTGGCTGCATTCACCTGGCCAGGATAAGCAGCTACAGTCAGGCCAGACAGCTGGGAGGTGCAGGATCCCTCATCACACCACACATCTGCCAGCTTTCTGCAACCTCAGAGCACAGTGGCTTTGATCCTGGCCCTCCTGATCACCTGCCTCAGCCTGGCCCAGCCTCTGGTACACGCACAAAGGAGAGGTACATTAGCTCTGGCAGCCACCAACACAAAGTGAGCTGAGGAGGAGGAGCAGGGAGCTGAGTCACCGCTGCAGGGCAACTGCCAGAAAATAATAGATTAGGAAATATATCAACATATCTTACCTCAGGGGAGAGATGCCTCTCTCACTTGCTGACTCCTTGATTCTTTGAACTCTCTGTTTTGAATCCTTACTCTCTATGTCAAAATCTATGAAGGTACACCGGACATGACAGTGGATGCCTGTAATCCTGGCACCCTGGGAGGCTAAGGCAAGAGAGTTACAAGTTCAAGCTCAGCCTCGGCAACTTAGCAATTTAGTGAGATGCTGTCTCAAAATAAAAATATATAGGGATGATGATGTCATTCAGTGCAAAGGCCGTGGATTTAGTCCTCACTAGTGCCATAAATCAATAAATCTGTGGAGGAAATGAGGACATCAAATGAAAGAACTGGCATCTTTTCTGAAAGAATCAGTTGGAGGAATCCTATGCAATGCTGAGCCCTGGACTAAGCTGTCTTCTTTCTCTGGGCCACAGCTGCAGACTGGGCATCCCCCACTCCCTCCCCCCATCTTCCCTGGGCGCCAGTGTCCAGTCCAGTTCATCCTCAGTGGGTCTCTCTGGAGCCAGCACTGGCACGGAGCACAGTACTGAACCCTCCCGCCTGGTGTTACAAAGGCTAGTGAACAGGTGGCTTTCATGGTTCATCCCATGGAAAGGCCTGGACAGAAAAGCAACGGACACGGGAGGCCAATGGACAGTGCAGACAGTGTTCCATCCACCGTAGTCCCAGACACCTCCCGTAGCTCCTGAGGCCCCCGGATGTTGTTCTTCCACCACCTCCTACAGCTCCACACCCTTTCCCCAGGTGGGGCTGGAAAACCTTTGCTTTCAACCCAGACTGCACCACCTCAGGCCAGCTCAGACCTGCCCCAGACTTGTGCTTATGAAAACAGAGCATGAATAAGCCAGGGGTGCTGCTGCACATCTGTAATCCCAACTCTGAGACACTGAACCAGAAAGATTGAAAGTTCCAGCCCAGCCCTGCGAATTTAGTAACTTAGCCAGGCAACTTAGTAACTTAGCAAAATCCTGAATCAAAATAAAATAATAACACAAGGGCTGGGGATGTGGCTCAGTGTGAAGGCCTGGGCACAGCAATCCCAGTACCACAAAAATGAGAGAGAGATGAAAAGGGAGAAGAGGGGAAGGGGGAGGGCAGGGGAGAGGTGAGTAAGGAAGGATGATGGGTTGGCAGAAGGGAGGGGAGAGGGAGAGTATGTGAGAGACAGAGACAGACAGACAGACAGAGATTAGGTGAAGGCAGAAAAAGAGAGACATCAACAGTCAGATGCAGACGCCAGAGGTGGGTGAGACAGAGACAGGCAGAAAGGTAAAAGGCAAGGAAACCACGAGGAAAAGTGCCTGGTTCCTGAACAGACAGTTATTTGCAGTCTTGCAGCAGAAAAAATCTGCCTACCTGCTGGCTTCTTCCTCCCTTCCCTACACAGACAGGCTGGAAGGCTCCTTCCTCCCTTTGAAGCCCTGTGAGACTGTGCTAATGAAACCTGAGAGGTGACAGGGAGAGGGGAGCGGAAGCTGGAGGACAGAACACTTCATAAATTAGGTTCCATCAGAATAGCTCCATGTGTTAGAGATGTCGCTGCTTCCTCATTAGTGGGTTTCTCTGTGATAATTAAGCCTCCACGTTTGACTGCAGATAACTTGATAATCAGTCCTTGAGTTTAGTGGAGACTGGAGAAGGGAGAGGGGAGATGAAATAGGAGTTGACTCCAACACACTTTACTGTGTGTGGGTGGCTGACACGATCGGGGCCAGATGCTGCACACACAGCCTTCTGGTTCCTACGCTTAGTCCCTAGGTGCAAAGGGAGCTCAGGGGTTCCTCCATCACGGGCCTCCATCCCAGAAGTCTGGGAGGTGGAAGCAAGAAGGAAAGGAGGGAGGAAGGGAGAGAGGGAAGGAAAGAGGAGGGAGGCAGGTTACTAACTCCTGACTGCAATGTATTGTGTGCTACAGAGGCTTTCTCCCTGGCCACATCTCCCCTGAATCCTGGGCTCTCACCCTATGTTTATGGTCCCTCTTGCTTGGACACATTTGATTATCTTTAACCTCAAGGGTACAACCCTTAAATATTTGTGTATAATTTTATGTAAAACAAATTATATCTTCTCTCTATTCTCTCCTATCTAAGGCAGCCCATTTCCCACTCAGTCTGTCCCTTAAGAAGTTTTCTGACATAAAAAGAATGTAAAGCATTTATCTAGTGATACACAAGAGCTCCAGTGTTGGAGAGCAGAAGGACAGTGTCTGTCACTCCAGGCTGCTGTAACAGAGCACTGTGGGTCAGATGTGGAAACAGCAAACGGCACTTCTTACAGCAGCGGGAAGTGAGTCTAGGGCAATGGCACTGGCAGAGTCAGCGTGTGGTCAGGAAACCTTCTTGGAGTATGGACACTGATACTTTCTGATCCCTCCTACAGCTAAGAGAAAGTTCATGTCTTTCATCTCTCTTCCTAGAAGGGCAGGAATCTTATGATTCCAAAGTTGCCCAAAGGCTCCACCTCATAACTAATCACCCCACAGATCCCACTACAAATAACTTTGTCTTGAGTTTAGGCTTAAACTTCCATATTTAGAGGGGGCATAAACTTTTAGTCCATTAGCAGCCTATTATATTTTTCTTTTGAAACTTTGCTATTGTCTATTCTACTAGTATTTTTGTTATTCGGTGTTTTATTAATCTTTAGAGTTATCTTGGAAATAATAACTCAAATATAATTCCTTTTTACTTAACAAAGTTTCCTGAAACAGTTTCACTCAACTAACATCTCCCCACATCTTTCGTATATTGCTACTATGCATTTTAATTTCATGTGAGTATTTAGACATTGGTATTACTGTCCCAATTTCATCAATATTTATTTGCTGCACATAAACTTCTAGTTGACATGTCTTGGTTTTAATACTGAAAAATATTCAGACCACTGTCCCTTGGATTTCACTGTCAGCGTGAAGAAGTTCGCTGTTTATCCTAGAGCTGTTCCTATAAAGGTAATGTGTCTTATATTTTGGTTTTTGGAAATTTGACAATAAAGTGACTTATTTGTTCTGTTCTTTTAATCTTGCTCAGAATTTTCAGTGCCTCTAAGTCTGTAATGTCTTTGAATGGTTTTAGAAAATTTGCATTATTCCTTCCCATAGTGTTTCTGCCATTATCTCCTTCTACTCCTTCAGCTATACCAATCAGACATATATTAGGAATTTTGGCTGGCCCTCTCTCACATTTATGTGGTTTTTTCCTGAGTCTTTCTCTTTTGTGCTTTAATCTGGATAATTCTAATGACTTAATCTATTTACAAACCTTGTTATCTACCATCTCTATATCCTGCCATTTTTGGAGTTCACAAATTCAAACATTGAGTTTCTTAATTTTATAATCTTTAATTTTTATGATTTTTAATTCTTTGTTGTAATTCTTAATTTTTTTTCTATTATTTTTTAATGTACAGTTCTAAAGAAAGTTTCTCCCTTTCTTTTCCAGGAAGAGAACAGGATGGCTGTCATCTTAATGCTACCAAGAACCAAGCTGAGTGAGTTGCTGTGCAAGTTTTGTGAGGTGCCCCTGAATCACCTTGCTTTCTACTGGATATTTCTTCAAGTTTTTTAGTTAGGAGTCTGGTATATTCCTCTGGCTTTGTGGTCCTAAACTTCTCTTTTTGTTTTCTCAGTTAAACACTGCAGACATTCTGTTCAAATGTTTTGTTTTTATGTTTTTAAACTGATGATTTGAAGAACTGTAAAATTTAGCAAATTTCTTGACATGAAAACTGGATTGTTTTTGAAGTTCCCAAGTCTTACACTGTGGTAAATTAACTAATGCTCAGTTTGTAACACCCAAACAAACTGAACCAGTACGATGCTCAGTGTGGATGGCCCACCTGAGGATTGGAGGGAAAGATGGAGTGCTATTGATTCTCCTGGAAAAGCTTGTCACATTGGCTTATCATATGAACTCAGCCATTCTCACCATTTGAGGAACCTGAGTCTTCGCTGAACTTGAGAAAGTCTGAGGTTCTCCTTGCAGGGAACTCCGGTACTTACTGTAAGCCTAACTTCCTGTCTCCAGTGTAGATCCCTTAGCCTGCTGGCATATATCCTTATACTCCTGGTGCAGACTTTCTAGCTTCCATCACTCACCTTTGGGTTTTCCCTGTGAAGATCTTTGGTATAGAGTTGCATGAGACATAGCTGTGGATTTTAAGTCTCCAGTTAGACTTGTGGAGGACATTGCCATGGGATCCAGGCCCTCGACTGGGTCCTTTGGGTCTTCAGCATGTGGACACAACTCCTACACCCTTTTCAATTTAACTCTTTGGGTGAATATTATGAAGAAATCCTATAAACTGTGTCCTGCATTAAATCTTTTTCTTTGTAAACCCTGACTGTGACACAATTTTTCCTTCTAACCCCACAAGAACACACAGTGTTCTGCTTGTTTTTCTTCACTTAATATTTCTCTTTCTACCTGAACTAAGCTGGATTCTCAGCCTCTTGCTTTTTCCCACAATCATTCAAATGAGTCACAGGAAAAGGATGCCATATATTTTCAGCTCCCCTCTCTGTGGTTCTGGCTTCTCCAGAGTCTTGACTCTTCAGTCTTCATTGAACTGAAACCAACTGTCCTATATTTCATCTCAGTGTTTTACAAATTCCTAAAGAAGCATTGATCTGTCTCCTCAATTCCATCCTACTTAGAAGCAAACTTCTAGCTATCATTTTTAATGTTACTTTACTTTTTTTCCCCTCATATTTCTATGTCACTAGGTTTTCTCAATTAATTGTTTCACTTAGTCTTCTCAAATTATTTGGACTATCAGATATTTAGATATCAGATATCAAATCTTCTCTTTCTGCAGAATAACTCCGAGAGTATAATAAGATTTCCACCTCTCCATTTTACAGATTTAAAAAGTGAGATTTAGAGAAGTTCAGTAACTTCCAAAAGTGGCATAGCTAGTAAGTACAGTAATAATGTCTGTCTTATATGACAACCCATGTCCAAAATACACATGCAAATCCACATAAAGTAACACAGAATTATCTCTGGGTTGATTTCCCAGTGTGATATTATCGGACAGAGGAGAGTTGAATAGTACATTCAGTTATTTTCTGGACTCATCTGTTTTCTGATTTCTCCTAAAACTGAAAGTATCTAACTGCGTTCAGCATTCCAAATTTGAATTTTATGGATAGTTTCCCTTTAAATACAATGTGGTAAATCATTTGAGAGCCACTCAGGCCATAACCACAGAGATTCCCTCTGGAGGGGAAGCATGTTGTAGGCACAGAGCCCCACAAGTCTTGTCAAAGGAAGAAGTGTGCTTATTGGGAGTGGTCTTTTTAAGCACAGAGGTCTGCAGCAGCTGCAAGCACAGAGGCAGTCACAGAGACAGGGGAGTTGGCTAAGAAAAGATCACTCATCTATAGTGGCTGCAGGAGTAGAGTCTCCCATAATAAAAACTCCAACACTGACCTCCTGTCTATGTGGAGGGACTTTGCTATCTTTCCAGCTGACTTCCTTGGAAGCAGAAATCCACTTCCTCATATTGGTGGCTGTCGGTGTCACTCCCGGCCGGCAGGAAGGACACACAACAAAGTCTGGCAGTGGACAACCTTTTCTTTTATTTTCCTTCTCCGTACAGCCTGCCCCGGGAATCCTCCCGGCCGAAGCCTCTGTTGGTCCGCTCCCCGCGGCTCCTTGCGTGCTTCTCCCTACAGTCTGTCCCGAAGCCTCTACCGGTCCGCTCTCCGCGGCTCCTTGCGTGCTTCTTCTGCTTCTTCTTTTTTTTTGGCGGGAGAGGCACTCACTTTTATAGGGTTACAGTGGCCAATCAGTTCAAAGCGCGCGATGCGGGCTGATTGGCTAACATCAGTTGTTGCTAGGCAGACTATCTTACAGGGCGGGTTGTGAAGCAGGAGATCTTACAGGGCGGGTTGTTTACCAAGCAGGAAGCAGGAGATCTTACAGGGCGGGTTGTTTACCAAGCAGGAAGCAGGGGATCTTACAGGGCGGGTTGTTTACCAAGCAGGAAGCAGGAGATAAGCGCCATCTTAGCACACTCGATGGGAGGGGTAATCTAGCTCAGGCTTTGCTCTTTCCTACAGGCCTCACGTCCGCCAAGTAAGGCGACCGGGCTCGGCCGTGGCTCCCAACATCTCCCCCTTTTTTATTTTTTATGAATGTGCGCATCGTAGCCCTTCCTGGACTGGGTGCAGAGGCTTATGCCCTATGCGTAGGCCCACCGTAGGTCCTTGGCTTAGACCCTGGTCGGCCGTCCCATGGTCTGCCAAGGCCCTGAGGCCCTCGTCCTTTTTCTAGGGCCAGGCACAAACTGGACGGAACCTGGATGCACACAAGCTTGCACTCATTTCCTCTCCGTAAAGAAATCCCCTCGGAGAGAAATTTAGACCTGGGCAGCATCTAACAGTCCAGCGGCTTACGTGCAGGATGGGGTAGGGCCTGGCTTAGGTTGAGTCGCACCGGGGGAGTACGCTCTTACCCGTCATTGACTCTCCTACCCAGCTATGTCATAATTTTTTAGAGGAGGAGTGTGGGAAGCTCACCGCCCCTAGACTCGGTCGTAGGCTAGGCGAGCGAGCCATGCATATGCCTGAGGATCTTTTTGTCCATTTTGGGCTACCGCTATTTCTATTCATCTTGTTGGTTGGTCTGTGATGGATCTCCGGTAGGGCAGGTCTGATCTTCAGTCGAGGGCTTTGTTGCCCGTGTCAGTCTCTCCGGTACCCACAGTGGTTCTCATCCCGGTTCCTGTGGGAAAACACAAACCGCGCCTCGGTTCCAGCTGATTACCGGATCCGGGCCCATCCATTGTCCTGTTAGGACATCTTTCCATTTAACCCACCCTTTATGGTTGGGGGAAGGGTTGCAGTGCTCCATAGCTGGGGAGCAATTATCATTATTTAAATTTAAAAAATTGTGTGTGAATAGTGCCATGGATAATCGTGCCTTTGGGGCCAGGCCTTGGCCTACTCCCCCTTTTTGTTTTTGTAAAATTTCTTTGAGGCTTCTATGAGCCCTCTCAATGATTCCTTGACCTTGGGGATTGTATGGGATACCATGTTTTAATTGTCTGCCATTGATCTTAAGCAAAAGCATGGGCCTCTTGTCAAGAGTCATGTGGAGTACTGGAACCTCTTATGGAGGCTGGGGAGCAGCAGGAGCTGTGCTATCCTGTCCTCGACCACAAATACGATTTCCTTGAGCATCATAGACTGATCTGCAATCCTCTGCCTTATGTGGGCCCTTTCTGCATCTCCCGCAGACGTTATACGATCCTTCATTTTTAAGGCGAGGCTTGGCGTCTGCATTATTTGGGCAGTTGCGTTTAATGTGTCCTGGGTCCCCGCAGCTGAAGCACCCCTTGGCTTTATGTTCCTCTCTAGGCCCGCGAGGTCCCCTTTGTTGCACTGCCGCAGCCAGAAGAGCTGCAACTCCCGAATTAGAAAGCGGCCCCCCTATTTCTCTGCATATTCTGATCCAGGCGTTAAGATCCTTATTCTTATGTGGGGCTATTGCTGCCTTACATTCCTTTGTGCATTGTTTGAAAATCAACTGCCTAACCAGCGGTTGAGCCACTTCCCTATCGGAAAAGATCTTATCGGCGGCATCTTGCATCCGAGCCACAAAATCAACGAATGGCTCTGTTGTGCCCTGGACTATTTTAGAAAGGCACAAGGATGCCGTTCCGGCACCACTCACCTGCTTCCAGGCGGGAAGCCCAATGGTATTGATCTGCTCATAAACTGCACCAGGGAACTGAGTCTGATCATCAGCGTGTTGGCCTTCCCCCATAAGCATGTCTCTATTCCACCCCCGGTTCCCTCGGTTAGCGTTTCTTTCCGCCTGTTCGGCAGCGAACTCGGCGTACCAGGCTCGCCAATCCAGGTAACTACCCGAGGGCAGACACGCCTTTGCCAGCTGAGTCCAGTCCGCGGGGGTGAGGGGCCCAAAAGACAGGTTGTCCAGCATGGCAATGGTGTAAGGCGCAGTCGGCCCAAAGGTTGTAACTGCATTTTTAAGTTCTCTAATCTGCTTTATTTCAAAGGGTTCCCACACATTACGTCCCTGAGCCATGGCCATCTGTACAGGATATATCCCATAGGGGCCGCTATCTATCCCTGGGAACGGGTGGTCTTCATTAGACACACGACCCCCATGCCACAGCTGTCTGTGGAAATAACGTCCCGCCGGCGGCGGAGCATCATAAGATGGCGGCCGTGGCTGAACAGAAAATGGCGGCCTGTGCGTTATTTCCTGTACTGACGGAAGAGGGGGGAGTTCCCATGCGGCGGCATCGTGGCGAGGGACCGCTTCCGGGAACGAGTTCCAGGGCGGAGCAGAAGGTTCTGTCTCCCTCCCCTGCCAGGGGGCGCTCAGAAGCTCTCTGCTTTTTCGTAAGCCTAGCTGAGCGGAGCGCAATTCGCGGTGCAACGCAGCGAAAGAGCCTTGCGTCTCCCCATCAAGCGACTTAGGCCCCTGACAGCTGGTCTCTTTGGCCTCCTCACCATTCAACCTTCCCTCGTCCTCGGAGTCAGACGACTCTGAGGCTTGAGCCCCGTCCTCCTCCTTAGCATCTTTGTTCCCCTTGACGGACCCCTCTCGGGAGCTCCCTGACTGGGCCTGCTCAAATACCCTGCGTACTTTTGTAAGCTCTTGAGAGCTTTCCCCGCAACCACCCTCACTCTTAGTGCCGCTACCTAGCATGTTTCCCATTTTTTAACATGTTACTCACCGCGTGAGGCCCAAGGAATCCGCCACTTACGCGTGAGCCTGAGAGGAGTCTACAAACCCTGTAGGTGCGCGCCACCCAGGGCCCAGGTTTATCCTCTACTCACCTGTCTTGCAGCTCTGCGTTGGAGCGTTGTCCACTGCCACGTCTCGGGGGTGATCAGTTCCCCGTACGGGCCACCAGATGTCTGTGTCACTCCCGGCCGGCAGGAAGGACACACAACAAAGTCTGGCAGTGGACAACCTTTTCTTTTATTTTCCTTCTCCGTACAGCCTGCCCCGGGAATCCTCCCGGCCGAAGCCTCTGTTGGTCCGCTCCCCACGGCTCCTTGCGTGCTTCTTCTGCTTCCTTTTTTCGTGGCGGGAGAGGCACTCACTTTTATAGGGTTACAGTGGCCAATCAGTTCAAAGCGCGCGATGCGGGCTGATTGGCTAACATCAGTTGTTGCTAGGCAGACTATCTTACAGGGCGGGTTGTGAAGCAGGAGATCTTACAGGGCGGGTTGTTTACCAAGCAGGAAGCAGGAGATCTTACAGGGCGGGTTGTTTACCAAGCAGGAAGCAGGAGATAAGCGCCATCTTAGCACACTCGATGGGAGGGGTAATCTAGCTCAGGCTTTGCTCTTTCCTACAGGCCTCACGTCCGCCAAGTAAGGCGACCGGGCTCGGCCGCGGCTCCCAACAGGTGGCAAACTCTACACAAGTTGTTTTACTGTCTTTTTTTTTAAACATTTTTAATATTATGAAATCCAAGTCAAAGTCACCAGCAGATTTGGTGATTAAGATTCACTCTTGAATTAGGTAGATATTGATGACCTATAATAAGAATACTATTACTATTACTTAATTAATGCAGAATGCCATGTGCTGGCCACTATGCTAAGTAATTTACCCAAATTTTAAATCAATAACTCCAGTAAGATTTGGTCTCATTATTCCTATTACTTAAGAAAAACAGGCTTCACCTAAGCTACTTACCCAAAGGCAAATAGCTACTGAGGCCTAAAAAAAGTCAGGAACTTAACACTGCACACTGTTTTAAATTCTTATAGGCCATCATTTTGCCTCAGGTCTTGATAATTATGTTTCTAGTGGTACAAGGAAGAAATTTATGAAAATGTAACTTGTCCATTGTTGAAATTCTCGGGATAGTGATGAAGGTTTGCCTGTGTACAACTGCTGTGTTTTCTACCTCCAAGAATATCACCTACTATTTGTGTCTTTATTGAGTAGTTTCAAAGGTAATTTTATCTGATTAAATTTTCAAATGATTTAATCACTGTAAATTCATACCTGGAGGATTAGTGAGTTGGGATGTTCTAGATTATGCTACTCAAACATCCTTAAACTATACTTCTATTGTGGAGGATCCCTAGTTGTCCTTCCCTGATTATACAGCCTCTCTTACTTAAAGGACTTTTCTTCACTTGATGTCATAGTGTTATTAAAATAAGCAAAGCATGACATGGAGTGCAAGGCTTCTGCGCTTAGGAAAGATCACTGGTCAGACTGGAGGGTAGCTCACCTATGTTGGGGGAAGCAGTTAGTGCAGCTGGTATGGAGGAAAGATAGAGGCCAATCCAAGAATGAGGGAAGTTGTGCCATGTATGAATGCTTGTGGGTATCGCTTCAGGTCCTCAAGACTCAGAATAGCAGTGCCAAACTTTCTCTATCACTTTACAGCTGGAAGAGTAATCTGGCCCATTTGGCCAGTTACAAAAAATGTTGTAAATTGGATGACTTATACGTGACAGAAACTTGCTTTCCCCATCCTGGACACTGGAAATCCAAGTCAAAGTCACTAGCAGATTTGGTGGTTAAGATTCACTCCTAGTTTGTAGAACAGCACCTTCTCTCCATATGTGCTTATGTGGTGCAAGGGGCAAGGTGGCTGTCTAGTGTTTCTTCTACAAGGTGAAACTCACATTTGTGAGAGTTCCATGACCTAGTCAACCTCCTAAGTTCCCGCCTTCTAATGTCATCAGAGTGGTGATTCAAGTTTGAGGTATGAATGAGGGTAACATAAACACTCAGATGATAACACTTTACCTCTGGCCCCCAAAATTCATTTCTGTCTCACATGCAAAATACCCCATCCTAATTGCTCTAAAATCTTGACTTGTTCCAGAGTCAACCCTAAAGTTTAATGTTCAGAGTCTTAGCTAAATATTATTTATATAAGATATGGGTGAGACCTGAGGTCTGATGGACCCTGAGGAGAATTGTTTTGAACTAAATTGTTTATAGAACTAAACATTTTGGGAGCTTCTACAATATAAAGATGAGTTCAGCACAGGCTAGACATTTCCATTACAAAAGAGATAAAGAAGATAGAATGGGATAACAGGTCCTTTAAAAGATTAAACTACTGCAGGAATGAACTCCTAAAGCTGGATGCTCTGCCTTCCAGGCCTTGGGGGCAGTGGCCCCACACCCACAATGGCCTTCTGTAGCAGCCCCACCTCCTTGGAGGTCCCATGCCAGAGCTACATGCCCAAGGTTCCCAGTGGACCCACGCTCCTGTCCATGGGTGTGCCAGTCTGTGGTCACAAGGGCAAAGGGACCTCCCTGGCCATATTGTGCATTGCCCCAGAAGGAACTCTCCTCAGAGACCATGGCAATTTTTGGGTTGAGGCCTGAAGTTCACTGTGGCATCCTCTGAAATCTAAAGGAAGGCTGCCACACACCCGCAGCTTTGTGGGCACATTACACATCATGCTCTTTTCACCCAAGGTTCACAACGGAGTGCAGGGGTCAGAGTCTTAGGTCAGCACCTGGTAAGGTGGTAAGGTCCTGCAGATACCCATCGGCCCTCTGACACTGTTCTGCCTCCCAGAGGCCAGCACCAGAGACAGGCAGGCCTGTGAGCTCTGAAGGCCCTGCCCAGCCATCTCTTCATGATCTGCACAATCCTGACTTCTGCTCATATGGCTGGTTTGCACCAATCTCTTACCAGAGGGTCACACACTTGGTGCTTTTCCATTCCTCAGTGGGCTGAGAATTGTCCTCAAATTTAGATTCTGCTTCCTATTAACAACTCCACCTTAAATCATTTAGTCTTCCTCCATTTTATGGAAATCAATTCACTCTTCCAACACTTTGCTTACATATAGGTCCAGCTAAATACCCAATTTTATCGCTCCCACATTCTACTTCCCACAAACTGTATAAGAAACACTATTTAGTCAACTTCTTTGACACTTTATAATAAAGACACCTGTCCTTGAGTTCTTAATGGCATATGCATCATTTCAATCTGAGAGTTCATTAAAATAATCTTTACTGTCCACATTTCTGCACATTTGTTCCAATCACTCATTTGGGAGATTCCTTTCTGTCCAGTTAGGGGCGAATCCATACCAAGCAGCACCCTCCTAACCCAAGTTCTAGCCAGTTCTGTAGATGCAGCTCATACCTCAGAGTTCACAGGACCTTCTCTTCTGGCTTTCTTCACTCCTCAAACTCTAGCTATCCTATTGTCTCAGTGTCCTTTTTTTTTTTTTTTTCCTTTTTCGTCTTTTAAAATTCTTTTATTAGCCCATGTTTGCAGTGATCACATTGCTCTCAAGGATTGGTCCATTTAAATAACACATAACAAATTTCTCTTCAGCTCTGGCTATGACCCTCCCTGCTGCTCCTTCCACTTCCTGGTCCCCTGTCACATTTGCTGTGTTGCCTTTGAGGACTATTTCACATGCCCGAGCACAGGGACACTGGCTCCTGTTTCCTGCGTCCCCCTCACTCTTGCTCCAGGATGTGTGGAAATTCTTCCACCATTTCAGACTTTAATCTCTTCTTACTTCCTTTTTATCTTAATTATTTATTTATATTCAACCTTTCTCTATGTTCAGTTATCTGTTTCAGAAAGGTGATGATTAGATTTTCTTGAGCTGATGTTGGAACCTAGGACCTCAGGCATCAGAGACCCCTGCTCCATCAGAAAGGGAATTCCTGCAGGAAAATGAGAGGCACTTTATTTGGCAAAAGAGGAAGGGGCAATATTTCTCCTCCTTAGAACTACGACCATTTGAGGCAATCACAATACTGTGCAATAAAGGGAAAAGTTAATAATATCTCAGGGATTGTTCTTTTAACTTCTTTTTGTTTTTATCCCCATGATTTGGGATCTCCATGTGCCCAGCTCCTTACTGCCACAGAAGGAGAACAGCCAAGTTATGTTTTAAAAATTCACCGTGACAAGTATATTACTAAAGGATGCCAAATATATATCTTTGTCTATGTCCCTAGTGAGAGATAAACAGTAACAGAGCCACATTTATCTAATTTCAGCACATTCTAAACAATCACTAATCTGGAGAGGCAACTTTTTCTGATTCTTTAATGAACACATAAAGAAGGAAAATTACAGTGGAAGTCAGAATATTTAAATTATGATCCCAGTTCAGGTATTAATTAGCATGCAACCCAGATAAAGTAATTAAAAATTTTTGTTAAAAATATTACTGCCCAGAGTTATTGAAAGAACTGAATGAGCTAGTGCCTCTAAAGCAAGGAGCATATAACACATTATAAACAGGAAATTCTATTTTCAAACCTAAAGAATTTATCTGGTGAATGTTGTGACAGACATCAAGGAAAGTGGAAGTTCAGCTCATCACTCTAGAGTCAATTTCCTCATTTATAAAAATAGATTCTATCTTCAAACATATCTACAAAACAGTGCAGTTGTAAGCAGCGGGCAAAAGGATCTTTTATGGTTCTTGATATGTTGATCTGACATTTGTCAAAACAACGGTTCAGCAACTGCACAAACAAGAATAGATTCCAAGAAGGTAAAACAATTTAAAAATAGAACTATGAAAGTACTAGAAAATCCAGGCACAAATGTAAAACAGCAAGAAAATTTTAAAATATGGAGATAAGAAAGCAGACAGGCAGGTTTGCTTGGAATGGAGGGGTGACACCCTGAAGAGTTCCCTGGGCTTTTTTTTTTTTTTTTTACCTAACATGATCTGTACAGGAAGCTGGTGATAGTAACAACCCCAACATGACAAAGGGAACAGGCTAAAGAGTCCTAAGACACGCTGCCTTCTCTCTCTGGCCTGGACCAAGGAGGAACAGCAAGACAGAAAGATCACTGCTCTGTTCCAGTGAAATCTGATGAAAAATTAACTTCGGCAGCCCTGCAGCCCTGCGCTCTGAGCCCTGCTCCTTCAACAGGAACATGGTGCACTGAGCTATGAGATGATGCTGCTTCACTGAGCAACCCCGTTCTTTCCTCCAGCTAGCAGGGTAGTGAGGAATGCAGAGCAGGTGCCAGATTTGTTTGTTTGTTTGTTTGTTTGTTTGTTTGTTTGTTTGTTTCATTTATTCCCTTCCTCACCAGCGGCTGTGTTCCTGTGTCCAGTGGGTCCAGCACTTCCTATTTCCACTTTGGTCTCCATTTTGTAGGTTTGGTGAACATCCTCAGGTTCCAAAGTTGTGCCTGCTTGTAGGTGGATTCATCTTTCTTCACCTGTCCTCTTGTGGTTAAAAAGAGGGAGGCTGGAACTCAGAATGTCTCTTCCTCATGATTGTACTCTGGGATTTCCAGGTGGCTGGGTCACCTGAGTCAGCGAATGACTTAATTCCTAATTCTTGCCTCCACCACCTGCATGGATCGGGAAACTTCCTTCCCCTCGATGCCCACTCTTGGCTCATCTGGAAGGGGTTGGGAATCAGCAGATGGTGACACTATCACCCAACCCAAAGAAGGCTGAAATCCACCCAGAGGTTTCCAGATCAGTCCTGAGTTCACAAAATCTGTGCTAAAATAAATAAAGTGGTTTGGCAAACAAATGTAATTCGTCCTTTTATTTAGTATTTTCAATTAACTCCAACAGAGACTTTTGATCTCTCTGTGAGCCTCCTGGCACAGGCCAACCTAAGAAGACACAGTCAGAGAAAGCACAGAAAGAAGCAGGGATTCCCACCGACACACTGCCTACATGAGTATTCTTTCACCTGACTCCACATGAGTATGTGTCCTTCTATGATCTTTGTCTGCACTTAAATAAAATTCTTTTTTAAACATCCTCAGACCCGTGGGAGCATGTTCTAAAAGAAGTAAGCGATAAACTCCTCCATATTTGCTATATATATATATATCAGCAAAGTTTAAAAAAGTCCAGCACCCAGCCTGCCATGATTCATCTCTTGCAAATGACAATGGAAGCAGCCTCAGATTTTAAAGCATCTAATTTGTAAGTGGTTCAACCATTTTTATAAAAGGGAAGAGAGAGTGGTGGAAGGAGTTATGCAGTCTCGTTAAAATTCTTACAATGATTTAATGGGATGGATTGTCTTCATTTTACAGTCCACGGAGCAGGGTTCAGAAAGATTATGCAACTTTTTCAAGGTCATCCTGTGCAGTAATAGGGAGCTGGGAATATAAAGCCAGCTTTCTGAGACTGTACATTCTAGACTCTCCGTGTTGGCTGCTACAGCCTCACTAACTACATAGGGTGTTTTAAATAGAAAAAATGTAAACAAGAATCTTTCAGGGTTTAGATATAGAAGAGAAAAGGCAGGGCTAAACGATAACATTTTAAGAGAAGGGACTCTGGACTTTCATATGAAAGGCAAATGGGCTTCAGATAATCCCTCCCACCTCCACCTCACCCTGATTTTATGTTTTGCTTGATGCATATATGCTTGGAGTCATCCCCCATGTCCTTCAAGCGTGGGATAATATATGCTAACAGCAGTTCTAGGCAGTGTCTATTTCCCAGACTAACAGTGGCCACACAGGAGCCATTGCTTCTCACCAGTGCTCCAGATGTCACAGTGGCACCCAGGTGCCACCCAGGTTTGATTTTATCCTCAACAATCATGAAAGGCTATCAGGCTTCAAGATGTGCCCCTTGTTTTTTCATCTGTACCGATGACCTTGCATGATTGACAGAGCAGAGAATATAAAATCCCAGTGCATTTTAATATAGTCTCCTGTTATTGTTGTTTAATCAATCTGTAATTGAGTACCTTCTAGGCCAGGAAATTTTAGATGGACATAAATCTATGCAAATTAATCCAAAATTGTGTACCACATACAAAGTTAAAGAGCAGGAGCTTATGAGAGTTGCTTGCATCAAATATGAAAGGAACACAGCGGGGTTGTCAGGCTCTTTCTGCTAGCCCGGGGCTCAGGAAATGTTATTGTCAGTGTCTATCTCTGTCACAGCTACTCAGTTCTGTCCTTTTAATATAGAAGTAGCCCTAGAAAGCCCGTAAGCAATGATTGTGGCTGTGTCCCTATAAAACATTAACTATGAAGACAGACACTGGGGGCAGAGTGGTCCCTCACACTGCACTGTCCCCTCCCTGTGGGGGGTCACAGCCTTGGTCCACATGGTGTCAGTGTCCTCAGCCATGTCCATAACTTCCTGCTGAACCTAACACCAAGCCGCCTGTGTGCCTTTCCTCCTCATCCTGACTGTGTGGTTTGGTACAAACAATAAAAATCTATAATAGGTCTTTGAGCTTTACCTCTACCTTCCATTGGATTAAAATTGATTGTTTGATTGTTTTTTTCATGCCTAAATCTTGTAATCTGAACAACTACTTTTAAAATAACAATATACAATATATTAACTAGCATTAATTTCCTATTTTTATTCTATACTGTTTTTATACTTTTTAAATAAAAAAAAGAGAAAACATTGAATGCAGTCACAGAAAAGTACCTGTGCTGCCCACGTAGAAGAAACTGCCCATTTTTGTTGGAGGAAGCCTGATGACTGGATCCCTCCAGAGGGCCTCACGGACATTTTGGATCTGATTAGCCAGGTTCCTGGAGTGCACGAAAAAGTGCATATTCTCAGATCCTCCTCATGCACTCATAGGTAAGACTTTTCAGAGGTGGCTGGATCCAGGATTTGTGATACTGGGATTAAGTGTGAGATAACTGAATGTGTTCACCATTGTTCTGGGTGTGGCTAGTGGAGCCCCTGCCCTTCATGTGGATGGCACCATTCAATAGGCATATAGCCTCGTTGAAATATAAAGGAAAAAGAAGGAAGGTGGGCTTGCTGTTGCTGCTTGCTGCCTTTTGCCTAACACATCATGAACTGTTTCTCCTCTGTGATGCCTTTCTGTCACACCACTTGCTTGGAGCCAGCTGAATAAGGACAGAAACTTCTACAAACTGTAAGCGAAGTTTAACCTTCCCTTTTTTAACTTGTAGGAATCAGGTATTTTGTCACAGCAACGAGATAAGGAATTAAGACACCTCTCAAGTGCTTCTGGGGATTTGAGCCAGTTTGAGATTCAAACTCACTATAACTACATGTTCTCAGCTGTGCTGTTCTCCTGGCCCCCGTACTACAACACATAGGCTGAAGAACTCAACCAAATGTATAGCGTCCTTCAGATGCACTCCATGCTACCAGACCTTCTGCCTGTCTCTAGTGTCTTCTCTGTGTCCACACAAAGGAGAGGGTCAAGTGATGGGTTTGCCATGTGCCCCTCCAGAGGATCCCCACTGAGCAGAGTTTTGGTCTGCTGTGTGCTAAGCACTATATTGGGTACTGGCTACACACTGGTTGCAAAACAAACTCTCTAGTCTAAATGTAAGAAACAGCACTTGGGGAGGAGTGGCCAAAAGCAAATGAAGACAGCTGTAAAATTTCAGGCATAGAGAAAAATGAGAATAAAGGAAATAGATGGATGGAGGAAAAGGTAGTATTGCAAGTAAAAGAATTAGAGAAAAATTTTTGACTAGCGATGTCTGTGCAAAGATATGAGTGAGGTGAGGGGCTGAGCTAAAGAAACATCTGGAGGAAAAGTACCCTGTTCAGAGGGACTCGCAGGTACAAGGCCTTGAAGTGGGAGAACAACAGCAATCTGGACAAAGTGAAGAGGGCACAGTGACAGGAGAGGGGGCAGGGTACTCATAGAGATCAGAAAATTGTCCATGCTGCTGTAACAAAACCCCTGAGGTTAGGCAATGCACGGACAACAGGAATGTGTTTCTCAGTTCTGGAGCCTGGAAGGTCTGAATCAAGACACCAGCAGTTTCGATCTCTGTTGCCAAGATAGCACCATGAATTTTTGCAGAGGAGACAAATAATGAATGTGTCTTTGCATAGAAAGAGAGACAATCTCTTCACAAGCTCTAATCAACTCATCTCAAGATTTAATCACCTCCTGAGTCCTGAGGTCTTGAGTCTCCACTTCTTAATATTCTTGCCTATTGAGTTTTAATATGAATTTTGAAGTGGATGTAATCATTCAGGTCATAGCAGAAAGAGAAGAAGGGAACAAACCCTCAGATCTTAAAAAGGATTTAAAATTTTATTCTGAGTGAGATGAAAAGCCATTCGGATTTGGGAAGGGGAAATGCATGCATGAGCCATTCAAGGGTCATCCTGGCTGCCCACCACATGTGCAAGGTTGCTCTGGGGAACAAGGAAGAGATGCAAAGTTGGAAAGGGGACCTCATCAAGAAACTCTTTTCATCACTCTGACTAGAGATGTTAGTAGTTAGGAATGGAATGGCAACTGTGAGGACAGTGAGAGGTGATCAGATCCAGAACATAGTACTAAACTAGAGCCCACAGAAGTTTCTCCTGAGTGGAATGCAAGCTAAAGAGAAAGTGCAGAGTCCAAGATGTCTCTCAGACACTCAACTCTCCCCATCCTCTGTGACAGTCTTTTCTTTCAGTAGTTGCTATGTCCACCTTGACCTCTGGTGCATAGTGCTTCTCTTGCCACCTGTGTAAGGGCTTCTCAGCTGCTTTCTGGGACTCCTGGAGAGCCCCACATGTCAGCAGTCCAGATACCTATGTAAGTCTGGGACTTCCAATAAGTCAAGGCCACGGAGACAACTTTTACTGAGGAGGGGCAGGTAACAGGTGGGCAGTGCTGAGGCTCTCTCTGTACAGCTCTTCTTCAAGGTCTTCTGGCCCAAGCACAGCTCTTCTACAAGGCCTCCTGGACCCAAGTCTCTAGGTGTCCACAGCAGAAGCCAGCTACATCATTCCACCTTGCATAGCATTTCCCTCTTTCCATTTTACTCTGCCCAGTGGCTCTCCATTTGTGTATTCAGTTTCCTTGCCAAAATGTACTCAGAACTCCCCCAAACCAAGGTTTAACTTAGATAAATGGAAGTTTCGGCTACTCCTTAGATCCTCAGACAGAGAAGGCAAAGAAACAGTCTGATATAGATGAGTCTGGGATTCAGAGCACAGAGCAAAAAAGACATAAGGCTAATTGTCTTCCAGTATTACAGAGCTGGATGTGTCAGGTAGCTCCCTTCTCCACAGATTCCACCATTCCGGGCACCTCCATCTCCCAGGGCTCCCTTGTTCTGTGGCTCCTTCCTGGCCCTCACGAGGAGCCAGGGAGGATGTGATGAACAGCAGCAGGACCGGTTTGCAATCTGTCCCATCTTGTGATGACAGCTCTTCTACACTGTCCTCATGCTCTACTGGCTACAGTGGGTACTGCGCTTCATAGCAGAGGAGCAGCCAAGTGCACAGGAAGGCTTGCATAGGTCTGCATGACCATCTGACCTAGGGACATTATTTTTGGAAGCTTTTTCCCTTCATTAAGATTCCTCCTGAGATTTCAGGGAAGGAAGAAGAAAACGGAGATGGGAGGCAGTCAGAGAAGGGAGGTGGAGAAAGTGAGCAACTTTGTCTTCGGGAGCCTCACAGCTCCTCCAACAGCCCCTTACCCTGCCCCAGGCAGCCTGGATTTCCAACACCCTGCAGAGTGAGGGCATAGCTTTGTTTTCATTTCCATTTAATTTGCTCCAATGAAAACTGCAATCAATGAGCAGTTAAACATCCCCATGTGCTCCACGGATGCCGTCCCTGGCACTTTTGCTGTCCCTGTTTGGAAAATTCACCCATGAAAGCATTTGATGTGCCTATATTGTCTGTGGAAACCTGCAATGTCATCCTTTGTATGAGGAATAAAAACTCACCCTGGGGTACCAATTTTAATAAAGCTTAATTAGACCAATTTGTAGTAAGCTGAGTTTCCAAGCTGCAATCTGACAAGCAGCTTGAGCTATTTCACTACGTTTTTATGTTCATGAATTTCTGCCTCAAACAAAAGGTCAAATTGAACATAAAATTCTATGCAAAGGACTCCTGAAGGGATTGTGAATTTCTATTGTCATAGGAATGTGTGTTTCGTTTTGCCTTGCTTTTTTGCCATGTCCTTATGATGCTAAAGGAGTAACATCCAGAAGAATGAGATTCTTTCACATTGTCCAGGTACCCAAAGGTGCAAGGGGAAACATGGAACTGGCCACACCCTGTCTTCATGACCCTCTTTCCCTCAGAGCTGGAGAATGACTTCCCAGCCTCCAATACAGGAAGCACACAAACACAAACTAAGAACAACACAGAGTCCTCCTGTGAGACAAGCCATCTTACTTAGGAGTAACAGATACATTTTAAGTATTGCTTTGGTTTTCCCTAACTGCAACAAATATCTGAAACGATAAACTTACAAAGAGAAAAGGTTTATGTTGGGTCATAGTTTTGAGGATTCCAATCCATGACTGGCTGGGCCTGGAGCAAAGCAGGACCTACAGTGGGAGTGTGTAATCTCCAGGAAGCAAAAGACAGATGAAGAGAAAGGGCTTAGAGTCCCCTAACCCTCTTTGAGGGCACATCACCAAAAACATAAGGACTTCCTCCTAGTCCCCAACTCATTTTACCTTCTCCAAATTGTGCCACTCAGCTGGAGCCTTTCCTTGGGAGACATCCAAGATCCAAACTGTAGCACGCATTACGCTTGGGCTGGGAAACTGCTTGCTGGAATTGTATTTTTCAGATAAGCAGCAGGTTGATGTTACTGGATTTCACTTTGATGCTGTATCCTTGCCTAGAAATAATACATATGTTTCAAGCACTGTGTGAGCTTTATCTGAAATGCCATCGGGGACCACGAGAAGAAAGAACACAAAATCCACTTCTATGGCTATAGGGAATAGCTGAAGCCACTCTTTCTGAGAAAGGGAATAAGGTCAGGGAAAAAGAGAGACAAAGTGGAACAATAACTTCTTTCTTCAATTAACTCTGACATAGGCATTCTACCTTAATAAGGAAGGAGCAGTCTTTAACCAAAAGAGGTTTCAAAGGGCCTGTGTCAGATACAAGCAGTCCACATCATCTACCAAACCAAATCTACAGTGTGTCTCCTTTGTGAGTTAACTGAAATCCACTTCCCCTCTATTTTCCTTTTGATCAGATGCATTTCCATAAATGCCTATAAAGCTAGACCACTAATTAATGATGTTAAATGCTGGAAAATCCAAGATAAAAATAAGGGGAAAATGATACTTTGTACTGATAACCTGAGAAGCCTGCAAACAATTCAAATAGATTGTTGGCAAATTGACTCTTGAGGGAATAGAATCTAGGTCAGTCACATTTTTTTAAAAAGTGACAGGAAAAACTGTAGCATAAAATGCTACCGGGAGGGCTGGCCCATTTATAATGGGGATGGGGAGATGGTGAATAAAAGCCATTTGGAAAAGGACAAAAGCTAAAGAAACGTGGAAGAAGGGCACAAATAGTAAAAAAAACGGCATATATGAATAGCTGCGCAACAGAACTAGGCTTATTTCTAGGGAAAATTTCAAGAAGCTACACTGTGACTGTGTCTCCTAGCGGGAGAGTTGCCCTTACCTTAGCCTCTGGTGATCTCCTCTGCTGGACACACTGGGATCCTCTGGTCTGTGAGGACAGGCCAGGGCAAGCCCTGAAAGGACTCCTCCACTCACTCATGCACCGCAGGGAGGCCTGTGGCAACCAGCCCGGGCACCTGCTCACCTCCCACAGTCCAGGGATCGCATCCAGCCTGGCCTGCACAACCTCCTGCGTGCGCCTAGCCACTGCAGCAGGAGGCCAGGGCTGGGAACTTTGCCTTCCTCCGGTGGCTGCCCATCTGGATGGCAGACCAGCAGCCCTTTTCACTTTTGGGGTCCCCTTTCCTGTGGGCCATAAGAGGCACATTTTGCAGACAGTGTAATCAGGCCATGCAGTTCACATGATGAGAGTCTCGGAACTGGATTTTATTGCTTGCCAGAAATGTAGAGAAAACCACATTTGTACAGCTCTTCTATGAAGCAATCCCTTCCTTGGCCTGGATGTTAAAATTCTCATGGAGCTGTTTCCACGGTACTTGTGCTCTTTGTCTCAGTCTCCCCTGTCTCCTATTGAGCCCCCACTGCAGAGTGAGAAAAAAATAGTGTGCTTATGCTTGGAAGAGAAGAGGCAAATGGAGCTGAAGTCATTATTTGTATAAAGATAATAAATGGAAGTTATATGGGACAAATAATAAGCACATACATTTTTAAACATATATTTCAGTAGAATTGCTCTCAAACAACAGTCTAAATAAGTTATCACATGAACAATAAATCATTTAACTAATTTCAAGGAAAATAAGCTTTACTTTGGAACATTGTATTCAAAATACATGCTCTTGTAGTCAACTGGATATGAAAATTTTAACATTCAATAAGTCAGATTAGGGGCTGGGGATTTAGCTCAGTGGCATAAGCGCCTGCCTTGCAAGCAGGCAGTCGTGAGTTCGATCCCTGGTTCTGATAAAAAGGAAAACGACAAAAATAAATAAATAAATAAATCAGATTAGATAGAAATTCAATCCAATGAAATACAAAACTTGCCAAACTTCAAAATAATTTTTACTTAGATCAACATTTGTCACAATGAAAAAATTAAAATGCATAGAGCATATTTGCTCATTGACATTTTATAGTTTTTCTCCAAAGTATAACCAAAAGAAATAAGCATCAATTTCAGAGAAAATTATTATGGGAAAGACTTCCCTTTTGTCTGTATTCTCTGGTGTCAAAAGGGAGTGGATTCACTGGATCTGGGGACCAACACAGGCCCTGCCCATGTATCAAGCTTGATTGTCTGCAATCTTAGAAGGATTTTCCAGTCCCATTTTATTAACCAAAGCAACTCAACCATTCTGAGGCCCACCCTACCGAAAGCAAAGGGAAGGTAAAACAATCAGACCCTGAATGACTGGTAACTACCACAGGCAAGCCAACCCGTGAGGACCAGGGTGGGACAGTCCTGAGTGTTCATGGGCCACTGGAAGGACGCATCCCACGCATCTGAGAAAGTGAGAGGACCGAGACGGCTGTGTGGGTCCACCTGGACACAACTGCTCACACTGTGCTATCCCTCATCCTGCCCAAGGCAGACACTGCAGGCAAACCCATCTCTCAATCTTCTCTCCTCTCTCAGCCTTCATCCTCCTGTCACAGCCACTTAGTTCTGAGGGTAAGTGAAAGGAGTAGATGGGTTTGTATGCGAGTCCTCTGTCTGGTGTTTTCTGTGATTTTCCAGAAAGGGAATGCATGCTAAGCAGAGAAGATTCTTTGAAAAGCCTCCCTTCCTGAAGTGCTTGCAGGATCAGGTGGGAAGAGCACACCACAGGCTCCCAGGCCACACAGCCAGTTCCCGTGGGAGGGACACTGCTGGCAACTCCTCCTCCCTCAGTGCCCATTTAAACCCTGCATAGGGGGAGCTGATCAGGATCAAATTCTGTAAGTGACATGCAAGAACACAGTGGAAACAATGACATACCAAAGAGGATCATGCTCTGGAGCCAAAGTGAGACTCTCGCATTAATGCAAACCTTTCGTTAAACTCCCAGTGCGGCTGCCCACTAGCACACCACGGATGAAACTGTGTTCCAGATGCTGGAACAAGAAGGCAGCGTAGGTCATTTTAAGGCCTAA
Organism: Cavia porcellus; assembly: GCF_034190915.1. NCBI lineage: Eukaryota > Metazoa > Chordata > Mammalia > Rodentia > Caviidae > Cavia > Cavia porcellus. The sequence goes on from NW_026947506.1 coordinate 19,577,972, forward strand.
GCTGGGTCATGAAACACAGTGGTTAGAAAGTGACAGAATCATTCCACAGAATCATTAGCCTTTTACCCACAGGTGTGAAGAGAGCTCGTGACATCTGGAAGGCCAGCTGCTTGGAGGCTAAGTATCCTCCACCCCTCAGCTCACAGCTGAGCAGGTCCACAGAGGCAGGTGTGATGTGCACATAGCTCAGTTCTGCCGGAGCAGATGACATCTGCAGGGTCTGAACATCCTGCTGCCGTGCAGGGAACCCAGAAGACTGGAGAAAATAGTAACTGGGAGCCTCTTCCTCCTCTGTCCCCTCCCCATGTGCTCTGAAGACAGACTGAGTAAATGCAGGCTCACTGTAGCACAGGACACTAGGAGGCTTAGGACAAAGGTCCTCTGACCCTGCTTGCACTTGACACACTAGGAATCCAAGAAAGCTTGCAGAAACATCCCTGGCCCACACTCCATCCTTTCCGTTCCTTCTGTGCATCTGGTACACCCCTCAGTACTCAGGGCCTTGTTGCCCCACATACCACAGTGCTGCGGGTGCTACTCTACATCTGCTATGCTCTGTGCAACTAAACACCCAGGCCGTCCCATCTGAGTGTGCACACACACATACACACACACACACACACACACACACCTTTGCATAGGCCAATCCTATTGAGTCTCCTGAAAGTCACCACAGGAGTCCCTTTTGCTGGCAACCCTTCCTTGATATTCTCCAACAGGAAACCTGCCATGGGCTTCCTGTGGTGATGGCTAGTGGGTCCTCCCCTGGCTATCACAAGCACAGTGGAGAGTGATTTTCTGAGGAAGGAGTGAATCTTCATCCTACCATTCAGCATGGCTGCTTAGTGACACCACACACAGCCCCCTGGAAAGTCTGACAATGGAAATCATTGCCAATCTGCTCCCCGCCAGTGCTCCTTCACTGCTACCTGTTCATTCAAGCCAGACACTTGCCTTTGACCGACCAGCAAGCCATAATTCCTGCCCGTCTCAGCTCTTTTCTCCAGGTCTGGAGCTCCTCAGAGTACAGGTGAGAGATGCTGAGATCCTTTTGGGTACAAAGTCCCACCTTCCTTCCAGACCTAGAATCCTGGTGACACAGATCTAGCCACCTACCCCATTGTCACACCCTCCCATCACAGACCTGCCCTAGAGCAGATCATCCTGTCTCGTCCCACCTCAGCCTGGGGGAAAACTGTGGGGATGGTGGGGGACAAAGCTGCTGTCACTTCTTCCACTCTTAGGGTGGTTGCACAGGACCTAAAACACCCTGAGATGTGGTTCTCCATGTTCACTATAATGAAAGAAGCTCTGAGTAACACTGTCCTAAAGAGTAGGACACACACTCCTTAGGGCCACAATGAGGCCCTCCAAGACCAGCCGTGTGCCACTGTCTGGCCCCATCTCACCACACCTGTGTCCCCTTCCCTCCTGCCATGCTGCCTGTGGGCCAGCCGTAGACCTGTTGCCCTCTGTCTGGGTCACCATTTTCCTGTCTCGAGGCTCATCCCTGAATGTGAGCTTTCCATCCCTAACCTGTGTATTCACCTTTTCACAGATAACATGCCCAAAATGAATCTGAAAAGAAACTGCAAGAAAAAAGATGGCTTTCATGCATGTTTTGTCATTTAACTATTTTAATTAAACCCAAGGTGTCAACCAGACTCTAAAGCCAGATTGTCTTCAAGAAATAAATGTCTCGAGACCTAATTCAAGGCCTACATAATCATCAGTATTAGTTTTTTTCCCCTTCTTCTTGTGGGCTACTTGAACATTGTCACTTATCCAGGATTAAAATCCTGAGTCCCAGACAGGCTTGTTGGGCAGGATTAGAATCAACTCTCTCTGTGCTTGTTTCTGTGTTTAGAGGACAGAACTCGTCTGTCCCTCAGGGCAGTCTCCCACACACTCCTGTACCTGTCAGGTCAGGACACATGTGAATGACAGAGTGACAAAGAATGGCAAAGTGAATAGGAACTTACAGGAGCAGACTCAGTGTGTTCCACACAGCTGTGGCAGTGGCACAGACCTGGCACTCACCAGGTTTTCTTCTTTACTCAAGAAAAACTCGCTGATTTCTTGACACATTATTTTTCTCAGTTAGGGAAATGCGCTCATAGCCTATCTAGCCTTTTTGTGTTTTAAAGACACAAAAAACTGTTTCATACTAGCAAAATTTTCCTTCAACATGGTCAAGCTTAGTGTCTTTCTCTGTCAGGTGGACAGCGCCCCCTGATGGTGTCAGTGCTCAGGAACCAGCCAGATGTAAGCAGCCAGACCACCTGTGTGTCCTGGTGATTCTCCCCTAACATAAACTGCTCTGGTCAGGGTCACAGCCGGGTTTTTGCCTCATTCAGAGCAGTACATCATCATGCACACGAATTCTTGTTTTCATGGGGAAAGAGGACAGAGCTCTCTTACACAGAGCACCGGTGGGACCCTGTGTTGTGCTTTTCCTTTTCCAAGGATGTTTGTTCCTCATAGAGTTCAAAATGCCTAGTGAATCTCTTGATCAAAGTACTTTGTCTACAGGGATTGAGCAGCAACAGTGAAAGTTTTAAGTCTCTGTATACCATGGAAGGAAGCTAACTGCTATCTTGGATTATGTGCACCAAATGGGGAGGCAGAACATGTTTACTTCAGTTCATCTAATGCTGCAGGTGTTTGGCTTTGAGACAATCCCTTTTGAATGAGTACTTAGTCACACCATCACTGGTGTATTCACCTACTCTGTTGTAACTAGTCATTGGATAGTCTTTGCCATGGGCTGAACCCTGAATCCGCAGACAGAATCAGCTGATTTCCTCCCTCACCTATTAGTCCGCTGCCTCCTTGGATCTATGGTCTGAATAACCCTCAGCCCACTCTGACTTCTTGTTGTTCCTGGATTAGGAATTTTAAGAAATGCTCCAAGATTAAGCTAAGACCTGGATAAGCTGTGTCATGCAGACATCTACTGGAAGCATCTGTGATGGAAAGGCCCCACAGAGGCTCCTTGTCCTTCTCCCTCCATAACTGCCTGTGATTATGAGTTGGAGAGAGGCTGCTCAGCCTTCCTGAGAAGAGTTACGCCATCCATGGTGAGTCACAAGCAGCCAACAACCACTGACATCTACCATCTTCATCATTTCCCCCTGCACCCTCTTCAAAGAAGAAAACACAGAGTGAATAGGAAAAGGGTCAAAGCCAAGCTCAAGAGGCTTGTGTGGAAAGTCAGTGTGTTTGTCCTTCCCCTCCTTTCTGAGGAAAGCAGGGAATGCACGAGATGGCAAGTGTGAAATCACGTGCAGCCCTGGCACCTTAGCAGTGGCTCACTAGCAGCACAGAGGTGGCAGGGCTGTAGTTGTCTAGGTCTCCTGATTCTCAACCCTGCCCACAACTGTGCATAGCTTCTCTGTGTTGCAGATTAGGAAAGAGTGTGGAACAGATAGCTAAAACAAAGGCAAGGTCACCCCAGGGCACCTTAGTGACAGTCCTCTTTACAGCACAACCCTACCAGGCTACTTTGAGTGCCAGGTATTTTGTTTCCACAATGAAAAAAGTAACTAACACACATGTCATCTGGACACTTCTTCATCTCAGTATGTGACACAAAAGTGGTCACATCCATCACACACACATATATAACTAGGCAGCTAGTGGGCAAGAAATCACAGGACTCTTACATTGTGTGCTAGTGACACATACATGTTTCTTGGTGACAGCTAGTTTGGCAAACAATATCAGACCAGGATCCAGTAGAGTCTAGCAGCCCACCCCTTGCTTTGCAGGCACTATCACTCAGGTTTGCTACATACCTCACATGCTTTGGGAATTGCCTGCATCTATAAAAACAGACCCTAAGATCTACCTCCTGGGTCACTGAACTTCAAAATAACCTATAATAATAATGAAAGCTTTTCATCCCCAGGTAAGGCAAAATATAAATTCATAAGGCTACAGTAAAATGTATAAGGTTATTTAGTTATTACAAAAAGCATGAAAAATTAATCTCAAACAGTTCTTCTAGCTATTAAGTTGTGAATAAAACTATTCTGTGTAACTTTATAAATATTCAAATATATGAAATTACATTCATAGGAAAAAACTACCAAGGGTATCAGAAATGAGTGACATATTTTAGTTAAAAGCAATCATGTGTTGAGTAAATCAATTTGAGGCAAATTAGAGCAAGAGTGGAGCAGAACCACAAAGGGAGAAATTAGATGTGTGACCATAGCAAGGGTCGCAGCCAGGCCAGGGAAAATGAAAATGATGACAGCAACGTAGATGAGTCTGGCTGATTCGCTATCACTGTGGACACAGAGCTGACATGATCTGGACAACTGAGACCCTGAAACCATGAATGGATTCATCAGAAGACACTGATGAAACATCCTGAAAATCTATGACACTCAGACTTCTCCACCTGAGCTGCTTCTGGGGACAATGGAAGGGGCTGCCCTTCAATCTCGTCATCAAGAATTTTGTCACACATGGGAATGTGGAGCAGTGACTCTCAAAATACCAGTAACAATTCCACTTTTACTTGAAGTTGCTCCAAACAAAAGCAGTAAAAACGAAGGGTCCATGGTCAGCAGTGTAGCATGCTATTGTTAGAATAATACACCTGGTGAAGAATCTCTGTAAAACTGCAAAACTGATAAACAGAACTGGTTGAAGCTTCACCTGTGTCACCACTGCTCCCCCTGATCACATCGTCTCCAGATCAGCGGCAGCACCAGCTTCTTCACATGCAGGGGATCTGAGTTTGTGCTCCTTCAGTCACCCCCCAAGGACCTCCATCCATGGACAATTGTCTTCCATGAAACAGCTCACTGGTGCCAAGAAGGTTAGGGACAAAGTGCTCTACAGGACAGCCAGAGTCATCTCTGGAAAACACGGAGGCCTGCTGGATGCTCATCAGGGACTCCTGCCTCTCCTGGAATAAATGTTAGACCCTTGGCCAAGGTTCACAAAGCCCTGTGCAGCCAGCTTCTGCCTGCCTGACCTCATTCTGAGCTGCTTTGTCCCTTGCCCTCCAGGCCAGGCCACATGGGACCCCTTCCAGTCTGAAGCACTGTTGTTTTTCTGTTGTGGGTATCCAATGTGCTTCTTCTACACAGTGTGCTCACCTTCCTCCCTGTGCTCCTTTTGTTATGGGCAGCTGAGTTAGTTAGAAATACATTGTTCATTTTCTGTTAGTTGATTCTAAATACTCTATAATGCTGTCATTCTCTTAAATGGTTTTACATTGTTTTGATATACTTAATGCTACAGTATACGAAGTTGTACTCAAGGACTTCAAGGAAAGAGTCTATACGGTAACTACTTTTGGGTCAGAATTATCTGGTGGTGAAACACTATTCTGCTTAAATGGTTATGTTTTGATCTGCCCTGTTTCGCTGTTATGCCCTCTTTTTTCTCAATCTCCACTCCATTATTTACTTTTTTATTTTTATCCGTTTAATTAAAGGGAAAAAATAGCAGGATATAATATAGTAACCCACTTTGTCTTTCTATTATCTCGATTTGAAGCCCTGTATTACTCTCACCATCTTGTTTTTGACTGAGGTTCCTCTATTCTGTTTTGCTGGATAGTATCAGGTTCGAAAGTTTAGGCATCAGCTGAGAAGATAATGAGATTCATTATAACGCCCATTCTCGTTGACTTTTATCTACTTTTGAAGACCTACAATGTCTCCAATGTTTTGGTTTTGTTGGTTTTGTTCTTTACTGTTTTGTTCAATTGTATTACAACTAATGATATAGTCAATTCTATTAGAGATAGCGGGAGGCATTATGGTAACCATTGTTGATCACCTTGTATTATGTTTTTATATTATCTATTATGTCCACCCTTTTGACTTGACCGATTCTGTTCTGTTATGTCACATTTGGTTTTACTCTCTTCCAAAAAAAGCAATAAGAACCGTGGGAGCAATGAAACCCAAAATGTGTAATAGCCATTGTACAAAAGAGAGGAAAAGAAAGTGCTCTGAACTATATAAATGCATGTATATTTAAGTGTATAAGATAGAAAATGATATCACAGAGTTTTATTGGATCATTGAACAGAACTGTTTGCAGTATCATTGTTGGAATGTCCACTCTACAAGCTTTAATTTTGTGACTTGAACAATTATTTCTAAGATGGCAATATGTAATCCATTAACTAGTGATTTCCTACTGCGCATTTTTTTCTTCTGTAAATCTGTATAACTTGTACCCCTTCACTGTTTTTTTTTTTCTTTTCTCCTTAAATAAAAAATTAAAAAAAAAAAAAAAGAAATACTACCGGCAGTGAGACACATCTAGACCCTCCAGGAAGCCAGCACAGAGGACTAAATGGCTTGTGACCTTAGAGGAAACAGGCACCTCCTGCTGTGGGCCACATCTTAAGACAAAATATCAAGCAAATATACCCACATCCTAAGGATTGATAGTCTAAATAGGTCTGTATCACCTCGAAGAAGTAAGAAGTCACCATCCCAACCCCCTACAGGAAGAGTCACTGCTGTTAAGCAAGCCCACTTACCACTCCCCAATTTGTTCCAGATTTAATCAATGTTACCTGAGCAATTCATCTTATTAGTTGACCACAGTTCTGTCTCACCTTGCGCCCACCTTGTGAGTTCCCATTTTTGCCCATCTTGGACCCATCTTACCTCATGATTTTACTCTATAAAACTTCCTACAAAAGATAGAGTCCTTGGCAACCCACTCAGGGCCCCTTCTGACTCTCAGACAGAAGCTTTATTTCTCTCAATAAATACATTCTCTCCTTAACTTCCATTGTTCCTAAAATTCACTCTTCGATTTTAGAGAACACAAACTCATACCACACATATAGTAGGCTGGGAGTTTTATTCCCTCTAATCACTCAGGGCTGTGCTGAAACACCCCCATGCCACCTCTGCAGTTTCTCCCCCTCACACAGTCTCCAAGGCTATCCATTTCCTCTCCCATTTGTTTACTAGAGCTCCGCCATGTGTGTTTTCATCTTCATTGTTATCATAGTTTGTAAGCATTCATCACTGAGTTACTGGTTTTGTCTGCTTCTCCCACAGGCAGCCAGCACCCCAGGGACAGAGGCCCCATCACTCAGTATCACCCCAGTGCCCAGTGTCCAGCACAATGCCTGCCCTCATCCACTTTGTGAGAAACATTTCTTGGCAGAAAAGGCATCTGGTTTACAGATAGGAAATAGAGTTAATTAACTTTCCTGGGGACAAACTGCTCATAACAATTATAGAAACCTATCTCTGCAGGAGTAGGGTTGGGGAAGAATATTCTCCTAGGGTGTGAATAACAGTCTCTTTGTAAAATGATCATGTGTATCCTAAGCGCCTTAAGGGGCTATAACTTTCCCAAACCCCTTGCTCCACATATAGCCCATGCCTCAGGGACAACTACGCCTGTGCTAAGTATATCCAGTTGGTAGCTCAAAGAGGAGAGAATCTGGCAACAATGGAAACCCTGGGATTGTTACAGAGCCTTTCTCTCAAGTGCTGCCTCCCCTGTCCAGTGGGAAGCTCCTGTGTTTCACCAACTTCAATCTATTTGGGCCACCAATGGGATTTCCCTTCGGCAAGGGGATGAGGGCACCGTGTCTGGACCTGTGATCCCCTATGTGTTGTCTGGGGCAGCCCCATGACCCCTGACAGGTGGGTCCTTGCCCTCTCTTACCCCTACAATGCTGCTGCAGTTCCCTGGGCACACTGATGCCCTCTTTCATGCAGGCCCAGGCATAGGCCAGAAATGACTCACAGTAACAGTTTCTGTTGGCTGGGCACTCGCTCATGTCTGTCACACAGGACCTAGGGGACCAACAGAGACAAAGGAACATTTGAAAATATCAAGTCAACAAATAATCAAAGAATGAGCTGCAGGAAGCCCCAGGTAGACGGATGGGAACCCCAATTGGAAAGCTGAAATATGGTATAAAGATTGTGTACATAATGTGAGTGCTGGATGCCTCTGAGCACCAGGACACTCAGCTTCCTTCTGCTACAGCAGGATGGGCCACCAGACAGAAGCGTTCTGTCATCCTCGCTGCCCATCTGCAGTTATGGAGCTCATGGCCTGTGGCTGGTGTGACTGAGAAGTTGGATTCCTACTTCGATTTCTTTGTAATTATGAGAAAAGTCACACATGCTGAGTGGTTTCCCTACAGGAAAGGGAGCTCCTCGGCTGTGGTCCACATTCAGCTCACCACCACTGTGTGTGCAGCAGTGACAGAAGCACGACAGAGGCCACTGCAGTCTGACCCAAAACAGCAACCTGCTTGATGATAGCACAGCCCGCGTGGCTTTCTGAAAATGTGCAACTAGGATTCACTTTGGCCATGTCTTAGAACCCTAGTCTTTTAAGGAACATAGAAACTTCATTCTTTAGCATGCAGGGTAACAAATTCTAAAGAAAGCAGCATTTAAAGGACTTAATTATACTGAGAGATGAAGAAGGCTGAATCAAGATCTCTATAGTAATTGAACAGAGTTGCGCTTAAATACAAGATGACACGTTTTCAACCATGTTGACTGCAAAGCCACAGTGATGACCTCATATTAGTAAATAATATTATGGTTTAAAAAGTGCTTATCCATCTGTTTCATCACTGATTGGTAAGCAAGTCCTAATACGGTCTCTACAAATGAAGGATTCATTTCACTAATGAATAGGTTGGCCCAAAGTCACACACACAGCAGCAAAAGAGAAAGCTACCCTTCCTCACTTTGGCAGAAATGCTCTTTTTATTACACCACACTGCAAGCATCAACCTTATCATCAGACAAATTTACGGCCTAACAATTTTCAATTGATAGTTATGAAAAAGCCACCAAAGTTAATAAAATTAAACAGTGCTTGCGATTTTCATGTCCTTCTTCAGCAAGTTCCTGCCTTTATAGAATCAAATTTCAAAGCTGAATACAGAAAGAGTAATACTCAAGGGTGACAAGTAACACAGCTGATCCTGAAAAGTGATGGTGACGTGGCCCTCCAGTCTCACCAGGTCAAGATTTTCCCTTGGTGAGAGACTGCCCAACTGACTGTGAAAATGGCCAATGCATCTGGCGTAGAAGGCTGCACAGCACCTGCTCCAAATAATGAAACAGTAGAATCACACTCAGGACCCACAGTCCCACAGGGCTTCTGCAAATGTGTCACAACCAGCACTCCAGGGTGCAGACCTGTTTATTTCCAGGGGAAATAAAAACTCATGAAGACAAAAGAAGAGATCTTAAAACTAGAAAGTCTGTTCCATTTCACTGACTGATGAGTGTTATTTAGTTGAGAAAAAACCCAAATCTCTCTCCTCTCTGTAATAATAAAGGCTTCATTTCCTGCTACATTTCCCTTCTCACTACAGGAATTCTGTGCAATCATGTTCAAGCAAAGGCACCAAGGCACAAAATGCACAAGGAAATCCTTGTGTTGGGTGGAGCCCCTGTTCTTCCAAAGAAAATCTAAGCAAAGCTTGCCCTTGGAATGTCCTCTAAATATCCACCTATGAACTCTCCTTGTTCTGTAAATATAAGTTCTTTGTCTGAAGAACAGCTAGAAAATAAAATTTTCCCAGACTGTGGGTGGTCTCTTCAGTCTGTTGGTGGTGTTTCTCACTGTCCAAAAGCTTTTTAATAAGATGAGAGCCCACCTGGTTCTTTGATGCACTTGGGTTTTGTTTGTAGTCTTTCCCTACACCAGCATATACAAGAGTTCCTATTATCTTTTCCAGAAGATTTACTGTTTCTGTTTTAATATGTAGAACTTTGATCCATTTCAGTGTTACTTTAGTGCATGGTGTGAAATGAACTCTCCTTGTCAACACCATTTCCTGTGTTGCTTCAATTTTCATTTTAGAATGACCCATCCCCAATCAGCTCCATGCCGAGATTTGTAACAGCAAGTTTGGCTTCCAGGGTGTGACCTCTAAACCATTCCCACTCACTTCCCCAGTAGACTTCAGTCCCTGCCCTCCTTCCTGGCTTGTGGGGTACAGGGCTGTTTCCTGTGTGCAGGGTCCTGCCAGCATGACCTGGATAACATGGCATCCAGTGGGGCTGCTAACACCAGGGAGCTGCATGGGAAAGGGCTGGTCTTCCTAAAAGGAAATGATCCCCCAGTTTGAGAGAAAGAATGTCTACTATGATTATGTAAAATTTCAGGAAGAGTAAACAAATAAAATTTAATTTATTTGGGTAAAAGGGTGGCTAATTTAAGTTTCCCTCAACTTTTCTAGCTTTGTACTGGCTGTCTTATGAAGCTGTTTCTTCAACTTAAAACAATGTATGGACAGCTAAATCCAATTCATTGAGAAAACACGGTAACCACACATTTAATAATTGCTGTGTTCACCATGCTTCAGTAGTAATCGGCCTGCACTTTACAACAAAGGAAAACCAGAGCTTCTGTAGGACTTGGAGCCCATTAGAAACAGCATGTGAAAGACTTTGCATATATTTAAAGTCTTGAAAGTTGTGTTTTATCACAGCTGTTAAACTTCTAAGACACTGTTTTTCATAAGTGAGTTAACAACTCTTACACCAAACCATGCCAGGGCGCGTGAGAACACAGGGAGCAGACCCTTCCCACTCTGCCAGCAGAAGGACTAGAGACCCTGGCTCCAGGCTGAGTGCGTGAGTGGACTCAACCATCATTTACCCTCTGTCCCCATGGCTGCGCAGAGCCCTGAAGCAGGAGGCAGAGGTTGTCACCACCCTCTCTGGTTGGCAGGGAACTGAAGCTTGGAGATGCCAAGGACCCACCAAGGTCACAGGGCTGGGGAGAGCGGCAGCTCTGCAGACCCAGGGATACAGCCCAAGTTCTGCTGGTGTCAAAACCCTGCACTCACAGTAACCACACGTGGAGATCTTTCTAGAGACCATTGAGGCCACATTGATGAGTGGTCTAAGGAAAGGCACTTACTCTGACAGGGAAACCTTATGCCCAAGAAAATAAGATGTATACAGACAAACATTTTTACAGGGATTTTAACCATTATGCAATTTGATTTCAAAAAAGAAAGTAACCAGAATTGCCCATAATAGGTACTCTGTTAAATAAACTTCCCATATCTTGTACAGTGAAATACTCCATAGCCACTATGGTGATCTTTTTGGAAATAATTTCTTAAAAGGTAGAAGAGTGTTCTGGAGGGTTAAATTGGAGAAAAAAGCAAGATGACAAAACTCTATGTTGTTTAATCACAGAAAACAAAAATAAATGAAAAAAAAAAAAAGATACACCTGAATATTCATGCAGTAACTCTGAGTGGTGCAGGCTCTTTTCATTTTCCTAATTTTTATAACAAATATCTCACTTTTCTAAAAAGATAAATACCTCAGTCTATTTCAAAAACAACAAAATAGAATAACAGGGAGCTTACTAATCTTTGAATCACAATTTGGGCACTAGAGTGGGAAAAGTACGGCTAAAGAACAGGAATCACGCAGTCTGGGCACAGGCCCCATCATGAAAACTCAGCGGAACTCTCACCCATTTGCGTGTTGGGGTCTCCTGACACACACTGATCCAGTCACCTGTGCTGCAGTCACACTTCCACCTCGCCTGCTGGTTTCTGCTGGGGGGAACCTGACATCAACTGGAGAATAGATTTAGGGAGAATTACGCATGTTTTCACAAAGGAATTTATTAAGAGAAACATGAAAGTATTTAAAATTCTCTTCAAACTTCAGGAAGGGGCAAAACTAATGTGATTTAATTGTTCAAGTTCCACAAAACAATCTCTGAGGAATATCTAATTTAGGACACATGAGAGTCGAAATTTTACGTTTATAGGGAATTACTGTCCTTTCTTAAACCCATATGCACCAGTATTGTGCATTTATACTTATTTTATAGAATAAATAGCAAACATTGTAACACTCTCACTGAGTTGCTGAGACTCACGGCTTTGATATCTCTGCTTTCTTGGCATTGTGTGTCACCATTCCATCCCACTGGATGTGGGTTGCTCAGAAAAGTCAGCCACCCATCGCTCCAGTGGGAAACACAGGAGTCCTTACAGGAAATCTCTACAGGTGAAAAATCCTGTCTATGTGGTGGGTTTCCACTCTACAGGGATTAGTGAACTACCACATGGATCAGGCTCTTGTAATCCCTTTAAGGGGCACTTTTCCTGCACAGCACCCAGCAGCTGTATCACAATGATCTACAGTCAGCCCCTCTCTGGAACCAGTGCCTGTGTGGGGGATCTGTCCCCACCTTCTCCCCACCCAGCTACCAGGACTGCGCACTGCCCAGCCATGACAGTAAGTACTAGCATATGTGGCTCTTTGGATGGGAATATTTCAGTCAACTACAACTGAATAATTTTTAAGAATTATCCCCCAGTTACACTATCCACACTTCAGGCTTCCATAGGCATGTGTTCATACCCACTATGTTGAACACAGCTAATGGGAACATTTCTATCCTGAAGAAATGCCCGCTGGAGGATCCTGCCAATAAGGAAGCTCCACCAACATCAGGAAACCATTCCTGTGCACCCAGAGGGATTGAAAATGAGTAAGCCTAGGACCAAGCTCATCTCTGTCTTCTCACTGGGCACATAGAGAAAAAGCCTAGTAATATTTGATATTTATCAGTATCAGATTCAATCCATGATTCAGTCCACCTTTTCTAACCCTACTTTTTTCCTCCATTCATTCTTTCATGGACCATCTCACCAACCCTGGGCTTCTTCCTACCTGGCTCATCCTGTCCAAAATGCGCTTCCTTTCCAGGGAAAACAGTGAGGTCGACCTTTCACACCCCAGTTAGATTGCTTGGCAGGTTTCAGCACCTTGCCCTGGAAAGGAGGCCGCTCCCTATAGGGCCCTTCCACACCACCCTGTGGGACAGCACAGGCCTCTGAACCACAGTCAGCTCTTTCCTTGTTGGGGACAAGGACTCTGCCTCATCCGGCCCCAGACAGAGCCTGAACCACAGAGCTCAGGACATACCCAGTGAATCATGAAGACTAGGCAAGAGCCCAGTGCACAGGGCAGGGCAGCTGCACAGCGCAGACTCCTCCCTTGTCCCTGCTCCTGGCCACAGTCCACCATGGCCAAGCTGTGGGGTCACCAGCCACGGAGACCCCTGAGCTCAGCTCTCTGTGCAACAACCTTTTCCGCTGCCATTTTCACTTTAAACTTCTTGCCCTCCCCTCCTATCTTCCAGGAAATTTCTTTTTCTAATTTAATGACTGTTGGAAAAAGGTATCCAATGAGTGAATTCTGCTTTAATGATACATTTCCAGCAAAGTACATGTTCAGTATCATCAGATCAACCCATAGCTCTTTGTGTTATTAAAAAGGCAAGTCTCCAACACCACCGAAATCAAAACATCAAACATGCTTGTGCTTCCTAGCAACAGCCAATCTGAGGGCCTTCACCCCCACCTGCTCTGGCACAAGGCTGCTTCTGTCATACATGCAGTGGCCCTGCCTCTCGGGCACAGCCTTGAAAGCAGATTCATTAGCCATCAGGGACTCTGCACATTGTTTCCAGGAGTGCTGAGGGGCAGGACATGGGGTGGAGACAGCCCTTGACCAGCAGGTCAGCTGCCATGGAACTACTAACCAGTGAGCCCCTCACCTTCTGTCCTGACCTCCCTAGGTTGAGTTGCAGAGAAGTAAATGGGAGTAGCAGCGAAGTGAAGAAGGCCTATCCATCACATTACTTGGAAAACACATCCATCCAGGTGGCCGCTAATTCTGCTCTTCCTCAGGCTACGCAGACACCCTCCACATTCACTCTCCTGTGCCCACCAACAGGAGGAAACTCACTCTAACATGCAAACAAGGCCAGCAGCTACAACACTGAACCTGTGAATGCAAGACAGCTTCATGGAGCCATGGAGAGGGCTGAGAAAGCACAGGGACTTCCTCCTGGCCCTCTAGACCATATAGTGGTGCCATCCCTGTGCACTGGGCACTGGTGAATGTGTTCTGTCTCCCTGGCTACCTGGGGTTTCCAGGCCAACAGAGTGAGGCTGGGATTCCCTGCAAGCTTGTCCATCTCATGAGCTCAGTCTGGAGGGCCAGGGAGGGAGCAGACTATGATCCTGCCCATCTCTGGCTGTGGATCCAGAGATTATCTCCAGCCCAGTCTCAGAGATTCCCCCACCTCACACTCCCAAAGTTAGACCCTCAGCCCACTCCTAAGTGAAAAGGGCTAGGTAAGACCATTTTTGCTCCAGTCAGCATGACAAGGAGACTAGGGAAAGGAAAGACAGTGCCCAGAGTGCAAACCCCATGGCCGAAGGGCCGTTACAGACAGGAAGCCAGCACAAGAAGCACTGAGGACTAATTCCCTGGGGTACAGAAGGTGCGCAGAGCGGTCAGAGGCATCGCAGCAGCAGGTACAGGAGCAGGGCCTTAAGGATCTGTGGAATTTTTCCTGGTTACAGGACAAGGAAAGGGAACTTGCTGACAGCAAAAGAGGATCCCCAACCAAGGCCCATAGTTTCTAAATCCTGGATCTGAGCCTTGACAGTCATGTAGTCAGACTCCCAGTATCAAAGCACTGAACAAGCAAAATTGTTCCCTGGAGAGCCCTTGTGGCCTAGGGGACAGGCATGGTTCCTTGCAGAGAGCTCAGCAGGTGGCTCTGTGGCAACATTTCTTCTTCTAGGGATTCAGATCCTCCTCATCTCACCCTTAATGTCAGGCCAGCTACCTGGAGCTCACAGAGCCCCTCATGTCCTCCTGCCCATGATGACACTTGCTTCTCTTCCTCAGAGCCCTGCTCAGCCTTGAACTGTGACCTCTGCTCCCACTGTCACCTCCACCTTCTGCATCCTTCCTCCTGGTGAGGGCCCCTTCCTGCCTGGGCAAGGGTGAGACTCCAGAAACACAATCAACAGGGCAGACCCTCCCAGCCTGAGTAGAAAGGGTTCATCTGACTTCGATTACCTGCAGTCCCGTGGATGTGGACCCTGCACATTTGTCTGCTGACAAACAGCTCCAACACTGTCCCTAAGTTGGACTTTCCAGACCCTGGAAACATCCAGAAGAGAATGGCATTGCCTGCATGTTGGACTTGGCAGGACACACGAATTGCAGAATGGCTGCAGCTTCTGCCCACTTCCTCAGCCATAGATGACATTCACGGAACAAGGTGGGCATCTGTGGTCACAAGCCCTCCTTTAAGGGGAGCCTTGCTGATGGTTTTCAATGGTGCCAGTTTCAAAATTTGGCAAATTCAAATTCAAATTCAAAACCGTTACACTTCCAGCAGTAAATAGCCACCCTCATGGGTTGCTGGAATGAATCTAAACTATTTCCTCCCTTCCTCTGCCTGTGTCTCAGACCTGACAGAAGGTGTGATGCCCACACCCAGGGTAAGTGCTCTCCTGTCTCACAACCTGAGCCCTGTCTGTGTCCTCCATGCCCAAGGCTATAGCTTTGAAGCAGCCAAAGCCAAAGGCCCCACCTCTGAGTAGCCCTTAACTAGAATGCCTGCAACCACACTGCTGTGGATTTCAGGGTTTTTTCAGGTTTTGAAATATTTACATCCACAGATTTCCTAGGGGCGTGGGATCTGTCCATTTTCTATACACCGGGTACACATGACCTGAGGTTGTTTTAGCGTAGTTTTAGTGCACCTAGGTTTTAGCTGCACCCCTTCACATGAGGTCAGGTCTGGACTTCTCTGCACATGGCTCCTGTTGGTTCTCCCAAAGTTTTGGATTTTGGAGCATTCAGATTTAAAATGTTCATAATAGGGATGCTCAATAGTCAAGGAGTTAAAAATCCTCCTCCCAGGAAGATGCGCGGTCTTTGTCTGCCTAGGACAGGCTGTTCCACCAAGGGAAGTCACAGGGCTTTAGGCCCAGCTGTCTTCTCCGCAGAGAGCTCTTCATTATTCAGTTAGAGCCAAGCTAGGCAAAGCCAGGCTGGTCTTACCTTCAGCCCGCGGAAAGCCTGGTCACTGCCTTCCTCTGGTGGCCAAGAGCGACAGAGCCGCGTAACCGGAATTCTCAGCCCAGCGTTTGCTTCTCAGTCTAACAACTCTCTCTGCACTCTTGAGGAGGCTGGGCATGCAAGAGAACTTGCAGATCATCTGTCCCTTTCCCTTTAAACTCGAGTTCCATTCATCACTGCCACACTAGCTGTCAAACAATGGCAAGGTTGGTAGCCTCACCCCTCTGCTCCACCTACTGTTCTTTGTAAACCAATCTCTATTAGGAGGACAGGCAGGCCCTTCACTTAGGAGAGAATCTCCTTTTATTGCTGCAGGGGAGCTAATAAAAGTGGCTTCCTGCTCCATCACCTGCTTGTCCCAGGACTCTTGTGCAAACCCTGTGGATTGTCCCCACCACCCCAGTTTGCAGTAGCACCAATGAGTTGTGCTGGGCTTCAGTGCAGCATGGCCACCACCCACCTGGAATGGGGTTCAGATCCAAGGTCAGGGTTCAAAATGCCCTTACACCTGAGGCCATCATGCACCCAGATCTGCTGCTGGTGCGAATCCAGGTTTCCACCACCCCCTCCTCAGGTTCCATTAATTTGCAAGGGCAGCTCAGAGAACTCAGGGAAACAAGCTGCTATGTGTAGCACTTTATTATAAGGGTGCTGAGAAAGAGTCAGGTGGAAGAGATGCCTGGGACTAGTATAAGGATGGGGTGCAGAGCCATGCACACTTCAGCTGAACCCACTGTCTCCTCCCCTGTGGCTATCATACATTTTCACTTTCTGGAGACGTGCAGGCACTAATGTGCCAGCAGATGGGTAACAGCTGGTTCTTGTGGTTCAGGCAAGGTGCAGGAAGCCCTGAGTTGTATCGCATGCTTGTTTTGTAGTGGCTCAGAGAACTCAGGGTGCAAAAAAAAGATGCTGAAATTAAACAGATGGTGGGGTTGGGCAGCTGATGGGGTAAAGAAAGCAGGAAGATGAGGAAGAAAGACTGCCCCTCCATCCTCCATATGGTCAGTGTCCAACTCCTGAGAGCAGAAAAACAAAGTCCCTGTGCTTACACAAGACAGAGAGGAGAGGGAGGGCTGTAAACCAGGCCAACTTCTCCATCACCAGTTGGGGAAGGAGGACCAAGGGTCCTGAGTGAGCATCTAGTGAAGAAGAGGCAGATTGAATGACACTTGCAGTGGGTGTTTGCAGATGAGGAAGGAGAACAGTCAAGGAGCAAGAGTCACACTGCTGGCAGGTGAGCTAGTGACCCCCTTGGGGACTAGGGCCAAATTAATTGGAAACTGAAAACTGAGGGGAATTGGTGCTAGAGAAATGTGGCCTTAGCACCCATGGAAAAAATAACACAGCCATTTCTAGAGCTCACTTATACTGTGTGATTAAATTTATGATGTAAAATTAGTGATGTTACATCTTCCCCAATACAGGAGACCTGAAATTTAGAAACCATGTTTTCTGGAGGAGGTAGGGACGATGATGGCCTTTATAGATGATTTATTCCTAAGTCTTTAATGTTCCTATCATGGAGTCTTAATACCAAAGACCATGGCAAACCGTCTTGGTTTAGGATGGTGAGTGCTCAAAACTCCACAGAAGGTGCGTGACTTCAGAAACAGTCAAGAATTACAGACTCACAGACTCCAAAGTCCATTGGGAACATCTACTCCCTGCAGGATTCCTTTTATGCCTCCCCACAGATGGCCACACATCTGCATGATGTCTGTGTTAGGAGCGTGGTGGCTTTTTAGGAATCTCATTCCTGTGACAGACAATCACAGTGTCTATTTCTCAGGAAGTCTCCTCATATATTAAATGAAAATGTGTTCAGCAACTTCTGCCCCATTTTCTGAGTCTACCTTCTGTGACATTGTGGAATTATCCAATTCTACCTCAGCTTCCATATGACATCCTCTTCAACAATATTACATAAAATAAAAATGTTCCACTTGGAAGTGACACTTGTGGGGGAGCCCAGGATCACTCAGTTATGTCATCTTCTTACATTCTGTGCTTCCATTTTCTTTATGTCTAGCAGCTAAAGGATGCTCCTCCAAAGTATAAATCTTATTTCCTTTTTGTTTACTCTTCCAACAGATCTCCACTGAGAGAAGCATTGTATTTGCTTGCAAGGAAGGGACAAAGATGAAAAAACATATGTTCCTATTCCAAACAACACACCATGGCAAGATGGATTGAACAGAAGGAAGCAAACGATGAAAGCTATAGAACTGGCTCTGCATTACCAAAGGAGTTCAAGAAATTTAGAAATTATTCTGGAATGGAGGCAGTTAGGAAATAGGAAAAGTTAGGAAAGATTTCAAGGCCCAAGGTTTATCTGAGTTACATCTCAAAAGAAAGAATCATTTTCTCCAACAAGGAGGAAAAAAGGACTTTTCCACACTCATCCATTAGACACATGTTCTTTGCAGTAGGGATCTGTGTGTATCAGGAAGGAGAGAAGTTCAGGGGGTCAACTGCTGCACCCAGGATGCCCCTCCTGCTTGCCAAGCACTCACACCTCATGGTCAATCAGGAGGAGCCACTGGCAGTTTGAGCAGAACTCAGAATGCACCTCAGTTAAGAGGGTGGGGAAATGGGGGAATAGATACAGAAGCAACAGCTGAAGGCCCAGCTGGAGGTTAAAGAGGAGAGGGCACAAGGGGACTCATCCTCAGGACCAGAGGACACTGAGAGGAGACGTGATGCATGCAAGCTGGAGAGGTGCACTCTGTGAGGTTGGGAAGAGGGGCTCGCACTGGGGCCAAAGCAAAAAGGAAGCATCAGAGGTGCCTCTGGAGATGGAGCTGAGTTTAAAGTCTGCCCACAAATGTGAGAAATGCAGGAAGAGGAGCAGAGAACGCTAAGGCAGGAGCAGAGAGGATGAGTTTCAGGGGAATGTGTCAAGTTTCTGGGGACTCACAGGCACTGCTGTGCCAACAGATGGGCAGCAGCTGGCTCTTGGAGTTTAGGCGAAGAGCAGAAATACCTGATTTTTGTTATATGCCTGTTTCTATGGCGCAGATGCTCAGCATGGCGGCTTTTGACCTACTGATGTGACATCTCTGACCATGTCAGAGAGCCTGGTAAAGCTGGGCTGGCACCCACTGCTTCCAGGTGAAAACGTATGATGGTCACTGCGGGGGGACAGCGAGTTCAGCTGAAGTCTCTCTCCTAGTACCCAGTGAGAGGATGTGACTCTGCAAGACCAAGTCAACACCATGGCCAGACACAGGAACTGAGCATCCCTGTTGAGGGGCTCCTGACCTCAGCTCCAAGCCACACACAGAGTCTCTCATTCCCTCCCATAAACATTCATACAAAGCCTTCAGAGAGGACTCACAAGAACCAAGGGTTTTAGGCAAGTTTATTGTTCAGAATGTACTTGGTTTATGCAAGTCTATTGTTCAGAATGACTGCTCCTTCAAGATTTATCACTGTTTGCTTGCTGTGAAGCGGTAAACAAGTGTTCTGCTACACCCATTTAAAGGATGCTCTGTTTCGGTGCGAGCTCTGCAGACACCCTGGGCTGCCCATCCCTTCATAATGCTTCCAATGAGGCTGCTCAGTCTGTCACAGTGGGCATTCTGGTCTTCTTTTTAAAAAAGAAACTAGAAGTTAAAATTTTTAAATCTCTTTCCAGGTATATAAAACCCTAAAATCATGATTTGGTGATAATGAGACAGTTAATGGTGCTGGGAGGGTGGGAAGAGGCATCATGTGGAATAAGAAATTTAGAAGGTGAGAAAGTGGGCAGTGCATGTAAAGATGATCCCAGACACACACAGGGGAACAAAGCAGTCCTCTGAGAAGGGAGGTGGGAAGGGGAAGACCCAGTGGAAAGACATAGGAACTGAAAGGTTATCTTTGTGGCTGAAGTCTGCCCAAAATGCTAACAAGCTTAGCAAGTTGTAGAGAAAGGGGCTGAGTAGGGCTCAATAGGGAGCCCAAATGTGGTCCCGAAACAAGGACCACTCATGAGATGCTGGTGACATAGAGCATTGTGCTGTTACGACGTGTGTCTAGATGTCCCCACAAAGCCTCATGAGGTCATAGTTGGAGCTTTCTCAGAGGTGGTTGAATCTGGAATATGTGAGGCTGGAATTGATTCATGGCACCAAAGTAAGTTCAACAGCAAGGCTTATGGGTGTGAATGCTATCCCTGCCCTAGGGAAGTTAGCCTGTATACAGCATAAGGGACAGAAAGAGTCTTGTCTCTCTCCCTATTTGATTTTGCTGTCTTTTGCTTCCCATGAGCAGTTTTGTTCTGTGACGCCACCCATACCTGGACCCAACAATTATGGACTGAAACCTCTAAAAACTGTGAGCTAAATAAACCTTTTGACCTTTAACTTTGGGTGTACTTTGTCTTAGCAATGAGAGAAAAGTAACTAACACACTCTTCCTGCAGCAAGAGGACAGTGGCAACCATTGACCTGGCTCCAAGCAGGAGCTGGAGGCTCCACCAGGCCCAGGAGGTGAGCTGCTCCAGCCACTGGGTTAGCACAGCCCCTGTTTGTGTCTAGCAAGAGGAAGAAGCTGAGATTACTCACATGAAGGGCCCCTTGAAGATGACATAAATGCTGTGAACTCCTTGTCCAATGAATATTTATAAGCAGGCTCTGCTCATGTCTACCTACTGCATCTCTTCTCTCTTTTTTATAGGAGGTTTTATTTTTCAGTTTTCTGTTAGCCTTTTTAAGCAACACTAATTAGGGTTTTTTCCTTCTTCTCTCCCCTCTTTATTCAGTTGTGCAATAGCAGTAGCTGTTGTCTGGTACCTTCTTTGGCACTCAAACAGTAACTTTTTGTTTATCATAATACAGATGTGAATAAAATTAAAAGCTGTCTATAACAGAGAATAGAGGACAAGTCCTGAATATATGGATACATTGGCTTCATTCACTGGAAGGTGGCAAATGTTTAACAATTTCCCAAAATGCATGATACCTTGATTTTGAGTTGCTGAGGTGAATTCAATGAAGCCCTGGATTATGAGCTTTGAAAAGAGATATTTCCACAAGAACAGGGTTAGGTTTTTGGTGAAGTTGAGAGAGAAAGAGAGACAGACAGACTGACAGACATACACCTTTATTGTGGGCACAGGAGGGCTGCAGAAGACTGAAAGATTCCCTCTGGGCAGAACAAAGTAATAGAAGTGCTTTCATTATGCCTGGCTGGGGGAGGAGTTTGGGAGGTGGGCAAAATGACTTATTAACAGCTGATTAAGGAACATCTCTCCACGTGAAATGGGAAGCAAGAAGGTTTACTGGGAGCTGGGGGAAGAAGAATAAAAGAGGTGATAAGGTGCCGTTTTTGGCCATTTGTCATGCTGGACCATCACCATGATGATTTGGTGAATTATATATGGGCAGAAACCCATCATTCCTGTCTTTTGTTTGTTAAAGGACAATAACTCTCCCGGGATGATCCCACTGAATACAGTCATCATGATAGGGGCTAAGACGGGTCTCAGAATGATTGGTGATGCCCATGCAGAAACTGGGCCAGTGGAGTCAGCCAAGACAAGAAGCCCTTTAGGGGTAAAGGCTCATAACTGGGATTGGATAAATCTCAAGAGAAGTTTAAAGATAGAGGGTGGAAAAAAGAATTGTGATGAAGGAGCCTAAAATAGGAAGGATGGTGGGTACCCAAGAATCTAGAGTAGGCCACCAACTGTCAGGATGTCGAGAGCTCAGTGATTTTGGAGAATTGCTGCAGCTAGTAAATTAATTTGGTCCTGAAACAAGCATCATTTTTTGTACGTCATAGCTGGATATTTATAGCTCATAGGGTAACTGAGTTTAAAAGTGAGCACTTATTTTGATGCTTACAGCCCCCATGCCAATAGCTGAAAAGAGGCTTATTCAGTTAGGATAGGAGCACCTGGTATGAACCTATGGGATATGTCATGGTGTGCAGGTGGGGGTGAGATTGCAGACCTCTTCTGATTTGGGGTCTAGTATGGAGTGTAACTTGTGGTGCCACTACTGCTAAAGTACAAGAGCCCTGCCGTATCAGTGAGAGGCCTATATGCTCTGGGTCCACAGACAAAGAATTGTCCATCGGGTGGGCATATGGAAGTTTGGGTGTGTGTGTCAGGGAGTGACAGGTGGAGTAAGAATTTGGAGTTTCTGTTTTGGAGACAGCATCAGAAGAAGCAGGGCAACAAATACAGGAAACATTTTTGGGCTACAGTTGTCCCAAGGTCAGGTTTAGAGGGCCAATGATTTTCGCTTGTGAGTTTGTCAGGAATGTAGAGATGTTTAGAGTGACTGGATAGGCCATATAGAGACCTTGTTGTAGAGGTAAGCAGAGCCAGCAGTCAAAGAGATCTGTAGTGTTGGGTATTTGAAGAGTGGTCTTTAGACATTGACAGCTGTTGTTGAGAAGCTGGGATAGGGAGATAGGAGCATGATGGGAAAGTGAAGATGGGGGTAAGAGATTAAAAGACAGAGAGTGCATGTCGGGGAGGAGTCCCTTATTAAGAGTTATGAACATCTTTACGTCATAGGTGCCTTAAATTTGGAATCTGTTTGTGTGGCTTTTGGGGAGTAACAGGTATGACTGTGGAAGACAAATGTTGAAGTGTTGGATAAAAGAGGGCCATCAATCATGGGCCACATTATGGGTAATATTTAGGTAGATGTAGTTGTGGTAGTTTGTCCAAAGGATCCTGGCTGTAAACCTATTTATTCATGGCCCCAGTGGGGACAATGAAAGGACAACACATCACAGCAGGGCAGGTAATCAGAATTTTCTAGACATAGGTAGAATGGGGAGGATGAGATTGGGCATAAGTTCTTACCATTGGAGCTTATGACAGAATACAAGGAGCACCAAGGAACAAGGTGAGTGGGTCCGTTGTCCAGGTTTTTTGAGTCATGATGATATGGTGAGGGTCAGCTGTTTCCCCCTGTTTTCTGAGGTAGAAATCATATACTGGAGGTGGGGAGGGCTGTGATAGTTTCATTGTAAGTGAAATGAGGGTCCAGACCAAGAAGGATCTCATGTTTAACAAAACAGTTGAAGGTAGAAACAACTAAGAAAGCTGTCACATAGAAAAGTATAAAAACAATCATATGCATAGTGTGAAAGTCCTCTGGAAAGACAGCCCAGAATCCTATAGCAAAAAGAATAATGATTAGGAGGTAGGGGATCAGGAATCAGATAGATAACAGAACATGAGTTAGCCTGGAAGTTGTACTTGTGGACCTTTAGAGAGTTGGAGACAGGTAGAATATAGGAAATGTGATGACCACTCTGAGGACAAAGAATTTGAGTCAGAGGTGACTGAGTTTTCAGGGCACTACTTGGCCTGCATGACATGGAATCAGGAGGAAATGCTGGTGACCTTGATTGCTGTTGGTGTTGTGAGGAGGACTAGGTGGAGTCCTGACCACTTGGGCTATAGTTCTGAGGGCTTAATTTGAGATGCATTAAGTCCCCAGGAGTTATAGGAGATTCTGGTTTTGGGTTATCTACTGGTTGTGGAAGACAGAGATCAGTGTGTTGTCACAGCAAGTGCCTAAGAAACAAAAGAAGTGGGACATAATCAGCTATGGATGGAAGGTCTTGTGGAGTAGGAAGGTGGTAGACAACAAAAGGTCTGCCACACATGAGCTCAAAAGGATTAAGGAAGGTGGGTGCTCAAGGAAGTGTCCTGAGTTGAGTCAGAGCTATAGAAATGAGCTGAAGCCAGGGTGGATATAACTTGAAAATAAGTTTTGTGAGGTATATCTTTAGGAGACCATTTGCTTTCTATACTTCTCCTGAGGATTATGATATGGTATGTATAGATGTCAAGTAATGTTTAGACTTGAGTAACCTGACAGATAAAAGCTGGCCCATTATCTGACTCAATAGTTTGAAGTAGCCCAAATTAGGGAATAATCTCTTGTATAGGAATGTTAGAGACTATGTTTGCAGTTTCTAGGGTAGCAGGAAAGACATCTATCCACCCTGAGAAAGCACAGATGAAAATAAGAAGATACTTCAAAGTTTTGTATCTAGGCTTGTATGTAAAGTCTGTCAATCTTCACCTAGTGTGTGTCCCCAATATTGGTGGGCTGGGAAGGAAGGAGGAGGTAGATGTCCTTGGCGAAAGGTTTTGGTGCAAAAATGAAAGTTGTAGGTGACTTGGTGAATAAGATTTTTTTAAGGTAGGATGAACAGTCCCTGGACTTAAAGGAGTTTATATAGGGATTGAGTACCTACATGCAGACAGTTATGTAGTGATGATGTTTGAGGCCTATTGATCTGGGAGGTGGAGCTTTGATCCCTGAAAATCCATCTCTGGTATTTTGGCTATCAATGGGTTTGTCAATTAATTGTAGTTATGTAGGTGGATATTGAGGTGAGGGCAAGACGTTTGGGATGAGGGGTAGAAGATGGGAGGGGTATGGCTGTTAATTTGGCCTGTGTGTCAGCAAAGGCATTTCCCTGAGAGATAGGATCTAATGATAATTGGTGTCCCTTACAGTGAATGATTGCTACCTCTTTTGGGAGTTGTGCTGCTTTTACTAGTTTAATAATGAGAAGAGAATTAGTGATAGGGGTCTTTTGGTGATTAGACTACTTTCTTGCCAAACGGCAGCATGAGTGTGAAGAATGCTAAATGTATATTTTGAGTCAGTCTGCATGTTTATGATTTTGTCTTTAGCGAGTGTAAGGGCCTGTGTGAGGTCAATTAGTTCTGCTTTTTGTGAAGATATTCCAGGTGGCAGTGGACTTGCCTCTATTACCTTAGAGTTGTTGATTATAGCATATCCTGCTTTCTTGAGTATCTCTGTTGGTTGAACTGCCATCTATAAACCATGCATCAGAAGCTGTAGGGAGAAGAGTACTGTTAATGTGAGGAAAGGAGTAGGAGTCATTTCCAGAACCTCAATACTATTGTGTAAAGGAATCATCAAAGGTGGTTAAAAAAATGGTGGCTGGGTTGAGGTAGCTGCTGGTGCAGATGGTGATTGTATCATCTTATATGAGTATTAAATGAACTTGTAGGCAAGAAAAAGTCATTAAGGCAGGAAGGTCATTGAGGTGATGAGGTGAGTGGACTTTAATTGATTCTCCTAAAGTGTAGCTGGTAATGCAAGCACTTGAAGGCAGAGAGGCCAGACATGCACTGTGTTGCCTAATTGTTTTGACAAGTATGCTACTGCTTGGAAAGAAGGTCCCCTTTGGTGTCCTAAAATTCCCACAGCATTATGATCCTGAAAGGTAGTGTACAGAACAAAGGTTGGGTTGGGTTAGGGAGAGTGAGGTCTACTGTCTTTAAAAGCATCTCTTTTAGTTTTAAAAATGAGGAATATACAGGAGTAGCAGAGTTGAGAGGCTCTCTTTAGGATGCTTTGTAGAGGGGTTGAGCTAATGTAGCAAAGTTGGGAATCCAGAGGTGAAACAGTTTGCTAAACCTAGAAAAAATAAAACTTGTTATTTTGTAGTAGGTACCTGGAGATCACAGAGAAGGATCTTGCAGCTGAGGTCACAGAACAGGTGGTAGGGGTGAGGATGAGATCCAGATATTTGACCTTTAGTGATACTGTTTGGGCTTTGGTAGAAGATACTCCCTACCTGTGAAATGAGAGAAAATTGAGAAGGGTAGCTATATGTTGTATAGCTATAGCATAGGATGGGGAACAGAGAAAGAGATCATTGATATATTGGAGGAGAGTGCTGGGTTTGAGGTTGAGAGCCATGAGGTCAGCTGTAGGGGCTTGGCTGAAGAAGTGTGGACTATCCCTGAAGCCTTGAAGTAGGACTGTCCAAGCTGTGTAGGTTGGAGACTGTCTCAATCTGTCTATGTAAAGGCAAAGAAATCCTGGCAATCAGGGTGCAAGGGAATAATGAAAAATGCATCTTTAAGGTCTCATACAGAAAAATGAGAGGTACATAGAGGAATACGAGATGGTATAGTATAAGGGGTTGGCACCACTGAGTGAACTGACATTTACACATTGTTAATAGCTCTGAGATCTTGGACAAGGTGGTAGGAACTTTTGGGTTTGAGGACAGGAATAGCAGTGTTGTGAGTGGGTGACCTTCAGAAACCCATTAGTTAACAAGTAGCAGAGTATTACATTTGAGCCCCCATCAATGTTTAGGAGCTACTGGGTATTGGGGAACACAAGGGAAAACTGAGAAATCTTTAAGGCAAATCAGCAGCAGAGTATCATGAGTGGCAAAGGGAGGATGGAAGGTGTCCCAGACTGCAGGGTCAATGGAGGAGGGGAGGGGAGGGGCTGAGTCAGGGGCAAATGATTATTTGGTTTGTAGTATGAGAGCAATTAGGAGAGAGAAAGCATAAAAGAAATTGAGTTTTTGGAGCATATATCTACATAAAGGCGTACAGGATAGGTTGAGGAAACAAGAAAGTTGTGTATAAAGAAGAGAGTTTGGAATCTGCAGGAAATAGGTCCTGTCTGGAGAGGTCATATAGTTTGGCCATCAGCTCCCACAATGGAGACTGAAGACCAAAACATCAGCCTAAAAACTCAATTAAAACACTGTAGGTGAGCCCTGTGTCAACAAGAAGAAAGAGGGTTTTACCTGAGATATCCCGCAAGACTTGGGGCTCTGAGTAAGTTACCTTGTTGGGAGCCGTGGACCCCGAGCCCCCTCAATTCTCTGCAGCAGTGAGACTGAGCAGATTGGCAAGTGATGAATCTGGAGGTGGCAGTGATGTCGTATTCTGTGAGGGCAGGGAAGTTGATGACTTATCCACTTTCTGGCAGACAGGGCAGTCATACTTCCAGTGACCCTCTTGTTTGCAGGTGGGACAGGGTCCTGGTAGTGGCTGTGGATAAGGACAGTCTTGTGCACAGTGTTCTACCATGTTGTACTTGAGGCATGGTCCTGGAGGGGCTTGGGTTTTAAATTTGTCTTTGCCCTCGGTTTTATTTTGAGCCTTGAGTGCCACAGCCAGAAATTGGCCTTGGAATTTAGTTTGGAGCTTAGCCTGAAATTTGATCTTTACAAGACTGTCTTGCCTTTGTTGTTCCCCTCTAGTTTTGAAGACAAAGAAAGCCACATTGAGGAGGTCTCCCAGAGGGGACTGAGAGCCAAGGTTTGACTTTTAAAATTATTTGTATATCTGGTGCCACTTGAGAAATAAAATGGGAGTTAAGGAGAATTAGCCCCTTGGGTGACTCACGCTTTACACCAGTAAATTTCATGAGAGCCTCCATGAGGCAGGTCATGAACTCAGTGGGATTTCCATTGGCATGTTGGGTCTGTTCTCAAAGCTTTTGGTAGATAGCTTGTTTATGGGAGACTTGGTGAAAAAATGTTAAGATACAGTCTATCATTTGTGCCATATGTTTTGAGCCATCAGCATTAGGCTGATAATTCCATTGGGGGTCTGCATTTGGCACTGCAGTTACTCTGAAGGGATGTTCAGCGTTAGTCTGATGTTTTTCATTTGCAACAGTTTGAACTGCCTGCTAGAATTCAGCCTTTTATTGAAGAAAAAGAGTGGAAGTGAGACTCATCTAGAGATCTTTGAGGGTTAAATCATAGGAGTAAATCTTCACAAATGTATGTTCCTTGATATAATTATAGGGGTCACATTGAAGGAGCCCACATGGTGGGAGATATAAGAAAGACCCAGTGATAGAGAAAGGGACATGGACATGAACAAGGCCTTCAGTGCTGGCCACCTCATGGAGGGGAAGAAGAGGATGTGGTGAGGAAGGAGGTTGGGAGTAGCCAGAAGGTGGTAGTGGAAGAGAGGGAGAACAAGATGGCTGTGAATGGGCAGAGGAACATGATGGTTGATGGTGGGAGCAGCAATAAGATGACAGAGAGAGGAAGGGGGAAGATGGAGGGCAAGATGGTGCTGGGTAGGTGGAGTGAGATCTGGTGTGCTGTGCTGGAGGAGAAAATGGTGACAGTGGAGTAGAGGAGGAACTGGAAGGGGGAGAAGCAGGGGAAGGGGAAGACGGAGGAGAAGACAGGGAGGGGAGATTGGAGAAGATGGGGGAGAGGATGGAGGAGGAGAAAACCCTAATGGGTATGATGGAGGGGCAAGAACAGAAGGGATATCATTTCTAGGGTCAGTGGTGTTGTCAGGTAGGGGATCAGGTTATGTGGAGCAAGCCAAGAGCACGTGGGTCACCTCACATGTCTGAATAAAGGAGGGACATGCCTGGAGAGCAAAAAGGCCTGAAAAGAAGGAAGATTTTACCATTTGCCATTATGGTAGCAGAAGTTATCTAAGTCCCATAGGATAGCAAAATGAAAGGAACCCACCTATGGCCAGTGGCAGCCATTATCGGCTTTGTAATGTGGCCAAGTCATCTGGCAATATGTTTGGGTTTCAAGATTCCTTGTAGACTGTCTTATCAGGCATCAAAGCAGTGTGTCTTTCTGAGTGAGGGAGGAAATGTTTCCCCTCATGGCTGAATTAAGGGTGAGTTGAAGGCCACAAAGGCCATGTCACAAGTCCCAGGAAGAAACATTACCCTTCTCAGAAATGTGAATGAAAGAGATTCCCAATGCTTGTATCCATCAATCATCCCTGAGGGAATTAGAGGAGCATCCACAGGGTGTGATGGGGCCCATAATTTTGAAAGAGAATGAGAAACTAAGGCACGAAATCCTGAGGTGACATGGTTCACCTGTGAGAGCCTGTGAGAATCTAGCTGCATCAGTGTTGGATGGAGGCTAGTAATAGCAAGGGCAGGAACAAGAGAAAAACAGAGAGGTGGCTTATTGGTGGAGGGAGCTAAGACTGGGGGTAGCCTTTAATAGCTACTTGCTCCACCAATCTGAGTCATAGCACCAAAATGTTAGGTTTTATGATGCAGTTGAGAGACAAAGAGAGAAGGGAGGATACCTTTACTGCAGGCATCGGAACATTGCAGAACAGTACCAGATTCTCTCTGGGGAAAACAAAGAAGAGGAAATGCTTTTATTAGGCCTGGCTGGGAGAGGAGTTCAGGAGGTGGGCAAAATGTCATGTTAACAGCTGACTGAAGGAGCATCTGCATGCATGAAGCAGGAAACAGGATGATTTACTGGGAGGTGCGGTAAGAAGAAAGTTGATAAGGTGCTGTTTTTGGCTCCTTTGTCATGCTGGACCATTGCCATGATAATTTTGTGAATTACATATGGGCAGAAACCCATCAGACACTTTCCATCTGGGCCAGAGTAGACAGAGAATTTGAGCAAAGGCCTGGCTGCTGCTGGAGGGGAGAAACTTCCTGGGAATTTGTTAGTAAGAAGGCACATATCTTTTTATTGATGACAAGAAACGTATGACTTGAGAAGGGAGAGAAGAAAGGAAAACACAAAGATGATTAAGATGTTAAACCAAAAATGCAACAAAGGAAAGCAGAGGAATAGATTTAAGCAGAGTTAGGGAGGTTTTATAAAATGAATTAGGAGAACCACTAAGAAGTTGAGGAGCTGGCACAAGAGCAGGTAGAGAGTGTTCACATAAGGTGAGACTGGGCAGAATCAGGAAGCTTTGCTGGGTTCCTGGCTTCCCTGGTTGTGAAGGCTTTGCCAGATCTGGCTTCTGCATTCAGAAGGTGGCAGGTAATCATGCTTACACAGGATGCTTCCCAAGGTGCTAAGATGAAGACAAAGCAGTCCACCATCTAGATATCTGTGGGCAGCTGCTGATGGACATGCACTGCTTCCTGTGACACTCCATCTCAACACAGGCACAGATAGTGCAGTTGGCTAAGGACCCTGCCTCACCCACAGGGTTCTGCCGGAGTTGGGCCAGAATATGGGACCTTGCAGTCAAGAATTCGTGTCTCCCCTTGGCTTAGGAATACTGTGTCTCTGAGCTGTCCTCTGTATGAGGTATGATATTCCGTATGAGGTAGTATATGCTGAAGATTTGAATTTTTAAAAATTGATTATAGTAAAAGAACCACTGCCACAAATCCCCCACAAAATCTGCCTCCCTAGATTCCAACACATTTGTCCCATCAGTCCTGCCAGTTTCTGAAGAAGTTCTGGAAGTCATTTTTTCCTGAGCATGTTTAGGAGGTGTGATAAAAAGTACACAAAAATAAAGTGAATGCTGCTGCTGAATGCCACCCAATAGAAAGGCAGGCTCATAACCCATGGTCTGTCCTTATGCAGCTTAATGATAACATCTGGCACCATGCAACATCTGGCTCTTCCCCCAAATCAAAGTGATCATGAGAGGTCAATGTTCTGAGTAGATGTAGCATATCGAGCCAGAGACAACACTGCAGCTAAACACGCTTAGAAATGAGAACGTCCAGGACTGCTTCAGAAAGCAGTAAGGATGAGGAAATGAGTGTATTCAAAGTGAAGACTGCACTTTGAAAGGAACTCCTGAAAATGTGGCTTTAGTGCAGTAAATTTTTTTTTTGCTGAAACATTTATCCTATTTTTTAATATGTCAAAATTTAATAATTAAAGATGAAAGAGAACTTCAAGATGGGTGTATGTACTCTCATTCAAGAATATAAAATAATTCTTGTGTTTCTAATGAGGTCATATTTGTATCTTCAGCCTCAGGCAATGTATGACAGCATGTATCAATTTTCATAGATGATGCAATAACAATGTTCTAATTTCCCTTGGTTTGATCGGACTGACATGGTTGTTATCCTAGGCTGCAGCAGTTAACTGGGATGGATGGAGACAGTAGGTTTATTTCGAGATGTGCCACAGTTCTGGACAAGAAAAGGGAGCATATGACAGTGCAGAGCCCAGACAGAAGATGCTACCAGCTACACACAAGCTTGTCTCTGCCTGGCTGGCACCCTCTTCCCACAATGTAGAGCAGCACTTGAGCACACATTTTCTGGCTCACACAGAAAGAGTCACTTGAGGAATTTCTTTGGCCTGTTGCATTTATGATCAGGAATTTCCCAGTATCCAGCCCAGACAGAAGAGAGATAAGAACACTGCTTGTGATCTAAAAGGATTAGGGGCCACAGAAATAAACTGGTCCATGATCTTCTTAAAAACACAGTGATGGCTCTTTCTTGGGCTTGTGGATCCAGAGAAACAAGCCTCATCCTTTGTTGACTCCACCTCCTCCTCTTTACTTTTGAAGATATTTTAAGGGCTGCCTACTGTGCAGTACCTTTCAGATGAAAAAGACTGGACTCACCTGAACTTAAAGGCTCCCTTTCTGCAGACTCAGGGTCTCTGTCATTTATTTCAGGCTGCAGTCACCTGCAGGAGCATGTTTACAAGGAGATTTGAAAGTGCTTTGCACAAAATCCCATCATGAGAGGGCATCTACTTCATCTTGATGCTCTAGAGGCAAAGGTGACTTTGTGCACAGGACAATGAGTGGTCCTGAAAGCCAGTGTAAACACAATACACACACATGGTCCTCTGTCACGGGACACATCACGACTTCTCAGACTCCCTAAGAAGCAAGGCCTCTCTTCTATCTGTGTCAATGACCAGGCGGTCTGACCTGAGAAACTTCCACAACTGAGCTGGTTCTGAGGTCGCAGTTCCCAAGGATATCATGAAGTGACATTGTTGGATACAGAGCAATTCCCTTCATCACTGAGGAAAACAGACTGGATTGGAGGTGGGAGGATCCTACAACAAAGCCCAGGACCTGCATCCAGAGTGCACTGGCCACTGCACAGCTTTCCAGTGTAACTTCTAGGTAATGCTGAGAATCTACCTACATTACCTGGATGCCAGCAGAAAACCTGTCATGTTAGCTGGAGCATGATAGTCTCAATTCTGTAGACCACCATGTGGGCCATTTACACTAGGACAGACCTCACATGAGCTCCAGATTTGAGGAGATATCTTGACACAAAAGTGCTCTTGTCATGGAAGCCAGAGACAGAGAGCCTGGGCTCCTTTCATCATGTGAGGTCACAGCTAGAAGATGCCACCTAGAGCTAGAAATCAGACCTTCACCAACACAGAATCTACCACCAATTTGAACTTGGACTTCCCACCTACAGAACAGGGAGAAACACTTCTGTTGTTCAAAAGCTACATAGTTGCGCTACTTCATTATATCACATTGAATAGACTCACACAGAAATTATATACAGGCTAATACACTAAGAGGCTGAAGCAGAAAGACTGCAAGGTTGAGCTCAGCCCACTTAGTGACAGGGACTTGGGGAGACTTTAATAAATAAATAAAAAGATCTGGGGTGTAGCTGAGTGAAAAGTCCCTGGATTCAATCACAAGTACTAAAACAAAAACAAAACTGAAAAAAAAAATACCCCACAGAACACCATAAAGGCATAAAGGATGAAGCTAACTCAAATTGGCACAGAGGCAGAATCCAGCTCCACATGCCAAGTGTCCAACCTTTTACAATCTTAATACCAGTGGTGGATGAACTAATGGAAAACATGTAACACCCAGCAGAACTGAATCAGCATGGTTCTGGGTGTAGAAGGCCCACCTAAAGACTGTTGGTAATACATAAAACGAGAACCGGAGGACCAGGTGTTCTCATCTTCTGTGGAGGTCAGGTCCTCAGTATCACTGAGGATGGCTGTGGCTCTTTTAGGGGAATTCTGGTCCTTAAGTTGAGTATCACTCCCTGGCTCTAGTGAGAGCCCGGATCTCTCAGTCTGCTGGTACAGATCCTTTCCCTCCCTAACATAGACTTTCTAGTTTCCACCACTGGCCTTTTGGTCTTCTTGATGTAGACTTGCATGAGACATTGTCATGGTCTCTAGTCCTCCAGCTGGACTCAGTGAGGACACTGCCATGGGCTCTGGATCTTCTGCTGATTCATGCAGGATACTTCCCATGGGATCCAGACCCTCAGCTGGATTCTTTGGGTCTCTAGTACATGGACAGATTGTTTGTCATATTCTGGATTTGACTTTTTGGGTGAATATTATAAATTTATCTATATTATTAAAAAAATCCTATGTGTCCCTGACTAAATCTATTCCTTTGCAAACCCCAACTACAATATCCCTGTAGAATTATCTATTTCTCCTGTTATGAGAATTGACCTAACAATAAGAAAGCCAGCTAGATACTGCATCTTCAGTCCTGCTTCCCTTGCAGGGCAGTTTCTTGTATAGTCTAGTGTCTCAGATTCCAGATGAAGGTAAGACAAGGGAAGAAGTCACAACTTTTTCGCACTTTCTGTTCCCTTTATTTGAGCACAGGTGTTTCTAGCAAGTCAGCAATGATGGCCACCTTGGAACCAGAGAGGGTAGTGTGCATACACACTCTCTGCACAAACCCCAAAGAAATTCATTACTTTTTCACTTGAAAATAGCTACCCAAACATTTGGGGCAGCCCTGTCCTGGGGGTATTTGACTAACGTGCTGGGGAAAAGAGAGAATGGGACAGACTTATCTTATGTACTTTGTTGTGCCTAGAGAGAGAGAAAAGGCACATTTAGAAAAGTCATTTCTTACAGATGGCACAACCAAGACATCCAGAACAGATCTAGGCCTTTCCCTAGGATCCTTGGGATCTCTGTATTCTTGGGTGCCTCTAGTGGCTGCCCAGGTCCTTATGATTCCCTCAAGCAGCCTTTGACCTTCCCTATGGATCCTGTAAACAGACAGCCTCCCCACAGACAGGATAATCTCCCCTCATGTTCCACTGCCTGCCTTTATCTTGTCCCTTTCAAGACTGGCTTGGAGTAGGTCTAGGGTAACCAGTTTCTCCCTCTGCCGTTTGAGACATTCATTCTAACACTAGGGAAGTTTCATGCAAACCAGGATGAGTGGGCCGCCTCCACAGGGCCTGCCTCTCTCTCCACTCCAATCTCACACACACAAAAGAGCCCTCTGTGTTTCATGAGACCTTTCCTTCTCTTTCCACCCCCATCTCCATGTAACTCCTGCAGACAGCCTCCTCCAGGAAGGCCCACTCTGACAGCTAGAAAGTGTCCCTGGGATGGCCTAATGGTGCCCCAGCCAGGAGAAATGGCCAATCTGGGGAAAATGGAAGCTCTAAAAGCCATGTTCACGAGAACCCTTCCTCTGCATTCAGCAAGCTGAGAATATCTGCATCCATCAATTAGCACAGGCCCTGATGATTGATTTGGAAGAACTGGAAGAGCCTTGGAGGCCTGAGGGAGAAGTTTAGGGGACTTCAAATTTCTTCCCTACTTCTTCTCCCTCACTCTTCACCCTCTCTTTCCTCACAGCCCCTGGTCCCTCCTCCCCTTCCTTAACCTCACACCCCTTTCCCCTGCCCATCACCACCTCTCCTCTCTGGCACGCACAGATGCAGATGCCCCCTGCCCTGCTCACCAGGGGCACCTGCTATGCAGTCTCAGTGAGCTGGAAATGCCTACTCGGGAAGCCAGGCAGATGAACAAGTCCATCTTTTCAGTCCATTCACATAAAACCAATTTACCTTCGTAACATGGATGATGAAAACTCTTTTTTGCAGTATGAATTGCAGTGAACTTTATAAACAAAGATTATTGGTTTTGTTTTTAGAAAATTCATGAATCTAGTAAAATTAATGCCTCCAGAGAACGTCCTTCCTAGGAACACAGCTGTAGCTCACAACCTGCTTGGGTCCAACTCAGCAGGGACTCTGGTTAAATTAAACTCCGTGACTCTGTGGTAAATTAAGGGAGTTAAAGCAGCAGGAGTAAACATTTCTGTTTCTAAAAATGAAGGAATTCCTACTGCAACCTCATCATCAGATCAGCACAACAGCACTGATGGCTTCCCAGCCTCAAATCCTGGAAGGTTCCATGTGTCTGGGATTCCTTTCTGGGACTCATTCACCATCTCATTTTTCACATATGGCTGAAGATCTATTGCAAATGTAATGCGGATGTGATCATGAATAAAAAGCACAAAAACTACTCACTCTAAGGCATTTTTACCACCAGTAAGCTTGTCTAGCCTGCTGATGTTGGTGGTGATTCTCACTACTTTAAGTATAAAGTTCAAACCACTGGGCTGACAGTAGGTACAGAAGTCAGTCCTGGCCATACTGCTTCCTGTTTTCTCTCAATAGAGCTATGCTAATTTTCCCAGAATACTGCAAGATTGTGTTATTTCTGCCCTCAAGCCACACTGTCTCTAGGGCAAGGGAAAGCACTCTGTGCCAAGTGTCCTTCAGAGGGGAGAACCATTAGTGCATGAAAGATGAGGCCATCAACATAATAAACACGATCTCACGTGACTTGTGAGACCTCTTCCATACAGGAGGCAGAGGAGATGGTGTGGATCTGGGTGGCCTGCGTTCACACACCCTTATCTCTGTGTTTTATAAACTTTAACCTTACATTTGCACATTTTGGACATTAACTAAATGTGGATGCTCATGTGTCCAAAAGCAACATTTAACCTCAACATGTAAAGCAACTGCTACCAGCATAATGGAAAATCTAGGGTATTCCATTTAAATGTTTGAAAATTCCTAAGTAGTTGAAACACTGAGTGATAAATGACCATGTTCATATCTAGTTGACTGAGAAGAAAAAGGTAGAAACTTCCACAGAACTTGTGTGTCCTGGCTTTCACCATTCATTTTTCCTTAAAAAAGCAAGCTTGTTCTTTAGAGATGGTTGTTTCTTATAATTAGACATTGAAGTGCTTTTCTTGATGGTAGCAGTTTTTAAAACACAGACCTGGGTCTATTTTCTGTTCCTTTAATTTTATTTTAGCTGATTCAGTCAAGAACCCAACTGCTTTGTGTCAAAGTTCACCCTACAACAGTAATTGTGCTGCACAATAACAATCTGTCTTCCTGAATGTGGTGAGGAGTGCAAGGTAATAAAACCACAGCCATGTGCATGTGGGATGCTTTTCCAGCCCCTGAGGACCCACTGGGAATGGGCTGGAAATGGTCCTGCAGCATATGAGGGACTCACTCTGATCAGGATTCAGAGCCTGACTCCCTAACCAGAGGCTAAGAGCAGAGTTGCTTACCAGTTACCAAAAATTCCCTTCAAATCTGGTAGCATTCACTGTAACTTGGTGAGCAAAATTCTACCACATTTTAGAAATTTTTTCCCCTTGTGGTCACTTTGGGAAAAATGAATTCACTGTTGGTTCTGCAGTGGTAGTGGGAAGAAAGGAGAGAGAGCTTGGGGGTGCATAGTTTAAGAAGGTGATGCATCTTGATCCTCGTCTCTAATACTTCATCACAGCCATGGTGCAAAGCTGACTTTGAGCCATCAACCTCTCTGAATCAGAAGCTTCACTGAAAACTTCACAGAAGGGATGGAAGCTCTTAGCCATGCCTCTCTTGGGCATGGAATTTTGTTTTGCTGAAGTTCAGAGCATGGCACTTACTTTTCCTGTTCTTGGTCAGTGCAGGATAGAACTCAAAGTAGACAGGCTGCTAGGCTAAGGGGCCAGAATTAGACAGGAGAAAGAGGAGTCTTCCCCAGTAAGAAGTGGGCCATAAGCCCAGGTTATGCAAGACTTTGTGCCTTGGTAATTAGATCATTTAACTCTGTGGGCATGTTGACCTCACCTCTAGGGTACAGACTGAGGCCCTAATCTTAAGATACTTGCTCAAAAATGGGCCACTCAGCATACAAGTGGCAGGCTTGAAGTGTAATTCAGTTCCAACAACCAAGCCTAGTCACTTCCTTCCCTCTGTTGTGCTCTCTCAAAGCACAACTTCTAAGGGGGGTACAGAGCACAGCCACCTGATGGCCACAACTCCCTGCCCTTTGAATCCTTTCTGTGTCTGTCCTGGTAGATTCTAGATGCATCTTTACATCTCCTTCAAGGCTTAAATAGATTAGATAAAATGGATTATCTCTATGATATTACTTACTTAGTCTAGTGGTTGGTTGATTGTGTCAACTTGAGACAGTTAGAAGCTAACTAAATGGGTTTAGCAATTCTACACCCAAGGATGTAGAAGAAGACCCACCCTAGGGTTATCACCTCGAGGTATAAAAGGAGAGGAGGAAGGACAAATCTATGCCATTCTTGGGAGAAGCTCCAGTCTTCACCTTTAGTTTGGACCTCACCTCCTGGCTTCCAGTACAGACTCTTCAGCTTCCCAGCATAGACTGTTCAGCTTTTCTTCACAGAGCCTTGGCCTTCTGTCGCGGACCCATCAGCCTGCTGGTGTTGACTTCACAAGACACTAGGGTGAACTCCAGATCTTGGATTGAATCCTTCGGCCTCCAGTGCATAGACACCCTCTGCACGCTTCCTCATTGGACTCTGTGACTAACTACCGTAAGCCAATTTTGTTGTTTCTGTATATTCCGGGTTATATCTGTTCTCTCTAGTAAAACCCTGACCAAATACACTTAGATAAAAACCCAAATCATGTGCCCTCCTTGTTTAGCTCCAGGGCGTCTTCCAGTCAGGTTCTTCTCTCCTCTCCTTCTTTCTTTTTCTTAGCAGTTTTACTCCCCAAACCACACACACACCTAATGGGGAAGTCTCAAAGCTTAGAGTTTCTCCCTTCACTTCCTCCAGGAAAAAGAAAAAGTCCTCATCATCATTGTCATGCCCAGTTTATAGCCCACCAATGAGGCCCTTGATCTGCCTGCCTCATCCATTCAACTGGGACAATCTGCTCTTGAATCTATAAATCCTAAAGAGCCACCTTTACACTTAAGAACTGCAATGACTCTCATTTCTACTGGGTCACCAACCAAGACTGTGAGTCAGAATCACTCATGGAACTCTTGACTAAACCACACAGAGGGCTTCCTGTCTGTGAAGATGCTGATACAGTACCCAGCATGTGGATTTTAGTCAAGCTGCAGCTCTGTTCCAGGCCTTACTGCCGTCTCTGAACTCCAAACCTCCTCCTGCCTGCCTGGGCTCCTTGAGCTCAGGGTGGGAGTCAGTGGCCAGGTCCCCAAGGCAGGGGCACCAGAAAGAGAGGCTGCCTTCTTCTGCTGTCTCCTATGGCCTCCTGTGGCCACAGCTTCTCCTCACAACAGCATCCTATGCTACATTTGCAGTTATGCTGACACTTCATGCAAGGCAAACCAGCCTCATCCTGACCTGGTGGCCCTTACCTGTAATCCCAGCCCTTTGTGATGCTAAGGCTGAAAGACAGATTTCACCCTGGGGGATTTAGCAACACAGCAAGGCCCTGCCTCAAAGTAAAAAGTAAAAGGGAGCTGGGGCTCATCTCAGTGTGAAGGTCTAGGATTAGTCACCAGCTCTTCAAAACAAACAGAACTGATGTCTCTGCTTTTTCCAGCTTGTAGATGTGTATCATCTCCTTGGCCCAGGGCCCCTCTTCACCCTCAAACCCATCAGTGTGGGAGCTTCCTGTCTCCTCCTCCATTCCACTCGCTGACCCTGGCCTCCTCCTGCCTCCCTTTTGTGGAGATTCCTTAAGAGGCCCACACAGACAGCCAGGATGCTTGCCCCACACTGTAACCTTAGTGAAACCCCAATCACACAATCTCTTGCCACAAGCGGTCACATTCACAGGTCTCAAGGACAGCTTAGGTCAGAAGGCACTATTCTACCCACCATCATTAGTAGTAGAGAGATGACGTTTATCCCTCTATGTAGTCTCAGACACGATATTTCAGCCCTGACATCAGACAGCACACTAAAATAATGTGCTCTGTAAACCTTCTCATCACTGGAGAAGCTACAGTTTTCAGCATATACAGAAAGGAAGAAAGCCAAAGTATCAGTGTAAGTCCATGGTGGAGATGCGACCTAACAAATGCAGGACCCTTCTTACCATTTCGCTTCTAGAAGAAGCTGGAAGCAACAATCTGACCTTCCCCACTTCTCTCTTCCCTTATTTTCATAACAAAACTTCAATGCTGATAGAAAGCATCAGAGGAACTTTCCACTATTAATGAAGTCAGAAACCTCTCATTCCATTTCCAGGCCTCCTCAGGGCCACTGTGACAGCCCTGATGGTTGCACTGACCCCTGCAGCTGAAGTCCCCACTATGCTGTGGGACATGGTCAGCCACTCCCTGGCTCATGCCAGCATTCCCAGCAAGGATGCCAGTGTCCTCGTGAGGTCAGACAGATGACACCCAAGAATCAGACCATGTCATCATAGTCCTACGTTCCTGTTAAGCTTGTAACCAATACCTGTCTGGGTCTCAGCTAACTGCGTGGCCCATTCCACATGGCCTGTGCTGCAGACAACCTGGAAAGGTGCTGTCCTTCTGTAAAGGCAGTAATGGGTGGGCCCGGCCACCTGGGGACAACATTGGATTGCAACATGCAGATGAGGCAGAGCCAAAGATCACAAGATCATGAGGTTCATATTAAGTTAGTAAACAAAGGGGTGAGGGAATGTCTGTACAACTGTGCTGGTCTTATTTTCTACTAATATCATATTGACATCCTGTTTGCTTAAATCTCACAGCTAAAAGTAAAACCTGCCTCATCTTCCTGTTGGAACAACTGATCTTAGCTCTTGCCTGTCATTTACCTGAAGGGCAGGGTTTTTTTTTTTTTTTATGCTTTTATTTTTTGCTCTGAAAAGGAAAGCTAAAAATTGTTCCCTTCCCCAAACCCAGGCTCTCCAACACTAGCAGATGCATATATACACTGGAAATGCCATTTAAAGTGCTTTCCTGGAGGCTGTGGGTTTCCATTCGTATTTCACACTTCTCTGTGTCTGTCTTTGAAGCAGGAAGATAAGGTCACACCATTCACTGAGCTTCATGACTTCTCTGACACGTGTCCTGGAAGCTGATGTGGAAGAGGAACTGGAATCAGAATAGATTTGTCAGACCTGGTGTGTGTGGTGTGCAGGAGCAGATGTTGGGGACAGTCGGGACATAAGGAATCTGCCTATGGGACAATGATACTTTCCAGATGCATTCAGCAGAGAGGTGGAGACATGCTAACAAGGCCTGACAGTCTGGGAGTATGGGTGGTCTCTCTTGCAAACAGTCAATAAATAAACAAGCAAATCTACAAGGGAGCAC
Organism: Cavia porcellus; assembly: GCF_034190915.1. Lineage (NCBI taxonomy): Eukaryota > Metazoa > Chordata > Mammalia > Rodentia > Caviidae > Cavia > Cavia porcellus. The sequence goes on from NW_026947506.1 coordinate 19,617,700, forward strand.
CTTCCTGATAGTTCAGATCCTGAAACCTAGAAGACCACATTGGTAAATTTCTCAGCTGCCACCTAGAAAATGAACAAAAGAAGAATAGCAGGGAGCCCTTTTCTACTTCCTGCCATTTTTATCAGAGTTCAACCTTTCTTCATCATGTAAGTAGTCAAAGCTGGTACAAGCTGGCTGGGGACACATCAAATGCTCTATCCACAGCCTGGCTCATTTCCAGGGAGTTGAAAGGGACCATCATTCAGGCTCACACCTGTGAGTCACCAGCCAGCCCTGGGAGGAACTCATGCGATGATATGGAGAGGGCTGTTTTTCACTGTCCCCAAGTTGTGTACATCACAGTGATACTGCTGTGGGCCTAAAGGAAGCTACAGAAGTCCCTGCTGGTCAGAAGAAAGCAGCAGAACTGGATAGGACACTCAGAGCTAAGCATCACCAGCAAGTTGTTCTCTGAAGCATCTACCTTTCGTTTTGACTTTCCAAAACAGATGCTCTGTTCTGCCTACTGTTTATTTATTTCATGCCACCATGTTCACAAAGATGTAGCACTTGTCCCAAACAAGGCTGACAGTCCCCGAGGGCAGGAGTCAGGTAAATGTTCTTAGCACCTGCTCCATGCATGGCCACAGTCACATCAGAAGTATTTGGTTTTCCACCACTATCTTCTCACTGGGTGGTTGCTTAAAACTAAAAAAAAATTCTGAAAAAAAAAATGTTTGTTCCAACAAGGTTTCTTAAAGTACACAAATACTGGTTGCCTTTGCTTTTCTTGGAGGCAAGGTCTTGTCATGCAGTTGAGTCTGGCCTTGAACTCACTATATAATCAAGGCTGGCCTTGAAGATGTGGAAATCCCCCTACTTCAGACTCCTGAGTGTTGAAATTACAGGTGTGCACCACCACATCTTGCAAATATTGACAGTCCTTAATCAAAGTATGTCTTAAATAGGATATATCTGGACCTCTCCCCTACTAGTGTAGCAAAATTATACTTAGAGGACTTAAAGGGTTTCCTAAATATATATGAACATACTAATGAAAATAAAGGTAGATTAAACTTCATTTTAACTTCTGAGGAGCAACTGATCAAACAGAGTACTTTGGTTTTCACCCACCCATTTGACAAACATTTGAGTGTATATATCTCAGACATTGTGACCTTTCAAAAAAATTCCAAAATGTCTATTTAATACACATGATAGTGCAGAATTCTCTATTGTGTATCAGGTAGCAGCTTCCAAAAATTCTATCAAAAATCTAAAATGTAAGCACAAGGTCTTGGAGTTCCACAATCAACACCCTCCAGCACAGGACACAGCTTAGAGAAACGAGAGGTCCCTGGCTCTAGTCAAGCAAACTATTGACACTTGTGGCATTGGTTTTGGCAACCAATTTAAAGTGTGTTTTTTGAGACAACCAGTTTGCACCCCAGTCTAGGCAAGATCACAGCATGATCCTAATTAAGGCCAAATATAAGCAATAGAAAAGATATGCAGCTTCTTTTTTATTGTAAAGAGAATAAAACAAAAGAGAACAGAACAAAACAAATCAGAACAAAACAAATGCAAGCAACACAATAAGAAGCACAAGTGCTATGGGAGCCAGCTGTAGCAGGGGAGGAAGGCGGTCCCCCCTTGAGCCGAAGTTAGAGTTCTGACATGTCTTGGCAAGTCCTATGAAGGGACAGGTAACTATAGGCTCTTTATGAGAGAAAATCCACCCTAAATAAGAAAGAGCACCCAGGGCTGAGGATTTAGCTCAGCGGCATAAGTGCCTGCCTGGCAAGGGTGAGGTCATAAAGTTCGATCCCCGGTACCAAAGAAAGAAAGAAAGAAAGAAAGAGCACCTGAGGCTGGATTCAGAAGAAAGATGTCATCACCACTATAGAATGACAGCCACTCAAGGATGCCCCTGTAGGACCTAGAAGAGAGAGCATGCCTAGTGTGAGATGCAAAATAACTGTGTCACAAGACATTTGTGGAACACACTGACCCAGCACATTTGAAATTCTTATACTGTGGTAAAACAAATCAAAAGAAAATGATGCCAGTCTATGCCAGTTTACCAGAGACTATCACCCCATCACCTAAGGACTCCAAGATATTAGTGATAGTGTGCCATTAAGACAGTGGACCTGTAGTCATGTTAGGCTGAGAACCAAAGGGTCTAGGGAAATGCTCAATAGGAAGGCAGTGGCAAAATGAGATGTCAAGTGAAGGACTCCATCCCACCCAGGAAGTGATAGATCCTCCATAATGAGGTCTACCCACTGGAGGACTGGCAGTCCTGCTGTAGAAGGATGATCAGCCTCATAGTGCTTAGCATGTGGGAGAAGTATACTCTCTGATACATGGACTCACATATTGTCCTCTTTCAGTAACAAAGGATTGTGTAGAATAGAACTCCCCCGGGGATAATTAGGCCAGGTTCAGAAGCATCATCTTGAATCTTGGCCAGAACACATTACTTACACCCCAGAAGGGAACAGATAATGCAATGAAGATGCAGACAGAAAGCTGACCTGGTCGGGCTTGAGGTCGAAGTGGACAACAGTTCCCTCCCAGTTACCATGACATGCTTGAAGACCCCAGAGGTGCTTTTAAAGAATGATATAGAGCCACAGAACCGGACACATTAAATTCCTAACTTTATTAAAAAATACAGTAGAAAGTTCTACCTGAACCACACAATTGATACCTTATTTCAGAAAATAATACAAAACAGATGACAGAGCTGTGCATTTTTAAACGTTCATAACAGAACACAAGAACAAAAGTTGAAGGGGTTTGCAGGAATACCAAGTGATTCAGTGAAAACTGGAAGCAATTGCCTCAGTCTCTTAGAATGCAATGGAAGAATGAAAACCTTTGGTTAGAACTGAGAGGAGCTCAAGTCCACTTGAAAATCTGGGCCAGAGTCCTTTAGGACATCCCTGAACTGTATTTAGAGAACAGTGCTAAAGGGGAAGATTCTTGTCACAGCAGATCAGAAAAACCCACCACTTCATTATACAGGTGAATTCGAGGATGATGCTAATGTCTTAAAAAGAGGACTCACTTCCATCATCTTATCTTTGGTGAGCTGTGTGAGACAGGAGGCTATTTTTCTTCCCCACTTGCCCACGAAGAAGTTAAAGCTTAGAAAAATTCACTAATTTTACTTCCCCACAATAAGGGATACACTTTGGGTTTGAAGGAGGTTTAACCCCCAGTTTTGTTTCCTCAAAGGGCATGGGTTTACAGTTTTCCCTCTTGATTTAGAATTTTATAAAGATTTGGTGCTTCTTACTCCCAACTTTAGGCTACAGGTACAGTGGGTGTCCTTTGGAGTTGAGAATGTGTGTGAAGAGTCACTTGAACATTTTGCTCTGAACAGCATCAGTATAAACACTGCTCTTCTCCCTTCGTTGGTTTAAGAAATCCTCTGCATTTTAAGGTAGAACTCTTTAGGCCCTCAGAGAAATGCTGATCTTGAACCTATCCTATTGTGGTTGCCAAGCTTCTACACACGGCCTAGTTTATCTCTTTGAGGGCAGCCATGTGCACAGCAAGTTTGATGCACATGAAGTCTGCTCGTCTGATTTCAAAGACAGATGCTGTCTGGGTTTGGAAAAGAGGGAAGAAGATTTGAGACTCCATAGGTCATCACTGAAACATCTGCTTAAAACAAAAACACAGAGTAGTCCTTACACATGATGTCTGTACAAAGCCCTATAGTAAAGCATATAATTATGAGTGGATTTTTCACATTAACCACTTTTTGGAGGGGAAATGGAAACATTTTGATTTGGAGTTTCATCCATAGTTCATGAACAGACTTTACCAGATACCTATTTATCAGAATAATGTAATGTACTAAATATTAACAGTGATACACAAAATCCACACTCTTATAAGTATAAAGAACATTCCTCAAATCATAAATACTTCAACCAGTCAGAAATAATGATGTTGTGATAATTGATAAATGACTGAATGACCTCAGACAATCCATTTTATTCTGAGTCTTGGTTATTCTATCTTCACACAATGCCATGTCCCCCAGAAAGCCGCTATGAAATTTATAAACACAAATAGGATTGAAATGTACAAATGCGCCCATCACGTTGGCTTCAAATATTAAGCTTAGTGATACAAATGAAGCTTTGGCACCCTGACTCCCCCACACTGTGTCTGGGCTGAGCCCAAGTGTATCCCACTGGCCAAGAGGACCAGGGTGTGAAAAGTGCACAGCTGTGGTGACTTTTCTTCCAAATGGTTGGAAAATGCTTGTGTTTTCCTTGATACCAAGTACACATATGGTAGTCTTTGGGGTGTTCAATAGTGTATGCACCAACTATGTATTTGCATAAAATTTCAAAGGACTTTCTTGATATATACAGCATAACAGCCACTGTCACAATATATTTACATAAGTTATACCCAGGTATTATTAAATAAACTTGCAATTGTCTGCTTTCCTAAGGAGAGGCTTGTCTGGGGAGGTAGTAATCATTTCACCTCACTATAGAAAGTCACACAGGCTGACACGCTCCCCTTAGCCATGCTGGAAGCAGCCTGCTCTTGCCCATTAACAGGAGCAGCAAAGGCTCAGAGCAGATTCCTGTGCCTCCTCTTTCTTGAAAATGCCTATTCTGTTAATAAACATGATCAGCTTTGAGAAGTGCAGTAAGCACCACCTTTCTGAGGTCCAGAGGGAAGGATGAAATGGATGGCCTTGACCTTCAGCACACAGATTCCCCCCAAGCTGTCACATCACTAGCCTGGCTGCCCAGCGTTCCACTTTTAAGGACTTAGCCAGATGTGAAGGACAGTGAGAATTCCTTAGCAACTATGCCAGCACTCACCTCTTTCTTTCAGAGACATTAGAAAAATACCTATATAATTTACATCAGTAATCCCTGATCACATCTTATACTATAAGAAGTTAGTGGGGAGCTCCATGATGCCAGACTGCTACAAACCAATGGGTAAGGTTGGGGGAAAAGCAGTTCTTCATTGCAGAACATCTCTTATCCTCTAATGCAGGGAATGCCCAGCTTGAAGATACAGGAAATGATATTTGTCAAACTCTTTTGACCACAGAACTTTTCTGTCATGGCACATCAGCACATTCTGGTGCCACATAACAAGAATACAATTTGCAAGTGCTGATTAATGCCTTCACTTCTGCAGGTGTGTCCTGAGAATCCACAGCTACAGGTTTTCCTAGTTGAGATCAATCTTGGGGAGAATATTTATTTAAACAAGTTTTATGTTGAGCAGCAAATAATTGATCAATCAGTTCTATTCCATACCATTCTTTTCATCCTGTTTAAAAATGCTATATTAAGTAATATATTTTTCTAGTATGCTTTTCTCGACTCCAAAAACCATTCTGTTATTTTTTATTTATTTACATTATTTTGTTTTTTATTTGTTATTTTATAAGAAACAGTATAAGTAACTCGGGATTTTCCTTATGATTTGTTTTCAGGATAATATTGATTTTTTTCAGAATTTTTATGTGTCTTACTATAAGACAAAAAGAATTCTAAGCTTCAATATAGCCCTTTTGTAATCTATAAACCAGGTCACCCTCCCAGTGACTGACATTTCTGGAACATTTATAAATACCATAGTATGAAAGCTTTCCCTCACACATCTTCTGAAAACAGCTGGGTACAAATTTCCCAGGAAGATTATGTGGGATATGTGGTTTCTACACATTTAAAGGAGATAATGAGAAATATCTCAGCCTTGTCCCTCTCCTGTCTTTTTCAGCCTGAATCTGAATCCCTCACCCTGGGAAGTCTCAAAAATTTACAAGTGGTAGACTGGTGGATCCCTTAGAGAACCTCAGCAGGTGGTGATGGCAGAAACACAAATCCTTAGAAAAGGCCTATGTACCCAGTGTGGCTCCCTGAGCTTGGAACTCACAAGTGAAGCTGAAACCAACCAAGCTCCTGTAGAGGCCAAGTAAAGAGCAAACCCAGGTAGAGCTTTGGGGACCAAGCAAAGACAATTCTCATCATTCTTAGCTATGACCTCAAATTAGGCTTAATATGCACAAATAATTTTATATTTAGTGTCCACGCTCTACAAGTATATCATTGCCTCACACATTATCTTTTAATAGTAAATATTCATAAATTTTTGCTGAAGAATGCAATACCGCTTAGTATTCTACATTCCGTAGTTAAAATACTAGCCAGAACTTTTTCTTTTCTTTTTTTTTTTTTGTTTTTGTTTTGTAGGAATCATTTCTGAGGCTTTGCACCGAGTCACATCCCCAGCTCCTTTGTATTTTATTTTTGAGACAAGGTTTTGCTAATTTGCCCAAACTGAACTTGCTTCTGCCTCTTTTCATGATTTCCATAATTAAAATGTCATTTCTATTTAATATTTCATGATGATGATGAAATTTTGCATAATGAACTCACAAGCATTTTTTCCAAATTCTGTTTTTTGATAAGCACAGCCTCTGTATTAACTGGAATATGAACCAGCCTGATCAAGGGGGTAAATGACCAAATCCCAGCCAGCTGTCCACCTTCTACATGAAGCCAGCCAGGTGGTGAGACAATGACAAGGTGTCTCAACCTCACTCAGGACAGCTCTTCCCCTTCAAGGGTGCAGCCTGGGGCAGGTGCCTCCTGCCAGGTGGGAGCAAGACTGAGTGTCAATCAAGGTGTCTCACTGCACAGGGATGAAAAATCAAAGGACAACAGTGATACTAATAAAGCCAGAAAAAAATTAGAAAAGTGAGCTGCTTTATATGTAATCTAGAGCTGGATCCCACGTGTGTATCACATGAAAGACTTGTATACAAATCTGTATCATCACATGTAAAAAAACAGCAGAAACCAAGGACTTTGAAACGCTTTGAACTCAGCATCTCTTTCCATGATTCATAATTCTGAACCTACTAAAAGTAGTGTCAGTTGCACCTGCCTATTGGTATCCGAAACTAAAACCAAGAAGTTTTTTGAAAATTAATATAATATGGTGTGTTATCACAATGTAATAATAATAGAAATAAGGCACAGCACAAATGTAACACCCTTGGATCATCCCAAACCATCCCTTGCTCTGTAAGGTGTCCTTTACACACTGCTCCCTAGTGCCAAAAAGGTTGAGAACCATTGATATAAGTAACACTTTTTATGTTACTTTATATTAATTATATTCTTTATGCTAATTATATTTTCCAAAACAAAAAACATTACTAGGAAGAATGGTATTATTTCACATTTTTGCAAATCATTTTACTCTCTTAATAGATATTGAGTTTTCCAGTTTCTTTGGATTTCTTGTACTGTGTTCTCTCAGGTGTAATACAAAAAGAAAATTCAACCAAACATTTGTAGTTGGTGGACAGACGAGGATGTTAAAAGGCACTTTATATAATTGTTGGTGCTCTTCTTTGATAATGTAACAATATTCAACACTTAGTAGGTGGTTGAGGTCTGGAATACAAAAGTGCATCAATCAACCATGCTGTTGCATTAAAGGAATTTCTGTCTTGTATTTTCAGTTAATATTCTACTCTTGTGAAATTTTTTGTTAATACCATACATTAGTCTTTTAGAAAGTATTGATTTAGGTAGATCTTCCAAATGCTAGTGTATTTTATTGTTAAGTATCAAAAATAAATTACATTTACTAATACCATCTTTTCAGAAAAATGTAAGAAACCTGTCTAGCTCACAGTGACAGATAAAAATTTTCCAAAGTTCTAATTTTCAATTGAAACCTTAAGTTTAATCACTGGCAACAAGTGCTGTCACTTGTTTTCCTGCAAGATCTATGTACTTTTAATTTTTGAAACAGTTTCTGCTAACTGCTAAAGTCTCCATACCGAGGTGCCAGGAAGATGGTGAAGTGGTAAGCAGCAGAGAAAACAGCCACTCTGAGAGTTGCTGTTCAGGTATAGCAGCATCGTGAGGAAGGCAAGAAGGCGGGAAGTGGGTCCACTGAACCCAGGAAGAATCCGTAACATGAATAAAGCTCACAGAGCGACTGAAGTGACAAACTTCAGTGAAGATGGAGGTAGTCAGTGGTGCCTTCTCCCTGAGATAGGACTCACTGCACAAGAGGAGCAGTTTGAATTGTGTATGCAAGGTGACAGTGATGGTGATGGCTGGTGACTCTGGAGGCCTCTCCAGACTGACACAGCAGTGGAGTGGAGCAGCAGATAAGAAGGACTGCAATGGCTGTGGTGAGTTCAGATGGCTTAGTCCTCCTGTGGGAGAAAGCAATTGACTGGGACCATCTTGGAGATGGGCTGACTGAGCTCAGAACCCAGAACTGCTGCTGAACCCATTCGGTGGCTCTCAGCTGGGCTCAGGACCACCGAAATTGCTTCAACATTGGTGAGCCCAATGACTCTGATCTTGGGGCAGGCCAGCTGAGATTATTCACTATCCTGTCAAAAAGCTACTGTTGGCTTGCTGGGATAGATCTGCATGAATCAGGACTCTGTCTCCACAGGTTATAACTAGTGAAAGCAGCGAGAACCCTGGAAGAACCAGCAAGAACCCTGGAAGTGGACGATTTCGTTTGCTCTGTCTTTCTCTCTCTTTCACCTTTATTGTTTCAACTTGTTTTTATGAGTGTGAACTGGATTCCTAGCCTCTTTGTGGTTGTGGTTCTGTTCTATTCTTCCTTTTATCTCTTCCATCTTTCTTATCCTTCAGTCTTCTGCACCAATTTTCCAAAGTTAGTGGGATTCCCCTTTCATCCTCCAACCTTATATCTAATCTCTTCCTCATCTTCCATTTCAATATTTTCTCCTTAATCCACTTTGAATTTTAACCTTGTAGGACAAAATAGACACATTAAGAACTTGAATACCATATACAATTTCCTGATTTGTTTTAGATTTTGTTATATAACCCAAAAAAATCTAGTTTATATGGTTAAAAGTGGCAAATTAAATATTAGCTCATGTTTTCATTTTCTAGGCTGTATATGATGCTGTTGGTACAACTATAGCCAAAATTCATATAATTGTTCTAAACAGCTGTTGGTCCTGGTATTCCACAACTGAGACTGACAAATGGTCACATAAAATACTGTGGCCAAACAACAGGGACTAGACAAAACAAGCAATAACTTTTCATCTCCAATAAACTGAAAACATAAGGCCTTCCAACAGACTCAAAATACAAAAACCAGCTATACCTGGAAGACATCTCAGAGAGATAATCATCATCTACTGGTCCTAAATACTAGCAATTAATTGAACAACCATAGGCAATTTACAAGCATCAACCCAGGAATTAAACTTAAAAAAGAAAAAAGAAACTTAAAGAAAAAAGAAAAGAAAATGAGAAGACACTTAAACAAAATGCATCCCCACACATCGAGTTCACCAAAGGCAAATTCAGGGTGCAATGAGGTAGGAAAATCCAAAATCCTCCCATCAGGCCTCCCTGATGTGGTAACAACAAAGCGATTGAATGAGACTCTGGAAAAAAATGAAATCAGAAACAATTTTTCAGATAACTACAGAGATGGTGTCCAAAATAAAGACCATGCTTAGTGATGCTAGAGCAGACATAGGCAAAAATTTATGACAGTAATTTATGGAAGTTCAGCATCCAAAATGCAGATTCAAGCAGATATCCAGGAGAATAAAAATCCCACTGAAAATATCTGAAGCACATTAGGCCAATGTGAAGACAGGAACTCAGATATTGAACACAGGCTTGTACTCAGTGACCAGAAAAACAAAGATGTATCAAAAATAGAAAGGGATCATGAGAAATTAGTCAAGCAGCTGCTAGAGGAGACAAAAAAGAATAACTTGAGATTGACTGGCAATCAATGAAAAAGGAGGAGATACCACAAATGACATTTAAAAAGTTCACAGATGCCATGGCAAAAAGTTTCCTGATAGAAAAAAAGAATTTGACGTACAGGTAAATCAGGCATATAGCTAGCCAATTACCAATGATCAAAAAATCTACAACCAGGTGTATCATAGTCAGGATTCCAGAAAAAGCTTTTGACAATGTCCAGCACCCATTGATAAATATCCTACAAAAATAAGAACAGATGGTCTTTATCTCAATCTAATAAAAGCCATATATGACAAACCAACACCAAATATCATAGTACACAGACAAAAACTGAAAACCAACTCTCCAAAAATCAAGAACAAGACAACGATGTGCACTGTCTCCTCTCTTACTCAACATAGGCTTAGAAACTTTAGCCAGAGCAATTAGATAAGGGAAAGAAATAAAAAGAATAAATATAGGAAAGGAAGAAGTTAAGCTATCATCATTTACAGGTGACACAATACTCTACATAGAAGACACCAAATGTCACTGAAAAATTGGTAGATTTAATAAGCAAATTCAATAGCTTAGCTGGAAACAAAGTCAGCACTCAAAAATCAATAGCATTCTATACACAAACAACAAACTCACTGAGACAGAAATCAGTAAAACAACACCTTTCACAATAGCATCCAAAAAGCTGAAATACCTAGAAACTAACCTAATGAAGGATGTAAAAGACTTCTACATTGAAAACTACAGTACTCTTAAAATGGAGATTGGAGTGGACAGTAGGAAATGGAGAGATATCCCATGCTTTTTGGTAGGAAGAACCAATATAGTGAAAATGGCCATACTTCCAAAACTGTTACACAGATTCAATGCAAGCCAAAAAAAATTCCAGTAGTATATCTCGCATAATTAGATAAAACTACCCTAAAATTCATTTGGAACCAGAAAAGATCTAGAATATCAAAGGATATCCTGAGCAACGAAGGCAAGACAGGGAGTATTCCAATTCCTGACTTGAAGTTATACTATAAAACTACTGTAATAAAAGTAGCATGATACTGGAAAAAATAAAAAAGACCTGAAGATCAATGGAATAGACCAGAAGATACACAAATAACTCCAGATACACTAAGCCACCTTATCTTTGACAGAAGTGTGAAACACATTCACTGGGAGAAAAATAACTTCTTAATAAATGGTGCTGGAAAAACTGGCACTGCACATGCCTAAGAGTAAATCTGAACCAATATCTTTCATTACGCATTAAACTAAATTCAGAATGAATCAAAGATCTCAATATTGAAAGAGAACCATTAAATCTGCAGGAAGGTAGTGTAGGTAAAACTCTTGAAGACATTGTTGTAGGCAAAGATTTTATTAACAAAGCCCCAACTGCACAGGAATTATCACAAAGAATTAACAACTGGGATCTCACCCTATTGAAAAGCTTTTATCCAGCAAGAGAAACCCGACAGTAAAGAGACAGTGCATAATGTGGGAAAATGTTTGTCAGCTGTTACTCAGACAAAATATTCCTATCAAGAACATATAAAGAACTAAAAAAAAAAAAATCATTCCTCCAAGATTTAAAGACCCAGTCCAAAAAAGGGCATCTGAGATATATAATACACATTTCAGATGAAGATATACGAACAACAAATAAATACATGAAAAAATGTTCAACACACTGGTCATTTAAGAGATGCAAATTAAAGCAACACTGAGCTTCCACCTGATTCTAGAAAGAATGATTATTATCAAGAAATCAACCAATAATAAATGCCAGAGAGATTGAAAGGTAAAAGGAATCCTTCTCTACTCTTGGTGGGAGTGTAGACTGGTACAACTACTGTGGAAATCAGTGTGCAGATTTCTCAATTAACTAGGATCGTTGATCCCATTTGACCTATCTATTCTCCTTCTGCATAACCTCCCAGAAGAATTAAATCATCATACCACAGTGATATATATGCACCCATTTTTATAGCAGCACAATTTGTAATAGCTAGATCTTGGAAGCCACCTAAAAGTCCATCAGCTGACAAATGGATAAAAATGATGTGTTATTATACAATGGTGTACTACTCAGCCATAAAGAAGAACAACCTTGAGACTTTAAAAGTAAATGGATGCAACTTGAGATCGTACTCATAAACGAAATAAATCAGACACACGTGTAATCATCATATTGTCTCATTAGTGTGAGAGACAGAAAAAACCAAGATATACACATATATAATATGCAATGTATATACCATTGTTATCCCCTAATTGTTGTGTTTTGAAGTTTTTTTCTATTTAAAATAATTTGAAAAGTAAAAAAAAAAAATAAAGCCTGCATAACCATAACTTGTCAAGTCATTTTTCAAGTCAAAATGGAGTAAAATAAAACAGTGATGGAGTTGGTTCACTATTCAAATACATACACAGGCATTTTCCCTTCAGACTTCAGTAAGTTTAAATATATAGCATATTTTATTTCTAATTATTTACATATTTAGTACATGTCCTACGTAAGAATGATAGCTAGTCAGAGGCAATACTTAATAAAAGTTCCAATTTTTAATTTCATCAAGAACATTTCTTAAGTGAAACAATGCTTTATTTCACTTTTGCAACCAAGGCTGCATGGCCGTGAGTAATTCGTCTACTCATCCACTTTGACGCCCCTGTCCTGACCTGTGCTAAGGTCTATGGTTTTACTCATCATAAGGATAAGCATAGCAAAAAGACAGAAGAAGTCTTAGGATTCTGATAAAGGTGGTTTTAAAACCACAAACTTCCTGCAGTGGTTCTGGGAACTCTCAGGGCTCATGGACCACTCTTTGATGAGAATCACTGACTTAAATGGTTTGACTTTTATATCAGTGAGATCCACTTCTTTGAAGTAATTCTCATAACCATGATAAAGAAGCTGAAGTGCAGCAGAACATCTGAGTCACAGAAATGAACCCCATGGTCCCAGAGACACAATGCATCATCACTTAACTCAGCAAGTCCACTTCACAGACCGCTATGGCATCTGGGGCATGAAGCAGGAAAGGGAGTTAATAGCGGCCTACAGCAGAAATGCAATCAAAGCCAGAAACACTAGTTTTGTTCCAGTAAAATTATTAAGAACCCACGAGTCATTTACACTCCTATTTTCACGTATTCAGCAAAAATAAGGCTCATTGTGTAATAAAGCATGAAATATGAATGTAAAAGGCAAGACTGAGAAAGAACAGATGTTTACGTCTCTTAAAAGCTTCTACTTTTCCTCTCAAAATTCAACTATCATCAACTGAAGCTCAGAAGACCAACCAAGCAATTTTATAAATACACAGTGGTCATTTGCATTGAGCAACTGTGTTTTTATTATCAGTCTGGTGACCTGCAGAGCCAGAGTTCCTTTCTCCAATAAGCTCTAGGAAGGGTGTTCCCAGAAGACAGTCATAGGGACCAAAAAGAATCAGGCCTGATGTGCCGAAGTCCACCACGGGGCCTTTTCAGACATTTGCTCAGAACAACAAAATCCAGAAAAAGCAGGTGTGCAGTTTTCATATTCCCTCATGCTATAACTCAAAAAATTCTTACACTAAGCTGTTGCACAAAGAAGAAAACACTGAAGGGAAAACCACAGGTTCATGATGGTGAAGACAGGTAAATGTCTACCTTGTCCAATAAAATCATCCTTTCACTTCATCACCCTAATTCTGTCCCGTTTGTGCACCACAGGTCCACATTTCTTGACCCAGAGCTATGGCTCCAGCCCAGTTCCCAGACAAACAGAACAAAGTAGGTGCCACTCAGTTTCTGTGCTCTACTCTACCGCCAGCTCCCTAGAGTGACTTCATGCTGAATCACCCTTCCGAAATGTTGGGGCATAAGATGAGATTCTAGTGTTGAGCCCAAGTTAGGGGCCCAGAGTTATTCCTGAAACATCAGAAGAGCTCATGAGATTTCCACCTGAGGCCTTGAGATGAGGAACATCAGTTTTCACACCCACTGTTGCCCCAGTTATATCTCCTCAACTTCCTGTGCACTGGACCAGCACTGGATAAATCCTGTTAAAAGCTTCAAAATAATGCAAAAGACTAACAGGTGGTTTACAAACATTGTGGTGGCTCCATGTCCAGGGCTTCTCCCTGAAATACTGGCAGCAGAGTGACACATCCAGCTCCCTGTCATCCCCAAAACTTGTTCATGCCCAACAGTTTCCACATCGGTGGAAACTTGTACCATTTCTCTCTGTCACTGAACTGCAGGCCAAAGGACACCTCCTTCTCCCACTATGCACTCCGAAATCCCAGGGCAAGATCCTGTCCTCCCAGAATCCTCTGGTTTGTCTCAGGCTCTGAGCTCTGACCATGTGCCACAGCTAGGCTGTAGAGATCTCTCTCTTGGATGCCTGCTCATGTGAAGCTCAGTTCTTTTAACCTGCCAACTGCTTCCTCCCCTACAGCTGTGACTCCCAGACAAATATAAACCATATTTAGGAATCTCAGGCCGCAAATCAGAATATTGTTCTTAAAATTATAAATCACTTGATTAAAAGATCAAGTTAAATTTATGCTTTCCATGGCAACCTGTCAGGGCAGGGCATGTTAATTTATATTTAGGAGGAGAAAAACATTTATAAGCTTATTTGTAAATAGCAATTAAATAATTATATACCAATAATTTTCATAAAGTTTACCCATTTATTTTATGTCTTCATTAAGACAGAACATGAGTCATTTGTTACCAATTACTACTTCTTTGTATACTCCACAATTCTGGAAACTGGATATTGTCTGAATCCTAGAAAAGTTCAAGAGTGAAATCCAAGGCCAATTTGTTGACCCTCCCATTTGTGGATTTTTTTTTTCCTGTAGGAATCTATATCATAATTACCTATATCCTAAAAATGCTCAGTGCATTAAAACTGGCCCCTTATGTAACCACTGTATCAGAATACAAATGCACAATCTGAGATTTTAAGGAATATTAGTACAGTGGTTAATTGATTGTCAGTTTGAAGGGTGAATCTCAGTTGAATGGTACCAATATGGTCCCAGGCATAGAAGACCCACTTTAAGGATGCTGTTACCAAAATAGTGTAAAAGGAACATTAGAGGAAAGGATTCCAGCACTTTTTTCTTGGAAGAGCTTCATTGAAACTGATTTTCCTCAAAGGAGTTTCAACTATTCTCTTCAGAGGAACTCTGGTCTTTGCCTTCACCTTGGGTTTTGTCTCCTGACTTTTGGTGCAGATTCTACAGCTTCCAGCATGAGCCTCATAGAACCACTATATGTTGCCTAGGCAAGCGTGCCATTAAGACTGCAGCCTCACTGTTTTGTGTTCACTGGGAGACACAGGACATTCCTCATTCTCAGCCAACACAGTATTTTTCAAATCATATTTTCAGTTCAGCTATAAATCAAAGAGGATTTTTTTTATTTTGTTGCTTGAGTCATAAAAAGCTTGAGCTTAGAGCCATTCAACTACTGAAGAATCACTATACATACTGAACATAGTAAAACAATTACAGAGTTTGGAGAAGATCCTAATAAAAAAGGAGCTGAACTAAACAAAATGGTAAAGTAATATGAATGAGAATGAAAAGGTCCCAAACACATATCCAGGACATTAAAAATTATATTGCAAGTATGTGTGGTGGTTTGTGTCAAGATGTCCTTGCAAAGCCTCATGCAGTCATGGAGGTAGGCTTTTTCAGAGGCAAGATTCTACAGTTCGTGATTGGTTCACTGTCTAGTGCTTAGACTGGCAGTGTGACAGCTGCACCTCCATGAGACCAGTAGCCTGCATCCAACATAAGGGAGGGAAAGAGTCTTGTTCTTCCCCTTTGCCCTGTTTACTCTTGTTGCTTTTGGTATGTGCTACTCCCATAAACTGTTGTCCCTCTACCATGCCACACTGTTTGGAAGCCATCTGATTATGAACTGAAACCTCCACAAACTGGGAGCTATTTAAACCTTTCCTTTCTTCATTTTGTGTATTAGGTATTTTGCCTCAGCAATAAGAGAAAAGTAAACAACAGAGTATGGAAGCAGAAATGACCAATGTAAAGGCAAAATATCAGAATTAGAAGACAGGGATGCTTTTAAAAACCAATTACTTAGAAGTACCTTAAAAGTAAGACAACGTGTATAATGGATCCAACAAAGACACAAAGAAGTCTAATCTAAGATCAATCAGAATAAGTGAAAAATCAGAAGACAGCACACATGGTATATAAAAAACCTCTTCATAGAAATAATACCAAAAAACTCTCCAAATACAGAGAAAGAAATGTACATAGAGATAAACAACACATACAGAATCTCAAATAACCATGATCAAAAGAGAACCTCTCTACTCACATAACAGTCAAAATCACAGAAGTCCAACACAGAGATAGAATATTAAAGCTATTAGAGAAAAACAACACACCACTTATAAATGTAAACACATTAGAATTACAGTAGACTTCTCCACACAAACCTTAAAGGCCAAAAATGCATAGAGAGATGAGCTTTGAGGCCTAAAAGATAATATCCAACACAGATTTATATATCCGAAATTTATATAAAAGTTCTTTTAAAGTTGATGGTGAAATAAGGTCTCTTCACAACCAAACAGCTGAAAAAATTCATGGCCAGCGAACCATCACTATAAAAAAATTCTCAAGGATATCTTATAAAAAAAGGCAACAATGCCAGAAACTCCAGTAGAATGGATATATGAGGCAATGAGCAGTTAAGCAGAAAGGAGAAAAAGCAAGTAAAAAGTAAATCAGCAACAGTAAATTAATACAGTGAAAGAAATAAGCCATTAACATTCAGTAGTAACTCTCAGTGTGAATGATCCCAATTCGCTAATCAAAACTTTCATATTGGAAAAATGGATCAACAGACAAAACTCAATGATAGGCAGTATAAAAGAAATTTAATACAAAAATTTCACAGATTAAAAATCAAAGGAAGCCAAACAATATTCCACGAAATGAGAATAAAGAAAAAACCAGGAGTATCCATCCCAATTTCAGACAAAGTAGATTTCACCAAAACTGAACAGAAGAGACAAAGGTCACTACATATTGTTTAAGGGAACAACTCAATAAGAAGAAACAATAATTGTAAACATATATGCACCAAGCACCAGCATGCCCAACTTCATAAAACAAACAGTAGTGAACATTAAAAATATCAGATAAATGCTCACACAATTATAATTGAAGACTTAATACTCCATTGTCACAAATAAGTCAACTAGAAAAAACATTAACAAAGAAGTATCAGGGTCTATCTGAACCTCTGAACAAATAGGCTTAATAGAAATTAAATCTATAGAGCAGCCCACCTAACAACAGAACACATATTCTTCTCAGAAGTACATGGGGTTTTATCTAAAAATAGACTACTAGCTAGCCCAAAAAGCATGCTTAAGTAAATGCAAAAGAACTGAAAAGTTATTCCAAATTAATTCCACATTATTACATGTGATCTGATCCAATGTCAGATCAAAGTGCAACAAAACTAGAAATCAAAGGCAAAAGAAACCAGCAGGGATCAGGCATTTAGATACTGCCCAGCAGCACTGGTCATTCTAGAGTATGGGCAGGTTTGGGACCCACAGATCTAGTTAAGCCCTATTCACAGAGAAGGAAAACACAGTTAGAAAGTAGAGATTTGGCCAAGGTTAACTCACTAACTAGATGTGCAGAATCAGGAATTGATTCCATATCTGATTCCAAAACCTGTCACCTTTGTTATTTCTTTTTTTTTTTTAATTTTATTTAAGGAGAAAAGAAAAAAAAAGCAGGGAAAGGCTACAAGTTATACAGATTTACAGAAAAAAATTGAACAGTAGGAAATCATTAGTTAATGAATTACACATTGTCATCTTAGAAATAATTGTTCAAGTCACAAAATTAAAGCTTGTAAAGTGGACATTCCATCAATGATACTGCAAACAGTTCTGTTCATTGATCCAATAAAACTCTGTGATATCATTTTCTATCTTATACACTTCAATATACATGCAGTTATATAGTTTGGAGCACTTTCTTTTCCTCTCTTTTGTACCATGACTATTACACATTTTGGGTTTCATTGCTCCCACGGTTCTTATTACTTTTTTGGAAGAGAGTAAAACCAAATGTGACATAACAGAACAGAATCGGTCAAGTCAAAAGGGTGGACATAATAGATAATGTAAAAACATAATACAAGGTGATCAACAATGGTTACCATAATGCCTCCCACTATCTCTAATAGAATTGTCTATATCGTTAGTTATAATACAATTGAACAAAACAGTAAAGAATAAAACCGACAAAACCAAAACATTGGAGACATTGTAGGTCTTCAAAAGTAGATAAAAGTCAACAAGAATGGGCGTCATTATGAATCTCATTATCTTTACAGCTGATGCCTAAACTTTCGAACCTGATACTATCCAGCAAAACAGAATAGGGGAACATCAGTTAAAAACCAGATGGTGAGAGTAATACAGGGCTTTAAATCAAGGTAATGAAAAGTCAAAGGGGGTTACTATAATATATCCTGCTATTTTTTTTCCTTTAATTAAAAGGATAAATATAAAAAAGTAAATAATGGAGTGGAGATTGAGATAAAAGAGGGCATAACAACGAAACAGCGCAGATCAAAACATAACCATTTAAGCAGAACAGTGTTTCACCACCAGATAATCCTAACCTAAAAGTAGTTACCATATTGTCTCTTTCTTTGAAATCCTTGAGTACAACTTCGTATACTGTAGCATTAAGTATATCAAAACAATGTAAAACCATTCAAGAGAATGACAGCATTACAGAGTATTTAGAATCGACTAACAGAAAATGAACAATGGTTTCTGTATAATCTCCTTGTCTTTAAAAGGTTTTTGCTTATACTATCGTACATAATAAAATCCAATAAGATACAGCCTATTTAGACCATTGGAGACAGAAGGACAAAAGCTAGATGAGACTTCAAAACAAGATGATACTAAATCAGTATTACCTATTAAGATGTCATTTTTCTCCAAAATAGCTGTTCCTATCATCCAATCTTCTCTGCCTCATTTCTGTTGAGCTCTTTTTCTGTCAGTAGCTGTCAGTTTGTCTTCTTCATTTTGTTCTCTGCTCCATTCGTTGTGGCCTCTCTGCCATTATTTCTGGATTCTTTGTATTTTTCTTTTTTTAGAATATCCTGCAATACTCTCTGTAGAGTTGAATTGGTGGTTGCAAATTCCCCCAGTTCCTCTTTATCCTGGAAGCACCTTGTTTTTTCCATCAATTTCCAGGGACAGTTGTGCAGGATATCTCAATCTTGGCTGGAGATTATTATCTTTCAAAGCTTGAATTATTTCCCCCCACACTCTTCGTGATTTGATGGTTTGTGCAGAGAAATCTGCTGTAATTCTGATGGGTGTTCCCTTGTAAGTGGTCTGTTTCTTGTCTCTTACAGCTTTTAATATTCTGTTCTTGTATTGAATTTCTGGAATTATTATTATTATATGCCTGGGTGTTGCTCTGTTTGGGTTGTAGGTAGCTGGGGTCCTGTATGCCTCATACATCTGAGTATCTTTACCTTTTGCTAAATTAGGAAAATTCTTCTGGATTATTTCTGTGATTAGCTTTTGTAGTTCACTTGTTTGTGTCCCTACTTCTTCTTTTATGTTCTTAATCCTTAAGTTATGGATCCTCTTATCATCTTCTTGTCTTTGTATTATTGCTGTTTGTTTCTTTGTTATTTTTAAGAAGTTTTTCATTTCATTCTCCCATATTACAAGTCTGCCCTCCAGTTCAGATAGTCTGTCCTTAGTTTCTTTCAAGCTGTTATGCCAGTCTTCTATAGACTTCTTAGTATCTTGGTAGGCCCTTTGAACCTGCTTCACGTATTCTATGCTTTCTCTGTTTTCTCCATCAAACAATTCTCCCCTTTTTTTCTGTTCTTCCATTCCACCACCTGTTTTTTCTTGGGTGGTACTTAACATTTCTCTAACTATTCTGCATACTTCTAGCTTCAGGTCATTGATAACTTCATTCCTGAATTGGTCTATAAGGCTCTCTATATGGTGCTTTATGTGTATTGGTGCGGTGTCTGCTATTGCCTGTTTCTCAGAATTGGGGGCCGAGGAGCCTTTCTTGTTGCTGCCTCTTCCCATGCTGCCTCTTCTTCTCTGTTCCTTATATATGCAAGCTTATATAAGAGGCCCAGCTTCTCTCCCAGTCAGCCACAGCCTGATCGAATTGCGCCGGTTAGGTGTTCCCGCTCACCGCTGCGCACCAGGGAGTTACGGACCAGGCAGCCTACG
The DNA here is from genome assembly GCF_034190915.1 of Cavia porcellus. Taxonomy (NCBI): domain Eukaryota; kingdom Metazoa; phylum Chordata; class Mammalia; order Rodentia; family Caviidae; genus Cavia; species Cavia porcellus. The sequence continues at coordinate 19,637,761 of NW_026947506.1, forward strand.
CGTCTCCCCTCCCAGCCACCGTCAGGCTCTGGAATCTGGGTTGGGCTAGCCTACTGGGTCCGCCGGCAGCGTCACGCAGGCCAGGCACTTTTCACCAATCCCACCCGAGAGGGGGATGTGTGGCTGGAGTCGCCACCGCGCCCTGCTCCTGCAGGACTGCTCGGGCCCAGAAAGTCCTCTGCTGGAGTCAAACTGTGGTGGAGTGTCAGTTTCTCTCACTCACCTCACCACAAGTCAGTGCACGCCTCTCTGCCATTCGCAGATTGCCGTTCTCAGAGCTTCTGCGCGTCTCTCTCCTTGCCGAGCCACTGTAGAGGCAGCTAGCCGCCGCACGGCGGGAAACCCAAATTGCGGCTTACAATGGCGCGGGGTCCAGCCTCCACACCGAGGCTTTTCTGTTCATGTTTTAGCACCAGGACTGCATTCCAAGTTGGTTTCTCTCAGCCCAGTTCGTTCCTGAGTCAGCAGAGCATATCTCCACCTGCTTATGTCTCCTTAGTCCGCACCATTCCTGGCTTCTGAGCCGAGTCTTTCAGAGAGCCTCCGGTAGTTGCTGTTATCTGTCCGCCATGTTCTCCCGGAAGTCCACCTTTGTTATTTCATCTTCAAACAACCAAGAATCTTTTTTGTGTGTTTATTTGGCCGTAATGGAGACTGAACCTAGTAGCTCTACACTGAGCTTCATCTCCACTAAGTTTTTAAATTGGGCAGGGCTATTACTTGGATCCTCCTGCCTCAACCCCTCAGAGTTCTGGGATTACAGGCATGTGCCACTATGCCCAGTAAGTAAGTGAAAATCTTGACAGCTACTTTGCAATCCACAGGCCACAGTGTACTGGAAAGCCTTCAAATATGAAAAGGCCTACAAATATGAAAATATTCCACTGGCATCTGCATTTATCCTGAAGGGTGTTCTTTCCTCTAGATTGGATTGGCTTCTGCACTCACAACCCCAGAGGCTGACCATGCCACAGAATCTATATCCCAGGGTAACAAGAGCCATCCTGAGATGCCTAGATAGAAGAGGGCTAACTGGTTGCCAGAACTCAGGCCATCAATGCCCAGGCATTCCTGCACATAATCAGCTGCTGCCCTCTAGGCACACACTGGCCCCTTGACTCACAACATGCCATCAGTTCCAGTGTGAAAGCACTTGCAGCCAAGGGTAGAGGCACTTGGGTCATGAATACCCCTGTCCTTTGCTCCTCCAATATCACTCAGGGCCTGTTGACTTTTTTGGCTTCAGCAGCAGACAGATTTCTAAGGAAGAGAGCGTGTAAATGAAAATGAGGTTTCTCTCCAGCAAAGAATCCAGAATTTATGATTAAAAAAATCAAACTTTTGCCTACTTCTTGAGCAAATGCAAGAGCATATGCTGTGACCAAAGCCCAGAAAGAGTGCTTACCATTCCAGCAGGAGATAATTGTAAAATAATATAGTTGCCCGCAGGCTCATGCACCTTCATAAAGAGACATTATCTCACATACACAGAGGGACGTTCGGTGTCACAGGTGCCAACTTTAAGCAGCAAACAGAACAGAACCCAGACAGATTTTAGGGGCTTCCATGTGTTTTCTTCCTTCTCGTGGTTTCTCATGGCACACCCCAACTTCCCACGCAGATTTCCCAGCTCTGCTTTTCTCAGTTTGACAGCCTCCTTAAAGCGATGTTATGACAAGCCTCAGAGGAAATCAGAACATTTTGACTCCAACTTGAGAGGATAATCAGTTCCAAAGAAAAATACAGGACATAAAGAAATAAAAATCATTACACACCAAGCAGTTTACTGTCAGGGCAGAAACACTGCAGGCAGTCACAGAATCATTCCAAAAGCATCTGCAGAAAAATCCAGGTCAAATGAGAGGTGCATTTTATACAATGTTATAAAAAGAAAGCAGATAATCACGTCAAAATTATGGTTCCTGGGCAATCTGAAGTGTTAGTTTCATGCAATCCAATGAAGGTTCTACTGGTGATTACATTTAAGTCAGCAATAGGTTGCTAAGTACTGAAATATACCACAGACAATGCCATATAAATATACATTTAATGCACCATCTTTAAGAATTATTTTTACCCTTTATGAAACTCAAAACACAGTACGGGGCCAATCACAGACATTTGCCCATCTCTCAACCCTAAGGCCCACTCCTACGTCTCCTTATCACTTCCATCAAATATTAGGTGGATCAGTACTCACACCAGGAGTGAAAGGACTGAGTGAGACAATGCTGAACTATAAAGTCAGCACCGTGGTTCCATCTTCCTCCCTCCCTCTCGGGCCTGTCTTCCTGAGTACATCAGTGTGCACACGTGCATGTGTGAAGCAGGTGACCTGGCCTGAAACTCCCACCCTAAAGAATTGCCAGCATTGTTCTGGCTTCAGAAAATCAGGACACCGAAGCAGAACTGTGGGGGGACAAGTATCAGTGATACTTTCTTTCAAGTCAGGTGCCCCAGATGCCAGGAAGTAGTGCCCAAGGTGGAGCCTACGGACAGAGTGGATTCAGGCCGAGGAGACTGCATCAAAAAGCAAAGGAACAGCACAAGAAAATCTCCATGGCATCCTGAAGTCATTGTGTAGCCCAACCTGGCCTTGAATTCACAGCAGTCCTGCCTCAGCTTCAGAGTACTGTCCACCACCATGACTGGTCTAGTTAAAAATAGAACTAGATATTAGCTCAGGTTTGTTCGGATTCAGAGTCTCTTATTTTAAAAGTCAATAATAAATATGAAAAATTTGAAGTTTTCCTTTATTTTATATTCTTAAATGTTTAACTCTACTAACCCAAGAGTCAGAAAAATGGTCTAGGAAGTTCTTTGTTTCTATTTTTTTCCTTTTCTTCTCTACCATCTATTTCCCCTGAGATGGGACAGAACCCAGGACCTTATACATGATAGCAAATGCTACATCACCAGCCCAAAAGTTGCTTCCTCTTATTTTCTCAAATTATTGATGACTTTCAAAGAGGTAAGTTAAAGAAAATAAAGCACATGCCACATTCATGAAAGAAAAATATGTGCCTGACTGAGACACATTTTCCATATATTTGTTTTATACCTCATGCTTTTCCATGTGTGTCAGATGAAAGAAACACACTTAGCATACCCTGTACCCTGATCAAAGACTTAGCTCTGATCAAAGACTTAGCTCCAAATGTGGCATCTTTGTGGGGCAGGAGAAAGACTGGAAAGAAGGCTTTGTGAGAAAAGAGTCAAGTTCTCAAGTTGCATGAGAGACGTCAGGCCACACAAGAAAGAACCAGGCTGGTTGCAAAGCTCTCTCCACATGACCTAACTAAGGAAAAATGAACACTTTTAAAGCTAGTAGTGGAGGCAAAAGAACTTCTTATCTACATCCAAACCATGTTCAACTTTAACATTTAGCTTCTGGAGATCTGGGCTGCATCCCCTCTGACCTCTGTTCTCCCACTTTCTATCAACCCCTCCCACAACAAAATCTGCAAAAAGATTCCTGCATGCTCAAGAACACTGCCATATTTTACAGAATGTAAAATATGTCCTTTTAAAAAAATATATAGGAGACTTCCTCCTTTCACTCTGTCTTACCTTCTTTTCTAGAGGGAAGAAAGATCTAATAGTGTTAGACATTTTCATTGGTAACTAGTGAACTACCAAGGATGCAGTGACAAGGAAAACATAAGGCACATCACCATGGCTGTGCAAGACCATTCAGAAAGTTCCTAGTACACACACAAACAGAAACAGAGAACCACCATACAGACACACAGGAACAACAGCACTTTCTCTGAACACAAAATACCAGATGTTTAACAGCTGTCCAGTCACAGAATAAAATAGTGGAACACAGGTGAAACTTCAATTAGCCAAGTGTAGGGGGAAATTCAAAGAAAAATACGGAAATTTCAAAGCTATCTATGGAAAGAGGATACCGTACTGACTTACTTCTCTTGTCTGCTACTCATCTATAATCAAAAACAGAAAAAATAGTTATATCTTAATGCTAAGCATCTAACAAGATAATACCTTCTTGGTAAGCAGCCATGGCTCAGGCAAGCTGCGGCTACACCAGAGGGAGAACCACCCAGCATCTCCTGATATCCATGCCATGTTGGAACTTAGGGCACTAGAAAGCCAAGCAACCCTCTCACCTCCCTGGTAAACAGTGCTCAGGTTGAGAATCAAACGTCCCATCTCCCCTGCCCCTGTTAGCAAATGGGAACCAGAGGCTGAGCATCTCTTGGGAGGTTGACCATATGCAATGTAGCAAATGGAGGGGATTTCCTTCTATCATCTCTTTGAAAGCAAATATTGTTATCATTGTTTTGCTTTGTTCCAATTAATTGTATTGCTCTATTCAATATTTTTTGATAAGTTCTATAGTGTATTTTGTTTGATTTTGCTCTACCTGATGGAAAGAACAAGTATTGTGAAGATAACGAGATATACTATGTCACCTATTACTGTTAACCCAGTAACCTGCTGTGAAGTCCTGTACCAATTTCATTGCACTGTCTCAGTTGGCTTTGTTCTGTCTTGTTCTGTTGTATTTTAATACCTTCAAAATAAAAAATAATATTAATAGTAAATACCTGAAAGAGTAATAAGATCCAAAATGTATAATAGATATTGCGATAATGAAATGGAAAGTACTCTAAAGGATATAATTGTATGTATGTTTAAGTGTGCAAGATAGATAACCATACTGAGGTTTTGTTAGTTCATCAAGCAGAATTGTTTGATTGTCCGCTTTTCATACTTTGATTTTGTGACTTGAGCAACAACTACTAAGATAACAATATGTAATGTATGAACTAGTGTTTTCTTTTTTTGAAATTCTGTATTATTTCTACCCTTTTTTTCTGTTTTGCTTCTTTTCTCTAAATAAAAAACAAATAGATCAAAAATGACAAAGCATTTCTGCTTAAAACAGTGTTTCTTCAACCTTATAAAGAAACTATATCTTGCCACTCTCAGGTGTTCTTGCTTTACTGAGTGAGAGACAGGGAACAGACAGGGAGGGCATGCTTGCCAAGGCTGACGCCAGCGACCACACATCCAAGCTCAATTCTGCCCTGGAGGCTTGATCAGGTTATTTAGTCTGGTTTCTCTTTAATTTTCTCATCTGGTTATTGGACTTTACAGTGCCCATCTCAAGGGCTGTGATGAAAATTACAAAGAAGCTCGTAGTCTAAATAAAAAGTGATATACTTGCCATTATGATGGCAAGTTATGATTATATTATGGTTATGATTACATTACTACTAATATCTTTCAGCTGAAAACATGAAGAGTTACTCTTAAAGCAAGCCTCACACAGTTAAAGTATCTATAATTAGTTGAAATTAATTAAATCAGTTGAAATATCTACTGTTGGTTAAAATTTCTATTTTTGTATTGTCCTAGGAGGGGGAAAGGCGGAACTTCACGTGAATGGAGAACATCAAACAAATAAAGCAAACCACAAGGACACGAAACTAGTCAAAAATAAAAACTAAGGATTCTATTTTGGATTCTACTTTCTCAGTAACCAGACACAAAATTCTGTGCTTTGGGGGACTTGAATGACAAAACGAAGAATTTTCATTACAAAAGAATTCACATGGCAAGAGGAGATGTGACCTAAGTGTACACAATAGGAGAAACACTGTTCCTTCCTATCACAGAAAATGCAAGAGCCATGCAATGACAACAGAGCTGTCTATCAACATGACAGGAAGTACACTACATAGTATTTAAACAAAAGAGCTAGTATAATACCTTCCATAAGTCCATAAGAGTCCATTCATGTTTTGAAAAAAATACTCATTCACAGAGAAGTCAAGTTACACAAACTGGAAGTATGATGGTAGAAATACAGGTAGTTATTCTATTCTTTGTAATTATCTAAAATTCCTTAGGAATTTGCATTTTTGCAGTTAGAAAAAGATCTACAATGCTACTTCCATATTGAAATAAGAAAGGTTTTTATGCTCATCAGGTAACCCAAACATGTCCACAATTCAGCAGAGCCTGATTCCACAGCCTGCTCACAGCTGTTTCCATTTTGCCCTCAATGCCCTGACCTGCATCCCTAGAGCCTCTCCTCTGCACCAACTTGTGCCTTACACTTCATTAGATACTACTGCACACTGCTCTCCTCCCAGCACTGCTGCCTGCCATAGAAACAACACAAAAGCAAGCAAGTTATTGGCCCTCTTTACACTGTCTAGGTGGGGAAGATGCTGTTTAACACTCAGACGTTAGTTCCCAAAGTTGATAAACACTAAGTGAAAAAAGGGGGATGAGTAGGAGTTGGCCAGATGAAAAATGGCTTTCATAACAAGCTTCTTTTGCAGCAGAAGTAGAATGAGCACAAAGACTCAAGAGTGTTCCTAAGTATCTTACCTGTAAGACACAGCCAGTTACACACCCAGATTAAGCAAGCTCAGAGCCTGCACTCAGCCTTAGTAACACACAAGCACTCCAACAAGAGGGCACAGAGCTCTCCCTTTGGTATTCCCACTTCCCATCCTCCCTGCACCCTTCCCAATTGCTATTCCCCTGCTGCTGCAAGAGCATGAAAAGCAGTGAAAAGTGGACCACAACGCCTGGTATGACGGACCACCTGCCATCGTGAAAAGAGAAGACTCACACCCCTGGCTCTCCCGGGCCCTGACTGTCCTGTACTCTCCTGATCACATGATACTGCTAAGGGCTCGCATCAAAACGAGCCCAACAAAGAAATGAGCAAATTGAAATCAATTACCAGTGACAGAAACAGCCAGGACCCAGTGGTGGAAGCTGCAGCAAACACGGGGTAATTTAAAACAAATCATTCACGTGGCCTGGTGGCTGTGGCTTTGTCTCTGACTGTCACTTCTCTTGCTTATGATCAGTATTATTGTAATATATTTACATTGGTTAAATCAAAAGATCAAGTTATCTATATGTAAAGGTTTTTTTAAGCTATTAAGGTGCTGTTGGATAGCTCAGAAAACCATATATATATATGTATATATATACATATATATGTGTGTGTGTGTGTGTGTGTGTGTGTGGTATATACTCTTGTAAAAAAGATTTAGACAGGATAGGACTTGAAAACAACAAAGGAAGGGAACTAATACATGGAGAACTATTTAAGCAAGAACTAGAGAATTTCTTGCTTCCCGAGGAGGTGGCTGCAGCTCATATAAATGGCTGTCAGCAAATGAAGTCAAATAGAAGCCATAGGAAACAGGCTTGCAGAGGAGGTTGTTAAATGAACCTCCTTAGAGAAGGAAGTTAAAGCATTGACTATAATTGTAGACATCCTTAAGGTAATATTAAGGCCCTAGTTCACTACAGAGGAAAAGAAGGAATTCAGTAAAATTAGGACCACTGCAATTGAAGACCAAAGGTAGACATTACCTGGTGGGAGGGAGATGATAAGTCCATAATTCATGTCTGTACTCCATCGAGGGAGCCCTTTAGGTCCCTAGGCTATTTGTGATGCCATATTCAGAAACTGTGAATTTTAGTTTTTGGAATTTATTATCATTGTTAAACAAATTTGTGGGTGCTTCATGACTTGCCTTAAGATAAATCAAAGGGTGACTGAAAATATACTGCAGGAGGAAGACTTCCTCAACTGAGGCCATGTCAGAATATACAAGCAGGCTTTACAGAGATTCTTAAGGAGGGAAGATTAAAGTATTTAGTATAAATCATTGATAAGCTGTGCGGCTGGGTGGAGGACTTCCCTCTCCCAATTACCATGGCTGCTAACGTGGCTGAAAAGTATTCTGAAACAGATTATACCTAGGTTTAGCCTACTTGAAAATATTGATTCAGACAGTAGCAGTTGAGCAGAAAATATGGTGAAGAATGCAAATTTAACAGTGTAATTAGGCCTCGATACCTTAAAAGACACCACAGCTGGTCTCTCTCCTAAACAAAGAAGTAAAATTAATGAGACAGGCCATCCTCCAAAATTGGATGGCATTAGACATTCTAACAGCACAGGCTATATTTATACAATTGTAAAAACTAAATGTTGTGTACATTCTTGATCCCTTTGCTAGTATCTCAATAGCTGTTCAAGATATTAGATGACAAATCAATGACATATCAGACTGTAAAATTGCTTGGCTGATGGGAAGCCACTACTAGCTGCTTTTGGTAAAAAATCTTTGTTAACTGTACTTATAATTATCCCACTGATTTTATTATTTGGCCCATACATAATTGTTTCTTTGGTTTTGTCTACTCCAGACTGAAAGCCGTACACCTACCCAAAATAAAAATTCCTGGTGTCTATGGAAATCTTTAGATACAGCCTCTGCAGAGTATCCCAGACTACCAATCAACAGCTACACCTCCCTTCAGCCTGAAGAAGCCAGATTGGTCATTGCCCAATGCTCCCTTACAGCAGTTCAAGTTGCTTTCTCATAGGAGGGTTGTTACAGGCAACGGAGTTAGATAGAAATATTATAGGCAGTCAGATAGGACTATGCCCTTGAAGGAACCAGTGCAGAAGACCAATTGTGGGAGAGACAGACACCTTTCACTGTGGGCCAGATCTCAAGACAAAAGACAAAACACATGCAACCACATCCTAAGTATAAACACCAGGAACTGATATTCTAAATAGGTAGCCAGAAGTCACTGACCCAACACCTATACTGAAAGGCCCTGTTCTGTAGTCATGCCCTCTATTTCCTGAGTGATTGCACTCTAATCTTATTGGTTGACTGTTCTGTCCCACTTCTTGCCTGCCTGCCTTACAAATTTCCATTTTCCCCCACCTTGGACTCACTTGACCTCATGATTTTGCTCTATAAAAATCCCTGGAAAAGATAGGATCCTCAACAACCCACTTGGAAGCCCTTCTGTCTCTCTCTCCAACAGAAGCTTGCTTTCAATAAATATGCATTCTTCTCTTAAAAAAAGTATGAACAGGTTTATTGATAAACCTTGGGGGGAACCTATGTACAAATAGAACAGAGAAAGCAGCTCTTACAAGCTGAGCTTTCTAAGTAGTACTTTTCGCCAGCATTTGAGGGGTTGGTTCAGAGACACAGTGGGCTGATGTGTTGTCCATTACCCTGTGACTGGCTGAGGTGGTGTGGAAGGCTCCTCATGGCCTGTTGACATATTACCTGTGACTTAAGTAAATGATGTGTACATTTCCATAAGATGGCAGATGGGCTCATTCCAGTTGGTGATAGCCCTGTCCAGATAACAAAATTGCCCCTGACTCCCTTAGTACAAATATATGGTGACCTGTGGGAGATTGAAGAGTATTTTTACATTCCATGTGAAGACAAAGGCTCATAGTCCAATTCCTATTTCACAGGTTTTTTTTTTTTTTAAGTTAACTCAATTGGAGTACTCGCCAGGGATGAAGTGTCCAGAGGCGCTCAATTGACATTTTCTGTTTTTTTTTTTTTTTTTCATACCAGGAATAAAACTCAAAACCTTGTGCTTGCCAGGCAGTTGTTTGTGTCATTGAACTATATTCTCAGCCTGACATTTTCAATTCTTAATACCTTTCTATCAGTACTATTCCCTAGATATGTGGTCAGACCATAAGATATTTTATTAGTATGTTTCAGGTCAACTAACTTGGGTAAGCTGGCTTTGTTTTTCATTTTCCTAAAGTAGTATGTCCTTGTATAAAGATGACCTGCTTTCTATTTAAGAGAGTTGCATATGTCCAGATAGGATCATTGGTAGCTGCAAAGTTACTTTTGTGCTTTAACTTTCAACTGTTGATGGCTCTAATCTGGTTGCATTGAAGTTGCCTAATTTGAAATCATTGTTTTGGCACCATTTTCTTAGTCTCTGCCTTATAATTGAAGATTATTACATTTCTATTGATTATTGATAAATGAAATATTTTCGATACATCTTATGTAGTCTTTGTTGTACATTTTTTTTCCTACTATTTCCTTCCTGTGTGACCATTATGCAATGTGCTATCTTGGATACTTTCTCATTTTTTCTGTCACAGTTTTAGTGGGAAACCCAGTGCAGTCTTTGGTGTGCAGAGCCAGAAATCTCCCAAGTTGTAAATAGAGATGGAAAAATTCATAGAGGGGCTGTAGGAGTAGCATTTAGATGCTTGGACTGTGTGTGTTCCATGTGTGTGAGGACATGTGGCTGTGTCTGTGTAGCTGCAAGCTGAGACAGTTGCTCCCAAGGCCCCTGGTTCTTAGCTAAGGTTGACCCTTTGTGTCTCCTGATTCATCAGGATGAGAAAGCCAGGCTAGGCCAGGAGCCAGAGAAACCGAGTCCCCTTTGCTTGGGAAAAAGCCTGGAACTTTCTGGGGTCAAGAACAGAGGTGCTGTTGGGGATGTTTTGGTAGTGGTAGACTGGACCTCTGGGGGGATGATCAGTAAGTATCTCAGCCTGTGCGAGAAGAATACCTCCATTTTTTTATCCAAGGGAGGGAGCTGCTATTTGCAGGAACCAGAAGATTTGCATTTTGTCTGTATTATTTACATTTCTATATAGTGAGAATGGATTTTTATATTATTTATGAGAGATTTGCATAGTAAAATAGGAACCAAATTTAAATAACAAAAAATTAAATTTTTAAAAGTAGTATTCTATCATCTAGAGTAGGGCTTTGTAAACTGTGGCCCTGCCTGTATTGTAACCATTTTCAAGGTCACAGTGTCATGATATTAAATACACTTTCAACTTCTGCAACCATCATTGCTATCTAGCCCACGACATTTACCCCATCCTGAGCCACTCCCCAACTTCACTACCCTGCTTCTAACAACCACTAACCCATTTCCTCTCTCTCTAGATTCACTGGTTATTGATATCCCATGTGCAGAGGACCATAGAAAATGTAGGCAACTGGCTCTTTTCAACCATCATCATGTTTTCAGTGTTCATCCTCAAAGCAGCATGGATTGGTGATCCATTCCACTTTATGCCTGAACAGGATTCCAGCATGTGGATGGACTAGAGTTTATCCATTCATGGATGTAGCCTTTGTTCAGGATGAACATTGGAGTTGTTCCCACTGTTTACAGAATATGAAAAATGCTGCTTTGGACACTTACATACAAGATGTGTTTTTGAACACTTGTTTTGGGTTCTTTAGGCATATACCCAGAAGTGGAGTTCTGTGTTTTACTTGTTGAAAGGGATGCATTTATAACAGAAAACAGATATCAGAGAACTACCAGTAATACGTACATGTCATAAAATCATACAGAATCGATGAGTATATTTAAAGAAGATTCCTAGTACTCATTCATTCTTCCCAACTCCCAATCCAGCTTCCCTTCCTCAGTTTGATTTTGGATTTTCTTCAGATGATTTGTCTACATGTATGTATACACACATACACACACACATAGTTTGTAAATATAGCACTGTATTACAAACACTCTTCTTTTTCATTCATATAAGTTTTAGTATATAATAATTATATTTATTGTGGGGACTTGGTACATACATATTACACATCTAATTCCTTTTCTTCCTCCCCCGATCCTCCCTCTCTCTTGGTCTCCTTTCCTTTTACTAAGGAGCCATCTCCCTGTTTATCTATTATACATCATTCATTTTTGTCTTTCTCATATAAGATAAATCATTTTGTCTTCAAGCTTGTGAGTTTAATTATTCTTACTTAACATTACAGTCTCAAGGTGCATACATTCTCCTGCAGATAATTCAAGTTTATGCTTCTGTGTAGCAGAGTAGTGCTGCGGTGTGTATGGATACCATGCATTTTTTAAGCCATTCATCTTATGATGGATGTGTTGGTAATTTCCAAGGTTTAGCTATTCTCAGTTGTGCTGCTATAAACATGGATATATGTATATCACTATCATAGTATAACTTTAACTTTTCCAAGAAGGCACTGAGAAGGGATACATCTGGCCTGAATGGAATTTCTACTTTTAATATCTTGAGGAATTTTCACATTTATTTTCATAAAGGTCACACTACTTTACTTCCCCACCACCACTGCAGAAAAGTTAGGTTTTCCCTGGAGCCTCTCTGCATTCATATTTAATTTCTTTTTTTTTTACTTTCTTTTTTTTATTTAATGAGAAAAAGAAAAAAAAACATAAAAAGGGTACAATTAATACAAAATAAACAGTAAGAAATCACTAGTTAATAGATTACATATTCTCATCTAGAAATAGTTGTTCAAGTTACAAAATTGAAGCATATAAAGTGAACTTCCTTTTTTTTAATAAAGTGGACTTTCAAACAGAGTGCAAACAGCTTTGTTCAATGATCTAAAAAAAACCCTCAGCAATATGGTTATCTATCTTATATACTTAAACATATATGCACTTATAACCTTTAGAGCACTTTCTTTTCTTTTCTTTTGTACAATGACAATTACACATTTTGGGTTTTATTACTCCCATAGTTATTACTTTTTTTGAAGAGAGTAAAACCAAATGTGACATATCAGAACAGAACAGTCAAATCAAAAGGATAGACATCATAGATAATGTAAAAACAAAATACAAGGTGATCAACAATAGTTACCATACTGCCTCTTGCTATTTTAAGAAGAATTGCAACTTATAATAAAATTGAACAAAACAGTAAACAATAAAACCAAAACATTGGAGACATTACAGGACTTTAAAACAAGATAATAGTCAACCGGAATGGGCGTCATAATGAATCTTATTGTCTTCAAAGTTTTGCCTATACTTTCGAACTTGGTACTATCAAGCAAAGCAGAATAGGGGAAAATCAGTCAAAACAGGATGGTGAGGGCAATACAGGATTTCAAATCAAGTTAATAGGAAATCAAAGTAGGTTACTATAATGTATCCTGCTATTTTTTTATTTTTCCCTTAATTAAAAAGATAAAAAGAAAAAAGTAAATAATTTTTTTAAAAAGGGGATTGAGATAAAAGAGGGCATAACAACGGAATAGCGCAGGTCAAAACATAACCATTTAAGCAAAATAGTGTTTCACCACAAGATATCCTGGCATAAAAATAGTTACCATAGTGTCTCTTTCCTTGAAATCTTTGAATATAACTTCGTATACTTTAGCACCAAGCATATCAAGACACTATAAAACCATTCAAGAGAATGACATTATTACAGGGTATTTAGAACCAATTAACAGAAAATGAACAATGGTTTCTGTATAATCTCCTTGTCTATAAAAGTTTTTACTTATATTATTGTATATAATAAAATCCAATAAGATACAACCTTTTAAGAACAATGGAGACAGAAGAATACAAGTTTGATGGGACTTCAAAACAAAATGATACTAAATCAGCACTAGCTATTATAATGTCTTGTTTTCTCCAAAATAGCTGTTCCTACCATCCGATCTTCTCTGCCTCATTTCTGTTGAGCTCTTTTTCTGTCGTTTGTTGTCAGTTTGTCTTCTTCATTTAGCTTTCTGCTCCATTCATTGTGGCCTCTCTGCCACTATTTCTGGAATCTTGGTATTTTCCTTTTTTAGAATATCCTGCAGTATTCTCTGTAGAGTTGAATTGGTGGTTGCAAATTCCCCTAGTTCCTCTTTATCCTGGAAGCACATTGTTTTTCCATCAATTTCTAGGGACAGTTATGCAGGATATATCAATCTTGGCTGGAGGTTATTATCTTTCAAAGCTTGAATTATTTCCCCCCATGTACTTCGTGATTTGATTGTTTGTGCTGAAAAGTCTGCTGTAATTCTGATGGGTGTTCCCTTGTAAGTGATCTGTTTCTTGTCTCTGATGGCTTTTAATATTCTGTTCTTATATTGGATTTCTGGAATTTTGATTATTATATGCCTGGGTATAACTCTGTTTGGGTTGTGGGTGGCTGGGGTCCTGTATGCCTCGTACATCTGAGTATCTTTACCATTTGCTAAATCAGGGAAATTCTCTTGGATTATTTCTGTGAATAGCTTTTGTAGTCCATTTGTTTGTGTCCCTACTTCTTCTTTTATGTTCTTAATTCTTAAGTTATAGATCCTCTTATCATCTTCTAGCCTTTGTATTGTTGCTGGTTTTTTTTTGTTTGTTTGTTTGTTTGTTATTTTTAAGAAGTTTTCATTTCATGCTCTCATATTACAAATCTGCACTCCAGTTCAGATAATCTACCCTTAGTTTCTTTCAAGCTGTTATGCCAATTTTCAATAGAATATTTAGTTTCCTGGCAATCTCTTTGAACCTGCTTCACATATTCTATGTTTTTTCTGTTTTCTCCATCAAACAATTCTCCCTGTTTTTTCTGTTCTTCCATTCCACCATCTGTTTTTTCTTGGGCAGTGTTTAACATTTCTCTAACTATTCTACTTATATCTTGCTTCAGGTCATTAATAACTTCATTCCTGAACTCGTCTATGAGGTTCTGGAGATAGCGCTTTATGTCTATTGGTGCCGTGTCTGATATTGCATGTTTCTCAGGATTGGAGGCCAAGGACCCTTTCTTGTTGCTCCCTCTTCCCATATTTTTTGTTCCTTTTATCCAAGCGAATATAGAAGGCCCAGTTTCTTTCTTTGTCGGTTCCAGTTTGTTTGAATTGCGCTGGCTAGGTATTCCTGCCCGCTGCAGTGTACTAGGGAGACACAGACCTGGGCAGTCTATGCTGGGCACACCCCTCCAGGTCAACCTACCGAAGGCTTCACTGCTAGGGTGCACCTGCAGGCGCTGGGATCTGGTTTGGGCTAGCCTACTGCATCTTAGTCAACAGCATCATGCAGGCCAGGCACTCCCCACCAATCCCACTTGAAAGGGGGGATATGTGACTGACGTCACTGCAACAACCTGTTCTGGCTAGCCTGCCTGGTCCCAATATGTCCTTTGCTGAAGCCTCCTACTCTAATGGAAGGGTTCCAGATCTGCTCACTCACCACAGGTCAATGCAGGGCTCCTGGCCAGTCCTGTTCTCAACTCCATTTGCCGCTTCCTACTCTCAGAACTTTTGGGCCTCTCTCCTTGCCGTGCTGATTGGGACGCAGCAGCGGCTGCAGGAAATTCAAATCACAGCTTCCAGTAGTGCCAGGTCCAGCTTCTGCGCTGAGACCTTATCTGTTCCTGTTATATCACCGGGATTGCGGTTCCAGCTGGTTTCTCTTAGTTTAGTTCGTTCCTGGGTCAGCAAAGTATATCTCCTGTTGCTTAGGATTTCTCACCCAGGACCATTCCTGGATTTTAAGTGTGGTTTTTCAGAGAGACTCCAAAGCTGCTGCTATCTATCCTCCATGTTCTCCCAGAAGTCCATATTTAATTTCTTGATGATAGCCATTCTTTCTGAAGTAAGTTGGAATCGCAATGCTACTTTAATTGGCATTTCTCTAATAGACACATTGCACATTCTATTGGCTATTTATACTTTTTTAAGTTTAAGGAGAATAAACCTAACAAAATAAAACAGAATAAAGTCAATTAAAACAAAAAAGTGAAAGTGTTATAAAACTTCAAAACAGGATAATAGGAAATCAATAATGGCTACCATAATGCCTCTTGTTATTTTCAAAATTGCTGCTCATATCATTAGACATAGTAAAATCAAATAAAACAGAACATTGAATATAACAAAACAATAAAACAGAACAATATTTGGTTTCAAAAGTGAGATAGTAGGAAATTCCCATATTTGCTATAGAGTATACTGTTGCCCACTTACTAGATGCTCAGACTGCTGGCCTTTGGCCTGCAAAGGCCAGCAAATTCAATCAAACCAAACAAGAATTACGTTATTTTTGTACCTCAGTTGTGCTGCTGTGAACATGAATATATGTGTATCACTGTCATATTATGTCTTTAACTTTTTCAAGAAGGCATTGAGGAAGGATACAACTGGGCTGAATGGAATTTCAACTAAGCCTGTCCTCTGCATCAGCTGGTTGCTTCTGAGAGTGGGGTAGGGTTGAGAGGGAAGGCATGATGTTCTTGTCTCAACCTGGTTGGCTCACAGGAAGGATGAATTGGCTTCTTGTTATATTCCTCCCAGGCCCAGTATGTCTCTATTTGTACTTCTTTTTTTTTAATTTTATTTAAGGAGAAAAAAGAAAAAAAAAACAGAAAAATGGTACAAGTTATACAGAATTTCAGAAAAAATAAACAGTAGGAAATCACTAGTTAATAGATTACATATTGTCATCTTAGAAATAGTTGTTCAAGTTACAAAATTAAAGCATATAGAGTAAACATTCAAACAGCGAGACTGCAAACAGTTCTGTTCATTGATCCAATAAAATTCAGTAATATGGTTACCTGTCTTATACACTTAAATATACATGCAGTTATGTCCTTTAGAGCACTTTCTTTTCCTCTGTTTTGTATTTGTACTTCTTTTTTTGAGACAGGGTTTCTCTATGCAGTTCAGGCTGGCCTTGGGCTCACTTTGTAGCCCAGGCTGGTCTCAAACTCACAACAATCCTGCCTCAGCCTCCCAAGTGCTGGTATCACAAGTGTGAGCCACCATGCCCTGCTTTATTTGTATTTCTTATAGAAGTGTCTGTTCATTTCAGTTGTCCCTTTTTTGACTTTTTATTGTTTTTTATTATTATTCTTGAGTTCTTTACACATTCCCATATTATTAGTTCTCTGTATGAGGAGTAGCTGGAAATTCTTTTCTCCATACTATCGGTTATCTCTTTAGTCTGTTGGTCCTTTCTTTTGCTGTTTGTTATCCCATCAGTTGATTCTCAGTACAATCTTGTGCCTTTGGAATCTCTTCACAAAGTCCTTGCCTATTCCTATGTCTTTCAGTTTTTATTATCCCATCTGCTGATTATGTACTTCATCCTCAACCACATCAGTTGTTTACAGACTCCAAAGACTTTTTTTAATGGAAAAAAAGTAAAACATAATTTCACAACAAATAATAGGAGAATATCAATAGTTAATACGTTGCATATTGTTATCTTTAAAGTAGTTACTCAGAGTACAAGATATGGGCATAAAAATTCTTCAGTCAGCATTAGCACAAACCTTCTTTTCAGTGGATTGAGATCCTCATAGTATAACTGATTTGCAATTTTATCCCTTTTTCCTTCCTTCCTTTCTGCTTCCCACCCTCCTAGTTCCTTTTTCCTTGTGAACAATTTCTTTCCATTTCACAGTATCTGTTGTACATTTTAGACCTTTTTACTGTTTCATTTCTCACACGAAGGGGATAATGTGATATTTACACATGTGATTTAATTCATTTTTATGAGTGTGGCCTCAACTGGCATCCACTTACCTGTAATAGTTTTAAATTTATCATTTTGGCAGAGAATATTCCATTGTATAAAAATACCACACTTTTTATCCATTCCTCAGTTGATAGGCGTTTGTGTTGTTTCCAAGATTTCATTACTACAAATTGCGCTGCTGTGCACATAGATGCGCATATATTGCTGTGGTACGATGTTTTTAATTCTTCTGGGAAGATATCCAGAAGGGCAATAGCTGAATTTAATGGAACCTCGAATTCTAGTTTCTTGAGGAATCTTTATAATTATTTCCACAATGGTTGAACCACTCTGTACTCCGTCAGTGAAGGGTTCATTTCTCCTCACAGCCCTTTCAAGCATTTGTTATTTATTGATTTCTTGATGGCAACCATTATTTCTGGAGTGAGATGGAATCTCAGTGTTGTTTTAATTTGCATTTATTGAGTGACCAATGAATGTGTACTCATCTCAGATGCCTATTTTTGGATTGGGTCCGTGAATTTGAGGGGCCTGATTTTTTTTCAATTTTTTATGTGTTCTATGTGTAAGACTTTTGTCTCAGGAACAATTGGCTAATTTTTCCCACTTTATGATTCATTGTTTATTTACTGGTGATGATTTGTTTTTAATTACAAAAGCTTTTTTAATAAAATGAGATCCAAGTTGCTCGTTCTTTGAAGTACTTCTCATGTAGTTTGAATTTTTTTTGAACTCTCTGCTTATATCTCTGTGTTCGAGATTTCTGCCTATCTCTTCCAGTATATGTAGTTTTTCTGTTTTAATATTTAGATCTTTGATCCATTTTTACTTTAGTGCCTGGTGATAGATATGCGTCAAATTTTAGCCTTTGACATGTGGAGAGCCAGTTTTTCTAGCACCATTTATTAAAGCGATTATTTTTCTTCCAGTGAACTTCTTTGGCCTATTTATCAAAGATAAGGTGGTTGACAGTGATTATAGTTGTGTCTGAATCTTCTGTTCCACTGATCCTCAGATATTTTTTCCAGGACCATACTGATATTTATCACAGTATCCTTGCAGTATAATTTCAAGTCAGGGATTGTGATACTTACTGTCTTGACTCTGTTGCCTAGGATTGCTTTTGCTCTTCTGGGTCTCTTGGTTTCAAATGAATTTTAGGAATATTTTCTCTAGATTTGTAAGGTATGCAAATGGTATTTTGATTGGTGGTGTAGTCAGGGTTTGGAAAACAATTTAATATAGGACACATAAGTTATAGAATTATTTTATAATATCCATCCAAAGAATCAAATACAAGAAGTGCAGGAAATATGTTCTCACACTAAGACCCAAAGAATCTAGCTGAGGGTCTGGATTCCATGGCAGTGTCCAGCATGAGTACAGCTGAAGGCCTAGAGCCCACAACAATGCCTCATGCAAGTCTATTTCACAGATCTGTGCTGGGAAGGTCCAAAGGTCAGGATGGAAACTAGAAAGTCTGTACCAGTGGGATGAAGGATCTGTCACAGAATGCTGAGGGATCTGCTCTGGGGCAAGGAAGCAACACTCAAAGTAACCTCCAAAAAGCACCACTGCAGTCCATGCTGACAATGAGGTCCCAAGCTCCTCCAAAGATGAGAAAAGCTGAGTTCATAACAGGAAGCCAGTGTGAGGAGTTCTTCAGGAAATTCAACAGCACACCATCTTACCCTCTGGAGCCATGAAGTGATGATTCAAGTAATCATCAGAGCTCCCCCAAAGTGAACCACCCCCAGTCTCAACAATGACAAGGTGCCAAGCTTCTCTGTCAATAAGAACTGCCAAGTTCATATCAGGAAAGAAGCTGGACAAGCTCCTCCAAGAGACCCAACAACACAACACTTCCTTCCATGTTGTCCTTTTTTCATGTTGTTAGCAACAATCCTCAGGTGGACCCTCCACACCCAGCAGCACCATGAGGATTCAGTTCAGCTGGTTGTTTCAAGTTGATCACCAGTTGTTAATCCACCACAATCAGTATGCATTAAATCCATGTAACAGTTTTAGGAGTATGACCATTTTCATAATGTTGGTTCTTCCTATCCATGAGCAAGGGATATTTTTCCATTTTCTGATATTCTCTTTGATCTGCCTTTAAAGAGTACTGTACTTTTTTTTTTTTGTCTTTTTATTGGTACCAGGGATTGAACTCACGACTGCCTGCTTCCAAGGCAGGTGCTTGTGCCGCTGAGCTAAATCCCTAGCCCAGTACTGTACTTTTGAATACATAGATCTTTTCTTGTATCTAGCTTTATTATGATACCAAAATAGGACAAGGACTCAAAAAATAATTAAAGTTATAGGCCAGTGTTATTAAAGTAGTTGTAAAAATCCTCACCAAAATGCTTGTAAACTAATACAAGTCACAAAAAAAGGTCACTCATCATGACCAAGTGTGGTTCTTCCAAGACATGCAAGAAAGACATTAGTAAGTAGATATGTAAATAAATGAAATATGTAAATAAAGAAATTAGTAAGTAGAAAATACCACATACACTGAAGGGCAAAAAAATCACATAACCAACCATCTTTTTGGTTGTTTGTTTGTTTGTTTGTTTGTTTGTTTGAAACATGGTCTCAATATGCAGTTCAGGCTGGCCTTGAGCTCACTTTGTAGTCTAGCCTGGCCTCAAACATAGCAATCCTCCTGCCTCAGCCTCCTGAGTGCTGGTATTATTGGTGTGCACCATCACATCTAATATCATAATCATATCAATAGGTGTAGAAGAGAATTCTGAGAAAATTCAAACATCCCTTAATGTTAAAAACTCTGATAAGAATATATATACAAAGACCTTACCTCAAAGTGATAATAGCCACTTATGACAAACCCACTCTGAATTCTAAATTCTTATTTCTTTACATTGAATTATCATCAGTCTCTTGGAATTCCTGTTTCCTGACTGCAGCTGAAAAGGTTTTATGTATTTTTATCTTCTTGGCATTTTGAGACAGGGTATTTTGAAATGGGGTTTTTGGGACAGGGTAGTTCAGGCTGGCCATGCACTGACTGTGTAGCCCAGGCTGCCTTCCAACTCTCAAATGGTCATCCTATTTTACCTCCTGAGTGCCCCAGGTTACAGGCAAAAACCACCATACCTAGATGTTGCCAAAGTTTTTATAGCATTAAGCATTCTTGTGTAATGGTTTTGTCCCTCTGGTTAATGCTTAATTTCAAAGAGAAGTTTTTATTTGTATTAAATGTTGAATGACGGTATGTCATTTTTCCTATTATTTTTTTTTTCGCTCAGCTTTGGATTTCTATTATGCTGCTGAATTTTCCTATGGGAGTATTTTCTGATTCTGAGTTTGTCTTAGTAGTTTCAGTCAAAAAGTACACTTTTCCCATGGTTACTCCACAAAATGTCAGTCTTCTATTTTCTAGACTCTGTGGATATGCTAATTTGTACAGCTAAATGTACTCTGCAAATAGGTTTAAGTGAAGAATGTGTGAAGTGAGAAGATTATTTTGGACTACATGGGTGACTGACTGTAGTTGTGACAGTGCAAAGAGAGATGAAAGTGATATTTTTTGAATGAAATGAAGAGGCCATTCAGGATTGCAGACAGCTTCTGAAACCTAGAACTTTCTGCCCATAGAAAATGAGAATCACTGAGAGGGCTGATGGAGTAAAGGAGGCTGAAGGAAGATAAGCCATTGGCTGGGTCTCATGGTAACTACCAGACAGGAAATGCAATTTGACCTTAAAAGATGTGATAACTTTAACACACAATGGGAGGTAAAATAAAGCTGTCTCTGAGTTCAAATTATACAGGTCAAAAAGATAGACTGGGAGCTGGCACAGAATCATGAAGAAAGAGACTGTCAGCTCCAAGAAAAGAAATACTGATGAAGACCAGGTTTTGTGTAGTCAAAGCTGACTCCCAACTGAAAGGGAAGTGATGAAAAAGAGTAGCAGAGGAGACAGGTTGGCTTGGGAAGACACATGAGGATGTTTCTAGTAGCAGGAGAAATTCACTAAGTACTACAACTATTTGCATTCGTGATGTATTCTCAAATTACACCACTGTTACAATATGCATCTAATATATGTTTCAGGATAATTTAAGCAGTAACTCAATATAAAATTTACTGATTTTCATGACAGAAGCATATTTTTAAGCATAATCCTCTCTGGTACTACCATATCCTCAGGCTTAGGGAGATTAAAATTGTACTATGCCTATACACATCAAGGGATTTCCTTTGTTTCATTCTATCATCTATCTACAATTTTGGATGAAGTACAAGATATGAAAGTTCAAGTTCATGACATTTACTTAGGGAATAGATTTAGCAATCCTGCAGTGAATACTGTTGGGGCCTTAGAACTCTGCGATGTCATCCATAGGTCACAGAACACTGCTGAGACCTTAGTGATAACTGCTATCTAACGCCACACTGAACGTTAGAGAGGACAGTGATCTGGTGAACACATAGTGTCTTATGTTATTTGTTTTTTTGATTGTATAAATTTCATTCTTTAATATTAATTCTCTGAGAGAGACTCAGATAGACTCTTAATTGATATTAGTATAGTAATTCTCCAAGGAGTTGAACTATGAAGCACAAAGAGAAGAAGAAAAAGCTGGGGAGGAAATTCTTACAACGACCTGGGAAAAAGTCAAAATATAGAAAAGGTACGAGTTAGTATAGTCTTGGGGAATATGGAACCAGGATTTGCCTTCTAAAAAGAGAAAGGAATTAATTTCTAGTTTTTTATACAGGGGCACTAGAAAGAAAGATAAAGAAGGAGAAGAGAAGTGACTCAGAGGGAACGGGAGCCATATGTACTGTTCCTGAAGGTCCGTGTAGTCTGAGAGTAAGAGAGGCTCAGGTCTTGTTGCTTTGTTCCTTAGGATTGGGTCACTCTGTCAGAAGCATAGTTCAGACAACTTTTTCTCTTAAAAATGTGTTTTCTGTCATTTTTCTTTTTCCTAAGGGCATTGGGAAGTACAGGAAATTTTAAGTTTTGACAGTACTTTTCATCTCTTGATGAAGAAACTGTAGTTCATAGAATTGAACCAAACACTTTTTAAAAGTTTAAATGTGTGTGCATGAATGATTATCAAGTCATAACTTTTTACTCAGCAGTAAAAAAAAAATCTAGTATGAGAATGTGTCTTCAGGACCTCTTTGTAAAATGTGAGAAACAAACTTATGTGTGCATGCACACATACACACATGCACACACACACATCATTCACATACATATTATTTAATCATGAATTATGAATTAAAAAGGTAAGATGTGGCCCTTTATGGAAAAATTGTGAGCTAACAGTTATGTTATCTTGGAGACTAACAGTAACAAATGACTCCTGTAAGGAAGGCCCTTGTTCAGTGATGAGAGAGATAGAGAGGGGCCAAACCCACATTCTCACAATTCTCAGAACAGTCAGATATTCACAACAGATTTTAAGGGTTTTTTTTTTGATGACTTGTATAGAGAGGCCTGGAGTGTGAGTTTGTCTTTATTTTACCTTCAGTTAAATCATCACATACTGAAATGTCAGTTGTAAACTATGAAATATGGAAAGCACATATTCACACTTATTCATAGGCACACAAAACACACAAACAAAATACAAATATAAACCAGAATACAACAAATACTATCTTTGAGCATAGTTATTCACTCACTACATGCAAAGTCTAATTATTTGCCTCCCCAAAGCAGCTTACAACCTGGCTTCATCAGAAGACAATAAGCTCTAGTTACAACTACACCTATAATCTGTGGCGTGTTCATGTATGCACACAGTGGATGTGAGGTTGGTAGAACAATTGTCTTCTGTCAACTAATTGATGGGCTGGAGCTGAAGAAAACTTTGTCATAATTAACATGTTGTTTCACAGAGAACCCAGGGTTGTCAATGTCTCAGTCAGGTGGAAAGTGGAAAAGGAAAGTCCATGGAGAGATACAGTTGTGTCTATGGCCACAGAGGTGGTATATGTCACGTCTCATTGTCCTTTGTAGGAAATGTAATTGCAAGATCAGAGCTAACTGCAGTGGTCTGTCCAAGTTCAAATGAGTAAGCAAGCAGTCTCTCCATCAGTGACACACTGTGTAGGTGTAATGATCTGTAACAAGTAATGATGGAATAAACATTGCTCTACATTTAAGATTTTACTAATAGGAGCCATAATGTTTACCTTGGAGAATGGAGGGAATGTACAATCAGTGAACATGTCAAATGATAGAGTCATCATTTGCTGTATCTTTTGTTATATCATTGTTGTATCATTGTCTTTCTTAATTTTTATTCAATTTCTCAGGAAAGTTGGATTTTCCAGATGTTCTGAAAAGTAGGGCCAAATGCAAGATGGCTCTAATGCAAGTTGACCAAGCAGCAGACAATTCTCCCTCCACCCTGGAGGACTTCTAATATGGACACAAATTCCTGGATGCAGGTATGGAGGCTCTATTGACCAGGGTGCAGAAGGGAAGGTAGAGTCGAGGCATATTCCAGAATTGAGATGAGTGCTTCTGAGCATCAGTTGATACAAGGATGCTCAGTCAGGAAGAAACTGAAAATAATTAACAGTGGAGACAAAAATGTCAAAGGCACAACACATGAGAGAACTGAAGAAGGCCAAATCATTGTAAGATTGGGTTCTGCTCAAGGAATCATGGGAGACTGTCTGAGTCACATAGGAAGAGAAAGACCCAGGGAGGAACACGGTAGACTGACAGGAAAGCACAAAGACCCTAATAGTTAAAAGAAGCCCCATTTCAAAGGAACGTCAAAAAATCTGACTCAAGACACATTAAAGAGATTCCGAATCCATGAACACAGCACCTCCGTGTATTGTCCTAGCCAGCACTCTCCCATGTATTCCTACACAGACCCTTGTACACTGCTACCCACTTCTCCTGCTTCCTTGCAATCTCCCATGTGCACATGAATTCTACATTGTTATTTACCCAGTTATGCAAATTGTAATATTTGTTCTGACTTTAGATGACCCTACATTTAGTATCTTGATTTTTGTGTAAGTTTGTATAAATAGAAATGCAAAATGTGTACTTTTTGTCTGGGTCTTTTCACTCATCCTTGCATTTATGACTGTTATCCATGTGAATATGATGATAGTGTGTATACTAGCATTACTGCATATATTCCATTGCATGAAGAAAAAGAATTTACTCATGGATCATACTTTGTTGGGCACAAAGGTTGCCTCCATTAAGGAGAAGAAGGTGATACTTTGCTATATTAGTGCAATTTTGATTATTGACTATACTTTGGTATATTAATACCTTTTTGCTTAATGAAATTTTAAGAACTACTATATACTTATTTTAACCAATTCACAAATTAATCTTTTGTTTTCTAATGCAAACATTCATATCCTTTTAATCTTTTATAATATTCATGGTAGCCTAGGATATTTTATATATCTTTTAAAAATATTTTATTTTAAAAACAAAAGGATAGAAATGATACAGAATTTCAAAACAATTAGTAGGAAATTAACATTAGTTACTATATTGCATATTTTTATTTTAGGAGTGGTGGTTCAGATTACCAGATTTAGGGATAAAAAATGATCAGACAATCAATGAAAGTACAAACTTTTTTTAATGAACTGACAGATTAGTTGTATAGTTATCTATCTTGTAGATATATATACATGCACACATTATGTACACCTATATACATATAATCTCTTCCCTTCTTTTTCTCCTTTCATCCCAGTCATTCTTTCCTTTTGAGCACTTTCTTTCCCTTTCATTTTCACAGTATCTATTGTACATTTTAGATCTTATTACTCTGATTTTTTTTACACTAGGGAGACAATGCAGTATTTACACGTGAGTTTGATTTATTTCACTTATGAATATGGTCTCAAGTTGCATCCATTTACCTATAAAAGCCTCAAGTTTATCATTCTTTATTTCTGAGTAGTACTACATTGTATGGGAAGCAGGTAGAAGACAGTGAAGCAGCAAGCAGCAAGCAAAGCAACAGCAGTCTCAGTATCAGGCCTGCCTTTCCTCTCTCCCTTTATATTCCACTCAGGCTGTAAACCTGTTGGTTCATGTCATCCACACCCAGGAGGGGCATCCACTATCTACCTCCTTTTTTTTTTTTTTTTTTTTTTTATTTAAGAGGAAAAAGAGAAAAACACAAAACAAACCAAAGCGGCGTAAGGGTACACACAATACAGAACTACAAAACAAAACAAAACAAAACAAAACAAAACAAAAAACCATAACAGTAAGAAATTACCTGCTAGTAGATTACACACTATTTTCTTGAAAATAGTTCCTCAAATCACAGTATCAAAGAACACAAGGTGGACATTCAAACAGGGAGACTGCAAACAGCTGTGTTCAATGTTCCAAAAACATTGATAAAGTCAGCTATTTAACACCCCCAAACACACTTGCTGTTATATCCGTTAGAGCTCTTTTTCTTTTTTTTTTCCCCTCTCTTTTTTACAACAAAATTTACACATCTTGGATTTTATTACTCCTTAGTGCTTATTACTTTCTTTGGGGGGGGGGGGAGAATACAGTCAAATATGGCAAAACAAAGCTGTCAGTCAATACCAAGGATAGACATAGCACATGGTGTAGAACAGAGTACAAGTTTATCAACAATGGTTATCAACGTTGTCCCTTGTTTCCTTAAAAAGAATTGTCTATCTTATTAGATATTATAAAGTTGGACAAAACAGTAGAGAACAAGACCAATAAAACTTAGGCATTGTAAACATTACAGGACTTCCAAAGAAGACAATAGTCAAACCAGAATGGGTATCTTAGTGAATCTTATTGTCTTCAAAGTAGTTGCCTATGTCTTCAAACTTGATACTATCATATAGAATGGAACAGAGTCTAATCAGTCAAAACAAGATCGTGGGAATACTACAGGACTTCAAAACAAGTTAATAGGAAATCGAAAAGAGTTACTATTTATATATCCTAATTTTTTTGAATTTTTTCTTTAATTAAGACAAACATAAGAAATGACTAAATAATTTTTTTGAAACAATAAGGGGGAGATTGAGATAAAACAGGACATAACAATATAACAATAGAAGTCACAGCATGACTGTTTCAATAACCTAGTACTTCACCACCTTATAACCTGACTTAATAGTAGTTACCATAGTGTCTTTTTCCTTGAAATATTTGGGTAAAACTTCATATACTCTAGCTTCAAATATTTTCATATCAAGAAGCCCAGAATAAAGCCTTTCTAATTAATGAGTGAAAACTTTATAAGGCTTCAAGGCCACCTAATGGGGGATCATGATTACCACATATTTTTATATATTTGAATCATTATTTACATTAGGGAAACTATTCGGTATTCACACATGCGAGATTGATTTATTTCACTTATGAGTATGGTCTCAAGCTGTGCCCATTTATTGATAAATATCTCAATGTGATCCTTCTTTATAGCTGAATAATACTCCATTGTATAGAAATACCACAACTTTTTTATCCATTCCTCAGTTGATGGGCACTTGGGTTGTTTCCAAGATCTGGCGATTACAAATTGTGCTGCTATAAACATAGGTGCACATATATCACTGTGGTATGATGCTTTCAGTTCTTCTGGGAATATGCCTAGAAGTGGAATAGCTGGAATAAATGGGATTTCCAGTCCCAACTTCACAGGTTCCTGAAGCACTGCGGCCTGTGGTGAGTACCCTAACCCAGCTGCGATTGAAGAACTGTAGAGCTTCCAAGGGGCAGGTGGGCGCACAGTGTCCCTGAGGCCCAGCTTGTCTGGAACTGCGGAGTTCTGAGCAGGCAGAGGAGGGCCACTGGTTCTCTAGGCCTAATGGCTTGGAGTAGCGCGGCGCCAGAGTCCCAGTAGCTCCAAACATAGAAGGGGATTTTCAACAGATCCTGAGGAAGCTTTCAAATAACACTTGAAACACAGAAATATAGGAAAATGACAAAACGAAAGACCAAATTACAACCTCAAACCTCCAGCCCATCTCAAGAAACCCTAGGAGCGATGTATATAGAAGAAAATATATCCCATCCACCTCAAATATCGGACACAATAGCCACTGAAATTGACAAGCAACTCCAGGAAGCTTTAAAGAAATTCAAACTCGAAATAATCTCCCACATAAAAGAAGAAATGATAAAAGAAATGAAAGAGATTCTAAATATATCTAAAGAAAACACAGATAAAAAATTGGAGGAACTAAACAAAAAGATAGAATCCCTAGACGAGCAATATAAGAAACAAACAGAATACATAATGCAGATGCACAGAGATATACAGGAAATAAAAAACTCCACTGAAAGTTGTAAAAACCGCCTTAATGAAAGTGAAGATAGAATTTCAGACCTTGAAGACAGGATTGCAGCTAGTGAACAGGAAAGGAAAGATCTTTTGAAAATAACAAGGAACCAGGAAACAACAATTCAACAACTGCAAGACGATGCAAAGAAGAATAACATAAGAATGATAGGGATTAATGAAAGAGAGGGAGACAACATGAAGGATGTCAGGAGGATATTTAGAGAAGTAATAGCTGAAAATTTCCCAAGCATGAGATCAGAAACTGACATCAGGATCAGTGAAGCATATAGAACTCCAAATAGTCATAACCAAAATAAAACTACACCCAGACATATAATAGTCACCATCCCAGAAATCCAACACAAGAATAGATTATTAAAAGCTGTCAGAGAGAAAAGACAAATCACTTATAAAGGAAAACCTATCAGAATCACAGCAGACTTCTCAGCACAAACGATAAAGTCAAGAAGAGCATGGAGTGAAGTATTCCAGATCCTAAAGCAAAATGATTTCCAACCAAGACTGATATATCCTGCAAAACTATCATTCAAAATAGATGGTGCAATACGATACTTCCATGACAAAGAACAGCTGAAGAACTTCATGAACACCAAACCAACCCTGCAAAAAATATTGAAAGACAGTTTAGATACACAAAGGAAAAAACCACTAAGCAAAGCAAATAATTAAACAGAACCGAAAGATAAAGATGCAACAGCAGAGAGATAACATTCCTACAATTAACCAGCATTTAACAGTAATAACCATTAATGTAAATGGTCTCAATGCACCAATCAAAAGAAACAGACTAGCAGAATGGATCAAGAAACAAAATCCAACCATATGCTGTTTACAGGAAACCCATCTAACCCAGAAGGATACTCACAGACTGAAAGTCAAAGGATGGAAAACAATTCTTCATGCATCAGGAATCCAAAAAAAGACAGGAGTAGCCATTCTGTTTGCAGACAACGTGAACTTTAAACCAACAATGACCATAAAGGACAAAGAAGGTCACTACATACTCGTAAGGGGAAAACTCCAAGAGGAAGAGATAACTATCTTAAATATATATGCACCAAACTCCAGAGCACCCAGTTATATAAAACAATTATTAACAGAAATGAAAACTCAAATTATCAGTAACACAATTGTAACAGGAGACCTTAATACACCACTGACACCAAGGGACAGATCAACCAGACAGAAAATGAGCAAAGAAATAACAGAACTGAATCACACCTGTGAACAAATGGGTTTGATAGACATATACAGGATGTTCCACCCAACAACATCAGAATACACATTCTTCTCAGCAGTACATGGATCATTTTCTAAAATAGACCATATATTAGCTCACAGAACATATTTAAGCAAATGCAAAAGAGTTGAAATCATCCCTTGCATATTATCGGATCATAGCGCTCTGAAATTAGAAATTAATGACAAAGGATACTGCAAAAGTTCCGCAAACACATGGAAACTAAATAACACACTCTTGAGTAATCAGTGGGTCACAGAAGAAATTAAAGAAGAAATTAAACAATACCTAAAAGAAAATGAAAATGCAGATACAACTTACCGGAATCTGTGGGATGCAATGAAAGCCGTTCTGAGAGGAAAATTTATTGCACTGAGTACCCACATCAGGAAAACAGAACGAATACAAATATCTACCTCCTTAATCTGGGCTTCATTCCCTTAATCTACATTCACACATCCTATTGCAGCCATCTTTGGAACTCCATACCTGTGGCTGCATGAGGCTTTGGAGGGGACATCTAGATACAATCCACAACATGATCTAATGATTTTATCTTTGTATGTAACTAGCCATCATCAATCCATATTCACCTCACCACGTCTCACCAAAATAAATGAGCTGACTTACATAACTCTTCATAAAACTTGTACTCCATAACCTTTATTTGTGCAATTTATTTCCATTAAACTGAGCCAATAGTAGTAGTAGTAATTGTAATAACTTTTAGTGAATTTATATCATATTTTAAGCATTGTCATGTTCCCAATATTCCACATACATCTCCATATATATATATATATATATATATATATATATATATATATAATACCTAATTCCAGTTATACTTGCCACACTTGGAGTCCTAATAACTACTACTTACAGAATTACCATGGGTGGTAACAAGGCTAGAAACTTGTCTGTGCTGGAGTGACAGTGAACCTAGGCTATGCTGTGTATCAATGTTTATTGTTCCTGCTTCTCTAACTCCCCAGAATTGGAACACTCTCCAGAACACGCTACTGAGACACATGAAGTGGTTCCAAGCTCAAGTCTCGATGCAGGAGAGACTTTTTCAACCTCAGAACATTTGCCCTGCATTTCTTCTTCAAGCATGCGCATTCCTGTGGACCAGGATGGTTAGGCAGACACAAAGGTGACCTCAGCGTGGACAACAGGTACAGCTGAGCGGCCTCCCACCCTACTCACTTCACCTTTCCTTCACATCCAGGGCAGGGCCTCCGGGAAGAGGGATGAAGACTGACTCCTCTGGGTGGGGGACAGATAGGAAATCTGCCTTGCAGAGGAGGCAAAGCTCCTCGGCACACATGTCCACATGGACACAGAGGCGGATGTGGGGAGGTGGGGGCCCACGTGGAGATGTGCAGGGGATGAGATCAGAGCCTCCCTCTCAGATCAGTGCACACTCAGCTCACACTCACATGTGATACTGTTCATACTAAGTACAAGCATATTTCTCATCTTTTTACCTTTTTTTTTTTTTACAACCGTCTCTTCCCTCCCCATTGTCCCAGCTCCTATCAGCATTACTAGGTATGGCCTTACACCTGCATTCTTACAGTCATTCTCAGACTCACCCCTAATACCTCAATCAGTAAAACAATAGCACATCACCACACATGGTACCTGTTTTAACTCCATAATGCTAATGGTAGACAAAAACACTAGAGAATTCTTGTGCTCATTCACTGTGTGTTTTTCTCTCCTTAACACCACATCTTCCACCATGGCTTCAAACTTTCACAGAGCTCCATGTGCTGAGGACATAAAAACCCTCTCTGTAACATGTAAGGCTGCTGTTACAGCCTCTGCCAACACTCACCACTCACACAGTGGATCACATGTGCTGTCATACAATATCACATGTGCAGAAACACACTCAGTCCTATCTGCTTTTGCCAATACCAGAAACATTCATCAAATATATACCATGATACATATACATATATATATATGCATTTTTTCTACAAGATGCCCCACACACCCATTTACCAAGAGGATGTAACTGTATACACATAACACGCCACACATAGATTTCTCAATATCACAGATATCTCCTGTTCCCCCACCTGTGGATATTCTCATGGTCAGCTCATCTCCTTAACTTTGAAGCTTTCTTTCCTACATACCAATATACTACCTCAATGTGTTCTAGGTCCGAGATCTTACAAGGTGCTTTCAAATCAAGATCCAATGGAGATGGAGAATTCCCTCTTTATGCCACATTCTGATTTACCTTCCTCCTTGGCCAGTAACCCCTCGGTGTCTGTAGCAGCTACTGAAAAGGAAAGAATACTGAATGTTTACTACAAGCCTGTCAGAGTGAAGAGGGGTGTGACTGCTTTGGAGGATACAGAAGATTTGGAGCCTCCTGCAAAAATGATAAAAATAGGAAATATTGTCTGTCAGGAGAGGAACGCTCCAGAAATCAGCTTCTCTTCCATGAGCCTCACAAGTCTGGGTGATGGCAGCTTGGATAGTGAACGGCAAGGAGAAAGAGAAATGGCTGAGAAGCCACCTGAGAATCTGGCCCTTGAGGCAGGTCCCAGTGCCACGGCACCTGCAGAGCTGGAGCACATGTATAGTGGTTTTAGGTGCATGGGTTGCCTCCAGGTCTTCCCTAATTTGCAGATGCTCAAGAAACACCTGGAGGATGGGAAGGGGGAGGGTGGTTCATGCATTAATCTTGGCTTTCCCAAAATGAATAACAGCAAGATCTCAAGGAGGATGGAGACAAATACAACAGCATATGGAGATGATATGGAGATAGCTTTATGGGTCTTGGTATTTTATGCTTTTTGTTTCTTTTTGTATTATTATTATTATAATAAATAGAAACTAAGTCATTTGTCCATGTCTGTAAATAATAAATGAGGGGAACTAACTGAAGAGGGTATCTGAAAGCCTTTTCATCCACAGAATAGCAGGAAGTATCGACACCTTCATACTTTGGTTAATTTTTTTATCATCTCTGCCCCTTTAGCCACTTCATTCTGATGTTTCCAGAATGAGATTCAAAGTTCAGTTTTATAATTCAATTTTATTAGTGCATGTAGTGGTACACGAAGTTTACACTTGATGTTCAGAGTTAGTATATGTACACAACACATCTTAGTTCCTTTTTCATTTCCTCTCGCTTTTTCCTCCCTCCTTTCTCCATCTTTTGATATCCTTCACATTTTAATTTTAATTTTAATTTTAATTTATTATTTTGATACTGGGAATCAAACTCATGACCTCATGCTTGCCAGGCCAGTGCTGTGCCACTGAGCCATGTCCATGGCCTCTTTCACTTTTTAAAAAGATCTACCTCCCACATCCAACCATCTATTTTTATTTTGTTCTTTATTTATACTTTGGAGTTCTCATACAAAAGAAACCATGTGATATTTAAGCTTATGTATTTGATATATGTCACTTAACATCATGGTCTCAAGGTACATCCATTTTTGTACAAACGACTCAAGTTTATAGCAGAGTAGTACCCCATTGTGTTTAAAAACTACATTTTCTATTTTATGCTAAAATACTATAATTGAAAGTACTTGTTTTTAAACATTTTGTTTATGTCCAATTTAGGTATACATTATAATCACATTCATTATACAGAATTTGTATTTGTACATGATATGTCTTGATCTCTCTTTTTTCCCCATTTTCATCTCCTCCTTTCAGACCCTGTTCCTCTGATTGTTTACAGAGCTGTGTTTTCATTTTATCCTCCTCTCTTGTTTTTTCTTTCCTTTCTTTCCTTTCCTTGCCCCCTTCCCTAGTTCCCTTTTCCTTTTTAATAAACAGTTCTTCCTGTTTCACAGTATATATTGTATATTTCAGTTTGTATTTATAATTTGTTTCTTACACTAGAGAATTAATTTGATACTTACACACATGTCAGTTTATTTCACTGATGATCATAGTCTCAGGAGCCGTATATTTAGCTACAAATGTCTCAAATTTGTCCTTCTTTATGCCTGAGTAATACTCCATCATATAAAAAATAAAACTGCATCTTTTTTATCCATTCCTTTGTTGATGGGCATTTAGTGAATTACTAGTCACAAATTACTTTTAGAATGTTCAAACAAATAAGAATTTTAAAGTATGAAGCTAACTATTCTTTGATTCAACTAATTGCCTATTATTAGCTATGAAGTGTAGGCAAATAGTATGTGTCTGAAAACAAGGGAGGTAGCCTCATTTGTATGAGTGCAAAGTAAAAGACTGTTAACACAACAGTTACTGTCTTGAAAACTTTATTTTTTAATATTTTTATCTTAAAGAGAATAAAGCAAAAAAACAGAACAAAACAGTACAAGCAACACAGCACTTCACAACAAGACAACCAGACATCAACAGTAACTACTATAATGTCTCTTTTCTTAGAAATAATTGAGCATAGCTTCACACACAATAATATTAAACATAACAATACAGTATAAAACCATTCAAAATGAAAGCATTACAGGACTTCAAAACCAACTAATAGGAAATGAATAATGGCTACTGTAATACCTCATTTTCCTAAAAAAAATTTGTCTATACTATCACATATAATAAAGTCAAGTAAAACACAAGAGGATAGAACCAATCAAAAAAGAACAAAAGCATAGTAGGACTTCAAGATGATAGTAAATTAGAAATGGCTACCATAAGGTCTTGTTTTCTTCAAAACAGCTGTTCATACCATCATGCATAATAAAATCAAACAAAACAATAAAACCAATCCAATCACTGAGTTAAAGCATTATAAGATTCAAAGCAATATAACAGGAAACCAGGATTACCATAAAATACCCTTTTCAATATAACTACCACTACCATCTGCCAGCATAAAAGTTAACAAAACAAGATGGAACAAAGCCAAACCTAATAAAATTGTGTAAACATTGCAAGAGCTCAAGATAAGACAATAAGAAATTGACAGTTTCCACTTTCCCCTCCCAGGTATTTCCTCCCCTTTGCTCTTACATTAGCTGTTTTACTTTTGGATCCCATTAACTCCTTCTGCTTTCTATGCTAGGGTTCACACATATGATTTCAAACTGTTTTGGCCATGAATGTGATTTCCAGTTGTGTTCATTTACCTACATGAGCCTTCAAATTATTCTATTTTATAGCTGGGTAGCTTTCCACTGCATGAAAATATATCTTTCTTAAACCTTCTTCAGCTGATGGGCAAGTTACTCTTGCTTTTGGGGCGGGGGAGTTCCTGTCACATGGAACAATTGTTTTCTCTCCTTTGATTTTCAGTCTATGAATTTCCTTTCCAGTTAAATGTGTTTCTTGCATGCAGCATATTGATGGATCTTGTTTCTTGATTCGCTCTCCCTGGGTTTCTTTTTTATTGCTGGCCTGAGGCCAACTACATTAATGGTTACAGCCAGCATGCATCGGTTTGTCTCTGCCCTGCTATCTTCCTGTTGTTGGCCCTCCATTTTTTCCGCTTCATTCAATTGCCTGTCTTGTTTGGCGATCCTCCTCTGCTGCTGTTCCTGGAACCACGGTCATTTGTCTCTCTCTAGAATATCCTTTAGCACTCACTGTAGGGTTGGTTTGGTAGTCATGAATTCCTTCAGTTGTTCTTTATCATGGAAGTATTTTATTTTTCCATCTATTTTGAAAGACAATTTTTCTGGGTAGATAAATCTGGGTTAGTGGTTGTTTTATTTCAGTGGTTGAAACACTTCACTCTAAACTCTTCTTGACTTGATGGTTTGTGTTGATAAGTCTGCTGTGTTTCTGATTGTTTTTTCTTTATAGGTGATGTGTCTTTTACCTGAGAGATTTAATATTCTGTTCTTGTGCTAAATTTCTGGGATCTTGATTATTATATGTCTGGGTGTAGATTTACTTCGGTTATATTTAGTTGGAATTATATATGCCTCAATTATCTGCATGCCAGATCCATTTCCCATGTTTGGGAAGTTTTCTTTTATTGCTTCTGTGAATATCCTTTTAATTTTACTTGTGTTGACCCCTGCTGCTTCACCAACACCTATCACTCTTAAGTTGTGCTTCTTTGCATCATCTTGCAGCTGTTGAGTTGTTATTTCCTGATTCCATCTTGTTTTAAGAGATTGTTCCTTTCATGATCACTAGCTATAATCCTATATTCAAGGTTTGAAAGATTATCTTCAGTCTCTTTCAAGTGGTTTTGACAGTTTTTGATTGAATTTTTAATTTCCTGGATCTCTCTTTGAATCTGTTTCATGCGTTGTAATTTCTTTCTACATTCATTCAAGGTTTCCAACATGTTCTTATACTTCTGTTTTTTGCCTATGTCTTCTTTAAACCTGCTGAACAATTCTTTCAGTATGTTTGTGATTTCTTCTTTTACCTGAGATACTATTTCTGATTTGACTTCTTTTACAATCTTATGAACTGGTTTCCTTAATTACTAGCCTGTCGTAGATTTCAGGTGTATGACTTCCATTTTCTTCCGTGACTGTATTTCCCACACTTGCTGTGTGTGGACTAGAGGTCTGAGTTAGCCTTTTGCTCCATTATCTTGACATTCTCCTAGCTTGCTCCCAACAACCTGTGTGTGTACATTGGGTCTCCCACAGTGGTGGCAGACACACAATGATGTGTTTGTCCTGGTTCTGCTAGTGGTGATGGCTGCCTGAAGGAACCCAGGGCCTCCAATGGTGGCCTATGGGTGCACAGGGCTTACCTGGCTGTGTGTCCCTGCTCCTGCTAGCTGCCTGCAGGAAGGAGCCTTCTGGTGGCAGCTCCCTGAGGATGAAGACAGATCTGCTGGTTCTCTCTGCCCACATTGGCTGCCTGTAGTACATGGCCTTTTGGTGGCAGTACACAGCAGACAGAAGTGGATCTGTCAGTCTCCCTGGACCAGCACTGGGCGCTTAGAGGAAAGGGCCTTCTAGAGACAGCACCTGGCAGGCAGAGGCCAATCTTCTGGCTCTCTCTACCTGAGCTGGGTGTGCAGAGGAAAGGACTTTCCAGTGGTGGTGTCCAACAGAGAGAGGCAGATCTTCTAGCTCTCTCTTCCCACTCTGGGCACACGGAGGAAAGGGCTTTCTGGTGGTCGCCAGTCTTGCAAACTTTAGAAATCCATCTCCCAGTTATTTCTACTTCATTAAGATACAGAACTGCTTAATCAGCTATGGCAGGATGGATTGAATTATGGATAATGAAGGACTTAGGTATTCAATTCAAAGGGGATTTGTAATGGAAATGTGTATAAACATATTTGTTAGAGTTTTTTATAATTTTAGTTTACTATTGCATGAGAGTAGTACATAATATTTACATTCGTCACCAGCTGTAGGTACATATACATAACACATGTAAATTCCTTTTAACATCGCCCTTCCTTTCTTCTCCCTCTCTGTCCCCTGCACCCATCTTGTAATCCTTTTCTTTTTTCTTTTTGTACTTGTTCATAACACTCTTATTCACATTCTTTGTGTGGAGTGCATACACGTGTATAACACATTGCAAAGGCACTATATACTGGAACTTTACTCTGAACATTTTTGTGTTTTTGCTCAAAGCAAACTTGTACCATTTTTGAGCTATATTTGCACTAAAATTTAATAAGTTAATGTCTCAAATTTTTGTAGCAATAATAGCAATGAAAATTTTTTCTTGTATTTGTCTATAGAAAGGAAATTCCAGACTTTTAGACCCTCTGTTCCTTTGCATCTGTCTCTTGATGTTTCCTGTCTGCTTTTTTCGTTACCTATGCAGATGTTTTTCAGACTTGGAGAAGAACCAACTATTTTTGACAACTGAATTTTGTGGTGCAATATGTGCTTGGATTAAGATCATGTTTGCAGTTCTTCACTTGTACTTTGGCTCAATGTAAAAATGAAATATAAACATATAGAGGTCCAGAAATCATGTAGCATGCCTAGTAAGAGTAGCCTTTTGTGTGTGTCACTCCACTTCTTCTGCTGCATGGATCCCCAGGAAGGGATAGAACAGAGAAGTGGAGGCAGATATGATCAGGAGTGTCTGATCAGGAGTGCCTTCGGTGGGGCCTTTGTTCCCATAGAAATAAAGAATAGGCTGTGGTTTGGGTCATGCAAGGTAGGAAGAACTTGTGAGCTTGGAGTGGACACGACCTCATGTTTCTGTGCATCAGTTTAGTGACTTGAATACACCACAATTTAGTAGAGAAAACTGTTCAAGATGTAATTGATTTCTTGTTTATACATCATGTTAAAGCTTTGGCTATATGTTTTTTAAATTAATTTTTGTATTTTTTAAAAAAAAAAGGTCAGAAAAGAAAAAAAGTAAGAGACAAACAAAAACAAAAAACCCCAAGCAATAATAATATAGGCTTTCAAAATAGAATGAAAGAAATTTAACAATGGTTGTTATATTGTGTATTATTATATTTTTTTCCAAAGAAAGAAAAGAAAAATAAATAGAAAAATAAAAAGGCTACATGATATTTTAATACCAGGGAGTGAAGCAAACTACATAATAAATACTCATTTCACGAGACAGCCATATGAGCATCCTAGGTTTATCCTCTGTCTTCAGGGGCACAGATTATTTTCTTTGCCTTTGAGAATAAAAAAACCCAAAACTGTTTTCCAAAATTCTTTCAAAGTGGTCTTGATAGGTACTTTCTCCTCTGGTTCTTAGCTCTTATAAATATTGTGAACAATGCTATTTTTCTGTTATGCACAAGACTGATGAAATAATCATGGAAATTTTAATGGAATATTCAACCTTCCTAATTACTTCTACTTTAAAAAAATAGTGACTCCTCCCCCATAGTTTAGGCATAAGTTTTGAGGAACTATTGTTAAAGCATTTTCATCGTGTTAACTTGTTGCTTTGCACTGCACAACAAACCTGACTTCTCCTCTGTCTTTTTTGACTGCACCTTTTTCACCCAGAAATCCTCATGATTTTTCATCCTGACCCATTTTCTCTGCTCATCCTTTGCAGTCCACGATATGCCCTACCTCTGCTGTGACACCTTTCCCAGAAATTGCACTGTAATGAAGCCCTGATTTTCTGTTACACATTATTTCGTTTTGTGAGGTAATGTGCATAGTTTAAAAAATGAAGGCAAGTTTTGCCTCCTAGAGATTTAGTGGGATATAATAGGGCTAGATAAATCCTGATTTGAACACTGCATTTCTTTAACATTAAAAAATGTATTTAAACCTTGTGAGTTTTAGTCTTCTCCTGTAAAATGGGATTGTTGTCCAGTTTTGAGAATTATAGCAAATTACAGCTGATACACTTGCTGAGTGGCTAGCACAGACTAGGATTATAATAGATGCTCCATAAATCACAATAGTACTTAATCTTGCTGTATTTCTGTATTTCTTATGGCTTTTAGAATATCAAACTTTAGGTATGGTTCATGGCTAGGTCATTGAAATTGGTCCTGAAATCCCATTACTTTTAATTAAATCTTCCTATAAGGTCTGTTCTATCAGACT
This sequence comes from Cavia porcellus, assembly GCF_034190915.1. Classification (NCBI taxonomy): domain Eukaryota; kingdom Metazoa; phylum Chordata; class Mammalia; order Rodentia; family Caviidae; genus Cavia; species Cavia porcellus. The sequence goes on from NW_026947506.1 coordinate 19,675,870, forward strand.
TATATAACTTTCATTGCCTTTCTGGACTGTTCTTTGTAGTCTCAAACACTCTGTAATGTTAGTGTTTAGTGTGTATTCTGTTGTGGCTTCCAAAGCAATTGTTGGAAGTATTTATTTTTCAGTAATGTTTTAGATTGATCCATACATTTTTCTAAACATCAATAGCCAAGATTGTAATAAATAAAGAATTTTAACATTTTAAAGGCAGTGTGCAGAACACAATAGAATAAAATCTTAGCATCTATTTTGCCTTGCTTATTTCATTTTAACAGATATTTATTAATGTATCACCTATGTGCCAGGAATTTTATAGCTCTTGGTTTTACAAAGATGACCAAAACACAATTTCTGGCTTTGAGTTGAGTTGAGTTGAGGTGAGTTGAGTTGAGTTGAGTTGAGAATTAATGGGAGATACAAAGACAGATCATTTCAATAGATAGTTTATTCTAAGATGGCAAGGGCAGGGATATGTGGGGTCACAGACAGGGCGAATGAAATGGGAAGAAGAACACAACCTCAAATTGGGATGTCCCTGAGAAGAAAAATAAGTTGATCCACTTGAGTCAGAGATACAGACCAACTGTGTCTCCTCTATATGTACAGAATGTATTATCTGCAAAAGGAAGCATAGGTATGGCTTCAGGTCAGGCTGATGTGCTGGCTCTTCGCATACCATCTTGGCTTATTCTTAATATTGTCTTTAGAAAATTCAGGCAGCTTTGTTGTTTGGGCTTTACGGTCCTCCTCTCTAGGGAGTAGTACTTTTTTTCTGGTTCCCACTCAAGTTCTCACTACTATACCTCGTGGAGTGCTAGCTGGTTTGCATATCAGGGCCTGTCGTCAAGCTTAGAATAAAATCAGCCTTACCCAACTTCATGACTGAGCACTGGAGAAGAAGAGAATGGGTGGGCCGCAGGAAGCCAGCAAGTGTTCATTAGACCAGAGTAAACAATGGGAAAGGATTTTCACATAGCTAGATAGAAAGTCAGCACTCACAAATCAATAGCTTTCCGGTATAGAAATAGAGAGAAATTAAGGAAACAACATCATTTACCATGGCATAAAAAAAAAAAAAAAAAAAAAAAAAAAAAAAAAAAAACCTGGGAATCAATCTAACTAACTACAAGATCTTTACATTGAAAACTACTCTGTAAAAGGAGATTGAGAAAGATATCAGAGAATGGAAAGATATGCTTTGCTTTGGGGTAGAAAGAACCAACACAGTGAAAATGGCCATAATTCCAAAACTGTTATACAGATTTCATGTAACCCAATCAAAATACCATTAGCATACTTCATAGAACTAGAAAAATACTCTTAAAACTCACTGGAACTAGCAGAGACCTAGAATAGTAGAAACAATTCTGGGCAACAAAGGCAAGATAGGGGCATCACAATTCTTGACTTGAAATTATACTACAGAACTACTGTGATTAAAAACAGTATGCTACTGGCAAAAAAACAGACCTGAAGATCAATTGAAGAGATTAGAAGAAGTAGAAACAATTCCAAACAAATTCAGTGCAATTTATCCTTGATAAAGAGGCCACTCATTGGAATACCCTCTTTAATAAATGATGCTGGAAAAACTAGCTTTCCATTTGTGGAAGACCAAAATTATGCCCATGTCTATCACCATGCAAAAAAACTAAAATTAAAATGGATCAAAATTCTAAATATTAAAAACAGAAACACTAAATCTACTAGAAGAGAGAACAGGTAGAGAGAATAAGTAGAACTTCTGAAAACATAGATGTAGGCAAAGACTTCATGAACAAAACTCCAATGGCATAGGAAATAATGCTACAAAGAATCAACAACTGAGATCTCATCTTATTTAAAAAAAAAAGCTTTTACACAGCAAAAGAAATGAACAGAGTGAAAAGACAACCCACAGAGTGAGAAAACATGCTTAGCCAGTTGTTCTCAAAGGACTAATATAAAACAAATAAAGAATTGAAAAATCAGATCCTTCCCCAAATTTAAAGACCCAGTCCAAAAATGGGCATCTGAGATGAATGTATACTTCTCAGATGAAGAATTAAAAATAGAAAGTATATGAAAAAATGTTCAACATCACTAGTCATTCAAGAGATGCAAATTAAAACACTGCCAAGATTTCATTGCACTCTAGAAAGAATGACTGAATGACTATTTTCAAGAAACAACAAATGCTGGCACTGCTGTGAGGAAAAAGGCGCATTTCTCCACTGTTAGAGTGTAGATGGATGCAATCACTGTGGAAACCAGTGGGGAGATCCCTCAAGAAACTAGAACTAGAGGTCCCATTAAACCCAACTATTTCCCTTCTTGGTATCTTCCCAAAATAATTAAAAGTATCATACCACAGTGATATATGTACACACATGTTTATGGCAGCACAGTTTGTAACAGCTAAATTTTGGAAACAACACAAATGCCCATTAACTGATAAATGGATTAAAAAATGAGTTTTTTTAATAAATTGAGTACTACTCAGACATAAAGAAGGATAAACTTAAGACATTAAAGATAGCAAAATAGATAGACCTTGAGACAGTATTTTTGAATGAAATAAATTGGACACGTGTTTGTAAATATAATATTGTTTCTCTAGTGTGAAAAACTAAAAGTGTAAATAAGAGTCAAAATGCATAATTGATAATATAAAATAGGAGGAAATTGTTCAAAAGGAAAGCAAAACTAAGGAGGGATGATAGGGAAAAAAATGACAAAAGAAGCATAAAATGAAATCAAAGTTTTGCAAATAAGGAGGGGAAGAGGGGTTGAAGGGAGGGGAGGGGAATGGGAAAAAAAGAGAAATCAAGATATATCATGTACAGGTAAAATTCATTATGTATATGTAAATTGTACCAATAAATTTAACTTTAAAAATTCAACCATTAGGTTCAATGTTTACATTACGTGCAAATTTCAGTTCTCATCCAGTTCAGTTTGTGATCAGACTCATGGAGACTGTAGAGTTTGTGAACCAAGCTACCATTGTATCAGAATGATACACTAGTTTGGTTGAAGTGAAATGGTAGAGATGTGGAATTGAAAGAGAGAAATCCACCTTGGGCCAGGTTAACTAATCAGCAAAGCAGCAGCCAGAAGGCCTGTAAGCCCCAGACATACAACTTCCTAAGATTGTAAGGCAAAAATGGATGAAGCCCCCTGGCTTGAGGAGAGACTGTAAGAAATATGAGCAGGGAACATTCTGTACTTTAAGATCTGTGCTTTTTAAGGGTGGCAGGAAGGTGACATTGACTTGTGAATACAGAGGAAGAGGACAATATGACATTTGGTATTGCTTTGGGGAGAAATCTCAAGTGAGTCAGAATGGCTACCGTTCAGTCTGTGAGCTGGTGACCACATGTACCTTTTTCCTGCCTGTCCTGTCTGGGGGGCTCTGTGTTTCTCCAACTTCATGTTTTCAATTTCAGCTTTGGGGAATTTTGTTAGATTTCCTATGAAAAGCATTAGAACAGCATCCTCCAATGCAATTCTTTTCTACACCAGATTCAACAGTACAGACTTCCAGAGGTCACATTAGAATTCCACACTCCTTTCTACTCCAGGGGCTGACTGTTGCCTGTAGGGAGAAGGCAGTGTACTCTTAAGTCAGGAAGAAGTGGATCCTCTTTGTTGCCAGGGGAAGAGATCAGCCTGGCTGAAGTAGACAATGACCATAGCCAGGATATACTGATAGAGAGAGAAGATGGTGGTCAGAAAGAAGCCATACCTGGAAAAGGAGGTCCAGAGAAGCAGGGAAGAACTCCACTCAGAGGAGATGAGCCAATGTTGTGTAATCTGGTTATTTGGGGAAAGTCAGGGGGATTGTTTGCAAATGAGAGCAGTCAGGAACAAGGAGGACATGATGTTCACAATAGCACCTCCAAGGGACTCTTTGAGATAAGGCTTTCAGGTCACTTTTATCAGAAAGGAGTCTGAGAATCTGTAGAAAAGAGTTAGTTAGGGCTCCAGTAAAGGGTCTTCAGGCAGAAACAATAGGAGAAGATATATCCAGGGAATACTGTGGCCCAGACTTGGATCTCAGAAGCCATAGGCTGAGGAGGATGCACAGCCTGCCATAAAGGCCAGGGCCAGAGAAGAAATAGTGCCGTATTCTAAGCCTGGAGGGTGGATAGTTCAAGTGGAAGCTCCCCCTAGATGGAAGACTGTGGAGTTGAAACTCTGCTCTCTTCAGACTGTGCTGCAGGAGGGCCCAGTTCAGGGGAAAAGGACCTCACCTTGTCACATACTCTTGAGTTCTGGTTCCAAGCCAAAAATCTTGACCATAGTTTTCTCTATAAAGAAAGCAGAATATTAATTTGGAACTTGGCGCAGGGTTTCTGACAAGGCAAGAGAACAAGAACTAGTCCTGCATGGGGGAAGGTGGGGTTCTGGGCAGGTAAATGGGAAGACTAAGGAGAAGGACACTCACCTGGCAATTATTCAAATTCAACCCAGAGTCCTGAAGCACCAGAGTGAGGGCCTGGGTAGCAGCAGCTATCGGTGTGCTCCTGGTTTCTGTATGGAAAGAGGAAAGGATAGAAACCTCTGTAATCCTAAAAAACCACATGGGGTCTGCTGTCTGGGGTCTCCTTATCTAAGCAGCCTGGTGAAAGTTTCACAGTGCTCAGGTAGCACTGCCAACAAGTGCCCCCTTTTTAGGCTTATTTGGAGCCTGTATGACAGTTCCATGGCACACATGTACTGAGGAACAGGGCCAGGTTGGCCCAGGGCCTTACTACTTCTTAGACCTAGACAATCACTTCTGCCTCCCTTTTGAGCCAAGGGACTGAGGTGAGAGCTGGGAGTTTACCTCCAGACTACTAAATCAGAATACCCAGGCACGTCCTCCTCCTCAGCTCCCTACAGTTCAGGCTGAAGCAAAAAATAAGGTGCTAACCAAGCAACTCAGTCAGAAAGACCTAGCAAGTCTTCCTACAGCTCACCCCAGACTTTGAAAGTCCCGCTTCCTCTTCTGACTTCCAAGATAAGAACATGAGATCTGTACAAGTCTTTAATCACGAGATTTTTCTAATCATTGGCTCTTACTACAACCACCCCACTGAAATCAGAGTATGTGAATGGACTTAGGCTCATCACAAAAGGAAAGAAAGAAAAGAAAAACTTCTACACAAAAGGATTTTTTAAATTGTTAACATCTTTTTTAAAAAGACAATTCTCATTTACAATTGTCATTTCAAAGGTAAAACTCAGCAGTGGTTTCCAATCATACCCAGCAACATAGGAAATATACCAAAAACGAAAACATAATCCAGCTTGAAAGGGCTGCTGTAGCTCAGATCAAGACAGCTGCTCTGTTTGTACGCTGCGCTGCAGGGGACTCACCATCCCTGCTGAGATACCTCAAACACAGGATCAAATCGAGTCCCTTCATGAGTAGCAGGGAGAAAGCGCTGCAAAGCGCTGTGCTGCATCTCAAGGGGTGCTCAAGGGAACTTTTCTGAGCGCAATCACTCTCTCTTCTGACCCAAAGCGGAATTGCGAGGAAAAGTTACAAGGCGTCTGTCCAAGTGCTGCGCGGAGCAGTGGGAAGCACGGGGACGAGGAAGAGAGGCGCACTGGGAGCGAGGCGCAGGGGCGGGCAGAGGGTGTCCGGCCAGGCCGGATGGGGCGGGAGCCGCGCTCCTGAGGGAACAAAAGAGGCCCGCTCGCAAGCGGCGGGCTTCAGGGCTATCAGGAGCCCAATCTCGGCTCACCGGGGCGGACCCAGGCGGCTAGTCTTCCGGCTGCAGCTGTGGTGGCTCTGGAGCCACGCTCCTCCCGCCCGATCCACGCTGGTGTGTGGAGCCGCGTTCACCGCGCCCCAGCACCGCCGCCAGCGGACAGCGCGCGCCGCCCCGCCCACCAGCCGCGGAGAATGGCGGGAAAGGACATCTCTTCTCTATAGGTCCCGCCCACCACCCGAGAGAGGCGTGGCCTTAGCGGGTAGCTCGGCTCTGCAGACCCCGCCCACCACCCGGAGAGGGATTGGCGGGAACGGACTACTACCCCTGCAGGCCCCGCCCACCGCCCGAGGGAAGCCACCTCCCACCCGTCTTTAGGTGGGGAAGTCTTGGCGGGAAGCGGGGCCGCACCAACCGCCAAACTCACTAATGGCGCGGGTCTCCCGGGCTCCGCGTGGGCCCTCCGCACCCGCCTGCGCGGGGTCTAAGGCCTCGGGCGCTGGGCTTGGCGACTATGCTCTCCCTGCTCCCTACGCACCACCTCGGCTGCTGCCGCCGCGGGCTCCCCACACCCGCGACTGGGTCCCCGGGTCAAAGTGGGCTCAGACGCAGCCATTCTAGGCCCGTTCCCGGCTTGGACATCGCGGCTGCGCTCATCCCGCAAGATGGCGCTGTCAGACCGCGTCCTCCGCCGCGGGATCCTTGGCCCGCGGATGCCTGTGCCTGTTCCCAGGCGGGGCCCTAACGCTCCTCGGTTCAGGAGGGCGAAGACTTCTTGCGCCCTCATGTTACAGCTCACTGAGTTAGTCACAAATATTATAGGCAGGGCCAGGATTTTAGCTCGGTGGCAGAAGCGCCTGTCTAGCAAGTGCAAGGTCATGAGTTCAAAGCAGGTTGCCAAAAAAGAAAAAAAAAAGAGAGAGACAGTAAGACTGGGCCCTGGAAGGAGCCAGTGCAGATGCCTGGAGCCCAGATGCCTTGCAACTGTAGGGGAGACAGAAGCCTCTGCTGTGTGCCAGATCTCAAGACAAAACATAACACAAATGTACCCACATCCTAAGTATAAACATCAGAGATTGATCATCTAAATAGGTATGGATCACCTTGAGGAAGCCAGGAGTCACCATCCCAACCCCTACAGAAAGAGTCACTGCTCTGTAAGCATGTCTGCTTGCTACTGATTCCTTTCCCCATTTGTCCCCAATTTGATCAATTTTACCTGAGTAATTAATCTTACTGGCTGACCACAGTTTTGTCCAGTCTCATGCCCAACTTGCAAGTTCCCAGTTTCCCCACCTTCGGCCCCTATCACCTCTTGGTTTTGCTCTGTAAAGATCTCTAGAAAAGTCAGAGTCTTTGTCCACCCACTCAGAACCCCTTCTGTCTCTTCTGAAAGGTTTTGGCCCAGGCAGGACACTGTAGCCAGGAAAGCCACAACCGGAAGCAGGAAGCCCCATCTTGCCCTGCCCCTAGGAAGTTACCTGTGACGCCATCTTCCCGCCCCTGGGAATTTACATATGGCGCCAAACCTAGGACCAATGGGCTACCTGTGTATCCCTAATGCCCGCCTTAGGTTCCACCCCAAACCGAGGCTATTTACAGGCCCCCATGCCACGTGTCCGACGGAGAGATCGCGGGACGCCAGCGGTGGGGTTGCCGGTCATCTCTCTCCGTGTTCTCAGAATAAAGGCCGCTTTTTATTTTATATTTCTCATCTTTTGTTAATATTTTTCATCTTTTGGAAATAACTCTATCATTTGGTGCCGTGACTCGGATCGGCAGGCAACTGACTCTTGGGCCACATACCCAGAGTTTCCTCGCCGATAACCAGATAACATCCTGGATTAATCCCGAGCTTTTTCCTCTCCCGAGACGTTCCTGTCACCAGCCGCCTGCACTCCGCATCGGCCAGACTGATTTCAGGTGAGCACTCCCCGGGGAACTTTTCGCACTGGGCAGCCCCAGTGGAATGTTCTCCCCGTCTGCGTGGGTCTGTGCATTTTCACGTCCTTAGGACCGCCCAGGGCAGGGTTCTTTCTGGGCAAACCTGCGCCCACAAAATCTCTCACGTTCTTTGGGTTCGGATAGCCCAAAGCAGAGATTTTTGGGACCACCCACACTGAAAGAATGCCTCACTTCCCTTAAAGCCTTGCGCTTTCACAGGCAAAACTGTTACTGACCCCACGTAGACTCCATTCGTAAATCTCTCAGTGACGACTGGAGTTTACGGTTTGGAACCGTAGCTGCCGCGTGGTACCATAAATAAGTGACGACTTTTTCTGGACCTCTGGTTTTTTTTTCTTGCCTGAATCAGTCATGGGGAACGTATTTTCTAACTCCCAAAAGACGCCTTTACAATGCCTAATTTCCAATTTACGTACTCTAAAAATTAAAGGTACCATAAAAACTAAACAACTAACTTTTTACTGCCAGGAGGTCTGGCCAACCTACCCGCTTATCGGCAAGCCTTGGCCCAAAAAAAGGAACATTTGACCCCTGCATTCTCAGGAACTTGTACGATTTTTGTCAAGCTGGCAACAAGTTATTAGAACTCCCTTATGTTCAAGCCTTTCTTATTCTGAGAACACGCCCATCTCTCATTAAGTCTTGTGCTCCCGCTGAGATACTTTTAGCTAAGTCTACTGTGCCGCAAACTTTTCCTTCCTGCCCTCCATTGTTTTCCCGGCCGCCACCTGCCTACCACCAAACTTGTTCCCTGCCTTTACCTCCCGCCGGACCGCTCTCTCCTCCCCCTATGCCTGATTCTCTCAGCAGCTCTAATCCCTCTCCATTGCAGATACCTCCCGCTGTGCGATCCTCTCCCTCTCTGTCTCCGGGGACCCATATCTCTCCCAGCGGCTCTGATCCCTCTGTTAGTGCTTCCTCTCAGTCTCCAACTTCTTCTCCCGAGAATTCTCTATCCCCTACAGCATTCTCACCGCCCGCCCACCATACTAGGTCTCAGTCGCTATGTCCTTCCAGCAGGCCGCGTGATTGTTCCAGCTTGCGCTGGGAACAGTCGCCATGTTCAGGAGGGCCACATGGCGACAGGGCGCCGCCATGTTTCGGGCCACGTGACAGGGCGCCGCCATGTTCCCAGGCACCGCCATGTTTTGGGTCACGTGACAGGGCGCCGCCATGTTTCCAGGACCCTCACTGTCAACAGGCATCTCCTTGTGGCTCCTCTTGTGAACTACAACAGCCGCCCTGTTGCAGTGCACATGACGCTTCATTGTGCTGCCAACAGCAGTCCTCTGGCTGCAAGGCACACAGTGAGACGCCATCTGCTCGTGTTTCCCAGGGTGACCGGCAGCAGCTCTGTAGCCGCTCTACAGATGATTGCTCACATGCGCCTACTGGAAGGATGGCTGCTCAGTGGCCCTCTGCTCCGGAATCTCCTCAGGCTCTGCTACCGCTTCAGGAGCAAGCTGGCCCCAAGGAGCTTGTTAACATCCATGTGCCTTTTTCCCTTTCTGACCTATCCCAGATTACCCTTAAATTAGGTAGCTTTTCTGTTGACCCACAGAATTATATCAGGCAATTTAAATTTATTACTAATTGTTATGATTTACATTTTAAGGATGTTTATGGGATTCTAAATACCACTCTCAGCTCAGAAGAACAAAATCAGCTGTGGCAAGGAGTTTGAGAAAAAGCTGATCACAGACGTGAGGTAAACACCGCTGGTAATGACTCTGGGCCTATAGCTGTGCCAGAGCAGGTCAAGCATACTAACTATAACAAACTTTTAAAACAGGTCCAGGAAGCTAATCAAAACCCAGCTGTGTTCCTAAATTGGCTTTCTAATCCTCGTGCCCTGCAAGCAGTTCCAGCTTCGAGAGCTGTGTCGGGCCGCCTCCCAGCCCCCCCCCATGCGCCGTCCCAGCCCCTTCCTCCCCTGTGTGCCGTCGTTGTCGCCGCCGCTGCCACCTTACACGTTTCCGGGGGCAGTCCGAGCCCGCCCCTGCGCGCTACATCCCAGCGCTTGCCCCACCTACTGGGCGTGCTCTGCCGGAGCGCCGCAAAACAGCAGCTCAGCGGCTCTGCTCAGGCATGCTTTTTTATACAATTTGGCTCCACTCAAAAGATGGTTTTTTATTACAATTCTCAAACCATTTAATCAAGGTTATTGGCCACCTGATAATTTTACCAGCCTTGTTTATCAATCAAAGCCTTCACCAATTTCCTGTTTAACAACTAAGGTTATAAATTCCTTTTTGCTGGGAACCACTAGCTCTATTTCAAGACAAGGGTTTTCTTCAAAGTTATATTTTATTTGTCTTGGTTCATACTACTGCAAATAACAACTTTAAAAGTAAATGTGTTCAGAATTTGACAGTATTAGATCAGTTTTGATAGATTTATTCATAAGATTGCTAAACCTTTACTGCAAAACGTTTCCATTAAAGCCTTGTTTGGCAGACTAAAACTTTGTTAATTCTACGTGTCACCCTATAAAAAAAAAGCGATATGCCATCCAGATAAAGCCTGCTCTCTAATCCAAAATGCCAATATTAAATTCCTGCATACTTAATTCTACTATAGTCCAAATCCCAAACAAAATGGCAAAACTTGACCTTCAAACCTTAGAGAGATCTTAATATGGTTTTTTATATTTTTAACACTTGTGACACTTGGAGTTCTGAGACAGGTAAACCTACACAAGGTGGAGCTGCCTGCCCCCTCCATGGACCACGCTCAAATGCAGCAGAAGATACTGGGCAAGAAAATGCCCCATCCTGGCATTCTTTGAGACCTTACTCCAGGGCTACTGGACTGTCCTAGCCACCAGAGAGTGGGTAAGCCATCCTAAGTTCTAGCCCTCATAGGAAATGTCAACACTGCCAGATTCGTCACCGACAGAAAATCCGCTGCTGAAGACTGAGGAAGTTCAGGGCAACAGCCCCCTTTAAGGTGTCCGTCTCAGATTCCAAGTCGCACAAAACTCTCAGGTAAGACATTCTCTATATTTGTGGACATAGAGGCCATATATACAGAGGTCTTCCTGAGTATTCAGGCTGCTATATTAAGTCCTCAATCTCTATGACAGGGTATTGATGGTCAACCTATGCCATTTACAAACAGGGCCTATTTTGTGCAGGTCCCAGTCTTCTCACTTGGTTTATACTTTTTCAGGATACATAAAAGCCTTTCTCATACTTGCTAAAGTTCTGTTACAGCAAATCATTCTAAGGACTACAACCAGGTTACAGCGACCCATGCCTAAATCAAAGTTGCTGGACTGCCATCCTAGTTTCACATCACTCAGGCTAAGAGGTGCCCTTCCAGCCCTAAATCTGATCATTCTAAGTGGTCATCTCATCTTCTGTCGCCTGCCTGTCTCCGTCTCACAAAGGCCTCGCAGCCACAGTTAACAGGCTAAGTCATGTTTTGTTATCCACTTTGGTTCCTAATTTCTTACATTCTATTAATGATCATTTTTACAGCAGGACTCTTTAACAGTATTGCCTACAGACTCCAACATCATGCATACCAGAGACAAGCCTTACCAACCTACTGTCTTAACTTTTGTGCTTTCAGATGGGGGAGTAATCACCTCTCATAACTCCACTCCTCCTAACCCCATGTTTAATTTTCAGAATTCTGCCTCACCGTGGAAATGTTTCTACCTCAACATGGTCCTGATAGAATGATATGTCTAAATCAAAGGCACCTTTCCTTCTACCTCACCTGGGTCCTTAAATATGACAGTGCCATGTCGCCTCATAACATTTTGTCTCTTTGTTTTTCCAGTCTGACATACGTGCATTCACCAGTGAAGTTGTCCTGGCCAAAACACCTGGCACCAGCGTCTACCTGGGCATCAACCTTCATCCCGTCGACTCCCCTAGGCTCCAGTACAGCGCCCTTTGCCAGCAGGAAGTAGTTAAAGAGAGAAATCTTCGCCCCTTTTCATAATAATAACCATAAGACGGGATATGAAAGGTTTTGGCCCAGGCAGGACACTGTAGCCAGGAAAGCCACAACCGGAAGCAGGAAGCCCCATCTTGCCCTGCCCCTAGGAAGTTACCTGTGACGCCATCTTCCCGCCCCTGGGAATTTACATATGGCGCCAAACCTAGGACCAATGGGCTACCTGTGTATCCCTAATGCCCGCCTTAGGTTCCACCCCAAACCGAGGCTATTTACAGGCCCCCACGCCACGTGTCTGACGGAGAGATCGCCGGACGCCAGCGGTGGGGTGCCGGTCATCTCTCTCCGTGTTCTCAGAATAAAGGCCGCTTTTTATTTTATATTTCTCATCTTTTGTTAATATTTTTCATCTTTTGGAAATAACTCTATCATCTTCCAGATAGAAGCGTTCTTCTTTTCAATAAATATATTCTTAACCTCCGTGGTTTCTAAAATTCATTCTTCAATTTTAGAGAACAGGAACTCTTACATCTAGTAGGCTGAGAGTTCCATTCCCCTGTATCATGGGGACCGGATTCTCACCCATCCAAGATGGAGGTGTGGCCCAGAGGAGTGGGTTAGCCAGGGGCCAGGGCTAGGAGGAGATAGCTGAGGAGCAACTCCCTCCTGCAATGAAGGCGCTGGGTGTGAGCACAGGTTCCAGGCATAGGGCTCCATGAGCACAGGGCTGACTCTGGAGTGACCTGAAGCCCCTCTGCTCTGCCATTGTGGAGTGCCTTGTGGGGAGGCTGGAGATCCATGCCCCACCCGCATCGGGACTTCTGGCAGGATGGTGCCACCCAGCCTGCCCAGTCAGCTCCTGAGGTCCCTATGGGGACCTTGGTCCCTTCCCCATCCATTGCTACTCCACGCAGAACCTCAAGGACAGGGGGTACTATGCACACAATGACCTCACCAGTGGGGATTTAAAGGGAATGCCAGAGCAGGTGACAACTCTATCAGGGAAGGGGCACCAGGGTAGGTGCCAGGGCTGGGCCTTTGCTAATCCGGAGAGGCAGGGAAGCAGCATGGTAAACCTGGCATGCAGAGGCCCTTGGCCGTGTGCATTGCTCTTGGGTGCCAGACCCTGGACTCTGTGCAGTGCTCACCCTCTACACAACCTCCTTGCAGGAGGAGGACATCACAGGGTCCCTACAAGCTCACCTGGGGAGGGAAAGGCCTGCAGGGGGCTAAGACACCTCTCCTGCGGGGGTTGATGTGCAATCTGATAGTATGACTCACATATCAGAACATATACACAACTTAACCATACAGTTCACGGCCTTCCCCATTCCACACCCACAGTCAACATGATCAGGACTCTGGTCAAGAAACAAGACATTTCCAGCACTGGCAGCATCTATCCACCCGCTGGCTTCTGCCTGAGGCCCATGACCTCACCAGAACAGCTTCACTGTGCTGCTTCTGCAGTCCTGTGCTGGGCCAGAGAGAACACAAGCTCTCTCCTGTCTGTTCCCTCAGTGCAGAGATGCCTGTGATATTCCTCGATGTCTGCATGTTATGATCTCTACAACCAAATTTCTATAGATTTCTCTGTTGTTTGAATGCACAGCAGTGCATTTCCCCATGAGATGAGAACAAGACAACAGTGAGTCAAGACTCTGGTTTTTCTACACCCTGATCCCATCTATTTTTCAGTTTTGTACCTAGTGACTTAAAGAGACTATCTCCAAATTGAGAAAAGGAGTGGTGGTGGAGGAATAGCTCCCTACAAAGGCCTAGGGCTCAGTCTGCAGTATGGGAAATAAAACTTCTGGTCTTCACACCAAATGGCAAATTCCCTCTCATACCATATGAAGGTTGGTCTGTGAATCATTACCATAGAGCATGGATGGTTTGTGATTTCTGAGATTAGATCGAAGGACACTCTAGCTTAATTCTCATTCTCTGTATCCCTGTGCTCTGGGGATCAGAAACTGGGTCCTCATCGCAAGGTCCCCACAGGCCAGCCAATAATAAGGAAGTGAGCTGGAGCTCTTCACCCCCACACAACCTATATATGACTTTTAGTCCTCAGAAACCTTACAAAAGGCTGAGGCTAACCCACTGAGTCACAGTGCTGATTCTCAAACCTGAGAACCTAAAGGATATGTTTGTTTGCGGGTAACTTATTACATAGCTATAATATAAATGTTAAATGAGATCTCAACCATCTAGTGAGGGTGAGGAGTGCCCAAGCCAATGGCAAGTAGGAAATCTGTTTGTTTGCATGGCTGGCAAGCAACCCTTGAGGTGTCATCAGCATTGTCACTTGCTTGGTAAGGTCTTGGCAACACCATGACAGTCTCAAATGACAAGGGATTGCTAGGTGAGCACATCTATTTTTGCTTTCTTGTTTACAACTCTAAAGATGAATAATTGAAACCAAACCAGGTTCTTGATATTTCTTAAATCAACTGACGTTTTCAGCTGTGATTTCCAGTGGTTACTGCGGTGAGAGTAGATGACCCCCATTTCAAACTTTGGGCTTAGCCTTTGGGTTTTGAGGCCTCCATGTGAGTATAATGATCCAAAGTGATATCATTAAGGACTTTTAAAGGTCTGTTATTGTTTTGTTTCTGTGTTTGTTTTCATGATAGGCACTGGATATTAAAACCCTGAAGGTTACTCTAGCTCCATTTTTCATTTTGTATTTTGAGCAGAGTCTCACTACATTTCTTAGGCTAGGCTCCCACATATGATCCTCTTGTCTCTGCCTTCCCAGTAGCTATGATTAGAGACACATGCCATCAAGCACAGTTTAAAGTGTTTTTACAATTTAAGTATTTTTTAATTTGAATACCCTAAGTTTTAACCATCAAAATACATAGCTTTATTTTGTTTTCTGACACAGGGTCTTGCTTTGTAATGCTGGCTGGTCTAAAACTCAACAGACTAGCCACAAAATTATGATGATCCTCTTGCCTCAGCTTCCAAAATCTTGAGATTACAGGTGTGTACCACCACATGCATCTCCAGATTAAGATTTGTCAAAGATTTAGCAGTTTATTAAAAACAACCATTAGGAGTGTCTTAGTCACTTTTTACTGGTTGCTGAGACAAAATACCTGAAGCCCAAAGTTGGGAAAGGAAAGGTTTATTTCTTACAGTTTTTGGAGTTTTCAGTCCACACTCAGTTGGCTCCAAAGCAGGTGGGCATGGCTGGGCCGCAGTTCATGGCGCAAACAGCAAGCCGGACTGGCAAAAAGCAAGACACACCTTCCTCCTGCCATTACATCACATCCTGGCTCCACCCCTATGTGAGTGTAGCACTGACACCATCAATCCAAGCACTATACAATGAACCAATCACAAAGGCACAATGCAAACTCATGACGCCTGGGGGCCACAGACATAAACCATGACAGTCTTTAGTTTGGGGATCTGATTTTTTTCAGTTCTTTATATGTTCTAGATATTAATTCTTTGTTTGAAGAACTGGCTAAGATTTTTCCCATTCTGTGGGTTGTGTTTGCACTCTATTGGTGATTGATTTTTTTTTTTTTTTTGCTGTGCAAAAGCTTTTTAATAAGATGAGATCCCAGTTGTTGATTCTTTGCAGTATTTCTTATGACACTGGAGTTTTGTTTAGAAGTCCTTGCCTACACTTAGGTCTTGAAGAGTTTTACCTATTCTCTCTTCAGGCAGACTTAGTTTATCTGTTTTAATATTTAGATATTTGACTTACTTTTATTTTAGTTTAGTGTATAATGAAATGTATGGGTCTAGTTTTAGTTTTTGGCATGTGGAAAGTCTGTTTTTCAGCACCATTTATTAAAGAAGCTTTCTTCCAGTAAATGTGTTTCACTTCTGTGTCAAGGGTAAGATGGCAAAATGTATTTGAAGTTGTTTCTGCCTCTTCTAATTTGTTCCATTGATTCTCTGATCTGTTTTTTGGTCAGTATCATGCTGTTTTTATTACAATAGCTTTGCAGTAGAGCATCATGTCATCTGCATATAATGATAATTTAACTTCTTTTTTTTTATCAGTACTGGGGATCTAACTCATGCCCCTGAGCTAAATCCCCAGCCCCTGATAATTCAACTTCTTTCTTTCCTATCATTATTCCTTTTCTTTCTTTCTCCTACCCAATTGCTCTAGCTAATGTTTCCAGAACTATATTGCAAAGGAGTAGTAATAGTGGTTGTCTTTGTCTTATTCTTGATGTTTTAGTGAAGGCTTTCAGTTTTTGACCATTTAGTGTGATGCTGGCTATTGGCTTGTCATATATGACTTTAATCAGATTGAAATAAGGATCATCTATTTCAATTTTGTGTAGGATTTTTTAAAAAATCATGAATTGGTATGGTCTTTGTCAAATGCTTTTTCTGTAACTATTGAGGTGATGATACGGGTTTTGTCTTTAGTTCCATGAATATGGTATATTATGTTTATGGATTCACATATTTTGAATGATCCCTGAATCCCTGGGAGGAATCCTACTTGGTCAAGGGGTATAATCCTCTTGATGAATTTTGATGTATTCTTTCTGTCAGTATATAACTGAGAATTTTTGCATCTATGTTCATTAGGGACATTGGTCTGTACTTTTCTTTTTTGGTTGAGTCCTTCTCTGATTTTGATATCAGGGTAATACTTGCTTTCAGGAATGAGTTTGAGAGTTTGATTCCCTTTCAATTTCCTTAAAGAGTTTGATGTGTAATGTCATTAGATCTTCTCTAAATTTCTTGTTCAACTCAGCTGTATATCTGTCAGGATGTGGACCTTTCTTTGTTGTTACATTTTAAAATTACATTTTCAATTTCATTGAATGATATTGGCTTATTTAGAATTTTTATATTTTGCTGATTCCACTTTTGTAACTCATATATATCTAGGAATCTGTCCATTTCTTCTGTGTTATTGATCTTTCTAGAGTACAGGTTCTCTAAGTAGGTGTTGATGATATTCTGGATTTCTACAGTATCCATTGTGATTTCCTCCTCAATTCTTAAATGCATGAATTTGAGTCTCTTCTTTATTCTTTTTGGTAAGGTAGGCTACAAGTTTATAAATTTCATTGAATCTTCTGAAGAATCAACTCTTCAATCCATTGAATTTTTTACTGTTTTCTTAGGTTCTATTGCATTAATTTGTGCTCTGATCTTTATAGTTTGCTCTCTTATATGAGCTTTGTGTTTGATTTTTTTCTTTTTTTCTAGAAATTTAAGCTTCAGCATTGAGTTGTTTATTTGAATTTTTTATGTTTTCCTAATGTGAGAATTCACTGCTGTAAGTTTCTCTCCCAGGATTGCTACATTGTGTCCCATAAGTTCTGGTATGTTGCATCACTATTATCATTTAATTGTGGATATTGTTTAATTTATTCTTTAATTTCATCTGTAATGCATTTGTTCTAGGTGTTTATGCAGTTAGTGTGGTTTATGTTGCTATTGATTTCTGTTTTCATTGCTCTGTGGTCTGCTAATATGCATGGGATAATTTCCTTTCCTTTGCATTTACTTAATCATGTTCTGTGGGCTAGTGTGTGGTCTAGAACATTCCATGTGCAGCTGTGAAGAATGTGTATTCTGATGCTGTGAGATGGAACATTGTAGACATCTACTAAGTCCATTTGTTCGCAAGATTGATTTAGTTCTGATATTTCTTTGTTCATGATTTTGTCCAGTTGATCTATGTATTTGTGATGATGGGGTATATTAAGGTTCCCCATTGCAATTGCTTTAGTCATTATTCATTTCAATTAATATTTGTTTTATGTAAGTGGGTGTACCAGTATTTGTTGCATACATATTTATGATTGTTATTTTTTCTTCCTGGAGTTTTCCCTTAACAAGTATGTAGTCACCTTCTTTGTCTCTTTTGATCTGTTTTAGCTTAAAATTACCATTGTGTGTGAATCAAATAGCTATTCCTGCTTTTTCTGGGTTCTTGGTGAAAGGAGTACTGTGTTCATCCTTTAAGTTTAAGATTATGAATTTCTTTTTGAGTTAAATGTGTTTCTTATATGCAGCAAATAGTTGGGTCTTACTTTTTGATTCATTCTGCCAGTTTTTTTCTTTTACATGTAGTTTTTTCCCCCTTGTACTGGGATTCAAACTCAGGGGCTTTCACTTGACAGGCAGCTGAGCTGTATCCCCAGCCCTCAGTTTTTTCTTTTGATTGTTGAATTGAGACCATTTACATTGATGGGTATAGCTGATATGATTATGTTGTGTTTCTCATATATAATTTTCCTGTCAATGGCTCCTTATCATGGCTCCCTCTGTTTAATTTCCTCCCCTGCCATGTGGCTTATTTATATTGGTTCTCTTGGAATTGTAGGCTTTGTATTTTCTTTTAGAATACTTTTTAGCACTCTTCGTAGAGCTGGTACGGTTGTCATGAGTTTCACTAGTTTTTCTTTATCACAGAAGTATTTTATTTGTCCATTAATTCTGAAAGATAATTTTATAGGGTACATCAATTTGAGTTGAAAGCTGTTTTCTTTCAGGGATTGATATACTTTACTCCAAACTGACTTATTGGGTTTGTGTGGAGAAGTATGCTGTGATTTCAAAGGGCTTTCCTTCACAGGTGATTTGTCTCTTTTTTGTAACAGCTTTTAATACTCTGTTCTTGTGCTGAATTTCTGGAGTCTTGATTATTATATATCTTGGTATAGATTTATTTTGATCATGGCTAATTGGAGTTCTATATGCCTCATTTATCTAATGTGAAATTATTTTTCCATGCTTGGGAAGTTTTCTGTTATGAAATATATGAATAGATATTTTATGTCATTTTTTACTGACTCCTGCATTTTCATTTCATTGATTCCAGTTAATCTTTTTTTTTTTTTTTTTTTTTTTTTTTTTTTTTTTTTTTGGAACTGGGGATTGAACTCATGACCTTGTGCTTGTCAGGCAGGCACTTATGCCGCTGAGCTAAATCCCTGGCCCTGTTCCAGTTAATCATATGTTGTTCTTCTTTGTAATGTCTTGAAGTTGCTGTATTTTTTTGTGGCCCCTTGATATTTTTAAGATATCTTTCTTTTCAAAATTACTCACTACATTTCTGTGTTCTCGGCTTGATATTCTATCTTTCTTTTATTCAGTTTTGCAAACATACAATGGAATTTTTAATTTCCTGGGTATCTATTTGAATCAGTTTCGTGGATTCCATTTATTTCCTCTGTTGTGCATTCATTATTTCTATTATTAGTCTATACTTTTTAAAAATCTATGTCTAATCTAAATATATTGAGCAAGTTTTTCATTATGCTCATCATCTCCTTAACTGTGAGATTATTTGCCTTGATATCCTCTGTATCCTCATGTATATTTGTATTTTTATTTTTCTACTATCATTTTAGTAAGTTCAGGTGGATGACATCTGATTTCTTCTATCTCATTGTTCCCTGGGTTTGACCTTGGTAAGCTTGAAGTCTGGGGTTCATTGTTGCTTCTGTGTCTTCTCTTTTTCTATTTCTAAATTTTAATTTGTTTTCTGTATCAATGTTTGTATTTTTCTTACATTAGGAGCTCTATCATTGGCATCAAAGCTTTCCTAAGGAAATGTCTATTCT
This sequence comes from Cavia porcellus, assembly GCF_034190915.1. Taxonomy (NCBI): domain Eukaryota; kingdom Metazoa; phylum Chordata; class Mammalia; order Rodentia; family Caviidae; genus Cavia; species Cavia porcellus. The sequence goes on from NW_026947506.1 coordinate 19,694,990, forward strand.
TCTGAGATGCCTTCTAGGTGTAGCTGGCTGTTGTTCTTTGTGTCTGTCCCAGGATCTCATCTCCCAACTTTATCAGGAATAAAGAATTGCTGTCTATTAGGCTCGGCTTGCAGTCCTTTGGTACTAGATCATGGAGATGATTGTGACTTCTGTTATTACAGAGTTATCATGCATGGGTAAACAACTAACTATAGAAAATATGACATCTTGGCTAAAGTAATACAATTAGGAATAACAATATCATCAAGTATAGCTTAGAAACTAGTAACCTATAGTAACTGCTAATTTGGTATCTCTAATCATAGAAGCAAGAACTGTGTTGTACAACCACATCCAGCATAGACCAGGGATTTGTATGCCGTGGATTTTCCCTTGGTATGATGATTGTAACTTGTGGGGAAGGGAAATTTAAGAAGGAGAGGGAATAAAACAGAGATGGCTGAAAATAAGTATAGTAGAAGCAAGGCTGAAGGACTGAGGATGAGCTCCATACATTGGGAAGCTGGAGATAACAACAGGAAAGGCAGAAGGAAGGGGAAAGCAAAAGAATATGGAGGCAAAATAAAAATAAGAGACAGTGTTTGTTCATTTGCATATATCAGAGAATACAGAAAGACCATTGAGGAGAGAGGCAGGACAGAGAAAACAAATCAAGCAATAAAAGTCAAAATCTAAAAACCCTTCCCCCCTCAAAATAAAAAATAAATAAAAATAGAGAAATATTATTAAAAATTCATTTGGTGTCTCCATTTCTGTACTGAAGAACTCCACTGAGTCACTGAGTCTGCAGTAGAGCTACTGCTGAGTGTGGGACTGATCTGGGCCACACCACTGACTCCTCTTACATGAAATGGTCATAATGTGAGGGGATTTCCCTTGTCTGCAGCCAGGCAAGCCCTTTCCCTCTAATCACAGAGGAGGTGGTGTCTCTCTGTCCCTCCCAAGGCCACTTGCCTGCTTCTGCTCTGGTCACAGAGTGAGGCACAAGGGCTGCCCTTGTCTCATCACCAGCCAAGCTCTTGCTTTCTTGTGTGACTGGGCCAAAGGTAGGGGAGTGCCCTTGTCCTGTCACAGGATAAGGCTGCTTGCCTGCTTGTATTGCTATTTGCAGAGCAGGAGGCTTTTTCTAGTCCTTTATAACTAGGGCTTTTGGTGGTCACTGGAATAGAGTCTGGGTCCCAGCTACTATTTCTCCCACCCCAGTCTGCTGTCCAACTGCTAGCTATCTTTTGTGACTAGACAGCCCTTCCGTCATTGCATTCCCTAACGTTGGCACTGAAGTGACCCTGGGGGCTGTTCTACTGCTAGAATTTGAGTCCCAATCACTTTGAAATAAAATGGCAGTCCCACTCGCCAGCTACTAGTCCATGCAATTGTGTGCAGTGTGATGCTCTGGTTTAGTCACCCACTGATGACTGTCTGGTAGGTAGTGTTGTTTCTTAAGGCTACATAATTTTATCTAAGGCAAACTGTCAGTATAGTAAATTTATTGTAAATCTAAGTATCTTTTGGGATAGATAGAGCCAGAGATACTGTTATATGATGTTTAAATTTTCATTTCCTTGTTTGTTTAATATTTTTGTGTCTGGAGGTACTAGGATACCTGGGGCACACTGTCAATGAAACAGGTACCATTTCTGTGGGAGGTAAGAGGAGGAGAATCTTTTAGCAAGATGTCATTGGAATAGACCTGGAACCACTAAGTAAATTCACAAATCAACAAGCTGTGAATAACCCTTGACCCTGACCATCCAGGAAAGAGAATCTGGCTAGATCATAAAGAGCTAACACTGTCTCTATGTGCCTTCCTGTTAGGGTCTCAATTCTTTCCTGCATCATGCACTTTAGCCTTCACTACCTGTAAGATCTACTCTGTTAGTCTCATCCAGCACATCTGAGCTAGGGGATAAGTGAAGCACTGAGTGATTCGGGCCCTTGTCCATATCACTTAGCTGCTTTGTGGTAGGACAATGTTGGGACCCAAGTAGTTTGATTTTTCTTGACTAGTACATGAAACTCTTTCTTCATTATAGGGAAATCAAGGACAGGACACATAGTTCCCATCCCATAGAGGAGATATTGAGCCATTATTAACTTATACAAAGGACCACTATGTGCTAAATCATGTGCTGTGCATTCGATTGATTGTCCTCAGAGAACAAATGAAAAGGTAATTAATTACCAATTACCTTTCAGTAAAAAATTATTTTTATCCTTTATTAATTGATGTATTTTTATTATTTTCTTTTGAGACAGGGTCTCACTATGTAGCCCAGGGTGACCTCAAACTAATTATGTAACCCAGGCTGGCCTTAAACTTGAAATGTTCCTGCCTCAGCTTCCTAAATTTGGGGATTACAAATGTGCACCACCTACAACACCATCTCCTATCCTCTCCCTCAGGCTGTTTTCTATTTTTATTAATAGTGCTTACACTGGTTTTCTGAAAAAAAACACACATATTACTTTGTAAGTTTTCCATGCAGATGTTCACCTGGATTTAACATTCCCCATATAGCACCAACATATTCTTTCTTACTGTCCACTACTTGATAGATTGAGTCTATTTTAAATTTTGAGATGTATCTTAAGGAAAAAATAATTTTAGGGCCAGGCAGACACTGGAGCTGGAATTAGATGTATGGTCCATCATCCATTCGTATATATTTCCTGAGATCTTTATTTCTTAGATTCACATCCTCATCTACACTGTTTATGCCCATGAATATTTCTAGTGGAAGGCCCATTGTCTTTGTGAGGCTCAGCCTAAAGTTTCTAATTCCTTATGTTTTCATAGAGACAAATTTGGCATTGGCGAGTGAGAAGAAGACACTAAGTGAGAGAAGATGATCCTTTTCCAGGAGGGTTGGGTGGGAAATGTAGATTGTGGCCTCAAAAGGTCTTTGTTAAATGAGTTATGTGGATTCTCTCATGAAAAGGAGAGAAGATTGGTGCACTTGAAGAGTGTAGCATTTTCAAAGGAACAGACCATAGCAGAAAAGTTTCAATCAGTTTTAAACAGGATTCCAAGAAAAACAGTGGCAAAGTCAATGAGGCACAAAAGGAAGAAGGAAATGATTTCTGTTGCATTTGCATGATAGACTCTGTGAAGCCTTAAAAGCTATATTTTGAGGCCTTGTTAATAATTGTGAAATGTTTACAATTTTATATAAAAAACACAACGTGTATATAGTAACCATTAACTCTGAACTATTCACATGCCTGCAATTTTGCAAGAAACCAAATCATAATAACTATTGATTATTAAGATAGATATTTTCTCCAATACAGTAGGTAGGCCATAGTCTTCTGCATATTTATTGATTTTATTCATTTTAGAAAAAGAATGCAACAATGTTTATCTTTTTATTTTTAAGTTTTTTATTTAAAGAGAGAAAAAACAAAAAGCAGTAAAAGGGTACAAGTAATACAGAATTTCAAGAAAAAAATACAGTAAGAAATCACGAGTTAATAGATTACACATTGTCATCTTAAAAACAGTTGTCCAAATAACAAAATTAAAGCATACAAAGTGGACATTCATACAGTGAGACTGCAGATAGTTCTGTTCAATGATCCAACAAAAACTTGGTAATATAGTTTTCTAACTTACACACTTAAACATACATGCATTTATACCCTTTAAATCACCTTCCTTTCCTCTCTTTTTTACAATAACAATTACACTTTTTGTGTTTTATTACTCCCACAGTTCTTATAACTTTTTTTGAAGAAAAAAAAAAAGAAACCAAATGTGACAAAGCAAAACAGAGTCAGTTAGAACAAAAGGATGGATATAGTACATGATGCAAAAACAGAATACCAAGTGATCAACAATGGCTACCATTATGCTTCTTGCTATCTTAAAAAGAGTTGCCTATATCATCAGGTATAGTAGAATTGAACAAAACAGTACAGAACAAGACCAATAAAACCTACATTGGAGACCTTACAAAAGAAGATAATAGTCAAACCATAATGCGCATCATAGTAAATCGTATTGACTTCAAAGTGGTTGCCTATACCCTCAAACTTGATAATATCAAACAAAACAGAATATAGTACACGCTGGCTGATTTGCACAGAGGGCTTCATTCCTAGGAATAGGGTCAGGGTGTCATCTGTGAGACTGGCTTTCCCCATGAGAGAAGAGCAGGCTGCGTACTCTGGACCTGGGCCTGAGAACATGCTCAGATTCCCTACTGTACAGAATCGAGCTAGTATTCTGAAGGGCACTATCCTCTGGAGAGTGCAGGATAGAGAGATAGGGCACCCACCTCTTGGTGCCCAGAGTAGCCCTGGTCATCATACAGTCTACTGCAGAGTCCCCTTGATGATTTGCTGAAGATTCCAGCAAACAGAGGCCATTGCAGGACACACCATTATTCACTATAGAAATATTGAGGTCATTCTATTATATATTTTCTCATGTCTCCTAAGTAAAGGAAGAGAAAGGCCATATAAAAATGATATTTAAAATCAATGCAAGAAAATACTTGGTCTTCCCTTGAAGAAATGGCATGCTTTATCCTTGCAGTAATGAGAATTATGTACCTGACTCCAGTCTCCTTTTGCACTGGCTCCTGGGAAGCTCAAGGTCAACCTTTCTCCCTCCCTCCTTATTCTCCTCTCTCTTTCATTCCTTTCTTTGCCCTCTTTATTCTATTGTCTATTTTAAAGCTTAGTTATAGATATTCTGTAGGTTCTGAGGAGGTGTTCTGTACTTGTCTCTTATTTTTTCTTTTCTTTTCTATTTTTCACCTTACTATGTACCCCAGGCTGGCCTTGAGCTGTAGGTGATCCTCCTGACTCAGTTTCTGAGTCTGGGATTACAAGTGTGTGCTACAATGGCTGGCCATTCATTACTCTTTTGCTTTGACTTTAATTTCCTACTTTTAATGATATTTTACCCATATTTTGAATCTTTTTTCTATTTTAACCATTATTTTATTGAATTATTTTATTTTGTAGTCAGGTGTTTGTGATTTAACCTGTGTATAACAAGGCCCTGTGGAGAGGTCTGAGGGATTATGCATCCTTGATCATTAGGAACTAGTTAACTGTTCTTAGAAAATGCACATAATCTCTCTAGGTCTGGTTCTGTCAACTGAAAAAAGGTCATCTGGCCCCACAGTGGCTTCTTTCAGTCCTGCTTCCACCTGAATTGCACAGCAGCCCTGTGCACTGATGGGCGTCACCTTTTCCTGAGAGGACATGGCCTCAGCAGGCAGCAGCCCATCTCTGCAGTGTGAGGTGGCTGTATGCAAGGAGCCCGACACTTGGCGAGTGCATCCTTCACCATCTGTGTTCCTAGGCTGCTGCAGCAAGTCCTTTAGCAGCCATGTGGCTTAACCCCCAGAAGTGTATTTTCTCCCAGGGACCAGAGGCTGGAACCAGTATCAGGGGGCTAGCATGGGGGTGTTGGCAACCCAGGGCTCCCACAGCGGCTGGGGAGCAGCTGCTCCTTGTTTCCTCCAGCACCAGCAGCAACCTGGATTCCCTGATTTATGACTGTGGCTTCACTGATCTCAGCCTCTGGTCACGTGATCTCTCTCTCTCTCTCTCTCTCTCTCTCTCTCTCTCTCTCTGTGTGTGTGTGTGTGTGTGTGTGTGTGTGTGTGTGTGTGTCCTGTTGTGTTCTATTACAAGGACCTCTGGGTTGAATTTCAGGTGCTCCTTGATAATCCAAGCTTATTTCTCCACATCAAGGTCCTCTCTCTGTTTGCATCTAAACCTATGTCTTTATAACCATCAGAGCTCCTGCCCTAGCTGGAAGCTTTTAACATGGTCGGTGGCAGTTTCCAGCCTCCACCCTGGCAGTGTACCACCCTCACCCACGGCCACAGCATGGATGGGGAGAAGGGACTGCAGGGCGGTGACCTCCTCACCTGGTTTTGTGAAATCAGCCACAGTGGTGATGCTGGTGATGGAGGCCATGGCAGCCTTAGAGGCAAGTACATGGAACTTTCCCAACAGTGGAACAGTGGAGAGGCTGGGGTGATGGAACCCGTACTGCCCCAACTCCCACCAGTGACAGGAAAGAGACAGGTCCAGACAATGCCTTCTTTTTGTTTTCTTCTTTCCTTTTCTTTTTCTTTTTTCTGAGTGAGGGCAGGAGGGGCTGAAGACCCCTATTCCAATGATTTTATAGGCAATACAAGACTCTTAAGAGCCATATACAATCAACACCCAAGGGAATGTTTTCAGACTTCTCCCTCCTTCCTTTCTGCTCAGGGCTGAGAGGTAACATTGTGGTAGGTGTTCTTTCTCACTGAAATGTGAATTTGAAGTCCCTAACTCACAGTTCATTGCCTCATTTCCCCTATGGCTCTGGGGAGAAGCCACAAACTCAGCTTGCAGTCTCGTGACTGCAGGGGGTGCAGCAGAGGCAGGAAGCACATGCCTGTGCTGCAAGTTGTGGGAGGTGGTGGGACAGTCTGTGCCCAGAGGCCCTCTGAGTTAACAGCCTGACTCTTTGCCCTGCTGGGGGGAGGTGCTTCCAAGCAAGCTGCCTTTCCTCTGCTCCCAGGGTCCTCCTGTACATGGGGCTAAAAACTGGTTTGAGGAGTTGCAGAATTTAATGTCTTGTGCAGAGGCTTCACGGGGCCTGGCATCTTTCAGTTCTCTGCTCATAGATAAATCCATAAGTATTAAGAATGTATGTCAAGAGAGAGCTATAGAAAGGTTTTAGATTTAACGAAATACATAATAAAATCAATCTGGTCATCTATTTGTCTCTCATCTCAAACCTACCCCTTATGCCAGATATCGACATGGTACTGAGAATATAGCACAGATGTGTACAAAGCACTTTTTCACTCTTCTAGAACTCTCACTGTAGGTCATTTAATTTTTTAAAAAACGTTATCACAGCTTCAGATTTATGGAAGAATTGTGATGATAATACGCAACATGTCCATATGCTCTGTGCCTGGTTTCCCCTGCAGTTAATACCTTACTTGATGATGGTGTGCTTGTCATGATTAATGAGCCAGTAATGGTGTATTAGTGTTGACTAAGGAATTATTTCATTTATAATTACTTAGGTTTTTCCTAGCGTCCCTTTTCTGTTCCAGGATTTCATCAGGATATCACTGTTTTGGTTGATTTTTTGTTGAAATAAAAACATGGTTGGCATTTACAACTTAAACGCAGAAAGACATATTTTTGGCTCACAGCTTTAGTCTTTAGTCCATGGTTGCTTGAACCCTGGGCAGACACACCATGGTGGAAGGAGTCAGTCAGGTGAATTATGCCTTATTATCGTGTTCACTTTGCCTTTAGTTGTTATGAAAATGATCTCCTACAAAATATGCTGAAATATGCCCAAAAACCTCAGACAGTGACATCTGGACATGAAACTTGTTAATATGAGGACATGCTGGAATAACCCACAGCATCTCCAGCCAGCCATGTCCTCACAGCCTCACTGTGAGCTCCCACTTCTGATCACAGCTTCAGTGACCCTCCCTGGATCAGGTCACTCTGGAAGCCTCTGCTCTACTCACTCTGATAGGGCCTTCTTTGCTTCTGAGCTGTGCTTCGTTTTTCATACTAGACAGATATATTTAAAATATCAGCACAGTTCTTTGGGCCACACACATTGTAATTTTATGAAACTTAATCGACAAGGAGGGCATTGCCAGACACTGGGAGCGCATGCACTAGGGAGGGAGCTCACAGGGAACATGAGCATTAGAAAGGGGAAAAGGAGCATGCGCATTGGGCGAAAGTGCAGGGAGCATGCGTGTTGGGAGGGATAAACTCCCACTAACGGTGGCCCTAACGGTGGGGCGAGTCCTGAGGCTGCGGTGGGGAGTGACCCACAGCCCCTGGACAAGGACTGTGAGGGAATGGATGAGCGCAGGAGGAAGAAGGCAGGAGAGGCGCGTCCAGAACCGTCCTCGACACCCCGCGCCTAAGGAGCCCAAGCAGCCTCGCGTGGACAAGGACCAAAGCGCAGCGCGGGCCTGGCAGCCCTGGAGTCTCTGCCCTGCGCTTCGGTGAGCGGCTGGAGGGCGCCGGGCCTGCAGGGGGCGCTGTAGCCTGGATGGAGATGGGCAGACAGGCCCCTGAGGTTGGAGCTCAAGCTGCCTGGAGAATCCTGGCCTAACTCCGTGGCTACTGTGTTTTAAAAGTTGCCTTAGGATCGCTGCTCTAACTCTCCCTCTGACTTATTTCCTGCACCTGCCCACCAGTGTTTTCCTCTGGTTTGGGAGCCCGGCCGCCTGGACCTGCTCTGCCTGGATGCGTCACTTACCACAGTGGAGCTGCCTCAGTCCCACCTGTGCCACAGCATGTCACGTCGCCCTCACCTGCAGAGCCAGACCTAACCTGGCAAACAAACAGTGCCAAGGCCTCAACTCAAGGAATCATTCACAGCCTGAGGAGCCTCAGGGACCACAGCACTCTGCCCCCAGCTAACCTGCAAGATGTGGACAGCTCTCATATTTTTGCATTTTTTTTTCCTTTGGCCTTATCTGGAAGCCAGACACACGTCGCCAATCCCCACATGTGTGTGGCAGGCCCCAATCACAGCTGTCCCTGGTTTCCTTCTCTCAGCTCGCCTCATACACCAGTGTCAAGTACCAGTGCATCCCCAAGAACAGTAGCAAGGGCGACGTTGGCCACGATTGCCCAGACTGCTTCTGTGGAGCTCCTCCAGCATCCTCAGTTCCTCAGCACACACACTCACTCCACGGGAACTCTGCATCCTCTGTGGATCCCCAAGCATAAGGTCCCTCCAGTCGGGTCAGTTGCCCAGCCAGTGCTTAGCACTCCAGGTAGGTTTACATCTCCCCCCTCAAACACCACTTCAGAGGCCACCACTGTCCCTTATATGGCTTTGATGTCTTGCACATCAGTGGCCACACCCAGGCACAAGCTAAGGAGCTAACCACCAGCACAGTGCCAGTGCATTCTGCCAGTCTGACACCTGAGGTGGAAGCCACATCCCCCAAAACACTTGTCATCTACCCATGGAACTGGAAGGCCAACCACCCGCCCCCCCAGACATCAGAGCAGGTGGAGACCAAAGACACATCTGGAACTGGCTCTGCTATATGATACCTAGACCTCAGGGAACCCTTAGATACCAGCTACAGGTTTGCACCAGCCAGCCCCAAAGGCAAGTGCTAGGGTAAACTGAGGCACAATTGAGCTCACTGAGGCAGTGAAGCTTTTACTGCAGATGGGATGCAGTTGGGCCAAGGGCAAAAAGACCATTGGCCCCAAGCAAGGAGCCGAAGCGTGTTTTATGAGGAAGTTTAGGTAGGGGAGGGAGGCACTAGTGGGGGGATGCAAAATTTTGAGCCTCTGAGTAGGGTTCTGAGGCTAGTTGACAGGGCAGTGTTTGTACAGGACAGTGCTGGCAGACTCAGTGTATCTCTTGTGGTTCTTCACAGAATTAGCTATCTGCAGGTTCAGCTATGGGGGGGCAGGTGCTAGCTTTTTGACCTGTGTAATGAAGCTGCTAGCTTCGTGTCAACACTGCACTTGCAGATGTGAGTAACAGATCTTCTTGGGGAGTTTCTCTCTTCTGGTTAGGCCAGGAATCTGGTGCAGAGACCTGACTGCCAGTACCTACTAGTCACTACTGAGAGCGTGTCCCCATCCTCAGTGATCAAAACATCCCTTGTTTTGATGCTTATAGTTGGGGTGACCTTTTGTCATCATCTTGGTTTGGTTTACCCTGCAAGCCTACAAGAACTACAAGAAGCAGGATTACACACAGGTGGTTTATCTAATCAATGGAAGGTATGCAGATTTTAGACATGAGTGTAGGCTGGGACTGGCTTGGAACCACCACAGTTTGGGGCAAGTCCAGCCTCTTCCTCTGCCTTCTGTTTCGCCTCTGAGACCCAACCAAAAGCTTCCAGATCCTTTTGGTGCAATTTTGGAGATATGCAAGATGCTTAGACACATTTAACCACTGTCAGATTAATTCCATGGTTACAAAAGAGTTGCTACTGTTTTATATTTATTTTTGTAAACTATCATGAGCCAAGAGCATATGAGAATTCTGCTGTGGGATGGGTGGAGTGGGCACAAGTCCTGGACCACGTGTCCCACAGTGTGTCAGAATTAGAGTAATGGCTGCTCTCCACTTAAAAAATTATAAAGAACAGAAAATATAACTGTTATCTCAGGGCATCCAGTGGCACAGTTTATAAAAATGACTACCTCTCTCTTGTGGACAGATATAATATTGTTCTGCATTTACAACAGAGTATGCTGTCAGGTATTGATATGCATTTACTTCCATTTTGCTATGGAGTTTTAATATTTAAAATTGTACGATTTTTTAAAAATATAACCATTGGGAAGCTTTTCCTTTTCCATTTACAGCCTTTATTTTCTGTATCTTGAGAGAGAACTTAATTGTTACTGCCTCAATGAAACTAATTGTGAGGTAAATCCTTGGTCAGGTGGCTGGAGATATGAATGGGGAAGTAGTTAGATCTCTCTTTTTTAAAATTTTATTTAAGGAGAAAAAGGAAAAAAAAGATACAAGTTATACAGAATTTCAGAAAAAATAAACAGTAGGAAATGACTAGTTAATATATTACATATTATCTTAGAAAAAGTTGTTCAAGTTACAAAATCAAAGCATATAAAGTGGACTTTAAAACAGTGAGACTACAGACAGTTTTGTTCAATGATCCAACAAAACTCAGTAATATGGTTATCTATGTCATATACTTAAATATATATGCAGTTATATCCTTTAGAGAACTTTCTTTTTTTTCTTCTGTACAATGACAATTACACATTTTGGGTTTTATTACTCCCATAGTTCTTATTGCTTTTTTTGAAGAGAGTAAAACCAAATGTGACATAACAGAACAGAGTCAGTCAAATCAAAAGGATGGACAAAATAGATAATGTAAAAACAAAATACAAGGTGATCAACAGTGGTTACCATACTGCCTCTTGCTATCTTAAGAACTGCCTATATCATCAGTTATAATAAAATTGAACAAAACAGTAAAGAATAAAACCAAAACATTAGAGACATTACAGGACTTTAAAAGAAGATAATAGTCAACCAGAATGGGCATCATAATGAATCTTATTGTCTTCACAGTTATTGTCTATACTTTTGAACTTGGTACTATCAAGCAAAGCAGAATAGAGGAAAATCAGTCAAAACAAGATGGTGAGGGCAATACAGGGTTTCAAATCAAGTTAATAGGAAATCAAAGTGGGTTACTATAATGTATCCTGCTATTTTTTATTTATTTTCTCTTAATTAAAAAGATAAAAATAAAAAAGTAAAGAAAAAATGGAGATTGAGATAAAAGAGGGCATAACAACCAAACAGCGCAGGTCAAAACATAACCATTTAAGCAAAATAGTGTTTCACCACAAGATATCCTGACATAAAAGTAGTTACCATAGTGTCTCTTTCCTTGAAATCTTTTGAGTATAACGTCATATAATGTAGCACCAAACATATCAAGAAAATGTAAAATCATTCAAGAGAATGACAGTATCACAGGGTACTTAGAACCAACTAACTTTTGCAAGTTGTCATTGGTTTCCACCGTGTGTTGGCTGGCTGGTGTCCTGGTAGAAGAACACGTCCCCATATGTGGTGTGGTGATGATGCAGAGGAGTCTATGTAGGCTTTACCAGCTGTGTAACTTTGTCTACAGACACATCCCGCAGTCAGAATCAGTAGGCCTTGGAAATCATTTTCCAAATCGAGGCTTCATTAATGGTGGGGTCTATCATATGGAAGACACCTGATGAGTGAAGCAATGACTGACCAATGCAATGTTTCTGGGAGTCAGAAGAGGCTGTTTATACTTCAGGATGGAAGTGGGAAAGGAAATCCGCAAAATGAGCAAAGGCTTTCAAGAAAAGGTCAGATTTAAATTATGACAAAGCGCTAAGCTTTGGAGGTGTGCCGCTGGTGCCAGTAAATATTAGGGCAGCAAATATTAGGAAGAATGATAGGATGGAAATCATCAGCATCCCTCCACATGAGAGCAGTTAGGCTGAAAGAAGGTTTCTGAAAAGGAGGAAGTAGGGAGTGGTTCAAAGATGGTTTGGGGGCCGTCTTGGAAAGCCTAACTCATAGCTAAGTGCAGGGCATTTAAACCCTTCTCTAAAGGAAGGTAGTGTTGGGTTTTTCTCTATAAAAACTTTTTAATGAGATGAAATTACATAAGCCACTTTAAGCACAGTGGCATTTAGTACACTGAATGATTTTTAAGTAGGACAGTGACTTGATCAGCAGTGTGACTCACAGTGTACTGTGCAGCAGTCCAGAGATGGATTGGAGATGGACTGAGAAGGGGAGAGAAAGCATGATTGGGAAACCACTGTTAGAATCTAGGCTGCAGTGGTGTAAAAGAGGGAAGTAACAGTAAGGATGGAGAGAAGGGGACAGGGGAAAGTTGGTGGAGAAAGATTCCAAAGAGTAGATAGATGGTGAAGTAGAAAAGGAAGGAAGAGGAGGGAGAGGAGAGGTCATCCAGGAATGAAGACTGTGGACTTGGAAACCATCTGTGTAAAAATCATAGGTAAAGCTTGAAGATTGAGGAAGGTTAACAAACGATACCAATGTAGAGAGATAAAGGGCATAAAGTAAATATAGTTTGGGAAAACTTAAACTTTCAGGGATGAAACGAAGGGAAATATTTTCAATGTGTAATATATGAGTGTTTAGAAAAATTGAACTAGAAGAGTTTGTAAGACAGAAGATTGGAGAAAATATAAGAATGTGATCAAATACGAAGGAAGGGCCTGGGGATTTAGCTCACTGGCATTAGTGCCTGTCTGGCAAGTGTGAGGTCACATTCAGTCACCAGCACCAAAAAAAAAAAAAAAAAAAAAAAAAAAAAAAAACCCAAAAAGCAAAAAACAAAAACTGAAGGAAGATTGAAAATCTTAAAAACTTGAGGGAGGCTATTAATTTTGATAACAAAAATGTTGGTCATTTAAAAGAGTTACAGAACTTTGTATGAAAGAAGTAGGCCAAGAATTTTGTCACTGAAAGGGAGAGAGACAGAAGAGCCATTAACCTCACAGGAAGAGCTTTAGGTTCTAGGAGAAGGAAAGACTAAAGAGGGGGAAGGGCTCAGGGAAGGAAGTAATAGTGAGCTGGAGGATCCAAGAAAGGGAAGATTGGAAGGAGCAAAATCACTGAATATTTGGAATAAGGGAATGAAGTCATAAATTTGTGACAACAAAAGCAAGAATTGCTATATAAAGAAATAATTGGAGAATATAAAATTAGATCTAAAAAATTGAGAGCTTGTTGTTACTGACTTTGTTTCAGTAGAGTAAGGAATTGATTACTTTATGAGGTGAAGTGCAGGAGCTGGGAGCAGGGGTACAGGGTGAGTAGGTGGAAGCGGGAGTTGAGGGTCTGGTGTCATAGATGGGAAGAAGGGGTCGAGAGCACAAACGATCTTGTGATAAATACTTCATGCATTTGCAATAGTGACATCATCTGCCTCCCCCATCCCCACTGCGAGTTTGGAATGTGTTGATGTGACAGAATGTGAAAATCAAAAAATTTTAGAGTATCATTGAGAAGATAAATGAATCTGGTAGCCTGTTGATCTTTTCTATTTAAGTAACATAGAATTTTGCCTGTATATGTAATTTTCAGAAAGAAATACCATGTGCTAGCATAGTTGACTGAGACAGTTTCTACTATTGTATTTCTCATAATTAATGAGGCCTTAGCAGAGACACATCTGTTTGGAGTTTGGAGAGGTTTTAACTTTAATTTCAGAGTATTAGATAGGAAGTGTCAGTCTAGGGCTGACAGCACTTGCCTGGTATGCACGAGGCCCTGAGGTCCCAGCATTTCCAAAATTAAAAATTTTTTTTCTCTGAATACCCAGTGAGTAAACCACGTAAATTTGTAGGCCAAATACTGGTTCTTCAGTGTTTTTTTCTTTGTTTATTGTCACAATCTTTTTAAGAACATTAAAGACCATTTTTAGCTGAAAGGTAGTGCTTTGCCTATCCTGATATAAAAAAGGAAAACTGAGAATTGTGTGAAATGAGCGCATGGTCAGATGTATATGGAGAAAGCACTAGAGACGTATGCCTGATAATTTCAATATTGCAATTTTTAATTGAATTTGGATTTATTTTGTTAGCCAAACTGAGTAATTTTTCATTTTTTTAAATTAAAGTTGGTGGTTTGTAAAACAACTTGGGACTACCATAAGAAATAAAATTACAAAATATTGGAGAGAAGCAGGACTTCTTAAATAGTGAAATAAACTCATTTCTCCATGACAGTGAGGAGAGGATACTTGGAAAACTACCAGAATCAGTGTTTTCAAGACTCTAGAGGTTAACTCAAAGCTTACAGCAATGTAAGGAACGTAAGTTCAACAAAAGATGCAGAGCCCTCCTAAGAACCATGGGGTTTGTGATATTTTATCTTTTATAATGTTTTATCTATAGTTTTACATCCTTTCTTAGGTTGATTCCTACGTGTTTCATTTTTTAGATGCTATTGTGAAATTATTTCCATAATTTGTCTCTCAGTGAATTTTACACATGTGTACAGGAATGCTATGGAGTTTTGAGGGTTAGTGTTGACTTTGTGTCCAGCTACACTGCTGAATTTGCTTATTAACTCTAATAGTCTTTTGGTGGAGTTTTTGGGGTGTTCTATGTAGAGTATCATGTCACCTTTAAACAGTGATAATTTAACCGCTTCCTTTTCTATTCTCACCCCTTTTATTTCTCTTTTCTGTCTAATTTCTCTGGCTGTTTCCAGAACTATATTACATAAGAGTGGTGATAGTGGACATCCTTGTCTAGTTGCTGATTTTAGAGTGAAAGATTTCAGTTTTTAGACATTTCATATGATGTTGGCTGTTGGCGTTTCATAGATGGCTTTTAATAGAGACCATCTATTTTGATCTTCTGTAGAGATTTTATCATGAATAAGTGTTAGACTGTATCAAAAGCTTTTTTTTCATCTATTAAGATGATCATGTGTTCTTTGTTTTTGGCTCTGTTGATCTGGTGTATTACACTTATTGATTTGCGTATGTTAAACCATCCTTGCATTCCTAGGATAAATTCCACTGGTCATGGTCTATAATTTTCTTGATGATTTTGCTGCATTCCATTTGCTCATATTTTATTGAGAATTTTTTGCATTGATGTTCATTAGGAAAATTGGCCTATAACTCTCCTTTTTGGTTTGGTCTTTGATTTTGGTATCAGAGTAATACTTGGCCTCCACGAATGAGTTACGAGAATTGCTTCCTTTTCAATTTCATTAAAGATTTCGAGGAGTTTTGGAATAAAATCTTCTCTAAATTTCTTCCAGAATTTAGCTCTGAATCTAACAGGACCTGGGCTTTTCTTTGTTAGTAAGTTTTTAATTATGTTTTCAATTTTAGTAAGTGATACTGGATTATTCAAAATTTTTATATCTTCTTGATTCAGCTTTGGTAATTTACATGTTTCTAGCAATCTGTCCATTTCCTCTGTGCTTTCCACCTTATGTAAGTAAAGATTTTCAAAGTAGGGGCAGGGATTTGGCTCAATGGTGTAAGTGCCTGCCTGGCAAGCATGAGGTGGTGAGTTTGATCCCTAGTACAAAAAAAAAAGATTTTCAAAATAGATATTCATGATCTTCTGAATAGCCACAAGATCTATAGTAATTTCACCCTTTTCATTCCTTATTGCACAAGTCTGGGTTTTTTCTTTCTTTTCATCAATAAGGTTGACTAGGTGTTTATCAATTTAGTTTGCTCTTTCAAAGAACCTACTCTTCATTAATTCTTTGTGTTGTTTTCTTAGTCTCAATTGTATTAATTTCTCCTCTAATCCTCATAATTTCCTCCCTTCTATGAGCTTTTGGCTTTCCTTGCTCTTCTTGATCATGTGTTTTTTGTTTTTGGCTCTGTTGAAGTGGTGTATTACATTTATTGATTTGCATATGTTAAGCCATTTCTGGAATAAATACCACTTGGTTGAGATGTATAATCTTCTTGATGATTTGCTGTATTCTATTTGCCAGTATTTTACTGAGAATTTTTCCATCGATGTTCATTAGGGAAATTGGCCTATAGTTCTTTTTGTTGGGTCTGTCTCTACTTTTGGTATCAGAGTAATACTTGCTTCCAGGAATGAGTTAAGGAGGATTGCTTCCCTTTCAATTTCATTGAAGAGCTTAAGCAGTATTGGCATCAAACCTTCTCTAAATTTCTTGTAGAATTCAGTCATGAATCCATCAGGACCTGGGCTTCTCTTTGTTGGTAAGTTTTTAATCATGTTTTCAATTTCAATAGCTGTTATTGGGTTATTCAAAATTGTTATGTCTTCTTAATTGAGCTTTGGTAGTGCATATGTTTCTAGAAATCTGCCCATTTCCTCTGTATTTTCACCCTATGTGACTAGATTTTCAAAATAGGTATTCATCATCTTTTGAATTTGTATGGCATCTGTACTGATTTCTCTATTTTAAGTCTTTTTTTGCGTGGATTTGAGTTTTATTTTTTTCTTAATAAGGTTGGCTAGAGGTTTATCAATTTTGTTTATTCTCACAAAAAGCCAGCTCTTTGATTCATTAATTCTTTGTATTTTTTAGTTTTAATTGCATTAATTTCTATTCTGATATTTACAATTTCCTTTCTTCTATGAGCTTTGGGTTTGACTTGCTCTTCCTTATTTAGCAGCTTGTAGCATCAGGTTGTTTATTTGTGCTTGTTCCATTTTCTTGATAAGACAATTTATTGCTATGTGTTTACCTCTTACGACTACTTTAATTGCCTCCCACAGGTTGCCATATGCTGTATCTGCATTTTCATTGAATTGTAGGTATTGCTTTATTTCTTTTTTAATTCAACCTGTAATCCACTGATTTTTCAGAAAGTTGTTATTTAATTTCTATGTATGCAGGTTTTGCAATTTATTTTGTCATTAATTTCCAATTTCATTGTGCTATGGTCAGATAATACATATGAGATAATTTAAATCCCTTTGCATTTCTTAAGGATATTTTATTTGTTAATATTTGGTCTGTTTTGGAGAATGTCCCATGCACAGCTGAGAAGAATGTATCTTCTGATGTAGTTGGGTGGAACCCTCTGTAAACATCTTCTAAGTCCATTTGCTCACTGGTATGATTCAGTTCTATTATTTATTTGGTGACTTTTTGTCTATTTGATCTATCTCTTTGTGACAGTGTGATATTAAGGTCTCCTATTACAATTGTGTTCTTGTGTATTTGGATTTTCATGTCCTTTAGTATTTGCCTTATATAGTTGGGTGCTCCTTTATTTGGGGCGTATATATTTATAATTGTTAGTTCTTGCTCTTGAATTTTTTCACTAACAAGTATTTAGTGACCTTCTTTATCTCTTTTAATCATTTTAGGTTTGAAGTTCACATTGTCTGCAAAAGGAATAGCCACCCCTGCTTTTTCCTGTGTTCCTGTTGCATGGAATACTGTTTTTCATCTTTTGACTTTTAACCTATTGAGTTTCTTTTTGAGTCAGATGTATGTCTTATATCCTATCATATTATAGGATCCTGTTTCTTGATCCATTCTGTCAACCTTTTTCTTTTGATAGGTGAATTGAGGCCATTTACAGTGATGGATATAACATACGTAGTGGCTCAACTTTGTCATGTTATGTTCCTGTTGTTAGTTTTCTGCTTTTCTCTCTTGTTTAATTGCTTGTCCTGCCTGGTGGTTTCTTTCTGTTGTTGTTCTGAAGATTGTGGTCATTTTTATCTCTATCTAGTATGTCTTTTAGTACTCTTTCTAGGGTTGGTTTTTGGACATGAATTTTGTCTGTTGTTCCTTGTCATGGAAGTATCTTGTTTCTCCATTAAATTTGAAAGAAAGATTCCCTGAGTACATCAATCTGGGTTAAAAGTTGTTTTGTTTTCGAGGCTTGAAACACTTCCCTCCCAGTTAGTCTTGACTTGAAGGTTAAAAAGCCTGCCATGATTCTAATAGGCATTCCTTAATAGGTGAGTTGTGTCTTTTCTCTAACAGCTTTTAGTATTCTGGTTTTATGCTGTGTATCTTGGATCTTAATTATTGTATGTCTGGGTGTAGATTTATGTTGGTTGTGATTGTTTGGCATTCTGTATGCCTCATGTATCTGCATATCAGATTTTTTCCCCATATTTGGGAAATTTTTTGGTATTCGGTGATTATTTTGCCGATGTCATTTGTGTTGTCTTCTGCATCTTCATTGATGCCTATTAGTCTTATATTGTTTTTTGTGACATTGCCTTGAAGCTACTGAATTGTCATTTCATGCTGCATTTTAAAGTTCTATCCTTTCATGATTGCTAACTGCAATCCTGTCCTCAAGGTCTGAAAGTCTATCCTCAGCTTCATTTAAACAGTTTTTCCAGCTTTCAATAGATTTTTTGTTTCTTAGATATCTCTTTGAATTTGTTTCATGGATTCTGCTTGTTTTGTATATTGTTTAGTATGTTTCAATCAATTTCCCATGCTCCTGTAATTTTTTTATCTAGTTCTTCTGTAGCTATGCTGAGCAACTCCTTTACTAAGGTTGTTATTTCTTTCTTTACATGAGAAGCTGTTTCTAATTTGATTTCCTCTATAGCCCTGTGGATTTGTTTCTTTATTTCACTTGCCATGTTTTCAGAGATTTCTTGTGTATTACTTTTAAAGTCCTCTATTTCAGCGTCACTGTACTTGCTCCTGATGGACTAGATGTTTGAGATTGCATTTTGCTGTTTTGTCATTTCATCTTTTGGGCTAATATTTGGTCTTTCAATGCCAACAGTCTCAACTGTCGATAGTATGAATTTTAAGGTACTGCTGTGTGGTTTGTTTTTGTCCATTTGTTGAGTACCACAGTGAAGAGGAGAGCCAGTCATCTGAATTTCTCCTACAGCGTCTCTTGGGTGAGTCCTACATTCTTCTTCAGCTGACTAGGCTAGCAATTGATGTAAGTCAACCCTTACTTAGTTCCTGGGGTTACTATGTGTTCAAATTGCTCCAGGTCACCAGATCTCCCTGTCTATAGTTTGTCTTGGCTGAGACCCTACTGTGTTCCTTGGTGTCTCATAATCCCTCTTCATTTTTTCCAAGTTGGTAGAGGCCTTATTGGCACACTCCTCAACCTGCCTGATGTTCTCTGTGTGGAGGAAGGAATAACTCACACTCTTACCAAATTCATCAAGGTCATACAGCTAGAGGGAGCTTCACTACGGCTCCTATTTGTCCACTGAAGACCTCTATTTTAGGGGTAATTTCACTACCCTGATGGGAGCCTGCTAAGGTCTGCTGTTTGGATGAGGGGTTACTGAGTCTCCCTTCAACCCTGCACAGTTAATCCACTGCCGTCCAAGGTTCTGGGAGGAGGATTGGGAGCCAAAGATGAACAGCAATACTAGGTCCAGGAGGTGGGGGTGGCTGAGCTGGTGGGGTGCAGACTTTTTCTTTTTACTTATTCACCAATATTTATGTAGTAATTAAGAAACATTTTTAGTTCCTTCTTTGATGTTATGAAATAGTAATTATACTACAGTTGTTTCTAAACTTCATAGCATTATAAAGGACAGGAAAATGTTGTTGTTCTGAGTATTATATTCATGTTTGGTAAACATAGTGTTGAGAAGATGTAGATTTACTGCCAACTCTTAGGCAGTACAACAATGTTGAGTTGTATATTTGTACCTTTTGTGCTCTTGAGGTTAACTTCCTAGATAAAGCTAAAAACCAAAATGTAGAACAAAGTTTTGAAAATGTCAAAATATTTTACTGCTTGCCATGTGCCAGCACTTGGCAGAGGTGAAACTGAAAACAGGTGAAGTTTCACAATAGTTGAGAGTAAACACAACACTGGTTCCACATGGACTACTTGAGTTTGGGTATTTCCAATTAATAACTATCTCCAGAGCAATCCATAACAATCAAGGCCATGCGTCTGATCATCACAACTATGCCATTTAACAGGAAAAACAGAGCCCCAGTCTTCTGCTCAGATGTTACAGGTCCTTCACCAACTTGATACAGAAGGATGATGGGAGAATAAAAGTCTATACAGCCACAGACACACCAGTAAACCAAAGATATCCTTAATAGTTCGGACACTGATGGTAAGCAAGTTGGAAAATGCCAGGATAGCCAGTGTAATGAGTCTACTGGTACTAACTGAAGTATTTTGCTGCACATAACAAGTGCATTACAGAACTTGGGATTGAGAAAATAATTGATAATGCTTTCAGGGTGATGGCCACTAACAGAACCAAATGAACAATTGGAAAAATAATATAACTTCCTATGAGAAGAATGTGTGTGAAGCAGTTCTGACCCAGCATGTTCATAAAAAGTCGAGCATTCAAACAGGGCAGCAAGCAGATACATGAGAAAAATTTAAAAAAAGAAATGTTGGACACAGTCGTCATTCCCCTATAGCTGCAGCCTTTCAGTTTTCATAGATGGGTGAATGGCTGATGAGAAACACATGAAAACTTCATAACCAGTACAGTGGTTTCTGGGCTGAAGATAAAATAGCATGGTCTTATGGTTTGTGTTTAGATGTTCATCCAACAGTTGTTGCAGTTATGGTGGGGCAGGCTTTTCAGAGGTTCCTGAGTCCAGAGTTTATTAATTCATGATCCAAAGCTGGGGTTAAGGGTATGAGTGCTACACCTACCCTAGGTGGGTGACCTGTACACATTATAAGGGATAGAAAGAGGTTTGTCCTGTCTCTCTCTCTCTCTCTCTCTGACTCTCTCTCTCTCTCTCTCTCTCTCTCTCTCTCTCTCTCTGTCTCTCTCTCTGTCTCTGAGTCCCTGTGTCTGTCTGTCTGTCTGTCGGTCTGTCTGTCTCTCTCTCTCATTTGTTGTCTTCTACACATGAATGGTTGCCTCTGTGTCATGTGCCATCCTTCTGTGGATCCAGGCAATTACTGATTGAAGCCTCTACAAACTGAACTAAATAAACCTTTCCCCCTTTAATTTTGGGTGTTGGTTATTTTGTCTCAGCAACAAGAAAAGTAAGACATATTGTGATAGAATCAACTGTGATTGCTTTGATAAAATTGTAAGATATGAAAGCTGTTTCTCTGGAGGAGCCATTCATTGTTCCATTTAATATCAAAGCAATTTCCATGGGATAAGCAATCTGAAATTTTTTTTCAAATCATCAGAAAGAACATAACAAGGAAAGGCCACTAGCATATCTCAAGTTTGCTAAAATTTCCAGCAGTGACAAAGGAAGAGTGAATGGTAGTGGCACCAGCAGAGCCAAATATAGATACCGGTCTATTCAGATACCACAAACCAGTTGTGCCTTCAATGTTTACGAATGTGTGGATCATCAAGGGTAATTCATACTACACTATGAAAAGAAGTCTTGACATAACTCCAATGTTTTGCATGGTAATTGATCCAGAGACTGTTTTCAATTTAGTCCAAATGTCTTTTTTAAAATTTTTATTTAAAGAAACAAGAGAAAATTTAAAAAAAAAACAAAATAAAAAATGAAAAAAATAGAATACAGAATTCAAAAAAATTATCATAAAATCACTAGTTGATATATTACATTGTCATCTTAAAAATAGTTGTTAAAGTTATAAAATCAAAGCATAAAAAGTGGCTAGGCACTCAAACAGTGATAGTGCAGTCTCTTCTGTTCAATGATCTAATAGATATTTATCTAATAGATATTTAGTAAGATGGTCATCTGTCTTACACACTATACATACCATTATATCCTTTAGAGCACTTTCCTTCCCTTTCACTTTTACAATATTTATTATACTTTTTGGATCCTATTATTCTGTCAGTTCTTATTTTTTATACTAGAGAGACAATGTGGTATTTACTAATGTGAGTCATGTTTATTTCACTAATGAGGGTATCCTCAAGTTGCCTCCATTTACTTATAAAGGCCTCAAGATCATCTTTTTATGGCTGAATAATATTCCATTGTATGAAAATACCACTTCTTTTTCATCCACTCTGCTGTTGATGGGAATTTTGGTTGTTTCCAAGATTTAGCTATCACAGATTGTGCTGCTGTGAGCATGGGTGCACATATATCACTGTGACATGACCTTTTCAATTTTTCTGGGAAACTGCCCCATAGGGGAATAGCTGGATTGAATGGAACTTCCAATTCTAGTTTTTTGAGGAACCTCCATACTGATTTCCACAGTGGTTGCACCAGACTTCACCCCCACCAAGAGTGGAGAAGTGTCCCTTTTCCCCCCACATCCTCACCAACATTTGTTATCAGTTGTTTTCTTGATGACAGCCATTCTTTCCAGGGTGAGATGAAATCTCAATGCTGTTTTAATTTCCATTTCTCATATGACCAGTGATGGGGAATATTTCTTCATATTTTTATTTCCATTTGTATATCTTGTCCAGTATGGTGGTTTCTTTCTGTTGTTGTCTTGAGATTTTGGTCATTTTTATCTCTTATCTAGTATGTCTTTCAGTACTCTTTTTTAGGGTTGGTTTTGTGGACATCAATTTCATCAGATGTTCTTTGTCATGGAAGTATCTTGTATCTGCACTAAATTTGAAGGACAGTTTTTCTGGGTACATCAGTTTGGGTTGAATGTTGTTTTCTTTTAGTGCCTGAAATACTTTACTCCAAGGTCTTCTTAAGTTGAAGGTTTGTGCTGAAAATTCTGCTGTGATTCTAATAGGCTTTCCTTGATAGGTGAATTGTGTCTTTTCTCTAACAGCTTTTAGTATTCTGTTTTTATGGTGTGCATCTTGGATCTTAATTATTGTATGTCTGCATATAGATTTATGTTGAATGTGACTTATTTGGACATCAGATTTGTTTCCATTTGTGTGGGAAATTTCCTGCAATTCCTTCTGTGACTATTTTAATTATGCCTTCCGCATTGACTCCTGCATCTTCAATGATGCCTATTACCTTATGTTGTTTCTGTTGGCATCATGTTGATGCTGCTGGATTGTCATTTCATGCTGCTTTTTTGTTTTTATAAGCTCTACGCTTTTATGATCACTATCTGCGATCCTGTCTTCAAGGTCTGAAATTCTATCCTCATCTTCATTTAAATGGTTTTGTTAGCTTTCAATAGAATTTCTTGTTACTTGGATATCTCTTTAAATTTTTTCACAGATTTTACTTGTTTTTTGCATTGTTCATTCAAAGTTGCAATCAATTTCCCATGCTCCTATATTTTTTAATCTATTTTTTCTTTAGCTATGATGAGCAACTTATGTACCAAGATTATTTCTGTCTTTATGTAAGACATTATTTCTAATTTGATTTCTTCTATAGCCTTGTGGATTTTTTTCTTTACTTCATTTGCTATCTTTTCAGAGATTCCTGGTGTGTGACTTTTAAAGTCCTCTATTTCAATGTCACCTGTACTTGCTCCTGATGGACTAGATGTCTGAGATTGCATTTTGTCTTTTCATTTTGTCATTTTCACATTTTGGGTAAATATTTGGCCTTTCAGTCCCAACTGTCTGAACTGTTGGTAGTGTTAATTTTACGGTCCTACTGTGTGGTTGATGTTTGACCAGTTTCTGGGTACCACAGTGAAGAGGAGAGCCAGTCACCTGAATTCCTCCTACAGGGTGTGTTGGGTGAGTCCTATATTCTTTCTGGGCTAACAAACCTAAAAGTGTTGATGTAGGTCAACTCTTAGTTCCTGCTGTTGCTATGTCTTCAGGTTGTTGCAGGTCACCAGCTCTCCCTGTCCATAGTGTTTGTGTCAGCAGAGGCCCTAATGTTTCATTGGGGGTCTCATAAACTCTTAATTTTATTCAAGTTTTGGAGGCCTTATTGGCACAGTTCTCAACCTGTCTGATGTTCTCTGTGTGGAGGAGGGGATTACCCACTCTCTTGCTAGGTTTATCAAGGTCTTAACAGTTGGAAGCATTTTCACTTCTGCTCCTATTTACCTACTGCAGACCTGTATTTTAGGGGCAAACTCACCATACTGACTTAGAGCCTGCTAAGGTCTTCTGTTTGGGTGAGGGGTTCCCTAGTCTCCCATCTAGCCAGCACAGTAATTCAGAGTAGTCCAATATTCTTGGAGAAGAGGTTGAATCCAAAGATCAACTGAAGTACTAGATCCAGGTGGTGGGTGGATTCCCCAAGGGACAGCCCACCGTGGCAGTCCTAGGTGGTCAATCATGCCACAGGTGTCCCAGGTGTTCTGTGGAGGGCCTGCCCCAGCAGCAGCAGTCCTAAGCAACCAAGGACTGCTGGGGTGTCCCTGGTGTTCCTTGGAGGGACCCAGTGGTGACGGTCTGAGGGGATTGGTTTCCAGGTTCTCCCAGGTATTCCCAATGAGGGGTGGGCCCAGCACTGGCAGTCCTAGGTGACCCAGGCCTGCCAGGGTGGCCCACGTGTTCTTGTGGAGGAGTGGGCCCAGCATGGTGGCTAGATTGTGCTGGGGCATCCCAGGAGTTTGTAGCTGAAGGGAGGCTCCAGTGTCAGCAGTCCTAGGTGACCCAGCTAGTGCAAAAGTCTTATGTCCCAGTTTTTTATATAATAGACAGTGTTTGAAAGGACATGAAATAATATAGCAAATATATTGACACAAATGTCAACAGTACTATATAAAGAGCAGTTCCAGTATTAGACATGTTTTAAGAAAGTTAAATGATTCTGTGTCCCATGATTGTATTGCTCAGATTAAATACTGATGTTCTAAAAGAAGTAGTACCTTGAAGAGTCTGTTTCTTAGTTCTTATCCAATTTCAATTCAAATGGAAAGTTCTTGTTTTCAGGATCTACATCTGCATAATGGCTTTTCAGAGCAGCTTTTTTGGTGAGGTAAGAATAGTTGAAGTCACTGCTTAAATTGTGGCTAATGCTGACCACATCCAGGGAAGTACTGAAGCTTCCCATATCAGTCTTCCCCATGCTGTGCATCAGTATAGAGAGTTAGCAGCACTGAACTCTTTTTGTCTTTGATGGTGCATCTTCCCTCAGCTGCCTCAGTTGTCACTGATGCTTCTTATATCTGCAAACCCCACACAAACATTGAGAAATTTGTTCCAGTCTGACAAAAAATTGTAAGAAACTAAAAATTTAAAAATCCAGCAACAGGCAGATGAAATTAATTATAGCTATAAAAGGAGGTGGTAAAATTGCCACCCCAAACCTCCAGCATCTGCTCTGTGGAGTGAAAGGCACAAGCCAACAGTAATGCCATTGCTGCTTGTAAGAATGTTGGGTGTTAAGCATGGTGCAGAAGCTGAGCTCCATGGTGGTGTAGTGTGGTTCTCTGTCTTTGTGCTTTTAAAAACTGGGTTGCAGATTGGGAAGAATTAACTAATTAAATCTTCTACTTGATTTTTTTTTTTGTCATTTTGAGACAAGGTCTTGCTACGCAGTTTAGGCTGGTCTTGAGTTCACTTTGTAGCCCAGGTGGTCTCAAACTTGCAACAGTCCTCCTACTTCAGCCTCCTGAGTTTTGGGTTTACAGGAGTGTACCACCACTCCAACATTTTTTAAGTCTTTCTTTTAGTAGGCAAAACCTATTGTTCCATTTCATTTCAACTAATATACTTTATTTTTTTAAAAAATTTTTTTTAAAATTTTTTTGGTACCAGGATCAAACTCAAGACTTTGTGTTTGCCAAGCAGGCACTTACACTGCTGAGCTAAACACCGACCCTCAACTAATACGTTTTAATGAGTGATTTCTCAAGTATGTGTTACCTAAGTTTATCTTCTTATGTGCTTTCATCTCTCAGACACACTATCTATCTGCATTATGCTCAGATGAATGAGCGAAATATATTAATTAATTATCCAGAGGCCTGGATCACATCAGTTTTTAAATTTCTTGGAGAATACTTTCAAACCCAACAGGAATGACACAAAACCTTTAAATTCTGGAGAACTATAACGTTATGTGAACAGAGAAGTAACAATGAACATACCAGCTATACTGTAATCAAAATAGTTTAGTACTTTTTAAAAACATAGACATGGAAATGAAAAATAAATGTAAATTGTAGGATTCCCTCCCAAAACATCTGCAAGTAATAGTTAAATCTTTAAGTTTGAAATTCTGTAAATAATTTTATTTCGGGGTGGTAGATTGTTGTATTTCATATGCTGTCATTACTTGTCATTTATGTGTCTTTTAAAAATGGTGCAACTGGCAATCCTTAAGATTCTGTGAGGTAGTGGTGCAATTGTGATTAAGTATTTCTAACCCAGAAGGGTTTTGTTGCAGGCAAGATTCCTTGGATTGCATTTGAGGAGGAAAGAAATGTATTTCATGAGGCAGAAACAATAATTTTTTAATACTGAAGTAACATTGTTATAAATTATCTAAAATTACTTAATCTCTGTCCTTTAAAACCTATATTATGTTCCTAAGGTTTGTGTAATTTCTGTCTTAAGTAATAGGGCTCCCAATGGGGTACCTACTGCCAAGGTAGCATGTAGGATAGGTTTCAAAATAAACTTTCATATCATGTCCTGCTATTGGGGTCTAATTCCCTTATGAAACATGTCAACTAATATTGCTCTTAATACTCTCCTTCCCCAAATCAAGAGCCAAGAAATTTAGGTACTCAAAATAGAGATATTGCACAGCACTTAAAGAACTCAAAAACAATAGAGAAACTCTTTGCAATACAAAACATCCCAAAAAATCTTAGTGTCATTTTAAGCTTTGATACCATTGTATAAAACATTATCATATATTATCTGGAAGTATTAACTTGGGAAATGTGGAAATTAAGCTTTTAACTTTTGTTCTGGTTCTGCTTTCTATCCTTTTTTAAGAGACTAGAAAAAATTTAGAATAAGTGAATAATATTCTAAACTCACCAAACTGAAATGTTGGAATAATGATCTGTAATATTGCAACTTTTATACCTGCTCCAGTGTGCTGCAAGGCACAAACATAGTAGCCAAAGGCTTAATACTACTCTGAAACTTTTGGGATGCCTTGTACTTTGCTATCTGTAGTGATTATTGAACCATCATATTGGTCCACATTATAGAAATATCTTCTGACATGTTTATTTAAAAACAGGGAAATCATCAAAAAATTAGCAGCACCATTTTTAACTCACAAGATTCTGTATGAACCCGATAAAGTAGACAGCCAATAGAAGATGATTTTTCTTTATGACCACAGACATGGCATGGCATGAGGCTGCTAAATAGTGCTTGTAATGAACATGAATGGGAAGTGGTATCCAGCTGCTTTTTTGTGTAAAATGACTGACATTACTGTCTAGGAACTCAGTGATACCACAGAAAGGAAGAACCTTCAATACTGATGACATGATAGTGTACTCCTAAATGATTTCATGAATGTGAATACTCCCATTTTGGGGCTGGGTGAATGGCTCAGTGATAGACATACTTCCTGAGACATGGATAGGAATGTGGTTTTTTCTCTCAGCACCATGTGATACAAAAGGTTCCCCATTTTTTAACAGTAATACTACAATAATCCTAAAAGTCTACACAGCTATATAGTGGCAGGGGACATAAAAAGTATACAGATACTATTTTAAAAATCTACCTTAAAAATTAATTAAAATTTTAAATTAGCTTAAATTTATACTCTTAATCCAAAAACCTTGCAGAGCTCACAGGCATTGGCCTGTGAAGTAAGCGAATGGTTGTGTCAGCCAGGAGCTTCTGCTTTGCAGTACTAGTAACTCTGCTCACATCAATGAAGAAAGGAAGTGTGTCACTTCTTTGAACAGGTCTCTTCCCATGCAGTACAACTATAACTGTCTAAGAGTTTCTTAAATTAAAGGTCTTTCCTCTTGGTAAAAATGTTAACTTTGTATTTTTTTTTACAAGACAGGTGGTCCATCTTGTGTAAACCAGGGGCTAAGATGTCATAACCCCCATCTCTCTCTTTTAAGAGAGGATGGCTTTAGACAGTCAAATCCCAATGAAACTGTCATCAGTGGAAGATTTTCTTATTTCAACTCGGCGCAGGCCACCATTTTTGCAGTATCTTGATATGGCCTAGAAAAGTTCATCACACAGAATACAGGTAAAAATTTTTAAAAGACAGAAACCTTAAAGAAAAATAATCTTATCATAGAAGTTTAATCATACAAACTTACTTTAGCTACTTTATGGTCACTGATGCTTTGGTTGTTTGAGACCTGCACTGCCAGGTTATGAGGATGCGACTTCCGGCCAATTCACTTAACATTTTTTAATGGTGATTCAGTTACCAAGGGGAAGTTTGTTCAGTTACAGTCTTTACAAATGGAGTTTCCAAAGACAGCAAAGATTTTGTGATACGATAGGCTCCTAATACCATTTTTTATTGTGTAACTTTATTAAAAGTGATAAACCTAATGTGGAAAAACAATCAGTAAACACTGACCCAGCTATTCCAATGCTGTCTGATCATTATTAGTTTACAAACTCTAAGGTATTTACTTGGATGGTGGTATAAATTTAATGTAGAGCAGGAGAGGTCTGTAGCACCAAAGAATGCTTCTTTGAATTCACGTGAGTTAGAGGAGAAAAACATATATTCCAAAATTAATAAGTCCTCAGTTTAAGAATGAGTTCTGTTCTGGGAGAACATTCCTGAGTCAGAAGTATATGTAATTCCAAAAAAATGAATCTTATAGTCATTGGACACAAATATACAACGTAAAGCACTGAAAAAGCAATCACCTGTGAAATAATCTTCATAATCTGTGAAAATTGCCAACTTAAATATTTGTATGTTGGGGACTTACTGTGCTACCAACGCACTACAGAAAGTACCATTTGAATGTACGCATCCTTTTCAGGTAAAAATTGTTTTGGTGTAGGATCACCGAAAGTCACAAACCATGTGCATTATTTTGCCTATGTAAGCTGCCACTTCCCTTTAAAACTCATGTTCTTCCAATTTCCACATGCACATCACATATCCTAAATATAGGACTCGCATGTTAGCCACTAAGAATCTGTCTACTGAATCCTTGGCCTTGAAGTAGGACAGCTGAATTATGATATGAATTTTAAAATTGGGTAAAAAATAAGCACAAATAATAAAGTGAACAGTATTTGTATACATGATAAGGAAAACAAGCCCGGGTAGTTAATCATGTGTGGCTACAGAGAAAGGTAGTGGTTCAAAAGGAAAACCATTTTGATCAGATGAATTTTGATTAAAGTATTCTGATTTATGATCAAAGAAGATAGAACTACTTTTAAATAATAATGTGAATCTCTATATGAACCATAAAAGAACTGAAAAATATGACACACACTAAAGGTTTAGTAAACTCTTGAAAGTGTTAATTTCAACACTTGCCGTTTTCCTTAACTACTTTGTATGATGCAGCCACAGATGCTGGCATTAGTGGCTCACAGAACATCCTACTTAGTGAAGGCACAGCCTTACCTCTAGTTTCTGTGCTCTTTCTTTGGTGAGAGGTGCAGACACAAAATACATGTTGCCATGATCTGCTAAAGAGGGAAGATCAAAGTAGTATTTGGCATAAATGCTGGCAGACACATTAACATTAAACTCAAGCAGACACAAGTAATGCTTTTCCAGTTGATTTCTGTGGAGGAAGAACACAGAAAAATGAACATCACACAATTGTGGTACAGTGAACTATCATTGAAAATGTCATTTTGAACTTCTAAGAACTGCTGTAAATTCTTTTTTAAAAATTTTTATTTAAAGAAAAACAAAACAGCAAAAGGGTACAAGTAATACAGAATTTCAAAAAAATAAACAAATCACTACTTAATAGATTACATATTGTCATCTTAGAAATAGTTGTTCAAGTTTCAAACTTAAAGCATACAGAGTAGACATTTAAACAGTGAGGCTGCAAACAGTTGTGTTCAATGATCCAAGAAAAACTTAGTAATATGGTCATCTATCTTACACACCTAAATGCACTTTCAGTTGTATCCTTTAGAGCACTTTCTTTTCCTCTCTTTTTTACAATTACAATTACACATTTTGGGTTTTCTTACTCCCACAGTTCTTATTACTGAGTGCTGTAAATTCTGAGATGTAGGGAGGCTACTTAACTGGGAATAAAAACAATCATGTGCCAACACACTATTTTGAATCGTTTCTGTATCCCAGCACTTTTGCATTTGGGGGGACAAGAAAAAGTTATAGCCTACTCATTACTACCTGTTTCTGGCTCATGGTTCTTCAGTGTCCATCAGTGCATCTGTGTGACTCTTGCTTCACACACATTCATCACTACAGTGAGCAGACAAAAAAATCAATGTATGCTAATGTTAGCTCTCAAAAGCTTGCAGGCATATTCAGGGGGAAGTAGAGGGACACCAAGGAAAGATGCACCATTCTGCTCTCTGAGGGGGCAAACTCTTCAAGCAAGCAATCACCCTAAATTTGCAAGGAAGGAAAAAAAACTACACTATATGAGTAAGGAAATCCTTTCCCCTGTCTCAGCATATGAGACTATGTCAAAGGGTATCTTATTACTGGGGTAACAAATTGTGACCGTGACAAGGTACTCATTTTAAACTTTGGAAGACAGAAAGGTCAAAGACAGGAGTCTTAAGTAGACTAAATCACCTATAGGACAAGAACTCTGGCTGAGCCCTCACACTCATGTTTCTGTGCTGGGAAAATCCAAGATGATCAGTATCTGCTGCCCCTCACCAGAAGAGAATGTACATGTGTGGGCATGCACACACATGCACAAGCACATACACATGCACATGCACACACATGGGTGCTGTGGAAAGAGAAATGACTGGGAACAGCCCTGTGCTATGTGATTATGCAGCTGCCTTTGCACATTCCATACACATAAAATCAGAGCCCATCACACTGATATCTACCCACACACATTCAACACTCCTTATCAGGGATAGGCAGGCACAGGAGTCTGGACTATTTTCTGTTG
Organism: Cavia porcellus; assembly: GCF_034190915.1. NCBI lineage: Eukaryota > Metazoa > Chordata > Mammalia > Rodentia > Caviidae > Cavia > Cavia porcellus. The sequence goes on from NW_026947506.1 coordinate 19,725,817, forward strand.
TAAAGACCAGCTAAAGCAAACATACAACTTGTGACTCAGACTAAACCTATAGCCCCAAGGATATAACAGTGATCAAACATTTATTTTAAAAGTCGGACATGGTAGCCCTTAAAGAAGGGAATGGAGCTGAAAGCTGTTTAAAAAACATGAAGATATACACAGAAATATGTTGTATTGCTGGTAAGTTTATAAAATACTTGCCTGAAACCACCAGAAAAAATTACAACTTATGAAGCGTACCATTACAATAATAATCAATTAAAACCAATTCATGATGGAAAATACGAATTTTTATACTGTAGATGGTCAGAGTATAATAGTTTTAAGCTGATTTTTATTTTCTACATAATGTAATATTTAAATATATTTCTTAAAATGCATGCCTTAAGGGAACAAGTGAACTGGAACATGGTTAGAAAATTCACCAAAATGTAAACTCACATGTCTTTGAGTGCAAGGTTCTTGAGGATCTGGCAGAAGTCTGTGTTCCACACAGCCTTGTCATGCCAAACCTTGCAGGCAACAAGAATGGCTCCCAAGACAATCCTTTTCCAGTTGGCAGGACAGAAGTCAACCTTAGCATATGACAACAACCTTTCTAAGTAAATTTGCAAAGAGTAGAGTAGAGCACTGCTTTTTCATTTTAGCTCTAAGTGCTGTGCTAAGAACTGTTGTACATGATGTTTATTCTGTGATGAGAAAGGGAAGTGCGACTAAGAGATTGTGCTCAGCTAACACAAGATGTCAGGTCACAGTTGTAAATCAGACACCTCTGCTGCCCATGTAAATTTCCTATACAATTTTGGTGATGGGAATGACTGGACATTGTAGCAAAAGTCATCCAGCAGGTAGTATTGCTATCACCTACACATTTGTGAAGGGAACAGGTATAAGTTTGTTCAGTAAATACCAAGTGCCACCAACATGCAACACAGATGGTAGATATAAAATGGTTTTACACAGTCATAGTCAAATGTGATACCTAACTCAGTGAGCACATTTCATCTTTTCATAGTATTAAGCCTTTTGTGGCTCTAACTGGTGGACAAAAGTACTTTCCCATGGCTGATGAGCAGAACAGCATGACAAGTGCAAGATTTACAGCTGTAAAATTTTCCTGAAACTCAGTGCCTTTATAATGAAGCCACAAGTAGAACAAGGTGGTCCTTCTTAGAACCCTTTTTCATATTTCCACTATTCATGAATATCCATTTTCATCCTACGTAATTAGGAACTTAGTCAATGCTTTTGACTGTATGATGAGAACAGCTGCCAGCCTATAACCCTGAGACCCCTAAAGTTCCAGGCAGTTCATGACATAACCTCATGTACTGTTTACATATATCAAACATCTATTCTACAAAGAACTAGGTGAGAAAATTGCTGAGTAAGGATTACAGAGGAAGCTGTTTTTTGATGTTACTTAAATCTGATCAATACAAAAGTTTCCTGATGGTCAAGTCTCCTAGATTGAAGGCTTATTATTTGCACATATACCTATGCACATACTTGTATACTTGAAATCATTTCTAGGGTATTACACTAAAAAATTCAAGGTAAATTCCAAGTAAAGGTAGATATACTATACATTTAAGCCTTAAGGACAAGGGAAAACAAGGACATAAAATTTCTCCAAATGGTGAAATTTTAGAAGCAGAGCTCATAGACATGGGAGGGAGACTGTATATGCTATTTTAACTCTTTCTATCATGACAAAAAACGGTTCTCTCTTTTTTTTAAATGGTTCTCTTTTAAGAGCATAGTTATAGTCTTAAGTTGTCAGGCTAGCAGTCCAGATTAGGCAATATTCTTAACCTTGACTTTACTCATTCTCCAATACTTGCTCCCTTAGTTATCCTAAATATGATAGTGTGTTCCAGGATGCAACTCTTCTGTATATAAATGATTTGAGATAGTGAAACAATGCTGGGCATCCTCAACCCTGTTCATCTTTTCCATGGCTTTGTTTTGGGTTAGTATTCATTTGCACCACTTGCCTGGTGTGTGAGTGGACCACTGTTCTTTACTTTCAAACAAGGCAAACTCTTCCATCAGTATTGGCGCCCCATCCCAATTCTGTTTGACACTTAATTACCTCTTTCTGAAGACTTTCTATGTCAAATATCCCCCCAAACAATGGTTTACATTACTGTCATCTCCCTTGCTGTAACTCCAGGACTGCTGCCTTTTACCAGGCTCACTGTATTATGCCTATGCATGTCCCTCGTTTCCCCTTCTTTCCTTAAACCATTTTTTCCTTTGCCACTGCACTGTTCTGGAACAGTCTTGCCAAGCAGATTGCGGCATGCAAGCTTACACACCAGTTATGCATCCTAACACTGCACTCTCCAACCCTTCCTAATATGTAATAGTACTAGACACCTTGTCTAGTAGTATGAACAAAATTGATACTTTGACATATTCCACACCAATCTATGCATTCTTTCTATCGTCTCTACTTCCATTGGTAACGTGAGAGCTTTCTGTCCTGAGCTTGCATTTGTCTGTGGTCATCTGCATCATCGTGTTGGTTCCTAACCCTCCTTCTCTGCCTCTAATCCAAACCCCACCTGCAGTTTACGTCCCCCAAGACAGTCTGGAAAACCCTGGCACGTAAGGAGCAATTCACTGTCCTGATGAAGATGTACCAACTGATACCAATCAACCTCCCATGCTTGAAAATGATGTGTGACCCTGACAGAGTGATCCTTACCCACAGCATGCTAGTCATTCTGTTCTTGCTTGAGCACATGAAACGTGTTCCTGAACTGGGGACCTCCATCTTACCCTCTTGCATGTAGTGCATGAGCACCTTCCCTTCCCTGCTCCAGTCAGGTTGTACTTCAAGCGTCACCACTCTTAAGTAAGCTCTTCCTGGTCACTCTGCCTAAAACTGAAAGCTCTCGAATCACTCTTCAGCCTTCTACAATGCTCTGTCCTCTTGACATTTACTGCAGTGTGAAATAGTCATATACCTGAAAAATATCCCATGACTTTTTCACTAGATCATGAACTCACAAACAGCAAGAACTTTGCTCTGTCTCTTCTTCTTCCCCAGCATAATAAGTAAGTGTCCAGTGAGTGTCAATGCAACTTCTTGGCCTCATTTATCACTCTGACCACACCATCTCTCACCTTGATTTCTCTTTCTCCCTTTCTCCCATTGCTCTAGCTACTCCTTTGGAAATGTTTCCTGTAAATACTGAGGACTGCTGCACACTTTTCAATGAATTCATTCTGTATAATTGAACAGCCACATTTCTTTACTTCTTAAGTCACATTTCTCTTCCTGTACCCATACATGCAAAAGATATGAAGATATGCCCCAGTTATTTCAAGGAGCATCAAGCTTACCTTGTTTACATGGACACTTCCACCTCCAACCTAGCTCTGTTTGCTGTGATATCTATCTCTACAAATGGAAATATCCCTGAGGGGTCTCTATTCCAACACAGGTCATGAGACTCCAAACTCTTGACTAAATGCCATTGGAGCAGCAGCTGTCTTAAGTGTTTTTGTCTTCAGGCCATGTATATGACTTTCCACTATTCATTTGGTAGAAGAAGGACTGGAACAATCCCAACCATTTCACCACTACTGTAGATGATATAATCCCACTTTCAGAACTCTGTGTTTATAACACAAAGTGAGGGCACAGCTACAGTTTATCAGGATAAAAATGCTTTTTGAACTTCTGGTACTGTCATCCAGGGAAACATCATGAATAGACACAAGCTGTCAACAGGGATGGGTTGATACCCATAACCCAAAAACTAGAGAACTGAAGGCAGTGAATTGCCTGGAACACAGCCTGGGACCCGTTTGATCTGTATAAAATCAGTGTCTGTGTCTCCTGTGGCCTTCTTATTGCTCTCCTTCCCACCCCACAGCATGTGTAAGTGTTCAGAGTGTCAACTGTGTGTGTACTGATATGTGTGGGGAAAACACTTCAGCTTCCTTTAATTGCAATTGTTTGGTGATGAGAAAATTAAACCATTTTAAATGATAATGCTTAGGGAACCTATATATATTTACATCCCTTTGATAGGCTATGTGTCTAGGGTTCTTGCAAAAGCCATATGCACTCATAGGACTTTTTTTAGAGAAGGGTGAGTCTAGATTATGCAATGCTGTGATTAAGGGTGTGTGATTGCTGTGTGATTGCTAGGTCAGATTATTGGTTGGATTGGCACTGCCCTAATTCCAGTAGACTCTATACAATATAAGGAACAGAAAGAAGCTTGTGTCTCCCTATTTCTCTTATTACTTTTGCTGTGTTCCACTGACATGGACTATTGCCCTTATGCTGTGTGCCACTCTACCTTGGAACCAGTATATTATGGACTAAATCTTTACAAATTGTGAGCTAAATGAACTTTTTCCTTTTTTACTTTGGGTGCCCTGTATTTTGTCTCAGCAATGAAATAAAAGTAACAAAGGCTGCACTTAGTAAAGTTCTCATGATAATTTAAGGAATCTAACTTGAAAAAATGACCTTTCATGTGTAGAAGACCATTTTCTCTGCATGTTTGATAAATAAGAAACCTCTTACCAAAGTCATTATTGCACATTCAGTTGGTAGCCATGCAGCATTAAAAATAATAGCTACAAATCTGTAAATACATTCATGTTCAGGATCATGCTCAAAGTAGTCTTCTGGAAGCTTCTCTTTCTGAAAGGAGAAATGATGCAATGCAAGTATCAACTGAAGAAAGCTTTTAAGTATTCTTAAGACACCAAGCTTCACCTTATGTTCATATGTTCCTTAAAATAATTTCAATTTGGTTGTATGTCATTTCATCTTGTACTAGAAACACTGGGATCTTTTACTTTAGCCAGTGATGCTTTGGTCAGTGATGATCACATATACAACAGCAGCCCTATAATGACCACATAGTGCACAAGCGTCATCTTTGTTGTGTAAGTACACTCTGAGATTTGCAAAAGATTGGAATCACTTATCAATACATCTCTCAGAATGTACTCCATTAGTAAGAAGAACAGAAGTGTGCAAGTTCAGAAGATCAATATTTCTATCTACTGTGATTAACAGCATTCTCAGATTCATTTACAGCCTGAAAATCTTCTAAATTGTATGTTGTATTTCTTTATAATAAAGTCCAAAAAATATAATTATTGTTCTGTAGCCACAACCTCTGCTGCAGGTCAGCAGCCAGATGACGGTTGAGCACTGAAAAGTGCTAATATGCCTGAGAAACTGACTTTAAATTTTACAACATTCAAACCTAACTATTTCCTCAGAGATTTCACCTATTCATTAATGTGTATATAAGATTCTACTGAAAATTATTTTGAAAACCTACATTTTCTGATGTTTGAGTAGTACATTTATTCACTTTAGTTCAGTAATAGAGCTTTAAGGCACTTTTCCCATATCGTAACCCTCAAAAACACTCCTTTTCTAAGAAGATGTCATACAACATGAGGTTGGAAAGCACATGATTTAAATTCAAATAGAAGTGTGTTATTTATTTCTGCACTTAATATCAAAAGAAAAAGCATAAAAGAAACAATTAGGTAAAAAATGATGATCTTGGAAAACTGACACTTGCTGTGAGTAAATGCAGTCTCTCATCAAAAATATCCAGGGGTCTATTTGCATCTCTGCAGAGAAAAGTTTGTCTAAGTCATTTATATCTTAGTTAAGTAACTGGTAAGGGTAGGAGACCGTGGAGAAAGACGCCTAACCTTCAACATATCAAACAGCTTTACAAATTCTTCTCCTGGATTTTGGCCTTTAGACATCTCTTTCATTAGTGCATCAAGTACTGTGAAGACTTTTCTAAGATAACCAGGCTAAGTTGCCTATAAATAATGACACTTCCTTACAGGCAATGCTAGTAAACCAGCAGTGGTAGGTATTCAAACCTAGAAGTGTAGTAAATGTGAATGAGATTTAGATCTCCAAATTTTTCTTCTCTTCATTCCTCTATGTTTTCATTATGTATTTTTGTTTCCGTTCAGTTAAAAAATGTAGCAGCTTTTGTATAGGAGACCAGTATTTTCATTAAAGTAATATACTGTATCCCTATAATGCAATGGTTTGTTGTGGTCTCTGGACCTCTGCAGATTCCTCAGTCTCTTTTTCAGGAGGCTCAAGAGCTCAAAGTATTCTTACAATCATGAAGAAATTACTTATTTTTTGATTGTCGGATACTTGTTATGCTTGTATAAAGGCAAAAGCAAAACTTCCAATTTCTTAACGTGAATCCAGCCTGTGGCACCAAATTACACCAGATGTCATTGTATTTTTCACTGTCCCTTGCAGTTTTGTTTAAAAACCTTTTATGATTATCTTTGATGAAACAGTGAAGATTAATGTTGGTAAATCTTGGACCGTCTTTTTAGTATTATGAATAAATGAAAAGTTCACACAAAGCATTTCTGCATACTGAAGTATGTTCTCAGAACTTCACTTCTGATTTAGTTGTGAGCTTAACAGTCTTTTTATCATAGAACATTACTTTTACATGAAACTAGAAATATCAAAAGTGAACATAGTGGGCCTACAAGGAAAGTGAGGAAACAGTTATTGCCAATGCCAAAATTCAAGCAGTGAACCTAAAACATTGAGATTTATGGAAAATGTATACCTTCACCTCTGCCTATGACAGCCTCTCAGTATCTGGAAGACTTTTTGCTAAGACTGGTGATACTAACAAAAGTGTTCTGGAAGTTGTAAAGAAATGTAAACTGGTAATTTCAAAGCTCAATAATGTATATTATAAATCATGTACTGATAAAAGAATTACTCACTGTGAAAGACACACCAATCAGTGTTATTGTAGCAATTTCAGAGACACCATATAAAATTCCATTATATCTAACTTAAGAACCTAATGGTTGCAGTGTTTAATGTAAAGTAAAAGGCTATCCATAATGGTATGTATTTTAAAAACACAATTATGTCCAAATATATACAACTATGTGATTGGTTTTTCTTCTTATTGTTTCTTCCAGAGGAGCTACTGATGAACCAAGAAAAAGGTGAATTTAATTGTGTTCTATTCAGTCAAATGAGGACATGTACATCAGTGTAAATATACATTTTTCACGCATGTAGAATGGGAACAAAAATGTAAAAGAGTTACAAAAGACAGTCATTTTGTTATGTGTGTTAACAAAGTGGTTTTTAATGGGAGTGATCTTGTCCAACAGTAGACATTGTTTGTTATTACACCATGAGGGAGAAAGCTACTGGCATCTACTAGGCAGAGAACAGTAGTCCTGTTAAAAATCCTACACTGCATAGGACAGCCCCCACAACAAACAGTACCTAGCTTAAAATGTCAGTAGATTCATGATCAAGAAATGCTGTTAACACCTCCCCCCCTGCACACACACGCACACACAAACACATATGCATTTAACTCTCAGTTTTAATTTCTAAAACAGAACACATCAATATAATCTATAGAAGCAAACATCCTTTGTGATCTTTAAGAGAATATTTTTCAGCAGACCTAATTACAATACCAAGAAACCTGAAATGACTTGCTTCCATCTATTACTAAAAGCACAGTACAACCTCTGATGTTTGCAGCCAGGACCTAATAATATATAGGTATTCTGTAAATTAAGTTGAAGTATAAGGCAAGTTTTTAAGAACTCACCTGTATTTTATGTGGTAATATACTGCCAACCTCATACTGTGGGAAGGAAAAAAATATATGTAATAACCAGGTTTCTTGGTGAAATTGAAGAAAAATTTTCAAGGGGAACTTCCCATAGCCTTGTCTTCCAGTTTCAGAACAGTATCATATGGGCACTTGCCCCTGTTTCATTTAATTTGCTTATAGTAGACAGATGCCAAATGTATGCAGTGTGACATCAGAACATCTTTCTTTTCATTATACATTATGAAATGTTTCCTGTCATTTGGGTTTCTACCCATAAAACCTCTTTCCCTCGGGAAATTCTACATATCTGCCCGTATACTTAAAACTACACCACGTAATGTTTTTTTAAAAGATGGGAACCTATACATTTATTTCAGTTGGCTTATTCATTATTCACCTGCCATAATTTCATTATTTCTCTGAAAGTAAATTATAAAAGTGCTGTATAGCAAATTGAAAATCATTCCTCCAGTACAAGAAAAAATTTTGTAGTAAATACAAGTGACCACCAAACTGATAATACTTCTTTTATGCTGAACAATCAGTGATAGTAATGTAGCCTACATCTGTATAGTATAATATTCATGGCAAATATTTCCAAATTAGTTTAAATAAAGTATTAATAAGCAGATAAACAACCCTTCAGATAATATGTTACTGTGTCACTAAATTATGCACAGGTGCTGTTTATTAGGGTACAAAGGGATTCCCTTGAGTGAGTTGTATGCTTTGATTTGCTCCCGTTGTTTAAAATGAAGCTTAACATCATCAAGGGAAGACAAATCTGAATTTTATAAGAAATCCAGAAAATGTTTTAAAATTTAAACAATCTAACATCATACGCATCAGGGATGAACATTTTTATATTTCTAGTAGTTTATCTCCAAATTGAGTTTAATCACAGACTGAGCATCATAACATTGAAAAGCTTCACCAAAACTTAATAGAAATTTCATCTAACAACCAACTGTTACAGATAAGGGAACCAAAGCTTGTCCAAAATCCCACCAAATAGTCAGAAGCAATACTTCTCCTATACAGTATTCTCTGCATCAGTAGTTCCCAAACTTTCCTGTACACAGGAATCACCCAAGGAGCTTAACAATGATCCTTAATTCCAACTTGAGGCATTATGATTAAGTGGCACAGTGAACAATTTGCTACAAAGAGTGTTTGAGAAGTTCCCCCAGGTGATTCCACTATACAGCAATGTTTGTGAATGACTTAACAGTTAAATGTCATGATCATTGGGCGTGCACTATGTACATTATTACATGTAAACTTCATTCTTCATTTCCTATAGTGCTGTGAGTACCCATGAATCAAAGGGAAGATGAAAGTGGGGAACATGCATGTGTTTCCAGACATATATTTTGATAAAGTTGCATAAGTGATTCTAACAAAGTTTATACATTTTATTAAGAACAATTGGGGTAGAGCTAAGTGGCACAGTGACTGCCTGGCAAGCATAACATCCTGAGTTTGACTCCCAGTACAAAAACAAAAAAAGAAAGAAGAAGAATGCACTATTACCATATGATAAACTTCTAAAAGCCTTTCCTAAGATGCCTAATGGGCCAACGCATTCTAAAAACCAAACCTGAAAACCAAAGAGACATTAACAATGTTCTACGAACAACCTCAATTCAGTATGAAAGTTGTGTACCTGAATTTTGATGTTGGTATTTTAAAAAGCTTGAAAGATTCCTATCAGGGTGTTTTTCTTGTGCATCTATGATTATGACCCCATAGGTATGGGAAAGGGGACTATAGGTAGGGAAATAATAAAATAGGGGACTCCTTAGGTTTTCTGGCTAATCCTAAATAGAAGGAGTTAAAATTCTCCTGGAAAAATTTCCCCTGGCAACAATGTGAAAGAAAAGGGTAGTGAAAAACAAAATAAAACAACAAAACAAAAAGGCACCAAATGGCTTAGGGGCTTGCACCCAAAACCAGAGAAAGAGCTGACACGCAGAATACAAAGAAAGACTTGTGCACAAAACCAGGTAACCTTCCTTTTGTACTTCCAATAGAATTCAAGGAAGCAGACTGAAAAGGAGGACTGACTAACTCGGGGGGAAAACTTGTATGTGTTCATACCTATGCACTAGCACACACACATACACATATGTGTTCGCTCTAGGGTCACCATATTATCCACACTAGGAGCACTATATTTCTACAATAAGAGGCACACATCTCCTTACTAACTTTAGACATCTCCTAGTCAACCAGCTGTCCACCTTGGAGAAAAGGCCGTGTCAAGGACAAATAGAAGTTACACAAAGCCCTCTAAAGCAATGACACAGGCAAGTGGAAATAAGCCCCTGGGAAACAAGAGGGCTATGGTAAGTTGTAGGCAGGGCAAAGGGTCCTTGGTACCCAATAAAGGTATCCAGGAACAAAGGCCTATGGATCTTCCATCTTTTTGGAGCTTCCTGCTCTAACTCTTGTCAGGGTGGCTATTTTCTCCCTTTCTATTAAAACATGCTTTCAAAAATTTGTATCTTTAATTTGTTATGGTATTGAGTTTATATCCAGGTGAACTGCTTACCCCAGTGCAGTGGTGCTCACACAGGACCTGAGGTGACACTGTGTCTTGCAACATAAATGCATAATATAAAGAGGCACACTTTTCATGGGATTCTTTAGTTGCTAACTGGTGTTCCCTCCTACCATGAGTAGATTAAAATAAAAATTGTAAATTCACAGTTAGGCCTTTAAAATCAATATAGATGCTTTGCTCCAATATTTTAAACTGGGCGAGGAAGAGAATAATCATATGACTGAATTTACCCAACATGTCTGGAATGGTTTAGCAATAGGGGACCTGTCACTCAGGCTCTGCAGCATCCCTGTACTCACCATTGTACTATGTTTCTATGATTAGGCTGGCTGAGTATGCTCTCATCTGTCCATATTGTGGAGTATGAGCTGTACTTCCTCATAAGCTGAAAGTAGAAGAAAATGTCACAGTAAGTTAGATTCACAAATGTTGGGGCTGTTTCCTTGGTTAAAATGTCAAATGAGAAACTATTAAGGTATTTCCTACACTGCATGACATGTTTGAGAGCAGTGTCATGCATATGGCTCTGCAAAAAGCTACTGCAGGAGACTCTTTATTTTCATGGGGTTTTGGAGGAGTAGGTTGTAAAACATAGCTCTTATTATGCTATTTTCAAATCTGACAATCATTTAGTATGCATCTTTTTATAAATCTTATAAAAAGTTTAAAATAAGATTTTGAAGTTTTAGTAAGAAAAACAGCTAAGATTTTTTATTTCTACTGTTAGTAACTAGAATAAAATGTAAGCCTTGCATATTGGCACAGTATTAACAGTATAGTACAATAAAAAAAGCTTATCACTTCATTAATTAACTGACACTAAGTGTGTTAATGTGATGAAACAAATATTTTACAGTGAAAGCACTGTGCCTGGGTTGTCAGTCACTAACAAGCCAGGGCCATAGGTCACCTGGGCCTGTACCCTTACCAAGAATGCACAAGTATTATTTGAAGATTCCCTCACATCTAAAATAGAGGACAAGAACAACTTTGAGAACTGAAAATCAGTTATTTTCTGGTTGGATTTCCATTACATCACTTTGTGGAAAGCCTCAGACACTCAAGATTACATTTCATTCTCCAAAGCTATCTGACACATATCAGGACACATTTCTGTCTCATTCATGCTGTTCACTGTTTGAGAATGGTTTTTCGGTGTTCATGTCCTACAGATTTGATCCCATCTACATTCTGCAATACATCTGCCAAGAGCTGCATCATAAAACATTTCTCTGAAAATGTTCCTTTTTTGTATCCTCATCTTCAAATTCAACACATAGAACATCTGTTGCTTGCACAGTATCACACTCCTAAGAAACTAAACTTATGCAGAGAAGGAATGACTCCAAGGGCTTCTAGCTCTGGCTTTAAAGATGGAGTTTTAGAAAAAATTAGGGAGTTTTACTAGTGTTTGACAGATTATTTAAATATCCATTACAATTTAGGAGACAAATCTTAACACGAATACAAATAACAAAAAATTCATCTGCAATTACACGAGGAGTGACAGTGATCTTTTTGGGTACTTTAAAGAAAAGATTATGTTTGGAATTATTTTTAAACTGGTATATGCATTTTTATTACATACTGTCCTTGCTATATGCACTGTCTACTCAGACATACATATCACTGTACAGGGATTCAAACTGTTAAAGAGAAGTTCAGTGACAGTGTAAGAGATTGAGCATATTTAATTTTTTCCTCAGCAGGGTAAAGACCTTAAAGGCATGACCCATTTTGTATAGCTATATGAAAATTCTGAGATTGTTGGACAGCCTGTCTGGTGATAGGAAACAACACAAAGCACATCTGGGTGAGTACAATTGGTCCACAGGAGAATTCAGATCAAGAATTTAAGAAAGAAAGTGTCCATGCCCCATTTTCCCATTTTTAAGGATAACTAGAACAGTAAAAAAAAAATCGTAAATATTTCTATGTGATGCTTCATCATAAAATTTAAAAGAAAAAATGTTAACACACTTTCATAATACACTAAATGTCTATCATTCTGGCTTACCTATACCTATAATACACAGAATATATACTATACTATATACTGTAACAGACACTTATTTTTTGACATGCACTTATATAATATGCACTAATGTCAATCACTTAACCTTGAAAACAACTTCACTTATGGAATGGAAAACAACTCTTCTTCACTATAAGTGAGTAGAAGTAGTCCATCACCATAAAGGTTCATATAGATTCATGCCTTCATACTTAACAACAAAGTTAGGAAAACAAAAACAATTATACTACCAAAGCAGACCTTTTTGGTAATTACAGAGCCTGCTGAATATCTACCAAAAAATGACCAAAGTGATACCTCTTTTGACAAAAAATAAAAATGCAGAATACTGGAAACAATGAGTGATTCCCATTTAAAAACTGCAATAATAAAAATAAATCACATTTTAAAAATTAATCTGACATTTACAAATTATATTCATGCATCATTTTTTTCCTCTTTACTTTACTTTGTAAAGCTCAGACTGTCCCATTTTTGTTCCTGTGCTGCCACACTAAAATATTATCAATATGTTGAATTATGTAGGTTTCCCATGATAAATCTCAAACATTAGAGCTACATCTAGATGCTCCATCAACCTTCCTTGTAAGTATTTCAAGAACTTTTATCTATTTTTAGTTTTAAAAAGCCTATCCTGATGAGACGTCATGGCACACGTGTTTGTATTTTGTGTGCACAAGTCAGCCAGAGCCATGTGACAGTGTGTAACCCAGAGAGACAGAAGACATGCAAACAAACTTACACAGTGGTCCAAGTAACCTCTAAAAGACTTAGATATCCAGACACTAACTATCCTCTCAAAATAATCTAACCGCTGATCAATGAGATAATCAAGGGATCTGTCACCACACTAACAATTGGTGACTGATTTGGCACATGAATACTAAAGCAGAATGTTGTGGCACTACCATTACAGTGATAATGGAAGACACAAAGTGGAAATAGTCACTGTTCAAGGGACTGTGGGTTGGAATCCCCTGTGACCTTAGAACCTTTCTAGAGGGCATCTGCATTGGCAGTGGAGTGTTGCTGGTTCTTGTGAAACCTTCAGATCATCTTTTCTATTATACTCCTCCACAGTGTTTGGCTTTTTACTGGTAATTTTTCAGCAAGCAAATTGTCTTTCCATCTTTGCAAGACATGGCTTTACTGGCGCTTTCTTTCTGGACAAACTCAAAACATTTGAAATATTCTTTTAGACCATTTGCTCTCAACATAGATCTGGATAAAAGCCCTCAACAGTAGCCATGCCACTACCTGAACATTGACGTGCCTTAAAATTTCTTCAACCAGATTAATTTAATTTTAGTCTTTGACAAAGTCTTTGGATATGAGCAAAATGTAAACTAATTTTCTGCCAAAATGTAACACACACACACACACACACACTCACACACACACACACACACACACACGTTACTTTTCCTATTACTCTCCCACTAGCCAGTTTTGAAACTGGTTTTTTTTTTTTCACTTTTTTTCAGTTTAAATAAAAAATACAGAGCTGGTATCTCTAGATCTTTCCCAATGATCTTACAAGCCATTTATAAAGGCTTCTGAACCATATGGTCAGGTAGCAGCAGCACAGCAGTGACCCCTCCATCAGTACCAAAATCTGTGTTAGTTACTTTATCTTCACTGGGAGAAATCACCTGACATCTACAAGTTAAAGGAATCCTTAATATATCGGAGATACATACTTTTAAGGGTCCAAGTTAATACCATTAGATATATTTAATTTAAATACATTTGGTTATTGCTTATACTAGATGTTCCCTCAAACCCTCTAGTGCTTATAGGTGGGACTTCTGGGGGGGGGGGTCACTGAATCATGGGTGTGTGATATTGAATTAGATCACTGAATGGTTTAGCATAGTTCTGTGTGGATAACTAGCATCGTTCTGGGTGTGAATGAAGGGCTTAGTGGAGAGAGAAGATGCACCTGGGTTTGGGTGGCACCAACCAAGAGGATTATAGCCTGAATTAAATACAAACTGAAAGGAAGAGGAAGTCTTGCTCTTTCCTGCCATTCCCATGCAGTATATATCTGCTGTCATGTTCCTCTGCCATGACTTCTTGCTTTGGAGCCCGTGGAATAAAACTTCCACAAAATGTGAGCTAAAATAAACCTTACCTCCTTTAACTTGTGGGTGTTGAGTATTTTGTCCCAGCAATGAATAGGTCACTAAGACACACTTACACTTGAACTGTAAGTTTTAATTAAGTTAAACATGGTGGATTGATTGAACATGCAGCTAGTTCATCTTACTCCTGAAATACCATTTCAATTAAAGGATAAAATAAATGTTATACATGAGACCTGGAGCCAGAATGGACATAATTTTTGATGTGTGAAAACTGTAAGTTAAAGTACTGTTAACTCACATGGCACAATATTAGGACACTCAGAGGCACAGAGCACCTTGGCATAACATGTGAAGCAGAGGCCAAGAAAATCCATAGGAAATGAATGTAGAGCCATTGTACACTTGTCCTCCATCTCTGCAGGTGCTACGCAGATATTATATTCTATACACATTAAACCTAGTGATATCAAGTACATCATGGCTGAAACCTAGAAATTAGTGGAGGAAAAACTGTATGGTGAACAGTTTCTGGAGAGCAGGCAGCCTTGATTGTATTCCTTAGGCAGAGGGTGAGGAGCTTTTTCTGTGAAATCAGGCTGTCCAAGAGATTTTTGCCCCCAGGATGTGCCCAAAAGTCCTGCAAATGAAAACCTGGTTTCACTGCCAAATTTTCACAGTGGAGCCCATTAGTTGAATGAAAGTTTTGCTCACATACAATATTTCTGTCCAGGGAGTGCTAGGGTAACCCATGTATTTCAGGGAAATTTCTGACAAGAGAGGTCATTGCAACAGGAACAAAGGAATTTGTGGGAGTGCTAGAAATTCAGTAGCAAATTAGAAGTTTAAAAGTATTTCAATACCAGGTTGAAAAAGTGCAAAGTCAAGGAATAACTAATATGCAATCAGAGCCAAAGGAAAAAGTAGAAAATGGAAAGAGGATGGAAATTTGACATTAGTGAAGAAGTACTGGTCTAAAAAACACAATATTTGAATAACCAAACTATAAGAAAAACTAGAGAAAATATCCAGAACTTTAAAAGAAGAGGCAGTTTTCAGGCATTCAAGACCACCCCAATGAGATGAAAATCTCAGTAACAAACCCTTGTGTTCTTTTAGCATCCCTAAGATGTAGATGACTTTAAAAGCTTCCAGAGAAGGGGGAGTGGCTAGAGCTGGTTATTTATGAAGTATATAATATGGGGACAACAGAGTTAAGAGCAACACTAGAAATGAAAAGAGCGGTTCCTGAGGCACCTCGGCCTGTGCCCAGCCGCGCCTGGCCATCGGTGTGCGGAGGAGGAGCTGCGCGGATCCGGAGCGCCTGCAGAGGCCCCTTCCTTTGTCTGGAGGAGGAGGGGTCCCGGGTTCCTGAGGCACCTCGGCCTGTGCCCAGCTGCGCCTGGCCATCGGTGTGCGGAGGAGGAGCTGCGCGGATCCGGAGCGCCTGCAGAGGCCCCTTCCTTTGTCTGGAGGAGGAGGGGTCCCGGGTTCCTGAGGCACCTCGGCCTGTGCCCAGCCGCGCATAGCCATCTGCGTGCAGAGGAGGAGCTGGGTAGATCTGGAGTGCCTGCAGGAGGCCCTTCCTTTGTCTGGAGGTCTGTGGATATCTCTGCAAGCAGGGGGGGATCACAGGCTCCTGAGGCACTGCGGTCTGTGGTGAGTACCCTAACCCGGCTGCGATCCAAGAGCTGTGGATCTACCAAGGGGCAGGTGGGCGCACAGTGTCCCTGAGGCCCAGCTTGTCTGGAACCGCGGAGTTCTGAACAAGCAGAGAAGGGCCATTGGTTCTGCAGGCCCAATGGCCTGGGGTAGAGTGGTGCCAGAGTCTCAGTAGCTGCAAACATAGAAGGGGATTTTCAACAGATCCTGAGGAGGCTTTCAAATAACACTTGAAACACAGAAATATAGGAAAATGACAAAACGAAAGACCAAATTGCAACCTCAGACCTCCAGCCCATCACAGGAAACCCTAGGAGAAGTGTATTTAGAAGAAAATATATCCCATCCTCCTCATATAACAGACACAATAGCTACTGAAGTTGACAAGCAACTCCAGGAAGCTTTAAAGAAATTCAAACTCGAAATAATATCCCAGATAAAAGAAGAAATGATAAAAGAAATGAAAGAGATTCTAAATATATCTAAAGAAAACACAGATTAAAAATTGGAGGAACTAAACAAAAAGATAGAATCCCTAGAAGAGCAATATAAGAAACAAACAGAATACATAATGCAGATGCACAGAGATATACAGGAAATAAAAAACTCCACTGAAAGTTGTAAAAACCGCCTTAATGAAAGTGAAGATAGAATTTCAGACCTTGAAGACAGGATTGCAGCTAGTGAACAGGAAAGGAAAGATCTTTTAAAAATAACAAGGAATCAGGAAACAACAATTCAACAACTGCAAGATGATGCAAAGAAGAATAACATAAGAATGATAGGGATTAATGAAAAAGAAGGAGACAACATAAAGGATATCAAGAGGATATTTAGAGAAGCAATAGCTGAAAATTTCCCAAGCATGAGATCAGAAACTGACATCAGGATCAGTGAAGCATATAGAACTCCAAATAGTCATAACCAAAATAAAACTACACCCAGACATATAATAATCACCATCCCAGAAATCCAACACAAGAATAGATTATTAAAAGCTGTCAGAGAGAAAAGACAGATCACTTATAAAGGAAAACCTATCAGAATCACAGCAGACTTCTCATCACAAACAATAAAGTCAAGAAGAGCATGGAGTGAAGTATTCCAGATCCTAAAGCAAAATGATTTCCAACCTAGACTGATATATCCTGAAAAACTATCATTTAAAATAGATGGTGAAATACGATACTTCCATGACAAAGAACAGCTGAAGAACTTCATGAACACCAAACCAAGCCTGCAAAAAATATTGAAAGACAGTTTAGATACACAAAGGAAAAAACCACTAAGCAAAGCAAATAATTAAACAGAACAGAAAGATAAAGATGCAACAGCAGAGAGATAAGAATCCTACAATTAAACAACATTTAACAATAATAACCATTAATGTAAATGGTCTCAATGCACCAATCAAAAGAAACAGACTAGCAGAATGGATCAAGAAACAAAATCCAACCATATGCTGTTTACAGGAAACCCATCTAACCCAGAAGGATCCTCACAGACTGAAAGTCAAAGGATAGAAAACAATTCTTCATGCAGCAGGAATCCAAAAAAAGGCAGGAGTAGCCATTCTGTTTGTAGACAACGTGAACTTTAAACCAACAATGACCATAAAGGATAAAGAAGGTCACTACATACTCGTAAGGGGAAAACTCCAAGAGGAAGAGATAACTATCTTAAATATATACGCACCAAACTCCAGAGCACCCAGTTATATAAAACAATTATTAACAGAAATGAAAACTCAAATTATCAGTAACACAATTGTAACGGGAGACCTTAATACGCCATTGACACCAAGGGACAGATCGACCAGACAGAAAATGAGTAAAGAAATAACAGAACTGAATCATACCTGTGAACAAATGGGTTTGATAGACATATACAGAATGTTCCACCCAACAACATCAGAATACACATTCTTCTCAGCAGTACATGGATCATTTTCTAAAATAGACCATATATTAGCTCATAGAACATATTTAACCAAGTGCAAAAGAGCTGAAATCATCCCTTGCATGTTATCGGATCACAGCGCTCTGAAATTAGAAATTAATGATAAAAGATACCGCAAAAATCCCACAAACACATGGAAACTGAATAACACACTCTTGAGTAATCAGTGGGTCACAGAAGAAATTAAAGAAGAAATCAAACAATACCTAAAAGAAAATGAAAATGCAGATACAACTTACCGGAATCTGTGGGATGCAATGAAAGCCGTCCTCAGAGGAAAATTTATTGCACTGAGTTCCCACATCAGGAAAACAGAACGAATACAAATAAATAACTTGATGCTACACCTCAAACAGCTAGAAAAAGAAGAGCAAATCAAGCCCAAAGCCAAAAGAAGAGAGGAAATTATAAAAATCAGAGCAGAAATCAATGCAATAGAGACTAAGAAAACAATCCAAAGGATCAACAAATCAAAGAGTTCGTTCTTTGAAAGAATAAATAAAATCGATAAGCCCCTAGCCAACCTTATTAAAAAAAGGGAAGAAAAAGCTCAAATTCATGCAATAAGAAATGAAAAAGGAGAAGTCACTACAGACCCAATAGAAATACAGAAGATCATCAACACCTATTTTGAAAACCTCTACTCTCAAAAGTTTGATAACACAGAAGAAATAGACAGTTTCTTAGAAGCATATGAAGTGCCAAAGCTAGATCAAGAGGATATAAAACTGTTGAATAACCCAATCTTGGTTACTGAAATTGAAAATGTAATTAAGTCCTTACCCACCAAAAAGAGCCCAGGCCCAGATGGATTCACTGCAGAATTCTACAAGAAATACAAAGAAGACCTAATGCCGACACTCCTCAAACTATTCAACGAAATTGAAAGGGAAGCAATCCTTCCTAAGTCATTCCTGGAAGCAAATATCACTCTAGTACCAAAACCTGAGAAAGACCAAACTAAAAAAGAGAACTATAGACCGATCTCCCTAATGAACACAGATGCAAAAATCCTCAATAAAATATTGGCAAATAGGATCCAGCAAATCATCAAGAAGATTATACACCATGACCAAGTGGGATTCATCCCAGGAATGCAAGGATGGTTCAACATACGCAAATCAATAAATGTAATCCACCATATCAATAAAGCCAAAAATAAGAATCACATGATCATTTCTATAGATGCAGAAAAAGCCTTCAATAAGGTCCAACATTTATTCATGATAAAAACTCTACAGAAAATTGGAATAGATGGTCTTTACCTCAATATAATAAAGGCCATTTATGACAAACCAACAGCCAGCATCATACTAAATGGCCAAAAATTGAAAGCCTTTACTTTAAAATCAGGCACAAGACAAGGATGTCTTTTATCACCACTCCTATTTAATATAGTACTGGAAGTACTAGCCAGAGCAATTAGGCAAGAAAGAGAAATAAAAGGGGTAAAGATAGGAAAAGAAGAAGTTAAGTTCTCATTGTTTGCAGATGACATGATACTCTACATAGAAGACCCCCTAAGCTCCATTGAAAGACTCTTAGATACAATAAATAAATTCAGTAATGTGGCTGGATACAAAATCAATACTCAGAAATCAATAGCATTCCTATACACGAACAACAAAACCACAGAGAGGGAAATAAGGGAAACTGGACTATTCACATTAGCAAGCAAAAAAATGAAATATTTAGGAATTACTCTTACGAAAGAAGTGAAAGACTTATACAGTGAAAACTATATTACTCTGAAAAAGGAAATTGAAGATGATCTCAGAAAATGGAAAGACATCCCTTGCTCATGGATAGGAAGAACAAACATTGTGAAGATGGCCATTCTCCCAAAACTCTTATACAGATTCAATGCAATCCCAATAGAAATACTATCAACATACCTTATAGATCTAGAGAAATCACTCCTAAATTTCATCTGGAACCAGAAGAGACCTAGAATCGCAAAAGCAATTCTAAGCAGCAAAGACAAAGCAGGAGGCATCACAATCCCAGACTTGAAATTATACTACAAAGCAACAGTAGTAAAATCAACATGGTATTGGAATCAAAACAGAGCTGAAGATCAATGGAATAGATTAGAAGATACAACCACAACTACAAACACACTCAACCACCTTATCTTTGATAAAGGAGCCAAGCAGGTTCACTGGAAGAACGACAGTCTCTTTAATAAATGGTGCTGGAAAAACTGGCTCTCCATTTGCCGAAAACTAAACCTAGACCCATGTCTATCACCATGTACTAAATTAAAATCTAAATGGGTCAAAGATCTGAATATTAAAACAGAAACGCTAAATCTATTGGAAGACAAATTGGGTAGAAACCTTGGAGACATAGGAGTAGGTAGAGAATTCATGAATAGGACTCAAACTGCACGGGAAATACTTCCCAGAATCAATAACTGGGACCACTTCTTATTAAAAAGTTTTTGCATGTCAAAAGAAATCTCCAGCATAGTGAAAAGAAAACCCACAAACTGGGAAAAGATTTTAGTGAACTCTCTCTCAGACAAGGGACTCTTGTCTAAAACATATAAAGAATTAAAGAAACTCAGACCTCCAAAATTCAAAGATCCAATCCAAAAATGGGCATCTGAGATGAATATGCAATTCTCAGATGAAGAAATGCAAATGGCAAATAAATACATGAAAAATGCTCATCATCATTGGTCATTAGAGAAATGCAAATTAAAACCACACTGAGATACCATCTCACTCCTGAAAGAATGGCCAGGATCAAGAAAACCAACAACAACAAATGCTGGAGAGGCTGTGGGGAAAAAGGAACTCTCCTGCACTGTTGGTGGGAGTGTAGGCTGGTACAGCCTTTGTGGAGGTCTGTCTGGAGGTTTCTCAAAAAGTTGGGATTGGAAATCCCATTCATTCCAGCTATTCCAATTCTAGGTATATTCCCAGAAGAACTGAAAGCATCATACCACAGCAATATATGTGCACCTATGTTTATAGCAGCACAATTTGTAATCGCCAGATCTTGGAAACAACCCAAGTGTCCATCAACTGAGGAATGGATAAAAAAGTTGTGGTATTTCTATACAATGGAGTATTATTCAGCTATAAAGAAGGATCGCATTGAGATATTTATCAATAAATGGGCGCAGCTTGAGACCATACTCATAAGTGAAATAAATCAATCTCGCATGTATGAATACCGAATAGTTTCCCTAATGTAAGTAATGATTCAAATATATAAAAATATGTGATAATCATGATTCCCCATTATGTGGCCTTGAAGCCTTATAAAATTTTCACTTATTAATTAGAAAGGCTTTACTCTGGGCTTTTTGATATGGAAATATTTGAAGCTATAGTATATGAAGTTTTATCCAAATATTTTAAGGAAAAAGACAGACACTATGCTAACTACTATTCTTTAAAAAAATTATTTAGCTATTTCTTATGTTTATTTTAATTAAGGGAAAAACTTAAAAAATTAGGATATATAGTAGTAACTCTTTTTGATCTCCTATTAACTTGTTTTGAAGTCCTGTAATACTCCCAAGATCTTGTTTTGACTGATTAGACTCTGTTCCATTCTGTGCGATAGTAGCAAGTTTGAAGGTATCGGCAACTAATTTGAAGGCAATAAGATTCACAAAGATGCCCATTCTGGTTTGACTATTGTCTCCTTTGGAAGTCCTGTAATGTTCACAATGCCTAAGTTTTATTGGTCTTGTTCTCCACTGTTTTGTCCGGCTTTATAATATCTAATGAGATGGACAATTCCTTTTAAGGAAACAAGAGACAACGTTGATAACCATTGTTGATAACCTTGTACTCTGTTCTACATCATGTGCTATGTCTATCCTTGGTTTTGACTTACAGCTTTGTTTTGCCATATTTGACTTTATTCTTTCCCCCCCAAAAAAGTAATAAGAACTAAGGAGTAATAAAATACAAAATGTGTAAATTTTGTTATAAAAAAGAGAGGGAGGGGAAAAAAAAGAGCTCTAAAGGATATAACAGCAAGTGTGTTTAGGGATGTTAAATAGCTGACTATATTAATGTTTTTGGATCATTGAACACAGCTGTTTGCAGTCTCTCCGTTTGAATGTCTACTTTGTATTCTTTGATACTGTGATTTGAGCAACTATTTCCAAGATGATATTATGTAATCTATTAACAGGTGATTTCTTACTGTTATGTTTTTTTTTATGTAGTTCTGTATTATGTGTAACCTTACACTGCTTTGTTTTGTTTTGTGTTTTTCTCTTTTTCCTCTTAAATAAAAAAAAAACAGTCAAAAAAAAAAAGAAAGAAATGAAAAGAGCTTTGTGAAAACTGGCATCCACCTGCAAATCCATGTTTTATTAAAAAGAACATTTTCCTTTACAGGCCAGCTTCTTAAAATTATCCTTATGCCCTTTCACAGGAGAAAGTTTTCCAGTAGAACAGGGGAGCACAAGACAGAGGAAACAAAAGAATCCAGTACAGTGAGGACCCAACACAACAGAGCCCTACGGGAGAACACAGATTACCAGGAGATAGTCCAGGGAAAGTGAAGCAGCAGGCCTGAGGACAAGCCTGTCTCTCTAAAAGGTAGGAAAGCCCTGTGAGGGCAGCCTCTGGGAGAAAAATAAACAAGGGTACTTTAGAACATGAACAATGTCCTGGTAGGCATGTGACTAATGTTACAGCATTGGGGGGATAGTTGTTAAGAAAACTGTCCCATTAGGAATAGAAAATTGATCTCCCTCAAAGAGGAAGAATGTGAAAACAGAAAGACCACTGGGGTTACTTATCCTGCTTGGTTTTGTGAACTAATGCTCCTTAAGGATCCTCCAGGAGAAGTGCAGAGCTGTGTACATTTCAGAAATGTTTTAGAGAAAGAATTAAATTGTACAAAGATGCAGAACAATGTGACTATTATTACATAACCTAGCAGTAAACAATAGTCATAAATACTAATTAGTTATTTAGTTGAAAATATATGATTTAAATAAATATGAAAAAAATAAAAATGTATGATGCATCTGAAGGAAATTGGGGAGAATAAAGTCATGGCGGAAAGAGGATGCTAAACATTCACCTGTTGTAAGGGAATCACAACAGACAGTGCTAAACACTGATGTGTTAAATAGTTTATTTTGATTTTTAAAAAGATTAAAAATTAAACCAAAAGATTTCATATAGATCTTTAACACTGTGCCCATATTACCACAATGGAACTTAAATATCAGAAAGCCTTAAAAATGGAAATTAC
Source organism: Cavia porcellus (assembly GCF_034190915.1). Taxonomy (NCBI): domain Eukaryota; kingdom Metazoa; phylum Chordata; class Mammalia; order Rodentia; family Caviidae; genus Cavia; species Cavia porcellus. The sequence continues at coordinate 19,748,998 of NW_026947506.1, forward strand.
TAAATCAAAGAGTTTGTGGAATAAATTTAAAACATTGCAGGGTAATACAAGATATATTAAAAATGCAGAAAAAGAAGTCTATGGTAATAGACTGGCTCCTCATTATATTTGTTTATAAATCATGGCAGAAACAATTAGATATATTCAATTTTTTATCAACTATTTACTATCATGTTTGAGATGGGTGTTGTTCCTCTGGTTATGCGCTAAGAATAAAAAAACAAAGAAACTTAATCTATTCTAATATAAATGCCTCAGAAAAGTACTTTGAACTCGTTACAAATTATCTGATGGTTTATAAATATACAGAATATACAAAATGAGTATTTTACTTTTAAAAGAAAATCATCTAGTGCTGGGGATATAGCTCAGTGGCACAGTGCCTGCCTGGCAAGCACAAGGTAGTGATTTAGAACTTGGTACCAAAATCAGCCAATTATTTGCCAAGACAAATTTGATAAAGAAAGTGGAAACCAAATATTTAGTTATACATTCTGTTTAACCTAAAAGATGACAAACTGTCCTTACATGAAAGAAAATTGTAAAACTGGATCCTAGGAGAACTTTAGCTAATAGAAAAAGTTAACTTATTACATGTCCCTACTTTTACCAGACTTTCCTGAGTAAATAGACAGTACTTTATAATTGTACATTGCTAGTTTCTGGTTAGGCACTATTCTCTTTCTGCTCTAGAATTCATAATCTACTAAGTTATTGTAGGGCAGATGTTACTAAAAATATTAGTGAGTCTTTAGACAACTGTAAAGTAATCCACCTGAAATACTGAGCTTGAAATGAATGTGCTAATCTAACTGAACACACTGCCAATAGCACACAAATTCATTTTGGCCTAACAAAGTTCATAAAGAAAACACTCCAAAAGTTACATGGTCCCCCACAGCACTTCCCATACTGTTTCCTCTAAAGCTAGATACCTGAATATTCCTTTCCCCTGAAGAGAGGAGTGCGGATCTGTTTGTATCTTATCCCACACTCTACATGTGAGAGGCACATGTATCTCCTGAAGAAATGGAAAAACACAGCAATGCTAACCAGAAATGAGCAGCTCAAAAAGAAAATTGTACATAAATGGAAATATAGATAAGAATCCCCATTTTTCATTGTGCTGCATTTTTCCAAGTATTACAGTGGCTTCATTCCTTATATTCTTACTGTTGTGATCAACTGGAAAATTTTGTCATATATCAGATTTTTAACAACACAATAAAACAAAAGCAACAACAAAGGCAACGCAGTTTATCCAAACATTAAGAAGAGAAGTCAGGTTTCACAAAGTCCCATAAATCTGATTCTCATTTTGAAGTAAGCAGGACACAATAATTTACAGTAGTTGCACACATTGCCTAACCACTTAGGAAATGTCAGAGTATGTTTACACAGATTTTCTTCATAGGATCAAAATATTTTTTTCAAATATATATGTATATGTATATATATATATGTATATATATATATATATATATATATAAAGAGAAAAACAAAACAAGACAAAGCAAGACAGTAAAAGGATACAACTAATACAAACTTTCGAGAGAAAAAATGTACAGTAAGAATTCACTAGTAAATAGATTACATATTGTCATCTGAGAAACAGTTGTCCAGGTTACAAAATTAAAGCATACAGGGGCTGGGGATTTAGCTCAGTGGCATAAGTGCCTGCCTTGCAAGCAGGCAGTCATGAATTCGATCCCTGGTACCGATGAAAATGAAAAAGACAAAAAAAATTTAAAGCATACAAAGTGAACATTAATACAGTGAGATTGTAGACAGTTCTGTTCAATGATCCAACAAAAACTCAGTAATATGGTTTTCTATCCTACACTCTTAAATACTCTTGCAGTTGTATCCTTTAGATCACTTTCTTTCCTCCCTATTTTATGCTAACAATCATTCATTTTGGGTTCCACTATTCCCACAGTTCTTATAACTTTTTCTTTAAAGAGGAAAAGAAAAAAATATATATAAAACAAGAAACAAGACAAAACAAAACAGAACAACAACAACAACAAAAACCACAATGTGACAAAGCAAAACAGAGTCAGAACAGTAGGATGGACATAGTATATAATGCTAAAAGAGCTTACTAGGTGGATCAAAATATTTTTGCTAACTCAAAATTTCTGAGAATATCATAAATCCTAAATCTGGTGTGAGGTAGGCTCACTTGATTATAGCACTGTAACAGTGAGATCCAAGTGATGATTCACTGTGACTCTCGTTGGCTGTATCCATATCTATACCTATCAGCATATCTGCATCTATGATTTTTGAAATATGATGACATGATCATCTAAGTGTAAACTAAGTTCTATTATTTCTCCTTAAAACATTCTCTGTGGAACAAGAGGATAGGAACAAAATAATATAGAAAAATAAGCTTAAATCCATGACCCCTTCCTTAATCATGTGGTCTGCTGCAGTGATAAAGAGGCAGCAAAATGTGTTAACAGAGAGTTGACAAGCTCTCAATTTTAGAGCGACATTTAAGAGAAAATATACAGTCAGGTATTAAAATTAAAATGTACATTTAAAAAATTGAAAAACTGAATCCAGTATGTAAGTTCTTGTTAATATTTATATAATGTATCAACCACATAAAATGACAATAATTTTTAGCCTGATCTTTGATGGGGAAACGTAGTCTTACCATATGTTTGAGATTTGCTCAGGAAAATTGTGCGTGTCTTTGGATCATCAGAAGGGTTTAATGTCGAAGCTCCTTCTACAGTGAAAAAGAAAAAAATATGATGACTTAGTTGAGTAGAAAAGTAGATAGTTTTCAGAACAGCCATCCAATACCTATAATCATGTTTTAACAGCATTGTAAAATGTTTGTAGTTATGAATGTGAATGAAATAGTATGAAGGCAACAAGATAAGGATTCTCCTAGAGAACTGTAAAGTTGTAGAATCCCTTTGTACATATGGAATGAAACAGGCTATATTTTAGACTTATTATTTTAAAATTTTACCTAAACAATCTAATGTAGCTTTTCCATGAACCAAGTGCACTTTTAGATGAATATCTGGCCTAGGATGGCCTTCTCTGCTGATATTACTGTCACATTTCATGAACAGTTTTGAGTAGCAAATATTGCTCTGGCGCCGTGGATGCACTGTGAGATACCAGTTCAATGTGACAAATATTTAAAAACAACAAATGTTCTTTAGACCATGAGTCACATGGCTAATGCTAGCTGCATTCAACAAGAGAGCTCATTTTGATAGCTGTGCTGTTTGGAGACTACAAATGATGGTAGATCTCGGGCTGCTTGAAAGTCCAATGTGCTAATCTGTAAACACTTTCCAGAGAAAAACTGATTTAGAAACCTGTCCATGTACAATGGTACGTACGTTTTTGACTCTTCTTTCTGCCCAGAAATCCACCTTGGAACCAGATTGGGAAAGTCTTCTATTTAATACATACTATAAAACAGAGTCTTAAGCTTTGATAATACATAATTTGGTATTATAATGGATAATAAAAGTCATTATGGGGTGTGCTGTGACTGTCCTCAAAAATCTCAGTCTACTTAACTAGTCTTGTAAGAAACTGTACCAGTATTCAAATAAACTAGTGGTTAAGCAATATTTCCATAAGCACATGTTATTAATTTTTCTACTTTAGAGTGTTTAGTGGTCCAATCACATTATTGTGTATATCCTTGGCCCTGCAAAATTCAAAATGGGCACTGATATATTAAAAAAAAATCAGTCTATTAGTGACTACTGTCTAACTCCGCACTTCACAAATTTATCTTCTTTGAATACTACTTTTGCTGCTTCTGAGTACTATGGTTAGAATTTTGGATACATATAATATTGACCTTTTGCATTTAACTAAAATTTGAATAATTGATTTTAAAGGTACAATGATATCACTAGAAACTTATTAAAACCTTTTTTTATTCTTCATGGTAATTCCTCAATCAAGTTCAGTAAAATTATTCTTATATAAGAACTCCTGAAAAATTCATGATTTTTTGCATGTCATTGAGAAGATGAGACAATCTTAGTTATGTGGAAAAACAAAATCACTTTATGCACAAGGTTACAGGTACAGACTTTTATAGCCATCTGTAGCCTAATGCTTCTGACAACTTTAGGACCATGTCCTACTAAAACACCATTATGTGTGCATTTGAATTTCTAAATATAATTTGTAGAATTATAATACTATTAAAAATAAATTACACAAAGAGCTACATTAAATGTTGGCACCTTTGTATTGACAGATTTTGAATGTAGCCCAGAAAACCTAAGTAGAAAAATAACATGAATCAGTTTAACACACACATGCTCTCTCTCTCTCTCTCTGTCTCAAAGACTATGTATCTGAAGACAAAATTCAAGAATGTTTGTGTTTAAAATAAAGAGAATGTGCAGAAAATAAAAGAAACCAGCCCAAGGGAAACGCTTGCACCCTCTCTAGGGCAGTAGAATAAGCATATGACCCAGGGTTGGTCAATGCATCACAACTCTCTTGAGACCTCCCAACAACCAGAGGAGAAAGACACTAGGACTGTTATCTAGATAACTGGCAGCTGCTGGTGGTGACCTCTGCCATCAGGAATAGGAAATGTTTGGCAGAAGAGATGGACAGAGGGAAGGAGAACCGACATGGTCTTTTGAGAAGAGTTACTTCGTGGGCCTAGTTGTACCTGATCAACCTGCATGAACTACCTGGTTATACAAGTCTGATTTGGAATAGATTGTCTTAAATTTGTAATTGTTAAGGGTCCTGGTTAATCAGCAGTACTGATGATCACACTCAAGGTGGGGACCTACAACAGTCGTTGACTCATTTAGCAGATATTATGAACAGCAATTTGTAAAGGCCAAACTACTGTGTTTAAAAATTATCAACATACCCACCACCATTTGTTTTAGTTGCTTTGATTATGCATGTTTTAAAACTAGCTCTTGGGCTCAGAAACATAACTCAGTTATGAAAAGCATACCTTGCAAGCACAGAGGTCTGGATTTGATCTCCAGAACAATTAAAAAACAAAAAATAACATCAATATACTATTCATTGCATATTTTATTACCAAAAAATGATCAGCCCTTTGAGCATACTTGCTCTTTTGATACCATAACAGTGCAGCAAGAGTTATTGTGTACTTTATGTATCCAGTCTCCTATTGGTTGAAAATTTAGTCCCTCAGAAAATTTGATTCTATTATGAGAAAAACATTCATGTACATAGTATTTTCTTTTTTATACATAGTATTTTAAAAGAAATCATCTTTTTCTGATGAGGAAAGATTTTAAAAGATACAGGGATTAGACAAAAAGGAATGGATTTCTTAGTTGAATACAGGGCTAACTTGCTTTTGAAAAGGCATAAGGGCACTTTAGGGTACGGAGCTACCAATGATATGGTTTGAACTCCACGCCCAGATTTGTTTTGTTAAAAACCTGTGGATGTGCATGAGAAACATTACTATGCCTTTAATTTACAAATATCTGATGACATTTTGACTACTGTCCCACACTTAGTAGTGCAATTTTCATGCAGGTTATTTTCACATCAGTTTTATGTATGTTAGGCATTATATCCATTACTTTGAACATTGTCATATGCACAGGTTTCAGGAAATATTAGTTGATCCTGTGCCCACCAGTTTTCTATACACTTGCTCTTTCTGCTAATAGTAAACATCATGTGTTGCCATTTTATCCAATATACATTTATGTTACTAGACAGTAAACTCATAAGTACTGTATTAATACTGTACTGTCTATTAACTATTTCCAAGAGCCAAAAGGGACACTAATTATATCACATGGCTCTACTTTCACTACCATGATTGTGTAACTACCAGGAATAAAGCAAATCATTAGGGACCATAAACACACACACACACACACACACACACACACACACACACACACCTGCGTACATACAACTTAAGACAGATGTCAAGAAAATACAAACTTTGAGTACCATGAAACTTATACAAATGCCTTAAAGATTTTTAGAAGTATATACAAATATTTCAAACTATGACTAGAGATTATGATTAAAACTCTTTTGGAAGATCCACCAATTTTATATGATGAATTTAAAAATTAAACTTCACAGCACAGTGTGTTGTTATAGGTGAAATACAGTTTTAAAAATTTAGCTCAAGTCTACATGTGAACATCTGTGAGAGAAAAACATCTATAAAACATTACTGATATGTAATAATGCTTTTCTTAATGTCTAAGATACTATCAGTGGGGATATCCATCTCAATAGAAGAACTATTAAAAACAAAGTCACACATGACTTAAAATATATGAAATGCATTACTAAAATATAAAAATTATGCAGCCAGAAATTGTCAAGAAATAATTTTTCACATCAAAATAATAAAGAGAAAAGACAATGATCAACGGTGCAGGAAAAAAGCAGAATTAGAGAGACACTGACTTCAATAAATACCATTTAAATAGAAGATATTCATTGTTTCTGTGCCAGCTGCTGGGCACTTGCTTATTTGAAGGCTACAGCATTTACCAAGTTGGTCTATTATTCTTTTTTTTTTTGGTACCTGGGATTGAACTCCTGACCATGTGCTTGCAAGGCAGGTGCTTATACCGCTGAGCTAAACCACTGGCCAGTCTATTATTCTTTTGCTATGAATTACATTAGTTTTAGGATCCAAAACACAACCATTGTAGATTCATGGTTTCTATGCAGAATGTTGGTTTTGTTGGCATCCACACTTTCCACTGCCTGGGGCTGGTTGTGCTGATCAGAGGCTACATCCCAGAACGCAGAGCTCCTGCATACTGCTGTTCAGTGCTCACTCCCCCCTGACTTCTCGGTTGTAGTCTCTGATGATCTGCACTCTGAATCAGCTTCTCCATCCATTTTCAGTCCTTCCTTAACTGTTTAATCCTCAGTCTGTGTTTTACTGATTGGGACAGAGATGTGATAGTTATATATTGTATTAAACCTCTTTTTACTTATGTATTACTTAGGAATGCTTTACTCAATTTCTTTGAATTTTAAACTACATTTCTTGGTTATACATTATCACTTCTTTATTATTACACATGACTGGCTTAAATATTTTAATACTCCGGAAGTTGGATGAGAAAACAAGGTAGCTTTTAAGGCAACACATATAAGTCATCCCTTACAGTCCATTTCTACACATCATGTATCTGAAATTTACAGTTAGTTTGCTATTTTTCTTTAAAAGAGAGCTTCCTATGCCAGTAATCTTCCCATGGTTTCCTGTGACAGCTAAAGTCCAAGCTATTCTTTGTCAAGCCCCACTAGGCATACAAAGACTTTGACCCACCAAGTACTTATTATGTCTTTTGCTGTCCTGAAGCTGCCTTCATGTTTTATGTCTTTTGCTCAACTGAATTTGTTCCCATTTAAGGATATCAAAAAAGAGAGGGCTATCCCTCTGCATGGAAGCCTTGGCCAGCTCAGATCATTCTCACAGTTAGGGCTACTCAGACATCACTTAAATAAAATAGGCATCTTCCATTGCCCGGGCAAAAGTGGCCTCCCACCTCAATTAGCATCCAATTTCACTTCGTCTCCTCACCTCGCCACATGACTTTTAAATTATACAAACACTGTCTACCCTTGTTCCCTCTAGATTATAAGGACTAGGTTTAGGATGGGGCTGTCTGTACAGCACTGTCTGCTCTGTACTGAACACTGATAGGTACTTCAATAAACGTATTTTTCAGTGTCCAAGCTTTACCATTTCTTCTAAGATTTCTTCTAATGCTGTTTCTTGCTTTGTCATTTAAGATCATTAAGTTGAAGGTGTCTTAGAATATAGCTATTCAGATGTAGGTATGAAATAGGCTATAAAGAATAACAAATGTGCAGAACAGGGATTCTAATGTTCATCAAAAAAAGAAAGTTAACTTTATTTTGGCTTAGGAATATTTAATACTGAAATGCTTTCCCTACAAAATAATTCATCCTGAGGCTTCCAGGTGCAGTGAAGGGGAGAGGTGAGTTTGAGGCTTCCACATCAGCCTCCCCATTCCCCCCGGCTTCACTTGGAGACCTGCTGAGCTCCCCATAGGTGGGCTGGCCCACACTACCAGCCTAGCCCAGCCTGTTTAGCTGCCGCGCCTGGCCATAGGTCTGCAGAGGAGGAGCTGGGCAGATCTGGGGTGCCCTCACCGGCCTCTCTGCGTGTCTGGAGGACTCTGGATATCTGCGCCCAGACTGCTGGAGTTCCCTCAGGCTTCCAGGTGCGGTGAAGGAGAGAGGTGGGTTTGAGGCTTCCACATCAGCCTCCCCATTCCCGGCTTCACTTGGAGACCTGCTGAGCTCCCCATAGGTGGGCTGGCCCACACTACCAGCCTAGCCCAGCCTGTTTAGCTGCCGCGCCTGGCCATAGGTCTGCAGAGGAGGAGCTGGGAAGATCTGGGGTGCCCTCACCGGCCTCTCTGCGTGTCTGGAGGACTCTGGATATCTGCGCCCAGACAGCTGGAGTTCCCTCAGGCTTCCAGGTGCAGTGAAGGAGAGAGGTGGGTTTGAGGCTTCCACATCAGCCTCCCCATTCCCGGCTTCACTTGGAGACCTGCTGAGCTCCCCATAGGTGGGCTGGCCCACACTACCAGCCTAGCCCAGCCTGTTTAGCTGCCGCGCCTGGCCATAGGCCTGCAGAGGAGGAGCTGGGCAGATCTGGGGTGCCCTTACCAGCCTCTCTGCGTGTCTGGAGGACTCTGGATATCTGCACCCAGACTGCTGGAGTTCCCTCAGGCTTCCAGGTGCAGTGAAGGGGAGAGGTGGGTTTGAGGCTTCCACATCAGCCTCCCCATTCCGGCTTCACTTGGAGACCTGCTGAGCTCCCCATAGGTGGGCTGGCCCACACTACCAGCCTAGCCCAGCCTGTTTAGCTGCCGCGCCTGGCGATTGGTCTGCAGAGGAGGAGCGGGGCGGATTTGGGGTGCCTGCATCGGCCTCTCCATGTGTCTGGAGGACTGTGGATATCTCTGCAACCAGGGAGGGTCCACAGGTTCCTGAAGCACTGCGGCCTGTGGTGAGTACCGTAACCCGGCTGTGATTGAAGAACTGTGGAGCTTCCAAGGGGCAGGTGGGCGCACAGTGTCCCTGAGGCCCAGCTTGTCTGGAACTGCGGAGTTCTGGGCAGGCAGAGGAGGGCCACTGGTTCTGTAGGCCTAATGGCTTGGGGTAGCGTGGTGCCAGAGTCTCAGTAGCTCCAAACATAGAAGGGGATTTTCAACAGATCCTGAGGAAGCTTTCAAATAACACTTGAAACACAGAAATATAGGAAAATGACAAAACGAAAGACCAAATTACAACCTCAAACCTCCAGCCCATCTCAAGAAACCCTAGGAGCGATGTATATAGAAGAAAATATATCCCATCCACCTCATATATCGGACACAATAGCCACTGAAATTGACAAGCAACTCCAGGAAGCTTTAAAGAAATTCAAACTCGAAATAATCTCCCAGATAAAAGAAGAAATGATAAAAGAAATGAAAGAGATTCTAAATATATCTAAAGAAAACACAGATAAAAAATTGGAGGAACTAAACAAAAAGATAGAATCCCTAGATGAGCAATATAAGAAACAAACAGAATACATAATGCAGATGCACAGAGATATACAGGAAATAGAAAACTCCACTGAAAGTTGTAAAAACCGCCTTAATGAAAGTGAAGATAGAATTTCAGACCTTGAAGACAGGATTGCAAATAGTGAACAGGAAAGGAAAGATCTTTTGAAAATAACAATGAACCAGGAAACAACAATTCAACAACTGCAAGACGATGCAAAGAAGAATAACATAAGAATGATAGGGATTAATGAAAGAGAGGGAGACAACATGAAGGATGTCAGGAGGATGTTTAGAGAAGTAATAGCTGAAAATTTCCCAAGCATGAGATCAGAAACTGACATCAGGATCAGTGAAGCATATAGAACTCCAAACAGTCATAACCAAAATAAAACTACACCCAGACATATAATAATCACCATCCCAGAAATCCAACACAAGAATAGATTATTAAAAGCTGTCAGAGAGAAAAGACAAATCACTTATAAAGGAAAACCTATCAGAATCACAGCAGACTTCTCAGCACAAACGATAAAGTCAAGAAGAGCATGGAGTGAAGTATTCCAGATCCTAAAGCAAAATGACTTCCAACCAAGACTGATATATCCTGCAAAACTATCATTCAAAATAGATGGTGCAGGACTTCCGGGAGAACATGGCGGACAGATAACAGCAACTACCGGAGGCTCTCTGAAAGACTCGGCTCAGAAGCCAGGAATGGTGCGGACTAAGGAGACATAAGCAGGTGGAGATATGCTCTGCTGACTCAGGAACGAACTGGGCTGAGAGAAACCAACTTGGAATGCATTCCTGGTGCTAAAACAGGAACAGAAAAGCCTCGGTGTGGAGGCTGGACCCCGCGCCATTGTAAGCCGCGATTTGGGTTTCCTGCCGCGTGGCGGCTGGCTGCCTCCACAGCGGCTCAGCAAGGAGAGAGACACGCAGAAGCTCTGAGAACGGCAATCTGCGAACGGCAGGGAGGCGTGTACTGACTTGTGGTGAGGTGAGTGAGAGAAGCTGACACTCTACCACAGTTTGACTCCAGTGGAGGACTTTCTGGGCCTGAGCAGTCCTACTGGAGCAGGGCACGGTGGCGACTCCAGCCACACATCCCCCTCTCGGGCGGGATTGGTGAAAAGTGCCTGGCCTGCGTGACGCTGCCGGCGGACCTGGTAGGCTGTCCCAACCCAGATCCCAGAGCCTGACGGTGGCCGGGAGGGGAGACGCGTAGGCTGCCTGGTCCGTAACTCCCTGGTGCGCAGCGGTGAGCGGGAACACCTAACCGGCACAATTCGATCAGGCTGTGGCTGACTGGGAGAGAAGCTGGGCCTCTTATATAAGCTTGCATATATAAGGAACAGAGAAGAAGAGGCAGCATGGGAAGAGGCAGCAACAAGAAAGGCTCCTCGGCCCCCAATTCTGAGAAACAGGCAATAGCAGACACCGCACCAATATACATAAGGCACCATATAGAGAGCCTCATAGACCAATTCAGGAATGAAGTTATCAACGACCTGAAGCTAGAAGTATGCAGAATAGTTAGAGAAATGCTAAGTACCACCCAAAAAAAAACAGGCGGTGAAATGGAAGAACAGAAAAAAAGGGGAGAATTGTTTGATGGAGAAAACAGAGAAACCATAGAATACGTGAAGCAGGTTCAAAGGGACTACCAAGATACCAAGAAGTCTATAGAAGACTGGCATAACAGCTTGAAAGAAACTAAGGACAGACTATCTGAACTGGAGGGCAGACTTGTAATATGGGAGAATGAAATGAAAAACTTCTTAAAAATAACAAAGAAACAAACAGCAATAATACAAAGACAAGAAGATGATAAGAGGAGCCATAACTTAAGGATTAAGAACATAAAAGAAGAAGTAGGGACACAAACAAGTGAACTACAAAATCTACTCACAGAAATAATCCAGGAGAATTTTCCTAATTTAGCAAAAGGTAAAGATACTCAGATGTATGAGGCATACAGGACCCCAGCTACCTACAACCCAAACAGAGCAACACCCAGGCATATAATAATAAAAATTCCAGAAATTCAATACAAGAACAGAATATTAAAAGCTGTAAGAGACAAGAAACAGACCACTTACAAGGGAACACCCATCAGAATTACAGCAGATTTCTCGGCACAAACCATCAAATCACGAAGAGCGTGGGGGGAAATAATTCAAGCTTTGAAAGATAATAATCTCCAGCCAAGATTGAGATATCCTGCACAACTGTCCCTGGAAATTGATGGAAAAACAAGGTGCTTCCAGGATAAAGAGGAACTGGGGGAATTTGCAACCACCAATTCAACTCTACAGAGAGTATTGCAGGATATTCTAAAAAAAGAAAAAATACAAAGAATCCAGAAATAATGGCAGAGAGGCCACAACGAATGGAGCAGAGAACAAAATGAAGAAGACAAACTGACAGCTACTGACAGAAAAAGAGCTCAACAGAAATGAGGCAGAGAAGATTGGATGATAGGAACAGCTATTTTGGAGAAAATGACATCTTAATAGGTAATACTGATTTAGTATCATCTTGTTTTGAAGTCTCATCTAGCTTTTGTCCTTCTGTCTCCAATGGTCTAAATAGGTTGTATCTTACTGGATTTTATTATGTACGATAGTATAAGCAAAAACCTTGTAAAGACAAGGAGATTATACAGAAACCATTATTCATTTTCTGTTAGTCGATTCTAAATACTCTGTAATGCTGTCATTCTCTTGAATGGTTTTACATTGTTTTGATATACTTAATGCTACAGTATACGAAGTTGTACTCAAGGATTTCAAAGAAAGACAATATGGTAACTACTTTTAGGTTAGGATTATCTGGTGCTGAAACACTATTCTGCTTAAATGGTTATGTTTTGATCTGCGCTGTTTCGTTGTTATGCCCTCTTTTATCTCAATCTCCACTCCATTATTTACTTTTTTATCTTTATCCTTTCAATTAAAGGAAAAAAATAGCAGGATATATTATAGTAACCCACTTTGACTTTTCATTACCTTGATTTAAAGCCCTGTATTACTCTCACCATCTGGTTTTTAACTGATGTTCCCCTATTCTGTTTTGCTGGATAGTATCAGGTTCAAAAGTTTAGGCATCAGCTGTGAAGATAATGAGATTCATTATGACGCCCATTCTTGTTGACTTTTATCTACTTTTGAAGACCTACAATGTCTCCAATGTTTTGGTTTTGTTGGTTTTATTCTTTACTGTTTTGTTCAATTGTATTATAACTAACGATATAGGCAATTCTATTAGAGATAGCGGGAGGCATTATAGTAACCATTGTTGATCACCTTGTATTATGTTTTTACATTATCTATTATGTCCACCCTTTTGACTTGACCGATTCTGTTCTGTTATGTCACATTTGGTTTTACTCTCTTCCAAAAAAGTAATAAGAACCGTGGGAGCAATGAAACCCAAAATGTGTAATAGTCATGGTACAAAAGAGAGGAAAAGAAAGTGCTCCAAACTATATAACTGCATGTATATTTAAGTGTATAAGATAGAAAATGATATCACAGAGTTTTATTGGATCAATGAACAGAACTGTTTGCAGTATCGTTGATGGAATGTCCACTTTACAAGCTTTAATTTTGTGACTTGAACAATTATTTCTAAGATGACAATATGTAATCCATTAACTAGTGATTTCCTACTGTTCATTTTTTTTCTGTAAATCTGTATAACTTGTACCCTTTCCCTGCTTTTTTTTTCTTTTCTCCATAAATAAAATTTAAAAAAAAAAAAACAAAATAGATGGTGCAATACGATACTTCCATGACAAAGAACAGCTGAAGAACTTCATGAACACCAAACCAAGCCTGCAAAAAATATTGAAAGACAGTTTAGATACACAAAGGAAAAAACCACTAAGCAAAGCAAATAATTAAACAGAACAGAAAGATAAAGATGCAACAGCAGAGAGATAAGAATCCTACAATTAACCAACATTTAACAGTAATAACCATTAATGTAAATGGTCTCAATGCACCAATCAAAAGAAACAGACTAGCAGAATGGATCAAGAAACAAAATCCAACCATATGCTGTTTACAGGAAACCCATCTAACCCAGAAAGATACTCACAGACTGAAAGTCAAAGGATGGAAAACAATTCTTCATGCAGCAGGAATCCAAAAAAAGGCAGGAGTAGCCATTCTGTTTGCAGACAACGTGAACTTTAAACCAACAATGACCATAAAGGACAAAGAAGGTCACTACATACTCGTAAGGGGAAAACTCCAAGAGGAAGAGATAACTATCTTAAATATATACGCACCGAACTCCAGAGCACCCAGTTATATAAAACAATTATTAACAGAAATGAAAACTCAAATTATCAGTAACACAATTGTAACAGGAGACCTTAATACACCACTGACACCAAGGGACAGATCAACCAGACAGAAAATGAGCAAAGAAATAACAGAACTGAATCACACCTGTGAACAAATGGGTTTGATAGACATATACAGAATGTTCCACCCAACAACATCAGAATACACATTCTTCTCAGCAGTACATGGATCATTTTCTAAAATAGACCATATATTAGCTCACAGAACATATTTAAGCAAATGCAAAAGAGTTGAAATCATCCCTTGCATATTATCGGATCATAGCGCTCTGAAATTAGAAGTTAATGACAAAGGATACTGCAAAAATTCCGCAAACACATGGAAACTAAATGACACACTCTTGAGTAATCAGTGGGTCACCGAAGAAATTAAAGAAGAAATTAAACAATACCTAAAAGAAAATGAAAATGCAGATACAACTTACCGGAATCTGTGGGATGCAATGAAAGCCGTTCTGAGAGGAAAATTTATTGCACTGAGTTCCCACATCAGGAAAACAGAACGAATACAAATAAATAACTTGATGCTACACCTCAAACAGCTAGAAAAAGAAGAGCAAGTCAAGCCCAAAGCCAAAAGATGAGAGGAAATTATAAAAATCAGAGCAGAAATCAATGCAATAGAGACTAAGAAAACAATCCAAAGAATCAACGAATCAAAGAGTTGGTTCTTTGAAAGAATAAATAAAATCGATAAGCCCCTAGCCAACCTTATTTAAAAAAGGAAAGAAAAAGCTCAAATTCATGCAATAAGAAATGAAAAAGGAGAAATCACTACAGACCCAATAGAAATACAGAGGATCATCAACACCTATTTCGAAAACCTCTACTCTCAAAAGTTTGATAACACAGAAGAAATAGACAGATTCTTAGAAGCATATGAAGTACCAAAGCTAGATCAAGAGGATATAAAACTGTTGAATAACCCAATCTCTGCTAATGAAATTGAAAATGTAATTGGGTCCTTGCCCACCAAGAAGAGCCCAGACCCAGATGGATTCACTGCAGAATTCTACAAGAAATACAAAGAAGACCTAATGCCGACACTCCTCAAACTATTCAATGAAATTGAAAGGGAAGCAATCCTTCCTAAGTCATTCCTGGAAGCAAATATTACTCTAGTACCAAAACCTGAGAAAGACCCAACTATAAAAGAGAACTGTAGACCGATCTCCCTAATGAACACAGATGCAAAAATCCTCAATAAAATATTGGCAAATAGGATCCAGCAAATCATCAAGAAGATTATACACCATGACCAAGTGGGATTCATCCCAGGAATGCAAGGATGGTTCAACATACGCAAATCAATAAATGTAATCCACCATATCAATAAAGCCAAAAATAAGAATCACATGATCATCTCTATAGATGCAGAAAAAGCCTTCGATAAGGTCCAACACTTATTCATGATAAAAACTTTACAGAAAATTGGAATAAATGTTCTTTACCTCAATATAATAAAGGCCATTTATGACAAACCAACAGCCAGCATCATACTAAATGGCCAACAATTGAAAGCCTTTACTTTAAAATCGGGTACAAGACAAGGATGTCCTTTATCACCACTCCTATTTAATATAGTACTGGAAGTACTAGCCAGAGCAATTAGGCAAGAAAGAGAAATAAAAGGGGTAAAGATAGGAAAAGAAGAAGTTAAATTATCATTGTTTGCAGATGACATGATACTCTACATAGAAGACCCCCTAAACTCCATTGAAATACTCTTAGATACAATAAATAAATTCAGTAATGTGGCTGGATACAAAATCAATACTCAGAAATCAATAGCATTCCTATACACGAACAACAAAATTACAGAGAGGGAAATAAGAGAAACTGGACTATTCACATTAGCAAGCAAAAAAATGAAATATTTAGGAATTACTCTTACGAAAGAAGTGAAAGACTTATACAGTGAAAATTATAATACACTGAAAAAGGAAATTGAAGATGATCTCAGAAAATGGAAAGACATCCCTTGCTCATGGATAGGAAGAACAAACATTGTGAAAATGGCCATTCTCCCAAAACTGTTATACAGATTCAATGCAATCCCAATAGAAATACCATCAACATACCTTATAGATCTAGAGAAATCACTCCTAAATTTCATCTGGAACCAGAAGAGACCTAGAATCGCAAAGGCAATTCTAAGCAGCAAAGACAAAGCAGGAGGCATCACAATCCCTGACTTGAAGTTATACTACAAAGCAACAGTAGTAAAATCAACATGGTATTGGAATCAAAACAGAGCTGAAGATCAGTGGAATAGATTAGAAGATACAACCACAACTACGAACACACTCAACCACCTTATTTTTGATAAAGGAGCCAAGCAGGTTCACTGGAAGAACGACAGTCTCTTTAATAAATGGTGCTGGAAAAATTGGCTCTCCATTTGCCGAAAACTAAAGCTAGACCCATGTCTATCACCATGTACTAAATTAAAATCTAAATGGGTCAAAGATCTGAATATTAAAACAGAAACACTAAATCTATTGGAAGACAAAATAGGTAGAAACCTTGGAGACATAGGAGTAGGTAAAGAATTCATGAACAGGACTCAAACTGCACGGGAAATACTTCCCAGAATCAATAACTGGGACCACTTCTTATTAAAAAGTTTCTGCATGTCAAAAGAAATCTCCAGCATAGTGAAAAGAAAACCCACAAACTGGGAAAAGATTTTAGTGAACTCTCTCTCAGACAAGGGCCTCTTGTCTAAAACATATAAAGAATTAAAGAAACTCAGACCTCCAAAATTCAAAGATCCAATCCAAAAATGGGCATCTGAGATGAATATGCAATTCTCAGATGAAGAAATGCAAATGGCAAATAAATACATGAAAAAATGCTCATCATCATTGGTCATTAGAGAAATGCAAATTAAAACCACACTGAGATACCATCTCACTCCTGAAAGAATGGCCAGGATCAAGAAAACCGACAACAAATGCTGGAGAGGCTGTGGGGAAAAAGGAACTCTCCTGCACTGCTGGTGGGAGTGTAGACTGGTACAGCCTTTGTGGAGATCTGTCTGGAGATTTCTCAAAAAGTTGGGACTGGAAATCCCATTTATTCCAGCTATTCCACTTCTAGGCATATTCCCAGAAGAACTGAAAGTATCATACCACAGTGATATATGTGCAGCTATGTTTATAGCAGCACAATTTGTAATCGCCAGATCTTGGAAACAACCCAAGTGCCCATCAACTGAGGAATGGATAAAAAATTTGTGGTATTTCTATACAATGGAGTATTATTCAGCTATAAAGTAGGATCACATTGAGATATTTATCAATAAATGGGCACAGCTTGAGACCATACTCATTAGTGAAATAAATCAATCTCGCATGTGTGAATACCGAATAGTTTCCCTAATGTAAATAATGATTCAAATATATAAAAATATGTGGTAATCATGATTCCCCATTAGGTGGCCTTGAAGCCTTATAAAGTTTTCACTCATTAATTAGAAAGGCTTTATTCTGGGCTTCTTGATATGAAAATATTTGAAGCTAGAGTATATGAAGTTTTATCCAAATATTTCAAGGAAAAAGACACTATGGTAACTACTATTAAGTCAGGTTATAAGGTGGTGAAGTACTAGGTTGTTGAAATAGTCATGCTGTGACCCCTATTGTTATATTGTTATGTCCTGTTTTATCTCAATCTCCCCCTTATTGTTTCAAAAAAAATTATTTAGTCATTTCTTATGTTTGTCTTAATTAAAGAAAAAATTCAAAAAAATTAGGATATATAAATAGTAACTCTTTTTGATTTCCTATTAACTTGTTTTGAAGTCCTGAAGTACTCCCACGATCTTGTTTTGACTGATTAGACTCTGTTCCATTCTATATGATAGTATCAAGTTTGAAGACATAGGCAACTACTTTGAAGACAATAAGATTCACTAAGATACCCATTCTGGTTTGACTATTGTCTTCTTTGGAAGTCCTGTAATGTTTACAATGCCTAAGTTTTATTGGTCTTGTTCTCTACTGTTTTGTCCAACTTTATAATATCTAATGAGATAGACAATTCTTTTTAAGGAAACAAGGGACAACGTTGATAACCATTGTTGATAAACTTGTACTCTGTTCTACACCATGTGCTATGTCTATCCTTGGTATTGACTGACAGCTTTGTTTTGCCATATTTGACTGTATTCTTCCCCCCCACCCCAAAGAAAGTAATAAGCACTAAGGAGTAATGAAATCCAAGATGTGTAAATTTTGTTGTAAAAAAGAGAGGGAAAAAAAGAAAAAGAAAAAGAGCTCTAACGGATATAACAGCAAGTGTGTTTGGGGGTGTTAAATAGCTGACTTTATCAATGTTTTTGGAACATTGAACACAGCTGTTTGCAGTCTCCCTGTTTGAATGTCCACCTTGTGTTCTTTGATACTGTGATTTGAGGAACTATTTTCAGGAGGATAGTGTGTAATCTACTAGCAGGTGATTTCTTACTGTTATGTTTTTTTGTTTTGTTTTGTTTTTTGTAGTTCTGTATTGCGTGTACCCTTACGCCGCTTTGGTTTGTTTTGTGTTTTTCTCTTTTTCCTCTTAAATTAAAAAAAAAACAAAAAAAAACAAAAAAAAAAACAAAATAATTCATCCTATAAACTTAAATTATAAGATAAAATATACCATTTGAATTTATAATAAGACAGTATAACTCATTATTAACCAAAACATTTTTGTCTGTGTCCCCAGAAACTAACATTTAATGGAATTGTATGTGATTATATTTTAAAGGTTTGCCAAATCATAAGGTATCTGTGAATACGTGGTAATTGAACTTAACTTGCTAAATGTAAAGTAATACAAAAATGATTTTACATATATCTGAAATCTACACTAGGTTCTTAAATGACTTGAAGAAAGGTTATTCTGTAATAGTTGACAAGAGAACAAAAAAACCCATCCATACAACTCTTCATTGTAATTTTAAAAAAAAATTTTAGTTGGCATTTTGAAGTTTACCAGGAAATTGATATAAAATTACCTGAAATAAAGACAAAAAGCAGATTTTCAATGTATCTGTACTTTACATTTGTTATCTGACCTGGTGCTGTTCCTATCTATGCAAACTGAAGTCAAATAACCCAGGATTTTGGTCACTGTACTCAATGTCAAAACACTACCTTTCTTGCAGTGCTGGGGATCCAACTGTGCTCTCTGCATGCTACAGAAGTGCCTTAGTGAGCCATTTCCCTGACCCTAAGCATTCAATTAGACAAGTGGAAAGGAAAATTTAATAAATACAATACAACAGCCTTTATGCTCACAAAGTATTTTTCAGTATTTCAGACTCAGTGCTGCTTATCATTCTCCTCCCCTCCCCTGCCCTCTTGCCAGCTTCTCCTAATATTCACCGCATTCTCACCTTTAGCTGAGTTCCTAGAACAAGCACTTTGACTTCAGTAGTAAATTTAGGCTAGTTTTTTAAACTTTACTTTTGTTCTTATCCATTACAATGAATGTACACAAATGACACAGAAAGGTACCTGTTGCCTCTGAGTTGTGCAAAACCTAAATGAAACTAAGTATGATGAGAGTAAGGTCTAAGGGACAGGTCTACATTATGGATAAAATATAAGATGCATTCTGAAAGTTTTCTTTCCCCCACAAAGACTGCATTTGGCATATGTACCACTTCCATGTCTGTCTGAGCTAGGAGATAGCTAGAAGCACTGAGTCATTTCCTAACTTTGTTTCTTAATCTATAATACAGAGAATGTACAGAGTTTTTTGTGTTAGGAAGGGTCAAATGGGATGTATAACACAGGAGAACATGTAACCATGAAGAACTATATAAAGGTCCTATTTATGCTCTTCCCTTTTTTATTAGTACATATTTGCAATACATTACACTTCTAATTTTTTGGTAAAATCAGCCAGAGTGTTACTTTATAACATCAAGTACAGTGTAAGTTTTCATAAGTACTTATATGTTTTGCATTTAAAGGTATAACTTATACATTAATTCATCCTTTAATGATTTTTACAGTTCCAAAAAAGTTACAAAGGCATGTATATTGGGCTTACTTAGTCTTTTTTTTTTTTTTTTTTTGTCTTTTTTGAGACAAGGTTTCATGCTCTGCAGTTCAGGCTGGCCTTGAGCTCACTTTGTAGTCCAGGCTGGTCTCAAACTCCTAATGATCTTCCTGCCTCAGCCTCCTGAGTACTGAGATTACAGTAATGAGCCACCACACCCGGCTTTGTGCTTACTTAGTCTTAACAAAGAAACTAAGAGTCCAACTAAAGTTAAAATGAAGAACGAACGACAAGACATTTCCTATATAGTAATGGAAAAAACTCTGGCATTTGGGACTCATATCTTTCTGATACAATTTTTCCACTTCAAAGGACTTAGTGTTACCCTGTAAGTAGAGCTGTCTTTGATGAGTAGGTAGGATGATTCCAAGTTGAAGTCCAGCCTGGGGAACTTAGCAGTATAGAGAGATCCTGTCCCAAAATACACTTAAAAAAAAGAGCTTGGGATAGAGCAAGGTACAAATGCTTCAGTTTAAATCCCCAGCACTTCAAAAAAGAAAAATAAACAAGGACAGTCTTCATTCAGGAACCAACTTGTAACTCACAATTATTTTTACCAACATTGATCATTTTCCAAATTCTTGTGGGTAAAAATCAAAGCTTTCATCTCTTCCCTCTAGCAGGATCTTTTCACTTCGACAATCTTAGCAACTGTGAAGTATTCTACTGGCAGGAAAGGAGAAGGGATAAGTAGCAACAGACATTCCGGAGCCAGCAGGGTGTGATACATTAATTCCTGAGGTTTTACATTCCTAACTAAACCCCAAGTTCATGTTTTCTCTCAAAATTTTGCACCAGCATCTCATGAGCTCATGAGTGTTAGTTATTTAAAGTTCCCTCATTTTTTTTTCTGGACTCAAATTTCAGTTGGAAGGATGAGACAGCTTCTACAGACCTAATGTCAGGATTACCATCTAAACCCCTATGAAAACTTCTTGAATTTACACAGGAAATCCTCAAGTGTTTGGGTCTGAACTGCTAGAGTATCTATCCTTGCCTTCACTGGTGTAAGCAAAGTAAGAATCCGGTCTTACTTGTCTCATTAACTTTGGTACCAATCTAGGTAAGGATAGGTAAACGTTAACATATTTGAACTCTAAGAAAAGGGAATGAATATACTAAAAAGTCCTAATAAAGTTCACAGGACAAGAGAGAGTGCTACTAACAGAAAGGGTCCATAGTAGGATTCAGGAATGAGTGGGGCCAAGAGCTTGGTTGATGGGGGATGGAAAGACAGTGGCCTCACGGGACAGGGCAGAAATAAGTGTAGGAAAGCAAGGCACATTTGGAGTGAAATCCTTGCCATCAGTGCCCAGCCCTGATAAAGCCAACTCTTGAAAGAAAGTGTTCAAAGCCACTGAGGGTGTGAAAGCCTCACCTAAGGCCAGACAGTGTCCCCACCTCTGCCCCTCCCTACCTTTGGGCATCTTCCAGTAATGGATATAGTCCCGGTGGTGGCCATCCCTGGCTCCCTTTGAAAACTTCTTTGTCTTCTGGGGAGCAGGTACTTGTGCCCCTGCATCTTCATAGATCACAGATTCGCAGTCTGACTCCACTGACCCTTTGTGTTTGTGCTGGCCGCAATTGGGGGCCACCCAACAGGTCAGAATGTTCCCCAAAGGGTGTCACTGCACCTGTACTCAGCCCCAGCTGACCAGCTCAACAATGCAGAGAAGGGCCTTCCTGCTGTTCCTTCACTTCACCCCCTATCCAGCAGGCAGGCCCCACCCCTGACCAGCTTTTCCCAACACCCCTAAGCTGCTTAGTCTTCTGTGATCCAGAAAGGGTAGAGATCCCACAAGTGCTGAGAAGCAAAGCCACTGCCACAGTTTAGGTCAGAGCTTTTCTTCCTTCAGCCACCTCCTAATGACTGAAAGCACCTGGCTGGCACCTGCCAACCGGAATGCATCCTGTGGTTACCTGGTTACCAGCAGCCAATCACAACTCGGGTTCCATCCACACACCCGCCCAACTGTCAACCAGAACTTGAATCGAAATACCCTGCCCCACCTGGGATGCTCAGCCTTTCACACACAGGTTTAAGATGCCTGTTCCCATTTTCCAGGAGCTGTCTTTTCTCTTTACTGGTGCTCCAGGGTAAAAGACTTTATAGAAGCCACCAGTTAGTAAGTGACTAGTTCCATAGACAACTCAGCCTTTCTGAGTGGTACAGCTTTCATTTTCTCATGGAACTTAGTTGTATTCAAATTTTTGACTCTTTCTGCACATAAATGCTCCTCTGCTCTCTTTCAAGCAGATGTTCATTTTCATCTGCAATTTGAAGCTCAGATATAATTCTGAATAAATATTTCTGGCTGTGTATCTTGAATGACACTCAGGATTCCTCAAGTCTACACTTCAAACAGAATGAACTGTATCCCATCTCTGTCCAATTCTTTTTTTTTCTCCCCTCTGTTTGTCCCTTCCACATCAGCAGTTCTTGGTATTTTTTTTCTTTCATAACTCGTAAGGCACAAGTTTCTCCTACAAAATTGAAGAATCATAAAATGGGGCTCCAAGGTCCTGGTTTGATAGTAAGGATAGCAGTTAACATTTATCAAGTGCTATGTGCATGGTGCTGTTCTAATTAAGGTACTCACATAAACCTGAAATGCAATGACATCTAATGTTTTATTAATTTTACAGAAGAAAACTGAGATGCAGTATTACTTTGCAGTCAAGTTTTCGTGACTGTCAGGGTGGAGCTTGAATACTCTGGATCCTAAGGAGTATGGGTCAGCACAAGTGTATTAACCATACTATATGAAAGTAGGGTAGAAGTCAAACTTAAGCAGAGTGTCAGTGAGTATTAGGTTGTGTTTTAAGAACAAATAATTTTTTCACATAGATTTTAGGTGTGTTCCCTTCAACATACAGTTCCTCCTCTATATGAGGCACTCTGGTATTGTGAATGATACTGGGCAGGAGAAAAAGCATAGTCTTTTTAAAAATTTTATTTTAAAAAGGGTAAAACTAACCATAACAAAACAGAACAAAGCAGATCAGAAGAAAACAATGTATGTCACACTAATTTCAAGGCAAGACAACAGGAGATTATCACTGACTACCATAGTGTCTCTTGTTTTCTTCTGAATAGTTGTCCATATCTTCACACACAATGAATTCATACACAACAAAATAGTGGTCAGAACAGAATGGTGAAGGCATTAGGCCTTGAAAACCAGACAATAGGGAAATCAACAATGGCTGCCATAATTTCTCTTGTCTCTTCAAAACAGCTGTGCATACCTTTTGTATGTTGAAATTAAAGTGTACAAAACAGACTCGAGTTAGTCTTAACAAAGGATAATGATGCTACGGAATCAGCACTGGGTACATAGTGTCTCTTTTTCATCATGGTAGCTGTTCGTTTCATTATGCATTATATAATCTATTCTCATAAACTATTTAAGAGAAGTTCTATGCATGTATTAGTCTCTACATGTATACCTGTGTTTTCTGCATCACAAAACAAATTTGTAGAAAAACCTGAAACAAAAAAAGACAAATAAATAACAATAGCAAAGAGCCCAAAACACTGATGATGTAGGCCTTCCAAACAAGGTGGTAGGAGCATAACGAGGGCTGTTATTTTACATACTGATCTTCCAGTGTTTCTCAGATCACCATACAATCATATGCACAATTGCTTCAATCCTATGAATGCTAAATTATTTCCAAGAACTTATAGAATTTGTAGTACAATCATCTTAGCTATCCTGTGTACTTATGTAATTTTAGATACATTTTATTTTTCCTTCCTTTTTCTTTTTCTTCACTTTCCATGAGATATTATTTTACCCCTTTATGCAGATTCCTATCCTTTCACTGTATTTATTTATTTATTATTTTTATCTTACGTACTCTTACCATTTCTTACACTAAGGAGACTATGGTATTTACACAGTTGAGTTTGATGTATTTCACTTATGAGTATGGTCTTGAGTTGTATCCACTTACTTATAAATATTTCGATGTGATCATTCTTTACAGCTGAGTAGTACTCCATTGTATAAAATACCACATTGTTTTATCCATTTCTCAGTTGATGGGTGCTTAGGTTATTTACAAAACCTGGCTATGAGAAATTGTGCTGCTATAAACAAGAATGCACATATATCACTGTGGTATGATGTTTTCAGTTCTTCTGGGAATATGCCAAGAAGTGGAATAGAATGATCAAATGGGATTTCCAATCCCAGCTTTTTGAGGAACCCCCAGACTGACCTCCACAGTGGCTGCACCAGTCTAAACTTCCACCAACAGTGCAAAGAGTTCCTTTTTCCCCACAGCCTCTCCACCATTTGTTGTTGGTATTTTTCTTGATCCTGGCCATCCTTTCTACAGTGAGATGGAATCTCAATGTGGTTTTAATTTGCATATTTCTCTAATGACCAATGATGCTAAACATTTTTTCATATATTTATTTGCTGTTTGTTGCCATTTTTCACATATATTTATTTGGCATTTATTGCCATTTTTTCATCTGAGAACTGTGTATGCATCTCAGATGCCCATTTTTGGATTGGGCCTTTGAATTTCAGGTGTCCGATTTTTATAAAATTCTTCATATTTTCTAGACAGAAGTCCTTTGTCTGAGGAACAGTTCAATAAGATTTTTCCCCATTTTGTGGTTTCTCTTATTTTTCTCTCAGTGAGTTTGTTGTCTGTGTATGGGAATGCTATTGATTTTTGAGTGTTGGCATTGTATCCAGCTATGTTACTAAATGTATTTATTATACCTTGGAGTCTTTCCGTGGAATTTTGGGGGTTTTCTATATAGAGTATCATGTCATCTGCAAATAATGATTATTTAACTTCTTTTCCAATCCTTATTCATTTTATTTATCTCTCTTGTCTAATTGCTCTGGCTTGTATTTCTAGCACTATGTTGAATACGAGTGGTGGTAATGAACATCCTTGTCTTGCTCCTGATTTTAGAGTAAAGGCTTTCAGTTTTTGGCCATTTCATATGATGCTGGCTGTTGGTTTATCATAGATGGCTTTTATCATATTGAGGCAAAGACCATGTATTCCAATTTTCTGTGATGTTGTTATTGTGACTGAGTGTTGAATCTTATCAAAAGTTTTCTCCAGCTATAGAAATGATCATGTCATTCTTATTTTTGATTCTATTGATATAGTGGATTACATTTATTGATTTGTGAATGTTGAACCATCCCTGCATTCCTGGGATGAATCCCACTTGGTCGTGGTGTATAATATTCTTGACGGTTTGCTGCATTCTGTTTGCAGTAAGTTACTGAGAATTTTTGCATCTGTGTTCATTAGGGAGATTGGCCTGTGGTTCTCTTTTTTTGTTCAGTCTTTCACTGATTTTGGTGTTAGAGTAATACTTCCTTCCAGGAATGAGTTAGGGAGAATTGCTTCCCTTTCAATTTCATTGAAGTTTGAGGAGTGTTGGCATTAATTCTTCTCTGAATGTCTTATAAAATTCTGCATGACTCAATCTGGACATGGGCTTTTCTTTGTTGGTAAGGTTTTAATTACGTTTTCAATTTCATTAAGTTATTTTGGCTCTTTCAGAAGTTTTACATCTCCTTGTTCCGGTTTGTTAATTCATATGTTTCCTAAAATCTGTCCATTTCTCCTGTGTCATCAATGAGAGTAAAGAGAGAATTCAAAATAGGTATCAGTGATCTTCTGTATTTCCATAGGGTCTGTGGTGATTTCACCCTTTTCATTCTTTATTGTATAAATTTGAGTTTTTTCTTTCCTTGTTTTAATAAGGTTGACCATGGGATTACCAATTTTATTTATTCTTTCAAAGAATAAATTTTTAATTCATTGCTTCTTTGTATCATTTTCTTACTCTCTATTGCATTGATTTCTACTGTGATATTTATAATTTCCTCCCTTCTTTAACTTTTTTTTAATTTTATTTAAACAGAAAAAGAGAAAAAACAAAACAAAACAAAGTGGTGTAAGGGTACGAGTAATACAGAACTACAAAAAATAAACAGTAAGAAATCACCAGTTAATAGATTACACATTATCATCTTAGAGATAGTTGCTCAAGTCACCGTATCAAAGCATACCAAGTGAACGTTCAAACAGAGAGACTGTAAACAGTTGTGTTCAATGATCCAACCAAAAACATTAATATGGTCAGCTATTTAACACCCCTAAACACACTTGCAGTTGTATCCTTTCTTCTTTAACTTTTGGCTTGACTTGTTTTTGTTTTTTGAGACGTTTAAGGTGTAGGATCAGGTTGTTTATTTGTGTTCATTCTGTTTTCTTAATCTGGGAATTCATCATAATAAATTTTCCTCTGAGGAATGCTTTCATTACATCCCACAGGTTCCAGTAAGATGAATTTGTATTTTTGTTTGTTTGTAGGTATTGTTTGATTTCTTTTTTAATTTCCTCTGTAATCCACTGATTGCTCAGGAATGTATTATTCAATTTCCATGTGTTTGTGTGGTTTTTGCAGGTTTTTTGTGACTAATTTCTAATTTCATGGTGCTATGATCCAATAAAATGCATGGGATAATTTCAAGTCTTTTGCATTACTGAAGCATGTTATGTGGGTAGTATATGGTCTATTTTAGAGAATGTTCCATGTGTTCTGAGGAGAATGAATATTCTGGTGTTGTTAAGTGGAACACTGTATATGTCCACCAAGTGCACTTATTCACAGGTGTGATTTAGTTCTGTTATTTCTTTGCTGATTTTCTGTCTAGTTGATCATGTCAGTGGCATGTGAAGGTCTCCTGTTATAATTGTGTTATTGCATATTATTTTTTTATTTCTGTTAAAATTTGTTTTTATTGGTGAGTGCACCCACATTTGTTTAATATATATTTAAGATTGTTATCTTTTCTTGAAGTTTCCCCCAACTAGTAGATAGTAACCTTCTTTATCTCTTTGGATCGTTTTTGGTTTGAAGTTCACATTATCTGCAAACAGAATAGCTACCCCTGCTTTTTGGGGGGTTCCTGTTGCATGGAGTATTGTTTTCCATCCTTGACTTTCAGTCTATGAGTTTCCTTTTGGCTTAGATCGGTTTCTTATATACAGCATATGGTTGGGTGTTGTTTCTTGATCTAGTGTTCCAGCCTGGTTCTTTTAATTGGTGAATTTAGGCCATTTACATTAATGGTTATAACTGATACATATGGTTTAGTTTTGACATGTTATCTTTCTGCTGTAGATTCTTTACCTTTCCCCTGTGTTTAATTGTTTGCTTGCTTAGTGGTTTTTTCATATGTCTATCTATAGTATCTTTCAGTTTTTTTTGCAGGGTTGGTTTGGTGGTCATGAAGCTCTTCAGATGTTCTTTGTCATGGAAGTATCTTATTTCTCCATCAATTTTGAAGGAAAGTTTTTCAGGGTACATCAGTCTGGGTTGGAAGTTGTTTTTCTTTAGGATCTGAAATACTTCACTCCATGCTCTTGTTGACTTCATTGTTTGTGTTGAGAAGTCTGCTGTGATTCAGATGGGTTTTCCTTTTTTTATTTAAAAAGAAAAAAGAAAGGAAATAAAAAACAAAGCAGTAAAATGGTACAAGTAGTATAGGATTTCAAGAAAAAATATACAGTAAGAAATCACTAGTTAATAGGTTACATATTGTCATCTTAGAAACAGTTGTCCAAAGTATAAAATTAAAGCATATAAAGTAGGCATTCATACAGTGAGATTGCAGACAGTTCCGTTCAATGATCCAACAAAAGCTCAGTAATATGGTTTTCCATCCTATACACTCAAACATACATGCAGTTATATCCCTTAGATCACCTTCCTTACCTCTCCTTTTCACAATAACAATTACACTTTTTGGGTTTTATGACTCCCACAGTTTTTATTACTTTTTTGAAGAGAATACAACCAAAAGTGACTAAACAAAACAGAGTCAGTTAGAACAGAACGGTGTGCATAGTACATGATGCAAAAATAGAATACCAGGTGATATCATCAGGTATAATAGAATTGATCAAAACAGTACAGAACAAGACGAATAAAACCTACACTGGAGACCTTACAGGATTTCAAAAAAAGATAATAGTCAAACCATAATGTGCATCATAGTATATCTTATTGCCTTCAAAGTGGTTGCCTATACCCTCAAACTTGATACTATCAAACAAAATAGAATATACAATAATCAGACAGAACAAGATGGGGAGAGCAATACTGGGGTTCAAATCAGGTTAATAGGAAAACAAAAAAGTTACTATAATATTTCCCGCTATTTTTTAATTTAGTTTTCCCTTAATTAAAAAATTAGAGAAAATAGATTAATTTGAAAAAGGTGGAAGATTGAGATAAAAGAGGACATGTAACAGAACATCACAGGTCATTACCGAACAATTTAAGCATCATTGTGTTTCACCACCAGATAATCTAACATAATAGTAGTCGCCATAGTGCCTCTTTCCTTGAATTATTTGAGTGTAACTTCGTATGCTATAACATCAAGCATATCAAGACAGTGTGAAGCCCTTCAAGAGAATGAAAGAATTACAGGGTATTTAGAACCAGCTAATAGAAACAACAGTTTCTATATTATCTCTTTGCCTATAAAAATTTTTGTTTATACTATCACATATAGTGAAATATAGCAAGATAGGACATGTTAAAGCCAGTGGAAACAGATGTACTACAGTAGCTTGATGAGACTTCAAAACAAGACGATATTAAATCAGACAGGAAATTTGCATCAGAAGGTGATTTTCTAAACTACAATACAGAGTTCCTCTGAACTAGGAAAGAGAGCTGAGAGGCTGCCGGTGACAACATATAGAGAAGCTCAGTCAAAGAAGACTCAGATACCAGAAACCCCATGTTGAGGGTGCACACGTCCAGCCCAGGAGGAAAAGCAGGTGCCTGAAGTTAGCTGGAGCCCAGTACTCAGGTGACCTGGAGGGAGCAGTTCAGGTGGAAGCTCCCCACAAGGACAGAGATGCAGGAAGTACAGTGTGATTGGATCCCTGTCCTGCCCAAGCTGTCCTACACTGAGAGTCTGGCTCAAGGAAGAAGGGTCCCATCTTGTGAAATGTGGTGACATTCTAAACGTGGGAGTAGAAATGTTATTTTGGGAAACAGACACTTGGCACTGCTCCAGGAACAACCTAAGGGCTTAAGAAGACAAGTTCCAGTGTCTCCCATTGTGTAATTGCTGTGCCATCCTGCTAGGATATACCAAGAAGCACCCAACAGAGACCTGACCTGAATGTTTATAGAAGACACAGTGTTGACATCAGAATTGGTCTACAAGATGATTCTTTGCAGGTTGGCTAAAGAGACTTGAATATAGGCTTCATTTTGTGTGCTGTTGTCTATTGCAGATATTTATGTTGTATCGCTTCCTTCAGGCGTCTGGTTCATTGCATATTTCACCCTTGCCCCACACCATTAACTTTGATTCTACTTGTTTCACAGACTCTCTTACATTCTCATCTGTCTCCCTGCCTTTGCACTTGTTTCCTTCAGACTGTGTTGCTTACAAATGCTCCCTCCTCAGCTGATCTCCTCCCATTCTCTGTTGCTCCCATCTCCCAAGATGCTGTCTTATAGCCATGCAGCATGCATGCTGTTAGACATTTCTTCTCCACCCCATCGACTTAACATGTTTAGCTCTTCTAATAATCTCATCTTACTCAGAAATAGCTGGTATCTCCCATTACAATTACTTGTCTTTTAGTCTGGCTCAAGGAAGGGGAATAGATTTCTCCTTTATTAGGTAAACCTGGCATGAGAAATTGTGAAATGACTCCTCTATGACTAGAGTAACAGAATGATGATGCTGTTCCTTGCTTGTGTGACCCTGCTCATCCTGGATGATTGACAAGATGTGCCTCTAGGTCAGATGCCTTTCCTTTCCATAGGGTTTATTGAGATTATCAAGGCATCCTCAGAATTTGGTTGCTTCATGCCACTTTTCTTGGTTTTTCTGCTTCAATCTCTACTCCTCATTTTTGCTTTAAACCTATAGGTTACATTCTGCTTCCTTTTGGAATATTCTGGGTTTTTGTTGAGGCTTTATTGCTTTGCCTATGTGAAAATATTTCAAGAGTCCTTTTCATAGTTAAGAAATTTGCTGAGTGATAAAGAAACTCACACTGACAACAATATACATATTGGAAGGTTTAAAGTAGAATGTGTTTATTTTCTCTCCAGAAGGGATATACAGCCCCATCCTCTTTTGAATATATTTCTTTTCTACCTACCTGATCTTTTGCATGACCAAGATGAGTGGAGCTGAGTTAAAAAGTGACAGTTCACAATGAGTAAGGAAGGGCTGTATGCTTTATACTTGCAAGGATTTGTGGTTGCTATCACCTGATTTTAATGTAGTGTGTTTATAAATATGATAGAAAAACTTCTCTTAAAAGATTAAATATTTATGCATCTTTATCAGCTAACATATCAAAACATTATAAGAACAGGGTTACAGATATCTATATTGCTTCAATATAACTTAGAATAAATAAAGCTATATTTCTATGGTAAAAGTGTTGATAATAAATAGATAAGGGTTATTACTCTATATTGAAGAAACTTATGACTTATGTATGAACATAATGTTCTATTTTGAGCGACTCCCTCCCCATGTGACACTCTACAGGTCACCTTCAAATGGTATGAAGTATATGCAGTACAAAGCCCGTAAAACTAACAGCTATTGAAAGTCTAATACTCAGTGAATTGGGATGTAAAATTTAGAAGGTAACAGAGAAAAACTGGTTCCTAGATCCCTCCCCATGGATTCCCATCTCCAAGATGTATACTGTTGTGATTTGACTTCATTTGTCCCCTGGGCTCTGAGATCTGAAAGCAAGAGAAAGACACCATTAGGCTTCCTGTGGAAAGAAAAAGATGGACAGTCAAAAGAAACAATCCCAACTATAACTTCCACCAATTTTGAAATCCAGTTTCATCTGTACAGATTCCTTCTGAACATTGGTTCTGAATGATCATTTATAATGGTGGTTTTCTCACTCTTTGGCCCACATTCCCAAAATGGCTAGCGATGTGTAAGACCTGTTTTCCTGCTTCATAGGAAGAATTTGAGGTGATTCTTCTTAGGGATTTGAGTATCCTTGAAGAAAGTGGCTTGTGTTTTCCTAACTGACACCTTGCTCTTTTCCATGAATTGAATATTTGGACTTTTCTGCATGACATGAACATCACTAATATTTCCACATCAGAACCACAACCCCACATGCCTAATGCCTAAGCCCAGGCTTCAATGTATTACCAAAATATTGACTTGTGAATTTGGCTAATTTCACATGGCCTAAAGCAAATGATTATTCCTCTGTCCAAATAACTTATCGCAATGTGTGTATGATAACAAGCAAAATCTATTATATAACTATCATTCGAAAAAACTTTTATAGCCTAACTTGAGGAGAGGTGTATTTCTACAAGGAGTGACATTCTTGCAGAATTAGAAAGACAGCATGTCCACACTAATGCTAGGATGGACACGCAATAAGGGATGATATTCCTTTTCTGAATATGTGACCTGTTCACCGTGATAGCTTCTTTTTAAACTTCGATTTCATTAGAAACAAATTTCCTTCTTTGCTCTCCCTGAAGAATGAAAAGCCCTGTACAAATGACACAAGGTAAAAGTACAACTTCTGGGATGTAATGAAGGCTATGAAATATTCAGCTGGAATAACAATCCACTTCATTCTCACTGTTATTGGACACATTTTCTCAGAGTGAAATCATTTCTACCACATCACTGCACAGGGGCAATCTGTTTTCGTGAGGTCTTAGCAGGCAGTGTCCCAGCATCTACAATACCTCTTCAAGGTCACATCTGTTGGTTGCTGTGATGTGGAGAGAGGAAGACCAACCTTGTACCTGGGCCTGAGCTGGTTCTGGATGTGTAGCAGTTGATGAGGTGGGAGGATCATGAGAGGAGGGCCGTATGTGGGTTCCCTGCATTTTGAAGATAGACAGCAGTAGCACTGTCTAAACCCTGGGGACACATACATACCTTCTTCGGGTGAATATCCCCAGGGGTCCAGGGATCCCTGAATGAAAGTACGATCTCTTCTCCACACCCAGAGCCCAGGATCATAAGCTTGGATCTAGAAAGGAAAGGAGCCCCTGAGAGAGTGAAGTCATCCAGGAACAGCACCTCCTTGTCCATGCTCCATTTCTTTCTGATCACCAATCCCCAGACTGTTCTGTGTCCATCTGTCTCCAGTCCAGCCCCACCAATCCCAAGCCCATTCACCTCTTCACACTCCTCTCTTGTCACCCTCAGGTCCCAGCCCATGCAGCAGATGAAATTGGAGCGCATCTTGTGAAACTTGGGAATCTGGGCCAAGTTCCTTCCATAGAGGAAGAAGAACATGTCCAGTTTTGCAAGCATGTTGTCTTCTTCCATGTCATTGGCCAGGTAACTGGGAAGGAAAGGAGGATACTGGTTAGGGACATGACCAGAAAGGAGCTGAGCCCCAACTTCACTGTGACAAAGGACAGGTGGTCCTCCTCCCATCAGGATCCTATCAGCCTTCCACTGTGCTGCTGCAGAACATGTATCTGTGGAGAGATTAGGGCTGCACAAGGTCCTTCTGAAGAGTCCTCCGACAGAACATCTGTGCAGAACCCGAGGTGGACTTCCACTCCTGTAACCAGATGATGACACCATCATCTTCCCTGACTCTTGTCCTTAGGCATAATGCCTGTCTGCTGACCACATGAGAAGCACCTGGAACAAATGACCTAGCCATAATTCTATGTCCATACCTCTCCTCCTGAATGCCCAGGATAGGGCACAGCTCAGAGGACACATGAAATCACTATTACATACATGTCTGTTTCTTTTGTGTTACAATCCCTCTCAGAGGATACACCATAGGTTTTGCTGAGCAAATGAATGAAGGATTGAAGGGCAGCTTGATCTGCAGGCAGAGGCGATAGCGAGTCTGCCTGGACTCACTGCAGTTCAGAAAGCACTTACAGAATGAAACTCACCACAGGGACTGCTTTCAGAATGCAAGTATAATTTCCCAAGGAGCAGCCCTCAACACTTGTCCCATGAAAGAATTTTAGGTAGATAGAAGCAGGGCAGAGGAATTAGAGTCTAAAATAATGTATCATAGTGGGACTTGACAAAACTGTGGGAATGCAGAAGTTGTGAAGGAAGCAGTCAGTTTAGGAGTTTTGTGTTTTGTTTTGTGTTCAGTGCTAAGAGTGAACGCAAGAGATTCTATGTTGATGTATATCCATGGTCTATTTAAAGATTTCATTGGATTTCATTGCTATCTTATTATGTTGCCAGGCATGGTTTAACTCTGGCATTTTCCTACCTTAGCCTCACAGTGCACACTGATTACAGGCCTATGCAAATGTGCCCATCTGTATTTTGCAACAGGTTTGCATTGGCTTGCCTCTGATCTTAAATTGTGGATCTGGAACCCCAGGATAGAAACAATCCTTGTAGTAGCTTTCTGAGTTTCATTAATACCATTGTGTGCCCCTATAGCCATCAAAGTTTGGATCTTTTAACCCAGTTGCACATTTCATAATGTTATTCAGTTTCAATGTTTTATTGATATACATGGGGCAAAAATGAGAGACAGATAATGGTTTGGAAGGAACAATGAAGGAAAAGAAATGGTGAAGTGGTTTGGTGACTAAGCTATTGTAGAGTGGGTAAGTTCAATGGCAGATCTCCAGAGAGCCTTGGTCTCCAGGAAATAATCAGCAGTACAGTAGCCATGAGGTAACCTAACTCTTGGAACGTCTTTGAGAAGGATTATCAATCAACAGAGCTAGAATTTGCTCCATGGCTTGTGGAATTACTTGTGAGACAGAAGCAGGGAGCGTACTACATGCATCCTGTGACTTGTAAGAAGGGCATGCTTGCAATATCAGTCTTTAAAACACACAAGGTAGGCACAAAAAGACATTTGGTTCTGCTCAGGAAGGAGGTGATCAGAATGGCCATTAGCATCTGCTTTTTGTGTCTGTGGGCTGAGGATCCCTGTGGGTTCCTTGGGTCTATCAGGTCTGTTTCCGCTGGTTGCACTCTTTGACATAAAAATGGAGTGTAACTTTTACAAAGGGAACCACTGGGACCTGTAGTGTGAAATCATTTTCAAAAGTCAGCAGCACCTAGAGGTTTGAAATTATAGGACAGATTAGAGTAACTTCCCCCATTCTCCGGAAGTGACTATGCAGGACAATAAGGAGAGACCCAGTACTCACAGTGCCAAGAAGAAATGGATTCTCTGGTACCGCCAGGGGAAGAGTCCAGCGCAGCTAAAAATAGGCGATGACCATGGCCAGGAGGTACTAGTGGGAAGAGAAGAGAGCCAGAGAGTAAGGGGGATGTGTGGCCACAGACTGGGAGACAGCAGCAGGGCCATGCGGAGAAGAGACTCCACTGCAGGCTGGGCTGGCAACTAGGGGAGGGTAAGGAAGTTTGAAGTTTCCTGCCACTGAGAGCATTCATCAGGAGAGAAGGGAAAAGGCAGCCCAGGGTGGCACCTCCAAAGGTGTCTTTGAGACAGGACATTGAAGTCATTTGAATGTGAAAGAGGTTCTTCAATTTAGAGCAAACATGTCCCACAGAGCTAAGGGAAGGGACCAGGTGATTCTGGCTGGAGCTGCCTGAGCTCATGTCCCAGGAGATCCAGATAGAGGAGGGTGTGCCAGGATGAGCAAAGCCTGCCAGCAAGGCGATGTGGAGGAATAAAGGTGCCTCCAGGGTGGGAGAGCAGGTGGAAGCTCCTGGAGGGTCTGCCTTCCCATGCTATGACATGGCCACTGCCTAGCCTAGGGGTTTTTAGCTTCACCTTATCAGAAGCCCTCAGGTTCATGTCCCAGGCCAGAAATCTGATGATGGGATCCTCTGTGAAAAGACCTCAGTGTTAGGTTGCAACTTGTGAAGGTTTTCACTGTCAGTGAGAAAACAGGGAGTGAAACCACATCAGGCTGGGAGAAAGTGCTGGGTAGCACCAGGTTCAGGCAGATGAGGGAGAAAGAAGATTTCCTGGGCAAGGGTGTGGATTCACTCCTGAGGCACCTGGAGAAGCCACTGAATGAGGAAGGGCTGGGTAACACCAATTATTTACAGGTTTTGACTGTAGAGCAGTCTGTGCTGGTGTCTCTTAGCAGATGAATGCTCCTGCTCAGAATTCATAACTGTCCAGGTCATTATCTCTTATGATCTATGCTTCTGGGACACAGCATAACCCTGCCAGTCCTCAAGTGCTATAACCATTTCCACACAGGAAAGGGAGCAATTCCTCAATGTAAGAGAGGCCCTCTGGAACCCAGCTTTCTGTTCCTATTTGGGGACATGTGTCACTGTCATTTATATGCCTGGGGCAGGATGACATCATAGCCCTCCAGGAATGGAGAGCTCGAGAATTACATAGTGTTTCCTTATATGGGTCACAGAGGTGACTGGCAGTGTCTGGTGTTCCTTGCAACTAGGTGAGTGGTGCCAGGTGGGGCCTCCTTACCCAATAGCCTGGTGAAGGCTGCATGGTGTTCAGGCAGCACTGAGGACAGGTGTTTCATTTTCTTCTTCTTTTTGAGGCCAGAAGGCTTCTCCAAGATACCTGTGTGTGTAAATGGCACAGGGTATAGATGTTCCCAAGACTCCTCATCTAGCAAGGACAGATACTGTTTCGACCGCTTGCGAGGTGGGAGCCTCATGTCTTCCCTGGGTGCTGAGTCACAGCACCGGGGTCCTCCCCCCTTCTCATTCTCTTTCGACTCCCATGACCACTCCATCTTCCATTTGTGGTTGGGAGATCGAGGTAGGAGGTTGGGGTTCCCCCAAAGATGTGAATCAGAGCCCCCCTGATGATCCTTGTCTTGCTCTGCCTCTGATTGGGTCTCTGAATCAGAGCTGTCTTTCTGCTTCTTCTGGGCTGGTGGGGGAGGCATGAAATAGGGCTCCAGTCCAGGCCCTCCATCAGAGAAACCCAGGAGATTCCCTTGCAGCTCTTCCTCAGTCTCTGAGAACCAGTCTCTCTTCCTGTTCTGTACACAGGCCAGAGTGGGAGGCTGGGTGCTTCTCCTAGGCCTGAGCAAAGAAATTGAGGCTCAATGTGTGAGTTCTCTCTTTGGAATTCAGCCTTTCACTATCCCAACTCAATTCCCTCCTATTAAAATTCCAAGTTTCTACCTATATTGTCCCCTTCAAAGCCATTGTGCCTTAGGTGATTGCCATTTTATCTCAGTTCTGTTTGCCAGTATCCCCTCACACTATGTGTATAACCACTTACTCATGTAGACTTTTTCACTCATACTTTGAGGGAACTCTGCTTGAGTCACAGCTTGCTGATGCATTGTTGGAGCTCATCTCCTAACACCTTTCCTGCTTGCCATGCTTTGTATTTATTGCCCATCGTGTTCCCACCTCCTGGCTTTTCTGTCCCCTCCCTTTGCCTTCTTGAATCCCTATTTCCTTTTCCTGTAGTCCTATGTCCTTACTAGTTCCATTCTCAGACCTCTTTTGCCTGCATCTCCTGCTAACCTGATTGTCCTGGGGTCTCTTTGTCAAATATGACCACCTGCAGGGCATATCCTGGAGATAGGAGCAGTGTGCTGCAATCCTCAGACTGGAAGAATGGTTCATCAGTGGCCATGACTTCTGCCAAGTGTCTTGCTGAGCTCCAATAAACAGGCTGAGGTCTGCCCACAGGCTATTTTTATAATTTGGTTGAACCAAAACCACTCTCCTTGATAGTTTGAGGACACAGACCACCAGTGGACAACAGCTCTCAGGAGCAGCTTTTCACCACTGGACTTCTAACCCCCAAGGAATTTGAACCTTCCAATCAGGGAGCCTGGAATCCTGTGAGGTCATCGCACCTTCTGTTCTGGTAACCAGTTTGAAAGTAAACTACATGTAACTGCCAGACTGGATATGGGGGAATCTATGGCCTCTCCTAACAGGCACCCAAACACTGTGTGTCATCCTCAAGGGCCCACTGGGCCTCTAGGTTCTTCTCTGCCTTCTCAATACATGCTGTTTATGTTCAGTGTCAACCCCAAGCATCCTATTGTCTATGCCTTTCTTCTTGAGTGCATAACCAGGTGAGGGAAGGATACTAGAGTCCCGGACATTTAGCGAGATTGGAAAGGGTATGACCCGCTGCAGTATGCCCTAAGAGTGGACAGAAGATCACAGGGACACAGAGGTGCTGACTGGCAAACGTCACTCCAAACATGCAATTTGGGCACGCTCTTCTTCGCAGTGTCCACTAGGCCTTTCTGTGTTTAGGAATATGTACTAGGGACACACATGCTCTCTTTCTTCACAGATGTTGTGGTTATAAGAAAACCCCAAAAGCTGTGCATTTTCAAGATGAAATTGTTAAGCTCTAAGTGGAAGATTACTGAAACTTTGTCACTACTTTGCAAAGTTCATGTATTTGCAGGGACCCTGGGCAGATGGCACACTGATGGCAAAATCAACTAGTAAGAATTATATTGTATTATATAGTTGTGGTTAGAGAATAGAGAGGAAAAGCATATTGTTATAGTGAAAGCTAAGTGGAACCCTAGTAAAATGTAATTTCAAAGTCGGATGAAACCCCTACTCAAAAGTGAGTGTGCTTCTCAGAATCACTGCCTCTCTGAAGGTTTCCAGGTAAAGAAGGAACTGTTGTATGAAGAAATCCAAACTCCAACTGAGAGGAAGACCAGGGACATGCGTTAACGAGAAGTTTTCAAACATTAGCCCTTATCCAGGGAAAGATTGTCCCTTGCCTAGAACTCAGTGAAGTACAGAGTGATGGGAAGGTCTGTGTGCCAGTGTTTCAGTGCTTGGCATGACGGCTGTACATGTACCTACAAACACTTAAGTTGCTAAGACTGACTGCACTAAAGCTTTGTTTTCACTGTTCTTCCGATCTCTGAGTAAATCTAACAAAATAGCGAAAAATATTTGCATGGTTGCTGCTTCCAGCACTGCTCTTGAAGTTTCCAGGAGGAGGAAATGGGATGGCAAAATAAGGAAATAAATGAGAGCTATCCAATTCAGTGAAAGTCCTCTCTTTTGCAACTTTGTATGATTTTCCCTCTGTCAGTGAACAAGCACTGCATAATTTTTACCAGGGAACTGCTTAATTATTCATCAATTGGAGGTTTGTCCAATAATTTCTCCCCATGCCGAGGGGCTTTTATTTATCCTAAGAACTTTCGATAACCTAAGAAAAATCAGTATCATTTTGACTAGTTGGAAACCCAAATGGAAGCATGCTTCATTAAATCTGTTAACCAAATTAAATTATGAACAAGTGAGCGAAGGATGCAAACTAAAAAAGGGAAAAAGAAAAAATTGTTGAGCTCAGTTAAAAGCAGCTGTTCATTCATTGAAAAAATGGAGAAACAAGTGCACAGCTTAACAGATTGGACAAACAGACAGAGTGCATTCAAATATATTTTTGGCCAAAATGAATTATAATAAATTTTTATAATTTAGGATTTAATAGTTTAAATAGCCTAGTTAGTTTTTGTTGTAGCCCACTTAGTGGATACCTCATGAGAAGAATTTAATGAACAAAATCTTTCATGTATAATCACTACACAGTTTTGTATTTTATGTTGCTTAAGAATACTTGTAACTTTTGTGTTACATCGTTCATGTAACTTTGAGCTCAGTTATCTCCATGCACTCTTTCACTTTCTTAGATCTTTGGGTCCCATATTTGGCTACCATCTCCAATTCCTCCAGTTGGTCCCAGGTCAGGCCTAACCCCAATCTTTTCTATTGACTGTAGAGCAGTCTCTGAGGCATCATTGTCATAGAACTGAATACTAGCTTCTTGAAAGCAAATCAACTCCTTCTCCAGGTCTGGGTCCATCCTACAGCCAACTGGCAGGTCCTGGTATGCTGATCAGGGTCATTGTTTCACAATTTGTTGATCCTGTTCCTGGTTTCCTTGGAACTGTTTGCATGAGGCAGAAGCATTTTGTTGAAAGTTGGCTTGGGAAACAGAAGCCTGTTGAATGGCATCAGAGGGAGTAATGGATCAGATCATGGCACTGAAATAAAAAGCAGCAGAGTAAAGCAGAGGGAGGAGAGTAAACTCCCTTTCTCCCCAGGTTTTACCCGCCAGGGCAGGAGCAGCATGCACAGGATGTGCCCTCCTCTTGCATAGAATGAAGATGCTTTCAAAAGGATGAACCTGGCCCCCCAGGGACTCACTCAGCCAGCTTCTATGCTTCTGGTGGTGACACAGTGTATCAACCATTCCAACCTACCCCTCCTCAACTTGCAATCAAACAAATGCTTGAAGTCAGTTTCCAGACACAAAGCATGGTTGTTTTCATCCTGTCAGAAGTTGAACCTCACAACCTAAACTTAACAATCTTTAAGAAAGGATATTAAGTCTGCCCACAGTACATTACATTTGAACCATAACATTTTGCCTTTGCAGCTGAAACAAGTTACAGTGTTCCTAAAGCCTCCCTGGGCTGGGCCAAGCTTCAGGCTTGGTGGAATTCTTTGGGTCCTTCCCCCACCCAGGAACCTGTGAAAATTCATAAGGATAGCAGAAAGCAGCCCTTTCTTCCCATTAAATAAGTCTTAAAAGTCAGTAGAGGTCCTGAACTATTTATTTGTTCTGGTTTATGCTTCCCCTACCTTTATTCTAAGAAGCTTTCTGACTTCCTCCCAAGTATGTGGATTTACAGTTCCTCCTTCTGGAAACAAACAAATGCGAGAAATTTAGCAAGTTATGCAGTGTCAGTGCAATGAAAAGTGAACATGGATAAAAGAAAGCAGTAAACAAGAAAAGACCTAAATACTTGTGGAGTTTTACTGACTATGACTTTGTAGAAAGTATGTGTAAAATAAATAACAATTTTGAAAACCCACAGTTTTAGAAGTCACACTACCATATATCAAGACTTACTACAAAGCCAGTGAGACAGTGATCCACTGGAGCCAGCCTGTTACCAACCTGCGAAAGGCAGATGTTGAATTTTAAAAGGTTTTTGAGGTTGACTGTTGCCATATTGGTTACTTGAAATTGTTTATTGTTAGAATATTTTATTAAACAAAAATCTGCAAACCACAAATGAGGACCACTCTACACACCCGCAGCCACTAGGAGTCTGCTTTGTGGAGCAAGGCCATGCCATCTTAGGGTGCTGTCTGAGGTTGACAAGGCTGTGGCAGGTCCTGTTAGAAATCTCCTAGAATAAGTCAGCCTTCCATATCAATGTTGAATCTATGCCAAGTGGCCCAATAATATCCTCATCTACACCTGGTAGAAGAGTTTATTGATGGGACTGATGGCAGCTGTGCTGTTCTTATGGGCACAGCAGGGCAATCTCTGGCAGCATCCCTTACGCCTGCAGGTGAAACAAGCATCCCTGTTTTGTCCTTTCCAAGAGTCATAGGGAGCTGGAGATTTAGCTCAGCGGCATAAGCGCCTGCCTTGAAACACGCAGTCGTGAGTTTGATCCCTCATACTGATAAAAAGGAATAAGACAAAAAAAGTTTTTTAAAAAAGTCATCAATGCTGCCAAGGTAGCTCCCTGAACATATTAGGGCTGAGCATCTGCACAAATTTGAATCATCTAAGCCAGTGTCCCCTATTGTTTTTTCTTAAAGCCTCTTTATCATTCCTTTGCATTTTTGAGACCAATTGTTGAACAAATAATTTAAAATATAATTCTGTTTTATGAAGTGTGGAGATCTTAGTCTGTGATGCAGCAAAATTTGCCTGAACTGAGAAGGTGGGGATTACCACTTGTAGCTCAGTTAAGGTTATCGGGAGTGTCTCACCATTATTTTTTCATCTTGGGACTTGATTTTAAAATAGTGCTCTGAGCCAAATCCTCCATGATCTTCCCAACAAACTTAAAACCATTAAAGCGCTCCCTAATGCAAGTCAAAAAAAATAATGTAAATACAGAAATCAAGAGTATGACAAACAGTTCCATACATATTTGTGGTTCTTGAGAATCTGTCTGTACCATGTTTTAACCCCTGATAAATGCCCTTTGGCCCTAGTAAGCAGGGTTTTCCTTTTGGCCCCAGTGAGCCCATTTTTTTTTGAGCCCCAAGTTTTATATTTCAGTATCAAAACACTTCTGTGATACTGATTTTATCAATGTACTTCTCCCCCTTTTGCCCACACAATGAGAGGTGTCGCCTCACCCACTGTTTCTTTCTACCCTGGAGCCATATTTAGCACCAGTATGTTGCATCCAGCTCAGCTTCTCAAGTTCCTGTGGGGAAGGAGGGTGAGAGGATGGGAAATAAAGACAAGATGAAGGCTGTAGTCAGGTGTCTAATGGGAGGAAAGGATTTGCTCAACCACCACAGTGCATTTATTTATAGAATTGGGAGTTGGATGTTCATTCAGCCCCTCTACTTGGCAACTTTGTGTGGCTCACTTGAGCACCTCATGTTTTCAGAGCTGGAACAACTTGTTTACTTGGAGCTGGAACAGCTTGTTTACTTGGCTCACCTCAGGCCCTTGTGTTCTCAGGAATGGCCTTGCTTTAACCCTGCATGTGTGATCAATCTCCAGCTTCATTGCTTTCCACACTGGGGAAATATTTTTAAAACTGTAACATGTAAAGAATATCCAATAATGGGAAACATAAGCTGTTATGCAAATGAAGATTCCATAATGCCAGTTTTCTCTAGCTGATGTGTGGGTTCAGAGAAATCCCAACATGATTGCCTTGCAGGTCCTTTTGTAGGGAATGATGGTGGGGTCATGTGGTGTCTGTGAGGAGGAAGTTCTCAGTATGCACAACAAGAAGCTCCAGGCATAGATACAGTGAATGTTTTCCACTAGATCCTTTGTCCCCAAGACATGCTGTTGTGATACTGAGTATACTGTGGCTCAGCAGGATGTTCCAGTGCGTTTTCCTGATTCAACCGTGGAAATAGCCCTGTGTCCTTACGGTGAGGAATAGTGGTTTCCTCATTTTCTTTTCCAGTTTTTGAGATGGAAGTTGTAAATGATTATCTTTTGGGTTTGATTTTTCTGTGTGTGGTGTTTTTATTTTGTTGTTCTTATATGTAATCTGAAGTTTTGGTTATTACCATTTTTCTGCATTGTAAGTCCCTTCTTAATAATCCATTCTCAATCTTCCAGGCCTCTCTTTGTGAGTATAGTGGGTCCTTTCTCCAAGACCCTTGAACTAATTATTAGCAGAATCAAATATGAAATCCTACATTTCAGGCTGAGGGCTTAGCTCAGCTGTGTAAGTGCCTACTTGGCAAACATGAGGTTGTGAGTTCAATCCCTGGTACAAAAAAAAAAAAAAATTCCCACATTTCAATAGTCTTTGCAATGACTAGGAAAAAATCTATCAATGAATACTGCATTTTTCTTCTAAAAAAACTAATAGTTTATTTAGTAGCTGTTTGTAACATTTCAAGTAAAATAAAAGTAGTTGTTGAATAACTTTTCTACTCATTACAGTGTTAACATACAAGTGGCCAGCATCTTGCTATACAACACAGAACTCTTAAAAATCGCTATAGAGCCAGGTGAGGTTAGGCAGGCCTATAAACCCTGTGTGCTGGGTTGTCATTCAGTGCGGTTTCTGGGATCCATCCAAAACAAAGCAAAGAAAAAAATAACTCTTTATAGTTTATTTATACTTACATAATAAAATTAAGATTTGATATTTTAAAAGCTAAATCTGTTGCATAAAGAAAGAATGATAAAAATTTGTCTTCTAACTTACTAGAAATCATACACAATGCCTTTATCTCTCATATGGTATATCACTTTGTTTTAAGGTTTATATCTTACTTTGTTTTTTTGTTTGTTTGTTTGTTTGTTTTTGTTGTTTTTATCAGTACCAGGGATCAAACTCACGACCTCCTGCTTGCATGGCAGGTGCTTATGCCGCTGAGCTAAATCTACAGCCTCTTAAGGTTTATATCTTAAGTAATGACCTTTTTAAAGACCTAGATTCCTCATGGTTTACTAGCTTCTCACCTGATTTAGGGAACAGAAAACAATGTTATAACACTTTCTCTTCAGAAGTAAGCAGACATGATCAGGCACACAATACTACAGTATGACATTTACTTCAAATGGTGCCACCCAGTCAGGGTCCTGTCTAATACTGAGATTATGTAAACTTTATCAATGATGACAGTACTGCCTCTCTAAAAGGTCAAGAATTTTACTGTGTGGTAAAAATATACATTCATGTTCATGGTAAAAATGTGTCTAAATGTAAGCACTTATTTGCTATTTATTGTATACTTGGAGTAGTTATTTAGTAGGATTATTTCTGTTATCTCTGGTATATCTGATACCTTTTACTTCTTACTCTTCTTTTTATCATTCTTAACTTTGTATTTTGTAAAGTATATATTTTGTGTTGTATGATAAACTTGTAAGTAATTCATTTATCAAATAAATTGTGCTTTGATTTTGTTTCTTGCATCATTCCATATTCTCATCTTGTCCTTATGAATCTTAAAAGAAATGCACATATTCCTCCTTGTTAGTTGTGACTTTCTGAAGTAGACAGAAGTGAGAAAGATTTGAAATTCTTGTGGATTGATTTGCACTGTTAGCAGACATATTTTCAATTAGACAAAAAACAACTCTAAATTATACTTGGTGCTGGTAGATACTAGAAATCCTTAATGAAAGAATAACACTGACAAAAAATCAGTATTATGAAATACTTAGTCCCTATCAAATAATTTGAAGCAAGGCTTTACATACTAAGTATTTTCCATTTCCTGGCATTTTGAAAATGCAGTGAAGACATAATTGTCTCCCTGACTGCAGGTAACCAAACATCATGTCAGGAAGTAAGAAGTACTCACTGTAGGAGTCTTGATGAAAACAGCAAAGTATCAAGAGTGTGTAATTTACATTGTGTAAAATGAAAGTGGGATTTGGTTTGTGTTTAATGATAAAATACTGTAATGTTTAACAAATGGTGCTATCTTCTCCATGAGTGTTGATTTTATTTTATTTTTAAGAGAATAAAACAAAATAAAGCAAAGCAGAACGGAACAGCGCAAGCAACACAGGACTTCAAAACAAGACAACAGGATATCAACAGTGGCTACCATAATACCTGTTTTCTTCAAAATAGTTGACCATACCTTCACACACAATAATGCCAAACATAGAAAAATAGTATAAAATGAATCAAAAGAATGGAAGCATTACAGGACTTTAAAACCAGAAGAAGGAAATCAACAGTGGTACTATAATGTCTCATTTTCTTCAAAAAAAGTTGTCCATACTAGGACACTTA
The DNA here is from genome assembly GCF_034190915.1 of Cavia porcellus. Taxonomy (NCBI): domain Eukaryota; kingdom Metazoa; phylum Chordata; class Mammalia; order Rodentia; family Caviidae; genus Cavia; species Cavia porcellus. The sequence continues at coordinate 19,793,237 of NW_026947506.1, forward strand.
ATAAAATCAAATAGAACACAACAGTAGAACCAATAACAACAAAAGGATAAAAGCATGATGGGATTTCAAAACAAGATGATAGGAAATCGGCAGTGACTCATTTCTTCAAAATAGCTGTTCATACTGTCACACATACTAAAATAAAAAAACCAGAATAAAATCATTTAAACAAATCAATTAAAGCATTGTAAGACTTCAAAGCAAGATAATAGGAAACCAACCTTGATTACAATAATACATCCCATTATGTTCAAAATAGTGGCCAATACCAGACAAAGTAAAATCTTCCAAACCTAACAGAATTGTGAACACAATATGAGAGTTCAAGGAAAGACAATAAGAAATTAACAGTGGTTACCATCTTTTCCTCCCAGGTATTTCCTACCCTATCACTTTTACAATAACTATTTTGCTTTTTGGATTCCATCATCTCCTTCTGTTTTTTATGCTAGGGTTCACTCATATGAGTTCACACTGTTTTGCCCAAGAACATGATCTCCAGTTGTATCCATTTACCTACAAGAACTTCATAATTATTCTACTTTATAGCTGGGTGGCTTTCCATTGCATGAAAACACCCTATCATTCTTATCCATTCTGTGATTGATGACAAGTTACTCTTGCTCTTTTTCTGGTCTCCTGACATATGGAACGATTGTTTTCTCTCCTTTTTTTTCTCATAGATTTTCAGTCTATGAATTTCCTTTCCAGTTCAGTGTGTTTTTTGTATACAGTATATTGATGGCTCTTACTTCTTGATCCACTCTCCTTGTATTTCTTTTTGTTGTTGAACTGAGGCCATCTACATTAATGGTTACAACCATCATACATTGGTTCACTTCTGCCACACTCTCCTCCGGCCATTAACCCTCTACTTTTACCCTTCATTCAATTGCCTGTCTTGTTTGGTGATCATTCTCTGCAGCTATGCCTGGAATCATAGTCATCTTTACCTTTGAATCTCCTCTAGTACTCTCTGTAGGGTTGGTTTTGTGGCCATGAATTCCTTCATCTGTTCTTTATCATGGAAGCATCTTATTTTTTCCATTAGTTTTGAAAGATAGTTTTTCAGAGTAAATCAATCTGGGTTGGAAGTTGTTTTCTTTCAGGATTTGAAACACTTCATTCCTAATTCTTCTTGAATTGATGGTTTGTGTTGACAAGTCTGTTGTGATTCTGATTGGTTTTCCTTTTAGGTGATCTGTTACTTTCCTCCAACAGCTTTTAATGTTCTATTCTTGTACTGAATTGCTGGGATCTTGACTATTATTTGTTTGGGTGTAGATTTACTTTGGTTATGGCTAGTTGGAATTCTATATGACTCAGTTATCTGCATGCCAGGTCTTTTCCCTGTGTTTGGGAAATTTTCTGCTATTACTTATTCAAATAAAACTGCACACTCAAAAGAATTTAAGGGGCGAAGTTCACTGAGGGGCCCTGCTCAGCAGGTCAGAGGTCTTCTGATCCCTAGATGTGGATGTTGATCAGTGGAGGTGGCAAGAAAAATTCTTAGTACTGCAAATGTGGTATTATTATTACAAAAGGATATTTATGCCAGCTAACGCCAAAGAGATGACCATTTTCCAGGCATCTCTCCTCCATGTTTAGACATTCCATTTACTATTCTCCACAGGACTATGGGTGAGTGCCATTACTACTTCCATTTTACAGGCTAGAGCTGAAATACATTGCTCATAATCAAAACATTGTGGATGAATGGAGGATTGTCTAGGCAAATGGGCTTGGCTCTGATTGATGGTAAAGGAACAGTGTGAATGCACTTCTGGATGGCAGAAACTCCAGGTGCTGTGGAAGGGAATAAGAGGACATGGGTCCACTCATGTCAGTAGCTGAGAAATAGAAAGCTGTCCACAACAGTTGTGTCTACTGCCTTCAAGTGAAAATAAGTTAGGTTAGAGGAGAACACCGCAATCTGTAAGGAAGATGCAATTCAACCATTAGTTATCTATGATTGAAACACTTCCCATTCCCCTCTCCTAGATTTTTTCTCTTTGACTTATACTTCTTGGTTCTCCTTGGCATTGCCATTCCCTTTCTGAGACCTGGAAGTAGATAAATATTTTCCTTCCAAGACTTTTTCTTGTCCTCTGCTAGGCCTACAAGCTCTTCCTTATCCTAGCTCCAATATCCATGCTATTAGGACACTGAAGTGGACTGGGGAAGTGAGAAAAAAGGAGATAAAGAGAGCCAAGGATCTCCCACACTTGAGTTGATGATAAAGCTGCACACTCAAAAGAGCATCTACAAACAGGGGGATTCAAGTGGTGAAGGCCCTGACTACGACTCAGGCATCTCTCCACAATGTTTTTAACATGCCATTTGCTATTTTCCTGCAGAACTATTAGTACAATATTTCTTCTGTACAGGATAAAAGTGAAATAGGTTTCTCACAATGTCTCCATTCGTGTCAAGGGGTAGGTTCTTCACAGTGCCATAAGTGGGTAAAAGGATTTCCTGAGGAAATGGGCTCAGCCCCGATTAATGATGAGGGAACTGGGTGCAGATCTTGGTGGTAACCAGAGGCTCTGGTTGCTGTGGGGAGCTGCTGGAGAATGTGGGTCTAGCTCACCTCAAGACAGGACAGGAGAAATGGGGAGTAGCAAAAAGAAGATGGCTGGTTCCATGTTCTTTAGAGGAGAAATATTCCTTAGCTCAAGACAGGATACTTCTATATATAAAAACAATAGTGCAGATAAGCCACAAAGAAATCACCCATATGCAAAGACAAAAGACTCACCACAGAAATTCAAGACGTTCTACACCAGTTCCAGAGAGCCCACTTGTAAACATGTCAGTTCCTTCAACATTATTTCCAATATTATTGGTTACCCAATAACACTTCATTTACAAACTAATGACTGAGACATAGGCTCAATAATATTTTTAAACTTATAGACTCTTTACCTGTATTCCCTATGAACATACACTGAGTACCATTGCTAGTGTTGTAGTCAGGGGTTACAAGAAGTACAATTACATACGGGACACATAATTTATAGTATTTTATTACAGCCACTGAAAGAGTTCAATACAAGAAGTGGAGAAGTGCCAGGCATTTAGTTCAGTGGTGTAAGTGCCTGCCTGGCAAGCATGAGGTCGTGAGTTTGATTCCCCACACCAAAACAAAAGTGCAGGAAATCTTTACACACACTAAGATCCAAGGAATCCATTTGAGGTCCTGGATTCTACAGCAGTGTCCTGCATGAGTCCAGCTGAAGACCTCGAGCCCACAACAATATCTCATGCAAGTCTGTTTCATAGAAAAGTGACACTGTGGTGAATGTTTACCTGGACAATAAAGCCATTAATTAATACCCCAACCTTTAGTTATCTTTATGTCTATTCTCTTGAAATCTTTCTACTTATATTCACCCCGCAGTGGTTCTGCATGTCGGGAGGCAACGGAGGTGTTTATGTCAGAGAATGCCTGCTCTCAGTGAGCTCTCAAGCTGCTCAAGGAAAGTGGGTAAGAAATTAGTAACACCCCTGGAGGAAGAGGAGGAGAAACAATGTGACGGTGCAGCAGTACAGAAGTTGGGGTGTCCAAGTAAGTGTACCTTTTAGCATAACAAACCATGGCCTGTTTATGGGTCCAACACAGGGCCTTCCCACTAAGCAAAATCCCACGTTACTAATTATAGTTTTGAAATGAGGTCTCACTAAGTAACCCAGTTACCCAGATTGGACTCAAGCTTGTGATCTTTCTGCTTCAGCCTCCCAGAGGGCTGGGATTATAGGCATGGACTAACAACCCCTTCAGCTTTTATATAGAAAGGGACTTTCCTGACAAGTTTCTTCAGATGTAGCTCTTGGACTGCCCTTCCACCTTCCTCCCTGCTGTTCCCCTTCCCCACCCTCCTCTACCCCCCCCACTGCCTCTCCTCCTTCCTCTTTTTCTTTCTCCTCCCCCACTTCCTCTTCCCCTTCCCCCTCCTCTCCCTTTTCTTGTTCCTAGGGATTGAACTCAGGCCTTTTCCAGCTCTAATGCAGAAACTCCACCAGCCCCTCTTTCAGCACTTTATTTTTTCCAGTACTTTAATTATACCATCCCACTGCCTGCTGGCCTTCATAGCTTCTGATGCGTAATCAACAGTTAACTAGGTTCACTTGCTTGTTACAGTCACTTCTGGGACTTTTGAGTCCAGTCATTGTATTAGGGCCCACCTCAAAGAGCGCATTTTAGCTTGCTCATCTCTGTAAGTGCTTCCTAATACAATGACCAGTGTCTCCAAAGGAAAGGGAAATTTGGACACAGACATCTGCATGTGTCAAGGCGATACATCTAATCAGCAACAAACACTAAATCTGGTCAGCTACTATTAGAAACTAGAGGGGAAACAGTGGGATGATTTCCCCTCACAGTCCCCCAGAGGGGCCAGCCCTGCCACACCTTGCCTTGGCCTTTTGTCCTCCCTAGATATGTGACAATTTATTTCAGCCACCCAAATTTATTGTTTACTTATGGCTTCCTACCCATCCAGGGTGAAACTTAGGTACCCCTGCTGTAAATCACATGCCATTAGAGCCTTGAAGGGTTAGTAATAGAAAGCAAGTTGAACTGATGGCTGGCACAGGGTGTCTTCTGGGCAGAAGAAACAGGATCCACCTATGTTAGGCTTTTAATTCATTTTATAATGCTCGGACATCTCATGGAGCTTATGACCAAGGAGGATTACTCCTAGGAGATTTCATTCTTCTGGAAAGTGAAGAGTGTTTTCTACAAATGCATGCTTTCCTATAAAAACCAACCCATCCTGAGTCCATACCCCCAGTATCTAACTTATCTCTACTAGGCAATATTTAACCCGCACTAGGCAATATTTGCTCTGAATCAATGGGACAGGCAACTATGTATCAGGCAACTAGGGATCTCCCCAACAATCAAAGCCCAATCAGATCATTCAGATTTAACAACTCTTAAGCTGCCTTTTCTACCTTGGCTTGCTGTTCCTTCTGAGAGCCCAATAGAGACTCTGGCTCAGGCTCTCCCCTCATTCTCCTCTTCTGCTATATGACTCACCCCAGAGGGTTCCCTTTGGTTCTGCCTGGCTTGGGAAACCTCCTCTCTGAGACCTGGAAATTCCTAAATGTCTTCCTTGGAGTGCCTAAGCCTCATTCTTGTCCCCTCCTGGGCCTGAACACTATTTCTCATCCTTTCTCCAACATCTGTACTCTTAGAACACTGTAGGCTTCATGGACTAGGGCTGCTAGAAAACAGGAGAGAAGCAAAGCCAAAGATTTCACTCACATTCAAGAGGTGATGATGGAAATTGCACTTCAAGAGCAGTCTCCTTAAATGGGGAGATTGAAGGGCTGTGGGCCACCTGACGGGCCCTGCACACCAACACCAGAGATACTCTGAAACTAGGGATGATGGTCAGTGGTGGTAGCAGGTATCAACTTCCTAGCAGCAACGATGAAGAGGGGTTGTCATTAGCAAAGGAATGTATGCCAGCAAACACTTGGGAGATGACTTTGTTCCAAGCATCTCTCTTTAATGTCTTGGACATTCCATTTACCATTTACAACAGGCCTATAGCATATATACCATCAGTGTTTCCATTTTACAGATTAGAGGTAATGTACAGAGTTCACAATCTCACATTTGGTGTCAAAGCATATGTTGAAGGAGCTGTGGATGGAAGGAGATTCAAGAGCACGCGCAAAAACAACTAAAAGCAAAAAAAGAAGAACCATGTAGCTAGTCTATCTTGAGTTACTGGAAAAAATTTAGTGCTCTCTGAAAACACATCTGAGTTTAAGATAATGGGTGGATCTTAGAAGTCGAGTATCACCATGATGCTTTCTTTGATCTCAAATTTATGAATTGGTGTCCCTGGTCATATAAAGTGTCCAAATAGAAGTTCCTTATAGGGAAATAAAGTAATAAATACATCAAAGATAATAAAAAGATGTAAATATCTATTTTGGTATATCTATTGTCTCTCTTCTGTATACTTTATATTGATTACATATGTTAACTCAATTATGCTCAACAACACCACAAGAAAGGTATATATTTTTAAAGATTCACAGAAGGACAATATTTTAGTAGGTTTTTCTAGGATTTCTGGACAGATAAGTGGTGTGTTTCCTCCTAAGGGAGCTACTGAGTATAGGGAGGCACTGAATAATATAAAATTCCTTTTTTACGAGTATGTCCTTACATCTTCATGTCAGGAATTTTCACTTATTAAAAGGAGTAAGTCCTGGCTTATTAAAAATGTTGTGAGTGTTTATCTGAACAGGTAACTCACTCATCCACAAGCTGACCTGAAAAGTCTTTTTCTGAGTTAGTGTGTATACCAAGAAGAGAAATAGGATGAATCAACTGGATCCACAGTCCCTGAGCAATCTGGTTGGGGAAGGGCACTGACCTGATCCAGGTAAAATAGGGGTGGAATCAGTGTGATGCTTGGAAAGAAGGAAGCACAGGTTCAGGTTATGGAGTGCCTAAGGATTAGGTCACCCTGGAAAGATACAGCAGTGTAAGGCAGGATAAAGGGGAAAAGCCAGAGGGGACCCACAACCCCAGGATCAAAGGTTCCTTGATTTGAAAGATGTCCTTTGGTACCTGGCAGGTAGAATCAAGTATCTTTGTAGCAAACCAAAAAATAGCACACAAAATACTGAGAATAACTAAAAATTCTTGTAAAGGTTCAAGAGAGCTAGTAATTCTGTGTGATCTATACACCTTTCTTCACTGAGGCCTTCACTGAGGCCAAATAAGCTTGCCAGCTGACATAGGCCCACACTTGCTGGTAACCCCAAAATATTGCTTACTGGTTTCAATCATGTCCCTAACATTTCTGAATAGGAGGATTGAGGCATACCATGAAACAAGTGGGAAAAAATGTAGCGAAGTCTATGTACCCTTAGGTGGGGAACTGGGGTAGGGCAAAGCAAGCTGCAGAACAGTTTGTACAACAACATGCTCTCATGAGAAAAGCGAGAACCTCAAATGGTGAATGTCCTTTCTGAAGGGACATGCAAATACATATATAGTAAATGCATAAAATTTATGTGTATGAATATATACATAGGCATACGTTTAAATGTGTATTTGTATGTATGCAGGTATTCCTCATTTAACACCCTACCTGTTTTGTTGTTGTTGTTTGTTTTCTTTTGTTTTTTGGTACCAGGAATCAGACTCATTGACCTGCACTTGCCAGGCAGGTGCTATGCTGTTAAACACCTTACCTGTTAAATGGCTATTTGGACTTAGCACCTCTCTCCCCTCTCCCTCTCTATATCTGTATTTGTCTATATCTATCTATCTATCTATCTATCTATCTATCTATCTTGTTTATAGAGCCTCATTGTCTTTTTTGGTACAGTATACTTCCTTTATGCAGTACTATAACTTTTGTTGATCGTACTGTGTGATACTGTAGTTTTATGTTGTTTTACATACAGTACTTTGTAAGAGTTATGCAAATAAAAGTACAATCAGGTTGGAGTTTCCTTTAACCATTTCTGTGCCTTAAATTTGGTAATGTAGAAACTATACAATTCCTTGTTTAGAGACCGATTTGTTGGAACAAAACACAGTTGTTAAATGAGTATCTGTACATATAACGTACAAGTATATATTTATATATAAATGTATGTTTTCTAATAAACTATATTTGGCGTCTGTATTTTTATTGTTTCACGTATGCTGTTTTATATATTGTCTACTACTTGCATGTATACATACATTTATGCACACATATGCAGTATGTGTGTTGATGAATTTTAAAGCAGGACACCAGCTGCTACTTCTGATGAAGAGAAAGACTGGACCTCATGGTCAAAGAACTTGAGCTTTTCTATAGGGCAACCCAGAGGGGTACAGGGATGATGCAGGGTTCTCCTGGACAACTCAGTCCCCAAACCCTGCCACCCACCTCCCTGCCAGCCAGGCGCGCTTCTCCCTCAGCTGACTCCGAAACCTCGCTTTCCTCCTCCCGACAAAGGGTCACACTCACATCCGGGGTAAATTTCCACCTGCCCTACAGTCCCTTGGGTCAGTGGGAAGCCTGAGGGTGGCCCTGGAAGTGTTTCTGAGCAGGCTCCTGGAAGGGCAAGGCCAGTGTCTAAGGCGACCAGCAGTTTTGGACCAAAAGCGCACAGCAGAGGGTAGCGCGGTGTGGGCTTGGCAGCCTGACAGCATTGCTCCCAGCCACCGAGGGCTCCCCGCAATGGGAGTGTGTTCAGCTCACCTTAATAGGCTTGAAATTGAAACCCTTCTCCTAAGTCTGCTTCGGGAAGAGTGCAAGTAAGCTAGAATGAAGTCTCCTGGAGAAAATAACGGTATTGGAGAAGAGTTATGTCAGTTATAAAAGTGTCAGTCCTGTGGGTTAGAATCACCGACGCCTCCTTTGCAAAGGAAGGACTGAGGCACAGGGTGAATAACGTGTTTACAGTCTCAGCTAGTAATGGCAGGGTTCCCTGCCAGCATTAAATTGAGTAAAGATGTTATTTTTAGAATTTAGAACATCTGAAGGGACTGGAATCCCTTTCAACTGGGGAGATGGTCAAATATATTACAGAATATGTTGTTTGTAAAATACTGCTACAACATAAAAGCTCCCCAAGACATTGGAGAGGGCAACAAATGTCAAGTTGTAGAGAAACACATACTTAATAATACTTATAAACAAATGCAAAGCCTGCAAAACTTTTATTTTGGTATACATCTTTTTATATGAATAGACAATGAATATAGGTATACTATTTAATAGAAATAACTAGAATAATACACATTAAGCTGACAGCAGTGAGTTGGAGGAAGGGATTCATAAAGATTATGGATGTTATGAGAGAACTTCCTCTTTATGCACAGTGTTATTTCTCTTTGTAGGAGTATGGTCAGAAAATGGTGTATATATATAATTTTTACATAATAAAAATTAATTACAAAACAACTAAAAACCAGATCATTTGAGAAACCACTGTAACAGATGATACTGGAATAGTTCTAGAATTAAAAATTCACCTTTAGTGGGAAAAGATGTAAAGATCATGAAACTATGAACATAAGAGTACAACATTCTCAGCAACCCTGAAAGAAAAATTTAGAAGTAATTATAAGTGGGACAGTATTTCATTGTTTAGTACTAAGAAACTAAACAAACAAACAAACAAGAGAATGTTACCTGAAACTGGTCTAGGACTACAATCTATAGCTCATATTAAAACAAACACAAAACCTGAGCAACACTGAGCTCTCAAAGTTTTCTGTTGAAATACTTATAATACTTTATAAAATCTTGATTATTTCTTACATCTCTTTTCATTGTCATTTACTTTTAAATTTCAAAATTTTTGAAAAAGGACCTAGCTATGTAGTTCAGGCTGGCCTTGAACACACTATGTACCCCAATTGGGCTTCAAACTCAGGAGCCTCCACCACATACTCCTGATGGTTGTTTTTAATAAACTGCTAAATCTTTGCCAACTGTTGATCTGGAGATGCATGTGGTGGTACACACCTGTAATCTCAAGATTTGGGAAGCTGAGGTAAGAGGATCATCATAATTTCGAGGCTAGCCTGATGAGTTTTAGACCAGCCTACATTACAAAGCAAGACTCTGTCAGAAAACAAAACAAAAGCAAAAATAAAGCTATATATTTTGATAGTTGAGATTTAGGGTGTTCAAATTATAAAATACTTAAAGTATAAAAACACTTTAAACTATGCTTGATGGCATGTGTCTGTAATCATAGCTACTGGGAAGGCTGAGACAAGAGTATCATATGTGGGAGCCCAGCCTAAGAAATGTAGTGAGACTCTGCTCAAAATGCAAAATGAAAAGAACCGGAACTAGAGTAAGCTTCAGTGTTCAATCTCCTCTCCAGTGCCTATCATGAAAATAAACACAAAAACAAAACAACAACAAACCTTTAAAAATCCTTAATGATACCACTTTGGATCATTATACTCCCACTGAGGCCTCAAAACCCAAAGTCTAAGCCCAGAGGTTGAAATGGGGGTCATTTACTCTTACTGGCGGTAACCACTGGAAATCACCACTGAAAATATGTCAGTTGATTTAAGAAATATCAAGAACCTGGTTTGGTTTCAGTTATTCATCTTTAGAGTTGTAAACAAGAAAGCAAAAATAGATGTGCTCACCTAGCAATCCCTTGCCATTTGAGACTGTCATGGTGTTGCCAAGACTTTACCAAGTGAGTAACAATGCTGATGACACCTCAAGGGTTGCTTGCCAGCCATGCAAACAGATTTCCTACTTGCCATTGGCTTGGGCACTCCTCACCCTCACTAGATGGTTGAGATCTCATTTAACATATATATTATAGCTGTGTAAAATGTTACCCCCAAACAGACATATTCCTTTAGGTTCTCAGGTCTGAGAATCACCACTGTGACTCAATGGGTTAGCCTCAGCCTTTTGTAAGGTTTCTGAGGGCTAAAAGTCATATATAGGCTGTGTGGGGGTGAAGATTCCAGGCTCACTTCCTTATTATTGGCTGGCCTGTGGGGACCTTGCCATGAGGACCTAGTTTCTGATCCCCAGAGCACAGGGATAGAGAGAATGAGAATTAAGCTAGAGTGTCCTTTGATCTAATCTCAGAAATCACAAACCATCCATGCTCTATGGTAATGATTCACAGACCAACCTTCATATGGTGTGTGAGGGAATTTGCCATTTGGTGTGAAGACCAGGAATTTTATTTCCCATACTGCAGATTGAGCCCTAGGCCTTTGTAGGGAGCTATACCTCCTCCACCACTCCTTTTCTCAATTTGGAGATAGTCTTTTTACGTCACTAGGTACAAAACTGAAAAATAGATGGGATCAGGGTGTAGAAAAACCAGAGTCTTGACTCTCTGCTGTTATCTTGTCCTCATCTCATGGGGAAGTGCACTGCTGTGCATTCACACAGCAGAAAAATCTACAGAAATGCGGGTGTAGAGAGCATAACATGCAGACATCGAGGAATATCACAGGCACCTCTGCACTGAGGGAACAGACAGGAGAGAGCTTGTGTTCACTGGCCCAGCACAGGACTGCAGAAGCAGCACAGTGAAGCTGTTCTGGTGAGGTCATGGGCCTGGGGCAGAAGCCAGCGGGTGGATAGGAGATGCTGCCAGTGCTGGAAATGTCTTGTTTCTTGACCAGGGTCTTGATCATGTTGACTGTGGGTGGGGAATGGGGAAGGCCATGAACTATATGTTTAAGATGTGTGTATGTTCTCATATGTGAGTCATACTATCAACCTCAGCAGAAGAGGAGCCCCAGCCTCTCACAGGCCTTTCCAGACCCAGGTGAGCTCCTAGATACCCTGTAGTGTCTTTGTTCTGCAGGGAGACTGTGTAGGGAATGAGCACTGACCTGGCTTCTGTGAGAGCTCAGGGAGCGGAGTCTAGCACCCAGGAGCAAGGTACACAGCCAAGGGCCTCTGCGTGCCAGAATCACCATGCTGCCTCCCTGCCTCTCAAAATGAGCCAAGGTCCAGCCCTTTGCACCCATCCTGGCGCCCTTCCCTGATAGAGTTGTTACCTGCTCTGGCATTCCCTTTAAATCCCCACTGGTGAGGTCATTGTGTGCATAGTACCCCCTGTCCTTGAGGTTCTGCCTGGAGTAGCAATGGATGGGGAAGGGGCCAAGGTCCCCATAGGGACCTCAGGAGCTGACCTGGCAGGCTGGGCAGCACAGTCCTGCCAGAGGTCATGATGCGGGCGGGGTGTGGATCTCCAGCCTTACCTCAAGGCTCTTCACGGTGGCAGAGCAGAGGGGCTTCAGGTCACTCCAGAGTCAGCCCTGTGCCCATGGAGCCCTATGCCTGGAGCCAGTGCCTGTGCCCAGGGCCTCCATTGCAGGAGGGAGATTCTCCTCAACCAGCTCCTCCTGGCCCTAGCTCCTGGCTGACCCGCCATCCTGGCTGGGTGAGAACTGGGTCCCCGTGACCCAGGAGAATGAAACTCTCAGCCCACTAGATGTCAGGAAAGAGTTCCTGTTCTCTAAAATCAAAGAGTGAATTTTAGAAACCATGAAGACTAAGAGCAGAATATATTTATTGAAAGAAAGAAAGCTTGTATCTGGAAAGAGACAGAAGGGGTTCTGAGTGGGTGGCCAAAGGCTCTGACTTTTCTAGGGACTTTTACAGAGCCAAACCAAGGCCCAAGGTGGGGAAAACTGGGAACTTGCAAGGTGGGCATGAGACGAGACAGAACTGTGGTCAGCCAGTAAGATTAAATTGCTCAGGTAAAATTGATCAAATTTGGGACAAATGGGGAAACGAATCAGTAGCAAGCAGACATGCTTACAGAGCAGTGACTCTTCCTGTAGGGGTTGGGATGGTGACTCCTGGCTTTCTCAAGGTGATCCATACCTATTTAGATTATCAATCTCTGATGTTTATACTTAGGGTGTGGGTACATTTGTGTTATCTTTTGTCTTGAGATCTGGCCCACAGTAGAGGCTTCTGTGTCCTCTATAGTTGCACATAATCTGGGCTTGTGCACTGGCTCCTTCCAGGGCCCAGTCTTACTATTTCTTTTCCTTTTTTTGTAATGGACATCGAATTCATGACCTTGTGCTTTCCAGACAGGCGCTTTTCCCATCCAGCTAAGACCCTGGCCCTAATGATTCAAAAATACAAAAGTATGTGGTAATCATGATTCCCCATTATGTGGCCTTGAAGCCTTATAAAGTTTTCACTTATTAATTGGAAAGGCTTTATTCTGGGCTTCTTGATATGGAATTATTTGAAGCTATTGTATATGAAGTTATATTCAAATATTTCAAGGAAAAAGATAGACACTATGGTAACTTACTATTAAATCGGATTATTTGGTGGTGAAGCACTAGGTTGCTGAAACAGTCATGCTTTGACCTGTATTATGTTGTTATGTCCTCTTTTATCTCAACCTCTCCCTTATTCACTAAAAAAAATTATTAGTTACTTTTTATGGTTTTTTTAATTAAGGGGAAAAATTTTAAAAATTAGCAGGATACATTATAGTAACTTTTTTTATTTCCTATTAATTTTTTTGAAGTCCTGTAATACTCCCACTATCTTGTTTAGACTGATTAGACTCTGTTCCATTCTCTATGATAGTATCAAGTTTGGGGGTATAGGCAACTACTTTGAAGGCAATAAGATTCACTAACATGTCCATTCTGGTTTGACTATTATCTCCTTTGGAAGTCCTGTAATGTTTACAATGTTTAAGTTTTATTGGTCTTGTTCTCTACTGTTTAGTTCAACTTTATAATACCTAATGAGGTAGACAATTCTTTTTAAGGAAACAAGAGACATTATGGTAACCATTGTTGATAACCTTATAGTCTGTTCTTACATCATGTACTATGTCTATCCTTGGTTTTGACTGACAGCTTTGTTTTGCCATATTTGACTTTATTCTCTTTCAAAAAAATAATAAGAACTAAAGTTTTTAATTCTAAAAACCCAAAATGTGTAAATTTTGTTGTAAAAAAGAGAGGGGAAAAAGTGCGCTAAAGGATACAACTGCAAGTGTGTTTAGGGGTGTTAAATAGCTGACCGTATTGTTTTTGGTTGGATCATTGAACACAACTGTTTGCAATCTCTCTGTTTGAATGTTCACTTTGTATGCTTTGATACTGTGACTTGAGCAACTATCTCTAAGACGATAATGTGTAATCTATGAACTGGTGATTTCTTACCTTTTTTTTTTTTTTTTTTTGTAGTTCTGTATTACTTGTACCCTTACACCGCTTTGTTTTATTTTTTCTCTTTTTGCTTTTAAATAAAATTTAAAAAAAAATAAAACCCTGGCCCTGCCTATAATATTTCTAACTAACTCAGTGGGCTGTAACATGAGTGCAAGGAGGCTTCGCCCTCCTGAACAGAGGCATTATCGCCCCGCCTGGGAACAAGCACCGCTCCGCGGGCAGAGGATCCCGCAGCGGAGGACGCGGTCTGACAGCGCCATCTTGCGGGATGAGGGCGGCCGCGATGTCCCGGCCGGGAACGGGCCTAGAACGGCTGCGTCTGAGCTCACTTAGACCCGGGGGCCCAGTCGCTGGTGTGGGGAGCCCGCGGTGGCAGCAGCGGAGGAGGTGGGTGGGGAGCGGGGAGAGTGTGGTCGCCAAGCGCAGCGCCCGAGGCCTTAGACCCTGCGCAGGCGGGTGCGGCGGGCCCACGCGGAGCACGGGAGACCCGCGCCATTAGTGACTCCGGCGGTTGTAGAGGGACCCGAGACTTCCCCACCTAGAGACCCGGTGGGAGGTGGCTTCCCTCAGGCGGTAGGCGGGGCCTGCAGGGGAATCAGCCTGTTCCCGCCAATCCCTCTCTGGGTGGTGGGCGGGGTCTGCAGAGCCGAGCTATCCGCTAAGGCCACGCCTCTCTCGGGCGGTGGGCGGGACCAACAGAGAAGAGATGTCCGTTCCCGCCATTCCCTCGCGGGTGATGGGCGGGGCGGCGCGCGCTGTCCACTGGCGGCGGTGCTGGCGCGCGGTGAACGCGGCTCCACACATCGGCGTGGATCGGGCGGGAGGAGCGTGGCTCCAGAGCCACCACAGCCGCAGCCGGAAGACCAGCCGCCTGGGTCCGCCCCGATGAGCCGAGGTCGGGCTCCTGATAGCCCCGAAGCCCGCCGCTTGCGAGCGGGCCTCTTTTGTTCCCTCAGGAGCGGCTCCCGCCCCATCCGGCCGGGCCGGACACCCTCCGCCCGCCCCTGCGCCTCGCTCCCAGTGCGCCTCTCTTCCTCGTCCCCGCGCTTCCCACTGCTCCGCGCAGCACTTGGACAGATGGCTTGTAACTTTACGTCGCAGTTCCACTTTTGGCCAGAAGAGACGATTGCGCCCACAAAACTTCCCTTGAGCACCCTTTGAGATGCAGCACAGCGCTTTGCAGCGCTTTCTCCCTGCCACGCATGAAGGGACTCCTTTTGATCCTGTGGTTGAGGTATCTCAGCAGGGATGGTGAGTCCCATGCAGCGCAGCGTACAAACAGAGCAGCTGTCTTGATCTGAGCTACAGGAACCCTTTCAAGCTGGATTATGTTTTCTTTTTTTGTATATTTCCTATGTTGCTGGGTATGATTGGAAAACCACTGCTGAGTTTTACCTTTGAAATGACAATTCTAAATGAGAATTTTTTTTTAAAGATGTTAACAATTTAAAAAATCCTTTTGTGTAGAAGTTTTTATTTTCTTTCTTTCCTTTTGTGATGAGCCAAAGTCCATTCACATACTCTGATTTCAGTGGGGTGGTTGTAGTGAGAGCCAATGATTAGAAAAATCTCATAATTAAAGACTGTTGTACAGATCTCATGTTCTTACCTTGGAAGCCAGAAGAGGAAGAGGGACTGTCAAAGTCTGGGGTTAGCTGCAGGAAGACCTGCTAGGTCTTTTTGACTGAGTTGCTTGGTTAGCACCTTATTTTTTGCTTCAGGCTGAACTGCAGGGAGCTGAGGAGGAGGAGGATATGCCTGGGTATTCTGACTCAGTCTGGAGGTAAACTCCCACCTCTCATCTCAGTCCCCTGGCTCAAAAGGAAGGCAGAAGTGATTGTCTAGGTCTAAGAACTAGTAAGGCCCTGGGCCAGCCTGGCCCTGTTCCTCAATACATGTGTGCCATGGAACTGCCATACAGGCTCCAAATAACCCTAAAAAGGGGGCACTTGTTGTCTGTGCTACCTGAGCACTATGAAGCTTTCACCAGGCTGCTTAGATAAGGAGACCCAGACAGCAGACCCCATGTGGTTCTTTAGGATCACAGAGATTTCTATCATTTCCTCTTCCCACATAGAAACCAGGAGCACACAGATAGCTGCTGCTACCCAGACCCTCACTCTGGTGCTCCAGGACCTGGGTTGAGCCTGAATATTTGCCAGGTGAGCGTCCTTCTCCTTACTCTTTCCATTTACCTGCCCAGAACCCCACCTTCCCCCCTGCAGGACTAGTTCTTGTTCTCTTGCTTTGTCAGAAACCCTGTACCAAGTTCCAAATTAATATTCTGCTTTCTTTATAGAGAAAACTATGGTCAAGATTTTTGGCTTGGAACCAGAACTCAAGAGTATGTGACAAGGTGGGTCCTTTTCCCCTGAACTAGGCCCTCCTGCAGCACATTCTGAAGAGAACAGAGTTTCAACTCCACAGTCTTCCATCTAGGGGGAGCTTCCACTTGAACTGTCCACCCTCCAGGCTTAGAATACGGCACTATTTCTCCTCTTGCCCTGGCCTTTATGGCAGGCTGTGCATCCTCCTCAGCCTATGGCCTCTGAGATCCAAGTCTGAGCCACAGTATTCCCTGGATATATCTTCTCTTATTGTTGCTGCCTTCGAAGACCCTTTACCGGAGCCCTAACTAATTCCTTTCTACAGATTCTCAGACTCCTTTCTGATAAAAGTGACCTGAAAGCCTTATCTCAAAGAGTCCCTTGGAGGTGCCATTGTGAACATCATGTCCTCCTTGTTCCTGACTGCTCTCATTTACAAACAATCCTTGGCCCCCTGACTTTCCCCAAATAACCAGATTACACAACATTGGCTCATCTCCTCTGAGTGGAGTTCTTCCCTGCTTCCCTGGACCTCCTTTTCCAGGTATGGCTTCTTTCTGACCACCATCTTCTCTCCCCATCAGTATATCCTGGCTTTGGTCATTGTCTTCTACAACCAGGCTGATCTCTTCCCCTGGCAGCAAAGAGGATCCACTTCTTCCTGACTTAAGAGTACACTGCCTTCTCCCTACAGGCAACAGTCGGCCCCTGGAGTAGAAAGGAGTGTGGAATTCTAATGTCACCTCTGGAAGTCTGTACTGTTGAATTTGGTGTAGAAAACAATTGCATTGGAGGATGCTGTTCTAATGCTTTTCATAGGAAATCTAACAAAATCCCCCAAAGCTGAAATTCAAAACATGAAGTTGGAGAAACACAGAGCCCCCCAGACAGGACAGGCAGAAAAAAGGCTCACGTGGTCACCAGATCACAGACTGAAAGGTAGCCATTTGACTCACTTGAGATTTCTCCCCAAAGCAATATCAGATGTCATATTGTCCCTTTCTCCTGTATTCACAAGTCAGTGTCACCTTCCTGCCACCCTTAAAAAGCAAAGATCTTAAAGTACAGAATGTTCCCTGCTCATATTTCTTACAGTCTCTCAAGCCAGGGAGCTTTATCCATTTTGCCTTATAATCTTAGGAAGTTGTATGTCTGGGGCTCACAGGCCTTCTGGCTGCTGCTTTGCTGATTAGTTAACCTGGCCCAAGGTGGATTTCTGTCTTTCAATTCCACATCTCTACCATTTCACTTCAACCAAACTAGAGTATCATTCTGATACAATGGTACCTTGGTTCACAAACTCAACAGTCTCCATGAGTCTGATCACAAACTGAACTGGATGAGAACTGAATCAAATTTGCACATAATGTAAACATTGAACCTAATGGTTGAATTTTTAAAGTTAAATTTATTGGTACAATTTACATATACATAATGAATTTTACCTGTACATGATATATCTTGATTTCTCTTTTTTTCCCATTCCCCTCCCCTCCCTTCAACCCCTCTTCCCCTCCTTATTTGCAAAACTTTGATTTCATTTTATGCTTCTTTTGTCATTTTTTTCCCTATCATCCCTCCTTAGTTTTGCTTTCCTTTTGAACAATTTCCTCCTATTTTATATTATCAATTATGCATTTTGACTCTTATTTACACTTTTAGTTTTTCACACTAGAGAAACAATATTATATTTACAAACACGTGTCCAATTTATTTCATTCAAAAATACTGTCTCAAGGTCTATCTATTTTGCTATATTTAATGTCTTAAGTTTATCCTTCTTTATGTCTGAGTAGTACTCAATTTATTAAAAAAACTCATTTTTTAATCCATTTATCAGTTAATGGGCATTTGTGTTGTTTCCAAAATTTAGCTGTTACAAACTGTGCTGCCATAAACATGTGTGTACATATATCACTGTGGTATGATACTTTTAATTATTTTGGGAAGATACCAAGAAGGGAAATAGTTGGGTTTAATGGGACCTGTAGTTCTAGTTTCTTGAGTTCTCCCCACTGGTTTCCACAGTGATTGCATCCATCTACACTCTAACAGTGGAGAAATGTGCCTTTTTCCTCACAGCAGTGCCAGCATTTGTTGTTGTTTCTTGAAAATAGTCATTCAGTCATTCTTTCTAGAGTGCAATGAAATCTTGGCAGTGTTTTAATTTGCATATCTTGAATGACTAGTGATGTTGAGCATTTTTTCATATACTTGCTATTTTTAATTCTTCACCTGAGAAGTATACATTCATTTCAGATGCCCATTTTTGGACTGGGTCTTTAAATTTGGGGGAGGATCTGATTTTTCAATTCTTTATTTGTTTTAATTATTAGTCCTTTGAGAACAACTGGCTAAGCATTTTTTCTCACTCTGTGGGTTGTCTTTTCACTCTGTTCATTTCTTTTGCTGTGTAAAAGCTTTTTTTAAAAAATAAGATGAGATCTCAGTTGTTGATTCTTTGTAGTGTTATTTCCTATGTCATTGGAGTTTTGTTCATGAAGTCTTTGCCTACATCTATGTTGTCAGGAGTTTTACTTATTCCCTCTACCTGTTCTGTCTTCTAGTAGATTTAGTGTTTCTGTTTTTAATATTTAGAATTTTGATCCATTTTAATTTTAGTTTTTTGCATGGTGATAGACATGGGCATAATTTTGGTCTTCCACAAATGGAAAGCTAGTTTTTCCAGCGTCATTTATTAAAGAGGGTATTCCAATGAGTGGCCTCTTTATCAAAGATAAATTGCACTGAGTTTGTTTGGAATTGTTTCTACTTGTTCGAATCTCTTCCATTGATCTTCAGGTCTGTTTTTTGCCAGTAGCATACTGTTTTTAATCACAGTAGTTCTGTAGTATAATTTCAAGTCAAGAATTGTGATGCCCCTATCTTGCCTTTGTTGCCCAGAATTGTTTCTGCTATTCTAGGTCTCTGCTAGTTCCAGTGAGTTTTAAGAGTATTTTTCTAGTTCTATGAAGTATGCTAATGGTATTTTGATTGGGTTACATGAAATCTGTATAACAGTTTTGGAATTATGGCCATTTTCACTGTGTTGGTTCTTTCTACCCCAAAGCAAAGCATATCTTTCCATTCTCTGATATCTTTCTCAATCTCCTTCTACAGAGTAGTTTTCAATGTAAAAATCTTGTAGTTAGTTAGATTGATTCCCAGGTTTGTTTTTTTTTTTTTTTTTTTTTTTGATGCCATGGTAAATGATGTTGTTTCCTTAATTTCTCTCTATTTCTATACCGGAAAGCTATCGATTTGTGAGTGCTGACTTTCTATCTAGCTATGTGAAAATCCTTTCCGATTGTTTACTCTGGTCTAATGAACACTTGCTGGCTTCCTGCTGCCCACCCATTCTCTTCTACTCATGTCATGAAGTTGGGTAAGGCTGATTTTATTCTAAGCTTGACGACAGGCCCTTATATGCAAACCAGCTAGCACTCCACGAGTTATAGTAGTGAGAACTTGAGTGGGAACCAGAAAAAAAGTACTACTCCCTAGAGAGGAGGACCGTAAAGCCCAAACAACAAAGCTGCCTGAATTTTCTAAAGACAATATTAAGAATAAGCCACAGATGGTGTGCGAAGAGCCAGCACATCAGCCTGACCTGAAGCCATACCTATGCTTCCTTTTGCAGACAATACATTCTGTACATATAGAGGAGACACAGTTGGTCTGTATCTCTGACTCAAGTGGATAAACTTATTTTTCTTCTCAGGGACATCCCAATTTGAGGCTGTGTTCTTCTTCCCATTTCATTCGCCCTGTCTGTGACCCCACATATCCCTACCCTTGCCATCTTAGAATAAACTATCTATTGAAATGATCTGTCTTTGTATCTCTCATTAATCCTCAACTCAACTCAACTCAACTCAACTCAACTCAAAGCCAGAAATTGTGTTTTGGTCATCTTTGTAAAACCAAGAGCTATAAAATTCCTGGCACATAGGTGATACATTAATAAATATCTGTTAAAATGAAATAAGCAAGGCAAAATAGATGCTAAGATTTTATTCTATTGTGTTCTGTACACTGCCTTTAAAATGTTAAAATTCTTTATTTATTACAATCTTGGCTATTGATGTTTAGAAAAATGTATGGATCAATCTAAAATATTACTGAAAAATAAATACTTCCAACAAATTGCTTTGGAAGCCACAACAGAATACACACTAAACACTAACATTCCAGAGTGTTTGAGACTACTAAGAACAGTCCAGAAAGGCAATGAAAGTTATATAAGTCTGATAGAACAGACCTAATAGGAAGATTTAATTAAAAGTAATGGGATTTCAGGACCAATTTCAATGACCTAGCCATGAACCATACCTAAAGTTTGATATTCTAAAAGCCATAAGAAATACAGAAATACAGCAAGATTAAGTACTATTGTGATTTATGGAGCATCCATTATAATCCTAGTCTGTGCTAACCACTCAGTGAGTGTATCAGCTGTAATTTGCTATAATTCTCAAAACTGGACAACAATCCCATTTTACAGGAGAAGACTAAAACTCACAAGGTTTAAATACATTTTTTAATGTTAAAAAAATACAGTGTTCAAATCAAGATTTATCTAGCCCTATTATATCCCACTAAATCTCTAGGAGGCAAAACTTGCCTTCATTTTTTAAACTATGCACATTAACTCACAAAACAAAATAATGTGTAACAGAAAATCAGGGCTTCATTACAGTGAAATTTCTGGGAAAGGTGTCACAGCAGGGGTAGGGCATATCGTGGACTGCAAACGGTGAGCAGAGAAAATGGGTCAGGATGAAAAATCATGAGGATTTCTGGGTGAAAAAGGTGCAGTCAAAAAAGACAGAGGAGGAGTCAGGTTTGTTGTTCAGTGCAAAGCAACAAGTTTAACACGATGAAAATGCTTTAACAATAGTTCCTCAAAACTTATGCCTAAACTATGGGGGAGGAGTCACTATTTTTTTAAAGTAGAAGTAATTAGGAAGGTTGAATATTCCATTAAAATTTCCATGATTATTTCATCAGTCTTGTGCATAACAGAAAAATAACATTGTTCACAATATTTATAAGAGCTAAGAACCAGAGGAGAAAGTACCTATCAAGACCACTTTGAAAGAATTTTGGAAAACAGTTTTGGGTTTTTTTATTCTCAAAGGCAAAGAAAATAATCTGTGCCCCTGAAGACAGAGGATAAACCTAGGTTGCTCATATGGCTGTCTCATGAAATGAGTATTTATTATGTAGTTTGCTTCACTGCCTGGTATTAAAATATCACGTAGCCTTTTTATTTTTCTATTTTTTTCTTTTCTTTCTTTCTTTCTTTGGAATAAATATAATAATACACAATATAACAACCATTGTTAAATTTCTTTCATGCTACTTTGAAAGCCTATATTGTTATTGCTTGGGGTTTGTTGTTGTTGTTTTTTTTCTTACTATTTTTCTTTTCTGACCTTTTTCTTTTTAAAATAAAAAACTTAATTAAAAAAACATATAGCCAAAGCTTTAACATGATGTATAAACAAGAAATCAATTATATCTTGAACTGACTGCAAAATTCATGGTTTTCTCTACTAAATTGTGGTGTATTCAAGTCACTAAACTGATGCACAGAAAAATGAGGTCCTGTCCACTCCAAACTCACAAGTTCTTCCTACCTTGCATGACCCAAACCACAGCCTATTCTTCATTTCTATGGGAACAGAGGCCCCACCTAAGGCACTCCTGATCAGGCACTCCTGATCATATCTGCCTCCACTTCTCTGTTCTATCCCTTCCTGGGAATCTATGCAGCAGAAGAAGTGGAGTGACACACACAAAAGGCTACTCTTACTAGGCATGCTACATGATTTCTGGGCCTCTCTATGTTTATATTTCTTTTATACATTGAGACAAAGTACAAGTGAAGAACTGCAAACATGATCTTAAGCCAAGCACATATTGCACCACAAAATCCAGTTGTCAGAAATACTTGGTTCTTCTCCAAGTCTGTAAAACATCTGCATAGGTAGCGAAAAAAGCAAACAGGAAACATCAAGAGACAGATGCATAGGAACAGAAGGGTCTAAAAGTCTGGAATTTCCTTTCTATGGACAAATACAAGAAAAAAATTTTCATTGCTATTATTGCTACAAAAATTTGAGACACTAAGTTTTAGTGCAAATGTATCTCAAAAATGATACAAGTTTGCTTCCAGCAAAAAGACAAAGGTGTTCAGAATAAAGTTCCAGTATATAGTGCCTTTGCAATGTGTTATACACGTGTATGCACTTCACACAAAGAATGTGAATAATAGTATTATGAACAAGTACAAAAAGAAAAAAGAAAAAGATTACAAGATGGGTACAGGGACAGAGAGGGAGAAGAAAGGAAGGGGGATGTTAAAAGGAATTTACATGTGTTATGTGTATGTACCTACAGCTGGTGACGAATGTAAATATTATGTACTACACTCATGCACTAGGAAACTAAAATTTAAAAAAAAACTCTAACACAAATATGTTTATACACATTTCCATTACAAATCCCCTTTGAATTGAATATCCATAGTTCATTCCATCCTACCATAGCTGATTAAGCAGTTCCATATCTTAATGAAGTAGAAAAAACTGGGAGATGGATTTCTAAAGTTTGCAAGACTGGCCACCACCAGAAAGCCCTTTCCTCTGTGTGCCCAGAGCAGGAAGAGAGAGCTAGAAGATCTGCCTCTGCCTGCCAGGTGCCACCACTAGAAGGCACTTTCTTCTAAGCACCCAGTGCTGGTCCAGGGAGACTGACAGATCCACTTCTATCTTCTGTGTGCTGCCAGCAAAAGGCCATGTACTACAGGCAGCCAATGTGGGCAGAGAGAACCAGCAGATCTGTCTTCATCCTCAGGGAGCTGCCACCAGAAGGCTTCTTCCTGCAGGCAGCCAGCAGGAGCAGGGGCACATAGCCAGGTAAGCCCTGTGCATCCATAGACCACCATTGGAGGCCCTGGGTTCCTTCAGGCAGCCTTCACCACTAGCAGAACCAGGACAAACACATCACTGTGTGTCTGCCACCATTGTGGGAGTCCCAATGTAGACTCACAGGTTGAGAGAAGTGGCCCCAAATGCATGCATCCCTGAATAACAGTGAAGTCACAGTGTAGCTGCATAGGCCTGGAGAAGCCAGCTCCACACCCTGCTATCTCCCTGAATATATGGAATTAGAGGAACCCAGTGCCTGTCCCATTCCCACTACACTGCCTAGGAGTTCAACATGGGAAGTTGCTGGGGCCCCACGACCAGCTTGTTGGGAGAAAGCTAGGAGAATGTCAAGATAATGGAGCAAAAGGCTAACTCAGAACTCTAGTCCACACACAGCAAGTGTGGGAAATACAGTCATGGAAGAAAACAAGTCACACACCTGAAATCTATGACAGGCTAGCAACTGAATAAGGAAACCAGTTCATAAGATTGTAAAAGAAGTGAAATCAGAAATAATGTCTCAGGTAAAAGAAGAAATTGCAAACATACTGAAAGAATTGTTCAGCAGATGTAAAGAAGACATAGGCAAAAAACAGGAGCATAAGAACATGATGGAAACCTTGAATGAATATAGAAAGAAATTGCAATGCATGAAACGGATTCAAAGAGAGATCCAGGAAATTAAAAATTCAATCAAAAGCTGTCAAAACCACTTGAAAGAGACTGAAGATAAGCTTTCAAACCTTGAATACAGGATTATAGCTAGTGATTGTGAAAGGAACAATCTCTTACAAACAAGATGGAATCAGGAAATAACAACAGCTGCAAGATGATGCAAAGAAGCACAACTTAAGAATGATAGGTGTTGGTGAAGCAGCAGGGGTCAACACAAATGAAATTAAAAGGATATTCACAAAAGCAATAGAAGAAAACTTCCCAAACATGGGAAATGGATCTGGCATGCAGATAATTGAGGCATATATAACTCCAACTAAATATAACCAAAGTAAATCTACATCCAGTCATATAATAATCAAGATCCCAGAAATTCAGCATAAGAACAGAATATTAAAAGCTGTTAGAGAAAAGAGACAGATCACCTATAAAGAAAGACCAATCAGAAACACAGCAGACTTATCAGCACAAACCATCAAGTCAAGAAGAGTTTAGAGTAAAATGTTTCAACCTCTGAAAGAAAACAACTACCAACCCAGATTTATCTACCCAGAAAAATTGTCTTTCATAATAGAGGGAAAAATAAAATACTTCCATGATAAAGAACAACTGAAGGAATTCATGACTACCAAACCAACCCTACAGTGTGTGCTAAAGGATATTCTAGAGAGAGACAAAGATGACCATGGTTCCAGGAATAGCAGCAGAGGAGGATCGCCAAACAAGACAGGCAATTGAATGAAGGGGAAAAATGGAGGGCCAACAACAGGAAGATAGCAGGGCAGAGACAAACCGATGTATGCTGGCTGTAATCATTAATGTAGCTGGCCTCAGGCCAGCAATAAAAAGAAACCCAGGGAGAGTGAATCAAGAAACAAGATCCATCAATACGCTGCATGCAAGAAACACATTTAACTGGAAGAGAAATTCATAGACTGAAAATCAAAGAAGAGAAAACAATCGTTCCATGTGACAGGAACCCCCCCCCCAATAAAAAGCAAGAGTAACTTGCCGATCAACTGAAGGAGGTGTAAGAAAGATATGGTATTTTCATGCAGTGGAAAGCTACCCAGCTATAATGTAGAATAATCTGAAGGCTCCTGTAGGTAACTGAACACAACTGGAAATCACGTTCATGGCCAAAACAGTTTGAACTCATGTGTGTGAACATTGGCATAAAAAGCAGAAGGAGTTAATGGGATCCAAATTTAAAACAGCTAATGTAAGAGCAAAGGGGAGGAAATACCTGGGAGGGAAAAGTGGAAACTGTCAATTTCTTATTGTCTTATCTTGAGCTCTTGCAATGTTTACACAATTTTGTTAGGTTTGGCTTTGTTCTATCTTGTTAACTTTTATGCTGGCAGATGGTAGGGCTAGTTATATTGAATAGGGTATTTTATGGTAATCATGGTTTCCTGTTATATTGATTTCAATCTTATACTGCTTTAACTCAGTGATTGGTTTTATTGTTTTGTTTGATTTTATTATGCGTGATGGTATGAACAGCTGTTTTGAAGAAAACAAGACATTATGGTAGCCATTGCTAATTTACTATCATCTTGAAATCCTACCATGCTTTTGTTCTTTTTTGATTGGTTCTATCCTCTTGCGTTTTACTTGACTTTATTATATGTGATAGTATAGACAATTTTTTTTTAGGAAAATGAGGTATTACAGTAGCCATTGTTCATTTCCTATTAGTTGGTTTTGAAGTCGTGTAATGCTTTCATTCTTTTGAATGGTTTTACACTGTATTGTTATGTTTAATATTATTGTGTGTGAATCTATGCTCAATTATTTCTAAGAAAAGAGACATTACGGTAGTTACTGCTGATGTCTGGTTGTCTTGTTGTGAAGTGCTGTGTTGCTTGCATTGTTTTGTTCTGTTCTTTTTGCTTTATTCTCTTTAAAATAAAAATATTAAAAAATAAAGTTTTCAAGACTGTAACTGTTGTGTTAATAGTCTTTTACTTTGCACTCATACAAATAAGGCTACCTCCCTTGTTTTCAGGCACATACTATTTGCCTACACTTAATAGCAAATAATAGGCAATTAGTTGAATCAAAGAATAGTTAGCTTCATACTTTAAAATTCTTATTTGTTTGAACATTTTAAAAGTAACTTGTGACTAGTAATTCACCAAATGCCCATCAACCAAGGAATGGATAAAAAAGATGCAGTTTTATTTTTTATATGATGGAATATTACTCAGGCATTAAGAAGGACAAATTTGAGACATTTGTAGCTAAATGTACGGCTCTTGAGACTATGATCATCAGTGAAAAAAACTGACCTGTGTGTAAGTATCAATTAATTCTCTAGTGTAAGAAACAAATTATAAATAAAAACTGAAATATACAATATATACTGTGAAACAGGAAGAACTGTTTATTACAGGGGAAAAGGGAACTAGGGAAGGGGGCAAGGAAAGGAAAGAAAAAACAGGAGAGGAGGATAAAATGAAAACACAGCTCTGTAAAGAGTCAGAGGAACAGGGTCTGAGAGGAGGAGATGAAAATGGGGAAAAAGAGGGATCAAGACATATCATGTACAAATACAAATTCTGTATAATGAATGTGATTATAATGTATACCTAAATTGGACATAAACAAAATGTTTAAAAACAAGTACTTTCAATTATAGTATTTTAGCATAAAATAGAAAATGTAGTTTTTAAACACAATGGGGTACTACTCTGCTATAAACTTGAGTCGTTTGTACAAAAATGGATGTACCTTGAGACCATGATGTTAAGTGACATATATCAAATACATAAGCTTAAATATCACACGGTTTCTTTTGTATGAGAACTCCAAAGTATAAATAAAGAACAAAATAAAAATAGATGGTTGGATGTGGGAGGCAGATCTTTTTAAAAAGTGAAAGAGGCCATGGACATGGCTCAGTGGCACAACACTGGCCTGGCAAGCATGAGGTGATGAGTTTGATTCCCAGTACCAAAATAATAAATTAAAATTAAAATGTGAAAGATATCAAAAGATGGAGAAAGGAGGGAGGGAAAAGCGAGAGAAGGGGTGAAAAAGGAACTAAGATGTGTTGTGTACATATACTAACTCTGAACATCAAGTGTAAACTTCGTGTACCACTACATGCACTAATAAAATTGAATTATAAAACTGAACTTTGAATCTCATTCTGGAAACATCAGAATGAAGTGGCTAAAGGGGCAGAGATGATAAAAAAATTAACCAAAGTATGAAGGTGTCGATACTTCCTGCTATTCTGTGGATGAAAAGGCTTTCAGATGCCCTCTTCAGTTAGTGCCCCTCATTTATTATTTACAGACATGGACAAATGACTTAGTTTCTATTTATTATAATAATAATAATACAAAAAGAAACAAAAAGCATAAAATGCCAAGACCCATAAAGCCATCTCCATATCATCTCCATATGCTGTTGTATTTGTCTCCATCCTCCTTGAGATCTTGCTGTTATTCATTTTGGGAAAGCCAAGATTAATGCATGAACCACCCTCCCCCTTCCCATCCTCCAGGTGTTTCTTGAGCATCTGCAAATTAGGGAAGACCTGGAGGCAGCCCATGCACCTAAAGCCACTATACATGTGCTCCAGCTCTGCAGGTGCCGTGGCACTGGGACCTGCCTCAAGGGCCAGATTCTCAGGTGGCTTCTCAGCCGTTTCTCTTTCTCCTTGCCGTTCACTATCCAAGCCGCCATCACCCAGACTTGTGAGGCTCATGGAAGAGAAGCTGATTTCTGGAGGGTTCCTCTCCTGACAGACAATATTTCCTATTTTTATCATTTTTTCAGGAGGCTCCAAATCTTCTGTATCCTCCAAAGCAGTCACACCCCTCTTCACTCTGACAGGCTTGTAGTAAACATTCAGTATTCTTTCCTTTTCAGTAGCTGCTACAGACACCGAGGGGTTACTGGCCAAGGAGGAAGGTAAATCATAGTGCGGCATGAAGAGGGAATTCTCCATCTCCATTGGATCTTGATTTGAAAGCACCTTGTAAGATCTCGGACCTAGAACACATTGAGGTAGTATATTGGTATGTAGGAAAGAAAGCTTCAAAGTTAAGGAGATGAGCTGACCATGAGAATATCCACAGGTGGGGGAACAGGAGATATCTGTGATATTGAGAAATCTATGTGTGGCGTGTTATGTGTATACAGTTACGTCCTCTTGGTAAATGGGTGTGTGGGGCATCTTGTAGAAAAAATGCATATATATATATATATATATATATATATATATGTATCATGGTATATATTTGATGAATGTTTCTGGGATTGGCAAAAGCAGTTAGGACTGAGTGTGTTTCTGCACATGTGATATTATATGACAGCAGATGTGATCCACTGTGTGAGTGGTGAGTATTGGCAGACGCTGTAACAGCAGCCTTACATGTTACAGGGAGGGTTTTTATGTCCTCAGCACATGGAGCCCTGTGAAAGTTTGAAGCCGTGGTGGGAGATGTGGTGTTAAGGTGAGAAAAACACACAGTGAATGAGCACAAGAATTCTCTAGTGTTTTTGTCTACCATTAGCATTATAGAGTTAAAACCGGTATCCATGTGTAGTGATGTGCTATTGTTTTACTGATTGAGGTATTAGGGGTGAGTCTGAGAATGACTGTAAGAATGCAGGTGTAAGGCCATACCTAGTAATGCTGATAGGAGCTGGGACAAGGCAAGAGACAGTTGTAAAAAAAAAAAAAAGGTAAAAAGGTGAGAAATGTGCTTGTACTTAGTATGAACAGTATCACATGTGAGTGTGAGCTGAGTGTGCACTGATCTGAGAGGGAGACTCTGATCTCAAGCCCTGCACATCTCCACATGGGCCACTACCTCACCCACATCCGCCTCTGTGTCCATGTGGACATGTGTGCTGAGGAGCTTTGCCTCCTCTGCAAGGCAGATTTCCTATCTGTCCCCCTCCCCAGAGGAGTCAGTCTTCATCCCTCTTCCCTGAGGCCCTGCCCTGGATGTGAAGGAAAGGTGAAGTGAGTAGGGTGGGGAGGCCGCTCAGCTGCACCTGTTGTCCATGCTGAGGTCACCTTTGTGTCTGCCTTACCATCCTGGTCCACAGGAATGCGCATGCTTGAAGAAGAAACACAGCGCAAATGTTCTGAGGCTGACAAAGTCTCTCCTGCATCGAGACTTGAGCTTGGAACCACTTCATGTGTCTCAGTAGCGTGTTCTGGAGAGTGTTCCAATTCTGGGGAGTTAGAGAAGCAGGAACAATAAACATTGATACACAGCATAGCCTAGGTTCACTGTCATTCCAGCACAGACATGTTTCTAGCCTTGTTACCACCCACGGTAATTCTGTAAGTAATAGTTATTAGGACTCCAAGTGTGGCAAGTATAACTGGAATTAGGTATCATATATATGTATATGGAGATGTGTGTGGAATATTGGGAACATGACAATGCTTAAAATATGATATACATTCACTAAAAGTTATTACAATTACTACTACTACTATTGGCTCAGTTTAATGGAAATAAATTGTACAAATAAAGGTTATGGAGTACAAGTTTTATGAAGAATTATATAGGTCAGCTCATTTATTTTGGTGAGACGTGGTGAGGTGAATATGGATTGATGATGGCTAGTTACATACAAAGATAAAATCATTAGATCATGTTGTGGATTGTATCTAGATGTTCCCTCCAAAGCCTCATGCAGCCACAGGTATGGAGTTCCAAAGATGGCTGCGATAGGATGTGTGGATGCAGATTAAGGGAATGAAGCCTGGATTAAGGAGGTAGATAGTGGATGCCCCTCCTGGGTGTGGATGACATGAACCAACAGGTTTACAGCCTGAGTGGAATATAAAGGGAGAGAGGAAAGGCAGGCCTGATACTGAGACTGCTGTGGCTTTTGCTTGCTGCTTGCTGCTTCACTGTCTTCTACCTGCTTCCCATACAATGTAGTACTACTCAGAAATAAAGAATGATAAACTTGAGGCTTTTATAGGTAAATGGATGCAACTTGAGACCATATTCATAAGTGAAATAAATCAAACTCAACGTGTAAATACTGCATTGTCTCCCTAGTGTAAAAAAAATCAGACTAATAAGATCTAAAATGTACAATAGATACTGTGAAAATGAAAGGGAAAGAAAGTGCTCAAAAGGAAAGAATGACTGGGATGAAAGGAGAAAAAGAAGGGAAGAGATTATATGTATATAGGTGTCCATATATGTGTGCATGTATATATATCTACAAGATAGATAACTATACAACTAATCTGTCAGTTTATTAAAAAAAGTTTGTACTTTCATTGATTGTCTGATCATTTTTTATCCTTAAATCTGGTAATCTGAACCATCACTCCTAAAATAAAAATATGCAATATAGTAACTAATGTTAATTTCCTACTAATTGTTTTGAAATTCTGTATCATTTCTATCCTTTTGCTTTTAAAATAAAATATTTTTAAAAGATATATAAAATATCCTAGGCTACCATGAAGATTATAAAAGATTAAAAGGATATGAATGTTTGCATTAGAAAACAAAAGATTAAGTTGTGAATTGGTTTAAAATAAGTATATAGTAGTTCTTAAAATTTCATCAAGCAAAAAGGTATTAATATACCAAAGTATAGTCAACAATCAAAATTGCACTAATATAGCAAAGTATCACCTTCCTCTCCTTAATGGAGGCAACCTTTGTGCCCAACAAAGTATGATCCATGAGTAAATACTTTTTCTTCATGCAATGGAATATATGCAGTAATGCCAGTATACACACTATCATCACATGTCACATGGATAACAGTCATAAATGCAAGGATGAGTGGAAAGACCCAGACAAAAAGTACACATTTTGCACTTCTATTTATACAAACCTACACAAAAATCAAGATACTAAATGTAGCGTCATCTAAAGTCAGAACAAATATTACAATTTGTATAACTGGGTAAATAACAATGTAGACTTCATGTGCACATGGGAGATTGCAAGGAAGCGGGAGAAGTGGGTAGCAGTGTGCAAGGGCCTGTGTAGGAATACATGGGTGAGTGCTGGCTAGGACAATACACGGAGGTGCTGTGTTCATGGATTCGGAATCTCTTTAATGTGTCTTGAGTCAGATTTTTTGACGTTCCTTTGAAACGGGGCTTCTTTTAAGCTATTAGGGTCTTTGTGCTTTCCTGTCAGTCTACTGTGTTCCTCCCTGGGTCTTTCTTTTCCTATGTGACTCAGACAGTCTCCCATGATTTCTTGAGCAGAACCCAATCTTACAATGATTTGGCCTTCTTCAGTTCTCTCATGTGTTTACCCTTTGACGTTTTTGTTTCCACCGTTAATTATTTTCAGTTTCTTCCTGACTGAGCATCCTTGTATCAACTGATGCTCAGAAGCACTCATCTCAATTCTGGAATATGCCTAGACTCTGCCTTCCCTTCTGCACCCTGGTCAATAGAGCCTCCATACCTGCATCCAGGAATTTGCTTCCATAGGAGAAGTCCTCCAGGGTGGAGAGAGAACTATCTGCCACTTGGTCATCTTGCATTAGAGCCATCTTGCATTTGGCCCTACTTTTCATAAAATCTGGAAAATCCAACTTTCCTGAGAAATTGAATAAAAATTAAGAAAGACAATGATACAACAATGATATAACAAAAGATACAGCAAATAATGACTCTATCATTTGACATGTTCACAGATTGTACATTCCCTCCATTCTCAAAGGTAAACATTATGGCTCCTATTAGTAAAATCTTAAATGTAGAGCAATGTTTATTCCATCATTACTTGTTACAGATCATTACACCTACACAGTGTGTCACTGATGGAGAGACTGCTTGCTTACTCATTTGAACTTGGACAGACCACTGCAGTTAGCTCTGATCTTGCAATTACATTTCCTACAAAGGACAATGAGACGTGACATATACCACCTCTGTGGCCATAGACACAGCTGTATCTCTCCATGGACTTTCCTTTCCACTTTCCACCTGACTGAGACATTGACAACCCTGGGTTCTCTGTGAAACAACATGTTAATTATGACAAAGTTTTCTTCAGCTCCAGCCCATCAATTAGTTGACAGAAGACAATTGTTCTACCAACCTCACATCCACTGTGTGCACACATGAACACGCCACAGATTATAGGTGTAGTTGTCACTAGAGCTTATTGTCTTCTGATGAAGCCAGGTTGTAAGCTGCTTTGGGGAGGCAAATAATTAGACTTTGCATGTAGTGAGTGAATAACTATGCTCAAAGATAGTATTTGTTGTATTCTGGTTTATATGTGTATTTTGTGTGTTTTGTGTGCCTATGAATAAGTGTGAATATGTGCTTTCCATATTTCATAGTTTACAACTGACATTTCAGTATGTGATGATTTAATTGAAGGGAAAATAAAGACAAACTCACACTCCAGGCCTCTCTATACAAGTCATCAAAAAAAAAAACCCTTAAAATCTGTTGTGAATATCTGACTGTTCTGAGAATTGTGAGAATGTGGGTTTGGCCCCTCTCTATCTCTCTCATCACTGAACAAGGGCCTTCCTTACAGGAGTCATTTGTTACTGTTAGTCTCCAAGATAACATAACTGTTAGCTCACAATTTTTCCATAAAGGGCCACATCTTACCTTTTTAATTCATAATTCATGATTAAATAATATGTATGTGAATGATGTGTGTGTGTGCATGTGTGTATGTGTGCATGCACACATAAGTTTGTTTCTCACATTTTACAAAGAGGTCCTGAAGACACATTCTCATACTAGATTTTTTTTTTTACTGCTGAGTAAAAAGTTATGACTTGATAATCATTCATGCACACACATTTAAACTTTTAAAAAGTATTTGGTTCAATTCTATGAACTACAGATTCTTCATCAAGAGATGAAAAGTACTGTCAAAACTTAAAATTTCCTGTACTTCCCCAATGCCCTTAGGAAAAATAAAAATGACAGAAAACACATTTTTAAGAGAAAAAGTTGTCTGAACTATGCTTCTGACAGAGTGACCCAGTCCTACGGAACAAAGCAACAAGACCTGAGCCTCTCTTACTCTCAGACTACACGGACCTTCAGGAACAGGTACATATGGCTTCCCCTTCCCTCTGAGTCACTTCTCTTCTCCTTATCTTTCTTTCCACTGCCCCTGTATCAAAAACTAGAAATTAATTCCTTTCTCTTTTTAGAAGGCAAATCCTGGTTCCATATTCCCCAAGAATATACTAACTCGTACCTTTTCTATATTTTGACTTTTTCCCAGGTCATTGTAAGAATTTCCTCCCCAGCTTTTTCTTCTTCTCTTTGTGCTTCATAGTTCAACTCCTTGGAGAATTACTATACTAATATCAATTAAGATTCTATCTGAGTCTCTCTCAGAGAATTAATATTAAAGAATGAAATTTATACAATCAAAAAAAAACAAATAACATAAGACACTATGTGTTCACCAGATCACTGTCATCTCTAATGTTCAGTGTGGCGTTAGATACCAGTTATCACTAAGGTCTCAGCAGTGTTCTGTGACCTATGGATGACATCACAGAGTTCTAAGGCCCCAACAGTATTCACTGCAGGATTGCTAAATCTATTCCCTAAGTAAATGTCATGAACTTGAACTTTCATATCTTGTACTTCATCCAAAATTGTAGACAGATGATAGAATGAACCAAAGGAAATCCCTTGATGTGTATAGGCATAATACAATTTTAATCTCCCTAAGCCTGAGGATATGGTAGTACCAGAGAGGATTATGCTTAGAACTATGCTTCTGTCATGAAAATCAGTAAATTTTATATTGAGTTACTGCTTAAATTATCCTGAAACATATATTAGATGCATATTGTAACAGTGGTGTAATTTGAGAATACATCACAAATGCAAATAGTTGTAGTACTTAGTGAATTTCTCCTGCTACTAGAAACATCCTCATGTGTCTTCCCAAGCTAACCTGTCTCCTCTGCTACTCTTTTTCATCACTTCCCCTTCAGTTGGGAGTCAGCTTTGACTACACAAAACCTGGTCTTCATCAGTATTTCTTTTCTTGGAGCTGACAGTCTCTTTCTTCATGATTCTGTGCCAGCTCCCAGTCTATCTTTTTGACCTGTATAATTTGAACTCAGAGATAGCTTTATTTTACCTCCCATTGTGTGTTAAAGTTATCACATCCTTTAAGATCAAATTGTGTTTCCTCTCTGGTAGTTACCATGAGACCCAACCAATGGCTTATCTTCCTTCAGCCTCCTTTACTCCATCAGCCCTCTCAGTGATTCTCATTTTCTATGGGATGAAAGTTCTAGGTTTCAGAAGCTGTCTGCAATACTGAATGGCCTCTTCATTTCATTCAAAAAATATCACTTTCATCTCTCTTTGCACTGTCACAACCACAGTCAGTCACCCATGTAGTCCAAATTAATCTTCTCACTTCACTCATTCTTCACATAAACCTATTTGCAGTGTACTTTTAGCTGTACAAATTAGCATATCCACAGGGTCTGGAAAATAGAAGACTGACATTTTGTGGAGTAACCATGGGAAAAGTGTACTTTTTGACCGAAACTACTAAGACAAACTCAGAATCAGAAAATACTCCCATAGGAAAATTCAGCAGCATAATAGAAATCCAAAGCTGAGCGAAAAAAACAAAAATAGGAAAAATGACATACTGTCATTCAACATTTAATACAAATAAAAATTTCTCTTTGAAATTAAGCATTAACCAGAGGGACAAAACCATTACACAAGAATGCTTAATGCTATAAAAACTTTGGCAACATCTAGCTGTGGTGGTTTGTGCCTGTAACCTGGGGCACTCAGGAGAGTAAAATAGGAGGACCATTGAGAGTTGGAAGGCAGCCTGGGCTACACAGTCAGTGTATGGCCAGCCTGAACTACCCTGTCCCAAAAACCCCGTTTCAAAATACCCTGTCTCAAAATGCCAAGAAGATTAAAAATACATAAAACCTTTTCAGCTGCAGTCAGGAAACAGGAATTCCAAGAGACTGATGATAATTCAATGTAAAGAAATAAGGATTTAGAATTCAGAGTGGGTTTGTCATAAGTGGCTATTATCACTTTGAGGTAAGGTCTTTGTATATATATTCTTATCAGAGTTTTTAACATTAAGGGATGTTTGAATTTTCTCAGAATTCTCTTCTACACCTATTGATATGATTATGGTATTAGATGTGATGGTGCACACCAATAATACCAGCACTCAGGAGGCTGAGGCAGAAGGATTGCTATGTTTGAGGCCAGGCTAGACTACAAAGTGAGCTCAAGGCCAGCCTGAACTGCATATTGAGACCATGTTTCAAACAACCAAACAAACAAAAAGATGGTTGGTTATGTGATTTTTTTGCCCTTCAGTGTATGTGGTATTTTCTACTTACTAATTTCTTTATTTACAAATTACTTACTAATTTCTTTATTTACATATTTCATTTATTTACATATCTACTTACTAATGTCTTTCTTGCATGTCTTGGAAGAACCACACTTGGTCATGATGAGTGACCTTTTTTGTGACTTGTATTAGTTTACAAGCATT
Organism: Cavia porcellus; assembly: GCF_034190915.1. NCBI lineage: Eukaryota > Metazoa > Chordata > Mammalia > Rodentia > Caviidae > Cavia > Cavia porcellus. Next base: position 19,828,377 of record NW_026947506.1, read on the forward strand.
TTGGTGAGGATTTTTACAACTACTTTAATAACACTGGCCTATAACTTTAATTATCTGTTGAGTCCTTGTCCTATTTTGGTATCATAATAAAGCTAGATACCAGAAAAGATCTATGTATTCAAAAGTACAGTACTCTTTAAAGGCAGATCAAAGAGAATATCAGAAAATGGAAAAATATCCCTTGCTCATGGATAGGAAGAACCAATATTATGAAAATGGTCATACTCCTAAAACTGTTACATGGATTTAATGCAATACTGATTGTGGTGGATTAACAACTGGTGATCAACTTGAAACAACCAGCTGAACTGAATCCTCATGGTGCTGCTGGGTGTGGAGGGTCCACCTGAGGATTGTTGCTAACAACATGAAAAAAGGACAACATCGAAGGAAGTGTTGTGTTGTTGGGTCTCTTGGAGGAGCTTGTCCAGCTTCTTTCCTGATATGAACTTGGCAGTTCTTATTGACAGAGAAGCTTGGCACCTTGTCATTGTTGAGACTGGGGGTGATTCACTTTGGGGGAGCTCTGATGATTACTTGAATCATCACTTCATGGCTCCAGAGGGTAAGATGGTGTGCTGTTGAATTTCCTGAAGAACTCCTCACACTGGCTTCCTGTTATGAACTCAGCTTTTCTCATCTTTGGAGGAGCTTGGGGCCTCATTGTCACAATGGACTGCAGTGGTGCTTTTTGTAGGTTACTTTGAGTGTTGCTTCCTTGCCCCAGAGCAGATCCCTCAGCATTCTGTGACAGATCCTTCATCCCACTGGCATAGACTTTCTAGTTTCCACCCTGACCTTTGGACCTTCCCAGCACAGATCTGTGAAACAGACTTGCATGAGGCGTTGTTGTGGGCTCTAGACCTTCAGCTGGACTCATGCAGGACACTGCCATGGAATCCAGGCCCTCAGCTAGATTCTTTGGGTCTTAGTGTGAGGACGTATTTCCTGCACTTCTTGTATTTGATTCTTTGCATGTATATTATAAAATAATTCTATAACTTATGTGTCCTATATTAAATTGTTTTCCTTCCAAACCCTGACTACACCACCAATCAAAATACCATTTGCATACCTTACAAATCTAAAGAAAATATTCCTAAAATTCATTTGAAACCAAGAGACCCAGAAGAGCAAAAGCAATCCTAGGCAACAGAGTCAAGACAGTAAGCATCACAATCCCTGACTTGAAATTATACTGCAAGGATACTGTGATAAATATCAGTATGGTCCTGGAAAAAATATCTGAGGATCAGTGGAACAGAAGATTCAGACACAACTATAATCTCTGTCAACCATCTTATCTTTGATAAATAGGCCAAAGACGTTCACTGGAAGAAAAATAATCGCTTTAATAAATGGTGCTAGAAAAACTGGCTCTCCACATGTCAAAGGTTAAATTTGACCCATATCTATCACCAGGCACTAAACTAAAAATGGATCAAAGATCTAAATATTAAAACAGAAAAACTACATATACTGGAAGAGATAGGCAGAAATCTCGAACACAGAGATATAAGCAGAGAGTTCAAAAAAAATTCAAACTACATGAGAAGTACTTCAAAGAACGAGCAACTTGGATCTCATTTTATTAAAAAAGCTTTTGTAATTAAAAACAAATCATCACCAGTAAATAAACAATGAACCATAAAGTGGGAAAAATTAGCCAATTGTTCCTGAGACAAAAGTCTTACACATAGAACATATAAAAAATTGAAAAAAAATCAGGCCCCTCAAATTCACGGACCCAATCCAAAAATAGGCATCTGAGATGAGTACACATTCATTGGTCACTCAATAAATGCAAATTAAAACAACACTGAGATTCCATCTCACTCCAGAAATAATGGTTGCCATCAAGAAATCAATAAATAACAAATGCTTGAAAGGGCTGTGAGGAGAAAGGAACCCTTCACTGACGGAGTACAGAGTGGTTCAACCATTGTGGAAATAAATATAAAGATTCCTCAAGAAACTAGAATTCGAGGTTCCATTAAATTCAGCTATTGCCCTTCTGGATATCTTCCTAGAAGAATTAAAAACATCGTACCACAGCAATATATGCGCATCTATGTGCACAGCAGCGCAATTTGTAGTAATGAAATCTTGGAAACAACACAAACGCCTATCAACTGAGGAATGGATAAAAAGTGTGGTATTTTTATACAATGGAATATTCTCTGCCAAAATGATAAATTTAAAACTATTACAGGTAAGTGGATGCCAGTTGAGGCCACACTCATAAAAATGAATTAATTCACGTGTGTAAATATCACATTATCTCCTTCGTATGAGAAATGAAACAGTAAAAAAGGTCTAAAATGTACAACAGATATTGTGAAATGGAAAGAAATTGTTCACAAGGAAAAAGGAACTAGGAGGGTGGGAAGCAGAAAGGAAGGAAGGGAAAAGGGATAAAATTGCAAATCAGTTATAGTACGAGGATCTCAATCCACTGAAAAGAAGGTTTGTGCTAATGCTGACTGAAGAATTTTTATGCCCATATCTTGTACTCTGAGTTACTACTTTAAAGATAACAATATGCAATGTATTAACTATTGATATTCTCCTATTATTTGTTGTGAAATTATGTTTTACTTTTTTTCCATTAAGAAACGTCTTTGGAGTCTGTAAACAACTGATATGGTTGAGGATGAAGTACATAATCAGCAGATGGGATAATAAAAACTGAAAGACATAGGAATAGGCAAGGACTTTGTAAAGAGATCCCAAACGCACAAGATTGTACTGAGAATCAACTGATGGGATAACAAACAGCAAAAGAAAGGACCAACAGACTAAAGAGATAACCGATAGTATGGAGAAAAGAATTTCCAGCTACTCCTCATACAGAGAACTAATAATATGGGAATGTGTAAAGAACTCAAGAATAATAATAAAAAACAATAAAAAGTCAAAAAGGGGACAACTGAAATGAACAGACACTTCTATAAGAAATACAAATAAAGCAGGGCATGGTGGCTCACACTTGTGATACCAGCACTTGGGAGGCTGAGGCATGATTGTTGTGAGTTTGAGACCAGCCTGGGCTACAAAGTGAGCCCAAGGCCAGCCTGAACTGCATAGAGAAACCCTGTCTCAAAAAAAGAAGTACAAATACAAAATAGAGAAAAAGAAAGTGCTCTAAAGGACATAATTGCATGTATATTTAAGTGTATAAGACAGGTAACCATATTACTGAGTTTTATTGGATCAATGAACAGAACTGTTTGCAGTCTCACTGTTTGAATGTTTACTCTATATGCTTTAATTTTGTAACTTGAACAACTATTTCTCAGATGATAATATGTAATCTATTAACTAGTGATTTCCTACTGTTTATTTTTTCTGAAATCTATAACTTGTACCATTTTTCTGTTTTTTTTCTTTTTTCTCCTTAAATAAAATTAAAAAAAAATAAGTACAATTAGAGACATACTGGGCCTGGGAGGAATATAACAAGAAGCCAATTCATCCTTCCTATGAGCCAACCAGGTTGAGACAAGAACACCATGCCTTCCCTCTCAACCCTACCCCACTCTCAGAAGCAACCAGCTGATGCAGAGGACAGTTGAAATTCCATTCAGCCCAGTGGTATCCTTCCTCAGTGCCTTCTTGAAAAAGTTAAAGAGATAGTATAACAGTGATACACATATATTCATGTTCACAGCAGCACAACTGAGAAACAAAAATAACGTAATGCTTGTGTGGTTTGATTTATTTTGCTGGCCTTTGCAGGCCTAAGGCCAGCAGTCTGAGCATCTAGTAAGCGGGCAACAGTACACTCTATAGCAAATATGGAAATTTCCTACTGTCTCACTTTTGAAACCAAATATTGTTCTGTTTTATTGTTTTGTTATATTCAATGTTCTGTTTTATTTGATTTTACTATGTCTAATGATATGAGCAGCAATTTTGAAAAGAACAAGAGGCATTATGGTAGCCATTATTGATTTCCTATTATCCTGTTTTGAAATTTTATAACACTTTCACTTTTTTGTTTTAATTGACTTTATTCTGTTTTATTTTGTTAGGTTTATTCTCCTTAAAACTTAAAAAAGTATAAATAGCCAATAAAATGTGCAATATGTCTATTAGAGAAATGCCAATTAAAGCAGCATTGCGATTCCAACTTACTTCAGAAAGAATGGCTATCATCAAGAAATTAAATATGGACTTCTGGGAGAGCATGGCAGATAGATAGCAGCAGCTTTGGAGTCTCTCTGAAAAACCGCACTTAAAATCCAGGAATGGTCCCGGGTGAGAAATCCTAAGCAACAGGAGATATACTTTGCTGACCCAGGAACGAACTAAACTAAGAGAAACCAGCTGGAACCGCAATCCCGGTGATATAACAGGAACAGATAAAGTCTCAGCGCAGAAGCTGGACCTGGCACTACTGGAAGCTGTGATTTGAATTTCCTGCAGCCGCTGCTGCATCCCAATCAGCACGGCAAGGAGAGAGGCCCAAAAGTTCTGAGAGTAGGAAGCGGCAAATGGAGTTGAGAGCAGGACTGGCCAGGAGCCCTGCATCGACCTGTGGTGAGTGAGCAGATCTGGAACCCTTCCATTAGAGTAGGAGGCTTCAGCAAAGGACATATTGGGACCAGGCAGGCTAGCCAGAACAGGTTGTTGCAGTGACGTCAGTCACATATCCCCCCTTTCAAGTGGGATTGGTGGGGAGTGCCTGGCCTGCATGATGCTGTTGACTAAGATGCAGTAGGCTAGCCCAAGCCAGATCCCAGCACCTGGAGGTGCACCCTAGCAGTGAAGCCTTCGGTAGGTTGACCTGGAGGGGTGGGCCCAGCATAGACTGCCCAGGTCTGTGTCTCCCTAGTACACTGCAGTGGGCAGGAATACCTAGCCGGCACAATTCAAACAAACTGTAACTGACAAAGAAAGAAACTGGGCCTCCTATATTTGCTTGGATAAAAGGAACAAAAAATATGGGAAGAGGGAGCAACAAGAAAGGGTCCTTGGCCTCCAATCCTGAGAAACATGCAATATCAGACACGGCACCAATAGACATAAAGTGCTATCTCCAGAACCTCATAGACGAGTTCAGGAATGAAGTTATTAATGACCTGAAGCAAGATATAAGTAGAATAGTTAGAGAAATGTTAAACACTGCCCAAAAAAAACAGATGGTGGAATGGAAGAACAACAACAACAACAACAACAACAACAACAACAACAAAAAAACGGGGAGAATTGTTTGATGGAGAAAACAGAATATGTGAAGCAGGTTCAAAGAGATTGCCAGGAAGCTAAATATTCTATTGAAAACTGGCATAACAGCTTGAAAGAAACTAAGGGTAGATTATCTGAACTGGAGTGCAGATTTGTAATATGAGAGCATGAAATGAAAACTTCTTAAAAATAACAAAAAAAAAAACCCAGCAACAATACAAAGGCTAGAAGATGATAAGAGGATCTATAACTTAAGAATTAAGAACATAAAAGAAGAAGTAGGGACACAAACAAATGGACTACAAAAGCTATTTACAGAAATAATCCAAGAGAATTTCCCTGATTTAGCAAATGGTAAAGATACTCAGATGTACGAGGCATACAGGACCCCAGCCACCCACAACCCAAACAGAGTTATACCCAGGCATTTAATAATCAAAATTCCAGAAATCCAATATAAGAACAGAATATTAAAAGCCATCAGAGACAAGAAACAGATCACTTACAAGGGAACACCCATCAGAATTACAGCAGACTTTTCGGCACAAACAATCAAATCACGAAGTGCATGGGGGGAAATAATTCAAGCTTTGAAAGATAATAACCTCCAGCCAAGATTGATATATCCTGCATAACTGTCCCTAGAAATTGATGGAAAAACAAGGTGCTTCCAGGATAAAGAGGAACTAGGGGAATTTGCAACCACCAATTCAACTCTACAGAGAATACTGCAGGATATTCTAAAAAAGGAAAATACCAAGATTCCAGAAATAGTGGCAGAGAGGCCACAATGAATGGAGCAGAAAGCGAAATGAAGAAGACAAACTGACAACAAATGACAGAAAAAGAGCTCAACAGAAATGAGGCAGAGAAGATCGGATGGTAGGAACAGCTATTTTGGAGAAAACAAGACATTATAATAGCTAGTGCTGATTTAGTATCATTTTGTTTTGAAGTCCCATCAAACTTGTATTCTTCTGTCTCCATTGTTCTTAAAAGGTTGTATCTTATTGGATTTTATTATATACACTAATATAAGTAAAAGCTTTTATAGACAAGGAGATTATACAGAAACCATTGTTCATTTTCTGTTAATTGGTTCTAAATACCCTGTAATAATGTCATTCTCTTGAATGGTTTTATAGTGTCTTGATATGTTTGGTGCTAAAGTATACGAAGTTATACTCAAAGATTTCAAGGAAAGAGACACTATGGTAACTATTTTTATGCCAGGATATCTTGTGGTGAAACACTATTTTGCTTAAATGGTTATGTTTTGACCAGCGCTATTCCGTTGTTATGCTCTCTTTTATCTCAATCCCCCTTTAAAAAAAAATTATTTACTTTTTTCTTTTTATCTTTTTAATTAAGGGAAAAATAAAAAAATAGCAGGATACATTATAGTAACCTACTTTGATTTCCTATTAACTTGATTTGAAATCCTGTATTGCCCTCACCATCCTGTTTTGACTGATTTTCCCCTATTCTGCTTTGCTTGATAGTACCAAGTTCGAAAGTATAGGCAAAACTTTGAAGACAATAAGATTCATTATGACGCCCATTCTGGTTGACTATTATCTTCTTTTAAAGTCCTGTAATGTCTCCAATGTTTTGGTTTTATTCTTTACTGTTTTGTTCAATTTTATTATAACTTGCAATTCTTCTTAAAATAGCAAGAGGCAGTATGGTAACTATTGTTGATCACCTTGTATTTTGTTTTTACATTATCTATGATGTCTATCCTTTTGATTTGACTGTTCTGTTCTGATATGTCACATTTGGTTTTACTCTCTTCAAAAAAAGTAATAAGAACTATGGGAGTAATAAAACCCAAAATGTGTAATTGTCATTGTACAAAAGAAAATAAAAGAAAGTGCTCTAAAGGTTATAAGTGCATATATGTTTAAGTATATAAGATAGATAACCATATTGCTGAGGTTTTTTTTAGATCATTGAACAAAGCTGTTTGCACTCTGTTTGAAAGTCCACTTTATAAAAAAAAAAGAAAGTTCACTTTATATGCTTCAATTTTGTAACTTGAACAACTATTTCTAGATGAGAATATGTAATCTATTAACTAGTGATTTCTTACTGTTTATTTTGTATTACTTGTACCCTTTTTCTGTTTTTTTTTCTTTTTCTTATTAAATAAAAAAAAGAAAGTAAAAAAAAAAAAAAGAAATTAATTATGAATGTAGAGACGCTCCAGGGAAAACCTAACTTTTCTGCAGTGGTGGTGGGGAAGTAAAGTAGTGTGACCTTTATGAAAATAAATGTGAAAATTCCTCAAGATATTAAAAATAGAAATTCCATTCAGCCCAGATGTATCCCTTCTCAGTGCCTTCTTGGAAAAGTTAAAGTTATAATATGATAGTGATATACATATATCCATGTTTATAGCAGCACAACTGAGAATAGCTAAACCTTGGAAATTACCAACACATCCATCATAAGATGAATGGCTTAAAAAATGCATGGTATCCATACACACTGCAGCACTACTCTGCTACACAGAAGCATAAACTTGAATCATCTGCAGGAAAATGTATGCACCTTGAGACCTTAATGTTAAGTAAGAATAATTAAACTCACAAGCTTGAAGACCAAATGATTTATCTTATATGAGAAAGACAAAAATGAAAGATGTACAATAGATAAACAGGGAGATGGCTCCTTAGTAAAAGGAAAGGAGACCAAGAGAGGGGGAGGGTTGGGGGAGGAAGAAAAGGAATTAGATGTGTAATATATATGTACCAGGTCCCCACAATAAATATAATTATTATATACTAAAACTTGTATGAATGAAAAAGAAGAGTGTTTGTAACACAGTGCTATATTTACAAACTATGTGTGTGTATGTATGTGTGTATACATACATGTAGACAAATCATCTGAAGAAAATCCAAAATCAAACTGAGGAAGGGAAGCTGGATTGGGAGTTGGGAAGAATGAATGAGTACTAGGAATCTTCTTTAAATATACTCATCGATTCTGTATGATTTTATGACATGTACATATTACTGGTAGTTCTCTGACATCTGTTTTCTGTTATAAATGCATGCCTTTCAACAAATAAAACACAGAACTCCACTTCTGGGTATATGCCTAAAGAACCCAAAACAAGTGTTCAAAAACACATCTTGTATGTAAGTGTTCAAAGCAGCATTTTTCATACTCTGTAAACAGTGGGAACAACTCCAATGTTCATCCTGAACAAAGGCTACATCCATGAATGGATAAACTCTAGTCCATCCATATGCTGGAATCCTGTTCAGGCATAAAGTGGAATGAACCACCAATCCATGCTGCTTTGTGGATGAACACTGAAAAGATGATGCTGGTTGAAAAGAGCCAGTTGCCTACACTTTCCATGGTTCTCTGCACATGGGATATCAATAACCAGTGAATCTAGAGAGAGAGGAAATGGGTTAGTGGTTGTTAGAAGCAGGGTAGTGAAGTTGGGGAGTGGCTCAGGATGGGGTAAATGTCATGGGCTAGATAGCAATGATGGTTGCAGAAGTTGAAAGTGTATTTAATATCATGACACTGTGCCCTTGAAAATGGTTACAATACAGGCAGGGCCACAGTTTACAAAGCCCTGCTCTAGATGATAGAATACCACTTTAAAATTTTTAATTTTTTGTTATTTAAATTTGGTTCCTATTTTACTATGCAAATCTCTCATAAATAATATAAAAATCCATTCTCACTATATAGAAATGTAAATAATACAGACAAAATACAAATCTTCTGGTTCCCGCAAATAGCAGCTCCCTCCCTTGGATAAAAAAAATGAAGGTATTTTTCTGGCACAGGCTGAGGTACTTACTGATCATCCCCGCAGAGGTCCAGTCTACCACTACCAAATATCCCCAACAGCACCTCTGTTCTTGACCCCAGAAAGTTCCAGGCTTTTTCCCAAGCAAAGGGGACTTGGTTTCTCTGGCTTCTGGCCTAGCCTGGCTTTCTCATCCTGATGACTCTGGAGATACAAAGGGTCAACCTTAGCTAAGAACCAGGGGCCTTGGGAGCCACTGTCTCAGCTTGCAGCTACACAGACACACAGCCACATGTCCTCACACACATGGAACACACACAATTAAAGCATCTAAATGCTACCCCTACAGCCCCCCTATGAATTTTTCCCATCTCTATTTACAACTTGGGAGATTTCTGGCTCTGCACACCAAAGACTGCACTGGGTTTCCCACTAAAACTGTGACAGAAAAAATGAGAAAGTAGCCAAGATAGCACATTGCATGATGATCACAAAGGAAGGAAATAGTAGGGAAAAAAATGTACAACAAAGACTACATAAGATGTATCGAAAATATTTCATTTATCAATAATTAATAGAAATGTAATAATCTTCAATTATAAGGCAAAGACTAAAAAAATGGTGCCAAAACAATGATTTCAAATTAGGCAACTTCAATGCAACCAGAGTAGTAGAGCCATCAACAGTTGAAAGTTAAAGGACAAAAGTGACTTTGCAGCTACCAATGATCCTATCTGGACATATGCAACTCTCTTAAATAGAAAGCAGGTCATCTTTATACAAGGACATACTACTTTAGGAAAATGAAAAACAAAGCCAGCTTACCCAAGTTAGTTGACCTGAAACATACTAATAAAATATCTTATGGTCTGACCACATATCTAGGGAATAGTACTGATAGAAGGTATTAAGAACTGAAAATGTCAGGCTGAGAATGCATTTCAATGGCACAAACAACTGCCTGGCAAGCACAAGGTTTTGAGTTTTATTCCTGGTATGGAAAAAAAAAAAAAAACAAACAGAAAATGTCAATTGAGCGCCTCTGGACACTTCATCCCTGGCGAGTACTCCAATTGAGTTAACTTAAAAAAAAAAAAAAAACCTGTGAAATAGGAATTGGACTAAGAGCCTTTGTCTTCATGGAATGTAAAAACACTCTTCAGTCTCCCACAGGTCACCATATATTTGTACTAAGGGAGTCAGGGGCAATTTTGTTATCTGGACAGGGCTATCACCAACTGGAATGAGCCCATCTGCCATTCTATGGAAATGTACACATCATTTACTTAAGTCACAGGGAATATGTCAACAGGCCATGAGGAGCCTCCCACACCACCTCAGCCAGTCGCAGGGTAATGGACAACACATCAGCCCACTGTGTCTCTGAACCAACCCCTCAAATGCTGGCCAAAAGTACTACTTAGAAAGCTCAGCTTGTAAGAGCTGCTTTCTCTGTTCTGTTTGTACATAGGTTCCCCCCAAGGTTTATCAATAAACCTGTTTATACTTTTTTAAAGAGAAGAATGCATATTTATTGAAAGCAAGCTTCTGTTGGAGAGAGAGACAGAAGGGCTTCCAAGTGGGTTGTTGAGGATCCTATCTTTTTCAGGGATTTTTATAGAGCAAAATCATGAGGTCAGGTGAGTCCAAGGTGGGGGAAAATGGGAATTTGTAAGGCAGGCAGGCAAGAAGTGGGACAGAACACTCAACCAATAAGATTAGAGTGCAATCACTCAGGAAAAAGAGGGCATGAATACAGAACAGGGACTTTCCCTGTAGGTGTTGGGTCAGTGACTTCTGGCTACCTATTTAGAATATCAATTCCTGGTGTTTATACTTAGGATGTGGTTGCATGTGTTTTGTCTTTTATCTTGAGATCTGGCCCACAGTGAAAGGTGTCTGTCTCTCCCACAATTGGTCTTCTGCACTGGTTCCTTCAAGGGCCTAGTCCTATCTGACTGCCTATAATATTTCTATCTAACTCCGTTGCCTGTAACAACCCTCCTATGAGGAAGCAACTTGAACTGCTGTAAGGGAGCATTGGGCAATGACCAATCTGGCTTCTTCAGGCTGAAGGGAGGTGTAGCTGTTGATTGGTAGTCTGGGATATTCTGCAGAGGCTCTATCTAAAGATTTCCATAGACACCAGGAATTTTTATTTTGGGTAGGTGTACGGCTTTCAGTCTGGAGTAGACAAAACCAAAGAAACAATTATGTATGGGCCAAATAATAAAATCAGTGGGATAATTATAAGTACAGTTAACAAAGATTTTTACCAAAAGGAGCTAGTAGTGGCTTCCCATCAGCCAAGCAATTTTACAGTCTGATATGTCATTGATTTGTCATCTAATATCTTGAACAGCTATTGAGATACTATCAAAGGGATCAAGAATGTACACAACATTTAGTTTTTACAATTGTATAAATATAGCCTGTGCTGTTAGAATGTCTAATGCCATCCAATTTTGGAGGATGGCCTGTCTCATTAATTTTACTTCTTTGTTTAGGAGAGAGACCAGCTATGGTGTCTTTTAAGGTATCGAGGCCTAATTATACTGTTGAGTTTGCATTCTTCACCATATTTTCTGCTCAACTGCTACTGTCTGAATCAATATTTTCAAGTAGGCTAAACCTAGGTATAATCTGTTTCAGAATACTTCTCAGCCACGTTAGCAGCCATGGTAATTGGGAGAGGGAAGTCCTCCAGCCACACAGCTTATCTATGATTTATACTAAATACTTCAATCTTCCCTCCTTAAGAATCTCTGTAAAGCCTGCTTGTATATTCCGACATGGCCTCAGTTGAGGAAGTCTTCCTCCTGCAGTATGTTTTCAGTCACCCTTTGATTTATCTTAAGGCAAGTCATGAAGCACCCACAAATTTGTTTAACAATGATAATAAATTCCTAAAACTAAAATTCACAGTTTCTGAGTATGGCATCACAAATAGCCTAGGGACCTAAATGGCTCCCTCGATGGAGTACAGACATGAATTATGGACTTATCATCTCCCTCTCACCAGGTAATATCTACCTTTGGTCTTCAATTGCAGTGGTCCTAATTTTACTGAATTCCTTCTCTTCCTCTGTAGTGAACTAGGGCCTTAATATTACCTTAAGGATGTCTACAATTAAAGTCAATGCTTTAACTTCCTTCTCTAAGGAGGTTCATTTAACAACCTCCTCTGCAAGCCTGTTTCCTATGGCTTCTATTTGACTTCATTTGCTGACAGCCATTTATATGAACTGCAGCCACCTCCTCTGGAAGCAAGAAATTCTCTAGTACTTGCTTAAGTAGTTCTCCATGTATTAGTTCCCTTCCTTTGTTGTTTTCAAGTTGTATCCTGTCTAAACCTTTTTTACAAGAGTATATACCACACACACACACACACACACACACACACACACACATATATATATATATAGTTTTCTGAGCTATCCAACAGCACCTTAATAGCTTAAAAAAACCTTTACATATAGATAACTTGACCTGTTGATTTAACCAATGTAAATATATTACAATAATATGTTTACTAACGTTTGTTGAGTTATGTCACCACCTCACTCACTTATCTCAATACTTTTTTTTTTTTTGGTACCAGGAAACAAACTCAGGATCTTGCGATTTCCAGGCAGGCATTTGTGGCACCAAGCTATATCCTCAGCCATGAACAATCACTTTAGATAACTCATAACTATTAATATGTAAGATATATATATATATATATATATATAAAATATACATGTAATTCGTAGCTTATTGTAGAGAAAATAGACACTATTAATAAAATCAATCTTGACATCATTTTGATTGACTAACAAGTTGAAAGTAAACATATCAACTTTAAAAACAGTGTTAAACCAGTTGTGGTGACACACACCTGAAACCCCAGTACTTGGGAGGCTGAGGCAGGAAAATCTCTGTGAGTTCAAGGCCAGCCTGGGCTACAAAGTAAGCTCAATGCCAGCCAGAACTGAATAGGCAGTCTCTGTCTCTAAAAGACAAAAAAAAAAAAAAGACACTGTTATCTTTAGCAACTGATTCAAATAATCCCCACTGTCAATCTACAAAAACCAAAAACCAAAAAGCATTCGGGATAATTCACAAGTGCCCATTATCTATAAGCCAACCTAAATAAGACATGTCTTTAAACATTAGCAGATAGAAACATAGCATAAGCTCAAATGCTTTAAGTAACTTTAGGCACTTTAAACAGTTTAAATGAACAAACAAAAAAACAGTAGCTTTCACACCAAAGTGCACTATTAGAAGTGAAATAACTCTCACCATCCATGATCATATTTAGCATCAACATCAAAGACAATACCTATTGTTTTTTACAAGTTTTATCTCCCTTAAACGTTTTCTTCAAAAGATTGGACTGCCTAGTTTTGCCGTGATCTTTCGTTATTCTGCTAGGGCAAAACATTGTCATACAAACTCTTTCAAACCAAAAATTTTATCTTCATACATATACCTTTCTTCATATTTTGTTCTATATCCAATTTACTGGTTTCTTTCTGCAACTACTTAGTTTTTTAAAAAAAAAAAATGTCCCTAGTTTATTTTCTCTTTGATCTCAGAGAAAATTTATAAATAATTACATTTTAATTGTGTGACTGCCAACAGCTTTCCAGCTAGTCTTTGAGTTGCATCCTATCTCAGTCCATGCAAAAAGCAACAGAAGTTAAATGTAAGTTTTAAATGTAGTTTGAAACTTGTTTTAAGCACACCAATTAAACCAACTCACACTTGACTTCAAACTAAATTCATCAATTCAGCTAATATTTGTAATAATGGGCTCTTGTTAACTCCTTTGTGCAGAGTCCTGATCTTATTTTCTCTCAGCCACTTCCCTATAGTGGGACTATGACATGCAGTCTCCAGTCTGCAGGGGTGGTGAGCTATTTCTTCTACGTCAATGAATCAGATTTTCTTTTTCTCCTCTGTCAACTCTCTCATGGTTCCTGTGAGCCTTCCACCCACTTTGGTTCCTTTCTGGGCTGTTGTTTTCCAGACTCTGAGCACTTTGTCCTGGAGAAGGTAAATTGCTGACACTCTACTATTTTTCTCTCCATTAACCACTGGATTTGATTCAGTCCTCATCCAACTTGGTTTGTGACCAGCATCAGAAAGAATCAAGTTCATAAACTAGGATAGGATTGTATTTCTTTCTCTCTTTCACTGAGCCTTCTACATGTACTGTCCTGAGTCTCTATCTTCTATTTTCTGTCAAAGTGTCTTCACATATTTAAATTTAAGAACAAAATGGCCCATTTTTAAGTCAGTTAAGACACTGTAATCTCTTTATTTCAGTGTGTCGGTTCACATCTTTAGTCTCAGCTATGTTAGAAGCCCAGGCATGAGACTTGCTTAGGCTAATGGCTTTTGGTCAGCCAGAAAACTTTAAGTGACCCTGTTTCAAAATCAAATGCAAAGAAAGTGATAGCCTGACGTAGTATGAGCTCTACATGGGCAATTTAATGAGACTATGTCACAAAACATAAAAGATAAAAAGGGCTGAGGATATTCCTCAGTACAAAGGCCCTGGGTTAATACCTAGTACCAGGAAAAAAATCAGAAGCTGATCTATTCATGTTGACAACTGACAACAAGGCAATTGTTTATTCTTTAAGTTGTTCTATGAATAATTATATCTTTATTCATTTAAGTTAGAGAGAAGAGAGTCTTCATTAAGAAATTGATAGATTTTGAAATCCTCTTTGGAACAATACTCCCTAGTGGAGAGAATGGGAAGCTTCAGACCTGAATATGCTTTTGTTTGTCTCTAATGGTTTTATAATGTACTTCATTTCCAGACATGAAGAAGCTCCTGTATATAAGTGAGCAAAGGATACTGAGAGCTGTTATGTTAATTCACATAGGGCACTTAATTTTCACTTCAGTGCAACATTAGGAGACTGTCCTAGTCACTTTCTCATCCTTGAGACACACAATACCCACCACCCACAACTTAAAGGAAGAGAGGTTTATTTTGGCTCATTATTTTAGTCCATTGTTGGTCAGCTTCCAAACCAGAAGAACATGATGGAAGACATTGTCATGGTTTATGTCAGTGGCCCCCAAGCCCCATGCAGTGATGGACTTGACCAAATCTAGTGTTTGTGATGGGTTTGTTGTCTAGTGCTCAGATTGATGGTGTGAGTGCTACACCCATCTAGGAGTGGAGCCTGCATATGATGTACTGGTAGGAAGAAGGCGTGTGTCTCTCTCTCTCTTACTAGTTTGCACCTTGCAGTTTGCAGCTGGCCATGAATGGCTGCCCTGTCATGCCAAATTGCCTTGGAGCCAACTAAGTATGGACTGAAACCTCCAAGAACTGTAAGAAATAAAACCTTCCTTCCCTAACTTTGGGCAATGAATGGAAAGTAACTAAGACAGCCACGGTACAGGTCATGACATAGTCATAGTGGGCAGGAAGCACAGAGAGAAGGGAAGAGCCTGGTAGAGTAAGATTTACCCTAACAGCAAGTCAGCTTTATTGTGCCCCAAAAACCTAATCACTCTCTACAATCTTACTTCTGAGTGAGTGAGGTACATCAAAATCTAAACTGTGACAGTGACTATCATGCATAAAGAAGAACCTGTGGCAGATTTCTGGGGATGATGGAGTCAAAAAGAAGTAGCAGCTGCTCTCAGGCAATTTCTATGAGGACGAAATGGTCATGACTAGCTGAGGCATGGTGCATGATTGAACCCAGACTAAGCACAGGTGCAGCCTCTTAGTTCTGACTGTAGGAACCAGATGGAAGGTGGAGCCTTAGGAATAAGGATGACTATGCATTCCATGAGGAGCAAAGTACTGTGCAGTGCAGAGCATTTGGTGTTACTAGAGCTTTGGTGGGAAATGCAGTTGAGAATATTATTTAGGACTAGGTAAGAAAGAGGCACCTAAATGAGGGATCTGAAGCTCTTGTTCTTTTGCAGAGTAGCTGGGAAACAACCACTGATAACTGAATGACCTTTTTCATCAGCTTGGGCCATCTTCCTCATTTTATCAAACAAATCACTCAAGATCTCTTATTATGGGTTGGTAGAAAGTCCAATATTCCTTTTGGGATAACTTACTGGCCCAGGAACACTCTGTAGAAAGGCAGGCGCTTATGCCGCTGAGCTAAATCCCCCGCCCCATTTTCTTTATAAGGTTGAAGAAACACTGTTTTAAACTAGGAGCAGAAATGCTTTGTCATTTTTTGATCTATTTGTTTTTATTTAGAGAAAAAAAAGCAAAACAGAAAAAAAGGGTAGAAATAATACAGAATTTCAGAAAAAGAAAAACAGTAGGAAAACACTAGTTGATACATTACATATTATCTTAGAAGTAGTTGCTCAAGTCACAAAATCAAAGTATAAAAAGTGGACAATCAAACGATGGAAGTACAAACCATTCTGTTTGATGAACTAACAAAAACTTAGTATGGTTATCTATCTTGCACACTTAAACATACATACAATTATATCCTTTAGAGCTCTTTCCCTTTCATTATCACAATATCTATTATACATTTTGGATCTTATTACTCTTTCAGATATTTACTATTATTATTTTTTATATCAAGGTAGTAAAATACGACAGAACAAGACAGAACAAAGCCAACTGAGACATTGCAATGAAATTGGTACAGGACTTCACAGCAGGTTACTGGGTTAACAGTAATAGGTGCCATAGTGTATCTCGTTATCTTCACAATAGTTGTTCTTTCAATCAAGTATAGCAAAATCAAACAAAATACAGAACACTATAGAACTTATCAAAACAGAATATTGAATAGAGCAATACAATTAATCAGAACAAAGCAAAACAATGATAACAATATTTGCCTTCAAACAGATGATAGAAGGAAATCCCCTCTATTTGCTACATTGCACATGGTCAACCTCCCAAGAGATGCTCAGCCTCTGGCTCCCATTTGCTAACAGGGGCAGGGGAGATGGGATGTTTGAATCTCAGCCTGCGCACTGGTAGGCTCATAGCTGTTTACCAGGGAGGTGAGAGGATTGCTTGGTTTCCTGGTGCCCTAAGTTCCAACATGGTATGGATATCAGGAGATGCTGGGTGGTTCTCCCTCTGGGGCAGCCGCAGCTTGCCTGAGCCATGGCTGCTTACCAAGAAGGTATTATCTTTTTAGATGCTTAGCATTAAGATATAACTATTTTTTCTGTTTTTGATTATAGATGAGTAGCAGACAAGAGAAGTAAGTCAGTAGGATATCCTCTTTCCATAGACAGCTTTGATAATTATATATTTTTCTTTGAATTTCCCCCTACACTTGGCTAATTGAAGTTTCACCCTTGTTCCACTATTTTATCCTGTGCCTGGACAGCTGTTAAACATCTGGTATTTTGTGCTCAGAGAAAGTGCTGTTGTTCCTTGTGTGTCTGTATGGTGGTTCTCTGTATTCTGTTTGTGTGTGTACTAGGAACTTTCTGAATGGTCTTGCACAGCCGTGGTGACGTCCCTTATGTTTTCCTTGTCACTGCATCCTTGGTAGTTCACGAGTTACCAATGAAAATGTCTAACACCATTAGATCTTTCTTCCCTCTAGAAAAGAAGGTAAGACAGAGTGAAAGGAGGAAGTCTCCTACATATTTTTTAAAAGGACACATTTTACATTCTGTAAAATTTGGCAGTGTTCTTGAGTGTGAGGGAATCTTTTTGTGGATTTGGTTGTGGGAGGGGTTGATAGAAAGTGGGAGAACAGAGATCAGCGGGGATGCAGCCCAGATCTCCAGAAGCTAAATGTTAAAGTTGAACACGGTTTGGATGTAGATAAGAAGTTCTTTTGCCTCCACTACTAGCTTTAAAAGTGTTTATTTTTCATTAGTTAGGTCATGTGGAGAGAGCTTCTTTGCAACCAGCCTGGTTCTTTCTTGTGTGGCCTGATCTCTCCCATGCAACTTGAGAACTTGACTCTTTTCTCACAAAGCCTTCTTTCCAGTCTTTCTCCTGCCCCCAAAGATGCCACATTTGGAGCTAAGTTTTTGATCAGAGCCAAGGGTCAGGGTATGCTAAGTGTGTTTCTTTCATCTGACACACATGGAAAAGCATGAAGTATAAAACAAATATATGAAAAATGTGTCTCAGTCAGGCACATTTTTTTCTTTCATGAATGTGACATGTGCTCTATTTTCTTTAACTTGCCTCTTTGAAAGTCATCAATAATTTGAGAAAATAAGAGGAAACAACTTTTGGGCTGGTGGTGTAGCTTAGTGGTGCAGCATTTGCTATCATGTATAAGGTCCTGGATTCTGTCCCATCACAGGGGAGATAGGTGGTGGAGAAGAAAAGGAAAAAATAGAAACAAAGAACTTCCTAGACCATTTTTCTGACTTTTGGATTAGTAGACTTAAATATTTAAGAATATAAAATACAGGAAAACTTCAATTTTTCATATTTATTATTGATTTTTAAAATAAGAGACACTGAATCTGAACAAACCTGACCTAATATCTAGCTCTTTTTTGAACTAGGCCAGTCATGGTGGTGGACAGTACTCTGAGGCTGAGGCAGGACTGCTGTGAATTCAAGGCCAGGTTGGGCTACACAATGACTTCAGGACTGCCATGGAGTTTTTCTTGTGCTGGTCCTTTGCTTTTTTATGCAGTCTCCTCTGCCTGAATCCACTCTGTCCGTAGGCTCCACCTTGGGCACTGCTTCCTGGCATCTGGGGCACCTGTCTTGAAAGAAAGTATCAAAGCTACTTGTCCCCCCACAGTTCTGCTTCGGTGTCCTGACTTTCTGAAGCCAGAACAATGCTGGAAATTCTTTAGGGTGGGAGTTTCAGGCCAGGTCACCTGCTTCACACATGCACGTGTGCACACTGGTGTACTCAGGAAGACAGGCCCGAGAGGGAGGGAGGAAGATGGAACCACGGTGCGGACTTTGTAGTTCAGCATTGTCTCACTCAACCCTTTCACTCCTGGTGTGAGTATTGATCCCCCTAATATTTGATGGAAGTGATAGGGAGAGGTAGGAGTGGGCCTTAGGGTTGAGAGATGATCAAATGTCTGTGATTGGCCCCGTACTGTGTTTTGAGTTTCATAAAGGGTAAAAATAATTCTTAAAGCCAAAGCATTAAATGTACATTTATATGGCATTGGCTGTGGTATATTTCAGTACATAGCAACCTATTGCTGACTTAAATGTAATCACCATAGTAGAACCTTTATTGGATTGCATGAAACTAACACTTCAGATTTCCCAGGAACCATAATTTTGACGTGATTATCTGCTTTCTTTTTATAACATTGTATAAAATGCACCTCTCATGTGACCTGGATTTTTCTGCAGATGCTTTTGAAATGATTCTGTGACTGCCTGCAGTGTTTCTGCCCTGACTGTAAACTGCTTGGTGCCTAATTATTTTTGTTTCTTTCTGTCTTATATTTTTCTTTGGAACTGATTATCTTCTCAAGTTGGAGTCAAAATGTTCTGATTTCCTCTGTGGCTTGTCATAACATCGCTTTAAGGAGGCTGTCAAACTGAGAAAAGCAGAGCTGGGAAATCTGCGTGGGAAGTTGGGGTGTGCCATGGGGAACCACGAGAAGGAAGAAAACACGTGGAAGCCCCTAAAATCTGTCTGGGTTCTGTTCTGTTTGCTGCTTAAAGTTATCATCTGTGACACTGACCTTCCCTCTGTGTATGTGAGATAATGTCTCTTTATGAAGGTGCATGAGCCTGCAGGCAACTATATTATTTTACAATTATCTCCTGCTGGAATGGTAACCACTCTTTCTGGGCTTTGATCACAGCCTGTGCTCTTGCATTTGCTCAAGAAGTAGGCAAAAGTTTGATTTTTTTAATCACAAATTCTGGATTTTGCTGGAGAGAAACCTCATTTTCATTTACATGCTCTCTTCCTTAGAAATCTGTCTGCTGCAGAGGCCTAAAAGTCTGCAGGCCCTGAGTGATATTGGGGGAGCAAAGGATGGGGGTGTGTATGACCCAAGTGCCTCTACCCTTGGCTGCAAGTGCTTTCACAGTGGAACTGATGGCATATTGTGAGTCAAGAGGCCAGTGTGTGCCTAGAGGGCAGCAGCTGATCATGTGCAGGAATGCCTGGGCATTGATGGCCTGAGTTCTGGCAACCAGTTAGCCCTCTTCTCTCTAGGCATCTCAGGATGGCTCTTGTTACCCTAAGATATAGATTCTGTGGCATGGCCAGCCTGTGGCGCTGAGTACAGAAGCCAATTCAACCTAGAGGAAAGAACACCCTTCAGGATAAATGCAGATGCCAGAGCATTATTTTCATATTTGTAGGCCTATATTTGAAGGCTTTCCAGTACACTGTGGCCTGTGGATTGTAAAGTAGCTGTCAAGATTTTCACTTACTTACTGGGCATAGTGGCACATGCCTGTAATCCCAGAACTCTGAGGGGTTGAGGCAGGAGGTTCCAAGTAATAGCCCAGCCCAATTTAAAAACTTAGTGAAGATGAAGCTCGGTGTAGAGCTACTAGGTTCAGTCTCCAGTACGGCCAAATAAACACACAAAAAAGATTCTTGGTTGTTTGAAGATGAAATAACAAAGGCGACAGGTCTTGGAATCAGATATGGAATCAATTCCTGATTCTGCACATCTAGTTAGTGAGTTAACCTTGGCCAAATCTCTACTTTCTAACTGTGTTTTTCTTCTCTGTGAATAGGGCTTAACTAGATCTGTGAGTCCCAAACCTGCCCATACTCTAGAATGACCAGTGCTGCTGGGCAGTATCTAAACACCTGATCCCTGCTGGTTTCTTTTGCCTTTGATTTCTAGTTTTGTTGCACTTTGATCTGACATTGGATCAGATCACATGTAATAATGTGGAATTAATTTTGAATAACTTTTCAGTTCTTTTGCATTTACTTAAGCATGCTTTATGGGCTAGCTAGTAGTCTATTTTTAGATAAAACCCCATGTACTTCTGAGAAGAATATGTGTTCTGTTGTTAGGTGGACTGCTCTATAGATTTAATTTCTATTAAGCCTATTTGTTCAGAGGTTCAGATAGACCTTGATACTTCTTAGTTAATGTTTTTTCTAGTTGACTTATTTGTGACAATGGAGTATTAAGTCTTCAATTATAATTGTGTGAGCATTTATCTGATATTTTTAATGTTCACTACTATTTGTTTTATGAAGTTGGGCATGCTGGTGCTTGGTGCATATATGTTTACAATTATTGTTTCTTCTTATTGAATTGTTCCCTTAAACAATATGTAGTGACCTTTGTCTCTTCTGTTCAGTTTTGGTGAAATATACTTTGTCTGAAATTGGGATGGATACTCCTGGTTTTTTCTTTATTCTCATTTCATGGAATATTGTTTGGCTTCCTTTGATTTTTAATCTGTGAATTTTTGTATTAAATTTCTTTTATACTGCCTATCATTGAGTTTTTTTTGTTGATCCATTTTTCCAATATGAAAGTTTTGATTAGGGAATTGGGATCATTCACACTGAGAGTTACTACTGAATGTTAATGGCTTATTTCTTTCACTATATTAATTTACTGTTGCTGATTTACTTTTTACTTGCTTTTTCTCCTTTCTGCTTAACTGCTCATTGCCTCATATATCCATTCTACTTGAGTTTCTGGCACTGTTGCCTTTTTTTCTAAGATATCCTCAAGAATTTTTTACGTGATGATTTGCTGGCCATGACTTTTTTTCAGCTGTTTGTTTGTGAAGAGACCTTATTTCACCATCAACTTTAAAAGAACTTTTATATAAATTTGGGATATATAAATCTGTGTTGGAAATTATCTTTTAGGCCTCAAAGCTCATCTCTCTATGCATTTTTGGCCTTTAAGGTTTGTGTGGAGAAGTCTACTGTAATTCTAATGTGTTTACATTTATAAGTGGTGTGTTGTTTTTCTCTAATAGCTTTAATATTCTATCTCTGTGTTGGACTTCTGTGATTTTGACTGTTATGTGAGTAGAGAGGTTCTCTTTTGATCATGGTTATTTGAGATTCTGTATGTGTCGCTTATCTCTATGTACATTTCTTTCTCTGTATTTGGAGAGTTTTTTGGTATTATTTCTATGAAGAGGTTTTTTATATACCATGTGTGCTGTCTTCTGATTTTTCACTTATTCTGATTGATCTTAGGTTAGACTTTTTTGTGTCTTTGTTGGATCCATTATACACGTTGTCTTACTTTTAAGGTACTTCTAAGTAATTGGTTTTTAAAAGCATCCCTGTCTTCTAATTCTGATATTTTGCCTTTACATTGGTCATTTCTACTTCCATACTCTGTTGTTTACTTTTCTCTTATTGCTGAGGCAAAATACCCAATACACAAAATGAAGAAAGGAAAGGTTTAAATAGCTCCCAGTTTATGGAGATTTCAGTTCATAATCAGATGGCTTCCAAACAGTGTGGCATGGCAGAGGGACAACAGTTTATGGGAGGAGCACATACCAAAAGCAACAAGAGTAAACAGGGCAAAGGGGAACAACAAGACTCTTTCCCTCCCTTATGTTGGATGCAGGCTACTGGTCTCATGGAGGTGCAGCTGTCACACTGCCAGTCTAAGCATTAGACAGTGAACAAATCATGAACTGTTGAATTTTGCCTTTGAAAAAGCCTACCTCCATGACTGCATGAGGCTTTGCAAGGACATCTTGACACAAACCACCACACATATGTGCAATATAATTTTTAATGTCCTGGATATGTGTTTGGGACCTTTTCATTCTCATTCATATTAATTTTGTTTAGGTCAGCTCCTTTTTTATTAGGATCTTCTCCAAACTCTCTAATTGTTTTACTATGTTCAGTATGTATAGTTATTCTTCAGTAGTTGAATGGCTCTAAGCTCAAGTTTTTATGACTCAAGCAACAAAGTAAAAAAAATCCTCTTTGATTTATAGTTGAACTGAAAATGTGATTTGAAAAATACTGTGTTGGCTGAGAATGAGGAATGTCCTGTGTCTCCCAGTGAACACAAAACAGTGAGGCTGCAGTCTTAATGGCACGTTTGCCCAGGAAACATATAGTGGTTCTATAAGGCTCATGCTGTAAGCTGTAGAATCTGCACCAAAAGTCAGGAGACAAAACCCAAGGTGAAGGCAAAGACCGGAGTTCCTCTGAAGAGAATAGTTGAAGCTCCTTTGAGGAAAATCAGTTTCAATGAAGCTCTTCCAAGAAAAAAGTGCTGGAATCCTTTCCTCTAATGTTCCTTTTACACTATTTTGGTAACAGCATCCTTAAAGTGGGTCTTCTATGCCTGGGACCATATTGGTACCATTAAACTGAGATTCACCATTCAAACTGACAATTAATCAATTAACCAATGTAATAATATTCCTTAAAATCTCAGATTGTGCATTCATATTCTGATACAGTGGTTACATAAGGGGCCAATTTTAATGCATTGAGAATTTTTAGGATATAGGTAATTATGATATAGATTTCTATAGGAAAAAAATTCTACAAATGGGAGGATCAACAAATTGGACTTGGCTTTCACTGTTGAACTCTTCTAGGATTCAGACAATATCCAGTTTCCAGAATTGTGGAGTATACAAAGAACTAGTAATTGGTAACAAATGACTCATGTTCTGTCTTAATGAAGACATAAAATAAATGGGTAACCTTTATGAAAATTATTGGTATATAATTATTTAATTGCTATTTACAAATAAGCTTATAAATGTTTTTCTCCTCCTAAATATAAATTAACATGCCCCTGCCCAGACAGGTTGCCATGGAAAGCATAAATTTAACTTGACCTTTTAATCAAGTGATTTATAATTTTAAAAACAATATTCTGATTTGCGGCCTGAGATTCCTAAATATGGTTTATATTTGTCTGGGAGTCACTGCTGTAGGGTAGGAAGCAGTTGGCAGGTTAAAAGAACTGAGCTTCACATGAGCAGGCATTTAAGAGAGAGATCTCTGCAGCCTAGCTGTGGCACATGGTCAGAGCTCAGAGCCTGAGACAAATCAGAGGATTCTGGGAGGACAGGATCTTGCCCCAGGATTTCGGAGTGCATAGTGGGAGAAGGAGATGTCCTTTGGCCTGCAGTTCAGTGACAGAGAGAAATGGCTACAAGTTTCCACCGATGTGGAAACTGTTGGGCATGAATAAGTTTTGGGGATGACAGGGAGCTGGATGTGTCCCTCTGCTGCCAGTGTTTCAAGGAGAAGCCCTGGGCATGGAGCCACCACGATGTTTGTAAACCACCTGTTAGTCTTTTGCATTATTTTGAAGCTTTTAACAGGATTTATCCAGTGCTGGTCCAGTGCTCAGGAAGTTGAGGAGATATAACTGGGGCAACACTGGGTGTGAAAACTGATGTTCCTCATCTCAAGGCCTCAGGTGAAAATCTCATGAGCTCTTCTGATGTTTCAGGAATAACTCTGGGCCCCTGACTTGGGTTCAACACTAGAATCTCATCTTAGGCCTCAACATTTCGGAAGGGTGATTCAGCATCAAGTCACTCTAGGGAGCTGGCGGTAGAGTAGAGCACACAAACGGAGTGGCCCCTACTTTGTTCTGTTTGTCTGGGAACTGGGCTGGAGCCATAGCTCTGGGTCGAGAAATGTGGACCTGCGGTGCACAAACAGGACAGAATTAGGGTGATGAAGTGAAAGGATGATTTTATTGGACAAGGTAGACTTTACCTGTCTTCACCATCATGAACCCGAGGTTTTCCCTTCTGTGTTTTCTTCTTTGTGCAACAGCTTAGTGTAAGAATTTTGTGAGTTATAGCATGAGGGAATATGAAAACTTCACACCTGCTTTTTCTGGATTTTGTTGTTCTGAGCAAACGTCTGAAAAGGCCCCGTGGTGGACTTCAGCACATCAGGCCTGATTCTTTTTGGTCCCTCTGACCATCTTCTGGGAACACCCTTCCTAGAGCTTATTGGAGAAAGGAACACTGGCTCTCCAGGTCACCAGACTGATAATAAAAATCCAATTGCTCAATGAAAATGACCACTGTGTATTTATACAATTGCTTGGTTGTTCTTCTGAGCTTCAGTTGATGACAGCTGAATTTTGAGAGGAAAGGTAGAAGCTTTTAAGAGATATAAACATCTGTTCTTTCTCAGTCTTGTCTTTTACATTCATATTTCATGCTTTATTACACAATGAGCTTTCTTTTTTGCTGAATACATGAAAATAGGAGTGTAAATGACTCGTGGGTTCTTCACAATTTTACTGAAACAAAACTAGTGTTTCTGGCTTTGATTGTATTTCTGCTGTAGGCCGCTATTAACTCCCTTTTCTGCTTCATGCCCCAGATGTCATAGCTGTCTGTGAAGTGAACTTGCTGAATTAAATGATGATGCATTGTTTCTCTGGGACCATGGAGTTCATTTCTGTGACTCAAATGTTCTGCCGCACTTCGGCTTCTTTATCATGGTTATGAGAATTATTTCAAAGAAGTGGATCTCACAGATATAAAAGTAAAACCATTTAAGTCAGTGGTTCTCATCAAAGAGTGGTCCATGAGCCCTGAGAGTTCCCAGAACCACTGCAGGAAGTTTGTGGTTTTAAAATCACCTTTATCAGAATCCTAAGACTTCTTTTGTCTTTTTGCTATGCTTGTCCTTATGATGAGTAAAACTGGAGACCTTAGCACAGGTCAGGACAGGGGCGTCAAAGTGGATGAGTAGATGAATTACTCACGGCCATGCAGCCTTGGTAGCAAAAGAAAAATAAAGCATTGTTTCACTTAAGAAATGTCCTTGATGAAATTAAAAACTGGAAATTTTATTAAGTATTGCCTCTGACTAGCAATCATTTTTATGTAGGACATGTACTAAATATGTAAATAATTAGAAATAAAATCTGCTATATATTGAAACTTACTGAAGTCTGAGGGAAAATGCCTGTGTATGTATTTGAATAGTGAACCAACTCCATCACTATTTTATGGTATTCCATTTTGACTTGAAAAATGACTTGACAAGTCATGGTTATGCAGGATTTTTTTTTAACTTTTCAAATTATTTTAAATAGAAAAAAACTTCAAAACACAATTAGGGGATAACAATGGTATATACATTGTGTATTATATATGTGCATATCTTGGTTTTTTCTGTCTCTCACACTAATGAGACAATATGATGATTACACATGTGTGTCTGATTTATTTCGTTTATGAGTATGATCTCAAGATGCATCCATTTACTTTTAAAGTCTCAAGGTTGTTCTTCTTTATGGCTGAGTAGTACACTGTTGTATAATAATACATCTTTTTTATCCATTTGTCAGCTGATGGACTTTTAGGTGGCTTCCAAGATCTAGCTATTACAAATTGTGCTGTTATAAAAATGGGTGCACATATATCACTGTGGTATGATGTTTTTAATTGTTCTGGGAGGATATCCAGAAGGAGAATAGATAGGTCAAATGGGACCACCAATCCTAGTTAACTGAGAAATCTGCACACTGATTTACACAGTAGTTGTATCAGTCTACACTCCCACCAAGAGTAGAGAAGGATTCCTTTTACCTTGCAATCCCTCTGGCATTTATTATTGGTTGATTTCTTGATTATAATCATTCTTTCTAGAATAAGGTGGAATCTCAGTGCTGCTTTAATTTGCATCTCTTAAACGACCAGTGTGTTGAACATTTTTTCATGTATTTATTTGTTGTTCATATATCTTCATCTGAAATGTGTATTATATGTCTCAGATGCCCTTTTTTGACTGGGTCTTTAAATCTTGGAGGAATGATTTTTTTGAGTTCTTTATATGTTCTTGATAGGAATATTTTGTCTGAGTAACAGCTGACAAACATTTTTCCCCATTGTGCACTGTCTCTTTACTGTCTGGTTTCTCTTGCTGGGCAAAATCTTTTCAATAGGGTGAGATCCCAGTTGTTAATTCTTTGCGATAATTCCTGTGCACTTGGGGTTTTGTTAATAAAATCTTTGCTTAAAACAATGTCTTCAAGAATTTTACCTACTCTACCTTCCTGCAGATTTAATTGTTCTGTTTCAATATTGAGATCTTTGATCCATTCTGAATTTAGTTTAATGTGTAATAAAAGATATGGGTTCAGATTTACTCTTAGGCATGTGCAGTGCCAGTTTTTCCAGCACCATTTATTAAAGAGGTTATTTTTCTTCCAGTGAATGTGTTTCACACTTCTGTCAAAGATAAGGTGGCTTAGTGTATCTGGAGTTATTTTTGTATCTTCTGGTCTATTCCATTGATCTTCAGGTCTTTCTTATTTTTGCCAGTATCATGCTGCTTTAATTACAGTAGTTTTATAGTAATATGTCAAGTCAGGAATTGGAATACTCCCTGTCTTGCCTTCGTTGCTCAGGATATCCTTTGATATTCTAGGTCTTTCCTGGTTCCAAAAGAATTTTAGGTTAGTTTTATCTAATTATGCGAGATATATTACTGGAATTTTTGTTTGGATTGCATTGAATCTGTGTAACAGTTTTGGAAGTATGACCATTTTCACTATATTGGTTCTTCCTACCAAAAAGCATGGGATATCTCTCCATTTCCTACTGTCCACTCCAATCTCCATTTTCAGAGTACTGTAGTTTTCAATGTAAAAGTCTTTTGCATCCTTCATTAGATTAGTTTCTGGGTATTTCAGATTTTTGGACGCTATTGTGAAAGGTGTTGTTTAATGATTTCTGTCTCAGTGAGTTTGTTGTTTGTGTACAGAATGCTATTGATTTTTGAGTGCTGACTTTGTTTCCAGCTAAGCTACTGAATTTGCTTATTAAATCTACCAGTTTTTCAGTGGAGTGTTGGTGTCTTCTATGTAGAGTATTGTGTCATCTGTAAATGATGACAGCTTAACTTCTTCCTTTCCTATCTTTATTCTTTTTATTTCTTTCCCTTATCTAATTGCTCTGGCTAAAGTTTCTAGGGCTATGTTGCATAAGAGTGGAGACAGTGGACATCGTTGTTTTGTTCTTGATTTTGGAGAATTGGTTTTCAGTTTTTGTCTGTGTACTATGATATTTGGTGTTGGTATGTCCTATATGGCTTTTATTAGACTGAGATAAAGACTATCTGTTCTTACTTTTGTAGGATTTTTATCAATGGGTGTAAGACATTGTCAAAAGCTTTTTCTAGAATCCTGTCTATGATACACCTGGATGTAGATTTTTTGATCATTGCTAATTGGATAGCTATATGCCTGATTTACCTGTATGTCAAATTGTATTTTTCTGTCAGGAAACTTTTTTTTGCCATGGCATCTGTGAACTTTTTAAATGTCATTTGTGATATCTCCTCCTTTTTCATTGATTGCCAGTCAATCTTAAGTTATTCTTTTTTTGTCTCCTCTAGCAGCTGCTTGACTAATTTCTCATGATCCCTTTCTATTTTTGACAAATCTTTGTTTTTCTGGTCACTGAGTGCAAGACTGTCTTCAATATCTGAGGTCCTGTCTTCACATTGGCCTGATGTGCTTCAGATATTTTCAGTGGGATTTTTATTCTCCTGGATATCTGCTTGAATCTGCATTTTGGATGCTGAACTTCATAAATTAGCATCATAAATTTTTGCCTGTGTCTGCTCTAGCATCACTAAGCATGGTCTTTATTTTGGACACCATCTCTGTAGTTATCTGAAAAATTATTTCTGATTTCGTTTTTTTACAGAGTCTCATTCAATTGCTTTGTTGTTACCACATCAGAGAGGCCTGATGGGAGGATTTTGGATTTTCCTACCTCATTGCACCCTGAATTTGCCTTTGGTGAACTCGATGTGTGGAGATGCATTTTGTTTAAGTGTCTTCTCATTTTCTTTTCTTTTTTCTTTTTTTTTTTTTTTTTTAAGTTTAATTCCTGGGTTGATGCTTGTAAATTGCCTATGGTTGGTCAATTTATTGCTGGTATGTAGAACCAGTAGGTGATGATTATTTCTCTGAGATGTCTTCCAGGTGTAGCTGGTTTTTGTATTTTGAGTCTGTTGGAAGGCCTTATGTTTTCAGTTTATTGGAGATGAAAAGTTGTTGCTTGTTTTGTCTAGTCCCTGGTTGTTTGGCCGCAGTATTTTCCATGACCCTTTGTCAGTCTCAGTTGTGGAATACCAGGACCGACAGCTGTTTAGAACAATTATATGAATTTTGGCTATAGTTGTACCAACAGCATCATATACAGCCTAGAAAATGAAAAACCGAGCTAATACTTAATTTGCCACTTTTAACTATATAAACTAGATTTTTTTTTGGTTATATAACAAAATCTAAAACAAATCAGGAAATTGTATATAGTATTCAAGTTCTTAATGTGTCTATTTTGTCCTACAAGGTTAAAATTCAAAGTGGATTAAGGAGAAAATATTGAAATGGAAGATGAGGAAGAGATTAGACATAAGGTTGGAAGATGAAGGGGGAATCCCAGTAACTTTGGAAAATTGGTGCAGAAGACTGAAGGACAAGAAAGATCGAAGAGATAAAAGGAAGAATAGAACAGAACCACAACCACAAAGAGGCTAGGAATCCTGTTCACACTCATAAAAACAAGTTCAAACAATAAAGGTGAAAGAGAGACAAAGAGAGACAGAGCAAACGAAAAAGTCCACTTCCAGGGTTCTTGCTGGTTTCACTAGTTATAACCTGTGGAAACAGAGTCCTGAATCATGCAGATCTATCCCAGCAAGCCAGCAGTAGCTTTTTGACAGGATAATGACTAATCTCAGCGGGCCTCCCCCAAGACCAGAGTCATTGGGCTCACCAATGTTGAAGCAATTTCTGTGGTTCTGAGCCCAGCTGAGAGCCACCGAATGGGTTCAGCAGCAGTTCTGGGTTCTGAGCTCAGTCAGCCCATCTCCAAGATGGTCCCAGTCAATTGCTTTCTCCCACAGGAGGACAAAGCCATCTGAACTCACCACAGCCATTGCAGTCCTTCTTATCTGCTGCTCCACTCCACTGCTGTGTCAGTCTGGAGAGGCCTCCAGAGTCACCAGCCATCACCATCACTGTCACCTTGCATACACAGTTCAAACTGCTCCTCTTGTGCAGTGAGTCCTGTCTCAGGGAGAAGGCACCACTGACTACCTCCATCTTCACTGAAGTTTGTCTCTTCAGTCTCTTTGTGAGCTTCATTCATGTTTCGGATTCTTCCTGGGTTCAGTGGACCCACTTCCCGCCTTCTTGCCTTCCTCACGATGCTGCTATACCTGAACGGCAACTCTCAGAGTGGCTGTTTTCTCTGCTGCTTACCACTTCACCATCTTCCCAGCAGCTAGGTCTGGAGACTTTAGCACTTAGCAGAAACTGTTTCAAAAATTAAAAGAACATGGATCTTGCAGGAAAACAAGTGACAGCATTTGCTGCTAGTGATTAAACTTAAGGTTTCAATTGAATATTAGAACTTTGGAAAATTTTTATCTGTCACTGTGAGCTAGACAAGTTTCTTATATTTTTCTGAAAAGATCATATTAATAAGTGTAATTTATTTTTGATACTTAACAATAAAATACACTAGCATTTGGAAGATCTACCTAAATCAATACTTTCTAAATGACTAACGTATGGTATTAACAAAAAATTTCACAAGAGTAGAATATTAACTGAAAGTACAAGACAGGAATTCCTTTAATGCAACAGCATGGTTCATTGATGCACTTTTGTATTCCAGACCTCAACCACCTATTAAGTGTTGAATATTGTTACATTATCAAAGAAGAGCACCAATGATTATATAAAGTGCCTTTTAACATCCTTGTCTGTCCACCAACTACAAATGTTTGGTTGAATTTTCTTTTTACATTACACCTGAGAGAACACAGTACAAGAAATTCAAAGAAACTGGAAAATTCAATGTCTATTAAGACAGTAAAATGATTTGCAAAAATGTGAAATAATACCACTCTTCCTAGTAATGTTTTTTGTTTTGGAAAATATAATTGGCATAAAGAATATAATTAATATAAAGTAACATAAAAAAATGTTACCTTTATCAATGGTTCTCAGCCTTTTTGGCACTAGGTAGCAGTGTGTAAAAGACAGCTTTTTCACACAGCAGGGGATGGTTTGGGATGATCCAAGGGTGTTACATTTGCTCTGTGCCTTATTTCTATTATTATTACATTGTGATAACACACCATATTATATTATTTTTTAAAAAAACTTGTTGGTTTTAGTTTCCACTACCAATAGGCAGGTGCAACTGACGCTACTTTTAGTAGGTTCAGAATTATGAATCATGGAAAGAGATGCTGAGATCAAAGCGTCTGAAAGCCCCTGGTTTCCGCTGCTTTTTTCACACATGATAATACAGATTTGTATACAAGTCTTGCATGTGATACACACGTGGGATCCATCTCTAGATTACATATAAAGCAACTCACTTTTCTAATTTTTTTTCTGGCTTTATTAGTATTGCTGTTGTCCTTTGATATCTCATCCCTGTGCAGTGAGACACCTTGATTGACACTCAGTCTTGCTCCTACCTGGAAGGAGCCACCTGCCCCAGACTGCACCTGCCCCAGACTGCACCTGCCCCAGGCTGCACCCTTGCAGGGGAAGAGCTGTCCTGGGTGCAGTTGAGACACCTTGTGATTGTCTAACCACCTGGCTGGCTCCATGTGGAAGGTAAACAGCTGGCTGGGATTTGGCCATTTAGCCCCTTTATTAGGCTGGTTCATATCCAAGTTAAAACAGAGGCCGTGCGTATCAAAAAACAGAATTTGGAAAAATGCAGTTCATTTTGCAACATTTCATCATCATCATGAAATATTAAATAGAAATGATATTTTAATTATGGAAATCATGAAAACAGGCAGAAGCAGAAAAATTCAAGTTCAGTTTGGGCAAATTAGCAAAGCCTTGTCTCAAAAATAAAATACAAAGGAACTGGGGATGTAACTTGGTGCAAAGCCTCTGGGTTCAATCCCCAGAAATGGTCCCTACAAAACAAAACAAAACAAAAAAAAAAAAAAGAAAAAGAAAAAAGAAAAAGTTCTTGCTAGTATTTTAACTATGGAATGTAGAATACTAAGTGGTATTTCATTCTTCAGCAAAAATTTATTAATATTTACTATTAAAAGATAGTGTGTGAGGCAATGGATATACTTGTAGAGTTTGGACACTAAATATAAAATTATTTGCACATATTAAACCTAATTTGAGGTTATAGCTAAGAATGATGAGAATTGTCTTTGCTTGGTCCCCAAAGCTCCTACCTGGGTTTGCTCTTTACTTGGCCTCTACAGGGGCTTGGTTGGTTTCAGCTTCACTTGTGAGTTCCAAGCTCAGGGAGCCACACTGGGTACATAGGCCTTTTCTAAGGATTTGTGTTTCTGCCATCACCACCTGCTGAGGTTCTCTAAGGGATCCACCAGTCTACCACTTGTGAATTTTTGAGACTTCCCAGGGTGAGGGATTCAGATTCAGGCTAAAAAAGATGGGAGAGGGACAAGGCTGAGATATTCCTCATTGTCTCCTTAATTGTGTAGAAACCACATATCCCACATAATCTTTCTGGGAAATTTGTACCCAGCTATGTTTTCAGAAGACGTGTGAGGGAGAGCTTTCACACTATGGTATTTATAAATGTTCCAGAAATGTCAGTCACTGGAAGGGTGACCTGGTTTGTAGATTACAAAAGGGCTATATTGAAGCTTAGAAATCTTTTTGTCTTATAGTAAGACACATAAAAATTATGAAAAAATCAATATTATCCTGAAAACAAAATCATAATGAAAATCCCAAGTCACTTATACTGAGTTTCTTATAAAATAACAAACAAAAAGACAAAATAATGTAAATAAATAAAAAAATAACTTAGAATGCTTTTTGGATTCTAGAAGGACATACTAGAAAAATATATTGCTTAATATAGCATTTTTAAACAGGATGAAAATAATGGTATGGAATAGAACTGATTGATCAATTAATTGCTGCTCAACATAAAACTTGTTTAAATAAATATTCTCACCAAGATTTATCTCAATGAGGAAGACCTGTAGTTGTAGATCCTCAGGACACACCTGCAGAAGTGAAGGCATTAATCAGCATTTGCAAATTGTATTCTTGTTATGTGGCACCAGAATGTGCTGATGTGCCATGACAGAAAAGTTCTGTGGTCAAAAGAGTTTGACAAATATCATTTCCTGTATCTTCAAGCTGGGCATTCTCTGCATTAGAGGATAAGAGATGTTCTGCAATGAAGAACTGCTTTTCCCCCAACCTTACCCATTGGTTTGTAGCAGTCTGGCATCATGGAGCTCCCCACTAACTTCTTATAGTATAAGATGTGATCAGGGGTTACTGATGTAAATTATATAGGTATTTTTCTAATGTCTCTGAAAGAAAGAGGTGAGTGCTGGCATAGTTGCTAAGGAATTCTCACTGTTCTTCACATCTGGCTAAGTCCTTCATGTGGAACGAAGGGTAGCCAGGCTGGTGATGTGACAGCTTGGGGGACTCTGTGTGCTGAAGGTCAAGGCCATCCATTTCATCCTTCCCTCTGGACCTCAGAAAGGTGGTGCTTACTGCACCTCTCAAAGCTGATCATGTTTATTAACAGAATAGGCATTTTCAAGAAAGAGGAGGCAGAGGAATCTGCTCTGAGCCTTTGCTGCTCCTGTTAATGGGCAAGAGCAGGCTGCTTCCAGCATGGGTAAGGGGAGCGTGTCAGCCTGTGTGACTTTCTATAGTGAGATGAAATGATTACCACCTCCCCAGACAAGTCTCTCCTTAGGAAAGCAGACATTTGCGAGTTTATTTAATAATACCTGGGTAGAACTTATGTAAATATATTGTGACAGTGGCTGTTATGCTGTATGTATCAAGAAAGTCTTTGAAATTTTATGCAAGTACATAGTTGGTACGTACACTGTTGAACACCCCAAAGACTACCGTATGTGTACTTGGTATCAAGGAAAACACAAGCATCTTCCAGCCATTTGGAAGAAAAGTCACTACAGCTGTGTGCTTTTCACACCCTGGTCCCCTTGGCCAGCCCAAACACAGTGTGGGGGACTCAGGTGCCAAAGCTTTATTTTTATCACTAAGCTTAATATATGAAGCCATGTGATGGGCACATTCGTACATTTTAATCCTATTTGTGTTGATAAATTTCATAGCAGCTTTCTGGGGGAAATGGCATTGTGTGAATAACCAAGAATCAGATTAAAATGGATTGTCTAAGTTCATTCAGTCATTTATTAATTATCACAACATCATTATTTCTAACTGGTTGAAGTATTTATGATCTGAGGAAAGTTCTTTATACTTATAAGAGTGTGGATTTTGAGTATCACTATTAATATTTTGTACATTACATTCTTCTGATAAATAGCTATCTGGTAAAGTCTGTTCATGAACTGTGGATGAAACTCCAAATCAAAATGTTTCCATCTCCCCTCCAAAAAGTGGCTAATGTGAAAAATCCACTTATAATTATACACTTTACTATAGGGCTTTGTACAGACATCATGTGCAAGGACTCCTCTGTGTTTTTGTTTTAAGCAGGTGTTTCAGGGATGACCTATGGAGTCTCAAATCTTCTTCCCTCTTTTCCAAACCCAGACAGCATCTGTCTTTGAAATCAGATGAGCAGACTTCATGTGCATCAGACTTGCTGTGCACATGGCTGCCCTCACAGGGATAAACTAGGCCATGGGCAGAAGCTTGACAGCCACAATAGGATAGGTTCAAGATCAGCATTTCTCTGAGGGCCTGAAGAACTCTACCTTAAAATGCAGAGGATTTCTTAAACCGAGGAAGTGAGAAGAGCAGTGTTTATACTGACGCTGTTCAGAGCAAAATGTTCAAGTGACTCTTCACACACATTCTCAACTCCAAAGGGCACCACTGTACCTGTAGCCTAAAGTTGTGAGTAAGAAGCACCAAATCTTTATAAAGATTCTAAATCAAGAGGGAAAACTGGAAACCCACGCTCTTCAAGGAAACAAAACTGGGGGTTAAACCTCCTTCAAATCCAAAATGTATCCCTTGCTGTGGGGAAGTAAAATTAGTTAATTTTTCTAAGCTTGAATTTCTTCATGGGAAAGTTGGGAAGAAAAATAGCCTCCTGTCTCACACAGCTCACCAAAGATAAGATGATGGAAGTGAGGCCTCTTTTTAAGACATTAGCATCATCCTCAAATTCACCTGTATAATGAAGTGGTGGGGTTTTCTGATCCGCTGCCACAAGAATCTTCCCCTTTAGCACTGTTCTCTAAAGACAGCTCAGGGATGTCCTAAAGGACTCTGGTCCAAATTTTTAAGTGGACTTGAGCTCCTCTGAGTTCTAACCAAAGGTCTTTCTTCTTCCATTGCATTCTGAGAGACCGGGGAAATTGCTTCCAGTTTTCACTGAATCACTTGGTATTCCTGCAAAGCCCTTCAACTTTTGTCTTGTGTTCTGTTATGAACTTTTAAAAATGCACAGCTCTTTCGTCTGTTTTGCATTATTTTCTGAAATAAGGTGTCAATTGTGTGGTTCAGGTAGAACTTTCTACTGTATTTTTTAATAAAGTTAGGAACTTAATGTGTCCAGTTCTGTGCTTCTATATCTATGCACCTCTGGGGTCTTCAAGCATGTCATGGTAACTGGTAGGGAACCGTTGTCCACTTCAGCCTCAAGCCCGACCAGGTCAGCTTTCTATCTGCATCTTCACTGCATTATCTGTTCCCTTCTGGGGTCTAAGTAATGTGTTCTGGCCAAGATTCAAGATGATGCTTCTGAACCTGGCCTAATTATCCCTGGGGGAGTTCTGTTCTATACAATCCTTTGTTACTAAAAGAGGACGCTATGTGAGTCCGTGTATCAGAGTGTATACTTCTCCCACAAGCTGAGCCCTATGAGGCTGATCATCCTTCTACAACAGGACTGCCAGTCCTCCAGTGGTTAGACCTCATTATGGAGAACCTATCACTTCCTGGGTGGGATGGAGTCCTTCACTTGACATCTCATTTTGCCACTGCCTTCCTATTGAGCATTCCCCTAGACCCTTTGGTTCTCAGCGTGACATGACTACAGGTCCACTGTGCTAATGGCACACTATCACTAATATCTTGGAGTCCTCAGGTGATGAGGTGATGTATAGTCTCTGGTAAACTGGCATAGACTGGCATCATTTTCCTTTGATTTGTCTTACCACAGTATAAGAATTTCAAATCTGCTGGGTCAATGTGTTCCACAAATGTCTTGTGACACAATTATTTTGCATGTCACACTAGGCATGCTCTCTCTTCTAGGTCCTACAGGGGCATCCTTGAGTGGCTGTCATTCAATAGTGGTGATGACTTCTTTCTTCTGAGTCCAGCCTCCTGTCTCAGGTGCTCTTTCTTTCTTTCTTTCTTTCTTTCTTTCTTTCTTTCTTTCTTTCTTTCTTTTTTTGGTACCGGAGATTGAACTTCATGACCTCATGCTTGCCAGGCAGGCACTTATGCCGCTGAGCTAAATCCTCGGCCCTGGGTGCTCTTTCTTACTTAGGGTGGATTTTCTCTCAGAAAGAACCTATAGTTACCTGTCCCTTCATAGGACTTACCAATACATGTCAGAACTCTAACTTCGGCTCAAGGGGGAACTGCCTTCCTTACCGGCTACACCTGGTTCCCATACCACTTGAACTTCTTGTTGTGTTGCTTGCATTTGTTTTGTTCTGATTCGTTTTGTTCTGTTCTCTTTTGTTTTATTCTCTTTAAAATAAAAAAGAAGTTGCATATCTTTTCCATTGCTTATATTTGGCCTCAATTAGGATCATCCTGTGATCTTGCCTAGACTGCGGTGCAAACTGGTTGTCTCAAAAAACACACTTTAAACTGGTTGACAAAACCAATGCCACAAGTGTCAATAATTTGCTTGAATGGAGCCAAGGACCTCTCTCCTTTCTCTAAGCTGTGTCCTGTGCCGGAGGGTGTTGATTGTAGAACTCCAAGACCTTGCATTTACATTTTAGATTTTTGATAGAATTTTTGGAAGCTGTTACCTGATACACAATAGAGAATTCTGCACCATCATGTGTATTAAATAGACATTTTGGAATTTTTTTGAAAGGTCACAGTGTCTGAGATACACAAACTCAGATGTTTGTCAAATGGGAGGGTGAAAACCAAAGTACTCTGTTTGATCAGTTGCTCCTCAGAAGTTAAAATGAAGTTTAATCTACTCTTATTTTCATTAGTATGTTCATATATACTTAGGAAACCCTTGAAGTCCTCTAAGTATAATTTTGCTGCACTAGTAGGGGAGAGATCCAGATATATCCTATTTAAGATATACTTTGATTAAAGACTGTCAGTATTTGCAAGACGTGGTGGTGCACACCTGAAATTTCAACACTCAGGAGTCTGAAGTAGGGGGATTTCCACATCTTCAAGGCCAGCCTTGATTACATAGTGAGTTCAAGGCCAGACTCAACTGCATGACAAGACCTTGCCTCCAAGAAAAAGAAAGACAACCAATATTGGTGTACTTTAAGAAACCTTATTGGAGCAAACATTTTTTTTTCGGAATTTTTTTTTAGTTTTAAGCAACCACCCAGTGAGAAGATAGTGGTGGAAAACCAAATACTTCTGATGTGACTGTGGCCATGCATGGAGCAAGTGCTAAGAACATTTACTTGACTCCTGCCCTTGGGGACTGTCAGTCTTGTTTGGGACAAGTGCTACATCCTTGTGAACATGGTGGCATGAAATAAATGAACAGTAGGCAGAACAGAGCATCTGTTTTGGAAAGTCAAAATGAAAGGTAGATGCTTTAGAGAACAACTTGCTGGTGATGCTCAGGTTTGAGTGTCCTATCCAGTTCTGCTGCTTTCTTCTGACCAGCAGGGACTTTCTGTGGCTTCCTTTAGGCCCACAGCAGTATCACTGTGATGTACACAACTTGGGGACAGTGAAAAACAGCCCTTTCCATATCATCGCATGAGTTCCTCCCAGGGTTGGCTGGTGACTCACAGGTGTGAGCCTGAGTGATGGTCCCTTTCAACTCCCTGGAAATGAGCCAGGCTGTGGATAGAGCATTTGATGTGTCCCCAGCCAGCTTGTACCAGCTTTGACTACTTACATGATGAAGAAAGGTTGAACTCTGATAAAAATGGCAGGAAATAGAAAAGGGTGCCCTGCTATTCTTCTTTTGTTCATTTTCTAGGTGGCAGCTGAGAAATTTACTAATGTGGTCTTCTAGGTTTCAGGATCTGAACTATGAGGAAGGTGCTCCCTTGTAGATTTGCTTGTTTATTTATTGACTGTTTGCAAGAGAGACCAACCATGCTCCCAGACTGTCAGGCCTTGTTAGCATGTCTCCACCTCTCTGCTGAATGCATCTGGAAAGTATCATCGTCCCATAGGCAGATTTCTTATGTCCCGACTGTCCCCAACATCTGCTCCTGCACACCACACACACCAGGTCTGACAAATATATTCTGATTCCAGTTCCTCTTCCACATCAGCTTCCAGGACATGTGTCAGAGAAGTCATGAAGCTCAGTGAATGGTGTGACCTTATCTTCCTGCTTCAAAGACAGACGCAGAGAAGTGTGAAATACAAATGGAAACCCACAGCCTCCAGGAAAGCACTTTAAATGGCATTTCCAGTGTATATATGCATCTGCTAGTGTTGGAGAGCCTGGGTTTGGGGAAGGGAACAATTTTTAGCTTTCCTTTTCAGAATATAAAAGAATATAAAACCATAAAAAACCTGCCCTTCAGGTAAGTGACAGGCAAGAGCTAAGATCAGTTGTTCCAACAGGAAGATGAGGCAGGTTTTACCTTTAGCTGTGAGATTTAAGCAAACAGGATGTCAATATGATATTAGTAGAAAATAAGACCAGCACAGTTGTACAGACATTCCCTCACCCCTTTGTTTACTAACTTAATATGAACCTCATGATCTTGTGATCTTTGGCTCTGCCTCATCTGCATGTTGCAATCCAATGTCGTCCCCAGGTGGCTGGGCCCACCCATTACTGCCTTTACAGAAGGACAGCACCTTTCCAGGTTGTCTGCAGCACAGGCCATGTGGAATGGGCCACGCAATTAGCTGAGACCCAGACAGGTATTGGTTACAAGATTAGCAGGAACCTAGGACTATGATGACACTGTCTGATTCTTGGGTGTCATCTGTCTGATCTCACGAGGACACTGGCATCCTTGCTGGGAATGCTGGCATGAGCCAGGGAGTGGCTGACCATGTCCCACAGCATGGTGGGGTCCTCAGCTTCAGGGGTCAGTGCAACCATCAGGGCTGTCACAGTGGCCCTGAGGAGACCTGGAAATGGAATGAGAGGTTTCTGACTTCATTAATAGTGGAAAGTTCCTCTGATGCTTTCTATCAGCATTGAAGTTTTGTTATGAAAGTAAGGGAAGAGAGAAGTGGGGAAGGTCAGATTGTTGCTTTCAGCTTCTCCTTCTAGAAGAGAGAATGGTAAGAAGGGTCCTGCATTTGTTAGGTCGCATCTACACCATGGACTTACACTGATATTTTGGCTTTCTTCCTTTCTGTATATGCTGAAAACTGTAGCTTCTCCAGTGATGAGAAGGTTTACAGAGCACATTATTTTAGCGTGCTGTCTGATGTCAGGGCTGAAATATCGTGTCTGAGACTACATAGAGGGATAAACGTCATCTCTCTACTATTAATGATGGTGGGTAGAATAGTGCCTTCTGACCTAAGCTGTCCTTGAGACCTGTGAATGTGACCGCTTGTGGCAAGAGATCGTGTGATTGGGGTTTCACTACGGTTACAGTGTGGGGCAAGCATCCTGGCTGTCTGTGTGGGCCTCTTAAGAAGTCTCCACCAAAGGGAGGCAGGAGGAGGCCAGGGTCAGGGAGTGAAATGGAGGAGGAGACAGGAAGATCCCACACTGATGGGTTTGAGGGTGAAGAGGGGTCCTGGGCCAAGGAGATGATACACATCTACAAGCTGGAAAAAGCAGAGACATCAGTTCTGTTTGTTTTGAAGAGTAGGTGATTAAATCCTAGACCTTCACACTGAGCTGAGCCCCAGATCCCTTTTACTTTTTACTTTGAGGCAGGGCCTTGCTGGGTTGCTAACTCCCCCAGGGTGAAATCTGTCTTTCAGCATTAGCATCACAAAGGACTGGGATTACACATAAGGGTCACCAGGTCAGGATGAGGCTGGTTTGACTTGCATGAAGTGTCAGCATAACTGCAAATGTAGCATAGGATGCTGTTGTGAGGAGAAGCTGTGGAGAAGCACAGGAGGCCATAGGAGACAGCAGCAGAAAGCAGCCTCTCTTTCTGGTGCCCCTGCCTTGGGGACCTGGCCACTGACTCCCACCCTGAGCTCAAGGAGCCCAGGCAGGCAGGGGGAGTTTTGGAGTTCAGATACAGCAGTAAGGCCTGGAACAGAGCTGCAGCTTGATTTAAAATCCACATGCTGGGTACTGCACCAGCATCTTCACAGACAGGAAGCCCTCTGTGTGCCTTAGTCAAGAGTTCCATGAGTAATTCTGACTCACAGTCTTGGTTGGTGACCCAGTAGAAATGAGAGTCATTGCAGTTCTTAAGTGTAAAGGTGGCTCTTCAGGAATTAGAGATTCAAGAGCAGATTGTCCCAGTTGAATGGATGAGGCAGGCAGATCAAGGGCCTCATTGGTGGGCTATAAATTGGGCATGACAATGATGATGAGGACTTTTTCTTTTTCCTGGAGGAAGAAACTCTAAGCTTTGAGACTTCCCCATTAGGTGTGTGTGGTTTGGGGAGTAAAACTGCTAAGAAAAAGAAAGAAGGGGAGGAGAGAAGAACTTGACTGGAAGAAGCCCCGGAGCTAAACAAGGAGGGCACATGATTTGGGTTTTTATCTAAGTGTATTGGTCAGGGTTTTACTAGAGAGAACAGATATAACCCGGAATATACAGAAACAACAAAATTGACTTATGGTAGTTAGTCTCAGAGTCCGATGAGGAAGCATGCAGAGGGTGTCTATGCACTGGAGGCCGAAGGATTCAATCCAAGATCTGGAGGTCACCCTAGTGTCTTGTGAAGTCAACACCAGCAGGCTGATGGGTCTGCGACAGAAGGCCGAAGGCTCTGTGATGAAAGGCTGAAGAGTCTATGCTGGGAAGCTGAAGAGTCTATACTGGAAGCCAGGAGGTGAGGTCCAAAACCAAAAGCAAAGACTGGAGCTTCTCCCAAGAATGGCCTGGATTTGTCCTTCCTCCTCTCCTTTTATACCTTGAGGTGATAACCAACCCTAGGGTGGGTCTTCTTCTACATCCTTGGGTGTAGAATTGCTAAACCCATTTAGTTAGCTTCTAACTGTCTCAAGTTGACACAAACAACCAACCACTAGACTAAGTAAATAATATCACAGAGATAATCCATTTTATCTAATCTATTTAAGCCTTGAAGGAGATGTAAAGATGCATCTAGAATCTACCAGGACAGACATAGAAAGGATTCAAAGGGCAGGGAGTTGTGGCCATCAGGTGGCTGTGCTCTGCACCCCCCTTAGAAGTTGTGCTTTGAGAGAGCACAACAGAGGGAAGGAAGTGACTAGGCTTGGTTGTTGGAACTGAATTACACTTCAAGCCTGCCACTTGTATGCTGAGTGGCCCATTTTTGAGCAAGTATCTTAAGATTAGGGCCTCAGTCTGTACCCTAGAGGTGAGGTCAACATGCCCGAAGAGTTAAATGATCTAATTACCAAGGCACAAAGTCTTGCATAACCTGGGCTTATGGCCCACTTCTTACTGGGGAAGACTCCTCTCTCTCCTGTCTAATTCTGGCCCCTTGGCCTAGCAGCCTGTCTACTCTGAGTTCTATCCTGCACTGACCAAGAACAGGAAAAGTAAGTGCCATGCTCTGAAACTTCAGCAAAACAAAATTCCATGCCCAAGAGAGGCATGGCTAAGAGCATCCATCCCTTTTGTGAAGTTTTCAGTGAAACTTCTGATTCAGAGAGGCTGATGGCTCAAAGTCAGCTTTGCACCATGGCTGTGATGAAGTATTAGAGACGATGATCAAGATGCATCACCTTCTTAAACTATGCACCCCAAAGCTCTCTCTCCTTTCTTCCCACCACCACTGCAGAACCAACAGTGAATTCATTTTTCCCAAAGTGACCACAAGGGGAAAAAATTTCTAAAATGTGGTAGAATTTTGCTCACCAAGTTACAGGGAATGCTACCACATTTGAAGGGAAATTTTGGTAACTGGTAAGCAACTCTGCTCTTAGCCTCTGGTTAGGGAGTCAGGCTCTGAATCCTGATCAGAGTGAGTCCCTCATATGCTGCGGGACCATTTCCAGCCCATTCCCAGCAGGTCCTCACGGGCTGGAAAAGCATCCCACGTGCACATGGCTGTGGTTTTATTACCTTGCACTCCTCACCACATTCAGGAAGACAGATTGTTATTGTGCAGCACAATTACTGTTGTAGGGTGAACTCTGACACAAAGCAATTGGGTTCTTGACGGAATCAGCTAAAATAAAATTACAGGAACATAAAATAGACCCAGGTCTGTGTTTTAAAAACTGCTACCATCAAGAAAAGCACTTCAATGTCTAATTATAAGAAACAACCATGTCTAAAGAACAAGCTTGCTTTTTTAAGGAAAAATGAATGGTGAAAGCCAGGATACACAAGTTCTGTGGAAGTTTCTACCTTTCTCTTCTCAGTCAACTAGATATGAATGTAGTCATTTATCACTCAGTGTTTCAACTACTTAGGAATTTTCAAATATTTAAATGGAATACCCTAGATTTTCCATTATGCTGGTAGCAGTTGCTTTATATGTTGAGGTTAAATGTTGCTTTTGGACACATGAGCATCCACATTTAGTTAATGTCCAAAATGTGCCAAATGTAAGGTTAAAGTTTATAAAACACAGAGATAAGGGTGTGTGAACGCAGGCCACCCAGATCCACACCATCTCCTCAGCCTCCTATATGGAAGAGGCCTCACAACTCACGTGAGATCATGTTTATTATGGTGATGGCCTCATCTTTCATGCACTAATGGTTCTCCCCTCTGAAGGACACTTGGCACAGAGTGGTTTCCCTTGCCCTAGAAACAGTGTGGCTTGAGGGCAGAAATAACACAATCTTGCAGTATTCTGGGAAAATTAGGATAGCTCTATTGAGGGAAAACAGGAAGCAGTATGGCCAGGACTGACTTCTGTACTGACTGCCATCCCAGTGGTTTGAA
This sequence comes from Cavia porcellus, assembly GCF_034190915.1. Taxonomy (NCBI): domain Eukaryota; kingdom Metazoa; phylum Chordata; class Mammalia; order Rodentia; family Caviidae; genus Cavia; species Cavia porcellus. The sequence goes on from NW_026947506.1 coordinate 19,871,406, forward strand.
CTTTATACTTAAGGTAGTGAGAATCACCACCAACATCAGCAGGCTAGACAAGCTTACTGGTGGTAAAAATGCCTTAGAGTGAGTAGTTTTTGTGCTTTTTATTCATGATCACATCCGCATTACATTTGCAATAGATCTTTAGCCATATGTGAAAAATGAGATGGTGAATGAGTCCCAGAAACGAATCCCGGACACATGGAACCTTCCAGGATTTGAGGCTGGGAAGCCATCAGTGCTGTTGTGCTGATCTGATGATGAGGTTGCAGTAGGAATTCCTTCATTTTTAGAAACAGAAATGTTTACTCCTGCTGCTTTAACTCCCTTAATTTACCACAGAGTCACGGAGTTTAATTTAACCAGAGTCCCTGCTGAGTTGGACCCAAGCAGGTTGTGAGCTACAGCTGTGTTCCTAGGAAGGACTTTCTCTGGAGGCATTAATTTTACTAGATTCATGAATTTTCTAAAAACAAAACCAATAATCTTTATTTATAAAGTTGACTGCAATTCATACTGCAAAAAAGAGTTTTCATCATCCATGTTACAAAGGCAAATTGGTTTTATGTGAATGGACTGAAAAGATGGACTTGTTCATCTGCCTGGCTTCCCGAGTAGGCATTTCCAGCTCACTGAGGCTGCATAGCAGGTGCCCCTGGTGAGCAGGGCAGGGGGCATCTGCATCTGTGCGTGCCAGAGAGGAGAGGTGGTGATGGGCAGGGGAAAGGGGTGTGAGGTTAAGGAAGGGGAGGAGGGACCAGGGGCTGTGGGGAAAGAGTGAGGGAGAAAAAGGAGGGAAGAAATTCGAAGTCTCCTAAACTTCTCCCTCAGGCCTCCAAGGCTCTTCCAGTTCTTCCAAATCAATCAGCAGGGCCTGTGCTAATTGATGGATGCAGATATTCTTAGCTTGCTGAAGCCAGGGGAAGGGTTCTCGTGAACATGGCTTTAGAGCTTCCATTTTCCCCAGATTGGCCATTTCTCCTGGCTGGGGCACCATTAGGCCATCCCAGGGACACTTTCTAGCTGTCAGAGTGGGGCCTTCCTGGAGGAGGCTGTCTGCAGGAGTTACATGGAGATGGGGTGGAAAGAGAAGGAAAGGTCTCATGAAACACAGAGGGCTCTTTTGTGTGTGTGAGATTGGAGTGGAGAGAGAGGCAGGCCCTGTGGAGGCGGCCCACTCATCCTGGTTTGCATGAAACTTCCCTAGTGTTGGAATGAATGTCTCAAACCTTCGGCAGAGGGAGAAACTGGTTCCCTAGACCTACTCCAAGCCAGTCTTGAAAGGGACAAGATAAAGACAGACAGTGGAACATGGGGAAGATTATCCTGTCTGTGGGGAGGCTGTCTGTTTACAGGATCCACAGGGAAGCTCAAAGGCTGCTTGAGGGAATCATAAGGACCTGGGCAGTCACTAGAGGCACCCAAGAATACAGAGATCCCAAGGATCCTAGGGAAAGGACTAGATCTGTTCTGGATGTCTTGGTTGTGCCACCTGTAAGAAATGACTTTTCTACATGTGCCTTTTCTCTCCCTCTAGGCAGGACAAAGTACATAAGATAAGTCTGTCCCATTCTCTCTTTTCCCCAGCAGGTTAGTCAAATACCCCCAGGACAGTGCTGCCCCAAATGTTTGGGTAGCTATTTTCAAGTGAAAAAGTAATGAATTTCTTTGGGGTTTATGCAGAGAGTGTGTATGCACACTACCCTCTTTGGTTCCAAGGTGGCCCTCATTGCTGACTTGCTAGAAACACCTGTGCTCAAATAAAAGGAACAGAAAGTGTGAAAAAGTTGTGACTTCTTCCCTTGTCTTTCCTTACCAACAGTCTTTAGGTGGGCCTTCTACACCCAGAACCATGCTGATTCAGTTCTGCTGGGTATTACAAGTTTTCCATTAGTTCATCCACCACAGGTATTAAGATTGTAAAAGGTTGGACACTTGGCATGTGGAGCTGGATTCTGCCTCTGTGCCAATTTGAGTTAGCTTCATCCTTTATGCCTTTATGGTGTTCTGTGGGTTTTTTTTTTTTTTCAGTTTTGTTTTTGTTTTAGTACTGGTGATTGAATCCAGGGACTTTTCACTCAGCTACACTCCAGATCTTTTTATTTATTTATTAAAGTCTACCCAAGTCCCTGTCACTAAGTGGGCTGAGCTCAACCTTGCAGTCTTTCTGCTTCAGCCTCTTAGTGTATTAGCCTGTATATAATTTCTGTGTGAGTCTATTCAATGTGATATAATGAAGTAGCGCAACTAAGTAGCTTTTGAACAACAGAAGTGTTTCTCCCTGTTCTGTAGGTGGGGAAGTCCAAGATCAAATTGGTGGTAGATTCTGTGTTGGTGAAGGACTGATTTCTAGCTCTAGGTGGCATCTTCTAGCTGTGACCTCACATGATGGAAGGAGCCCAGGCTCTCTGTCTCTGGCTTCTATGACAAGAGCACTGTTAGAGTTTGTGTCAAGATATCTCCTCAAATCTGGAGCTCATGTGAGGTCTGTCCTAGTGTAAATGGCCCACATGGTGGTCTACAGAATTGAGAATATCATGCTCCAGCTAACATGACAGGTTTTCTGCTGGGATCCAGCTAATGTAGGTGTGATTCTCAGCATTACCTAGCAGTTACACTGGAAAGCTGTACAGTGGCCAGTGCACTCTGGATGCAGGTCCTGGGCTTTGTTGTAGGATCCTCCCACCTCCAATCCAGTTTGTTTTCCTCAGCGATGAAGGGAATTGCTCTGTATCCAACCATGTCACTTCCTGATATCCTTGGGAACTGAGACCTCAGAACCAGCTCAGTTGTGGAAGTTTCTCAGGTCAGACCACCTCGTCAGTGACATAGAGAGAAGAGAGGCGTTGCATCTTAGGAACTCTGAGAAGTTATGATGTGTCCCTTGACGGAGGACCGTGTGTGTGTGTGTGTGTGTGTGTGTGTGTGTGTGCTGTGTTTACACCGGCTTTCAGGACCACTCATTGTCCTGTGCACAAAGTCACCTTTGCCTCTAGAGCATCAACATGAAGTAGATGCCCTCTCATGATGGGATTTTGTGCAAAGCACTTTCAAATCTCCTTGTAAACATGCTCCTACAGGTGACTGCAGCCTGAAATAACTGACAGAGACCCTGAGTCTGCAGAAAGGTAGCCTTTAAGTTCAGGTGAGTCCGGTCTTTTTCATCTGAAAGGTACTGCACAGTAGGCAGCCCTTAAAATATCTTCAAAAGTAAAGAGGAGGAGGTGGAGTCAACAAAGGATGAGGCTTGTTTCTCTGGATCCACACGCCCAAGAAAGAGCCATCATTGTGTTTTTAAGATCATGGACCAGTTTACTTCTGTGGTCCCTAATCCTTTTAGATCACAAGCAGTGTTCTTATCTCTCTTCTGTCTGGGCTGGATACTGGGAAATTCCTGATCATAAATGCAGCAGGCCAAAGAAATTCCTCAAGTGACTCTTTCTGTGTGAGCCAGAAAATGTGTGCCCAAGTGCTGCTCTACATTGTGGGAAGAGGGTGCCAGGCAGGCAGAGACAAGCTTGTGTGCAGCTGGTAGCATCTTCTGTCTGGGCTCTGCACGGTCATATGCTCTCTTTTCCTGTCCAGAACTGTGGCACATCTCAGAATAAACCTACTGCCTCCATCCATTCCAGTTAACTGTGGAGCCTAGGATAACACCCATGTCAGTCCTATCAAACCAAGGGAAATTAGAACATTGTTATTGCATCATCTATGAAAATTCATACTTGCTGTCATACATTGCCCGAGGCTGAAGATACAAATATGACCTCATTAGAAACACAAGAATTATTTTATATCCTTGAGGGAGAGCACACACCCCCACCTTGAAATTCTCTCTCATCTTTCATTAATAACTTTTGACATATTAAAAAATACAATAAATGTTTCAGCAAAAAAAATTACTGCACTTAAGACACATTTTCAGGAGTTCCTTTCAAAATGCAGTCTTCACTTTGAATACACTCATTTCATCATCCTTACTGCTTTCTGAAGCAGTCCTGGACATCCTCATTTCTAAGTGTGTTTAGCTCCAGTGTTGTCTCTGGCTTGATATGCTACATCCATTCAGAACACTGACCTCTCATGGTCATTTGGATTTGGGGGAAGAGCCAGATGTTGCATGGTACCAAATGTTATCATTAAGACCATGGTTTATGAGCCTGCCTTTTTATTGGATGGCATTCAGCAGCAGCATTCACTTTATTTTTGTGTACTTTTTATCAGATCTCCTAAACATATTCAGGAAAAAATGACTTCCAGAACTTCTTCAGAAACTGGCAGGATTGATGGGACAAATGTGTTGGAATCGAGGGAGTCAGATTTTGTGGGGGAATTTGTGGCAATGGTTCTTTTACTGTAATCAATTTTTAAAAATCCAAACCTTCAGTGTATACTGTGATCATACCTCATACAGAGGACAGCTCAGCGACACAGTATTCCTAAGTCAAGGGGAGACACGAATTCTTGACTGCAAGGTCCCATATTCTGGCCCAACTGCACCAGAACCCTGTGGGTGAGGCAGGCTCCTTAGCCAACTGCACCACCTGTGCCTGATCAGCAAGATGGAGTGTCACAGGAAGCAGTGCGTGTCCATCAGCAGCTGCCCACAGGTATCTGGATGGTGGGCTGCTTTGTCTTCATCTTAGCACCTTGAGAAGCATCCTGTGTAAGCATGATTACCTGCCACCTTCTGAATGCAGAAGCCAGATCTGGAAAAGCCTGCACAACCAGGGAAGCCAGGTCCCCAGCAAAGCTTCCTGATTCTGCCCAGTCTCACCTTATGTGAACACTCTCTACCTGCTCTTGTGCCAGCTCCCCAACTTCTTACTGGCTTCTCCTAATTCATTTTATAAAACCTCCCTAACTCTGCTTAAATCTATTCCCCTGCTTTCCTTTGCCGCATTTTTTGTTTAACATCCTAACCATCTTTGTGTTTTCCTTTCTTCTCTCCCTTATCAAATCATACGTTTCTTGTCATCAATGAAAAGATATGTGCCTTCTTACTAACAAATTCCCCAAGAAGTTTCTCCCCTCTACCAGCAGCCAGGCCCTTTGCTCAAATTCTCTGTCTACTCTGGCCCAGATGGAAAGTGTCTGATGGGTTTCTGCCCATATGTAATTCACAAAATTATCATGGCAATGGTCCATCTGGCAAAGGAGCCAAAAACAGCACCTTATCACCTTTCTTCTTACCTCACCCCCCAGTAAATCGTCCTGTTTCCTGCTTCATGCATGCAGATGCTCCTTCAGTCAGCTGTTAACATGACATTTTGCCCACCTCCTAAACTTCTTTCCCAGCCAAACCTAATAAAAGCATTTCCTCTTCTTTGTTTTCCCCAGAGAGAATCTAGCACTGTTCTGTAATGTTCTGATGCCTGCAGTAAAGGTTTCCTCCCTTCTCTCTTTGTCTCTGAACTGCATCATAAAACCTAACATTTTGGTACTATGACTCAGATTGGTGGACCGAGTAGCTACTAAAGGCTACCCGCACCAATAAGCCACCTCTCTGTTTTTCTCTTGTTCTTGCCCTTGCTATTACTAGCCTCCGTCCAACACTGACCCAGCTAGATTCTCACAGGCTCTCACAGGTGAACCACTTCTCGCCTCAGGGCTTCCTGCCTTGGTTTCTCATTCTCTTTCAAAATCATGGGCCCCATCACATCCTGTGGGGATGCTCCTCTCATTCCCTCAGTGATGACTGGTGGATACAAGCATTAGGAATCTCTTTCATTCACATTTATGAGAAGGGTAATGTTTCTTCCTGGGACTTGTGACATGGCCTTTGTGACCTTCAACTCATCCTTAATTCAACCATGATGGGAAACATTTCCTCTCTCACTCAAAAAGACACACTGCTTTGATTCCTATAAGAGAGTCTCCAAGGAATCTTAAAACCCAAACATATTGCCAGATGGCTTGGCCATATTACAAAGTTGATAATGGCTGCCACTGGCCATAGGTGGGTACCTTTGATTTTGCTATCCTATGGGACTTAGATAACTTCTGCTACCATAATGGCAAATGGTAAAACTTCCTTCTGTTCAGGCCTTTTTGCTCTTCAGGCATGTTCCTCCCTTATTCAGACATGTGAGGTGACCCACGTGCTCTTGGCTTGCTCCACATAACCTGATCCCCTACCTGACAACCCCACTGACTCTAGAAATGATGTCCCTTCTGTTCTTGCCCCTCCATCATACCCTTAGGGTTTTCTCCTCCTCCATCCTCTCCCTCATCTTCTCCAATCTCCCCTACTCCATCTTCTCCACTCTCCCCTCCCCGTCTTCTCCTCTATCTTCCCCTTCCCCTGCTTCTCCCCCTTCCAGTCCCTCCTCTACTCCACTGTCACCATTTTGTCCTCCAGCACAACACACCAGATCTCACTCCACCTACCCAGCACCATCTTGCCCTCCATCTTCCCCCTTCCTCTCTCTGTCATCTTATTGCTGCTCCCACCATCAACCATCATGTTCCTCTGCCCATTCACAGTCATCTTCTTCTCCCTCTCTTTCACTACCACCTTCTAGCCACCAAATTCTCTTCTTCCCCTCCATGAGGTGGCCAGCACTGAAGGCCTTGTTCATGTCCATGTCCCTTTCTCTATAACTGGTCTTATATCACCCACCATGTGGGCTCCTTCAATGTTGACCCTTATAATTGTATCAAGGAACTTAAATTTGTGAGGATTTACTCCTATGCTTTAACCCTCAAAGATCTCTAGATGAGTCTCACTTCCACTCTTTCTCTTCAATAAAAAGCTGAACTCTAGCAGGCAGTTCAAACTGTTGCAAATGAAAAACATCAGACTAATGCTGAACATCCCATCAGAGTAACTGCAGTGCCAAATACAGACCCCCAATGGAATTAGTAGCCTAATGCTGATGGCTCAAAACATATGGCATAAATGATTGACTGTATCTTAACAGCTCTTCACAAAGTCTCACATAAACAAGCTAATTACCAAAAGCTTCGAGAACAGACCCATCATGTCAATGGAAATCCCACTGAGTTCATGACCTGCCTCATGGAGGCTCTCATCAAATTTACTGATGTAAAGCTTGAGTCACCCAAGAGGCTAATTCTCCTTAACTCCCATTGTATTTCACAAGTGACATCAGATATTCAAACAATTTAAAAAGTCAAACCTTGGCTCTCAGTCCCCTCAGGGAAACCTCCTCAATGTGGCTTTCTTTGTCTTCAAAAACAAGACCGTCTTGAAAAGATCAAATTTCCAAAGCTAAGCTGCAAACTAAATTCCAAGGCCAATTTCTGGCTGTGGCACTCAAGGCTCAAAATAAAACCCAGGGCAAAGACAAACTAAAAATCCAATCCCCTCCAGGACCATGCTTCAAGTACAACAAGGTAGAGCACTGTGCACAAGACTGTCCTTATCCACAGCCACTACCAGTACCCTGTCCCACCTGCAAACAAGAGGGTCACTGGAAGTATGACTGCCCTGTCTGCCAGAGAGTGGATAAGTCATCAACTTCCCTGCCCTCACAGAATATGACATCACTGCCACCTCCAGATTCATCACTTGCCAATCTGCTTGACCTCACTGCCGCAGAGAATTGAGGGGGCTCAGGGTCCACGGCTCCCACCAAGGTAACTTACTCAGAGCCCCAAATCTTGCCGGATATCTCAAGTGAAACCCTCTCTCTTCTTGTTGACACAGGGCTCACCTACAGTGTTTTAATTGAGTTTTTAGGCCGATGTTCTAATCTTCAGTTTCCATTGTGGGAGTTGATGGCCAACCTACATGACCTCTCCAGACAGGACCTATTCTCTGCAGATTCCAAACTCTCTTCTTTACACACAACTTTCTTGTTAGACTCAACCTATCCTGTACCCCTTTTAGGTAGATATACGCTCCAAAAACTCAATTTCTTTTATGCTTTCTCTCTCCTCATTGCTCTCATACTACAAGCCAAACCATCATGTGCCACTGACTCAGCCCCTCCCCTTCCCTCCTCCATTGACCCTACAGTCTGGGACACCTTCCATCCTCCCTTTGCCACTCATGATACTCTGCTGCTGATTTGCCTCAAAGACCTCTCAGTTTTCCCTTGTGTTCCCCAATACCCAGTAGTTCCTAAACATTGATGGGGGCTCAAATGTATACTCTGCTACTTGTTAACTAGTAGATTTCTGAATCCACTATTCCTGTCCTCAAATCCAGCAGTTCCTATCACCTTGTCCAAGATCTCAGAGCTATTAATGTGTAAATGTCAATTCATTCAGTGGTGCCAACCCCTTATACTATACCATCTCATATTCCTCCACGTACCTCTCATTTTTCTATATTAGACCTTAAAGATGTATTTTTCACTATTCTCTTACACCCTGATTGCCAGGGTTTCTTTGCCTTTACATAGATAAATTGAGACATTCTCCAACCTACACAGCTCACCTGGACAGTCCTACCTCAAGGCTTCAGGGATACTCCACCCTTCTTCAGCCAAGCCCCTATAGCTGACCTCATGGCTCTCAACCTCAAACCCAGCACTCTCCTCCAATATGTCAATGATCTCTTTCTCTGTTCCCCATCCTATGCTATAGCTATACAACATATAGCTACCCTTCTCAATTTTCTCTCATTTCACAGGTACAGAGAATCTCCTACTAAAGCCCAAATAGTATCACTAAAGGTCAAATATCTGGGTCTCATCCTCACCCCTACCACCTGTTCTGTGACCTCAGCTGCAAGACCTTTCTCTGTGATCTCCAGGTACCTACTACAAAATAACAAGTTCTATTTTTTCTAGGTTTAGTAAACTGTTTCACCTCTGGATTCCCAACTTTGCTACATTAGCCCAACCCCTCTACAAAGCATCCTAAAGAGAGCCTCTCAACCCTGCTACTCCTGTATATTCCTCATTTTTAAAAGTAAAAGAAACACTTTTAAAGATAGTAGACCTCACTCTCCCTAACTCAACCCCACCTTTGTTCTGTACACTACCTCTCAGGATCATAATGCTGTGGGAATTTTAGGACACCAAAGGGGACCTTCTTTCCAAGCAGTAGCATACTTGTCAAAGCAATTAGGCAACACAGTGCATGTCTGGCCTCTCTGCCTTCAAGTACTTGCATCACCAGCTACACTTTAGGAGAATCACTTAAAGTCCACTCACCTCATCACCTCAATGACCTTCCTGCCTTAATGACATCTTCTTGCCTACAAGTTCATTTAATACTCATATAAGATGATACAATCACCATCTGCACCAGCAGCTATCTCAACCCAGCCACCATTTTTTTAATCACCTTTGATGATCCCTTTCCCCAATAGTATTGAGGTTCTGGAAATGACTCCTACTCCTTTCCTCATATTAACAGTACTCTTCTTCCTACAGATTCTGATGCATGGTTTATAGATGGCAGTTCAACCAACAGAGATACTCAAGAAAGCAGGATATGCTATAATCAACAACTCTAAGGTAATAGAGGCAAGTCCACTGCCACCTGGAATATCTTCACTAAAACAGAACTAATTGACCTCACACAGGCCCTTACACTCGCTAAAGACAAAATCATAAACATCTATACTGACTCAAAATATACATTTAGCATTCTTCACACTCATGCTGCCATTTGGCAAGAAAGTAGTCTAATCACCAAAAGACCCCCATCTCTAATTCACCTCTCATTATTAAACTAGTAGAAGCAGCACAACTCCCAAAAGAGGTAGCAATCATTCACTATAAGGGACACCAATCATCATTAGATCCTATCTCTCAGGGAAATGCCTTTGCTGACACACAGGCCAAATTAACTGCCCAACAGCCATACCCCTCCCATCTTCTACCCCTCACCCCAAACGTCTTGCCTTCACCTCAATATCCACCTACGTAACTACAATTCATTCACAAACCCATAGATAGCCAAAATATCCAGAGATAGATTTTCAGGGATCAAAGCTCCACCTCCCAGATCAATAGGCCTCAAACATCATAAGTACACAACTGTCTGCATGTAGGTGCTCAATCCCTATGCAAACTCCTTTGAGTCCAGGCACTGTTCATCCTTCCTTAAAAAAATATTATTCACCAAGTCACCTACAACTTTTAACTTTGCACCAAAACCTTTCCCCAAGGATATCTACCTCCTCCTCCATTCCCAACCCACCAATACTGGGGACACACATTTGTGAAGATTGACAGACTTTGCACACATGCCTAGATACAAAACTTTGAAGTATCTTCTCACTTTCATCTGTACTTTCTCAGATGCCTTTACCGCTGCCCTAGAAACTGCAGAAGTAGTCTCTAACATTCCTATACAAGAGATTGTTCCCTGGTTTGGGCTACCTCAAACTATTGAGTCAGATAATGGGCCAGCTTTTATCTCTCAGGTTACTCAAGTCTAAACATTACTTGACATCTACACATACCATATCACAATCCTCAGGAAAAGTACAGAAAGGCAATGGTCTCCTAAAGATATACCTCACAAAACTTATTTTCAAGCTGTACCTGCCATGGCCTCAGCTCATTTTTTAACTCTGACTCAACTCAGGACGCTTCCTTGAGCACCCACCTTCCTTGATTCTTTGGGCTCATGTGTGGCAGACCTTTTGTTCTCTACTACCTTCCTTCTCCACAAGACCTTCCACCCATAGCTGATTATGCCCCACTTCTTTTGTTTCTTAGGCACTTGCTGTGACAACACACTGATCTCTGTCTTCCACAACCAGTAGATAACCCAAAACCAGAATCTTCTATAACTCCTGGGGACTTAATATATCTCAAATCTAAGCCCCCAGAACTATAGCCCAAGTGGTCAGGACCCCACCTAGTCCTCCTCACAACACCAACAGCAATCAAGGTCACCGGCATTTCCTCCTGATTCCATGTCATGCAGGCCAAGTAGTGTCCTGAAAACCCAGTCACCTCTGACTCAAAGTCTTTGTCCTCAGAGTGTCATCACATTTCCTATCTTCTACCTGTCTCCAACTCTCTAAATGTTCACAAGTACACCTTCCAGGCTAACTCATGTTCTGTTATCCTGATTCCTGACTCCCTACCTCCTAATATTATTCTTTTTGCTATAGGATTCTGGGCTGTCTTTCCAGAGGACTTTCACACTATGCATATGATTGTTTTTATACTTTTCTATGTGACAGCTTTCTTAGTTGTTTCTACCTTCAACTGTTTTGTTACACATGAGATCCTTCTTGGTCTGGACCCTCATTTCACTTACAATGAAACTATCACAGCCCTCCCCACCTCCAGTATATGATTTCTACCTCAGAAAACAGGGGGAAACAGCTGACCCTCACCATATCATCATGACTCAAAAAACCTGGACAACGGACCCACTCACCTTGTTCCTTGGTGCTCCTTGTATTATCATGAGCTCCAATGCTAAGAACTTATGCCCAATCTCATCCTCCTCATTCTACCTATGTCAAAAATTCTGATTACCTGCCCTGCTGTGATGTGTTGTCCTTTCATTGTCCCCACTGGGGCTGTGAATAAATAGGTTTACAACCAGGATCCTTTGGACAAACCACCACAGCTATAGCTACCTAAATATTACCCATAATGTGGCCCATGATTGATGGCCCTCTTTTATCCAACACTTCAACATTTGTCTTCCACAGTCATACCTGTTACTCCCCAAAAGCCACACATACAGATTCCAAATTTAAGGCACCTATGACATAAAGATGTTCATAACTCTTAATAAGGGACTACTCCCCACCATGCACTCTCTGTCTTTTGATCTCTTACCCCCATCTTCACTTCCCCATCATGCTCCCATCTCCCTATCCCAGCTTCTCAAAAACAGCTGTCAATTTCTAAAGACCACTCATCAAATACCCAACAGCACAGATCTCTTTGACGGCTGGCTCTGCTTACTTCTACAACAAGGTTTCTATTTGGCCTATCCAGTCACTCCAAACATCTCTACATTCCTGACAAACTCATAAGCCAAAATCATTGGCCCTCTAAACCTGACCTCGGGACAACAGTAGCCCAAAAACCTTTCCCATATTTGTTGCCCTGCTCTTTCTGATGCTGTCTCCAAGGCAGAAACTCTAAATTCTTACTCCACCTGTCACTCCCTGACACACACACCCAAACTTCCATATGCCCACCCTATGGACAATTCTTTGTCTGTGGACCCAGAGCATATAGGCTTCTCACTGATATGGCAGGGCTCTTGTACTTTAGCAATAGTGGCACCACAAGTTACACTCCATACTAGAACCCAAATTAGAAGAAGGCTTCAATCTCACCCCCACCTGCACACCATGACATATGCCATAGGTTCATAACAGGTGCTCCTATCCTAACATGGATAAGCCTCTTTTCAGCTATTGGCATAAACGTCAAAATAAGTGCTCACTTTTAAACTCAGTTACCCTATGAGCTAAAAATATCCAGCTATGATGTACAAAAAGTGATGGTTGTTTCAGCACCAAATTAATTTACTAGCTGCAGCAATTCTCCAAAATCACTGAGCTCTCGACATCCTGACAGTTGGTGGCCTACTCTAGATTCTTGGGTACCCACCATCCTTCCTATTTTAGGCTCCTTCATCACAATTCTTTTTTCCACCCTCTATCTTTAAACTTCTCTTGAGACTTATCCAATCCCAGTTATGAGCCTTTACCCCTAAAGGGCTTCTTGTCTTGGCTGACTCCACTGGCCCAGTTTCTGCATGGGCATCACCAATCATTCTGAGACCCATCTCAGCCCCTATCATGATGACTGTATTCAGTGGGATCATCCCAAGAGAGTTATTGTCCTTTAACAAACAAAAGACAGGAATGATGGGTTTCTGCCCATATATAATTCACCAAATCATCATGGTGATGGTCCAGCCCAAAACAGCACCTTATCACCTTTTTTATTCATCTTCCCCCAGCTCCCAGTAAACCTTCTTGCTTCCCATTTCACATGAACAGATGTTCTTTAATCAGCTGTTAATAAGTCATTTTGCCCACCTCCCAAACTCCTCCCCCAGCCAGGTATAATGAAAGCACTTCTATTACTTTGTTCTGCCCAGAAGGAATCTTTCAGTCTTCTGCAATCCTCCTGTGCCCACAATAAAGGTGTCTGTCTGTCTGTCTCTCTTTCTCTCTCAACTTCACCAAAAACCTAACACTGTTCTTGTGGAAATATCTCTTTTCAAAGCTCATAATCCAGTGCTTCATTGAATTCACCTCAGCAACTCAAAATCAAGGTATCATGCATTTTGGGAAAATGTTAAACCTATTTGCCACCTTCCAGTGAATGAAGCCAATATATCCATATATTCAGGACTTTTCCTCTATTCTCTGCTATAGACAGCTTTTAATTTTATTCACATCTGTATTATGATAAACAAAAAGTTACTGTTCGAGTGCCAAAGAAGGTACCAGAAAACAGCTACAGCTATTGCACAACTGACTAAAGAAGGGAGAGAAGAAGGAAAAAACCCTAATTAGTGTTGCTTAAAAAGGCTAACAGAAAACTGAAAAATAAAACCTCCTATAAAAAAGAGAGAAGAGATGCAATAGGTAGACATGAGGAGAGGCTGCTTATAAATATTCATTGGGACAAGGAGTTCACAGTATTTACGTCATCTTCAAGGGGCCCTTCATGTGCGTACCCCAGCACATTTTAGTAATCTCAGCTTCTTCCTCTTGCTAGACACAAACAGGGGCTGTGCTAACCCAGTGTCTGGAGCAGCTCACCTCCTGGGCCTGGTGGAGCCTCCAGCTCCTGTTTGGAGCCAGGTCAATGGTTGCCACTGTCCTCTTGCTGCAGGAAGAGTGTGTTAGTTTCTTTTCTCTCATTGCTAAGACAAAGTACACCCGAAGTTAAAGGTCAAAAGGTTTATTTAGCTCACAGTTTCTAGAGGTTTCAGTCCATAATTGCTGGTCCAGGTATGGGTGGCGTCACAGAACAAAACTGCTCATGGGAAGCAAAAGACAGCAAAATCAAACAGGGAGAGAGACAAGACTCTTTCTGTCCCTTATGCTGTATACAGGCTAACTTCCCTAGGGCAGGGATAGCATTCACACCCATAAGCCTTGCTGTTGAACTTAGCATGGTGCCATGAATCAATTCCAGCCTCATATACTCTGGATCCAACCACCTCTGAGAAAGCTCCAACTATGACCTCAAGAGGCTTTGTGGGGACATCTAGACACAAGTTGTAACAGCACAAAGCTCTATGTCACCAGCATCTCATGAGTGGTCCTTGTTTCTGGACCACATTTGGGCTCCCTATTGAGCCCTAGTCAGCCCCTTTCTCTACAACTTGCTAAGCTTGTTAGCATTTTGGGCAGACTTCAGCCACCAAGATAACCTCTCAGTTCCTATGTCTTTCCACTGGGTCTTCCCCTACCCACTTCCCTTCTCAGAGGACTGCTTTATTCCCCTGTGTGTGTCTGGGATCATCTTTACATGCACTGCCCACTTTCTCACCTTCTAAATTTCTTATTCCACATGATGCCTCTTCCCACCCTCCCAGCACCATTAACTGTCTCATTATCACCAAATCATGATTTTAGGTTTTTATATACCTAGAAAGAGATTTTAAAAATTTAACTTATAGTTTCTTTTTTTAAAAAGAAGACCAGAATGCCCACTGTGACAGACTGAGCAGCCTCATTTGAAGCATTATGAAGAGGTGGGCAGCCCAGGGTGTCTGCAGAGCTCGCACCGAAACAGAGCATCCTTTAAATGGGTTTAGCAGAACACTTGCTTACCACTTCACAGCAAGTAAACAGTGATAAATCTTGAAGGAAAAGTCATTTTGAACAATAGACTTGCATAAACCAAGTACATTCTGAACAATAAACTTGCCTAAAAACCTTGGTTCTTGTGAGTCCTCTCTGAAGGCTTTGTATGAATGTTTACTGGAGGGAATGAGAGACTTTGTGTGTGGCCTGGAGCTGAGGTCAGGAGCCCCTCAACAGGGATGCTCAGTTCCTGCCTCTAGCCATGGTGTTGATTTGGTCTTGCAGAGTCACATCCTCTCACTGGGTACTAGGAGAGAGACTTCAGCTGAACTCGCTGTCTCCCCCGCCCAGTGACCATCATACATTTCCACCTGGATGCAGTGGGTGCCAGCCCAGCTTTTCCAGGCTCTCTGACATGGTCAGAGATGTCACATCAGTAGGTCAAAAGCAGCCATGCTGAGCATCTGCACCATAGAAACAGGCATATAACACAAGTCAGGTATTTCTGCTCTTCGCCTAAACTCCAAGAGCCAGCTGCTGCCCATCTGTTGGCACAGCAGTGCCTGTGAGTCCCCAGAAACTTGACACATTCCCCTGAAACTCATCCTCTCTGCTCCTGCCTTAGCGTTCTCTGCTCCTCTTCCTGCATTTCTCACATTTGTGGGCAGACTTTAAACTCAGCTCCATCTCCAGAGGTACCTCTGATGCTTCCTTTTTGCTTTGGCCCCAGTGTGAGCCCCTCTTCCCAACCTCACAGAGTGCACCTCTCCAGCCTGCATGCATCACGTCTCCTCTCAGTGTCCTCTAGTCCTGGGGATGAGTCCCTTTGTGCCCTCTCCTCTTTAACCTCCAGCTGGGCCTTCAGCTGTTGCTTCTGCATCTTATCCCCCATTTCCCCACCCTCTTAACTAAGGTGCATTCTGAGTTCTGCTCAAACTGCCAGTGGCTCCTCCTGATTGACCATGAGGTGTGCGTGCTTGGCAAGCATGGAGGGGCATCCTGGGTGCAGCAGTTGACCTCCTGAACTTCTCCTCTCCTTCCTGATGCTCACAGATCCCTACTGCAAAGAACATGTGTCTAATGGATGAGTGTGGAAAAGTCCTTTTTTCCTCCTTGTTGGAGAAAATGATTCTTTCTTTTGAGATGTAACTCAGATAAGCCTTGGTCCTTGAAATCTTTCCTAACTTTTCCTATTTCCTAACTGCCTCCATTCCAGAATAATTTCTTAATTTCTTGAACTCCTTTGGTAATGCAGAGCCAGTTCTATAGCTTTCATCGTTTGCTTCCTTCTGTTCAATCCATCTTGCCATGGTGTTTTGTTTGGAATAGGAACGTATCTTTTTCATCTTTGTCCCTTCCTTGCAAGCAAATACAATGCTTCTGTCAGTGGAGATCTGTTGAAAGAGTAAACAAAAAGGAAATAAGATTTATACTTTGGTGGAGCATCCTTTAGCTGCTAGACATAAAGTAAATGAAAGCACAAAATGTAAGATGACATAACTGAGTGCTTCCAGGCTTCCCCACAAGTGTCACTTCCAGGTGGAACATTTTTATTTTATGTAATATGTTTGAAGAGGATGTCATATGGAAGCTGAGGTAGAATTGGATAATTCCACAATATCACAGAAGGTAGACTCAGAAAATGGGGCAGAAGTTGCTGCACACATTTTCATTTAATATATGAGAAGACTTCCTGAGAAATAGACACTGTGATTGTCTGTCACAGGAATGAGATTCCTAAAAAGCCACCACGCTCCTAACACAGACACCATGCAGATGTGTGGCCATCTGTGGGGAGGCATAAAAGGAATCCTGCAGGCAGTAGATGTTCCCGGTGGCCTTTGGAGTCTGTGAGTCTATAATTCTGTGACTGTTCCTAAAGTCACGCACCTTCTGTGGAGCTTTGAGCACTCACCATCCTAAACCAAGACTGCTTGCCATGGTCTTCGGTATTAAGACTCCATGATAGGAACATTAAAGACTTAGGAATAAATCATCTATAAAGGCCATCACCATCCCCACCTCCTCCAGAAAACATGGTTTCTAAATTTCAGGTCTCCTGCATTGGGGAAGATGTAACATCACTAATTTTACATCATAAATTTAACCACGCAGTATAAATGAGCTTTAGAAATGGCTGTGTTATTTTCTCCATGGGTGCTAAGGCCACATTTCTCTAGCACCAATTCCCCTCAGTTTTCAGTTTCCAATTCATTGGTCCTAGTCCCCAAGGGGGGCACTAGCTCACCGGCCAGCAGTGTGACTCTTGCTCCTTGACTGTTCTCCTTTCTCACCTGCAAACACCCCCTGCAAGTGTCATTCAATCTGCCTCTTCTTCACTAGATGCTCACTCAGTACCCTGGGTCCCCCTTCCCCAACTGCTGATGGAGAAGTTGGCCTGGTTTACAGCCCTCCCTCTCCTCTCTGTCTTGTGTAAGCACAGGGACTTTGTTTTTCTGCTCTCAGGAATTGGACACTGACCATATGGAGGATGGAGGGGCAGTCTTTCTTCCTCATCTACCTGCTTTCTTTACCCCATCAGCTGCCCAACCCCACCATCTGTTTAATTTCAGCATCTTTTTTTTTGCACCCTGAGTTCTCTGAGCCACTACAAAACAAGCATGCGATACAACTCAGGGCTTCCTGCACCTTGCCTGAACCACAAGAGCCAGCTGTTACCCATCTGCCAGCACACCAGTGCCTGCATGTCTCCAGAAAGTTGGCCCGGCGCACCCATGTGAAAATGTGTGATAGCCACAGGGGAGGAGACAGTGGGTTCAGCTGAAGTGTGCATGGCTCTGCACCCCATCCTTATACTAGTCCCAGGCATCTCTTCCACCTGACCCTTTATCAGCACCCTTATAATAAAGTGCTACACATAGCAGCTTGTTTCCCTGAGTTCTCTGAGCTGCCCTTGCAAATTAATGGTACCTGAGGAGGAGGTGGTGGAAACCTGGATTCGCACCAGCAGCAGATCAGGGTGCATGATGGCCTCAGGTGTAAGGGCATTTTGAACCCTGACCTTGGATCTGAACCCCATTCCAGGTGGGTGGTGGCCATGCTGCACTGAAGCCAAGGCACAACTCATTGGTGCTACTGCAAACTGGGGTGGTAGGGACAATCCACAGGGTTTGCAGAAGAGTCCTGGGTGACAAGACAGTGGGTGATGGAGCAGGAAGCCACTTTTATTAGCTCCCCTGCAACAATAAAAGGAGATTCTCTCCTAAGTGATGGGCCTGCCTGTCCTAATAGAGATTGGTTTACAAAGAACAGTAGGTGGAGCAGAGGTGTGAGGCTACCAGCCTTGCCATTGTTTGACAGCTAGTGTGGCAGTGATGAATGGAACTCGAGTTTAAAGGGAAAGGGACAGATGATCTGCAAGTTCTCTTGGATGCTCAGCCTCCTCAAGAGTGCAGAGAGAGTTGTTAGACTGAGAAGCAAACGCTGGGCTGAGAATTCTGGTTACACGGTGCTGTCGCTCTAGGCCACCAGAGGAAGGCAGTGACCAGGCTTTCCGAGGGCTGAAGGTAAGACCAGCCTGGCTTTGCCTAGCTTGGCTCTAACTGAATAATGAGGAGCTGTCTGGGGAGAAGACAGCTGGGCCTAAAGCCCTGTCACTTCCCTTGGTGGAGCAGCCTGTCCTTGGCAGACAAAGACCGCACATCTTCCTGGGAGGAGGATTTTTAACTC
The DNA here is from genome assembly GCF_034190915.1 of Cavia porcellus. Taxonomy (NCBI): domain Eukaryota; kingdom Metazoa; phylum Chordata; class Mammalia; order Rodentia; family Caviidae; genus Cavia; species Cavia porcellus. The sequence continues at coordinate 19,889,764 of NW_026947506.1, forward strand.
CTTGACTATTGAGCATCCCTATTATGAACATTTTAAATCTGAATCCTCCAAAATCCAAAACTTTGGGAGAACCAACAGGAGCCATGTGCAGAAAAGAGCAGACCTGACCTCATGTGAAGGGGTGCAGATAAAACCTAGGTGCACTAAAACTACTCTAAAACAACCTCAGGTCGTGTGTACCCGGTGTATAGAAAATGGACAGATCCCACGCCCCTAGGAAATCTGTGGATGTAAATATTTCAAAACCTGAAAAAACCCTGAAATCCACAGCACTGTGGTTGCAGGCATTCTGGTTAAGGGCTACTCAGAGGTGTGGCCTTTGGCTTTGGATGCTTCAAAGCTATAGCCTTGGGCATGGAGGACACAGACAGGGCTCAGGTTGTGAGACAGGAGAGCACTTACCCTGGGTGTGGGCATCACACCTTCTGTTGGGACTGAGACACAGGCAGAGGAAGGGAGGAAATAGTTTAGATTCATTCCAGCAACACATGAGGGTGGCTGGTTACTGCTGGAAGCATAACGGTTTTGAATTTGAATTTGAATTCGCCAAACTTTGAAACTGACACCATTGAAAACCATCAGCAAGCTCCCCTTAAAGGAGGGCCTGTAACCACAGATGCACACCTTGTTCCCTGAATGTCATCTATGGCTGTGGAAGTGGGCAGAGGCTGCAGCCATTCTGCAATTCATGTGTCCTGCCAAGTCCAACATTTGGGCAACGCCATTCTCTTCTGGATGTTCCCAGGGTCTGGAGAGTCTGACTTAGGGACAGTGTTGGAGCTGTTTGTCCATCAGACAAATGTGCAGGGCCCACATCCACGGGTCTGCAGGTAATCAAAGTCAGATGAACCCTTTCTACTCAGGCTGGGAGGGTCTGCCCTGTTGATTGTGTTGCTGCAGTCTCACCCTTGCCCAGGCAGGAAGGGGCCCTCACCAGGAGGAAGGATGCAGAAGGTGGAGGTGACAGTGGGAGCAGAGGTCACAGTTCAAGGCTGAGCAGGGCTCTGAGGAAGAGAAGCAAGTGTCATCATGGGCAGGAGGACATGAGGTGCTCTGTGAGCTCCAGGTAGCTGGCCTGACATCAAGGGTGAGATGAGGAGGATCTGAATCCCTAGAAGAAGAAATGTTGCCACAGAGCCTCCTGCTGAGCTCTCTGCAAGGAACCATGCCTGTCCCCTAGGCCACAAGGGCTCTCCAGTAAACAATTTTGCTTCTTCAGTGGTTTGATACTGGGAGTCTGACTACATGGCTGTCAAGGCTCAAATCCAGGATTTAGAAACTCTGGGCCTTTATTGGGGATCCTCTTTTGCTGTCAGCAAGTTCCCATTCCTTGTCCTGTAACCAGGCAAAATTCCACAGATCCTTAAGGCCCTGCTCCTGTACCTGCTGCTGCAATACCTCTGACCACTCTGCACACCTTCTGTACCCAGGAATTAGTCCTCAGTGCTTCTTGTGCTGGCTTCCTGTCTGTAACGGCCCTTCGGCCATGGGGTTTGTACTCTGGGCACTGTCTTTCCTTCCCCTAGTCTTCTTGTCTTGCTGACTGGAGCAAAAATGGTCTTACCTAGTCCTTTTCACTTAGGAGTGGGATGAAGGTCTAACTTTGGGAGTGTGGGGTGGGGGAATCCCTGAGACTGGGCTGGAGATAATCTGCAGATTCACAACCAGAGATGGGCAGGATCATAGTCTGCTCCCTCCCTGGCCCTCCAGACTGAGCTCATGAGATGGACAAGCTTGCAGGGAATCCCAGCCTCACTCTGTTGGCCTGGAAACCCCAGGTAGCCAGGGAGACAGAACACATTCACCAGTGCCCAGTGCACAGGGATGGCACCACTATATGGTCTAGAGGGCCAGGAGGAAGTCCCTGTGCTTTCTCAGCCCTCTCCATGGCTCCATGAAGCTGTCTTGCATTCACAGGTTCAGTGTTGTAGCTGCTGGCCTTGTTTGCATGTTAGAGTGAGTTTCCTCCTGTTGGTGGGCACAGGAGAGTGAATGTGGAGGGTGTCTGCGTAGCCTGAGGAAGAGCAGAATTAGCGGCCACCTGGATGGATGTGTTTTCCAAGTAATGTGATGGATAGGCCTTCTTCACTTCGCTGCTACTCCCATTTACTTCTCTGCAACTCAACCTAGGGAGGTCAGGACAGAAGGTGAGGGGCTCACTGGTTAGTAGTTCCATGGCAGCTGACCTGCTGGTCAAGGGCTGTCTCCACCCCATGTCCTGCCCCTCAGCACTCCTGGAAACAATGTGCAGAGTCCCTGATGGCTAATGAATCTGCTTTCAAGGCTGTGCCCGAGAGGCAGGGCCACTGCATGTATGACAGAAGCAGCCTTGTGCCAGAGCAGGTGGGGGTGAAGGCCCTCAGATTGGCTGTTGCTAGGAAGCACAAGCATGTTTGATGTTTTGATTTCGGTGGTGTTGGAGACTTGCCTTTTTAATAACACAAAGAGCTATGGGTTGATCTGATGATACTGAACATGTACTTTGCTGGAAATGTATCATTAAAGCAGAATTCACTCATTGGATACCTTTTTCCAACAGTCATTAAATTAGAAAAAGAAATTTCCTGGAAGATAGGAGGGGAGGGCAAGAAGTTTAAAGTGAAAATGGCAGCGGAAAAGGTTGTTGCACAGAGAGCTGAGCTCAGGGGTCTCCGTGGCTGGTGACCCCACAGCTTGGCCATGGTGGACTGTGGCCAGGAGCAGGGACAAGGGAGGAGTCTGCGCTGTGCAGCTGCCCTGCCCTGTGCACTGGGCTCTTGCCTAGTCTTCATGATTCACTGGGTATGTCCTGAGCTCTGTGGTTCAGGCTCTGTCTGGGGCCGGATGAGGCAGAGTCCTTGTCCCCAACAAGGAAAGAGCTGACTGTGGTTCAGAGGCCTGTGCTGTCCCACAGGGTGGTGTGGAAGGGCCCTATAGGGAGCGGCCTCCTTTCCAGGGCAAGGTGCTGAAACCTGCCAAGCAATCTAACTGGGGTGTGAAAGGTCGACCTCACTGTTTTCCCTGGAAAGGAAGCGCATTTTGGACAGGATGAGCCAGGTAGGAAGAAGCCCAGGGTTGGTGAGATGGTCCATGAAAGAATGAATGGAGGAAAAAAGTAGGGTTAGAAAAGGTGGACTGAATCATGGATTGAATCTGATACTGATAAATATCAAATATTACTAGGCTTTTTCTCTATGTGCCCAGTGAGAAGACAGAGATGAGCTTGGTCCTAGGCTTACTCATTTTCAATCCCTCTGGGTGCACAGGAATGGTTTCCTGATGTTGGTGGAGCTTCCTTATTGGCAGGATCCTCCAGCGGGCATTTCTTCAGGATAGAAATGTTCCCATTAGCTGTGTTCAACATAGTGGGTATGAACACATGCCTATGGAAGCCTGAAGTGTGGATAGTGTAACTGGGGGATAATTCTTAAAAATTATTCAGTTGTAGTTGACTGAAATATTCCCATCCAAAGAGCCACATATGCTAGTACTTACTGTCATGGCTGGGCAGTGCGCAGTCCTGGTAGCTGGGTGGGGAGAAGGTGGGGACAGATCCCCCACACAGGCACTGGTTCCAGAGAGGGGCTGACTGTGTATCACGTGATACAGCTGCTGGGTGCTGTGCAGGAAAAGTGCCCGTTAAAGGGATTGCAAGAGCCTGATCCCTGTGCTAGTTCACTAATCCCTGTAGAGTAGAAACCCACCACATAGACAGGATTTTTCACCTGTAGAGATTTCCTGTAAGGACTCCTGTGTTTCCCACTGGAGCGATGGGTGGCTGAGTTTTCTGAGCAACCCACATCCAGTGGGATGGAATGGTGACACACAATGCCAAGAAAGCAGAGATATCAAAGCCGTGAGTCTCAGCAACTCAGTGAGAGTGTTACAATGTTTGCTATTTATTCTATAAAATAAGTATAAATGCGCAATACTGGTGCTTATGGGTTTAAGAAAGGACAATAATTCCCTATAAACGTAAAATTTCGACTCTCATGTGTCCTAAATTCGATATTCCTCAGAGATTGTTTTGTGGAACTTGAACAATTGAATCACATTAGTTTTGCCCCTTCCTGAAGTTTGAAGAGAATTTTAAACACTTTCATGTTTCTCTTAATAAATTCCTTTGTATCCAGTGAAAGCATGTGTAATTCTCCCTAAATCTATTCTCCAGTTCACGTCAGGTTCCCCCCAGCAGAAACCAGCAGGCGAGGTGGAAGTGTGACTGCAGCACAGGTGACTGGATCAGTGTGTGTCAGGAGACCCCAACACGCAAATGGGTGAGAGTTCCGCTGAGTTTCCATGATGGGGCCTGTGCCCACGACTGCGTGATTCCTGTTCTTTAGCCTTACATTTCCCACTCTAGTGCCCAAATTGTGATTCAAAGATTAGTAAGTTCCCTGTTATTGTATTTTGTTGATTTTGAAATAGACTGAGCTAATTATCTTTTTAGACAAGTGAGATATTTGTCATAAAAATTAGGAAAATGAAAAGAGCCACAACTGCACCACTCACAGTTACTGCATGAATATTTGGGTATATCTTTGTTTTAATTTATTTTTGTTCTCTGTGATTACACAACATAGAGTTTTGTCATCCCGCTTTTTTTCTCCAATTTAACCCTCCAGAACACTCTTCTACATTTTAAGAAATTATTTCCAAAAAGATCACCATAGTGGCTATGAAGTATTTCACTGTACAAGATATGGGAAGTTTATTTAACAGAGTGCCTGTTATGGGCAATTTTGGTTACTTTCTTTTTTGAAATCAAATTGCATAATGGTTAAAATCCCTGTAAAACTGTTTGTCTGCATACATCTTATTTTCTTGGGATAAGGTTTCCCTGTCAGAGTAAATGCCAAATTCCTTGGACCACTCATCAATGTGGCCTCAATGGTCTCTAGAAAGATCTCCACGTGTGGTTACTGTGAGTGTGGGGTTTTGACACCAGCAGAACTTGGGCTGTGTCCCTGGTTCTGCAGAGCTGCCGCTCTCCCCAGCCCTGTGACCTCCGGCGGGTCCTTGGCATCTCCAAGCTTCAGTTCCCTGCCAACCAGAGAGGGTGGTGACAACCTCTGCCTCCTGCTTCAGGGCTCTGCGCAGCCATGGGGACAGAGGGTAAATGATGGCTGAGTCCACTCACGCACTCAGCCTGAAGCCAGGGTCTCTAGTCCTTCTGCCGGCACAGTGGGAAGGGTCTGCTCCCTGTGTTCTCATGCGCACTGGCGCGGTTTGGTATAAGAGTTGTTAACTCACTCATAAGAAACAGTATCTTAGAAATTTAACAGCTGTGATAAAGCACAACTTTTTAAGACTTTAAATATATGCAAAGTCTTTCACATGCTGTTTCTCCTGGGCTCCAAATCCTACAGAAGCTCTGATCCTCTTAGTTGTAAAGTGCAGGCCGATTACTACTGAGGTATGGTGAACACAGCAATTATTAAATGTGTGGTTACCGTGTTTTCTCAATGAATTGGATTTAGCTGTCCATACTTTGTTTTAAATTGAAGAAACAACTTCATAAGACAGCCAGTACAAAGCTAGAAAAGTTGAGGGAAACTTAAATTAGCCACCCTTTTACCCAAATAAATTAAATTTTATTTGTTTACTCTTCCTGAAATTTTACATAATCATAGTAGACATTCTTTCTCTCAAACTGGGGGATCATTTCCTTTTAGGAAGACCAGCCCTTTCCCATGCAGCTCCCTGGTTTTAGCAGCCCCACTGGATGCCATGTTATCCAGGTCATGCTGGCAGGACCCTGCACACAGGAAACAGCCCTGTACCCCACAAGCCAGGAAGGAGGGCAGGGACTGAAGTCTACTGGGGAAGTGAGTGGGAATGGTTTAGAGGTCACACCCTGGAAGCCAAACTTGCTGTTACAAATCTCGGCATGGAGCTGATTGGGGATGGGTCATTCTAAAATGAAAATTGAAGCAACACAGGAAATGGTGTTGACAAGGAGAGTTCATTTCACACCATGCACTAAACTAACACTGAAATGGATCAAAGTTCTATATATTAAAACAGAAACAGTAAATCTTCTGGAAAAGATAATAGGAACTCTTGTATATGCTGGTGTAGGGAAAGACTACAAACAAAACCCAAGTGCATCAAAGAACCAGGTGGGCTCTCATCTTATTAAAAAGCTTTTGGACAGTGAGAAACACCACCAACAGACTGAAGAGACCACCCACAGTCTGGGAAAATTTTATTTTCTAGCTGTTCCTCAGACAAAGAACTTACATTTACAGAACAAGGAGAGTTCATAGGTGGATATTTAGAGGACATTCCAAGGGCAAACTTTGCTTAGATTTTCTTTGGAAGATCAGGGGCTCAACCCAACACAAGGACTTCCTTGTGCATTTTGTGCCTTGGTGCCTTTGCTTGAACATGATTACACAGAATTCCTGTAGTGAAAAGGGAAATGTAGCAGGAAATGAAGACTATTATTACAGAGAGGAGAGAGATTTGGGTTTTTTCTCAACTAAATAATACTCATCAGTCAGTGAAATGGAACAGACTTTCTAGTTTTAAGATCTCTTCTTCTTTTGTCTCCATGAGTTTTTATTTCCCCTGGAAATAAACAGGTCTGCATGCTGGAGTGCTGGTTGTGACACATTTGCAGAAGCCCTGTGGGACTGTGGGTCCTGAGTGTGATTCTACTGTTTCATTATTTGGAGCAGGTGCTGTGCAGCCTTCTACGCCAGATGCGTTGGCCATTTTCACAGTCAGTTGGGCAGACTCTCACCAAGGGAAGATCTTGACCTGGTGAGATTGGAGGGCCACGTCACCATCACTTTTCAGGATCAGCTGTGTTACTTGTCACCCTTGAGTATTACTCTTTCTGTATTCAGCTTTGAAATTTGATTCTATAAAGACAGGAACTTGCTGAAGAAGGACATGAAAACAGCAAGCACTGTTTAATTTTATTAACTTTGGGGCTTTTTCATAAATATCAACTGAAAATTGTTAGCCCGTAAATTTGTCTGACGATAAAGTTGATGCTTGCAGTGTGGTATAATAAAAAGAGCATTTCTGCCAAAGTGAGGAAGGGTAGCTTTCTCTTTTGCTGCTGTGTGTGTGTGACTTTGGGCCAACCTATTCATTAGTGAAATGAATCCTTCATTTGTAGAGACCGTATTAGGACTTGCTTACCAATCAGTGATGAAACAGTGCTTTGATGAAAGATAAGTGCTTTTTAAACCTTAATATTATTTACCAATATGAGGTCATCACTGTGGCTTTGCAGTCAACATGGTTGAAAATGTGTCATCTTATATTTAAATGCAACGCTGTTCAATTATTATAGAGACCTTGATTCAGCCTTCTTCATCTCTCAGTATAATTATGTACTTGAAATGCAGCTTTGTTTAGAATTTTCTTACCCTGCATGCTAAAGAATGAAGTTTCTATGTTCCTTAAAAGACTAGGGTTCTAAGACATGGCCAAAGTGAATCCTAGTTGCACATTTTCAGAAAGCCACGCAGGTTGTGCTGTCATCAAGCAGGTTGCTGTTTTGGGTCAGACTGCAGTGGCCTCTGTCATGCTTCTGTCACTGCTGCACACACAGTGGTGGTGAGATGAATGTGGACCACAGCCGAGGAGCTGCCTTTCCTGCAGGGTAACCACTCAGCATGGCTTTTCTCATCTCATAATTACAAAGAAATCAAAGTAGGAATTCAACTTCTCAGTCACACCAGCCACACGCCATGGGCTCCATAACTGCAGATGGACAGCGAGGATGACAAAATGCTTCTGTCTGGTGGCCCATCCTGCTGTAGCAGAAAGAAACTGAGTGTCATGGTGCTCAGAGGCATCCAGCACTCATATTGTGTACACAATCTTTATACCATATTTCAGCTTTCCAATCAGGGTTCCCATCCATCTACCTGGGGCTTCTTGCAGCTCACACTTTATTTGGTGACTTGATATTTTCAAACGTTCCTTTGTCTATGTTGGTCCCCTAGGTCCTGTGTGACAGACATGTGTGAGTGTCCAGCCAACAGAAACTGTTACTGTGAGTCATTTCTGGCCTATGCCTGGGCCTGCATGAGAGAGGGCATCAGTGTGCTCTGGGAACTGCAGCAGCATTGTAGGGGTAAGACAGGGCAAGGACCCACCTGTCAGGGGTCATGGGGCTGCCCCAGATGCCACACAGGGGATCACAGGTCCAGACACAATGCCCTCATCCCCTTGCCGAAGGGAAATCCCATTGGTGGCCCGAAATGGATTGAAATTGGTGAAACACAGGAGCTTCCCACTGGACAGGGGAGGCAGCACTTGAGAGAAAGGCTCTGTAACAATCCCAGGGTTTCCATTGTCGCCAAATTCTCTCCACTTTGAGCTACCAACTGGATGTACTTAGCACAGGAGTAGTTGTCCCTAAGGCATGGGCTATATGTGGAGCAAGGGGTTTGGGACAGGTACAGCCCCTTAAGGCCCTTAGGATACACATGATCATTTTACAAAGAGACTGTTATTCACACCCTAGGAGAATATTCTTCCCCAACCCTACTCCTGCAGAGATAGGTTTCTATAATTGTTATGAGCAGTTTGTCCCCAGGAAAGTTAATTAGCTCTATTTCCTATCTGTAAACCAGATCCCTTTTCTGCCAAGAAATGTTTCTCATAAAGTGGATGAGGACAGGCATTGTGCTGGACACTGGGCACTGGGGTGATACTGAGTGATGGGGCCTCTGTCCCTGGGGTGCTGGCTGCCTGTGGGAGAAGCAGACAAAACCAGTAACAATGAATGCTTACAAACTATGGTAAGAACGAGGATGAAAACACACATGGCGGAGCTCTAGTAAACAAATGGGAGAGGAAATGGATAGCCTTGGAGTCTGTGTGAGGAGGGAAAACTGCAGAGGTGGCATGGGGGTGTTTCAGCACAGCCCTAAGTGATTAGAGGGAATAAAACTCCCAGCCTAATACATGTGTGGTATGAGTTTGTGTTCTCTAAAATCGAAGAGTGAGACTTCGGGGAGAACATGGCGGACAGATAACAGCAACTACCGGAGGCTCTCTGAAAGACTCGGCTCAGAAGCCAGGAATGGTGCGGACTAAGGAGACATAAGCAGGTGGAGATATACTCTGCTGACTCAGGAACGAACTGGGCTGAGAGAAATCAACTTGGAATGCAGTCCTGGTGCTAAAACAGGAACAGAAAAGCCCCGGTGTGGAGGCTGGACCTCGAGCCATTGGAAGCCGTGATTTGGGTTTCCCGCCATGAGGCGGCTGGCTGCCTCTACAGCGGCTCGGCAAGGAGAGAGATGCGCGGAAGCTCTGAGAATGGCAATCTGCAAACGGCAGGGAGGCGTGCACTGACTTGTGGTGAGGTGAGTGAGAGAAACTGACACTCTACCACAGTTTGACTCCAGAGGAGGACTTTCTGGGCCCGAGCAGTCCTGTGAGAGCAGGGTGCGGTGGCGACTCCAGCCACACATCCCCCTCTTGGGCGGGATTGGTGAAAAGTGCCTGGCCTGCATGACGCTGCTGGCGGACCCGGTAGGCTGGCCCAACCCAGATCCCAGAGCCTGACGGTGGCCGGGAGGGGAGACGCGTAGGCTGCCTGGTCCGTAACTCCCTGGTGCGCAGCGGTGAGTGGGAACACCTAACCGGTGCAATTCGATCAGGCTGTGGCTGACTGGGAGAGAAGCTGGGCCTCTTATATAAGCGTGCATATATAAGGAACAGAGAATGTGGGAAGAGGCAGCAACAAGAAAGGCTCCTCGGCCCCCAATTCTGAGAAACAGGCGATAGCAGACACCTCACCAATAGACATAAAGCGCCATATAGAGAGCCTCATAGACCAATTCAGGAATGAAGTTATCAACAACCTGAAGCTAGAAGTATGCAGAATAGTTAGAGGAATGCTAAGCACCACCCAAGAAAAAACAGATGGTGGAATGGAAGAACAGAAAAACAGTGGAGAATTGCTTGATGGAGAAAACAGAGAAAGCATAGAATACGTGAAGCAGGTTCAAAGGGACTACCAAGATACTAAGAAGTCTATCGAAGACTGGCATAACAGCTTAAAAGAAACTAAGGACAGACTATCTGAACTGGAGGGCAGACTTGTAATATGGGAGAATGAAATGAAAAACTTCTTAAAAATAACAAAGAAACAAACAGCAATAATACAAAGACAAGAAGATGATAAGAGGATCCATAACTTAAGGATTAAGAACATAAAAGAAGAAGTAGGGACACAACCAAGTGAACTACAAAAGCTACTCACAGAAATGATCCAAGAGAGTTTTCCTAATTTAGCAAAAGGTAAAGATACTCAGATGTATGAGGCATACAGGACCCCAGCTACCTACAATCCAAACAGAGCAACACCCAGGCATATAATAATAAAAATTCCAGAAATTCAATACAGGAACAGAATATTAAAAGCTGTCAGAGACAAGAAACAGACCACTTACAAGGGAACACCCATCAGAATTACAGCAGATTTCTCTGCACAAACCATCAAATCATGAAGAGCGTGGGGGGAAATAATTCAAGCTTTGAAAGATAATAATCTCCAGCCAAGATTGAGATATCCTGCACAACTGTCCCTGGAAATTGATGGAAAAACAAGGTGCTTCCAGGATAAAGAGGAACTGGGGGAATTTGCAACCACCAATTCAACTCTACAGAGAGTATTGCAGGATATTCTAAAAAAAGAAAAATACAAAGAATCCAGAAATAGTGGTGGGGAGGCCACAACGAATGAAGCAGGGAACAAAATGAAGAAGACGAACTGACAGCTACTGACAGAAAAAGAGCTCAACAGAAATGAGGCAGAGAAGATTGGATGATAGGAACAGCTATTTTGGAGAAAATGACATCTTAATAGGTAATACTGATTTAGTATCATCTTGTTTTGAAGTCTCATCTAGCTTTTGTCCTTCTGTCTCCAATGGTCTAAATAGGTTGTATCTTATCAGATTTTATTATGTACGATAGTATCAGCAAAAACCTTTTAAAGACAAGGAGATTATACAGAAACCATTGTTCATTTTCTGTTAGTCGATTCTAAATACTCTGTAATGCTGTCATTCTCTTAAATGGTTTTACATTGTTTTGATATACTTAATGCTACATTATACGAAGTTGTACTCAAGGATTTCAAAGAAAAAGACAATATGGTAACTTCTTTTAGGTTAGGATTATCTGGTGGTGAAACACTGTTCTGCTTAAATGGTTATGTTTTGATCTGCGCTGTTTCGTTGTTATGCCCTCTTTTATCTCAATCTCCACTCCATTATTTACTTTTTTATCTTTATCCTTTTAATTAAAGGAAAAAAATAGCAGGATATATTATAGTAACTCACTTTGACTTTCCATTACCTTGATTTAAAGCCCTGTATTACTCTCACCATCTGGTTTTTAACTGATGTTCCCCTATTCTGTTTTGCTGGATAGTATCAGGTTCGAAAGTTTAGGCATCAGCTGTGAAGATAATGAGATTCATTATAACGCCCATTCTCATTGACTTTTATCTACTTTTGAAGACCTACAATGTCTCCAATGTTTTGGTTTTGTCGGTTTTATTCTTTACTGTTTTGTTCAGTTGTATTATAACTAACGATATAGGCAATTCTATTAGAGATAGCGGGAGGCATTATGGTAACCATTGTTGATCACCTTGTATTATGTTTTTACATTATCTATTATGTCCACCCTTTTGACTTGACCGATTCTGTTCTGTTATGTCACATTTGGTTTTACTCTCTTCCAAAAAAGTAATAAGAACTGTGGGAGCAATGAAACCCAAAATGTGTAATAGTCATGGTACAAAAGAGAGGAAAAGAAAGTGCTCCAAACTATATAACTGCATGTATATTTAAGTGTATAAGATAGAAAATGATATCACAGAGTTTTATTGGATCAATGAACAGAACTGTTTGCAGTATCATTGATGGAATGTCCACTTTACAAGCTTTAATTTTGTGACTTGAACAATTATTTCTAAGATGACAATATGTAATCCATTAACTAGTGATTTCCTACTGTTCATATTTTTTTCTGTAAATCTGTATAACTTGTACCCTTTCCCTGCTTTTTTTCTTTTCTCCTTAAATAAAATTAAAAAAAATAAAATCGAAGAGTGAATTTTAGGAACAATGGAAGTTAAGGAGAGAATGTATTTATTGAGAGAAAGAAAGCTTCTGTCTGAGAGTCAGAAGGGGCCCTGAGTGGGTTGCCAAGGATTCTGTCTTTTCTAGGAAGTTTTATAGAGTAAAATCATGAGGTAAGATGGGTCCAAGATGGGCAAAAATGGGAATTCACAAGGTGGGCGCAAGGTGAGACAGAACTGTGGTCAACTAATAAGATGAATTGCTCAGGTAACATTGATTAAATCTGAAACAAATGGGGGAGTGGCAAGTGGGCATGCTTAACAGCAGGGACTCTTCCTGTAGGGGGTTGGGATGGTGACTCCTTTCTTCTTCAGGGTGATAGAGACCTATTTAGACTATCAATCCTTAGGATGTGGGTCTATTTGCTTGATATTTTGTCTTAAGATCTGGCCCACAGCAGGAGGTGCCTGTCTCCTCTGAGGTCACAAGACATGTAGTCCTCTGTGCTGGCTTTCTGGAGGGCCTAGATGTGTCTGACTGCCGGTAGTATTTCTAACTAACTCAGCTGCCCATAACAAAAGGAGCACAGGGAGGAAGCATACTGTGTAGAAGAAGCACACTGGACAACCACAAGAGAAAAACAACAGCTTCAGACTGGAAGGGGTCCCATGGGCCTGGCCTGGAGGGCAAGGGGCAAAGCAGCTCAGAATGAGGTCAGGCAGGCAGAAGCTGGCTGCACAGGGCTTTGTGAAGCTTGGCCAAGGGTCTAACATTTATTCCAGGAGAGGCAGGAGTCCCTGATGGGCATCCAGCAGGCCTCTGTGTTTCCAGAGATGACTCTGGCTGTCCTGTAGAGCACTTTGTCCCTAACCTTTTTGGCACCAGTGAGCTGTTTCATGGAAGACAATTTTCCATGGATGGAGGTCCTTGGGGGGTGACTGAAGGAGCACAAACTCAGATCCCCTGCATGTGAAGAAGCTGGTGCTGCCGCTGATCTGGAGACGATGTGATCAGGGGGAGCAGTGGTGACACAGGTGAAGCTTCAACCAGTTCTGTTCATCAGTTTTGCAGTTTTAGAGAGATTCTTCACCAGGTGTATTATTCTGTGAACAACAATAGCATATTAAACTGCTGACCGTGGGCCCTCCATTTTTACTGCTTTTGTTTGGAGCAATTTCAAGTAAAAGTGGAATTGTTACTGGTATTTTGAGAGTCACTGCTCCAGATTCCCATGTGTGACAAAATTCTTGATGACGAGATTGCAGGGCAGCCCCTTCCATTGTCCCCAGAAGCAACTCAGGTGGAGAAGTCTGAGTGTCATAGATTTTCAGGATGTCTCATCAGTGTCTTCTGATGAATCCATTCATGAAGTTTCGGGGTCTCAGTTGTCCAGGTCATGTCAGCTCTGTGTCCACAGTGATAGCGAATCAGCCAGACTCATCTACGTTGCTGTCATCGTTTTCCTTTTCCCTGGCCTGGCTGCGACCCTTGCTATGGTCACACATCTAATTTCTCCCTTTGTGGTTCTGCTCCACTCTTGCTCTAATTTGCCTCAAATTGATTTACTCAACACATGATTGCTTTTAACTAAAATATGTCACACATTTCTGATACCCTTGGTAGTTTTTTCCTATGAATATAATTTCATATATTTGAATATAAAGTTACACAGAATAGTTTTATTCACAGCTTAATAGCTAGAAGGACTGTTTGAGATTAATTTTTCATGCTTTTTGTAATAACTAAATAACCTTATACATTTTCCTGTAGCCTTATGAATTTATATTTTGCCTTACCTGGGGTGAAAAGCTTTCATTATTATTATAGGTTATTTTGAAGTTCACTGACCCAGGAGGTAGATCTTAGGGTCTGTTTTTATAGATGCAGGCAATTCCCAAAGCATGTGAGGTATGTAGTTGTTGGCTGTTCCCTTGTTAAGATACAGATCTGAGTGCCCTGCAAACCTGAGTGATGGTGCCTGCAAAGCAAGGGGTGGGCTGCTAGACTTTACTGGATCCTGGTCTGATATTGTTTGCCAAACTAGCTGTCACCAAGAAACATGTATGTGTCACTAGCACACAATGTAAGAGTCCTGTGATTTCTTGCCCTCTAGCCACCTAGTTATATATGTGTATGTGATGGATGTGACCACTTTTGTGTCACATACTGAGACGAAGAAGTGTCCAGATGACATGTGTCCTAGTTCCTTTTTTCATTGCGGAAACAAAATTCCTGGCACCCAAAGTAGACTGGTAGAGTTGTCCTGCAAAGACGACTTTCACTAAGGTGCCCTGGGGTGACCTTACCATCTGTTCCACACTCTTTCCTAATCTGCAACATGGAGAAGCTATGTAAAGTTGTGGGCAGGGTTGAGAATCAGGAGACCTAGACGACTACAGCCCTGCCACTTCTCTGTTGCTAGTGAGCCACTGCTGAGGTGCCAGGGCTGCACGGGTTTTCACACTTGTCATCTTGTACATTCCCTGTTTTCCTCAGAAAGGAGGGGAAGGACAAACACACTGACTTTCCACCTCACCTGGCAAACAACCCAGAGTCTTAGAGCACCAGAGTGAGGGCCTGGGTAGCAGCAGCTATCTGTGTGCTCCTGGTTTCTGTGTGGAAAGAGAAAATGATAGAAATCTCTGTGATACTAAAGAACCACATGGGGTCTGCTGTCTGGGTCTCCTTATCTAAGCAGCCTGGTGAAAGCTTCACAGTGCTCAGGTAGCACTGACAACAAATGCCCCTTTTTAGGGTTATTTGGAGCCTGTATGGCAGTTCCATGTCACACATGTACTGAGGAACAGGGCCAGGTTGGCCCAGGGCCTTACTACTTCTTAGACCTAGTCAACAACTTCTGCCTTCCTTTTGAGCCAGGGGACTGAGGTGAGAGGTGCGAGTTTACCTCCAGACTACTAAGTCAGAATACCCAGGCAAGTCCTCCTCCTCCTCAGCTCCCTGCAGTTCAGGCTGAAGAAAAAATAAGGTGCTAACCAAGCAACTCAGTCAAAAAGACCTAGCAAGTCTTCCTACAGCTCAGTTCCTCTTCCTCTTCTGGCTTCCAAGATAAGAATATGATCTGTAAAACAGTCTTTAATTATGAAATTTTTCTAATTCAATGGCTCTTACTACAACCTCCCCACAGAAATCAGAGTATGTGAATGGACTTAGGCTTATCACAAAAGGAAAGAAAGAAAAGAAAAACATCTACACAAAAGGATTTTTTAAATTGTTAACATCTTTTTTAAAAATACAATTCTTATTTAGAATTGTCATTTCCAAAGGTAAAACTCAGCAGTGGTTTTCCAATCATACTCAAGAACACAGGAGATATACAAAAAAAAGAAAACATAATCCAGTTTGAAAGGGCTCCTGTAGCTCAGATCAAGACAGCTGCTCTGTTTGTACGCTGCGCTGCATGGGACTCACCATCCCTGCTGAGATACCTCAACCACAGGATCAAAATGAGTCCCTTCCTGAGTAGCAGGGAGAAAGCGCTGCAAAGCGCTGTGCTGCATCTCAAGTGGTGCTCAAGGGAAGTTTTGTGGGCGCAGCCGCTCTCTTCTGGCCAAAAGCGGAATTGCGACGTAAAGTTACAAGCCGTCTGTCCAAGTGCTGCGCGGAGCAGTGGGAAGCGCGGGGACGCAGAAGAGAGACGCACTGGGCGCGAGGCGCAGGGGCGGGCGGAGGGTGTCCGGCCCGCCGGATGGGGCGGGAGCCGCGCTCCTGAGGGAACAAAAGAGGCCCGCTCGCAAGCGGCGGGCTTCAGGGCTGTCAGGAGCCGGACCTCGGCTCACCGGGGCGGACCCAGGCGGCTGGCCTTTTAGTTGCTGCTGCGGTGACTCTGGAGCCACGCTCCTCCCGCCCGATCCACGCCGGGGTGTGGAGCCGCGTTCACCGCCCCGCCCACCAGCCGCGGGGGAATGGCGGGAACCGACATCTCTTCTCTGTAGGTCCCGCCCACCACCCGAGAGGCGTGGCCTTAGCGGGTAGCTCGGCTCTGCAGACCCCGCCCACCACCCGGAGAGGGAATGGCGGGAACCCTGCATCAACCCTGTACCCCTCTGGGTTGCCCTATAGAAAAGCTCAAGTTCTTTGACCCTAAGGTCCAGTCTCTCTCCTTATCAGAAGTAGCACTTGGTGTCCTGCCTTAAAATTCATCAACACACATACTGCATATGTGTGTATAAATGTGTGTATACACGCAAGTAGCAGACAATATATAAAACAGCATACGTTAAATAAAAATACACGTCAAATAGTTTATTAGAAAACATACATTTATACATAAATATATACTTGTACGTTATATGTACAGATACTCATTTAACAACCATGTGTTGTTCCAACAAATCGGTCCCTAAACAAGGAATTGTATAGAGTTTGAACATTACTATATTCAAGGAACAGAAATGGTCAAAGGAAACGCCAGCCTGGTGATTTTACTTTTATTTGCATAACTCTTACAAAGTACTGTATGTATAACAACATAAAACTACAGTACCACACAGTACGATCAACAAAAGTTATAGTACTGCATAAAGGAAGTATACTATACCAAAAAAGACAATGAGGCTCTATAAACAAGATAGATATATAGACAGATATAGATAAATATAGATATAGAGAGGGAGCAGGGGGAGAGAGGTGCTTCGAAGTCCAAATAGCCATTTAACAGGTAAGGTGTTTAACAGCACAGCACCTGCCTGGCAAGTACAAGTCAATGAGTCTGATTCCTGGTACCAAAAAACAAAACAAAACAAACAACAACAAAACAGGTGAGGTGGTAAATGAGGAATGTCTGCATATATAAACATACATTTAAACATATACCTATGTATATATTCATACACATAAATTTTATGCATTTACTATATATGTATTTGCATGTCCCTTCAGAAAGGACATTCACCATTTGAGGTTTTCGTTTTTCTCATGAGAGCATGTTGTTGTACAAACTGTTCTGCAGCTTGCTTTTCCCTACCCCAGTTCCCCACCTAAGGGTACATAGACTTCGCTACATTTTTTCCACTTGTTTCATGGTATGCCTCAATCCTCCTATTCAGACATGATTGAAAGGGACATGATTGAAACCAGTAAGCAATATTTTGGGGTTACCAGCAAGTGGGGGCCTATGTCAGTCCCTAACATAGTTACCTCATCACCTGCTTCTTTTCTTTTTAACTGTATGATGACACTATTAACGTTACCTAACTGCAAGCTTATTGGCCTCAGTAAAGGCCTCAGTGAAGAAAGGTGTACAGATCACATAGAATTACTAGGTCTCTTGAACCTTTACAAGAATTTTTAGTCATTCTCAGTATTTTGTGTGCTATTTTTCGGTTTGTTACAAAGATACTTGATTCTACCTGCCAGGCACCAAAGGACATCTTTCAAATCAAGGAACCTTTGATCCTGGAGCTGTGGGTCCCCTCTGGCTTTTCCCCTTTATCCTGCCTTACATTACTGTATCTTTCCAGGGTGACCTAATCCTTAGGCACTCCCATAACCTGAACCTGTGCTTCCTTCTTTCCAAGCATCACACTGATTCCACCCCTGTTTTACCTGGATCAGGTCAGTGCCCACCCCCAACCAGATTGCTCAGGGACTGTGTATCCAGTTGATTCATCCTATTTCTCTTCTTGGTATACACATAACTCAGAAAAAGACTTTTCAGGTCAACTTGTGGATGAGTGAGTTACCTGTTCAGATAAGCACTTACAACATTTTTAATAAGCCAGGGCTCACTCCTTTTAATAAGTGAAAATTCCTGACATGAAGATGTAAGGACATACTTGTAAAAAAGGAATTTTATATTACTCAGTACCTCCCTATACTCAGTAGCTCTGTTAGGAGGAAACACACCACATCTGTCCAGGAATCCTAGAAAAAGCTACTAAAATATTGTACTTCTGTGAATTTTTAAAAATATATACCTACCTTGTGGTGTTGTTGAGCATAATTAATGAGTTAACATATGTAATCAATACAAAGTATACAGAAGAGAGATGATATACCAAAATAATATTTATATCTTTTTATTAACATTGATGTATTTACTACTTTATTTCACTATAAGCAACTTCTATTTGGACACTTTATTTGACCAGGGACACCAATTCACAAATTTGAGATCAAAGAAACCATCATGGTGATACTCCACTTCCAAGATCCACCCATTATCTTAAACTCAGATGTGTTTTCAAAAAGCACTAAATTTTTTCCAGTAACTCTAGATAGACTAGCTACATGTTCTTCTTTTTTTGCTTTTAGTTCTATTTTTGTGCGGGCTCCTGCATCTCCCTAGAAAAATCCTTCCATCCACAGCTCCTTGAGGAACATATGCTTTGACACCAAATGTAAGACTGTGAGCTATGTACATTACCTCTATCCTGTAAAATGGAAACACTGGTGGTATATATGCTATAGGCCTGTTGTAAATAGTAAATGGCATGTCCAGGACATTAAAGAGAGATGCTTGGAACAAAGTCATCTCCCAAGTGTTTGCTGGCATACATTCCTTTGCTAATGACAACCCCTCTTCATAGTTGCTGCTAGGAAGTTGATACTTGCTGCGACCACTGACCATCATCCCTAGTTTCAGAGTTATCTCTGGTCTTGGTGTGCAGGGCCCCTCAGTGGCCCACAGCCCTTCAATCTCCCCATTTAAGGAGACTGCTCTTGAAGTGCAGTTTCCATCATCAGCTCTTGAATGTGAGTGAAATCCTTGGCTTTGCTTCTCTCCTGTTTTCTAGCAGCCCTAGTCCATGAAGCCTACAGTATTCTAAGAGTACAGATGTTGGAGAAAGGATGAGAAAGAGTGTTCAGGCCCAGGAGGGGACAAGAATGAGGCTTAGGCACTCCAAGGAAGACATTTAGGAATTTCCAGGTCGCAGAGATCTATGCAGACGATGACAGACGAGAATAAAAATATTCAGTTCTGCTTCCCGTGGCCACCACACACTGTCATCTCCACAGTCTCCACCAAAATGAGCTCAGTCCACCTTTGAAATATTCCGGAGCTTGAAGGTTTAAAGCAGGCCAAGCTGATTTTGTGGGCTTTTCCGAGCTTTGACACTGTAATTACGCACAGGACTCTGTGCCACTGAATTCCTCCCAACTGAAACATTTCACATCTTTTTTAAGCATACACTGAGGTTAGGCTTTTGGATTTTTTTTAGTACATGCTATGAAATAAGATATACCCAGAGTATATACCCAGCCTTAAGTATATTTCTGCCAAAAGACGACCAGCTGGGGATATAGCTCAGTGGCACAGTACCAGGTTGTGAGTTTGATTCCTGGTACCAAAAAAAAAAAAAAAAGACTGGACCAACACGAATTAAGAACAACTATTTCTTTGTCCGAAGTTTAGTTAAGACTATTATGTACCCTCTAATAAACATGCATAAACCTACCTCAAGATCAGGTCACTGAAATGCTTTCTTACATGTTTAACAAACAGTGTATTTCTCCTGGTTATAGATAGACATATGCTCTTTAAAGACAATCGACAATCTGAGACCATCTCTGCTATGCTAGTGAATAAAGGACTAGGTATTCTATCTATAAGTAAATAAATTCACTAAAATATGACCTTTTCAGGCCACTTAACCTCATATATCTCAGTTTCCTCACTTTTAAACTAAGACTCAAGCCAGGTGTGATGGTACATTCCCGTAAGCCCAGTCCTTGGGAGGCTGAGGCAGGAGAATCACTGTGAGTTTGGGACCAGCCAAGGATATACATGCGAATGTACAAGGCCAGCCTAAACTATACAGCGGAACCTTGTTGAAAGAAAGCAAGCAAGAAAGAGGGAAGGAAGGAAAGAAGGAAGGAAGGAAGGAAGGAAGGAAGGAAGGAAGGAAGGAAGGAAGAAAGAAAGACAGACAGACAGAAAGGCAGGCTCTGCAAAGCACTCTAAGGATTTTCATAAGAATGAAATAAAGGAATGCAGTCTTCGGTGAGAGCCTGGCACATATAAAGTTGTCACAAATATCTGCTTGCTAATGTTGTCAGATTGCTCAATGTGTTTGGCTCCCTTTGCTGAAGGTGCCAAGCAGCTTCCTGGCCATCGAGTGGGAGCCGAAACCTACAGACCCCAGTGGGTTCCATGGAAGCATCCAAGGAAGACAGGGCTGGCCGGGCATCGATCCTCACTCTGCTCTGCCAACTCAGTACAGAAGCCTGGGGGACCATGAGGACTGTGCAGCTGTCACCTTAAATCCCACCAGGGTCACGGTGACCTATCACTGAGCTAAGGAAGGTGCTGCAAGGGCCTCCTGAGTAACAGCTGAGACCTGGTACCCAAGTCCCCAGAAAGGACTTCTGACATTGCTTACAAAAGCCAGAAGCCTCCAAATGTTACTTAAATGCTAAAGATATACAGTCAGGTGTGATGACACACTCCTATGATATCAGTACTCTAGAAGGCTGAGGCAGGAGGATCTCTCAAAATCAAGCCCAACCTGAGGAACTTAGCAACTTATCAAAACCCTGTTCCAAAACTTAAAAGGAAGGGATAGCTTAGTGCAAAGGTCCTTCAAGCCCCAGTAAACGAGGAAAAAAGATTAAACACATAAAGAACTACTACTCTTGTGAATATAATCAATAGTCTTCTAGAATAGTATTCCCATTTGAATTTCATAAGATACATCTTTTCACACTGACTCTTTGCCTTCTAGACTGCAAGGTTTTAATGTCTATTTTCTTATTATTTGAAGAAAGGCCCTTTTTTCCACCTAGCTAATGTCTATTTTCTTATTATTTGAAGAAAGGCCCTTTTTTCCACCTAGCTAATGTCTATTTTCTTATTATTTGAAGAAAGGCCCTTTTTTCCACCTAGCTAAGAGTATCGAGAAGGGAGAGTGCTGTGTAGGGAGTTTTCATAATGTTACTTGGGAACACTTTGCAAAACCCAAACTGCACACTTAAACTGTATACTTGGAGGAAAACAGTACTTCCATACGTGACACTCTCAGTACATTTAAATACTACTTGGTTAAATACTACTTAAGACAATAAGATGAAATAATTTACTCACATGATACAGACAAGAGAAAGGACAAAGGGAGATTATACGCACAGACACACACACACACACACACACACACACACACACAGGGTTTGCAGGCCTACAACTGTGTCAACATTGAAACTCAAGTTCTTTTCCATAGATTTTTTAGCAGAAATTAACATAGCAGCTCATAAACACAGAATCTAAAGAGCCCCCTCTCTCAGCAATTCTTGCTAGGCAGCTATATTTATCATCTCAGCAAATGTAATGCATTTTCACTGCTAATTTCCAGTCTTCAGAACCTGAAAGTCATTGGATGCAGGCATTCATCTTCTGTGCCTTCCCCATGTCTCATTTCCGAACTCTGATCTGTCTCTTGTCGTGAGATTGTTCGGGCCTTTAAACCCAGATGGCCTGGCCTTTGCCCATATAGAGATGGATTCTCTCTCTATTTTCTCAGGATATGCTGATCTGGTAACAGGTAATCATCTATCACTTGGAGCTTTACATTTGACTGCCCTGATGCATTTTCAACAGAATTTAGCAACATGTGGTTTTTAACCAAGGTTTGCCAAAAGGGACTGGCATGTAAAACACCCTTCAGCGAAGATACTGCTCTCTGAATCTATGTTTCATCCTAGAAACTCTTATTCCTGTAACGTAGTCTCTCCCAATACTTATTAGATTTAACTATTAAGCTAAAATGACTTAAAACGAACTGTCTGAGTTATCTAAGCATCTGACAATTCAGTGTCACTCTCAAGGAATGACACTTTCTCTCTAATCAGGAAGACTGTATTGCAGAGCTGGGGCAAAGGCAAGGGAACCAAAGACATAAATCCAAGATTACAGCTTGTCCCTGCATTTTCCTCTGTGGCTGTCATCTCTCTCCCCTTGTCACTACCTTAACCCTGACCTTTGCACCTGAATGTTATCTCACCCTTTCCTGCAGAGCTCAGAACACAGGACCAACACACAAAGTGCGGTGGTGACAGCCATTGGCAGGGACCTACACTGCAAGCTGTAATCTTGATGGGAACACTGGCATCAAAGTCCATCTTAGCTTTCTTCTGCAAGGATGATGTCCAAGAGAAGAATTCTTAGTCTGAGAAACCAAAACCGCCCAACCCATGAAACTCAGAAACTCACCTAAATTCAATGCACAAACGAATGATGAAAAACAATTTTAGCGATCTGGTTATGCAACCATGTTTAAGGGGTCCACCTCATCCAGGACCGTGGGCAGTCGCATTCCCCTGCACACCCACCAGGCACACACACATGGGGTTGTCTGTGATCTGGAGCTCCTCCCCTTCATTTTCACATTTTGCAACAGAACCTGAAATGAAGGAATTTTTTAAAAAATCTAAACCGTGCTAGGTGGCCTTATTACAAAATCTTCAAGTTTCACACAGCCCTTCTTAAAACACATACCCAAATTTTAGAAATGCTCAATGAGTTTTAAATCACGAAATTTACCAAAACGAATTCCCCAAATCCATTTTATGTTTTTATTTTAAAAGCTTTTCAAGAAAAAACTAATAGGTGTATAGATTTTCTGCTTGCAATTGCTTTAAGTACATTTGAAATATCTCGCTGGATGTTTAACAATTTAACAGCTTCCTTAGGGAAGTCACCTCTACTACAAGCACATCCACAGGCAAAAAAAACCCCAGATTTTTCCTGTAAGCAGAACTCAGGCGCGAGTCCCTGCACAGGCCTTTCCCAAGGCGCTGCCTCAGAGCCCGCTCTGGGGTCACCTGCTGAGAGGGAGCCCCCTTCTCTCGGGAACCCGGGACTGGAAGTCTTGTCTTCTGCACCAGGCGTCAGTGAAGTTTGTCCTCAGAACCCGGGCGCAGGTCTTCGACCTCCCGAGCCGCGATCATCCATCCCGAGCCGCGCCCCGCCCGTCCCCGGCCCGCGCCTCGCATCCCCGCGGGAGCTGGCGCCTGGAAAGCGTCGCCGGCGCCGGACGCCCCGGGACGCGGGGACGGAGCCGTGGGGACGCGGCCACTCCGCAGCCGCACTGGAGCGGCGCGGATGAACAGGAGGCTCCGGGAGACCAGCGGATAAGGGAACCTCAGCCCGAGAGCGGACCGCGTCCTCCCCGCCCCGCGCCGGCCGGCACCGCACAGCTCCCGCGCTGCGCCGCCTCCGCCGCCCGCGTCCCGTGTCCCGACTCGGCCTCCCTTCCGTCCCTCCTCCGGTCCCCTCCGTGCCGTCGGTGCCCTCAGTCCCTCTCGGTCCCCTCGGCCGCCCGTACCTGTCAGCAGCGAGGAGCCCAGGCCCCCGCGCAGCCCAGCAGCAGCAGCAGCAGCAGCCGCGCGCCCCAGCTCGCCGCGCGCCCGCGCATCTCCACCTGAGTCCCGCCGCGCCCGCCGCGAGTGGAGCCGCGCCGAGGGCGGGATGGGCGGGGCCGGAGGCCGAGGCGGCGCGGGGACCCCGGTCCCGCGGGCCGGTGGGGGCGCAGCCCGCAGTGCGAGCTGCGGCGCGCTCGGTCTGCTCCCCGCTCACCCCGGGGCTCGGCGCGGACCGAGGCGGGGACCGCGCTCCGTGGCGCCTCCTTCCCTGGGGCGTCGGGCGCGGACCTCGTCACCCTGAGCCAGAACCGGCCCGCGCCGCCTGGGGTCGGCGCTCAGAGGCGCTGCCGGGCCGGGTCCTTCTGCGGACCCTGGAGCGCAAAGCCTGAGACCTTACAGAGCCTGCGTGGGTGCGGCCCGAGGACCCGCCCCCTGGCCGCGTGGACGCGGCTCCCGGGACTCAACCCGCGTCGGCGCCAACTAGGGCTCCGCGCCTGGGAGCCCTGGAGCCCGCACCTACGCGAGGGCCTTTCTGCCTGCTGTCCTAACTGTCCCTGAGCCTCCAGCCTGGGCTGTTGGTTCCCGGTTCTCCAAGGACCGCGCTGCTAATGAGCTCAGTCTGCACTCAGGACCCAGCAAGCCCGCGGGAGCAGGGATAGCAAGGGGGGGCTCTATGGCTCAGCACGCCCCGAAGTTTACTATAAACTTCAAATACAAAAGAGATGATGTGGTTGCTTTGCCCCACAAATGACACAATGGCCAGACAGCTTCTTAAAAGAAACTAGAATGTTTATCGCATTCGCTAACCATACAGAAAGCCTGCAAAGCTATAATAATCTCAAGGCACGTATTAAAGGCACAATAAATAAATAAATGCTTTTGTACTCACAGAGAAATACGGTCCACTGAAGCCCCTAACCCCGATATCTGAAGACATCCCCTTTCAATGGGGTTTTCAGGTCCCAATTTTTGCTTTTGTTTATTTAAGGAGAAAAAGAAAAAAAACGGATACAAGTTATACAGAATTTCAGAAAAAATAAACAATAGGAAATCACCAGTTAATAGGTTACACACTGTTATCCTACAAATAGCTGTTCAAGTTACAAAATTAAAGCATATAAAGTGTGCTTTCAAACAGTGAGACTGGAAACAGTTCTGCTCAATGATCCAACAAAACTCAGTAATATGGTTATCTATCAAATACACTTAAATATATATGCAGTTATATTCTTTAGAGCACTTTCTTTCCCTTTCTTTTTTGTACGATGACAATTACACATTTTGGGTTTTATTACTCCCACAGTTCTTATTACTTTTTTTGAAGACAGTAAAACCAAATGTGACATAACAGAGTCAGTCAAATCAAAATGGACATAATAGATAATGTAAAAACAAAATACAAGGTGATCAACAATGGTTACCATACTGCCTCTTGCTATCTTAAAAAGAATTGCCTATATCATCAGTTATAATAAAATTGAACAAAACAGTAAAGAATAAAACCAAAACATTGGAGACATTACAGGACTTTAAAAGAAGATAATAGTCAAACGGAATGGGAGTCATAATGAATCTTATTGTCTTTACAAACTTGGTACTATCAAGTATCAAACAAAGCAGAGTAGGGGAAAATCAGTCAAAGCAAGATGGTGAGGGCTATACAGGGTTTCAAATCAAGTTAGTAGGAAATCAAAGTGGGTTACTATAATGTATCCTGCTTTTTTAATTTTCCCTTAATTAAAAAGATAAAAATAAAAAAATAAATAATTTTTAAAAAGGAGACAGATAAAAGAGGGCATAACAACAAAACAGCACAGGTCAAAGCATAACCATTTAAGCAAAATAGTGTTTCACCACAAGATATCCTGACATAAAAGTAGTTACCATAGTGTCTCTTTTCTTGAAATCTTTGAGTATAACTTCGTATACTGTAGCACCAAACATCAAGACAATGTAAAACCACTCAAGAGAATGACAGTATTACAGGGTATTTAGAAACAACTATCAGAAAATGAACAGTGGTCAGGTCGCAATATTAACAGTCTTACAGAAAGAAAATTGAACAGTGGAGACGCAGGAGGTCCTGTGCTGTCCCGGACAGCAGGGGGTATGGACGCATTCACACTGCACACTTGCACATGCTGAAGCACGCTCTGGCATTGCTTTGACGCCTTTCCTAGTACCGGGCATGGTGGTTCCCTCGGTTTGCACAACAGGTTTTTTATATGATGGAGTCCAGGTGTGTGTGGCTTTTCTATAATAGATCATGCTGTGCCTTGGGGTGCACTGGAATTGTCCTTTTGGTGCAAATCCCGAAACCAACTGGAAATATTCCCTTCTGCTTAAAAGTTTGCAAATGGGAAAAAGATGCACAGAAGCCTTGGGCGAGCCTGACTCCTCTTCCTGTTTGTCACAATCCAATGCCACCTGTGATTTCCCCAGCTGCCTTCTCCACAGATGGGTCCCACTTCTGCAAGAGCAGCCTCTCCCGAGGGCTCAGCACGAGGTCTGTCCCTGGCAAATACTCTGCTGTAGCCACTCCTTCCAGAGACATCTTCAGCTGCCACTTGCTCTCTATCTGTGCAGAGCTGAGCTAGTCCCAGGTCAGACAGAAAAATAATCTGCCCTCACTGAAAGGACACACAGATCTGTGGTCACATTCAGATCCTATGGCGGTGCCCTCCAAAGTCTTAAATGGCCTTGCTGAAATCAAGAGCAAAAATGCGTGCTTGGCTCTGTTTACGACATCTTTCACAGGTAAACAGGAAATGCAGCCTAAAAAGCCAATGTCTAACTCAGGGCCGATGCTGGACTCAGGTAGACAAAGCACTGTCTCATCTTGGGTCTCCAAAAAAAAAAAAAAAAAAAAAAAAAATGTGTAACCAGAGAAGCCTGAAAGGCAGAGATGCCTGTGGTCAGAGAAACTGTCCAGCTCCTCTAGAAACTGGCATGCCAAATTCTCATTGAATATCTCAGCTAAGCATGCACCTTGGTGGATCCAAAGTTATTCTCAGAGAATCGCATTGACCTAGATTCCCCAAAATAGAAATAAAGACTTGAGAAAAGACTGGGCAAAGGACCTGGGATACCGACCTCTTGGGCAGGGCGAAGGCATCCAGAAATGTCTGATGGTTACACTCACAAAAGCACCAAGGCAGGCTTGTGGGCTGGATTTTAGACTTGGTAAAGATAAAGGATTACACCACCACGGCCCACCCAGTCTGGTAAGGAGGAAAGCAAGTGAGTTTAAATAACACAGTGCAAGGAAGGAAGTGACTGGAAGAGGACAGAGAGCGTGCCTGTCATGGAATTCGGGGAGAGACCACGCTTCCTGGAGGAGGCGGTGCTGGCAGCTGAGCTTCCAAAGACAGAGAGCAGTCTGGGGACAGCAGGCAGAAAGGGGTTCCAGAGCACAGGGGCGCAGTGGTGTTTCTGGCCTGCTGTTGGCTGAGCCCGGCTGATGGCAGCTTGGAGAGGCTGAGGGTTGTAGACAGCATGACACAGACCAGCCCCAGAGCGCCAACAAGCAGTCTGCCATGGAGGAAGTGTCTCATTTTTCTTGGGAATATCGGAATTACATCTCTTCAGAAGGGGAGCTATTTCTGCAGGCATCTTCAGCAACCTAAACTCCTGGCCATGGTTAGCCACGACCCTGGAGCACCTGCTTGAGAGACTTGGATTGAGGATGGGTCACACCTACTGAGTGTTTCAGAACCTCTTTTGCAAAGGCTCTGTGATTCACCCTGGGATAATGCTACTTTCAATTAGTTTTTCCAAAACCACTGAAAATCTCAGAGCACAGCAACTTAGTGCCGTGCCTTTCCCTTTAAGAGTGAAAAGCCTAAGTACCAAGAGGGAAACCACTGACTGAGAGCCACACGGAGCCACACGGAGCGTTGGTAGCAGTGACCACTGAAACAGTCCCTCCACTCCTGGCCATAGTGCTCTCTGTGACAGGCACTCTGCCTTCTTTGGTCATGCATCATCAGAATTATAGAGACCCTGGATATTTTAGATGTGATGTAAATTATGTCAAAGCATTAGGACAACGGTGACTGGAGTATTTATTGAACTGTGCTGGAACCAGCCACCCAAATCACAACACTATAAAAAGCAGACTGCAGCTTAGCTCACAGATGAGCAGTGCGTTTATTCTTAGTCACTAAGCTGAGACATTGAAGGAACTGCTCTCCCAGGGATTTGCCCCTAGCCTGCCAGTGTCTCCTCTTTCAGAGACAGCGGGCACCACAGAGGCTACCGGGAAGCCCTGGCAGGACAGATGACAAAAGCATTGCTTTAGTGACACAGCCTCACTAATGTGTGATCATTATTAAAGTTGAGCAAATACATTGCTGACCTGATATTTTCCCTGGATCAGTTTCCATCATCTTTTGTATCCTTCAGTTTCTTTTCATAAACTGAGAAGTTTATCACTTCTAAAGATGGGCATTTTGGTAGAGGTGACAGGACCAAGATATTAGCATGAAATTTTTTTTAAAAAACACTCTTTTTTTTTCTATTTTGAATTAATATTCTCATAACTAATTCCATCCCTTTACTTCAATGGCTTGATACCTCCCAGTCCCTGCTGGGTCCCCTCCTCCAAGACAACAAGACCAGAAAGCTTTGCTGCTGGACATAGCACTTGTTCATTGAAACACCCACGAGCCAAACCAAGCAGGCTGGAGGGCACAGATCCTCCAGTTGTATGATTAGAACAGTCCTGCAACTAAAACAAAGATGTCTGAAACTTCCATGGGAACATCTGAAATATTTCCTGTATTGATGGGCTGGCAGGGGTGCGCTGATTAAAGTGAGTAGCTCTGATCTTGGAAATGATGGACGAGACTCCCCGCTGAACAGGCACCAGTGACCCTCGCTCACAAGGAAGGGCCTTTGGGGAGAGGGTCTTGTGCCATGTGCCACCTGGAAGTTGCTGCCCAAGACAAACTCAGACAATACCAGCGTCTGCCCCCAACAGACAAGTGGACTCAACTCTACACTTGAAACCTCGATTCGGATTATGACATGTAAGACCCTAAATTGTTCATACACTTGTATTTTATCATAATGTAAAATTTTGTAATCTTTTAAATAAAATGGCTTTTTATGTTATTCATGTGATATACTTTGGTGATTAAAAAGTAGAAAATACAAATTATCAAAGAAAACACGCAGTTTTATAAATTTCTGACAGTGCCTGGCTTTGTGAGAAGCGGTTCACAAGCCTCATCTCATTTGATTCCCTCAAGGAGCTTACCAGGGAGACACCAGCACTGGCCCAATTTTATGTCTGAAGAAAATGAAGCCAAATAGCCAAGATCACACATGGGGGAGTAGTTGAGTGAGATTCAGAAGCCAGGTCGGGTGACTCCAGAGTCCACATTCTTACTGCTCCACTCTTGGGGATGTTCTGGCCACTAATGATTCATTGACAATCCTCTTAATCTCACACCTATGTCATCTCTATCTTTTTGCTGCTGTATCAGATGTTTCAATGAGCATGCTTTTTATATTCATATTTATTTTCTCAAGGATGAGATTATTAATTGGCAGACCAAAGGCAGTGTACTAAAACTTTTGAATAATATTTTTATAATTTTTTGAAGTCCTGGGGATTGAACTTAGAACCTTCTCACTAAGCTATAGCCCTGGATCTTTTTATTGTATTTTTTGACACAAATGTCTCACTAAATCATTGAATTGCCCAGGCTGTGTTTAAACTTCAATCTTCCTGCCTCAGCCTCCCATAAAGCTGGGATTGCAAGTGTGTGTCATCATGCCTGGCTACTATTTTTTAAGACTTAATTGTCTTCAATACTTTTAATGCTCAAGATATACTTGTTCAAAAATAGACCCTAAGCTAATCTTCAGTTATATTAATAGATGTTTTTGATGCAGAATATGTACAATTAATTTAGGGCTTATTAGAAACAAAACACATCTTACTAGCTTTCTAGACTTCATTGATTGTGTGGGAGAAATATTTACTTAGAGAAATCTTAAAACAAACAGCAGTGCCTTCGCCAACCATTTCCAGCTCTGTGAGCAGTCCCCTAGGGTTTATCTCAATCTCATGCCAAAGCAGCCTCCCCCAACTGGAAGTCCTTCCCTTCCCCAAGCCACACTTCCCGGTATCCCCACTACAAAGAAAACAATCCCATTAATGAATAACTCTGGACTCTTTTACCAGCAGCAAAATAGTACATTTAAATATCCAAGATTTAATTCATCAAAGCCATTCTCCAACCCTGGCTTGATGTATAGTAGCTCCTCACCAACTGATTAGTACCCATTACAGAACAAACAAAACTGAAATGATTTCCCTAATGGAGGAAGCACTCAGAGGGAATCTTTTGAGGCCAAAATATCTCTTCCTATTTCTGCCACATGGCGTTCTAATGATTTGAGGGAATCACTTAACTCTGTGAGCCTCAGTTTCCCCATTTTATAAGAGGGTGCAATAGCATCATCTCTGCCTCCTTGTCAGGATCAGGCGTGAAGTAACTCTACAAAGTGCCACAATGTATAAGGCAATAGAACTAGACAATTTTGGATATGAAAGGACCCTCCTTTGATTACACAAATTATCCAAAAGTCAAATACGTTAGATAATTTGCCCAAAACTGTGGGTTTTTTTTTCCTATAACGGACAGGCAATACCATTTTTGGTAAATGTTACTCAAGATGTAGTTTTACTGAACTCTGTCATTCAGTAGCCACACACACACACACACACACACACACACACGTACACACACACACACACACTTACTTCTGGCAAACAGGAAGCTCCCATGGTCCGCACCATGCCAGTCACAGGTTCTCATCCCTTTAATCACTCACATTGGTCCAGCAGCCGGCATGTGACCTCAGCTCAGACAAACCACAGTGTCTGGCTTTCATCCCTCTGACCGCACACATTACTCTAGGAATGGACAAAGGATCTCAGCTCTTCCTGAGAATTTTAAAACTCAAAGTGAGGAGTTGGTACCTTTTCTTCTCTGCTTGAAGTCTGCCGCATGGTTGGCCCAGAGCAAGGGTTGGCTTATATGGATGTCACTGACAATGTTAATTAGCCAGCATCAGGGTCCAAATTATACCTCACTATAAAGGCTTAAATCTAAGTGTGGACATTTTAGAGTATGAGAGCAGGGACTGCAAAGGAAAAGAGAGAACAGGGAAAATCAGCCTTCTACACCTTCTGGCTCAGGACCTTGGCATTAGAGCCTTCTCCCCACTCTGGAGCTGTCCACCTTTCATGGCCCATATGGGTCTTGGTCAGGCAGAGCTGACCACACTAGTCACTGCGGCCACTTGGTCTCTGTGCACACACAGATGCTTTGCCCCCATGGCAGATGCCCCCCTATCTCTCATTGGGGTCCCAGTTTCCTAATTCCCACTACTTTCATTGAGATACCAAATTCTCCAAGACTCTGGAGCAGCCACTAACACTGAAGCTTGATGCACAATTTTATTTATGGAAATAGGAAGAGTTTGAGAGAACCCAACACCTTCACTGCACATTTTATTTGATATGGGAAAAAATCAATTCTGAGGGAGGCTGTAGTTCTGTTGTACTCCTTGTCCCCAGTGCTGTTCCTGGTGGACGTAAGAGGTGGACATACTGGGTGGACATAAGGAATGGACATTCGCAACTGCAGCATCAACAGGCGCAACTGAACAGACAAAGCAACTAGTTAATGGCAGGCTACGTATAGGTCACTTTGCTCATTACTGCCACAAACAGCCTGTCCTTCAGGCCTTTTGTGTCTTTGAAAATTGTTATGGTTAGTGTCTAGATGTCCCCCCAAAGCCTCATCTGGTCTTAGGTTATTATTATTACTTTTTTTTTTTTTTTTGAGGTAGCTGGGCCTAGAGTGTGAAATACTGGATTAAGGGTGTTGGCATTAAGGGTGAGTGACCAATGTATCAGTGCACTGGCAGGATTGGCACCACCCTAATCCCAGCCATCAGGGTGAGATAAAAGGGGCAGAAGGAAGCTTCTCTCGCCCACTTGTTGCTTTGGAACTTTCTGTCCACCATGACTGTTCTCCTTTGCCAAACCACCTTTGCCAAACTTGTAGTGAGCCAATTATGGACCAAAACATCTACAAACTGTGAGCTAAACAACACTTTCCTTCCTTTAGTTGGGACATCATGTATTTTGTCTCAGCAATGAGAAAAGTAACTAAAATGCAGGGGCTCAGGGTCCCCCGGGTACCTCGCAGACAGGGCTTTCCACGACTATCCATCTAGCTCGGTCAGCTCAGTACGGGGACCTTCCCACTCTGGAAAGACATAGGAACAACCTGTCGTGGTGACAGGCTTCAGGACCCAGGGGACCAGGCCTGGATTCCTTCGCAGGTTTTGGGGTGGAGATGGCAACCCCATAAGGGCTGTGTGTGCCTGAAACAGTCTCATGGCGCAGCCCTCTGACTGCTCACCGAGCACGCTTTCTGCGGCTCTCACGTGCAGCTGATCCTTTTCTCTTCTTTCACCTCCCCTTCCCTTTAGAAAGGGTTCTGCTTGACGACCCAGTCCTAGACCTGCTGTCTCCCAGAGCCTGGAAGACCCAGCCAGACTCCGGTGCTGACGCGGCCGCGGCGCTGCGCCGCCTCGCAGGCCCTGCAGGTGGCAGCACCGAGCCCGCGCTGCCCCTGCGGCTCCTCCCGCTCCTGCTCGCCCTGCCTGGCCAGACCCCTTTCCTGCACTGCCAGTTTCCTTCCTCCTCCCGTTTCAGCCTCACTTCTCTGCGTTTCTGACGTTCTTGCAGCGGTTTTTCTGTAGGATTCTGAGCTTTCGTTACTTCTGTCAGCTCCTTCAGAGTCAGACCAAGTGCAGCAGAAGGTCCCTTCCTGCTGGCCACCCGGCTCTCC
The DNA here is from genome assembly GCF_034190915.1 of Cavia porcellus. Lineage (NCBI taxonomy): Eukaryota > Metazoa > Chordata > Mammalia > Rodentia > Caviidae > Cavia > Cavia porcellus. The sequence goes on from NW_026947506.1 coordinate 19,922,009, forward strand.
TGTCATCCCTTTTGCAAGGCTCCAGGGGGCACAAAAGAAAAGAAAAACCCAAAACCGCACCCTCAGCAAGCAGAGACCTGTGCACCTCTGGACCGCGGTGCTCTGCACGATTCTAGGTCCTTCCATCTCATTCCACTGCCAAGAGCCAACTGTCCTTCCCTCTCCCTGACACTGAAAACCGGCACAGTGCGTTAGACACTTGCCTGTAGAGCTTTGGAATCCATCAGACCTGTCCTGATTTGTATTTCTAGACTTATGGACCTGTAACTCAGCCAGTGATGAAACAGGTCTCTGCATTTGTCAGAGTATAGAATTCTTATGTCAGAACCAGGGTCTGGAGCCTGTGACATTTCATTTCCTGTTAAGCAAATGCCCAGTTTAATGGACACCTCAGCACAAGCACTACAAGTAGCCCAGTGACCCTGAAACACTGCTAACAGCCTTTACAAAAGACGAAACGGAAGTGACAAAGGCTGACCTTCACAGATATGAACGGTCACATGTCTTTATGTACAAGGGGTGTCACCTCTGACCTTCAGAAAACTCACTTTAAGATTTGCGCGTGCATAGAGGTTTAAAATAGCATATGCTTTTATTCTAGTTACCTAAGATGTTACGTCTTGAACTCTATAAGTTTGAACTCTATAGGTTCAAATATATTTGAACTCTATAGGTTCAAATCTCTTTGCTTAATGATAAATCACCACTGAAATGTTAGACTCTTGTTTCTGACTGTTTCTCTAATAGTTTTCAAACTTATGTGGCCAAACTATCTCATCTTGGGAATTTCCTAAAACTCTGGAGATAGTTCATAACGCATTTCTGTTATACATTGCCTCAGTCCAACTGTGACATTTGTAATTAGGTTTTTAAAATGTTCCCGGAAGAGCCAAGACACAGACTCTGTCAGCCAAACCATTTTTAGAAATCAGAAATAAGTCATTTCAAAATTTAAGATGTTATGAAAGCCACAAAAGACTTCTCTTTGTATTTCAGGACAGTGTAAACAAAGGGAGCCAAAGCCTTGTGCTTTTTATAATACCTAGCTCCAGATAATAATGCAAAACACAGACAAATGTTTAAAATCTGGCTAATATGGGATATAATCTCTGAACAGTGTGATCATTCTCTGAACAGTGGAGAGAAGGAATTCAGTGGAAAGGCGCTGACTTGCCCCACCAATCCTGGTGGAGCCCAGCATGTGTCACCATCATGAGCTAAGTCACCTGGTGGTACCTGAAGCCCTAGGCCCTGTTCCTTCCCTGAGCTCTACTCCAGCCTGGGCAAACTTATATAACACAAGGCTGATTTTCCAATGAGGTTCTGAATATCTCAGGGCACTGGCTGAACACTGCAGGTCACTGTACAGCCAGTGTCTCCCCTGGTGATCTTGTGGCTGACGGGGTAGCAACCCCTTGTTCTTGCCTAGCAACACAAGAGTCTCTTACCATGGGTCACAAAGGCGGATGTAGACCAATCCAGCATTCACAGCTCAGGTCCTACTGAATGTGCATCATAAAGTTAAACACATCAGGCATTAACTGCCCTTTGTCAGGGCCCACTGAGAAGGAGGTCCATGCTTGCTTCCAGGGGGTCTTTAAACAGTAAGCAGACCATCTCTGTCTTCTTAGGATTCCTAGATCTTTCTAATTCCATTAAATTTTGGCCCAAGCCATTGATCATTCTGCACTCCCAAGCCAGAATAGGGCAGCCCAGGATTCTGCTCTTAAACAAAACTCTGGTAGAGGCTGGAATTGCATAGTGGTCGTCTCATAAAGAGGAAATGGAAGCCAATAGCCAAGTGTTTCTGGGGCCTGTGGTCAACCCAGACTTCTGCTTCAGGCTCTGTGATGAACAAGGCACTGCCACAGATACAGGCGACACAGCAAGGGAAAAGAGTGGTCACCCCTGCTCTCATGGAGCTTAGGTTCTGGTAGGGAGAGGTAGATGATAAGCACAAATACAAAAAGAAAGGGATCAACTACAAAACTGAAGCAGAGAGGAGGCGGCAGAGATGATCTGAAATGGGATGCTTGGGGGAAAACTAAGATGGCATTACAACCTTAGAGAAAGCCAATGCCTGCACAGAGCTCTGAGATCAGGGTGTGCTGTTTGAGGGGGAGCAGGAAGAGGAGAGATGGGAGAGAGGAAGAGAAGAGGAAGGCGTGGGTGCCCTGAGGTCTGATCCAGCAAAGCATGAGGCTGCTGTGAGAACTTCACTGTGAGCATGAAGGGAAGCAGCTGAAAGGCTGGGCGTCCAGAAGAGATGGGTAAAGATCTGACAGGATTGTTCTGGCTGCTGTGTAAAGGGACAGGGCTTCCAGGAAGAAGGTAGGGGCCAGAGAGGAGAGGGCCAGGTGATTGCAGAGCAGGTGGTAAGAAACAGCTGGGTGTGGGGTTAGCAGGAAGGTAGAACTACTAGGAGTTGGTGTGGGATGACCACAAATAGTAACAGATATAGCAAAAATAACACCAGGTCTTAGGCCCAGACCACCGGGACACCTTCCTCTCTCTAAGCCCTACTGGTCAGGTAACTTTTGTTCTCTCTTTGTTCTACTTTGTAACCACCATGTTCTGACAACTTATGTCTGTTCCATTCTTTAACCACAAAGTTGCAATAACCTTTGTACTAGTTGTGCCCAAGACCCTCAATAACCTCAAAAGATAACAACACTCCTAAACCTCTGTTTCTGTAAAATTATACTCAGCTTGCTCCTGACTCCCACCGCACTGAAACAAAGGTATAAAGCTCCTGCTCCCCCAGAGCTCAGGGCTCAGAATTAGGAGTACTTAATTCCTCTTGGCCAGCCAGTTTATTAAAGCTTGGTTCCCTCCACTTGTGTGGAAAGAAATCTGAATTGTAGACCAGTGTTTACATTCCTTAGACCCAGGGGAGACCCAGCCCTGGGAAAGCTGGCAGGAAGGTGAATGGGCTTCCTCCCCCAGCTTCCCCAAGGTCAGGATGGCATCTTTTTCTCCTAGTGCCCCGGTCTGTGTTGGTTCATCCACTGACCCTTTTGAGAGGTGCTTGAATGAGCATTTTACTCTGTGCCAGGCAAGGCGACCCTGGCAAGGAAACTGAGATAGATCAGGATTCTGCCTTCAGGATGCTCTGTGTGTGTTTTGGGGAGGTGGAGAGTGGCCGGTTACATGGCCACACACCAGGGTCTTCAGGGTTACAGAACCATGGAGGCAGGGACAGAGGCCACCAGAGCGAATCCCAGGCACTGGAAACAGTGAGTGATGGTGAATGGGTGCCGGATGGGAGAGAAAGGACCAGAGAGTATTTTGGGGAGAAGGAGCTGCAGAAGCAGGGGTGTAAGGTGAGGACCCTGAAGGACCAGAGGCCCTGGGGACAGAGACAACAGCTGGAAATGCCACCCAGAGGCTCCAGGCTTTTCTCCACCCCCACCTCCCAGAGAGATGCGCTTCTGAATTAGGTGCCTAGTGGGAGCTTTTCCTCAGCCACTCCAGGACATGGGCTTGGTGTTTTCCTCAGTTTCCCTCATGGGCAGAACATAAAGTGGTTTCTTCTCCAAGTCTGGCCAACATGCATGAGCCACACAGAAAGCACTAGGTGGCTTCCAACTTTCATCTGCTTTATGGGTTCATGAATGAAAACATTCATTTATTTTTATGAGACAAATAAGCTGGGTGATTTTTTGATTATTAAAAATGGAATTCTTGAGAAAAATTCAAAACTTTGGTTTCACGGCTTCTTAAAATATTGTGTTTGGATCGTGGGCCTCCCTGGCAGAGTGCAGAGCGGAAGCACAGTGGAGCAGTGGTCCCCTTGGAAATACAGATGGACACGGGCTCTGCTCCCCACCGGGCCCCCAGCCCTGCAGCACAGGCTCCTCTCTGGCTCACTCACTGTTTCTTGGGGTGAATGCCATGCATTGCATGGCTGAGCGGTTGGGTAAGGGGTGCAGTTTCACCCGCAGCCACCCAGGATGTCCAGCAGTGCTGCCTGCAGTGGCCGGAGCCCTTCCTGGTTGTCTTCATGTCTCAGCCTCAGATCCCAAGCAGACAGGGCCTTGTGCTCCTGTGGGCTCAGAGCCAGAGGGGTGCAAACACTGTTGGGACCCCAGAGTGCTGGGTAAAGACTGCACTTTGGGAAGAAATAAGAGTGACTGATAGGGAGACACCACAGGACAGTGACTCTCCACAAGGGGCCCAGGACACAAATCAACATGTAAGGCCCTGGACAGGGACTCCCACGTGTTGCTCAGGGAGCCTGGGCCACAACCTTCCCAGGGCGATTCCCAGATCCCAGGCTCAATTCCTGGTAGAGCCCGTGTGAACCAAGGAAAGGATCTGCACCTTTGACCAGGAGCCCAGGTGAACTTAGAGAATTCCCAGGAAGTGATTAAGCATTGCACTGTGGGGTCCGATAGAGGAGGAGAAGGCCCGGCGTCACCTCTCTTACCTCCCCTGTGCGGGTCTCCATCGCTCCCGTCTGTTACTGGTGTCACAACACCAGTCAGCAACAGCTGCTGTGAGTGGAACATGCAGGGACAGCAAGGACATCTGATCCTCTCAAAACCTGGCTTCCAGAGAGAATCATCCCACTGGGGGTAGATTGAGCATACAAAGGGGACAAGAGCCAGGCAGGGTGGTGCACACCTGTAATCCTAGCACTCTGGGAAGCTGAGGCAGGAGGATGACAAGCTCAACCCCAACCTGACAACCTCATGACTTAGGAAGACCCTGTTTCAAACTGAAGAATGAAAAAAGCTGGAGATGCAGCTCAGAGTGAAGGTCCTAGGTTCAGTCTCTAGTATGGCCAAATAAATAAATAAAAGGAAAGGAAAGAAAGGAAAAGAGAAAAGGGGGTGCAGGGGTCTGCGTTCACAGCCACCATCTCTCCTGTGCTGCCTACAGTGGACGGGAAGCTGTCTCTGTTTCCAGCTCCAGGACAGCTCCTTCCTGTTCTAATGAGGGCCATGCTGAGTGCTATCTTTATCTGTGAGGCTTTGGGGGGGGCACACAAAGATAAATATGCGATGTGGCTATGTGGGGAAGGGGCCTGCTTCAGCCTCCCTTGACTCCTGTTCCCCATTTCCTCCTGTGTTCTGACTGGCACTGTGACATCCAGGTAGAGGGGAGTCACAGAGATCTGCAGCTCCTGTGGTCCTGCAGAGTTTCCTGGTTCCAATGAACATGAGCAAAAATCAGCAGAGCCCAGACTCAAGGCCTCACCCAGCCGTTCCCTGCCCAGATCAGGGCTGAGATCCAGGCACCACTGGTACATAACCAGCCAAGGAACCAAGGGCTGCTCCCTTGGGGCACAGCCCAGCACTATGGTAGGCTGTCTAGACTGCCTTCCCATGGCTGGGTGACAAACCCACGTGCACGGGCCCCACAAGGTGGCTGCCCTTTGGCCATGGCTTCCCAGCTGCAGCCACTACAAAGCTGTCAGGAAATTTGAGATAATTCCTTTTATCGATCATCTCTATTGATTTTGTTTATGGAGAAAATATACTGCAGACACATTAAGTAGCTCTTATGGACAAATTGTCTTTTAATGAATTGCACCAACAGACAGGATTTTACATTTAATCCTGGGTGGGACTTAGACTTGATTTTAAAGTGTGAATGGTTGTGGACAGGCAGGTTCCAAATCTAGGATCTGAGCTGACATGCAACAAGGATAGAGGTTTCCCTGGGTACAATGACAGTACCCAAGCCTACCTGGATGCCATGCCAGGTAAGGATAGGTCCACAAGTCTCATTAGGAAATAAGACATGGCAGATTTTAATGTTTGCCCATTGGTCTCCCATTCAGAACTCAAGCAGAAATACAGGCCTCACTGGGGATGAGTTCCCTTGTGTTGCCCTGTACCTTAAACCAGGCTGCTGCTCTTGAGAGGTGAGAAGCCAGATTCACACATGCTCTGTGAGGGTGTTGCTGCCTCATGACTGTGTGGTTTGTTAGCTTTGCCTTCTGGGAAAAAAAAAAAAACCTAAGTGTGTTTGTAAGTGTCTGTGTGTGCGTGTGTGTGATCATGAAAGGAAAGATCAAAAATAACAAGCAATCAGGAAATAACAATTGAATGGCTACAAGATGGTGCAAAGAAGCATAATTTAAGAGTGATAGACATTAGTGAAGAAGCAGAGATCAACACAAATGAATTTAAAAGGCTATTTACATAAGTAATAGCAGAAAATTTCCCAAACACAGGGAAAAGACCTGGCATGCAGATAATTGAGTCATATAGAATTTCAACTAGCCATAACCAAAGTAAATCTACACCCAAACAAATAATAATCAAGATCCCAGCAATTCAGCACAAGAATAGAACATTAAAAGCTGTTAGAGGAAAGTAACAGATCACCTAAAAGGAAAACCAATCAGAATCACAACAGACTTGTCAACACAAACCATCAAGTCAAGAAGAATTTGGAATGAAGTGTTTCAAATCCTGAAAGAAAACAACTTCCAACCCAGATTGATTTACTCTGAAAAACTATCTTTCAAAACTAATGGAAAAAATAAGATGCTTCCATGATAAAGAACAGATGAAGGAATTCATGGCCACCAAACCAACCCTACAGAGAGTACTAGAGGAGATTCAAAGGTAAAGATGACTATGATTCCAGGCATAGCAGCAGAGAATGATCACCAAACAAGACAGGCAATTGAATGAAGGGGAAAAGTGGAGGGTTAATGGCCAGAGGAGAGTATGGCAGAGGTGAACCAATGTATATGATGGTTGTAACCATTAATGTAGATGGCCTCAGTTCAACAACAAAAAGAAATACAAGGAGAGTGGATCAAGAAGTAAGAGCCATCAATATACTGTATACAAAAAACACACTGAACTGGAAAGGAAATTCATAGACTAAAATCTATGAGAAAAAAAGGAGAGAAAACAATCGTTCCATATGTCAGGAGACCAGAAAAAGAGCAAGAGTAACTTGTCATCAATCACAGAATGGATAAGAATGATAGGGTGTTTTCATGCAATAGAAAGCCACCCAGCTATAAAGTAGAATAATTATGAAGTTCTTGTAGGTAAATGGATACAACTGGAGATCATGTTCTTGGGCAAAACAGTGTGAACTCATATGAGGAAACCCTAGCATAAAAAACAGAAGGAGATGATGGAATCCAAAAAGCAAAATAGTTATTGTAAAAGTGATAGGGTAGGAAATACCTGGGAAGAAAAGATGGTAACAACTGTTAATTTCTTATTGTCTTTCCTTGAACTCTCATAATATTGTGTTCACAATTTTGTTAGGTTTGGCTATGTTCTGTCGTTTTGTTAGATTTTACTTTGTCTGGTATAGGCCACTATTTTGAACATAATGGGATGTATTATGGTAATCAAGGTTGGTTTCCTATTATCTTGCTTTGAAGTCTTAAAATGCTTTAATTCATTTGTTTAAATGATTTTATTCTGGTTTTTTTATTTTAGTATGTGTGACAGTATGAACAGCTATTTTGAAGTAAATGAGTCACTGCCGATTTCCTATCATCTTGTTTTGAAATCCCATCACGCTTTTATCCTTTTGTTCTTATTGGTTCTACTATTGTGTTTTATTTGATTTTATTAAGTGTCCTAGTAGGACAACTTTTTTTGAAGAAAATGAGACATTATAGTACCACTGTTGATTTCCTTCTTCTGGTTTTGAAGTCCTGTAATGCTTCCATTCTTTTGATTCATTTTATACTATTTTTCTATGTTTGGCATTATTGTGTGTGAAGGTATGGTCAACTATTTTGAAGAAAACAGGTATTATGGTAGCCACTGTTGATATCCTGTTGTCTTGTTTTGAAGTCCTGTGTTGCTTGCACTGTTCTGTTCTGCTTTGCTTTGCTTTGTTTTATTCTCTTAAAAATAAAATAAAATCAACACTCATGGAGAAGAGATCACCATTTGTTAAACATTACAGTATTTTATCATGAAACACAAACCAAATACCACTTTCATTTTACACAATGTAAATCACACACTTTTGATACTTTGCTGTTTTCATCAAGACTCCTACAGTGAGTACTTCTTACTTCCTGAAATGATGTTTGGTTACCTGCAATCAGGGAGACAATTATGTCTTCACTGCATTTTCAAAATGCCAGGAAATGGAAAATACTTAGTATGTAAAGCCTTGATTCAAATTATTTGATAGGGACAGAAAGTATTTCATAATACTGATTTTTGTCAGTGTTATTCTTTCATTAAGGATTTCTAGTATTACCAGCACCAAGTATAATTTAGAGTTGTTTTTTGTCTAATTGAAAATATGTCTGCTAACAGTGCAAATCAATCCACAAGAATTTCAAATCTTTCTCACTTCTGTCTACTAGAAGAAGTCACAAGGAGGAATGTGTGCATTTCTTTTAAGATTCATAAGGACAAGATGAGAATATGGAGTGATGCAAGAAACAAAATCAAAGCACAATTTATTTGATAAATAAATTACTTACACGTTTATCATACAACACAAAATATATATCTTACAAAATACAAAGTTAAGAATGATAAAAAGAAGAAAAGTAAAAGGTATCAGATATACCAGAGACAATAAAAATAATCCTATTAAATAAATACTCCAAGTACACAATAAATAACAAATAAGTGCATACATTTATAAACATTTTTACCATTAACATGAATGTATATTTTTACCACACAGTAAAACACTTGAGCTTTTAGAGAGGCAGTACTGTCATCATTGATAAAGTTTACATAATCTCAGTATTAGACAGGACCCTGACTGGGTGGCACCATTTAAAGTAAATGTCATACTGTAGTATTGTGTGCCTGACCATGTCTGCTTACTTCTGAAGAGAAAGTGTTATAACATTGTTTTCTGTTCCCTAAATCAGGTGATAAGCTAGTAAACCATGAGGAATCTAGGTCTTTAAAAAGGTCATTATTTAAGATATAAACCTTAAGAGGCCGTGGATTTAGCTCAGTGGCATAAGCACCTGCCATGCAAGCAGGAGGTCATGAGTTCAATCCCTGGTACCGATAAAAACAACAAAAACAAACAAACAAACCAAACAAAGCAAGATATAAACCTTAAAACAAAGTGATATACCATATGAGAGATAAAGGCATTGTGTATGATTTCTAGTAAGTGAGAAGACAAATTTTTATCATTCTTTCTTTATGCAACAGATTTAGCTTTTAAAATATCAAATCTTATCTTAATTTTATTATGTAACTATAAATAAACTATAAAGAGTTATTTTTTTCTTTGCTTTGTTTTGGATGGATCCCAGTAACCGCACTGAATGACAACCCAGCACACAGGGTTTATAGGTCTGCCTAACCTCACCTGGCTCTATAGCGATTTTTAAGAGTTCTGTGTTGTATAGCAAGATGCTGGCCACCCGTATGTTAACACTGCAATGAGTAGAAAAGTTATTAAACAACTATTTTTATTTTACTTAAAATGTTACAAACAGCTACTAAATAAACTATTAGTTTTTTTAGAAGAAAAATGCAGCATTCATTGATAGATTTTTTTCCTAGTCATTGCAAAGACTATTGAAATGTGGGAATTTTTTTTTTTTTTTGTACCAGGGATTGAACTCACAACCTCACGTTTGCCAAGTAGGCACTTACACAGCTGAGCTAAGCCCTCAGCCTGAAATGTAGGATTTCATATTTGATTCTGCTAATAATTAGTTCAAGGGTCTTGGAGAAAAGACCCACTATACTCACAAAGAGAGGCCTGGAAGATTGAGAATGGATTATGAAGAAGGGACTTATAATGCAGAAAAATGGTAATAAACAAAACTTAAGATTACATATAAGAACAACAAAATAAAAACACCACACACCAAAAAACCAAACCCAAAAGATAATCATTTACAACTGCCATCTCAAAAACTGGAAAAGAAAATGAGGAAACCACTATTCCTCACCATAAGGACACAGGGCTATTTCCACGGTTGAATCAGGAAAACCCACTGGAACATCCTGCTGAGCCACAGTATACTCAGTATCACAACAGCATGTCTTGGGGACAAAGGATCTAGTGGAAACATTCACTGTATCTATGCCTGGAGCTTCTTGTTGTGCATACTGAGAACTTCCTCCTCACAGACACCACATGACCCCACCATCATTCCCTACAAAAGGACCTGCAAGGCAATCATGTTGGGATTTCTCTGAACCCACACATCAGCTAGAGAAAACTGGCATTATGGTATCTTCATTTGCATAACAGCTTATGTTTCCCATTATTGGATATTCTTTATATGTTACAGTTTTAAAAATGTTTCCCCATGTGTGGAAAGCAATGAAGCTGGAGATTGATCACACATGCAGGGTTAAAGCAAGGCCAGTCCTCAGAACACAAGGGCCTGAGGTGAGCCAAGTAAACAAGCTGTTCCAGCTCCAAGTAAACAAATTGTTCCAGCTCTGAAAACATGAGGTGCTCAAGTGAGCCACACAAAGTTGCCAAGTAGAGGGGCTGAATGAACATCCAACTCCCAATTCTATAAATAAATGCACTGTGGTGGTTGAGCAAATCCTTTCCTCCCATTAGACACCTGACTACAGCCTTCATCTTGTCTTTATTTCCCATCCTCTCACCCTCCTTCCCCACAGGAACTTGAGAAGCTGAGCTGGATGCAACATACTGGTGCTAAATATGGCTCCAGGGTAGAAAGAAACAGTGGGTGGGGCGACACCTCTCATTGTGTGGGCAAAAGGGGGAGAAGTACATTGATAAAATCAGTATCACAGAGGTGTTTTGATACTGAAATATAAAACTTGGGGCTCAAAAAAAAAATGGGCTCACTGGGGCCAAAAGGAAAACCCTGCTTACTAGGGCCAAAGGGCATTTATCAGGGGTTAAAACATGGTACAGACAGATTCTCAAGAACCACAAATATGTATGGAACTGTTTGTCATACTCTTGATTTCTGTATTTACATTATTTTCTTTGACTTGCATTAGGGAGCGCTTTAATGGTTTTAAGTTTGTTGGGAAGATCATGGAGGATTTGGCTCAGAGCACTATTTTAAAATCAAGTCCCAAGATGAAAAAATAATGGTGAGACACTCCCGATAACCTTAACTGAGCTACAAGTGGTAATCCCCACCTTCTCAGTTCAGGCAAATTTTGCTGCATCACAGACTAAGATCTCCACACTTCATAAAACAGAATTATATTTTAAATTATTTGTTCAACAATTGGTCTCAAAAATGCAAAGGAATGATAAAGAGGCTTTAAGAAAAAACAATAGGGGACACTGGCTTAGATGATTCAAATTTGTGCAGATGCTCAGCCCTAATATGTTCAGGGAGCTACCTTGGCAGCATTGATGACTTTTTTAAAAAACTTTTTTGTCTTATTCCTTTTTATCAGTATGAGGGATCAAACTCACGACTGCGTGTTTCAAGGCAGGCGCTTATGCCGCTGAGCTAAATCTCCAGCTCCCTATGACTCTTGGAAAGGACAAAACAGGGATGCTTGTTTCACCTGCAGGCTGAAGGGATGCTGCCAGAGATTGCCCTGCTGTGCCCATAAGAACAGCACAGCTGCCATCAGTCCCATCAATAAACTCTTCTACCAGGTGTAGATGAGGATATTATTGGGCCACTTGGCATAGATTCAACATTGATATGGAAGGCTGACTTATTCTAGGAGATTTCTAACAGGACCTGCCACAGCCTTGTCAAACACTCGGAGTGCTAGACCTCAGACAGCACCCTAAGATGGCATGGCCTTGCTCCACAAAGCAGACTCCTAGTGGCTGCGGGTGTGTAGAGTGGTCCTCATTTGTGGTTTGCAGATTTTTGTTTAATAAAATATACTAACAATAAACAATTTCAAGTAACCAATATGGCAACAGTCAACCTGAAAAACCTTTTAAAATTCAACATCTGCCTTTCGCAGGTTGCTAACAGGCTGGCTCCAGTGGATCACTGTCTCACTGGCTTTGTAGTAAGTCTTGATATATGGTAGTGTGACTTCTAAAACTGTGGATTTTCAAAATCATTATTTATTTTACAGGTACTTGCTACAAATTCAAAGTCAACAAAACTCCACAAGTATTTAGGTCTTTTCTTGTTTACTGCTTTCTTTTATCCATGTTCACTTTTCATTGCACGGACACTGCATAGCTTGCTAAATTTCTCGCATTTGTTTGTTTCTAGAAGGAGGATCTGTAAATCTGCATACTTGGAAGGAAGTCAGAAAGCTTCTTAGAATAAAGGTAGGGGAAGCATAAACCAGAACAAATAAATAGTTCAGGACCTCTACTGACTTTTAAGACTTATTTAATGGGAAGAAAGGGCTGCTTTCTGCTATCCTCATGAATTTTCACAGGTTCCTGGGTGAGGGAAGGACCCAAAGAATTCCACCAAGCCTGAAGCTTGGCCCAGCCCAGGGAGGCTTTAGGAACACTGTAACTTGTTTCAGCTGCAAAGGCAAAATGTTATGGTTCAAATGTAATGTACTGTGGGCAGACTTAATATCCTTTCTTAAAGATTGTTAAGTTTAGGTTGTGAGGTTCAACTTCTGACAGGATGAAAACAACCATGCTTTGTGTCTGGAAACTGACTTCAAGCATTTGTTTGATTGCAAGTTGAGGAGGGGTAGGTTGGAATGGTTGATACATTGTGTCACCACCAGAAGCATAGAAGCTGGCTGAGTGAGTCCCTGGGGGGCCAGGTTCATCCTTTTGAAAGCATCTTCATTCTATGCAAGAGGAGGGCACATCCTGTGCATGCTGCTCCTGCCCTGGGGGGTAAAACCTGGGGAGAAAGGGAGTTTACTCTCCTCCCTCTGCTTTACTCTGCTGCTTTTTATTTCAGTGCCATGATCTGATCCATTACTCCCTCTGATGCCATTCAACAGGCTTCTGTTTCCCAAGCCAACTTTCAACAAAATGCTTCTGCCTCATGCAAACAGTTCCAAGGAAACCAGGAACAGGATCAACAAATTGTGAAACAATGACCCTGATCAGCATACCAGGACCTGCCAGTTGGCTGTAGGATGGACCCAGACCTGGAGAAGGAGTTGATTTGCTTTCAAGAAGCTAGTATTCAGTTCTATGACAATGATGCCTCAGAGACTGCTCTACAGTCAATAGAAAAGATTGGGGTTAGGCCTGACCTGGGACCAACTGGAGGAATTGGAGATGGTAGCCAAATATGGGACCCAAAGATCTAAGAAAGTGAAAGAGTGCATGGAGATAACTGAGCTCAAAGTTACATGAACGATGTAACACAAAAGTTACAAGTATTCTTAAGCAACATAAAATACAAAACTGTATAGTGATTATACATGAAAAATTTTGTTCATTAAATTCTTCTCATGAGGTATCCACTAAGTGGGCTACAACAAAAACTAACTAGGCTATTTAAACTATTAAATCCTAAATTATAAAAATTTATTATAATTCATTTTGGCCAAAAATATATTTGAATGCACTCTGTCTGTTTGTCCAATCTGTTAAGCTGTGCACTTGTTTCTCCATTTTTTCAATGAATGAACGGCTGCTTTTAACTGAGCTCAACAATTTTTTCTTTTTCCCTTTTTTAGTTTGCATCCTTCGCTCACTTGTTCATAATTTAATTTGGTTAACAGATTTAATGAAGCATGCTTCCACTTGGGTTTCCAACTAGTTAAAATGATATGGATTTTTCTTAGGTTATCAAAAATTCTTAGGATAAATAAAACTCACTCGGAATGGGGAGAAATTATTGGACAAACCTCCAATTGATGAATAAGAAAGCAGTTCCCTGGTAAAAATTATGCAGTGCTTGTTCACTGACAGAGGGAAAATCATACAAAGTTGCAACAGAGAGGCCTTTCACTGAATTGGATAGCTCTCATTTATTTCCTTATTTTGCCATCCCATTTCCTCCTCCTGGAAACTTCAAGAGCAGTGCTAGAAGCAGCAACCATGCAAATATTTTTCGCTATTTTGTTAGATTTACTCAGAGATCGGAAGAACAGTGAAAACAAAGCTTTAGTGCAGTCTGTCTTAGCAACTTAAGTGTTTGTAGGTACATGTAACGCCGTCATGCCAAGCACTGAAACACTGGCACACAGACCTTCCCTTCACTCTGTACTTCACTGAGTACTAGGCAAGGGAAAATCTTTCCCTGGATAAGGGCTAATGTTTGAAAACTCCTTAAGGCATGTCCCTGGTCTTCCTCTCAGTTGGAGTTTGGATTTCTTCATACAACAGTTCCTTCTTTACCTGGAAACCTTCAGAGAGGCAGTGATTCTGAGAAGCACGCTCACTTTTGAGTAGGGGTTTCATCCGACTTTGAAATTACATTTTACTGGGGTTCCACTTAGCTTTCACTATAACAATATGCTTTTCCTCTCTATTCTCTAACCACAACTATATAATACAAAGACTTTCTTACTAGTTGATTTTTCCATCAGTGTGCCATCTTCCCAGGGTCCCTGCAAATACATGAACTTTGCAAAGCAGTGAGAAAAGTCTCAGTAATCTTCCACTCAGAGGTTAACAATTTCATCTTGAAAATGCACAGCTTTTGGGGTTTTCTTATAACCACAACATCTGTGAAGAAAGAGAGAATGTGTGTCCCTAGTACATATTCCTAAACACAGAAAGGCCTAGTGGACACTGGGAAGAAGAGCTTGCCCAAATTGCATGTTTGGAGTGACATTTGCCAGTCAGCACCTCTGTGTCCCTGTGATCTTCTGTCCACTCTTAGGGCATACTGCAGTGGGTCATACCCTTTCCAATCTCGCTAAATGTCCGGGACTCTAGTATCCTTCCCTCACCTGGTTATGCACTCAAGAAGAAAGGCATAGACAATAGGATGCTTGGGGTTGACACTGAACATAAACAGCATGTATTGAGAAGGCAGAGAAGAACCTAGAGGCCCAGTGGGCCCTTGAGGATGACACACAGTGTTTGGGTGCCTGTTAGGAGAGGCCATAGATTCCCCCATATCCAGTCTGGCAGTTACATGTAGTTTACTTTCAAACTGGTTACCAGAACAGAAGGTGCGATGACCTCACAGGATTCCAGGCTCCCTGATTGGAAGGTTCAAATTCCTTGGGGGTTAGAAGTCCAGTGGTGAAAAGCTGCTCCTGAGAGCTGTTGTCCACTGGTGGTCTGTGTCCTCAAACTATCAAGGAGAGTGGTTTTGGTTCAACCAAATTATAAAAATAGCCTGTGGGCAGACCTCAGCCTGTTTATTGGAGCTCAGCAAGACACTTGGCAGAAGTCATGGCCACTGATGAACCATTCTTCCAGTCTGAGGATTGCAGCACACTGCTCCTATCTCCAGGATATGCCCTGCAGGTGGTCATATTTGACAAAGAGACCCCAGGACAATCAGGTTAGCAGGAGATGCAGGCAAAAGAGGTCTGAGAATGGAACTAGTAAGGACATAGGACTACAGGAAAAGGAAATAGGGATTCAAGAAGGCAAAGGGAGGGGACAGAAAAGCCAGGAGGTGGGAACACGATGGGCAATAAATACAAAGCATGGCAAGCAGGAAAGGTGTTAGGAGATGAGCTCCAACAATGCATCAGCAAGCTGTGACTCAAGCAGAGTTCCCTCAAAGCATGAGTGAAAAAGTCTACATGAGTAAGTGGTTATACACATAGTGTGAGGGGATACTGGCAAACAGAACTGAGATAAAATGGCAATCACCTAAGGCACAATGGCTTTGAAGGGGACAATATAGGTAGAAACTTGGAATTTTAATAGGAGGGAATTGAGTTGGGATAGTGAAAGGCTGAATTCCAAAGAGAGAACTCACACATTGAGCCTCAATTTCTTTGCTCAGGCCTAGGAGAAGCACCCAGCCTCCCACTCTGGCCTGTGTACAGAACAGGAAGAGAGACTGGTTCTCAGAGACTGAGGAAGAGCTGCAAGGGAATCTCCTGGGTTTCTCTGATGGAGGGCCTGGACTGGAGCCCTATTTCATGCCTCCCCCACCAGCCCAGAAGAAGCAGAAAGACAGCTCTGATTCAGAGACCCAATCAGAGGCAGAGCAAGACAAGGATCATCAGGGGGGCTCTGATTCACATCTTTGGGGGAACCCCAACCTCCTACCTCGATCTCCCAACCACAAATGGAAGATGGAGTGGTCATGGGAGTCGAAAGAGAATGAGAAGGGGGGAGGACCCCGGTGCTGTGACTCAGCACCCAGGGAAGACATGAGGCTCCCACCTCGCAAGCGGTCGAAACAGTATCTGTCCTTGCTAGATGAGGAGTCTTGGGAACATCTATACCCTGTGCCATTTACACACACAGGTATCTTGGAGAAGCCTTCTGGCCTCAAAAAGAAGAAGAAAATGAAACACCTGTCCTCAGTGCTGCCTGAACACCATGCAGCCTTCACCAGGCTATTGGGTAAGGAGGCCCCACCTGGCACCACTCACCTAGTTGCAAGGAACACCAGACACTGCCAGTCACCTCTGTGACCCATATAAGGAAACACTATGTAATTCTCAAACTCTCCATTCCTGGAGGGCTATGATGTCATCCTGCCCCAGGCATATAAATGACAGTGACACATGTCCCCAAATAGGAACAGAAAGCTGGGTTCCAGAGGGCCTCTCTTACATTGAGGAATTGCTCCCTTTCCTGTGTGGAAATGGTTATAGCACTTGAGGACTGGCAGGGTTATGCTGTGTCCCAGAAGCATAGATCATAACAGATAATGACCTGGACAGTTATGAATTTTGAGCAGGTGCATTTATCTGCTAAGAGAGAACCCACAGACTGCTCTACAGTCAAAACCTGTAAATAATTGGTGTTACCCAGCCCTTCCTCATTCAGTGGCTTCTCCAGGTGCCTCAGGAGTGAATCCACACCCTTGCCCAGGAAATCTTCTTTCTCCCTCATCTGCCTGAACCTGGTGCTACCCAGCACTTTCTCCCAGCCTGATGTGGTTTCACTCCCTGTTTTCTCACTGACAGTGAAAACCTTCACAAGTTGCAACCTAACACTGAGGTCTTTTCACAGAGGATCCCATCATCAGATTTCTGGCCTGGGACATGAACCTGAGGGCTTCTGATAAGGTGAAGCTAAAAACCCCTAGGCTAGGCAGTGGCCATGTCATAGCATGGGAAGGCAGACCCTCCAGGAGCTTCCACCTGCTCTCCCACCCTGGAGGCACCTTTATTCCTCCACATCGCCTTGCTGGCAGGCTTTGCTCATCCTGGCACACCCTCCTCTATCTGGATCTCCTGGGACATGAGCTCAGGCAGCTCCAGCCAGAATCACCTGGTCCCTTCCCTTAGCTCTGTGGGACATGTTTGCTCTAAATTGAAGAACCTCTTTCACATTCAAATGACTTCAATGTCCTGTCTCAAAGACACCTTTGGAGGTGCCACCCTGGGCTGCCTTTTCCCTTCTCTCCTGATGAATGCTCTCAGTGGCAGGAAACTTCAAACTTCCTTACCCTCCCCTAGTTGCCAGCCCAGCCTGCAGTGGAGTCTCTTCTCCGCATGGCCCTGCTGCTGTCTCCCAGTCTGTGGCCACACATCCCCCTTACTCTCTGGCTCTCTTCTCTTCCCACTAGTACCTCCTGGCCATGGTCATCGCCTATTTTTAGCTGCGCTGGACTCTTCCCCTGGCGGTACCAGAGAATCCATTTCTTCTTGGCACTGTGAGTACTGGGTCTCTCCTTATTGTCCTGCATAGTCACTTCCGGAGAATGGGGGAAGTTACTCTAATCTGTCCTATAATTTCAAACCTCTAGGTGCTGCTGACTTTTGAAAATGGTTTCACAGTACAGGTCCCAATGGTTCCCTTTGTAAAAGTTACACTCCATTTTTATGCCAAAGAGTGCAACCAGAGGAAACAGACCTGATGGACCCAAGGAAAGCACAGAGATCCTCAGCCCACAGACACAAAAAGCAGATGCTAATGGCCATTCTGATCACCTCCTTCCTGAGCAGAACCAAATGTCTTTTTTGTGCCTACCTTGTGTGTTTTAAAGACTGATATTGCAAGCATGCCCTTCTTACAAGTCACAGGATGCATGTAGTACGCTCCCTGCTTCTGTCTCACAAGTAATTCCACAAGCCATGGAGCAAATTCTAGCTCTGTTGACTGATAATCCTTCTCAAAGACGTTCCAAGAGTTAGGTTACCTCATGGCTACTGTACTGCTGATTATTTCCTGGAGACCAAGGCTCTCTGGAGATCTGCCATTGAACTTACCCACTCTACAATAGCTTAGTCACCAAACCACCTCACCATTTCTTTTCCTTCATTGTTCCTTCCAAACCATTATCTGTCTCTCATTTTTGCCCCATGTATATCAATAAAACATTGAAACTGAATAACATTATGAAATGTGCAACTGGGTTAAAAGATCCAAACTTTGATGGCTATAGGGGTACACAATGGTATTAATGAAACTCAGAAAGCTACTACAAGGATTGTTTCTATCCTGGGGTTCCAGATCCACAATTTAAGATCAGAGGCAAGCCAATGCAAACCTGTTGCAAAATACAGATGGGCATATTTGCATAACCTTCTAATCAGTGTGCACTGTGAGGCCGAGGTAGGAAAATGCCAGAGTTAAACCATGCCTGGCAACATAATAAGATAGCAAGATGTTGTTTCCAATGAAATCTTTAAATAGACCATAGATATACATCAACATAGAATCTCTTGCATTCACTCTTAGACTGAACACAAAACAAAAAGCAAAACTCCTAAACTGACTGCTTCCTTCACAACTTCTGCATTCCCACAGTTTTGTCAAGTCCCACTATCATAGAGTATTTTAGACTCTAATTCCTCCGCCCTGCTTCTATCTACCTAAAATTCTTTCATGGGACAAGTGTTGAGGGCTGCCCCTTGAGAAATTACACTTGCATTCTGAAAGAGTCCTTGTGGTGTGTTTCATTTTGTAAGTGCTTTTTGAACTGCAGTGAGTCCAGGCAGACTTGCTATTGCCTCTGCCTGCAGATCAAGCTGCCCTCCAATCCTTCATTCATTTGCTCAGCAAAACCTGTGGTGCATCCCCTGAGAGGGATTGTAACACAAAAGAAACAGACATGTATGTAATAGTGAATTCCTGTGTCCTCTGAGCTGTGCCCTCTCCTGGGCATTCAGGAGGAGAGGGATAGACATAGAATTATGGCTAGATCATTTGTCCCAGGTGCTTCTTATGTGGTCAGCAGACAGGCATTATGCCTAAGGACAAGAGTCAGGGAAGATGATGGTGTCATCATTTGGTTATAGGAGTGGAAGTCCACCTCATGTTCTGCACAGAGGTCCTGTCAGAGGACTCTTCAGAAGGACCCTGTGCAGCCCTAATCTCTCCACAGATACATGTTCTGCAGCAGCACAGTGGAAGGCTGATGGGATCCTGATGGGAGGAGGACCACCTGTCCTTTGTCACAGTGAAGTTGGGTTCAGCTCCTTTCTGGTCATGTCCCTAACCAGTATCCTCCTTTCCTTCCCAGTTACCTGGCCAATGACATGGAAGAAGACAACACGCTTGCAAAACTGGACATGTTCTTCTTCCTCTATGGGAGGAACTTGGCTCAGATTCCCAAGTTTCACAAGATGCGCTCCAATTTCATCTGCTGCATGGTCTGGGACCTGAGGGTGACAAGAGAGGAGTGTGAAGAGGTGAATGGGCTTGGGATTGGTGGGGCTGGACTGGAGACAGATGGACACAGAACAGTCTGGGGATTGGTGATCAGAAAGAAATGGAGCATGGACAAGGAGGTGCTGTTCCTGGATGACTTCACTCTCTCAGGGGCTCCTTTCCTTTCTAGATCCAAGCTTATGATCCTGGGCTCTGGGTGTGGAGGAGAGCTCGCACTTTCATTCAGGGATTCCTGGACCCCTGGGGATATTCACCTGAAGAAGGTATGTATATGTCCACAGGCTTTAGACAGTGCTACTGCTGTCTATCTTCAAAATGCAGGGAACCCACATATGGCCCTCCTCTCATGATCCTCCCACCTCATCCACTGCTACACATCCAGAACCAGCTCAGGCCCAGGCACAAGGTTGGTCTTCCTCTCTCCACATCACAGCAACCAACAGATGTGACCTTGAAGAGATATTGTAGATGCTGGGACACTGCCTCCTAAGACCTCACGAAAACAGATTGCCCCTGTGCAGTGATGTGGTAGAAATGATTTCACTCTGAAAAAATGTGTCCAATAACAGTGAGAATGAAAAGTGGATTGTTATTCCAGCTGAATATTTCATAGCCTTCATTACATCCCAGAGGTTATACTTTTACCTTGTGTCATTTGTACAAGGCCTTTCATTCTTCAGGGAGAGCAAAGAAGGAAATCTGTTTCTAATGAAATGGAGGTTTAAGAAGAAGCTATCACACTGAACAGGTCACATACTCAGAAAAGGAATATCATCCCTAACTGTGTGCCCATCCCTGCATGAGTGTGGACATGTTGTCTTTCTAATTCTGCAAGAATGTCACTCCTTGTAAAAATACACATCTCCTCAAGTTAGGCTATAAAAGTTTTATTCTAATGATAGTTATATAATAGATTTTGCTTGTGATCATACACACATTGCGGTGTTTGGGCAGAGGAATAATCATTTGCATTAGGCCATGTGAAATTAGCCAAATTCACAAGTCAATATTTTGGTAATACATTGAAGCCTGGGCTTAGGCATTAGGCATGTGGGGTTGTGGTCCTGACGTGGAAATATTAGTGATGTTCATATCATACAGAAAAGTCCAAATATTCAATTCATGGAAAAGAGCAAGGTGTGAGTTAGGAAAACACAAGCCACTTTCTTCAAGGATACTCAAATCCCTGAGAAGAATCACCTCAAATTCTTCCTATGAAGCAGGAAAAGAGGTCTTATACATCACTAGCCATTTTGGGAATGTGGGCCAAAGAGCGAGAAAACCACCATTATAAATGATCATTCAGAACCAATGTTCAGAAGGAATCTGTACAGATGAAACTGGATTTCAAAATTGGTGGAAGTTATAGTTGGGATTGTTTCTTTTGACTGTGCATCTTTTTCTTTCCACAGGAAACCTAATGGTGTTTTTCTCTTGCTTTCAGATCTCAGAGCCCAAGGGACAAATGAAGTCAAACCGCAACAGCATACATCTTGGGAGATGGGAATCCATGGGGAGGGATGTAGGAACCAGTTTTTCTCTGTTACTTTCTAAATTTTACATCCCAGTTCCCTGAGTATTAGACTTTCAATAGCTGTTAGTTTTATAGGCTTTGTACTGCATATACTTCATACCATTTGAAGGTGACCTGTAGAGTGTCACAAGGGGAGGGAATGGCTCAAAATAGAACATTAGGTTCATACATAGGTCATAGGTTTCTTCAATATAGAGTAATAACTCTTCTCTGTTGATTATCAACATTTTCACCATAGAAATACAGCTTTATTTATTCTAAGTTATATTGAGGCAATATAGATATCTGTAATCCTGTTCTTATAAAGTTTTGTTAGATATGTTAGCTGATAAAGGTGCACAAACGTTTAATCTTTTAAGAGAAGGTTTCCTGTCATATTTATAAACACACTACTTTAAAATCAGGTGGGACCCAACTACAAACACACTCAACCACCTTATCTTTGATAAAGGAGCCAAGCAGGTTCACTGGAAGTACGACAGTCTCTTTAATAAATGGTGCTGGAAAAACTGGCTCTCCATTTGCCGAAAACTAAAGCTAGACCCATGTCTATCACCATGTACTAAATTAAAATCTAAATGGGTCAAAGATCTGAATATTAAAACAGAAACACTAAATCTATTGGAAGACAAATTGGGTAGAAACCTTGAAGACATAGGAGTAGGTAGAGAATTTATGAACAGGACTCAAACCGCACGGGAAATACTTCCCACAATCAATAACTGGGACCACTTCTTATTAAAAAGTTTCTGCATGTCAAAAGAAATCTCCAGCATAGTGAAAAGAAAACCCACAAACTGGGAAAAGATTTTAGTGAACTCTCTCTCAGACAAGGGACTCTTGTCTAAAACATATAAAGAATTTTAAAAACTCAGACCCC
Organism: Cavia porcellus; assembly: GCF_034190915.1. Lineage (NCBI taxonomy): Eukaryota > Metazoa > Chordata > Mammalia > Rodentia > Caviidae > Cavia > Cavia porcellus. Next base: position 19,943,962 of record NW_026947506.1, read on the forward strand.
CAAAATTCAAAGATTCAATCCAAAAATGGGCATCTGAGATGAATACGCACTTCTCAGATGAAGAAATACAAATGGCAAATAAATACATGAAAAAATGTTCATCATCATTGGTCATTAGAGAAATGCAAATTAAAACCACACTAAGATACCATCTCACTCCTGAAAGAATGGCCAGGATCAAGAAAACCAACAACAACAAATGCTGGAGAGGCTGTGGGGGAAAAAGGAACTCTCCTACACTGTTGGTGGGAGTGTAGACTGGTACAACCTTTGTGGAGGTCAGTCTGGAGATTTCTCAAAAAGTTGGGATTGGAAATCCCATTTATTCCAGCTATTCTACTTCTAGCATATTCCCAGAAGAACTGAAAGCATCATACCACAGTGATATATGTGCACCTATGTTTATAGCAGCACAATTTGTAATCGCCAGATCTTGGAAACAACCCAAGTGTCCATCAACTGAGGAATGGATAAAAAAAGTTGTGGTATTTCTATACAATGGAGTATTACTCAGCTATAAAGAAAGATCACATTGAGATATATATCAATAAATGGGCACAGCTTGAGACCATACTCATAAGTGAAATAAATCGATCTCGCATGTGTGAATACCGAATAGTTTCCCAATGTAAGTAATGATTCAAATATATAAAAATATGTGGTAATCATGATTCCCCATTATGTGGCCTTGAAGCCTTATAAAGTTTTCACTTATTAATTGGAAAGGCTTTACTCTGGGCTTCTTGATATGGAAATATTTGAAGCTATAGTATTGAAGTTATATTCAAATATTTCAAGGAAAAAGACAGACACTATGGTAACTGCAATTAAATCGGGTTATTTGGTGGTGAAGCACTAGGTTGCTGAAACAGTCATGCTTTGACCTGTATTGTTATGTTGTTATGTCCTCTTTTATCTCAATCTCTCCCTTATTCATTACAAAAATTATTTAGTTATTTATTTATGTTTTTTTAATTAAAGGGAAATTTTTTAAAAAAATAGCAGGATATATTATAGTAATTTTTTTGGATTTCCTATTAACTTGTTTTGAAGTCCTGTAATACTCCCACTATCTTGTTTTGACTGATTAGACTCTGTTCCATTCTCTATGATAGTATCAAGTTTGGGGGTATAGGCAACTACTTTGAAGGCAATAAGATTCACTACGATGCCCATTTTGACTTGAATATTGTCTCCTTTGGAAGTCCTGTAATGTTTACAATGTATAAGTTTTATTGGTCTTGTTCTCTACTGTTTTGTTCAACTTTATAATACCTAATGAGATAGACAATTCTTTTTAAGGAAACAAAAGACATTATGGTAACCATTGTTGATAACCTTGTACTCTGTTCTTACATCATGTACTATGTCTATCCTTGGTTTTGACTGACAGCTTCATTTTGCCATATTTGACTTTATTCTCTTCCAAAAAAAAGTAATAAGAACTAAGGAGTAATAAAACCCAAAATGTGTAAATTTTGTTGTAAAAAAGAGAGGGGAAAAAAGAGCTGTAAAGGATACAACAGCAAGTGTGTTTAGGGGTGTTAAATAGCTGACCATATTAACGTTTTTGGTTGGATCATTGAACACAACTGTTTGCAGTCTCTCTGCTTGAATGTTCACTTTGTATGCTTTGATACTGTGACTTGAGCAACTGTCTCTAAGACGATAATGTGTAATCTATTAACTGGTGATTTCTTACTGGTTTTTTTTTTTGTAGTTCTGTATTACTTGTACCCTTACACCACTTTGTTTTGTTTTGTTTTGTTTTTTCTCTTTTTTCTTTTAAATAAAATTTTTAAAAAATTTTTAAAACTAAACCAATATGTATCAGTTATAACAATGTAAATGGCATAAATTCACCAATTAAAAGAAACAGGCTGACACACTAGATCAAGAAACAACATCCAACCATATGCTGTATATAAGAAACCCATCTAAGCCAAAAGGAAACTCATAGACTGAAAGTCAAGGATGGAAAACAATACTCCATGCAACAGGAACCTCCAAAAAAGCAGGGGTAGCTATTCTGTTTGCAGATAATGTGAACTTCAAACCAAAAATGATCCAAAGAGATAAAGAAGGTCACTGTCTGCTAGTTGGGGAAACTTCAAGAAGAGATAATAATCTTAAATATATATTAAACAAATGTGGGTGCACTCACCAATAAAAACAAATATTAAGAGAAATAAATAATACACAATAACACAATTATAACAGGAGACCTTCACATGCCATTGACATGATCAACTAGACAGAAAATCAGCAAAGAAATAACAGAACTAAATCACACCTGTGAATAAATGCACTTGGTGGACATATACAGTGTTCCACTTAACAACACCAGAATATACATTCTCCTCAGAACACATGGAACATTCTCTAAAATCGATCATATAATACCAAAATAACATGCTTCAGTAATGCAAAAGACTTGAAATTATCCCATGCATTTTATTGGATCATAGCACCATGAAATTAGAAATTAGTCACAAAAGAAACTGCAAAAACTACACAAACACATGGAAGTTGAATAATACATGCCTGAGCAATCAGTGGATTACAGAGGAAATTAAAAAAGAAATCAAACAATACCTACAAGCAAACAAAAATACAAATTCATTTTACTGGAACCTGTGAGATGTAATGAAAGCAGTCCTCAGAGGAAAATTTATTATGATGAATTCCCAGATTAAGAACACAGAATGAACACAAATAAACAACCTGATCCTACACCTCAAACATCTTGAAAAACAAAAACAAGTCAAGCCAAAAGTTAAAGACGGGAGGAAATTATAAATATCACAGTAGAAATCAATGCAATAGAGAGTAAGAAAATGATACAAAGAAGCAATGAATAAAAGAGTTGGTTCTTTGAAAGAATAAATAAAATTAGTAAGCCCATGCTCAATCTTATTAAAACAAGGAAAGAAAAAACTCAAATTTATACAATAAAGAATAAAAAGGGTGAAATCACCACAGACCCTATGGAAATACAGAAGATCATCGATACCTATTTTGAACTCTCTCTTTACTCTCGTAGGCTTGATGACACAGGAGAAATGGACAGATTTTAGGAAACATATGAATTAACAAACTGGAACAAGGAGATGTAAAACTTCTGAAAGAGCCAAAATAACTTAATGAAATTGAAAATATAATTAAAAGCTTACCAACAATGAAAAGCCCATGTCCAGATTGAGTCATGCAAAATTTTATAAGACATTCAAAGAAGAATTAATGCCAACACTCCTCAAACTTCAATGAAATTGATAGGGAAGCAATTCTCCCTAACTCATTCCTGGAAGGAAATATTACTCTAACACCAAAATCAGTGAAAGACTGAACAAAAAAAGAGAACTGCAGGCCAATCTCCCTAATGAACACAGATGCAAAAATTCTCAGTAACTTACTGCAAACAGAATGCAGCAAACCATCAAGAATATTATACACCACGACCAAGAGGGATTCATCCCAGGAATGCAGGGATGTTCAACATTCACAAATCAGTAAATGTAATCCACCATATCAATAGAATCAAAAATAAGAATGACATGATCATTCCTATAGCTGCAGAAAACTTTTGATAAGATCCAACACTCAGTCTCAATGTTGTTGTTGATTACAGAAAATTGGAATACATGGTCTTTACCTCAATATGATAAAAGCCATCTATGACAAACCAACAGCCAGCATCATATGAAATGGCCAAAAACTGAAAGCCTTTACTCTAAAATCAGGAGCAAGACATGGCTGTACATTCTTACCTCTCCTATTCAAAATAATGCTAGAAATACTAGCCAGAGGAATTAGATAAGAGAGAGAAATAAAATGAGTAAGGATTCGAAAAGTTAAAAAATCATTATTTGCAGATGCCATGATACTCTATATAGAAAGCCCCCAAAATTCCATTGAAAGACTCCAAGATATAATAAATAAATTTAGTAACATAGCTGGATACAATGCCAACACTCAAAAATCAATAGCATTCCCATACACAGACAACAAACTCACTGAGGGAAATAAGAGAAACCACAAGATGGGGAAAAATCTTAGTGAACTTTCCTTCAGACAAAGGACATCTGTCTAGAAAATATAAAGAATTTTATAAAAATCAGACTCCCAAAACTCAAAGGCCCAATGCAAAATTGGGCATCTGAGATGCATACACAGTTCTCAGATGAAGAAATGGCAATAAATGATAAATAAATATATGAAAATGGCAACAAATGGCAAATAAATATATGAAAAAATGTTCAGCATCATTGTTCATTAGAGAAATATGCAAATTAAAAGCACACTGATTAAAAAAATAAGCACACTGAGCATCCATCAAACTGTAGAGAGAATAGCCAGGATCAAGAAAACTACCAACAACAAATGATGGAGAGGCTGTGGAGAAAAAGGAACTCTCTGCATTGTTGGTAAGAGTTCAGACTGATGCAGCCACTGTGGAGGTCAGTCTGGGGTTCCTCAAAAAGCTGGCATTGGAAATCCCATTTGATCAATTTATTCCACTTCTTGGTATATTCCCAGAAGAACTGAAAACATCATACCACAGTGACATATGTGCACTATTGTTTATAGCAGCACAATTTCTCATAGCCAGGTCTTGTAAATAACCTAAGCATCCATCAACTGAGAAATGGGTAAAACAATGTGGTATTTTATACTACTCAGCCATAAAGAACGATCACATTGAGATATTTATAAGTAAGTGGATGCAACTCAAGACCATAGTCATAAGTGAAATACATCAAACTCAAATGTGTAAATACCACATAGTCTCCTTAGTATAAGAAATGGTAAGAGTACGTAAGATAAAAATAATAAATACAGTGAAAGGATAAGAATCTGCATAAAGGGGGAAAATAATATCTCATGGAAAGTGAAGAAAAAGAAAAAGGAAGGAAAAATAAAATGTATCTAAAATTACATAAGTATACAGGATAGCTAAGATGATTGTACTACAAATTCTATAAGTTCTTAGAAAGAATTTAGCATTCATAGGATTGAAGCAATTGTGCATATGATTGTATGGTGATCTGAGAAACACTGGAAGATCAGTATGTAAAATAACAGCCCTAGTTATGCTCCTACCACCTTGTTTGGAAGGCCTACATCATCAGTGTTTTGGGCTCTTTGCTATTGTTATTTGTCTTTTTTTTTTGTTGTTGTTTCAGGTTTTTCTATGAATTTGTCTTGTTTTGTTTTGTTTTTCTGTCTGATACAGAAAACACAGGTATACATGTAGAGGCTAATATATGCATAGAACTTCTCCTAAATAGAATAGATTATATAATGCATAATGAAACGAACAGCTACCATGAAGAAAAAGAGACACTACGTATCCAGTGCTGATTCCGTAGCATCATGATGTGAAATCCAGTAATACTATTATCGTTTGTTAAGCCTGACTTGAGTCTGTTTTGTACCCTTTAATTTCAACATACAAAAGGTATGCACAGCTATTTTGAAGAGAACAAGAGAAATTATGGCAGCCATTGTTGATTTCCCTATTGTCTGGTTTTCAAGGCCTAATGCCTTCACCATTCTGTTCTGACCACTATTTTGTTGTGTATGAATTGTGTGTGAAGATATGGACAACTATTCAGAAGAAAACAAGAGACATTATGGTAGCCAGTGATAATCTCCTGTTGTCTTGCTTTGAAATTAGTGTGACATACACTGTTTTCTTCTGATCTGCTTTGTTCTGTTTTGTTATGATTAGTTTTACCCTGTTTAAAATAGAATTTTTAAAAAGACTATGCTTTTTCTCCTGCCCAGAATCATTCACAATACCAGAGTGCCTCATATAGAGGAGGAACTGTATGTTGAAGGGAACACACCTAAAATCTATGTGAAAAATTTATTTGTTCTTAAAACACAATCTAATACTCACTGACACTCTGCTTAAGTTTGACTTCTACCCTACTTTCATATAGTATGGTTAATACACTTGTGCTGACCCATACTCCTTAGGATCCAGAGTATTCAAGCTCCACCCTGACAGTCACGTAAACTTGACTGCAAAGTAATACTGCATCTCAGTTTTCTTCTGTAAAATTTATAAAACATTAGATGTAATTGCATTTCAGGCTTATGTGAGTACATTAATTAGAACAGCACCATGCACGTAGCACTTTGGAAATGTTAACAGCTATCCTTACTATCAAACCAGGACCTTGGAGCCCCATTTTATGATTCTTCAATTTTGTAGGAGAAACTTGTGCCTTATGAGTTATGAAAGAAAAAAAATCAAGAACTGCTGATGTGGAAGGGACAAACAGAGGGGAGAAAAAGAGAACTGAACAGAGATGGGGAGACAATTCATTCTGTTTGAAGTGTAGACTTGAGGAATCCTGTCATTCAAGATACACAGCCAGAAATATTCATTCAGAGTTATTTCAGAGCTTCAAATTGCAGATGAAAATGAACATCTGCTTGAAAGAGAGCAGAGGAGCATTTATGTGCAGAAAGAGTAAAAAATTTGAATACAAATAAGTTCCATGAGAAAGTGAAAGCTGTACCACTCAGGGAGGCTGAGTTGTCTATGGAACTAGTCACTTACTAACTGGTGCCTTCTATAAAGTCTTTTACCCTGGAGCACCAGTAAAGAGAAAAGACAGCTCCTGGAAAATGGGAACAGGCATCTTAAACCTGTGTGTGAAAGGCTGAGCATCCCAGGTGGGGCAGGGTATTTCGATTCAAGTTCTGGTTGACAGTTGGGCGGGTGTGTGAATGGAACCCGAGTTGTGATTGGCTGCTGGTAACCAGGTAACCACAGGATGCATTCTAGTTGGCAGGTGCCAGCCAGGTGCTTTCAGTTAGTAGGAGGTGGCTGAAGGAAGAAAAGCTCTGACCTAAACTGTGGCAGTGGCTTTGCTTCTCAGCACTTGTGGGATCTCTACCCTTTCTGGATCACAGAAGACTAAGCAGCTTAGGGGTGCTGGGAAAAGCTGGTCAGGGGTGGGGCCTGCCTGCTGGATAGGGGGTGAAGTGAGGGAACAGCAGGAAGGCCCTTCTCTGCATTGTTGAGCTGGTCAACTGGGGGCTGAGCACAGGTGCAGTGACACCCTTTGGGGAACATTCTGACCTGCTGGGTGGCCCCCAATTGCGGCCAGCACAAACACAAAGGGTCAGTGGAGTCAGACTGCGAGTCTGAGATCTATGGAGATGCAGGGGCTCCCCTGCTCCCCAGAAGACAAAGAAGTTTTCAAAGGGAGCCAGGGATGGCCACCACCGGGACTATATCCATTACTGGAAGATGCCCAAAGGTAGGGAGGGGCAGAGGTGGGGACACTGTCTGGCCTTAGGTGAAGCTTTCACATCCTCAGTGGCTTTGAACACTTTCTTTCAAGAGTTGGCTTTATCAGGGCTGGGCACTGATGGCAAGGATTTCACTCCAAATGTGCCTTGCTTTCCTAACACTTATTTCTGCCCTGTCCCGTGAGGCCACTGTCTTTCCATCCCCCATCAACCAAGCTCTTGGCCCCACTCATTCTGAATCCTACTATGGACCCTTTCTGTTAGTAGCACTCTCTCTTGTCCTGTGAACTTTATTAGGACTTTTTAGTATATTCATTCCATTTTCTTAGAGTTCAAATATGTTAACGTTTACCTATCCTTACCTAGATTGGTACCAAAGTTAATGAGACAAGTAAGACCGGATTCTTACTTTGCTTACACCAGTGAAGGCAAGGATAGATACTCTAGCAGTTCAGACCCAAACACTTGAAGATTTCCTGTGTAAATTCAAGAAGTTTTCATAGGGGTTTAGATGGTATCCTGACTTTAGGTCTGTAGAAGCTGTTTCATCCTTCCAACTGAAATTTGAGTTCAGAAAAAAAATGAGGGAACTTTAAACAACTAACACTCATGAGATCATGAGATGTTGGCCCAAAATTTGGAGAGAAAACATGAACTTGGGGTTTAGTTAGGAAAGTAAAGCCTTAGGAATTAATGTATCACACCCTGCTGGCTCCGGAATGTCTGTTGCTACTTATCCCTTCTCCTTTCCTGCCAGTAGAATACTTCACAGTTGCTAAGATTGTCGAAGTGAAAGGATCCTGCTAGAGGGAAGAGATGAAAGCTTTGATTTTTACCCACAAGAATTTGGAAAATGATCAATGTTGGTAAAAATAATTGTGAGTTACAAGTTGGTTCCTGAATGAAGACTGTCCTTGTTTATTTTTCTTTTTTGAAGTGCTGGGGATTTAAACTGAAGCATTTGTACCTTTCTCTATCCCAAGCTTTTTTTTTTTTTTAAGTGTATTTTGAAACAGGGTCTCTCTATACCGCTAAGTTCCCCAGGCTGGACTTCAACTTGGAATCATCCTACCTACTCATCAAAGACAGCTCTACTTACAGGGTAACACTAAGTCCTTTGAAGTGGAAAAATTGTATCAGAAAGATATGAGTCCCAAATGGCAGAGTTTTTTCCATTACTATATAGGAAACGTCTTGTCATTTGTTCTTCTTCATTTTAACTTTAGTTGGACTCTTAGTTACTTTGTTAAGCCTAAGTAAGCCCAAAGCTGGGCTTGGTGGCTCATTACTGTAATCCCAGTACTCAGGAGGCTGAGGCAGGAGGATCATTGTGAGTTCCAGACCAGCCTGTACTACAAAGTGAGCTCAAGGCCAGCCTGAACTACATAGCATGAAACCCTGTCTCAAAAAGACACACACAAAAAAGAAGACTAAGTAAGCCCAATATACATGTCATTGTAACTTTTTTGTTACAGTAAAAATCATTAAAGGATGAATAAAGGTATAAGTTATACCTTGAAATGCAAAACATATAAGTACTTATGAAAACTTACACTGTACTTGATGGTATAAAGTAACACTGGCTGATTTTACCAAAAAATTAGAAGTGTAATGTATTGCAAATATGTACTAATAAAAAAGGGAAGAGCATAAATAGGACCTTTATATAGTTCTTCATGGTTACATGTTCTCCTGTGTTATACATCCCATTTGACCCTTTCTAACACAAAAAAACTCTGTACATTCTCTGTATTATAGATTAAGAAACAAAGTTAGGAAATGACTCAGTGCTTCTAGCTACCTCCTAGCTCAGACAGACATGGAAGTGGTACATATACCAAATTCAGTCTTTGTGGGGGAAAGAAAACTTTCAGAATGCATTTTATATGTTATCCATAATGTAGACCTGTCTCTTAGACCTTACTCTCATCATACTTAGTTTCATTTAGGTTTTGCACAACTCAGAGGCAACAGTTACCTTTCTGTGTCATTTGTGTACATTCATTGTAATGGATAAGAACAAAAGTAAAGTTTAAAAAACTAGCCTAAACTTACTACTGAAGTCAAAGTGCTTGTTCTAGGAACTCAGCTAAAGGTGAGAATGCGGTGAATATTAGGAGAAGCTGGCCAGAGGACAGGGGATGGAAGGAGAATGATAAGCAGCACTCAGTCTGAAATACTGAAAAATACTTTGTGAGCATAAAGCCTGTTTTATTGTATTTATTAAATTTTCCTTTCCACTTGTCTTTTATAATTGAATGCTTAGGGTCAGGGAAATGGCTCACTAAGGCACTTCTGTAGCATGCAGAGAGCACAGTTGGATCCCCAGCACTGTAAGAAGGGTCGTGTTTGGCACTGAGTACAGTGACCAAAATCCTGGGTTATTTGACTTCAGTTTGCATAGATAGGAACAGCACCTGGTCAGATAACAAATGTAAAGTACAGGTATATTGAAAATCTGCTTTTTGTCTTTATTTCAGGTAATTTTATATCAATTTCCCTACACTTCAAAATGCCAACTAAAATTTTTTTTAAAAATTACAATGAAGAGGTGTATGGATGGGTTTTTTTTGTTCTCTTGTCAATTATTACAGAATAACCTTTCTTCAAGTCATTTAAGAACCTAGTGTAGATTTCAGATATATGTAAAAGCATTTTTGTATTACTTTACATTTAACAAGTTAAGTTCAATTACCACGTATTCACAGATACCTTATGATTTGGCAAACCTTTAAAATATAATCACATACAATTCCATTAAATGTTAGTTTCTGGGGACACAGACAAAAATGTTTTGGTTAATAATGAGTTACACTGTCTTATTATAAATTCAAATGGTATATTTTATCTTATAATTTAAGTTTATAGGATGAATTATTTTGTAGGGAAAGCATTTCAGTATTAAATATTCCTAAGCCAAAATAAAGTTAACTTTCAGTTTTTTGATGAACATTAGAATCCCTCTTCTGGACATTTGTTATTCTTTATAGCCTATTTCACACCTACATCTGAATAGCTATATTCTAAGACACCTTCAACTTAATGATCTTAAATGACAAAGCAAGAAACAGCATTAGAAGAAATCTTAGAAGAAATGGTAAAGCTTGGACACTGAAAAATACGTTTATTGAAGTACCTATCAGTGTTCAGTACAGAGCAGACAGTGCTGTACAGACAGCCCCATCCTAAACCTAGTCCTTGTAGTCTAGAGGGAACGAGGGTAGACAGTGTTTGTATAATTTAAAAGTCATGTGGCGAGGTGAGGAGATGAAGTGAAATTGGATAATAATTGAGGTGGGAGGCCACTTTTGCCCGGGCAATGGAAGATGCCTATTTTATTTAAGTGATGTTTAAGTAGCCCTAACTGTGAGAATGATCTGAGCTGGCCAAGGCTTCCATGCAGAGGGATAGCCCTCTCTTTTTTGATATCCTTAAATGGGAACAAATTCGGTTGAGCAAAAGACATAAAACATGAAGGCAGCTTCAGGACAGCAAAAGACATAATAAGTACTTGGTGGGTCAAAGTCTTTGTATGCCTAGTGGGGCTTGACAAAGAATAGCTTGGACTTTAGCTGTCACAGGAAACCATGGGAAGATTACTGGCATAGGAAACTCTCTTTTAAAGAAAAATAGCAAACTAACTGTAAATTTCAGATACATGATTTGTAGAAATGGACTGTAAGGGATGACTTATATGTGTTGCCTTAAAAGCTACCTTGTTTTCTCATCCAACTTCCAGAGTATTAAAATATTTAAGCCAGTCAGGTGTAATAATAAAGAAGTGATAATGTATAACCAAGAAATGTAGTGCAAAATTCAAAGAAATTGAGTAAAGCTTTCCTAAGTAATACATACGTAAAAAGAGATTTAATACAATATATAACTATCACATCTCTGTCCCAATCAGTAAAACACAGACTGAGGATTAAACAGTTAAGGAAGGACTGAAAATGGATGGAGAAGCTGATTCAGAGTGCGGATCATCAGAGACTACAACCGAGAAGTCAGGGGGGAGTGAGCACTGAACAGCAGTATGCAGGAGCTCTGCGTCCTGGGATGTAGCCTCTGATCAGCACAACCAGCCCCAGGCAGCGGAAAGTGTGGATGCCAACAAAACCAACATTCTGCATAGAAATCATGAATCTACAATGGTTGTGTTTTGGATCCTAAAACTAATATAATTCACAGCAAAAGAATAATAGGCTGGCCAGTGATTTAGCTCAGTGGTATAAGCACCTGCCTTGCAAGCACACGGTCATAAATTCAATCCCAGGTAACAAAACAAACAAACAAACAAACAATTAATAGACCAACTTGGTAAATAAGCAAGTGCCCAGCAGTTGGTACAGAAACAATGAATATCTTCTATTTAAATGGTATTTATTGAAGTCAGTGTCTCTCTAATTCTGCTTTTTTCCTGCACTGTTGATCATTGTCTTTTCTCTTTATTATTTTGATGTGAAAAATTATATCTTGATAGTTTCTGGGTGCATAATTTTAATATTTTAGTAATGCATTTCATATATTTCAAGTCATGTGTGACTTTCTGTTTTTAATAGTTCTTCTATTGAGATGGATATCCCCACTGATAGTATCTTAGACATTAAGAAAAGCATTATTACATATCAGTAATGTTTCATAGGTGTTTTTCTCTCACATATGTTCACATGTAGACTTGAGTTAAATTTTTAAAACTGTATTTCACCTATAACAACACACTGTGCTGTGAAGTTTAATTTTTAAATTCATAATATAAAATTGGTGGATCTTCCAAAAGAGTTTTAATCATAATCTCTAGTTATAGTTTGAAATATTTGTATATACTTCTAAAAATGTTTAAGGCATTTGTATAAGTTTCATGGTACTTCAAGTTTGTATTTTCTTGACATCTGTCTTAAGTTGAATGTACGCAGGTGTGTGTGTGTGTGTGTGTGTGTGTTTATGGCCCCTAGTGATTTGCTTTATCCCTGGTAGTTACTCAATCATGGTAGTGAAAGTAGAGCAATGTGATATAGTTAGTGTCCCTTTTGGCTCTTGGAAATAGTTAATAGACAGTACAGTATTAATACAGTACTTATGAGTTTACTGTCTAGTAACATAAATATCTATTAGATAAAATGGCAACACATGAGGTTTACTATTAGCAGAAAGAGCAAGTAGTATAGAAAACTGGTGGGCACAGGATCAACTAGTACTTCCTGAAACCTGTGCACGTGACAGTGTTCAAAGTAATGGATACAGTGCCTAACATACATAAAATTGATGTGAAAATAACCACATGAAAATTCCACTACTAAGTATGGGACAGTAGTCAAAATGTCATCAGATATTTGTAAATTAAAAGCACAGTAAAGTTTCACAAGCACATCCACAGGTTTTTAACAAAACAAATCTGGCCGTGGAGTTCAAACCATATCATTGGAATCTCCGTACCCTAAAGTGCCCTTATGCCTTTTCAAAAGCAATTAGCCCTGTAAATTCAACTAAGAAATCCATTCCTTTTTGTCTAATCCCTGCATCTTTTTAAATCTTTCCTCATCAGAAAAAGATGATTTCTTTTAAAATACTATGTACATGAATGTTTTTCTCATAATAGAATCAAATTTTATGAGGGACTAAATTTTCAACCAATAGGAGATTGGCTATATAAAGTACACAATAACTCTTGCTGCACTGTTATGGTATCAAAAGAGCAAGTATGCTCAAAGGGCTGATCATTTTTTGGTAATAAAATATGCAATGAATTGTATATCAATGTTATTTTTTCTTTTTTAATTGTTCTGGAGATCAAATCCAGACCTCTGTGCTTGCAAGGTATGCTTTTCACAACTGAGTTATGTTTCTGAGCCCAAGAGCTATTTTTAAAACATGCATAATCAAGGCAACTAAAACAAATGGTGGTGGGTATGTTGATAATTTTTAAATGCAGTAGTTTGGCATTTACAAATTGCTGTTCATAATATCTGCCAAATGAGTCAACAACTCTTGTAGGTCCCCACCTTGAGTGTGATCATCAGTACTGCTGATTAACCAGGACCCTTAACAATTACAAATTAAAGAAAATCTATTCCAAAGTAGACTTGTATAACCAGGTAGTTCATGCAGGTTGATCAGGTACAACTAGGCCCATGAAGTAACTCTTCTCAAAAGCCTATATCAATTCTCCTTCCCTCTGTCCATCTCTTCTGCCAAACATTTCCTATTCCTGATGGCAGAGGTCACCACCAGCAGCTGCCAGTTATCTAGATAACAGTCCTAGTGTCTTTCTCTTCTGGTTGTTGGGAGGTCTCAAGAGAGTTATGATGCATTGACCAACCCTTCTTCATATGCTTATTCTACTGCCAATAGAAAGGGTACAAGCCTTTCCCTTGGACTGGTTTCTTTTATTTTTTGCACATTCTCTTTATTTTGAACACAAACATTCTTGAATTTTGTCTTCAGATACATAGTCTTGGAGACAGACAGAGAGAGAGAGAGAGAGAGAGAGAGAGAGAGAGAGAGAGAGAGAGTGTATGTGTGTGTGTGTGTGTGTGTTAAACTGATTCATCTTATTTTTCTACTTAGGTTTTCTGGACTACATTCAAAATATGTCAATACAAAGGTGCCAATACCTAATGTAGCTCTTTCTGTAATTTATTTTAATAGTATAATAATTCTACAAATTATATTTAGAAATTCAAATGCACACATATTGGTGTTTTAGTAGGACATGGTCCTAAAGTTGTCAGAAGCTTTAGGCTACAGATGGCTATGAAAGTCTGTACCTGTCACCTTGTGCATAAAGTGATTTTGTTTGTTCACATAACTAAGATTATCTCATCTTCTCAATGACATGCAAAAAATCATGAATCTTTCAGAAGTTATTATATAAGAATAATTTTACTGAACTTGATTGAGGAATTACCATGAAGAATAAAAAAAGGTTTTAGTAAGTTTCTATGATGTCATTGTACGTTTAAAATCAATTCAAATTTTTGTTAAATGCAAAAGGTCAATATTATATGTATCCAAAATTCTAACCATAGTACTCAGAAGCAGCAAAAGCAGTATTCAAAGAAGATAAATTTGTAAAGTGCTGAGTTAGACCGTAGTCACTAATAGACTGATTATTTTTTAATATATCAGTGCCCATTTTGAATTTTGCAGGGCCAAGGATATATACAATAATGTCATTGGACCACTAAACACTCTAAAGTAGAAAAATTAATAACATGTGGTTAAGGAAATATTGCTTAACCACTAGTTTATTTGAATATTGGTACAGTTTCTTTTTTTTTTATTTAAGAGGAAAAAGAGAAAAACACAAAACAAACCAAAGCGGCGTAAGGGTACACGCAATACAGAACTACAAAACAAAACATAACAAAACAAAACAAAACAAAAAAACATAACAGGAAGAAATTACCTGCTAGTAGATTACACACTATCTTCTTGAAAATAGTTCCTCAAATCACAGTATCAAAGAACACAAGGTGGACATTCAAACAGGGAGACTGCAAACAGCTGTGTTCAATGTTCCAAAAACATTGATAAAGTCAGCTATTTAACACCCCCAAACACACTTGCTGTTATATCCGTTAGAGCTCTTTTTCTTTTTTTTTTCCCTCTCTTTTTTACAATAAAATTTACACATCTTGGATTTTATTACTCCTTAGTGCTTATTACTTTCTTTGGGGGGGGGGGGAGAATACAGTCAAATATGGCAAAACAAAGCTGTCAGTCAATACCAAGGATAGACATAGCACATGGTGTAGAACAGAGTACAAGTTTATCAACAATGGTTATCAACGTTGTCCCTTGTTTCCTTAAAAAGAATTGTCTATCTTATTAGATATTATAAAGTTGGACAAAACAGTAGAGAACAAGACCAATAAAACTTAGGCATTGTAAACATTACAGGACTTCCAAAGAAGACTATAGTCAAACCAGAATGGGTATCTTAGTGAATCTTATTGTCTTCAAAGTAGTTGCCTATGTCTTCAAACTTGATACTATCATATAGATTGGAACAGAGTCTAATCAGTCAAAACAAGATTGTGGGAGTACTGCAGGACTTCAAAACAAGTTAATAGGAAATCGAAAAGAGTTACTATTTATATATCCTAATTTTTTTGAATTTTTTCTTTAATTAAGACAAACATAAGAAATGACTAAATAATTTTTTTTGAAACAATAAGGGGGAGATTGAGATAAAACAGGACATAACAATATAACAATAGAGGTCACAGCATGACTGTTTCAACAACCTAGTACTTCACCACCTTATAACCTGACTTAATAGTAGTTACCATAGTGTCTTTTTCCTTGAAATATTTGGATAAAACTTCA
Source organism: Cavia porcellus (assembly GCF_034190915.1). NCBI lineage: Eukaryota > Metazoa > Chordata > Mammalia > Rodentia > Caviidae > Cavia > Cavia porcellus. The sequence continues at coordinate 19,959,559 of NW_026947506.1, forward strand.
TATACTCTAGCTTCAAATATTTTCATATCAAGTAGCCCAGAATAAAGCCTTTCTAATTAATGAGTGAAAACTTTATAAGGCTTCAAGGCCACCTAATGGGGAATCATGATTACCACATATTTTTATATATTTGAATCATTATTTACATTAGGGAAACTATTCGGTATTCACACATGCGAGACTGATTTATTTCACTAATGAGTATGGTCTCAAGCTGCGCCCATTTATTGATAAATGTCTCAATGTGATCCTTCTTTATAGCTGAATAATACTCCATTGTATAGAAATACCACAACTTTTTTATCCATTCCTCAGTTGATGGACACTTGGGTTGTTTCCAAGATCTGGCGATTACAAATTGTGCTGCTATAAACATAGGTGCACATATATCACTGTGGTATGATACTTTCAGTTCTTCTGGGAATATGCCTAGAAGTGGAATAGCTGGAATAAATGGGATTTCCAGTCCCAACTTTTTGAGAAATCTCCAGACAGATCTCCACAAAGGCTGTACCAGTCTACACTCCCACCAGCAGTGCAGGAGAGTTCCTTTTTCCCCACAGCCTCCCCAGCATTTGTTGTCGGTTTTCTTGATCCTGGCCATTTTTTCAGGAGTGAGATGGTATCTCAGTGTGGTTTTAATTTGCATTTCTCTAATGACCAATGATGATGAGCATTTTTTCATGTATTTATTTGCCATTTGCATTTCTTCATCTGAGAATTGCATATTCATCTCAAATGCCCATTTTTGGATTGGATCTTTGAATTTCGGAGGTCTGAGTTTCTTTAATTCTTTATATGTTTTAGACAAGAGTCCCTTGTCAGAGAGAGAGTTCACTAAAATCTTTTCCCAGTTTGTGGGTTTTCTTTTCACTATGCTGGAGATTTCTTTTGACATGCAGAAACTTTTTAATAAGAAGTGGTCCCAGTTATTGATTCTGTGAAGTATTTCCCGTGCGGTTTGAGTCCTGTTCATGAATTCTTTACCTACTCCCATGTCTCCAAGGTTTCTACCTATTTTGTCTTCCAATAGATTTAGTGTTTCTGTTTTAATATTCAGATCTTTGACCCATTTAGATTTTAATTTAGTACATGGTGATAGACTTGGGTATAGCTTTAGTTTTCGGCAAATGGAGAGCCAGTTTTTCCAGCACCATTTATTAAAGAGACTGTCGTTCTTCCAGTGAACCTGCTTGGCTCCTTTATCAAAAATAAGGTGGTTGAGTGTGTTCGTAGTTGTGGTTGTATCTTCTAGTCTATTCCACTGATCTTCAGCTCTGTTTCGATTCCAATACCATGTTGATTTTACTACTGTTGCTTTGTAGTATAACTTCAAGTCAGGGATTGTGATGCCTCCTGCTTTGTCTTTGCTGCTTAGAATTGCCTTTGCGATTCTAGGTCTCTTCTGGTTCCAGATGAAATTTAGGAGTGATTTCTCTAGATCTATAAGGTATGTTGATGGTATTTCTATTGGGATTGCATTGAATCTGTATAACAGTTTTGGGAGAATGGCCATCTTCACAATGTTTGTTCTTCCTATCCATGAGCAAGGGATGTCTTTCCATTTTCTGAGATCATCTTCAATTTCCTTTTTCAGTGTATTATAATTTTCACTGTATAAGTTGTTCATTTCTTTCGTAAGAGTAATTCCTAAATATTTCATTTTTTTGCTTGCTAATGTGAATAGTCCAGTTTCTCTTATTTCCCTCTCTGTAATTTTGTTGTTCGTGTATAGGAATGCTATTGATTTCTGAGTATTGATTTTGTATCCAGCGACATTACTGAATTTATTTATTGTATCTAAGAGTCTTTCAATGGAGTTTAGGGGGTCTTCTATGTAGAGTATCATGTCATCTGCAAACAATGATAATTTAACTTCTTCTTTTCCTATCTTTACCCCTTTTATTTCTCTTTCTTGCCTAATTGCTCTGGCTAGTACTTCCAGTACTATATTAAATAGGAGTGGTGATAAAGGACATCCTTGTCTTGTACGCGATTTTAAAGTAAAGGCTTTCAATTTTTGGCCATTTAGTATGATGCTGGCTGTTGGTTTGTCATAAATGGCCTTTATTATATTGAGGTAAAGACCATTTATTCCAATTTTCTGTAAAGTTCTTATCATGAATAAATGTTGGACCTTATCGAAGGCTTTTTCTGCATCTATAGAGATGATCATGTGATTCTTATTTTTGGCTTTATTGATATGGTGGATTACATTTATTGATTTGCGTATGTTGAACCATCCTTGCATTCCTGGGATGAATCCCACTTGGTCATGGTGTATAATCTTCTTGATGATTTGCTGCATCCTATTTGCCAATATTTTATTGAGGATTTTTGCATCTGTGTTCATTAGGGAGATCGGTCTATAGTTCTCTTTTTCAGTTGGGTCTTTCTCAGGTTTTGGTACTAGAGTAATATTTGCTTCCAGGAATGACTTAGGAAGGATTGCTTCCCTTTCAATTTCATTGAATAGTTTGAGGAGTGTCGGCATTAGATCTTCTTTATATTTCTTGTAGAATTCTGCAGTGAATCCATCTGGGCCTGGGCTCTTCTTGGTGGGCAAGGACCCAATTACATTCTCAATTTCATTAGCAGAGATTGGGTTATTCAACAGTTTTATATCCTCTTGATCTAGCTTTGGTACTTCATATGCTTCTAAGAATCTGTCTATTTCTTCTGTGTTATCAAACTTTTGAGAGTAGAGGTTTTCGAAATAGGTGTTGATGATCCTCTGTATTTCTATTGGGTCTGTAGTGATTTCTCCTTTTTCATTTCTTATTGCATGAATTTGAGCTTTTTCTTTCCTTTTTTTAATAAGGTTGGCTAGGGGCTTATCAATTTTATTTATTCTTTCAAAGAACCAACTCTTTGATTCGTTGATTCTTTGGATTGTTTTCTTAGTCTCTATTGCATTGATTTCTGCTCTGATTTTTATAATTTCCTCTCTTCTTTTGGCTTTGGGCTTGACTTGCTCTTCTTTTTCTAGCTGTTTGAGGTGTAGCATCAAGTTATTTATTTGTATTCGTTCTGTTTTCCTGATGTGGGAACTCAGTGCAATAAATTTTCCTCTCAGAACGGCTTTCATTGCATCCCACAGATTCCGGTAAGTTGTATCTGCATTTTCATTTTCTTTTAGGTAATTGTTTAATTTCTTCTTTAATTTCTTCTGTGACCCACTGATTACTCAAGAGTGTGTTATTTAGTTTCCATGTGTTTGTGGAAGTTTTGCAGTATCCTTTGTCATTAATTTCTAATTTCAGAGTGCTATGATCCGATAATATGCAAGGGATGATTTCAACTCTTTTGCATTTGCTTAAATATGTTCTGTGAGCTAATATATGGTCTATTTTAGAAAATGATCCATGTACTGCTGAGAAGAATGTGTATTCTGATGTTGTTGGGTGGAACATTCTGTATATGTCTATCAAACCCATTTGTTCACAGGTGTGATTCAGTTCTGTTATTTCTTTGCTCATTTTCTGTCTGGTTGATCTGTCCCTTGGTGTCAGTGGTGTATTAAGGTCTCCTGTTACAATTGTGTTACTGATAATTTGAGTTTTCATTTCTGTTAATAATTGTTTTATATAACTGGGTGCTCTGGAGTTTGGTGCGTATATATTTAAGATAGTTATCTCTTCCTCTTGGAGTTTTCCCCTTACGAGTATGTAGTGACCTTCTTTGTCCTTTATGGTCATTGTTGGTTTAAAGTTCACGTTGTCTGCAAACAGAATGGCTACTCCTGCCTTTTTTTGGATTCCTGCTGCATGAAGAATTGTTTTCCATCCTTTGACTTTCAGTCTGTGAGTATCTTTCTGGGTTAGATGGGTTTCCTGTAAACAGCATATGGTTGGATTTTGTTTCTTGATCCATTCTGCTAGTCTGTTTCTTTTGATTGGTGCATTGAGACCATTTACATTAATGGTTATTACTGTTAAATGCTGGTTAATTGTAGGAATGTTATCTCTCTGCTGTTGCATCTTTATCTTTCTGTTCTGTTTAATTATTTGCTTTGCTTAGTGGTTTTTTCCTTTGTGTATCTAAACTGTCTTTCAATATTTTTTGCAGGGTTGGTTTGGTGTTCATGAAGTTCTTCAGCTGTTCTTTGTCATGGAAGTATCGTATTGCACCATCTATTTTGAATGATAGTTTTGCAGGATATATCAGTCTTGGTTGGAAATCATTTTGCTTTAGGATCTGGAATACTTCACTCCATGCTCTTCTTGACTTTATCGTTTGTGCTGAGAAGTCTGCTGTGATTCTGATAGGTTTTCCTTTATAAGTGATCTGTCTTTTCTCTCTGACAGCTTTTAATAATCTATTCTTGTGTTGGATTTCTGGGGTGGTGATTATTATATGTCTGGGTGTAGTTTTATTTTGGTTATGACTGTTTGGAGTTCTATATGCTTCACTGATCCTGATGTCAGTTTCTGATCTCATGCTTGGGAAATTTTCAGCTATTACTTCTCTAAATATCCTCCTGACATCCTTCATGTTGTCTCCCTCTCTTTCATTAATCCCTATCATTCTTATGTTATTCTTCTTTGCATCGTCTTGCAGTTGTTGAATTGTTGTTTCCTGGTTCCTTGTTATTTTCAAAAGATCTTTCCTTTCCTGTTCACTAGCTGCAATCCTGTCTTCAAGGTCTGAAATTCTATCTTCACTTTCATTAAGGCGGTTTTTACAACTTTCAGTGGAGTTTTTTATTTCCTGTATATCTCTGTGCATCTGCATTATGTATTCTGTTTGTTTCTTATATTGCTCGTCTAGGGATTCTATCTTTTTGTTTAGTTCCTCCAATTTTTTATCTGTGTTTTCTTTAGATATATTTAGAATCTCTTTCATTTCTTTTATCATTTCTTCTTTTATCTGGGAGATTATTTCGAGTTTGAATTTCTTTAAAGCTTCCTGGAGTTGCTTGTCAATTTCAGTGGCTATTGTGTCCGATATATGAGGTGGATGGGATATATTTTCTTCTATATACATCGCTCCTAGGGTTTCTTGAGATGGGCTGGAGGTTTGAGGTTTTAATTTGGTCTTTCATTTTGTCATTTTCCTATATTTCTGTGTTTCAAGTGTTATTTGAAAGCCTCCTCAGGATCTGTTGAAAATCCCCTTCTATGTTTGGAGGTACTGAGACTCTGGCACCGCGCTACCCCAAGCAATTGGGCCTACAGAACCAGTGGCCCTCCTCTGCCTGCTCAGAACTTCGCAGTTCCAGACAAGCTGGGCCTCAGGGACACTGTGCGCCCACCTGCCCCTTGGAAGCTCCACAGTTCTTCAATCGCAGCCGGGTTAGGGTACTCACCACAGGCCGCAGTGCTTCAGGAACCTGTGGACCCTCCCTGGTTGCAGAGATATCCAGAGTCCTCCAGACACGCAGAGAGGCAGGTGAGGGCACCCCAGATCTGCCCAGCTCCTCCTCTGCAGACATATGCCCAGGCGCGGCAGCTAAACAGGCTGGGCTAGGCTGATAGTGTGGGCCCGCCCATCCGTCGGCAGCTCAGCAGGTCTCCAAGTGAAGCTGGAATGGGGAGGCTGATATGGAAGCCTCAAACCCACCTCTCCCCTTCACTGCACCTGGAAGCCTGGGGGAACTCCAGCAGTCTGGGCGGAGATATCCAGAGTCCTCCAGAAATGCAGAGAGGCCGGTGAGGGCACCCCAGATCTGCCCAGCTCCTCCTCTGCCTCCTGTGCGGTTTGAGTCCTGTTCATGAATTCTTTACCTACTCCTATGTCTCCAAGGTTTCTGCCTAATTTGTCTTCCAATAGATTTAGTGTTTCTGTTTTAATATTCAGATCTTTGACCCATTTAGATTTTAATTTAGTACATGGTGATAGACTTGGGTCTAGCTTTAGTTTTCGGCAAATGGAGAACCAGTTTTTCAAGCACCATTTACTAAAGAGACTGTCGTTCTTCCAGTGAACCTGCTTGGCTCCTTTATCAAAGATAAGGTGGTTGAGTGTGCTCGTAGTTGTGGTTGTATCTTCTAACCTATTCCACTGATCTTCAGCTCTGTTTTGATTCCAATACCATGTTGATTTTACTACTGTTGCTTTGTAGTATAACTTCAAGTCAGGGATTGTGATGCCTCCTGCTTTGTCTTTGCTGCTTAGAATTGCCTTTGCGATTCTAGGTCTCTTCTGGTTCCAGATGAAATTTAGGAGTGATTTCTCTAGATCTATAAGGTATGTTGATGGAATTTCTATTGGGATTGCATTGAATCTGTATAACAGTTTTGGGAGAATGGCCATCTTCACAATGTTTGTTCTTCCTATCCATGAGCAAGGGATGTCTTTCCATTTTCTGAGATCATCTTCAATTTCCTTTTTCAGTGTATTATAATTTTCACTGTATAAGTGTTTCACTTCTTTTGTAAGAGTAATTCCTAAATATTTCATTTTTTTGCTTGCTAATGTGAATAGTCCAGTTTCTCTTATTTCCCTCTCTGTGATTTTGTTGTTTGTGTATAGGAATGCTATTGATTTCTGAGTATTGATTTTGTATCCAGCGACATTACTGAATTTATTTATTGTATCTAAGAGTCTTTCAATGGAGTTTAGGGGGTCTTCTATGTAGAGTATCATGTCATCTTCAAACAATGATAATTTAACTTCTTTTTTTCCTATCTTTACCCCTTTTATTTCTCTTTCTTGCCTAATTGCTGTGGCTAGTACTTCCAGTACTATATTAAATAGGAGTGGTGATAAAGGATATCCTTGTCTTGTGCCCGATTTTAAAGTAAAGGCTTTCAATTTTTGGCCATTTAGTATAATGCTGGCTGTTGGTTTGTCATAAATGGCCTTTATTATATTGAGGTAAAGACCATTTATTCCAATTTTCTGTAAAGTTCTTATCATGAATAAGTGTTGGACCTTATCGAAGGCTTTTTCTGCATCTATAGAAATGATCATGTGATTCTTATTTTTGGCTTTATTGATATGGTGGATTACATTTATTGATTTGCGTATGTTGAACCATCCCTGCATTCCTGGGATGAATCCCACTTGGTCATGGTGTATAATCTTCTTGATGATTTGCTGGATTCTATTTGCCAATATTTTATTGAGGATCTTTGCATCTGTGTTCATTAGGGAGATTGGTCTGTAGTTCTCTTTTTCAGTTGGGTCTTTCTCAGGTTTTGGTACTAGAGTAATATTTGCTTCCAGGAATGACTTAGGAAGGATTGCTTCCCTTTCAATTTCATTGAAGAGTTTGAGGAGTGTTGGCATTAGATCTTCTTTATATTTCTTGTAGAATTCTGCAGTGAATCCATCTGGGCCTGGGCTCTTCTTGGTGGGCAAGGACCCAATTACATTCTCAATTTCATTAGCAGAGATTGGGTTATTCAACAGTTTTATATCCTCTTGATCTAGCTTTGGTACTTCATATGCTTCTAAGAATCTGTCTATTTCTTCTGTGTTATCAAACTTTTGAGAGTGGAGGTTTTCGAAATAGGTGTTGATGATCCTCTGTATTTCTATTGGGTCTGTAGTGATTTCTCCTTTTTCATTTCTTATTGCATGAATTTGAGCTTTTTCTTTCCTTTTTTTAATAAGGTTGGCTAGGGGCTTATCAATTTTATTTATTCTTTCAAAGAACCAACTCTTTGATTCGTTGATTCTTTGGATTGTTTTCTTAGTCTCTATTGCATTGATTTCTGCTCTGATTTTTATAATTTCCTCTCTTCTTTTGGCTTTGGGCTTGACTTGCTCTTCTTTTTCTAGCTGTTTGAGGTGTAGCATCAAGTTATTTATTTGTATTCGTTCTGTTTTCCTGATGTGGGAACTCAGTGCAATAAATTTTCCTCTCAGAACGGCTTTCATTGCATCCCACAGATTCCGGTAAGTTGTATCTGCATTTTCATTTTCTTTTAGGTATTGTTTAATTTCTTCTTTAATTTCTTCTGTGACCCACTGATTACTCAAGAGTGTGTTATTTAGTTTCCATGTGTTTGTGGAAGTTTTGCAGTATCCTTTGTCATTAATTTCTAATTTCAGAGTGCTATGATCCGATAATATGCAAGGGATGATTTCAACTCTTTTGCATTTGCTTAAATATGTTCTGTGAGCTAATATATGGTCTATTTTAGAAAATGATCCATGTACTGCTGAGAAGAATGTGTATTCTGATGTTGTTGGGTGGAACATTCTGTATATGTCTATCAAACCCATTTGTTCACAGGTGTGATTCAGTTCTGTTATTTCTTTGCTCATTTTCTGTCTGGTTGATCTGTCCCTTGGTGTCAGTGGTGTATTAAGGTCTCCTGTTACAATTGTGTTACTGATAATTTGAGTTTTCATTTCTGTTAATAATTGTTTTATATAACTGGGTGCTCTGGAGTTTGGTGCGTATATATTTAAGATAGTTAGGGGCTGGGGGTTTAGCTCAGCGGCATAAGCACCTGCCTTGCAAGCAGGCGGTCGTGAGTTCGATCCCCGGTACCGATAAAAATGAAAAAGACAAAAAAAAAAAAAAAAAAAAAAAAAAAAAAGATAGTTATCTCTTCCTCTTGGAGTTTTCCCCTTACGAGTATGTAGTGACCTTCTTTGTCCTTTATGGTCATTGTTGGTTTAAAGTTCACGTTGTCTGCAAACAGAATGGCTACTCCTGCCTTTTTTTGGATTCCTGCTGCATGAAGAATTGTTTTCCATCCTTTGACTTTCAGTCTGTGAGTATCTTTCTGGGTTAGATGGGTTTCCTGTAAACAGCATATGGTTGGATTTTGTTTCTTGATCCATTCTGCTAGTCTGTTTCTTTTGATTGGTGCATTGAGACCATTTACATTAATGGTTATTACTGTTAAATGCTGGTTAATTGTAGGAATGTTATCTCTCTGCTGTTGCATCTTTATCTTTCTGTTCTGTTTAATTATTTGCTTTGCTTAGTGGTTTTTTCCTTTGTGTATCTAAACTGTCTTTCAATATTTTTTGCAGGGTTGGTTTGGTGTTCATGAAGTTCTTCAGCTGTTCTTTGTCATGGAAGTATCGTATTGCACCATCTATTTTGAATGATAGTTTTGCAGGATATATCAGTCTTGGTTGGAAATCATTTTGCTTTAGGATCTGGAATACTTCACTCCATGCTCTTCTTGACTTTATCGTTTGTGCTGAGAAGTCTGCTGTGATTCTGATAGGTTTTCCTTTATAAGTGATCTGTCTTTTCTCTCTGACAGCTTTTAATAATCTATTCTTGTGTTGGATTTCTGGGATGGTGATTATTATATGTCTGGGTGTAGTTTTATTTTGGTTATGACTGTTTGGAGTTCTATATGCTTCACTGATCCTGATGTCAGTTTCTGATCTCATGCTTGGGAAATTTTCAGCTATTACTTCTCTAAATATCCTCCTGACATCCTTCATGTTGTCTCCCTCTCTTTCATTAATCCCTATCATTCTTATGTTATTCTTCTTTGCATCGTCTTGCAGTTGTTGAATTGTTGTTTCCTGGTTCCTTGTTATTTTCAAAAGATCTTTCCTTTCCTGTTCACTAGCTGCAATCCTGTCTTCAAGGTCTGAAATTCTATCTTCACTTTCATTAAGGCGGTTTTTACAACTTTCAGTGGAGTTTTTTATTTCCTGTATATCTCTGTGCATCTGCATTATGTATTCTGTTTGTTTCTTATATTGCTCGTCTAGGGATTCTATCTTTTTGTTTAGTTCCTCCAATTTTTTATCTGTGTTTTCTTTAGATATATTTAGAATCTCTTTCATTTCTTTTATCATTTCTTCTTTTATCTGGGAGATTATTTCGAGTTTGAATTTCTTTAAAGCTTCCTGGAGTTGCTTGTCAATTTCAGTGGCTATTGTGTCCGATATATGAGGTGGATGGGATATATTTTCTTCTATATACATCGCTCCTAGGGTTTCTTGAGATGGGCTGGAGGTTTGAGGTTTTAATTTGGTCTTTCATTTTGTCATTTTCCTATATTTCTGTGTTTCAAGTGTTATTTGAAAGCCTCCTCAGGATCTGTTGAAAATCCCCTTCTATGTTTGGAGGTACTGAGACTCTGGCACCGCGCTACCCCAAGCAATTGGGCCTACAGAACCAGTGGCCCTCCTCTGCCTGCTCAGAACTTCGCAGTTCCAGACAAGCTGGGCCTCAGGGACACTGTGCGCCCACCTGCCCCTTGGAAGCTCCACAGTTCTTCAATCGCAGCCGGGTTAGGGTACTCACCACAGGCCGCAGTGCTTCAGGAACCTGTGGACCCTCCCTGGTTGCAGAGATATCCAGAGTCCTCCAGACACGCAGAGAGGCAGGTGAGGGCACCCCAGATCTGCCCAGCTCCTCCTCTGCAGACATATGCCCAGGCGCGGCAGCTAAACAGGCTGGGCTAGGCTGATAGTGTGGGCCCGCCCATCCGTCGGCAGCTCAGCAGGTCTCCAAGTGAAGCTGGAATGGGGAGGCTGATATGGAAGCCTCAAACCCACCTCTCCCCTTCACTGCACCTGGAAGCCTGGGGGAACTCCAGCAGTCTGGGCGGAGATATCCAGAGTCCTCCAGAAATGCAGAGTGGCCGGTGAGGGCACCCCAGATCTGCCCAGCTCCTCCTCTGCCTCCTGTGCGGTTTGAGTCCTGTTCATGAATTCTTTACCTACTCCTATGTCTCCAAGGTTTCTGCCTAATTTGTCTTCCAATAGATTTAGTGTTTCTGTTTTAATATTCAGATCTTTGACCCATTTAGATTTTAATTTAGTACATGGTGATAGACTTGGGTCTAGCTTTAGTTTTCGGCAAATGGAGAACCAGTTTTTCAAGCACCATTTACTAAAGAGACTGTCGTTCTTCCAGTGAACCTGCTTGGCTCCTTTATCAAAGATAAGGTGGTTGAGTGTGCTCGTAGTTGTGGTTGTATCTTCTAACCTATTCCACTGATCTTCAGCTCTGTTTTGATTCCAATACCATGTTGATTTTACTACTGTTGCTTTGTAGTATAACTTCAAGTCAGGGATTGTGATGCCTCCTGCTTTGTCTTTGCTGCTTAGAATTGCCTTTGCGATTCTAGGTCTCTTCTGGTTCCAGATGAAATTTAGGAGTGATTTCTCTAGATCTATAAGGTATGTTGATGGAATTTCTATTGGGATTGCATTGAATCTGTATAACAGTTTTGGGAGAATGGCCATCTTCACAATGTTTGTTCTTCCTATCCATGAGCAAGGGATGTCTTTCCATTTTCTGAGATCATCTTCAATTTCCTTTTTCAGTGTATTATAATTTTCACTGTATAAGTGTTTCACTTCTTTTGTAAGAGTAATTCCTAAATATTTCATTTTTTTGCTTGCTAATGTGAATAGTCCAGTTTCTCTTATTTCCCTCTCTGTGATTTTGTTGTTTGTGTATAGGAATGCTATTGATTTCTGAGTATTGATTTTGTATCCAGCGACATTACTGAATTTATTTATTGTATCTAAGAGTCTTTCAATGGAGTTTAGGGGGTCTTCTATGTAGAGTATCATGTCATCTTCAAACAATGATAATTTAACTTCTTTTTTTCCTATCTTTACCCCTTTTATTTCTCTTTCTTGCCTAATTGCTGTGGCTAGTACTTCCAGTACTATATTAAATAGGAGTGGTGATAAAGGATATCCTTGTCTTGTGCCCGATTTTAAAGTAAAGGCTTTCAATTTTTGGCCATTTAGTATAATGCTGGCTGTTGGTTTGTCATAAATGGCCTTTATTATATTGAGGTAAAGACCATTTATTCCAATTTTCTGTAAAGTTCTTATCATGAATAAGTGTTGGACCTTATCGAAGGCTTTTTCTGCATCTATAGAAATGATCATGTGATTCTTATTTTTGGCTTTATTGATATGGTGGATTACATTTATTGATTTGCGTATGTTGAACCATCCCTGCATTCCTGGGATGAATCCCACTTGGTCATGGTGTATAATCTTCTTGATGATTTGCTGGATTCTATTTGCCAATATTTTATTGAGGATCTTTGCATCTGTGTTCATTAGGGAGATTGGTCTGTAGTTCTCTTTTTCAGTTGGGTCTTTCTCAGGTTTTGGTACTAGAGTAATATTTGCTTCCAGGAATGACTTAGGAAGGATTGCTTCCCTTTCAATTTCATTGAAGAGTTTGAGGAGTGTTGGCATTAGGTCCTCTTTGTATTTCTTGTAGAATTCTGCAGTGAATCCATCTGGGCCTGGGCTCTTCTTTGTAGGTAATGACTTAATTACATTTTTGATTTCATGAATAGAAATTGGGTTATTCAGCAGTTTTACTTCTTCTTGATGTAGCTTTGGTACTTCATATGCTTCTAGAAGTCTGTCTATTTCTTCTATGTTATCTAACCTTTGAGAGTAGAGGTTTTTGATATAGGTGTTGATGATCTGTATTTCTATTTGGTCTGTAGTGATTTCACCTTTTTCATTTCTTATTGCATGAATTTGAGCTTTTTCTTCCCTTTTTAAAATAAGGTTGTCTAGGGGCTTATCAATTTGATTTATTCTTTCAAACAACCAACTCTTTGATTCATTGATTCTTTGTATTGTTTTCTTAGTCTCTATTGCATTGATTTCTGCTCTGATTTTTATAATTTCCTCTCTTCTTTTGGCTTTGGGCTTGACTTGCTCTTCTTTTTCTAGCTGTTTGAAGTGTAGCATCAAGTTATGTATTTGTATTTGTTCTGTTTTCCTGATGTGGGAACTCAGTGCAATAAATTTCCCTCTGAGGACAGCTTTCATTGCATCCCACAGATTCCGGTAAGTTGTATTTGTGTTTTCATTTGTTTGTAGGTATTGTTTAATTTCCTCTGTGACCTACTGATTACTCAAGAGTGTGTTATTCAGTTTCCGTGTGTTTATGGGATTTTTGCAGTATCTTTTATCATTAATTACTAATTTCATAGTGCTATGATCTGATAACATGCAGGGGATGATTTGAACTCTGTTGCATTTCTTTAAATATGTTCTATGAGTTAATATATGGTCTATTTTAGAGAATGACCCATGTACTGCTGAGAAAAATGTGTATTCTGTTGTTGTTTGCGGAATACTCTGTATATGTCTATCAATTCCATTTGTTCCCAGGTGTGATTCAGTTCTTTTATCTCATTGCTGATTTTCTGTCCTGTTGATCTGTCCATTGGTGTCAATGGTGTGTTAAAATCTCCTGTTATAATTGTATTACTGCTAATTTGGTTTTTCATTTCTGATATTACTTGTTTTATATAACTGGGTGCTTTTGAATTTGGTGCATATATATTTAAGATAGTTATCTCTTCCTCTTGAAGTTTTCCCATAACCAGTATGTAGTGACCTGCTTTGTCTCTTCTGATCATTATTGGTTTGAAGTTCACATTGTCTGCAAACAGAATAGCTACCCCTGCTTTTTTTTTTTTTTTTTTTTTTTGGGTTCCTGCTGCATGAAGTATTGTTTTCCATCCTTTGACTTTCAGTCTGTGGGTATCCTTTTGGGTTAGATGGTTGTCTTGTAGGTAGCATATGGTTGGATTTTGTTTCTTGATCCATTCTGCCAGTCTATTTCTTTTAATTAGTGCATTGAGACCATTTACGTTAATGGTTATAAGTGTTATATATTGGTTTATTAGTGACATGTTATATTTCTGCTGTTGCATCTTTATCTTTCTGTTCTATTTAATTGTCTGCTTTGTTAAGTGGTTTTTTCTTAAGTGTATCTAGAATGTCTTTCAGTATTCTTTGCAGGATTGGCTTGGTGATCATGAATTTCTTCAGCTGTTCTTTGTCATGGAAGTATCTTATTTCTCCATCAATTTTGAAGGACAGTTTTTCAGGTTACATCAGTCTAGGTTGGAAATCATTTTCCTTTAGGATCTGAAATACTTCACTCCATGCTCTTCTTGCCTTTATTGTTTGTGTTGAGAAGTCTGCTGTGATTCTGATAGGTTTTCCTTTATAGGTGATCTGTCTTTTATCTCTGACAGCTTTTAATATTCTATTCTTTTGTTCAATTTCTGGAATGGTGATTATTATATGTCTGGGTGTAGTTTTATTTTGGTTACGACTATTTGGAGTTCTATATGCCTCATCGATCCTGGTATCAGTTTCCAATTTCATGTTTGTGAAGTTTTCAGCAATTACTTCTCTAAATATCCTCTTGACATCCTTTGTATTGTCTCCTTCTTTTTCATTTATCCCTGTCAACCTGATGTTTTTTTTTCTTTCTGTCATCTTGCAGGTGTTGTATTGTTATTTCTTGATTTCTTGTTATTTTTAAAAGATCTTTCCTTTCCTGTTCACTGGCTGCAATCTTGTCTTCAAGGTCCGAAATTCTATCTTCTCATTCAGGCGGTTTTGAAAAATATGGAACGCTTCACGAATTTGCACGTCATCCTTTCGCAGGGGCCATGCTAATCTTCTCTGTATCGTTCCAATTTCAGTATATGTACTGCCGAAGCAAGCACCATATTTAATTTCTTGATGATAGCCATTTTTCTGAAGTAATTTGGAATCACAAAGTTGCTTTAATTGGCATTTCTCTAATAGACATATTGCACATTTTATTGGCTATTTATACTTTAAGTTTTAAGGAGAATAAACCTAACAAAATAAAACAGAATAAAGCCAATTAAAACAAAAAGGTGAAAGTGTTATAAAACTTCAAAACAGGATAATAGGAAATCAATAATGGCTACCATAATGCCTCTTGTTAACTTCAAAATTGCTGCTCATATCATTAGACATAGTAAAACCAAATAAAACAGAACATTGAATATAACAAAATAATAAAACAGAACAATATTGGGTTTCAAAAGTGAGACAGTAGGGAATTCCCATATTTGCTATAGAGTATACTGTTGCCCACTTACTAGATGCTCAGACTGCTGGCCTTAGGCCTGCAAAGGCCAGCAAATTCAATCAAACCACACAAGCATTACATTATTTTTGTACTGGTTGTGAACATGAATATATGTGTATCACTGTCATATTATGTCTTTAACTTTTTCAAGAAGGCGCTGAGAAAGGATACAACTGGGCTGAATGGAATTTCAACTAAGCCTGTTCTCTTCATCCGCTGGTTGCTTCTGAGAGTGGGGTAGGTTTGAGAGGGAAGGCATGGTGCTCTTGTCTCAACCTGTGTGCTGATTGGCTCACAGGAAGGATGAATTGGCTTCTTGTTATATTCCTCCCAGGCCCAGTATGTCTCTCTTTGTACTTCTTTTTTTGAGACAGGGTTTCTTTATGCAGTTCAGGCTGGCCTTGAGCTCATTTTGTAGCTCAGGTTGGTCTTGAACTCACAACAATCCTGCCTGAGCCTCCCAAGTGCTGGTATCACAGGTGTGAGCCACCATGCCCTGCTTTATGTGTACTTCTTATAGAAGTGTCTGTTCATTTCAGTTGTCCATTTTTTGATTTTTTATTGTGATGGGATCTGATATTCTTGAGTTCTTTACACATTTGCATATTATTAGTTCTCTGTATGAGGAGCAGCTGGAAATTCTTTTCTCCATACTATAGGTTATCTCTTTAGTCTGTTGATCCTTTCTTTTACTATTTGTTATCCCATATGCTGATTCTCAGTACAATTTTGTGCCCTTGGGAGCTCTTCACAAAGTCCTTGCCTATTCCTACGTCTTTAAGTTTTTATTATCCCATCTGCTGATTATGTACTTCATCCTCAACCACATCAGTTGTTTACAGACTCAAAAATCTTTTTTTAATGGAAAAAAAGTAAAACATAATTGCACAACAAAATAATAGGAGAATATCAACAGTTAATACATTGCATATTGTTATCTTTAAAGTAGTTACTCAGAGTACAAGATATGGGCATAAAAATTTTTGGGTCAGCATTAGCACAAACCTTCCTTTTCAGTGGATTGAGATCCTAATAGTATAACTGATTTGCAATTTTATCCCTTTTCCCTTCCTTCCTTTCTGCTTCCCACCCTCCTAGTTCCTTTTCCCTTGGGAACAATTTCTTCCCATTTCACAGTATCTGTTGTACAGTTTAGACCGTTTTCACTGTTTCATTTCTCACACTAGGGGGATAATGTAATATTTACACATGTGATTTAATTCATTTTTATGAGTGTGGCCTCAATTGGCATCTGTTTACCTATAATAGTTTTAAATTCATCCTTTTTGACAGAGAATATTCCATTGTATAAAAATACCAGTTTTTATCCATTGCTCAGTTGATAGGCATTTGGTTTGTTTCCAAGATTTCATTACTACAAATTGTGCTGCTGTGCACATAGATGCGCATATGTCGCTGTGGTACAATGTTTTTAATTCTTAATTCTTCTGGGAAGATACCCAGAAGAGCAATTGCTGGGTTGAATGGGACCTCTAATTCTAGTTTTTTGAGGAATCTTTATATTGATCTCCATCAGTGAAGGGTTCCTTTCTCCTCACAGCCCTTTCAAGCATTTGTTATTTATTGATTTCTTGATGGCAACCATTATTCCTGGAGTGAGATGGAATCTCAGTGTTGTTTTAATTGGCATTCATCGAGTGACCAATGATGTTGAAAAATTTTCCACCCATGCATTTTCCATTTTTTCATCTGAAAAATGTGTGTTCATCTCAGATGCCTATTTTTGGATTGGGTCTGTGAATGTGAGGGGCCTGATTTTTTTCAATTTTTTGTATATTCTATGTATAAGACTTTTGTCTGAGGAACAATTGGCTGATTTTTCCACACTTTGTGGGTTACTTGTTCATTTACTCTGTTGATGATTTCTTTTTAATTGCAAAAGCTTTTTTTTAAAAAATGAGATCCAAGTTGTTCATTCTTTGAAGTACTTCCCATGTAGTTTGAATTTTGTTCATGAACTCTCTGCCCATATGTGTCTTCAAGATTTCCACCTATCTTTTCCAGTATATCTAGTGTTTCTGTTTTAATATTTAGATCTTTGATCCATTTTTACCTTAGTGCCTGGTGATAAATGTGGGTCAAGTTTTAGTCTTTGACATGTGGAGAGCGAGTTTTTCTAGTACCATGTATTAAAGAGGTTATTTTTCTCCCAGTGAACTTGTTTGGCCTCTTTGTCAAAGATAAGGTGGTTGACTGTGCTCATAGTTGTGTGTAAATCTTCTGTTCCACTGATCCTCAGGTATTTTTTTTTCCAGAACCATAATGATTTTTATCACAGTAGCTTTGCAGTATAATTTCAAGTCAATGATTGTGATGCTTACTGTCTTTCACTGTTGCCCAGAATTGCTTTTGCTCTTCTGAGTCTCTTGGTTTCAAATGAACTTTAGGAATATTTTCTCTAGTTTTGTAAGGTATGCTAATAGTATTTTGATTGGTGGTGTAGTCAGGGTTTGCAAGGAAAACAATTTAATATAGGACACATAATTTATAGAATTATTTTATAGCAGTCACCCAAAGAATCAAATACAAAATGTGCAGGAAATATGTCCTTGATCCGGCCTGCGGATCAGTCTGTAGGCCTCGCCTGGAGAGGGGACGGGGATGGAGGGCTGGGCAAGAGAAAAGAGAGACAAGGACAAGATGACCAATTCCAATCAAGTCCCATTTATTAAGGAAGTGTACATGGCTTATATAGAGTCAAAGGGGATGTGGCTTCACAACATGGGCCGGCTTGGATCTCCTCATAAGTCTGGGCCTATCAGACTAGCAGGAAGTCATACATAGGCACATAGGTAAGTGGAAGTGATGTCAACAAGAGGGGATATATGGGAAATGTGGGCTGAAGCGGGAAGGTGCTTATGTCATGTGCATTCTAGGCAAGGGGAGGGTCATGGGAAATGTAGGCTGACACACAAAAGGCCTTCAGATGGGAGGGGCAGGACAGCGGCAGCCATTCTGAGCCGCTCCCTACATGTCCTCACACTAATACGGTGACAATGAGGTCCCAAGTTCCTCCAAAGATGAGAAAATCTGAGTTTATAGCAGGAAGCCAGCATGAGGAGTTCTTCAGGAGATTCAACAGCACACTATCTTACCCTCTGGAGCCATGAAGTGATGATTCGAGTAATAATCAGAGCTTCCCCAAAGTAAACCACCCCCATTCTCAACAAACACAAGATGCCAAGCTTCTCTGTCAATGAGAACTGCCAAGTTCATATCAGGAAAGAAGCTGGACAAGCTCCTCCAGGAGAACCAACAACACAACACTTCCTTCCCTGTTGTCCTTTTTTCATGTTGTTAGCAACAATCCTCAGGTGGGCCCTCAGCACCCAGCAGCACCACGCTGATTCAGTTCAGCTGGTTGTTTCAAGATGACCACCAGTTGTCAATCCACCACAATCAGTATTGCATTAAATCCATATAACAGTTTTAGGAGTATGACCATTTTCATAATGTTGGTTCTTCCTAACCATGAGCAAGGGATATTTTTCCACTTTCTGATATTCTCTTCGATCTCCTTTTAAAGAGTACTGTACTTTTGAATACATAGATCTTTTCTTGGATCTAGCTTTATTATGATACCAAAATAGGACAAGAACTCAACAAATAATTAAAGTTACAGGCTAGTGTTATTAAGGTTGTTGTCAAAATCCTGCCAAAATACATGTAAACTAATAAAAGTCACAAAAGAGGTCACTCATCATGACCAAGTGTGGTTCTTCCAAGACATGCAAGGGTAGCTCATCATTTGTAAATAAAGAAATTAATAAATAGAAAATACCACATACACTGAAGGGCAAAAAAATCACATAACCAACCATCTTTTTGTTTATTTGTTTGAAACATTGTCTCAATATGCAGTTCAGGCTGGCCTTGAACTCACTTTGTAATCTAGCCTGACCTCAAACATAGAAATCCTCCTGCCTCACCCTCCTGAGTGCTGGCATTAAGGGTGTGCACCACCACATCTAACATCATAATCATCTCAATAGGTGTAGAAGAGAGCTCTGAGAAATTTCAAACATCCCTTAATGTTAAAAACTCTGATAAGAATATATACACAAAGACCTTACCTCAAACTGATATTGGCCACTTATGACAAACACACTCTGAATTCTACATCCTTATTTCTTTACACTGAATTATCATCAGTCTCTTGGAATTTCTTGTTTCCTGACTGTAGTTGACAAAGTTTTATGTATTTTTTATCTTCTTGGCATTTTGAGACAGGGTACTTTGAGATGGGGTTTTTGAGACAGGGTAGTTCAGGCTGGCCATGCACTGACTGTGTAGCCCAGGCTGCCTTCCAACTCTCAATGGTCCTCCTATTTTACCTCCTGAGTGCCCCAGGTTACAGGCACAAACCACCACACCTAGATTTTGCCAATGTTTTTATAGCATTAAGCATTCTTGTGTAATGGTTTTGTTCCTCTGGTTAATGCTTAATTTCAAAGAGAATTTTTTATTTATATCAAATGTTGAATGATGGTATATCACTTTTCCTATTTTTTTTTTGGCTCAGCTTTGGATTTCTATTATGCTGCTGAATTTTCCTATGGGACTATTTTCTGATTCTGAATTTATCTTAGTAGTTTAGGTCAAGAAGTACACTTTTCCCATGGTTACTCCACAAAATGTCAGTCTTCTATTTTCTAGACTCCATGGATATGCTACTTTGTACAGCTAAATGTACATTGCAGAGAGGTTTAAGTGAAGAATGACTGAAGTGAGATAATCTTGGTTTATCTGGGTGACTTACTGTGGTTGTGACAATGCAAGGAGAGATGAAAGTGATACTTCTTGAATGAAGTGAAGAGGCCATTCAGGATTGCAGGCAGCTTCTGAAACCTAGAACTTTCTGCCCATAGAAAATGAGAATCACTGAGAGGGCTGATGGAGCAAAGGGGGCTGAAGGAAGATAAGCCATTGGTTGAGTCTCATGGTAACTACCAGACAGGAAACGCAATTTGACCTTAAAAGATGTGATAAGTTTAACACACAATGGGAGGTAAAATACAATAAGCTCTAGTGACAACTACACCTATAGTCTGTGGCTTGTTCATGTATTCACACAGTGGATGTGAGGTTGGTAGGACAACTGTCTCCCATCAACTAATTGATGGGCTGCAGCTGAAGTTTAAATTATACAGGTCATAGATAGTCAAAAAGACAGACTGGGAGCTGGCACAGAATCATGAAGAAAGAGACTGTCAGCTCCAAGAAAAGAAATACTGATGAAGACCCGGTTTTGTGTGGTCAAAGCTGACTCCCACCTGACAGAGAAGTGATGAACAAGAGTAGCAGAGGAGACAGGTTGGCTTTGGAAGACACATGAGAATGTTTCTAGTAGCAGGAGAAATTCACTAAGTACTAGAACTATTTGCATTTATGATGTATTCTCAAATTACACCACACTATGCATCTAATGTATCTTTCAGGATAATTTAATCAGTAATTCAATATAAAATTTACTGATTTTCATGAGAGAAGCATAGTTGTAAGCATAATCCTCTCTGGTACTACCATATCCTCAGGCTTAGGGAGATTAAAAAATGTACTATGCCTACACACATCAAGGGATATCCTTTGTTTCATTCTATCATCTGTCTACACTTTTGGATGAAGTACAAGATATGAAAGTTCAAGTTCATGTCATTAACTTAAGGAATAGATTTAGCAATCCTGCAGTGAATACTGTTGGGGCCTTAGAACTCTGCGATGTCATCCATAGGTCACAGAACACTGCTGAGACCTTAGTGATAACTGCTATCTAACGCCACACTGAACATTAGAGAGGACAGTGATCTGGTGAACACATAGTGTCTTTTGTTATTTGTTTTTTGATTGTATAAATTTCATTCATTAATACTAATTCTCTGAGAGAGACTCAGATAGAATCTTAATTGATATTACTTTAGTAATTCTCCAAGGAGTCGAACTATGAAGCACAAAGAGAAGAAGAAAACCCTGGGGAGGAAATTGTTACAACGACCTGGGAAAAAGTCAAAATATAGAAGAGGTATGAGTTAGTATATTCTTGGGGAATATGGAACCAGGATTTGCCTTCTAAAAAGAGAAAGGAATTAATTTCTAGTTTTTGATACAGGGGCACTAGAAAGAAAGATAAAGAATGAGAAGAGAAGTGGCTCAGAGGGAACGGGAGCCATATGTACTGTTCCTGAAGGTCCATGTAGTCTGATAAGAGAAGGCTCGGGTCTTTTTGCTTTGTTCCTTAGGACTGGGTCACTCTGTCACATATATAGTTCAGACAACTTTTTCTCTTAAAAATGAGTTTTCTGTCATTTTCCTTTTTCCTAAGGGCATTGGGGAAGTACAGGAAATTTTAAGTTTTGACAGTACTTTTCATCTCTTGATGAAGAAACTGTAGTTCATAGAATTGAAGCAAACATTTTTTAAAATTTTAAATGTGTGTGCCTGAATGATTATCAAGTCATAACTTTTTACTCAGGAGTAAAAAAATCTAGTATGAGAATGTAGACCTCTTTGTAAAATGTGAGAAACAAACACATGTGTGCACACACACACATACACATATTCATTCACACGCATACTATTTAATCATGAATTATGAATTAAAAAGATAAGATGTGGCCCTTTATGGAAAAATTGTGAGCTAACAGTTGTGTTACCTTGGAGACTAACAGTAACAAATGACTCGTATAAGGAATACCCTTGTTCAGTGTTGAGATAGGCAGAGAGGGGCCAAACCCACATTCTCACAATTCTCAGTCTGATATTCACAACAGATATTAAGCGGTTTTTTTTTTGATGACTTTTATAGCAATGCCTGGAGTGTGAGTTTGTCTTTATTTTACCTTAAATCAGCACATATTGAAATGTCAGTTGTAAACTATGAAATATGGAAAGCTCATATTCACACTTATTCATAGGCACACAAAACACACAAACAAAATACAAAAACAGACCATAAGACAACAAATACTTTCTTTGAACATAGTTATCCACTAACTACGTGCAAAGTCTCATTATTGGCCTTCCCAAAGCAGCTTACAACCTGGCTCCATCAGAATACAATAAGCTCTAGTGACAACTACACCTATAATCTGTGGCTTGCTCATGTGTGCACACAGTGGATATGAGGTTGGTAGGACAACTGTCTTCTATCAACTAATTGATGGGCTGGTGCTGAAGAAAACATTGTCATAATTAACATGTAGCTTTCACAGAGAACCCAGGGTTATCAATGTCTCAGTCAGGTGGAAAGTGGAAAAGGAAAGTCCATGGAGAGATACAGCTGTGTCTA
Organism: Cavia porcellus; assembly: GCF_034190915.1. NCBI lineage: Eukaryota > Metazoa > Chordata > Mammalia > Rodentia > Caviidae > Cavia > Cavia porcellus. The sequence goes on from NW_026947506.1 coordinate 19,981,653, forward strand.
TGGCCACAGAGGTGGTATATGTCACGTCTCATTTTCCTTTGTAGGAAATGTAATTGCAAGATCAGAGCTAACTGCAGTGGTCTGTCCAAGTTCAAATGAGTAAGCAAGCAGTCTCTCCATCACTGATACACTGTGCAGGTGTAATGATCTGTAACAAGTAATGACAGAATAAACATTGCTCTACATTTAAAATTTTACTAATAGGAGCCATAATGTTTACCTTTGAGAATGGAGGTAATGTATAATCAATGAACATGTCAAATGGTAGAGTCCTTATTTGCTTAACATTGTCTTTGTTAATTTTCGTTCAATTTCTCAGGAAAGTTGGATTTTCCAGATGTTCTGCAAAATAGGGCCAAATGCAAGATGGCTCTAATGCAAGATGACCAAGCGGCAGACAGTTCTCCCTCCACCCTGGAGGACTTCTCCTATGGAAGCAAATTCCTGGATGCAGGTATGGAGGCTTTATTGACCAGGGTGCAGAAGGGAAGGTAGAGTCTGGGTATATTCCAGAATTGAGATGATTGCTTCTGAGCATCAGTTGATACAAGGATGCTCAGTCAGGAAGAAGCTGAAAATAATTAACAGTGGAAACAAAAAAAGTCAAAGGGACAACACATGAAAGAACTGAAGAAGGCCAAATCATTATAAGATTGGGTTCTGCTCAAGAAATCATGGTAGAGTGTGTGAGTCACATAGGAAGAGAAAGACCCAGGGAGGAACACGGTAGACGGACAGGAATGCACAAAGACCCTGATAGCTTAAAAGAAGCCCAGTTTAAAAGGAACATCAAAAGATCTGACTCAAGACACATTAAAGAGATACTGAATCCGTGAACACAGCACCTCCGTGTATTGTCCTAGCCAGCACTCACCATGTATTCCTACACAGACCCTTGTACACTGCTACCACTTCTCTCACTTCCTTGCAATCTCCCACGTGCACATGAATTCTACATTGTTATTTACCCAGTTATACAAATTGTAATATTTATTCTGACTTTAGATGACCCTACATTTATTATCTTGATTTTTGTCTAAGTTTGTATAAATAGAAGTGCAAAATGTGTACTTTTTGTCTGGGTCTTTTCACTCATCCTTGCACTTATGACTGTTATCCATGTGACATATGATGATAGTGTGTATACTGGCATTACTGCATATATTCCATTGCATGAAGAAAAAGAATTTACTCATGGATCATACTTCGTTGGCCACGAAGATTGCCTCCATTAAGGAGAGGAAGGTGGTACTTTGCTATATTCAATTTTGATTGTTAACTATATTTTAGTGTATTAATACCTTTTTGCTTGCTGAAATTCTCAGAACTACTATATACCTATGTTAACCAATTCACAACTTAATCTTTTGTTTTCTAATGCAAACATTCATATCCCTTTAATCTTTTATAATCTTCATGGTAGCCTAGGATATTTTATATACCTTTTAAAAATATTTTATTTTAAAAACAAAGGATAGAAATGATACAGAATTTCAAAACAATTAGTAGGAAATTAACATTAGTTAATATATTGCATATTTTTATTTTAGGAGTGGTGGTTCAGTTTACAAGATTTAGGGATTAAAAATGATCAGATGACCAATGAAAGTACAACCTTTTTTTAATGAACTGACAGATTAGTAGTATAGTTATCTATCTTGTATCTTATATACATGCCCACATATACGTACACCTATGTACATATAATCTCTTCCCTTCTTTTTCTCCTTTCATCCCACTTGTTCTTTCCTTTTGAGCACTTTCTTTCCCTTTCATTTTCACAGTATCTGTTGTACATTTTGCATCTTATTACTCTTTCAGTTTTTTTACCCTAGCGAGACAATGCAGTATTTACACGTGAGTTTGATTTATTTCACTTATGAATATGGTCTCAAGTTGCATCCATTTACCTATAAAAGCCTCAAGTATATCATTCTTTATTTCTGAGTAGTACTACATTGTATGGGAAGCAGGTAGAAGACAGTGAAGCAGCAAGCAAAAGCCACAGCAGTATCAGTATCAGGCCTGCCTTTCCTCTCTCCCTTTATATTCCACTCAGGCTGTAAACCTGTTGGTTCATGTCATCCACACCCAGGAGGGGCATCCACTATCTACCTCCTTAGTCCAGGCTTCATTCCCTTAATCTACATTCACACATCCTATCGCAGCCATCTTTGAAACTCCATACCTGTGGCTGCATGAGGCTTTGGAGGGAACATCTAGATACAATCCACAACATGATCTAATGATTTTATCTTTGTATGTAGCTAGCCATCATTCTATCCATATTCACCTCACCACCTCTCACCAAAATGAATGAGCTGAGTTGCATAATTCTTCATAAAACTTGTACTCCATACCTTTATTTGTACAATTTATTTCCATTAAACTGAGCCAATAGTAGTAGTAATAGTAATAACTGTTAGTGAATATATAAAATATTTTAAGCATTGTCATGTTCCCAATATTCCATACACATTTGGAATTCTAATAACTATTACTTACAGAATTACCGTGGGTGGTATCAAGGCTAGAAACGTGTGTGTTCTGGAGTGATAGAGAACCTAGGCTATGCTGTGTATCAGTGTTTCCTGTTCCTGCTTCTCTAACTCCCCAGAATTGGAACACTCTCCAGAGCATGCCTCTGAGACACATGAGGTGATTCAAAGCTCAAGTCTGGATGCAGGAGAGACTTTGTCAACCTCAGAACATTTGCCCTGCATTTCTTCTTCAAGCACGCACTTTCCTGTGGACCAGGATGGTAAGGCAGACACAAAGGTGACCTCAGCGAGGACAACAGGTGCAGCTGAGCGGCCTCCCACCCTACTCACTTCACCTTTCCTTCACATCCAGGGCAGGGCCTCAGGGAAGAGGGATGAAGACTGACTCCTCTGGGAGGGGGACAGATAGGAAATCTGCCTTGCAGAGGAGGCAAAGCTCCTCAGCACACATTCCACATGGACACAGAGGCGGATGGGTGTGAAGTGGGGGCCCATGTGGAGGTGTGCAGGGGATGGGATCAGAGCCTCCCTCTCAGATCAGTGCACACTCAGCTCACACTAACTTGTGATACTGTTCATACTAAGTACAAGCACATTTCTCACCTTTTTTACCTTTTTTTTTTTACAACTGTCTCTTGCCTTGTCCCAGCTCCTATCAGCATTACTAGGTATGGCCTTACACCTGCATTCTTACAGTCATTCTCAGACTCACCCCTAATACCTCAATCAGTAAAACAATAGCACATCACCACACATGGTACCTGTTTTAACTCCTTAATGCTAATGGTAGACAAAACACTAGAGAACTCTTGTGCTTTCACTGTGTGTTTTTCTCACCTTAGCACCACATCTTCCGCCACGGCTTCAAACTTTCACAGAGCTCCATGTGCTGAGGACATAAAAACTCTCCCTGTAACATGGAAGGCTGCTGTTACAGCGTCTGCCAACACTCATCACTCACACAGCGGATCACATGTGCTGTCATACAATATCACATGTGCAGAAACACACTCAGTCCTATCTGCTTTTGCCAGTACCAGAAACATTCACTAAATATATATCATGATACATATATACATATATATATGTATATAAATGCATTTTTTCTACAAGATGCCCCACACACCCATTTTCCAAGAGGACATAACTGTATACACATAACACGCCACACATAGATTTCTCAATATCACAGATATCTCCTGTTCCCACACCTGCGGATATTCTCATGGACAGCTCATCTCCTTAGCTTTGAACCTTTCTTTTCTACATACCAATATACTACCTCAATGTGTTCTAGGTCCGGGATCTTCCAAGGTGCTTTCTAATCAAGATCCAATGGAGACGCAGAATTGCCCTTTCATGCCGCATTCTGATTTACTTTCCTCCTTGTCCAGTAACCCCTCAGTGTCTGTAGCAGGTACTGAAAAGGAAAGAATACTGAATGTTTACTACAAGCCTGTCAGAGTGAAGAGGGGTGTGGCTGCTTTGGAGGATACAGAAGATTTGGAGCCTCCTGCAAAAATGATAAAAATAGGAAATGTTGTCTGTCAGGAGAGGAACCCTCCAGAAATCAGCTTCTCTTCCATGAGCCTCACAAGTATCCTAAGTCTGCGTGATGGTGGCTTGGATAGTGAACGGCAAGGAGAAAGAGAAGAGGCTGAGAAGCCACCTGAGAATCTGGCCCTAGAGGCGGGTCCCAGTGCCACGGCACCTGCAGAACTGGAGCACATGTATAGTGGCTTTGGGTGCATGGGCTGCCTCCAGGTCTTCCCTAATTTGCAGATGCTCAAGAAACACCTGGAGGATGGGGAGGAGGAGGCTGGTTCATGCATTAATCTTGGCTTTCCCGAAACGAATAACAGCAAGATCTCAAAGAGCATGGAGGCAAATACAACAGCATATGGAGATGATATGGAGATGGCTTTATGGGTCTTGGCATTTTATGCTTTTTGTTTCTTTTTGTATTATTATTATAATAAATAGAAACTAAATCATTTGTCCATGTCTGTAAATAATAAATGAGAGCCACTAACTGAAGAGGGCATCTGAAAGCCTTTTCATCCACAGAATAGCAGGAAGAATCGGCACCTTCACACTTTGCTTAATTTTTTTATCATCTCTGCCCCTTCAGCCATTTCATTCTGATGTTTCCAGAGTGAGATTCAAAGTTCAGTTTTATAATTCAATTTTATTAGTGCATGTAGTGGTACACGAAGTTTACACTTGGTGTTCAGAGTTAGTATATGTGCATAACACATCTTAGTTCCTTTTCATCCCCTCTCTCGCTTTTCCCTCCCTCCTTTCTCCATCTTTTGATATCCTTCACATTTTAATTTTAATTATTATTTTGGTACTGGGAATCAAACTCATGACCTCATGCTTGCCAGGCCAGTGCTGTGCCACTGAGCCATGTCCATGGCCCCTTTCACTTTTTAAAAAGATCTACCTCCCACATCCAACCATCTATTTTTATTTTGTTCTTTATTTATACTTTGGAGTTCTCACACAAAAGAAACCATGTGATATTTAAGCTTATGTATTTGATATATTTCACTCAACATCATAGTCTCAAGGTACATCCATTTTTGTAGAAATGACTCAGGTTTATAGCAGAGTAGTACCCCACTCTGATTAAAAACTACATTTTCTATTTTATACTAAAATGCTATAATTAAAACTACTTGTTTTTAAACATTTTATTTATGTCCAATTTAGGTATACATTATGATCACATTCATTACACAGAATTTGCATCTGTATATGATGTATCTTGATCCCTCTTTTTCCCCATTTTCATCTCCTCCTTTCAGACCCTGGTCCTCTGATTGTTTACACAGCTGTGTTTTCATTTGATCCTCCTCTCCTGTTTTTTCTTTTCTTTCCTTCCCTTGCTTGCCCCCTTCCCTAGTTCCCTGTTCAGTTTTAATAAACAGTTCTTCCTATTTCACAGTATATATTGTATATTTCAGTTTTTATTTATAATTTGTTTCTTACATGAGAGATAATGTGATACTTACACACATGTCAGTTTATTTCACTGATGATCATAGTTTCAAGAACCATCCATTTAGCTACACATGTCTCAAATTTGTCCTCCTTTTTGCCTGAGTAATGCTCCATTATATAAAAAACAAAACTGCATCTTTTTTATCCATTCCTTGGTTGATGGGCATTTGGTGAATTACTAGTCACAAATTACTTTTAGAATGTTCAAACAAATAATTTTAAAGTATGAAGCTAACTGTTCACTGATTCAACTATTTATCAATTATTAGCTCTTAAGTGTAGACAAATAGTATGTGTCTGAAAACAAGGTCGGTAGCCTCATTTGTATGAGTGCCAAGTAAAAGAACTGTTGACAATTAACAGTTACAGTTTTGCAAACTTTATTTTTAATTTTAAAGAATAAAGCAAAAGAGAACAGAACAAAACAGTGCAAGCAACACAGTACTTCACAAGACAACCAGACATCAGCAGTAACTACCATAATGTCTCTTTTCTTAGAAATAGTTGTGTATACCTTCACAGGCAATAATATTAAATGTAAGAAGACAGTATAAAACCATTCAAAGAATGAAAGCATTACAGAACTTCAAAACCAACTATTAGGAAATGAACAATGGCTACTGTAATACCTCATTTTCTTTAAAAAAAATTTGTCTATACCATCACATATAATAAAATCAAAACACAAGAGGATAGAACCAATCAAAAACGAACAAAAGCATGGTAGGACTTCAAGATGATAGTAAATCAGCAATGGCTACCATAATGTCTTGTTTTCTTCAAAATTGTTTGGCCTTACTGTTCTCCTCTCCAGGGAGTAGTACTTTTTCTGGTTCCCATTCAAGTTCTCACTACTATAACTCGTTGAGTGCTAGCTGGTTTGCATATCAGGGCCTGTCATGCTTAGAATAAAATCAGCCTTACCCAACTCCATGACTGAGCACTGGAGAAGAGGAGAGTGGGTGGGCAGCAGGAAGCCAGCAAGTGTTCATTTGACCAGAGTAAAGAATGGGAAAGGTTTTTTTTTTTTTTTTTTGAGAAAGAAAACAGCACAAGTAAATCAAGGAAAATCACATCATCATGATGTATGTGAGAAATAGCAAGTAAACACTGATTCAACATAGCATGAGACTTTGAACATAATTAAAATGATGCCATTGAGTATTTACCATCAATGCGTCTACTTTCCATACTTTAATTCTCACAAGAAGTTTTTTTAGGAAGGTGCTCTGTCTTGCAGAGAAGGAAACCCAAGCCTGTTCAAACCCAGATTATCGGACTCTAGAGGGAGCTCACAAGAACCATGCTGCTCTGTGTTGCTAGCGTTCAGGAAATAAGACCTCTTTGTGCCATGGTCATGGGGGCGACGGTGCCGAGTTTCTTTGGGGGTTTCAAGTTTCTTTTAGACTTGGTTCTTTATACTTTCATGCTAAAGGCAGTGGTTTAAAGCTTCAGCGTACACCCAGATAGTGTCTATTGCTTGCTGAACCCTTGACTTGCTCAGCCCTCATCTCCACAGTTTCTGAGTTAGCAAGTTTAGTTTGGGACCCTAGCATTTGCCTTTCTGAAAAGTTCTTGGATTATGCTGATGCTGCTGGTCTGGGGATAGATTTTGTGGGCCGCTCTTTTAAGGAAATGGACTTTAGGAGACTACAGATTCTTGGTTTATTGATAACACAGATGGACATGAACACAAATTTATTTATATAAATAAAATATATTTCATTTATGTTTTATATATGGCATACTTTATATGTTTGGCATGATACTTTTTATAAGCTGTTGTATGGCTACATTGATAAGTGCTTTATTCCCATGGAAAAGACTTGTAATAATCATATAAATAAAAAAGATATCTTACTGTTATTTGTCAGTTTTAGTTATAAGTCTCAGAAAAGTTTCCTGGTGAAACACACTTTTTGCTTGATCTCATGTTTTCATTATTATTCCAGTTTTTTTTGCAGTAATGCAAAATATAGCATCTGTTCTCATGAGGACTGAAATACTGGTTACAATTTCACATCATTTGGTTTTATTTACTACATAATAAATCTGCTTAATTTGCCTGCCAGAGATTTTAGAAACACTGTATAGCCAAGAGTAAGGAGCTGTCTTTAGGATGCTTGTTGGATTTTATGTTTTATAAATTAAATATTTTAATGATATGATTCTATTTATTTCTATGTATTTGCACTGAAAAATTTCTTTGGCCTTGCTGTCATTTAGACTATGAATGTCTCTCAAATATGAAACACTCAATCTCCAAGAAAATAAAATGAGTAGGAAAAGTGCTTCTGGGTGTTGAGTTACTGATTCTCCAGCCCATGACAGCTGTTGGGCAGAGCGGGGCCCTGAGGATGAGTGTTTCCTCTGGCTGGTTATGGACGGTTCTGCCTTTCACTAAGCAATGCCTGCTTGGGCCTGTTGTCCTGGAGAGCGTGTGTATCAGGTTGGTGATTATCTCTATCAGAAGCCAAACATGGTTTTACATCTTCTCACCTCACTTCAAATCATACACCCTTCTGATAGCTGGAATTTGAATTCCTACTTTTAGTGAAAAAATGAATTAAAAATCTATATCCCACAGGAGTCAGATTAGATGTTCTTAGTTACTTGGAGATGTAAACGAGAAAAAAGTGATTTTCTTTTGGTAACATTAGGTTCATATTTTGCTAATATCTTTGCAGAAGAACCCTGAGTTTTGAAATTTGGGTAGTTCTGGTTTTCTTATCCTGTTAGCTTTGTTCTGTATTTCAGAACTAGCTTTGGAGTGTGAACCTGTATTATTGGCAAAATGAAAAAGAGTGTAGATAGTGAAACAAGTGTGGTTTGTATGCTGCTTATAAGCTAATGGATGACTTAGAAATCAGGCCCAATTCTTATCTGAAAGGAAATACAGGAACTAGAGCGGTACTGTAGGACATTTGTGCACTGCCTGCATTGTGGCATCGCAGTCTTAAATTCAGGAAAGAGCATTCGGTAATTCTTTACATCTTAAAAAGGAAAGATTTGGAAGGAATACTCTGCTTTTTAAAAATTTCAGGAAAATACAATATTTATTAAAATAAACTCTGTTGAAAAATGAAATCTATAATACAACCATCCTATCATTTAAATCCTGTTTGTTAAAGTAACTTGAAACTTCTAAGTAAACTAACTCTAGTTTTGTGAAGTAGGGCTTTAACTCTTGATCACTGACATGTGTGATCTGTAGAATCTGTCAGTGAATAGAGAAAGGAGGGTGCCCTTCTAAATAGAGAACTGAGCTAGGTGTGGTGGCATGTGTCTCTAATCTCATTAGTTTGGGAAGCTGAGAAAGGACGATTGTCAAATGGAAGCCCAACCTGTAATTTAGTGTCTCAGTGAAACCCTGCCTCAAAAATTTTTTTGTCTGGGGATGTTACTCAGTGTGAAAGCCCTGTGTTGAATTTTTAGTACTAAGGAATGATATTCAGTGATTTTCCTACCTAGAGAAAATCCACTGACTTTCGTTAACTAACAGTTTACCATTTAAAATAAGCATAAAAGAGTCCTTATTTTAGTAATGTGTTAAAACTAAGAATAGATATCCATGTAATTTGTTTTGAGGTTATGTTTAAAACCAAAAGGGAAAAGTGTACTATTTGAAAGTTAGAATGTTTTTTTTTTTTTTTTGTCTTTTTCATTTTTATCGGTACCAGGGATCGAACTCACGACTGCCTGCTTGCAAGGCAGGCGCTTATGCCGCTGAGCTAAATCCCCAGCCCCAAGTTAGAATGTTTTATTTTAAACAGAAATGACATATGCCATTATTGAATATTAACATTAATGTAGAATAATGTATGTAATAAAGTAGATTTGTTATTATCTATGTTCTAATTTTTTGCTTATTTATCTATTTTTATTAGTACATGTTTGCCATACACAGTGATCACATTCATCATAGGGAATTTTTACCTATTCAGAATATGTTTTAATTCTTTTTCCATTCTCCTCCCCCTTTTCAACCCTTCTTCCCTTCTACGTTTACAAAATATGTGTTTCTGGTTTTCCCTTCTATTGATTTTTAAAAGCTTTCCTCTTTCTCCCCTCCCCCTCTCTTGCTCCTCTTCCAATTTGAACATGTTCTTCCTGCCTCTTGATATCTCCCCTCTATTTTGTTACTCAGTTATCCTTCAGATCTCTTACACAAGAGAAGCAATGTGACATTTCAACACGTGTATGTGATTTATTTCACTTGACATTATGGTCTTGAGGTACATCCAGGTGCCTAAAAATGACTCGTTTACCCTGCTTTACGGAAGAGGAGTACTCCATTGTACGTAAATACCAAATTTTATTTATGTATGCATGTATTGATGTGCATATGGACTGTTTTCAAGATTTAACTGTTACAAATTGTACTGCTATTATGTATCACTGTGGTCCGATGCTTTTAATTCTTTTTTTTTTTAATTTTATTTAAGGAGAAAAGGAAAAAAAAGCAGGGAAAGGGTACAAGTTATACAGATTTACAGAAAAAAAATGAACAGTAGGAAAACACTAGTTAATGGATTACATATTGTCATCTTAGAAATAATTGTTCAAGTCACAAAATTAAAGCTTGTAAAGTGGACATTCCATCAATGATACTGCAAACAGTTCTGTTCATTGATCCAATAAAACTCTGTGATATCATTTTCTATCTTATACACTTAAATATACATGCAGTTATATAGTTTGGAGCACTTTCTTTTCCTCTCTTTTGTACCATGACTATTACACATTTTGGGTTTCATTGCTCCCATGGTTCTTATTACTTTTTTGGAAGAGAGTAAAACCAAATGTGACATAACAGAACAGAATCGGTCAAGTCAAAAGGGTGGACATAATAGATAATGTAAAAACATAATACAAGGTGATCAACAATGGTTACCATAATGCCTCCCGCTATCTCTAATAGAATTGCCTATATCGTTAGTTATAATACAATTGAACAAAACAGTAAAGAATAAAACCGACAAAACCAAAACATTGGAGACATTGTAGGTCTTCAAAAGTAGATAAAAGTCAACAAGAATGGGCGTCATAATGAATCTCATTATCTTCACAGCTGATGCCTAAACTTTCGAACCTGATACTATCCAGCAAAACAGAATAGGGGAACATCAGTTAAAAACCAGATGGTGAGAGTAATACAGGGCTTTAAATCGAGGTAATGAAAAGTCAAAGTGGGTTACTATAATATATCCTGCTATTTTTTTCCTTTAATTAAAAGGATAAAGATAAAAAAGTAAATAATGGAATGGAGATTGAGATAAAAGAGGGCATAACAATGAAACAGCGCAGATCAAAACATAACCATTTAAGCAGAATAGTGTTTCACCACCAGATAATCCTAACCTAAAGGTAGTTACCATATTGTCTCTTTCTTTGAAATCCTTGAGTACAACTTCGTATACTGTAGCATTAAGTATATCAAAACAATGTAAAACCATTGAAGAGAATGACAGCATTACAGAGTATTTAGAATCGACTAACAGAAAATGAACAATGGTTTCTGTATAATCTCCTTGTCTTTAAAAGGTTTTTGCTTATACTATCGTACATAATAAAATCCAATAAGATACAGCCTATTTAGACCATTGGAGACAGAAGGACAAAAGCTAGATGAGACTTCAAAACAAGTTGATACTAAATCAGTATTACCTATTAAGATGTCATTTTCTCCAAAATAGCTGTTCCTATCATCCAATCTTCTCTGTCTCATTTCTGTTGAGCTCTTTTTCTGTCAGTAGCTGTCAGTTTGTCTTCTTCATTTTGTTCTCTGCTCCATTCGTTGTGGCCTCTCTGCCATTATTTCTGGATTCTTTGTATTTTTCTTTTTTTAGAATATCCTGCAATACTCTCTGTAGAGTTGAATTGGTGGTTGCAAATTCCCCCAGTTCCTCTTTATCCTGGAAGCACCTTGTTTTTCCATCAATTTCCAGGGACAGTTGTGCAGGATATCTCAATCTTGGCTGGAGATTATTATCTTTCAAAGCTTGAATTATTTCCCCCCATGCTCTTCGTGATTTGATGGTTTGTGCTGAGAAATCTGCTGTAATTCTGATGGGTGTTCCCTTGTAAGTGGTCTGTTTCTTGTCTCTTAAAGCTTTTAATATTCTGTTCTTATATTGAATTTCTGGAATTTTTATTATTATATGCCTGGGTGTTGCTCTGTTTGGGTTGTAGGTAGCTGGGGTCGTGTATGCCTCATACATCTGAATATCTTTACCTTTTGCTAAATTAGGAAAATTCTCCTGGATTATTTCTGTGAATAACTTTTGTAGTTCACTTGTTTGTGTCCCTACTTCTTCTTTTATGTTCTTAATCTTTAAGTTATGGATCCTCTTATCATCTTCTTGTCTTTGTATTATTGCTGTTTGTTTCTTTGTTATTTTTAAGAAGTTTTTCATTTCATTCTCCCATACTACAAGTCTGCCCTCCAGTTCAGATAGTCTGTCCTTAGTTTCTTTCAAGCTGTTATGCCGGTCTTCTATAGACTTCTTAGTATCTTGGTAGTCCCTTTGAACCTGCTTCACATATTCTATGCTTTCTCTGTTTCCTCCATCAAACAATTCTCCCCTTTTTTTCTGTTCTTCCATTCCACCACCTGTTTTTTCTTGGGTGGTACTTAGCATTTCTCTAACTATTCTGCATACTTCTAGCTTCAGGTCGTTGATAACTTCATTCCTGAATTGGTCTATGAGGCTCTCTATATGGTGCCTTATGTGTATTGGTGCGGTGTCTGCTATTGCCTGTTTCTCAGAATTGGGGGCCGAGGAGCCTTTCTTGTTGCTGCCTCTTCCCATGCTGCCTCTTCGCTGTTCCTTATATATGCAAGCTTATATAAGAGGCCCAGCTTCTCTCCCAGTCAGCCACAGCCTGATGGAATTGCACCAGTTAGGTGTTCCCACTCACCGCTGCGCACCAGGGAGTTACGGACCAGGCAGCCTATGCATCTCCCCTCCCGGCCACCGTGAGGCTCTGGGATCTGGGTTGGGACAGCCTACCAGGTCCGCTGGCAGTGTCCCGCAGGCCAGGCACTTTTCACCAATCCCGCCCGAGAGGGGGATGTGTGGCTGGAGTCGCCACCGCGCCCTGCTCATGCAGGACTGCTCGGGCCCAGAAAGTCCTCCGCTGGAGTCAAACTGTGGTAGAGTGTCAGTTTCTCTCACTCACCTCACCACAAGTCAGTGCACGCCTCCCTGCCATTCGCAGATTGCTGTTCTCAGAGCTTCTGCACGTCTCTCTCCTTGCTGATCCGCTGTGGAGGCAGCCAGCCGCCGCGCAGCGGGAAACCCAAATCACGGCTTACAATGGCGTGGGGTCCAGCCTCCACACCGAGGCTTTTCTGTTCCTGTTTTAGCACCAAGAATGCATTCCAAGTTGGTTTCTCTCAGCCCAGTTCGTTCCTGAGTCAGCAGAGCATATCTCCACCTGCTTATGTCTCCTTAGTCTGCACCATTCCTGGCTTCTGAGCCGAGACTTTCAGAGAGCCTCCAGTAGTTGCTGTTATCTGTCCGCCATGTTCTCCTGGAATGATGCTTTTAATTCTTTCAGAGATATACCTAGTAGGGACACAGCTGGGTCAAATGGAATCTCTAGTTTTTGTGTTTTGAGGAAGTTCCATCTGATTTCCATAGTGGTTGTATCAATTTACACTTCTGCCAGTGATGGAAATATGTTCCTTTGCCCCCACAGTCCCACCAGAATTTGTCATTGGTTCATTTGTTGATGATAGTTATTTTTTCTGGAGTGAAATTAAATCTAAGTGTTGTTTTAATATGAATTTCTCAAATGATAACTGATGTTGAATTTTTTTTTTGTTTATTTATTTGCTGTTTGCATTTCTTCATTTGAGAAATGTTTGTTCATTTCAGATTTCCTTTTGTGGATTGGGTCTTTTAAATTTGGGGAGATCCAATTTTTAAAAGTTCTTTGTTCTACATACTAGTCTATTGTATGAGGACTATATGTTAAAATATTTTTCTTTTTTTTTAAATTTTATTTAAGAGGAAAAAGAGAAAAACACAAAACAAAACAAAGTGGTGTAAGGGTACACATAATGCAGAACTACAAAAAAAACATAACAGTAAGAAATCACCTGTTAATAGATTACATATTATCATCCTGGAAATAGCTGCTCAAATCACAGTATCAAAGAATACAAAGTAGACATTCAAACAGAGAGACTGCAAACAGCTGTGTTCAATGATCCAAAAACATTAATATAGTCAGCTATTTAACACCCCTAAACACACTTGCTGTTATATCCGTTAGAGCTCTTTTTTTTCCCCTCTCTTTTTTACAACAAAATTTACACATTTTGGATTTTATTACTCCTTAGTTCTTATTACTTTTTTGGGGGGGAGAGAATACAGTCAAATATGGCAAAACAAAGCTATCAGTCAAAACCAAGGATAGACATAGCACATGATGTAGAACAGAGTACAAGGTTATCAACAATGGTTATCAACGTTGTCTCTTGTTTCCTTAAAAAGAATTGTCTATCTCATTAGATATTATAAAGTTGGACAAAACAGTAGAGAACAAGACCAATAAAACTGAGGCATTGTAAACATTACAGGACTTCCAAAGGAGACAATAGTCAAACCTGAATGGGCATCTTAGTGAATCTTATTGCCTTCAAAGTAGTTGCCTATGTCTTCAAACTTGATACTATCATACAGAATGGAATAGAGTCTAATCAGTCAAAACAAGATCGTGGGAGTATTACAGGACTTCAAAACAAGTTAATAGGAAATCAAAAAGAGTTACTATTATATATCCTAATTTTTTAATTTTCCCCCTTAATTAAAACAAACATAAGAAATAACTATTTCTTTTAAAGAATAAGGGAGAGATTGAGATAAAACAGGACATAACAATATAACAATAGAGGTCAAAGCATGACTGTTTCAGCAACCTAGTACTTCATCACCAAATAACCCGACTTAATAGTAGTTACCATAGTGTCTATCTTTTTCCTTGAAATATTTGGAAAAAACTTCATATACTATAGCTTCAAATATTTCCATATCAAGAAGCCCAGAATAAAGCCTTTCTAATTAATGAGTGAAACCTTTATAAGGCTTCAAGGCCACGTAATGGGGAATCATGATTACCACATGTTTTTATATATTTGAATCATTACTTACATTAGGGAAACTATTCGGTATTCACACATGCGAGATTGATTTATTTCACTTATGAGTATGGTCTCAAGCTGCTCCCATTTATTGATAAATATCTCAATGTGATCCTTCTTTATAGCTGAATAATACTCCATTGTATAGAAATACCACAACTTTTTTATCCATTCCTCAGTTGATGGACACTTGGGTTGTTTCCAGGATCTGGCGATTACAAATTGTGCTGCTATAAACATAGGTGCACATATATCACTGTGGTATGATGCTTTCAGTTCTTCTGGGAATATGCCTAGAAGTGGAATAGCTGGAATAAATGGGATTTCCAATCCCAACTTTTTGAGAAATCTCCAGGCAGACCTCCACAAAGGCTGCACCAGTCTACACTCCCACCAGCAGTGCAGGAGAGTTCCTTTTTCCCCACAGCCTCTCCAGCATTTGTTGTTGGTTTTCTTGATCCTGGCCATTCTTTCAGGAGTGAGATGGTATCTCAGTGTGGTTTTAATTTGCATTTCTCTAATGACCAATGATGATGAGCATTTTTTCATGTATTTATTTGCCATTTGCATTTCTTCATCTGAGAAGTGCGTATTCATCTCAGATGCCCATTTTTGGATTGGATCTTTGAATTTTGGAGGTCTGAGTTTTTGTAATTCTTTATATGTTTTAGACAAGAGTCCCTTGTCTGAGAGAGAGTTCACTAAAATCTTTTCCCAGTTGGTGGATTTCCTTTTCGCTATGCTGGAGATTTCTTTTGACATGCAGAAACTTTTTTAATAAGAAGTGGTCCCAGTTATTGATTCTGGGAAGTATTTCCCGTGCTGTTTGAGTCCTGTTCATGAATTCTCTACCTACTCCTATGTCTTCAAGGTTTCTACCCAATTTGTCTTCCAAAGATTTAGTGTTTCTGTTTTAATATTCAGATCCTTGACCCATTTAGATTTTAATTTAGTACATGGTGATAGACATGGGTCTAGCTTTAGTTTTCGGCAAATGGAGAGCCAGTTTTTCCAGCACCATTTATTAAAGAGACTGTCGTTCCTTCAGTGAACCTGCTTGGTTCCTTTATCAAAGATAAGGTGGTTGAGTGTGTTTGTAGTTGTGGTTGTATCTTCTAATCTATTCCACTGATCTTCAGCTCTGTTTTGATTCCAATACCATGTTGATTTTACTACTGTTGCTTTGTAGTATAATTTCAAGTCAGGGATTGTGATGCCTCCTGCTTTGTCTTTGCTGCTTATTTTGCCTTTGCGATTCTAGGTCTCTTTTGGTTCCAGATGAAATTTAGGAGTGATTTCTCTAGATCTATAAGGTATGTTGATGGTATTTCTATTGGGATTGCATTGAATCTGTACAACAGTTTTAAGAGAATGGCCATTTTCACAATGTTTGTTCTTCCTATCCATGAGCAAGGGATGTCTTTCCATTTTCTGAGATCATCTTCAATTTCCTTTTTCAGTGTATTATAGTTTTCACTGTATAAGTCTTTTAATTCTTTCGTAAGAGTAATTCCTAAATATTTCATTGTTTTGCTTGCTAATGTGAATAGTCCTGTTTCTCTTATTTCCCTCTCTGTGATTTTGTTGTTCGTGTATAGGAATGCTATTGATTTCTGAGTATTGATTTTGTATCCAGCCACATTACTGAATTTATTTATTTTATCTAAGAGTCTTTCAATGGAGTTTAGGGGTTCTTCTATGTAGAGTATCATGTCATCTGCAAACAATGATAACTTAACTTATTCTTTTCCTATCTTTACCCCTTTTATTTCTCTCTCTTGCCTAATTGCTCTGGCTAGTACTTCCAGTACTATATTAAATAGGAGTGGTGATAAAGGACATCCTTGTCTTGTGCCTAATTTTAAAGTAAACGCTTGCAATTTTTGGCCATTTAGTATGATGCTGGCTGTTGGTTTGTCATAAATGGCCTTTATTATATTGAGGTAAAGACCATCTATTCCAATTTTCTGTAAAGTTCTTATCATGAATAAATGTTGGACCTTATCGAAGGCTTTTTCTGCATCTATAGAAATGATCATGTGATTCTTATTTTTGGCTTTTTTGATATGGTGGATTACATTTATTGATTTGCGTATGTTGAACCATCCTTGCATTCCTGGGATGAATTCCACTTGGTCATGGTGTATAATCTTCTTGATGATTTGCTGCACCCTATTTGCCAATATTTTATTGAGGATTTTTGCATCTGTGTTCATTAGGGAGATCGGTCTATAGTTCTCTTTTATAGTTGGGTCTTTCTCAGGTTTTGGTACTAGAGTAATATTTGCTTCCAGGAATGACTTGGGAAGGATTGCTTCCCTTTCAATTTCATTGAATAGTTTGAGGAGTGTCGGCATTAGGTCTTCTTTGTATTTCTTGTAGAATTCTGCAGTGAATCCATCTGGGCCTGGGCTCTTCTTGGTGGGTAAGGACTTAATTACATTTTCAATTTCAGTAACAGAGATTGGGTTATTCAACAGTTTTACATCCTCTTGATCTAGCTTTGGCACTTCATATGCTTCTAAGAATCTGTCTATTTCTTCTGTGTTATCAAACTTTTGAGAGTAGAGGTTTTTGAAATAGGTGTTGATGATCTTCTGAATTTCTATTGGGTCTGTAGTGATTTCTCCTTTTTCATTTCTTATTGCATGAATTTGAGCTTTTTCTTCCCTTTTTAAAATAAGGTTGGCTAGGGGCTTATCGATTTTATTTATTCTTTCAAAGAACCAATTCTTTGATTCGTTGATTCTTTGGATTGTTTTCTTAGTCTCTATTGCATTGATTTCTGCTCTGATTTTTATAATTTCCTCTCTTCTTTTGGCTTTGGGCTTGACTTGCTCTTCTTTTTCTAGCTGTTTGAGGTGTAGCATCAAGTTATTTATTTGTATTCGTTCTGTTTTCCTGATGTGGGAACTCAGTGCAATAAATTTTCCTCTCAGAACGGTTTTCATTGCATCCCACAGATTCCGGTAAGTTGTATCTGCATTTTCATTTTCTTTTAGGTATTGTTTAATTTCTTCTTTAATTTCTTCTGTGACCCACTGATTACTCAAGAGTGTGTTATTTAGTTTCCATGTGTTTGTGGAAGTTTTGCAGTATCCTTTGTCATTAATTTCTAATTTCAGAGTGCTATGATCCGATAATATGCAAGGGATGATTTCAACTCTTTTGCATTTGCTTAAATATGTTCTGTGAGCTAATATATGGTCTATTTTAGAAAATGATCCATGTACTGCTGAGAAGAATGTGTATTCTGATGTTGTTGGGTGGAACATTCTGTATATGTCTATCAAACCCATTTGTTCACAGGTGTGATTCAGTTCTGTTATTTCTTTGCTCATTTTCTGTCTGGTTGATCTGTCCCTTGGTGTCAGTGGTGTATTAAGGTCTCCTGTTACAATTGTGTTACTGATAATTTGAGTTTTCATTTCTGTTAATAATTGTTTTATATAACTGGGTGCTCTGGAGTTTGGTGCGTATATATTTAAGATAGTTATCTCTTCCTCTTGGAGTTTTCCCCTTACGAGTATGTAGTGACCTTCTTTGTCCTTTATGGTCATTGTTGGTTTAAAGTTCACGTTGTCTGCAAACAGAATGGCTACTCCTGCCTTTTTTTGGATTCCTGCTGCATGAAGAATTGTTTTCCATCCTTTGACTTTCAGTCTGTGAGTATCTTTCTGGGTTAGATGGGTTTCCTGTAAACAGCATATGGTTGGATTTTGTTTCTTGATCCATTCTGCTAGTCTGTTTCTTTTGATTGGTGCATTGAGACCATTTACATTAATGGTTATTACTGTTAAATGCTGGTTAATTGTAGGAATGTTATCTCTCTGCTGTTGCATCTTTATCTTTCTGTTCTGTTTAATTATTTGCTTTGCTTAGTGGTTTTTTCCTTTGTGTATCTAAACTGTCTTTCAATATTTTTTGCAGGGTTGGTTTGGTGTTCATGAAGTTCTTCAGCTGTTCTTTGTCATGGAAGTATCGTATTGCACCATCTATTTTGAATGATAGTTTTGCAGGATATATCAGTCTTGGTTGGAAATCATTTTGCTTTAGGATCTGGAATACTTCACTCCATGCTCTTCTTGACTTTATCATTTGTGCTGAGAAGTCTGCTGTAATTCTGATAGGTTTTCCTTTATAAGTGATCTGTCTTTTCTCTCTGACAGCTTTTAATAATCTATTCTTGTGTTGGATTTCTGGGATGGTGATTATTATATGTCTGGGTGTAGTTTTATTTTGGTTATGACTGTTTGGAGTTCTATATGTTTCACTGATCCTGATGTCAGTTTCTGATCTCATGCTTGGGAAATTTTCAGCTATTACTTCTCTAAATATCCTCCTGACATCCTTCATGTTGTCTCCCTCTCTTTCATTAATCTCTATCATTCTTATGTTATTCTTCTTTGCATCGTCTTGCAGTTGTTGAATTGTTGTTTCCTGGTTCCTTGTTATTTTCAAAAGATCTTTCCTTTCCTGTTCACTAGCTGCAATCCTGTCTTCAAGGTCTGAAATTCTATCTTCACTTTCATTAAGGCGGTTTTTACAACTTTCAGTGGAGTTTTTTATTTCCTGTATATCTCTGTGCATCTGCATTATGTATTCTGTTTGTTTCTTATATTGCTTGTCTAGGGATTCTATCTTTTTGTTTAGTTCCTCCAATTTTTTATCTGTGTTTTCTTTAGATATATTTAGAATCTCTTTCATTTCTTTTATCATTTCTTCTTTTATCTGGGAGATTATTTCGAGTTTGAATTTCTTTAAAGCTTCCTGGAGTTGCTTGTCAATTTCAGTGGCTATTGTGTCTGATATATGAGGTGGATGGGATATATTTTCTTCTATATACATCGCTCCTAGGGTTTCTTGAGATGGGCTGGAGGTTTGAGGTTGTAATTTGGTCTTTCGTTTTGTCATTTTCCTATATTTCTGTGTTTCAAGTGTTATTTGAAAGCTTCCTCAGGATCTGTTGAAAATCCCCTTCTATGTTTGGAGCTACTGAGACTCTGGCGCCGCACTACCCCAAGCCATTAGGCCTACAGAACCAGTGGCCCTCCTCTGCCTGCTCAGAACTTCACAGTTCCAGACAAGCTGGGCCTCAGGGACACTGTGCGCCCACCTGCCCCTTGGAAGCTCCACAGTTCTTCAATCGCAGCCGGGTTAGGGTGCTCTCCACAGGCCGCAGTGCTTCAGGAACCTGTGGACCCTCCCTGGTTGCAGAGATATCCAGAGTCCTCCAGACACATGGAGAGGCCGATGCAGGCACCCCAAATCTGCCCAGCTCCTCCTCTGCAGACCAATGGCCAGGCGCGGCAGCTAAACAGGCTCGGCTAGGCTGGTAGTGTGGGCCAGCCCACCTATCAGGAGCTCAGCAGGTCTCCAAATGAAGCCCGGAATGGGGAGGCTGATGTGGAAGCCTCAAACCCACCTCTCCCCTTCACTGCACCTGGAAGCCTGAGGGAACTCCAGCAGTCTGGATGCAGATATCCAGAGTCCTCCAGACACACCGAGAGGCCGGTGAGGGCACCCCAGATCTGCCCAGCTTCTCCTCTGCAGGCCTATGGCCAGGCGCGGCAGCTAAACAGGCTGGGCTAGGCTGGTAGTGTGGGCCAGCCCACCTATCGGGAGCTCAGCAGGTCTCCAAGTGAAGCCCGGAATGGGGAGCCTGATGTGGAAGCCTCAAACCCACCTCTCTCCTTCACTGCACCTGGAAGCCTGAGGGAACTCCAGCAGTCTGGGCGCAGATATCCAGAGTCCTCCAGACACGCAGAGAGGCCAGTGAGGGCACCCCAGATCTGCCCAGCTCCTCCTCTCGGTACAGTTTCTTACAAGACTAGTTAAGTAGCCTGAGATTTTTGAGGACAGTCTCAGCACACCCGATAATGACTTTTGTTATTCCTTATAATACCAAATTATGCATTATCAAAGTTTAAGACTCTGTTTTCTAGTACGTGTTAAATAGAAGACTTTCTCACTCTGGTTCCAATCCGGTTCTTCTGGGCAGAAAGAAGAGTCAAAAATGTATGTAGCACTGTACATGGACAAGTTTCTAAATCAGTTTTTCTCTGGAAAGTGTTTACAGATTAGCACATTGGACTTTTAAGCAGCCCTAGATCTTCCATCATTTGTAGTCTCCAAACAGCACAGCTATCAAAATGAGCTCTCTTGTTGAATGCAGCTAACATTAGCCATGTGACTCATGGTCTAAAGAACAGTTGTTGTTTTTAAATATTTGTCACATTGAACTGGTATCTAACAGTGCATCCATGGCGCCATAGCAATATTTGCTACTCAAAACTGTTCCTGAAATGTGCCAGTAATATCAGCAGAGAAGGCCATCCTAGGCCAGATATTCATCTAAAAGTGCACTTGGTTCGTGGAAAAGCTACATTAGATTGTTTAGGTAAATTTTAAAATAATAAGTCTAAAATATAGCCCGTTTTATTCCATATATACAAAGGGATTCTACAATTTTACAGTTCTCTAGGAGAATCCTTATCTTGTTGCCTTCATACTATTTCATTCACATTCATAACTAAAAACATTTTACAATGCTGTTAAAACATGATTAAAGGTATTGGATAGCTGCTCTGAAAACTATCTACTTTTCTACTCAACTAAGTCATCATATTTTTTTCTTTTTCACTGTAGAAGGAGCTTCGAAATTAAACCCTTATGATGATCCAAAGATAGGCACAATTTTCCTGAGCAAATCTCAAGCATATGGTAAGACTACGTTTCCCCATCAAAGATCAGGCTAAAAATTATTGTCATTTTATGTGGTTGATACATTATATAAATATTAACAAGAACTTACATATTGGATTCAGTTTTTCAATTTTTTAAATGTACATTTTAATTTTAATACCTGACTGTATATTTTCTCTTAAATGTCGCTCTAAAATTGAGATCTTGTCTACTCTCTGTTAACACATTTTGCTGCCTCTTTATCACTGCAGCAGACCACATGATTAAGGAAGGGGTCATGGATTTAAACTTATTTTTCTGTATTATTTTGTTCCTATCCTCTTGTTCCACAGAGAATGTTTTAAGGAGAAATAATAGAACTTAGTTTACACTTAGATGATCATGTCATCATATTTCAAAAATCATAGATGCAGATATGCAGATAGGTATAGATATGGATACAGCCAACGAGAGTCATAGTGAATCATCACTTGGATCTCACTGTTACAGTGCTATAATCAAGTGAGCCTACCTCACACCAGATTTAGGATTTATGATATTCTCAGAAATTTTGAGTTAGCAAAAATATTTTGATCCACCTACTAAGCTCTTTTAGCATTTTATACTGTGTCCATCCTACTGTTCTGACTTTGTTTTGCTTTGTCACATTGTGGTTTTTGTTGTTGTTGTTGTTGTTCTGTTTTATTTTGTCTTGTTTCTTGTTTTATATACATTTTTTTCTTTTCCTCTTTAAAGAAAGAGTTATAAGAACTGTGGGAGTAGTGGAACCCAAAATGAATGATTGTTAGCATAAAATAGGGAGGAAAGAAAGTGATCTAAAGGATACAACTGCAAGAGTATTTAAGAGTGTAGGATAGAAAACCATATTACTGAGTTTTTGTTGGATCATTGAACAGAACTGTCTACAGTCTCACTGTATTAATGTTCACTTTGTATGCTTTAAATTTTTTTTTTGTCTTTTTCATTTTCATCGGTACCAGGGATCGAACTTATGACTGCCTGCTTGCAAGGCAGGCACTTATGCCGCTGAGCTAAATCCCCAGTCCCTGTATGCTTTAATTTTGTAACCTGGACAACTGTTTCTCAGATGACAATATGTAATCTATTTACTAGTGAATTCTTACTGTATATTTTTTCTCTTGAAAGTTTGTATTAGTTGTATCCTTTTACTGTCTTGCTTTGTCTTGTTTTTCTCTTCATATATATATATATATATATATATATATATTTGAAAAAAATATTTTGATCCTATGAAGAAAATCTGTGTAAACATACTCTGACATTTCCTAAGTGGTTAGGCAATGTGTGCAACTACTGTAAATTATTGTGTCCTGCTTACTTCAAAATGAGAATCAGATTTGCGGGACTTTGTGAAACCTGACTTCTCTTCTTAATGTTTGGATAAACTGCCTTGCCTTTGTTGTTGGTTTTGTTTTATTGTGTTGTTAAAAATCTGATATATAACAAAATTTTCCAGTTGATCACAACAGTAAGAATATAAGGAATGAAGCCACTGTAATACTTGGAAAAATGCAGCACAATGAAAAAATGGGGATTCTTATCTATATTTCCATTTATGTACAATTTTCTTTTTGAGCTGGTCATTTCTGGTTAGCATTGCTGTGTTTTTCCATTTCTTCAGGAGATATATGTGCCTCTCACATGTAGAGTGTGGGATAAGATACAAACAGATCCGCACTCCTCTCTTCAGGAGAAAAGAATATTCAGGTATCTAGCTTTAGAGGAAACAGTATGGGAAGTGCTGTGGGGGACCATGTAACTCTTGGAGTGTTTTCTTTATGAACTTCGTTAGGCCAAAATGAATTTGTGTGCTATTGGTAGTGTGTTCAGTTAGATTAGCACATTCATTTCAAGCTCAGTATTTCAGGTGGATTACTTTACAGTTGTCTAAAGACTCACTAATATTTTTAGTAACATCTGCCCTACAATAACTTAGTAGATTATGAATTCTAGAGCAGAAAGAGAATAGTGCCTAACCAGAAACTAGCAATGTACAATTATAACGTACTGTGTATTTACTCAGGAAAGTCTGGTAAAAGTAGGGACATGTAATAAGTTAACTTTTTTCTATTAGCTAAAGTTCTCCTAGGATCCAGTTTTACAATTTTCTTTCATGTAAGGACAGTTTGTCATCTTTTAGTTTAAACAGAATGTGTAACTAAATATTTGGTTTCCACTTTCTTTATCAAATTTGTCTTGGCAGATAATTGGCTGATTTTGGTACCAAGTTCTAACTCACTACTTGTGCTTGCCAGGCAGGCACTGTGCCACTGAGCTATATCCCCAGCACTAGATGATTTACTTTTAAAAGTAAAATACTCATTTTGTATATTCTATATATTTATAAACTATCAGATAATTTGTAACGAGTTCAATGTACTTTTCTGAGGCATTTATATTAGAATAGATTAACTAAGTTTCTTTGTTTTTTTATTCTTAGCGCATAACCAGAGGAACAACACCCATCTCAAACATGATAGTAAATAGTTGATAAGAAATTGAATAAATCTAATTGTTTCTGCCGTGATTTATAAACAAATATAATGAGGAGCCAGTCTATTACCATAGACTTCTTTTTCTGCATTTTTAATATATCTTGTATTTCCCTGCAATGTTTTAAATTTACTCCACAAACTCTTTGAGTTGGTAATTTCCATTTTTAAGGCTTTCTGATTTTTAAGTTCCATTGTGGTAATATGGGTACAGTATTAAAGAACTATATGAAATCTTTTGCTTTAATTTTTAATCTTTTTAAAAATCAAAATAAACTATTTAACACATCAGTGTTTAGCACTGTCTGTTGTGATTCCCTTACAACAATGTTTTTCCCTTACAACAATGTTTAGCATCCTCTTTCCGCCATGACTTTATTCTCCCCAATTTCCTTTAGATGCATCATATATTTTTATTTTTGTTTTTCATATTTATTTAAATCATATATTTTAAACTAAATAACTAATTAGTATTTGTGACTATTGTTTACTGCTAGGTTATGTAATAACAGTCACACTGTTCTGCATCTTTGTACAATTTAATTCTGTCTCTAAAGTATTTCTGAAATGTACACAGCTCTGCACTTCTCCTGGAGGATCCCTAAGGAGCATTAGTTCACAAAACCAAGGAGGATAAGTAACCCCAGTGGTCTTTCTGTTTTCACATTCTTCCTCTTTGAGGGAGATCAATTTTCTATTCTTAATGGGACAGTTTTCTTAACAACTATCCCTGCAATGCTGTAACATTAGTCACATGCCTACCAGGACATTGTTCATGTTCTAAAGCACCCTTGCTTCAGTTTTCTCCCAGAGGCTGCCCTCACTGGCTTTCCTACCTTAGAGACACAGGCTTGTCCTTAGGCCTGCTGCTTCACTTTCCCTGGAATATCTCCGTGTAATCTGTGTTCTCCCGTAGGGCTCTGTTGTGTTGGGTCCTCACTGTCCTAGATTGTTTTGTTTCCTCTGTCTTGTGCTCCCCTGTTCTACTGGAAAACTTTCTCCTGTGAAAGAGCATAAGGATAATTTTAAGAAGCTGGCCTGTAAAGGAAAATGTTCTTTTTAATAAAACATAGATTTGCAGGTGGATGCCAGTTTTCACAAAGCTCTTCTCATTTCTAGTGTTGCTCTTAACTCTGTTGTCCCCATATTATATACATCATAAATAACCAGCTCTAGCCACTCCCCCTTCTCTGGAAGCTTTTAAAGTCATCTGCATCTTAGGGATGCTAAAAGAACACAAGGGTTTGTTACTGAGCTTTTCATCTCATTGGGGGGGTCTTGAATGCCTGAAAACTGCCTCTTCTTTTAAAGTTCTGGATATTTTCTCTAGTTTTTCTTATAGTTTGGTTATTCAAATATTGTGTTTTTTAGACCAGTACTTCTTCACTAATGTCAAATTTCCATCCTCTTTCCATTTTCTACTTTTTCCTTTGGCTCTGATTGCATATTAGTTATTCCTTGACTTTGCACTTTTTCAACCTGGTATTGAAATACTTTTAAACTTCTAATTTGCTACTGAATTTCTAGCACTCCCACAAATTGCTTTGTTCCTGTTGCAATGACCTCTCTTGTCAGAAATTTCCCTGAAATACATGGGTGACCCTAGCACTCCCTGGACAGAAATATTGTATGTGAGCAAAACTTTCATTTAACTAATGGGCTCCACTGTGAAAATTTGGCAGTGAAACCAGGTTTTCATTTGCAGGACTTTTGGGCACATCCTGGGGGCAAAATCTCTTGGACAGCCTGATTTCACAGAAAAAGCTCCTCACCCTCTGCCTGAGGAATACAATCAAGGCTGCCTGCTCTCCAGAAACTGTTCATCATACAGTTTTTCCTCCACTAATTTCTAGGTTTCAGCCATGATGTACTTGATATCACTAAAGTTTAATGTGTATAGAATATAATATCTGCGTAGCACCTGCAGAGATGGAGGACAAGTGTACAATGGCTCTACATTCATTTCCTATGGATTTTCTTGGCCTCTGCTTCACATGTTATGCCAAGGTGCTCTGTGCCTCTGAGTGTCCTAATATTGTGCCATGTGAGTTAACAGTACTTTAACTTATAGTTTTCACACATCAAAAATTATGTCCATTCTGGCTCCAGGTCTCATGTGTAACATTTATTTTATCCTTTAATTGAAATGATATTTCAGGAGTAAGATGAACTAGCTGCATGTTCAATCAATCCACCATGTTTAACTTAATTAAAACTTACAGTTCAAGTGTAAGTGTGTCTTAGTGACCTATTCATTGCTGGGACAAAATACTCAACACCCACAAGTTAAAGGAGGTAAGGTTTATTTTAGCTCACATTTTGTCGAAGTTTTATTCCACAGTCATCTGGCTCCAAAGCAAGAAGTCATGGCAGAGGAACATGACAGCAGATACACACTGCATGGAATGGCAGGAAGCAGCAAGACTTCCTCTTCCTTTCAGTTTGTATTTAATTCAGGCTATAATCCTCTTGGTTGGCGCCACCCAAACCCAGGTGCATCTTCTCTCTCCACTAAGCCCTTCATTCACACCCAGAACTATGCTAGTTATCCACACAGAACTATGCTAAACCATTCAGTGATCTAATTCAATATCACACACCCATGATTCAGTGACCCCCCCAGAAGTCCCACCTAAAAGCACTAGAGGGTTTGAGGAAACATCTAGTATAAGCAATAACCAAATGTATTTAAATTAAATATATCTAATGGTATTAAGTTGGACCCTTAAAAGAATGTATCTCCGATATATTAAGGATTCCTTTAACTTATAGATGTCAGGTGATTTCTCCCAGTGAAGACAAAGTAACTAACACAGATTTTGGTACTGATGGAGGGGGTCACTGCTGTGCTGCTGCTACCTGCTATATGGTTCAGAAGCCTTTATAAATGACTTGTAAGATCATTGGGAAAGGTCTAGAGATACCAACTTTGTATTTTTTATTTAAACTGAAAAAAAAGTGAAAAAAAACAGTTTCAAAACTGGCTAGTGGAAGAGTAATAGTAAAAGTAACGTGTGTGTGTGTGTGTGTGTGTGTGTGTGTCACATTTTGGCAGAAAATTAGTTTGCATTTTGCTCATATCCAAAGACTTTGTCAAAGGCTGAAATTAAATTAATCTGGTTGAAGAAATTTTAAGGCACCTCAATGTTCAGGTAGTGGCATGGCTACTGTTGAGGGCTTTTATTCAGATCTATGTTGAGAGCAAATGGCCCAAAGAATATTTAAAATGTTTTGAGTTTGTCCAGAAAGAAAGCGCCAGTAAAGCCATGTCTTGCAAAGATGGAAAGACAATTTTCTTGCTGAAAAATTACCAGTAAAAAGCCAAACACTGTGGAGGAGTATAATAGAAAAGATGGTCTGAAGCTTTCACAAGAACCAGCAACACTCCACTGCCAATGCAGATGCCCTCTAGAAAGGTTCTAAGGTCACAGGGGATTCCAACCCACAGTCCCTTGAACAGTGACTATTTCCACTTTGTGTCTTCCATTATCACTGTAATGGTAGTGCCACAACATTCTGCTTTAGTATTCATGTGCCAAATCAGTCACCAATTGTTAGTGTGGTGACAGATCCCTTGATTATCTCATTGATCAGTGCTTAGATTATTTTGAGAGAATAGTTAGTGTCTCGATATCTAAGTCTTTTAGAGGTTACTTGGACCACTGTGTAAGTTTGTTTGCATGTCTTCTGTCTCTCTGGGTTGCACACTGTCATGTGGCTCTGGCTGACTTGTGCACACAAAATACACACACACACGTGTGCCATGACGTCTCATCTGGATAGGCTTTTTAAAACTAAAAATAGATAAAAGTTCTTGAAATACTTACAAGGAAGTTTGATGGAGCATCTAGATGTAGCTCTAATGTTTGAGATTTATCATGGGAAACCTACATAATTCAACATATTGATATATCTAGGGTGGCAGGACAGGAACAAACATGGGACAGTCTGAGCTTTACAAAGTAAACTAAAGAGGAAGAAAAATGATGCGTGAATATAATTTGTAAATGTCACATTAATTTTTAAAATGTGATTTAATTTTATTATTGCAGTTTTTAAATGGGAATCCCTCATTGCTTCCAGAATTCTGCATTTTTATTTTTTGTCAAAAGAGGTATCACTTTGGTCGTTTTTTGGTAGATGTTCAGTAGGCTCTGTAATTATCAAAAAGGTCTGCTTTGGTAGTATAACTGTTTTTGTTTTCCTAACTTTGTTGTTAAGTATGAAGGCATGAATCTATATGAACCTTTATGGTGATGGACTACTTCTACTCACTTATAGTGAAGAAGAGTTGTTTTCCATTCCATAAGTGCAGTTGTTTTCAAGGTTAAGTGATTGACATTAGTGCATATTATATAAGTGCATGTCAAAAAATAAGTGTGTGTTACAGTATATGGTATAGTATATATTCTGTGTATTATAGGTATACATAAGCCAGAATGATAGGCATTTAGTGTATTATGAAAGTGCGTTAACATTTTTTCTTTTAAATTTTATGATGAAGCATCACATAGAAATATTTACGTTTTTTTTACTGTTCTAGTTATCTTTAAAAATGGGAAAATGGGGCATGGACACTTTCTTAAATTCTTGATCTGAATTCTCCTGTGGACCAATTGTACTCACCCAGATGTGCTTAGTGTTGTTTCCTATCACCAGACAGGTTGTCCAACAATCTCAGAATTTTCATATAGCTATACAAAATGGGTCATGCCTTTAACGTCTTTACCCTGCTGAGGAAAAAATTAAATATGCTCAATCTCTTACACTGTCACTGAACTTCTCTTTAACAGTTTCAATCCCTGTACAGTGATATGTATGTCTGAGTAGACAGTGCATATAGCAAGGACAGTATGCAATAAAAATGCATATACCAGTTTAAAAATAATTCCAAACATAATCTTTTCTTTAAAGTACCCAAAAATATCACTGTCACTCCTCTTGTGTAACTGCAGATGAATTTTTTGTTATTTGTATTTGTGTTAAGATTTGTTTCCTAACTTGCAATGGATATGTAAATAATCTGTCAAACACTAGTAGAACTCCCTAATTTTTTCTAAAATTCCATCTTTAACAGCCAGAGCTAGAAGCCTTATGAGTCATTCTTTCTGTACATAAGTTTAGTTTCTTAGGAGGGTGATACTGTGCAAGCAATAGATGTCCTGTAATGTGTTGAATTTGAAGACGAGGATACAAAAAAGGAACATTTTCAGAGAAATGTTTTATGATGCAGCTGTTGGCAGATGTATTGCAGAATGTAGATGGGATCAAATCTGTAAGACATGAACACCAAAAAACCATTCTCAGGTAGCGAACAGCACGAATGAGACAGAAATGTGTCCTGATATGTGTCAGATAGCTTTGGAGAATGAAATGTAATCTTGAGTGTCTGAGGCTTTCCACAAAGTGATGTAATGGAAATCCACCCAGAAAAGAACTGATTGTTCAGTTCTCAAAGTTGTTCTTGTCCTCTATTTTAGATGTGAGGGAATCTTCAAATAATACTTGTGCATTCTTGGTAAGGGTACAGGCCCAGGTGACCTATGGCCCTGGCTTGTTAGTGACTGACAACTCAGGCACAGTGCTTTCACTGTAAAATATTTGTTTCATCACATTAACACACTTAGTGCTTTTTGATTGTACTATACTGTTAATACTGTGCCAATATGCAAGGCTTACATTTTATTCTAATTACTAACAGTAGAAATAAAAAATCTTAGCTGTTTTTCTTACTAAAACTTCAAAATCTTATTTTAAACTTTTTATAGTATTTATAAAAAGATGCATACTAAATGGTTGTCAGATTTGAAAATAGGTAGCATAATAAGGGCTATATTTTACAACCTACTCCTCCAAAACCCCTGAAAATAAACAGCCTCCTGCAGTAGCTTTTTGCAGAGCCATATGCATGATACTGCTCTCAAACATGTCATGCAGTGTAAGAAATACCTTAATAGTTTCTCACTTGACATTTTAACCAAGGAAACAGCTCCAACATTTGTGAGTCTAACTTACTGTGACATTTTCTTCTACTTTCAGCTTCTGAGGAAGTACAGCTCATACTCCACAATACGGACAGATGAGAGCATACTCAGCCAGCCTAATCATAGAAACATAGTACAATGGTGAGTACAGGGATGCTGCAGAGCCTGAATGACAGGTCCCCTACTGCTAAACATTCCAGACATGTTGGGTAAATTCAGTCATATGATTATTCTCTTCCTCGCCCAGTTTAAAATATTGGAGCAAGGCATCTATATTGATTTTAAAGGCCTAACTGTGAATTTCCAATTTTTATTTTAATCTACTCATGGTAGGAGGGAACACCAGTTAGCAACTAAAGAATCCCATGAAAAGTGTGCCTCTTTATATTATGCATTTATGTTGCAAGACACTGTTAAATGTAAAGAGAACAGGTGCTTTATATTTGTATATTTCTAGAAAAAATAGTTTTCTATGAGTTACAGTTCTTAATAATTTAGAAATGACTCTTGGAAAAAAGAATCGCTTTTCCTCTGGGTTCCTGTTGACAACCCCATTTCACCATTTGAATGTCTGCCATAATACATGTGCAGTGTCACCTCAGGTCCTGTGTGAGCACCACTGCACTGGGGTGAACAGCTCACCTGGATTATAAACTCAATACCATAACAAATTAAAGATACAAAGTTTTAAAAGCATGTTTCAATAGAAAGGGAGAAAATAGCCACCCTGACAAGATTTAGAGCAGGAGCTCCAAAAAGATGGAAGATCCATAGGCCTTTGTTCCTGGATACCTTTATTGGGTACCAAGGACCCTTTGCCCTGCCTAGGACTTACCATAGCCCTCTTGTTTCCCAGGGGTTTATTTGCACTGGATCAGGTCCACTTGCCTGTGTCATTGCTTTGGAGGGCTTTGTTTAACTTCTATTTGCCCTTGACATGGCCAAAAGGTGGACAGCTGGTTGACTGGGAGATGTCTAAAGTTAGTAATGAGATGTGTGCCTGTGTATTGTAGAAATATAGTGCTCCTAGTGTGGACAATATGGTGACCCTAGAGTGAACACATATGTGTATGTGTGTGTGCTAGTGCATAGGTGTGAACACATACAAGTTTTCCCCCCGAGTTAGTCAGTCCTCCTTTTCAGTCTGCTTCCTTGAATTCTATTGGAAGTACAAAAGGAAGGTTACCTGGTTTTGTGCACAAGTCTTTCTTTGTATTCTGCTTGTCAGCTCTTTCTCTGGTTTTTGGTGCAAGCCCCTAAGCCATTTGGTACCTTTTTGTTTTGTTGTTTTATTTTGTTTTTCACTACCCTTTTCTTTCACATTGTTGCCAGGGGAAATTTTCCAGGAGAATTTTAACTCCTTCTATTTAGGATTAGCCAGAAAAACTAAGGAGTCCCCTATTTTATTCTTTCCCTACCTATAGTCCCCTTTCCCATATCTATGGGGTCATAATCATAGATGCACAAGAAAAACACCCTGATAGGAATCTTTCAAGCTTTTTAAAATACCAACATCAAAATTCAGGTACACAACTTTCATACTGAATTGAGGTTGTTCACAGAGCATTGTTAATATCTCTTTGGTTTTCAGGTTTGGTTTTTAGAATGCGTTGGCCCATTAGGCATCTAGGAAAGGCTTTGAGATGTTTATCATATGGTAATAGTGCATTCTTCTTCTTTCTTTTTTTTGTTTTTGTACTGGGAGTCAAACTCAGGATGTTATGCTTGCCAGGCAGTCACTGTGCCAGTTAGCTCTACCCCAATTGTTCTTAGTAAAATGTATAAACGTTGTTAGAATCCTTATGCAACTTTATCAAAATATATGTTTGGAAACACATGCATGTTCCCCACTTTCATCTTCCCTTTGATTCATGGGTACTCACAGCACTATAGGAAATGAAGAATGAAGTTTACATGTAATAATGTACATAATGCATGCCCAATGATCGTGACATTTAACTGTTAAGTCATTCACAAACATTGTTGTATATTGGAATCATCTGGGGGAACTTCTCAAACACTCTTTGTACCAAACTGTTCACTGTGCCATTTAATCATAATGTCTCAAGTTGGAATTAAGGATCAATGTTAAGCTCCTTGGGTGATTCCTGTGTACAGGAAAGTTTGGGAACTACTGATTCAGAGAATACTGTATAGGAGAAGTATTGCTTCTGACTATTTGGTGGAATTTTGGACAAGCTTTGGTTCCCTTATCTGTAACAGTTGGTTGTTAGATGAAATTTCTATTAAGTTTTGGTGAAGCTTTTCAATGTTATGATGCTCAGTCTGTGATTAAACTCAATTTGGAGATAAACTATTTGAAATATAAAAATGTTCGTCCCTGATGCATATGATCTGAGACTGTTTAAATTTTAAAACACTTTCTGGACTTCTTATAAAATTCAGCTTTGTCTTCCCTTGATGATGTTAAGCTTCATTTTAAACAATGGGAGCAAATCAAGGCATACAACTCACTCAAGGGAATCCCTTTGTACCCTAATAAACAGTACCTATGCATAATTTAGTGATACAGCAACATATAATCTGAAGGGTTGTGTCTGCTTATTAATACTTTTAAACTAATTTGGAAATATTTGCCATGAATATTATACTATACAGATGTAGGCTACATTACTATGACTGATTTTTCAGCATAAAAGAAGTATTATCAGTTTGGTGGTCACTTGTATTTACTACAAAATTTTTTCTTGTACTGGAAGAATGATTTTCAGTTTGCTATACAGCATTTTTATAATTTACTTTCAGAGAAATAATGAAAATTATGAGCAGGTGAATAATGAATAAGCCAACTGAAATAAATGTATGGGCTCCCATCTTTTAAAAAAACATTACGTGGTTTAGTTTTAAGTATATGGGCAGACATGTAGAATTTCCCCAAGGAAAGAGGTTTTATGGGTAGAAA
Organism: Cavia porcellus; assembly: GCF_034190915.1. Taxonomy (NCBI): domain Eukaryota; kingdom Metazoa; phylum Chordata; class Mammalia; order Rodentia; family Caviidae; genus Cavia; species Cavia porcellus. Next base: position 20,014,436 of record NW_026947506.1, read on the forward strand.
CCCAAATGACAGGAAACATTTCATAATGTATAATGAAAAGAAAGATGTTCTGATGTCACACTGCATACATTTGGCATCTGTCTACTATAAGCAAATTATTGTTCTGAAACTGGAAGACAAGGCTATGGGAAGTTCCCCCTTGAAAATTTTTCTTCAATTTCACCAAGAAACCTGGTTATTACATATATTTTTTTCCTTCCCACAGTATGACGTTGGCAGTATACTACCACATAAAATACAGGTGAGCTCTTAAAAACTTGCCTTATACTTCAACTTAATTTACAGAATACATATATAATATTAGGTCCTGGCTGCAAACATCAGAAGTTCTACTGTGCTTTTAGTAATAGATGGAAGCAAGTCATTTCAGGTTTCTTGGTATTGTAATTAGGTCTGCTGAAAAATATTCTCTTAAAGATCACAAAGGATATTTGCTTCTATAGATTATATTAAAACTGAGAGTTAAATGCATATGTGTTTGTGTGTGCATGTGTGTGCAGGGGGGGAGGTGTTAACAGCATTTCTTGATCATGGATCTACTGACATTTTAAGCTAGTACTGTTTGTTGTGGGGGCTGTCCTATGCAGTGTAGGATGTTTAATAGGACTGCTGTCCTCTGCCTAGTAGATGCCAGTCGCTTTCTCCCTCATGGTGTAATAACAAACAATGTCTACTGTTGGACAAGATCACTCCCATTAAAAACCACCTTGTTAACACACATAACAAAAATGACTGTCTTTTGTAACTCTTTTACATTTTTGTTCCCATTCTACATGGGTGAAAAATGTATCTCTATTTACACTGATGTACATGTCCTCATTTGACTGAATAGAACACAATTAAATTCACCTTTTTCTTGGTTCATCAGTAGTTCTTCTGGAAGAAACAATAAGAAGAAAAACCAATCACATAATTGTATATATTTGGACATAAATGTGTTTTTAAAATACAGATCATCGTGGATAGCCTTTTACTTTACATTAAACACTGCAACCATTAGTTTCTTAAGTTAGATACAATGGAATTTTATATGGTGTCTCTGAAATTGCTACAATAACACTGATTGGTGTGTCTTTCACAGTGAGTAATTCTTTTATCAGTACATGATTTATAATATACATTACTGAGCTTTGAAATTACCAGTTTACATTTCTTTACAACGTCCAGAACACTTTTGTTAGTATCATCACCAGTCTTAGCAAAAAGTCTTCCAGATACTGAGAGGCTGTCATAGGCAGAGGTGAAGGTATACATTTTCCATAAATCTCAATGTTTTAGGTTCACTGCTTGAATTTTGGCATTGGCAATAACTGTTTCCTCACTTTCCTTATAGGCCCACTATGTTCACTTTTGATATTTCTAGTTTCATGTAAAAGTAATGTTCTATGATAAAAAGACTGTTAAGCTCACAACTAAATCAGAAGTGAAGTACTGAGAACATACTTCAGTATGCAGAAATGCTTTATGTGAACTTTTCATTTATTCATAATACTAAAAAGACGGTCCAAGATTTACCAACATTAATCTTCACTGTTTCATCAAGGTTAATCATAAAAGGTTTTTAAACAAAACTGCAAGGGACAGTGAAAAATACAACAACATCTGGTGTCATTTGGTGCCACAGGCTTGATTCACAATAAGAAATTGGAAGTTTTACTTTTGCCTTTATACAAGCATAACAAGTATCTGACAGTCAAAAAATAAGTAACTTCTTCATGATTGTAAGAATAGTTTGAGCTCTTGAGCCTCCTGAAAAAGGGACTGAGAATCTTCAGAGGTCCAGAGACCACAACAAACCATTGCTTTATAGGGACACAGTATATTACTTTAATGAAAATACTGGTCTCCTATACAAAAGCTGCTACATTTTTTAACTGAACAGAAACAAAAATACATAATGAAAACATAGAGGAATGAAGAGAAGAAAAATTTGGAGATCTAAATCTCGTTCACATTTACTACACTTCTAGGTTTGAATACCTACCACTGCTGGTTTACTAGCATTGCCTGTAAGGAATTGTTATTATTGATAGGCAACTTAGCCTAGTTGTCTTAGAAAAGTCTTCACAGTACTTGATGCACTAACGAAAGAGATGTCTAAGGGCCAAAATCCAGGAGAAGAATTTGTATAGCTGTTTGATATGTTGAAGGTTAGGCCTCTTTCTCCACGGTCCCCTTCCCTTACCAGTTACTTAACTAAGATATAAATGACTTAGATAAACTTTTCTATGCAGAGATGCAAATAGATCCCTGGATATTTTTGATGAGAGACTGCATTCACTCACAGTAAATGTCAGTTTTTCAAGATCATCATTTTTTACCTAATGGTTTCTTTTATGCTTTTTCTTTTGATATTAAGTGCAGAAATAAATAACACACTTCTATTTGAATTTAAATCATGTACTTTCCAACCTCATGTTGTATAACATCTTCTTAGAAAAGGAATGTTTTTGAGGGTTACGATATGGGAAAATGGCTTAAAGCTCTATTACTGAACTAAAGTGAATAAATGTACTACTCAAACATCAGAAAATGTAGGTTTTCAAAATAATTTTCAGTAGAATCTGATATATACATTAATGAATAAGTGAAATCTCTGAGGAAATAGTTAGGTTTGAATGATGTAAAATTTAAAGTCAGTTTCTCAGGCATATTAGCACTTTTCAGTGCTCAACCGTCATCTGGCTGCTGATTTGCAGCAGAGGTTGTGGCTGTAGGACAGTAATTATATTTTTTGGACTTTATTATAAAGAAATACAACATACAATTTAGAAGATTTTCAGGCTGTAAATGAATCTGAGAATGCTGTTAATCACAGTAGATAGAAATATTGATCTTCTGAACTTGCACACTTCTGTTCTTCTTACTAATGGAGTACATTCTGAGAGATGTATTGATAAGTGATTCCAATCTTGTGCAAATCTCAGAGTGTACTTACACAGCAAGATGATGCTTGTGCATTATGTGGTCATTATAGGGCTGCTGTTGTATATGTGATCATCACTGACCAAAGCATCACTGGGCAAAGTAAAAGATCCCAGTGTTTCTAGTACAAGATGAAATGACATATAACCAAATTGAAATTATTTTAAGGAACATATGAACATAAGGTGAAGCTTGGTGTCTTAAGAATACTTAAAAGCTTTCTTCAGTTGATACTTGCATTGCATCATTTCTCCTTTCAGAAAGAGAAACTTCCAGAAGACTACTTTGAGCATGATCCTGAACATGAATGTATTTACAGATTTGTAGCTATTATTTTTAATGCTGCATGGCTACCAACTGAATGTGCAATAATGACTTCGGTAAGAGGTTTCTTATTTATCAAACATGCATAGAAAATGGTCTTCTACACATGAAAGGTCATTTTTCAAGTTAGATTCCTTAAATTATCATGAGAACTTTACTAAGAGCAGCCTTTGTTACTTTTCTTTCATTGCTGAGACAAAATACAGGGCACCCAAAGTAAAAAAGGAAAAAGTTCAATTAGCTCACAATTTGTAGAGATTTAGTCCATAATATACTGGTTCCAAGGTAGAGTGGCACATAGCATAAGGACATTAGTCCATGTCAGTGGAACACAGCAAAAGTAATAAGAGAAATAGGGAGACACAAGCTTCTTTCTGTTCCTTGTATTGTATAGAGTCTACTGGAATTAGGTCAATGCCAATCCAACCAATAGTCTGACCTAGCAATCACACACCCTTAATCACAGCATTGCATAATCTAGACTCACCCTTCTCTAAAAAAGTCCTATGAGTGCATATGGCTTTTGGAGGACATCTAGACACAAAGCCTATCAAAGGAAAGTAAATATATTTGGGTTCCCTAAGCATTATCATTTAAAATGGTGTCTTAAATTTTCTCAACACAAAACAATTGCAACTAAAGGAAGCTGAAGTGTTTTCCCCACACACATCAGTACACACACAGTTGACACTGTGAACACTTACACATGCTGTGGGGTGGGAAGGAGAGCAATAACAAGACCACAGGAAACAAACACACACTCAGATTTTATACAGATCAAACAGGTCCAAGGCTGTGTTTCAGGCAATTCACTGCCTTCAGTTCTCTAGTCTTTGGGTTATGGGTATCAACCCATCCCTGTTGACAGCTTGTGTCTATTCATGATGTTGCCCTGGACGACAGTACCAGCAGTTCAAAAAGCATTTTTATCCCGATAAACTGTAGCTGTGCCCTCACTTTGTGTTATCAACACAGAATTTGGAAAGTGGGATTATATCATCTACAATAGTGGTGAAATGGTTGGGATTGTTCCAGTCCTTCTTCTACCAAATGCATAGTGGAAAGTCATACACATGGCCTGAAGACAAAAACACTTAAGACAGCTGCTGCTCCAAAGGCATTTAGTCAAGAGTTTGGAGGCTCATGACCTGTGTTGGAACAGAGACCTCTCAGGGGTATTTCCATTTGTAGAGATAGATAGCCCAGCAAGCAGAGCTAGGTTGGAGGTGGAAGTGTCCATGTAAACAAGGTAAGCTTGATGCTCCTTGAAATAACTGGGGCATATCTTCATATCTTTTGCATGTATGGGTACAGGAACAGAAATGTGACTTAAGAAGTAAAGAAATGTGGCTGTTCAAATATACAGAATGAATTCATTGAAAAGTGGGCAGGAGTCCTCAGCATTTAAAGGAAATGTTTCCAAAGGAGTAGCTAGAGCAATGGGAGAAAGGGGGAAAGAGAAATCAAGGTGAGAGATGGTGTGGTCAGAGTGATAAATGAGGCCAAGAAGTTGCATTGACATTCACTGGACACTTACTTATTATACTGGGGAAGAAGAAGAGATAGAGCAGAGTTCTTGCTGTTTGTGAGTTCATGATCTAGTGAAAAAGTCATGGGATATTTTTCAGGTATATGAGTATTTCACATTGCAGTAAATGTCAAGAGGACAGAGCATTGTAGAAGGCTGAAGAGTGATTCGAGAGCTTTTGGTATTAGGCAGAGTGACCAGGAAGAGCTTGCTTAAGAGTGGTGACGCTTGAAGTACAACCTGACTGGAGCAGGGAAGGGAAGGTGCTCATGCACTACATGCAAGAGGGTAAGATGGAGGTCCCCAGTTCAGGAACATGTTTCATGTGCTCAAGCAAGAACAGAATGACTAGCATGCTGTGGGTAAGGATCACTCTCTCAGGGTCACACATCATTTGCAAGCATCAGAGGTTGATTGGTATCAGTTGGTACATCTTCATCAGGACAGTGAATTGCTCCTTACATGCCAGGGTTTTCCAGACTGTCTTGGGGGATGTAAACTGCAGGTGGGGTTTGGATTAGAGGCAGAGAAGGAGGGTTAGGAACCAACACGATGATGCAGATGACCACAGACAAATGCAAGCTCAGGACAGAAAGCTCTCACATTACCAATGGAAGTAGAGATAATAGAAAGAATGCATAGATTGGTGTGGAATATGTCAAAGTATTAATTTTGTTCATACTACTAGACAAGGGGTCTAGTACTATTACATATTAGGAAGGGTTGGAGAGTGCAGTGTTAGGATGCATAACTGGTGTGTAAGCTTGCATGCCGCAATCTGCTTGGCAAGACTGTTCCAGAACAGTGCAGTGGCAAAGGAAAAAATGGTTTAAGGAAAGAAGGGAAAACGAGGGACATGCATAGGCATAATACAGTGAGCCTGGTAAAAGGCAGCAGTCCTGGAGTTACAGCAAGGGAGATGACAGCAATGTAAACCATTGTTTGGGGGGATATTTGACATAGAAAGTCTTCAGAAAGAGGTAATTAAGTGTCAAACAGAATTGGGATGGGGCGCCAATACTGATGGAAGAGTTTGCCTTGTTTGAAAGTAAAGAACAGTGGTCCACTCACACACCAGGCAAGTGGTGCAAATGAATACTAACCCAAAACAAAGCCATGGAAAAGATGAACAGGGGTTGAGGATGCCCAGCATTGTTTCACTATCTCAAATCATTTATATACAGAAGAGTTGCATCCTGGAACACACTATCATATTTAGGATAACTAAGGGAGAAGGTATTGGAGAATGAGTAAAGTCAAGGTTAAGAATATTGCCTAATCTGGACTGCTAGCCTGACAACTTAAGACTATAACTATGCTCTTAAAAGAGAACCATTTTAAAAAAAGAGAGAACCATTTTTTGTCATGATAGAAAGAGTTAAAATAGCATATACAGTCTCCCTCCCATGTCTATGAGCTCTGCTTCTAAAATTTCACCATTTGGAGAAATTTTATGTCCTTGTTTTCCCTTGTCCTTAAGGCTTAAATGTATAGTATATCTACCTTTACTTGGAATTTACCTTGAATTTTTTAGTGTAATACCCTAGAAATGATTTCAAGTATACAAGTACGTGCATAGGTATATGTGCAAATAATAAGCCTTCAATCTAGGAGAATTGAGCATCAGGAAACTTTTCTATTGATCAGATTTAAGTAACATCAAACAATAGCTTCCTCTGTAATCTTTACTCAGCAATTTGCTCACCTAGTTCTTTGTAGAATAGATGTTTGATATATGTAAACAGTACATGAGGTTATGTCATGAACTGCCTGGAACTTTAGGGGTCTCAGGGTTATAGGCTGGCAGCTGTTCTCATCATACAGTCAAAAGCATTGACTAAGTTCCTAATTACGTAGGAAGGAAAATGGATATTCATGAATAGTGGAAATATGAAAAAGGGTTCTAAGAAGGACCACCTTGTTCTACTTGTGGCTTCATTATAAAGGCACTGAGTTTCAGGAAAATTTTACAGCTGTAAATCTTGCACTTGTCATGCTGTTCTGCTCATCAGCCATGGGAAAATACTTTTGTCCACCAGTTAGAGCCACAAAAGGCTTAATACTATGAAAAGATGAAATGTGCTCACTGTGAGTTAGGTATCACATTTGACTATGACTGTGTAAAACCATTTTATATCTACCACCTGTGTTGCATGTTGGTGGCACTTGGTATTTACTGAACAAACTTATACCTGTTCCCTTCACAAATGTGTAGGTGATAGCAATACTACCTGCTGGATGACTTTTGCTACAATGTCCAGTCATTCCCATCACCAAAATTGTATAGGAAATTTACATGGGCAGCAGAGGTGTCTGACTTAAAACTGTGACCTGACATCTTGCGTTAGCTGAGCACAATCTCTTAGTCGCACTTCCCTTTCTCATCACAGAATAAACATCATGTACAACAGTTCTTAGCACAGCACTTAGAGCTAAAATGAGCACTTAGAGCTCTACTCTTTGCAAATTTACTTGGAAAGGTTGTTGTCATATGCTAAGGTTGACCTCTGTCCTGCCAACTGGAAAAGGATTGTCTTGGGAGCCATTCTTGTTGCCTGCAAGGTTTGGCATGACAAGGCTGTGTGGAACACAGACTTCTGCCAGATCCTCAAGAACCTTGCACTCAAAGACATGTGAGTTTACATTTTGGTGAATTTTCTAACCATGTTCCAGTTCACTTGTTCCCTTAAGGCATGCATTTTAAGAAATATATTTAAATATTACATTATATAGAAAATAAAAATCAGCTTAAAACTATTATACTCTGACCATCTACAGTATAAAAATTCATATTTTCCATCATGAATTTGTTTTAATGGATTATTATTATAATGGTACGCTTCATAAGTTGTAATTTTTTCTGGTGGTTTCAGACAAGTATTTTACAACCTTACCAGCAATACAACATATTACTGTGTATATCTTCATGTCTTTTTAAACAGCTTTCAGCTCCATTCCCTTCTTTAAGGGCTACCATGTCCGACTTTTAAAATAAATGTTTGATCACTGTTATATCCTTGGGGCTATAGGTTTAGTCAGTCACAAGTTGTATGTTTGCTTTAGCTGGTCTTTACAACAGAAAATATTCCAGACTCCTGTGCCTGCCTATCCCTGATTAGGAGTGTTGAATGTGTGTGTGTAGAAATCAGTGTGATGGGCTCTGATTTTATGTGTATGTAATGTGCAAAGGCAGCTGCATAATCACATAGCACAGGGCTGTTTCCAGTCATTTCTCTTTCCACAGCACTGAACTCACCCATGTGTGTGCATGTGCATATGTATGTGCTTGTGCATGTGTGTATATGCCCACACATGTACATTCTCTTCTGGTGAGGGGCAGCAGATACTGATCATCTTGGATTTTCCCAGCAAAGAAACATGAGTGTGAGGGCTCTGCCAGAGTTCTTGTCCCATAGGGGATTTAGTCTACCTAAGACTCTGTCTTTGACCTTTCTGTCTTCCAAAGTTTAAAATGAGTATCTTGTCACGGTCACAATTTGTTACCTGAGTAATAAGATGCCTTTCAACATAGTCTCATATGCTGAGACAGGGGAAAGGATTTCCTTACTCATTTAATGCAGTTTCTTTCCTTCCTTGCAATTTAGGATGAATGCTTGCTTGAAGAGTTTGCCCCTCAGAGAGCAGAATGGTGCATCTTTCCTTGGTGTCCCTCTACTTCCCCCTGAATATGTCTGCAAGCTTTTGAGAGCTAACATTAGCATACATTGATTCTTTTGTCTGCTCACTGTAGTGATGAATGTGTGTGAAGCATGAGTCACACAGATGCACTGATGGACACTGAAGAAAGAACCATGAGCCAGCAACAGGCAGTAATGAGTAGGCTATAACTTTTTCTTGTCTGCCCAAATGCAAAAGTGCTGGGATACAGAAATGATTCAAAATAGCCTGTTGGCACATGAGCGTTTTTCTTCCCAGTTAAGTAGCCTCCTTATATCTCAGAATTTACAGCACTCAGTAATAAGAACTGTGGGAGTAAGAAAACCCAAAATGTGTAATTGTAATTGTAAACAATAGAGGAAAAGAAAGTGCTCTAAAGGATACAACTGAAAGTGTGTTTAGGTGTGTAAGATAGATGACCATAGTTTTTGTTGGATCATTGAACACAACTGTTTGTAGTCTCACTATTTGAATGTCCACTTTGTATGCTTTAATTTTGAAGCTTGAATAACTATTTCTAAGATGACAATGTGTGATGTATTAACTAGTGTTTATTACTGTTTATTTTTTTGAAATTCTTTATTACTTGTACCCTTTTACTGTTTTGTTTTCTTTAAATAAAATTTTTTAAAAAAGAATTTACAGCAGTCCGTAGAAGCTCAAAATGACATTTTCAAAGATAGTCCATTGGACCAAAATTGACTGATGTTCATTTTTCTGTGTTCTTCCTCCACAGAAATCAACTGGAAAGGCATTACTTGTGTCTGCTTGAGTTTAATGTTAATGTGTCTGCCAGCATTTATGCCAAATACTACTTTGATCTTCGCTCTTTAGCAGATCACAGCAACATGTATTTTGTGTCTGCACCTCTCACCAAAGAAAGAGCACAGAAACTAGAGGTAAGGCTGTGCCTTCACTAAGTAGGATGTTCTGTGAGCCACTAATGCCAGCATCTGTGGCTGTATCATACAAAGCAGTTAAGGAAAACGGCAAGTGTTGAAATTAACACTTTCAAGAGTTTACTAAACCTTTAGTGTGTGTCACATTTTTCAGTTCTTTTATGGTTCATATAGAGATTCACATTATTATTTAAAAGTAGTTCTATCTTCTTTGATCGTAAATCAGAATACTTTAATCAAAATTCATCTGATCAAAATGGTTTTCCTTTTGAACCTCTACCTTTCTCCGTAGCCACACATGATTAACTACCCGGGCTTGTTTTCCTTATCATGTATACAAATACTGTTCACTTTATTATTTGTGCTTATTTTTTACCCAGTTTTAAAATTCATATCAGAATTCAGCTGTCCTACTTCAAACCCAAGGATTCAGTAGACAGACTCTTAGTGGCTAACATGCGAGTCCTATATTTAGGATATGTGATGTGCATGTGGAAATTGGAAGTACATGAGTTTTAAGGGAAGTGACAGCTTACATAGGCAAAATAATGCACATGGTTTGTGACTTTTGGTGATCCTACACCAAAACAATTTATACCTGAAAAGGATGCGTACATTCAAATGGTACTTTCTGTAGTGCATTGGTAGCACAGTAAGTCTCCAACTTACAAATATTTAAGTTGCCAATTTTCACAGATTATGAAGATTATTTCACAGGTGATTGCTTTTTCAGTGCGTTGCATTGTATATTTGTGTCCAATGACTATAAGATTCATTTTTTTGGACTTACAAATAAATCTGACTCAGGAATGTTCTCCCAGAACAGAAATCATTCTTAAACTGAGGACTTACTAATTTTGGAATATGTATTTTTCTCCTGAATTTAAAGAAGCATTCTTTGGTGCTACAGACCTCTCCTGCTCTACATTAAATTCATACCACCTTCCAACGAAATACCTTAGAATTTGTAAACTAATAATGGTCAGACAGCATTGGAATAGCTGGGTCAGTATTTACTGATCGTTTTTGCACATTAGGTTTATCACTTTTAATAAAGTTACACAATAAAAAATGGTGTTAGGAGCCTATCGTATCACAAAATCTTTGTCGCCTTTGGAAACTCCATTTGTAAAGACTGTAACTGAACAAACATCCCCTTACTTGGTAATTCAATCATCATTAAAGAATGTTAGTGAATTGGCAGGAAGTAGCATCCTCATAACCTGGCAGTGCAGGTCTCAAACACCCAAAGCATCAGTGACCATGAAGTAGCTAAAGTAAGTTTGTGTAACTAAACTTCTTTGATAAGATTATTTTTCTTTAAGGTTTCTGTCTTTTAAAATTTTTACCTCTATTCTGTGTGATGAACTTTCCTAGGCCATATGAAGATACTGCGAAAATGGTGGCCTGCGCCGAGTTGAAATAAGAAAATCTTCCACTGATGACAGTTTCATTGTGATTCGACAGTCTAAAGCCATCCTCTCTTAAAAGAGAGAGATGGGGGTTATGACATCTTAGCCCCTCGTTTACACAAGATGGACCACCTGTCTTGTAAAAAAAAAAATATGAAGTTAACAGTTTTACCAAAAGGAAAGACCTTGAATTTAAGAAACTCTTGGATAGTTATAGTTGTACCGCATAGGAAGAGACCTAGTCAAAGCAGCAACACACTTCCTTTCTTCAATTGATGTGAGCAGAGTTACTAGCACTGCAAAGCAGAAGCTCTTGGCTGACACAACCATTCGCTTACTTCACAGGCTAATGCCTGTGAGCTCTGCAAGGTTTTTGGATTAAGAGTATAAATTTAAGCTAGTTTAAAATTTTAATTAATTTTTAAAGTAGACTTTTAAAATAGTATCTGTATACTTTTTATGCCCCCTGCCACTATATAGCTGTGTAGGCTTTTAGGATTATTGTAATATTACTGTTAAAAAATGGGGAACCTTTTGTACCACATGGTGCTGAGAGAAAAAACCACATTCCTATCCATGTGTCAGGCAGTATGTCTATCACTGAGCCATTCACCCAGCCCCAAAATGGGAGTATTCACACTCATGAAATCATTTAGGAGTACACTACCATGTCATCAGTATTGAAGGTTCTTCCTTCCTGTGGTATCACTGAGTTCCTAGGCAGTAATGTCAGTCATTTTACACCAAAAAGCAGCTGGATACCACTTCCCATTCATGTTCATTACAAGCACTATTTAGCAGCCTCATGCCATGCCATGTCTGTGGTCATAAAGAAAAATCATCTTCTATTGGCTGTCTACTTTATCGGGTTCATACAGAATCTTGTGAGTTAAAAATGGTGCTGCTAATTTTTTGATGATTTCCTTGTTTTTAAATAAACATGTCAGAAGATATTTCTATAATGTGGACCAATATGATGGTTCAATAATCATTACAGATAGTAAAGTACACGGCGTCCCAAAAGTTTCAGAGTAGTATTAAGCCTTTGGCTATTATGTTTGTGCCTTTCAAGACATTGGAGCATGTATAAAAGCTGCAAACTTACAGATCATTATTCCAACATTTCAGTTTGGTGAGTTTAGAATATTATTCATTTATTCTAAATTTTTTCTAGTCTCTTAAAAAAAGGATAGAAAGCAGAACTGGAACAAAGTTAAAAGCTTAATTTTCACCTTTCCCAAGTTAATACTTCCAGATTATAATATATGATATAATGTTTTATACACGGTATCAAAGCTTAAAATGACACTAAGATTTTTGGGATGTTTTCTATTGCAAAGAGTTTCTCTCTTGTTTTTGAGGAGTTCTTTAAGCGCTCTGCACTATCTCTATTTTGAGTACCTAAATTTCTTGGTTCTTGATTTGGGAAAGGAGAGTATTAACAGCAATACTAGTTGACATGTTTCATAAGGGAATTGGACCCCAACAGCAGCACATGATATGAAAGTTTATTTTGAAACCTATCCTACATGCTACCCTGGCAATAGGGCTCCATTGGGAGCCCTGTTACTTACCACAGAAATTACACAAACCTTAGGAACATAATACAGGATTTAAGGACAGAGATTAAGTAATTTTAGACGACTTATAACAATGCTACCTCAGTATTAAAAATTAGTGTTTCTGCCTCATGAAATACATTTCTTTCCTTCTCAAATGCAGTCCAAGGAATCTTGCCTGCAACAAAACTCTTCTGGGTTAGGAATACTTAATCACAGTTGCACCACTACCTCACAGAATCTTAAGGATGGCCAGTTGCACCATTTTTAAAAGACACATAAATGACAAGTAATGACAGCATATGAAATACAACAATCTACCACCCCGAAATAAAATTATTTACAGAACTTCAAACTTAAGGATTTAACTATTACTTGCAGATGTTTTGGGAGGGAATCCTACAATTTATATTTATTTTTCATTTCCATGTCTATGTTTTTAAAAAGTAATAAATTATTTTGATTACAATATAGCTGGTATGTTCATTGTTACTTCTCTGTTCACATAACGTTATAGCTCTACAGAATTTAAAGGTTTTGTGTCATTCCTGTTGGGTTTGAAAGTATTCACCAAGAAACTTTAAAACTGATGTGATCCAGGCCTCTGGATAACTAATGTATTTCACTCATTCATCTGAGCATAATGCAGATAGTGTATCTGAGAGATGAAAGCACATAAGAAGATAAACTTAGGTAACACATACTTGAGAAATCACTGATTAAAACGTATTAGTTGAGGGCCGGGTGTTTAGCTCAGCAGCATAAGTGCTGCTTGGCAAACGCAAAGTCTTAAGTTCAATCTCTGTACCAAAAAAAAATTTATTTTAATTTTAAAAAACAAAGTATATTAGTTGAAATGAAATGGAACAATAGGTTTTGCCTATTAAAAGAAAGATTTAAAAAATGTTGGAGTGGTGGTGCACTCCTGTAATCCCAGAATTTAGGAGGCTGAAGTAGGAGGATTGTTGCAAGTTTGAGACCACCTAGTCTACAAAGTGAACTCAAGACCAGCCTGAACTACATAGCAAGACCTTGTCGCAAAACAACAACAACAAAAAAGATCAAGTAGAAGATTTAATTAGCTAATTCTTCCCAACCTGCAACCCAGTTTTTAAAAGCACAAAGACAGAGAAACAAACTACACCACCATGGAGCTCAGCTTCTGCACTATGCCCAACATTCCAACAAGCAGCAATGGCATAACTGTTGGCTTGTGCCTTTCACTCCACAGTGCAGATGCTGGAGGTTTGGGGTGGCAATTCTACCATCTCCTTTTATAGTTAAAATTAATTTTATCTGCCTGTTGCTGCATTTTTAAAATTTTATTCCTTACAATTTTTGTCAGACTGAAACAAATTTCTCAATGTTTGTGTGGGGTTTGCAGATATAGGAAGTATCAGGGACAACTGAGGCAGGTGAGGGCAGATGCATCATCAAAGACAAAAAGAGTTCAGTGCTGCTAACTCTCTGTACTGATGCACAGCATGGGGAAGACTGATATGGGAAGCTTCAGCACTTCCCTGGATGTGGTCAGCATTAGCCACAATTCAAGCAGTGACTTCAACTACTCTTACCTCACCAAAAAAGCTGCTCTGAAAAGCCATTATGCAGCTGTAGATCCTGAAAACAAGAACTTTCCATTTGAATTGAAATTGGAGAAGAACGAAGAAACAGACTCATCAAGGTACTACTTCCTTTAGAACATCAGTATTTAATCTGAGCAATACAATCATGGGACACGGAATCATTTAACTTTCTTAAAACATGTCTAATACTGGAGCTGCTCTTTTTATAGTACTATTGACATTTGTGTCAATATATTCACTATATTTTTTCATGTCCTTTCAAACACTGTCATTGAAGAATGGTCTTTATTACATAAAAAACTGGGGCATAAGACTTTTGCACTAGCTGGGTGGCCTAAGACTGCTGCCACTGGAGCCTCCCTTCAGCTAGGAACTCCTGGGATGCCCCAACACAATGTAGCCAGCATGCTTGGCCCACCCCTCCACAAGAACACCTGGGCCACCCTGGCAGGCCTGGGTCACCTAGGACTGCCAGTGCTGGGCCCACCCCTCATTGGGAATACCTGGGAGAACCTGAAAACCAATCCACCTCAGACTGCCGCCTGGGTCCCTCCAAGTAAAACCAGGGACACCCCAGCAGTCCTGGGTTGCTTAGGACTGCTGCTGCTGGGGCCACCCCTCCACAGAACACCTGGGACACCTGTGGCATGATTGACCACCTAGGACAGCCACGGTGGGCTGTTCCTTGGGGAATCCACCCACCACCTGGATCTAGTACTTCAGTTATCTTTGGATTCAACCCCTTCTCCAAGAATGTTGGACTACACTGAATTACTGTGATGGCTAGATGGGAGACTAGGGAACCCCTCACCCAAACAGAAGACCTCAGCAGGCTCTAGTCAGTGTGGTGAGTTTGCCCCTAAAATACAGGTCTGCAATAGGTAAATAGAAGCAGAAGTGAAAATCCTTCTAATTGTTAAGGCCTTGATGAACCTGGCAAGAGAGTGGGTAATCCCCTCCTTCACACAGAGAACATCAGGCAGGTTGAGGAGTGTGCCAATAAGGCCTCCAAAACTTGGAGAAAATTAAAAGAGCTTATGAGACCCCCAGTGACACAGTATGGCCTCAGCTGACACAAACACTATGGACAGGGAGAGCTGGTGACCTGCAACAACCTGAAGACATGGCAACAGCAGGAACTAAGAGTTGACCTACATCAATACTTTTAGGTTAGTCAGCCCAGATAGAATATAGGACTCACCCAACAGACCCTGTAGGAGGAATTCAGGTGACTGGCTCTCCTCTTCACTGTGGAACCCAGAAAGTGGTCAAACATCAACCACACAGTAGGACCCTAAAATTAACACTACCAACAGTTCAGACTGTTGGGATTCAAAGACCAAATATTTACCCAAAATGTGAAAATGACAAAGTGAAAAGACAAAATGCAATCTGAAACATCTAGTCCATCAGGAGCAAGTACAGATGACATTGAAATAGAGGACTTTAAAAGTCACACACCAGGAATCTCTGGAAAGATAGCAAATGAAGTAAAGAAAAAAAATCCATGAGGCTATAGAAGAAATCAAATTAGAAATAATGACTTACGTAAACACAGAAATAACAACCTTGTAAATAAGTTGCTCATTATAGCTAAAGAAAAAATAGATTAAAAAATACAAGAGCATGGGAAATTGATTGCAACTTTGAATGAACAATGCAAAAAACAAGTAAAATCTGTGAAACAAATTCAAAGAGATATCCAAGTAACAAAAAATTCTATTGAAAACTAACAAAACCATTTAAATGAAGCTGAGGATAGAACTTCAGACCTTGAACACAGGATCACAGATAGTGATCATACAAGGGTATAACTGATAAAAACAAAAAAGCAGCATGAAATGACAATCCAGCAGCTTCAAGATGATGCCAACAGAAACAACATAAGCTAATAGGCACCAGTGAAGGGCAGGAGTCAATGCAGAAGGCATAACTAAAATATTCACAGAAGGAATTGCAGGAAATTTCCCACACAAAGGGAAAAAAATCTGATGTCCAAATAAGTTAGGGATGCAGAATGCCAGTCACATCCAACATAAATCTATATGCAGACATACAATAATTAAGATCCAAGATGCACACCATAAAAACAGAATACTAAAAGCTGTTAGAGAAAAGACACAACTCACCTATCAACGAAAGCCTATTAGAATCACAGCAGACTTTTCCGCACAAACCTTCACCTTAAGAAGACCTTGGAGTGAAGTATTTCAGGCACTAAAAGAAAACAACGTTCAACCCAAACTGATGTACCCAGAAAAACTGTCCTTCAAACTTAGGTCAGAAACAAGATATTTCCATGACAAAGAACAACTGATGAAATTGATGTCCCCAAAACCAACCCTAGAAAGAGTCCTGAAAGACATACTAGATAGAGATAATAATGACCAAAATCTCAAGGACAACAAGAGAAAGAAAATAACACACTGGATAAGATATAAAAAGGGCAAATAAATATATGAAGAAATATTCCCCATCACTGGCCATTCGAGAAATGGAAATTAAAACAGCATTGAGATTTCATCTCACCCTGGAAAGAATGGTTGCCATCAAGAAAACAACTGATAACAAATGTTGTTGAGGATGTGGGGGAAAAGGGACACTTCTCCACTCTTGGTGGGGGTGAAGTCTGGTGCAACCACTGTGGCAATCAGTATGGAGGTTCCTCAAAAAACTAGGATTGGAAGTTCCATTCAATCCAGCTATTCCCTTGCTGGGCAGTTTCCCAGAAAAATTGAAAAGGTCATGTCACAGTGATACATGTGCACCCATGCTCACAGCAGCACGATCTGTGATAGCTAAATCTTGGAAACAACCAAAATTCCCATCAACAGCAGAGTGGATGAAAAAGATGTGGTATTTTCATACAATGGAATATTATTCAGCTATAAAAAAGATGATCTTGAGGCCTTTATAGGTAAATGTAGGCAATGTGAGGATACCCTCATTAGTGAAATAATCATGATTCACATTAGTAAATACCACATTATCTCTCTAGTATAAAAAATAAGAACTGACAGAATAATAGGATCCAAAAAGTATAATAAATATTGTAAAAGTAAAAGGGAAGGAAAGTGCTCTAAAGGATATAATGGTATGTATAGTATTTAAGACAGATGACCATCTTACTAAATATCTATTAGATAAATATCTATTAGATCATTGAACAGAAGACACTGCACTATCACTGTTTGAGTGCTTAGCCACTTTTTATGCTTTGATTTTATAACTTTAACAACTATTGTTAAGATGACAATATGTAATGTATCAACTAGTGATTTTATGATAATTTTTTTGAATTCTGTATTCTATTTTTTCTCATTTTTTATTTTGTTTTCTTAATTTTCTCTTGTTTCTTTAAATAAAAATTTTTAAACAGACATTTGGACTAAATCGAAAACAGCTTTTGGATCAATTACCATGCAGAACATGGGAGTTATGTCAAGCCTTCTCTTCATAGTGTAATATGAGTTACCCTGGATGATCCACACATTCATAAACATTGAAGACACAACTGGTTTGTGGTACCTGAATAGACCAGTATCTATATTTGGTTCTGCTAGTGCCACTACTATTCACTCTTCCTTTGTCACTGCTGGAAATTTTAGCAAACTTGGGATATGCTAGTGGCCTTTTCTTGTTGAGTATGTTCTTTCCGATGATTTGCAAAAAAATTTCAGATTCCTTATCCCATGAAAATTGCTTTAATATTAAATGGAACAATGAATGGCTCCTCCAGAGAAACAGCTTTCATATCTTACAATTGTATCAAAGCAATCACAGTTGATTCTATCACAATATGTCTTAGTTACTTTTCTTGTTGCTGACACAAAAATAACCAACACCCAAAATTAAAGGGGGAAAGCTTTATTTAGTTCATTTTGTAGAGGTCTCAATCAGTAATTGCCTGGATCCACAGAAGGATGGCACATGACAGAGGGGCAACCATTCATGTGTAAAAGACAACAAATGAGAGAGAGACAGATTGACAGACAGACAGACACAGGGACACAGAGACACAGAGACAGACAGAGAGAAAAAGACAGAGAGAGAGAGAGAGAAGACAGAGTCAGAGAGAGAGAGAGAGAGAGAGAGAGAGGACAAACCTCTTTCTGTCCCTTATAATGTGTACCGGTCATCCACCTAGGGTAGGTGTAGCATTCATACCCTTAACCCCAGCTTTGGAACATGAATTAATAAACTCTGGACTCAGGCACCTCTGAAAAGCCTGCCCCACCATAACTGCAACAACTGTTGGATGAACATCTAAACACAAATCATAAGACCATGCTATTTTATCTTCAGCCCACAAACCACTGTACCAGTTATGAAGTTTTCATGTGTTTCTCATCAGCCATTCACCCATCTATGAAAAACTGAAAGGCTGCAGCTCTAGGGGAATGACGACTGTGTCCAACATTTTTTTTATGTTTCTCATGTATCTGCTTGCTGCCCTTTTTGAATACTTGACCTTTTATGAACATGTTGAGTCAGAACTGCTTCACACACACTCTTCTCATAGGAAATTATGTTATTTTTCCAATTGTTCATTTGGTTCTGTTAGTGGCCATCACCCTGAAAGCATTATCAATTATTTTCTCAATCCCAAGTTCTGTAATGCACTTCTTATGTTCAGCAAAATACTTCAGTTAGTACCAGTAGACTCATTACAGTGGCTATCCTGGCATTTTCCAACTTGCTTACCATCAGTGTCCCAACTATTAAGGATATCTTTGGTTTACTGCTGTGTCTGTGGCTGTATAGACTTTTATTCTCCCATCATCCTTCTGTATTAAGTTGGTGAAGGACTTATAACATCTGAGCAGAAGACTGGGGCTCTGTTTTTCCTGTTAAATGGCATAGTCATGATGATCAGAAGCATGGCCTTGATTGTTATGGATTGTTCTGGAGGTAGTTATTAATTGGCAATACCCAAACTCAAGTAGCCCATGTGGAACCAGTGTTGTGTTTACTCTCAACTATTGTGAAACTTCACCTGTTTTCAGTTTCACCTCTGCCAAGTGCTGGCACATGGCAAGCAGTAAAATATTTTGACATTTTCAAAACTTTGTTCTACATGTTGGTTTTTAGCTTTATCTTGGAAGTTAGCCTCATGAGCACAAAAGGTACAAATATACAACTCAACATTGTTGTACTGCCTAAGAGTTGGCAGTAAATCTACATCTTCTCAACACTGTGTTTACCAAACATGAGTATAAACACTCAGAACAACATTTTGCCTGTCCTTTATAATGCTATGAAGTTTAGGAACAATTGTAGTATAATTACTATTTCATAACATCAAAGAAGAAACTAAAAATGTTTCTTAATTACTACATAAATATTGGTGAATAAGTAAAAAGAAAAAGTCTGCACCCCACCAGCCCAGCCACCCCCACCTCCTGGACCTAGCATTGCTGTTATCTTTGGCTCCCACTACTCCCCCCAGAACCTTGGACTGCAGTGGATTAACTGCACGGGGTTGATGGGAGACTCAGTATCCCCTCATCCAAACAGCAGACCTTAGCAGGCTCCCATCAGGGTAGTGAAATTACCCCTAAAATAGAGGTCTTCAGTGGGCAAATAGGAGACGTAGTGAAGCTCCCTCTAGCTGTATGACCTTGATGAACTTGGTAAGAGTGTGAGTTATTCCTTCCTCCACACAGAGAACATCAGGCAGGTTGAGGAGTGTGCCAAAAAGGCCTCTACCAACTTGGAAAAAATTAAATGGGATTATGAGACACCAAGGAACACAGCAGGGTCTCAGCCAAGACAAACTATAGACAGGGAGATCTGGTGACCTGGAGCAACTTGAACACATAGTAACCCCAGGAACTAAATAAGGGTTGACTTACATCAATTCCTAGGCTAGTCAGCCGAAGTAGAATGTAGGACTCCCCCAAGAGACCCTGTAGGACAAACTCAGATGACTGGCTCTCCTCTTCACTGTGGTACTCAACAAATGGACAAAAACAAACCACACAGCAGTACCCTAAAATTCACACTATCGACAGTTGAGACTGTTGGTATTGAAAGACCAAATATTAGCCCAAAAGATGAAAATGACAAAACAAAACAGCAAAATGCAATCTCAAACATCTAGTCCATCAGGAGCAAGTACAGTGACGCTGAAATAGAGGACTTTAAAAGTAATACACCAGAAATCTCTGAAAACATAGCAAGTGAAATAAAAAAACAAATCCACAGGGCTAGAGAAGAAATCAAATTACAAACAGCTTCTCATGTAAAGAAAGAAATAACAACCTTAGTAAAGGAGTTGCTCAGCACAGCTACACAAGAACTAGATTTTAAAAAGTACAGGAGCATGGGAAATTGATTGAAACATACAGAACAATATACAAAACAAACAG
The DNA here is from genome assembly GCF_034190915.1 of Cavia porcellus. Taxonomy (NCBI): domain Eukaryota; kingdom Metazoa; phylum Chordata; class Mammalia; order Rodentia; family Caviidae; genus Cavia; species Cavia porcellus. Next base: position 20,034,718 of record NW_026947506.1, read on the forward strand.
AATCTATGAAACAAATTCAAAGAGATATCCAAGAAACAAAAAATCTATTGAAAGCTGGAAAAACTGTTTAAATGAAGCTGAGGATAGACTTTCAGACCTTGAGGATAGGATTGCAGTTAGCAGTCATGAAAGGATAAAACTTTAAAATGCAGCATGAAATGACAATTCAGTAGCTTCAAGACAATGCCACAAAAAACAATATAAGACTAATAGGCATCAATGAAGATGCAGAAGCCAACACAAATGACATCGGTAAAATAATCACTGAATACCAAAAAATTTCCCAAATATGGGGAAAAAATCTGATATGCAGATACATGAGGCATACAGAATGCCAAACAGTCATAACCAACATAAATCTACACCCAGACATACAATAATTAAGATCCAAGATACACAGCATAAAAACAGAATACTAAAAGCTGTTAGAGAAAAGACACAACTCACCTATAAAGGAAAGCCTATTGGAATCATGGTAGGCTTTTTAACACAAACCTTCAAGTCAAGACTAACTGGGAGGGAGGTGTTTCAAGCCCTGAAAACAAAACAACTTTTAACCCAGATTGATGTACTCAGGTAAACTTTCTTTCATATTTAATGGAGAAACAAGATACTTCCATGACAAGGAACAACAGACAAAATTCATGTCCAAAAACCAACCCTAGAAAGAGTACTAAAAGACATACTAGATAGAGATAAAAATGACCACAATCTCCAGAAAAACAACAGAAAGAAATCACTAGGCAGGACAAGCAATTAAACAAGAGAGAAAAGCAGAAAACTAACAACAGGAACATAACATGACAAAGTTGAGCCACTACGTATGTTATATCCATCACTGTAAATGGCCTCAATTCACCTATCAAAAGAAAAAGGTTGACAGAATGGATCAAGAAACAGGATCCCATAATATGATATATACAAGACATACATCTGACTCAAAAAGAAACTGAATAGATTAAAAATCAAAAGATGAAAAACAGTATTTCATGCAACAGGAACACAGGAAAAAGCAGGGGTGGCTATTCTTTTTGCAGACAATGTGAACTTCAAACCTAAAATGATTAAAAGAGATAAAGAAGGTCACTATATACTTGTTAGTGAAAAAATTCAAGAGCAAGAACTAACAATTATAAATATATATGCACCAAATAAAGGAGCACCCAACTATATAAGGCAAATACTAATGGACATGAAAATCCAAATACACAAGAACACAATTGTAATAGGAGACCTTAATATCCCACTGTCACAAACAGATAGATCAAATGGACAAATGTCACCAAAGAAATAATAGAACTGAATTATACCTGTGAGCAAATGGACTGAGAAAATGTTTACAGAGTGTTCCACCCAACTACATCAGAAAATACATTCTTCTCAGCTGCGCATGGGACATTCTCCGAAATAGACCAAATATTAACCCATAAAACATCCTTAAGTAAATGCAAAGGGATTTAAATTATCTCATACGTATTATCTGACCATAGCACACTGAAACTGGAAATTAATGACAAAATAAATTGCAAAACTTACACAAATACATACAAATTAAGTAACAACTTTCTGAAAAAACTTTAGATTACAGGTTAAATTAAAAAAGAAATAAAACCATACTTACAATTCAATGAAAATGCAGATACAGCATATTGCAACCTGTGGGAGGCAAAGTAGTCATAAGAGGGAAACACATAGAAATAAACTGTCATATCAAGAAAATGGAACAGGTACAATAAACAACCTGATGCTACATCTCAAGCTGCTAAAAAAGGAAGAGCAAGTCAAACCAAAGCTCATAGAATAAAGGAAATTGTAAATATCAGAATAGAAATTAATGCAATTAAAACTAAAAAATACAAAGATTTAATGAATCAAAGAGCTGGCTTTTTTTTTATTTAAGGAGAAAAGAAAAGAAAGAAAAAAACAGTGAAGGGGTACAAGTTATACAGATTTACAGAAGAAAAAAATGCGCAGTAGGAAATCACTAGTTAATGGATTACATATTGCCATCTTAGAAATAATTGTTCGAGTCACAAAATTAAAGCTTGTAGAGTGGACATTCCAACAATGATACTGCAAACAGTTCTGTTCAATGATCCAATAAAACTCTGTGATATCATTTTCTATCTTATACATTTAAATATACATGCAGTTATATAGTTTAGAGCACTTTTTTTCCTCTCTTTTGTACCGTGACTATTACACATTTTGGGTTTCATTGCTCCCATGGTTCTTATTGCTTTTTTGGAAGAGAGTAGAACCAAATGTGACATAACAGAACAGAATCGGTCAAGTCAAAAGGGTGGACACAATAGATAATATAAAAACATAATACAAGGTGATCAACAATGGTTACCATAATGCCTCCCGCTATTTCTAATAGAATTGCCTATATCATTAGTTGTAATACAATTGAACAAAACAGTAAAGAATAAAACCGACAAAACCAAAACATTGGAGATATTGTAGGTCTTCAAAAGTAGATAAAAGTCAACGAGAATGGGCGTTATAATGAATCTCATTATCTTCTCAGCTGATGCCTAAACTTTCGAACCTGATACTATCCAGCAAAACAGAATAGAGAAACCTCAGTCAAAAACAAGATGGTGAGAGTAATACAGGGCTTCAAATCGAGATAATAGAAAGTCAAAGTGGGTTACTATATTATATCCTGCTATATTTTTCCCTTTAATTAAATGGATAAAAATAAAAAAGTAAATAATGGAGTGGAGATTGAGAAAAAAGAGGGCATAACAGCGAAACAGGGCAGATCAAAACATAACCATTTAAGCAGAATAGTGTTTCACCACCAGCTAATCCTGACCCCAAAATAGTTACCATATTGACTCCCTCCCTGAAGTCCTTGAGTACAACTTCATATACTGTAGCATTAAGTATATCAAAACAATGTAAAACCATTTAAGAGAATGACAGCATTATAGAGTATTTAGAATTGACTAACAGAAAATGAACAATGGTCTCTGTATAATCTCCTTGTCTTTAAAAGGTTTTTGCTTATACTATCGTACATAACAAAATCCAATAAGATACAACCTGTTTAGACCATTGGAGACAGAAGAACAAAAGCTAGATGAGACTTCAAAACAAGATGGTACTAAATCAGCATTACCTATTAAGATGTCATTTTCTCCAAAAAAAGCTGTTCCTATCATCCAATCTTCTCTGTCTCATTTCTGTTGAGCTCTTTTTCTGTCAGTAGCTGTCAGTTTGTCTTCTTCATTTTGTTCTCTGCTCCATTCGTTGTGGCCTCCCCGCCACTATTTCTGGGTTCTTTGTATTTTTCTTTTTTTAGAATATCCTGCAATACTTTCTGTAGGGTTGAATTGGTGGTTGCAAATTCCCCCAGTTCCTCTTTATCCTGGAAGCACCTTGTTTTCCCATCAATTTCCAGGGACAGTTGTGCAGGATATCTCAATCTTGGCTGGAGATTATTATCTTTCAAAGCTTGAATTATTTCTCCCCATGCTCTTCGTGATTTGATGGTTTGTGAAGAGAAATCTGCTGTAATTCTGATGGGTATTCCCTTGTAAGTGATCTGTTTCTTGTCTCTTACAGCTTTTAATATTCTGTTCTTGTATTGAATTTCTGGAATTTTTATTATTATATGCCTGGGTGTTTCTCTGTTAGGGTTGTAGGTAGCTGGGGTCCTGTATGCCTCATACATCTGAGTATCTTTACCTTTTGCTAAATTAGGAAAATTCTCCTGGATTATTTCTGTGAGTAGCTTTTGTAGTTCACTTGTTTGTGTCCCTACTTCTTCTTTTATGTTCTTAATCCTTAAGTTATGGCTCCTCTTATCATCTTCTTGTCTTTGTATTATTGCTGTGTGTTTCTTTGTTATTTTTAAGAAGTTTTTCATTTCATTCTCCCATGTTTCAAGTCTGCCCTCCAATTCAGATAGTCTGTCCTTAGTTTCTTTCAAGCTGTTATGCCAGTCTTGGATAGACTTCTTAATTTCTTGATAGTCCCTTTGAACCTGCTTCACATACTCAATGCTTTCTCTGTTTTCTCCATCAAGCAATTCTCCCCTCTTTTTCTGTTCTTCCATTCCACCATCTGCTTTTTCCTGGGTGGTACTTAGCATTTCTCTAACTATTCTGCATACTTCTAGCTTCAGGTCATTGATAACTTCATTCCTGAATTGGTCTATGAGGCTCTCTAGATGGCGCTTAATGTATATTGGTGCGGTGTCCACTATTGCCTGTTTCTCAGGATTGGGGGCCGAGGAGCCTTTTTTGTTGCTTCCCTTCCCCATATTTTCTGTTCCTTATAAAATGCAATCTTACATAGGAGGCCCGGCTTCCCTGCCTGTCAGCCACAGCCTGATCAAATTGCACTGGCTAGTTGTTCCCGCCCACCGCTGCGCCCCAGGGAGTTGCGGAGGAGGCAGCCTACGCGGGAGTCGGTCGCTCCTCCGGGCCACCATCAGGCTCTGGGATCTGGGTTAGGCCAGCCTAGGGAGTCCGCCAGCAGCGTCACTCAGGCCAGGCACCTTTCACCAATCCCGTCCGAGAGGGGAATGTGCGGCTAGAGTTGCCACCGCGCCCTGCTCTTACAGGACTGCCCGAGCCCAGAAAAACCTCCGCTGGAGTCAAACTGTGGTAGGGAGTCAGTTTCTCGCTCACCTCGCCACCAGTCAGTTTTCCTCCTTGTCCGTCCTGTTTCCGACTCCGTTCGCAGACTCCCGTTCCCAGAGCTCGGCGCGTCTCTCATTGCCGAGCCGCTTGTGGAGGCAGCCAGCCGCCAGGCGGCGGGAAACCCAAATCGCGGTTTCCAATGGCGCGCGGTCGAGCCTCCACACCGAGACTTCTCTGTTCCTATTTTAGCGTCAGGACCGCATTCCAAGTTGGATTCTCTCAGCCCAGTTCGTTCCTGAGTCAGCAGAGCACATCTCTACTGGTTCGTATCTCCTTAGTCCGCATCATTCCTGGCCTCTGAGCCGAGCCTTTCAGAGAGCTTTCAGTAGCTGCTGCTGTCTGTCCGCCATGTTCTCCGATCAAAGAGCTGGCTTTTTGAGAGAATAAACAAAATTGATAAACCTCTAGCCAACCTTATTAAGAAAAAAATAAAACTCAAATCCACACAAAAAAAGACTTAAAATAGAGAAATCAGTACAGATCCCATGCAAATTCAAAAGATCATGAATACCTATTTTGAAAATCTAGTCACATAGGGTGAAAACACAGAGGAAATGGACAGATTTCTAGAAACATATGAATCACCAAAGCTCAATCAAGAAGATATAACAATTTTGAATAACCCAGTAACAGCTACTGAAATTGAAAACATGATTAAAAACTTACCAACAAAGAGAAGCCCAGGTCCTGATGGATTCATGACTGAATTCTACAAGAAATTTAGGGAAGGTTTGATGCCAATACTGCTTAAGCTCTTCTATGAAATTGAAAGGGAAGCAATCCTCCCTAACTCATTCCTGGAAGCAAGTATTACTCTGATACCAAAAGCAGAGACAGACCCAACCACAAAGGAGAACTATAGGTCAATTTCCCTAATGGACATCGATGCAAAAATTCTCAGTAAAATACTGGCAAATAGAATACAGCAAATCATCAAGAAGATTATACATCTCAACCAAGTGGGATTTATTCCAGGAATAGTTTAACATATGCAAATCAATAAATGTAATACACCACTTCAACAGAGCCAAAAACAAAAAACACATAATCAAGAAGAGCAAGGAAAGACAAAAGCTCATAGAAGGGAGAAAATTATGAAGATTAGAGCAGAAATTAATACAACTGAGACTAAGAAAACAACACAAAGAATTAATGAAGAGTAGGTTCTTTGAAAGAGCAAACTAAATTGATAAACACCTAGTCAACCTTATTGAGGAAAAGAAAGAAAAAACCCAGACTTGCGCAATAAGGAATGAAAAGGGTGAAATTAATATAGATCTTCTGGCTATTCAGAAGATCATGAATATCTATTTTGAAAATCTTTTTTTTTTCTTTTTGGTACCAGGATCGAACTCACCACCTCACGCTTGCCAGGCAGGCACTTACATCATTGAGCTAAATCCCTGTCCCTACTTTGAAAATCTTTACTTACATAAGGTGGAAAGCACAGAGAAATGGACAGATTCCTAGAAACATGTAAATTACCAAAGCTGAATCAAGAAGATATAAAAATTTTGAATGATCCAATATCAGTTACTAAAATTGAAAACATAATTAAAAACTTACTAACAAAGAAAAGCCCAGGTCCTGTTGGATTCAGAGCTAAATTCTGGAAGAAATTTAGAGAAGATTTTATTCCAAAAATCCTTGAAGTCTTTAATGAAATTGAAAAGGAAGCAATTCTCCCTAACTCATTCGTGGAGGCAAGTATTACTCTGATACCAAAATCAAAGAAAGACTAAACCAAAAAGGAGAGTTATAGGCCAATTCCCCTAATGAACATCAAATGCAAAAAATTCTCAATAAAATATGAGCAAATGGAATGCAGCAAAATCATCAAGAAAATTATAGACCATGACCAGTGGAATTTATCCCAGGAATGCAAGGATGGTTTAACATATGCAAATCAATAAATGTAATACACCAGATCAACAGAGCCAAAAACAAAAAACACATGATCATCTTAACAGATGAAAAAAAAGCTTTTGATACAGTCCAACACTTTTTCATGATAAAATCTCTACAGAAGATCAAAATAGATGGTCTCTAGGTCAATCTGATAAAAGCCATCTATGAAAAGCCAACAGCCAACATCATATGAAATGTACAAAAACTGAAATCTTTCACTCTAAAATCAGGAACTAGACAAGGATGTCCACTATCACCACTCTTATGTAATATAGCTCTGGAAACAGCAAGAGAAATTAGACAGAAAAGAGAAATAAAAGGGGTGAGAATAGAAATGGAAGAAGTTAAATTATCACTGTTTACAGGTGACATGATACTCTACATAGAACACCCCAAAAACTCCACCAAAAGACTATTAGAGTTAATAAGCAAATTCAGCAATGTAGCTGGATATAAGGTCAACACTCAAAACTCAATAGCATTCCTGTATACAAACGGAAAATTCACTAAGAAATTATGGAAATAATTTCACAACAGTATCTAAAAAATGAAACATGTAGGAATCAACCTAACAAAGGATGTAAAAGACCTATACATTAAAAACTATAGTACTCTAAAAAAGGAGATTGAAGAGGATGTCAGAAAATGGAAAGATATTCTTTGCTTTTAGTTGAGAAGAATCAACATTTTGAAAGTGGCCATACTTCCAAAACTGTTATACACATTTAATGCAATACCAATCAAAGTACCATTAACATACCACACAGAGCTATACAAAACATTTCTAAAGCTCATTTGGAAACAGAAGAGCCCTTGAATAGCAAAGGCAATCCTGGGTATGGAAGAAAGGCAGGAATCATACCTATCTATCCCTGACTTGAAATTATACTACAAGCTGCAGTGATAAAATCAGCATGATACTGGCAAAGAAATAAGCCCTGAGAATCAATGGAACAGATTAGAAGATGCAAACACAACTCCAAAGACTCAGCTACCTTATATTTGATAAAGGGGCTAACAATGTTCACTGGAAGAAGGATAGCCTCTTTAATAAATGGTGTTGAAAACTGGCTTTCCACATGCCAAAGACAAAAACTAGACCCACACCTATCACCATGCACAAAACTAAAGTCAAAATGGATCAAAAATCTAAACACTAAAATAGAAACACTTTATCTACTTGAAGACAAGGTAGGTAGAAATCTTGGAGACATAAGGGTAGCCAAAGAATTCATGAACAAAACACAAAACACAGGAAGTACTTCAAAGAATCAACAACTGGGATCTCACGCTATTCAAAACGTTTTGTACTTTAAAAGAAGTCACCAACAAAGTGAAACAAAACCCCACAGAATGGGAAAGAATTTTAGCCAGCAGCCACTGAGACAAAGGATTTGGATCCAGAACATATAAAGAATTGAAAAACATCAAACCCCTCAAATTCAAAGACCTTCTCCAAATGGGCATCAGAGATGAACACACATTTCTGAGATGAAGATATACGAGGGACAAATAAATACATGGAGAATGTCCACCATCACTGGTCATTTCAGAAATGCAAATTAAAACAGCATTGAGATTTCATCTCACTTTAGAAAGAATGGCTGCCCTCAAGAAATCAATTCATAACAAATGTTGGTGAGGCTGTGGAGAAAAAAAAACATTCCTACACTGTTGGTGGGAGTGTAGGCTGGTGCAGCCACCCTGGAAATCAGTATGAAGATTCCTCAAAAGGAATTAAAGGAACCTCAAAAGGATTATAAGTTCCATTCAATCCAGCTACTCCCCTCCTGTGCATTTTCCCACTAATTGAAAAGGTCATGTCTCAGCAATATATATGCCCCCATGCGTATAGCAGTGCAATTTGTAATAGCTAAATCTTGGAAACAATCGAAATGCCCATCAAACAGAGAATGGATGAAAAAGATGTGGTATTTTTATACAATAGCATATTACTCAGCTATATAGAAGGATAATCTTGAGGCTTTTATAGGTAAATGGAGGCAACTTGAGACTATCCCCATAAGTAAAATAAATCAGATTCATATTTAGAAATATTGTATTATCTCTCTAGTATAAAAAAATAATAAACTGAAAGAGTAATAAGATCCAAAATGTACAATAGATATTGTGATAATGAAAGGGAAAGTGCTCTAAAGGATATAAGTATAAGTATGTTTAAGTATGCAAGATAGATAACCGTAGTACTAAGTTTTTGTTAGTTTATCAAGCAGAATGTTTTATACTGTGATTGACTGTCCAATTTTTATACTTTGATTTTGTGACGAGCAAGTACTTCTAAGATAACAATATATAACTTATCAACTAGTGATTTCTTACTGTTTTTATTGAAATTCTGTATTATTTCTACTCTTTTTTCTGTTTTTCTTTTTTTCTCTAACTAAAAAAAAGAATATGGTTAAAGGTAGCAAAGCTCTTCCTCACCAGCACACCTGAAATCCCCACCTACACCTCCCTGAAGAACTGTCAGCTCTCCTGAGCTCCCAGACCCAGGCACGAGAGATGGCCCAGCACACACTTCATGACTGAGGCTATAGGGAACCATGAGACAGATCCATGGGACACTGCCCTTGGTGTGGGGCCTTCTGAAGAGTTCCAAGCTCAGTCCATCCCTCCATCACTGGAAAGCTACTTGTTTCCAAAGACAGCACAGGCTGGGAAGTGGAAACGGAGATAGAAAAAGATAAAACATCACAAACCCCATGGTTCTTTAGGAGGGTTCTGCATCTTTTGTTCAATTTATGTTCCTTACATTGCTGTAAGCTTTGAGTTAACCTCCAGAGTCTTGGAAACACTGATTCTGGTAGTTTTCCAAGTATCCTCTCCTCACTGTCATAGAGAAATGAGTTTATTTCACTATTTAAGAAGTCCTATTTCTCTCCATGATTTTGTAACTATATTTTTTATGGTAGTCCCAAGTTGTTTAACAAACCACCAACTTTATAATTTAAAAAAATTAAAAATTACTCAGTTTGGCTAACAAAATAAATCCAAATTCAATTAAAAATTGCAATACTGAAATTCCCAGGCATACATCTCTAGTTCTTTCCCCATATACATCTGACCATGGGCTCATTTCACACAATTCTGTTTTCTTTTTCTATATCAAGATAGGCAAACCATAGGCCATGATCTGTTATGCCACTGCCTCTCAGCTAAAAATGGCCTTTAATGTTCTTAAAAAGATTGTGACAGTAAACAAAGAAAAAAAACATGAAGAATCAGTATGTGGCCTACAAATTTAAGTAGTTTACTCACTGAGTATTCAGAGAAAAAAAATTTTTAATTTTGGAAATGCTGGGACCTCAGGGCCTCGTGCATACCAGGCAAGTGCTGTCAGCCCTAGACTGATACTTCCTATCTAATACTCTGAAATTAAAGTTAAAACCTCTCCAAACTCCAAACAGATGTGTCTCTGCTAGGGCCTCATTAATTATGAGAAATACATACCAGAAACTGTCTCGGTCAGCTATGCTAGCACAAGGTATTTCTTTCTGAAAATTACACATACAGGCAAAATTCTATGTTACTTAAATAGAAAAGATCAATAGGCTACCAGATTCATTTATCTTCTCAATGATACTCTAAAATTTCTTGATTCTCACATTCCGTCACATCAACACATTCCAAACTCGCAGTGGGGATGGGGGAGGCAGATGATGTCACTATTGCAAATGCATGAAGTATTTATCACAAGATCGTTTGTGCTCTCGACCCCTTCTTCCCATCTATGACACCAGACCCTCAACTCCCGCTTCCACCTACTCACCCTGTACCCCTGCTCCCAGCTCCTGCACTTCACCTATAAAGTAATCAATTCCTTACTCTACTGAAACAAAGTCAGTAACAACAAGCTCTCAATTTTTTAGATCCAATTTTATATTCTCCAATTATTTCTTTATATAGCAATTCTTGCTTTTGTTGTCACAAATTTATGACTTCATTCCCTTATTCCAAATATTCAGTGATTTTGCTCCTTCCAATCTTCCCTTTCTTGGATCCTCCAGCTCACTATTCCTTTCTTCCCTGAACCCTTCCCCCTCTTTAGTCTTTCCTTCTCCTAGAACCTAAAGCTCTTCCTGTGAGGTTAATGGCTCTTCTGTCTCTCTCCCTTTCAGTGACAAAATTCTTGGCCTACTTCTTTCTTACAAAGTTCTGTAACTCTTTTAAATGACCAACATTTTTGTTATCAAAATTAATAGCCTCCCTCAAGTTTTTAAGATTTTCAATCTTCCTTCGGTTTTTTTTTTTTTTTCTTTTTGGGGTTTTTTTTGGTGCTGGTGACTTAATGTGACCTCACACTTGCCAGACAGGCACTAATGCCAGTGAGCTAAATCCCCAGCCCCTTCCTTCAGTATTTGATCAGATTCTTATATTTTCTCCAATCTTCTGTCTTACAAACTCTTCTAGTTCAATTTTTCTAAACACTCATATATTATACATTGAAAATATTTCCCTTCGTTTCATCCCTGAAAGTTTAAGTCTTCCCAAACCATATATACTTTACGCCCTTTATCTGTCTACATTGGTATCTTTGTTAACCTTCCTCAATCTTCAAGCTTTACCTATGATTTTTACACAGATGGTTTCCAAGTCCACAGTCTTCATTCCTGGATGACCTCTCCTCTCCCTCCTCTTCCTTCCTTTTCTACCTCACCATCTATCTACTCTTTGGAATCTTTCTCCATCAACTTTCCCCTGTCCCCTTCTCTCCATCCTTACTGTTACTTCCCTCTTTTACACCACTGCAGCCTAGATTCTAACAGTGGTTTCCCAATCATGCTTTCTCTCCCCTTCTCAGTCCATCTCCAATCCACCTCTGGACTGCTGCACAGTACACTGTGAGTCACACTGCTGATCAAGTCACTCTCCTACTTAAAAATCACTCAGTGTACTAAATGCCACTGTGCTTAAAGTGGCTTATGTAACTTCATCTCATTAAAAAGTTTTTATAGAGAAAAAGCCAACACTACCTTCCTTTAGAGAAGGGTTCAAATGCCCTGCACTTAGCTATGAATTAGGCTTTCCAAGACTGCCCCCAAACCATCTTTGAACCACTCCCTACTTCCTCCTTTTCAGAAACCTTCTTTCAGTCTAACTGCTCTCATGTGGAGGGATGCTGATGATTTCCATCCTATCATTCTTCCTAATATTTGCTTCCCTAATATTTGCTGGCACCAGCGGCACACCTCCAAAGCTTAGCGCTTTGTCATAATTTAAATCTGACCTTTTCTTGAAAGCCTTTGCTCATTTTGCTGATTTCCTTTCCCACTTTCATCTTGAAGTATAAACAGCCTCTTCTGACTCCCAGAAACATTGCATTGGTCAGTCATTGCTTCACTCATCAGGTATCTTCCATATGACAGACCCCACCATAAATGAAGCCTCGATTTGGAAAATGATTTCCAAGGCCTGCTGATTCTGACTGCGGGATGTGTCTGTAGACAAAGTTACACAGCTGGTAAAACCTACACAGACTCCTCTGCATCATCACCACATCACATATGGGGACGTGTTCTTCTACCAGGACACCAGCCAGCCAACACACGGTGGAAACCAATAACAACAACTTGCAAAAGTTAGTTGGTTCTAAATACCATGTGATACTGGCATTCTCTTGAATGGTTTTACATTTTCTTGATATGTTTGGTGCTACAGTATACGAAGTTATACTCGAAAGATTTCAAGGAAAGAGACACTATGGTAACTATTTTACGTCAGGATATCTTGTGGTGAAACACTATTTTGCTTAAATGGTTATGTTTTGACCTGCGCTGTTTGGTTGTTATGCCCTCTTTTATCTCAATCTCCTTTTTTATTTACTTTTTTATTTTTATCTTTTTAATTAAGGGAAAAATAAATAAAAATAGCAGGATACATTAGAGTAACCCATTTTGATTTCCTATTAACTTGATTTGAAACCCTGTATAACCCTCACCATCTTGTTTTGACTGATTTTCCCCTATTCTGCTTTGCTTGATAGTACCAAGTTCAAAAGTATAGGCAATAACTGTGAAGACAACAAGATTCATTATGATGCCCATTCTGGCTATTATCTTCTTTTAAAGTCCTGTAATGTCTCCAATGTTTTGGTTTTATTCTTTACTGTTTTGTTCAATTTTATTATAACTGATAATATAGGCAGTTCTTCTTAAAATAGCAAGAGGCAGTATGGTAACCATTGTTGATCACCTTGTATTTTGTTTTTACATTATCTATTTTGTCCATCCTTTTGATTTGACTGACTCTGTTCTGTTATGTCACATTTGGTTTTACTCTCTTCAAAAAAAGTAATAAGAACTGTGGGAGTAATAAAACCCAAAATGTGTAATTGTCATTGTACAAAAGAAAAGAAAAGAAAGTGCTCTAAAGGATATAACTGCATATATATTTAAGTGTATGAGATAGATAACCATATTACTGAGTTTTGTTGGATCATTGAACAAAACTGTTTGCAGTCTCACTGTTTTAAAGTCCACTTTATATGCTTTGATTTTGTAACTTGAACAACTTTTTCTAAGATAACAATATGTAATCTATTAACTAGTGATTTCCTATTGTTTATTTTTTCTGAAATTCTGTATAACTTGTATCCTTTTTGGTTTTTTTTTCTTTTTCTCCTTAAATAAAATTTTTAAAAAAGAGAGATCTAGCCACTTCCCCATTCATATCTCCAGCCACCTGACCAAGGATTTACCTCACAATTAGTTTCATTGAGGCAGTAACAATGAAGTTCTCTCTCAAGCTACAGAAAATAAAAACTGTAAATGGAAAAGGAAAAGCTTCCCAATGGTTATATATTTTTTAAATCTTACAAATTTAGATATTAAAACTCCATAGCAAAATGGAAGTAAATGCATATCAATACCTGACAGCATACTCTGTTGTAAATGCAGAACAATATTATATCTGTCCACAAGAGAGAGGTAGTCATTTTTATAAACTGTGCCACTGGATGCCCTGAGATAACAGTTATATTTTCTGTTCTTTATAATTTTTTAAGTGGAGAGCAGCCATTACTCTAATTCTGACACACTGTGGGACACGTGGTCCAGGACTTGTGCCCACCCCACCCATCCCACAGCAGAATTCTCATATGCTCTTGGCTCATGATAGTTTACAAAAATAAATATAAAACAGTAGCAACTCTTTTGTAACCATGGAATTAATCTGACAGTGGTTAAATGTGTCTAAGCATCTTGCATATCTCCAAAATTGCACCAAAAGGATCTGGAAGCTTTTGGTTGGGTCTCAGAGGCAAAACAGAAGGCAGAGGAAGAGGCTGGACTTGCCCCAAACTGTGGTGGTTCCAAGCCAGTCCCAGCCTACACTCATGTCTAAAAGTCTGCATACCTTCCATTGATTAGATAAACCACCTGTGTGTAATCCTGCTTCTTGTAGCTCTTGTAGGCTTGCAGGGTAAACCAAACCAAGATGATGACAAAAGGTCACCCCAACTATAAGCATCAAAACAAGGGATGTTTTGATCACTGAGGATGGGGACACGCTCTCAGTAGTGACTAGTAGGTACTGGCAGTCAGGTCTCTGCACCAGATTCCTGGCCTAACCAGAAGAGAGAAACTCCCCAAGAAGATCTGTTACTCACATCTGCAAGTGCAGTGTTGACAGAAAGCTAGCAGCTTCACTACACAGGTCAAAAAGCTAGCACCTGCCCCCCATAGCTGAACCTGCAGATAGCTGATTCTGTGAAGAACCACAAGAGATACACTGAGTCTGCCAGCACTGTCCTGTACAAACACTGTCCTGTCAACTAGCCTCAGAACCCTACTCAGAGGCTCAAAATTTTGCACCCCCTCACCAGTGCCTCCCTCCCATACCTAAACTTCCTCATAAAACAAGCTTCAGCTCCTTGCTTGGGTCCAATGGTCTTTTTGCCCTCAACCCAACTGTATCCCATCTGCAGTAAAAGCCTCCCTGCCTCAGTGAGCTCAACTGTGCCTCAGTTTACCCTAACACTTGCCTTTGGTGCTGGGCTGGTGCAAAACTGTAGCTGGTATCTAAGGGTTCCCTGAGGTCTAGGTATCATACATCAGAGCCAGTTCCAGATGTGTCTTTAGTCTCCACCTGCTCTGATGTCTGGGGGAGTGGTTGGCCTTCCAGTTCCATGGGTATTTGACAAGTGTTTTGGGGGATGTGGCTTCCACCTCAGGGGTCGGATTGGCAGAAGGCACTGGCACTGTGCTGGTGGTTGGCTCCTTAGCTTGTGCCTGGATTGTGGCCACTGATGTGGAAGACATCAAAGCCATATAAGGGACAGTGGTGGCCTCTGGAGTGGTGTTTGAGGGGGGAGATGTAAACCTACCTGGAGTGCTAAACTCTGGCTGGGCAACTGACCCGACTGGAGGGACCTTATCCCTGGGGATCCACAGAGGATGCAGAGTTCCCGTGGAGTGAGTGTGTGTGCTGAGGAACTGAGGATGCTGGAGGAGCTCCACAGAAGCAGTATGGGCAATCGTGGCCAACGTCGCCCTTGCTATTGTTCTTGGAGATGCATTGGTACTTGACACTGGTGCATGAGGCGAGCTGAGAGAAGGAAACCCAGGGACAGCTGTGATTGGGGCCTGCCACACACATGTGGGGATTGGCGACTTGTGTCTGGCTTCCAGATAAGGACAAAGCAAAAATGCAAAAATATGAGAGCTGTCCACATCTTGCAGGTTAGCTGGGGGCAGAGTGCTGTGGTCCCTGAGGCTCCTCAGGCTGTGAATGATTCCCTGAGTTGAGGCCTTGGCACTGTTTGTTTGCCAGGTCAGGTCTGGCTCTGCAGGTGAGGGCAACGTGACATGCTGTGGCACAGGTGGGACTGAGGCAGCTCCACTGTGGTAAGTGACGCATCCAGGCAGAGCAGGTCCAGGCGGCCGGGCTCCCAAACGAGAGGAAAACACTGGTGGGCAGGTGCAGGAAATAAGTCAGAGGAAGAGTTAGAGCAGCGATCCTAAGGCAACTTTTAAAACACAGTAGCCACGGAGTTAGGCCAGGATTCTCCAGGCAGCTTGAGCTCCTACCTCAGGGGCCTGTCTGCCCATCTCCGTCCAGGCTACAGCGCCCCCTGCAGGCCCGGCGCCCTCCCGCCGCTCACCGAAGCCCAGGGCAGAGACTCCAGGGCTGCCAGGCCCGCGCTGTGCTTTGGGCCTTGTCCACGCAAGGCTGCTTGGGCTCCTTAGGCGCGGGGTGTCGAGAACGGTTCTGGACGCGCCTCTCCTGCCTTTTCCTTCCTGCGCTCATCCATTCCCTCCCAGTCCTTGTCCAGGGGCTGTGGGTCACTCCCCACCGCAGGCTCAGTACTCGCCCCACCGTTAGGGCCACCGTTAGTGGGAGTTTAACCCTCCCAACACGCATGCTCCCTGCACACCTTCACCCAATGCGCATGCTCCTTCCCCTCTTTCTAATGCGCATGTTCCCTGTGAGCTCCCTCCCTAATGCATGCTCTCCCAGTGCCTGGCAATGCCTTCCTTGGCGATTAAGTTTCATAAAATTACAATGTGTGTGGCCCAAAGAACTGTGCTGATATTTTTAATATATCTGTCTACTATGAAAAACGAAGCACAGCTCAGAAGAAAAGAAGGCCCTGTCAGAGTGAGTAGAGCAGAGGCTTCCAGAGTGACCTGATCCAGGGAGGGTCACTGAAGCTGTGATCAGAAGTGGGAGCTCACAGTGAGGCTGTGACGACCTGGCTGGCTGGAGATGCTGTGGCTTATTCCAGCGTGTCCTCATATTAACGAGTTTCATGTCCAGATGTCACCGTCTGAGGTTTTTGGGCATATTTCAGCATATTTTGTGGGAGGTCATTTTCATAACAACTAAAGGCAAAGTGAACATGATAATTCACCAAGACTGTCACCTGACTGACTCCTTCCACCATGGTGTGTCTGCCCAGGGTTCAAGCAACCATGGACTAAAGACTAAAGCTGTGAGCCAAAAATATGCCTTTTTGCATTTAAGTTGTACATGCCAAGCATGTTTTTATTGCAACAAAAAGTCAACCAAAACAGTGATATCCTGATGAAATCCTGGAGCAGAAAAGGGACACTAGGAAAAACCTAAGTAATTATAAATGAAATAATCCCTTAGTCAATACTAATACACCAGTACTGGCTCATTAATCATGACAAGCACACCATCATCAAGTAAGGTATTAACAGCAGGGGAAACCAGGCACAGAGCATATAGACATGCTGCGTATTATCATCACAATTTTTCCATAAATCTGAAGCTGTGATAAAGTTTTTTAAAAAATTAAATGACCTACAGTGAGAGTTCTAGAAAAGTGAAAAAGTGTTTTGTACACATCTGTGCTATGTTCTCAGTACCCTGTCGATATCTGGCATAAGGAATAGGTTTGAGATAAATGAGGGACAAATAGATGACCAGATTGATTTTATTATGTATCTCGTTAAATCTAAATCCTTTCTATAGCTCTCTCTTGACATACATTCTTAATACTTATGGATTTATCTATGAGCAGAGAACTGAAAGATGCCAGGCCCTGTGAAGCCTCTGCACAAGACACTAAATTCTGCAACTCCTCAAACCAGTTTTTAGCCCCATGTACAGGGGGCTGAGAAGCAGGGGGAAGGCAGCTTGCTTGGAAGCACCTCCCCCCAGCAGGGCATAGAGTCAGGCTGTTAACTCAGAGGGCCTCTGGGCACAGACTGTCCCACTACCTCCTACAACCTGCAGCACAGGCATGAGCTTCCTGCCTCTGCTGCACCCCCTGCAGTCACAAGTCTGCAACTTGAGTTTGTGGCTTCTCTCCAGAGCCATAGGGGAAAATGAGGCAATGAACTGTGAGTTAGGGACTTCGAAAGAACGCCTACCACAATCTTACCTCTCAGCCCTGAGTAGGGAGGAAGGAGGGAGAAGTCAGAAAAAAGGCCCTTGGGTGTTGATTGTATATGGCTCTTAAGAGTCTTGTACTGCCTATAAAATCATTGGAATAGGGGTCTGCAGCCCCTCCTGCCCTCACTCAGAAAAAATAAAAAGAAAAGGAAAGAAAAAAAAAGAAGGCATTGTCTGGACCTGTCTCTTTTCTGTCACTGGTGGGAGTTGGGGCAGTGCGGGTTCCATAACCCCAGCCTCTCCACTGTTCCACTGTTGGGAAAGTTCCATGCACTTGCCTCTAAGGCTGCCATGGCCTCCATCACCAGCATCACCACTGTGGCTGATTTCATAAAACCAGGTGAGGAGGTCACCGCCCTGCAGTCCCTTCTCCCCATCCAGGCTGTGGCTGTGGGTGAGGCTGGTGCACTGCCAGGGTGGAGACTGGAAACTGCCACCGACCATGTTAGAAGCTTCTCACCAGGGCAGGAGCTCTGATGGTTATAAAGACATAGGTTTGGATGCAGACAGGGAGAGGACCTTGATGTGGAGAAATAAGCTTGGATTATCAAGGAGCACCTGAAATTCAACCCAGAGGTCCTTGTAATAGAACACAACAGGACGCACACACACACACACACACACACAGACATATACACGGAGAAGAGGAGATCACGTGACCAGAGGCTGAGTTCGTGAAACCATAGTCATAAATCAGGGAATCCAGGTTGCTGCTGGTGCTGGAGGAAACAAGGAGCAGCTGCTTCCCCAGCCTCTGCAGGAGCCCTGGGTTGCCAACACCCCCAGCCCTGGGAGAAAATACATTTCTGGGGGTTAAGCCACACGACTGTTAAAGAACTTGCTGCAGCAGCCTAGGAACACAGATGGTGAAGGATGCACTCGTCAAGTGTCGGGCTCCTTGCATACAGCCACCTTGCACTGCAGAGATGGGCTGCTGCCTGCTGAGGCCATGTCCTCTCAGGAAAAGGTGACGCCCATCAGTGCACAGGGCTGCTGTGCAATTCAGGTGGAAGCAGGACTGAAAGAAGCCACTGTGGGGCCAGATGACCTTTTTTCAGTTGACAGAACCAGACCTAGAGAGATTATGTGCATTTTCTAAGAACAATTAACTAGTTCCTAATGATCAGGGATGCATAATCCCTCAGACCTCTCCACAGGGCCTTGTTATACACAGGTTAAATCACAAAGACCTGACTATAAAATAAAATAATTCAATAAAATAATGGTTAAAATAGAAAAAAAAGATTCAAAATATGGGTAAAATATCATTAAAAGTAGCAAATTAAAGTCAAAGCAAAAGAGTAATGAATGGCCAGGCATTGTAGCACACACTTGTAATCCCAGACTCAGAAACTGAGTCAGGAGGATCACCTACACTCAAGGCCAGCCTGGTGTACATACTAAGGTAAAAAATAGAAGAGAAAAGAAAAAATAAGAGATAAGTACAAAACACCTCCTCAGAACCTACAGAATATCTATAGCTAAGCTTTAAAATAGACAATAGAATAAAGAGGACAAAGAAAGGAAGGAAAGAGAGAGGAGAATAAGGAGGGAAGGAGAAAGGTTGACCTTGAGCTTCCCAGGAGCCAGTGCAAAAGGAGACTGGAGTCAGGTACATAATTCTCATTACTGCAAGGATAAAGCACGCCATTTCTTCAAGGGAAGACCAAGTATTTTCTTGCATTGATTTTAGATATCATTTTTTATATGACCTTTGTCTTCCTTTACTTAGGAGACATGAGAAAATATGTAATAGAATGGCCTCAATATTTCTATAATGAATAATGATGTGTCCTGCAATGGCCTCTGTTTCCTGGAATCTTCAGGCAAAACATCAAGGGGACTCTGCAGTGGACTGTATGGGCTACGCTGGGCACCAAGAAGTGGGTGCCCTATCTCTTTATCCTGCACTCTCCAGAGGATAGTGCCCTTCGGAACACTAGCTCAACACTGTACATCAGGGAGTCTGAGCATGTTCTCAGGCCCAGGTCCAGAGTACGCAGCCTGGTCCTCTCTCTTGGGGAAAGCCAGTCTCACAGATGACACCCTGACCCCCTTCCTAGCAATGAAGCCCTCCACACAGGAAGTGAAAGTGAAGCTGCCCAGGTGCCTCTGCGCAAACCAGCCAACGTATAACCAACACAGTGACACCCCAAACAAGGAAGGAGCACCATCTCGGGCCATTGGACAAAAACATTGACAGAGGAGATACAATGTGTGGGCCTCTGGGTACTGCCTTTTGGCTATACCTAGGCTATTATGGTCAAACCCACAGGCCACAAGAGGCATCTCTGTTGGTCAGTTCTCCTATTCCAAGTCACAAAGACCCGTTCAGGCTCATGTGAGCAATAAAAGTCAATGACTCAAATTACTCACTGTTGATGGTAGAGCTACTCTAGGTCCATCTGGACCCAGGGCTTCCACCACATCACTAGACACTGACCTGCTCCCTAGCCATCTCTTGCCCCTGGTATGGTGGCTTCGCTCTCAGCGGGAGTCTCTACCAACCAAGCAGGATGGTCACTGGCATCTCCAAACCCACAGTCTTGCTAGTGCCTAGAAAAGAAGAGAACCTCTCTTCTCCCAGTGCCCAGCAAGGGCAATTGTGGAATGATCCTCACTGGTCTTCCTTGATTCTGGTGCCTGCCTCCAGAATCATTCATTCATTTATTTAAAATATACACATTTAGTATGTGTCATGTATGGCTCTAGCACTGAGAAATCAGCACTAGGAAGATATCATTCCTCTACACTCTTGAAACTTACTTTTTAGTAGAGGAAGGCAGGCTATCAAGAATCCAAAGCTTAACACATCAGGTGGTGATATACGTACTAAAGAAGAAAAGAGAGTGTGAAGGGTACTCTTCTATCTCCAGTGGCAGGGGCAGTTTCTGATGGGCTAATATTTGAGCAAAAACCTGCAGAAATGAGAAAATGAGCTGTCTTACTTTTTTCTCATTGCTGAGACAAAATATTTGATGCCAAAAATTAAAGGAGGGAAGATTTATTTAGCTCATAGTTTGTGGAAGTTTCAGTTTGTAATTTTATAGTTTCAAGGCAGAGCTGCATGGCAAAGGGATAACAGTTCTTGGTGGCAAAAGCCAGCAAAAACAAGAAGAGCCAAATGGTGGGAGAGCAAGCCTCTTCTCCTCCCTTATACTGTAAGCAGGTTAGCTGCCCTATGGTGGGGCCTCTACACCCTAGGATGAGTGATTTATTTAAGCTTCTAAACTTTTCAAGTTGACACAATGAATCAACCATTACAATATCCTAGGGTGTAAACAGCCATCATAGGGCATGTCCTCTACACCCTAGGATGTTAAACTTAAACCTCTCGAATTGACACAATGTATCAACCATAACATGAGCCCTGTGAAATATTTGGAATTTGGAGACAGCAAATTTAGAACCCTAACATAGGAAGCTGTTTATCACATTAAAGAAACTTCAGGGAAGCCATTGCCTTTAGAGGACTGAAAACAAGACAGTATAGGAAGAGGTGAGGGCTGGGGTATGGGCTGCCTACCATGCACACACAGTCCCTTGGGCTTGGCTTGGAGTGAGGCAGGAAGCCATGGAAGGAGTTAAGCAGAACAGTGAGATGATCTAATGCTCACAGTCTTCATGGCTACTATGAAGAAATTAGGATCAAGGTGGGCATCAGTGTCCCACTCCCCCACTGAGGACCTCACTGTGTAACTTGGCAACACTGACATATTGCAACATAAAAAAGTGTAACAGGGTTTAAAAGAGGTGATCCAACAAGATTTGGGTCTGTCTGGTGAGGTGAGGGGGTTGAGGAAGCAGGATTTTAGACCAGATTGTGGTGGGCTCCTTAGAAATCAGTTATCTCCATAACTCTGCTCTGGGAGGTGAGAACAGAGCTTGGTAAGGAGCCAGACACAAAGATGTTTGGCCTCTGTGTACTTTGGACAATGGCCTGTAATGGCCACAGAGACACTGTATGTGATATATGGGCCAGCGAGTGAATGCCAGGCAGACTCCCCCTATGGGGATTGTGGTCTCTTCTTCGGGAAGAAAGAAAGGTCAGGAGATCAGACAGGAAACGACTGATGATTGACGCAAATGTCCAGTGTCTTCTGGCTTCCCATCAAGATGACTGTACTTCAAGCAGTTTGATGTGCTTCAATCGATCCAGGGCTTATTTTGATGGGACAGATGAGAGAATTTGCTGACTGTGGGAAGAAGCAAGGATCTGGAGGTGATTCTAAGGGTTATTCCCCAGCCCATCTCCTCACTGCCCATTCACTCTTTCAGAGACAGATGGCCCTGCCCTATGGACATCGGATTCCATTATGGTAATGAACACTCAAGAGGCCAGACCTGGAGAACAGAAAGCAGCAGAAGAAGAAGGACAGTGACGGGGAGAGAGGGGGGGACAGTGAGGAAAACGGGTTTGAGGGCCCCTCCTAAAAGTATGCCCAGAGGTGAGGTGAGGGTGAATATTCGACATTTCCTCTCCAGAAGTTATTCATCATGTCTTTATCAGGTCCCCCCCATAAAGCAACCAAATCTGTCTCCATCTGCCCCACCCCCAGTCACACCCCCATTGCTCCTTCTCTTCTGGAGGGGCCATTCGCACAGTGCCCAGCTCCTCATACCCAGGACCATTCATTCATTCACACAGGGTGTCCCAGTCACAGGACCATTCACACAGAGTGCTCAGGTCCTCATCCCAAGACAGTTTACACACTGTCGGGGACCAGAATCTGTAATAATGTGGGGCTAAGAGATTTGAGATCAGTGCTTGTTTCATTCTGTGGCCATGTCCTTGGTCATGGTGGGAAGATCCATGGAACCATGACACTCACAGGGCAAGATAAGGGCCTGCTGACAGTGACAAGAATCTAAAATATACAGTAGCAATAGTAAAAGTTTCACTTGTTGAGGGAGGAATAATTTCTCTATTAAGCTGTGTCTCAACCTTGTAAGAACGCTCTGTTCTTTTTACTAACCCACAGCAATCACCACTGCTGTTCCTGGAATCACTCACTGCCCCTCTGAAAAATGTGTGTATGTGCTCAATAAAAGTGGGCCAGCAGAAAAGGTCTTTGTCTTGCCCATCCTTTGCACCGATCGTCCAGTCACCTTTTATGCATTACTAACTTGTCCATCTCTTACTTTACCCTTTGCTGTACTCCAATACAGGCAGTTGGGCATCTTACCCAGGTCCCCAGCAACACACTCTGTCTGGTGATACCCCCAGGACCTTTCAGATGCCTCCCACCCAGTCCTCCCAAACCCCACAGACGTGAACTCCACCAAACCCTGCCACTGGAGCTGCTCCACATGCCATTCTGTCTCTGGGAGGTAAACACGCCCAGTGGCCTCAAGGAAGGCCAGTGTGTTTGATGGCAGATGAGCAAGGGTTCCACGATGCCTGAGTACTCAGTTGTTCCAGGCAGCACCGCACACCGCAGGCAGCTGGTGCATCCCACTCCTCCTTCAGGCTGTGCCTGCAGCCACCCTCTTGGGCTCCAATCCAAGGTCACTTTGCAGTTGCGCAGTCTCTCTCCTCTACGTCTCTCATAAGGGTTGGGGCTGCATGGTATAGGCCAGTAATGGCAACCCTTTTAGAGACGAGAGCCCAAACTGCACACCAGAACCCACTCACTTATCCCAAAGTGTCAGCACTGCAACTAAACCTGGATCTTGAAGTTTTAGTTTACAGAAAAACGATTGTCAGCCCATGCTTGGCTGTTGGGAGAGAGAGGACTCCACACAATGCTGCGGCACCCATGTCATAGGTTTGTCACCACTGGTCTAGGAAATGGGTAGCCATGGAAGCTCTGAGGAAGAAGAGGGCCGTGTCTGATCTAAATGTCATGCATTCCAGCACTCTGCTTCCTTCACAGAACCTTTCACAGCTTATGATTATTTCATTGGCTTCACACACGTGCACTCACACATACACACACACACACACACACACACACACACACACGCATGCATGCACACCTTTTGTACATTTTGAATTAGGAAAGGAAAGGAAGCAGTTCTGTGTTGTTCACGATTATTTCTCTAGAACCCATAAATGCCAGGAACATAATAGGATTCATAACAGGATTCATAACAGAGTTGTTAAATGCATGATGACTTCAGAGAGGGATGAGCAGAGTCACAGGAAATGAACCACAAGTCCTAGCAAGCCTGTCTATACTTCTGTTTGTAAGTGAAACCTTTCTGAAATCCTTCTGAGAAGCATGTCACACCAAAGTTCCAAGCAGTAGGAGCAGCAGCAGCGACTGGGTGGCAATTATGTGTGCCTGACAGAATAAAGCATAATTCAGAGCAGCAACAGTAACTAATTAGTGGGATTAGACCATCGAAAGTGCACACACGCCATCATTAATTGAAAAAAAGCATGTTTGATTTTGCTGAGGCATCAATGCCATGATTTAGTGTTCAGTTTAGTCTATAAACATGCCATAAACCAGTCTTTATTCAGGTATGCCTTTTAAAACTAAAACCCATCAAGTTCTTTTATAGTTTTGGCAAACACCGAGAGATGCTATGGGATTTTCTTCATTATCAAAACTTTAATAAATATGTCTTAACTTAGGAAATCAGAAAAACAATAAAAGTTTAAGAAATAGCTCTCAAGAAAAGAAACAATTCATAAATGCCTGCCTGTCAAGTGTGAGGTTGTGAGTTTGACTGTCAGTACAAAAGAAAAAGAAAAAAAAAGATTATGCATTGTCTGGTGCAAGAGTGCATTGTCTGAAACACTATAATGTTTTTAAAATCCTTTTGATGTCATGTTGCTCCTTAAGACCATGAATTTTCATTTTTGCTATTTGTTTTGTTTTATTTTGTTTCTTTCCTGGAACCATGCTTTATTTATTTGCTTATTTATTTTTTGAGATACATTTCACTATGCAGCCCAGGCTGGACTTGAACTCACAGTTATCCTCCTGCCTCAGCCACCTGAATGCCAGGATTTCAGGCATGTGCCAGTACACCCAGTTCCATGAAATTTTAAAGTAGGAGGGTATCTCACAAGGTTATCTGGTATTCCTCTCATTTGGAAGGTAAACTCAACTGCCCCAGCCCTTCCCCCACCATATGAGTCCAGCAATGCTGTCTCACAGGGATGGGGAGGATTGGGGAGGAGATGAGAGGATGCAGAATAAGATTTAAATAAACTAAACATCCAAAGTAACTTAAATACTTTTTTCTGGAAACAGTGATTAATCCAGGAGTGTTGGCATGACTGAGCAGAGCCAAGCAGTTTCCTTCGGTTGGAGAGAAACTTATTCTCTTCACGTTGGTGTGTGAGTCATGAGAAGAGGTCAGCTGGGAATGTCTAACTCTTCGGGCTTTCTGAAGGAGCAGCAAGTCAATAAATTGCTCCTTCTACTGAAGGCTGAAATTTACTTTCTGTCACATGCATCAAAAAGATTTCTTAATAAATAATCGCCCATAACTAATGTCACCTTCCACTTTGTTAAGCTCTTCAAGCATGAGAGCGTCACAGTATCCCTGGGTCTACCATTTCAAGGAGTTTTGCCTTTAGAATAATGTTAATAAATTTTTAAAAAGCCTTATGGTCAACTGAAATTGCTTGCTTTCATTTTAAATTAAGGACTTTTGTTTACATCTGAGATACAGTAATAGGAATTACATGCCTTCGTGCAAAAATAAGACAAAAAAACATGCAAATATATGAAACAAATGTTTGTAAGAAAAAAAAAGTTTTCAGGTCACTAGACATCAGGGTAAAGCAGTCCCTGAAGTAGCTAAGGAATGAAGGCAGGTGATCAAGGTGTAGCAAACTTGTTGAGCAAGCAGCTGTGACCTGTCAGTCACAGAGACCTGGGACTTACAGAACACAGTTCCCAAGCCCTGTGAAGGGCATCAGAGGGGAGGGGGTGATCAAAAAGTGCGACCTTCAGTTCTTCTGGTGTGAAGTCAGGTTTTTGATAGGATGGCCCAGGTGTGACGTCACCCTGAAAAGTGAAGTACATCAAAGATCTCTATCTCAGGGCTACTGCGAGTGCTCAGAAGCCTGCTCTCACCCGGCAGCAATGGACTTCTTTTCCTACCTTCAGTAAATGTAAGACTGGGAAAGATCTCAGTGGCACAGTGCCTGTCTGGCAAGTGCAAGGTCATGAATTTGATTCTTGGTAGAAATAAATAAATAATAAATAAATAAATGTAAAACCTCACTTCCTTCCTCACATGTCTTTCTTTATTCAGGACACTGAGAACCTAGAAAGAGTCTACAGAACCCCAGACTCCTGTAATACCTAAATCAGAATACCTGGCTTAGGGTAATTATCTCTGTTATTACCCTAAATCATCACCTTCTGAGCGTCACAGGCTACAGCCCAGTCACAGAGAAGCTGGACAGAGTCTGCTAAACTCTCTGAAGTGAGCAAATAGAGTCAGGGTAGCTGAAGGGAGACAAACACTGTGAAGACCAGAGGGCACAACCATGATCTACAGGGGTTCTCTCTCAAGAATTCAGCAGATCTCTGATGCATAGTTAAGGAAACCAGCAGGGCTGCAGAGAGATCACCTGGAAGGTCACAGCACGTGCCTGATGTGTGCACAGAACTAACTAAATAGTCCCCGTATCTACCAGTCAGGCAAAACACATAATTCACGGCCTGTCAGTAGAGAAGTCAGGAAAGACATGCCTTAGGAGCAAACAAATATCTCTAGACTGAGCACTGTGTTAGTCAGATTTCTGGCACTGTGACAAAATGCCTGACAATAACAATTTAAAGAAACAAAGGTTTACTTTGGGTCACAGTTTCAGAGATTTTGGCCCATGATTGGCTGGCTCCATTTCTCTTAGATCTGTAGAGAGGTGGAGACAACATGGTGAAAGATGTTGGCAGATGAAAGCTTCTCAGCTCATGGCAGCTGGGAAGCAGAGAGGAAGAGGTGAGTGCAGGACACACGCCCTTGCAGAGCACACCTCCAATGACCTGCTTCACCTCATAGTCTCCACCAGTCACCGATAGTCCATCCAATTACAAATGCACCAACAGGTTACTCTAGTGATAAGACCAGAGCCCTTATGACCCAATCACCTCCCAACAGTCCTATCTCCAAATATTGATACCCTGGGGACCCTGCCTTCAACACACAAGCCTCTGCAGGACAGTCTAGACCCAAACTGTAACAAGCACTCCCTGGTGGCTCCCCAATTATAAAAGCAGGATCCAAGGAGATCAAACTGTTTCATTGTAGCTCAACTGCATCCAGAACCAAATTCAAGGATATTTATCGGACTACAACAAAATAATTGGCACCAAATGGGGTAAATCAAAGATGATCAGATGTGCAAAACAGTAGGAAAACATGGAGCATAATTAAAGGAATAATCGATCAACAGAAACCAGCACAGATGGCAGAAGAAGCAGAGCAGAACATTAAAGAATTGACTCTAACTGCATTTTAATAGGCTTGCAAAGGTAAGTAAAGACCTGAGAGATATAAAAAAGACACAAATAGAACTTCAAGAAATGAAGACTATAATTTTTTGAGATGAAAAATATGCTAGATGGCCTCAACAGTGGATTAGACATTTCACAGTAAAGATTAGTAAACCTAAAGATACAGCAAAAGCACATTCAAATGGAAGCACAAAAACTGAAAATCTTTCCCTCCGTCCTTCTAAAATGCCAGCACTGTCCGTGGGTCTCAGGACAGTCACAATCTGCCTGATTTTTATGCAGCTGGTGTCCCCTCCAAAAGAGACAAAGAAGAGGGATGATGGTTGAAATATTTCTAAATTTTACAAAAACTATAAACCCACAGCTTCAAAGCTCAGTGAAATTCAAGAAACTATACCAAGAGGGCTGGGGATTTAGCTCAGTGGCATAAGTGCGTGCTTGACAAGCCCAAGGTCAAAAGTTTGAACCCTGATACAAGAAAGAAAGAAAGAAAGAAAGAAAGAAAGAAAGAAAGAAAGAAAGAAAGAAAGAAACTGTACCAAGGGATGACAGACTGCTCAAAACCAATAATAAGGGGAAACACTGCATACAGAGGAATAATGCTAAGGATCTCAACAAATGTTTCTTGGAAACAAGGAAAGTAGGAAGACAGTGAAACAACCTTTCCCCAATATTAGAGGGAAAAAGTTCCCTGTAAATCCAGTTCTACACTCACTAAAATCTGTCCCAAACAAGGAAGAGGGAAACATTTTGAGTTATATAATATCTGAAAGAATTCTTCCCCAGCAAACATGTCTCACAAGAAATGTTACAAGTCCTTCAGACAGTTTAAAGCAGATGCCAGATGAGTGTTTGTACCTGCACAAAGGAATAAAAGGACAAGGTGGTAAAAATGTAAGCGATTGTGTGCAGTGTTTTCTTAGCTTTTAAGTTTTAACTCATTTTTCCTTCATCTGTCCCCAAGAGTTCCAATTCTTCATGAAAACCTTCACATAGGTTGAGATCAATCAAACTGCCCTCTACTCATCTCTCCTTCTAATTTAACATTCTCATATTTATTAACTTTTTCTGCCTGAGAACTCATCTTTCTGTAACTTCAGCACTTGTCCTGGATGCCTCCTCTCACCTTCCCCGTCTCTTTGAACTGTAAAGCCAAATGTCCAGAATGAGTGTCACTCATGTCATTAAGTCCCCTGAGCAGCACCTGCTGCAGGGGAAGGCTTTTGGTTGCTTAGGGAAGTTTGCACATCATTCTTGTCCTGCACATTCATTGGTTACACAGGCGTATTATAATTTCAGAGAAAGTCATTTCTAATGTATTTTATTTTAAATGTTTTATCCCAGTGTTTCCCCCAGTACATTGATTAAAAGAACCTTGGAGTGCAATTTGAAAATGATTGATCCCACTCAATATCTTCACATAATAAGTGAGAAACCAAAGTCAAGAGAAGTAAAGGAACTTGCCCAAGATCACACAGGATGGTAACTATCAGAGCAGAGAGGAATCGCTGGGAAGACTTAAGTCTCTCCACTCAGTCCAGCATTCTTTCCTCAGCTTTCATCCAGAAACTTTGGAATTCTTGGAATTTTTCCTCAGAATTGCCGACCACTTTGTCCTGGTTAGCCTTCTGCTACTATAACATATACCTGAAACAGATCGGCTCAAAAGGAAGACAGGGTGATTTTGGCTCACAGTTTCCAAGGTTCCAGGGCAGAATCAGGGGCTTCTGCTACTACTGTGCAGGTCATGTTCCAGAGCATGGTGGAGGCTAACTGTTCACCACAGGGCACCTGGGACAGGCAAAATTGAGACACCAGCAAGGGAACTCAACCTGTGAGCTCCCAACACACCCCTGTAAGTGTCTCCTGGGCATCTGGACTGTAATCGATCTCTAGGTCATGAGTTCCTGCAGGGAGAGCGAGCGCACTGTGGAGCACTGCTGTGCCTTCTCCGGGTGGCAGCTCTGCTTGGAACTGGCAGCTGTCTCCCTGTCACCGCTTCGTGATTTCACCGCTCAGCAAGGAAGACAGCCCTGGCTACGCCTGCAGTGACAGACGTGGTGTGACAGAGCCCCCAGCCACCTACCCCACAAGCCCACTTTCAGCAGGGCTGAGTGAAAGGGGCAGATGTGGAGCCAGACTATTTTGACAGGGATTCACTTCCTCTCCTTCGCCCCACCCCCACCCTACATTTCCCTGTGTTTGGGTGAATTCTTTCTGCTGTCCTTGAAAAGCAAAGAGAAACTGCAAGAAATGACTGTGAGTGGATTCTCAAAGCACCTGGGAGGAAATGCACGAAAGGACCCCTTAGAAGTTTCCGGTAGGAAAAACGGTCCATGATGGGACTTGCGACTGCCCGGCTGCTGTGTGCAGAGCAGCTGGCTGAGCAAAGGGGAGTGGAGTGGTTTTTGAAGAGCTCCCTGTTGCTTATGCTTGATGGTCAGAGACGTCCTCACAAAGAGTTCTTATCCTCCCATTAGGAAGGGAACAAAGCCTAAAGGACACATCTGACATTGAACATGAAGGCCCTACGAATAGATAGCCTGGATCAGAAGGTCAGCGCTGTGGGAATGAGACTGCCTGGAAGCAGAGGGACCCTAGTGGGCTGGGTGGGTGAGAAACCTGTGGTCATAGGAGGAGTAAGACGGCGGGAGCACAAGGGACAGCACTCAACAGAAGCGCATAGGGCTGAGGCCAAGGAAATGGCCAAGGAACTGGCCACAGTGGAGAGGACAACACAGCACTGGGACTGCGGTCCTGTCGCTTTGCCAGCCTCAGTGGAGATCGGTCGCCTGTGTGCCTGGAGCTGACCATGTCTGCAGGTTTCCAGGCACACGGGCTGCCTGCTCAGTTCAGAAAGGGGAGGAGGGTGCTGGTGCCCTCAAAAGCCAGCCAGAGCCCACAGGGACACAAGTGATCACGCCAAACCTCTGGACCACTTTTATATTTGATGGAAGATTCTGCATTGAGAGCCGGCAGTGATGTGGCCACCAAAATAACACCTCATTCACATCTCACCCCTGGTGATGCAGGATCATCATCCCTCCTCTACAGACATGGGAACAAACAAACAGACATCAGCAAGGTCACTAAGCGTAGAGCAGAGAACCAGCACCCAGCTGCAGGGCCTGCTCCAGTAGGCTGCACTGCAAAAGCCCAAGAATAAGAGCTGACTCCTATTCTACAACGCTTGCCCAAACTTGACCTGCATAGGTGCTCAATATGGGTCTGTTAGAGTGGTACAAAAAAATGAGGTTAAATTCCCCAAGTTCTGCCCTGAAGGTGATCTAAAAATAGTTTGTCTGGGGTCACATAGCAAGAATGGATGCACTGATACGACCCCTACCTTCCCCAATTAAATAACTACTGAAGACCTACTGGTTGCCAGGTGGAGCTCATCAGATGGACAGCCAAGTCAATAGGTGACAACAACAGAGGCATTACAGGAACACAGAGCAGGGTGCCCAGTTGAGCACTTGAGAGGAAGGAGGGAGAGGACTAGTTTCTGGGCAGATGACACCTGGTATCTGACAGAGGAGAGGCACCCAAGTCCCAAGTGCTGGAGAAGCCACAGCTGAAGCAGAGACACCTGAGAGGTAACAGTGACCTCTTCCTCCAGCTATGTGTGTCAAGTCTTTGCTGTTTCAGAGAAGAGAGAAGCACAGAGTCCTTGTCCACTGGCCCAAGGCCTCCCTCTTTGAGCCTGAGTTTTAGGAACCACCTGCCATCACCTGGTGGAATATTACCAATTCCAGAGACCAACCAGTTCTGAGCAGCCAGAATCTCAAGACTGCACTGCCTAGGATTGTTGCTAGTGGCAGCTATTTAATCTTTAACTGAACTTACAGAAAATTCAAAATATAGTTTATCCGTCATACTAGCCACATTTCTAGTGTTCAATGACTTCCTGTGGCCAGTGGCCACCTTACAGGATGGTATAGATATAAAACATTTCCTCACTGTAAAAGATCAGCTGGAGTTTGCTGCTAGAGTTCCTTTGCTGTCTGTGGGCAATTTGAACTCTGACCTGAAAGCACATTCATCAGGGGGAAACGACAGAGGTTCTGTGATCATATGAGGTGTCCTCAAAAGATACTGTCAATATTTAAATCTTCAAAATTTATTACAGCTAAAGACACATTCCACTGATCCTCCTCAAAGTACTCCTCCTTACTCAGGACATTGCTCCCGTCATTCTGGCCACTATCTGAAGCAGTCTGGAAGTCTTCTTTTGGGAGTGTCTTTGTGGCTGCCTCTGGTTCCGCATCGACTGAAAAAAGTGCTTTCTGCTGAATATAAATATTACACTGTGTCTTCATCCACCTTACTCAGCACATCTGGCACCACGTGACTTCTGACTCTTCCCCAAAGTCAAATGACCGTGAAAGGGGAAATGTTTGGAATGGATTCAGAGGCAATCAGAAGAGGGCTACTAAAGACAATTAGGAAAGAGGAGCTCCAGAGCTGCTTCAGAGAGGGCAAGAAAAAAGGGATCAGTGTGTTTGAAGCAAGGGGAAGTGTTCTGAGGGGGATTCATGGCAATGTACCTTTTACTGTGATACATCTTTAAAATCTTAATATTCTCTGTGTCTTTGATCACACCTGTACAAAGTACAGACCTTGGTCTATGATCTTTTTCTCTGAAATGATAATCAGAGTTGCTTCTGGCCTCTCCACTCGGATTTGTTCCCAAGGTGATCTTGCCAGAACTCCAGCCTGAGTGAAGGCCTCCTCCTCCTCG
The DNA here is from genome assembly GCF_034190915.1 of Cavia porcellus. Taxonomy (NCBI): domain Eukaryota; kingdom Metazoa; phylum Chordata; class Mammalia; order Rodentia; family Caviidae; genus Cavia; species Cavia porcellus. The sequence continues at coordinate 20,066,334 of NW_026947506.1, forward strand.
TGCACTGGGGGCTCTACCTGCTGGCCTCCCCGCTCCACACTCTGCCTCCCTCTGCACAGAGACGCCTGCTTCTATGGCACACTCCTGCATAGTCAGCTCACAAAGAGGGATGGCTTATTTCAGCTCACAGTTTCAGAGGCTGCAGTTCAGGACTGGGTGGCCCCGTTGCTTTGGGGCCAGTGGCCAGGCAACATAACATGACAAAATTGTGCAGCAGAGTGAAACTACTCACTGCACAGTGGCCAGGAAGCAAAAGAAAGGAGGAGGAGGAGGCTTGGTTCTCACAGGGCAGCCTTCAGAGCTCCACTTAAGCTGCACAAAGACCTCGTCAGGCCCTTCCTCTTGAGATTTCTACCAACTTCCAAAGGTGCCACACTGGGGTCAAGCCTTTAATCATAGGTGCTCCGGGCAGTCCAGGCCCAAATTGTAGCATCTGAAGTCTACTCCTCTGAGGACCCTCAGTGACCAGGCCTGGCCTCAACCTGGAGGAGCTGTGCTCCTGGTATGTAACGGCTTCATGGCCTTCTCAGCAGGAAAGATGGCTGCTCCTGCCTCTAAGCTTAGCTGCCTCAGGACAGTGTGCTCCAGGGCTTGGTGTCACTTCTTGAGGTTTGATCCACATCAAACTGGCCATCTATGGTGGAGAATGAGGTCACTCCTGCATCCCACCTCCTGAAGAAGGCAACTAACACGGAGACGCCACTAACAGCAGGGCTTATCTGTGAATGGTTCTGATGGCCCTACTGTTATTTTGATCAGCCATGTAGTGGGCCTCATGTTACCCTTTCCAACAGGTCCATGAGGAAGGTAGCATGGACTCTGTGCTTCCTGATGAGGAAAATGAGGGTCACTTAGGTTAACAATTGCAAGTAGCCAATGGCGAGGCTGGAATGGGCTCACCTGACTCATGACTTTAACCTGTTTGCTGCTCCAGCCTTTGTCCACAGATAACAACTTAGAGAAGCTCCACATTTGGTACCTTCAGGAGAATGTACTATTTTTTTTTCTTTTTAGAAAATTCAGGAAATGAATATGAATTTACAAACTGTCTTTCCAATGGATGGTCTCTAGACACCTTGATGGGAAGGGATGTGGTACTTTAGAGCAACAGTTTGACTGGTACCTCTCAGCCAGCCTGGGAGGGGCCCTGGACACCACATGGCCACAACCTCGCATACCTGTCCTGACCCAGTGGGAAGAGAGAGATGACGTCACACAGTGTCCCCAAAGGAAGGGAATGTCATTCTGCTCATTTCCTATCCAGGATAACACCCCAGAGTCTAGGCAGGCAGTGGGGGTGGGTAAAGGGAGAATCAATGAAGCAGTCCATGCTTCTTCCAAAAAGAAAAAGAAAAGAAAACAACTGACCCACAGAATGTGAATGACAAAGCCTCTCAGTTCCAGGAAATCAGTTCCAAACAGAAAGCTCTGTTCAGCTTGATTCTTTTGGTTGCCATAGGGAGTTTTTAGAAATAACAAAGCCCCATGTGTCTGGAGTCAACAGAGAATCATCATAATGATTTGCACATATGCAGCATGAAAGTCTACTATGTTGAAACCGAAAATAAATTGAGTATGAGTATGAAAAGCAAAAAGCAAGGGGTCCTGAGAAGACACTGAACCAGACGCAGTGACATTCTCTTGTGAGAGCCAGCTTGTCCAGAGTGCAGGGCTCTGCCCTCCTGCCTGGGGTGTTTTAGGCTAATGACACCCTGCCATGTCCTCCTCCTGTCCTCATGGGCAAGATGCAAGGAAAGAGCTGGCATTTACTCCACACAGACTATAAAGCTTTTGCTTTATAGTATTTCATCCAGCCTTCATATCAGCCACAGGAGACAGGTTTTTTGTTCACATTTTATTCAGGAGGAAATGGGCTTCAAGGAGGGGCACTGCCTTCAGCGCCCACTCAGCTCAGTGTTAGAGCCAGGACTTCCACCCAGATTCCAGGTCTCCCATGCCATGTTCTTCCCTAGGGAATGGGGTGTCCTTGGCTTGCTCCACAGCCTGGCTCTTTAATTCCACTCAACTCCAAAGGCTGGAGTAAAACTGGGCAGACCATTGCTCTCTGAGCCTGTTTCATTTGCCAGAAGATGCTGGTCTCAATCTTGTCTGCAAGTACTTTAATTGTCTGTGGTTTTATCATTCTAAGGGGCTACTGCTGGCCTACACCAGATGATCCCCTTATTAGGCTCTTCCCTTCACAGAGAACAAGGGGACCCCAAGGAATAAGTGAAACATAGCGTACAAGTCATCTTTGCTACAGAAATGGAGGGTTTCCGCTCAGATTCCCGCCATATCTGTTGTGGACTATACTTTTCATCTGTATTTGCATCTGAAGGTGACCACTTTTTAAAAATATTGAACAGATATGAAAAAGATTTGTAAAGTATGTAAAAAAAATAATTATAAGCACTCCCCAATTAACAGTGGTTGGACTATAGAGTTTTTCATCTTTACAATGGTGTGAAAAAGACATGCATTTTGTGGGAAGCGTGCCTTGAAGTTCCCATTTTAATTTCTCCCAGGCCAGGGATACGTGATGCAATAGTCGATCATGACATGGAGTGGCCACAGAGAGCCCCGGGGCCATGGGGGAAACAGCTGGACACCCAGGGCTGCTGGGCCACTCAGCGAGAGTGTTTGGTAGTGAGGTGAATTCACTACAGTTTCAACTTAGCATACCTTCATTTCAGGAAGAGTTTATCGGGGTGTACTCCAGTGTTCTGTACAATCAAATTACACCCACTTCCCAGTTCCAAAGAACATAATCTTCACCTCTCACACTCTCATGTCCCTTCCTATCTCTACCTTGGAGAGACCACCACTGGTCTAATTTGCGTTGTTCATTTGCTTTTCTTCATACCGTACTGCATTTTAATTCAGCACTGAGGATATGGCTTCATGCCAGAATGTGTGCATGGTACGAGTGAGGCCCTGAGTTTTTTTTTTTAAGAGGAAAAAGAGAAAAACACAAAACAAAACAAAGCAGTGTAAGGTTACACATAATACAGAGCTACAAAAAAAACATAACAGTAAGAAATCACCTGTTAATAGATTACATATTATCATCTTGGAAATAGTTGCTCAAATCACAGTATCAAAGAATACAAAGTAGACATTCAAACAGAGAGACTGCAAACAGCTGTGTTCGATGATCCAAAAACATTAATATAGTCAGCTATTTAACACCCCTAAACACACTTGCTGTTATATCCGTTAGAGCTCTTTTTTTTTTCCTCCCTCTCTTTTTTACAACAAAATTTACACATTTTGGATTTTATTACTCCTTAGTTCTTATTACTTTTTTGGGAGGGAGAGAATAAAGTCAAATATGGCAAAACAAAGCTGTAAGTCAAAACCAAGGCTAGACATAGCACATGATGTAGAACAGAGTACAAGGTTATTAACAATGGTTATCAACGTTGTCTCTTGTTTCCTTAAAAGGAATTGTCTATCTCATTAGATATTATAAAGTTGGACAAAACAGTAGAGAACAAGACCAACAAATCTTAGGCATTGTGAACATTACAGGACTTCCAAAGGAGACAATAATCAAACCAGAATGGGCATCTTTGTGAATCTTATTGCCTTCAAATTAGTTGCCTATACCCTCAGACTTGCTACTATCGCACAGAATGGAACAGAGTCTAATCAGTCAAAACAAGATCGTGGGAGTATTACAGGACTTCAAAACAAGTTAATAGGAGATCGAAAAGAGTTACTATTATATATCGTAATTTTTTAAATTTTTCCCTTAATTAAAATAAGCATAAGAAATAGCTAAATAATTTTTTTAAAGAATAGTAGTTACCATAGTGTCTGTCTTTTTCCTTAAAATGTTTGGATAAAACTTCATATACTATAGCTTCAAATATTTCCATATCAAGAAGCCCAGAATAAAGCCTTTCTAATTAATAAGTAAAAATTTTATAAGGCTTCAAGGCCACATAATGGGGAATCATGATTATCACATATTTTTATATATTTGAAGCATTACTTACATTAGGGAAACTATTCGGTATTCATACATGCGAAATTGATTTATTTCACTTATGAGTATGGTCTCAAGCTGCGCCCATTTATTGATAAATATCTCAATGCGATCCTTCTTTACAGTTGAATAATACTCCATTGTATAGAAATACCACAACTTTTTTATCCATTCCTCAGTTGATAGACACTTGGGTTGTTTCCAAGATCTGGCGATTACAAATTGTGCTGCTATAAACATAGGTGCACATATATCCCTGTGGTATGATGCTTTCAGTTCTTCTGGGAATATGCCTAGAAGTGGAATAGCTGGAATAAATGGGATTTCCAATCCCAACTTTTTCAGAAACCTCCAGACAGACCTCCACAAAGGCTGTACCAGTCTATACTCCCACCAACAGTGTAGGAGAGTTCCTTTTTCCCCACAGCCTCTCCAGCATTTGTTGTTGTTGGTTTTCTTGATCCTGGCCATTCTTTCAGGAGTGAGATGGTATCTCAGTGTGGTTTTAATTTGCATTTCTCTAATGACCAATGATGATGAGCATTTTTTCATGTATTTATTTGCCATTTGCATTTCTTCATCTGAGAATTGTGTATTCATCTCAGATGCCCATTTTTGGATTGGATCTTTGAATTTTGGAGGTCTGAGTTTCTTTAATTCTTTATATGTTTTAGACAAGAGTCCCTTGTCTGAGAGAGAGTTCACTAAAATCTTTTCCCAGTTTGTGGGTTTTCTTTTCACTATGCTGGAGATTTCTTTTGACATGCAGAAACTTTTTAATAAGAAGTGGTCCCAGTTATTGATTCTGGGAAGTATTTCCCGTGCGGTTTGAGTCCTGTTCATGAATTCTCTACCTACTCCTATGTCTCCAAGGTTTCTACCCAATTTGTCTTCCAATAGATTTAGCGTTTCTGTTTTAATATTCAGATCTTTGACCCATTTAGATTTTAATTTAGTACATGGTGATAGACATGGGTCTAGCTTTAGTTTTCGGCAAATGGAGAGCCAGTTTTTCCAGCACCATTTATTAAAGAGACTGCCATTCTTCCAGTGAACCTGCTTGGCTCCTTTATCAAAGATAAGGTGGTTGAGTGTGTTTGTAGTTGTGGTTGTATCTTCTAATCTATTCCATTGATCTTCAGCTCTGTTTTGATTCCAATACCATGTTGATTTTACTACTGTTGCTTTGTAGTATAATTTCAAGTCAGGGATTGTGATACCTCCTGCCTTGCCTTTGCTGCTTAGAATTGCTTTTGCGATTCTAGGTCTCTTCTGGTTCCAGATGAAATTTAGGAGTGATTTCTCTAGATCTATAAGGTATGTTGATGGTATTGCTATTGGGATTGCATTGACTCTGTATAAGAGTTTTGGGAGAATGGCCATCTTCACAATGTTTGTTCTTCCTATCCATGAGCAAGGGATGTCTTTCCATTTTCTGAGATCATCTTCAATTTCCTTTTTCAGTGTATTATTGTTTTCACTGTATAAGTCTTTCACTTCTTTCGTAAGAATAATTCCTAAATATTTCATTTTTTTGCTTGCTAATGTGAATAGTCCAGTTTCCCTTATTTCCCTCTCTGTGATTTTGTTGTTTGTGTATAGGAATGCTATTGATTTCTGAGTATTGATTTTGTATCCAGCCACATTACTGAATTTATTTATTGTATCTAAGAGTCTTTCAATGGACCTTAGGGGGTCTTCTATGTAGAGTATCATGTCATCTGCAAACAATGACAACTTAACTTCTTCTTTTCCTATCTTTTCCCATTTTATTTCTCTTTCTTGCCTAATTGCTCTGGCTAGTACTTCCAGTACTATATTAAATAGGAGTGGTGATAAAGGACATCCTTGTCTTGTGCCTGATTTTAAAGTAAAGGCTTTCAATTTTTGGCCATTTAGTATAATGCTGGCTGTTGGTTTGTCATAAATGGCCTTTATTATATTGAGGTAAAGACCATCTATTCCAATTTTCTGTAGAGTTTTTATCATAAATAAATGTTGGACCTTATCGAAGGCTTTTTCTGCATCTATAGAAATGATCATGTGATTCTTATTTTTGGCTTTATTGATATGGTGGATTACATTTATTGATATGCATATGTTGAACCATCCTTGCATTCCTGGGATGAATCCCACTTGGTCATGGTGTATAACCTTCTTGATGATTTGCTGGATCCTATTTGCCAATATTTTATTGAGGATTTTTGCATCTGTGTTCATTAGGGAGATCGGTCTATAGTTCTCTTTTTTAGTTGGGTCTTTCTCAGGTTTTGGTACTAGAGTAATATTTGCTTCCAGGAATGACTTAGGAAGGATTGCTTCCCTTTCAATTTCATTGAATAGTTTGAGGAGTGTCGGCATTAGGTCTTCTTTGTATTTCTTGTAGAATTCTGCAGTGAATCCATCTGGGCCTGGGCTCTTCTTGGTGGGTAAGGACTTAATTACATTTTCAATTTCAGTAACCGAGATTGGGTTATTCAACAATTTTACATCCTCTTGATCTAGCTTTGGCACTTCATATGCTTCTAAGAATCTGTCTATTTCTTCTGTGTTATCAAACTTTTGAGAGTAGAGGTTTTCGAAATAGGTGTTGATGATCTTCTGTATTTCTATTGGGTCTGTAGTGACTTCTCCTTTTTCATTTCTTATTGCATGAATTTGAGCTTTTTCTTCCCTTTTTTTAATAAGGTTGGCTAGGGGCTTATCGATTTTATTTATTCTTTCAAAGAACCAACTCTTTGATTTGTTGATCCTTTGGATTGTTTTCTTAGTCTCTATTGCATTGATTTCTGCTCTGATTTTTATAATTTCCTCTCTTCTTTTGGCTTTGGGCTTGACTTGCTCTTCTTTTTCTAGCTGTTTGAGGTGTAAAATCAAGTTATTTATTTGTATTCGTTCTGTTTTCCTGATGTGGGAAGTCAGTGCAATAAATTTTCCTCTCAGGACGGCTTTCATTGCATCCCACAGATTCCGGTAAGTTGTATCTGCATTTTCATTTTCTTTTAGGTATTGTTTGATTTCTTCTTTAATTTCTTCTGTGACCCACTGATTACTCAAGAGTGTGTTATTCAGTTTCCATGTGTTTGTGGGATTTTTGCAGTATCTTTTATCGTTAATTTCTAATTTCAGAGCGCTATGATCCGATAACATGCAAGGGATGATTTCAGCTCTTTTGCACTTGTTTAAATATGTTCTGTGAGCTAATATATGGTCTATTTTAGAAAATGATCCATGTACTGCTGAGAAGAATGTGTATTCTGATGTTGTTGGGTGGAACATTCTGTATATGTCTATCAAACCCATTTGTTCACAGGTATGATTCAGTTCTGTTATTTCTTTACTCATTTTCTGTCTGGTCGATCTGTCCGTTGGTGTCAATGGCGTATTAAGGTCTCCTGTTACAATTGTGTTACTGATAATTTGAGTTTTCATTTCTGTTAATAAATGTTTTATATAACTGGGCACTCTGGAGTTTGGTGCGTATATATTTAAGATAGTTATCTCTTCCTCTTGGAGTTTTCCCCTTACGAGTATGTAGTGACCTTCTTTGTCCTTTATGGTCATTGTTGGTTTAAAGTTCACGTTGTCGGGGCTGGGGATTTAGCTCAGCGGCATAAGCACCTGCTTTGCAAGCAGGCAGTCATGAGTTCGATCCCTGGTACCGATAAAAACGAAAAAGACAAAAAATAAAAAATAAAAAAAATAAAAGTTCACGTTGTCTGCAAACAGAATGGCTACTCCTGCCTTTTTTTGGATTCCTGCTGCATGAAGAATTGTTTTCCATCCTTTGACTTTCAGTCTGTGAGTATCCTTCTGGGTTAGATGGGTTTCCTGTAAACAGCATATGGTTGGATTTTGTTTCTTGATCCATTCTGCTAGTCTGTTTCTTTTGGTTGGTGCATTGAGACCATTTACATTAATGGTTATTACTGTGAAATGTTGGTTAATTGTAGGAATCTTATCTCTTTGCTGTTGCATCTTTATCTTTCTGTTCTGTTTAATTATTTGCTTTGCTTAGTGCTTTTTTCCTTTGTGTATCTAAACTGTCTTTCAATATTTTTTGCAGGGTTGGTTTGGTGTTCATGAAGTTCTTCAGCTGTTCTTTGTCATGGAAGTATCGTATTTCACCATCTATTTTGAATGACAGTTTTGCAGGATATATCAGTCTAGGTTGGAAATCATTTTGCTTTAGGATCTGGAATACTTCACTCCGTGCTCTTCTTGACTTTATTGTTTGTGATGAGAAGTCTGCTGTGATTCTGATAGGTTTTCCTTTATAAGTGATCTGTCTTTTCTCTCTGACAGCTTTTAATAATCTATTCTTGTGTTGGATTTCTGGGATGGTGATTATTATATGTCTGGGTGTAGTTTTATTTTGGTTATGACTGTTTGGAGTTCTATATGCTTCACTGATCCTGATGTCAGTTTCTGATCTCATGCTTGGGAAGTTTTCAGCTATTGCTTCTCTAAATATCCTCTTGATATCCTTTATGTTGTCTCCTTTTTCATTAATCCCTATCATTCTTATGTTATTCTTCTTTGCATCATCTTGCAGTTGTTGAATTGTTGTTTCCTGATTCCTTGTTATTTTTAAAATATCTTTCCTTTCCTGTTCACTAGCTGCAATCCTGTCTTCAAGGTCTGAAATTCTATCTTCACTTTCATTAAGGCGGTTTTTACAACTTTCAGTGGAGTTTTTTATTTCCTGTATATCTCTGTGCATCTGCATTATGTATTCTGTTTGTTTCTTATATTGCTCATCTAGGGATTCTATCTTTTTGTTTAGTTCCTCCAATTTTTTATCTGTGTTTTCTTTAGATATATTTAGAATCTCTTTCATTTCTTTTATCATTTCTTCTTTTATCTGGGAGATTATTTCGAGTCTGAATTTCTTTAAAGCTTCCTGGAGTTGCTTGTCAACTTCAGTAGCTATTGTGTCTGATATATGAGGAGGATGGGATATCTTTTCTTCTAAATACATTCCTCCTAGGGTTTCCTGAGATGGGCTGGAGGTTTGAGGTTGTAATTTGGTCTTTCGTTTTGTCATTTTCCTATATTTCTGTGTTTCAAGTGTTATTTGATAGCCTCCTCAGGATCTGTTGAAAATCCCCTTCTATGTTTGCAGCTACTGAGACTCTGGCACCACTCTACCCCAGGCCATTGGGCCTGCAGAACTGATGGCCCTCCTCTGCTTGTTCAGAACTCCGGGGTTCCAGACAAGCTGGGCCTCAGGGACACTGTGCACCCACCTGCCCCTTGGTAGATCCACAGCTCTTGGATCGCAGCCGGGTTAGGGTACTCACCACAGGCCTCAGTGCCTCAGGAGCCTGTGATCCCTCCCTGCTTGCAGAGATATCCACAGTCCTCCAGACAAAGGAAGGGCCTTCTGCGGGCCCTCCGGATCCGCCCAGCTCCTCCTCTGCACGCAGATGGCTAGGCGGGGCTGGCCTGGGGGCGCGGGGGATAGTGTAGGCCCGCCCACCTGGTGAGCTCTGCAGACCTCCAGGTGTAGCCAGGATGGGGAGGCGGCTGTAGTGGCCTCTAACTCACTGCTCCACTTCACTGCACCCAGAAGCCTGGGGGGTCCGGAACAGTCTGAGATTTGGGCAGACTGTGCTGGCCACTCACCACAGGCCGAGGTGCCTCAGGAACCTGGGATCCCTCCCTGCTTGCAGAAATATTCACTCCTCCAGACAAAGGAAAGGGCTTCTGCAGGCACTCGGGATCCACCCAGCTCCTCCTCTGCACACCGATGGCTAGGCGCGGCTGGGCACAGGCCGAGGTGCCTCAGGAACCTGGGATCCCTCCCTGCTTGCGGAAATATTCACTCCTCCAGACAAAGGAAGGGGCTTCTGCAGGCACTCCGGGTCCGCCCAGCTCCTCCTCTCGAGGCCCTGAGTTTGATTCCCAGTTTCACAAGTGAAAAAGCCCAATGGACAGAGAATTTTCTCTAAATGGACTTCTATCACACATGGTGTTTCCCAAACCTTAGGGTTAGGGTTAGGGCTAGGGTTAGGGTTAGGAAAGAAGGGTTGAAAAGGGGGGAGGAGAATGGAAAAAGAAAACATATTATGAATAGGTAAAAATTCCCTATGTTGAACGTGATCACTGTGTTTGGCAAACATGTACTAAAAAAATGGATAAATAAGCAAAAAATTATAACATAGATAATAACAAATCTACTTCATTACATACATTAATAAGTTAATTTTTAATAATGGCAAATGTCATTTCTATTTAAAATAAAAACATTCTAACTTTCAAATAGCACACACTTCCCTTTCAGTTTTAAACATAAACACAAAACAAATTACATGGATATCTATTCTTAATTTTAACACATTACTAAAATAAGGACTCTTTTATGCTTATTTTAAATGGTAAACTATTTTAGTTAACAAAAGTCAGTGGATTTTCTCTAGGTAGGAAAATCACTGAATATCATTCCTTAGGACTGACAATTTAACCCAGGGCTTTCACACTGAGTAACATCCCCAGACAAAAATTTTTGAGGCAGGGTTTCACTGAGACACTAAATTACAGGTTGGGCTTCCATTTGACAATCGTCCTGCCTCACCCACCCAAACTAATGAGATTAGAGACATGTGCCACCACACCTAGCTCAGTTGTCTATTTAGAAGGGCACCCTCCTTTCTCTGTTCACTGACAGATTCTACAGATCACACATGTCAGTAATCAAGAGTTAAAGCCCTACTTCACAAAGCTAGAGTTAGTTTACTTACAAGTTTCAAGTTACTTTAAAAAAGAGGATTTAAATGATGGGATGGTTGTATTATAGATTTCATTTTTCAACAGAGTTTTATTTTGATCAATACTGTATTTTCCTGAAATTTTTAAAAAGCACAGTTTTCCTCCCAAATTTTTCCTTTTTAAGACGTAAAGAATTACCAAAAGCTTCTAAACTATTAAACACAACATATGACACGTTTTAAACTTTTGAATAAGTTACCAGTGTAGCTCTTTCCTGAATTTAAGACTGCGATGCCACAACGCAGGCAGTGCACAAATGTCCTACAGTACCGCTCTAGTTCCTGTATTTCCTTTCAGATAAGAATTGGGCCTGATTTGTAAGTCATCCATTAGCTTATAAGCAGCATACAAACCACACTTGTTTCACTATCTACACTCTTTTTCATTTTGCCAATAATACAGGTTCACACTCCAAAGCTAGTTCTGAAATACAGAACAAAGCTAACAGGATAAGAAAACCAGAACTACCCAAATTTCAAAACTCAGGGTTCTTCTGCAAAGATATTAGGAAAATATGAACCTAATGTTACCAAAAGAAAATCAGTTTTTTCTCTTTTATACCTCCATTAAGTAACTAAGAACATCTAATCTGACTCCTGTGGGATATAGATTTTTTAATTCATTTTTTCTCTAAAAGTAGGAATTCAAATTCCAGCTATCAGAAGGGTGTATGATTTGAAGTGAGGTGAGAAGATGTAAAACAGTGTGTAGCTTCTGATAGAGATAAAGCAAAATCACCAACCTGATACACACGCTCTCCAGGACCACAGGCCCAAGCGGGCATTGCTTAGTGAAAGGCAGAACCATCCATAACCAGCCAGAGGAAACACTCATCCTGCAGGCCACCGCTCTGCCCAACAGCTGTCATGGGCTGGAGAATCAGTAACTCAACACTCAGAAGCACTTTTCCTACTCATTTTATTTTCCTGGAGATTGTTTCATTTTTGAGAGAAATTCATAGTCTCAATGACAGTAAGGCCAAAGAAATTTTTCAGTGGAAATACATAGAAATAAATAGAATTCTATCACAAAATATTTAATTTATAAAACATAAAATCCAACCAGCATCCTAAAGAAAGCTCCTTACTCTTGGCTGTACAGTGTTTCTAAAGTCTCTGGCAGGCAAATTAAACAGATTTATTATGTAGTGAATAAAACCAAATGATGTGAAATTGTAACCAGTATTTCAGTCATGAGAACAGATGGTATATATTTCATTATTGCAAAAAAACTGGAATAATGAAAACATCAGATCAAGCAAAAAGTTTGTTTCACTAGGAAACTTTTCTGAGACTTATAACTACAACTGACAAATAACAGTAAGATATCTTTTTTATTTATATGACTATTACAAGTCTTTTCCATGGGAATAAAGCACTTATCAATGTAGCCATATAACAGCTTATAAAAAGTATCATGCCAAAAGTATAAAGCATGCCATATATAAAAAATAAATGAAATATAAATATTTTATTTATATAAATAAATTTGTGTTCATGTCCATCTGTGTTATCAATAAACCAAGAATCTGTAGTCTCCTAAAGTCCATTTCCTTAAAAGAGCGGCCCACAAAATCTATCCCCAGACCAGCAATATCAGCATCATCCAAGAACTTTTCAGAAAGGCAAATGCTAGGGTCCCAAACTAAACTTACTAACTCAGAAACTGTGGAGATGAGGGCTGAACAAGTCAAGGTTTCAGCAAGCAATAGACACTATCTGGGTGTACACTGAAGCTTCAAACCACTGCCTTTAGCATGAAAGTATAAAGAAGCAAGTCTAAAAGAAACTTGAAACCCCCAAAGAAACTCGGCACTATCGCCCCCATGACCATGGCACAGAGAGGTCTTATTTCCTGAACTCTAGCAACACAGAGCAGCATGGTTCTTGTGAGCTCCCTCTAGAGTCAGATAATCTGGGTTTGAACAGGCGTGGGTTTCCTTCTCTGCAAGACAGAGCAGCTTCCTAAAAAACTTCTTGTGAGAATTAAAGTATGGAAACTAGACGCATTAATGGTACTCAATTGCATCATTTTATTTTCAAAGTCTCATGCTATGCTGAATCAGTGTTTACTTGCTGTGTCTCACATACATCATGATGATGTGATTTTCCTTGATTTACTTGTGCTGTTTTCTTTCTCAAAAAAAAAAAAAAAAAACCAACAAACAAACCTTTCCCATTCTTTACTCTGGTCTAATGAACACTTGCTGGCTTCCTGCTGCCCACCCACTCTCCTCTTCTCCAGTGCTCAGTCATGAAGTTGGGTAAGGCTGATTTTATTCTAAGCATGACGACAGGCCCTGATATGCATACCAGCTAGCACTCCACTAGTTATAGTGGTGGGAACTTGAGTGGGAACCAGAAAAAAGTACTACTCCCTAGAGAGGAGGACAGTAAGGCCAAACAATGTTGAAGAAAACAAGACATTATGGTAGACATTGCTGATTTACTATCATCTTGAAGTCCTACCATGCTTTTGTTCTTTTTTGATTGGTTCTATCCTCTTGTGTTTTGATTTTATCATGTGATGGTATAGACAAATATTTTTAAGATAACGAAGTATTACAGTAGCCATTGTTCATGTCCTAATAGTTGGTTTTGAAGTTCTGTAATGCTTTCATTCTTTGAATGGTTTTATACTGTCTTCTTACATTTAATATTATTGCCTGTGAAGGTATACACAACTATTTCTAAGAAAAGAGACATTATGGTAGTTACTGCTGATGTCTGGTTGTCTTGTGAAGTACTGTGTTGCTTGCATTGTTTTGTTCTGTTCTTTTTGGCTTTATTCTTTAAAATAAAAAATTAAAAACAAAGTTTGCAAAACTGTAACTGTTAATTGTGTCAACAGTTCTTTTACTTGGCACTCATACAAATGAGGCTCCTCCCTTGTTTTCAGAAACGTACTATTTGTCTACACTTAATAGCTAATAATTGATAAATAGTTGAATCAGTGAATAGTTAGCTTCATACTTTAAAATTATTTGTTTGAACATTCTAAAAGTAATTTTTGACTAGTAATTCACCAAATGCCCATCAACCAAGGAATGGATAAAAAAGATGCAGTTTTGTTTTTTATATAATGGAGCATAACTCAGGCAAAAAGAAGGACAAATTTGAGACATGTGTAGCTAAATGGATGGCTCTTGAAACTATGATCATCAGTGAAATAAACTGACATTGTGTAAGTATCACATTATCTCTCTCGTGTAAGAAACAAATTATAAATAAAAACTGAAATATACAATAAATACTGTGAAATAGGAAGAACTGTTTATTAAAACTGAACAGGGAACTAGGGAAGGGGGTAAGGAAAGGAAAGAAAAAACAGGAGAGGAGGATAAAATGAAAACACAGCTCTGTAAACAGTCAGAGGACCAGGGTCTGAAAGGAGGAGATGAAAATGGGGAAAAAAGAGGGATCAAGATACATCATGTACAACTATAAATTCTCTATAATGAACGTGATTATAATGTATACCTAAATTGGACATAAACAAAATGTTTAAAAATAATTTTAATTATATTTTAGCATGAAATATAAAATGTAGTTTTTAAACACAGTGGTGTACTACTCTACTATAAACTTGAGTTGTTTGTACAAAAATGGATACACATTGAGACTTAATGTTAAGTGAAATATATCACATAAGCTTAAATATCACATGGTTTCTTTTGTATGACAACTCCAATGTATAAATAAAGAACAAACTAAAAATAGATGATTGGATGTGGGAGGTAGATCTTTTTAAAAAGTGAAAGGGGCCAGGAACATGGCTCAGTGGCACAGCACTGGCCTGGCATGCATGAGGTCATGAGTTTGATTCCCAGTACCAAAATAATAAATAAATTAAAATTAAGATGTGAAGAATACCAAAGGATGGAGAAAAAAGGGAGGGAAAAGCGAGAGAGGGGATGAAAAAGGAACTAAGATGTGTTATGCACATACACTAACTCTGAACACCAAGTGTACCACTACATGCACTAATAAAATTGAATTATAAAACTGAACTTTGAATCTCATTCTGGAAACATCAGAATGAAATGGCTGAAGGGGCAGAGATGACAAAAAATTAACCAAAGTGCTATTCTGTGGATGAAAAGGCTTTCAGATGCCCTATTCAGTTAGTGCCTCTCATTTATTATTTACAGACATGGACAAATGATTTAGTTTCTATTTATTATAATAATAATACCAAAAGAAACAAAAAGCATAAGATGCCAAGACCCATAAAGCCATCTCCATATCATCTCCATATGCTGTTGTATTTGCCTCCATGCTCCTTGAGATCTTGCTGTTATTCATTTTGGGAAAGCCAAGATTAATGCATGAACCACCCTCCTCTGCCCCATCCTCCAGGTGTTTCTTGAGCATCTGCAAATTAGGGAAGACCTGGAGGCAGCCCATGCACCTAAAGCCACTATACATGTGCTCCAGCTCTGCAGGTGCCGTGGCACTGGGATCTGCCTCTAAGGCCAGATTCTCAGGTGGCTTCTCAGCCTCTTCTCTTTCTCCTTGCAGTTCACTATCCAAGCCGCCATCACGCAGACTTAGGATACTTGTGAGGCTCATGGAAGAGAAGCTGATTTCTGGAGGGATCCCTTCCTGACAGACAACATTTCCTATTTTTATCATTTTTGCAGGAGGCTCCAAATCTTCTGTATCCTCCAAAACAGCCACACCCCTCTTCACTCTGACAGGCTTGTAGTAAACATTCAGTATTCTTTCCTTTTCAGTAGCTGCTACAGACACCGAGGGGCGACTGGCCAAGGAGGAAGGTAAATCATAGTGCGGCATGAAGAGGGAATTCTCCGTCTCCATTGGATCTTGATTTGAAAGCACCTTGTAAGATCCCGGACCTAGAACACATTGAGGTAGTATATTGGTATGTAGGAAAGAAAGCTTCAAAGTTAAGGAGATGAGCTGACCATGAGAATATCCACAGGTGGGGGAACAGGAGATATCTGTGATATTGAGAAATCTATGTGTGGCGTGTTATGTGTATACAGTTACGTCCTCTTGGTAAATGGGTGTGTGGGGCATCTTGTAGAAAAAATGCATTTATATACATATATATGTATATATGTATCGTGATATATATTTGGTGAATGTTTCTGGTACTGGCAAAAGCAAATAGGACTGAGTGTATTTTTGCAAATGTGATATTGTATGACAGCACATGTGATCCGCTGTGTGAGTGGTGAGTATTGGCAGACGCTGTAACAGCAGCCTTACATGTTACAGGGAGGGTTTTTATGTCCTCAGCACATGGAGCTCTGTGAAAGTTTGAAGCCGTGGCGGAAGATGTGGTGTTAAGGTGAGAAAAACACACAGTGAAAGAGCACAAGAGTTCTCTAGTATTTTGTCTACCATTAGCATTATGGAGTTAAAACAGGTACCATGTGAGGTGATGTGCTACTATTTTACTGATTGAGGTATTAGGGGTGAGTCTGAGAATGACTGTAAGAATGCAGGTATAAGGCCATACCTAGTAATGCTGATAGGAGCTGGGACAATGGGGAGGGAAGAGACAGTTGTAAAAAAAAAAAAAAGGTGAGAAATGTGCTTGTACTTTGTATGAACAGTATCACAAGTGAGTGTGAGCTGAGTGTGCACTGATCTGAGAGGGAGGCTCTGATCCCAACCCCTGCACATCTCCACATGGGCCACTACCTCACCCTCATCTGCCTCTGTGTCCATGTGGACATGTGTGCTGAGGAGCTTTGCCTCCTCTGCAAGGCAGATTTCCTATCTGTCCCCCACCCAGAGGAGTCAGTCTTCATCCCTCTTCCCGGAGGCCCTGCCCTGGATGTGAAGGAAAGGTGAAGTGAGTAGGGTGGGAGCCCGCTCAGCTGCACCTGTTGTCCACGCTGAGGTCACCTTTGTGTCTGCCTTACCATCCTGGTCCACAGGAAAGCGCGTGCTTGAAGAAGAAATGCAGGGCAAATGTTCTGAGGCAGACAAAGTCTCTCCTGCATCCAGACTTGAGCTTTGAATCACCTCATGTGTCTCAGAGGCATGCTCTGGAGAGTGTTCCAATTCTGGGGAGTTAGAGAAACAGGAACAACAAACATTGATACACAGCATAGACTAGGTTCTCTATCACTCCAGAGCACACATGTAATAGTTATCAGAATTCCAAATGTGGCAGGTATAACTGGAATTAGGTATCATATATATAAATATATATATTTTTGGAGATGTGTATGAAATATTGGGAACATGACAATGCTTAAAATATGATATACATTCACTAACAGTTATTACTATTACTACTACTATTGGCTCAGTTTAATGGAAATAAATTGTACAAATAAAGATATGGAGTACAGTTTTATGAAGAATTATGTAAGTCAGCTCATTTATTTTGCTGAGAGGTGGTGAGGTGAATATGGATTGATGATGGCTAGTTACATACAAAGATAAAATCATTAGATCATGTTGTGGATTGTATCTAGATGTCCCCTCCAAAGCCTCATGCAGCCACAGGTATGGAGGTCCAAAGATGGCTGCAATAGGATGTGTGAATGTAGATTAAGGGAATGAAGCCTGGATTAAGGAGGTAGATAGTGGGTGCCCCCTCCTGAGTGTGGACGAAATGAACCAACAGGTTTGCAGCCTGAGTGGAATATAAAAGGAGAGAGGAAAGGCAGGCCTGATACTGATACTGCTGTGGCTTTTGCTTGCTGCTTGCTGCTTCACTGTCTTCTACGTGCTTCCCATACAATGTAGTACTACTCAGAAATAAAGAATGATAAACTTGAGGCTTTTATAGGTAAATGGATGCAACTTGAGACCATATTCATAAGTGAAATAAATCAAACTCACATGTGTAAATACTGCATTGTCTCCCTAGTGTAAAAAAACTGAAAGAGTAATAAGATCCAAAATGTACAATAGATAGTGTGAAAATGAAAGGGAAAGAAAGTGCTCAAAAGGAAAGAACAACTGGGATGAAAGGAGAAAAAGAAGAGAAGAGATTATATGTATATAGGTGTCCATATATATGGGTGTGTATACAACATACAAGATAGATAACTATGCTACCAATCTGTCAGTTCATTAAAAAAGGTTGTACTTTCATTGATCATCTGATCATTTTTTATCCATAAATCTTATAATCTGAACCACCACTCCTAAAATGAAAATATGCAATATATGAAATAATGTTAATTTCCTATTAATTGTTTTGAAATTCTATATCATTTCTATGCATTGTTTTTAAAATAAAATATTGTTAAAAGATATATAAAATATCCTAGGCTACCATGAAGATTATAAAAGATTAAAAGGATGTGAATATTTGTATTAGAAAACAAAGCATTAAGTTGTGAATTGGTTAACATAGGTATATAGTAGTTCTGAGAATTTCAGCAAGCAAAAAGGTATTAATATACTAAAATATAGTCAACAATCAAAATTGCATTAATATAGCAAAGTATCACCTTCCTCTCCTTAATAGAGGCAAACTTTGTGCCCAACGAAGTATGATCCATGAGTAAATACTTTGTCTTCATGCAATGAAATGTATGCAGAAATGCCAGTATACACACTATCATCATATGTCACATGGATAACAGTCATAAATGCAAGGATGAGTGAAAAGACCTAGACAAAAAGTACACATTTTGCACTTCTATTTATACAAACTTAGACAAAAATCAAGATAATAAATGTAGGGTCATCTAAAGTCAGAATAAATATTACAATTTGTATAACTGGGTAAATAACAATATATTCACGTGCACGTGGGACATTGCAAGGAAGGGAGAGAAGTGGGTAGCAGTGTACAAGGGTCTGTGTAGGAATACATGGGAGAGTGCTGGCTAGGACAGTACATGGAGGTGCTGTGTTCACAGATTCAGTATCTCTTTAATGTGCCTTGAGTCAGATCTTTTGATGTTCTTTTTAAACTGGGCTTCTTTTAAGCTATCAGGGTCTTTGTGCTTTCCTGTCAGTCTACCGTGTTCCTCCCTGAGTCTTTCTCTTCCTATGTGACTCACACACTCTACCATGATTTCTTGAGCAGAACCCAATCTTACAATGATTTGAGATTCTTCAGTTCTCTCATGTATTTTCAGTTTCTTGTATCAACTGAGCATTCTTGTATCAACTGATGCTCAGAAGCACTCATCTCAGTTCTGGAATATGCCTAGACTCTACCTTCCCTTCTGCACCCTGGTCAATAGAGCCTCCATACCTGCATCCAGGAATTTGCTTCCATAGGAGAAGTCCTCCAGGGTGGAGGGAGAACTCTCTGCTGCTTGGTCATCTTGCATTAGAGCCATCTTGCATTTGGCCCTACTTTGCAGAACATCTGGAAAATCCAACTTTCCTGAGAAATTGAATGAAAATTAACAAAGACAATGTTAAGCAAATAAGGACTCTACCATTTCACATGTTCACTGATTATACATTCCCTCCATTCTCAAAGGTAAACATTATGGCTCCTATTAGTAAAATCTTAAATGTAGAGCAATGTTTATTCCATCATTACTTGTTACAGATCATTACACCTACACAGTGTGTCACTGATGGAGAGACTGCTTGCTTACTCATTTGAACTTGGACAGACCACTGCAGTTAGCTCTGATCTTGCAATTACATTTCCTACAAAGGAAAATGAGACGTGACATATACCACCTCTGTGGCCATAGACACAGCTGTATCTCTCCATGGACTTTCCTTTCCACTTTCCACTTGACTGAGACATTGACAACCCTGGGTTCTCTGTGAAAGCTACATGTTAATTGTGACAATGTTTTCTTCAGCTGCAGCCCATCAATTAGTTGATAAAAGACAGCTGTCCTACAAACCTCACATCCACTGTGTGCACACATGAACAAGCCACAGATTATAGGTGTAGTTGTCACTAGAGCTTATTGTATTCTGATGGAGCCAGGTTGTAAGCTGCTTTGGGAAGGCCAATAATGAGACTATGCACGTAGTTAGTGGATAACTATGTTCAAAGAAAGTATTTGTTGTCTTATGGTCTGTTTTTGTATTTTGTTTGTGTGTTTTGTGTGCCTATGAATAAGTGTGAATATGAGCTTTCCATATTTCATAGTTTACAACTGACATTTCAATATGTGCTGATTTAAGGTAAAATAAAGACAAACTCACACTCCAGGCATTGCTATAAAAGTCATCAAAAAAAACCCTTAATATCTGTTGTGAATATCAAACTGCTCTGAGAATTGTGAGAATGTGGGTTTGGCCCCTCTCTGCCTCTCTCAACACTGAACAGGGGTCTTCCTTATATGAGTCATTTGTTACTGTTAGTCTCCAAGGTAACACAACTGTTAGCTCACAATTTTTCCATAAAGAGCCACATCTTATCTTTTTAATTCATAATTCATGATTAAATAGTATGCGTGTGAATGAATATGTGTATGTGTGTGTGTGCACACATGTGATTGTTTCTCACATTTTACAAAGAGGTCCACATTTTCATACTAGATTTTTTTACTCCTGAGTAAAAAGTTATGACTTGATAATCATTCAGGCACACACATTTAAACTTTTAAAAAATGTTTGCTTCAATTCTATGAACTACAGTTTCTTCATCAAGAGATGAAAAATACTGTCAAAACTTAAAATTTCCTGTACTTCCCCAATGCCCTTAGGAAAAAGGAAAATGACAGAAAACTCATTTTTAAGAGAAAAAGTTGTCTGAACTATATATGTGACAGAGTGACCCAGTCCTAAGGAACAAAGCAAAAAGACCCGAGCCTTCTCTTATCAGACTACATGGACCTTCAGGAACAGTATATATGGCTCCCCTTCCCTCCGAGTCACTTCTCTTCTCCTTCTTTATCTTTCTTTCTAGTGCCCCTGTATCAAAAACTAGAAATTAATTCCTTTTTCTTTTTAGAAGGCAAATGCTGGTTCCATATTCCCCAAGAATATACTAACTCATACCTCTTCTATATTTTGACTTTTTCCCACGTCGTTGTAAGAATTTCCTCCCCAGGTTTTTCTTCTCTTTGTGCTTCATAGTTCGACTCCTTGGAGAATTACTAATATCAATTAAGATTCTATCTGAGTCTCTCTCAGAGAATTAGTATTAATGAATGAAATTTATACAATCAAAAAACAAATAACAAAAGACACTATGTGTTCACCAGATCACTGTCCTCTCTAATGTTCAGTGTGGCGTTAGATAGCAGTTATCACTAAGGTCTCAGCAGTGTTCTGTGACCTATGGATGACATCGCAGAGTTCTAAAGCCCCAACAGTATTCACTGCAGGATTGCTAAATCTATTCCTTAAGTTAATGACATGAACTTGAACTTTCATATCTTGTACTTCATCCAAAAGTGTAGACAGATGTTAGAATGAAACAAAGGATATCCCTTGATGTGTGTAGGCATAGTACATTTTTTAATCTCCCTAAGCCTGAGGATATGGTAGTACCAGAGAGGATTATGCTTACAACTATGCTTCTCTCATGAAAATCAGTAAATTTTATATTGAACTACTGATTAAATTATCCTGAAAGATACATTAGATGCATATTGTGGTGTAATTTGAGAATACATCACAA
Organism: Cavia porcellus; assembly: GCF_034190915.1. Taxonomy (NCBI): domain Eukaryota; kingdom Metazoa; phylum Chordata; class Mammalia; order Rodentia; family Caviidae; genus Cavia; species Cavia porcellus. The sequence goes on from NW_026947506.1 coordinate 20,087,641, forward strand.
ATGCAAAAAGTTCTAGTACTTAGTGAATTTCTCCTGCTACTAGAAACATTCTCATGTGTCTTCCCAAGCCAACCTGTCTTCTTTGTTACTCTTTTTCATCACTTTTCTGTCAGTTGGGAGTCAGCTTTGACCACACAAAACCGGGTCTTCATCAGTATTTCTTTTCTTGGAGCTGACAGTCTCTTTCTTCATGATTCTGTGCCAGCTCCCAGTCTGTCTTTTTGACTATCTACGACCTGTATAATTTGAACTTCAGCTGCAGCCCATCAATTACTTGACGGGAGACAGTTGTCCTACCAACCTCACATCCACTGTGTGCATACATGAACAAGCCACAGACTATAGGTGTAGTTGTCACTAGAGCTTATTGTATTTTACCTCCCATTGTGTGTTAAACTTATCACATCTTTTAAGGTCAAATTGCATTTCCTCTCTGGTAGTTACCATGAGACCCAGCCAATGTATCTTCCTTCAGCCTCCTTTGCTCCATCAGCGCTCTCAGTGATTCTCATTTTCTATGGGCAGAAAGTTCTAGGTTTCAGAAGCTGCCTGCAATCCTGAATGGCCTCTTCATTTCATTCAAGAAGTATCACTTTCATCTCTCCTTGCATTGTCACATCTATAGTCAGTCACCCAGATAATCCAAGATAACCTCACTTCAGTCATTCTTCACTTAAACCTCTCTGCAATGTACATTTAGCTGTACAAAGTAGCATATCCATGGAGTCTAGAAAATAGAAGACTGACATTTTGTGGAGTAACCATGGGAAAAGTGTACTTCTTGACCTAAACTACTAAGATAAATTCAGAATCAGAAAATACTCCCATAGGAAAATTCAGCAGCATAATAGAAATCCAAAGCTGAGCCAAAAAAAAAAAAAAAATAGGAAAAATGATATACCATCATTCAATATTGGATATAAATAAAAACTTCTCTTTGAAATTAAGCATTAACCAGAGGGACAAAAGCATTACACAAGAATACTTAATGCTATAAAAACATTGGCAAAATCTAGGTGTGGTGGTTTGTGCCTGTAACCTGGGGCACTCAGGAGGTAAAATAGGAGGACCATTGAGAGTTGGAAGGCAGCCTGGGCTACACAGTCAGTGCATGGCCAGCCTGAACTACCCTGTCTCAAAAACCCCGTCTCAAAATACCCTGTCTCAAAATGCCAAGAAGATAAAAAATAAATAAAACTTTGTCAGCTACATCAGGAAACAAGAATTCCAAGAGACTGATGACAATTCAGTGTAATGAAATAAGGATGTAGAATTCAGAGTGTGTTTGTCATAAGTGGCCAGTATCAGTTTGAGGTAAGGTCTTTGTGTATATATTCTTATCAGAGTTTTTAACATTAAGGGATGTTTGAATTTTCCCAGAGCTCGCTTCTACACCTATTGAGATGATTATGATATTAGATGCGGTGCTGCACACCCATAATACCAGCACTCAGGAGGCTGAGGCAGGAGGATTGCTATGTTTGAGGCCAGGCTAGATTAGAAAGTGAGTTCAAGGCCAGCCTGAACTGCATATTGAGACCATGTTTCAAACAAACAAAAAGATGGTTGGTTATGTGATTTTTTTGCCCTTCAGTGTATGTGGTATTTTCTATTTATTAATTTATTTATTTACAAATGATGAGCTACCCTTGCATGTCTTGGAAGAAGCACACTTGATCATGATAATTGACTTTCTTCTGATTTGTATTAGTTTACAGGTATTTTGGCAGGGATTTTGACAACTACATTAATAACACTGGCCTGTAACTTTAATTATTTACTGAATCCTTGTCCTATTTTGGTATCATAATAAAGCTAGATCCAAGAAAAGATCTATGTATTCAAAAGTACGGTACTCTTTAAAAGGAGATCAAAGAGAATATCAGAAAATGGAAAAATATCCCTTGCTCATGGCCCCTGAGATGAATACATAACTCTCAGGTGAAGAAATTCAAATGGCAAATAAATGTATTTAAAAAGTTCAACATCGCTGATCCTTTGAGAACTGAAAATTAAAACAACACTGAGATATCATCTCACTTCAGAACAAATGGCTAATACCAAGAAATCAACCAGAACAAATGCTGCGGGGCTGTGGGGGAAAGGGAACCCTCCCACACTGTTGGTGGGAGTGAATACTGATAAAATCACTGTGAAAATCAGGATGGAGACTCCTCATAAAACTAAAGTTAGATGTTCCATTCAACTCATCTATCCCCCTTTTGCGTATTTTCCCAGACAGCATACCACAGCAATATATGTGCACCCATGTTTATAGCATCACAATTTGTAATAGTCAGATCTTGGAAGCAACCCAAATGCCCATAGGCTGAGGAATGGATAAAAAAAGATATGGTATTTTTATACCATGGAGTACTACTCAGTACCATAAAGAAGGATAAACCAGAGGCTTTTACAGGTAAATGGATAGACCATACTCATAAGTGAAATAAACCAGTCACATATATAAACACCATACTGTCTCCTTGGTGTAAGAAACTGAAAGTAAATAATATCCAAAAATTTAAAACAGATACAGTGAAAGGGAAAGAAACTGCTCAAAGGAAAATTATATTGTTTGATCAATTCCACCTCCCTGTATCTGGTAACCTGAGCAACTATTTTGACGTTGACACTATACAGTGTAACAACTATGGTTAAATTCCTATCATCTTGTTTTGAAATCCTGTATCACTACTATTTTGCTGTTGCTGCTGTTGATGATGATAATGTTGTTGAAGCTGTTGTTTGGTTTTCATTATTGCTTTGTTTGTTTGACTGTCTTTTGATTTTTGTTCTATCTTTTAAAATTAAAAAAAGAACTTCAATCTCATCAGAAAAGAACTGCAACCCTCGCTCTCAGAGCCGGTTGCTGTGTAGGTTGGTTGCTGAGGACCCCCTACCTTCACAACTCCAGGCTACTGTCCTCCAGGACTCTAGGCCTTGGCCACCTAGTGTGCCAGACCCATGGAGTCAATTGAGTATAGACTGAAACCTCTACAAACTGGGAAACCTGGACACCATGCTCCAGGGCTCCCGACTCCAACCCAGGACGCAGCCTCACCTTGCAGGGCAGAGCATACCCAAGACTTTCTTACAACTAGAGCAGCAGAAAGCAAGAGTAAGGTCAGCAAGGCTTCAAAAGTGAGGCTAGGCAACAGGATGGACCCAGGGGCAGGGGCTGACCAGGCAGAGTCACCCTACACACAGGGCTGAGTTTAAGTTAGGGGTAGAATTAGCAATCAGGGGATTACGGTTGAGAGATTTGAGTTGGCATTCAAAGGATATGATTTTAGGGTTAGGGCTAGAGAACAGCGATAGGGAATAGGTTTACAGTTGGAATAATAGGGTTTATGATTTTTGATAAGAGTTAAGCTTTAGAGCTTTGAGTTAGGAGTAAAAGTTTAAGGTAATCCTGGGTGTTGGGTTGGATGTAGGCCTGGTGACAGAAGTAAAGGTAGGGGTTTGGGGTGAGTATTAGGGTTAATGGATTTAGATTAATGGAATGTTGTAAGTGTCAGAGGCTGAGAGGATTAGTTGGTTCAAGTCTGCAGAAATAATAATTGTCAGGAATATAGACTTATGACTGTTGCTTCACATGCATGTTAGATTGTAATTATTGTAAATTGTTGTAATGTAAGTGCGTGTTGTAATTATTAATGTTGGGAATTTGGTTATTGTTGGGTATATGGTTAAAAGTGATTCATGTCTTACTAAGTTTATCACTTGCATTTAGTTTATAGTTAATGTTTGATCAGTAAATCAGTGAGGTTTCCAGAGCAATACAATCCTTAGGTCCATTTCACTTTCCCCACCTGCCCTGCCTGGGAAAAACATTCTTTTTTTCATCTAGATTCAGTTTTCTGTTTTTTCAACTCACTCTGGCATTGTCCCACATTGTTATGACCTTGACAGATGTTAAGGACATGTATCTGTGCTTGAACATCTGTTTTCAGTTTGGGGGGCATCCACCTGGGAATGGTTAGTAAGTTAAATATCTACTCAAATTTTTGAGGAAATGCCAAACTATTTCCCACACAACCTCCAACAGGTGCAGTGGTTCCATTTTCTCCCCATCCTTACATCACTTGTTACCTTAAATTATTTTGATGAGGCCCAGAATCCAGCACCATGTGCAGGCCTTTATCAGAATAGGGACAGCCAAACCCAAGGCTCTCTCCATGAGTCAGTGCCATTCTCAGATGGTGGGGGGAGAGAAGGAGCCTTCACCAGGAAGTCATCCCCACCTGGAAACCAGCACCATGTGCAGGCCACTACCAGAATGGGGCAGCCAGACCCAAGCCTCTCTCTGTGAGTCAGTGCCATTCAGGAGCTGCAGAGGGAGAGAACCAGGCCTCATCAGGAAGTGATCCCCACCTGGAAACCACATCATTTGCATTGTTTGTTTTGTTAGGTTGGGTTTTATTCTGCTTTGTTTTGTTTGATTATGTTAAATCTGATGGCATGAGCAGCTATTTAAAAAATAGCAAGACATATTATGGTAGCCATTTTGGATTTACTATTGGCTTGTTTCGAAGTCCTTTATTGCATTCATTGTTTTGGTTTTTTGTTTGTTTGTTTCTATACTATCTTGTTCTGTTTGATTTTTACTGTGTCTAAAGATAACGGCAGCTATTTTGAAGACAACAGAAGACATGGTAACTATTGTTGATTTCGTAAGGTTTTGAAGTTCTGTATCACTTATACTGGTTTATTTTGATTGATATTACTCTGTTTTATTTTCCTTGGTTTATCTCCCTTAAAAGAAAAAATTACTTTGATGGTAGGTACTATAATAAGAGTGACAAGAAACCTCACTCTGCTTGTAGTACCTACCATCAAAGTAATTTTTTACTCTTTAATTCTCAAAGAGAGAGGCAGGCTCTGCTGCTTTGGTACTTCACTGCCTTGCTGTCTTCTGTCTCTCCAGCCACATCGTGGACTCACCATGCCAGTCTGCCATGCTGTCCTACCTTGGAGTCAATTGAGTATAGACTGAAACCTCTACAAACTGTGAGCTGAAATAAACCTCTCCTTCTTTAACTTTGGCTGTCACGTATTTTGTCTCAGCAATAGGACAAGTAACTAAGACACAAATCAAGGCATACAAAACTGTTAACTCTGAACAAGCCCTGTGGTGACTATTCAGATCAACTTCACAGCTAAGCATGGTGGTGCCCTCCTGTGATCACATGCCATGACCTGCACAGCTCTCACATTGCCTGGGATGAGGCCCGTGAAGGGTGGTAAGAATATGAAGAAATAAAGACAAGACACAGAAAGCTGGGATCATGTGGAGCCCTCTCTCCAGATGGAAGGAACAGGAACTGCTCAAGCACTGTAGTGCGTTTATTTACACATTTGGCAGGTTGGTATCACGTGACATCCCCTTTGCCTAGCAATCCATTGCTTGGATTATCTCAGGGATTGGTGTCCTCTGGACTGAAGCAGTTTGCCTCTGGCCCTCTTTGTTGTGGGACGTGCTTTGCCTCCACACATGAAATCAATTTCCAGCTTTAGCCACTCCCAACAATCACAGTACTCTTGGAGACTGAAGCAGGAGGATTCCAAGTTTCAATCCAACCTTGGTAACTAAGCAATTTAGCAAGATGTCTCAGAAAAAAAAAAAAAAACAAACAAGAAGAGGTGGCAGTGGTGGTTAGGAATGTAACTTAGTGCGAAGGCCCTTGATCAGTCTCTAAGATGGGAAATAATAAATCTTTTCCTGGTGATGACAATAGTGGTAATTACACTAAAGTTAAACAAGGTGTTGTATTAGAAGAAACTGGATAAAGGGTATACAGATACAGAATCACCTGGTATTATTTCTGACAGCTGCATGCAAATCTACATTATTTCAGAATACAAAGCTAAGGCTGCAGGATAGAGTTCAATGGTAGCCCACAGACCTAGAGTGCTCAAGATCCAGGCTTGTGCATGGTAGCACATGTCTATAATCCCAGAATTGGGAGGCTGAGGCAGGAGGATTGCTGCCAGTTCAGGCCAGCCTGGGTTACCTAGTAAATTCAAGGCCAGCCAGGACTATAGAGCAAGACCCTGTCTCAAAACAAACAAAACAAAACAAGATTAACCAGTGACTCTAACTACAGAGGCAAAAGCTGCTTTTAATAAGATTTTCTACTAATTTCTTTAATAAAGATTAATGAAGTGCTTATGCTATATTTTTATCTACCTACAGACCCCTATCCCTACAGACACAGTAAGAACTGGGTGACAGAACAGAGTCTATAGGTATTAAAGTGTGTCAGGCAGTTCTCAGCTAAAATAGCTGGATGTGGTTATTCACACCTGTGGTAACAGTATTCTGGAAAGCTGAGGTAGGAGTATCTCACATTTGAGCCTAGACAGGGCAAGTTATTTACTTAGCAAAATAAACAATTAAGAGAGGACTGCAGATGTGGCTCAAAGTCCCTAGGTTCATACGCAGTAGTGGGAGGGTGGAGGGGCCTCAGTAGAGCAGTTTCAGGAGGCGTTGAGTGTGGGGACACGGACTCCATAAAGGCTGCCTTGATGCCACTGTGGGGTCAGATCCCCCAGACCCGCAGTGAGAGGAGTGAACCACGCCTTCCAAAAGCTTCCAGGGGCTGCTCTTGTCTGCTGTGCCTGGCAGTGCTCAGCCCAGTGCCACCACTCACAGGTGACCTGGGTGTCACCCAGCACAGCTCAGCTGTCTGCATGCCCTCTCCTCTTCTTCCTGCCTCTACCTCTCAGACTCTCCCATGTCACCCTCCTATTCTCTTGTGTCTCCTCCCTCAGGTCACCTCCCTCCTGTTCTCTCTGTTTCCGGTCCTCTCTTCCCCTTCCCTGGGAATTGGCTGCCTCTGCCACCTCCAAGGCCCATGGGCCCTCAAATCCCTTCAAACTGGTGACCCTGCCAGGCCAAGCCCAAAGCTGAAGCTGAGAACACCCTCGAGGTAAGGTGAGGTGGGGAGCTTGGGAGCAGGCTTTTGCAGCCAGGCCTCCTGGGCTGGAGGGCTTCTCATAACTGCCGCCAATCATTTTTTTTTTTCTTGGAGCAGAAGAACCAGGGATGAAACCAAGTCTTCGCACTAAGTCACACGTTCAGCCTTTTGTTTTTCCCAGCCCTTATGTTTATTTTTTTCACTTTTTTATTTTGCTACGTGGAGGCTGGGGCTTTCTGAGGATGTGGGGGCTCTTACAGGGGCCTTGGGACATCCTGCTTCAGGCCCAGCACTGGCTCAACCAGCAGGCAGGAGTGGGCTGGGACACAAGGCCTTCTGCGCCTGTTCTGCCACCTCAGTTACTGCCATAGGGCCCACAGCACCACGCACTGGGCACAACAGGTGGGCCTCGGGTGTGTACCAGGGCCTGAGTCCACACTTGGGAGGAAGTGGAGGCGGAGCTCACAGGGGACTGTAAGAGAAAGAGGATGTGCATGTGCACACAGCAGTGGGAAAGACCCACAGATAACCCCGGAAGGCTCCACTAGTCCTCCCTTCCCCAGGCCAGCTGTAACTGCTTCCTTCAAGAAGCCTACTCTGCCTCATCTAACCCATCTTTGCTCCATCCTATCTTTATTCTTTCATCTTTCATGACACCGGGAATTGAACCCTGATCTTCCCACTGAGCTACATATATCTGTAGCCCTTTTTATTTGACTTTTAAATTTTGAGACAGGTTCTCCCTAAGTTGCCCAGGGTGAACTCAAACTTGCCATCCTCCTGCCTCAGCCTCCTTCAATACGGGAATCACAGGCATGTGCCACTACCTCTGCCTAACCACATTTCATACATGGTCAGCTTTGAGTCAAGATTCTGCTCTTTTCTCCACTAGAATGCATCCATTAGAACACAGGGACCAGGTTGGACACAGTTTCATGAAGGCCCAGGAGGACAGGAGGACAGAATGAGCTCTGACCTGGTCTCCAGCCCGGAGCTCCTTCCCGACTCCAGGCCATTATATCACAGTGTCCCCATGCAGGTGTTCTATGGATGCCTCAGTTCCTCTTGTCCCAGACCCCTAAACTTGTCCTCTTGTCCCCTAAGTTGCTGATCCTCCTAATTCTCCAGCCCAGGCACTGTCTCCAGCCCCCTGGCCTCTGTCTCTTCTTCTCCCTGTGACTTTCGTCCCCTGCACCATGTGGCCCAACAACTCCCCTAACTAGTGCTCCAATCCAGTCACTTATTCTGCCCGTCGGGGCCCAGACATTTTTTTTCAGCCTGCCTGCATCAGCCTCCTTCAGAGCTGTTGGTCCAATCTCCTGTCACTTGTGCCTTTTCAGCCACACTCTCTGCCAGATGAACTTTTGGTGGTTTTTTTTTTGGTGCTGGGGCTAGAACCCAAGGATGCTTTCCCACTGAGCTACAACCCCAACCCTTTCTTAGTTTTTACTTTGAGATGGGTTTTTTGCTATGTTGCCCAGGCTCTGCTCAAATTTGAGATTCTCCTGCCTCAGCATTCCAGAGTGCTGGGATTTAAGCTGTGCATCACCATAGAAGAGAGTAGTGATCATATTTCACTTTCTCTAACCGTCTACGTTGTAAATGTGTGCAAGATTTCTCAATCAAATCCAATCAAGCTACTTTTTGGCTTTTATGACTCCCATTGCTCTAGGGTCAAGTTCAGATTCCACAAATTGATCTCAGCCATCCTTCCTGGTCTCAGCCAGCTTTGGGTGCCAGGCTTGTACTTCTCCCACTGTAGTACCTAGAGCCAGCTCTGCACTCTCCTGCTGTTCCTCTTCAGGGAACGCCCCTTCCTTTCTCTCCACCTCCCCTATCAAAACACCAAGCCAGTGACTTCTTTGGGTCTGAGATTCATCCCCTCTTCTGCTAGCTCTGTCTTATGTGACTCCCAGGTGTGTTTGAGCTTCTTTTGTCTGGCCATGCACAGCCCCCTCTACCTCCTGCATCACAGCCTCAGGACCCAGAACCAACGGTGCCTATTGTTATTTCTGTGGCCCCCAGGCCTGGGCAAACCTCATTCACAGTTGTATCCTCAGCATCTGGGAACACAAGAGCATAGGACCAGGGAGTGGAGGGAGGAGGCAGTGGCCAGAGTTGCGGTGGAATGGGCTTCCTGTGGCACATTTGCCAGCTGGCCTGCAGGGTGGAGATCACGATGGTGGACACTAACTGGATGGCTGTGTGGAGCAGCTGCAGCAGAGAGCAGCCCTTGTGGCTGAGCCCCATCTGGATCCTGCCTGTAGGTCTGGCCAGCACACAGGCTCAGGGGCTTGGCCACCTTGCAAGCCTCCAACACTGGAAGAGTCTTCTCCACCTCCTTCAACCCAACTGGACTGGTTTGTCCCAGTCCTTGAGTTCCTTGATAATCTGCTTCATTTGGAGTCTCCAGAAAATAACAAAAGAAGGAAGGCACAGACAGGAAAGATGGAGGATGGGACAGAGGTCAGTGACCTCCTCAGTCTCTTGCTCCAAAGCCTCTCTCCGATCCAGTTTATCACTTCTTTTTCTTCTTTTTGAGCAATAGTGGGAATTGAACTCAGAATATTTGTTCTGAATTATAGTCTTAGCCCCTGTGTATTTGTAAAGTTTGAGGCAGTGTCTCAATAAGTCCCTAAATGGCTCAAGTTGTGCTTGAACTGGCCATCCTCTTGCCTCTATCTCCCAAAGAGGTGGTTTTACAGGCCTGTGCTACCACGGTGGTCTTCTGGTCATTCTTATCCCCTGTCCTCCTCCTCCCCTGTCTTATTTGGGAACTAGAGCCTGGAAGAGAGGGACAGCATGAAGGAAATGACCAGGATTCTCTTCTCAGCACCATGAGGCCTAGGCAGTGTGACTCCTACCCCAACTGGTCATCTCTTTCCAAATCTACTTAACAAATTTGAAGAACCTCGTGACCACTGATATGGCTCCGGAGCCAGGGACTGGCACTGGAAAGTTTCCCCAACACACCAGTAAAAGGATACAAAGTCCAGGCAGGAAATATCTCCAATATCTTGTCCCAGACTCTTGCACTCCATGGGATAGGCTCAGGCGAGAATCCCAGAAGATGAGTGATAGGATTATTTCCAAAAGATGAGAAGTATAAAACAAAAAGAGGCCTTTATTCTGAGAACACGGATAGAGAGAACCAGCACCCCCGACCGCTGGAGTCCGGCTTTCTCTATGGCAGACACGCAGCGTTGGGGGTAAGTAAGTAGCCTTGGTTTGGGGTGGAACCTAAGGGGGCATCAGGGATGCACGGGTAGCCCATTGGTCCTAGGTTTGGCGCCACAGGTAAATTCATAGGGGTGAGGGAGATAGGAGCTTCCTGGTTCCGGTTGAGTCTTTTCTCGCTACAGAGTCCTGTCTGGGCCAAAACCCTTTCATATCCCGTCTTATGATTATTATTATGAAAAGGGGCAAAGATTTCTCTCTTTAACTACTTCCTGCTGGCAGGGGGTGCTGTACTGGAGTCTAGGAGAGTTGACGGGATGACGGTTGATGCCCAGGTAGATGGTGGTGCCAGGTGTTTTAGCCAGGACAACTTCACTGGTGAATGCATGTATGTTAGACTGCAAAAACAAAGAGACATGATGTTATGAGGAGACATGGCACTGTCATATTTAAGGAACCAGGTGAAGTAGAGGGAAAGGTGCCTTTGATTTTAGACATGTCAATGAGAACCTCAGCTGAGGGACAGTTCCAACCTATTGAGAGAGCCATAGCTCTAGCCCCAAACCCTGAGCCCCTTGCAAACCTCTAAAGCCAATTGCTCTGGCCTGGTCCCTTCTTGCCCACATCCAGGGAAGGAAATTGACACTGGTAGACTGCTTGCTGGCTGCTTTCGGTGCATTATGTCATGTGATCCACCATGGCATCCCAGTGTAAGATTCAGAAAGCCAGAGAACTTGCTATTGACTGCAACACGAAGGCTCTGGATAGCCAGGGGTCCCACTCAGCTGGGCCTCCATGTAGCAGGACAGCTTCCTCTGCAGCTCCTCACAGGGTCTCCTCAAGGCTGAAGCTGCTGCTCCCCGCTTGCCTGCTGGGTAGATTCCCTCTCCCTGGCTGCTCCTTGCATGCCCTGGGCTGAGCCCAGGTTGCCAGGGAAGAGCCTGTTCCCTCATCGGGTGGTCAAAACTGCTAGCGGTGTGCTACAACCCATGTGGCTCTTGAGGTTCTTGGGGTGAAGGACAGTGAGAGGATAAAAAATAAAGAAGAGACAAAGCTTGGGTCAGTGGAGCTCCTCGTGATGGAAGGAAAGGAACTTCTCCCTCACTGAAGGGGTGTTTATACCTTTTTGCAACTTAATGTCATATAGTACACTGTAGTCCTAGCAACCTACTGTTCAGATTGTCTTGGGGCCAGGTGTTCTTTGGGCTGAAGCAGCTTCTTCCTCCAGTGGCTTGCCCCAGGCGCTTTTTGTTTTTGGGACAGCATTGCTCCAACTTTGCACATGTGGTCAATTTCCAGCTTCTGTGGTTCCCCAGGGTGGAAGCCACTGCGGCCATCGAGGCCTGGAGAAGGCACTGTGTGCCCAGCAAACCTGGTTCACACCCAGGCTGGAGACAAGTGGCCCATTCAGGATCTCCCCCACCCCACCAGCAGCCACCTGGATCCAGCCCACAAAGGGGCTCCCTGGTAAGCTGGGGTAGGTCCTGCACCCTGGCCAAAGGCCTCATTGTTTCTCTGCCCCCAGTATGTGGGTCACTGCCGCCCCCTACCGCACTCCCGTCTGGCTTCCCTGCTCCTTCCGAGGACTCAAACTGCCGGATTCCTTATCTCCTGCATCTCTGTCCACCACTGTTTCTGTTACCATGGGGTAGTTACTTTAATAATGACTCACCAAGCAAAAGTGTTCCAGGTCCTTCTAGTCCGGAACAAGTCCGGATAAGACAAACTAAAAATATTGCCAAAGTTTATTTTAAAATGAGAGGTGAAGAGGTAAGAACTAGCTCTGCAGAGCAAACATAAGCCAAAGAGAGAGAAAAGGATAGAAAGTAACAACAAAGGTTTACATGGGTCTGAGAGATGAGGAAGCAGATGGCAAGTCTTGTCTTTGTCTGTATCTTAGACCCTCCAGATGTCCTGGGAGCACAGAAATTCCTGAGGTTCTGCACCCTAGTATCTTGATATTGACAGGACCCACCCAGGTCTTGAGTGCAGTCCTTGGGTATGATAATTGACAGGTCTTGCTTATTTCTCCAGACATCTTGGCCTGTCACACCATCTATACCACACTGAAGCAGCCCAGCCAGGGCAGAGAGGCTCAAACTGCCCTGCCACCCCTCGAAGGTCAGCATGCACACACCACGCCTACCTCCAAATTCAAGTTTCTTCAGATTTTTTAATTGTAATTATCATTTGAAGAATAACCAGAATCCCAGAACTTTAAGATGCTGTCCATATTCCTTCCCCTGGGCAGCGCAGAGGGAACATTTCAGGAGAATAAAGTTGGGGAGCGGCTGCCAGGAAGCCTCCAACCGTCCACCCACTGCTGGGACCCAGAACACTGATGACTAGGGAGGGAGGGGGACTGGCATCAGTCAACCCAGAAAAGACTCCATTCACTGAGCTGGACGTGGTGGCTCATGCCTGTAATCCCAGCACTCAGGAGGCTGAGGTGGGAGGATCATTGCGAGTTTGAGACCAGCCTGGGCTACAAAGTGAACTGAACTGCATAGTGAGACCCCGTCTCAAAAAATACCAAAAAAAAGGGCTGGGGATTTAGCTCAGCGGCATAAGCACCTGCCTTGCAAGCAGGTGGTCGTGTGTTCGATCCCCGGTATCGGAAAAAAGAAAAAAAAAAAAAGAGAGAGACTCCATTCATCACCCATGCTGAGCTCTCCCTCCTTCTTCAAAGCCTGGGGGCTGGGGTTAGCAGGATAGGGTGAGGGGCACAGGGGCCACAGTAGAGCCCCCAATCCCTGGGCTAAGCAGCATTGATGCTGCAGGCAAAGAAGAGACAAGCTGTTGGCACAAGGTCTGACAGGTGTGGCAGATCCTAACTGCATGCCCTGGGGGGTGAGGGCTCATTGTGTGTGGGGAGCCTAGGCTGGGGGAGCCCTGAGGAGGGCATCTGGGCCAAATGCTCCGGCCTGGCCATGGTACGCAGCAGGCTGTTCTCTTGCTCCAGTGTGACATTTCGTTCCTCCAGGTCCCGGATCTGCTCCTTCAGCGTCTCCATCTCCTCGTGGACCACAAACATGAGATAGGACTTTGCCGGATCCTGGGGACCAAAACAGGCCAAGCGTCAGGGCAGCCAGGCCACCTCAACCACATCTGCTGCCTAGTGCCCAGAGGTTGTGGCTGTGAGAGGTCCCTGTGCCCAAGGAAGAGGAGCCACAGGGGAGGACACAGGGCTGGCAGAGGGGACAAGGATGAGGGACAGGCAGGGTTCACAGACAGTGATGGGGACCTGGGATCAAGGGCTGAGGTGGAGACACAGGGGCACCAGGGTGCAAAGTTAGTGTTCCTGAAAAATAGGGCAAGCAGGAATGATGCTGGGGGTCTGAAAGCTTCAAGATGTCCTCTCTTACCATGGCTTGTTCGATCTTCTTGTCAATGTCTCCTGACATGCTGAACTACTGCAGAGACAAAGGGAGTGAGACATAAGAGGAGCGGGGGTCTGAACAGCCCAGCCCACTCCTTCCCGGGTGCCGCCCACAGAGTCAGGTGTGGAGCAGTGGAAACTGTCTGTGTGTGCCCCGGGGAGCTGAAGGATCCAGTCGATGGCCTGGGGCTCAGTGCAAGTCAGTATCAGGAGGCCAGAAACTCTGCGCTGGAAGCCAGGAGGTACTGGCCAAGGTGAAGGTGAAGACCGAAGCTCCTCCAAAGAAACAGAAGTGCGCCATCCTTCTTCATTTCCTTTTATACCCTTCAGGTGAAGATCCTCCCTAGGGTAGGTCTTCTCCTTTTAGTAAATTGCCTCAGGCATACTCAGAACTATGCTGATTCAGTTTAGCTGGGGATTTCTTTGTCAAGTAGATCCAACAAGTTAATTATTAGAATGACAAAGCTTGCATGGGCTCTTTATTTTTTAATCGTAATAAATTTTCCTCTGTAATCCCAGCACTCAGGAGGCTGAGGCAGGAGGATCACTGTGAGTTCAAAGCCAACCTCAGCTACATAAGTTAGTTCAAGGCCAGCCCAGACTACGTAGTGGACATCCTGTCTCAAAAAACCAAACAACTCTTCCAAAAAACAAACAGGCAAACACACACACCCTTCTTCCCATCAGCCAGTTTGAATAATCCCCAATATTTGTCTAAATTTCTTTCATTTATACTTCTTCTGTTCCTTTCATTTATACATCTTCTGTTTCTAACTCCAACATAATTTTTTTAATTAAAATTGATACAAATTCAGAAGTTGTAATAATAGAGAGCCAAGCATGGTAGCACATGCCTATAATCCCAGATCTCAGGAGGCTGAGTCAGGAGAATCATTGAAAGTTTGAGTTCAGCCTGGGCTACAAAGTGAGCTCAAAGCCAGCCCGAACTGCATAGGGAGACTCTGTCTCAAAAAGACAACAAAATATAATAGAAAGATTCCTTGTATTCTTTCCCCAGTTTTCCCACTGATAACATTTTGCAATCCTGTACTATCACAACCAGGATATTGCTGATCATACAATTTACCAATCTTATGTACATTTTCCAGTTTTGTACCTATTCATGTGTTTATGTGTATGTCTGTGTATTAAGATCTGTACAATTGCATTGCCTGTGCATGTTACTGCATTTACCACATAGTAAGGAAAATGAACAACTCCAACACTAAAGGATCCCTAGAGCTGGCCTTTTGGGACTACATCTGCCTCCCTGGTACTGCCACTTCTGCTTCTCCTTCACATCTCCTTCACATGGCATCTAGTTTCAGTATTTCTAAAATGCTGTGGATCCAGACATGGCTGGGTATTACTGCATGCGTCTATAGCCTCATGGCTTCATAGGTGGAATTTTTTAGTAGTGACTGAATCTGGGGTGTATGTGCTGGGATCGAGGGTGTAACACTAGAATGAACAGTGTGTTTACTAAATTAGTCCACTGATTGGTTTGGCATAGTTCTGGGAGTGACAGTGGAAAGGCCCTCTCTGAGTCTGAGTGCTATCTACTTCTAACCCTAATGCTAGCCCTAGTCCTAACCCTAACCTAAGGGTGGGTAGCCTGGAAAAAAATACATATATAAGGAACAGAAAGAGAGTTGTTGATGCTTGCTACTTTGCTGCCTTCTGCCTGCCATGAACTGCCTCTCTTCTTTTGATGCCTCATGCCATCCCACCCTGCCTTGGAGCCATCCAGTTACATATTGAAACCTCTACAAGGTGTGAGCTAAATAAACTTTTTCTTCTTTAATTTTGTGTGTCAGGTATTTTGTCTCAGCAATGAGAAAAAAGTAACTGAGGCACTGAATGTGCCCGTAATCCCAACACTTTCATTGCCAGTCAGTCTAGAGTTCCTTTGCTTGATTCATAAGGAATGGTGAATCAGTAATAGTCACCACATAATGCTGGATGCCAGCTGTTGACACAATCAACTGCCGGTCACAGCTACTGCTAGACATTACCATCTGATGCCAGCTTGTGCTTGGCACTGTGATGTGATTCTGTTGGGTGCTGGTTTCTTCTGCTGCTGCTGACCACCACCTTCCTGTGCCAGCTTGTGCTGGGCCCCATAGGTTGACTGTAGTCGGTGCTGGTCTCTGCCTCTGGTGTTCACTGGCTGCTGCTCCCAGAGCTCTTCTGTGTTAACAATCTGGAACATTGCCTGGCATGGTGACACATGCCTGTAATGTCAGCTTTATGGAGGCTGAGGCAGGAAGATCACTGCAAAGTCAAGGCTAGCC
Source organism: Cavia porcellus (assembly GCF_034190915.1). NCBI lineage: Eukaryota > Metazoa > Chordata > Mammalia > Rodentia > Caviidae > Cavia > Cavia porcellus. The sequence goes on from NW_026947506.1 coordinate 20,103,414, forward strand.
TGAGCTACAAAGTGAGTTCAAGAATAGCCTGAACTGCATAGGGAAAGCCTGTCTCAAAAAGGCCAAAAACAAAGCAGTCTGGAGCCCTGAGTGTTTATTGCTCTCTTTTGAAATGACTGCTCTGTCCACACTACTCAGGATAAAAACCCCAAGTGTATTTATAGGATTTTTGGATACTCTATTACCTGAGAAATAAATCACAAGCTGGTTTATGGCAACACTAAAGCAAGTGTTTATTTTACCAAGGAGTGCGCAGCAGCATGGATGATCAATATATAGGAGGGAGACTTACTAGACTGGTGGTGGCGAGCCTATGACATACATGTTCTTTTTTTCTTTTAAGTGACTTTTTGTTTTTCCTTTCATGAAAGAGGTAAAAGATTCAATTGGATTATTCTAGAGTGGGAAAAATTAGTTGAAAGTAGGAATTCACCTTGTAGTCTCTTCATAGCTGCCTTGTCTGTTTCCATCAATATCTGCTTCTCTGATCACTTCACCTACTTCCATTATAGTTTGTGTCTAGATGGCCACTCCAAGCCTCATGTGGTCACAGGGCTTTCTCGGACGTGGCTGAATCTACACTGAGTGATACTGGGATTAACTGTGTTCGATGACTAGTCAGTCCACTGATTGGTGTGACACTGTCCTAACTCCAGAGGTGTGAATAAGGCATAAGGGGCAGAAAGATGTTGTTAAGCACCCCACCCATTGCTTTTGCTGCCTTCCACTGCCGTGAAGTGTTGCCGCTCCGCCATGTGCCCTGCCTTGGAGCCAGATGACTATGGACTGAAATCTCTACAAACTATGAGCTAAATAAACCTTTCCCCTTTCAACTTCGGGCATCAGGTATTTTGTCTCAGCAATGAGAAAAGTAATTTATCACCCAAGAAGTAGAGTTGTTGCCCTGACTCTACCTGAACGTATGGATCAGGAGCCTCGGGAATGGTTTGTGGAAAGGGTTTGGAAAGGTTCATAATGCTAGCTGGAAAAGTAGAGCTGGAACACCTTAGACTGTACCGTATTGGAGATTCTGGTCAGAGCTCAGAAGACCAAGAGACTGACAGAATCCAGCAGGTAAAGATCATGGTCAGGAGGTTTCTTCTGGGAAGAAGGACTTCATTGGCTGGACTCCGGATGATGTGTGTTATGCCTTGGCAGAAAGTTTGTTTGCATTTTGCTCATGTTCAGAGACTTTATCCGAGACTAAAATTAAGAGCAGAAGACTAATTAATCTTGTAGAAATTTCAAGGCAGTTGAATGTTGAGGCAGTGGCATGGCTACTGTTGGTGGCTTTTAGCCAGATCTATGTCGAGAATCAAGAGCAAGCTGTCCAGCAGAATGATTTTAACTGTTGTAAGTTTAGCCAGAAAGGAAGCTCCAGGAAAGCTGTGGGCTAACTCCTGAAATGGGAACCTATTCATATTGGAGTCTATGGATCTTTGCTTTAAGGTGCAGTGGGACTCCTGCTAGTCCACAACAGTCTCACTTTAAAATGTCTCCATGTTTTTCCTGGCATCATTAATGCTGATTATACAGAGGAAATCAATGATATGGTTCAAACTACTCAAAACACTATTCAGGTCACTCCAGACTCTCATATTGCCCAATTCTTTGACAAAAAAAAAATTGGAAAACCTATGAATAAGGAAAGATGACCCAAGGGTTTCTGGTCTTCAGATGCTTATTGGGTTCAACAGATTAAACAGGATCATCTCCAGATGGAATTGATTATTGAAGGAAAAACATTCAAAGGGCTTTTAGACACAGGTGCAGATGTTTAACTTATTACCCACTGCCATTACCCTATGGCATGGCCCTTCAATGTAGCAACTAGGGACCTACAAGGGGTAGGCAGTGCTTCTCACCCTGTAGAAGTGCTACATTGTTAACGTGGAGGGATGCAGAAGGCCATTCGTTACATTTTTTACCTTATACCCTCCCCCTATACCAGTCAATCTATGGGGTTGTGATGTATTACAGGACAGGGGGCATATTTGGCAAGCCTTAACTCTTCAGTGACTCATCAGATGGGACAATAAGATTTCCTTCCCACTCAAGGGCTTGGAAAACCAAACAGGGAAGGAGAGAACCTCTTCCAGTTATCCCTAAAAAGGACCATTTTGGTATAGACTACTCACTTTGATATTTTCAGGAGAGACCTTGATCTCTTCTCTGAACCCACAGATGTGCCCAAGATAACTTGGATATCTGATTATGCAGTTTGGGTTGATCAATGACCTCTCACTCAGGAAACGCTTACAGCAGCTCTTAACCGGTTAAGAACAGATGATGGCAGTACACCTAGAATCCTCTGATAGCCCTATGGAATACCGCAGTTTTCTCCTAGCACATGAATGCTCATCCACTTTGCACCAGATACTTGTCAGATTGGTCGATGCCCTTTATAATGTAAACCTACTTGTGGCCCCTGAAAAGTTGAAAACTATAGCACCAGTTTCATGTTTGGGTCACCTTCTTCAAGTCACATCTTGTGCCCCAAACTGTTCAGATCCAGGCTGATCATCTTGCCACCCTAACTGATGCTCAGTCTCTACTGGGTTCTGCCCAGCTCTTAAGCTGACTCATGATTTACACCCTGTCTTTGACATTCTCTAAGGAACCTGGCCCCATCTCTCCAACAGCACTTATATCAGAGGCTAAAACTGCCTTTGACAAAGTTGATTTGTCTCTCCCTAAAGCTCAACTCTCTAGAGTTGTCTCATCTTCGCCAATGTTTTTAATTATGTTCCCAACTCACATATGCCCACTGGAGTCCTTTGGCAGTTTCATGGCCCTTTACAAGGGCGACATATGCCACATGCTCCAAATAAAACCATTACTACCTTTTATGATGATGTGGCAGAACTGACTGCACATGGATGAACACCTGTTATTCAGGTTTTAGATGTGAGGTGCGAAATAGCATTGTTCCATCTTCTGTTCAACAGCAGTGGCTATGGCAATTCCCATCCCCTAGTAAACTGCATTATTTACCTCCGCTAGTGTCATTGTCATTTCCTCCAGACAAATTAATTCATTTTGCTTCCCTCACATCCTTTGTCTTGCCTTCAAAAATAAGCTTGGTTCCCATAGTGAGAGGTGTTTCTGTTTTCACAAATGGCTCCTCTTTGAGCATCAACAGCCCAGTTTAAGGGAAAAGGACCTCACCTTGTCAAATGCTCTTAAGTTCATGGCCAAGGCAGAAATCTTTTGACAACAGGATCCTCTGTGAAGAGTACTGAGTGTTAAATTTCCCTAGAAACCAGAAAAGAGGGAGCAGAACCAAACCTGCCTGGGAGATAGTTCTGGATGGATCTAGAGTCAGGGAGATGGGAAGAGAAGGAAGAAGAATGTTTAGTGCACAGGTGACAGGGCCTCATCCCTGAGACTCACAGAGGAGTAACTGAGTGATCCCCTGGGGAGCAGCAACTCTGCCTAGTAAGGACATCAGAGCACACTTCAGTCTTCTCTCATGGCATGGAAATGTACAATCTCAGGCATCCAAGTCACTTTCTTTTGTAATGGTCACATCATGTGTGACTATGACCATGTTGTCCTTTAAGTGCCTCAGTGATTTCCATTCAGAAAAGTCAGCAATTGCTCCAGGTCACAGGGCTTGGAACCAAACTTTGTGATTCCAATGGGGGACATGTTTTAAGGACTCATCACTGTCATCTGTTTCTGAGGAGGGACACGGTACCAGCATCCTTCAGGAATAAACAGTTCAGAGATCTCAGAGTGCTCCCTTCCATGGATTAAACAAGTAATCACAGTTCTCTTGTGTTCCTTAAAAACCAAGTTAAAAGCACTGTGATAGGGCCTCCTTCCTGAGCAGCCTGGTGAAAACCATGTGGTACTCAGGCAGCACTGAAGACAGATGCTTCATTTTCAACTTCCTCTTGAGGTCACAAATCTCCAGGACCCCTGTGTGTGTCGAAGGCACAGGCCGTAACTGTCCCAGTGTTTCCTATGCCTCCTGATGCAACAAGGACAGACGTTCTCTCCACCTTTTATGAAGGAGAAGCCTCTGTCTTCCCTGAGGGCTAAATTAAAGCACCAGTTCCCTTCCCTCTCATCCTCCTTCAATTCCAGTGACCACGCCCTCTGCCATTTGTAGCCAGAGGACTGCGGTGAGAGTCTGGATTGACCCCTCAGGATTGAGTCAGAACCTCCTTCATAACTATCCTCTTCATTTCTTATTCCAATTCTGAGGAGCAATCCTGCATCTCCTGGGCAAGCAACTGAGGCAGGAAGTACAGTTCCAGCCCACATACTCCACAAAGAGACCCAGTATGTCCTCCTGCAGCTCCTCCTCAGACTCTGAGGACCAGTCTGTCTTCCTCTTCTGAACACAGGTCTGAAGCAGAAGACTAGATGTTACACACAGGCCTGAAGAAAGAAACCCAGGTGCAGAGTGATGCTTCTGTCTTTGGAATTCAGTGTTTGACTATCTCAACTCAACTCCCTCCTTCCAAACAAACCCCACATTTCTTTCACTATTGTCCCCTCCAAAGCCATTGTTCCACTCTTAATGTCTGCTGATATCCATCTTTGCCCAATTCTTCTTGCCACTGTCCCCTCACCCTGTGCCTCCAAACTCTTCATGTAAACACTCTTACTCATGGGGTGTATCAGTCAGCGCTTACTAGAGAAAAAAATTTAATGCAAAGTATACAAATATATGAGATTTTACTGTAACAGCAAAGCCATGACCAAGAACCCTTTAAATAAACCAGGAACCTGTGGACCTGAAAATCTGGCTCATGATCTCTAGTCCCACTGAGCTTTCCCTCTCCAGCATGGCAGCTCTCTAAAAGTGAACAGCAGAACTTCAATAACCCTTTCCCACAGCTGCAGGTTTAAAAGCAAGAATTAGCCTATTACACCAGCAGTTCCAACTGGGATCATATCCAAAGAGGTCAGGAGGCTCCCAAGGCTCATAGAGGGAAGTTTTATGGGGTAGCAAAGCAGAAGGACAGAGTGCTCACCATTTGAGTGTTGTTTTTTACAATATGCATCACAGTGACAAGCTCTTTTCCTGTTCAAAGAATTCATCAAAGACAACTTATGACTGTAACAATTTGGTGTTTATTGAAGAAAATTAAAGAAAATATCCATTATGTGAGTTGTAAGACACTGTCACTTGAGAGTGTAGCTGCATTTTAGGAAGTTTTAGTGCTGAGAATAACTTTTTGCCTCTACCAGCAATGATGAAAAGTTATTCAATGCTCAGTTCAGTGATTTCTCCTTTAGGAAGGCCTTCCCTGAACATCCAGGGGAGCCAAAACCTCCTTTTCCTTTTGTGTGCCCAGAGCACTCTCTGCACTCCTCTGTAGAGCATCCACAGCCAGAAGGTCACACCTGTGTCCTCCATGGACCTAAGACCTCTCTTGCTGTTTTCTGACTTTTGTCTCGTCTCTAGCACAGTTGTGGCATATAAACGATGCTCAATATACACAACATGGAAGAACATGGATGAGTTTCAAATGAAGTTTCAAACCTGCGTGCTAAGCATATCAAGCCAAGAGCTGTTTCACTCCTTGCATTGTTCACTTTCAATGATCAATGATCCACTCCAAATAATTTCAAACACAGAAAATGAAAGAATCACATAACTTTAAATAAACCAGGAACCTGTGGACCTGAAAATCCGGCTCATAATCTCTAGTCCCACTGAGCTTTCCCTCTCCAGCATGGCAGCTCTCTAAAAGTGAGCAGCAGAATTACAATAACCCTGTCCCACAGCTGCAGCAGCTCTGCTCAAAAGTTTGTTGACCAAACAACCAAATGTAATGAATAAATGGACCTGATTCAGTCAATTCTCTGTAAAGTTTCAAGACAACTGCGTGCATCTGAATACAGACTGAGTACTAAATAAACGTTAATGAATTATGTCTAAATTGATTAGATGTGATTTTACTATAGGAAAACATACTCATTATAAGAAATGCATTTAGAAATACCATGACATTGAGAGATTTGCTTCAAAATAACATAGCAAAGGGGAGTGTAATTCAATGGCAGTGTGTCTTTAACCTGCACAACTAGAGGGAACTTAAAGGAGCTCTGCAAAGGGAGAAAGATGTGAGGTCCCCCAGACCCACAGCTGTTGCCAGGGAGGGGCAAGGAAACTGTCACCTGTGGAAGTATCCACCGCACTTGCCTGTGGTATTCATGATCTCTGTGTTTTATGTCATCCCTGGCTGCCAGTGGGAGAATTCATGAGATAAACTCCTACACACGATCACACACCATTCTCGTGTAACCATGACACACCTGTTATCATTCCCATTTTACAGAAGAAGGTACTAAGGCTTATTAAACAATTTCTCTAAAGACACACCCCTGAGAAATGACAGCAAGTATTAGAAGGTGGATACACACACGCGGCCTTTACACTCCTTTCAGGGGCTTCTTCCTTCCAGGCTTCTGTTCCAGCTAAATCCCTCATCCTGAACCTCCCATGCTATTTGGTTTTCATGTCTGACTGTCAGCTTTTCTCAAGGTACCAGGAGGCTGGACCTGCAGGCTCTGTGAGTATCCTTAGGACAGAATGGAGAAACACCACTGCTCCAAGGTAAGTTTTGAGTAGCTGCTGACAGGGAGGGTAATCTCCTCCAGGCAACCCAACAATCACCATGCAGTCAAGCAGGCTGAGTGGCTGAGTAACAGCTCAAACCAGGTTCCATTGGCCCCAGCATGAGGGACTTGGGCCCCTCCTCTGGCTGTCACTGCTAAGACAAAATATTCAACACTCAAAGTTAAAGGAGAAAAGATTTACTTAACTTACACTCTGTAAAGGTTTCAGTGCATACATGGCTGCCTCCAAGGCAAGGTGGCGATGCAGAGGGGCATTGTAGAGAAGAAACAGTTCATGGTGGGAGCAAAGGAACAAATCAACAGCAAGCAACAATGGCTGCCCTCTTTCTAGCCCTTATTTTCTATCCAACTGCCACCCTTAGTGCAGGTGGCACTCACATCCAGGCTGGGCGCCCTTAACCCTAACATTGCACCATGAATCAATCCCAGCATCACACTCTGGGTCCAGCCACTCCGAAAAGCCCCACCTATGACTGCATGAGGCTTTCCAAGGACACTTAGATACAAAGCCATAACACTGGCCTAAGTCTCCTCACACATAAAGTATGCAATTGGGCTTAGAGCTGTTGTAAGCTCCTTCCACTGCAGTACTCTCTGGATCCTGGGCTCTGAAAGCCACAGATCCAGTATAAGCTTGTGTCATCCTCCACACCAGCCACAGAGACAGTACGAAGCCAGATCCCCCCTCAGATTTCAGGATAGAGGCCAGGTGAATAACAAAAAGAGATGTCTATTAGCAGTTCATTTGTGGTCCCTTCACAATGGGAATCTTACTACTAAATTCCCACAATCCCCACCGTGGTGATGAGCACACCCAATCTGGATTTAGGAAAAAAGCTCAGCCAAATTGGTCTGCTGAACATTCACTTCCTTCCCAGAAATTTCTTGCCCTCTGGCTGGCACAGGCTGCCTCTTGACAAACTTCACTTTCTCCACTAGGTGGCACACTTGCAGCTGTAGTTATCAAGAGATGCTCTTAGCAACTCTAGAGAAAAACAAAGTCCTTTCCATCTCTCACCACATTCATGAAACATTGACCATGAAGCTCGTTAGAACCACTGACAAGCAACAGGGCTGCTATGAGGAAGTCAATGATCCTATAGCCCAAGATGCAGCAACTAAGAGACTATAGAAAGTAGTTAAAGGACATAGAGTCCTTCCTACAAAGGAAAGCCATACATCACAACCTATGCTCATCACAACCTATGCTCACGATCTTCTTATCTCTAGGAAATATGACCAATCATTTGTAGGCATCCTTGTAGGCTGCCACAGTTGTTTCTGGAAGGTAGTATGGTAAAAAGTTAAAAGTCAGGCTGGGGATTTAGCTCAGTGGCACAAGAACCTGCCTGGCAAGTACAAGGTCATGAGTTTGATCCCCAGTATCAAAAAAAAAAAAAAAAAAAAAAAAAGGTCACCCAGGATGTTCACAGCTGGTGTTTGGAGATTAAGAAATAGGGATGCAACACTAGCCTGCACATCAGTATGGAAAGTTACTCAGGTTAAATAAAGCATTTCACATTTATGAGACCCCGGCACCCCTAGAATAACTGCAGGAAGCAGGAAAGGCAGGCGTTCTTGCCTTGGTTTAAAAGGTGAAGAAGGCAAAGAACTTACAAGAAAATGGGCGAGCAGTGAACAGCAGAAAAAGAATCTTTCCAAATTCAGTGTCCAGACCCTGGAATCTAGCAACATGAAGAAGGGAAGGAAGAAAAAGGTGGGTCCTGTGGACACAGGACGGATCTGAACTGAGACTTGAAGCCCATGGAGAAAGATAATTCAGGAATCCAAAAAAGAAAGAAAAGAAAAGAAAACCAGGGGCAGCGTTCCTGCTGGATGGGGAGAAACAGTAAGGAAGAAACACAGTCCCTGCATCCCGTGTGCCCGCAGAGGCCCTACCGGCAGTAGAGAAAAAGCAAAGAAGCCATGCAGCCCCACCCACCATGCATTGCTAGAGCTCCTGCTTGCCACAGAGAAACAGCGAGAAAAGAATGCAGTCTCAACAACCCCTGCAGAGGCCTTCCAGTGGGGAAGCAGCAGCAAGGAAGCCACACAGTCTCCCTGTGTGCCAACAGAGGCCCTATCGCCTGGGAGAAGCAGCAAGAAAGCCACGCAGCCTCCTGTGTGCTAGCAAAGGCCCTGTCAGCCAGAAAGATGCATCAGGAAAGCCATGCAGCCTCCCTGGGTATCAGAGGGGGTCCTGTCAGCTAGGGAGAAGCAGCAAGGAAGCCCTGCAGCCTATCCGTGTGCTGCTGGAAGCCCTATTGGCTAGGGAGGACCAGCAAGGAAGCCACCTCTGCCTCCTGACTCCCGCTGCCGGACACAAAACAGGCCTAGATGATACCAACTCACCTAAGGCAGCAACCTGACATTAAAATTGTTTAACTGACTTTGCACGCCTGGGGCCAGTAGCTTGAGCAACTAATTAGAGGATAAGATTATGCAATATAGTGATAATTGTGGTTTTTGTACTGTCCTATTATGGTTTGGTTTTGTTTTAATTTACTGTTGTTTGCCTCACTTTGAAATAAAAACAAAAAGATGAGGAAAGCGAGACCCAAAAAGGATGAAAGACGTGCCTGAGCTCGTCTGTTTGTATACAATAAGACTTCTACAGCCAGCCATGATTCACCCTGACAGTTTCTAAGTTTTCTCGCATTGAAACTGAAGAGGAAGAGGGAAGAGAGCAAGAAACAGTAAACATCACTGTTTTAAAAGATTACCTACAAAACTGCTAGTCACAGAGGACAGTACATCAGAAGCATTTCACAAATGTAGACGCTTCAATGAAAGGCACACGAGCAAGGGGAAAAGTTCTCCATTTCTCACAAACTCATTTCCACAACCATGAGGCGATACAAAGGGCACTGGTCTACTCATGAGGGATGTGCCACAGAAGGGTCCCACCTCTTAACGCTGTCACACTAGTGTTACACGGGGCCCTTTGAGATCACCTGAGCTGTGTCCTGGAGAACCACTGCACTGTGAGGTGAAGCAAGGAAGGAGAGGAGACAGGAAAGGGATGGCAGACTCCTTCCACGCCCATCTCCTGTGGCTGTCTCCCTTTGGAAAAATTCTACTGAGCACAAGCCACATTGCAGGCAGGATTCAGCATCCTGGAACACAGAATAGTTGATGTGGGCAGAGAATGGACCCTGGGAAGATGGAGGTGAGAGGCAAACAGAAAAGCTAGCCCAGATGCCTTCTCTGTTGTCTATTCCCATAAGCAGGATCCAAGTATCTTTACATACTCAAAAAGCTAATGTAAGCTGGGTGCTGTGGTGCATGCCTGTAATTCCAGCTACTCAGGTGACTGAGTAAGGAGGATCATGAAACTCAAGACTGGGATGGGCAACTAAGACTTTGTCTCAAAATTTTAAACAAGATAAAAAGGGCTGGGGTTATAGTACAGTGTGAAGGCTTAAATGCCTCATCACCCCACCATCTCAAAAGAGAGAAAAGAAGGAGAAAGAACCCAATGTAGTCATCACATTGTATCACAAATGGGGACAGTGCTGTCTCCCTGGCCAGCAGTGAGCTTCTGGAGGAAGGCACAAAGCAGATGTTCAATGAATGACCTTTGAAGCTTTGTATTAATGAATTATGATAATCCTGAGAATTATTGTGAACACATCTTAAAATCTTCCTGCTTTACTTTACTGCTCATACTATCTTAATTATCTGCTTTATAAATTCAATTCTTTCCCAATTCATAAAGCCCATTTTGTCTTAAAAAATAAAAGATTCCCACTCTTTTGTCACTTCATTCAACAAATACTATCTAGCCCATATGTAATCACTACAGGCCTTCATTCTTGGGGCAAATATTATGGACTAAATAAATAAATAAATATTATTGGCAGTTGCAACTAGAAAGGAACTGTCAGTCAGGCGTGGTGGTCCACACCTGTAATCCAGGCACTTGGGATGCTGAGGTAGGAGGACTGTTGCAAATTCAAAACCAGCCGGGGCTCCAAAATGAGCTCAAGACCAGCCTGTACTGCATAGTGAGATCTTGTCTCAAAAAGGAAAAAAAAAAAAAAAAAGGAACAGCTGTAATGGAAAACCATAAAAACAGGTTGGCTCAGAGACTTTAGGTGATAGTAACGACTACAGCTTTTACTGAGCAGTGACTATAGAAATAAAATTATATTGAATACACCATTTATAATCTTTCTTACCTTTAAAACCCAATATACAAAGCAAGGTTAAGTCAGCTGTCCCAAATCACAAAACAAGTTTTGAACAGGGTTAGGGTCCACTGAAGGCATATTTTATTTGGTAGAAAAGATACCACATGTGGGAAAGACGAAAGGAAAAGCCTTTTAAAAGTATAAAATATAGTATGACTTCTCCCTTTTTATGTCCTTGTTCTGTGACTCACTAATAAATACAGCAGTATGGGCCACAAGAAACCTGAGTTTCACTAAGGTTTCAAGAAAAATTAAAAAGTACAGTAGTGGCCTTAGCCAACTAGCAGCTTAGCTCTAGTGCCCTCTAGTGGCCAGTGAGTGCATGCATAATTTTTCTTGGACTCAAGAATGAGATCCCTACAGATCAAGCTTCAGCCAGGGTCACCCCTGGGTAAGGTACAGTACAGCTGATTCCTCATTCCCTGTTCCAACTCATGCCCACTGACCTCATGCTCCTTGTGAAGGGCAGTTAGAGCACGAATGTGGGCAGCAGACTGATCTGAGATCAAGGGCATCTCCACTCACTAGAGAGAGGCTGGTGAGGGCTGCTGTCTTCTAGGCTGGGATTCCCAGAGCATCTGTCTCCCGTCTTCACAGTTCCGTGACTGTACTGTGGATCAGCTGACTGCCCATGCTACCCAGACTCTTTAAGATATTCATATGATGGAGCTGGTAGTGTTAGTGACAGCCCACACTCTGATCTCAGATCCAACAGCCAACGTTTGTTTCAGGCAGGTGTGGTTGCACATGCCTATAATCCCAGCCCTCAGAAGAATGAGGCAAGACTGGTCAAGGCATTCAAGGCCAGCCTACATGACAAAGCAAAATCCTATCCAAAACATACAAAGTTTGTTTCCTGAGAAACCAGTATTTTGCATGGTAAACACTGCTCAACACTGTTCCCGCAGAAGCCAACAGCTGTGCAAGACAGATAGTAGATAATGAAAATGGACTTTGCAGTCTTTGGGACTACAAGCTTAGTAGGGAGAGACAGGTGGGAGATCTTCAAGGACTTCCAAGAGGAACTGGTACTTCAGCTACTCTTGAGTAGACGTGAACCAAAGCAAGAGTAGTTCAGACACACCTATTCCCACCGAGGCCCAACAGTAAAACCAAAGCAGGGAAACAGCCAGCACTGAACATCCTATATTACTAAAGCAAGGCCAAGATGTGGTTGCCACGGTCTACAGGTACCCTTCAGTGTCCTGCTAGAGACCTTAGGCCCTTTACATGGAAGGTAAGTTCCTGCAGGGTTCAGAGCCAGTGCTACATGACCTGACCCTGCATTTCAGATAAATCATTCAAATGCTCCAACAGCTGTGGAAATTATGTGACAGGAGCCAAGGGGAAAATAAGATGTACTAGAACAGCACGCTCCAGAATAATGGAATCAGGGCATCCAATAATTAGCACACCTCTTCCACAGCTGAGGTCCAAACCAAATGAGAAAAAAGGCAAATAGTAGCCAGAGGTCACTTTGATTACTGATGGGGGTCTGCGTTAACTTCTTTGTATGCAACTCCACAATGCCTCATACTCATCCCTCAAACTGCAGACATTCTGGACCAGCCTAGACATCTTCACATAGGGTAAACAGCTATAAAAATTTGAAATGCACAGCAGAGCAGAACCAAACGCTTCCTGAAAGCAGCCCAAACCCTAAATGAAAATGGAGTAAGCACCCTAATTTCCTTTTCCCTATATTTGATAATATGTAAATCTATGCAAATCTCTTGACACACAGAGAATAATCTTTCTGTATATGGAAGAAAACATCAAGAACGGAAAAGCATTCTTCCCTTACACTCCCTATCTTTTGTTTTCATCCCCTTGGCTTAACCCTTCAAGCCACAGAGGACTAAAACAGTCTATCATGAGGTCACTCCCAAAAGTCAACTGTCATTCCTTTGGTTATTTTCTTAGGATCACTAGAAACAGTTTAGATTTTGACTAAAAAAAAAAGGCTCAGAAGGAATCAGAATAGGGCTGGAGTTCAGCCTCAGCAATAGAGAATTGTCTTAACACTCCTGAGGCTGAGTTCAATTCTCAGCACAGGAGCTGGGGGTACATGCATTAACTTTAAAACTTCTCCAATTTTTTTTTTTTTTTTGGTACCGGGGATCGAACTCAAGACTGTGTGCTTGCAAGGCAGGTGCTTATTCCGCTGAGCTAAATGCAAGGCAGGTGCTTATTCCGCTGAGCTAAATTCAGAGCCCCATTCTCTAAGTATGAAAATCCACAACTTTTCTGCCCCAAAGTAGGCCCAGTCACATGGTCTAACCTGGCAGAGCCAAATGCCAATATCAGAGATACCCAAATCTCTTTATTTAACCACCAATGGGCATTTGGGGTTATTTTCACTTTTGGAAAATTATAAATAATGCTGCTGTGAACATTTGTGTATGTTTTTGTGTGCACATTTTTCAGTTCCAGAGTATAAACCTAGGAGAGGAACTGTTGAGTCGTATGACAGTGCTGTTGAATTTTTTCCAGAGCAGCTGCATCATTTTACATTCCCATTAGCTCTGTACCACAGCTCTAGTTTCATTTTCTCACCAACACCTGTGGCTTTCCTCTTTTTCCTATTCCTCTTCTTATAGCTACACGATAGTGTACAGGATGTGGTACCCCACTGCGGTTCCCATCTGCATTTCCCTGATGTGACCCCATGCTTATGGGTCATTTGTGTATTTTCCTGGGGAAACTTTATTCTGATCCTTTGCCCACTTTTTAATTGGTTTGTCTCTTTACTATTGAGTTATAACAGATCTTTGTAAGTTCTAAATGAGACTCTTAACAGTTGTATGACTTACAAATTTCTCCCACTCTGTGGGTTTTTTTTTTCCATCTTCTTGATATTCTTTGAAATGCAAGTTTTTAATTTTGTGGAACTCTTAACATTTATTTCTTTTGTTGTTTAGCTTTGCTTCACTTTTTAATGAGACCAGTTAGCTGCAGGCACAAGATTATCAGTAGTTTCCACATCAAATCTGGAAAATAAGTCAGTCCCTAATCCCTAGCCCCAGTGATCCTACCAACCACAAAATCTTAGAACCCCAAACTGAACAATGCCAAAGAAAAATCTTCAATATATGATACTGGAGTTCAAAAGGAATTTTCTAAGTAATCAATTCAGGTGTTTTAAATGCACCAGTTCAAAATTAAGGCCTATCATCTTGCTGGGCATTTAGCTCAAGGCATAAGCGCCTGCCTAGCAAGTGCAAGGTCATGAGTTCGATCCCCACTACCAAAAAAAAAAAAAAAAAAAAAAAAAAAATTAAGGCCTATCATCTTGCCTGAAAACAACTACTTGAGAATCATATGGTCACATAAATGACAATGCAAACAGATAAAAATGACAGGAACACAAGTAGCAAAGTATAATCTTTGTTCCACCACCTATTGAAGCATGTAACAATTAACCAAAAACATCTTTATTTTTTAGTCTTCAAAAAACAAACACCTTTTCTCTTTTTCCAAGACAATCATGATTAACTTAGAAAATGGGTATACAATACATCTTCAAAGCATTTCCCTTTAACGGGAAACTTAAGATTTATAGAATCTAAACATTAAAAGATTTTTTAAAATTCTATTTTCTTGCCATTCTAAGACAAAACGGAACCCACGAGAAAAATCCATTCATACTTCTGGTCCTTCTCCTCCAGGAACTAACTGCATTGGGGGGGATAAAAAAAGAATTTATTAATAACATTATACATCACTTAAAAACCCAGAAGTGTTTTTCATCAGCCAAAGATACTTCTGCCTCTTTTCCTCTCTCACACTCCCATTTTCTCCACGTCATCCATATCTGTTTATAATTCCTAACATCATCAACTAGTAAAGTATCTTGACAAAAGTTCCAGACAAAATTAAAGATTAAAAAGCCCAAGCAAAGTAATCTTTAGGCTCAATGCTTTTTTTAACAGCTCAGCTTTAAGGCCTGGATCATCAGAGAACCCCTTTCCCATCTTAAATACTACTAAGTTATGAGCATTTAAATGAAACAAACATTAGCAGCAGGCCAATCTAATTTTATAATTCCCATCCCATAAAAATGGGCCAGCATCTAAATAAAACAGCATTCATGTGCCTTACCATGGTTATATTATTTCCATTTAGCAAGATCTGATCTAATTTAGTAATCCTTCTTCCTTCTGGTGTAATCTCACTAAACAAAGAGATAAGAGTCAGGATAAACAGGTAATCAAACCCAACATTTTGTAAATATTTTTCCTCCCTTTTTAAAAAGGTTATTCTTGGGGCTAGTGGTGTAGTTCAGTGGTAAAGCATGTACTCCGCACACACAAGGCTGTATGTTTAAATCTCCAACATCAAAAATGGTATTCTCACATATGAATTTGAGGTGAGGCAATTACATTCTTACTTTTTGGAGACAAAATATATAATCTTTTTTTTTTTTTTTGTCTTTTTTCCTTTTTATCGGTACGAGAGATCAAACTCACGACTGCCTGCTTGCAAGGCAGGAGGTTATGCAACTGAGCTAAATCCCCAGCCCCAAAATATATAATCTTCATCAAAAGCGACAGAGTAGGGGCCGGGATTTAGCTCAGCAGCATAAGCGCCTGTCTTGCCTTGCCTTGAGTTGCCTTGCCTTGCTTCAAGTTCGATCCCTGGTACTGATAAAAATGAAAACAAAACAAAAAAAAAAAAAAAAAAAGACCACAAAAGCAATAGAGTAAATGGGTTAGCATAAGACCCACACATTTGGATGCCTCAGTCTCTTTAATCTTTTTTTTTTTTTTTTTTTTGTCTTTTTGAGACAGGGTCTTTCTATGCAGTTCAGTCTGGCCTTGAGCTCACTTTGTAGCTAAGCTGGTCTCAAGCTCGTAACAATCCTCCTGCTTCACTTCCAGAGGGCTTAGATTACAGGCATGAGCCACCATGCTCCGATTTTTTTTTTTAAACAGTGTTTTAGACAGGGTCTTACTTTGTAGGGCAGGCTTGCCTTAAACTCACTATGTAGCCTAGGCTAGCCTGCAATTCACTTCAATACTCCTGCCTCAACCTCAGTGCTGGGATTACAGGCCACCATGTCCGACCTGAACTCATCTATTACTACTGATTCTTATCCATTAAACCAATCTGTAATCCACTTCGATTTTGAAAATAGAAAACACTAGTTATAAGCTCACGCCTGTAATCCCAGCACTCGGGAGACTGGGGTGAGAGGATCGTTGCGAGTTCAAGACCAGCCTGGGCTACAAAGTGAGCTTAAGCCAGCCTGAACTGCATAAAGAGACCCCATCTCAAAAAAAGACATTTCATATTACACTGAGTCCTAAATGTGCTGTCTTTTTTTTTTTTTTTTTTAATCAGTACCTGGGATTGAACTCATGACCACCAGCTTGCAAGGCAGGTGCTTATGCCGCTGAGCTAAATCCCCAGCCCCAAAATGTGCTGTTTTTAGTATCTTCTATCTTACAGTTTTCTTTACACTAATTTCTTTTCTTTTTTTTTTTTTTTTTTTTGGTACCAGGGATCAAACTCACTACCTGGGCTTGCCAGGCAGGAACTTACACCACTGAGCTAAATCCCTAACCCTCTTTATGCTAATTTCCTATCAATTTACCAATGATTACATGAAGATAATAGCTTGATCCAATTTTACAGTAAATAAAATGTCTTCAGGTAACTCAGTAGGAAATGTTTTCTCATCAATCATTTTAACAATTCATGTGTACTAAAATTAAAAATCTTTAATTAAAGAGGTTCCCTCAATTCTTTAAATTTCAATGCTACTTACAATTCAGTGACATCTTCTAGCACCATATCTGAAATTTGGTGTTAAGAAAATAAATATATTAGGCTGAATTTACTCTGGCTTCTTTTGTTCAGTTTTAATTATGCCTAAAACAATGGGTAAAATAAAAAAAGAGTAGCTGGGAATGTTGACACACACACCTGCACTCTCAGTACGCTGAGGCAGGTGGACTGCCATGAGTTAGAGGCAAGCATGGACTACATAGGGAGACCTTGTTTCAAAAAACCAAAACAGCTGGGATTTAGTTCAGCGGCACAAGTACCTGCCTGGCAAGCTTTGTGAGTTTGATTCCCAGTACTAAAAAAAAAAACAAGAAAAGTTGTTTTCATAGAAAATTAATCTTTCAATAAAACTGTCACAAGAGACAGGAGTATAGCACAGTGGTAGTGTTTACGTAACATCCATGATGCCTTGGGTTTTATCACCAGCACAGAATACACTATCACAAGTTCCCTAAAAATAAAATGACTTTTATTATAATAAAAACATACTGATTATGTGTAGCTTGTATGTTATCTTATATCATTAAATACATTTTTTAAAACTACACTACCACCTTTTTTTTTTGTCTTTTTTCTTTTTATCGGTACCGGGGATCAAACTCACGACTGCCTGCTTGCAAGGCAGGCGCTTATGCCGCTGAGCTAAATCCCCAGCCCCATACCACCACTTTTTAAAAGGATACTGACAAAGTCATCAAATCCTAGAAGAGTGCCAACAATTTCCTTATCACTCTTCATTACGATGTGAATTCTTGATCCTATACATTTGTCCACAAGCTCTGCAGAGAGAAAAAAAAATTTATCTGTTATTCCAACAAATAACTGTTGTATCCATTCATAACCATTATTTAAGAGCAAAGACTAGGTCTTTCAGCTCAATCATTAATAGGAAAATTTCCCTTCACCTTTACTTACCTCTTCTTTGTAGCAATTTACTTATATGGTTGGGGCTTCCTTCTTTACTTGAGTAACACAGAAAGACACACAACACTGCTAACTCCATTTGGGCAAAGACCAAGGTTACTTTTGCTCATAACTGTTTCTCCAATACACAGAATGTGGCATATACTAGGCATTCCAAAAATCTGCCATATGCAGGAGTAAGCTTTTCAATTACAACCACATCTAAGAACTAAATCATTCTTCACCAGCTACAAAACATTACAGTAAGTTATCTTCACCAAAAACTTTCCTCTCACTTTCTCCCCTCATCCTAGGAAGTCTATCTTCTGCGCTAAAGTCTTCGACATCTTTAGCCAGCTCAACAGCGTAATCCAGCCTGATGTTTAACGGCTGTGCCATTGTTTTTAAGCAATGGCGAGGGTTTAAACTCATTGTTAAACAGTCCCGGCCATGATATGCGAATTGCTTGTAGGATGGATGGACGGATGGAAGTATGGATGAAAACAGGACGAGTTGCCACCCTAACCCTAACCTGTCTCTTTTCAGTTTCTTTCTACTTTCAATCAGCCAAATACGCAACAGGCCAGAATAATTTGAGAGCTCTAAATGCTGAGAGGGAGCCGCTTCTTAACACCGGGCCTGAGCTTCCAGCACTGCCCCTGGGCACGCCCCCTAGCCTACACCGCGCGCGCGCCGTGCTTCTGAACGCCAAACCTGCAGCCTCCGCCTCCCTGCCCCTGCGCGCAGAGACGCGGGCCAGAGCGAGCCGCGAAAACTGAGCGCTGGGGCTTCACACAGCTTTCCTGCCTCGTCCAGGGCTGCTTCGGACGCGGCTCCCGGCGGGTTCCCTAAAGGCAGACGCTTACCTAACGGCAGCAGCTGAGACGGGTTGGTGGTCGCGTTAGCTGCCATCACTACGCCGGAAGTGGCCCGAGTCCATCCACGTAAAATGACGGCTTTAAACGAGCGCGCTTCCGGTTTTACAGGCAAAACCAATCGGAAGCCGAGCATACGATCAAGTCACTGGAGGATCTTGCGCACTGGCTCCTGCCAAAGCGACGATAAGCGGTGAAATGAATCTGTGCGCTCCAAGTTTCGGGAAGGCATTATTGATAATTTACTTCGGGAATAAATTCTAAACCGAAAGACCGAAAAATAGTGAAGTTTTAGTGTCTTATTTTTTTCTCAGAAAGTTGCGTCTCGTCTCAAGCCACGATCGTTTTCTTAACGGTAAAATCAATTCTTAGTTCGTGTTTCCGACTCGCCACACTGCTAGTTCTGCAAAAACTATTCCTTTTCTTAATTCCTTTTCTGCTGCTGCTAAATCCAGAGGACTGAAACCACAACCATCATTTAAAAAAGAAAAAGAAAAAAACCCATGCTAGAGATTTAAATCTTTCAATTTTCTACTACTATAATTTATCTTTTTTTATGATTCTAGTTTAAAATGTATAGGTTATTTCCACAAGATGTCGCCCTATATGTGGATGTCATTTGTAAAAATCATGCTTTGCACTTCCGTTACAAAAAGGATAGAAAGTAAACTCTTCTTCGGTCCGTGTTATATTTGCTACTAAGAACTTAAAGCTAAACAGTATAAACATGAGAAAGTACAAAACACCATCCCAACAATAAGGGACTGGTAGATACCCAGGTATCTTCGTTAAACAAATACGTGTTTGTTACATGTTGTTTATCCAACAGTTTGGCAAATAGCAATGCAGATTAGAAAAGGTCTTCTCTCAAAAAAATGCAAGAAATAAATATACAAACTTCATTTTTCAAGGAACCATAAAAAACAATAATAATAATAAAATAATTGGTAGCTTCGGGGATCCTAGAGGAGTACATTTTTAAAATTTTGACCCAGTCCTAGTTTTTTGGGAGAGGGACAAGATTCCATAAATACTAAGTATCAAATAGAATCTAGAACATTTATGCTTCTAAGTAATCTTTACAAGTGCATTATCAGGCAAGTGTTATGGTTTGGGTCTAAATATCCCTCCAAAACCTCATGCAGTTTTAGGTGGGCCTTTTTTTGGAGGTGGCTGAATCTAGAGTATGTGATTGATTTGTGGTGTAATGCTAGCATGAGGGATGAGTGATTGCTGTATCAATCCGATGATAGGATTGGCACCACCCGAAATCCCAGCAGCCTAGATAAGAGAATAAAAGGAGCAGGCAGACAGTATTAAGGTTCAGTTGTTGCTTTTGGTATGTTCTGCCTCCATGAACAGTTGCCCCTTTGCCACACCACCCTGCCTTAGAACCAGTCAATTAAGGGCTGAAACCTCTAAAAACTGAGCTATATTGACCTTTCCTTGCAAACCCTGATTACAACAGCAAGTATCGTGACGAAATTGCCTCTATTCAGAATTCATGAATAACCTGAGAAGATTCATAAAGGAATTGATAGGTATCTAGTCTTGGAGTGAATAAGAAAGAATTAAGTTAGAAGAGGCAAGAGCGGCCTTTCAAGTAAAGGGAACACTATGCATTTGGTGTACCTCCAACCCTCTATTGTTGACTTTTTATTTAAATTTTATATACTTCCAGTAAAGCATAAAACCCTCCTCTCCCCAAATGTATTTCCTTAATAACTCAGTGTATAAATATAACTTCAGTGATTTTTACTTTATGATATTCTTCTCACAACCCAAGTCCCAATAAAACCTTGCTCATCCTTCACAACTGTGCTCAAATACGACACTTACTCCGACTCTGACAATTTGAACTCTTTCATCGTCAGGCAGTATTGCTAACAGCTCTCAGGACATTTTCAGTGTATTTTCTTTTCATTATTCAACTAAGTAATCTCTCCTCAGAACACTGAGTTCCTCAAGACCAAGAAAATTGAAAAACAGTAGAGTATATTGATTAAATTTATTGGTTCTGAATTAAATTACTTTCATTCAAATTTCAACTCCATCACAATTCCTTTTAATTTATTTAATTTATGGGGAAATTGTTTAAGCTTTTAAAGTATCAATTTACTCATTGAGAAAAATGAGGATAACTACTTGTACATTTATTGTGAAATTAAATGAGATAATCAATGAAGTAGTAAGCACTAGACCTGGCACATAGTAAACCCTATGAAACACAAGCTATTATTATTTAAATTATCTTTGCTTCTTAATACCTAACATTATGATTGACTTACAGTAGGAGCTGCATAGAGATAGCATTACTAGGGGCTGGGGATTTAGCTCAGTGGCATAAGCACCTGCCTTGCAAGCAGATGGTCATGAGTGCAATCCCTGGTACTGATAAAAAAGAAAAAAAAAGATAGTATTACTAGCTGGCTTCAAATTTCTCTTGTTTTTATAACCAGACATAGACCATTTTGAGGCAGCAACCTTTTGTTTAACTCACTGTGTTTGCCATAATTTCCAAGTGTACTCTAAGGCATAATAAATTTTCTCTGAATTCACTATATCTCATTCAAACCCATGAACATTCCCTTTAATTTTCATAAATATGAAATAATACATTGATTTGCAAAGCCTATTTAGCGATTTGGTTTTCTTCTCTATCCTTATTTCTAGTTTATGTTCACTATACTATAACGTGAACCAAATTCTTACCAATGTTCAAAAATCAGAAAAATACACTTTAAGAAAGTCAAAGCCAGCTATGCTAAGTGGTACACCCACATAATCCAGTACTCAGGAGACTGTGGGCGATTTTGAGTTCAAGGCCAGCCTGGGCAACTTAGCAAGGCCCCTTCTCAATTATTTTTTAAAAATACTTACTTTTTAAGTTTTCCATTAAAGAATAAAATGAACATCAGCAATTTTCAACACCAGGGAAACACCAAAGAAACTTAAAAACTCTTTACACTCAAAAAATGTACAATAGGTAATTCATTTATGCAGTGGCATTAATAAAATAAGGATTGAAGGATGGGAATGTTTTATTTCACTGTGTTCTTTCTTGAGGCAAGACATAAAAAGAAACAATAGTCCAATGTCACATAGAATTTTAATAAACTTGAAAATCTGTCGTAGCTTTACATCTCAGAAATTTTCTCCCTTTAGCATTTTTAACCAAGCAGACATGAATAGAATTTATAATTCATCATAAAATGTATTTAATTAGAAGAGGCTCTTCAATTATTGTGTTCAGAAAGCATTTCTAATTTTCCCCCTCAAGGTAAATGTCAGTCATCACATAAATACAGCTAAAAGCTTCCTTTCGAAATAAGAGTCATCTTTTAATACAATGAATTTGAAAAAATAAAAAAAAATTTAAACGATCCAGAAAAGCAGTCAGCTACCTAAAACTAGTGTTTCCAGTCTTGATAATTTCCTTCAGTTCACTTTTTAAAGCTAGAAAAGTTTCTATTTTTTTCAAACAGACATTTGTCCTTGTGGACTACCTACTACTAATGAATTAGTTCTACATTAATACAATTCATTTTAAAACTAAGGTAAAGAAATTCTACACTGTTAACTGGGCCAGGCTGTGTATTTAGAAATAGGAACAATCCTGAAAATCCCCCTTTTCACAATCTCTACCAATTTCTATATCTTCTTGTTTATCGCATTATCTTATTTGTTTATTCCATTGCTGGGAATTGAACACTGGGCCTGCCTTCACACTGAGCTACATCTCAACCCTATTTATTTATTTGTTTATTTACTTATGACTCAGTCTCTAAGTTATGAAGTTGCCCAGGCCGGGGTTTGAATTTGTGATCCTCTGCCTCAGCCTCTCAGAGTACTGACATTACAGGCATGCATGTGCCACCATGCCTAGCTATAGTATTATTTGAAATGATATATTTTTTAAACATTTAAGCATATAGCTATGAATACATGAGTTAATCAAGTGAAAGCTCTAGGTACAAAATAGGTATTTGTAAAGTTGTTACTGGATCTGCTGCATAAGGAATTAACTGATGCTCACTACAGAGTTCTAAACGGTTCTGTTCAGACAACTTTTTCAAGAAAGTGCTCAGTTAGACTTTATGGAAATATGAGTCATGTTACATCAAGAAAATATTTAAGACATAAAGTAGTTAACATACCAGATAAGTAACATATGAAGAAACAGAGCCAACATATTCTGTACATGGAAAATAGTATAGTTTCACAAAATTCTGAGCCATTGCCAAGAATATTACAATACTAGAAGAGACGGGTAACACATACATGCAAAAATAATTTTTTTTGAGACAGGGTCTCGTTATGTAGTCTACGCTGGACTTGAACTGTTTGTGCAGCCCGGGCTGGCCTCAGACTCCTGACAATCCCTCCTGCCTCAGCCTCTCTAGTGCTGGGATTACAGACATCTACAGTATTTTTTATTAATACTGAAACAGTTTCACTGAACCACACAAATTAAACTTGATTCAGGATACCTATAATTTTTCTCCATTATGCGTAGATTAAAATGGAGGCATTTTAGTTATATTTCAAGACCACCAGCAGAAAATATAAAATGCTAAGAGTACCTATACTTGATATAAGCTGTTTGTCAAGATAAACTTCAAGGCCAGTGATCATAGTTTGAAGCAATCATCTTCGTACTCGTTTATTTCAAAACGCTGCATAAGACTTGTTGGTCACTTTAAATTGATAAGACATACATCGCTTTTTAAAATTTAAATAAAACAATCAATAAAGGAATTAAAAACCTTAGTGATAACAGACCCACGTATTTCGTGCTGACCATAGTAAAAAAGGAAAAGATGGAATGAAAATAATATTTTTTTTTAAATTGCAAAACTAGAATAACAGGTCCCCATCTAACTCCCAAGGACATTCTGCTGCAGGCCTTAAATCACTTCCAAACGCCTATATTTTTAAATTTAGATTTAAAAAATCCTTTATGAAACAAAAGCGAACTTTCGGCTACCGAAACGATTTGGAGGTGAAGACAGAAATACACAACCTCGACAACAGACTCCATGAGAGACCCCCAAGCCCGAGGAGAAGGAATCGGAGGAACAGAGACATTTAAAGAGGAAAGCTGAAAAAAGAGGAAGGAGGAAGAGCCGGGGGTGGCGGTGCACTCGGGTAATCCCAGCATTTGGGAGGCTGAGATAAAAGAATCGTTTGCAAGTTCAAGACCAGTTAGCCCAAGGCCAGCCTGAACTGCATGGCGAGACCCTGTCTCAAAAAAGACAAGACAAAACAAAAAGGAACAAGAAATAACAAAGAAAAAGGAGGCGATTTAATACAGTACCCGCAGAAAAAGCAACAAGATGGACCCAGCACCCGAGGCTCCGCCCCCCAATCCCGTGCACCCCAGGACCCCAAAACACCCCTGGCCCCCAACCTCGAGTTCTTTAACCCCGCCCCGCTCCGTAGGCCACGCCCCATATCCCTCGCCCCTCCCCCGACCTCTCCTCTCCAAGCCCCGCCCCTAAGCCTAGGTCCCGCCCCCGCGCGGCCCACCGCCGCCGAGTCAGGTGACACCCGGAAGTTGTAGAGGCGGCTGACGGAAGAACAGCGGCTGCGAAGGGGGCTGCTCTGCCTGCTGCGGCCCCCGGAGCGGCCCTCATGTGGCTCTCCGGCTGACACCTGCAGGACGCCACTCTCGGGCCTCAGCCACCGGCTCGGGGCTCGTGTCGTCGCGGTGCGGGCCCATGGAGTCGACTGAGCGCGGCGGCGACGGCGCGCCCCGCGGGCCTGTGCTGCACATCGTGGTGGTCGGCTTCCACCACAAGAAGGGCTGCCAGGTGAGCGCGGGCCCCGCCACGCCCTTCCTTTTCTGCCCCTGAGGATTCGGTGCGGGGAGCGAGTGTCCGTTCCCATCCCGCCTGTCTCCGCAGAATTGTGTCTGTCAAGAATGGGGATCTTGGGGCTGGGGGTTTAGCTCAGCGGCATAAGCACCTGCCTTGCAAGCAGACGGTTGTGAGTTCAATCCCCGGTACCGATAAAAATGAAAAAGACAAAAAAAAAAAAAAAAAAAAAAAAAGAATGGGGATCTTGGGGGAGAAAAACCCACAATTGCAATTGTTCAAGGCTGCGGGCGCGGAGGCTTCCTGCAGAGCTTCGGGTCGGTCGCGCGTAGATGGCGCCTCCAGGAACCAGCTTCCTTGTGGATCCTGGAGCCCGGATCTGGATTGGAGTTGAGCCCCAAGGGCCGCTCCCCCGCCTTCCCTGTGCTGTTCTGTACGGGCCAGGGCTTGCTTCGGGGATATTTGACCACCTAGGATCAATAACGAAGGAAGTGTATTCGTCAAGTAAAATGTATCAATAGATATCTTAACTCACAACATCTGAAATGGAATATTTGCAATGTGTGTATTGAAGGCAAAGGAACAATAGAGAAGCAGAATTATTTAATAATGAGTGAGCAAACATTGGAAGCCAGTGATGTCATATAAATGTGCTAGTGAACAGTACATTGGAATTGAAAATACTGACTACTATCGCTAGGTAAAGTGACATTTGGTTTTCTTGCCTTTCACAGAAAATAATATTTTAGAGGAATTATTGGCAGAAACTCAGTTCATTAGAAGATAACAGAAAAGTAGTGAAGGGCATGAAAAGATCATTGTGTGTATTCAAAAATCTGCTTTAAGATATATTCTTCATACCTCAGGTAAAAATAGTATAGAAAAATACCAAAGAGGAAGTAGCATTGTTCAGTGTGATACTCAAAGGTTTTCAGTACTTTAAAATTCGTGTTTGTTTGGTTTGAGGAGGGGGTGGTTTGTTGGTATTTGTTTTTTTCTTGTTTTTTGTTTTTATGTAGTTCCAGCTGGACTTGAATTCACTAGGTACTCCAGGCTGTCTTTAAATATGTTGCTATCTGTCTGGCCCAGTCTCCTAAATGCTGAGATTATAGGTGCCCTGCTTAAAACTTCATGTGTGTGAATTTAGTACTTTATAAATTCCTTTGGCTATAAGGGAAGTAATTGCAAGTGAAAAGGGGGTAAAATGATACTGTTGAGGTTGTTCTGCAAAATAACCCTGAAATCACCCTACTTGAGAACCCTATTGAATGGAGCTTTGGATAAAAAAAAATTACCTATACTGGCAGGAGACAGGATAAAAATCTCTAATTTTTCTGTCATCTGAGAGTTAAGGTGGTTTTCTACCTGCTTCATTGATAAAGGTAATGTAATTTATATTTTTAGACAAGAAACAGCATGCAGTACTGCTTAGAAATTAGAGAAAGCTGAACTGCAGATTGCAAAATGACAGAGGGTCTTGTGGCTAAGTAGACCCTGGGTACTGTGGCGTTTGTCTGTTTTTGTCTGGCTTTTGGTTTCAGCTCTGGAGTAAAAGGGACTGGTTGTGTAAAAAGAACACTGTCCTGGAAGTCTGGAAACCTGGATAACATTATGGCATCCCAGCACCCATGACCTCCAGCAAGTCCAAGTAGCATAATTTTTCTTTACTTCTCAATTTCCTCTACCAAGTACTTTATGAAAATTTTAGACCTGGCAGCAATCCTTTAAGATATGGCTCCCTTAAATTTCTACATCAGTCCCTGGATGCTCGGAGAAGCTGACTTACACAGCCAGCTCACTAGTTGTTGCATTTACTTTTTTTTTTTCTTTCAGTACTGGAGATTGAACTCAGACCTTCTCATTGAGCTACATTCCCAGCACCTCTTCCCTATTTTTTGAATTTTGAGAAAGACGTGAAAGTTGTCTGGGTGGGATTTGAACCTGCAGTCCACCTGCTTCAACCTTCCAAAGTACTGGGATCACAGAGATTTTCTACATTTCTCTTTTAAAAAATAATAATAATAATTTTTTTTACCATATCGTGTAATTGTCCTTTTTTTTTTTTTTTTTTGTCTTTTTCATTTTTTATTGGTACCAGGGATCCAACTCACGACCACACACTTGCAAGGCAGGCACTTACGCCGCTGAGCTAAATCCCCAGCCCCAATTGTCACATTCTTAATACTCAACTTTTTCATTATCCCCCAAAGCTATACCCGTGAAACAGTCTGTCTTTCATTCTTTTTTTTTTTTTTTTTTTTTTTTTTACTGGTAACAGGGATGACAAGATCTTTCTGTGCAGTTCAGACTGGTTTTGAGCTCATTGTATTGCCCAGGCTGACCTCGAATTTGTAGCGATCCTCCTGCCTCAGTCACCCGAATGCTGGGATTACAGGTGTGTAACACCATACCAGGTTTAAACAATATATGTTTCTTTTAATTGCATTCTTAGGTTGTAGGCTCCTGGAAAATCAATACATTCCTTGTTCTAGTTGTTATTGTAATCCAAGTGATACTTCAACAAAGACAATGGCAAATTTTTAAAAATATACTGTTCGATGTGGATTATTAATAGAAAGGAAGAGAGTACAAAAGAATCTGACACATTCAAATGAAAGATGAGACTGTTCAAAAGCCTCTTGATTTATTATTGCAGCTTTAAAATGTTTTACTTGTAAATTTTTAATTTGTACATGTTTGCAATTTATGCAACAGTTTACAGTAATCTTGGAGAGTAGTTACATGTACATATTACTACTTGGAGTTTTTTTTTTGCTTGGGTTTTTTTTTTAATCACTGTCCTTTTTTGCATACTTGATACTATTTGTCTTTGCTCATGTTATAGCATATAATGTTTAGTTAATCAGGGTATTCAGCTTTTAAAAATTACACCTTTAGTGTAGCAGAAAATGAAGCACAAAGAACCTGGTTCTGTAGATAAAATATGCTTTAGTTTTTGTGAAATATTAAGGACAATGTTGATTTTTTTTTAACCAGATAGAAAGGAACATTATAAAACCAGTGAACTATAAAGTCTCCTGGGTATGAGTCTTAAAGAATCTTTCCATTTCTGCATACTAGTGTCTTCTTAGATGTCCTACAACTTCAAAATCCAAGCGCACACTTTCATGTGTAACTCAGAATAGGTCATAGACACTGCTATTCATTTTAACCAGTATGTTAGATATTATCAGAGGTTCTAATTATTTAATTTCCCCAGGATAGAGTAATCAGTTACTTCCTTCTCAATTTCAAGGTTTTATTCCAGGTGTAAAGGATTATAAATGCTTAGTTCATTGGATGGTGACTCAGACTTCAGATGGTTTTAACTTGGGAGTATGCTTTGTTAGGCTGCTCTTAAACGTATTCAGAATGGCCCTGGTCAGGTAGATAACCAGTTCTTGCCTTGTCCTGAGATTATTCTAAGGAAAATTCCAGTACCTGAATCTGTTTCTTTTTTTTTTTTTTTTTTTTTTTTTTTTTTTTGTCTTTTTCCTTTTTATCGGTACCGGGGATCGAACTCACGACCGCCTGCTTGCAAGGCAGGTGCTTATGCCGCTGAGCTAAATCCCCAGCCCCTGAATCTGTTTCTTTAGAGTGAACTGAGATAAAGCTTATGTTTAAAATACTCTCTTTGAACAGTCAGCTTGGCTAAATTTGATTTGTCTTGTCATCTCACATATACCACAAAATGAAAGCCATCTTCTAGTAGTTTGTTGATCCAATACATAGGCTGGTATAAAATGTTTGTTCATCTTTTCTGAATTTTTTCAACTTTTGAAATCGTCGGATATATTTTAAGTAAAAAATTTCTTCATTTAAATTAAAATGAACATCTGTTAACTGTATCAGTTCATTTTGCGGGGAAATAACTTGTGGAAATAAATTCTCTATACATTCTCCTATACATAACATGCTGGATTCTAGTGGTGACTTCCAGTTTATAAGTATGCTTAATATTTGTAAGATTTGAAGTGACTTAAAGTACTACTGTGATATTCAAAATAGTTTTGAAATAGTTATCCCTTCCAAGTCTTAATTAATTTTTAAAAATTCAACCATTTAGCAGGATTCTTTATCAAAAACTTACCTGAAGTTAGAATTTTTCACATGAAATGATTTATATGTGCCTTCTCTATAGTAAATTTGCTAGTTATGGATTGTGCATTACAGTTTTGTTCCAGTATAGAAATTGTATTTGACAAGTCAGCATAATTTTTGCTAAATAATACAATCAAATATATATCAGATAAGCTCATTTACTGATACACTGGCATAGGGGTAGGTGGAACAGGGTGTCGCTATGTAATTCTGGCTGGCCTTGAACTCACCATGTAGCCCACACTGGTCTCAAATTCATAGTAATCCTCCTGCCTGCACCTCCCAAATGCATAAATTACAGGTGTGCACCACCACACCTGCTTTAGTCTGGAACTTTTGGGAAGTGGAGGTCGAGACAAAGTCTCACTATGTATTTCAGGTTGGCTTTGAACTCACTATAGGTAGCCCAGGCTAGCCTCAAACTCTAGACAGTCTTCCTCCTCTATCTATTATGTAAAGTGCTGAGATTACAGACATGCACCACTGCACTTGGCTAGACTGGAATTATTTTAAGCCCTCAAATTGAGAGGTAACAATTATTCTCCAAAGTGATGTCATAGAAGAGTGATGGTGAGTCTTTTAGGACCAAGTGCCAAACTGCAACCTGAAATCTACTTCATGTCAAAGTGCCAACTCTGCAGTTAAACTTGAATACTGAGATTTTAGTTTAGAAAAAATTTAAACATTAACATCTTTTGTTTTAAAAACACAATGGCATGTGTGCCATTCACTACCACTGTCATAGAAAGTTGGCATTACTACTTGATTTTTTACCACTATTCCGATTGAGTTTGTAGTTGTGTGCACATCTTGCAGTTTTAATTCTTTTTTTTTTTTTTTGTCTTTTTTGTTTTTATCGGTACCAGGGATCAAATTCATGACTGCCTGCTTGCAAGGCAGGCGCTTATGCCGCTGAGCTAAATCTCCAGCCCCGTAGTTTTAATTCTTAAATGAAACTTCTTGAGTAACTTGTTTGCCAGACTTCTCAGAAGAGCAGAATTAAAAATAAACGAGAACTCAGGGGCTGGGATTTAGCTCAGCAGCATAAGCGCCTGCCTTGCAAGCAGGCAGTCGTGAGTTCGATCCCCGGTACCGATAAAAAGCAAAAAGACCCAAAAAAATAAATCAATAAATGAGCTGAATTTAACAGCAGTTAGAGAGTGCCCAAAGTAATGGGATGCAGGGAAGGAAATGCCTTTGGCCTGAGTGAGTGCCTGGGAATGGTCCCATTACTAGCAGGAGGTTGCATTGCAAATCAGGGATTAGTTGAGATTAGGGGAAATGTTTTATGCTAGAGTAGCACTGCTGTACTCAAGCCTGGCCCATTCAGATTTTGGTGACAGCTGGCTCTCCCAAAAACCTCTTGTTTTGGCACCTACTATTGAAGTCCTGTGGTGACAGTGTAGAAAATTCCAAAGAGTTTGTAATTCTTGTTGAAGGAGGACTTTGGAACAGAAAGAACAAAACTTTGGAAGATTCGCAATTAGGAAAGAACAACTTCTTGAAGTTCTTTATAGCTACTAGTTTTAAAGAAATTTTATCCTGAAAGATTACATTTTCTAGCCCCTTGTGTTACTTTTGCATTTTTTTTATGTCTTTTTCCTTTTTATCAGTACCGGGGATCGAACTCACGACTGCCTGCTTGCAAGGCAGGCACTTATGCCGCTGAGCTAAATCCCCAGCCCCTACTTTTGCATTTTAAACTTAATATTTTGGTGGAGATCTTCCCTCCCCACCCTAGTTTGAGCCATAGTTTTGCTAAGTGAGTTAACTTGCAGGGGCTTGGATACTAACATTAGTGAAAACATTTGATTCAGGCTGTGGTATCATGGAAGCAGAGTGGATATCAACTTTAATAATGGGAAATTTTAAAACATTAGCAAATTTATTTGTCTTATCATTCCAGCTAGTGTGAAAGTACCTAATTATCTTCCTTGGCTGAAATCTTTGACCCCTAGTAAGATGCTTATTATATATTTTGTAACCTTCGCTTTCTAATTGCAATTCAGATCCTTTGTTACATGTAGATTGTTTTTTGTTTGTGTTTTTGTAGTTGAGTTATGTCATGTTCTTTTGTTTAGTTTTATTTTGTTTTGCTTTCCCTGTGTACAATCTGGCTAAGACACAAAATGCCATTAAAAACTCTGGTTGCCTCTTAAGATATCTTCAGAGGATGATATCTAAACTGATAGTTTCAATAATGCTTAAATCATATATCAGCTGTTTTTGAAAACGTTTATGATTGGAAGTAATATTCATTCACTGTTGTAGAACATTGAGGATTACAGAAAAGCAAAAAAAGAAGAAAACACTAAAATTCCTGTATCCTAGAGAGAGCTGCTGTTTTACACCTTGATGAATATCCTGTCTGTTATTTTTATATGAAAATATTTTTTTTCTAAAATGTATCATACCATTATCTATGACTGAATACTGTTTTATGGCCTGCCTTAGATGTTTAGGTGGCATCCCAGTTTTTATTATTTGAATAGTACTGCAAAGAATACTAGTGTGGCTAAATCTTTGCAGCTTTTTTCTTAAGTGTAGCCTACATCTTAGTCATATTTTTTTTTAATGGAGCTCTTATTAAAATGAATTTTGTAACAATGTACTGGCCATAAATTGGTCTGGCTGGGTGACCCTGTCTTCATAGCAAATGTCACTTGTACTGTGACATTCTTGGGTTATTTTATTTTTGTTTGTTTGTTGTTGGTACGGGAAGTGAACTCAAGACCTCCTGCTTGCTAGGCAGGTACTGGGCCACTGAGCTATATCCCTCACCTTCTTGGTTTATTTTAACATAAAGTGCTTTGTACATGCATCTGACTCAGTTAGACTTTTGATAGCCCATCAGAAAGAGAGATGATGGAGATGTCAGCAGTTACTTGTCACTGCTGAAACTATATATCCAATAGTTACTATGCCAGTTTCAGCTTCTGCCTTTTCTCATTTATTGCTCTCTTTTTCCTCTTCTTTCTCTTTTTTTTCTCCTTTTTCTTCTTCACAATAAAGCTTATGAAACTCAAGGGTCCAGCTGAATCAGTTTCTTTGTGTGTATATGCAATAGCTGTCCAGATCAAGAATATGTATATGTATCAGCCTGCAGAGGTTCTGGTCTGTGCCCCTCCTGGGTCACTTCACTGTTCCAACTTACGCTGCTTGTGCCAGAGGTTGCTGTAAAGTGTTCCACTATGTAAATACACCAAGATTTATTTACCCATGCTTCTATGGTGGGCATGGGGTTTCCAGTGTTTAATTATCAGACTTAAGTCTGTAAAAGTTGGTGTATTCTCCCTCTAACTATACACATTTGTGCTACATAACCAGATTTATTTTACTGGGAACCCAGGATAATATAGGAGTTCTAATTTCATTAGCATAGAAAATCCTAGTAAGTTACACATATTTAAGATCTTTCAAACTGCTTTTTCCTTTTAAATAAGGGCTCATAATTAAGCACATTTGAAGCTATCTAGTTTTATATAAAATAAGTTCTCGCCAAAACTCAGCAATCTCAGATTACTGAAAGTTACTTGTCTGACATAACTCACAAATCAAGCTACATTAACTCCATATTTGAAGGCATTTCATATTTTTGTATTATCTATAAAATCTGATATTTCAGTTAATTCTAAATCCCTATAACAGTGCTGTTTTTTTCACAACCTATTTCTAGGCATTAAGTTAATGGAGGTGAATCCTTATTAATAAGAGTTTCTCCATATTGCTTTTTGTATATAAAGATTTTCCCTTTGTAGAACTAATTCTTGAAAAGGAGCATGATTTATAGTTGTATATATATACTATTTCATGTTAATAAACATGCATACTCTTGCAAATTTATAATGATTTTTAAAGTGGCAAGCAAAAAGTATTAATTTTAGTTCCTGACAAACCAATAAAATTTTTCATATTATATAACTATTGACACTAGCAAAATGCTATGTTCTTTTGTATCATAAAGTTGATATGATTCTAATTTAACTGTGAAAAAAATAACTGGATTTTCAGTCAGAGAAAACAAATTTCATTTAAGTTAAAATGCGTATTATTTATCTTCATATTCATAATCTAAGTATTGTCTCTTAAGCAATATGGACAATAAACTTGCTTTTTAATTCCAGGGAGGAAAATTACAGAAACATCCTTTTATTTAGTTAAATACATAAAAGCAAGTGGTTTAAACTAAGTTTTGTATATCCATTTATTTTATTTATTTATTTATTTTTTAACTTTTTATCGGTACCGGTGATCGAACTCAACGACTGCCTGCTTGCAAGGCAGGTGCTTATGCCACTGAGCTAAATCCCCAGCCCCCGATATCCATTAATTTTAAAACAAACTAATTTGTAATCGGCAACAGTTTTTGTTATTGTGTTGGGTTTGCAGTTACTCTTTGTTGTTTTTTCAGTCTTTTTTCCAGAGAACAAAGTAAATGAGATCTGGCTTGATTTGTAAATTGTGAAAATGCCATGTGTTAATTTTTGCTACTTTTAGAGGACAAACAGAATTCTTGGATAGTTCATTTAGCATGTAGAAAAATTGCCATTTTTATTTTAGTATTATATAGTATTGTATAATTATTATAGTATCTTTGTTAGACTTTTTTCTTCTTTGCAGGGGGAGTTTTAGTTTTGGTTTGTTTTTTAAAACAGAATCTTACTATGTAGTTTAGGCTGGCCCTGAATTCATGAGGTTGCCTACGCTTGCCTTGAACTCATGACAATCCTCCTGCCTCAGCCTGCTGAGTGCAGGGATTACTGGTTTGTGTCACCACATCTGGCCTGAGTTTTCATTGTTTAGAAATCAGTAATTGTCTTTTCTCTCTCCCTTCTCTCTTTGTAGTAGTGTGAATATGTGAAATAATTGGAATCAGAGTACATTTGGTCACAAGCATATTGGCTACATAAGGGGCGATACCTGAGATTTGCATAACGTAGTAATAGTTGTCCTTTGGGGGAACATTTAATGCCTCGGTGGCGGTGGTACGTGTTAATGCACTACCAGACAGCATCTTTGATTCCCAGTGTAACTTAGATTTTAAGTGGTGAACTTTCACTGTTTAATACTGGACAGTAATTTGTCTGAATATTTATTAATCTCAGAGGACCTAACATTAGTTTTGTCAGTGATTTTTCTCATTCGTAGGGCTGCCATGTACAGCTGTATAGACACTTCACATACAGCTGCAGGGAGAGCCATTCAGGTAAACTATGTAGCTGTGGTTCCCCCTTGGAGGTGCAGTTGGCTACCTCCATCTCAGTCAGAAATTCAAGGGAGCTTTGTTCTAGGAACCGGCTCAAAAAATGAATGAAGAAAAATATATATATATGTATTTTTTTTCTCTGTTTTTCCCACACGTACTTGAATAACTTTATAATGTTAAAAACTAGGACAATGTTCAAGAGGATCCATTAAACAAAGTAATACTATATAGTTGTTCAAATTGTTGCATATATGAAAAACATAGGCGTTTCTGTAACCATTTTGAACTTGATTAGCAAATTTACCAGCAGAAAACAAAAATTCTAGAACACTGCCAGCACAGTGTAGGCAGTCTACAGTATATGAATGAATTGTGTTTCAAAAGTGGGCTGTTTGAAATTCTAAACACATTTTCCAAAAGAAACTGTTATAAGCATTTGCGTTAAAGGCAAGAGCGAGGTTGTGAGTTCGATCCCCAGTACAAAGAGAGAAAGAAAGAAAGAGACCATTATAAGGACTCTGGTCCCGAGTTAAGTATAGAAAAGCCTTAATTTTACTCATACAATTCTTGGAGTATATGTAGTATCTGCACTTCTATTTATTACAGTTTATGACACAGAGTTTTGAGTTTCAACTAAAAACGCTTAAGTGAGAAAGTAGAAAAGGCTTAAAGCTCTCCTGCTTTTTCTTTTTCCTCTTCTGTGCCATAGATTTGCTACTAATGTCAGAGGGCATCAGTAGGTGTGGCTTATCCCCACATCTGTCACTCAGGGTTTTAAAACATTTTTGCCTATCAAGACTAGATGGTTCCTTTAATTACCCACTTGTCAACTAACATTTCTCACCATTTCAGGTTGAATTTTCTTACCCACCCCTGATTCCAGGAGATGGACATGACAGCCACACTTTACCTGAAGAATGGAAATATTTGCCCTTCCTTGCCTTACCAGATGGCGCACACAACTACCAGGAAGGTATGTGATGAGATAGTGGAACAATTAGTAGGTGCCATTTTTTAAAGATCTGGGGATGAGGGGCAGCCAGGAGGGAAGAAGGGCAGGTAGGGGAAAGTAAAAGGATCAAGATGTGATATGTGTATGTACTGATTTCCCATGATAAATGAATTTATTATGCATCACAAACATACACTAGTAAAATAAAGAATAAAAATTAGCTAAAGATTCTAAATACTTTGGTAAAAGAAATGCCTTTAGTTATTGTAACTATTTTTAAAATATCGATGTACTAGCCAAATGTGGCACATGCCTATAATGCCAGCCATTTGGGAGGATAAGGCAGGAGAATCACAAGTTCAAGGCCAATCTGAACAACTTAGCAAGACCCTATCTAAAAATAAAAACGGGTGCAGTGGATAGCTCAGTGCTCCCTGGATTCAAACCACAGTGTCACAGCAAAAAAAATACTGTTTGGGGAAGACTAGTCATGTACTAAGGACTCACCAGTGAATACATTGGCTATAGGTGGCAATCTTTAGTCACCTCCGATAGCAACTGTAGCTAAGTAAGTCCAAAGCATGATGGCTGTTGCTAGAGATACTTCTTACAGTTATTCTGTCAACTCCTCTCAGAAGTAAAAAGGAAAGGCTCTTTTTTTTTTTTGTCTTTTCCTTTTTATCGGTACCAGGGATTGAACTCACAACTGCCTGCTTGCAAGGCAGGCGCTTATGCCGCTGAGCTAAATCCCCAGTCCGCAAAGGCTCTTTGTACCAGCCACTCACTTGAGTGCTAGCCCTAGGCTTCCTGGGATTGGTACCCCAGCACCTACCTGCTAGCAGCTGCAATTGTTTCTCTACCTCTGAAACCAGTGTCAGTGCTCAGAGAAAACAATGCTGTGAGGTTCATGCAGAGCCTTCCTCTATCTCATAAATGAGTACTTGCTAGACTTCATGAAGGGCAGTATCCTGCCATGGTATTGGAGACTACCCAATTATAGTTTCCTTGATTGACCTGTTTTCCTAATGCAATTTTTTTCTTTTTGGTATTTGAGATTGAACTCAGAACCTCGCACATGCCAGGCAGGCACTTATATGCCACTGAGCTAAATCCTTGCCCCACCCATGCAATATTTAATAACTGTTTCATGAAGTAAATGAAATTGATCCTGTGCAATTTAAATATAGGCATTAGAGCCCCAGAAATCTTTTCTCTCCCTTTTTGTTACAGAAGTTTTCAAAAATACAGAATAATTGAATTGATCATAGTGAATTCTTACAGTTACCTTTCATCACTAGATGTAATACCTGACAGTCACAATTTAAAGGAAGAAGAGTTTATTTTGGCTTACAATTTGTAAAAGTTTCAGTCCATATTTGGCTGGTTCCAAGGCAGGGTGGCATGGTGGAAAGGCATTAACAGAGGAGAAACAGCTTATGGCATGGCAGGAAGCAAAGAATTAAAATAGGGAAAGAGGAAAGAAGACAGACCTTTCCAGGCCATGCCTCCTAGAAACCACTGCCTTTGACCAGATTTCATCTCCCAACACCACACTGAGCTATTAACTCATCTGTGAGCTAATCTACTGGTGAATGTTATTTCCCCTTGATCCAGTCACTTCCCAAAAACCCTACCTATGAGTGAAAGAGGCTTTGGGGACATCTAGAAATGAATCATCTATAAATGAAGAATGTAGACTTTTTTTTTTTTTTTTTTTTTTTTTTTTTTTGGTACTGGGGATTGAACTCACAACCTTGCACGAGCCAGTGAGGCACTTGTGCCACTGAGCTAAACCCCTGGCCCAGATTTTATGTGTACAGTTTGTACTGTTTTAAAGTCAGTTGGAAACAGTGAGGCACTTCAGCTCTAAATACTTAACACGCATCTCCTAAGAATAAGATCATTATCATACCTAAGAGATTTGACAGTAATTCCGTAACACCATCTAACAGCCAGTCTATGTGCAGATTTCCCCAGTTACCCCCAAAATTTCTTGGATGTATTCAAGATTCACATGTTGCCATTGGTTTTTATGACACTCTGCTTTCTTTCAATGTGAAACAATCCTCTGTACATATTTTCTGTAGCTAACCCTCAGTTTAACCTGTTATAGTTCATCCTCTTGGGTTACTTGACCTGGATTATGTTGCAAGGCATTGAGAGGAATTCTAAGAAACCAGTGGTTGTGATGCTGGGCATAAGGATGGCATGGGTTCCTTGATATGTCATCATTTTGTGTTAATGATTGCATTATTGTAACTTCAGGTTTCATTATTAATAAGAGTAATTCACCTCAATATTGATATTTTCCTGTGTATCTTTTAGATAGTGTATTTTTTCACTTGCCACCCAGAGATGGAAATGGAGACACAGTATACGGTATCTCCTGCTATCGACAAATTGAAGCCAAGGTATGATAGCTAATAGTGCACAACAAGAGAAAAACTGAAAAATCCTTTTTTAAGTGTTGGTCATTTGTGGAAATGCATAGTTTGTATTTTTCATGTGGTGTCTGTTTTTCAGATTTTAGATGTTTAGATTTTTATAAACAGTTTGTAACTGTTACTCCTATAGAACTGATTTATTCATGCTAAATTTTTATAAATTGGCATTAGTATCTATGATTATATAGTATATGTTTTATGCATTGTTTTTAGTGATCTCTATGTTATCCATTTGTCTTTGAAGTTCTGTGTTAAAGTTTCGTATTTTCTTTCACTTTTCTATTTCTAGTATTTGATACATTTGTCAACTTTCCATCATGTGACAAAGTACCTGAGGCAATCAGCTTTTAGGACAAAAGGTTTATCTTGGCTTAGTGATTTCCGTGGTTCCAGTCCATGGTTACTTGCTTTGGGCTTGGGGTCAGGGAATGCATTGGTGTTGGAGTGCATGACAGAGGAGGCTATTCACCTCAGGGTGGCAAGAAGCAATGTAAGAAGGCGCTGGGGTCCCAGGATGTACTGCAAAGGCAGCCCGGAATGACCTGACTTCCTCCAGTGAGGCTCTACCCTTGTAAGTTCTAGCACCTCCCCATAGCATGCAAACTAGGGACAACTATCTAAACCTTAGCATTTCCTGATATCAGTTAACTTTAGTGTTTATTTGAGCAAAACAAAACAAAAACAGTTCACAAATTGGGCAACTCATGGAACCAGGAGATTCTGAGAACTCCTGCCAAGATCATGATTAGGTAGCATTCTTAGCAGATAGAGGTGAGACAGAAACCAGTCTACTTGGCCACAGTCTGGCCATTCAACCAGCCAGTTAGTTCCAGTTTACTATTAGTTAATTGATTGTGGGTCTCTTTAGTATCCAAAGCTCAGGTACTGTGTTTAAACTCTGTAGTTGTCTGGTCAGTTGGTCTCAGAACAGGAGCCCAGGACAAATTAATGGGAGATATTCTAAAGTAGTAAGTAGTTCTCAGCTTTTGGCTCCAAGTGGGAATCAGCAAGTAGCTTTGAGCACTAGGATGGTGCTTCCCTGACTTGATGCTGAACATCAGGTCGTTCTAATGCATAATCAGAATTAAAAACCACAGCTCTAGAACAATAGTTTTTAACTACAATTAACTGAGGGCTTTTTTGTTTTTTTCTCAAATATATGTTTCATTTTTCCTCTTTAGAATTAGTATCTAAAACTAGAGCCTGGCTAGTCATTATGTTCAGAAACTTCTTTGGGTGGACAGTTAACTTAGTAAATCTGTATTCATTTTCTTCTAACTTTATAATGAAAATTTCTTCTTTTATTTTTTTTAAGAGCAGAATATCTTTATTGAGAAAAGAAAGTTTCTATCTGGGAGAGAGACAGAAGGGGTCCTAAGTGGTTTACCAAAGACTGTTTGTTCTAGGGACTTTATAATGAAAATTTCAAACACACAGATTTATCACAAGAATGATACAACAAACACGTACATACTCATGATGGAAATTCAGCAGTTCTTAATGTTCTACCATGCATGCTCTGTTTGTGTGGTTTTTTTCCTCTGAACTTTTTCTGAGTGAATTACAAGTGTATGTTCCAAGATAACCAAAATCAGTTTATTTGTCTGTATGAGTACAATCTAAAAGTAAAGATATTAAATCTCATTATCAGATACATCTTAAGTAAACACAGTCTTTTATCAGTTATGCTTCAGTAAAACAGGAAATAATTAAAAATTAAAAATATAAGAAATCTGAAAATAAATTAGCTTAAAATTTTGTGCATTGGGGCTGGGGATTTAGCTCAGTGACATAAGCGCCTGCCTTGCAAGCAGGCAGTCGTGAGTTCGATCCCCCGTACCAATAAAAAAGAAAAAGACAAAAAAAAAAAAATTCTGTGCATTGATCTCTTCACATACTGTTATCTTTATATGTGAAATAAATTGAATTGCTACCCTTTCTTAGAAATTGGCTGTACTTCTTCTTATCCTTCATAGATCACATAAGTACTAGTAAAATTATTTCTTCCAAATTTATCTTAACCTCACAGCTGTTATCATTACAACGTGCCCTGTGTAGCTTTTATATATTGTCTCTAGTCTCTCAATCTGACCCACTCTAGAGTATATGAGAGTTGCCCACTGCTTCAAGTTCTTTTGGCTATATCTGAGAAACTGAATAGATATACCAGACATAAAAAAAGAACTAGAGACTATGAGAAAGTCTTTAATTCCCTTGAATGAAGGTAGGATATAGTGGATGGATCCACTCAAGAGCAGGTCTGTATTCTTGACCTAATTTAACGACCAGTTTAAGACCTTTGGTCCTCTGGGCAGATCAAGTAAGTGTCAGGAAAAATCATTTTTACTTCCTTCACAACCTTATCTGAAATGAACCATATCAAGGCTTGTTTCTACTAGCAGAGACCTGCGGAAAGGTCACATGGTGTCTCAGTTACTTTTCTGGTTGCTGAGACACAGTACCTGACACCCACAAGTTAAAGAAGGAAAAGTTTATTTCAGCCCACAGCTTATAGAGGTTTCTTTCAGTCCATAATCTGTTGGGTCTAAGGCCAGATGGCATAGCATAGGGGCATCACAGAGAAACAGCTCATGGCAGGGCAGGCAGGAGGCAGTAACAACAAGCAGCCTGCTGTTCTTCTGTCCCTTTTATCCCATTTTGTCTACCAGCCTTTTGGTTGGTGCTAACCACAGGCAGGGTGGGCCTTCCCATTATCCACACTCAGAATTCTGCTAACCCAATCAGTGGAGTAATTTAGTATCAAACATCCTTAATCTTCGTTCACACACCCTGGATCCAGTCACCTCCCCGAAGGCCCAGCTATGAGTGCATAAGGCTTTGGGGCACATCTAGACAGAAGCCATAACACCTACCATCCTCAATCACTGAGAAGTTATGAGTACCGCCCTGGACTGTTACACAAGTCTTCCAGGATGTACTCCAGCCTTATATAGTGTGTTTAATTTAAAACTCTGTCTGATAGGTCTTCCATTCTGGAGAGACAACCGTCTCTTAAACTAGGCCCTTCTTACCAGAAATACTGATCTCTGAACAGTTCACTTTTTTTAAAGCCAGAATCATCAATGATTGGTTTACACTGAATGGTTGACTTGGGTGTTGTGACTTGTATAGAAAGCAGTCTCCACTGTAAATTCCTTGCAAGTAGCAATTGTTCTTCACCAGTGTCTACCACAACTTTGGGAACATAGTACCATTATTCATTTGATAAATATTTTCTGAGAACCTCAGTAAATATCTTTGAATTGAACTTAAGTGCAAAAAATGTCTTTTTAAAAGCTGTTTTCCTATTGAAAAATATATTTTCTACATATTGCCATGAAATATTGTAATAGTGTCTATTTGTTGATCATAGGCATTGAAAGTAAGGCAAGCCGATATCACCAGAGAGACAGTTCAGAAAAGTGTCTGTGTTCTAAGCAAGCTGGTAAGAGACCAACTAATTCTTTCATGTAATAGTAAACAGATTTTTATTTGAGAATAAAACATTAAAGAGATTAAAGAGACTAATCGTTAAAATTAGAAGCTTATTATTTATGCTCTAGCATTTCCTTTTCCCCTTTGCCTTTTGGTAGTTTCA
Organism: Cavia porcellus; assembly: GCF_034190915.1. Lineage (NCBI taxonomy): Eukaryota > Metazoa > Chordata > Mammalia > Rodentia > Caviidae > Cavia > Cavia porcellus. Next base: position 20,143,892 of record NW_026947506.1, read on the forward strand.
TTGTTTTTGCACTTTTTTCCAAAACTAAGTAAAAAGGAAGGATTTTTAATAGGTTGTAAGGAGGAGGTTGACCCTTGATCATATAGTGAGCTGGTTGACATGAGACTAAAATGAGGCATCTAATACTTTTCATGTGTCTATTTTTGTTTTGTTTTCAAGACTTTGGATAAGTAATAGTTAAGATTTAAACACAGTCACTCAGATTTTATCAATAACATAGAAGAAATCAGTGACTATTTTAGTGAAAAATTTTGGCCTTGGCATGCTCTTTAAATTTTAAAATGTTGGCCGGGATTATAGCTCAGTGGCAAAATCAACTGCCTGGCAAGCACAGGGGTCCTGAGTTTGATTCCCAGTACCAAAAAGAAAAAAAAAAAATTTTTTTTAAATGTTCAAGGAGAGGAAATGGTGAAATTGTACTACAGTAATACTTCAAAATTGTGTTTCTTCCAGGTATAAGTTGATACAAATACATGATCATTTTTAAAAAGAAAATAACTGGGGGCTGGGGATTTAGCTCAGCGGCATAAGCACCTGCCTTGCAAGCAGGCGGTCATGAGTTCGATCCCCCGTATTGATAAAAATGAAAAAGACAAAAAGAAAAAAAGAAAATAACTGACATTCTTTGATTTTCATAGTGCAGTAACATTAAATGCCTTAGTTTTGCATGTGAAATATAATCCCCACAATCCCCTTTATGAGAAATAATCTAGATTTGTATCATATTGTCTTAGGTATATATGATTACCATATTAGCTATTACTCTAATTAATTTAAATCAAAATTGAGAATATGTTTTTTAAATCTAGTCACTAAATGTATATAGGTTTTAATTATTTCTTTGGGAATTACCCATTTTCCTATATCTACAGGCAATTTAAATGTACTTTGCATAATTGAGTTTTGCAAGTTTTTTTGGTTTTGGTCTTTATTAACTAAGCTGAAAAACTCAGTAATAAAAATAATAGTAATTTAATACTGCAAGCTTTTATAAGAGAGCTTTTATAAGCTTTTTGAGAATCAGAATATTTCTTCAAGATGATAAATAGGACAAGAATATATTTTCCTAAAAAATTGTTCTAAAACACCCTGCCAGCCAGGCATAGTAACACATGCCTGCAATCCAGCACTCAGGAGGCAGAGGCAGGAGAATTGTTACAAATTTGAGGCCAGCTTAGGCTACAAAATAAGCTCAAAAAGAAGGGGGAAAAAACCCCTGCTACCCGAAAATTGATAGATTGCTAATGTGATTTCTATACAGTTTCTAGAAGGAAATCCTAGGGCTGGGGATTTAGCTCAGTAGCACAAGCACCTGCCTTGCAAGTGCATGGTCGTGAGTTCGATCTCCTGTACCAATGTATATCAGTAAATTACTGTTTTATGTTAGGTTAGAGACAAAAGCCTGAGACTCAGATATGAAAGCAAGCACCTTGTGTCCCTGAGTAATCATGTTTTGAAAGGCAATTATAATCCTAACAGAAGCCATTTCTGTGTCAGTTGTTCTATGCTAGCACTTTTTATATATTATATAGTTGTTATTTTCATAACAACATTGAGATATATTTACAATTCCCATTTGATTAATAAAGACATACTTAAGAGAAATAGTAATTTTCAAAGATATCAGTGATAAAAGTGGGATGAAACCTAGTTTTATCTATCTCAGACACAGGGATACAAAGAACTCATTCAGAAAGACTGATTGATTGTTCATAGTGCATTGTAGTCTATATGTAAAAATATAATGGATTTACATTTAGATGGTAGTAATGCATAATTACCAGGAATATTGGGGAGAAAAGTATTCCAGTGTTACTACTTTTTTGTTGTTGTTTTGTACTGGGGTTAGAACTCAAAACCTAGTGCTTGCCAGGCAAGCACTTGTGCCATTGAGCTACATCCCCAGCCCCCAGTGTTACTTTTTAAAACTAATTGTATATAATCCTAAAGAGAAATAAGAAAAACATTAGCAAAGGTACTCTACTGAGTGCTTTCACTTGTTATTTAATCCTTAAAACAGCCATATTAGTACACTATCAACTGGGCAGTACACCTATCATTCTGGAGGCTGAGGCAGGAGGATCTTGAGATTGGGGCCAGCCAGGGCTACACAGTGAGAGTGTATCTCAAAAACAAAACAAAAAGTCATACTGTCTTGTTGGCAAGCAAATGTGGACAGGTTGAATATCCAGGGATTGTAGCAGACTGATGGACCAGGCCCAGGAAGCTGAGTGTTGATATTACTAGGGTACTGAGCACCTCCCAGCTTAGCCCAAGAGTTAAAACAGATGATGTCAGCTGCCATCCGTGAGTAACAAGGCCCCGAACGTTGACAGTTACTCATTTTTTTTTCCTCCCTGGCTTCTATAAATTAAAAAGCTGTTAGGGGTGGTTGTTGTTGCTACTATTTATCAACCTAATGATAATTTCTCTTCCTTTAAGCCTCTTTATGGCTTACTTCAAGCAAAACTTCAGCTCATTACACATGCATATTTTGAAGAGAAGGACTTTTCCCAAATTTCTATTCTAAAGGTAACTTTATATTCCTTTATAGATATATTTGGCTAAAGATAGATTAATTAATCAAGTAAATCTTGTCTAATTCTGTGAAGGACAATCATTTATAAGCTTAAGAAAGACATTCTTAACTGGACATGATGATGGATGACTGTAACCCCAGCACTGAGAAGCTGAGGCAGGAAAATTGCAAGTTCAAACCCAGCCTGGGCAACTTAGTCTCAAAAAACAGGCCTGAGGATATAGTTGAGTATGAAACCTCTAAATTCAATCCCCAATATCACCAAAAAAAATTTTAAAAAGACATTCTTTGAAAATCCATTTATATTAAAACATAGAAGGACCATGACTCTGCCAGGATACTTCTAAATTCAACCAAACCAGGCATAGTAGTGAGTGCCTATAATCCCAGCACTCAGGAGGCTGATGCTGGAGGATTGCCAAGAGTTCAAGGCAACCTGGGCTACATAGTGAATTGAAGGCCAAACTACATAGTGAGACCCTTTCAAAAAACCAAAAATAAAGTAAACATAAATTTAGCCAAACTATTTTAGGAAATAATGATTGTAAATAACTTACATGTTTTTCTTAGTGAATAATAGCCTTTTTGCTATGGCATTCTTTCTGTAAATTTGTTTATTTTACAAAGAAGCTGCACAGTGTGTTTATTAGTTCCTAGTTCCTAATAACTTGAACTAGAGAAACCACATGGTTATTTTCTTAATGGCAGAGACATGTTTTTCTGAACACTGTTCTCAGTGTGCGCATTCTGGTTCTCTTCCAGATGCTGGTGACAGTGGGGTAGGTAGGAATCTAGTGAGGAAGCCAGGGAATTTATCCTAATAAATTCATACTGATTTGTGAATGTATCTAGTGAGGTTAGCAAGAAATGAGGAGGGAGAAAAGGAATCCCTAAGTTCTCTGACTTTTGCCCAGCTCTCTTGTGATACAATTCATGTCAGGAAAGTAGGAAATGAGTGCTGGAAACTGGCAGTTTCAGAGAAGGCTTAATTGTTTCTGAGTTGAGTATCTAGCAAAATAAACTGCCTCAAGCCAAGAATCGTCTGTTTTCTGATCGTGTTTCTAATTCAGTATCAAAAATGATCTAAATTCAATGTTTTATAGGAACTTTATGAACATATGAATAGTTCCTTGGGAGGAACTTCGTTAGAAGGATCCCAAGTGTATCTTGGTAAGTAACTTCTGTACAAGTCAGAGAAACTGTCTTTTCTGTTCAGCTGAGTTGCATGTAAAATGTCATGATCAGAATTCATGTCTTTGGGGGGCATGAATTTTTTTGTAGTCAGTGCTGGTGTTCTTTAAAGATCCTCTAGCTATGTTTATACCAAGAAAGGCTGTGATGACATACGTGGCAACTTTCACTAATACTATTGTGGAAGGTAAAATTTCTGCTTTTTCAGAATAGTAAAATAGTAATGGAAGCTTACTCTCTTCCCTTTTTTTTTTTTCTTCCCCTCCAGCACTGGGAATCAAACTCACAATCTCATGCTTGCCAGGCAGGTGCTGTGCTGCTGAGCTATATCCCTGAACCTCTCTTCCTTACTTTAATGCTGACCAGCTCAATTCCCTATGTAAAAGGGGAAAGAGAAGAAAAAGCGAACTCAGTTACTTTCTAAGATTTTTCAAAATAATTTATACTATCTTGACAACCCAGAATATCCTTTGGTATCTAAGGAACTCAGAGTCATCTTCATAATAAAATAAATCATCTTCATAATAAAATTGTAATCACTCATTGATTTCTACCCCCTCAGTTCCTATTCCAGTGTGAAATAGCCAGATGGTGGTAGTTTACAATTGCAATCATGTGTGTAATGCAAGCTAGTTAGCGTCAATTCTAAGGGCATGATTTCCTCTAAATTATTTGCTCTTGTACTTTGATGTTTGAGGCAGATGACTGGGAAATGAGTTGCAGTGACCAAAACCATGCTTAAATGATTGACTTCTAGAGTTATATTTGTAGACTGGAGGAGGATGTTAGATCTGTAATGTCCCAACAGTAACTACTAGCAGTTTATAGTTGTCTGCATTTATATTGAATTTAATGGGGAAGATGAGGAAACGGCAAAAAGAATTGAGATGTGTTATATGCATGTACCAACTCCCAGTGATGAATGTAATCATGTACTGCAAACATAGACTGACAAAAATTTTAAATAAAAAGAAATTAATAAAAATTAAATACAGTTTAAAAGTTGTGGGTCACATTTGGCCACATTTCAGCTACACAGGACAGGCATAAACATTTGCATCTGCAAGGATTTGCAGAAAGTTCTGTTGGACAGCACTATTTCTGAGCATATGTGTGTTTGATCAAATACTAAATAAATGTTTGAGTATTTGCAGATTTTCTTTTTTTACAAACCCCAACTTTCAACAAAAATAGTAGATTATAGTCACAGATTAGCTTTTTTTGTTCACATTGTAGGTTTGTCTCCTCGAGATCTTGTCCTTCATTTTCGACACAAGGTATGATACCTCAGTGAGATACTTCTTAATGTATTCCTTTTACTGTCAGATCTAATAACTACATCAGTTGCAGATTATGCTTGATTTCATAATTATGCAAAGGTGTCAGGCATTCTTGTATCACAAAACTTATAAAAGAAGTATATTACATTTACAAATACTGTTTACTCTGTGGGGGTAGGATTTTGTTTTCTGAAGTCTTTGTCATTTTAGCTATCAAGAGGTTAGAGAAAAAGAAATGTGCTCTAATGTTTCAAAATATTTTTATGCTGCCCTAAGAAGAGAATATTTTCCAATAAAATACACGTCCTTATTCTCTGATCTGTATTTTTTGGTCTGGTTTGGTTTTGGTGCTGGGGATTGTGATTTATCTTGTTAAACTGTGTTTTTACTGGGTCATAATAGACCAGTAATGGCAAACCATTTAGAGACCAAGTACCAAACTGCAACCCCAAACCCACTTATCGCAAAGTGTCAGTCAATACAGCAATTAAACCCGAATACTGAAGTTTTAGTTTAGAAAAAAAACTCATCTTTTGTCTTAAAAGACAAACACAATAACAGAACTTTCAGTGATACAAGCAGCTTTTCATTGAAAAGTGGATGTTTAAATTCAGCATGTTTTTGCACAGTTAGTATGATTTTTGCTGTTGTATGCATGCTGATAATTTGTCAAATCTTGGCTCATACTTTGTTAATTTGAGAGCAACATATCTGGCACTCGAGTCATCTGTTAGTCTGTTTCTAGTCTGTAGGAGATTTGATATAATTCAAAGCTAAACACAGCTGCTCACAAGCATAAAATGATCCAAACAAAGTAAGAAAAGCAATCTTAAGTGCTTTCATTGACTAAAAATTATTTGCCAGATAATTCCATACTTTAAAGATTTCATTTTCAGACTGTGCTGTGCTTTGTCATCCCTTTATATTCTGGGTTCTTTATATTCTCAAGTGTTGCATGCAGGTCATAGAATTTGTTTTTCCAGATAGAGCCTTCTTAAAATAATCAATTAACTCCATTTACAGACTTCAAAATCTTTCTTTTCCTTTTTCTGTTTGTTTGTTTGTTGTGACAGGATCTTTCTGTGTAGTTCAAGCTGGCCAGGAGCTCCCTGTAGCCTAGGCTGCCCTTGAACTAATGGCAGTCCTCCTGCCTCAGCCTTCCACATACTGGGGTGCATGTCTTCCACAGACATGCACTGTTGCACCTGGCAAGATTTCCAAACTCTTAACCATTGTAAGTGGGACAAATCAAGTTCTTTAAATTTGGCTTTTATCTGGAAAAATAATAGAGGGTTGTCTCCAAATCACAGAACTATAAAAATCTATTATTAAAATTGTCCTTTGCAACCGTTATAGTACTAGAAAATTCCTTATATATTTGATGGTTTGTAAGATTGTTTACAGATTTCCCTAAAATGTTTTGATATCACAAAACATTGTGTCTTTTTTTTCTTTTTTTTTTTTTTTTTTGTACTGGGGATCAAACTCATGACCTTGTGCTTGCCAGGTAGGCGATTGTGTAACTGAGCTATATCCCTGGCACAAAACATCTTTTTTGCTGTTTTCCCTATATCTCATAGTTTTTTTCTTCAGTACATTGAAATGTAGTATAAAATCTGTAAAAAAAACATGAGGCTTTTAGGCCAGGTCGTTAAGCTGTGAATATTCTTGTACTTTTTCATTCATAAATAGCCTAATTTCATCCAAGGAAGCTACAAATCTCTCTTGAATTCATCTTCTGCTTAGTCACCAGGCATTATTGTACATAAGTAAAGCATTATAGTGTGCCTATTCCTCATCGGGAAGTACTTGAAACTCTTGAAAGTTAAGAGCACAAACCATGATGTAAATCACCACTTTTGTGACACCATTAGGGTAACATCTAATTTTCTGCTGCTTTCCCTAGCACAGAGAGCCTCTTGATGTATAATATAATCAAAATGAATGTGCAAATGTTTTGCTTGTTTAAGAATATATGACACCAGATGTTGCCCCCACTACCATGCCAGATGCTCTATCACTAGTAATTTAAATCACTTTTTCTGGTCTTACGTCTTGTGACAAAAAAATTCTCTGTCACTGCATTGTAGATATCTACCCCTTGTGTTCTTCCAGGCAAAGACACCAGTTTTACCAGTTTTTCTATCATAATATTACCAATAACATAAAGCAAGATTACTGCTAGGCTTGTGTTATTGTTTATATCTATGCTTTCAACCAAACACATGGAGTAACAGACTGCCTTTTGTAAGTCAGTGGTGAGCAGCTGATTAATATCACTAGTCATTCGTAAGACTGGATTTTTAACAGTGTTTCTGCTAAGTGGTATCTCAGAGATGGCGTTGTGTAATTTTATCCTGTTTGAGAAGTCATGAAAAAGGAAATTACTCCCAGACTACACGACCATTTTGATAAAATCACCATCAGAGCGTGGCTTACCATGTTTTGCTATGTACAGCAAAATTTAAAAGTTGGCAGCTATCAGATGATTTGCTTTAGGAAGATAGTTGCAAAAACTAAGATACTCAAATGATGTTTCTCAATATCCCTTCAAGTTTCCTTCTCAGTTTCACCATGTTGGGCAACTCTTTTGTGATTGATATCAAATGTGCTGTTTGACACTTGAGGTGCAACATGCAACACTGTGACTGCACAGAATACATAACGCATTCCCCTTGTGTTCCATCACTCCAAATGACTCTGTAAAGGCCTCTTGGAATGATCCTCCACTATGTGTTTTCAGTTTTGCTTTTTGCATTGTAGTCTTGTTTTGGTGATCAAGACTTGGAGTCTACAAAAACACACAAAATTTTTAAGATGAACCACCCAATACAAATCTATCCCTATGTCAAAAACAGCCAACTGTTAGTAAACACTAAAGAGTTGGATATTCCTTGAATCAATGTATGGCAATCATTGTCAGCTGGGGTTCCTCTTGAATTTGCTTTTGACCACCAGCTTTTGATCTATTCTGTAAAAGGCATCTGAGTATATTTCCTGCCTTGTGGGAGGTCTGTGCTAAAATGACAGACAATCCAAGCAAATATATATATGTGTATTCCATCCCTGTTCTTATTTTGATAAGTTCTTCGCAGACAGCCTAATCTGATGCTACAGATTCAAATATGCCAAGGGACAGCACAAAATTAAAAATCTCAGTTGCTTACTTAAGAGTATCTCTTTGCTAAATCTTAAATATTAAATTTCAATTTTCATAAGAAGAAAAGCTAAAATCTTGTAATGAAAACAAATGTATTAAAACATCCAGTGCAAGGAAATATATGTATCCTTGTGAGTGCACTGACCATCCATGCAAAAACTCAGGCAAGTTGTGACTAGTAAGCCATGGCTTGTGACTTCATTACCTAATACCACTGCTACTTTCCAAGCGTGCATATAGCATCTGTGTGTGCTGTTAGCAGATGCTTTGATGCTGGAGCACTTAGCTCACGTGCAACAGAGAGAGCCCTGCATGCCTACTGCGGCATGAATGCCGTAGATTCTCCACTACTGCACTAGATATTATTGATTATCTCCACTGAACATCTACAAATATTTCAAGTTAAATAGAACCATCCTCCAAAAAAGATAATTTCAATTAGATTTAACTGACACAATTTTTCAAGAACACAAGTAACGTTTACTATCTTAGTATGTTTATGTTTTTCTGTATTTTTTAAATGCTGTAATTCTCAAACAATACATAATTATATTTGAGGATGGGAAACAGCAAATAATAAACTTGGGTTTCTCATTTTAATACAGTGTTCTTTGTTTTTGCAGGTTTTAATCCTGTTTAAATTAATTCTCTTGGAAAAAAAGGTGAGACATAAAGGGGTAGAAGGAAGAATAGATTATTTTTTATTGACATTTTTTTCATAATTACATGATGAAGTGGGAATCAGTGATAAAGTATTTAGATGTTTTCTTGCCTTTCAAACTGTGAGCTAAAACACATACTCTTTCACTGCTTTAGAAATGTAAATCCGTGTGTTCTTTCTCAAGGCAGTTTGATAGTTCATTTTGTTATCAAGATAGTCTTCATAGTGGGCAATAGAAAACCCAATTTAAAATTAATTTCAATAAAAAGGAAATGTTTGGGGTTGGCTGACCTGTGTACTCAGCTCTTCCATCTTGTATAGTCCACATTGCTAGCATTATCCAGAGCCTGGTTTCACTTGTAGTGAAGGAAAGGCCACAGTAATTGGGCTGTTTACTTCCTCACTCATAACTGGTGACAGAGATAACACCTCTTCCCAAACCATTCACATCAGTTCTTCCACTTAGGCCTATCAGGCTAATCCTGAATGGTAAATTGTTGTCAGAGATATGCCTCTACTGATTGGTTCCAGCCCTCTCTATAATTCAGAGATGTAAGATGTACCATGATTAGTGTAGACCTCAGGATAGGCCTTATAGCCAAATCTGGTCCACTGCTTATTTCTGTAAGTAAAGTTTTATGGAAAATAATCACACCCGTTCCTTTACTCTTCTTGATTGCTTTTACTCCATAGGACAGTATTGAGTATTTGTAACAGAGACCCTGTGATCTGCAAAACAAAATATTTCCTAACTCGCTGTTCATAGGAAAATTTTGCTGACCTCTGGTTTAGACTACTCAGGAGCCATCCTGGTATACAAGGCCAGTTTTATATGCCATCTTACTGTGTTCAGTGGGAAAGATGTTAGGGAATGAACTGTGTACCGTGTCCACTGTGGTTCATTACCTTAAAAATACCGCTTTAGCCCAGTGATTTTCCACTTAAGGAATTCTTTTCCATAATTAAGTTTTAGACACAAAACTCTGTCCAGTAAGGTAGGGGGGCATGCTGGTGACACCTGTGAAGCAGGAGGGTCACCATGAGTTCAAGGCCAGCCTGGACTACATAGTGAGTTCAGGACCAGCCTAAACTACATAGCAAGACCCTGTCTCAAAAACAACAACAAAAAAATCCATCACATCATAACTTTTAATAAGAAATTATATATTAATAGTTAAATAATGGTTTGTTTTATATGTTGTATATAATTCTAAGTAATAAAGATATGTATACATCCTACCATTAGTAGGATGTATTAGTAATATGTGTCCCATTAAAAATTACAGGTTTAGAAAATAGGTAAGAGGCTACATTTTCTACCCATATCATTATTAAAAAGATTACATAACTTTTGAGGTTTTCTACTATGTCAGAAATAAATCTGTAGCTGACTGTTGTTTTCAGTCTGGGATCCAGCCAGGGATCAGGTATTCTCCCTCTAAATTCAGATACTTTAACCACTTCGTACTTTTCCTTCTCGTTTGTTCATTTCTTTTTGTATTTAGTAGCATTGGCACTTTGTATGCATATGTACTTACACACTTACATATGTACTTGCACGTGTGTGTGTGTGTGTGTGTGTGTGGTTACTGGGGCTACTGGGGTTGCTTTGTAGTGGAGCTGTATCCCCAGCCCATTTTTATTTTTTATTTTGAGGTAGTCTCACTAAGTTGCATAGACCAGCCCTGAATTTGGGATCCTCGTGCCTCTGCCTCCCAGAGTGCACCAGCATGCTCAGCAAATAGTGACAGTTTTTTAAAGAATCTACAGTCGTAGTACAGGATTAGAGCTGTATGGTTGTTTTCTTATGGCTAGTTAAGATTAAACTTTAGCAAGAATGCTAAAGATGATGATGTATCCTCAGGATATGACATCAGAAAGCTCATAACTATTTGTGCTACTTTTTGGTGATGCAGTTTGAGCGTTTGTTTGAGGTGGTGGTTACCAATTTAATAGGCCCAACAGTCTTTCAGTCTTAGTGACCATTGGCCATTTTCTATTATTTGTACATTGATTAACTGTTATTCTTCCACAAAGAGCCTCCTTTTTTAAAAATTTTTCTTTTGACATTAAGTTCTCATAGATTTTCTGATTTAGTTTTGATTGAATCTATTTCAGGTTCTTTTTTATATTTCTCCAGTGAATAAATTGGTGGGTGCACTGATGACTGTGTTATCCCTTTTTCCAGGTAAGAGAAGAGCAATATTTCTTTGTTCTTTTATTTAACTTTACTGGAATTTATATTTGCAGTAGTAGCAGTATCCAAGGATGAACTCATTAAGGTCAACATTTTCTATTGTAATATGACATTTTCCTTTTGGCAGTAGATTTTTCTCTTTTGCCTAAGTATTCTTTAAATTTTACTGCAATGTGTGCTTTTAAAAGTTTTTATAGGCCAGGGATTTAGCTCAGTGACACAGGTACCTGCCTGGCAAGTGCAAGGTCGTAAGTTCGATCTTTAGTACCAAAAAAAATTTTTTTACAAGAGAGTTGCACTATGTAAAGCAGAGCATACAGCTCTTAATTTTTTCTGTATTGTCGTAAGACAGGCCACTCTCCAATACTGTGTGTTTCAGGCATGATTGAACATGGTCTCCGTGACTGTTCTCAATACAGACCTCGCAAAAGTATGTCTGAAGATGCTGGGCTTCTGGACAGTAATCACCCAACACATACTTCTCTTTCTGGGGTTGCTGTTGATTTTTCAAAGGCTAGTCCAGGGACTGTCAAGAAAGTCATGGTAGAAAACCATGGAGGGGATACTGCCATCAAGACTGGAAAACCTTTGCTCCACAGAGAAGATGATTGCAGCAAAAGACAAGAACTTGATACCACTCAATATTTGAAACCTCCATCTCGTCCATCTCCAGAGTCTTCAGAAAGTGACTGGGAAACCTTGGACCCTAGTATCTTAGAAGATCCCAACTCAAAAGAAAGGGAACAACAGGTGGGGTCAGATCAGACGAACTTATTTCTAAAAGACTCTGTGCCCTCAGACAGCCCTCCAATTACTGTACAACCTCAAGCCAACACAGGACAGGTGGTACTGATACCAGGACTCATTTCAGGTTTAGAAGAGGACCAGTATGGCATGCCCCTGGCCATCTTCACAAAGGTAAAATGTTATGTCTTTTATTGAGAACTTGGAATTTAACTTTGCGTGTTGAACACATTTTTAAAATTAAATGTATAGTGGTGTGACATCTGTGATGGTAATACAAAACTATATGGAAGTAATGCTGAGGGCTTTGAGTGGAAAGAGTTTTGAAATTTAGTTTATATGAAGTCAGCAACACTCTGTTGGGTCTGTTTTTAATTACTCAGATTTCTCTTGGAAAAAATGAATTGAGGAAATCCAGATAGTCTTGATAGCAGTTAATAAATATATATTAAAATACTGCAGATGTAACATATCCCTAGCTACTCTGGAGGCTGAAGAAGGAGAATTGCTTGAGCTCAGGAATTCAAGCTCAGCCTAGGTAACATAACAAGAACCTGTGTCAAAAAAGAGAAAAGTACTCACTTCAACAGCACATATACCAAAAAGAAGAAAAGCAAGCTTTCTTTTTCCCCCCTACTTGCAGTTTTTTTCTTAACTCCACATATTAGGGAAATATGCAGTAGTTGGCAGAGTCTGTCTTATTTCATTTAAGATGATGGTCTTCAGTTCCATCCTTTTTCCTACAAATTTTCTTCATGACTATCCCATTATGTATCTAAACCACATTTCACCATTCATCTGTTGATGGCACTTGGCTGTCTCTAGGCTGCTATGATAGCCATGTATGTCACAATAAACATAGCTATGCAAGGTATCCCTATGTATAAGTTGACTTTAATTCCTTCAGGTAGGTACCAAGGATGAATAGTAGTTCTATTTATAGTTTTTTTGAGGAACCTCTATAATGATTTCTTTGTGGCTGCACTAATTTGCTTTCTCCCCAGCAGTGTAGAAGGAAAGGTTCCTTTCCTTCACGTCCTCACCAGCACTGTTTATATTCTTGATGACAGCCACTCTGACTGTGGTGAGATGAGATTTAACTGTAGGTTTGTTTTTGTTCTTGTTTTTTGGTACTGGGAATCAAACTCGACCTCATGCATTCCAGGCTTCACTATAGTTTTGATTTGCATATTCTATGAGTACTACTTTTGGTAAGTGTTCACTTCATTTGCCCAATTGTTGATTGGGATATTTGATATTAACCTTTGAGTGTTTTATATATTCTGCATATTAATCCTGTCAGAAGAGAAGCTGTCAGAGATTTGCTTGCTGTCTGTAGGTTGTTTGTTCACTCTGTTGTTTCCTTTGCTGAAGGTAATTTGACCTGACCTCATGTTTTAAATTCTTGCTATTGTTTCCTATGTTACTAGCATGCTACACAGGAAGTCTTTTTACTTATGCTTGTGAGATCAAGTGATTGATAGCCTTATGTTTTTGTCTGGTGGTTTCAAAGTTTCAGGTCTTACACTTTAATTCTTTGATCCTTTTTGAATGGATTTTTGTAAAAGATGAAAGATAGGGATCTAGTTTCAGTCTTCTACATTAGGATATCCAGTTTTCCTAACACCCTTTGTTAAAGAGGCTATCTTTTCTCCAGTGTGTATTTTGGCTTCTTTGTCAAGAATTAGCTGTCCATAGTTGCATGAAGTTCTTTCTGTATCCTCTATTCTGTTGCATTGGTCTACATGTGTTGTGCTGTGAACCTTGGAAGTCTTGTCTTTAGTTTCTCTCCCCAGTGTTCCATAGTTTTCACCTGGATGTCTTTCACTTTGTTGGTTAGGTTGGTCCTTAGGTATACGTTTGTTTTGATTATATTGTGAATAGAATTTCTTTCCTGATTTCTGTCTCTGCTAATTCATCATTGGTATATATAAAAGCTGTTGATTTTTAAAGTTGATTCTTAAATTTCCTGAATTTATTTATCAGGTCTAAAAGCCTATTGATAGAATCCTTAGGGTCTTCTAAGTGTAGGATCATATCAGCTGCAAGCAAGAATAATTTAACTTCTTCTTTTCCTATTTATATTCCTTTGTTTTTTTCTTGCCTATTTACTCTGGCTAAAAGCTCAGGAACTATTTTGAATAGAAGTCTTAAGAGTGGACATCCTTGTCCCAATACTGATTTTAGAGGAAATGCTTTGTTTTCCCCATTTAGTATAACGTTGGCTCTGGGTTTGTAATGTGCTTTTATTTATTCGAGGTATGATCCTTCCATACCTAGTTTCTTCTGGGGTTTTATCATGTAGGGGTGTTGAATTTTGTCGAAAGTATATTCCGGATCAGTTGAGAGGCTCGTGTGCTTATTACCTTGGACTCCCATGTGATGCCTTACATTTATTGATCTGTGTATGTTGAACCATCCTTGCATCCCTACAGTGAAACCAACTTGATGTATGATCTTTTTAATGTGTTTTTTAATTTGGTTTGCAGGTATTTTATTAAGGATTTTTGCATCTGTACTTACAAAGCATATTGGTCTGTTAATTTTGTTTCTTTGTGTGTATGTGTGTGTTTTGTTTTTATTTTTGTTGTTGTTTGTTTTTGGTTTTTTTTAAACATAGTCTCATTGTGTAGTTCAGGCTGGCCTTGAACTCATGGCGATCCACCTGCCTCAGCATCAGCTGTCTGGCTTGCTTCCCTTGGTCTTTGACCATGCCTGAGGAAGGACACCTCTCATGTCAGCTCAAAGTCCGGTTTCCCATGTACATGCCGGTGGTGCTGAGCACAGTCAGGAAGTAGATAGAAGAACTGGGATGAGAGGAGCAGGAGGCTGGACTGCAGCCTCTGTGTGCCATGGGAAGGGAATGGTGGAGATCAGAATGAGAACTAAGAAATGGACATATGGTAATGTTTATACTGTCCTGCTCTGCCACTGCGTAACCAGAGAGACACTGTGGCCGAGAGGGGATATGGAGCAGGACAGAGGAAGATAGAGTAGCTTCCTTCATTTCTCCAAATCTAAATCTAATGCCTCCCTCTCAGAAGTGTTCTGGAATTGGTGCACTGAGCAAAGCAGTTGGCCAGCCTGAACTGTCTCAAAGAAAAAAGAGAAATACCACAAACTTGTGATTCCTGCTTATAGTCTCCTTCTACTTAGAGCTATGAGGTAATAGTCAGCATTTAGTAAAATCACTTGAGTTACCACAAATGAAACTCAATTAGAACTTCTTTCAGTTACTACTTATCATGAAAAACAATTTTTAAGTAAGCTTATCATCTCAATCTGTGTGTGTGTGTGTGTTGTGTGTGTGTGTGTAAGGAACAGATACTTTATAAGTTCTGAGTCTGTTTCTTTTTTTTTTTTTCTTTTTTTTTTTTTTTTGGCTTTTTCCTTTTTATCGGTACCAGGGATCGAACTCACGACTGCCTGCTTGCAAGGCAGGCGCTTATGCCGCTGAGCTAAATCCCCAGCCCAAGTTCTGAGTCTAAACTTTTTCAAAAAGCCATTTGTTAAGTTTTTTAAATTGTATATAGCTAATACTTCTTAAAAATACACATTTTTCTTTACCAAATATAACACTTAAAATTCTTTTAAGTTTCAGTTTAGTTTTAGTTTATCTATAACTTCTTTGCTAGAACTGCAAATTTATGAAAATATACACATTTGGAAATACTATTTATCTGCCTCTCATGTAAGTATTGCTTCTAAATAATACTTGATTTACTTGCTTAAAATTGCTATTTTCAAATTTAGAGAACCTTCAGATAACTTGATTAACTAGCTAAAATGACAGGAGTACGTGCCTATAAATTTTATTTACATGGAACCATATTTTTTCTCTCAGCATTGTTTATCTCTTCGGGTTCCTCTCCATACTGGGAACTGAACCCAAGGCCATTCCCCTGGACTACATATCCACCCTGTATTTTATTTTCAGACAAGATCTCACTAAGTTTCCCAGACTGACCTCAAACTTACCGTTCCCCAAAGTCAAGCATGGAGGGACAAACCTATAATCCCAGCACTTAAAAGGCTGAGGCATGAGGATCACTGGGAGTTCAAGGTGACAAAGTGAATTCAAGACTAGCTTGAACTGTCTCAAAGAAAGAAAGAAAGAAAAATACCACAAACTTGTGATCCTCCTTCCTCAGCTTCCCAGAATGCTGAATTTACAAAAGGTGTGCACTACCACACCCAGCTTCTGTATTTCTGCATGAAATTGTATATTGTTTTACTTGAGTTTTGTATCTTATAACAGTTCTGTATTTCATCAGTTCTACTGTGAATGGGTTTCTGGCTACTTTAATATTGCTATGAAATTCCTGTTTAGGAATCTTGCTATACAAATGCAAGTGTTTTTCTGGAAGTCAGTACTTCAAGGAGAGTTGTCATAGGAAATGAAAATCTTTAGCCTTACATAATTCCAGCCTATTTCCAAAGTGGTTGTAACAGTTTCCATTCCCATCAGCAGTCTATAGCAGTTCTCATGGTTCCATGTTCCTACCAATACTTCATATTGTCAAACAGTAATTTTTAGCCAATCTGGTGATATCTTACGACTCTTATTTTGTATTTTTTAGTGAAATTTCTACAACTTTTTTATATACTCGTTATACTTTTTTTTTTTTTTTGGTCTCTTTCCTTTTTATCGGTACCAGGGATCGAACTCACGACTGCCTGCTTTCAAGGCAGGCGCTTATGCTGCTGAGCTAAACCCCCAGCCCCTATACTTTTTTTTGAGGTACTGGGGTCTTAATCCAGAATTTTCGCATTGAGCTACACATATATCCACAGGCTTTAAAAATTCATTATCTTGAGATAGAATGTCACTAAGTTGCCCAACTGGGCCTGAATTTCCTTTGTTTCCACCTTAACCTGGTATTATAGCCATGCATCCACACCTGGCTTCAGTTATCCTTTTCATGTATTTGTTCAAATAGTATTGGTTTAATCCTTCTGGTTTGTCTCCTGTTTGTCAGTGCTTTGTCAAACTTCTAGGTATCTTTGCTAGTTATCAGTTTTTTAATTTTATATTAGTGTTTTGAGAGTCTTGTTTAAAAAAATTCTCCCCTGATTGGGCATGGTGGCAGTACCTGTAATCCCAGCAGTCAGTGGCTGAGGCAAGAGAATCACTGTGAGTTTGAGGCCGGCTTAGGCTACTTAGTGAATTCATGGCTATGTAATGAGTTTCCGGCTAGCCTGGCAATACCCTATCTCAAAAAACAAACCAAAAAATATAGTAAAACATCCTCCCCGACCTCAGGTCTTAAAGACATCCTCTTACTTTTGTAAAACATTGTAAGTTAGCCTTTCACATTTCATGTTTTAGCTACCTGGAACTGATTTCTATATGCTGCTGGGCAGGGCATCTGTTCTGACATTTGCTGTTCCATGTATATTTGTCTATCTGTGAATGGTTGCATACAGTGCTGTCACTGGGGAGAAGTCCTCCTAGCTTGCCATGTTCTTCAAGAGTCTCTTGGCCCTTTGCATTTCCACATGGATGGAGATTTGTAATTCCACTTCAAGCCATGGGTGACTGTTAGAATTGACCTCCCTGCCCTAGTGTTTTAGTTACTTTTCTCATTGCCAAAAGACCCGATGTCCAAAGTTAACGGAGAAAACGTTTATTTAGGTCACACTTTGTAGAGGCTTTAGGCCATAATCAGCCAGCTGCAAGGCACGGTTGCACATAGCAGAGGGGCAACTGTTCATAACAGGAAAAGCAACAAGCCTCTTTCTAGCCCTTATATTATATGCAGGCTACCTCTCCTAGTGCTTGTGTAGCACTCACAATCATAATCCCAACATTAGACTATGAATCAGTCACAAGCTCTAGATTTAAGCATCTCTGGAAGCCCACACACCTTGATTACATGAGGCTTTAGGGGGACATCTAGACATAAACCTTAACACCTAGGGAGACTCAGGACTGGGAAGAAAAGAGAAAGCCAATCTGTTACTCCTATTACTTTCTCCATGTCACATGGGATGAGGCTAAGTGTGCTTTCGCACCTCCTTAGCCCCACAGCTCATGATGATTCTGTGCCCTTGGGTTCACCTATGTCGTAGCTATCATATGACAGATTTCCTTCTTCATTAAGGCCTTCTTCATTAAAGGGCTGCTGAGTGTAGAAGCCTTATTTTTTTAAAAAACATACAGTGCTTCTTGCTTGCTGTTGTATCTAGCCAAGAATCCCACAGTTGATGGTAGACTCCTTTGCTAACAGAATCTGTTATGAAATATAGCACAGTCAACAGCTAACTTCTCTTATTAACTTTTGCAGTATAAATCTTTTGTAATAACTGGCAGTTCTTAAGAGTACCTTTATCAAGGATTCTCACTCCAACTGGCGAGTGGATATTCTCTGGGGGCCAAATCAGGTGTGAAAAAGCATTCAGTATTACCAGTTTGTTTGGAAAAGGGGACTTGCAGGTGAAGAAGCCATCTATTGCTTTTAGATAGCCATCTATTGCTTTTACATTGCTTTTGGATATAATCAAGCAGGAACCATAAGCCCTAAACCTGTTTCAACTGAGTGGTTCGCAGTGAAGATCAAGGTTCCATCCTTTGAGTATTTAGTACCAAGATGCCTGAGTTGAGAAGCATTATACTAAGAAACTAATGCATAGACACTGATTTATCATTGCTGCTTTTATTATTGGGAAGAAGCTGTTAAGAAAACAAAATCAAGTTACTAGACCTGTATTCCAATTTCTTCTCTATTGTATTAAGTATTTAACAACCATCTATGAGGAGCACCCTAATTGCAGTGAAGAATCTGGAGTCATTCAAATTGTAGCTCTTGTCTTTCACTTGCCTCAGGGTGTAATCAGCTTATCGGATGTATCATTTGGGCAACTGTACTCAACAATGCATGAGAAGAAGGAAAACTACTGTAGAATTTGAAGCTAAAACAAAGTTCAGGGACTCAGCAAATCTGCCCTCCTGACTTTATATACAAGCCACACCACTATTCAGATGTGTACCATCTTGCAGCAGAAGTTACTTTCTTGAGAAATCATTCTAATGTTGACACCTTTACTCTCCAGAAGTATACTGGCATATTTGGGGTTTTTGTGTATTTGTTTCATTTGTTTCAGTTTGGTTTTTGTTTACTTCAGTACCTACTGGGGTAATTTTTATTTGGTTATTTGCTACAGCCATACCACCCTGAACGTGCCCGATCTTGTCTATTTGGTTATTTGATACAGGGTCTAGCATTCTAGGCTGCCCTTGAACTTACTGAGCTCAAAATCATGTGAGTCCTCCTGCCTCAGCCTCCTGAGTACTGGAATTATAGGGGTGTGCCACCACACTTGGCTAATCTGTAATTTTCAAGGGAATGCTATTTCAAATACAATTCAGGGGGCCGAAGATATAGCTGAGTGACACAGCACCTGCTTGGCAAGCATAAGATCCTCAGTTCAATTCCTGCTACAAAAGAAAAAAAAATCATATAATCAAGTGAAAATTCACTAAATCCACAGTTACCGCCAGTGTCATTTTTCCCTTAAATTGAAGCAAATATCTTGACTTTTTGCAAGATTTTTGACAGTAAGACAAAACAATGCAGTACCTTGCTATTCTTGTACTAGTATTTTGAGAACTATGTGCAGATACATATGTTTATGTTTTCTGCTAAACAATATTCTGTACTTTTTGAGAAACTTTAGAATTTTTTTCTAAATAAAAAGTCCAGTTCAGTGCTTTAGAGGTTTTTGCAATGAACCAGAAACAGAATAGTCAAGCAAAACAACCTTCATGGTAAATCACCTCACCCATATTCAGCCATTTATACTGAAGATAAGCTGATTGGAAACTGGATACTGCAGTGGAAATCCAAGGTGCCCTGGAATTCTGGAGGAGTCAGTCAAGTATGAGCTATGTGGAGCCAGACAGGGAGATGGGTGTTTCTGGGACTGTCCACCTTCTTGCTGGTAGCTTGAATATAGAAAGAGCCATTCTTTTTCCTTCCTGATACTTTCTGGTGCTCTTGTGATTCATAGGGATATCTGTGCTTGCCCTACATGGCCCTGCAGCAGCATCACCTTCTCTCTGATGTCACCGTTCGGGGATTTGTTGCTGGAGCTACTAACATCCTTTTTCGACAACAGAAACACCTCAGCGATGCCATTGTGGAAGTATGTTTGCGTCTGAGTGCACGCGCTGAATCATGCTGGGCCCTGTGTTCTTTTCTGAAATAACAGTTATGAAAATATAACAACACTAATAATAGGGTGATAATTACTTGCTGGATTGGGCATCCTAAATGCTTTATATACATTAACCCTTTGAATTCTTGTAACAGCCCTGTGAAGGGGAGGTGTAACATTAAGCAGAGATGTTGTTACTCTTTTTATCTAAGGAAATTAAGAATAGGACATGGGTAGCCCAGGAATGCAAACTGGGAAGCATGAGCCCACCATCTCATGATTATGAAAATTACTGTTCAGATAATCTGAATGCTTCTAGCTTGTTTACTGTTCCCTTGTTAAAGAAGCTAAGAGTACATATTTGACATCAGTATATTAAAATTTTAATTTGTTTAATTTTATATTGGGAGTAATTTTTTAAAAAAGAAAAAAATTTTAACCACTTTTTGATACAAAATACAGGCTTTATGGGGGAAATGGTTATAGTAAATGAAAAATCCAAGATTTGAGGTTCTGTTTATTTTGATCTCAAGTTTGAGGAAGGAAAAATATATATACCAACCAGGATAGGAAGTACAGATAGCAGCATTGGTCCAATCTAGTGGAGATGTTCAAGGAGGCTCATAGATGTTCAGTTTATTATATTACTTCAAAACTAATATGTAAGTTATATGTATTTCTCTGTATATCATAAAGATATTCTAAATTATGCATTGAAAGAAAACTTTTGAAGAATTATACTTAAGGTCATTTCTGTAGGTGAGATAAAGATGATTTTACTGTATATATATATCTGTATTTTCTAGATACAATCAACATGAACTATTTTCTAATTCAAAATAATGTATATATACATACATTTTCTAAAAAGCAGAAAATATTTTTTAAAATGCAAAAAGAAAGACTTTAGTGTAAACACCTGTATCTTCTTTAGACTTGCCTTTTGAGAGTGCTGTTATTCATATTTTTTTATTTCCAGCTCCCAACTTCCCAGTAGTTGCTCTTTAAAGTGTGGCATGGATATCTGCCTGAATACCCAGACTCTGACTTGTACCTGGATACCCTCTAGGTAGAAGAAGCTCTGATCCAGATCCAGGACCCAGAACTCAGGAGGCTGCTTCACCCCACCACTGCAGACCTCAGGTTTGCAGATTACCTGGTGAGGCATGTGACCGAGAACCGTGACGATGTCTTCCTGGATGGCACAGGTTGGGAGGGAGGTGACGAGTGGATCCGGGCCCAGTTTGCCATCTACATCCATGCCCTGCTGGCTGCCACATTACATCTAGGTGAGAAACCATGAGTGCACTGCCACTTTTTTGTAATCATGATGTTTTGAATTATACAAAAATGTGTTCACTATAAAAAATCCCATTACTCTCTCATACAGAGATTCTTAATATTTTGAGTACTTAGTATTCCTCCAGACCATTTTCTTTATATAGATTTTGGATTTGCATACCACACCTGGCCCCCTTGGTGTTTTTAGTAGTCCTTTTGCAAAAATGAATCCCTTTAGGTGTGTTTTCTGAAACTTACTATTTCTTCCTTTATAATGGAAACACAAACCTATATGAAAACAATAAATACTGATTTTTGTCCCTCAGTAAAAAACACATTCTGAGTGTGAGTAAACCTTTAAATTTATACCCTATTCTAAGGGATATTATTGTTCCTATTAAATGGTTAAACTGGGACAAGTAAAAATAGATAAACTCCTGGGTTAAAACTAATTGCTTGGTACCAGTGTTATAATTCAGTGGCCCAGTACCTCCTTGGCCAGCATGAGGTTCTAAGTTCAACCTCCAGTACTCAAAAAAAAAAACCTAATTGCTCTAAGAAAATATATGTAAAGTGAAAGTGGAGTTCTGTGATGCACTTTTCTACCATAGATATTGGGCAGATTCTCAGGAGTTTTGTTGTTGTTAATAAAAGAATGTTGAACTTGAATTTTCTCTCCTCAATTTCTACTTTTTTAAATTGTGAAGAAATACACATAATAAAATTTACTATCTAACCTTTTTTATTTATATTTTTGTGGAACTGGGAATTGAACTCAAGGTCTTCACATTGAGCTATATCCTCAGCACCATCACCTCTTTTTCTGAGACAGTCTCATGTCATTTAGGCTGTCCTTGAACTTACTGTGTAGCCCAGGCTGACCTCGAACTCACAGTGATCCTCCTCCCTCAGTTTCCCAAGTGCTGGGATTACATGTATGTGCTACTGCACCCAGTCTCAGCCCTTTGTTTTTTTTAAGACAGTGTCTCATCAAGTTATTTAGTTCCTAAATTGGGCGGCAACCTGCAATCATCCTACTTCAACCTCCAGAGTACTAGGATTACAGGCATGTACCACCATGCTCAGTTTAACATTTTTAAATATATAACTCCACAGTGGCATTAAGTACATTCACAGTGCTGTGTCAGCAGGTTTTTAAGTCAGTTTTTACCACCTCACAGGTTAGTTCTTTATGCCGTATATATGAAGCTTTAAATCCAGGCTTTGGGCATCTTCTTCATTTGTAAAGGGAACTTAACAAGCATGTCCTAATTTGTTGGTAGGATATTCTCTGCCACAGTCTTTGGCTTCATGAGTAATTGAATAAATTTACTTTTTAAAAATATTGCTCAGGGGTCCATAAAACACTGAATAATAATATTAGCTGACTTTTTATTTTAACATTTATTATGTGTAGGGATCTATGCTTAGCTCTTTATACCTAATAATTCATTTCATCCTCAACAATTCTGGAGGTAGCTATTTTATCCTCCCCAATGTACAGGAAAGAGTGAGCTGCAGGGGGCTGGGGATTTAGCTCAGTGGCGTAAGCACCTGCCTTGCAAGCAGGTGGTCGTGAGTTCGATCCCTGGTACCGATAAAAATGAAAAAGACAAAAAAAAAAAAAAAAAATCCCAAGAGTGAGCTGCAGAAAACTTAGTAGCTTTCACATGAAGCTGGTTAAGAGGCAGAGCTAGAATTTAAACCCAATCTGGCTCAAGCCCATGCCCTTAATGAGATTAAGAGAGGAAATTGAGCCCAATAAACTGTTAACAAGAGACATTGCCATGAACTCCTGTGAAAATACTTACCGTCTCTTCAAACACACATGACCCCCAGTTCTCCCTACTTTCTGAAGCAGTTCTGGAAGTCTTCTTTATGAATGTCTTTATTGAAGAGTGATAAAAAATATGGTAGATGCTACTGCCAAGTGCCATTCAACAAAAAGACAGGCTAATAAAAACATGAGAGTGCATCCTGATCCACCTTATTCACTGAATCTGACCCCATGCAACTTCTGGCTCTTCCCCAAAGTCAAAATGATGAAGAAAGGGAAACATTTGGAAACAAGGTATTAAAGACAATCAGAACTAATGACAGTCATGAAAGAGGACTTCAGAACTGCTTCAGAAAATGGCAAGAGGCATGGTTAAGGGTACCAAAGAAACAGGAGGTGTTTTGCTAGGGATTTTTGACAATTTGTCTTACTGTAATAAATTTTTTAGAAGTAAACATTCATAATTTTAAGTTATACCTCATGAAACAATAACCGTTGAGTCAGTTCTCCAAACATTTCCTTTTTCCAAATTGAACAAATGCTATACATTGAAGCTTTCACATGGTATTGATAAAGCTGAAAGCTTTTAGGCATTGAATTTAAATTCCCATTTTTAAGTATTTGGACAGTGAAATGCTTTAAATCTTAAGGATGAAGCAACAAGTAGTGAGTTACAGCCTACACAATAGGAAATAATGGCTAAAACCAGTTTATGTATTCCGTCTTAATATTTTTGTAAAAAAAAATAACATTTGTGAAAATATAGGAAGAGATCCTAATTGCTTTCTCCATATGTATAAACCAGTAGGTTTATTCATATCAAACCTATACATTTTGTTTAATAAATAAAACTGTCCTCATAATGGGAAAGAGAACATACGAACAGTTTAGAGTTGTAAGGATCCTTAGAAAATATCTAGCCCACCCCTCTCATTTTCCAGCTAGGAAATTGAAGTTCTGAGTGATTAAGTGATTTGCCAAAGCCATATAGCTTCTTAACAGGATTTCTGGAACTAAACCCAAGTTTCCTGACATCTGGTAGGCCCTCTCGAAAAAAATAAAAGGGTGGGTAAATGGATTAAGCCATTCCTTTACCCTTCATGATTGTTAATCTTCATCTCCTTGAATGGCTACCATCCAGCTCACCTTCTTTCAAATGTTTACTTGACAGATAATGAAAAGATATTGTCAGACTATGGGACCACTTTCGTTACAGCATGGAAGAATACTCACAACTACAGGGTATGGAACAGCAACAAGCATCCAGCACTTGCAGAAATAAACCCAAAGTAAGCGCATCCTTTGGAGACCAGTAAGCAATTCTACATAAACCGGTTGCTTTACCAAGTGCCCAGTACAATCAGAATCATGTCTTTAATATTGTGACTGTCTTCAGTAATCGTCTTAAGTGGGCTGTAAAAAGTCTTCATATAGAAAAACAGGCTAAAAACTCCTTTCATATTCTTAAGTTTTGGGAGTTCTTTGTTTGTTTATTTGTTTGTTTGTTTGTGGTACACAGGATCAAACTCATGATCTCATACTTGACTGGTAGGCACTGAGCTGAATTCCTGGCATATTCTTAAATTTTTACACAAAAAGCACAGGACACCATGGGAAACACTAACGTTTCTCCAGCTCTTGATGTGGTTCAGAGGGGAGATACTGGTACACAGTGGTGCTCATATGTGATGGTTTTCTCTCTCCCTGAAGCCACACTTTAGCAGAATTGTCCAATGAGGGAGAAGCCTGTCAGGAAATCCATCATAATCTTAACATTCAGCACAGTTAATATGCCACTCTATAGACTATTGGACAAAGGCTTTACTCCACATAGGCACAAAGACATACCATACATTGACACAGTAACAGAAAAACATCTGGATATGAGTGCGAGTCGAGCCTAAAGAGATCAACTGGAGATCTACTTTTAAAAGATTATGGGGCTAGGGATTTAGCTCACCGGCATAAGCGTCTGCCTTGCAAGTGTGTGGTCATGAAGTTCAATCCCCGGTACTGATAAAAAAGAAAAAGACAAAAGACCAAAAAAAAAAAAAAGAACTACTTTTAAAAGATTAAATGAGTTTTTAACCAAGAATGTACTAACTTCTTTCATTGTATTTTCCACTTGGCAAGAAATAGGCAAACGCCAGCTTTTGTTGATTCCCGTATCTTCTGGGGCCAGGGTGAACTTTATTTAGCTAAAATGGGATAGTGATTGAAGGGGAATTGGAAAGGACACCCCTGGACAAAGAGAGATGAGCCAGAGCAGCCTGGAGACGCATCATGTGGGAGGGAAGACGTGAAAAGACTTCACAGAATGTGTCTGTTAAGCTTTATGCCATCTGGCAAGAAAAATTACTAGTTTCACACTTGTTTTGGTGAATTTAGTTCTCATATTTGGCTACAGTAGAAACCTATATAGCACTGTAGTAAAAGCATAGCAAGTAAAAAGGCAAAACCACTTAGTGATGTCAAATGAAAGTCTAAGACTTCAGAGTCGTCTGTTCTGACTGTGCTGTGGGGAACCACAGGGTTGCTGTGCTGGGGCCTGGCCTGGTGCACGGACGTGTCTGCACGTGAAGCATCCCTGCACCCTGCACCTCTGGTGCCTGAGACTTGCCTGACCAACCAGCTCTGCACTCTTTGATCAGGCCATGGGAAGCTTAGCTGGAGAGAGCTATGTAAGACTAAAATAGTTCTCATAAAGAAAGTTAAAGAGGGTCTGGGGATTTAGCTCAGCGGCATAAGCGCCTGCCTTGCAAGCGAGTGTTTGTGAGTTCGATCCCCAGTACCATTAAAAAAGAAGAAGAAGAAAGTTAAAGAAATTGAGGTCATCTAGGTAAATGAAGGCTGAAGAACCACCTGTTAAATAGATATTTGAGATAATTATACAGCCATTGTAGCATATTTCCTACAATGTCACCTGTTTAAAAGAACTGATAATCTGGCCGGGGATGTAGTTCAGCGGTGTAAGTGCCTGCTTGGCAAACACAAGGTCATGAGTTCAATCCCCAGCACCAAAAAAAAAAGAACAGATAATCTTCAGTTGTTGTCAGGAGATATAATTCAGAAATATTCCAAATTAATTGTAGTCTTAAGATCTATGGAACCCTTCAATTCCTATAGATTAAGGAATTCTTAATCTTTCTTCAATTCCTATAGATTAAGAAACCTAGGCCCTCGGTAAATGTAGCAGGTACATTTCAGCCTTAACACCACCTTTCTGGAGTAGAGACAGTAGCTGTATGACCTCTGAGCTGCCCAGGCGTGGGTTCAAGAGTCCAGAAGAGGAAGAAGTGTTATATGTAGATAATCAAGTTGTGTGTTTTTATGGGGTGTGTGTGTTTCGGTTTTGGCTTGAGGTGCAGTTTTACTATATATTCTCCAAGGTGACCTCAATTAAACCTCCTCCCTTGGTCCCCTAGGTTGTTTTTTTTTAATACAGCATTTCCTTTCATGTAATAGAAGTAGGGAAGTAAGACTTACGAAGTTCCCTGTTAAAACATAATGCCATTTTTAAGAACTGCTTTCTTTGTGTGTGTGTGTGTGTGTGTGTGTGTGTGTGTGTGTGTGTGTGTGTGTTGAGACAGGGTCTCACTAGTTGAAGTTGATCTTAAACAGCAGCCTTCCTGCCTCAGCCTCCCAAGTGCTGGGATGATAGATACATGCCACTACACTCAGCCAAGAACTGCATCTTGAGTTGCTTTTTGTATGTGAGTGACAAAAGTATGATTTTTTTTGGTCCGTCCACAGATCTCTTCATGACCAATATAGCACATTTATAAGATGACTAGGATCATGATATAATCCATGACCATGATCTAAATCAGTGACTAATCCTGACTGTCCTGGGAAGCTTTTAAAAAATGTTGATGGCCAGGCACAGTGGCACATGCCTATAGTCTCATCTACTGGAGAATCTGAGGTAGGAGGATCCCTTGAGCTCTGAAATTTGAGGCCAGCATGGACAAGAGGGATCTGATCTCAAAAAAGAAAGAAAGAAAGGTTGATACTTGGGCCCTCACTTCAGAGCTAATAAGCCAGAATATCAGGGTGATATACAGGCACAGTCCCCCCAACACACACACACACATACACCCCATACACTGTTTAACAAGGAGGAGACTAAAACTCAGAAAAGTTAAGTATACTGTTTGATTCAGGAAGCATAAAGAGAGCTGGGGGTCCAAACCTGATTCCCTTATAGCAAGTTCAGAGCACTACCACTCAGCTGTCACCCTAAGAGATTTACCAAAACTTTCATTTTCTTATGATAACTCTTTGTGGCTTTACTGGTAAAAATTAAACAAACAAACCCTCATAATCTGAACTCAAACTTTTTTGTTTTCCAGCCATCCATTTCAAGGCCAATATTCCATGTCAGACATGAAGTTAAGATTGTCACAGTAAGTACTTAGAAAAAATAAGAGGAGAATTCTTTTTTCTAAATTTATGCCACATGTTTTGTACTCATTAGGAATTTTGTTTCTCTACTTAATAAACTGGTGCTTCAAATAGTAACCAAATAAATATGTGCAAAACATTCTCTAGCTCAGTAATATGTGTGTTTCAGGGGCTGGTGATTTAGCTCAGCAGCATAAGCGCCTGCCTTGCAAGCAGGCAGTCGTGAGTTCGATCCCTGGTACCGATAAGAAGGAAAAAAAAAAAAAATATGTGTGTTTCAGGTAAAGACACTTCCATCCCATGGAAATGATATAAACTAATAGCAGGACTTCCCTGGATGAAGTGTCTTTAGCAAATCGTATCTTTTGAGAAGACTTAACCATACTTATGTCCTCCCCACTTTTTGATTCATCTGTATTTTTTTAGTCTATTCTGAAAATTCACACATATAAGAAGTTCATAAATTAGTTTTCATCACAAAAATTCAGCTTGTTAGTAATTCTGATTTGGGATGGTTATAGGGTGATTAATGTATATGTATGTATAATGTGAGGGTTTTTTGTTGTTGTTGTTGTTTTTGTTTTTAGTTGTATTAACACTTGTCTCTCTTATTCAGTTCTGTTCAGAATAGTGAACGTGGCAAAAAAATTGGAAACGCGATGGTTACAACCAGCCGGAATGTGGTACAAACAGGAAAAGCTGTTGGTAAGGCACGCCATTATCCAGCAACAGATTGCAGTCCTGCATAAGTATTTCTTCTTCTTTTATTTTCATTTTGTTTTTTGTTGTTTGTTGTTTTTTTGTTTGTGTTTTTTGTCTTTTTGAGGCATGGTTTTGCTATACCATTCTGGCTGGCCTTCAGCTTACTTTGTAGCCCACAAAGTAAGGACTCAAACTCGCAGCAATCCCTCTGCCTCAGCCTCCCGAGTGCTGGGATTACAGGCATGAGCCACCACACCCAGCTTGCATGTCTATTTCTATTCTCAGTATGTAACTGATGAAAGGATAAAGTTGTAGAAATTTGTGTATCACATAATAATGCAAGAGTTTTTTTAAAAAATCTTTGTCTTATTCAAAAAGTTATTGTGATATAGATATTGTCCAAGTTCAGCAGATTTCACGTATCTGATGGGTGTAGCCAAATATCTTGATCTCACTGTTCTGTTCCAAGAGTTGAAGCTTTCTGGGAATTTTGTCCCTATTCTTTGGGCTACACTCAGTTCTTTATACACAGCACACTCTCATAATAAAGTCAGCCAGAGGAATTGCTGTCTGCTAAGGTAGTGTCACACAATAAAGAAAAAACAAAACAGTTGATTTTTTTTTTAAAGATCAGTATTTATAATACTTCTATAAACTGATAAAGAAAAAGAGAGAAGCCACAAATGACCACTATTAAAAATGAAAAAGGGTCCAGCATGGTTGCATACGCCTGTAATTCCAGCACTTTGGAAGTTGAAGCAGGAGCTGAGGCAAGAAGATTGCTAAGTTGGCGGCTGATTTCAGCTACATAGTGTGTAGCTACATAGTGTGTACATAGTGCCCAGCCTGAACTATGTAACAAGTCCCTTCTCAAAAAAACAAAGAAAACCAAAGGGACATTAGTGCAGATCTTCAGGAAATTAAAATATATTAAAGGGATATTGTAAACAATTTTATGCCAATAAATTTGACAACATAGATAAAATAGAAAACTTACTTGAAAGACTCAAGTTACAAAACTGATGCAGTAAGAAATAGAAAATCTGTAAAGCTATATAATAAAATGGAATACAAGCCAGGAGTGGTGGATACCTATAATCCCAGCACTCAGGAGGCAGAGGCAGGAGAGGATTCCTGTGAGTTCGAAGCCAGCCAGGGCTACACAAGTGAGTTTAAGCCCAGCCTGTACTATATAGCTACACTCTGTCTCAAAAAAAAGAAAAAGAAATACAAAATTTTAAAACTTGCCATAATATTTTTAATTGGTTTAACAAACTAGGCACAATAAAAAATTAACAATAATGACATTAAAATGGAACCAGTATGCAAATACACTGTAATAAAAGTTATGTGAATGTGCTCTGCCTCAAAGGTTTTACACCTTCACCTCTTCACTGAAGGATCCCTTGACAGCTTCTCTTTGAAAATCCGAGTGGCCAGCACCGCGGCTCTTGCACTTTAGGGCTACTGTGAAGTGACATAAAGGTTACTGAGGCACACACTGCAGCACCTGATGGTCTGTATGATGACCAGACGACAGCCTGTGCCTCACAGGCAGCGCCATAGTCTGTACATGCTGCACAGGAGAGGACTCCATACGAGCAGGACAGGGCTGGGCAGAGCGAAATACCACTTGGAAATTATTTCTGGAGTTTTCCATTTAAAATTTTTTTTATACCAGGAGTAACTGAACCGGTAGAAAATGCAACCACAGATAAGGAAATACTACTGTACTTGGTTTTTAGGGATGGTGCTGCCAGTATTTAAACTCTTTAAGAACAGTTCTTCCATGTTCCCCTTTGTAACAGTATTGATTTGTTATGTAAATTCACATTGGCCTCAACTTTACCAGGGATCGAACATGTGCTTGCCAGGCAGGCACTTAATGCTACTGAGCTAAATCCCTGGCTGGCCTTAACTTTTGAGATGTTCTAGAGAACAAAACAGACCCGAGGCAGATAGACTACTGTATTTAGTGTATCAGTTTTAGATGCTAAAAGCAAATTTCTTTAAGACTGCTTAGCCACTGTCCCCGGTATAATTGGTACTGATTACCAGTGTAGTGTTTAAGGTGCAGAGATCATGTTTAACTTCTTTAGTCCAGATAATTCTCATGCACAGCCAGCATCACTAACACAGATAGATGAATACTTTCGGAGTGCTTCAAGGGGACTCCTACACCAAGAAACCATGCAGTTTCCTCTGGAAAGAGATTGTTTTGAAATGAGAAAATTCATTGTTTTGTTAACATACTGGTGTGTGAGTTACCATTTATTGATAAGCCTTCATCTTTCACAGTACTTAACAAGGTCAGATAGTTTTTTCCTTTATTTTCCACCAGGACAGTCAGTTGGAGGAGCTTTTTCCAGTGCAAAGACAGCTATGTCTTCGTGGCTTTCGACTTTTACCACTTCTACACCTCAGAGTCTCCCCGAGCCTCCTGACGGGAAGCCCTGAGCCATGACAGAAGCCACTTCACTTCCGTAGGTATAAATGCTCCTGGCCACCTGTGCCCCAGCCTCACCTTCCCCGGCCACAGAGCCGCAGCCAGGCCCTGGATGCCGAGCTGTTTACCTGCACAGTTGCACTGTCGGATGAACACCATCGGATACTGAAAAGACAAGGTCACAGGCACAGCAGGGTGGACTCTGGCTTGACCTTTAAATTGACTACTTTTCTTCTTTTCTGAGCCTAAAATGTGCAGCAAACCTTCCAATGAAGTCCTTAATTTCAGAGATTGTACATCTGTTTACTTTAGAGACATTTGTGTGTAAATTTTGTTGTTTCGCCTCTGAATAGATGCCCATTTTAATTTATATTTGCTAAAATTAAGTTATATTACTATTTTTAATTTCTCTAATGCTGGCTGTAAAATGTACTTATCAAGGTAAAGGGCTGTAAATCCAGCCATTATTGTTTTCCTAAGTTCTAGGATTTTTTTTTTTTTCTGTGTTTCCTATCCATAGAACACTCTGATCAGTTCCTTTCTTCCTAGAACTGCGCAAAATGGAGCAGGAGTACTGTGCATAGAGTGTCTGCTTTCAGGCAGTTGATCTGTTCTTTTCTAGTATGCTTGCTATGAGGCCGGTGCTCTCCTCCCCCTGTTGACTGTGCCACAGCAGGTGGACAGAGAAACAGCATGTGGACAGTCCCAGTGGTGAGTGGTTTGACTTGGGATAACCTGTGGTCAGGGCTTTCAAAGACCCATACATTAGTTCTGTCAACTCTAGCCATGTGTCAGTCTTTGCCAGAATTTTTGTTTGTCTGTTTGTTTGGTACCGGGGATCAAACTTATGACTTCACACTTATCAGTTAGGCGCTTAGGCCACTGAGCTAAATCCCTGGCTGCCAACATTTTTTAATTCAAAGTTGGTGCCTTCTTGTTCTTCACTTGAGTAGTTTCCCATCACTATTATCAGACCTACAGTTTCTTCTTCCTCTTCCTCATAAAGCTTTTCTAGGTACTTGGCCTTCCTGCTTCCCTAACTAAAAATCCTGCAAACAATCCTTGCCTCTTTCTAAAAGTATTTATAAAATAAAAGCATAAAAGGACTGGGGATTTAACTCAACAGTATAAGCAACTGCCTGGCAAGTGTGAGGTTGAGAGTTCAATCCCCAGTACCAAAAAAAAAAAAAAAATTGTGTGTGTGTGTGTGTGTGTACACATGTGTGTACATATGTGTATATTTATTTATACACACACACACTTACTAAGAAAGAAAGTCCATCATGTCTTTGCCAAGAAAGGCAAAATGATCCACAAAATTAAAGAGAAATCTTAGCTGGGGTGATGATATATACCTTTACTGCCAGCATTCTGGGAAGCTGGGCAACTTTGCAACTTGAGACTGTCTGAAAAATAAAAATAAAGACTGGAGATGTAGCCCAGTAGGGCTGCCCTAGGTTCAGTCCCCAGTGATATCCCAAAAACAGGGGAAAAAAATTTTAGCTCCCAATTAATAAACCAGAAAGCAGAAGCAGCAGACCACAGCCCTGTACTTTGTTACCTGTCTCCAGGAGGCCTGGGTTTGGCTTGCCACTTGCCACCCACATGCCCCTTGATGCTCTACAGCACTGGAGTTCACATGTTCCCATGCTGCTTTTCCAGGAGCCTGGGATGGACTTCTCAGAGCCTTGAGGAGCAGACTCCCTTTCAGCAGCAGGGGACTCTGGGAAACTCCTTTTCAGTTGACTTTTGTATTCTGTGAGGAGTATTGGGGAATTCAGGTGCCTGATTGAGGATGCTGGTTACATTTGTTTTATCCTGTATGAAATAGGTAATTATGAAGTAATCCTCTAAAGTCATGTGAAATAAACATGTGACCTAATCTAAATATCTAAGTTTCCTAATTTGAATTTGAACACAAGTCCAGTGAACCCAAAAGCATACTTCTTCTGTTTGAGCGTAATAATTTGAAAGCTCAGCAAAGATACACTGAAGGACACAGTATGAAAACTCCATTGATTTGCTCCATCCTGGAAAGTTAATGTCAAGAAGTATTATTTGAATGCCAGTCGTGGCACATGCCTGTAATCCCAGCATTTGGGAGGCTGAGGCGGGAGGATCACTGTAAGTTCAAGGCAGCCTGTACTACATAGTGAGATCCTGTTTCAGAATAACCAAACCAAAACAACAAGAAAAATATTTGAAAACAGGAAAGTAATAGCAGACAATACCTTGAAGGGTTCTGTATAGGATTGTACTGAGACTGTCTCATCTGAAGGCCACACCACATGTTGGAGTATAATACTGTGTCCCACTGTGGTGGTCACCCACCTGGTGCCAGCAGTTTGCTGTATGAGTTGCCTAGTGCTCTAGGAGGGATCAGCAAGATGCTGAGTGCTGTTCTGCTGGTGTCAGACTTGCATGTTAGGGGTGGGTTCCTATCTCTTATTCAGAAGCAGCTTACAGATAGTTTTTAATCCACTGACATAAAGCCACATGAAATTACATTTTGCTCACTGGTTTCCCATTTGAATGTGTATTTTAATTGAGCCTTCTACTAATCTTTCTGGTTTAATTGTAAAGTTGGCACTTAATTGACTTTCAACCTAAAATGAACATCTCAAAAGATAAAAATGATGTCAGAGGCCTTACCTGTGCTTCCTTCTGGTTTCTGGATGATGGAGGCCAGGACAGGACGCCTGGCACTGGCTATGAACCCACAGGCCTCAGGCTTGCTTTCCAGCCGCACCAAGTGGCAAGCCAGAGGCAGTGCCTCCCTCCAAATAATGGCTGTGCAGCTCCACAGTTGGTCCTGGCCATCTTCTGATAGACCAGACAGGTGGGTCTGTTGGTACTGCACTTTTGCAGTGACATTAGCCAGCTTTTGCAGGTAGGCATGCACATAGAGGAATCTGCATCCTATTGGTAGCTTCCCTGCTGTTCAGATAACTTAAGACTAGTATTTTTTTAAAAAACTGGTACATATATTCACTTAGGCCTTGTAATGACATGGCATAGATAAGGAAGACAGTGGTAAAGCTACAGGTATGGAGTAGAGGAATAGAGAAAGTCACATGTCACAAAGGCTTCGAATGACTTTGCATATGTATTTGGCTGATATGACCAGTGTAGAATAGTTGTCCCCAAATCCATTGCTGACTCACTGGCTCCCAAGCCCTAAAACAATTCTCATGGACTTTTGCTTTAAGTCACAGCATCTATTTTTCTTTGTCAGCCAACCAGTGTGAATGATGTCACTTCCTCAGGCTTCTGCTTTCCAAACTCTGTAACTAAGCATTTAATGTTTGTAGACTTCCTTAGGAAAGCCACAGTAAAGGCAAATTAGGAAGAGAACGAAAGAGAAGTTGTTTTGTGGCTGAGGAAGAGGTATTTAAAATCTGAATGAAATATTTTGAGAGCAGTATTTAATCTGTTGAGAGTTAAAAGAATTCTTTTAGAAAGAAGTTTGAATTTTAATCTGCTAGCTTCAGGTTTCTAAATGAAGCTATAGTGTTACCTCCCTGGCAGGTAGGTTTTGCTAATGTTTTATATTCTGTGGGAAAAAGTTTTATGAGAGTTATTCTCAATTGTCCTTTTCTAGCCAGTGCTGGTCGGGAGCCTCTTGGCTGTGTGGGGCTGACCGATGTCCTTGTCCTTAACCACAATCACCTGTGTGGCGGTAGCAGCTGCTGAGTGTGGCCTGGTACTGTTAGGAGAGTTGGCTGGCTGGCACTGCTGTTTGCATGCATTCTCTATTCAATGGAGGCACACTGTTCGCAACGTCCCACCCAGTCCCTTGGTCACCTTTCAGCATGATAAGGATGCTGTCCTGATCCCTTAAGATGGCTGTCATTCCACATAGCAGCACGTGTGCTAGAAATCTCCTCATTCCAAGTCTTCAGACTTCACAGCATTGGAATTGCTTTTTGATAATTTCCAACATCCCAAAGACAAAAGGAATGTGCATTTTATTCTTTTTGTATCTATAACTTCATACACACAACTTCCTGCATTCATTGTGAAGGAGACAGGAGCTGCCTTGTGTGGTGGCTCCACCTTAAAGGTTGTGCATGACTAAAGGGTTGGGTATATTTTGTAAACTTCTAAATACATTTGTATTTCTGTGCTGTTCAAAAGTTTACCTTTTTACTTATACTAATTAATGATATAGAAGCTATATATTTAAATCATGGAAATTTGGGGAGTTTCCCCAGTCTTGTTTTTTTTTATCAGCTTCTCGTAGTATGCTGCTCAAATTTTTTTATGTGCAATATAAACATTTGAACATTTTGGTCAGGTACTGAGCCAGAATAGGTCATGGAAGTTTTCAGAAAGCTTCTGTGCTTAAATATTTTGTCGTTTTCATGAAATACTAGTATTTTATAGCTGGAAAAGTAAGAGCAAGACTTACGTGTTTCAAGCCACTTGATCATCAGTGCCTAAATAGGAAGCATATGACCAGTGAGTTGATGAAGGCACTTAGTGGTTACAGAACTATAGTTTAAAAAAATTGAGTTTCAAGGCTTTCTACAAATGGTCTAAGAAATGTTAGTTGTGGTACATGTTTTGATCAGAAAAGTAGTTTTGGTTTTTTGCTCTAGGAGTTTTATAATTTGTGTTCTTCTCATTAAGAGTTTAAATTACAGATGACATTTAATGATACTGAATTGTAAAACTTCTATTGTATCTTTAAGAAAAAAAGAATAAAATTATTCTCTGTCCTGCATGCACTTGTACTCAACCAGTCCTTCTTAATGGGCCCTGCATGGTTTGTGGTGATTTGGGGCCTACTTCGCAATCAGACAGCAGTGTCAGCTTCAATAAGCTACGCACAGATGAATTGAAGGACTCACTGCTTGGGGAGTATCTACTGACATTGCTTTCATTGTGCCTTGGCTTTGGAGATGGCCATCTCCCCAAGAAGCCCCATAGCTCCTGTGGATCGGAGATCGCGGTGCTGCAGGAAGTGTGGAAGGAATTGCTCCTCACGCAGCATCTCACACACCACTGACAGCACGGAAAGTCAGGGGTCTCCCTCATGGCAGCCCCGGCACCTCCATGAGAACTCTAGCATGTTTTCATACTTATTCCACACACCATTGGTTCTCTTGCAACTATCTGCAAAACAGGATTTAGTGCAAGAGGCAAACACAAGTCTTTGGTGGCCTCCGGAAATAAGCTCAAGTCCCTAGTGTTCTTTGATGGAGGTGATGAGAGCCCTGGAGCTGAGGAGGTGACATGAGGACAGTAGAGCTTCACCCACCAGATCTTACTTTTCCTGATGACCTGCTCAGGCTGGGTCCCTGTCACTAGTAAGGAAGCACTGCTTGCTCTTGCTCTGAACTAACAGCATCCGGAAGGCCTTGACTGTGGTGCCAAACCTTCAAAGCCAAATGCCCCAGTGGAAGGCAATCTAGAGTCAGGGAGGCAAGTGTCACAGGACTGGCCTGTCCAGCTTCACAGCAGCCAGTCATCACTCCGTGCCTGCCTACGGACAGGCTCTTGGTGTCAGCCCCAGGGAGGAACCGGGGCAGGAAATGAGATGGTTGTGTTCTTTGTCTTGATGAGCACCTGCCTTTGGAACCACTTCCATCAAAACAAGACCCAAAAATTAGGATTCAGATTATTCTTTTACATCCCTTATGGAGAATTGGTACATGTATCTAATACATCCTAATTCTTTTATCCTCTTTGTTCCCCTCCTTCCTCTTGACACTCTTCCCATTCTTATTACCTTTTATTTCACCATTTATTCCTATCTTGAGTTTCTCATAATACAAGAAACCATGTGAAATTTTAGCATATGCCTCTGATTACATGTAACATAATCTCAGGGTGCATCCATTTTCCTATAAATGACAAGTTTCTCTTTTTGTGTGGGGAAAAGGTTTGTTTGTTTTTGAGGCAGGGTCTCACCATGCAGTTCAAGCTGGCCTTGAGCTCACTTTGTGTCCCAGGCTGGTCTTAACTCACAATAATCATCCTCTCTCCATCTCCCCAGTGCTGGGATTACAAGCATGCACCACCACACCTGGTCTTTGTTGCTTTTTGAAACAGGGTCTTATTCTATAATTCAGGCTGGTCTTGAACTCGTGGAACCAAAGCTGGCTTTAAACTCACAGCCTTCTGAATGCTGAGATTACAGGCATGTGCCAACACACAAATGTATCCCTTATGGCAGAGTCTTTATCCATTTACTTATTGCTGAGCATAAAAGCTGCTTCCAAGATTTAGCTGTTCTAAATTGTGCTGCTACATAGGTGTAAATATAATACCTTTGTATTACATTCTGTAATAGGATCACTGATACCATGTCTAACTCTTTGGGGAGGATTCCTAGCAAGGGGAAAGCCGAGTGAAATAGAATTCTAATTTCAGTTCTTTGAGGAATCTCCACACTGATTTCTGTAGTGATGGTGCTAGTTCATATTCTCACTTAAAATGTAGAGGTTTCCTTTTGCCTCTCAGCCTCAGCAGCATCTGTTATTATTTGATTTCTTGATAATGGCTGTTCTTTCTGGAGTAAGACTGAGTTTCAGTGTTATATTCTAGGACTGCTGTCATTGTTTCCTAGAAGTTCTGTTCTGTTTAATTTCCATTGCTCTAGAGGTTAGAGATGTGAACATTTTTCATGTACTTATAGGCCATTTGTTCTTTGTCCTCTGAGAAGCATCTGTTCATTTCACTTGCCCATTGTTTGGCTCTTTTTTGGAGGGAGTTTTTTTTAGTTCTTTCATCTAGATATTAGTCCTTTGAGGACTAGATGGAAAAATGTTTTCCCATTTTATAGGTTGTTTATTTTGCTGTGCAGAAGCCTTTTAATTTAATATAATCACATTTGTTGGTTCTCAGGATTATTTCTTGACCAAGGTTTTGTTCAGAAAATCCTTGCCTATACCTGTGACTTATTTTATCTCTGTA
Source organism: Cavia porcellus (assembly GCF_034190915.1). NCBI lineage: Eukaryota > Metazoa > Chordata > Mammalia > Rodentia > Caviidae > Cavia > Cavia porcellus. Next base: position 20,181,352 of record NW_026947506.1, read on the forward strand.
AAGATTCATTTCTATTTTAACATTTAAATCTGTAATCAATTTTTTTATTTTAAAAAGAATAAAACCTAACAAAGTAAAACAGAATAAAGCCAGTCAGTAGTTCAGGGATTTAGCTCAGCAGTGTAAGCACCTGCCTGGCAAGTGCGAGGTCCAGAGTTTGATCCCTGATACCAAAAAAAAAAAAAAAAAAAAAGCCAGTCAAAACAGTGAAACTGATAGACTTCAAAGCAAGATAATAGGAAGTTAGCAATGGCTGCCATGATATATCTTGCTATCTTCATCACAGTTGTCTATACCATCAGACATAGTAAAATCAAATAAAACAATAAAACCAAAGAACATCGAGTAAAACAAAATGATACACTGGAACAAAACATTGCGCATCTCCTGCAATCAATTTTAGCTAAGTTTAATATATGATAAGCAATCAGGGTCTAGATTCAACCTTCTGCACATAAATATCCTGTTTTCCTAGCACCATTTATTTATTTTTTTCTTCAGATTTTTTACTACATTTTAGATACACATAATGATCACATTCATCCTAGAGAATTTGTGCTTGTTTTTCCTGATTCCCCTACCCTCCTTTCAACTCCTCCTGTCCCCTCCCTATTCACAGAAAGCTTTGTTTCCGTCTTTTCTCACCTTTTTTTTACTTTTCCCTCTCCCCGCCCATTTCTCCCCATTTGAACATTTTCTTACCATTTCACAATATCTAATACACATTTTAGAAATGCAAAATAAAAGCACACTGACATTCCATCTCACTCCAGAAAGAATGGCCAGAATCTAGAAAACTACCAACGAATGCTGGAGGGGCTGTGGGGAAAAAGAAACTTTCCTGCACTGTTGGTGGGAGTGTAGACTGGTGCAACCATTGTGGAGGTCAGTCTGGAAGTTCCTTAAAAAGCTGGGATTGGAAATTCCAATTGACCCAGCTATTCACTTCTGGGCATATTCCCAGAAGAACTGAAAACATGATTCTGCAGTGATACATGTGCACCCATGTTTGTAGCAGCACAATTTGGTCTAATTACACCTTCAGTTTCTCACACCAGAGAAACAGTGCAATATTTGCACTTGGTGTCCGATTTATTTCACTTAATAGCAGCACCATTTATTAAAGATGCTGTCGTTCCTCCCGTGTGTGTTTTTGGCCCCTTTGTCAAAGATCAAATAGTGAATGTCTGTGGGGTTGTTTCTGTTTCCTCTTGTTTTGTTCCACTGATTCGCATGTCTGTGTTTATGTCAGTACCGTGCTAATTTTCACTTCAGATCCAGGATTGTGATACCTCCCCCTTTCTCTTGTTACCCAGGGTTGGTTTTGCTATTCTAAGTCTCTTCTGGTTTTTTATGAATTTTAGAGCTGTTTTCTCCAATTCTGTGAAGAATGCTGTTGGTATTTTGATTGACATTGAGTTTTGGAAGTAAGTCCATTTTGACTATATCGTGTCTGCCTACCCAGAGATAGAGGATGTGTTTCCATTTACTGATGTCCTCTTTGATCTCCTTTTTCATAGTACTATACGTTTTGTTCTAGAGGTCTTTCACTTCCTTAGGTTAATTCTTAAAGTATTTAATTTTCTTGGTGCCACTGGGAATGGTATTTTGTTTCCTTATTTCTTTCTCAGTGAGCTCACTCTTGGCATACAGAAGAGCTGTTAATTTTGTGTGGGTTTTTTTTGTATCTCACTATATTGCTAAAACGGATTATTCAAGAAGTCTTTTGGAGAATTTTGGGGGGAGTCTTCTATGCAGAGGATCATGTCATCTGCAAAAAATAATAATTTAGTCAGGCATAGTGGCACACGCCTTAATAGCAGCATTTGGGAGGCTCAAGAAGGAAAATCATTGTGAGTTCAAGTCCAGCTTGATCTGCATAGTGAGACCCTATCTCAAAATACAAACAATAACAATAATAATAATTTGACTTCTTCCTTTCCTGTATGTATTCTTTTCTATTTCTTGTCTAATTGCTGTTGCCAGTGTCTAGTGCTATGTTAAGCAGCAGTGGTGATAGTGGACATCCTTGTCTTTTTCCTGATTTTAAAGGGAAAGTTTTTGGCTTTTCTCTATTTAATATGACCTTTGTAGTAGGTTGGTCATAGACAGCCTTATCAGATTGAAATAAGATCCTGCTATACCTATTTTCTTCAGTGTTTTTGTCATGAATAAATGTTGGATTTTGTCGAAGTTGTTTTTCTCATCTGTTGAAGTGATCATGTGATTTTTATGCTTGCTTTTCTTATCTAATGTATTATATTTATTGATTTACATATAGTAAACAATCCTTGCATCACTGGAATGAAGCATAGTTGGTCATGGTGTGTGTCTTTTTAATGATTTGCTGAATTCTGGTTGTCAGTATCTTCTTGAGGGTTTTGGAGGGGGTCATTTGTTTGTTTGGGGCTTGGGGGGGTACCAGGAATTGAACTCAAGACCTTGCACTTGCCAGGCAAGTGCTTAATGCCACTCAGCAAAATCCGCAGCCCCTTCTTGAGGATTTTTGTTATTATATTCATTATAGAGTTGACATGTAGTTCACATTTTTGGTTGGATCCTTGTCTGGTTTTGGAATCAAGGAAATGGTAGCTTCCAGGAATGACTTTGCAAAGTATTAATGTTAGATCTTCTCTGCCTTTTTGTAGAATATTACTGTTTCAATTTCATTTCCTGTTATTGGATTATTTAAGATTTTTATATCTTCTTGATTCAGTTTTGGTAATTCATATATATATGAATTTATTTCTTATGAATTCTCCAGTTTACTGATATACAAATTTGTGAAGTAGTTGCTAATAATCTTAAAAATCACAACAGCATTCTCCATTGTGACTTGATCTTTTTCATTTCTAATTGTATGAATTTGGATCTTTTCTGTTTGGGGGGGTTTAGGGAGGTTGTTTGTTGTTTTTTGATGAAATTGGGGGATTGTTTTGATTCATTTTTTAGTCTCATTTTCATTCATTTTTTATCGAACCATTATAATTTCCTTCCTTGTACTAGCTTTGGGTTTGAGTTTTTCTTGTCTTTCTAGGACCTTGAGGTTTCCATTTACTGATAGAAACCTAACCTAACCACAGTTAGATTATTTGTTTGGGCTTGCTGTTTTTCTTACATGGACATTGACCACTATAAACTTCTCTCTTAGCACTGCTTTCATTGTTTCCTACAAGTTCTGGTATGTTGCACTGGCATTATCATTTAGCTCTGAAAACTGTCTTTATTTCTTCCTTGATTTCTTCTATAACATATTGATCATTTAAACGCATATTAATTTCCATGCATTTACTTGATTTTTGTTTTCTCTTGCCATTGATTTCTAGTTTCATTTCGTTATGATCTAATAATTCACGGTATAATTTAGTTATTTTACATTTATTTAAGTGTGCTTTACTGAGCTATTTGATCTATTTGAGAGAAAGTTACACATGCTGCTGAGAAGAATGTGTTTTCTGTTGTTGCTGAGTGGAATACTGTAGATATCTGTTAAGTCCATTTGTTCAAAGGTTTTGTTCAACCACAATTATTTCCTAGTCGATTTATTTATTTTTGGGGGGAAGCCTCGTTAATCTGTTTTTGACTGTGAGATATTGAGGCCCCCCAGTATAGTGTTCATGTCTGCCTATTCTTTTTATGTCCAAAAGCACTTACTTTATGAAGTTGGGTATGTCATTGTTTTATGTATACTTTGTCATTGTTAGCTTTTCCTGTTGAGTTGTTCCCTTAACTAATATGAAGTGCTGTTATTTACAGACTAACATAAAGTGATCTTGTTTGCCTCTTCTGATCAGTTGTGGCTTACAGTCCACTTTGAAAATAGGATAGTGACACCTTTTTTGTGTGTTCCCGTTGCATGGAATATTGTTTTTCATCGTTTGATTTTTAGTCTGTGAATTGCCTTTAGAGTTGAATATGCTTCTTGTATACAGCATACTATTGGATTTCGTTTCTTGATCCATTCTGTGAATCTGTCTTTGATTATGAAACTGAGGCCGTCCATCTATGACAAACCAACAGCCAGCATCATATTAAATGGCCAAAAACTGAGGACCTTTATCTTAAAATCAGGCACAAGACAAGGATTCCCTTATCACCACTCCTATTCAATATAATACTGGAAATACTAGCCAGAGCAATTAGACGAGAGAAATAAAAGGGGTAAAGATAGGAAAAGAAGAAGTTAAATTATCATTATTCGCAGATGACATGATACTCTACATAGAAGACCCCCAAAACTCCATTTAAAGACTCCTGGATATAATAAATAAATTCAGCAATATAGCTGGGTACAAAATCAATACACAAAAATCAATAGCATTTCTATACACTAACAACAAAATCAGAGAGAGAGAAAGGAAGACACACCCTTCACATTAGCATCCAAAAAAATGAAATATTTAGGAATTAATCTCACAAAAGAAATAAAGATCTATACAGGGAAAATGATAACACCCTGAAAAAAGGAATTGAAGATGATCTCAGAAAATGGAAAGACATACCGTGTTCATGGATAGGAAGAATAAATGTGAAAATGGCCATCCTCCCAAAACCGTTATACAGATTCAATGCAATCCCAATGAAAAGACCCTCAACATACCTCATAGATCTAGAGAAATCACTCCTAAAATTCATCTGGACAGAAAAGACCTAGAATAGCAAAGGCAATTCTAAGCAGCAAAGGCAAGGCAGTAGGCATCACAATCCCTGAGTTGAAGTTATACTACAGAGCTATTGTAATAAAATCAACATGGTACTGGAATAAAAACAGATCTGAAGATCAATGGAATAGATTAGAAGATACAACCACAACTACCAACACACTCAACCACCTTATCTTTGATAAAGGGGCCAAACATGTTCACTGGAAAAACGACAGTTTCTTTAATAATTGGTGCTGGAAAAACTGGCTCTCCATATGCTGAAAACTAAAACTAGACCCATGCCTGTCACTATGTACTAAACTAAAATCTGAATGGATCAAAGATCCGAATATTAAACACTAAATCTGTTGGAAGACAAATTAGGTAAAAATCTTGAAGACATAGAAGTAGGTAGAGAATTCATGAACAGGAATCAAACTGCACGGGAAATACTTCCCAGAATCAATAACTAGTTTTTTGGTTTTTTTTTTTTTTTTATCAGTACCGGGGATCGAACTCACAACCACCTGCTTGCAAGGCAGGTACTTATGCTGCTGAGCTAAATCCCCAGCCCCCAGAATCAATAACTAGGATCATGTTTTATTAAAAGTTTCTGCATGTCAAAAGAAATCTCCAGCATAGTGAAAAGAAAACCCACAAACTGGGAAAAAATCTTAGTGAACTGTCCCTCAGACAAAGGACTTCTGTCTAAAACATATAAAGAATTAATAAAAAAAAAAAAATCAGACCCCCGAAATTCAGAGACCCAATCCAAAAATGGGCATCTGAGATGAATACACAGTTCTCAGATGAAGAAATACAAACGGCAAATAAATACATGAAAAAATGTTCATCATCATTGGTCATTAGAGAAATGCAAATTAAAACAACACTGAGATTCCATCTCACTCCAGAAAGAATGGCCAGGATCAAGAAAACTACCAACAACAAATGCTGGAGAGGCTGTGGAGAAAAAGGAACTCTCCTGCACTCTTGGTGGGAGTGTAGACTGGTGCGAACAATGTGGAGATCAGTCTGGAGATTTCTCAAAAAGCTGGGATTGGAAGTCCCATTCCACCCAACTATTCCACTTTTAGGTATATTCCCAGAAAAACTGAAAACATCATACTATAGTGATATATGTGCACCCATGTTTATAGCAGCACAATTTGTAATAGCCAGATCTTGGGAACAACGTAAGTGTCCATCAACTGAGGAATGGGTAAAAAATTTGTGGTATTTTTATACAATGGAGTACTATTTAGCTATACATTGAGATATTTATAAATAAATGGACGCAACTTGAGACCATACTCATAAGCGAAATGAATCAAACTCACATGTATAAATACTGTATAGTCTCCCTAGTGTAAGAAATGGTAATTGTATATAAGAGTTTATGGTAATGATGATTCCCCATTACATTGCTTTGAAGCCTTATAATGTTTGCATTCATTAGTCAGAATGGTTTCATCCCTGTTTGTTTGACTTTATTATTTGTGATGGTATGAACAGCTATTTTGAAGAAAATAAGACATTATAATAGCCAGGGCTGATTTACTATCATCTTGCTTTGAGGTCCTACCATGCTTTTGTTCTTCTATTTCCATTGGTTCTATCATATTGTATATTACTGGATTTTATTATGTGTGACAGTATATACAAACTTTCTATGGAAAATGAGATAATAGAGTAGCCATTGTTCATTCTCTGTTATTTGGTTCTGAATGCCCCGTAATACTTTCATTCTTTTGAATGGTTTTATACTATTTTGTTATGTTTGATACTATCGTATATGAAGTTATGCTCAGCTATTTCAAAGAAAGAGATATTATGGTAGTTACTGTTATTTACAGGTTGTCTTGTGAAATACTGTGTTGCTTATGTTGTTCTGTTCTGATCTGTTTTGTTATATCCTGTTTTGTCTTAATCTCTTTAAAATAAAAATAAAAAAAGAAACTGAGGCCGTCCACATGCAAAGTTACTACTGCTCTGTACTGACTCATTCATGTCCTTGCTTTATTTTTCTGTTGCTGATTCCCTTTCTTTCCCTTCTACTTAACGTCTCACCATAACAGGTGTATTCATTTTATTACAGCTTTTGAAACCTTTAACTTCAGTGTCATTCTTTAGGGCATCCTTGAGAATTTTTCAAAGTGCCGGCTTGGTGGTCTTGAATATCTTTAGGTGCTTTTTATCATGAAACTGTCTTATTTCTCCCATTTTCTGAGGTATTTTTGCAGGCTACATCAATGTGGTTTGGAAATCCTTTTATTTTAGGACTTCAAACACTTCAAGCTTTCCTGGCCTTTAAAGTTTCCATTGAGAAGTCTGCTGTAATTCTTATGAGTTTACCTTTATAAGTTATTTGTTGCTGCCTGGCATGGTGTAATCTCTGCTGTAATCGCAGCATTTGGAAGGCTGAGGCAGGAGGATTAATGTGAGTTTGAGGCCAGCCTGGCCTATGTGAGTTCAAGCCATCCTGAACTGCATAGCAAAATCTTATCTCAAAAAGAAAAAAGACTAAGTTATTTGTTGCTTTTCTCTGACTTTTTATGTTATTTGTGCCATCTTCTAGTTTTTACTAATTCCAGTTAATCTTAGATTAGTCCAGCTGTCAGATCCACTTCTCATTTTCAGTCTGGCCTCACATTGGTCACTTCTGTCCCCAGATTTTTAATAAAAATTTTAATTGAATTTCTATTTGGGGCCTTTTTATAGATTCTAATTCTTTTTTTGAGACACTATGTAGTTCAGGCTGCTCTTGAACTCACTGTATATCCCAGGCTGGCCTTGAGTTTGTGGTGCTCCTCCTGCCTCTGACTCCTGAGTGCTGGGATTTGGGACGTGGACTACCACACCATTGTGCTGATCATTTACGTTTTGTATTGTTTTGTTAGCTCATCTAGCTTTTTATTATTGTCTTCTATAGACACTCCATTTTGTTTACTAGGCCCTTTATCTGTTTCGTTGTATTTTTTGTGAGTTTGCGAAGCACCTTACTAATCCATTTTGTTATTTCTGTTATCCTTCCAAATAATTCAGCTATGCAGGCTTTTCCTTGCCTCCCCTTCAGTGCCCCACAGATCAGCTTTGGGGGAGCTAGGAGATTTTGGAGGCATTTTGTTGGTTTGTCTTCTCATGGGTTTTCTTTTGGGGGGCTTTTGTTGTTGGGAAGGGTTCTGATTACAGTAGAAGTACTGTGACGCCCTCTCTAGTTAATACCCACTTCTCAGCATTGCAATCTGGGTGTGCCAACTATTGGCCTTTGACTCTGTCCCAGGATCTGACCACTTGTTTATTTGGGAGATCAGGTTGCAGCTTATGTGGTCTAGTACCCAGTTCTTTGGGAACGGGCCATGGTACTGGGCATGACACCAAGCCAATCCCAATATTGGCATCTCAAGAAAACCAACTAATAGTGACAAGTATGTCACATTGACTATAGTCATAAAATCAGCAACAGTGACAGCTTTTAAAGACCAACTAGATATTGACACACTCTAAAAACCAATAATGTACCACCCTTAACCATAGAGTAAACCTACAGTTATAATGGTAAGACTAATACAGACATACAATAAATATCTACTAAATGTAACAACTTTACTTCCACTAAAAATAGATCGATATTCAACAGTCATAGCATTAAGTTATCTAGCTATCTAAAGATTCACAAAGCTGGGGCTGGGGATTTAGCTCAGCGGCATAAGCGCCTGCCTTGCAAGCAGGCAGTCGTGTGAGTTCGATCCCCGGGACCGATAAAAAGGAAAAGGACAAAAAATAAAAAATTCACAAAGCTTAACAATTATGCTAATAAAGGTAGAGAGGTTGGTGAGCAAGAGAATAAAAAAATAAAAGTTGTCAGTGGCACAAGTACCTGCCTGACAAGCATGAGTTCTTGTTGGAAAAAGGTCAGAACAAAGTGAACAGAAAAAAGAAAAATACAGGAATTTTTTTTTAAAGTTCAAGGGGGAAAAGAAAAAAGGCAAAGAAAAAGCCCCTAGTCCCTAAAAACTGATGAAGAAAAGCAAGAACAAATTTTAAAATTGAGGTAACAAAAAAATCCTCTAAGTAGTTTCTTTCCAAGAAGCCATTCCTGGTTGTCTTGGCCCAGCTTTTGAACCTGTCGGCTTGTGAGTTAAGGTGCCATCTCATCCCCAGAGGTCCCTGTGTCCATTCACCCGACTGTGGCAGCCATCCACGCGGAGACGTGTCCTTGCTCACATTGGTAATAGGGAAAGCAGCTCTCAGACGTTGTTAAAGGCACTGTGTGTGTTTTATCACTGAACTGGGCTGCACTCCTGATGCGCAGAGATACAGACTGAGAATTAACAAGTCACAAAGCCATTTGATTAAGTGTTGGTCATGGCTGACGCTGAGTGATGGATACATCTGACTCTGTTAGACTGTCCTGTGTGTTTGGGAACTTTCTATAGTGAGGAGTTAAAAACTCATTAGCCATTAAATGACTTTGAAGCTAATGAAAGAGACACTATTTACCACCCAGTAGACCCTGATTGCCCCATGTGAGAATCCACACTTAATTTTGTAGCTTCTTTTTCCCTGGTTCCCCGACCTCCAAAAGCCCCTTCACCAACTAAACATTATCATTGTGCTGTGGCTTCCATGCGTTTCTAGTTTGGGGAGCATGATTGAGAAAACCTGTAACACACAATAATCAGAGACCCAGCTCCAGCTGTTTGCCCTCCTTGAAGTTTTCCTGGGCTGTTCTGAGTCCTGGATTCAGCATTTATGGAGCAGTACACAGAGGTGCTTCCTTGTCTTGCAGATTTACAATCAGTAGCGCTATTGTAAAGCGCTGGAGAGCTAGCTCTGTGCTAAAGTTCCTGTCCGGCATGCACAAGGCCCTGCTGCAAAAACAAACAAACAAAAAAAACCTTGTGAGGAAAATGGGCCACCCCTAGGGTGCCCATCTTAGGTAGGTATTTTGTAATTTTGTAATAATAGTTTGCTTTGGTGTTTTTTTTTTTTTTTTTTTTTTTGCTTGTTGTTTTTGTTTTTAGCTTCTTGATAGGGTTTCACTGTGTAGTTAAAGTTGGCCTTGAACTCGCTATGCGTGTAGTTCAGCCTGGCCTAGAACTTGTGGCGATCCTCTTGCCTCAGCCTCCCAGGTGTGGCCTTCCAGGTGAGAGCCGCCACACCTAGCTATAATGACTTCTTCATATGATTTCTCTGTATGGATCCCAACATTGTAGTTTCATTTTGCCTGGTTTTAAACTTGTGTACATTAAGTCACACCACTGGTCTGATGTCCTTGTCTGCTTGATGTTGGGTTTGGGGAGCTTGTCCTCATTGTCCATGGGCAGCTCTGTCCACTGTAGCCAGGATGGCCGCTGACATGCACAGCAGGGCTGTCCTGGCCCTTCCTGTACACTGACTCACTACACTTGAACACATCTCCCCAGGAGCAGATGTGGGTGGCACCCCCAGCTCCTGGGAAGGGGCCCATCATTGCCAGTTCGTGCCACTGTGTTAAACTCTCCCACTGTCCCACCTAGCTTCCAATGTTTGGTGCCATCATATTCATAAATTTCTGCCAGTCTGGGGTATGTTTCATTGCATGTTTTCATTTCATTTGTATTCAGTCCCTGAGTACAAATAAGGCTGGAGACTTTCTTAACCATTCAGATCCCCGATTTTGCAAAATGCCTGTTGAAGTCTTTTACCCATTTTTCTGTCTAGTTGTCTGCTTCTCATTTGTAAGAGTTTATATGCACATACACTGTCTTAATCTGTGTTGCTATTTCAAAATATGAGAAGCACTAGTTTACAAGACTGACCTTTATTTCTCACTGTTCTGCAGGCTCAGGGTCTGAGATCAAGGCCCCAGCGGGTTCAGTGTCTGCTGAGGGCTGGGTCTCCTCTTCCAAGGTGCCACCTCACAGGGGTCCTCCCATGGTGGCAGGAGCAGAGGGCATGAAAGGGGGACTAAACTCCCTTTGTCAAGCCTTTTTAAAAGGTACCTAATCTGCTCACCTAAGCCACGATAAAACCACAATACAATGTGCCCCTCTAAAGTTTTTTTTTTTTTTTATATTTGGTGGGGAGTTTGGTACCAGAAATCAAACTCAAGACCTCATGCTTTCAATGCAGGGGCTGCACCGCTGAGCTAAATCCTCAGCCCCAGTGCCTGCATGTTTAAATATGTATGTATCTGAATACACAGATTTAACAATTATGTATGTGGCCAGTATGCCGTTCTGTACTTGTCTTTATTCTTTGTGATGTCTTTTGGTACAGAGAACCCACAGGGACAAGTAGGTGTCTCCTTAACAGGGAGTACATCAGGGCCTAAACACCAGAGCTTGGGGTGAGGGAGGCCAGAGCAGAAGCAGAGCTGTGACGGGACCAGATCTCTGGGAACAGCAGGCACAGACTTGGACAGAGTGATGCAGGGGCATCAAGTGCATGGCCAAGAGGACAGGGCGAGTGGGAGCCAGGGCAGAACAAGAACCCGCTGCCTTTCGGGAGAATGTGCTTAGTGTGCAAGGGGGCAGGGAGACCTGGAAGGATTTCCCAGGACAAGAGACCTCTAACAAAGTTCATAGTCACATACCTGGACGGCTTCCAACTTAACTCACAGAAGTGTTTCTGCAGCTGTTCCGCTGTAGTCAGGATTCTAGTGCTTGACATCACCGGAGAAGTTCAGAAGCAACCTCTCCGTGGAGAGGAAGCAGAATTGTATACAGAGTAGAGAAGATCAACTGTGTGACAACCTGATGTAATAAAAATCTGTTTAAAGTTTTTTTTAAGAAGTTCATTCAGGAGCTAGGGACCACCTCCTTTCCCTGCCTCAGCTGCGAACTCAAGTGCTTCTCCACTGCCTTCTCTCACTCAGCTCAGGCCTTGTCACTAGCCCAGCTCCACAGCATCCCAGAGACCTTACATCACCTGAGCCCAGAACATCTCGAGCCCAAAAACAAAACTCCAGCGGTGCAACCCTCAGTCATGACTCCATGCTGGGAGCACACGGCTTCCTGTGTTCTCGGTCACAGCAGGGTGGCTGTGAGCAGGGGGACATCAGCCTTGGGACACTTGCGCAGGTGACTCAGTTGCCCTGTGGTGCAGCAGAGGTGCCAGACATGTGCAGCACTGCCACAAAGCCAACGCGTTTACACTGGAAGGAAACGCTTTCTTCATGTACTTTACAAGCAGGAAGGGGACAGTTGATCATACAAAAAACCCATCTGCACCTAACATAGATTGTCAGGTATAATCCCCAACCCAGGGGGTTTTTCTGGTAAGATTTGGATTTGTACTTGCTCCAGGGAAAAGTTAGGACAGAAAGAGGACAAAGAATGTGAGAAGTCGCCTTTCCACCCACCTGGCCAGTCCAGTCCTGGAAGACAGTTCCAGGGCACTTCCTGAGGCCCCACACGTGCACACAGCTGGGCTGACCTCAGCTTCAGGCCTGTGCTGGTCCCTTGGTGAAGGTCACCATTTAGAAACAGAGCCCAGGGCCCCGACATCTGTCACCCACTCTCACTGAATGCCATAGAGTTTAACAGATGGAGATGGGTGGCCCACTTTATGGTCATTAAAACCACATAGCCAGTGGGATTTGAATTTTTAAAACTTAGATATTTGACATCCATTAGTAGAAAGAATGCATTTTTCTATTAATGACAGCAAGACTGTAGGGGGATGGGGAGAGAAAAGAATCAAGATGGTACAAGTACAGATTCTCTGTGATGAATGTAATCATTATATATATCTAAAATGTTCCAATAAAATCAATTTTTAAAAAAGACAGAAGTCAGGGCTGGGGCTTTAGCTCAGCAGCATAAGCGCCTGCCTTGCAAGCAGGCAGTTGTGAGTTCGATTCCTGGTACCGATAAAAAGGAAAAAGACAGAAGTCTGCTTTATCCTCTAATTGTATCCTGGGAAAAGTGCCTGGCCACGGCCGTTGCTCAGAAAGCCTTGCACAATTCGCAGTCAGCTCTGCCCGTGGCTGGAGAGGAGGAGGACAGAGGAGGCCTCAGCAGAGAAGACGGGGGCCCAGGAACATGGGCAGATACCCCCGAAGGCAGTGTGGTCCTGAGCAGTCACTCGGTTATCAGCAGACTCATTTGCGGTTATCATCACGACTTCTTTAGATTAACAACCGAAGATGGCCGGGGGTGCAGCTCAGTGCCAGAGCGCTTATCTAGCACGTGCAGGACCCCGGTTTACAGCCCCAGTGCACACACAGAGATCCAGAAGAACATTTACCTCCGGTACAGGACATAAAAATAATAATGAACACATCAGCTCCCAAACGAAGATGGTGCCTCGCACCCCTATTTCACTTCTAAACAACATATGTTGAGTTTTTCAGGTTTTCTAGCTTTATATAAATGAAACTGTACATCATACATACCCAGCAACTTGCCTTTTTTGTGCCCATTTAAATTTTCAGGGGCCCCTGTTCTGCCTGGCTGAACACCAGCTTCCCTAGGAGGAAGTGCTGTCGGGTGAGCGGGCTGCAGTTTCCTCCACGCCAGCTCCACTGAGCTGCCCTGTGGATTTGTGCTCCCTCCTCAAACCATCTTCATGATCGATCACCTGCGAGGGTGCTGGGATAAAAGTCAGGCTTTGTACAGGGGTGGAATTGCAAGCCAGAGCCAGAGCAAGTGTGCACCTCCAGTTTGCAAGGTTTTTGTTCTCTGTCACTGCCCAGCGACCTTTCCCAAAGCAGCATTTTGCAGAGAAGCTGCCTGGGCAGTGCTGATGGCCTGAAGCTGTGCATGCTCTACGGTCGACAAGGTAGTGCCAGCGGGCTTCCGACAGCATCATGGCAACCCCTGCCCCTGGCACATGCCCTTCAGTGTCCAGCATGAGACAGCCTTTTTCATCTTTGCTACTCAGGGGGGAACAAAAGAATATCTTGTTGCTTGAATTTGTACTTCCCTCATCTCTGAGGAATTTGAGCCCTCCTGAACGGCTGTTGGTTATTCCTACTTCTGGTGCTCTGCTCGAACTGAATTACAAGGCTGGCTGTTTCCCTGCAGAAGATCTGTGTTCTCGGTGTTGGCCCTGGCACTTGTGCATAAACAAAGCCACATGCAGCTTGTGAGCCGGGCTCCAGCTTCCTCTGCTCTGTGTAGGTGGACACACAGGCGTAGCTCTCAGGACTTGTCCCTGGATTCTTTTGGTTAACCTGACACGGGACTAAAGCCATTCAGTTTTGTTGAACCTGGGTCAAGCAGCCCCACATCCCGAGGGGCTGGGACATCAGGCACATGCCACCACCCCAGGGTAAAGCCTTTCTGACATAGTTATCACCTGGTTTGGTTTGGTCTTTTTGAGACAGGGTCTCACTATGCAGTTCAGTCTGGTCTTGAGCTCACTTTGTAGTCCAGACTGGTCTCAAACTTGCAATGATCCTCCTGCCTCAGCTTCCCGAGATCACTGTGTAATAACAGTTTATAATTGTGTGATTGCAGGGGACAGGAGTCCCCTACACAATCCATCTGTGCAGCCTGCAAGGACCTTTGCTTAAACTGGATTCTGGGGGCTGGGGATTTAGCTCAGCGGCATAAGCGCCTGCCTTGCAAGCAGGCAGTCGTGAGTTTGATCCCTGGTACCGATAAAAACGAAAAAAGACAATAAATAAATAAATAAAAATAAACTGGATTCTGCAAAAACAGAGAGGGAGGTCCAAGGGCAGGTTTAGTCACTAGATGACTCAGAGAAACCTGCAGTGTTCTGGCAAAAAGCAGGTCTTTGTCAGAGCCCTTCTAGAAAATTACAGAACATGGGCTGGTGATTTAGCTCAGCAGCATAAGCACCTGCCTTGCAAGCATGTAGTCATGAGTTCAATCCCCAGTACCCCCCGCCCCCCGCCAAAAAAAGAAAAGAAAATTCAGTGCTCAGGAGGCTGAGGTGGGAGGATCATTTCGAGTTCGAGATCAGCCTGGGCCACAAAGTGAGCTCAAGGCCAGCCTGAACTGCACAGCAAGACCCCATCTCAAAAAAGACCAAAAAAATAAATAAAGAAAAGAAAATTACAGAACACAAGGAGGGCATCACAGGAATGCCCAACTCATAACCATACAAAGGCCCGGATTTTCTCTTGGCGGCTGAATTGGAGCCAGTCTCTCGTGGGACTGAGCCCTTAGCCTACAGGCTCCACATTAACTGCCGCTGGGCAACCGCAGGCCACTGCTGTCCTTGTCTTGAGATGGGGGTCTCCTGCCTCAAATGTACAACACCTGGGCTGGGGATGGCTCAGCGGGGAGGGCTGGCTGGTGAGCCTGGACTCTATCCCCAGCACTGCAAAAACGAGAAAGAAAGCAAGTTGTCTGGACACAAAAGAGGGTGACTTTCAACCTTGCCATTGGAGAGTGCAGAGATTTCAGACAAGTAATGCAGGGATTTATTTACTTTCATGACAAGTAAACTCTTCTCTTTACATCTAACACCCAGTCCCTGTCGGAGCACCGTGCCCACGATCCTGGGGCCAAGCTGACTTCTGTCACTGCGAAGCCATGTTTCTTCTAGATTTTGTGTGCTTGGCTTTCAGAAAAAAAGGCAATGGAGCATTCTTAGAAATCCATAAACACAAAACTCTGGGTCTATTACCCTGCAGTTACCTATCTGTGTGTACTGAAGTCAACATTAGTAATCAGTGAGTAGAAAAGTAAAAGCACCAAAATTTTTCTTTCAAAAAATAGTATTGGAATCCAGATGTGATAGTGCATGCAGCTGTCCCAGCACTCAGGAGGCTGAGGCAGAGGATCACTCAACAGTCAAGGCCAGCCTGAGCTACATAGCAAGACCCTGCTTCAAAAAAAATCCCAAAATGTATGGATTGTCTAAATTGCTACAACAAAGTATCTGGAACCCCACAGTTTACAGACTAAAACTTTATTCGGCTTGCTTTTCTGGAGGCTTAGAAGTCCCAGGCATGGGCCATGGTGTCTTGTAGTTGCTGGAGACCCACTCAGCTGGTGGAGGAGGAGGGAGCCGGGCACCCGTGAAGGAGGCAGCTGAGCTGCTTCCAGCCCAGAGCTCGGGGTGACTGGACAGAGCCCCACCAGCAGCCAGCCAGGACTCACCCAGGAACCAAAGCACAACCCAGCTTCCAGGAGCCTCGAGGCACGGGAGCCACCAGACCCCAGAGAACCTGCCTCCTCCTGGAGGATTTGCTTCACAGGGCGGAGTCCAGGAGAGCAAGGAAGGCACTTGAGACCTGGGAACCCGGGACATAGGGACAGAGTCTGAGATGCAGGAAGCTACAATGCAGCGGCAGGTGAAGGCTTTCACCACAGGAGGTGAGTGTGTTTTGTGGTACCCAGGCCCTTGCACTGGGCTCCATCCCCAGGCCTTTTAAACAATGTTTTGTGTTGAGGCAGCGTCTTGCTAAGTCCCTAGGTTTCCCAGCCTAGGCTCTAATTTGTGATCCTTCTGCCTCAGCCTCCCAGAGTGCTGGGATTACAAATCTGCACCATAATCCCTCACTAAATGTGTTATTTTACAAAACTTTTCTTTAGAGAGAAGAAAGCAGAAGCAAGATGCTCTATCCTTCTCTATGAACCCCTTCCCTTGAGGTCTCAGCCAGTTACTGCTGCTGTTTTCCTAAACTACCAAAGAGAATTTGCATGTGTGCAGAGCCCCTGAAAGATGAGGCCAGAGTAGTTCTAGATCATTGTGCGACGCTGGGCAAGTTTAGAAAAACAAAAACTTAAAATGTCTCCAGGCCTATATCTTAAAGGAGTTCAACTGGTGACTTTCAAATACTTTTTTTTGTCTTTTTGAGACAGGGTCTTGCTATGCAGTTCAGACCGGACTTGGGCTCACTTTGTAGACTAAGTTGGTCTCCAACTTGCAACAATTCTCCTGCCTCAGCCCCCTGAGTGCTGGAATTACAGGAATGCACCACCACTCCCTAACAGATACATTTTTATGTCTCTTTTGAGATGGAGTCTCATTAAGTTTCCCAGGCTGGCCTTGAACTCGTGACCCTCCTGCCTCAGCCTCCAGCATAGCTGAGGTTGCAGAAGTGCACCGCCACACCTGGCACCAACTCATCTTTAGATGGAAGCCTTTGGTCCAGCTGATTCCTGGCCCAGACGAGGGTGAGGAAGGCTGGCCTGATGCTGGCGCGGTCCCTCCGTGTGGCCGTCCCTTCCTCCCGCGCAGGTCCCCCTGATGCAGTGTTTCTGAGCCGTGGTGGCTCCCGCACATCCGCAGCTTCTTTGGGGGCTCAGGTTTGACTCTTAAGCTACAGTGGAGGTGACCTGGAGACGCCTGGTCCGTAAGTCAGGAGTGAACATGCCGCTAGGGCGGTCCTTCCCGAGCAGGACAGCTAATTCACGGACTGCTGCGAGTCTCACGGCTGCTGTGCAGGAAGCCGCTGCCCGCTGTGATGCTTCGCACGGAGAACAGAGAACGCGGAGACCGCTCCACACGGCACACTCCGGGGCGGCTGCCGGCCGCAGCCACCAGCAGAAACAGGCGGCGGCGCAGAGGAAGGTGCGGAGCGCAGCGGCCCCGGAGGAGGTCTGCACGCCCGTCAGCCCGACTTCTTCCGCTGGTCTGGCCGTGCGAGGTACCGGGGTGACTACCTGGGCGACGTCCTCGGCCTCTGCTGGGGCCAGAATCGGGCTCCGGGTGACTGTGGCTCCGGACAGAGCTGAGTTAGCGGCCGGCCGGCAGGCGGCGAACGCTCCGGGAGCGCGGCAGCAGCAGCAGGGTCCCTGCGCCCCCGCGCGGGCTGCGGAGCAGCGTGCACACCGCGCCCACCGCGCTGAGGGCTGGGCGGGACCAAAGCCGGCCTTCCCAGCCGCTCGTGGTGGCGCTGTGAAAGGTTACTAAGAACCACAATCAGGAGGCCAAGGGTAAGAGAAACTGCAGGCCGGGGGATCCAGCTGACCGGTGAGGTCCGGCCCAGAACACACAGCTCTCCCGGGCCCACAGTGGTTCCGAGTCCCGGCCGAGGGCTCCGTGGCGCGGGGTGATGCAGCCCACAGCCCCGAGCAGGGGCCCGGGGCGCGGGGGAGGACGAAGTGCTGGGTCCTCGAGAACGGGCCTCTGTCCTGACCAGGCCTGGTCTGGGGGCTGTGCCCTGCCGGGAGCCAGAGACCCTCGCAGAGCCTCTGTGAACCCCGCCTGCCCGGCAGCCCCTGCGCAGCGCCCCCTAACACAGCCCCGCGAAGGCTGCTGAGGCTGGGCTGTGATGCGCAGCCAGAGGCGCCAACATTCGCACTGATCAAGAAAAGCAGGGGCTGGCACGCAGCTAGGGGAGAGCCCCCGCCTGGCTCGTGGGGGTCTGGGTTTAATCCCCAGTGCTGGCGAGGAAGCAACGTGCCATCACCGTGCCCTTAGAAGGTAAAATATCAGACATTAAATATCAGATGGTAAGAAAGAGTAAAATAGTTGCTCCAGCAAATGTAGAACTGCAGGCTTGAAATTGAAAATAGGGACTCAAGATACTCATACACCCATGTTCACAGCATTTTTCTTTTTTTCTTTTATAGGTACCAGGGATTGAACTCACGACTGCCTGCTTGCAAGAAGCTTAGCCCTATTTAGCTTAGCCTCTGAGCTAAATCCCCAGCCCTTCACAGCACTTTTCACAGCCGCTGAGGGGTGGTAGCAACCACCTTGCAGCAGATAAATGGATAAGAAAAAATGGGGTTAGGCACACAAGAGAGTATTATTCAGCCTTGAAAAGGAAGGAAATTCTCACCCAAACTACGAAATAGATGAACCTTCCGGCCTGTGAGATAAGCCAGTGACAGTCAGGCCAGTGTTACATAATTTCACTGTTTGAGGTACCCAGAGCAGTCACTTTCAGAGACAGGAAGTGGAATGGCCGCTGCCTGGGGCTTCCGGGAAAGGAATGGGACTTAATACTCAAGGGACACAGAGCTTCACACTGGGACAGTGACAAAGCTCTGGAGCCAGTGCTGAACTGCACACTTTCTAATGGTTAAGACAGCAGATTTTGCACTGTGTGTCATTTGACTGAATGTATTTTTAAAAATCAAAGCTGAGTCCACAGAACTTTTAACAATGGAAATTTTCCTACATTTACGTCTTTTACTGGAGACTATATATGTCACTCTGTCTGTTGATTTTTGGTATATAGAAGACTCTGACATCCTGTCTTTGGAAAGAAGTGTTTACCAATATGTAAGAGACAACCTCAATTTTAGGAGCAGTTCTTCCAGTACCCATGCCAGTGAGTGTGGTTACAACAGTCAAATCCTCGCCAGCAATGGTTTTGTTTGTGAACAGATTGAACCCGGGGCCTTCCACATGCAAAGCAAGTGCCCAACCACTGAAACACTAATATCCTGTCTTTTTTATTTGTTTGCTTGGTGCTGAGCCTTGAACTCAGGACCTTGCACTTGCCAGACAGGTGCTTATGCCACTAAGCTATCCCTGGCCCCAATACCCTGTCAAGACGAAAGCAGTGTTCTGTGTGTGTGTGTGTGTGTGTGTGTGTGTGTGTGTGTTTGTGTGTGTAGGACTGGAAACTTAACTTAGAACTTTTGCCCTGAGTTTAAATCCAGCCCTTTTTAAATTAATTTTTAAAATTTTGAAACAAGATTTCCCTAAGTCACCAAGGAGCCAAGGCTGGGTTTGAATTTGTAATCTTCCTACCTCGGCCTCCCCCCCCCCCCCCCGCCGTGTGTTGGGATTATAGGTGTGAGACACCAATCCCTAGATGGAAATTAATCTTCCTGTTCAATAGTAAATGATTACTAATATATATTGAACAATTAGTAATGTGCTAGGACATGTGCTAACGACTTTAACATGTGCATTGGATACTTAATCTTATTGGTGGATACTATTTTCCCCAAAATTTGGAGGAAAAACTTGGACTAAAGGTTGAACTCAAATTCAAATTATACGTAATCCACCACTTTCAAAATGTCACCGAGTTATGGAGCCAGAAAAGACATAAGCAAATCTGCAGATTCAGCCCCTTCATTCTTCTTTCTCTTCTTTTACTATGGAAAACTGTAAATATATATAAAAGTAGTCAAGAGTACAACAAGCCTTTTATGATAAATCCACTTCAATAATGACCAGTTTATAGCCAATCACATTTATCCTGCAACTCATGTAATACTTTTGTTGTATCTTTTAAACTCTTTATTTGGAGATAATCTCAAGCACATATAAACTATGCAAATGAAAATAATCTGAGGAGATATTTGAAAATGATTGAAATATCTTCAGCAAAATTTACCCTAGTTTCAGCATCTAGTTTAATTACCCATTGCTACATCATAAATTATGTCAAACCGCTGTAGCTTAAAGCCCTGTATACATTTATGATCTCTGAGATCATAAATGGGTCAAGAATTTGGCAGTAACACAGCTGAGTGGTTCTGGCACAGGCTCTCTTGAGGTTGCATCTAAGACGTTGGCCAGATAGTGCAGTGGAGTAGTCCCAGGCACTGAGGAGGCTGAGACAAGAGGATTGCAAGTTCAAGGCCAGCTGGCAATTTAGCAAGATCCTGTCTCAAGATAGATGAAAGAAAAAAAGTGGATTAAAAGGGCTGGAGTAGAGATCAGTGGTAGATACCTCTGAGCTAATCCCCAGCACTGAAAGAAAAAGGTACCAGCCAGAAGTGACAGTCCTCTGACACCACTTGCAAGGTACCACACTTTCTCATTCCTGATAGGTCAGTGCTGTAGCTGGAAGGGCCTCCATTCTGGACCACACAGAACTCTGCTCAAAGCCACTGGAGTGTCATCAGGACCCGAGGGCGGGCGCTTCGCCGGGAGCAAGTGTCCTATGACCTGGTCTTGCAATTGCTGTCTTTTCCTCAATAGGTGTTGGACACAGTCACTAAGTTCAGTCCACATGCAGGGGAGGAAGGGGGCTAGCAGAGGAGTCCAGAGAGGGTATCACAGGACCAACGCACGGTTCCAGCCTGGTTCCGTCCTCTGAGACCTGCAAATTAACGACTTCCCAATGCTCCTGTCTTACTTCTGAAGCAAACCCCAATGTCCTATTTCATCTTCTGTGCACCACTGTAAAAAGATATCTGAACTGTTTTACATTTAAAGTGATTTCTTACTATTATCAAGTAACAAGATTATCAAGTAACAAGTCAATATTTAAAATTCCACTTGTCTCATTTATACTGTATTTTTTCCCATATTTTTATTGACATATAATTTACACACTATAAAATCACCCTTTGGTTGTTTCTGTTCTGGGGACTGAACTCAGGAATTTTGCCCTGAACTATATGCCCAGTCCTTTTTAAAAAAACAATTGAAACTCAGTAATCCCAGCACTCAGGAAGTTGAGGCAGAAAGATTGCTGTGAGTTCCAGGCCAACCTGGGTTACAAAGCAAGATCAAGTTCAGCCTGAACTGCATAGAGAAACCTTGTCACAAAAAGACAAACAATTAAAAAACTTTTGGAAATGGGGTCTTGCCAAATTGGCTAGGCTGGGCTCCAATTTGTGACCCTCCCAGAGTGCTTAGATTATGGCCGGACGTCATCACCTGGCTCTTCTCATTTTTTGGGTGGAGGACAGGGTCTCTCTATGCAGCCAATTGGCCTCGAATTTGCAATCTTTTTGCCTCAGCCTAAGTACTGGATTACAGGTCTGGGCCACCATGTCTGCCTTTAAAATTCATCCATTTAAAAATGTATACAATTCAGGGGGCTAGAGATTTAGCTCAGCAGCATAAGCGCCTGCCTTGCAAGCAGGCAGTCGTGAGTTCGATCCCCGGTACCGATAAAAAGGAAAAAGACAAAAAAAAAAAAAAAAAATGTATACAATTCAGTATAGTGTATTCTCAGGAGGTGTGTGGACATCACCATGCCAAAAAGAAACTCTGTACCTCTTTTTTTGTGTGGGGGCGGGGTCTCTTTTTTTGCTATTTTCTTTTTTGGTACCGGCAATCAAACTCAGGGCCTCGAGCTTGCCAGGCAGGCGCTGCACCGCTGAGCTATATCCCCAGCCCAGAAACTCTACCTCTTAATCACTTCCCGTTTTCCATCCAGCCCCTGGCAACACTAGTATGCTAACCATTTCCATGATTTACCTTTCTGCACACCTCACCCAAAGATGGAATTAATCTGTGACAATTTGTGTCTTGCTTCTTTCTCTTAGCGGATTGTTTTGAAGATTAGCCCCTGCTGCAGCACCCCTCAGGACTTCATTCCTTTTATGGCTGAGTAACATCCCGTCACATGGATGTACATCCACACTTTGGCTTTTATGAATAACAAACACTCACAGAGAGTTCTTGTGTAGAACTGTTTATTAGTGTTTTAATCAGGACCATAACAAAGTCTACAAGATGCCACCAGGTGACAAGTTTTTAAGTATCTACAGATTCCTCTCATTTCTCGATATTCTTCTTCAGTTTGTTGAGCTGGGGTCACTTGTTCTGCAGTTACTATAAGTGAACACAAACCTTTAAAACATAGTTTCATAAACTGGCAGATGCTGAGGCCTGACCTGAATCGCTTTCTGGGTGGGTGAGGCAGATGGCATTGTAGGAAGTCCACAACACACTGTGAAGCTGTTTGTTTATGAGCAATGGTGGTCACTGTCTAGGTCCACTATGAGAAACAGTGGTGGTCTGATTCTCTTGTCCTTTTATTAGCTGGAATACAACATAAAATTTGCCCTCAACTATTTTGCTACCCGGGGACTGATTCTGTGTATAATGTCCTTGATTTGTTCCCTTTATATACTAGTTTTCAATGTTTGGGTCACTGTCACCTTCTAATGATGACCAGCTACTTGTGGGTTTTAAAAATCAACTCAAGGGGCTGGGGATTTAGTTTAGCGGCACAAGTGCCTGCTTTGCAATCAAACACTCTTGAGTTCGATACCCAGTACCAAAAAAAAAAAAAAAAAAAAAAAAAAAAAAGCAACTCATCTTATGAGACAAGTACTGTATTTGTGACTATAATTTTATGGTATTTAATTCCTATCAGTATGGAAAACTAAGGTCTTTTCTGGTGTATAAACTGGTGTTTGTTGTGAATTAAAGCTTACTTTTCTGTAAATAAAAGACGAAGTACTATTCTTTAAAATTAGAATCCATTCAGTCATCAAATGATCTGAAGTGTTCTAACCCACCGAGCTGCTCTTTTCCGATGTTGGTCACACTGCCCCATGTCTGGCCAGTGGTTCTGACTGGCTAGTTGGTTCCTAAGTGGTTTTTTTTTTTTTTGTTTTCCCCCCAAGTGTTTTAACATCACTAGTCTTTGGTAGCTTCCTTGATAATCTTGATATAATAAATTCAAGCTCCTTTGTGTTTCTTGCTCATCTGGAATGAACTTTTTTTTTTTTTTTTGAGACAGGGTTTCACTATGCAGTTCAGGATGGCCTTGAACTAACCTTGTAGCCCAAGCTGCCCTCAAACTTGCAGGAATCCTCCTGCCTCAGCCTCTGAATGCTGGGATTACAGGCGTACACCACCATGCCCAGCCTGCTTTTCTCTAGGACTCTGGTTCCTTCAGTGGTAAACATTTCAAGACTACTCCAGAAGTGGGTAGTGTGTAGGTCAGTATGTGTGAGGCTCCCAGTTCAACCCAGTATAAAAACAAACAGGAAACAAATCGCTGCTAATTCAGAGGCAGAGATGCTCAATGCCGTTGAATCCATTCCTCCTAAATCTCTTCAGTAGGAAGAGGAAACATGGTTCATTTTCTTTCATTTCCAGATAAAATATGTTGTAAATGCATGTAGATGGCTACAATGCAAACTTGGGACTAGAAGGGTCTTTTACCTTTTTTATCTTTACATCTTTCTTCTAGGCAGAGAGAATGCCAGTGCTAATCTGTAGTGAAAACAATAGATTATCACTGGGCCGGATAGCTCAGCGTGGGAAGGCTTCCGCATCAGCACCAACACAAATAAATGAAAACATTCTTTCCCTTTTTTTCCTGCAGATATATCTCACTAATGACGGCCAAATTACTGTTTGAATTCAAATGTTTTTTGAATGTGGATATTTAGATTTACTATCTTCATTTTAAAATAATTTAATTTGATTTTGTAACTAGTAATGTATTCATAGGGTTTCCAAGGTCAAGTCTATAATAAATTGTAATGAAACTTATTTTTATGTATCTTGTTTATTCCTTCTCCCAGGCAGCCATTTTTAAATGTTTAATTGACCGTCTCTTTTTTTGTGCAGTACCAGGGATCCTCCCTTTTTTTGACAGCATTTTTTTTTTATCACCACTATACTAACGAGGATGAGACAGCATCTTGCTGGGGCCCAGGCTGGGCTCAAGTGATCCCTTCACCTCAGCTTCCCAAGTATAGGGGTACATATTTCAGTTCATAAGTGCTTCTGTTTGTGGACAATTTGATGTGCAAATGAAAGTATCTAGCAAAATCTTGTTTGCGAGCTCTGCATGCAGTGAGGGCCATGACCTAGGCCCTCTTTCCCACATGGATACAACTACTGCCAGCTTTTCCAGAATCATGGCACGACTCAGATTTTTGAACCAAGGTACCTCTGTAGCTGGGATTACAAGTCCCGTGTCTGGTTTACCCCAATCTTTTAGCAGGACAACTGCATAGGGTTTTAATACTTCACCAGGTTTGAAGATCATGAACCTAAGAAAAGCTGATCTATCCAGCAGTCCTCCTCCTCTATAGGAGGTAAGTCCTCATACCTCATGGATACTCCCCCCCCAACCTATGATAAAGTTAATTTAGAAATTACACACAGTATGGGTCACTCATCAGAACAACTCCTGAAAATCCAGGAGGTATTCTCCCCTTCTCATTTCCAATAAAACCTTTGTACCTTAACTTACTGTTATTGCTTATTACTAAGTAATAATATACTGCAATTTTTAGAAAAGTTGGTATCACTCCGCCATAACAAAAAGGTCTGACACCCGAGAGGGCTAATAAAGGACAGGAAGCATACACACTGGACAAAAAAGCACAGTCCATGTCTTAGGCAAGATGAGGCAGAGTGGCTTGAGAATTCCTCTTGGGACTTAGAACAACTCACAGTTTAAAACATGAATTGCTAGTTTCTGGAATTTCTCTTTGTATTTTCAGACTGAAGTTGACTTCAGGTAACTGGAACTACAGAAAGTAAAAACACTGATCAGGAGAAATTACTGTCCCTGTGTATCTCAAGCAACATTTTGAAGAAGTTACCTATAACCAGCAACACTGGTGCAGTAAAATTCAAATTAAAAGCAGCTATACCACTCCCATAACAGAAAAAAACCGAATACTGAATATATACAATTTATTTAATAAATTAATGTCATTCAAAATACAGTGCCAGAACATTATGCAGTTGAACATGCTAGTAAGGTTTGTCATGAAGCACCTGTGCTCATATTAGACTGGCGGCGCCCCACTACTGCTAGTGGTTCCTGGGATTAATGCCAGAGCAGTGCTAGTTATCTGCTCTTCTGCACAGCTAGTGCAGAAAATTCCTGAACAGTTCACTTTCCTAATCCTACCCCCCAACACACACACATCAGGTTTAAAAAAACACACCCTGAAAGCTAACAGGTAACTATACACAATCACTCTACAGTAATGCTTGTTATTAAATTAGATGTAATGACCTGGTTAACCCACTCTACGTCTTTAAGATGGAGAACTACATCAGCAGCAGGTAGTTATATGCATGAGCCAATGTTAATGTAATACAGAAGTGGAGACGTTTACTGATGAAAGCTCCACAGACCCGCACAATGAGGGGCTCACAATTTGTGTTGCAAGCCCAGCAACTTAAGTCCACACCTGGCAAATGACCAGCTGGCTGGACAACCTGTATTCTAGAAAGACAAGTATAAGTTAGTGGAAAGAGAATACATGCACCTAATAGTAGAGTTAGACTGATCCTGCAGTCATAGCTTTCCCTGTGTGACACCATAAAATTATGGAAGCTCTTCCTCAGATATAGTATAGGATTTATACTGTTCTATACCAACATGGACGTTAGTGTTAAGTGCAGCTGAATTAATTACACTGGAACAATTGTATTCCAGAACTTAGAACAGAAGCACAGGAATGAAATACATATACTAAAATAACCTCGGCACAATCTGTGATATACCACACTAGGAACAGAAAACTACTTTTATAAGTGAACATTTTGAACTGTACATACACAGGGCTAACAATGTTAGATAATCCAGACTCTCATGTTCTCTGATACACATAAAAGTTTCTCAATTACTGAATAGCCTATTTCATATTATGGAAGCATATCTTTCTGTAAGACTCACTGATATATATTATACTGATACAAATATTAAGTAGGGCATAAAAATAAAAATTTATCAAAGATAGATTTTTATGTACTCATACTGTCTTTTCATAACCTCTCTTCTTTAGCAAAGCAAATGACAAAGCAGGTGAACCGGATGTGTTCCCTGAACTCTCCAACTATACAGGTGGAAGGGCAACCATTTCTCCATCCAGTTCAAACTCCTCCGTCCCATCTGGTGAAAAAAGGTAAGTTGGTGGTTTCCACGGAGATTCTTCAAGGCAGGATGGATAAAGCTTCCCCACAGTGCATCGGAAATCTCGCCCTAGGTCCCACAGTACACGTTCAGATATATGCTGCCGCAGAGACCACCGGTCAAGTTCCAGATCATACTGGTAGGTGACATATTTAGCACGCTCATTTAAGTGGGTTTCTCGCATAAACACACAAAGAGAATTTGAGATCACAACAGCTCGGACACAGGGGTCAGAGTACCTCTTGGCAGGGATGCTCGCTGCCATTTTCCACTCATTTTTATTCACATCATAAATTTCCACAGTTACTGAAGACCCATCTACAGTGCCAGAGGGCAGTCTTATGCCAGAATTGGTAGCAATATGTAACCCTCCAATGTAGAAAATTTTATCACCAAAAGCTGCAGCTGAAGCAAAAGATCTGCTAGTCTGTCTCATGGCCATTTCTACCCAAGAATCAGACCTTGGAAAGTAACAGTACATGAGGTTCAGTGTCATCACATAAATGCAGTCGTGGACCACAACTGCTGCACTCCACTGCCAAGCACAAGGCAAAGGGCTTACCATTGTCCACTCGTCCTTCTCGGTGTCATATCTCTCTACGGTCCTCCGGTTAAGCTCTCCACCTACACTGTCTCCTCCAATTGCATAGATATAGCCTTCACAGCAAACTAAAGATGGCCTGACACGGACAAAAAGCATTGGAGTCTTTGGAAACCAGGTATTTTGCTGTGCATCAAACCAATAAAAGCAATTCACAGTTCTGAAGGCAGTTTGAAGTTTACTTGTTTTACTGTGGTTTGTTTTTGTGTTTTTCAGAGGAACTTGGCCCCCTGCTATATAGATGTCATTATCGGGGGTTACAACAGTTCCAACCTTATGCAAATCAGCTGGTGGGCTGCAAAGCTTATAAACTTTTTCTGCTTGGGGGCTGTAACAGACAGAGGAGTAAAGACTACAAGGATTTTCTGAAGATGCTTCAATGAAAATCATCATCTCCTCTTTAGTCATCCCAAGTCTTGGCTTGAAAAACTTAGGCATGGACTTATAAAGACCTTGAACTACCACAGACTTATCATTGGGTGGTAGGCCTTGAAACCAAGCTCTCTGTGTTACTTCTGAAAGTGCATCAATTCTGATTTGGCTAAGAACTGAAGACAAATACTGAGATCGTGATTCTGTGTTGTACTCCAGCCACAGCATAGCAGCTTCTCGAACTGTTTCTTCCTTTTCCACATTTAAATTGTCGCTACTGAGGATGTCTATCAGTAGGTCATGTGACAACTGCATGAATGCTTCCTGGTGATAGACAGCAGTGAACTTGTGTTCCACCATTCTTTTAGCACTCTGTTTTAATTCTTCGCAACTGAAGAGATCAGCAAAACTCAACAGTCGCACACAATTCTCTGCATTTATCTTTTTAATTAAATATTCTCGACAACGTTGTAATACATCTTCTACCTAAAATTAAAAAGAAAAAGAAAGGGCATAAAGGTAGAAAAGACAAATTTTCCTTTTGTGGTGCTGACGACTGAGCCCAAGGCCTCGGGGAGATAAAGTGCATGCTCTACCACTGACCCAACCCTTAGCCCCAATCTTTTTCTAATACTAAGCAGAGCATCTGCACTCTGTTATGATGTCCTCTAGTAAGAGTAAAATTAGAAGAATGTGTGTAGTTTTCCATTTATTTTTCTTAACCAGTGGCCTATTTCACTGTCTCAGTAAGGTGTAATATTAAATAGCCAGGGGGCTGGGGATTTAGCTCAGTGGCATAAGTGCCTGCCTTGCAAGCAGACAGTCGTGAGTTCGATCCCTGGTACCGATTGGTACCGATGAAAAAGGAAAAAGACAAAAATAAATAAATAAATAAATAAATAAATAGCCATTAGAAAAAAAATACCCCCGCAGGATAGTTTACAGAGATTGCTACACACATTATACTTTTTGTACCTCAGACATTATTTTCTGAGTTTTTAAAAAACAAGGTCTTGGGGCTGGGGATTTAGCTCAGTGGCATAAGCGCCTGCCTTACAAGCAGGCGATCCCCAGTACCAACAAAAAGGAAAAAGACCAAAAAAAAAAAAAAAAACCAAAAAACAAAAAACAAAAAACAGGGTCTCACTCTGCAGCCCAGGCAGGCCTTGAATTCACAGTGATTCTCCTGCCTCAACCTTCCAGGAGGTGGGATTACAGGTGTGTGCCTCCACGCCCAACTTCTAGTTTGAACATTTAAGAAGGGAACATGAAGAAAGCACAGAGTAAAACAGTTTAAATATATCAACCAATACCAAGTTTTTATTTTGTTTGCTTACCACTTCAATATAATCCCTTGACCACTGTGAATATTTAAATTTGGTAGTTTCCATAAAAATCTTAGGTTTTTTCATAAAAATACATAAACACATTGAAATTAAAGCTTTTAAATTTAATATAAAAAAATAACTTGAAATCTAGGTCCTTGGATATGTTAAGAGTATGAATATGAAATCTTCACCTATCTTTTAATCCTCTTATGAAACTACTTACAGGCTAAACAAACCCTATTCTTTTTCCTTTTCACATTTTTAAAGTGAAGAGGTCTACCTTTTAAGTTCTACAATAAGAAAATCATGCAGTTACCAGCTATTGCCCATGAAACGACATTTCCTGAAGGAAAACAACCGCTTACCTGCAGAAAGCAAGCTGTTTCATACAGCTGTTCTACGGTGCTGTCACTCACGGCCAAGTTCCCCGTGTACGCATATGTGATTATTGTCTGCAGAGTGGCGGCATCCACATTCCTCAAATGTACATGCGTCTGCTTGCTCTCACTCAGGCCACTCATGAACATAGCCCTAGAGCAGGAAAGAAAGCACAGCTTAAGAATTTTAGTGTAATGTCAGGGATTTAGCTCGGTAGCACAAGCGCCTGCGTGGTTAAGCGTGAGGTTTGATCCCAGTACAAAAAAAAAAAAAAAATAATAATGTAAAACAAATGTAGAGCTAAAAAGAAGACTCTTGGAGGATGTGAGAGGCATGTATAGTCCAGTGCCAAAGATACACTAAACTATTCCACTATGCCATAATCACACATGGAATATTACTCAGTAATACCACTAAGTATTGATAAATACGGTAACACAAATGAGACTTAAAATATACTCAAAAACGGTGATGCATGCCTGTCATTCCAGCATTTGTAGAAGCTGAGGCAGAGGTCACAACTTCACACCCATTCTGGACAATAATAAAAAGGAACTAGAGATTTGCAGCTTAGTACAAAGGCCTTGGGCTCAATCCCCAGTATAGCAACAAAACAAGAACAAAAACCACTATGCTCTCAGTAAAGAAGCTAGTTACAAAGACCACATACTGTATGAGTTCCTTTATATGAAATGCCCCAAAAAGGAAAATACAGAAAGAAAGGAAAATAGATTAGAGTCAGGCGTGGTGGTGCATGCCTATAATCTCAGCATTCAGGAGGCAGAATAGCTGTGAATTCAAGGCCAGCCTGGGCTACAAAGTGAGCCTAAGGCCATCCTAAACTGTACAGTAAGACTCTGTCTGAAAAAAAAACAACACACACACACACACACACACACACACACACACACACACACACACAGACCAGGAAAAAAAAAAAAGGTAGACATACGCTATAAATATATTCAAAATTTATCCAATTGTACAATTGCCCCTCACTATTGGCCAAGAGGTGGTTCGAGGATGTCCTTTATATAGAGTCCCTTATACAAAAGGCACAGTGTGCATAATCTATCCGCATCCTCTTATGGACTTCATTCCTCTCCAGATTATTTGTAATGCAAGGGAAATGGAAATGCTATGGTAACTGGCTACTATCTAAGAACAATGACCAGGAAACTACCTACCTATTTAGTGTAAATGAAATTGTTTTCTTCACATACATTCTCAATTTACATTTGGGTGACTACATTGATGAGAACCACTGATGGGGAAGGTTGACTATATATATATTTTTGACTATATATTTAAAAGGGTGGACTTTATGGTACGTAAATTATACCATAATAAAGCTAATTAAAAATTTCATTTACTCAAAACGATTTTCTACAGCTATGTAGGACACTTTCCTCAGGTCAGCCTGAAATACACTGAACCTTGTCTCAAAAAAAAAAAAGGCACTTTCCTAAAAGCTGTTACATGTATGAAATTGCTAAAAATGTGACTGGTATCATGATGAATAAAACGGAAAATATTTAGCTGTGCATACACATAGAGAAAAGCTCCTGCATGTACTAGTAAAAGAGAGCAACGGAACAGTGACTTTCGGGGTCAGGGTTAGCTCAGTGGTGTAAGCCCTTGTTGTAAGCCCAGCAAGCACGAAGTCGTGAGTTCGATCCCTGGTACCAAAAACAACAACAAAAACTGACTTGCTTGGGTCTCTTAAGCACAAAGAAACATGGGAGGCACTCAAAATGGGGGAGAGGACACAACTGTTTAAGTGGTACATGTAAATATAAAATTCACATAGCACACTGGAAAGTGACATGTAAAGTTGAGTAGCAATCGTGTCACAGGTGGTCTTTAAAATAAGACAAGGGCTGGGCAGTTGTGTATGTCCAGCCATGTGGGAAGCCCTGGATCAATCATCAACATTCAAAGTAACACTGAAAGGCTCTGAATACAGATCTAGCATGATAAAAGTACTACAGGATGAATATACCAACAGATCTCAAGACCAAAGCCTGGGGACAAGAAAACTGGTTATGAGGACACAGCAATCATCTAGATGAGGGATGAGACCTAAGGGGAGGTGGCAGAAATGAACAATGAAACTCTTACGAAGAGTCTATAAGATCTATTTTTGAACAGAAGGAATTGGGTTAGCACAAACAACAAGACAAGAAAGAGTCAATGTTATTTCCTTATATTCAATTAAGCACCTCAAAAAACAGAAAACAACCTGTAAAGCCAAGAAGGAAAGATAAACTTAGGAAAAAAGTTAAATTTTGGATATATCTGAGAGCAAATGTGTGAAATGGAAAAATAATAATCAAGTAATAGTAGCAAGACACCAGGGGATATGCATTAATGCAGATTATGAGTCAAAGACAGGTAAGTGATATGAGAAAGACTCGACAGATCTGGGTGTCAAAGGAAATAGGCTGGGAAAAAATGAGCAATAGGGATAGCAGTTAAGATTCCAGGAAGTAGGGGAAGGAAGAGGGGGAAAAAATAGTACCAACCAGGTTGGCTGATGACTTCTCACCACAGGACAGAGGATGGCCATAAATAAACCAAGCTAAGTGATGAGTCAGGAAATGTTCCTGAAACATACTGAGAACACCTACTGCCACCAGCTTCATCTGTCTGACATAGAAAAATGGGAGAAATTGCAAGAAACTGCAAAAAGAACCATAAGAGCTGAGTAAAAAAATACAAGATTTGTCAATCAAGTGGATTTTACAATTATTCCTGCAGGAAAAATGGGGCAGGTCAAAGGCAATAGTCACCTATATGAGACTGGTTACCCTGACCCCTGATGGTGAACCTTTTTAGAGCTTTCGACAGGATACTAACAGCATGCTGTGGTCAGTATGGTAGCACACACCTGTTAATTACAGCACTCAGGAGGCTCAGGCTGGAGGATCACTGGGAATTTGAGGCCAGCAAGTTTAAGACCAGCCTGAATTGCATAGTGAAACCTTGTCTCAAAAAGACAAAACAAAAACAAAAACAACAGCCTGCTCTGGCATGCACTGACAGAGGTTCACCACCACTGCTCCAGTCTACACCTCATGGTGTTAGAATAATGGACTTACGTAAAGCAACTTTCCTACAGATCAAAGATAGCAGAAACAGACATTCTGATCATGAAAGTTTTAAAATGATTATCTTTCAGAAAAAGCAAATAATTATATAATGAGACAAAGTACCTAGTATAAGTACTAATTCTTCTATTTTTCTAAAATAAACACTTGGAAGGCTGAGGCAGGAGGATCACTGCAAGTTAGACACCAGACTGGGCTACAAAGTGAGTTCGCCGCTAGTCTGAAGTGCATACTTTGATCTTGTCTCAAGAAGACAAAAAACAAAACAAAAAGGCAGAATGTCTAAATCTGTAATAGCATTATATGCAAACCAGCTGAAGAACAGAAAGATCAAACTACTATAGGAATATATAATATACACGACCCTACCCATTCTACAAGTAAGATAAATGGGAAGGGAAAAAAGTAATAGTTGGGTGTTTTCTTCTTATGGATATAAAGTAGGCCCAGACACAAGATTTTCATGATGGGTAACTTTAACTCCAAATGTTTTTTTTGTTTTGTTTTTGAAACCAGGGAATGAACTCATGACCTCGCACTTGCCAGGCAGGAGCTTAAATCACTGAGCTAAATCCTTGGCCCTAACTCTAAACATTAATAGGACTATATGATTTGCTTTAGAAACACCAGATTCTTTCAAATGGTCGAAGAAACTAAAGGGAATTACCTAGTGATAAGGAAACAATGTAAGTCCTGAAAAGGACTCTGTTGTCATTAAGACTGTAATTCTTTTCTTTTTTTTAGACAGGTCTCTGAGAACCTGTTTTAAAAGGGGGGGGGGGGGCCCGGCCCTGGGGATTTAGCTTAGCGGCATAAGCACCTGCCTTGCAAGCAGGCAGTCGTTAGTTTGATCCCTAGTACCGATAAAAAGTAGGGAAAAAAAAAAAAATGGGAGGAGGGCAAGGGAAAACATGTAAGTAAATTCATGTATTAATTCCTGGTAAGGATGACAACACAGAAAATATTAACACAATTTCTGCATAGGTTTAAAAGTTACACCAAATGGTGCCTGAAGTTTCCTCTATTATTACAAATATCAGTCTGAAAATCTATAAGGCATAAAGCTTTTTCCATGAGTAGGTAATCTTAATGGCTGTTAAAGAGGGAAAGCTTAGGTGCTGGGGATTTAGCTCAGTGGCATAAGCGACTGTCTGGCAAGCGCAAGGTCATGAGTTCAATCCCCCATACCAAAAGAAAAAGAAAAAAAAAAGAGAGAGAGAGACAAAAAGCTTAAATATGTAAACTTAAATTTGTAACACCATCAGCTACAACAATAGCTTCTTTTAAAAAGAAAAACTCTGGCCGGAGATTTAGCTCAGTGGTATAAGCACCTGCCTGGCAAGCATCAAGTTATGATTTTCCCCATCCCCCAGAAAAAAGAGTAAGAAAAACTCCACATTACAATTGAGTCCCTAACTCCAATCCACTGAATCAGAATTTTTGATTTGTTAATTCCAATAACTTACATTTGGAAAAGCACCTAAGAGGATTCTGATGGCTGACTAGGCTTTTGGGTTTTTTGGAGGGGTTTCAGGGATCAAACTCATAGCCTCAGGCTCAGCCAGGCAGGCACTTGTGCCTAGCCCAAGAGCTGCTGGGTGTGGTGGCACATGCCTGAAATCCCAGTACCTGGGAGGCTGAGTCAGGATGATCCTTTTGATCATGCTGATGCCAAGTTTGAGACCAGTCTGGACCACAAAGTGAGCTCAAGGCCAACCTGAACTGTACTGTGAGTCCCTATTTCAAAAAGACCTAAAACAAAACAAACATACTAGTCCCTGCCTGAGTAGGTTTTATGACCATTATTTACAAATAAGTTATTCCTAACACAAAATCAGTGTCAGAAAATGCATGACAAGTCTACAACTTAAACCGAAACAAAAATTATAGGCACAGTTTTTAGGAAACTGGCAATTTGGCCTTAGCTTCTGAAATTATCCTGGCCTATGTAAGGAATGTGAAGTTTCCATAACTTCATGTATTTTAGCTCAGTGGCATAAGCCCCTGTCTGGCAAGCACAAGGTCCTAAGTTCCATGCCTGGCACCAAAACAGCAAAACAAAACAATTAAATATCAATAACTTCATGTAACAGCCTTGAATGGTCAGTTTAATCTGCCCTGTCAATAGCTGCCAATAGAGTCCTAAAAACAAATTCACGGCTGGTCCGACGGCAGTGGGTTATCACAACTTATTAACATTAGTGTCACTAAAGTTGGTATACCACCCCCCCACACCGCTAAATTTGACTGGCTTAAAAAACAACAACAACAACAAAAAAAAAACTCACTGCTAATTTCTACTTATGGCTGCTAGTATGCACACCAGGACTACATTCATCTTTATTTACCTTGTCTTTTTGCAGTAGTAAGTAAAAGTCAGTATTAGGGTACACAGAATAAATAAAACAATTTCTATGTCTTAGCTTCTATTTTTCTCATGAAACTATAAAATTAAGTTTTATTTATTTGCCATTAGCATAACTGAATCAATTGTTTAAGTCCTCTGGCACAGAACACAAAAAATTATTAATTATCAAACATTTAAAGCTGTTATAGTCTACTAAGGCTAAATGTATATCACAAATGATAATAGGATCTAACAGTGAAAATAATATATTTTTGTGAAAGAACTCCTGACATGTCTGAACAGCACTATCTACTAAAATTTGAGCCCAATACAGGGCTTCAGTGTACAAACAAGTATCACTGTTTCCTAAATGAATTTTGAATTCAAGTAAATTAACCCACTTATATGTCCTGTATCCAAAATTACAAACTAAAGGGGCTGGGGATTTAGCTCAGCGACATAAGCACCTATCTTGCAAGCAGGCAGTCGTGAGTTCGATCCCCAGTACCGATAAAAAGGAAAAAGACAAAAAAAAAAAAAAAAAAAAAAAAAATTTACAAACTAAGATTAAAGTTACTTACCTGAAGTAAGAGCTACATGTTGCAAGAACCATCTTATGACAAGGGAATTCGGTGCCTTCGACAATTAATACTATGTCAGTAAACAACTGCTGTTCATAAAACAGTTTCAACTGTTCCAACAAGGACACAGCATATTCCGTATTGATCTGCCTCTCGTCTTGAGTGGACATGACTATATTCCATTAATATCTCCGAAGCAGGTTAGAAAAGTCAGTCTTGATGGAAGGTCAAGTGAATACTTCAGAAATGAAGGATGGCGTTGGCTTGCTGTTGTTATCTGCAGCAGTCAGAACCAACACTAACAAACTCACTCTGAATAGTATCTCGTTATAGGCTTAAAATCACCACTAGGTCATCCTGTGTGAATTAGGTTCTTCAGAGTTTTTCAACACAGTCTGCAGACATTGTGCTCACATTTGCAACTATGCAACTCATGAGTAAAAGACAGAAATACAGGAGGTAGATTTGCGGCCACATTCTACGTTCAGAGGATTCCTGGGAGAACTAAAAAGAAAAAAAAGTTCAGTTACAGTACATTTAGGCCAGTATACATTTTAAATACATTCAGGAAGGCTTCATATTTAATTCTTTTTTTTGGTCTTTTTGAGAGTGTTTCATTATGCAGTTCAGGCTGGCCTTGTTTGTAGTCCAGGATGGCCTCAAACTTGCAGCAACCCTCCTGTCTCAGTCTCCCAGTGCTGGGACTGTTGGCATGTACCACCACACCTGACTTTATACCTAATTAAATTGAATTACTTCTAAAGTATAACAAAGTATACTCATGCAAAGCCAGGTGGTGGCACACTCCTACAATTCCAGCACTGGGGAAGATAGCAGGAAGATTGTTGCAAGTTTGAGACCACCCTGCGGGACTACAAAGTGAACCTCAGGCCAGCCTGCTGTATAAAAACATGTAAGAAGTGCACAGTGTGTGGTTTTAGAGACAGAGAGAAGAGAGAGAATACAACCAGGGCCCCAAGTATGGGTAAGCTCTCTACTACTGAACTATATACCTCCAGCCTAAACTTTAGTATTTTTAAATGTGTAGTTCAATCTTGTAAGAGAAGTATACATAATTTATCTTTTTGAAAGCCAGGTGTGGTGGCGCATGCCTATAATCCCAGCACTCTGGAAAGCTGAGGGAGGAATAACAGATGTTTGAGTCTAGTCCAGGTAACTTAGATTTAGCAAAGCCCTGTCCCAAAATTTAAAAAAAGGCTAGGAGGTTGAGGATGGAGCTCAGTGTAAAGTCCCTGGGTTCCATTTGCAGTATAAAAACAAAACAAAACAACTACAAAAAATATAATGATTTTGACTCTCCACAGAATGCAACCTTCCTAGGACTCATAAATAAGTGTATAATTTTGCAGCAGGGATACAGCTCAGCGGCATAAGCATGTGCCTGGCAAGACAAAGTCATGAATCTGATCCTTGGTACCAAAACAAAACAAAACAAAACATACAACTTTATTAAAGGGGCTGGGGATTTAGCTCAGCGGCATAAGTGCCTTCCTGGCAAGTACAAGGTCAGGAGTTCGATCCCCGGTATGAACAAAACAAAACAACTTTATTAAAGAAAAACATAAAACATGGCTACATAAAGGTATGTCTCCCTAAACAGAAAACACTGTATTATACAAACACAAATGTCCTCTAAATTAATGTAAATTTAATACAAATCCAATCTAAATCCTATTTGTAGGGGATTTATTTGGAAGAATGCAAAAAAGTTGCCAAGATACTTGGGGGGGGGTTTCCTCACCACTCTTATTAAAAATTAAAATATACTACAAACCTCCAATAAGTTCAACTACACACAAGAAATAAGATGCAATAGTGTAAGTATGGCATTACATATTAGGAAGACTGGTGCTCTTTTTTTGTTTTGAGATAGTCTCACTCCATAGTGTAGGCTGGGCTCAAACTTGCAGCAATCATCCTGCCTCAGCCTCCTGAGTGCTGGGATTATAGGCATGTACCACAATGGCCAGCTAAAACCGGCTTATTTTAACAAATAACACTGGAACAAGTAGCTAACCCCAAAAGGGAAGAAACAAAACATAAACATACATCTTTTTAGTCTAATTGCAAAACACATGGCAAATGAATTGCAAACCGAGAAAAGAGGGAAAACCCTAGAATTCTACCAGTATCACCTATAAAAACTACCACCTCTCTCCTTGGGAGGCTGAGGCAGGCAGGTTACTGTGAGTTTGAGGCCAGCGTGGGCTACAAAGTAGGTTCAAGGCTAGCCTGAACTGCATAGTGAAACCCTGTGTCAAAAAGAACTCCCCACCAAAAAAACAAACCAAAAACAAACCAAAACTAATGGCTGGGATTTAGCTCAGTGACCTAAGTGGCTGCCTGGCAAGTGTGTGGAAAGTTTGATCCCCAATACCAAAACAAAACAAAACCAAAAAAAAACCCACCAACACCTCTTTCTTTTTAAATGACCCTTGGTTGCCATAATCAAGAAGTCAAATGATTTTGACCCATAACTTATAATTAAGCACCATCTAGAACTAATATTTTTCCTCACAAAATGTTATCCAGTATGTCAAAGAGAAGATCACACTGTACCTTCCTGCCAAACTATACTATTACATGACCTGCTAACTTGATACAGACTGTCAAATTTCCAGCAAGTTAACTTAGGGAAGTAACTAAAACAGGTGCAAAGGCAGTGAGACTTTGGGTCATTTAAGGTAGTATCCTGCTCTTCCAGAACTGAAAGTTATACTATACAGTGAATCTAAGTTCTACATTCTTAAGGCTAATGACACCTAAAATCACTGGCAATTGCCATGTAATAATAATGTAGTACAGCCCAGTGTTAATAAGAGCAGAGGGAAAATCATTCTCACAAATGAGTCTGTCAATGCATAACCACAATTCCTTATCCAAAACTTTTGGGGCAATATATTTACAATTTTTCAGATTTCTCTAGAGGTAATATGGCACCTACTTCACATTACAAACCCCTCAAGAAGTCTGCAGCAGCACTCTGTAAATACACATATTCTTTGCAGAAGGAAATATGAAAGTGAAAAATGAAGACCATATATAGCCTCAAGTTACTTCACGTCACATTTCCTGAGTTTTTAAACTTTTTTTTTCTTTGGTACTGGAGATCAAACACCCAACACCTTGAGCTTGCCAGGCACTTATGCCACTGAGCCAAATCCTGGCCAGAGTTTTTAAACTTGACGCTTCAGATCCTTCTCAATTTCACAACTACAATTAGGTTGTTGCAGAAGACAATATTTGACATCTTTTTTTGTTGTTGTTGTCTTTTTCTTTTTTATCAGTACCAGAGATCGAACTTACAACTGCCTGCTTGCAAGGCAGGCGCTTATGCCACTGAGCTAAATCCCCAGCCCTGAATATTTGACATCTTAAAATACTTACACTTTCTAACCTATCAATTTCACTTCTAGAAATATTTCTTACAGAAACATATGCCTTAGGGTGAGGATGCAGCTCAGTGTAAGAGTGCTTACCTATCATGCATGAAGCCCTGAGTTTAATACCCATTACTAATAGAGGAGGAAGACAACAACAACAAAAAAAACCCTAAGCATTAATAAACTGAAAATCCTAACCCTAACTGTAGGACCCAAAACTATCCCCATGTGAAAACAACCAGAGGTCAAGGTGAAGAGGATTTAAAACCGTACTGCAAGACTCCAGAATTCTTCCAGGTCAGCTAGTACAGGCTCACTCTGGTCATTTCATTAACCTTATTTAAAATGAGTGGAGTTGATTTTTCCCAGAGATTTTTGAGAACCCACTTAACTTACATATGGATTTGATCTTGTAAATCATATGCATGGCCTTGTATTAAAACTGACGTTTGCTTTTTAAAAACTTACATAAATAATCCCACGTTGTATACTACTCACTAACACTATTTTTTTTCTTAGATTCCCCTTTCTCCCTTTTTTTTTGTAACCCAAGGCATATTCTCTTCCTAAATAAAAGTTACTTTGAAAAAAGCAAATCATTCAAGCCAGGCATGGGGAAGCACACTTGTAACCCTACACTCAGGAAGCTGTGGCAGGAGGATGGTAAATTTGAGGCCAAACCAAGCGTAGTTTGGTGCATGGCTATAATCTCAGCCCTGGGGAGGCTGAGGCAAGGGGATAACTGGGCTACAAAGTGAGTTGATGGCCAGTCTGAACTGCATACATAGCATACAAACCTGGCAGGGACTATATACCAAGATCCTGTCTTAAACAAAGCAAAACCAACCAACCAACCAAAACAAACAAACAAACAAACAGAAACAACCAGTTACTCTAGACAAAATCCTTTAGGGGACAATCAAATGAAAAAGCAAGATTTCCTGAAATCTAGCTATGTTGATCTATTGTTCTTTCTTTCTTTTGTTTGAGACAGGGCCTTGCTAAGTTTCCCAGTCTGGTTTTAAACTCCCAACTTGTTAACGACACATAAACAAACGAACTTTTTTTTTTTTTTTTTTTTGTATTTTTACCGGTACCAGGGATCGAACGCACGACCACACGCTTGCAAGGCAAGCGCTTATGCCGCTGAGCTAAATCCCCAGCCCCCAAAAGAACTTTTTATGTTAAAAAACAAAAACAAAAATACTAGTGTGAGTAAAATGCACAAGAGGCCACTGGCACTTGGTCCCACTGCTAACAGTGATTCACAGGGAAAAGGAAAATCTTCCTGAAAACCTATTTAAAATATTCTGGATTTTATAAACAAGTGCAATGATTACCTAATTTAAAAAATAAAACTTTTGGGGCTGGGGATTTACCTCAGCGGCATAAGCACCTGCCTTGCAAACAGGAAGTCGTGAGTTTAATCCCTGGTACCGATAAAAAGGAAAAAGACAAAATAAATAAATAAATAAAACTTTTGGGAGATGTTCTACTTGCCTTCTCAGCATGAAGACAAGACAGGTTCTGGGAGCCACTGGATGTCTATCCCCATCACTTAACCCAACTGTTGTAACCTGAGAGCAGCCAAAGAGCCTGTAAATGAACAGACCTGACTATACTACTACCTAATGAAACACCAAGTCAGTGATTAAAATGTATACTCATGGGGATTTAGCTCAGCGGCATAAGTGCCTGCCTTGCAAGCAGGCAGTCATGAGTTCGATCCCCGGTACTGGTAAAAATGAAAAAGACAAAAAATATGTGTTTTTGTCCCTTCAGATTAAAAAAAAAAAAAAAAAAAAATCAGGATAATTATACAAAATTCTTGAAAGTTGAACTAAGTAACATTCTTAACCTAATCTACATACTTTGAACTTTCTTCTCAACTGAAATAGCCTAACATCTCTTACCTAACCACACAACTACTGGTATATAGTGGACTTCAGAAAGGTTTTCCTTATGAGCACTCTTCATTAAGGACACACACACACACACACACACTCTCTCTCTCTCTCTCTCTCTCTCTCAAAATCTGTTGAGCCTCCCCAATAAGACACATTATTAGACACAGATTATAGACACAGATGGGTGTAGTCTCACCTACTTAGGGAGCTGACACAGGGGATCATTTGCAGCCAAGAGTTCAAGGTCTGCCTGGGCAACATAATAAAACCCTGTCTCAAAGAAAATACTACACTACCAACAATGATGAGATTCAAAACAAACTACTTTCGATCAATTGCAACAATATCATTTCCAAAGCTTACATGAAGGATTCACTATACAAAAACCAGAGGAAATGGGTAATCATCGTTACAGCCCCCAATTTCTTGTACCAAGATAATAGGAAAGTTCTACATTATAAAGGTAGTCATTAGA
This sequence comes from Cavia porcellus, assembly GCF_034190915.1. Classification (NCBI taxonomy): domain Eukaryota; kingdom Metazoa; phylum Chordata; class Mammalia; order Rodentia; family Caviidae; genus Cavia; species Cavia porcellus. Next base: position 20,221,952 of record NW_026947506.1, read on the forward strand.
AAATATTCTACAGGGCTGGGGATTTAACTCAACAGTATAACCACCTGCCTTGCAAGCAGGAGGTCGTGAGTTTGATCCCCGGTAATGGAAGAAAAAAAAAAAAAGAGGGGGAAAAAAAAGAAAAGAAAATATTCTACAGTAAAAAAATGTTGACTAGTGTAATTAACTGGTAAGCATGCAAACACAATATAATGAAATTCAGATAATAAAATGCAGACCTATTATTCAAGGATATTCTTACTCCTTTTTCTGTCTTGAGCTGAAGTCACAGTTTCTGACATGCTTGATGGCAGAGAACAAGTAAATTTAGAATGCATACAAAGAATGCAATTTTTTATTCTATCTACCCACATTGCTATATTATTAGTGGACAAAGCCCTACTTAGGACTTCTTATAAAAACCAAAAACTTAGCCAGGCGTGGTGGCTCATGCCTGTGATCTCAGCACTTGGGAGGCTGAGGCAGGAGAATTGTTGGCAGTTCGAGACCAGCCTGGGCTACAAAGTGAGCTCAAGGCCAGCCTGAACTGCATCACAAGACCCTGTTTCAGAAAAAATAACTTAAGTGAGGTAACTGAGGAAAATCAAAAACAAAAACAAAAAAAAAAATGTATTTGCTCTAGAAAGACCAAGCTTCTACTGAGCGAAATCTACCACAAGTTTCAAAGCAAGATTGTCAATCAGCAATCTATCAACATACAATTCTGCCTTAAAAATCACAAACAGCTTCTATACAAAATCATTTCAATAGGTTTTCCTCCCTTAAATAATCAAGGTGACTAACAGCACATCTTTGTAGAAGTTAACTCAATTTTTCAGTTTCACCATAAAATCAGAAAATGCAGGAAAAAAAATCTTTCAATTTATTTGTATTTCAGAATTTTAAGTTCATTGTCTGAATTAGTCACTTCATATTCCCATAAAGTAAGTTTTAAAAAAGTGTTTAAGGGCTGGAGATGTGGCTTGGTGGCATAGCATTTATCACTTGTGGAGGGGCCAGGGATGAGCCCCAGTAAGTAGGGGGAGAAAAGGGTATTTAGATCTTCAACCTGCAACACAAAAATACATCTACAAAGGACATTTACTCAAAGCAAATGCTACAGGAGATAACAATAATGAAATTCTACTGATTCATTCTGAATACTAATACTGAAGAATAAAAAACCAAGACTAACCTTGGTTAGCATGAGTTCAAGAACACCCTGAGGTTCATAATGAATTTAAGGCTAGCCTGGACTACACAGCAAGACCTAATCTCAAATCACAAAACAAAATAAAACAAAAACCTTTACTGGGTGTAGTGGTGCAAACCTATAATCCCAGAATTTGGGAGACTCAGGAAGCAAGACTGCAGGGAGTTCAAGGCCAGCCTGGGCTACATGAGCTACATAGATAGCAAAGCAAAACAAAAAGATTAGAGAAAGGTATAAAATGTAGAAATTTGCAAAATATGTGATTCCAAATTCCCTGACCTTTTTAAAAGCTGCAGATAGTGGGGTTTTTTGGAGTATAATAACTAGTTTTTATTCCCAAGGAGTCATCACAGAACGCTTCTACTGTAATCATCTGTACTTTTTTTTTGTACCAGGAATCGAACTCATGACCTTGTGCTTGCCAAGCACTTGTAGCTACACTTCTACTGAATAGAGACAGAAACACAAACTAAGCAAACTTTCCCAACATTAACCAGCCCAAACCAGAGGATCAAGAGAATAAAGGATTAAACACTACTGAATGTGCAAAGTGGTCTACCAACAATTTACAGAGGTATGGATGAAAAACGAAGGAATGACTAAAAAAAGGGGGGAGGGGGTAACTGTGAACAATAAAGATATTTTATTTTATAGTATGTACAAAAGTTTAGACGGGTTAGTAAGTTTCCACAATCTTTTACACAGCATGGCAACCACAGTAATAATGTATTAAAATTGCTAAGAGCAGGGAAAAAAGGTAAGGAGGTGAGGTGCTAGAAATGTTAATTATCTTGGTTTAGTTGTTCCACTATGTATATATCAAAACATCACACTGCATCTCAGGTACATACGACTATCGGCCAATCAAAAATAAAATAAGGAAGCCAATGACTGTGGTACACACCTATAATCCCAGCTACTTGGGGAGTTTGAGTTTATCTAGAATAACTTCAATGGATCTTGTTTCAAAATTAAAAATAAAAAGGTCGGGGATGTAGTTCAGCATTCTCTGAAGCCAATCTCCAGGACTAGACAGGTAAGATAGATAGCTAGGCTGGAAGTATAGCTCAGGGGCAAACCATCTTCCTCGCATGCTCAAGATCCTGGGTTTGATCCTAGAACTGCAAAGTAATTATTGAATAAATTTTTGCAAAATTGATTACACAGTAGTGATGGAACCATAATAGATCTCCCTCCATCAAGAGCAGTGGCCTTAGCTCTATTTAGCTGCAGGAAGCACTTTCAATTAGTGCTATGTATTTAGTGCTGTAAACAATTAAAAAGTTTTGTCAGAAAAGATCCAAAGCATTCTGGATGTCAAGTAGTGCACAAACAAAAAAAAATATAACCTCAAATCACCTGGGTTGGAAACTCAGTTCTGCAATTTACTAGCCATGAACTTCTGTTATTTACTCTCCATGCCTCAACTTGCCCTCTAGCTCTAAAACTAGAACTCTTGAGCTGGGAACATGGCTCTGCACTAGAATACCTGCCTAGCATATGTGAAACCCTGAGCTCATCAAAAGAAAAAATAAGAACAAAAACTTTTCAGTAACTTGTTCAAGGATGAAACGTTTCATACTTAGAACAATGTCTGACATACATAAGTTTTTTCTTTTCTTTTCGAGATAGGGACTTGCTATGCAGTTCAGGCTGCCCTTGAGCTCACTTTGTAGCCCAGGCTGGTCTGGAACTCACAATGATCCTCTTACCTCAGTCTCCAAGTCTTTGTTAGGCTGATGTGTTTCATGCATTGTATCTAACATACCATTTAACTATTGTGAAAGGGGAGCGATGCAATGCTAAGGCCTTACTAATTGGATCTCTAGACTTGGTTTGGGTGTGATGATTCAAACTGGGAAAGTTATACAAAAGATTCACCAATGAGTGGATGAATAGAAATAATTAACAAGGCCAGGCTTCGTGGCACACATTGGTGAATCTTTCATATAATAAGGCCTTAGCATTGCAGAGCTCTTATCAAGTTTGACAAATTTCAGCATAACCTCCCTTCTTCAACCAAATTCACAGCTAAGGTTTATTTCCTTGTGTTCCCTCTCATTCTAATACGGAAAAGACCACATGGCTTCCTCAGGTTAACTAAGCTCAGCATCCTAAGTAAATTTCAGTCACACGCATAAGATTCTGCACATTATGATTAGTAAATTATCTCACTTGCTAAAAAAATTATTCATCTTTGACAGAATTATGAACATAGTATATCCTTTTACTTTGGAAATCAATTCTTTTTTCCTCTCAGCTCTGCAGAGACTGAGAAAGCTAGGAAAAAGTAGGCTAGTACAAAATTAACCTTAACTTTTTCATTGGGACTTCATTTCCCACCAAGTCAATGATTCCTTCTATCCCAGCAGGGAAGAAGTATTTCCTAGATCTTCAAACACATATCAAGTCATGCTGCCACTTAATACTTACAACTAAAGTTTGTTTAGCAAAAAATAAAAAGGCAAAATGAAATAGAAGCCCCTTACTATGGGGCTACAAATCATTATTTGTAGCAACTACAAATAATTATTAACTCATAATTCAAATATTATTAATATCAAATATTAATATTAATGTTAATTATTATTAACTCATAATAATTCAAATAACTACATTATTTGAAACAACTACAAATCATTATTCAACAGGAGTAGGGTAGAGAAAGAATCTCTCATTAGACATTTTCTCCAAATCAACAATAATCACTTCTTCCCACAAAGAACCTAAGCACAGCAAATTCCAGGCAAGTGAAGCAGAAGCCTTCCTCATACAACAGAAACCGTCATTCCTAATACTGTCAGCTCCCTTTATAAAACTGTAAAAGACTAAGAAAGAACTTTAGAATTTTCCTTCATAAATTTTATGATAGCAAGACCAATCCTTTTTCCCAGCCCCACGTGTCCTAGCAATGTGAACTTAGAAAAAAACTTTTTCTAAGTAAACATGTAAAATCTTTGGGGGGAAAAAAACATTTTCTATTGGATTTGAAGACTGCATTCGAGTTTCTAATGACTTATCATGCATGTCAAACATCCAATGTCAGGTATTAAGAAATAGCTTATTATTTCTGCTAAATAGAAAAATCTAGGTAGTGTGTACTTAAGTACTATGACTCATCCATTCTCTCCCATCTTCTTACGGGCCCTGCGAATAAAGTTAACAGATTTTATGTAAGGCTTCTGGTCGGTGCAAAACATCACTTACAAATTCTTCCTAAAATTTTGTGGGGAAAATCGCACGCTCAACAGACAAGCCAACGCCCTTAGCTAAGAGCCACTGACAGTCTCTTGTGATTTCACTCAACCTACACTAGATCTAAGCAAAGAACGCTTAAAACTAATTACCAGCCAGACGCCAAGAGCAGCCAAACCCCACACCCACACCGCGGACTGAAAACTGACTGAACTCTCCCGTTCACTTCGGCTCAGGAAAGTCCTCACTCAGCCGTTTCTAAACTAAGTCGGTCCCAGAAGTCCCAGAAGAAAGAAAAAGACGTAGCAAGCAGTAGCGTCGCCGGAGGCAGCGCGGCTCGGAGTAGCGCCGCGGCCGGTGGTTTCCGGGCCGCGGACCTTCTTGCGGAGAGCAGCAGCAGCAGCGCGTGACCGGCGGCCTGCGTCCCCGGCGGGCTGCGGTGGGGAGGCTCCCCAAGTTTATTTCCCCTTTCTAATTCTTCGTCTTCCCCGAAGGGTTCCGCGAAGGCGATCACGCCAGACCCACAGCGGGCCGAGGGTCCGCTTCCACTGCGAAGCGGCAACAGGGAGTCTGGGCGGCGAGGCCGGCCCCGCGTCCTCGGGCGCACCCGGATGCCCGGCCAGGGCCTGCCGCCCACGCGCCTCCGGGCTCCGGAGAAGCCGCTCCCCCTCGGCCAGACCGCTGCCGCAGAGCGCGGCCGCCGGAAACGTCTCTCCTGGGCGCCCCTTTTCTTCCTTCCCGGGCCAGGCTGGACCGGCGCCCCACGCCGCCGCCGCCGCGCCACAAAGACCGCGCCCGCCCGACCCCCGCTCACCGCGGCCCGCAGGGTCCGGTCCGGCCTCAGCGCGGGGCGGGGGCGTGGCGCTCCCGCGGGGCCAGGCCGCACTCCCGCTCACTCCCGCCGAGGAAGCTGGCGCCGCCGCCTCTGCCTTCCGGCTTCCGCCCGCGCTTCGGCAGCCCCGTAACCGGTGCGGATGGTGTTGTGTTTGCAGGCGGCTCACCAGGCTCCGCCCCCGAGCGCCGCCGCCTCGTCAGCCCGCGCCGAGACGCCCTGCTAACCCCGCGCTTCCCCGCCGCGCCGCCTCTTCCGCCCCCGCCCGCGGCAGCGTCCTCGCCTCCAGGTTCCGGGCCAACCCGGCCCTCACCACGGCCCTCCCCTCTCTGCTCCCGCCGGAAACCAAAACAATTGGCGCCGCGCAGGCGCAGGGGCGGCAGACGCGCCGGGAGGGCGCGAGACCGAGGGGTTCGCAGGGCGCGTGCGCGGAGCTGCGGGAAGCTCGGGCGGCGCCTCTGTGATCCGCGCGAGGCGTCCGGGAGCTGGGATCCTGGAGTTCCTGGCCGGGAAAGGAAAAGCGGGGCTGCCTCGCCGGCCTAGGGACCTTTAGCGGGAGGAACTGGAACGCAGAGCCTTTTCTCTCCTATCCACGTAGAGCTTTTTGCACAAATTCAGAAACTGGCTTCCCAGTAGCAGTATGATGAATGTTTAAGCACTTTGATGGACAGTAGAGAAGCCGTACAGAAGATTCAGACTTTAGGTCTGGGGCTCAGTGGGACAGCGGGTGATTAGATGCGCAAAGCCCTGGGTTCCATTTCGAGCGCTTAAAAAAGAATCGTTTAAGGAGCGTTTGAATAGATGCCAGACTATATAGAGATGCATAGTTTAAAACAGGCTGCAACAGAGCTCTAAGATGATTATAAAGTACTGTAGATACTGGCTCAGAACCAGATACTAGTTTGGAGGCTGCTGGCCTATTCAACTCTTAAGGATGGCAAGTTTCAGCCCCAGTGTATCTCCTTACAGGACCCTGTCTAAAAAAACAAGTCCTGATAGAATCCAAGCTAACGTCTATAAAGTGATGAGGTGGAGATACGTCTGAAAACTAGCTTTGATAAACAAGACTTAGTTTTCCAGAATGTCCAAAAAATTATGGATAACAGTTTTCTAGTTAATAGATAATATCACTACTCGTGGGAGGAATAACAAATTATCATGATGAAACAAAGGACCTAAAAGTGTACTTTAAATGGCTGTACAGTTAGGAATGTGTTTGGGTGCAAGTGAAAAAAGTGCATTCCAATGGTTTGAACAAATAAGGATGTCCCTGCTAGAGAACAGCAGGGCTATCATTTCTGTGATCGCCTTGACATTTCTTTCATGGTGGCAAGGACAGTTTTAGACTGTACACCCCTGTTCAAGGCAGGAAAACGGGGAACACACACATCCCTAAGTAAACACTTTCTCAGGTTGTTTTCTCATCCCTCAACTTAGCTGTCTTTCACATACATCTCATGGCCTAAAACAATAATTTGGGTACCTGTAGCTGCAAAGATTTAAGTTTTTCCAAGCTAGTGCAGGCTACAAGGGAGAAAACATTGGGGATGGATATTGGTCACACAAATAGCAGACAGTTAATATTTAAAGTATTTCTTCTTAAGGCTGGTCTGATGGGTTGATGTTTATAGGATTTCAAAGAAATATATCTTTTTGCTATATTGCTTTCTTAACTAGGGAAAGAACAGGTTGGACATTTATCTTCAAACATTTGTGGTAGTGGGGCCAGAGATTTAGCTCAGTGGTATAACCTGCCTGGCAAGTGTGAGCGTGACGTCATGAGTTTTTGGTACCTGAGGTCTCCAGTATCTCCCCCCAAAAAAGTCAAGTGTCACCTACTATCCCCATAATTGTGTTTGTGCTTAGCTGCCAATCCTTATTTCTAGGTTCCCATCCTCTTTAAAAATGAAAGTCTCAGAGGAGAATGCGCCAATGAGAAGAAGGGACAGTGCAAAGAAGGCTGGCATCAGTGTACCTTGATCAGTCTATCTTTTGTCATCATTAGCTTGAGGGGCCTCCTGAAACACCTATTTCATTCCCTTAAAGAGTTTGTTGCCTCTCGGCTTAGAAATCCTTGAACAATCAAAGCTAATCACACTTTTCATGTTAGGAAGGTTGTGAATCAGTTTTTTCTGAGGATCACACAGCTTTTAAAAAATTTTTTGAATCTGTGGCACCTTCCTTTGATCTATCTGAATGCCAAATTAGGTGTATGACACTCTTTCAAGCATTTCAATCAACAAGTCATCTTTTCTGTTATGTGTTAATGCCCAGAAATAGTATTGTGCTAAGATTACTTTACTTATTTTCAAGACAGGATCTCAACACGTAGTGCGGGCTGGCCTTGCACTCACTTATGTAGCTAAAGACAGCAATCTTCCTGCCTCAGCTTTCCCCATGCTGGGATTACAGGCATGCAGCACAACATTTTTAAAAAGTGTCCTTACTCTAGAACAGAAAGCTAGAACCTAGGGATTTAGCTCAGTGGCTTAAGCCCTTGCTGGTAAGCATGAAGTCATGAGTTCAATCTCTGGTACAAAAAAAAAAAAAAAAAAAAAAAAAGATTAAAACAGAAAACTAAAAATAAATAAAAGCTACAAATTATTGCTGAAAAAATGATCAGCTATACATTTTCTAAAATTAAGTAGCCATTTGTGTTACAAAATTAAAACAATACATTAAGATGATCTAAGATAAGGTTGACCAAATATTATTAAAATAAACTAAATTTGGCCTTAAGATGTCTCTGTACCTAGATTCCCTTTGTAAAGACCTGAAATCTAACTTAGTACACAAAGGAAAGCCTATCTAAGTGCATTTTTGTAACATCTAAGTGCTGCCAGTCTTTTTTTCTTTCTCTTTTTTTTTTTTTTCTTTTTTTCTTTTTATCGGTACCGGGGATTGAACTCATGACCGCCAGCTTGCAAGGCAGGTGCTTATGCCACTGAGCTAAATCCCCAGCCCCTCAGTCTTTTTTTCTTAATCTTATTTTTTTATTTTAAGGAGGGTAAAATTAAACACGACAAAACAGAACATGAAAAAGGAATGTAAGAGACATAAATTTCAAAGCAAGAGAACCAGAGATCTTCACTATAGTCTATCATATTGGCTCTTGTTTTCTTCCAAAGAGTTGTCCATATCTTCACATACAGTGAATTCATACAAAGCAACATAGTATAAAACTGATCCAATTAGGATAATGAAGGCGTTTTAGGTCTTCAGACCAGACAATAGGGAAGTCAACAGTGGCTGTCATATATTTCTCATTCTCTTCAAAATAGTTGTCCATACCTTCACGTATGTTGAAATTAAAAACAAAACAAACAGACTAAAATCACTCTGAACAAAGGATAATAGTATTGCTGGCTTTCACATCATGACGCTATGGAGTCAGCACTGGGTACTGTAGTGTCTCTTCAAAGTAGTTGTTCATTTCATCATGCATTATATAATCAGTTGTCATAGATTATAAGTTTTACATGTGCATGAGTCTCTACATGTATATCTATCCTTTCTGTATTAGAGGGAAAAACAAAGCAAAACACAACAAAACAAATTCCTAGAAAAACATGAAACGAAAAAGTCATATAAAACCCCAATACAAGGTGATCTACAATGGTTACTATGATGTCTCTCGTTATCTGCAATAGAATTGTCTATATCATCAGGCATAGTATAATTGAATGTAGTGGTACATAGCACTATTAATAAAAATGAAACACTGGAGACATTATAAGACTTCAAAAATTGGCAATAATCAAACCAGGGTGGGTGTCCTATTGAATCTTGTCATCCTCAGAGTAGTTACCTATACTCTCAGACTTGATATTATTAATCATAACATTCAAATAAAATCAGTCAATAAAAACAGCAATCTAACAAACCAGATTCAAATAAGATCAGTCCTAATAAGACAATATAAATTATGCAGGGCTTCAAATTAAGGTAATAGGAAATTAAGGATGATTACCATACTGTATCATGCTATTTTTGGGATAGCTGTCTGTGCCCTCAAATCTAGTACAAGTAGAAAAACTGGAACAGAATATAATCCATCTAAACAGAGCAGTGAGAGTAATGTGTATTTTAAATCCTGATACACTATTAACAATATCTTCTGCCTTCCTTTTTGAGACAGTTCCTCCCCTTTCACTCCCACAGGGTACACTGTACATTTTGGGTCCTACTAACTCCCTCAGTTTTTAGATTGGGGGGGGACCTGCTATTTACCTAAGTGGTTCCAAACTTTCTCACTCCTGGACTTGATCTCAAGTTGTGTTCCTTTACCTACAAAAGCCTCAAGGTTTTCCCTCATTATAGCTGAGTATTTCTCTATTGCACAAAAGTATCATGTCTTTCCAACCTATCTGAAAGTGCTGGTCAAGTTGCCCCTATTTCTCTGTGGTTCCCTGTCACATAGAACATTGTTTTCTCATATTTGATTTTGTCCATAAGCCCTCTTTCAGGTTAATTATATTTCCTGTACAGAGCATCTTGATGGATCGTACCTCCTGATCTACTCCGCCTGTGTTTCTTTTGTTAGTGTATCAAGGCCATCTATGTTAGAGATTATAGCCAACCATCTCTGCCTCATTTCTACTATGTTATTTTTCTGCCACTGGCTGTCTACTTTTCTCCTTCATTCCATTCTCTGCCTCATTCATTGAGGCCTCTCTGCCACTGTTTCTGATATCCTAGGTTTTTAAAAAAATTTTTCTTTCTCTCTAAAATGTCCTTCAGTATTTTTTGTAGGGTTGGATTGGTGATCACAAAACCCTCCAGTTCCTCTTTGTCATGGAAGCATCTTGTTTCTCCATTAATTTTGAGAGACAGTTTTTCAGGGTACATCAATCTGGGTTGGAGGTTATTTTCTTTCAGGGTTTGGAGTACTTCACTGCAAGCTCTTCTTGATTTGATGATTTGTATCGAGAAGTCTGATTTTGGTTTTTCCAATTTTGATAGGTGATCTGTTTCTTTTCTCTGATGGCTTTTAATATTCTGTTCTTGTGATGAATTTCTGGGATCTTGATTATTATATGTCTGGGTATAGCTCTGTTTTGGTTGTAGCTGGCTGGAGTTCTGTATGCCTCATACATCTGAATATCATTTCCTTTTCCTCTGCTTGGGAAGTTTTCCTTAATTATTTTTGTGAATAGCCTTTGTGTTTCCTTTGTATGTACCCCTGCTTCTTCACTCACATTTTTTATTCTTAAGTTATAGATCCTCTTGTTGTCTTCTTTTTTTTTTTTAATTTTTTTTTTTTTTTGTCTTTTTCATTTTTATCGGTACTAGGGATCGAACTCACGACTGCCTGCTTACAAAGCAGGCGCTCATGCCGCTGAGCTAAATCCCCAGCCCCTTTTTTTTAAATTTTTATCGGTACTGAGGATTGAACTCACGACTGCCTGCTTGCAAGTCAGACGCTTATGCCGCTGAGCTAAATCCCCAGCCTCTTGTTATCTTCTACTCTTTGTATTGTTAATGCCTGTTTCCTTGATATTTTTTAAGAGATCTTTCCTTTTGCCATCAGACATTGCAAATCTATCTTCAAGTTTTGTTAACCTATTTCTAGTTTTTGACAGGCAATTTTTCCGGCTTTTGATGGAGTTTTTAATTTCCTAGTAATCTCTTTAATCTGTTTCATGTATTCTAGGTTTTTTTATATTCTTCATCGAATTTTCTCTCCTTTTTTTGTGTTTCTCCATTCTTCTCTATGTGTCTTCTTGAGAGGTGCTTAGCATTTCTTTTATTAATCTTCTTATATCTTGCCTTACTTGAATTAATATTTCAATTTTGAGCCCATCTATGAGGTCATGAAGATATTTCTTTATGTCAACTGATGCTGTGTCTGATATTGCTGAAAGGGTTTTGGCCCAGACAGGACAATGCAGCCAGGAAAGCCTCAATTGGAAGCAGGAAGCCCTTATTTCCCCTGCCCCTAGGAATTTACCTGTGACGCCATCTTCCTGCCTCTGGAAATTTACCTATGGCACCAAACCTAGGACCAATGGGCTACCTGTGCATCCCTAATGCCCTCCTTAGGTTCCACCCCAAACCGAGGCTACTTACATACCCCCATGCCACATGTCCACCGGAGAGATTGCCAGACGCTAGCGGTGGGGGGTGCCAGTCATCTCTCTCCGTGTTCTCAGAATAAAGGCTGCTTTTTGTTTTATACTTCTCATCTTTTGGAAATATTTTTCATCTTTTGGAAATAATCCTATCAATTGCATGTTTGCTGCCCTCAATCTCTTTTGTATTCACCTCTCCTGGATCAGTATTTGCGGGTTTGGGGTTTGGGGGCTTTTTCTTATTTTTTTCTCTTGTCATGTTTTCTGTATCTTCCATACAGGTATATAGTGAAGGTCCCAGCCCCTTTCCTTGTTGGTTATGGTTCTTCTGAAGCATGCTGGCTAAGGAATTCTTCCCTCTCCAGTTTTCTTTTGGTCATGGAGGTGCAAGCAGGGGTGGTGTATGCTGGCCCTTCCCCTCCGAGCCTGTCAACCTGTGGGGGCCTTCACCATGCCAGTGTGTGCCATGTGTATGGAATCAGCTCAGGACAACTTATTGGCTCCTGGCCAGGAACATGACCCAGGCCAAGCAGTCCCACCAATCTGCTCTGGGCAGGGAGCAACCAATTGAAGTTACTTCCATTTGTAGTTCAGGCCAGTCCTGCCCGATTCCAACATGTCATTGGTCACCCCTTCCCCATGGGAGGGTCTTACTCCGAGCACTCACAGTAGGTCAGTGCAGGTCTCCACACTGGCTCCTTTCTCTTCTGGGCTCGCCAACCCCCCAATTCAGCACAACCACAGCTCAGGCGGCAAGTGTGTCTCGATCTGGAGTTGGGGTGGCTCCAGTGAGAGTGCCCTGGCCATGAATCTGAACTGCTTCGATGGTAGCCACACAACCACATGTTTGATCAGCTCTTTTCCCTTTAGCTTCTTCGTGGGTTGAGAGGATCCATCTCCCTCTGGTCCTCTCCAGGATGTTTTATTCTGGCATCTGAGTTGTTTCTTTCAGGAAGCTCTGTATTTTGCTGCTTATTGATCCGCCATCTTTAGCTCTGCCCAGTGCTGCCAATCTTGGCAGCTGTATTCCACTAATCACAGGCTGCTAACTGATCAAACCAGCACAAAATAAGGGAAATGCTAAATGAAGGAGTTTTGCCCTAGAGTAAGTTATACAATATTATGGTGGTAGGAGGCTGAATCAGGGGAGATGGAATCAGGGATGTTTGCCTTGAGGTCACTTCCTCCTTCCCCTATTACAGCTTCCTTTTTCCTTTCCCAGTGCACGTGAAAAAAGTTCCAATCAGCTCCTCTTGTGTCATCAAGGCCAGCCCTAAGCACCACCCCCGGTCAGAGGTTATATGTATATCCCATACTCCACATTCTGGTCAGAGGAACCCAGGCTGTCTATGGTCATGGATTCCTCTCCATGTCCTTGGAATAAAGGCTACTTTTTACTTTATATTTTCTCTTTTATCACATCGAAAACTCTTAACTCTAAACTGTAACAACCTAGCTGTTTTTGTATCTGACTTCTGTTTTTCTATCCATAAATACTGCCTGCTTACACTGTGAGTAGAGTTCTCTGAACCTGATCTGGTTCCAGTGGCTACCTGACTTCTGAATTGTTCTTTCCTCAATTAAATTTTGGTAAATTTGGGGATGGATGGGCGTAGCTCTTTGTGGTCCAGTAAGTACCACCACTCAAAAAACCCTCAAAGTAAACTCTAGAAAATTTAAATTTTCAAGTTTTAAACAATATTTTAACTTATTTAAAAATTCTGAATTTGAAGAAGTCACTAGGACCATCTCTAAGGGGACAGTCCATTCCAGAGTTTGTAACAATGCACCCTCTCTCTGGAGATCTTGTATCCCTGGAATGAGACAAAAATTTACATAAAATGAAAGTGATATAGGGATGATATAGAACCTGAAAGGTTCTTGTCCTAGCATAAATTACTGTACAATTATGACGGTGATCTAATGTGGCAGAAGGCCAAAGCAGGAATGCCTACTGCTTACTGCTTCTTCTTCAGCCCTAATTTGCAACTTCCCTTCCTGCTTTCATGCAGAGAGAATTCCAAGTGGTTCCTCACATGTCATCAATATCCACCCTATGCACCACTTCCAATCAGAGGTCATATAACCCTCTGCCTCTCTGTATCCTCAATAAACCTGTTCGTTGTGTACTTTTTGCTTCTCTATTGCACCAGAATCCTCTAAAAGGACCTCCATATAATATAAGGGAAACACAATTCCCAACCTTTTGGGGTACAATTAAAATATAGGAACACATTTATAAGATAGCAAACTTATAGATATTTCATGGTCAATTAAAAGTCTCTTAAAAAGCGGGGGGGGGGGCTGGGGATTTAGCTCAGTGGCATAAGCGCCTGCCTTGCAAGCAGGCAGTTGTGAGTTTGATCTCTGGTACTGATAAAAAAGGAAAAAAAAAAGTCTCTGACCAAGTTTCTGTTCCCCTATTTCTGAATTCACTTAACTTTGACAGTGTCTGAAACCCAGCTGCCTCCCTCTGATGAGCACTGAGTCAGAGTAACTGTCTACATCTTAAGGTACTCTGAGCTAATTTAAGGGCTACTCCCCAGAATGTTCCTATATTATGGTAATGCCCTTAATTGTGCTCATTCTGTAAGGGCCCCCTCCCCTTGTTCCCAGTGTTTGTATATTATGATAAACAATTCCTTTATTTCAAGACTAGCCTGCCTGTTAATATATGACTCAATGTAAGTAACTAATTAGGTAATGTTTTGTCACTTGCTTTGTATCTCTAAATTCTATATAAACTAAATGTTGTGCTCTAACAAAAGTGCCGCCATTTTGTTCTGTATGTGTCTTTACTCTGGTAACCCTGTACTGTGTCTCAACCTTTGTCTCCCACTGTGAAGGACAGTTGTTCCTGAATTAGCTGATCACAGATTGTCAATTCCCATATAGGAGTAACTTGCTGGCCACCAGCTGCAAAACTTCCCCTAAAGGCAACTGATTAAGCAAGGAACTCTGTTCCCAGGTCAAATAAGAGAACAAAAGCTTTCCTCACCCTTATCCCCTCCCACTCCTGCTTTGCAGGGTTTTTTTCTTTATAAGCCTCCCAAAAGTCTAACCTGGTTGCACAGTTTTGCAAATTCCAACGCACTGTGCCACTGGTGCCAGCTTAAATAAAGTGTTCTTTCTTTTTGGCTATCCTCTCGTTTTTTGGGGTACAACACTAAATTCTTCTTAAATTCAGTACCACTTGCTTTGAGGAATTATCTCACAACAATCCACTGGTGTAAAGATTAAATGCTGCCTTCTTATCTCCTTCGTGCAGTCTTCCTTTCAGTTCAGTTTAGTTTGGCTTGGTTTTGGCATTTTCCTGCAACAAAACTGCTAGACAACCGATGAGTTTGGCTCCAAACTCTAAAATCAAAGAACAAATTCTAGGAATAGAGGTTCAGAGTACAAAGTACTTATTGAAAGAAAGGCATCTAAGAAAGAAGCATAGATATAAGAAATAGAGAGACAGAGAGAGAGAGAGACAGAGAGACAGAGAGAGAGAGAGAGAGAGAGAGAGAGAGAGAGAGAGAGAGATATGGAAGGAGTCCAGAGTGGGTAGCCAGAGATCCTACTTCTCAAGGACTTTTATACAGTGAAACTGTGAGGTAAGGTGGGTCTAAAGAACTATGATCAACCAACAAGATTACAAATATAGCTTCTTAGGTAATATGATCCAATGGAAAATCACAAGGTGGGTGTGAGGTAGGACATAACAAGAGTGAACCATAAGATTGGGCAATATTGATTAAGTGGGGATTGAACTGGGAAGCAAGTCACATAGCAATTGCACATGAGAGGGACAAGCACTTTACTGGAAGGGGTGGGTTAAAGAGGTTTGGCCCTCCACCCTGAGGTGATTGGTGCCTGTGTAGAATAGCAATCACTGCTGTTCATCCCTAGGGGAAGGAAGGGAGTGTAGTCTTCCTCTTTTTCTTGAACCTTGACCTTCAGTGAATATGCCTGTGGCCATAATTGCCTTCTGCACTGACCTTTTCAGGGCCCAGCCCTGTCTGACTGCCTACATATTTCTAAATAACTTAGCTATCTATTATAAAAGGAGAACACAAAGAAATTGTGCAATAAAACAGTTCTATGTCTTGATTGTGTGTATGTATGAATCATAAATCTATCCATACTGTATAATTTAACAAGGAGATTAAAATGGCAGAGGAAAGTCTGGAAGCAAAATACAGTCTGCCAGGGCTGGGGATTTAGCTCAGCGGCATAAGCGCCTGCCTTGCAAGCAGGCAGTCGTGAGTGTGATCCCTGGTACCGATAAAAAAGCAAAAAAGACCAAAAAAAAAAAAAAACAAAAAACAAAAAAAACAAAAACAAAATACAGTCTGCCTGAGACCTGAAAGCAAGATACCTGGAAAACAACCACTTAGTAAAGAAAAAAAGACGTTAGAGCCCTGGGAGTTAAGAAAGCCATCAGGAAAAAAAAAAAAAAAAAAGCCATCAGGAAAACTAAAAACCACTGAAAAACTAAAGATAAGGCAGGGAAAGGAATGAAGCACTCTGGGACACTAACCCTGACTCCCAGGAAGGAGGCCCTGTCTTTGCAAACAGGTTCAGCCTGGTGAGGGTCGGCAGTCCCAGGGAGAAACAGCAGATTGCAGCACTGCTCTCAAGAAAAGCGGGGTATGGTCAACTGCAAATATAGATGGGGGGTTTACTTGGCATGTCAGACTTGAGTTGGAGATGAAACCCACTGCAGCATTCACTATACTTAGGAGAGATATATGGTAATCAGAAGCCATCTTGGGAAGGAGACTAATATTTAAGACTGAACTACTCCTGTAATCCAAAGTCAGAGAACTACACTTCAGGTTTATTGAGGTTATTGTAGTTAATTCTAAATATTACACGCAGATAAACAGGGCTGGGCTCTCAGCATAGAAGACAATTACAGCCACAGGCACATTCACTGAAGGCCAGGGTTCAAGAAAAAGAGGACCACTACACTCATTTCCCCCAGGGATGAACAGCAATGATTGTATCCTAAATAGGCATCAATCACCTCAGGGTAGAGGACCAAACTTCCTTAACCCACCCCTTCTAGGAAAGTCCTTGTCAGCATGTACACCTGCTGTGTGACTTGCTTCCCAATTTGATCCCCAATTAATATTACCTAAGCCACTATACTTGCTGTAATCTTATTGGTTCACCATTGTTTTGTCAAACCTCAACCCACCTTTTGATTTTTCCATCCATCAGTATTACCTAAGCTACTATACTTGTAATCTTATTAGTTGACTATAGTTTTGTCCCACCTCAAACTTCTATACTTTGTGGCTTTGCTCAATAAAACACCCTTGAGAAGTAGGGTTGGCAAACCATCCGCATTCCAGGCCCCCATTCTATCTCTCTTAGACAGAAGCTATCTTTCAATAAATTCTCCCTACTCTTAAGTTCTGTCGTTCCTAGAATCCACTCTTTGATTTTAGAGAACATGTTCTTGGTGTTTTGGACAGCTAGCAGGTTGGGAGTTATAATATTTCCCTTATATTATTTGGAGATCCACATATCATCCTTGTAATGGATGGCTGGAGGCAGAGACCACTTAACAGGTATGTGTGAAAGCAGTGAGGCATATGGTTTAACCCCAGGTGCAGAAAGACAGGGTGATAAGGCCATCTGTAGTGAACAAAAAGAAGTAGGCCTTCCTTTGTAGGGCTTGAAAGAAAGCAAGGCACACTAGGCAGAAGATCTGAGTAAACATCACTGGTTGTTAAGGTTGATACATTGTGTCAACTTCAGAAATCTAGAAACTTAACTGAGTTAGCAGTTCCACATCTTGCTGTGTAGAGGACCAGCCTTGTTACTGTTCCAGGATATACTTCATTGTGTCACTTTGAGAAAGTCAGACGTTTAAGTGACTCAACAGGGGGCCAGGTTCCTTTTTACATCCTCAGCCCCTGCCAGAGGAAGGCTCCCAGATGGTGTGAGTGCTACACCCACCCCAGGGGAGTAGTCTCATACAATAAAAGGCAAATAAGGAAGGATTGATTGCTGGTTCTTTGGAGCAGCTCCAGTCTTTACCTTCAGCTTGAGTGTCATCTCCTGGCTTCTGACACAGACTGGCTTCCACCTGGGACTCTTCAGCCTTTGTGGTAGACTCGTCAGCCTTCCATTGTAGATTCTTCAGCAGTGCATTGCAGACTCATTGGCCTCCTGATATGGGCTTGCAGGGGACACTGCAGTGAGCACCAGCCCTTGGGCTGGACGATTCAGCCTCCAGTGTGCAAACACTCTCTGCACACTCCCTCATATGACTTGTGGCTGACCATTGTAAGCCAATCTTATAATTTCTTACACATTTGTGTATCTTGTGTCTTATCTGTTTCTCTAGTAAACCCTGACTGATACAGTGGTCAAAGTTTTCTGGATGATTTGTGCCTCAATGGGCAAAGTCCTTGAGATTGCTGGTGTGAATGCTTTGGTGTCTTTAGATGTGCTAGTGCTCCAGGATTAATCTTTTCTTAAAATTATTTTTTGGGGGCTGGGGATTTAGCTCAGTGGCATAAGCGCCTGCCTTGCAAGCAGGCAGTCGTGAGTTCGATCCCTGGTACCGATAAAAAATGAAAAAGACAAAAAAAAAAAAAAAAAAAAATTATTTTTTAATTTTTATTTTGAAAGTAGGAAAATACAATAGAACAAGTCAGAACAAAGCCAGTCAAGACAATGCAGTGAAATTGGTACAGAACTTCACAGCAGCATACCAGGATAACAGTAATAGGTACCATTATGTATCTCATTATCTTCACAGTAATAGTCCATTCAATCAGGTATAGAAAAATTAAACCAAAATCAGAACATTATAAAGTCTATCAAAACAGGATATTGAATAGAGCAAAACAATCAGAACAAAGTGAAAGGGTTTTGGCCCAGACAGGACACTGTAGCCAGGAAAGCCTCAACTGGAAGCAGGAAGCCCCAATCTCGCCCGCCCCTAGGAAGTTACCTGTGATGCCATCTTCCCGCCCCTGGAAATTTACATATGGCGCCAAACCTAGGACCAATGGGCTACCTGTGATTCCCTAATGCCCGCCTTAGGTTCCACACCAAACCAAGGCTATTTACAGGCCCCCATGCCACGTGTCCTCCAGAGAGATTGCTGGATGCCAGCGGTTGCCGGTCATCTCTCTCCGTGTTCTCAGAATAAAGGCCGCTTTTTATTTTATATTTCTCATCTTTTGTTAATATTTTTCATCTTTTGGAAATAACCCTAGTATTTGGTACCGTGACTCGATCGGCAGGCGATTGACTCCTGGGACACACACCCAGTTGAGTCCCCTAGCCGATAACCAGATAACATCCGGGATTAATCCTGAGCTTTTTCCTCTCCCAAGACGTTCCTGTCACGAGCCACCTGCACTCAGCATCGGCCAGATTGATTTCAGGTGAGCACTCCCCGGGGAACTTTTGGCACTGGGCAGCCCCAGTCAACTGTTCTCCCCATCTTCGTGGGTCTATGCATTTTCACGTCCTTTGGACCGCCCAGGACAGGGTTCTTTCTGGGCAAACCTGTGTCCACAAAATCTCTCATGTTCTTTGGGTTCGGATAGCCCAAAGCAGAGATTTTTGGGACCGCCCACACTTAAGAATGCCTCACTTCCCTTAAAGCCTTGCACTTTCACGGGCAAAACTGTTACTGACCCCACGCAGGCTCCACTCCTAAATCTCTCAGTGACGACTGGAATTTACCAGTTTTTGGAACCATAGCTGCCGTGTGGTGTGACAAATAAGTGACGACTTGTTCTGGACCTCTGGTTTTTTTCTTGCCTGAATCAGTCATGGGGAACGTATTTTCTAACTCCCAAAAGACGCCTTTACAATGCCTAATTTCCAATTTACGTACTCTAAAAATTAAAGGTACCATAAAAACTAAACAACTAACTTTTTACTGCCAGGAGGTCTGGCCGACCTACCCGCTTATCAGCAAGCCTTGGCCCAAACAAGGAACATCTGACCCCTGCATTCTCAGGAACTTGTACGATTTTTGTCAAGCTGGCAACAAGTCATTAGAACTCCCTTATATTCAAGCCTTTCTTGTTCTGAGAACACGCCAGTCTCTCATTAAGTCTTGTGCTCCACTCAGATACTTCTAGCTAAATCTACTGCACCACAAACTTTTCCATCCTGCCCTCCGGTGTTTTCCCAGCCGCCACCTGCCTACCACCAAACTCATTCCCTGCCGTTACCTCCCGCCGGACCGCTCTCCCCTCCCGCTATGCCTGATTCTCTCAGCAGCTCTAATCCCTCTCTGTTGCAGATACCTCCTGCTGTGCGATCCTCTCCCTCTCTACCTTCCAGGACCCATAACTCTCCCAGCAGCTCTAATCCCTCTGTTGCAGTTATCTCCCGCTGTGCGATCCTCTCCCCCTCCTTCTCCTGGGACCCATAATTCTCCCAGCGGCTCTGATCCCTCTGTTAGCGCTTCCTCGAAGTCTCTGACTTCTTCTTCTCCTGAGAATTCTCTATCCCCTACAGCATTCTCACCGCCCACCCACCATACTAGGTCTTGGTTGCTATGTCCTTCCAGCAGGCCGCGTGATTGTTCCAGCTTGCGCCGGGAACAGTTGCCATGTTGCAACCCTCTGCCACGTGGCATGGCACTGCCATGTTCAGGAGGGCCACATGGCGACAGGGCGCCACCATGTTTTGGGTCACGTGACAGGGCGCTGCCATGTTCCCAGGACCCTCACTGTCAACGTCCCCTTGTGGCTCCTCTTATGAACTGCAACAGCTGCCCTGTTGCAGTGCACATGATGCTTCATTGTGCTGCCGACAGCAATCCTCTCACTGCAAGGCACACAGTGAGACGCCATCTGCCTGTGTTTCCCAGGGTGACCAGCAGCAGCTCTGTAGGCCCTCTACAGATGATTGCTCACACGCACCTACTGGATGGATGGCTGCCCAATGGCCCTCTGCTCCGGAATCTTCTCCTCAGGCTCTGCTACCGCTTCAGGTGCAAGCTGGCCCCAAGGAACTTGTTTTTTGTTTTTGTTTTTTTTTTTTTTTTTTTTGTCTTTTTCGTTTTTATCGGTACTAGGGATCGAACTCACGACTGCTGTTGGGAGCCGCGGCCTACACCGGTCGCCTTACTTGGCGGACGTAGGGCCTGTGGGTGGGGGCGGAGCCTGAGCTAGATTGCCCCTCCCATTGAGTGAGTCAAGTTGGCGCCTGCTTCCTGCCCCCTGATTGTGCTGGCGACTTAAACAACCCGCTCTGTAAGATAGTCTGCCTAGCAACAGCTGATGTTAGCCAGTCAGCCCGCATCGCGCGCTTTGAACTGATTGGCTACTGTTGCCCTATAAAAGTGAATGCCTTTCCCGCCACGAGAGGAAGCACAAAGAGAGATAGAAAAAGTCCACCGGCGAGAAAGGGCTGGTGACAGAGAGGAGGCCTCGCGGGGCCCACGTGGAGACAAATAAAGGCAAGGTTGCACACTGTCAGAATCTGTCGCGTGTTCTTCCTGCAGGCCAGGAGCGACATCGACAGACTGCCTGATTACAAGGCAGGCACTTATGCCGCTGAGCTAAATCCCCAGCCCCCCAAGGAACTTGTTAACATCCATGTGCCTTTTTCCCTTTCTGATCTATCCCAGACTGCCCATAAATTAGGTAGCTTTTCTGTTGACCCACAGAATTATATCAGGCAATTTGAATTCATTACTAATTGTTATGATTTACATTTTAAGGATGTTTATGGGATTCTAAATACCTCTCTCAGCTCACAAGAACGGAATCAGCTGTGGCATGCAGCTCAAAAAGAAGCTGATCACAGACATGAGGTAAACACCGCTGATAATGACTCTGAGCCTATAGCTGTGCCAGAGCAGGACAAGCATACTAACTATAACAAACTTTTAAAACAGGTCCAGGAGGCTAATCAAAACCCAGCTGTGTTCCTAAATTGGCTTTCTAATCCTCGAGCCCCGCAAGCAGTTCCAGCTTTGCGCACTGTGTCGGGCCACCTCCCAGGCCCTCCCCCATGCGCCGTCCCAGCCCCTTCCTCCCCTGTGCACCGTCGTCGCGGCTGCCACCTTACGCGTTTCCAGGGGCAGTCCCAGCCCACCCCTGTGTGCTACGTCCCAGCGCTTGCCCCACCCACTGGGTGTGCTCTGCCGGAGCGCCGCGAAATAGCAGCTCAGTGGCTCTGCTCAGGCATGCTTTTTTCACAATTCAGCCCTGCTCAAGAGATGCTATTTTTCATCACAATTCTCAAACCATTTAATCAAGGTTATTTGCCACCTGATAATTTTACCAGCCTTGTTTATTAATCAAAGCCTTCACCCATCTCCTGTTTAACAACTAAGGTTATAAATTCCTTTTTGCTGGGAACCACTAGCTCTATTTCAAGACAAGGGCTTTCTTCAAAGTTTTATTTAATTTGTCTTGGCTGTCCTAGCCACCAGAGAGTGGGTAAGTCATCCTAAGTTCTAGCCCTGACAGGAAATGTCAACACTGCCAGATTTGTCACCAACAGAAAATCGCTGCTGAAGACTGAGAAGACTCAGGGCCAGCAGCCCCCTTTGTGGGTGTCTGTCTCAGAGTCCAAGTTCCACTAAAACTCTCAGGTAAGACATTTTCTATATTTGTGGACATATAGGCCATATATACAGAGTTCCTTCTGAGTATTCAGGCTGCTATATTAAGTCCTCAATCTCTATAACAGGGTATTGATGGTCAACCTATGCCATTTACATTACAAACAGGGCCTATTTTGTGCAGGTCCCAGTCTTCTCACTTGGTTTATACTTTTTCAGGATACATAAAAGCCTTTCTCATACTTGCTAAAGTTCTGTTACAGCAAATCATTCCAAGGACTACAACCAAGTTATAGCGACCCATGCCTAAATCAAAGTTGCTAGACTGCCATTCTGGTTTCACATCACTCAGGCTAAGAGGTGCCCTTCCAGCCCTAAATCTGATCATTCTGAGTGGTCATCTCATCTTCTGTCGCCTACCCAATCTCCGTTTCATGAAGGCCTTGCAGCCACAGTTAACAGGCTAAGTCATGTTTTGTTAACCAGTTTGGTTCCTAATTTCTTACATTCTATTAATGATCATTTTTACAGCAGGACTCTTTAACAGTATTGCCTACAGACTCCAACATCATGCATACCAGAGACAAGCCTTACCAACCTACCATCTTAACTTTTATGCTTTCAGATGGGGGAGTAAGCACCTCTCATAACTCGACTCCTCCTAACCCCATGTTTAATTTTCAGAATTCTGCCTTACCGTGGAAATGTTTCTACCTCAACATGGTCCTGATAGAATGATATGTCTAAATCAAAGGCACCTTTCCCTCTACCTCACCTGGGTCCTTAAATATGACAGTGCCATGTCTCCTCATAACATCTTGTCTCTTTGTTTTTCCAGTCTAACATATGTGCATTCACCAGTGAAGTTGTCCTGGCTAAAACACCTGGCACCAGCATCTACCTGGGCATCAACCTTCATCCCGTAGACTCCCCTAGGCTCCAGTACAGCGCCCTCTGCTAGCAGGAAGTAGTTAAAGAGAGAAATCTTCGCCCCTTTTCATAATAATCATAAGACGGGATATGAAAGGGTTTTGGCCCAGACAGGACACTGTAGCCAGGAAAGCCTCAACTGGAAGCAGGAAGCCCCAATCTTGCCCGCCCCTAGGAAGTTACCTGTGACGCCATCTTCCCGCCTCTGGAAATTTACATATGGCGCCAAACCTAGGACCAATGGGCTACCTGTGTATCCCTAATGCCCGCCTTAGGTTCCACCCCAAACCAAGGCTATTTACAGGCCCCCACGCCACGTGTCCGCCGGAGAGATAGCTGGACGCTAGCGGTGGGGGTGCTGGTCATCTTTCTCCGTGTTCTCAGAATAAAGGCCGCTTTTTATTTTATATTTCTCATCTTTTGTTAATATTTTTCATCTTTTGGAAATAACCCTAGCACAAAGCAAAACAGTGTAAACAATATTTGCCTTTAAAGAGAAGATAGAAGGAAATCCCCTATATTTGCTGTATTGCATATGGTGATCCTCCCAAGAGATACTCTCTGGCTTCCAGTTGCTGGGGCGGAAGGGGGAATGGGATATTTGATTCTCAGCCCTGTGTTGGTAGGCTCACAACTGCTTACAGGAAGGCAGGTGGGTTGCTTTCTTGCTCAGCGCACTAAGTTCCAACATGGCTGAATCTCTGGAGATGCTCACTGGTTCTCTTCCTGGCTCACCTGCCACTTGCGCGAGCCATAGCTGCTTCCCAAGAAGGTGAGCAGGTTGCTTTCTTGCTCAGTGCCCTAAGTTCCAACCAAGAGTCCAGGTTTAATTTTATGTCCCTCTTTTTTTTTTTTTTTTTTTTTTTTTTTTTTGAGACCAGGTCATGTTCTGCCATTCAGGCTGGTCTTGAACTCACTTTGTAGCCCAGGCTGGCCTCAAACTCACAGTGATCCTCTTGCCTCAGCTTCTCAGGTGCTAGGATTACAGGCACGTGCCACCACACTTGGGTCTTATGTGCTGTGTTTGTAGAGGGTAGTCCCAGTGCTGAGCCAAAAATACTGCTGCTACCAGCAAACAAGTTGGGTGCTATAACAGTCATGTCCAGTTTGACACTTACAATCTCTGTATCAGTCCTATCATGGTGATTGGGTGGTCTTGGCTTCAAGAGAGCTGCAGAGAAGTATGGGCAAGTTCAAGGGTTGGGGCACTGTTATAACATAGAAACCCATTTATGAGATGGTAAACTTATGTTTCGTGATCAATTAGAGGCCTCTGACCAAGTTGCTATTCTCCTGTTTCTGCTAAATTCAATTGACCCTGACAGTATCCACAGCCCAGTAACTGTCTATACCTTACGGCATGCTGGGCTGATTTGTGCTCATTCAGTAAAAGCCCTCTCTCTGGAACATTCCTATATTATGGTAATTTCCTTAACTATATTCATTTGGTAAAAGCCTCCTCCTCTGTTTCCTGGAATGTTTCTATTGTTTCAAGACTAAATATATGATTTCATGCATGTAACCAATCATGTAACATTTGGTCACTTGCTTTGTACCTCCCAGTTACATAGACTAAACTCTTCAGGGTGGTTGCTTGGGTGAAATTATCCCTGCAACAGTCCCTGATGTAAAGATTAAGTGCTGTCTTCTTTTTTTTTTTTTTTTTTCCTTTTTATCGGTACCAGGGATCCAACTCACGCCTGCCTGCTTGCAAGGCAGGCACTTATTCCGCTGAGCTAAATCCCCAGCCCCTAAGTGCTGTCTTCTTAACTGCTGGGGGCAAAGAGCCTTCCTTATGGTTTGGCTTGGGAAATTTCCCACAACACAAGAAGTGGTGTGCTAAGGTTGTGAAGAATAAGGTGGTCCTACCGTGTGTGGTAAGAAGCCAGAGTGGTGATGTGATGTTTTCCGAGGGACCTGAGGGGTATTGGCATTAAGTCTAGTGGACAGCTTCGCCAAGCCTCACTGCCTACTTCTAGCACAGAGCTCAGTGGTCCGTTTGCTCTTCCCATCTGCCATCGTGATCAGAGAGATACCCCGACTTGGACAGTTGCCACATTGTGCGGTTTACAGACAAGAGCAGCCCCTGGAGCAAAAATACCTCATAAACCCACACCATATAAAGTTATTCAGAGATAGCAATGACTGGGGCACAAACACTGAACCACTGGGGCGAATACAGCCCTGGGGCAAAACAGACAAACCACCCCTGAATGACCACATCAAGCAGGAAAGGTGGAGTAGGAGTCAATATTTACATGTCAAAAAGGGCAGAGAAACAAGATAGGCCCTGGTTGTGCCACCCCCACCCTACCTCGCTCCATATTTGAATTCCAGTACTACAGCCCTTGGAAAGAAATCACTCACCCAAACACATGGAAGAAATTTTTTTGGGCTCTTTTTGTTATTGTTTTATTAATTTTTGTTCTTGCTTTTTTTTTCTGTTTTTCTCTTTGTTTTTATTTCTTTTTTCTTATTTTTATTTCTATTTTTCCATTAATTTTACTTAATTGTATTACTTTTCTTTTATTCTTTTTTTTTTTTTTTTTTTTTTTTTGGTGCTGTGGCTCAAACTCATGACCTCGTGCTTGGCAGGCAGGCACTTACACTGCTGAGCTAAACCCCCAGCCCATTTCTTTTATTCTTTAGATATTTTATCTTTCACTTCTCATTTTCCTTTTCTTTTACAAATTTTATTTCTTTCATTTTTATCTGTGCCTCAACACCTCCATTTTTATTATTTTACTATCAAACTTTATTAATTTTTAGGTATGATTGTATGTTATTATTGCTTTTGGGGGGGGAGCTTGGTACCAGAAATCAAACTCAGGACCTTGAGCTTTTCAGCCAGGCACTTGCACCACTGAGCTATCCTCAGCCCTAATTTCTTCTATTTTTTTGGGGTTTTTTTTTGTCTTTTTCCTTTTTATCGATACCGGGGATTGAACTCACGACTGCCGGCTTGCAAGGCAGGCGCTTATGCCGCTGAGCTAAATCCCCAGCCCCAATTTCTTCTATTATAAATGGTGATATAGTTGTTGCTTTTAGTAGATATTTGCTGTATTCCTATATCTGGTTTGTATTTGTCTATATTATTATTATTGTAGAGCTCTTTTCTACTTTTAAGAATGGTACAGTTGTACCTATTATTGCTTCTTATGATATGTCAATGGTCAGTTAGTCTTTGACTCTATTATCATTGCTGATTTCTTTTCTATTATTGATGGTGGTATAATCATTTTTAACTGGTTTTACTGTATGCCAGTGTCTTATATGCCGTGTGTGTATGTGTGTGTATATGTGTATGTGCGTGCATGCGTGCATGTGTGTGTGTGTGTGTGTGTGTGTGTGTCTTTTTAAGACAGAGTTGCATCATGCAGTTCAGGCTGACCTTAAACTCACTTTGAAGCCCAGGCTGGCCTTGAATTCACAGCAATATTCCTGCCTCAGCTTCCTGAGCATTAGGATTACAGGCATGCACCACTACATCTGGCTTGGTTTGTCTTGTGTCATCAACATTACTATAAATTTATTTTCTCCTGTCTGCATGGTGCTGATGATCCAGGCCCTAGAAGAAGGTTAGACACAGAGAAGACACTGAATAGACTGAAGAGGGGGTATGAACACCAAAACAAACTGAAACCAAAGGATACATCAAAATAGGAGAGAGACCTTAACTAAAGAGATTTCCACGGTAGTAACAGAATTTCTCTACCCTACCTGATCTTCATCCCAAAACTCACAGTGCAAATGGTGAAACAGGTTGACAAGAAAGCAATTTGCCTGCCTTCATGGTAAGCGTCCCTGGAGTGAGCCAGGAAGAGAACCAGTCAGCATCTCCCATGAGCCAACTGGCGTGTAGGCTGAGAATCAAGCGTCTCATTCTCCCTCCCCTACTTAGCTACTAGGGGCAGAGGTCTGAGCATTGCTTGGAAGGATGACCATATACAATATAGCAAATACGGGAGATTTCCTTCTATTTTCTATTTGAAAGCAAATGTTGTTTTCACTGTTTTGTTTTGTTATGATTGTTTTGCTCTATTCAATATTTAGTTTTGATAGGTTTTATAATGTTCTGTTTTTGATTTGCTTTTGCTATACCTAGTTGAGTGGACAACTATTGTGAAGATAACGAGATATACTATGGTACCTATTACTGTTATCCCGGTATCCTGCTGTGAAGTTCTGTACCAATTGCACTGCATTGTCTTGATTGGCTTTGTTCTGTCTTGTTCTGTTGTATTTTTACTACCTTCAAAGTAAAATTAAAAAAAAAAAAAAACTCGGTGCAAAAACAATACCAACATGAGGAATCAACACAAGTTAGCGGTCCCCAAACCACTAACTCTCTCCACAAACACTGAAGAAAGGAAGCTTTCAGCAAAGAACTCAAAACCCAAATGGTCAAGATGAATAGATACAAGAAACATAAGCAAATGCATGCACAATGAACCCTCAGCTTAATAACCCAATGCATTCTCAAGGCTGGTTATAACTCAGGTCGTCAATCATAGGCTCAGGCTCCTCTCCACAGCCTTCAAACTCTCTCTCCTGTATACAGCAGATCTCAGTGTCCTTTGAGAGACATTGGCCCAAGATTTCTCAGTTAATCCCAGATGGGAAAGAATGTTGCAATGCTCCTTTCAGAACTCTTTAAGGGTTAAGTCTGTGTCTGAAACCATCTGGAAGCACAAGTGGCCTGCATTCAGGTCACAACTCAAGTCTTTGGTTGTAAGTTAAGACTAAAATTCTAGACATAACCCAAGTTGTTCATATGCCAGGCCTGTCATAACTTGAGGATCCACTATAATTTTTAAATAACTCAAAGATGATTTTATTGAACAGATAAAGGATTGTATTAATAAAATGTTTGACAAGCTTTAAAAGAAAACAGATAAATTAGTTGAGTTAAGCAAGACAATAAAAGACATAAATAACCACTTTGGAAAAAACTGGAAAGAATAAAAGGAAAGCAAGCAGAGACGGAGGATATAAAAAAATTCAATGGAAAGTGTGAGTAACAGACCTGACTAATATGAGGACAGAGTGTGAGAAACAGAAGACAAAGTAGCTGTAGTAGAACATAAAGTCAATGATAACATGCAAGCTGTATCCAACAGCTGCTGGTTAACTAAAAAAAAAAAAAAAAAAAAAAAAAAAAAACCTCTCAAAATATGAAATTTTTAAAAAACCTTCAAAATGTATAAAAAGTTTTATTCACTGAAATCATAACAGAAAAAATTTTAAATTTAACCTCAGTATCCCTGATCAGAAAAAAGAACTTCTCTATAATATATAACTATCAAAATTCCAGAGTCAGCAAAAGGAGAGAATGCTAAAAGGTATTAGGAAAAATAACAAGTACCCTGTGAAGGCATGTTAGGTAAATGGAAGCTTGTGGAAACACCCAGAGACCGAGGCTATGGGAAAGATGAGATCTGATTGACCTACATACAGACAGGGTACATTTGAGTGTCTTCAGCAGCTGTCTGGTGAGGAAACTGAGTATATACAGGTTTTTGGTTGGAGTTGGAATTTCAAAGAGTCTGGATGAAAATGTTTGAAGTCAAAGCTGCAGGGACAATCAGTACAGGTATGTAGATAGAATAGGTGCCAGATCCAGTCCTAAATGTCTTTATTATCCTTACTTATTGTCTCCCATTGTTTACAAGGGGACACAGGGTCTCTCAGATCTCTCTAAGCCACTCTCGGGTCGGGCCTGACAGCAAGCTCATCAGACTTCAAGGCAAAACCAATCAGAAGAGGTGAAGATGGCCACTGCGTGCCCACTAAGAAGAATAAGTCAACAGGAAGAGCTACGCATTATAAATAGCCGTGCATTGAATGTTGGCACATCCAGTTTCACCAAACAAAAACTATTAGACGTAAAAGGACACAGATATCAATATGGTCATAGAGGGAAAACTTCAATACCTCCTCTAATAATTAGGTCAACCAAACAAAAAACTAAAAAATGTCAGCTAAACTACATCACTAAATAAAATATATTTAACAGATATCTACAGAGTATTTCATCTAACAACAGAATACACATTTTCCTCAGCAGCACATGAGGCTTTTAAAAAATAGAGCATAACTTAAGCCATAAAATGCATACTTAAATAAATAAATATTGAAATAATCCACTGCATACTATCAGATCATTGTGAAATGAACCCAGAAATCAACAGCACAAGAAGCCATTGAAACTATGGAGATTAAATATTACAGTTATTGGGGATGGGTGTGGTGGTGCACTCCTGTAATCCCAGCACTCAGGAAGCTGAAGTAGGAGGACTGTTGCAAGTTTGAGACCAGTATGGGCTACAAAGTAAGCCCAGGGCCAGCCTGAACCACATAGTAAGACCTTGTCTCAAAAAGACAAAAAAATTTACATTATTGAATAATTAATGGGTCACACAAGAAATTAGGGAATAAAAAAAGCTCCTAGAAACAAATTAAAGCAATAGCACAACATAACAAAACCTGTGGGTCACAATGATAGCAGTTCTAAGAGGAATGGTTATAACTGGAAGTGCACACATAAAGAGCAATCCCAGTAAATAACTTAATGCTGCATCTCAAGGTTCGGGACAAAAAACAATACAAATCTGAAACTAATAAGAGAAAAATAATATGCAGATCAGAATGGAATCTAATAAAATTGAGACTAAACTGGGTGGGGTGGCACATGATTTTTTTTTCCAAATCCATTTTATTTCAAAGAGAAAGAATAAAACTAAAACAGAATTTCAAAACACATCAATTAGGGGTAACAATGGTACATACATTGCATATTGTCATCCCCAAATTATTCACCCAAAGCACAAGACATCTGCATTCAATTGTTTGAACAATACCAGCACAAATCTTTCTCTTCAACGAACTCAGAGAAATCCGTAGGATAACTATCTTAACTATTATATATACATACACACATATATACATGATTTTTCTTTCAGTTTCTCACAGCAATGAGAATTTACATATGTGTTTGACTTATCTCACTTATAAGTACATTTTTTTTTTTTTTTGGTACCAGGGATCAAACTCATGACCTAGCACTTGCCAGGTAGGTGTTTATGCTGTTGAGCTAAATCTCCAATCCCTTTTTTTTCTTTCTTTTTTCTTTTTATTTTTATTATAGTCTCAAATTGCATCTATTTACTTATAAAAGCCTGTAGTTTATCTTTATGACTCAGTAATACTCCATTGATTAAAAATATCACATCTTTTTATCCTTTCCTCAGTCGATGGGAATTTAGGTTGTTTCCAAGATCTATCTATTACAAACTGTGCTACTATAAACATGGGTGCACATATATCACTGTGGTATGATGTTTATAATTTGTCTGGGAAATACCCAGAAGGGGAATAGCTGGGTTGATTGGGACCTGTAATCCTAGTTTTTTTAGGAATTTCCACACTGATTTTCACAGTGGTTGCACTAGTCTGAATTCCCACCAACAGTGGAGAAGGGTTCCTTTTTCCCCACAGCCCCTCCAGCATTGGTTATCACTTGATTTCTTTCTTTCTTTCTTTTTTTTTTTTTTTTTTTTTTGTCTTTTTCCTTTTTATCGGTATCAGGGATCAAACTCACGACTGCCTGCTTGCAATAAGGCAGGTGCTTATGCCACTGAGCTAACTCCCCAGCCCTATCGCTTGATTTTTTGACAGTAGCCATTTTTTCCAGGGTGAGGTGGAATCTCAGTGTTATTTTAACTTGAACCTCTCGAATCACCAGTGTCCCTGAACTCTTTTTTTTTTTTTTTTTTTGTCTTTTTGAGACAAGGTGTCTCTATGCAGTTCAGGCACCCCTTGAGCTCACTTTGTAACCCAGGCTAGTCTGGAACTCACAAGGATCCTCCTGCCTCAGCCTCCAGAGTGCTGGGAATTATAGGTGTGAGCCACCACTCCTGGCAACTTTTTTTCATGTAATTATTTGCTATGTGTATTTGTTCTTCTGAAAAGTGTGAATTTATCTCAGATGCTCATTTTTGGATTGGGTCTTTAAATCTGGGAGGACTGATTGTTTTGAATTCTTTATTTGTTTTTGATAGTAATCCTTGTCTGAGGAATAGCTGGCAAACATTTTCTCCCACGTTGTAGGTTGTCTCTTCACCTTATTGGTGGTTTCTCTTGCTGTGCAAAAGTTTTTCAATAGGGTGGCACATGCTTATAATCCCAGCACTCGAAAGACTGAGGCAGGAGGATTGTTGCAAGTTCAAGGCCAACCTAGACTACAAAATGAGTTCCAGGCCAGCCTGAACTTTATAGCAAAACTGTGTCTCAAAAAGACAAATAAATAAATAAATAAATAAACAAACAAAAATATTGAGACTAAAAAACCAATAGAAAGGAGTAATGAATCGAAGAGTTGGTTCTTTCAAGGCACAATATATGTACCACTGTTGCCCCCATTCATGTTTTGAAATTCTGTTGCAGTTTTTTTCTTCTTTATCCTTGAAATAAAATGAATTTGGGGGAAGAAAAAGAGTTGATCCTTTGAAAGGATGAGAAAGGGATCTGTGGATGGGAGAGAGGAGGGAGGGGTGGCAAAGGGAAGTACAATGATGAAGGTGAGACATGTATATGTATGGATTCCCATCATGAATGTATTTACTATGTATGGCAAGCATACTAGCAAAAATTGAGATAAAATAAAATGTAAAGGAACAGATACAGATATGCTCACCTACCTAGAACATACAATGCCTACACCAAGAAATGAGTTTACACAAAAGTTAAGCCAGGCATGGTGCTGCTATAGTTACATAAAATGGTGCACTGAACCACAAGCTCACAAGTAACTCTATCGTTCTGTTATTTGTTTGAGTCTCTAGTCATTTCAGTATTGGAAATTCTCAAAAACAGCATGACTCTTTAGACAAATACTTAATCCCCTTGGTTACAGAGTTAAAAGTCTCATAAAGAAACAGTTGCATTGGAGAAAACACCCAAGCAAAACAGTTTGGGTTAAATTCTGTGAAAGAAATCTATACATAGAGGTCTCACAGTACAGAGGAATGGTAAGGAGGGCTTCAGGGGAAATAATGGAGCGAGGTGGGTGGGAAAGAAGAAAGCCAGCAAAAGAATACAGCGAAGATTGTGTCCTCTGGTAGATTTCACAATTATCTATTTTCATTGCACAGACTACTTTTATTTCTTCACTTTTATTATGATTATCATTAAATCTTTTATGTAAGTTCCCTGAAGACACAAACAACTTTTCTATCTTGTTGACTTTTCAGTTTTACAGTTCCTGTTTAGTTACCTGTAAATATTTGTTGGAGAGGAAGGCAAGGAATAGATACAAATGATGAAACACTGTATCTGTTCATTTGGACTGTATTCTAAAGGTAATAGAACCACTGGAGGACGGTGGTATGATGTTTTTTTTTTTAACTTTTTTTTTTTTTAAATCGGTAATGGGGATCCAACTCACGACCATCTGCTTGCAAGGCAGGTACTTATGCCGCTGAGCTAAATCCCCAGCCCCAGTATGATGTTTTTAATTCTTCTGGGAAGATACTCAGAAGGGACATAGTTGGGTCAAATGGCACCTTCAATCCTAGTTTATTGAGGAATCTCCACAGTGATTTCCAAAGTGATTGTACCAGTCTACACTCCCAGCAACAGCGCAAAAATGATCCTTTTTCCTTCCAGCCCCTCCAGCATTTGTCAGTTTTGTATTTTAGAATGATAATACGAAGAACAGTATAGAAGAAATGGAAGGTAGGGAAGGGAAGGGTAGGGAAGGGGAGGAGAGGGGAGAAGAGAAGAGACCCACTTCAGAACACATAGCTTTTCTTTCTGAACAAAATTGTGGTTCTCCAAGAAAAGAATAAATGGATAAGACCACCAGCCATGTCTACCACAAGGGAATCAAACCAGGAAATCAACCTGGAAATCAAAGTGTGTAAGCACTGAACTTTTAGCCTCAATCTACCATTGATCCTGGTAAATTATTTAACTTCCCTGAGCCTGGGAGGTTAAAATCCATCATTCTGTTTCTTAAGATTGTGTGAGACCTCAAGTCAATGTAGATAAGGTGCTTAGCACAAACATAAGAGTCATCTTAATATACATCTTCATATTATGTATTTCCCGCGTATTAAACACAAAGACCTGGTATTGCAGTCAGTGGTAGAGCATTTGCCTATCATGTGCAAGGTCTTGGGCTTGCTCCCCAGCACACAACACAGAAAGCCCAGAATTACCACATGATCCAGCAATTCTACCCTTAGGTGTATACCCAGAACTGAACAAATGTTTGTACTGCAGCATCCATAGCAGGATTATTCACAATAGTTAAAAGGTAGAAACTAAAGCCCATCCATGGCCACAGATATCTATACATTAGGATGTTGTTGCAATGTAATGCTATTCAGACTTCGCAAAGGAATTACGAAACATGCTACAATACGCACAATAGTTGAAGACTATGCTGAGTGGAATAAACTGGACAGGAAACCATAACCATGATATGATTCCACTCACATAAGGTGGCCAGAGTGGCCAGTCCTGGTGACAGAAAGTAGGACATTGGCTGCCAGAAACTGTAGGGGAGGAGAGTAAAAAGCTATCCTTTCATGGATATAGTTTCAGTTTGGAAAGAAGAAAATGTTCTGGAGACTGAAGAAGTAGTGGTTGCACAGCAATGTGAGCATTACTGAACTGTAACTTAAAAAGGGTTGAAATTTTATGTATATGAAAGGTGGCATGATACGCCCTCTATAGCCTGCCACCTAGGTATAAGACTTATTTTAAAATACAGGTATTTGAAAGCCAGCAGGCACAAGAGGGGATGTTTTGACCTCTCCTTTTCCTCCAGAAAACAGTAGATAAAATTCTCATGTGAAAGATACCCTTCTTATACCAGAGCAGGTAAAAAAGGTTATCATCAGAGATGGGAAATCCAGGCTGAGCATATTCCGTACAAACAAACATTATTGAAACATGGTTTATTTTCCTTCAGTCTTTCCATATATTTTATTTTTCCATGAATCCCTCTTGTTTGTCAAGCTAGTATTAAGCTGTTATATTTTGCTATTTCTTATTTTCTTCCACCTCTTTTCCCTCCCCTTTACTTCTTTCATGCTGGAGACTGAACCCAGGGCCTCAGACATGCTAACTGAGCACTCTGCCCTGAGCTCTTCTATTTATTTCTTTTTAAATTTTGAGATAGAATTCAGGTTGGCCTTGAACTTGTGGTCCTCCTGCCTCTGGCTCCTAGGTATCTGGGATTGTAGTTATACCTCTCTAGTGAGTCTTCAGTTTCTATGGAAGCTCCCATGTACATGTAAAAATCTCCTGCCAATCTGTTTTATGACAATTTAATTATCAAGCCCGGACATTCTAAGAGGGAAGTGCTTTGCTTCCTCTACATATATTTTACCACATTCAAAGGAGTTTTTAAGTGAGTGAAATTCAGATATGTGCTACCACATGGATGAACCTGAAAACACCATTCTGAACCTGAAAACACCAGACAGAAAAGGACAAGTATTGCGATTCCACTTACATGTGGTACCCAGAGCAGTCAGATTCAGAAAGCAGGCTCTGGGGATATGGGGCATTACTGCTTAATGAGCACAGAGTTTCTGTTTGGGTTGCTGAAAAATTCTGAAAATGGATCATGATGTGAAAATGTACTAAATGCCCCTGAATTGCATTCAAAATGGTTAAGATAATAAATTTTATGAGGAAATTAAAATATGCCATTCAGGCTCACTGATAATTGAAGTTAAAACCCTTGGAAAACAAGATATACAAAAGGCTGACTTTCATACAGCTGTTTTTTGGTCATCTTCTCCTTCTCCTTCTTCTTCTTCTCTTTCTTCTTCTCTCTCTTAAAATTTGAGCTGGGATAGTGGTGGTGCATATCTGTAATCTCAGCCCTCTAGAAACTGAGGCAGAAAAATCTGCATGAGTTTAAGATCAGCCAAGGGCCTGGGCTACACACTGAGTTCATGACCAGCATAAACTATGTCTCAGGAAAAAAAAAACTGACAGCAATTGCACATATTTATGGGGTACTTCATGTTATTTTTAAAAAGCAGATAGTGAAGCCATACATGAAGTTGCAACTCCAGCACCCTGGGAGAATCCCAAGTTCAAGCCCAGTCTGGGCAACTTAGCAAGAAAGCAATCTACCAAAAATTTTTGAAAAGCTAAAAAGGATGTTGCTCGGTGCAAAACTCCTGAGTTTAATCCCCAGTATCACAATAGAAACAAAACAAAAACAAGATGCTACTTCCTTATGAAAAGTATTCATCCTATACTAGAAAAAAGAAGGAAAATCTTTACTTCCAGCACAAGAAATTGATAGAACACAGCCAAGATCTTGTTAGAGTATCTCATTACTTTATCTTCCTACATAATGTATTCACTTTTTCACATTCTTTGTTCAACCCAATATACAGACTTGACTCTGCTTCTTTGAGTCTTCATTTCCTTATGAAATCTCTTCTGCCCTGTAAAACTTTCTAAGTAATTATGTGCATTTTCCTCCTGTCAGTATATCTTATGTCAGTTTAATTCTCAGACCCTAGATTCTATTTTTTTTTTTTTTTTTGGTACTGGGAATCGAACTTAGGACCTTGTGCTTACCAGGCAGGTGCTTGTGCCCCTTGAGTCTTATCCCTGGCCCAGACCCTAGGTTATAATAGGATACAGATAGCTTTGCCATCTCTACCAAAAAAAAAAAAAAAAAATCAGAGTCCTGGCTTTGCTAATTACTAGATTGGTGACCTGAGACAAACTAAGAGCACCCATGCCTCAGTTTCTACATCTATAGAATAGAAAAATAGTAGCTACCAACTTCCTAGGTCTATTATGTTAAAATGAGGTAATTTGGAAAAGTATTATTTTGTCTTATGCAGAATTCTTCCTAACTTCAAAGGAGAACACTTTAAAAATCATGAAAAAGGATCAGGGATTTAGTTCTGTGGCATAAATGCCTGCCTGGCAAGTGCAAGGTCATGAGTTTGATTCTCGGTATCAAAAAAAGAAAGGCTTTAGTATGTTATCTAGCAAAACAGTTATTATTATAGTGGCAGGGAGAAAATGTGCTGGGGTGTTTTTTTTTTTTTTTGGTCTTTTTCTTTTTTATTGGCACCTTTTTTATTGAACTCACGACCACACACCTGCAAGGCAGGTGCTTATGCCACTGAGCTAAACCCCCAGCCCCTACGTGTACTGTTTTTGACGGTCAGCTACATTCTTTTCAGGGCTAAAAGCCCTCTTGTTTTAGGAAAATATTTTTATTTATTTATTTACTTATTCATATCGGGGGATTGAATTCATGACCTTGCACTGGCCAGGCAGGTGCTTATGCTGCTGAGCTAGATCCTGGCCCTAGGAAAATATTATAATTTGTATGTTTGTTTTGTAGATAAACTCCTATAGACTGGATGAAATATACCATGCACAACAAAGAAACATAAATTTGTGGAATTCTAGTAAAAGGAACTGGGCAGAGAAAAGAAGTACAGCAACGTGGCAGGAGGCTGGACCCTAAAAGAAACATCTAATAGTAAAGCTTATGGAGCACTTTGTAGAAGGAAGTTTTCTTTTCCTTTTTTTTCTTTCAGTCCCAGGGAATGAACCCTTGATCTTGTGTTTGCCAGGAAGGTGCTTATGCCACTGAGCTAATCCCCAGCCCAGGAGAAGGAAATTTCTAACATTCATTTTAAAATTGTTTGCTGTACTATTCTGTGATATAAATGTCTTCTAACACCACCTCTATCCTATTCCTAAGCCATGATTAAACTAAGCATACAACTTTCTGTGTTCAAGAGGCTAAAGAGATGGGAAATGGTATTACAGATAAGAAAGGAAAGTTCTTGCTTAAAACATGTGGTGAAGACTCAGAACTTGAAATCAGATATCTAACAGGAAGCATGCTCCAGGAATCCCAAAAGATATTTAGCAGTAACAGTGGGCTGCCTAACATGTTCAGAATAGGAGAAGGGGCTGCGCTTTAAACCTCACAGGATATTACCCTAGCCGATGCCATTTTGGGTTATGTAAATGTTTGTACATTCGGTGCTTAATGCCTCACTTCTCATAACGCCCACAGTCTGACAGTTCATAGATTATTAACTGGGGTGGAGGAAAGATCTGTGGAAGAAGAGTTGGGAAATGGGGGCTAAAGGTGTAACTCAGTGGTACAGCACCTGCTTACCATGCATGAAGCTCTGGGTCCCAAATCCAGCACATACACACTCATGAGCACACACACACACACAGTAAAACAAAAATGACTTAGGAGCTATTAATACCAGTTCAAGTGAGTTAGCTGTGCAGTAATGCCAAACTACCTTACTATCTCTGGTCTCACATTTTCAATTTATTAAATGAGATAATTTTTAAGAAACCAGCTTTGCACTCTATGCCACTTCTAGATAACACTTCCTTCCACACGTTCAAAAATTAGTTGTAGCTAGATTTTAAAACGTTCCATGAGGTTATTGTGGAAAATTATGCACTAAAAAGTTGGAAAACATAAAAGAAATGGGTAAGACACAAATGATCTACCAAAACTGAACCATGAAGACATAAAAAAAACCTAAGCAGACCAATAAGAATAAATGGGATTGAAAGGTAATAGACTCCTAACAAAGAAAAATCTAGAACCAGATGGCTTCAGTATTGAGGTTTACAAAATTTTTAAAGAACTAATGCCAATTTTTCTCTAACTGTCCATGTAACTAAAAGGAAGAGAACACTTTAAACCTCATTCTATGCAGCAAGTATTACCATCACCAAAATCAGACGGCAAAATTATAGACAAGTATCTCTGATGAACACAGATACAAACTTTCTTAACAATATACTAGTAAATCAAATTCAACATCACATCAAAATGATACTTTACCAAGTTGGCCGTTTTAGTGTACATGCCTGTAATACCAGCACTTGTGATGTTGAACCAGGAGGATTACTGGCTACACCAGGAGTTCAAGGCCAGTCTGACCTACAGACTGGTGAGATCCTATCTCAAAACAAAGACAAACAGATCATTTACCACGATCAAGTTGGTTTCATTTGCAAGGATCGTTCAAGATACATTAATAAATGTAATACATCATATAAACAGACTGAATGATAAGAAGTCATAAGATTATCTAAATACATACATATGTCCAGGGAAGGCTGGACTTCAACATAATAAAGACCACATATGACAAAGTGATACAGATGGGAAAAAGGGGAAAACATTTCCTCTAAAATGAGGAATAAGAACAGGGAATCCATTTTCACGCCTCCTATTCAATATAATACTAGAAATTTTAACCAGAGCAACAAGGCAAGAGAAAGGAATAAAAGGCATGCAGACAGAAAGATGTTGGGAGGAGGCGCTCAACATACCATACCCCACCCGGGACTAAGGACCACGCCAGCTTCCGCAATGCGCTACGTCCCTCTTTAAATTATTATTATTTTTTTTAATTTTTTATTTAAAGAAAAGGAAACAAAAGAATATATGGAGATTTTAAAAAAGGGTAGAAATGATACAAACTTACAGAAAAACAAACGGTAAGAAATTGCTGGTTGATAAGTTACACATTGTCATCTTAGAAGTAGCTGTTCATGTTATGGAATTAAAGCATTTAGAATGACATTCATAAAGTGACACTACCAACCCTTCTGCTCTATGATCAAACAAGAGCTCAGTAATATGGTTATCAGTCCTACACATTTGTTTTACTTCTCAAAGAGGGTAAGATTAAACATATCAAAACAGAACATAGCAGTTAAAAAAACAATTTAAAGAAATACAGATTTCATAGGAAGCCCACTGGAGATCTTGATTGTCTATCTAACTGTCTCTAGTTTTTTACAAATAGTTGTCTCCATCTTCATCCACCTTATATACTTAGTGTATACTATAGAACTAATCAAATCATTGAAGACTTTTTAGGTCCTCAAGTACCAAATTAGGGAAGACAATAGTAACTACCAACTCATCTCTCTTACTCTTTGTGATAGCTGTCCCCATCTCTACATATGCTGAAATTGAACTCAAGAAACCAGTCCAATGTCATTCTAATCAGCAAACATTAGTATTGCTAGAATTTCTATCATAATGCTACTAAATTAGCCTCGGGTTTCTTAGTGTCTCTTCCTCAGAGTATCTGTTCATTACATCTTACATTATATAATCTGTTCCCATAAATAATTAAAAAGAAAAAAAAGAATCCATGTGTGAATTTCTACATATATATCTATCCTCTCTGTGTTATAGGGAATACCAAGTCATAGCAAGACAGCAAAACAATTTCCTAGAAAAACATGCAATGGATAAAACATTTAAGACCACAATATAGATGATCTTCCATAGTTACTATGTTTCCTCTTGTTATTTTCAATAGATTTGACCACCACACTGGCTTATTATAGTTAAATATAGTATCACCTATTTTTATAAAAACTTAACTTTGGCAGCATTGTAGGGTTTGGAAGCTGTTACTAATTAATACCAGTATGGATATTCTTTACAACTTGTCATCCTCAGAGTAGTTGCCTCTACTTTTAGGGTTGATACTGACAAGCATACCAATTTCAAATAAAATCAGCCATGGCCAACCCATAGACTTACGATTCAGATTCAATTAAGATCAGTCATAGTAAGACAATGTAAGTATTATAGGATTTCAGTTTAAGTTAATAGGAAAGTAAGGATAGTTACCATGGTATAGCCTGCTATTTTTGGGTCAAGATGTCTGTGTCCTCAAATCTGACATGAGCAGACAGACCAGAACAAATTAAATTCAATCTAAATATGGCACTAGGGCTACTGTGTCTTTTAAATCATTATACACCATTAGCAATGACCTCTGCTTTTTTTTTTTAAATATAGTTTCAGAGCTGTCTATACTAAAGACTAGCTTACCGTCCCTGCCTCATGTCTGCTACTCCACTTTTCTGCTATAATTTGTCCACCTTATTCCCTCATTCCATTGTCTGCCCCGTTCACTGAGGCCTCTCTGCCACTGTTGCTGGAATCCTGGTATCTCTTCCTCTCTTTCTCTATAATGTCCTTCAGCGCTCTCTGTAGGGTTGGATTGGTGGCCACGAACTCCCACAGTTCCTCCTTGTCTTGAAAGTATCTTATTTCTTCATTAATTTTTAGAGAGAGTTTTGCTGGATATATGAACTTTGGTTGCATATTTTTTTCTTTCAGGACTTGGAATATTTCTCCCCACTCCCTTCTTGACTTAAGAGTTTGTGTTGATAAGTCTGCTGTTATTTTGATAGATTTCCCGTTATAGGTAACCTGCATCTTTTCTCTGGCTGCTTTTAATATTCTGTTTTTTTGGTGGATTTCTGGGATCTCGATTATTATATGTCTAGGCGTAGATCTGTTTTGGTTGTAGGTAGCTGGTGTTCTGTATGCTTCTTTTATCTGGATATCACTTCTTTTTGCTATATATGGGAAATTTTGCTTTAATATCTCTGTGAATATTTTTTGTATTTCATTTTTGGATGTTCCTGCTTCCTCACTCACATTCTTTATTCTTAGGTTATGTATCTTTTTGTCATCTTCCAGTTTTAGAATTGCTTCTTTCTGGTTCCTTGTTATTTTTAAGAGGCTTTTTCTTTCACGTTCATATGTCCTAAATCTCTCTTCAAGTTTCAGAAGGCTGTCTTTAGTTTCTGTCAAGGCATTTTGCCAATGTTCAATGGAGTTTTTAGTTTCCTGATATTCTCTTTGGATCTGTTTCATGTATTCTAGGTTACGCTTAAATTCTTCTTCAGATGCTTCTCTTTCTTTTCTGATTTCCTCAGTTCTTCCATCTGTGTTCTCTTGGGCGGGGCTTGTCATTTCTTTAATTAATCTCTTTATATCGTGCCTCACTTGGATCAGGAGTACAGCTTTACATTCCTCTATGAGATCATGTAGGTACTTTTTAATTTCGGCTGATGCTGTGTCGAGTAGTGGATGGTTACTGTGCTTGTTCTCTTCAGTGTTTAGTTCTCCTGGGCTTATTTTCTCCTGTTGGGCAGCTGGAGATTTTTTTTTATTTTTATCTCTTGTCATGTTTCTGGTTTCTTTCAGACTGTCCTGGAGTTCTCTGGCCCTCTCCGAATTGCTTAGGGCCTTTCAGAAGCGTGCTGGCTTGAGTTTTTGCTGTCCTCCCCAATTTACTGTTATCTGGGGTAGACTGGGATGCAGGGGCGGTACAGGCTAGTCTCTAGCCTCTGTGCCAGTTAGTTCCTAAATTAGGCTGTGCTTTCTGGTTGTCACTGAGTTGTGACTATTTTGTATCCGCTCATTGGGCCCCAAGCAGAGGCTTGGTTTAGCCCCAGTATCTCCTGCCAGTTCTCTTTGTACCAGAAGCAGCTGACTAATGTCACTATGGCACAGGGTCCTGCCCAAATCTCAGCTGTTCTCTTCCAGACCTCTCTGTGTCAGGAGCACCAGCACAGCAGAACTGCCCAAACTCAAGATATCTCCCACCAGTTCTCTGGATGAGGCTGAAGCCAACACGTACTCAGGCTCTGCCCAATTCCAAGATGCCTTCCACTAGCCCTCCCTACAGGGGGCTCAGTGACGCCACTGAGCTGTAGGTTCTGCCCAACTGTAAAATGGCTGCCACCAGACTCTGTGTTATTGATGTTCCCGTGGTGGCGGGCACTGTCCCGTTCCAAGATGTTCTCTGGCCAACCCTGG
Source organism: Cavia porcellus (assembly GCF_034190915.1). NCBI lineage: Eukaryota > Metazoa > Chordata > Mammalia > Rodentia > Caviidae > Cavia > Cavia porcellus. The sequence goes on from NW_026947506.1 coordinate 20,263,400, forward strand.
CAGTCGCAGGGTCTCCAGTACTCACCAGGGTCCACGCCGCCCACCTTTCCCACGTTCCCGGCAGAGCGCGGATGGGTCAGAGATCCGCGCAGCGTGCACTCCCGGTACAGCACAGAACGGTCAGAAATCCGCGCAGCGCCTGGTACAGTGCAGAGTGGTCAGGAATCCGCGCTGCGTGCACTCCCGGCTCAGTGCGGAACCGTCGGAAACCCGCGCGGTGTGCACTTGCGGCACGGTGCGGAGCAGTCAGAAATCCGCGCTGCGTGCACTCCCTGTACGGCGTGGAGGGGTCAGAAATCCGCGCTGCGTGCAGCCCCGGCTCAGTGCAGAACTGTCGGAAACCCGCGCGGCGTGCACTCGCGGTACAGCACAGAACGGTCAGAAATCCGCGCAGCGCCTGGTACAGTGCAGAGTGGTCAGGAATCCGCGCTGCGTGCACTCCCGGCTCAGTGCGGAACCGTCGGAAACCCGCGCGGTGTGCACTTGCGGCACGGTGCGGAGCAGTCAGAAATCCGCGCTGCGTGCACTCCCGGTACGGTGTGGAAGGGTCAGAAACCCGCGCGGCGTGCCCTCCCAGCACAGTGCGGAGCAGCATTTGGCTTTGGAGCTCGAGAGTCTTTCACAATCTCCTCTGGTGTAGCTGGGCAGTCAAAAGCCAACACAGCTTTTCCTGTTGCGTCCATGGGTTAAACTGTTGATTTAAAGGCGCGGGATTTGCATCTTCCCGTTTTCAGCCTTCACAGTCTCAGCACGACTTTAAATCCTCCAGCTGCACTGTCTTGGTTAATACGAATCATTATCCATTTGTCTGGCCCTCTCCATGTTGTGATATTCTAGCTTTTAATATGATTTCTCCGGAGAGACTCTCCGCCCGATCCTCTAGTTAGCTGCCATTTTCTCGTCCCCCCTCTTTAAATTAGCCAACCCGTGCGCACTTCGTGCTCACTCTGTACTCTGTGGCAACTCCTGATTGGCCACAGCTGGATATGGTAGCCGGAGCCTGCGTCCCATTCCCGCCCTGCTTCCTCGTGGCAGCCTGTGATTGGTCACGGCCAAATATATAAACCAGAGCCCGCGTAAATAAACTAGCAGTTAACTGTGGTCCACAAAAGCGTCTCCTGTCTCCTGTTTCATTGGAGCTGCGCCGGTCAGAAAGACAGGAAATTAAATTATCTCTGTTCAGAGGTGATATCATTTATACTCATAATAAAAGAAGATTCCACCAAAGCCTATTAGAACTAATAAGTGAATTCAGTAAAGTAACAGAATAAAAATCAACATATAAGTCAATAGGTTGGGCATCATGGCACACACCTATACTCCCAGCACCCTGGGAGGTTGAGGCAGGAGGATCACAAGTCTAAACTAAGCCTGGCAACTCAGTGAGACCCTGTCACAAAATACAAAAGGGCACAGGATATAACTAAGTGTGAAGAACCTGGCTTCCATTCCAAGTACCATAAAACACTGTAGTTTTCCTTTTTTTTTTGAAATTATATTAATGTTTTACTTATTCATATTGTATTCTTATAGAACCGGGGAAGGAAAAAGCTCCACTCAAATGGGGTAATATCATCTACAAAATCTAATTAGAAATCACAAAGTTATGGTTATTTCTTGATTCCTGAGAATTTGAACATCATTAATTTTTCTGTGAGCATACAACTAATGTTCACATTAATTTTTACATTATTGTATGTCGGAAAACTATTAGCATTAATGTCGTTAGCAAGCATTAACATGTTCATATCCATCATCTAAATGTATATATTAACTTGTAGCAGACAATACCCCAGCCAGTCAGTCTGTGAGCTCCCCAGCTGACAGTTCCTGTTGCAGTTCTGGTTTCTTCTGTCTCCTAGAAACATCTGGCCACTGTAATGCATAGCTGGTCACTGTGATGCATATTATAAGAACCAATCAAAGACAGCCAAGTACTCTATCTCTGTATTTCCCCTTTCAACTGCATAAAATCCTTCCTCCCTTGGTCTTTGAGCCTGACATTTTTATAAGGATTGATTCCTTCTCAGTACCTGTCTCACGTTACATAAATCTGTCTCCAACTCCTAGGTGTCATTTTGGTATTTGTTTGCCATAACAAACTCAGTTGTGACTGCACTGAAGCCCTGTTCCTTTGCAGTTTAATACTATCATTTAAACACTCAATCTCAGACATGTTATTTTGTGTTTTTGTTTTTGTTTTTTGAGACAAGGACTCAGTAGGCAGTTCAGGCTGACCTTGAACTCATTATGTAGCCACAGCTGCCTCTGACTCACAGTGATTCCCCTGCTTTAGCCTTGTTAGTGCTGGGATTACAGGTGTGTGCTACCATGCCTGGCATCAGAGATGTTATTTGAATACAAGAACTTATAATAATTTATCCACACTTCAGTGACATCATTTTGAACTAAGTGTAAAAATAAAATAATAGGGCTGGGGATTTAGTTCAGCAGCATAAGAACCTGCCTTGCAAGCAGGCGGTCGTGAGTTTGATCCCCGGTACCAATAAAAAATAAATAAATAGAAATAAAAAATAATAATCTCCCCCTTTCTTCTCAATTGATTGTAGGTATCCAGAGAATCAGTCAGTATGAAAACTCTAGTATTGACAAAATAATTTACATAGACAAAGAACATATGATTTCCTTCTAATTATTTTATCTATCTCTCATAAAGGGGATGGTTTTAGGAAGAATTAAAACAGAAAACAAGGGGCTGGGGATTTAGCTCAGCGGCATAAGCGCCTGTCTTGCAAGTAGGCAGTTGTGAGTTCGATCCCTGGTACCAATAAAAACGAAAAAGACAAAAAAATAAAAAATAAAACAGTACTGTTCAATTCCCAGTACCAAAAGAAAGAAAGAAAGAAAACAATACTGTTGCTATGAAATGGTAACTTGATATAATCAAATGTACTATCATTAATATGAACATTTATAATAATGAAAATATAAATTATTAATGATGCAGCATGCTTTAGGGTCATTTCTACAGTTACTATGAATTAGGAGTATTAAATACCTTTTAATCCATCCCTTGTCCATAACTGTCTACATAATAAAAAACATTTTCTCCATTTATGTTTCTTTTGACTTTTAATAGTAAAAATATTTATCTTGGATTGGGAAATCTACCCTAAGCCTAAGAAATGAGCACAGAGAGCACTGTGAACTCAGCTCAAAAGCTGGAATCAAAGAGCAATGTCAAAATTCCAACCATATTAGAATTTCTTACAGGATTTTTCCAAAGAAAACTTAGAAGCAAAAACACCAGAAAAATCAAGAATTTCTCCCAAATGAAGTTTGTATCACATCTAAAGTTTTAACTTTTCTTTTTCATTGTAAAAGTATCATTTTATTATATTTCTTAAAAGCAATGATTAATCCTTTTATTGACTAATATACTTCTACAAAAATAAAAATCAGTATCTTTCTATATATCAATGACAATTGATAGTGATCTTACTCAGAATAACAATAAAATAAACTATCTCAGAAAAAGGAAGGAATTAAAAATCTCCATATTGCAAATTACAAAACACTAATAAAAGAAATTGAAGACACACAAAAACGGAAAGACCTGCCATGTTCTGGATTAGAAGAATTAATACTGCTGAAATGTCCATACCACTCAAAGCAATCTACAGATTCAGTGTGATCTCCCTCAAAACACTAATAACGTTCTTCCCAGAACTAGAAAAATGAAAGGAAACTACAACTAAAATTTATATGAAGCCATAAAAGAACCTGAATAGGTAAGGCAATCTAGGTCTTTTTCTTTTATTTGTTCTGCAGTGCTAAGGAACAAACCCAGAGCCTTCCACATGATAAGGAAGTGCTCTTTTACTGAACTATATATACCTCAGTCCTAGCCAAAGCAGTCTTGAACAATAAGAAAAGAGTGGAGTCATTACAATACCTGATTTCAACTCATACTACAGTTATAGTAACCAAACAGCATAGTACTGGCATAAAAGCAGACATACAGACCAATGGAATAGACATCCCCAAAAACACACACAGCTAGAGCAAACAGATTTTTATTGGTATTAGGCATCAAACTCAGGACCGTGTGCTTACAAGGCAGGCGCTTATGCCACTGAGCTAAATCCCCATCCTAGATTTTTCTTTTGTGTTTTTGAGCAGGTCAGGCTGGCCTCAAACTCACAGAAATCCTCATACCTCAACCTCCTCAGTGTTGGGATTATAGGCATGTACCACCACATCCAGCCTGACACATTCTTGACACAGGAGCCAAAAACATTCATTAGAAAAATGACAGCTCGTCAATAAATGGTGCTGTGAAATATACCACCCAGCCTATATACTTCAGTTTGCTAGCTGCCCAGGTAATAGTTTCTGTTCCAGTTCCAATTTGTTTCTGTCTGTTAGAAATGTCTGGTCACTGTGATATACAGCTGGTCGCTATGATGCACCCTGCATAAACCAATCCCCAAGTGACAAACCATTATGCCTCTGTACTTCCTGCTTGCTGAGGATAAATGGAACAGATTAGAAGATGCAGAAACAACTCAAATGCACTCAGCTATCTTATCTTTGACAAAGGGGCCAACACTTCCACTGAAAGAAAGAGCCTCTTTAATGAATGGTGCTGGAAAAATTGGCTTCCCATATGCCAAAGACAAACATTAGATGCATGTCTCTCACCCTGTACTAAACTAAGATAGAAATGGATCAAAGATCTAAATATTAAAACAGAAACACTAAATCTGCTGGGAAGTAGAATAGGTTGAACTATTGAAGGTGTAGGTATAGGCAGACTTATGAACAAAACTAACACCACAAGAGAAATATTACAAAGCAGCAACTAGGATCCCATTTTATTTAAAATACAAAACAAATCAAAACAAACTACCAACAGAGTGAATAAAGAACCCACTGAGTAGGGAAAAAACTTCCCCCACTGTTCCTCAGACACAGGGTAATATCAAAAGTATATAAAAATAGGGCCAGGGATTTAGCTCAGCAGCTCAAGAGCCTGCCTGGAAAGTGCAAGGTCTTGAACTCAATTCCTGGTACCGCCCCCCCAAAAAAAGTATATAAAGAACTTAAAAAATCAGACATCCCCAAATTTAAAGACTCAATCCAAAAATCAGCATCTGAAATAAACACACACTTAGATGAAGCACAAACAACAAATATATATATATATATATGAAAAAAATGTTCAATATCACTGAGATACAATTTAAAACATTAAGATTCCATTTTGTTTCAGAAAGAACAGCTATTATCAAGAAATCAACCAATAACAAATGCTGGTGGGTCACAGGGAAAAAGAAGCCTTTCCCACTGTTGGTGGGAGTGTAGACTGGTACAATCAATATGGAAATCAATGTGCATATCCCTCAAAGAAGTAAAACTAGAGGTTTCAATTGACCCAACTATTTCCCTTCTTGGTATTTTCCTGAAATTATTAAAAGCATCATGCCTCAGGGCTATATGCATACCCATGTTTATAGCAGCACAGTTTGTAATTGCTAAATCTTGGAAACAGCCTAAATGTCCATCAACCAATGAGTGGATAAAGAATATATATATAGCTGTCATAAAGATGGATAAGCCTGAGATATTTCTAAATGAATGCACCTTGAGACCATATTCTTAAGTGAAATAAAATGGAGACTCGTTTAAATGTTGCATTGTTTCTCTGTTGTGAGAAACTGTAAGTGTAAATAAGTACCAAGTATATAATAGATACTGGGAAATGGAAAATTTCCTAGTATCTGGAAAATTTCCCAGATACTAGAAAAATTTCAGATGAAAAGGGGAACAAAGGAGAGGATGGGGGAATGGAAAGAAGGCACAAGAGAAAAAGCAAAATAGAAGGAAAGAAATGAAAACTGTTTTTATAAGTAAGGATGAGAAGAGGGATTGAAGAGGGGAAGGAATAGGCAAAAAAGAAGAAGCAAATTATGTCATGTACTGGTACAATTTCCCTTTGAGGAATGTCATTATGTATATCTATATTGTACCAGTAAAAAAAATTAGTAATTAGTAAGTAAGCCTTCTTTTCAAGACTATGTAAACTGTTTGCAACATTTGAATGTATACAAGGCTATGAGGAAAGTCTAAACAAACAGCAAATTAGTCATGGCTACTATCATTTAATGGGCAGATATCAAACGAAGTGGCCAAATCTTTAGTCATTAGGGAAATGCAAAACTACACTGAGAGTTCATCTTACCCCATTCTGAAAGACTATCATCAAGCGGAAAAAATAAGCGTTGGCACAAACACAGGGAAAAAGGAAGCTTTCTATACTGCTGGGGGTCATCTAAATTAGTATAGCCTCTATGGAAATCAATATGGAGTTTCCTCAAAAACTAAAAATAAGGCTACCTTTTGAAACAGCTATACCACTCCTTGGTATCTACCCAAGGAGTGAAAAGCCAGAATACTATGGGGACATCTGCATATCCATGGTTATTGTGGCACAATTCATAAGAGCTAAACTATGAAAGCAACTTGAGTGCCCATCAGTAGATAGATAATAAGATAGAGAAAATGTGGTATATGGACTATTCAGCCATACAATTGAATGAAATTTTATCATTCATAGAAAAATAATTCTGAAGATCATCATGTTGAGAAGTCAGTGTGACTCAAAAAGATAAATACTGTTGTCACTGATATGTGGAAAAAAATTTGATGAGAAAGTAGAAAGAAGAGCGTATCAGACATGGCAGTAAATGAGAGGTTTGTGAGCAGATGTATGGACAAGTAATGGAGGATGGATGTGATCAAAATGTTATAAATACTGAAATAAAAGACTGAAACTAGGGGGCAGGGAGGGAGTTAATAATCAAGGCATGTTATATGGACGTACAAACCTGCCAACATGAGGCCTATTAATCTGTATAACCAATCTGTACTAATAAAGAACAATGTGAAGGAAAAATAAAATTATTCTTGGCTAGTGAGATACGGTGGTGCACATCCATTACTCAGGAGGCTGAAGCAGGAGGACTATGGGTTCAAGGCAGCTTGGGCTATATAGCATGCTGTGAAAAAATGAGTTTTGCATTTCATTATTGCCTGCATATCACAGAGTGTACCTGCACAAGCTGGTGATTACTTAGAAATGTTTCCAGCTTATCCTTCTTTAAGGAAAAGTAGTATTCCATTGTATTTTTTTTTTTAAATGCATTTTCTTTATCCAACCGTCAGTTTATGGGCATTTAGGGCTGTTTCCAAAACTTAGCTATTATAAACTGTGTTGCTACAAACATAGCTATACCTATATTGCAGTAGTACAATGCTTTTATTATTTTAAATTTTTGGTCCTGGGGATCAAATTCACAATCTTGCACTTGCCAGGCAGGTGCTTATGCCACTGAGCTAAATCCCCAGCTCTAATGTTTTTAATTCTTTTGGGAAGATACCAAGATGAATAGCTGGGGCAAATTGAACCACTTACCCTAGTTTTATTTTAATATACATATACATACACATATACATGTTTGTTCAGCTTCTCACACTAATGAAACAATATGATACATGTGTGTCTTATTTATCGCACTGAGTATGGTCTCAAGTTGCATCCATTTACCTATAAAAAGACTCCAGTTTATCCTTGATGGCTGAGTAGTACTCCTTTATATAAAAATATCACATCTTTTTATCCATTCCTCAATTGGCATTTGGGTTGTTTCCAAGACCTGGCTATTACAAACTGTGCTGCTATAAACATGGGTACACATATATCACTGTGGTATGATGTTAAAATTCTTTTGGGAAGATACTCAGGAGGGGAATATCTGAGTTGAATGGCACCTCTAGTCCTAGTTTTTTGAGGAATCTCCACAGATTTCCACAGTGGTTGCACCAGCCTACACATCCACCAACAATGGAAAAGGGTTCTTTTTTCTCCACAGCCCCACCAGTATTTGTTATTGATTTCCTGGTAATAGCCATTCTTTCTGTAGTGAGATGAAAACTGTTTTAATTTGCATTTCTCAAATGACTAACGATGTCAATTATTTTTTTGTATATTTATTTGTCACTTCTAATTCTTTATCTAAGAAGTGCTATTCATTTCAGATGCCCAGTTTTTAATTAGTTCTTTAAATTTGGGGGGGGGGTCCCTGATTTTTCTGAGTTCTTTATGTATTCTAGATAATAGTCTTTTGTCTGAGGGACAACTGGTAAAATTTTTTTCCCATACTGTGAATTGTTGATAACTTCCCAACATATAAATTCTTCACAATTAAAATTTTTCTGCTAGCTCGGCTTCACAAAATCTAACTTTTCATCAAACACAGTTATAACTGACACTACTTATCGTGATATCCAGCAATCAGTGTATCAAATGCATCACAAACTTGTACTCTCCAGAAAAGTAAAAGCTTATTTGCTAGACTGCTGCCTAAGTGCTACAGTGTTAACAAAACCATCTTACTAATTATGGCTTGACTATGAATTTTTGAATTTCATAAAATGTACATTATTTTAAAAAGGAAAGTCATTCCTATTTCACCTCAGGCAATCTTTCCTTCAAGATGCTAGATTGTGAAATATCTACCTTTTCCACTTCCATTTGTCAATTTCGCGCAAACAGCCTTCATCAGATTTTTTTCTAAAAAAAAAAAAAATAATGCACTCCTCGGATGGTTTAAAGTTTTTATTTTTGAGACAGGGTCTCACTATGTAGTGCAGGCTGTCCTTGAACTCACAACGATCCTCCTGCATCAGCCTCCAAAGTACCAGAATCACAGGTATGCACCACGCCTAGCTGTCCTTCATTTTAAAAGAAAGCACAGTGGCTGGGTAGTATAACTCAGTGGTAGTATGTATGCTCAGTATGCATACACTAGGCCTGTGGTGAATATCAGCACCAGAATAAAAGCATTTATTTGTAATAAACTGAAGGTGACCTCAGCACTGCTTCTATATAGACTTCTTCAGTTTGCAGATGGCTGCCTTCAAATTATGTTTTCCGTGTCATTCTTTTGTGCCTGAACAGGTGTAACTTCCCATATACTTTTTTGGGGAAGGCAGCAGGGTTAAAGGCATGGACCATACCCAGCTCTGGGTCCCAACTGCCTGAGTATAAATCTCACTGCATCCTGGGGAGCTGGGTTGTGGGGAAGTTGCATGGCCTTTCTGTGCCTCCCCTTCCTTGACTGATAATTGTATATGTGACAGTTTAAAGAAACCACATGTGGGTTGTCACAGAAAGTAGGGAAAGAATCACATTATGGTTTTACACAGGTGAAAGTAAGATTATAAAATTACAACAGATATGGGCATAGTCCAATAATACATTACCATACAAGGAGGCAAAGGACAGCACCAAAGATGAAGGGAATCTTCTTGGGAAGGATATTTCATGAGACAGAGCCTTCAGCAGGCAAGAGAGAAAATGCCAACAATGTACCCATTTTGTTAGTTTCTTAAGTACTGTGTTCAGACAAAAGTAGCTTGGTGCCAATGCCCACAGGCCTGCATGTCGTAAGGCAGTGTCTTGGGTCTGGCTAAAACCAAGGACACTCACTGTACGTAACATTTCTTTCCCATGGGAAATTGCCAGTGTCTCTGCAGAAAGGCAACAGCCAAGGTCACTTCAGCAAACACCTGCATTTCACTGACTCGCATCACTTTTAACCCTTTCCCTGACAAAGAACAGGCTTGAGGGGAGGAGGGAAATCTAATTCAATGCAAGTGGTAATGCCACAGGCCTGTTGGACCTGTCATTGAGGCCCAGGACCAACAAGGAGCTGCCAAGAGGGCTGGGCTCCTACCCAGACACTGGTAGTCTTTGTGGTAGGACTTCGGTAAAAAGAAGCATGAGTGTTCATGACCAAAGTATCCTTAGTTTTTACATGTGGACGGTGCACCTGGAGTCTTCATAAATCAATGACTATGTTTGAAAAATAAACCACAAGCTTTTATTGTCCTCAGCAACACAGATGGCCAGGTCTGAAACTGTGGGACTGACCCACCTCACTAGGGGGCGCCCTCCAGGCCAGTGCAGGCCCACAAGGCCACCAGGGGACCCTGGTCCTGCTGCTGCCTATGGAGGCTGCAAAAGATTCTCAGCTCTCCTGTGTGACAGTAGGGAGGCCTGGTGCTGGGGAATAGCTCAGCGTCCTTCAGGCAGCAGTGAATGTCCCCACAAACCCGATGTCCCCTCCCAGCCACTGGCTCCACCACTCTGTGTGTCCCCTCTGCCCAGGCCGGTGCCGGGGCAAAGGTGCTCGGCAAGGCGTCTGCCTCACTCAGAGTCTGAACTCTCACTTGGCTTGGAAGACTTTTGCTTCCGCTTCTTCTTCTTTTTCTTCTTTTCCTTCTTCCTTTTCTTGTGCTTCTCCTTCTTCTTCTTCTTGTGTTTCTCTCTACCCTCCGAGGACTCAGAGCTGCTCCCGTCCTCCTCTGAGGTGGAGTCTGCCAGGAGCTGTTTCAGCTGCTGGATCCTAGGTGTGCAAGATCGGGCAAAGGACTCTGAGTTTCCACGCCAGTCTCCTCAAATGACTACAGTAAGTACTGTGGGGGAGTTGTGATCAATGACCTCACTATACACAGTACTTATTTTCATTGTCCTGATACCTCTCCATGTTACCAGAGCCCCTGAACTGTGATTTCTAACAGGCACATGTACTGAAGTTCCCTCACTGCTCAATCTACCAGTCATTACCCCCTGAAGAGCTGCGATTCCACGCAACCAACCTGAAAACAACTCCTCCTTCTGAACTCTCTATTTAATCGTATCAAAGAATAAATTTTAACAGAGAACACTTATAATCCCAGCTCTTGGGAGGCAGCCGAGGAAGGAGGAATATTTGAACCCATGAGTTCCAGACCAGCCTGGGTAACACAGCTGACTTTCAAAAAAAATCAGGGCTAGACATGTGGTTCAGTGGCAGAGACCTTCCTAGCACATGAAACCCTGTGTTTGAGCCACACACAAAAAAGTTCAGATCTTCAATAATACTGGAGAGGAAAAACTAAATCACCTGAAGACTAAACTGCACACTGCAAGTAGATCCCAAATGTTGGTGGTCAACTGAATTCCAGTGGCACAAGTATGCCTGGCCACGCTCACTGCTGCACCCAAACCCTGCAGGAGGATAGGCGCCTGCCTGTTCTGCTCTAGCTGCCCATCCCCAAATTGGCCTGCACACCCATGGGTCCCATGCTTCTCGCCACTCTCAGCTCAAATCTTGGTTCCAAAACCATTTGCTTACATCAGAATGGTTGTTCCAAATCCTATGCAGTTTAAGAAAAGGCAGACCTTATTACCATCAGGACCTCACCTCACGTCCTTCTCATGTCTTTTATTCTCCCGAATGATGTCGTACATAGGATCTTCATGTGCCTTAAAGGTCAGAGAAGGGTATAGTTTGGTTAGGCTTCATGGATGCCAGTTAAGTAAGAAATATATGTCATCAAAACAAATGGGGTTTTTAATTGCTTGATGTAACTTTATACGTAACAGGTTCTATTCATTTTTTAAGAGTTCCATCAATGTAAACTCATTAAGGCTACAGAAGGAATTCTCCAAGTAGACAAATACAGGGAGTGATTAAATAGGCTTCAAGAGGGAAAAGGCTAGATTTAAAAATTTTCAGTATTTTGGTAATTTCTACAAGAAACACGTACTTTTTAAACAGGTACTTGAGATACTTTGCATAAAACAGTGGAATGGTCCTAAAGTAAGACAACAGTCAAACTAAGAGTTATTGGATAATTATTGGATAGATAAGAGATAACATTAAGTGAAGCAAATGCGTTCCTGATACGATGATACAGAAGGATGATTCATCCCCATGCACGTGTTACACATCCAAATAAGTGTGAAAATGTACACGTAATACGACCTGATCCCACTCTGAAGAGGCAGGCAGGAATGGACCTATTGGTAAAATCACACTGTGAGGCTCCCATTTAGTAAGGCAAACATGTTCTTACATCATTTAGATGATTTAAAGTGGCTTTATATGTAGAGGAAATGCCAGGCAAAGTATCTCTAGTACCTTCTTAAAAAGTAGGGTTTCTTGGGGCTTGGGATTTAGCTCAGCAGCATAAGCACCTGCCTTGCAAGCAGGCGGTCGTGAGTTCGATCCCTGGTACCGATAAAAAGAAAAAAAAAAAAAAAAAAAAAGTACGTGTTTCTTTTAAAAATTACCAAAATATTACAAAATTTTAAATCTAGTATTTTTCCACCAAGACATAATTACTATTAACATTTAGTATGTGGTAGGGCCTTGTAGTGCATGCCTGAAATCCTAGCATTTTGGAGACTGAGGCAGGAGGATGCCACAGTTTGAGGCCAGCCTAGGCCTCAGTGAGCTCAAGGCCAGCCTGAAGTGCACCATGAGACCCTGTCTCAAAAAACAAAACACAAAGAGCCATTTATTTATTTCCCCCAGTCACCATTCATATTTTATGAAAAATATGAATCACAGTCCATATATATCACTTTTCCCTGTATGAACATTTTCCCATAACATTATACATTCTTCTAAAACATAATTCCTAATATCTAAAAACTTTCTAAATTACAGTATGTTGTTATGCTAAAATCCTGTGTCCCATATTACTTTATTTTTTCTTAGTCTTATCAACATACAGATGTTAATGTTAGGCCTGCAAGGGTTATATCCGTATCCAAACTGTTAGCAGTTGGATCACTAACTTAAAAATGGGTGTTAAGAGCCAGGCCTGATGGTGCACATCTGTAATCCCAGCACTCGGGGGGCTGAAGCTGGAGGATCTTTGTGAGTTTGAGATCAGACCCGGCTACAAAGTGAGCTTAAGGCCAGCCTGAACTGCATAGTGAGACCCTGTCTCAAAAAGACAAAAAAAAAAGGGGGTGGTGGTGTTAAAAGTTTTTAAGATTTATCAACAAACCATGTTTGATACTACTTGTACAGACATTTTACCTTCATTCTCCTAGGTCCAGAATTGTTTTCTGATCAAAATGAAAACATAAAACTTGAAAAGTCTTAAATATTTGGAGGAGTCTGTGGACTCATGAGATATCCTAAAAACCAAGCAGCCCAGGCCCCAGAGCAGAAGCAGTCACTGAGCAGTGAGCCACCACCATATCCTCTGGGAGGGGATTCTTTCAAAGTGAGGAAATGACAGATTGCCTTACTGTCATCTAGGCAGGAAATACACATACACTTCTACCTTAAAGGAGGACGCCAGTCTTTAGACAAAAACTGAAAAATAAAAGCTCTGACTTTAATCATGAAACATGACTTTTTCTTAAATGAGGGTTGAACAGATAACAGACTGTTTTCTTAGGAAAAGAATCATTGCCCCCTGGATAGAAGCACACAGTTCCACGTGTAGTGTAGGTTTTCTTGTTTTCAACGTGTAGTTTTTTGTTAGCACTGTCACACAGATGCATCACAGAGAAGTTAGTATCGCAAACCCTGGCCAAGGGTCTTCGGGGAGCGAAGGTAAGGTGTAGAGTGTGTGCTAACTCACCAGTGGTCACCATCTCCAAAAAATGTAAAATGACACCTCAGGTTTACTCACCACTCTGAACTGTTCCAGCTTTTGGTTGCCTTTGATAAAGAACGGGCATTCTTTGTCACCTGTCCGGTGACCATACCGTTTGCAACGCCAACCTAAAAACAAAGAAAAACAGAAATATTTCTACACAGTAAGAGTTTCACTTGAGAGGTCATTTCAGTAGATTAAAGTTTTTCTTCGTTAGCCTTAAACTCTGAAAGCAAATGCAATCATTGGATTGTTTCCGTGTACATCACTGACTACTACAGTTGGAGGAATATTCCATCACCATAGCTTCTTCTTTCTCAGGTTCAATCAACTACTGTATAAATCTCCCATCTTCAAGTAAACAAAATTACCAGTTCTCTTAAAATGTTAATGCCATCACAGTGCTAGAATAGGAATAGGAATGCTAGAATAGGAAAACTGTCCTGTTTGAAGAGGTTTATAACAAGAAATAACACAGCCCTGATGAGGGAGTGTAATGAAGGAATATATAAACACGTTTCAAGACAACATAGAGAAATGACATCTTCAAGGTCAATGATTATGGATATCAGGCATTGAGCTCTGGAAAAAAGGACCAAGGATGAAGTAAACTTCTTTCACTTGTGTTCATTTGCCCAATTCCATCTGGGTATGGAGCAAATTAGACTGTTTGAGAACAGTGAGCTGAGTAAGAATGTGCGTTCAGGTACTGATCAATGTCAGGAAGCAAGAAGAGAGATCTCGGTAAGATCAGTCAATTTGGCTTGTTTTGGCAACTACAGAAAACTTGTACTATATTGAAATGGAAAGAGAGCTAGGCAGAGTGGCACATGTGTGTGATCCCAGCTGTTCAGCAGGCTGAGGCAAGAGAAGCACAAGCTGAAGACAGCTGGGGCAATTTAAAGGAACTCTGTCTCAAAATTGAATTAAATTAAAAATGACTGGGGGGATAAAACTTGAATGGTCAAGTGCTGGCCTAACATGTGTGAAGCCCTGGATTCAATCCCCAGTAATACAAAAAACAAGAGACATTTCCCTTTCTATTTTTATTGGAGGGTAGATGCAGGAATTATTAAAAGTCTGAGGAAGCAGCATCTGTCTCCATATTGAGGCCAAGCGGACATGAGAAGCCATGGAACACTAGGTGCAGATAACTAAGGGATATCGTTTCTGCTCAAAATTGTCTTCTGGTTAAAGGGAGGATGACTGCTGCAATCCCAAGCACAGTCCACAGCAAAGTGACAATGCAAGATATAAGTCATACAGATTCTCAGGCCCCTCAGGAATACTGATAAGTAACTTGGGTTTGAAAAGATGTGCTAGGGGCTGAGGGTACAGCTCAGTGGTCGGTCGAATGCTTGTCTGTGTGTGATGTGAGGCCCTGGGTTTGATTCCCCAGCACCATAAAGAAAGAAATAATAAAAAATAAATATGCACCGCCAGTGCACAAGGTCTGGAGTTTTATCCCCAGTGTCACAAAATATAAATAAAGATACACTGCTAATTTATGGACAGATCAAAGTTTCAGAATCAATTTTCTACTTAATCCCTGAGTTCCTGAACTCAATGTGTGTGTGTGTGTGTGTGTGTGTGTGTGTGTGTGTGTATGTATGTGTTCCCGGGGACCTGAGTTTAATCAGGTCTATATGATGTGGTAGGAAGAAAGAAGAAAAGGCTATTTAGGATCCAACAGCAGAAGTATTCTACCTTGGAAACTTTACAACAGGTGACCATAGGCACACTACTTGGGTCCCCCAAGACCTTGAAAGGCACAGTCACAAAGATGATGCATAAGCATCATGAACTGTAATTTAACTGGTGGACACTTGCTCAGCATGTGCCAGGCCCTGGGTTCAATCTCCAGCATTGCAAAAGAGAAATGTAAAATCCTGAGTGAAATACAAACTACATTTCAATACAAAACAGTACTGGGGACTGGACCCAGGGCATTCACACTGAACTATGCCCTAGGCCCCTTTTCTTTTTGTCTTTTTCCTTTTTATCGGTACCGGGGATGGAACTCACGACTGCCTGCTTGCAAGGCAGGTGCTTATGCCGCTGAGCTAAATCTCCAGCCCCTCCCTTTTGTATTTTTTGAGACAGGGTTTTGCTAAATTCCCAAGTTGCTCAAGCAAGCTAAGCTTCAATTCACCATCTCTTGCCCCAGCCTCCAAGGTCCTGAGATTACAGGGCAAATTGTTTAAAAGAAAAAAATTATAGACCTCTAGGTGATGGTAGGCACCCATCTGCTTTCATCTTCTTCCATGGATTCCATAAAGAAGATGAGGATTCACCTAAAAAATGATATACCAGAGCAGGGCATGGTGGTGCAAACCTATTATTCTAGCTACTAGTGAGGCTAAGGCAACTTAAGTAAGATCCTGTCCTCAAAATAAAACATAAAAAATGGCTGGGATGCTAAGCACAGTGATGGATGCTTGAGTTAGATCCTCAGTGCTGTAAAAAACCTTTCGGTCCTCCTGTCTGAGCCTGGGATTCTGGGTGTGTATCACCACACCCAGCCTCTGCAAAGGACAGTGCCAGGAGGCAGAGGCAGGAGGATTGCTGTGAGTTTGAGACCAGCCTAGGCTACAAAGTGAGCTCAAGGTCAGCCTGAAGTGCATAGTGAGACCCTGCTTCAAAAAAAAAAAAAAAACCAAAAACCAGGAGGCAGCAGAACTGTGGGCGAATGGTGCCACTATCCTTTGGGCTGCCACACTGAATGCTACCACCAATGGCTTAACGATGGAAATTGTTCTCAGTTCTGGAGCTCAGCTTTCTGAGAACAGAGGACCAGCAAGGCAGGTCTGTGGCACAGGTGTGGAATGGGGTTTCTTCCTTGCTTGCAGATGACGGTCCTCTCCCTATCTTCCCATGGCAGACAGGAAGGGGAGAGGTCAGGGCTGACAGAGGGAAAGGGGGATGAAGACTTTCTATGACTTGTTTTTTAAAGACCACTAATTGCATCATGATAGCCTCATTCGCATAACCTCACCTAACCCAATTCCCTCTCAAAAGCTCTATCTCCAAATATTGTCATGTTAGAGATGAGGACTTCAGGATATGAATTTGGGAGACAGGAAATTCACTAAACTCAAAAATACTGTAGTATTAATTTTGGGATGGGGACATTATGCAGGATAGAAGGAAAAGTAATCTGTTTACTCTGACTTACCTCTCAATATAACATACTAAATACCAAAGCCTAGGACATAATTACTGGGAAAATGAGATATGTAAGGGTACTTGCAGAATGAGGGCAAATGCAAGAGTAACATTCTCATCTTTCATTGCATGGTGTCAAGAAATAATGTCTAGTTGACATGCTGGGTGTTACTGTACAGATCTAAAATATCCCCTAGAAGTCTCTCATGTTCAGAGTAGGACTTTCCTCTGAAGGTGACTGGATCATGGAAGTGCTGGACACATCAGTGGATTCACCCATCAATGAGTTCACAGCTCACTGTGCTGTGAGGAGGCAGGGCTGGCTTGGAGTTGGATCATGGGCAGGTAACCTAGAAGGGGTTCACTGTTGTCCACAGCTTCTCCCTTATCTTGCCCTGCTTGTTACCATACCGTGAGCAGCTGTCCTCTGCTAGGCCTTCTACCATGGTGCTTCTGTTGTGGAGCCAGCCAGGTGTGACCTGACCCACTGAAACCGTAAGCCAAAATAAACTTCTCCTTTAAATTTCAGACATATTTTGTCTCAGCGACAGAAAAATAACTAATATAGACAGACATCTTGTAATCTCAGCTACTTGAAAAGTTGAGGCAGGAGAATTGCAAGTTTATGGTTCAATTCCCAGTACAGTGAAACAAGGGCAAGAGAGATGGTGGGGTGGGGGGAGAAGGAAACCAAGCCTAAACCTAAAAAAAAAATATATGTATATACAAATCAAATTTAAAAATCAAAAAACAAAAGTTTTTTGTTTTTGTTTTTTTTTTGGTACTGGGAATTGAACTCAGGATCTCACTAAGCTACATCTCCAACTTTTTAGCACACACAGAACCACCATGTGCCTTGCTGATATTTTTCTCATTTTAGATAATCTCATAAAAACAAACCCCTTGAAGTCAGCCTGTGACCCGCCTCATGCAGGGTGTGGTGCTTTCCCACTTGTATAAAGATGAGCAATCTTACCACAAGCTGGGACAGCCTGGTTCTGGCAGAGGTTATCATATAGGAGTCTGTGACACGAGTCACACACTGTCCACTCCAACTGCCTCTATCAGCCCTGCTGAGAAGGCAGTTACACAGGACCCTGCATGGCACAGACCAACTTTATATCAACCAATGGAAAATGCTTTGCTCTGTGTAGAGGGCCTCTGTACTCCTGAGGGGGTCTGGTAACACAAGGAAAGCACTATTCACACCTCTGACAGAGGGCACCAAGAAGGCCAGGCACAGGGACCTGCTGCCCTGTGTTCCTACCCTGGTTACATCCTCACCGTGAGTATGCTTCCGTGCAGGCACCTTGGGCAGCCTGGGTCCAAAGGAGGACCTTGGATGGGCACAACAAGCCAGGAGTCTAAACTGTGTGATGCCTCCTCCTCTAGCCATGGACACCATGCCTTGGCTATGACATGGACCCACAGAGGTCACAAAAAGGAGCAAATGCATCTTCCTGGTGTACGTGTGACTGATGTGTAATGAGCATTCCCAGAGCCCCGCCACACTCACACTGCATCACTTTGACCTCCTTCCCCAGTGGCATCCAGAGTCCTTTCGTGGGTGCATGTGCCAGGAACTCCCGGGCGTGCTCGTTGCCTGGCACGTCAGGGATGCAGTCTTCCGGCTTGCTCTCATCTTCCTGTGTGGGAGGAAGAGTGGTTAGCAACCTAGGCTAAAGCACAGGCTTGCTCCTTCCTATTCAGAACCCATGGCACCTGGCCTGCTCCTGGGCTCCTCCTGTCACCCCCTGAACCAGAAAGAAAGGCAAGTCATGTCTGACAGGAGAGGTGAGGGGTTAAGAGGAAAGGGCTACACCAAAAACACAGCTGCCCTTCACAGAGGCAAGTTACTAATGAAGCATATATCTGTACTCCACACAGGAAGGACCTGTGAGCTCCATATTCTTATGTGCATTAGACTCCAAGAGCTGGGTGTGGTGCACACCTCTCATCTCAGTGCTTTGAGAGGCCGAGACAGGAAGATCACAAGTATAAGGCCAGCCAAGGCAACTCAGTGAGACCCTGTCTCAAAAATAAAAGTCAAAAAAGGCTGGAGATGTTAGTTCAACGTGAGTGCCCTAGGCTCAATCCTCATTACTACTAAAAGAGAAAAGGAGGGTCAGGGATTTAGCTCAGTGCTGTAAGCACCTGCCTGGCAAGCGCAAGGTTGAGGGTTCAATACCAGGACCAAAAAAAAAAAAAAAAAAAAAAAAAAAAAAAAAAAAACAGAAAAACAAAACCAAAACAAAACTGGAAGATCAAAAAAGGGTTCACAACCTGCAAATCTGTGGGGTCAGCCCAGGTATAAAAACTAACACATGCCATTTTCTCAAACAATGGAGGTTGTAAATTATGTTCTAGCAGCTCGCTATGCCTGAAAGGTCATGGTCAGGCAGTCACCACTGAGTAACTGCACTGACAATTCAGATGTTTCTCCCTCTACTTTTTGATTTTTTAAAAGTTCCTATGAGTAATACAATAATACTAGATGAGCTGGGTGTGGTAGCACATGCCTATAATCCCCACACTCAAGAGGCTGACCCAGACATATGGCCATGAGATTGAGGCCAGCTGTGGCTACATGGTCAATTCAAGGCTAGCCTGAACCACATAGCAAGATTCTGTCTCAAAACAAAACAAAAATCAAAAAGTAAATACATTCACACTCAAAATAGATTTTCATAATCTTTTTTTTCCTTTTAAGTTGAAAGGTTCCTACAAGAGGAGATAGATTTTTTTGGCTTCTGCTTGTGACTGCTGATCCTCCTGTGCAGCAGAGCACATGCTAGGGGTCACTGCCCAGAGGCTGCAGTGGTGTCTGGGCCTCCTTAGGGGTCACTGTCTGGGTCAAGGATCCTCGAGACCCCAGCATGGTAGCCTGAGAAATTGGGGGGCAGACAAAGAAAATGGGTGTGGAGCCCAGGACAGCAGGCTGACCAGATGGACACCAAGGCCCTCGGCGGCGCCTGTGTGACAGCTGAAGGACAGAAGTGGGGGGGGGGGTTCAGAGCAGCAGGATCATAGCCTGTGCACTCCCGTCATTACTCAGAGCAAGATACTGTGTCTACAGCACGAGCAGCAGAACAGCCGAGAGTGCAGGCATCACACTGACCTTGATCAGCCCAGGGGGAGGCTTCTCATAACTGGAAAACAAACACAAAACCAAAACTCCATCAGCCAGGTTGGCAGGGACACGGGCACACTTCCAAGCATGAAAGTAACTTCTCTGTCAGAATGAAAAGGATATTCTGTAAAAACTTAAAAGACTGCACTATTATCACTTAAAACAGACCAATCATGCTAATCCGATGTAAACAAACTGATACTATTCTATCACAGTCTGCAGAGATCTAGAATTTAATTTACTGAAAAAGTCAAGTATTGTCCTAGCACACTGATTTTAATTTGGGAAAAGGGAAAGTAAGAGAATCCAAGAAAGGTGAGGTAAGAAGCTGGTCTCAGGACATCACAGTGGCTGTCTGGAGATCCACCCAGCCTCCTGCCAGGCTCCAGGAAAGCGCACCACCACAGCTGGGAGCTCTACCACAGCTGGGGGAGCCAGGGGAGAGGCCCAGAGGTGGGATCTCCCAGGGTGAGGCCTGCTCCTGCTCGGATCTCCTTCCCTACCCCATGCCTTCTATGTCAGGGTTCAGAATGTCCCCCAAGGCTCATGTGTTCCAGGTGGGTCTCATGGAAGTGACTGGATTGTGGGGGCTTCACATTCATCAGTAGATTTGTGCACACGAATACCTGGCTGCCTGTGCTGGAGGAGGAGGGGCTGACTGAAGGTGAGGATTGGGGGTGACCTGAAAGGACATGCCCTTGTCACCAGCTCTCCCCTTGCTATCTGCTGGCCACATGATGTGTGCCACTTTTTCTCCTCATTCTCTCCGCTAGGCCATTTCTGCCTTGGAGCCAACCAACCACTAACTGCAACTGTGAGCCAAAGTAAACCTCTTCCCTTAAGTTACGAGTACCAGGTATTCTGTCTCAGGAACACAAGAGTGACTGAGATACTCTCCACAGCAGTGTACAGGTGCCTGCTGAGTGCCCCATCCACAAGCCACAGTCAATTCCCTAAGATACCACGGGAGTACTGCAGCCCTGGCATCCGGAGGTTGCAAACCAGATCTATGCGCTGGCTGCCCTTCACTTTCTGCCCCTCTGCTGAGACAGGCTGAAGAGGCTGCTAAATTTAATTTGTCCAAAGCTTTTGCTGTAATATTTTGTTTGATAGGCTAGCAACCACCATCACAGGCCAACAACACACTTTGTGAATTCGTAACCACGAGGGATAAAGCAACTTGTGCCAGGGCACAGGCCAGGGTAAGGCTGCTGTGGAGGTGATGAGCTGCTGCCAGTCACTGTGTGCCAGCCTCCGTAGCAAGCCTTACCTGCACACAATCGTTGGTGTAGCTGGAATCCAAGAATAATTATTCTAGTACGTTTGTCACTGGTGTGGAATGGAAGACCACACGAATACTTTACAGAGCTTGAACATTACTTGATTTTGTTACAGGTAGCATTCTGAACCCAGCTTTTCCTAAATTTTTCCTACCAAAAACATCGCTCATTTATTTGCTTTAAGAGAGAAAGAATGGGAGTGGTGGCACATACCTATAATCTCAGCACTCAAGAGGCTGAGGCAGGAGGATTGCCCCAAGTTGCAGGCCAGCCTAGGATACACAGTGGAGTTCAAGGTCTAGTCTGGACTTTGTAGTGAGACTCTGACCCAAAAACCAAAGAGAAAAGAAAGAAGAAACGAAAAACCAAAAGAAAAGAATAAGGAGGAAGTGAGGGAAGCAGGGGGAGGGAAGAGAGATACCTAAAGCAAGCTACAGAACTAAGAATGTGGTTCAATAATTTAGCACTTAGGCCCTAGGTTCAATTTCTAGCACTCCCCAAAAGTGTGCATGTGTGTATGGGGGGCTCGTAAGTTTTGACAACACCCATCGAAAGGAAAACTGTGCACTTGGGAGGAGAAAAGGAAGCTGGCTGAGCAGCTCTAAAATAAGAGACTAGGCGGATACTAAAGCCACATTCTCGTGTGTTGATGCCTGTTGATGCCATGTGGTGGGTGCCCAATTAACTCTTAAGGAAACATCCAGCCAGCGCTATTGGAGGCACACGCCAGTAGATGTCAAATGAAAAGAAACCGGGTTTATAGTTTTTAATCAGAGTCTTTAGTAATAATTCACTTTCTTCTTGAACACAACAACCAAAACACGACTGAGACCTGAACATTCCCGGTTGGCATATCCATTTGGAGCAAGCACTGTTGACAAACTGCAGACAGACGAACAGATCTGAACAGCTGCGTTTTGCATAAAGAAACGGACATCAGCACGGCACTTGTGCTCGGCAGTGACGCGCCAGCCTTGGGCCCCAGAGGTCCGAGAGGCTCGGCGGGGAGGACCCGCGGCGCCCACCCCGAAACGCCCGCCGCGGCCCTCATCGCCCTGCGTTCCTGACGCAGACCCCGGGGGGAGCGGGCGCCGGCTCCCCCGGCCCAAGCGAGGTCGCACCCGCGCCTGTGGCCTCTGCGGCCCCGTCCCTGGAACCCCCGAAGTCCTCGGTTCACTGCGCGGCCGCAGGCCCCGCCGCCTCCCGCCCTCGGGGCCCGCACGAGCGCCGCGCTCACAAGTGCTCCACGTGCCGCAGCTCCCGCAGCTGCTCCGCGTCCCGTCGCCGCCGCTTCTGCTCCTGGCGCCGCCGCAGCTCGTGCTCCGGCTCCCGCGGCCGCCGCGCGCCCCCAGACCCCGCGCCGCCGGGCCCAGGCCGGGACGACATCGCGGCCCTGCGCCCCGCCGCGGCCGACACGGCACCGCCTCTACGGCGCGCGTTCCCGCCAGCGGGCGCCCCCTGGCGGAAGATGGCGGGGCCGGGAGGCGGTGGGGCGCGAGCCGATGAGGGGAGAGGGGGCGGGGCGAGAGTGGGAGAGGCGGGATCTGAGGAAACTTCCTGGGGCGGGAAGGGCGGGGCCCCGTAGGCGGGGGTCCTGGCGTGCGGCCTGGTGGGAGTTGAGCGTGGCCTGAGGGGCTTCCTGGGGCCGGACGCACGGGCCGGGGGGCGGAACGTGAGTTGGGCGGGGCCTGGGCGGCTTCCTGGGTCACCTCCCTTGGTGGCCACACCCCCCGCTGGCCCCTCTGCTCCTTCGCCCTCGGGAAGATTATGTGGTGTCAGCCACCCCTGAGTGACGCGCTTTGCTGTTACGGAGTAGTAGGAGTCATCCATTTTGGGAAGAAGGCAAGGCTCTCCATGTAAATACTCTCGTTTTCCTGAGCATGGGATCCAAAGTTCAAACATAGTATATACCATATTGACCATGGTTTGGGTGCTGCTGGAAGTGAGTCAAACCCTGAATAAGAATAGATCTCATCGTTTTTGCCCCCAGGACTGGAATGGAACCCATTTCCTCACGGCCTGCTAGGCAAGCAATGTAGGATTGAGCTATACCCTAATCTCAGAATTATTTAAATTTAAAAAGCATAAGGGACTGGGGATTTAGCTCAGCAGCATAAGCGCCTGCCTTGCAAGCAGGCACTCGTGAGTTCGATCCCTGGTACCGATAAAAACGAAAAAGACAAAAAAAAAAAAAAAAAAAAAAATTTAAAAAGCATAACTGCTTGCCTGGGGATGTACCTCAGTTGTAGACAGTTTCCCTACCCTGTGCCAGGCCCTGAGCTCAATCTCAAGAATCAACAAATTACATAAGATAAAGTATACCTGCTGATGCTATCTTGATTTTATAGGCGGGCAGGCACAGAGAAAAAAGTGACATGCCCAGTGACCCACAACTATTAAACCCTGAGGCAGGATCCAGAAGTGTCAGGATGTATATTGAAAATGTATCTGATTTGTGGAGTTATGCTAGCTGTTGAACATAATGAAATAATCCACAAAGAAGGTAAAAATAACAGCACAGAGACATAATTGCCTTAAATGTGGTATTCTCTGTGGTTAATACCTGAAATATACAAGAAACTTTCTCAAATTTAGGATGGAAATTCCAAGTGGATACACAAAAGCCATAAAGAAATGTGACAAAGTTCCACTTGGAAACACACTACAAAGTTAGTGATCAGAACTTGGAAACCAGGCACAGTATGTTGGCATATATACCTGTAATTTTGGCACTTGGGAGGCTGAGGCAGGAGGATCTCTGTGAGTTCAAGGTCATCCTAGGCTACATAGTGAGTCCAGACCAGCCTAAACTACTTTTGAGACCCTGCCTCAAAAAACAAATGAAAGAATTAAAACAAAAAAACTTGGAAAGCAGGCTTCCGAGTGAACTGGCAAGTGAACCAACCTTTGCAGCAAATTTCCTAGACCAGTAAGTGGCCTGTAAAGATCTTTCCAGACATGTTTTGGCACCCTTGTCAAAAAATAATTTAGCCCAGACCAGGGACATAGCTCAGTGGCACAGAACCTGCCTGGCAAGCATGAGACCCTGAGTTTGATTTCTAGTACCAAAAAAAAAAGTTTAGCCACCTGTATGAGGGCTTATTTTGGGCTTTCTGCACTACTCCATTTCTATATGTCAGTGCCACACTGTTTGGAAAACTGTAGCTTTGTAGTAAGTTCTCAAGCCAGAAAATGTGATGCTCCCATTTTTGTTTTTTGTCAAGATTTATTTGGCTGTTTGGGGGTCTCTTGAATTCCCGTATTTCAGGATGGGTTTCACTATTTCTGCACAAAGCTTCATTGTTATTTTGATGGTTATTGCTTTGAATCTGTAGATGATTTTTGGTAGAATTGATATCAATATTAAGCTTTCCAATCTATGAGCATGAGTTATGTTTCCTTTTTGTCTTTAGTTTCTTTCCACAATATTTGTTCTGGTACCAGGAATTGAACTCACAACCTTGCACTTGCCAGGCAGGCACTGTGCCACTGAGCTATAGCTCCAGCCCTCTGTGATATTTTACATGTTTCATTATACAAATCTTCTACCTCCTTGGTTACAAAAACTGTATTCATCAGTATTTTATTCTTTTCAACACTGTTATCAATGGAATTACTCTGACAACTTGTTTTTCACATTCTTTGTTAGTGGAGTGTAGAAATACAACTGATTTATGTGGGTTGGTTGTGTAGCCTAAGATTCTGCCAAATTCATTGATCAGTTCCAACAACATGGCCCTAAGTTTTACTGAGGTTAGGGATAGTGTCTTAGTTACTTTTCTCATTATTGAGACTAAAAACCTGATATCCAAAATTAAAGAAGGAAAGGTTTATTTAGCTCACAGTTTATGGAAGTTCAGTCCATAATCTGCAGGCTCCAAGACAAGGTGGCACATGGCAGAGGGCCAATTGCTCATGGCAAAGAAAGACAGCAGAGGCCACAAGAGAAGGGTCAAACCCTTTTCTGTCCCTTATATTGATGCACTCCTACCCTTAATCCCAGCCCTGGACCATGAATCCATACTCCAGATTTAGCCACCTTTGAAAGCTCTCACCATGACTGCATGAGGCTTGGGGGGTGGGCAGCGGCATCTACTTATCCAGTGAGTTTCCTGCACAAGGCCCAGGGCGTTATGTAGTTTGAGCTTCCCCTCTGGTGCCAGGTGAGGGAGTGCATGCTTTTTAATCACCTTGTCCACCGGTGAGCCACCGAGGACAGTGGAAGTAAAGTCTGAAAGTTGTAAATTATTGGACCTTAAAACTGGGATGGCTGGGCACTGCTATGTGGCTGTTTTCTCCACTACTCATGGTGCTCAGGCAGGAGGACTGCTTGAGCCCAGGCTTGTGGCACCAGCATGGGAAACACAGACCCTGTTTCAATATAATAATAGCAGCAGCAGCAGCAACAACAATAATAGAAAAAGTGATAACAGAATCAGGACCACTTCAAAATCCAGTCCAGTTTTTTGATAGTGCAGTAATACAGTAATAGTCCATTTACTAACCAATGAGACAAGCAGGAATTCTTTCCCTGGTGGTTATAATTCTAAAATGTTATTTTCACCCATCGCCCCTTACGCCTGTAGCTTCAGAGCCAGGTGCAGGTCGTCTCTCTCCAGAGGCAGAGCAAGCATTTAGTGGGCCAGGGATGTGCTGGGGACACACTACACTTGTGCTCAGGTGCCTTGACCAGGCAAGAGGATAGAAATACCTTGTATTCTATCCTAGAGTACGCTCCTGCCTGTGATCCTCTCAATCTCCTCTTTAGCCCCCTTTTAAGGTACAGATTATTCTTTCTTGTTGTTCTGGGGATCAAACTCAGGATCTCACCCATAGTAAACACACAGTCTGTCACTGAGTTACACACTCAGCCCCAGGTTCATTTTTTTTTATGGTTTTTTTTTTTTTTTTTTTTGAGACTAGATGTCGCTATGTAATTTAGGCTGGCCTTGAATTCGTATGTGGCCCACATTGGCATTGAATTAGCAGAAATCAACCTGCCTCCACCTCCTGAGTGCTGGAATTATAGGTATACACTCAGAACCATGCCTGGCTCAAGATTTATTTTTTTGATAAAGTGCCTTTAGTGTTGGCCAAATCACAGTGGGTCAGTTTAGCTGTTTGTTGACAGATAAAAGGCCTTTCAGAATGAGCAGAGCAACTGCAAGCAAGACCAGGGTTTCTTCTGCTTGTATTGAACACCTTTCCTATTCTTTTGCTGCTAAGGCATATTTTTGAGCTGTTACTGCACAAATGATCTTTTTCATACTGGGGAAGCAAAAAAAAAAAAAAAAAAAAAAAAAGGAAAAAGTGGGTAAAAAGTGAAGATGGTAAAGAATCATGGCCAGGTTTTTAAAATCGGATTGGTCGTTTTCTTGTTTTTTGTTGTTGAATTGTTGTGACCTTTATACGTTCTAGAAATTAACCCCTTGTCAGTGGCATAGTTTGCTAATATGATCTCCCTTTCTGGAAGCTGGCTCTTACTCTGTGGATGGCTCCCTTAGTTGTAGTTTCCTTCCTCTTCAGTTTGATGTGGTCGATGTGTCAGTTTCTGCCGTGTTTCCGGTGCTTTGGGGCTTTATCCTAGCCAAACAATCCCTGCCCAGACCAATGGGCCTGAAGTGTTTCTGCTTTCTTCCACCAGTTTTATATCCTACGTTGATGTTTTTGATTCACGTTTTAATTGATATTTTGTATGTGGCAAAGAATAGGGGGGTAGTATCTTTCTTCTGGATATGCATATCCAGTTCGTTTCTTTCTTTCTTTTTCTTTCTTTCTTTCTTTCTTTTTTTTTTTTTTTTTTTTTTTGTCTTTTTCCTTTTTATCGGTACCGGGGATCGAACTCACGACTGCTTGCAAGGCAGGTGCTTATGCCGCTGAGCTAAATTTCCAGCCCCTATATCCAGTTCTTTTCAAACACCATTTATTAAAGAGACTGTCCACTATCCAAGATTCCTTCTTACTTCCTTGGCAAAAAAAAATTAAGATTGCTATAAATATGTGCATTCTTTTTTCCCTTTTCCTGTTTTCTTCTTCCCTCCCACCTTTTTCTTCCCTTCCTTTTCCACCCACCTCCTCTCTCTCCCTCCCTTCCTCTTCCCCCACCCCAGATTGAACCCAGAGTCTCACACATGCCAGCAAGCACTCTACCACTGAGATATACCCCAACCCCCTTTTCTTTTCCTTTTTTAATTTTTAAGATGGAGTCTCTATGTTGATCAGGCTACAAACTCCTGGGCTCAAGAAATCTTCCTGCTTCAGCTTCTGTAGCAGTTGGAATTTCAAGCGTGGGCATCAGGTCTGGCCGCAGAAGAGAAATTTCTGCTGCTTTTTGGTTTTTCTAAAAGCAGAATGAGGTCTGACTTTGATCTTCAGGACACAGAAAACAGTGGGTTTTCTCTTTCTTTGTGGTTTTACCTCCAAGCTGTGTGTATATTAACTTCTCATCTCTTTCCTTTCTCTGTTCTTTGGGCTGCACAGCTGAGACCATCTCAGAATTTCCCCCTTACCACCAATATAAGCAGCTCCAATAGAAACAGTGAACATCTCTTGTTTGTGTTATCTGTAAGTTCTTGTTAAATCCCTGGAATCTAAAATAATCATATGTATGTCATGTAATTATCATGTTTTATCTTTGTCTTACAGAGGACGCTGACACTTTATTTTTTTATTGGTACCAGGGATTGAACTCACGACTGCCTGCTTACAAGGCAGGTGCTTATGCCACTAAGCTAAATCCCCAGCCTGGATGCTGACACTTTAACTTACAAAGGTATCCAGACATGTATTGCATTTATCTTGCAATACACAGTTGAGTTCAACTGTTCATGCTTTATTTAGTATTTACTTATTTTGTGTTTATAAATGTGAGTGATGCCCTGTTTTCTCTACCTCTTTCTCTTTCTGCTGGATTAGGTTTGTTCGCAAAAGGAATTAAAAGGACTTTGGGGACTTATTTCAAAGTTTCAACAAACGTTACAGCCAATTGTGAGCCGAGGCTAAGCTTAGCACAGCGGGCATCCCTTGGCACCGGGTTTCCATCCCCGAGTCCTGCGCACACGGTCACGGGTGGGCGCCTGGGGTCTGGGTGCTGGGTAGCTCCAGGCCAGCGCGCTCGCGCCTCCCCCGACGGCGGCCCGCACCGTCCGTCCATCGCAGTGCTCTCCTTGCTATACGGAAACATCCTGGAGTATGCTGTGATGTGGAACCGCCCCCGTGACTAAGTTAAAAACAGTAAGCTCTAAATTTCAGCCCCGCCGCCTCGCAGGCTTCTCGCGCGGTCCCAATCCCAAAGTTACTGGGGTGACCCGCTGCGGGGCGGGACGCGGCCGACGCCTAGAGGCTCCACCCTCTCCGTGCCCCCTCCTCCCTGCCCTGGCCCCGCCCACCCCTTCCCTTCCCTTCCCTCCCCTCTCTTCCCCTCCCTTCCCTTCCTTTCCCTCCCCTCCCCCCTCGCCGCCCCGCCTTCCTCTCCTCCCAGCCGGGCGCGCGGCGTCCACGTCCCCACAGCCGTCCCCGCGCCCCACGACGATGGCGCCTCCGACCCTGCGCTTTCCGCCGCCGCCCCTGGTCCTGCTGCTGCTCTGGGTGACAGGGCAGGCGGCGCCCGTGGCTGGGCTGGTCCTGGACCCCGAGTCCGAGCTGCAGATCGAGCGGCGCTCCGTGCCTCCCGAGTGCCCGCGCGCCGTGCGCCCCGGCGACTTCGTGCGCTACCACTACGTGGGCACCCTGCGCGACGGCCGCCGCTTCGACGCCAGGTACGAGGGCGCCCCGCGTCCTCCTGCACCCGCCCCTTGCTCCCCGTGCACCTCGGGCAGGACCTCCCCCTCGGGCCCGCGTCTGTCTGCTGAGATCTGGCGACCTCGTGTGCGGGGCGGGGCCGGGCGGATTTCCTACCCGTGCCCCCCCCCAGCGTACATGCGACTCGGGTTTACACCCCGATAAATGGCCAAGCCGGAGGCCCGAGACGGTGCCAGCTGGTCCCCGTGTGCTTCCTACGCCGCAGACACTGGCCCAGCGGAGGACTGAGCGCTGTGTTCCTAGATGATAGTCTCCCTTACTGCTCCCTGCGGTCCAGTGGGGTCTCAGAGTCTTCCCTGGCCCCCGAAATCACAGCGCGCTCTCGCGCTCCCCAGGCTATGCACTTCTGGCTTCTGCCTTGCTCACTGGGCGCATGCAAGCAATACCGGGCCGTGTCTTCCCGCAAATTCCAGATGGCCAGTGCATAAACAAAAGCCAGTGTAGCACGCAGCACGCTGTGCACTCAGCGACGTGAACACTTGGAAACGGTCACTCTTACTAAGTTATTGGGCGGGGAGCTGGGGATGGATGGAGCCCAGTGCCTTGGACACGTGAGGTAGGTGCACTGAGCTGCACCCACACTATTACTCTTGCTTCTTTGCACCTTTTAAAAACACAGCTTTGAGGTGTAATTCCTATATAGTTTACCCATGTAGAGTGTGAAATTCAGTGGTTTTTATATAGTCACACAAACATCATCATTAACTCCATAACATTTGGATCCACGAAGAAAGGAGAGGCTGCATCCACAGCAGGCCCTTTCCAGCTCCATCCACCTCCCCTCTTGCCTTTGGGAACCACTAATCTCTGTGCCTCCCAAACTTGCCGTTCTGCACATTTTATATGCATTGAATCATGCAATTTGTGGTGCTTTGTGTCTGGCTGCTTTTCACAGCGTGATGTTTGCAGACTTTGTCGGTGAGTCGTGTGTGTCAGTACTTCTCATTTCATGGATGTGTACATAACACTGGATTGTATGGATTTATGGATGTACCAGGTTTCCTCACCCTTTCTGTTCACCCACCATTTAGCTCGTTGACACTTTTTGGCCACTGAAGAATGATGCTGTGAATGCTCATTACAGGAGTTTGTGGGCACGTTTCTTTTTTCTTTTCTTTTCTTTTCTTTTTTTTTTTTTTTTTGACTTTTTGAGAGTGTCTTGCTGTGCAGTTCAACTGGCTTTGAGCTCACTTTGTAGCCCAGGCTGGTCTCGAACTCCCGATGATCCTTCTGCCTCAGCCCCCTGAGTGCTGGGACTACAGGTGTGTGCCACCACGCCCGGCTATATGTTCTCTTGAATAGATACCTAGGAGTGGAGTTGAAAGTTCATACCATATCTGTGTTTAGGTTTTCGAGGAACTGCCAAATTGTTTTCTTTCCACCATGGTCACACTTTTTCAGTTCCTCAAGAAGTGTTATCTTTTCTCCATGTTCTTGCAGACTGTAGATATTGTGCTTTTGATTGTGGCCATCCTGGAGGTGCTGTCTCACTTTTTTTGTTTTTTGTCTTTTTGAGACAAGGTCTTGCTATGCAGTTCAGGTTGACCTTATGCTCACTTTGTAGCCCAGGCTGCTCTCCTGCCTCTGCTTCCCAACACACGGTGGTTTTTTTTTTTTTTTTTTTTGCTTTTTCGTTTTTATTGGTACCACGGATTGAACTCACGACTGCCTGCTTGCAAGGCAGGTGCTTATGCCGCTGAGCTAAATCCCCAGCCCCCACACTGTGGTTTTGATACTACTTTCCTAATGGTGATTTGTATCCATTACTTTTCCCTAGTCTTTAGCTACTTTCATTTGTTCCTTTTGCTAGAATACAAAGAGAAATTTTTTCTTTTCTTTCTTCTTCCTCTCTTTCCTTCCTTCCTTCTCCTTGAGGTAGGAGTCCTATTATGTTGCCCAGGCTGACTGCCAGCTCAGCATCCTCCTGCCTCAGCCCTCTGGAGTAGCTGGGTGGGAAGAATTTATAGTTGATAGTAATGAGTAGATCCCACTGGACTATGTTACTTCGCTCCTTGGGAGGTGCTGTAAGACAGTAGAAAGGCCCAGTGGTCCTGCAGGGTGTCCCCGCCCTGGCCCACCATGGCTAGCCTGGGGGATACAGCTTGGTGTGATGGGGACAATAAGAGTCGCACATGCAGACTCTGCGGGATTTCTATACAGTTTTCCAGGTGCCTTTGCCTGTGTTCATTCATTTCAAAAGGATTTACTGAATTCTCACAGGACAGCGAGGAAGGTGTCTTGTTACAGATAAAAAAAAGTGAGGCTTACCAGCCTCAAATGACTTGCCCAGAACTCCTGACTGCAGGATGATCAAGTGGAAATTTTATCCCTAACAGGTTATGGCTTTCACCTGCAGTCTGTAGTTTACTGGTAAATATGGTAGAAGAAAAGCACGAGCCCCTGAGAACACCCCAAGTCTTGACTGTGTTGTGTGTGGAGCAGGGCGGGATGATTGGAGGAGTCCTGGGATAAGGGCTAAGATCTAAGGACAAGTCCCAGTTTCCTAGCGAGGAGAGGCTGTGGGGAGTGGGGCAGGCTGGGAAACTGAGCTGGTCAGTGTGTGCTGAGCTTGGAGGAGACACATGGGGTCAGGGATGAAGGCACAGGTAGGAGGAAGCCAGAGAGGACGGGTGAGCTAGTCATCTTTTTTTTTTTGGTCTTTTTTCATTTTTATCGGTACCAGGGATTGAATTCATGACTGCCTGCTTGCAAGGCAGGCGCTTATGCCGCTGAGCTAAATCCCCAGCCCCGAGCTAGTCATCTTTTAATGATTTCATTGGTGAGTATTTATTTATTTATTTATTTATTTTTCTTCTTCTTTTTTTTTTTTTTTTTTTTTTTTTTTTTTGGTGTGTACTGGGGATCGAACTCATGACTGCATGCTTGCAAGGCAGGTATTTATGCTACTGAGCTAAATCCCCAGCCCCCCCTTTTTTTCTACTTCTTGAGACAAGGTCTCACTATGCAGTTCAGGCTGGCCTTGCGCTCACTTTGTAGCCCAGACTGGTCTCAAACTCACACCAATCCTCCTGCTTCAGCCTCCTGAGTGCTGGGATTATAGGCATGTGCAACCACACCTGGTTTCATCTATAAGGTTTTTTTTTTTTTTTTTTTGTCTTTTTCCTTTTTATGGGTACTGGGGATCAAACTCACGACTGCCTGCTTGCAAGGCAGGCGCTTGTGCCGCTGAGCTAAATCCCCAGCCCCTCATCTATAAGTTTTAATAAACAAAAAAGAACTGTGTGTACCTATGGGCACAGTGTGATTGTGATGGGCCAGCTTTGGAGACATTGTGCTTATGTAGCAGTGGACTTGGTCTAAGGGTCAGTGGAGAGCCAGCAAAGACTCTGAATCTTAGGACAGAGAGACTGTGTGGTTCAAAGGCCCACGTGGCTGCAGGGTAGGGTGCAGCTGAGACTGCTAGGTACACAAAGACCTCACTCTCAGGCCTCTTTTCCTTTGGGAATTTGTGCCATGAAAGGGCTTAGCTTTGAATGCCTAAGCAGTGTGCCAGGAAGGAGGAATGGAGGGGATCGAGCTTTGGTTGGTACCTGGAGGCTTGGCCCAGAAGAACACAGACTCTGGGGAAGCCCCCACAATGGGCCAAAAAAGGTCCTTTTTCCTGGGAGCTTTTTCCCCCCTGAAGCCCTGCCTGCTCTCTGGACGATTCACCACTGCCACTCACAAACCTTGGCCCTCCGCTGGCGCTGACCAGGCATCGTTTGGTTTTGGTCTTCGTGTGCCTATTAAGGGTCGTCAGGGCTACTGTGCTGCAGAGCTGGTGGCAGCTGCAGTCATCTTGTCCTCCTGGCCCTGCTGTCTTAGGGATCAGCGGTGTTCCTAGCATTCAGGGTGAGGAGAGATTACTGCCTTCTGGGGATGAAGTGTTCCTGTTCTGCTGTTTCTCTGCAGGTGGAGTCTGCGTCCTGCTGAGCTCAGGGTTAGGAGGTTAGTGTCCTGTGCGATTCAGGATTCAGGCATCTGGGAGTAGGGTGCCTCCCCCATGCCTCTGCCTTGAGGGTGTATGGAGTTGAGGACGCCCTGGCTGTTGTGTTCATCTTGCCCAAGTCAGAGCCACTGCAGTGCTTTGCACACACAGCTTTTGATTCAGCAGCTCTGAGTGAAACCTAAGAACTCGCATTCAGGAAGCGTTCCCAGTTGGTGCTGCTGATCTCAGGACGATCCCTTGAGAGGCCTGGCTCTCAAAGAATCGGGTGTAGGGGTACATCTGTGTAATCCCAGCTACTCAGGAGTGCATGTTTGAGGCCACCCTGGGCAGTCAGGAAGACCCTGTCTCAAAAAAAAAACCAAAATAACAGTGGCTGGGGATTTAGCCCAGCGGCATAAGTGCCTTCCTTGCAAGTGTGTGGTCATGAGTTTGATCCCTGGTACTAATAAAAACGAAAAAGACAAAAAAAAAAAAAAAAAATCAGACTCATTAGCAAACACCAACTTCATTTTATTTTTCATTCATTTGTTCAACAAATACACAGTGTGTGGTTCTTCTTCCTGGTGCTGGAGCTGGAGCAGTGAGAACCCCTGCCATGTGGGAGCTTGCATTCTTGCCACAGGTGATGGGAAGTGGGCTGTTGTGGTCAGGGGTTGTACACAGAGAGCAGTTAGAATCAGGACATGGAGTTTATAATATTTTTATAATGTCCACTGGGAGTTAACACAAGAAAATGCAGGAAATCTATTCATAACACCAAAGACATAGAATATTTAGTCAAGGGCCTAAATCCCACAGCAATGTCCCACATAAGTCCAGATGAAGACCCAGAGCTCATGACAATGCCTCCCACAAGTCCAACTGGAGGTCCAGAGCCCACAAGAAGGACTCACGCTGGTCTCTTTTATGGATCCGTGCCAGAAAGCCCAAAGGTCAGCAGTGGAAGCCAGAAAGTCCGTGCCAGCGGGATGAAGGAACTGTGCTGGTGGGATGAGGGTTCTACGCTGTGGCTGGAAAGTCACAGTCACAACAAAGCACCACAGCTATCCTCAGCGACATGGAGGTCCCAAGCTCCTCCTCCGACAAGCAGTCGGGTACATGCCAGGAAGTCAGTGTGACGAGTTCATCCTGGAGACCAAGCAGCACACATCTTCCCCTCTGGAGCCAGGAAGCAATGTGAGGACCAAAGCTTCTCCAGGAATACCAACGGCTCAAACAGCAGCTTGTAGGAGAACCCACAATGCCTCAACGCGACAATGCAACAACACTTTCTTTCTCCTTCTCCACCTCTCTATTTATGCTGGCAACTTTCCTCAGGTGGAGCATCTTCACTCAGTGCCATACTGATGTAATTCAGCTGGCGTTAAGTTGACCACCAGTTCTTAATCCATAACATGGGCAGAGGTGCAGCGTGGGCCTGTAGGGAAGACACAGGTCCAAGTGTGGTTGGGGTTACAGAGTGGGCCCCCCAAGGTGAGTGTGGAGGAGGACTCCATCCAGCCTTGCCCCACAATCAGCAGCCAGGCAACTGCCATTTTAAGCTTTATGGAATTATCTAACCTTGGTTTAGTGGTGGTGATGGAGTTTTGTTTGTTTTGAGATGGGTTCTTGCTATGTAGTTCAGGCTGGCCTTAAACTCACTGTGATCCTCCTGTCTCAGCTCCCTGAGTGCTGCGGTCACAGGCTGTGTCTTTGAAGCAAGGTAACAGGTCAGTGTTTCCCTATTCCCCGTAGTTCTCAAAGAGGTGCGGTAGGAAGCAGTGGGGGGAGCCATGCTCCACAATGTCAGCCGGGATGACCCTCGAGATAAGAGGCTATGACTTCCCAGGGCATGAAAAATTACAGAGCTGAAAATCAGAGCTAAAGCATTGACCCCCCAAACATGCGTTACTATCTCGAATTGTGTGATGTAGTTGATTCAATTGGTGGGTATTTGGGTTATAAATTGTGCTGCTATAAACATGGGTGCACATAATTGCTGGGGTATAATGTTTTTCATTCTGGGAAGATACTCAGAAGGAGAATATCTGGGTCAAATGGAACCTCTAGTCTTAGGTTTTTGAGGAATCTCCACACTGATTTCCACAGTGGTTGCACCAGTCTATACTCCCACCAACAATGGAGAAGGGTTTTTTTCCCTCCATGGCCCTTCCAATATTTGTTATTGCTTGATTTATTGATAGTAGCCATTTATGGGGGGTGAAGTGGAATCTCAGTGTTGCTTTAATTCACATCTCTTGACTGACCAGTGATGTTGAACATTTTTTCACACATCTCAGATGCCCATTTTTGGATTGGGTCTTTATATCTGGGAGGACTGATTTTTCTGAGTTCTCCATATGTTCTTTATAGTAATTCTTTGAGGAACAGCTGGCAAACATTTTCTCCCACATTGTGGATTGTCTCTTCACTCTGTGTTGGTTTCTCTTGCTGTGCAAAAGCTTTTCTTTCTTTTTTTTTGGTACTGGGGCTCGAACTCATGACCTCGCGCTTGCCAGGCAGGCACTTATGCCACTGAGCTAAATCCCCAGCCCCACAAAAGCTTTTCAGTAGGAGGAGATCCCAGTCGTTGATTCTTTGTGACAGTTCCTGTGCAATCTGGTTTTGTTCCTAAAGTCTTTTCTACATCAGTCTCCTTGAGAGTTTTACCTACTCTGTCTTCCAGCAGATTTAATGTTTCTGTTTTAATATTAAGATCTTTGATCCATTCTGAATTTAGCTTAGTACATTGTGAAAGATCTTCAGCATGTGTAGAGCCAGTTTTTCCAACACGATTTATTAAAGAGGCTATTTTTCTTCTAGTGAATGTGTTTGGCACCTTTGTCAAAGATGCCAGACACATCTGGCTTAGTGTATCTGGAGTTGTTTCTGCATTTTCTAATCTGTTGATCTTCAGGTCTAGTTTTTTTTTTTTTTTTTTTTTTTGGTTGTTTCCTCAGTACTACATTGTTTTTATCACAGTAGCTTTATAATACAATTTCTAGTCAGGGATTGTAATACGCCCGTCTTGTCCTTGTCCAGGATTGCCTTTGCTGTTATAGATCTCTTCTGGTTTCAGATGACTTTTAGGATTGTTTTCTCTCATTCTGTGAGGTATGATATTGGGATTTTGATTGGGATTGCATGGAATCTGTATAACAGCTTTGGAAGTATGTACCACTATTCCTGACTCATGCCATTTGATCCTCTAAAAGTTCTTTCTTGCTGCAGAGGCAGTGTACTTTGAGAAGTAGAGCCTCATAGTTTATGCTTTGGAAAGAGCCACTTGGCTGTTTATCGTCTGTAACATGTGGCATGATGCATGCTTCTCTGGAGGAAGCTGACAGCTTAATGAATTGGATATGGAAAGTTTTATGCAGTGTCTCCTGTCTTTGTTCTTCACTGGATATTTGGGGCGTGTGTGTGTGTGTGTGTGTGTGTGTGTGTGTGTGGTGTTGGGGGAGGGTCCTAGGACCTTTGCACTGACCCATACACAACTTGTTTTTTTATTTTTTATTTTGAGATGGAATCTCACTAAGTTGCCTAGTCTGGGTTAAAAGTTATGGTCCTCCTTTCTCAGCCTCCCAAAGTGCCAAGATTACAGGTGTGCGCCACTATGGCTCTCAGGTGGCCCGTTTTGTAGAGCATCAATGGAGAATGCTCTGGACACCTCCCCACCCTGCCCCCGACTGTGTGAGAAGGGTCTGTAGCATTGAGTGAGCTGGTACACAGGAAGCGATGCAGAAAGTACTGGATAGTACTGGTCATTCTGTTCCCCCTTCTTGCCTGCTGTGCAGGACCTACCAGTGAGGACCACACTCTGGGTTACATCAAGGGCCCCTTGTTGCTGATGTGGTGGGGTGAAGCCACGGGTGTCACCAGATGGGAGGGGCAGGGTGAGGTCGAGGTATTTGGTCTCCTTGCTCCCTGCCTGCAGGTCACTACAGCTGATATCCTATCTCAAAACCAAAGCCCCAGCTCCTGCAGGTAGGCCCAGTCCTCCACTGTCCCTGGGTTCCTGTCCCGAGTGGGTAACAGCGCCCCCTGCCCAGCCCTAGCGGCACTGCACTGTGCCCTTCGCACATCTCGCCACACCTCATTGCCTTTCAGCAATCTTCCTTTAGGGCGTAAGTCTTTTGGCTACTTGTGTAAGCTTATTCTTGAGTCAACCGATTGATGTTAAATAGGATTGTTTTTTCAGTTTCCTTTTCAAATTATTCAGTGTTGGCACAGAAATGCAACTCATCTGTGTGTTGGTTTTGTGTCCTGCAACTTTGCCAAATTCATTCATGAATTCTCACAGCTTTTTAAAGGATGCATTGGGATTTTGTACATCTGATTTCATCTGTGAACAGAGGTGCTTATCTTTCCTATGGAGATTCCTTGAATTTCATTTTCTTGCCTAATTTCCCTGGCTAGGAGTTCTAGGGCTGCCCTGAACAGAGGTGGCAAAGGTGGCGTCAGTGTCCTATTGCCGAACACAGGAGGAAGTCCCCTGGGTTTCATGACTAACTGTGAGGGGCTGCGAGCGGCCCCTTTATTAATTTTCCTGGAACTGTTGAGGTTGGCTTTGTCCTTTGTTTTGCCTAGGACCTGGGCTGGATGGCTGTAGATGATGTGGGGACAGGCTGTGTAAGTGCTTATCCAGGCTTTGCAGATAGAGTTTTCATAACCAACTCTGGGCTTGATGCCGCCTGGGAATCAGTGCCAGTTGCCCTGATCAGGATAAATTTCCTATGAACAACTTTATTTTTCCACATGGTAGGGATCCTAAGCGATAGATAGGGCTAGATACTTGAGTATATAGATGCATGCATTTTCTTACAGAAAGAAGTTGTTCTTACACTGCTCTGCTGTACTGTTCAAATACTTAGGTAATCATCAAATGAGAAATTGATGCTATGAGACAGCAATGATTTTTACACATCATTTGGGAGACGTTGCGCCAGGAGCCTAAGCGTTTGACAATCTTTGGTTTAGTTTTTCCCACTTGGCTGTGAGCTTGGGGAAAATTTTAACCCTCATCCACCTTGCAGCGTTGTTTGAAGATTAAGCAAGATGGTGTATGTGAAGAGCTTACCTTGCTGCCAGACATCACACCTAATAAACATTCTGTAAATGGTAGTTACCAATAAAAACTTGTATTAAATTTGAGAACTGTCATCAGATTCTGATCAGTAATTGGTCATTGACCCCACCTTTGCCACGTCTATTCAGGGCAGCCCTGAAACTCCTAGCCAGAGAAATTAGGCAAGGAAATGAAATTCAGGAATCTGGATAAGAGTGAAATAATTATTTCAGTTTACAAATGAAACTATATATATAAAATCCTATGCATCCTTAAGAGTGTATGTGTATATATATGTATATATATTGAAATATATATATATATGTATGTATATTTGAAATATATATATTGAAATATATATATATGTATGTATGTATGTATATATATAGTCTCGGTACACCAGAAGCTCTGAAGAGTATATATATATATTTTTTTTGGTCTTTTTCGTTTTTATTGGTACCAGGGATCGAACTCATGACTGCCTGCTTGCAAGGCAGGCACTTATGCCGCTGAGCTAAATCCCCAGCCCCGAAGAGTATATTTTTAAAATAACTTTCTAGCTGGGCCTGGCAGTAGGCTCAGCTCTTTGGGAGGCTGAGGCAGGAGGACCAAAAGTTGAAGCCCAGCCTGGGCAACTTAGTGACTTAGCAGAACCTTGTCTCAAAACAAAAATAAAAAAAAAAAAAAATGACCTAGGCCTGTAGCTCAATGATAAGCCCCTGAGTTAGTCCCCAGGATGATGATGATGATGATGATGCAGCTTCCTGTACAGGCACAGTTGCTGTCTGCGTGTGTCCTGCACTCACAAGCCTTTGCAGCCCAGCTTTCTGCCCCTCATTTTAACTCCAGGGGACTGATGGAGGCTATGTGGTGCCGTGTGGTCAAGCCGCATGTAGTTGTGAGCTGTTGTCCAGGGAGGGGCCTCTCTAGAGGTGAAAGCTGATTGGGGCCTAGAGCTAACTGTGTGCTCTTGTCTGCTGGCTTGGCTTGGACTTGGCATCCTGCTTTCTGCATGGCCTTGTGGGAAGAAAGGCAGTTAAAATGGGAAGGAAAACCAGAAATGGTGCCAGAGGGCTGGATCCAAGGACCTCAGGGGGCCAGAGAGGACTGCGCTGCTCACTCAAGAAAAGGTGCAGGAAATTTAGAGCATGAGGGTGACTTGTCCTAAAGGAGGGAGTCCCAGCAGCACCTTTGTTTTAGTACCCGAGTAATTACAGGATCACTCTCAAGAGTGAGAGAGAATTTAAAAGAAACAAATCCAGTTACCTGAGCTCTACCCACAGATTGTACTGATGATGTGTTCACAACTACCTTGTAGAGCTTTGCACATGTCTGTATATAGAAATTGAAAATGAGATTTTATCTGTGGCTCATAACCTACACTTACCCCTACTGTGTGCGTGTCCTTCTGGATCAGCAAGGGGAAATCTGTTATGAAGTGACATAGAGTATTTCTATGTCTTTGTCTTTGTGCAGTCAGAGTGATACCCTTGGACTTTTTGTTTGTTTGTTTGTTTTTTGTAAGCACTGAGATTGAAGCCAGGGAGTACTAACCTGCATCCCCAGCCTATTTTTATTTATTTATTTAATGTATTTATTTTTGGTTACAGGGTCTTACTATATAGTTCAGTGCCACAGTCTCCTAACAGGCAAAACTTGGTTGATTCCTAAATTTCTGTTCAGGTGTCTGTTTGTTTTTGTTTTGAGACAGCGTCTCCCTGCATTGTATAGGCTGGCCTTCAATTTGGAATGCACATGCCTCAGCCTCCTGAGTGCTGGGATTGTAGATGTTCTACCAGGCCTGGCTACTTGCTGAGTTTGACACTGAACAAGATGAGGGCATAAGGCACAGCCTGACATTATTTTCTGGTTAAGGGATCAGCTGTCAGCCTTCAAAGTATATATGAATGATAGCAAGTTTTTTCTCAGGCTATTATTTATGATCAATATAAAAATATTGGCATAAGCCTAAGGTTTCCAGAGTACTCTTCACCTTGTATAGAACCTGAAATGCTGGAGATAGCTGTTAATCTGGCTTTTCAGTGGAGGAAGCTGAGGTTAAGAGAATTTCAGTGTGCTTTCTGTTTATTTTTATTTTTTATTTGTTTGTTTTTGTGTGTGTGAGTGCTTTCTGTTTTACCATACTGCCTGGAGGATATCTCTCTCTCTCTCTCTCTCTCTCTCTCTTTCTCTCTCTCTCTCTGTTTTGAATTTAGGCCATTTATATCTCTGATGTTGCTTTTAGGTACCAATCACATAGAAAATAGAAGAATCCATGGCTGTTTTACAAAAACAAACTTTACATCATTTTACTTTTTTTATTTTTGTAGAGAGAGCAGAGCCAGTGCTTGTGGAACTGGATTTGCTAGCAGTGTTCAAGGTTATCTGAAAATCTCATCTGCTGTTACCGTCCAGGCGAGAGCTGAGCTGTACTGGGCGTTCCTTGGCGACGACCAGCTCTGCTGTGCCCCGCATGAGTGTATTTTCACAACTTGCTTTCAACGAGGGCAGGACTATTTACTTCTCTTTCTCTCCTACATCTTCAGCTATGACAGAGACTCCACGTTCAATGTGTTTGTGGGAAAAGGACAGCTGATTGCCGGGATGGACCAGGCCTTGGTCGGGATGTGCGTCAATGAGAGACGCTTCGTGACGATCCCCCCAAAACTTGCCTACGGAAGTGAAGGAGTTGGTGAGTTTCCATTGTGAATAGGCGGGCACATCTGCAGAGAAGCAGACTGCACCACCAAAGCTTTCAATTGGGAGAAACAAAGCAGTGAGCACAGTCAAGATCGCTACTTTCAGGTTCTTTTTCTAGACGTGAGAAGGCATCATTAACACACGTGGTCAATGAGAGCCTTAAGGAAAGAAGAGTCTTGTTCTTTTCTTTTATTGTCACTAAAGACAGGAGGGATGGGTCATTTTAGAGTTGCATGTCCACTGAAACTCTTGGCTTCCATTTGCATTGACAGTATCTTGGGTATTTAATTATCTGGCCCGAAAGGCAGCAGTTTCTCAGTGTGAGTTGTTTTTAATTTCTAGCTGGCGTGATCCCCCCGAACTCTGTGCTCCATTTCGATGTGCTTCTCGTGGATATTTGGAACCCTGAGGACCAGGTGCAGATTCATACTTATTTTAAGCCCCCCAGTTGCCCTCGGACCATCCAGGTGTCCGACTTCGTGAGGTACCACTACAACGGCACCTTCCTGGATGGCACACTCTTCGATTCCAGGTGGGTCCTGCTGGTGGCTGTGTCCACAGAGGCACCTTTTGTCATGCCTGCTTTTTTTCCTGTAAAAACCAGAAAAGGATGCTTCCCACCTTCCACCAGTATCAAATGCTGCAGAAAACTGTGGTGTCCTTGAGAGCTCTCTTGATTTCCCAGAGGGAAGAATGACTAGAGAATGAAAAAATAGATAGAGACAACGGCTGAGGATAGAGCTCAGTGGCACAGCACCTCCCTGGCAAGTCTGAGGTCCTGAGTTAGATCCCAGGTACAAAAAAAATAGAGACAGAAAGCTGGGGTCAGGTGGAGCCCTTCCTCCAGATGGAAGGAAAAGACTGCTCAATCACCACAATGCATTTATTTATACACACAGCCCTTTGCTTAACCAGCTAGCCTCTCACCCTGGGATGGAATACCTGGTCCCCTCTAGCACTCTATGCCCTCAGGGTGTTTCTCAGGTGCTCTAGGTCCTTGGGG
Source organism: Cavia porcellus (assembly GCF_034190915.1). NCBI lineage: Eukaryota > Metazoa > Chordata > Mammalia > Rodentia > Caviidae > Cavia > Cavia porcellus. The sequence goes on from NW_026947506.1 coordinate 20,304,944, forward strand.
CACTCCCGTAGGGCTCCACACATGTGAATGGTCAATAGCTCAGTGGCTCCCAATGGAAGACTTTGGGGTTACTGTCCCAGAGTTGACATTTAATGCACTTTGGAAGTCTGAAAGCAGTGCTTGTCTTATTTAACAGTAGTTTGAGACCTCATCATTATGTGAAGGCACCAGTATGTGTTGCTTCATTTACAGTTTTCCCTTGGAGGGAGAAGGGGAGAATGAAGCTGTGGGGAGGCTTGGGATACACTGGAGGATTCCTGGCAGTGCTGCCTGTGTGGTTAGTGGAATAGCTGGCCCTTTAACATCAGTCTCTGTGGTATGAATAGGAGCCTTTTGTTTCTTCTTAGCCTTGAGGAATTCTCTGTGTGGGGAGCACAGATCCAGACCTGCCTGTCAGTAGGGCTGGGTGTGGACTCGGTGTTTAGCAAAGACTTGGGTGACAAAGTCCTTCCTGAGGGATGGGTGGCAAACACATGGTGTCAGCTTCTTCCTTTATCATTGGTTCTCAGTCACAATCGCATGAAAACCTATGACACGTACGTGGGAATCGGCTGGCTGATCCCTGGCATGGATAATGGGCTGCTGGGGATGTGTGTGGGAGAGAAGCGCATCATCACCATACCGCCTTTCCTGGCCTATGGCGAGGCTGGCGACGGTAAGTCCTGCCCCTTCTGGGAGCCTCTCTCATCCCCCCACCCGCCGTGTGTGTGTTTGCGGTGATTAACTCAGTTGTGACCATGTGAAAGCCACCAGGCAGCCCAACATGGTGGTGCACATCTGTTATCCCAGCCCTCTGGGAGGCGGAGGCAGGAGTTCACAAGTTTGAGCCCAGCCTGAGCAACTTAGTGAGACCCTGTCTCAAAAATGAAAAAGCGCTTGGAGTGGAGTGTAGCTCAGTGTGAAGGTCCTGGGTTCAATCACCTGTACTAAGGGGAAAAGAAAGAAAGAGGAGGAAGGGAATGGGTAAGGGGAGGGCAGGGGGAGAGGAAGGAGGAGAGTAAGACAAACTGAGTGTTTTATAAGCTGTCTCCTGCTCCTCAAGTCCACAGAGCAGGAGAGAAGGATTAGATGGATTAGATGGGTCAGTGTCTCCCGGTTCACCTCCACTTTTTCATGTCTTACACGCTCAAGGTCCACACACAGTTCCTTAAAGGAAGGTGGGTGGGTAGAGCAAATGAAGTTCAAAAACTACCAACATAAGTGTCTCACTTTCTTTCTCCCTGAGAAAGAATTTAGTATTGCTTTGTGTGTGTGTGGTGCTGGGTTTGAACCCAGGCCAGGTGCGCGCTAAGCAAGTGCTTCACCAATGAGCCACACTGCCAGCCCCACAGCAGGTGAGTTGTGTGCAGTATCTCAGTAAAGCTGAGTATTGTGCAGTTACTTACACGTTAATGCCAGAAAATTTCCAAGCTGGGGTTACTTTGAAGACTTTCTTTAGGCTGGGGAGGACTTTCTTTTCAATGGTGGCTCACTTGCCTCCAAATACTCAGGTTTCAGGATCACTCACAAAAGTGGGGAAAATGACTTTTTCCTTGTCTGTAGTTAAAATATAAAATACAGGACTTACCCCGTGTGTGTCGCACGTGCCTCAGGGCTGGATGCATTTTGAGGCTGACGTGACTGCCTGCTTGAGTAGATTCCGCACCTTGGGAGGGGAAGAGGTACAGGCGGGGCCCTACCCAGCTGGGGAGCACCAAGGTGCTGTGGCTACCAGGTCACTTGCCCAGTGATTCCTTTGCACAAAATGACAAACTGCAAGGAGCACACTGAGGAGTCTGCTTATCGCTCAGCTCCCTGTTAGGCCGCGTTACCAATGCAGTTATTTCTTGGTGGACACTGGTCCTTCGGGAGGAGCTAGTTCCTGGGTGTTAGGGGGATTAATCCCTTTGCAGGAAGGTCCTGGCGCTTGGGAGGAAGTGTCTGCCCCTGCCTTGCACTGTGTCTTTGGGTTCCAGCCTTTCTCTCCATCCCTGTGAACTTTGGACAGTCTAAGGCCGAAGAGGCGAATCTAAGGCACCTGTGCCACAGCCGGCTGTTTGTTATCACTGAAAGCTCTAAACTTTTGCCATCATTGGGCAGTTCAGATGCCGAGAGAAAAATACAGATGTGAGATGCCAGGATTGCCAGATTTCACCTCTGATGTATTTTACTTTCGACATTAGCCTCTGACGGTCTAACGTTATAAATGTATTCCTTAGGGTTAATGCAGGTCCAGCTATGTCCTACTGCTTTGGAGGGATTGGTTCTGTGGGTACCAGAATCCTTGGCTGCTCAGGCCCCTTATATGAACCGGGAATGGTGCTTGAGTACAACTGTACACCTCCTCTGTGGATGTGATATGGCTTAGAGAACCCTGTAAAATGTACATGCTATATAAATGGTTCCTGTACTGTACTGTTTTAGGGAATAATAGCAGGAGAAAAAGTCTATATATGTTTACTGTCCCGGGAATCAAAGCCAAGAGTGCTCTAACACTGACCTACATCAACCCTCCCCCCACCCCCCACTTTATTTTTTGAGACAGGATCTTCCTAAATTGCCCAGGTGGGACTTGAACTTGTAATTCTTATGCCTCAGCCTCCCTCAGTGCTGGGATTTTAAGCATGTACCACCGTGCCCAGCTCAGACATAATTTTTTTTTTTTGGCTATTTTCTGTCAGCAGTTGGTTGACTCCATGGATGCGGAACTGTTGATATGGAAGGCGGATTGTGCTCAATACGTCCTCACCCTAGGCACACGTAAGAGAAGCAGTAGATGCAGAAGAGGGAAAGAAGTGGTTTGAACATGGTTCATATTTTGGACTGTGGCTGCCATTTTTCCTTTTGTCTTAGTTAATTTTCATTTTATTTCTGTCCTATTGTGGCTACACTTACAGGATTGAATTCAATTTTGTATTTTTGCTCTTTAGGAATTTGATGGTAGGTTTCTTAGTCTCTGTTTTTCTTTTTCCTTTTTTCGGGTATCCAGGATTGAAACTAGGGCCTTTATATTGAGCTACATCCTCAACCTTTTGAAAATATGTATGTATTTTTGAGGCAGGGTCTCACTAAGTTGCTAAGTTCCCCATGATAAGCTGAAACTTGTGGTTTTCCTGCCTCAGCCTTCCTCGTTACTGGGATCATAAAGTGTGCTCTGCCACACCTGCCTGCCAAATGTGTGCAGCGCAAGAGCAGAGCTTTGGAATTGGCGCCTTTAGATGTTTGCACAAACCAGTCCCCGGAGGAGTGTATTAGAGCTGCCTGTGGTTCTGATGCTGGAGCTGCCCTGATCACCCGGTAGCTGCTTTGCCTGTGTGTGTCAGGCTTCACTCAGTGCCCATGAACCCATGGGTGGAGACCATGGAGAGATGCCGTGGTTAAGATGGAGCTGCCCAAGAGCCTTTGGGTCCGTGGTCTGAGAACTGTGAGGGATGGGAATGGCCACACAGGGTGTAGTTGTGGGGGTTCAGCCCTTCCTCAGTCTTGTGTCCTGATGGAGACTGCTTCCTCCACCCCACCCCAGGGAAAGACATTCCTGGGCAGGCATCCCTGGTGTTCGATGTGGTGCTGCTGGACCTCCATAACCCCAAGGACAGCATTTCTATTGAGAACCAAGTGGTGCCGGAGAGTTGTGAGCGCAGGAGCCAGAGTGGGGACTTCCTCCGGTACCACTACAATGGCACATTGCTGGACGGCAGCCTCTTCGACTCCAGGTGAGTGGCCTCGCCTCCTGCAGCTCCGAGTCAGGTCTGCGCCAGTGAGCCGGGCAGGGTGTGCTGTGCACACCGGCCCAGCGCTCATCTCCGGGACCAGACCCTTCTGATTCTGAGGTCAGTTGGACAGTGTCCCCCGGCGGCTGGTGCAGAGGAGTCAGCGGTAAAGGGGGACACTCACCTCAGACTCCAGCACCCGCCATCCTCAGTCACTCTGACAGGAGTGGCCAGCAGGAAGGACCAGAGGCACGGCCTGCTGTCTGGGTGCACCAGCTGTGGCCAGCAGCAGGTGGCCCTGGCCTTTCTTGGCTCCCCACACTTGTGTCAGTTCCCTGCTGCAGGTGTGTCAGGGTGACTGTGGTAAGGAGACCAGTATGACCGGGCTGCAGAGCCTCCTCTCTGAGAGTATTGTTCCTCAGGCCTCTTGTTCGTACAGCTGGCCTAGGTGTTAGGCATGTGTGGCAGCTGTGGACTGTGTGTCTTGAAACCTCTCCTTTGGCTTCCTGTAAACAAGCACCTGCCTGTTTCTCTAGGCGTCAGACTTCTGATCGACTTAGTCATCCCAAAGCCTCATAGAATAAGTTTCTCTGTGGTATTACAGTGTTTTATTTCAGTAATCCATTATTCTTAGTCCCATGATCTTTTACATTTTTCATTTAATTTGTTGGGAAAATGGTCACATGGTTCAAAAGTCAAAACACAGTAAGGTACAACGCCATGTGCCCAGCTTTGTCCACTTCTGAACTTCCTACCCTGCTCCACTGAGTTAACCATTTTGTTAATTTCACTAGTTTCTTTTAGCCAGGCATGGTGGTGCATGCCTGTAATCAGTACCCAGGAGGCTGAGGCAGGTGGATCGTGAAAGTTCAAGGCCAGACTGGGTTATGAAGTGAGTTCAAGGCCAGCCTGAACTGCATAGGTGAAACCCTGTCTCAAAAAGACAAAAACAAAAAAATTCATTAATTTCTTTTCATTAGTGTATAGACTTTTTAAACACAAATTTATATTCTATGGCACATAAAATATATATTAAACATATTCTATAACGTATATATATATAATCATAGTACATATTATTTTGCTCCTAGATATTTTTTGCCTTGGAATTTTTCCATAATAACACATCATTTTTTATATCTGTGTAGTGTTCCACTGGATAATTTAATAAGTAGTTGAGTTGTTTTTATCGCTTGTTGTTACAAAAAAATCCTTCAATGTGTATATATGTTATTATTTACTATGTTTCAGCTTGTTTCAATCCTTATTTCTTGGATTTAAACTACATTCTTTTTTTTTTTTTTTTGGTGATAGAGATTGAACTCATGACCTTGTGCTTGTCAGGCGGGTGCTTATGCCACTGAGCTAAATCCCTGGCCTACAAACTATATTTCTAATTACCTCCCCCCCTTTTTTATCTGGTGGTACTGAGAATTAATCTAAGGCCTTTGGGCTGAGATATAGCTCCATTCCACTGCATATGTGTGTAAATATATATATAATATATATAATATATAATATATATATATATATATATATATATATATTTACTAAATCATTAAGTTTCCCAGACTGGGTTGGAATTTGTGATCCTCTTGTCTCAGCTTCCCAGAATGCTGGGATTACAGGTGTGTACCACCACACGCACTTAAAAGACTCTTTCTAAACTGGCTACGATTTTACATACCCATATTCCCAACTACTTATAATGGTGAGGCAGAAGGATTATTTAAGTTTAGTTTAACACAGTGAGACCCTAATTTCAAAAAAATAAAACAAAAGATAAATTTTCTGGGTGCTCCAGATTTCTGTCCACGTTATAGGACCACTGTTTTCTTACATGCCAAGTAGCCTTTGGTTTCAGTGCAGTGGATCTGGCCCATCTGAACAGTTGCGTACTGTTTGTTGCGCTGTGTAGATTTGCCTTAGCTTAGGCATGCCCTCTGCAGTTCATCATTTTTGATGTTTCCTATCTTCTGAAATTGGGTAGGGGTGTACTAATTATTTTTATAACTCAGTGTTAAAGTGCACAATTGTTTCCTTGGGATAAATTTCTAGAAGGATCTCTGGGTTAAAGGTTACATGTGTCTTTACAACTTTTGATAAATTGAGGTTATCAGTTTAAGTTATAACTTAAGGTTGTCCTCGGGAAGGTTTCACTACATCACAGTCTCATTGCCTCTAGGCTCAGTAACCCTGTTTGTCGTTTTCAAGAATCTTTGCTGATGTAGAGATTTGTTTTTAAATGATTGAGACTGAGACTCTTTCCAGTGTTTGAATATCTTCTTTTGTGTATTACTGATTTGTGACCTGTTCCCATTTAAAAATTTTTATTTTGTTATTTATCATACTAGTGCTTGAACGCAGGGCCTTGTGCATGCTAGGTAAGTGCTTTCGACCACCGAGTTATATCTCCAGGCTTTTTTGTTTTATTTTGAGATGAGGTCTCGTTGAATTCCCCAGGCTGACCTTGAACTTGTGGTCCTCCTGCCTCAGCCTTCCAGGTGCTGGGATTACAGATGTGCATCATCACACCTGCCAGTATATGAGGTTTTATTTTATAGGTAAGGGGAATGGATTTCCCCCTTTTACCAGACTTGTAGGAACCAGACTCAATCGGCAGCTGGCACAGAGCCAGTCTCTGTACTGAGTGGGGTGGTGAGGGGCTCCTGGGTTCTCACCACAGGAAGCCCAGTGACCAGATGCTACAGCAGAGACCCTAAGTCCCACTGGGCCAGGACTACAGGATCACATTGCATTTGCTACTTTTTCGGCAATCAGAACATTCAGCTCTAGAGCTGGAAGCTCTGTGCGATGGTAGAGCTTGTGCCTAGCATGCAGAGGCCCTGCGTTTAAGGCCCAGCGCTGCAATACTAAGAATCTTGATGTCTCCCCCACAGAGATTATCCCCTCAAGAAGCAGGAGGCTTAGGGCAGAGTGTGTCCTCAGAAGTGGTGGCTCCCATCCCGGGGGTTTGCGGTCCTTTGACATCATGGTTGCCACTGCTGTCCAGCTGCCGTGGTGCCCTCACAACCCCTTTCTTTACCTTCTGTCCTAGCTATTCTCGGAACCGCACCTTTGACACGTACATCGGGCAGGGCTACGTGATTCCCGGCATGGACGAGGGGCTGCTGGGTGTGTGCGTCGGAGAGAGGCGGAGGATTGTGGTGCCCCCACACCTGGGGTATGGAGAGGAAGGAAGAGGTGAGTAGCCCTGGGTCTCCACTAACAGCAGCTTCTAGAGAGACAGGAGAGTGATCACGGCTCAGTCTAAGGTGCGATTGCCTACGTGGGTTTAGTTTCTTGAGTTCTATTATTTTCTTAGCTCTCTTTGTTCCGCCTAACCATTTTCATTTTCATTTTAAAAGAAAAATTTTTTTCCCCTACTGGAGATTGAGCCCAGGACCTTGCACGTGCTAGGCAAGTGCTTGATCATTGAGCTAAAATCTCCTCCATTTTCTTTTTTTCTTTCTTCCTTCCTTTCTTCTTTTTTTTTTTTTTTTGGTACTGGGGATCAAACTCATGATCTTGTGCTCCCCATGCAGGTGCTTATACTATAGAGCTAAATCCCTGGCCCTCCATGCTTTTTCTTTAAATTTGAGACAGTCTTGTTAAGTTGCCCAGTTTGGATTCAAGCTTCTTATCCTCTTTTTATTTATTTATTTTTTATTTTATTATTATGTTTTTACTTGTTATTCTCTTGACTCAGCCTCCTAAGTAACTGGGATTATAGAGATGGCTATCACACCTGGCTCCTTTTGAAAAATTTAAACCTACTCAGACTCAAAAACTGTACAGTGAATTTCATTCCATCTCACCAATTTTTAGCATTTTGCTGTATTTCATCTCTGTTTATGTTTATTTACTCGTTTGACTGAACTATTTGAAACCATCTTTCTAGCTTTTGTTTTGAATACCATGAGCTTTAACCCTTTAAGTATATGATTCAGTGACTTCTAGTATATTAATTCACTGTAAGAGGAAACTTCCTTTGAAAAGTTATAGTATAAACAGCTGGGTGTCTTAGTTAATTTTCTCATTGTTGAGACAAAATGCTGGATGCCCAAAGTTAAAGGAGGAATGGTTTATTTAGCTCACAGTTTGTAGAAGTTTCAGTCTATAATCAACTGGCTCCAGGGCAGTGTGGCATCGAAGAGGAGAACAGTTCTTGGCTGGCAGAAAACAGTAAAATCGGCAACCATCCTGAACAGTGTCTTCCTGTTCCTTTTATATGCTGTGTAGGCTGCTGGGATTAGGGCAATGCCAAACCAATCAGTGAACTGATCACACGCCTTTAATCCCAGCATCACATGCTCTAGATCCGCCACCTCTGAAAAAGCTCTGTGACCGCCTGAGGCTTTGGGGGGATGTCTAGACACAAACCATAACACTGAGTATAGCGGTGCATACGTATAATCCCAACTACTCCAAGGACTAAGGAGAGTCACAAGTTCAAGGCAGCCTGGGAAATTTATTGAGACACTGTCAGAAAAGAGAAAAAAAGAAGGCTAGGGATATACTCAGGGGTGCCCATTACTGGGGAAAAAAAGGTGGGGCAAATAATACATTTTGGCTTTAGAAAAAGAAAATGCAAATAGAAATCTCCTGTAATCTCACCATTCAGAATAAGCATTGTGAATGTGACAGGCAGAAGACTGGCTTCCAAAGATGTTCATGGCTGAATCCCCAGAACTTGCTATCTTATTAAAGAGACTTTATAGTTGCCAGTAAGTTCTGGGTCTCGAAATAGGGATGATAATATCCTGGCCCATCCAGATGGCCTCCTTGTAAGAGGGAGGCAGGGGCAGGGCTGGGGAACAGAGGAGGCCACAGTCAGGGAAGGCAGGGGGTCCAGAGGCTGGAAAAGGCACGGAAAGGGGTCCTCTCCTAACCATCAAGGTGAGCACATTCCTGTGGAGATCTCCAGTGTACACCTCTGACTCTGGAGCCATGAGAATCGATTTGCATTGTTTTAATCTGTCACAGTTGAGGTAGCTTTTTATAGCAACAGAAAACTAATATAACCATGAAGTGAACATCCTTGTGGATCTTTGAGTGTATATAAGGGTTAAAAACGAAATACATGTTTACCTACACCAGCGAGTACCAGCAAGGCGGGATCATGTCACTTTGGGGTTGGCTTGGGACATACTGTCCACATAGCTTGATAATTTCTCTCCACCCAGCTTGTTGTGAAGGGCGGAGATGTTGTGAACAGCTTTCTGTGCCTACGAATGTTTACAGTGGCTGCCTAGGACTTCAGCTCTTTTCTTTCTTGTCACATTTTTGCTCTTTTAAAGACAGGGTTTTGCTCTGTAGTCGGGTTGGCCAGGAATTCACTCTTTAGGGAGAATTACATCCTAGCAGTTTTTTTTCTTGTTCACACTTGCTGCAGTTTGCAGTGGTCTTGGGAGTGGGTATGTGTACGTAATACAGCTCGTTGCCTTTTCTAACCCACTTCCGTCCTGTCTCCTTCCCTCTTCTAAATCCTCTTTCCCCACGTTCATCCGTATGGATATTATTAATCTTAGCTCATGTCTATGACGTACAGTGTTCATTCATTGAGGTGACTAGGTTCCTGTACCTGGCATATCTTTCTTCTACTTATTTCCCTTTCTCCTCTCTCTCCTGCACTCCTCCTGCCTCAGCCTCCTCAGTTCTGGAGCTACAAGGTTGTGCCACCACACCCAGCTTCATACACCATTATTGCTGAGTCGCTTAGGAATAGGTGATGTGGTATTTACTTTGCTTTTGTCTTCTTTTTCTGGTACATTCTTGCTGGCTGTATTCCATTTCTCATGTACTGTGCGGATCTTGGGAATGTTTTCTGTGGGACTCATCCTGGAGGAGCTAACAAATAACAAGTCAGTAGGCAGTGAGGGCATAGTGAGGAGAAACTTTTCTCAGTCCTGATTTAAATTTCTGGTTTAAGCAACAACGGATCAGTTTAAGTTGCACCCTGCTGGCCTAGTTTCTCTCCTGCCCTTCATTGTCTTGGTGCTAGGAAGCCGAGCAACAGCTTCCCACGTCTGCTTATTTCTGTATGACAGGAGCGCGGATGGATCCTTCCTTACTCTGGAAAGAATGCACAGATGAAACCATTTGCTGCAATGCTTTTCCTTTTGGCTTTCCATCAAGTATGAGACACTGGTCTGCCAAGCAAGCCACAGGCTCCTGAGCTCCCTGAGCACAGGATCCATGCTGGTGGGGCGGGTGCCAGGATGTTGAGGCCCGGGCGTCCGGGTGGGACTGGCTCCTGTCCTTCCCTGGGCAGCACCTGTGACCTCTGTGCAGGCTGTGCAGGACCCACACTCTCAGGCACCAGGACACAGATGTGTCTCACTGCAGCTTCCTGCCTGGGTGCAGAGGGCCAGAGACATGCAGGGCTCAGTACCTGCTCCGGGCAGGAACGACACTGGGCTCTGCACGGTGCTTAGCATGGTCCACACTTCTGTGTGTCATAGCTGGTTCCTTTGTGGGAGTGGGAAGCTGCCTCTTTCTGCCTCTGGAAGTTTCCAGATGCTTCTGTCATCTGTTGTGTTGCAGAAGGGCATCCTGAGGCGGGGTTGTCCTGCCTGCAGGTTGCACAAGCCTGGCCTGCCCAGGTTGCTGTTGCCTGGCTCCAGGCTCAGCTTTTGAAGACTGAAGAGAGGGGAATGAGGATGAGAGCTCCTGGGGATGCGCCCGGGCCTGTGCCTGCCCAAGGCTCCCACAGCAGCATCCCATATCTGGTGATGCCTATCTGCCTGGGTGTCCTTGGTGTTTAAGTGTGGGGGTCCTGTGTGGCCTGCCCAGAGGTCACAGGTGCTGCCCAGCAGAGGACAGGAGCTGGTCCCACCCAGAACAGGACTCAGGCTCTGACTGCCTGTGCAGTGACTTGTCGACAGCTGTGTGTGGGGAACAGAGGAGGTGGCCAGGGGTCCCAGGGCTCTTGCACAAAGCCCACAGCCTCCAACAGTGGTGGCACTGCCTCCCCTCTTTGTCACCTGTGTCTCTTCTTAGGGCCACATCTTGCTTGAACATGGAGTGACAACTTCTGTCCTGGTCAAGGGCTCCCTTGGTGTGGAGGCTGGTGTCGGGGCAGGCCGAGGTGGTGGGCTGTCTGTGCCAGTCGCTGGTGGTGCCGGCCCTTTCTACAGTGAGCCCACTGGTGTAACCGAAGCCGGGTGCTGGGCAGAGGCCTGTCTTGGGCTCCACCTCCAGCCCTCACTTTGTAGGCCCACAACTTCACTTCTTGCTTGCTTGTTTGCTTGTCTGTTGGTTGGTTAGTTTGAGATGATGACGTGATTTTTTTTTTTTCTTTTATTAGGTATGATTGAAAAATATGTGAACATTTACATTTTTAATATGTATTACAGAAAAGACACATTGACATGAATCCTCTTCAAAATATTCCCTCCTCGCTTTGAGCATATTAATCCCGTCATTCTGACTACTCTCTGAAGCAGTTCTGAAGTCCTCTTTCTTGAGGGTCTTCAGTTGTGCGTTCAGGTGCACAGCATTTCCCTCTTGTGGTCATTTGACCTGTAGAGGAGAGCCAGAAGTTGTGGGTGCCAGACCTGTGGAGAGGCTGGCTGACTGCTGACCAGCGTGTGTGCATGTTGGGTGTTTTGGGTGACGGTGGTGACGACTGCACTGAATTGTGAACTTAAAACTCAGCAGACTCTGGAAGCATACCTGACCCCATCTGGCTTCCCACAAACCTGCCCCTTTCGGTGATCACCCGAGCACATTCTCTTTCACTTTGCAGAGTTTCGTGAACAGCCCCTCCCGTGTCCCCATGCCCAGTGTGGCAGCCAGTGGCCTGGTCTTTGTCTATGGATTTGCCCTGGCCTTCCCTGTCAGTGGCCTTGAGCAGCCCCTGCTCTGCCATAGTCTGCAGCTCCTGGTCCTCTGGGAAACGCTGCGGGGCTCCCACTCCACTACAGTCCTTCAGGGCGGACGGGCCCTCAGGCCCTGCAGAAGCACAAGCTTGCTTCTCCAGTGTTGCCCTCCAGGGCAGGCACCAAAACTGTGCCTTAGTTCCTCATCTGTAAATTGGGACTATAAAATTATAAGAACTCCGACCCTGGATGTGGTGACACAGGCCTGGAATCCCAGCATCTTTAGTCTCTCCAGGGAGAGGCTAAGGCAGGGGGATTGTGTGTTTGCCCCTAGCCAGGGCAGTTGAGTGACTTACTGAGACCCTGTCTCAAAACAAAAACAAAACAAACATACTAAAAAACAATAAAGGAAGGTTGGGGATGTAGCTCAGTTTGAAGGCTCTGGGTGCAATTCTAGTACCAAAGAAAAAGGTGTTACAGGGATTCAGTGAGAGAATATATGTGAAAAACACATTTTTTTGTTGTTTTTTTTGGTCCCTTTTGAGACAATGCTTCACTGTGCAGTTCAGTTTGGCCTAACATTCACAGGAGTCCTCCTGCATCAGCCTCCCAAATGCGAGAGACACTGTTTTCAGAGGCAGAGATGATGGGATGGCTGTGTGTGGTACCTGCCTCTACCTCCTCCTGACCCATCCCATCTCCCCTCGGAGCCTGCAGTGCTGAAACCTGGCTGTGTGACCCTGGACACACCCGTGCCTCAGTTTCCCCCTGCACAGCACCAGCTCCCAGTGTCTCAGGCTCACCCGCATTCCTCCTGTGACCCTAGGGAACATCCCAGGCTCGGCCGTGCTGGTGTTCGACGTGCACGTGATCGACTTCCACAACCCCTCGGACTCTATCAGCGTCACCTCGCACTACCGGCCCCCCGACTGCTCGGTGCTGAGCAAGAAGGGTGACTTCCTCAAGTACCACTACAACGCGTCACTGCTGGACGGGACTCTGCTGGACTCCACGTAAGGCTGAGGACTTACGTCTCAGGGCCAGCATCTCTGTTTGCACTGTCCAGGGGCCGTGTCCTGTGCTTCAGCTAACCCTGCCATGTCTGCACTGTCTCCTTGCTGTTGGCACTGTCCTGGCGCATGGATGCCGTCTCTGAAAACTGACTCTCCAGATTCTTCCACCTCACCAGTCTCCTCATCTGCCGAGGCCCATCTTACGCTTCCCAGCTCTGCCCCGGACAGTGGTGTGAGCTGTGCACTGCTGACCGGCGCAGCTCCAATGAACAGGAGACGCTTTTGTGGACGACAGTTAACTGCTCGTTTATTTAGGCGGGCTCTGGTTTATATATTCGGCCGTGACCAATCACAGGCTGCCACAAGGAAGCAGGGCGGGAATGGGATGTAGGCTCCGGCTACTATATCCAGCTGTGGCCAATCAGGAGTTGCCACAGAGTACGGAGTGAGCACGAAGTGCGCACGGGTTGGCTAATTTAAAGAGGGACGTAGTGCATTGCAGAAGCTGGCGTGGTCCTTAGTCCCGGGTGGGGTATGGTATGTTGAGCGCCTGCGCCCAACACACTGCTTGCTCTCTTCCTTCTGTCGTCTGACCACCTTCTCCCCCCTGGCTTCAGCGTCCTCCCTTTTCTCAAAACCATCCCTTAATTTCTGGGAAGAAATCTCAAAGAAACTGCTTTGGCAGTCTCTGAGTGCCTCACGTGCTACCTGCCTTTGTTTCTGTCTCCGTGACTGCTCTGAACACTGTAGGGAAATCCAGTATCTTCATTTGTATTTTTTCTCCTTGCGCTTTGCCCAGGGAATGCGTGGTGCAAGAGTTGCATTTTGTGGGAGTGAAGTGAGATAAATCTGAGACCAGGTGTCAGGGAATCCATGGTGTGAACCAGGATGCTGCACGATGAAATGCCACCTGGCTGGTGTGGCGGCACTTGCCTATCATCCTAGAACTCTGGGATGCTGAGGCAGGAGGATGGCAAGTTCTAGGCCAACCTGAGCAAGTTAGCAAGGCTCTGTCTCAAAAAAAAAAAAAAAAAGGCAAAAGTGCTGTCAAAAAATAGTGATCCGTCATAAAATGTACACTCATCACAGAGCTGCTAAGATGTGAGAAAATTCACACTTTAGAATCAGTGAAATCAGTGCCTCACTTCAAGCACCCGTTTGAGGAGCCTGACTCGTGGACAGATGTGGCACAGAGACCCAGCAGCCGCCTGACACGGCCAGAGGTCGCTGCCCCTCTCCCTGTGACACACTGCGGTCTGCACCTTGAGTGTCACACGTGTCCCTGTCCATCTGCAGCGCCAGGTCTGTGTGAAGTGACAGGAGGGAGGCTGATGCCTGCTGGCAACCTTGGCTCCAAGTGGGCGCCACGAGCCTGGGGGTGCTGGTGTAGCCATGTATTAGGGCACAAGGGACCTGGGACCCATGCAGGCACTAGGAAGGGACAAAGAGGGACTAAGGAGGAAGCTGATCTGCGATTAAATAAATGCTAAGAAAGGGCCTGAGGGAAAGAGTTGGGGATCAGAGATGCCTGAGGAAGGCCTCATCTGCGTGTTACAGCCACATCCAGGAGGAAGGACAAACATCCATGGCTTGGAAACTGGGAGGACTTTAGGCTCAGACAGACACGAGTCCTCTGGACTCTGGGAGCCCTGTGAGGAAGGGTTATGACTCAAAAGGGACTGTCCTGTGTCACCTCCTAGTGTTGAACTCAGGGAACATCAGTGGTTTCCTGGCACTGAGGAGCAGCCCAGGGTTTGCCTTTGGGAAGTGACGGGGCTGCCCACATCCAGTCTTGAGTGAAGCCAGCTCCTTTTTCTAACCTGGGACTTGGGGTCCGTGGGCATCAAGGGCGACCAGATGCTTAGGAGTCTGTTGGTCCCATACCCAGCACCCTGGCCTCACCTCAGGCCTCTACTCTGAGTCCTTCTGTGCTCTGCTGGGGGGTTTTGCTGGCCTTTTGCAGTGCCCTGGGAGAGAACCGAGCTTATCTCCATTTATGGGGGAGAAACTGAGGGCTGAGGTGTGGCCTGCGCTGGCGCTTGTCCAGCATGCCTGAGGCCCTGGGTTTTGTTCCCACGCCTACCAAGAAGAAGGAATACCAGAGAAGAAACTGAGAGGCTTTCCAGGGTCACACTGGGTGACAGAACCAGGATTCCAATTCAGGTCTTGTACCCATCCCCCTGATGAATGGAATCACTACACACTGCACACAGAAATGGGTGCAAATAAACAAATTCACGTCTTGGTGAATCGAAAGTCCGGGGCCTTAGCTCTGATATCTATAACCAAACAAATCATCACAAAAATGCCTGGCCCAACACAAAGAGCCTTCCCCTGGGGCCAGTAGGGAGGGGGCACCGCGATGGCTGTCAAGCCCATGCTTTGCCTCTTTGGCCACACTGAGAGTGAACTCAGAGTCTTGCTTGCCCGGCCAGCACTGTGTCCTCAATGTTTTGAGTACCAAGGATACTTCCAGGATGCCGGGGCACTCCCAGGACATGGGGACACTCCCAGGACAATCTCAGGACACGGGGACACTCAGGACACGGAGACACTCCCAGGACACAGTACAATCTCAGGACACAGGGACATCCCAGGACACGGGGTCACTCTCAGGACATGGGGACACTCCCAGGATGTTGGGACACTCCTAGGGTGGCCTGTGGACCTGGGACCTCCACCAGATTCAGGAAGTCTTCAGACCCTACCAGTTTTCAGTGTTGTGTGACACCTGAGTGGCAGAAGGGTCCCAGTCTGTGTCCCTCCACTCTGGGACAGTCCCTGGAGACCTTGACACGGGGAAGTAGGTGACTGCTGTCTGGCTGGGCCGGCTGTCTCCCTGAGGCTCAACAGCAGACATGGCGGGGGGGCAGTGAGTGTCCTGTCTTGGGGACACCCCAGTGCCCATGGGGTGGTGACTAACAGGGCTCCCCTGCTTCATTTTCAGGTTGAATTTAGGCAAAACTTACAACATCGTGTTGGGGTTTGGACAAGTTGTGCTGGGGATGGACATGGGGCTCAGAGAGATGTGTGTGGGCGAGAAGCGCACGGTCATCATCCCGCCTCACCTGGGCTACGGGGAGGCCGGCGTGGGTAAGTGATAGCACTTGGGGGTGTCGGGATGCTTTCTTTTCTTACCTTTTAATTTATTTTTTGCTTTGAGAGAGGGTCTTGGGAAGCTGGTGAGTTGTCCAGGCTGGGCTGCAACTCAGAATCTTCCTGCCTCACCTTCCAGGGGGCTGGGGTTACAGGTGTGCACCACCGTGCGTGGTTTTGGGTACATTTACCATCTGAATTTTGTGTTTGGGGGTGTGATAGAAGAGGCTGGGGATTTAGTTTGGGGGCTGGGGATTTAGCTCAGCAGCATAAGCACCTGCCTTGTAAGCAGGCGGTCGTGAATTCGATCCCTGGTACTGATTAAAAAAAAAAAAAAAGAACCTCTGTGTGTGGTTTGGGGTTTCTTCTTTTTAAAATTTTTGTGCTTTGGGGTTAAAGACTCCAGGCACTCAGCAAGCCACTGTTTTTGTTTTTGTTTTTTGTTTTTGTTTTTCCCCATTTGTAAATTTTATATTTTTATTTTTAATTGTAAAAATCTCAATACATTAGAAACAAGCAATGCTAAACACAGTTCCTGGCTCTTTTTGAAATAGATCTTTATAATTCTCTAAGTGACACTTATAAAATTTTGTTTAGACACTGTATTAAATAATTGATTGGTGAAGACTTTAAAAAATTAAATTAGCAAACAATAAAATATTTTATAAATTAGGTTAGAGTTATGAAGCAAGTACAAAGGAAAGAGATTTTCTGATTCATATATATAATTTCTATACAGTAAGCACAAAGAAAACTAACAGTAAAACACAGGAGGAGGGCAAAATATGTATATGATTTTAAAATATTGTCTCTCATATTTAAAAAGCTTGTCTGAATTTTTAGGAAACTTTTTATGAAAATGGAAATGACCCATATGATAAAGAGTTTATATTAGAGATAATGCCAGTAAATCAGTACTTTAGAGATGTCCTTTCTTTTTTTTTTTTTTTAATTTAAGGAGAAAAGAAAAAAAAACAGTGAAAGGGTACAAGTTATACAGATTTACAGAAGAAAAAAATGAACAGTAGGAAATCACTAGTTAATGGATTACATATTGCCATCTTAGAAATAATTGTTCAAGTCACAAAATTAAAGCTTGTAGAGTGGACATTCCAACAATGATACTGCAAACAGTTCTGTTCAATGATCCAATAAAACTCTGTGATATCATTTTCTATCTTATACTCTTAAATATACATGCAGTGCGCCCGTCCTCTAGAAAAATCAGTTTTAGAGGGATGATGCATCTCCCCACTGGGAGGAGCCCCAGTGGGGCCAGCTCCAGGCCCCACCTGGGCAGGGAGAAAGCTGCAGCCACTGCCCCTCCTTGTGCTGACATCTAAGCCAGCTAGGAAAATACCCTTTTGGCAGTGATGACTTTCACATTCTGGAAAAACGGGTTTCTCTGCATGGTAGAGTGGTTGGGTTTTATGTTATGGTCTCCCCTCTCCCAGCCTTCACAGTGCTCTCGCACTGCTGGTACCTGGACTGAAAGGCTAATTTGTGAAAGTGTTTGGGTTGACCTTTTTTTCCCCCTTCAATACTGGGGATTAAACGCCAGGCCCTTTACACCAACTCTTCCTATGCGCTTTGAATTTGAAATCCTCCTGGCTCAGCCTCCCAGGTGCTGGAATTATAGGCGTGAGGTACTTTAACCAATTTGTTATTATTCTTCAAGTTCTGCTGTTAGATTTATTTGAAAGTTCTACCATTGTAGACTCTACTAGTGGCTTTCAAACATTTTTTTCACCAAGACAGTAAAAAATACGTATTTTCTTCCAATTTGTGTTACACATAAACATGTAATTCAGATATTTAGCTTAAAAAATACAGTGGAAATGAAAGTTCCCATGAAAGAATGCTGATTCTGTGTGCCGTGTTCATGGGTCTAGTTTATTCCTTTATTTTTATGTGAGTATATTACTATTATTTTTCACCATAGTGGGGATTGAACCTAGAACCATTGCACTGAGCTACATCCTCAGCCCCTTTTTAATTTTGGAGACAGTCCTGCTAAGTTCCCAGGCTGTATCAAACTAGTGATCCTCCTGCCTCAGCCTCCTGAGTGCTGCAATCCTAGGCGTATGCCAGCACACCCGACTGCCGGTCTTTACTTATTTATTTGAAGTGCCGGGATCTCATGATCGCTGAGGGCTCACAGCCCACTGCTGCCAGCCTGCAGGAGCCTGGCCACAGTGAGGCTGGCCCCACTCACCTACACTCCCTCCGACCCCCACCCTGTCTCGAGCAGCAGGGGAAGTGCCGGGCAGTGCCGTGCTGGTGTTCGACATCGAGCTGCTGGAGCTGGTGGCTGGCCTGCCCGAGGGGTACATGTTCGTGTGGAATGGCGAGGTGTCCCCCAACCTCTTTGAGGAGATTGACAAGAACGGCGACGGGGACATCCTCCTGGAGGAGGTGAGGGCTCTTTGGGACGCGCCTTGGCAGGGAGAGGGGTCGGGCATGTGGGCCACGTGCAGTCCCTCACGGCCTGGCATCTCGGCACAGGCCAGGCCTTGGTGGCATCGCTGAGCACTCACCATGTGGCCCAGAGGCCTCCAGCTGGTGTCCGGCTCCACAGGCACTCTGGCCACCTTGGTGCTGGATATGCTGAAGAAGTTGCCCCTGTCACCCGGCTACCCGCAGCTTGAGCCAGGACAGCGCCCTCATCCCTGCCCTGGGTGCAGCCCAGCAGGTGCTCCCATGCCCTCCCGCCGGGGGCTCGGCTGCTGCCTCTCCTCCATGGCTTCTTCTCCCCTATGGCTTTCTGTTTCTTTTTCTTTTTTCTCTCCCTTTATGAAAAAACCTCAGATAACAACGCTGAGCAATGTGGAGCACACTGTAAACCTGGTCCTCTGAGAGGCCGGGGCAGGAGGATCATAAATTCCAGTCCAGCCTGGGTAATTTTATGACTTAGTGAAACCTTGTCTCAGGAGAAGGAAAAAATTTTTTAAGAGTGGGGTTGTAGCTCAGTGCAAAGGCCGGGGTCCAATCCCCAGTACTGTAAACTGCAAATGACTTCCAAAGCACTGTCACCCTCCTTGCCTCTAGCTGCTCGCCTGCTGTTCTATTGGTTTATTTTTGAGACAAGGTCTTACTGTGTTGCTCAAACTGGCCTCGAAGTTCTGGGCATCCTCCCACCTTAGTCTCGGCATAGCCACCAGACTCAGCTTTCCGTTCTTTTAAAATGTTTACTTTTGAAGTGGGTTCATAGACAATATAGGAATCCAAGCAGCCAAACTGATAAATTTGGAATTTTATTAGCTGAGCTCAGCGACCACCCTGGACCCCTGTTTCAGAATTCAAATGAGTGGCACTGAACTGGAAAGTTACAGAGCTTTTAAAACAGAAAACCACAAAAAGACATCCTGTTGGAGACAATTTAGCGGGAACCTTACATTAATTTTTGGTTGACACCTGTATCCTGCTTCTTTGTTAATTTTTCTCTTGTGGTTGCAGCTCATTCTGCTTTTTTTCATGGGATTGTGCTTTAGGTATTTTTTCATTCTTCTGGGTCAAACGCAGGGCACAAGGCGGCATCAGTTATGCCAAGCTACAACTTTGATTAGTGTATGTTTGCCATACATACTTTAAGGTAGCTTTTCACTGTTTTTAGAACTCACTTCTGCTGGGCTTTTGTCACTGCGCCACTGAAGCTGCTGACAGATGCTGTGATCAGGGCTCCCCGCCCCCCATCTCAGCCTAGCCCCTCCTTGGGGCACATCCCTGGGTCCCCTGGAACCTGGATTTCTGGGCTCTTCCCCTGCAGACTCCCAGGGAAGGTGACACTGGCCTCCCTCGTGCTGTGGCCCTTCCTTCAGCTCAGTCCCTGCCCACTTGTGGTTTCTTGGTCAACAGGACACTGTGGCTTCTGCCTGGGGGACACACAGCTGTGTTTCCTGCCGCTGTCTGTGGTGTCTTAGCAGCGTCACCTCCCCGTGGTCCAAGCATGTGGCGTGGCTGATTCCAGTCCACAGTGTGGTGGTGGCTGCAGTCTCTCAGGGCAGGACGTCCTGGCCACCGCCACCTCCCTCCACGCTGGCCAGTGTGTGGCGCCCCCGTGGCCTGTGCACAGCTGTCCTCCCCCCGGGGACTCCTGGATATCTGGACTCAGGACTTCAGCCCCTGTCCCTTAGCGCAGTGTCTTGTTTTCCCTGGTGCACTGCACTGTGTGCCGTTTGTCACTTCCTTATTATGCTCCTTGGCATGGGCAGGGTGCGATGTGTTCTGGGTCCAAATCCTGCTCATGGTGGTTTCCACCGTGTGACGGATGCAGACGGGACCACGCCACAGCTACTGTGTGGATCCACACGCCTCAGGCTGTGGGGCCACTCAGTGTGCATTTCCAGGGCAGTCTTGTCTTCTGTGGACACTCAGACTCTACCCAGCCTCATCCCCCTCGGGTGAACGCGGTTCTGGCCCAGGCTCTGGGACCCCACTGTTGTCACTCACCTCTGTCCTGTCCCCTCTCTCCCCAGTTCTCAGAGTACATCCACGCCCAGGTGGCAACTGGCAAAGGGAAGCTGGCGCCTGGATTTGACGCAGAGATGATCGTGAAGAATATGTTCACCAACCAGGACCGGAACGGAGACGGGAAGGTCACGGCTGAGGAGTTCAAGCTCAAAGACCAGGAGACCAAACACGATGAGCTCTAGCTCACAGCTCGAGCCAGCTGGTGTCTGTCACGCAGCAAGGGTACTAGGGTCTCCAGAAGTGAATGTCAGCTTTAGCAAGCAGGTCCCATGGCACCTGGTGCACACGTGGGTTGGGTCAGGACCAAACCTGGGCAGGGTCCTTGGCCTGGAAAGGACTGGGAAGGCTACCCTGCCAGCCATTATCTGTGCCTTCCAGGAATTAATGGGAAATAGTGTCATCTTGCAGGATCAAGAGAAAAAGTGTCCGGCAACTGTCTACAGAGATTAAAATGTTTTTTAATGTCAGTGTCTTAAACATGTTCTCCGTGTGGGTGGGAAAGATGAAGCCCAGACAGTGAGTGTGGGCTCTGTCCTCCCTGCAGGCGGCCACAGGGCCCTCCTTCGGTGGCACTACTCGAAGTGGGGGGACGCAGTGTGCCAAGCGGCTGAGTTGACGTGAGCAGGAAGCGTGATCGTGCAGCTGCTGCTGGGGGTTTCTGCTGGCCTCTCACTCCCGTCACTCTGTTCTCCTCTGCACTCCCTTCCACGAGAGGGCTGGTGGCTGGGCCTCGCTGAGATGGGCTTGTTCCCAGATGGGTTTGTCCCCAGATGAGCCCTGAACTTGCAGGATCTCTGTCCTGCCTCTTGTCTGTGTCCCAGGGCAGATTGGGGGCCAGGGAACCCCCTGCCATGGGACAGTAGTGATGTATACCTGGCACCGTCCCTCATCACGCAGCAATGTCTGCCTTGCATCCTCTGTCCCCAAGGGGGTTGGCACTTTCCCTGAAGCATTAAGTGGCTTTTCCTTTTGAACTGCTCCACTAACTCAAGCCGATGTGTCCTGATGTAGCCCCGAGGTAGTTTGTGAAAATGCTGTGTGCTTGTTCCATGCAATAAATGTCAGAAACTTGGTCTTTTTTGGTATAAACTCCTGTTTTATCGCATGGCTGCATGGTCAGTTTCCTTGCTGGATACTTGCGTGTCTGTGCTGCCCTGGTGGGGAGGTAAGGCAGGGCCCTGTGGTGTGGGGACCACCTGCTGTCCTGGCAGGAAGTCAGGAGGAGTTAGAGGACCTTGTGACATTGGTGTCAGCCAGGCACAGGGGCCACAGGAGGCAGCAAAGCTCCAGGCAGAGCCCCAGTACTGGGTGGCACCATAGCCAAGGAGGCGCCCAAAGAAAGGGGCTCGGGGGGCTCCTCAAAGACCAGGCAGAGAAGGATGGGTGGGCACTCACAGCAGCTGGCACTTGGACTGTTTTGTTCTGCAGGGATTCCAGGTGAACCCAGAGTTGCCCTGGATGCTGGCACGCCGTGGCCCTGTTGCCTCTCTCTGTTAGTTCTGTTTTCTGTGACAGCTCCTGAGTGTGTGTGGCAGGTTGGTGACCTTGTTTCTCAAAGGCTAACTCCCTCTGGGTGTGCAGCTGACCCTATGCATTGTGTTCACGGCCTTTACGAGGATAGAATCACACGCTCATGCTCTGCCTCGAGTTCATTCAGCTCAGTTTGAGTGTCTAGAGAGGCCTTCAGGCCCTTCCATTCCTCCTGAGGTTGGAGGGCCCAGCTGAGCTGGGGCTGTGTCAGACACAGGACACCCAGGCAGGCTGCCTTCCTGCTGCCACTGCATACTTGCTGTCTGTGGGTGGCCTTAGGGCGCTGGTGCGCTTGCAATGCTGGATGTGCAAAGGTCAAATTCAGGGTGGAGATCAGAGAGGCTCCTTATCTTATCTTGTGTCTCACTTCAGTGCTGCCGAATGAGACTGGAGCTTCTGTTGGGCGCAGCTGTGCACACCCAGCTTCTGCCTGGGACAGTCTGCACTTCGGTCGTAGGCTGGAGCTCATGAGTAAGACATTGCAGGCATCCATGTGATGCTACACACAGGACAACTGCAGGCATAAGCAGCGTGCTTTGTTCTGTTAACACCAGTGAATTGGGATCTCTGGTTATTTACCAATTCTCACTTTTCAAAGTATTTTACTTAAACAGACACCGTTAGTTGGCCTGAATGCAAGACCTTAGAGCTGTGTAGGATTCCCTGCCTCCTCATATAGAACTTTAGTATTTGAGATTTCCAGGAACAAAACCTCTTCTTTTGCAGCCTCTTTCCTCAGTTCTCTTAGGAATCTGGAGGCTTTTTAATAACAAACTGATTTTGATTATTTATGGCTACATGCAGATGTGACTTACTCTTTTGAGTGTTTGACTTTATGTGGTCCTCATGGTTCAGCTTTTCGATTGCTCAGGAGATTCTTGCAGCTCACCTTGGCCACATTTAAATCTTGGGTCCTGCTGTGCTAGGGCTCTTCTTTTTCCTCTTTTTATCTTTTTTTGAGATGGGTCTCCTTATCTTGCCCAGGGTGCTGTCTAATTCCTGGGGCCCAGTCTTGGGACAACGGCCATGTGCCATTGTGCTCAGCTCAGTTTAGTGTCCCTGGAAGTCCCCACTGTGGCACTGCTGGGAGTTGGTGGGAATGCTGGGGGAGGGGGACGTGCCTGCGGAGACAGTGGGATGCAGGACTGGTTTTCTCTTCCACTCGTTGGCCATGAGATGAGTGGTTTTGTTGTCACAGGCACCCACCATCGTGTCCCCCTTGTCACAGGCCCAAAGCCATGAGCTGACGAGATGGACTGGCCCCTCTGCACAGAGCCCAAAAGAAACCTTTGTCTTTGTGAGTTGGTTGTCTTGGGTATTTGCTGGAGTAGTGGAATGCTAACAAATTTAGTTTCTGCTCTCCCCTTTTCAATTTAGTGCAAACAGCACCAAATTTAGTCTCTGCTGAATTTCTCCTCTGTGCCCCGGGCTGTTTCATCTTCTCTCATAGTTCTCCAGGCACCTGGCATTCTTCGTGAACAGATAGGACATTTCTGCTCCTCCAGTGTGACTCCATGCTCTCCTCTGGTCTCCCCAACAACTTCCTGTCCCTGTTCCAGCTGGTGACTGAACACAGCAGCAGCTGCTCCCCAGTTCTACCTGTAACTGCTGGCTTAGTGCTTGTGCGGCCCCCAATACGTGTGCCGGGTTCAACCTGCTCGCTGTCCATTCTCCCTGCATAGAGTGGGGCCATGGTGTCCCAGGCAGAGCAGAGAACCAAGTGCGATTTCTGAGTCCCGTGTGGCCTGGCAGCCACCCCTCCCCACCTCCTCTTCCCATCCATCGCCCACTGTTCTGTTACCCCAGCTCAGTTCTGTAAGCACTGTGATCCCGCAGCCTCTGCTGGAACACTTGTCCTCCACCCACATGGCCACTGCTTGCTGC
Organism: Cavia porcellus; assembly: GCF_034190915.1. Classification (NCBI taxonomy): domain Eukaryota; kingdom Metazoa; phylum Chordata; class Mammalia; order Rodentia; family Caviidae; genus Cavia; species Cavia porcellus. The sequence goes on from NW_026947506.1 coordinate 20,328,449, forward strand.
CCTTGAGGATTCTGCTTTGGTGTCACCTCAGAGGAGCTTCCTGACCACTGTAACACCCATTGTTCCCTTGCCGCCTGGCCTGTGTTTTCTTCATGGTGTGTATCACGTTTATCTTTCTCCTCTGTCTCTCCGGGGGATGGAAGCTACATGAGGGCTGAGTGGCTCTGCATCTAGTCCTCACAACTGCTCCTTGGTGCAGAAGGGGACCTTAAGACTTAGTCAGAAGCTTCGTCGCACAGAGTTTGGCTCCAACTGACTATTCCGTGTGGTTGATTTTGGTTTGTTGCCAACAGGGTTTTGCTATGTAATCCAGGGTAGGCTCCAATACTCGATCTTCCTGCCTCAGTCTCCCAGCTAGCTGGGATCACAGGTGTGTGCCAACGTGCCCAGTGCTGGGCAGATGTGACTTTTCAAAGCTTGTGTCCTTTACACCTTGAGCACTTTTTATCTATTAAATTTATACTGAAACACCAGATTAACTGTAAAGGTGGCATAATGCTTGAATCATACAGGATGACCATGGAGAAGCTTCAGGATTAATCACTCAGGATCACGGCCATCTTTTCTTTGCGGGTTCCCCTAAAGCATGGTAAAGAGAAAGCCCTATGCCTTACAGGCTGGTCAAACAGACCTTCAGTTACCTCCGCTTTGGTGTCTGTTATGTACACTGGGATCCAGACTTCTTGTGAATTCATTCTGGAATGAGCTGGCATCACCAATGACTTTTCTAATAATCAAAATGGTTCCACCATTCAAAACTGTGTTGCCTCAGAAAGCAGTATTTAAAGCCAGGCAGGAGTGGGGGTGCACTCCTGCAATCTCAGCACTCAGGAGGCTTCAGCAGAAGACCAGGTGTCTGAGGCCAGCTTGGGTTACACAGTGAGGCTGTCTCAAAAACACAAACACCTGAGGCTGGTCTAGAACACCTGCCTAGCATGAGCAAGGCCCAGGGTTCAATCCCCAGCAAAGCTGAACCACTGGCTGATACTAGGCTCTCTGGCAAATGTAATAGCTACAGGCAACCGTAATGTTTATGGGGGCTGCAAAAGATACTTCTGTCACACTGATTCAAGCAGACACCATGGGGCTCATTTTTATGAATGGAACAGCACCAAATGGTTGGCTACTGTTCCACATCGAGATACATTTGAAATGCATGCAGAGAGGAGTGTATCTAAGGGGACTGACTGATGCAGTAACCTGTTCTGGGTTCAGTGCTGATCACTGCAGAAAACCCAACCCCAAGCCACCCTGGTCCCCACCTGCTATACCTGGTGGGACAGTGACCACCTGCAGTCTGATTCCACAGCCTATGTTTCAATGGCTGTAGTAAACTTCTCTTTTTTGTCTTTTTGGAGATAGGGTCTCTCTATGCAGTTTAGGCTGGTCTTGAGCTCACTTTGTAGGCAGGCCAGTCTCAAACTCAATGATCCTCCTGCCTCAGCCTCCCGAGTGCTGGGATTACAGGCCTATGCCACCACACTCAGCTTGCAGTAAACTTCTGACACCAGAATTTGAGTACAAATATTTTAAATGTCACTAGCATCAAGTGGCACTGAGACGACAGGCCAGAAGCTTGTCACGGGACATGTCAGAAGGACCCGGGAGATGCAGCGCTCCAGGCAGGTGCTGAGCTAGGGGTCTGAGCCCTGAGGGGCTGTGGTAGAGCTGCAGAGCTGTCACCATGCAGCCTGCTCCTTCAGGAAACAGCCCTGTGACAAACTAGTGCTGACAGGAAGAAAGCACTGTCGGACCAGCCACATGCACCGTCTTTCCACTGGGAAAGCCTACTTTCATGCTGTGTGTGTGTGTCTGTGTGCACGTGTGCATGCACGTGTGTAATGCTAGGATCGAACCCGGGGCTCTACTCATGCTAGCCATGCGCTCTAACACTGAGCGACACTTCGGCCCACAAGTTTGCTCTGAGTTAGGATCTATGTCTGTGGTCCCCGGCTGGCCTCAAACTCGTGGATTCACGGTCCTGCCACCTTAATCCTCTGCAGTGGCTGGGAACACACACATGTCCCCACCACAACCATCTCACAAGTTTAGTTTTAACTCTGATCTTGGAAATGAGGTGATCAAAATGTATGGCGAATGCTTAAATTTTAAAACCTGTCGTGGTGAAAGACATTGCCAGGAATCTCCCTCAAAATCCTCCCCCTCGAGTCAAACACTTGTGCCATGGCTCTTGCCGCTTTCTGAAGCAGCCTTGGAGGGCTTCTTTCCTGAGTATCTTTACAAGGTGAGATAAAGAACATGGTGAATGCTGCTGCTGAGTACCATCCAACAGGAAAAGGCAGGCTGGTAAAAACAGGACAGTGTCCTCATCCACCTCACCCACCAGATCTGAGACCACACAATTTTTTGCTTTTCCCCAAAATTAGAATGACTATGAAACACTAACATTTTGAATCCATTCAGAACACTAAGAGACTCATGAAAGCACAAAAACACAGAAGAGTTGTAGAGTTGCACCCGAAAATGCCAATTAAAAAAAAAAATCACTGTACTTCATGATAGCTCAGACCCATTGTATCTTTTGCTCTTGATTTTTGTTTTCTGAGGCAGGGTTTCACTGTGTAGTCTGAGCTGGCTTGAAATTCATGGCGATCTGCCTGCTGCCACTGAATGGTATTAGCATGGCATGCACCGCCATGCCAGCCACTCTTGCATATTTTGTCTCATCGGTTACTGTATGAGGAACAAATGACAAGAGAGTAAGAAGGAGCATCTGTAAGCCATGTGACCTTGCCTTTCTGTCACACTCTTCTGGACCCGAAGCTCTACCCACAGCAGAAGTCCAGAGCCATCCGCTCCAGCTGGGTGGACCGTGGCTCAGAGGCTGGACATAACCTGCTGGCTGCTGCAGCTCTGGAGCTGGGGACAGACTGGTCACAGGTGAGTCTCCGAGTCCAGGGGTGCTGGCTGTCCTGTGCACCGTTCAGCAGTCACAGGGCGATCCACCTACAGCTTGTTTTGTGATATTTGAGAATAAAGTACTCTCTTTCCCTCATGTTTTCAACTGGGGAAATAATTTTCACAGGCCTTTGTATGTTCTGCAGGGCAGAACAAACCTCCCACAAGTATCTTTTTATGCCTGAATTTATGGTGTATACTTTATGGAGCCACTATGACAAGGATGTTATAATTCATATGTACAAAATGAGAGGCAGAGAGGAACACAACACACGGCAGGTAGTAAACACCTGCTGAATAAATACAGTCTTTCTGTGTGGGTGGGGTGCTGAGCTAGAGTGCACTATGTAGACCAGCCCTGCCTGGAGCACTCAAGCTCCTGCCTCAGCCTCTCGAGTGCTAAGATTACAGGCATGTGCCATGGCCAGCCTAAGTAAGTCTTGACTGCAGAATTAAAAAGGCTTTGATTTCATGTTTATTATCAGTGCTTTGACAGAACACCTTGTAGATTAGTGAGTGACAGGTGGACACCAATAGTTTTTTGAATCGTGCGTGTCAGTCTTCTGGTGAATATTGATTTTGCTCAGACAAATAACCAAACATAATACAATTTAGGGAGATGGTGATAGCATTGGCATAATCCACCCAAGTTACAAAAATGGCAATACTTAAATCATGCACATTATTTCACCATTTCGTAAAACACTTTAAATGTCTACAAACTTTCCTGTTGTAAAAAAACTCCCCCAAAAATGCATGATACCTCAACTACAAAATTGACCTTAGAAAAGTTGGGAATTACTTTTCTAATTCTGGCTGTAAAATTTCTTCTTCTTCTTTTTTCAAATTGGTTAAAAAACATGGTGAGGAGTGTATTGAGAGGCGGAGAGAAGTTTCCAGTTGATGATGCACCATGTCCGACTGAACACTTCAGCTGCGCAGAGACAGCGTCAACATCGAGAAAGTATCATAAATAAGTCTTCGGGGTCAGGGCGCGAGCAGTCCAGGAGCGAGGCCCTTCCACAAACAGCTGCTACAGAATCTTCTGTAGGATGGAGTTGGCCACCTCCAGTGACTCGTCTTTCACTAAGACTATATCGTAAGTGTCCATGTACTTTTCTAACAGCTCATCTACCTAATGAACAGAAGAACAGAAGGAAAGTTAATCTGCAGAGAAAAGAAGCAAGCAATTTCAATATTAATCCCGCTGTTTTACTAGATCTGTTGGGCAAAATGGAGTCAATTCAGTTTCATTAGCTGAAATGAAAACATTTAAACTATGACTCATAGGAATGTTCCCATATGGTAGCTTTTTTCCCAAAGTGATTTCTCTCCGCCCAGGCGTGATTCCGTTCTGAGAACTTTGGCAGTGTTTGGAGACTTCTGATTGTTATGTCCAGAGTGGCACCTAGCACCGGGCACTTATGTAATATCCACCCTCCTCCTCGGTAGGTGTAGCGTAGACCTGTGCTTCTCAGCACCGCGAAACATCGCCAAAGTACAGGAATGAAAGACTTTCTTGTGTCTATAGTAGCAATTAACCTATAGTTTCTTCATTTTTTCCTTAAAAAAAAATTTTAGGTTTATATACTTACCCTATCGTTTAGATATCCAATTTTCAGAATATGCTCAACATTGGTGACCCCATCTGCCATTCTCAAGTCTCCTTGGGAGTCTCCGAGCAGAATAATGTTGCTGTTGTCTTTCAGCTGGCTGAAATAGTCTGTATTCTTCAAGGCACCATCGTGTTTGTTGAATACATGAATTAGTTCTCCCTTAAACCCTATGAGTACCCCCTGTTAAACAGAAACATTCTCAAATAAGAGGTTTTACAAACACTATTTGCTAAGACTTTCATATTTTATAGTTCTTAGTAGGTGTCATTATTATTTTATCATAAGAAATTTACAGCTGGGGATGGTGGTGCATGCCTGTAATCCCTGCACTCAGGGGGCTGAGACAGGACGATCATTGCAAGTTCAATGCCAGCCTGAGCTAGTGAGTTTAAGGACACCTGAACTACACAGGTAGACCCTGCCTAAAAAAAAAAATCTACAAAGCACCGAAATCTAAATCATATTCATAGTAAGTAGTATTATCTAGTAACTACTTTAAATGGAAAAACATAATGGACGATAATACAACTTTCATTTTACCTTATTCTTAGCCAAAATATTTCATTTTATTTCTTTAGTATTTCATTTTATGAATTTTATAATATATAATTTTCTTATTGAGACACTCTCTAGCTCAGGTTCCCTTGAACTCTTGATCCTCCTGCCCCAGTCTCCCAAGTGCTAAGATTACAGGATTAAATCACCGTATCATGCTAACATACTGCCTTAATTAGGAAAACTTCTTTAAATAATGTCATTTCTAACTCACTTCTTTTCTTCCACCTGTGAATGTTAAATATTCAGAACTGCTGCATTAAATTATGAGGAGTTTTACAAATTTTAGTCTGTGACTTGTACATCAAAGTTTAAAAATGGTGTATTACTTTATAGTACTACATGAGGATGATGATGATAGGCCTGATAACTTCGCTTACTTTAATGAATATGTGTCAAACAATACATAAATGAATTTACATCACTGAAGTATTTTCAGATTTAGAAATAACTGAAAGCTGAGTCTGAGTGGTGGTGCATGCCTGCAATTCCAGGTACTTTGGAGGCTGAAAGAGCAAATACCACCAGTTCAAAGTCAGCCTGGACAACCCAGGAAGATCTTGTCTCAAAAACTTAAAAAGGCCTGGTAAGGGCCTGGGATTCAATCATTGTACTATTAAAAAAAAAAAAAAAAAAGAATTGAGGCATGACTTGATATTCTTACATTTTCATCAAAATCCATGAAGTTGGACACAACTTTGACATTTGGGTGATAAACTCCAGCTTGACGAATAACTTCCTCTAGAACATCGCCAATACCCGCCGAAAATATAAACACAGGGATACTGTGCTGTTGGAGCTTATCAAAGAAATTCTCGTACCCTTCCCTGCAAGATGGAGACAAACTAATTGTTAAACAGCACAGTTTATGTCCTTTTCACTTAGAAGCTGAAAAGCAAAATACTTCTACCTAATTTCTGTGGCTCATGTATATCCTTATTTCAAAAGATTGCCCAGGAGGGCAGTTAGCTATCCATGCTTCCACTAGCACAAGTTTTTTAAGCAATAGCTGATTCTGCCTTCCCTGTAATTAGCTGTAACAGTCCTAACTAGATGTCTTTAGACTCACACTGACTGTACAAGCCCACTAGTCCTGATTTACGTAACTCTAAGCTAACGATCACTCACTTCTGGTGAGCTGGAGACCCCTGCCTGGAGTCCAGCTATTTGCTCTCTACTACAGAAGTGCAAAGCAGCATGGCCTTTAACTAAAGGTTAAATCAGACTGTCACTGTGTGTGAATGGAATAGTCAGTGCATTCTTTCTGCAATTTTATACTTTCCTTCTTACAAGTAATTACCTTAAAATAGAGCAGCATCCAAACATCACAGGGGTGGGCTAGGGTGTAGCTTAGTAGTAGAGGGCTTAACTGGCATAAGTGAAATCCTGGCTTTAAAACCCAGCACCACAGAAAGTTGAGCATCACTGTATTTGCATAACAAGTTGATAATTTTATGATGTGGTAAATAGTATTGAAAATAAAACTTCTGATGTATAATGCATATACTACAAACATTTTAATTTTGTACCTTTCCCAGAAAGTTTTCAAAGAAGTCTGAGAATTCAGTAGACTCAGATAAGTTTATAAACAATATATAAATTTACATCTTTTCCAACTTGATTTGTAAATATTCCTTTTATAATTAGTTCTTTTGAAACTATTTTGCTAGGGGCTGGGGATTTAGCTCAGCGGCATAAGCACCTGCCTTGTAAGCAGGCGGTCATGAGTTCCATCCCTGGTACGATAAAAAAAAAAAAGAAAGTATTTTGCTAAAAAATTTCAAAATGGTCTTTGTTGGATAAATTTGTTAGTCTGAATTTCTTTTTCTTTTTTTTATCGGTACCGGGGATCGAACTCACGACTGCCTGCTTGCAAGGCAGGCGCTTATGCCGCTGAGCTAAATCCCCAGCCCCTAGTCTGAATTTCTTAATCTGGAGGAAGGAAATACAAATTAGTACTTAACTCTCTCAAGGCTGTTGTCATCAACACTGAATGTAATGTATCATATTTCATCACTATCCATTTTGTGACAGATGGCATGTACTGGAATATTTTAATGGAATGTTTTAGCTTATTTTAGTAAAAACATACAGTTGAGTACATTTTTAATAGTTTGATTCTGTTGACAATAATAAAAATCCTCAAGAAACTTACTTGAGCATAACATCAGATTCTGCAACAATTTCCTTGAGTTTAGCTTTTGGTATACGTTGTTCAACAAGCAACCCATGTGACTTTGTATACCTGGAGTTTTGGCCAAAGAGGGAAAAATAAATTAAGACAATTATTTTTATTATAAAGCATCAGAAAAAATGACTTGTGTTCCTCACATTTGGATTTAAATCTTATAGACTTAAATTCATCACTAATGACAAAATGTGATGTGCTTTTTATTTGTATTTTTGGCCATAATGGGGATTGAATCCAGGGTCTTGGCACTGAGCAGCATGCTCAGCCATTTTTACTCTGTCATAGGGTCTCACTAAGTTACCCAAGCTGGGCTGCTACTTGCAGGCCTTCTGCCTCAGCCGCCCAGGGTGCCTGGGTTACAGGTGTGCACCACCCTGCATGGCCTGCTGGGCATATTCTTACAGCATCTCATTTCCTGAGTGAGTCTTAGCTTAAATAGTTAATATGGTAAAACAGAAACATAAAATTTTCTGGAAGACTAGGGAAAACTCTTGAAGACATTGATTGGTGTAGGCAAAGACTTTATATAAATAAAACCCAGAATGCACAGGAACTGTTAAAAGAATCAACAACTGGAATTTTATCTTACTAAAAAGCTTTTGCAAAAGAAACCAACAGAGTGAAGAGACAACCCACAGTGTGGGGAAAAAATTCGCAAACTGTTCCTCAGAAGAAGGGCTAATGTCTAGAATATAAAAAGAATTCAAAGTAAATTAGACTTCCCCAAAGGTAAAGACCTAATCCAAAAATGGGCATCTGAGATGACTATACACTTTTCACATGAAGGAATGCAGCAAATAAATATATGAAAAAATGTTCAACGTCACTGTTCATTTGAGAGATGCAAATTAAAACAACAAGATTCTACCTCACTCTGGAAAGAATGGCTATTAACAAGAAATCAAGCAATTACAAATGCTGGAGGGGCTATGGGGAAAAAAGGAAACCTTCCCCAGTGTTGGTGGCAGTGTAGTGCAACCAGTGGCAATCAGTGTGGCGATTCCTCAAAAAACTAGGATTGGAGGTCCCACTTGACCCCCTTCTGGGTATCTTTCCAGAAGAATTAAAACATCATACCATAGCAATATATATGCACCCATGTTTATAGCAGCACAGTTTGTAATAGCTAGACCTTGGAAAACGCCCATCGACTAAGGAATGAATAAGGAGCAGTACTCAGCCATAAAGGACAAACTTGACACTTTTACAGGTAAATGGATGCAACCTGAGACTATACTCGGAAGTGAAATAAATCAGACATGCATGTGTAAACACTGTACTGCCTCACTAGTCTGAAAGCGCGCGCGCACACACACACACACACACACACACACACACACGTTAAGATAGTTACACTAGTGATTTCTGAGTTCAATGAAGAGAAAGATTTGTGCTGGTACTGCTTGAACAGTTGAATGCAGATGTCTTGCGCTCTGGGTGACTGATTTGGAGATGGCAGTACACAATGTATATGCCATGGTTGTCCCCTGGTCGTTGTGCTTTGAAATTTTATTTTTGTCTTTGAAATAAAATGGATTTGAAACAAAAAATAATATGGTGATGAAAGGAAACAGATTTGAAGCCTTTTCTCAGTCTAAGAAGTCAATCCACAATAACTTCTGATTGCATAGGGCCTTTTTATTTGTTGGTAGTTTAAATTGCTGTGAAAAGTATAAAGATGCTCCCTAGTAAGCAAGAGAGTTCTTGGCATGGCCAGTGCTCTACAGGTTAGCCTGCTTTGTAACTATGTAAGAACACCTACAATCATAGCACCCTAATGTGAAGGCCCCTAGAACGTAATTTTTTAATTCTTTCCCTTTTTTTTTGGTCTTTTTGAGACAGGGTCTCACTATGTAGTTCAGGCTGGCCTTGAGCTCACTTTCTAGTCCAGGCTGGTCTTAAACTTGAAACAATCTTCCTGCCTCAGTCTCCTGAGTGCTGGGATTACGTACGCACACCACCACACCTGGCACTAGAATGTAATTCTTAGCCCTTCTCAAAAAGAACTCAAAACACCCCTCAGCACTGCCAGTTGACCTTCCTCTCAGCCATGTGTCCTGTCAGCCAGGGAGCTCATTCTCCAAGTGAAGCTTCTCCCCTCTCAGGCACTTCTAACTCTCACAGCCCTTCTGTCATTATGGAAAAGCCATTTTTAACCCTTTCAAGTCTAGCTCCAGTTTATTTTTTTGGCAGGGGAGGGGTCTTGCTATGTAACCCAGGCTGGTCTCAAACTTGCAATTTCCCTGCCTCAGCCTCTCCAGTGCTGGGTCACAGTATGTGCTATAACACCCAGCTCTAGTTCTACTTCTAAAAGAGGGAACAGAAAGTCTCTTTTCAAAGTTAAAATCATAGACACAGATGAACTGCATCTTGTTAGGTAATAGGATAATGAAGACAAACACTTCTGGTCTCTTCAGGTTTTAAAGCAACAATTGTAGGGTGGGTATGATGGTCCATGCCTGTAACTCCAGTGCTTAGGGGGCTGAGGCAGGACTTCAAGGCCAGCCTAAACTGTGTAGCAAAACCTTGTCTCAAAAAGACCAAACAAACAAAACAAAACAAAACAAACAAACAAACAAACAAAAAAAACAAAGCATCAGCTGTGTCCCAGGTCAAGGCACCTTTCTGTAAAAATGGGTCTAAGGATCAAACCGAGTGTGAATCTGAGCATGCTGGGCAATGCTCTGCCACTGAGCTACAGTCCCTGCCTCACTCAAACCATTTTTACTCCCTGAAAAGCTCTTCAAATGAGACGGCCCTGGGGATGGCTCTAATTCCTCTTGGTTACAGTCTGTGATGACAGCTTTCTCCTAGAGCTTGACACCATACCCATACTGGGGGGCTTGCTGGGAATGCTGCACCATGATGAACGTAACCCACGTCAAAGGTCTCTTCATCCACCATGGTGTCAGTGGCTGGGCCAAACTGAGTTCAGAGTCAATAACAACCCTAACTTTTTTGTCCCATTTAAGCCACATCTTATCCATACTTTTAAAAAGGTTTGTTTTGTTGTTTTGGGATTTTATTTTTTTTGCTATGCAATTCAGACTGGCCTTGAACTTGCCTTGCAGCCCAGGCTAGCCTCGAACTCACAGTGATCTTCCTGCCTCAGCTTCTCAAGTGCTGGGATTACATGCCTGCGCCATCATGTCTGGCTGGTCAGTTAAACCGCAGCAACTGTATTTGCTTTTCAGCTTCTACCACTTACCATTCTACCATATAAGGGAACTTCTCCTCCACGGTGAGCACAGGGTCCACTTCAATAGCATAATACTGTTCCTTCAGCTGCAGTAGCTAGAGAGAAACAGACTTCATTATGAAAGCTACAGTCTTCTTACTAATCTGGTTTGTTTTACGGAAAGCAAAACAATGTAAACAGATGTTTTCCATAAAGTGCTTTCTAGATGAGTAAACTGGGTTGATGTACACTTGCAAAGACTTTGTTGATCTTAGTTTGCATATAATTACATATTCCTACAAAATCTACTTAGAACTATTCATCAGATTATTACAAAATAACTTTAGTTTTCACATGAAAGTTAAGCTTGATTCACACTGTGAACCTTATTAGGTTTAAACACATAGAGCTAGACACACAAGCAAACTACTAAAGTAATTTTCTGATCAAAGGGGAGCAAAAAAATATTAAACCCAAGTACTTGCATTCTAGTTTTCCAGTGAACATAATAACTAGAACATTTTAGTAATTATTCAAAAATTTTAAATCTAAGGAAGCCACATGCCCTCACAGCAGGGCTTTTGGGAGGTGACTGGTTCATGGGTGTGTGATGCTGGGTTAGTCCTCTGATGGGTTTACAGCTGGGTGCGATGCTGGGAGGTAAAGGCTGGTGGGAAGAGCTAGGTAGCTGGGAGCCTGACCTAAAAGGGTGTGTATATTTATCTCTCCTCTTCCCTGGATGGCTCTGCTTTCTGCCACAATGCCATAAACAAGCCTCCTCTGTCATGCTGCCCTGCCTTGGAGCCAGCCAACTACACACTGAAGTTTATATACACTGTGAGCTAAAATAAATCTCTGATCCTTTAACTTGTGATGTCAGGTATTTTGTCCAGCAACAAGAAGGTAACTAAAACAGTAGATTTGAAAGCGACTGTTAAGTTTTCCATAAAAATAAAGTGAAGACAGATAGTAGCTCATGGTGGTACTATAAGTCTGGCTGCCCTGGAGGCTGAAGTAGATGTACAGTAAATTTCACCCAGCCTGAGCAACTCACTGCGACCCTGTCTCCAAATCAGACAAAACAGGACTGTAGGTGTTAGTTTGGTGGTAGGGCACTTGCCTAGACATATAAAGGCCTGGGTTCAATTCCCAGTATCACAAAACAAAGCAAAATAAAACGCTTTATGTCTGTGTGAATAAACCTGATGTGATTCTTAGGCAACAGAGGCTAATTCTGCATCCCTGGTAGTGCTTACCTTTTTGCGACATTCATCTGTAATCAGCTTACAGTTATCAATGACATCTAGTGAGAAAGCAAACAGGCGTTAAAAGAAAATATTCTAATTGATGCCACTACTACCAGGAGTAACTACGTACTTTTTATTTTAAGTACCAAGTCAGTTAGCAGAATTATTAAAACTTCTGGTTTCAAACTGGATATGGATTACACATAATCCTGGCATTCAGGAGGCTAAGGAAGGAGATCTCTGCAAACTGGAGGCTAGTCAGGGCTACATAGTGAGTCCAAGGCCAGTCTGAACTACAAAGTGAGATCATGCCTCAAGAAAAACAGAAAACAAAAAAATAAAGCCAATTTAAATAGTTCTTGAACAATGAGCAGGCTATATTTATTGTGGAATATTTTAAAGTCTCTATACTTTTGCTAACAAAACTATACATGAAAATAGTCATTTATGTAAACATAGAACAATCTTCAAAATATTATATGAGAGGGGTTACAATTCAGCAGCACAGTGCCTGCCTGGCAAGCGCAATGTCCTCAGTTTGATTTCCGATATAAAAAAAAGAAAAAAAAAAAAAAAAAGAGAGAATGCATGTGAGCAGGTTCTTCTCACTTCTGACATCCAAAAGGAATTTTCAAATCCCAATTATCTTACAGATAATACAGGCAAAATGGATCTTAAAATACTTACCGTTAAAGTATTTTTTTAAAAGAGTATCATACTTACTATGACATGTGGGACATCTTTTCCCTTTGTAGGAAAATCTACTTAGTGTCATATCAAAGTCTGTTATTATCTGTAAGGAAAGGGACACAGGCATTACACAACATAGCCACAAGCTGGGTGGCTCCCAAACATAGACCGCTGAGTCCTCACACTAGAGGCCTGGGTGGGTCTTGAACACAGTCCTGCTGTAGGACACAATGTTCACCCATGTTTCCTGCTGCAATCGGCACACAAAGTCTGGGCAATAACCTTTAACTACAGGCACGCTCTTAATTGCCCATCTTTGTCACCAAATAAAATCTGTAAAACAGTATAGGAATTTTTAATTGCTGGTGATCTGGTTATTTTTCTCTCTAGAGATAAAACACTACTAAAATTTTGGCAAACTCAGTCAATGCACTGGAAGCAATAACACAATATAAAATTCTTAATTTCTGACACTTTACATAATGGATTTAACTTGTATATTTTAAGGTAATACCAGTAAACATGTGGAAACAGTTTACTAGCTCTTAAAACTGGTAAGAGACAGAGTTAAAAATTATTTGTTTTTAGAAAAATATTTTTTGAGCAGTAATGGGGATTCAAACCAGGGCCTTCCCACTGAGATGCATCTCCATCCATCCATCCATCCATCCATCCATCCATCCATCTATCCATTTTAAGACAAGGTCTCACTTAGTCACTAAGTTTTCCAGGCTGGGCTCAAACTTGTAATCCGTCAGCCTCGCCTTCCACTGTGCATCATCACATTTAACTAGTTATGTTTTTAAAATAGAAATCATTTGTTTTTGCTCAATATTCAAATTGTGAGTTTAATTTACATTTAAAATGTCTCTTTAAAAAGAGAATTAAAAAAAATAAAAAAGAGAATCAGAAAATACAACTAGGTCCTAATAAGGTTTGTATTTTAACAATGACAGTTAATTAAAATATGGAACATCAACTTAAAATTATACTTTTAATTGTTATTGTTAAAATGGTAAATACTTGTACATGACATTAGTTAATAAAGAAAAGTTGGGGGACTGGGGTTTAGCTCAGTGATAAAGGGGTTACTTAGAATGCACATGGACCTGGATTCAACCTTCAGCACCAAAAGCAAAAACAAATTTATGTTTGCATTTCCAACACACTACTATGCTGTGTTAAGCCAACCCTAGATACATATTTTAGATTTTACATTGTTTCCAGAAAAAAACCCTGACCTATTTAAATTTGCTTAATGCAGATTATCTCAGTAGGCAATGAGAGATCTTAAGAATAAAACCTGCCTAATGACCGTTTCTTGATAATTAGTCACCTGAAGTTTGGCAGCTCCTCCTTTGATAAGACCACAGATAATTTCTTCTACCCTTGTGGGATTCTTGATGCGAACTGAACTTTTCTGGAATTCTGGCATCTGAAAGGCAAAAAAGAAATTACTTTTAATTCTTCTTTCCTCATACCAAGCAGAAGCTTGTCTCGTTTGCTTGAAGTGTTGAGGAGCTTTCTGAAATCCAAGTCACTGTATCAATGGCCACTCACACACAGAAGCAACCTGAAGCACAACAGTAGCTTCTATCTAGAAGACAGAGACATAGCCATGCTGTGGAAACTGGGGGACAGCATGGCAAGGGTGTTCGCTAAGCATTCGTGAGGCTTTGTGTGGAGTCACAGAAGTGTGAAAAATAAAAGCATCAAAAGCCAGAACAGCAGTTTACTTTTGTAGGAAGTGTATTTTTTCTAAATAGACCAATAATTTATATTTATCACTGAAATTACAAAAAACATATAAGAAAATAAAACTTGCCCAGTTTTGCTTTTTTAAGATAAACTAGTAAATATTTCCATTTGTTTCCTATTAGCTTCATCATGAACACTCAGTTTTATTTCATTTTCATTATATATTTTTACACCTGCTTTAAAAAGTATTATTACACATATAGTTATAAAAATGCCTTTACACTGGGTGTGGTAGCATATACCTTAATCTCCAGCATTCTAGGAGGCTTATGCAGGAGGAGTCCCAAGTTCAAGCTCAGAGTGGGCAACCTGTTTTTTTTTTTTTTTAATTTTTTTGGTCTTTCTGAGACAGGGTATCACCATGAAGTTCCGGCTGGCCTTGGGCTCACTTTGTAGCCCAAGGCAGTCTCGAACTTGCAAATGATTCTCTTGTCTCAGGTGGGATTACAGGAATGCGCCACCATGCCCAATTCAGAGTAGGCAACGTCATGAGACACTGTCACAAAACGGTTTGGGACATAGCTCAGTGTGAATTCACTGGGTTCAAGCCCTACTAACACACACACACACACACACACACACACACACACACACACAGTTTTTAACAAAATCCATTAGTCAAAACAGGATCCCAGAACTGAAAAAATAATATACGAACTCTGTGGTAAGAATTATTTCTTCTAAGAACCCTTCTGCTTACAATTTAGTTTGCCAGCTAGCCTTGGTGACACATACTTGTAAACCCAGAACTTGGGGAAGCTGAGGCAGGAGGATGGCAACCTCAAGCCTTGCTTGGGCAATTCAGCAACTTAGAAAATAAGAAATAAAAGATGGGCTGGGAATGTAGCTCAGTGCAGAGGCCATGGGTGCAATCCCCACGGTTGGGTGTGTGTATGAGTATAAGATTCAGTTAGTTTGTAACTGGGACATGGTGGTATGCACCTGTAGTCCCAGTTATTGGGACAGGTGAGGCAAGAAACACACTTGAGTCCAAGAGTTTGAAGCAAGCCTAGGCAACACAACAAAAACCCTGTCTCATAAAAATTTTAATGTAATTTAAATTATTTGTTAACCAGAATTGCCAGACATTTTAAAACAGGCTTATTTCTCTGGGCCACCACGAAGTATTCTGGCTTGGAAATGTGACTGTGGTATCCACAGCCCAACGGGAAGAGTGGCTTTCTGCTCCTGCCCCTTTCTGAGCAGCATGGACCGTGCGAGGCAGTCAGGGCAGCACTGTGCTCTCCCAGCAAGTCAGTGGCACGGGAGCAGGAGCTGAAGGACCATCGGACAGTTCTGGTTCTGGACTCATTTGTACCACAGGATTTGTGGATTTGGGTCCTTTTGTTTTGGGTTTGGCAGTGCCAATATTAACATGTTTCATGTGTGTTGAACATAAAAATCTCCTAGATTTGTCTTTGCTGTAAGAGAATCAGATCAGGAAAGTCTATCAGATCCCATGTTGTTCCCACACATGGCCAAGAGTAGAAAAGTCAGAGAAGATGAAGGTTTTCTGAAGCCTGGCAGGTGGTAACAGAGGTGTACAGGAAGAGGAACTCACGATAAGATCCTCTAGGAATCAGAGACCTGGACAGAGCATACACTTATGTTTTAGATCCACAGCTAAAGAGCAGGTAGGGTCAACTGCAATGGGTCAGCCTTTGTTCTGCAATCCTATGTACCAACAACTTCAAGAGTTTCAACAGAGTAAAGGTCTTGAAAGGATTAAAGATTATGCAAACATGATTACTGACCGGTTGGCTGACTGATCACAGTACCAGGGACTGAGCCCATGGCCAGGCACACGAGGGAAGGTCATCTCCTGATGACTGAAACCTCTCTTCCCTCAGCCTGAACCAGACACCCAGCATCTTGGGCTTGATTTAGTAACTGATCAACAGGTTCACGTCACCAAATGTGTTTCCACCAGAACACCGACACTGCCTGCTGACATTCTACACGGAGTGAGAGATGCCTTGTTCAAGTGGGCCGCGCGCTCCTGCTCCATGTGACAGACAGGAGGAAGCCCCAGGACCACTAGGAGCTCCAATCCTCACCGAGTGCCTGCTGCTCCTCCCCAACACTATGTGACAGCTTCATTGTAAGATGTCTTGGTCTTCTTTTTATAACAAGTGATAGAAATTTTTAGCACTTCATTTTTTCCCACTGTATTATAATCAAATTGAGAAGTTTTTGGACAAATTAAAAGAACCTGCCATTAAAATTTTTAGGCTGATTTCTCCTACCTCAGCCACTCATTGTAACATTGGTTTATTCTAAATTGCCACATGCAAAAGACTGCTATGGGCAGGAGGCACTGAGAGCCATGTGTCAGGCAACATGTGATTCCAGACAAAGAACTGTGAGGACCCAAAGCACTGTGGTGTGTGTGTGGGGTGTCCGGTACCAAGCACAATGGCCACAAAGGAGCAGCTACTTTCTCAAGAGAATGTAATGATGGAAACCAGCAGAGGAAGGGAGGATGGATTACTTATAGCAGACTGCTCTCCTCTGATGCACTACAATCACGTACACTGATATACTTCTCAGAAATTGAGACATGGCGCATTTCCTGAAATATTCTAGCACAGAGCCTAAGAAACCTGCATACCAAAGCCTGCAGTGTGGAGCATATGAAAGAGCATCACAGCACTAGAGCGTGCTGAAGGAGCACGATGAAAAAGTCACGTGCTTCACTCCAATCTCTCCTCCATATTCCTCCTGCCCGAAACAGACCTGCTCTGGGGCACATAAAAAGGCACATCAAAAACAAACACACACACAAACCCTACAGCAATGCAAGCTAGAAGAGCAAGTTATATTAAATTATCTGAAAATCTTTCAATTTGATGATACAACATTATGAAAAATAAAGACTTATAAACGTGTATCATCTGTGATAAGGCAAAGACTTCTAAACAAGTTGATTTCAAAATTACAGTATTTTATCAAAATTACAGTATTTTATCAATCCAAAGCACTGTTAAGATTTTCTGACGTCATATCACGGATACATTGGGACGACAAAAATGAGCATCTCCATGGTACAGTTATAAGATTTCCGAGCTCTTCTTGATATCATAAATCTAGTAATAATATTCCAGATATCATCTTATTATCCTAATTCCTGGATGATGACAACTTAAAAAGTTTGTGTGATTTTAAAACATTAAAATTTGTTTGGTTTTTTTTTTTGGTACCAGGGATCGAACTCATGACTGCACGCTTGCAAGGTAGGTGCTTATGCCACTGAGCTAAATTCCTGGCCCTTTTTTTTTTTTTTTTTCCTTTTCGTTTTTTATCGGTACCAGGGATCGAACTCACGGACTGCCTGCTTGCAAGGCAGGCGCTTATGCCGCTGAGCTAAATCCCCAGCCCCCCTGGCCCTTTTTTGAGGCAAGGTTTCACTATCTGGTTTAGGCTTGCCTTGAACCCCCTTTTGTAGCACAGGCTGGCCTCAAACTTGTGGTGATCCTTCTGCCTTAGCCTCCCTAGTGCTGGGATTACAGGTGTGCATTATCGTGCTCAGCTTACAATGTTAAATTTTGATTTAAAAGGAAATTTAACAACAAATTCACCTTATAATAATGCATTGTTGATTCTTAAATGAAGACTAAAACACAAAATCAACTAAGGGTTAGTACAGTTCATGAGGGACAGATGGTACAATTAGCATTTCAACCAAAGAAATAAATATATGCTTATCTAAGTAAGTTTTTAATTATGTTAATATCCTCTATTTTTCTGGCAATGGCCTACATAAAAGTTAGCTTAAATTGTTGATTTCCTACTACCTTGTTTTTTTGTTTTGTTTTGATTGGCTTTATTCTGGTTTGTTTGCTTTTATTCTCTTTAAAATAAAAAAAAATTTCAAAAGTTTAAATAACTCAAGAATCTCAGAGCTTACTTACTTCTACTGTTTACATTTGGTACTCGCATTAGATTGCAATACTACCCTGGCACAAAGCAGTAATCACTATAATATTTATGTAACTATAAAGTATAGGTTCAAATGGGTGTGGCGGGGCACATCTGGGATGTGGGAGGGTGAGGAAGGAGGACTGCTGTGAATTCCATGACAGCCTGGTCAACACAGAAAGACTCTCTCTTAAAAAGGGGGGGCATACCCTTACGCCGCTTTGGTTTGTTTTGTGTTTTTCTCTTTTTCCTCTTAAATAAAAAAATAAAAATAAAAAAAAAGGGGGGGGCACATCTAGGTTTAAACCCATCTCTTCAGTCTCGTTCATTTGCTTACACAAATAGATGCTTCTGTAACTTATTTGAAAGAGTATGGATTATCACTTTTCTATTTTTTGAGACAATCTTGGGGTGTATTCTAAAGCCTTCAGGCTGATCCTAAAGACACAGTCAATCCTCCTACCTCACCCTCCAGAGTACTGACATACAAGTGTGTGCCCTCCCAGCGAGTTCAAATTTCTAATAACAACCATCTCTTCTGCCTGCCATACATTTGGCCTGTCTCTACATTAAGGAAGAAAAGTTCAGATTCATTCACCCACTCCCCAGGTATGGTCAATGAGTGTAAGACAAATGTACTGTAAGTACACTTGCAGCTCTGTAAGTATTGTAGAAGACGGCGACCCACTTGGGACCCCTTCTGTCTCACTCTCAGGCAGAAGCTTTCTTTTTCTCAATAAATATGTTTTGCTCTTAACCTCCACTGTTCCTAAAATTCATTCCTTGATTTCAGAGAACACGAACTCACACTGGAACATTTAGTAGGCTGACAGTTTCGTTCCCCTATCATTTGGAGGAGAGATCATTGGACAGAAGTATAAAGATTGCTTTTGTTTCATAAACTGGAATTGTTTAGGTAGCACATTTTTATGTTTTAGATTTGTCATGTCTTTGGCCATTGCTTATAACTGCTTATGCTTTGTCATAGTTTTGTTAAGATGATGATATATCTAAGTTAAAACATGGGAAGTTTATAAAGTTTTGTTCTTGTACATACTACATTTAAACTGGCTATTAAATTTACTGGTACTCCTTGTTTGACTGTATTTAGACAATGGTGCTAGAGAGAGTAACAACTAGTATGCCCCTGGTAGACTTCAACATAAACTTCTGTAAAATGGGTCTTTTTAAATGAAATCTTCTCAGACTTGGAGAATACTTATGTCTATGAGACGTGGGACTCCTTCCACCTGTTAAGCAGCACTAGGCTGGTGGCTGGCCTTAGGACTTGAGGTCAGGTTTCACCTGGACAGACCGGCTCTGATGCTACTCTACACTCTAGAGGAAATGTCAAGCCTGTTCTGTTTCAGTTTCCTTTCTTTGGATTTACTTCTAATCTTTTCCTCCTGCTTTGTACTTGCCTTTTTAGAGGCATGTGAAATTAGAAAGAACTCTAGACTGTTCCAACTTTTTCCTCCTACCAAGTCCACAGAAAGTGAGTGTTTAAATGAGCATTTGTTAATGCCAAAGACAAAGAAATCCTCTTGGATGAGGGATACATGTCCCATCTATGGGTCAGATGAGACACTGGAATTTTGCCCGTCCAGGAGAACACACATAAAAGCCATGTCCTGGCTTAGAGTTCTGGGCAGGTCTCCTTCAGGAGATTAAATCTGAGACACAGTGCAAAGAACCAACTATGGGTGAAACCAGAAAGAGCTATTTCCAAAGGCAGCACACTTATGGGATCAAAACACACTTAGACTAAGGGAGGCTTTCCAATAGCTGGATTCCTTTCTTGAGACTGACCTCTGGTTATCTGGGCCAATGGAAACTGAGATCAACTGAGGGTTCAGGGTCAGGGCGACTCTCTGGCAGATACCCAAAGATTCCTCAGTGGAAACTGGCTCACGACCACAGAAAATCTCCACTTACCTATCTACTTAAATCCCTCTGCTATTAAACTACAGATGTTCCTCAAACTTTTCAGGCAATTAGACTACCTCTCCTCTCAGAAGTCAGGCTGAGGCAGTCTGCAACAACTGTTTACATTTTAAAGAAACTAGCAGAAAATGATTTGGATTTGTGCTTTACATGTTAACTAAGAAGGAAAAAAACAATGTGATTTTAGTTACCTTTTTTTGTGTGCATAAAAGACTGATGTGCCTTTACTAACATATGAAATATAATTGGTGGATGATAAAAGTGTTTAACCTGTGAGCTTTAAATAAAGCCTAGCCATGTCCCGCTGTTAGGAAAGACTGCATAGGTAATTATATAAAAGACACAAATGCCTTGGAGACTTTGCCTGAGGACCTGGGGCAGATTTCCTTAAATTTATTTGTTGGCTTTATCTATCTCCAGAAGGAATTTCCTTCACAGAACAGCCAGCAAAATACTCTAACTGAACTTTCTACGATAAACAAAAAGCAATAGCCAGCAAAATGCTCTAACTGAACTTTCTACGATAAACAGAAAGCAATAGTTTATTATAAAGTTATGCTTCCTTCTTTAAGCATTCTTGTCACTGTTAGGCTTACGGAAAGAAATAAAGTTCACAAGCTACCTGGGAAGATAAAATGGCGTGCCATTGTGAGGGATAGACTGGTTGAATTTTGTCTTCTACTCTCTTCAGAGGGCATTCATCTGCCCTGGAATACAATCAAGGCAAAGGATGCCTTGGGTACTTTATCAAGTAGAAATAAGAAAGGGATGCTCAATTACTTCTTTTTGCATAGATATGTCAAAGTATCATACCCTGAAGCACCTTGCTTTTTATGTGACAGACATGGGCAACTCAATTCAATGCCAAAGCCCCTTATTCCCTTGGAATACATTCTTAAGCCCTGGAAGATGTTCAACCTTTCCATATTGAAAAAGAGCTGTTTAGTATTTCCATGTATGTGTGAATGGCCTATCTAACCCTTAGAGCCCAAATGGAATGAATGCAGTGGGAAGTATTATTATTTTCTTTTACAACTAAAATTATAGTATAAGAAAGAGGAAAAATGGTCAGAATTGCTTTGTGTTCAAGCTTTTTTTACATTTAAGAAATAATTTTTATTTATGCTCAAGATATAATCCTTATGAGACTACCCCTATTCAAAGGTTTCTTTCAATGACTTCAAGCAAATTAAGCTAGAACTTGAATTTTTAGCTGACCCTGATAAGTACATCAATGTCTTTAGAGGATTTACTCAGACCTATAAACTAGGCTAGAAACTAAGCTCCCACTAGAGCACAATCCGTTCCCACCCAAGACCCCTTCTGGTCTGACAGCAGACAGGAAATTGGAACAGGAGACATTTTCAAGTGTATATTCTTAAAGGTGTAAGAAGGACAAAAGCTAAGCCTTCTAGAAATTTTAAGCGGTCAGCTGTTTTTCAGGAGAAAGATAATCTCTCTGACTTCTTAGCTTACTTACTAGAGGCACTGATAAAGCAGACTTCCCTAGTTCCTGAGTTATCCTGAGACAGATTTGGCTTAAAGACATGTTTATTACCCAGTCAACCCTAATACTGGGAAAAAAGCTACAGAAGATAGACTTTGCTCCAGACAGTCCACTTGATGCTTTAGTAAAAACTACCTCCTTAGTATTCAATAATTGGGACTAGGAGAAAGCCAAAGACAGAAAACAAAGAGCCCAAAAAAGTGTTAAGAGAAATAGACCTTAAGTGTCAATTCTCAGGGCTCCAAGAAGAGCTGGAGGAGTAGGTCACCTGCTATGGCTGCCACCATCAGGGCACCTAAGGGGGACTGCCTTAAGAGCACCCCCCAGCATGCCCTAACTGTAAAAGCTGTCACTGCAGGTGAAATTGCACCCTGAGACAGAGATCCCAGAGCTTAGATTTATCTCCCCAGGTGGTCCAGCAAAGCTAAAGGGCCTTGAGGCACTGCACCTCCTCCCTCTGGTCAGACTGTCACCTCTACTAGTCATCTCCATGGAGGAGCCTGAGTAATCAGAGGAGAGGTTAAAAATCAGTCTATTGCTGGACACTGGCACAAGTCTCTTTGTCCTTCTCAACTCTGTTGTTTCAGGTATCATACCTCAATAAACAGTCAACTTTTTTCCACCCAGTCCTTGTAGTTATGCCTCAAAGTCCAACTCTAATCCTGGAGAGATTTTATACTGTCTAAATACTATAGCATACATACCCAGGTTACTAACTAATCAAAATGATGCTGAGACTGGTTTTTAAAAATACAGTACATAATACAGTACAAAAATACAGTACACGTTGTTCATGTACAAAAATTTAAGTTTTTTCATTGGTCACAATGGTATATTAATCTGGCTCTCATATGTTATCAAAAATTTAGAGATTATATGACAAAATGTCAAAATCCATCAATAAAGAGACCTAAGGGTTAATGGGTTACAATTGCTACCTTTTAGAAACAGTTTCTTAAACTTACTTGTCAGCTCTAATGTTCATGTTTTGCTTATACATGCCTCTGTATATATATTTTGATTATACATGCTTTGATTAAAGTTTGTTCTTGCCTAGAGGGTGCCACACTCCAAGACATCATACAGACGAAGCCAATAATAAATATGCTAGATTCCTTTTACTGGGATTCACCAGATCTTGTCCAGAGAAAAGGTTATATGATATTTGTGTCCTTAATTAACTATACTCAATGGGCCTTAAATGACACCACAGCTGGTCTCTGTCTCTCCTAAATAAAAAAAGTAAAATTAATGAGATAGGTTGTCCTCCAAAATCAGATTAGACATTCTAACAGCAGCACAGGGGGGTACTTGTGCAATTGTAAAAACTAAATACGTTTACATTCTTGATCTTTCTGCCAATATCTCAACAGCTGTTCAAGATATTAGATGACAAAACAATGACATATCCACTCTAAAATTCTCTAAAATTCCCTGGACCTTATCCTTATCTTTCTTATGGGGAGCCATTACGAGCTCCTCTTGGTGGAAATCTTTGTTAACTGTACTCATAATTATCCTAATAATTCTATTATTTGGCCCAGGCATACCTGCTTCTTTGCCTTTATCTCCTCCAGACTGAAAGCTGTATACCTGCCCAAAGTTAAAACACCTGGTGTCTACTGAGGGCCTTTAGATAGAACTTCTGCAGAGTATCCCTGACTCCTGGTCAACAAATACAACCCCCTTTAGCCTAAAGAAGCTACACTGGTCATTGCCCATTACTCCCTCATGGCAGTTTGGGTTACTTCTTCAGAGGCAACAGTTAGAGTTAGATAAAAATATTATAGACAGTTAGACAGGGCTGGGCCCTCAAAGAAGCCAGTGGAAAAGGCCAGATACCTTGCAACTCTGGGGAAGATAGACTCCTTTGCTGTAGGACAGACCTAAAGACAAAACGTAAAATCAAATGTACCTACATAATGCCTATGGATAAACATCAGGAAGTGACATTTGAAGTAGGTCTCTATCATCCTGAGGAATCCAGGAGTCACCACCCCAACCCTCTACAGAAGAGTCACTGTTCTGTATTCATGCTCACCTGCTATGTAACTTGCCTCCCCATTTGTCCCTGATTTAATCATTTTAACTGTATAATTAATCGTATTAGTTGACCATAGTTCTGTCCCACCTCATGCCCACCTTGTGAGTTCCCACGTTTTCCCCTCCTTAGACCTGCCTCACTTTGTGGTTTTATTCTATAAAAGTCTCTAAAAAAGACAAGTTTTTGGCAACCCACTTGGGACCCCTTCTGTCTCTCTCTCAGACAAAAGCTTTCTTTCTCTCAATAAATATATTCTGCTGTTACAAAAAAAAAAAAAAAAAAAAAAAGAATTGCAGAAGAATCCATAAGACTCGTATCTTTTGCTCAAGGAGCATGTTCTCTAACACAGATTGTAAAGTAGGAGCTCAAGTAACCAATACTGTGCAGAAGTCTAGGTGAAATATAAGAAAAGCAGAGGACAAGGAGACCATTTGTATTAAGGCCAAAGGAGGATGCTGAACTGTGGAAGAGAAGCAGGATTTGGATATGCTCAGGTTGGAGGGAAATCTAAATGCACAATCTAGTTGGGAATAAAGAAAATCTCGGTTTGAAACTTAACTGAACCCGGAGAAGAGGCTGTGTGACAGGTCTGGATGGAGAGATCTTACAAGCCAGCTTACCAGGAAAATTAATACCCTAAGGAGTTCGACATGTAAAAGATCTATCTACATTTTCAGAAGAAAAAAAACCCCAAAGTAAAAACTGTATAAATGACACAAATAATAGTAAAAAACCAAACAAAACCCACAATTTTTTGGCTTGTTTTCCTGCTATAGCAGCCTGAGTCATTGTGGGCTGAACAGACTGGTACTTGCTTCTAAAAGAGGCAAAAAAGCTGGAGGGACCCAAGCCCCAAGGAACAAAACACGACGTAAATGCTACAATTAAAATTACATTTTTCATGGAGGGAAATTCCTACACCACCTATATTCATTTTTTAAAAAATCAATTCAAGGAAGAAAATAAATTTTAGATTGATTTAATTCTATATGTAAACATATACTCAATTCCAATCAAATGCCAATCATGCAACTGACAGGAAAACCAAATCTCTGCTTTTAGGCTGAACCATAAAAGCCTGGCAATATGGATATCGAGCACAGCAAAAAAAGGAAGAAAAAGGAAACAATTTCCATGTGCTTCAGCCTAACAATTAACTAAACCGATGACTTAGTCCCTGCTGAGTCAGCTTTCACCTTCAGTCACACACTGGCTGAGGAGAGGTAAGCTGAGATTTATTAAGTATGACAAAGCTATTTACTTGCGAAGCCATGTTGTAATTTACAGGTAGAAAAATGTAGGAGAGAAAGAGAATAAAATAAAAAAAGGAACAGCAGCAAAAAGAATCAAAGAAAAAAGTAAGCAAAAGATGACAGAATAATTTTCCTCAAAACAGGGCCCTAGGGTGATCCGGGGCGCTGGTTCCAACTGGACAGGAGTAGAAGTTCTGGATGGTAACACACGGAGGTCACCACAGGTGACAGGCACACCTCAAATGCTGCCAGAAAAGACTGAAGATTTCATCATAAAAATAATAAATGTTGAGTAAATCTAAACAGCACACTGTATGGAAACACCACAGGGTACCTCTTAGTAAGTACAGTTTTTCGCACATATCAGTTAAATAAAGAAAAGATTTTAGGTATATGGAAAACTGACTTAACTCCCCCCTTGTATGAGTAAACATGCTGCTCAGGTGGTTAAAGTGCTAACACATCTAGAAAATTGTCCTTCCTGGAGTGCCGTTAGGAACTATACCCTTTTTCACTGTATCTGAGCAAGAACAGGAACTCAGGGTGTCACTCTGTGTCTTAGTAGTGAGATCGCTGTGCTCAGCCAAGGGCCTCAGAGCTACCAAGGGATGAGTTGTGACTGAATGCTAGTTCTGATTCTAACGCCTGTGTTTCTCCTACTCATCCTGCTGTCTATGAACTATTCTGCAGGAGCTATTTTTAAAACTGTCAATGCCTGCCATTTTAAATGAGAGATATATGATAAATTATTTTTATCTTGCATGGTCTGTGTTATGGCTAAGCAAAGAAACTTGAGCATAAAAATGATACAATCATTTACATACTGAGCAGCATTATCAATATGTATTCTATCTCAAGCCAAAGCATTGAGGCATAGCAGTGCAAGCCTGTTATCTCAGCTACTCGGAGGCTGAGGCAGGAAGATGGCAATTTTGAAGTTAACCTGGACAACATAGTGAGATCCTATCCTAAAAAAAAAAAAAAAAAGCAGGCTGGGAATGAAATTCAGTGGTAGAGAGCCTGCCTTGCATGCACAAGGCCCTAGATTCAATCCCTGTTATAGCTAAAAAACAAAACCAAAACAAAAACCAAAAAATTCTTTCAAAGATAACCTGAAACTGAATTTACCAAGCATTTAGCCTGGCACAGTGATCCACATCTATAATCCTAGCACTCAAAGAGGCTGACATAAGGATCAAAATTTCAAATTCTATCTGGGCAATTTAGCGAGACCTTGTCTCAAAACAAAAATTAAAAGGGAAAGGGATGTAGCTCAAGGGTACAGTACTTCTGGGTTCAATTCCCAGTACTACAGACGAGTGAGACACAAGCATTTGAGGTGCTGTTGTGTCTCAAGCATTGCGGAGAAAGGTATGTTTAAAGTTTCAGTCCCATAATTACCTGGTTAGAGAGGAAAAGCTGGTGAAGTTTCACCATTAATAGATGGAACTGGAAATAGTCAAATACCCACCATTTTCACATGCACAGCAGACTCTTGATTAATCATTTCTTGGTTATCCAATCTTCTGATTTTCCCAGGTGATATCACACCAAAAGAGAAAAAAGGTACACGTGATATATGTAAAATTCAATTTATGTATGCTAATGATGAACTAAGTCGGTACTTTTGGTATGATTTAAACATTAAGGTATTGCAGGTATCTTTTCTTTTCTAAGCTCAGCAAAGGATTTATCCTATGCAGCAAAGCTCTGGATTGAAAGTACTGTATGAAGAGTTTGAAGCTCCTACATAAGAACTTATAAGGTACAAGAAGATCTGAATAAAGAGTTAAAGTGAACAAAACACATTACTAAACCTTATAGCTTTTTTCTTTTTTGACAATTAGCATCTACAAAGGTGTCTAGATTTCCAACATGGCTCCATTTACATATGAGAATTTTATTAGCTTGAAAAAGAATATGAAAAATTCTACAGCTGATATTTACAAAACTACTACACAATTTTGGAAATACTTGAAAAGTCTAAGAGTAACATAATTCAAGTGGGGAAAGTTAAATATGTTTTAAAATCTGGAAACACAAACTTTTTCTTATATACAGCCAAATGGCACAATTCCTCCCTAGTCTCTATTCCCATGTGTGGCTTTTTCTGGAGCATTCATTTTTAGTTTAAAGAAAAAGATTTATTTGAAATTATTACTTAAAACCAAGGAGTGGAGTGTGTGTGAGATGTTTCACATTTGCAATCCCAACACTTGGGCTCCTGAGAAAGGATTTTACATTTAAAATCAGCCTGGATAATTTACCAAGATCCTGTCTGAAAAACAAAAAAACATCAAACAAACTAAGTGATAATAGGTTGGACATGGTGGCACACACCTGTCAGCTACTCAGAAAGTTCAAGCAGGAGGGTCCCAAGTGTGAGGGCCTCTGGGCAATTCAGCAGGACCTTGTCTCAAAATAAAAAGAGCGGAGGCTGTAGCTCACTGATCCAGTGCTTCCTTGACATGCGGCAGGCCTTGGGGTCAATCCCCAGTACAGACAGAAAACACTGATAAAGGCTTGCTTTTAATAACTGATGGATACTAGACAGATGTAAGCTGAAGAGCTTTCATTCTGCCTAAACTTCACTGGCACCCTCACCAGAATTTATTCTTGTTCAAAGATAATCACATATGAAATAACTGCAGTCTTACACAATTACCTCAGGTCTGTGCCACTACAAAAGTGTAAAGACCAAGGTGTCAGTGTCAGTGTTCCGGCACCATCTGAAGAAAGGCACTGAGAATGAGGGCAGGGTATTTTTAACCAGCAGGCCTGTAAACCTACACCTGGTGTATATAAAGCTCTGGCCGTGCCGGAGTTCATCTGTTGCAGATGCTCCAAGAGAAGAGTTGCTGGAAAAAACACATCAGGTGTAGAAGATGTGTTCAAAAATAGAAGAGGGCTACCCTTGAACTATGAACTCTCTTCAAGGAAGTCTAGACTCTAAATGGAGAATGGAAGTGTGAAAACCAGAAATACTTTGTGTGCTTTCAGTAGCATTAAGGTCCTTATGATAACAGTGTTCGTTACAAGGAATGTGCAGAAGAAGGATACACATGGAGCTTAAGGTGAGTACCTCACTGAAAGAGCAGAAGTTCAGATGAAATTTATAGCTGCAGTATGTCGTTCTGAGATAAGAGTATATAAACTGACTCATGAAAATTGTTGTTTTTACATAAAAAATTTATATTAAGTCTTAAAGTATCTAAATGCAGACTGAATACCTCTAAAGTTCTACTTGACAGTCATGGGAAAGTGAAGATGAAATTTGTTAATACAGCTTTAAGAATTGCAACAGTTTCAATTTGTTACAATCACTAGGAGGTAGTGAAATTTTGAGTGGTAAACTATTCCTTATATAAAAAAAGGCTTGTCTCACAGCAATATGGAAAGGCTATCATCAACAGTACGAACCATATGATAAATTCATTTTTATAGCACTTTTCCAGCTCCCAATACTATCTGTCTTAAGTCTGGATTTTAAAAACTCACTTCCAAGTGTGAGTGGCACAAGGAAAATCAAAACAACAAATTCATTTTTCTCTGTAGGGTTATAATAATTTTCCTCGGATATTTAAATAACTCTCCCTTAATATACTTTTAATTCAGCCATGAAAAAATAAAAAAAACTAGAAAGTGAAACTATCTGTATCTCGATACAGACTTAAAACAAAAATGAAACTGAAGCTCCGTGACATAGGGAGAGGATGTAGAAGAAAAAAAAAACCTGCAAAGCCTGGTTATTTAACAACAGGTGATTTATACCACTTTTATCA
Source organism: Cavia porcellus (assembly GCF_034190915.1). Taxonomy (NCBI): domain Eukaryota; kingdom Metazoa; phylum Chordata; class Mammalia; order Rodentia; family Caviidae; genus Cavia; species Cavia porcellus. The sequence continues at coordinate 20,357,051 of NW_026947506.1, forward strand.
CATGATAAAATGATTCTGTCAGACTTTTATGGATACTTGTGAAAACAAATTCAGAGCTTGGAGTATATCCACTACCCTCCCAACTCACGGTCAGCCTGGCAGCATCTACACAGATAAGTGAACTAAGGTGTGTGGACATTAACTAGTGGTGACACCTGAGGCTCTGAGTTCTCCCGTCCTTGACTTTGTCCTCCAATAGCAAGGTGGCCACAAACAACCAGCAGTGTAGGGCTTAGACATAAGATCTCCACAACACCAAATAACTGCTTAAAAAGAAATGGTCTGCTGCACAATTCTATTTGTCTGATTTAAAGAAAATGAAATACATTTAAATGTAACAGCAATAAAATGTTCTAGGCTTCTGCTGTAACATATTTGAATCTTCAGGATACTTTTTTTTTTGGGTCAGTGCTGGGGCTTGAACTCAGGACTTCGTTCGTGTTAGGCAAGTGCTCTGACACTGGACTATACCTAAGTCCCGCATGTTTGAGTCTTAATTTTTGATATACCAGTTGTTACGAAGCAATTAAACTTTTATCAATTCATAAAACATAATAGTATAAACCCAGCCTGTACTATCTAGGGCAAGGCTAACAGGCACAAAATAACTAATTTTTATTATCAGTTCAAACAGATTGTTTCTTTTCCTGGTGATGCAAAGCCTGGTGCTTTCAATAAAAACTGAATCATATAGCAACTGAATGAACAACAAAACCAGAACTAAGAAATGTTTTCCTCAGCCTGCAAAGAAATTTCTGGGGGTATTTTGTTTTTGCTTAACTTCTTGTCAAAAAAAAAAAACTCTTTGAAATTACAATACATAAAATATGCTAAGCCTAAGACACCCGAATCTTTTACATATTTGTATGTTTGGAAACTACAAAGAAGTTAGTATACACTAAATTGGATCACTCCAGTTTTATCTTCTAATTTGTGTTTTATAATACCCCAACCTTTAGCAAGATAAAGAATCCAGTAAGAATCACATAAAACACAGAAACAGTAGACACTTACCCCGAGATGGAAACTGGACGAGCTACACCAGCGAAAGAAAATTCTTCCTGTTTGAGAAGCACTAATATAGCCCAAGGTGCACCAGGGGGCGGTTCCAGAAGCCTTGGCAAAGCCCTATGCAAACACAGCCCTGTGACAGGAACCACTGCTCATGCGTCACCGTGCTCCAGTGACAGCCTTGCTAGCTGTGAGCCAGTCCAGCCTACCGAGCACACTGAGTGAGAGGATAGCACAGGCTTTCATGAGAAGGTAAATCTGCCATCAGAACACAAGCAACTAAATCGGCTGAGTGAGGAGGAGCCTCTAGACCAACTCCAGTCACTGTTGCCTATGGTGTTTGAGGCTGGCAAGTGCTTCTCTTCCTTTTTTCCTCTGTCCTTTTGACACAGGCTCTCACTATGCAGTTCAGATTGGCCTTGAACTCACTTTGTAGCCCAGGCTGGCCTTGAACTAGCAGCAATCCTTCTGAGTGCTAGGATTACAGGTGTCACCAGGCCCAGCAGGCACGGTACTTCTGATATGTGCACTTTTCTGTAGAAGTACTGTGTTTCAATACAAAGGAAAAAGACCAGGTTTGGCTGCTGTGTGTGTGTGTGGGGTGACCCACTAGGCTACAGGAAAACACTGTAGCGAGCTGTGGCTCAATAGGGCACAGCTTCGGTTTTGGAAAATAAAGTTCTGAAGAGGTGTGCAGTGGTGATGGTTGCACAAGAGTGTAAATGTACTTAATGCCCCCAAACTGAATGCTTAGAGTTAAAAAGGTATCTTTGATATTATGTCTGTTTTACCTAGGACTAAAAATAAAAGATTAGCTCATTTAAGCACCATGAATAAAGATCTGATGCATGTAGTCAACAGAATGTTAACAGTGTGCCACAGTGCAGGGGGATTTAAAGTGAATTTTATGTTTTCTTTATACTTCCCTATCTATTTTGTGAATGTTAATAACATCACACCATAAAATATGAAACCAGCAGGGCCTGTTGGTGCAGGCCTTTAATCCCAGCTACTCATGAGGCTGAGGCAGAAAGACTAATTCCAGGCTTCCCTGGGCAGCTCAGCAACTCAGGGTTTGTCTAATCAGAATAAACAGTAAAAAGGGCTGCTGGGGACATAGCTCAGGGATGGAGCGTGCCTGGGATTAATAATTACCAGTACTGCCACCACCAAAACCAAAAAACCAAACCAAAAAAACTGACAAAAACTAAGCTAGTCTTTATTTTTGAAGAACTGGAAAAGCTGGAGAGTGTACCAGGTACTTTTAGCTCCAGCTGCTCAGGAGACTGAAGCAAGAGGATAGCTAAACCCATTTTCTGGGCAATAGAACAAGCTACTCATTTCATCAAACAAATAAAAACAATTAGAAAAATGTTTCCTTTTTGAACTATTTTTATTTTTTAAAAGAGAACTAGCCTGTCTTTCAAACTGAGGAGGAAGACAGCGATCATTAATGCGGTGGCAGGACCTGATAGAGTCAGCCATGGGCTCTGCTAAGCTTTATCACTGAGAATTTGTGTAAATAAACTTTGCATCAGCTCTATTAAAAAACTGAACCCAGGCAGTATTTTAGTCACCAAATTGTGAAGTAATATTCTCCAGTAAGAACAACACAAAAATTCTTAAACTTTATTGCTTGAGCTGGCCTTGAACTCCTGAACTCAAGTGATCTTTCCTCCTCAGTCTCCCAAGAAGCTGGGATATTAAGTATGTGCCTGGCTTTTTAAAAAGATCACTGAAATGTTTCCTGAATTTGATATTTACTAAATGTGGAAACGTGTGGCACTATGTTAATAATATGAGAAGACTGTGATAAAGCATTCCCTCAGAGGAAAATCTCATACCTAATGAGTAATGAGGGCTTACAACAGCAAAGGTACTCCATTTTGGAAATATTTCTATATTACTTATGAAAATGCTGACTTAACTGTCCTAAATCACCATCAACAACCAAGGATGTTGGAATTATACTTTCATGGCCTTCTTAAAGCGCTTTTTGGAAACCCTTTGACATACTAATTTTGTGCCTACCAACTTATTCTATGGAAATAAGCCAGCACACACAGATCTAATTGCAAGGATTTATGCTGTAGATGTTGTGTAATATTGTATACTGCACATAACCTAAATGCTAATACCTAAAGACTCATTAATTCAGGAGAGGTAGGGGCAGGAGATGAAGCTCAACGGTAGAGGGTTTGTCCTGCATGCATAAGGCCCCAGTTTTGAACCCTCACTGTAAAAAATACCACAAAACAAAACCAAAATGAGAGGTAAATAAACTATGATAGAACACATAAAAAACAGAGAACTGTTATTATATAAATACTTTTAATTTATACAATTCTAAGCATTTGACACTCCTTTTCCCATGTAAATCTGTAATATCTGTAATATCTGTTAGGTGTATGTTCTTATTATGTGCACTTTACAGGTGAGTAAAATGAAGGTGTCTAGCTGGTGAGTGGCAGAAATCGATTCATAAACAGCTCCTTCTGACGCCAGACTGTGCCTGTGAATTACTGGATAGTACTAGCTGTGACCATGGTCACGGTCTGTCATCCTCTGCTAAATGTGAGCTGCTGGGGCAGCTACAGTGAGAGTTCCGCGGGGCAGGAGACATATCCAGGTAAGAAGAGGAAGGCAGGCTCCATGTGATGGCATCAGTGACAGGATTAAAAGGTCAGTTTTATAAAACAAACTATTTTCTTGGGAAATAAGATGGTGTTAAAAATGTCAGAGTAGGGGCACTCATCTGTCCATAATCAGAAAAGTTGGAAAGCCAGTCAAATAAAACAGAGAAGAATGAAAGAAAAAAAGCTAGTAAACCCTATATGGCCATAGGTATCTGCAACAGGATTGGGACAGTAAGGGTTCTGCTGGCTTGCTGTACTGCCCAGCAGCACGTGACGGCAGGGAAGGTCGCTGGCAGGTGTGTTCAAGGCTGGTGTCTGCTGGTACTGGTGGCTAAGGGCGGTGGCTCAGCCTTGTTGGCTCTCCCTGCCTGTTAGTCTCACGCCAAGGAAAACAAAGACAGGGAAACGTCATCCTTCTAACCCTCCCGGTCACGGTGCGCATGCTGTGGGCATGGGCTCTGGGGGACTTACACTGACGAGGTGCTTGATGTTTACGGCCACTTTCCAGTCTCCCCAAGCCCTGGGAGCACCCCACGGCCAGCAGACGCTTAAAAGAGAACAATCCATACCCTCCTTTCCTATATAAGGAATCTTAAATATGGAGAAGTTAAATCACATGTTAGGTGACTTACAGAAGCTTTAATACATTTTAAATAGCTTTTTCACTGTACCCTGCTGTCTCAACATCATAAGATACACATTGACACAATGAACAGGTTGAGGGAATCTACAGAGAGAAAGACAGGAGAAGTTATAAAAATAAAAATAAGTCCTTTAGGACAGACAGGCTTTCACCTCTCTGCACGATCACTGGTATTCGTCAACCTGGAGTTTCTTTACTCCTTGCCATAGAAATAGGAATCATTCCTATCACACCTAATGGGAAACAATCAGAAATTCATATGCCAAAGAGTAGAGAATTTCTTACACAGGATTTAAAACTGGAAGATTGACTCTGTAACTGAATGTCTTTTTTTAAAGTGGGCATGATTATCTTTATCAATGAAGAAAGGAATAATGATTTGTTCCTTCGAGTAACCAGGTACAGTTTTTCACATACTGTCAATTATTCAATCTACTTTAAATGTTAAAAATTTCTCACTCCAGATTTTGTCATTAAAAATTTTCCCTGAAAAAGCCAAGTACGATGGCGCACAATGGTAATTCAGCATTCTTGAGAGCCTGAGGAGTGCAAGCTCCAACTCAGTCTAGGGAATGAAGTAACGGATTCTGTCTCAAATAGAAGATGGTTGAGCTCAATCCAAAGGTCCTAGATTCAATCTCTAGTAAAACACACACACAGGAGTTTCCCCAACAGAGCCCAGTATCATGGCACACACTTGCATTCCTACCTACTACGGAGGCCGAGGCAAAAGGATGGGGAATTCCAGGCCGCACTAGGCTAGAGTGAGGTGTGTCACAAAGAAAAACAAAGAACAGTTTGTCAGAATTTTCAAAGGATGGCAGTTTATCAGGAAATCAACTCTATCAATTTAAACCTTAATGACTTTATTAATATGTATTTAAGACTGGAATAGGGAAGTGAAGGTAATAAAGAATGTAGTGACTAATAGTTGAGGGCAAAAGAAATCATCATACTCCCACATGAGACCCGTAGTGAGTATAATTATTTCTCAATAATTCAGTCTAATTAAATGCTAACTCATAATTGGTTACCACAATCCAATTATCATTCCAACGAAGAATGTCTCCTAAAACTTTAATCTAAACTCAACACCCTAGAAAAGTTATTCCAAACGACAAAATGAAGCCTTATAAGGAAGGTAATTCAGTGGGAGATGAGATGCAATATTGTCTGTAAAGACTCCTGCAAAACTTGTTCCTGCTAATTGCTGTATGATGTGAACAGAAAGATGACTGTTTAAACATGCAAAACCACTGCCTACGGATTTGACTTCAGACTTCCCAGAAGGAAAACAACGCTGAACTGATTTCAATACTGTGACTGTACAAAACAGAACTGAAGCAAGGTTGCTACAAATGCATTGGTGCCTCAGTTCACAAACTGGATTCTTTCCACGATTCTAGTCACAAATTCAGTTGGATGAGAACTGAATAAATTCAATGGCTAGGTTCAATGCTGGTTTTATGGGGAAATTTGACTTGGTTCTCATTCAGCTCAGTTTATGATGAGATCTGTGAAGCTGAGGTTGTGAGCTGAGGTAACACTGTGTTTATGTGGACATGTTCTTAATGGGACCTAACACTAATTTTATCATCAAGGCACATAAAAACAGGGGTCACCCCATTTATTCTTTAGAATATTTCTATTGAATTATTAAATTTATGAGTTTTATTGTATTAAACAATGAGTACTTAACAGGAAAAATCACAAAATAAAGTATTGAGTTTTTAAAATTTTTTTTGAGTTTTTATGAAAAAGCATCAAAATTTTCAACACTGATTTTTTTTGATGTATTAACTCTAAAAAAGAACAACACAAATAAATTCTTAAAGAAATACAAGGAAAATACCCATACCACTTTAAAAATAATATTTACTTCAATTATTATTTTTTTTATAATTACTTTTTTTTTTGTCTTTTTCCTTTTTATCGGTACTGGGGATCGAACTCACGACTGCCTGCTTGTAAGGCAGGCGCTTATGCTGCTGAGCTAAACCTCCAGCCCCCTACTTCAATTATTATGTTAAGGTAGTCTACACACATGATGACAGCATGTTTGACTCGGAGGCTCTTACTGTATATTAGATACAGTGTGTAGTTAACAGGGTCATAAAATATCAATGTAGTATTAAATTCTGAATATGTACTCAGCTTAGACTAAACATCAGTATTTTCACATCAGCTGTGTACTTGCTTACAAAACCTAAAAGATAACTTCAGAAATACAATTCCCATATTAACTACAATGAAAATAGCGAGGGAGCTCTACTGCAAAAATAAGCTTAGCTTCAGCTGTCACACCCAAGGCAGTCATCACATATGACAACTGCATGCTCCATGCACACAGCTGGCTTACACTGACACCACCTGTGCTTAGTTTTCTTTTTGTATGTGGCAGTCATCATCTTTCCTCTCTTTCTGTTTTGAAAGGAGCCTTCTACTATATTGTACAGCATACATTTCACAGGGAAATAAGGTATCAAATACGTAATGAGTGCTTAGAGTAGACATCAACATTTTCACATCAGCTAAACTTGCTTACAAAAGCTAAAAGATAGTATCAAATAAACCAAAATCTACCAGGACTACAATGTAAACACAAAAGCCTAGCACAGAAATAAACTTTGCTTCAACCGTCACACCCAAGGTAGTCTTCACCCATGACAGCTGTATGTTCCATGCACTTGTCTCAATGACAGCACATATTTTGTTTTTCTGTACTTTCTTGTAGGACCCAGCTGACATCTTTCTTTTTTCCTGTTGTCACAGTAGTCTTTGAGATGCTGAGTCTGCTTATTCATGTCAGCTCACCAGTGTGCTCCACAACTTTTTGCAGAAACATTACTTCTTCTCTGCTTTAAATGATCTCTTATGAGCTCCAGTCTCAATCTTCTATGAAAACAATTTCAAGACATTTTGTACTTATTTCTTTGTAAGCTATCAATCTATTTATGCCACACGTTTAAGATCTAGTAAAACACAACCACTGGCCAATGATTTGTGTTTTGAGTAACACCATACTTGCCACATAACTCATCAAAAACATCTATTTCATCTTTGGTTTTGTTTATAGAAGTTTCCATCTCAGGCTTCCATCTTGTGGAGGTTTCCCTATCAATGTTTCCACCATAGTGAAACATTAGTATCAGCAGTACCAGTTTGTTTTGCTTTGCCATATAAGAAGGCAATGTTGTATCTTTCTGAAATTCAAAGATCATACTGCATAATTCTGTTTTGAAATTGCAACATTTCATTGGGCACTTCTGCTTTGTTCTTGCCTATGGTTCCCATACTGGTTGTGTTTTTTTTTTTTTTGTCTTTTTCCTTTTTTATCGGTACCAGGGATCAAACCCACGACTGCCTGCTTGCAAGGCAGGCGCTTATGCCACTGAGCTAAATCCCCAGCCCCCTGGTTGTGTTTTGTTAGCAAATGTAACATCAACTGGAAACCAGTAAACCAATTATTGAATGCCACATTCTGATTAGTTTTGGAGAAGGGAGCAATAAGCCTGCTTACAACATCATTTAGTTTATTACTATACATATAAGGATCTGACGGAGGACTGGGGACTTAGCTCAGGGCATAAGCACCTGCCTGCCAAGTGCAAGGTCATGAGTTTGATTCCAGGTATCATACACACACACACACACACACACACACACACAATGATCTGATGGCTGGACAAATGTTTAAGCTGAAAGATAGTAAGTTTTTGCAACTATAAGGGCATAAAATTTTATGTCGTATTTTGACCCATCACTTTTCTGTAAGTCTTTCACATTCCTGTGATCACCATGAGAAATCTCTGCTGAATACAGTTGACCTATGGATGTTTTCTGTTTAGCTAGTGCAGTATCACAGTAAATACCTTTTGAATATAGCTGTTGGTGCAGACAGAACCTTTTACTTGCCTTTCAGTATTTGTGTATTTCACATCTTGTTGCATTTTGTCTGTTACAATTTCTAACACTGAATGGTAGTGCTGGCATCCTGTCCAATATCTTTCGCCCCTGTAAAGACCCTCAGTATATTTTTGGACCTAGTTCTAACATCAGACTGCTTCATTTGTGTACTCACATTACTGCTTTCTTTATCATCTGAATCAAAGTGGTCTGCATTTCCGTGTGTCTGTACCAGTTGATTTTTACTCCATGTCACTGTCACAGGAACTTTGGCTCACATGGCTAATGTCAAAGTTGTCATCGGTGTTGTCATCATTTACTTATATGATTCTTCTGTTATAAAAGCATATATTTTAGCATTATGAGTCATTTTTATCATCCATGCATGAGTGATCTGATGATTCACTCTGGATACCTCCAAAACTTGCAAATTTGATTTTTCTTTTTCTTTTTGTCTTTATGAGACAGGGTCTTTGTGCAGTTCAGGCTGGCCTTGAGCTCACTTTGTAGCTGAGACTGGTCTCGAACTCGCAACGATCCTCCTGCCTCAGCCTCCTGAGTGCTGGGATTACAGGCTTGAGCTACCACGCCCGGCTTACAAATTTGATTTTTCATGTGCTGTTGTATTGAATTGGGTTACTTTTACCAGAAAAGAAAAAAAAAATCAAAAGAAAAGCTTTTCTTTTCTTTTTATTATTTTATTTTATTTTTTATCGGTACCAGGGATTGAACTCACGACTGCCTGCTTGCAAGGCAGGCGCTTATGCCACCCCAGCCCCTAGCTTTTCTTTTTTAAAAAACAAATCCTACGGTGGTGTGGGTCTACTGGACCCTCTGTAATGCTTGGGTAAAGATACTCAAAACCAGTTAGATGGCACGAGGTGGGGAAAATTTCCATTTTGCCACTTTTGTACATGTGCACGCACCTTACATCTCACATTAAATGAATAAACACATAGACTGCTTCCTGTATCCCCACAGGGAAAGGTACTGAGACACATAGCTGGTTAGTATTAGCCTAAATTTACAGTAGAAAAGTACAGGACAGGCCTGCTGGACCCAGTCTTACTTGTAAATAAGGAGTGGAAACAGAAAAGAAAGAATGAGTTATTTTTTGAAAAATAGCTGGCAGGGGAGGGAGGGCAGGAAAACTTTAAAAAAAAAAAAAAGAATTAAGATATGTCATGTACAGGAGCCAGTTCCCCACCATGAATGTAATCATGTACAACAAACATATCAATTTTTTTTTTTTAAAAGGACTGGCAAAAATAGAGAGTGGCAGTTTACATTTGTTCCATGTCTCAGGAAAGGGAGGCAGGAGATGGCAAGTTTGAGCTCAGACCTTGCCTTAAAATAACAAAGAGCTGAGGACAGTGCAAAGGCCCTGGGTTCAATCCTGAGAACAGGGGATAGGTGTAGGGTGAAGATTTTCTCCTAAGGATTTTATCATTTAGAATCACTGCCTAACAGTGAAAGAAACCTCCAACAGAGTGAAGACGTAATTCGGACTGGGAAAAGGTTCTTACCAGCTACTTCTCAGACAGAGGGCTTCTATCAAGAATATATAAAAATTAAAAAAAATCAGAACCCTTAAATTTAGAGACCTAATAAAAAAACTGGTACCTGAAATGAAAGGATACTTCTCAGATGAGCAAGGACAAACAAATAAATACATAAAAAGTGTTCAACATCACTATTATTTAAGAAATGCAAATTACAACAGGGAGAGTCCCTCTCACTTCAGAAAGAAGAGCTATCAAGAAATCACCATCTAGTGCTGATTTGATATCATCTTGTTTTGAAGTCCCATCAAGCTGTTGTTCTTCTGTCTCCATTGGTTTTATCATGCTATATCTTGTTAGATTTTGTTGTATGTGATAGTGTAGACAGAATTTTTTTATAGGCAAAGGAGTAGTGTGGAAACCATTGTTTGTTTTCTGTTGGCTGGTTCTGGATGCCCTGTGATGCTTTCATGCTCTTGAATGGTTTCACACTGTCTTGATATGTTTGATGCTACAGTATACGAAGTTATATTTGAATATTTCAAGGAAAGAGACACTATGGTAATTACTATTATGTCGGGTTATCTTGTGGTGAAACACTGTGTTGCTTAGATTGTTCTGTTCTGACCTGTGATGTTATGTTGTTATACCTCTTTTATCTCAATCTCCCTTTTTAAAAAAAATTATTTTTTTAAATAAGGGAAAAATAAAAAATAGCAGGATATATTATAGTAACTTTTTTGATTTCCTATTAACTTGATTTGAACCCCTGTATTGCTCTCACCATCTTGTTCTGACTGATTTTACTCTATTCTGCTCTGTTTGATAGTATCAAGTTTGAGGGTGCAGGCAACTACTTTGAAGGCAGTAAGATTCATTATGATGCCCATTCTGGTTTGACTATTATCTTTTGAAGCCCTGTAATATCTCCAAAGTTTCGGTTTTATTGGTTTTGTTCTGTACTGTTCTTGTTGAATTTTATTACAACTGATGATATAGGCAATTCTTTTTAAGATAGCAAGAGGCATTATGGTAACCATTGTTGATCACCTGGTATTGTTTTTATATCATGTACTATGTCCATCTTTTTGTTTTGACTGACTCTGTTTTATTTTGTCACATTTGGTTTTATTCTCTTAAAAAAAAAGTAATAAGAACTGTGGGAGTAATAAAATCTAAAATGTGTAATTGTCACTGTAAAAAAGAGAGGAAAAGAAAGTGCTCTAAAGGACATAACTGCATGTATATTTAAGTGTGTAAGACAGATAACCATATTACTAAGTTTTTGCTGGATCATTGAACACAACTGTTTGCAGTCTCACTGTTTCAATGTCCACTTTGTATGCTTTAATTTTGTAACTTGAACAATTATTTTTAAGATGATAATATGTAATCTATTAACTAGTGATTTCTTACTGTTTATTTTTTGAAATTCTGTCTTACCTGTACCTTTTTACTTTTTTGTTTTTTTTCTCTTTAAATAAAAATTAAAAAAAAAAAAAAAAGAAACCGCCGTCACCACCATCATCCATACCACTCTTCTGTCACAAAAGCAGGTATTTTACCACCATGAATCATCACATCATCTGTGCATTAGTAATCTGATGATTCACTTTTGACAAATGCTAGGGAGGCTGTGGGGGAAACGAACCCTTTTCCACTCTTGTGGGAGTGTAAATTGGTACAATCACTATGGAGAACAGTATGGAGATTCTTCAAAAGACTACTGGAGACTCCATTAGTCCCAGCTGTTCCCCTTCTAAGTGTACTATCTTCCCAAAAGAGTTAAAAGCATCATACCACAGTGATACACGCCTAATCATGCTTGTAGCAGCTTAATAATAGCTAAATCTTAAAAACAACCATCAAAATATGAATGGATAAACAAAATGTAACTATTTATACACAATGGAGTACTACTCTGCCACAAAGAAGGATAAAGTTGAGACATTTTTAACAAAATGGATTATGTTAAGTGAAATAAATTACACACACAAGTTTAAATATTGCATTGCTTCTCTTGTGTGAGAAACCCAATAGGTAAAGAAGTAGCAAAAAGGAGAACAGATACTGGGAAGTAAGAAGAACTTGTTCAAATAAAGGAAACAAACAGGGGGAAGGAAGAAGAGAAGGGAAAAGGAATTAACAAAAAGAAAGAAAGGCAAAAATGAAAACAAAGCTTTTAGAAGTGGGGAGGGAAGGGGTTGAAGAGAGGAGATGGGCTGGAAAAAATTTAGACATATCATGTACACGTGCAGATTCCCATGATGAATGTGAACATTATATGCGGTAAACATATATGAATAAAAAAATAAAATCACCTTGAAAAACATACTTTTCCATGTGATTGTTAGTGAAGTTGACAGCTGCATTTATGAATTTAAAGACACATACGCAAACTGAGGAATCCTGTGATTCCCATCTCAATAAATTTTTCTAAAACTCTGCAAAAGCAGACTAACTTAATTTCCAGAAACGCAAATGAAGTTCTTGAACACAGTCTAAATCTTGTTTACTTCCTTAGTTAAAAAGCTTAGATTCTGTAAGTTAAACTCTTTTAGAGGAAATGACACACTGTTACAATAGATAACACAGGGTCAAGGAAATAAGAAGCCTAACAAAGGCATCTTTCATAGCTCTCCTTTCCAGTGCACTGTGTTCTAGCATTTTAAGATGCTCAGCACTGAAATTAGTTTCCATTTTATTACAGCTGGATCTGCTTGAAAGGTGACAAGATGAAAAAGTTTGTTTTCATTTTGGTCTCTTTCACACAACACAGTCCTTATTCTATCTGCTGTAAAGAAACAGTACTGGTTTGGTTTGCCACTTTGTTGCAGGTTATATTAAGAAGTGAAATGGCAAAAACTTACCTACACCAATAGAGTACAAAGGGAAAACATGCTCATCTCCCTTTTTGTTGTGCCAGATAGCAAGGAAGCTTGGGAATGCAGCGGAGTGGGACAGCCTGTGCTCGGTGCATATAAGATTCTGGATTTAATTCCCAACACCACGAAATAAATTAAAAAAATAAATCTAATATGCTATTTAAGGTAAGAACACAGAAAGAATTATCTTGAGATTCAAATTTGTATCAGTAACTACATAAAGCAAATAACTAAAAACATAAACTGCAAACATAAAATTGAAAAAAGCTTAGTAATTAACAGCAAATTATTTGAAATTATATGAAAAATCAGTGGGTCAATTTCAAAAGTTATAAGTAGAAGAAATCCCGAAACACAGCTCTTTCAAAACTTCTGTGAAGCCAGCCATGGTGGTTGTTATGGATTAAACACTGGTGGTCAACTTAATACCAGCTGAATTAAATAAGCCTGGTGCTGAGCATAGATGTTCCACCTGAGGAAAGTTACCAGCATAAATAGAGATGTGGAGAGGAAGAATGAGGCACTGTGGGTTCTTGTAAGTGTTACTGTTTTGAGCCACTGGCTATCCTGGAGGATTTTCTCATGACTAGCTTCCCCAGTGTGAGTTTGATCAATAGTATCAGAGGAGCTGAGGGCATTGTTGGTGTGAGTGGCTGCAGTTCACTTTGGGGGAGTTTTGTCCTTACATCGAGCATTGAGCATCGTGGCTCTGGAGGGGTTGATTTGTCCTGTTTAATCTCCAGGAGAAGCTTGTCATGCTGGCTTTCTGGCAGGTACTAGACTGTTCTCATTGTTGGAGGAGCTCAGGACCTCCATGTCACTGAGGGTGGCTGTGGTACTTTTCAGGGCAGCCTTGGTCCTTACTATGGGTGTGCCTTCTCGTCTCCAGTGTAGAACCCTTAACCTACTCAGAACTCTTTCACCCTGCTGGCATAGACTTTCTAGCTCCCACTACTGACCTTTCGGCCTTCCCAGCACGGATCTGTAAAATAGACTGGGGTGAGATCTTCTCATGGGCTCTAGACCTCTAGATGGACTCGTGGGAGGCACTTTCATGGGCTCTAGGTCTTTATCTGGACTCATGAAGGACATTATTGTAGGATCCAGACCCTTGGCTGAATATTCTGAGTCTTCAGTGTTGTGGACAGATTTCCTACAGTTTCTTGTGTTTAATTCTGGGTAACCATCACAAAATAATATCATAAATTCTGTGTACTGATTGGAATTGTTCTCTTCACAGCCCCTGACTACAACAGTGGTACATGCCTGTAGTCCCAGCAGGACGACTAAGAGTGAGCCCAGCCTGGGTTATAAAAAAACCTCCACAATTTCGAAAATATTAATAAACTCAACATAAGCCAGTCAGCATGGAGGACTTGGTGTGGTATGTCTACAGTCCCAGCTACTCAGGAGGCTGAGGCTGGAAGATTGCTTAGCCTAGGAGACTGAGGCCAGCCTCAGCAATACTTGAAATACAGATAAATGAATGCAATGTCGTAAACCAAAGTGTTTATTTTTTGTGTTGTTGGGGATCAAACCCAAGGCACCTGCTAGGCAAGCACTCTATCAATGAGAAGCATCTCCAGCTTCGTCCACAAGAACTTATTTTGCAAAAAAAAAAAAAAAAAAAAAAAAAGGAACTTACTTAGCACTTAGAAAAGTTGTAATAATTTATATTATACCCAGCAATGAGATGTGTGCTCATCAGAATGCAAAACATGTTTATCAGAGAATGACCTTCAAAAACCTTTATGGTCAGGTTTTTCTTTTAAAATACTGGGGATGGAACCCAGGCCACACACTGCACTACATCCCTGACACTTTGATTTTTTGTTTTGAATTAAGGTATCATTAATTGCCCACTAACGCTCCTCCTGCCTGAGGTTTCCGAACAGCTGGGATAACAGGTATGCTCCACAACTGGATTCAGATGGTTCATAACTGTTACCTTAGTAATTAAGGATCCCCTAAAGCTGAGTCACACCAATGGAAATCCCTAGGTAGACCAGCAGAGCTAATTTTCCGACTGCTAGAGTGAATCACGTGAATGTTTTGAGTTATAAGAGGGGTTCCAAAATGAGCCAAACACGTGGAAGCCTAATGTTTGGTAATAACCTGTTTCTCCTATGATTGCTTTGAAATTGAAGCTTAGTAACTAAAAAAGAAATAATGGTATATGTAGGGCCTTCATCTTGTAACCACACTCAGTGACTACCGCTGGCACGCAGGGACCAGGCCGTTTCTAGTGTGCTAGTTCTAGGTGCGTATCACTGTGCCCACGCAGAACATACTGTTTGTTCTTTTATTTATTTATTTTTTTGGAGACAGGGTCTCACTATGTAGTCCAGGCTGGCCTTGATCTCTTGGCATCCCTTCTGCCTCAGCCGGGGCATGCACCACCACACGCAGTAGAATTTATTCTTAATATCTTAAAGGAGGCAAGGGACAGGAGACTATTTAAGAGAATAATTTCCATCCTAGGTAACTGCAACTAGGCCTTAGAAATGTATTTTAGCCAGGTATGGTGGTGGATACCTATAATCCCAGCATTCTAGGAGGCTGAGACAGGAGGGTTATCAAATTTAAATCTGGCCTGGGTAATATAGCAATGTAGTGAGACCCAATCTCAAAATTTTAAACAAGGGTGGATAGGTTTGGAATGTAGCTCAGTGTGAAGGTCCTGAGTTCAAATCCCAGTTTTGGGGGTGGGCATTTATCTAGGAATAAATCATAATGTGGCAGGGTGAGATTTAAAGCAAGGATTTAATAGATGCTAAACAATTTCATTCCCTTACATGATTATCTAGTGCGGAATCACAGCTTACATCATATGTTAAGAAGACACTATGTATCAGCACCAAAAAACCACAATACTTAGGAAAACATCCAGAACACAAGACACTCATGCAGCACTTATTTTCCTGTCCTACATGATAAAAATCACACACACACGAACACATGAGTGTCCAATCCCTCAGTGTCCAAAGGGAATTGGTTCCACAATCCTCTTAAATACCCAATTCTGACGATGCTTAAAATCCTTATACAAAATGGTACAGTGCTGACATACAAAATATGTTCAACCTCTCACATGCCTTAAATCACCTCTAGATTATTTATATACCTGTATTTTTAAACTGTTTTTGAAACAGGTTCTTACTGTGTAGTTTATGCTGGCATTGAACTTGTGGTGACCCATTTGCCTAGGTCTCCAGAATGCTGGGATTATGGTACCATGCCTGGCTACTTAAAATACCTCTTTCAATATAGATGCTATATAAACAGCTATCACACTGCATTGCTTAGGGCATAATGACAATAAAAAGAACCTACATGTTCAGTAAAAGGCAATTTTTTTTCAATCCATGGCTGACTCCAAGGATGCAGAATCCAGGGATGTGGAACCGCTGGATGCAGAGGCCTACGTATAGAAAAATGAAGCTGTGCACAAATCAAGTATCTCACTTGGAAAGAGATAAAAACTTTATCAGGGCTGGGGAAGCAGCTCAGTGGTAAAGCACACTTGCTCAGCATATATATTCAATTCCTTGGCACCACCAAAAACCAAGAACAAAGTAAAACATTTACAACTACAAAGGAGTAATTTTACCCAAAACTTTACTAGAAAGCTTCAAAGGAAGCGGAAACATAAGACTTAAAGTTCCTAAAGAGGTTAACAGAAAATTGTAACTACTAGGCTGGACTGTGTTAAGGTTGAATAATTATGCAGAATGTATTTGCTCGTAAGTACAGACTCAGACTCAACCAAGGGGGATGTTTCTACTTCTTTTCTAGTTCTAGTACCAATGTGGTCTCCTTATTTCTCTGTTTAGTGACACCGGTGAGTTGTTATTTTGCAACATTTCAACCTGCTATCCTGTAGCCAGTAACTTTTTTTCTCACAGAACTGGCTTTTTGGGGAGGGAGCATTTCATTGTGCTGGCACAGGCTGTCCTCCAACTTGTGGGCTCGATCCTGCTGCCTCGGCCCTGCAACTCCCAACCACAGGCGTGGGCCTGGCTTAGATTAAGGTCCTCCTAATCCTCTCCCCCACCTAGCTCTCAAATGACAGGACATTTGAGGTGAGATAAGCGTGTCAGCTGTGATGGGACACACTGTGAGGGAGAAACAACGAGGACAGGAAGGATCTTGCAGGCACCGTCATCTCCTTCCTCCTCCTTGTAAGAAGGAACTTGCCAAACACAGTAAGCAACCTCTCATCAACTGTAAGCACTTCTGTAACCTAGTAACGCCTTAAGAACGAGGACTATACACAGCATATGGAAAAACCAGACAAGCGGCATTAAGTCTGTCATGACTGAAAGTTTGCATCCTTGATTTATATTTTCGCATATTATAATTAAACGGTTTAAGCAACTCTAAGAGTTAACGTAAGAGTACACAATAAACCAGGCTTGGTGGTGCATGCCTATAATTCCAGCACTCTGGTAGGCTGAGACAGGAGGATCACAAGTTTGAGCCCAGCCCCGGCAACTCAGTAGAACTATATCACAAACAAAGGAACAAACAAGCAAACAAAAAAATAGCATACCACACAAGAAAGATAATTTTGACAAGTTGCATTGTGCTGCAGAGAGAGGACTGCCATCTACTGACCAAAAAATGAAATCACTCTAATTCCCTGACAGCTGTTGTCAGAGAAAAAAATCTCAAGTAAAGTTTATGACACTACATTTCAAGTGAATGGACTAAATATTAAAAATATCACAACCCAGCACTTGGGAGGCCAGAGTAGGAAGATTGTCATGAATCTGGGGCCAGCCTGGGATACAGTGATTTCAAGGCCAGATTGAACTATATAGGGAAACCCTATTTTTTAAAAAAAATCTTTAATTTAAAAGAGAATAAGGATTAATAGGGGGGATTTTTATTTTTTATTTTTGGTACTGGGGATCGAACTCACAACCTAGCGCTTGCCAGGCAGGCGCTCATGCTGCTAAGCTAAATCTCCAGCCCAATATTGGTTTTTTTAAAAAAAGAATTTAAATATATCCTTTTTGTTGTTGCTGTTAGTTTTAGTAGAACTGGACCTTGAGTCTGGGTACTTAGGTAATCGTACCACCAAAGAGCTATTTCCCTGGCCATAAAACATGATTTATGATTCTTCTATGGGGCTGGCAGTGTAAATCAGTGGTACAGTGCTTTCTTAGCATATATGAGGTCCTAACTGTGTTCAGTTTCAGCACTAAATAAAAGAAGTAAAGAAGGAATACCACCCCCACAATCCTAGCACAGGAGGCTGAGACAGGAGGATTGCAAATTCAAGTCCCAGCCCGAACTTTGTGATGGCTAAATTGTTTTAAAAGCAAAAGGCAAATGGATAAAAGTAAATACTAGTAATTGAAATTAATATTAAAAGTAAACTATGAAAGATAAAGCAAAACTTTATAAGAACTGTCAACAACTACAAACAGCTTCTAAAGTAGTTTTCCCCAAACCTCCAATGACACAAATACACACACATAGGCACTTTGCACTTTCTCTGGGACATACTTGTGCTGGGATATGTCCCTCCTGTTCCCATTATCCCTTGAGCTTTTAAAAATGTTAATGCTAGTTGGATATGGTGGTCTATGTCTGTAACAGGGTACCTGGAAGGCTGAGGCAGGAAGATCACGGTGAGTTCAAGGTCAGCCTAGATTACACAGATGTTTCAAACACTCCTAGCCCCCCCAAATTGAATGCATACAGATTAACTTGAACTTGTTATTTTCGTGTCTCAGCCGTCCCCCCAATACTGGGATTACAGGTGTGTGCCACATCATCCAGCTTGTTCAGTGGCTGCACAGCATTTCACTATACAAACCCAATTTGACCAATATATCCTGCTTTCAATAGTACACATGCAAAAGTTCACTTTCTGTATCCTCACCACTGCTTTCTCTTTACAAAGCCACCATTTGACTCCCTAATGTAACTATTTATGAGAAGTAACCATAAGTTCCCTGACATGGAAACTCTGGATTTTGTTGGGGAGTGCTGGAAGCATTTATTCCAATGGTGCTCAAACTGCACCAGGACCAGAATCACTGGGAGGCTGTTTACAGATTAGGGAGCCCACCTACACAGTGTCACTACCTGTTTGGGATGGGCCCGGATAGTCCACATCTCCAGCAAGTTCCCACACACAACACGGGAGTCCGTGTTTCTAAGGAAGGCCCTGTCCTTCTCTAACTGCCACAGTTTATGTTGGGGATGGTGCTGAAGGAAACCTGCCCACCCTGCCTGCAGGGGATGGTTAGGAGTCAAAAGCAGAAAGCAGAGGGACCTTAGAGTGTGAGGGTGTTTGTCAGCAGAGTTCTCAGTAACTTTAGAAATTAGGGACCAGTTAGTGGTCTCACAATAAAATAAAAAGAGAAATTCTGAAGCTACAATTGTTTTAGGAAGCAGCTATTTCTAGGTAATCAGTTAAGAAATTAAATTTTCATTAAAGTGGAAGATGTGGTTAGCTTGTGGTAGGAAGATAATACACAGGAAATGTTACAAGCCGGACTTGAAAAAACAAAGTCACATAGCCTGCTATAAATACTTTTATATTGTCACATGTGGGGATTCATCATGGATGTATCTTTCATCAGTGTTAAGAGTTTAACATAGAGCTGGGTATGTGGCACACACCTGTAAGTTTAGCATTCAGATTGCTGCGAGTTTGAGGCTAGCCTGAAACATGCAGCTCAAACAGCAAACTCCTCTATAATCATGGGATGGAGCAGACAGAGACAGCAGAAAGGTTAATGAAGAGCCTATTGCGTTTGCGCCTTAACACCCTCCACCCCCGCACACAGGAGGCTGATGCAGGATTAACATCACCCAGCTGAGCAGGTTCAAAGTTAGTCTGGACTGCATAGTGTGACCTCGTCTTAAAAATAAATGCATAAACAAATAAAAATGAAAGAAAGTTTAATGTATTTTCCTTATGTTACAATATATTTTATTCACACCGGAGGAATCAAGATTCTTATGGTCACCAATCACACCGTGCCCTGTTAATCTGAACTTCAAAGCCTTTATCATATTTTGCTCTCTCCATCCCTCTCTCCCTTCCCAGTGCACTAGAAAGCAAATTCAGGGCCTCGCACATGCTTGGCAAGCGTTCTACACCAAGACACACCACCACTTGGCACTCTGTGGTGCCAGCTGGGCCCTGCCTTTGGAAAGCGACCCTCCAGATCCCACTAGAATGTGTTAGGGAGTGGTCATGTCCTGAGAACACCACAAAACCTAGATAGTTCGGATGTGAAACAATGTATCTTTACTATTGGGATGACTGTAAGATAAAAGCTGTGCTGAATTTGTGTTGCCTGCTTCCACGTTCCAAGTTCTGGTAGTGAGTAACAGCCTCCTCTCTTACTGACAGAAACCCAATTGTGTTGGAGGGTGGCAATGGGGAAACCACCTCTCAGCTCCACCTGTGAGGTGAGACTGGAAAACATGGGGAATGTTTATATTTTAAAATTTTATGACAGTAAAAGACATACTGCTATTAATCTCATCTCAAACACCCCTCCCCTTCAAACACACAGCCCATTGATCTTGTCACTTTCTGAGGCAGCTTTGAAGTCCTCTCTCCTGAGTGTCCTCCTTACCTGACGTACTGAATGAATTCAAAATGTTGACCTTTCCTGGTCACTTTGACTCGGGGGAAGAGCCAGAATTTCCATAGTACCTGATATAGTAAGTGAGGTAGATGAGGGCACACTCATCATGTTTTTAGATGTCTCTATTTCTGTTGGATGGCACTTGGCTGTGGCAGTCACCATAGTTTTGATCACCTCTCATACAGACACTCAAGAAAGATTTCCAGAACGGCATCACCAATTGGCAAGAGTTGGTTGTGGTGGCTCACGCCTGTAATCTCAGTGCTCAGGAGGCTGAGGCAGAAGGATCACTGTGCATTCAAGGCCAGCATGGGCTACTTAGTGAGACCCTGACTCAGAAAACCTAAATAAATGAATAACCCAAGGAAAGCTGGCCATGGTAGCAAATACCTGGAAACTCAACATTTAGGTGGCGGAGGCAGGAGGTCTGGGAGTTCAAGGTTGGTCTGGGCTACACAGGAAGAGCAAGGTTAACCTGGGCTGCATAGTGAGGGCCAACCTCACATGTTACACTGACTCAGGGCCTACCCCCAAAAGAAAGAAAATTTGTGCTGCTACTATTTTGGGGTTTGCTTCTCTTAGTCAAGTGTAACTAATAATATTTTTTTTTGTCTTTTTGAGACAAGGTTTCACTATGGAGTTAAGTTGGTCTTGAACTCACTTTGTAGCCTCAAACTCAGTAATTCTTCTGCCTCAGCATCCTGAATGCTGAGATTACAGGTACGCACCACCATATCAGGCAATAATAATTTGTAAAAAGTGAGACAAAGCACATGTGATGGCACACGCCTGTAACCCCAGCTACTAGAGGCAAAAGAATCTCAAGTTTAAGATCAGCCTGGACAACTCAGCGAGACTCTGCCTCCAAATAAAGAGGTTGGGCATGTACCTCAGTGGCACAACACTTCCCTAGCATGTGCACCTCGTGAACCCTACAAAAGGGGGAGAGAGAACAAAAAAAGAACCATTTCCATGCAGAGAGCAGACTCAACAATAAAAGATACAAGACACTGTGTAAACCCCCAGTTAAGAGAAATCATGAGACAATGTCAAAAAGGGTTCAGAGAAAACACATGGTAAAAATAATCACAAATTCTAAACAGGCCCCAGTGGGTCCCCCATCTGAGGGCTGATATAAACCAAGCAAAAGCTGAAACAGATTTTTTAAAGTGATAATGTTGCTTTGCTGAGCAGTGATATTAATCCTGTTTCTCTTCTCTGTTCTAAATACAGGCCCACTAGGAGGCTTGTCACTTGGTTTAGTATCCAAGAATATCTGATCTTCTTTTACCATCAAGAAGTTTTTATCTCCCAGAGAGAAACACACAGAAGTTTCAAAAACAGCACCAGCTGATTAAGGAGTAAGTTAATGTCAGCAAAAAAGCAGTAAATCCTGTATCCAGTTCAGAAATGACAGCTTTCCCAGGGTGGTCAGGCAGTCCTGACACTTTCCTCTCCCACTGTCCAAATGGCTTTTTATTTTTTCCTCTTTTTGCCTAGTAAGGGCCAATGTTAAGACTATACATCTGTTCTGGGGCTGGGGATTTAGCTCAGCGGCATAAGCACCTGCCTTGTAAGCAGGCAGTCATGGGTTCAATCCCTGGTACTGATAAAAATGAAAAATGAAAAAAAAAAAAAGATAAAAAAAAAAGACTATACATCTGTTCTGGTCCTGTACCTATACTTTACTTCATTGGATAGATATTCCTGCTTAGAGAATTTAGTAAAGAATATAAGAAGAAATAAGTAAGACCAAACCATCTCATCTCTTTCTGGATAGTTTCTCACTAGAGAAAAGTAAGAAATCCATTAATAAGAGAATCAGAAAGCTGGACATAGTGGTGTACACCTTTAATCCCAGCACTTGTAAGACTGAGGCAGGAGGCTTGTCCTGAATGCAAGGTCAATGTGTTTTGCTTTTTGAACAAACAGGGTCTCACTATTTGTTCTAGGCTGGCCTTCACCTCACAATCCTCTTACTTCAGCCTCCCAAGAGCTGGGGTGCCCCTTTACACTCTGTTAATAATGCAGCCAGAATCAATGTTTTCCTGGTCAACCTTAGTCATTCTTCCCTATAACTGATCTTTTTAATGATGACAAGTTATAAACTTTTCCCAAGCCCTGTGAACTCACTTAACTCTGTAGCTAATCTAGGTAGTAAGTAATGCTATTATTATCTCCCAATTAGCAGTTGTGAAAATGGACTCAGAGAACCAGCTACCTCTCCCAAGGTCACACAGCTTTGTGACTCAGAGAACCTGGATCGTACCCAGGATCATGACTTCAGCATTCTTGGGGCCATCAAGTCCTGCTGAGTCACCTGCGAGGTTCTCTACCTCCTGGGCCCTGACTGCATCCTTCCTGCTCAGTGGCCTAGTTCGAGGCCTCAGGCATCTTCCCCAGGGATGCTGCCAACACTGCCTGACTAATGCTCTTCATTCCAGGTGCTCCCCTTCCCTCCACCACATCCGCCTTATCTGCATAAAGCTCAGTGCTAATTATTAACTATTATTTGAAACCTTTGATTATGGGTTCCATTATCAGCACCAAAACAGCAACAACTGAAAAATCTTTTATCGTTTCTCAAGGATTCCTGGTGCCTTCAAAATAAAGGGCAAACAAGAGCAGGGAGGTAAAAGACAGCAGACTGTGCTGCAGGGTAACAATTACATCTATGTATCCAGTGGTTACTACCAGCCAGATGTGGCTGAGTAGTTCATCTCTGTTAAATCATTTCATTCCCACAACTAAAGACAGATACTAGAACCTTCCTTTTTACAGACATGGAAAATGAGATGGGGCCTAGAAAGACTAAGGGACTTTGAAAAATATTCTAATTCTACATGCCTGAAGTCAGAGCATGCCAGAGGCTGGGGCAAAAGGACTGTGAATTTGAGACCAGCCCACGTGACACAGCAAGTTCCAGCCAGCCTGCATACTGTGCAAGGCTCAGTTTTTTAAAAAAAAAATGAAAATTTGTCTAAGGGTTGGAGATCTTAGAAAATTGTTCAAGATATAACACTTATTAAGTAGAAAAGCAAGAACGTAAGACCAGATCTGCTCAAACCAGAGTTCTTGTTCTTATAGGTGACTCAGGAATGCAGTGCTATGGGGTTACTAGGTCCTAAGCAAGGGATAAGTGCTAAATACTTGCTTGGAAAACTGATCTTGGGGGCTGGAGATTTAGCTCAGTGGCTTAAGGGCCTGCCTGGCAAGTGTGGGGTCATGAGTTCGATCCCTGGCATCAACAAAACAAAACAAAACAAAACAAAACAAAAAACTGATCTTACCCCAAATTTTTGGAAATCACAGTTTAATTTTTTTTTTTTTTTTTTTTTTTTGAGATAGGGTTTCATTGTGTAGTCTGGCTGGCCTCAATTCCTGGTGATCATCCCACCTCATCTACTAGGATGCTGGAATTACAGGTATATGACACTATATCTGCTAGTTTTTAAAAATATTAAAATGGACTGGGGTGTAGCTCACAGGGAGAACCCTTGTCTAGGACGTGCAATGCACTAGGTTCAACTCCTGACACCACACACATAAAAAGAAACGTAGTCCTGTAATCCTGGATTAGAGTGCAAACTAAATGAATTATAAAGCTAAAACAGGAAACGGAAAACTGTGTATGTGGTTGTTTACTCTGGGCTACTTTCGTAATCCACGCCTCTGATCTTGTTAGAGTGCTTTGTCTTGATAATTCAGAGCAGCACTTAGACTGCCCTACAAAAAGGTAACAGAAACCAGCCCAGAGACACATCACACTAGCAACACAACTGAATACACATGGAAGATTATTCATGTGAACTCCGTGATAATCTGTTAAAAGAATGCTTCAGGAGAGCTGCCTACAGTGGTGCACACCTGTAATCCTAGCACCTGAGGCAGGAGAATCAAAGTTCAAGACTGTACAGAATGTGTCACGTGTGCAGACTGCCGTAAGGTGTGATAACTGAAGTAAATTAGATTTTTTTTAGTAGTATTAGCATTTTCATTGTATTTCAAAAGAATTTGTGTTGCTTGTTTTTGGACTTAGTACACTGAAAACTTGTTGATGTGGAAAATTTTGATGCTTTTTATAAGTACTCAATAATAAAAACTGAATAGTTAATTTTGGTGACTTTTTTCTGTGATGTACTCACTGTTTAATATAATAATATTACATACATTAAAATTAGTACTTCACCAGTAGCAATATTCTAAAGAATAAATGTGGATCTGACAGATCCATGTTTATGCACCCTGATGACAAAATTAGTCTTAGGCCCATAATATGAATCTTTTACCTCAGATAACGGTGACTGAATTTTTTACATCTTTAAAGCAGAGAACCAAGCCCTACAATCAGGACAAACTAACGTGTTGATAGTTTCTTTTTTTGGAGGTGGTCGTACTGGGGATTGAACTGAGGACTTTGGTGCACGAAAGGCAAACACTCTACCATTGAGCTCCATCCCTAGTCATGAATAACAAGACCCTGTTAAAACAGAAGTCATCCCACTCCATTTCACATACTATGCTTACGCATACAAAGTGTTTGCTTTTCTATATGCTCTGCTTTCTCCAAACAGATCATAAAGTTTTGGCAGGAATTTATTCACTCCGACAGGGATCAGGGAACTCCATAAATGGTCAGTTAGTGAATATTCTAACTTTTATGACCCAAGAGAAACACCTGAGAATAAAGAGATATTTATTTAACAAAAGAAAAACGAATTTGGGACTGGGGATTTAGCTCAGCGGCATAAGCCTTGCAAGCAGGCGGTCATGAGTTCGATTCCTGGTACTGATAAAAAAAAAAAGAAAAACACACACACACAAAACGAATTTGAGCAACTTTACTGAGGAAATCCCAGTCTAACTAATTGGGTGTGACAGTGCCACATTTGTCCGGCTGCCTTGGGAGCTGTGGGAGGTATTACAGGGCCCAAGAGCTCAATACCTGTCTGGGCAACAGAGATCCTTCCTCAAAACACAAAATAAAACAAAACCACAAGCTGGGTGTGCTGGAACATGCCTCATTCACCCCAGAAGCTAAAGTGGGACAGCTTGTGGAACTGCGGTCAAAAGAAGATTTTTTAAAAAGGCTAAGGATAGAGTACAGTGGTAGAACACTTGTTTCATAAGCACGAATCCCTGGGTCTGATCCCCAGTGTGTGGGGGTGATGGTGGTGGTGGTAAACGGACAAAGGACCACACATACATAACTCAATTTTTATAAATAACGTTTTGCTTGACTTCAAAGTGACCATTTACTATCATCAAAAAAGACTGTAAATGTTCATTTTTAATGCTAATCTGTAGTGAGAGTCTTACATATCTCATCTCTGAACGTGGGACAGATAAGTGACAGTGGTGATACTTGAAATGCTGTCAAGTTACAGGAAGTCGCTGGGATTTATAATGTGCCAAGAAGAACAGAAAGGATCCATTCTTGGTTGCAACCAAGCGTGTCACTATGGACACATCTCATGGTGACTTCCTTCCAAAGAACACAGGGTGGAAGGAGGGAGGGGAAGTAACTTCAACTTTACAAAAACTGCAAAGTCTGCAAACTGAAAGAAAACCCCACTGAGGGATATTCTATTTAATACCCAACCATAACTACTCGAAACGGTGAGGAATATAAGTACAGTCAGAGAAACTGGCACAGCCAGAGGTGGAAGAAGGCAGCGTATCTCAGGGGCAGAGCACATGTGAAGAGGGGCAGTTCCTGGAGGAGACATTACATAAAAACACTGGAGATCTGAATAAAACATGGACATTTACGAAAGTATCAGTATTTGTTCAACTGTAACAAATGAACCAAAGTAATGTAAGATGTCAACAATGAAGGCAACTGCATAGGGGACTCACGAAAACTCTGTACTTACCTACTTTGTATTTCTCTAAATCTGAATTGTTCTAAAATAAAGTTTACTTAAAAGTAAAAATGTCTGTGCATGGTGGCACAAGCCAGAAATCCCAGTGACTTGGGAGGCTGAGGCAAGAGGGACAAAAGTTCAAGGCCAGTGTGGGCAGCTTAGTAAGAGCTGCCTCCCCCATCTAAAAACAAAAAAGCTGGGGGCATAACCTAGTGCCTTTTCTTGTGTAGCATGCACTAGGCTCTGGGTTCAATTTCTAGTACTACAAAAAATTAATGTAAAATAAACACTTGACTATGCCAGATTAGTGAGCAATTTAAGGAGATTTTGGGTGCCAGAAAGAGAAATTTACCCAGCTGCAGCTCCACTGCTAGTAGGCAGGGGCAGGTTGTTTTGCTGCTTCCAAGGAGACACCAAATGAGGCGTACGGTACCTTGGAGGAAAGCAGCAGCCACCTTCATTAACCTCTCCCGGTCTCCACTCTGCTACCTGTGTTTAGGTCTCTGCCCTGTGGGACATTTCTGCTGGGCAGGCACAACCTCCCAGCCACTCCTCCAGACTCTCTCGGGAAAATTTCAGAAAGACATGCCTCATTTGAGGGTGCAGAAGCTCTAAAGGATGTGTTGTGGCTTGGCATAACTGATGCTATATTGAGCCTTGCATTTAACTAGTGGCCTGTATTTGACTCAGTAAATGGAAAACTACTCAGGATACAAGTCCTTTGAGAAAAGCAGAATGAATTGTATCTACAAGAGAAAAATTAACCTGCTCAACAAAAGAAGCAGGATACTGGTGTCAACTGAAAATGAAAGCAAGATTTGAGCTAAATTATCTCCAACAGGATGTCTTTTGTGATTCTCTTTTAAAAACTCTGTAACTTTCCAGTTCTAGGCCATTTGTTTGGCTCCTGAACCAGGGGGGTCTGTATATGTGTGGTCCTGAGCTCAGTTAATTGAATTCCAATTTATCAATTTAGTTGCTTGGATTCCTGTATTGCTCACGAACCCATCTCAGATGAAGGTAGCAATGGGTGGTGAGTGTTCTAAAGAAAAAGAACCAGAGCAGGAACCCATATTTTGGGTCTCATAGACAAATAAATATTTTTTTCAACTGAAGAAGTAACTTAGGTTGCCTAGCAACAAGCGTTAAAACCATAATTTTCACTGTAAAGCCACTTGCAGGCTACATCCATTAAAATACTGTACTCTGTCTACATGTAGGTGTGACTGGTGTCTTCAGTACGGTAAGTAAAGTTCGCATTCTTGATGGTCCTTCATTATCTTTCAGAGAGGGCAAACTGTTTCTTAGGATTTTGAAAGACCAATTCACAACTCAAGTACACACCGGACGATAGGACAATTCATATATATACTATAAATGCATTATAAATACGTTAATATATAAAACATATTCACACCTATATTATAAATTTTGAGCGTGGGGCAAAAGAAAATCGTGTGTTAAGCAAGCCAGCACCACGAATAAAAGGAAACTTTGGAGACACAAACATTTGCTAAGAAGACAAGAGGCAGAGAAAATGTTACATAATCCAAGAGCACATTAGCTCAAAAACTAGGAATCTTACTGGAATGAGACTTGTGAGAGCTGGCTTTTAAAATTTACTTTTAAAATAAAGCAAAGCTGTTCCCATATTCGCCCTCGTGCCATGGGCCTCCACCCGTGGGGCATCTCTATCAGGATGAGCACAGCCCCACAACCTACTGCAGATGGCGTTATCTGGATGGCACATGCACCCAGATGTTCACTCAGATGTTCACACGCACAGTGCTCAGTCTAGAGAGACCCAGGACTGTGTGCTCCAGAAAAGAAAGTGGACTGGTCTTGCCTACGTCAGATCTAGTTAAATACAAAACTAAACAAACCCAACTTCAAAATGCATTTACTATGTACCTCTAGTGGATTTTTGAGGGTTTTTTTGTTTGGTTTTGTTTTTTGGCTTTTTGAGGCAAGGCCTCGTAGTTCAGGCTGGCCTTGCACTCACTATGTAGCCCTTGCACTCACTATGGCCCCGAACTTGCGGCGATCCTCCTGCCTCAGCCTCCTGGGCGCTGTGATGACATGCAGGTGCCACCACACCTGGCTAAGGAGATTATTTCAACATCCGTGCAGGAGCTCGGAGAACACAGAAGGGGACTTCTGGTAAGTCTGTGACAGCAGAGTAAGACTCCAGCACCGAGCCCACAAGTCTACGGCGGACAGCGGCCCAGGCCCCTTGTGCCGCCGGCCCCAGTGGGAGGACCCGCGCCCGGGCCCCGGCCCCCCATCGCCCGGCTCACCATCTCGATGATCTTGGTCTTGCGGCTCGTCCTCCGGCGCAGGCTGAAGAGGTACTGCACCAGCACCGCCCCCGCCAGCAGGGCGCACACGCCGGCGCTCGCCGCCGCGCCTACCCTCACCGCCGCCGCGCGGTCCATGGGCGGCCTCGTGCGCCCGCGGCCGGAAACCGAGCAGCCCGCCGCTGCAGCTCGCCTCCAGAGCGCGGGAGCCGCGGCCCCAAGGCGGCCCGCCCAGGAAGCCCCGCCCACCCGCGCCTCCGCTTTGTGCAGGCCTCGCTCCACCCGCTGCACACGCAGGCTCCGCCCCCGAAGAGCCCCGCCCCCGACCGCGGCTTACGTCGGGGCTGCCCCAGAAAACCCCGCTACAACGCTGCTCCGCGAGGCCCCGCCCCCAAAAAGCTCCGCCCCCAAGCCTGGTTAGTGCGGGTTTTCCGCAGAGAAACCCCCGCAGGATCGCCGGGGGACGGGAGATCGTGGCTAGCGCCGACGCCCAGGAGCGGAGCGAGACTTCCGCACAGTCGGGGTCTGGGGCACTGCTGCTAGCACCGGAGAAGGAAGTGTTCCTTCTCTGATTAGCTCTCTCTGCTAAAAGCAATAGGCAGTGGTTCAGAGGAGCCCCGTCCAGCAGCAGTCTGATTGCAGCCGCGGCCTACTCCGAAATCGTTTTCGCCTTTCGCGCCTCAGCCGCGCTGAACTGCAACTCCCAGCAGGTTTGGCGCAGGCCCTCTGTTGCTTTGACCTACAGTCCCCAGGCTGCCCCGCGGCACCGCATCTGAGCCGTGCAGTGGCGTCCGCGGTGGCTTGTCGGGACCAGCGGGCGAAGACAACTCCTACGTAGACGTAAAGAGATGTCTTTCCCACGGCCCTGCGCTTGGTGCGCCCGCCTCCTCCATCGCGTCCTCCTTGTGAGTGGCGGGATTTGCTGGGTGTCTCCTGCGGGGCGGGGCGACCAGGTTTGAAGAGGGAGAGGAGGCGGGGATTATTTCCGTCCACCCTCGGGCGGGCGGGTCTCAGCTTGTCCAAGAAATGATTGACATAAAACAGATTAACAAAAGAAACTACAGTTTATCTACTCGTCCATGGAAGTTCCACGAAAATAGACTCAAGAACTGGCTGTCCCTGGTGTGGTGTCCCAATCCCAGCACTCCGGGAGCCGACGCGGGACGATCGCGAGTATTAGCCTAGTATGAGACATTTAGTGACTGAAACGATCTCAAAAAAGAAAAAAGGGCTGAGATATAGCTCAGCGCAAAGACTCTGGGTTCAATCTCTGGTTTTAAAAAAAATCCTGTTACTAAACTCAAAAAAATTTTTAAAAATTCACCAAAAGTATAAAAATTCCTTTTTTTGGTTGCTCCTCTTAATTACTCCTGAAGTGGTATCCTGATCATTATGTAGTTCAGGGTACCCTCAAACTTATGATCCTCCTTCCTTATCCTTCCAAGCACTGGGAATATAGGCACGTGTTACCTCGCAGGGGTGTCCTGCATGACTTCTCCTTTGTAATATCAGTATGGGATCTCAAGGACATAGTGGAAGGTATGGTTGAAGCCCAGGGTCTGGGAGGTGTGACACAGTGGCAAAGGCACTAACAAGGCCACAAAAATCACTTTAGTTGGTAACCTGTGTTCTCTAGGTCCCTACTGTCCTAAGGCCATACCTGGGCCACACCAGAACTGGGAAGGTCAGCCATGCGCATGCATTGCTGCTCTAAAGATAAGGATCAGAAAGGTAATGCCTGAGCACTGACAGCAGGCTGTGGCCGACACTGCACTCTGCTAAGTAAGGTCAGCCACGCTGTGGCTCAGGAAGGACAGATCCCCTCCACCCTTGCTTCCTGGGCTGCCTTGACTCTGCCTCTGCCCAGGTCAGTTATAGCTGCCCCGATGGGCTATGCTCAGCCAGCAGGAGGGGTAGCAGCCAGTGGATGTCCTGTGTCCTTGGACCACCTGAGTCAGTGACTAAGAATCCCAGGGCTCCAGCAGTGAGGTCCAGGCAAGCTGAATACAGTACAGGCACAGGAGGCTTCACTGCCACCAATCACCTCTGTCCCCAGATCAGTGACTGCTGTCAGGTGTCACACAGCAGCATGCCATGTTTGAGATACGAGGATAGCAGTTCACACCACTGAGTCTTAGACGGGGCAGCAGCTGTGTGAACGCGTGTCCCTGAGACGACAGCGTGAAAGATGTCACTGCACACTGTTGACACTGGTAATCCCTGGGGAAGGAGAGTGAGTGCTCATGACCAAAGTGTCCTTAGCTTTTACATCTGGACCGTGTGCCTGGATTCTTCATAAATGACTACGTTTGAAAAATAAATCACAAGCTTTTATTGTCCCTAACATAAGACAGCCAGATCTGAAGCCGTGGGACCGAGCCTCTCCACTAGGGGGCGCACTCTGGGCTCACAAGGCCACGGTGGGCCCTGGTCCAGTTGCTGCCTATGGAGGCTGCAAAGGGGTCTCAGGCACTGAACATGAGGAGCTCTCCTGCGCGACATAGCGGAGGCCTGGCGCTGGAGAACAGCAGAGCGTCCTTCAGTTCGTGGTAAGCGTCCCTACAGACCCGATGTCCCCTCCCGGCCACTGGATCTGCCGCAGTGCTGGGGCTGAGGTGCTCGGCCAGGCGTCCCCTTCACTCCGAGTCTGAACTTTCACTTGGCTTGGAAGACTTCTGCTTCCACTTCTTTTTCTTCTTTTCCTTCTTTCTTTTCTTGTGCTTCTTCTTCTTCTTGTGTTTCTCTCTACCCTCCGAGGACTCAGAGCTGCTCCCGTCCTCCTCTGAGGTGGAGTCTGCCAGGAGCTGTTTCAGCTGCTGGATCCTAGGTGTGCAAGATCGGGCAAAGGACTCTGAGTTTCCACGCCAGTCTCCTCAAATAAGTAAATGACTTACAGTAAGTGCTGGGGGGGGTAGTTGTGTATAACGACCTTACTAATCTTAATACTTACTTTTTTTTTTTTTTTGGTAGTTTTGACACAGGGTTTTGCTATGTAGTTCAGAGCCTGGGCTTGAACTCCCAGCAATCCTGTTGCTAAGGCCTCCCAAGTGCGGAGATTACTGACGTGTATCAACTCTCCTGGCCACACTCACTTCTGACTGTCCTAATATTTCCTACAACCCTTGCAACTGTGACTTTTTTTCTTTTTTTGTTGTGTTGGGGATTGAACTCAGGTCCTTTGCGCTGGGCTATATCCCCACCCCTTCTTTAATTTTAAATTTTTGACTCGGTCTAAGTTGCCCAGTTCTAGTTGGCTGGAACTTTTTATTTTCCTGCCTCAGCCTCCTGGAAGACTGTAATTAGATGCATGCTCCACCACACCTGGCTTGCAACAGTGACTTCTAACAGATGCACTTACTGAAGCTTCTCCACACTGACACTCAAAGTCCCCTCCCTCAAGAGCAGCAACTCCATACAACTGATCTGAGCAACAAAACTTTCCTTCATCGTCTTTTTAATCATGTCTAAGCTTTATAAAAACTCAAGATGCTATAGAGTGTGGAAGTTAAACTAAATCACAGCCAGGTTTGGTGGCATATTCCTGTAATCCCAGGACTCAGGAGGCTGAGGCAGGAGGCTCTGCTCGCATTTACTTTGGGCTACAAAGTGAGCTCAAGGTCAGCCTGAACTATATAGTGAGACCCTATCTCAAAAAGACAGAATGAAACGAAACAAAACAAAACTAAGTCACATGAGGAAGCCAACTTCAGTGTGGGGTCCAGCAGAAGTGTGCCCTCTGCTCGACCTGGCGAGAGGGCACTGGCTATCTGTCCCATGCTGGCCTGCTTGTCCTGACCGCTGCCTGCCGGCCCTCATGCAGCCCCTAGCAATGGGCTCAATCTTCCTGTCCCCACAGCTGGAGTCTGCAGGGCTGGAATCAATCCCTCTATGTGAATATTTGCTCCTGACTATGCAGTTAAGATGTAAGTGGATAACCTCACCTCACGTCCTTCTCATGTCTTTTATTCTCCCGAATGATGTCGTACATGGGATCTTCATGTGCTGTAAGGGTCAGAGAAGGGTATGGTTAGGCTTTATAGACTGTTAGTCAAGTAGGAAATAAATCTATATATGTAACTGAAACTAGTATTTCTTTTTTTTTTTTTTGAAACTAGTATTTTTGTTGTTATTGATCTTGTTTTTGACACTATGCTATCCAGGCTGACCTGGAAGTTGCCGTGTAGTAAAGGCCAGCCTCAAATACAATGCTCCTGTCTCCGCCTCCTGAGTGTGAATTATAGGCATGCACCACTACACCAGGCTAATCCAGTGTTTGATGTTGCTTTATGTTCAATCTATTTTTGCCCTTTTTTTTTTTTTTCGTCTTTTTGAGACAGGGTCTCACTATGCAGTTCAAGCTGAGCTTGAACTCACTTTGTAGTCCAGGCTGGTGTTAAACTCACAAGGATCCTCCTGCCTCAGCCTCTCGAGTGCTGGGATTACAGGCATGAGCCACCATGTCTGGATTTATTTTTGTTGAAGGATGTTAATATAAACTCGTTAACCTACAAAAATAATTCTCTAATTAGAAAACACAGAAAATAATTAAATATGCTTTATGAGGAAATAACTGAGCTGGGAGAGGTCATACACACTTAAAACCCTTCACTTAGAAGGCTGAGGAAGAAAGATCACAAATTCAATGCTAGACTGGGCCACATAATGAGACCCTGTTTCAAAACACCACCGTCAGCACCTCCAAAGAGAAGACCTCCAAATAACTGCATAGAGAGCAGTGCACTTGCTTCTCATTTAAAAGAATTCTCAAGCTGAGAAATACTGGAGTAATTCTCTTTGGTCTACGTGGATAGATGACCGAGGGTGGAAACAATGACTGTGAGAGCAACTGTTTACCCCATAAGCCCCAGCCACGGGTGCACCCAACTGCTCCTCCAAGTTCCCTGGTGAGTTAGAGGCTGGACCTGGTGGCAACAGCCGTCCTAGGAGGGTCTGCTTGGTTTAATAACACCAGTGTACTCTATTATTTCCTCCTCACACCCCGTATGGGAAGCTATATTTTTAGTCTTTTTTAAACCAAATTTTATTTGGAATGGGGTCTGGCCAAGCTGCCTAGGCTGGAACTTCCAATCCTCTTGCTTTGGCTCCCAGACCAGCTGGGACAGCGGACAGTACAGGTGTATGTCACTGTGCTGAGCTAGTCACTTCAAGTGGCTTCAAATGCTTAAATATTAGAACACGTGCATGAGGGATATGTGAAATGTGTAAATTACCTTGATTACAAAAGGGGTACAAGCTTACTGGAGGGACTGGGGATTTAGCTCAGCGGCATAAGCACCTGCTTTGCAAGCAGGTGGTCGTGAGTTCGATCCCTGGTACCGATAAAAAAAAAAAGTATGGAGGACTGGGGGCGTAGCTCGGTTGTATAGCACTGGGCTGGCATGCATGAGGCCCCAGGTTGGCTCCCAAGCACCAGGAAATAAATATAAAAATGCATTTAAAAAGCTGTTCTCTTATCACCAAGGCAGCTGCTGCTAGGCACTGGTAGTTTTCCTGGTGTACTCAGCAGTGACCTCACTTGGAACAACCAGTAACTGCACAGTGCAGGATGGTCTGCAGAAGGGGGCTTTGAAAAGATAAAGTGAGGAAAGGACCAATGGGTTTTACTGTCATCTAAAGAGGAAATACACTTCGAGCTTAAAATAGGAGAGTCAGTAGTCTGGGAGGCTGAGGCAGGAGGACTGCAAGTTCGAGTCCAGCCTGGGCCCTGGTTCAATCCCAATTCTCATGTACACACAGATGCAGCCACAGACGCACAGGCATATGCTAATGCTCACACAAATACTATTTCACAGAAGTGCAGCTGACATCACAGACTGTGTCCGAATCTCAGGGAGCGGGGAGAAGGGAGTGCGCTTGCGTGGTGCCTGCTGGCTCACACCTCTCACCACCTCTGAGGACTGCAAACTCACACCCGGTTCACTCACCACTCTGAACTGTTTTAACTTTTGGTTCTCTTTGATAAAGAAAGGGCATTCTTTGTCACCTGTCCGGGGGCCATACCATTTGCAGCGGCAACCTAAAAAAGAAAGAGGGGCATTTTCTGTAAGATGACAGCTTTACCTTACCAAGATAATGTTTTGGTATTAGTTTTCCTTCATTAGACCCCCGTTCTAAAAGTAAATGTGATGAGTGGATGAAACACAACAGTAAGACCCCAAAACAGGTAATGTGGTTGCATCCCACAGCATCCCTCAATCATACAGCTGCGGCAATAAACCTTGTGTCAAGCATTTCTGAAACCATCTGGTGCCAAGAATGGCAAGAGGGGAATTTACTTTTAGTCTCTCCCTGTATGCATGACAAGTTATTTGTGGAGAGTGAACCAGGGTCTTTCCACTGAGCTATAGCTCATGCCCTTTTTCACTTTTGTATTTGGAGATAATGTAAGTTCCTTAGGCTGTGCTCACACTTGTGATCCTCCTGCCTCAGCCTCCCAGAGTGCTGGATCAAAAGCATGTGCTACCGTGTTTGGCTGTATTTTTTTAGCATACATATTTTCTGTTCATCAAGTTTAAGAACACTTCTGATTCATGAACAGAATGTGATTCTCAGGGGTAAAGGGGTGCAGAGCACATGACTAGCAAGTTCAAGGCCCAGAGTAAAATCTCTAATATCAAAAAGAAATGAACAGGACCAATGGTGGTACATGCCTGTAATCCTAGCACTTTGGCTGGTGAGGCAGAAGAATCGTGATTTCACGACCAGCCTGGGATACAGTGAGACCATGTCTCATAAAAATAAATTGAACATCAAAAAATAATAAAGGCACTACTACAAGAAAGTGTGTCTCAATTTGTGAAAATCATCATACAAATGCCTTGTTTTTGTTTGTTTGTTTTTGAGATGGAGTCTTGCTATGTTCTCCAGGTTTATCTGAATCAAACTCTTGTACTAAAGTAACACACCTGCCTTAGTTTCCTAAGTACTGGGACAACAGGTGTGCATCACTGTGCCTGGCCTTACATCTCTCAAATTTAAGTAAACAAAATCACAAATTCTCTTCCAATGTGAATGCTGGTAGAACTTCAGCATAGCGTGCCCTGCAGAAAGGAAACTGTCCTGTTTAAACAGGTTCACTAGGAGAAGGCCCTGCACAAGGCATACAAGCATCAGGGCAACAAGGGGACACACAGATCTTCCCAGAACTATAACAATGACGGATCTGAGCTTAGGTGTTGCAGTATGGAAAAGAAAGTGGTGTGCAAAGCAGGAAGGATGCGATCCTGCTGTTCCCTCATCTGCTTTTAGGCTCTTAGACACACTGGGCTTTGGGGAAACCATGCAGCTGCATGGGAATGGTGAGCAAAGTGAGCCTGCATGTGGGGAATGGACAGGAGGCCAGGGAAGCAGTCAGGCGCAAGATCGGTCACGTTGGTCTGTGCTGCCAACTGCAGAAAACACAGGAGAGGCAGTGAGGGTTTGCCTTGTGTGCTTTTGTCGGAGGACTGGATGGAGGAAAAAGTGATGGCCAGGACTCCTTGTTGCTTCTCCCTGTCCTTTTCCTACTCCCCTCAGCTTTGGGGCAGACGCCCATACCCCACTCATCTGTTGGGGTATGAGCCCAGCACAGGCTGCCACCGGGACACCCAGAGATGCTGTCTTCCCAGTACTGGCTCCCATACACACTCCACTGCAGTTCAGAGGCGGCGACCCTTGGAAGGTGCCACAGCCAAACCAAGGTGCATATGGGTAATCAGCTGGCAGTGGCACCCCAGTGACAGGAAAGCAGGTCCCCTGGTTACCCGAGGCAGGCCCCACCCACAGCCCTCAGCCTCCGTCTCCTGGGCTTGCCTTCTGCGCCTGTCCTAGCCCCTTTCCTGCCCTTCTCGAGCTTAACAGTGCCCTCGTCATGCATCTGTTATGTGAGACCTGGTCCAGATGCTGCCCCACAGTGTCAGAACCATGGCTCCCAGCACCCTCACTGGTTCCCCACCCTTAAATCTTACAGTCTTACTATCCCCACACAAACAGACCAATGAGGCGGGAGCTCCAGTCCCACCACACTCACACTGCATCACTTTGACCTCCTTCCCCAGCGGCATCCAGAGTCCTTTTGTGAGCGCGTGTGCCAGGAACTCCCGGGCTTGCTCCTTGCCCAGCACATCGGGGATGCAGTCTTCAGGCTTGCTCTCATCTTCCTGAGCGGGGAAAGAGCAGTCAGAAACCTGGGCTAAAGTGGAAGCTCACTGGCTTCTTCCTCCTGGGAACCCGGCCTGCTCCTGGGCTCGTCCAAAGAGAAGAGTGTGGTCCCAGCACTCTGGTAATCTGTGGCATGAGAAAGTTTGATCTCAGCCTGGGCGGATCCGTGAGACAGTTTCAAAATTCTCAAAAAAGGAACTGAGCTTGTAGCTCAGTATAAAGGCCCTGCGTTCAAATCCCAGTACTGGGGTGAGGAATAAAACAACAATGAAAGGTCAAATCATACCTGACAGGAGAAATGAGAAATCAGCATGGTAGGGTGGTGGGGTCACTGGGGAAGCAAGTGTTTGTCCTCCAGATAGAAAAGGCCTGGAGTACCACATCCTCCTGGCCATAGGGCTCTAAGATCAGAAAAGGGTTCGCAACTTTCAAGCTGTGGGACAGATGAGGCATCAGAACAGCCCACCTCTGTGGCATGGAGGTCACATGTCCGGTTAAAACAGCTTACTGCCTTGCCTGCTGCCCCTGAGGTCATGGCCACAGTCACATCATGTGCTCTCTCTGCAATCAAGGCCCTTTGATTTTGTTTTTTACAACTTAAAAAAATTTTTTCTGGGCTGGAGATTTAGCTGAGTGGCACAGGAGCATGTTTGGCAAGACTGATGTTGTGAGTTTGACCCCCTGTACCCCCCAAGTTCTTAGATATTCAATTTATAGTAGAGGAATGATTTGTCGGTGGTACTGGGATTTGAACTCAGAGCCTTTGCACTGAGATAAACACCAAGACTTTAAAATTAAAAAAATTTTTTTTTAGGTTTTGAGACAGGACCTTGCTAAGTTATTAAACTGACCAGGTAGCCAGGCATGGAAGTGCATACCTATAATTCCAGCAGTCGGGAGGCTGAGACAAGGAGGACTGCTGTGAGTTCAAGCCCAGCCTAGACTACAAGTGATTGCAAGGCCGGCCTGGACTGCACAGCAAAACTGTCTCACAAAGACAAAAATAAATAAACTGCTCAGGCTGAGCTCAAATTCGCAATCTTCTTGACTCAGACTCATAGTCTGGAATTGGACATGCAGTACCATGCCCAGCCCTAGGAGATAAGTCTTTTTTTTTTTTTTCTAATTGATAGGTTCCAGACAAGACAGGCTTTTCAGCTTTTACCTGCACTCAGCACCTTTCCATGTAGCAGCACCCCCTCCCCACCCCACACAAAAGGCACAGGCAGGGGTCTCTGTCCATAGGTAGCTTTTGAGCTGAGGACCTTCAAGACCCCAGCATCTTAGGCCGAGTTTCTAGGTAGGTGCCCAAGAAAGCAGGTGCAGAGCCTGCAGAAGACATGGTGCAGGGAGATGCTGGATCTGCTGAGAGCTCAGGGCTGCTGACCCAGTGGGCGCTGAGGCCCCAACATGACAGCACTCAGCACCACCCATCGGGGACTGCAGGACAGAAGCAGGGGTTCATAACAGCAAGTTCAAATTCATGAACCTATTTCTCAGCGAAGCAACTGGGGAAAGCTGAGTCTAGGTGTCAACAATGACCTTGATAAGCCCAGGAGGAGGCTTCTTGTAACTGTAAAATAAACACAAATCCAAACCCATTAGCAGGAACACAGCACACCAAGCTAATGCAAAGCAGTGCTGTACAGCTTTTTAAAAGCAGTACCAGGATGGACCCAGGGCCTTTGCAGTAAGTTACATCCCCAACTTTTTTTCACTTTTTGAGACAGTCTTGCACCACCATGCTTGGCTTGTAAGGCTTCTAATCTGACATTTTAGCAAAGCAAAGCTACCACTGTCTGATCTGAGGCCTAAAGATGACAGCAGATAGCAGAATGCTTCAGTTCCCTGGCCCACACTGGACACAGGGCCTTCTCCTGCCTTACAGGGCTGTGCTGCAAGGGAGGCGGGTACACACCTAGGGCAAATGGTGACCAGAAGTGTGCTGTACAGGTCCATACTTGTATTAAGAGAGCAACCCCAGGCTCTCGGAGCATCCATTCCTGACCGGCGCAGCTCCAATGAACAGGAGACAGGAGACGCTTTTGTGGACGACAGTTAACTGCTAGTTTATTTAGGCGGGCTCTGGTTTATATATTCGGCCGTGACCAATCACAGGCTGCCACAAGGAAGCAGGGCGGGAATGGGATGTAGGCTCCGGCTACCATATCCAGCTGTGGCCAATCAGGAGTTGCCACAGAGTATGGAGTGAGCACGAAGTGCACACGGGTTGGCTAATTTAAAGAGGGACGTAGCGCATTGCGGAAGCTGGCGTGGTCCTTAGTCCCGGGTGGGGTATGGTATGTTGAGCGCCTGCGCCCAACACATTCCAACTCCAGGGATGGCTGCCCAGGCACTGTCAGCTCAGCTCTGAGCCTTACTTTCTAAATACCAAGGAAGCACTTGCTCAGTTCAATACTTCCA
Source organism: Cavia porcellus (assembly GCF_034190915.1). Classification (NCBI taxonomy): domain Eukaryota; kingdom Metazoa; phylum Chordata; class Mammalia; order Rodentia; family Caviidae; genus Cavia; species Cavia porcellus. The sequence continues at coordinate 20,396,001 of NW_026947506.1, forward strand.
AATGGGTCACAGGGACGAAAATATTCAGTGTTTCCTTCTGATTTTCTCTTTGGTGGTTCTGGAGATTGAAATCAATGTTCTCTCCCTGGGTGAACTTTTTAAAGTTTTTTTTTTTTTTTTTTTTTTTTTTTTTAATTTGGAGATGGGGATCTTGCTAAATTGCTCAGGCTGGGCCTTAACTTCCAATCCTCCTGCCTCAGCCTACCAGGTGCTGGAATTACAGGTGTGTATCACCCTGCATTTAATTCTTAAAGATTAAAACAAAAAGTTTGCACTTTTTTTTTGGTACCATGTGAAGCTGTTCTACAAGCTACTGTGAGCAGTAAAATATTAATTTATGTAAGGAGGGAGGCACATCTCAAGTGGATATGGGCGTGGGAAATCATTACTAAAGTTATTTTAAATCATTCTTTGTGCCAAGTGTGATGGCACACACCTGTAATCCCAGCACTAGGCGAGGCTGAGGTAGAAGGGTGCTAAATTCAAACCGAACCTCAGCAACTTTGTAACATCTTATTTTAAAATAAAAAAAAATTATAGAAGAGATGGTCAGTTGGAGGCCCTGGATTTAATCCCGGGTGCCAAAGTGGGGAAAACCATTTTTCTGTGGCGCGATGAGCGGGATTTGAGAAGTCCTCCGTGTCAGCATCCCCTTTCCACATGAGGGCTGCAGGTCAGAGTCTGACGGTAAAAGGACTAGCGAGGGCGAGGACTGCTGGGGTAAATGAGGCAGAAAGGCAATTACACAAAGGTGGACTGCAGGGTGTGTGCCCCTTCCGCCTGCCACCCTTAGTAGAGCTGAGTGGGCACGGAGCAGCTTGCAGAGTCGGGCAGACCCCGGCCAGCTAGGGGGCAGGGGAGACTCAGGACACCCAAACAGGAGACAGAAACAAAACATGGGAAGCATGCAGGCGCTTAGGAGGCTGAGGCAGGGACTCCCGGAGAGCTCAAGGCCAGCCTGGGCTACGCTGACAACTGACTCAAAAAAACCAAGAAACTGCAACGCACGGACAAAAGGCAAGAGTGCCAGCCACGCGGGAGGAGCGCACGTCCTCCCCCGACCAAGAACTCCTTCAAGCCGCCCTCGGGCAGCCCCCGCTGGAGCCTGAATGTGGACGCCAGGCGGCGCACGATGCGGGCGGAGCCACGCAGGCCCGGGCCCCGCCCCCGCGCTCACAAGTGCTCCAGGTGCCGAAGCTCCCGCAGCTGCTGCGCGTCCCGCCGCCGCCGTTTCTATTAACGGCATCGCAGGAGGTCGTGCTCGGGCTCCCGCGGCCGCCGCGCCACCCCCGCCCCTGCGCCGCCGGGCCCTGGCCGAGACGACACCACAGCCCGGAGCCCCTCCGCCGTCGATACTGCGCCGCCGTCGCGTGGCACGTTCTTCCCCGCGGGCGCCCCCTGGCGGAAGACGGCGGGGCCGACTCGGGACCGGATTCTTGGGGGCGGAGCCTGAGGGGTGGGGCGTGACTAGATCGGGAAGGGCGTGGCCATGCTGGGCAGAGGAGGGGCCGATCCAGAGAAGAGGGCGGAGGGGCGCGAAGGGCTGGGTCGGGACGGTGTCTCCCGCTCGGGGGCGGGTTCTGTGGTGCTCTTGACCAAAGGAACAAGACAAGAGCTGCGCCTCACAAAGATAAGTATTGATAGGATTCAACCATTATCAGGAAAGCTAGCCTCTTGGCTACCAAGGGAAAGCCTATGCAAACCTCCAAGTAGCTTGCTTTGTTGATTTAAAAAGATCACTGGTTTTAAAAAGATCACATGTTCTTGGGGCCTAGCAGTGCAGTTCGGTGGTCGCTGGCCCCAATGAAGGAAGAAACAAAGGACAAATATCACCCCTGATAATTTGGAGGTCTCACGCTGGACAGTGCACAATCAGCTCCTTGTGATACTGCAATAGCAGTCACCCAGGTGCTGATTGTAGCCAGGATTGCTCCTGTTGGGGACTTGGTCTCCCTGGCCAGAGCTGGCTCAGCAGAAAGGCAAGATCTCTGTCCCGCTGTGCCAGCCCCTTCTGCCACCTGTGCTCACATGGACAGCTGACCGCTGGAGGGTCTCTGTCCATAGTGAGTTCAAGGCCAGCCTGAATTACGTAGCGGGACCCTGCCTCGGAAAAAAAATTCTTTTTTGTCCTGTGAATTATGGTAAAAGGTAACTTGAGATCTGTGTGCTGCGTTTTAGATGATGGCACATATATATGCTTACTACATTTAGTTTTGTTTGGGGCTGGGTGCTGGCTGTGGTCCCTGTGCCCTAACGTGGACAGGTGTAAGAATCTAACTTGGTTGGTGGCCCACTCTGCTCTGGGATGTCTTAGTCCCCTATGGGGCTGGTTGGGCCCAGCTGCTCCAGGGCGGGCTCATCAGCACGTCTAGTGGAGTGATAGAAGTAACTTGACATTCCTGTCACATTTTGCAGGTGTCTACAGGGTTCCTCCCTAGGAAGTCGTCCCACAGTGCTTAGTGGGCTTCCCCAAGGCTCAAGCACCTTTCTAGTTATTTATGGGAGATGGAACCCAGGCCCTAGTGCGTGCCATGCAAGTGCTCTACCACTGAGCTAAACTCGTCCCCTCTTTTCAAATTTTGATAGTCTTGCTATGCTGCCCAGGTGGCCTAGATCTTTATCCTCCTCTCTCAGCCTTCTGAATACTGGGTTTATGAGCATGTTCTGCCACACCTGGGTAACATTTGTTTCTTTAACATTACAGGATAAATTATCAATTTAAGATAATTTTCAGCCAGACATAATGGCATGTGCATGGAATCCCAAGACTCAGGAGGCTGAGGCTGGAGGACACTTGAGCCTGAGTTGAAGATCAGCTTGGGCAACAGAGCATGATTTCATCTCAGAATCCAAACTTTTTCATGAATTATTCCCATACCAGTCTATTGATAATACATGAACAATGTATAAAAACTGGAAAACAAAAAATATTTGCACTGTAAATATTTATTGCAATATTTTCCATATTTTTATAGATGATAACTAATGGCATATAGTGTTCTAAAATTTTTTGACCTCTATGTGTACAAGATTTGATGAAAATAAATATACCTTATCTTTAATTTTAAAGTGTCACTGTAGTGGATTCAGAAAATGCACACAGGCTGATTTGTCATTCAGTTTTTTTTTACTTGATAGGACCTGCTGACAACTTTTAGAATCCTTAAAAGGTAGGACCTTCACTGTGGTTTTTATTTACATTTTCCTATGCTTAGATATGTTGAGCATTTTGCTTTGTGCTTATGGGCAATTTATATATTTTCTTTGGAGAAAAGTCTTTTCTAATTACTCATTTTTGAATTATGTTATTTGTGCAGTGTATGACTGGGGATGTGCAGAGGATGTAAAAGATAGAGACTTAGTTCAATCACCAAGAACCCAGAGGGGCTGCTGCTGCAATTTGTTTTTCTTTTTTTTATGTGCTGCTTCTTCAGCTTAAGAGACCCTCAGGGAAACAGCCCTGACTTGAGACTTCTGCAGTTATTTATTGTAACTCAAGAACATGAGAACCAAGAGGTAAAAGCACTTGGAATGTTTTTGTTAGAGGTTTTGGTCAGGGGACAGGGAAAGAATGGGATGGTTTGTCGCAGTCTTATGGAAGGGACACAATGACCAAAGCAAATATCTGAGAATAACTGCTTTTAATGCTGCTGACTGTTGCCCTGCAGCTTCTGCTCTACACTCCAACCATGCATGCCAGGAGGCCTGCACTGTTGTCCAGAAAGTCTCTTCCTTTCCCACATTCACTTCAAACACTCCTTTGGGTAGAGTCTCCCACATGGTGAGTATAAGAATTGTGTATATAGTCTGGATATTAATACCGTGTGAAGTATATGATTTGCAAATGTGTTCTCTCAACATTGTAACAACATGAAGTCTTCTAAGCCATGCACTTGGGATGCCTTTCCATTATTTATATCTTAGTTTCTTTGAACCATGCTTTGTAGATTCCAGTGCACAACTTTTGTACTTTTTTGGTTAATTATGGAATACAGTATTTTATTCCTTTTGATGCTTTTGTTAAAAGAAATTGTTTTCTTAATTTCCTTTTGCTAGTATAAATAAATAAATTTTTGTGTATCAATTTGTTTAACTTCTAACAGTATATAAATGCATACACACAGCTTATCCAGGTTGAAATGTAGGTTGAAAACAAAAATTTTGTTATTCTATTTTGAGTGCTTCATATAGGACATGAGAATCTATGCACATTGGGAACTTTCAAATATGGTTTGTTAGCTTTCTGTTGCTCTGACAAAATCCCTGAGAGCAACACCTTAAAGGAGGAAAGTTATTTTGACTCCCATTTTCAGAGGTTTAGTCCATAGACTGCTGGCTCCATTATGCTGGGCCTGGGCCAAGGCAAAGAGCATCATGGAAGAAGTGGGCAGAGTGGAGCAAAGTCCCTTGTAGAAGCCAGGATAAGAGGGAGAGAGGAAGAGCCTGTGTGGTGAGCTGCTTTTGCTTTTGCTCCATGTGGGCCCCTGCCATGACCAGTGCGGCCCTTAAGGTTTACAAGGAGGACAGCAAAAGGATAAGAAAATAAAGAGACAAAAGCTAGTGTCAGGTGGAGTTCTCTTTCTCCGGGGGGAAGGAAAGGAACTGCCTTATCACTGTAGGGGAATTTATTTGTACATAAAGCAACTTCATGTCACATGACATCCTCTACTCCAGTAATCTGCATGTATGGCAACCTAAGGGCCACGTGTTTTGGGGCTCAGAGTTTCTGTTTTCTGCGGCTTGTCCTGGTTGATCTTTGTTCTCAGATCCGGCTGGCCAGCTCCTGCACGTGTGATCAATTTCCAGCTTCAAAGCTCCCAACAGCCCTCAGCATACCAGACCATGCCAACATGCAAAGCAGGCTCCCTTCAAATTACTGTTCCGGATACCAGTAGTCTCTGGACACACCCAGAAAAGGAGTACTTTACTAATTTTCTAGGCATTGTCTTAATCCAACCAGGTTGACACATAGCAATTTTTTAAAAGTTATGTTTATTTACTATATTATTAGAGCATTTATTTGATACAAAATAAAAATTTCCCTGTTTCTCAACCTTTTATCATGTATAAACTTTAATATTTCTTCTAATTTTACTTGCTTTTAAAGAATAAATGTGGTGAAATCTCTTTGCCTAATGCTTCATATTAGAATTCAAATATTTCTCAACCCATTCACATTCTGCTATTTGATCTTTGACAGTGGGGCCAAAAAATACACTGAGGGAAAGACAGCATCTTTAATAAATGGTGCTGGGAAAACTGGCTACCCACAGGTAGAAGATTGAGTCCCAACCTCTATCTCTTATAATGCATTAAACTAAAATCAAAATGAATTAAAGATCTGAATGTTAAAACAATCTGTCGGAAGATAAAGCTCTTGAAGTCATAGATATAGGCAAGGATTTTCTGAACAGAAGCTTGGTCATATGAGATAGTAGCTCCAAGAATCAACAAATGGGATCATATCAAATTAAAAAACTTGCATGGCAAAAGAAATAACAAACAGGAGGAAAAGAAAACTTACATAATAGAATAAAACTTTGTTAGCTGTTCCTCAGACAGAAGGCATATTTAGAAAATATAAAGAATTTCAAAAAATTAGATCATCCAAAATAAAAGACCCAGTCAAAAAATGGGTAAGTGAAATTAACAGACATTTTGTATAAGTACAAATGGCGAATAAATACATAAAGATATGTTCAGTGTGCAAATCAAATAAACAGACTCCATCTTACTCCAGAAAGAATGAGCATAATCAAACCAAATAATGGCAAATGCTTGCAAGGGTGCAGGAGAAAAGAGCTGTTATGTGTCCTGGATGGTAATGTAAAGTAGTACAACAACTATGGAAACCCTCAAAAAACTAAAACTAGAGATTCAGTTGAATCCAGCTATTGCTCTTCTAGATATCTCTCTGAAAGAGTTAAATACATCATATTGCAGTGATACATGCATATCCATGTTTATGGTAGTACAATACATAACTAAATCTTGGAAGCTGCCTGTATGTCCATTAATAGAGGAATGGGTAAATAAAATGTATCTGTACACAATGAAGTCCTACTCTACTGTAAAGAAAGATTGAGTTATTTGTAGGAAAATTGATGCACGCTGAAGCCATAATATTAAGTGAAATACATCACACACATGCTTAAACATCACATAGTTTCCCTTATATGAGAAACCAAAGTTGTAAATAAAGAGCAAAATAAAAGATACATAAAAGGATGTAGGAAGATAGGTCTTTCTCAAATGAGAAGGGGATCAAGAGAGGAGAGAGTGGGAGAGAGGAGATGGGAAGAGGATGAAAAAGGTAATGAAGATGCGCTACATACCTGTACCAACTCCCCACAAGACATGTAAACAGTATGTACTGAAACATGTTTAATTAAAAAATGGAAAAGAAATATAAAATGACAGCAATTGCCTAGAAAATAAATAGCTTTCACAAAGCACTTAACTATAGGTTTCTTAGTTTTGGGATACAGTGGTATGGGTATATTATTAATTTTTTAAATTTTGAATTTTCCGCTAAAGTTGTATAGAACTATAATTGAAATGAATAAAATTATGAAAAAAATTGCTCTAGAAGATTTAAAATAAAATGTGGCTCAGTTATAGTTAACATAATTGTGAAGTTCTAAGAGTTTTGCCACCATCTTTGGGAAAAATTGATTCAGAGAGATGAGAGACAAATGTGCTGATGCTGATTCCAACTCCTTGTGCTCAAAAAAGGGGCAAAACCCTGGTACAAGACACTGTGAAGCAGCATACGTGAAGCCCCGTCTTTCATGCAGATTTGCCATTAAATGAAAATATTATTTTAAATGATTAAATTATAAGTGGAAAAATTTGTACATTTTCAAAATTGTGTCTACTGAATTACTTTTATCTACCTTGATCCATATAACCAGGATAGATGTAGATGCAACTTAAATTTTTACCTGTTTATTTGTGCTAAGTTAAAACATTGAAATTTTATAGTCAAATCATCTGAATCAATTAAAACCAATTCACTATTATTTGGGAAACTAAATACTAGTCACAGCAAACATCTTAGTTACTATATTTTGATACATGAGATAGGCAATTTATTTTAGTGGTATTGGGGATTAAACCCAAGGCTTTTGAACTGTGAGCTACACCCTTTTTTTATTTATTGTTTTGAGACAGTGTCATTCAGGTTGGGCTCAGACTTGAAGTCCTCCTGCCTCAATCTTCCAGGATGGTGGGATTATAGTTGTGTATCACAGTGTCTGTTCAGTTTATTCTTGTGTGTGTGTGTGTGTGTGTGTGTGTGTGTGTACCAGAGTTTGAACTCATGACCTTGCGTTTGTCAGGCAGGTACTTGTGCTGCTGAGCTAAAGCCCCTTGCCCCTGTTCACTTATGCTTACTTATTCTTATGTGAGGGTATAGTGTTTGGGCACAGCTATAAAATAGCAAACTTACAGATTTTATAGCAAAGATTAAAAATCAATTAATAGTCTGCGACTATGTTCCTGCTGCTTGTCAGCTGGTTAACCTGCTAACTTCACGTAGCCTTGACTGTCTGCATCCCAACTGCTTCTCCCAGGTAATACTAGGTCAACTTGACTATATCCAGTTGCAAGCTTGTGTTTTTCCTTACCTAGAAAGATATATATTGTTTCCAACTTGCTTCAAGGACTTTATGTTTGGGACAGACTGGCCCAGTCAAGGACATGTTTAAGTCTACTTGCTCTGCTCAGTCCCTCTCTCCTCATTCCCAGGAATATATATAGAACCTGTTTGCTTGACAACATATGACTTAGTTCATGTAATAACCTTCCATCAGCCTTGTGTTTTCTACTACTAACTGTATTTAAACTGAACTCTAAGCTGACTCATAGATGGTGATTTGGAACTGATTCCCACCATCTCACTAGCATACTAAACAATTGCCTTCTAACCTCTGGGTTCAAAGAGTATTCCATTCGGTTTGATACTGGTTTTTCTGCAAAGAGTATTCCATTTGGTTTGATATTGGTATTTCTCTTTTGTTGGCCTGGAAGACACCTTGCTGACCACTTACATCACTGGTGTGGGTGCTGGACACTCCTGGGGTCCACCCCCCAATCTGTAACAAGAAGGTGCACCCTCTGAATCTTTTCTCAGTCTCCTCAGCAGTCCAGGGGAGGAGCCCCTTTGTGACAGCAGAGACCTCATTGGCCCTGGAGGATTTGGGACAGATAAAGTAGACCTGTCCTGGGTTTCCCCTGACCCCAGTTAGCCTGTTAGCCTATTTGAGTGCCATTCCCTCTGTGGATATAGGACGACCTGGTCACTCCTTGACAGTCTCATCTGTCATCTGTTCCTGTTCCAGTTTCAGAGTAGTCAGCTCCAGTTTCTTTTCCAGCTAAATTTCACCCTTGGGTCTGGGGGGCCAGAATGCATTAATTTATGTGTGCCTGTGTATGAATGTGAATGGATGACTCCTGGTTTGGACTGTAGTGAGCCCCAACAATCCCCTGGTTCCATGTGTGTGCCTATCAGGAAAAAAAAAACTCCCAGAGAGTCAAAATTACAGTAATGATCCAAAGCAGGAGGGGCCAAAAATCCCTTGCCAGGATTAAAACTGGGAAAAAGAAAATATACAAATATATATACATATATGTGTGTGTGTGTAAAATGAAGTAAGGGAGTCCAAAGTCATCTAGACTCAGCTGGGAGCTGAAAAAAAGTAGTTTAATCATTCAATCATTTTCTTTAATAAAACAAAAGTAACTGAAAAAAGTGATTGGCAGTATAATGGGTAAAGACATGAAAAAGTTGTTTAGCTTTAATACATCAGAATATACAGAAGGGGTGATGCAGATAGACTAATAAAAAGAGAGGAAAAACTGCAGAATACCTGAAAAGCCAGCTGGCTTGATGGCTAAGCTATAAGACAGACACAAGGCCAAGAGTCTTAGGCCTAGCTGTGCAAGCCAAGATTAAAGGGATAGAACAGGAACTGTCCTTTCATTTCCAAGCGAGCAAGGAAGCAAGACAGAGCCCCAGCTCTCCTCCCAGCTTTGGGAGTCCCAAGGACAACCCTTGCTTGACCTCATGAGCCTAAGGAAGTTTTACAGGAGAAATTAAATTACAAATTTTAATAAGTTGGTACTTGTACTTTAGGTTTCCAGTTTGAGTTGATGTGCATAAAGCATTTCATGTACATTTAAAAGTTTTGAATTTACAGAGACAACCTACTCTGAACCTTTTGTTTTAAAATAAAAGCACTGATTCAAGGTTACTTAGGGGCTTTTTGGCAGTTGGTCAAGTTTACTATCTTAGGAAAAAAAGGGATACTTTAAAATTCAAGAGGTTACAGTCATGTTTGCTGTACAAGGGCTTGGGAAGTAGGAGAGGAAAAATATTAAGGCTATCAATGTAAGAGCTAAACTTTTTGTATGAGAGGATTATGTATGATGAAAGTCTTGTACTGCTAAAGAGATAAGAGAAATAATGAAAGGACTAGAAAGCTTCCATATATTGAAGAAAGCTTAAGGAAGTAGTTTATTAAATGAAAAGTATATGTATGGTCACTTATTAACTTGGCAGAGCTTGTTCCTTCTAAAACCCCATGAGGGAAATTGTCATATCAACGTGTTATTTTCAGTCAAATAATGGCTTTTTAAAAACTTATGTGATGGATATGCTGTGTGTTACTCTATTTAATACTAAGATGGATATTTAAATGTGGTAAAAATAATACCATGATTGGCATGCTGAAGTATTATGTGTGGTTTTTTTTTTTCTTTTGGTACCGGGATCAGACTCACAACTGTGCGCTTGCAAGGCAGGCGCTTATGCTGCTGAGCTAAATCTCCGGCCCTTTTGTAAGCTTTTGATCTTAGATTTTCTTTGTAAAACTGTGTAACTGCTATCTGGTAACATTCTGCAGGGATTCAACTACTAGGAAAAATATACTTGATAAGTAATAACAGTCTTTTTGCTATACTATACATTTCAAAGTGCTTGATATTTAGTTAAAATTATAATATTTAAACCCACTGCAATGATAACTAAAATTTAGAGACTAAAACTAGAAAGGTGACTAAGAAAAATGAAAAATGCCCCTCCCCAGTCAATATACTTCAGTTTGTTAGTTTCCCAAGTAATAATTTCTATTCCAGATTTGATGGATCTTGTCTCTTAAAAATGGCTGGTCACTGTGATACGTAGTTGGTCACTATGATGGTAGATTGTCAAACTCCTAAAATATACCTCTCCTCCTGTAAAGCCAGATCAAGATCTTCAAGCTATCAATGCTGCTGTGATTGCCGTCAGCCTTTTGGCTCCTATGTGCTTATTCAGACTGTTAGTCCCTGGTAGAGGCCAGTCTCCTGCCTAAAACACTGGACTCAGTGTCAAGAGAATGGCCTCACTGTTTGAAAACACTTACTTCAACCATATTCTTAATCAAGGAGGCAAACAAATTGATTGGGATTACACTATAAGACAAACGGTCCTGTGGTAACTATGAAAACAGTGCCCAAAGGTGAGGGAAAACCCTGGGGAATGACAGACCAGAACCTTGGCCTCATAGGACCACCTCTAACCACCTTCTTGGAAACTTTAAAGGCCTTGAAGGACTGCGAAACAGAGGCTAGGGATATGTTACAAGCTTTAAAAGCAAAACAGAAAGTGGATGAAACAGTGCCTCGGTGACTGCTCTGGCTACAGAATGATGGGACTGATAACATGCAGTTAAGCCCACAGGAGATGTCTCGAAGAGCCAACACAGTGAGCACACACCTTCTGAGGTTAGTTCTGCAGGATGTGCAGGTGAAAGCCCCAGAAGCAGTCTGATCCTGAACCAGAACAACACCAGAAAGACAAGGGAGCGACCAGAACACATACCTGAGGATATTAAGTCCAACAGCCCATGTGAAGCACTGCCCGTGGCCTACATCCAGCATAGAAAGTGGGCTGACCATATTCCCCATCTTTCAGTGGGAAGAAGTATACGCCTTGGCTTGAACGGGAACCATAATCTGAGGGGACTGCACTGCGAGGCCCTTTGGTGCAGGGAAGACACCTCAGAAACACATAGACCTCAAAACTAGGTGTCATGGTGTATGTTTGTGTCCCCCAGGCCTCATGAGTTTGAATTGTGCATTTGTTATTCATTCATTGTATAGTGCTTGGATTGATGGTGTTAGTGCTACATCCACTTAGGGGTGGAGCCAGGATGTGATGTAATGGCAGAAAAAAGGTGTCTTTTTCTCTTTGCTGGTTCGAGTTTGCTGTTTGCAGCTGCCATGAAAGGCAGCCCAGCCATGCCCTCCTGCCTGGATTGTGAGCGTGGATTGAAACCTCCAAAAACTGTAAGAAATAAACCTTTCTTTTCCCAACTTTGGGCTTCAGGTATTTTGTCTCAGCAACGAGTAAAAAGTAACCAAGACAGTAGGTACTGAAAATCATGACTGCCTGCATCCCAAGATTCCAAATCTTTTTTTTTTTTTTTTTTTTTTTTTGTCTTTTTCGTTTTTACCGGTACCGGGGATCGAACTCATGACTGCCTGCTTGCAAGGCAAGATTCCAAATCTTGGAAAGACACCATGCACCAATAATGCAGGAGTGTTTTTCTTTGACTCAACCCTCTGTTGATTTTTCTATTTTGTATTATTTTTTATCTTCCCTTCATTGGGTTTTGGGGACTTTAGAAATCCCACCGCCCTCAGTGTTTGCTCTTCTCATGCTTTCTTTTTTCTTTTTCTCATTTCCCTTCAACTTTTTATTTTCTATGTCCTGCATTTGTTCTCTGTTTATCTTTTCATTCTATTTCTTATCTATTCATTTTCAACAAGTATTAACTTGTATTACTATTATTTTCCTTATATTCCTTGAAAACTCCATTTATCTTTTGTCCCCTCTTTCCCATAACTCATTATTTTTCAAATTTTGTTTGTTCTCTTGTGCCCCAATCACTGCACCTTTGCTACTATAACTACTCAACTTTATGAATCTTTAAATACTTAAAATTCCACTATTGCTATTGAATACTGTGCTATTGTTCATAGAGATAAAGTTGTTCCATTTAGTAGATACATACTCAAGGTCAATGGTAGACTAATATTTGGGTTTTTTAAGTGTTTATGCTGTAATTATAGATATCTTTTCTATGGACAATGTTAATATGTCATTAACCCTTAGAGTTTGTCAATATTCAGTTTGTATTGGATAATATAATTGATGATTTTGTTACTGTACCAAAGTGGCATAACAGTTGTTATTAATTGGTTTTCTTCAAATGCTAACATCTGGATTGCTTCAGAGTCATTAGCAATACTGTAGCCCACCAATGGAAAACTGTACTGGACCAATTATGATGCAAACTTCCACATCAAGGACACAGAGGTGGTTGGATCCCTAGACAGAGAGATTCAAAAGTCAGTATTTGGCAATGCCCACAGGACACTATTCAGGAGAAGATATTAACTAGAGAGTTCCATACCAAAAACAAAGCTTTCCATTAAAATTAACCCTTAGGCCTCAGCACAGAAAAACAAACAAATAAACAAAAAATAGAAACATGAGATGAACCAACAATATCCCTCCAGAAATTTTTAATTCCCCCAAAGCAGATCCATGAGATTTCTCAGGGAAGAAGACCAAAAGCTACGTATCAGAATTACCTGAACTGATATTAGGGAAGAAAACAAAATACATCAGTAAGGCATTTGGCAAGCTCAAGGAGATACAAGTAATTATACAGTGGGTCAGTGAAACAAAATCATCAGGAAGTGTAAAGAGGACACTAACAGAAAGATGAACTAATCTAAATGATGCAGAATATGCATACAGAACATAGAAAAGACTCCACAAAAGGGCTCCAAAGAGCAATTCGGATTAAAATTTTTATTGAAAGTAGGCAGTACAAATGACCAGTATGAGGACAGCCTGTCAGAACTAGAAGACAACAGGATTGTCAATAACCAGTTAATGAATAATACCTTAAAAAAGACATTAAAAATTGGACCCAACAATGAATAGGAGATGCAAACAAGAGAAAAGTTAATTGAAATTAGTCAAAAATCAGAAGACAGCACAAATGGCATAAAAAGCCTGTTTACTGAAATATAGCAGAGAAGTTTCCAAACAGGGAAAATTAACTTGATAAATGGAAAACTGAGTCATATGGAATAACAAATAGTCACAATTATAGAAAAGGTACCTCTGCACAACAAATCACCATCAAAGCCCCAGAATTCCAACAAGAGAACAGAATCTTAATAGCTGTTAAAGAAAACAACAAATCATTTATCAACAAAGACCCATTAGAGTTATGGTAGCCATCCCAACAAAGAACTCCTAGCCAGGGGCCTGGGGATTCAGCTCAGCTGCATAAGTACCTGCCTTGCGAGCAGGCGGTCGTGAGTTCAATCCCTGGTACTAATAAAAATGAAAAAGACAAAAAAACAAAAACAAAACAAAACAAAAAAACCTCTTAGTCAGGAGAACTAAGGGTGAAATGTTTCAGGCCCTAAAAGAAAATAAGTTTCAACTTATATTGACATATCCCATAAAACTATATTTCAAAATTCATGGAGTAATAAGATACTTTCATGATGAAGAGTACATAAAGAACTAGCTAAATGATGTCCTTCAAGGTTCTAAATGAGAACAATACAAACCCAAAGGAAGTACAAGGAAGTCAATTTTAAAGATTAGAGCAAAAATCAATGAAATTGAGAAAAAAATACAAAGAATTAATCTAAAAATTGGTTCTTCAAAAGCAGGAAAACAAAGCAGACAAAGATCTAGCCAATTTGACCTTTAAAATTGAAAAAAAAAGGGTAAAAAGACCCACTTCATTGCCATTAGAAATAAAAAAGGTGAAATCACAATTGATACTGCTAAAATAAAAAATATCACGAACTTCTTTGTTGTTTTGTATGCAAAAATTCAAGAATTCAGAAGAAATGCATAGATTACTGAACCAACCAGATTTAACTACCCTGAATATTCCAATAACAGGCAATAAAACTGAGGTAGTAATAAAAATTCCTCACCTAAGAAAAAGCCTTATTCATGTGGATTCACTGCTAAATTCTACAAAAAGCCTTAGGGAAGTTTTAACACCAATATTCCTGAAAGTTTTAAATAAAATTGGTAGGGAAGGAGCACTTCCAAAGTCCTTCCTGGAAGCTATTATACCCCAATTCCAAAACAGACAAGGATGGAACTAAAAAAGAGACCTATAGATCAATCTCTTTGATGATTATAGATGCAAAAATCTTCAGCAAGATACTGACAATGGAATCCAACAAAATATAAAAAAGATCATATATCATTAGAAATTAGACTTCACATCAAAGGTACAAGGATAGTTCAACATATTCAGATCAATAGATGTAACACATCACATAAACAGAAGCAAAGACAAAAATCACTTGATCATTTCAATAAATGTAGTAAAAAGCACTGATAGAATTTAACATTTTTCATGGTAAAAATACTGAAAAAAATCCACAGCCTAGAGAATTTGTTCCTTAGAGTTAGGTTCAGATTGCTCAGTGATCTAGGCATTTGACCCTTACAGCCAAGAGAGAGTGAACCTGCTAGCAGCAAACATGGCATCAACCATGTGGTAGTGGTTTTAGGTGCAGGCAAAATGAAAGACTTGTGGAGCCAGAAAGGCTTCCATGCAGATTTCAGAGGCCAGGCAGTGTTCCTTTGAAAGGGCAGTGTGTGATGGAGTGAGTATGAAGACAAAAGGGTAGCAGTGGAGACATCAGAAGTTTGGAGAAGCCAGGAATGTGAATCACCTGAGGAAAACTGCAAGGAGAGTGCAGAGATGACACAAGAGAGATGCCATTGGAGCTGCAATCACCAGAAGTGCCATAGAGGAGGAGTCACCCAAACCCTTTGGAATTAAGTCTTGCCACAGATTGTCTCTAATGCTGCACATGGAACTATAGGACTTACAGTTGGCCCTGCTGGATTTTGGACTTGATCCCATTCCTTTGTATATCCCTATTTGTAAATTCTGGAATGGAAATGTCTACCTTGTGACATTGAAAGTTGGAAGTGTTTAACTTGTTTTCATTTTTACGGGGCTCACAGCTAAGTTTGCTTTAAATCTCAGAGGTGACTTGGGGCTTGGATTTCTCAAGAATGCCAAAAGTGTTAGGACTTTGGCAACTCTTGGAAATGCACTAAATGCTTTTTGGATAAAGGAATATATATGAGTATTTGGGGGCCCAGAGTTGGGACGTTGTGGTTTGTATGTAGATGTCCCCTCAAAGTCTGATTCAGTCATGGGGGCCAGTCTTTCCAGAAGTGGCTGAATCCGGAGGGTTTGATTGATACATAGTGCTATGCTGAGATTCAGAGAGCCAGGGTTAAAGCTGGGTGATTGCAGGATCAATCCACTAATTGGATTGGTGCTGCCCTAACTCTGATAGACTGGATACAAAGTAAGGAATGAAAAGAGGTTTGTCTCTCTCTTTCTTGTTGCTTTTGCTGTCTTCCACCACTCTTGCCCCTCTGCTCTGTGCTACCCCGCCTTGAAGTCAGCCAATTGTAGACTGAAACCTCTAAAAACTAAATAAAACTTTAACATAAATAAATAAATGAATAAATAAACATGGACCTTGTCACAATGTGATAAAAACGCTTTATGACAAACCTGTTGCCAGTGTCATATTAAATGGAGTAAAACTGAAAACTGTCCCTGTAAATCAGAAAAAGAATGAGGGTGTATAATACCACTCCTGTTCAACATAGTACCTGAAACATTAGCAAGAGCAATTATGCAAGAAAAAGAAATAAAAAGGATATGTACAGTAAAGAAAGAAATCAAATTCTGCTTACTTGCAGATGACATGACCTTCCATCAAAAAACTCTTAGAATTAATAGAACACCCCCCCCAAAAAGTCCACCAAAAAATTAATAGAAGACCTCAAAATATCCACCAAAATACTCTTAAAATAAACAAACTCAGTAATATAGCAGGCTATAAAACACAAAAGTCAATATTGAGTATTATTCCTGTAAACTTATACTAATCCTGCTGAAAAAGAAATTATGAAAAATATACTATTTGAGGCGGCTGGAGGTTTAGCTCAGCGGCATAAGTGCCTGCCTTGCAAGCAGGCAGTCATGAGTTTGATCCCCGTTAGCGATTTGGGAAAAGAAAAAAGACAAAAAAAAAAATACTATTTAGAAAGTCAGAGACAAAACATTAGTAACTAACCTTTGGAAGTGAAAGAAAGCTACAGCACTCTGAAAAAGTAATCAAAGAGGATATCAGAAAATGTAAATATTTCTGGATCTCCTATTTATGGATACGTGGAATCAGTATATTCACAATGATCATGCTTCCAAAATACATGTACAGAATTAATGCAATCCTACTCAAAATTCCAGCAGGATTCTTCACAAAACTGGGGAAAACAATTCAACAAATCCATATTGAACCAGCATATACCTAGAGTAGCAAAACCAATCCTTGGTACTGAGAGTGAACCTGGTGGCACTACAATCTCAGTCTTGAGTTGTATTACAGTTACTGTGGGGAAACAGCAGAGCATTGACACAAAAACAGACATGAGGGTCACTGGAACAGAATAGAGGATACAGAAACAATACCAAGCACCTTTAACTATTTGATCTTTGACAAAGCAACCAAAAATGTACACTGTGTGAAATATATCCTTTTTAATAAATACCGGTAGGAATACTGGCTATCCACATGCAAAAGACTGAACATAGACCCCTGTACTAAAATAAAGTCAAAATGGATCAAAGAATTTAATGTTAAAGAGAAAAAGTTAAACTCCTGAAAGATAAAATGGGGGAACACTATTGAAATAACAGGCATATGCAGGGGCTTTCTAAACAGAATTTTCTAAACTATTTTGTTGCACACAAAATAGTTGTTATCATCAACAGGAGTCATATAAAATTAAAAAGCTTCTGCATAGCAAAAGAAACAACCAATAGTGAAAAGACAACCTGCATAGTGGGATAAAACTTTTGACATTCATAACTAGAATATTTAAAGACCTCAAAAAAATTGATTCCCCAAAATAAGAGTGATTTAAAAAATGAACAAGTGGGGCTGGGGATTTAGCTCAGTGGCATAAGCGCCTGCCTTGCAAGCAGGGAGTCGTGAGTTCGATCCCCGGTACTGATAAAAAGGAAAAAGACCAAAAAAAAAAAAATTAAATAAATAAAATAAAAAATGGACAAGTGAGACAGACCCATATATCACAGAAGGAGAAAAAGTTGCCAATAAATATATGGCCAATAAATACATAAATACATGTTGGCCATTAGAAAGACACAACCAAAACAACACTGAGGCTCCACCTTACCCCAGAAAGAATGGCTATTATGAACAAATCAAATAATAAGGAATACTGGTATGGATGCTGAAAAAGAGAAACCTTATAGATTGTTAGTGGAAATGTAAACTCTTATAACCACTGTTTGAAATCAGTGTGGACATTGCTAAAAAACAACAAAAAGCAAAAAAAAAAAAAAAAAAACCCCACCAAACCCTGAAATTTGATATTCCATTTAACCCAGTTATTTCCTTTTTAGATGTTTTCCTGAGTTAAATATATCATATGCAGTGATACACACATTACCCATGTTTGTACCAACACAACTTATGATAGCTAAGTCTTGAAAGCAGCCTGTATGTCCATTAATGGATAGATAAAGACAATGTGGTTTTTAACTCGATTGCACAGGAATTATCTCCAAATATCAACAACTGTGATTTCATCATATTAAAAAACTGTAGCACAGCAAATGAAATCACCAAAAAGTACAAAGACAATGCACAGAACAGGAAAAAAATTTTGCCTGCTATTCTTCAGACAAGGGACTTGAATATAGCACATATAAAGAACTGAAAAAAATTCAAAGACCTTTTCACATATGGGCATCTGAGATGAATGAACATTTTCCAAAAGTAAAAATGGTAAATAAATATATGAAAAAATTTTCAACATCACTGATCATTCCAGAAATGCAAATTAATATAATACTGAGATATCATGTCACAGCTAAAATAAAAAACTGTTAGGGCTGTGAAGTAAAATTAACATTTTTCCACCTTTGATGGGTGTGTAGGCTGGTGGAACCATGGTGGAAATCAGTTTGGAGATTACTCACTAGGTAGGCACTTATGCAACTGAGGTAAATCCCAGGCAGTGGAGATTACTCAAACCGGTACGATTAGAGGTCCAGTTGGACCCAGTTATTCCTGCTCTGGGTATCTTCCCAGAACAATTAAATGCAGCAGACCACAGAGATACACTATAAGCCCATGCTTATAGTGGCACAGACTGTATTAGCCAATCTTGAAAGCCACTCAAATGCCCATCAACCCATAAATGGATAAAAAATTTTTTTATATAGTGGAAAATTGCTCAGCCAATTGAGAAGGAAAAACTTGAGACATTTATAGCTAAATGCAAGGCCCTGAGACCACAATCATAAGTGAAATAAATCAGACATACATAAGTAAACTGTATTATCTCTCTGGTGAGAGAAAGTGAAATTGTAAATAACAACAAAAATTTACAATAGAAGTGGTGAAATAGGAAACTGTTCAAAAGGAAAAGGGAACTAGGGAAGAGGGAGCAGGAAAGGAAGGGAAAGAAAATATCAGAAAAGAAGAATTAAATGAAAATAGAGGAGGAGAGCATTTGAAAGGAGGATGAGATGAGAAAAAAAGAGAAATCAGGACACATTGTGTACAAACACAAATTCGGTTTAATGAACATGACCATTATGCAAACTAAATTGTGCATAAACTTAAGTTTTTAAATATAATAAATAAATTAGTATTTTAGCACAAAAAAAAGAAAAAGAGTTTTTAAAACACAGTGGCTCCCTTCTTGGTCGTAGGGGTCAGCAGAAATGTTGGTCTCACCCCTCTTCCTCCCTCCACAGGCCTAAGGGATGGTGGGATCATTGGTCACCCTCCCCTCACCCCAAAGACCATAGCAGCCCATGGACAACTAGTGACTCTTCCACTACCTGCAGAAACTTGGTAGACTAGTAAGAGCCTCACCAACCCCTCACCGACACAGAGGACCTCAGTGGGATTGCAGCAGTGTGGCGGATTTCCTCCTCAAATAGAGGACTTCAGTGGGTAAACAGAAGCAGCAGTGAACTCCTCTCCAGCTGTAGGACCTTGGTGAACCTGGCAAGAGTGTGAGTCCTTCCCCCAAAAGAGAATACCAGGTGGGTTGAGCAGAGTCCTGTCAAGCCTCCCCCAGCCCAGAGGTAATCAAAGGGTCCTATGAGACACCCAGTGATGCAGGAGGATCCCAGCTGGGGTGCACACTGTTGCCAGGTAGGTCTGGCAGCTGGGAACAGCCTGAACCATAGTAACAAAGGAGGTAAAGGTTGACTTACATCAATCCTCCTAGGCTAGTCAGCCTAGGAAGAATGCAGGATTTTCCAATAGCCCCTGCAGGAGGAATTCAGGTGACAGGATCCTCACCTTAATGGTGGGACCCAGCAATTGGGCAAACATCAACCACATAGTAGGATCCTAAGACAAACACAATGGACAGTTGAGACTAGTGGGATTGAAAAGACCAAAATATTAACCCAAGAGGTGAAAATGATAAAACAAAAAAGCAAAATGCAATCTAAATGCCCAGCCCATCAGGAACAAGTACAGTAGACATCAAAATAGAGCACAATAGAAGCCATACACCTGAAATTTCTGAAAAGATAACAAGTGAAGTAAAGAAACAAATCCATGAGCCTATAGAGGAAATCAGATTAGAAATAATCTCTCAGGTAAAGAAAAAATGACACCTTAATACAGGATTTTCTCAACATAGCTAGAAAAGATATAGATTAGAAAAAATGCAGGAGCATGGGAACATGTTGGAAACCTTGAATGAACAATGCAGAAAAGAAGCAGAATGCATGAAAGAAATTCAAAGAGATATCCAGGAGATAAAAAATTCTACTGAAAGCTGGTAAAACCATTTGAATGAAGCTGAGGATAGAAGTTTGGGCCTTGAGGACAGAATCACAGCTAGTGATCATGAAAGGAAAGGACTATAACAAGACAGCATGAAATGACAATTCAGCAGCTTTCAGTTGATGCAGAGAAAAACAATATAAAACTAATAGGCATCAATGAAGATGCAGAAGTCAACGCAAATGACGTCAGTAAACCATTTGCAGAATAGCAGAAAATTTCCCAAACATGGGGAAAGAATCTGATATACAGATACAAGAAGCATATAGAATGCCAAACAGTCACAACCAACATAAATCTACACCCAGACGTATAATAATTAAGATTCCAGATATATGGCATAAAAACCGAGTACTAAAAGCTGTTAGAGAAAAGACACAACTCACCTATCAAGGAAAGCTCATTAGAATCGCAGCAGACTTTTCAGCACAAGCCGTTAAGTTAAGATGAGGTTGGAGTGAAGTATTTCAAGCCCTGAAAGAAAACAATTTTCAATCCAAATTGATGTACCCTGTAAAACTTTCTTTGAAAATTAATGAAGAAATAAGGTACTTCTGTGACAACGAAAAACTGAAGAAATTCATGTCCACCGAGCCAACCTTAGAAAGAGTACTGAAGGACTTAGTAGATAGAGATAAAAATGACTACAATGTCCAGAACAACAACAGAAAGAAACCATCAGACAGGGCAAGCAATTAAACAAGGGGGAAAAGCAGAAGACCAACAGCAGGAAAACAACATGACAAAGTTGAGCCAGTACATATCAGTTATATCCATCAATGTAATCAATTCACCTATTAAATTCATCTATTAAAAGAAATAGGTTGACAGAACGGGCCAAGAAACAGGATCCCACAATATGCTGTGTACAAGAAACATATCTGACACGAAAAGAAACTCATAGACTAAATGCCAAAGGATGGAAAACAATATTCCATGCAACAGGAACCCAGAAAGAGGCAGGGGTAGCTATTCTATTTGCAGACAAGGTGAACTTCAAACCAAAAACGATCAGAAGAGGTAAAGAAGGTCACCACATACTCATTAGGGGAATAACTCAGTAAGAAGAGCTAATAATCATAAATAAATATGTACCAAATACAGGAACATCCAACTATATAAGACAAATACTAATAGATATCAAAAACCAAACAAGCAACAATAAGTGTAATACATCACATCAACAGAGCCAAAGACAAAAATCACATGATCATCTCAATAGATGTAGAAAAAGCTTTTGATGAAGTTTAACACTGGTCATGATAAAAATACTACAGAGACTTGGAATAGATGGTTTCTACCTCAATTTGGTAAAAGCCATCTATGACAAAACAACAACCAACTTTATACTAAATGGACAAAAACTGAAACCTTTCTCTCTAAAATCAGGAACAAGACAAGGATGTTCACTATCATCACTCCTATTTAATATAGTTCTGGAGTCATTAGCCAGAGCAATTATGCAAGAGAGAGAAATAAAAGGAATAAGGATAGGAAAGAAAGAAGTTAAATTGTCACTATTTGCAGATGACCTGATAGTCTACCCAGAAGATCCCAAAACCTCTATCAAAAGACTCCTAGAGTTAATAAGCAAATTCAGCAGTGAACCTGGATTCAAAGCCAATACTGAAAAGCCAATAGCATTCCTGTACCGTAACAAACTAATTGAGAGAAATTATGGAATTCACACCTGGTCCAATAGCATCAAAAACAATGAAATACATAGGAATCAGCCAAACAAAGGATGTAAAAGACCTATATGTTGAAACCTATAGTACTCCAAAAAAGGAGATTGAACAGGATATCAGAAAATGGAAAGATAATCCTTGCTCTTGGTTAGGAAGAGCTAACATTGTGAAAATTGTCATATTCCCAAAACTATTATATTGATTTAATGGAATTCCCATCAAAATGCAAATAACATGCCTTACAGCTCTAGAGGAAACATTCCTAAAATTCATTTGGAAACAGAAGAGACCTAGAATGACAAAGGTAATTCTGGGTAACAAAGGTAAGGCAGAAAGCATCACAATCCCTGACTTGAAATTATATTACAAAAGCTCCAGTGATGGCATTGGCAAAAAAACAAAACAAAACAAAACAAAACAAAAAACAATGGAGGTACCATGGAACAGATTAGAAGATGCAGACACAACTACAAAGACCCTTAGTCACCTTATTTTCAATAAAGAGGCTACACATTTTCACTGGAAGAAAGATAGCCTAAATGGTGTTGGAAAAATAAATGGTGTTGGAAACATTGGCTTTCCACATACCAAAGACTGAAACCAGACCCATGTTTATCACCATGCACTAAAGCCAGAATATATTAAAAATCTAAATATTAAAACAGAAACACTAAATGTAATGGAAGACAAAGTAGATAGAAATCTTGAAGACATTGGGGTAGGAAGAGTTCAAGACCAAAAGGCAAACTGCATGGGAAATACTTCCAGAATCAACAACTGGGGCCTTGTCTTATTAAAAACTTTTTGTACTTTAAAAGAAATTACAAACAGAATGAAAAACTGACAGAATGGGAAAGAATATTAGCCAGCTATACCTCAAAGGACTTATATCTAATATCTATAAACCAGAAAAACATCAGCCCCTGCCAATTCAAAGATCCAATCCAAAAATGGGCATCTGAAATGAACACACGTTTCTCAGATGAAGAAATACAAATGGCAAATACATGAAGGCATGCTCGACATCCCTGGCCATTAGAGAAAAGCAAATTAAAACAACAATGTGGGGTGGACTGCCCTATCTACAGATAGGTTAGAAAGCCATGACACATTTATAAAATGCAAAACTACTCGCTATAAAGAAAGAAAACCTGATTTTATTCTATTGTTTTGTTTGATAATGTCAATCTGATGGTATAGGCAAGTACTCTGAAGGCAATAAGATATACTATGATACCCATTCTGGTTGGACTGTTATCTTCCTTTGAAGCCCTATAATGTCTCCAATGTTTTGTTTTTATTGGTTTTGTTCTGTTCTGTTTTGTTCAATTTTGTAATACCTGATGATACGGGCAATTCTTCTGAAGATAACAAGAGGCATTATCGTGGCCAATGTCGATCTCCTTACATTTTGTTTTTAAGTCATGTAGTATGTTGTTCCTTTTTTTTTTTTGATTGACTCTATTTTGTTTTTTCTCATTTGGTGTTATTCTCTTCAAAATAAAAACCATAAAAACACACACACACAAAGGAGAAAAGTACCGAGATAGGGGAAATGAAAAAAGAAAAAGACTGTATGTGGGTAAACATACATATTTATGTATGCATATGTCCACTAGATAGATAACTACTATTAATCTCTTAGTTCATCAAAAAGAACCATTTGTGCTGTCGTTGTTCAATCACTTTCATATCTAGCTTTTGTAACCCGAACAACTAGTTCTGAGATAACAATGTGCAATATTTAAGTAGTGTTAACTCCCTAGTTTGTGCTTTTTTGAAATTTTGTATCATTTCTATCCTATTTTTGTTTTGCATCTTAATCAAAACAAAATAAAACAAAACAAAAAACACAATGGCATACTATTCTGTAGTAAAGATAAAGTTGAGTCATTTGTACAAAAATGGGTGTTCTCTAATGCGAAGTGAAATAAATCAGACACACAAGCTTAAGTCGCACCTGGCTTCTCTTCTTTAAAGAAGCTTAAAGAGCAAAATAAAAGTAGATGATAGAATATGGAGAGGTAGAGCGTTCCAAAAAGTGAAAGGCATCAGAAGATGAGAGAGAGGGAAGGGTCCAAAAGGGGGTAACACAAAGATTAGGATGTGTTACGTAGATGAACGAGGAATGGCAACTTTGTGTGCAACCAACTTGTACTAACAAAAATAAATAATAAGATAAAAAGTGACCTTTGAGTTCCAATCTGGAAGCAGCAGAATGAAGGCGGTGAGAGAATGAACAGGGTTGGGGAAAATGTAATCAGAGACTTAATTTGTGAAGGTGCTGTTTCTTTCTGCTATTCCGTTGGTGAAGAGGCTTCTCATGGCCTCTTCAGTTAGTGCCGCTCATTTACTATTTACAGACATGGAAGTTACTATTTATTATTATATTTATTATATTTAGTTATATATATTAAAATAATAATCCAAAAAGAAATAAAAAGCAAAAGATATCAAGACCCATAAAGCCATCTCCATATCATCTCCATATGCTGTTGTATTTGTCTCCATCCTCCTTGAGATCTTGCTGTTATTCATTTTGGGAAAGGCAAGATTAATGCATGAGCCACCCTCCTCTGCCCCATCCTCCAGGTGTTTCTTGAGCATCTGCAAATTAGGGAAGACCTGGAGGCAGCCCATGCACCTAAAGCCACTATACATGTGCTCCAGCTCTGCAGGTGCCATGGCACTGGGATCTGCCTCGAGGGCCAGATTCTCAGCTGGCTTCTCAGCCTCTTCTCTTTCTCCTTGCCATTCACTATCCAAAGTGCCATCACCAATACTTCGGATACCCGCTAGGTTTATAGAAGGGAAGCTGACTTTTGGAGGGATCCTCTCCTGATACACAACATTTCCTATTTTTATCATCTTTGCAGGAGGCTCCAAATCTTCTGTATCCTCCAAAGCAGCCACACCCCTCTTCACTGGGACAGGCTTGCAGTAAACATTCAGTATTCTTTCCTTTTCACTAGCTGCTGCAGACACCGAGGGGTTACTGGCCAAGGAGGAAGGTAACTCAGAGTACAGCATGAAGGAGGAATTCTGCATCTCCATGAGATCTTGATTTGGAAGCATCTTGGAAGATCCAGGACCTGGAACACATGGAGGTAGTGTCTTGGTGTGTAGAAAAGAAAACTTCACAAGATGAGAATATCCTCAGGTGAGGGCACATGGAGTATGTGTGATATTCAGAATTCTGTATGTGTTTTGTGTTGTGTTATGTGTGTGCATTGTAGCTGTATGTGAAAAATGGATATGTGTACCATCTAGAAAAAATGTGTATATATATTCTGATACACATTTGGTGAATGTTTTTGGTACTGGTAAATACAGATAGGACAGAATGTGTATGTGCATGTGTGATGCTGTGTGACAGCACATGTGATTTATTGTGTGAGTGGTGAATAGGCAGATGCTGTAATAGCAGCCTTACCTGTTAGAAGAGTGTTTTATTTTTATTAAATTTTGTTACCAGGGATTGAACTCATGACCTCGTGCCAATCAGGCAGGCACTTAAGCCACTGAGCTAAATCCCCAGCCCCAGGAAGTGCTTTTATGTCCTCATCACATGAAGCTGTGTGAAGGGCTGAAGCCATGGTGGAAGATATAGCATTGGGGTAAGAAAAACACACATTTAAAGGGTACAAGAGTTCTCTAGTGTTTGGTCTACCAGTAGCATTAGGGAGTTAAAACAGGTGCGTGTGAGGTGACGTGCTGTTATTTACAGATTAAGTGTAGAGAGGCGAGTGTGAGAATGAGTTTAGGAATGCAGGCATAAGGCCATACATATGTAATGCCCGTAGGAACTGGGTCAATGTGGAGAGAAGAGATAGTTGTGAGCAGAAACGGAAAAAGGAGGAGAAAGCAGCTTGTACTTTCTATAAAGGAGTGTGAAATGTGAGTGTGAGCTGAGTGTGCACTAATCTGAGGGGAGGCTTTGATCCCAACCCCTGCACATCTCCACATGGGCCCCCACCTCCCCACATCCGCCTCTGTGTCCATGTGGACATGAGTGCTGAGGAGCTTTGCCTCCTCTGCAAGGCAGATTTCCTATCTGTCACCCTCCCCAGAGGAGTCAGTCTTCATCCCTCTTCCCTGAGGCCCTGCCCTGGATGTGAAGGAAAGGTGAAGTGAGTAGGGGGGGAGGCCGCTCAGCTGCACCTGTTGTCCACGCTGAGGTCACCTTTGTGTCTGCCTTACCATCCTGGTCCACAGGAAAGCGCGTGCTTGAAGAAGAAACACAGGGCAAGTGTTCTGAGGCTGAGAAATTCTCTCCTTCTTCCAGAGTTGAGTTTGGAACCACCTCATGTGTCTCAGAGACATGCTCTGGAGAGTGTTCCAATTCTGGGGAGTTAGAGGAGCAGCAACAATAAATATACTGATACACCGCACAGTCTAGGTGCTCTGTCACTCCAGAACAGATGTATTTCTAGCATTGTTACCACCCATAGTAATTCCTCAAAGAAAATCATAGTAAATAATTGTTATTAAAGCTGTATCAAGTGGGTTCCTCTGGTATTAGTTACCATGTATGCATTTTTGAGATGTATACAGATTATGTGGAAATTAAGCTTAAAATACAACAAAAATTTACCAAGAGATGTTACTATTACTACTACTATTACAGCTATTACCTCAATTTCCTGCTAATGAATTGTATTAATAAATGCTGCGTAGTACAAGTTTCATGAAGAATTGTGGACTCATATACTTTGGTGCATGCAGTATACTTAGAGGTGTTGATATGCATATGGGTAGATGATGGCTAGTTACATACAAAGATAAAAATAGTAAGATGGTGGTATGGATTGTATTCAGATGGCCCCCCAAGGCCTCGTGTAGTCATAGGTGGTGAGTTTCAAAGGTCTCTGGGTTAGGACATTTGAATATGGTTGTGGGTGTGAAGCCCTGGATGTGGATGACACCAATCAATAGGTTTACAGCCTGAATGGAACACGAAGGGATTGAGGAAGGCAGGCCTACTGCTGCTACTGCTGTTGCTGTTGCTTGCTGCTTGCTGCTTGCTGCCTTTGCCTGCTTATCATGAAGTATTTCCCTTCTATGATGCCCCTCTGCCATGTCACCTTGCCTTAGAACAAGTGGGTAGGAATGGAAACTTCTACAAACTGTGAACTAACATAAACTTAGCCTCCTTTAACTTTGGGTGCAGACAGATCATATCATATCATATCATATCATATCATATCATTCATGTTGCTTAAAATTAGGAATTAAGGTGAGATGAATTTGATGGTTACAAATCTGTAATATGGGAGAAATTTTGTTTGAATGGGGATGATACTGTGTTTAGTGTCTCTGTGGTAGTTTGACACATATGTGCGTGCAGTCTGAATGTTAAGGATGTGTGTGTGTGTGTGTGTGTATTTTCATCACTTCTGTTGTTTAGCTGCATACTTTAAAATAGTCTCTTGGCAATTATATTGATTAGTTTATTTGGAAATCTGAAGAAACAAAGATCACAAGGCTGCAAATATTGAAGTATACAAGCAAAAGATGAATTTTAAAAATACAAGACAAAAATATACAAAACATGTTGGGTTTCTGTGAAGACTGCAAAATACTAAATGAGTATGAATGTGTTTGCATCAGAAAACACATCAAAACATTAAGTTCTGAATTGACTAACATAGAGAAATAGATGTTCTTATAATTTCAGCACACAACAATGTGTTCATATTCGAAAATATACCCAGCAAGCAAAACTGCATTAATATAAAAGTCACCTTACTCTCCCCATAATGAAAGCAATCCTCATGTCCAGAAAAGCATAATCGATGAATAAATTCTTTTTCCTCACTCAATGGGTTACGTGCACTAGTGGCAGTATCCAAACTATGGTCATATGCCACATGGATAACATTCATGAATATGAGTGAAAAGACCTAGACCAAAAAATACACTTTTTTTTTTTAATAGGTACCGGGGATCAAACTCACAACTGCCTGCTTGCAAGGCAGGTCCCTATGCCACTGAGCTAAATCCCCAGCCCCAAAAATACACATTTTGTGCTTCTATTTATACAGGCTTGCAAACAAAAACTAAGACAATGAATGTAATGTCATTTAGAAGTCAGAATAATTATTATTATTTGCACAATAGGGTAAACAATATGAGAATATGGAATTCATGTGCACGTGGGAGATTGTAAGATAATGAGAGAAGTAGGTAGCAGCGCACATGAGTCTGTGTAGGGAAACATGTGAGAACACTGGCTAGGACAACACGTGGAGGTGCTGTGTTCTTGGACTGGGCCTCTCTTTAATGTGTCTCCAGTCACATCTTTTGAGGCTTCTATTGTGCTGAGCCTCATTTAAGCCATTAGCGCCTTTGTGCCTTCCTGTCAGTCTACCGTGCTCTTCCCTGGCTGGTACTGTTCCTCTGCAACTCTGATGAGTCTCTTTCCTGCTCGGGCACTCACCCACCATTTCCTGAGCAAAACCCAATCCTATGATGAACTTGGGCTTCCTGCAGTCTATCATGTGTTTCTCTTTGACACTTGCTGTTTTAACCATGATTAATTTTGGTTTCTTCCTGACTGAGCAGCCTTGTATCAGCTGATGTTCAGAAGCATGCATCTCAATTCTGGGATATACCTAGACTCTACCATCTCTTCTGCAACCTGGTCATAGAGCCTCCATACCTGCATCCAGGAATTTGCTTCCATAGGGGAAATCCTCCAGTGTAGAGGAAGAACTATCCCACATGTCATGGTTTTGAGTTGGGGCGAGTATCTTGGCCCTACTCTGCAGAACATCTTGGATATCTAGTTTTCCTGAAAAATGAAAGAAAATTTGAGAGAGACAGTTCTATTTTGGTGTTTATGTGTATTTATGCAATGTTACATAAATCATGAGTCTACCATTGCACATTTTCTGACGGTACATTCTCTGCATTCCCAGGAAATTCTAAATGTAGCACAACATTTATTCTGTCAGTACTTATTACACATCTTTACATCTGCATGGTGTGTTATTGGTACAGAGACTGCTTGCTTCCAACTTTCATCTTGGACAGCACTGTAGTTAGGTCTGATCTTGTTATTATATTTTCTACAAAGCAAAATGACAAGTGATTTATGCCACTTGTGTGGCCACTGACAGCTCTGTATCTCTCCCTGCTCTTTCATTTTCCACTTGCCTGGGATATTGATAAGGTATGTGACTCTGTGTGGGTCTTTGTGAAAGCTACATGTTAATGTTAATGTTGTTAACATTAACATTATTTCTTCCTCTCCCCCAGCCCATGAATTAATTGTCCTGTTGACCTGCACATCCACTGTGTGCTACATAAGTAAGTCATAGATTTATTTGCAGTAATAACTAGAACTTGGTCTCTTCTGATGAAGTCAGGTTGTAAGCTGCTTTGGGGCGGCAACTAATTAGACTTCGTACATAGTTGTTCAATAACTATGTTAGATGATAGTATTTGTCGTGTCTAGGTCTATTTTTGTGGGGTTTTTTGGCACTGGGTATCAAACTCACGACCTCATTCTTGCCAGGAAGGCTCTGTATTTTGCTTTTTATATTTTGTCTGCCAATGAATAAGTGTGAGGATGTGCTTGGCATATTTTATGCTTTACAACCGACATATTTCACTAAGTACTCATTTATTTGAAGGTGAAATAAAGACAAAACTCACTTTCTGGCCCTCTCTGAATCAAACACTATTAGAAAATACAGAAACCTGAGTACATTTTGTAAGGGTAAGACTGTTCTCAGAACTGTGACCCACTCTTTGAAATGTTGAGTTTGGCTTCAGTCTGCCCCTGTCACCACTGAACAAGGTTCTTCTCTCAGAGGAGCTATATTTTTACTATTAATCTCCAACATAACACAAATGGTAGTTTACAGGTTTTCTACAGAGCCAAATATTCTGTCTTTAATTCATAATTTTTGGTTAAATAGTGAGTGTGAATGTGTTTGTCCATATGTTTGTGTACATGTGTGTTTCTCACATTTTACAAAGATGTCCTCAGACACATTTTCATAGTCTGAACCAAGACTAAATATTTTCACTTCTGAAAAAAATAATTATTTATGACTTTATAGTCTTTCCTACCCACATATGTTTAAATTTTTTGAAAATGTTTTCTTCAGTTCTATAAATCACAGTTTCTTCTCTCACAAGTGAAAAACTACTTTTACAACTTAAACTTTCCTTTGCTTCATATGTTCTTAATATAAGTGACAGAAAACACATTTTTAACAACAACAGCAATATGTCTATGGGACAGAATGACTCAGCTCTAAGGAATAGTGACAAGACCTGGGTCATCGAGTCTTCCCCTACTCCCAGGCTACATGGACCTTTAGGAAGACACACAGCTCTCTCTCCATCTCTCCTCCAGTCACTTCTCTTCCCTGGCTTTATCTGTCTCTCCACTGCTCCTGTATGCAACCTAGAAGCTCGCTCTTTTCCTTTTTTAGAAGGCAAATCCCAGTTCCCTACACCCCAAGAATATGCTAAATCATACCTCTTCTACATTTTGCCTTTTTCGCAGGCTGTTGTAAGACTTTTCTCTTTGGATGTTTCTTCTTCTCTTTATGCTTCATAGCTGAACGCTCTGAAGGCTTACTAGCCTAATATCAAGTGAGATTCTATCTGAGTTTCTCTCAGAGAATCGTTAATGCTATTAAGGAATGAAATTTATATCCCAACAAACAACAAATAACATAAGACACTATCTGTTCACCAGATCGCTGTGCTCAGTAATGCTCAGTGAGGCACCACGGTTGCTGTGATACCAGCTATATAACTGAGTTCACAGCAGTGTTCTGTGATCTGTTGATGACATCAGAGAGTTCCAAGACCCTGCCGGTATTCACAGCAGGAATGCTAAATCTACTTCCTAAGTTGATCTGTCATTAACTTTCATGTCTTGTGTTTCATACTAAAGTGTAGACAGATGATATTGATGAAACAAAGGAAATCCTTTGATGTGTTTAGGCATATCACATTGCTGAAACTCCTGAAGAGAGGATTAGATTTAGAACTCATGTTTATCTCAGAAAATCAGTAAATGTTACATAATAGTATTATTATGTACATTATCTGGAAACACATACCGGATGTACATTATAAACATAGTGTTAAATCTAAACAACAATAGCACTCACGGAATTTCTCCTGCTACTGGGACACTGTTGTGTGTCTTCCCAAGACAACCTGTCTCCTTTGCCACTCTTCTTCATAACTTCCCTGTCAGCTGTAAGTCAGTTTTGACTGCTCAAAACCTGTTCTTCATCAGGATGCTGTTCTTGGAGAGGACAGTCTCTTTCTTCATGATTATGTGCTGGCCACATCTGGCTTTTGGAGCACCTATGTGTTGTATAGTTTGAACTCTGGAAAGCTTTATTTTACCTCCTATTGTATATAAAACTTACCATCTCTCTTAAGATCCACCTGTGTTTGCTGTCTGGTAATGACAATGAAACCAGGCAATGGCTTATCTTCCTTCAGCCTCTTGTACCCCATCACCCCTCCCTGTGATTCTCATTTTCCATGGGCAGAAAGTTCTAGGTTTCAAAAGCTGCCAGAAATCCTTATTTCTTCTTCAGTTTGTTTAAGAAATATCACCCTACCCATCCTTCCACTTCTCCACTTGTTTACTCAGATGAGTGAGGACAATCATCCTACCTCAGTGCTTCTTCACTTAAACCTATCTACAGTGTTTGTTTCACTATACAAAGCACCATAGCCATCAGGTGCAGAGAATGGGAGATTGACATTTTGTGTAATGGAATAATAGGGGGGAAAGTGCATTTTTTTGGCCTAGCATACCACGATAAAGTCAGAACAAGAAATGCTTCTGTAGTAAAACTCTTTTGGTTTTTCTAATCGGTACCAGGGATTGAACTCATGACCGAGCTCTTGCAAGGCAGGCGCTTATGCTGCTGAGCTAAATCCCCAGCCCTGTAGTAAAACTCAGTAGTATAAGAGTAGAAATCCAAAACTGAGCAAAGTGGTAGAAAAAATGGCATAGCTACCATGCTACATATTGATATAGAGAAAGGAAAACTTCACTTGGAAATTAAACATTAACCACAGAGAGAGAACAATTGCACAAGAATGTTTAATGCTATTTAACTTTGGCAACAACGGGGTGTGTTGACATGGCCTATTAGCCTGGCATGAGCAGTATAAGGTAGGAGGACATTGAGCGTTTGAGGGCAGCCTGCGCTGCACAGCCAGTTCCTGATCAGCCTGAACTACCCTGTCTCAAAAACCCTGTTTCAAAACTAAAGAACACAAAAAATAAACAGATAAAACATTGTCAACTGCAGTCAGTAAACAAGAATTCCAAGACAGAGATGTTAAGTCAATGTAAATAAATAAGTATGAAGAATCAGTGAAAACTAAAATACTAAAATATACGCAGTACGTTTGTCATAAGTGGTATAAGTCAACAGTTCAATAGAAGGTCTTGGTATATGTATTTTGATGACAGGTTTTAACACTGAGGGATGTTTGAATTCTGTCAAAGATCTTTTCTGCATTTATTAAGATGATTATGGGACTTTTTTGGCCCTTTTGTTTATGTGGTATTTTCCACTTATTCATTTACATACATTGATAAAGTCTTGCATGCCTTGGAATACTCACAAATGCTCATGTATATGACCTTCTTTATGATTTATTTTATTTTTCTTACAAGCTTTTCTGTGAGGATTTTTACAGCTGTCTTCATTAATAATATTGGCCTCCGATTTTCATTTTTTTGTTGAAACTTTGTTCTGTTTTATATCATAACAATGCTAGATTTAGGAAATGACACTGAAAATATTTTTTTCATTTCAATTTCGTGGAAGAATTTGAATATTGGCAGTAGTTCTTTCCAGAGTCGTGATAAATTGTAGTCTTAACAGATCAAATCTTGGGTAATTTTGTTAAGTGGCACAGCTTTTATACTGCCTCAATTTCATTGCCTTTTCTTGTTCTGTTCTGAAGTTTTATATCTTCCTGGATAATTTTAGTATTTGTTAGGCTGCATAGTTTATATTCATTTCTTCTATGTCCAGTGTATCAGAATATTTGCTCTCAAAAAAGCTTAACATTTTCTATGCAATTCCTGTCGTGATTTTGTCTTTTTCATTTGTAACTGCATTAATGTGAGCCTTTTCTTTCCATTTTAGGTAAATTAGGCTAAGTATTTAACAATCTTGTTTATCATTTCTATTTACCAACCCTTTGATTAACTGGTCTCTTAAACTTTTTTTGGTCTCAATTTGTCTAGTTTCTGCTCCAATCTTTGCACATTCTTTCCTTGTCCAATTTTGGATTTGAATTTTTTAGGACCTTCAGATGAATTATTAGGTAATTTATTTATTTGTTATTATTTATTTATTTTAAATGTGGGCATTCATGATTTAAAGTTTCCATTTGGAAGTGTTGTGCTGCTAAGGGTTTGTTATTAGGTTTCCATTGTAATTTTTTTTAAAATTTTATTTAAGGAGAAAAGAAAAAAAAAAGCAGAGAAAGGGTACAAGTTATACAGATTTGCAGAAAAAAATGAACAGTAGGAAATCACTAGTTAATGGATTACATACTGTCATCTTAAAAATAATTGTTCAAGTCACAAAATTAAAGCTTATAAAGTGGACATTCCATCAATGATACTGCAAACAGTTCTGTTCAATGATCCAATAAAACTCTGTGATATCATATTCTATCTTATACACTTAAGTATACATGCAGTTATATAGTTTAGAGCACTTTCTTTTCCTCTCTTTTGTACAATGACTATTACACATTTTGGGTTTCATTGCTCTCACGGTTCTTATTACTTTTTTGGAAGAGAGTAAAACCAAATGTGACATAACAGAACAGAATTGGTCAAGTCAAAAGGGTGGACATAATAGATAATGTGAAAACATAATACAAGGTGATCATCAATGGTTACCATAATGCCTCCCGCTATCTCTAATAGAATTGCCTATATCGGTAGTTATAATACAATTGAACAAAACAGTAAAGAACAAAACCGACAAAGCCAAACCATTGGAGACATTGTAGGTCTTCAAAAGTAGATAAAAGTCAACGAGAATTGTTATAATGAATCTCATTATCTTCACAGCTGATGCCTAAATTTTCAAACCTGATACTATCCAGCAAAACAGAATAGGGGAACATCAGTCAAAAACAAGATGGTGAGAGTAATACAGGGCTTTAAATCGAGGTAATGGAAAGTCAAAGTGGGTTACTATAATATATCCTGCTATTTTTTTCCTTTAATTAAAAGGATAAAAATTTTTTAAAAAGTATTAAAAAAGTAAATAATGGAATGGAGATTGAGATAAAAGAGGGCATAACAATGAAACAGCACAGATCAAAACATAACCATTTAAGCAGAATAGTGTTTCACCATCAGATAATCCTGACCTAAAAGTAGTTACCATATTGTCTCTTTCCTTGAAATCCTTGAGTACAACTTTGTATACTGTAGCATTAAGTATATCAAAACAATGTAAAACCATTTAAGAGAATGACAGCATTACAGAGTATGTAGAATCGACTAACAGAAAATGAACAATGGTTTCTGTATAATCTCCTTGTCTTTAAAAGGTTTTTGCTTATACTATCGTACATAATAAAATCCAGTAAGATACAACCTATTTAGACCATTGGAGACAGAAGAACAAAAGCTAGATGAGACTTCAAAACAAGATGATACTAAATCAGTATTACCTATTAAGATGTCATTTTCTCCAAAATAGCTGTTCCTATCATCCAATCTTCTCTGCCTCATTTCTGTTGAGCTCTTATTCTGTCAGTAGCTATCAGTTTGTGTTCTTCACTTTGTTCTCTGCTCCATTAGTCGTGGCCTCCACTATTTCTGGATTCTTTGTATTTTTCTTTTTTTAGAATATCCTGCAATACTCTCTGTAGAGTTGAATTGGTGGTTGCAAATTCCCCCAGTTCCTCTTTATCCTAGAAGCACCTTGTTTTCCCATCAATTTCCAGGGACAGTTGTGCAGGATATCTCAATCTTGGCTGGAGATTATTATCTTTCAAAGCTTGAATTATTTCCCCCCACGCTCTTCGTGATTTGATGGTTTGTGCCGAGAAATCTGCTGTAATTCTGATGGGTGCTCCCTTGTAAGTGGTCTGTTTCTTGTCTCTGACAGCTTTTAATATTCTGTTCTTGTATTGAATTTCTGGAATTTTTATTATTATATGCCTGGGTGTTGCTCTGTTTGGGTTGTAGGTAGCTGGGGTCCTGTATGCCTCATACATCTGAGTATCTTTACCTTTTGCTAAATTAGGAAAATTCTCCTGGATTATTTCTGTGAGTAGCTTTTGTAGTTCATTTGTTTGTGTCCCTACTTCTTCTTTTATGTTCTTAATCCTTAAATTATGGATCCTCTTATCATCTTCTTGTCTTTGTATTATTGCTGTTTGTTTCTTTGTTATTTTTAAGAAGTTTTTCATTTCATTCTCCCATATTACAAATCTGCCCTCCAGTTCAGATAGTCTGTCCTTAGTTTCTTTCAAGCTGTTATGCCAATCTTCGATAGACTTCTTAGTTTCTTGGTAGTCCCTTTGAACCTGCTTCACGTATTCTATGCTTTCCCTGTTTTCTCCATCAAACAATTCTCCCCTCTTTTTCTGTTCTTCCATTCCACCATCTTTTTCGTCTTGGGTGGGGCTTAGCTTTTCTCTAACTATTTTGCATACTTCTAGCTTCAGGTCGTTGATAACTTCATTCCTGAATTGGTCTATGAGGCTCTCTATATGGTGCTTTATGTGTATTGGTGCGGTGTCCGCTATTGCCTGTTTCTCAGAATTGGGGGCCGAGGAGCCTTTCTTGTTGCTGCCTCTTCCCATATTCTCTGTTCCTTATATATGCAAGCTTATATGAGAGGTCCAGCTTTTCTCCCTGTCAGCCACAGCCTGATCGAATTGCGCCGGTTAGGTGTTCCCACTCACCGCTGCGCACCAGGCAGCCTATGCGGGGGCCCGCCCCTCCCGGCCTCTGTCAGGCTCTGCGATCTGGGTTGGGCCAGCCTATGGGGTCCGCCGGCAGCGTCACGCAGGCCAGGCACTTTTCACCAATCCCGCCCGAGAGGGGAATGTGTGGCTGGAGTCGCCAGCGCGCCCTGCTCCCGCAGGACTGCTCGGGCCCAGAAAGTCCGCTGGAGTCAAACTGTGGTGGAGTGTCAGTTTCTCTCACTCACCTCGCCACAAGTCAGAACATGCCTCCCTGCCCGTCCTGTTTTCGACTCCGTTCGCAGACTCACGTTCTCAGAGTTTTCGCGCGTCTCTCTCCTTGCCGAGCTGATGTAGAGGCAGCCAGCCACCGCGCGGCGGGAAACCCAAATCGTGGCTTCCAATGGCGCTGGGTCCAGCCTCAGCAGAGAGACTTTTGTGTTCCTGTTTTAGCACCAGGACTGCATTCCAAGTTGGTTTCTCTCAGCCGAGTTCGTTCCTGAGTCAGCAGAGCATAACTCCACCTGCTTATGTCTCTTTAGTCCGCACCATACCTGGCTTCTGAGCCTACTTTTTCAGAGAGCCTCCGGTAGTTGCTGTTATCTGTCCACCATGTTCTCCCAGAAGTCTCCATTGTAATTTGATAGTAGAAACTTTTAAACTTTGTTCTTTGATTATTCAAAAGTATATCATTTGGTTTCCAACATATTTTCATTTCATTGTTATAATCAGATAGTATGCAAGATATTTTTTCTATTGCACTGTATTTAAGCTTTTTTTGTGGCCTATGTTTTGACCTCGCTTGGAAAAAATTCTGTGTTCCTCTGAGAAAAAAATGTGTATTCTATTGTTTTTGATAAAGTACTTAGTTGATATGTTATCTCCATTTATTTGATGATGCGGTTCAACTTAAACATTTGTATGTTAATTTTTTGCCTCCTTGACTATATATTTGTGAAAAGGAGGTGTTGAAGTTCCATGTTATTACAGTAATGATGTCTACTAGTCATTTTATATCCATTAGTTTCTGTTTTATGAAAGTCAATACACTAACATTGGGTACATAAAGATTTATAATTGTTATATCTTCCTGCTGAAATGTTTGCTTTAAACTTACCTTCTTTGTCTCTTCTGATTTGGCTGTCAGATTTGGCTTGAAGTCCACTTTGGCAAGAAAATAGGATGAAGAATCCTGCTCACTTTCAGGCTCTGGTTGTATGGATTATCATTTTCCAGCCTTCTGTCTTTGGCCTATATATTTCTTTGTGAATGACATTGTCTTCCAGTTGTCAATTGGCTGAGCTTAGCATTTACATTCAATTCACCATAGTGTGTCTTTTCAAGGGAGAGTTAAGACTTTTGACACTGGGTATTGTTAATTAAAGCTTCTTACTGAATCTTGTCATTACATTGTTTTTCTAGTGCTGATTTCAGAATTTTTCTTTTTGTTTATCAACTCCCCGGGTTAGATGTATTCTTTTCTTGGCCTCTTTGATGATGTGGACATTGCTATCTCCGTCTAGGACTTACCTTAAGTACTTCCTGAGTGCTGGTTTGGTGCTCATGAATTTCTTTAGAACCTCTTTGTCTTAGAGGGTCTTCATTTCTCCATCACTTTTGCAGGATAATTTTGCAGCATGCCATCTCGGTCGGCAGTTGTTTTCTTATATTTAAAGAAACTCATTCCAACTTTTCCTGAACTTTAATGTTTGTGTTGAGATAGTTGTTATTAGGATGGCTTGCTTTTGTGGGTTACTTTGTCATTTTCTAAAAATATTACCATTTAGTATTTTATGATCTGAATTTGATGGATTATGACTATCATATCTTGTGGAGCAATTCTTTTGTGACTGATTCTATTAAAGTTTCTAAATACTTGAGACAATTTCAGTCTCTAGATTTTGGAAGATTTGATGCAGTGACTTCAATGAATAAATAGGTATTCCATTAGTTTAATTTTCTGTTCCTTCCTTTTACTTGGCTAAGGGAGCAGCATGTAGACACAGGGCCTCACGTTGTAGTTTAGGAAGAACTGGAATATGCTGTATGACCTGTTATGACCTACATGGCGCTTGAGGTTCTTTACTTTGGTGGCAGTGTATACTCGTGTAACCACTGTGGACACCAGTATGGAGATTCCTCAAAATATTTGAACCAGAGATTCCATTTGACCCAGCTAGTACCCTTACTGGCATCTTCCCAAAGGAATTAAAAGCATAAATCCGCAGCAATGTATGCACACCCATGTTTACAGTGACACAATTTGTTATACCTATATCTTGGAAACAGGCCAAATTGACTATCAACCAATGAGTGGGTAGAGAAATGTGGTCTGTGTGTACAGTGAAGTACTACTCTGCTATAAAGAAAGATAAGCTTGAGCCATTTCCAGGCAAATGAATGCACCATGAGACCACACTTTCAAGTGAGATAAACTGAACACACATGTTTAAGTATTGCCCTGTTTTTTTATGTGAGAACCCCAAAGAGTAAATAAAGACCAAGATGGAAGACAGACTTTGGAAAGTAGGACGAATGGGAAAGGAAGGAAGGGAAATGGGACAGAAAAAAGGAAATGCAAAAAAGAGAACAGAAGGAATGATGGAAACAAATCTTGTGTAAATATGGGGAAAAGGATTGAAAGAAGGAGAAAGGAATGAGAGAAAACAAGAATTAAGATGCATCATGTACAGTACAAATTCTGTATGACAAATCTGATCATTATGTATATCAAAAGTATGCCAATAAAATTATTTAAAAAAACAATTTGAAGCCCATCCTAGGAATCTAGTGATGAGCGATTCTCTGTCTCAAAATAAAACAAAATTTAAAAAAGGTTTGTAATATAGCTCCGGTCAAAGTACTTGGATTAAATTCCTAGTACTGAAAAAAAAAACCCCACTAGAATATAGTCTCTGATTTTCATAACCTTGTAGATATGTGTCTTACTAAATTCCCTTAAAATATAATAAATTCTAGAATTGGTATTGTAATCCTAGCATTCTTGGAGGGTGAGGTGGGAGTATTTCAAATTTAAGTGCAGCCTGGCCAATGCAGAAAAACTGTCTCAAAAAATGAATGAAAAAGCTTACTTACAGAGTAAGCTGTAGTTCTGCAGGGAGGCCCTGGCCGTAGGTGTGTACAAAATAGCATGACGGCCCTCAAATCCATTACATTCATGTAAAAATCCAGTTTCAGTAGACTACATATTTGAGGATTCCATTTATGTAACATCATTCTGGAAAGAGAAAATCTATAGATGTGGAGACAAGATTAATGAGTAAACATAGACGGACTCTTTCTAAGATGAAAAGACCAAAATGTCTCTTCAGAGATGAATGAGGGGGAAACATGGCATTTAACCTGGATGTTGTGGTGTACATCATGAGAAGAGATTGAGGCAGGTAGATCACAAATCCAAGCCCAGCCTGGGCAATTTAGTGACTTAGTGTGCCCCTGTCTCAAATGTTACAAGGGGCCTGGAGATATCTCTCAGTGCAAAGGCCTTGGATTTAATCACCAGTACTAGAAACTGCAAAGAAAAGGAAAAATAAAATAAATACAGTATATAGATATACTAGAATATTATAACCCTATAAAAAGTGAGTTCCAGGATAATGGTATAGCTGGGGTGTAGAAGCCATGCCTAGCATGCCCCAGTCCCCAGATCCAATCCCCAGCAGCACCAATGTCCTGTCATATGTTACAACACAGATGAGCTGTGAGGATTTGTGCTTAGTACACTAACACAATCAAAAAAGGGCAAATACTGTACAGTCTCACTCATTTGAAGTGTCTACAATAGTTAACAATCAGGCATCATGGTTTTTGGCTGTAATCCCTGCTCCTTGGATGCTGAAAAGGAGGACTGGAAGTTGAATTCAGCCAGAGCAACTCAGCAAGACCCTGTCACAAAATATAAAAAGGATGGAGACATAGCTCACTGTCAATGCCTTGGAGTTCTATAACCTGTAAAAAATTTTTTTTCAGTTATCCAAAGTTTGCATTTGTTATTATTTTGCTTGGTGTCATTTTATTTGTACACTTATCTTTGGTCTCCTAAAATGGAACTCTAGAGGGTTTTTTGATGTTGTTTTTTTTTTAATGGACAAGGTCTTACTATGTATTTAGCCTTGAACTAACTAAATGGCCCAGGATGGCCTCAAACTCACAGCATTTCTCCTGACTCTGCCTCTCAAGTGCTGAGATTACAGGTCCTCTCTGCATTTGGGATTTAAATTCTGGAGTGGTTAGAAACTGGCTGTGAAGCAACCACAATTATTATATAAATGAAAACAAATATACAAAATCAAGAGAAGCCAAAATAAAGATCTGGAGAAATTTCTAATGTAGTCTAGAAAGTAAAAAATTGTGGATAGATGAATGTTTTATTATTTCCTCAATGAGAGAAAATTCCTGAAACTATCACTTAAAAGACAGGCTTATTTTGGCTCACAGTTTGCAGAGGTCTCAGTCCACAGTTCCAAAGCAGGCCAGCATAGCACAGGTGCACAGCAGAGCAGAGTTGTTCATGGAATGGCAAATGGGAAGCAGAGAACCTGGGGAGGAAGGTTTAACTTTCTCAGTTAAGTGCATTGTGAGGTTGGGACCAGTTTTTAACAGCAAGTCAGTTAAATGTCCCTATGACTCAGCCATCTTTTAAGGGTCTCAGGTATGATTGCATGAGACTTTAGAGGGACACCTAGTTATAAACTACAACATTTTGTCCCTGGCTCCCAAAAGACTTTTGTACATTTTTTTATGAAAAATTTAGTTACTCCATATTTGAGTTGTCAAAGTCCTAACAGTCTTGGTATTCTTGAAACTCTTATTTGTGAGACTCTAAAAAATCAAAAAGAAAGTTAAACACTCTCAACATACTATAGCACAGGGTAAAATTTTCATTCCAAAAAAAAAAAAAAGGAGGATACAAACCATGGGATCAAAACAAGATGGAAATCCAGCAGGGCAAACATTCAATGCTGTAGATCCATGCCTGGCATGTGTTGCCAGCTGTGACAAGATGGAAAACCTGAAGGGCTTGGCAGCCCTGCTGCACAGCGCTGCACCTCTCAGAGCCTCTCTCTCTCTCTCTCTCTCTCTCTCTCTCTCTCTCTGTCTCTGTCTCTCTGTCTCTGTCTCTGTCTCTCTCTCTGTCTGTCTCTGTCTCTGTCTCTCTCATCTGACTTTCTCACTCCTTCTGGGTTTCGTCACATGCTCCAATTCCTGACTTGTGCAATTTCTTTGTGGTAGGTGTAGCCCAAGGCTGTGATTGGTGTCTAATAGAGGCTCACAGCTAAGGAAGGTGAGGAAGACAGGACTGGAACCACCACCCTGGGGGAGAGGTAGCAGGGAGAAAGCAGGACAGCTGAAAAGCTTCAGTGTGTGCTCATATAACACAGACAGAATATGTATGCCTCACCAGCTGTGGAGGACCCCAGCCCTGAGGAGGTTGAGGAGGAGGATCACAGTGACTCTGAGGCTGTCCCGGCTATGTAGCAAATTCAAAGGCAGCCTGAATAAAATCGCAAGATCTGGTCTCAAATCATCAAACAAAAAAAAAGTAAAATCAAAACAGAAAAATATGCCTGTCCCACAAAGTGCTGTGAGTCTGAGACGGCAGTTCATGTGTTCTGGGTTCAAATCCCACTTAGCCCTTTACTAGCTGTGGGACACTAGCAGAGCCAGCCCATTCTGAACTCAGAAAATAAGTGAGAATGTCCTTCTGCTAGAAAAAGTGGCTGAGAGCCCTGCCCAGCAAGAGACTATAGATGAGCAGCAAATTGGCTGGCCCAGAGCAGGAGCAGTGGAGGAGGATGGGGCTGCAGGACAGAGCCTGCTCTCACCTTGTTCAGCCCCGTCCTGGCCAGTCAAACCTCAGCCACAACCAGCAGCTTTCCTGCAGGTTCTCTCACGTCAAATACCATGCTCATGGCAGAGTCCTGTCTGGAAATAGCCATCTGCTCAGGAGGAGGAACGTGGTATCAGGCTGGGCCAACCCAGATCGTCTACCCCATCACAGTGGCCTCACTTCTGGGTTCCCATGATTCTGGCGGACCTCCTGCAGCTGCCGGTTCCTATGCTGCATGGAATCTTCATGGACTCTTCAGAGGGGTGGGTGCTCAGACCTGCTCCTCTATCACAGCATGAGGTGCCCTCCTAGCTGCAGCTCCTTGGAGGGACAGGCCTGGGGTCACAATATCCTCAGAGGTCCCTACACCTTCACAGTGTGAGGCTTCATGTGTTGGGTTGGGAGCTGGTGAAGCTGGAAGCTGACCACATGTGCAGGGCTGTGGCATGGCTGGGGCATGGCTGTCCCCAAAACAAAAAGCACCTGGAAAGCCCCATGAAGAAGATGCTCCAGTCCAGAAACACACCAAGCTCCTAGACAATCCAAGTAATGGGTTGCTGGACAGTAGGGTTGAAATTTTCATCATCTTTCTGAGTACATAACGGAATGTGCTACCGTGGTTGAGCAGTTCCTTTCCTCCCATCAGGAGAGAGGGCTCCATCTGACTCCAGCTTTGTCTACTCTTTATTTTCTCACCCTTTTGCGGTTCTTCATGATAGGAACCTCAACAGCCACGTGGGTCGAGGCATTCATGTACTCTATCACTGAGCTCACAGTACCTAGAGAGTCGTTACTGCCATTTGACACATGGGAACTGAGACTCACAGGGAAGCGCTTTGATCAAATAGGAAGTTAGGCAGCAGCATATCTGAGGTCTGAAACCAAATCTGTGGGACTTCAGCCCCAGCCTTTCTTTATGTTTGACTCTTCAAACAGGGAGATGTAGCTCAGATGCAGTGTCAGCCTGGCAAGCGGAAGGCTCTGAGTTC
This sequence comes from Cavia porcellus, assembly GCF_034190915.1. Classification (NCBI taxonomy): domain Eukaryota; kingdom Metazoa; phylum Chordata; class Mammalia; order Rodentia; family Caviidae; genus Cavia; species Cavia porcellus. Next base: position 20,438,447 of record NW_026947506.1, read on the forward strand.
AATTCCCAGAACAACAACAACAACAACAACAACAACAACAACAACAAAAAACACAACAGTGCTCTAAAGGAAACCTCTTTTCTGAGGATGGACACAAACCTCTTTAGGGCTTACCCTCGAAGGAAGTGAACTTGGTCCGTATCACCTTTCATACCTGCCACTTCCCTGCTGTCCATCACACAACCCTCCATGGTGCTGCCCCTAGGACACAGCAGGCAGGAGTCCACAGTCAGGTGGTACTGGTTAATGGCCCCATACTTGAAGCTCGGGCCATTGTCCTAGTTACTGACAATCAAGCAAAGGGAGAAGTCCTAAAAAGTTGCAGGGTTTTCTTTTCTTTTCTTTTCTTTTCTTTTCTTTTTTTAAAATTTTACTTAAGGAGAAAAAAAAGCAGAGAAAGGGTACAAGTTATACAGATTTACAGAAAAAAATAAACAGTAGGAAATCACTATTTAATGGATTACATATTGTCATCTTAGAAATAATTGTTCAAGTCACAAATATAAGCTTGTAAAGTGGACATTCCAACAGTGAGACTGCAAACAGTTCTGTTCAATGATCCAATAAAACTCAGTGATATCATTTTCTGTCTTATACACTTAAATATACATGCAGTTAAATCATTTAGAGCACTTTCTTTTCCTCTCTTTTGTACAATGACAATTACACATTTTGGGTTTTGTTACTCCCACAGTTCTTATTACTTTTTTGGAAGGGAGTAGAACTAATGTGACATAACAGAACAGAGTCAATCAAATCGAAAGGGTGGACATACTAGATAATGTAAAAGCATAATACAAGGTGATCAATAATGGTTACCATAATGCCTTCTGCTGTCTCTAATAGAATTGCCTATATCATCAGTTATAATAAAATTGAACAAAACAGTAAAGAACAAAACCGACAAAACCAAAACATTGGAGACATTGTAGGTCTTCAAAAGTAGATAAAAGTCATTGAGAATGGGCGTCGTAATGAATCTCACTATCTTCACAGCTGTTGCCTAAACTTTTGAACCTGGTACTATCAAGCAAAGCAGAATAGGGGAACATCAGTCAAAAACAAGATGGTGAGAGTAATACAGGGCTTTAAATCAAGATAATGGAAAGTCAAAGTGGGTTACTATAATATATCCTGCTATTTTTATTTATTTTTCCCTTAAGTAAAAGGATAAAAATAAAAAAGTAAATAATGGAGTGGAGATTGAGATAAAAGAGGGCATAACAGCAAAATAGTGCAGATCAAAACATAACCATTTAAGCAGAATAGTGTTTCACCACAAGATAATCTTGACATAAAAGTAGTTACCATATTGTCTCTTTCCTTGAAATCCTTGAGTACAACTTTGTATATTGTAGCATTAAATATATCAAAATAATGTAAAACCATTTAAGAGAATGACAGCATTACAGGGTATTTAGAATCAACTAACAGAAAATGAACAATGGTTTCTGTATAATCTCCTTGTCTTTAAAAGTTTTTGCTTATACTATTGTACATAATAAAATCCAATAAGATACAACCTGTTTAGACCTATGGAGACAGAAGAACAAAAGCTTGATGAGACTTCAAAACAAGATGATACTAAATCAATATTACCTATTAAGACGTCATTTTCTCCAAAATAGCTGTTCCTATCATCCAATCTTCTCTGCCTCATTTCTGTTGAGCTCTTTTTCTGTCATTAGTTGTCAGTTTGTCTTCTTCATTTTGTTCTCTGCTCCATTCATTGTGGCCTCCCTGCCACTATTTCTGGATTCTTTGTATTTTTCTTTTTTAGAATATCCTGCAATACTCTCTGTAGAATTGAATTGGTGGTTGCAAATTCCCCCAGTTCCTCTTTAGCCTTGAAGCATCTTGTTTTTCCATCAGTTTCCAGGGACAGTTGTGCAGGATATCTCAATCTTGGCTGGAGATTATTATCTTTCAAAGCTTGAATTATTTCCCCCCACGCTCTTCGTGATTTGATGGTTTGTGCAGAGAAATCTGCTGTACTTCTGATGGGTGCTCCCTTATAAGTGGTCTGTTTCTTGTCTCTGACAGCTTTTAATATTCTGTTCTTGTATTGAATTTCTGGAATTTTTATTATTATATGCCTGGGTGTTGCTCTGTTTGGGTTGTAGGTAGCTGGGGTCCTGTATGCCTCATACATCTGAGTATCTTTACCTTTTGCTAAATTAGGAAAATTCTCCTGGATTATTTCTGTGAGTAGCTTTTGTAGTTCCCTTGTTTGTGTCCCTACTTCTTCTTTTATGTTCTTAATCCTTAAATTATGGATCCTCTTATCATCTTCTTGTCTTTGTATTATTGCTGTTTGTTTCTTTGTTATTTTTAAGAAGTTTTTCATTTCATTCTCCCATATTACAAATCTGCCCTCCAGTTCAGATAGTTTGTCCTTAGTTTCTTTCAAGCTGTTATGCCAGTCTTGGATAGACTTCTTAGTTTCTTGGTAGTCCCTTTGAACCTGCTTCACGTACTCTATGCTTTCTCTGTTTTCTCCATCAAACAATTCTCCCCTCTTTTTCTGTTCTTCCATTCCACCATCTGTTTTTTCCTGGGTGGTGCTTAGCATTTCTCTAACTATTCTGCTTACTTCTAGCTTCAGGTCATTGATAACTTCATTCCTGAACTGATCTATGAGGCTCTCTAGATGGCGCTTTATGTCTATTGGTGCAGTGTCCGCTATTACCTGTTTCTCAGGATTGGGGGCCGAGGAGCCTTTCTTTTTTTTTTTTTTTTTTAATTTTATTTAAGAAGAAAAGACAAAAAAAAACAGTGAAAGGGTACAAGTTATACAGATTTACAGAAAAAAAATGAACAGTAGGAAATCACTAGTTAATGGATTACATATTGCCATCTTAGAAATAATTGTTCAAGTCACAAAATTAAAGCTTGTAGAGTAGACATTTAACAATGATACTGCAAACAGTTCTGTTCAATGATCCAATAAAACTCTGTGAAATCATTTTCTATCTTATACACTTAAATATACATGCAGTTATATAGTTTAGAGCACTTTTCTTTTCCTCTCTTTTGTACAATGACTATTACACATTTTGGGTTTCATTGCTCCCACGGTTCTTATTGCTTTTTTGGAAGAGAGTAAAACCAAATGTGACATAACAGAACAGATTCGGTCAAGTCAAAAGGGTGGACATAACAGATAATGTAAAAACATAATACAAGGTGATCAATAATGGTTACCATAATGCCTCCCACTATCTCTAATAGAATTGCCTATATCATTAGTTATAATACAATTGAACAAAACAGTAAAGAACAAAACCGACAAAACCAAAACATTGGAGACATTGTAGGTCTTCAAAAGTAGATAAAAGTCAACGAGAATGGGCGTTATAATGAATCTCATTATCTTCACAGCTGATGCCTAAACTGTCGAACCTGATACTATCCTGCAAAACAGAATAGGGTAACATCAGTCAAAAACAAGATGGTGAGAGTAATACAGGGCTTCAAATCGAGATAATAGAAAGTCAAAGTGGGTTACTATAATATATCCTGCTATTTTTTTCCCTTTAATTAAACGGATAAAAATAAAAAAGTAAATAATGGAGTGGAGATTGAGATAAAAGAGGGCATAACAGCGAAACAGCGCAGATCAAAACATAACCATTTAAGCAGAATAGTGTTTCACCACCAGATAATCCCGACCCAAAAGTAGTTACCATATTGACTCTTTCCTTGAAATCCTTGAGTATAACTTCGTATACTGTAGCATTAAGTATATCAAAACAATGTAAAACCATTTAAGAGAATGACAGCATTACAGAGTATTTAGAATCGACTAACAGAAAATGAACAATGGTTTCTGTATAATCTCCTTGTCTTTAAAAGTTTTTGCTTATACTATCGTACATAATAAAATCCAATAAGATACAACCTATTTAGACCATTGGAGACAGAAGAACAAAAGCTAGATGAGACTTCAAAACAAGATGATACTAAATCAGTATTACCTATTAAGATGTCATTTTCTCCAAAATAGCTGTTCCTATCATCCAATCTTCTCTGCCTCATTTCTGTTGAGCTCTTTTTCTGTCAGTAGCTGTCAGTTTGTCTTCTTCATTTTGTTCTCTGCTCCATTCATTGTGGCCTCCCTGCCACTATTTCTGGATTCTTTGTATTTTTCTTTTTTAGAATATCCTGCAATACTCTCTGTAGAATTGAATTGGTGGTTGCAAATTCCCCCAGTTCCTCTTTAGCCTTGAAGCATCTTGTTTTTCCATCAGTTTCCAGGGACAGTTGTGCAGGATATCTCAATCTTGGCTGGAGATTATTATCTTTCAAAGCTTGAATTATTTCCCCCCACGCTCTTCGTGATTTGATGGTTTGTGCAGAGAAATCTGCTGTACTTCTGATGGGTGCTCCCTTATAAGTGGTCTGTTTCTTGTCTCTGACAGCTTTTAATATTCTGTTCTTGTATTGAATTTCTGGAATTTTTATTATTATATGCCTGGGTGTTGCTCTGTTTGGGTTGTAGGTAGCTGGGGTCCTGTATGCCTCATACATCTGAGTATCTTTACCTTTTGCTAAATTAGGAAAATTCTCCTGGATTATTTCTGTGAGTAGCTTTTGTAGTTCCCTTGTTTGTGTCCCTACTTCTTCTTTTATGTTCTTAATCCTTAAATTATGGATCCTCTTATCATTTTCTTGTCTTTGTATTATTGCTGTTTGTTTCTTTGTTATTTTAAAGAAGTTTTTCATTTCATTCTCCCATATTACAAATCTGCCCTCCAGTTCAGATGGTTTGTCCTTAGTTTCTTTCAAGCTGTTATGCCAGTCTTGGATAGACTTCTTAGTTTCTTGGTAGTCCCTTTGAACCTGCTTCACGTACTCTATGCTTTCTCTGTTTTCTCCATCAAACAATTCTCCCCTCTTTTTCTGTTCTTCCATTCCACCATCTGTTTTTTCCTGGGTGGTGCTTAGCATTTCTCTAACTATTCTGCTTACTTCTAGCTTCAGGTCATTGATAACTTCATTCCTGAATTGGTCTATGAGGCTCTCTAGATGGCGCTTTATGTCTATTGGTGCAGTGTCCACTATTGCCTGTTTCTCAGAATTGGGGGCCGAGGAGCCCTTCTTGTTGCTGCCTCTTCCCATATTCTCCATTCCTTATATATGCAAGCTTACATAGGAGACCCAGCTTCTCTCCCTGTCAGCCACTGCCTGATCGAATTGCTCTGGTTAGGTGTTCCCACCCACCACAGCACACCAGTAAGTTCCAGACCAGGCAGCCTACGCGGGGCCCACCCCTCCCGGCCACCATCAGGCTCTGGGATCTGGTTTGGGCCAGCCTACCGAGTCTGCCAGCAGCGTCACTCAGGTCAGGCACTTTTCACCAATCCCGTCCGAGAGGGGAATGTGTGGCTGGAGTCGCCAGCGCGCCCTGCTCCCGCAGGACTGCCCCGGCCCAGAAAGTCCTCCGCTGGAGTCAAACTGTGGTAGAGTGTCAGTTTCTCTCACTCACCTCACCACAAATCAGTGTACACCTCCCTGCCCGTCCTGTTTTCGACTCCATTCGCAGACTCCCGTTCTCAGAGCTTCCACACGTCTCTCTCCTTGCCGAGCCGATGTAGAGGCAGCCAGGCGCTTCGCGAAGGGAAACCCAAATCGTGGCTTCCAATGGCGCAGGGTCCAGCCTCCACACCAAGGCTTTTCTGTTCCTGTTTTAGCACCAGGACTGCATTCCAAGTTGGTTTCTCTCAGCCCAGTTCGTTCCTGAGTCAGCAGAGCATATCTCCACCGGCTTATGTCTCCTTAGTCCACACCATTCCTGACTTCTGAACCAAGTCTTTCAGAGAGCCTCCGTAGTATCTGCTATCTGTTCACCATGTTCTCCCGGAAGTCAAGGAGCCTTTCTTGTTGCTGCCTCTTCCCATATTCTTTGTTCCTTATATATGCAAGCTTATATAGGAGGTCTAGCTTCCCTCCCTGTTAGCCACAGCCTGAATGAATTGCTCCGGCTAGGTGTTCCCACCCACCGCAGCACACCAGGAAATTCCAGACCAGGCAGCCTATGCGGGCCCGCCCCTCCAGGCCACCCTCAGGCTCTGGGATCTGGGTTGTGCCAGCCTGCTGGGTCTCCACCAGCAGCGTCACGTAGGCTAGGCACTTCTCATCAATCCCGCTTGAGAGGGGGATACGGGGCTGAAGTTGCTGCAGCGCCCTGCTCCCGCAAGTCTGCCCAGTCCCAGAATGTCCTCCGCTGGAGTCATACTGTGGTAGAGCGTCAGTTTCTCTCGCTCACCTCACCACAAGTCAGTGCACGGCTCCCCGCCCATCCTGCAGAGCTTCCATGCGTCTCTCTCCTTGCCGAGCCTATGTAGACGCAGCTGCTGCGTGGCGGGAAACCCAAATCGCGGCTTCCAATGGCTCGGGCTCCAGCCTCCACCCTGAGGCCCCTCTGTTCCTGTTCTAGCACCAGGACTGCATTGCAAGTTGGTTTCTCTCAGCCCAGTTTGTTCCTGGGTCAGCAGAGCATATCTCCACCTGCTTATGACTCCTTACTCCGCTCCATTCCTGAATTCTGAGCCGAGTCTTTCAGAGAGCCTCCATAGCTGCTGTTATCTGTCTGCCATGTTCTCCCAGAAGTCTCTTTTCTTTTCTTATCCTTCTGTCTTTTCTTTTTCTCTTTCTTTCTTTCTTTCTTTTTTTTTTTTTTTTTGAGACAATGTCTCACTATGCAGTTCAGGATGGCCTTGCGCTCATTTTGTAGCCTGGTCTGGTCTCAAACTTGCAACAATCCTCTTGCTTCAGCCTCCCCAGTGCTGCGATTACAGGCATGCACTACCATGTCTGGCGCTTTTGTTGGGTTTTCATTAGGATTGTATCTGATCCCAAGAACCGAGCCCCGTTTTTGGATCTAACACGTGCACAAAAAATATTTGTTCAGTGAATGAATGAAAAGATAAGGAAGCCCCATGTGCAGTGGTAAATACCTGTGATCCCATCACTAAGTAGGCCCAGACAGGAGGATCGGGAGCTCAAGATCACCCTGGGCTACATAGAACACCTTCTCTCAGAAAACAACATAAAAAGAGAGAACATAAAGGAAGAAAGGTGGGCAAGTGGCTGGCTTTGTCTGAAGGGAGTTTATCTGCTTCAGAGCCACATGGAGTGGGAATGTCAGAGTCCCATCACCACCAGCAGCAGCTGCTCCTGGAGGGCTCAGTGACAGATTGCTGGACTCATTAGCTCTAATGACATGAGAACAAACTTGAAGAGCCAATGAACCGTTCCCTCCCACGGTTTCCTCAAAGTTCCCAGGGGTTTTTCTCCCTTCACACAATCAGCCCATGGCCTTATCCTGTCCATTAGGAAAATAGAAGTTCAGAGGCAAGTCTGTAGCCATCCTTAGTTCCCACCTTCCCATCCTGGTCCCACTCTCTGCTTCCCGCATCCTGTCCCTGACCCTGTTACATGCTAGTCCATCTCCAAACCCCTGGATTTACATTACTCTGTTCTTTTCTCCTGCTGAATCCTCCCCAACACTATACAAAAGAGGTCTGTCATTTCCCACCTCATGTAGAAATAAAAATCACCAGGGAATGGTAGTGCACACCTGTAATCCCATCACTTAGCACGGCTGAAGCAAAGGAGTTACATGTTGGAGTCCTGCCTGGGTAACACACCAAAGTCTTGGGATATAGCTCAGTAGCAGACACCTGGCTTAGCATGCACGATACCCTGTATTTGATCCCTAGAATACAAGAGGAGAAAGAGGAGGAGGAGTAAAAAGAGGAGGAAAAGGAAGAACAAGAATGGCAACTGACTGAAAAGCACTGAATGAAGAGATTAAATCCATGATTTCATAGTGATGCTGCAAGAGAAGCCAAAAAAAAAAAGTCTAACCATCAAAGCAAACAATGACACCACCTCTTCATTCTGAAACGACATTTTTAAAAATTTTCATTTATTAGTGTATATGTGTGGGACATAATGATTGCATGCTTCCAGGAGAGTTGGTACATGTATATAATACATCTTTATTTATTATCCCTTTCTCCTCCCTTAAAGTGGTAATTAAAGACAAGAGAAATATTCGTCTTTCCTTGAGGAGCTACATTTCAGAGTAATCAATTAATGCACAGGAGAGAAAGATCTTCCTTCTGGAAAAAGTCCAGCTAAAAGCAATAAAAGAATCAAGGAATCTGGAAATGTCCATTTCATTAGAGTTGAAATGAAATAATTGATTCAGGCAGCAAGTATTAAAAGATGCTAAAACCACTGAAGAAAATGGTGCCAAAGGGAGAAGTCCCAGTATGCTAGTATCCACTGGTCAACCTGCCATTCAGGAAAGGAAAAAGCAACCTTGAATGTGGAGGCATTGGGTTGTCACTCTCTAGCCACCCTGATGTGATGTAACACGAAGGGCAGGACATTGTCCATAGAGTACTCTTTTAAAAATGCACCACCAATTCTTAGGGGGAAGGGTCACAAATGCAGCCTGGGAACATGGGGTTAGGGCAGGCACTGTGCAGGACTCTACAGGACCAACTGGCCACGGGGGTGGACAGGCCAGGGAGCAAGACACAGACTGGTAAGCCTGCACTACAGGTCAGAAGTCTTGGGTTTCTGCCCCATTAGACCAGGCTGGCGTCCATGGCCCGCTGGGGCAGGATGTCCTTAGATTTCAGAGCACCCATGATGGTCTTCTCCTTACCACAGAGCAGCATCCACGTGACAGACCTGAAAGATGGCACTCAGCCCTGCTGGACAAGCTCAGACACTCAGGCACTGCTGGCACGCCCTCTGCTGGTGACACTGCTTCCTGCTCTGTGCCTAGGTGCAGCTGCTGAAGGACCCTGAGAGGGGAACACAGGAGGCCAGGTGGTATAAGACATTCATTTCTTACCAACCAAAAATAGACAGGAGCTGCAGCACTAGGGCACCACAACCCCACACCTGTCTCCTTCCTCTTGTAACCCGCTCTCTCTAGTTCTTGAGTTCTTGTTATGAGGCAACAAAAATTGAAGGCAACAAAATAGCAAGCAGCAAGTGGTAGGGAATTGTCAAATGTGTGTTTATTAAAAAGAAAAGAGCTCCTGCCTTGTCAGGGAGGGGTTCTATAAAGCAGAACAACCGAGTTGTTTCAGTCCACTGGCCTTTTACAGTTTTCGGGACTGGTGAAGGGGAGAGAAAGCATGGTGCCCCTGGTTGCAGGTAGCCTTTGTTGTCTGGAGAGCTAGCTGCTCCTTTGCATTTCACTTCCTCAGAGGACTGTCCCATGTGACTAAGGACCTGTTCTTTGTCCCTTCCACTTCCTTAGGCCGATAGTCAGTTTGCTTGAGTTAATTACTTGAGCCCTCTAGTATTTAACTGACTTAAGCCCGACTTTTGGTTTACTTTATGTGCACCATTCATGACCTGTGCCTTATCTGCCTAACTTCCCCTATCTCCTTGCTTCACTCTGCTACCAATAAACAAGTTTCCCAGCTCCAAGTAAATATTAGATCTTCCCTCCACTGTGGTCCACAGGTTTCCCCTCCCTGGAATGTGCAAGATGTCATCCAGCTGCAGCCTGTGCACAGGGCAGAGCCCACACAGAACCTCTACCACCACTGAGCCTACAGAGCTCCAGCCTAAGGTCCAGAAAGCTCCACCCAGCGGCCTGCCCACAGCGCCTGCAGAGGCTGGGAGCCCCCTGAAAGAAATTCTTTGTATAATTGTTACAAAATTTAATTTTTTCAGATTGTAATTTCTTCTTAATTTTTTATTTAGTTTTAAAAATTCTTGCTTAAATATTTTGTTTTTTACTTAAAAATTTCAGATTATCTTCAAACCCTAAAAATACAAGGCTGACTGGAAGGCATGGCAGGAATAGAGTGTCAGGGACAGAGAGGCCTGGCCCTGCTGCTCCAGGCTCTGCCAATCAGTCTTTTAGAACACAATTATCTCTACTTTAGCTTTTTCCTCAGACAAGTAGGAAATGGGAGTTCATGGGATGCAGGAGTGGATGCCCAAGCCTGGGCCCTGCTGGTTTTCAGGCAGGTAGGGACCCTGCCCCAGCCTCTTCTGCTTCAGGCTGCTCACTGTCCACCAGGCTCCCCTTTGCAGGATCTTCCCATCCCCCTCCCTGCCTCTTCCAGGCAACTCCAAGTGCCAGCCCTGTGGGCCCCGGAATGGGCTCCTGATTAGGGCTCTGGGCAGATTCCAGGAACTCGCACTACTAGGACCTGTGTGTACCTGTGGGCCACAACACCAACTTCTGCAGGAGCAGTAGCATATTCCAGTGGAGAGGGAATCACCTATGCTAACCCTGCCCAGGGAGATATCTGGACCTCTGCATTTCTTTTTCTGGGGTTGGGTAGCTGATGGACAACTCTTCTTCACAGTGACCCTCTTCCAGTGCCATTCTCTGATTTGAGCAGACAGCAGTGTCCTCTGCTGTGGAGAGAAGGACAGCAGAGTGCTCACCCCCAGGACTCCCATTCCCACACTTTAAGCCTTTGCTGCTTGGGACCCTGGCCAGCTGCTTGTGTTCCTGGGAGATGTAGGTAGCAGTGTTCCAGCTTCTCCACCCATTCCTTCAGCTCCACTTTCTCCTGCATGACCTCCACCAAATGGAGCCAGAACAGCAGGGTTTGGACTCCTTGTCCAGCTGCCTTGCGACTCTTCCTGGCCTGCCAGGACAAACTGGCTTACCTGCAGTTTTGCATGGCCTCCCGACAGGCCTGGTAGCTCTTTCTAGACACACAGTCATCCTTTCTTCTGAGACCAGACTTCGTTCTCAGGCGCTCCTGTGCCAGGCAGGCCAGGCTGTGGCACTGCCCCTTCTACTCCCTGCACTGCCTGCACAGCCAAGTGGGCTCCTCCAGGGCACCGGAAAGACCTTCATTATGAAGGCCATCTGGAGAAAGTGGAGTGTGATTTTGCTGAGAATCTCCTGAGAGAAAGCTGGGCAAAGAGCAGAAAGGAGCCACCTGTCTGTGCCTGACACACACTGTTCCTAGGGGAACACTCTCTGAGTACAGTCTCCCCTGTATGGTTTGGGTTCCAGAGAAATTAGAGGGAAGGGAAACCAAAATCTCAGGGTGTCCAAAGGAACCACAGAGGGAGGCTGGAGCAGGCCAGAGGGAAGCAACAGAGGCAAGTCCGGCTCACAGTGACCTCTGAGCTATCCATGTCCTCTGGGATGGTCTTCTTGGAGACTGCTCATATGCCTTTCCCCCTTGAGTCTTTCCTTCATGTTCTATCGGGAGCAGCCACAGTGGTGTCCAGACACCCCCACAAGAGCATTCCCGAGCCCCTAGTTTCCCCTTCCCTATTGTGTCCCCCTGGGTCAGCCACCCTCTATAAGAGAGGCTGGTTGCGTTCTTGTTTTTCTTGATACCAGGGATTGAACTCATGATCTTGCGCTTTCCAGAGAGGCATTTGTGCCACTGAGCTAAATCCCCCCACAGCCCTGCACTCTTAAGGTCTGTCTCCCTCCTCTACTCTCTCTTTCCAAGAGCACTCCTCAGGCTCCACCCTGAGCATCGATGCTCACCTTGTCCAGACAGCCAAGAAGCTCAGCTGTGCTGATGGCTGCTTCTCCTGCTTCGTGGCTTCTAGGTGGCTTCTAGGATGAGAAAACGGGAAGGCCAGAGTTTGCTCGGCCAGGTCCTCCCATGCAGGACAGGAGCTGGTCTCCCTGGTGCCTAAGACCTTGTGCCTTCTGGCTCTCAGAGCCATCTACGGAAGACCCTGGCTGAAGGCAGGGATGACTTGCTGTACCTGGGCTTAATACTGCCAGTATTAATACTCTAGTACAGATGGAGAAATAAGGTATTTTCACAAAAAAGACCAGCTCAGAAGATAAAGAGTGCTAAACCAGCTCTAGAGAAAATACTCAACAATATTCTCAACAGAAACAATGAATTGGACACAGCTAAAAACAGAAAACTAGTGAGGTCACAGGATAAACAGGAACCAAAAAACAGCCAAAGATAACAATTGATATACTATCTGATAGAGAAGGCAGCGCCAGGGATTTAGCTCAGTGGTGCAAAGGCTTTCCTGGTAAACATGAGGTCATGAGTTTGATCTCTGGTACCAAAAACAAAAGGCAATAATAGTAAATATTTTGGTAATATCTGTCAGCGTTGACCATCTCAACTCCCCAGTAAAAGGCACAGACTAGAAGATTGGATCAAAAAACAATCCAAAAATTTGTTACATTGAAGAAACTCATCTAATCCAAGAAATATTCATAGGCTAAAATTTAAAGGATGGAAAACAACATTTCATGCACCAGGACTCCCAAAAGAAGCACGGGTAGCAATTCTAATTTCAGGCATGGTAAAACTGGTTAGAAGAGAGGAAAAAAGTCACTACATAGTAGTTTAAGGAATAATCCAACATCAGGAGATAACATTTGTTGGGCGCAGGCGCTCAACATACCATACCCCACCCGGGACTAAGGACCACGCCAGCTTCCGCAATGCGCTACGTCCCTCTTTAAATTAGCCAACCCGTGCGCACTTCGTGCTCACTCCGTACTCTGTGGCAACTCCTGATTGGCCACAGCTGGATATAGTGGCCGGAGCCTGCATCCCATTCCCGCCCTGCTTCCTCGTGGCAGCCTGTGATTGGTCACCGCCAAATATATAAACCAGAGCCCGCGTGAATAAAGCAGCAGTTAACTGTCGTCCACAAGAGCGTCTCCTGTCTCCTGTTTCATTGGGGCTGCGCCGGTCAAACACTGATAAACATGTATGTACTGAATACTGGAGGAACTATTTTTTTTTCAAAGTTTATTTTATTTTTTTATTTTTATTTTTTGGCCTTCTTTGAGACAGGGTCTCTGTATGCAGTTCACGCTGGCCTTGAGTTCACTTTGTAACCGAGGCAGATCTTGAACTTCCCATGATCCCCCTGCCTCAGCATACTGAGTGCTGGGATTATAGGTGTACACCAGCATATCTGGCTTGCAGCACCTATCTTCATAAAACAAAAACTGCTGAAATTAAAAGATCAAATAAACATTGACTCAGGGGATTTTAACACCCCTATTTTGAAAAAGACAAATCAACTAAACAAAAAAGATCAATAAAGAAATTTTAGAGCTGAACCATTGAGCATATAGACAATGGATCTACACAGAGTATTCCACCCTTTACAACAGGTTTTCTACTGCTTAGAGAAGCTGTGCCCCTGCTCCAAAGCCTGAGCTGGGTCCTTGCAGGAGGAGCAGTGGCTGCAGACAGAGGCGCAGTTTTAAATACCAGACTCCCTAGTAAGGGGTCACTGGAGCACAAGGGGTGATGTTAAAAAATCAAACTTCAAAGTCACTGAGGCTGAGGGAAGAAAGTGATATTTTGATGCTACCCAAGCTAATGGTAAAGTGGACTCCAAATTCAGATTTAATCCTGGGGTGTGGGGCTCTCCACACATCTTGCTGATCTTTCAGAGAACCTAAGAATAAGTGACTGTTCTCATTGACCTGGCTTCCCTTGAGGCTGAGAACAATCAAACAGCAATGACTATTTACTCAGTGTTTACTCTGCACCACACCGTAGCAAAATGACATAAAAGCATCTCATTTAAACTTCACAAGTGTACATAACGTTCTTTTCTCTTTTTCTCTGTCCATGTGTGTTTACATATATTTGTATATTGTTGTTGTTCTTGTCCAATTTAGTCTGTAGCCAGTTTAATTGTATGCACATCCTGCTGCAGTTTTTATAAAATATTATTTTGCATGTCTTCTGCTGTAATGTCACCAACAACCCTACAAAGTGTGATAGTAATCAGTCAATAACTAAAGGAATTAACTGTTAATGTGGGTAAAGAACAAAACTAAAGAAAAAACACACACAAGTTGGCTCAGTGGTATGTACTTCTTAATCTCAGATATTAGGGAAGTTGGGGCAAGAGGGTTATATGTTTGAGAGCAGAAAAACTACACCTTCCTCTGAGGTAAGTGTAGCCATGCTGATGGGAAACAGCCCCAGCCAGAAGAGAAATCATGCCTTCCCGTGAGCCAGCTAGTGCAAGGGCTGAAAATCCAGGGGAGCATCCCCCTTCCCACCCACAGCTGATTGGGTAGCACCTGAGGGAAAGGGAATAGCTTGATGTTTGTGTTGTTTGCTTGACTGCAGGCCTGGGCTGGTGGTCTGTGCATCTACCTGGAGGATGGCAGTGTGTTATGATTCGATCAGTTTTATTGTCCTGTTTGGTTTGGTTTTGGTATGTCTGATGGTATGGACAACTATCATGAAGATAGCAAGATATAGTATGATAGCTATTTTTGATTTCCCACTGTCCTGTTGTGAAGTTCTGTACCACTTTCACTGCTGTGTTTTGATTGGTTTTATTATGTTTTGTTGGGTTTTGTTCTCCTTAAAATTAAAAAAAAAACGATTGTAAGTTTTAAGCAATCCTGAAAAAAATAAAATTTTAATACAAAGCCATCTAAAAATAACACACAAACAGCTAGGTATCTAGCTCCATGCTCCCTGGACTCAAACCCTATTATTTCTATAAAAGAAAGGCAATAACGTATTTTGGGTATAGCTTGTGATAGAGCACTTGCCCACCATGTCCCAGGACTTGGGCTCAATCCCCAATACCACACACACACACACACACACACCACCACCACCACCACCACCACCACCAAAAGAGGCAACAATGGAAGTTAAATTTAATCTTCTACCTTTCAGAGCTGAAATTTGCCATGAACAAGCAGCTTCTAGGGGTCAAAATGAGAGGTTCAATTGGAAAAGTAAACATTACGTTGGTAGGAACTGTACACTGGGTGACTTAGAAATTACATATCCAGGTACTTTCTTACTATCTATTAGAGTACGCCAGTACTTCCCTAACTTACCTCAAGTATCCTAAGGGCAGAAGCATTGAAGACACTGCTAGAGAATCTGGAAGCAACAGAAAGACCCATCCCGAGTATCATCTCAAAAAGAAGTTGATTACTACCTTACAAATCTAGGCAAATGTGACCCCTTAAATATATTAACATGTTTAGTCTCTCTCAAGAGAATCAAGTAGGACTAATGTTTCAGAACTAGCTGGGCATGGTGGAGCATGCCAGGAAGTCCAGCATTTGGGAGGCTGAAACAGGAAGATGGCAAATAGAGACCTAACTGGGCTACACAGAAGGAACCTATCTGGGAAAAAAAGGCTTAAAACGGTCTTACATTTATCCTGTGGCACTCAGCACCCTAGTGAGCTGATGTACACTTTGAGGTTAAGTTTCCTGGAAACTGTTTCACATTAGACAAGCAAATATCACTCCAATGAGCTTGACTAAAGCTATTCCTGCTCCAGTGTGGAAAGGAATTCACATGTGAAGTGGAGAACTTAGAAAAATTTTTGAAGTCTGTCTGGAGAGCAGATAACAGGGAGACAATCAACACAAATCTGCTCCTCTATGTTTCCTATCAATGTTTTGAGTCTTCTAGTAAAGTTTTCATGTTAGCGGTGCCTAAATGACAGAGCAAAGGAATCTCAAACCTCTCTGTACTCCTTCCTAAGGCCTCATTTACTCCCAGGTGGAGATCTGTGCCTTGATGAGAGAAAACTGGGGACAAAGACATTTTAGGGGATCAGGTGGGAAGATCAGAAGCCAGGTGAGAAGTAGTAATGAGTGTCCATGGGGATTGCAGGTTAACCACATTCTGCTGATCCCTGTCTTACAATCTATCTGTGTCCCACCCTCCTCTCCACTCTAACAATGGCAGGTAGCCAGGTCCTTGGACATGGGGCCCAGGGAGGTCAGGATTGGGGACAGGAGGAGAGAGCAGAGTCATTATTGGGAACATCAGGAGTGAAAGACGGAATGACCCAGGCCCTGGAGAGTCAGGCCTGGGCCCCAGAGGAGACAGACTTGAGAGGACCTGATGAGGCACTGGGACAGAGAGGGTCTCAGATTTGGGCCAAAAAAGGGCCATTAGAGGAGTCAAGTCTGCACTTAGGGTCTCTGACCCTATGCAGTTTACCTTTTGCTTTGCCAAGCCAATTTCTGCCTTTGGGTTTCTTAGGGAATCTCACAGCAGAGAGGAGAAAAGGCTGAAACCATATCAGCACAGTGCCTCCATCACCAGGAAATTTCTTTCAGTGGCCTCTGCCTGCCCATAAGAGGCCTAACAAGGGCAGAACTAAGCCCAACAGAGGGTGGTATGACCTCAGTCTTCCAGGCCCAATGGTAAAACTGGATGAAGACATATGAGGTGTGGTGAGGCTTTCTCCAGGGTCTGGGGACTGGGTAGTTAGGCTGAAACTTGAAGGGCTGCTGTTCCAGGCTACTCCAAGGGAGCCTTAACAAGAAGGGCAGAGAGAAAGGCAAAGCCCAAATCAAGGTTCCTGAAATTTCCCGCTGATAGCTGTGTATGGGCTGGATATCCCAGGTGTTAATAGACATCAATAAATCTCTGTGTGAATTTGTGCACTTTCCCTCTCCTTTGATAGCAGAGAGCCTGCTTTGGGTTACAGCTTGCATACAGTGCTGGGAACTTTGCTAAATGCTTTAGATCCATTAACTCAATTTTTTTAGAAGATGGGGGCTGAACACAGGGCCCTTACATTCCTATCCCCTCTTTTGGAGACAGAGTTCCTTAAATTCTCTTACTTTATTCTTCCAGAGTACTAAATTTACAGATGCACACCTCCTACAAGTCCTGGTTTTCTAATATTTACAAATACTCTAAGGAATCGGTATCCCTCTCCTCATGTCACAGAAAAGGAAATGAACTCTTAAGAGGCCAAGGGACTACTCAAGGCAGCGAGTGTAAGCAGTGAGTGGAAAAGCAGACTTGGGATCTGAGCCCTAGTCTGAAGGAAGCAGTCGTGAAGTGGGAGAAGCAGGTCAGAACTGGGAGTGAGGAACTGACTCAGTGTGTACTGTGGTGACGAAGAGTTTGAGAAGGTTACTCCTGTACTTGTTCTGGATGGGCTGGAGGTCTGAGATCAAATTTTGTTTTCTGTCTTGTTATTTTCACTTCTTGGGTCACGTTTTGGTCTTTTCGATAACACTATTCTTGCCTGTCTGTCTTGCACATCTTAGTCAGAGACCTACTCTGTGGGTATAGCATTCACCGAATTGCTGGGTTCCAAAGTGTAGGGAAGGGGCCAATCTCCTGAATTCCTCCTGTGAGGACAGTTGAGTCCTGGATTCTTCCCTGGCTGACTAGTCTAGGAGTACTGATGTGAACCAACCCTTGGTTTGTATTGTCTCTGCTGCTTCAGAATTTTCTAGGCTGCCAGACCAACCTGTCCATGTGCTGCAGCTGAGGCCTTACTGTATCAGTGGGGTCATGCAGGCCTACCTAGGTTTCCTTGTATGGAGGGATGGGTCACTGTTGCTCCTGTAGACCTGCCAGGGTTACCTGGGTGGAGGAAGGGCTCACAAGAACTCTTGAAGGCCCACCAAGGTCCTCTTGATGGAGGGAGGGCTCATCTGTGCTCCTGCCAGCCCGCTGAGGTCCTCTGGGTGGGGGGAGAGCCCACCGGTGCTCTTGCCAGCTTGTAGAGGTCTTCCTTCCAAAGCATGCAAGGTTGGGCAAACATATGTAAATGAATAAATGGAAAATGCCACATAAACAGAAGAGAAAAAAATCACATGCAAAAGATATCTGATAGAATTCAAACATCTCGTGTTAAAAACTGTGATTAAAATATGTACACAAAGATCTTATCTCAAACTGTTGAAAACCACTTATGATAAATCGAATGTCTATATTTTAGTCTACTTAATGTCTATATTTTAGTTTTCATAGCTTTGATTTCTTCATACTTATTTACATTGAATTATCATCCCTCTCTTGGAATTCATGTTTATTGACTGTAGTTGACAAAGTTTTATATGTTTTTTTCTATGTCCTTGGTGTTTTGAAAAAGGGTTTTGGAGACAGAGTAGCTCTGGCTGGCCAGGCACTGACTATGTAACCCAGGTTGCCCTCAAACTGTCAGTGATCCTCCTGTCTTACCCTTCTAATCTGGGTTTACAGGCACATATCACCACACCTGATTGCTGCCAAAGTTAAACAGCACTAAAAATTCTTGTGGAATGGTTCTGTCTCTGTGGTTAATGTTTAATTTCAAAGTGAAGTTTTTGTTTATACCAATATGTAGAATAGTGGCTGTGTGATTTTTCCTACTTTTTTTTTTTGCTAAGTTTTGGATTTCTATTTTCTTTTTTATTTTATTCTATTTTAAAGAGAAAAAAAATAAAACAAAATTTCACAACATAAGAATTCAGTGGCAACAATGGTATCTACGTTGCATATTGCTATCTTCAAATCAGTTACTCAGAGTATAAGACATCTGTATTTAACAGTTTGAACAATACTAGCACAAATCTTTCTCTTCAATAAGCTCAGAGAAATAAGTAATATTATTATCTTTTATGTATAAGATTTCTTTCAGTTTCTCTAGTGAGACAATATAATATTTACCATGCATGTCTGATTCATTTCACTAATGAGTATGGTCTCAATTTACACCCATTTACCTATAAAAGTTTCCAATTTATCATTATTTATGGCCAAGTAGAACTCCATTTCATAAAAATACCACATATTTTTTTTTTTATTCATTCCTTGGTTGAAGGGTATTTAGGTTGTTTTCAATATCTGGCTATTACAAATTGTGCTGCTATAAACAAGTGCACATATATCACTGTGGGACGATGTTTTTAATTCTTCTAGAAGATACCCAGAAGGGGAAGAGCTGGGTCAAGTGGGATCTCCAATCCAAGTTTTTTGAGGAATCTCCATAGTGATTTCTACAGCAGTTGTATCAGTCTACACTCCCACTAAAAGTGGAGAAAAGTTCTTTTTCCTTCACAACCTCTCCAGCATTTGTTATTGGTTTATTTCTTGTTAAGAGCCATTCTTTCCTGGGTAAGGTAACATCTCACTGTTGTTTTAATTTGTACCTTTCAAATGACCAAGGATGTTGAACATTTTTTCATATATTTATTTGCTATTCGTATTTCTTCATCTGAGAAGTATTTTTTCCAGACATCCTTTTTTGGAATGGGTCTTTAAATTTGGGAGGATTGATTTTTGTGAGTTCTTTGTATGTTCTTGACAGTAACGTGTTATCTGAGGAATATCTGGTAAACATTTTATATCACAATGTGGGTTTTCTGTTCACTCTGCTGGTTTCTCATGCTGTGCAAAAGCTTTCTAATAAGATGAGATCGAAGTTGTTGATTCTTTGTGATAGTTCCTGTGCAATCAGAGTTTTTTTTTATAACATCTTTGCCTATGCCTATGTCTTTAAGAGTTTTACATATTGTATCTTCCAGCAGATTTATTGTTTCTGTTTTAATATTTAGATCTTTGATCTATTCTGAATTTAGTTTAGTGTATGGTGGAAGATATGGGTCCAACTTTAGTCTTTAGCATGTGCAGAGCCAATTTTTCAGCATCACTTATTAAATAGGTGATCTTTCTTCCAGTGAGTGTGCTTAACACCTTTGTCAAAGATAAGGTGGCTGAGTGTGTCTGGGGTTGTTTCTGCATCTTCTAATCTATTGCATTTATCTTTAGGTCTGCTTTTTGCCAGTACCATGCTATTTTTATGATAGTAACTTTATAGTATAATTTCAAGTCAAGGGTTGTGATATTCCTGTCTTGTTTTCGTTGCCCAGATTTGCCTTTGCTCTTCTAGGTCTCTTCTGGTTCCAAATGAATTTTTAGGATTGTTTTCTCTAATTCTGTGAGATAGGTTATTAGAATTTTGATTGTAGTGCATTGAATCTGTATCACAATTTTGGAAGTATGGCCACTTTCACTATATTGGTTTTTCCTACCCCAAGAGCAGAGGATATTTATTCATTTTCTAATATCTTTTTCAATCTCCTTTTTAAGAGTACTATGATTTTCAATATAAAGGTCTTTTACATCCTTCATTAAATTGATTCTTAGGTATTTCATTTTTTGGGTGCTACTGTGAAAGGTGTTGTTTCCCTGATTTTTTTCTCAGTGAGTTTGTTATTCACGTACAGGAAGGCTATTGATTTCTGAGTGTTGACTTTGCATCCAGCTGCACTACTGAATTTGCTTATTAAATCTAGCAGTTAGGGCCAGGCATGGTGGTACACACCTGTAATCCCAGAACGTGGGAGGCTGAGGCAGGAGGATGGTTGTGAGTTTGAGACCAGCCTGAGCTACAAAGTGAGCTCAAGCCCAGCCTGAGCTGCATTGTGAGATCTCATCTCAAAAAGACAAGAAAATCTAAAATTTAAATCTAGCAGTTGTTTATTAGAGATTTTTGGGTCTTCTATATAGAGTATCATGTCATCTGCAAATAATGATAGTTTAACTTCTTACTTTCCTGTCTTTATTCCTTGTTTTCCTCTTGTCTAATTGCTCTGGCTAAGTCTCCAGGACTATGTTGAATAAGAATGGAGGCAGTGGACATCCTTGTCTTGTTCCTGTTTTTAGAATGATAGTTATTGTCCATTTAGTATGATAGTGGCTGTTGGTTTGTTGTGGATAGCTTTTATCAGATTGAGATAAAGACCATCTATTCCAATTTTTTGTAGGTTTTTTTTAAAATCATGAATTGGTTTTGATCTTTTTCAAAAGCTTTTTCTACATCTTTTAAGATGATTATGATTTTTGATCTTGGCTCTGTTAATACAGTGTATTACATGTATTGATTTATGTATGTTGAAACATCCCTATATCCCTGGGATGTATCCCACTTTATCATGGTGTATAATCTTCTTGATGATTTGCTGTATTCTGTTTGCCAGTATCTTATTGAGGATTTTTGCATCTCTGTTCATTAGGGAGATTAGCCTATAATTCTTTTTTTAAAAAAATTTTATTTAAGGAGAAAAAGAAAAAAAAGCAGAAAAAGGGTATATGTTATAAAGAATTTCAGAAAAAAACTAAACAATAGGAGATCACTAGTTAATGGATTACATATTGTCATCTTAGAAATATTTGTTCAAGTTACAAAATTAAAGCACATAAAGTGGACATTCAAACAGTGAGACTGCAAACAGTTCTGTTCAATGATCCAACAAAACTCAGTAATATCATTGTGTATCTTATGCACTTAAATATATATGCAGTTATATTGTTTAGAGCACTTTCTTTTCTTCTCTTTTTACAATGACTATTACACATTTTTGGTTTTATTACTCCCACAGTCTTATTACTTTTTTGGAAGGGAGTAAAACCAAATGTGACATAACAGAACAGAGTCAGTCAAATCAAAAGGGTGGACATAATAGATAATGTAAAAACATAATACAAGGTGATCAACAATGGTTACCATAATGCCTCCCGCTATCTCAAAAAGAATTGCCTATATTATCAGTTATAATAAACTGTAAAACAGTAAAGAATGAAACCAACAAAACTAAAACATTGGAGACATTACAGGTCTTCAAAAGTAGGTAATAGTCAACCAGAATGGGCGTATAATGAATCCCACTATCTTCACAGCTGTTGCCTAAACTTTTGAACCTGGTATTATCAAGCAAAACGGAATAGAGGAACATCAGTCAAAACAAGATGGTGAGAGCAATACAGGGCTTCAAATCAAGTTAATAGAAAATCAAAGTGGGTTACTATAATATATCCTGCTATTTTAAATTTATTTTTCCCTTAATTAAAAGGACAAAAAATAAAAAGTAAATAATAAAATGGAGATTGAGATAAAAGAGGGCATAACAGCAAAACAGCACAGATCAAAACATAATGATTTGAGCAAAATAGTGTTTCACCACAAGATAATCCCGACATAAAAGTAGTTACCATATTGTCTCTTTCCTTGAAATCTTTGAGTATAACTTCATATACTGTAGCATCAAATATATCAAAACAATGTAAAACCATTCAAGAGAATGACAGTATTACAGGGTATTTAGAATCAACTGACAGAAAATGAACAATGGTTTCTGTATAATCTCCTTGTCTATAAAAGTTTTTGTTTATACTATCACATATAATAAAATCCAGTAAGATACAACATGTTAAGACCTATGGAGACAGAAGAACAAAAGCTTGATGGGACTTCAAAACAAGATATTAAATCAGCATTACCTATTATGATGTCATTTTCGCCAAAATAGCTGTTCCTATCATCCAATCTTTCTGCCTCATTTCTGTTGAGCTCTTATTCTGTCACTAGGTTGTCAGTTTGTCTTCTTCATTTTGTTTTCTGCTCCATTCATTGTGGCCTCTCTGCCACTATTTCTGGATTCTTGGTATTTTTGTTTTTTAGAATATTCTGCAGTATTCTCTGTAGAGTTGAATTGGTGGTTTCACATTCCCCTAGTTCCTCTTTATCCTGGAAGCACCTTGTTTTTCCATCAATTTCCAGGGATAGTTTTGCAGGATATATCAATCTTGGCTGGAGGTTATTATCTTTCAAAGCTTGAATTATTTCCCCCTATGCTCTTTGTGATTTGATGGTTTGTGCCGAGAAGCCTGCTGTAATTCTGATGGGTGTTCCCTTGTAAGTGATCTGTTTCTTGTCTCTAATGGTTTTTAATATTCTGTTCTTATATTGGATTTCTGGTATTTTTATTATTATATGCCTGGGCGTAACTCTGTTTGGATTGTAGGTGGCTGGGGTCCTGTATGCTTCATACATCTGAGTGTCTTTACCTTTTGCTAAATTAGGAAAATTCTCCTGGAAATATTTCTGCGCGTAGCTTTTGTAGTTCATTTGTTTGTGTTCCTACCTCTTCTTTTATGTTCTTAATTCTTAAGTTATAGATCCTCTTATCTTCTAGCCTTTGTATTATTGCTATTTGTTTCTTTGTTATTTTTAAGAAGTTTTTCATTTCATGCTCCCATATTACAAATTTGCCCTCCAGTTCAGATATCTATCCTTAGTTTCTTTCAAGCTGTTATGCCAGTATTCGATAGAGTTTTTAGTTTCCTGGTAATCTCTTTGAACCTGCTTCACGTATTCTATGTTTTCCCTATTTTCTCCATCAAACAATTCTCCCCTTTTTTCTGTTCTTCCATTCCACCATCTGTTTTTTCTTGGGCGGTGCTTAGCATTTCTCTAACTATTCTGCTTATGTCTTGCTTCAGGTCATTAATAACTTCATTCCTGAACTCATCTATAAGGCTCTGGAGATAGCGCTTTATGTCTATTGGTGCTGTGTCTGCTATTGCATGTTTCTCAGGACTGGGGGCCGAGGAGCTTTTCTTGTTGCTCCCTCTTCCCATATTCTTTGTTCCTTATATACAAGCGTATATAGGAGGCCGAGCTTCCTTCCCTGTCGGCCACAGTCTGTTTGAATTGTGCCGACTAGGTGTTCCCACTCACTGCAGCACACCAGGGAGATACGGACAGGGCAGCCTATGTGGGGCCTGCCCCTCAGGTCAACCTACCGAAGGCTTCACTGCTGGGGTGCACCTCCAGGTGCTGGGACCTGGGTTGTGCTAGCCTGCTGGGTCTCAGCCAGCAGTGTCATGTAGACTAGGCACTGCTCACCAATCCCGCTTGAGAGTGGGATATGTGACTGAAGTCACTACAGTGCCTGTTCCGGCAAGTCTGCCTGGTCTCAGAATGTCCTCTGTTGGAACTTCCTGGATCGTGGAAGAGTCCCTGTTTCCCTCACTCACCGCAGGTCGATGCACGGCTCCCTGCCCATCCCGCTCTCAACTCCGCTCAACAATTCCTGTTCTCAGAGCTTTCGCGTGTCTCTCTCCCTGCCGAGCTGATTCAGACGCAGCAGTGGCAGCAGGAAACCCAAATCGCGGCTTCCAATGGTGCGGGCTCCAGCTTCCATGCTGAGGCTTTATTTGTTCCTGTTATAGAACCAGGATTACATTCCCAGTTGGTTCCTCTCAGCCCAGTTCATACTTGGGTCGGCAGGGTATATCTCCTCTTGCTTAGGATTCCTCACTCCGCACCATTTCTGGATTCTAAACTGGGTCTCTCAGAGAGCCTCTGTAGCTGCTGCTATCTGTCTGCCATGTTCTCCTGGAAGCTGTAATTCTCTTTCTTGGTTAGGTCCTTCTTTGGTTTTAGTATCAGGATAATGCTTGCTTCCAGGAATGTATTTGGGAGTATTGTTTCCCTTTCAATTTCATTAAAGAGTTTGAGAAGTGGTGGTGTTTAGTCTTCTCTAAATTTCTTGTAGAATTCATCAGCACCTAGGCTTTTCTTTGTTGATAGATTTTCAATTACATATTTGATTTCACTGATTGATATTGGTTTATTTAGGATGTTTATATCTTCTTGATTCAGCTTTAGTGATTCATATGTATCTAAGAATCTGTCCATTTCTTCTGTATTTCCCATCTTGTTAGAATACAAGTTTTCAAAGAAGGTACAGATGATCTCCTGGATCTCTGCAGGATCTGTTGTGATTTCATCCATTTCATTTCTAATTGTATGAATTTGAGGTTTTTCTTTCCTTTTTTGGATGAGGTTGCCTAAATGTTTATCACTTCTTAAAATCTTTCAAAGAACTCTTGATTCATTGATTTTTTTGAATTTTTTTTTTAGTCTCCAATGCATTAATTTCTACTCTGATCTTTATAATTTACTCCCTTGTGTGAGCTTTTGGCTTAGCCTGCTCTTTCTTTCTAGAAGTTTGTGGTTCACCATTAAGTTGTTTATATGTGTTTGCTCTTGTTTTCCTTACATGGGCACTTATGCTACAAATTTCCCTCCTAGGACTGCTTTCATTGTGTCCTATAGGTTACTATATGTTGCACAGACTATCATTTACCTATAAAAACTGTCTAATTTCTTCTTTAGTTTCATCTGTGACCCATTTGTTAGGATAGTATTATTTAATTTCCATGTATTTATGAAGTTCTTGTGGGATCTTTTGCCTTGGATTTACAATTTCCATACACTGTAGTCTTATAGTATGCATGGGATAATTTCAGTTCCTTTGCATTGAGCTAAGCATGTTCTATGAGCCAGTATGTAATTTATTTTATAGAACATCCCATGTGCAGCTGAGAAGGATGTGTATTCTGATGTTCACGGGTGAACACTCTAAAGATATCTACTAAGTCCTTTTGTTTAAAAGTTTGGTTTAGCTCTAATATTTCATTATTTTTTTGTCTAGTTTTTCTGTCTTTTTGTGACAGTGGGCTACTAAGATCTCCCAATGCAATCGTATTAGGGCTTATTTGATTTATCATGTTCATTAGTATTTGTTTTCTACAAAAGGGTACACTGGTATTTGCTACATATATATTTATGATTGCTATCATTTCCTCTTGGACTGTTCCCTTCTTTATCTCTCTTAGCTTAAAATTCACAGTTTGCAAATAGAATAATTATTCCTGCTTTTTTTTTTTTTTTTGGTCTCCTGATGCATGGAGTATTTTTTTCCATTCTTTGACTTTCAGTCTGTGAATTTCTTTTTTAATTAAATGTGTTTCTTATATGCAGCATACTGTTGAATATTGCTTCTTGATCCATTCTGCCAGCCTGTCTTTTAATTGGTGAATTGAGACCATTAACATTGATGATTATAACTGATACATATTCACTTATTCTTGTCATGTTCTTTTCTTTTCTTTTTTTTTTTTTTTTGTCTTTTTCCTTTTTTCGGTACTGGGCATTGAACCCCCAACTGCCTGCTTACAAGGCAGGCGCTTATGCTGCTGAGCTAAATCTCCAGCCCCATCATGTTATTCTCTTGTTGCTGGCTCTGCTCTTTCTTTTCCCCTGGCCTCTAAATGTTTGTCTTTCCTGGAGGATGCCTTCTGTTGGGGCTCATGGAGCTCTAGTTCTTATTATCTCTTTCTAGAATGTCCTTCAGAACATTTTGGAGTGCTGGTTTGCTGGCAATAAATTTCCTCAAGTGCTCTTTGTCATGGAAGTATCTTATTTCTCCATCAATTTTGAAAGATGGTTTTGTGGGATACATCAATCTAGGTTGAAAGTTGTTTTCCTTTAGAAGTTGGAGTACTTCACTCCAAGCTCTCCTTGACTCGAGAGTTTGTGCTGAGAAGTCAGCTGTAATTCTGATGGGCTTTCTTTTATAGGTGATGTTTCTTTTCTCAAACAGCTTTTAGGATTATATTCTTGAGTTGAAGTTCTGGAATTCTGACTATGATATGCCTGGCTGTAGATTTTTTAATCATTGAGAATTGGAGTTTCATATGCCTCATTTATCTGCATGTCAAATTCTTTTTCTCTGCCAGGAAAGTTTGTGTCATGATGTCTATAAACATTTCTTTAATATCATTTGTGGTATCTCCTGCTGTTCATTGACTCCAGGTAATTATAAATCATTCTTTTTTGTCTCCTTTAGTAGAAGCTGGATTTATTTCTCATGGTCTATTGTTACTTTTGAGAAATCTTTCTTTTCCTGGTGGCTAACTTCAAGTCTGTTTTCAATATCTGAGATCCTGTCCTCATACTGGCCTAATCTCCTTTGAATACCTTCAATGGAATTTTTATTCTCCTGGATATCTGCTTGTATCTGCTTTATGGATTCCATTTCTTTCATATGCTGAGTCTCCATAATTTGCTTAAGTTCATCTATTTTTTTTTTTGTCTGTGTTTGCTCTAACATTTCTAAGCATGATGTATAGTTTGGTAATCTCTGTAGTTATCTGAGAGATTACTTTTGATTTCATTTTTTCCAGAGCCTCACCAAATTGCTTTGTTGTTTCCACTTCAGAGACCTGATAGGGGGCTTTCGGATTATCCCACCTCATTGGCCCCTGGATTTGCATTTGGTGAACTGGATGTCTGAAGGTGCATTTTTCTTAAGGGTCTTCTCATTTAATGTTCTCTTTTTTAAGATTAATTCCTTGGGTGATGTTTGTAAATTGCCTATTATTTTATTGGTAGATGATTACTTCTTAGGCGATGATTACTTCTCTGAGGTATCTGCCAGGTATAGCTAGTTTTTGGATTTTGAGTCTGTTTGAAGATCTTTCCTCTTTAGTTTGTTGGTGATGAGAAGTTGTTGCTTGTTTGATCTAGTCCTTGGTTTTTTAGCACTGGTGCTACAGTATTTTTTGTGATCGTTAGTCCATCTGGGTCATGGAATACCAGGAACAACAGCTGTTTAGAACAATTAGTCAATTTTGGTTATAGTAGTATCAATAGCATCAAACAGCCTAGAAAATGATAGACTGAACTAACCCTTAATTTGCCACTTTTAACTGTATAAACTATATTTGTGGTTATACAGCAAAATCTAAAACGAGTCAGAAAATTATATGCTATACATGATATGTCAACTGATAGGTAAGTTTGCCCTTGGGGGTTAAAATTTAATATAGTTTAAGGAGAAAATAGAGAACTGGAAAAAGAGGAAGTGATTAGAGTTATGGTTGGAGGACCAAAGGGATGATGCTAACTTTGGGAAACTGGTGTAAAAGACTGGAGGGAAAGTGTGAAGGAAGAGACGAAAAGAACAGAACAGAGCCACAAGGAAGCTAGAAACAATGTTTACACTTACATAAAAATAAGATAAACAATGAAGGAGAAAGAAAGGAAAAAAAGAAAGAAGAAAAAGAAAAACTAAAAATCAAAGACAAATGTGGCAGAGAGAGGGAAGACAGAAGTTTGTCTCTGCTTTCATTGGCAGACAACCTACAGAGACAGAATCCTGATCTGTGTTGATCTATCCTAGCAAGCCAGCAATAGCTTTTTGCTGGGGTAGTGGGTACTTTCAGTAAGTCTGTACTTTCTGGTGGAGGCCAGTTAGTCACATTTGGCACACTGTCTCAGAACACCTTCTATGGGCCTGAGCCTGGTTGGTAGCCACTAGAGGGAGCCTGTCACATTTCTGAGTTCTGATCTTGCGCTTGCCCATCTCCATGATGGCTCCAGGCCAACTGTTTTCTCCCACAGGAAGAGCAAGACCCCTGCACTCACCGCCAGTCAGTGCAGCCCTTTATGTCTGCTGTTTCCCTCCACATCTTGTTGTTCCCCTCCACTGCTGAGTCTCTCTGCAGAGGCCTTCAGGGTTGCCATCCATTACCATCAAAGTGATTGTGCCTTCGAACTGCTTCTCTCTCACAGTGAGTCCCTTCTAAGGGAGAAGGTGCCACCTTCTTCATTGAAGGCTCTCTTTCCACTCTCTCTGGGGGTTTCAATTTACACTTCAGATTCTTATTGACTCCAGGGGATCCACATTCCTCCTTTTTGTCTTCCTCACGTTGCTATATTCTGGTATCTGGATGGTGACTCACAGAGAGGTGCTTTCTCTACCGCTTACTGTTCCACTATCTTCCTAGATTGTTCTGGGTTTCTGTTCTTACATGACTGAATTTAACTATAGAAGTGTTTTCTGATTTTGACTTTATCTTGGTAGGTTAGGCCATAAAATGCACTTTTGCCCCAGTACTCCACAAAGTGTCAGTCTTCCATTCTCTGCACTTGATGGGTAGGGTACTTTGTACAGCAAAAGGAACATTGCAGATAAGCTTAAGTGAGGAAGGACTGAGGTACGATGATTATCTATGTGAACCAGTGGAGATGTGACAATGCAAGGACAGGCAGAGTGACATCTCTTGAAGAATGTTAAGATGGAGTAAGCATTGCTGACAGCTTTTGAAACATAGAATTTTCTGCCCACAGAAAATAAGTGAAAGAGTTGCCGGCCCAGATGAAACACTGTAACCAGAAAAGGCTGCAGCTAAACTCCTCCCCCCCCGCCCCCTATGGACTTGATTGTAACCCTATATCCCCATCCTTAAGAATCTGTGCGCCAATGAGATACCTGTGCATCTCTAATGGCCTTAGGGTGCTCCCCTAAGCTTAGGCTATTTAGATTCCCCCACGCCACGTGTCCGAGAGAGTTCGCCAGAGAGAGAGAGAGCTCGCCAGACTCCAGCGGCCAGCGCCTGCCAGCGCACCAGTCTCCACTCCCCGTGTTCCCGGAGACACCACCGGCCCTGGGTGCAGAGATGCTGCGCCCCGGGGCCGGCGGCGGGGGGCCCCCTCCCCGCATTCCCGGAATAAAGTCACCGCTGCCCACTACTTTCACGGCCGTCCACTCCGCTCCATTCCTCCCACAGACTTCTCTCTCCTCCTCTCCCTTCTCTCAGACCTAACAGATGGTGCCCTGTGACTCGGCGGCAGGTGAGAGACTATAATTTTCTCAGTTTTGTTTTATAGTCCCCTGCTGTTAAAACTTCTTCACTTCTACAGTCACAAATCCACTACAACCCTGGTGAGTAACTCCCCTGATAACTTTTAAAACAGGCTGTTTCTTTCCCAGCATGCGCTCTTTCCTCCCTGTGTCCCCGACCCGCACGCCCTTCTTCCGCTCACAGCCTCGGCGCCGCTGGTCCCACAGTCATGGGACGACCTCCCGCGTGGCCCGAGAGGCCTAGTCACCCCAGGGGGGGGCCCGCGCCCGGCGCCTCTCCCTCCCCCGCCTCTAACCACGCTATAGCTCCCTTTCTTTCGCCGGCGCAGCGGCTCAGGGCGCGAGGGCCAAAACTTTTAAAGCAGCTTTCTTTCCCAGCGCGGTTCCTCTCCCTCCCTGCCGTGCGCCGCCTCCGTGCGCCGCCTCGGCGCCGCTGGTCCCACAGTCATGGGACGGTCTCCTGCGTGGCCTGCGAGGCCTAGTCAACCCAGGGGGGGCCCGCGCTCGGCTCCTCCGCGCCTGGCGCCTCTCTCTCCCCTCTCCCACCACGTTTTAGCTCCCTTTATTTCGCCGGTGCAGCGGCTCGAGCCCCGGCCCTTCCCATTGATTGCCTCCGCCCGCGCCTGGCTCCTCTCCCTTTTGTTTCCCACTTTACACCAGCCCATCCGCCACTGCCGTTCTGCTGAGGTTAAATGAGACCAGACAATAAGAGATTCACATAAAACTTCTTTAGATTTTAAACAGCTTTTTTTTCTTTTCGCTCTCACATCGCGTTCCAATTCTGTGGGCCCCGTGGCTTTGACCTCCAGCCCAGCCCATTTCCTGTTTCACCACCCGCGCGGCCGCATGGCTGCAGCGTCCCACAGCGTCCCTGCGCCATACCCCGCCCGCCGTAGCCGCCCAAAAGCCGTGGCTTTCACAGCGCGCCCAGCTCTGGCGCTGCCGTGAGCCTTTCAAAACAAAGCTCGCCTAACTTCACGCTGTGCCTCTCCCGCGGCCACAGCATACTACTCGCCCTGCCCCACGCACGGGGCTCCGCGCAGCAAGCAAGCCGTGCCTCTGACTGCCTCTGCCGCCACCCTGCCCCTCCGGGACGCGGCCACCTTCTCTGCTGCCCGCCTGGGCCGTCGCCCCGCCCCTCCGGGGGACCGAACGCGAGCTGCAGCTCCCATTGATGCCAGGTGTCAACTGGGATCACCACTCGGGGCCTCCAAGCCCCACCCCCTTATGCGATTGCAGAGAAACGACGTCATTTCCCTGCGCCGCTTAGCGCGTCACAGTAAGCCTCCGTTCTCTGCTTACGGTGTCCCGCGTTCGCCCTGCCCACTCTACACGGCCCGCTCCTTCGCGGTACCAGGCAACAGGCTGCCACTGCTGCCTCACGATCTCAGTGTTTCAACCTGCCTTTAACACTACACGTTTCCAAAGTCTCACGGCCCTGCCCAAAATTTTTTTACAGTTCTATTCCACTCGAGAGAGGCTATTTTTTTTTCCTTTTTTTTTTCTTACAGTTTTTCTACCATTTGTTCACTATTGCTGGCCACCTGATAATTTTACCAACCTGCCTGCCTTATAATCTTAAATGCTGATATTAAATTCCTACATACTTACTTAATTCTACTATAGTCCAAATCCCAAACAAAAAGACAAAACTTGACCTTCAAACCTTATAGAGATCTTAATATGGTTTTTCATATTTTTAACACTTGTGACACTTGGAGTTCTGAGACAGGTAAACCTACACAAGGTGGAGCTGCCTGCCCCCTCCATGGACCACGCTCAAATGCAGCAGAAGATGCCCCATCCTGGCATTCTTTGAGACCTTACTGCAGGGCTACTGGACTGTCCTAGCCACCAGAGAGTGGGTAAGTCATCCTAAGTAATAGCCCTTACAAAAAATGTCGACACTGCCAGATTCGTCACCGACAAAAAATCGCTGCTGGAGGCTGAGGGGGTTCAGGACAACAACAGCCCCCTTTAAGGTGTCCGTCTCAGATTCCAAGTTGCACTACAGACTCAGGTAAGATATTCTCTATATTTGTGGACATAGAGGCCATATATACAGGGTTCTTCCTGAGTATTCAGGTTGCTATATTAAATC
The DNA here is from genome assembly GCF_034190915.1 of Cavia porcellus. Classification (NCBI taxonomy): domain Eukaryota; kingdom Metazoa; phylum Chordata; class Mammalia; order Rodentia; family Caviidae; genus Cavia; species Cavia porcellus. The sequence goes on from NW_026947506.1 coordinate 20,469,571, forward strand.
AATCTCTATGACATGGTATTGATGGTCAACCTATGCCATTTACAAACAGGCCCATTTTTATACAGGTCCCAGTCCTAAATCATAAAATGCTTTTATTCCCTTTTAAACTGCCATTCTGGTCTCACATCACTCAGGCCCTAGATCTAACCATCCTTTTGATGCTCATCTCTGCCTTATGACTCACAGGTTGTCATGTTTTGTTGTTGAGTTTGATTCTTAATTTCTCACATTCTATTAATGATCATTTCTATAGCAGGAGTCCCTAACACGATTGCCTACAGACTCCAACATCATATATACCAGAGACAAGCCTTACCTACCTACCTACCTTTTAACTTTTATGCTTTCATAGGGGGGAGTAAACACCTCTCATAACTTCACTCCTCCTAATCCCACGTTTATTTTTCAGAATTCTGCCTTGCCACCTCAACGTCACCCTGATAAAATACCATCTCAAAACCAAAGTTACCTTCCTATCTACCTCACCTGGGTCCTTAAATATAATAGTGCCATGTCTCCTAATAACATTATGTCTCTTTGTTTTTCCAGTCTGACACACGTACATTCACCAGTAAAGTTGTCCTGGCTAAAACACCTGGCATCAGTGTCTACCTGGGCATCAACCTTCATCCCGTCAAACTTCCCTAGACCCCCAATACAGCGCCCTCAGCCAGCAGGAAGTAGTTACAGAGAGAGATCTTCGCCCCTTTTCCTAATAACCAGAAGACGGGATATGAAAGAGTTGCCGGCCCAGATGAAACACTGTAACCAGAAAAGGCTGCAGCTAAACTCCTCCCCCCCCGCCCCCTATGGACTTGATTGTAACCCTATATCCCCATCCTTAAGAATCTGTGCGCCAATGAGATACCTGTGCATCTCTAATGGCCTTAGGGTGCTCCCCTAAGCTTAGGCTATTTAGATTCCCCCACGCCACGTGTCCGAGAGAGTTCGCCAGAGAGAGAGAGAGCTCGCCAGACTCCAGCGGCCAGCGCCTGCCAGCGCGCCAGTCTCCACTCCCCGTGTTCCCGGAGACACCACCGGCCCCGGGTGCAGAGATGAGAGGTCTGATGGAGTAAAAAAGGAGGCTGAAGGAAGATAAGCCATTGTCTAGATCTCAGTGTAATTACAAGAAAGCAAACGCAGGTGGACTTTAAAAGGTGATAAGTTCTACATATAATGGGAGGTAAAATAAAGCTGTCTCAGATTTCAAACTATACAGGACATAGATGTTCCAAAAGACAGATACGGCCAGCACACAATCATGGAGAAAGAGATTGTCAGTGCTAAGAATAGAATTTCATTTGAAGACTTGGTTTTGTGTAGACAAAATTGACCACCAAATGACAGGAAAGTGATGAACAAGAGTGGCAAAGGAGAGAGGTTGGCTTGGGAAGTCACAGGAGAATATTTCCAATAGCAGGAGAAATTCAGTAAGTGTTAGAATTGTTTGGATTTATGAGGTACTCTCAAATCTATACCAGTCTTATAACATGCAACTGATATCTGATATGTGTTTCCAGATAATTTAAACAGTAATACTACAAGGTTTCATTTACTCATTTTCATGAGACAAGTATAGTTTCTAAGCTTAATTGTCCCTGGTACTACCATATTGTCAGGCTTGAGGAGATTCAGAAATGAAGTATGCTTAGACACATGAAAGGATTTCCTTTGCTTGATCAATCATCTATCTACAATTTAGGATAAAGTACAGGATATGAAAGTGCAATTTAATGATAGATCAACTTAGGGGCAGATTTAGCAATCCTGCAGTGAGTATTGGCATCAGTAGGTCACAAGACACTGCTGAGACTTTAGTCATAACATATCACACCAACTGTGGTGCCATACTGAGCTTTAGAGAGGACAGCGATCTCGTAAACAGACAGTATCTTATGTTGTTTGTTGTTTGTGGGGATATAAATTTCATTCCTTAATAGTATTAATGATTCTCTGAGAGACTCGGATAGAATCTCACTCGACATCAGTAATCTTCCAAAGAGTTCAACTATGAAGCATAAAGAGAAGAAGAAACACCTGATGAGGAACTTCTTTCAACAGCCTGGGAAAAAGTCAAAATGTAGAAGAGGTAGGATTTAGCATATGCTTGGGGTGTAGAGAACCAGATCTGCCTTCTAGAAATGGAAAAGAGTCATTTCTAGGTTGAGTACTGGGGCAGTGGAGAGAAAGATAAAGAGGGAGAAGAGTAGTGACTGAAGGAGATGGAGAGAGAGGGAGATGTGTGTCTTCTTAAAGGTCCATGTAGTCTGGGAGTACAAAAGGCACAGATGACTGAGGTCTTGTCACTGCTCCTTAGAACTGGGTCACTTTGTCACACTCATAGACCAGAGTAATTTTTTCTTTTAAAAATGTGTTTTCCGTTATTTGACTTATTGCTAAGGACATTATGAAATAAAGCAAATTTTATGTTTTAACAGTAGTTTTTCCCTTGTGAGGAAGAAACGGTGGTTTGTAGAAGAGAAGAAAACATTTTCTAAAGTGTTAAGCATGTGAGTACATGAATGGCTATAAACTCATAAATAATTACTCAGTGAAAAAAATCTAGTTTTGGTTCACACTATAAAAATGTGTCTGAGGACTTTGTGAAATGTGAGAAACGCACATGCACACAAAACATATGCATACAGACACACACATACTATTTAACCATTAATTATCAATTAAAGAGAGAAGATTTAGCTCTGTGGAAAAACTGTAAACTAATAGTTGTGCTACATTGGAGATTAGCAGTAAACAAACTGTTCCTATGAGAGAAATCCTTGTTCAGTGGTGAGGGGCAGACTGTAGCCAAATCCAACCTTCTGAAGAGGGTCATATTTCTGAGAACAGTCTGATATTTCCAATAAATTTTCAGGTTTGTGTATTTTCTGGTGGTCCTTCATATAGAGAGGCCTGGAGAGTGATCTTGTTTTTATTTTAATTTCAATTAAATCAGTATATAGTGAAATATATCAGTTGTAAACCATAAAATATACAAAGCACATCCTCACAGGTATACATTGGCACACAAAATATAAAAAACAAAATACAAAAATAGATCAGGGCACAACAAATACTATCATCTCACATAATTATCCAATAAATATGCATAGAGTCTATTTTGCTTCCCCATAACAGCTTAAAAGTTGACTTCATCAGAAGAGACCAAGATGTAGTAACTACTACACATTTAATCTATAGGTTACTTATTTATGCACACAGTTGATGTGAAGATCAACTATCCTCCATTCACTAAATCATGGGCTGCAGCTGAAGAAAATATCATCATCATGTAGCTTTCACGGAGACTCACGAACACCCATGTAGCTTATCAATATCCCAGGCAAGCAGAAAAAGAGCTTGGAGAGATACAGAGCTTTTGATGGTCACAGAAATGGCTATGTCACTTTACTTTATAGAAAATGTAATCACAAGATCAGACCTAACTATAGTGGTTTGTCCAGGTGAAACGTTTGAAACAAGCAGGCTCTCCACCAATGATACACCGTGCAGATATAATAATCTGTAATAACTGACAGAATAAATGTTGCTCTACACTTAAAAGTTTACTAATAGGATTCATAGTAAAGGGAACAGTTCAGTGGCAAGAATAACAATTGTAAATCTTTATGGACCAAATGATAGTGCACTCAATTTCATAAAAGAAAAACCAATGGGTATAAAAGAACAGACAATTGAGGAAGGGAACAACTGAGGTCCTATAGAAAGGAAAGCACAGAAAAGTAAACAACAAAAAAGAAAAGAAGAAAAATATGGAAATAAAACTTTTGTAAATTGGGAAGGGAGGACGGGATAAAGGAAGGATAGGACAATGGGATTAAAACAGTATCATGTACAGGTAGAAATTCTCTTTGATGAATGTGGTCATTATATGTATCTAAAATGTACCAGTAAAATCTGATGAAAAATTAAAAGGACAGATAGACAGCATTAGAGTCATAATATGGAACTCCAAAAACTCAGTTTCACTAATATAGAGTCAAGAACACAAAGAATTGACAAAAAATATTACAATTGAATCATACAATAAAACAAATAGAGATAACAGATGTCAATTGTATACTTCATCAACAAATAACAATACACATTTTTTTCCTTTGTGGCATACAGAATTTTCTGTAGTTTCGATCAAAACATAAGCCATAAAGCAAGCTCTAATAAATACAATTGAATGGAAAGAGGCTCTTGAACCCTATCTGATCATAATGAGATGATGCAAGTATGTCAGTGAGCAAATTAAACACTTTTGAATAATCAATCAAGGAACAGGCTTAAAGTTTAAAAGCTTCTACAATCAAATTACAATGGAACTCCATATATCAAAACCTATGGGGCACAACAAAACTGTGAGCACCGACAATTTTTAAAAAAGCAAAATAAATAACGTAATGATGCATTTGACGGTCCTAAAAAAAGGGAGAATAATCCAAATCCAAACTTGGAGAAGGAAAGAAATTACAAAGATTAGCGCAGAAATTAGCAAAATTGAAACAAAAAAGAACCACTTAATCACAAAATTGAAAATTTGAAACGGTAAACAAGATTGCTAAATACTTAACCTAATTAACCAAAAATACAAAGAAATGACCCACATCAATGCAGTTACAAATGAAGAAGGCAAAATTGCCATAGGCATTGCAGCAATTATAAAGTGATAAGAAAATTTTTGAGAGGAAATATTTCAATACATTGTAGAAGAATTAAAGTACCAAAACATAGCCAAGAAGATATAAAAAGGCAATGAAACCAAGGCAGTATTAAATTTATCCCTCTAAAGAAAAACCCAGGAGCTCACTTCCTAACACCTATATTTCATCATGATTTCAGTGAAGAACTAACTCTTTTATGAAAGTCAAAGGAAAACAATATTGTCAGTGTCATTTCTTGAATCTAGCATTATTATGATACCAAAACAGGTCAAGAACTCAACAAAATTAAAATTTATAGGGCAATATCATTAATGAAGATAGTTGTGAATCTCCTCATAAAAATACTTGTCAGCAAATAAAACAAGTCATAAAAGAGGTCATACATCATGAACAAGTGTGAGTCCTCCAAGGCATGCAAGGTTTGGTCAATGCATGTAAATGAAGAAATGAAAAATGCCACATAAACAGAAGGGAAAAAAAATCACATAATCATCTTAATAGTTGCAGGAAATATCTTTGAAAGAATTCAAACATCCCTCAGTATGAAAAACTCTGATGAAAATATACACACAAAGAACTACCTGAAACTGATACAAGCCACTTAGGACAAACCTACTGCCTGTATTTTAGCACTTCATTTTCAGAACTCTGAATTCTTCAAACTTACTTATTTACATTCATTTATCATCCCTCTCTTAGAATTCTTGTTTACTGGCTGCAGTTGACAAAGTTTTATTTCTTTATTATTTGTTCTTGGTGTTTTGAGACAGGGTTTTTGAGACTGTGTAGTTCAGGCTGCCCAGAGTGTGATTATGTAGTCCTGGCTACAGTCTAACTCTAAATGACCCTCCTGCCCAACCCTGCTCATACTACTGTTGCAGGTCAGACTCCTGGTTGTTGCCAAAGTTTTACAACATTGATCATTCCTGTGTAATGGTTCTGTCCCTGTGCTAAGGCTTAATTTGCAAGTGAAATGCTTGTTTGTTTCTGTCAATATGTAGCATGGTGGCTGTGCCATTTTTCCTACTTTTTTGCTCAGTTTTGGATTTCTATTCTTTATTTTTTATTTTAAAAAGAATAAAGAAAACGTAGCAAAACACAACAAAGCAGACTAGAGCAAAACAATGTAAGCAACACAGGATTTCAAAGCAAGACAATAGAAAATCAACAGTGGCTACCATAGTGTCTCTTGTTCTCTTTGAAATAGTTGTCCATATCACACACAATGAATTCCAACAAAACAAAATAGTATAAAACCGATCAAAACAAAAGAATGAAAGCATTACAAGCTTTCAAAACCAGATAATAGGAAAATGAACAACGGCTACCATAATGTCTCTTGTTCTCTTTAAAATAGCTGTTTATACCTTCACATTGAAATCAAATATTAGAAAATAGATCAAAACCAATCAAAGCAACGAATAACGGCAATATTGGACTTCAAAACAAATCAGCCATGGCTAGCATAATGGATTTTTATTTTCTTTTCACTGATCCTTATTTATTCTTATTTTTAAAAAGCAAAACAGAAAAAAAGAATAAAAACAATAACAGAATTAAAAAAATAGGATGTTAACCCTAATATATTGCATGTTGTTATATGAGAAGTAGTTGTTCATCAAGATTTAGGCATGAAAAAAGGATTAAACAATGAAACCACAAACTGTTCTTTTGGATGAACTAGCAGAGATTATTAGTATAGCTATCTATCTTGTACATACATATAAATATATCTATATACATATAATCGTTTCCCTTCTTCCTTTCGCCTTTCCCCTTTCCCAGTTGGTCTTTCTTTTTCAGCACTTTCTTTCTCTTTCTGATCCTTATTTTTTTCATTTTTTCATTATTTTGAGGTAGTAAACTACAACAGAACAAGAGAAAACAAAGCCATTTGAGACAATGCAGTGAAATTGGTACAGAATGTCACAGCAGATTACCGAGATAACAGTAATAGATATGATATTATATCTCATTATCTTCACGACAGTTGTCTTTTCAATCAGGTATAGCAAAATCAAACCAAATTCTGAACATTATAGAACTTATCAAAACAGAATATTGAATAGAGCAATACAATAATCAGAACAAAGCAAAACAGTGATAACAATATTTGCTTTCAAAGAGATGGTAGAAGGAAATTCCCTAAATTTGCTGCTTACCAGGGAGGCAAGCAGTTTGCTTCCTTTTCAACTTCTGTTCTTATGCTCCTGAATTTTACTATAGGAGTATTGTCTGATTCTGACTTCATCTTGGTAGGCTAGGCCAAAAAATGCACTTTCTTCCCTAGTATTCCACAAAATGTCAGACTCCCATTTGCTGGACTTGATGGATATGGTACTTTGTACAGCTAAAGGAACATTGCAGATAGGCTTACGTGAACAAGGACTGAGGTAGGATGGTTATCCTGGCTTATCTATGTGAACCAGTGGAGTTGTGACAGTGCAAGGAGAGGCAGAGTGATACTTCTTGAAGAAAGGTAAGAAGAGTTAAGCATTGCCGGCAGCTTTTGAAACCTAGAACTTTCTGCCCATAGAAAATGAGAACCATACAAAGAACTGATGGAATAAAGGAGGCTGAAGGAAGATAAGTCATTGCCTGGTTTTGACGTAATTACTATAGAGGAAACAGAGGTTTACTTTAAATGATGTGGTAAGTTGTATACACAATGGGAAGTAAAATAAAGCTGTCTCAGAGTTCAAATTATATAGGACATAGGTTTTCCAAAAGTCAGATGGGGTCGGCACAAAATCATGGAGAAAGAGGCTGTCAGTCCTAAGAACACAGTTCCTGATGAAGATTCAGTTTTGAGTAGTCAAAAGTGACTTGCAACTGACAGGGAAACTATGAAGAATGGCAATGGAGACAGGTCGGCTTGGGAAGGCACACGATAATGTTCCCAGTAGCAGGAGAAATTCAGCGAGTGCTAGAATTGTTTGGATTTATTAGGTCCTCTTGAATCTACAACGCTCTTATAATATGCAACTGGTACAAGTTTCCACATAATTTAAATGCTAACACTACAATGTAACATTAATTTTCATGAAGCAAACATGATTTCTCAACCTAATCCTCTCTTGGTACTAGCGTATTTTCAGGCTTGGGGGATTCAAAAATGCACTATGCCTAGACACATCGAAGGATTTCCTTTGTTTCATCAATATCATCTGTCTACAACTGGAATGAAGTACAGCATAAGAAAGTGCAAGTTAATGACGGATCAACTGAGGGACTAGATTTAGCAGTCCTGCAGCGAATACTGGCAGGGCCTTGGAACTCTCTGATGTCATCAACGGGTCACAAAACACTGCTGAGACCTCAGTCATAGCTGGTATCACAGCAACTGTGGTGCCACACTGAGCATTACAGAGCACAGTGATCTGGTGAACAGATAGTGCCATGTTATTTGTTGTTTGTGGGGATATAAATTTCATTCTTTAACATCATTAACGATTCTCTGAGAGAGACTCAGATAGAATCTCACTTGACATTAGTAATTCTCTAAAGAGTTCAGCTATGAAGCATAAAGAGAAGAAGAAACACGTGGAGAAGAAATGCTTACAACAGCCTGGGAAAAAGTCAAAATGTAAAAGAGGTATGAGTTAGCATATTCTTGGGGACTAGGGAACCAGGACTTGCCTTCCAAAGTGGGAAAACTGTCACCAGCTTGTTTACAGGGGCAGTGGAGAGAAAGATAAAAAGGAAAAGTGACTGAAAGTGTTAAGGAGAGAGACATATGCATCTTCCTAAAGGTTCATATAGTCTGGGAGTGAGGGAAGGCTCAGATGACCCAGGTCTTGTTGCTGTTCCTTAGGACTGGGTCTCTCTGTCATATATATAGTCAGATTAATGTTTTCTTTCATTCGACTTCTTCCCTAGGGCACTGGAAAGTGAAGGGAATTTAAGGTGTAACAGTAACTTTTGTATGTTGATGAAGAAACTGTGAACTGAATAAAATATTTCATAAAAATATAAATATGTATGTGTCAGGAATGACTATATTACAAAAATTGTTGACTCAGGAGTCAAAATATCTAATATTGTTTAGGATAATGAAAATGTGTCTGAGAACTTCTTTGTGAATTGTGAGAAATACATATGCACACAAGCATATGCACATACACTCACAATTTAACCATAAATTATGAATTAGAGAAGATTTGGCTCTGTGGCAAACCTGTAAACTGTTAGTTGTGTTATGTTGCATATTAGTAGTAAAAATACAACTCGTATGAGAAAAGACTCTTGATCAGTGGTGACAGGGACAGATTACAACCAAAACCAACACTCTCAAGAGTGAGTCACATTTCTGAGAACAGTTGCATCCTTCTGAAAGTTTTTCAGGTTTGTGTATTTTCTGATGGTGTTTTATAGAGAGGCCCAGAGAGTAAGTTTGTCTTTATTTCGCCTTCAATTAAATCAGCACATAGTTAGACATGTCAGTTGTAAACCAAAGCACATCCTCACACTTATTTATTGCCACAAAAAGTATAAAAAAATACAAAAACAGACCAAGGCAAAACAAATACTATTGCTTAACATAATTATACAATAACTTTGTATGAAGTCTAATTAGTTGCCTCTCTATAACAGTTTATAACCTGACTTCATCTAAAAGAGACTACATTCTTGTTACTACTGCACATAAATCTTTGGCTTGCTTATGTAGCACACAGTGGATGTGCAGGTCAACAGGACAACTAATTCATGAGCTGGAGTGATGAAAATAATGTTAACATTAACATTAAAATGTAGCTTTCAAAGAAACCCACACAGATTCATGTAACTTATCAATATCCCAGGCAGGTAGAAAAGGAAAGAGCAGGGAGACATACAGAGCTGTTTATAGCCACGGAAGAGGCATAAGTCACTTGTCATTTTACTTTGTAGAAAGTGTAATAACAAGAACAGACCTAACTACAGTGGTCTGTCCAAGCTGAAAGTTGGAAGCAAGCCGTCTCTCCACCAATGATACACTGTACAGATGTACTGATCTTTAATAAGTACTGACAGAATAAATGTTATTCTACATTTAGAATTTTACTAATAGGATCCATATTGCTTACTCTTGGGAATGGAGGTAGAGTCAATGAACATTTAAGTGGTGGACTCATGATTTGTTTAACATTGGATAAATACACATAAACACCAAAATAGAACTGTGTCTCATCTTTTCTTTCATTTCTCATTAAAACTGGATTTCCAAGCTGTTGTAAAGAGGAGGGCCAAGTTACTGGCCCAAACTCAAGACTGTGACATGGGGAATACTACTGCTTCTGCCTCGGCGGACTTTCCCTATGGAAGCAAATTCCTGGATGCAGGTATGGAGGTTCTATTGACCACGGTGCAGAAGGGAAGGTAGAGTCTAGACATATCCCAGAATTGAGATGAATGCTTCTGAATATCAGTTGATACAAGGCTGCTCAGTCAGGAAGAAACTGAAAATAATCAATGGTTAAATCAGCAAATGTTTAAGGGAAACACATGAGAGGGCAGCAAAAGAAGCCCCAGATCATCATAAGATTGGGTTCTGCTCAGGAAATGGTGGGTGAGTGTCTGAGCAGGAAAGAGACTCATTAGAGTTGCAGAGGAACAGCATGAGCCAGGGAATAGCACCATAAACAGGAAGGGACAAAGGCGCTAATGGCTTAAAAGAAGCCCAGCATAATAGAGACCTCAAAAGATATGATTGGAGACACATTAAAGAGATACCCAATCCAAGAACACAGCACCTCCATGTATGTATTAGCCAACACTCTCACATGTATTCCTACATAGACTCATGTGCATTGCTACCTACTTCTCTCATTGTCCTATAATCTCCTCTTTGCACATGAATTTGATATTCTAACTTTTTTATACTAGTATGCAAATAGTAATAATTATTCTGACTTCCAAATGACCCTACATTCATCATCTTGGATTTTTTCTAAGTCTGTATAAATGCAAGTGCAAAATATATACTTTGTTCTGGTGTTTTGACTCATAGTTATGAATGTTATCCATGTGGCACATTATTATAGTGTGCATAGTATCATTACTTCGTAAATTGCATTTCATAAAGAGAAATAATTTATTCATTGATTATACTTTGCTGAGGACTGTCTATTATGGGGAGAGTAAGGGGATGTTTTGTTATCTTAATTCAATGTTGCTTGCTGAGTACATTTTACTTTATTAACTTATTTCTGTCTGAAGAAATTATAACAATTTGTACATTTCTGGGTTAACCAATTCAATTTAATCTTTTCTTTTGTTTTCTAGTGCAAACACACATACCCATATAAATCTTTTATAATCTTTACAATACCCTGAGATGTTTTATATATCTTTTCAAAGTTTAGTTTTTTTTTTTTTGTCTTTTTCTTTTTTATCGGTACTGGGGATTGAACTCACGACTGCCTGCTTGCCAGGCAGGCGCTTATGCAGCTGAGCTAAATCCCCAGCCCCAAAGTTGTTTATTTTTAAAACTCATGTTTATTCCTACATACTTTTATTTTTGCATCCCCATGATCTTTATTTCCTTATATTTCACAAATAAACTAATTTATGTAATTGCCAAGAGAGTATCTGCACTAAATACATCACACAGCTAAACAGCAGAGGTCATGCAACACATACACAAACACAAATACACCCTTAATAACATTCAGTTAGTGCACAGATATGCATCAATCTATCACAGAGACATAAACCACAGTGTCATTCTCACTCAAGCACTTAATCTGTGAGAGTCACATGTGTAACCATCACATAGCCACCTTGAACCCTAATTTTAAGCAGTATGCAGTTATATGACATGCAGGACACATGCTGCATTCAATACACACCACTTATAGCAATGTGTACATAAGATCCCAGGCTAGCATATTTGTGAGACATCTTGATAACATGAAACAGTTACTTGATGGAAGAAGAGCTTAGTTCATACAGTGAAGGGGAACAGGGACACCATAAGGTCATGAATATTTAAATTCTTCAAATATAAAATTTCTCAATGGTTGTGAATCTCTAGGAAGTAAGATACAGATAATGAAATCATGAACTGTGTAGAAGGCAAACGATATAAAACACATTCCCAAATTGACAGGAATATTGTGCCTTGAAGGCAGGATCCTTGTGGAGAGCCAAAGTGCAGCATTTCCTGCCCAGGCAAGACATCACTGTACAAGACACAAAAAGTATTCCCAGGAGAGGGAGCTGACAAGGTGGCTGGGGAGAAGTATGGCAGGAGGTGAGCTAATGGCATCAGTGATTCCAAAAATATATACATGATACCCAATCACAGTGATTCATGCTACATACACAGTTTTAAATACTATTATTTATTTTATTTTCTCAGTGGAATTACTGTGGATGGAAACGATGCCAGAAACATGTCTATTCTAGTGTGACAGAGAACCTAGACTGTGCTGTGTATCAGTATGTTTATTGTTGGTATTTATCTAACTCTCCAGAAATGGAACACTCTCCAGAGCATGCCTCGGAGACATCTGAGGTGGTTCCAAGCCCAAGTCTAGATGCAGGAGAGACTATCTCAGCCTCAGAACACTTGCCCTGCATTTCTTCTTCAAGCACGCACATTCCCGTGGACCAGGATGGTAAGGCAGACACAAAGGTGACCTCAGCGTGGACAACAGGTGCAGCTGAGCGGCCTCCCACCCTACTCACTTCACCTTTCCTTCACATCCAGGGCAGGGCCTCAGGGAAGAGGGATGAAGACTGACTCCTCTGGGGAGGGGGACAGATAGGAAATCTGCCTTGCAGAGGAGGCTAAGCTCCTCAGCACACATTTCCATGTGGACAGAGAGGCGGATGGGGGTGAGGTGGTGGCCCATGTGGAGATGTGCAGGGGTTGGGATCAGAGCCGCCTCCTCAGGCCAGTGCACACTCAGCTCACACTCACATTTCACACAGCTTTATAGAAAGTAGAGGCTGGTTTTCCTCCTTTTTCCCCTTCTGCTCACAACTGTCTCTTCCCTCCCCATTGTCCCAGCTCTCATCAGCATTACTAGGTATGGCCTTACACCTGCACTCTTACAGTCATTCTCAGACTCACCCCCTTACACTTTAGTCAGTAAAACAATAGCACATTACCCTACATGGATACCTGTTTTAACTCCATAATGCTATTGGTAGACAAAATACTAGAGATCTCTTGTGCCCTTACAGTATGTATTTTTCTCACCCCAACACCTTATGTTCTATCATAGCTTCAGTCTTTCCCAGAGCTCCATGTGCTGAGGATATAAAAACCCTCCCTCTAACATGTAAGGCTGCTGTTACAGCATCTGCCAACATTCACCACTCACACAGTGGATCACATTTGCTGTCATACATTATCACAAGTGCAGATACACACTCAGTCCTATCTGCATTTACCAGTACCAAAAACATTCACCAAATGTCTATCACAATATATATACACACATATACATGGGTATATTATACATATATATCTATATATATTTCTCTTGATGTCCCACACACCCATATCTTGTGTACAGGTACAATGAACATACATACAACACACATAGAATTCTGAGTATTGCAGATACTATGTGTGCCCCCACCTGAGGATATTCTCATCTTACTTTTGAAGCTTTCTTTTCTACACACCAAGACACTACCTCCATGTGTTCCAGGTCCTGGATCTTCCAATATGCCTCCAAACCATGATATGATGGAGACGGAAAATTCCTCCTTCATGCATTCTGATTTACCTTCCTCCTCAGCCAATAACCCCTCGATGTCTGCAGTAGGTACTGAAAAGGAAAGAATAATGAATGTTTACTACAAGGTTGTACCTGTGAAAAGGGGTGTGGCTGCTTTGGAGGATATAGAAGATTTGGAGCCTCCTGCAAAGATGATAAAAATAGGAAATGTTGTCTGTCAGGAGACGGTCCCTCCAAAAATCAGCTTCCCTCCTATGAGTCTAGCAAGTATCCTAAGTCTCGGTGAGGGCAGCTTGGATGGTGAACGGCAAGGAGAAAGGGAAGAGGCTGAGAAGCCACCTGAGAATCTGGACCTGGAGGCGGGTCCCAGTGCCATGGCACCTGCAGAGCTGGAGCACATGTATAGTGGCTTTAGGTGCATGGGCTGCCTCCAGGTCTTCCCTAATTTGCAGATGCTCAAGAAGCACCTGGAGGAGGGCATAGAGGAGGGTGGTTCATGCATTAATCTTGTCCTTTCCAAAATGAGGAACAAAATGAATAACAGCAAGATCACAAGCAAGGAGACAAATATCACAGAAGCATGTGGAAATGATATGGAGATATTTTTGAAGTTCTTGGAATTTTTGATTCTTTGTTGCTTTTTGTATTATTATTATAATAAATAGTTACTAAATCATTCTTCCATGTCTGTCAATAACAAATGAGACACTAAGTGAAGAGGACACAAGAACCTTTTCATCCATAGACTAGCATAAAGAATCGGCACCTTCATAGCCTAAGCGTTTGGTTATTTGTTTTTCCCCTCTCTCTGTTCTCTCATCCCCTTCATTCTGCTGCTTCCAGATTGGGACTCAATGGTCCTTTTTTCTTATTATTTATTTTTATTAGTACAGTTGGTTGTATACAAAGTTTCCATTCCTCATTCTGAATTGGTACACTGCACATACATCTTTTTTTTTTTTTTATCCCATTGCCTACCTTCCCTCAGTGCACTCTCCATCTTTTGAGGAGGTCTTTCACTGTTGGGAAAGAGCTACCTCTCTATGTAGATCTACTTTTATTTTATTCTTTATTTATTCTTTTGGTTTCTCATAAAAAAGATTAATTAGTATTTAAGTGTGTGTGTCATTTATTTCACTTAACATTATGGTCTCAGTTTTTTTTGTTTTTTTGAGATACTGTTTCACTATGTAGTTTAGGCTGGCCTTCAACCCCAGCAATTTTCCTGCCTCAGCCTCTTGAGTGCTGGGATTATATGCACGCGCCACTATGCCCAGCATGGTATACTCATTACTATACAAATCACTCTATTTTATGAAGAGCAGTACTCTGTTGTTTTAAAAATTCATTTTATTTTTCTCACGCTAAAATACTAATTTATTTTAAAAATTGTAAGTTTATGCACAGTTTAGGTGTGCACAGTGATCACATCCATTATACAGAATTTGTACACTCAGGTTGATCCCCATTTCCCCCTTTCCCAACTCCTCCTGTTCTCTTCACAAACCTGTGTTTTCATTTCTTTTTTCTGATTTTTTATTTCCCTTCCTTATTTTCCCTCTTCATCCTCCTTAGTGCCTTTTTCCTTTTGAAAAGTTTGTTCCTATCTTACAATATCTATTGTACATAAAATTTGTTTTTCACACTAAAGTGATAATGGGATATTTATACATGCAAGTCTGATTTATTTCACTTGATTTGTTTTCCTTATGACTGATCTCAAGGACTGTCCATTTAGCTATAAATGTCTCAGTTTTGTCCTTTATGGCTGAGCAATACTCAATTATGTTACAAATACCATATCTTTTTATCTTTTCATGGGTTGATGGGCATTTGTGCTGCTTCCAAGATTTAGCTATTATAAACTGAGCTGCTATGAACACAAGTGTGTATATGTCTGTTATATGATGCTTTCAATTCTTCCATCAAGATTCCCAGAAGGGGAACTCCTGGGTCACATAGGACCTCTAATCCTAGTTTTTTGAGGAATCTCACACTGACTACAAGTGATTACATTAGTATACATTCCACCAACAGTGGAAAAGAGTTCCTTTCTCCCCACAACCCAGCCAGTATTTATTAGCTTTTTTTTTCTTGGTAATAGCCATTTTTTTGGAGTGACATGGAATATCAGTGTTGTTTTAATTTTTATTACTGGAATTATCAATGATGATGATCATTTTTTCATAAATTTATTTGCCCTTTGTACTTTTTCTGAAATGTGTGTATTCATCTTAGATGCCCATTTTTGGATTGGGCCTTTGAATTTTGAGGGTCTGATGTTTTTTTAAATTTTATTTGAAGAGTAAAAAAGGAAAATAGAAAACAAGATAGAAATAATACAGAATTTCAAAAAATATTGAGAAATCACCAGTTGGTAAATTATATATTGTCACCTTAGAAATAGTTGTTCAAGTTACAAAGTTAAAACATAAAAAATGGACATTCAAACTGAGAGTGCAAACAGTTTTGTTCAACGATCCAACAAAACCTTAGTAATATGGTTATCCTACACACTTAAACATACATATAGTTATATCTTTCAGAGCACCTCCTTTCCCTCTTTTTTATAATAGCAATTACACATTTTGGGTTTTATTACCTCTATAGTTCTTATCACTTTTTATACTAGAGAGACAATGTGATATTTATAAATATCTTATTCACTTAAGAGGATAGTCTCAAGTTGCCTCCATCTACCTATAAAGGCCTCAAGATAATCCTTTCTTGTAGCTGAGCAATAGTTCATTAACTAAAAATACCATATCTTTTTCATCTGCTCTGCAGTTGATGGGCATTTTGGTTGTTTCCAAGATTTAGCTACTACAAATTGTGCTGCTGTGAACATGGCTGCGCATATGTCATTGTGACATGAACTTTTCAGTTTTTCTGGGAAAATACCCAGGAAGGGAATAGCTGGATTGAATGGAACTTCCAATCCTAGTTTTCTGAGAAATTTCCATAGTGGAAGTACCAATCTACACTCCCACCAACAGTGGAGCAGTGTTCCTTTTTCCCTGCAGCCTTGCCAACATTTGTTATCAATTGATTTCTTAATGGCAGCTATTTTTTCTGAAGTGAGATGAAATCTCAATTCTGTTTTGCTTTCCATTTCTCGAAGACCAGTGATGGTGAACATTTCTTCATGTATTTATTTGCTATGTGCATAGCTTCATCTGAGAACTATATGTTCATCTCAGATGCCCATTTTTGGAGAGGGTCTTTGAATTTGAGGGGGTTGCTGTTTTTCAATTCTTTATTATGTTCTGGATATAAGTGATATAAGTTCTTTGTTTGAGGGGTTGCTGGCTAAAATTCTTTCCCATTCTGTGGGTTTTCTTTTAATTCTGTTGGTGATTTGAAGTGAAAAAACTTTTCAATAATACAAGATTCCAGTTGTTGATTCTTTAAAGTATTTCCCACGCAGTTTGCATTTTTTTCATGAATTCTCTGCCTACCCCTATGTCTCCAAGACTTCTACCTACCTTATCATTTAGCATTTCTGTTTTAATATTTAGATCTTTGATACATTTTTACTTTAGTGCATGGTGATAGACATGGGTCTCGATTCAGTCTTTGACATGTGGAGAGCAAATTTTTCCGAAATCATTTATTAAAGAGGTTATCCTTCTTCCAGTGAACATGTTTAGCCCCTTTGTCAAATATCAGGTGGCTGAGTGTCTTTGTAGTTGTGTTTGCATCTTCTAATCTGTTTCATTGATCCTCAGGTCTATTTCTTTGCCAGTACCATGCTGATTTTATCACTGTGGCTTTGTAGTATAGTTTAAAGTCAGGAATTGAGATGCCATAATTTCTCTCAGTGTTCTGTTTGTGTACAGGAATGCTATTGATTTTTGAGCATTGACTTTGTATCCAGCTACACTGCTGAATTTATTTCCTCTACTAGTCTTTTAATAGTGTTCTTTGGGTCTTCTGTATAGAGTACCACATCATCTGCAAATAGTGACAGTTTAACTTTTTCCTTTCCTATCTTTATTCTTTGTATTTCTCTCTCTCTCTCTCTCTCTCTCTCTCTCTCTCTCTCTCTCTCTCTCTCTCTCTGTCTCTGTCTCTCTCTCTATCTTTCTCTCATCTCTCTCTCTTGTCTGATTGCCCTGGCTAGTATTTCCAGAACTATATTGAATAGGAGTGGTGATAGTGGACATCCTTGTCTTGTTCCTGATTTTAGAGTGAAAGCTTTCAGTTTTTGTCCATTTAGTTTAATGTTGGCTGTTGGTTTGTCATAGATGGCCTTTATGAGATTGAAGTAGACACTGTGTATTCCAAATTTCTGAAGGGTTTTTATCATGAACATGTTTTGGACTTTATCAAAAGCTTTTTCTACATCTATTGAGATGACCATGTGGTTTTTGTTTTGGGCTCTGTTGATGTGGTATATTATATTTATTGATTTGCATATGTTAAACCATCCCTGCATTCCTGGAATAAATTACACTTGGTCGTGATATATAATCTTCTTGATGATTTGCCACATTCTGTTTGCCAGTATTTTATTAAGGATCTTTGCATCAGTGTTCTTTAGTGAGATTGGCCTACTGTTCTCCTTTTTGGTTGGGTCTTTCTCTGGTTTTGCTATCAGAGTAAGGAATGCCTCAAGGAATGATTTAGGGAGGATTGTTTCCTTTTTAATTTCATTGAATAGTTTAAGGAGTATTGGCATCAAATTGTCGCTAAATTTCTTGTAGAATTCAGCCGTGAATCCATCAGGACCAGGGCTTTTCTTTGTTGGTAAGTTTTTAATTACATTTTCAATTTCAATAGCTGATATTGGGTTATACAAAATTGCCATATCTCCTTGGTTGAACTTTGGTAGTTCATATGTTTCTAGAAATCTGTCCATTTCCTCTGTGTTTTCCACTCTATGTGAATAGAGATTTTCAAAGTAGGTATTTATGATCTTTTGAACACGCATGGGATCTGTAGTAATTTCCCTCTTTTCAGTCCTTATTGTGTGGATTTGTTTTTTTTTCTTTTTCTTGATGAGATTAGCTAAAGGTTTGTCAATTTTGTTTATTCTCTCAAAAAAATGGCTTTTTGATTCATTCTTTGTATCATTTTTAAATTTTCAATTGCATTAATTTCTGCTCTGATCTTTACAATTTCTTCTCTTCTAGAATCCTTGGGTTTGACTTGCTCTTCTTTTTCTAGAAGCTTGAGATGAAGCATTAGGTTATTTGTGCTCATTCTGTTTTTGTGATACGACAACTTATTGCTATATATTTCCCTCTTAAGGCCACTTTCATTGCATCCCACAGTTTATAGTATGTTGTTTCTGCATTTTCATTGAATTTTAGGTGTTGTTTTATTTCTTCTTAATTTCATCTGTAGCCCACTGGTTGTTCAGAAGGTTGTTATTTAATTTCCATGTATTTATGCAGGTTTTGCAATTTCTTTTGCCATTAAATTCCAATTTCAGTGCACTATGGTCAGACATTATGCATGGGATAATTTCAATCTCTTTGCATTTACTAAAGAATGTTTTATGGGATAGAGAGGCTACCCAAGACCCAGCCATGGTGGGACTTAGGTGGCTGCATAGGAAGGCAATTTGCCCACCCTCTTGGTAAGCATCCCTGGCACTGGTTGGGAGGAGAACCAGAACCAGCAGCTACCCAAGACCTAGCCATGTTGGGACTTAGGCAGTTGCACAAGAAGGCAATTTGTCCACCCTCTTGGTAAGCGCCTCTGGAGCCAGCCATGAGGAGAACCAGAACCAGCAGCTATCTGAGACACAGCCATGTTGGGACTTAGGCAGCTGCACAAGAAGGCAATTTGCCCGCCCTCTTGGTAAGCACCCTGGTGCCAGCCGGGAGGAGAACCACTCAGCTGTTCCCATGAGCTTACTGGTGTGTGGGCTGAGAATCAAACATTTCCCCCACCCCCATCAGCAACTGGGGACAGAGTTCTGAGTATCCCTTGGGAGGATGACCATATGTAATATAGCAAATATGGGGGATTTCCTTCTATGTTCTGTTTGAAGGCAAAAGCTCTTTTAACTGTTACATTTTTTAATGATTGTTTTGCTCTATTCAATATTCTCCTTCAATTGGTTTTACAATGGTCTGTTATTGGTTTGATTTTGCTATTCCTAATTGACTGGACAACTATTGTGAAGATAATGACATATACTATAGTACTTATTACTACTATCCCAGTATCCTGCTTTGAAGTGCTGTACCATTGTCACTACACTGTCTCGATTGGCTTTATATTGTTCTGTTGTATTTTTACTACATTCTACATAAAATAAAAAAAGAATGTTTTATCTTGTTCTGTTGAATTTTTACTACATTATAAATAATATAAAAAAGAATGTTTTATGGGATAATATATAGTCTATTTTGGAGAATGTCCCACGCACAGCTAAGAAGAGTGTGTATTCTGATGTGATCAGGTGGAACACTCTGGAAACATCTACTAAGTCCATATGTTCACAGTTATGATTCAGTTCTGTTATTTCGTTGTTGATTTTCTGTCTGGTTGATCTGTCCCTTGGTGTCAATGGTGTGTTAAGGTCTCCTGTTATAATTGTGTTACTGCTAATTTGGTTTTTCATTTCTGGTAATACTGGCTTTATATAACTGGGTGCTCTGGAATTTGGCTCATATATATTTAAGATAGTTATCTCTTCATCTTGAAGTTTTCCCCTAACCAGTATGTAGTGATCTTATTTATTTCTTTTGATCATTATTGGTTTAAAGTTCACATTGTCTGCAAACAGAATGGCTACTCCCGCTTTCTTGGGGGGTTCCTGTTGTGTGAAGTATTGTTTTCCATCTTTGGACTTTCAGTCTGTGAGTACCCTTTTGGGTTAGATGGGTTTCTTGTAGATAGCATATGGTTGGATTTAGTTTCTTGATCTATTCTGCCAGTCTGTTTCTTTTAATTGGTGCATTAAGACCATTAACGTTAATGGTTATAACTGTTATATGTTGTTTTATTGTTGACATGTTATCTTTCTGCTGTTGCATCTTTATCTTTCTATTCTAATTGTCTGCTTTGCTTAGTGGTTTTTACCTAAGTGTATCTAAACTGTCTTTCAAAATTCTTTGCAGGGTTGGCTTGGTGATCATGAAGTTCTTCAGCTCTTCTTTGTCATGGAAGTATATTATTTCTCCATCGATTTTGAAGGACAGTTTTTCAGGGTACATCAGTCCAGGTTGGAAATCATTTTCCTTTAGGATCTGAAATACTTCACTCCATGCTCTTCTTGACTTTGTTTATGCTGAGAAGTCTGCTGTGATTCTGATAGGTTTTCCTTTGTAAGTGATCTGTCTTTTCTCTCTAACAGCTTTTAATATTCTATTCTTATGTTGGATTTCTGGGATGGTGATTATGCCATGTCTGGGTGTAGTTTTATTTTGGTTATGACTATTTGGAGTTCTATATGCTTCACTGATCCTGATGTCGGTTTCTGATCTCAGGTTTGCGAAATTTTCAGCTATTATTTCTCTAAATATCCTATTGACATCCTTTATGTTGTCCCCTTCTTTTTCATTAATCCCTATCAATCTTATGTTGTTTTTTGTTGCATCATCTTGCAGTTGTTGAATTGTTATTTCCTGATTGCTTGTTATTTTAAAAATATATTTCCTTTCCTGTTCACTAGCTGTAATCCTGTCTTCAAGGTCTGAAATTATATCTTCACTTTCATTGAGGTGGTTTTTATAGCTTTCAATGGAATTTTTTTTATTTCCTGTATTTATCTTTGCATCTGCTTTATGTATTCTGTTTCTTATATTGCTCCTCCAGGGATTTTATCTTTTTGTTTAGTTCCTCCAATTTTTAAACTGTGTCTTCTTTACATATGTTTAGCATCTCCTTCACTTCTTTTATCATTTCTTTTTTTACCTGGGAGATTATTTCTAATTTGAATTCCTTTAAAGCTTCCCAGAGTTGCTTCTTTGTTTCAGTTGCTATTATTTCAGGTATTTCAGGTGTATGGCATATATTTTCCTCATAGAGGAAAATAGGCTTTCTTGGGATGGGCTGGAGGTTTGAGATACAATTTTGGTCTTTTGTTTTGTCGTTTTCCTATATTTACATGTTTCAAGTGTTGTTCCAGCCTTCCCCTGGGCATGTTGGAAATTGTCTCGTATACCCTCAACTCCTGGGACGGAATGGAAGTTGCTGAGCATGGTCCACTCAGGCCCTCAAGCCCTCCTGTGCCACCTCCAGTGTTCCCAGAAGCTGGGTGGGCACCTAACCACTGTGGATGAATGAAAAAACTCTCCTTGGGAAAGGATCAATGTGCTGGAATTCACTTCATGTGCCCTGGACTCCTCTGATTGAAGAAGGCCACTGGGTGTAATCTACTCTCAAGCCTACTCTAGTGTGGCTGGAAGCTGGGCACATCCTTGATCACTGGGAGCAATGATCTTAAACTCTCCCAGGGCTCATGATGATGTGCAGGAACTCTTATTTACAATTGATTTTCACACTAAAGTGATGAGATATTTAGACATGTGAGTCATTTATTTCACTTATCTGATTTATTTCCCTTATGACTGATCTCAAGGACTGTCCATTTAGCTATAAATGTCTCAATTTTGTCCTTAATGGCTCAGAAATACTCCATTATATTACAAATACTGCATCTTTTTTATCCATTCATGGGTTGATAAGCATTGGTGTTGTTTTCAAGATTTAGCTATTATAAAAGTGCTGCTATGAACATGAGTGTGAATAAGTCTCTGTTACATGACGCTTTCAACTCTTCCATCAAGATTCCCAGAAGGGGAACACCTGGGTCACATGGGCCCTCTAAACCTAGCTTTTTGAGGAACTTCACACTGACTTCCAGTGATTACATTAGTGTGCACTCTACCAACTGTGGAAAAGAGTTCCTTTCACCCTGTCACAACCTAGCCAGCATTTGTTAGCTTTTTTTCCCTGGATAATAGCCATTCTTTCTGGAATGTTATGGAATGTAAGTGTTGTTTTAATTTTAGTTTCTAAAATGATCAATGATGTTGATCATTTTTTCATAACTTTGCCTTTTGTATTATTTCTGAGAAGTATGTATTCATCTTAGATACCCATTTTTGGATTGGGTCTTTCAATTTTGAATGTCTGATATTTTAAAGTTCTTTTATGTTCTAGATATTATTGCTTTTTCTGAATAGCTGGCAATTTTTTTCACACTTTGGGTTGTCTCTTTGTTGGCGATTTCCTTGTTGTGCAATACCATTTTAATATGAGGAATTCTCAGTTATTGATTCCTTGTGAAAATTTTTCTCTGATGGAGGTAAAAAGTCACATATTTTTATGCATTCATTAATAGACATACAGGCTGCTCCCAAGATTTAGCTATCATAAATTTTGCTGGTGTAAACATGGGTATGTATGTATCACTGTACATGATGTATTTAAGTCTTTCAGGAAAACATCTAGAAGAAGAGCTGGGTCAAATGGAATATCAAATTTTAGTTTTTTTCTTAGGAATTTCCACACTGATTTCTACAATGTTTGTAAGAGTTTACATTTTCACCAACAATCTAAGAGTTTCCTTTTTCAGCATCCGTTGCAGTATTCCTTATTATTTGATTTATTGATGCTGGCCATTCTTTCTGGAGATAGAATCTCAGTGTTGTTCTAATTAATTTGTATTTCTCTAATAGTCAATGTATATCTGTAATGTTGAACACTTCTTCATGCATTTATTTTTTGTCTTCCTTTCTTTTTTTTGTACTGGGGATCAAATTCACAACTTTGCACTTAATCAAGCAAGTGCTTGAACCACTGATCTAAATCCCTGGCCCCATGTATTTTTTTTCTAATTGTACTCCTGATGTATCTATTTATTTCACTTGTCCATTTTTTGATTGGTTCTTTTATTTTGGGTCATGAAATGTTGTGAGTGCTTTGTACTAGGAATGAATGACCAAAGTTTTTTCCTACTCTATAGGTTGTCTTTTCACTCTCGGCTGTTTCTTTGTTGTGCAGAATCTTTTCAACTTTTATGATTCAACTATTTTATCAGAACCCTTTAGGGTGCAGTCAGTGTTCT
This sequence comes from Cavia porcellus, assembly GCF_034190915.1. NCBI lineage: Eukaryota > Metazoa > Chordata > Mammalia > Rodentia > Caviidae > Cavia > Cavia porcellus. The sequence continues at coordinate 20,492,946 of NW_026947506.1, forward strand.
ATTCAAAACATTTTCTTATGCCTATGATTTCAATAGTTTTTATGTATTTTGTCTCCCAGGAGCATCTTTCTCTCTTATCATTGATCCTTTGTGACTTGCGTCTATGTTCAATCTTTGGCATGTGGATAACCAGGTGTCACAGCAGGTGTACTTCCTGCATTGTACATTTGGCTCCCTTGTCAAAGATTTTTATTTAAAGAAAGACAAAACAAAATAGAAAATGGGCAGAAATAGTACATAATAGTACATTATTTCTTTTCTTTGAAAATAATAACAGTAATAAATCTCTAGATGATGTATACATATTGTCTCCCTAGAAATAGTTGTTCAAGATACAAAAGTGGAGCATATAAATGGGAATTCAACTAGGGAGACTGCAAACAATTCTGTTCAACTATCCAACAAAAACTAAGTAATATGGCTATCAATCCTATATACTTAGACATGTACACATTTATCCATATCTTCATTTATGTTGAGACCTAACAAAACTTATTAGATTAAAGTCTTCTGAACAAAGATTAATAATATTGCTGGATTTCACATCATAACACTCCGGAATCAGCACTGGGTACTTCAGTACTCCTTTTTTTCTTTCAAAGTATTTGTTCATTTCATCACGTGTCATAAGATCATTCTCATAAACTGTTTACAGGTTTTATGCAAGAATGAGTCAACATGTATTTATATCCTTTCTATATTGGAGGGAGAAACAGAACAAAGCAGGACAGAACTAAAAATTTTCCTATAGACACATAAAACTAAAAGCACATATAAAACTGCTGTATAAAGATTCTACCAGGGTCACTTTGTTGTTTCTTGTTATCATCAACAGAATTGGCTATATTATCAGATAAAGTGTAATTGAACATATCAGTACATAACAAGAGAAATACAACTTTGTAGATAGTGTAGAGCTACAAAAACAAGTAGCAACCAAATCAGAATGAATATTGTGGTGTATCATTGTTATTTTCAGTATAGTTGTCTGTATCCCTCAACTTGATACCAGCAACCTAACAGTTTTGAATAAAACCTGTCAATAATAAGCAGCAATCAAACAAGTCAGATTTAACTAAGACCAGTCATGATACAACAGTGTAAGTCCTACAGGGATCCTGGTTGAGTTAATAGGAAATTAAAGATGACCACTGTCATATCGAGACAGCTCTCTGTGCCATCAGATCCAGTGCTTGTATACAAACTAGGATTAGAACAAGTTCCAAACAAGCAGAGTGGTGTGAGTAATAGGAGCTCTAATTCCTGATACACTATTAGCTGTATCTTCTGCTGTTTTTTTTTTTTTTAAGTCTATTCCTCCCCTTTACTCCCCCAGAATTAACTCGGTATTTTTGCATCTCTCCAACACTCATGGTTTTGTATTAGGGGGCAAATTGCTGTTTACCTAAATGTTTCCAAACTTCCTCACTCCTGGGCTGGATTTCTAGTTATATTTATTCATTTATTAAAGCCTGTCTGTTCAACCTATCCATAAATACTGGTCTAGTTACTCCTATTACTCTCTGGTTCCCTATCACATTGAGTTCCCTTTTCTCATATTTGATTTTGGTCCATATAACCTTCTTCAGGCTAGTTAGATTTCCTATAAAGAGCCTCTTGGTGGACCCTACCTCTTGATCCACTGTGCCACCCGTTGGTGGAGGCAGAGGCAGGAGGATTACCAGGAGTTCAAGGCTAGCCTGAACTAAATGGCAAGAAAACTGTTTCAAAAACATCACCTTAGGACATGTCTTAGAGGCATATATCTTCTTGTTCTTGGAATTTAAATCAAGGGAATTGATTTTGCACTGTATCTCTGTTTCTTACGAACTGTGCTTACCAAATGAGCAATTTGACATCTCAGGACCTCAGTTTGATCATTGGTAAAATGGAAATTGCAAGTGTGTGAAATTCAAGGTAGATAATATGTTTGAAACAATTTTCTCACACCATGAAATCTAATGTGAGTATAAGGTTTTCTATGGTTGCAGTGTAATAGTCACTTTAATACCTATTGTTCATGAAGCATGATGCTGTGTAAATCACTGATTTGAAATCAGTATCCTTCCAGAGTTTGAGGTCTAGCTGAAAAAATAAGACTGACACATTTTAAAATAAAAGCAGTTGGCCAGTTATGGTGGCTCACACCTGTAATCGCAGCAAGTGGGAGGTTGAGGGAGAAGGATGTGATTGCAGAGTGTTAAAGGCTAACCTAGGCTACAAAATGAGTTCCCTGTACCCTGAACTACAGTATCTCTGTCTCAAAAAACAAATGAACAAACAAACAAACAAACAAAACAAACCAAAGAAATGAACAGACAAGCAGCACTTATTCACTACTAGGAAAACTTATACTAAGTCATCAAATTTTTTCCAATTGTGGTATGAAATGAGGAGGAAAATAGTTAAATTTTATTTCTGGAATCATATGCAGTCTGGCAACTAGCTACTCCTCTGAGTAGATTTGTTTTCCAGTGCCAAGTGCGTATTTCCCTTGTTTCACCAACCCCATCCTGAACTCATATGTTACCTCAGCCAAGTGTTTCCTGTAACTCCGAGCTTCCTGGATTTTGAATTTGCCAATGTGATATAATTTTGCCTTAGGTCCATCCATAATAAGGAAATAACATCTAATCAATCAATAACTGCAAACACTTTGCTGTTGTATTTTCCACTTGCCAAACCCAGGTAAGCCCTAGAGTACCAGAGATCAGGGCCTGATACTTTTGGAATGACTCTTGATCAGATTTACAGATGTTAATAAATCTGCCTACAAATCCTGGGTGATGTTTTGGTGTTTTTGTTTGCTGCTGCATCTAGTGGGTTGCCTGGTAAAAGTGACTGTGCTGATGTCTTTGGTCACTGGCTTAGGCCCCTGTGGATGGTATACACTTGAGATATCGCCAAGTCTCTTTGGAGGATGCAGGAGGATTCCCACCTCTCTGCTTGTAGCTCCTCACCAGACTCTTTAGAGGAGGATGATGCAGTCTGCCTGCCTGCTTGTCTGTCTGATTTAGGCAAGAACCCTGGGAGCACACAGCTTGTCTGTGCCTGCATATTTGAGCAGGAGAGCACGATCAACTCTCATAGGTAGGTATCCCTGAAGTCTGCAGGAGGGAATGGCTTAGTCTCTGAATGCTTGATGAATGTGAGTGAGTGGAATGGACAGGTAAGCCACAGACTGCTCCATCTGTGCACCAAGACTGGGAAGCACTGGTTGTGTCTGACAGAAACTTTCTACAAGGTATCTTGGAAAAAGTCACAAATCTGAAAACAAAGAGTCAGATACCTGGATTTGAATTAAAGCAGGGACACCATGGCCTTGGAGTGAAAAGAACAGAGGTCATCTGCTCCATCCCAGTCTAAATTCCTTGGAGCTTCTGGCTTCTATGGATTCTGGATCTGCAAGTTCACAATAGAATGTCACCTATATGATGCACTGTCTGGAAAAGACTCTGATACTTTTTGACTGGAACCCAGAAAAAAAACCTTCAATGACATTAAAAGGCCTTTTCAATGATCTCAACTTTGGGAATTCCAATTTTTACTGGAAATCAACCTTTTTGTTGATAAACAACAGCATGTGGCTTCAAAGATGCTTAGATTTGTCATCCCTGTGAGCACGTGGTGGTCCCATCTGTGGAAACACTTGGATCCAAATGTTAATCCCTGTCCCCCTTGACTCTTCAGTCTACCAGCTGCTGTCCTTGTGATCAAGAAAAATAAGAAGCTCATCTTAGGCCAAGGCCTAACTGTCCAGATTCCACATGCTGTAGCTGACCTTCTGAATAACCACAGATGTCGCTGACTCTCCCAACAGCCATCCTTCTTCCCCTTACTTACAAAAGACTTATTTCCTTTCTTCCATTTTTTTCTTTCCCTTCTACCTCCCTTGCTCCCCTTCAATTTTAACATTTTTATCCTATATCCCAACATCTATCATACATTTTGGTTCTTATTTACTCTTTTGTTCTTCATGCAAGAAAAACGTGTATTTTATATCATTTAGAAGTATGGATTCAAGGTGCATTAATTTTCCTAGAAATGTTTCAAGGTGATCCTTCTCTATATCAGAGTAGGACTTTCTGTACATGAACACCACATCATCTTTATCCCTTCATCACCTGATGGGCCTTTGGGCTTTTTCCAAGACTTAACTGTTATAGAGTGTGTGGGTCTAATCATGGGTGTATGTATATTGATTTGGTATGATGCTTTTAATTCTTTCAGGAAGATACAAAGAAGGGAAGTAGGTGGGTTGAATGGAGTCTCTAGCTTTATTTTTGTGAGAAATCTCTACAGTGATGTCCACAGTGGTTATACCAGTCTACACTGCCACTGACAGTTGAGAAGGGTTCTTTTTTTCAGATATTTGGCCACATTTGTTATTGATTTCTTATTAAAAGTCATCCTTTTTGGCATAAGAAGGAATCTCAGTGTTTTTTCAAATTGTGTCTCTCGAATGACCAGTGATGTTGAATTTGTCTTCATGTATTATTTTCAGTTTCTATTCATCCAAGAAAAGTCTATTCATTTCAGATGCCCATTTTGGATTAAGTCTTTATCTTTGGTGGGAGGGTTCTAACTTGTCTGAGTTCTCTTAATATTCTAGATAATAGTCCTTTACCTGAGGAACAGCTGCAACAATTTGCCTCATACTGTGGTTTCTTTTGGTGTGCAAAAGCTTTTTAATAAGTGAGATTCCAGTGGTTGATTCTTTGTGATACTTTCCTGTGAGATTGAGGTTTTGTTCATGAAGTGTCTGCCTACACCTAATGGTTCAAGAGTTGTAACTAATTTTTCTTCCAGCTGATTTAGTAATTTTGTTTTAGTATTTATAACTTTGATCCAGTTGACTTTTAGTTTAGTACACTGTGAGAAATATGAGTTCAATTTCAGTCTTCAACATATGGAAAGCCAGTTTTCCCAGCACCATTTATTAAAGAGGCTATCTGTTTTCACTCAACATATTTGGCCCTTTTTTAAAAGATAAGATCACTGAGTATGTTTAGGGTTGTTTCTGCATTTTCTATTCTGTTCCACTGATCCTAGGGTCTGTATTTTTTTGTGAGAACTATGCGGTTTTCATCATGATAGCTTTGTAGTACAGTTTCAAGTCAGAGATTGTGAGGTCCCCTGCTTTGCCTTTTTTGTGTCCACAACTGATTTTGCAATTCTAGGTCTCTTCTGGTTCCATATGAATTTTAGGATTGTTTTCTTTAATTCTGTGAGGAATATTATTGGCATTTTATTTGGATTGCATTTAAACTGTATAATAATTTCTTTTCTTTTTTCTTTTTTTTGTCTTTTTCCTTTTTATCGGTACCGGGGATCGAACTCACGACTGCCTGCTTGCAAGGCAGGTGCTTATGCCACTGAGCTAAATCCCTAGCCCCTACTGTATAATAATTTTGATGTATAATTGGTTCCATTATATTGGTTCTTCATGCCCAAGACAAAGAACATCTTTCCACTTTCTCATATTGTCTGATATTGTCTTAAGTCTCCTTTTCCAGAGCACTGTAGTTGTCTTTTGCTTGTTTCATAACATTGACTCATAGTAGTTACTTTTGTGATGCTACTGTGAAAGGTACAACTTCTCTAATTTCTCTTTTTTTAAATTTTATTTTGAAAGTAGTAAAAATGGAACAGCACAAGACAGAACAATGCCAATCGAGACAACGCAGTGAAATTGGTACAGGATTTCACAGTAGGATACTGGTATAGTAGTAATATGTACTATGGTTTATCTCTTTAACTTCACAATAGTTGTCCAGTCAATTAGGTATAGCAAAATCAAACCAAAATAGAACATTATAAAACCAATTGAGAATACTGTATAGAGCAAAAGAAACATATAACAAAACAGTGAAAACAATCTATGCCTTCAAACAGAAGATAGAAGGAAATCCCCCATATTTGCTATACTGCATATGATCATCCTCCCAAGAAATGCTGAGACATCGGGCGGGTGGGAGATGGGTGCTTGATTTTCAGCCCACATGGCAGTAGGCTCACAGGTAATGGTTCTCTTCCAGGCCCATGCTGCAGGTGCTTACCAAGAGGGCAGGTGAATAAGCTGCCTGAGTCTCACCATGGCCGGATCTCAGAAGTTCTGGTTCTCCTCCTGACACTTGCTGCAGGCACTTAACAAGAGGGGTGAGTGAATAAGCTGCCTGAGTCCCACCATGGCCAGATCTTGGGAGTTCTGGTTCTCCTGCTGGTCCTTGCCGTATGTGCTTAACAAGAGGGGCGAGGGAATAAGCTGTCTGAATTCCACCATGGCTGGATCTCGGGAGTTCTGGTTTTCCTCCAGGCCCACACTGCAGGTGTTTATGAAGAGGGTGGCTGAATAAGCTGCCTGAGTCCCACCATGGCCGGATCTCAGGAGTTCTGGGTTTCCTCCAGGCCCATGCTGCAGGTGCTTACCAAGAGGGTGAATAAGGTGAATAAGGTGCCTGAGCCCACCATGGCCAGATCTTGGGAGTTCTTTAATTTCTCTTTCTGTGAGTTTGTCATTTGTGTATAGGGACGCTAATGATTTCAGAACTATATGGACTAGGAGTGGTGACAGTGGACATCCTTCTCTTGTTCCTGATTGTAGGGGAGAAACTTTCAGTTTTGGTTTTTTAATATGATGCTAGGCGTTGACTTGGCATAGATGTCTTTTATCAGATTGAGGTTGTGTAACTCTATTCCTATTTTCTGTATGATTTTTATCAAGAATGCATGTTGGATTTTGTCAAATTCTTCTTCAGTATTCATTGTGATAATTATATGTTTTTGGTCCTTGGCTCTGTTAATATGGTGTATTACATTTACAGATTTTCTACGTGGAGCCATCCCGGAATATCAGAGATGAATCCTACTTGATTTTCATATATAGTCTTCTTGATGCCTTGCTGCATTCTGTTTGCCAGCACCTTATTTGAGAAATTCTGCATCTATGTTTACATTGGTGATTGAGCTGTAGCTTTCTTTTTTGGTTGGATACTTCCCTGGTTTTGGTATTAGGGTGGCACCTGCTTCCTGGAAGGAGTCTGGGAGTACTCTTTCCCTTTCAATCTCATTAAAGATTTTCACCATTAGTAGCATTAGAGCTTCTCAAATTTGTTATAGAATGTAGATAGAATAAGTGTCTTCACACTGACTCAGACTCACAGGAAAAGGCATATCACTGGGAAAACCCACTGACCAAGGGACCTGCAGTACAGTGCCAGCACTTTCAGCCCTAAATGAGATATGACAATAAATACAAAAACAGAAGAAGATAAACAATAAGATTCTTTCAAAACTTCATAACTACCCAAATTCTGAGGCCCTGAGCAATAAAGGGAGTAAATTTTAAGAAAAATAACTCAAATAAGAGCTAAGAGAATCACAGAGATCCAAACAGACATATAAAGCAATTACTGAGACTTTAACTGATCTCAAGACAAAATTAAATGATTCATATAATCAGATGATCACTGAGCTTACAGATGACAAACAGCTGAATGTTTGAAACAAGTGAATACAGGACAGCAATGTTTATTTTAGTGATGAATTTGATTATCAAAAGGAATCAAACAGAAATCCTGCAAATGAAAAACTCAATGGAAAGCTTTTACACTATGCACAGTCAGTGAATTGACAGAATAAAATGACTTGAGGATATAGTAGACCTTTTACTAGGTACTCAAAAGTTAACAAGACACAATGAGAATTTGATCCATGATCCCCAAAATGATCCTAAACAACAAATTTGAGAATTTTAGGTGTTATGGCAGCTATAACATGCCTACCGTGCCAGTGCATGGCATGCTCAGTGAGGAGGATTGACATGAGTACCAGGCCTTGATTGGGCCATACAGTATATTTCAGGGCAACCTGAACTACAAAGTGAGATACTATGCATATCCTTCCACCCTTACCCAAGAAAGGGGAAAGAACAGAAAATGAAACTAATGGCATAACAGTAATAACTCACAGAAATCAGTGCAGTAATTTTTCCATATTTCAGGGATGAAATTATCCAAAGTATTTAGAATCCTTAATAGATATAATCACAGAAGAACTGCCTCACAAGGTATCATAGTTAAAATCCATCAAATTTGCATCAAAAAATACTAAAAGTTCTTACAGAAAAGACCAAGTAACTCATACAGGCAAGCAATCTAATAACTACAGATTTCTCCACAAAAACATTAAAGTTCATGAGAAGTTGGAGTGAAGTTCTGAAGTACAAGGAAAAAACCTGCCAACCCACATCACTATATGCTGAAAATTATCTTTGAAAAATGATGGAGAAATGAAGACCCTCTAGGACAAAGAGGATCTAAAGAAACTCATGACCACCAATTCAGCACTCAGGAATTACTTCAGTTAAGTCCTAAGGAGAGATAGTAAGGTCAACATTATCAAAGAGCCCAAGGAAAAAATATATCTAACTGGCGGAGTTGATAAACAAAAGGAAAAAGTTCAGAAATCAGCACTATAAAAACAGTATAATTACAGGATTCAGTAAACAGCTTTAAATAACAACATCTATTGTCCATGACGTTCCAATGAAATGACACACTATGGTGAATTGAAGATAAGCTTAGCCAATTGATAACTGGAAGATAAACATCATCCAGAAAGAAATGCATAGGCTGAATATGGAAGGCCAGAAAGTGATACTCCATACAACCAGAGACTGAAAGCAAGCAGAATTATTTATCCTATTTTCTAGCCCAGTAGACTTCAAGCCAAATTGGGTCAGAAGAGACAAAGAAGGTAGGTATAAAGGGAACAGTTCAGCAGGAAGACATAACAATTATAAATCTTTATGTATCAAATGATAGTGCACTGAATTTCATAAAAGAAAAAACAATGGTTATAAAAGAATGGACAATTGTGGAAGGGAACAAGTGAGGTTCTGTAGAAAGGAAAGCACAGAAAAGTAAAAAACAAAAAAGAAAAGAAGAAAAATATGGAAAAAATGCTTTTGTAAATGGGGAGGGGAGGATGGGATAAAGGCCCGATAGGACAATGGGATTAAAACAGTATCATGTATAGGTACAAATTCTCTGTAATGAGTGTAATCATTATATATATTTAAAATGTACCAGCAAAATCTGATTAAAAATTCAAAGGACATATAGACAGCATTACAGTCATAATGTAGAACTCCAACAACTCAGTTTCACTAATATAGAGTCAAGAACACAAAGAATTGACAAAAAAATTACAGTTGAATCATACCATCCAACATATATATCAACTAAATATTTCATCAAGAAACAGCAGAATACACTTTTTTTCTCTGTAGTATACAGAATTTTCTATAGTTTCAGTCAAAACATAGGCCATAAAGCAAGCTTAAGTAAATACAATGGAATGGATAGAGGCTTTTGCACCCTATCTGATTGTCATGAGATAATGCAAGTATGTCAGTGAGCAAATTATACACTTTTGAATAATCAATCAAGGAACAGGCTTAAAATTTAAAAGATTCTACAATCAAATTATAATGAACTCCATATACCAAAACCTAAGGGGCACAACAAAACAGTTCTAATGGGGAAATTTAAACTGTGAGTGCCAAAAATTTTTTAAAAACCAAAATAAATAACATAATGATGTATCTGAAAGTCCTAAAAAAGGGAGAGTAATCCAAATCCAAAATTGGAGAAGGAAAGAAATTACAAAGATTAGAGCAGAAATTAGAAAAATTGAAACAAAAAAAGAACCACTTAATCATAAAATTGGAAATCTGAATGGTAAACAAGATTGCTAAATACATATCCTAGTTTACCAAATGTAGAAAAAAAATTCACATCAATGCAGTTACAAATGAAAAAGAGAAAATTGCCTTAGGCATTGCAAAAATTAGAATAATTTTAAAGGAAATATTTCAACACATTGTAGAAGAAATAAAGTATCAAAACATAACCTAAAAGATATAAAAAGGCAATGAAACTGAGGCAGTAATAAATCTGTCTCCATAAAGAAAAACCCAGTGACCGGCGCAGCTCCAATGAAACAGGAGACAGGAGACGCTTTTGTGGACGACAGTTAACTGCTAGTTTATTTACGCGGGCTCTGGTTTATATATTTGGCCGTGACCAATCACAGGCTGCCACAAGGAAGCAGGGCGGGAATAGGATGCAGGCTCTGGCTACTATATCCAGCTGTGGCCAATCAGGAGTTGCCACAGAGTACGGAGTAGAGCGCGGGGTGCACACGGGTTGGCTAATTTAAAGAGGGACGTAGCGCATTGCGGAAGCTGGCGTGGTCCTTAGTCCTGGCTGGGGTATGGTATGTTGAGCGCCTGCGCCCAACATCTCCCCCTTTCTTTATAACTGACGCAGGGTCTCCAGAGGTCGGTGCCCCTCGTGAGGTGTCATGCTGCGCAGTCATGACAGTGCCTCACTACTTGTTGGTGCTCTTTTGGAGGGGGCGGGAGTATTGTTTTACGAGCCCAACCCGCATGCTCACCAACATGGGGACCGGGGTGTCTCCTGGCCAAGGACGACACCCCCTGCGATGCTTTGCTCCACACCTGTGTCACAGCATGGCGAGCCATGCTGCCGGGCTTTGACCAGATTTTATGATCAGCAATGCTTGTTTGGTACTTTGTCCCTATTCCTTTGTCTGCGAATCTGACAGAGCAGAAGTAGACTGCCGAATGCGGCAAGTGTAGTCATGGTAGCCAGAGCCCCTGTTCCTGCCCATTCCTTTATGAAAGCCAATTGGAGAGTTGGCCCGAGCTGGATCACAGGAAACTCGTCTGAGTCCACCATAACTGGAACCGGTGCGAACTGGAGTACCTGCATAACAACAGCTGAAAGTGCACTGTTATCCCAACATTGTAACATATAACAGGTTGTGGTGGAGCAATTTAGAAAAGTCATTGGCTGCAAGGACCGTACGAGATGCAAGAAGGAGGGGAAAAGGAGGCTACTAACCAGGGGAGTTGGCCAAGGTGCCATGGTTAATGGGAGTTGTGGGTGTACTTGCTTGGTCTGGCTTGTGAGGCTCCTGTTGGTTCCCCTGTTCTGTGGTTGACGTTTCCTCTGGGTCAGGGTCTGGTGGCTTGCAGGGATGTATCAGGCGTTCCGGGACCCAGACAGGTTCGCTGCCTTCTTCCTGCGGGAAGACACAGACCGCCGCTCTCGCCCAACTAAGTACTGGGCTGGGGCCTCTCCATACCCCATGCAGGAGGTCTTTCCAGCGTACCCAACCATGTTTGGGTGCGACAGGGTTGGCATGTAGCTGTGCTGGCGTGGATCCTTGTGGGTTGATGTTTACAAAATTGTAAGTGAAGAGGGTGAGATTTAGTCTGGCCCTAGGTGTCATGCCCTGGGCAATACCCTCCTTTTGTTTAAACAGAATAGACTTGAGGGTTTGATATGGCCTAACTTTAATTGCTCTTGAATAAGTTTGGATGCGGCTTCTGCTTTGTCTCATGGTAGGGCCATCAACAATGGCAAGCCCCGACTCCTGCCAAAATTTTTGTCAAGTGGCCTGAGACTTCTCCCCTAGCCGAGACCCGTTTCCATGCTTGTATGGCTATTTTATTTATCTGTGCATATACCTTTTGTGGGAATATCAGCTGGTTATTGAGATACTGCCCTTGTCCTAATAATATATCCGCGTTCCAGGCGGCCTGATTATTCTGGGCATTAGCTTGGGCCTGTTCTGTGGCAAGTTCAACATTCCAAGCTTTCCAATCAAGATATTGGCCTGGGCTGAGCACTGCCTTGCACAAACTGGCCCAATCAGCAGGTGTCATGGCGTTTCCTGCCATGGCTTCTACTAGGGACAGGGTATACGCCCCGTTAACACCGTACATGGTGCTGGCCTCCTTAAGATGCTTTATCGCCTTTATATCTATAGGCAGGTGGGCTCTGTTTCCCTGAGCATCTATAGCAACCGGAAAAGCCTGGAGAAAACGGCCCAGGCCTCCTGGGTCCTCTCTTTTGACTTGATGCCAAAGGTCTTCCTGGAATGTCCCAGGGGACGTCTGGACCCGTTGCGGACAGCTACATAGCTGATGGCAGGGTCTCTGGTGGGCATGATAATCTGGCGGGTCGGGAGGTAGAGCCGTAGGTCTTATACGGGGCGGCCCTGGGATCCCGTACTCGCTTTCATTGACCCATTTACTCTGAGAAATCCTGCGTTGCAGCTCATTTATGGCCTCAGAGTAGGGCCCTCTCGACTGCGTGTGTGTGACTTCCCCTCTTTCGGTGGTGTCTGCATCCACCATTTTGTATACTTCTCCTTCCTCCCCCTCATTATCTGACGAGTCCTTTGTTTCTGGGTTGGGTGGGGTCACCTCGCCTGCGGCACTAGACTCACGAGATTGCTCGCGGGAGGATTCTGCCCGATGGTAACCAAGCGCCATGGCGCCAGCCCTTATATGGTCACGACAAGAGGTGTCTGTAAGGCAGCTTCTCACTACGGCCCAAATGGGTCTGACTCCTGGCTTCAGGAGGCCATTTTTTGTTGTAAAGTCAAGATCTCTCCCTAATTTATCTCAGCTGGGGATGGTAACGGACCCCGTGGGACCAAACCAAGGTGCTACCTTATCGACCTGATCGAGAAAGTTTTGAATTTGTTCTCATTTCATTTGTAATCCCTTTTCTCTCAGTAAGTCTCTTAAGGCGACTGACAGTGGCTGAGTAGCCGTGTTACCCATGTTAACTGGAATTTCAAGAGTTTCTTTTTATTTTTATTTACTTTTTTTTCTTTTTCCTTTTTTTTTTTAATACAGGGACAGCTTAGTCCCCGCGCCCCTTTACGGCGCCCCCAAAACCGGCCTCTTTACAGCCCCCGGAACTCTCTTTACAAGTTCCTGACCCTTGCGATGCGTCCGCCCAAGGTTGCCCAATAGCCCCCGCTATCCGGCCCTGTTGCGTAGCACCCGCTACCAACGTTGAGCAGTTTAACCTGTCAGCCCTCGCCCGCCAAGTAGCCCCCGCTATTGGCGCTTGACGATTTTACCTGTTGACGTCTCTGTTCCGTCGGAGAGAGAGGTTCGTTCCCGTACTGTTGGAGAGAGAGGGTCTCAGCGTTCCGGGCTCCCCGTATGGGCCACCAGTTGACCGGCGCAGCTCCAATGAAACAGGAGACAGGAGACGCTTTTGTGGACGACAGTTAACTGCTAGTTTATTTACGCGGGCTCTGGTTTATATATTTGGCCGTGACCAATCACAGGCTGCCACAAGGAAGCAGGGCGGGAATGGGATGCAGGCTCTGGCTACTATATCCAGCTGTGGCCAATCAGGAGTTGCCACAGAGTACGGAGTAGAGCGCGGGGTGCACACGGGTTGGCTAATTTAAAGAGGGACGTAGCGCATTGCGGAAGCTGGCGTGGTCCTTAGTCCTGGCTGGAGTATGGTATGTTGAGCGCCTGCGCCCAACAACCCAGGTGCTCACTTACTTTCTCATTGAAGTATCTTATTTCTCTACCCATTTTGAAGGACAATTTTTCAGGGTACATCAGTCTGGGTTGGAAGTCATTTTGCTTTAGGATCTGAAATACTTCCCTCCATGCTGTTCTTGACTTCACTGTTTGTGTTAAAAAGTCTGCTGTGATTCTGATGGGCTTTCCTTTATAGGTGATCTGTCTTTTGTCACTAACAGCTTTTAATATTGTATTCTTATGTTGGGTTTCTGGGATGGTGATTATTATATGTCTGGGTGTAGTTTCATTTTGATTATGGTTATTTGGAGTCCTATATGTTCACTAATCGTAATGTCAGTTTCCATTCTCATGTTTGGGAAATTTTCAGCTATTACTTCCGTACATAGCCTCTTGATATCATTTGTGTTGTCCCCTTCTTTTTCATTTATCCCTATCTTATGTTGTTTTTCTTTGAATCATCTTGCAGCTGAATTGTTTTTTTCCTGATTCTTTATTGTTTTGAAAAGATCTTTCCTTTCCCATTCACTAGCTGCAATCTTGTCTTCGATGTCTGAAATTCTATCTTCAGTTTTGTTTAGTCAATTTTGACAACTTTCAATGGAATTTTTGATTTCATATCTCTTTGAATCTGCTTCATGTATTCTGTTTGTTTCTCATATTGTTCATCCAGGCAGTCTATATTTTTGCATTGTTCCTCTAATTTTTTTTAACTGTGTCTCCTTTAGATGTGTTCAGCATCTCTTTTATTACTTTTATCATTTCTTCTTTTACCTGGGAGATTATTTCTAGTTTGAATCCTTTAAAGCTTCCCAGAGTTGCTTCTTTATTTCAGTTGCTATTATTTCAGGTATTTCAGGTGTATGGCATATATTTTCTTCTGTGTACATGGTTCCTAGGCTTTCTTGGGATGGGCTGCAGGTTTGAGATTGCATTCTGGCCCTTTCATTTTGTCATTTTCCTATATTTCCGTGTTTCAAGTGATGCTCCAAAGCTTCCTCTGGGCGTGTTGGAAATTGCCTCCTATGTCCTCAGCTCCTGGGACTGAATGGAGGTTCCTGAACATGGTCCAGTTAGGTCCACAGGACCTCCAGTGCCACCTCCAGTGCCACCTCCAGTGTTCCAGGAAACTGGGCAGGCTCCTAACCACTGTGAGTGATGATCCAAAGTTCTCCCCGGGCATGCACCAATGTGCTGGAACTCACTTCACATGCCCTTAGCTCCCCTGATTGAAGAAGTTCGCTGTGCGTGATCTAGTCAGGCCGCAAAACTTCCCAGGCTTAGTGTAGTGTGCCTGGAAGCTGGGCAGGCACTTAAACGCTGGGAGCGATGATCTTAAACTCTCTCAGGCCTGAACTGGTGTGCTGGAACTCACCTCCTGCAGCCCCAGTTCCCAGATTCCAGTGCTCACTTACTGACACCTACATTTCATCATGATTTCTATGAAGAACTACTACCAATGTTCAAACTCTTCTATGAAAATCAAAGGAAAAGAACATTGCTAGTGTCATTTCTTGAACCTATCATTATTATGATTCCAAAACAGGTCAAGAACTCAACAAAAATTAAAATTTATAGGGCAGTATCTTTAATGAAGATAGTTGTGAAACTTCTCATAAATATACTCATCAGCAAAGAGACTTTCAAAAATGGCAGCTTGCTAGGGGTTTGGACAGAGAGTCTCTGTGGAGAAATCATATTAGATGCTAGAATATGACAACATGGAGAGGGCCAGACAAATGGATAATGATTCTTATTAACCAAGGCGGTAACTAAAGGAAAAATAAAACTGGGAAAAGGAACAAAAAGCATGGATAGAGAGCTGAAGCCCGATGTACTCACTGAGCCCTGTTCCACACTGTACTAGGTACAACCGGAGGATTTAAGGTGGTGATGAGACTGTGGCTGCCAATAACAGGAGTCTGTGAATCCTGCATCTTTAATGTGGCAAACCGACCAGTGGATCCAAGAGGAAATTGAGACCTGGGACCCCGCAAAGCAGCCAGGGCCATCTGGCTGCGCTGGAGGAGAGTGCGAGAAGTTCCAGAGCTCCAAAGCTGAACATTGTGCAGTTTTCTGACTGTTCAGTACTGTGTCGGGAATGCAGTGAAGACAAGCAGCACAGTGTGCAGTGGAACCAAGAGGAAGATCTGCATTGAGTCCCGGTGAGTACTAGGGACTAGGTCCCCCGCAGCTGCTGTCACTGGCTAGAGTACATCTTGGAATTGGACAGAGCCCGCCACTACAGCAGCATCAGTGATACAGAGAGTCTAATGGAGGACATCTTGGAGTTGGGCAGAGCCCAAGGCTTGGTGACATCACACAGTTGCCCCTGGTACAGAGAGGTCTGATGCAGGACATCTTGAAATTGGGCAGAGCCCAGCACCGTGATGGCATCAGTGACACAGAGTGGACTAGTGGAGGACATCTTGGAATTGGGCAGACCTGGCACCGAAGTGACATTAGATAGTTGCTCCTGGCACAGATAGGTCTGGTAGAGGACAGCTGGGATTTGGACAGAGCCCTATGCTGCGGTGACTTAGTTAGCCGCTTCTGGCAGAGAGAGAACTGGCAGGATCTGCTGGGGCTGAACCAAGCCTCTGGTTGGGACCCAAAAAGCAGTTACAAAATAGTCATGACTCTGTGATATCCACGAAGTACAGCCTAACTTGCGGATTGATTGGCACAGAGGCTGGAGGCTAGCCTGCACTGTCCCTGCATCCTTGCCTACCTCAGATAACAGCAAATTGGAGAGGGCAGCAAAAACTCAAGTCAGAATGCTTCAGAAAGGCCCTAAGCAATATGGAGAGGGCCAGAGACCCCCAGGACACTCCAATCTGAAAGAAACCAGAAACATGACAAGAGATAAAAGTAAAAAAAAATCTCCAGCTGCCAAACGTGAGAAAATAAGCCCAGGAGAAGTAAACACAGAAGAGAACCAGCACAATAACCATCCAATACTAGACACAGCATCAGCTGAAATAAAAAAATACCTTCATGATCTCATAGATGAATTTAAAGCGGTACTCCTGATCCAAGTGAGGCCAGATATAGAGATTAATTAAAGGAATGATAAGCCATGCCCAAGAGAACACAGATGGATGAACAGAGGAAATCAGAAAAGAAACAGAAACTTCTGAAGAAGAATTTAAACATAACCTAGAATACATGAAACAGATCCAAAGAGATTACCAGGAAACTAAAAACTCCATTGAATACTGGCAAAATGCCTTGACAGAAACTAAAGTTAGCCTTTTGAAACTTGAAGAGAGATTTATGATGTATGATCATGAAAGAAAAGACCTCTTAAAAATAACAAGGAACCAGAAAGCAACAATTCAAAGACTAGAAGCTGACAAAAGGATATATAACTTAAGAATAAAGCAGGAGTAACCAAAAATGAAATACAAAGAATATTCACAGATATGTTAAAGGAAAATTTCCCAAGTCTAGGAAAAAGAAATGATATACAGATAAAAGAGGCATACAGAACAACAGCTACCTACAACCAAAACAGATCTACACCCAGACATATAATAATCAAGATTCCAGAAATCCACCAAAAGAACAGAATACTAAAAGCAGCCAGGGAAAAGAAGCAGATAACCTACAATGGAAAAATTATCAAAATAACAACATACTTATCAACACAAACTCTCAAATTGAGAAGGGAATGAGAGGAAATATTACAAGTCCTGAAAGAAAATAATTTGCAACCAAGATTCATATACCCAGAAAAACTCTCTCTCAAAATTAATGGAGAAATAAGATACTTCCAAGACAAGGAGGAACTGTGGGAGTTCATGGCCACCAACCCAATCCTACAGAGAGTGCTGAAGGACATTCCAGAGAAAGATAGGAAGGGATACCAGGATTCCAGGAACAGTGATAGAGAGGCCTCAATGAATGGGGCAGACAGTGGAATGAGGGAGTAAGGTGAACAAATTATAGCAGTAAAGTGGAGTAGCAGACATGAGACAGAGACGGTAAGCTATAACCTTTAGTATAGATAGGTTTGATACACTATAAAAAAAGGCAGAGGTCATTGTTAATAGTGTATCAGGATTTAAAAGACACAGTAGTCTTATTTATTTAGTCTTATGTAGTTTCGCCCTATTTAGTTTGAATTTAATTTGTTCCTGTCTGTCCACTCATATCAAATTTGAGGGCACAGACATCTGACCCAAAAATAGCAGGTTATATCATGGTAACTATCCTTAATTTCCTATTAAACTGAAACCCTGTATTACTTACATTATCTTACTATGACTGATCTTATTTGAATCCAATTCATTAGACCGTGGTTTTGCCTTGGCTGATTTTATTTGAATTTGGTGTGCTTGATAGTATCAACCATAAAAGTACAAGCAACTACTCTGAAGATGACAAGATGTAAAAGATATCCATACTTCTTTGATTATACTTATTGATTAAAAAAAGATATCCATACAGGTATTGATTATTAACAGCTCTCAAGTCCTACAATGTTTTCAAAGTTGTGTTTTTATAAAAATAGCTATTTAATACTATGCTTAACTATTTTTTTGTCTTTTTGAGACAGGGTCTCACCATGCAGTTCAGGCTGGCCTTGAGCTCACTTTGTAGCCTAGACAGTCTCGAACTCACAATGATCCTTCTGCCTCAGCCTCCTGAGTGCTGGGATTACAGGCATGAGCCACCACGCCCGGCTATCCTTAACTATATTAAGCCTGATTATGTGGACAAGTCTATTGAAAATAACAAGAGAAAGCATAGTAACTACAGTAGATCACCTAATATTGTGCTCTTATGTGTCTTTTTCATTGCATGTTTTTCTAGGAATTTGTTTTGCTGTCTTGTTATGATTTGTTTTTCCCTATAATACAGAGAGGATAGATATACATGTAGAAATTCACACATGAGAAGATTTTTTAAAAAACTATTTACGGGAACAGATTATATGATGCAATGATGATATGATGTAATGAACAGATACTCTGAAGAAGAAGAGACACTAAGAAACCGATGCTAATTCTGTAGCATTATGATACAAAATCTAGCAATACTATTATTCACTGATCAGAGTGATATTAGTCTAGTCTCTTAAGTTCAATTTCAGCATATGTAAAGATAAGTACAGCTACTATGAAGAGAATGAGAGACGCGATGGTAGTTATTATTGTCTTCCCCAATGTCAGATCTTGAAGACCTAAAAAGCCTTTATCATCCTGTAATGATTTGATTAGTTCTATAATATGCAGTATGTATTTAATGTGTGTGAAGATGGGGACAACTATTTGGAAGAAATTAGAGACAATTGGATAAACTGTAAAGAACACCAGTGGACTTGCTTTGAAATCTGTATTTCTTTAAGTTGTTTTTTTTGAAATGTTTTGTTCTGTTTTGATATGTTTAATCTTACCCTCTTTAAGATAAAAGATAAGTCATAACCATATTACTAAGTTTTTGTTAGATTATTGACCAGAACTGTTGGCAGTGTCACTATTTGAATGTCACTTTACATACTTTAATTTTGTAACCTGAACAACTATTTCTAAGATGACAATATGTAACTTATCAACTGGTGATTTCTTACTGTTTATTTTTCTGTAATTCTGTATTATTTCTACCCTTTTTTTTTATCTCCATGTATTTTTTTTGTTGTTTCTTTCACTTTAAATAAAACAATATTTGTCAGCAAATAAGTTGTAAAAAAGGTCATACATCATGAACAAGTGTGAGTCCTCCAAGGCATGCAAGGTTTGGTCAATGTATGTAAATGAAGAAATGGAAAATGCCACATAAGCAGAAGGGAAAAAAATCACATAATCATCTAAATAGTTGCAGGAAAGACCTTTGAAAGAATTCAAACATCCCTCAGTGTGAAAAACTCTGATGAAAATATACACACAAAGAACTACCTGAAATTGATAAAAGCCACTTAGGACAAACCTACTGCCTGTATTTTAGCACTTCATTTTCAGAACTCTGAATTCCTCATACATACTTATTTACATTCATTTATCATCCCTCTCTTGGAATTCTTGTTTACTGACTGCAGGTGACAAAGTTTTATTTCTTTATTATTTATGTTCTTGGTGTTTTGAGACAGGGTTTTTGAGACTGTGTAGTTCAGGCTGCCCAGAGTGTGATTATGTAGTCCTGGCTACAGTCTAACTCTCAATGACCCTCCTGCCCTAACCTCCTCATAGTAGTGTTGCAGGTTGCACTCCTGGTTTTTGCCAAAGCTTTACAACACTGATCATTCCTGTGTAATGGTTCTGTCCTTGTGGTTACGGCTTAATTTGCAAGTGAAATGTTTGTTTGTTTCTGTCAATATGTAGCATGGTGGCGGTGCCATTTTTCCTACTTTTTTGCTCAGTTTTGGATTTCTATTCTTTAAAGAGAATAAACAGAACAAAGTAAAACACAACAAAGCAGATCAGAACAAAACAATGCAAGCAACACAGGATTTCAAAGCAAGACAATAGGAAATCAACAATGGCTACCATAGTGTCTCTTGTTTTCTTCGAAATAATTTTCCGTATCTTCACATACAATGAATTCAAACAAAACTAGATAGTATAAAACCGATCAAAACAAAAAAATGAAAGCATTACAGGCCTTCAAAACCAGATAATAGGAAAATCAATAAAGAATTCCATAATTTTTCTGGTTTTCATCAAAATAGTTGTCTATACTTTCACACATATTGAAATCAAATGATTGAAAATAGATTAAAATCAATCAAAACAAAGAATAAAGGCATTAGGGAACTTTAAAATAAAGTGATAGGAAATCAGCAATGGCTACCATAATGCATTTCTATTTCTGCACTACTGAATTTTACTATAGAACTATTCTCTGATTCTGACTTTATCTTTGTAGGGTAGGCCAAAAAAGTCCTCGTTAGTATTCCACACAATGTCAGACTCACTTTCTGTAAATTTGATGGGTATGGTACTTTATACAGCTAAAGGATCACTGCTGATAGGCTTAAGTGAACAAGGATGATTATTCTGGCTTATCTATGTGAACCAATGGAGATGTAACAGTGCAAGGATATGTATGTCATCAACAGGTCACAAATCACTGCTGAGACTTCAGTCATACTGGAATCACATCAACCATGGTGCCACACTGAGCTTTAGAGAGGACAGCCATCCGGTGAACAGACAGTGTCTTACGTTGTTTATTGTTTGTGGGTATATACATTTTATTTCTTAACATCATTAATGATTCTCTGAAAGAGACTCAGAATCTCACTTGATATTAGTAATTCTCTAAAGAGTTCAGCTATGAAGCATAAAGAGAAGAAGAAACACCTGGAGAAGACATGCTTACAACAGCCTGGGAAAAAGTCAAAATGTAAAAGAGGTATGAGTTAGCATATTCTTGTGGCACAGGGAACCAGGACTTGCCTTCTAAAGTGGGAAAGAGTGAGTTTCCACTTGTGTACAGGGACAGTAGAAAGATAAAAAGGAGAAGTGAGTGAAAGAGTGAAGGAGAAAGAGGTATGTGTCTTTCTCAAGATTCATATAGTTTGGGAGTGAGGGAAGGCTCAGATGACCCAGGTCTTGTTGCTGTTCCTTAGGACTGGGTCACTCTGTCATATACATAGTCAAATTAATTTTTTCTTTTAAACATGTGTCTTCTTTCATTTGCCTTCTTTCCTAGGGCACTGTAAAGTAAAAGGAATTTTATGTTTCAACAGTACCTTTTTCTATGTTAATGAATAAATTATGGTATATAGAACTGAAGAAAATATTTCATAAAAATATAGCTGTGTATGTGCCAGGAACAACTATACCATTATAAAAATTGTTGACTCAGGAGTCAAAACATCTCATTTTGGTTAAGATAATGAAAATGTGTCTGAGGACTTCTCTGTGAACAGTCGCATCCATATAAATGTTTTCAGGTTTTTGTATTTTTTGTACAAAATGTGATCACAAGATCAGAACTAACCTCAGTGGTTGTCCAAGTTGAAAGTTGGCAACAAGCAGTCTCTCTACCAATGACACACTGTGCAGATGTAATGATCTCTAATAAGAACTGACAGAGTAAATGTTGCTCTACATTTAGAATTTTACTAATAGAATCCATATTTTTTTACTCTTGAGAAGCAGGGAATGTACAGTCAGTGAAGATTTCAAATTGTAGACCCATGATTTATTTAACATTGGATAAATACACATAAAACACCAAAATAGAACTATGTCTCAGCTTTTCTTTCATTTCTTGGAGAACTGGATTTCTAAGCTGTTGTAAAGGGCAGGGCCAAGCCACTGGTCCCAATTCAAGACCATGACGTGGGGGTTAGTTCTTCCTCTATCTCAGAGGACTTCCCCTATGGAAGCAAATTCCTGGATGAAGGTATGGGGGCTCTATTGACCAGAGTCTTATTTTACCCATAGTAAAGACAGTCCTTATGCTCAGCAAAGTATAATCAATAAATAATTTCTCTTTATGAAATGCAACTTATGAAGGAATAATACTATGCACACTATAATTATGTGCTACGTGGATAACATTCACAAAACAACAGTGAGTTAAAAAGACCAGAAAAAAGTATATATTTTGCACTTCTATTTATACAAACAGAAAAAAATCCAATATGATGAATGTAGGGTCATATAGAAGTAGGAATAATTATTAATATATGCACAGTATGGGAAACAACAGGAGAATATGGAGTTCATGTGCACTAGGGAGATTATAAGACAATGAAGTAAGTAGGTAGCAGTGCACATGGATCTGTGTAGCAATACATGTGAGAGTACTGGCTAGGACAATACATGGAGGTGCTGTGTTCTTGGACTGGGTAGCTCTTTAATGTGTCTCCAGTCACGTATTTTGAGGCTTCTATTATTCTGGGCCTCATTTAAGCCATTAGCTCCTTTGTGCCTTCCTGTCAGTCTACCGTGCTCTTCCCTGGCTCATACTGTTCCTCTGCAACTCTGTGGTTTATGTCTCTGTGATAGGTTGATGCATATCTGTGTGTTAACCGAATGTTACTATTAACAGTGTGTATGTGTTTATGTGTGTGTTTGCATGACCTCTGCTGTTTAACTGTGTGAGCAGTCTGTGTCCTGCTCAGACACTCACCCACCACTTCCTGAGCAGAACCCAATCTTACGATGATCTGGGGCTTCTTGTTACCCTCTCATGTGTTTCCCTTGAACATTTGCTGATTTAACCATTGATTATTTTCGGTTTCTTCCTCACTGAGCAGCCTTGTATCAACTGATATTCAGAAGCATTCATCTCAATTCTGGGATATGTCTAGACTCTATCTTCCCTTCTGCACCCTGGTCAATAGTAAAATTCAAGTTAGGGATTTTATAACTTCAAGTCAGGCCTCCTACATTGCCCTTGTTGCTTAGAATTGCCTTTGCTATTCTAGGTCTCTTTTGGTTCCAGATGAATTTAGGATTGATTTTTCTAGATCGGTGAGGTATGCTAATGGTTTTTTTGATTGGGATTGCATTAAATCTGTATAACAACTTTGGGAGAATGGTCATTTTCACAATATTTGTTCTTCCTATCCATGAATTAGGGATGTCTTTCCATTTTCTGATATCCTCTTTGATTTCTTTTTCAGGGCATTATAATTTTCCTTGAATAGATCTTTCACTTCTTTTGTTAGGTTATTCCTAAGTAGTTCATTTTTTTGGATGCTATTGTGAAGGGTGTGGCTTCTTTTATTTCTCTCTGTCAGTGATTTTGTTGTCAGCGTATAGGAATGCTATTGATTTTTGATTTTGTATCCAGATACATTATTGAATTTATTTATTATTTCTTGGAGTCTTTTAATGGAGTTTTAGGGGTCTTCTATGTAGAATATCATGTCATCTTCAAATAATGATAATTTAACTTCTTCGTTTCCTATCCTTACTCCTTTTATTTCTCTCTCTTGTCTAATTGCTCCGGCTAATATTTCCAGTACTATCTTGAACAGGACTGGTGATAATGGACATCCTTGTTTTCTTCCTGATTTTAGGATAAAAGCTTTCAGTTTTTGGCCATTTAATATGATGCTGACTGTTGGTTTGTCACAGATGGCTTTTATCATATTGAGGTAAAAACCATCTATTCTGATTTTCTATAAGGTTCTTATCATGAATGAGTGTTGGACCTTATCAAAAGCTTTTTCTGCATCTATAGAAATGATCATGTGATTCTTACTTTTGGCTCTATTGATATGGTGGATTACATTTATTGATTTGCATATGTTGAACCATCCCTGCATTCCTGGGATGAATCCCACTTGGTCATGGTGTATAAATCTTGATGATTTGCTGCATTCTGTTTGCCAGTATTTTATTGAGAATTTTTGCATCTATGTTCATTAGAGAGATTGGCCTGTAGTTCTCTTTTTTGGTTGGGTCTTTCTCGGGTTTTGGTATTAGCATAATATTTGTTCCAGGAATAAGTTAGGGAGAATTTCTTCTCTTTCAATTTCATTGAAGAGTTTGAGAAGTGTCAGCATTAAATCTTCTTTGGATTTCTTGTAGAATTCCACAGTGAATCCATCAGGACCTGGGCTTTTCTTTGTTGGTAAGGATTTAATTACATTTTCAATTTTGTTAATTGAAATTGGGTTATTCAGCAGTTTTACATCTTATCAACTCAGCTTAGGTAATTCATATGTTTCTAGGAATCTGTCCATTTCTTCTTTGTTATCAAGCCTATAAGAGTAGGGTTTTTTGAAATAGGTATTGATGGTCTTCTGTATTTCTACAGGGTCTGCAGTGATTTCATCCTTTTCATTCATTTTTGCATGGATTTGAGTTTTTTCCTTCCTTTTAAAAATAAGGTTGGCTAGGGGTTTATCAATTTTATTATTCTTTCAAAGAACCAACCCTTTGATTCATTGATTCTTTGTATTGTTTTGTTAGACTCTATTGCATTGATTTCTGTTCTGATCTTTATAATTTCCTTTCTTCTTTTGGTTTTGGGCTTGACTTGCTGTTCTTTTTCTAGATATTTGAGGTATAGCATCAGGTTGTTTTATTTGTATTCATTCTGTTTTCCTGATTTGGGAACTCAGTGCAATGAATTTTCCTCTGAGGACTGCTTTTACTGCATCCTACAGGTTCTGGTAAGATGTATTTGTATTTTCATTTTTTTGTAGATATTGTTTAATTTCTTGTTTAATTTCCTCTCTGATCCACTGATTGCTCAGGAGTGTATTATTAAATTTCCATGTGTTTGTGGCTTTTCTGCAGTTTCTTTTAACATTAATTTCTGGTTTCATGGCTCTGTGGTCTGATAACAGGCATGGTATAATTTCATTTTTTTTCATTTACTTAAGCATGTTCTGTGGGCTAGTATATGGTCATTTTAGAGAACATTTCATGTGCTGCTGAGAAGAATGTATGTATATTCTGATGTTGTTGAGTGGAACACTCTGTATATGTCCATCAAGTTCATTTGTTCATAGGTGTGATGCAGTTCTCTTATTTGTTTGCTGATTTTCTGTCTGGTTGATCTGTCCCTTTGTGTTAATGGTGCGTTAAAGTCTCTTGTTATAATTGTGTTATTTCTTATTTGATTTTTCATTTCTGTTAATATTTGGATAGCTGGGTGCATTTAGTGTATATATGTTTAAGATTGTTATCTCTTTTTGAAGTTTTCCCCTAACTAGAATGTAGTGACCTTCTTTATCTCTTCTGATCATTATTGAAGTTCACATTGTCTGTAAACAGAATAGCTACTCCTGCTTTGTTTTGGGAACCTGATAGATGAATTATTGTTTTCCATCCTTTGACTGGATTCAGGCTCCTGCTAGCCACTTGAAAGTTACTAGGTATGGCCCAATTAGGCCTACAGGAACTCCCCATGCATCCTTCAGTGATTTGGGATGCTGGGCATGGTCTTACAGGGTGGGAGCCATGTTCCAAAGCTTCTCCCATGCACTGGGAATCAAATTCCTTGGTGAAACATCTTGATAATGTGAAACAGATACTGATAGGAGGTGAGCTTAGTTCATGTAGTGAAGGGGAACAGGGACACCATAAGGTCATGAATATTTAATTTCTTCAAACATAAAATTTATCAAATCTTTAATTTGTGGTTGTGAATGTCTAGGATGTAAGATGCAGATAACTAAAGTATGAAATGTGTAGAAGAAGGCAAATGATATGAAACACATTCCCAAATTGACAGAAATATTGTGCCTTGAGGGCAGGATCCTTGTGGAAATACAGAGGGCCAAAGTGCACCATTTCTTGCCCAGGCAAGCCATCACCGTACAAGACACCCAAAGTATTCCCAGGAGAGGGAGCTGACAAGGTGGCTGGGGAGAAGTATGGCAGGAGGTGAGCTAATGGCATCAAGGATTTAAGCTGTAATCTCCTGATCACTATGCTTTTCTTATACAGGCAAGCTCATTATCAAACATGTGGCTGAAAAAGAGCAGCAAACAACAGTGAAAGCAGCAGGTCTGCGTTCCTTCCCTCCCTTATAGATTTCACTCAGGGTATAAATCAATTGATTGATGCCATTCATACCCAGGATTGGGCATCCACTGTGTACGTCCTCCATGGCAGCTTCACATGCTTAATCTGAAATTTACCACCTATAGCTGCATGAGGCTCTAGGGGGACATCTAGACATCAGAAATAACATCATGTAATGATTTTTATCTTCGTATATAGTTAATCATCATCTATCCACATTCAATCAGTGCCTTTGTGTGTATTACATTTGCCAAAATAACTGTGTCAACATACACAATTCTCAATAAAATTTGAACACCATTGTCTTTACTTGTACAATATATTAGCAGGAAGTTGAGCCAATAATTATATTAGTAGTTAATGTATACCATATTTTAAGCATAGTCAAGTTCCATAATTCTATATACATTTCCAAAAATATACACATGATACCTAATCACAGTGAATAATGCCACATACACAGTTTAAAATACTATTACTTATTTTCTGTGTGGAATTACCATGGATGGAAACAATGCCAGAAATATGTTTGTTCTGGAATGAGACAGAACCTAGAATGTGCTGTGAATCAATATGTTTATTTTTGCTGTTTCTCTAACTCTCCAGAATTGGAACACTCTCCAGATCATGCCTCTGAGACACATGAGGTGGCTTCAAGCTCAAGTCTAGATGCAGGAGAGACTTTGTCAGCCTCAGAACATTTGCCCTGCGTTTTGCATTCAAGCATGCACATTTCTGTGGACCATGATAGTAAGGCAGACACAAAGGTGACCTCAGCGTGGACAACAGGTGCAGCTGAGCGGCCTCCCCACCCTACTCACTTCACCTTTCCTTCACATCCAGGGCAGGGCCTCAGGGAAGAGGGATGAAGACTGACTCCTCTGGGGAGGGTGACAGATAGGAAATCTGCCTTGCAGAGGAGGCAAAGCTCCTCAGCACACATTTCCACATGGATACAGAGGCAGATGTGGGTGAGGTGTTGGCCCATGTGAGGATGTGCAGGGGATGGGATCAGAGCCTCTCCCTCAGATCAATGCACACTCAGCTCACACTCACATTTCACACACCTTTATAGTAAGAACAGGTCAGTTTCGCTTCCTTTTTCCCTTTCTGCTCACAACCATCTCTTCTCTCCACATTGACCCAGTTCCTACGGGCATTACATATGTATGGCCTTACGCCTGCATTCCTAAATTCATTCTCACACTCGCCTCTCTACACTTAATCTGTAAATAACAGCACATCACCTCACATGGACCTGTTTAACTCCCTAATGCTACTGGTAGACAAAACACTAGAGAACTCCTGTGCCCTTTCAAAGTGTGTTTTTCTCACCCCAACACTGTATCTTCCACCATGGCATCAGTCTTTCCTAGAGCTCCATGTGCTGACATAAAAACACTTCCTGTAACATGTATGGCTGCTGTTACAGCATCTGCCAACATTTACTACTCACACAGTGGATCACATGTGCTGTCACAGAGTATCACATACGTGAATACACATTCAGTTCTATCTGCATTTACCAGTACCAAAAGCATTCACCAAATGTATATTGCAATACATATATACATACACACACATACATGTATGTACATGTGATATATATTTTCTAGATGGCTTTCACACCCATTTTTACATAAAGGTATGATGCACATACATAACACAACACACATAGAATTCTGAATATCACAGATACTCTATGTGTCCCCACCTGAGGATATTATCATCTTAGTTTTGGAGCTTTCTTTTCTATACACCAAGACACTACCTCAATGTGTTCCAGGTCCTGGATCTTCCAACATGCCTCCAAATCAAGATCTCATGGAGACAGAGAATTCCTCCTCCATGCCGCATTGTGATTTACCTTCCTCCTCAGCCAATAACCTCTTGGTGTCTGCAGTAGCTACTGAAAAGGAAAAAATAATGAATGTTTACTACAAGACTGTCCCAGTGAAAAGGGGTGTGGATGCTTTGGAGGATAAAGAAGATTTGGAGCCTCCTGCAAAGATGATAAAAATAGGAAATGCTGTCTGTCAGGAGAGGAACCCTCCAAAAGTCAGCTTCGCTTCCATGAACCTCACAGGTATCTTAAGTCTTGGTGAGGGCAACTTGGATGGTGAACAGCAAGGCAAAAAGGAAGAGGCTGAGAAGCCACCTGAGAATCTGGCCCAGGAGGTGGGTCCCAGTGCCACAACATCTGCAGAGCTGGAGCAAATGTACAGTGGCTTTAGGTGCATGAGTTGCCTCCAGGTGTTCCCTAATTTGCAGATGCTCAAGAAACACCTGGAGGAGGGGGTAGACGAGGGTGGTTCCCGCCTGAATCTCGTCTTTCCCAAAATGATGAACAAAAGGAATAACAACAAGATCACAAGGAGGAAGAAGACAAATATCACAGCAGCAGATGGAAATGATATGGAGATACTTTTGAGGTTCTTGGAATTTTTGATTTTTTGTTGCTTTTTGTTATCTTCTTATAGTAAATAGAGACTGAATCATTCTTCCATGTCTGTAAATGAGAGCTACTGACTCAAGTGGGCCCCAGAAGCCTCATCATCTGCCAAATAACAGAAAAAATCGGCACCTTCCTCCTAAGCCTTTGGTTGTTTTTTCCCTGTTTCTGTTCCCTCACTCACTTCATTCTGCTGTTTCCAGATTGGGATTCAAAGATCAGTTTTATCTTATTTTTATTAGTACGTGTTGGTTGTATACAAAGTTTCCTTTACTCATTTTGAATTGGTTCATGTACATAGCACAACTTAATTCTTTTTTTTTCATCCCATTTTCTACTCTTCCCTCAGCACACTCTCCATCTTTTGAGGAGGTGTTTCACTCTCTCGAAAGACCTTTCTCTCTGTATAGATCTACTTTTATTTTACTCTTTATTTATACTTTGGATTTCTCATAGAAAAGGAATAGTGGTATTTATGTTTGTGTGTCAGATTTATCTCACTTACCAATATGGTCTCAGGGTACACCCAATTTTTTTTTTTTTTTTGGTACTGGGGATTGAACTCATGACCTTGTGCTCGCCAGGCAGGCACTTGCTGAGCTAAATCTCTACTGCTCTCTCTTTTTTTTTTTATTTTTACTATGTACTTCAGGCTGGACTTCATCTCACCGCAGCCCTCCTGCCTCAGCTTCCCAAGTGCTGTAATTACAGGCACATGCTACTTTGCCCAGTGTGATACATCCATTTTTGTACAAATCAATGTTATTTTTATGACACAGTAGTACTCTGTTGTTTTAAAAATTCATTTTTTTCATGGTCAAATGCTAATTTATTTTTAAAATTTTAAGCTTATGCACAATTTAGGTATGTATAATGATCACATTCATTATACAGAATTTGTATTTGTATACATCTTGATTCCTCTTTTTCCCCTTTCCCACCCTCTCCTGCTCTATTAACAAATTTGTTTTATTTTTTTCAAATCCACTTTATTCATAGATAAAAAGGGAAAAAGAAGGAAATAAAGAACTACCACAAAAATTTAAAATAAGTCCATTAGGGGGTAACAATGGTGCACACATTGCACACTGTCATCCCCAAATCACAAGACATGTGCCTTCAACTGTCTGAAAAATACCAGTATAAATCTTTCTCTTCAGCAAACTCAGAAAAATCAGTAGTATAACTATCTTAACTATTTTTATATATATATACATACACATATACATGTTTTTCTTTCAGCTTGTCATACTAATGAGACAATATGATATTTACATGTGTGTCTTATTTATTTCACTAATGGGTATATTCTTAACAAAATTCTGTTTTCATTTTATCTGATTTTTTCTTTCCCTTCCTTTTGTCTTTTCATCCTTCTTAGTTCCCTTTTCCTTTTGAAAAGTTTGTTCCTGTTTTTGAACATCTATTATGCATTTTTGTTTTATTTACAATTTGTTTCTCACTCTAGAGTGATAATGGGAATTTATAGTGTCTGATTTATTTCACCTATGCCTATGTCCTCAAGAACTGTCCACTTAGCTATAAATGTCTCAACTTTGTCCTTTATGGCTGAGCAATACTCCATTATATTACAAATACCACATCTTTTTATCCAGTAATGTGTTGATGGGCATTTGTGTTGCTTCCAAGATGTAGCTATTATAAACTGTGCTGCTATAAACATGAGTGTGTATATGTCTCTGTCATATGATGCTTCTAATTCTTCCACCAAGATTCCCAGAAAGGGAACACCTAGTTTTCTGAGGGAGCTCCACGCTGACTTCCAGTGATTATACTAGGTTTTATTTCCATTAACAGTGTAAAATTGTTCCTTTTTCCCCACAAAACTGCCAGCATTTAATAGCTTTTTTTTCTTGATAATAGCAATTCTTTCTGGAGTGACATGGAATGTCAGTATTATTTTAATTTTCATTTCTGGAATGATCAGTGATGTTGATCATTTTTTCGTAACTTTATTTGCCCTTTGTACTACTTCTGAGAAGTGTGCATTCATATTAGATGCCCATTTTTTGATTGGATCTTTGAATTTTGAGGGGTCTGATTTTTCTTTATATGTTCTAGATATGATTGCTTTTTCTGAAGAACAGCTGGCAAAACTATTTCACATTTTGGGCTGTCTTTTCATTTTGTTGATGATTTTCTTGATGTACAATAGCTTTTTAATATGAGGAATTCTCAGTTGATTACTTGTGAAAATTTTTCTGTGATGGAGGTAAAAAATCACATATTCTTTATGCATTCATTAATAGACATACAAGCTGCTTCCAAGATTTAGCTATCATAAATGCTGCTGGTGTAAACATGGGTATGTAAGTATCACTGGATGTGACGTATTTAACTCAGGAAAACATCTAGAGGGAGAAGAGCTGGGTCAAATGGAATATCAAATTTTAGTTTTTTTCTTAGGTATTTCCACACTGATTTCTACAATGGTTGTAAAAGTTTACATTTCCACTAACAATCAATGAGAGTTTCCTTTTTCAGGATCCATGGCAATATTCCTTATTATTTGGCTTATTGATGATGGCCATTTTTTTCTGGAGATGGAATCTCAGTGTTCTAATTTGTATTTCTCTAATGGTCAATGTATATCTCTAATGTTGAGCATTTTTACTTGTATTTATTTTCCAATTGTACTTCTGTGATGTATCTATATTTCACTTGCCCATGTTTTGGGTTGGTTCTTTTATGTTTGGTGATCACGTTTTCTGAATTCTTTGTAGTAGGAATGAATGGCCCAAGTTTTTTTCCCCACTTTGTAGGTTATCTTTTCACTCTTGGCTGTTTCCTTGCTGTGCAGAATCTTTTCAATTTTTATGATTCAACTGTTTGATTATCAGAACTATTTTGGGTGCAGTCAGTGTTCTGTTCAAAGGCACTTGCTTATGCCTATGATTTCAATGGCTTTATGTATTTTGTCTCCCAAGAGCATCTTTCTCTTTTATCTTTGATCCTTTGTGACTTGGGTCTATGTTCAATCTTTGACATGTGGATAACCAGGTGTCACAGCAGGTGTACTTCCTGTACTGTAAATTTTTTGGCTCCTTTGTCAAAGATTAAAGAGTTAAATGTGCTTGGTAATTTTCTGGCATCCTCTATTCTGTTCTACTGACACATCAGTTTTAGTGCCAGTGCCATGTTGTTTTTTAATCATAGTAGCTTGGTAATATAATATTAAGTGTGGAATTGTGATGCTTTTCTAGTCTGTGAATCTTCTGGTTCTATATGAATTTTGGAGTGATTTCTCCACTTTTGGGATTTTGATTGGGATTGCATCAATTCTGTACATCTATTTTGGAACTATGACCATTTTGATCCCACTGATTCTGCCTACCCAGAAATGGGGCCTATCTTTCCATCTTCTTCTTCTTTTTTTTTTTTTTTTTATTTAAGGAGAAAAGAAAAGAAAGAAAAAAAAACAGTGAAGGGGTACAAGTTATACAGATTTACAGAATAAAAAAATGCGCAGTAGGAAATCACTAGTTAATGGATTACATATTGCCATCTTAGAAATAATTGTTTAAGTCACAAAATTAAAGCTTGTAGAGTGGACATTCCAACAATGATACTGCAAACAGTTCTGTTCAATGATCCAATAAAACTCTGTGATATCATTTTCTATCTTATACATTTAAATATACATGCAGTTATATAGTTTAGAGCACTTTCTTTTCCTCTCTTTTGTACAGTGACTATTACACATTTTGGGTTTCATTGCTCCCACGGTTCTTGTTGCTTTTTTGGAAGAGAGTAAAACCAAATGTGACATAACAGAACAGAATCGGTCAAGTCAAAAGGGTGGACATAATAGATAATATAAAAACATAATACAAGGTGATCAACAATGGTTACCATAATGCCTCCCGCTATTTCTAATAGAATTGCCTATATCATTAGTTGTAATACAATTGAACAAAACCGTAAAGAATAAAACCGACAAAACCAAAACATTGGAGATATTGTAGGTCTTCAAAAGTAGATAAAAGTCAACGAGAATGGGCGTTATAATGAATCTCATTATCTTCTCAGCTGATGCCTAAACTTTCGAACCTGATACTATCCAGCAAAACAGAATATAGGAACCTCAGTCAAAAACAAGATGGTGAGAGTAATACAGGGCTTCAAATCGAGATAATAGTCAAAGTGGGTTACTATATTATATCCTGCTATATTTTTCCCTTTAATTAAATGGATAAAAATAAAAAAGTAAATAATGGAGTGGAGATTGAGGAAAAAGGAGGGCATAACAGCGAAACAGGGCAGATCAAAACATAACCATTTAAGCAGAATAGTGTTTCACCACCAGATAATCCTGACCCAAAAATAGTTACCATATTGACTCCCTCCCTGAAGTCCTTGAGTACAACTTCATATACTGTAGCATTAAGTATATCAAAACAATGTAAATCCATTTAAGAGAATGACAGCATTATAGAGTATTTAGAATCGACTAACAGAAAATGAACAATTGTCTCTGTATAATCTCCTTGTCTTTAAAAGGTTTTTTCTTATACTATCGTACATAACAAAATCCAATAAGATACAACCTGTTTAGACCATTGGAGACAGAAGAACAAAAGCTAGATGAGACTTCAAAACAAGATGGTACTAAATCAGCATTACCTATTAAGATGTCATTTTCTCCAAAAAAAGCTGTTCCTATCATCCAATCTTCTGTCTCATTTCTGTTGAGCTCTTTTTCTGTCAGTAGCTGTCAGTTTGTCTTCTTCATTTTGTTCTCTGCTCCATTCGTTGTGGCCTCCCCGCCCCTATTTCTGGGTTCTTTGTATTTTTCTTTTTTTAGAATATCCTGCAATACTTTCTGTAGGGTTGAATTGGTGGTTGCAAATTCCCCCAGTTCCTCTTTATCCTGGAAGCACCTCGTTTTTCCATCAATTTCCAGGGACAGTTGTGCAGGATATCTCAATCTTGGCTGTAGATTATTATCTTTCAAAGCTTGAATTATTTCTCCCCATGCTCTTCGTGATTTGATGGTTTGTGAAGAGAAATCTGCTGTAATTCTGATGGGTCTTCCCTTGTAAGTGATCTGTTTCTTGTCTCTTACAGCTTTTAATATTCTGTTCTTGTATTGAATTTCTGGAATTTTTATTATTATATGCCTGGGTGTTTCTCTGTTAGGGTTGTAGGTAGCTGGGGTCCTGTATGCCTCATACATTTGAGTATATTTACCTTTTGCTAAATTAGGAAAATTCTCCTGGATTATTTCTGTGAGTAGCTTTTGTAGTTCACTTGTTTGTGTCCCTACTTCTTCTTTTATGTTCTTAATCCTTAAGTTATGGCTCCTCTTATCATCTTCTTGTCTTTGTATTATTGCTGTGTGTTTCTTTGTTATTTTTAAGAAGTTTTTCATTTCATTCTCCCATGTTTCAAGTCTGCCCTCCAATTCAGATAGTCTGTCCTTAGTTTCTTTCAAGCTGTTATGCCAGTCTTGGGTAGACTTCTTAATTTCTTGATAGTCCCTTTGCACCTGCTTCACATACTCAATGCTTTCTCTGTTTTCTCCATCAAGCAATTCTCCCCTCTTTTTCTGTTCTTCCATTCCACCATCTGCTTTTTCCTGGGTGGTACTTAGCATTTCTCTAACTATTCTGCATACTTCTAGCTTCAGGTCATTGATAACTTCATTCCTGAATTGGTCTATGAGGCTCTCTAAATGGCGCTTAATGTATATTCGTGCAGTGTCCACTATTGCCTGATTCTCAGAATTGGGGGCCGAGGAGCCTTTCTTGTTGCTTCCCTTCCCCATATTTTCTGTTCCTTATAAAATGTAATCTTACACAGGAGGCCCGGCTTCCCTGCCTGTCAGCCACAGCTTGATCAAATTGCGCTGGCTAGTTGTTCCCGCTCACCGCTGCGCCCCAGGGAGTTGCGGAGGAGGCAGCCTACGCGGGAGTCGGTCGCTCCTCCGGGCCACCGTCAGGCTCTGGGATCTGGGTTAGGCCAGCCTAGGGAGTCCGCGAGCAGCGTCCCTCCGGCCAGGCACCTTTCACCAATCCCGTCCGAGAGGGAAATGTGCGGCTGCAGTTGCCACCGCGCCCTGCTCTTACAGGACTGCCCGCGCCCAGAAAAACCTCCGCTGGAGTCAAACTGCGGTAGGGAGTCAGTTCCTCGCTCACCTCACCACCAGTCAGCCTTCCTCCCTGTCCGTCGCGTTTCCGACTCCGTTCGCAGACTCCCGTTCCCAAGCCTCTGCGCGTCTCTCCTTGAGGAGCCGCTATGGAGGTTGCCGGGCGCCTGGCGGCGGGAAATCCAAACCGCGGTTTCCAATGGCGTGGGGACTCCGTTTGGAGACTCCCGTTCCCAGAGCTCGGCGGTCGCGTCTCTCCTTGCCGAGCCGCTGTGGAGGTAGCCTGCCGCCAGGCGGCGGGAAAT
The DNA here is from genome assembly GCF_034190915.1 of Cavia porcellus. Taxonomy (NCBI): domain Eukaryota; kingdom Metazoa; phylum Chordata; class Mammalia; order Rodentia; family Caviidae; genus Cavia; species Cavia porcellus. The sequence continues at coordinate 20,527,645 of NW_026947506.1, forward strand.
CCAAACCGCGGTTTCTAATGGCGCGGAGTCGAGCCTCCACACCGAGATTTTTCTGTTCCTATTTTAGCGCCAGGACTGTATTCCAAGTTGGATTCTCTCAGCCCAGTTCGTTCCTGAGTCAGCAGAGCATATCTCTACTGGTTTGTATCTCCTTAGTCCGCATCATTTCTGGCCTCTGAGCCGAGCCTTTAGAGAGCGTTCAGAAGTTGCTGTTGTCTGTCCGCCATGTTTTCTTGATAATCTATCTTTCCATCTTCTGATGTGATCCTTGATTTCCTTTTTCAGAGTGCTGTAGTTTTCATTGTAGAGGTATTTCACTTCCATAGGTTAATTATTAAGCATTTAACTTTTCTGCTACCATTGCAGATGGTATAGTTTTCATAATTCTTTTTCATCAGATTCATTATAAGTCTACAGGAATAGTACTGAATATTCTGACTTGTACTTTTTAGACTGCTACATTACTCAGTTTGGTTATTAATTCTAAGAGCTTTTTGGGTCATTGATGTGGAGGATCATGTCATCTGCAAATAAACATAATTTTATTTCTTCCTTCATGATATACATCCTTTTAATTTGCTTTTCTCACTTAATTGCTCTTGCTAATGATTCAAGTAATATGCTGGACAGCAGTGATACTGGACATCCCTGTCTTCTTAATTTAGAGGGACAGATGTTAATTTTTCCTATTTAAATATGATACTGGCACTAAGATACTGGCTTGTATCAAATCATGATAAGATCCACCAAAATGTAGTATTTTGAGTGTATTTATCAGTAAAACATTTTCTTGTTTGTTTTTCTGGGCAGAGACTTACAGGTTAATCTTAGTGGAAAGTTTGTTTCTTGTATGGAGCTCTCATTAGTTACTATCTACTCTGTAGCAGTGTCCTCTGGGCATTGGTAGGTACTGACCTTTGCCTGTCTCCCAAGATCTAACCACCTATGTGTCTTTAAGGTGGAAGTTTGTAGCATATTTGGCCCATTACACAGTTTTCCACGAATGGGCCACAGAATCATTAATGATCCAAGGCAATCAGATATTGGTATTTTAAGAAAACCAATAATTGGTAGCAATTATGCCATTTTGCTAAAGTAATAAAAGCAGCATCAATTAGAGTATCAAATACAAAATGAGCATCCCTCTCCATAGAAAAGATATGAATAATTATAGTGTGAACAGCGAGAGAAACCAAATATTGCTTACCATTACTCTATAGTAAATATCTATTAATGAAAACAACTTTACCTCTACTAAGCATTGTACAGTATTCAATAGCAATAGTATAAAGTTAGGTATTCAGATATTTACGAAGTTTAGTAATTATATCATTAAAAGTGCAGTCGGTGGGGAATAAGTGAATGAAAAAAGCAAAATTTGAAATGTGGCTATAAGAAAGGTGAGAGTACAATAAAATATGTGATTGAACTGAGGAGTAAAGAAAATTAATATCAATAAAATTAACAACTGATGAAAAATGGACAAGAAAAAGATACACATGTTTATTAAAACATTAAAAAGTAAGCAAAATAAAGTTGAAGTGAAAAAGAGAAAAGAGTAAAAGCAAAAGTAATATGTGAAGAAAAATATAAAACTCTCAAAAACAAATAAAATTAATAGAAAATAGAAAAACTAAAAAATATTGAGGCAAAGAAAACAATTCCAGTATTATTAAGGAGTAGTTTCTTTCCAAGATTTGGAATCCTAGGACCCAGCCAATCGAGTGCCAAAATCTAGGCACTAGATTTTCAGTGCCTAGCTTTAGGTCCTACAGGTTTTTAAAGAGCCTTCTCTGTACCAGAAGGCATCTTGGTCAAGTTCATCAGATTCTGGTTATCATCAAGAAAAGGCATATCTCTCCTGCCATTGGTAGATGGGGAATATGGTCAGCCCTCTTTGCTGCATGCAGACCATGGGGCAGAAGCTGATGTGGGTTGTTGTTTTGGTTACTTTTATCTCATTGCTGGACAAACTACCCAGAACCCCAAAAGAAAGTAAGAAAGGTTCATTTAGTATACGTTTGTGGAGGTTGAAGTTCAAAATTGGCTGGCTCCAAGGCAGGGTGGCATGGCACTGGGGCAACACTTCCAAGGCAGCAGCCAGGTAAAGCAGCCAGAGCAAAAGGGGGAAGAGCAAGCCTCTCTTCCTTCCTTATATTGTATTCAGGCCACCCCTCTACTCCCGAGGCCAGAGTAGCACTGGCAAAATTTTGCCATCCTCTGGTACAACATGAGGATATTTACAAAGTAAGATGCTGGCTCCTTGCTGAGTCTCTTAATTAAACTTCTAAACTGCTCAAACTGATACAATGTATCAACCATAACAGTTGTGGAACTTAAATATCCCCAGGTATGTGGTGTAGCTATTCCCTTATCTTTCTGGTGCTGTCCTAGGCTAGGATCAGACAGACTGATTATTCCTTGCCTCTGTTGCTACATGCTGTATCTGATAGAAGGGTGCTGCTTAACCAGTGTGTGTGCCTGCTGCTCTGGGAACGGACACGCTCCTCCAGCATGGTTCAGTTCAGGCACACAGGGGTGGATGCCTGTCTTCTGGTAAAGGTCTATTCACTTCCTTGGGGGTGGGCATCACCGCTCTGGCAGTGATGTGCTTTTACACACGGGCGCAGGTGCCACAGCACATCTCTGCTCATCCCCCAAAGGTGGGTACTTCTCCTCTAGGGCAAGTCTGCTCTGTAGTGCATTTTTAAAATTAAAAATGCACATTTTTTTCAAATCACACTTCCTATACAGGGGAAAGAAAATTAAATAGTTAAATTTGCAAATGACAAATGGTATTCCATGTAAATTGCATCTTCTAATATTTTACCATAGTAAAGGCTGAATTTGCCACATGGCCTTTGGGGCACGTCTTTATGTCTACATTTAGTGATCTTGCAATGCACTCAGTTGCTAGTTATTTTGACCTTCTCCACAGAAGTATTTCTGTGAGAAGTGCCTATGCTCCCATATGTGCACATGTAAACATGAGCCAAACTATGGGTTTGAATTGCTTTCACTTCCCTAACACTTTTTTTTCTTCTTCATGGCAGTCTCTACTGTTTCAACCCACCTGAGGGAAAGTGAGTATAAGCAGCTGAGTGAGGGCTGTCACTCACTACTTGACTTTTGTGATTTACCTAGAGATAACCTCTATACATGTTTATATGTACTGATAGCTTGAAAAATAGAATGAGATAGAGATGTTGGAGATTAAGCAGTGAGTTATTTTTTCTGTGTACTCTAAATAATGCCTGTAAGCCTTGAAAGCTGCTCATGCTTTCATCTTTTTTTATTGAATACCTGGATGTTTAGCTCTTACTTTTACTCACTGAGCATGTCTACTAACTCTTCAATAAAGTTTGCTTCACCTCAAATATGCTTCAATTTCCTATTGAATACATGGCTGTTTAGCTCTTACTTGAGTTTACTAAGCATCTCCACGAACTTTAATAAAGCTAGCTTTGCCTCAGTAAGGCTTATCCAGTTACTATGTGTCACCTAATATAACTTTTTGATGCATTAACTTTAATAAAAAATAATTTATTCCATTTTAGTACAGTAAAATAATAAACACCAAGAATCACACACTATACTCTTCAGAGTGTATACTGAACAAAAAGGATGTACCTAAATTCTACAGAGAAAATATGTCACTGATTAGATACATGAAGAATGTTTGGAGACTATAATGTTTAGGTTACCACACTATAAATATGTGAATTTATATACCTTCCTATCGTTTAAGACCTCTCTAACTTCCTGTGAAAAATGGAAATGTTAAGACTTAAAATGGTATTATTTGTGGTACTATAGGTGATAAAAATGAGGCCTGAGTCTTAAGGAGCTTTTCCCTCTGACATCCTAACAGCTATTACTCCTCTCCTCAAAGCTGTGTGTGTTGCCCTGGGCAATTAATTCCAGATTTTCTGGCCACTGCTGTAGCTGACAAAGCTGGATAAATCAACATCCATGACCTTCTGTAGGTGAATAAATAGGCTGGCAGCTTCAACAATAACAACTACTAATTTCTTCCCTGTAGCAGCCCTCTGCACTGTTGCTTCTAACTTTCTAGGGAGTGGTAGAAGTTCTGCCCTTATCAACAAAGATTGAGAAGGGACTGGAACATATTGATGATATGCCCAAATCCCCAAACCCCAACAGGCATGACTGCCTCTGCCAACCTACCAGGATGCTCTGAGACAGCAGAGGCAGTTGCCATTGCAGCCCCTGTTTTTTCTCAGAAAGGCTGGGGCTGCCCATGAAGCAGCTGGTTCTCCAAAGTTGGGTTGAACTCTCACTATGAGAGATGCAAATGTCTTAAACCCCAAAACCACTCTGGGAGATACATATCTTGGCCTCAGTGGGACTGAAACCTGGGCCTGTCCTAGAGGACTTCACCCTGCAAGCTACTCATGATGACAATTAGAAAGCTACGGACTAAAGAAAAAATGGTTTGATGGCTTGCCTGTGGCCTGCAAGACTATCTCGCCTAGGCTGCAATCTGGATGTCAGAACATTGATGAATTGGCACCAGATTTATCCTAACAGTGCTGGATGAATCAACATCATATGTCTCACCATTTAGATGGGTTCCACACTGAAATGTGGCATGAATGCATGTGAACATCAAAACTTTAACCAGGTCTTGTGGGAAGCCCTGTAATTGGCTGCCACCTTATATCTGCAGGCCACACCACCTTAACTCCCTCTAGGAGTTAAGTTTGGTAGTTAAGCAGCACCTTGCCTACCTAGCTTGTTTGGCCTGGCCTATCAGGGATTATGTTAATCAGCCCACTTTAGGAATTTGAATTGACCTATAACCCTTGGTCTTGCCACTGTTGCTAAGTTACATGCTGAACCCAAATCCTCCCTCCCCAATACCCTATGTATTTGATACTCCTTCCTTGAATAAACGAGACTTGATTGACGGACTTCCTCTTGTCTCCATTCTTTGCGTCTCGTTTCCTTTATCCCCACTCCCCCTCTAGGGTCTCCATGGACTTACCCACAGGCTGGGACAAGGTCTGATTTTCTAGCAATAGTGCTGTCAGAGGAATGCAAGCTCTCATTGGCAATGTAGTTTTTTCACTTTCCAGCCTCTCACAGTAGGGATGCCAGACGAAATGGAAGAGATGCTGACAACAGTATCTACAATTAGTAATTGTATCAGTATCCTGAAATCAGTAATTCATGTTTTTGCAAGGCTGCTTTTCAGTTGTATGGCACTTGGCAGAAGCATTCCTGTAATTTTGATGAATCTTGTGAGGACAGTCATGAAGGAATTTCCAAAACTGCTTCTGAAAATGCAAAGAAAGATGGTTAAGTACATTCAAAGTGAGAAGCAACAATTTGAAGAGATTAATGGCAATGTGCCTTCTAGTGTAATAAAATTTTAACTTAAACATTCACTATATTTTTGAGCAGTCTTTATATTATGACCATTTTTTGTTATTTGTCTTGGTTTTGTACCGTTGGGGATCAAACTCAAACTCAAGCCCTCCATATACTAGGTGAGTGTCTACCGTTGAGGAACATCCCCAGCTCTAAACATTTTAAGGAAAAATGTTTCAATAAATTGAATTTATGATAAAATAGCATCCTCTAATAATTTATTGAAGTTCTTATTGTTGGGCATTCAAGTACTTTTTTTCATGATAACCAAGGCTGGGTGGTCAGTACTGAAGTGGTTAAAAAAAAAAGAATGTTCTTATCATGAAATTAATTTATTTTAAAAAAACAGTGATAAAGGGGTAGGGGGTAAAAAAAGAATGATCTTATGAAATTCGTTTAATTTTTTTTTTTTTTTTTACAGTGATAAAGGGTGTGTGGTGTAATGGAAGCCTTGAACTCTCTTTAGCTGAGTCATGCTGAAATATGCTGTGAGGGGCATGGCCAGGTTGTCTTGGTTTTGCACCGTTCTCCACTCCCTGCTGTGGGAAGTCCTGTCTGATTGGTCCTCCTCAGAAGATGCCCCACCTCTGTTTTGTCACCATTCAAGGTTATATCTCACACATAGGGAGTCAGAAAGTAACTAGTCCAAACCCATGGTCACTGACTGCCACCTCAAGAATTTAAGAAAGACTTTTCTGGTGATTATAAAGATAAAATGAAAGGCTCTGCATCTAAACAAGACTCCTTGCATCTAAAGAAAGATTCATTCTTCCTGAGAATTCCATCTTGGCAGATGAATCACCCCTTATCTGCCACCAGGGCCTGCACCTGCTGCCAAAACTTGCAGTCCTATCAGGCTGGTCCTCTTCCCCCTGGCTCCCAACTCATCTACTTCCAGCCAATTGATTTCATTCTGGCCATCATTCTACACCAGCCTGTCTCTCTACTCCCCACTGTGGGAAGTCCTATCAGTCACTGCCTGCAGTTGGCCACAGACCTCCTCACACCTAGAGCCTTCTGCTTCACAACTATACATGTATATCCTGGTCAAATGATGTCATCTAATATCTACTTGGGATGTCTGTCAGGAACTCCTCCTAACTGTTCAGCACCGAAATGCTACTGCATTTTGCCTGAGAAAAAACTGATCAAAAGGAAAGACTCCTCCATGAACTGTCAGCCCAGATCAATAGTTTTCCAAGGCCATTCCCAGAGGTCACTCCACCTAGGAGCATAAAATTCAGCATAAACAAACAAAGCAACTCAAGTCAAGCACTTTTCAAAGACATCAATGTGTCAAAAGTTACTACTGCATCTAGTAGCCTAATAAAAGACCTCAAGACTTTTATGAAAAACTCTGTAAATCCTACAGGTCTACACTCCTTTTACTCATGAGGTCCCAGAAAATCTATAGATGGTAAACGTAGTCTTCATTGCACAGGCAGCACCAGGTATCCATGAGAAAATCCAGCCTGATAGACGACCATACCCTCTGGTCAAAGACTCATATGCATGTTAAAAGAGATATGTAGAAAAATAAGTTCCCATTCAGACTAAATGATAAGGACTCCCAAAGCTTCAATCAGGATCAAATGACAACTTTTTGATCAGTCGTATGGCCTCAAACTAGAACAGACTGGGCTCTCTTCTTTAGCTGGGTCACTGGGAGCCCACATTCCACATCTGTGTTGGGGACCAACCTATGATGGTAGACAGCCAACCTATTGCCCCTACCTATGTCACAAGGACCATCAAACTGAACTCTTGCTTCTTATCCCTTCTGCCAAATATGAACTTGCAGCCTGAGAGGACATCTCACTGAACATGAATTCCTGCATATTCCAGAATGTCCCATATGACTTCTGGGAAGAGACCTCTTTTCCAAGTTAAAATCAATTATGTCCTTCACACTAGCTTTCCTCTTATTTAACCCTGAAACGTCAAAATTCATCCTAATTCTGACTCTTCCCTGAGAGAAAGAATAATACCTGCATTAGCCTAAGACAGATAATCATAATCCTGAAATTCTGAAAACATTCCTCCTAGAAACATGAGCTGAGGATTCATCTTTGAGCTTGACAATGCATCATGCTCTCTAGTACTTGAACTGTTGTGACCCCAATGCTGTCAGACAATATCCTATGTCTCAGGAAGCACAAACAGGAATCCAGCCACATACTGGCCACCCAAAACAGTTTGATAGCCTGAGAGACTATCAATTACCTCAAACCCCCCCTGTCCTCCCAGTGAAGAGGGCTAGTGGTGATTACCAGCAAGTGCATGATCTTTAAACCCTCAACAATGCAGATACCATATTGCACTCTGCAGTTCCCAATTCATACCCACTTTTAGACTGCTATCTTTAGATTCTTGGTTTACTTGTCTAGATTTAAAAGATTCCTTTTCCTGCTGGTTGCTTGCTTCATAAATTGATCCCTTTTGGCCTTCAGCTGGGAAGACCCGGAAACAAGACAAAAAGGCAAACTCATTTGGACTCAACTGCCACAAGGGAATGAGAACCCTCTCACTACTTTCAGGGAGGATGTAGCAACAGATTTGGCCAAGCCACAAGCACCTTTTCTCTGGGTCATCCTATTTTACTGTCCCTTTCAGCTCGACAACCACATTTCTTGCTTGCTGTCATGGTTTCCTACCAAAAAAATGGCAATTGATGGGTACACACACAGATGAAACCAACCCAGAAATTCTCAAGACTCTCTTAGCCTCAGTTTGGGCCATCACTCTCCTGCCTCTATGAAACTCCATCCAGGAGCAACCTGCATCAAACGGTACCCCACGTCATGAGAGATCTGACTAGGAATTCAATCACACATCTAGAGGCTTACACCTCTCCTTCCTGTATAGGAAGCTAATGAGGAATCTGTGGTAGTATACTGCCATCCTGCAGTCTTAATCACATTTACACTGCTTCAATCTTCTACCACCCACAGCCTGCTAGTATACCTGTCTGGACATAAAGGATGTATTCTCATGCCTTTGGTTGACACCTGACAGCCATACCCTCTTCACCTTTAAATAGAAAAGACTGTTGGGAGCCATTGAAGCTGGAAATTGATCTAGGGCATTACCCAGACATGATCCTACCAAAAAACAAAGAGCTCTCAGGTCAGCCACGTGAAGAAGTTGCTACAGTCCAGAAAAAAACACCAAACTCCTAGACAATCCAAGCAATGGGTTGCTAGGCAGAGAGGCTGAAATTGACATTATACTTCCCAGTATATAAATAAACATGCTGCATTGGTTGGCAGTACCTTTCCTCCCATAAGGAGGATAAGTGCTTCACCTGACCCCAGCTTTGTCTTTTCTTCATTTTTCTCATCCTCTTGCAGTCCTTGACCCCAAGAACTTTAGAAGCTGCAAGGGCCATGACAAAAGACCCGAGTTCTTAACTTAAAACTCAACTAAGAGTCAAAAGATGGTAAGAAGGTTATTGAATTTCCTAGAGGTTCAAAGACCTGCTGACCCTCTTTGGAGAGACCCTCACAAATGACTTTGCTAGTTGCCAGCACAAAATATCACTTCATCTGACCGGCGCAGCCCCAATGAAACAGGAGATGATCTTGTGGACGACAGTTAACTGCTCGTTTATTTACGCGGGCTCTGGTTTATATATTTGGCCGTGACCAATCACAGGCTGCCACAAGGAAGCAGGGCGGGAATGGGATGCAGGCTCTGGCTACTATATCCAGCTGTGGCCAAACAGGAGTTGCCACAGAGTACGGAGTGGAGCGCGGGGTGCGCACGGGTTGGCTAATTTAAAGAGGAACGTAGTGCATTGCGGAAGCTGGCGTGGTCCTTAGTCCTTAGGCTGGGGTATAGTATGTTGAGCGCCTGTGCCCAACATCTCCCCCTTTCTTTATAACTGATGCAGGGTCTCCAGAGGTTGGTGCCCCTCGTGAGGCGTCATGCTGCGCAGTCATGACAGTGCCTCACTACTTGTTGGTGCTCTTTTGGAGGGGGCGGGAGTATTGTTTTATGAGCCCAACCCGCATGCTCACCAACATGGGGACCGGGGTGTCTCCTGGCCAAGGACAACACCCCCTGTGATGCTTTGCTCCACACCTGCGTCACAGCATGGTGAGCCATGCTGCCGGGCTTTGACCAGATTCCATGATCAGCAATGCTTGTTTGATACTTTGTCCCTATTCCTTTGTCTGTGAATCCGACAGAGCAGAAGTAGACTGCCGAATGCGGCAAGTGTAGTCATGGTAGCCAGAGCCCCTGTTCCTACCCATTCCTTTATGAAAGCCAATTGGAGAGTTGGCCCGAGCTGGATCACAGGAAACTCGTCTGAGTCCGCCATAACTGGAACCGGTGCGAATTGGAGTACCTGCATAACAACAGCTGAAAGTGCACTGTTATCCCAACATTGTAACATATAACAGGTTGCGGTGGAGCAATTTAGAAGTCATATTTGTGGTGTTTATGGTGGCCAGGGAGAATCCCCATAATATCTCCTGGGAGTATCTATCCAGGGGGTCACAAGTGGTAAACTGGAGGACCCTTTCCCAGATAAGGGTGTAGAAGGATCTCCGGGGCCTCCGAGCTGGAGCGCCCTTAATCGCGGCGGGCTCGACTTGGGCCCCCTGCAAGATGCGGGTTGGGAGGTAGAGCCGCAGGTCTTATATGGGGTGGCCCTGGGATCCCATACTTGCTTTTATTGACCCATTTACTCTGAGAAATCCTGCGTTGCAGCTCATTTATGGCCTCAGAGTAGGGCCCTCTCGACTGCGTGTGTGTGACTTCCCCCCTTTCGGTGGTGTCTGCATCCGCCATTTTGTATACTTCTTCTTTCTCCCCCTCATTATCTGACGAGTCCTCTGTTTCTGGGTTGGGTGGGGTCACCTCGCCTGCGGCATTGGACTCGCGAGATTGCTCACGGGAGGATTTTGCCTGATGGTAATCAAGCGCCATGGCGCCAGCCCTTATATGGTCACTACAAGAGGCGTCTGTGAGGCAGCTTCTCACTACTGCCCAAAGGGGTCTGGCTCCTGGCTCCAGGAGGCCATTTTCTGCTGCAAAGTCAAGATCTCTCCCTAATTTATCCCAGCTGGGGATGGTAACGGACCCCGTGGGACCAAACCAAGGTGCTACCTTATCAACCTGATCGAGGAAGTTTTGAATTTGTTCTCGTTTTATTTGCAATCCCTTTTCTCTCAGTAAGTCGCTTAAGGCGACTGACAGTGGCTGAGTAGCCGTGTTACCCATGTTAACCGGAATTTCAAGAGTTTCTTTTTATTTTTATTTTTTTATTTTTTTGTTTCCTTTTTTTTTTTTTTTTTTTTATACAGGGACAGCTTAGTCCCCGCGCGCCTTTACGGCGCCCCCAAAACCGGCCTCTTTACGGCCCCCGGAACTCTCTTTACGAGTTCCTGACCCTTGCGACGCGTCCGCCCAAGGTTGCCCGATAGCCCCCGCCATCCGGCCCTGTTGTGTAGCACCCGCTACCAACGTTGAGCAGTTTAACCTGTCAGCCCTCGCCCGCCAAGTAGCCCCCGCTATTGGCGCTTGACGATTTTACCTGTTGACGTCTCTGTTCCTTCGGAGAGAGAGGTTCGTTCCCCGTACTGTCGGAGAGAGGGTCTCAGCGTTCCGGGCTCCCCGTACGGGCCACCAGTTGACCGGCGCAACCCCAATGAAACAGGAGATGATCTTGTGGACGACAGTTAACTGCTCGTTTATTTACGCGGGCTCTGGTTTATATATTTGGCCGTGACCAATCACAGGCTGCCACAAGGAAGCAGGGCGGGAATGGGATGCAGGCTCTGGCTACTATATCCAGCTGTGGCCAATCAGGAGTTGCCACAGAGTACGGAGTGGAGCGCGGGGTGCGCACGGGTTGGCTAATTTAAAGAGGAACGTAGTGCATTGCGGAAGCTGGCGTGGTCCTTAGTCCCGGCTGGGGTATGGTATGTTGAGCGCCTGCGCCCAACATTCATCTTCCTCCAATACATTGATGATTTTCTGGTTAGTGATATCCAAGCTGCCTGCTAGAAGGGCACAAAAACTCTGCCGCAACATCTGACAGAAACTGACTACAATATATATTGGAAAAATACATAAATTTGCAAACAAAAAGTCAGATATCTGTATTTGACTTAAAACAGGGACATGCCCTTGAAATGAGAAGAACAGTGGTCATCTGTTCCATCCAAGTGCATATTCCTTGGAGTTTCTGGCTTCTGCAGAATCTGGATCCCTAAGTTCACAAACAGGAAAGGTACTTATACGATGCATTGTCTCTGACACTTTTTGACTGGAACTTAGGAGAAAAAAAAAACATTGACATTAAAAGCTTCTCACTTTAGCCTCAACCTTTAGAAATCCAGCTGTAACTGGAATTGTACTTGTTTGTTAATAAATGACAACATGTGGCTTCAAAGATGCTTAGATTTGTCAGCCCTGGCCCACCTGTGCAAATAGTTGGACCAGTTGCTAATGGCTGTGCCCCTTGACTCTGCAGTCTAACAGCCACTGTCCTTGTGATCAAGAAACATGACAAGCTTACCTTAGGCCAAACCTAACCGATGCCACATGCTGTAGCTGACCTTCTGAATAACCACAGAAATTGCTGATTCTCTCAACAGCCATCCTTCTTCCCCTTACTTACAAAAGACTTATTTCCTTCTTCCATTTTTTCCTTTCCCTTCCTTCCCTTCTTCCCCTTCCCATTTGAACATTTTTATCCTATATCCCAACATCTATCATACATTTTGGTTCTTATTTACCCTTTTGTTACTCATGCAAGAAAAATATGTGTGTCTGTTATATGTCACTTAAAAGTATAGACTCAAGGTATTCATTTTCCTAGAAATGTATTAAGGTGATCCTTCTCTATGGCAGAGTAGGAATTTGTTGTACATAAACATCACAGCCTCTTTATCCCTTCATCACCTGATGGGCATTTGGGCTTTTTCCAAAATTTAACTGTTACAAACTGTGTGGGTTTAATCATGGGCGTACATATTGCTGTGGTATGATACATTTAATTCTTTCAGGGAGATACCAAGAAGGAAAGTAGGTGGGTTGAATGGAATCTCTAGCTTTATTTTTTTTTTTTTTTTGAGAAATCTTCACAGTGATGTCCACAATGGTTACACCAGTCTATACTGCCAACAATGATGGAGAAGGGTTTGTTTTTTTCCACAGACTTGGCAGTATTTGTTATTGATTGATTTCTTAGTAATAGTCATTCTTTCTGGCATGAGAAGGAATCTCAGTGTTTTTTCAATTTGTGTCTCTTGAATGACCAGTGACGTTGAAATTGTCTTCATATATTATTTGCTGTTTCTATTTCATCTGAGAAATATCTATCCATTTCATATGCTTATTTTTGGAATGAGTCCTTAACTGGTGAGAGGGGTCTGATTTTTTGAGTTCTTTTTATATTCTAGATATTAGTCCTTTGCTTGAGGAACATCTGCAAAAATTTTCCTCATACTGTGGTTTCTTTTGGTGTGCAGAAGCTTTTTAATAGGATGAGATCCCAGTTGTTGATTCTTTATGATAGTTCTTCTGGGAATAGGGGCTTTTATTCATGAAGTGTTTGCCTACACCTGTGTATTCAAGAGTTGTAACTAATTTCTCTTCTAGAAGATTTAATATTTTTGTTGTATTATTTATAGCTTTGATCCACTTAACTTTTAGTTTAGTACATTATGAGAGATATGGATCCAGTTTTAGTCATATGGAAAGCCAGTTTTTCCAGCACCATTTATTAAAGAGACTATCTTTTTCCATTGAACATGCTTTCCCTTTTTGTTAAAGATAGGATCACTGAGTGTGTCTAAAATTCCTTCTACATCTTCTGTTCCACTGATCCTAGGTTTTTATTTTTTTTTTTGCCAGTACCATGTTGCTTTTATCATGATAGCTCTGTAGTACAATTTCAAGTCAGAGATTGCGATTGCGATGTCTGCTTTGCCTTTTTTTTGTCCACAACTGCTTTTGCATTTCTACGTCACTTCTGGTCCCATATGAATTTTAGGACTGCTTTCTCTAATTCTGTGAGGAATATTATTGGTATTTTATTTGTATTGCACTATAGCTGTATAATAATTTGGATGTATTACTGCTTTCATTATATTGGTTCTTCTTGCACAAGACAAGGGACATCTCCCCCTTTCTGATATTCTCTTCAATCTCCTTTTTCAGAGCACTGTGGTTATCAATGCAAAAGTCTTTTATTTCTTTCATAACACTGATTCATAGTATTTACTTTTGTGATGCTACTGTGAAATGTGCATTTTCCCTAATTTCTCTCTCTGTGAGTTTGTGGATAGGAATGTATTTGTGTATGAGAATGTTAATGTTTCCAGAACTATAACTGACTAGGAGTAGTGACAGTGGATATTGTTCCTGATTGTAAGGGAAAAGCTTTCAATTTTGAACATTTAGTATGATGCTAGGTATTGGTTTGGCATAGATAGTTTTTATCAGATTGAGGTGGAGAACATCTATCCCAATTTTCTGTATGGTTTCTATCATGAATACATGTTGGATTTTTAAAATCCTTCTTCTTTATCTATTATGATGATTATATGGTTTTTGTTCTTGGCTCTGTTAATATGGTGCATTACATTTATTGATTTTCTATATTGAGCCATCCCTGAATATCAGGGATGAATCTACTTGGTTATCATATATAGTCTTCTTTGATCGTGTCTGTGCCCAGGCTCCCAATCCCCCAAATGGGTGCATGGTGAAGGCTCAAAGAATGAGACAGGTGGCATGATCTTTATGGTTGCAAGAGTAATAAGATACTTGGCAGAGCTCGTAATTCTGGTAGCTGGCCAACTGATGCTAGATTGCACATATTTAATCAGAACAAGCAAGGAATTGAGTGGACAATGAAGGAAATCTGAACAGTATCTTCAGAGGGGTTCAAGGAACACTTAGAGCAATGGATGATGCTAATTAAGGAAAATACCCAGAAAGTATCCAGGTGGCCTCAGCTGTGGCTATCTTGCCCCCTGAAGTGTCTCCTCATTCTCAGGTCAATCATGCCTGGGTCACACCACAGCCCTGCATATGTATTCAGCTTCAAGGGTATCCAACACTTCTTGATAATTTGCTGTATTCTGTTTGCTAGCACATTATTGAGAATTTTTACATCTATGTTCAATTGGGTGATTGACCTATAGTTCTCTTTTTTTGGTTGGGTCCTCTTTGTTTTTGTTATGGGGTAATACCTGCTTCCTGGAATAAGCCTGGGAGTATTGCTTCTCTTTCAATCTCATTAAAGAGTTTCATCATTAGTAGCATTAGCAACATTAGAGCTTCTGAAATTTGTTATAAAATGCAGCAGTCAATAGTTATTTTAATAAGTAGAATAAGTGCCTGCACATTGACTCAGACTCAAAGGCAGGGGCATATCACTGGGGAAATCTACTGATTAAGTGAGCTACAGTACAGTGTCAGAGATTTCAGCCCTAAATGATTTATGACAATAAATATAAAAACAGAAGAAGAGAAAGAATAAGATGTCTCCAAAACCTTATAAATCCCAAAATGCGGAGGTCCTGAGCATTAAAGTGAGTAAATTTTCAGAAAAGTAGCTCAAACAATAGCTAATATAATCACAGAGATTAGAATTGAGACCCAGAGACATATAAAGCAATTACTGAGACATTCACAGATCCCAATACAAAATTAAATGATTCATACAATCAGATGACCATTGAGCTTAAAGAAGATAAACAGGTGAATGTTTAAAAAAAGACAACACAGGGTAGCAATGCTCATTTTAGTGATGAATTTGAGATTTTCAAAAGAAATCAAGCAGAAATACTGCAAATGAAAAATTCAATAGAAACCTTTTGCACTATGGATAGTAAGTGAAATGACAGAATAAAATGACTTGAGGATATAGTAGACCATATACTATGCACTCAAAAGTCAATCAGACACAATTTGACCCATGAGCCCCAAAATGATTCTAAACCTCAAAAATTTGAGAAATGTAGATGTTATGGCTGTTATCACATGCCTACAGTCCCTGCACATGGCCTGCTGAGTGAGGAGGACTGATGTGAGTTCGAGGGCCATACAGTGTATTCCAGACCAACCTGAACTACAAAGTGAGATCCTGTGGCTACCCCTAAACCCTTACCAAGAAAAGAGGAAAGAACAGAAAATGAAACTATTAGCATAACAGTAATTATTCATTGAAATCAGTGCAGCAATTTTTACACATCTCAGGGATGAAATTATCCAAAGTATTTAGAATCCTTAATAGATACAATCACAGAAGAACTGCTCCACAAGATATCATAATTAAAATCCACCAAATTTTCATCAAAAACCACTAAAGTTCTTACAGAAAAAGACCACGTAACTCATACAGGCAAGCAATCGAATAACCATAGATTTCTTAGCACAAACATTAAAGTTCAGGACAAGTTTGAGTGATGTTTTCGAAATATAAGAAAAAAATCTGCCAACCCACATCACTATATGCTGCAAAACTATCTTTCAAAAATGATGGAGAAATGAAGACCTTCTAGGACAAAGAGGATCTAAAGAAACTCATGACCACCAAACCAGCACTCAGGAATTACTTCAGGTAAGTCCTAGATAGAGATAGCAAGGTCAATGAAGAGCCCAAGGAAAGAATACATCTAACTGGAAGAGTTGATAAACAAAAGGAAAAAATTCAGAAATCAGTACTAGGAAAACAAAATAAGTACAGGATTCAGTAAACAGCTTTAAATAACAACATCTGTTGTCCATGACGTTAATCGCCAATGAAGAGACACACTATGGTTAATTGGATGTAAAAGCTAAATTCAGTCAAATGATAACTAGAAGACAAAAGTCATCCAGAAAGAAATGCATAGGCTGAATATGGAAAGCTGAAAAATGATGCTCCATACAACTAACAGGAAACAAGCAGGATTATTTATATTATTTTCTAGCAAAGTGGACTTCAAGCCAAATCAAGTCAGAAGAGACAAAGAAGGTAGGTATAAAGTGAACAGTTCAGCAGGAAGACATAACAATTATAAATAATTATGTATCAAATGACAGTGCACTAAATTTCATAAAAGAAAAACTAGTGGATATAAAAGAACAGATAAATGAAGTGAACAAGGGAGGTCAAGTGGAAAAGAAAGCACAGACAAGTAAAAGACAAACAAGAACATAAGGAAAATGTGGAAACAAAACTTTTGTAAATGGGGATGGGAGTACGGGATAAAGGAAGGATAGGACAATGGGATTAAAACAGTATCATGTACAGGTACAAATCCTCTGTGATGAGTATGATCATTATATATATATATCTAAAATATACCAATAAAATCAGATTAAAAATTAAAAGGACAGATAGACAGCATTAGAGTCATAATGTGGGACTCCAACAACTCAGTTTTACTAATATAGAATCAAGAACACAAAGAATTGACAAAAAATATTAAAGTTGAACTACACTATCAAACACATGGAGATAACAGATATCAACTGAATATTTCATCAAAAACCATAGAATAAATATTTTTTTCTCTGTACCATACAATATTTTCTCCAGATTCTGTCAAAACATAGGCCATAAAGCAAGCTTAAGTAAATACAATGGAATGGAAACAGGCTCTTGCATCCTATCTGATCGTAATGAAATGATACAAGTATGTCAGTGAGCAAATTATACATTTTTGAGTAATCAATCAAGGAACAGGCTTAAAAGTTTAAAATTTTCTACAATAAAATTACAATGAACTCCATATACCAAAACCTAAGGGGCACAACAAAACAATTCTAAGAGAGAAGTTTAAAGTGCAAGTACCAATAATAATAAAAAAATGCAAAATAAGTAACATAGCAATGCATCTGAAGGTTAGGGTTAGGGTTAGGTCCGAAATGATAAACAAGCTTGCTAAAAACTTACCCTAATTTACCAAAAGTAGAAACAAAAAACTCACATCCATGCAGTTTTTGAAAAAGACAAAATTGCCGAACACATTGCATAAGACAGAAAATGACATGAAACTTTTTTTGAGAGGAAATATTTCAATATATTGTAGAAAATATAAAGTACCAAAACATAACCAAAAAGATACAAAAAGGCAATGCAAGCGAGGCAGTAATAAATTTGTCCCTCTAAAGAAAAACCCAGGTGCTCACTTACCAACACCTACATTTTATCATGATTTTAGTGAAAAACTACTGCCAATATTCAAACTCTTCTATGAAAATCAAAGGAAAACAATATTGCCAATGTCATTTCTAAAATCTAGCATTATTATGATACCAAAACAGGTCAAGAACTCAATAAAAATTAAAATTTATAGGGCAATATCATTAATGAAGATAGTTGTGAAACTCCTCATAAAAATATTTGTCAGAAAATAAAACAAGTCATAAAAAGGTCATACATCATGAACAAGTGTGAGTCCTCCAAGGCATGCAAGGTTTGGTCAATGTATATAAATGCAGAAATGGGAAATGCCACATAAACAGAAGGGAAAAACTGATATAATCATCTCAATAGTTGCAGGAAAGACCTTTGACAGAATTCAAATATCCCTTAGTGTGAAAAACTCTGATGAAAAAATACACATACAGAACTACTTGAAACTGATAAAAGCCACTTAGGAAAAACCTACTGCCTGTATTTTAGCACCTCATTTTCAGAACTCTGAATTCTTCATACGTACTTATTTACATTCATTTATCATCCCTCTCTTGGAATTCTTGTTTACTGACTGCAGCTTACCAAGTTTTATTTCTTTTTTACTTATGTTCTTGGTGTTTTGAGACAGGGTTTTTGAGATTGTGTAGTTCAGGATTCCCAGAATGTGATTATGTAGTTCTGGCTACAGTCTAACTCTCAATGACCCTCCTGCCCTACCCTCCTCATACCAGTGTTGCAGGTCACACTCCTGGTTGTTGCCAAAGTTTTACAACATTGATCATTCCTGTGTAATGGTTCTGTCCCTGTGGTTAAGGCTTACTTTGAAAGTGAAATGTTTGTTTCTGTCCATATGAAACATGGTGGCTGTGCCATTTTTCCTACTTTTTTGTTGAGTTTTGGATTTCTGTTCTTATACTATGAATTTTACTACAGAAATATTTCCTGATTCTTACTTTATCTTGGTAGCGTAGGCCAAGAAATGCACTTTCCTCCCTAGTATTCCACAAAATGTCAACCCTCCATTTTGTGACCATGATATATATAGTACTTTGTATAACGAGAGGAACACTGTAGATACACTTAAGTGAAGAAGGACTGAGGTATGATGAGTATCCTGACTAATCTGAGTGAACAAGTGGAGATGTGACAGAGCAAGGATCGGTAGAGTAATGCTTCTTGAAGAACGTAAAGCAAGGGTAAGCACTGCCGGCAGTTTTTGAAATGTAGAAATTTATGCCTATGGAAAATGAGAACCATACAGAGAACTGATGGCGTAAGGAGGCTGAAGGAAGATAAGCCATCACCTGGTCTCATCATCATTACCAAAGAGGAAACACTGGTTGACCTTAAAAGATGCGATGTTGTATACAAAATGGGGGGTAAAATAAAGCTGTCTCAGAGTTCAAATTATATAGGACGTAGGTGGTCCAAAAGTCAGATGGGGTTGGCACAAAATCATGGAGAAAGAGGCTATCGGTCCTAAGAACACAGTTCCTGATGAAGATTCAGTTTTGAGTAGTCAAAAGTGACTTACAACTGACAGGGAAATTATGAAGAGTGGCAATGGAGACAGGTTGGCTTGGGAAGGCACACGACAATGTTCCCAGTAGCAGGAGAAATTCAGTGAGTGCTAGAATTGTTTGGATTTATTAGGTCCTCTTGAATCTACAACGCTCTTATAATATGCAACTGGTACAAGTTTCCACATAATTTAAATGCTAACACTACAATGTAACATTAATTTTCATGAAGCAAACATGATTTCTCAACCTAATCCTCTCTTGGTACTAGTGTATTTTCAGGCTTGGGGGATTCAAAAATGCACTATGCCTAGACACATCGAAGGATTTCCTTTGTTTCATCAATATCATCTGTCTACAACTGGAATGAAGTACAGCATAAGAAAGTGCAAGTTAATGACGGATCAACTGAGGGACTAGATTTAGCAGTCCTGCAGCGAATACTGGCAGGGCCTTGGAACTCTCTGATGTCATCAACGGGTCACAAAACACTGCTGAGACCTCAGTCATAGCTGGTATCACAGCAACTGTGGTGCCACACTGAGCATTACAGAGCACAGTGATCTGGTGAACAGATAGTGCCATGTTATTTGTTGTTTGTGGGGATATAAATTTCATTCTTTAACGTCATTAACGATTCTCTGAGAGAGACTCAGATAGAATCTCACTTGATATTAGTAATTCTCCAAAGAGTTCAGCTATGAAGCATAAAGAGAAGAAGAAACACCTGGAGAAGAAATGCTTACAACAGCCTGGGAAAAAGTCAAAATGTGAAAGAGGTATGAGTTAGCGTATTCTTGGGGACTAGGGAACCAGGACTTGCCTTCCAAAGTGGGAAAACTGTCACCAGCTTGTTTACAGGGGCAGTGGAGAGAAAGATAAAAAGGAAAAGTGACTGAAAGTGTTAAGGAGAGAGACATATGCATCGTCCTAAAGGTTCATATAGTCTGGGAGTGAGGGAAGGCTTTAATGACTCAGGTCTTGTCACTGTTTCTTAGGACTGGGTCTCTCTGTCATATATATAGTCAAATTAATTTTTTCTTTTAAACATGTGGTTTGTTTCATTTGACTTCTTCCTTAGGGCACTGGAAACTAAAGGAATTTAAGGTGTAACAGTAACTTTTCTATCTTGATGAAGAAACTGTGGTTATAAAACTGAAGGAAACATTTCATAATATAAATATATATGTGCCAGGAAAGACTATACTGTTATAAAAATTACTGATTCAGGAGTCAAAACATCTAATTCTGGTTAAGATGATGAAAATGTGTCTGAGGACTTCTCTGTGAAATGAGAGAACCACACATATAGATAAACATATGCACATACACATTCACTCACAGTTTAACCATGAATTATGAATTAAACAGAGAAGATTTATCTCTGTGAAAAACTATAAACTAATAGCTGTGGTATATTGGAGATTAGCAGTAAAAATACAGTTCTTATGAGAAAAGACGCTTGATCAGTTGTGACAAGGGACTGTTTGAAGTCAAATCCAACATTCTGAAGAGTGGGTCACATTTCTGAGAACAGTCTCATCCTTTACAAGTTTTTCAGGTTTGTGTATTTTTTGATGGTCTTTCATTGTAAAGAGCCCAGGGAGCAAGTTTGTCTTTATTTCACATTCAATTAAATCAGTACATAGTGAGACATGTCAGTTGTAAACCATAAAACATGGAAAGCACATCCTCATACTTATTTATTGCCAGAAAAATATAAAAAGCAAAATAAAAAAATAGACCTGGGAACAACAAATTGCTACAATACTGTTATGTAACATAATTATACAATAACTATGCACAAAACCTAATTTGTTGCCTCCCTGTAACAGCTTACAACCTGACTTCATAAGAGACCAAGTTCTACTTTTACTGCACATAAATCTATGACTTGCTTATGTAGCGTACAGTGGATGTGCAGGTCAACAGGACAACTAATTCACAACCTGGATTGTAAGAAAATAATGTTAACATTAGCATCAACAACATTAACATTATAATGTAGCTTTCACAGAGACTCACACAGACTCATGTAGCTTATCAATATCCCAGGCAAGTGGAAAAGGAAAGAGCAGGGAGATACAGAGCTGTTGATAGCCACAGAAGTGGCATATGTCACTTGTCATTTTACTTTGTAGAAAATATAATCACAAGATCAGACCTAACTATAGTGGTCTGTCCAAGCTGAAAGTTGCAAGCAAACATTCTCTCCACCAATTTAACTTACAGTTTTTGAAGGTTTCAGTCCATATTTTACTGGCTTCAAAGCAGGGTGTCTTGGTGAAGGGGCAACTGATCATGCAACCACAAGATGCAAGAGCAAAAAAAGGGAAAAGGAGGAAAAGCAAACCTCCTTCCCTTCCTTATATGTATGCTAGCTACCCATCCCTAGTCGGGTACAGGATTACAACTGCAAACCCAGCGCTAGACAACAATCCCATCACAAATACTAGATTCAGCTGCCTCCATGACTGCATGTAGCTTTTTTAAAATATTTTTTTAATTTTGAAAGTAGTAAAATACAACAGAACAAGAGAGAATAAAGTCAACTGAGACCATGTAGTGAAACTGGTACAGAACTTCACAGCAGGTTACCGAGATAACAATAATAGGTATCACAGTATATTTTGTTATCTTTACAATAGTTGTTCTTTCAATCACGTATATCAAAATAAAATGAAATACAGAAAACTATCGAACTTATCAAAATAGAATATTGAATGGAGCAGTATCATTAATCAGAATAAAGCAAAACAGTAATAAAAATATTTGCCTTCAAAAAGATGGTAGAAGGAAATCCCCCTTATTTGCTATGGTCAACCTCCCAAGAGATGCTCAGATTTCTGGTTCCCATTTGCTAACAGGGGGGAGAGGTTAAGGGGGGGCAGAGAAAGTGGGATGTGCACCAGTAGGTTCACTATTGCTTAGCAGGGAGGCAGGCTGGTTGCTTGGTTTCCCAGCATCCTAAGTTCCAATATGGTGTGGATCTCAGAAGACATTGGTGGTTCTCCCCCTGGAAGGGCTGCAGCTGGCCACACCACAGCCACTTAGCAGGGAGGCGAGTTGCTTGCTTGTTTTTCTGGCATCTTAAATTCCAACATGGCAAGGATCTCAGGAGATGCTGATGGGTCTCCCCCTGGAAGGGCCGCAGTCTGCTACACCACCACCGCTTACCAGGGAGGGGAGCTGCTTGCTTGTTTTTCTGGCATCTTAAATTCCAACATGGCAAAGATCTCAGGAGATGCTGGTGGTTCTCCCCCTGGAAGGGCCACAGTCTGCTACACCACCACCACTTACCAGGGAGGGGAGCTGCCTGCTTGGTTTCCCAGGATCCTTGACTGCATGAAGCTTTGAGAGGACACCTAGATATAAACCATAACAACAGAGAGTCTAGACTGTTTTGCATATCAATATTTTCATTGTTGCTGTTTTCTAACTCTCCAGAATTGGAACACTCTCCAGAGCATTTCTCTGAGACACATGAGGTAGTTTCAAGCTCAAGTCTAGATGAAGGAGAGGATTTCTCAGCCTCAGAACACTTGCCCTGTGTTTCTTCTTCAAGCATGCGCTTTCCTGTGGACCAGGATGGTAAGGCAGACACAAAGGTGACCTCAGCGTGGACAACAGGTGCAGCTGAGCGGCCTTCTCACCCTACTCACTTCACCTTTCCTTCACATCCAGGGCAGGGCCTCAGGGAAGAGGGATGAAGACTGACTCCTCTGGGTGGGGGACAGATAGGAAATCTGCCTTGCAGAGGAGGCAAAGCTCCTCAGCACATATGTCCATGTGGACACAGAGATGGATGGGGGTGAGGTGGTGGCCCATATGGAGATGTGCAGGGGTTGGGATCAAAGCCTCCCCTCAGATCAGTGCACACTCAGCTCACACTCACATTTCACACTCCTTTATAGTAAGAACAAGCCCATTTCTCTTCCTTTTCCCCTTTCTGCCACTGATTCTTTGCTCCCCATTGTCCCAATTCCTAGCATCATTACATGAGTATGGCCTTACACCTGCATTCCTAAACTCATTCTCAAACTCACCCCTTTACACCTAAACAGTAAATAATGGTACGTCACCTCACATGGATACCTGTGTTAACTCCATAATGCTACTGGTAGACAAAACACTTGAGAACTCTTGTGCCCTTTAAATGTGTGTTTTTCTTACCCCAATGCTGTATCTTCCACTATGGCTTCAGCCCTTCACAGAGCTCCATGTGCTGAGGACATAAAAATCCTTCCTATAACAAGTAAGGCTGCTGTTACAGCATCTGCCAACATTCACCACTCACACAGTGGATCACATGTGCTGTCATAGAGTATCACACACGTGGGTAAACATTCAGTCCTGTCTGCATTTACCAGCACCTAAAACATTTCACCAAATGTATACTGCAATACATATACATACACACATACATGTATATGTGATATATATTTTTTCTAGATGGCCCACAAAGGCATTTTTTTGCATACAGTTACAATGCATACACACAACACAACACACAAAGAATTCTGAATATCACAGATACTCCATCTGTCCCCAGCTGAGAATATTCTCATCTTACTTTTGAAGCTTTCTTTTCTACACACCAAACCATTACCTCAATGTGTTCCAGGTCCTGGATCTTCCAAGATGTTTCCAAATCAAGATCTGATGGAGATGGAGAATTCCTCCTTCCTGCCAGAGTCTCATTTACCTTCCTCCTCGGCCAGTAACCCCTCGGTTTCTGCATCAGCTACTGAAAAGAAAAGAATAATGAATGTTTACTACAAGCCTGTCCTAGTGAAAAGGGGTGTGGCTACTTTGAAGGATACAGCAGATTTGGAGGCTCCTGAAAATATGATAAAAATAGGAAATGTTGTCTTTCAGGAGAGGAACCCTCCAAAAGTCAGCTTCCCTCCCATGAGCCTCACAGGTATCCTAAGTCTTGGTGATGGTGGCTTGGATAGTGAACAGGAAGGAGAAAGGGAAGAAGCTGAGAAGAAGCTACGTGAGAATCTGGCCCTAGAGGCAGGTCCCAGTGCCATGACACCTGCAGAGCAGGAGCACATGTGTAGTGACTTTAGGTGCATGGGCTGCCTCCAGGTCTCTAATTTGCAGATACTCAAGAAGCACCTGGAGGATGGGGAGGAGGAGGGTGGTTCCTGCCTTAATCTTGTCTTTCCCAAAATGATGAACAAAAGGAAGAACATCAAGATCACAAGGAGGAAGAAGACAAATATCACAGCAACAGATGGAAATGATATGGAGATACTTTTGAGGTTCTTGGAATTTTTGATTTTTTGTTGTTTTTTGTTATCTTCTTATAATAAATAGAAACTAAATCATTCTCCCATGTCTGTAAATAATAAATGAGAGGCACTAACTGAAGAGGGCACAAGAAGCTTCTTTATCCACAGAATAGCAGAATGAATCTGCACCTTCACAATGTAAGCCCTTGGTTGATTTTTTCCCTTTCTCTGCCAGTTCTCTAACTCACTTCATCTGCTGCTTCCAGACTGGAACTCAAAAGTCATTTTTTATCTTATTATTTATTTTTGGTGGTATATCTTGGTAGTCCACAAAGTTGCCATTCCGTGTTCTGAACTGGTACAAGTAAATAACACATCTAAATCCTTTTTAAAAAATCTCCTTTCGCACATTTCCTCCTTTCAGTTCTGATGACTTTTACCTTTTAGAAAGATCTACTTCTCCGTATCCTATCATCTACTTTTATTTTTCTCTTTATTTATAATTTGGGTTTCTCATAGAGGAGAAACAATGTGTTATTTAAGCTTGCATGTCTGATTTATTTCATTTAACTTTATGGTCTCAAGGTACACCCATTTTAAAACTTTTTTTTATTTAAAGAAAAAATCAAAATAGAAAAAAAGGGTAGAAATATTACAGGATTTCAAAAAAATTAACACCAAGAATCACTAGTTGATCATTACATACTGTCATCTTAGAAACAGTTGTTACAGTCACAAAATTAAAGCATAAAAGTGGACAATCAAACAATGAGAGTGCAAACTGTTCTGTTAAATGATCCAACAAGAACTATTATGGTTATCTATCTCACATACTTAAACATACATGCAGTTATATCCCTTAGAGCACTTTCCTTTTCTTTTTTATAATAGCTATTACACATTTCGGATCTTATTATTCCTACACTATTTATTTTTCCACTAGATATACAATGTGATATTTAAAATATGATTCTTATTTCACTTATGAGGATAGTCTCAAGTTGCCTCCATTTACCTATAAAGGCCTCAAGATCATCCTTTTTATAGCTGAGTAATATTTCATTACATAAAAATACCACATCTTTTTCATCCATTCTGCAGTTGATGGGGATTTTGGTTGTCTCCAAGATTTAGCTATTACAAATTGTGCTGCTATAAACATGGGTGCACATATAACATGACCTTCTCAGTTTTTCTGGGAAAATATCCAGGAGAGGAATAACTGGATTGAATGGAACTTCCAATCCTCATTTTCTGAGGAATCTCCATACTGATTTCTACAGTGGCTGCACCAGTATATACTGCCACCAACAGTGGAGAAGTGTTGCTTTTTTCCTGCAGCCTTACCAACATTTATTATCATTTGATTTCTTGATGGTGGCCATTCTTTCTGGAGTGAGGTGAAATCTCAATGCTGTTTTAATTTGCCTTTCTCGAATGACCAGTGATGGTAAACATTTCTTCATGTATTTATTTGCTATTTATATGTCTTCATCTGAGAAATGAGTGTTCATCTCAGATGCCCATTTTTGAGAGGGTCTTTGAATTTAGGGGACCTAATATTTTTAAATTCTTTATATGTTTTGGATATAAGTCCTTTGAGACTTGTTGCTATATAAAATTTTTCCCCATTTTTTGATATACCCATTTTTGTACATATGACTCAACTTTATGACACAGTAGTATTCTATTGTGTTCTAAAAACTTTTTATTCTTTTTTATGCTCAAATACTAACTTATTTTTAAAATTTTAAGTGTATGCACAAGTTATAAATGTATAATGATCACATTCATTATAGAGAATTTGTGTTGTATACAATAAGTCTTGATTCCTTTCTTCCCCATTTCTGTCCCACATTTAAAGTCCCCTCCTGCTGTCTTCATTTTATCATTCTTTTTCTTTTTTTCTATTTCCCTCCTGCATAGTTCTTTCTTTCTTTTTGAACATTTTCTCCCTGTTTCACAATATCCATTCTACATTTTTGTTTTTATTTACATTTTCACTTTCTCACACCAGAGAGATAATACGATGTTTACACATGTGTGTTTGATTTATTTCACTTAGATTATGGTCTCAAGGGCTATCCATTTATCTGTAAATGTCTCAGTTTTTTCCTTCTTTGTATTAGATCCATATTCCATTAAATAAAAAAAAACATCTTTTTCATCCATTCTTGATTTGACAGGCATGTGGGTTGTTTCCAAGATTTAGCTAGTATAGTTTGTGTCACTACAAATATGCATGCAATGTATCTCTGTGGTGTGCTCCTTTTAATTGTCCCAGGGACATTCCCAGGATGGGAACAGATGGTTCTAATAGGACCTCTAATCCTAGTGTTTTGAGTAATCTACACATTGATTTCCAAAGTGGTTCCATCAGCTAGACTATCACCTACAGTGGAGAAGTGTTCTGTTTTCCTCACAGCCCCAATAGCTGTGATGTATAATGTCAGCATTAATTTGCTTTTCTGGAATTATCAGTGATACTGACCATTTTTCACATATTTACTTGCCACTTATACATCCTCTGGTAAGTGTGTTTTCACTTAGATGTTCATTTTTGGATTGGTCTTTGCATTTGGTAGTCATGGGGTACTGATTTCTTTCAGTTCTTTATATGTTTTAGATATAAGTCCTTTGAAGAACAGTTGGCAAATATTTTTCCCACTCTGTGGGCTTTCTTTGCACCCTGCCAGTGATTTGTTATGCTAAAGCTTTTTAATATGATGAAATCCCAGTTGTTGATATTGTGTGAGAGAATGAAAAATGAACCTAATGGATTAACAGTATTTATTCATTGAATTCACTGCAGCAAATCTTTCAAATCTGGAGATTGAAATTATCTGAAGTATTTAGAACCTTTAATAGAATCAATCACAAATGAATTGCTTCACAAGATGTGATAGTCAAAATCCATCATAAAATACTAAACACAAATACAGAAAAAGACAAAGTAACCCATAAAAGCAAAAGTTTGTGTGCTATGTCAACAAAAACATTAAAGTTCAGGAAGAGTTGGAGTGATTTCTTCAAGTGTAAGAAAACAACTGCCAACCCAGATGGCATGCTGCAAAATTATCCTTCAAAAGTGATGCGTAAATGAAGACCCACTAGGGCAAAGAGGATCTAAAGAAATTCATGACCACTAAACCAGCACTGAGGAAGTATTTAAGGTAAGTTCTAGACAGAGATAGCAAGGTCAACATCATCAAAGAGCCCAAGGAAAGAATACATCTAACTGGGGGAGTTGTTTGATAAACAAAAGGAAGAAAAATCAGAAATCAGCACTAGGAAAATAATACAATGACAGGATTTAGTAAACAGCTTTAAAAAACAACACCTGTTGTCAAAGGTCTTAACTCTACGGTGAAAAGACACACTATGGTGAATTGAATGTAAAAGCTAAGCTCAGCCAATGATAAATGGAAGACAAACCTCACCCACAAAGAATACATAGGCTGGAAACGGAAGGCTGGAAAATGATAATCCATACAACCAGAGCCTGAAAGCAAGGATTATTCATCCTATTTTCTAGCAAAAGTGAACTTCAAGCCAAATCTGACAGCCAAATCAGAAGAGACAAAGAAAGTAACTATAAAGGAAGCATTTCAGCAGGAAGATATAACAATTACAAATCTTTACGTATCCAGTGTTAATGCACTGAATTTCATAAAACAGAAACTAATGGATATAAAATGACTGATAGACACCATTACAGCCATAACATGGAACGTCAACACTTCCTTTTCACAAATATATATAGTCAAGGAGGCAAAAAAACCACAATTTTAACACAGAAATGTTAAAGTTGAACCACATCATCAAATAAATGGAGATAACATATCAACTGAGTACTTTATCAAAAACAACAGAATGCAAATATTTTTCTCAAGGGAACACAGGATTTTTTCCAGACTAGGTCAAAACATACGCTATAAAACATGCTTAAAGTGGAATAGAAAAAAATTTCTTGCATCCCATCTGGTTGTAATAGAATGAAATATAAGTATGTTGGAAACCAAGTAAAACACTTTTGAATAATCAATCCAAGAACAAACAAAGTTTAAAAGTTTCTACTATCAAAATTATAGTGGAAACCGAATATACCAAAGCCTAAGCATCACAATAGTTCTAAATGGAAAGTTTAAATCTGATCCGGCCTGTAGATCGATCTATCTAGAACTCCTGGAGAGGGAACGGGGATTAAATAAAAGACATAGGGGAGACAAAGAGAGATAGAGGCAAGTCAAGATGATCTGATCAAGCCTCCAGTTTATTCAGGAAATGATCACACCTTTTATAGGCTAAGGGCGGGAGCTGGGACAGGAAGAGGTTAAACAGATGAATACAACAGGGTCACCGTCACATCCGGATACGTGACATAAGCAGGAGAGGATTATGGTTAATATAGGCAGACACGGTGCCCATAGGAGAGAGAGGCATGGAGGCAGCAATGCCTGTCACTCGGCTCCCTACATCTCCTCCCTTTTTATATTATTTAATTAAGAGTATGGCAGGCCCTGTGAGGACAGCGTCTGTCTTAGGTCAAGGACCTCATTGTATGAACCCAACCAGGCCTTACCCGTCATGGGCTTGCAGAACAGCAGTTGGTCTTGTGTCTGTCTTAGGTGGCCGTTGGAATTAACATGTATGTCCTAGTTGCCCGTCTCTGTCTGTCCATTGCTTCAGGGCAGTTAGGCCGCATCATCATATGGGCCACTCGTGGGAATTTCTTTTTGGTAGGTTTGTTGATCTGCCATCTCCAGCTGATGATAGTGTACCTGAATGGGCTTTGCCATAAACGCGTCTATCCGGTTATTAATGAGCATCATAATCCTCTGAAAAATACAAGGACTCACAGAAAGGAGAAACAATAGGGCAGCTAGGGGACCCAAAAGGGGAGCTAGGTAAGGGAAAAACTCCCCCCCCCCCAAATCGAGGAGAAGGGGTTGACAGCCATTTGTTGGTGTCTCTGTATGAAGTCATTCTCTTGTGTCTTGGAGCTTGCCTCGCATAACACTGGATGTAGTCTATTTGGCTGGTGTATGTTTCTCCAGACTGAGAAGAGCCTCTTCTGCAGTCATGGGGTTTTGTGCATGGCTGTCAGTAATTGTAGTCTGTTTGGCAGGGGTCGAAATTCACCATGGGTGTGGTGTGGCTCAAGGAGAAGGCTGACTAAACAGCATAAGGCTCTAGGGAGATGTGTCACCTGTAAGAGAACACAGGGGATTGTGCCTCAGGAAATAACATTATTCCTGGGCGTTATATGGGGTCTTTGAAGAACTGTCTACCTGTTTTACGAGGCGTTTAGGTAGCCATCTAGCTTCTCTATCTTGTTGAGAGTAAATACACACTGAACCTCGTCCCCAGATAAGGACTGGGTCAGGGCCATTTCACACATTGGTTAGTGGGTCTCTCCATAAAACAGACGCAAACCATGTTTGAGTTTGAGTATGCCAAAATCGAGATGCTGCAGAGCAGCCTGAAGCATCCAGGGTCAGAAAATTTAAAATAAAAAGAACACGTGAAAGGACATTTCTAGGGGACCCCTGGGTGGGGTACCATGTCTCCCTTTTTATTTTATCTATGGTGAATTTAAGAGAACGATGAGGCATGGAGGCAGCAATGCCTGTCACTCGGCTCCCTACATAAATCATGAATGCCCACATTTATTATTTAAAATAAATAATAATTTAAAAACCCTAGTAATGCATCTGAAGGGTCTAAAAAAAACAAGACTAATTCAAATCCAAAATTGGACAAGGAAAAAAAGTGCAAAGATTATAGCAGAAAATAGCCAAATTGAGACAAAAATAAAAAAGACCAGTTAATCAAAGAGTTGGTAAAATGAAGTGATAAACAAGATTGCTAAATACCTAATTTACAAAAAATGGAAAGAAAAGAATCACATCAATCAGTTACAAAATGAAAAAGACAAAATTTCCATAGGCATTGAAGAAACCAGAAAATGACAAGCTTTTTTGAGAACAAATATTCTGATACATTGGATATAGTAGAAATGAATATAAACCATGCAGCCTAAGAATTACTAAAATTATTCAGGAAGATATAAAACTTCCAAACAGAACAATAAAAGGCAATGAAATTGAGGCAGTATAAAAGCTGTGCCACTTAACAAAACTACCCAAGATTTGACCTGTTAAGACCTACAATTTAGCATGACTCTGGGAAGAAGTACTGCCAATATTCAAACACTTCCATGAAATTCAAAGGGAAAAAATATTGTGTCATTTATTGACTGTAGCATTATATGATACCAAAACAGAACAAAGATTCAACAAAAAATGAAAATTGCCAATATTATTAATGAAGATAGTTGTAAAAATCCTCATGTAAATGCTTGTAAGTAAACAAAACAAATCATGAAGGTCCTATACCATGACCACGTGTGAGTATTCCAAGGCACGCAAGGTTTTGTCAACACATGTAAATGAATCAACAGAAAATATCACATAAAGAAAAGGGCCAAAAAAGTCACATAATCATCTTAATAGGTGCAGAAAAGACCTTTGACATAATTCAAACATCTCTCATTGTTAAAACCTGTCATTAAAATACATATACAGAGACCTTATGATAGATATATTTTAGTACTTTATTTTTAGTACTATATTTTAGTTCTTTAGTTTTCACAGCTCTGGATTCTTCATACTTATTTATTTACATTGGCTTATCATCTCTGTCTTGGAATTCTTGTTTACTGACTGCAGTTGACAACGTTTTATCTGTTTATTTTTTATGCTGTTGGTGTTTTGAGACAGGGTTTTTGAGACAGGGTAGTTCAGGCTGACCAGGAACTGGCTGTGCAGCGTAGGCTGCCCTCAGACTCTCAGTGGTCCTCCTACCTTACACTTCTCATGCCAGGGTTAAAGGCCATGTCAACACACCTGGTTGTTGCCAAAGTTAAATAGCATTAAACATTCTTGTGGAATGGTTCTGTCCCTGTGGTTAATGTTTAATTTCCAAGTGTATCATGGTGGCTGTGCCATTTTTCCTACTTTTTTGCTCAGTTTTGGATTTCTATTCTCATACTACTGAATTTTACTACAGAAGTATTTCCTGTTCTGACTTTATCGTGGTATGCTAGGCCAAAAAACGCACTTTCCCCCCTATTATTCCATTCCACAAAATTTCAATCGCCCATTCTCTATACTTGATGGGTATGGTGCTTTGTACAGTGAAACAAACACTGTAGATAGGTTTAAGTGAAGAAGCACTGAGGTACGATGATTGTCCTCACTCATCTGAGTAAACAAGTGGAGAAGTGGAAGGATGGGTAGGGTGATATTTCTTAAACAAACTGAAGAAGAAATAAGGATTTCTGGCAGCTTTTGAAACCTAGAACTTGAGATAACAGCACACTGGGAGAGAGCAGCAAGCCTCCAGCCAGCATGCTTTAGAAAAACTGTAAGTAATACAGAGATGGCCTGAGACAACCTCCACACACCTGTCTGAAAGAAACTAGAAACATGACAGGAGCAAAAGATAAGACAAAACCTCCAGCCACTGATCCTGGGAAAAAAAGTGCAGGAGAGGTAAATACAGAAGAGAACCAGTCCAGCAATCATGCAATGTTAGCCACAACATCAGCAGACATAAATACATTTGTGACTTCATAGATGAACTTAAAACTGAAATTCCAACCCAAGTGAGACAAGAAATAAAAAGGTTAATTAAAGAAATACTAAGTCTCTCTCAAGAAAACACAGAGGGAAGAACCCAGAAAAGAAAGAGAAAACTTTGGTGAAGATTATAAACAAAATCTAGAATACATGAAACAGATCCAAAGAGACTACCAGGAAACTAAAAACTCGATTGAAAACTGGCAAAATGACTTGACAGAAACAAAAGTTAGCATTTCGAAACTTGAAGAGAGATTTACAATGTGTGGTCGTGAAAGAAAAGACCCATTAAAAATAACAAGGAACCAAGAAATAACAGTTTAAAGGCTAGAAGATGATAAGAGGATCTATAACTTAAGAATAAAAAATGTAAGTGAAGCAGGAGTAACCACAAATGAATTACAAAGACTATTCACAGAAATAATTAAGGAAAACTTCCCAAGCATAGGAAAAAGAAATGATATCCAGATAAATGAAGCATACAGAACTCCAGCCACCTTCAACCAAAACAGATCTACAACCAGACATCTAATAATCAAGACTCCAGAAATCCACCACAAAAACAATATTAAAAGTGGTCAGAGAAAAGAAGCAGATCACCTACAAAGGACAAATCATCAAAATAATGACAGACTTATCAACACAAACTATTAAATCGAGAAGATCTTAGGGGGAAATAATCCAAGCCCTGAAAGAAAATAACCTCCAACCAAGATTAATGTACCCTGAAAATCTCTCTCTCAAAATGAATGGAGAAACAAGATGTTTCCAAGACAAAGAGGAACTGTGGGAGTTCATGTCACCAATCCAACCCTACAGAAAATACTGAAGGATATTCTACAGAGAGAGAGAGAGAGGAAAAAATACCAGGATTCCAGCAACAGTGGCAGAGAGGCCTCAGTGAACAAGCAGGACAGTGGAATGAAGGAGAAAAATGGACAAATAATAGCAGAAAAACAGAATAGCAGAGTTGAGGCAGAGAAGGTGGGCTATAACTTTTAACATAGATAGCCTAGATACACTAACAAAAAGAAACACAGGAGGCATGATCCATTGAGATGCTCTGAATAGGAAATATCCTCAACCTGAAAGAAGTTTAATAAACTGATAGTCGAAGATGAGAAAATGAAGCTCTAAGTGATAGGGAACCAGAGAGAAATAGGGACAACTCGTCCAGCAGCTGCAGATAGGTTGGAAAGTTATGACACTTTTGTGCAGTATAGAACTACAAAGCTAGAAGGAAGGAAAACCTTGTGGCTTTAGTAAATAAAAGAGTACAGCTCAAGATCAAGTTCAAACTCAGGGGTAAAAAGGTTCAGCACCACTCAGATAGATAACAGGTTGCCCCCTTAATCTAAAAACTAAAGGAGTTAGTGGGACCCAAAATATATAAAGCATCCTGAGAAAGGGAAAGGTGAGGAATTACCTAAAAAAGGAAGGTGGAGGACATTGTTAATAGTATATTAGGATTTAAAAGCCACAGTAATCTTACTGCTCTGCTTAGTTTGATTTTATTTTGTTCAGGTCAGTCTACTCATACTTTGAGGGCACAGATAGCTATCCCCAAAATAGCAAGTTATACCACGGTAACTATCCTTAACTTCCTATTAACTTAAACTGAAACCCTGTATGACTTACATTGTCTTACTATGACTGATCTTATTTGAAGCTGGTTTGTTAAACTGCTGTTTTGCCTTGACTGATTTTATTTGAAATTGGTATGCGTGACAATATCAAGTCTAAGAGTAGAAGCAAGCACTCTGAGGATGTTAAGATGTAATAACATACCCATTCTGGTTTGATTATTAACTGCTTTTGAAGTCCTACAATGACTCCAAAGTTGTGTTTTTATTAAAATAGCTATGTAATGCTATGTTCAAGTATTATATGTCTGATGATGTGGACAACTCTATTGAAAATAACAAGAGAAAGCACAGTAACTACTGTAGATCACCTAATAATGTGGTTTTATATGTCTTTTTAATTTCATGTTTTTCTAAGAATGTGTTTTTTTTTTGTCTTATTATGAGCTGTTTTTCCCTAAAATACAGAAAGGATAGATATACATGTAGAGATTCACATATAGGGAGAATTTCTAAACAGTTTACAGGAACAGATTATACAACACACGTAGCAACAAATAGATACTCTGAAGAAGAGACACTAAGAAACCCAGTGCTAATTCTGTAACATTGTGATATAAAATCTAGCAAAACTATTATTTACTGTTCAGAGTTATATTAGTCTAGTCTCTTATGTTCAGTTTCAGAGTACGTAAAGATAAGGATAGCTACTATGAAGAGAATGAGGGACATTATGGCAGTCACTATTGACGTTCCCAATGTCAGGTCTTGAAGACCTAAAAAGCCTCCATCACCCTATTATGATCAGATTAGTTCTATAATGTTCAGTATGTATTCACTGTGTGAGAAGACAGGGACAACTATTTGGAAGAAAACTAGAGACAATATGACAGACAGTGAAGATCTCCAGTGGACTTGCTTTGAAATCAGTGTTTCTTAAAATTGTTTCCTTATGATCTGTTTTGTTCTGTTTTGGTATGTTTAATCTTACCCACTTTAAGATATAGGCAATTCTTTTGAAGATAGCAAGAGGCATTATAGTAGCCATTGTTAATCACCTTGTATTTTGTTTTAACATCATATTCTATGTCTATTCTTGTTTTAACTGACTCCATTTTGCTCCGTTACATTTGGTTTTATTCTCTTCAAACAAAGTAATAAGAACTGTAGGAGTAAAAAAAACCTAAAATGTGTAATTGTTATTATAAAAAAGAGAGGGAAAGAAGGTGCTCTAAAGGATATAACCACATGTATGTTTAAGTGTGTAAAACGGATAAACCATATTACTAAGTTTTTGTTGGATCATTGAATAGAACAGTTTGCAGTCTCACTGTTTAAATGTCCACTTTGTATGCTTTAAGTTTGTAACTTGAACAGCGACTTCTAAGATGACAATATGTAATCTATCAACCAATGATTTCTTACCATGTGGTTTTTTGAAATTCGGTATTACTTCTACCCTTTTTTCTGTTTTACTTTTTTTCTCTTTAAATAAAATCCTTTATAAAAAAAGAAGCCTAGAGCTTTCTGCCCTTGGAAAATGAGAATCACAGAGAGGGGTGATGGGGTAAAAGAGGCTGAAGGAAGATAAGCCATTGCCTGGATTTATTGTCATTACCAGACAGCAAACACAGGTTGATCTTAAACAGATGATAAGTTTTACATAAAATAGGAGGTAAAATAAAGCCTTTCAGAGTTCAAACTCTATAAGACATAGGTGTTCCAAGAGACAGATATGGCCAACACATAATCATGGAGAAAGAGACTGTCATACCCAAGAACAAAATTCCTGATGAAGAACAGGTTTGGAGCAGTCAAAACTGAAGAGTGGCAAAGGAGACAGGTTGTCATAGGAAGACACACAACAATGTCCCAGTAGCAGGAGAAATTGAGTGCTGTAATGGTTTAGATTTAACACTATGTTTATAATGTACACCCAGTATGTGTTTCCAAATAATGTGAATAGTAATGCTACAATGTAAAATTTACTGATTTTCATGAGATAAGCATGAGTTCTAAACCTAATCCTCTCTTCAGGAGTTTCAGCAATGTGATATGCCTAAACACATCAAAGGATTTCCTTTTTTTCATCAATATCATCTGTCTA
Source organism: Cavia porcellus (assembly GCF_034190915.1). NCBI lineage: Eukaryota > Metazoa > Chordata > Mammalia > Rodentia > Caviidae > Cavia > Cavia porcellus. The sequence goes on from NW_026947506.1 coordinate 20,563,283, forward strand.
CACTTTGGGATGAAACACAAGACATGAAAGTTAATGACAGATCAACTTAGGAAGTAGATTTAGCAATCCTGCTGTGAATACCGGCAGGGTCTTGGAACTCTCTGATGTCATCAACAGATCACAAAACACTGCTGCAAACTCAGTTATGGCTGGTATCACAGCAACTGTGGTGCCACACTGAGCATTACAGAGCACAGCGATCTGGTGAACAGATAGTGTCTTATGTCATTTGTTGTTTGTGGGGATATAAATTTCATTCCTTAATAGCATTAACGATTCTCTGAAGCTCAGATAGAATCTCACTTGATATTAGGCTAGTAAGCCTTCAGAGCGTTCAGCTATGAAGCATAAAGAGAAGAAGAAACATCCCAAGAAAAAAGTCTTACAACAGCCTGCGAAAAAGGCAAAATGTAGAAGAGGTATGATTTAGCATATTCTTGGGGTGTAGGGACCTGGGATTTGCCTTCTAAAAAAGGAAAAGAGCGAGCTTCTAGGTTGCATACAGGAGCAGTGGAGAGACAGATAAAGCCAGGGAAGAGAAGTGACTGGAAGAGAGATGGAGAGAGAGCTGTGTGTCTTCCTAAAGGTCCATGTAGCCTGGGAGTAGGGGAAGACTCGATGACCCAGGTCTTGTCACTGTTCCTTAGAGCTGAGTCATTCTGTCCCATAGACATATTGCTGTTGTTGTTAAAAATGTGTTTTCTGTCACTTATATTAAGGGCACATGAAGTAAAGGAAATTGTAAGTTGTAAAAGTAGTTTTTCACTTGTGAGAGAAGAAACTGTGTTTTATAGAACTGAAGAAAACATTTGCTAAAATTTTAAACATATGTGGGTAGGAAAGACTATAAAGTCATAAATAATTATTTGTTCAAAAGTGAAAAAATCTAGTCTTGGTTCAGACAATGAAAATGTGTCTGAGGACATCTTTGATACAAGGCTGCTCAGTCAGGAAGAAACCAAAAATAATCATGGTTAAAACAGCACGTGTCAAAGAGAAACACATGATAGACTGCAGGAAGCCCAAGTTAATCATAGGATTGGGTTTTGCTCAGGAAATGGTGGGTGAGTGCCCGAGCAGGAAAGAGACTCATCAGAGTTGCAGAGGAACAGCATGAGCCAGGGAAGAGCACGGTAGACTGACAGGAAGGCACAAAGGTGCTAATGGCTTAAATGAGGCTCAGCACAATAGAAGCCTCAAAAGGTGTGACTGGAGACACATAGAAGAGCTACCCAGTCCAAGAACACAGCACCTCCACGTGTTGTCCTAGCCAGTACTCTCACATGTTTTCCTACACAGACTCATGTGCGCTGCTACCTACTTCTCTCATTATCTTACAATCTGCCACGTGCACATGAATTCCATATTCTCATATTGTTTACCCTACTGTGGAAATAATAATAATTATTCTGACTTCTAAATGACCTTACATTCATTGTCTTAGTTTTTCTTTGCAATGCTGTATAAACAGAAGCACAAAACATGTATTTTTGGGGCTGGGGATTTAGCTCAGCCACATAAGCTCCTGTCTTGCAAGCAGGCGTTTGTGAGTTTGACCCCCGGTACCAATTAACAAAACAAAACAAAAAACAAACGTGTATTTTTTGGTCTGGGTCTTTTCACTCATATTCATGAATGTTATCCATGTGGCATATGATCATAATTTGGATGCTGCCACTAGTGCATATAACCCATTGAGTGAGGAAAAAGAAATTATTCATCGATTATACTTTTATGGACATGAGGACTGTTTTCATGATGGGGAGAGTAAAGTGACTTTTATATTATGCAGTTTTGCTTGCTGGCTATAATTTGGAATATGAACACATTTTTGTGTGCTGAAATTATAAGAACATCTATTTCTCTATGTTAGTCAATTCAGAACTTAATCTTTTGCTGTGTTTTCTGATGCAAACACATACTCATATAGTTTTTTTTACAGTCTTCGCAGAAACCCATATGTTTTGTATATATTTTCAAAGTCTTGTATTTTTAAAATTCATGTTTTGCTTATACACTTCAATATTTGTATCCTTGTGATCTTTGTTTCTTTAGATTTCCAAATAAACTAATCAATACAATTGCCGAGACTATTTTAAAGTATACAACACATCTAAACAACAGAGGTCATGAAAATACACACACACACACACACACACACACACACACACACACATACACACACATATACACACACACATCCTTAACAACATTCAGACTGCACACACATATGTGTCAAACTACCACAGAGACACTAAACAGTGTCATTCCCATTCAAACAAAATTTCTCCCATATTACAGATTCGTAACCATCAGATTCATCTCACCTTAATTCCTAATTTTAAGCAACATGAATGATATGTTAAGATATTTCATGATATGATCTGTCTGCACCCAAAGTTAAAGGAGGATAAGTTTATATTAGTTCACAGTTTGTAGAAGTTTCCATTCCTACCCACTTGTTCTAAGGCAAGGTGACATGGCAGAGGGGCATCATAGAAGGGAAATACTTCATGATAAGCAGGCAAAAGGCAGTGAGGCAGCAAGCAGCAAGCAACAGCAACAGCAGTAGCAGCAGTAGGCCTGCCTTCCTCAATCCCTTCGTGTTCCATTCAGGCTGTAAACCTATTGATTGGTGTCATCCACAGCCAGGGCTTCACACCCACAACCATATTCATATCTCCTAACCCAGACACCTTTGAAACTCACCACCTATGACTACCCGAGGCCTTGGGGGGCCATCTGAATACAATCCATACCACCATCTTATTATTTTTATCTTTGTATGTAACTAGCCATCATCTACTCATATGCATATCAACACCTCTGAGTATACTGCATGCACCAAAGTATATGAGTCCACAATTCTTCATGAAACTTGTACTACACAGCATTTATTAATACAATTTATTACCCAAAAATTGAGGTAATAACTGTAGTAGTAGTAGTAGTAGTAGTAATAGTAATATATCTGTTGGTAAATTTATGTTGCATTTTAAGCATAGTTAAATTCCAAATAATCTCTATATATCTCAAAAATGCATACATAGTAACTAATACCAGTGATACCCACCTCACACAGTTTTAATAACAATTATTTACTATTATTTTCTTTGAGGAATTACTATGGGTGGTAACAATGCTAGAAATCCATCTGTTCTGGAGTGACAAAGCACCTAGACTGTGCTATGTATCAATATGTTTATTGTTGCTGCTCCTCTAACTCCCCAGAATTGGAACACTCTCCAGAGCATGTCTCTGAGACACATGAGGTGGTTCCAAACTCAACTCTGGAAGAAGGAGAGAATTTCTCAGCCTCAGAGCACTTGCCCTGTGTTTCTTCTTCAAGCACGCGCTTTCCTGTGGACCAGGATGGTAAGGCAGACACAAAGGTGACCTCAGCGTGGCCAACAGGTGCAGCTGAGTGGCCTCCCACCCTACTCACTTCACGTTTCCTTCACATCCAGGGCAGGGCCTCAGGGAAGAGGGATGAAGACTGACTCCTCTGGGGAGGGGGACAGATAGGAAATCTGCCTTGCAGAGGAGGCAAAGCTCCGCAGCACACATTTCCATGTGGACACAGAGGCGGATGTGGGGAGGTGGTGGCCCATGTGGAGATGTGCAGGGGTTGGGATCAAAGCCTCCCCTCAGATCAGTGCACACTCAGCTCACACTCACATTTCACACTCCTTTATAGAAAGTACAAGCTGCTTTCTCCTCCTTTTTCCGTTTCTGCTCACAACTATCTCTTCTCTCCACATTGACCCAGTTCCTACGGGCATTACATATGTATGGCCTTATGCCTGCATTCCTAAACTCATTCTCACACTCGCCTCTCTACACTTAATCTGTAAATAACAGCACGTCACCTCACATGGACCCGTTTTAACTCCCTAATGCTACTGGTAGACCAAACACTAGAGAACTCTTGTGCCCTTTAAATGTGTGTTTTTCTTACCCCAATGCTGTATCTTCCACCATGGCTTCAGCCCTTCACAGAGCTATGTCCTCATGTCCTGAGGACATAAAAGCACTTCCTGGGGCTGGGGATTTAGCTCAGTGGCTTAAGTGCTTGCCTGATTGGCATGAGGTCATGAGTTCAATCCCTGGTAACAAAATTTAAAAAAATAAAAACACTTGTCTAACAGGTAAGGCTGCTATTACAGCATCTGCCTATTCACCACTCACACAATAAATCACATGTGCTGTCACACAGTATCACACATGCACATACACATTCTGTCCTATCTGTATTTACCAGTACCAAAAACATTCACCAAATGTGTATTGGAATATATATATATATATATATATATATATATATATATATATATATACAATTTTTCTAGATGGTACACATATCGATTTTTCACATACAGGTACAATGCACACATATAACACAAAACACATACAGAATTCTGAATATCACAGATATGCCATGTGCCCCCACCTGAGGATATTCTCATCTTACTTGGGAAGCTTTGTTTTCTACACACCAAGACACTACCTCCATGTGTTCCAGGTCCTGGATCTTCCAAGATGCTTCCAAATCAAGATCTCATGGAGACGGAGAATTCCTCCTTCATGCTGTACTCTGAGTTACCTTCCTCCTTGGCCAGTAACCCCTCAGTGTCTGTAGCAGCTAGTGCAAAGGAAAGAATACTGAATGTTTACTGCAAGCCTGTCCCAGTGAAGAGGGGTGTGGCTGCTCTGGAGGATACAGAAGATTTGGAGCCTCCTGCAAAGATGATAAAAATAGGAAACATTGTCTGTCAGGAGAGGATCCCTCCAAAAGTCAGCTTCCCTTCTATGAGCCTAGCAGGTATCCTAAGTATTGGTGATGGCACTTTGGATAGTGAATGGCAAGGAGAAAGAGAAGAGGCTGGGAAGCCACCTGAGAATCTGGCCCTCGAGGCAGATCCCAGTGCCATGGCACCTGCAGAGCTGGAGCACATGTATAGTGGCTTTAGGTGCATGGGCTGCCTCCAGGTCTTCCCTAATTTGCAGATGCTCAAGAAACACCTGGAAGATGGGGCAGAGGAGGGTGGTTCATGCATTAATTTTGCCTTTTCCAAAATGAATAACAGCAAGATCTCAAGGAGGATGGAGACAAATACAACAGCATATGGAGATGATATGGAGATGGCTTTATGGGTCTTGGCATTTTATGCTTTTTGTTTCTTTTTGTATTATTATTATAATAAATAGTAACTAAATATAATAAATAAAAACTTCCATGTCTGTAAATAATAAATGAGAGTCACTAACTGAAGAGGCCTTGAGTAGCTTCTTCATCCACAGAATAGCAGAAAGAAACAGCACCTTCACCAATTAAGTCTCTGATTACGTTTTTGCCCACCCCTGTCCATTCTCTCACCCCGTTCATTCTGCTGCTTCCAGATTGGAACTCAAAGGTCATTTTTTATCTCATTATTTATTTTTATTAGTATATGTTGGTTGTACACAAAGTTGCCATTCCTCGTTCTGAATTGGTTCGTGTATGGAACACATCCTAATCTTTTTGTTACCCACTTTTGCACCCTTCCCTCTCATCTTCTAATGCCTTTCACTTTTTGGAAGGATCTACCTCTCCATATTCTATCATCCACTTTTATTTTGCTCTTTAAGCTTCTTTTTAGAGGAGAAACCATGCGCTACTTAAACTTGTGAGTTTGATTTATTTCACTTCACATTAGGGAACATCCATTTTTGTACAAATGACTCAACTTTATCTATACTACAGAGTAGTATGCTATTGTGTTTTTGTTTCGATTAAGATGCAAAACAAAATAGGATAGAAATGATACAAAATTTCAAAAAAGCACAAAGTAGGGAATTAACATGACTTAAAAAAATTGCACATTGTTATCTCAGAACTAGTTGTTCAGGTTACAAAATCTAGATATGAAAGTGATTGAACAATGACAGCACAAATGGTTCTTTTTGGTGAATGAAGAGATTAATAGTAATTATCTATCTAGTGGACATATACATACATAAATTTATATGTTTACCAACATACATATAGTCTTTTTCTTTTTTCATTTCCCCTATCTTGGTACTTTTGTCCATTTATTTTTTTGTGTGTGTTTTTTCATGTTTTTTATTTTGAAGAGAGTAACACCAAATGAGAAAAAACAAAATAGAGTCAATCAAAACAAAAGGATCAACATAGTACATGACTTAAAAACAAAATATAGGGAGATCGACATTGGCTACCATAATGCCTTGTTATCTTCAGAAGAATTGCCCATATCATCAGGCATTATAAAATTGAACATAAGTGTACAGAACAAAACCAATAAAAATGAAACATTGGAGACATTATAGGGCTTCAAATAGTCCAACCAGAATGGGTATCATAGTGTATCTTATTGCCTTCAAAGTACTTGCCAATACCATCAGATTGACATTATCAAACAAAACAATAGAATAAAATCAGTCAAAACAAAATAGTGAAAGCATTACAGGGTTTCAAGCTAATAGGAAACCACAAAATGGTTACCATAATATATCCTGCTATCTTTAGAATAGCTGTCCATGCCATCAAATCCAATACAAGTAAACAAACTGAAACAGAATAAGACCAAATTAAAATTAAAACAATATGGGATTCAGATTATGATAATAGATTAACAATGGCCACTGCCTGCCCTTTTTAGAGAATTCCTCCCCTTTCACTTTCACAGGATGTCTTGTACACTTTGGATCCCAATAACAACTTTAGTTTTTATATGAGGGAGGCAATCTGCTATTCATCTAAGTGATTCTGAACCTTTTTACCCCTGAGCATGATCTCAAGCCGTATCCATTTGTCTATAAGAGCCTCCAGGTTTTCTTTCTTTATAGCTGAGTAGTTTTGCATTGTATAAATGTATCATGGCTCTCTAACCTATCTGTAGCTGATGGGCAGTCCTCCCCACATTGTTTCTGGTTCTCTGGCACACAGAGCATTGTTTTCTCATCTTTGACTTTCAGTCTATAAACCCCCTTTCAGGTTAAGTGTAGTTCTTAAAAAAGCATGTTGATGGGCCCTATTTCCTGATCCCCTCTGACCCTTTCTTTTCATTGGTGAATGGAGGCCCTCTGTATTAATGATTATGGCTAACCTCCTCTGCCTCATCTCTGCCATGCTATTTTTCTGGCATTGGTTGTCTACTTTTCCCATTCATTTCAGTGCAGTTGTCCAGTCCGCTACTCCCTTCTGCACCTGCATTTACCCTGAGAGGCCTTCAGGCTTGCCAGCCACTGGCTTCACTGTGACCGTGCATCTCCAGGTTCCAACCACGGTGCTTCTGGTTCCAGTTTAAAGCGCCACCAACTCCTGTCTTCTTCTGTTTAAGTTTTTCTTTTTTTATTCTCTCTGTGGGCTTCAATTCTCACTTAGTTTCTTTCTGGGTCGAGGGGACCCAGTTCCTTCCTTCCTTCCTTCCTTGTCTTCTCCAGAATGCTATATTCCAGCATCTGGACTGTTTTTCCCAGAGAGGCTGTTCACTCCACTGTTTGCTATTCCTCCATCTTTGAGCCGGCCTATTTCCATTTCACATAGCTAGTAGATCCTGTCTGAATTTCGAAGTATGTCAGATTTCGAAAACTTTTTTTTTAATTTTAAAGGGGGTAAAATTAAACACATCAAAACAGAACAAAATGGGACATAACAAAGCAATGTAAGAGATATACATTTCAAACCTTGATGACCTGAGATCTTCACTCTCTATCATATTGTCTCTTGTTTTCTTCCAAATAGTTGTCCATGTCTTTGCATACAGAGAATTTATACAAAAACAACATACTATAAAATAGATCAGAACAGAATGAGGAAGGCATTTTAGGTCTTCAAAGCCAGACAATAGGGAAGTCACAAATGACTGTCGTAGTCTCTGGTTCTCTTCAAAATAGCTGTCCATACTTTTATGCATACTGAAGTTCAAGAAAACAAAACAGGCAGTGTGGGGAGGGGTTGCTTGGTTTCCCAGTGCTCGAGGTGCCAGCCTGGCGTGGGTCCCAGTAAATGCCTTTGGCTCCCATCCTGGACCACCACAGCCAGATTTAGAAAACTCTGACAAGTTCTTTGCAATCTAGAAAATTCTGTTTTCCTTGCTTCCTAAAGAAGCCACAGTAGAAATGGAAACTACTGATGGAATGACCAAAAAGAGCAGTTCTGTCCTTTTGAACACTTTCTTTCCCTTTCATTATTACAATATCTGTTGTATATTTTGAATCTTATTACCATTTCAGGTTTTTATTTTTTATTTTTATACTAGGGAGACAATATGGTATTTATAAATATGAGTTAGACTTATTTCAGTTATGAGTATGGTCTCAATTTGCCTCCATTTACTTATAAAGGCCTAACATTATCCTTTTTATAGCTGAGTAATATTCCATTGTATATAAATACCACATCTCTTTTATCCATTCTGCATTTGATGCATTTGGTTGTTTCCAAGATTTGCTTATTACAAATTGTACTGCTATGAACATGGGTGCACATATATCACTGTGGCATGACATTTTCAGTTTTTCTGGGAAAATACCCAAAAAGGGAATAGCTGGATTAAATGGGACTTCCAGGCCTAGTTTTTTTGAGAAATCTCCACACCAATTTCCATAGTGATCATGCCAGTCTACACTTCCACCAACAGGGGAGAAGCACAGCCCCACCAATATTGGTATCAGTTGATTTCTTGAAGGCAGTCATTCTTTCTGGAGTGAGATGGAATCTCAATGTTGTTTTAATTTGCTTTTCTCTAATGGCCAGGGAAGTTGAACATGCCTTCATGTATTTGCCATTTGTATTTCTTCCTCTGACAAACGTGTGTTCATTTCAGATGCCCATTTTTGGATTGGATCTTTGAATTGGCAGGGGCTGATTTTTTTTCCAGTCTTTATGGATTTTAGATATAAGTCCTTTGTCTGAGGTATAGCTGGCTAAACTTCTTTCCCATTCTGTGAGTTTTCATTCTGTTTGTAATTTCTTTTAAAAGTACAAAAATATTTTAATCAGACAAGGCCCCAGTTGTTGATTCTGGGAAGTATTTCTCATGCAGTTTGCCTTTTGTTCTTGAACTCTTTTCCTACCCCAATGTCTTCAAGATTTCTATCTACTTTGTCTTCCAGTATATCTAGTGTTTCTGCTTTAATATTTAGATCTTTAATCCATTCTGGCTTTAGTTTAGTGCATGGTGATAAACATGGGTCTGGTTTCAGTCTTTGGTATGTGGAAAACCAGTTTTTCCAACACCATTTATTAAAGAGGCTATCCTTCTTCCTTTGAAAATGTTTAGCCTCTTTGTTAAAAATAAGGAGGCTAAGTGTCTTTGTAGTTGTGTCTGCATCTTCTAATCTATTCCTTGGTACCTTCATTGTTTTTTTGCCAATGCCATGCTGATTTTATCACTGTAGCTCTGTAATATAATTTCAAGTCAGCGATTGTGATGCCTCCTGCCTTACCTTTGTTGCCCAGAATTACCTTTGTTATTCTAGGTCTCTTCTGTTTCCAAGTGAATTTTAGGAATGTTTTCTCTAGATCTGTAAGCTATGTTACTGGCATTTTGATTGGATTTGTATTAAATTGGTATAATAGTTTTGGGAATATGACCATTTTCACAATGTTGGCTCTTCCTAACCAAGAACAAGGATTATCTTTGCATTTTCTGATGTCCTCTTCAGTCTCCTTTTTTAGAGTACTATAGGTTTCAACATATAGGTCTTTTACATCCTTTGTTAGGTTGATTCCTATGTATTTCTTTGTTTTCGATGCTTTTGCAAAAGATGTGATTTCCATAATTTCTCTCAGTTTGTTGTTTGTGTACAGGAATGCTATTGGTTTTTCAGTATTGGCTTTGAATCCCGGTACATTGCTGAATTTGCTTATTAACTCCAGTAGTCTTTTGATAAGAGTTTTTGGGATCTTCTGTGTAGACTATCATGTCATTTGCAAATAGTGACAATTTAACTTCTTTCTTTCCTATGCTTATTCCTTTTATTTCTCTCTCTTGCCTAATTGCTCTGGCTAATGACTCCAGAACTATATTAAATAGGAGTGATGATAGTGGACATCCTTGTCTTGTTCCTGATTTTAGAGAGAAAAGTTTCAGGCTTTGTCCATTTAGTATAATGTTGGCTGGTGTTTTGTCATAGATGGCTTTTACCAGATTGAGGTAGATACCATCTATTCCAAGTCTCTGTAGTATTTTTATCATGACCAGTGTTAAACTTTATCAAAAGCTTTTTCTACATCTATTGAGATGATCATGTGATTTTTGTCCTTATTGATTTGCATATCATAAATCGTCTCTGAATTCCTGGGATAAACTCCACTTGATCATGATGTATAATCTTTTTGATGATATGCTGCATTCTATTTGCCAGTATTTTATTAAGAATTTTTACATCACTGTTCATTATGGAGATTGGCCTGGAGTTATTTTTGGTTGGGTCTTTCTCTGGTTTTGGTATCAAAGTAATACTTGCCTCCAGGGATGAATTAGGAAGAATTGTTTCTTTAAAATTTCATCGAAAAGAGTCAGCAGCTGCACAGAATTGGCCATGGTGGAATCCAGGTTGCTGAAGAAAAAGGCAACTCACCCGCCTTCTTGGTAAGCACCTCCCTTGTGCATGAGCCAAGAGGAGATCCAGTCAGCATCTCCTGTGAGCCTACCAGCACACAGGCTGGAAATAAAACATCCCAAACTCTTCCCCATTAGCAACTGGGGACAGAGGTCTAAAGGTGACTTGAGAGCATAACCATGTGCAATATAGCACATATGGGGGATTTCCGTCCAGCTTTTGTTTGAAGGCAAATTTTTTTCACTATGTTGTTTCATTGCAATTAATTGCATTACAATAGTCAGTATTCTCCTTTGAATGGTTTTATAATGTTCTGTTTTTTATTTGATTTTTCTATACCTAACTGACTGGACAACTATTGTGAAGATAGCAGAATATACTGTGATATCTATTACTGTTATCCAGGTATCCTGCTGTGAAGTTCTGTACCAATTTCACTGCATTGCCTTGATTGGCAAAAAGTAAATAAATAAATTTCATTGAAAAGTTTGAGGAGTTTTGGCATTAAATCTTCTCTAAATTTCTTATAGAATTCAGCCATAAATCCTTCAGGTCCTGGGCTTTTCTTTGTTGGTAAATTTTTAATCAAAATTTCAATTTCAGTAGCTGATATTGTTATTCAAAATTGCTTTATTGGCCGGGGGTTTAGCTCAGTGGCATAAGTGCTTGCTTGGCAAATGCAAGGTCATGAATTCGATACCTGGCACCAAAAAAAAAAAATTGTTACATCATCTTGATTCAGCTTGGTAATTCATATGTTTCTAGAAATCTGTAGATTTTTCTGTTTTCCACCTTATGTGAGTGAAGATTTTCAAAGTGGGTATGCATGATCTCCTGAATTTCCATGGGATTCATAGTAATTTCACCCTTTTCATTCCTTATTGTCTGAATTTGAGAGGTTTTTTTCTTGATAAGGTTGGCTCGAGGTTTATGAATTTCACTTATTCTCTCAACCAGCTCTTTCATTCATTAATTTTTGTATTATTTTCTTAATCTCAATTGCATTAATTTCTGCTCTGATCTTTATAATTTCCTCTCTTCTATGAGCTTTGGGCTTAACTTGCTCTTTTTTCCTAGAATCTTGAGGTGTAACATTAAGTTGTTTCTTTGTGCTCATTCTGTTTTCCTGATGTGACAATTCATTTCTATGCATTTCCCTCTTAGGACTACTTTCATTGCATCCCATAGGTTTTGGTGTGTTGTACCTGAATTTACATTGACTTATAGGTATTGTTTAATTTCATCTGTAACTCATTGATTGTTTAAGAGGTTGTTATTTAATTTCCATGTACTTATGCAGGTTTTGTAATTTCTGTTGCCATTAACTTTCAATTTCAGTGCACTGTGGTCAGATAATATACATGGGATAATTTCAGTCCCTTTACATTACTTAAGAATGTTCTATGGGCTAATAGATGGTCTATTTTAGATAATGTCCTGTGCACAGCTGAGAAGAATGTGTATTCTGATGTGGTTGGGTGGGAATACTCTGTAAATGTCAAAGTCCATTTGTTCACAGGTTTTATTGAGTTCTGCTATTTCTCTGCTGATTTTTTTGTCTAGTTGATCTATCTCTTTGTGACATTGGGGTATTAATGTCTCCTATTACAGTTGTGTTGCTGCTTGTTTGGTTTTTTATATCTATTAGTATTTGTGTTATATAGTTTGTGTTCTATATTTGGTGCATATACATTTGTGACTTTTAGCTTTTCTACTTGAATTATTACTGGCAAGTATGTGGTGACCTTCTTTACCTCTTTTGATCACTTTTGGTTTGAAGTTCACCTTTTCTGCAAATAGAATAGCTACCCCTGCTTTTTTGGATTCCTGTTGCATGGAATATTGTTTTCCATCCTTTGATGTTTAGTCTACAAGTTTCCTTTTGTGTCAGATGTGTTTCTCGTACACAGCATATTGTGAGATCCTGTTTCGTGGTCCATTCTGCCCACTATTTTGATGTCTTCTGTACTTGTTCCTGATGAACTGGACATTTCAGATTGCATTTTGCTTTTTTATCATTTTCACCTCTTGGTGAAATATTTAACCTCTTGGGTTAATATTTGGTCTTTTCAATCCCACTAGTCTCAGCTGTCCATTGTGTGTGTGTCTTAGGATCCTACTGTGTGGTTGATGTTTGCCCAATTGCTGGGTCCCACAATGAAGGGGAGGGGCCAGTCACCTGAATTCTTCCAGCAGGGCCTCGTGGTGGACTAGCCTAGGAGCATTGATGTAAGTCAACCTTTATCTCCTACTGTTACTATGGCTTCAGCCTGTTCCAGGCTGCTAGATCTAGCTGGCTCGAGTGTGCACCTCAGCTGGGTTCATCCTGCATCACTGGGTGTCTCATAGGCCCTTTTGATTACCTCTGGGTTAGGGGAGGCCTTGTCAGCACTCTCCTCAACCCACTGGTATTCTCTGTATGGAGGAAGACTCACACTCTTGCCAGAGTCACCAACATCCTAAGGTTCTGCAGGCGGTGGAAGGGTCACTAGTTGTCCATGGGCTGTGATTTTTGGGTGGGGAGAGGGTGTCCAATGATCCCAACAACCCCTAGGTCTGTGGAGGGAGGAGGAGGGGTGAAGCTGACTTTTCTGCCAACCCTTAGGTCCATGGAGGGAACTATTGTGTTTTAAAAACTTGTTTTCTTTCTTTTTCATCCTTAAATACTAATTTATTATATTTAAAAATTTAAGTTTATGCACAATTTAGATTTGAATAATGGTCACTTTCATTATATAGAATTTGGATTTGTACATAATGTCTTGATTTCTTTTTTCCTCCTTCCCACCCCTCCTTTCAAATCCCTTCCTGCTCTGTTTCCATTTCATTCTTCTTTTCCAATTTTTTTCTTTCCCTTCCTTTCCTGCTCCCTCCTTCCCAGTTTTTTGCTTTTGAACAGTTTCTTCCTATTTCACCATATCTATTGTAATTTTTGTTTTTATTTTTACTTTCTCTCACCAAAGAGTTAATGTGGTTTATATACATATGTGTCTCATTTATTTCATTCATGATTATGGCCTCAAGGGCCATCCATTTAGCTATAAATGTCTCAATTTTTTCCTCCTTGAATGGCTGAGCAAGTCTCCATTAGAGGGAAAAAAAACCATAGTTTTTATCCAGTTAGGGGTTGATGGGCATTTGAGTGGCTTTCAAGATTTAGCTAGTATAGTCTGTGCCACTATAAGCATGGGCGTGGTATATCTCTGTGGTGTACTGGTTTGTTCTGGGAAGATACCCAGAACGGGAATAGCTGGATCCAACTGGACCCCTCTCTAATCCTAGTGGTTTGAGTAATCTCCACACTGATTTTCACAGTGGTTCCACCAGCCTACAAAACCACTAAAGGTGGAGAAATATTCCACGTACTTCATAGTCCTAACGGCATTTGACTTTAGCTGTGACATATTTCAGCATTGTATTAATTAGCACTTATGGAATGATCAGTGATACTGAAAATTTTTTCATATATTTATTTGCCATTTGTACTTCTGGGAAATGTTCACCCATCTCAGATGCCCATTTTTGGATTGGGTCTTTTAATTTTTTTTCAGTTCTTTATATGTGCTAGATACAAGTCCCTTGTCTGAAGGACAGCTGGCAAAAATTTTTTTTCCTGTTCTATGCATTGTCTTTGCACTTTGGTGATGATTTCTTTTGCTGTGATAGTTTTTTAATATGATGAAATCACAGTTGTTGATATTTGGTGATAATTCCTTTACAACCAAGGTAAAAACCACATTGTCTTTATCTATCCATTAATGGGTATACAGGTTGCTTCCAAGACTTTGCTACCATAAATTTTGCTGGTATAAACATGGGTATGAGTGTATCAATGCATATTATGTATTTAACTCAGGAAAACATCTAGAAGGGGCAATAACTGGGTTAAGTGGAATATCAAATTTTGCAGTTTTTTTTTTTACCAATATCCATATTGATTTCTACAGTGGTTGAAGAGTTCACATTTCCACTAACCATCTATAAAGTTTTTTTTCAGCATTCATGCTAGTGTTTCTTATTTGATTTGTTGATAATGGCTATTATTTCTGGGGTAAAGTGGAACCTCAGTGTTGTTTTGTGTTTTTCTATGGCCAATATGTATTTATGTATTTACTGGCAATGTATTTTTTGGCCACTTGTACTCCTTCTGTGATACATGTATCTGTTTCACTTGTTCATTTTTTTGAATCACTCTTTTATTTTGGGGAATCAATGTTTTTGAGTTCTTTATATTTCTAGTTATGAATGGCAAAAGTTTTATTCCACTGTGCAGGTTGTCTTTTCACTCTTGGTTGTTTCTTTTGCTATGCAGAAGCTTTTTAGTTTTATACGACTCCTTTTGTTGATTAGAAGAACTATTTTGTGTGCAACCAGGGTTCTGTTCAGAAAGTCCCTGCTATGCCTGTCATTTCAATAGTTTTCCTCATTTTTATCTTTCAGGAGTTTAATTTTTTCTCTTTTAACATTAAATTCTTTGACCCATTTTGATTTTAGTTTAGTACAGAGGTCTATGTTCAATCTTTTGCACATGGATAGCCAGTATTCCTGCCAGTATTTATTAAAGACGTTGTATTTCTCACAGTGTAGATTTTTGGCTCCTTTGTCAAAGATCAAATAGTTAAATATGCTTGGTATTTTGCTCCACTGACCCTCATGCATTTTTGCTAATGCTCTGTTGTTTTCACTACAGTAGCTCTGTAATATAACTTCTAGTCTGGGACTGTGGTGCCACGTAGTTCACTTTCAGTACCCAGGATTGGTTTTGCTACTCTAGGTATCTTCTGGTTCAATATGAAATTTTAAAAAAATTTTATTTTGAAAGTAGTAAAAATACATCAGAATACAGAACAAAGCCAATAGAGACAATGCAGTGAAATTGGTACAGAACTTCACAGCAGGATACTGGGATAACAGTAATAGGTACAATAGTATATCTTGCTATCTTCA
Organism: Cavia porcellus; assembly: GCF_034190915.1. Classification (NCBI taxonomy): domain Eukaryota; kingdom Metazoa; phylum Chordata; class Mammalia; order Rodentia; family Caviidae; genus Cavia; species Cavia porcellus. The sequence continues at coordinate 20,578,802 of NW_026947506.1, forward strand.
CAACAGTTGTTCATTTAATTAGATACAGCGAAATCAAACCATAAAGAGATTATAAAACCAATTGAAAGAGAATATTGAAGAGCAAAACAATCATAACAAAACAGTAAAAGCAACTTTTGCCGTCAAACAGAAGATAAAAGGAAATCCCCCATATTGCTATATTGCATATGATCATCCTCTCAAGTGATGCTCAGACCTGTGCCCCCAGTTGCTAACGGGGGAAGTGAGGGAGAAGGATGGGATATCTGATTCTAAGTCTGTGTGTTGGCAGGCTCATAGGAGACACTGACTTGTTCTCTTCCTGGCTCCCACCAAGTGTGCTTACCAAGAAGGGAGGCGAATTACTTTCTTGTTACTGCCTAAGTTCCACCATGGCTAGATCTCAGGAGATGCTGGTTCTCCTCCTGGCTCTCCTCCTGGCTCACATCAGGGGCGCTTACCAGGAGGGCAGGCAAATTGCTTTTCTTGCTCAGCTGCCTAAGTTCCACCACACAATATGAATTTTTTGAATTGTTTCCCCCAGTTTTGTGAAGAATCCTGTTGTACTTTTGAGTATGACTGCATTAATTCTGCACATCTATTTTGAAAGCATGATCACTGTGAATATACTGATTCCATGTACCCAGAATTAGGGGATATGTTTCTATTTTCTGATGTCCTCTTTGATTTCTTTTTTCAGAGTGCTGTAATTTTCACTGTAGCTTTCTTTCACTTCCAAAGATTAATTTTTTTTTGTGTGTAACATTGCAAAGGTATATTTTTCATAACTTCTTTCTCAGCAGGATTAGTGTAAGTTTACAGGAATAATATTCAATACTATTGACTTTTGTGTTTTATAGCCAAATCTATTACTGAGTTTAGTTACTTTAAGAGTACTTTGGTGAATATTTTGAGGTCTTCTATTAATTCTTTTGGTGGACTTTTTTGGGGGGGTCTTCTATTAATTTTAAGAGTTTTTTTAGTGGAGGGCCATGTTATCTGCAAATAAGCAGAATTTGATTTCTTTCTTTCATGTACATATTCTTTTTATTTTTCTTGCATAGTTGCTCTTGCTACTGTTTCAGGTATTATGTTGAACAGCAGTGATACTGGACATGGTTGTCTTGTTCCTGATTTAGAAGGACAGATTTCAGTTTTTTGCATTTAATATGACTCTGGCAACGGGTTTGTCACAAATGGCTTATCACATTGTGATACAGCCCATCTGTATTTCTTTTTTTTTAAGGGGGAAAAGTTTATTTAGTTTGTAGAGGTTTCAGTCCATAATTAGCTGACTCCAAGGCAGGGTGGCACAGAGCAGAGGAGCAAGAATGGTGGAAAAAGCACCAACAGAGAAAGGGACAAGCCACTTTCCATTCCTTATTTTGTATCCAGTCTACCAGGATTCGGACTGTACCAATCCAGTTAGTGGACTGATCCAGCAATCATCGACCCTTAATCCTAGCACCCTGAATCTCAGCATTGCACTATGAATAAATCACACCCCGTAGATTCAGCCACCTCTGGAAAGGCTGGCCCCCATAACTGCATGAGGCTTTTGAGGGGGCATCTAGACAAAAATCACAGCATTCTATCTCTGGCCCCCCACATGCTCATACACATTTCTTTCAGCATTGCTGAAAAGTTCAAGCCCCAAGTTACCTCTGAGATTTAAGGCAAGCTTAGCTGTGAAGCCCTGTACAAATGAAAATAAACACTTGCAACATTCAATGCCACAAGGTAGATATTTCTATTCTAAAATTTACAAACAAGGGAATACAAACAAGTAAGAAATTCATCAGGGAAAACAATAAGTCCTTAGTTTCATGTGCAGCATTTGAGGTAATCTGTGGCAAGACCTAACTCCAAAGGGCTTGGATGGCTGTGCCTCTATGGTACTTGTAGTGGTTATAGGCTTCTCTCTTGGGTCAGCTCTGCTCCCTCCTTGCAGTTTTCTTCAGATGACTCATATTCCTGGCTTTTCAAAACTTCTGATGTCTCCACTGCTGCACCTTTGCCTTCATACTTACAACTTCACACACTGTCCTTTCAAAGGCTCACTTCTTGGCTGCCCAGGCCATCTTCTGAAACCTGCACCTAAAACCATTACCACATGGGTGATGCCAAATCTGCTGCTAGGTGGAGCAGTAGCCATGCTTTACCCTCTACTGTCTGTGATGCCTGGATCACTGAGCACTCTGAAAACCAGTTCTAGGTTATTTTTTTCAGTGTTTTATCATGAAAGGATGTAAAATCCTGTCTGTTTTTTTCTACATTTATTGAGATGATCAAATGATTTGTCTTTGGTTCTGTACTACATCTTTGGTTCTGTATTACATCTATTAATTCGGATATGCTCAACCATCCTTGCACCCTGATGTAAACACTTAATTCTTCACGATACATTATCCTTTTGATATTTTGTTGGATTACATTTGTCAGAATTTTGCTAATGATTTTTGCATTTATGATCATTAAAAAGATTGGCCTATAGTTCTCTTTTTAAGTTGGATCCTTGTCTATTTTGGAATAGGGGTATAATAGCTTCCAGGAATGACCTTGGAAGTGCTTCTTCCCTATCAGTTTCATTAAAAGTGCTAAGACTACCCTGAGATTTTTGTTGAATTCAGCAGCAAATCCACATGAATCAGGGCTTTTCTTAGGTGAAAAATGTTGGGAGCTGTTGAAGCTGGAAATTGATCATATGTGCAAGGATGGGGAATGGCCATTCCAAGAACAAAGGGCACCTGGGGCAAGCCTAGCCACCTGAAGCTGCTTCAGCCCACAGCACACCTAGCCCCAAGAGAATCTGAACACTGGGTTGCCAGGACAACAGTGTCACATGACATTAAGTTGCTAACATGTATCAATAAATGGCCCTACAGTGAAGGGGTAGTTCCTTTCCTCCTATCAGGAAAGAAAGCTCCCCACCTGACCCTAGTTTTCATCTCTTTATTTTTCTCATCCTCTCACAGTCCTTCACCCAAGGAACCTCAAGGGCCATGTGGTTTATGTCAGAAGAATTTTTATTACTTCTTCAGTTTTACTGCCTGTTATTGGATTATTTAGAATATTTAACTGTTCTTGGCTCAGTTTTTATAATTTATATGAATGTAAAAATCTGTTCTTCTGGGGCTGGGTATTTACCTCAGTGGCATAAGTGCCTGCCTTGCAAGCATGCTGTCATGAGTTTGATCCTCGGTATAAAAAACAAAACTATACTTCTGAATTCTTGAATTTTTTTGGCATACTTATCTGAAGTTCATGATAATGGTTTTTATTTTAGCAATATGCATTATGATTCCAACTTTTTTATTTCTAATTGCAATGATGTGGGTCTTTTTCTCCTTTTTTTCATTTTTTTTTGGATCAGATTGGCTGTCTTTGTCTACTTCTCATTTCTTTTGAAGAACCAACTTTTAGTTAATTCTTTGTATGCTTGTCGGTTTCATTGATTTCTCCTCTAACTTCCTTATAATTTTTTATAATTTCCTTCTTTGTACTTCCTTTGGGTTTAGATTGTTTTCATTTAAGATCCTGGGATACACCATTAGGTTATGTCTTTATGTTGCCTTCACCATGAAAGTATCTTATTACTCCATGAATTTTAAAAGATAGTTTTGTGGGATATGTCAGTGTAAGCTGGAACTTATTTTCTTTAGGGCCTGAAACATTTCACTCTTAGTTCTCCTGGCCTAAGAATTTTTTGTTGAGATGTTTATCATAACTCTAATGTTGATAAGTGATCTGTTGCTTTTCTTTAACTGTTATTAAGAGTGTGTTCTCTTATTGGACTTCTGGGATTTTTACTATGATGTGTTGTGGAGAAGTACCTTTTCTGATTTTGGCTGTTTGGGTTCTATATGCCTTGGTTATCCATATGTTAAATTCACTTGCCCTATTTGGAAAGTGTTGTGCTACTAGTCCAGTAAACAGTTTTTTTTTTTTTTTTTTTTAACCAGGGATCGAACTCATGACCTTGAGCTTGCCAGGCAGGCGCTTATGCTACTGAGCTAAATCCCTGGCTCAGTCAACAGCCTTTTCATGTCACTGGTGCTGTCTTCTGACTTTTGACTAATTCCAATTAACTTTACTCATTTGTATTTCCTATTCAGTGTTGGGTCCTATTTTTTGGGGGGGGGTCCTATTTTTAATGTCCTTTTTTTAAGGTATTACTCATTAACTAGTTATTGATAGTCCTGTTGTCTTCTAGTTCTGACAGTCTCTCTTCATACTAATCACTTGTGTTGCCCCTACTGTCAACAGAATTTTTAATCTGAATTTCTCTTTGGAGCCCTTTTCTATGCTTTTCATGTACATTTTCCAGCATTTGGATTAGTTCTTCTTCTTGTCAGTGTTGCTAATGATTTTAGACTTGCTGATGGTTTTGTGTAACTTGTCCATTGTATAACTGCTTATATCTCCTTGGGCTTGCCAAATGCCTTACTGATATGTTTTGTTATCTTCTCTAATATCAATTCAGATAGTTTTGGTGTGTGGCTTTTGGTTTCCTTCCCTCAGAAAGCTCATGGGTCTGCTCTTAGGGAATTAGAAATTTCTGGAGTCATTTTGTTGACTCATTTTTTTCATGTTTTTTATTTTTTGTTTGTTTGCTTTTCTGTGCTGAGGCCTATGGGTTACCTTTAATGGGAAGCTTTGTTTCTGGTATGGGGACCTCTTTAGTTAATATCTACTCCTGAGTAGTGCCCTGTAGGCATTGCTAAATACTGACCATTGTCCTGGGAGTTTAACTACCTCGGTGTCCTTTAGGTGCGAGTTTGCAGCATAATTGGCCCAGTACAGAGTTTTCTATGAATGGGCCACAGTATTGTTAATGACTCCAAAGTAATCCAGATATTGTCATTTGAAGAAAACCAATTAATAGTAACAGTTATGCCACTCTGGATACATCAATAAAGTCAGCATCAATTATAGTATGAAATATAAACTGAATATTTACAAACTCTAAGGACCAATGATACTACCCTTGTCCATAGAAATCTGTAATTATAGTATGAACACTAAAACAAACCAAATATCAGCCTACAATTGACCTAGAGTATATATCTACTACATGGAATAACTTTATTAACAATAGCACAGTATTCAACAGCAACAATGTAAAGTTAGGTATCCCTACTAAAACAAACCAAATATTAGCCTACAATTGACCTAGAGTATGTATCTACTAAATGGAGTAACTTTATTAACAATAGCACAGTATTAAACAGCAACAGTTTAAAGTTAGGTATCTTAGAGATTCATAGTTTAGTAGTTGTACTAGTAAAGGCATAGGGTTGGGGTCAGAGAATGAAAAAACAAAAAATTTGAAAAATTAATCAGTGGGGTTATAAGAAAGAGGAGACAAAAGATAAGTAGTTTTATTGAGCAGTAAAAGGAAATTAATAGTAATACAAGTTAATAGTTGCTGAAAAGAACACCCAAGACAAAGATTGAAAAGTTAAACAGAGAATAAATGCAGGAGATAAAAAATAAGGAAGCAAAAACAGATGAAGGGAAACAAAAAAAGGAGAGAAAAGAATGTAAAAGAGAAAAAACTCTAAAGCCTCCAAAACCCAATGAAGGAAAGCTAAAAATAATACAAAATAGAAAAGCCAAAAAACCCAGATTGAGTCAAAGAATAAAATTCCTATGTTATTGACACGTAGTTTCTTTCCTAAATTTGCAATCTTGGGATCATCCAGCCAGTTACAATTTTCAATGCCTTGCATTAGCACCTATGGGTTTCTGAGGTGCCTCCCCTGCATTAGAGGGCCTTTCTGTATCTTTACCGTTGGATTGTGGTTCATGGTCAAGGCAAGGCATATCCTTGCTTTCATTGGTAGGTGGGGAATATGGTTAGTCCTGTTTTCTATGCTGGATGTAGGCCACAGGGCAGGTGTATATGTGGGGTGTTGAATTTAAAGGGTCCTCAGCTATGTGTTCCAGTTGTTCCCTTATCTTCCTGGTATTGTCCTGGTCCAGGATCAGCCTGGCTGGTTATTCCTTGCCTCTGCTGCTCTGTGTTGTGCTCTTTTAGGAGAAGGGTGCTGCATGATCAGTATGTTCTGCTTACTGCCTAGGAATGGGCATGCTGCTCCAGCATGGGTCAGGTCAGTCACACAGGGGTGAGGAGCTCGTCCTCTGATGTTCTGTTCACTCCCCTAGGATTAGGAAAAAGTCACTCCTTTTTCTTTGCAAATGTATGCCTGCTCACACAGGGGCAGGAGCCACTCCTCCAGCGTGGGTTTGCTCTATCCCCTGAAGGTGTGTGTTGCTTCTCTGGAACAAGTCTGCTCTGTAATAACCTTTTAAAAGGTTATTAAAATATACATTTGTTTTGATCATGCCTCATATACAGGGAAAAAGAAATCAAAATATTTAAATCTTCAAAAGACAAATTACATTTGCATTAAATTGCTTGTTCTAACATTTTACCACGAGTAAAGCTTGAATCTGCCAAAAGGCTTTTGGGACTCCTCTTTACACACACATTTAGTTATCCTGCAGCACGCTCAGTTACTAGTTACTCTGTCCTCCACAGATGCATTTGTCTGAGAAGTGTTTGTGCTCTTGTGTATGCACATGCACTGGGTCTGAGTAGCTGAGCGAGGTCTACGAATCATGACCTGAAATTTTTGACTTACCTAGAGGTAAACATCTATGCATGTTGACTATGTGTACTGATAACTTGAAAAATGTAAAGAAATAGAGATGTTGGGGGTTAGCAGTGTATTATCTTTTCTATGCACTCAATAATACCTGAAAGCCTTGAAAGCTGGTCATCTTTCAATTCTCTTTTTTTTTCAAAAATTTTTTTTTATTTAAAGAGAAAAACAAAACTAAACGAAGCAAAAACAGTGAAAGGCTAGAAGTAATACAGAATTTCAAGAGAAAAAATATACAGTAAGAATCTACCAGTTAATAGATCACATATTGTCATCTCAGAAACAGTTGTCCAGATTACAAAATTAAAGCATACAAAGTGGACATTAATACAGTGAGACTGCAGTCTCAATTCTCTTTTTATTGAGTACCTGGTTAGCTCTTACTTGAATTCATTGAGCAATTCCAGTAATTCCTCAATAAAGCTCGCTTTGCCTCAAATACACTGATCCAGTTACTACTTATCACCTACCTTTTAATAAGATGATTCCTTCCATTTTAGTTCAGTTAAATAATATATCCCAGAAAGTAATTGTGTACTATAATCTTTGGGCACTATACTGAAACAATACTTAAACACAGCACAGGCAATGTATGTTTCATTAGGGACTTGTATGAAGAACTTTTGAAAGCTAGAAAAGGAAAAGATTAAGCTTCATTACCACAAACATGTAGATTTAAGTCCCCTCCTGTCATTTAGCACCTGTCTATTCTGTTGAAAAGTGAAGATGTAAATACTTAAAGTGGTAGTATTTGTAGAGGTAACAAGGTATAGGTGATAAAAATGATGCCTGTACCTTAAGGTGCTTTTCCCTCTGGCAGCCTGAAGGGTCCTAGTGTCACTGATAGCTATTACTCCTCTCCTTCAAAGCCACATATATGACCCCAGGTATATGACAGTATTTTCTGGCTGCCTCTGTAGTTGGCAGAATAGGTGATCGGCTTCAACACTGATAACTACTAATTTCTTCCCTGTAACAGCCCTCTTGACTGTTGCTTCTAACTCTCTGGGGGAGTGGTAGAAGCTCTGTCCTTACAAGCAAAGATTGAGCAGGGACTAAGCACAGGTGAAATCCCCAAATCCCCCAACCAGATTGGCATGAGGGCATGCCACGAGAGCATGATTGCCTCTCTATGCCAACTCACAAGGATGCTCTGGGACAGAGGCAGTTGCCATTGCAGCCCCAGTATTTTCTCAGAAAGGCTGGGGCTGCTCGTGAAGCAGCTAGTTCTGCAAAGTTGAGCTGAACTCTCACTATGACAGCTGTGGATGTCCTTAATCCCAAAACTACTCTGGGAGATACATGTTTTGGCCACAGTGGGATTAAAACCTGCATCCATTCCAGATGACTCTTCCCAGGAGCTACTCATGATGACAATTACAAAGCAAAGGACTAAAGAAATGATGACTTGGCCGTGGGATGCAGGAATATCTCTCCTGGGCTGAAGTCGGTGTCAAAACGCTGATGATTGGCCCCAGATTCATGCTGATAGAGTTGGATGAATCAGTATCATGTTTCTCTGAATTCAAGTGGGTTCCAAACTGAAATCTGGGACTAATGCACATAAACTGCAAAACCTACAGGAGATCTGAATCTCTAGCTACAGCACCATCAGAGAAATACAAGATTTCACTTTCAATGCAGTTTTCTTATTTTCCAGCCTCTGATGTCGGAGAAGGAATACCGGATAAAATAGAAGAGCTGTTTAGCAAATCAATCAGAACCTTATTATGCACATATATCACTGTAGTTACCTTGCTGCTGTCAATGTGTGTGCCCCCCATTCCTGAATTTAAGCGCTGGAAAATTAACGTTGTATTCAGCACTAGCCTTTGGTAGATGATAAGCTCCTAGAGGTCTGCTGTCAGGAATGGGACTGGGCTCTTACAGAAGAAGCCTGAGGGAGCTTTTCTGCTTTTCCACCTTGTGAAGTCGCATGGGCAGAAGGCTCTATGCGGAAAGGGCCACAGTACACACTGATCATGGACTTCCCAGCCTGCAGAACTGTCAGCGACAGAGTTTGAAGTTTACAAATTACTTCCTCTAAGGTATGATGTTATGTAAGTCCAATTGGACTAAGATAAGACATTTCCTTCTCCAGTTTTCTGATATCTCCAGCTCTAAATATTTTAAGTAAAAATGTTTCAATAACCTGAATTCCTTGATAAAGCAGTGTGTGTCCTCTCATAATTTAATTTCTCATTACTCAAGTAACTTTTTTCATTGTAATCAAAGTTGTGTGGTTCAATATTGAAGGGGTAAAAAAAAGATCTTATCATCATGAAATTCATTTATGTTTTTAAAAAAAAGAGTGATAAGGGATGTGGGTATAGCCCAGTGGCAGGTCACTTGTCTAGTTTGTGGCTCCCTCTTGCAAAAAAACAAAAAAATAGAGTAAGTTTTAGAATTACAGTTTGTATTCGTAATATGGACAATAATGGTGGAAAGCAGTAAAATTAAACTCCAAACTGGAATCCAATGAAAAAGAAGCAAACAAGTAAAATTTCAAGATTGGTAACAAGGTATACTTGCCCTGAATTTCAAACAAAAATGTGAGCATTATTTTGTGAAGCTAAATATTTTCACCCCCTATATATAGGAAATCCTAAAATTACTAAAAAGAAACAGTATTCTAACTATGGCAAAAAGAACGTATGTCAGGAGTCACACAATAGTGGTTCATCTGTTAGGAAGAAACTCTTACCTCACCGGTTTGACACTTTGGGCTTCTGCCCGCAGAAGCGCGTGCCCCAATGGGCTGGAGGGCGTGGACAACGAGCCGAGCCCGGGCGTGGGCGATACTTTTGCTGAGGAAGTGCTGCTTAGGACTCGGAAATGAATTGTAGTGCTTACTTCTCTTTCCTGGAGTCCACCAGGCAGCTTCTACAGCGACGCTCAACACAGCGGCAATTAGCTTCCAGCCGAGGCCCACTCGAAAACGTCTGTTTTCCGTGCCTTCTCGCGCTGGACAGCAACTCCCAGGCCACCCCGCAGCACAGCCCCCTGAGCGGCGCTAGACTGCAACTCCCAGGCGGCAACGCGGCACAGCACCTCCAGCGGCGCTGGACTGCAACTCCCAGGCGTCCCTGCGGCACAGCTACCTCAGCGGCGCAGGACTGCAACTCCCAGACTGTCCTGGGGCGCAGGTACTTCACCAGCGGTGGACTACAAGTCCCTGTAGTTCCCGCGGCGCCAAATCTGCGTTGCGCAGTGGCGCCCGTAGTTGGTCACCAAGACAACCGGGCAAAGATTGGTGAGGGTTAGGAGGCGGGCAGTGTCCCTGTAGCAGCAGTTCGTTTAGAGCTTCACCGGCTCTCCGCGTTCTCGGTTTGTTTTTCTGTGAGATAGGCAGTGCTCGCCCGGTGCCCCTGCAGCCTCCGCAGGTGACCACGGCGGCGGCGGCTTCGCGCCTGCTGTGCCGCGCCACACTGCTTCGAGCGGGAGAAGGGACGGGTGGGAGGCTGAAGGGACCTTGTCTTTGTACCAGCTGACGCTATCTGGTCCACCCGGTTTCAGTCGTTGTTTCCAAGGGCGTCTGAGGAGAGGGTCGGCGGGAAGGCGAGGCGGAGTCCGCTGCACTCGAGTCAGGTAAGAAGCGACGAGGCAGGAAACTTCGGGACCTCGCTCCTTTATCTGCTGTGCATGAGGACGCGTTCTCTGATGCGTGGCATGGTCTGGGGAACGCCTGTGTGGGCTGCTAAGGGGGGCGGGAATGTTTGCATCAAAACAAGAAAGCCGGGATTCTGTGAGCATCTCGGGACAGGGCGCGGTTTACGCGTTGGATTGCGGACACGGCGCGGTACCCGAGCACCCGCAGGCCACTTTTCAACAGGTCTCAGAGCCAGCCAAGCGTTCTCAACCGTTTACTGCCGGGGAGGCCGCAGTGAGATCCTAATGCTTCCCGCAGTAGGATTACTTGCTCCCATTCTCTCTTTTGCAGACCACAGCAGTCTACATGAACTAAGCTGATTTTATCAACACCTCCTCCCCATCAAGTTTTGCAGTACATCTGGAGTGCCTGGAGAAGTTTATAGATTTCTTCGGTATCTTTTACTTTAAATATGAAATCGTGTCTTACACGTACACACATCTTGTATGTACACACACAGAGACAACTTGAAAGATATGAAGAGAAAACTGGGTTTTAATTAAAGTCTGCCAGCATTCAGAACGAGAGCAAGAATGAGCGAGAGACTAATGTATTTGCAGTGTGTAAGCAGGATGATTGATTGCTGTGTTTCTATGATAAAGAGTGGAAGATATGAGAGATTTTGTTTTGAAAATAATTTACAAGTTATTTTTGAGAGTTTAAGGGATTTTTAAATTACATGTAATTGGTGTGCTATATTTACGGCTTACATATATGTTTGTGTTACACTTTTTTTTCCCTTGTGGTACTAAGGATTGAAAGTACAGCCTTGTGCATGTCAGGTAAGTACACTGCCACTGAGCTATGACCCCAGCCCTTTTATTTAATCTGGAGACAGGGTTGCCCAGGATTTCTTTTAAGTCGAGATCTTCCTGCCTCATCCCAAGTAGCTATGATCAGCATATGCAACTTCTTGATTGAAATACTTGTTGCAAGGGAAAAAAAAGTCCAACGGACATAGTATACAGTTTTTCAGGTGGTTAGCAAGTTTCATCTCTCAGAACACTTTCTGTTATATTCAGTATGTGTATGTATCTATTTTTGGTGTTGGGATTTTCTTTTTTTCTTGTTTTTAGTACCAAGGATTGATCCCAGGGGTGCTTTACCATTGGGGTACATCCCTACCCCTTTTTACATTTTATTTTGGGCCGATGTGGTGGTGCACACCTGTAATCTCAGCACTTAGGTGGCTGAGGTAGGAGGATTGCAGGTTCAGTGCCAGTCTGTGGTGCATAGCAAGTCCAAGGCCAGCCTGAGCTATGTAGGTTAGAGTTTGTCTCAACAGTAAAACAAACCAAACCAAAATACAGAAACAAAAAATTGCCTCAGATTATTTTGAGTTGAGATCTCTCTTAAATTGTCCAGGCTGGAATCAAATTGATAGTCTTTCTTTGTCAGGTCTTGGGGGTTTAAACATGACATCAAGAACCTTGTGTTGCATCTGGGCTGGGGTGAGCACTGCCAGGATGAGCTAACTGGGATTGTAAACTCAGCACTACTAATGAATGAAAGGAATGGAGTTGAAGAAGGGAAGACACTATAATTTGTAAGGAGAAAAAAGTATGACAGCTGCCCCAAAGAGAAGGCAGGAGTTGCAGAAACAGATCCTCTCCAGGCCTTTGACCTTGGCTCATTTTATCAAATGGTGGATGGGTGCCTCGAACATCACAATCTGATTGGCTGTCTGGGCTGTCTTCCTGTGGACCCCAGGTCACAAGACCTACTAGGTATCCCTGTCCCTGTGTACATTTCTTTTTCTGGGCTTTGATTTCCTCCTGCCGTTAAAGTTGGTGATTAAGTAAGGAGATGTGTATAGTGACCTTAGAGTGGGGGGAAAAAGATGTATATTAAAAATGCTTAGTGTGTGTATTTTTATATACTAAATCAAGAGTTTTCTTTTTAGTCAGGTGGTCCCCTTGCCTCCTTTGCATTGTATTGGAGATGGAATTAGGGGAGTTATCTGATTTTCATGCTTCTGGTTTCCTCTGTGCTTTGTCTATCAGCTCTTCTTCTGGTAAATTCTTAAGTTACTTGCACTACTTGGTGCTTTTTTAGGCCTCATTTTTCTCTTTTTTCTCTATCTTTGTATTTTTAATCTTTCAAATCCAACAGCAGAGGCAAAAGTTGGTTTTAGGAAGGTTTTCCGTTAATTTCTTTAAATTAACTCTGATGAGATCCTTATTCTATTCTTTCCCTACCTCCTGACCCCTTTTTTCCTACTTGTATACATACTCTACTGCTGAGCTCTGCTGTAACAAAATCCTCGCCAGTTTCTTTGCCCAGGTGACAGTTCTTGTTCCAGTTCTGGTTGCTTCTTTTTCTTAGAAACGGCTGGTCACTGTGATGCATTTTGTGTGCACCAATCCCCAGTCGACAAGCCATTCTGCCTCTGTACTTTCTGCTTGTTTATCCCATAAAAGCCCTAGACCACCAGGGATCAGGGCCTAATGTCTTGGGAATGATCCCAGTCAGTGCCCATTGCATAAAATAAATCTGCCTCCAAATCCTGGGTGTCATTTTGGTGTTTTTGTCTGTCAGAGACACTACTCCCAGCCCTTGAACAGTTTTTGAAGATTATTGAAACACACGAAATTATAAATCATTCTTGCCAATTAATAGCATTTTCATTAAAGCTTCCTGTCAGAGGATAGGTGTATTTCAGAGGTAAAGTCCTGTGTGAGCCCTAGGTTCAACACCCAGGACCGTACATACCCACAAATACTGCTGCCAGCCTTTTACAGCTCCCATTTAAATTTGTAGTCTAGAAGGCCAAATTGGCACCTGTAATTTTGTTTTGCTCGGAGCCTAGGTTGTGGGTTCAAATCTGTAGCCACCACCACCATCACATAACTGCTGCCAGGTTTCCACTGCCATTTACCTCACATTGACTACTTGCTATGTATGGGGTAAGCAGTTGTGTGTATTAGATCATTTCATTCTCACAGCCAGCACAGTTGGGAGACAGGATGAAGGGTCATCTAAGGTCGGGGCTGGAAGGTGGGGTTCAGGCATGAGTCCAGGGCCATCTGACGTGGCTGCTTTGCTCTTTTGCTGTTGTGTTTGTTATTGAGACTCCCTCTCCTCCCCAGCACTGAGTCCTTGCTAGTCTGCTTTTGAAAGCAGTATCCTTCTAATTGCATGCATGTGCCATCTTTCTTGGGGTGGAAGACCTGATTCCTATTTTCTGAGATTTGATGTGACACCAGGATAATATGGACAAAGCCGAGCTCCGAGTATAAACAACAGTATCTGGGTCTGTTCCTCCTCATTACAGTCTGTCTTCAACCTCTACCTTTCTCGCGCAGCTTTTTTTGAGTTTATCTTTGCAATTGCTGATCTTTTATGTTCCTTCTGTAGTGTAAGACTAGGCCAGTAAGGCATTAAAATAACCTGCCTCTTTGAGGGAGCCTGAATCTAAGGCATGTTGGTAACATCTATGTAGATAAGTTTAAAAACTAGAAAGAAGCCTGGTATGGGAGCTCATTCCTATAATCTCAGCTATTCTAAAGGCTGAGGCAGGAGGGTCTAAAGTTCAAGCCCAGCCTGAGCCAACTTAGTGATATTGTCTTAAAAGTATATGTGTGGGAAATGGGGTATAACTGAGCGGTACAGTGCCTACCTGGCAGACACAGGCCCTGGATTATGGGCAGAGCCACCTACAGCACTACAACCACAGCAAACAACCACAAAGAAGGTGTCAAGTGACAGGAAGAGAATGTCTGGAGCTTTTAAGGGATAAAGAGATTATCTCCTTTGTCTTAGGTATTTTTTGCAGAGACAAAATACCTGGTGCCCCAAATTAAGGAAGAAAAGTTAGCTCACAGTTTGTGGATTCAGTCCACAATCAGTTGGCTCTGAGGCAGAGTGGTGTGGCAGAGGGGCAATAGTTCATGGTGGCAGAAGACAGCAAAAACAAGAGCACAAAGGGAAGAGCAAGACAGCAAGCTTCTTTGTCTCTCATATTGCCTGCCACAGGATAGGTATAGCACTCACACCCATAATCCTAGAATTGGACCATGAATTAATCACAAACTCTAAAAGCCTGTCCCCTTGACCTATGTGAGGCTTTGGGGTGATACCTGGACACAAGTGACAAACCCTGTTTTTTTCCTAAAGGCTCAGAAACTAAATTTTTCCTTACTTATATGTAGGTGCCTGTTAACACCCTCCAGTTTTTACTTTCTCGTCATCCTCTAATGTCATCAAATGTGTGAGCGCCTCCTCTGTAGTCTGAACAACGCCAGGCAACAACAGAGGTAGCAGTGAGCCAGACACGGCATTTTGTATGAGTTTGTGGAGGAGCCACCTAGGTTTAGCTACTGTACCCACTACTAATTGATTTGGATTTCTGGGCAGATTTCGTAAGCTCTGTATATTCAGGGATACCTGAAGGATAGGACTCACGATTCACTTTGTAGCTGTTAGGAAGATTAACATAGGATACTTACAAAGCATTTACAAACTGCCCCACATTTAGTAAGTGATCCGTAAATATTAGCTGTTATTTTCCTTTACATGAAAAGAGATAGTAGGGGCTAGGGATTTAGCTCAGTGGCATAAGCACCTGCCTTGTAAGTGCATGGAAAAAGAGAGTCTGACACCCTGGTATTCATGGAACTACAGACTGGTGTCTCTGGCTCTTTTTTTGGTGTGAATTTCCCTCTTCCATCTTGCCTTTTTTTGATTTTAGTAACAAGAGGAAACCAATGCTTTTTGAGTTCTGTCCCTGTAATATACCAGTTTCCATGTCAGTTATTTGATTTCCTTATTCTCACTGGATCTTTTCAACCACCTGTAACTGCTGCAGTTCAGATTGAAAGGAAGTTTGGTATTTTTGCTAAGGATTGTGCACTCAGTAGTGCTGGTAGATTTTAAACTATGGTCCTTGAAAGAATATTTAAAAAAATTTTTTATTCAGTTCTTTCCTTAAATGTCTCAGATGATAGCATTAGCCAAACATAAATGTATAAATTCATCCCAATTTACCAGTGGTATTGAAAAATCTCTGGTTCGTGTTTCTATTCATTTGGATTTGAGTTTTCACACATGTGTACAAAAAATTAAAAAAAAAACCCTAATACAGAAATATCAATCTCAAAGGTATTTAAATCTACTCTGGTATTACTTGAGATAATTAATTCATGGTATGAAGTGGATTTTTATTAAGAATGAACTCTTTCTTTTTAGAGTGAAGGGACATGTCCTTGTTTAAAGCTCGTGACTGGTGGTCCACTCTTCTGGGAGAAAAGGAAGAATTTGATCAGGGCTGTCTGTGTTTGGCCGATGTTGACAACAGTGGAAGTGGGCAAGGTAAGCAGCTTCTGCCATGCAGTTTGTTCTTGGTGCTGTGGGTTGAACCAGGCCTCACACACTCGGTTGCTGAGCTCCACGCTGCTGAGCTGTGTCCCAGCATCAAGACTGCATCTAGGAGCAAAGCTTTAGCAAATAAAAATAATGAACCTTATTAAATATGTACTTTATGGGACATAGTTAAGTTGTCTTAATTACAGCATTCATTCATTCATTCATTCATTCATTGAAGTCAGGGTCTCATTATGTAGTCCAGGCTGGTGTCAAATTTGCTGTGTAGCCCAGGCTGGACTGGAGCTGCCTCAGCCCCATGTCCTGGGATTATGAGTGTTCCCCACCATGCCCAATTTAGAAATTACTTACAAGAAAAATAATATCCCTTTTAAATTGGATATGAAAACTATTAATAGCAGAAATGATGCTCGCTGTGTATGTTAGTAGAAGACAATCGTCAAATCATTGCTGTCCTTATTATAATACTGAAGCCATTTCCTGTTCTTATATTATTTATTCCTCTTTACATCTTAGTATGTTTTAAGTTATAGATCACTGACATGAAATTTGTATGGGAAGTCCCCAACTTAGGAACATACAAGTTGTGAACTTTTATAGGTATACTGTATAATACTCACTTTTTTGGCTTACAAACAAATCTTGTTTACAAACAATTCTCTAGGAACAGAACTCTTTCGTGAGCCAGAGACTTAAATCATTTATAGTCATGAACTTTTGTTTTGTAATCCACATAATCATTGGCTTGTTAGAAAGGAAGCTTCTTATGTCGTTTCTTTTGTTCAGTGTTATGAGTATTGTCCGCTTTTCTTTATTCTGTTTCTCTTTACCATAATTAAAACAGTAGGATCTGTGGAAAAAGTGAAGAGAAAAATTATGCTGACAAAGAAGAGCCATTGGTCCTAAATGACATTTTGTTCTATGTCAGTTATTTCTGAGGAAAATCGGAGTCCTGCCTCATGTGGTAGCATGTGGGAGGGCCTCTGTTCCGAGGGCGTCCTTGGAGGATCATCCAGCTGCCTCTGCACTGCTGCTGAGGCTGTGGTTTGCATAGTGGCCACTTAAGAGTCACACCACAGAAGTGCCTGCCAGAGAGGACACCTGACACCCACTGCTGCCCAGATTGTCGTAGCTCACCTTGGTAATACACTGCACTTACTGATTGTGTGAATAACACACTTAGCTATTTCCGTGAGTGCTCCTTACTGGGTGCCACTTGTGGGTTACCAGTTGCAGAGCTATTGCCTCCCAACTTCTAGTTTGTGACCAGCTGTGAGCAGCTTCCTTTTTTCCAAGAAGTATATAAAAACATTGTTTCTTGTGTGTGTGCCACATAGATAAAAGCTTTTATTATTATTTCCCAGTATCCTGGAGTAATTTTCATATATGAAGATTGTCTATTCCTGACAAAGGAGATCTTACAAGATTGTATTCTCTGCAAGGGTCAGTTACCTAAATTTTGAGAATTAGTTAATTCTTTCACACTTTTCTTTTCTTTTTTTGTTCAGTTTTTTTGAGCCAGGGTCTTGATATATAGTTCAGGCCAGCCTTGAACTCACTATGTAGCCTAGCCTGGGTCTGGGTCTGGGTCTCATGGTGATCTTCCTCCCAGCCTCCTGAGTGCTAGGATTACATCTGGCTGTGTTTTGAGAATTTCTAGAGTTGAGTGATGGTATTCTAAAGTTTGGGGATTATTATTATTGCTCTTATGGCATGGAAAGTTAATAAGAGCAGGTTTTAGATGTGTTCTGTTTGAGACAGAAACCTCTAGTATACAGAATAGAGGTAGGGATTTGGAACTGAGGTCTGTGCTGTTCGTATTTGAAGCCTGAGAACAGATGAAAGTGTACAGGGAGAGAAGTCGGAATAAGAGTAAGGGAAGCATAGGACTGTGCCCAGAGCATGGAGACATGGCAGAGGAGGTGTGGAGACACTGGCAATAAGTGATTCTGAACAGGCTGGCACAGGCAGGTAGGCCAGTTGGGCTGATGCCTGGAAGGCGAGGCTTAATGACAAGAGGACTGACAAGTGTCCCTGCCATTTAGTAGCAAGTAGTTCATTGCCATATCCACTAAGAGCAGGTGAGTGGTTACTATGGTAACAAGACCTAGATTTGCAGAGAATGAGATTGAGTGGGAGATAGGGAGACCAAGAATCTAAAGAAATTTAGCTATGGCAGGGTGATGACTTGGGGACAGTGTAGAGTCAGTGTGTAGGACAGAGGCTATGGCTATGACTGCCAAGCAAGCGTCCTGGGAAGACAGTTAGTGAGGGGATCAGATGTGCAGGTGGAAGGGTTAACTGACCTTAAACAGGTAGGAACTTCTTTTTCACGTGACAGAAAGCAAGAAGGTAAGAATGAATGCAGAAGGAGAGAGTGCAGATATCTTGATTAATTTTAACTCTCTATTATCCGTTAGACTTTACTATTGGCAAATTTAGTTAAGTAAAGGTGGGCTAGGAATCACCACAACTGCCTATTTAAGTTTTTGATACTGAATTTTGGAAGGTATCCGAAATCTGACAGGTGAGTGATACTGATTTTGATATTCTCCTTGGTGGGAAACAGTTCTGTTTAGCTCTCCCAGTATCATATTCCTTAAATATACAAATTTGGGAACCACATAAGTGCTCTATACTCTCAGAATGAAAAAAGAAAAAAATACATTTGGTTTGTTCTCTCACTGAGTGAACTGTGCTAAAAAATTTATGTATTAAAGGACAGGAAAAGAATTCACATATGACTAGGCTTCCATAATTGGCAGTAAGAGTGTTTCTAGAGTCTAGAATTAGTACCTAAAAGCCCGATATTTAGCATTATTACAAAGCTTGGGCATTTCCTTTCCTGAATCTTCCTCCTTGTCCACTAGGCATGTGTGGTGTGACCGGGAGACTGTGCACACCTGGTTCCAAGTCTATACACTGGAGTACTTTCAGGAATAGGCAGAAGCCAGGACTGTGTGGTCTGGCTGCTGAAATTAATCTTTGTCACTGACACAAAATATTTGCAGTTATAGACCTCAGTGAGATAGACACATGGGTGTGCTTTCTTACAAGTGAATATTCTTCAGAAAAAAACATTAATGGCTTTTTAGTGGCTTCTTAGTCCTTTAATTTGGGGAATTACATGTTAGTTAATTAACCATTGGTTGAACTCTGTGGTTAGACTGTTCCTGTCATCTAGTTCCTGTAATAGTCCCTCTGATTGTTTAAAGTATAATATATACATACTGTGCTTATTACTGCGTGGCTGTGGCTATCTTGACTTTCTCTTGTTTCTGATGGAAGGGCTGTACTCAAGCCAAATCTTGGTGATGTAGTGAGTTACGGTGGGGTATAGGGAGTGACAGGATATGGAGAAGTTGAGGATGGGTGGGGGGTGCTTAAGAAAAACTTGATGGCTTAAGTCTCCTTCAAGTTTTCTAGAGTCTTTTGGTTGTTTGAGACAAGGTCTTACTCTGTAGTTCAGGCTGGCCTTGAGCCTTGTGTGTGGTCTAGGCTAGCCTTGAATTTGTGATCCTCTTGACTCTGTCTTCGGAGTGCTGGGATTACAGGTGCATGCCAATGTGTGGCTGTTTTCTAGATTCTCTTAGTAACTCCATTATAACAGTATAAGTACAATTGTACTCTTTCTGATCAGTGTCATTATTTTTACTTAAAAGCCTGGAGAGATTTGTTAAGTAACAGGGCATGGTAGTGACCCCTCAGAATCCTTTCTACTACAGTATTTTTGTCAGTCACAACCAGTTGTGGAGGTGATAATTTATGTTGAAATCAGTTTAAAACCTATACTAGTGCTTCAATAAAATGTTTTGCTTTGATTGAGATAAATTATGACTAATGTGAAAGTAAGGCTTGAATACACTTCAGTATTGGCAATGTGAAGCGTTTTTGTTTGGGACTGAATGAATGTAGGGTCTCCTTCCTTCTTGGCAAGCTCTTACCACTGAGCCACCCCCCTTCCTCGCCCTAAAGCTGCTTTTCAAAAGCTGTTCTCAAAAAAAAAAAAAAAAAAAAGAAAGAAAGAAAGAAAACAAAAGAAAAAAAAAAAAAAGCACCTGCCTGGCAAGCATGAGGCTGTGAGTTTGATCCCGGGTACCAAAAAGAAAAAGCTGTTGTCCTTCAAATACTTTCACTTTAATTGCATTTTCAGTTGGCAGAGCGGCCTTTGGATATGAAGCATTCTTTTACTAGATTTCTTTTACATATCAGAAGGTTTATTCCTAAAGATAGTTGCTAATACTTTTTTTTTCTGTATTTTTTTTTTTTAAAAAACCTCTCTACAGACAAGATTATTGTGGGCAGTTTTATGGGCTACCTTAGAATCTTCAACCCCCATCCTGTGAAAACGGGAGATGGAGCTCAGGCTGAAGATCTGCTTTTAGAAGTGCATCTGCGAGACCCGATTCTTCAGGTGGAAGTAGGAAAGTTTGTGTCGTAAGTACCACCCAGGAATCCTGGCATGCGCAGGGTGCCAGGGCCTTACGTGTCACTTTCGTGGATTCTTCGAACAACAATTGTATGTATCCTGGAAATTGTCCTGCAGGTTCATGTGCTGAGCACTTTTTATGCAGAAACCTCTACATTTATGATAGAATAGTTTAAAACCTTTTCATAGTAACAGGTACCTGACAGACTAGAGTCTTAAAGGAAGTTAATAATTTCTTAAAATAGCCAAATAAAGAAATAGGAAGCATTTACTTATTTAAAAAGCAAATTGTCCAATTGATGTGTCTATTTAAGTGATTAGCCATAATGTCAGATAACTGTTACTTTTTGGCTTATAACTTTGAAGTTTTAAAATGATTTACATGTGTGCGGTCCTATCTTGAATGAAGTCAGCTTAGTCCACAAAGTAAGTTCTCTCTATATAAGAAATTTGTTTCAAAGTACTTTATTGTTAAACCGAATTTATTTTAGAAAATTATTAGTTTGCACTTTGCATAATATATCTGATTTTTATTTCCTGTGGTATTGCTGATTTTATCTTATTTTCATATATGAATTCTTAAAATTAAGCCCTTTTTCTCAGTCTTTTGGTTTATTTCTTCTTTTTTGAACCCACTATGCCCTCTTAAATCCACTTAGTACCCTGAATTCTGGATTTGGCTCACTCCATTTGCCCATCATAATTGGTTGCCCTCAGGTGCCGTGTGTTTGGGGTTCTGACTCCTGTTTGGAAAGCAGCCAAGTCCTGTGCATTCTCTGTCCTGTAGTGACAGTTTTGTCTTGCTGAGAACTTATGGTGGGGGTGCCTTAACCAGAGCATGCTGTAAGGCTCTTATACGCAAGGACGGGCTGGACCTGGAGTTGTATGATGTATAAGGCGCTCTCACACTGTGACAGCGTACCTGGGTATAACTTAAATGAGACAGATTTACTGTGGTTCATGGTTGCAGAGTTTTCAGTGTGTGCTCAGCAGGCTCTGTGGCTTTTGGGGCTGTGGTGAGGCGGAATTGTAGTGGAGGATGCATCTAATATCATGGCAGCCAGAAAACAGTGAAAAGCGAGAGGAAAGGGTCAGGGACCAGATACCATCCTCAGGGTCGCACTGCCTAATGTGTGGCCTTCGTTTAGGCCTCCTCCTCAGTTCCCTTCACTTCCCACTGGCTCCATCAGCTTGTGACTCCAGCAGTGGATCAGCTCCCTGGAGGGTAGAACTCTCTGGTCCAATTGCCTCTAGGGCTTGAGCTCTTGTTTTTAAATTTTTATGAGTCTATGTTTGTAGTACATAATGTTCACACTCATTAAGGCAGTTGGTCCATGCACATAAGACAGCTTAATTCTTTTTACATCCCTTTCCCTACCTGTTCCTGCTATGTCCACCTCTAGATCCCCTTCCCATTTGCAAAAGATCTCCATGTTTTCTATTCTGTCATTCACTCTTTAATTTATTTATATCTTGGGTTTCTCATATAGCATGTGAGTCTGATTTATTAACCTGTGGTCTCATGGTGCATCTATTTTCCTACAGATAATTCAGGCTTATCTTTATTTATGACAGAGTAGTACTCCACTTTTAAATACTACAGAGTAGTACTCCACTTCTAAATACTATGTTTTTTAAAAATCCACTCATCTGTTGATGTGCTTTTAGACTGCCTTAGAAGCCATATCTGTGAACATAGGAACCTGCAGGCGGACGTTTTAGACCCAAACCAGAACAGGTGTCCGTGGTTTTTAACGTGGCACATAATGGGCATGATAGATATAAAGTAAAAACTACTTTTATCTTTCCATTTTTAAAAAAGTGAAATGCAGTCAGCTTATTGTAAGGTAGTATTTACATGCAGTTCTCATCTTTGTGATCACTCGTGGGAAGGAAGAGGTTAATGAGTGGATGCTCTTGTTGGCTTTTATAAACATTGTCTCAGCCTTATCTGCAAGGCTAGTGTGACCTACTGCTCAGTCATAAAGAAGGATACTTTGAGACATTTACAGCTAAATGGATGGACCTTGAGTGAAGTAAATTGCACATGCATGTGTAAATATCACATTGTCTTTCTGGTGTGAGAAATTGAAAGTATAAATCACCAAAATACATAGTGATTGTGAAAGAGGAAGAAATTTTTCAAAAGGAAAGAAGAATAGGGGGAAGGAAAGAAAAAGAAAAAAATGAGGAAAAAAGGATAACGTGGAAAGAAAGCTTTGTAAAGAGAAGAGGAGCTGAAGGGAGGGGAGGGCAATGGGGAGAAAAAGAGGAGCCAGGATGTTTCATGTTCAGGTATAAGATCCCTATAATCACTGTGATCATTATGTGTATCTGTGAATTATACCAGTGAACTATAGAAAATTTCTGAAAACAGAAGTTTCTAAATATTAAAGAGATAAGGAAATGAGTTTGAGTGTAAGGTCACACAGCCAAGACTCAGATCTGTCTCAGACTCTATAGCCCTCATTCCTTGACCTCATACTTTTTTCTCAAGCATGAGGGAGAATTGTTTTGCTTGTCCAGCTGCATAAAAGCATTTCTGAAGGCACAGTCCAGTACATGATAGTTCTGTATATTTGCATTTTCTGACAGTAGTGCACATGATCAGTATTTACCTACCCATGAGACCACTGGTATTTTATAGATATTATCTAGTACAATTCTTATTTTGTGAATGAGATGGCACCACTTTGAAATATTAAACACATTTAGTAAGATGACGAGTCAGAACCCTCGTACAGGTCTTCAGACTTGAATTACAGTTCTTGCATTTAGAACAGAGCCAGTACAGAAGTTGTACCCTGGGGCTGCTTCACATGTGGAACTGCCATGCTCTAAATTTAAAGAGTTGCCAACATTTGAGAACTGGAGGTTTCACATAAAATCCCTGCTTTCTAGCTTTTCTTGATTAATGTGGAGACCTGGTCACAAACTCAGAACCAAGTAGTAGCCACTTCCTGAAGTCTGGCCAGCCTCCTGTTAATCACAGCCGTTCCCATCCTGTAGTCGTGACACCCATCAGCTTGACCTTTGAAGGCTAAGAGTTTAGGGTTTGTAGCCTATGCCCTGTTTCTGTCCGGAGACCACTTGACATGGACTGGGAAGTATAACATGTATATTGGGGTTTTACTGAATGTTCTCAGTATTCTAATAACATTTCAAATCAGAAAATGATACCTGTGTTTTCTTCATAAAGATGAGTGTTTGTAGTGCTTTATGCTTTAGGAGGTGCTTACATGATTGTGTTTCATTTAATTGAAACATCTTATTTTCAACAGGCTCAGGGTTAAGTGATTTGCCCAGAGTGACAGGTGAATTTCAGAGGTAGAATTTGCAGTTCCATCCTGGGAACTCTTTGCTGTGGCACTGTTCTCCAGGTCCTCCGGAAGGTGACTCCGGGCTCACCGTGTCTTGGGGGCCCAAATTGTTTCAAGAGGAGGGCAGCTTCTGGAGGCAGCATATTTTTCCCCCTCCCACTCTTTCTCCCTCCTTTTAAGGTTCCGTCTCTCCTTTTCTCCCTCTCTCCTTTTTTCTTTCTTTCCTTTGCTCCCTCCCTACTTCTCTCCCTCTCTCCCTCTTACCTTTTTTGTCTTTCTTTCCTTGCTTGACAGGGTCTTGCTGAGTTTCCTAGACTGGCCTCAAACTTGGGATCCTCCTGTCCCACCTTCCTGAGTAGCTGGGTGGCAGGCAAATGCCACCACACTTGGCAAGACAGCGCATTAAGCCTGCATGATTGTCAGGTTGCCTATTTGTTGTTAAACTTATTTTTCAGCTTAGAGTATTATTTAATCAATTGTTCTGTTTACTTACAGTGGTCCTAGTAGTGAGATGGTCTTGAAATTATTTTATAACTTTTTGGTTGTATCTGAAACTAATACCTAAAATCTTTGAAAACTTTCTTTTTCAGAGGTACTGAACTGCTTCATTTGGCTGTGTTGCATTCTAGAAAACTTTGTGTCTACTTTGTCTCAGGTAAGAAACATTTTCCTTCCTAATACAGAACTTATGTTGTAAAGTGAGCTTATTAATATAAAGTAATATTCCCTTGTGTTGACTTGGGAAAGAGTTCAAAACAGTGATTGGATGATTTTTTTGTCTTTGTTAGCATTTTCCCATCATTTGTTATCTTTTCAGATATTTAAGGTATTGTATTTTCTTGTCTCCTGTTTCTCTGTGTACTTTATTTGTGGCAGGTGGTTCCTTCTGTTCCCTTCCATTCAGGAATTGCATCCAGAATTGCCCAGGATTAGTCGAGGCTTCTTTTGTGAACTTGTGACCCCTGAGTCTTGAGAAATGTTCAGTAATAATAGCAAAATTCATTAGGTGCTGAGTCACAGTGCAGAGATGCATTTTCTTGGTAAACCTTAGGTGTTTTCTCCTGGTTCCAGTTTCTTGGCTTTGAATTATCTTTGCCCACCTAGACTACAAGACACTTAGACAGCTG
Source organism: Cavia porcellus (assembly GCF_034190915.1). Lineage (NCBI taxonomy): Eukaryota > Metazoa > Chordata > Mammalia > Rodentia > Caviidae > Cavia > Cavia porcellus. Next base: position 20,603,296 of record NW_026947506.1, read on the forward strand.
AAACATGTCTTATTCTCTGACGTGCTTCTGTGGGGCAGCATTAGGGGTTCAGCATTTTGACATTTACTGAACTTAATAGGTAAATTTAACTTTTTTTAAAATTTCAGTATATGTTTTAGTTCAAATGAGAGTTATTTTTATGTCTTGCTGGATGGCAGCATGTCCAGTGATTCCAGGCTCTTTCTCTCCTGCCCAAAGTGTTGGGCTAAATAACCACTAACCACGTAAAAGCAAATTTTATTTAAATTTGCAGAAAAAAAAGTGAAGAAAAGAGAAGAAAGAATGAAGAGGAGAATAAGAAGTGATAGATTCTATAAGCAGAATGGGCCACTGCAGAAGTAGGAGGGCAGTAGGACAGCAAGATGAGTGGGAGCAAAGTCAGTGGCCCCTCTCTGTTACATCTTCCCAGATCTGATCCTCTGGCAGTTGCTCTGCCCATGCATCCTGGCTGTAGTTGACAGGTCGCATTTTATTGATCAGCCTCTGGTCTGGCTCAGGTTATGTGCTGTACGATGTTTTCCGCCAGCCTGCTTTGCCCTAATCTGCCTCATATGGATGTCAATTTTCAGGATGTCAATTTTATTATAGTTACGATTAAGCTAAGTTTCTATAGTGTTTCCCTATATACAGAATACTTCATGCATTTTTCTGGGATTTTTCTGTATTAGTTTCTAGGACTTGGATTTGTTTGTCTTACTCTCTTGATTTGGGCCTTCTTTGTAATTTTTGAGTGGTAATGTGTATGTGTCATCACTAAGCTGGATATTCTCAGGCTCTCTCTTTGGGGGAAATAGCTGCTGGCTTGCTAAGGCAGGCCTGGTGGCCAGGCATGTGGTGTAGTGTAGACATCCAGTGCATGCTAATTGAATGTGTGTGTGATGGATTTTTGGTATTTCTGAGACAGTTGGCAGTGGCTCTGTGTACTGTTCTCTCCCCTTCTCATTGCCATTGTTTTTTTCTTGCTATTCTGTTTATGTCTGAGGCTGATACAGTGTACTCATGCTGGTTTCATGGCAGAGGATATTGTTCTTCCTAGTGATGGGGCACATATTTATATTCCAGAATAAATGAAGAAGATAGTGTAGGTCACTTTTTTCATGCATCTAGATTTTATATTTTTGATCATAAGTACATAACTGTTTGCCTTTTTTTTCTGTGCTGAGGATATAACCTAGGGTCTTGGGCATGCTAGGCCTGAGCTATATCATCAGCTTTTTAAAATTTTATTTTATTTTTTAACTTTGAGATACGGTCTTGCCAAGTTACCCAGGCTGTCGGGGAACACAGGGTGATCTTTTGATTAAGCCTTCCTATTAGCAAGTGGTGTTTTACTGAGTTACTCAAGCCCTGGAAGAGAACTTGCCACAGATACCCTAAGTACCTCTTGGGGAATGAGTCCCTTCTGGAAGCCCCATTGGGGTGCTATGCAAAGCCTGAAGTAGGGGCATCTTAGTAACAACAAATTAGCTTACACTCTTGGCCCTCTGTGGTCTCATACAAATTATGGCAAGAAAGACAGACTGGGACTATGGGTAAGGTATAGGGATAAAAAATATATATATTCTAAAAACAGTTTCTTTATGGGGCATTGGTATTTACTTATAAATTAGTGTTCCAAATGAAAGTTATTTGTCCTGGGAAGGGTGATTTATTGTCCTTTCATTACGTGTGTTTATTTAAATGCTTTGTATTCTCTGGTGATCAGAAGTTGTCTAAAAACTACATTCCCTTAGGTCCTACCTCATTTCCCTCATCTCTTGTTTCTTCAGCCTTTTACATTACTGATATGCTGATAATTTTTTATATTTGTTCTAATATTCATTTATTTTCTAATTGATGAAATGATATTTATTTACTCATACGTAGACTTATGTACATTTGTAAGTTTATGTATCTGAGGCAAAATCTATGTAAGTTTTTTTAGTTATGTAAGTAATTTTATTATTATATCACTAATGTAATTTTATTATTATGTCACTAAAGTAATTTTATTATCACTTTTAAAAAATGATCATAAGTTTTACATTCTCAAATACTTTTATTCTGAAGTAGTTATCTCAGGAAAATAAATTCTTTGTTCTCTAAAGTTATATTCAGTTTTTTTATTAGTGCATATTTGCAGTATGTGATGTTTACATTTCTTGTGTGAGTTGGTCCATCTATATAACACATCTTAATTCCTTTTTGCATCCCTTTTCCATTACTTGTCTTCTCTCCCTCCATCCCTTTGTCCCTTTCCCATTTGAGAAAGATCTATCTCCTTACTTTCTATTATCTGGATTTTATTTTACTCTTTATTTATATTTAAGCTTGTATGTCTGATTTATTTCACTTAATACTGTATTATGATCTCAAGGTGTATCTGTTTTCCTACAGATGACTCAGGTTTATCTTTATGTATGACAAAAAAACCCACATTTTTTTTTATACATTCCTCTGTTAGTGGACATATATAGGCTGCTTCCAAAATTTACCTAATTATGAATTATGATGCTGTGAACATTATTATGCATGTGGCCTTAGAAACTGGACTGTTGTCAGAAGTTAAGAGCTCCTCCATGCAGGGTGGACAGGTGGCATTTGTGGGCAAAGAAGTGGAAGCAAGGCCAGAACAACTTGATGGGCACAGCTTAGACTCTGCCTTGTGTGAGCATGGCCTGGTCAGCTGCCCACTGTGAGTGGCTGAATTCTGGCTACTGTGAGTGGTGGTGACTACTCCTGAGTAGGACCATCAGTTTGTCTGTGTTATGTTAGCTTGCACTTTGTTTTATAGGGACTCAGATATAGAGGCATCTTCAGGATGGATTTATTTTTAATTGACTACAGCCCTCCCCATTCCAAGGGTAGAGAGAACCCCAGGCAGAAAAAGGCATAGGGAAGGGAAAGAGCTTTTCTTGTCCTTTAGCTATCTTAGGTTCTGCAGCTGTAACTTTGTACATTATCCACTAATATTTTTGGATCATGGGGATTGAGCATAGTGCCTCATGCATGCTGAATAAGTACAGCACCATTGAGCTATATCCTCAGGGGCCCTGTAGATTGACCAAAGATATGTTAACAAGAGAAAGACAGAAATTTATTGACGTGTGTATTACATCTGTATACATGGGAGCATTCAGTGTGACTGACACAGTGGGGTGTGCTTGAGCACTTGGACATCAGTATCATTATAGGCTAAGTAAAGGAGATGCACTTTGGGCTGCTAGGATGAAAAGGTGACCAGGGAAAGTATGGTAAGTAAGGATTGTAAAGTTTATTACATAGATTTAAGTCATGGCTTTCTTTATTGGTGAATTAAAATGCTGCCAACAGTTGACAGTTCTTTTGCTCAAGTCAGATAGAAATCATGAACAGGGCAAAACACAGGTCTTCTATCAGTCCTGATGCCAAAGGTTGATACCAGTTACTGCTGGATGCCATTTTGGATACTGGTGGTTGTAGGTGTATGCTGTCATAAACTGCCTGTGTCTGTTCCATGCTGGTTTATACTGGACACTCAGCTCTGCCACATACTGGTCCTAGGGTTGATTTTCATCAGCTGCAGTTCTCTGGAGCTGTTGAGAGGTACGGCCTTTAGTATTTATAGATCTTTCTTTTATTGCAATAACTTTGCCCACACTATTCATGATATGAATCCCAAGGAGATTAACCGGACTTTTGGAGCCCACGCTACCTGAGAAACAAATTATAAGCAGAGGTATAGGACCACCAGAGCAAAACCTTGTTTGAGCAGAACGTATGCTACAAGACAGAGTTTTGTGCAGCAGGGAGCCCTCCTTGACCAACCTGTGGAGGGTGTTAGATGCTGTTTCTGAAGTGACAGCAGGCCTGTAAGTGGTCCATATATGAACCTGCTTATTGGTCATGCTGGTGTAAAGACAAACCTGACCCATGTCTGCTGGTGGATCCAAACTCGGTTCTACTTCTTAATTTAAACTGGAGTCTGCTGTAGTCAGGAGAACATCTCCTAGGGTAGAAACTGGGTGTTGAAGACAGCTGTCATGATGGCTGGTGTATTGGGGTTTGAGGAGGTTGGGGATATTAATAATGGGTTCTGACCCCTCACCCGTGACCCAAAGACCGTGTTAGGGACAGTAGCTGTGTTGCTTCTGCAAAGAAGTGGCAGTGTCTGGAACTTCTAGAGCAGAAGTGGGTACTATACCTGACAGCCAAGTACACCCCATGGGAGTGGCCAGGAGGAGCATGGTTGCTACATAACCAGGAGGACACTGAAACCAGTTGTCCCAGTCCACCCTGAGGGTGGAATGGGAGAGAGCAAAGGGAACTGAGGGAGAGAGTCAAGGGCCATTGGCCCAGTCCTGCCCTTTTTTGCGTTAGAGGAGAATGGGGAGAGAGCCAAGCACTTCTTATCTGTATCAGAGCCCTTCTCTTCCTGGTACAGGATATGAAGGTGTCTTTATAAATGGACAGCTTTATAAAATTTGTGCCTTTTTATTGCTTTTCTTGCTTTTTTCAAAGATCTTTAGCTCAAAATACTTAATTTGCTGAAGAAGCCTGTTTTAGGGGTTATGCACTTTTTAGGTGTGCTTTAGTGGACCTGGCAATAATCTCCCCCATCCCACTCAAGGTAAGTATGGGAGCTGGCCAGTCTTCTAATCCCCTGGGCGAGTGTACAGCAGAGGATAAAAGACAATAGGTAAAAGTAATATGGTATGGCGGGGTCCGGGAAGGTCAGTGCGCTTAAGACCCTGACTTCTCCGATCTGGAACTGCTTTTTGGAGCTGCATCAGAGAGCATGCAAAGAAGTGCAGGTAATAGCTAGGCAAAAGCCACAAAGACATCAAAGACATCCCAAGCAGTACATCTTTGCCTAATGAGAGGACTGTTTTATCACTAAGGTTGGCAGTTATTGCCCTGGAAATCTGAGGGAGAGTCAGTGTCCTCAGCTGCGGTGTTACCTTGCCTACAGAGATGTCACAGTGTCACAGGCTACTGTAGGCCTCTACCATGACTGTTGGCACGGAGAGTTCTATTTCTGCATGCCAGCCGCTGGCTCATCAGGCAAGTCACTTAGACCTGGAACAGATTCATGAGTTAATAAAGAAAGCTAATTGATTAACTCTAAAACCTGCTCAGTGCTGCAAATTTGTTCTTTGAATTAAGTTACCTGCATTATAAATTGAAGATGAAGTATATTCTGACAATCTCAATATATATTGATAAATCTGTCTAGGAAAAAAAATCAAAATAAAACAAAACAAAAACAAAAACCCTCAGAATGCCAAATATATGACAATGTATAAATACATTTATATTTAGATTGTTTTAGTGATCGAATACATTCAGTTTGAGGACTATATAATTTACTTTAGGACAATTTAAAAATTTATTTGATCGTAGCTTTTTTTTTTTTTTCTTGTCTTTTTGAGACAGGGTCTCGCTGTGCAGTTCAGGTTGGCCTTGAGCTCACTTTGTAGCCCAGGCTAGTCTCGAACTCAAAATGATCCCCCTGCCTCAGCCTCCCAAGTGCTGGGATTATAGGCGTGAGCCACCACGCCTGGCTCTGATCGCAGCATTTTGGAAGAATAAATAATAAAGCTGCTTTTTTATAGAAAAAGTTGCTTCTTAAGTCCTTTTCCTTTCTGTCTTGGTTACTTTTCTCTTGTTGCTGGGGCAAAACACTTGACACCAAAATGGAGGAAGGAAAGATTTATTTAGCTCACTGTTTGTGGAAGTTTCAGTTCATAATCAGTTAGTTGATTTCAAGGCAGGGTGGCACATGGCATCAGGTAACACTTAAAGGCAGCAGCCAGCAAAAGCAACCAGACTAAATGGAGTGAGAACAAGCTCTTTTCCTCCCTTATAGTATAAGCAGCACCCCCCATCCAAGGTGAGTTTAGCACTCACAAAATCTCTGTGTCCTCCTTGTGCACAGAATGAGGATGTTTACAAGATAAAGAGGCTGGCCCCTAGCTGAGTCACTTAGTTAAATTTCTAAAGTTGACACAGTGTATCATCCATAACACTTTCCAATGCCATGATTTTTCTTTCCCCTGTGGTATCCGGCGATTGAACCTAGCACCTTTGCTGTGAGCTACACAGTGGGGGGATTGCATACAATCCCAGGGCTGACTCTGTGGTACTCTTGTCTCAGCCTCCCAGAGGACTGGGATTATAAGCAAACACTACTATACCTGACTTCTGACACTTCTCATCCTAATTGCTTGTCTGAGCACTGTTTTATGCGTCTAAGTAATTTCAAGAGCCTAACACCAGAGAGTAAATACAGGTAAAGAATATTTTCTTGTTTGGAAAAAACTAGAAACTCATTGTAGCAATATGGCTTATTAAATACAGGGATAATATGTTTTGCTTTGTTTTGTTTTGTTTTAAAGAAGAGCCTTCTTAGCCGACTTTAAACATGTCCTGCTTACTTGCTGAGGAAAGCTTATGAGACCTCTTCCTTAAATTACAATGCAATGTGTTAGAGGATTGACTTATTTTTAGAGTTGAGGCCAGAAAATTAATTGCTGTAAGGTGCTGGGATATTTTTCATAGACACTTTGAGTCATTTCTTTGCTGTTATTGTTTATAAATGCAAGAAACTTAACCTGATTTATTTTTAAACTGAAGCAAAAATGTTTGTTTTATTTGAGTAATTGCACTTTACCCAGGCATGTCTAACAAAAATAGATACTGAAGCATTCCCTGGGTAGTATTTCATCTAAGGGTGTCATATAGTTGAGATTAAATGGTTTTAGCCTTTCAGGTTTTCTCTCTGTGTTTTCAGGAAGCTAATTGTTCATAATGTTTTAGTGCTTTGTTTAAATTTCACTAAAATTGAATTACTTAGAATTGATACTCGGCTGGGTGTGGTTGGTGGCTACCTGTAATCCCAGCACTCCGGAGGCAGAGGCAGGAGTATCATTATGAATTTGAGGCTAGATTGGACCATAGTAAAGTGAGTTCAAGGTCAGCCTGAACTGCATAGAAAGAAAACAAAAAAGAGTTGATACAGAAGATGAGAAGATGAGAAGTTAATGTTCTTAAAATGTAAACACATACTAAACAGTCCTTTTATTTTTTCATCTTAGGAACCTTGGGTAATGTGGAACATGGGAACCAGTACCAGATCAGACTGATGTACGAACATCATCTTCAGAGAACAGCCTGCAATATGACCTGTGGGCCGTTTGGTGGTGTGAAAGGTAATCGTGAGTATGCTACTGCGATGACAGATTTAGAAGATTTGGTCCTTTAGAAATGGAGGATTATGTGGTTTGAATCTCAGGGGATCAAAGCCTTTTTTGCAGCTTACATCTTTTCCACGTCAGCTGACTGAAGCTGAGCACTCTGTGGTGAGCTGTGTGCCCTGGCACAGGGCTGGCCTTATCCTGAACAGACTGTCCCTGCTTTACTTGCCCAGGTGCAGGGACCTCTAAGCCTTTTTCTCTGTCTTGTCTGTCTCCAAGGCCACTGCGCACGTTCTTGAGGGCTGTTTCTGCAGCTGTGAAGGGGAAGGTGGGGGCTGAGATACAGACTCCATCCTACTTGTCAAAATGAGCTTGCTGGCTTGAGGGGAATCACTTTGGAGGTGAGGCTGCTGCTTTAGTATGTCACAGGGTGGCATCTTCAAGTGCAATTGTCCCTTGGTTTCTCTGGGCTTTGGAGGATTGTGGCCAGGATCCATGTTTTACACGCCAGGATCTGCAGATCAGAAGCTCAGTCCCTTACATGATGTGCACACAGCCTGTATATGCTTGCTGAAACCTTATCTCGGTCACTGATACCTAGCATAACACCAGTGCTGTGTGCACTGCATGGCTTCTGAATCTCAACCATGTACTCCAGCTACTCTCCTGTGACATCATGAGAGAAACTGTGTTGTAAATAAGCACATAGCACCATTTCCAAAGAATCACTTGGGTGAACCTGGAAGTCCTGGGCCTATGTGGGCTCATGGAAGGTAGCCCTTTTGCTAATTAGAAAAGGAACAGCTAAGAGGGGAGGAGCCCAGGTTCTCAAAGCAGGAGACACAGCCCTCGCTACTCTTGGATTCCACAATCTCATGTCAAAAATATTTGGGGAGGGAGGGGAGGGAAGGTGGCACATGGCAGAGCAGCAACAGTTCATGGCAGCAGAAGACAGCAAAAGCAGCAAGGGACCATAGCAGTGTCTCTCTGCTCCTTTCTATGATCCAGACTGCTGGGATTAAGGTGGTGTGGAACCAGTCAGTGGACTGATTCAGTAACCACCCACCTATAACCCAGCATGACATGCTAGATTCAGCCACTTCTGAAAAAACCCTATGACTGTATGAAGCTCTGGGGAGACGTCTAGCCACAAACCACAACAAACCCCAGTGCAGTAAAACAACCATGGCCATAACAAAAACTTCACAGGCTAAACTGTTTCAAGTCTTCATGACCTTCAAAAGCTTCTTGTCAGACAAAATGGCTGTTTCATAAATCTGGGTGCTTTTTGTCCTGTGAATCTGTAAAAAGGATGTCAGCTGTAAACCTGGGATGGGTAAGGAAAAGGTATTTTCCTCCCTACAGATAACTCTCACTAGATTTGAAAAGAATGGATAACCTTGCACTTACATGGTGCTTTTCCTAGCCCTTTAAATTATGGCCTGCCTTTTAGAAGTACCTTCTGAGAAAACAGCCATGCCTGTATGTTTTACTTTTCTGTGGTTAAGCAGTGGAACATTTCATAGTCTGAGAATTATTCCATTGCTTGGAGTTGAAACAATTAAGAAAATATGAAGAAATCATGAGGTGGTCAGATAGTAAAGATTAACCGTACTAGGAGCTGGTCAGAGGAACAGGGAGTTACTAGTAGTGGGTACAGTACTTCTTTTTTGGATGATGAGAATGTACTAAATTAGATGATTGCAATGGTAATATAGCTCTTTAAAAACACTAAGATGTATTGAGTTACATACTTTGAAGTAGTGAACTGGATAGTGTGTTAATAGTATTTCAATAAAGGTATTAAAAATAGCCATAGAAAATAACCTGATGCCAGAGAGGCAGCTGTACAGTGTGTAACCTTACTTGAGGCATTTAAAAGGTTACAGTGCTCTTACAAAGCAAATTGGTTGTTAGCCACAAAAATTCTCTTGGATACTATAATGTAACTCAGAGAAATGTATATTCATTAATGATCCAAAATGTGGAAAAATCACGTGAGTTGCCCTATGCAGTATTTATTTCCATCTTCTTCCTGTACTTCCTTCTTTTTCTGTGTATGTAAATGTATTTATTTGTAGTGTGGAAAAATTACAGATGATTTTAACTGAGTGAGAGAGAAGAATAAATTTTGATGTATAAATTCAGAGAGCTATTATGAAGCTATAAGATTAAGCTTTGTTGAGATGCACATCTTTGTAAAAGAACTTTGATCAGGCAATTCTAAGCAGCAAAGGCAAGGCAGGAGGCATAACAATCCCTGACTTGAAGTTATACTACAAAGCAACAGTAGTAAAATCAACATGGTACTGGAATCAAAACAGAGCAGAGGATCAATGGAATAGATTAGAAGATACAACCACAACTATAAACACACACAACCACCTTATCTTTGATAAAGGAGCCAAGCAGGTTCACTGGAAAAACGACAGTCTCTTTAATAAATGGTGTTGAAAAAACTGGCTCTCCATTTGCCGAAAACTAAAACTCGACCCAAGACTATTACCATGTACTAAATTAAAATCTAAATGGATCAAAGATCTGAATATTAAAACAGAAACACTAAATCTGTTGGAAGACAAATTAGATAGAAACCTTGAAGACATAGGGGTAGGTAGAGAATTCATGAACAGGACTCAAACCGCACGGGAAATACTTCCCAGAATCAATAACTGGGACCACCTCTTATTAAAAAGTTTCTGTAAGTCAAAAAAAAATCTCCAGCATAGTGAAAAGAAAACCCACAAACTGGGAAAAGATCTTAGTGAACTCCCCCTCAGACAAGGGACTTTTGTCTAAAACATATGAAGAATTAAAAAAAACTCAGACCCCCAAAATTCAAAGACCCAGTCCAAAAATGGGCATCTGAGATGAATACACACTTCTCTGAGGGAGAAATACAAATGGCAAATAAATACATGAAAAAAATGTTCATCATCATTGGTCATTAGGGAAATACAAATTAAAACCACACTGAGATTCCATCTCACTCCTGAAAGAATGGCCAGGATCAAGAAAACCAACAACAAATGCTGGAGAGGCTGTGGGGAAAAAGGAACTCTCCTGCACTGTTGGTGGGAGTGTAGACTGGTACAGCCTTTGTGGAGGTCAGTCTGGAGATTTCTCAAAAAGCTGGGATTGGAAGTCCCATTTGTTCCAGCTATCCCACTTCTAGGCATATTCCCAGAAGAACTGAAAGCATCATATCAGTGATATATGTTGCACCTATGTTTATAGCAGCACAATTTGTAATAGCCAGATCTTGTAAAAGAACTTTGATCTACATTTTTGATTATTTCCTTAGGATAGAATGTCAAAGTTGAGTTACTAAATCAGATGATTATAAAATATTTTTTCTTAATATGAAAGCATCTTTCCAGCTTGGACACTATATATATAAATAATTGGTGAAAAGAACAGAACTTGGGAAGAAGAAAGTAAAAGTTACCCCCACAGTTACACATATTTCCAAAGAATTCATTTTCTAAGCCTGATGTCTTTACAGTGTTTAGTGAGTGTGAGTGTGCCGTTATTTTAATTTTCAAACTTTCCTACAGTTAATATGAGTTTTAAATGAGAAACTTAAAGCTTCAAGAGAGAAATTAAGCAAAAACAAAACCCAATACTATTTTAAATAACAATGTTTTAAAATGAAAGGTGACAGGCAATTTTTTTTGTATGTGCATCAGAAAAGCTACCGCTAGATGGCAGTGTTCTACAGCTTTGTGGCCTGGTGGGTCCTGTCTTCGATAAGGCAGAATTTCATCTCAAAATATGCTTTGCTTTTTACTAGAAATAAATGTAACTCCTTCATGTTGCAGACAAGTAACAGAAGTGTTTATACTAGCTACCATCTCATAGAATACAGGGTAGAAAGTGCCTGTTAGTTGTGCTTCTCAAACTAATTTGCAGTTGAAGCATAGGGAGATTATTCATGATAAAAATGCAGGTTACAGCTCTGGTAAGTCTGGATTTGGACCTGAGGTTCTGAATTTCTTATAACATTTGAGGTTGACAGAAAGGTGCAGATTCCAGAGGTCTGCTGCAGCCCTTGTCTGCCAAAGGCTTTGTGTGTACCAGGCAGTGTTCTAAGCGCCTTGCAGGTGCAGGGCTTGGCTGCAGTCCACTCAGTAAGTGGGGGGTTCTAACCCAGCGCCTGCATCCTGAAGCATGTGATGTTTACCACACTGCGCTGCCTCCCCCTGGAGGATGGCAGTGAATTTACCTCCCTCATAGCTCAGAAAAACACCTTTCCTGTCAGAAGGAAGTGTCACTTGGCTTTGCTAAGGTTAGGTTTATAACTTTGATTCTTCATAGATTATGAAGTATAAATTTTGTAACTTCATGTCATATATTTGTCTTTTTAGTTTCATTTCTTTGATTAGTACTTTGGTTTGTTAGTCCAAAAAAAAATATTTTTTTTGTCTTTTTCCTTTTTATTGGTACCAGGGATCGAACTCACGACTGCCTGCTTGCAAGGCAGGCGTTTATGCCGCTGAGCTAAATCCCCAGCCCCTCCAAAAAGAAATTTAAAGTCCAAAAATTCAATATTAGTGTATGGGTGTATTTGCAGAGGGGGGTGTGTTTGAAGTTTAGATTTTTTTAAAAAAAATCTGAGCTGCTTTTTTTGAAGGAACATGTAATTCTGGGTTTTTATAAAAATGCTAGCTTATCTTTACTTTTTATACTCTTGACTAATGTGTGTAAAATTTTGGGAGCTAAGTGATATAAACATAGACAAGTAAGTTATAGAATTGCACTAAATCAGTTCTTAGGGTCTTTTTTTTTTTTTTCCCCCGTACTGGGAATTGAACCCAGATGCATGCTAGTCAAGTGCTGTACCACAGAACTATACTCTTACCTTTTTTGGTTTATTTATTTGTATTTTAACTATAGTTTTTATTCAGTTTTGCAATTCAGCCAATATACTAAGGATAAAATTGTATAGCATACTAACATTACAATCTTAAAGTATTCTGATACAGATTGTTTACTTATATAATGGACTTTTGTGGTCTCATGTGCTTTAAGTTTTTAAAGTTACTAAATTCCTAATTTTTCATGTTGGTTTTCTTTCTGTTCAAGGAACTGCTTTTAACAATTCTAGTGCTGATGATCTTCCCTAAGCTTTTGTAGTCTGGGAAAATTTTGATTGCTTCTCCTCTATGAAGACAATTTTGCTGGTAACATATTCCTGATCTGAAAAATTTCTGGTAGAAATCCATTAACACATGTATTGACTCTTGTATGTGATGTTTCTACTATTGTTGCTGTCAAACTTTTGCTTTGGTTTTGCTTTTTGTCAGCTTAGTTATTATGTGATTTCATGGATTCTTCTTTGGATTGGATTTCACTGGAGAACTCTATGCTTCTAATTTTGGATGTAGGCATCTATGTCCAGAGTAATTACATTTTCAGTTATTATTCTTTAAAAATGTTCTGTCTGTTCCTTTTTCTTTTGTTCTCCTTTTTTCTTAGTTACCCAGGCGAGGCTTAATCTGAAAAGTCTCCTGTCTCAGTCTCCTGGGTAGCCGTAAATCAGTTTTGAAAAAGTGAATTTGAATTGACTTCAAAGTATGTTAGTAAAACCAGTGGGATTTATTTGGTTTGGTAATTTGAACTTGTTTTGGGGGAAAGAGACAAAGTGATATTTTAGCCAGATTTTCTTTTGCTTTTTTTATTTTGTAAACTAGAACTTCCAGTGGTTGTTAATATATTTTACCTAGTTAAGATAAATTTGCCATTTTCAAATAGAATTTGGAAAAGGAAAGCATTAGTATTGGATGGATAGGAAATCAGTGGTGGATTTAAGAAAAATGTTATCAGTTTAAGGTTAAGTATATTTGCTTAGCTCAATAAAATAGGATACTTCATGTAGTGTATATGATGTGTCTGGCTACTGGCAAGGTAGTTTTTAAAAGACATTTGAATTAGAATTTTCTTTACTCATAGTCTGTCTTAGACGTGAGTAAATAGTTTTATCCTCAGTTACCTAAAATTTGTCCCTGTGAGACTGTGACAGATTGGTAAATCTTATGCACAGGCGTCTTTCAGATGTGCAACACACATTAGAGAGGAATTGTTGATTTGTAGAGGTGTGTGGGAAATCTCTGGGTCTACAGCAAGTCTGGTTTGTTAGTCCTTCCTTGCATCATCTCTCTGTATCCACTTCTTTGTCTGTCTGTCTCCCCAGCCATCCATCCATCCACCCATTCATCCATTCATTTAATGCATGTTCATTAAGAATCTGTTGAATGCCTGGTCACTGTGCTAGTTGCTTGGAGTAGAAAATGAATAAAAGATAGTTCATCTTTTCCAACAGCTCCCAGTATTGGGGGCAGCAAATTATCAAAATTGATGATAATGTAATATAAGTTATAATAAGATGAATATGTCCAAAATTACGCTGGAGCCCTGGAGACAAAGTTGATCCCTGTAGGCTGTGTGTGTGTGTAGAAGGTGTGGGAGTGAATTTGAATGGGGAGTGCCACAAGGCATGATTTGTCCTTCATCTCTTTCTCATTTGCAGTATTCCACATACTGAAGTGTGTATGTTTTTTGTTTTTAAAGGAATCATATTCTCAAAGGAAGCTTTGTTTTCCATTTTTTTTTGCTGTGTTTTTGCTGTGCAGAATGAGTACTTCCTTCATGGGTAATCGTGCATTCACCTACTGCATCCCGGTCCATGTTACTCGGGGGCAGCCTTCTTGAGCTGTACAGGCATATTGCATAGGCTTTGGTCTCGTGGATGCCTGCCGGCACTGGTGAGGCACGTGTGTGACAGCGCTTGAGCCTTGTCAGCACCTGCTGCTTTTTCTTGCCACTTTGACATTCAGACTCCATTTTCAGTCTACATGTTTCTGAGATTTCCTGGAATAAAGTACTGTGTGTGCTACCATAACAAAATACCTGAGACTGGGCACTGTGTAAAGAACTGCTGTGTACATGTGGTGCTGGAAGCTGGGAATATTAAACTCAGTGTGTGGCAAAGGCCTGTTTGCCACACATGGCAATTTCAAGCTGTCCTTGCGTGTGGATGAGAAGAGCAGAGGGCCTAGGATACTTCCCTCCAGTCCGTTCGAGGACCCTAAGTCATTCACACAGGTGCAGCCTCTGACATAAGCGTGTCTCCACAGGCCACACCTTGTAACACCACCATGGTGGGAATTAAATTTTGGCACACAGATTTGGGGACCTTCAGACCATAGCAGGCAGCCTTTGAATGTCATTTCGGATATGTCCACTTCACCGTCCATGCTGTGTGGATTCGAGCTGCTGTGACTCACTGGTCACCCAGCCCATGGTCATTCCAATTGTTAGGAAATTGTCCTTCAGTTATTCCAGTGTCGTGGTACACAACACATCTTGGATTCTGGTTTCATCTTGTAGTGTTAGTTCTCTGGTTTCCCTCATTGCCCTGTGTGTGCCTATTTTATTCATATTCTGTTGGATTGCTCAGAGGCGTGCAGGTTATCAGACAGCTTTCTTCGGTTCTTGATTCTGTTTCCCGCCATCCCTCTTTTGCATGTTGTCTTCCTCGTTTCCTGTGCTGTGTTTATGGATTTGTCAGGCTGATCTCTTTACCTTCCTCAAGCTTCCCTTGGCCAGCTTTCTCTGGGCCAGGCTGCGTTTCTATGGTACTGCTAAATTTCCCTGCCTTCTCTCCCACCGGGTGAGGATAGTTTGCTTTCTTCCTTGACACACTGTCTCAGGGCTAGATGTTTCTGTTTCTGTGTCTCTGCTTGTCAACCCTCTGTAGTGGCAGCGGGAAGGGAATAGGGTGGCTGTGGTAGCTCTGCAGTCTTGTTCATAGTCCTGCCGTGCCTCCTGCCTGGGTGCTGTGAAGTTCATGCTGCCTGCGTGGTTTTTAGCCTGAAGCTCATCCTCCTGTAAGTTGTGAGCCTGGAAGGGGGAGATGCTGTCAGACCTGGGGTCTTCTCTGGAATTACTTCCTCACCAGCTGCCCCCGCCTCGCCCCGTGCATTCCTTCCCTGCCTGCCTGCCTCTCACCAGCTGCTCTTTGCTTCCTCCTGGGCCACCTTTCGTCAGCCCCACTGTGTGCAGGCTTCGTGTGCACATGCAGCTCCTCCTCCAGCCTGTCTGCTGCTCAGCCCCTGGCAATCACCAGAGGTCACCTGGATGCTAATTTTTTTAACACTGTGTTACAGCCCGCTTACTCTTTGTTTTAATAGAAAAACACCCAAAACTGTAAAGTTAGGCATTTTGACAGGGAGGGAATATGGTGACTGTTGAGCTTTTGGTACTCTGGGCATTTTCCTTTCTCCAAACTCTCCAGACACCCCCCTGGACCTGTCTTCCTTTAAAATTTGGGAGTTAGTGACATCTTCAGAATTTTACATATTTAGTCTCATCTTTACATGGAGCTTGGAATTAGTAACTTCACAAACTACACCAAGTCTGCCCCTGATGGTTCTCATGAACACCTGCATGGTGCCCTGCCATTGTACCTTCTTGTCTGTTTCCTTTCTGCTGCCTGTGTTTGCCATTATGTGTCATTTAGTTATCTGTTGGTTTGTTCCATCTCCAATCTTACATTTTTCAAAGGGTCTTTGGAAACTAATCTTTATGAAATTAATAGTGCTGGATTTATAAAACAAATGTTCATTGTAAAACTTCTTATGGACTCAATAATTCAGTTATTTGGATGATTCTGGTAGAATCCTGGATGAGCAATCTTTATTTTTATTATATGATCTGTTTTACTTAGCACAGATTAATTTCATTGTATTTGATTTAAATATCTCTTTTTCCAAATTGTTCTTGGCTTTTTAATTATGTTCTTATGTAGCCACAGTTTATTCTGTTTCTTTTAGGCCTA
Source organism: Cavia porcellus (assembly GCF_034190915.1). Taxonomy (NCBI): domain Eukaryota; kingdom Metazoa; phylum Chordata; class Mammalia; order Rodentia; family Caviidae; genus Cavia; species Cavia porcellus. The sequence continues at coordinate 20,619,289 of NW_026947506.1, forward strand.
GAGCTTCTCTCTCATGCAGTTATTATGTTTTTCTTTTCTGCAGTTTGATTTTCTAGCAGCAATTTTTATATTTATTTATAGAGAAAACTATGTGGAGATACTGGTATTATAGCCTGTGTGTGGATATAAGGCGATAGATTGTTTTTGTTTGGCCTATTGAGATGAAGTCTTCCTATGTATCCCAAGTTGGCCTTGAACTGACAGCTATCCTGACTCAGGCTTCTGAATGCTGAGATTGCAGATATACATCACTGTGCTCACCTTTTGTGATAGACTTTTTTTTTTTTTTTTTTTTTTGTCTTTTTGAGACAGGGTCTCTCTATGCAGTTTAGGCTGGCCCTGAACTTACTTTGTAGCCCAGGCTGGTTTTGAACTTGCAACAGTCCTCCTGCCTCAGCCTCCTAAGTGCTGGGATTATAGGAGTGTGCAACCAAGCCCCATTACGATAGACTTTTGAATGGTTTCCAGTTTTTGGCAAATACGAATAAAGCTGCTGTGAATACTCCTGTATAATTTTACATGTGAAAAGTATAAAAATCAGTGTCACACAGATGCAGGATTATTTTATTGCTCTTAGTAGATTTCCAGTCCTTTTCAACTTTATAGAAAGTTGTTACCCTTTTATTTCCTTATTTTTATTTTGAGGCAAGGTCTTATTTAAATCATTCTGGCTAGGCTTGAATTTTTAATCCTCCTGCCTCTGCTTCATGAGTAGCTGGGGTTACAGGTGGACTTCAACACACTGGGCTAGAGAATGGAGTTCTGTATTAGTAGGCATGCTATATGTGGAAAGATGATATTATATGTTTGCCTTTTAAACCTTAAAGATTAAAAATTTTGGCTTCAATCAATAATACTATGTGGAATTAAAGTTACTTCTGCCTAACTTAGAGTATGCATATGAAGTTAAGTCCACCTATATTTAAACAGCATTTCTGTCAACCTAAATTAAATGTGAGTTGAGTTTTTAAGACAAAATTTCCTTACCTTGAAACTTCTGAATAAGAGCTTTTAACATCAGCATTTCTAGGTCTTTGCTAAAACTAGACAGTGTTATTTAATATGGAAACAATAACTGAGAAGTATTCCTGACCCTAACTCGGAAAATTATATTGGTGGTTTTAGGGAACTATGAACATAAAATGTGTGAGTGGAAAATTAAGATTACATACGGTATTTTGCAGCTGGTTAAATCCTATGCAGGTCGTTGTCCTACATATGAAATTGGTACAGCATTTTGGAAGGCAGAAGTTGTATATCAAAAGTACTGGTTTCCAAGGTGTAGTGCAAACTGGCTTTAACAATCTATCAGCTTTCATTTACCAAAGGAAATGTGTAAAAAGAAAAGGAAAATGTTAGGAACACAAAGTTGAGATGATTAAAAAGCTGTAAGGAAAGAAAGACAGACCTCAGGAAAAAGACTAAAAAGAAACTCATTTTTTATTTCCCCTCAACAGTCTGTCTGAACTCATTTTACTTTCATTGTATATCTAACTTGGAGGCAAAGTAAGTTGAGCATTACAACAAAGAGGGTGTTAGAAAAGGCTTTTTTCAATGATAAAATATAACATATGTGTAAAACGGGGAACCTTGTAGCAGGAAACACTATAATAAGGGAGGACTGTGCTTAGCTTTTCCACACTTTGGAAGAATGAATTTTATTAGGTGTTAGACACAGAAATTATCAACTGATTTTTAATGCCATAAGGCTGAGAGATTTGTTATGACTGTTGCTAGACTATAGTAGTGCTTTCAATATGGGTCCTGATATATTAGGAACAGTGCCTAGCACTATTAATACGTCTGCTGTTGCTAGTTCTCTTCAGGAATATGATGTTTAACTTTTGCCTTTCAGTGAAAGATTATTCAAAATACTGTTATTTTGTGGTTTTCTCCACAGTATTAAACTGTTCTTGAATTGATCAACACATAATATAATTTGGGAATGCAATCAATGGTTCTTTTCTTTTTTAATGATGGGGGCAAATTCTTGTGAAACTTGAGAAATTAACTCCATCATTCATCCCTTATTCTTTCTTTGCTTCTCCTGTCCAACTTCCTAAAACATATATTGTTTTGATGTCAATGTGTAGAATAGAATATCTGTTGGCAAATCAATGTGTGTTCTTACATTGAGGAAATGTAAGCTTGACAAATGATACAGGTTAGCAGACGTGTGGCCTAAAGAGTTTCTCAGTTAATGCAGACACTAAAATTAGAGAGCTCTTCTACGCCTGAAACAAATTTCCTGTAAATTTCTCCTGGTTTGAAATTAACTGGCATTAGCTATGTTTTTCTGGCTTTTAAAGGCTAATATATCATGGTAGAGTTTTAAAATTTATATTATGTTTATTATAGAATAGTTGAGCTCTTTGTGTTTTATCACCCGGTTATTGGAGGAAGCTAGACGTATAGAAATCCTCTACTTTTTGGGGTCACAAATCTTTTTTTTTTTTTTTTTTTTTTTTTTTAATTTTAGTGTAGCTACTCACTCCCCTCACTTTCCCGCTTTATGATATACTGCACACATTTACATGTGCTTTTAAATGATGGAAGGAAAATTAAAGACACCCTATAATTTTGTTCTTTAAATTGGAGGACTGTTGGAGTAAGTATTAAGGATGAAGTTCCCAGGAGATGAGCTAGTAGGAGACAAATGTTACAAGTATTGTATGTTAGCAGGAAACATTGTATTCCTTTAAAGAAAAAACCGCCAAACCCAAAAAGCTTGCCATTTACCTTAAACCATACAAAGTCAGAAAAACATTTAGCATAATTAACTTGGTAGAAACAAAAAGTTCCACAGGACAAGCTCATGAAGCATCCCCGATTCCTTCTCTACTCTGTGAATGATTTCTTGCTACCTTTACATTTTCTGATGGTTAATTCCTCATCTCGACACAATATTAAGAACTTTTTTATTCATCTTATTTTGATTTTCCCTCTTGATGTTCCACGGTTGGATCATTCACACTTTCTCTTTCCCTTCTTCTACTTACCACTATTCCTGTCATCCGGGAGGCAAGAGATTCTCCCTCTCCCCCCACCATCTAGTTTTCAGAACTTTAATGGTTTCATTTTATTCTGGAGTGATTTTTATTTTGTTCTTTTGTTTTCCTTGTGCTTTTCTTATTGCAGGTTTTTCTCAAATGTCTGATTGTCAGTTTTTATTTGAATATGAATAATAAAAATACTGGTACCCATGAAGGTGAATCTAGTTTTGACCATCTGGACTAGCTTTAAAATGAGTGTCAATGGCTTGAGCGTAAGTTAGGGCCCTGCAGACCCTGGAGTGACAGGTTCCAGGAGCCCAGGAGCTAGTACTCACAGTACTCACTGTGCTTTTTAGTGCAGTGTTTAAAAGAGGACCACTGCCCTGCTTTTTGTTTTTGTCTTGGGGTGGGGGTAGGGTACAAGACAAAGGGGAATGGCTTACTGTATGTCTTCTGATTTCTTTGGAACTGTTCATGCTTGCTCCTTTCAATCTTTGTGGCTTTGAGGTAGCTTTGTAAGAGCAGGGAAAATAAGGGTCTTTAATTTACTATCCTGAAGCAGGAAACTGTGCTCATTCTTTGGAAAAATGTTTCTGTAAAACATTGTAGGGCGTTATCTTTAGGGTCACTAGTCAGGTGAAAGAATATTTGATTAGCTTTCTCCAGAGGCTCTTCATTCTTCCTGGTGAAATAATAAAGAGGGTCACAATGATTGCTGGGACACGATCATAGAAAGTTGTCTTTAAGTTATGGGGAAAAGCTTGTTTTGTTTGTCCCATAATTGAGCAAGTTATTTCATCTTTGGTCCCATGTGAATGTTCAGACAGTTGAGTGGTCTCACCTTCAGCTCATGGTTGATATGAGGGCGGGTAATATATGTGTACTTAGCAGAATGATTATGGGAATATAAAGAGAACGAAACATTTGACAGGGCTCTTTTAGTTTTCTACAATTCAATTTTTATTGCTAGCAATAGAATTAGTTTTGCTTAGAGAATAGTGGCATTATTTTTTTGTTTGTTCTTATTTTCAAGACAAAGATGTGCTATGTGGCCCAGGCTAGCCTTGAACTTACTGTGTAACACAGGCTGGCCTTGAACTCATGATCCTGCCTCTGTCTCCCAAGTGCTGGGATTACAGATATGGACCACCATGCTTAGCAGGTGCATTCTTCATTTTGATAGATCCCAGGATAACTATTATTATAATATGGCTTTTGGAGGGAGAGGTCTTGTGTAAGACCATTTAATCCTAGTGCTTGTTCGTGATGCTAACTGTTCCAGTTAGGGAGTCTGTTTCTGTTTTGTAACACAGCATAGAGGCCATTTTCACCTGACTTCCACTGCTACCCAACACTCAACCTTTATTTGGAGAAAAAGGAAGTGTCTGAGATAATGAAATGTACTCAAACTTGTCCTTGGTTCCATTTACCCATTGCTGTCTTCCAGATTAGAAAACTTCAATGGAAAATAAGAATCTCTTCTATTGACTTGGACCTATAGGGACCTGCCAGGTTAGTTCAGGGTTTGCATATCAATCAGTGCAGATCAACAAGAAAACCATATTATGATTTCAGTAGACACAAAAAAGGCATTTGACAAATACAACAACTTTTATGATAAAACCTCTCAGTGATCTTAAAAATTAGAATGAAACTTTCTTAACCTGATTATAGAGCACACACTATTGATAGTAAATAGCTAGTTTGAAAGGCCAGATGATTTGTTTCTAATAGAAGTTTGAGAACAAAGCAGAAATGTCAAACTTACCAAGTCTGTTCAGTACTAGAGGTGAGGTGTTACTAAGTGCAGTGAGGCCAGGGATTAAGCTCAGTGGCACAGTGCCTGTCCAGCAAGCACAAGGTCGTGAGTTCAATCCCTGGTACCAAAAATAAAAACAAAAACAAAAACAAAAAACCAAACCAAACAAACAACAAAAAAAAACATACTTTTTTAGGTGCAGTGAGATGAGACAAAATGAGAAATGGACGTAAATAAGAAATGAAACTATAAAACTTATTCATTCACTTTTTAATTTTATTAGCAAATGTTTGCTGTTTATTAGTACATGTGTGAAGTTTGAATACATTTTGGGGAGTAACTGGTACATATACAAGATACAGCTTGTTTCTTTTTAATCTCCTTCCCCACTCCATTCACCTCCTTCCTTCTGTCTCTAAATTTCTTTTTTCCCATTGTAATTATTTTAGATCATGTTTATGACATACAAGAGTTTATTTTTTTGACATACAGTGTTTACATTCCATTGTGGTTATAAGGTCCTTGTACGTGGCATATCTTCATTCTTACTTCCTTTTCTCTTCTTTCCTCAGTCTCCGTTACTCACTGAGGAATAGCTGGGTCATACGGAATTTCTAATTTTAGTTTTTTGGGAAATCTCCATACTGATTTCCATAATGATTATACTAGTTTACATTCCTACAAACAGTGTAGGAGGCTTTCCTTTTCACTGCAGCCACATCAACATTTGTTATTCTTTTATTTTGTGATGCTTGCCATTCTTTCTGGAGTAAGATAAAAATCTTAGCATTGCTTAAATTTGCATTTCTTTAATGGCCAGAGATGTTGAACATTTTTCCATATGTTTGTTGGTCATTTGTACATCTTCTGAGAAGCATCTGTCCATTTCACTTCCCCATTTTTGGATTGGGACTTGTATTTTGGGAAATTATTTTTTTTGAGTTCTTTATATATTTTAGGTATTAGGCATCTGTTTTGAGGAATAATTGACAAAAACCTTTTCCTCCTTCTGTAGTGCTTTACTTACTTTGCTTGTTGCTGGGGCAAAATACCCAACACTCAAAGTTAAAGGAAGAAAGGTTTAACTAGCTCACAGATTGTAGAGGTTTGAGTTCATAGTTGGTTGTGTCTGAGGCAGGGAGGCATGGCAGAGAGACTGGTAAAGAAGAAATAGTTCATGGCAGGCCGAAGGCAGCAAAGCAGTGAAGCAGCAAGCAGTGTCCCTCTTCTTGTCCTTTACATTCTGTCCAGGGTTAGGTATCATTCACATCCAGGGTTCAGCAGTCTTAATCTTAACATTGCAACATGAATCAATCTCAACATTACTACCTTGATCCCAGAATTACACACCCTAGATCCAAGCACCTCTGAAAAGCCCCACCTGTGACCCCATGGGGCTTTGAGGGGATATCCAGATATAAGCCATGATATGTAAATATTTTCTTCACTGTATTGGTGGTTTCCTTTGATGTGCAGAAGCTTTTTAATTTGTTGTAATCTCATTTGTTGATTCTGATATTGTTGTGTGCATAATTGGAGTTTTGTTCAGAAAGTCTTTGCCTACTCCTGTGAGTTTCAAGTGTTCCAGTAGATTCAATGTTTCTATCTTAATGTTTAGATCTTTGATTTATTTTGATTTTAGTTTAGCACATGTTGAGAGATAATGGGTCCAACTTCAACAGATACTGTTTTCCCAGCACTGTGTGTTAAATAGGCTGTCTTTTTTCCAAAGTAATATTTTTGGCTCCTTTGTCAAAGATTGAATAGCTGAAGTGTCTGAGAATGTTTCTTTATCCTCTGTTCTGTTCTTTCTTTTGTTCCAGCACCATCCTGTTTTTATCACTGTTGCTTTGTAGGATAGCTTGAAATCAGATATTGTGATGCCTCATGCTTTGCTCTTGTTGCCCAACGTTGCTTTTGCTATTTTGAGTCTTTTTCTGGTTCCATATGAATTTTAGGATTGTTTTCTTTACTCTTTAAAGAATGCTGTTGGTATTTTGCCTGGGGTTTTGTTGAATTTGTATAACAGTTTTGGGAGTATGGTTGTTTTGACAATTTGGTTTTGCTTATCCAGGAGCAGAGGTTATCTTCCCATTTACTGATAATTTCTTCAATCTACTTTTCCAAAATGCTGTACATTTCTTTGTAGAGACCTTTCATTTTCTGGCCTAGGTTAATTCCTAAGTGTTTAATTTTTTTATTGTTTTCTCATTTGTGAAAAAATAATTTATTTTCCAAAAAGAACTGGGTCAAATTCACTTTGGAACTCTCTGTAGAGTGGACACCCAAGTAAGGAACAGCTGATATGGCACTGTTTCTCATAGTATAGTTTTTGAGTACCTTATAATCACTAGTGTTGTGTTTAAAAATCAAAATTCCTAGGTTACCACCGAAACCCACTGTTTTAGCAAATTTGTTTTAAAGAGCTTTATTTCTATTTCATTATGCTAGACATTATGCTTTCACTTTTCCTAGAATTCCAAAACACTCTGTCAAATAATCTCACAGTCTTTTAAATACATATTCAAATCCATTAACAATTCCTTAGGATTATTGTGCAAGCTAGTATTAAAAAGTGACTATAATCATTTGGCTAAGCATTCTTGGTGAGCTTAGAATAAGGAAAAACCCATAATGACTAACTTACTGACATACCCTTTGGAAAAATAAAATAAAATAAAATAGAGTAAAATAAAATAAAATACCTTTTGGTATAATCATCAATATTAATAATTATACAAATGGTAGATATAGAACAATGATGACACCACTTCTCAAAGAATTCCACAGACACACTAGTAACCAAGTGTAGTCGGGTTGCAAGGAGAATAGTTACATAGAGGACACAGAATTTATAATATTATTTTATGATGGTCACCCAGAGTTAAATATAAGAAAGTACAGGAGATCTGTCCACAACACTAAAGATCTAGGAAATCCAGCTAAGGATCTGGATCCCATAGCAATGTCCTGCATGAGTCAAACTGAAGACCTGGAGCCCATGACAGTGCCTCCCATGAGCCCAACTGGAGGGCTAGAGCCCATGACAATGACTCATGGAAGTCTGTTTTATGGATCTGTGCTGAGAAGGCCGAAAGGTCAGTGGTGGAAGCTAGAAAATCTGTGCCAGCAGGGCTAAGGGTCTGTGCTAGGAGGTTGAGGATTCTACACTGGAGCCAAGGAGCAATGCTCAAAATAAGGACCAAGGCTCCCCCAAAAAGTGCCACAGCCATCCTCAGCGACAGTACGGTTCCGAGCTCCTCTGATGATGGCAGTAGTCGAGTATATATCAGGAAGCCAGCATGACAACACTCAGAATAAGGACCAGAGTTCCTCCAAAGGGAGCCATTCTCAGTGGACAAGGCCTCGAGCTTCTCTGAAGAAAACAGCTGAATTTATATTGAAGAAGCTAGCCATAACAAGCTCCTCTAGGGGAACCAAGGGCTCCAAACAACAAAACTGAGGAGAACCCAGAACACCATGCTCTTCCTCACCACATCTCCTTTTATGCTGGCAACTTTCCTCAGGTGGGCCATCTACATGCAGCACCATGCTGATTTAATTCAGCTGGTGTTAAGTTGACCATTAATTTTTAATCCATAACACCAAGTATATTCAGTTCTTCCTAATAAGGAGAGTTACATTTTGTAAAGTTGCTCTTAATACTGAATTATCTCATTCTGAATGCAATTGCTCTGAAGGGAAGTAGTATATAGAATTAGGCTCCTGTGAGTTCCGGGAGTGGTAGAGAGGTACGAGATGGTGGTTCACTGATGCTTCCCTGGTGGTGGCGGGCTCTCGGGGAGTGAGTGGCTTCTTCCTATTAAGTCCCTTTGTTCACACATTTGGTTCAGCTCTGATACTTTCTTGTGATTTTCTGTCTAGGTGATCTGTGTCTGTGACAATGGGAGATTGAGATCTCTATTACAACTGTGTTATTGCTCATTTGATTTTCCATGTTTATCAGTAATTGTCTTATATAGTGGGTATGGAGTGCATATATATTTATGATTGTCTCCAGCTTTCTCATTGACCCCAGTCAGTCTTGTGTTATTTGTCTTTGCTTTGTTTTGTAGCTGTTGGATTGATTTCTCACAGTCTCTTGCTATTTTTAAGATATCTTTCTTTTCATGATCACTAGCTGAAATTCTGTCTTCCAGATCTGAAATTCTATCCTTTCCTTCGTTGAATCTGTTGCATATACATTCATTGAAGGCTTTAGTTTCCTGGATCTTTTTTGTTTCTGTTTCATGGATTCCATTTCTCTCCTATGTTGGTCACTTTTTGTCTCCATCTTTTTTCTAAGCACATCTATTCTTTTATTTGTGTCTTCTCTGATATCTTTTATTTTAAGCATCATTTCTTTTTGTACCTGAGAAATCATTTTCCCTCTATATCCTTTTCCACTTTTTTTTTCACTTCTGTGGTTATCATTTCAGAAAACTCCAGTGTTTGACTTCCAACTTCATCCATCTCATTGAATCTGCCCTGGGCGGGCTGGAGGTCTGGAGCCATACCCCACCTGTGTTTCTTGCCATTCTCCACCTTTTCTTTTTTCTTTTATTTTGTCTTCTATATTGATACCCACCAACTTCCCATGATATATAGTTTTACCACTAGCATTGAGGCTTCTCTCAAGGAGGAAAAGAGATGTCCATTCCTTAGGGATGTCCTCCAGATGTAGTTGGTTCTTTATAGCTATCCAAGGTACCTATCTTCTAGTGCTTACAGTTCTGTGATAATGTCCGTGTTGCATCCGAGGGATGTGCTGGGTATGGAGCCGATCTTGGCCTCTAGATGTGGCAGCCGGAACTAGTCTTCTGTTGATGGAGTCCTCCAGTGTCCAACTGCTGTCTGCTCACTGCTGCTTTAGAGACTTTCATGTTATTGACCTTGCTGATTACTTTGCCCTCTGGAAGTGTGTGTTTCTATGTGCTAGTCTTTTGTTCTGGGTCTTGGGATTCCGATCAGTCTTACACTCTTTCAGCTGGCCTACCCTCTGGGATGCTGTGGAGGAGGCCCAGATTGAAAACTCACTGTCTTCACGTCGGTGGGCCTGCCCTCCAAGATGTCATGGAGGGGTGCAGAGTGCAGACTCATTGCCTTTTAGCTGGGCCATCCTCCTATTTAATTTTTCTTGATGCTACTGTGAATGGTATTATTTTCATAATTTGTTTTTCATTGAGTTTATTATTGATATACACCAATAGTGTTGATGTTGTATCTTGTTACCTTTCTGAAATTGGTTATTAATTCTAAGAGTTTGTTTATTGGAATTCTTTGAGTGTTCTATGTAGAGTATCACGTCTTCTGCAAATAATTCGAGTTTTTTCTTTCCCATGTGTATCCCTTTTATTTTTTCTTTTTTCTGATTGGTTTGGCTAATGTTTTGAGTACCATGCTGAATCAAAGTGGTGGTAGTAGACATCCTTGACATTTGTGTGATTTTAAAGAGAATGCTTTCAGGTCCCTCCTTCCTGCCTCCCCAGTTTAATATGATGGTGGCCATTGGTTTGTCAGATATGTATAGCTTTTATGAAGGATATGTATAGCTTTTATGAAGGATATGTATAGCTTTTATTTAGATATGGCTTTGTATATCTATTTTCTTCAGGAGTCTTATTATGAAGAGGTGTTGGATTTTGCTAAAATCTTTTCTTTATCTACTGATATGATCATGTGGTTTTGGTCCTTGCTTCTGTTTATGTGGTGTATTTCATTTGTAGCTTTGTGTATGTTGAGCCTGAAACCATGGAATTAAGCCTACTTCATTATGATAATGTGATCTTTTTGATGATTCATTACATTCTGTTTGCCTGTATATGGTTGAGGATTTTTGCATCTATACTTACTAAAGAATTAGTCTATAGTTTTCTTTTTTGGTTGGAATTAGAGAGATTTTTTGGTTTAGTTTTGGAATTAAAGAGATACTGGCTTCAATAAATGAACCTGGAAGGACTCTATTCTTTTAATTTTATTGAAGATTTTGAGAAGTGTTAGTGATGTATTGTGCTTAAAAAATTTTGTAGAATTTTGTAGCTGTGATCCTATCAAGTCCTGGACTTTTTTTTGGTAATTGATAGATTTTTTTTTTTATTACAGTTTCATTGCTTACTGTTGGTTTCTGCATTTTTGGGTTAGCTTTAATAATTTGTGGGAGTTTAGGAATCTGTTGATTTCATCAAGATTTTTCAGTTTGTTAAATATACAATTTTTTATAGTAGTTTCTTCTAGATTTTGATAGTTTCTGTTTCGATTTCCACTTTTTCATTTTTAATTTCATTGATGTGAATTTTTTTCTTTCTTTCTCTTGATAAGTTTGGCTAAGGAGTTATCTGTTTTGTTTATTTATTTATTTCTTCTTTTGGTGCTGGGGATTGAACTCACACCCCCACTTGCAAGGCAGGCTTTTATGACACTGAGCAGAATCCCCAGACCCCTGTTTATTTTTTCAGATAATCAGTTCTTTGATTTGTTGATTGTTTTTCTTTCTTTCCTTTTTTTTTTTTTTTTTTTTGGCCTCAATTTTTACTCTAATCTTTATTAGTTGAGTTGAGTTTGTTACCACTTTAATCTGTTAGTTTTGTGAGTTTGTTACCAACTGGGAGCAAATGGAGATAAAAACTAAAAAGACAGAATTAATTTAGAAAGAGGGGCCAGGGGGCTTTTGCCCATCTTAGGCAAAGAGCCCTGAGCATTTGGTTCACCTCACTTTTACTCACTTACACATGTGAGCAAGCAGTTAGAGTAACACAAGATTCATCTGTCTCCTGTTATCTATAATATATGGTCCTTTGGTAAACAACCAGATCTGAGCTGTGTTGACTTTTCCCTGGAACAGCCTACCAGAATGCCTGCATGCTGCCAAAGGAGCACAGTTTGTTGCCTTTTTCCTTTGTGCTTGAAGAGGAGGTCCAGTAGGCCTCAATTATTATCTGGTCTCCTACAATTTCCTTTTTTAAACTTTTGTTTAGGGTAGGATTATTGTTGTTTCTCAAGTATCTTAAGGGTCTTCATTGGATTGTTTATTTGAGCTCTGCTTTCCTGCTGTGAGCATTGATTGCAGTGAATTTCCCTGTTGGTACTGCTTTCATTGTGTCCCATAGATCCTGGTGTGTTGTACAGGCATTGTTATTAACTTGCAGACCTTGTTTAATTTCTTCCTTGATTTCTTCTGTGATCTATTTATTGTTAAGTTGTATATTACTAAGTTTACAATTCTTTCTAAATTTTCTATGGTTTCGGTTGTGGTTGAATTTTTCATTGCACAGTAGTCTGATGGTAAATATGGGGTGATTTTGATTCTTTTTTATTTATCTAAGCAGGTTTTGTGGACTAATGCAGCGTGGGACTATTTTGGAGAAAGTACTATGTGCTGCAGGAAAAAATGAATACTCGGTTGTAGTGTGGAATACTCTAGGTATCTTTTTAGATCCATATATTTAAGGGTGTGGTTCAGTTCTGATATTTCTTTGCTTCTTTATTAAGATCATCCATTACAATTGTGTTAACATTTATTTGAACTTTTATGTTTAGAAGTATTTGTTTTATGAAGATAGGTGCTCCAGTATTTTGTGCCTAAATGTTTATGTATTATCTCTTTTTGTGGGGGTTGTTTCCTTAACAGTATGTAGTGCCCTGTTGCTTCTGATCAGTTAAATTTACATTGTCTGAGATTAAAATTGCTACTCCTGATTGTTTTCAGGATCCTAGTACATGAAATACTGTTTTTTATCATTTGATTTTTTTAGCTTTTATCTTTTAAAAATTAACTTTATTGGGATACTTTTAAACATAATGATCAAATTCATCATATGGATTTGTATCTGTACATTTTGATTTTTCTCTTTTTCTCTATTCTCCTCTCTTTCCTTCAGCCTTCTTCCCTTCCTCATTTATAAAACTTTGTTATCATTTTTTGTCTGTTCTCTTTCCCATTGAGCATTTTGGATTAGATAAGTTTCTTGGATGCAGCAGACTCTTGGATTCTGTGTTTTAGTCCAGTCTGCCAATCTATATCTTCTAAGCGGAGAGTTGAAGCCGTTAATACTGGGAGATAGTGTTGTGAGGTTTTGATTATTTATTACCATTGCTTTCTTTCTCTGTTGGTAACTCCTTTGTTTTTCTTTCCTCATCATTTTTGTTGTGGCTATTGTTGTTTATCCATCGATCTCGGAGATATTTTTGGTTTTCACCTACGTTTTCGGCTTTATTGCTTTTGTCATTTCGAGTAAGATATTCTTGACTCTTTTGGCCTTTAAAGTTTGTGTTGAGAAATTTGTTGTAACTCAGTGGGTTTACCTTTATGTGTGATTGTTTTTCTGTGCTTCAACATTTTTTAAATTGGATATCTAGCAATAGATCGTGTGGATTGGTGAGCTTCTTTTGTTGTAGTTGTTGGGCATTCTGGAAGCCCTGCCTACTTATATGATGAGCTCTTTTCACATATTTGGGAAATTTTTGATTATGATTTCTATAAACAAATTAATAATTCTGTTATCTTTTATTTTTTCTGTAACTCCATTTAACCTCACATTGGTCTTCTTAGTATCATCTAGTAGCTATTGGATGATTTTTTCTTATAGTCTTTTTTTTGTGTGTGGTGATAGTAATGCCTAAGTTCATGAATGCTTCTATTTGCAAACAGTGTGGCTCACAAACGAAGTGTTTGGGAAAATTTTGCTTCCATAGGTGAACTCCACATTGGATGATGACTATCTTCCCTGCATGAATGCAAATGTAGCCATCTTCCCCAGAATTGTGGAACGAATTAGGTTCGTGAACTGAGGTACCACTGTACTTCATCATAATTCACCATTTTTTCCCTAAATATCAAACTGTCATCATATTGGTCATTTCTGCAATTTATGAATTCTGTATAGCTTTTTATTCAAGTATTTCTGTCTGACAACTTTTCCTAGATTCTATATCTTTGGTGAATTTGTTATTCATGTTTTGAACTGTTTTGGTTGGCTCTTCTAAATTTTTCTTTGTTTCCCCCATATTCACATTGGGCATTTTGAGTGATGAATCCCTAAACATTTGGGTCAGGTCCTCTCTGAGCTCTCCAAGTTTCTTCATTTCCTCTTTAAACATTTTGTAAAGCCCTGCTATCTTGTATTTGCTTTCCTGTCCATTGGTGCCCCCTAGATCTGTCTTGGAAGACTTGAGAGACCTGAGAGCCTTTTATTGGCTTACTGCCATGTTACTATATGTATGTGTATATAAATATGTACATTCTTCCTTTGGAGCCTAGGGTTGTGTCTAGTAGAGTGAGGAGAGACTGTGGTAGATATGAGGATCTTTTTAGTTAGATTCTGTGTTTTCATGATATATTTACTGCTTACTTGTCCAGAGATAGTGTTTAGCCCTTTAGCCATTTAATTTAAATGGTTATGCCTGATTCTGTGTTGCAAGGAGGGAATTACTACTGGTAATAACACCTTCAGAAAGTCTGACCATATATAAAAAACCCAACTATATATTGCTTATAAGTGTTATCCCCTGTATTTATACTTATACCTTTTATCTATGCCTTTTAGTAGTCTAAGATGAGAGGAAGAAAAAAAGGAAAAGATGGAGGGATGGGTAAAAGAGTCATTTGAGTTAATAGGGTGAGAAATAGGAGAAATAATAGATAAAAATTGGATGGAGGTCAGGTTCTGTTGCAGATTTTTTATATTTGGGATGCAGAGTTAGTGTTGAAGGTTTAGGGAAGAAACTTGTGGTGGGGTTGGAATGTAGTGGAGGTGGAGGGAGATATAATCTGGGATTGACGATAGCTACAAAATTGCCAGAGTTTGTTGGTGTATTTGTAAGGTGGAGAAGAAGCCAGGGAAGATGAGGAATTAGGTAAGATAAGGAAGAGTGAAAAGAATAGAATTGAGAGGTCAGAAGGATAATATGAGTGGAATGTGACTGAGAAAGCATATTATAAGAAAGAAACTTGGTAGGAATTTAAAAAGTGAAAGAAATGAGGAAAAAATAAATATTATTGCTACAAATTCTAGAATTGGAGAAAAGAATCGGGAGAGGGGAGATAGAGAAAAAGGAGGCAGATTGAACTACTAAGTCAGTGAGTAAGAGAGAGAAAAGAAACAAGGTCCAGTGGAGACCCAGTTCAGACACTCCCACAAGAACCCACATATACAATTCCAGTGTGTCCCCTATGCCATCTAGCCTGTGTGTCTGCGCAGTATCCTTTTTGCCTTAGTTATGGTCAGCTTGCATGTACTCATGAATTTCCCCCTAACAATTCTAGGGCCCCCCCCCCAGCCCCGCCAGCCTTCAGCCAGCAAGCAGAATCTTGGTTTGGGGACTCTTCTCTCAAGGAATTGTAGTGAACCTTTCAGGTGTGGGATGCCAGAAGGAGACTCAGGCTGGTACCACATTTCAGTCCTGGAACTGGTGTGGAGCATCAGCTAATGACTCAGGTGTGTGCAAGGAGAGTGTGGGGCACTGGTTGGAGACTCAGTTGATACTGGAGTCCAGATACAGTCTCAGGTATCCTGGAAAGGGTGCAAGGCCCTGGGTCTGAGAGGAAACTTGAGTGCACCTGGACACTCATGAGTCCTGGATAGGGACTCATGAGGTCCAGTACTAGTTTTGGGTGCCAGATGGAGACTCTCTTGCATATGAGACCAGCTTGAGGCCCTGGGTGGAGTTGTGCATGGGCCTGGTATGCTTGATGGAGACTCAGACTGGCCTGGGACCAGCACTGGGTGTCAGATGGAGACTCTGATGGACAAAGGACCAGCTCAAAGTGACAAGCAGAGACTCAGACAGGGCCAGCATTGATGCAGCATGGTAGATGGAGATAATGGCAGTTGTGGGATCAACTTGAGGTATCAGGTGGGGCTGGGGCATTCAGTGAGGGCTTAGGTGGGCCCCAAACTGATTTGGGGTGCCGGATGGAGACTCAGGTCAGCACAGAGCTCCATATGGTGACTCAGACAGGTTCAGGTGACTGAGTGGTCTCAGCAGTTTACATTTCCTTGTTTATCTTCTTGCTACCTAGAGTGTGGAGGTTGCGGAGGCTAGCTTCTCCTGTCTTTGGTTAGTGCTGATGAGGATACTGTAGGGGTGCAGCTTCCTCAGTGTTTGAAGAGGAAGTTATGAGGAGAAGGAGCCCATAAACCCAGAGTCTGTCCTGGGAGATTCTCTCAGACCACTTAGAAGTTCTCACTGTGGCTGATCCCGGGTCAAGCAAGGCAGGGGCGTTGGGCAGGAGGACCTGCCCAGGTGGAACTGCTTCTCCTTTTTTGAACTATCATCCAGATGTTTGGTTTAATATACCTGTATCTTCTTTAAAATTAATTTTCTGTTTCAGGATGTAAGTCCCTCCTCCATTTCCAGTTCCCTGTGATTTTAGTGGTGTACCTTGTGGTCCCTGAGTATCTCTGAAGTGACTCCTCCTCTAATCAGTTATGCTACATCTGAAATTTAAAAGGTCACGAAAGATGGATTGTGAATGTAGAAAACCTAAAGAGATTTACACACACATATTCCTACTTAGAATTAATAAGTGAATTTAGTGCTACTATGGAATATAAGATTATTGCATGAGAATCAGTTGTACAATAGAAACAAACTATTGAAAAAGTTAAAATGTGCTAATTATAAAACAGCATCAAAACCATAAGAATGTTTAGGAATAAACCTAAAAAAAGTTTTGTCAAATTTCTATATTCAACATTATAGAGCTTGTTGAGCAAAATTAAAGAGAATAAAGTGTAAGAGAGATAAATCTTGTTTTTGGGTAGGAAAGCTATTTTACTTAAATTGATTTACATAGTCATTTGCATTCACAATTAAATCCCACAGTTGTTTTCATACAAGTTGACAAAATTTATATGAAGCAGCAAAAACGGCAATGGAATGCCAGAGGGTCAAAGGAATTTTGAAAATGAAGAAAAATTAGGACTAATTTACTGTTTGATTTTGAGGCTAAAAGCCAACAGTGCCTATGTAATGTAGCAGTGGTGAAAAGATTCCTATGTCCTGCAAGACTATCTTTTAAACTTAAAGGATAAAGGCCTTCTATAATAAGTAGAAATTAAAGAAATTCATTAACACTGAGCCAGCACTGTAGAAAATACTTGAGGGAATCCTAAACACAGACAATGAAAACAGCACAACCGCAAGACCAAAGGAAAGATTAATCTCACTGGGAGAGTACATAAATCGAATGAGTCAGTCATGAATCAGACATAAGCAAAACAGCAAGTGAGAGACATTAGTACGTACCTTTCAATAACAGCACAATGTAAATAGTCTTTATCTCCAATAAGAGACGAGCACAACTGGCAGATAGGAAAAGAAACCAAGATCCATCTGTAGTAAAACCCTAAATTTTGAGGAACTTGTTCTACGAGTGTTCTGCCAGATGAGCAAACATTCCTAATAAATTTTAACTTCATAAATGAGCAGTGTCTTGCATTATGAGTACTATGTGATGCCAGATGTCACACGATCATAATTTAGCCCATAGTTCTCTCCCGTCCCTGTCCATCACTCTCACTGGCTTCTGCTGTGGGATCATGGATGTCTACCAACAGCAAGAAGTTATGGAGGGGATGTTGTCTGCAGAGGAGGAGAAGGAAAAGGGGGAGGAATCCTTCACTTCAAATGAGTTTAGGGAGAGTGTAAAATGTGGAAAACTGCCCAGTTTTGTAAAAAAGCATTATCCAAATAAGGCTGTAGCAATGCAAGCAGTGAATCTGTTTAATGACAATTCAGTGTCACATTTCTGCAAAATTCTCAAAAAGAGGCAAAAGCAAGAGTCATGGGATGCTTTGTTAAAGTTGTACTGAAAAGAAACAGTAGTGATTCTGTGTTAGTGAAAGTTGTCTTACATAATAACCTTCCTTCTCGCTCACACCAGCCACAAAGGTTTTCGAAGTTAAGTGCAAGTTAATTTATTTTTTGTATTTTATATTTTATTATTTTGTATTATATTATACTGTTATAGTCATTTTTTGCGGGGGTTGTCAGACAAATCATGGATTGTCATTATTTCTAATGAAAATTTGAGGGGGAAATATGGGAGAATTCATTTGATAAATGCTTTGGATTACAAGCATATTTGTGGAACAAATTATGCACACAAACCCAGATTTTACCAAGCTCTTGAATGACTTGTGTTTTTTATTCTTTTTTCTTCATTACTGTATGAATGTTCTAGTATGTTAACTTCATCTTCAAGTCTCAGAATTCATCTGACTAATCGAGTTTTGTTTTTTTTTTCCCCTAGGTTTTCTGCTTGGCTCCTTTTTGGAGCATGTATCTCTTTACTAAAGTCATCTTTCATATCTTTCATTGTCACCCTTAATTCATTCTGGTACTGATTTGTGTCTCTTTTGAGCTCATTGATTATTTTAGTAACTGGTTTAGTTCAGTTACTTATTTATCCCTTCTTGGATCTTATTGATCATTTTTAAGTGTCAGTTTCTTACATTTTTGTCTGGAATCCCATCCAGTTCACTATCTATGTAGAGTTAGGAATTTTTGAGGCATCTGTTTCCTTGGCTTTTTTGTGTGTGATACTATCATGTTTTTGTATTGAGAGTTGCAGACCATTTGGAAGGGATAGCTCTACCACTACCATGTATGGGTCTTTTTAATAAGTAACTTTCTCTTTGCGATGTGCTTGGGCTGTGCATATGTTTCTGTGTTATAGTACCCACTCATTGTTTTGGGTGCTAGATTACGTTCTGGCACTGCTCCAAGAGGCGAGAGTAATTAATTACTGGTAACAGCAGTAGCTGAGAAGCTAATCATATGTTATCACATAATTGAGAACTTGTTCCAGAAGATCTCCACAATTTTACCAGCGCATGAAACAACAGGAAGAATAATAATATATAGTAGGAAAGAAAATTTAAACATTGATATTCAGATTAATAGTATTATATATAAAGATGAGAGAAACAAGAGGAAGAATAGAGCTACTGAAATGTTATGGGAGAAGTGAGAAAGAGAAAGGAAGGGAATGTAGAGGGGGAAAGGGAGACAAGATAGGGAGATTAATCCTGTTGTTGACCTTCCAGTTAAATAAAGTTAGTCATCCCTGAAATGCAACCATCGATGTGGGAAAATAGGACAAAATAACTTAGAGCACCATAGAAGCAAAAGCAGAGAACAAATATACACAGACTGAACCTAGCCCTACCAAAATACAAAACAAAACAGAAAACAGCCAGCAGGAAAGAAAACAAAGCAAACAAAAGTAAAAACCAAGCCCGAGGGCTATGTGTCCTTGTGGAGGTAGGCTGCATATCTCTGATGGTTATCAGTGCTGCAGCCTGCAGTCTGTGGTGGTCTCAGGGCAAAGAACTGTGGTGGAGGATGCACTGGCCCAGGCTGACGACCTCTTCTTGTGTTTTCTCCTCGCCATGTGTCCTCAAATCTGCCTAGTGTCGCTGACCTGGTCCCCTGTACCCTTGCAGCAACTGGGGAATGTCTCTGAGCTACCTACATGTGCTGCTGGCCTGGGTCTGCAGTGATAGGTCCTTTTTTTTGGAGACAAGGGTCTTGCAGTGTTCCTCAGGTTGGCCTTGTACTCCTGGGCTTATACTATCCTTCTGTCCATCTTCAAAGTAGCTGGAATACAGGTAGACACCATTGTACTTGGCCTAGCATTTAAATCTTACATTAATATGATCAATAGTAGTTATTTCAGTGTAGTGGTGTGTGCTCGTAGAATGTTACTTAGGTTCTAAAAAAGTGAGTACTTCAAGATATGAGTACCTATTATGAAATAGGTACTTTGGTTTTAATTTGTCATCTGAGAAAATTCAGAGTTTAATCTGTTCACAGTTATCATTCAGTGTATTAAATGCAGAGCTAACCTCTGAATCTGGTCTGACTCCAGTCTCATGGAGACTTTGGGTAGTCTGGAAAGTAGAAAGGTGAGGAACACCTTTTACAAAGGTGTTGCAAGATGAATGCTTCATTACGCCAGCACTTCCTGCCCCCAGCTGGAACTGGTTTCCTGCTTCAGGATCAGTTTTGTATTTGTGAATCATGTAAATATGCTGAATAGTTTTTTCCTTTTGCTTTATTTATAGTGTCTTTTTTCCCCCCCAAAGGTATTGGGGATTGAACCCAGGGCCTTTCATCACCTACCCTTTTTATTTTTTGAGACCAAGTCACACTTAATTGTCCAGGAACTTGTGTTCTTCCTGTCCCAGCTTCTTGAGTAATTGGGATTACAGGCATGTACTGCTGCACCCACCTTATTATACTGTTTCTTGGAAATTTAAAAAAAGAAAAAGAAATTTAAACAATTTTTATGCGTATTGCTGATACTCTGTTTCCTAAGTTCAGGGAAAGAATAGAAACACTGTAAAGTGTGCACAGAAGCAGTATTCAAGAAGATAGTCCTTGTTTAATGACTTTTCTGGTTAACGACTGTTCGAACTTATGACTGAGGTGTTCTCTATGGATTTACGACCTTCCACTTGAATTTATGACCTGTCTTTTTTGGTACTGTACAGGGTGAATTTAAAATAAAAATAAAATTAGTATCATGAAATAAAATTTACATTCTTTGAACAGTTTGATAAATTACTTCCTTCTTGAGATACTGTATTGCAGATACTGTATTTAGAGAGACAGGTTTTGAAATAGCATTAATGGTAGACAATGTGACACAGAATTTTTAGATTACGAATTTACTAATTCAGTGCTCCCTTTTTGATGTAGTTGGGATCAAATCCAGGGAGTACTGAGCTGCATCCTCTTTCCCTCATACCTCCCACACCCATTTTTTTTCTTTTTGACTTAGCATCTTGTTGAGTTGCTCAAGCTGACCTTGAACTTGCAATCCAGAGTTGCAGGTGTGTGCTACCGTGTTTGTTTTTAATTCAGCTTGACCGTTATTTTTCTATTTCTTAGCTTTTCTCTTTGATACAATATCTTTCTCTGCCATTTCATTTACTTTTGTGTTCGCTAATTCTAAGGGATGCCACACTGGTAGAGATGCTTTGTAGGAGGAAATGCTATTAAAAGTTTTGTGTTTAAGTAGTTTTTTTAAAAATCAGTACCTGGGATTGAACTTACAACCATGCGCTTGTAAGGCAGGTGCTTATGCCACTGAGCTAGACACCCAGCCCTAATTTAAGTAGTATGTTTGAACGCATCCCTGGCTAAATGCACCCATGTAGCTGCTGCATTTTTACCATTTGGGATTAAGAAAATGGCTATGATAGGCTCCATAAAAATTTATGACCAGAAAACCATTCAGAATACATTTGTTACTGAGTAGGTCTATAATCTCATATTCATATGTGAAAGATTTGTCTTTTCAAGCAAGTGTCTTAAGGAGCCCCAGTTTGCCTGACCTTCCACTTTTCTGTTTGGTGAGAGGAATTAACTTTGCAGTCCTCTATTGCATTTGTTTAGAATTGACATGGTGAACCAGTAGAGACTGCAGAAGCTGCATGAGATGCTCTAGAAAGATTTTACATATGTAGGTTATGAGATACTTTACAGCAGCATTGTCTTTTTCTCTTGAGTTTTCTTCTATTTCACAAATTTCATGTTTTAGGAAACTAACATAAAAGCGAAGACTTGAATGTTGATCCTTGCAGTCAGCAGGAAAAGGGTTGTTATTACCATTACCATCTGTAGTTTATCTTTTATTAGTTTCCTCATTCTTGCCCATTGGAGGATCAAAGGCTTTGTTTAATGACCTCAAAGTCTGATCCCTCACAAGGCAGCACATACTTTTTGACACTAGGCCACTGGGCCTTATGTGCTCTTGTTAAATATACAATGTCATAATATATATGCTGCTCTTTTGGCTAGTATAATGACATCTGTACTTCTGCTTTTAATATCAACAACCCTGTTATGAACACCACTTATAAAAGTAGAATGGTTCTTCCATTAGTAGCAGTTCTTTACTGAGAGTCAACATAATATTTTGGTTCCCAAATGTAGGCTGCAGTGCTGTCCTTTATAAAAAAAAACAACAAAACAAAAAACAGAGCTGGATTGTGTTTTCCATTTGTCAGTGAAAGAGATTATTGTTGCTCTATTCAACAAAAAGTAGTTCTTTTCCATCCAAGAAAAGTATAGGTACTATATTCCATTCAAGGCAACATTCATGTGGTAAAAACGAATTTTTTTTTTTGGAAGCCATTTTGGAAACAATGGCTTGGAAAAAAAAAAGAAATATATGGGGAGTGTAAAAGGCAGTCACATAATAGACCTGAAAATCATTTACAAGGTCAGCCCCTAATCACTGTTTGCTGGTTCCTTAAATTTAAATGGACACCATATAGTGTCCATGTAAACATATTTTAACTATATTTGATAAGAATAACATTCATAATTTTCACCATGCACATATACCCCACCATATTATGATAGCACTAGTGTTATCTGCTATTTCTATTAGAAATGGCTCGTTAATTAAGTATATTCTACATCCTTCTTGCCTCAAAGAATTGAATGAGACAAGCTGAAAACGGTGCCAAAAATTGAGGGTTGAAGGACTGAGGAAAAAATTGGCTCTGCAGAGCAAACTTGAGGCGAACAGAAGAAGAAAAGAGAAAAGCAAAAATAAAAGTACATCTCGGTCTGTAAAACACAGGGCTGGCTAATGTGAAAGAGACATGCTAGCAGGGTCCTTGTGGCTCCCCTCTATGCTGTCCATATCTTGTGGGAAACTGCAATAAATTACACATAGGGTCCTGAGAGGCAGTGCTGCGTAGATCCCTGGGCCCTGCCATGCCTCTCTTCCCAGCCAGTCTAAGGCATACTCTCTCTACTATACCTTTTCTCATTAGCATTCCAAAAGCAGTAGCTAGTTTGTTGTTTAAAAGAAACACCTCCCAGCTGAAGGGCATTTCCCTCCAGGCATGTACCAGGAGCCACATTGCTTATGCTAAGTGATTCCATGTGACCTGTAGAAAATCACTGCAGGCTGCATTTTCACTTTGCACCCAGGTCATTGGCAAAGCCAGCTGGCTGGGGATGCCTTTCTGGCTGAGCTTTTGGAAGACTATATTTTAAACACATTAAAAGCAAATGGTCAAAGGAAACAAGATGAACTGTATAAAGCTCACAGGATGAAAATACTGTGTTTTGTATAAAGTTTTATTCTGTTTGCAGTAGGTGTAGTCTACTTAATAAGAACCAGTGTCCCTAAAAAAGGCCCAACTTCAGAAATAACCTCAAACATTAGAATTCATTGGTATAGTTTAATAAAGATTTGACATTGCTCCTTTTATGGATGTGTAATCACAACTGTATATAGATTGTATACTGACTGAGTGAAGATTTGGAAAATTGAGGTGAAGCAATAATCATTTTGAAGAAATGCAGTCTGGGTTGAAAAAATCCTAAACTTAAAAAAAAGAAAAGAGAAATTTTTGCATTAAGAATAAGACAGATTTATTGGGAATAGGAATACCTCCTGAGAGACAAGAAGGTCCTGAGTGGATTGCCCAGCCAGAAATTTGGGTAGGGTCCTTTTTTTTCTGTTGACCAACATTTTATGAAGCACTTACTCTTTTAGGTGTGGGCATCTTGCAAAATGTGGTTGTATATTTGCCTGATCCTGTCATTGTCAGTAATGAAGTGCTACTAGTTAAGTGGCTTAAGCTCCTGGTAAGAAAGCTGTTTTTGTGAATTCAGGGCATTATTTTTATAATGTGCAGGCCAAACCAGAGTTTATGAACTACTTATGGCCCTGGGAGATAGGTGAATACTTAGAAATAGCCATTTAATCAGCATTTCCCATTGGTTTCTCTTATAAAAAAATCTTTGCTTTGGACTGTTAGAATTGTGAAGGACACATGTTAGTGTTCCATGCAAAGGGAAGAAAGAGGCCTATCTGAGAAGCTAAGGGTGAGACCCTGGGTTCAGTCCTCAGCACTATACAAACACACTTACCCTCAAAACCCAACATGTGCCCTTTGTAGCACCTAATACAAAAGTAAACGTTCTCAGCAATGAGAACATCAGCATTCCAGATAATATCCATCTCACTTGAATGGGATGCATAGTTACTGTGAAGGGCTCCAGAAGATTTCAGAGGAACTTCAACACAGGTGTGTATAGAATGAAAAAGAGGCTCTAGGTCCACAGTGGTGAGGAAAGAGGAACTGGCTCTATCCCCACCACCTGTGGCCAGATAAAGAGGGGTCTGTCTGTGTGCCTCACCATCACTTTTGTTATTGCTGGTGGATGAGTCTTATCCAACATTTCTTGGGTTCAGAATTATTCTGCAGTCTTTGGTCAAATGTTGCTCATTTAGTGCCTCAAACTCAGTAAGATGAGTTAATTTTTGAAGAAAACGAAATAGGGCTTGTTCCAAATGAAAGTGCTTTGACTGAGCAAGCCACGATGGTTAGAAACAGGACATTAGAAAGTTTTTGGACGGTGTCTATCTCTGAAACAGGAACCATTCATCAGACTGATAAATACGATCTGAGAGTTGCCCATTACAGAAACAAGATTCAGGATTATGAGACTGATTTATGCTATTTTAATGGCACAATAAAAAACCTCTATAAAAGGGTGGTGTATTAATGTTTACAAAAGCTTATAATGTAGAAGTATAGCTCCTCAAAAGTCTGCATATGCTCTGAATCAGATTTAATGCAGGACAGAGACGTTTTAAAAGATTGGTCTTCAGTGGCTGCCCAGAGTCAGATGTAGAAGAGGGCAAAAGATCTGTTTGAGCACAAGAGATCTGAAGGATTCAGCTGAAGGCCTGGAGCCCACAACGATGTCCCTTATTTATCTGCATCAGCAGGCCAAAGTATCTCTGACTTAAGACCTAGGAGTCTGTGCTGGGAGGTTGAAGGGTCGTTAGTAGAAGCTGTAGAATCTACACCAGCAGACTGAAAGGCTGGTGCCAGAAGAATCCACGCTTATAGCCCGGAGATGATGCTCAAGGCGAAGGTGAAGAGTAGAGCTTCTCTGAAGAGAACACATGAAGCTCTTCTGAGGACAATCAGCTGAAATCCTTGCCATTCTGACAACAAGCCTACTTAAAGTGAGTCTTCTACACCCAGAGCCATGCTGACTCAGTTCAGCTGGGCATTTCCTGCTCAAGTTGACAGTCAGTTAAACACCACAAGTGGGAAGAAACCAGCCTGATCTGAGTTTTAACTTGTGCCACGTACTGTGCGGATGCTGGATATGCCTCATGTACTCAGTATTGTCCATTAAGGCCCTCAGTAGCATTTGTCTGTCAGATCATTCTGTCTGATCATGTCAACGCGGATGTATTGTAGCTAAATGGCAGAACATATGTTCTGTACCTGATGTGGAAGAAAGGTTGAGAACAGCTTGAAAGTTTGGTATTGTGGCATGGTTAAAACAAAGATTTACATGTTTCCATGTTAGTGGGCGATCAGAGACAATACTGCTGATCTTTTTGATTGTGATCCTGTGTTGCCATTCTCTGGGAGTAGGATTTGAGTTATTCCTAACTGACCCGTACTTAATATTTACATTTGTTGATGTCTTACAATGGTCAAGTTGAGTCTTTGCCATTGTGTTGATTCTTATGTATTATAATACTACCTTGCACACAAATGTATCCATACATGTTAAGGCTAGATTTAAGCTTTTTTGGATGTACCAGGTTTAAAAAATGGGAAGGTAATTGATTCTTTGGCAGAAACAATCTAATTAATAAAGAAATGCATTCTGTGTGATACATTCCTTTCTACATATGTTATTTGCCTGTTGAATGTTAACCATTTCCTGCATTCACTCGTTTACATATTATCCTATATTGATTAGTACTTAATAAATGCTGACACCATTCTTTTTTTTTTTTTTTTGTCATTTTCCTTTTTATCAGTACCAGGGATCGAACTCACGACTGCCTGCTTTCAAGGCAGGAGCTTATGCCACTGAGCTAAATCCCCAGCCCCTACTGACACCATTCTTAATTCTGAAAGTTGCATGGAGTAATAATGATAACAATAAAATGAGACACTTTGAAGAGCCCACCTTTTAAATACAAGTTATTTCACTTGGCTCAGAATAAAGTCATGCTTCATGTTTTAATTTAGTTTAAGAAGTTGTTTTGAAAGTACAAAATTAAAGCCATGTACCTTTCCTAAAGTAAAAGTAAGAGAAAAAAATCTAAAGCATCTCTTAGAGGCTTAGCTTGGTCTTACGCACACTCCGTTTCTCCTGCTCACATTGCCTTGGCCACCTTGCTGCTTCCCAGCCTTGTTCTGGCCGGGTCTGCCGTGGCTAGTTTGTCCCTGAAGCCCTGCTGTGGTGTGTGTTTGCTTTTTAATTTGCTAAATTTTTATTAGTGCATGTTTTCAGTACATGATGATTACATTCGTGTACATGACAGTTCATTTTTGTCATGTCCCCTGCTGCTCTGTTGATTCTGCTTGTTCATACCAACAGAATTGGTTTATACGTTGTTTTTATTGTTACAAGTATTAAGTTATGATGTAATGATTTCTTTATTTCTGGACCACAATATTTCTTCTTGAGATCAAGGACCATATTTTATTTGTTTTTAATTTCTACTACATAACCCAATTCTCCATGAATATGCTAATTAGATTGTGATTTAAAAAACCTGGGTATGATATTGAACTCATCAAGTACTTTGAATCTACACAAAAACATTAAAGACAGTTAAATTTAGAATTAAACTAGATTTTCTTTTGGATGTTTAATTTTAATAGGAGAAAAAAATTAAACTGCTTTCTTCTAATAAGCTTATCTCCTAGTTTAGAGTAATTTTCTTTCTCTTAAGATACCTAATATACTGATAGAAATTGTAGAGCACTGTAACTTTGAATAAAATTTAGACTGCTTTAGGCAATTCACATAACTAAAGAGGAAAGTTGTATAGTGTTCATGTTACAGTGAATTTTTAATTGCTTATAACCTTTTTAAAAATTTTAACAAACTTGCGGACTTTGTCACTATTCTTCATTCAATTATGTGGCAAATTTGCATTTGGAAGCACATTCATGCTTGTGTTTTAAAAAAGGAGGGGTTTTCGAAAGGGAATCATGTTACATTAGAGGAACCTGGAAATGATGGAAATAAAACCTATATATATTATTTTATATTATATATAAATGTGTATATCTATATACATTTGGTATGTTTATATTATATATCCTGTATAATTTTATGTGTATATATATATATGTGTATATATATATACTATATAACTACACACACCACACTCTCTTGGTTAAAAACCAAATATAGAATAGAAATTTTAATCCTAAAATAAACTTATATATATATTTTTTATTTTTTATAACCATGGCATCAAAATGTGTTTTTAGTTGGTTTAAGAGAAAAATTTGGGGGCTGTTTCTAGGTTAGCATAATACTGTACATGGAAATGGAATTGTGTGACCTTTTTACTCCATGAGCTTCAGGATTAAGGTCATTGCCCTGATTTCCATGCTTTCTTTTAAGTTTTCCATCAGGGAATTCTAGTGACATAGACAGTGAAAGGAGAGATGCTTCCTCAGCCTTACCACCATCTGTGCCATCAACAGCCTTCATTTGGCCTCTCGTTGCCCGTTTGCACTATGGGAAGAGCTACCCTCATGATGTTTGCCTTTCACCTCCTGGGTCCTCCTGCTTCTTCCGTCCTCTCATTCTCCACTCTGCTCCTTTATAGTAATCTTTCCAGAAGACAAATACAAGCATGTCTTTGTTCTGCTTGAAATTTCTTCTAGTGTCTATAGCTTGCAAAAGTAATATAACAGTTCAGTGTAAGCCTCTGGCCTAGCTGAAATGTCTAGTTTGATTTTATTTCAAACTTTCCATCTCAGAGATATATGTATAGATGTAAATGTATATCTATATATATCACCAAATTAAAAGTTGCATATATTTATGGTATGCAGTGTGATACACTTGTATGCAGTATCTATATAGTTTGAATAAGTAAATCATGCTGATAAACATATCCATCATCTTATGATACTCTTTTTGTATTACATCTATTTAAAATTCATCATTTTTAAGTTTTTAAGTGTATAGTACCTTGTGTATAGTACCTTAAGTCTATAGTACCTTGTTATTAACTGTGGTCACCACACTATAAATTGGATCTTTAAAATTTCTTTCTTCTAACTGAAGCTTTAAAATAGTTCTTTCTTGTGAATCTTTGTACACATAATGCACTTTCCCTGTTTTTCATGTCAAGGATGTGATGCCCTCTGCCTTGCCTTTGTTGCCCAGAACTGCCTTTGCTGTTGTAGGTCTCTTCTGGTTCCAGATGAATTTTAGGATTGTTTTCTTTGATCTTGTGAGATATGCTGTTGGAAATCTGATTGGAATTGCATTAAGTCTGTATAACAGTTATGGAAGCATGGCCATTTTTACTGTATTGGTTCTTCCTACACAAGAGCAAGGGATGTCTCTCCATTTTCTAATATCCTCTACAATCTCCTTTTTTTAGAGTACTGTAGTTTCAATCTAGAGGTCTGTTGTTAGACTGATTCCTAGGTATTTCATTGTTTTAGATGCTGTTGTGAAGGTATTGTTTCCCTGATTTTTCTCTCAGTGAGTCTGTTATTTGTGTATAGGAAGGCTATTGATTTTTGAGTGTTGACTTTGTATCCAGCTGTGTTGCTGAATTTACTTATTAAATCGACCAGTTTTTAGTGGGGTTTTTGGGGTCTTCTGTGTAGAGTAGTAACATGTTGTCTGCAAATAATGATAATTTAACTTTTTTTCCTATCTTTATTCCTTAAATTTCTTCCTCTTGTCTAATTGCTCTGGCTAAAGTTTCCAGACTATGTTGAATAAGAGAGGAGACAGTGGACATCCTTGTCTTGTTGATTTTAGTGAGAAAGTTTTCAGTTTTTAGCCATTTAATATGATGTTGGCTATTGGTTTGTCATAGGTGGCTTTTATTAGATTGAAACAAAGAGCATCTATTCCAATTTTATGTAGGGTTTTTAATCATGAATTGGTGCTAGGCTTTGTCAAAAGTATTTTCTGTGTCTATTGAGATGATTATATAATTTTTGTCTTTGGCTCTGTTAATGCAGTATATCACATTTATTGATTTGCATAAGGAAGATTTCTTTAAATTTTTTTCCCCTGCTTTGGAGACAGGATGTGCTGAATACAGGGTAATCCTTCCTACCTTAGCTTCCCAAGTCCTATGAATACAGGCTTATGTCAGTGCATCTGGCCTTTCTTTTTAATTTTTCATCTGTACTTAACATAACTTCTGTTTGTTCAATGAGTAGAGTCCTAAAAACTTGAAAGGTTTTTTTTAAAATTTTATTTAAGTAGAGAAAGAAAAAAAAAAAAAACAGAAAAAGGGTACAAGTTATACAGAATTTCAAGAAAAATAAACAGTAGGAAATCACTAGTTAATGGATTACATATTGTCATCTTAGAAATAGTTGTTCAAGTTACAAAATTAAAGCATATAAAGTGGACATTCAAACAGTGAGACTGCAAACAGTTCTATTCAATGATCCAACAAAAACTCAATAATTTGGTTATCTATCTTATATGCTTAAATATACATGCAGTTATATCCTTTAGAACACTTTCTTTTCCTCTCTTTTTTACAATGACAATTACACATTTTGGGTTTTATTACTCCCACAGTTCTTATTCCTTTTTTTTGAAGAGAATAAAACCAAATGTGACATAACAAAACAGAGTCAGTCAAATCAAAAGGATGGACATAGTACATAATGTAAAAACAGAATACAAGGTGATCAACACTGGTTATCATAATGCCTCTTGCTATCTTAAAAAGAATTGCCTATATCATCAGTTATAATAAAATTGAACAAAACAGTGAAGAACAAAACCAGTAAAACCAAAACATTGGAGACATAGAACTTCAAAAGAAGATAATAAACTTGAGAGTTTTATATTAATTATATTTGGGTTCACTTTGTAAGTAGCTACAGGTCCAAGGCTAATACTACTTTATAAGAACAAAGTGGTAACAGTTGTTAATTTTATTTTGTAGTATCTTACTTTATAGTTGGTAAATGTTTGATCTTAGTCTGTTAACATAGATTTAAAGTTGTCTGAAGCATATTACAATTACTTTTTCCCCTTTCTTTGATATTTCCTTAGATGGGCCTTAGTGTGCTTGAATGTGATGAGTATAGATGAATTCTTTGGATATCTCAGTCACTAAACCAATCTTGTCAAGTTGAATGTGACGTGATTAACCCTATTTTACAGATGAAGAAACTGATACTTCTAAAAGTAAAGTTATAGCCTGGCATGGTAGTGTACATCTGTAATTTGATGCCCAGCAGACTGAGGCAGGAAGATTATGAGTTCAGCCAGCCTGAGATACATAGTGAGTTCCAGGCTGACCTGGACTATATAGAAAGTGATACCCTGTCTCAAAAGAAAAAAAAAAAAAAACCAAAGGGAAATTACTTGGATTTAATTGTACAGCTTAGGTTTGCACCTGGTGACTGCTTTGTGGCCCAAATTTTTAACTGTGGCCCAAATTTTTAACTGTTCTATGTCTTCCTGTTGCATTTAGGACAGTAAACACAAATAATAATTTGAAAACAGTAATTTCATTTCAGTTTTTACAAAATGCATCAGCTAGACAATTTGAGGATACAATAGCAAAATAATATTAATAACACTAGACTTTACTGGCTTTTAAGAATACATTAAAATTAGTTCTCCTTTTTTCTCCTCTTCTGCCCTTGTAACTTATTCGTTGATTAGGTTGAATATTTATTTCATGATTTCCCAGAGTCTGGAGTTTGCTAATTGCACCCCTTTGGAATCTTGTAAATGGGCTCCCTGGTTCGTATTTACTAAATTTGTGGTCTGGAGGACTGATCACGTTCAGGCTTGATTTTTCTGGCTAGACAGCTACATGGGATGCTTGGCTGTGATTTTTCTCTGTGGTCAGCAGCACTGAGTAGGCAATCCAAGACACCCATTCTTTTATTTGGGACTGCAGAATGGTTCTATTCTAATTCATCATTCTTCTGTGGTCTATTAGTTGAAATACATCTAAAGAACTCTGCCTTTATCACCTCCTTGGTTCTCCAGAGCCATATTCGCAGAGGAAAGGTAAGATCAATGCTGATTCTTTTTTTTTTTTTTTTGTCTTTTTCATTTTTATGGGTACCAGGGACTGAACTCACGACTGCCTGCTTGCAAGGCAGGCGCTTATGCCGCTGAGCTAAATCCCCAGCCCCAATGCTGATTCCTTCCATTTCACAATACAGAGTTGGCTCTCTGGCATCTTTCACGATGACAAATTCATTGCTGTTGTTTGCATATTACTATAAACACATAGATTTAAATTTCAGTGCCTTACAATTTTAGCATTAATGTATCAAGTATTTAGGAATGTGAATTTATAATAATATGCAAACAACAAGAATTAAGCATTTATCCTACCTTTCTTTATGGGTGTATCTCTGGTCTGTGTTGGTGGCTAGAGGTAGGAAATTATTGTATCCGTAGGTTCATATTGATACTTCCAATCATGATGCAGAAACGATGAGCACCTTGGCGACTTATGGACCACCTTGGAAAATACTTGTAGTTACTGGTTTTCAGCCTTTCTTTCCCAACATACTCAAAGATACAGCACACACTGTTATTGTATTGTACCACATTTCTTATTTTGCAGTGTTGAAGATAAAACCCAGGGCTTTGTGCATACTAGGCAAGCATTCTCCACTGAACTACACCCACCCTGTATGCTTCTTCTTTAGGTTCCTAAAATAGTCAGATTCCTAGAGACAGAACATTGAATGGTGGTTTCCAGGGGATGAGGGAATAGGAAGTAGTTTTGATAAATAGAGTTTTGGTTTGGAAGGATGAAAAAGTCTGGAGATTGGAGATTGATGGTGATGATAATCACACAACAACATTGAAAATGGCTAAAATGATAAATTTTACGTTGGGTATATTTTATTATAATTGACAGCAGTCAAAAAGCTATGTTAAGAGTGATAATGTGGTATAGAGTTTGTTTTAAAGCCTTTTATCTTTATTTAGTTTAAGTAATTAAAGGTAAACATTAATTAGAAATACAAGCCTTCCCTGTGAGACTCAAATGATCTTTCTTTTAATTTAGAAGCCTTTTCATTTGCCTTTTTCTAAACGAGGTAGTCACAAAAAGGGAAAGAGTTTCTTATGTATTTTAGGTTTATGTGAAGTTATATTATGATTGATGATATGCTGAAAGAGATGAGAACAGAATTAAAATAGAGAATGAAAGGAGTTTATTTTTTATTCTTGGCACTGGGGTTTGAACCTAGGGCCACACACCTGTGCTCTGTCATTGAGCTATACCTCCATGACTAAACTGAAATATGTCCAGCTTGCTGCCATGTGGCTCTGAACCACATTGGTGGTACATGCATGATTATCTCACTGGGCAACATGGAACAGCCTTATGTGTACCACTGTTTAAGCAGTAGTTCAAGCAGGCAGGAATATGTTAAGCCATTGTAGAGAAGAAGATAATTGATAGAGCTGCTTGGAAAAATTGAACCAGCATATACCTCAAAAGAAATAGGAAAGCCTTTTTGTATTAGATTTATCATTTTCTTTAGAGTTTTGATTTATAATTTTAAACATAAAAAATTTTATGCCCACTATAGAGAAGTTTTGCTGCCCTTCGCACTGCTGACGTTCTCAGGTCTGGATAATTATGACCTCTCTGCACTGGGTGTCAGTGGTATCCTCCACTTCTCCCATCTAGTTTGACAACCATGAGGAACAAAGTTGTCCCTGCTGCTCTATATTATGGTTAATATGAATGAAGTCTAAGGGGTGCATTTTAGATACAGC
Organism: Cavia porcellus; assembly: GCF_034190915.1. Classification (NCBI taxonomy): domain Eukaryota; kingdom Metazoa; phylum Chordata; class Mammalia; order Rodentia; family Caviidae; genus Cavia; species Cavia porcellus. The sequence goes on from NW_026947506.1 coordinate 20,651,830, forward strand.
TATTTATCTCTTTTTCTTCTATTACAACTATTAGATCTAAATTAGAATTTAATATATGTCTCTTTTGTACAAATCCTGAGAAGTGCACCATAAATAAATTTGTAGGTAGCTCTTTGTAGTGCTACTCTTTTTGCTTTTTATTTTTTTAAAGAGACAAAGTCTCCCTAAGTTGTTTAAGGCCAGGCTTAAACTTGCTATGTAGCTCAGACTCACCTCAAAGTCATGGTCCTGCCCTCTCAGCTTCCCGAGTGCTGGGATCCACAGGCTTGTGCTTGCACACCTGGATACATTTTTTTTTGGAGTTTTTTTTTTTTTTTTGAGTATTGCTATTATAGCAATACTAAGCTCACTGATTTATATTTCATACTAAATTGTTACTTTAAAATTATTGTAATTTTCAGACAATTTGGAAAATACAGAGAATTAACATTTAAATAATTGTGTATCTTAAATTTTGCATATAAATGGAAATACATATACTTTTAAGTGAAATACTGAAAAAAGGCATGTGATTTTGATGAACAGAGAGAGGCATTATTGATTAAAATGATTAATCTTTGGGTTAAAAATGGTAAACAATATTATAATGTTTTTAATTAAAAAAATATAAATGTTAGGATTAGGGATGTGAGCTCAGTAGTAGACTGTGTGCTTAGCATGCATAAGGTCCTGGGTTGAATCTTCAGCAGACCCCCCCCCCCAATGCTAAAGGCTGGAGTTCATCAATTTGTTCATTTAAATTTTTCCAAATTGAATAATAGATAGTACATATGAAGATATCTATGAGATTCTTATTTATGAATTAATTTTCTATTTGAGAGCTTAACATTAATTTCCGCATATTTATGTGAAGTAACATGTAATACAACGTTAAACCTTTCAACTGTTTATATATATGACCTAGGTATGTGTATATGGCTGTGTATGTGTATATCTGTTTCTAATTTTATAAACAATAAAATATAGGCTTGAACAGAAGCCACACTCTTTGCTATATAATTGAAAAAGCATGTGTTTTGGTGTAGGCAAACTTAAGTAAGCTGTAACTCTCAAACAATTCTTTTCTGTTTAGAAATGCTTTTAGGACTTTATATGTTAAGCCTATAATTCTATTATAATTATTGAGTTTTATAATGAGAAGCAGTTGTTCATTGACTTAAACTTTTGACAGAATTTACCAATTAGAAATTTCCCAAAATGATGCATGCTGTTTTATAAGAATAGAGGGGACAGAGAAATGAGCCATTTAAAACTGAAGGAACCTGGCAGGTTAAGTCTGAATCTTGGCACTGATGGTTTGTGTGGCTATTCATGATGCTAAAAGGTTTATTTATTGTTGTTTTATTGTTTTTTTCTTAGACTGTACTGTTGGAATTTTGACTGATATCGGGATGTAGCAAAGTACTATAGGTTGCAAATACATTTTTATAAATTATAAACTATTCAGAATTTTTCTTATTTTACCAAGTAGAAGAAGGCTTTTCGTTATTAGCTTTTTACTGAGTTTCTTTTTAGAGTCATTAGAAGTTTCTTTTATTTTGAGTGATGTTCATTAAAGGATAAGAAATTTCCATGGGAAAGTTTGGACAATTTATGTTTTCACTAAGCTTTTTCTTTTTTTTTTGTTTTTGTCCACTGAGCTACATCCCCAGCTCTTTACAAAATTTAAAAAAATGGAATCTGTCAGTTCCATTTTAAATTATAAAACTGGCATTCCAAGATGTGAAGTCAGTAAAGTATTGTTAAAATACCTTACATGAAGAGCATATTTGATTTAAGAAGGAAAAATAAAACAACTGCAGATGTTTTTTCTTGTGTTAAAGATAGCTTATAATAAATGCTATTAATTTTGAAATTTCTGCTTTTTATCAAAGATTAAGAAAAACATTTTGTTTTTGGACTACAAGTTAACAGTCTTGAACTGTGCCAGGCTGCCTGCACATGTTTTCATTTAATTCTGTTTTATTCCAACTTTATTGAGATAGAGTTGACAATTAAAGATTGTGCATATTTAGAGTGTACAACTTGATGATTTTAAGTGCATTATGAAATGTTCGCCACAACTGACTAATTAGCGTTTCTGTCACCTCACACTGCTACTTTTTCCTCTTTTCCTCCCTCCGTGGGCCGCCCTCTCTGGCTTCTTCCCTGTATGGTTGCCTCCCTTCCTGGGGATTTAACCTAGGATCTTTGCACTAAAATACGTCCCCAGCTCTTTTTCATTTCTTTGAGAAAGGATCTTGTTAAGTCGTAGAATTTTCCAAACTGGGCTTGAATTTGTGATCTTCCTGCCTCCGTTCCTGGAGTGTGGGAATTACAAGCATGTATCACCCCTTTCTGGCTTCTAATGTTTTTCCTATTTTTTCCTTGTTAGGAATTATTGAATTTATTTGTAATTTTTTATATTTTCATTAGAATTCTAAAATGAATACATTCTTATTTTATGAAAAATAAAATCTGAACGTTTTTCATTTCCTTTGTGAACTGTGTTTTCCCCAAGTCTAACAGGATGGTGAGTGATCTGCATTTAGATGTATTATTCAGTACTTTTAGAAACATCTTTGGTTTTGTTTTACATAAATGAGATCACTCTGTATATTAGTCTGTACCTTGTGTTTTTCATTTACATAGACATCTTTTTTATGTCCAAACACATAAACTCATGTTCTTGTAGGTACTATGTAGAGTTCTGTACGTGGACATTTTCTGATTTATTTGCTCATTGAAATTGCTTCTAAAAATTGTAATTCCAGACAATGTCTGTTTCCATTTCATCTCACTCTGCTTACATAAATAGATTCAGAGTACAGCTTGTGAGTGAGCGTCTCCTTAGTCTGACTGATTCCATTTTAGTATTTCTCTCTGAGGTCTCTCTCTTTTGGTCTGTCTGTCTGTCTGTCTCTCAGTAGTAGTATTGGGACAGGGGATGCTAGCATACTTTCTGTCACATCCTCAGCTCCTGTAAAAAGTTTGCATTTTGAGACTGGGCTGACTTTAAACTTTTGATTTTCTTGCCTTGGATTCTTGAGTAGCTGATATTAGCGAGTGCCACTGTGCCCAATTTAGCATTAATGTTTAATTTTTTAGAAGTACAGTTGTATTTGTTGGTCTCATAGTAGAGAATTGAGACTGTTGTTTGAACTTCCTAGACAGTTTGCAGAAGACTTGATCAAATAAACTGAGTGTAAGCGATTTCCTCACTTTAGGATTACCACATTCATCTAGTGCTTTCTTTAACATCCATTTTAATTAACTTCATTGAAAGTCTATTTGAGTAATGGAAAAAGATGTGAAAGTTGAGTTCCAGTCAGTGTGTTAGGAACCTAATTGCCTTGGTAGCTATTGTGAATGGAATCTTTGTTTTGTTAAAAAAAGTTGTTGGGGGAGAGAAGTAGGAGGAGGCCTAGCTAAGCAGTCCCATGTTGGCAGTGTGCTTTCCTGGTGCACAAAACACCCCCTCCATTCTGCTCCACTGATAGAAGGAAGTCAGCTTTCAGTCCAGCTGCTGTTCTTCTGTTAGATAATCTTTTTCTAGTTGCTTTTATGAAATTCTGTGTGTTTGATGCTCTGTAGTTCTTATCAGGTATTTAAGGGAAGGATTTTTTTTTTTTTTATTTTGTCCTTGCTTGAATTTATTTGATTTAAATCTGCATTTTAGAATTGTGACTTCGAATAGTTCTAAAGAATTCTCAGCCATTATTTTTTTGCATATTACCTCCTCTTCCAAATTGTTGTGACCTCTTAGGAACACTCATGTGGAATGCATGTGAGACCATCCCACTGTGCTGGTCACAACCCTTCCTGCATTTTGACTCCTCTGTGGTATTTTCCATCTCTACCATTGATACATTCTGAGTTATTGCTTCAGACTTATTTTTCTATTTCCTAAATCACTCCTATTTAGATATGAATTTCTATTAACACTATCTTTGGAGTTTTATTAACTATTACATTTTTTCTTATCAAAAGTTTTGCTTTATTTTTTAAAAAATCTGCTTAATTATTGATAAAGTTTCTTGGCCATATTTTTTATACCTGCATTTATTTATTTATTTATTTTGGTGCCCATGATTGAACCCATGACCTTGCATTTACCAGGCAAGTGCTTGAGCCACTGAGCTAAATCCCTGACCATGCTTCTATTTCTTTAAATATAGAAAGCCAGGTATTTTTCTATTCTCTCATCTTTAGTACATGAAGTCTTTGCAGTTTGGCTTCTGCTCTTTATCACTTTTGCTCTCTTGCTCACATTGCCTTTCATCTTTTGCACACTGTGATTTGGGCTGTGAGCTTGTATTTTTCAAAACTTCATCTATGGAATGACTAGTGTGCTCCTTCAAAGACTGGCGTTTTCCTTTGTCAGGTACTCTTGTAGTACTTTCAACCTAGGAAAACTTTATTCTGAATTCACCAGCTGAGATTTCTGGGGCCATCGAGAAGAAGTCATTTGGTCTGTAAACTGAAATAAAAATAAGCTTATAGTTTATGAATTCTTAGGAGAGCTTTGTTTCCCCTTCATTTGGTGCCAAGTTTTGAGATGTGCAGTTTATTTTACTTTCTCTTTGGCTAGAAGGAGAAGCTGTTTCTAAGTTCTCCTTAGTTTTATACTGGATAGAGCTGACGTAAGGCTCTGTTAGGTTCTCCACATAAAAAGGTCCTCATTTTTTCATCTTCTGTGTGTCATTTGAGACCATGGAAAGTGAAGTATGAAGTTATCAAATTTAGGAAAATGCCCCAAAAGCTCTGTTTACCTTTGTGGGTTCTTCCTGGTGGTTTTTGGCTTCTGAAATTTATTTCCCTTTTTGGGGACAGGATATTGGTAATAGTTTAAAATGCTGTTTTTAACTTTTTGTTGTTGTTGTTACTGTGTTCTTGATTCTGGGGATTGAAACCAGCGTCTTCTTGCTAAACTGCATCCTTAGCCCTTTAAAAATTGTTTACTTGTTATTTTGAGGCAGAATCTCACCAAATTGCTAAATTGCCCACATTGGGCTTGAATTTGTGATCCTCCTGCCTCAGCCTCCTGGAGCGCTGAGATTACAGGCAATGTGTTTCCATGTGTAGCTACAAATATTTTAGTCAGTATTTTAGTGTGAGAATTGACACCATCTGTTCTATTACTTCTTTTTCTCTACTTACAATTTGTTTAATTTTATTATCTTCTCAAGAAGCTAAGAATAATTCAACAAGCAACTAACTATATCACTATTTTTTTTTTCTGGTACCTGGAATTGAACTCACAACCTTGTGTTTGCCGGGCAGGTGCTGTACTGCTGAGCCATATTCTTTACCGAACTATATCACATTTTATCTGTGCAGGTGAAATATTTAACATTTTATATTTAAGTCTAGTGTTGCTTCTAAGCATACAAAATGAAATTGCAATGATAGGGCATGTTAAATTTGGAATTGGAGGAGGGGGAAGGGAGAGGAGGGGAGCAACGCAAAAAGAATAGCGATGTATTATATACATGTACAAACTCCTGTTATTGAAGACAATCATGTACTACAAACATGGACTAAGACATAAAAATTTAAAAATGCTGAAAATGAAAATAAATTTGGAAACTGAAAGGGATTTCAGGCCTGAGGAGTAGCCCGGGCTTCAGCTCTTGCCTAGCATGCTTGGGGCTCTGGGTTCCATCTTTGGCCCTATGGTATTGGGGAAGTACGGGAGAGACAGGGGCATGTATGTGCAGCATTCAGTTGAGAATCAGTGTGAGGATTAGAAGTTGGAGAGGAGTTTTAACCCTACTACCTGCTAACTGTGTGTCCTTCTTTTTTTTTTGGCTTTTTGAGACGGTCTGTCTATGCAGTTCAGGCTGGCCTTGACCTCACTCTGTAGCCTAGGCTGGTCTTGAACTTGCAAGGATCCTTGTACACCAGCCTCCTGAGTACTGGGATTACAGGCATGAACCACCAACACCCGGTTTGTGTGTCCTTCTTTAACAAGTCACAGAAGTTTCCTGAGTCTTAATTTCCTCCACCACCCCTCCACCTTCACCCATTTCCTCCTCCTGAGTAGAGGAAATGAAGCTGAGGACTGTAGCTCTTGATCGCCCCAGTTGATAGAACAGTTGGTAGGTTTGGATATGATAATAATTGTATGGTCAGTGCTTGTTACACACCTGTTGTTGTTAATTTTGAAGCCTGTATGGCTCTGTTAATCTCGTTGGTTATCTGAGACAAGGTTAAAAATACATTCATAGATTAGGATCTTTTTCATCCTAACCTCTTAAGCTTTGCCTTAATTCCCTAGTTTTCCTTCTTAATTCCATCTTTGTACAATACTGTAGCTTGATTAACTAGAAACCAAACAATTCAAAAGCTGATTTAGACAAATTCATTGGACTACAGAGGACTGTTACTGAGTTGTCCTTGTCTTTTGCGTTCGTAACCTGTGCAATAATATTGCAGTGTCTTAAAATATCAAGGAAAACCGGTCTTTGACAAGCAATAGCAAAAGCCCATATATTGGCTAATCAGCGTTGGAAAGATTTAAAAAGTCAGTTGCTGCTCAATAGTTTGATTCTTTGCCCTCTTGTCAGCAGAGGGAGCCTTTGCCTCATGTTTCAATTCCAGGAACCAACAGTAGTGTTTAAAAGAGCCAATGTATTCATGGAAAATACTTCTTTCCTCACAGAAGCCTGAAAAGGACTTGGAACCACTTTCTCTTTTGTTCCCAGAAAGGAAAACTTTCTATACTTATTTTCTGAATTCTTTGTAGTAGTGGTTGCTACATAGATTTCTTTAAAAGCAGTTAATGGTGGGATGCAATTGTGATTTAGAAATGCTCTTCCCTTTCCCATGTTAAAGTTTGAATAATTTTGGGAGTTTGTAAGATTGACAATATTCTGATGTTTTCCTATAGTTTTTCTAAAACTTGAGAGCCTGGGAATCAGTTCTTTAGCAAGTATTTTACCAAATAAATATGGAAAATTTTGACATGAACCATTTCCAACTTTTTTATCATCATTTGACCTTTCCCCTGAGCTCTTTTCTATCCTTTCATAATGAAGGAGACTTAATGATTTAATTTCCTTATCTCTACAGTATAGATAAATACAAATGCTCAGAGAATTTGGTTTGATTCTTTTTGTTATGTTTGGTTTGAAGGAGTCAGGATGGCATCCATTGCTATCATGTCTCAGGTGTTACACTGAGTGCTCATCTTCTCCCTTTTAGCCTTCATTTTACCCAATAGGATATAGAGTTTGTAATAAGGTTTTTTTTTTTTTTTTTGCATTTGAAGACATGGACTAAATGAGGTGAAATAATTGAAGGTCATATGTCTAGGTCACATATCTGATACATATGTGTCAGAGCCAGGATTCAAAACCTTGTCATCTTGCCTTTCTGACTCAGAATCCCTCCAGTCTACACTAGTTATTTGTTCTTTGTCTAATGTGGTATTTTCCCCATATTTGCCCACTTTGCCTTTTTATTATATGCCATCCTACTCAGCAACAGAGAAGAGTCAAACAGTATCCAAAATAGTTTCTTTTTTTGAAGAACTTTGCTGCTAATAATCTCTTGTTTAGTGTTGCCTCAAAAGACTTTTTTGCACCTTGCCTATAACACTTACTAAAGCTTTAAGGTTTAGTCAGAGTATATTCTTGAATCAGAGTTTTATGAACTATTGATAGATTTAAGGATCATTCCACTCCTTTTGGTATCCACTATGGGTTCCACAATTCATTTTTTATGGTGAATGATTTGTCTCCTTATTTCCCTTCCCCTTCCGTCTTCTCTTTATTTCCTATATTTTCTTATATTAGGCTTTATGTTTTCTTTCTTTTTTGTGTGTTGAAGATAGAATGTAAGACCTTGTGTATGCTAGGCAGGTGCTCTCTACTACTAAACTATATATCTTAACCTCAAAGAGTTTTGAGTTCTACTATATACTGGGGACTATTGGGGTGGGAAGGCTTGGTGAATAAACTGGATGTCAACCCTTTCCCTTGAGAAGTCCTCATGGGAGTATGTTGGTTCATTGTCAATATCTTACCTTCTTTTTTTTTTTTTGTCTTTTTCCTTTGTATCAGTACCGGGGATCAAACTTACAACTGCCTGCTTGCAAGGCAGGTGCTTATGGTGCGAGCTAAATCCCCAGCCCCCAACTATCTTGCCTTCTAATGATTATTAGTGTCCAAGTATCCAGGAATGGAGTTTGACATGGTTTCTTATTTTTCCAAATTATCAGTGTAATCGAACAGATAGTTTGGAGCACCAGCATATAAGAGATTGTGCTCAATATTGTGATCCAGGCCATGAAAATAAAATAGCCTTATTGTCAAGGACTTTATATTTATAGTTTGAAAATAAGTAAAGGGAGACAAATGTGTCAAATTTAGCTATATTATCAGGAAAAATTTCACAGTACCCATAGAGAGCAATGCAGAATGTAGTATGGAAGAACAGAGAGAAGGTGGGATATTTATATGTAAAAGGAACTGGAGAAATCTTCACACATGTGCAAGTGTTGGGGGCTGAAGATGTGTAGAGGAGAGAGATAGGGCATTTAGGGCAGTGCTGTTTTCCTGGAGAGCTTGGGTGGTGGAACTGATGCAATAGAGAATTCAGTTCATTTAGTGGGTGTGCTGAGAAGTGCCTGAGATGTCTGTTGTGTGAGTTTGCACTGATTCTGCAAATGCTGGAGAGTTCTGGAAAGATTTTAAGTAAGTTCACAACATATTTGCATCTGTATATGAAAGTGATTATTTTAGTATGTTTTTATGATTTTTATTAAGACATGAGATTTTAACTGCTTCTTTTAGAAAGAAATAGATTAGTATAAACACTGTGGAAATCAGTGTGGAGATTCCTCAAAAAATTAGGATTAGAGGTCCCATTCAACCCTAGTATCTCCCTTCTGGATATCTTCCCAGAAAGACTGAAAAACATCACACCACAGTGACATATGCGCAACCACAAGGTTCAAAATATACAATAGTCACTGTGAAATGGGAGGAAACTGTTCAATAAAAAGAAGAAACTAAGATAGGAGAAAAGAGAAAGGATAGAAGGGAAAAGAAAAAAAGTACAAGTTAGTTATACCACTAGTGTCACTTAGTTCACTGAATAGGAAAGGTTGTGCTAATATTGATTGAAGTAATTTTTATGCCCATATTTTGTACTTGAGTGACTAAAGATAATGTTGTGTAATTTATTAACAATTGTTACTTTTTCATTATTTTGTTGTGAAAATTTGTTTTACCTTTTCTTCTTAATATTAATAAATAAAGTAATAAAAAAAGAAAGAAATAAAGGAATTGAATAGCCCAAGCAATAGATAAATGGTAAATTGAGCTCTGTGATAGAATAACAGTTCAGAACCGTTCAAGTTAATATTGCCATTGCCCTTGTTCATTTTGATTTCCTTTTAAAATTGCGTGAGTTCACATTGATTCTTATTTGAGAATATCCTGGCTTTAGCTTTTTTTTTTTTTTTTTAAGAATTTTAATTGGTCATAGTTCAAAGTAGAATTTGTCTTGTTCCTTGTTTTAATATTTTAGTGATTTTAAGATTAAGAGCATTAACAATGATAAGAATGCAAATATTTGTCATGTAGAGTTCTCCCTTTGTGGGACCAATACTTCAATTGAGAAATACTTAGGCAAACTGAAGAGGTGTTTTAAAGTTTTGTATTTTTGAAAGTGTTCTATGGATTTCTTATCATGGTTGGTTATTATCTTGAGAAATTCGTGTCCATTTGAAATTACTTATTTATTTTAATTATAACCTCTCTTTTATGCATGCTCACTTGTTAAGAATTTTTCTTTTGGTTGAGAGAGAAGAAAGGAGTCCTGGGTACCAGGGCTTTTCAGTATGATATTATCTGTCTTTATCTATGTGGGATCATTCTTCAAGTAAAACAAAAACAAAAGCCTGGATGAGAAAATGAGAGGAGAGTGGAGAGAGTGAGCAGGGAAGAAAGAGAACGAGTGTACGGATGTGTGCGTGTTCTGGTGGTGAAGGCTCAGTGGGCTTCTGGCACATTCACAGCGTTTATCTTCAGTGACTTCATGACGTAATCCTTTTAGAAAAAAGCATTGCTACTTTAAGGAAGGTAAACTTAAAATAGGCAGAAAATCATCTTGAACAGCGAAGAATTCACACAGACGAGTTCTGAAAGGCTTTTCATAGTTAACTAAAATCTCAAAAACACTTTGCTTTGGCAAAAGGGTGACTTTCTGAATGTGTGTGTGTATATCTTTGTTCTGTTAAATTTCATCTTTCTGTCTCTGAAGGAATTTTTTCCTCTCAATTTTTTTCACATAATTTCCCTGGTAAGGAACAGGGTCATTTAGAGATAGCAATTACCATTTTCTGACTGCTTCCCAGGGGTCAGACAGGATGTCTTTCTGTTATGTTAATCTCTGTAAGGGGCTGGGGATTTAGCACAGTGGCATAAGCACCTGCCTTGCAAGCAGGCAGTCGTGAGTTCGATCCCCGGTACCGATAAAAAGGAAAAAGACAAAAATAAAGCTCAATTCTGGGGGCTGGGGATTTAGCTCAGTGGCATAAGCTCCTGCCTTGCAAGCAGGCAGTCATGAATTTGATCTCTGGTACCGAAAAAAGACCAAAAAAAATAAATAAATAAATAAATAAAATAAAATCTCTGTAGCAGCATTAAGCTATAATTCTGCATACTGCTGCTTTCCAGATAAGGAAACAGAGAGCTGCCAGGACCAGAACCAGGACACTGTAGACCTGGCCTTGAGTTGTAGCTTTACCATTAGTCTGACAAGCTTGTTGACCTCAGCAGCAGCTCCCTCCATCCACGGCTCTCCCAGCACCCTCTGGACTCAGCCTTTTCGTAACACACTTTTTTTGTGTGCGGTTCCTTCTGCTTTTATTTCTTTGGTTGCCTGACAAACTCTTTTCTCAACTTGTAGGACCTACATGTCTTTTTTCAGAAGTTTTTCTTGATTCTTGCATACATGGTTAATCATGCTCCCATAGCTTTTAAAATTATTTTAATGTGTCTCTATTCTTATAATATTTAACTTGCGTATCCAGTGAGCTTTCTCCCATCCAAGTACTAACCAGGCCCAACCCCGCTTAGCTTCTGAGATCTGACAAGATCAGGTGCGTTCAGAGTGGTATGGCCGTAGACTCAGTGAGCTCTCTGAGAATAGCATCTATGCTTTTCTTACCCTATCTTGACAAGTGTTCATGGAATTTGTCAAATAGAGAATGTCATTAAAACTTGCATGACCATTATATCTGACTATATACCTCACTCAATATTTTGTAGGTACAAGTGATACAACATTTAGGGCCTTCGTTTAAACTCTTATCATTGCATTCATATTAAATCTATCATGTATAATGCTAATTTAATGAATGTTTACAATTGCTTTATAATGTTATTAACCTTATTCACAGTGTAGGTAAATATTGTGATAAACAGCTTAGCAAAACACACGGAAATGGTTTTTGTAAAGCTGTTAAAGTTTGTTATTAGAATGAAACACAATAAAATGTCCAAAGACAAGTTCATGGGAAGGGTTAGTATGTAGACCCAATTTTTATTTTCTTAAGTGTTAAGGGTATAATTAGTCTCATGGAGTTACTTATTGAGCCAATACTTGGATAATGGTTGAGAATTTGTGTTACTTTACTCTGGTACATAATCTAAAATACTAGCTATTTAGCTCAACAATATGCATTCTATTTGTTGATTGCCTCTTTTGCTTAGGCTTTTAAACTTTATATATTTATTTATATATGCCTAAGGTTTTAAACCAAGAATCTAATTGGATATTGAATTAGGCACAAATTAATTTTAGAATGTTCAGACAAAAAAGAAATTTGAAAATCAATAATAAAGCATTGTGTTTTTAGGGTTTTAGTAACTGTAGAAAATCAGAACTTGGGTCTGTGTGAACTCTCGGCTGTTAAAAATGATTTTATGTCTATTTTAAGTTTTTTTTTCCCCTTAAAACATCAATGCTTTTTTCCTAACATGATAAGTAATGAAATCACTGAAGATATGCTTGTGAATGTGCCACAAGTCCGTCTAGTCTTTCATTCAACTAACTACGAACTATTAGCTAGACAAATAGTAGTGTGTATTTGAAAACAATAGAGGTAGTTTCATTTGTATGATATAGTGGTGAGTACAAAAATGATACTTCTGGCAAGTTTACAGCCTTACAAGCTTTAGAAATCCATGTGCTAGATTTTTAAACTTCTTTACTAAAATTTCAAACTATGTTTAAACAGCTATAGTGAGATGGATTGAATTATTATTTATGAAGGACTTAACCATATTCAATTCAAACAGGTTTGTTAATGCAAATGTATATAAACATGCTAGAGTTTTAAAAAATTTAATTTAGTTTTTTAGTACATGTATAAAGTGCATAATGTTTAAACTGCTTGCAGGAAGTTGATGCATGCACATTATACATCTTAATTCCGTTTTCCATCCCCTTTCCTTTCTTTTGCCTCTCTCCCTTCATCTACCCACCTCTTGGATCCCCCGTACCTCTACTTGTTTGAAGTACATAATGTTTACATTCCTTGTCTGGAGTAGGTAGGTAAATGTGCATCTCAAAGGCATTATCTATAGGAATCCTACTCTGAAAATTTTTGTGTCTTCATAGCAAGCATATCATTTTTGAGTTGGATTTGTACTACAGATTAATGAGTTAGTGTTTCAGTTTTTCTGTAATAACTAACAGTATTTTTTTTTTTTTTTTTGCTTTCTATTCAATAAATAAATTGTGCATAGAAAGGAAGTTCTAGGGACTTTTGTATCTCCTTGCTGTTTCCTGTTTGCCTCCCTATATAGATGTTTTTCTTGTGATTTTCAGACTTGGAGAAGGATCAAATATTGACAGCTGCATGATGTAGCGCAGTATGTGCTTACACAGATCATGTTTGCAGTTCTTCACTTGTATTTTTACTTAGTGTACAAAAGAAATATAAGCATAGAGAGATTCAGAGAACATGTAACATGCTGAGTGAGAGAGGTCTTCTGTGTGTGTCACTATACTTTCTCTGCTGCATGAATCCCCAAAGAACAGAGAAGTGGGGGAAGGTATGATCAGGAGTGCCTGTGGTGGGGCCTCTATTCCCATAGAAATGAAGAAGAGCCTGTGCTTTGGGCCATGCATGGTGGAAGAACTTGTGAGCCTGGAGGGGACAGGACCTCATTTTGCTATGCATCAGTTTAGTGACTTGAATACACCATAATTTAGTAGAGAAAACAGTGAATCTTGTAATTGGTTCAACCTGTTATGCATCGTGTTAAAACTCTGACTACATGATATTTTAACACCAGGAAGTGAGATGCACTATTTAATAAGTACTCATTTCATGAGACTACCGTAACTAGCTTTCCAGGATCCATCCTCCATCTCCAGAGAGACAAACATTTTTCTTTGCCTTTCAAAATAAAAAATATACTTACTTCCAAAATCCTTTTAAAATTGTCTTAGTAGATGCTTTCTCATTTTGTTCCTAGGTATTTTAAATATTGTCACAGTTATTTTTCTCTTGTGGACAAGATTAATGAAATAAGCATGTAATTTCTGATGAAATCTTTAATCTTCTTAATTATTTCTACTTTAAAAAAATAATGATTTTTTTCCTAAAGTTTAGGCATAAGTTTTGAAGAAACATTGTTAAAGTATTTTCATTTTCTTAGCTTGTTGCTGTTGTATGTTGTGTTCTTTGGGCAAAACTTGATCGATCCCTTTGCACAGCACAGCAAACCTGACTGCTTCTGTATCTTTTCTGACTGTTCTTCTCCCAGAAATCCTTGTGACTTTTATCTTGATTGCTGTTCTCTCTTCTCACTCTTTGCAGACCAGGATGTGCCCTATCTCTGCTGTGACACCTTTCCCAGAACTGTAATGAAACTCTGATTTTCTGTTACACACCATTTCGATTTTGTATGTTATTGTGTGCGGTTTTTTAAAAAATAGATGTAAGTTTTGTCTCCCTAGGGTTTAGTGTGGAGCTAGACATATCTTGATTTGAATATGAATTCTGTCACTTCCTCATTCTTTAACATTAGAAAAATGATTTAAGCTTGGTTTTTGTCATCTCATGTGTAAAATGGGACCATAATTTTCAGAATTATTAGAGTATAACTGATATGCTTGTTGAGTATTTAGCACAAGGCTAGGATTATAATAGGAGCTCAATAAATGGCAATAGTAGTATTGTTGTTTTTCTGTATTTCTTACAACTTCTCATGTAATATCAAGTGTGTATGGTAAGAACTCTGGGTATGGTTCGTGGCTATGCCATTGAAAAGCTTATGACATCTCACTGATTTTATGAAGGCTTCCTGTTGACTCTGTTCTGTCAGACCTTCATGGCTTTCTGGGGTGTTCTTTCTATTATCATTGTTTGGAAGGGCAGCTGTTGCTGTGTATTCTGCTGTGGTTTCCAAAACAGTGATTTGAAAGTTACATTTATTATATTTTTGAGCAGTGTTTTGGGTTGATCTCTACATTTTTCTAAACATCAGCGGCCAACATTGTGATAAATAAAGCATTTTTCACATATTTTAAATGGAGAATGTGAAACCCACAGAATGAAATAGCCAGTCTGAAGTGTAGATGAGTAAAGTATTTTGCCCTGCTTACTTCAGCTCATCAAACATTTATTAATGTATTGCCTGTGTGCCAGACATTTTATAGCTCCTGGATTTACAAAGATGAATGAGACAGACTTTCTGCCTTTAGTTTAGTCTAGAGTTGTGGTGCCTAACCTGTGACATGCATGTTGTTGTGTTCTTCTTTTAAGAAAAAGGATCTTAATGTATGAATCCTTTTTTCTCAACTGAAACCTCAGTATTCAAGTGTAATTGCAGTATTGGCACTGTGCGATAAGTAAGTGAGTTTTAGATTGCGGTTTGGCAATCATTCTCTAAAAGGTTTGCCATCATTGGTCTAGAGTTAACAAGAACCACAAAGCCAGATCATTTCAATAGATGTTTTTCTAAGGTGGCAGTGAAGATGGGGCTCTGTGGAGTTGCAAACAGGATGATCAGAGTGGAGAGTCAGGAACCTCAACTTAGGACATATCTGGAAGGAAAAATAAGTTGATCCACTTGATTTAATAAAACAGAGAGTGAGAGAGAGAGAGAGAGAGAGAAAGAGAGAGAGTGCATGCCTGAGTGAGTCAGAGATCCTCAACTCCAAGTGACCACCATAATTACAGAATTTATTACTCGCGAAGTACAGCATATGTGAGGCTGATCCACTGGCTGTGGCAGAGCGGCCCATGGCTTGCTCTTAACCCTGCCCTTAGAAAATAAAGATGGCCTCTATTGTTTGGACCTTATTGTCCTCACATATTACTCTCCACGCAGTAGTAGCTTTTCCTCTGGTTCCAGCTGAAGTTCTGACCACTGTACCTAGTGGATGCTAGTTGGTTTGCCTGTCAGGGCCTGCCATCAAGCTTGGAATGTCAGTCTTACCCAGCTTCATAGCTGAGCACTGGAGGAGAGGAGGATTGATGACCAGCTGGAAGCTAGCAAGTGTTCACTAGAAGGTGAAAGTATTTTTTTTTTGTGTGTGTGTTTGTTTGTTTTGTTTTTGGGTTGTCTTTTATTTTTGAGAAAGGAAACAGTATAAGCAAATTAGAGAAGTTCACATTTTCATGATTTGTGTGGGGAACAGCAAGTAGTTAGCATGTAACATGAGGCTTTGATAGTAATTATAAAAATAATAATGCAATTGAATATTTACCATTAATGGTTCTATTTTCCAAAATCTCTTTAAGTTCTCATAACAAGTTACTATGGAAGGTACTCTGTGTTGCAGATGAGGAAACTTGGGCTTTTTCAAACCCAGATTATCTGACTTTAGAGGAAGCTCACTTTGAAGCTACTTTGAAGGTACTTTGAAGCATCTGAAGTACCCTGTATTGCTAGAGTTCAGGAAATAGACTCTTCTACCATGTTCATGGGGGCCAAAGTACCAAGTTTCTTTGGAATTCAAATTTTTGTTGGATCAAGGATTGTTCACTGGATTACTGCTCTGCTGGACATGTAGCTAACTGGAATTGTAAAAGTTAACCAGTAAAAAAAAAAATAAGGAATCAAGCTTAAAAGAAGACAGTTTATTTGAAGAATAGGAAGTGGAGAAGGAGAAGATGTAGACAGTTACTTGGCAGAGTAGGGGACATCACAAGGGTGAATACTGTGGGTTTTTGTTCTCAGCCTTCTTTTATCAAGACTGCTGTCTTCCTCATGTGGGCACCTGGAATTTGTAATTCAATTGGCCCTGTGGCTGTCTTTGACCTTAGCCCAGGTACCTTTGCCTACATTCTTTTTGGCCCTTTGATTCCTTTCTGTCATTTTGTGATGGATAAATAAGCAAGTATGTGGGGAGCCTTATAAGAGGGCATAGGTAGGAATTAAATAAAGTAATATAGTAAATAAAATAATATAGTACCTTGCAGTAATATATTGGTCCTTGAATGAGAATATACATATAGTACCACCTTAGTTCATGAACTTAATTTGTTCCATGATTCTGAAATGATGTTCATGCTCATGTGGGAAAGATGGCTGTGGTCATGGTTGTCACCTAATGTAGAGTTTACAAACAAGAACAAAATTTTCCAGATGTTTTTGTTGGGAACCACATTGTTCATAAACAAAAGCTTTCATGAAGCAGGGTAGCACTATATATGTATAAATATATAGGTTTATATGTTTATATACTAAATAAGAATTCTAGGTGGCTGCCCCTTGTCACTTTGCATTTTATTGGGTGAGGGGGGCCGGTTTACCTTGATCTTTCATGTTTCTAGCTACAGGTCTTTTGTCTGCCAACACTTCCTGATAAATTCTTATGTTGTGCTACCTGGTGTCTTCTTGGGTCTAGTTTCTCTCTTTTATGTTTGTCTTTCTAATTGCTTGAGTCTAACTGGTGAGGCAAAAACTACCTTTAGTAAAACTTTCTATTTCTTTAATAAGGGTTAATGAAGCCCTATGTCATTCTTTTCCCTGCTTACCACACTCTTTTCTTACATTACCTCCTTTGAGGTGTCCGTTCAGTTGATGTTGCGTAAATGGGTGACAGCCTATCTGCCTTCTTTAAGCTGCTAGCGGGCAGAGGATGGAAGTCTTTAGCAGGAAGAGTTGTCCAATGGGCCTTGGTGGAATCTTTGGCATCTTTACTATGGGTTTTATCTGCCTGAATACTTGGAGTTTGGCTGTTTCCAACCTAGAGTAAATAAACTTTACCAAGAGATTAAAGTTTGTATGACCAAAGCATGAGGACTAGAATGGAAAGGTAGACTGGGGAAGGTGCCATGTCAGACACTTTTCTCAAGGGATTGGAAAAGCAATTGCCATCAGCTGGCGCCTAGACCTATCAACAGGTGTTGCTAGAAACTGGCCTGCAGGGGTCAGTGATTTAATCCTTTCCCTTTCTATTTCTAACTTATATTGCTATCACTTTTGTATATCTGTAACTCACAAATGTTCAGCAAAATTTTGTTTTTATTTGTGAACTGCATTGGGTGACTAACATGACCATGACCATTTTTTTTTTGCATGAATAGAAATGTGGCCATCTTTTCCAGAATTGTGCAATGAATTAAGTTTGTGAATCAAGGTACTGCTACAGTCCTCTGCAGGATGCCCAAGACTAAGTTAAAGTGAGACCTGTGTTACTTAAGATTAACCTCTTTTTATATACATCAATGAAGTTAAGTCCCCTCAGATACTACTTTTGGAACCATATGTAGAGCCTCTCAGCTTCTAACATGGAATAACTTTTTAGTCCATTATTTTTATGACATAAAGAACTTTTATCCAAATTTGTCATCCTTCAATAGGGTGTCACTGAAGAATGCACCTGTCCTTAGGTGCACCTTGTTAGTTAGTGATGTCCAGCCTTTATTGTTAGTGTGCCATTGCCTGGGCTGCACAGTATTTGAGCATCTCTGTGTGTTGTAATACACATTACATAAGCACAAGCCTTGTGGAACACGAGTAAGGGAAGCCAAATTCTTGGGCATAAAAGTTTATCACCATAAATAACTTTAGCCTGAAAGTCACCAGTATGATGAGATTTCTTTTAGTATTGTATTCTTGAAAACTTGTACATTTGGAAACATAAATACTATACTGTGAGGTTAGCAATAATTAGTTTCACTGCCATATACAAACATTTTGTGTATTATCTACTTGGTTTTTAAAATTTAAGGCAGAATTTAAATTTCTAATAGGTTTATAGGGTGTGACCACACTGATGAGAGCTAAGGAACATCTTTAGAGGTCTCATACATTTTGGAAACAGTGTCACTGACCACAAATTGACTTGTTATACAATATGTAAGTGTATCATCTATACAATAAGAAAATGTTGAAAGCAAGTGGATGTAAATCATTAAATGGCAGGACAGCAGTGTGAGAGAGATGCCAGATTTTGGTGATTTTGCATGTTTAAAAATTAGGTGTGTATTGTACAAAAGAGAAGACCTATTAGTCACTTTGTATGTACTAAACATACGTAGTTTTAATTCCAAAAGTGTAACTTTATTTATTTTTGGTACTGGAGATCAAATTCACGACCTTGTGCTTGCCAGATAGTTGCTTATGCTGCTGAGCTAAATCCCTGGCCCCCAGAAGTATAACTTTAAAGCTTAAACACACACCCTGAGTTGAAATAATAGTTTATTTCACCTATTAGAAACAGCAGTAGACACACTTTAAAGCCCACATTTGATTTAACTTTTTAAACTCAATTTTAGTAATCAAAAGTTTAATACTGGAAAACACTAGAAACTAGGTACAATATAGAAACAGTTTTGTAAAATCTAGTTTTAGAAGTTTATCCAGAAGTATCTTATAATAAGAAAATCTTACTGTTAGATATAGAAAGTTTAACCTTTTACATATAACCAACTGAAATATAATTTATTTAATAACTGTTGAATATGGTACCATTAGACACTGGGAAAAACTGGGTAAATCATCCATCCATGGAAGAAATGACAAATCTGGTCCAGACTACTACTTTTTCAGCAAAGTGGGGAGATCTATCCAGCAGTTCTTCTAAGCCAAAGGGGTCCTCATTTAGTTATCTTAATGATTTTTTTCAAATGACTCACAAGAACCAGATCATACTCACTAACACATTATTTTGGACAATGGAAAACTTGAGTCGTTGTATACAGGGAACAATAGATATTATATTTTTAAATGAATTTTTGGTATCATTTGGATTGGTTGACAGCTTGGGTGGAAACATGTCATAAATTTTAAAGACACTTTAATGTTTATTTATTTATAAGCCCAGTTAAATTGTAGACTGAAATGTTTGAATGAGTTTGGCTATCCTGAGAACCTATATAAACCATTTTTCCATGGAAATGTTAAAAAGATCAAAAAATGAAAAGAAAATTGTTGAGCTCAAGCACAGCAGCTTGAGGTATCATAACTGGCTATTAGCACAAATTGAACAGACAGATGGACAAGCACACATGAGATGTTTGCTTTTAAACCATCTTTTATGAGTTATGCAACTATTATTAGTGTATGACATAACCCGTATCTGGGGCTGTTACCAGCCCTCTCTCCATTGTCTTCCCAATGTCTTATGGCTGCAGCAGCCTCGCTAACCTCCATTCCGTTGTACTCAGCTGGAAGGGAGGGAAAAAAGGGGAGCACACAAGGGGCCTCTGTGAGTTGTGCTTTTTTCTGTTAGAGTCCCATGATTCAATTTCTTCCCACTGGCACAAGGAATGGTGGTTGGTCCCAAAGCAGCTAACTGAGGAGTAGGTATTGAGATATCCACTTGGAGTTGTTTCTAAGACTAAAGAACAGTTGGACATAAGCCACTTCAGCCAATTTCCCCTTTTGGTAAAAGAGGTCTAATTGGCAGATGGTATGTAATTTAGCCCCCCCCTCCCCCCATCATCTCTGTTGGTTTCCTCGGGAGTACCTTGTGCAGTAAAAGATTAGGGTATTTTGTTCCAGTTTTAAGAAGGCACTGCAGGGGTAAGTGTGATGGAATAGTTCAGTGGCTGGTTACCATCTGGAGAAGGAAGGAAGAGAAAGACTGGGTATGAAGGTCCCATTGCATCCCTGGGCATTCTTTTGATGCAAAAGGAAGCTCCCCTGATCCTTAAAGAGATGGAATGTCGTCCATCTCACTGAGAAGTCCAAGTTCAGCCTTGAATTCCCTTCCTAGGTCTCTTTACTACTGTTGGGGCTCATCCATGCTATCTATACCTGTCCATGAACTAGGAGCTAGCTTTCTCTAATTGTATCTTTTTCTCTCCTCTGAGAATTGGATCAGTGCCCTGGTGGTACATTCTGTGCCTGTAGTAATGATGTTTCTCTGCATCTCAGATAGGTCCCTGAAGCTCTCTGGCCTTTCTTTTATAAAGGGCTCAGGGTGGCTGTTAAAGCCACATTCCAAAGTGAATGTAGGACTATGTTTTTTTCTTTCTTTTGTGAATGACAATGCATTGGGGCCGTGCTGGGACTGGAAAGTGAGCAGATTAGCTCTGCCCCTGGGGTCAGTGGGCAATGTGGCACAGTCATGCCCTGGTGTCTGTGGGTGAATGGGTACAGCTCCCCAGTTCTCAGGGGATTGGATGAATGGGCACTGCTGCCGACTTCTGGCAGGGCATGGTCTAGCAGATCCCCTGGCTCAGTTCCTAAGGGGTTGGGTGAATGGGTGCCACTGCCAAGCTTGGCAGGGGATTCACTGGGTTTGTCTTTTTAATTTTTACACCAAGCTCCTAATTGAGAAGTTCTAAAACAGCAGAAAGAGAAACCCCTTGGCACATTGTTTACTAAATGGGCTCTACTTTCTCTTGAGGTTACAAATCCTTGGGATAGGGGATTAGTGACAAAGCAAATGGAAGGTGAGAGGGTGGAGATAGGAGGGGGTCTGGTCTGGGCCTCAAGGCAACCTCCCTCAGCAGCAGGACAAGCCTAGGTTTTATTCAGAACACATTCTGAAGATTTCTGTGTCTCACAGATTAAAGTCTGTCCTCATTGTCCAGTAGCCACAAATTACACATTAGCGAGAGTACATATGACAATTCCTCCCCATCTTACACTCAGAAATGATGAGAACCAGAGCTAAGAGGGGAAAGAACAAGGGAGTTGAGGCCTTTGGGAGTGGGAAAGTAAGAGAAAGGTAAACTCTTTGGTTCTTTCTTGGTTCAAGTCTACTGACTTTCCCAAGTGCCACTGATAGCTTCAGCTAGCTCCTGACTGCCAGTTGAATCTGCACAGATTAGTACATGATCCCAGCCACTCATAAAGGGGCGCCATGGCATCAGGTGGCTAGAATTTATGGTCTTTGATTAAGGGAACAGGATTAAAAGAGAAGTTTAGAAAAGCTCCCTTACTAAAACTCTTTTTAGGGTCTGTCTGTGATCTTTTGTAGAAACATACCTTCAAAAAAAGAAAAGAAAACATGGCAGGAAAAGATTAGAAGAGAGAACAGTGAAAGAGGGTTTTTCTCATCATATGCTTGAGGTAAGTTAATGGGACAGTTTGCCCAGGTGTCATGGCCCTAGTCTTGTAAGACAAGAGCTGGGAACATCAGAGCTAAAATTGCCCCCCCCCCGCCAACAGAGGCTCAAATAGGAAAGGAAACTGAGGCAGCTAAACTCCCCGATCACAGAGTAGGGATCAGCCAGACTGCCCCAGTAAGCCTTATCCATACAGAGTTAACAGCAGCTGTGCTTTCACTTTATTTGGCTACAGAAGTCCTGTGTTTCATCTGAGGCGTATTGCTTTCTATATGGGCTAGATTCTGTTACATCCTAAAACAGGTGGCATGCGTGTGTCAGTGGGCTGTTTATTATCCTTCAGAGCTCTAAAAGATTTGTCATCCCTGTCCTAGAGGTGTAACATTATTTTTCAGTCCCTGCCCCAAACCAAGCAATGACCAACTGGAACCCCAGTGCAAATAGGAAAGGTCCCTATACTCTCCCCAGTCTCTGAAATATGCACATCTTGAAAGAGCCCTTTGGCTTCAAGAGGTTAAAAGAGCCTTCCTTTGGTTCCTGTTGAGGGAACCAAATGTTGTGTCTAGGGGTGCATGCTGTATCACTGCTCTGCTGTAACACTCAGCTAACTAGGATTGTGAAACTCAGCACCGATAAAAAAATTTAAATGAACAAAGTTTAAAATAAAAGATGATTTATTTAAAGAACAGAGTGAAGGAGAAGATGTAGACCGCTACTTGGCAGAGTAGGGGGCATCATAAGGGAAAAGACTTGTGGGTCTTTGCTTTCAGCCTTCTTTTATCAAGACTGCTTTCTTGCTTATGTGGGCACCTGGAGTTTGTAACAATTTGATGGGTCCTCTGGCTGTCTTTGACCCTAGCCCAGGTACCTTTGCCTACATTCTTTTTCATTCATTGAGACCTTCCTGTCATTTTGTGATGGATAAGCAAGTATGTGGGGCGAATGTCTTAAGAGAGCAGCTTAGAGTTAGAGATTAAAGGGTATATCTAATGCAGTAATATATTGACTCTAGTGTGAGAACATACATGTACATATACATGCACATATAAACGTATAAGTGTGTGTCTTGTTATATACTAAATAAAGAGTTGTGGGTGGCTGCCCTTTATCTCATTTGCATTTTATGGGGTAAGAGGGCTGGTTACCTTCATCTTTCATGTTTCTATCTGTACCCTCCTCTTATAATGCCAACTCTTTTTGATAACCTTTTTAAAATTTTTATTTTAAAGAGGATAAAACCAGTCAAAACAGACCAGTGTAAAAGATACAGGATTTCAAAACATTATGAAATCAATCATAGTTACCATAATGTGTTTTGATGTCTTCAAAATGGCTGCAGATAACTTTGGACATAATAAAATTCAAATAGAACAGAATAGAATAAAAACAATAAAAATGAAACAATGAATGGAACAAAGGACTTCAAAACAAACCTGTAGTACATCCAAAATTGCTACCATAGTACATCTTGCTATCTTTGAAATAGTTGTTCCTGCCATAGATTTTACATAATCAAACCAAAGAGAATAAAACCCAACCCAACAAAATAGCAGAAGCAATACAAGACCATAGGGAATCAACAATGGCTGCAACCCCCAGAAGGTGATCCCCGTTAGATGTTACACTGCATACCACTATCCTCTGAACCTGTGATCAGACCATCGGCCATAGACCTGCAATGTTACTGAAACACCGAAGTACCACAGGCATCCAGTTGCATTTCACCTTCTTGGGCTATCATTGTAGCCTGTGTTTCTGCCCGTGAGCCCATTGCTTATGGAGGTTAGGGAGGGGGCTTGGTACTTCTTGTTTGCCAGCCTGTGTGCCAAAAGGGCTGGGGTCTGGCTGATTCAGTCCAGTGGAGGCCTGTGCATGGTGCTGGATCGTAGACTGGGCTTGCTTCCTGGTGTGGCCTTCTCTCTACCCCTGGTCTGCGAATGGTGCTAATTTATGGGGAGAGGCTGGGGTCTGTCTGTTCTAGTCTGGCGGTGGCCTGCACGTGGCACTGGTTCCCAGACAGGGCTTGCTTGCTAGTGTGGCTTTGTTCTCTCTTCTTGATAAAGTTTTATCAAGAATTTGATCAATGTTAATTGTGTTTCCTGGCAGCTTGCCAAGTCTTGGTTTCTCTAAGTCTTTCAAATTGCTTGAATCTAACCCCAGAAAAAGCTGCCTTTCATAAGATTTTCTGTGAATTTCTTTAATAAAGGTTGATGGGGCCCTATTTTATTCTTTTCTCTGCCTATATCCTATTTTCCCTGTATTTTCTTTAAACCCACTGCTAAAGGCAGTGGTCTTGAAGCTTTAGCATACGCTCAAAGATAGTGTCTGCTTGTCAAAACCTTGACTTACTCCAGAGTCAGTAGGTACATATTGGGACCATAGGATTTGTCTTTCTGAGAAGTTCCTGGATGACACTGGTGCTGATGCTGCTGGCCTGGGGCCACATTTTGTGGACCGCTTCTTCAAGGACTTTTTGAGACTGCAGATTCCTGGTTCAATGATATCACATATTAAAATGAACACAGCTTTTATTTGTACTGCTTGTAAGCACTTACGCCCTTACTTCTGGTTATCATGATATCTCCCTCTCTTTAGATCAAGGTCATTACAAGAGTGTTTAATAATACAAAATATATGTAAAAGTTTTACTTTTCTACAAGTATATAGAAGTACATAGACAGAATAATGGAACCCCTCACCCCGTATTTTTACATGTGCAATCAGCAGATGTAACTGTACACGTATCCACACACATACTTTTCTTTAATAACTCTTTGAAAGTACATTGCAGATTTTTCACCAGTTTTCCCATAAATCCTTCAGTACATTCCTCTCAGAACATTCTGTTACATTATTACAATACCATGAACACAATTATGAAAATTAATTATGATGCATTACTATTATTTGCCATGTAGTTATATTGAAGTTTCTCATTTGTCCCAATGTCTTGTATAGCTGATTTTTTTAAAAGGGGTAGTTGTTAGGATTCAGTCAAGCAAAATCAAATTTTAAGATGTAGCAGTGATGGACAGTGGTTCTTTAGGCTTAGGTAGATGCTACATATTTAATGTAATATAGACTTGATTGATTTAACATATATGATACTGTGTCATAGGAAATAACAACAGCATATTTTAAAAACTATACTATAATTACTACTGATAGATTGATAAAAAAACTAAAACCAGCTCATAGTTTAGGGCAGTCAGGAATTACTACTTTTTGTTTCCTATACTGCTGAACACTGTGATTTTTACAGGACTTATTAAGACAAGTGCATAGATGTGACCTGTTGTTTGTGTGTTTTGTGTATGTACTGGGTGCTTGAGATTGGATCTGTGGGCCCGTGCATACCAAGCACGCCATCTGTCATTGAGGTGCACCCCAGCCTCTGTCTATTATGTTAACTAATGTCTGTCATTTTAATGCATGAGACTGGCAGAATGAAGACTGCAGTTCAATGCAGAAGTCTTTGTTACATTTCTGAATTTGGAAGAAGTGAAATCTTACAGTTATGATTGTCCTCAGGAATTATCTTGAGCCAAGAGATTTTAGCATATAGTAAATAATAAATATATTTAAAATGATAGACATCTATTGAATAATTAAAAATTGAGAAATAAATGTATATTTTAATCTGATATGTATAATAACCTGATATATAAATAACCTGATGGCTCTATTCGTTATTCAAAATTTACTTTGGAGGTGTCCCTTGTGGAATAATTACTTATGAATTGTATATCAGTCAGTGTGTATTAGAGAAACAGATATAACTCAAGATATACAAATATACGAAAATAAACAAGATTGGCTTACAGTGGCCACCCACAGAGTTGGATTTGGGAGGGTGCAGAGGGTGTTTGCACACTGGAGACCAAAGGATTTAGTCAAAAGTCTGGAGCTCACTGCCCCATCCCAAGTAAATCTGTATCAAGAGGCCAATGGATTTGTAATGAAAGGCTGAAGAGTCTGTGCTGGAAGGTTGGAGGATCTGTATCGGAAGGTGGATTCTGTGGTGGAAGCCAGGAAATGACATTCAAGGTGAAGGCAAAGACTGGAGCTCCTTTAGAGAAACAGAAACAGATGTGTACTCCTTTTGCCCTTTGTACCATCCAGGCAACAAGCCACCCTAGGACGGGCCTTCTACCCTAGGAGGGTGGAATTGCTGAGACCATTTAGTCCTTGCTGAGTCAGGTTGACACCGTCAGTCAACTATCATAGATACGTTTGTGGTAAATAGTGATAAATGGCCACATACTTAGAAAAAGAATAGATTATTTCTTCTCATTCTTCTTTAGGTCGAGATTTAATCTGTATCCAGTCCATGGATGGGATGCTGATGGTGTTTGAGCAGGAGAGCTATGCTTTTGGGCGATTTCTCCCTGGTTCTCTTCTGCCTGGCCCTCTTGCTTATAGTTCCCGAACAGATTCCTTCATTACTGTCTCTTCCTGCCGGCAAGTGGAAAGTTACAAGTAAGTTTGTATGTTAAATCTTTGGGATTTTACTGGTATATGAATTCTTTTTCACAGACTTTGAATATCACAGATGAATAACATGCTGGTTTCTTTGATAAATGTACTGTGATAGCTTAATACATATCATTTTTTAAAATTTAAAATATTTGGAAGGCAGTATAGTGTAGTGACTTGAGATGTTTGGGGAGAGAAAGTGCTGGGTTGGAGTCCTGATTTTTACTACTCTATAGCTTTTTGATGATCAGCATCCTTATCCAACCTCTATAGTGCTCATTTTGACAGGTGTGTTACAAGGTTTAAGTAAGTGTATGTCAAGTTGTTACTCCTTAGAAAATGTTCAGTAGTTGTTGGGTTTGTTGCATGATGCAATACATAATAACAGTGTTAGATGAGAAAAAACAGGTAGGGAGATTCATGTATGGAATTATTTTATAACAAAAAATATATAGGACATAAAAATATTGGCAAAAAATACAAATGTTATGAATGCTATGTTATTTTTTAAAAGAACAATTCACAGTAAAAATGAAATCTGAAAATGTCCCTATGAAAACTATTGACTCAAAATTCTTATTAACATTAGTAAGTTGTATTTGAGAGAGATAATTTTTTCCTCCATCAGCTAACTTCCAATAAAAGGCAAGGATTTGTGTTTCATTGACAGAGAGAATGCAGGAAAGAAATCCATGCTAGGAAAAGAAATAGAATTGGAAGCTTTCAGTCTTTAGTTATTTTATTGTTATTTTGTGATGGCAGCTTTTTAGGTGTTTTTTTTTTTTTTTTTTTTTTTTTTTTTGCTACATGATTTTCCCCACAATAGGGAGAAAATATTATCAGGTAGCAACTGTAAAATTTTTGTCTTCGTTTCAAGTATATATGTATAGAAATAAGTGAATGTTTGTAACTAAGCAGAAGTTGATTGAAGTGGTACATCCTCATGTCACTTTTCTTCTTCAGTTGTGATGGTTCTTGTCCAAAGGAGGGGAATGAATTGTAACATTGCTACTGGTAATAAAATATTATAGTTATTTTGAGAGAAAAATATTGTGAAATTTTTCAGGCATGCCAAAATTTAAGCAATATCGAGATCTGCTTTTCAGTTTTCCACCCAGCTGTGCCTTGCCTCCTACTAGGCAGTGTTATGTTATCATAGTGCAAAGGTTTGAATGCTCTGTTTTATTCTTTGAAATATGTGCATAGAAATTGTTTTGTAACTCAGGATGATTGGATGAGAAAATAATATGTAGATTTCCTTAATGAGTGAGCTTAATCCTACAGAAGCCAACATTAACTGTGATAATTCTCCAAAATACTAACTCACTATATTCATCTCTAAAAGTATACACTTTATTTGTTATGAAGACGATATGTATAATGGTAAAAATGTATGAGATATGTGACATGTGAAATGACGACAAGTAAGAGCCTTATTAATTCTGTGTTGTATTTATGTATATTTTTAAGTTTAGTAGGTTAAGTTAAATGATACAATTTAGGATGAGAGAAAACAGAAATTATGGATTTATTCTTTTGAGGCTTCACTAAACCTATCTACAATCAGTTAATAGAATGTAATCTGCTAATAGAATAGGCTTTTAATACATAATTCCTTTTCATTTTTGGTATTGATGTTTAATTACTTTAAACTCAGATCAATTATGTTCTGGCAAGGGCTTTTGGCTGATAGACTTTAGTGTGTGTGTGTGTGTGTGTGTGTGTGTGTGTGTGTGTAAGAATTCCCTGGACAGCCTGATATAAAATGCGTATTTATAGATTCCTAGTCTCCAGACCCCTGACTTTTACTTAATTGGTTTTGGGATAGCTCATCTCCCAAAATTATCATTTTAAATGCATGCACAAGTGAAGTTTAAAAAGTGTCCTTTTCTGGGATTGTTGGAGGAAAGGGTTGAGGTGCTGTTGTGCTTTTGACCACATGTATCCCAACTTTGGATCATCTTTTTGTTCTCTTTTTCTTTCCTTTGCCTGTCAGAATTAATCAGTCAGTAAACACTCCCCATTCTACCTTTAATTCTTTCTTTTTTATTTTAAGGAGAAAAAACAGTAAAAATGATATGGAATTTCAAAACAAGATAATAGGAGATTAACAATGGTTAATATATTGCATATTAACTTCAGAATAGTTGCTAAGATTACAAGATATAGGCATGAAAGATTGATCAAACAATGAACATAAACCATTATTTTCAACGAACTGATAGAAATTAGTAATATAATTAGCTATCTTACGTGTGTGTATTTTTTTTTTTTGTTTTCCCTTTGTTCTTTTCTCTTTTCCCCGTCCTAGTTTTTCTTTCCTTTTAAGCAGTTTCTTCCCCTTTCACAATATGTATTATTCAGTTTGGATCGTATTTGCTCTTTCAGTTTCTTATACTAGGGAGACAATATGATGTTTACACATGTAAATCTGATTTAATTCACTTACGTATGGTTTTAAGCTGCATCCATTTACCTATAAAAGCCTTGAGTTTATCCATCTTATAGTTGAGTGGTACTGCATTCCATACTACATCTTTTTATCCATTCCTTGGTTGTTGAGCATTTGGGTTGTTTCCATTTATCTATTACAAAATGTGCTGCTATAAAAATGGGTGCATATATATTGTTGTGGTATGATATTTTCAGTTCTGCTGGGAAAATACCCAGAAAGGGAATAGCTGATTTGCAGAGTGGTTGCATCAGTCTACACTTCCACCGACAATGGAGAAAAGTCTTTTTCCCCACAGCCCTGCCAGTATTTGTTATTGATTGTTTTCTTGATAGCAGTTCTTTCTGGAGTGAGTTGGAATCTCAATGTTATTTTAATTTGCATTTCATGAATGACTAATGATGTTTAATATTTTTCATACAATTATTTGCTGTTATATAGCATTTGCATTGTATTAAGTATTAAAAACAATCTAGAGATGATCTCAGTATATGGGAGGGGTTGGTTGTATAGGCAAGGACACTTGCCTAGCTTCCATAGTGCCCAAGTTTGAGTCCCTAGAACTTCAAGGAAAAAAAGAAGAGTAGAATATATGTGGAAAGATACATATGGTTCTATGTAAATACCATGTCACTTTCTAAAAGGGATTGCAGCATCTTCAAATGGTTGGTATCCATGGTGGATGTGTATGTACCGAAGGATGACTGCATCGGTATTCAGTGCTCTGTATGAACCAGCCCTATTTACATTTATGATGTGGCTTTTAGATTTGAAAGGGAATTTAAAAGTTAAACAGTTCAGCTATTCCGTTTTCATCTGCTTGAAGATGTCACTGTCTAAAAACTATTCCTATGAACATATAATATAATTTTTAAGAACCTTCTCTATGCAAGGGTCTGGAGACACAAAATCAGAGAAGACCTATTTGGTTTTTTTTTTTTTTTTTTTTTTTTGGTACTGAAGATCAAACACATGACCTTGTACTTACCAGGCAAGTGCTTAAACCACTGAGCCCCAGCCCCTAGGCCCCCCCCCCCTTTGGTACAGAGGATTGAACACATGACCTTGTGCTTGCCAGGCAGGGCTCATGCCACTGAGCTAAATCCCTGGCCCCTAGAAGATCTATTTCTTGTCTCATGTAAGATTCCAGCAAGTGTAGGAGGCCACAATCACTCACCTCTCTCAGTCCTTGAGGTGCAGGCAGCACCAGACTCTGTATTGGAGGGGAGGGATCCTGGGCGGAGGGGCATCTAAGGAAAAGGGGAATGTAGAAGGGTTTTTGAAATAGGATGCTTACCATGTGTTGTATTTTCTCCTCCTCCCTCCACTATTCACCTCCCTCAACACCCTTCTGGTAGCTCCTAATACATTAGACATAAATGAAGACTTGAAGTAAGTATTTTAGAATATGTTTGTTGACTTTGACTGTTTTAAAAGGAAGGTTGGGTTCTTTATCAGAGCTAGGTTCTGGGTGAATTAAAATATTTGTGTTCTTTAGATGTGTTAAGGACTTTTCTCTCTCTCTTGTCTTTTGCTCAGGCTGTACCCTGGGTCTGGAATGAAAATTATACCCGGAAACTTCCTGCTTCCCTTCAGTTTTTCCTTGTTCTGGCCATAGACAACATCTCTTCTTTTCAGTTCTTGAGTTTTTTTAGTGATTCCCTCAAGCCCTTCCCTGTTTCACACTGTGCATATTAAATATTTACCGGCTTGCTTTTCTTCAATTGGACTTTGTGTTCCTTGGCAACAAGAGTTTTAGACCCTCTGAAGAGCCAGCACTGTAGCTTGCTGAGAGGGGATGTTTAACAACTTGATGAAGGAGTGAAAAGTGTGTAAAGAAAGTTTTTGTTCTGTTACTGGCATCTTTCAGTGAAAGCGACTGTGCCAGGAATAGTCAAGAATGTCTGAGACCTGGTTGCCGTGAACATAATAGTGGTCTGTATCCAGAGTTTCCATTTGTAGTAGAGTTCTCCAGGTTAAATGCCAAGGGTTCCCAAATCTTCTGGTACCCTTGGGTGTGTTTCGTTTGAAAATAAATGATTTTGGAGGGTTTACTTTTGTACTCAGTGACACATCAATCCATTTTTTAGTTTCTTGCTGTTTTTATGATGTGACATGGAAGAACACTGAATTACATGATTGTGTTTGTCATTGGTTCTCCATGGAACCCGCCTTTGTGGCTCCAGGGTTAAAAACCACTGCCACTCACCTAGGCTTGTGAATTTGTGATTAGCAGTTTCCTGTCCTGAGAAACACGTCTGACGCTGTCGTAAACTCTTTCTACACTGTGCCGATTATTCTTTCAGCAGTTAAAACAAGGGGATTTTATTCTTTAGTGTATATCACTGAACACTTGAGTGGTAAGAAAAAAGAAAATTCTGTTTTCCTTATTTCAGACTTTCCAAGTCTGAGTGGAATCATTTGGTTTTGGAAGTAGATTTTTGTGTAAATCATCACACTTAGGAGCAGTTAAGGAAGAATTATAAAATAGATGTGATTATAAATTTCTTATCATCTAAATTTACTGTCAGTTATGTTTAAGTAATAAAATATTCTTCTGAATTGTCTTCCAAGAAGAGAAATGGTTTCAATGGATTTGGAAGAAATTGGGAGTCAGTTTTGGCTTTGTCTCTGCCTGCTTTTTTGATGTCAGTGAGGCCACATTAGGGAATCACTTCTCAGATGAAATAACCCTTTGTAGTTACATCAGAAGCTTCAGACAGTTTAGAGAGCTTTGGATTTTTGCAGCAGCTTCATTAATATCCACGTCATTCTTCAATTGGCTAGTGTCAACAGGAAGTAAATCACCTCAGGAACTGATTGGTTGAGGTTAGATCTGTAGTAGGACCAATGCTGAAATGATGTTCTGGGCACTAGTTCACACTGTTTCTCTCACTGAACTGCAGCTGGGAAAACAATACTGTTTGGAATGTGAGGTCTCATTGTCTGGCACTTTTGGAGACTTTGGGATTTTGAAGATCAATCTCCAATTGAATAGAGACTTTTGCTGCACCTCTTTAGAGTTTTTTAGCATGCTTTTACAAGACTGAGATTTTCTCCCTCTTGCCTTTCTCAGTCTCAATTCTCTCAATTCATCTTTCTTACTGTGCATCTCTCCTAAACTTCTACCACAACCTTTTGTGTCTCTTTCTCCTTCTGCTTTGCTATCATGGCGAAGTTCTGCTCATTCTTTAACACATAACTTTCTTCTGAACTAAGAGTGTGTCTCCTACCATCCCATCCTTTCAGCTACTTGTTTCTGTGGCCGCATTCCATCTGTACTGTGTGCACACCTTGTACTGGCACAGGGGAACTCTAAGTGACACTGACTCATCTGTACATGGAGCTCTACAACTGCCTCCATGCCCTTGATGAGTATACACCATGTGGTGGTTTTCCCCATTGCTGATTCCTGGATTAGTACCTGTCTGTGTGTTCACTGGATGAGTGAAATTGAACTTAGCCCTGATTTTTTTTATAGGTATTTGTGAACTCGTCATTAGTTTCTGTGCCTTGCAAAGTCTACTTTAATCTATAATCATTTTGCATACTACTGATATTGAAGGGCTTGTTTAGAAATGACTTATTCCTTCTTGAGCTAAGATGGTTTTAGGGTTGACATGTTCTGTTTTGTGGTGCTGCACAAGAGTATCTGAGGCTGGGCAATTCCTAAATTGTTTCTCACAATTCTTTAGGCTGGGAAGTCCAGGATCACAAGACTGGTATCCAGTAAGGAACTCCTTGGTTGTTGTCTGTTGGTTGAAGGACAGAAGAACATGCAGAAAAGGCGACCAGAAATGGGTCTTACAGCCTCATGCCTTGTAGTAATCCACATTAATGCTTTCATGAAAGTTAGGTCCTAGCAACCTAAACATTCTCCACTGTTTTCCTTCCAACACTGTTGCATGGGGTTGGATCTCTAACACATCTCTTTTGGACATGCATTCAAATTACAGCACCATGTGACATTTGGATACTACTGTACATCTCAGTGCTCAGATAGCACATTGTCTTCACCAGTAATGTCCCTGCATCTCACCCTCTGTCATCTTTGGTATGGGTAGTAAGAAGTATCTGAATATAACTGTTTCTAAATTTTCCTGTTAGCTATGTAGGAATAATGCAAGGAGTTTTGATTCATCGAGAAAGAAAGGAAGTCTGTTAGCTTGAAGTTTCTTCACTTAGAATGAGTATTATAAGCATATATCATAATTAATAGGAAATAAAGTAATTTGAACCTGATTGGCTAACTGAGTCATTTTGAGTTTGATATTTATAAATTGTTTTATGGAATGGTTTGAGTAATATTCTTACTGAAACACTGTGGAAGCCATAATGTTCATTACTTGGAATGTATTATATACAGAGAGTTTATGGAGGGCTGAATGTAACAAAGCAACAAGAGATGACCACAGCACTTTCTGTCCCTTGTATTTTATCCAGGCTCCTTAGGGCAGGTAGCACTTGCACCCTTAATCCTGGTGTTATGCTGTGAATCAGTTTGAGCATATATACCCTAGATCCAGTACCTCTGAAAAAAGCCCCATCTATGACTGCTTGAGGCTTCAGAAGCCATTTAGACACAAGCCATAACACTGCATGTTAGTTGTCAAATAAAGTTCTAGTGAAAGTGCTTTGACAGTTGATAGAGTGCTATTTTCTCATTACTGCGTTGTTGGGATATATGATTGTAATTCTTTACCATGACGGTTTATATAGTCTTTATGTCATAGGCCAATAAGAATTCAACCTCAGATTTTATAGGTTCTAGAGGGAGGGAAGGAGGGAGAGAGAGAGATTATTATTATAATGTAGTACAGACAATGTATCTAAAAGTGTGCCTTGACTTAGTACAATTGTCTTACATGTTTTGTGTGTTCTTTGAT
This sequence comes from Cavia porcellus, assembly GCF_034190915.1. Lineage (NCBI taxonomy): Eukaryota > Metazoa > Chordata > Mammalia > Rodentia > Caviidae > Cavia > Cavia porcellus. The sequence continues at coordinate 20,685,122 of NW_026947506.1, forward strand.
CTATTAGTTTGGTTTTCCATTTGTATATGCAATAATTAACTTTATAAAATTTTATAAATGAGTCTGGTGCTGGAAAAATAAAAGGAGGATGGAGGGAAGGGAAAATGTATATGTACCAATTCCCTACAGTGAACATAATTGTACATATTATAGACATACTAGTAAAAGTCAAAAAAAGCAAAACTAAAGAAACAATCATAATGTTTATACGTTATATGCCTTAATAATTTAAAAAAATTTATACTTTTAAAATTGTAAGGTCACTTATGCTTTTTCTGTCTCTTTCATTCAGGTACCAAGTACTTGTTTTTGCAACAGATGCAGATAAAAGGGAGGAAACTGAGCAGCAGAAACTTGGTTCTGGAAAAAGACTGGTTGTAAGACCATTTTTAATATATAAAAAATTCAGTAATGCTATATCTAATCATAAATGTTTATAAGAGTAAGAATTCCTGGGGAGAAAATTAAAAACAAAATGTTTATGCCATATCTCATTTCCATGTATAATTGTTTGTAGCGGTGACCTAAGAATTTAATTGGCTATTGCTGAGCAGTGCAGCTGGGTTATACCTGTATTATATCATATTATGGATAGAGTGGTAGCACTGAAACTCTAAAGACTAAATGAGATCACTTTTAACTGAAGTGATTATAAACAAAATAAAAAGAAAAAATAAAAATATCTCTTTGATAGGCAAATTTATATACACTGTGCTTCTCTGTTCCTAATGTCTTTCTGAGGCTAATTTTTGGATTTTTTATATGCATTTTGAGCAATTAGATTATGATTCCTTCCATACCTTCCTTCTCTCTGCTCTTCCTCTCTCTCCCTCTCTTCCTTTTTTCTCTTTCTTTTTCCTTCCCTCTCTCCATTTTTCCTTCTTTCTTTTTTTCCTCTTTCCCTCCTTCCTGCCCTCTGTTCCTTTTGAATTTAGGACTTACTAAGGTTCTTGCATCTGTGGTTTTAAAGTTTTCTTTAGTTTAGAAAAAATGTGGCCATTACTTATGCAAATATTTTTTCTGTGTTCTTCTTCCTTTGCCTTGGGAATTTGAGTTATATATATATATTTAAGCTATTTGAAATTGTTTTACAGCTCACAGATTTTCTGTGCATTATATTTTTTTTAGCAGTTTTGGACATTGTACCCAGGGCTTATGTACATGCTAGGCAAATGCTGAATGACTGAGCTATATCCCATTTTAAAACTTTCTTTATTCTTGCAATTTCATTTGGGATAGTTTCTATTGCTGTTTTTGTTGGGGGCAAGGTACTTGGGTTTGAACTCAGGACTTTGCGCTTGCCAGGTAGGCACTTTACCACTGAGCTAAATCCCAAGCCCTTATTGCTCTTTTTTAAGACCACTAATTATTTTTCCTATAATATCTGATTTAGTATCAAATTCCTACTCGGCATAGGTATCATTTCTACTAATTTATTTTAAGTGTTTTTTATACTTTCTGTTTTTCTTCATAATCTGGAAGTGGAAGAAATTTTCTTATCATATCTATCAAACTCTTGTATGAGACTCATTCAGCATGTGGTCAGTTTTACTAAAAGAAATCAGAGAGTAATAGCACCCAATGAACTCAAAGTGTTTACTGGCTGAATCTGGCCGGTACACACGGGAACATGATTTGGTTGTCTACTCTGAGTCTTCCTCTCTCAGAGTCAGGCACACATGAGCACGGGTTATAGCTACTGATAAAAAATGCAGGACTTATAACTTGCTACAGTGCCATGAGAAATAGAACTGCCATGGAACACGCATTTGTCTTTGTCTAGTGGGGTTTTCATATAGGGAAGTTATACTTGAACTCAGTAGATTGCTCGGTGTCTAATTCTGTTTCAGCTTCTGAGTATCTAACTATGTTCACTCTGCTGTCTGCCTCCTGTGGGCTGTTTTAATATACATACTGGTAGTATCTGTCTTACAGATCAGCTCTATTTGGATTTCATATCTTCTTTAGATAGTTTAATACCTACAGTAGGTAGATTAAGGTCTAAAATCATGTCTTGATGACTAAAAAAGCGATCTTTTTAAAACATGATTTTTCATTTCTTTACATTTAACTATTATTTTTTCATGTTTCCTTTTGTTTTAATTTTAATTTTTTGTTAGTATGTGTTTATAGTACATAAGGATTATATCTGTCATGATCAGTGGGTACTTGTATGTAACGCATTCTTTTTTTGTCTCCTCCTCCTCCTATCCATCTTGCTTCTTTCATGTGTTGGTCTCCTTCCCATTTTCTGAAGTTCTATTTCCCGTTTTTTTTCTTCAAGTATTTTTTATGCCTTTTCTCTTCCCTCCCTACTCCCTTCCTCCATCTTTTTTTCCCTTTCCATTTGAAGGAGATCTTCCTACTTCCTATTAACTATCTTTTATTTTGCTCTTTGTTTTTAGTTTAGATTTCTAGGAAGGGAAACCATGTTATTTAAGGTGGTGTGTCTGATTTATTTCACATAATATGGTCTCAAGATGCATCCATTTATCAGTGCTTCATGATTATCCTTTTTTATGGCAGAATAGTGCTCTACCATGTATAAATATCACATTTCTTTATCCATTCATCTGTTAGTGGGTAGGTAGGCCATTTCCAAGATTTAGCTATTATAAATTATGCTACTATAAACATTGATATGCATGTATCACTATAATACAAAGACTTTAACTCTTTTGGGAAGAAACCTCGAAGTGAAATAGCTAGATCAAATGGAATTTCTAGTTTTAGTTTTTTGAAAAATCTCCATACTGATTTCTATATTGTACTAGTTTACTTTCCCACCAAGAATGTAGAAGGGTTTCTTTTTCCTTGAGATTTTGCTACCATTTGTTATTTTTGATTGCCATTCTTTCTGGAATAAGATGGAATTTCAGTGTGCTTTAGTTTGCATTTCTCTAAAGGTTGTTGAACATTTCTGCATGTACTTTTTTGTATTTCTTATACCCAGAAGTGTCTATTCTTGGGACAGTGTCTAATTACTTTGAGTTTTTTTATGTAGCATATTCTAGATGTTAGCCTTGTGTCTGAGAAGTAGCTGCCAAAATTTTTTTCCCCATTCTGTAAATTTTCATTTACTATGTTGGTTCCTCTGCTGTGCAAAAGCTTTTAAATTTGATACTATCTCATTTGTTGACTCTCAATACTATTTCTTGTGCCATTGGTGTTCTGTTCAGAAAGTCCTTGCCTATGCCTGTGTCTTCAAGAATTTTACCTAGTTTATCTTCCAGCAGATTTTTTCTGCTTTAAAATTCATTCATTCATTCATTCATTCATTCTTTCATTCAGATGGGAGCTTGCTTTGTAGTTCAGGCTGGCCTTGAACTCACAACAGTCCTACTGCTTCAGCCTCTGGAGTGCTGGGATTACACGCATGCATCATCACAGCCAACTCTGTTTTAACATTTAGAACTTTGATCCAGTTTCATTTTAGTTTGGTACACAGACTCAGTCTTCTGCATGTGGATATCCAGTTTTTCAAGCACTACTTATTCAAGAGGTTATCTTTCCTTCTGTATTTATTTTTGGCCCCCTTTTCAATGATTAAATAGCTGAATGTTCCTGGGGTGGTTGCTACTTTCTCTATTCTGTTCCACTGATCCACATGTCTGTTTCTGTGCCAGAACCATGCTGTTTTTATTAAAGTGGCTTTGTAATATAACTTCAAATTGAGGATTGTGACTCCTCCATTTTGCTTTTGTTATCCAAGACTGCTTTTGCTGTTTTGAATTTTAGGATTTTCTATGGTTGTGAAGAACACTGTTGGTATTTTGGTTGGGATAGCAGATAGCATTACATCTGTATATCAATTTTGGAAGTATAGCTCATTTCAACTATATTAGTTCTGCCTTTTCTTTTTTTTGGTACTGGGGGTCATACTCACAACCTCATGCTTTTCAGGCAGGTTCTTATATCACTGAGCTAAATACCTGGCTAGTTCTGTCTTTTTAGGAACGTGGGGTATCTTTTTCCATTTTCTGATGTCATCTTTGATTTCCTTTTTCAGAGTGATGTAATTTTCATTGTAGAGGTCTTTTTATCCTTGGTTAGGTTAATTCCTAAGAATTTAATTAGTATTTAATTTGTAATTAGTATTTAGTAATTAGTATTTAATTTGTCTGGATGCTACTGTGAATGGTACTGCTTTCCTAATTTCCCATTTTTTTAGTGAGTTCATAATTGCTATATAGGAATGCTATTGTTTTTTGTCTGTTGATTTTATATTTTGCTACATTGCTGAATTTGGTTATTCTAGGAGTCTTTTGGTAGAACTTTTGAGGTCTTGTAAGTAAAGGATCATGTCATCGGCAAATATTAATAATGTAACTTCTTTTCCTGTACGTACCCATTTTATTTTTTTCTCTTGCCTGATTGCTAATGTTTCAGGAAGTATGTTGAACAGGAGTGGTGATGGTGAAAATTCTTGTCTTATTCTTGATTTTAGAGGGAAAGCTTACAGTTTTTCCAGATTTAATAAAATATTGGCAGTGGGTGTGTCTTGAAGGGCCTTTATCAGATTGAGATAAATTCCTTCTATGCTTATTATTATGGATTAAGAACTGGTGGTCAATTTAATACCAGCTGGATTACATCAGCGTGGCATTGAGTGAAGATGCTCCACCTGAGGAAAGTTGCCAGGATAAATAGGTGGAGAAGAAGGGAGGTGTTGAGGGCTGAGATGTTAAGGCATTATTGCATTGTTGTGTTGAGGCATTGTGGATTTTCCTATGAGTTGCTGTTTGAGCTCTGGGTTCTCCTGAAGAAGCTTTGTCCTCACATCAAGCATTGCTTCCTGGCTCTGGAGGGGAAGACATGTGCGGCTTGGTCTCCAGGATGAACTCATCACACTGGCTTCCTGGCACGTACCCGACTGTGCTTGTCGTCGGAGAAGCTTGGGGCCTCCATGTCACTGAGGATGGCGATGGTGCCTTTCAGGACAGCCCTGGTCTTTATTTTGAGTGTGACTTCTCAGCTCCAGCGTAAAACCCTCATCCCACCAGCACAGCTCCTTCACCCTGCTTGCGTGGACTTTCTGGTTTCCACCACTGATCTTTGGGTCTTCCCAGCGCGGATCTGTAAAAGAGACTAGTGTGAGTTCTTCTTTAGGCTCTGAAACTCCAGCTGAACTAGTGGGAGGCGTGGTCAGGAGCTCTGGGTTTTTACCTGGACTCATGTAGGACATTGCTGTGGGATTTAGGCTCTTGACTAAATAATCTGTATCTTTGGTGTTGCGGATAGATTTCCTGCATTTTCTTGTGTTAACTCCCAATGACCATTATAAAAATATTATAAACTTCATATCCTGATTCTAATTGTAATCTGCACAACCACTAACTATAACACTTATTCAGAGTTTTTTTGAACGGATATCTGATTTGTGAAGGTTTTTTTTTTCCTGCATCCATCCTTGTTTCTGATTGTGTGATGGGCTACATTTATTGATTAGAGTATGGCATACCATCCTTGCATCCCTGGGATGTAGTCTTCTATGTCATGATGTATGATCTTTTTGATGATACTGCTTTCTATTTGCCAGTATTTTCTTGAGAATTTTTATGTCCATGTTCATTAGAGAGATTGGCCTGTAGTTCTCCTTTATGGTGGACATTTATCTGATCTTGCACTCAGGTTATTGCTAGCTTCCAGGAATGACTTTTGGAGTAGTGCTTCCCTTTTAGTTTCATTACAGACTTTGAGGAGAATTGGCATTAGATCTTCCCTGAATTGTTCTTGTAGAATTTGGCAGTGAATCCATTTGGTCCTGAGCTTGTCTTAGTTGGCAGAATTTTTATTTCTTCTTGAATTTCATTGCTGTTATTAGATTACTCCAAGGTTTTTAAGTCTTCGTTCAGTGTCTTAGTTACTTTCTCATTGCTGGCACAAAGTACTCAACATCCACAAGTTAAAGGAGGAAAGGTTTATTTTAGCTCACAGGCCATAGTCAGCTGCCTCCAGGACTGGGCAGCATGGCAGAAGAGTATCAGAGGAGAAACAGTCTATGGAAGGGCGAGCAGAAAAAAAGCAAGAAGCCTTCCGTTTCTTTTTATCCCATTCATGCTACCAGCCTATTCATTGGTGCCACCAGTACCTAGGGTGGGCTTTCTCATTGTCCATACCCACAACTGCGCTAAACCAATTAGTAAACTAATTTAGTTATCACTAATTTAGTTCATCTGTATTCATATACTCTAGATTCAGCCATTTCTGAAGAGCTCCATATATGGTCATGCGAGGGTTTGGGGGAACATTTAGATACACTGATAACATTCAGTTTTGGTAATTCATATAGGAATCTGTCCATTTTTTCTGAATTTTTCAAGTTATTGGTATATAAGTTTGTGAAGTAGCTGCTAATAATCTTGATTTGGGCAGTTTCTGTTGTGATTTTATCTTTTTACTTTCCAATTGCATTGATTTGTGTCTTTGTGGTTTTTTGGGTGAGATTAAGAGTTTGACTATTTTGTTCTTCCAGTTCATTGATTTTTAAAAATTGTTTGTTTACTCTCCATTTCATTGATTTCTGCTCTGATCTTTATAATTTCCTCCCTTTTACTAGCTCAGAATTTGGATTGTTCTTCTTGTTCGATAAGTTCATGGTGTTTTCCTAATGTAGACATTCACATCTGTAAACTTCTCTCTTAGGATTGCTTCATCATGTCCTATACATTCTGGTATGTTGTGTTGGCATTACCATTTAATTCTAGATACTGTCTTATTTCTTCCTTAATTTCTTCTGGTACCCGTTGCTTATTAAAGAGTATGTTGTTTAATTCCCTTAATTTCGTTTGCCATTAATTTCTAATCTCATTGCACTGTGATCTGATAATATGCATGGTAAAATTTCAGTACTTTTGCATTTTCTTGGGCTATGATTTTTTTGGGGTATGATTTTTTTGGGCTAGTATGTGATGTATTTTATGGATGGTCCTGTCTGCTGCTGAAAGAAGAATGTGCATTCTTTCATTATTGCATGGAACACTGTGTATGTATCTGTTAAGTCCATTTGTTCAAAGGTTTGGTTTAACTGTGATTATTTCTCTTTTAATTTTTTTGTCTCATTGATCTATTTGTGATAGTGGGCTGTTGAGGGCTCTCAATATAATTGTGTTGGTGTTTATGTGGTATAGTGTTTGTTTTATGAAGCTGAGTATAACATTTTTTGGTGTATATACATTTACAATTGTATCTTCCTGCTGAATTCCTGTCTGTTGAATTCTTGTTATTCCTTAACTAGTATGTAATATCCTTCTTTGCCTCTTCTGAACAATTTTAGCTTGACTGAAAATATGGTAGCTACATTCTCTTGTTTTTGGATACTTGCTAGAATATTTGACTTTTAGTCTATGAAATTTGGGGGGTAGTTAAATGTGTTTCTTGTGTTGAGTACAACCATTGGATTTTTTCTTGATCCATTCTGCCAATCTGTGTCTTTTGATTAGTGAATTGAGACTATTCATGTTGTTAGTTATCATTGATAAGTATTTACTTATTCCTATTATTGTATTACTTTCCTGCCTCATTCCTTTTCTTTTTCTTTTACTTATATACTCACCCCACCTGGTATATTCAATTAGACCTTTGGCGTTGTTAACTTCATAGTCTTGTACTTATATTAGGATATCATGGAGAAATTTTTGGAGTGCTCATTCGGTTGTCAAGAAATTTTTTAATATATTCTTTACCATGGAAATTTCTTACTTCTCCATCAGTTTTAAAAGATAATTTTTCAGGATATACCTGTGTTGGTTGGAAGTTGTTTTCCTCTGTGGGCTTGAGACACCATACCAAGCTCTCCTCACCTTTAAGGCTATGTTGGATAATCTGCTGTAGTTGTAATGGTTTTCCTTCATAAGTGATTTGTTATTTTCCTGTAACAGCTTTTAAGATTCTTTTCTTGTGTTGAATTTATGTTATTTTGACTGTGATGTGTTGTGGACTGGTTCTTTTTTGCTCATGGCTATTTGGGGTTCTGTATGCATCATTTGTCTGCACCTCTTGATTTCTTTTTCCCATTTGAACAAGTTTTGTGGTGTTGGTTTTGTAAGCAGGATTTTTATTACCTATATGCTGTCTTTGGATTTTCACTAATTTGAGTTAATCTCAGATCAGTCTTTGTATCATCTAGCAGCTGTTGAACATTTTTAAATGTTCTTTCATTAATTGATTATCAACCATAGCCCCTGTCTTGTAGATATGATACTCTGTCCTCACATTGGTCAGTTGTGCTGTTCATTCTTTCTATAAACTTTTTAATCTTTTGGATTTCTGCTTTGTATTTATTCTAGACTCTAATTCTTTTCTGTGCTGGGCATTCATATTTTGCAGCTCTTTCTTTAGCTTTGCTAGCTTTTTATTTGTGTCTTCTGTAGGCTTGCTGGTTGTTTCATTAGGATCATTATCTGTTTAGTTAGGTCTTCTTTCAGTTCACCAAGTATCTTATTCATCTGTTTTGTTACCTCCACTGTTATCCTTTCAGATAAGTAGGTGCATGGCTTTTGCTATCTTCCCCTTTGATGCTGTCTGGATTGGCTTTAGGGGCATAGGACATTTTGGGAGACATTTTGTTGCTTGTTCATTTTTTTTTTCTTTCCATGTAGTGGGGCATATGATTTGATTCAAGTGCGTAGCTTTTGTTTCTAGTATGGAGATCTCTTTTATTAATGTCTACTTTTCAGAGATGTGCTATGGGAGTGCCTTAGCTATTGGCCTTTGCCTCTGTCTGAGGATCTAATCACCTCTGTTTGTTTGGGAGGGGCTATTGTAGCTTATTTGGCTCAGTACCCTGTTCTTCAGTAATAGGCTTCAGTATTGTTTATGACCTATAGGCAGCCCAGGTATTGGCATACAATGAAATTCAATTGATAGCAACAAATATATCACCTTGGTTGCAGTAATAAAATCAGTAATAACTATAGCATTGAACACAAACTCTATACTGACAGATCCTAAGAACAAACAATGCATCACTTTTTCCATAAAAAAAGATCTAGATTATAATAAAACACTAAGACAAACCAGATGTTGACCTATAGTAAATGTCTAACAGAATGGATCAACTTTACCTCCATTATCAATAGAATAGTGTTCCAAGCAATATGACATAGTTAACTTACTATGTTTAGATTCATGAAGCTTAATGGTTATACCTTTGGGGGTAGAGCATGTGGAAAGTGGGAGCACAAAAAAGTAAAGATGGAAAAAGTAAGCAGTGCAAGAGGAGAATCTGATAAAAGTGAAACGACGGCTCCTCTTAAAAAGTAAAAGGAAGTTAATGACATTAGATATAAGTGATAGAAGAAAACCAGCCAGGAAAAGGAATACTAAGAAAAAATAGAGGGTAAACTAAGCAAGTGAATAAGGGAAAAAATTAAAAGAGAGAGTGGAAGAAGAAAAGAAGAGAGAAAAGAGGGCCAAAACAAAGATAATAATAAAAAAGGAAAAAGAAAATAGGAAAAAAAATCTCTCCAAACACCCCCCACACACAAATTTCATAAAGGAAAAAAAAAATATTTTCTATGTATTTCCAAATGAGTAGTTTCCTTTTATAACCAGTAGTATTTGCAATTCAACAAGTCACAGTCCTCTGTACCTCACCTTATAACCTGTGAGTTTGTGAGGTGACCTTGCTGCTCAAGAAGTCGCCTGGTGTGTAAATCCCAGTCCAGGACAGCTATCTAAGCCAAGTCACATCCCTGCTCCCATGATACATGGAGAAACAATCAGACCATGGCCTGTACTGGTGGAGGGCTCTGGGTGGGGCTCAGAGTTTTCAGATCCAGTCACTTCTGAAAACCACACTTGCTGAACCTGGCCTCCTACCACAGAATGTAGGTCCAGTATCCTTCCTTGCTGAGATGTCTGTCTAAACCTCATCCTTTCTGCCTGTGTTGTCCATGGCTTTCTCTGCCCCAGCTACTGTGGTAACACTTCAGTCCTGGAGTGAAACTGTAGTATAGGTGTTTTGTGGCTCAGGTCCACAAGATCAGCCCCTTCCCACGATGGTGCCTAATAAACTCTCTCTGGCAATATGACAGTGAATTTTTTTCTCCAGCTCTGTCCTGCCATGAAGAAGACACTCTTGGGGTAAAACCCCACACTGTTTTTGAAATTTATACTGACCACAGGCATTTCTTGTTTGTAGCACTGCTGGCTCATCCACTACTTTTTTTTTTTAAAGCAGGCTCCTTTAGGACACTGACCTTGGCCTCAGTCAGCTGGGTCATTTGGTGGTGATCTCTGCTGCCTGTACTGAGAGGAACCAAAGGGCAAAGCCAGCTAGGAGTTGACAGATTGACATTTGCTCCTTTGTGGTGCCAATTATTTGTTGATTAAAGCCTAACTTTGAGGTTGGACTTACTCTTCTTTAGTGTTTCTATTTGTGAAGCTATCTCACTGCCATTGCCATAGGTACCATACTTGATTTTCAACATGATACATCTTTGTTCTTTTGCATCTTCTTGATTTACAAATGTTATTAATTGCTTTGAAGATAAATTCTGAAAAACTTTTGCATGTTCACTTTACATTCGTGCCTTTGTTATTTTAAATGCATTTTTTGAATCTTGATCATGTTTCAGAGGTATGGAGCAGTGCTTATATGTAGAAGATTCTGTCAATGCTACTGTAATAGCTTGTTCACTGCTACTACGTGATTGTATCAATATATAATTGATATAGTTGTATCAATATATTTTAAGGTTATCTTTTTTTCAAAGTAATATATTGATAACAATATTGGCTATATATTTTGACTATTAAATTTGATTTGTAAAATAAACAGTAACATTTAAAAATAAATTTATTTTTAAGCATATATAAAATTATACTTTTTAAATAAAAGTGTACATATTAATGGAGAATCATGTGATGTTTTGGTACATTTTTATATTGTATGTAGTTAGATTAAACAGATCTGTCTCCTCAGAATTATCATTTTGTATGATAAAATGTTTTCTTTTGGCTTTTTGAAATAATACATTTTATTCCAGTCACCCTATGGTACAGTAGCACACTGAAACTATTACTCTTACATAACTACCCATTTATTAATATTTCTCCATCCTTTCATCATCCCACAATAGGTTTTTTACAGAATTTTTTCAGAAGAAAGTCTTTTTTGTTTTGTTTTGTTTTTGAGACAGAGTCTCACTACATAGCTTAGGCTGGCCTTGACTCACTCTGTGGCTCAATCTAGCCTCGAACTCATAGCAGTCCCCTTGCCTCACCTCCCAAGTACTCAGTATGGTTGTGCTTCTCCATACCTAGGAAGAAGATAACTTTTAATGAGTATTCCTGAGCCACTGAACAGTTTATGTCATCTAACAAGAGATGGTACAAAATACTTGAGAATCTATAAAATATCAGAAATCTGGTAATAACACATACAAATCCAGTTAAATTAAAGAATTTATTTAATCTTTGTATTTCTGCTTCAATGTAAATCAATTTCTTTATATTGATATGAAAATGATTGAAATATTCTAATTTTAGCAACTAACTTGATCTTGCATTTTGGTTTGCAGGTGGATTGGACCCTAAATATTGGAGAACAGGCCCTTGATATATGTATTGTGTCTTTTAATCAGTCAACATCTTCTGTTTTTGTTCTTGGTGAAAGAAATTTTTTTTGTCTGAAGGATAATGGACAAATTCGATTCATGAAGAAGCTTGATTGTAGCCCAAGTTGTTTTCTTCCATATTGCTCAGGTATGTAGGAAGATTCTATTTTTTCCATATGTCTTTGGCTCTATTGTATATATCATAAAATGCCACAGTTGTACACATATTTTAACTATCTAGGAAAATAGTTTTATGCTGGACATGTAATGGGGATTTTAACTTTCAGCATTTGAAGAGATTTAATATAAAGCACATGTTTAGTTTTGTCAGTCATTTTATTTTAATGACTTATGGAGTTGGCTTCCGGGATACTTTATTGCTTTCCATGTCACTGTTGAAGCGGGTTCTAGGAGACCAGCTCTTCTAAAGAGAGCAGTAATATCCAAATAGAATGACTCATCCATAGCAAATGTGCAATCATTAGCTTAAATGTGTCAACAAGTTAGTGCAATTCATACTCCTTAGGTGAAATGCAAACAAGTTGGCCATTATTTATAAATGAGTTCTTCCTGATTATTAGTAGCTCAAAATTGAAAATTAATTTAGTACTTAAATCTTTTGTGCATTAAAATCAAGATAATTAGAGTTAGTGTGTGTTTCAAGTCCCCTAAAATAGGTATAATCTCCTATTTCAAATGACCATTTTCTTCTTGTATCTTCATCTTGCAGTTTCTGAGGGAACAATAAATACTTTGATTGGAAACCATAACAGCATGTTGCACATTTATCAGGATGTGACACTGAAGTGGGCCACTCAGCTCCCCCACATTCCTGTGGCAGTGAAAGTGGGTTCTTTGCAGTAAGTGATACTATTTAACATGACTTCATGAAAGGACCTTAGTTGGTGTTCCCTAGAAGTTTTGAGAAATAATGGCAAATGATCTTACTAAAAAATGTTGAGTGATGTCGAAGTACAATATCAGTAATAGAAATAACTTAAAGTTTGAACTATTGAAGAAGGATCTATGATTAATTAGGGCTACTAGTCATTACTATGTAGCATTGCTATCAGATATCCACTGTAAATTAAAGATGAAAACTGTAAGAAACTGACAAGAAAATGGTGTTTGATATATTGTTTTCTTTAAAGTAGGAAAAACTTTCTTTCAGCATTTGGTGGGTCTCACTCAGAGATCAGTTACTGATAGAGCATAAAAATATAGTTTATAAGGTTTGTACTTGTTTTCAGACCTTATTATGTCAACTGATATCTGATTGCTAATTATCTTATATTTAAGCAATTTAGATGTTAAAGAGGACCATTTTGCATTTAAAATGAAAAACATCCATATCTTAACATGTTTCTAAAATTTATCAAAATTGAGAGAAATGAGACATAATTTCTCAGTAAGTAATTATTCAAAGTCATTAGTACAAAAGGCAAGATCCTGATAAATTCTTCAGGAACTCAGATTATGTTTAGGAGTTTAGAATTTCAGCCAATGTATAGAAATACATTTTTTTCCAAAGCTTCATAGATTCCTAGATCTGTTCAGTTCTGTTTGTTTAGACTTGTATAGTACATTTCAGAGCCATATGTAGAATTCTTCAATAAAATATCTGATCAGGATGAGTTATCTCTTCAAATAATGATGGAATATGTAATATTGATGAAATTTGTTAAGGGGTATTCATATTTGCATTACTGGTTATTCTAATGGCCTATGTCTTGGCAAAACGGAAACTATGTTTAGGAAACCTGAATTGTTTTTTAAAAAATTGTTTTCTTACATTGTATAAGAAAAAAACATCAAATAACTGTTATACACTTAACAGGAGTAATAGTTACTTTGTATCTGAAGAATAATTTAAATCTTGAAATTGGCTTTTGCAGTGTCCACCAGATGTCTTTTTAAGTTCAACCAGACTTAGCACACATTTTGCATCAGATTTACTTGGAAGGATTTAGAACAGGAAAAACATCTTGCCAGCAGGGCCACGTAAGGTAGTCAGCTATTTCTTTCTGGTTGAGTAATTCTTCTAGCAGTCCATATATCCATCTAAGAGCTGTTGCCTTTGGTTGCACCAGCAACAGTATAGGTGCAAGAAGACAGATCCGCACTGGTGGGTACGAGGCCCAGCTTGGCTGCTAGTCTCCGTGCTGCACAAAGCCAGGCTCTTTCAGGACTGAAAAAGCCATTGTGGTTTTTGTGTATAGTTTGGCGTGGAAGTGATGAGAGCATTTAGGTGAAATAATTTATATGTTCATCATGTTCAAGACTTTCAATAGTCACCTTACCCAGAGAAGTGCAAAGATAGAGCTTCTCAGCAGATATTTGTTGTTAATTTATAATTTCTGGTCCACATGCAACTTACAAATTAAGAGTCCAATAGCAGAAATTATAATGACTAAAAATTAAATTTCCATACAGTGTGCATTATGCTGCTTGTGTGCAAAAGTAGTATGTAACACTGTATTTTGGATACCTGTAGTTGTGTAGAAAGCTTTCTGTTTCTCATAGGTTTTTCAAGATTACAGTTATAAACTACTAAATGCTGATACTGCCACTAACATTTTTCATAATTAGTATATAATAATAAATTTAATTATTCAATTGAAGAATTTTCTATTGTATACTTTAAAAGGTCAGACTCAAATAATTTCATTGTAATTTTATTTGAAGTTTTAAAGTAATATTGCTAACAAGTACAACATTTAAATTTAGAAGTTAGTATTTGAAATAGTAAGCACTGAACAACTTTCCTCCTGCTTTTTATTATCATTAGGATTAAAGTTTTCTGGTAGAAGCTTTCTTGACTGACTATGTATTTATAAAGGAAGGGGCTAATTTTTTTTCACTGAATAAGAAATACTGGATTTGAATCAAGTTGATGCAGTTATGCAATGATGAGCAGCAGCAGTATTCTCAGAAACTAAGATACTTTTTTCCCTCCCATTCTGCCTCGTGGGCAGTGCTGGACCTCTCTACCCTGTTTGTAAGGGTAGAGCTCTAACTCTTTATTTCCTTTTCTTTTTTTCCCAATAAGGCTCATTCCTGGGTAGTGTCTTGTGGTTTAATTATTTTTTCTGGATTAAACTACAAGAATATAAGATGCATATTCAGGTTACAGAATTAGGAGAGCCAGGTGTGATAATGATCTCTAAGTTCTATGCTTTTACTATTTTCTCCTCCTTGCATGAAGTAGCTGTGGGAGAACATCTTATACCCCTACTGTGGACGCTTTATCAAATGGCAAATAAAGCCTATCGTTTGTCAGAAACATTATTCTCTGTAGAAACATCAAATATACCTAAAAGAGGAAGTTGGCTTGGATGCAGATTCAGAGTGCTGGAAACCTTTGTGAACACGAGCTGGCAGCTCATCAGCACAGTGCTGTAAAATCCTATTGCAGCTTACATTTTTTTTAGCATAAACAGTTTGGCCTAGTACTTCATTGTCAGACTGTGCCCACAATAATCACTCATTCTAACTTTGATGTGTAACATTTTCTTATATGTTAGATTTCATTTATGCTCTTTGACCAGAGTATTTTTTTCAATTTCTTCTATGGGTTTTCAAATTTTCTTCTATGTTTGAATCCCAGTTCAAGTTCTATAAGTGTTCCTTCCGTACCATGTTCTCACTCTCTGAATTTCTAACACATTTACTGTTGTACAGGAGACATTGTTTTATTTTCCTATCTCCCCACTAGATCATACACTTCTTTCCTACATTTGCATGTCATACTGAATAATGAAGCAGAAAGCTAAACACATGCTATACACCCAGTAAAGTCATTTGTTTTGTGTTGATATATTAGCAGAAAGATGGCTAACAGAACTTGTAGTTTAAAACCCTATTTGAAGTATGAAAGAGGGAGAATCACAGAGGTATTTCTTTAAACTCAAAATTTTTAGGAGAGTATTTGAAATTTTTAAATTGGCTCTTTCTTTCATTGTGGTAAAGTTGAACAATATTTAGGTGAGGTAGGATAAAATGCATTCTTTCAGTTATAGGTTGGGGCCAGATGTGTGCATGGTTTTCTGGTGCATGTATAAGCTGTTTCTGAACCAGAATGGGGGAGGGATGAGGCTAGGGAGGAAGAAGGACACTTTTCCTTATCTGTAGTCAGGTGACCTCTGTGAACTGAAGCTGGCATGCAGCATGAGGTGCAGTTGGACTTCAGGCTTTATCTACTTGATAAGTAGTCTGAATTTCTGAGATTTAGAGTTTATGATGTTTATATTTCTTTTTTCCTCACATTGTTACTCTTCTACTTTTTGGTGATTTCTGTGCCTGTGTCCTTGTTTTTTTTTTTTTTTTTTTTTTTAAGATAGGTTCTTGCTGTGTAATTCAGGCTGGTCTTGAACTTGTGATCTTCTGTGTCAGTCTCCCAAGTGCTGAGATTGCAAGTGTGTGCCAGGATGCCTGGCTGTGCCTGTGTTTTTGTCTCTTCTGTTTTGGCATGGCTGTTTTCATTAGCCATTGGAGAGTGTACCCCGAAGGTTGTTGACATACGGAACTAAACATTTCAGAAGCACTTTAGGATCATAGAATTAAATTTCAGGGAAAATTCTAGTTGTGAATTGGACTGGGAATAAGACTAGAGTTAGGCATTCTTTGGAGAAATTGCCCCCCCCCCCAGTTCTAACTAATTTTTAATTTCTAAAAATAATTTCTGTTCGAGCTACAGATCAAGTGGTTGTAGTTTATAGTACTTGATTTTTCATGGCAGTTATTTCCAGGTCCAGTAGTCAAAGTCACTGTCTTCCCTGTTCAGTCACTGCTTGGTCTCTTTGCACCATCTTCATTCTGGCCAAATTCTTATTCTGTGAAAGAATTTAAATGCTTCCTCAAAATTTGACATAGAAAGTTTTGACATTAATGTGATTGTTTTCCTTTCTCTCTTCTACCCCACTGTTATGTAGTGTTAGTATTCTTTTGGTGATTTTCTAGAAATTGTGTTTATAGTTACAATTGACACTTTTGGCATTATAACCAAATTATACTTATTACCTCGTTTTGCTGTTAATGTTACTGAATTTTACTGTTTTCACTCTTACATTTTTTTTCCCTAAGAGATACAGCTTTTCCCATCACTTTTTGCTTATTTGTTTTCTTGCTGTTTTGTTTTTGATTTGTTTGGAAAGTAAATATCTTTTTCTGTAGTAGTGATGATAAATCAGCTTTAAAGAAATACACTATGTGGAATAAAATTATAATTGAGGCTTCTAACCAGGAATATTAGGAAGGGAGAATGATAGGGAGAATCCCTGGCTTTTATGGTACCCTACTAGGAAAGAGGGCCTAAAGTCTGGGGTCCAGTGTCTTGGCAATCCAACATAGCAGACCACAGTGGAACACAAAGAGTTGTGGGATAAAAGAATACAATTATATTTAAGATTTTTTTTTCCTTCATCTTATTGGGATTTTAGTAACCCCAATTTGGACAAATTGTTTGGACAAATTGTTTTGTCAGTCTTACTGAAGAATTTTCCATAAAATTAGTTCCTTTTTTGTTTGTTTATTTGTTTGGTTTGTTTTTGCAGTACTAGGAACTGAACCCAGGGTGTTGTACATGCTAGGTAAGCACTCTATCACTGAGCTACATTTATAGCCCTTTTACAAATTTTACTTTTCAACAGAGTAAGTTGCTTAGGCTGTTCTCTATCTTGTAACCCTCCTGCCTCGACCTCCCAGAGTTGCATTAATTTTGATGGCCATTGTTACTTGTATGCATATATTTCCATTGTGTGAGATCAAATATCTTTAATAAGCTAACCTCTAGATTTTGTTTAACTAAAATAGAAAAACACAAGAATAGTACTGTAACATTCCTACAGTTCTGTATGTCAGCTATCATTGAATTATGGCCCATCTTTTGGCATGGTGCTTTTCATAAATTGTTGTATGGTTGCTTTGGTGTTTCATCCCCATGGAAAAGACTTGTGGTAATCATATAAATGAAAAAGCCATGTCTTAACAGTTATTGGTCATTTGTGGTTATAACTGTCAGAAAGGTCTCCTTCTGAAAGAGATTTTCTATTTGACTTCATGTTGTTTTTATTCTAGTTTTTATGCAGTAATGATTGTTTGCTTTTATTCACTGCATAGAAAATACTTTTAATTTGCTTGCCAGAGATTTTAGAAACACTACAGCCAAGGGTATTGTCTTTAGAATGCTAGTTGGGTTTATGATTTTATGTCTTAAAATGAAATATTTTAATGATAGAATTTTATCTCTATGTATTTCACTGAAAAACTTCTTTGGTTCTAATCTCATTGAGGCTGTGAATGACTTAAAAATGAAACTCTTGAGCTGGGTGTTGTGGCATATATCTGGAGGATCACCAGCAGTTAAAAGCCAGCTTGGACTACATAGTAAGACCCCTCTCAAAAAACTAGGAAGGGGCTGGGGATTTAGCTCAGTGGCATAAGTGCCTGCCTTGCAAGCAGGCAGTCGTGAGTTCGATCCCCGGTACCAGTACTGGTAAAAACAAAAAAGACAAAAAAAAAAAAAAAAAAAAAAACAAACAAACTAGGAAAAGAACAAACAAACAAACAAATAAAAACAAAACCCTGTCAGTATCAAAGAAAATAATTTGTATGGGTAGGAAAAATGCTTTTGGATGTTGGGTTACTGATTCTCCAGCCCATGACAGTTGTGGGGCAGCAGCTGTTTGGCAGAGCAGTGGCCTGCAGGAAGAGTGTTTTCCTCTCGCTAGTTATGGAAGATTCTGCCTTTCACTAAGCAATGCCCGCTTGGGCCTGTGGTCCTGGAGAGCATTTCTATTAGGTTGATGGTTTTGCTTTTATCTTTATTGGGAGCTCAGGGTAGTTTTACATCCTCTGTCCTCACTTCAAATAGTACGCCCTTCTGATAATCTGAATTTAAATCTCTAGTTTTAGAGATAAAATGAGTTTTTAAAAAAGTACCTACTTCCAAGAGGAAACCAATTATATTTTTTTAGTTGCTTACTAGAGAATATAAAAGAGAAAAAAGTGATTTTGCTTTGGTAACCTTAGGTTCATGTAATGCTAATGTCTTTGTAGAAGAGCTTAGAACTTTGAACTTTAGAACTTTGTATGGTCTTAATTTCCTTATTCTTTAACTTTATTCTGTATTTTATTTTATTTTATTTGTCTTTGAGACAGGGTCTTGCTATTCAGTTCAGGTTGGCCTTGAGCTCACTTTGTAGCCCAGACTGGTCTCGAACTTGCAACTGTGTTCTGTATTTTAGAACTAGCTTTGGAGTGCAAACCTTAGCTATGGCAAATTAAAAAATGAGTGTAAAAAGTGTAATAGAGAGTGCTATGTATCTGACTTACAGGCTAATGTTGGATGACTTAAAATTAGGGCCAATTATTATCTGAAAGGAAATCCAGGAAATACAGCAATATTTATAATCTGCTGTGCACTCACTGTGTTACAGAATGGCAACCTTAAATTCAGGAAAGAGCTACGTTCCTAGTTTATTCAAAAGTTTAAAAATGTTTAATATATTATATTTAATAATTCAGAAACCTTATTAATTCTCTATATCTTCTTAAGAAGATTTGGAAGATCAACTGGAATTTTACGTTTCATGAGAATACAACATTTATTAAAATTACTAAAAATGATGTTAAAAAATGAAATCTATATTAGCATAATCCTATCATTTAAGTTCTTTGTTAACCTTAATTTGAAACTTGTAAGTAAATTAAGTCTCACTTAGTGAGATAGGGATTTAATTCTTGATTATCTGATATGTGTGAGCCATACCAAGGAACTGGAGAGAGGGTGCCTCACACATTCTAAAATGGAGAACCAAGCTGGGTAGTTCTAGGGCATTGTGGGCGTGGGGGTGGGAGTCCTGGCCTTGGAGAAAATCTGCCTGCTTTTGTTCACTAAAATCAAGTTTGCTATTTAAAATAAAAATAAAATAAAAAAAAGAATTAGTACCTACTTTAACAATATGTTAAGAAAGGACAGAGACCCATGTAATTTGAGTTTAAAATGTCTGAAACCATAGGAAAAAATTGTACTATTTAAAAGCTAGAGTATTTTTGCTTCAAGCTGAAGATAACAAAATGAAAATTAATTAATGTAGAATAGTACACATGATGGACTGTTTTAATTGTAATTTATGTTCTAATCTTAATAAGCTTTGGCTAGATAAAAATTTGCTTAATAGCAGAATTATGTATCTTTTCCCCATGTATTATATAAAAATTACTTTGATGTTCAAATGCTTTAGAGTGAGAGGATTTTGGTACCTGTACTGAGCATAAAGAGCATATTGGAAGATCTGTGTATTCTGGGCGTGTATTTATTGGTGAATTAGAAATGTATAACACTATTTTGGAGTTCATATAATGATAACACCTAATTTATATCACTCACTTTGTGCCAGGAAATATCCTGAGTGCTTTATACCTATTAACAAATTTAATTTTTTCAAAAACAGTTGCTGTTACTGCAGTTACGATCCTCATTTTATAGATGGGCAAAGTGGAATCAAATAACTTACTCACGCTTATAAGGCCAGTAAACTCACACCTCTAGCAGCAGTGAGTGAGTGGTGTGACATAGAAAAGAAGGTTACCCATCCCGCAGAGCCTTTCATCCAGGATACTGCTCCGCTCTTCTTGTTTCTATTAAAAATGCTCACTCTTTTCCCTTCCTCTAATGTAACTGCTTCCCTTTCTAACAAAAAGTATCTTATTTAAAGTTATAACGGTAAGCATCTAAACAAACCAGAAAGCAGATGCCTAAAATGAAAATTAACTTTGGGGGCTGGGGATTTAGCTCAGCGGCATAAGCGCCTGCTTTGCAAGCAGGCAGTCGTGAGTTCGATCCCCAATACCGATAAAAACGAAAAAGACAAAAAAAAAAAAAAAAAAAAAACCCCACGAAAATTAACTTTGGATGTGGGAAGGAAGGGTGGAAAGGTCTGGATGGAGTCTTTGTATATCTTTGGGGTGCTCTACATCAGTTCCACTCTTTAGGCACCTGATGGTCTTTTACTCATATCTAAAGTAGTTTAGATGCATTAGGTTTAAAACAAAAATAGTTGGAATGAATGAAAAATGCAAGTGAATTTATTGTCTCTCATGAGACTATCATGGTAGAAAACTATTTTTTTTCATTTTTATTTAAAAATCATGGTTTGTAAATTGGAAGTTTATAGTATTTCAGTAGTCAAAATACAGGGGAAAAATAGCACCTCTTGCTTTTGGATGCAGCATTTTAGAATGCCATCTTTTATTTTTCATTTGTTTGTATTTCCACAACAGATTACTCTCATTCAATTATTAGTTTCATATTTTAAAATGAAGAGGGGTTGCATGTTGAGGCAAAAATGTTAAGTGAAATAAATGAGGCACACAAGCTAAAATACTGCATGATTTCTTTTATATGGGAAATGCAGAGTATAATAATTTATAGAGCAAAAATAAAAAGATACTAGGAGAAACAGAAGTAGATAACAGGGAGAAAGATCTTTTGGAAATAGAAATGAAGATCTAGAGTGGAGGGAGAGGGAAGGGAATTAAAAAAGAATTGAGATGTGTTATGTACATGTACCAGCTCCCCCCACGAATGTTATCATTATATACTACAAACATTAATCGACAAAAAATAAAAACTGTGAAGTAAGATGTATTGTGTACATGTACCAAGTCTCCTCGATGAATGTAATCATTCTGTACTGGAAAAATGTACTGGTAACAATTTTAGAAGATTAAAATGCTTACAAATCATACTAATTGAACCTCTAAGAATTACCTTTGAAGAAGAAATTTTCTGAGTTAGACTATTAGGCAGTTGACATTTAGGAATGAATTTTGCAGTATCGTTGAGCATTTAGGAATATGAAACTTTTGTGTTTTTCTTTGGTAAAATTTAGTTAGGGAAGGAGCAAGTGAATCTGTGAAGAGCTGTAGTTAGGAAAGCACTCTTCCCCTGAGATCCTTGCTTGGTCCGTGCCCCAGTGGGGGGCTTCTGTGTGCCTGAGCAGGGCTGGGACTCAGGGTTCACAGAGCGACAGCGGAGAAAACTAAGCGCACAGTCATGTGGGGAATGCCGCAGGACAGCTTTAAACGCGGAATCTCTCCGCCTTTGTTTCTGCTGGGTTCTGGGTGGCAGGAAAGCTCTTGGCTCTGCCCTCCTGAGCATCTGTTGCTCTGCAGCCTGCTCATGGCAGCTCTGCGCAGAGAAAGTGGGTCTGGGGCTCCTTCCCGCCCACCGAAGGAAGGAGTCAGATTTACGCTTTGATGGAAGATTTGCTCTTTTTAAAATTTCTTTCTGGTGAATATAGCATAAGAACATGATAAAAGTAATGTCCTGGACAGGTGTTCTCTAAAGATTAAAACAGTTTCCACTTCGAGTTGTATATATATATTTTTTTCACGACTTAGTATTAAATGTTGAGATTTTTTTATGAATCACTGAAGTGTTACTTTTTTTTTTACTTAAAGAGAAAAACAAAACAAAGCAGTAACAGGGTACAAGTAATACTGAATTTCAAGAGAAAAAATATACAGTAAGCAATCACTAGTTAATAGATTACATATTGTCATCTCAGAAACAGTTGCCCAGATTACAAAATTAAAACATACAAAGTGGACATTAATACAATGAGATTGCAGACAGTTCTGTTCAATGATCCAACAAAAACTCAGTAATATGGTTTTCTATCGTATACACTTAAATATACATGCAGTTATATCCTTTAAATCACTTTCTTTCCTCTCTTTTTTACGATAACAGTGACACATTTTGGGTTTTATTACTCGCACAATTCTTATAACTTTTTCTTTGAAGAGGAAAAAAACAAACAAAACAAAACAAAACAAAACAAAACAGAACAACAGCAACAAAAAAAACCCAGTGTGACAAAGCAAAACAGAGTCAGTTAGAACAGGAGGATGGACATAGTACATAATGCAAAAAAACATTACCAGTTGATCAACAGTGGTAACCATTAGCCTCTTGCTATCTTAAAAAGAGTTGCCTGTATCATCTGGTATAATAGAATTGAACAAAACAGTACAGAACAAGACGAATAAAACCCACATTGGAGACTTTACAGGACTTCCAAAGAAGACAATAGTCAAACCATAATGGGCATCATAGAATATCTTGTTGCCTTCAAAGTGGTTACCTATACCCTCAAACTTGATACTATTAAACAAAACAATATAATAAAATCAGTCAGAACAAGATGTGGAGAACAATACAGGGGTTCAAATCAGGTTAATAGGAAAATAAAAAAGTTACTATAATATATCCCGCTATTTTTAATTTAGTTTTCCCTTAATTAAAAAATGATAAGAAATTAATTTTTTTTAAAAGGGGGAGATTGAGATAAAAGAGGACATATCAATAGAACATCACAGGTCAGAACCAAACACTTTAAGCATCATTGTGTTTCACCACCAGATAGCCTGACATTAATAGTAGTTACCATAGTGTCTCTTTCCTTGAAATATTTGAGTATAACTTCGTATACTATAGCATCAAACTTATCAAGACAGTGTGAAACCATTAAAGAGAATGACAGTATTGCAGTCATACTGGTTTGAAGCCATATAATGTTTTCACTCATTAATTGGAATGGTTTTAATCTGGTTTGTTTGATTTTATTGTCTGTGATAGTACGAATAGCTGTTTTGAAGAAAATAAGACAGCATAATAGCTAGTGCTGATTTAATATCATCCTGTTTTGAAGCCCCATCAAGTTGCTGTTCGTCTGTTTCCGTTGGTTTTAACATGTTGTATCTTATTATATTTTAATATATGCGATAGTATAAACAAAATTTTTTATAGGCAAAGAGATAATATAGAAACCGTTGTTCGGTTTCTGTTAGCTGGTTCTAAATATCCTGAAGTGAGTTACTATTGAAGTAAGAAATGAATAGTGAGTTAGAGGTGTTTTACTCCCATTCGTTTTACTCCATTTCCCAGATTACTATGGCTTCACTGGAATGGAAATGTGTATTTACGTTTTCTACCCCAAAATTACTATAATGCGAAAGTGGTAGTTATTGGTGCTAATGATAGTTTAGAAAATAGACCATTGTAAAATTAAAGATAAGGAACAAAAATGAAATAAATTGCTCGTTAAAGAACATGGAGACAAGTCATCTTCACACACTTTCTGTGCTGGGAGCCCTGTGGAGTCTCAAAGGCCCCTCCTGTGTCAAGTCTTTGGGGAGAGCCACCACTTACAGCTGAGGGTTTCCCAGCTGGTTTTACAGATTGGTTTACAGAATGGGCATTTCTTCTTTTCATGTAGGAACCATTCTTTGTTTCATAGCTTAGCAGTAAGTTGGTTCAATGCATGTTGATTGAGTGAATGAGTGATGGAGAAATTGATGCCGGAATGGTCTGTAAACAGGTGACTCACTTAGAAGCAGCTTCAGAGGTGGGCTGCTTCACAGCCTGAGCACTTTGCTCCTGGAGAATTCAGAGAACATTTATTTTGGTTACTTTAACCATAAAACACTAATAGGAATAGTTAAAGCTGGGTAGGGTCTGAAGCAAGAGTTTCCAGTTTTGTGGGCATTTGATTTAGTCTCTGAGTGTTTTCTCTTCTGGATGAGAAGAGATTTCTCTGGATGGTGGAGATTTATTGGTGGAACAATTGTATGTTTGCTTAGGTCAAACTGTTTACTCACCACTTTTATTCTGTCAGACATAGATGAGCGTTCCATGAAGAGTATTGTATGCATATTTAATTAAAAGCAGTGATTGCAGTTTGAATTTATAATATACACAGTAAATATTTACTATATTAATAAGTATTTCTGTACTGTTTTTGTAGATTATAAAAAATCTCAGAAAAATTTATGTTTTTATTTGATAGTGGCTTTATTTTATGTCAGTAGTAATTGGTTTAGTTATTTTTATGTACAAAATTTCTTATACCGCTTTCAAGAGAGCAAGTTTAGTTATGTTTCACATACATTTTATGTAAAATATTTTACACTTTTATCAGACTTGTATACATCTCAACACTGGCCATTTGAAATGAGTAGCTATAACAAAGTGAAGATAAAGTTACAGCAAAAGATTAATATCATAATTATATTCTGTCAGAGTTTTTTGAGAAAAACTTCAGTTCTGATGAAATAGAGAAGAAAAGACTTGCAGACATGGAAAAGAAAGGTCTGCTGTTGTCATGGGGAAACCAACACATAGTTTTGCCCCAGGCACTGAATAATTCCATGTCTTAGGTGCGGACTTCCACTGTGTCTATTGAAATATTGTTTCTTGAGGTTAAATAATTTTATCTAAGGCAAATTGTAAGTATAGAAAATTTATAATAAAATTAAGTATCTTTTAGGATAGATGTGGTCAGATCTAGTGTGTTATCTGTTTCCATTTTAACTCTGGTGTTTGTCTAGTAGTATTGTGTCTCAGTTAATAAACAGAACCTATTTTGCAGACCAGTGGGCTACAGAGATTCATATGCTTTTATTTGGTGCAATTATTAATGAATACTTTCCCAGTATATTTTTGATTCTTCATTGTATAACTGTTTAATCCTCTCTTGTGTCTGTTTTTTTCTGTATGAAAAGATTTGAACAATATTTATGTGCAACTTTAGATGACTGCTAGAAACATTTTCGTGTTTCTTTATTTCTCATGCTACTTCGTGTTCTGGAAACTTTCTCATGTTACTTTGTGTTTTCATATTCTATACTTCTTGTGTAATAGAAGTTCCACTGCCAGAATGTGAGTGTGTCCAAAGGACTTTCCTTCCCTTTTAAAGTGGCCATGATGTATGAATTGAAAATACAGAAACTGTATTGTCAATCTTAAGTTTAGCATACACTTTCATAGATGATAGTATAAGTAATTTATTCTGTATTATAGTATGCTGTTCAGCATTGATATGCCCAGTTAGTAATAATACTACTTGTGAGTATCTTTAGTAATACTAATACTCATATCTTTCCACTTGGAGTGTTTATGTTTGATAGCAGTAGCAGGCCCCCTCACTACTACTCCTTGTATGTACGTGCATGTGTATGTGTGCATCTGTCTGTCTAAGCTTTTACTCATCTACCTGTTTTTCTGGGCACGTGTAGGTGTTTCTTGCCCTTCACAGTTGGTGGGGTACAGGACATTGCGGGGAGGGAGCCTCCTTGCTGGTGGCTACTGTTGATTTAAGGCAGCCGGCCTTATTACTCGCATCGGCACTCTCACTGTTGGGAATGTAGCTGACCCTTTTACTGCTGGGTGTCAGAGCAGTAAGTGGCAGTCTACTGCGATGCATTAGAGTTATGTTCTTACCACATAAATCACATTGAGAAGCTTTTATGCACTCATAGTTGTGCTTGTATATCAAGAATTTAAAACATGATCAGCATTAAAAATGAATTTATATTTATGAAGCCAAATTTGATTTTATAAGTCATAATTGATTCATCTAGATATTCACATGGTTGCGTTTACTGTTTATCTATGTAAACCAGTCCATGAAAAAGTAAGCTGTGCTGTTTGTTATCTTCTGTGCTTCACTGTAATGGATTTCTTGATAATAGATTTATTTTGTACAATATTTTTTCAAGTAATCTTTTCTTTCCTAAGTAAAATTTACTGTAGTTGGAAGTAAACAAATGTGTTTATTCTTGGAATGATCTTTTATTTAGATTTTTTATTTAGCAGCATCCTTTTTTTAGCCACCTGAGTGAACATATTGAGAATTTGAAATATATTTATAAATTAAAGGATTACAGAGACTTTCCACAAATTTATAATTTGTATCATTAAGGCAAACTTGTTGAGATTTGTATATTAATATTTTACATCTAAAATTATAACCAAGGGAAAGACACTCATGAGTACCCACTCATAATGTTTGAGAGATACTAATTTCCATTCATATTTAAGAGTAAAACTCATAACACTCATAGAGGATTTCCTGAGATATTTTTTACCTTGTATCATTCTGTATTGTCATTCACAGCTTTTGGTATATAATCTTAAATTTGAAATCAGAAAATGTGAAAATCATTTTAAAATTGACACTCAAAGACTGTAGACTTCATGACTAAATTCTTAATTATTTGGAAGGAAAAATTTTTTTAAAAATCAGAATTTTATATGCTACCTAAAATTTGAACTTTTTATAGGCAAAACTGTGAAGACAATAAGATTCATTATGATGCCCATTGTGGTTGACTATTATCTTCTTTTAAAGTCCTGTAATGTCTCCAATGCTTTGGTTTTATTCTTTACTGTTTTGTTCAATTTTATTATAACTGGCAATTCTTCTTAAAATAGCAAGAGGCAGAATGGTAATCATTGTTGATCACCTTGTATTTTGTTTTTACATCATCTATTATGTCCATCCTTTTGATCTGACTGACTCTGTTCTGATATGTCACATTTGGTTTTACTCTCTTCAAAAAAACTGTGGGAGTAATAAAACCCAAACTATGTAATTGTCATTGTACAAAAGAAAAGAAAAGAAAGTGCTCTAAAGGTTATTACTGCATATATGTTTAAGTGTATAAGATAGATAAGCATATTACTGAGTTTTTTTGGATCATTGAACAAAACTGTTTGAAAGTCCACTTTATATGCTTCAATTTTGTAGCTTGAACAACTATTTCTAAGATGAGAATATGTAATCTATTAACTAGTGATTTCTTACTGTTTATTTTTTAATTTTGTATTTCTTATACCCTTTTTCTGTTTTTTTCTTTTTGTCCTTAAAAAAATTAAAATAAAATAAAATTTGAACTTCTGTTTTGCTTTCACTCTTTAATGACATTGCAGTTTTCCTCCATGGTTTTTAACTTCTATAGTTTTTTCTATTCCACATAAAAGTCTTTAAAAGTCTGCTATTGCTTAGTTTGTGGAATTAAAAGAAAAATTGTTCAGGTCATATTGAAATGGATCTTTCAATTTGGGATAATACTGATATTGAAGAAAAGCTATGGAAATTTCAAATGCAGCTATACTAGGCAGATCAATCAAGAAAAGTTTTATTGCTTTGTGAGATGATGCCAACTTGTAATCACAGCACTTGAGAGGCTGATGCAGGAGAATTGCCAGGAGTTCAAGGCCAGCCTGTGCTACAAAAGTGAGTTAAAGATAGTCTGAACTACAGGGTGAGATACTGCCTCAAAAAAAACAAAACAAAAAAAAAAAAAAAAGAAAAGAAATAGAAAAAGTTGTATTTGGAAATACACTACACTGTGTTTTAATTGCTATACTAAGCAGTTGTTTAATCCAGAGTGTTAGGAAAACAGGTTGGAAAATGTAAGTATAGTTTTTTTGCTCATTGGTGACTTTGTGTGTGTGCGCGTTTTATTGGAATAGAACTTAGAGCCTTTGCGTGGAGCTACATCCCTAGCCCCTTTTTGTCTTTATTTTGAGACAGGGTCTTGTTAAGTCACTGAGTTACCCAGGCTGAGCTCTAACTTGTGATCCTTAATCAGTGACTCTTGATGGTGGTTTCAGTGTATCCTGGAATTGGTTAGTACATTTAAGTTATAGACCTTGACATTACATATCATATGTATAAGATCATTAGACATTAACTTGTAAATGCATGATCTCCTGCTTCGTGGAGCTTATGATGACCTAAAGGAGCAAAGTAGGACTCCTACTTAAAATAGACCTCTGACCCAAACTTGGCAGTTCTCTCAGCTTGCCAGGGCAAACACTTGCAAGGTTCATTACTTTCTTCCATCATCCTGAGAGATTCTACCCCATTTTTCCTTTCCATTGACTAACCTTTGACTTCCTAGACTTGTATCTCTTTCCAGCAGAGCTGAATAAACCTTCTTGGTATGTGAAGATTAAAGGCCCATGACCCTTAAGGTGCCCTGAAGCAAACTTGTTCAGAATTAATTTGACACTTCTAACTGAGGTTTGTTTAGGATCGGAAACCAAATAGAATTTAATAGTGTATCTTGAATCTTATGGCTTAGTGCTTTTGTTGCAAACAACAGAAAAAAAGAAATGACCAAGTGCCAGTAACATTTACTCTTCAAAGGAAAGCTTTTGTCTTTCTATGCCTGGTTATCTTCAAGAGTTGCGGAGTTAAAAAAAAATCAGTGGAAATATATTTCTGTCTGATGTAGAAAAGACTTTTTAAAAGAGTCTTTGTTGACATGAAAGGGAAAACATTCTGATTTTCTGGGATGCAAGCCTTAAAAAACAAGCCAGAGTAAAAGAACATGTAGAAATTAAAAACTCATGACGCCAGGAGATGAATTGTTGTGGATTATTTCAGAATTCAGTGAGTGTCTCAGAGGTTGATTTTGCTTTACATGTTTGTGCCTGAGAACTTCCTTGCTTTAGTGAGTAGTCATTAGCTTTGTTTCAGAGTGAAAAATCTATTTAATGGAGCCTGCTCTTCTGAAAATGTAAAGTGGTGCAACAGAACATGTAGGATATGGACTCCAAAGAACAGAGTTCATTTCTGTACAAAGAACATACAGAAGCATTCCCCTAAGAAACTGTAACTCTCAATCTTCTGTAATTGTAACTCTTTTGTTTGTGGATAGGTTTTAGAATCTGAACTAGTGGGTATTTTCTGCCTCTTACAATCAGGTGATTCTGGCCTCAGATGCAGTGTCTAGAAGCAGTAGAGGAATCAAGCGAGAAGCCTGGGTCAGAGGCACAGATTTTAGTGATTGGGTGACACAAACGTTACTGTACAGTTGTGTTTCCAACATAGTTGATTCCGAAGAGTGAATTCATTATAGGGAACATTCCAAGCAGCCATTTGTTACTATCTCTGAGTTGGGCTGGTAAAATAGTCTTCTTAAAATCATGAGCGGATGCCTTTAAGAAGTGAGTATAGAATAGAATTAACTTTGTTACACAAATGCCATCATCTCACAGAAAGCTTCTAGAATATTTTGTGCTTTATAAATATTTATAAAGAAAGTCTTAGTCCTGTATAGCTTTAGCATAATGAACCTTTTGAAATTTCACTGGATGGAAATTTTATTACAGCCTTCTCTCTCTCTCTCTCTCTCTCTCTCTCTTTGGAGAGAGTCAGTCATTTTTCTGCAAAAGCTTGACACTGAATTTTAACTTAGTAAGTAGAAGAGATAAAGGAGATCAGAGCCCTTGGGACACATAAGTCTATTCAGTGATTCCATTGTTTGGGGATATTTTTACAAGCTGTGCTATTAGAGCCACACTATTACAATAGTTAAAGCAGAGGACTCTAACCCATGGGCTCCCTAACTGCTCCCGACTCTAAGACCTGAAGCAGGATATTTAAATTCTGGGTGTGTCAGAAGTTGGTTTTTGTAAAACAGTGATCTAATGACAGTGTCTGCCTCATGGGGTTGAAATGAGGACTCAGTGAGTTAAGTTCTTTCAAGAGTATATGATGTATTTTCACTATTATTGGTTACATTTGCTAGTTTTCTTACTGTTGATAATTATTTTCCTTTAACAGTCTATAGCCACAGTTATTAAATTAAATTCTTTGTAGAAATACAGTTGTTTCTGAATGAAATCTCACTTAGAAGACAAGAAGGCTGGACGCAGAGGTATATCCTGGTAGAACTATTGAATGAGTCCCTTAGTCATTAACATCATTTAGTGCCCACATGTGTGGAGTTGTGTTCCACCTTCCTTTATTTGCTGACTTGCATCAAGGTCATCAGTTCACTTTAGATGGCTCAGCAATTTTGTCTTCTAGAGGGATTTGATTCAGGGAGGCAGGTAGATATGGCCTCTTAGATTAAGCTCTTGAACTGCAGTCCACATGGAGCCAGGCTCAGTGATACCTTGGCATAGCACAAAGAAGTCTTGCTTCACTCTTTCCCTTGAATCAGTACCACGACCAATCTGGGAAAAATATTTTGCTTCATGGCTTAAATAGCAATCAGCAGTCTTTTATTGTTTTTGATACTGTTTTTTACGTAGAGAAAATTTGGAAGATGGTAATCTGTGTAGTGCTGCCAAGTGCGTTGTTATTGTGTAGACACTGCAGGCAGCAGCTGCTGTTATTTTCCAAAGTACTGCAACCAGTCTTGCTATCATATGGCCAGCTTTGTATCACTGGCTGTATTTGGACCTTAACTCGTAGTTGCATGCATCTAAGGCTTTCAGTCACAACATTAAAATTGAAGGATGAGTACTGTATTTTGGTAGTCTATTTTCACTTTCATCTGTTCTTGGTTTTAGTTTTCAATTTAATTTTGAGTACTTCAATCATAAATACATGTTTGATTATTATCTATCCTTTTTTTGGGGTGGGGATTCAGGGAAGTTATATAAGTGTGTGATGCACTGAAATGATATACTTTGACTTGACCCAATTAAGATTTGCTTTAGCCCTGAGCCAGCTGACATAAGATTGAACTAATTTATGCCACTATCTTTTCCGGTAATGTTGAACTGGAGCAGAACCACTTCTTGTGTTAATGCTGTTTTCTAAAACATACAGATGGTGATTTACATAGACACAAAAATTGTGCACACTAGTTGTGTTTTAATCTTGTGGTGAATTGTAATAGCAGAGTTTGCCTTTTGACATGATTTTCTGGTCTGAAACTTAATCTATTAGATTGCAATCAAAGTTAAAAGCTGTAGTGGGATAGATATATTTACTCTCTGTAAATGCATTGACCACAGTCATGTAGTTAATTTTGTTCTCTGTGAAGTAAGTAATAGTCATCAATAACAACACTAGCAATAATAATTCAGTCTTTGTTAAGCCTTTTCTTTGTACCAGGCAGTGGGCTAACCTCTGTGATTGGCAGCAATTACGTTTCCAAATAGGTAGTAAAAAGAATTTTGCGTATTCCCAACACAAACAAATGATATATGTTTGAGTTGGACGGACATGCCATTTATCTGCTTTGGTTATTATATATATATATATATATATATATATATATATATATATATATTGAAATTCTATATTTTGCCCCATAATTGTATACAATTATCATGTGTCAGTTAATACAAAACATACATAATTAACTTATATCAAATAATTTTGAGGTTAGGTACTACTGTCCCTTTTATTTGTTTTACAGATGAGGTAAGAGGCTTAGAGAGGTCAGTAAACCCATCCCATGTCACAACTTTGTTAGTAGGTCTGGTTGTTTATGAGTTTTGCACCTGAGCTAGCAGTCCCTATTATGTTTTTATCACCTTTCTCATTATAAATAGGTAGGTAAGAGTCTTGGCAGCAGATGGCGTATTCCAGTGGGGTGACTGAGACACTAGATGTGAACAGGGTATGAGAGATCTGATATAGGGAGCATCCCAATGTTAACAATGGAAACCTTTATCATTGCTGCATCTGCAAGGACAGGGAAAGAGATCCATTGCTGATCAGAAGAGCATGACTGAGCACAGCAGAGAGGTGGCAGCCACTAGAGCCTTAGGCTTGGAGTCAGCCATCCATGGGGTTAGTAGAGAATTAGGTTTGGAAATAAATACATGGACCCACCATCTCTCCCTCTCTCTAGTCTGCCAATGTCCTCCATTGGCCAAACTCAACTGAAAACTGTAGGGAAGGAGATTCGTGGATACAGTGTCAGCTGCTTCTGGCCCAGATTGATTGGAAACAGATGGAAAGTTTGGAGAGAAGATAGGAAATATCCAGTTCACAGATGCATTACTCAGAAAATAATTTCTCACTGTCAAAACTTCAGTAAAGCCAGGATTATTCTGTCTCTAGTGATTTGATCTTCCGTTTCAGCAAAGCCAAGATTTTCTGTCTCTAGTGATTTGATCTTTTTAATGTTAATTTTTTACTTTGTCTTTATAATTGTGGCAAGAAGAATATAGACAAAGACACTTCCTTTTCCTTGCAGGCGCCAGTGTTGCCCTTAGGACTTTAATTCTACTTTGGATGTACCTCTTCTTCTTCTTTTTTTTTTTTTCTTTAAAATATAAGTAACAATATCATTGCTGTCTCTTTTTTAGGTAGATTTACTAAAAGTTATGGAATACTAATGAATTTTATACATGTAATAATATATAAATATATCTACATTTTTCCTTTATCAGTCTTCTTTCTACTTAAGTTCTATCAGATCATTTTTTTCTATGCCTAAAATACTACCCTTTACTATTATTTTTAGTATGGGTCTTCTGGTAAGTCTTTCAGTTTTCTTTATCTAACAAGTTTTTTTATTTTATATTAATTTTTGAAATTTACTTTTGTTAGGTAGAGAAGTAACTTAGTGGTTGTTTTCTTTCAGAACTTTGAACAGGTCAATCTATTGAGCCTTTGACTTCTATACTCTTGTGAGAATTCAGCTATTTTAATTACTTCTTTGATAGTCTACTTTAATATTTCTCTAACTTTAACTTTTAGCATTCTTATTACAATGGGCTTAAGGTTATAAATTTATTCACAACTTGCTTCCTCCCCCCAAGCCCCTTTTAAAAGAAAATGAAAATTGAGAGTATTAAATTATTTTTTTAAAGGAAAATGATAAAAGCATTAGGGAATGAGCATTAATTAATAGAAGGGAAGAGGTTCCTCTTTTAGATATGTTTAAGTATTCCTTATTAACTTTGCTTCTTGGTAGAGTAATGGTAATGCCGATGTCATCCAGGAATGAATGGAGAGAATCTAGGAACCTTCCCCGATTCTCTTTTCTGTGCTAGGAAAGTAGAAAAGAAGGAAACAGTAGTTCTTTCTCTATTTATCTAGAACGCTGTGAAAGAATGCGATTGCTAGGGATCTGTTGTTTATTATAGTAAAGTACAGGTTTGTTAGCATTCTCTTCTGTGTTTCTCATTTTATGATGAAATAATGTATTCTGAAGGGACAAGTGCTTTTTAATGAAAAGCATTGTATCAACGCTGAAGCATTATACAAATGTAAGGATTTTGAAGTGGTTAGAGATTGTTCTTGTAAAAGATAAATTACTTTATCTAATAAATGTCAGTCTGTTGTGAAGGCCACTATGCTACTGAAGCAGTTTTCCTTCCATACACCAAATTCATTTTGTATTAGTATTACTGAAATCACTTCATACTGAAGTCCTAGTGCTGCTCAGAACAGAAGCATGTGGAAAAAGGAAAACAAGAAGAAAAAAACCGCCATGATTTAAAATATGAATGTTTTTACAATCACTGAACTATATTGGAGTAAAAATGATGAAATGCTTTTCTTTTAGTAGTAACTTGAGTTTGTGAACTAAACCCTATAAGCTAGATATCTGAGTTATTATATTGATACTGCATAACAGAAAATATCTGAGGCATTTTGATTTCTTAAAAGGTTATGTTTTGAAAACTTTGTTTTGTAAAAGTAGACATACAAAAAGCATATGCCATTACTATTACACAGAACCCAATAGTTTTTGTAAATTATAACCACATGTGTATAGGGGTTGCTTTCATAGTTAGGTTATTTAGATGCCGGAGTAATTTGTTTTACAGTTTAGGCATTGAAATGCTCCTTCAAATTCCATACCATTGTGGCTGTCATACGACATATGATAGAAATAACATGAAATATTTTGGTAAATAATTGAGGTGGCAGATTCTGCAAGCAGTCTATTACATGAACTAATGGTATGCATAGAGACATTGTGTGTGTGTGCTTTACATGTGAGGAATCTTTTCAAAAAGCTATTAAATACAAGACTTCTGTCTTAAACTTCATAATTAGAAAAAGCAAGAACATAAGGGAATATGGTTAGATGATAAGCAGTTCATTAGTAAGGTTTTGACTCTTGATTTGTAATCTTATATTTGTTTTTGAAGTAGCAATTAGCTGAATACATGCAATAACACAATTGGGACTATTTTTTTTTCTTCTGAAATAGTCTGTGTTTATCAGATGTTAAAGGATGGCAACATTCTGATATCATTTGAACCCAACAGGAATTCACAGGCTGTTGCAATCGTGTGACAGAAGACTCAGTAACCATCAGAAGGCCATTCTCATTCCCCCACTTAGAAAGCATGTGCTGTTCATGGCTAATCGTAAGCTATCTAGGACTTTTTTTTTTTTTTTTAAAGCAAAACTCCTTATTCAGTAATGAAATGTGTGTTTTTTTTTTTTTTTTTTTTTTGGTCTTTTTCATCGGTACCAGGGATTGAACTCACGACCGCCTGCTTGCAAGGCAGGTGCTTATGCCGCTGAGCTAAATCCCCAGCCCCATGAAATGTGTTTTTAAAATTGACTTCTGTTTTGGAGTACAGTCATTGCCTTCCCTAATGTATGTTTTGTATTTATTACTAGTGACTCCTTATTTGTAGGGCCTGATTAAAAGTGTCCTGTAGCAAACAATGTTACAAACTTGAGCTAAGTTCCAATAGATTTAGATGCTAAATCTGATTGCAAATGAAGTTCTGCAGAAACCTCTAAAAGGGAAGCAGAATTATGTTATAATGAAACTATTTGGTTGTTTTCTACTTGTATTTTTTTTGCAATATCATCACTTTATCTTCTCCAAAAATGAAGCTCTAAAACAAACCAGTTGCAAGCATTTAGCAGGTTTGAAAATTGGCTTCAACTGATGAATGACAAATTAGTCAGAAACTAGGTGGAAGTGGCACATGCTTCCTGGAGTGTGTGTGTAAGCAGGTGAGGGTTGAAGATGAACAAGTGAATCAATGTTAAGATGATGTTGGTTTGGTGTTGGCAGCACATCAGGCATTGAGGTGGCTGTATGCCTCTCTCGGTTGTCATTTATGGGAAACAGCAAGGAGAGGTATTTCAGCACTACCTGAGAAATACACAAGAAATACACAAGAGAGGAATGGAGTGGGAAGGTCCAGGTACTTACAGATCTGTTTCTGACCTCCTGAGCTAAGAAAGTAGACCAGAGTTCAGAGCCAAAAGGAATCGTGGAAGCAAATGTAGAAGTTAATTTGTTAAGATTAGCACTGTGTTTCAGGCAGGAGTGAAGAGATGAGAAGATAGAAATCAGTGAATGTGTAAAATCCTTTGTTTTTAACTGTAATGTGTTGAAGAATAGTACTGCTGAGGTGTTTTAAAGGTTCCATATTTGGTGTTCTATGTTTACAAAGCTTAGTAGAGCACCATCCATTCCAAACTACACCTAGAAAAGTTCCTTGGCTACTGAGCTTTGTGCCACAATCAAAACTCCATCCCAATCAGGTGACAGTATACTTAGATGATTGTGGAAGCTTTAGAATTATGGATAGATGTCTTTTTGGAATTCTGAAAATGCAAACTCAGATCATTACTTTATGAGAGCAGTTTTTAAAATGGCATTTGCATTTATTGTGTTCTCAATTCTGGTATCATTTTTTGTGGGGGACCTAAGAAAACTCTTATCTCTTATTTAGTAGCAGTTACCAACCATACACAAATGAGGGAAACTGGAATCACCAGCTGTACCCATATGAGGAAAAGTGAAGCATTTTTTAAGAACATGAAAGCAAACATTATGTGCAAAAGCAAAAATTGTATGTTTAAGTCCAACATGCTTTTTGGCACAGTAGAAAGAATATGACTTTGCAATCAGACAGATCTTGGTTCATTTACTAATTATAAAATGTGAATCCAGTCTTGTCACTTTTCTGTGCAAGATACAATGACATTAATGAGTGCCTACACCTTTATACTCAGTCTTGCTGACAGTAGACACTCTGGCCCTTTTGAAAGCACAGATGACTTGGGTTCCAGAATTACAGGTATAGACTTGCCTACAGAAGATTTCCAAATGATTGCATGTATCATTAGAACTGAGAATCCCTATCCCAGACTAAGTTTGTGGTGGTGAGTGAACCCAAGAATATTGGCTCACAGCATCAACCTGTTTAATGTGCAAAGGAGGAAACTCAATGGCAGGTAAGTAAATTGATTTGGTGACTATTTTAACAAAGACACATCATGTAGAAAAATGTATATGATCATTATTTGGAGCAGTTTACTGGTTAATTGTGAGTGATATTGAAAGTAATGAGAAAGTCAGAAAAGGGATCAAGTTTTTGAAACAGAAAAATTTAGTTTGAGCTTGCTGAATTTAAGGTGATCGAGATATATAAAGAGAAAGAAATGTATGAAGAAAATAATGTTTCAGGCTTGTTTTTAGACAAAGTCTGACTAGGCTTGAACTCACTGTGAAGTTCAGTCTGGCCTTGAACTTATGGCAGTTCTATTTTAGCTTCATGTGTGCTGGGATTACAGGCATATGCTTCCCACACCCAGAGTGAAAAATAGGATTAAAAAGAAAAGACTTATATTTTAACTTAATATAATTCAAGTGAAAATACACAGAAGTGATCTAGTTGTATGATGTGTAAGGTTGTATCTGATAGGTTCAGTTGAGAATTGTCAGCCCAGACATAATCAGTAAAACAACACTGAATTTTCAGAGTGAGAGAAGAGTGAAGACAGTGAGTGGGGATGCTCTCGGTGCAGACCAGGAGAGTCATAAAGAAAACCAGGATTGTTAGAGAAGTTTGGTGGCACAGTCTCTATTGCAGCAGAGCACATCCACAGCAATCCCACTGTCTGCAACACTGGTGGCCCAGGGTCTCCTGGGTGTTAGCTGGCCTGAGGTGGTGCTTTGGAAGCCAAGCCTGTGCTGCTCTTCACCTCCTCATTCCCTCCCCAGAATCAGCTTCCTCTTCAGTCTATCCCATCTTGATGGACAGGTTTATAGCGGCCCTCCAGGCTGAAACTCAGGATTTTCTTGATTTCTGTTCACTCTTTTACTTGATCATCTTGTCCTATTATTTATCTTGTCTTTGCCATGTTCCTTCTGTCCATTGTCATTTGCCTGTTCCGCTAATTCCAAAGCCTGCCGTTTTAAAAAACAAACTTATGGGAAATAATGTGAATACTAATAATTTCTGCCATGCTGCAAGCAAAACCATGGTCATTATGTTCAAAACAATTCATGCATTTTGGGCAGGAGATCTCATCATACTTCATCCTCCAGAGTGGGATATTTCTGAGAGTGAAACAATACTCTGTGACTCGAGCAGGGTGAAAACATCAAGAGAACCTGTCCTGTGCAAGCCAGGATATGAAGTCATCCTAGCTCAGTGGTTCTCAGCTGGACTGATTGATCTATTCCTCTGTTTTAGTTTACTTTTCTTGTTGCTAAGACAAAATACCCAACACCCAAAGTCAAAGGAAAAAAGTTTGTTTCAGCTCACAGTTTTGATTTTTTTGAGACAGGGTCTCACCTGTAGTTAAGGAGGCTAGTCTTAAACTCATCATTGTAGCCCAGGCTAGCCTCAAATTTGCAGCAATCCTCCTGCCTCAGCCTCTGAGTGCTGGCATTACAGGCGGGTGCCACCATGCCCGGCTCAATCCTCTTTTTGTCCCTTACATTCTATCTAGGCTACTCTCACACCCAGGGTGAGGCATCCTTAATCCTAGTATTACATCATTAATCCCAGCATTATATCCTTAACTCCAGTATCACCCTGTAGATCCAGCCACCTCCATAAAGCTCCACCTATGACCCATGAGGATGGGGGTGTTCTAGACACAAATTACGACACTTTCCCTCCTCAGAGAATGTTTGGCAATATGTGGCGACAATTTTGGATGTCATAAATCATAGAGGTATATTGTTCCTGACATTCAGTGAGTAGAGGCTGTAACTCGGCATCCTGTAGTGTGTCGGGCAGCCCCCACAATGAAGCTGACTTGTCTTTCTTCATTCTAGCAAGTGTTGTTCAATTTCGCTCTCTGAGCCAGGTGCTGTGTTAGATACTGGGAATATAATTAAGAGCAGGACAGTTAGGGCAGCTGAATTTGTTTAATTTGCAATAGGGGTCTGTGACTGAATATATAATTGCTCACATATGTCATTCCTGCAGTGAAAAATACCCTACTGG
The DNA here is from genome assembly GCF_034190915.1 of Cavia porcellus. Taxonomy (NCBI): domain Eukaryota; kingdom Metazoa; phylum Chordata; class Mammalia; order Rodentia; family Caviidae; genus Cavia; species Cavia porcellus. Next base: position 20,723,459 of record NW_026947506.1, read on the forward strand.
AATAGTACTTAGTGCTTTGAGAGCTTGACCTAGAATGTGAGGTCAGGGAAACATTTTCTGACATGCAGACTGAAATCTCAAAGATGAGTAAGCCTAAACTAGACTAAAGCTCTTTTCAAGAGGAAGGGGTGGAGCTCACCAGGTGCCAAAGGGGCTTGGAGCCTGACTGGTCTAAGAACTGATCAAGGGCCAGTAAGGTGGAAGGGTGCAGTGGGGGGAGGCTCCTGAAGGAGTCTGGTGAGATAAACCTAGGGCTGATCACAGCTTTGTTTCAAAGGATTTTGATTTTCAAATGGGAAACCATCTAATCAAAGAGTGGTGTGATCAGAGTTGCATTTTGAGGACGATCTCCTTTCTAAAAGATCTGTTGTAATATGAAATTTTTAACATTTATCCTTTCATCTGTCTCTTTGCATATTCTTCTCAGATACATACTGGTTTACTATTAGAAGACTGCCCTGATTTTTGTTGGCTATGTTGGCACAATTGCCAGGCAGGTGTTTATGCCATTGAACTATATCCCCAGGCCCTGCTGTCTCAAAATGAAATAGAATGAATGAGGTGAAATAACATGCTAGGAATGATGCTCCATGGAAAGACCTGGGTTTGATCCTTAGTACCACTATCATCACCAACAAAGTCTATATATTATAACATTTCACTGGCTTAAAAATAGTGCTCACTATATTTTTCCCATTGATATTCTCTGTTTGATAAAATGTAATAGTGGTAACAAATATAATTTCCCCAGTATGGCATATGTTGTTTTTTGGGGAGGGGAGGGATGAGAATTGTACATTTTTATTCATATATGTTTGTGATGCATTATAATTAATTTATCTTGGGAAATTGGCATATATGCATCACATCTGAATCATTTTCACCTCAGAGCTGTTTGAATTTCAAAAGATAATGAGAGTGAGAAACATTTGCATTTTTGTTGACTTGAGTTTTATGCAGGGTTTTCCTGACCCTGTTGTGGCTGGGCTGTACTTGTAGTGCTCTGAGCTTGCACACCCTAAGTGTCCTCCTGCTGCTTCTCTACCTGCCCTGGCTTTCTTCTGTCATCTCTGTCTTTTAAATTTGACTTGATTTCCAAATCTTCCGTGGAGCCGTTCTTAGCTTCACAATGCTAACCGTTGATGATGTCCTTCACTGTACTTTGCTCATTCTTTATATTACTTAGCACACAGTGTCTGGTTTTGTCTTCTTTTTCTTAGTGACTGGACTGGAGCTGTAGCTGCATTCCCTTTACAACACTATGATGGGATACAGTGCTATTCTAACCACGTAGCTGTACTGGGAGTACTTAGGAACGAGGGGATGGCACAGGCATATAATTTCAGATACCAGATAGAGACTGAGGAGCACCACCACACCCAGTTTGCGACTCTTGTTTTGCCTGCTTATTTTTTATTTTTCTTCATGGCATCTGTCCCCTCTGAAATATACATACCTATATATTTATTTCTTTCCAGAGAATATGATTTCCTTGAGTACAGAAATTCTTGTGTGGTTTCTTCATTGATATTCTTCTTCTGGACCTGTCTTGGCATATCCCTGCTACTCAGTAGGTACTTGTTCTCATGTTAGTAAGAATAATGTCTCTGAATTCACAGCACTCTGTAATGTGTGTGCACTTGTATGGTGCTTGGCAGGGAATACTTGCTGAAATGCCCTATTCCTTTGTTCCTCCCATTCCTGCTTGTGTCTTCTCTTCTAGCAAGTGTTCTCTTTTCTCACTATCTGTTTTTTTCCTTAGTACATGTTTGCAGTATAAAATGTTTACTTTCATCTTAGGGATTAGGTTCATGTATTTCGCATGCCTTGATTCTTTGTATTGTTTTTCCTCTCCCTTCCCTCCCCCTCTCTGTTTCTAGTTCTCCTTTCCCATTTGCAAAAGCTCTATCACCTTTTTCTATTGTCATTTGTTGTGTTTTATAAAAGAAGGATAAAATTTGTAGAAAAGTAGAGGCAGCTGAGGCCATAGTGGTGAGTGAAGTAATCAGACACCCAGGCTTAAATGCATGTTGCATAACTTTTCAGTGTCTGATTTTGTTGTTTTCTCCTTGTTGCTATAGTCTACTTTGCTTCCATATCTGTATTACCCACTGTAGTTAATGTTATTTTAGGAAATTAACAGTATAGCTTGCCTATCTGTAGCATCTAGAATGGTGCCTGATACAAATCTGTATTTTCAGTAATGAAAGAAGTTACAGCTGGGTCAATTCCTTATAAATGTTTTGCTTCTAGAGTACAAAATAGCCACTTCTAAAACATACATCATCTTTTTATCTGGTTAGCAGTTTTCTTGTTTAGTCTGTGAACATGATTAGTTAGATTTAGTATTTTTGTGTTCACTTTTGAATAGACCTAATGAGAGTACAATTTAAAAGAACAGATAAACCTTGAGTTCTTGATGCAGTGATGTTTTTAGAACAAAAGCTATTTGTTTAGTCTCCCCTTTGTGACCTCTGTCATTTCTGCAGTTTGCTGTAGAACTCATTTTTGCAGAACTGCTCTGCTGTCCTTGCAAGCTGGCCTTGGGTCTCCCACTTTGTGCTGTGCTTGGGCATTTTTGTTCAGTAGGTCTTTCTCATTAAGTCATCCAGCTCTTAATTTTTGAGGCTAATGGTGAATAGTAAAAATAATAAACTTCCACATACATAATCCTCAACTTGCATCTTAAAGATCATTTTGAATTTTCTGTTCTTGTGAAGTTGATATGAAAAGGTGAGTGAAAAGCACCTCACTGTAAGTCTAGAACCTTAAATTGTAGACTTTGCTTTTCCTGGCTCCTAGCTTTTTCTCTCCACGACCAATGTTGAACATCAAAATGCACTGGTATGAAGCTTTGCCTGATAAGACAGGTATGCAGGAAAAGATGAACAGAGCATTATTATTTTTAGAGATTGTAAAGGTAACTCCTTAACACATACTTGATTAAAGATTGTGGGTGATTTACTTAATGCTAGGCTTATTTCCACGTTGGAAAAATTTGACCACAATCACATCTTCTGTTATGCACCAGAGAAGGATTTCAGCATCGAGTGTTCTTTGTAGAAAGATTTGTTGTCAAATTTACACTGGAGAAAAACCAACTTCCACTTTCCTTTGGGAGAGGATAAATCTGCACATTTTGATTTTGTCTTATTATTTTTTTTAAAGACACCTTCAATCTGCATGATTTTGTCTTATTATTTGATGATCAAGAGGGATAAGAAAAGATACAAGATAACTGTAAATAAATTTGGTTATATTCTATATTAATCTCAAGGGCTCCTTTTGAACTATTATGATCAATGACAAGTTCTATATTTACTTTTTAGTCTATAATTATTGATCAGCATGTGTAAGTTGTAGTATTTCTATATTTGCATGTAAATATCATTATAATGATGAACCTCCAGTAAATTCTTCTAGAAGTTCCATGCAGATAGAGTCATAGTATCTCACAATGATCAACTCAAATTTAATCCTACATAGTCCTTCCTTCAAAGTGACAAACATACAAAAATTGCAATAGTATTTTATGGGTGCTATTATAGAAGTATTCTTTTGTGGCTATAGAGTGAGGTTATAATGATAAGGATGATATATTTTATTTGAAGGCAAAGACCTTGACATTGTGAGAAAGAATTTTTAAGAGAAATTTGTGTTATTGCTAGATTGTCAGATGGTTTTACTATAAAACAAACACCCCTAAACTTACGGCTACTTATTTTGATCACAGTTCTTTAGTTGTTAATTTTGGGCTGAGCTTAGTGGGTGATACTATTGTTGGCTGGTTTATTGGTTTCCTGGAGCTCCTGTAACAAATTACAGCAAACTTGGCTTAAAACAACAGGATTGTTTTGTCTTGCAGTTTTGGAGGGCAGAAGTCCAGTTTGTGCAGGGTGACAGGGCGACTCTGCCCCAGGCTCTCACCACCTTCTGGTAACTGCTGGTGCCCCTGGAATTGCTTAGACTATAGGCTTAGCACTGTAAGCCCCGCCTCTGTTCCCAGATAACTTCCGGTCCTATGTTTCTCAGTGTGTCTTCGCCTTTTCTGTGTCTTGCTTGTAAGGACAACTGTCATTGGATTTATCTACCTAGAGGGAAAAGTTTAATCATATTTTCAGTGTACCATACTGTTAGAGTAATGTGAAGGGTGGAGTAGAAGTTTGAATGATGGTGGGAGAAAATATTTGGAGCATAAATACAGAGCTAAAATGTTAAGTGGACCCAGGACATGCCAGTACAGACTTTATCAGTTTTCAGGTATTGTGTTGATTGTGTCATTATATAAGTGTATCTGTACATATGATTTCTATTTGTTGATCCCCTTCCCGTTTTTTTATTATGAGAAAGTTAAAACGTTTACATAAATGTAGACTGTGGAATGGACTTTTGTGTATGCATTCAATTAGCATTCCGGTGTGTTTGCTTTTTCTATACCTCTATCCTATTTTTATTGCTTTCTTGTAAGGTAAGTTTACATATGTTAAAAGATCAAACCTTAACCAGTTTTTACACATAATTGTATTCATCTATCCTACACTTCTCTTAAGTTATAGAACATCTCCGTCACCTGAATGTTTCTTTCTAAACTGGGCATTCTCACTCATACCTGTAATCCAAGCACTTTGGGAAGGTGGAAGCAGGAGCATGGCAAGTTTGAGCCCAGCCTGGGCAATTTAACAGCTTAGCAAAATGTTGTCTTAAAAGAAAAAATAAAAAGGGCAGAGACTATAACTCAGTGTGTCAGTGGAAGGCTCCGGATTCGAGCCTCCATATCACCAAGCCAAAAAACAAAAACTAAAATCCCACAAAAAACACAAGTTTCTTTCTGTCTCTCTTCAGTGAATACATTCCTTTTCTCCTGCTACCAGGTAACTACTGTTCATGTTTGTTTGTATTTCTCCCAGTAGTTTTGTTTTAACTGTTCTAGAATTTTATATAAACAGAATTATACAGTAGGTGCATTTTATGTTTTTTTTTAGCATAGTATTTTTTCACACTCATCTCTGTTGTTGCTTGTGATAGTGGCTACTTATTTTCTATTACTAAGTAGTGTTTCTTTCAGTCGTTATGCTGTAATTTTTAAATCTTCTGTTTACATCTTTCTTGTGGACATACTTCATTTTTCTTGTGTAAGTAACTATATTTTTGCTGAGTCAAAGAGTTTGTATACCTGTTTTATTCTAGGTATTCAAAAATGAATAAATTCCTGCTTATAGTCTAGTGAAGACAGACATAAAATAAATGCCAAACAAATAAGTAATGTAATACATTGGATCAGTTCTGTGGAAGACATGAAGGTATAAAAGGAAGATAAAAAGTGGGGGTGCTGGGCTATGGGAGAGAATCTGGTCAGGGGAGTCCCCACTGAGCAGGCCGCATTAAAGCAATGCCCTGAGGTAGAGAGGAGCCATCCTTGCTCACATCCAGGGAAAGAGCCCACGTGAATACATTGAGGTAAGAGTGTGTGAGAGTGGGCCTCTAAGAATGCAGGGAAAATTTTTTTCTTAGCATTTACCGGTTCCTCGTAGGTATGCAAGCATGGTAATAGGCAATACAGAGCTTACTGGATGGGCCTCGTTGTTCCAGTGAACATCCCTCAGTGTGATGGGTTTACGGGCCCCATGCTTGAGAGCACAGCACTGTCACATTCCTGCTGCCACTTCGGAACACTTGCTTTCACTGAGGTCCATCCTGCTGTCCTGGACCAGAGGACTTAGTAGCCCATGCAGGTGTGGCTGGAGAAGGGGAGGTGAAGTGCAGAATGACAGGAAATGCAGAGGAGAAGTTGGGGATACATTGTGTGGCTATGAAAGCTCTTGTAACTACTTGGTCTTCTGTTACGTGTGTCAGTGGGGGCGCACTAGAAGGAAAGCAGCTGACGTGGTGTGGGACGTTACTGTGAGGCACAGGCCACAGACAGGAGACTGGTTAGAGCAGTTGTTCATGGGAGATGTTCCAGGCATGTAGTAGAGGTGGTTGAGTTGTGGACAGATTTTTAAAAGCAGGGCTGGCAGTATTTCCTGATGAGTGTGTTATGGCTTCTATCTAGATGTACCCCTAAAGCCTCATGTGCTCATATATGAGGCTTTCTGGAGGTGGTGGAATCGTGGTTAAGTGATATTATAAGGGAATGATACCTGGATTAGTTCACTGATTGGACTAGCGTAGTTCTGGTATGGATAGAGGAAGGCCTATCCTGGATGTGGGTGACACAACTAATAGGCTTCTAGTATGGGTGAAATATAAAGGGACAGACAGAAAGGAGAGTAAGCTCTCTGCTTCCTGTCTGCCATGCTGATACGGGGAAAAGCAACTCCAAGCCTGCTAAATGTCTAGTACGAGTTCCTGTTCTCTAAAATTAAAGAATAAATTTTAGGAACAATAGAGGTGAAGAGCAGAATATATTTATTGAAAGAAAAGGACTGCCTTTTTAGGGTATTTATAAAGAAAACCCACAAGGTAAGGCAAGTCCAAGGGGAGGAAAAAGAAATCACAAGGTGGACATAAGGTGGGACAGAACTATTGCCAACCAATAGGATCATAAATATCATTGCTCAAGAAAATTGATTAATTTTTCAAATGAGGAAGTGAGTCACATAGCAAGCAAGTGGGCAGGAATACAGAACAGGGGCCCTTCCTGTAGGGGGTTGGGATAGTGGCTCCTTCTGGCTTTCTCAAGGTGATGGATACCTATTTGGAGTATCAATCTCTGGGGCTGGGGATTTAGCTCAGCGGCATATGTGCCTGCCTTGCAAGCAGGCAGTCATGAGTTTGATCCCCGGTACCAGTAAAAAGGAAAAAGACAAAAAAAAAAAACAAAAAAAAAAACATATATATATATATCAATCTCTGATGCTTATCTTTAGGAAGTATGTGGGTGCATTTGTTTTATCTTTTGTCTTGAGGTCTGGCCCACCGTGGGGATGTCTGTCTCCCCCACAGTTGCAAGGTATCTGGTCTTAACTACACTGGCTCCTTCCAGAGCCCAGCCCTATCTGACTGCCTGTGATAATTTTATCTAACTTAGCTGCATGTATCAATGCCATAGGTCTTTCTTTGCTGCTGTGCCCCTCTGCCATACTGCCCTGGCTCAGAGCCAGCTGACTGTGAGCTGGAAACTCTACACATTGTGAACCAAAATAAACTTTTCATTCTTTAGTTTGTAGGTGTCAGATACTTTGTCCCAGCAATGAGAAAACAACTAAGACAGAATATGCTACTGTTTGTGTGTTCTTTGTCCCCAGAGGTCTGTGTGAAAGTCTGGACTTTGGGGGAGAGAACCTCCTGCAGGTATAAACAAGGACATCAGCATACAATGGGTATTTAATGTCGTGAGACTGAATAAGTTGGTCAGGGCTAAAGTCCTTTGCGTTTGTTCCGTCCTTTCTCTTCATGTTCAAGGATGTGCTCATAGGCTGAGGGGCAGCTTTTGTGTCCTTGCTCTGTGAACCCTCCATCCTCCTCGCTCTGAGCCTATTGCACGCTTCCACTGTGCTGCTGTATCTGCTCTACTGGGTCACAATTGCAATAAAAAAGGTTTTTGCTTTCTAGTTAGACAGTTTTTTTTTAAATAGGGCCAGCAGTGTGTCTTATTTACCCTGTATCTTCTGTTGAACAGCAGATGCAAAACAAGCATGTCATAGATGGATGATGATGGGCGGATTTGAAATGGTTCAGGACCCATATGTGTAGGCCTGTGAGGCCAAGCAATGCTTTGTTGCATGCACTGAATCTGTCTGGTTGGTTGCCTTGAAGGGGGAACTTATGCCTCTTCTGCATGTGCAGAGTGAACATTGGGTGTAATATATAGTTTCTAAATTCTTATGATTTGTTGTTGTTTTTGTACTGAGAATCAAACTCGGGACCTTGCGTCTGCCAGGCAGGCACTGTGCCACTGAGCTGTATCCATGGCCCTTTTATGATTTCTTTGATATATACCATGTCTATAGCAATAAAAATAAAGCTTTGATAATTAGATTATTTAAAATGTTTCTGTTTTTATATAAAATGAGATTGGAAAACAGACCATAGAATTTTCTCTTTTATGTTTCAGAAAATCTTTTTTCAATTTTAGTTTTTATTAGTCCATGTTTGCAGTATGTAATGATTATTTCATCATGAGGGGTTGGTACATGTATATAACACATCTTATTTCATTTACTTTCTCTCCCAAACCCTGAATCTCTCTATCCCCTTTCCCTTTGTAAAAGATCTATCTCCTTACTTCCTGTTATCTTTTATTTTTCTCTCTTCTTTGTATTTTGAATTTCTTAAATAAGAGAAACCATATGATATTTAAGCTTTGTGTGTAGTTTGTGTTACTTAATATTATGGTCTGAAGGTGTAGTCATTTTCCTACAGATGATCAGATTTATTCTCCTTTATGGCAGAGTAGTACTTTACTGTATATAAAATACCCACATTTTCTTTATTTATTCATTTGTTAATGAAAACGTTTTTTAAAAAATACGTACAAAATTTAATGAGCACAAGGGGCCAAAAACATACACGGGAGGAAAGCGAGACCCTTTCACATATGATGCTGATAAAAATGGCTGTCCACAAACAGAAGATTGAATCAGACTCATTTCTCCACCATGTACTAAATAAAATCCAAAGGGACAAAAGGACTAACATAAATACAAAAACAAATTGGTGGAAAATAAATTAGGTAAAACTCTTGAAGACATAGGTGTAGCCAAGGACTTTCTGAACAGAAATCCAATTGCACAAGAAATAACATAAAGAATCAATAAATTGGATCAAATTAAATTTAAAAACTTCTGCATAGCAAAGGAGAAAATAGAGAACCTGCAGAGTACAAAAAAAAATCTTGCCAGTAATATCTCAGACAGAATTCTAATTTCTAGAATATATAAAGAACTCAGAATCATTGGATCCTCAAAATAAATGGGCTGTTCTAAAAATATGTACCTGAATGAAGAGACATTTCTTAGAAGAAATACAAATGGCAATAAACACATGAAAGAAGGCTCAACATTGCTGGCCATTAGAGAAATGCAAATTAAAACAACACTGAAATTCCATTTTACTCCAGAAAGAATGGTTATCAAGAAATGAAACAATAACGAATGCTGGTAAGGCTGGTGGTGGGGGAGAAAAGGGACAACTTCTACACTGCTTTTGGGGATTTAAAGTAGTACAGCTGCTATGAAAATCACATTGGAAATTCTTCAGAACACTTAAAAGTAGAAATTCCATTCAACTCAACTATTCCCATTCTAGGTATTAGGACAGCAATTTCACCATTCTGTTCTGTGTTTTACACTACATTGTGTAACAGAAAATACCCGCTGCCCCAGCCAGTATACTTCACTTTCTATTAGATGCTCAGGCAACAGTTCCTGTTACAATTCCTGTTATTTGTTTCTTAGAAATGGCTGGTCACTGTGGTATATAGCTGATCACTATGACGTGTATTGTAAGAACAAAAGACAGCCAAGTACTCTATTTCTATACAGTTACAGCTTGAAAGCTCCATATAAGCCCTAGACAACCAGAAATCAGGACCTGACATTTTTTTCTTGAGGTCAGTGCCCACTGACCTAAATAAATCTGCTTCCAAACCCTGGGTGATGTTTTGGTGTTTCAATTTGCCTTTGTAGTTGTTATAAACTGAATAAAAGAGATATGCAATATTTTGTGTTCACACTGTATTTTTTACTACATTTCTAGTTGCACATATGTTATATAACATGATTTTAGTGAATTTTAAACATTCCACCATAAATGTGTCAATAATTTTGCACAAAAATATTTTGCTCTTTTCATTTACATTGTTTCTAAATTTTTCTTAATAACTGTGGAAACAGATTACAGTGTAAATTCATTTTGAGCATTTTAAAGAGTTTCAAAATATTCCTCAAATGTTTTTTAAAAGGATTGTAACAAAGTTGCAATCTCAGCAGAAGTTTGTCTTTGCCTCTCTGCATACAGTTCACTAATAGTGTAGGACTCTTTAAATATATTTTATTTTGCTAGTTTTTGGTGTTAATCAAGTATAGCTTTTAAAAATAATTTCAGAGTATGCCTTCCTTTGATTTTGAAAATTTTCCAGTTATTTTTGACTATTTGTTATAGATGAATTTTCTGTATGTATCCTGTGACTTTTTTCTGTTGGGATATAATCACATTTTCATTCATTTATGAACATACTTTATATGTTAGTTTCTAAGTATAAAATTTTTATATGTCAAAAAAAGCATCAACAACTTCATATAGTTCAATTACAGTTTTTTATTTTCTTAATTTATTATCTATATTTTCCAAGTTTATCTTTTATTGTTCTTACTGTTGTTTTTATAGGCAAATAGCAGTTTTAAGATTTTTATGCGGTTCCCTTTAGAGCTCCTTTCCGTTACAGTTCTTCTGTTGCTTTCTTGCAGCTATAGTTCTTCCTATCCAAAAGGAAGGTAAATATTTTTTCTTTTTCTTATTTAAAAATTTTAAAATATGAAATATTTAACTTTTAGTATCCATTTAAAATTTTGTTTGTATGTATTGTTAAGGCAGGGATCTGTTTACTGAATGATGAAACAATTACTTTCAGACTCCTGAGATAAATTATATTGTTTAATCATGTCTTATTGTTATGGTTACAAAATAATTATGTGTACTAAGAATATAACATCCTTGACCTTGATTCTTTAACAAATATATTATCATAGTAACTAGAGTTAACCAATGTGTTTCAAGGACCAGAAATATTACAAAGACCTTAGTTTCGTCTATATTAGTTCTGTTTTTCTGTTGGAAGCAACAGATTACACAATGTTAGATATAACTGGTGGCTCCTTTCAGTTAAATTCTGCCATTTTAAGACTCTTATCTATCAATCTACATGGATGATATTGTTAAAGTGTCAGTAGGAATAATTTTTAAAAGTCTTGAATTTGCTCTTTACTTTTCCTCTTTGTATGTAAATTCCACTTTAGGAGATACAGTATATTTATGTGTCTATGTATCTATATATCTGTGTTTATATTTATAATTCTTTTTTCACCTAAAGATGCTAATGATAATAGTGGTTATTTACTTAGTAGTTCTACAATCCTGAGTTAAAGTCTGTGTCTATATTAGATGTTTTAGACAGATTTCACTGCTTTTAGTTTCTAAGTCTTATTCTTGCAAAGTAAAAAACTATGTTAAATGAATCCACTTACAGTTTAAATTTCTGTTAGTTGATCTAAATTACGTGGAGGTGAACTGATGGCATCAATGGGAGAAAAGTAAATTGTTTAAGTTCTGTAATTACTTTTATTGCCAAGATATTTTGATGACTCTTTCACTGAGAGAAGACCTCAGTTTCTTTCTTTCTTATTTGGATACCTCCAACACCAAATAGACTGCTTTTTCAGAGTCAATAGCTAAAAGTCTTACAATTTGAACTCTAAGACTCAGTAGATTCTGATAAATTTTTAAAGATATATCCCTTTTGTTTCAACTAACAGCTCTTTATTTTCTAAAAAAAAAAATGGAATGAAATTGATTAGTAATAAACTATCCAGTTTAAAGACTAAACCAATTTTAGTGTGGAGAGATACTTACATAGGTTCATGCTGGCTTTTCTAGTTTATGGACCTCCCCAACGGTGTGTATGTCATGGAAATAGCTTTTTTAATTCAAAGAATAGGTGATTTTTGCATTCTCTGAGAAACTAAAGACCTGATCTTTAACATTGTAAACATTCTAAATGCGTCTTCAAGTTGACCCCCAGCTGTGTTGTATGTATATTGTCTTGTTCCACATATAAAATACATCTTATAGTTAGTATAGGTAATTCATAAAATTTCTTTTAAGTACTTTTATTATTTAAAACATTAGAAAAATGGGGTGAGGGGACACCACTGTTTGGATGCTTGTCGGAGGGCTTAGTGGGAGTCCCAGAGCTTCCTGAGCTCTAGTCCCTAGCTAGACCTTGGTGGCACTGGATAGCTGGAAGGAAAGGAGACTCAGACTCTTCTCTAAGGAGGCTCTGAAGAGCTGCAGTTATAACTTCCTTGGCCACTAGGTGGCTTCAGTTGTCTTGAAAGAAAAGTTGAGAGCAATGTTACTAAGAGAGTTGCCCTTCACTAATTCAGGAAAATTAGGTAGATGACAGAACAAGTCATACAATTTAAAGATTTTGGGGTTCATCTAACTTTACCTCCTAATTTTAGAGCTTTTAGGAGACTTCTCCAGGTCGACTCCTGGTGTAGTTCTCTACCTGCTGTGTTAGTAGCAGCCCTCTGTTTTCATTCTGAGGCCACATCACTGGGCTGTGTGACCTGTACTGTGCCCTGGAGGAGCTACACGCTGGAATGCTGTGCGTAAGGCAGTGAAGTGGGCATGGTGGTCCTTACAGGAAGGGTGGAGCAATGTTAACCCAGTGGAGCTTCTATATTAATGAGATGGCCATTTGCAGTGATCCAAGTTGGGAGTTTAGACTTTATTTTTCCAGAATAAGCCCAACATCCTACATCTTTTATCTGTTGTATGTCTTCTGTCCCATTCACTACTTCAGCAGCATTTTTCATCCTCTTTTATCTCACAAATTTCTTCTGTTATATTTGGTTAACAGTTAATCTTTAGAATGCAGTCTTTGTTTTTTTTAATCAGTGGCTACTGTTGAAAATGTAGAAACTGAGTAAGTTCTTTATCAAGTCAAAATGACTTACAGTAAGGTTGATTTTCTTTTTCTGTGTAAAGCTGTTTCCTAAAAGTTAAAGTTACCCACAGTTACTATATTATGAATTTAATAGTAAAACAGAGGCCAAGGAGCCTAAGAAAAGAGGAAAGGATGATATTTTAGCCTATTTTGTGCTGTTAGAACATCAGAGCCTGGCTAATTTATAAAGCAAAGAGAGTTTTCTGGTTGAAGATCTACGGGATGAAGAGCTCAATAGCCAGGGCCCACATCTGCTGTGGGACTTCATGCTGTGCTGTATGTGGTGTACTCAGGAGATGAGAGTACAGCCCCACTGAGCCACGGCTGAGCCGGGAAGCAGCCCCAGGGCTCTGGTAACCAGTCTTAGTCCTCTCGCCAGGTGGAACTTGGGCCACTGACTCCTCACTCCAAAGGTCCTGTCTCAATCCTGCTGCATTGGGATTCAGTTCCTCAAGGCATTGGGGTCCACATTCTAACCATAGCAGATGGGGAGGGACACAGGTCACTGGGCGTGAAGAATTCTGGAGAAATAGCTACTAAGCAGGACCTCAGACTGTTTCTAAGAGTAGAGCAGAATAGAGGACAAACCCGAGACCTGGGAGAGTGCAAGGGTGGCAGGAGCAGGCTGGGGACCTGTGTCGGGCCCAAAGGTGAGGTGGGGAAAGGATGGGAACAGAACAGGGGCACATTTTCCTTCAAGGCCTCCCATGACGTCTCCAGCCTTCACGTTGTTCTGTCTCTGGGTGGTCCTGACCTTGCTGCTGCTTCTGGCCTCCCCATGGTCTCCATGCAGCCAGCGACCCAGCTCACTTGGTAAATGGCAGGAGCCCTGCAGAGCTGGGTTGCTGTACAGTCACAGCGAAAGTGCTCTGTTAACATAATTTTTAAGGATTTTCCCCATTTGTAAGGGATCTTAACATTGGGGAACTTATAAATGCATTTGAAACATTTGAATTATATCTTTGTAATAAAACTTTAAAAATAGATATACAGTCATTTTCTTTTTTTCTTTTTTTTTTTTTTTTACACATCTTGGATTTTATTACTCCTTAGTGCTTATTACTTTCTTTGGGGGGGGGGAGAATACAGTCAAATATGGCAAAACAAAGCTGTCAGTCAATACCAAGGATAGACATAGTACATGGTGTAGAACAGAGTACAAGGTTATCAACAATGGTTATCAACGTTGTCCCTTGTTTCCTTAAAAAGAATTGTCTATCTTATTAGATATTATAAAGTTGGACAAAACAGTAGAGAACAAGACCAATAAAACTTAGGCATTGTAAACATTACAGGACTTCCAAAGAAGACAATAGTCAAACCAGAATGAGTATCTTAGTGAATCTTATTGTCTTCAAAGTAGTTGCCTATGTCTTCAAACTTGATACTATCATATAGAATGGAACAGAGTCTAATCAGTCAAAACAAGATCGTGGGAGTACTACAGGACTTCAAAACAAGTTAATAGGAAATCGAAAAGAGTTACTATTTATATATCCTAATTTTTTTGAATTTTTTCTTTAATTAAGACAAACATAAGAAATGACTAAATAATTTTTTTTTGAAACAATAAGGGGGAGATTGAGATAAAACAGGACTACAGTCATTTTCTTATAGGTACGTTAAAGCTGGATTGAGTGAAAATATGGGTTGGCAGGACTAACTCCACTAGAACTTTTAATCAGGCCTCCTTTTCTCTTCCTTGCCATAGCGACTTAAAGGGAGTGATAGTGACCCTCAGTGACGACGGCCACTTGCAGTGCTCCTACCTGGGGACGGATCCTTCCCTGTTCCAGGCTCCAAAAGTCGAATCTAGAGAACTAAACTACAAAGAACTTGATGCAGAGCTGAAAGAACTTCAGAAAATCATTAAAGATGTTAAGTCACAAGGTACCACATCTGTGGATTTTCATTATTCAATTTTAGTGTTCATTGTGAAGTTCACATTGTCTCATATGTAGGGGATGCTGTGCTCTCACTAGGTCATACTCTTCCCCCAGGCTTCATTCAAGTCACAGTGCAGAAACAGTGTTGTCCTTTAGGCTTTGTGTGAACTTTGTATATATGTCTTCTGAAAAACATGTCGAAAACATGCGTTTGTGTTTCAGGAGATGGCCCTGTCTAGCATTATTCTTTAAACTCAACAACAACAACAACAAAAACAAAAATACGTCTTTGGGTATTTTTGGCCATAGGAGGAACATTAAAGTTTAGAGTGGTCATTTATTAATTTCTAATACCCCTGAAAACATTTACTTGCCTCTTTTAAAAGAAACCAAAGCAACACATGAGTTACTACTTTGCTATTAAAAATGTAATAATTTGCAGCTTAGCGATGTAATTTATGTTTGGAGTTAATTAGCCCACCAAATGGAGTGTAGCCTGTGATATGTTGATTCTAATGACTCAGAGACTGATGATATTTTCAGTTCCTGAGTTTTGTATAACTCAATATTATCATACTTTGAGAATCACAAGGGTATAATTTTATTGTAAATTAAAAGGAGAAACAAAACACCAATCCAGCAGTTTGAGTTGAACATATGAAAAGCATTACTTAAAGTTCTCTTTTCAAGGTCAGGTAAAAGTATTTTTTAAATGAGAAAAAATATGGACTACTTGCACATAAAAAGAAATGTTAAAGTAAGTAGGAATAATAAAAAGCCGAGCATCAAAAGCCAACCAAAACAATCTTAATCCTGATCCAGTCACTTTCCTAGATTTATGTATTTTTGAGTCTGTGTTACAAGATTATGTTCCTCTGGTTCTAAGGAATTGAGATGAAATGTTTTTAAAATATGAATATTAAAAATGGAGTTATTATGCTTTGGCTTCACACATTCTTTTAGACATTTTGAAAGTGATCAAGTGAAACTCAGGCCTTTAAAATACCTCCAATTACTACCTATTTGTTGTCAGCACTCGTATGTCAGATAAAGAATAGTTAGAACTGGATCTGTCACACTGCAGTATACAAAATTTTTTTTGTTCACATTATCATTATTTTGGGGATGAATGAAAATACAAGTCTCATTTTATTTAAATATGTAACTGAGAAAGAGTGGCACATATGAAGCATGAAGTTTGGAGTGTTTGTTAAATAATGTGGTTTTCTCTCCAAATTTTGCGTCTCGATGTTTTATCCTTTCCCTGAGCAGTGTGCTCATGGTATTTGTTTTCAGCACTGGAAATTAAACCTAGTGCTGTACCATTGAGGTCGGTTGCTAGCTCGTGACAATCGAGCTTTGATTAACATTAATTGTGTGTGAAATTTCTCAGAAAAGGCCTAAAAATCTTCTTGGCCACCACAGTGATGCCCAGGATTGAAAAGGTTTAGCCTGTTTTTTCTTTCAGGACCTTGGTCCTTTTGTGTAGCTCAGTATAACTGCTAGTGAAGCCCAGACTTGAGTGCAAAGTTCATTTTTTATATTACCTCAAAGTTTAGTTAATTTTTCTATTTCCTTTTTTATGCTACTTATTGCTTGGTTTTATTCCTAAAAGAGACATTTTTTAAAGAGAGGTGCTTATAAAACATTTTACTTCTGGATATGGAAAAAAAGCTTAGTATTCTGTACCCTTATAAATCTTTAGTATGTTGTTCATTAAAATACCTGTAATTACATATGAAAGTACCACATTATTTTATTACAGATTATGAGAAGTTAAAACTGAAATTTTTGATGGCTTCACTCATTCAAATGTTACTTATTTTAGTACAGTGGCTTTACAAGAGAAGTTGACAGTCTTGTGGGTTATGTTCTGTATTTAACAAGCTTTTTAAAACCTTTTCAAAGGAGGAATTGCAGCAAAATTTAAAGTCAGTTTAAAGAGTACATTTTCTTGTACACATGGTGTATATTATCTAATAAAATAAAATATAATAAAAGAGTTTTGAAGCTGTCTTTATGTGTGTAAATTATATGAGGAATGAATGTTGTAAGCATGAAATTATAGTGGTAACTTTTGAATGGCTTATGGATTCTGAAACTTGCATATTCAGCTAATTAGTGTGAATTCTGCCTGGCATTTTTGTTAGTGATAATCAACAGTCCCTGGTAATAAGAACTTTTAGAAATGGAACTTTCTAACAGTTTGGACAACAGTTTGCATTTGGGCTGTGTGAGAAGCACTGACTGTATGATTTAAGACACTCACTACACACAGCTGTGTCTTCAGGAAGAGGGAGAGACATGGGTGTGTATGTGAGGCTGTATCCCATTTGAAATCTGTCTTACAGCATGATCAAATTGATTTTTCCACTGAGTCCTGAAACCTTGGAACTTGGTGACCTTATTCATTTAAGTTTATGACTGGCTACATGGAATGGAATACCTGAATAAGGCAGCTTAAAAGAGTATAGAGGTTCATTTTTTTCTGATGCACAAGAAATCAATGGATGAGGAGTCCAAGATCAGCTTGACAATTCCATGGTCATTTGGGATTTTGGTTCCTGGATCCTAGGGTCAGCTATTGGTCCAGGATGACTTTGGAACCTTTGCCCTCACATCTGCAGCTGAGTCAGCCTCTGACTGAGCTTCTCTGAAGTTGACAATCTGAATAGCTCCTATGTACATCTCAGTGGGCTCTTCAAGATGAAAAGTAGGCTGGGAAATTAAGTATGTTAGCTGAGTGCTTTGTTGCTCAGAATAAAATTATGTTTCTTTTAATAAATAATTGGAGAATGAATGGTTATGAGATAGGCAAGAGCTGCCTTTTCTATTCTCATTGGGTTTAGAAATACCCTTTTTAAATACTCAGTGTAAGTGTGAAAGTGTGGCAGTTTTGGACAGTTTTTTTCTTGTAACACATCTGTAATGGCTTATGTTTAGTTGTCTCCCAAAGCTTCATGTATTGATAGGTGGAACTTTTTCAGAGGTGGCTGGATCTAAAGTGTATGTTGATTTAAGTGGTGCCATTAAGAATGGGTGATTACTAAATCTGTCCACTGATTGGTTTAGCACCACTCTAATCCAGGTAGCCTAGATAGAATATAAAAAGGACTGAAAGATGCTGTTAAGTTATCTTGTTGCTTTGCTACCTTCTGTCCACCAGGTAGAGGTCCCTCCCTTATTGCTTTTGCTGTCTTCTACCACCATGAATGATTGCCCCTCTACATGTGTCACCCTGCCTCGGAGCCAGCCAATTATGGATTGAAACTTCCATACCCTTTAACTTTTATATTGAGTATTTTGTTTCAACAGCAAGAGAAAAGTAACTAAGGCAGAATTTACTACTGGAAAAGTGTGGTGTTTCTGTGACTCTGCCTATCCATGTGGCTCAAGAGCCTTTGGAACTGGGTTGTGGGAAGGGGTAGAGTTTGGAAATATTTAGAGATGCCCATTGAAAAATTGGAGCTGTAGCACTTTAGCCTGTACTGTATGGGAGATACTGGCCAGAGCTCAGACCAGAAGGCTGGAAGAAATCCTGCTGGTAAACACCAGGCTTGGAAGGTTTCTGCTGGGAACAAGGAATGCATTGGTTGTTAGACTCCAGATGATGTGTGTTATGGCTTGGCAGAAAATTTGTCTGCATTTTGCTTGTGTCTAGAGACTTTGTGTGAGGCTAATATTAAAGATGCAGATTAATTAATCTGGCAGAAAAATTTTAAGGCAATCTAATGTTGTGGCCATTGCATAGTTGCTGATGGGGCATTTTAGCCAGATATATATTGAGAATCAAGAGCAAAGAGGCCAGGAGAATGATTTAAAATGTTTTGAGTTTGGCCAGAAAGGAAGCTTCGAAGCTGTGGACTACAAAGATAGAACAGAAGAGATCTTGATTGTTGAGATGGAACAGGAGAATAGAAAAGATAGCCTGAGGGCATAAGAAGAAGGAGAAGAGGACTTATTCTTTATAGCTTCAGTATTGCAGCCTCAAAAGTGAAAGAGTGCTTTGAGACGAGAACCCGAAAGCACTCTGTTCCAGAATGGTAGTGCCCTGGGAAAATTGTTCCTCTGAATTTGGTTCATAGGCATTGGACTCCTATAGCAAAGAGAAAAGGAAGCTTGTCTACTGTCCCAATGGATGGCAGATCTTGACATATCTGTGTGGTGCTAGGTTTCTGTACATGCAGAATGCAAGAGTTGTGGGGTCAGGGAAGCTTCCACCCAGATTGTAGAAGAAGGCCCTGTTGCCATGTGCCACCCTGCCTTGGAGCTAGCTGATTATAAACTGAAACTTCTACAAACTGTGAGCTAAATAAACCTTGCCCCTTTAACTTTGGGTGTTAGGTATTTTGTCTCAGCAGTAAGAGAAAAGTAACTAAGATAACATCTTCTTTGACCTCATCGATTTTAGTTATCTGTTCTCAATGTATGAATGTTTCCTCACAGACACAAGGTGACCTAAACAGTTCCAGGTTTTGAATGAAGATATGATTTATGGAAAGAGGGCTGTTTCTCCAAAGTCTCCCTCAAAATAGGAAGGAACCATTTTCCTAGAAGCTTGTGCCAGTGCTGTCTTCCCCAATTTTCTTTACCTCTACTTTATCAGGACTAATACTTATGTGCATGCCAAAAACCACTAATATGAGTAAGATGGAATGACTGACTGGGTTTGACCCTGGAGGCTGGAAGAGGTGGTTTTCCCAGAGGTGGAGTTGAGTACTACAACAAAATTAGAACTCTGCCACAAAGAGGGAGGAAGAATGGCTGTTGGGTAGGCAGCCAGTTACTTGATGTAGATGTGTATACATATGCATGTATACATATACAGGTGTATTACACAAATATAAATTACGTTATTTATTTAGGATCTCCGTTGTTTTTTGTTACAGTTTAAGTGCAAAGTATCCCCTAAAATTACTCATGGACCCAGAGCTTGATCTCTAATGCAGCAGGGAGCCAGAGGAGTGATAGGAGCTAAGGGCATTAACGTCATTGGTGGATGAATTTACTCAATGATGAGACAGGGAATGATAGAAAGAGGAGTTCCAATGAGAGGGCCTCACTGGAGGGAGCTGGTGAGCAGGTGTGACTTTGGGGACCATATTTGTTCCTAGTTCTTGCTTCTCTGGCTCTCTCACCATTTCTCTGCTTCCTGACTCTCATGAGGTAAACAGCTGTCCCCTGTTGTGCTCTTCTACCATGACATTTCTGTGTAAGAGCCAACCATGGACTGAATCCCCTGAAACTGTGAGTCAAAATAAACATTTCTTCCTCTGAGCTCTTCATGTCACATGTCAAGTAATAAATAAGTAACATACTTGTTTATAGTAGCTATGTAACAAAAGCATATTTAAAATTATGAAAATAGCATGTGTAGATTAGTCTGCTTTTTGTTGTTGTAGCTAAATGCTTAGAACTAGGTACTTTATAAGGAAAAAAAGGTTACTTAGCTCACAGTTCTGGAAGATTAAGGGCATGGCACCAGCATCTGCTCACTTCTGGTGAGGACCTCAGGGCAGATGGTATCACATTGGCTGGGGTTTGTTGAGGGAGAGAGATCACAAGGAGAGAGAGGGAGAAATGTGGGACTGGTGGGGCAGTCTTGCCCTTTTAATAACTGCCATCTTGCAAGAGCTTGCTATTATCCCACAAGAGCTACATTATCCTTCAAAGGGCAGTGCCTTTAGTTACTTGAGGACCGCTCAGCTGGCCCAGTCTCTTAAAGTCCTCTTGGCCTTAACATCCCCACACTGCAGACCAAGCTCCCAGCTCAGCACCTGTGGGGAGACTCAGGTTGTATCTAGACTATAGTCGTGCATGTGGAGTGATAGGACCACATGTGATTAAGATGGAAGTGACTGCACAGACAATGAAAAGAGGCTGTCCTTTTACCTCAGATGCTAGGTCCACTCCTTACAAGAAATTTGTTTCAGACTTTGTATGTATGCATATATGGGAACATCACAGTGAAACATTTGCACAATTAACATGAGTAAAGTTTTGAGTAAATGAGTAAATTTTTGTAATAAAACTTGAGTTGTGGATTCTACAAAGCATTCAGGTTTATGTACTTCGTTTCTTACAAATATTTCATTCCATTTTACCATTTTTCAATCGTTACAGATGTTTGTTTTACTTTTAAAAAATAATAACAGAATCTCCTTGGGCATGTCTATGTGTATTGGATAAATTCTTGGAAATAGAATTGTTAAATCACAGGATATGTATGTTTTACGTGTTCATAATGAAAGCCAACTTATCTTGAAAGGAGGAGTTGTCCTAAAGGAGTTGGTGTTTTCGTTAATAGTAAAGGAGAGAGCATTAAAATTACCAGTGTTTGGGAGCTGGGGATTTAGCTCAGCGGCATAAGCACCTGCTTTGCAAGGGTGAGTTCGATCCCGGTACCGATTAAAAAAAAAAAAAATTACCAGTGTTTGTTCACCTTGGATCTTCATCTCCTGGGCTCCAGTGCAGATGCTTCAGTTTTCTAGCACAAACCCTTTGACTTCCTGATATAGTCTTACTAGAGACTGTACAGTGAGCTCCAGGCCTTCAATCTTTGATTGGATCCTTCAGACCTATAGCACATAGACAGCCTTCTTGTATAATTCCACACTTGATTCTGCAGGCAGCCATTGTAAGCCTACCTTGTAAATCCTGATGATATTTATATGTATATCTTATATTAAATCTGTTTCTCTAGTGAGCACTCATTGATACACTATCTCATCCTATTAGCCTGCCCTAACTTTAAATAAATCTATTGAAATTTTTAAAAAAATTACCAATGTTGGTGAGTCAATGGCTCAAATTTCAACTATGTTTGAAAACAGAGATAATTTTTCTTTGTAATATTGTGGTGGGAAATAGCATCAAGTTTTTAATTCTTTAATACATTAAGTATTTTTTTACAGGGTCTTTCTATATATTCCAGGCTTTGAGCTCACTGTGTAGCCCATGCTGGCCTTTAACTCACGGCAGTCCTTGTATTTCAGCCTCCTGAGTGCTGGGATTATAGGCTTGTACCATTATGCCCAGTTGTAATACATTAATTTTTTTCAATTTGAATTTCTGAGGTTGCTATAATGCTAGAGACAAATATTTAAATAAAACTAAATGTAAACTAAAAGTTTTACTTTATTATTAAACATACATACCTATATATGTTTTTTAAATTGCAGGTGTTTGGCCGATGACTGAGAGAGAAGATGACTTAAGAGTTTTTGCCACGGTTTCTCCGAACTTTGATTCAGTGTCTGTAGGTGTATTTACATATTTTAAATTGGGATAAAAATGTATTAGCTTAAATACTCAGCATCTTGCCCAGTAAGGAGCTTTTTGGAAGGATTTCTGTTTGAAAAAGAAGTGAGGGGAGCAATAGAAAAGCTTCTTTGTTCTTGTTCTGAGTCTACCTGTTGAAAAAAAAGAAAACTCGTCAGCACTATAGTATTGAGATCATCCTTACCCAGATATATAACAGCCACACCCACAAGATTGTATGGAAGGTTCAATGAAATAATGTTTGTAAATGGCCCAGTGCAGGGACTGATGATTTATGGTTTTTTAATACCTTGTGGTGACCAAAAGTACAAATAGTTGCTCCAGGGATTATTTTTCCCTTAATTTCTGTCTATGTGACTCAAAATAATGTTCTTATCTGCAAAATGAGAGTAAGAATAAAATATGTTTTGTTGCATTGTTACAATTATGATCATTAAATTAGTTTTTTACATCCTCTAGAACCATCATCAAAATACCGGCACCTACACCTTGTACTTGTCTTGTTCACCTTTGTATCCTTAGTGTTTACCACATAATAGGTGCTAAGTAAAGCAGAGAGGGCAAGGGGAAGGGATACTGTTTTGGGTATAAGTCCATCTTCTTGTTCGTTCTTTTTAAGTACTGGTTGGGCTGTTGGCTTGTGACTCATGGGCTGGCCTGAGGTTTGAACTAAGTTTATTAACTTTATGTGTTTATGCTCGAAGTTGATGAGGTTAGGGAAGTGATTGAAGTTTCTCATTTTGCCATATTTAGAATTCCTGTCATTTATAAATCTACCCGGGAAATGTCACTGATATTTAAGTATGAGAGCATAAGTAGTCATGAGTCTTCAAAGATTAATCTCAGTGTAAATAGCTCATCCAAATTTATGAAGATCACGCTCCCCTTATTTTAGTGTGGTAAGTCTGGTACGCTTTGAAGGACTGACCTCTGGCTGGTCACGTAGTGCAGCCCTGCTCTGGACTTGCTCCTTAGCACTCAGCAGTTCTCCTGCTCTCTGAGGGAGCAGTTTTAGGGAAATATTTCTGCTTAGCTAGCTGACAAATTACACACATTTTATTGCTGTGGAAATGAGTCCCCCCACTCCTACCTCTTTAGGAAATTATCTATCTATCCATCTATCCATTCTTTCTTTCTTTCTTTCTTTCTTTCTTTCTTTCTTTCTTTCTTTCTTTCTTTCTTTCTTTCTTTCTTTCTTTCCTCTTAAGCAAAGGCTGTTTGGGAAGGAATTCCTTTTCCATTTTTGAGGGGAGCTCTTGCTTTTTGTAGAGGCCTTATGTGGAAGTGCTTTGTGGTAATGTAGATTTTCCTGCTGGTAACCTGATGTACTGATTCCTCTTAACTAGGGGTCTCCCTCCAGCTTCATCTTCCCTGGTTTGCTATTTTTTCCTTGAGAGATTTTTCAAGTGTGTCATATGCATCCCACTGGAAAACTTTAGCCCAACAATTTATGTGGTTGTGGTGCTATGTCTTCTTAACGCCATTTCTCTCTGGTTATCATTTATATTCTCAAAGCAGTATTTAAAGATCTAGGTAATTAGATATGAATTGAAAAAGGGAGGAAACAGGAGATGTTGATTTTTCTTCTAGATCTGTGGCAGTTTCATGTGAAACATTTCCTGTGTTGTAGGTAATATAGTTGGAGCAAAAAGCCTGGATTAATATTTTGTTTTGAGTCATTGTTATGAAAGCATGTATCCCAAAAGCAGAAATGAAATTTATCGGAGAAGGGCATCTTTTGTAGTGGAGACAAGCGTTGCTGTTACGTTTTCTTGACTGACTGAGCAACTACATTAGAGTTCAGTCAGATATGATTTGCTGTGGAGCCCTAAACAGAATCTCTGAACTCTCCATTCTGCTATTGTCCATTAGTGGCTTAGTTTTTCTTAGTAAAAATAAGTTCCAAATAGTGCAGTGGATATGATTCATTGGTTGGGCACAAACATTATAATTGTAATTTCGCATTAGAATTTATATGGGTATTATTAGAAAATATGTTAGCCTGTGGTCTTTTTCTATCATAGATTGAACATTTTTTCTCTCTCAGTGTACCACTCTGGTTGTACCAAGTTATAAGGTCTATTTGCCATATTGTATTATGAGTTCTATGAGAAGTAGCAGTTGGTACCAAGTGACCCAAGCTGATGCTCAAAGAGAGTATATTGAATTAGTTTATGATGTGCACTGCACAGAAAGTGCATTTCCATTTTCATTTTATAGGTGTAAGGCCACTCAATTTCTGTGTCATTAATTATATGTTTTAGATTCATACCAATCTGAATAAGACATATCTTTTGGGAACTGAAATATGTAAACACTTAAACTAATGGCATAATATTTAACTAGAAAATAGAAGGAGAGAGCTTCTTCCTCATAATATAAGAACAAATTAATACTTTTAACATTCAAGTAAATTAGAAATTACAAAGGATGGATAAAACATCTGCCTTTTGAGTTGTAAGTTTCGAAGATTAGCTTACAGCCTTCCACATAAAGGCATCCAGAAAGTTGCAGTGACTCTTTTTGATAACTTGTAAAATATTTTTAGTTCATCTTAGTTACTGTGATTGTTAACACATACTCATTGTACACAATAATGATACTCACTGTTAGGTTTCCATAGATGAAACACACTGACTCTTAGCCTGTCACTAGGGATCAATCCTTTATAGTTATTTCTCTACATGACATGAGGAGTATATACTGTACTGCTGGGTTGAAGCTTGGTGGTTAATATTGAAATCATTCTTTCCTCCCTTCCCTTCTCAATTCTGTGTCTACAGCAAGCCACTGATGCTGACATTGGAACTGACCTCGTCCCTTCCATCACAGTGAAGGTATTGTACCAGGTTTATATGGTAATGTGCAAACCTTATTGCATATTTCATCACATCTGTCACTCTTGCTACCCTGGCAGTAGCTTATTGAAAAGTAAAATAAACGCTTGAAACTTTAGGTTTTCTTCAGTTGTGGGTAGTAAATGCAAAACCTTCATTGTTACCTGCAAATATAAAGCTCAGAGTTGCATTTATAGTAATATGCATATAATACAAACAATTATTATAACTATCTTCTACCTTTATTTAAATGTATATTATGAATCAGGCTTTTGCTCTAGAAGTAAAGTTAAGATTTTAAATCTGATCTAGAAATCATGTCATCCTCATTCATAACAGACCAGCCAGTTGATGGTAGGCGGCATGTGGGAAAGACTGTGAAATGATATTGGGAAGAACATGAAGGCTGGTAATACCACTCTTCCATGTGTGGTTCTGTGTTGTTTGAATAGAATTCCCAGCCATTTATCTGCCATAACATTAACTCTAAATGGATGTATTTATAGCAAAAAAGTATAAATGAAGAAGCCACAAAGTACAGTAGTGACAAATCGATGATTCTGGAAAAATAGAGTATGAAGGATGTGGTTTTGGTTAAGACTTTTAGGCCTGTCACTGAAGAATTTTAGAATTAGAAATCAAATGCAGAACCCTCTGAAGAGGCATTTAAATTAAAGTGTAGTAATCAGTCAGCATGTTATTAAGCTGAAAATACTTATCACTGTGCAGACCAGAGAAGCCAGGAAAAGCTGTGGATTTTGACGATTTGCTTAGTCAAAACTTGGACGAAGCTATTTTCCTAGACTATGGGCTGTTACCCTTGGAAGAGCTCAACAGAGCACAGTTCACATCAGTTGTGTTCACACCACTCAGCCCAGCAGGTGGCCCAAGTGTGAAGATCTTTGGTTTGAGCTGAAGGGAACCCAGTCTTGTTATAATTTCCTAAGCTAATTTTTTTTGAATTCTTGCCACTGGAAACAAGGGTGGTCTTTCCCCAGTTTCCCTTCCCCCATCCAATTAAATGCTCTATCTCATTAATGCTTCTGTGTCTCCAAAGGTATTAGTGGCAGGAAATCAAACACTTAAGGGAAAAAATAACTTTCAAGTTCCAGGAATGATCTATACTTTTGTGTCGGGAAACCTCTTTCATACCAATGTATAATGGTGTTCAGGCACATACACAAAACAACTCAGGCATATACTGTAAGTTGCTAAGAGAAATCCTGTGCCTGAGTCAGATAATATTGCTTATGCTGCCCTCTCCAAGCCCAGCAAGCCAGGAGATACTGCTACAGGTAAACACACTTTTCCTTTTGTGCAGTTCTTTGACTTTCCTAGACACCTTAAAATTATGGCAGGACACTGCTGAAAATTCTCCTCCGTTACTGAAATTTACTATATTTGAGAATGCTCAAGGCACTGCTCTTTCTCATTGCTACTGTGAAAGCAGGAAAAAGAATGCAGGATACTACAGTTGCATGAACTGCCCGGACCCACACTGCAGACACAGTGGTTTCCTGAGCTTGTCTGACAGTTTCTATACAAATTTCTGCTAGAAATCTCTCCCCTTACGGCCTTTTGTAACAATAGCAGCCAAGATGTATAACCATGCAAGTTTCCATCATAGTAAGTCCTGTTAATTGAGAAAAATATTCATCTGTTCTGAATGAATGAAGATGTGGCTATGCTGAGTATGTGTCCATGACGTGTGACTATTGATTCCAGGCAGCAATGTAGAGTGTCTGCTTGTACCTGGTCTTTTGAGTCATATTTATATACCTGGGATAAAACGTTGCTATTATATTTCCTAAGGATTATATTTTATTTTGTTAGAAGCAGAAAGTAGCATGGAAAGTTCTTGTATTAACATTTTATGTTTTCTTAATAGTCTACAATTATTTTCCTCATAAAATGGAGGTTTATGATCTAGCCAAGTTTTTAACTCTTTTTTTGGCTCAAGCACAGCTATCCTTTGTTACGATAGTTATTTTTGTCACATCTCTTTGATTCGTGTTTTATAACTGCCCAGCACATTGTTGGGATTCAATAAGTCTGTATATGGGAGCTATCACAATTATGCATCTAAAGCAAATCCCTTTGTAACAATGTAAAATTGTGTAGTTGTGTCTTAAGTAGACATCATTATACTAACAGGGTCAGAATACTGCTTCCTTTACAAACAGCTTGTTACTGTTTTAAGGTGTTTTCATTTTTCCTTTGAAAGTAAAGTTTTGATCATGATTTTCAGCTCTCTTTGTTGCCTCAGTGTTCTTGGACATGTTATTTACCTTCCAAACTTCCATTTACCAATCTTTACCTCTGAATTTCTATTTTCAAACTGAAGATGGGGTTCCATTGTCATTTGTAAAATTATTTTGAGATTTAAATTTTAATAGGTTGAAAAGATACAGTCCCTGAATTCTGGCACACAGCAGATAAACTGTAATGCAGTGGGTTTGGACAAATTGCTTGGCCACTTGGAAGCACAGTGCTCTCTTCTGTAGAATGGTGTTGATAGTGCTTGCTTCACACTGTTGTGAAGGTGAAATGGGATAATGCACAGAAGTGACTTATTAGCATGGTGGCATGATTTATAGAAGGCTGAAGATGGCTATGATTATTAATATTACTAATTTTATTTAAAGTACACATAGAGACTAGCACTATCTTATCTTACTGTCAATTGTAACATACTTAAACTTTGTTCTGTTCAGTGGGCTAGCTATTTGGAAGAAGGTTGTTTGAACCACTTGCATGGTTTTTTTCTTGCCAAGATGTTATGCTATTAATGGCATCGTCAGATGTCATTGAGGAACTTTTGTTTGTGACTTGCTAATTTTCTGTTGTACTACAAGTGTTTACAAAGTAAACCAGTGATTCGTTACTAATTTGCTATATTTATCATATTTGTTTGCATCAATAATTTTTAAAAAAAATTTTACTTTGGAACTCAAAATTTTTATGCTTAATCTATTTTTAAGTTGTATAAAATGCTGACTTAAAATTAATACACTTACTGGCTATATCTGTATAAGATTTGCAGTCCAGTTGCAAAATTTTGTACATTTTAAATTAATACATATATATGTCTATATAATTAAGGAATAGGTGATACATGCATTTTGCTGAAGAGAAGATTCAGAAGTGCTTTTCTTAAAAATAAGGACATCCTTACACTGTGTCTGTTAATATTAGGATGACTGTCTCCTATGGGAATCTCGTCAGTAGCCTGACCTTCTCCAGAGCAAAGATGATACCACACAGAAGAGGCTCTTAATCAGCCAGTGACTCCTGGGTGTAAGAGTCACTGGGATGGGGGGCTGCTGTGAAAATATCAGTACTTGGGTCTGCCTTGGAGATTCTGACTCGATTTGGTGACCCTACTGAAAGTGGTGATTGTGCTATTTTAACACCTGTCATACACCATCTCAAACATACTAAGTAAGGAGGCTGGAACTTCTAGGAGACCAAATCCAAAGAGAGAGCATGTCCAGTGCAAGTCAGGCCATTAAGCTTTTCTCTGATGGCCTAAAAATAACACTGTAGAATGGGTCCAGTGAAGATCTTTGGTCTTTTGGCTTCAGCTGAGGCTCTTTTCCTGGTAAGGGTAAGAAAACCTGTCTTTCTGAGCCCATTCTCACCCTGTTCCCCATGCCGGTTTTTACCCCTGAGCGCTTAGGCAGTGATTCCTGTTGAGCTTAGAGGATTTTTCTTAGCATCATCAGGCAGGAGCAGTAGTTTGGAAAAACGACTGCTTTAGAAATGCACAAGTCTGGGGCGGGGGATTTAGCTCAGCAGCATAAGCACCTGCCTTGCAAGCAGGCAGTCATGAGTTCGATCCCTGGTACCAATAAAAAAAAAAAAAAAAAAAAAAACCACCAGAAATGCACAAGTCAATGTCACTA
The DNA here is from genome assembly GCF_034190915.1 of Cavia porcellus. Taxonomy (NCBI): domain Eukaryota; kingdom Metazoa; phylum Chordata; class Mammalia; order Rodentia; family Caviidae; genus Cavia; species Cavia porcellus. Next base: position 20,752,038 of record NW_026947506.1, read on the forward strand.
TTCTTTGGTATTTTTTAGAACTGGTGTGAGAAGTCATGGAAGCAAATGCAGTGCTTAGATAGATATGTAGAGTAGGGTAAATGCATTAAGTAAGGCAATCACAGGAGAGTAACTTAAGAGGAAGTGACTGATACCAGATAAGATAAATATGTCATGGCAATGTAACTATATGTGAAAAAAGAATGAACACATTTATTTCTTGATGTAGTTCAATAGCCATGAGTAGCCATGGGAAGTATTCAGTATTCAGTAGCCGTGAGGGAAGAACTTTTTAAACAGCCTAATGGAGATATAATTCACATACCACGCAACTCACACACTTCAGTGACTTTCAGTTTATTTGCAGAATTGGGGAACTATCATCACAACCTCGTTTTAAAACATTTTGTCTCTAGTAAAAGATTTACCGTCCCTGTTAGCCGACATTCCCATCTGTCCTGAAAGCAGCTATTAATCTTTTTTTCTATAGATTCACCTGATCTACACATTTCAAATAATAGGATTATATAATATATGGTTCTCTGTGACTGGCCTCTTTCACTTAGCATAAGATTTTTAAGGCACATGTATATTGTAGCATGCACGGATACATCATGTCCTTCTCTCTTTTGGTGAATACTGTTTCATTATATAGATGTGACACTTCTGTTTATACATTCATCATGATGGACATTTGGATTGCTTCTATTCTTTGGCTCTCATGAATAATGTTGCTGTGGGCATTTGTTCAAATTTTTGGGTGACATATTTTCATTTCTTTTGCCATGGAGTTGTGAGGTGGTGTGGTAAACTTTTGTTTAGATTTTTAAAGAAATTGCCAATCTGGTCTTCAGTGGTTGTACCATTTCATTCCACTGGCACTGCGGGAGGCTCTGGCTCCTCTAGTGCCTTGCTGACACCTGTTGTCTGCCCTTTTGATTTCAGTTGTTTCAGTGTTTGTGTGGTAGTAGATCATTGTGATTTTGGTTTGTTTTTCCTTAATGAATAAAGACACCAATTATCACAGTGTACATTGGCCCTCTTTGTATCTTCTCTGTAGAAAAATCTGTTCATCTCCTTTGCCCATTTTCTAATTGGTAGAACTTTTTAATCTGCCATGAAAGTTGTATTTTTTGTGGCTCAACATTTTATCTTGGCTTTTCTAATTATTTTCTAGTGATGTTTAAGTAGTTACAAAAGTCTTTAAATTTGGATAAATATAATTTTCTATTAATCACACTTTGTGTCCTCATAGGTTGTACTGCAGAGCCGACTGGCTCTGCAGAAAGTCAAATTGTCAGTCTATGTGCAGCCACCACTAGCACTGACTTGTGATCACTTCAGCTTTGACTTCATGGGTGAGTTTTGTTGTGCCTTGAAGTTTACCATGGTGCAGGGATTTTCAGAAGAATAATATTGGTGTGTTTATTTCATGGTTTCTTTTCTGTCTAAATACTGAAAACAAAATTTTTCCAAAACCAATGTTTATGTTTCTTTGTTTGTATTTTCTCTGCAAGTAACAAGCATAAACATTCAACTAATTATTTTTTAGGGCTACATATTTATAAGTGCTTTTTCATAGTAGTTGGCCTGTTATTGTTTTTAAATAGTGTAACTTGAAAGGCTTTCTCTATTAGTGTTTCTTTTGTATCAGTAACATTTAAAGAAAGAATATTAGTTTTAGGTTTGGCCTGAGTTTGAATCTAACTCTGCCACTCAATGATACATAATTTTGGGCAAACTATTTTACTAGTCACTTAAGCCACAGTTATGTTAATGGCCAAAAAGAATATTATCTCCACTGCAGGGTTACCTTGAAGATTTAATTGGAAAATTATTAGATTCCATGACAGTGCCTAAAATGGTAGACATGGACATGTTGTAATTAGCAACTCCTAGTAAGGTTCTGTTGTGTAGATTCTTTCTTTGTCTTTTTTATTTTAAAAAGCAAAACAGAAAAAAAAAGAAGTGATACAAAATTTTTAAAAAGTAGTAGAAAATTAGCACTAGTAAATATATATTACATATTGTTATTTTAGAGGTAGTCGTCCAGGTTACAAGTCTAGGCACAAAAAATGATCAAACAAAGACAGCACAAACTATTCTTTTTGATGAACTAACAGAGAATTAATAGTATAGTTATCTTTCTTGTATACATATACATACATGCATTTATATATGTATACTTACATACATATAATCTTTTCTGTCTTCCTTTTCTCCCTTTCCCTATCCCAGTTGTCTTTACCTTTTGAGTACTTTCTTTCCCTTTCACTATCACAGTATCTCTTGTACATTTTGAATCTTATTAACTCATTCAGTTTTTAATTTTTATTTTTTATACTAGGGAGATAATACAATATTTATAAATATGAGTTTGATTTATTTCACTTAAGAGTATGGTCTTTAGTTGCATCCATTTACCTATAAAAGCCTCAAGGTTATCCTTTTTATAGCTGAGTAATATTCCATTGTATGAAAATACCACATCTTTTTTATTCATTGTATGGTTGATGGGCATTTAGGTTGTTTCCAAGATTTAGCTATTACAAATTGTGCTGCTATAAACATGGGCGCACATATATTGTGTGGCATGACATTTTCAATTTTTCTCAGAAAATACCCAGAAGTGGAATAGCTGGATTGAATGAGACTTCCAATCCTAGTTTGTTGAGAAATATCCATACTGATTTCCACAATGGTTGCACCAGTCTTGTGTAGAAGATTCTGTGCTTAAGACTCTGCTTAAAGTGCTCATGACAGGACTGGCACACAGTATATGCTTTACTAACTGTTGTCAATAGCATTTGCCTTGGTGATATAATTTATATTGCTTGTAATTTGCTTATAGCACCGGAGACAACTAGAGAGGTAGCCTTTTCGGTTTATTTGAAGAGAAGTTATACACCATCCGAACTGGAAGGAAATGCTGTTGTTTCTTACTTCAAACCCACAGGTAAACACACAATTGTTAACAAATCTACAAGCCCATTTATCCCTTTAAGTTGTCAGAGTTATGAGTTAAATGATGATGCCTCTTCAGAGGGAAAACATTGTATAAAATATAATTAAATTGAAATTTTTCTATTAAAAATTGTATCTTCTGATTGCTTTTATGTATTATGAGTTGTTTTTCTCTTTTTAGTAGCAAAGCTGATACTTTTACTTCTACTAGAAAAATGTGACATTATTCAAACTAAAGAAAAGGCTAGTCTCAGTAACAACAACAAAAAAGAATATTATAGATTACTTTAATATTAAAGCAGTACTCAAGTCTTCAGGGTTTTGGACACTTTTAATGACTGAATAAAACTCCTTATTATCTTACATATAAAATATTTAAGAAGAGATCATTAAAATTTGATTTGTATTTTTGGAATAAACTCTTTAGATTTTAAAAGGTGTCTTTAGTCCAGAAAAGATTCAAGTATTATAAATTTCAACTTAGTTGAGTCCAGTTTGATAGTTCTTTTTTCTTTCATGTAAATTCTTCCTAGTAGCGGTTTGACATTAGTTTCTTTGTAGAAAATAAGAATTAATTGTCATTACCTCTTTTTAAAAAAACTTTTAAAGGTAGCGTAGGTGTTAAAATATTATAAATATTGTATTGGTGTTTTTGAAGCATTTCTGTTCAGTTTTCTTAGTTTTAAAAGATTTAAAAATGACTTATTTATCTTCCATTTATGCTTATTTCCATATTTGGCAATGTTTTTCATAATTGTAATTCTTTTCTTGTTCTAAATGAATTCTCTTATTCTCTGATAATTCTATGTCTTCTCACATTGTGTAACTTAAGTATGCATTGCAAAATTTCTTGCTTCATTAGTTATTTTACTTTGAATTGTATTAAAATTTGTTTTTAGCTAGAAATGATACTTAACTATTTACTATATTTGAAAATCTGGGGTTAAATCTTTTGTGTTAAATGATGTTCATAAAACTGTCTTCAGTAAGAAATAAAAGCTGGGTGTGGTGGCATAGGCCTGTAATTCTAGTTCTTGGTAGGCTCAGGTAGGAGGATTTTGAGAGTTCAAGAACAGCCTGGCCTACAAAGTAATCTCAAGGCTAGCCTGAACTGCATAGTGAAAGACGGAAGAAAAAGGGGGAGGGGAGGAAGAGGAGGGGGAGAAGGGAGGGGGAGGCAAGGGGGAAGGAATAAAAACTTCATAAAGAATTAAGGAATGATAGAGCTCTTGGTTGAGTATTTCTGAAATGAACATTAAGGTTTCCATTCTTATTTTGCTTTGTTTGGCTAAAATCCATAGATCTTTTTATCATTAATTGAACATTGTAGTATTAAGGAATTACTACACTTTACTTGGTACTCTTTGAGTATACAGTTGTAGAGACTGCTGATATCTTAAGTAATTCTCTCATTTATTTTCAAGAAAGACTGGCAACACGGGGTTAAATATAAATTTAATATAAAGAAATTGGTTGTGAGTAGACAAACTGCGTAAAATACACGAGAACTGTAAAATAAGTTTGTGAGCTTATGGTTATACATACCATAGTGATCGTGCTTTTCTGTGGATAGAATTAAAAGATAATGAGTTATTGCTAAACCAGAGAGCATACATATTAACCGACTGAAAGTGGATTATAAACAAATGTTGAAAAAAGTATGTAAAAATAAAAGAGTACCAAGACAAACTGGAAAAACCCAAACAAACATTACTCTGTAGTAGTAGCTGCTAAAATTATTTCAAGCAGGATTAGAAATATTTTGTATTTTGTCTTTTTCTCTCAGGTTTATCTTTGTTTAACACTCAATGCCATTTACATACTGGGTGTTTTGGTGTCTGGCTGGATCATACATCTTTACCTCTGTTGCTGCATTTACACTAGACTAACACCCAAAGGCTCCGGGGAGAGGAAGTGCAAGTCCAGCGCTGGGTTTCGCGTACTCATGTTGCTGTGTTTACTGGAGGGCATTTATACCATCCCAGAGTCTCTCAGCTGTCTTTAATTTGTATTTTAAGCAGACATGTTAAATTTGTTTTGTATCTTTATCGTGGATAACGTGTTGCATTTTTTCCTCTCCCACACATTTTTGCATTGCCTCTGATGGACAGATCGAAATCCTGATGGTAAGTGAAAAGAAAAAAATAGTTTCCCAACTGAAATTGTATTGGTGAACTGAATAATATTATATCGTGAATGAAGTATGCATATAAACTGCTGTTTTATTTTAATTATACAAGCTTCATTAGGATGACTAAATGCCTTGATCCTCCTCAGGAAAGCGTGGTAGATGTTTCCACAGGGAATTATCAATTTTAGTTTAGTTTTACTAACAATTTTAGTTTAGTGTCCAAGGAGACTTACCTTGGTCTCTGATAAGAGTAGTCTGTGTGGGGTGGGGATTTAGCAGCAGTGTCTGCCTGGCCAGCGAGAGGTCATGTATTCGATCCCTGGTCCCACAAAAAAAAAAAAAAAAAAAAAAAAACATTAAAAGTGGCTTGTGTGCTTATTTTGTAAGCCTGTTTCTTGTCTTGTTTAGAGTTTGTTGGGGACTCTGTTGGATGGCCTGGCTGTTTGGCAGGGTGTGTGGTACATGCCTGTAATTCTAGTTGTGTGGGAGGCCGAAGTGGAAGATGGGGAGTTTTGAGCCATGCTGGGCAATTTAAGGAGACCTTGCCTCAGAAACCAAAAGAACAAACAAACGAATGTCTGGCCCCCTGAACTGCAGGATCAGTGTTGTATTTGTCCCTCCCTCATAAATTCTTCATTTATGACTCTGCTATAAAATATAATGCAGCTTTCAATAAGTTTTGTTACTTGGCTTTTCCTAATACGTTTTCAGTTCTTTGAGGGTAGGGAACAAGTGCAAGTCTTTGAATTCTGCAATATCAGAGTACAGAGTAAGCCCTAAAATTATTCCTTAATTTGATTATTTCATCCTCGATATATATACCTCATATGGTGGTTTATCTTCGCTAAAAATATTTTTGTCGACATGAAATTTAAATAAAAAATTAATTGATTAATAATAAATGTAGTTAATATGCTTAAAAGCACAACACTATTTTCCCTTACAGTTTTGGTGATGCCAACGCCTTAAGTCACATAGCATCTATCAGCTTGAAATGTGAAGGTGAATATGCAATTGTGTGAGAAAGTCTCAGTAGGGAGAAATGTTTAGTTTAGCCCGACAATGCTTACTGTGTTAGTTACTTCCTCCCTGCTGAAACAAAGTGCACAACATCCCACAGTTAAAGGGAGAAAGGTTTATTTTAGTTTACAGTTTGTAGAGGCTTCAGTCCATAGCTGGTTTCAAGACAGGGCAACATAGCAGAGGAGAATTGCAGAGGAGAAATACTCCATCACAGGGCAGACACACACGAGCAGGAGCCTTGGCTTTCTTTTCCCTTTACTGTATATTCCATCTAAGCTACCAACCTATTGGCTGTTGCAACCCCACACCCAGAGGGAGGCTGCAGTCTTCATTAAATCCATTCAGCCACACCTAGAACCTCGTTAGTCCAACTAGTGGCCTGTTCCAGTACCATACACTTGAATCCCAGTGCTACACACCCGTGATGCAGCCACCTTCCAAAAGCCCCACCTAGGTGTGTGGGAGATGTTGGGGGGAGCGTTGTCTAGATACAAGTCATAACACTTACCAAATTAGAACAACCTGCTATTATTAATGATGAAGATTTACATTTTATTTCTCAAGATGCATGCTACTGAAAGATTTTGGATAGAATTTTATAAAATTCCAGAATATTATTTTTTTAGATGAGTAGTTTTAAAGTTTAAAAATCCAGTAAGCTTTATTGTTAAAAAGAAATTTATTCCCTTTCTGTAAATCCAGCCCAAACTGTGAGGAAAAATAATCATGACTTATGAAAATGTTAGTGTTTTAATACAAAGCCATAATGGTTTTTAATAATTTCTTCTGATACATTTTAAAATTCTAATTAAGCTTTAGAGAACAGAGTTTAAATCATCACCTGTACCTAGTAGGCAAGAAAATAACATGGTACCACTGAGGTTTTATACAGGAAGCTGCATATTTCAGTGAACAATTTGTTTTATTGTCCTGATTGATCCAGGCTGTGGTGCAGGTACAGTCCTGCTCCTACATGTGAAAAGAGAAGCAAATGAGGTTTATGTTGTCCCACAAGAGTTGGTCTCCATTATTCCTGCATTAAAGTGACGGGACGCTGGCAGTGTGAAACACGACTGCGGATGAAGCCTAGAATGCAGCCAGACATAACAGGAAGGGGGCAGGAAGTTCTGGCTCCCAGACTATGCTACTGCTCCCGTGTTCCTTGTTTGCAGTAAGAAATGACTCTAGCAGTCCTGGGAAGAGTGCTGAGGCCTTATTAGATGTGAGATACACAGACAGAGCTATCCTGCTCTAACATATTTGCTATTTTCCATTTCAAAGCAAGTTTTGATGCCTATTTGACAGTAATCTTGGGCTTTTAGGTGTGCCAGGCACAATTAAGATTCTCTTTCAGAAGATAGGATTTTTTAATGGGAATTTTCTTTCTGAGTTTGAAATAATTTTGTGACTATTTTCACCATAGTAGTTGCCCCTGTCCATTTCTCTAATAGGTTAAGGGAAAAGGAATATTTAAGGACAGGTAGATTATATGGTTAAAAGAAAGAAAGAAAGAAAGATGAACCTTACAGAAAAAAATCAGAGTGGTGAATGATTAGCCCATAGTTGGGTAAAAGAAATTTTAAAAGTTTAATTTTCCTCAATTTAACTTTCATAGAATTGAATAAGCCAGATACAGAAACTGCTTTATCAATTATATACAGGAAATGTCACTGCTGGTGGGCAGCATTAGATCTGCTTAGCCTCTCAACTAAGTTGAAGACTCTTTTATGAGTAGCTTTGGAAACTCCTGAAATACAGATAATTCTTTCTTCTTTGTTACAGATCTACACATGCATACCCACCAATTTGCCTCTACAAGTCTTTGGTTTCAGGGTCCTTGATACAGTTACAATGTGATGAATAGTTAGAAGCCAAATTGAAATTGAAATTTATCAAGGAAGTGTAAGTCCCACTGGAATTATCCCTCCAGTAAACCCTTATCTACATACTACAGACTATATTTTGAAATGCTTGGATTTTAATTTTTAAAAAAGTGCCACAAAATAGTGGCATTCTAATTTTTCTCCTAATAGTATGGCTTCTGGTTTCTAAAGGATTTTATTTTTTGTTTTCCCTAATGGTAAAACTCTTCAATTTGCCATCATTTTTATTAAATATGAGTGTCATCGTTTTTCAACATAATGTTTTCCAAATGTCCTGTGAAACAGATTTAAAATTCCTGGAAAGAAAAATTCTGGAGACATTCTACAAATCTTAGCAATTGTGGACCATTGCCTAGTGTGTGATTGTCATTAACCGATCTAACTGAACTGTGGATGGAGTTATAATGTATTTTCCTGTTGCGGTTATTAGTGCTTGCCATCCATTTGCTTCCATTTCTGAAAACTTGTGTATACTACTTCTCTTTAGATGGAGATCTTGGAGATTTAGGGTAATCGTCAGATCTGTAGGCTCAGTTATATAAAGCCAGTGTTGCTGATCCTTTGAAATTGCTATAAACCATGAATTAAGCAGTACCTGGTCCAAGTAACACACAAGTCATTGTACAGAGTTAGAAGAACATTTGTAGCAAAACTTTTGTTTGAACAATTAGATCAGAGTTTGGTATTAGAAAAAGTATATAGAATCTCATTTACCTTTATATGTAGGTAGAATTGTCAGTTGAAGCATTTTTGTTATGTACTGTACATTAAGAATGGAAGAGACAGGGGCTGGGGATTTAGCTCAGCGGCATAAGCGCCTGCCTTGCAAGCAGGCAGTCGTGAGTTCAATCCCTGGTACCGATAAAAAGGAAAAAGACAAAAAAAAAAAAAAAAAAATAGAAGAGACAGAAACAGGTTTCCATTTCTTTGTACTTTCCAGACCGAATCTATTAGTTGAGACTGTAACTTATCATAGCAGAAGCATATTCATGGGGGTCCCTTTTCATAATTGGGGTACAGGTAGAATATATTTATTCAGTGTTTAAATTCAGTGTTAAATTCAGAAATTTAGGTAGAATATATTTATTCAGTGTTTAAATTCAGTGTTAAATTCAGAAATTTATTCAGTGTTAAAGAAATTAGTATTTTGTCACTTTATTTGTAGTGGTTTTGATAGTTGTGGTGTGGCTGATATCTAAGATTATGTTACCATAATATTTTTGAGTAAAAACATTTACTATTATAAATTATATACACACATGCTTCTGAAAACCTTACAAATGTCAGGAAATAATCTGGGAATATCTTGAGAAACACCAGTAATAATTTGCGTCAAGTGTTTCAAGGGAAGTGAATTTAATGTCTGTTAGTTATGAGCAAAAGATAAATTGGGTAAAATTTGGTGGTAAAATTGCCAGTGTTGAAGAAAATGAGAAGCATGCTTCACATGCTCTGAGAACATGTTTAATTGGTTCACATGTCCGTTGTGGGTGATCATTTGCCTTACTATGGACAGGTGGTGCAGGAGAGTGTGCAGGAGGTGGAGTCAGCCCTCAGCACCCACTCTCATTAGCAAACTCAATGGCAAACTCTAGGGAGACTTCCTGAGTTGTGTCTCTGTCTTGGCTGCTTCTGCTTTTGCTATTCTTAAATTTCTCATAGACGCCACTATAGTGAAATAAAACAATGTTCTGATCCATTGAGAAGAGTAGGTCATTTTGAGTTTTACATTCTCTGGAGTCATATGCATTACACTAAGATATAAAATTCTATATTCAGTGTTTCATCTTTCATCTTCTTATCCAGTCAAAAGCATAGTCCTAGGTTCCTGAGAAGATGGTGGATTGATAAGTAGCAAGGTAAAGAGCCTCTCTGAGAGAAACAGCTCAGACGCTAGAATTTAACATCATGGAGAATACCAGATGAAAAGAGAGGGATTCTCATGACCCAGGAAGAAATTAAGGAAAAAAAAAGAAAAGCATGGACAGAAGGCTGGAGCCAGAGCTGGTCCCATGCTGTGCTAGGTGCCCTAGAGTCAGACAACTCATGGTCAGGCTGAAATTGGGAGTTAGCAAGCCAGAGGCCCTTAGCAGGAGGATGTGCCACAATTGAGAATGGAGCCAGCATAGAGATCTGCACTAGCCCACGGTGAGTGCTTGGAATTTGGTCCTTCCATGGGAAGGGTGACTGGCTGGACGGCATATTAGAATTGGGCAGGACGGGCCTGAACCTGGAACTACAGTGGCTTCAGTTGGCCACTCCTGGCACAGAGCAGATTGTGGGGATTTGCTTGGGCTGGGTCAGGCCCCTGAACAGGACCCAATAGCCAGGGATGAAATTGCCACTGAAACTGTCCTGAACCAGTCCGCAGGGCACACACTAATGTGGTAAAGGCCCCTGCTGGTTGACTAGCTCAGAGAGAAGGGGCTAGCCCACACCTCCCTTGTTTGCCACCTAAGTGATCAACAGCAAACTGTAGAGGGCAGCAATTCCTAGCCAGCTGCTTCAGAGTAACCATAACCACCAATACAGAAAGTCCCTGGGACCTCCCACATACACCTATCTGGAAGAAACCAGAAACGTGACAAGAGAAAGAAGCAAGAAAAAAGTCCCCAGCTGCCAACCCAGGGAATATGGGTCCAGTAAGAGGTAAACACAGAAGAGATAAAGGGCAGCAAACATGCAATATCAGAAACGGCATCAGCTGCATAAAGAGATATCTTGGTGACATTATAGAAGAACTCAAAACAGAAATACTAATACAAGTGAAGCAAGACATAAGATTAATACAAGAAATGCTGAGCACCTCTCAAGAAGACACGGATGGAAGAATGGAGGACACAGAAAAAGGGAAACCTTCAATGAAGAATATAAAAAAAGTCTAGAATACATGAAACATTCAAAGAGACTACCAAGAAATTAAAAACTCCATTAAAAGCTGGCAAATTGCTTGAAAAACACTGACTATCAAAACTTGAAGATAAGTTTTCAATGTGTGATCACAAAAGGAAAGATCTCTTAAAAATAACAGGGAACCAGGAAGTAACAATACAAAGGCTAGAAGATGACAAGAGGATCTATAACTTAATAAAAATTGTGGGGGCTGGGGATTTAGCTCAGCGGCATAAGCGCCTGCCTTGCAAGCAGGCAGTCATGAGTTTGATCCCTGGTACCGATAAAAAGGAAAAAGACAAAAATAAAAATAAAAATAAAAATAAAAAATGTGAGTGAAGAAGCAGAGGTAAACACAAATGAAATACAAAGGCTGTTCACAGAAGTAATTAAGGAAAAGTGCCCAAGCATAGGAAAAGCAAATGATATTCAGGTATATGAAGTATACATAATTCTAGCCAGCTACAACCAAAACAGATCTACGCCCAGACATACAATAATCAAGATCCCAGAAATTCAACACAAGAGCACAATATTAAAAACTATCAGAGAAAAGAAACAGATCACCTATAAAGGAAAACCCATCACAATCATGACAGACTTATCGACACAAACCATCAAGAAGAGCTTTAGAACAAAGTATTCCAAGTCCTGAAAGAAAATAACCTCCAACGCAGATTGATGTACCCTGCAAAATTGTCTCTCAAAATTCATGGAGAAACTAGATGTTTCCATGACAAAGAGGAACTGTGGGAGTTCATGACTACCAATCCAACCCTACAAAAAATACTGAAGGACATTCTAGAGGAAGAGGAAAAAAAAAAAAAAGCACCAGGGTTTCAGGAACACTGGTAGAGAAACCTCAATAAATGGGGCAGACAGTGGAATGAAGGGGAAAAGTAGACAACCAATGGCAGAAAAATAGCATAGCAGAGATGAGGCAGAGAAGGTTGGCTATAATCTCTAACACAGATGGCCTTGATACAACTTAACAAAAAGAGACACAGGCAGAGTAGATCAGGAGATAGGGTCCATTAAGATGCTTTGTATAGGAAATATAATCAACCTGAAAGAGGGTTTATGGACTGAAAGTCAAAGAGGAGAAAAATAATGCTCTGTGACAGGGAACCACAGAGAAATAGGGGCAGCTCATCAAGAAGCAGCAAATAGAATGCAAAGACATGACAGTTTTGTGCAGTGGAGAACTACTCAGCTATAAGCAAGGGAAACCTTGAGGCTTTTGTAGGTAAAGGAATACAACTTAAGATCAAGCTCAGAGGTAAAAAGGTTCACAACCACTTAGCTAAATAGTGGGTTGCCTCCCTAATCTAAAAACTAAAGGAGTTAGTGGGACCTAAAATGTACAATGTGCCCTGTGAAAGTGAAAGGGGAGGAATTGTCTTAAAAAGGAAGGTAGAGGACATTGTAATAGTGTACCAGGATTTAAAATCCACGTTATTCTCATTGTGTTGTTTAGTTTGGTTAAATTCTGTTCCAGTCTGTCTACTTGTACTAGATTTGAGGGCACAGATAGCTATTCCAAAAATAGCGGGATATACTATGGTAATCATCCTTAATTTCCTGTTAATTTAATCTGAAGCCCTGTATAACTTACCCTGTCTTATTATGACTGATCTTATTTGAGTCTGGTTTGTTAGATTGCTATTTTATCTTGACTGATTTTATTTGAATCTGTTATGTTTGATAGTATCAAGTCTGAGAGTATAGGCAACTACTCTGAAAATGACAAGATTCATTAGGATATCCATTCTGGTTTGACTCTTACTTGCTTTTGAAGTTCTATAACATCCCCAGTGTTTTGTTTTTATTAATATTGTTATGTACTTCTATGTTCAATTATACTATGCCTGATGATACAGACAGTTCTATTGAAAATAACAAGAGACATCATAGTAACCATTGTAGATCACCTTGTATTGTGGTTTTAATCATATGCCATGTCCATCCTTTTGTTTTGACTGACCCCATTTTCTTTTCTTTCTCATTTGGTTTTATTCTTTTCAAACTTAAAAAAAAGAGTTCTAGAATCAAAGAAATGAAAATTAAGCTTGAAGTGTTTGCTTTAAGTAGAGAAACTAATTTACTTGAGCTTCAATTTTGTCCTCTGTAAAAGTACTGAAAAAAAGATTAGAAGTTGTGTAAAATTCTGATAGGAAACTTGTTATTTTATTCAGAATGACTATGTAAACTTTTCAAAATGTTACTTAAAGTGATACGTAAAGTTACATGGCTTGAAAGAAATTTAATTCCCATGAAAGTAATATCCTTCATAATAACGTATAAAATGGACATGGACTTCAGTGGAATTTCAGAAGAGTGAAATCATGCTTGCAGGGTCATAATTTATTGAAAATTGTTTATACAACTTGAATCTTTAATAATTTAAAAAACCCTAAATCTTTAAAGTATTTTGAGTAGAGAAAATTTTAGATATGATTACAGAGAATCTTTCAATACAAACTTTACATTCTTTATGCATTTTAGCTGATAGTCATCGATTAGACCTAGAGTTTTGAAGATCTTAGTTCAAAGACAATGTAGTAATTGTGTAAGTAACTATAATGATTTTTATGGTGTACAAATGTGACAATTTAAAAAAAAACATGGTGCTACTATGAAAAGTACACTTCACGCTTATGCTTCACTTAAGATTTTATTTTTGCCTTGCACTTTTTGAAAATAGTAAAAACATGATATAGTTTTATAGTATAGTATATAGTATAAATAGTAAAAACAGCACTGTACAATTATTTTAGTTACACTAAACAAAATAGGCAGGCAAGAAATTTCATAAACTAAGATATGTTGCCACTCAAACTTTCAACTACTCTTTTTGTAAATTATTTGTTAAATCTATAGATCTGCATTTCTGTCTTTTGTTTCAGGCATTCCTCGAGTTATCCAGTGTAAATTTAGACTCCCCCTGAAGCTAATCTGCCTACCAGGTCAGCCTTCAAAATCTGCAAGCCACAAACTAACCATTGATACCAACAAATCTCCAGTCAGCCTTCTCAGTCTCTTCCCAGGTAGGACTTTTGAAGTAACATACCTGTAGCATCAGAAATATTAGGAATTTCAAGCTGAATCCTTCATTAGCAGATAATGAGGGGGTAATTGTCAGATAATTATTAAGAATATAAAATGCCTCTGGACTTTTCATCTTTTTTCCCTATTCAAATCTTAGTAAGTTATGTCAACAAAGAAATTAGGTGCACCTTTTCAGTTTTATTTAAATTATTACAATAATTATTTTGCTTTCGTATTCAGAAATAAAACTACCAAATATAACTGTTTTAGACTGGAATTTCATGGCTTGGAATTTATTGATTATTCACCTTTATTACATATTTTTGGATATATCGCTTTGCTAAGAATGTAAATATTATTATTCATCTTCACCATGGGCTTCTGGTGAATATATTTTCATGCTCCTGAAAAGTAATCCTGTAAGTAGGTGCTCCTTGTGGTTCTGCTATCTACAGAAACTGGGAGGAGCAAATAAACACTCATTCTGGCTCTGGTGGCTTAGGGACTATTAAGGTTTGAAGGCACAGTGTGCATTTGAGGCAACTGGTGAAGGCATGACTCTCTCCAGGTGTTCGTTTCATTCTGAGCATGTTCTGAAAAACTCTGCTTTAGTTGGTTAGCAGTGTGGTGAACCTATGGCAGGCATGTTGCTGTATTTTTCTTTCAAGGAGAAAGATGTTAATGTGTGACTTGTGTTTTCTAAACTAAAACTTAAGCATTCAGGTTTAATTGCAGTGTTGGCACTTGGTGGTAAATACGTAAGTTTTGGGTTGTAGTTTGTGGACTCTGTCTCCAAAATGTTCACCATCATTGGAAAAAGCAAACATCTTGAAGAGTCAGGGTTTCAGGTGTGACACATCCATTAACTTTCTTAGTGATGGGGTGGCATTACAGAAGAAATATGCAGATTAAATCAACCCTTTCAAGTCTGGCATTAAAAATTACCCTGTTGGCTATGAGATGTATCATTATCCTTGCAATTAAGGAGAAGATTTAGAATACAGAGACTATTTCCCATAAGGTTTAAAAATTTGTAGTTTGCCAATTTTTGTGTTATTAATTAAAGTGCATTAAATTTATTTCTCATTATTTGAAATACTTAAAAATTGTTTATATATAACTCTTTGAAAGTTTTTCCAAAATTAAATTATGCTTTGGTATAATTATTACATTCCTAAGTTATTTTTCAGTGATTATCTGGTTGTCACTATTTTTTTTTAAACTAAGTTTATTGGTACAATTTAGATATATATATATAATGATCACATTCATCATGGGAAATTTGTACCTATACATGATATATCCTGTTTCCTCTTTTTGTCCAATCCCCTCTTATCTTTTCAACCCCTTTCCTTCCTTTCTTACACAATGTTGTTTCTATTTCATCCTTTTTTTGTCATGTTTTTCACTTACCTCCTTATCCTGTCATCACTCTCTAGGTCACCAGTCTTTTGAACCATTTCTTCCTATTTCACTATATCTATTATACAGTTTGCTCTTTATTTACCTTTTCGGTTTCTCACACAAAAGAAACAGTGCAAGGTTTATACATGTGTTTGTTGTATTTCACTTATGGTTTCAAGGTGCATCCATTTGCCTAGAAATGTCGCAAGTTTATCCTTTATTATGGCTGAGTAGAACTCCATTGTTTAAAAAAAAAACACCTTTTTTATACATTCCATGGTTGATGGTCATTTGGGTTGTTTTTAAGATTCACCTACTACAAACTGTGCTGCTATAAACATGGGTGTGTGTATATTGCTATACTATGATGTCTTTAATTCTTCTGAGAAGATAAGAAGGGGAATAGCTGGGTCAAATGGGATCTCTATACCTCAATCTCCACACTGATTTCCACAGCGATTGCACCAGTTTACCCTCCAACCAACAGTGGAAAAGTGCTCCTTTTTCCCCCACCGCCCCTCCAGTGTTTGTTATTAGTTGAATTCTTAATAATGGCCATTCTTTGTGGAGTGAGATGGAATCTCAGTGTTGTTTTAATTTGCATTTCTCCAGAGACAAGTGATGTCAAACATTTTTTCATATATTTATTTGCTATTTGTATTCCTTCCTCTGAGAAGTATATATTAATCTTAGATGCCCATTTTTGAATGGAGTCTCTAAATTTGCAGAGTATAATTATCTTTAATTCTTTATATGTTCTAGATATTAGTCCTTTGTTTAGGGACAACTGGCTAAAATTTTTCCCACTTTGCAGGTTCTCTTTTCAATCTACTGGTGATTTCTTTTGTTGTACAAAAGCTTTTTTATAGGATGAAATCCCAGCTGTCGCATTATTATGTTATCATTTGTTGTAGTAATAGCCCTTAAAATCTATTCTTCAGCAGTTTCCAAATACCTAGAATGTTTTTTAACTGAAGTCCACATACTGTGGAAGAAGTTTGTTGAGATTAATTGTCCTAATTGAAATTTTGTGTCCTTTGGCCAACATCTTTCCTGTATGTCCTACTCTACCTCACTCAGCTTCTGGTGACCAGGAGTCTACGAATAGCTTCTATGATTAGTTTGACTTGTTTGTTTTATCCCACACAGAAATAAGAGCATGTAGAATTTGTTGTTTTATGTGTGGATTTTTTCACTAAGGTTGCTATCATCTAGGTTCATCCATGTTGTTGAAAATTGCAGGATTTTTAAAAGCTAAATAGTATTCCATTCCATTATATCTCTCATATCTTTTTTATAGTTTTTTATTTTTTATTAGTACATATTTCTATGTATAATGATTACATTCTTTATGGAGAATCGGTGTATGGACATGATACATCTTAATGGTTGTTTTCAACTCCTTCCCATACCCTCCGCCCCCCATCTCTTTGTTAGCTTTTCGTTGTTTTTGAGGTAGGGCCTCACCATGTAGTCCAGGCTGGCAAGGGACTTGTGGTCATCCTTCTGTTTCTAGCTCCTGAGTGCTGATCACAGGGATATGCCACCACACCTCATTACCTCTCCTTTCATGTCTTTTTCCCCTTCCCATATGAGAAAGATTTACTATCTTTCCCTTATTGAGTTCTTTATATTTTTGGTTTATTATACTTGTTTGTGTGTCTGATTTATTATACTTAATATTATGGTCTAAAGATGCATTTCCCTACATCTGACTCAATTTTATCCTTAATTCTGGCAAAGTAGTACTCCATTGTGTGTAAATACCACATTTTCCTTATGTGTGCATCTGTTCATGGTGTATAGGCAGCTTCCAAGATGTAGCTATTATATTTTGTTCTCATAGAAACATGGGTATATATACATTACTGTAATTTGATTACTTTTATGTGTTTCAGGACTGTACCTAAAAGGAGAATAGTAGCTGGGTCAGATGGGATTTCTATTTTTAATTTTTAAAGGAATCTCAGTACTGATTTACATTGTTGTACTATTTTACATTCCCACCAGCAAAGTAGAAGCATTTCTTTTCCCCTGCAACTTCTCTGACATTTGTTACTGATTTAATGATGATAGCAATTCTCTTTGGACAAAGATGGAATCTTGGTGTGATTGTAGTTTGCAATTCTGTAATGGCTAGGGATATCCAGCATTTTATAAAGTATTTTTTTGGCCATTTGAAATTTTTCTTCTGAGAGGTGTCTGTTCATTTCTGTTGTTAATTTTTATTGAGTTTTATTTTGAGGTTTCCTTTTTCTTTTTTGAGTTAGTTACATATTCTAGATATTAGTCTTCTGTTTGAATTGACAGTTTTTTTCCCCATTCTGTAGGTCATGTTTTCACTCAATGTTGCTTCTTATGCTGTGCAAAAGGTTTTTAATTTTATATGATTTCATTTGTGGATTCTTGATGTTATTTCTTGTGGAATGTGTTTTGCTTATGCCATCGTCTTCAAGCATTTTATCTATTTTTATCTTCCAATTGAGTAAGTGTTCTCTTTTAACAATTAGATCAGTGATCCATTTTGATTTAATGTGTTACATGGTGAGATGTATAGGTCTGTATTGGCATGAAGAGAAACAATTTTCTCAACACTATTAAAGAGGCTATCTTTTATCCATTGTGGATTTTTGGCCCTTTTGTCAAAGATCCATAGCTTTTATGCATCTTCTGTGTCATTCCACTGATCCGTATGTCTGTGCTGTGCTGTTATTATGATATTTTTATCAAAACAGCTTTCTGAGTTCAGATCTGGGTTTATGTAACCTTCTGTTTTGCTCTTCTTACCCAGAGTTGCATTTGCTATTCTGGGTCTTTCTGGTTCATTATAAATTTTAGGGTTGTTTTGTCAAGAACTGTGAAAAATACTGTAGGTATTTTGATTCTGATTGTAGTGTGTGTGTGTGTGTGTGTGTGTGTGTGTTTATATATGTGTTTTAAAATTATGGTCACTTTTACTACATTTAGTTTTGCTTATCTAGGAGAAGGGAATATTTGCAGTTTTCTAATTTTTTTGTTTGTTTCTTTTCTGAACACTGAAGTTTTCACTGTAGAGGTCTTTAGTTTTCTTGGTTAGCTTAATTCTTAAGCATGTAATTTTTCTTGGTGCTAATGCACTTTGTTTTTTCTTTTTTAAAAATGGAAAGAGAAAAAAAAATAAAAATGATGATTCAAAATTTTAAAAAGAATAATAGGGAACTAATAATGGTCAATATGTTGCATATTGTTGTCTTCAAAGTAGTTGTTCAGATTACCAAGACATAAGCCTGAAGAAATGATCCAACAATGAAAGCATAAACTGTTCTTTTTGTTGGGCTAACAAAGATTAGTAGTGTAAATACATAAATACATATATATATATATATATATATATATTCTTTTCTCTTCTTTCTTTCTTTCTTTTCTCCTTTCCCCCATCTCAGTTGTTCCTTCCCTTTTTAGCTCTTCCCCTTTCACTTTCACAGTATCTATTGTACATTTTGGATTCCACAAACTCCTTCAGTTTTTTATAGTAGGGAGACAACATAATGTTCACCCATGCAAGTCTGAACCATTTTACCCAAGAGCATGATTGCAAATTTCATGTATTTACCTTCAAAAGCCTCAAGATTGTCCTCTTTATAGCTGAGTAGTACCCCACTGTATAAAAATATTATATCTTAACCATTCTTTGGTTGATGGGCAAGCTACCCCTGTTTTTTTCTGGGTTCTTACCACATGGAGTATTGTTTTCTCTCCTTTGACTTTCAGTACATGAATTTCCTTTTGAGTTAAAAGTTTCTTATATACAGCATATTGATGGATTTTGTTTCATGATCTACAGAGACACTCTGTTTCTTTTTATTGATGAATTGAGTCCAGTTAGGTTAATGGTTTTCACTGATACATATTGGCTTGTCTTTGTCAAATTATTTTCCTGTTGTTGGCTCCCTACATTTCTCCTTTGTTTAATTGCTTGCTCTGCTTGGTAATTTCTTTCTGTTGTTGTTCTTGGAGTTACAGTCATTATTATCTTTCTAGAATATCCTTCAGTACTTGTTGGGTTGGTTTGGTAGACACGAATTTCTTCAGTTGTTCTTTGTCATGGAAGTATTTTATTTCTCCATTAATTTTGGAAAATAGTTTTTCAGGGTACATTATTCTGGATTGGAAGTCATTTTCTTTCAGGACTTGAAATACCTCACTTGAAGGTCTTTGTGACTTGATCATTTGTGTTGAGAAGTCTTCTGGGATTTTGATGGACTTTCAGATGATCTGTTTCTTTTTCTCTAACAACTTTTTATATTGTGTTCTTGGACTGAATTTCTTGGATCTTGATTATTATATGTTTTGGTGTAGATTTATTTTGGTTATATCTGGTTAGAGTTCTGTGTGCTTCACTTATCTGTATATCAGGTCCTTTTCCCATGCTTGGGAAATTTTCTGTTACTACTTCTGTACATACTCTTTTTATGTCATTTGTGTTGACTCCTGGTTTTTTGCTGACACCTAACAGTCTGTTTTGGTTACTTTTCTCTCATTGCTAAGACAAAACACCTGACATCCAAAATGAAGGAAGGAAAGGTTTATTTAGCTCACTATTTGTAGAGATTTCAGACCATAATCAGTTGGCTCTAAGGCAGAATTGCATGGCACTACAGCAGTACTTTAAGGCAGCAGCCAGAACCAAAGGAATGAACAAGCCTTTTCTCCCTTACATTGTACATAGGCCATCCCCTCCTTCCAGGGCTGGTCTAGCACTCAAAATCTCTGTGCCCTCCTCTTGCACAAGATAAGGATATTTACAAAGTAAGGATCTTGGCTCCCTGTTCAGTCTCTCAGTTATACTTTTAAATTTCCCAAGTTGACACTGTGTATCAACCATAACAATCCATTTCTTGTCAGCGTGGTAGCCAGACATATTTCTTTAAATAAGCCTCCAGATACAAAGGCATGCTTGTTCTTAGTGTTTTGCAACTTGAACATTATAACACAGTTTAAGAATCCTTAAGAACTAGCACTGTCTATCCTATTACAGTAGAAACATGACATTTTGTGCTTGAACCCCTAAAGTCTCATGCACACCCTTTATTCAAAAGGCATTTACTCCATCTGCGAGAGTTGCCTAACAGCTTCAGCGTTGCTGAAAAGTTTTAAGTCCCAAGTCTCCTCCGAGATGTAAGGCAAACCTTAGCTGTAAGCCCCTATACAAATGAAAATAAGGTTAAACACTTCGAACAAGCAATGGCACAAGATAAACATTCTCCTTCCAAAAGATACAAAGAGGACAATACAAAGCATTGGGACCAAAACAAGTCCAAAATACAGCAGGGCAAATTTTAAATCCTGTAGTTCTATGTCCAGCATCTGAAGTAATCTGTGGCAAATTGTGAGCTCCACAGAGATTGTGTGGTTTCACCCCTACAACAATTCTGGTGGATGTAGATCCCACGGCTTTTCCCTTAGGCTGGTTTTGCTCCCTTCTTACACCTTTCCTTAGATGATCCATGTTCATGGCTTTTCCAAATTGCTGGGGTCTCCACTGCATCTTCGGCTTCACATTTAGAGCTTCACACATGGCCCTCTCAGGGGCATACTTGCCTGGCTTCTCAGGCCTTCTGAAATAGAGATGGAAGCCTTTTTAATTTCAGAAATCATACATTCTGCATGCACCTAAAACCAGCACCATGTGGATGATGCTGAGATTTGCTGCCTGTTGGAGCAGAAGACAGGCTTTCCTCTCTGTTGGTTGTAGAGACTCAGTGCCTGGATTGCTGAGTGCTCTGAACCTGATCGTGAGGAACAGATTTTTCTATGCTGCTGTCATTCTGGAACCTGGTATAGCTGCTGCCACCATTCTGGAACATGGTGCTCTGTAGCTTTCTCCTCCAAACAAAGTCTTACTTTTGCAGTTTTGAGGCTGCAAAGCACGGGGACCCGTTGTCTCTTCCCATGATGTTTGATGTTTTATTTTTTTGTTCCTTTTCAGCAGTCTACATCTCAGCTCTATCTTTATGGTCCATAAATTTACTGGAGTTTCCTTTCTGGTCAAATTCATAATGTTTTGCTCTTGATTCACAGCATAAATCTGGCAAAAAGCCCCCAATAGCTAGGCTATCACCTCAACATTAGACTGCCCTGGAATTTCTTTTGCCAGATTAGTTATTCCATTGCCCTTAATCTCCATCTCAGGCAAAGTCTCTGGACATGAGCAAAATGCAGAGGAACTTTCTGCCAAGTCATAACACATATCATGTAGACTCCAACAGTCAATGCAATGCTTCTTCCCAGCAGAAACCTTTCGAGCCTGATCTTTACTGGCAGGATTTCTATTAGCCTTCTGATCTTCTGAGCTCTGACCAGAATCTCCAATGCAGAATGCCCTAAGGCATTCTAGCTCTATTAATTCCTGGAGGGGTGATGGGGTGTGGGGTGGGCTTCTCCAGATCTGTGCAGTTACACCGAGACTTCCTTGATTGCAGTGGGCATGTGGGAGCAGGGCTGCTGTTTCTCCCAGCCTATCCTGGCTACATCAAGATTCCCCTGATGGCAGCGGTTGTGGCTGTTGGCTTCTCTCTCATTTGTTGATTTTGTTTTCAGTAAGTTTATTATTTGTATATAGGAATGCTAATGATTTTTATGTGTTGATTTCATATCTTGCTACCTTGCTGAATAAGATTCTTAATTCTAGGCGTCTTTTGGTACAATTTTTTGGGTCTTCTGTGTAGAGGATTTTATCATCTGCAAACAAAGATAATTTGACTTATTCCTCATCATATCATTTATATCATCATTTATATCTCATCATTTATATCTTTTTATTCCCTAGTTATTGTTGCTAATGTTATGAGTGCTGTGTTGAATAGAGTAGTGTCAATGTGTATCCCTGTCTTGTTCTTGATTTTACAGGGAAAGTTTTCAGCTCTTCTCTTGTATTATGAGGTTGTCCATTGGTTTGTCATAATAACTTTTATCATATTTATATAAGGCCTTTTGATACCTATTTTCTTCAGGATATTTATCCTGAACTGTTATAGTTTATGTCTCAGTGACCCCCCAAAGTCACATATGGTTATAAATGGGACTTTTTCAGAGGTTGCTGGACCTAGAGTGTGTGATGCTGGGATTGATTCAGTGCACAGTGCTATGATTTAGTGGACTAGGATTAAGAGTATGAGTGCTACTGTCACTAAGAACCTTGCATAAGATATAAGGAATAGAGAGAGTTGTGGTCATGCCTTTCTTGTTTTGCTATCATCTGCCTGCCATGAACTGTTTCTCCTCTGTGATGCCAGTCTGCCATGTCACCCTGCATTGGAGCTAGCTCATTTGGACTGAAACCTCTGTATACTGTGAGCTAAATAAACCTTTGTTTCTTTAACTTTGGGTGTTGGATGTTTTGTCTCAGCAATCAGAAAAGTGACTAAGAGGTGAATGGATGTTGAATTTTGCCAAAGGCTTTTTTTTTTCATCTGTTGAGGTAGTTCTGTGATATTTGTCCTTGCTTTTTATGTGGTGGATTATCTTTTTTGATTTGCATGTGTTGAACTATCTTTGCATCCCTAGGATGAAGCCTACTTGGTCATGACATAGGTCTTTTTGATGATTTGTTGCATTATTTTGGCCAATATCTTGACAAGAATTTTGTGTCTGTGTCATTGTTATCTTTTTTGGATGAATCTTTGTATGGTTTTAGAATTAGGGTCATGCTAACGTTCAGGAATGATTTGAGAATATTCCTTTCAATTTCATTAAACTGTTTGAGGAGTAGTGGTGTTAGATCTTATGAAATTCTGCAGTGAATTTATCTGAAACTGGGCTTTATTAATAGATTTTCTATTACTGCTTCATTTTCATTGACTATTACTGAGTATTTGGGGCTTTCAAATCTTCTTGGTTTAGTTTTGTTAATTCATAAGCATCTATCCATTTCTTCTGAGTTCTCCAATTTCCTGGCATACAGGTTTGTGAAACAGTTGCTAATATATTTTTTTTTTATTTTGGCAGTGTCTGTTATAATTTCACATTTTTATTTTCTAGGTCTATTAATTTGTGTTTTTTCTTTCCTTATTTTGGTAAGATTGACTAAGGTTTTATTTTATTCTTCCAAAGAATCAGCTCTAGAATTCATTTATTCTTTGTGTTGTGTTTTTGTTATTCATTTTATTGATTTCTACTGTGATCTTTATAATTCCCTCTTTATACTAGGTTTGGATTTGGGTTATTCTTGTTTTTCTGGGATCTTTGGATGCATCATCAGGTTATTTATTTGGGCTTGGTCTGTTTTCTTGATGGAAATATTCACAGCTATGAACTTTCTGGTTAGAACTACTTTCATTGTGTCTTGTAAGTTTTAGTGTGCCATACTTACATTATCATTTAATTCTAGGAAACTTGTATTTTTCCTTAATTTATTCTGTAACTCATTGATTGTTAAAGAAAACTGTTTAATTTTTATACATTTGCGTATATCTTATAGTTTCTTTAAATACTGATTTCTAGTTTCATTGCATTGTGATCTGATAACATGAATGGTGAAATTTCACTTCTTTTAATTTACTTTAGTATGTTTTATTGCCTTGTATGGGATATATTTTGGAGAAAGTTCTATGTGCTCCCAAGAAGAATCTTTGTTCTGTGGTTATTGGGAGAAGCACTTTGTAGATACCTATAAATCCATTAATTTTAAAGTCTTTTTAAGTTCCACTGATTTTTGTCTTATTGATCTGTTTGTGATAGTGGGGTATTCATATCCCTATTATAATTGTGTTAATGTTTATCTGAACTTTTATTACTATGGATACTTGTTTTATGAAGTTGTGTACACTGTTGTTTGGTGCATATATGTTAATAATTGTCATCTCTTTGTGTTAAAATGTCCCCTTAAGTGAGATACATAGATAAATACAGTGATTTTCTTTGAAGTCCATTTTGTCACATTTCCTTTATTTATCTCTCCTTTTTTATTTCCAATTTTTTTATTTTTATTTTTTTGAGACAGGTTCTCACCGTGTAATTCAGAATGGTTCTGAATTCACTATGTGATCCATGCTGGCCTCGAACTCACAGTGATTCTCTTGTCCCGACCTCTCTGTGTGGGAGTACAGATGTAAACCATCATGTTTGGCTTTTTATTCATTTCTTGGTGGACACTTAAGTTGATGTTGTATGTTTAGCATTGATCAATGCTGCATTGAACATGGCAGTTCAGATCTTTGATATGCCTATTAATTGATTTTACATGTATCTTTCCTAGTAAGATTATGGGCAAATATGATACTTCAATTTTAAATTTCTTGAGAAACCTCATGCTGCTTTAAGTCTTTTTATCAAACCTGTATACTCTTCCTTAATAGCTATACTACATTCCCAGTCACAGTGTACTAGGGTTTGCTTTTTTTCTCTTTTGCATTCTGTGCCGCTCTCAAAGTTCCCACTGGGAAGGATGATGAGAGAATAGAGAAATAAAGATAAGAGACATACACAAAGCTGAGATCAGCCCTCTCTCCATATAGAAGGAAAGGAACTGTTCAACCTCTGCAATGCATTTATACATATGTTATATGACACCCCTTTGCTTAACTAGCTTGCTTGTCATGCCCCATGTTCTTGGGGCAGGACAAACACCTGTTTGCCTGGGGTGCCCTGTGCCCTTAGGGTGTTCCTCAGGTACTTCATGCTCTTACCTCCGAATGTGTCAAAGGTTACTAGCTCAGCTGCTTCTGACACTTCTCATCCTTTCAAAACTTATTATCTTTTGTTCTTTTGATAATAGCCATTTTAATACATATGAAGTGATTTCTCATTGTGTTTTTATTCATATTTCCCAGATGAGTATTGTTGTTGGATATTTTCCCATATGTGTGCTGGTAATTTTATGTCTTCTTTGGATTTTATTTTATATGTGTGCTGGTAACTTAATGTCTTACATAGATCCTGTGCCCATTTTTATAACAACACATTCATTTTATTATTAGTGAATTATTTGAACTCCATATATATTTGAAATTAGCCTCCTATTAGATGCATGGTTTGTCAGTATTTTCTCCTGATCTGTACGTTATTTCTTTACTTTGTTCTCTACTTTCTATGTAGAAGCTTTTCTTGGATGTAATCTGTCTTGTATTTTGATGTTTGTTGCCCATGTCTTTGGTGTGCTTTTAGGTCATCTGTTTAAGTCTTTTTGTGGATTTTATTTTAATTTTATTGTTCTAGGGCTCATACCTAGACCACATTTGTGCCAGGCAAGCAGTCTGCCACTGAACCACTTCCCCAGCCCATGTTTAAGGCTTTAATTCATGTTGTTTATTTTTTATATGGAATAAACTAAGGGTGCAATTTCATTCTGCTGCACATAGTTATCTGATTTTTACAATATCACTTGGAAGAGACAGTTCTTTCCATGTTTTGTGTTCATGAGATCTTTGTTGAGGATATGTTGGCAGTGAATATGTGGGTTTATTTCTTGGCTCTCTGTTCTGTTCCCCTAATTGATATGACTGTTTATGCCAGTTTCATTGATCTAATTAATACAAATTTGTAGATTTTTAAAACAGGTAGTGTGATGCCCTTAGTTGTGTTTTTTTCCTCTCCACATTCCTTTGTCTGTTCAAGGTGGTTCTATTTGAATTTTAAAACTGATTTTTGTGTTTCTGTGAAAGATTTTATTGAATTATTAATATGTTGATACTGATTTTGTGGATCGCTTTGGATAGTGTGGACATTTTAAACATTCCTCAAATCCATGAACAGAAGCTATGTATTTGTACATTCTTCAGTTTCTTTCATGAGTGCTTTATACTTTGCAGTGTAGAAGTCATTCACCTTTTTGGTTAAATTTATTGCTAAGCATTTTTTATAGGTGTTGTGAACGAAAGTGTATTTTGCTTATATTGATAGTTCATTTTTAGTTTTTGTTTTTGAATGATGAGTTAATGCCTTGCAGTTTCCTAAGCATATTTTAGTTTTAATAGTTTTTTTAAAAGAATCTTTAGGGTTTTCTGTGTAAAGATCATGTTAGCTGCATATAGAGACAATTTAACTTTTTTTTCCTGTTTGACTGCCTTTTATTTATTTCTCGTTCCCAATTACTCTGTCTAGGATATCCAGTCTTGTTTGACAGACGTGGTGAGAGTATATGCCCTATCCTGCATTTAGAGGATATGTATATGTCCTATCCTGCTTTAACTTTCCACAGCTATGGATGGTCTTAAGTGGGGACTTGTAATATATGGCTTCTATTGGATTGAGACATATTCCTTTTATACCTAATTTGCTGAGAGGAAAGCAAGTCTTCATTATTGAATCTTTCTATGGTTTTTGTAGTCACTTTTTAATGTATATTTTGATCCTTCTTGTTTACTGTTTTTGAGTTTATTCTTTTTAGTTCTCTGAGATATAAAGGTAAATTGCTTGAGATTTTTCTTTTTATATAGGCACTAATTGGTATAAACAAATGTGTTAAATTAACTTTACTAAGTCCCATAAGTTTTGATATATTGTGTTTCATTTTTCTCTGTGGATATTTTAAAATTTCCCTCTTAATTTCTTCATTGGTGACTCAGAGTCTGTCTTAGTTACTTTTCTCTTTGCTGAGAAAAAATACCCAACACCCAAAGTGAAAGGAAGAATTGTTATATGCTTACAGTTTATAGAGCTTTCAGTTCATAGCTGCCTGGCTCCAGGGCAGGGTGACATGACAAAGCAGCATTGCAGAGGAGAAACAGATCATGGCAGGCTGAAGAAAGAAGGCAGCAATGCAGAAGCCTACAAGTTACCAGAGACAATTGCAGCTTTCTTTATGTCCTTTATATTTTTATCAAGGCTACTCACCTCATACCCAGGGTGGAGCATCCTAATCCTACCCAGAACTATTTCTAGTAACACTCACTGTAGATCCAGGAACCTCTGTAAAAGCTTTACCTGACTGCATGCAGCTTTGGTGGGGAGAGCTAGACATAAACCATAACAGATTCTTTCTGCTTAATTTCTGTGATTGCAAGTGTTTCAAAATTCCTCATTATTGATGTTTGGTGTTTTACCATTATGATCAAAAAGTACACTGGATTTAGTTGTTTGTTTGTTTGTTTTTTGTCTTTTTCTTTTTCCTTTTTATCGGTACCAGGGATCGAACTCACAACTGCCTACTTCCAAGACAGGCGCTTATGCCGCTGAGCTAAACCTGCAGCCCCACTGGATTTACTTTTAATAAAATTACTATTGTTGATTTCTAATTTTATACCATTTTTGTCACAAAATATAATTTTAATCTATATTTGTTAAGACTTGTTTTGTATTCTAAAATACTATGTATCCTACAGATTGTGCCATATGCACCTCAGAAGAAAGCGTGTTCTGCCTCTGTTGAGTGGAATGTTCCATGTGTGTCTAGATTCATTTGGTTTAAGTGTAGCTCAAGCTCCATGTTTTACTGATTTTTTGTTTTTTGAATAATAATAATAGGACTTTTTTTAAAGCCTTATACCATTGCATATTATTCCTTGTTCCCAATTTCTTTTGTGATGTGTCTATATACATTTATGTTTTGTATCCTCTTGATGAGTTGATCCCTTTATCATAATACATTATGTTCTTTGACTTTTTAAAAATATTTCAACTTAACATTGGTGCATTCATTTTCATGAAGTGTACATGTCTTAAAATTTTTTAATTGTGGCTGTTTATTTAACAGTGATTTTGTTATTTCTGGGAACCAGTAACAGGGCCTCACTGCATGCAAGGTTAGTGCTCTACCACTGAAGTATATGCCACCTTTTACTTCTTCATTTTGATTCTGTATGTGTTGCCAGAGGTGTAATGAATCTTGTAGGCACCATATCATTTGGTATTTTCTTTAGAATGTCATTTTATAAGAATTTAATGCATTTGTATTTGAAATAGTTATTGTTAGGACTGACCACTGCCATTTCATCTTTTATTCTCGAGTGTGTTGTAAATCTTTTGTTCTTTGCTTTTTCTACTGATATATTCACTTGTAATTAGCTACTTTCTGTAGTTATATGCTTTAATTTCTGATTTACCATTTTTGAATGTAGTATTTTTTTTACTTTGTGATTGCTGTGTGATTTACATTTAAAAAGATATTTTTGTTGGCACATTTTTTGTTTTTTGGTACCGGGTATCGAACTTACGACCTCGTGTTTGCAAAGCAGGTGTTTAGGCCACTGAGCTAAATCCCCAGCCCTACACACAATTTTAAACTGTTCTCATGTTAATTTTCATTGCAAACAAAAATTCTAAATTTTCATTTCACCATCCCCTACATTTTCTGATTTAGATGATATAAATCTCTTTTATTTGGATTCTTATATCTTCTTACAGGTTTTTCTTGCTAGTCTTTCTTTAAATAAACTTTCTATCCTTTTCTCTCTCCTCCTGCATCTTGTATTCTATTTATAGTAAGTCTTTTGACACTGACTTTTGAACCCAGTAGGTATTCTTTATTTTTTTATCCTTTCTTTTCCTTTCACTGTGGATTTTCAAATACACTGTCTTGAAGTTGGAAAATTTTTTCTTCATCTTATTTCTGCTATATATTTTTGTTTTATTTTTCATTTCCTTCATTGTATTTTTTAGCTTCAGATTTTTATGTGGTTTCTTTCTCTTGGTTAAACTTGTCATTTTGTTCATTTATTGTTTTGTAACTTAAACTGCTTTTTTGTGTAACATTGTCAAGTATTTTTAAATTCTTCACTTGGCATTGCAATCTTTTGGTGATGATGTGTTTCTTCCTTTTAAATGTTGTCTTGACTTATGTTGAATCCTATGCAATTTTTGGAGCTTTATGTTCTTTTTGAGTGTGTGCTGGTTTCCCTGTGGGAGAGTAGGAGGGTGCTGGCCGGATCAGGTGAAGAAATTTTAGGCTCTGTGAAAGGCATACCCAAACTGTCCCCGTGTACCACGGTCAGCTGTGGTTCATGTGGGTGAGGTCTGCAGGTATCTTCAGCTTCCAGCTCTGTTTGTATTTTCAGCAGCAATGAGAGGTATTGGGTATCTTTTGTGACAATAGCAGCTAGGTTTTTTCAAATGTTATGTTCCACTAGGCAAATGATGAATGAGAGGACTCCTGACTTGTGGACCCACCCTTAGATGAATAATACCTATTCAGTGGCCATGAAGCCAGGTACAAAGTGTATCTGGCTGTATCTCTGGGTTCCAGGGCATTCTGGACATTGTTAACCTTATTTCTTAGTGGTAATTGTATACGTGGTTTTGCTGCTTGTGAAGATCTGTGAAGTGAGAGATGAGATCATGGTGTGTGCAGAGTTACTTAGGCTCTGTGTACAAGTTGGGACCTTGCTCTTTATAGTTGCTGAAGTGGTGGCTGAGAAATACTCCTGAATTTTGAGGAAGAGACCTTGGCTTCCATATCTGGCAGTCATGGCAGTGGCTCCAAGCATCTGCGGTAAGAGCAGGCCTTATACAGCCACAGAGCCTACTTCTTGAGTGTGCGCATTCACTAGGTTGTGTGGCTCAGGTTAGAAGCACATTAGGATGTGGGAGAAGTAGCATCTTTGTCTTGTGGTGCTACTGCAAGGGTGTATACATCTGGTCGCCCTGATGGGGTTCCCTGGAAGGAGTTACTGCTGGTTATTTTAGTGGCAAAAGATGCTGGTGTCCAAGTACAGCAAACCACTTGGTTTGGGCAGCTCAAACTGCATGACTGATCCCGGTAATATTTCCTTTTCTTCTCTTTTCCAAGCATGTGTAGGCATCTCAGGTGTGCTGGTATCATTTGTTATGCTCTCCTTGTGGCTGCTGATTCTTAAATCTGCCTTTGACCTCTTCTAAGGTGATCTTGATTTGTGAAAAATTTTCTGTCTTTCCTTTTTTCTGTAATTATTATTATTTTTTTTTTTACAAAGATGAAGCCTAGTGTCTTGGTTACTTTACTCTCCTTGCTGAGACAAAATACCTGACAGCCAAAATGAAGGGAGGGAAACTTTATTTAGCTTATGGTTTTTGGAAGTTTCAGTCCATGTTAGCTGGCTCCAAGACAGAGTGGTGTGACTAAAGAGCAATCATTGATGGTGGCTACAGGTGACACGAGGGAAGAGGGCAAAAGGGGAAAAGCACACCTCCTTCCCTTATATTGCACCCTGGCTGTCAGCCTCTGGGTGTGTGCAGCACTCACACTGTCAATCCCAGTGCTAGACAACAAACCAATCACAAATGCTAGATTCTGCCACCTCTATGAAGGCATGAGACTTTGGAGGGACATTCAGACACAAACCATAACACCTGATTTCACCACGTTGGTTATGTCCTTTATCCTCTGTGATGTTGCTTCATATTTTCTTTTGTCATATTGCCTGTAAAACTGATAGTTGGATCTGGGCCTTGTAAGGGCAGAATTACTTTGGACAGAGATATTCACTGATGGTAGTTAGTATATACTTTTATCAGGCTGTTTGTCTTTTTTGTGTTTGATGTCATTGATATTTAATGCTGAGATCCACTTGTTTCCTGGTGACCAAAAAATGGTGATATCTTGGTTTTTTTCATGCTTTCTTCAGTTTTTAGCTGGTATAGTCTCATACAGAGAACCTTTCCTTAAATTCAAAGTGGTATAGTTTGAGTAGGCTTGTTGGAACAAAATACTTGGTCCTTTTGCATCATGATTTTTAAAAATATAAACAATTGTGATTTAGGATGTTTGATGAATGATTTTTTGGTTTTATAATGACATGAAAGTTATATGTATTTAGTGAAAGCCAGCTTCAATTTTGAATTTTGATCTTTCCCGAGATTAGTGATTTGTAAGATGATACTCTTGTCATGTGGAGCTACAGTGAGCTGAAGCTCCTACTCAGCCTCACAGCCATGAGGGTAAGCAGTGCATGTACAGTGGGGTGTTAATTGCCAGTGTTCAGCAAATTATATGAAATAATCAATTCCTTGTTATAAAGTAGACTTTGCATTAGCTGATTATTTCCAAATTATCAACTAATGTCAGTTAGTTAATAAGCACAGTTAAGATTGGCAAGGCTAAGCCATGATATGTGATAGGCCAAGTGTATTAAATGCATCTCCAAATTATGATATTTTCAACTTATGATGGATTTATTAGGACATAATCCCATTGGAATTCAAGGAACATGTGTACTTTAAATAACATTGGTATTTTAGTATCCTATGATAGTGGCATTTGTTTTTCTTTTTATGTTTCAATAATAGCTTTGTTTGTTATCTTCTTTGATAGTCATGAAATTTTGTCTGGGGCCAGTGGTAGTCTCCTTATGTTGGCTTTCTAACCTTTTTCGTATAATCCTGCTAGTTGCTGATGGCTTCTGTGCCCTCTGCTGTGGTTCATCTTGTGTATGTTCTGATTCAGAGTTGGAATTAGCCACCAGAAGAAAGAAAATGAATCATCCTGTAGGGTTATTGTGTGGCAGAAATTCCAGCAGTTAGAAGCTACTGTGGAAATCAGGCTAATATACTGCATTATAGCTCATATATAGAGTTTAAATATGACTAGTGAAAATAAAAGCTTATTTAATTAAGTTTGTATTTTAAAATGTTAAGTGTTGACTTACCTTGTGGTTATTAAGGTGACTTTTCCTGTTCTTCTAGGCTTTTCTAGCCAGCCAGATGATGACCAGGTGAATGTGATGGGCTTCTGCTTCCTGGGAGGCTCTAGAGTTACTCTTCTGGCTTCCAAAACCTCTCGTAAGTGAAATCACATTGGATGCTTTTGAAATGGTCTACTGAGGATGCCATATCACAGAGCATGGATCAATGGTTTTCGTAAGGGTGAAGGTGCTCTTTAGTTAGACACCAAAAACTAAGAACTACTGGATATAAAAGTTATGAATTAGGGTTACTTCTTTTTAGAGGGCAACGTAAGGAATTGAAAAATGTTTTTAACATAGATTATGGTCAAGAGATTTTAGGAACTCCTAGAAATGAATTTTTGGGAGGATTATTTGTATATCTCCCATTGGACACTGATGAAAATGAAGGTGAAAGTAGGTATCTTGTGCTGAGATTAAACTAGCAGGGAAAAACAATAATTTTGTAGTCAAGTTTGAATTTCAATTTTAAATAAGTTTTGACTAGTAGGCTTTTTTTATGAAAGTAATATTTCAAACAAGTAAAAACTGACTTCTGACATACATAGTGTACTAAAGCTACTGGACTATTATATATTCTTTTTATGAAAATGAACTAATAAGGCTATTAAGAAGTATTTAACAAATTTGTATGGGGGAAAATCTATGTGTGGTTTTTACAATGGGCTTTCCTTTACTACTTTATTCATTTTCATTTGCAATTGGTTATTTTCTAGTCAATAGAGTAAAATAAGGGCATCTGTTTCTGAAAAAGGAGCTTGTTAGCAAGAGGAACATACTGGCTTTTATAAAAACCTGTTTCTGTTGCTAAGATAGTTACAACTTGAAATGTGTATATTGGTGACTGGTGAAGTAAACGTGGGTAAACTGATTGCTCTACACTAAGGTGCAGATACCAAAGACAGCTTTGAGAAGCATGAGACGGTTCTGTACTTTTCATAGTCAATGGTAGTCTTCTAACAATCACCATTGTTTAAAAATTACTTTATTGCCGTAAGAACACTTGCTGGACATGATGACACAATCCTGTTATCCTAGCTACTTGGGAAACTGAAGCAGGATTGCAAGTCCAAGACCAGCTGACTAACTCAGTGAGTGCCTGTTTCAAAAAGGGCTGGGGATGTAGCTTATTGACAGAATAATCCCTAGCATGTGCAGAGCGTTGGGTTCCATCTTCAGTGCTGAAAAGAAAAAAAAAAAAAAGAATGAAAGCAAGAGTGAGACCCCAGTACTAGAAGGTCTACCCTCCTAATAAAACTTTAAGTGTATCATACAATAATGTTAACTATAAGTACATGGCACCGTTTGGCTTTATTTAACCTTGATCTTGTGTTTTTGTTTGTTTGCTGGTTGGTTGGTTTTTTTGTCTTTTTGAGACAGGGTCTTGCTATGCAGTTCAGGCTGGCCTTCGGCTTGCTTTGTAGCCCAGGCTGGTCTTGAACTTGTAAATGATTCCCCTGTCTCAGCCTCTCAAGTTCTGGGATAATAGGAGTGTACCCCCATACCTAACTTTTAGCCTTAATCTTTACTGGGAACCCCTGCAGTAGACCCCAGTCTCCCCTAAGGTGTTACAGCACATGGCAAAACAAAGAGCAGAGACAAAAGATGGAGCAGTGGAGAGCTGGGTTGATCAGTTGTTCACAGTGAACAAAAGGCTATAAGGCAGCCAGAACCTGATATTTATTGATTACATCTGTCAGGCACAATAGGTGAAGGGTAGTGAGTGTTTCTGGGAATAGTAATGGCAATTATGGTGGACTAGCAAGAAGACCAGAGTGTTTTTGCTAGGATGAGTCGAGACCATGAGA
Source organism: Cavia porcellus (assembly GCF_034190915.1). Classification (NCBI taxonomy): domain Eukaryota; kingdom Metazoa; phylum Chordata; class Mammalia; order Rodentia; family Caviidae; genus Cavia; species Cavia porcellus. The sequence continues at coordinate 20,785,741 of NW_026947506.1, forward strand.
AGACTGTAGTTGCTCAGTGAAAACAATGTACTATTGTTACTACATTACTTTGAAACTCCCTATTGTTCCCAGCAGGTCTTATCCTGCCCTGTGAGCACCACAGCATCTCTAGCTACAGTAGGGCTTCAGCTGTGACTAGAAGAAAGCAGGGAGTCTCTGCATTCCAGTCTGGCTCAAAGAGCATCACATGGACATCTACACTCAATTTATAATCCGTGGTCCCCAGCCAATCTTCAGTTGGATGATGGGGTTTTTTTTGGTGCATTTCCCTTAATTCTTCTTTAATTAACCTAAAATGTTGTTGCCAGTATTTTGTTGAGGAATCACACACACTTGATTGACTTCAGCTGCCAGTGCTATATGGCGAATCTAAAACCAAGACCATTTAAAAATGCAAATATTTATGCAAGTGAGGATATCTGTATACTAATGCATCATGTTTGTTCTTCTTTTAGATAAAATGGCTCTTACAATGCTAATATTGCCCACGATTACCTTACTGTTACCCAAATTTCACTGGATATTCAGAGTTTTTCTTCTCTGAGCATATGGCAAGGCCTTACCCAGCCATCTTGTGGGTAGATGAGTAAATATAGAATGGGGTGGCCAGTTTTTAAACAAGGAACCAAGTAAAGCATTAAAAATTGACTCCTGGGGGTTGGGGATTTAGCTCAGTGGCATAAGCACCTGCCTTGCAAGCGCGTCGTCAGTTCAATCCCTGGTACTGGTTTAAAAAAAAAAATTGACTCCTGAAGAGCTGTTACTATCAGCAGTCTTCCTATTCTTTTGGTCTCAGTGACTCAGATTCTTACCTAGGCAATGCCTTTAGTAATGAGGACATAAGTGTGAAAAGAGGGAAGTTTTCTACCATTGAGGCCAATTTGGTTCTCCTTTCTGCTCTATCAGAGCATTCATCTCCAGGAAGCAGTGAAGTAATTTGTACCAGACCAGTGTTTGGTATTTTTCTTTTTCATGAAAAGCACATAGTGTTAATTCTGTGAAATGTGAGTTAACAGAAAAGTCCTATATATGGAACAAAACCCAGTATTTCTTCCATAGTTAGCAGTGAAATGAGTAATAAGTCATATGGAGTTGTGCTTGGCTCTTGGATGCTGTTTTCTGTGGTTTCCACATATTCATTTCCTTTTAAAACTGACTTGATAATGAAAGAAAGCTTCAAGCATGCTATATGGGAATTTGAATTCAATTTCCTTATTTGGTACAAACCAATTAAAGTAGACAAATGAGAAGAGAGAAAATAAGGCAGAAAATTAACTAAGGTAAGAATAAAATTAGACTCAATATTGTATAGTTAATAGACCAGTAGTAGTGTAAGAATAACAAGAAAGTACTTTAGTTCTAGTTTTTACAATGTTCAAAATATAAAATCAAATAATTTGTTTGGGAGTTGTACAGCTTGTATTGTTGCTGAGTCCAAGATAAAATTTTTCACGTGGATATTTATGAAGAAAATTATTTTAGTAATGTCTACATAGCTTATGTCTTACAATTACACTGATTGTTATAATTTATGAGTGACAAATTTCATAGAGCTTTACATGATAATGGTAAAGCTCAGTCTTCTAAACATAATTCTGAGCCCAAATTAGTGCAGTCTAAGCTACAGTTTGATCCAAGGATGAATTTAGAGTATCCAGTGTTGTAGGATTTTAAGATATAGCAGTTATGGCAAACCTTTTAGAGACCAAGTGCCAAACTGTAACCTAAAATCCACTTGTTAATTACAAAGTGCCTGTACTGCAATTAAGCCTTAATACTGTGATTTTAGTTTAGAAAAAACTTTACACTAACATCTTTTGTCTTAAATGAAAAACATAATATTATGTGTGTCATAGGTTTGCCACCACTTGTATATAGTGTTTTCAGTAAAGATTGGACAATTAAATCCAATAACTCGGAGTTGAGGAATAAGATGTTGGAGTTGTGGCTTTGTTTTAAAATGAACATATTAGAACATGTTTGATTAGTCATTGAAATGGTTGAGTTCAGCAGAAGTGATGATCAAGAAGTGAACCACAAAGCAGTAAAATTCTTGAGGAGGGGGAATGAGACGAATGTCTCTCCCACCCCATTCTTTTGCTGGGCATTGAAACCAGGACTGTGCACATGCTAAACAGCTGTTGTACCACAGAGCTAAACCCAAACCCAAGGAGTACACTTTCACAGCTCCTCTGTAAATGGAGGGATTGGGTAATGTCCAGGGAGACTTTATGTATTTGTCGATGGAAAGACAAGGAGCTTTAATGATGTTTAAATTTGAAAAAAAGGCATGACATTGGTTTCCTGGAGGATAAAATAGCAACACAGGAGGAAAACAGGCAGTGTTGAATTTCCATTTAACAATCAGGTCTTGCTTGTATTTTGAAGTGAAGCCAGTCATCCATGTTAGGTAATTTTCCTGGCAAAGTGATTGGTTGATTGGGGTCCAAGTAGCTAAAACAGATCTCAAATTTTAAACACAAAATTGCAGATAACATTTTTATAAGTGTGGTTATAATGATGGACTAACAAGTCTGAGCTGATAAAGAGAGATATAAAGGTGGGGAAAATTGATTTAGGCTGAACAATGAATTATTTTTGTGGACCAAAAAAATCTCCAAGATCTGAGAAGTCAAAATAGTAGAAATTCCCAAGCTAGTGAACAAGACAAACAAAAGATAGTAGTTAGAGAATTCATCCATTGCTGTTGTCAAAAGCTATCACAGTGATGAGCTCCTCAGTCAAGGTGAGACTGTGGGAGTGGGCTGTTAGGGCAGAGACCAGGAAAGGAAATGGCACAGTTGTAGATACTGAAAAGGTCTATTTTGATGTTCAGCCCAAATGAATGAGAAAAAGAAACACACTGACACATTCTTATGAAACTTTAGAGCACTAAGGTCCAGTAACATACTGTTAAAGACTAGAAAGGAAAACTCAAGCCATTCAAGAGACTTAAATCAAGATGGCATTTAACTTTCGTTGGAACCATTATTTGTTACAGGAAAATGGAGACATCTCTCCAAGATCGTACATATGGCAGTAATTTTCAGTTTAGAATTCTAAACCCAGTCACATTGGTAATCAATAAAGAATTCTGAGTAGGCACAAAGTCTCATTCTACAGAGTAGGGCTGAGCAATTGTAAAGAAGAAATTTGTGATACCTCAGGAGGCATTTGAAAAGTGGCAAAGATAGAAGATAGATAGGACTTTTCAATATTCTGAAAGATTATAATGTGCCAGAGAGGGTTGGCAAACTGAAGAAGATCAAGTTTAGTTTAGAAGGCTTTTGCTTATCCATATTAATTATTTTGTTGCAGATACAATGGCAGAATTTTAATCATGCATATGAACAAGAATTGGGCTTGAAAAAAGTGTTCCTTTTGCATTTACCAAAAGAAAGCCATATAATGCTGAATTACGGTAGTCAGAATGTCTTTGAATCAAAGGATGTGAGAACCTTATTTCACTCCTCCTGGACAGAGCACAACATGCTCCTTTGCCACTCAGCAGAGTGATGAGATAGTAAGACTGCTGTGACCTGGTGAGCTCCAGGACTAATAGTAGAAGAGAAAAACAGGTGATGGGAATCAATCTCTTGCTGTGCTTACAGAAAGTCACTTTTAGTATTATTGGATCTCAAAGGAATAAGGCTTCTTAGGAGATTTTATTTGTAAAGAATTTTGTGAAATGAGTAGGATATAAGTGGAGAGCATTCCAGGAAGAGAGAGAGAGGTTTTTAGAGATCAGTGAATTTTTTTTTCAATGCCTGGAAGATCATGTTGTGAGATCACTCAGCCTTTTAATGAAGTCAGGAAATCTAGAGACAGTTACTGATTGGAATGATCAAATCTGAAGGGTCCACATCTTAGATTTGACCAACTATGGCTTGAAAATATCTGAGAAACAATTGTCTCCGTAGTGGGCATGTAGCAACTTGTTTTTGTCATTGTTGTCTAAATAATATAGTGTAACAATATTTACATTGCCTTAAGTATTATAAATAATCTAGTAATGATTTAAAATATACAGGTGGAGAGTGACAGGTTGTATGCTGATACTGATATTACAGCATTTTATGTAAGGGACTTAAGCATTTGCAGATTTTAGTATCTGCAGAGCTGCTTTCATTGGTCACCTCTGGATACCAAGGGAGCAATATAGTTAAAACCTTGTTGGGCATCATATAGTTACCACAAAGTGGAGCTCAGATGCCAAGCAAGACAGTGTCATTTTAGAATTTTACTCCTATGTTCTGTATCTCTCACTAATTTAGATTGGTTGACTTAAAACTCAACATTTCTCTTTTAGGATAGATATAGCCTCCTCCCCGTTTGACAGTCAGGAGGTTACTACAGTGGTACTGTTACTCTCTTCTGCTGGGTGTTTCAGACCAAGTAAAAGTGATACCAATGTTAATCAAACTTAGCCTCTTATTATATATTAAGGTCAGTTAAAGCTCCTCAGGGGTTATCTTTGGGACTATGAACAGAACCTCTCAACTTCTCTGTCAGTGTCACCTGAAGATAAATCATGGTCTTGCTTGACCACATGGCTTCCCTAGGAAGTGTAGAAAATATTTTTTTTCTTTTTAGTGATTCTTCTGTTGACGCCATGTGCATTGGTTGACACCTGTTCACTTGGGTGTGACAATCTCCCAGATCAGGAGGTTGTAACTTACTAGAGTTGTAGGATCTTCTTGAGGTCTCCTCATACCTTGGGTCCTTGTTGACCTTGGAGGCCCGGCTCCTCTTTTGGCCTAGATATCTTTTTGCTTAGCTTTGGTTTAGTTTTGGTCTGCAAGCCTCAGTTGTTGAACACTCAAGAGGTCAGTTACACCATTAGTGAAGTAGAAGCAGGAGGTTTAACTCTCATAATCTGGTCTGGACACTGAACACTTTAAAATACTAAGTATTGCCAGTGAACTGTCATTTCTTCAACTGTGATTATTTTAACAAAAAAAGCTATCATAAAGTTTTACAGGGAAAATTGGGAATTGAACAAATATACAAGTATTGTGATGTTTTATATCTAAAAGTATATTTAAATTTTTATTTTAGTAGTAAATACTTTATCACAGAGAAGAGCCATAAATTGTTAGATGGATATATGTTTATTTTCTCTCCTTGTTATAAAACCAAGTTTGAACCTTTCTCTTTTTACTCTTTTAACTTACATTTGGAGAAAAATCAACCTTTTAAAAGCTTTTAAATTTGTCCCAAGTTTATAAAATAAAATCTGAGGATGATGTTTTCAGGACAAATGTTAAGCTACTCTGTAATAATTTAAAACGTATTTTACGCATTTGAGATTGCACTTGTGTAATGTTGGAAAAGGATAAAGGGATAAAGAAAAGAAAAAAGAAAGAAAAGAAAGATAGGTTCTTGTCTAAGTCTCATAGTTAGGCTGTGTAAGTTGCCCACCTTATCTTCGGTTCACATTGCATGCATGTGTAGCCCATAGTAAACCAAGATTAATTAGTTTGTCTCTTTTTCCTGGCTAGTCTAAGCATCCCCGCCAGTCTTACACAGATCTGTTGCTCATTCCTAGAATGAGCATCCTTGTTTCTGACACAGAGGACACATAAACATCATCAGATCAGGAAGACATGAAAAAGAGTTGTACAGAACACCTGAACTTTCACTCAAACATTTACCCTAAGGCTTTTTTTGTTTTGTTTTATTTTGTTTTGCCTTATTTTGTTTTGAGAGAGTGTCTTGCTATGTAGTACAGTCTGGGCTTGAACTCAGGTAGTACAAGTTGACCTCAAACCCTTGGCGATCTTCCTGCCTCAGCCTCTCAAGTGCTGGGATTACAGCCACCATGCCTGGCTACCCTAAAGATCTTTATATGTAGGAACTTTTGAGATATGCATGGAACTCAGAGAAGGTTTCAAAACTTTTTGAAATGTTCCTTAATAACTATAAATCACGTATCATTACAACATAGTCGTTAATGTTAATAAGAAATTGTACCATGAGAAATGACTTACAAGACATTTTTCAGCTTTGAGTGTTTGAAGGCCTGTATACTTAGAAAACATGAATAGATTTAATACATTGTGAGGTTAGCAATAATTAGTATCACAGCTATATATATATCTTTCTATATATTTATTAGTTTTTTCCAATTATGACAGAATTTAGATTTTTTTTTAAAACAGGTTTACAAGATGTAACTGCACCCGACAAGAATTAGGGAACGTCTTTAGAGGTTTTATATATTTAGGAAACAGTACTGTGGAGCACAAATAGACTTATTGTCCAAGACTCAAGTGTGTCTCTTTTGTATAACGAACTGCTTGTTTAATCAAAGCCAGTAAACATAGATTATGTTTTAAATGGTAGGACCAACTTAGAGGGAGATGCCAAATTTTGAGTGTTTTATCTATAATGTTTATGTTTTTATTGTATAAAAAGTGTTTGCCCATTATGTCCAGTTTTATTGTATAAATCAACTTATCTTCATTTATAGCATAATCTATCTATCTAAATCAAGTATGCCATAAATCTGAGATGAAAAGTTAAGTTTATAGAGCTAAAACTACATAATTTTAATATATATAAAGTAAGTAATGGGCAAACACTTTTTATACAATAAAAACATAAACATTATACATAAAATGCTTAAAATTTAACATCTCTTTCTAAATTGGTCTTAGGATTTAAAAGTGTTTGCCCATTATTTACTTTGTATATATTAAAATTAGGTAGTGTTATCACTATGAACTTTACATCTTAGACTTAAAACATACTTGATTTAGATATATAGATAATGTTATAAATGAAGACAATAGTTGTTTGTACTTTTCAAATTTAGTGATAATTTACATATTTTTCAGATGGTAATGATGCATTGATAAGCATTTTTCCTTAATTATTTTTTCTTAGAACGATACCGTATTCAGAGTGAACAATTTGAAGATCTTTGGCTCATAATAAATGAGCTTATTCTTCGCCTTCATGAATATTTTGAAAAACAGGGAATCAAAGATTTTTCGTGTTCTTTTTCTGGATCTATGCCCCTTCAGGAATATTTTGAGTTGATTGATCATCATTTTGAGGTATGTATGATTATAACTCACATCATCTAAAATTGTTTTTTGTTGTTGTTTTTTGTTTTGGTACCGGGGAACAAACTCAAGACCGCGTGCTTACCAGGCAGGCACTTGAGCCACTGAGCTAAATCCCCTGCCCCTTTCTAAAATTCTTAAACATGCAAAACAGAGATAGATTGTGTAATAGTGGGAATTGTAATATAGATGTTAGTAGGCCATATGCTTTTAGTTGTTATTCTTATGTGGGTGGTAGATTTGGTGACTTATTTCCTGCTCTCTTGACCAGTTTGTGGTCAGATGTATACATTTACAGAGTGGCTGCCCTGAGCTGAGCATCTGATCTGGCCGTGAAACAGAGCTCATTTAATTCTCCCACATGAGAATTTAAGCCTTGACCCCAGTAACCCAGTGTTAAAACTATTTGAGCTTATAGGCAGTCAGTTAACTAATTCTAGCAGGCCATAAATGGGGTGGGACTTTTTATTCCAAAAGCACACCAGAGCTTTTATATCTCAGTGAGGACTAGTCCACATAAGATATTCTCCACTACCTGCTGTACTGGATGCTTATTGAATGTTGAGGGATTAAGAGCCTAAGTAAATGAGATCTGATGTGACTTTGATGCTCTCAATATTTCTACATTTCTTGTTTGAAAGTGTCTACAGAACATGTGTTAGATGCTCCTATCTTAGTCTTTGTCCTTTGAAGATTAAATTATTATTTGTAAAGAACTGTGTTTTGTGAATGAGTGGACAATGACAGTGATTTTCTGATTTTTTAATTTTAATTTCATTTTTATTAGTACATATTTGTAGTAGATAATGATCACATTTCTCCTGGGAAGTTGGTACATGTACATCACACATCTCGATTCTTTTTTCAACTCCTTCCTTTCTCTTTCCCTTCCTTTTATCTCTTCGTCCACCTTCCATTTGCAAAAGGTCTGTTTCCTATTTGTCTTTTATTTTGCCCTTTATTTATACTTTGGGTTTCTTATATAAGGGAAACCATGCAATATTTAAGCTTGATGTCTGATTTCACTTAACATTAATGGTCTCAAGGTATATTGATTTTCCTACAAATGCCTCAAATTTATTTTTCTTTATAGCAGAGTAGTACTCTATTGTATATAAATGCCACTTTTAAAATTCATTTGGCTGTTGATGGATTAATAAGCTGCTTTCAAGGTTCAGCTGTTATGCTGCTATAAACATGGGTATGTGTGGATGGCCATAATGTGGTTTTTTTAACTCCTTTGGAAAAATACCTAGACAGAGAATAGCTGGATCAAATGGAGTTTCTAGTTTTTGGTTTTAGGAATCTCCATACTGATCTCCATAGTGATTGTACTAGTTTACATTCCTACCAACAGTGCAGAAGGGTTTCCTTTGTCACTCCAGCCTCATGTCCATTTGTTATTATTTGACTTCTTGATGATAGCCTTTTTTTTCTGGAGTAAGATGAACTCTCAGTGTGATTTTAATTTGAATTTGTCTAATGCCAGAGATATTGAGCATTTTCTCATGTATTTATTGGCCACTTTTTCTTCTTATGCTGAGTGTCTTTTCATTTCAGTTGCCTGTTTTTTGATTGGGTCTTTTTGTTTAGTGGGATGAATTCCTAGTATGTTGTACATATTAGTCCTTCATCTGCAGACTAGCTGTCAGATTTCTTTTCCTATGTTGTGGGTTGTCTCTTCACTCTATTGATTGTTTTCTTTGCTGTGTGAAACCTTTTGGTTTGATATGATCTCATGTATTTATTTATTTATTGAGATTATTTCGTATGCAACTAGAATTCTGTTCAGACAGTCCTTGCCTATGCCATATGTCTTTAGTAGTTTTACCTATTTTATCTCCCAGTAGATTGTTTTAACATTTAATTGATTGATCCATTTTGAGTTTAATTTAGTACACTATGAGAGAGGTATGGGTAGAGATTCAATATTCTGCATCTTTCCTCCGGTATTTGTTTTTGGTCCTTTAATTATAATCATTTTTAAAAGTTCTGTTTATTAAAGTCAAGTCACCAGGAATCACTTCCTTCAAGAGTCTGTAAACAGATTTTGCTACATAATACACAAGGGAAATTTTAAAAGAATTTTAAACATGATTCAAGTAAGCATTGGTTCCTCAAGTGACGGCTTTTTAAGGAGTGTAGACATCTTAATTTGTGTGTGTGTGTGTGTGTGTGTGTGTGTGTGTGTGTGTGTGTAGGAAATGGTCATGTAGCATGTCAGGTGACCCTTGAATAGGCTAAGAGTGTTAATTTTCACCTATTGAGACATCTTTAAATACAGCATGGACATAAAGGGAAAATTTCAAGTGTATGTAATCCAATTTTGAATAATTACATCATTATCAATTAAATTGAATTTATTTGGGTTTCTTGTCATCTCTGATGATAGTATTTTTCAGAACAGTGTGTATTTGGCTAAACTACGGCACTAAAACTGACTATTCGGAGGAGTAGATATAGGTATTTTAAGGATTGAGAATCTTTGCATTGCTATAGAACAGTGGTGGTGAACCTGTGCCACAGCCAGCTGGTTTTTAAAACATTTTTATTTAAATTTTATTTAAAGAAATAAAACAATGGGTAGAAACAATACATACGTTCAGAGAAAAAATAAACAGTAAGAAATCACTAGTTGATGTTTACATACTGTCCTTTTACAAATAGTTGTTCAACATACAAAAGTGGAACATATAAAGTGAGAATTCAAACAGCGAGACTACAAAAGTTCTGTTCAGCTATCCAACAAAAACTTAGTAATATGGTTGTCCATCCTATACACTTAAACATACATGCAGTTATCCATATCTTCATTTATGTTGAGATTAAACAAACTAAAGCAGGCTAAAGTCATTCTGAACAAAGAATAATAGTATTGCTGGAGTTCACATCATGACTCTCCGGGATCAGCACTGGGTACTGTAGTGTCTTTTTTTAAAAAATTTTATTTAAAGAAAGACTAATCAAAACAGAAAACAGGTAGAAATAATATATACTTTCAAAGAAAAAAATAAACAGTAAGAAATCACAAGTTGATGATTATAGTTTGTCCTCTTATAAATAGTTATTCAAGATACTAAATTGAAGCATATAAAGTGGGGATTCAAACAGTGAGATTACAACCATTTCTGTTCAACTATCCAACAAAACTTAGAAATATGGTTATCAATCCTATACACTTAAACATACATGCAGTTATCTATATCTTCTATTATGTTGAGATTGAATAAACCCAAGGCGGCTAATATCACCCTGAACAAAGAATAATACTATCGCTAGGTTTCACATTATAAGACTCTAGGATCAGCATTGGGTACTTTAGTGTCTCTTTCTCTTCAGAGTATCTGTTCATTTCATCATGTGTCATAAGATCAGTTCTCATAAACTGTTCATAGATTCTACACATGCTTGAGTCTTAACATGTATTTCTAGCCTTTCTATATTAGAAGGAGAAACAAAACAAAGCAAGACAAAACATATTCCTATAAACACATGAAACAAAAAAGACATATAAGACCATTGTACAAGGAGTTCTATTATAGTTCCTGTGTTGTCTCTTGTTATTTTCAATAGAATTGGCTATATCATCAGACATAGTATAATTGAATATATCAGTACATAACAGTATTAATAAAAATACAACTTTGTATATAGTATAAAACTTCAAAAGCAGGCAGTTATCAAACCAGAATGTGTATTGTAGAGTCTTGTCATCTTCAGTGTAGTTGCCTATACTCTCAGACTTGATATTATCAATCATATCAGTTTTGAATAAAATCTGTCAGTACCAAACAGCAATCAAACAAACCAGATTTAACTAAGATCAGTCATGATAAAATGGTATAAGTCATACAGGGTTCCAGATTAAGTTAATAGGAAATTAAAGATGATTACTGTGCTATATCCTGTTGTTTTTGGGATAGCTGTCTGCCCTCAAATCTAATGCAAGTAGACAAACTGGGACAGAATAAAATCTATCTAAGCAGAGTGGTACGAGTAATGTGGGTTTTAAATCCTGATACACTATTAACAATATCTTCTGCCATCTTCTTTAAGACTATTTTCCCTTTCACTTTTCCAGGGTACACTGCATTTTTGGGTCTGACCAAGACTCTTGGTTTTAAATTGGGGGGTCCCGGGGGTGGGCAACCTGCTATTTACCTAAGTGGTTCTGAACCTTCTCTTTCCTTGACTTGATCTCTAATTGTATTCCTTTACCTATTAAAGCCTGTCTTTCCAACCTGTCCACAAATACTGGTCTAGTTGCCCCTATTAGTCTCTGGTTCTCTGTCACATAAAGCATTGTTTTCTCATATTTGATTTTCAGTCCATGTACTCTTTCTCATTTTAGTTATATTTCCTATAAATAGCATCTCGGAGGACCCTGCCTCTTGATCTACTCCATGTGTGGTTCTTTTTTTTAAATTTAGTGTATCAAGGCCATCTATATTAGAAATAACTAACCTTCTCTGCCTCATTTCTATTATGCTCTTTTTTTGACATCAGTTGTCTGCTTATCTTTTTCATTCTGTTTTCTGCTCCATTCATTGAGGCCACTCTGCCACTGTTCCTGGAATCCTAGTACTTTTCTCTCTCTCTAGAATGCCCTGCAGTATTCTCTGTAGGGTTGGATTGGTGTTTGTGAATTTCCAAAGTTCCTCTTTGTCTTAGAAGCATCTTGTTTCTCCATTAATTTCTAGAGACAGTTTTTTAGGGTATATCAATCTGGGCTGGAGGTTATTTTCTTTGAGGGTTTGAAATATTTCGCTCCAGCTCTTCTTGACTTGATGGTGTGTGTCGAGAAGTCTGCCATTATTCTGATGGGCCTTCCTTTATAGGTTATCTGTTTCTTGTCTCTAACAGCTTTTAATATTCTGTTCTTATATTGAATTTCTGGGATCTTGATTATTATATGCCTGGATGTATTTCTGTTTTGGTTGTAGGTGGCTGGAGTTCTGTATGCCTCATACATCAGAATATGATTTCCTTTTCCTATGTTTGGGAAGTTTTCCTTAATTATTTCTGTGAATAGCCTTTATAGTCCCTTTGTAGCCTTGCTTCTCCATTCACACTCTTTATTCTCAAGTTATAAATCCTCTTGTCATCTTCTAACGTTCGTATTGTTATTGCTTGCTTCCTTGTTATTTTTAAAAAGTTTTTGCTTTCATAATCTCACATTGCAAAACTGTCCTCTAGTTTGGATAATCTATCTTTAGTTTCTTTCAAGCAGATTTGCCAGATATCCATATAGTTTTTAATTTCCTGGTAATCTCTTTGAATCTGCTTCATGTATTCTATATTTTCTTTATATTCTTCATCAAATGGTTCTCTCTTTTGTTTGAGTTCCTCCCTTCTTCCATTTGTGTCTTCTTGAGGGGTGCTTAGCATCTTTTATTAATCTTCTTACATCTTGGTTTACTTGGCTAAATATTTCACTTTCGAACTCGTCCATGAGTTCCTGAAGATATCTGTTTATGTCCATTGGTGCCATGTCTGATATTGCATGTTTGCTGTTCTCATTCTCCTTTGTATTTACCTGTCCTGTGTCAATGTTCTCAGGCTTGGAACCTGGGGGCTTTTTGTTGTTGCTTCCTCTTCCCATCTTTTTTGTTTCTTCCAGGAAGGCCCCGGTTTCTTTCTTTGTTGGTTACAATTCTTCTGAAGCACGCTGGTTAGGTGACTCTTCCCACTGCAGTGTGCTAGTGAGTTGCAAACAGGGGCAGCTTATGTTGGCCCCTCCCCTCTCGGTCAGTCAAACTTCTGAGGCTTCACTGCGTTAGTGTGCATCACTGCCGTAGGGAATTGATTTTGTATAACCTGTTGGGGCTCAGCCAGCTCACGTGACCCAGGCCTACCTCACTCCACCAATCCTGTTTGGGAGGAGAACAACTGACTGAAGTCACTGCTGCCCCTTGTACTTGCCAGTCCTGCCTGGTCCCAAAATGCCTTCTGCGGTTGCCTCCCTTTCTGTGGAATGGCTCCACTCTCATCCCTCATCACAGGTCAATGCAGGCTCCCTGCCAGTTCAAGTCTCCATTGGCTGTTCCACCCGACTTCAGTGCGACTGCGCCTCCAGTGAATGGAAGCAGCAGGACCTCGCATGGCTTGGCAAGTCGACTCCCCACTGCGGCTGGAGCACTAAACCTTTAGCTATTCCAATAATAGCACTGGGACTGTATGTTTGATTGGTTCTTCTCACCTTAGTTTCTTCTTGGGACGAGAGAATTCGTCTCCTTCTGTTCAGGGCTCCCCACCCTGTATTATGTTGAATTCTAAGTATCTCAGGGAGCCTCTGTAGCCAGCTGTTATCTATCTGCCAACTTTGCTCCACCTCCAAGACTCTGCAAGCTGTTTTTCATTGAAAGTTCTATGAGGTTTTCCATCTCTGCTCTAGGATGTATTTTAAGAAGTTGTTGGTTTACTTTGCCAAACTGGGGTGCAGTGATTTATGAAAGAGAGCTCGTAGAAAGACTATCAACATTATATATTTGTAATAATTAAAATAGAGAATATTATATCCTGGGAACCAGTAAGTTTGGCACACAGGTTTTCTTTTTTTATATGCTGTGTAGAAACTCCTTGATTTTCCACTTCAGCGTTCTTCCTTTCTAAGGAAAAGCTTGGGGAATTGGTAAACTACAGATGCTTTCACTGATTATACACACAGATGAAGGTGAGCATAATTATAGTCCCTTTCCTGTGTTCTCACAGTTTTCAACAGACATTTAGAATATTGTATTGTACGGTGATTCAAAACATTCAGAATAAATTAAATTATGTAACTTACTTGATAGGAATTTAAGCATTTCAAAATCATAACGAAATAAACTTATTTTATACATAATGTAGATAAGAGTAGAATCTAACTTTATAGACACTTTCTAATTATAAGCTACCTGTAGTGTCATTACATACAAAGTTAGATAAAGTAAATGTAAACTACTTTGTGGAAGCTTTTGAAGGTGAGAGTCTAAAGCACAATGCATTTTTCAAGTAGATGCTAAGTTAGCCTAAAACATTTCATGCTGTTTGTCTGAAATTCTTTCATCAAATACTCTACTCACATCAACAATATTTGTGATTTTCCAGAAAAAAAAATGTCTCCAAAATAAAGCACCATTCCATATTCAGTACACTTAAATATATCATTCTCATTGGAAGTACTATTAGCACAGTCTTTGCAACTGGCCCAAATTGTATATTTAAGAAGTTTTTATCAATTGCTTGTGATGTTCATTATGTTTAATTCTTTTGCCAAAATGTTTTTTTATGAAGATAGCATTTCTACAAAAATCATCAATGAGAACAGCCCATATTCCTTCTTCATATTTAGACATGTTATATGTAACCAATGCACTGAATTCTAAGAGATTTTAAGTATTTGGTATTCATCTTTTGTGGCATTGCAACGAAATTTAATTATCTTCCAGTAAGTACTAAGTTCTGGGAGGCAGTGGCCATATCTAGCTCTAATCCTTTTTGTTCTGGATTCTTTGCAAAGTCAAACTGGTAAAAACATCCTTAAATCATTCTTGTTCTTAGAATTCTGGTTGCATCTTTGGTATTTGAGCCTTTAGCTTTTCTCTGCTGGCTCATCCTAGATCTGTCACGCTGTCCACAAACTCCTGTTTGGAGGACTCACATAGTGTTGCCCTCTGAAATTCGTGCAGTGATCCCAGCACTAATGCTGGCTTGGTCGAGTCCAGGTCATCACAGAACTATTGTATGCCATCCATTCTAGTTTTATTTTCAGCTTGAGGATGTTTGTATCTGTTGTATAGCTGTTCAAACATCTTCCCATTCAATGATCCTTTTATACTCTCTTGTATATAAAGTTCAGGATTTTGGAAAATATTATTTGTTGCAGTATCTAACTTGCAGTCATTTTGAGAAAGACAACTTGCTACAATTTTTTTTAGTAGATTCTTTAAAGCTCATAAACTGCTATACTTCATCCTTCTGCAGTGATTTCAGTTTGTCTATGCTGGTGTCCTCCAGGCCTCTTGCTTTTCTCGCAGGGTGGCTGCTGCATCTCATGTGCAGTGTGGGTGCAACCCCTGCTCCAGAGCCCCAGATCTGTTGGGAGTTGTAAGGAGGTGGCCTGGGCCTGGGGAGGACCATGAACTGTGGTAGAAAGACAGGACTGGGACCATTATGATTTTAAACTTGGTATCACAAAGTCCCAAGTATCCCTTCATGCAAGTGAGATATGAAGATTTTTTGTTTTACACATTTCTCTAGTTCTTAGTACCCTAAACAGTTTCTGGCTATGAGATTGAGACATACTCATTGAAACTGTGACATGGGAAGACATTTCCATCATTACTGCGTGATTACACATTCAGTGGACTGAAAAACCTGGGTGATACCTGAGGATTGAGATTGTCTTGTTAATTTTTTGTGTGTTTCATGAATCAGGAAGTAAAATAAGATAGCAATAAATTATTGACTGAGAGAGTGAGATACTGATAATTAGGCTATTTGTAAAATTTTAGTTATTAAAAATTCATTTTATTATCCAAATTTTTGTAATAATGGCTTTTCCCTCTAGAGAATATGCTTAGTGCTTCTAAAATTGGAATTAAAACTTAAAATTCTGAATTTTATATCATATATAGTTCTTATGTATCTGGAGAACATATTAAGTTGAAACGATAAGAATTTGGTTTGATAACAGAATTGTAAACTAATTTTTAATTTCTGAACAGTTTGAATAACATTTTCTGAACTAGTTTATTAGTTTCATAAAGTTGAATTGGTAGTTAGAATAATTTGATCTCGTGGTTGTGCCTTCTACTCTATGGTTACAATAGTTTCTTTTTTTAAAAAATTAATTAAGTGATGGTGCTGTTGATGGAACCAGTCTCGTGTATACTGGGCTAGAACTATACCAGGGAGCTACACTCCAGCCCTATTATTAATGTTGACTTTTAATGAAATGAGCTACATTAAAGAATATTGCCTGATTCTCATTCTTTACTAAGTTTCCTCTCATGAGGCAACTTTTAATATTCAGTATCTTGTGTATCTTTTTAGACAAATTCTAATTCTGTGTAGTCATTAAGGTGCTAAAACACACACAGTATCACTTGATACATGATCTGTATGTATTTGCATTGTTTTATTTAATACATCTTTGGAAAGCATTGCCTGTAAACACCAGTCTTGAAGAATAGTCCTCTTTTTAACTAGTTCTAATGGTGGATATTTTATTAGTGATATCAATATAATAAAATAGAACAACTACATGCATTGCTTTTTGCAAGCATATCTCAAGGATAAATTCCCAGAAGTTAGATTGTTAGATCATAGGCTATACGTAATTGTGTTAACTTCATTTAAAATTTTGCCAGTTTTTCTATTTGATTTTTACTCTTTTTGTGGATTCCATTGTGTTGTGGTTTTTTTAATATTGATTTCTAGATGTTGTCTAGATATTATGGATATAACCTAGTGTCCTTCTTGTAGTTTTCTGCATATCTTAGCATTTTTTCATTTTTAAACTGTAAAATTTAAAAATTTTAGTAATTTATCAAGCATATGTGTATGTGTGCATGTTTGTCTTTTATCTTTTTGATTTGTATATTGAGATTATAAAAGGGAAGTTTAATTTATCTAGGGCTTTGTTGTATCTAGATTTTTGTTACCTATGCATTTAATTTGCTGTGAAGAATGTGGAGAAATTGCTATTTTTTCACCATATAGTCATTTATTATAAAACACCTGTCAAATGTCCGCAGTCTTTCTCCTATTGAAATTGGGTCACCTGGGGGCTGGGGATTTAGCTCAGCGGCATAAGCGCCTGCCTTGCAAGCAGGCAGTCGTGAGTTCGATCCCTGGTACTGATAAGAAGGAAAAAGACAAAAAATAAATAAATTGGGTCACCTTTACTAAATTGCCATTTGATCTATTCTACTGTATTATTTATATGTTTGTGTGCCAAATATTAAAATTTAAAAAATTTAATTTTTATATCTTTGTAAAATATTTGAAATTTTTAATTGCTCTCTCACACTTTTCTTGACATTGCATGTAATATAGGCCCTATTTTCCTATATTGAACACATTTTCTTGTATCTATTTAACATCAATTCAAGACACTCTTTCTTACAGCTGCGGATAAATGGCGAAAAACTAGAAGAGCTGTTGTCTGAAAGAGCTGTACAATTCCGAGCCATCCAACGTCGGCTATTGACGAGGTTCAAAGATAAAACACCTGCCCCGCTCCAACATCTGGACACTTTGCTGGATGGCACTTACAAGCAGGTTAGTACAATACCAGTTGCAGTTTTCTGTTACTGGATATAATTGTTTTCTCATCGTAGAGTCATGTACCAGAACGCCAAAATAAGACACTTCTTGTCTGTGCATGACAATTAGGATAATTATTCTATAATCTTGCCACAGTTCTCTAATTTGCCAGTCACTGGCTTACACTTATTATGTCACTTGATATTGGAGATGGAATTCCTAAGCAGCATCATTCAAAGATTTCTAATTTAAAACTTTTTTTCTTCCTCTCTTTCCTTTTCTTTTTCACCTTCCACCCAACGTTTATCATTTGTCTGGCTACTTGGAGCTGGCTCCCACTCTTAGAGCATTTATGCTATCAAAAGATACTAAAAAGTATCATCCCTGGAATGATACATTTGGAATAAGAAAAAATTTTAATATCGTAAGTTAGGCCTCAGTTCTCTTGTAGTGAAGTTTTCACATGGCCATAATGAAAACTTGGAGTACATCTTGTATTTTTGTATTTGTTTCTGCATGGTACCACTATTTTGTCTTAAAGTTGGTGTTGGTAGGATGAATGTTTGATTTTTTTAAATATCATTTTTTATTGTGGTAAGTGGATGTTCCTATAACAAGTCAGTAGAAACAGGCCATGTATCCTTTACCCACTCTCCTCCAATGATATTTGCAAACTATAGTATAATCTGGAAACCCACAGATCTTGTTCAGATTTGCTTGTACTCATTGGCATGAATGTGTATGTTAAACTTAATCCAGGATTTTGTATTTGGGTTCCTGTATCTACCACACTCTATATTCCAGGTGTGGAGGCTCCTGTTCCTCCACATCATCAATCCCATATTCTCCCTCTCCTCTCGCCTACTGTGTTCTGTGGATTTTAGAGCAAATCAGAGTTTTCCTAGAGTAGTGATTTTAGAGGTGAGTGCTCTAACTACATCCTGCTAAGTGCTTATATTCTAATTAAACTTGAATATAGAAGTTTTAGTTTAGAAAAACCAACTCATACACTAACATCTTTTGTCTTAAAAGAAAAACATGCATGCCATAGGTTTGCCACCACTGTTCTAGGGGAAGAAAAGATAACTTACATATTTTAGCAATAGATATTATATATATTTCCTTCTTGAAAGTTTTACATTTCTGAATATTAGTAGCAATTTGAGCAACAAATGTCTGACAGCCATAGAATACTGGAAAGAACATTGACTGGCAAGTCAAAGACCTCAGTTGTTACTTGCTAGCCATTTGGCTTTGGGCAGTGTCCTTACCCTCTCAGAATTTCCATTTTCTGTAAAATGGGTTAGTACCATGCAGTGCAAAGATCATACTCCATAATATATGTGGAAATAAATGCTTTGTAAATTGTTCTACAAATACAGATTTTCAGTTATGTTTCCTAAGTCAGGAGGCACTAATGCCCTTTCTGTTCAACAACACTTTTCCCTGTTTTGCACACTTTTTGTTTTTGTTTGCTTTGCCATTCCTTCCTTTTCTTTCTTTCTCTCTTTTTTTGTTGATTACTTGTTCATCTCACCTACTTCTTCAGTCTCTTGCCATACTTATCATTCTTGCAGCTGAGCACGCACTCAGCCTTAAAAGAAAACTGTCTCACTAAATAGGCACAGAGGTGCTGGGGTATTAAAGAGTCAGTAATAGAACTTAATGTAATGTTTTCTAAATTTTCTAGACAGCAGACTTTCTTTATTTTATATTTAAAATATTGGGTTGTTTAAAAATTTTTTTCTACTTAGCTTCAGGGTTAGAATTTTCCATGATTTGTAACATTATAGACAAGATGATACAAACTGTAGATATTTCAGTTGTCTATTTTAACCCCCTTTCTTTCTAGATTAACAAAATGAATTATCCAGATTTTGAAGGAACAATAATATATACTATAAGGAATTTGATGCAATTTTAATATAGCTTACCATTGAATTTTACTACATATTTTCATGTTAAATTATAGTGAGATATTGATTGTTCAGTTAATTTCTTGATCATAGTATTCTACTTTGATTCTTTTAAATCAAATTTTAATGACATGGTTCACATGCATACAATCCTCCCCAATCATAGTGTTGTATGTAATGTGAAATTTCCCATCTTGTTTCCTTATCATGTGCTCAGAAATGTAGTAATTCATACTGTTTGCATCTTTCTGTACATTTTCTATTTTTAAAAAGTATTTGGAAATTCAGTATTGTCTTCTGAGGCTAAACCCTTTCCATATTAATTCAGATCCACTTCTCTGTTTATAATGGGTCCATGGTATTCTATAGTATGAACATTCTGAAGTGTGGAAAAACTACAGTTTATGAAAGGAAAATTGTAGTAGCAGTTTTAATGTTGAATCCTTTCAGACAGCTCCACTGTCCACAGACTGGTGTGATACTCACCTCATTATCACATGCCTGCTTTGTTGTGTGTCTTTGTTCTCTGCCTGGGTAGGAGCATGATCTGCTTGGTGGGTTAGTTGAGTCTAGGGAATAACAGCCACGCTGCAGCACCATCTTACTCTCCATGGCACAACCCAGTGGGTAAGTGTTACTAGGCTTTTAAAACATTTCCCTGATTAAACAGTTTAAAATTAGATCTGCCACCTGTTTGAAGTCCTTTTTGATGCAAAGAAAGCTTTCAGTTTTTGTCAGTCCTCATGTTGACCTCAGTGCCACTGTATTCTATCAGGAGCACAGAGGCACTTTAAGCTTGCAGTAGATTTCTAGTCTGTCCTACTCGTCACAATGCATGTAGAAGATGCTGTCATGTCCCCACTTAAGGAAACCATGAGAATTTACTTAATGGAAGCAGAAAAAGTATCTTTATATAACTAGAGAGAGTAAAGTCTCCAAAATCAGAGACTTAATCTATTTTTACCACTGGATTCTTAAAATGATACATGTATTGACTCATAGTACGTGCTTAATAAGTATTTGTTATGTGAATAGTACTCTGTTGTCACTAATAAAGATAATTTCATAAAAATGCATGCTTTTGATAAAGGCACCACTACAAACAACAAAGCAGCAGAGAATTCTTTCAGTCTAGTCTAATGGTTTATTCTAAAATGCTTAAAAGTCATTAAGAAATGGAAAATCTTAATTCTTCCTAAATAAAATAATTGGGAGGACTCAGGCAAACTGACATAGCCAAGATGATTTTATAGATGAAAGTTCTTGGCTGAAAAAATCTCTTGTGTTCCTTTTGATGATTGTGTGTGCTAAGAGCCAGTCAATTATCAGTTGAAATGCAGAAAGGACGTTGTTGAGGTTGAAGCTCATGGTATTCTAAGCGGCTTAAACTAGCATGGTAAACTAATTGGGCTTTTTCTATATAAATACTTGTCCAGAACACAAAAATTTTTGATTCTCTTTATTTGTTGTTTGCAAAATTGTTGAACTCTTCTGTACAGATTAAAAATTTTCTTTCATGAAACATAACCTTTGCACAACTAGGATGGGGTGCGGAAATGTACAATTGAAGGCAGTTTAGACATTTTGTACAAGTTAAATGGTCCAGAAAGTGCTATGAATTCCAATAAAGTCATTTATAAAACCTGAAAGTGAAGCCCAAGGCCCTTTGTATGTAATTGATTAAACCAGACTGAGTTGGATAAAATGTAAGATATTTGGTACAGGTTAGTACTCATTTGTGTGACAGAGTTAGTGCTGATACACTCCCAGGTTCAGAGGAACAAGTTTAGCTTACTGTCTCTCCATTCTACCAGCCGCTGTTGCTATTTAGGCACTGAAGTTTCAGTTATTAGGTACAAAAGTAGATAAGGTCAGAGTCGGTGTATGAGAACTGTGCCCTGGTTATTTAGAAGTAACTCTGCTCTAACACAATAATCCAGTAAAGTGGGCCTTGAATCCTTGTATGAATTGGGGCTTAGGTATCTTTAATTTTGACTTAGCAAGTGCCAGTGAGTGACAGTAATTGCTGTTTTTATTCTTTTCCTTTCCTTTTCTTTATTTTTCCTTTTCTTTATTTGGTGCCAGGAATTAAGCTCATGATCTTGTACTTGCCAGGCAGGTACTATGTCGCTGAGCGATTACCCCAACCTGTTTGTTTGTTTCTTGAGACAGATCTTACTATGTAGTTCAGGCTCGCCTGGGATTCATTACATAGTCCAGCCTGGCCTGAAACTCATGATGATTCTTCTTGCCTCGGCCTCCCATGTACTGGGATTGCAAGTATGTACCACCATGCCTGGCAAAGCAATTGCATCTAAAGTAGCAGTAAGATACCCACCATTATTTCCTTTAAATGCTGTCTAATAAATGCTTTAGCATCTGAGGTAGCATAATTAATGAATCATAATATAATGATTAAAAACTCCATTTAGAGTCAGCTTGTTTTTGTTCTTATTCTGCTACTTTGTTCCTTGCTAGCTGTCAAAGTTACTTAACAGATAAGAATAAAACTCTTCCTAAGCCTTAGTTTCTACACCTGTAAAATAATGATACTAATGGTTTCTCCTGCGTGGAGTTGTTGCCAAGATGCAAATGTATTAACAAATAAATTGCTTAGAATAGTGTTTGGCACATGATAATTGCTCAACAAATGTTAATTATAATTCTGGGGAATATTCTTCATCTTTGTTTGCTAATAAGTTATGCAACCTCAAAGTATTAATTGATCAGATGAAGAGGGTTGTAATACAGTTTCTCTGAACCTCTGCTGCCTGTTGGCCTCAGGAATGTAGATTTAGCTAAGAATAAGGAAGATCCTGTGTTCTCAGGGACAACCCCCAGACTCCCCACGGCCTGCCTGCCTCATCAGTCATCTGACATAGATAGCAACAAGAGGGAAGAGACATGAAGGTCTTGAGCTCAAATGGACATCTCTGCAACTCGGATGTGTTTCTAAAAAAATGATTCCCTCAAAAAATAGTGTGCATGTGTACACACACACACACACACACCAACACATACACACCCATTGCCTTGCAGAAAAATTATACCATGTTATAGTTCCACTAGTTTATGAAAATGTCTGGTTTTCTATGTATAACTACTTATTTTGATTTTTACTCTTTTTTATTAAAATAGTAATGTGATTATTCTTTTCTACTTCTTTCTGTGTTTACCAGTGTGGCTGAACAGTTTTCAAATGTTAGTTGCTCATTGTATTTCTCTTAGTGATTTACATTTCATTTTATCAAGTTGTACATATTTTTCTTATTGTTATCTTACATTTGTCATTCATAAATATGCTTGAGGCGTATTAATCTCTTGTATAATCTTTCATATAAAAATTTTACCCGTATTCGTTACTTTTTGTTTCATTTTTGATATGTATAAAGTCTTTTTTTATATGTAGAATCTGTAAAGTATTTACATAGTAAAATCTATCCATCTTTGCCCTTTAGGTTTCTCTGCCTAGAATATTCTTCTCTATGCCAAGAGTACATGAAGAGCAGCTTATAAATTTATTCCAACATTTGTATGCTTTTATTCTTTATGTACACCTTTAAAAACCACCTGGAATTCATTGTACAATTTAGTGAGAATCTAATGTCCATGCCAGAAATGGTGAATTAAGTTGTCTCAGTGTTTGCTTGTTATACAATCTGTTCTCCTACTGAGCTAAAATGCCTTCTGTATCATTTAACAGTTTTGTTGTAGAGAAAACTAGCCCAACCTTAGTGCCTTGGGCAACAACAGTATGTTTTACTATTCATGAGTTGGGATCAGCTGCAAGCCTGTGGATCTGGGCTGTGCCTGTTTGATCTGGTGGCATGTCTGGTGGCTCAACTGGGGATTAGGTGATCATTTACAGACTTGGTAGCTGGCGATGATCAGTTGGCATGATTGGGCCCCAGGTCATTGATGGCCCAGAGGCTGGCATTGGCTGACTCATTTACAGCTCAGGACGCAGTGCCAAAAGCACTTCACAGCCTCTGCCTGTGTTCTGCTTCTGATGTTCTGTTGGTTTGGACAGTTCAGATCACGGGGTGGAGAAACAGGCACTGCCTGGTGTTGGAGGAGCAGAAAATGTGGTCCCTTCTACACTGCACTCTCCTTTTAACATATGCTAAATTACGAAGTGTTTTAAACAAAAACTTTTTCAAACTTTCCTAACTTAGATTTTCGAAGCTTAGATTTTCTGTACTTACAGATGTCTTTTCATGTATACTTTTTACTTTAAACCTGTTTGTTTTATTTTTTTAATTTTAAAAATTTTCTTGTAGCCCTGTTGATCAAACCCTCCAGGGTCTCATGTATGCCGAACAAGTACTGTGTCACTGGGCTACACCGCCTGCCATCCAAAACTGTATTTTGTTGTCATCAGTCTTAATCATTCACAGTGGTTGTGGTTCTTAGATGCTGAAGGTAATTTATTTTGAAATCAATTTGGTTTTTCAAGAGTTGTTTGACATGGGACAGTGCCAGTGCTGTTTTCTAGCAAAGCTGCCTGCATGCGTGTAGTAACATGTTTCATTTGAGGAAGGCTTTTGTTACTTTACAAGGATGTAGGGCCTTTCCTTACTCCGTCCAGAGCTAGGTCACAGGAAAGTGATCTGAACAAAGTTCTTCATATGATAGAAGTAAGGGGGGGGGGCACTGTATTTTTTTATTTTGCAATGTATGTCTCAAATAATGTTGCAGGTCCTGGCCTAATTTCTGCGAGTAGAATACAATGAATATGAGTTCAGAGACAGTATGGGTTTGAACTAGAGAGCCTTTGTTACACCACTAACCCCACAATCATCTGCTAGTATCCACGAACATGCGGAAAGCGGCTGTTGTGGGCATCACTGACAACTTCTCTGGCATCTCTGGTCTTCTTTCTATAACAGGCACCTGTTCCCTGGCAGTGAACAGCTGTGCATAAAGGGGCAGTCTATTTAGAATATGTCCTGTGGTCAGCTTTGTGTAGCCTGTTAGCTTCCATCAGGTGAGTCACTGGCATCAAAATGTTTATCTGTCGTTAAAAGCTTTGATGCACAAGGGTGTCAGCCATCTTTCCCCCCCGTTCTCACTGTGTCATTCTCTTTATCTTGTGTAGGAACCTCCATACCCTTACCCTAGTCTGCCTTTCGCTAGCATTTCTTTTCTACATATTGAGTACCACTGCATCACACCCCTGGGAAAATCTCGCATTATTTTTAGACCTTATTTTTGCGGTTAGCATTCTTCTTCTGTTATGCAGAGCCCTTGAATCTTTCAGCTCAAGTGATTTTCCTGTCTCAGTATCCTGAGGAGCTGGGACCACACGCCCATACCACTGTGCCAGGCTCCTCATGCTTGTTATGTGCAAGTTCTGTCCTCTGGTGAGTAAAGATTTTCTAGGTGCTGACCATGATTTCAGTTCTAGAATTTGGGGAAAATTTTTTCCTTTTTGAAGAATTTTACCTTCACGTACAGCTTTAGAGGCATAATATTACAATTTTTAAAAAGCATATACACTGAGAATTTCTTTTTTCTCTGGTACTTAGAAACTTAAAAGTTTTCATTTTTAAAATTGGAATATCACCTTCTTAATTATCTGAATATATTTTTGGAGACAAATAAGGGAAACGAGGTAAAATTCATGTTGCTTTAGCATCTAATCAGCCTGAAGTAAGCTTCATTAATTACTTTAGTACTTAACAGTCATCATGGAGGATGGCACTTGTCTTACTCACTTTCTCATCACTGAAACAAGTTATATGACATCCACAACTTAAAAGTTTATTTTGGCTCACAGTTACAGTCTAGGACTGGCCAGGGCAGAAAAGGCATGACAGAGAGGCATGGTGGAAGAAAAGTGCTTAATCACAGCGCCAGGAAGCAAAGGGGGAAGAAGTACCCAGCAGGGAAACATGCCTTCCGGTCACACTTCTTCCAGCCTGGCACTCCTAACAGCAAGTCATGATTCAGTCACCTGTCACAAGCTCTGCTTTTGAGTACAAGAGGCCTTTGCAGGACATTCTTGATCTAAGCCAAACATCACTACTGTTCCTGTTTTATGAAGTACTTGAGACAGAGCAGAGTTCAAAAAGTTGCTCCATGTTACACAGATATTAAGCAGTGTATTGCAGAGTCCATGTGTAAACAGACTATGTAACATTTTCACTTTAATCATTGCCAAGTGGGATGGAGACATCCTAGATTTTCTTTAGCAGAAATACGATCAAGTTAAGGAAAAAGGAGATGCATGCAAAGTATTTGTACATCTTCATGCTTTGTAGATGTACACACTCAAGTTCATTCCATTTTCTGCGTCTGTACTAATGAGTAGCAAAATCTCTGGAGAGCTCCCCAAGATCTGATGATGTTAGATCTGCAACTTGGGTATCACAGGAAGAGGGGACTTTTCTAATTTGTTAGATTTATACTGAAGTTCATATTTTTTTGCCATCAATTGCTGTTGCTTATTGCACATGGCAGAATAGCTTTTCCAAAAGCTTTTTAAAAATATATTTTAAAAATTTCACATGCATTTGTTAGTCAAATAAGTCTGATTGCTAAAACAAATTGAAGTAGTAGAAATGAGATTCATCCTTTGGTCTGGCTGGTGTTTTGATACTTTTATGTGCGGTGAGATTTTTTTTTCCCCTACTGAAACACTAACCCTCTGTTTCAGCAGAGAAAAAATGTTTACTGATCTAAAAGTTTGTGTCAGATGACACATGTGTGATGTAATGACGGGTAGTCATTAATGTTCTGGAAAGATAGTTGGCTAATTCTTTTTCCTCCAAGCCAGAGGCTGTATGAGGTATAATTTTAAACAGAGATCCTGTGGTTTGAAGTTTGCTATTTGTTACTTTTTCAATACTTAAAATTTCCTTCCACTCTGTTTATTTGTATGGGATTGATATAAAAATCACTTTAAGTCACGCAGAAATATAAGAACTTTTTGGTCCTGGCTTTTTAAATGAGCATGATTTTGTTGGATAATAGATGGAATATGTGATGAAACCATTCATAGACCCACATCCCTCCTTGACATTGTCAAATGAAAGCAGTGTGCTGTTGGACCAAAAACAAGCCCTCCAGGACGTGATACTTTTGCTGGATTTGTTTTCTGGATGATTACTTAAGAGCAAAAGAAAATTCTGTCTCTAAAGGTGATAATAAACAGGTAAGAAAAGAGGGCACAGAAATTTGCAACTGCATGTTTGGGGATGAATGGGGGTGGTAAAGATTGATATCATAAGTGAATAAATTACAATTGTTCTATGTTCTTTGTGAAACTAGTTTCTTAGCTTAATATCCAAGAATAGCATTATTCTGCCTGCCCTTCTTTGCCTGGACTGTTTCTCCTCTATGATGCCCCTCTTCCATGCCACCCTCCTTCGAAGCCATGAGATGACATAATGGTGTAAAGTTATAAGTCAACTAATAGTACTAAAATAAGGCTAGCCATTTCCAACTATATTCATATGGATATGGCATATAATCATATTAAAATACCTTACAAAGGAAATTAATTAATATTGTAAGTGAATAAGTTACAATTGTTCTATGTTCTTTGGGAAACTACTTTCTTAGCTTAATATCCAAGAATAGCATTGCAGGGCAAAAAATCTACAAAGCTCTGTTGTTTACTACCATCCAATTTTTCCTCTTTACCACTGACAGCTGTGAAGTCGAAAGCAGAAAGCAGCGTGAGACAAGCAATGATGGCAGCAGCCCTCATTCTGTCCCTTAAAATCGATCCAAGCTACCTGCATTCACACCCAGGGTGGGCCTTCCATTGTCCATGCTCAGAGCTGTACCACACCAATCAGGGGGCTAATTTACTAATCACACACTCTTGATCATAGCATCGTACGTGTAATACCAGCATTACACACCCAAGGCCCAGCCACCTCTGGAAAGCCCCACCTATGACCAAATGAGGCTGTGGGGGGACATCTAAACTTAAGCCATAACAATATATCTGTAGAAGATAAGTGTACAAGGGTTTGGAAGAAATTGAGAATGGTTTGTCTTTGTTTTAGATGACAATTTTTTTTTTTTACTTTCATTAGTATATATTTGCAGTGCATAGTGATGATATTCAGTGTAGGGAATCAGCACTGGTACATAATGTATTTCAAGCTTCCCCTCTCCTTCCATCCCTTTTAGTTTTTCAGCATCAGATTTATCTTACAAAGTTAACATCTTATATATAGATTGAAAACCAGATTAACAGGTCTTAAAGCATATGAAGCCCATGAGAACATTGTATAAAGTCCAGGTACACTTTTAGATACATTGTCTATACTGGATCATGATAATTTTTTTCTTTCTTTTTTACTCTTACCTGTTTTTTATTCATATATCTTAAATTTTTCATATAAATGAAAACCATACTCTATTTAAGCTTGTGTGTCTTATTTTATTTAACATTATGGTCTCAAAATGTATCCATTTTTCTACAGATGACTCAAGTTTATCCTTTATGGCAGAGTACTACTCCATTTTGTATAAATGTTACATTTTCCTTATCCATTCATCTGTGATGGACATAATAAACTGCTTCCAAGATTTAGCTATTATAAATTGTGATGCTGTAAACATGGGTACGCATCCATCATTGTGGTATGATGCCTTTAACTGTTTTTGAAATGTACCAACTCTTTTTGGCAGAGAAATAGCTGAGTCCAATGGAATTTCTAGTTTTAGTTTTTCAAGAAATCTCCATACTAATTTGTTCTATATTGATTTCCATAGTGGTTGTATCAGTTTACACTACCACCAGCAATGAAAAAGGATTCCTTTTTCTACCACATTTCCACTAATTGTTATTGGTTTATTTCTTGATGGTAAGCATTCTTTTTCAAAAATTAATTTTATTGGTACATTTTAGATATACATAATGAACACATTTCATCGTAGGAAATTTGTACCCACACGTAGTATATCATGTTTCGTTTTCCCTCAAACTCCTGTCTTTACTTCAACTCCTACCCACCACCATTTACAAAAACTTAGTTTACATTTTTCCTTCTGTTCTTTTTGTCTGTTCCCTTCCTTCTGAAGTGGGAGAGAATCTCAGTTTTGTTTTAATTTGCATTTCTCAAATGGCCAGTGATGTTGAGTAATTTTTCATGTGTTTATTGACTACCTGTATTTCATCTAGGCAATGTCTGTTCATTTTAGATGCTTATTTTTTGATTGAGTGTTACAATTTGGAAGGGGTATAATTTTTTGAGTTTATAAAATATATTCTAGATATTATTCTTTTGAGGAGTAGCCGGCAAAAAATTTTCTCCCTTCTGTTTATTGTTTCTTTACTCTGTTGAAACTTTTTAATTTGGTGTGGCTCCCAATATTGATTCTTGGTGTTGTGTTTTGTTCATCTGAAAGTCTCTGTCTACGCCAGTGTCTTCCAGAATTTTACCTATTTTGTCTCACAGCAGTTTGTTTCTATTTCAATGTTTACATCTTTGATCCATTTTGATTTTAATTTAGCAGATAGTAAGAGATATCAGTCTAAGTTCAATTTTGGCATACGAAAGCAGTTTTTCCAGAGCCATTTGTCAAAGAAGTATTCTTAAGCAATTTTCTCTAATATACTTCTGATCATAATTTGATCAGAATAAATACAGAAACTTCAGAACCATGTTAATGTGCTTAACTCTAATATACTGTACACTTAAAGTAGTTGAGATAGCAAATTCCATGTGTATTTTAGCATATGCAGTATCAAAAGTAATGAAGTTTTGGGAAGTGGGATGTGGCCATTTTCCCTTTCTTCCCTGATACTTTCTGAGGAAGGGATTCATCTCTCCTCTGTATACTCTGTGAACTCATTTTCCTTAGAGTATGTGGAGATTTGTGTACAAGTTAGCTTCTTCCCACTCACTGAGGAGAAATAAGTTAGATAACCAAATGATATGCTGGAATGAATAATGAATAAATGTAGCTGGTCTTTTGCTCTTTTTGAACCCTGTGTCTCAACCAAACTAGAGAAGTATATAAACTCTTTTAAAAACATTTTATTGGTATATGTTAGCGATACATAACAGTTATAGTCATCTTGGGGAAGCTGACACATATGCATATTGCATCTGAATCATTTTTATTCCATCCTTGCTCGCTTTCCCTCCCTATTTAGCCCAAACCCTCTCCCTATCTTTTACAATTATTTAAATTTTTCTTCATCAGGTACAGCCTAGAATGTAACCTCCGATGTGTGTTTGTTTCAGAGACACCACTAATGTATTCAGTATCTGTAAAATGAAACAGTTGAAAGTACTTTTAAGATTATATTTTACTTAACCCTCCATATTCAGAATATTATCATTTCCATGTGTAATCGAACAAAAAGATTCCTGAAATGCTGTACCTTTCACAGCAAGACTGAGCACAGGCTTATCTCACACTTGCAGTGCCATCTTCAGTGCTGAGCAGCGGTGGTGGCTCATGTCTGCTTTAATGGACAGTCAGACCGATGCACAAAGAACTGTCAGCTGGTAGTCTCTCAATGCAATGTGTCTCTTCTTAAATTTTCTCTCCACTTTAATCCTTTTTAATTCCTGTTTGTGAGCAGAGTGACACCAATAATGATTCTCATGCACTGGGTGTGAGCAGCGGACTGCAGGGAGGAGCCTTGAGGTGATCAGGGAACCACCAGGAATGTTTGCTCATGTAAACCACACATCAGGTATTATTTTTAAATTACATCACATTTGGTGTCAGCCCATGAGACTCATCCCAGCTCCCTCTGTTTCTGTGACTTTGGACCTCTTGCTTGCCTTCTCAGCACTTCACCTTCTTCACTTTTATATTTGCACCCCTTAGGACCCCAAGTACAATCTAGTACAGTGCTCATCTTCTAATCAGGTTTCCAATGAATATTTATTGCACCTGCATAATGCTTATGGCACAAGACTTGAAATCTTACATTTTCTTGAGTTCAGGATTTCAGAAACCAGTAGGACTGTTGAGGTCATCTAATGGCTGCCCCAGACTGGGGCACAGTTTTTGGCCAGTCAGCATTTGGTGGGTACATTGTGGTGATACTGATGTAAGTGACAGGGCTTTGGGAGACTGAGTTGGTTTCTGACATGATGTGTAAGTGAGAAGTATTATTGTAACATTGAAGTTTTGCTTCCTTGGGTTAGGAGCATAATGCTAATTGACACTAATGGGGGTGGCACAGACATCAAGGGGGAGCAGTGTATTAAAAATCTACTTTTAATAACTATGTGGTATGCTTTACTTCCTGAGGGCATGTGTCCTTTGTATACAGTAAATGCATAGATTTTGATCTGCATGTTTTGCAATCAGTATTTGCGTTTTCTTGGTAGTGTTAGCTTGAATGACTGCCTAGATTGTAAATTTGATATTAACATTTTGTCTTGGTAAGTTTATCACATTGAGAAATTTGATCATCTGTCTGAAATAAAACATTCTTATCCAGAAGTAATCAAGGGGTACCTTCTGCTAAAATTTCATTCTACTTGTTGTTTGATCTTTTTAAAAAATTAGTTCTTTGAAATATACTCAGAGGCAAGATGTTTCTAATATTACAATAAAACTATTAATGGGCCCATTATGAGGAAATGAAAATCTTATCTTTTTGTGTCAGTGATGAGAGAAAAATATAAAAATGACCTCCAATTATCTGTAACTGTATGAGACCTTCTTTCATTTATGTTATCTGTCTTCCTGTTTAATCCCATCTAACACAATTATTCCTTTTGTATCAGTTTTCTGTAAATGGAGTTCTGAATAGTTTGAATTGTGAGTTAATAATTATTACAATCCTTATAATCCTCACAGCTCTCCCCTTCACCTTCCTTCCTTTCCCTGTATTCTCTGTCCAAATAAAGGAACACAGAGCCAGTTTCCTAGAGAGATTATTTTGTAAACTTTCTCAATCATAGTACCAACAAAAAGATGTTCTGTCTTTACAAGAATAAGGATGTACGTTGATGGAATGTATTTTCTTATATATTAATATACAGGTGATGACAGTATAGTGTTGCTTCAAAGTACAAATGGCACCAAGTATACATTGAGGTGATGCATTTTTATTAGGCCTGCATGTATAAAGGAGCAAGGTGGTGGTAGACGAAAGTGATTTAATGTAACTAAAAGAAATATACCTTGGACATTGGACTTTAAATGGGCTTAAAGTGTATTTTCACACTACCCAAGAATCATGAAAGAGTGTTATGTAGTAAGATCAGCAAGTATCCAACTTCACTGGGTTCCTTTTGGTCACCTGTGTTTTTGTTTTTGAGTTTCTTTTTATATGATTTCTAACTCTCTTACAGGATATTAGATTTCAGGGAAATCTGTCTCCTTCTACCCAAAAATTGACTTACTGATTTCTAGATGTAATTTAATATTTTTGTTTGGTGATTCCCCAGTTAGAATGTTGGGCTCAAAGCCATTTCTTATTTCTCTTATGGAAGTGATCATCTACGCAAGATCATCTGTCCTTGCAAGTGGAGGCTGTGACCTCACAGTGCCCCATAGGGCTGATCCTTATGATCATATGTGCAAACCACTTATTTGATACAATAGGTGAGATTAATTTTATGAGTGTATCTATAGTCTTTTTTCTTTCCATTTTTGTCTTCTCCCATTCCAAGACTTCAGGGGATCCTTGTTATTTGTAACATTAACTGGGGCTTCTCATTATGACATTCAAAGATCATTGAAGAATCCCACTCAGCTCTTTCTAATCTGAAGTCCTATTTCAGTCAAGCTAGGCTGTCTCCTTAGAAGAACAAACCAACTGTTCATCAGGGGATGAAAGTATTTGAAAATGTGATACATTTGTGGAGTACTATTCGGTCCTTAATAACGAAGAGATTCTGTCATCTGTGTCTGTAAAACTGAAGAACAATATTAATTTAAACAGAAATAAGCCAAACTGAGAAAGATAAGTGCTGCATATTCCCACTTAGATGTGGAATATAAAACAACTAAACTTATAAAAGCAAAAGTACAGCAGTAGTTAGCAGAATATGAGAGGTTGAAGGCATGAGATGATGATAATTAAAGGCCACAAAGCCCACCTTAGATAAAGAGTTTGATTTTTTCTTACAGTTAAATTATACAGTATGAGAAGAAATATAGCTAACAATTGAGTACTTTAGATTTAAATATCACTGAGAGTAAATTTAAAATGTTCTGATTACAAAATGTATTCAGTAATTTAGATAATGAAGGTGTTAATTCCTTTGATTTAATAATTTCATATAGTATTAAAGAGTCATAACACTTCTGGATCATAATGTGTGTGTGTGTACATATATGAAATTTTAAATAAAAAGGGATTCAACACGATATATATTTTGAACTAAAATTCACTGATTATAAATGTTCTGCCAAAATTTTTTAGTAAATTTGTAGAGTTGGCCAACCATCAGTATAATCCAATTTTAGAACATTACCATTTACTCCAAAGCTAACTTGTACCTATTTATGCTTAATCCATTCACCTACTCCACTTCAAAAATTATCTGTTTTTTGTCTTTAAAGTTGACCTTTTCTGGATGCATCATATAAATAGAATTTTATAGTTTTTAGAGGTCTTTTTACATAACCCTGTGGTTCTGAGGTTCATCTGTGTTGCCACATACATTCGGAGTCTTTTTATTGCCGGATGCTGTTTCATTGTATGATTGTGGCATGTTTTGTTTATTCACTCATCACTTGATAGACTTTTGTTTCCACTTTCTGACCGATACATGGATCCTTCGTGCTACCATGAATGTTCATATACAGATTTCTGTTTTGGGCGTATATTTGTATTTTGTGGTGATGGTTGAGAGTGGAATTACTGAGTCAAATGGTGAAGTTATAGATCAGTCCAGTACTGACCATCTCAGCTTTTTTCTTGCTCCGCCCTTGAGTCTTTCTGTGCCTTCCTTTCCTTTGGGAAGCTCTGCCTTTCCAGAGTACTGTGTTGTCTCTTTCCCAGCTGCCATTTGAGGTTCATGCCTCACGCTGTGCCTGGAACCTGGGCCTCACCTCCCTCAGTCGTCTCTCCATCTCTCTCAGCCAGTTTGCAGCCACTTCAGGCCCATTACTCAGTCTCCTCTGCCTCACTCTGTGGAGACAGCCATGTCTTTTTCAGGAAGCCTGAGACCTTCTGGTGTGTCTCCCCTGTTTTACCCACCGTTCTGGAGTCTGCACTGCCTCCATTCCCAGCTCATCTGCAAATATGAAGTTCCTCATTCTTCCTTAATATCTGCTCTTTCCTTGGCCTTTGAACATTATCCTAGCTTCTGGAGCAATGATTTATTAATCAGTGCCCCTGGCTTTTGTATTTTTCACACTTACATATCCACCCCCAGCCCATCTCAGGGCCTCATGTATGCTAGGCCAATGCTCTACCGCTGAGCTACATCCCCAGCTGTTCTTTGAAAAAACTTTTTTTTCTTTTTAATTTTGAAAGAGATTATTAGTAAGTTGCCTATTTTCCCTGGCTGTCCTAGAACTTGTGACCCTTCTGCCTTAGCCTCTGAGGGGCTGGAATTACAGTTGTATACTACCATACTTAGTTTGTAGATTTTATCTACTCTTTTTAAGGCTAGGGTTGAAAGAACCCTTATGTGAAACCAAGCCTAGCAAGCTCAGAGTGCGCAGCTTTGTTAGCTGCAGGCCTGATGTCGTGCAGCAGATCTCTGGGACTTTTTGCCTTGCTTGCCTGACTGTCACTATTGCACACTGACTCCTTCTCCCTCCCCAGCAGCTGCCATTCTGCTTCCTGCCTCTGTGAGTTTGACTAGGTTGGATTCCTCAGATAAACATAATCACAGGGCCTTTGTCCATGATTGGTTATTTCATTTAGCCTAATGTCTTCAGGGTCTGTCCATGCCATAGCAGATGACATGATTTCCTTCTTTTCTTAAGCCTGAATACTTTTCCACTGTGAGCATATGTATTTTATTTACCCATTCACCTGTCAGTGGGTACTCAGGTTGTTTCCGCCTCATGGCTGTTGTTAATAATGCTGCAATGAATATGGGTACATGAATTTCTGCTCAAGATCCCGTCTTTAGTTCTGTTGGACACACATCCAGAAATGGTGTTACTGAATCATATGGTGGGATGATTTTTAATTTTTGAGGTAGCCGTACTGTTTTTCACAGTGGCCACACAATTTTATGTTCCCAACAGTCTTTTACAGGTTTCCAGTTCCTTCACATCCTAACACTTGTTATTTTGTGATTTCTTTCAAAATGATATAACCAGGTGCGAACTGATATCCTGACAGGTGTGAGGTGAATCTGCATTGTGGTTTTGATTTGCATTTCCTTAAAAATGTATCATGTTGCACACTTTTTCATTTGTATTTCTTCTTTGGATCAATGACTTTTTAGGTCCTTTATCAGTTTCTAAATTCAGTTATTGAGTTGTAGGAGTTACTTATATATTTTGGATATTGGCTTCTTATCAGATGTATGTGTGTAAATATTTTCTCTCCTTAGGCTGCCTCCTCGCTGCATTGCTTGTTTCCTTTGCTGTGCAGAGATGCTTTACTCTGATGTAGCCCTTGTCTTTTTGCTTTTGGTTCCTGTGCCTTTGCTGCCATAGCCAAGAAGTCATTGCCAAAATCAATGTTACAAAGCTTTTCCCCTATATTTTCTTCTAGGACTTTTATATTTTCAGGTTTTATGTTTAAGTAGTCAGTCTGTTTTGAGTTAATTTTTGTATATGTTATAAGGTAAAGATCCAGTTTCTTTCTCTTGCATGTGGTTATCCAGCTTTCCCAATGCTCTTTGTTAAAGAGCATCCTTTCTGCAGTGTAGTGTTGGTACTCTTGCTGAAGATCTTTTGACCACTATGTGTGAATTTATTTCTGGTTTCACTGTTCTAGTTCATTGGTTTTTCCATGTACCATGATGCTTTGATTACTGTAGCTTTGTATTATACTTTGAAGTCAGAAAGTTTAATTCTTCTTTCTCAACATTGTTTCAACTCTTTATGGCACTTTATGATTTCATATGAATTTTTGTTTACTTTTTAAATTTCTACAAAACATTCCATTGGGATTTTAATAGAGATTATATTGAATTTTTAGATTGTTCTGGGTGCTATAAATGTGTAAACAATATCAAGTCTTCCAGTCTGTGAACACAGGATGTCTTTCTATTGATTTGGGTATTTTTTTTAATCTTTCCATTTTTAATGTGATCTCTATTTCTGCCCTTCTCTGAGGCTTTCATAAAAAAAAAAAGCCACTCCTGGAACCATTTCCTTGTTCACCTCGT
Source organism: Cavia porcellus (assembly GCF_034190915.1). Taxonomy (NCBI): domain Eukaryota; kingdom Metazoa; phylum Chordata; class Mammalia; order Rodentia; family Caviidae; genus Cavia; species Cavia porcellus. Next base: position 20,821,219 of record NW_026947506.1, read on the forward strand.
TGGCTGCTCTTACTTCTCCTGCCTCTACGTGTTGTGTTCTCCCTCGTCTGCTGCTTTTCTCCCTGGATGTGCTCTTACTGTCTGTATGATTTCTATAAGACCATGCGGTTCCTTATGGGATGTTTTGATTCTCACTTATGTAAAACCCTAAGTTAGGAGCTATGAGGACAGGGGTGATAAAATTCATCATAAATCGTCAACGATTTTATGTTTTTCAACCAGAGTGATCCCATGCTGTCACACAAAAGTAGATGTTCATACCTTATTGATTGATTTCACATACTGCTGATTAGGTCATGACTCATAGTGTGAGAGGCACAGAGGATAGATAGTCTGAGAACTAAGCCTGTTGTTCCTTCAGAATTATTGCCCATTGAGTATTAATTGTTTTGCCAATGAGGAGTACAGAGAAATGTGCTATTTAATAGCCTTTTTTTTTTTTTTTAAAGAGCAGAATGTATTTATTGAGAGAAAGAAGGTTTCTGTCTGGGAGAGAGATGGAAGGAGTCCCAAGTGGGTTGCCTTTTTCTGTTTTAAAATGTGTTAAAAATGGACTTTTTTCTGTTGGATTTGAGGTTTGTCTTGGTTACATTTCTCTCATTGCTGAGACAAAAAACTGACACCCAAAGTTAAAAGGTGAAAGGTTTATCTAGTTCACAGTCTGTAGAGGTTTCAGTCCATAATTGTTGGGCTCCAAGGCAGGGTAGTACATTGCAGAGAAGCAACAGTTCATGGCAGTGGAAGACAGCAAGCACAATAAAGGGAGGCAAGAGTTTTTGTGTGCCTTGTATTGTATGCAGTCTCCTGGGTTAGGGTGGTGCCAGTCCAAATAGTGGACTGATCCAGCAGTCACCACTGTTAATCCCAGCACCATGCATCCTACCATTGTACACTCTAGATTCATCCATCTCTGAAAAAGTTCTGTGACTGCACGAGGGTTTGGAGAACATCTAGATACAAACCATAACAAGGGTAGTATTTTAGTTTCTTTCTGTTCTGATTTATACTAATCCTGCTGATGCCTAGTTTGCTAGTTTTTAGCAGACTTAGCAAATGGGTTAGAAATTTGTTTTTTTGATATTAATTAATGATAGTGGATGCTGAGCAATGGCCTAGAGTTTTCGTTGCTGTATATGAATTCATTTTAAGGTGTGGGCTTCATTTATGAATCATAAAGGCATGTTGTCCCCCATTGTCTCCATTATCACCGCATAATTCTTATTGTTGTTTTGATTAGTAATATCAGTAGCTAGAAGCTGATATTTTATTCAGTGTATATAAGTTCATGAACTTTGATTCATTTGTTCCATAATTCTGGTCAGTTTTCCTCCATAAAGTTCAGTGTCACCTGATGTGGAGTGGAAGCAAAATTTTGCAGTTAGCTCATTTGCTAACCAAATTGTTTGTGAAAGGAAAGGTTTAGTCAACCGAAATATTTCTGTACTTTTACACATTTTCATATACCCTTGTACTATGTTAGAAAGATCTTCGCCCTTAGAAAATAGACTGAAAACTATTTCCAAAGTTAAACACTGTGTGATACACTGCTATTACTGTAACAATATCCTTTGCTGGTTCTGAATAAGTAAACATCATTTGCTTTAAAAATCCTGGCCAAAGAGAAGGTACGCATTAAGTAGCATTAACAGTATAAAATATGATACTAAATTCAGGTGACACTAGATGAAATGAGTTGTCACAGCTTGGCTGACCATAGGCACCTACATGGTGCTGACCATCTCCCCTCTCAAGTGTTTCTCCTTTTCGTGAAGGCTTCTATAGGATGACAGGAAATCGGGTCTTTTCTCCTGATGCTACTTTTGCTCAGCAAGTCTCCCTTGAAGCTCAGAGGGTTATTTAGAGAAATAATCAGGCTCAAAAATATCTGAATGGCATTTAAGGATCAGGTAAGCTTAGGAGTACTACTTGATGGTGAATTGTTTTTTTGTTTGTCATTTTGGAGTAATTTAGGAAGTTCCTTTGACATTAATACCTTTTATGTAGTTTTCAACATGACATATTAGATTTGTGCTGGAATGTTTTTAGTTACTCAAATAAGATAATATTATAGCGGTTAAATTGTGCATATGCAGGATTGGACTATAGAATTTAAAATTTTCTTCTTGCTCTTCCTCTCCTTCTCCTTTTTGTCTTTTCCTTATATATCTCCAGTATAATACAGACTCTGTACATGCATATGGAAATAATTAAATACAGAAATGCAGTCTATTTGTTAGCCAGAAAGGATGCCTGGAACATGTGGGTAAGCTTGGTTGGATATTTGTCTAATGTTAATTAGAATATTGGTTTTCAGCTGAAGATGCCATATCTTTAAAAAAGTAATTGGATTTAGCTTCCTGTTTAGTAAACTACTTCAAGTCCCCGAAGTATCCACATCTGAAAGTAATTTTTTCCTGATTGTATCGTTTAGTTATGAGGAGAGCAAGGATTGACTTTTTAATATTTCAAGTATTTCTTGACAAGGTTTCGGCACTGTAGCTTGCCCACAACCTTAAGTCAGGCACACTAAACAGAATCTTTGTGTAGAAAGATTCTATCTTTTAGATAAATCAGAACTCTGACTTTTAGATAAATCAGATTTATTCTTTTTTCCTACACTTAAACAGGTTTTCAATAGATTTTAAGAAAAAATAAAGATGGTATGTATCATCTATGTACTATGTTAGAAAGTAATTACATTTGTAATTACATAATTACATTTGTAATTTACTATTTATAGTCATCCCAGAAAATATATTTTGTGGTGGATTTTGAGTCTTGAGAGCATTAGTCTACAAATATTCAATGTGATGTGTGAAAATATTTGGAGTTAGCTAAAAAAAAAAAAAAACTGGAGTATTTGATCACTGAAATTCTGCAATCAGTAGATTCAGTTTAAGGGATTTCTCTTTCAAGTGTTTATTGAATGATTATTATTTATAGGGTCATTAGAGATTAGGTTTTAATATGGTTATAAACACACCCCAAGGAACATGATTTTCTTGTGTAGATATAAGCATATATAAAGACCAATGTTCCCATTTAGTTTTTTTCCATTTAAATTAATCATTTAAATTTTTGAAAAATAAAATGGTGCTTCTTGCATGAAGTATGATCAGGTACGTCATATGTAATCTTTAAATAAAAATATGTAAGCTGGGCATGGTGGCACAGGCCTGTAATTCCAGCACACAGGAGACTGAGGCAGGAGGATTGTTGCAAGTTTAAGAATAGCCTGGGCTATAAAGTGAGTTCAAGACCAACTCAAACTGCATAGTGAGACCCTGTCTTAAAATAAAACAAAGAAAAAAATGCATTACCACATGAAAATATTTTTGATTGTTACTAACAGCAATTAAGAGGAGTTTAAAAAGAGTATTCCAAAAGCAGCTGACATCTCTTCTGGGAGCCTCTGGAGGCAGGCTTTGTATTTCTGCCAGTAATTTCCTCTGATACCAAGATGCTATTTTGCTAATGAGATATGCACTCAAAGCCTTACACACCTGTATTTACCATTGCTTCTCCTGGAGTTGAACAGTCTTTTCAGGTTCTGCAGGCAGACCTCCTTTGCTGTGATCTGTCTAACTCTCGGGTCATTTGGGGACTGTTGCATCACTGTGGAATTTTTATGATCTTTCCGTGCTTAAAAAACAATTATCGTCTTGGAACTAGAATGACTCCATTATCTTCTCGTATTAAGTTGTCAGCATTGAAAAGTTTATGCCTTCTATCATTTGAGGTAAATTACTTACTACATCTCAATTTGACTTAGTTTTTTTAAATTGTGGTTTTCATAAGCCTGAGGGTTAGGACTAGAAAAGTTGTTATAAAGCCCTTTGTCTTATATATATATATATATATATATATATATATATATATTTAGCATAAAACTTTGAAAGCTGTGCCTGTTACAGTCTGTACATAGACCCTCCAATCCCCCAAATGGGTGCACAGTGAAGACTCAAAGGAATGAGACACGTGGCATGGACTTTAGGGCTGTGGGAGGAGTGAAATCCTCAGCAGAGCTCATGACTCTGTTAGCCAGCTGGCCAGCTGACACTAAGCAGCCTGTATTTAATCAGAACAAACGAGGAGTTGAGTGGACAATGGAGGAAACCTGAACAGGATCTTGGGAGGGGTTCAAGGACTCCTCAGAGCAACAAAATGATGCTAATTAAGGAAAATTATCCAGAAAGCCTCTAGGTGGCCTCAGCTGTGGCCTATCTTGCCCCTGACATGTCTCCTCTTTCTCAGTTCAGCCATGCCCAGGCCACGCCCTGCACGTATATTCTGCTTCAGCGCTCTCCAACATGTGCCTACAGGTAGGCACCCAAAAAGAGTCAAGCCATTTTTTACTATGAGTTAATTTTCTGAGTGACCTGTACTCAGCACTCAAAGATGGGTTAAACTATATTCCATTAGCCTCCAAACAAGTATTGGTCCAGATAAAATGATTTCAGTAGTCAAGGTTTGCAGACCTAGGCCTTCCTGAACTGCCAGTGCTGGAAACACCTTCCACTGTGAACCGTTCACACACTTTCAGCTTTGTTTAGGTAGAGAAGTTATTGAGACTCTGAGGGATAATTCCATTTACCGTTTTCATAAAAGACTGAAATTTAAGTTTTTGTTTTTAAACAAAAGATTTTTTTCTTGTCTTCTAGTGATTAAGAAAACTGCACTGAGACACACTGTTCCTTTTTCTTCCTATAGATATAGACAAGAGTAGCGATACTTGCTTCTATGATGCTCTTAGGTTTATTCTAGGAAAGTCTTCTATTTATTTACAGTGAGTCAATAGGTATTTATGAGGGACACTGGGCAGAGGAATCAGTGGGGGATACAAAACACATTTGAAATGGTCATTCCAGTCTTGTCGGGGAGATGAGCGATGCATCCCCATAGGTACGGCTGGCACAGTGCTTCAGCAGTAGTGGCTGGATTTTGTGTAAGGTCCACAAAGCTGTTTTAAACTTTTATTGTGAATAATATATTAATCTCATTGTAAATCCATTATTTCCTACCAGTTTCTCATTTCAAATATATACTAGTTTAGTTCTATTTTGGTACATTATAGGTGAAAAATGTCTTTTGAGGACTGATTTTTGAAGTAAACACAATTTATAGCATTTTGTCACTGGGAGAAATTTCTTCTATGGACTTAAGTACCCTACTGACAAACATTTTTGAGAATGTTGTAATTCAAATTGGATACTATTTTTTTTCTTGGACTCTATATTCCTAGATTTATGGCATTGCAACTAACTTTAGTCATCTAGTCCAATCCTTTGTTGGATGTAGAAACTTCTATTTAATGCAACCTAAAGTTAGACTAGCAAATATTGTCACCTGCTGTGACAATTCTGAATATTCGGTGATTGTTTAAAACATTGAATTGAGAAAAATAGGAAGTTCCATCCAGATCCTAGAGCTGAGGTTGCCATAACTCTTTAGCACAGTCTGCCAAAGTCCTGTAAATTAAAAATATTTTAGTATGTGCTGGGCCATAAAAAGGAGGCTTTTGGGGCTAATTGTGATGGTGAATCTTGATTGTCAACTTAATCAAGTTGAGAAACATCTAGGGACTTACTAAGGCATACTTCTGATTGTCCTTGAAGTGTTTCCAGAGAGGATTGGCTTGTACGACAGCACACTAAGGCAGGGAGACCTGCCCTGAGTATGTTGGCAGCATTCAGTAAGATGAGGCCCAGATGGAACAAAAGTGCCTGAAGGAGAAAGTCCACAGTATGACTTAGTCCCATTCTTTGGGAGCCTCACTCAAGTATTGAAGAACAGAAAACAGAAGTTTAAGTACTCTTCTTCACTAGGTACTGCCCAGGTGTTGAAATTCTGCATGTCTTTGTGCAACCTGTAGGTGCTGGGTTCTGTGAGCACAGAGCCCACATCTGTCTTGCTGTGAGGACCAAGCATACTGGCAGCACATGGGAGGTACCTCAGAGTTTATAATTACATGAGTGGATCCAGTCTCTGATGTCTTGGGAGGAAATGTAAGATTAGTTCTCAGTGCTTGAAAGAGGCATGACATTGGTTCCTCTGGATGCCAATGCCAGTTTTTGGTTACAAGCATGTGTTAAAAGACAGGTCTGTGTTTCCTTGTTGCTGGCTGTGGTAGGGCCTTTGAGGTTTTGACAGTGTGCTCAGGACAGAGTGCACCTTTCCACAGGAGAGAGTCACTGATCAGCAGAATGGATTTTGCTGGATGTATTTTCACACCCAGTGATAAGAAACAAGCACTGAAAGAACCATTTCTTCTGGGACACTTAAGTGTGTGGCCAGTGTCTGGCATGGTGACTTTGAAGTGTAATTCTGAAGCTTAGACTTGTGTTTCACTCCTCTTTTTACCAAGTTTTGGAACCAGATCATGAAAGGTCTTTTCACAGTGGAAACCATTTTCGCTTAATTAACAGGATGAAAACAAAGGCTGGCCTTGTGCCCTGTGGTTATTGCTTTACAGGCAGGGGGCTCAGATGGAATTGCAGGCTCCCTGGGTCCTGGGGATATGGATGGATGGTGGCTCCGCAGTGGAGAGGGCAGTGTCTGAAAGCATCTTGTATCCACTTGCTGGCTGACTTAATAAATGAGGGCAGAAGATAAGAGGGGAGAAGGTGAAAGTAGTTTCTCTAAGCCTATAGAAGTGTTGAGAACTGCTAGGAATATGCTAGCAAAACTCTGATGAAAGATTTTTGTCTTCTTCCCTCTTAAAAAACAACAGCAAACAATATACACATCAGATGTTACAACCCAGAGTCTTTTATATCTCAGTGTGACTTTGCCCAGCGTTTAGTAGGCCAATCATACCGTTAGTTTGAAGTAGTTAACAAGCAGAATCTTGGAGAGTTACTTTTATTTCTGCCCCTTGTAGCACTTAGTGAAACCCCACTATGCATTTAGGTAGTATTGAATGTTAAAAAGTTAATTTGTTCTGCATTTCATCTAAATTGCACTTTTTTTCATGTGCATTGGTCCTTGCATCTTGTTTAAAGCCTATAATTTAAGCTCACCCTGTGGTAAAGTCTAAGTAACCTTTTGCCCTTGCTACTTTAATTCGTCACCACATGCATTATTTTAGGATTGTGACATTGGGCTAATTATGTGCCAGTTAATGAAAATATCTGTTACTGAAAAAGCAGAATGGACTTAGAATTTTAATTAAAACTGTATCTCAGTAATGAAATAAAATGTACCCTTTTTGAAAAAGTATATTTTTAAAGTCTTTCTTTCTTTTTGAAATAATCATGGTTTATGTAAGGCCAAACAGTTGTTTAAATAGTTGATGGAAATGGGGAACTTAGTTTGAAAGTATTAAACCATTTGCTTTTTGAATGTAATAATTTTCTAATTAAACCCATTGTCAGCTTATTATATAAATTCGATTAGTGATTATGACAAATACAAATATAAAATGTCTTGAAACTGTGTGGTAAAAACACTTCATCTTATTTGAGTCCAAAGGCTTCTTTTTAGTTTGTTCTTTATTTTTGCAAACTTGTAGAAAATAAATAATATTTTTAGGAATAAAATTTTCTACAGCATGCTAAATTCCTTAGTAGAGGTGCCCTCTGTGGCCTGTTTTTATTTCATAACTGGTTTAGTTAATTAAAAATCATCAGGCTCAGTGACACTGTTATTGATAACTGCAAACTTGACCCTTAGCACTAGAGAGTAGGTGATAGGTAAAGCCCCTCACATGACCTTGGATTTGTTGACCCTAAAGAATTTACATCCTTCTGTCACATCAAAGAACAAACTAGGATTTGGATAGCAGAAATTTATGAGCAGGTCCTAAAGACAATGGATATTCTGTCTTTGAAGAAGTCTTGGACATTAGTTTTTTTTACCCTATTTAACAGAGGAATAAAATGAGCCCACCCATATTTAGTGGCCTGCCCAGAGTTCTCAGATATTAATATCTGAATGGTACATTTCGGGTCAGACACATCTGGTTTTCCACCCAACTCCACTGCTGCCTGCCTTTGTGACCTGGGGCAGGTTATTGAAGTTCTCTGAGCCTCAGTTTCTTCTGGGAGATGGGCATGATTTTCCATCTCAGGGCACTGAATGACTTCATGAGATGATGGATTTGAGGGGGGCTGGCTCAGGATCTGGCCTGCTAAGCCCTTAGTCGGCGTAGACTCTTCTTTCCTGTTCAGTGTGTTCTCTTCAGTATACTCGCCTGTAGCAGGAGTTTTATGCTGTTTTGGTTCAGCCACAAACATGTACAAGACAACTGTTGGAAGATGTGGACAGGGCCCTTGCTGGGCTGCTGTGAGCTTTTGTTTTGTGGCCCATGGCCTCCTGCAGTTTCTCCCCCACATGTCTGATAGCGCAGCAGAGGATCCACAGCAATGGAGATGTTGTTCAGGGTATTGCTGCTTTTGTCTTTCTTTTGCCAAAGACATGTTCCATGGAAACTTTCCCTGAAAACTCTCTTCAAGTGATTTATGCAGATTATTAAGTCCAAAGAGGGGTCATTCCAGATTTTTCTTTCCAGGCAAAGAGGCCAACACATAATTTTAGCAGGTGTTATTAAAAACTGAGAAATATTTTGTGCATGCTGAGATTCTTGCCAGCGTCTCTTTGCAGCTCCCAAGACAGGGCTAAAGTGGAAGTCTTTTCTCTCTGCCCTCAGAAGATCTTTGAAACCAGCCGGCTCTGTCCCTTTCCCTTGTCTTAGTGTTGCTGAGGATTCTCCAGACACTGTCTATGGAACCTGGGGCAAAGGTAGCTTGATGTACTTTTCACTGGAAGAGCTTCATGTTGAGAGTTGCCTGCAGGTGTGTTTCGGGGAGCTGAAAAAGTAAAACACTTAAGGATTGGTGGTTGCATAAAACAAGTGTAAGTCATTTGATTATTTCCCAGCAAGCTGCAGAATAATGTGTGTTAATTTTGTGGAGATTTTATTTTTTTAAAAAAAAGCAACAAATGGTTTTTTATATACTATGAAACCAATTAGATGCATCCAGGGAATTTAGCAACTTTTACCTGTGTTAAAGATAGATCTTTGAATTTTTTCAGAAGAGATGAGAAAATACCTTAACTCTGAGAGCATTTTACAAAATAGATAATACTTTAAAGTACAACCTCTATCATGTCATAATGATGGCACAGACAGTCCTTGTTAATATGTGATCATGATGACACTGGATTTGTGTGGTTTATAAACTCAAACTCTTTTAGTAGATTTTAAAAAATAGCCAAAGAAACCCATATACTTCCATGAGAACATCTTAAGTAGCTGTACCATGACCTAGACATCCTGCATCAATCATTTTCTGCAGGACATCAAGCCAGTTACTACAAAGCACAGTCCCGTATTTCCATAGTGTAGAATATGGAGACAGAGTTTCAGATGTTAAAATGGAAGTGAATAATATAGATACTGGGAACATATATTTTATGCCCTGCTGCCCTCATTGCTGAGAGGGCCTCAGACACGAAAATTTCTAATTTACTAAGCCGCGTAGATCTTCCTTAAAGAAGAAACATGTGAAATTAGATGTATCTAAATAATGTGTGAAAATTAGCATAGCAAATAGTTTTTCTTTTCTCTTAAATACAATTGTTAAAAGTATGTAAACACTAAATAGAATTCTTTATTAGAAAATACAGGTGAACAGAATGAAATAAAATCCTACCAATCACAAGTGTGAAATCATATTGTAAATTTAGTGTATATGTATCTTCATATTTGTGAATGTGTGATATTATGTATAGATACAAACATGAAATCGAAATATTTTTAAGTGGGGCCATATGGTGCATACTAGTGGGAAACCATGGAAATATAAATCACATGTAAGATTGTAGACTCTAGGATTTAATAAATTTAGGTTCTCTCACTGCTGGTTTCAGTAATGTTTGTAAGATAAGCTTCCGCCTTGTGAAAAAATGTGGTGTACTGCTTCACAGTAACATGTGAGTAATTTATTTCACTTTGTGAATAAATATTATTCTGATGCAGACCACTGTATATTTGATGTGTACCACAGTGAATAAATATTTACAGTTGCAGATTAGCTGGTTTTTCTTGGTGTTGGAGATTTACTTTAAGAAGCTTCTCTAACTTCTAGCCTTCTGAGAGAGAGAGAGAGAGAGAGAGATTTTTTTACCTAGTATGTAATTACATAGTGATCATACCTAAAATTTGCTTGGCTTTTTTTGATAACATTGATAAAGTAGGAGAACAAATGGTTTGCTTTCCATCTTCCAAAATTAAATTACTTTTACGTATGCTACCTAAATTCCTGCTTTAAAGGAATAATAGGGATATATTTAAAGTACAATAATTTATAAATGAAGCATGAACAGTTATACTTGACTTTCAGTAAAGAAGATACAGCAGATTACCACAGACATGGTACTATCAAGTTTTTTAGACACATAATTAAGAAATGCTAACTGGAATGGGGCAGTAAAGCTCAGTGGTGTAGCCCCTGCCTTGTGTGCAAGAGGCCCCGGTTTTATCTCCAGAAGCAACAAAGCAAACCTTCTCAGTTTGTATATGGGCCCTTCTCTTTGACCCAATCAATAACCTCCAATCCGAAGCAAGGGCCACTTCCCCAACAGGCTGGTATAGTGACCACAGTGGGTGTCTGGGATCTCAGTGTTTGCTAAGCAGGAGCTGGATGGAGGTCCACAGAATGGGATGCCATTTTAGGGAGATTACAGGAGCTCCCTGAGGCAGGCTGGATCTTAGATGGGCCACAAGAGTTCCAGTGTGGAATGAAGAGCACCAGAACAGCTGCCTCCACTACTCGGGATAGGGGCGGCCTGCCTGCAGGAACAGATGGAGTGGGCTGCAGAGTCCTGCCCACGTCCTGCTGCTGAGAGTTAGCAGGAGTTGCGATTACATACACTGATTCCTACATGGGGAGTAAAGAGCACACAAACATAAGAAGCAAAAGATGCATAGAAGTGTCTTGCATTGTTAGCAACACAGATAAAATTGATAAATTTGATAAATTTAAAAATTGCAGATTCCCCAAAACATACAGACCATGAGACAGTCATTTTATAAGAATCAAGGTACCAGGACACTCAGAGACCAATTTTAGTTTCTGTTCTTCTTTCAAAGATGAAAGTTGAAATCTTCCAAGACTTCTGTAAGCCTCCCTCCAAACCCTGTGATTGGGGTAAATAGCCAGCAGGTGGCAGCCACGGTTTGCTCAATATTAGGAGTCTGACAGGTAAATCCTTTCAGGAAAGTGAAAAGAACCACTTTTATTCCTGTTTGAACTAATACAAATAACCGGAAAACAAAGTTCTAGAAAGTTCACAAAACTTAGAATTAACATATATATATGGCTTTGTTTTACTTTTCAGCTATTCAGTAACATTTTTGCTTCAGCATCACAGCCTTTTCAGACAATTGTAGGTGATGAGCTTGTTTTTTTTTTTTTTTTCTCATCCTTCTGTAGCTGGAAACAGACACCCCATCTGTGTGTATAAACTTTCACTTAAAATTTGATCTTTTCAGTCTTACACTTGAAGAAATGGTTCCAGCAGTGTGATATTTGATGAATATGGGATAATGTTATGCCTCTCATTTCAAAAGAGTAGAGAAATAAATGGAACCAGGGTCTCTTCCTCTGTGAGCAGTTAGTGCTGGAAACGTCCATGCTGAGTGCTTTAGTAGTTCTAACCCTAGCCTAAGGTGCAGTCTGCAGAGGAGCATTTACAAAGACAGACTCCAAGCCCCACCTGAATCAGTAAGTTTCAGGGCAGAGGGTGAATGTTTTACAAAGTTCCCTGATGATTTGTTTTTAAAATTTTGAAAATGTAAATACACTTTTTTGCTTAACTGCAGTGCAGAAAAGGTTTAGAATGCTATGGTAATAGATGTCCCTTTCTGTACAAATGTGCAAGTCTATGTCAGGGCAAAAAAAAAAAAAAAAAAATCAAAAATGGTGAAGTTACTGGATGTAAGCTGAGTATGGTCTGTTTCCACGGATCTCCTCTAAACTCCACATGGAGAGCAAGTGGCCCCCCTGCAGTTTGCAGACAGGAAGCTGGATGATGGGGAGGGAGAGCGTGGGTCCAGGGTGCTGAGGTGTGGTGAGCGTACAGAGCTGGGCTGCATTCTCTTGGCTTTGAGGCCATTTTGTTCTCTGCCCATCTGTCATAACTGAAGAAATTCCATCCCTTCCCTCTCCCATGTCTACCTCGACCTCTCTTTCTCCAGTGGGTCATCGCTAATTGAGAGTCTGATGGTGACAGTTGGGCCAGGTGATGGATGCCTATGCCAGAGAATGCCGCTTGTGCCAGAGGATGCCAGCTGACCTGCCAGTCTCCCCTCCCTGGCAGGCTCAGAGACTAAGGCACAGTTAGGAGGGGTTTGCACTGAAGACCTGGATGCTTACAAAGCTTTATGGGACCTCGGCAAATAACTTGACATTGCCGTCACTTTGAAATTCCCAGCAGGCTTTGCTGGAGCTTATTTCAGGGCTGCGCTCCAGATAACTAAGCCAGTGTCTTCTCTGACTTTCTCATGAGATTCAGCTTGACCTTTCAATCACAGCCCTGTTAGGGGCGAAATACTGAATAAAGAACAAACACAGAAGCTGTGCATGGATTCTTCTTCTAAACAACTGTCGAGATATATATATATATATATATATATTACATTGAAATAAAACAAAAAGGGCAACTGACTTTGGGTAACATTTATCAAATTTAGACTAAAATAAACCTAGAGGATTATAGGATCCAGTTGGTGGAGTGAAACATTGGCTTGAGAAGAATGGAAACATTGCTTGTAGGAAAATGTACAGGAGGAGATTTCAAGAAGGAAACATGACTAGTCATGACCCGGAGTAACTACAGCCACACCAGCTTGCTTGGAAAGGAGTCCAGAGTGTTATAACAAAGAAGGTCTGTGACTGCCTATGATCAAGTGGCCAGGCCTTGCAGTGGCTGCTAGTTTTGAGCATTCACTGTGTAGCGTCAAGCACTAAGGACTTTACTAACTGCATCATCTCAGTTATGTTTAAGTATTGTGTCACATAGAGGGAGTCTACATTTTTTTCTTTCAATAATTTAATACTTTAAACAACATTTATTTAAGCACATCCCTTTGAATTGGGGATTTTAGGAAATAAATGGGAAAATATTAGCTAAACTTCTGCAAGGGAGAATGATGCTGTTGGGCACATGGTATAAATTCTCCCTGGATATCCCAAAATATGATCCAAAGAATAGTCCTCTGGGAAATATTAATAGGTGTTCTGTGAAAAATGGGTTTTGAAACACTACCTTCTGTATCCTTCTGTTGGAGAGTCACTGGGTCAGATTAGGTTATGAATGCGCTGAGAAGTTCTACTCTGAACTGTTTTTTAAACTGTGGTTGTTACTTCCCTAGTTTATCTAAGCATGGAACACTGTGTATTAGGAAGCGAGCAGCACATTCCGTGGGTTCTGGTTGGTCCTGAGGACAGTGCTGCACGCTATCTGTTGTTTCTGTACAGCTGTGAGCAGAAACACTGACTGCCTCTGTCCGGTGAGTCTCCTGCAGGGACATTTTATAGAAAACAGCCTTGGATAATAGAGTCTTTCTGCAGGAGAATCTGGTATCAGAAAAACAAAATTGCTCCTTCCAGGACCAAATTCAGATGTGCCTGGTGACCATTGTGGGAGACTTGGGTTCCCTTAGCCGGGGGTTGTCCTGTGACACAGAATACTCTATGTATGGCTGACCACGTAGCCCTTTCCACATCCACAGTGGAGGCTGGGGATTTAGCTCAGTGACTCACGTGCTAGCCTGATAAGCACAAGGTCATGAGTGCAATCCCCGGTATAAGAAAAAAGAAAAAGAAAAGGATCCACATCCACAGTGGGAATCTGGGCTCAAGGCAACCAGCATCAATGCTGTTCTGACTGCTGGTGCCGCTGAGTCAGGAGTCTTAAGTTTTCGCAGGCAACAGTGAAACTCTGGCAGATTACCTTGTTAGCTTACAAGTACAGTAAAATCTCAGCCTCTGCACAGTTCTTGATGGCTGAAGATGATATGAGTCATCTCTTCTGTGTGGTGAGACTAGGTGGGGTCAGGGGTCAGGGTGGAAGGGCTGGGGAAGCAATGAAGAATGGAAAAGCAATGAGGTTCAAAAAAGTGGGACTCCCAAATCAAGCATCCGCCCAGCACTCTGGAATTTAAGTGTCCTGCAGATTGGCTTCCTTGAGCCGATTGACCTCAGTGTCTAACACCTTCCTTTTAGGTTTTATTTTCTAGACATCAGTTTTTTTGGTACTGTTCCTTTATTTTCTAGGTGTAGGAATTGTTTATATAGTGAAAAAACAAATGGTGGTAAATTAGTACTACAATTCTTGTAAATTTAAGGAAAGGATGGAAATATATATTATTGAATTTATATGGTATGCTTCATATTCTGCTGGACACTTTATGGGTTTTTTAACATAATTGTCTGTATCACTCAGGATTTTTGTGTTATTAATCTGAAATTTATTTATGAAGGAACTCTGGGGCTCTTGGTATTACAATACTGCTAGCATTTGTAGAGTGCATATCCTAAACATGAACTACTGTACTAAGCTCAGGATATATCATCTTTGTAATGACCTTGTACTTATTGCTACTGTTATCTGTGCTTTATTTATGAGGAAACCCATGACCAGGAAAAAGGGTTATCTCCCCCAGAAACACATTTGGCAGAACTGTGATTTAAAAACAGGTATGTTGTGTATGGGTTCCATACCAGATTCCTTCTGTGCTCTTCTTCCAAATTGAGGGTTCATGTTTTTATTATTAATTTTTATTAGTATATATTTATCATACATACTGATCACATTCACCATAGGGAATTTGTACCTGTACATAATATATCTCAGTTCTTTTTTTCATTCCTCTACTTTTAACCATTCATTCTTCCCTTGCCTATTTACACAAATTTTGTTTCCATTTTTTCCCTTCCATTCTCTTTTTTTCCCCCTTTTTCCTTCTTCCGTTCCTCTTTCCCCTTTCGTCTTCTTCCTATTTGAACATATTCTTCCTACTTCCCATTATCTGGCCTCCATGAAGATAATGGTACTATTTGACTTGGGCTGAGAGTGACCATGTGGTTCTAATCTGAAACAGTCATTTTAGAGAGGAAGGGGAATGGCTTAATAATGGCACCAGGACAACACTCAAAAAGTCCAAACCTGGGTAGAAAGGCAAAGTATGCAGTGCCCTACTAGTTACAAGTGATAAACTCAAGTAATTGTTAGGGGAGATTCCAGGCAGCTGTGCACTACTGATTTTTGACCAGTGTGGTTCTAGGGAAGTGATGGCGAACCTTCTAGAGCTTTCACTGTTAATAGCCCACTGTGGCACTCGTGCCATCTGTCCGCCACCACTGTGGTCAGGTGCTAACTTTCACTGAGTCCGTATGTTGAGCTCAAATAGTTTTAAATATTTCATTGCCAAGTTAGGCCCACCCTTATTGATAGTTCCAGTACAGATAAAATGGATCACTGCACATCCTTTTCTCACACCTCAAGGTTTTCAGAATTTAGCTCAGTCCAAAATAAAGTATTTATGACATTTGAAAGCAAAACAGGAGGAAGTCATTCTCCTTTTGTTACCCTCTCATACTGAAGAACATGTTTGACGTGGCTTTATACGGTTCACATTCCTCATCTAAATGAACCCCAGCTGAGGGTGGAAAGTTGCAACACTATCTTGTCCTCTCAGTGTCCTCTGACAAAGGGCGGAATTTGGTGGGCATCACAAGGGAGAGAACAGTAATTACTATGCAGATCTGTAACTGTGCTATTTTTCTTCTGGTGGTCTACACACAGTTGTTTAGCCTCTACTGGGCCTGATAATGGTTTTCAATGATTTTCTCCATAGTGGTTCTTATTAGAAATTTTTTTGACACTCACTATTAGGCTAACTTTGTACACATTTTGTGCATTTTTCCTTACTGACAGATTTTTAAAGAGAATATTCTGTGAAGTCATTTTATGGTCAAATAATGTATCTTTTGGAGGTTAATGGTACGTTTATAGCATTTTGAAGACTACAGAAATGCTAGAAATAACCTGTTGGCTTTTTTTAGCCCAGCATTTCCTAAATTTAAACTTAGAATGCTGTTTTGGAGGAAATCTAACTTTCGTAGAGCCATGGGATCAAGCTCTGAGACACATTATACATGCAATAGTTCTCTCTTTTCTTTTTAAAGTTCCAACCATACTTGATGGCATAGCTCATTTTATTTTTTATTTCCCAATTTTGCATTGCCTTTTCTTTTCTTTTTTTTTTTTTTAAGTTGTTTGTGTCTTGGGATTTGAAAAGTGAAATTCAGCTGGATAATTTGCCACACTAATTTTTTTATCCCCTTTTTGTGCCATGATTTATTTTGTTCCTCTCCTCCTTGTTGCTTTGAATTACTATACAATTTATCGTTATTCTTTTGGAGCAGTGAAAGCATTTACAACCATGAACGCAACTTGGAGCACAGCTTTGCAGCCCCACCCTTGGGTGCAGTCACCCCACAGCGAGGTGGAGTGAGGACTGTGCAGACTGGGTAGGCAGGTGGCTCCTTCCTGGGCCCCTGCCTCTGCTTCATGGCTTTGAGCCTCCATTTCTGCTGTCCTAAAGGAGGGCCTTTTGTGCTTACTTTTCAGGTTTTCTTTCTTTTAAAAATAAACTTAATTAAATTTTTCTGTAGGTTTCATAGTAAGGTAGATGGATTGTTGAAAGGTGGATCATCGACAACTGAATGACTATCTTTACTATTTTCATGATTTAACAAATACTCTGTACTTTCAATTTTGCTTCCCTTTGACACAGTTGCATTATAGTCATACTTTTGGAGACTAATTTCACTTGCCAAATAGCAAGATTTAAACACTGTGTTTTCTCAATTTTTAGCTGATTTGCAAGCTGGTGAGGACATGTGGTCTGTAAAATTTCACATCTGCAGCGCACATAAGCCAGGACAACAGCTGGGCCTGGGGACAGGGCCTCACACCCTCTGCCTTTGCTGGGAGTTCCTTTGTTATAAGCCTCATCTTCTGAGACTGGCTTTTCCATGGGAATGAGCTTTGCCTTAGGGGGCTCTGTGTTGTGTTGGCTTGAGACCCTCGAGGAGAGCATCTCTGCTTCTAGGACAAATCAGCTTAGAATGGTTTTGCCAACCCCTGGGGGATGGTGTCGTAGTAGCTGAGTGGGCTGACTACAGCAGGCAGAACTGTTTGTGTAGTGAAAATTGCTTCTGGTAATCTTATTTTGCACTACTTCGTAACTGAGTGTATTTTTGTGTGTGTTCAGAGGAATAAACAGTGAAATAGAACAAATGAGCAAATCAGGAACTGCTCATGAGGTACCTATCATCTGAAACCTACCTCATAAACCCATCCATCACGTACTTAACAATATCCCTAAGAAACACATTTGTCAAACATTTGTGTCAGGAATTTTTTCCTTAAATCATTCTCAGAAGTCTTTTTTTTTGCAGTGTGATCCCATTAATTAGTTAATCACTTCATGTGATTTTACCAGTCTTCTGTTTTTTCTGTGATAAGCCTGCAGATTCCATGGGAAGCTAGCTGATATCATCCAATTCCAGCTGTTCTTTTTGGGTCATTAGACCACCATGCTAAATCATTAAGACAACTTTTATTTGTAGTTTTATAAGGAAGGAGTAAGCAGAAAAATGTTCCAGGAAAATTGAAGTTGTATATTTTATTAAAAATGGAACATGGCATGCCATAAAAACAGAATCTTTTTATTAGATGTGTAAGAGAGTTAAGAGTTCACCTAAGCAAGGATCTATGCTTAGGTGATAGCATGCTTTTCCTTTTGTAAGAAGTTTTTCTGTGGCAGCATATGTGGAACTTTATCCTCTTAGAGTTGCCCTACAGAATTTCTGAGTCAAGGGTCCTTTTCCCTGCTCTTCTCCTCTCCCTCCTTTTCTCTGGAGGCTCTGTTCTATTCTATAATTCAGACCCTCCATTGAAAATGAGCTGACATACACAGAATAAGAGCTTCTCTGTTCCTTCCTCGTGTTTCATCAATCATTTGGCCACTTTACCGACAGCCTGAAAACTGTGAACCATTTCCTGCAGGGCCACCTTCTAGCTGACTCTTGATTTAAGGCTCTGGATAATGTGGGCTCTAATGAACTCTATTATAGTCTGTCCTTTGTTTTAAAATGATGCATAGAATTTTATACTAATTGCAGAGTTTGCATTTCCTAGCATCACAGTCTCTTATTGATGAGTATACATAGTTACATGAAAACACGTGTATATTAATCAATAATTTACCTCCAGTCACAGGCATCTGTGTGATGCCTTTCCTTAGGTGCATTAGCAGGAGAGCAGCTTCTTGGTGAGCTTGCATTCTGTTGGTAAGAGTTGCAAGAACCCTCCCGCATCCTGCTGTAGTATAGGTAGATAGATTCAACACTGTACTTGCATTTGACATTTTTTTGTTTTTCCTGTGAGTATTTATTTTCCAAAGCTTGTAACATCAGGCCATTGGTTGGTGTAAGTCATGTATTATTCAGGCTGCTTGGGTTTCTTTCCATTAGTACTGTCAGCATTAGCGTTCCGTCTAAAGGGGCTCAGTTATGTCAGAACTTCAGAGCAGCTTGTCCTTTTCACGGTTGTCACACAGAGTGACAGCAGAGACTTCTTCTGTAGAGTAGATCTTTTTATTTTGTTGTGTCAGCTGGAATGAAGTAAGTTGATATGAGGAGACATAAACATCACCTTTACATAATTGTATCTTTTACAAATAATTACTGTATGAAATCTGAAAAAACTGGAATGCATACGAATTGGAAATATATAAAGAGGAAAATAAAGCCACCTGTAATTTTATCATTTCATTGATTCTTCTTGTTTTGTTTTGTGTTGCAGTATTAAGGATCAAACCCAGGGGTGCTATACCACTGAGATATATCCCTGAACCTTTTATTTTGAAAGATATTATGACTGAATTTCCAGATGAGACTTGAACTTAGTATCTCTTTGCTTTAGCCTACCAAATACTAGGATTATAGTCATGTACCACCACACTGGCTGCTTTCTGGTATTAAAAAAAAAACTTTCAAAAATTGTATTCCCTGCTACAGGGAATACAGAGGCTGTATTGAGAGGCTGAGGTAGGAGTTTCACAAGCTCCAGGCCAGCATGAGTAATTTAGTGAGTTAGTGAGACCCCGTTTTAAAAAATAATAAAAGAAGGGCCTGGGATTTAGCTCAGTGGCTCAGTGCCTGCCTGGCAAGTGTGAGGTCCTGAGTTCAATTCCTGGTACCCCTCTCAAAAAATAATAATACTAAAAGAACTGGGGTTATAGCTCAGTGATGGGCCCTGGTGCAATCCCCAGGACAAGGAGTGGTGGTTGGGAAGCTCTGGGGACAAAATTCAGTGACAGAGCCCTTGCCTGGCATGCTGAGGCTCCAGGTTCAATCCCCAGTAACAAAAAAATAGCTGATAAAAAAGTAAGTTTATACTGTACATACAATTTTGGATTTTGATTTATTTTAGCAGTTGGTCGTGTATTTTTTTTTACCATATAACATTTTAAGAACTTAATTATGTATTATTCATACTTATAATTTGTAACCTTAATTTTCAGTTACATTTTTCTGTGGTCTTATTTTTATCAATAATGTTGCACACACTTGTTTATAAATTTTTGGTCACATGTTTGATATCCTTAGAACAGATTTCTAGAAATGAGATTATCAGACCAAAGAATACGAACATTTAAAATGCCCTGAGCTTCTGTTTTGATTATGTTGGTGTGGTCATTTGTGATGGAAGGTTGTATAGCTGTCTTTTCAGTAGTACATTCATACAAGTTAGGACAGCATTAGTTTACTAAAACAACTAAAGCAAGTCAGTGAATTCCAAAGTTCTCAAGGCTAGAAGCTGCCTGATGGTCAGTGGACCATCTTTTCTTGGCATATAATTTTTGATGACTTAAATTGCTGTATCTTATAGCTGAATGTGGAGTGGAAAGCTCATGTGTGTCTGAGCTTGCAGATAGATGACAGAAGTTTTGAAGCTCCTGTGGAAAATGAGAGCTGCTCTCTGTGGCCTCATTAATAATGTGTGAGATGTTACTGGGTTGTATCTATGTTTTTATCTCTGTCACAAAATCCTTTAGTGGCCTCAGTTTTTAAAGTTAATTATAACAAAATTAGTGGAAAATCTAAGTAATCTCATCAAAACAAGTTATATCTAGAATAATGTGCCTGTTCATTTACTTATTGGATCTTAAATAATAGAGTCTAAAATACACTGATGATCATAGCGTAATATGATCTGACTTTAATGTAACATTGCAACCTTGACTTATAAAATGTGCAGAAAATGCTAAATTTTAAAAATGCTTTAATAGAAATATTGTGACCCTGTTACTTCATTGTATCTATCATAAAATATCTTAAGGAATATTAGTAAATCTCAGTTCTCCTAAGAAGCAATGTGAAATGAATAATGATCTTTAGTGCTGTGACTCCTTTACTTCCTCTTAATTGTCTTTCACATTTTAAAGAATAGTAGGAAACCTTATTTTTCTATAAACGCATGAAATAAAGAATGATTTTTACTCCTCTGTTCAAGGAGATGGGGACCATGTCTATTGCATTATAAAGTAACCCTAAATCCTCTCCATGTTAAATGCTGTGTTTGGAGGTCCTCTGATAGCTGCTTTTTCTCCCTAGGCATCTCTCTTTAAGTTCTGCCTTTGTAGACTTCTTACTGGTGGTAAAAGGAATATATTCAGGAATGGTCAGAATACTTGGTTTCATTTAAAGATCATGCCTATGAAATTTTCTGACAGTAGAAAAGACCTTTGTCAAATTCTTGATGCTTTCTCATCAGCCCAGGTTGTGAGTGATAACACTGCCTTGAAGATATAATGGAATAATGAGTAAAATATTCTGTTAATAGAGAATCCTTAATGAAAGTTTGACTTGTATGTAAAATACAAGGATGGTTAGGGCTGACCAAGAGCTGACCAAGAGCTGACCAAGAGCTGAAATATACTGAACATGCAACACTCAGAAAAGTAACACCTGTAACTCATCTTGCCTTTCCTTGAAATGTAGATGCCAAGCTTAGTACGTAGCATTAAAATTGTTGGATTTGGCTTTCCATACTCGCAGAAACCATGATTGTAAATGTGAAGTGTGACTGAAAATACAGTGAATGTTTAATTAAATTAAATTATGCAGAGCTCATGAAGCATGCTGAGCAAGGCACCTCCAAGATAAGTGAGACACCAGCTTCCATGGAGACTGCTGCCCAGAAACTGGGGCCCCTCAGCAGGAACTGCTGGTTTGCCACTGCATCTGGTCTGTTGCTATGTAGTGCTTCCCTGAGTCATAGAGGTGGTGGGCACCAAGCAAAAGCATGCCATTCCTGTTGCTCTTGATTTGAGGCTGGGTCATGTTTTTACATTATGAAATAGGATACTATAGTACACTTGAAGAGGGATGCCCATTCACCAGTTAAAATATCACTTTGTAATTATTAATGATTCATATAATATTGCTTTAATGAGTCAGTGCCCTTACTTTGAATCATCTAACTTCTCACTTCAGATGACCATTGCTTAGAAAGTTAGTGGATTATATCATTGACTCAGTCTAGAAATAGTAAGTCCAAGCTGCTGTATGCACTGCAGTTACTTACGATCTGTGTGTTTCTCAGAACTCTGCTCTGTGGCTACTTCCCAGTGACTTGCTGTTCTCATTGCTACCACAGCCTTTTAGGTCCACCCTGACCATAGCATGTGGTACATTCTATTCAATCACTGGATTACACTTAGGTTTTATTAACAAAGGGTGAGCTGTTCAAGGGAAGGAGACCTGTCCTCTTTCATGATGTTCTTCAGTATTAGGAAGTGAACCCATTAGGGATGAAAGCCAGTAAGTGTCCCCAGATTATCTGGAATTTAGACATGGAATATGATACAGAACACTCAAGTTCTAAAATACTAGTTACCTGATATTTCTGTGTAACTTGTCTTATAACTGTGACATAATTTATATAATATGAATTTAAGTACCTGGGTTTATACATGAACAATAGAATTTAACATAGGATTTTTTAAAAGAGGGATTAAATAAGAGAAAAAGAAATGGTCTACAACTTGTCAGCATCTCTGAAATTTTTGGAATCCATCTCTGTCCATCATGATCTGTTTCAGGCCCATCCCTAACACGTAGCCTGGTTTAGAAGGAGATTTAGGGAGCCTGTAATTCACCCAGCATTTCTGTGAGGTAAACTGAGTTGAGATAATGGAAACTTTCTGTGGTGTTAACTTCTGTGGAGTCAGAGCAGGACTTGCTCCTTGTGAAAGGCTGAGCAGCTGACCTCCCCCTGCCATGAAGCCTTCTCTCCTGTGGTGACCTGACCTTATTCATTGAATAAACCAAGGCCTCCATCAGGTTAACCCCAGAGTATTTCTAATGGATACTAAGAAACATCAGAGTGGTGTCTGTGGGACTTACTCTGTTTCTCTGGGAAATTCTTTTGCATTTCACACAAATTCTTTAGCTAGAAACAGATTTATATTGGAAATTACTATATAAGAAATGAGTGTTCATGTTTTTAATGTGTCTTCAGAAATAACTATTGCATTTAGCAATATTTCTGCTAGGTATTGTTAGGTTCTGAAATACAGAAATGAAAAAGGCAGATGTCTCTTCTTTAGCAGTTTTAAGGTACTGGTGATAAAATGTGAAGAACATTTTGTAATATATCAGAGTTAACTGCACAGTAAACAGTGTGTTGTTTTGTACTGCAAAATGCCACAGAGCTAAACCAATTGGTTATCTATGTATGAGAATTACAATTAGATCCTTACCTCATTATAAACAAAAATAAATCCTAAGTGAATACAATACCTAACTGGAAAATGCACTGGTATTTATATCGTTATAACTGTTATATATGCATATAACAGTTATGAGGAAACACTCAGAGATCGAGACCATGGGAAAGATTGGGTTTTATTTCACCTACATGTAGGCAGGCTGGAATCAGAGTGATGTCAGCCCCTATAGGGTTTAGGGTTGGGAGTCACAGGCTCAAGAAATCTGGGCGGAATGTTTGAAGTCAGAGCTAGAAGGACAGTCAGTGTCGGCAGGTAGGTCTGGCTTCAGCAAGACTGCAAGTCTAGTTCTAAATTTCTTTATGGTCTTACTTGCTGAGGGCTACCTGTTTTTTCCCATTGTTTGTAAAGGACAGCATGAACAACTTATGTCAGGCTTGACAATAACATCAGGAAAGAAAAGGGCTTTTAATAACTTACAGAAAGCACAGCCAACCGTGAATTTTTAAAAAAAAAAATAAATTTACCTAAAATATAATTTTTTGTATATTGAAGGAAATTATATACAAAATTAAGACATTTTAGTTCATCCTACCATTAAGAGAGTATACCACATAAATAGGAAAAACAAATCCAGTAGAAAAAATAAACTATGGGCATGTGTGGGAAATTCCAGAAGAGAACATGTAAGCATCCAAAAGACATATGAAATCATTCTTAACCATGATGGTAACCAAAGAAATGTAAATTAAATCCACAGTGAAATTGCACTGGTATCAGACTGAAGCAAAACAAGAAGTCGTGGGGTGAGCTGCTGGCAAGTGTGAGAAATAAACGCTGCTATAAGTGCTCATTGGGGTATGGATGAGGGTGATGTTTGAAGAGTAGTTAAATAAAACAGATAGCTAGGCATGGTAACGTACACCTGTAGCCCTAGCACTCTGTAAGATGAGGCATGAGGATCTCAGTTTTAAGCCCTGGCCTGAGCAATTTAGTAATCTATTAACACCCTGTCTCAAAATAAAAAAAAAAAAAAATCAAAAAGACTGAAGATATAGCACAGTACAAAGGCCCTGGGTTTAATCTCCACTACTACAAATAAGCATTGATAAATTAGGACTACATAGATGAGGTTAAAACATTCTCAGACATGCTCTGTTGAGAAAGAAGAACATAGCAGATGTCACTTCCCAAAGTGTGTGGGTCTCCTCTTCACACTGATAGCATCTGTGACCATTGTCGTCATCAGTTAGAGATTCTAATGACTTCTGCAGAGTTTCTCAGGACCTCAGACTATAACATTATGTGAATGTCCTGTCTGCCAATGCTTGGTAAGGAAGTCACAAGAATGGAACCAGAAGCTCCAGGCACTGGGCAGATTCACAAACAGCGAGAACATGTGTGCCCTCAAGCCAGCTTCAATGACTGGCTTATCTTTTCTATAGCATCCACGAGTTCATAGGTGTCTGTCTTCCTTTCCAGCTATGCCAGACCGAAGCATTGCTGTCTCCATTAGGCAGTACCCATGTGCACTTTTCCGAAGGAGGCAAAGTCCCTTCTTTAAGGGGCTTCCTTCGTTTCTAGTCTTCCGAAACCTGGTGTAGGTTACAGGAGTTGCTGCGAGGTTGGCCAAGACCAGTGAGGCAACACTGAGCATCCGGACCTGCATGAGGAGCTTGTGTAGAGGAGCCAGCCGTGTAAAGGGGAAACCTGGCGACATTTTCTAGTGGTGTGGAACCAACGGCTTTAGATGTCAGGGCTGGCAGTTTTCTAGCTATGTGATCTTAAGAAACTCTTGAACTTGAAAAGACTGATAAAAAATAGACCATAGTTTCATCCGTTGATGGCAGGATGGAAATAATAAAGTATGTCATAGAGTTGTGTGGTTTAGTTTATTTGAAAATGTGCTATAAATTATAATATGCTGTCCACATGTGACTTTAGAATTGATATTCCTTTTTAGGATATCAGACATTCTCTTGGTCTTTGTTTGTTTCTTTGAGCCATACGTGGTGCCTGTATTCTTGTAGTTGCATACAGAGGTGCTTTTACCCCCCATTTTCTTAGTGGCCTTTCTAATTAAAGGGAAGATTATTTATCTATAAATGCATTGCACCGGGAGGACTGTTGATTGGCGATTGCTGTCTTGTGCTCAAGGATTTGGGGTCAGTAAAGAGAAGCTTTCCAGGTACACCTGCCAAATTAACAGAAACATTGTATAAATTGATTTTAGACATGGAAAATTCTTGAATATGGAGAAATTCCAGGTCCATCAGTACACTATTGGGTGAAGTAGGTCCAATTCACATGAACCCAGGATTCCAAAGAAAAGTATGTTGAAGTAAAACCACCCAGACTAGCAGTTTAGTGTGGTCTGGTATGGCTGACATAAGAAAGAAACAAGATGATTTTGGTCATGCAATGTCTTTGGGTTGTGACTGTGCTTGGCAAAACACTGGAGAATGGACAGTGGGTACTATATGAATTTTCAGAGAATAAACTAGGAACTTGGATTTTGAGCACAGGTTAGCTCTTGATATATATTCAGCCTAAAACAATGGAATGAGAAAAAATATAAATGCATGTTTGTTATTAATTTGTGGGGTGATTTTGAGCAATCCAATCACTATTTGTATCTTTTCCTAAAAATTAAAAATACTACTAGCCTCTGCCTGTTTTGAAAGGCTATGAGGATTGATCACAATGTGAATGTGATTTGCTATGGAAATATAAAAGTTAAAATATTAGGGTTTAATTTGTATGTAATTTAGAATAGCTCAGTAGTGTTTTTAAAAAAACAGGTTGCCTGTTTTACCTAATAAAGAAGTATGACTTTTTGTATTGGTACACCTTTTGTTCAAATATATTGTTTGTTAGACGGTTAGATCAGTATCAGACCTAACTATAAAGAATGTTATGGTTTAGATCAAGAATGTTCCTAAATGGTCTCATGTGTTCAGAGGTGAAGTTTTGGTGAAGATGACTGGACTATGCACTCAGGATAGCTGACTTGATGTTGGGAGGTGAGGTCTGGTTGGAGGTGGTCCCGAGGGATGTGACCTGGAAGAGAATAGCTCCCTCCCAGGGTCCTCACTTCTCCCTCTCCTGATCACTGTGACATGAGCAGCTTTCCACCCTGACCCTTCTGCCATTCCCTTCCTGCCTTAGCACCAGCTGATTATGGACTGAATCATCAGAAAACTATGAACTGAAATAAACCTCTTTTCCTTTTAAGTTTTCAACTTAAGAAAGGTACTAGGTGTTAGGTATTGCATCCCAGGGATAAGAAAATGACTAAGATGATATATAAGAATCTGGGAGCCAGAGAAATAAATGAAATATAAGTAATAAAAGGATATTAGGCCCTAACACATATTATATTCAATGTGATAGTGATATAATTTATGATTTCATAAATATACATGATTTATAGGACGTAAGATCAAAAATTGGTTGGTTTTGAGGGAGGGAGATTAATTGGAAAAAAAACTGAAGGAATGTTGTAGAGTGATGGGAGCATTCCATATTTTGAGTATAGAATGTCAGTTGTATAGGTGTATATACATTTGTCAGAACTCACTAAACTAAACACTTTAAATCCACATATTTCTGCATACTTTAACAAAAATAACAAAGAGAGAAAAATGGTTAAATAGAAAAATTGCTAGACAGAACATCAAAGTACAAGTGGAGCATCTGATCATGGTGGGAAACAGTACAGATTGACTGAAGGAAGGGAGAGGACTTTAAATCCCAGAAACCAAATGCCCAGGGCTCAGAGAGTGCAGGGTGCACACTGAGTGAGGCAGGACATCAGATTCATTTTCAAAAAAGTTGTGATGTAAGAACAGTGCTTTAATGAGTCTAGGCATAAAGTAAGAATTATAGTAACACAGGTATAAATTAATGGTCAATTATATTTTGTTAGATTATTTCTACATAAATTATATGTTTCTTAATGTGTGAGAGTTCAAGGACTCTGGTTAAACAGCCTGAAGTGTGATAATCACATTTTCATTGCTATCTCTAATATCTCCATTAGCCAGAAGGCTAGAATTTACTTAGTGATTAGCTTCTTTAGCTGGATATAATGTGTTTGATGACTTCTGTTTTATCTTATTACCTTTTAGATTTTTTACTAAGTATCCATTATCAGGAATTGGACTTATCTGTTGCAGAAATCAGAAAGTTTAATATAAGCTGGACTTGGTGGTACATGACTGTAATCCTAGCAGTTAGAAGACTAAATTAGGCAAGTGGATCACCTTGAGTTCCAGGCCATACTTAGTGAGCCTGAATCACATAGCAAGACCTCATCTCAATAAACAAAACAAAAAAGTTAGCTTAACATATGTTCACGCATTCTTTTTCTAGTCTATTGCAACTCAGTTATAGGAATGTTTTCAGCCAACCCTGGCTGAAACCAGGGCCAGAATTTCTTAGTAGCCAACCCTACTAAGAAATTCCCACATTCAGTCAGTTTGACTACTCTTAATCTAAAACTCTTAATCTAAAAGCCCTTGAATGCTAATTATTGTATTATATTTCTCAAAGAACGGGAAAGAGATTAAAATGACATGCATAATTCGATTTGAAATATAAAACAACAACAACAAAAGACTAATGTGGTTTGTAGTATGTAAGCTATATGCCAGAATGCAAGTATGAACTTCTTCAAACAAGTATCTCAAGAAAGATATCAGTGACATGTATTTGAAATCCTTTGGAAATATGTCATCATTATTAAATTTGTAGTGTAAATTGCAGCAAATGGAACTGTTACAACTAATAGAAATGGAAATGCATCCATTTGATCTGGTAAATTACTACTTTCTTATGGTTGACAAAGGAAAGGTAATCAGCACCTCACAGATTGGTTAACTGATGATGATGGGAAGATCCCTCAGAGAAGGCAGATGCATGCCGAATAGTGTGGTCATAGACACTGTGTCAGTCAGCTTGGCGCTTATCAAATTTCTTTAGTTAACTACAGTCTGACTAGAATTAGAAGCTGCTTTCACCTGAATTGGTCCTTGTCCAATTTTTACACTGTGTAAATATAGGCAGAAATTTTTTAAAATCCTCCTAAGAATTCACTTTGAAAACTAAGGAAGTCTCTAGGAAACATAAAGCATTTTTGGCATCATCTATATCACGTACAAAAGGTTAATGGAACTGGCTTTTATGACTGGCTCATGAAATGGATTTCATTATTCTGCCATCACACCTTGTACATGGGTAAATGGGTAGATCATGTACTCATTTCTGTGAAAAATTATGGCTATCTTGTGGTAGAATTGGCATTGGTTATCAAGAATTTATGAATTGAAGATTTGTTTGGTAAAAATAGAGCTTGTTTTAAGCCATATAACTTACTAGCCAAACCTTTCTATAATGTGACTATTCTCTGCGTTACTTGATCTGGTCTCTATAGAAATGTAGATGGGAAAGGAGACTTAATAGTCATTATGTCTGCTGGGTCATAAAGAGAAATACAGAAAATGTCTTTCTTGCACATTCTAAGATTGGTGTTGTGGGGGACGGATTTTGTCACTGGAATTCTGTCTCCCACCATCCTCTTTCCCACCCCAGAAACTCCTATATTTTCTTTCCTTGTGGACTCCATGCTTGGATTAGTGGTTTGTATCCAATGAAAATATGCCATCTTTACGTACTTCTGCTAATGCTATGTGGAGGTATGTGTTTGTATTGAAGTATACATGTAGACGTTTATGTTTGATGTGAAATAATCTATGTGCCTCAAAGAGACCTGACATTTTACTTTATTTTTGAATCCACATTATGCATTAAGAAGTACATTTCATCATTTAAAAAAAAGTACTTAAAGCAGTATGTTGATTCTCTATTTTGTCCTGTAAGGAATCCGTGCTTTCTTACAGTCCTTTTAGAAAATATGCACCTGTAATCAAACGAAAAAGGATTGCCTGTGACACCAGAGCCCACTCTATGTGACCAGGAATTATAACTTTGTAAAAGAACTTTACTTGTCTCAAGTTTGTCTACCTTAGAAAAGAAGTCATCAGCAGAGGTTTATGAATTGTGGAAACAAAAAGCGACAACTGTGCTCAACATGAATATTTTAAAACCCAGGTAAGGTGTTTAAATGACAAGCTATTTGAATTGGTCCCTGACCTCTAGAATGGCCTTTGCCTTTACCTCCTTGGGTTTGAAAGATGACTGTCCTCTTATTCTTTCTACTCAATGCAACCCTGGCCTGAATTTCAGCTTTTTGTTTTGAAAAGTGATACCAACCATAGCACAGTGCATTAGGTCTGGATCTGACCTTGCACGTCTCTGTATTTCATAGGCCCGTGACCAGTGACCACTGCCATGGTGCCTTTGGGCAGGGACGAAGAGAAGTGCTTCCCAAGTCAGCCGGGTCTGCATTTTTACAACTCCTAATGCCAGGAGGGTACTTTTGTTTTGACCTAAAACTATTTCTTCATTGCCAGTTTTGGAAGCTACAGCTATTATTCAGGAAAATAGAAAATGAAATGTTACTTGAAAGTAGTCAAATATGATAGTTTTTCCAGATGACAGATTGTTTTAAGCCCTTCCTATTTTTCCACGTGTAGTTACAATCTTCTATCCAGAGCACTTCTAGATGGGTAATGAATACCTAATTAGTTCATATAAATTTGTTGTACACTGTGAAGGACTTTAATAGGAAAGACGATAAATCCTTTAAGTAAGGATTAGCCATTATAGAAAGCTGATGTGAAATGGTTGAATGTCACATTACACTAAAGTGAGATATAAACCCTCCTTTGTACCTTGCATGTCATTATATAACACAGTCGTCTTGGCTTCCGGAGTGCATGCATGAAGTGTGTGCTGGCTTGGATTCCTGCCAGAGTGCAGGCTTAGTGATCTTAAGTGAGAGCACAGGACATTGCTTGATGGGAGGTCAGGCTAACTGAATGTTCTGGCAGCTCTAGGCCCTGATTCAGAGGCTGTCACTGGTGGAGACTGAAAACTCAGCGCTGTCTCTTACTCCTCAACTTGCTTACAGCTCTCTCGCAGCTAAAGACGGAGACTAATCATTATCAGTTCTGAAGACCTTCAGAGATAAGCTGAAATCTTGTGGAAAATTGTACTTAAGGACTGGTGGTAGCTGGTTTGTTGCCTCCAGAACTGCTGCGTTTTCCACAGTATGCAGCTTTCTGAGGAAACAGAGCCCAGAGCGTATCTTTCCCTGTTTTTAGTGAAAACTGTATGTGTTGGGAGAACTGATGGAGGAGGGAGAAGATAGATCTCCATTTCACTGCACTAGTCTCTGTGGGAATGCATCCACACTGGACCCACACCCTCAGGGGGAGAAACATACCTGGGTTTTCAGGTTTTTAGCATAGATTGACTACCGACTGGGCTCAGATGCCAGTGGAGCCTGAACTGTGCTAAATTAAGGTGGTGCTCTAATTAAGGAATTGCATACATTTTGAATGGTCTCCCTAGTGATGTTATTTCTAATGTGCAGTTTTGCAGAATGTGGAGTTTTTTAGGGATGAGTGTACTTGAACATTTAGATCAGAATTATCTGCATACCACAGCAAGTATCTGCTTAGTAT
Source organism: Cavia porcellus (assembly GCF_034190915.1). NCBI lineage: Eukaryota > Metazoa > Chordata > Mammalia > Rodentia > Caviidae > Cavia > Cavia porcellus. The sequence continues at coordinate 20,851,618 of NW_026947506.1, forward strand.
ACTGCTTTCATGTGATTTATAAAATTAAATTTGGTAACATGATGTTATGCCTTGTATCTAGATGTTTTCCCAAAGCCTTATGTTGTCATAGATAAGGGTTTTGAGTGATGGCTTGATCTCGAGTGTGTGATGCTGAATGTAATATGGAGAATGTAATGTTAAGAATGTAATATGGAGATTAAGGTACATGACTACTAAATTAGCCCACTGATTAGTATTGTTCGGGGTGAAGATAAGGGAAATTAATACTATGGGTACAGTGCAGTGGGTCAGGAACTGACCTTGCAGAAGATCCAAGTGTGGGTGGAACCACCCAAAAGGCAGATCGCCTAAAAGGGATTAAAGGAAGGGAAAGTCTGCTGCTGCTGCTGCTGTTTGCTGCCTTATCCATGATGTCCTGCCCTCCCCTGCCTTGCCTTGTCACAGCTGTAATGCCCTCTGTCGTGCCAGCTTGCCTTGGAGCCAGCCAACTATGGACTAAACTTTTGCAAACTGTGAGCTAAAATAAAGCTTTTGTCCTTTAACTTTAGTGTCAGATATTTTGTCTCAGCAGTAAGAACAACAACAACAAAACAATACACATGACTTCAGTGACCAGGCTGCAAAGCATAAAATATTTGTGTTATGTTTTTCTGGTGTAGTTGGACTGCTTCCTGCTTACTAAACTGCTCATCACTTTGTTGAAACTGTCCTAACCCATCTAATGGTATTGATATTTTCAAGGAAGATAATATATCATTAATTGCTTTATTTATTTATTTCTTATTATTAGGAATTGAACTCATGACCTCTCGCTTGCCAGGCAGGTGTGTGCCACTGAGCTAAATCCTTGGTTCTCTAATTAATTATTTTAAAAATTCCTTTTTAAATAATAAGAACATAACCACAAATTTTAAATTTACTTCATGTGAGAGTAAGACTTCTAAAATATAGTCAGTGGAGATTAAAACAGCAGCAATAGAAGCAGCAGCAATAATAATAAGACTCACTATCATAGAGTCATTGTCAGAACACTTTACAAGTCAGTAAAGGAAGCATGGAAATGTTCTTCTCTGCAAAGACAATAATTTAAATGACTAAAAGTTTCTGGGTTTCTGTGTCTAGTATTAGGTTACAATTCAGGGTCTACAATATTACCATTTGGTTAACATCTTGATAGTAAGCATTTAATTACTACTATTAGTAACAAAATTGAATATTAAATCTCTTTCTCTTATCTTGAAAGAGATTGACATGCCTGTATAGTATAAACTATCCCGTGTACTCTATTGATTCTAAAACCAGATAAAAATGAAATATTGGCTGAATATTGTGCAGTGTCACAATCATAACTGGCAGTCTTTTTAACAGAATACGAAGACCCTCATTTAGGCTTTATTTAAATCTAGAAACTTGGTATTTGGCCCAGAGAAGGTAGGCAGGGATTAAATAAGATAGGGGCCTATTTCCTGCCTCTCTATTGTCTTGTGTGCTTGTATCCCATCCATCAAAGAGGAAACCACACTTCCCAGGGTCAGGCTCTTGTCTCCAGCTGCTGGGCTGAATGGTGAGCACCATTCCAGAGACTTGACTGTTTGCCTTTTCCCCTGAAATACCTCAACCCCAGATCAGTTTGGGGAGCCCCATGAGGGTCTGCTGTCTGTGGACAAAGCCCAAATGTGTGCAGAACACAGTCCATTTGAGGCAATCACAGGCTCAGTTCCCCCTGATTGCTCAAAAATGGCACACATTGCTACCAGGAGGTGAGGCAATTTGGAGGTGGAGTGGAAGCCAGCCATGAGCAGGAAAGGAACTAATGCTTTTATAAGATAAGCAAAGAAAATGTCACATTATCAAACACAAGAACCAACACTTTAGAGGCATGTACACAAAGGTCAGGCAGATATTTTTAGAACTGCATTTCTTACACATTATTATGAAGAAAAGAAAAATCAGGAAAACAAAGACTTAAAGATGTGCAAGAGGAGACAAAGCAGAATATTCCCCTCATTCCTGGCTGGCAGCCTTCTCCCCTCACTTGTAGGCCAGAGGGCCACAGGCTGATACTGCAGCGGGAGGCTGGAGACACACAGTGAGCTGCTGAAGCTGCTGGCAAGGAGGCAGTCATGGTGGCCCTCACAAGACAGAGACTCCACAAGAAGACAGCTGGGTCCACCTGGTGTTTCAGAGGACAGACGTGAGCGTGTGCAGCGCCTAGTAAATGAAATACCAACGACACACAGGCTGCATGTTCAGTACCATGGCTTGAATTGACTTAGGTACTATCCTGACATGTAAAAAATTTACATACAGAAGTTTTAGATCTGATTTGAATGCTTATTTGACAATTATATACTTTCAGAAAAATTACATATAAACATCTTGTTAAGTTTTCTCCTAGAAATATTTAGTGTTGTTTTATAGAAATTTGTTATTGGGCTGTTAAATATTTACATGATATCTGCAGAATAGTTAGGTTAGTGATCCAAGAGGGCTACTGTGGGTTACGTGGCTGTTCGGGAGTTTGTGATTTTTAATCACACAAATGCTGGGTTTTGATGGCATTTATCCTAAGTACAGTACATACCTTATCCTGGGGAGCTTCCATGTTTTAGAATCTGCCCTGATTCCAATGGAAAAGGAAAGTTGGATATATACTGTTTGGGAGGGAGGCTGCTCCGTTATATCTGCTCTCCATACTCCAGTTATATCTAGGAGGGGCAGGAGGGAGCGGGCAGGTACAGGTTTTACTGGCACTTAGTTAAAAAATTTCAAATGTCTTTGCAGTTTTCATTTTATATTAGTACATGTTTGTAGTACATAATGATCACATTCCTTGTGTGATAAATAATATACAGTGATTCTTTTTTCACCTCCCCCTCTGCTTTATCTCTGTGCCCTCCATCTCTCCCTTTTGTAAAAGGTCTACCTCCGTTTTCTATTATCTATCTTTTACTTGTTCTTTATTTATTGTTTAGATTTCTCATACAAGAGAAGCCATGTGATATTTAAGCTTTTGTATCTGATTTCTTTCACTTAACATTATAGCCTCAAGGCACATTCTACAATTTTGTTTTCTTTCTTTTTTTTTTTTTTTTTTTTTTTTTTTGGTACTGAGAATTGAACTCAGTGCTTGTCAGGCAGGCACTTGTGCCACTGATATATATTCCCAGCCCCTACATCCTACAGTTTCTTCAGATGACTCAAGCTTATTTTTCTTTAGGGTAGAGTAGAGCTCCATTCGCCTGTTGATGAGCATAAAGGCCGCTTCTAAGACTCACCAATTGTGACTTGCACTGCTGTAAACATAGCATGCTAGCATAACTCATATGCTGTCTTCAACTCTTTTGGGAGGATTCTGGGAGGGAAACAGCTGGGTTAAGTGGAATACAGCTGAGGGTAGACTTGTCCCTATTCTGACCTGAGGCTGGAAGTGGCTGCTCTGTACTCAGACTCCTGGCTGCCAGTGTTGGCCTCAGCTGCAGCATTGCCTGTGAGGGAAACCAGGGACTGTTCTCATCTCAGCTCTGCTCAGACCTGCGGGTGTGTCCCCAGTGCAGGCGGCTGTCCTCCCTGGTCCTGAGCCTTCCTGATGTCCTTCTCCCAAACAGAGTCTGGCTTTTCAGGCTGTATCTCTCCCTAGTGGGCAGCACCTGCCCTCTGCCTGTGCAGCCTCCAGGGTGAGCATTCCATCCCATCTTGTTGTTAGGAAGGCACCACAGGGCCTGGCTCAGAGCAGCAGTTCTGGACTCTCAGGGTCCTGACTGTTTGCGTGGGGCGTTAACCTCTCTGTGGGTGCAGCTTTCTGAGCTATATAGTACAGTTCTGTCATTTCTTGGAGACCTCCACAGAGCTCTCCATTGTGGCCACATGTTTTCTTTGCCTAACAGCAGAGCACATGGCCCTCGTTGCTCTCCATCCTTGCCAACACTCACTATTTTCACTTTTATGAGCCTCCTAGTGGCACAAGGCGACTTCTCTTTGTAGTTCTGATTGGCCTTTCCCAAATGTTAGTCATGTTGGGCATCATTCCAAGTGCTCTTTAGTCATCTGTACACCTTCTTTGGAGAAATTTCTGGTTTAAGATTTTATATTAATACACGCTTGTGTCATAATGAATAAATTCATCACAAGGAGAGAAATTTATCCTCAAGTTCTTTTTCTCCTCTTTTGTTTTTTTTAAAGACAGTCTTGCTGTGTCATTGAGGGCAGTCTTGAACTCACCTTGTAGCCTAAAATCTTCTACAACTCATGGTGATCTGCTTGCCTCAGCTTCTGGAGTGTTAGAATTACAGGTATGCACCATTATGCCTGGCTTTTTCTTTGCCCATTTTTAAATTGGTTCATTGCTATATTATTATCAGGTTGTAGGTTATATATTTTGCTGCTTATATATTTTGGATATTAGCCTCTTATCAGATATATGGGCATAAATATCTTCTTTCCTTCTTAGGCTGCCTTCTCACGTGTTGGTTGTTTCCTGGAATGCAGAGATGGTGTAGTATGGTGTAGCCCTCATGTCTATTTTTGTTTTCGTTGTCTGGGCTTTCAGTGTCATAGCCAAGAAATCTTGCCCAAGACCTATGTTATAAAACTTCTGCCTACATTTTCTTCTAAAGACTACTGTAGTCCTAGAAGCTTTTATGTTTAAGTCTTCAAACTATTTTGAAGTGATTTTTATATGTATTGTAAGGTAAGTTTGCAATTTCTTTTGCATGTGGACATACAGTTTCCCTAACACTGCTTACTGAACAGACAGTCCTTTATTGACTCCTGTGTGGTCTTGGTACCCTTGCTTAAGATCATTTTTATTACATACATGTGAGTGAGTTCATTTTGGAACTCATTCTATTGCTGTGTGTGTCTGACTTTATACTACTACTATACTATTTTGATTACTATAGCTTTGTAATATTTTTTAAGTTTTAAATTTTTTATTAGTACATATTTAAAATATACAATGTTTATGTTCCTTGTATGGAGTTGGTACCTGTACACAACACATCTTAATTCCTTTTTTCATCCCCACTCCCTACCTTCCTCCATCCCTTTCTGCTTTGAGAAAGATCTGTCTCCCTATTTCTTCTTATCTATTTTTTATTTTGCTCTTATTTATTCTCCAGGTTTCTCATATAGGAGATGCCATGTAATACTAAAGCTGTGTGTCTGATTTATTTCACTTAACATTACTATTTGTAAAATGGTTTGAAATCAGAAAGTGTGAGATTTGCAGCTTTGTTCTTTTGGGGGATTTTTTCCTTTCTCCTGAGTCCTTTTGAGATGTCATATTTTAGGAATGCTTTTGTTTGTTTGTTTCTGTTTGAACAAAAAACCTGCTGAGTCAAAGACAGAAGGTTCTGTGTGACTTGCTCTGCTGATTGTGCCAGGCTGGACCCACATATATGTTACTCTGGGTATGAATAGGACTGAGAACCTTTTGGCCCCTTCACAGGGCTTAGTACTACCTCTCTCTCCCCTGATCCTGCATAGAGGGAGTATAGTTCTGTAGAGCATTCAAGAGCATGGTTTGGGGGTCTACCAGTTAGGGATACTTTTGGCTGTAAATAATTGTAATCCTGGGTCAGATTGTCTTAAGCAGTAAAGAAATGTATGGGTTCCTGGGACTGAATGTACTGAGGACCCAGAGAGATTTTCAGTCTAGTGGCTTTCATTCTGCTGCTCTGTGATATACTTGGCTTCACCTGCCTCTGTTTTGGTTTCATCCTGAGAGTGGTGGTAGTGTGATGTCTGCAGCAAACTGGCCCCAGAGCTACACACAGGTAGAGGCTTACTCTTGGAGGAATCAACTTACAGGAAGTTCCAAACAGACTTTTTCTTATTTGGAAACATTTTTGGTACTGGAGGAATATTAACTATTGAGTGGTTTAGGCTAAAGCCCCCTCCTCATACATACCCAGTCACACACATACATACACACACACCACCACCACTACCACCACCAAAACCACCCATTAAATCAAGATCTGAGTGTCTTGTAGCATTGATAATCATTGGTAAACAAATTTAATTACAGACATAGAAAATACTTTTAAAGTACATGAAGGGATAGAAAATGAGCATCTTGGAACTGATTTGGGGACAGTAAAATGTCAAGCTCTAACTTGAAATCCTTTAAACTGAGTTTCCTACAGGACTTGAATTTGAATATACTGTAGGTACGGAAATCTGTTTCTTATAAAAGCAGAAATACATATTTCATTTTGAAAGCACTATTTACAAAGTGGTGGCTGAGGCACTGTAATCACGAATGTGAAGAGACATGGTAAGTAGGTGTGTCTTCACTTCACTGTTGCCTTTTAAAGTATTCGTAGTGGTTTATATTAATCTGAAACAAAGAGTCATTTGTAAATGTAATTAGAAGACTAATTCAGCAAAACCTGAATTGAAAACAAGACTTCCCTTTTTTATCCCTCTCTCTCCTGAAGTATTTGTTTTCTGTGTCCTGGATATGGGTAAATAAATATCTCTTCCAGATAAAATGGAAAGTTTAGAATTGCTGCCACAGATAACAAATCCATGAATGCCTTTTTTTACTAAATTACAGTATGCCCCTGTGTCTCCTACAAAATGGAGATAGACCCTTGATTAAAAAATGGAAAAGAAGTAATATCCAGAAAGTTAAAAATTTTAAAGTAGGACTGAAAGGCCATAAATGGAAGACTTACTGGTTGGCTTTTTCTAACTGAGTCTGTTTACAAGGTGATTTTCCTAAAGTGAACAAGTGAGCCATGCTGTTAACTCAGAGGACAGGGAGTGAGCAGGGCTGAGACTCAAGATCCATGGTACAGAGCAGAGATGTGCATGCAGCCACTCTGCACTCCAGCGGGCTCTGATTTTAAGATTTCCTCAAGGTAAAGGAAAAGACTTTTCCGTCTTGAGGGAAATTTACTTAGAGATGGAATAAGAGCAGCATTTGTCCTTAATATGTTTCACAGAATATACCGAAAGCATGTGTCTTAGGATAAATAGTCTTTTGCATTTTGCTTAGCTAGCTGATAATTTTGAACTCAAGAGTAAGTTGTCTGGAAGTCTGAGATATTTATTTGTGGAAAAATTTTAGTGAAGTTGTGCCTGAAAAGAGTGTTAAAGACTCCAGTAATCTCTATTTAGGGCTTAAGAATACAGTTTAACTTTTATTTAATGATTTTTATAGCCAGTGCTCTTAAAATGTCCTTTCCGTAATTACCCTATCATTCGCCAACTAGTTGCCGTTTATAGATCAATAAAAGTCCAAAGAGGTTAAGTGACTTTCAAAATAGAACAGCATGCAGCAGAACCAGAAAAAGATTTGAGGCTTTTAATTTCATCTTTTGGCCCTAAAATAGCTGGTTCTGCCCTGAGATCAGCACAGCTGATCTGTTTGGGGCCTTCGGCATCCTTGTTAAAAAAAAAACAAAACAGTGGTCTGGTCTGGATAAATTTCTTTTGTTTAATTCTTGTTATTTGGAGTAGTACTCATTATAGAGAATCTCTGGATATGGCTCCACAGTTTATTGTCACCCTTTATCAAAGGGGATGTAAAATTCAGCAGAGAAAAAGGTAAACAGACTGCATGCATCAAGATTGTTTTCTGAAGATAAGAAAAGTAAAGCTAAAATAAGCTTCTTTTATTAGTTTTACAGTCTGGCTCTCAGAACATAGGTCAGTGTGGCTATTTATTCATTCAGTCCTTAAGTTTCTTTATTGAGAGATGATGCAGGCATAAACTAGACTGGTACTCAAAGTTCTAGTCCAGTTTAAACGTTTGTGGAATTACCTTACTATTTCCATGAGTGTTGATATTAACACTTCTGAGCTCATTTCTCTTTCTGGATAATCCTGTGCTTTCAGCTAACATAGTGAACAGTAAAATAAAGATTGCAGCTACTTGTCTAGAATGCAGGATTAGGATCCAATTCTGGTACAGGCCAAATGAAATACACTGATTAGGCTCAGGGTGTGAAAGAAACTTCTCTGTTAATCACATTTATGTTGCAAACAGGCATTTGCTCAGGAGAGGTCAGCTTGCACTTCTTTTCCAGTGCTGTGGGAGACAACCTAGAAGAGGTGAAGGGGTCCAAACTTCACACCTCAAATACATCCTGGCATTTTTTTTCAAGACAAGGTTCAGTGAGCTTTTTACAGATACCAGAGGAGATGGGATTCCAGAAACTGTAACATCGTCTGTATTGGGTGTTTCTGAGTTTAACTGGCAGGCTGCTGTGCCTGTCTTTAATTAAATTGCTTCTCAGTCCAGTGTCCTTGAAAGACAGCTTTGAGGTGTGTCAAACACTGCAGAATTTCGAGGCTTGCTGGCAGCAGTGGGAGTGACTTAGAGGATCAGGAGTAGAGGGCTGAAGCTGTCATTGAAAGGGCCAGATTGCTGACTGCTGAGAGGGAGAGGAAAGACAAAACCAACCCTATTCTCTAGGGCTCCACATTTCCTTTGCTAAACTGGTTCTTTATACCAAACTGAATCTCTGCAGCATTGTTCTGCATTTGTTTGTTTTATTTAGTTTGGCATTATAGATGTTTCTGTAGAGAAATGGTTCCCAATGGAAGGAGGGAAATTTGTGTGCTCACTCCAAAACACATGGCAATGCCTTGGGCAGTTTTGATTGTCACAGCAGGCCAACAGGGTGAGGGTGCTTTTGGCATCTAGTTTGTAAAAGGGGTGTTGGTGAAGTTCTGAGGTGCTGAGGCTGACAAGCTCCATGGTAGATGGACAGCTTAGAGTAGGCTGTCTGCACATTTACAGCTGATTTGTGTGAGCAGACACTAAAAATATGTGTATGATCAGTGCTTACAAGAGAAACAGATTTAATGCAAGAAATACAAATGTATAAGAATTTACAAGATTGGCTTACAGTGGCTTACAGATTCAGGTGTGGAAGAGTCCAAAAGATCTGTCTGCACACTGGACATCAGAAGGGTCCAGCTGAAGGCCTGGAGCTCCGTGCAGTGTCTGGTGCAAGTCCATGTCAGGAGGCCAAAGGATCCGCTGTAGAAGGCAGAAGGGTCTGTGCTGGAGACTGAAGAGTCTGTGCTGGAAGCCAGAAGACCACGTCCAAGGTGAAGGCAATGACTAGGGCTTCTCCAGAGGAACAGAGTGTCCCTTTTATACCATTCAGGCGAAGTATGCTGATCCAGTTTAGTTTGGGTGTTTCTTATTCAGGTTGACCCAATCAGTTAACTATTACAATATCCCACTCAAGTTTTTCTTTTGAGCACTTCCTTGCTTTCTAGTGCTATAAGATACCTCTGACTCATCTCATTCATCTCTTACCCTGGTCCTTGAATCAACCATTTCTCCAAGGAGCCTGGTTCCTTTCATTAAAGAGTAGTTTTAAAACCAAGGTATGGGCGTTAGATGTGCCCATTGTCACTTAATGCTCTTAGATTTAGTCTTCACCATATATATATATATATGTATTTTTAAAATACTTTGAGTTTTTGTGGGACATTCACATTACCCAAATAGTATTGAAATTTTATAAGTTAGATGAAATCCACAATAATATTTTTGTTAGTCATATTTTATAACATGAAGCTAATGGTGCTTTAAGGCAACTATGTTACTGGTTACTCTTGCTGCATGTAGCTTTATTTAGTTCTGTGTCATAGCCTTCTGCTGAAAGGTATTTAGTCCTGCCTTGTGTGTATGCAGATAGTTTGTTCTGAAGGTGAATGAATCTGCCTGATGGTGAGGCTTGTTGGAAGAGTTTCATTGTAAGAAAGCTTATGGGTAGTCTTTCATTAATCAATGATCATCTCTATAGAAATGTGGGGTTAAATTTTTTTAAAATTAAAAATTTTAGAAAGTCATTCTTTATGATTTATAGAATTTCTTGACTTTGTCTACAACTGCTTTGATTATTATTTTCTTAGAATCGAACTCAGCACCCGTTGTGAGGCAGGCACTTATGCTGCTGAGCTATATCCCTGGCATAACTGCTTTGATTATTTTAGAAACTCTTCTATGCTCACACTTGGTCTATGTAACCTGCCAGTGTTTTCTGTTGATGTGGCACCACTGACTTTGAAAACATTTTTAAAACAAGTGAAAATAATTTTGGTTTTAAACAAAGCACAAAACTCTGTATTATTGTTTTTACTTTAGTTTACTTTTCTCTCTTTAAAATAAATCACATTTTTCTTACTGCTTAAATGTTTATGTATTGAAGGAACTCAGGAGATTTATTGCAATACAGATTTCATAATTTATCACTAAAGTATACATATAAAGAAAAATAAATATAAAGAAAACATTTTTTCACATTCAGGTTCTATTGAGAATCACTTTTAAACTTGAGGTTGTCATTGTCTGTATTTTTCCAAATTACTACCCTCTGTATCATCAGAAGGTTGGTTGTGTAGCATTTAACAAAATAATTTACTGCAGTGATATTCATGTAAACATAAAATTAATCAGTTTTGAAGAACACATTGGGATTTAGTACACTCATAATATTGTGGGCTCATCATCTCTACCCATTTCCAAAATATTTCCATCACTCCACAGGTAAATTCCTGGCAACCATCAACCTGCATTCTCTCTTCATGGAATCATTCTATATATTTCATATAAGTAGAGTGATACAATATATAATCTGGTATCCTCTGGCTTCTCTCACTTAGCATAATATGTTGGGCTTCATTTCTGTGTAGCATTCACAAATGTGTTATTCTTCTTAAGGCCAAATAATACCCACTGTAGAGCTACAGGACTGTGGTTACCTGCTGATGGTTATCAGGGCTGTTTTCACCATCTGGCTGTTGTGAACAGTGCTGCTGTGCACATAGGGGTACTTGTGTGCACCTTTTCAATTCCTAGGGGCATGTCTTGCAGTAGAATATGAAATCCTATGATAAAATTTAACATTTAACATACATTAAATCCTATGATAAAGTTTAACATTTTGAGGAACCACCAAACTACTTTCTATAGCAGTGGAATGGTTTATAAAAAATATTTCAAGCTTTCAGTCTGTTATTTAAATAAAAATATTTATTTTATCTAAAAAAGGTCTGTTATATAAAACAAATATTTATTTAGTATACTTGAAAGTATACTTTCCCTTAATGCCTTGATTTTATTGTTAAAAATAAATTACTCTTTTAACATATCCACTCCTTTTTTAAAAAAAAATTTTTTTTATTTAAGGAGAAAAAGAAAAAAAAAACAAAAAGGGTACAAGTTACACAGAATTTCAGAAAAAATAAACAGTAGGAAATCACTAGTTAATAGATTACATATTGACATCTTAGAAATAGTTGTTCAAGTTACAAAATTAAAGCATATAAAGTGGACTTTCAAACAGTGAGACTGGAAACAGTTTTGTTCAATAATCCAACAAAACTCAGTAATATGGTTATCTATCTTATACACTTAAATATATATGCAGTTATATTCTTTAGAGTGCTTTCTTTTCCACTCTTTTGTACAATGACAATTACACATTTTGGGTTTTATTACTCCCACAGTTCTTATTACTTTTTTTTGAAGAGAGTAAAACCAAATGTGACATAACAGAACAGAGTCAGTCAAATCAAAAGGATGGACATAATAGATAATGTAAAAACAAAATACTAGGTGATCAACAGTGGTTACCATACTGCCTCTTGCTATCTTAAAAAGAATTGCCTATATCATCAGTTATAATAAAATTGAACAAAACAGTAAGGAATAAAACCAAAACATTGGAGACATTACAGGACTTTAAAAGAAGATAATAGTCACCTGGAATGGGCATCATAATGAATCTTATTGTCTTCACAGTTGTTGCCTATACTTTCGAACTTGGTACTATCAAGCAAAACAGAACAGAGGAAAATCAGTCAAAGCAAGATGGTGAGGGCTATACAGGGTTTCAAATCAAGTCAATAGGAAATCAAAGTAAGTTACTATAATGTATCCTGCTATTTTTTTTTATTTTTCCCTTAATTAAAAAGATAAAAATAAAAAAGTGAATAATTTTTAAAAAAGAAGATTTAGATAAAAGAGGGCATAACAACAAAACAGCGCAGGTCAAAGCATAACCATTTAAGCAAAACAGTGTTTCACCACAAGATATCCTGACATAAAAGTAGTTACCATAGTGTCTCTTTCCTTGAAATCTTTGAGTATAACTTCGTATACTGTAGCACCAAACATATCAAGACAATGTAAAACCATTCAAGAGAATGACAGTATTACAGGGTATTTAGAACCAACTATCAAAAAATGAACAACGGTTTCTGTATAATCTCCTTATCTATAAAACTTTTTGCTTATATTATCACATATAATAAAATCCAATAAGATACAACCTGTTAAGACCGATGGAGACAGAAGAATAAAAGCTTGATGAGACTTCAAAGCAAGATGATACTAAATCAGCACTAGCTATTATGATGTCTTGTTTTCTCCAAAATAGCTGTTCCTACCATCCAATCTTCTCTGCCTCATTTCTGTTGGACTCTTTTTCTGTCGTTTGTTGTCAGTTTGTCTTCTTCATTTCACTTTCTGCTCCTTTCATTGGGGCCTCTCTGCCACTGTTTCTGAAGTCTTGGTATTTTCCTTTTTTAGAATATCCTGCAGTATTCTCTGTAGAGTTGAATTGGTGGTTGCAAATTCCCCTAGTTCCTCTTTATCCTGGAAGCACTTTGTTTTCCAATCAATTTCTAGGGACAATTGTACAGGATATATCAATCGTGGCTGGAAGTTGTTATCTTTCAAAGCTTGAATTATTTCCCCCCACGCTCTTCGTGATTTTATGGTTTGTGCCGAGAAGTCTGCTGTAATTCTGGTGGGTGTTCCCTTGTAAGTGATCTGTTTCTTGTCTCTGATGGCTTTTAGTATTCTGTTCTTATATTGGATTTCTGGAACTTTGATTATTACATGCCTGGGTGTAGTTCTGTTTGGGTTGTAGGTGACTGGGGTTCCTCTCTGCCTCATACATCTGAGTATCTTTACCTTTTGCTAAATTAGGGAAATTCTCTTGGATTATTTCTGTGAATAGCTTTTGTAATCCATTTGTTTGTGTTCCTACTTCTTCTTTTATGTTCTTAATTCTTAAGTTATAGATCCTCTTATCATCTTCTAGCCTTGGTATTATTGCTGTTTGTTTTCTTGTTATTTTTAAGAAGTTTTTCATTTCGTGCTCCCAAATTACAAATCTGTCCTCCAATTCAGATAATCTATCCTTAGTTTCTTTCAAGCTGTTATGCCAGCTTTCAATAGGGTTTTTTTTTTTTTTTTTTTTTTTTTTTTTGTCTTTTTCCTTTTTCCTTTTTATCGGTACCAGGGATCGAACTCACGACTGCCTGCTTGCAAGGCAGGCACTTATGCCGCTGAGCTAAATCCCCAGCCCCTTCCAATAGGGTTTTTAGTTTCCTGGTAATCTCTTTGAACCTGCTTCACATATTCTATGTTTTCTCTATTTTCTCCATCAAACAATTCTCCCCTTTTTTTCTGTACTTCCATTCCACCATCTGTTTTTCTTGGGCAGTGCTTAGCATTTCTCTAACTATTCTACTTATATCTTGCTTTATTTTGTTAAATACTTCATTTTTAAACTCATCTATGAGGCTTCGGAGATACCACTTTATGTCTATTGGTGCCGTGTGTGATATTGCATGTTTTCTGTCTTCCTTTGCGTTTCCCTTTCCTGGATCAGTGTTCTCAGGATTGGGGACTGAGGACCCTTTCTTGTTGCTTCCTCTTTCCATACTTTTTGTTCCTTCCATACAAGCGAATGTAGGAGGCCCAATTTTTTTCTCTTCTTCAGTTACAGTTTGTTGGAATTGTGCCGGCTAGGTGTTCCCGCCCACTGCAGTGTACTAGGGAGACACAGACCTGGGCAGCCTCTGCTGGGCCCACCTCTCCAGGTCAACCTTCCGAAGGCTTCACGGCTAGGGTGCACCTCCAGGCACTGGGACCTGGTTTGGGCTAGCCTACTGGGTCTTAGCAGCATCACGCAGGCAAGGCACTCCCCACCAATCCCCCTTGAGAGGGGAATATGTGACTAATGTCACTGCAGTGTACTACCCGGTTCCAGTATCTTCTTTGCTGGAGCCTCCTACTCTATGAAAGGGTCCCCGTTCTGCTCCCTCACTGCAAGTCGATGTAGGGCTCCCTGCTAGTCCCGCTCTCAACTCCGTTCGCAGATTCCCGCTCTCAGAGCTTTCACGCATCTGGCTCCCTGCCCTGTAGATTTGGACGCAGCAGCGGCAGCAGGAAATTCAAATCGTGGCTTCCAGTGGCGTGGGTTCTAGCTTCCGTGCTGAGATTTTATCTGTTCCTGTTATAGCACCAGGATTGGATTTCCAGTTGGTTTCTCTTAGCTTAGTTCATTCCTGGGTTGGCAGGGTGTATCTTCCCTTGCTTAGAACTCCTCATACCGCAGCATTCCTGGATTCTAAGCGAGGTATCTCAGAGAGCCTCTGTAGCTGCTGCTATCTATTCGCCATGTTCTTCCGAAAGTCATATCCACTCCTTTTTCTCAAAGCTATTTTTAAAAGTCTTTGGATAATTCCTGTATTCCTCTGAGGAGAATGTGTAAGACTTGGATAAAAATTCCAAGTTTTTTGTTTCTAGTCTTCTGCTCTAAGACAATTAGCAAGCTCTCTTCTAAGGTCAACATAACCCAATTTGAATGTTCCAGTGCAGTGCCTACTTTTCATCTGACTTGATAAAAAATAAGACAAAAATCATATTGGTTTCTCAACAGCCCCTATATGTTCAAGAAAAACAATTATTTATTCACTGTGAGTAGGAAAAAAGAGATCTACATTTGAAGATATATCCATGAAACAGAAAGATAATTTTCTTCTTTGCTATGTTGCTAGGATTTTTAAGGTTTCCTTACAAACCTTGTAACTTCACACAACACATCTTGTTACCAAGTAGATTCAGAAATTGTGTTGAATTTTCTGGTCTTTATTTGTATCAACTGTCAGTTTGTATTGTTTTCTAAGCACTTTATTCAGATAAACTTTTGACTCCCAAAGACAGAAACAGAGACAGAGATCCTATGTTAGTTTTCATGTCCTCAAATGCATGAACACAGAGCTGTTTTGTGACAGATACTTGATAAATACTTGTTGAACTGAATTGGTGGTAAAGTTTCCAGACAGGCAGGAAATTTGAGTGGAAAAATTGTGTTTTCCTAGCTCTCAGGCCCATACCCTGCTCCTGACACTGTCTCTTCCACCTAATAAATGTTCATTTATGATAAACTCTAATATACAACATGTTTTCTAAGTGCTGATGAAGTTCATAGAGAACTAAAACTAAAATGACCTTTGATATGTGAAGTTCTCTATGAATATCTTTATGCTATTCAGACATGAAGATGTATCGCTTTTCCTTGGGGCAGACATACTATCAGTAGGTTAATTATTAAATAATAAGTCAAATTGTAAAGCCTCAACTCTAGTTTTTTCTCATAGGAATGTTTTATTGGGATAATCATTTGTTGTGTGTCATGTTGCTCAGTGTTCCCATTCTGTTAACACGCAAAGTATTTCAGATTTGGATTGATAATTGTGATTGTCTTTCTACTTTATTTATTTATTTATTTGTTTTTGGTGCCAGGAATTGAACTCAGGACCTTGTGCTTGTCAGGCAGGTGCTATGCCACTGAGCTATATCCCCAGCTCTGTGACTGTCTTTTTGGATACACATTATGTTTGAAGCCAGTCAAGGTTTCCTTGCCATCATTTCCTGGATTAAGGAAATACAAAAAACTTTATGACAATAAATATAATGTCACTGTGGAAATAAAGTCATGCAGCTGGGGCGTGGCACAGAGTAAATTTAGCTGCGGGCACCACAGTTGTGAGGTACAGGAAATACTCCCTATTAGCTGGCTACACTTACCCCAAAATGCTATGGACAGACAATAAAAAGTACTGAAGTAGATAAATGTGGAAATCGTATTAGCTTAACTTGACACTGTGAAAACTATTATGAATGTATGAAGTGATCAAAATAGATGGTGAATGTTCACATTTTTAAAAACTCTAGGAAAAGACATATTAATCCCCCTTGAAATATTCCTCACTTCAAACACGATTATCCCATGATTCACTTTCTGAAGCAGTTTTTGGCATCCTTTTTCATGAGGGTCTTTATGAAGTGTGATCAAAAATATGTGAATGCTACTGCCCAGCGCCATCCAGTGGAAATGCAGTCTCATTGAAAACATCACAGTGTGTTCTGTTTTTTTACCAAATCTGGTGCTGTGGGGACTTCTGGCATACCCACAGTCAAAACAACCAGGAAAGGTAGACATTTTGAGTCAGTTCAGCACATTGATGCAACCAAGACAGTGCGACTAAAGACATTCATTAAAAAGAACTTTAGAAAGTTGGCAGGATTGAAGGAGTACGTTTGAAGCAAGGAGTATTTTGAGAGAGAATGGAAATGTGTCTTTTACTATAATAATGTTTTAAACATTTAAGCCTTCACTGTATTTTTCAGTCATACCTTGTTCATATAATTTCTGGCAACGAAAAAGTGGTATTGAGCTCTGATTACCTTTCAATGAAAAAAATCCTATGTTTAGGCACATGTTAATGAAGAATATGTAAAGATTCTCCATAGGTTCTTCAAAACTTGTGCCACACAAATGAAAGCTGTAACTCAGAAACGTCAGGATGAGGTCACCCAGAAAGCATGAAGGGGCGGGCACATCTGAGATGAACGGTGCTTGTACATTACTTTGCTCTTCTAAGTTGGGGTCAAAAACCACTCAGAGCTGGGCATGACGGTGCACTCGGGGAGGCTGAAGTAAGATTGAAAGTTCCAGTACAGCCTGGACAATTTAGTGACTCAATAAGTCCCCATCTCAAAATAAACTTTAAAAAGGCCATGGATGTAGCTCAAGGTAAGGTCCTGGGTTCAATCCCCAGTACCACAACAAACAAGGAGGAAGGAAGAAAAGAAAAAACCCAGGAACCCTGGGTGCTACCTACTTTTTAAACATTTTTTTAAAATTAGGAACTATTTAAAGTTGAGGTGACTAAATTAACCACAGAGTCATTTAAACCTTGTAGGAGGAAACTGTCAGACTGAGCCAGGAGGAAAAGAATGAGGGCTTGCATATGAGGAGCAGAAGGAGGAGCCAGGAGCCAGGATGCTCCACACAGAGCAATGGATTTGAAGTTTCTGTGGACCCCCAGGACATTCCCTGGAGCCCATGTGCTCAGGTCCTTTTTGTGTGTCCTGCCCACAAGAGGATGAAGGCTCTGTTCAGCTGAGCAGCAAGCAGTTGAATGACAGAACTGAACCCAGCTGGTTGCTTGGTACCCTGTAGAGCAAATCATAGACTTCCAGGTGTTTGAATTTCTCTTTGCAGCCACTTATCTAACAGGGTTTATCCAGGGTGAGAGCAAAAAGAGTCCCTGCATTTTCTCCCACACAGGGATGCCCCAGCCTTCCTCTGAGGGTCCAGCTGAGGTTCGGAGCCCTGTGAAAGAGAAACAGTTGAATTGTTTGGATCCCTGGAAGAATCAGGTTCTAAAGTATTTCCATGTTACAAGGATCCTTTCCAGTTCTAAAAATTCTGTTTCTAGATGGTGAGTTCATACAGCATCACTGTGAGCCGTGATGTACTTTTACCACTGCCCTTAATCTTTTATTTTTGTTTGAAATAAAGTTAATTAAATTCTTCTACACTGGAATAAGCTTTAGCTAATTCAGTGGGACTGTTGCTACCAAATGCGAACACAGTTAATATAATGTCTGTCAAGTGTTTTAGGCTTTTAAGCTAGTCTGTTTGCCAAAGCAGAAGGCCTAATTTATAGGAGACCCACCAACTGTTATATCAGAGTAAAGATGCAGAATTCACTTACGGAAAGATTAAATTTCAGAGGTAAAATACTATACACCCTGCCCTTTCTGAAAATCTGAGCATTGACATTTATGTTGTGTGTGAGTGTATAAAAACTTTGAATAAGGCAGTATTCTCATGAGATTGACAAATCTTATGGCCTAATGTTCTTAAACATTTTTCGATGTGCTGTTTAAATATATCTTTATTTTATTTTATTGTTTTTTGTCTTTTTTGAGACAGGGTCTTACTATGCAGTTCATGCTAGCTTTGAACTCACTTTGTAGCCCAAACTGGTCTTAAACTTGCAGTGATCTTTCTGCCTTAGCCTCCTGAGTGCTGGCATTACAGGTGTGTGCCACCACGCCCAACTTTTTTTTGTCTCACACTTTTAAATTACAATTCTTATTGTTCTGTTAAATTAAAATCACATTCTATTCACAATACATCCAAATCTGTGAAATGTCTCATAGGATTCACATTATAAATGTGGCAGTCTACTTTGACCAATACAATTGTTGAAAAGCCTAAATGAGTTGAAAGCATGACTTTACATTGTTTAGCAAATAACATTATCAGAAAAGCTGGGTCAAAATAGTAATAATTCTCCTGAAGATAAGGGGATTATTTCTTAGTGACCTGAGAAACTTAAAAGAAAATATGGGAAGTGAATAAGAAGTTTTGTAGTTTATTTTCTGCTTTTCCGTTTATCCTCTGTATAGATTTTCTCTTCTATAAAATAGGAGTAATAGTATCTGTTTTCTTCATAATAAGTGTGCAACTATTAGCATTTAGTAGAAAGATGGGCTTAGTATAAAATCCATATGTGGTTATCTCAAGGATTTACTCAGCAGGCTCACCATGGCTGCCTGTGAAATCAGGGGATAAAAATACAAGATGGCGCCTGAGGGTCCAGTCCAAGGAAGAAGTCACTGCAAGCCTGGCATGAGGAGTCTGTTAGAGGCCTAAAGAGAACTCCAGGGGAGCATCTAGAGGAACAGTCAAAGGCAGTGGTGAAGGCTGGAGCTCCTCTGAAGAAGAAAAGGGCAGACTTCCTTCTTTCCCTTTTTTCCCCCCAGGCCACAAGTCCATTGCCTTCACACGCATCGAGGGTGTTACTCTCCTTCCCCAGCTTTCAGCATATGCGTCAGAGACATTTGAGGAGGCTGTAGTATAGTTTTTCTTGAGTTTTGGTTTTTCCCCAGAACTTTTAAGGGCCTCTGTGTAGATGATCTACTTGAAAATGTATTAATATCTATGTGACAGTTGTTTCTATATTAAAATATAGGAGGCTGAATTAACTATGTTAGAATTGTTCAGGTAGATTATAAATATGGAGTGCTACTGATTTCAGTCTTAGTTTCATATCATGTATTTTATTAATATTTAATGTGAGAAAGGACATTCACCAGTACTTACTTAATATTATTAAATTCGCACGATTCTGTTGTAGCTACTATTATCTGCATTTTACAGATGAGGAAACTGAGAGTTAGCAACTCATTCTTCTGCCATTTACTGAAACACCAGGAGCCACTACTGTTGTGTCCCAGTTAATCAGACTGTGCGTGTGTGTGTGCATGTGTGTGTGTGCTGAGGCAGGGTCTTACTCTGGAATCCAGGCCGGAGCTGGGTGGCATAGCTCATATGCAGCCCAGGCCAGCCTTCAACTCACAATCCTTCACATAAAGATGGGGTTTTTGATTAGTCCTGTAGTGCCAGAAGGCCAAAGTCAGTGGGAAAGATTTCTTCTTGCTTTAGCCTTTTGCCATCTATGTTTTCAGGAGGCCTGTGTACCCTATGATCCTCACGAAACCCTCACCAGTGGGATTCTCCTCCTGAGAAGTTGTGGGGGGTTGTGAATGCAGCGGGGGAGTGTGAGTGTTATTGTGCTTGTGACTCACCAAGAAAGCAAAGCCTTCTTCCCTCTGGTGGTTCTTATACTGAAGAGATAAAATGAGCCCTCCATAAATATAAATTTCAGAAACAGTTATTCCATCCAAAGCAACACATTTTGAGCCAGACGTGGTAGCACATGCCTGTAATCTCTGCATCTGGGAGGCTGAGACAAGAGGATTGCCTTGACTTTGAGACCAGTCTTGGCTATATAGTGATTTCAAGAGCAAAACTAAACCACGTTAGTGAGACCCTTTCTCAAACAAAATAAAACAAAACCACCCTCCAAAAAGCCCCAAAATAAAACAAAACTGAAAAGCCCCATAGTGCCTAGTTTTGAATTATACATCTGTTTGTGAAACCGTCTAGTTTGAATCCTGGGCTTAGCACATACCTAGAAGCTATGTGTTCTCAAGCTCCTTAATACTTGTTTCTCAGTGTAGGACATAGGGTAACAGTCACCCCATTCATTGCATAGGCAATTGTGAGGATTGAGTTGTCAGACACAGAGTACTGAGCATAGTACCGGGCACATTCTAAATGCTCAGTAGAAATCAGCCATCATAGCTATTATTATTTTCTTGCCTTGTTGCTCAAAATTAACTGGACTGAGTATCTTTAGCCTTTCAAAGGCAGGCATGGTGATGCATACCAGTAATCCCAGAAGACCACAAGTTTGAGCCCCGCCTGGGCAACCTAGTGTGTTAGTGAAATCTAATCTCAAAATAAGAAAACTTAAAAGGGCTGGGGATATAGGTTCAGTGTGAAGGCCCTGAATTCAACAATCCCTAGTATCACCACCACCGAGAAAAGACACAAAAAAACTTTCTAGCAGTGAAAAATGGTTTTATTTCATTTTTAATATATAGGATGAACCATAAAGGTAAATTTATGTAAGTGATGCTTATTTAATTAGAAGTAATAGCATCATTTTACTCCTAGTTTTCTTGAGGTGTACTTGATGAATAAAACTTGTTTAATGTTTCAACATGATGTTTTGCTATTTGTATACCTTGTGAAAGGACTACAATTGAGATAATTAACACACCTATCACTTCACAGTTACAATTTTTGTTTTATGACAACACAGAAACAAATTTCTCATCAAGTTGCAAGTATGCAACACAGTGTTATTAACTGTGATATCATGCTACACATTAGATCTTTGGAATTGCTCATTCCATGTCACGAACTTTTGCTCCCTCTAACAATATTTCCTCACCTCTACCTAGCATCTGGCACTCACCACACTGCTTTCTGAATTTGGCTTTTTTACATTTGAAGTGTTAGTGAGATCGTGCGAGCTTGGCATGGTGGTATAGGATTGTAATCCCAGAGATCTTGGAGGCTGAGGCAGGAGGATCACAAGGTCAAGTACTGCTTAGGTTCCTGGCAATTTAGTGGGACTCTGTCTCAAAATAAAATTAAAAAACAAAAGCAGAAAACCATGAGTTCAATTCCCAGTACTAAAAATAACAAACAGAAAATGAGATCATACAGTATTTGTGTTTCTGTGCCTGGCTTATTTCACTTAGCACAATATCCTGTAGGTTCGTCCATATGGTTGCAAATGGTGAGTTTTTTTCTTTTTTAAAAGCTGACTAATAATACAGTGTATGTGTGTGTGCACTTGTGTATATATATACATGTACACATTACCTTTTCTTTATCTGTTCTTCTCTTGATAGTTGGTTTTCATTTCTTGGCTGAATAATGTAGTCTTGAAGCACACTAATTATTGAGTGGGAAGAATAAGTATCATGACATCACATTTTAGATTCTAAAAAACACTGTAAAAAAATAATGATAAATGGCAGTTTGAATATTTTCATGCCAGAGAGAAATGGGATAGTGCTACATGCTGACCAAATATCAGATGGGGCAGGGAGGCCTAGTGAACACAGACTGGGCCTGAGGAGTGTGTCCTGCACTTGGGCACAGAAAGTTTGGGGTGCAGGTTGTTAGCAGAGGATAAGGATTAAAGCCTCTTCCCATACAGTTCACACACACACACTCACCATGACAGCCAGCTCTTCATTATGACAGCCATAACTAGCAGACACTGGTGTGGTAGGTTGGATTTGCTCTGAAAAAGCTTTTGTTGAGCGTGGGACTGGAATACAAACTCAGTGAGAGAAGAAGTCACATCTGGTTCATCTTTGGAACTGAGGACCCAGCCCAGTGCCCGAGCCCGAGCAGGCCCTCAGGAGGTGCTCACTGTGTACACCCACCCACCTGTGGCACTGCCCTTCCCTGTGTCACTGTTAGAATGACATGGCTCTTCTTTTCCTAGAACTTTGCATTTAGTTTGTATTAGCATCCTAGATTTTTATAAACAGAGAATCCCAGCATCTTTTTCGTTTCAGATAAATGACTTGGTACATACAGGTCTCTCAACTAGTTGTTCCTATTGTGGGAAACTGGAACTACATTTTTGAAAGTCACTTCCAGATTCTCTAATATGTTCTTATTTATTGATATTTGTACTCTCTCCCTAAATTCCTAATTGAAATTCCATGTTCCCCTTTGATTTTATGTACCAATCGGGGACAGAATCCTGGGTCAGAGATGGTGAGTTCTGGGCAGGCTTTCACGGGACAAAGCGATCCCAGCTGAGAAGTAGACGGTGATGATTCTTAGAACTGATTCTGCAGCGTCCTCATGTCACATAGTGACGCAGGTTGGCATTGTCTTGTGGTTTGTTCATCAACAAGTTTCCAGTTTGACGTCTTCACATGTGGAACAATCTGACATTTTTCTTCAGCATCAGTTTGGGCAACTTTTTGTTGTTTCAGTGGTTAGTTACCCAAGTGTTGACTTCCCCTGGTTTCTTGTTTCTCCTGTATCTTCTGCCTTTTATGTGAGTTTTAAATGGGCAGCCCCAGTGGGACAGAGAAGAAAGCTGGAAGTGGATGGTCTTTCATTTGTTGTTAAATTGTTACCTCTTTGCTTGTACAAAAATTGATGGGAAAGAAGTTTTAAAAGAGATGCCCAAATGAGATGTTGGAATTGATTTTGAATTCACAGCAGTGTTTCTTAGTATAAAAGATGGCAGGTTGGCTGTGTATGAAATCAAGGAGTCATTAGATTGAGGTTTCTGACTTTAAACAGCCCATAACAGGCACTCAGGAACTGCTAACGGAATAACTGACTGGAACAGAAGCAAGCTTATAGATGCAGAGGTCAAGATCCTGGATGCTTGAGGGCATCTCATTAGTGCAGAGCAGCACTGGCCCAGGTCTCTTTACCTTCCAACCACCACTCTACCCACCACGTCCCCTAGAGGCAGTGGCAGTGTTCACAGGGTAAAGCCCAGCAGCCAAGCTGGAGACTGTCCAGAAATAGTAAATCAGAAGCAGCTAGGCAAAGAGGGCTTCTTGCCAAATTTGTGGATGTAGGTTGTCAGCAAACTAGAAGTACGGAACCATTTGACCAAATTTCCAGTTAAAGTGGAATTTTAAAAATGGACTGCCGCCAGGTCAGTGAAGCTGATTTTATGGGAAGACAGAGTTTTGCAGGTTCAGTAGAGCAGGCTGGTCATGGAGGCGCTGGCGGAGGACTTCCTCCAGGCCAGTGTGTCTAAAGTCACCACTGAGATTGTGCTTCCTGTCATTTTCTGGGACTTCCTTTTAAATGGTTTCACTCAGAGAAACTTCTAAAAAGACATTCATTGCCTCATCTCGGTAGGCTCCACCTGAGTATTAGAGACATATGCAGGAGGACCAGGAGCCATTACTCTATGAAAAATCCTGAGACCTGTAGGAAAATGATGTTTTTATCCTTTCAGAATCAGTGAGCATATCTTGGTTTGTCTGTTGCATTGGGCACAAGTGCTGAGTCCACACCTTGACCTCTTGTGAATCTTATTTAACACCATGCATCTGACTGCTTCAAGGCAACCATAATTTAACATCCATGGCACACTTTAAAATCTGAGATAGAGGTTACTGTTTTTGAAAAGGCTTTGTAAATATGAAGAGCTTAATTTTAAGTAAAGTAAGAAAAGTCCTCCTAATTACAATGAATTTCGCTGTCAAATGGCAGGTGCTGGTTCTGTGATTCACACTCTGTCCTGCAGCAGTGTGAATCAGCAGGTAGCACACAGCAGCAGGCTGTTCACCATAGGCGCCATTGACCTTGGGGGTGGGTCCTTAAGTGAGAATGGTGGGCTTTTAGAAGATTAAAAGTCTGTGACCACAAGGTATTTGAACGCAAATTATTTGTCCACTGTTAGGTAGTTTAGATGTCAGAACTAGGGAGAGAGTATCATCTGAAACTTTTATAGTTCGTTTTTGTTTTGTTGGATTTTTTGGAGGAAGAGAGATATCTTCAGAGATAAAAGAAAAAAGCCAGGGAGTATTAACCATGAATTGTTAATTATGAAATGATCATTAAAACAAAATGTCATCTGTGTAATATTTTGACTTTTCTGTGGGGTATATTGTTACTTATTCATTTCTCTTAAATTTTTATAGGGGATCCAAGAAATATACCATGGGAACATTTGGTGTGGAATTTATTGTTTTATTTGTTACTTATATTTTGCTAAGTTCCTGAAAATGATTTATTTGCCTGTTACATTTGTCAAGTAAGTTGTCCTAAGTTGAAATTAAAATATCAAAGGAGGGAAGCAGCATTTATTTATGTATTATTCATTCAAGGTTGCTTTTATTGTTTGTACATTTTAGCATTAATTACTACTGTGTAAATTTAAAGAGACTGTTGTTGGGTCCATTTTATAGCCAAACATTGCACTCAAGATTTGGAGCGGTGTGTTGATTTGTCTTACAGTGCTTTACGTTCCAGCTTTGGGTGGTTACAATCCTATTAGTTAGCAGTACTGTCTGTCACAATATAAAGATCAGTAATTCTGATACCCCAGAGAGAATGGGATTGGAGGGTTGGGTGGGATGAAGTGGTGGAGGAGGGATTTCAAAGAGTTTTGTGAGGGTTGGACTAGAGAACCACTCAGACTGCTTCAAAGCTCAGGGATGTCTAAGGACACCTGAGGACCTGATCCTGTTTGCCTAGTGCAGGCACACAGTGGGATACATAACTGAACATAGGTAGACACACAGTTGCTAGTTATAACATTATATAGGAATGTAAATATGAGCTAACAACTTGTGTAAGAATTGTACAATAAAGACACAGATGGCTCTCTGGCTCTCTGTACTCTTCTGCTTTTGTGCTGTGCTGTACCTTATGCTGCTTGCTGTTGTTGCTGATGTCTTACATATGCGTGTTCTTTAACGTTGGGACCTCACCCTTGCAAATCTCCCTTGGGCCCCCTGAGTGGGCCACAGTTAGGATGTTTTAAGTAAGAGGAATCAAGGCAGAAGGTGGCTTTTCTAGAGCCTGCTAGAAATTCCAGATCTGTGAAATGATAATGGATACAGCTATTAAAGATGATGGAGGTGATGAAAGGGGAAAAATAAGTTACAGTTGTGAGCCTTTTTGAGGTCAGAGACTTCAGTGGGGCTCTGAAAACTTTTGGGTCTTTCTTCTAGAAAGTTTATAAAAACATTTAAAAAGTTCCAATTTCACGGAGCTTACTGACCCTCCAGGCTCATTCTTGGGCCCAGGTTATGGACCTGGAAGTTAAAGGAAAAGTTAAAGTTTTTAGGAACATGCCAATATTTGTAATTTTGTGATTCGTCTGGAAAGCAATTGGGAGCCACTGTCGTTTTCTGATTGTGGGGTTGGCATGATCCTAGTATTGTTATAGAATGTCTCTGTTAGCAGAAGCAAGGTGGAATAGAATTAAAACTAACTGGAAAAAGTACAGACTTCAAATATTCATCAAGGGAAACACAAAAAAGCACATTAATTCTAATTTCACTTCAGAATGTAAAGTATTCTTACCAGAAGCTTTGGCCTAGTCAAAAAATAAAAAATATGTGTTAGCTATATGTTTTCATTTTTCTTTTATTTGAGAGCTAGTTCCAGGTTTTCTTTTTTTTTCTTGATACAGAAGTCAGAGCATGATTCATTAGAGCAAGGTATTTTGCTCTGTGACTTCCTGTGAACTTCACATCTGTGTCTTTGCACACCTGCAAAGCAGGCACTGTAATTTCTTCTTCCAACTGGGCAAGAGAAGTAACATTTATATTATTTCAGAGCTATTTAAATATAGTTTTCTTGCTTTCCCAAAACATGTTTTATCTGAGTGATAAAGTGCTTTTTCATCCCTTTAGTAATAATTGACATTCCTTAAGTCAGTGTTAGCAGCAAGCCGGTCATCCTACCTAGATTCAGGGTGTGGCTGTAGACCTTGGAGTGTTGGGCTGGTTGATATTTAGCTTAGCACTGCTAAACTCAGCAGGAGAATGAGCAGTGTTTTCTATATATAGTGATGCTCAGTAGAAACTTGAGGTAAATGGAAACAACTGAGAGATATGAAGAACAGCTGCAAATGATTTATGTTTGGGCATGGCACTGGGGATCAAGCCTAAGGCCTCATGCATGCTAGGCATGTAAATGATATTTTAAAATTTGGTTATCATATTTAAATAAAAATCAGGGACAAACTTATTAAGTGAATTCACATACATGTTGATCATATAACCTTTGGGTTTTAGTTTTCCATTTTTATTTTTATTAGTACATGTGTGCAGTACATAAAAATTATATTCATCATAGGGAGTTGGTACATGTACATTACACATTTTATTTCTTTTTAAATCCCTTTCTTTCACTGCTCTTTTCCTCCATCTCATGGTCCCAAAAGATCTATCATAATAGCTAAATCTCAGAAGCAGCCTGTATGTCCACCAACAGATGAATGGATAAAGGAAGTGTGGTATTTATGCACAGTGCAATACTGCTGTCTTATAAAGAAGGACAAATTTGAATCACTATAGGAAAATGAATGTACATTTGAGACCATAACGTTAAATAAACCAAACACAGAAGTTTAAATATCACATGGTTTCTCTGTGAGAAACTGATAGTATAAATAAAAAGTAAACGGTAAATGTTAAATGATTTAGAGAAGTGTTTAAATTCATTAGAAGTATGCAATTAATTACTAGAGTCAAATTATTTCCCAGTGTCAGCAATAGCAGCATCATTGACAGTCGACTGTGACTTCTTTTGTGTGAGGCTTTGCACGAAGTCCTAGGAACACAGAGAAAGAATAAAGCAAATTCTTTTATTTGTAAGAACTTAACTGCTTCAGTGGAGAGGAAGGGCATGTGCCCTGAAGAAAATTCCACTATGAGAGACCTAGACCAGGTTTTGGAAAGACGAGCACAGAGAACAGATGAAAGGGAGGAGTTCTGATCTAGGAGTTAACATGGACTATTGGGTCTTGCGAAAGCTCCACAGAAATAGTTCCCCTGACTGTGCCACAGAAGTCTCTGTCATGCACCTTGACCTACTGTTTGTCACGTTTGTGTTCTTTGTTCAGCTGCCATGCTTGGCCATAGTTGGTAAGGGTAAGCTGCTTAGGGGCAGGGCTGGTACATACATTGTTCAACTCTGAAACTTTGTTACTGGTGTACTGTCAATGTATAAGAAAGGTATGTTGGCTTAATAATGAATGCACAAATGAAGAGGCAAAACTTGCATTTAATTCTGAAGGAAGGGCACCCATTTGAGAGGAGATGAAAGAATACAAGCTAATGTGTGGAATCTGCGGAGATGGTGAGTGACCAAATTAGTTCTGAAGAAGAGGCTGATATAAAGAGTAGGACAGGTTGAGACTGGATAAGATAGACAGTGGGAAGATTGGAAGAACTTTGAACATTGTTATTAAATTACTCTGCTTGGATGAGATATAATTCCAACATGTATTGCTGTATAAAGCAAGGACAGGAACAGATTATTCGGGAAATACAAGTATATATTTTTTAATTAAATTATGTGACATGATGTTTATTGTATAATTTTGCATAAAGGAAGCAGTCTGCCAAAAATCTCAAATGTGATTGCATTCATAGAAATTTTGGTATATGTATAGTTCATCTCAGAGACAGTTATCTGAAAAGCTGTTTCCCAAAATAATAATAATAATATAATAATAATAATGGCTCTTTCAGTGACATATAATCTGGGGGATTTTTTCTTTCCCTTTTTCAATTTATTGGAAGTCTGTTTCAGTAATCTAAGGATGATTTACAGAGGACGGTGTTCGTTGGTGTAGGGAAGAAAATATAAACATGGGAAACTATTTCAGAAGCAGATCTAAAAGCACTTGGGTCTTACTTAATAAAGAGGGTAAAAGTAGAATTGTGAGTTATATATGACGTGCAAGTTTTGGACCAGTTGGTGCTACTGACAGTAAAATCAGGAGAGATTTGCACCCTGTGGTTTTCATAGGAAAACTGACTTATTAATGCCAACGTCTTCAGTGATCAGTTATAATGAACCAAATCAGGTAAAAGCAAAGACTAGGGTAAGCAGAGGCTAGTACCTAACAGTGACTTTTCCATCACACAATTCACCATTCTTTTTTGATGAACATTTGTTTGCAGTACATAATGATCACATTCATTGTGGGGCTGGTACATGTACATAACACATTTTAATTCTTTTTTCCCCCCTTCCCCTAGTCAACCCCCTCATCTTGGTCCCTTTCCCTTTTGCAAAAAAGTGTTATCTCCATTTCCTATTATCTATTTTTTATTTTGCTCTTTGATCTAAATTCAACATTCTTGAAAAATGAAACATGTACTCAGTTCTCACCTTTCTTGAAGAGAATCGGCAGATATGGTTTGTTTTTTTAGAGACCAAAGAAACAAGAGCTAGAAAATAGAGAAAAGCACAGTTTCCTGAGCAAAAGAGGGAGTTATCCTTGTTTGTTGACAACCAAATTGCCGTGGGTTGGAGCAGGTACACTCATGGAGGCATATATATTCCTGTGTAATTGACTCTTTGATTGTGGAGTCTTTTTTGATTCAGATTTTTAAAAAAGAGACTCTCTTACCAAAAGCTGTGGTACCCTATTTTTTAGGTATAATTATAATATAGGTGGAATGCCAGGAGGGATGGCTCAAAATAAGTAATACAGTTGTATAATTGAGATGAAAAGGGATATCCTGGGAATAATATTATGTTTAGTTGTACGTTTGGGAACTTCTGATTATGCTGGTCTTTTCCTTTCTCTAATTACTGATTTTAGACATTTCTTTCAGTTTAAGACTTAGTTGTAAATTTGTCTGCTGCAACTATGTTAGAAACTACCTATTTCCAGCTCTGTTGAAATTATATGATATTAAACCTATATTCTTGTAGGTTCTATAAATGTTGGCAGAAATGGATTCAAAGAATTTGTGTTTCCATGATTTTTAGAAGTCAAGGTTCTTCTGCTGTTTGAGCCATGTGCACCTTCTCATTTCTGTTTAGGAACTGTTGGAATGGAAATGGTATTTACTTAATTCCTTTGAATACAAATATATTAGTTATTCCTGTTTTAAGAGCAGATTAATAAAGCAGATCATGGATAGCAATAAAAAAGGAAAATAGTATTGCATTTTAACCTCACAGCTTGAATAAATCATGAACTTTATAAACAGTAAACACTTTTCTTAGAAAATAGCTTAAAAATAGACTGGCATGCTTGATAATTGATCAGCTGTTTCATAATAATTTGGTTTTGACCTGAGCAGATCTTTACCTATAAAGAAGACCATTTATCCTTCATAGTGTTCTGGTCCAACATGGAAAAATGAGGCACTCTTCTTGAACTTTGGAATCAGTAAGCTGAAATCTTTGTTGTTTTGAGTAATGCTGAAAACTCCCCGATTGTCCCAGCAGCGAGTCAGTTCCCTGTTCTGGGGTGGCCCTGCCAGTGGTCCAGGTGACAAGGACTCTGCAGGGAGCCCTTCTTTCAGTTTTCCTTCTTCCTGATTCTTTTCAGCTGTTGAGACCAACACAGATGTCTTTCGTTGTCTTGGCCTACAATGTCTCCTACTCAGCACAAGTCTGCTATTTATCAGTAGCATCTCCCCTGTATCTTCACTGCCTGTGACCTGGGCAAGTGAGAGTGCTGGGTTTTATAAGTGAAATTCAATACCAGAATTACAGAAACAAAATTTATTTGTGGTTTTTTTTTTTTTTTTTTTTTTTGCTATTGAAAATCCTTTCATCCTCACCTTGTGACTAATGAACATGCCCTCTACCCTGTGTAATCTGGCAAATATTTACTCTTAAATAGCATTCTTTGTTCAAGACAAATGCCCAGAATTCATTGTAATTCACTGGTTTCTCCATTTCTTAAAAACTGTAATTGGTTCCAGATGCCTCTTTTTTTCCAGCTAAGCTACTGATTTTATACTTTTTCCTTGTAAATTCATTGAGCATTAGGCCTATTTGGAGAATGTTGATGAAATTTGGAGAACATTGATAAAGAATATTTAGGAATATTATGTTCTGTGTTCTTTTGGGATGATAACTAATGTTATATTGTGTCTCATAGTTTACTAAAATTTATCCCAGACATTAATTGGCCAACACAATAACTGTGAGACAATTTTAGTGTTACTTTGCAACTTTCTACATTGAGAACTAGAAGAATTGTCTAGAAAAGTAGAGGGATTTTCCTGACACCAACGGTCAGAACTTAAGTTCAAATGCTGAGAGCAACCCTGTGCTCTTCGTGCCACCTCAAGCAACTCTTAGGCAGCTCTTGCTGCTGAGCAGAGACTTGTCCCTTTCTTTCTCCCTTCACACCATACCCACAGTCGGGCCTCCACCCACTGAGAACAGCAAGGAGGTACATCCAGGGGTCTCTGCGCATTCTGACCTGGGTCACTCTTCACCACCAGGGAGTACTCTGTGTCCAGCCTGAGGAATGGGAAGGATAACATTCCAACTCCTGCCTGACAGTGAGCACAGGGAAGACATGCATTAGTGACAGACAGAGTCTAGGAACTGCAGGAGACATCAGCTGTGCAAATCTTAAGACTGATAGTGAAGACAGTGAATGAGGCACATTTGATTCATAAAGTTGTTGTGAATACTTAATTCATAACTTGTTTCATAAAGCTGTTAGCTGGGCATGGTAGTACACACATGTAATCCCAGTCCTCTATGAGGCTGAGGCAGAAATATAGCAAGTTTCAGTTCAGTCTGAGCAATTTAGTGACTTAGTACAAGACCCTGACTCAAAATAAGAAATAAAAAAAGGCTTGGAATGTACCCCAGGGCAAAGATCTTAAGTTCAGTCCCCAGTACCACCACTCCTCCTCCTCCCCAAAAAGGAGTTGGATTAGATGATTTTTGAAAGTCTTTTCAATAAGTTGGATTCAGATGAATATATTGAATATGTACAATGCTATTTGGTATAAATAAGGATACTGTTCTTCAAAGTATATCAAGGGAATAGAGGCAATTATAAATAAATCACCATTGTTTGATATATCTTATGAGCAGGCACTAAGTCTGATTTTATCATTGTCAAACTCATCTCCTTTCAGTCTCATTAATTTTATAATTTATTTTTCTTCAAAAGAAGAGCATTTACCAAGTTGCCAGAAAAGTACTCTTCATAGAGGAGAAAAAGAGTTTGCTTGGTTTTTAAGAGAACATGGTGGTGATTGGTAACAGATATGTGGCTGAGACATCAGATAACAATCCAAATAAACTTTTTAAAGTCAAAATAACCACTTGGAATTCCTATAATGAAAGCTTTTGAAAAACCATTGGCCTGAAATTTTATGGAAATCTTTATTGGTAAATATTCCTACCAAGAGGTTTCTCCTTGAAAGAAACTTAATGACAAAAAGAAGAAATCAGTAGAGGCCTAGAGATTTGGTGTGTGGAGATTTGGCTTTTTGCTTTTTTTTTTAATAATCTATAACTTTTGTTGCTGAAATTAGTTGTGAGTTTTCTTGAGTAAGTTATAGGGACACTTGAATATTTAATGATTTATCAAAGTAGTGTTGGTGACCAGGATATTCCCATGCTCTGCTCAAAAAGTAATTTATGAAACAGAGACAACCTAAATATCCAGAAGATCAATAAACTGAGAGGTGATGATTGGTTGGTTTATCTGTCTTGCATTCCTTGTAGAAAAGGTTCCTGCTATCCTGGGAGTTTTGTGATGAGCTGTCCCCAATGTATAATCTTTCATACTGTTGTTTTTAAATTTTCAAATCATGACTTTATAAAGATATGAACCACTACTTTCTCAGGTGTTCTACGAGGTTTAAATGATGACTGTGGGTTGGGACTCTCTTGAGATCTTAATAGTTCCTCCCTGAGGTTCACAGGGAGACTGGAAGCTTCTGCAGTCACGGGCCCTGGTGTTCCAGGAGGGTACTGTGTCCCCAGAGGTAAAACTTCTTTGGAAGGTTGATAATGAGTCCTGTTATTTTACCCACATAAACTCTTCACCCAGTTGTGGATATTAACACCACAAATCTAAATAAAAAGTGTCTGTGAGAACCATTTATTGTTAGATAATGATCTCTTTCTTTTGTTATCCTCCCAAATGGATTCAGATTTCTAGTGTATGGAGTTTATTAGAGAATCCCAGTTGAAACTGATACCTGATTGATTTAGAAAAGGAGAAAGTGACTTGTTTTAAAAAGTACCTTGTAACTTATGTGTGTCTGTTATATTAGATACTGTCATCATCATCTAGTCTGTTTGAGCTTTTCAAAAAGAAGAAAATGAATTTAGAAAGGCCTTTCATCTATTCCATCCCAAGTCTGCACATTGCAAGGAAAGATCTAATTTTTATATGCACCACATTTACTCACTTTTAGGTTTTTTTCATAGCTGAAGAAAGCCAAATCATGAAAAAAGTTAATTCCAGCTTGTGTTAGACATTTTTCACAGATATCTGCTACCTTTTGTCTAATTTTGTTGTGTGAAGTCACTTAGAAGATAGTCTAAAAAAGTTATTTTGTAACCATGAAAAACTTCATTATCTCAAGGGTGGATTTACATCACCCCAGTCTGAGTTCTCCTGTAAACTACAACTCTTCTTCCATTAAGTCCACATAGCATCCAACACTAGTGGATGCAAAACTAATATTTGCTGACTAGATTCAATAAACACTTTTTCTTAGAGTAAATCAGTCTAAGGATCACACTTTTTTGCCTTATGAGAGGGCATAGTTTTTTCATTGTGTAATAAGAAAGCAATTAAAAAAGAAGCAAAATTTTGCAGAAATGAATCTCCTAGCTTCAGAGAGCTGTCTGGCCCATGTAAGCAGTAGAGGAGTGTTAGCTGCTCAGCTTGGCCTAGGTTTGAATCCGGCTGCATGTTGTAAGTTGTCTCTGAAACCATTGAAATCCCTGATTTCATCATGGCCAAAGTGGATCTCATAGCCCTTCCACACAACTTGGCTATGGAGACTCTGAGGGGACTCATGCTTCACCCCACTCACTGTGGATGCCACTGGGAAGTGTTTAAGCTTTAAGGTTAACGTGGAGGTGAATGTGCAGTGTTAACTTGATTGGCTTTGGGATCTGGTGGAATGCACTTGTGGTTGTGTCTGGGAGGGTCATAGAGGTATGGCCTTGGGTACCACCTGGTCCCTGGCATTTTCCTGTCTGTGTTGTTCTCTCTCCTCTGCTTTCTGGTTGCAAAGAACCTGGCAGCTTTGCTGCACAATATCCTTCTACCACTAATTTCTGCCTTGGAGGTCAGTTTACAATAGACTCAATCTCCCCAAACCATGAGCCCCTTTTAAATCGTGGGTGTCAAGTACTGTGTCTCAGTGACAAGAAAGCTGACTAAAACAGCACATTATTGATTTGCCACTTCTGAATATAAAAGGCAAAGCTACCACGTTAGCTGCTATTGTTTTGCTAGTGCATTTGCTTTTCTTCTTACCCTGTTCCTTACAGGCAGCTGCTAATTCACATACATGCCCATCACTTGGCACAGACTTGATGTCACATACCACCTTTGCCAGTCTAGCTGTGCACAGCTCTTAAATTCTTTTTTGTAATGATAGCTATCCTAAAGCTTGAGAAGATTAAAGCCCCTTCTCCACAGCCTGTGTCCTCAGTTATAGTGAAAGTAAGTCACATGTGAATCCACTTATCAATAAACATACATACATGTATTTATTTATTGTCTTTTTAAGACAGGGTTTCACTGTGCAGTTCAAGTTGGCTTTGAGCTTACTTTGTAGCTCAGGCTGGTCTCCACCTTGCTATAATCCTCCTGCTTTAGCTTCCCAAGTGTTGAGATTACAGGCATGAGTCTCGACACCTGGCGACAATCCATACAGCCTATTATAGGCTGGGTGAACACCCAGCTGTCTTTTAGGCACTATACTACCACCTTTGTGGAACATTTTGCTTGAGTTAGATTGGATAATAATCCACAACAATATGCTTATTTCCGCAGGGAGCATCAGGCAGCTAGAAATCTGCCTCGCTTAAAGCAGGATTATTTAGGCTCAAACCCTGGCCACCACCCTGTCACTGTCTTGCTGGATTCATTCACCCTGTTCATACAAGGAAGGATATGAGTATAACAATATTCAGCCAATCCATGTATTGTGAATACTATTAATTTTACGTTGAACCTATTTCTAATATCCATGATGCTGATCATCAAACTTCTAATCTCAACAATAAAAACTCACTTCTCAATTTGCTATGGTCAAGTCTCTAGTGTCACCTGAGATACTAGTAGTGTATGGCAAATGCATGTGGCTGCCCTTCTGCCCTGGGGCTTTGCTTCTGATGGTAAGCGCAGCTGTTAGAGGTGAATTCACTGGACTATATAGATCAGTGGTTTCAACAAGTGTGATTTTGCCTTAGGGAGACACTTGGCAATGTCTGGCCACGTTTTTGGTTGTAAAATAAATGGTGGAAGGGGTCTTGACATCTAGTGTGTGCGTTAAGGAAGAGTACTGAGCTTCTTTGGTACCTAGGATAGCCCTACAACAAAGTGTTATTTGGCCCCAAATCTCATTTATCAGGAGGTCCTAAAAACCTGCTTTGGCATCTAACTTTCCTATTCACATGCTCACATCACCTGACCATTCTGTGGGATGTATCTTAAGGGTAAATAATACATTTCATAACATTCACCACATAAATTAGCAGTAAAGATGAGAATGACTTTAGGAATCTGTTGTAATGCAATCTATATAGAAGGCTTGAATACATAGCCTGTGGTTATAGCCAACAGTAAACCCAATCAATAATAAAGCCCCCATATCCTTTGCAAAATTGTGGTATCAATCTTGTTCACCTGAAATGTAGGAGTGGACTTCCCTTTCCTGAGCAGTGCTCCTGTGGATCACCTTCTTTATGGATCATCTTGTGTTATTGAATCATTAGAATTTTTAATTTACTTCAGCACAACAAACAGGCATTGAATGGCTGTGAGAGGCCTCGAGACTGTGAGTACAGCAAGTAATGAAATCATCTCGGGCCTGGAGGGGTTTACAGTAGTGAAGAAGTCAGGCATGGTATATCCTGAGCAAGCCTCTTCCAGTTCTCAGTTCCAGCAGCCTGTGACTGCAGAAATGCCACAGTTTAGCCCGGTTCACTCCATGTGAAGTAAGCCAGGCTGCTCAGGTTGGTCATGGGTAGGATTCCCATGTGGTCTCACCATGTAGGCCCCATTTCTTGCAAGAATGCCATTGCATAGTGGGGTCCAACTGCATCTTATCTAGTGAAGCAAAAACAAAATCCACTTGTGTTCAAGAGAAATATAGCAGGCTCTTTGAAAAGCTGTATGCTTCAAAAAAGATTTAGAGAAGAAAAGCTCTTCTCACTTTATTGTGACAGTATCACCACCAAGGAGATGACTGGCAGTGTCACCAGCACTGTGGGGATCTCCAAGCTTCTTTTTTGCCCTCTTAGGTGGGTCATCAGCACATATGAATTATTGCCATGTAGTAATGTGTCTCAGTGCTCACTGGCGTGGGTAAACGAGTCCTCTGAGGACCCCAGCCAGCTCCCTGTCTGTCCATCATTTCCCACCCTGGAGAGGGCACTTAGGGGCTCTGGGTGGCTGCTTAGTTATTGTCATGTCTGCATGGAAGGACATGGCCTGAAACGTTCTGAACTTAGAAACTATACAGATCGACCTCATGGATGTTGTTTTTGGAGAGTGATAATGGTGCCATTCTCCAGGGCTTGTAAAACAAGCTCAAACTTTGCCAACCATAGACTCCAGACTTAATAGGAATCTGTTCAGTGAGTAGCCATGGTCTAGAGAACATTCATCCTTCTTCTTACAACTTGATCCCATTAATTATTATTTTTTAAATTTGGGTTTCACTTGGCTATAAGTAGATAATTTTATGGAAAGGGATACAATTTCATCAGCCAGGGGGAAAAGGGTAAGAATAGTAATCTGGCTTGAGATCAGTTGTATTTTAAGCTTCATATTTGCCAAGCATTGGTGTTAGTTTCTTTTCAGCTGATTAAGTTACATGTCTATTTGGTGAATAAATTTTGCAGAAATGGGAAAATTTGTCTCTGTGTCACTTGTAAATGATTTATTGTCTCTCTCATTTAACATTTTTATGAATCAATAGTGTATATTGTAAAAATCTTAGCCAGAGTCTGTATCCCAGCACTGGCCTACCTTTCATGTTCTTCTAGGCAGAACCTTTAAAAAGAAAGAAGGGGCTCTACAGAGTATAGTGTAAAGAAATTATCAAGAATAATTTGTTTTTCCAAAACCAGTTTTCTGTGAATTCTGAAGGAATTTGGCAAGTACAGAATGGTGTCAGGAAAAATTCCAGGCCAGAAAAGCCATCGTCATGTCTGCGAGATACTGGGATCCAGGAGCATCCTGCACGTCAGCCAATGAACAGGGCTCTTTGTGAAGACAGCTTGTGTGACTGAAGCTTTTCACTGAAAGAGTCCACTTCGCCTGTTATTTTATTAGCTACCCAGAATGGTATCATGATAAAAAAAATTCTAATCTCAGGTTTGGCTTAAAAATTGAAACTGAAATCATGTTAAAAGAAAATTTAGGTTTTCTCCTCATTGGAAACGCAATAGAATGCAATCCAGTCCCCTATCCTATTTATATAAACTAACACAGTAGCAGGAATAGCTGAGAATTACATTCCTGATATGCCTTTACAATAAAAACCCAGGGGTCACTTTTATCTGTTAATAGTTTAGCATGTAAGAAATAAGTGCACATCAGCAGTGAGTTAGTTATAAGCTCACTATGCAAACAATTGTAATATGCCTACCTTTTCTCCTTTCCTTTTAAACCTTATTTCATTTTTCTTTTGGTAAAAGAACAACTCTTCTGGACACAGATTGCATCTTTTGAGCAAGAGTAAAAGTTTAGACCTGGTAGAGTTTTTCTTTCTCCTTATGGTGAGGCCTTTGCCATGTTGGCATGTGCATCAAACACGGTCGGTCACAGATGACACCATCGAGAGGGAGATATGTGCCTGGTTCTGCAGCCTTCGTGTCTCTCCTAGACCAGCAGTGGATCTGTCCAACCTGAGGGCTGCTTCTGAAGATTAAATGAGAATACAGAATGAAGTCTTTAGAGCTCCCTGTCTGTAAGGCAGCACTGCCTAAAGTGCCATGGTGACAGACACAGGAGATAGGTCTGTGGTTTCTTGTGACATTACTTGGGTTTCATCTGAATTGGGAGCCTGACACTGCCTGGCTTTGTGTGTCTCAGTTCATCAACTCATTCTGCATTTTTGGGACACCCACTGTTTACCTAGAACTGGAAAATTATGGGTATTTTGTTGGAGGTTTATCAGTTGCTATTTTTACACTGAAATTATATGGGTTTTGGAATAGGAGTTTTATGTTCCTTCTGCCTTTTCATATTATACTGTAAAAGCATTCAAATCACCAGATTTTCTAGAATTTTCTATAAGTTATAAAAGAAATCAAACAGTGCCTACTTAGCTGAGTAACAATCTTTTCATAGGACTTTTAGAAAACAAGTCATGTGGCAAAGTTGTGTGTGTGTGTGTGTGTGTGTGTGTGTGTGTGCATGTGTTTTAATAGAAGTGCAGAAAGGTTGGAACAAAAGAATCCAGAATGTGGCTCATACATAGCTTTTATTTACATATCTGTTACTGGATCTCTTGGCTTTTTAATTTGAAACTTGCTTGCCTTTATCTATAGCATGATCATTGTCATATTCAGTGACATTGGGTGTGTGTTCAGTGGAACATAGGAGTGACATGGGCCTCACCCTGGTCGTGGTATGCAGTAGTGTGTGCCTCAGGTACCGACAAATGTCCTCCTTTTTCATTGTCACTGGTAGTCTTAACAAAAAAGCACAGTTTACATTTGGTAGCTACTTCGAAACTAGAACTAGAAATAGTTCTAACTGGGAGTTATTATGAAATACTGTAGAAACTACTCTGCCTGTTCAAAGCTCACGGGGATATAGTTATGTAACCCTGACTTAGCACAGGTAAACATGAATGTGCTGGTTATGGCATTGTGTAAGAATATAAATATGAGGTAACAGCTTGTGTAAGAATTAGACAAACACGCAGGCTGCTCTTGTGCTCTGCTCTGCTTCATGCAACTTGCTGTTGTTGCTGATGTTTGGACATGTGCATCTTTAACCTGCGGACCTCACCCACGAATATCTCCCATAGGCTCCATGAGTGGGCTAGCAAATAGTAATAGCAGCCAAACAAATTGTGAAGGAAATTATGTTTACTAACTTCCATAGAGTATGATTTGATGAATGAGAAGACTAAGTCTGAGGGAAACAAAGTACCTAACCAAAGGTTATACCACTAGTAAGTGGCACTGTCAGATCTGATTGATGTACAGGTCACATGGTTATCCCATTGTCATGAATGTCACACAGCCCTAGTTGCAAATATGGTATAGTCATTAATATATTATCTTAGTTACTTGTTGCCGAGACAAAATACCCAACAACCAACGTTAAAGGAGTAAAAGTTTATTTGGCTCTCAGTTTTTAGAGGTTTCAGTCCATAGTTGGCCAACTCCAAGGCAGAGTGGCATGGCAAAGAGGTATTACACCAGGGAAATAATCCATACTGGCAGGCAGACAGGCAAGAGAACATTAGCCGTCTTTCTATCCCTTATATTTTATGCAGGCTACATGCCTGAGGGTGGGCGTGACACTCATACCCTTTAGCCTAGCTAGAACTATGCCAAACCAATCATTGGATGATTTGGTAATCACATGCCGTTAGTCCCAGTACCACACACTCTAAATCCAGCCACCTCTGAAAAGCCCCAGCTCGCTATGACTGCATGTGGCTTTAGTGGGGACATTTTGATACAAGCTCTAGCATATATCAAAATTCTTATGAAGTAAAGTGCTTTATTTATGTTGTATCATCTACTTGACACAAGTTGTACTTTAAAAGTGCTTTTTTCTCATTTAACAACTTTATTGAGATATAATTTATATAGATGGTGTTCACCCATTTAAAGTGTATAATTCAGTAATTTTTATTGTATTCATGGATTGCGAATTATACCACTACAACAGTTTAACTTTGTGTCTCATATTACTTAAAAGAAACTGCATATTCATTAGCTGTCACTGCTTGTCTCCTCCTGTCTACCCCTTACTCCGTTTCTAAACACGTTCTGATCCCCTTTCTGTCTTATTGATTAGCCTGTTCTTGACACTTCATGTAAATGGAATTGTACAGGATGTGATCCTTTGTGATGAGCTTTCATTCATGTAGGGTACTGCTGGGACTCATCCATGCTGTACAGTATATAAATCCTTTCCTTTATGGATAAATAATGTTCCATGTGTGGAGAAGTCACATTGCTTGTATTCCTTCATCATGTGTTGAACAAATGAGTTGTACTGCTTTTTGGCTGTTATGAATAATGCTGCTTCAACATCCATGTGAGTTTGGACCTGCAGTGCCCCCCCAAAGGCCATGTGTTTACTGCAACAGGGACAGAAACATAGTGGGAACTTTGAGGAGGTGGGGCCTATGGAGGTCTTCAGCTCCCTGGGGATAGGCCTTCATAAAGGATAGTAGAAACTGGGCCCTTCTCTTTCTCTTTTGTGCTTGCTGATCTTGAGTGGAATGGCCTTGCTGTGACAAGTACCACTGCTATAATATGTAACACAGGCCCTAAGCAATAGGTCAGCTGGGTCATGGACTGGAACTTCCAGAGCTGTGAATCAAACTGACCTTTTCTATTGTAAGATGATCATCTTGGGTAATTGTTGCAGTAACAGAAAACTAACTGACATAGTTCAGGAACAAGTTTTTAAGTAAACATATGTTTTCTTTTCTTTTGACCACACACTGAGAGGTGGACTTGCTGTGGGGTCATGTGGTAACTAGCTTTTTAAGGAACGGCAGACTTTCCCAAAGTGACTGATTCCATATTGCGTTCCTGTCAGCAACGCATAAGGGTTCCAGTTTCTTCACCTCCCTGCCAACACTTGTGATTATCTATTTTTTTAGCGTTATCTAATTTTCATAATCCTAGGATTTAGTCAAAGTCAGCAAACAGTAAACAGAAGGCTAGTGTGTGGCATCTATGGGAAGAGGTGGCAGGCACCATCTAGCAGATCTAACTGTGTCTGAGTCAGACACTTACATCTGTGTTGGATGTCAGGGGGGAACCAAGGGGCAGTAAACTGAACATGGACATAAAGCTGCGTGGTGCCAGAGTGAGACCACCAGCCCTGTCTCCAGCTCCCTGGCTGCACACTGTCTCTTCCCCTAGAAGCTGTGAGCTCATCCCTTCATAGCAACTTCCATATCTTGCTCATTCATGCCCCTTTTGAGTAAAATAAACCAGTCCTAGCTTACTAGATATCAGAGGACAGCAAAGCTGAGACCTCTATGGCTCCGAGCTCCAGCAGGGAGCTTCTGGTAGAGCTGGTTCTACAGATTGCCTGGGATGGTGTGCAGACAGAAGTCAACACCGGCAGTGTTTTCCATGCTATTTCTGGGGTCAGACTGAGTGAGGCTTAATTCTGGCTCTACCGTTTGCTGTTTGACCTTTTCCTTATTTTTTTTTTAAAGGAGGGCAATAATAATATTGTAGGATTCTTTTGCTATTTAAATAAAATAATTGTGGGAGACCAGAGGAAAATTGAGGCCTAATTGGCTTCCTCTGGGAGCACAAAGGAAAAGTTAATACAGCTGAGATTAAGCTGTTTACCTGAGCATGTGCTAATGGATATTAGAAGGCTGATGCATCTTCTGTTACTTTAATTATTTGTACCAGTGTTAGAATGAATAAAAGCAGGATGCTGGCTCCAGGCTCCTTTGCCTTCTAGAGGCAAGAGCTCCCTGGCTTTTAAACTAAAGTCTGTGTCTTGTCTTTCATCCTTGTTTGACCCCCAGCTAGGGGTCAGGGAACAGAGTAGTACAAATAGAGTAAGTCCCCCACAGATAATCCCTACGAAGAATTTAGAATAGTGCCAGGTCTCCAGAAAGTTATCCATAAGTGCTGACAATTATTGTAGATTGTTACCTTGCTCCAATCACTGAAATCATTGTGAT
This sequence comes from Cavia porcellus, assembly GCF_034190915.1. NCBI lineage: Eukaryota > Metazoa > Chordata > Mammalia > Rodentia > Caviidae > Cavia > Cavia porcellus. Next base: position 20,892,704 of record NW_026947506.1, read on the forward strand.
GTGAGATTTATAAAAATAAATATATAAATAAATGATCATCCCTTTCAAAGAAAGTAGCTTTACCAGAGGAGCCTGGCAAAAAATAATTGGTCTAAAAAACTTTTTTTTTTTGCTGTATATAACTTGATAAAATGGTTTCACAGAAAAATCTCAGCATGTAAACTTCCCACCCTTACAAATTCTGAACTAATTCCCTTTATAGTATGACTGGGCAGAAACCAATCAGCTCGACCTCCTATTAAAAGCTTCAACAATGGGGAAATGTAGAATACTTATGCTTGTGATGGATGTAATGCATGAGTAGCACTTTTCCATAGTATCTGGGATGATGTAGATAAAAACTGCTGGCTTAATTTTGGAGTCACCTGCACACACTGAGTGTCTGCACAAAGAAAGTTCCCTCGGAGGGAGATCAGAACGCAGTACTGGAATCCCGGCCCCACTCCGCCATTGTTGCTGATCCCAGTCACCGTTGTCTGGTGGCTGCAAGTTTCAGGAATTGGGGGCCAAAGGGACAACACTTCCTATCATAGAGGGTCTGAGGGCCACATGACAGTTCAAATGTCAGGTCCTGAGCACAGCCCCAGCTCCCAATCAGGACTCTGCTGGGGACACTGAACTCTAGTGTGAGGGCTCCACATACTGCACATGAGCTCTGGAGGCAGCGTGGACGGTGAGCTTAGGTGAAGAAATTGGTCGTGTCTGTGTTCGTACATTGTGATTCATGTCTGCTCTGCTCCTGGTGCTGCTGCTTTCCTGTAACCAGTTTTATAGCCCTTCTTGGCAGCTGGAAGTATTTGGGATTAATTTCACACTCACTTTATGAGTTGAGCATTTTCCTGGGCCTCTGCCTCCTTCCCTTGGCCTCACTGATACAGCACTTGGACAGAGGTGTCCTTTGTGGTCTCCATTTTATTTGGAAACCTTCAGTTTGAAGAAGCAAAACAAAGGCCATCCACACATTATGCTTGAAATTGTCAGCTTTTATTATTTCCTGCAGCCCCGCTCTGTGGCCTGCTGAGCCCCAGGGAACACAGGGCCCTCTCAGCCAGCCATGAGTCCTGGAAACCTCTCTCCGGGATCTTAGTCATGAAGCTGGCGGCCCCAGTGCTCAGTTCCAGGTGAGTTTTGAGACCTTTGAGCCCTTGGGCACAAGATCTGAATCTCGATGGGCCGAATGTTTCCATCTCTTTCTACTTCGTTAATTCTGCTCAATTCATTTGCTCATAGAGAGCAAAGTAAACTTGGCTGTTATGTATAAAGCTAAACAGAGAATATGGAGATCTGGTTAGTATTTCATGCTGGCCAGTAGGCCAGGAAGGCTTTCCTTGGGGGTAATTTACATAAGGAATAGTTTATCCCATTTCTTTCCAATTTCTGGAACCATTCAGGGATCCAGACTGTTTCTACAATGGCACAGAATACATCCACTGAAACTGCAGCTCCCGGATGTGTGGATTTTGGGTCTTGCTCAGGAAAGAGCCTGCGGCTTGGGCGCTGTCTCACTGAGAAGTCATTCTTGCACCACAGCTGTGTTGATGAGTTGGGCGGGTCCATGAGCTGACACCCAGTTATACTCAGTGAGAATCTCTCCCAATCATGAGGAATGTGCAGAAAAGCTTCACTTAAGTCCTAGCAAACACCCCAGATATTTATTATGATCCCATAGCCACTTAGGGTGCTGGTTGCATCAAGGAACCCACATTCAGAACACTTATCAGCTCCATCAGAACCTGCTCCTCCCCTGGTACATCACTGCAGCCATCACTCGGATGACCATCATACTCTTATGGTTCCCTTCCCCAGTTAGAATGTTTCCCCTTCCCCAACAAGCAGCCTCCAATTTTCTGCTCTGTTTAAGTTGTTTCCATCCCTTTTAAAGCCCTCTTGCCAATTGTGCCTGCTTTAGGATGCATTTTGGTATTCAGCAACAGGCTCTCTGATAAGAGAGTAGATCTCAGCATTTGCTGACTTTCATGTCATAAATTCTTCCTTGTTGTTGATTTGGGCTGATAGCATGAGGTCTCTGAATGGTAAAAGCTCAGCATTGCTAAGTATTTCCAACATGCAGAAATGCTAGGCATTAATACAACCTCAGAGCCTACATAATAGTAGGAAGTACACGGTTCTGAGTAATTATTACCTCTTTTTTTTTAGTAACTTGTTTAGGTTTAAATTTATGTAATCTAATCTTTAATGATGGTTGTGGTTAAAAACTGCCTGACACAATTCTTGCAAATTGAACAATTACTTCTTTCTCTCCAGTGAGGCGAGGCTCACCTCCGCAGTGAGCCCTAGCAACCTACTGACCCTCCCTGCACCTTCTCCTTCCTGAAGCCACACAGGCTCAGCCAGTGGTGGTAGCAGAACATCCCTGAGCCTGCAAAGTGCTCAGCATCTCACTTAGGCTTTGGGTGAGACAAAGTTTGAGTCCTGTTTGCTTAACTCCTAGGCACGTGGTCGGGCTGGTTGTTTGGTTTGTGGATCCTCATGCAAGGTCATTGGTACAAAGACAAGGAGATACAGCTAATAAAACAGCTGCTGCAACATAAAGCCTTCCCTTTCTTCGGTAGTCTGTCTTTCACAACTTCCAATGGTGTGTTCCTATTTTCTATATAATATCTTTCCAAGTAAGGTCTACTTCAGAAATTTAAATTATTATATGTACCATTGTTATCTCCGATTGACATGTTTTGAAATTTTATTGCAGGTTTTTTTCTTCTTTTTTGCCCTTGAATAAAATGGATTTTAAAAAAAAGTTATCCATAAAAAAATTTAAATTATAATATGAATTTTACCAGTACTCTGTATATCAATGTTACTGTTAAGTGCCTGTGTAACTCCTGTAAAGGAATGAACTCATCTCTGTGTGTGTCCATACATCATCATCCCATTGATTTAAATGAAAAACACAGGTTTAAACATAAAATTATTAGGAGTTTCAGGACAGAGACATTAGAGCATTAAGCCACAGATGGGGCCCTTCTATGTAGGCATAGTTTGCACACCTGGTGTACAGTACTGGACAGATCCCTCCCGTTAGCTGCTTCTCAGAGTCCTCATCTGTGAAAGAGATGGTACTGACTGTGTCACCTGGAGGATTGATGGCTGAAGACACTGATCTAGCATGGTTCAGAGCAGAATCCCTTTCATGCTGACTATTCTCATTTAAGCAGAGGCATTGTCCTTAAAAGAATGATCATGACTTTATGAAATTCTCCTTTGGGAGCTCCGAGGTCTTCCTCCTATAGTCACCATTTGCCTCCTTGACCCATTTTTCTTTCTCTTATGCAGGTAAAGATTAGATTTGTCACCACCAAGCTCCCTGCAGTGGTTTCCACAAATTCTTGTACATACCTGGCACTCAGTAGGTGTTTATGACCTTTGTCTCAGGGATTTGGACTTTTTGACAAAAAGCATCTGTGTCCATATAATGACCCTACAAGAGGCTTGTTAACATTTACAGGAAGAAAAGACTATAGAGTTAGACTTATGCAGGAGTGCACTGTAATCATGGTGAGGTGGGGAAAGCATAGGATTCCAGCTGTTTTGGTTTAAGGAAAGTGGCTACTCTCCATGTCTTCAAGGGGACTTCTTGAATTAATGGGGAAGGGATGAGTTCCAAGCCCCATTAGAATAAAAGAGGCCCCAGGGATATTAACGCTGGCCCACAAGAATCTGTCCCTCAGCTAACTTCTTTTACACTTTCTGTTCTGCACAATTAGAACATTATTATAGTAATATTTTTCCCCACTAATTGGTTGTGTGTGTAAGTTTTCTTTCCAACAAATTATGAGAGCCTTGTGGGCTGTGTGATATCAGTCTACTTCTCTTAAACCCCAGTGGAAAGCACAGTCTAGGCACTTGGGAAGCCACTGCACTTTATGTGGTGCTGGTCCTGGGTCAAACTTCCTGGCCTCTGGAGAGTCTAGTGGGAACTGGGAACTTCATAAGCTGCATCCAAGGAGCAGAGTCCTGCTGACTAGGGTTTGCAGACAAGGGCCTTTGGTGTGCTCTTCCTCAATGTCTCCCAGGTTCTCAGAAGGCCGTCCCCTCACAGCCCTCTCCCCACAGGGAACTTGAGAGGCCACATAGCTATGACCTTGACTGGTTTGAAAGATGATTTGTTAACAAGCCCTTTGGACCAGTGTCAATGAACCATGGAACATCACCAAATGGATTCTTCTGCACCAGTCTCTGAATCCCATCTAAGCTCTGGTCCTCGAGCTGGCATAGATTTACAAAAAGGGGCTCACTGTCTGGCCTTGGCTGTTCCTATTCTGGGGACTTCACACACACTGAGCCACTGTGGCAGGCAGTTCATTACTTTTAATGAGCACAAAATTCTCCAAGACATGACAATAAAAGTAAAACACCAATGGGCAGCCATGGATGTTCCATCCAATTGTTGCTTTAGTTCTTTTTTTCCACAGGATTATTCAAAAGGTTAAAAAACAAAGCAAATTCTACTGACTCCTACCAATTTTTATCCTAAGTAGATTTGGCATTGTAAAGTTAACACACCCTGAATTTCAGGTCCGTGTGGACTGGTGCCTGATAACTTGTGTTAAAAATGCCATTACTTTGTTGGCCAAATGTTTTAAACATTATCTGCCTTTTAGATATAATAAAGAAATATTGGGTATTCCAATACCATGTAACATGTAAAGACTAATATCAGAGGAAAACAGGTATTTTCAGAAAAAGGTTATAATGAATGTATTTTGAACTACAAGGGAAGTGCAAATATGAGAGTGTTTAATTGCTCATTCCCCATGGCTGATAATAAAGGTTATAACCTTATTAGCAGTTACTTCTTTTGCCATAGACTGAAGAAGTTCACTTGATTATGCAGTAGACACTGAACAATGTCCCCATTGAACTGATTTCATGAATGTTTTCATCTCCTGGCCATATGGACTTGGAATTAGTTTGGAGATTTTTTTGAAAGGAGAAAATGAGTAGATGAATGATAAGTCTTTTGTAACTCAACATCACTTATGTTTGTAGAAGACAGAGTCCACCAAGTTGCTTTAAAAAAAAAACAAAATGTACCAAATGTGACTTGTCAAGACGGTGAATTCTCCCTCACTACAGTTTGCCTTCTCTGCAGGTAATCGCTCTGGCAGAAGCAGTGGAGGAAAACCAAGCCAATCTGTTCCAGGCATTCGCCAGGCTGAAAAGTGCCACCCATTTGGTGATCCTGCTGATTGGGCTGTGGCAGAAGCTCAGTGCTGACCAGGTCGCTATTCTGGAAGCAGCATTTCTGCCACTGCAGGAGGATGCGCAGGAGTTGGTGAGGACCCCCAAGCCTGCATGGGAGCAGCTGGGGTTGTTAAATAGATTTGGGTTTTGGGAAAATACCACATAGCTGTCTGCGTTTTCTAGGGTATCACATGAACACTACATTCAAAAATACTGCTTTCCTTTTCTCTAAGCCATAATAAAATGTTACAGGAAGGTCCTCCCTGCCCCCCAGAGCTGTCTTAAAAATAGGTATATAGTACATTTTTATGTGGTATCCAGTCTGGTTTTTATGTGCTGTGCTGTCACTCAGCCGCCAAGGAAGCAGTCATTTGACAGCAGGAGTGGTGGCAGTAAACCTTCAGATTAGCTAATCCCTTCCTGTTCTACCAGAAGAAACAGTTCAGCCATTGTTATTTGCTCAATGTTTTTACATTTAAGGGTCACTGCAAAGGTTAGAGAGAACTGAAATCACGTTGATAACAATGGTGGGGATGGTTCCCCACGTTTATAGAGTGCTTTATGATCCTTTAAAACTCTTTACCATCAACTCTAGAGCAGGCAGTTTAGAATGAAAAGGGAAAAAAATGAGGGTGGTACTTGGAGTTTGTCATGGGAGGATTATTAAAAGAAAACATCAAAAAAAAAAAAGAAAACATCATAGATCCCTTGAGTCATACTCTACGTATGTGGCCACCAGGTGCCATTCTGGTTATTTTTTGTGTACTTTGTTTACCGAGAAATAATACACATCTTGGAAATTAGAGACCCTTGAATTTAGATTTTACTACTGGAGGTAACCATTTCAAGGAGAAAAAAAATGTTTCAAATCCATTTTTAAACCAAATGTAAGAACATGGTACTAAAAATAATAGTAAAACATTTTTCAAGTGCTTAACAGGCATTATTTCAAAACAATTATCTCCTTTAATTTTAAGTAGTTAAGATAGTTACTGTTCTGATTTCACTCCTATTTGCATCTGGAAGGATTCAGACTCTTGACAGTTGAGTACATTTTGGAAACTAGTGGGCAATAGAGCCAGGATTCAGACTTAGAGATGTCTCTTTCCAAATCACACCTTTTTAACCAGTGCAGCAACAGATTTTAGTGAACAAAGTCATCAGTGTAGTGTGAAAAGTGTAAACTGTGTCAGCCAAATCAAATTTTCCACAGTGGGGGTCAAAGGATTGTCAGATGATCGAAAAGAAAAACCTGTTTTGTGACCTAAATAAAAAATAAATAGGGGCTGGGGATTTAGCTTAGCGGCATAAGCGCCTGCCTTGCAAGCAGGCAGTCGTGAGTTCGAGCCCCAGTACTGATAAAAAGGAAAAGGACAATAAATAAATAAATAAAAATTTAAAATACACATTTTTAGTGATAAATGATGAATTACTGGAAGATTGATAAAATGCAGTTATACTTTTGACCTTTGAGAAGCTAAAAATGGAGGTATGTGGCTACAACAGCAAAAGATAAAAAATGCAGTGTTAGAATTATATTGATACGAATGAATGAATGATATGAGCTCAGATTTAATAGCAAAAAGGCTTAGAAGTAACAAAATCACTGTCCAGGTTTTTAGCTTTTCTGAATCTCTGCTTCTATGGCTATAAGACAGAAATATAACAGAACCTACCCAATAAGCTGTTAAGAATTTAATGAGTGGAACGCTGAAGGTTATCACTGGTTATTGCTAATCTGGTTTGTACATTTGACCTATATTCTTTGTAGTTCTCACTAAAGTTATGCAAGCTGAACACCTACCTTTTCTTGCCTGTTTGTCTATCTCCCAAATATACCTGAGAGCAAGAAGGCTGAAAGAGAAAATGGTGCCTGTGACAAGGTGACCAGGAAAACAGACACAGCATGTCTTCTGCCCGCTAGAGGAAGCAGGCAGGGCCAGAGACAGAACTTGTAGAACCTAGTGCACAAGATCACACAGATTCCTTGTTCAGAAAGTAGAAAGAAGTGCTAAAATCTTGTTAAAACAGGTACTGTAGTGCCCTCCCTCACCCTTGCTCTCACTGTCTGAGATTTCTGTTACTGATGTTCACCCATGGTCTAGAAATACTAACAATTGTCCTAATTCTTCAAAGACAGAGTGACTGCATTCACATAACTTTTACACTAGTACTGTATATTATAATTTTCTATTATTAGTTGTTATTATCAACTTCTTACCATTCCCACTTCATAAATTAAACTTTATTATAGGTGTGTATATAGAGGGAGACACAGTAAATCTAGAATTCAGCACCACTTAAGTTTTAGGTACCCACTAGGTGGAACATCTCCCCTGAAGGTAAGAGTGTACTGCTGTATTAAAAGTAAGCTTTTTTTTCCTGCAGTCTCTTTTGACTTGCCATAGTCTCTTTATTTTCTATTTCATGCCCTTCTAAAGAAATAAAAATTAAGAATTTAAATCACTAGTATAAATTTTCCCACTGACCTTTATAATGTCTAGGGCTACTTAGAAATGCAAATATGAGAACATGAAACTCATATGGAGAATCAATGAAATTACACAGCTTGTGTTTTGTAGCCTGTGCTTGCAGATGTATTCTTTTCTTACAGAACTATAGTATTGCTGGTCAAGTTTTTGTATCACTTCTTGATGTTATCCTGTATTAGTCAGCTTTTTCATTGCTGGGACATAACAAACAATACTCACAATAGAAAGGAGTACAGGGTTACTTTGGCTCATGATTTTAGAGCATTCAGTTCATGGTCACCTGGCTCCAACGCAGAAACATGGTGGAATTTGAGATTTCCAAATTGGTGTGGTGGACCAAAGATGCTCAGTTCATGGTGGCCTGAAACAGAGCAGGGGAGCAGCCCCAGAGAAGACAGATGTAGTATCCAAGGGCACACCTGTGTGACCCACCCAGACTTACCTACAAGTGTACTCTGCCAATCCCTTGGGTGGCACCCAAGTCAATTAAGTTGACACAGTCAAGCACATCTATCACAGAACTTACCTACCAGCACTCTACCACAAGGTTGCTGATGAGGAAAAAAACAAAGCCCTGTGTTTCCCCATCTTTCCTTTCCCGCCTATGTTACCATTTTCGTGTGGGTGACTGGAACATACATAGAAGAAACAGGAATAAGAGTGTAGTGGGCTTTGGTAGCTATCCATGTTATTTTGAATTCTTTTGTCTTCTTTTTTACTTAAACCGTGCTATAGTTCAAGTGGAAGCCTTTCTTGGCTGATGTCCACTTAATCAGTCCAGTCTTCACACAGCTTCTTTCAGCTTGGGTGACTATGCTTCTCCTCCTACAGTCTTAGGGGTTCTGAACTTAGTGGGCTGTGTGAGGATGGGGCAGGAGAGAATGGGTGGGAAGTGGGAGATGCATATTGCACACATTTCCCTTCCACCTGAATGCCTCATTAAGCCTCCCCTCCACTCGCACTTACAGATTATCAGTTCAAAGGTGAAGTTATTAAGAATCTCAAGTTAGGCTGGGGATTTAGCTCAGCGGCATAAGTGCCTGCCTTGCAAACAGGCAGTCACGAGTTCGATCCCCGATATCGATAAAAAAAGAAAAAGACAAAAAAAAAAAAAAAAAAAAAAAAAAGAATTTCAAGTTGATAAAAAAAACACTAAACCAGACAGGAGTTCTTTCTGTCACAAGGACAAAAAGAACTCAGTGAGGAAGCTGTTCCCTGAGGTATAAAGAATTTCGGAAAATGAAGGTTGTAAATGTAGCAATTGGTTTCCAGACAGATTTGTGGTCTTTCCTACACTGGAGATCATGAGGTACAGCTTCATGGGAGGGGTAACTGGGCTCAGCCTGGGGCAGGTGAACATGTATGGCCTCCTCTCAGAGCCCTGATCTCCAACCTCCCAAGACAGACAGAAGGCAACTCAACTCTGTTGAATTTGCTGAGATTAGGTGTGCATGTGTTATGTCTGTTGGAGTCATTAATAAGACAAAACATCTAATAAAAAAGTAACTTGGAGAAGAATGTATCAAAAACCATTTTTAACACTCCTTTTTATGTTCTTGATCTTTAGTTTGTGGTGTTCACTTTGAATTTACACTGCTGAGATAGCTTATATGTCTTGAGGGGAAAAAAAGAAATCCTTTTTCTTTCTTTAAGACATACTGATAGTTATGTATCTTTGATATGCTAGTTCACAACCTCCCACCCATGCTTTAACTCTCACAAATGAATACTGTGTTGGGTATCCCACTGAGATGTGAAAATGGAATACATGATCCCGAAATAACTTGGAAGGAGGGTGAGGCAGGGAAGAAAGGAGTCTCTTACCAGAATGTTGGAAATATATTCCATATTGAAGTTATTATGATACCACAAAAATCTGCATGTAATTTGGATGGTTTGGTTGAGGGTAGATGGCAGAATACATATGCGGGCAGTGGGGGAACTTTAGACATGGGGACAGCGTTTGCACAGGAGACTCAGCTCGAGGTCAGATGTCTCCACAGTGCTGAGAGGAATGAAATGCATACAAGATACTTCATTTACTGCATTTATATTTCAGACAGCTCTGCATAATGATTGGTTGTGTTTTTATTTAGATGGCATCTGTCAACAAGCAGGCTAAATGTAACAGTAAACTGGAATATGTTCTCCCTAATGGTATCAAATTTACAGACAGAAATATTTAGAATTTAATATTGCAAAGAATGGTAATGCTTTTTGTATCACATTATCAGTATTTTGTTAAAATAACATCACATTTGGAACACAATCACTGTTTCCTTTGATCTGTCTCTTTTCCGTTTTTTGATTTTTGGAGGGGGTTTTTGGGCTATATTGGAATAAGAAATTGCTGTTTGTGCAGATGTAATTTTTAAGGTGCTGAAACTTGTATCTGCCAGGTGTATTTTTGTAAGCATACCCCACCCCTTTTTACTCCAGGAAAACATTAAATGTTCTACTTGGTATCTCTAGAAAGAGCCCCTTAACTCAGTTCCATCAGTGGACGTGATACTCTTTTAATCATAATTAGCATCTTTGTCTGATGGTGAAGTTTTGCCCCAAATAGTATTTAACACAGTATTTAAAGGGGCATTCTTACTTTTCATGTATTTATTGGATGGTGGTACAGTGAAATCAATCTGTAGGCCTCGTGCATGCTAAGCACATATTCTACCGCTTATCTACACCCCTAGGAATTACTACCCTACTTGTCATATTTCAGAGCATTTGCATCCCCAGTATAGACTTTAAATACTTATGCTGGGCTCTACCTGCTTAAAGTTATGTAGAAAATACCATATCTACTACACAGTGTCAGTGAGGACTGTTGCTGGCTGAGTCTGTGTGTGTTTTATGATTTAGAACCCAGCTCCCTTCTGTGATACTGCCTGAAAGCCAAAATCTGGAAACCTTCCATACTTCAGGACTGGCCTAGGAACACTGATCTTTTACCTACCCATTCCTTCATCTAGAGAGCATTTGTTGAGCACCTCCTAATGTTTCAGGCAGCGCTCTAGACTCATGGCACACCTCAGTAAATAGATCTGTCCTCTGTGATCTAACTTCATCATTCTGGCAACATTCTGATCCTATGCTGTCCAATATGGCTCATGCTTGACACGTGAAATTTAAATAAAGTAAAATAAAATGAGAATTAGGCTTTCACTGGCTATCTTTCTGCTTTCCATAGCCATATGTGCTGAGCGGTTACCATGTCGGACAGCACAGATACACAGCATTTCCATCTCTAATGCACAGCATAATCTGTGTCAAGGGGAGAAGGATTTATCACTGATCTCACCTCGCCACAGCTTGATCCCTGAGAACAGGCAGGCACTGACATGAAGTCCTTCCATGGTGTCTGCCTCAGCAGCCCTTTTCTGGTATTTTAGGATCGCCTGGCCATCTGTGCAAACCCACTCTCTCACGAATAGGAGACTTCTCTGGGGTTCTCGGTACTGACACGGGGGAAGCAAGAGGTGGGCACAAGGGTACTGCTCCCTCTTTGCTGTTGTGTGGAATATCCCCCAATGTGCTGAAGGCGTGGCCCCCTGCCTATGATGCTGTCTGGTTGGGGAACCTTTGGGAAGTGGGCCTATTGAGAAGAAGTGAGGTTACTGGGCACGTGCCCATGATATTGGGTCCTGTTATGATTTGTGTCTAGATGTCCACCCCCAAAGCTTCATGCAGTTTTAGACAGCTTTTTCAGAGGTAGCTGAATCTGATGTGTGATTGATTTGTAATACAGGCTGGGATTAAAGATGTGAGTGCTATTCATACCTACCCTCTGGTGGTAGTCTGCATACAATGTAAGGGACAGTAAGAGGCCTGTCCTTTCTCTCTCTTCTCCCTTGTTGCTTTTGCTGTGTTCTGCAGCCATGAACTGTTGCCCTCTGCCATTTCCCACCCTACCTTGGAGCCAGCTGGTTATGGACTGAAACTGTACAAATTGTGAGCTACATGAACTTTTCTACCCTTTAACTTTGGGTATTGAGTATTTTGCCCTAGCATCAGGAAAAGTAACTAAGATATTATCCTTTTTAAAAATTTTGTGTAGTGCTGGGGATTGCATCCAGAGCCTTACCTATGCTAGGCAAGTGCTTACCACCGAGCTATATCCACTCTTTTTTTCTTTTCTTTCCTTTTCTTCTCTTTCTTTCTTTCTTTCTTTCTTTCTTTCTTTCTTTCTTTCTTTCTTTCTTTCTTTCTTTCAAGACAGAGACTAATTGAGTTGTTGAAACTTGCAATCTACAGTCTCTCACGTAGCTGGGATTTCTGACCTGCAATGCCAAGTCCAACTTCCGGTTCCCTTCCCTCTTACACTTGCTTCCCAGCTGCTGTGACACAGGAAGCTCATCGGGCATTGTCTTCACCATGATGTATTTCCTCACTAAGGCCCAAAAGCAAAGAGCCAAGTGACTATGGTCGGAATCCTCTGCGTCCAGGAGCTTAAAGCAAACCTTTCCTTCTTTTATGTTGAGTGTCTCAGGTATTCTGTCACAGTGACAGAAAGATGACCAATGTGCCGCTTCTATGGTTTTAGGAGACCTTGCACTCCTCATGAATCTTTTCCCAGTGAATCTGCACGTGGCCCCTGGATCTTTCAGATTCAGGCAGCCTCTTCCTTTGGAGTTGGTATGCGAATGAATATACTTTGTCCTTGCAAATCTCTGTTCATATCTGCTTCTCATTATCACAGTAAACAGCTTAGGTGGCTTAGATTTTTCACCTAGCAGATGGCATTAGATCAAAGGGGAATGCAGAATTGCTACTAGTATCTCCAGGTGAGCTGTGTCAGACTTCTATTTGGTGTCCACTATGATCACTTGACCCCAAAGGAGTCACCAGTTAAAGAAGCAACAGCTCACTGGTTTGTGACCTGGTTGTATAGAATCTGGAGTTGGAAGGGACAGTGCATATGCACAGTGCAGAGCAGTTTGCTGGAGTTTTTCTTTTCTTTAAAAGAGCATTCAATCTCTTTAGTAGATATTATCTACTATTTGAAAAAGAAAGGCACCATTGTGTTCTGAAGGGCTTAATAGTTACCTTCCCTTGTATTGAGCTTTAAAATCCAGTGGGAAAGTTAGGATGGAAATTTACATTGCAGGGAAGGAAACCTGGACCTTCATCCTTACTTTTTGATTGATTATTCCTTTCAAAAAGAAATATGGAAAGAGAAGCTTATTTTTAACATGCTCAACGTGGTTCATGTGAGAAAACAGATGTTTATAATAGGAAATCCTATTGTGTATAGGGACTTATCAGGACTCACTCACAAGGTTTAGAGACATCTGTGTCATAGGTCAGATTTGATCTAAGGGCCATTGTGCCTGCTGTCTGGGCTGACTGATGACCGAGATGCTGGTCATTAATGTTCTTAATGACCTCTTCTTAAAAAGCAGACAGGAGAAGGAATTCTGGTGTCAGTATTAAGTCAGCCTTTACGGCTGTTCAAGTATCATCATAATTCTAACTGTGGAGCACAGCGTAAAATATAAATATTTTGGTAATTCCCATAATCTTAACCAGCAAGATAAATTTGAAAGAATTAGTTTTATGTTTAAAATGAATATATTTCCATGCCATTCTTCAGTAGCATAATATTCTGTCCTACCAGAGTTGACTAGAACACATCTCAGCCTTTTCCTGTATCTAGATCTCCGCAACCTACCCCAAAGCCTTATGTGCTTATAGGTAAAAAGAGCTTTTTGAAGGTAACTGGATCTAGGGTTTGTGAATATGGATTAAGGGTGTGTAATTACTACATTAGTTGACTGGTTTAGCATAATTCTGGATAGTGGAAGGACCACCTTGGGTGTGGATGGCACCAGCCAATAGGCTTGCAGCCTGAAGGGAATAAAGGGAAAAAATAAAGGGAGGCTTGCAAACTCCTGCCTGCCGTACCATGAACTGTTTCTGCTCTGATGTGACCCTCTGCTATGCTGCCCTGCTTTGGAGCCTGCCAGCTATGAATGGAAACTGTGAACTAAGGTAACCTTCCTTCCTTTAACTTGTGGCTTTATCTCATTTCGTCCCCATACTGAAAAAGTAACTAAGACACTGTTCAAAAACTGAACTAATTAAAATACATTAGAATAGGAGCCAACCAGAAGAAAATGGTGCACAAACCATATGAGTAATTTTTAAACTTTCCTAGTGTACATAAAATATGAATTAGTGCTTCATTGGACACACCTGATACTACTTGTATATTTAAAAAAGAAAATGAAATATTGAGTGTCTCTTTTCTCATATGCCCTCAAAAAAATTTCTTTGTGGACATCAGGTAGAATTTAAATATATGTAGCTAAATAACTAGAATTTAAACAACCAGCAGTGGAGAGATTAATGATCATCCTTCTCTCAGTGCTTACGAATTTGATCCCTGACTGGAGGTGTGTTTATGTTAATTTCGCTAAAATACTTTAACCCACCTGGTTTGTGTCTGTTGATTACAGAGCATTGATTCTGACAATCAGAAGCTGTGATTTTCCTGTAAAACTGGCAGTCCTCTGTGCCATCACCCAGCAGCTGTGTGTCTTTTCCCATGTGGAGTGGCACCCTGGGCTGCCAGGACCCCTTTGGGAGTGATTCTGGGAAGCCCCCGTGCCAAACCCTGGCTTTTCCTCACAGCTTCCTGCCATGGGGTCCCATGCGGGCCCTGTGTTTGTGGTAGGAGTCTGTGCATCTATGGGGCTCAGCCCAGTGCTCCTGCTGTGCTTCTGCTTCCACCATTCCCACGGCTCCCTTTCCCTGTGCCCAGGGCCAGACATGAGGACCCTCAGACACTAGGCTGCACTTACTTCCTTTGCTTCCCCAGCTTCCCCTTTCATTATATGGAAGAGCTGATTTCTCATGGTTATGGAGCCTCTTTCCATCAGACCAGTGCTGACGGTGCTTTCATCCTCACTACATACCATGTCTACTGTCCCCACCCCATCCCCCAAGAGGTGGATCAGCGTCCATTTCCTCCTTTATTCTGGCTTTCATTCTCTTGTGAACTTTACCTGAGGTGTAATACAATTTAGCTCTCCTACACTCTGAAATTGTTGTTTGTCTCATATTTTTAGTAAATGTGAGAACACAGTCTGTTGCTTCCCCACGGAATTAAAGCAATGGCAATATAACTGATATAAGGAGTCCTGAGGGGATTACTTGATACTCCTTCTTTTTTCATAATGTTTCACATAGTTGCAGATGCTCTTCCAACAATCACAGTTTTCATAATCACTCTTTGAAGAGGAAGTGTGCTATGCACATTTTGTCTGCCTCTCATTTTGTGAGCTTTCTCAGATGCTGTTGGATTGTGTAAGGACAAAGACACTTGACTGCCATAGAGATGTAAAAGGCAACTAGATTGATTGATAGGCAACATACTTCACAGTCATGTGCAAAGTGACTGTGTTATAGTCCATGATGGACTGTGCATGTACTGTGGCTGTTAGACAGAATCACCTAAAGCTTCTGTCCCCATTTCCTGTACATCCTTTCTTCAGCTGTTTTTTCCCCCGTACAATCTGAACTTCATTAGGTTTGGCTATAGTCTACAATAAATAAGTTAGGGGAATACAATAAACATTAAATATAACAATAAGCTTTTTCTTTTCCAATGAGACATATGCAAATATATAATACATTTTTGTATGTATGTGGACCAATTGTATTCTAACAAGAAACAAATGAAAATTACATTGCCCATTTGTTTTTGGTGAACTGAACCACACTCTGAATCTTGTTGAGTAGCTTCACCTTTATTTCAGATTTAGGGTTTTGGGGTTTGGTTATCTATGTCTTCTGGAAAACCAAAGTAATAATAGTTACAATCATGTAACAATATAATGGAACAACCTAGGAGCCAAACCATAGTTTAAAGCCTGAGGAGTCTTAGAATAACAAAAAGCAGCCCTACCCAATAAAGGCAAGGCAGGGGCATCAGAACCCCTGACTTGAAGTAATACTACAAAACTAATGTGATTAAAAATGGCATGATACTAGGAAGAAAAATGAAGACCTGAGGATCAGTGAAACAGATTAGAAGATCCACAAATAACTCCAAACACACTCAACCACCTTATATGTACAAAAGGGCCAAACGTTCACCGGAAGAAAGATTGCCTCTTTAATAAATAGTACTGGAAAAACTGGCTTTCCTCATGACAAAGACTAAAAGTAGACCCATGTCTCTCATCATGTTGTACCAAACTAAAATCGAAATGGATCAAAGATCTAAACAGTAAAACAGGAACACTAAATCTACTGGAAGAGAGAATAGATAGAACTCTTGAAAGCATAGGTGTAGGTGAAGATCTCATGATCAAAATCCTGATTAGAAATACCACAAAAAAGCAACAACTTGGATCTCATCCTATTAAAAAGCTTTTGCACAGCAAAAGATATTACCAGTAGATTGAAAAGCCAACCCACAGAGTGGGAAAAAATTTTTAGTCTATTGCCCCTCAGTCAAAAGACTAATATCTGGAGCTTACAGAGAACTGGAAAAAAAAAGACCCCCCCAAATTCAAAGCCCCAGTCCAAAAAGTGGACATCTGAGATGAACACACTTCCCAGAGGAAGAAATACAAATGGCAAATAAATATATGAAAAATTGTTCCACATCACTTGTCTTGGTTACTTTTCTCTCATTGCTGGAACAAAATACCAAACACCAAAATTAAGGAAGGAAGGGTTTATTTAGTTCATAGTTTGTAGAGGCCATAATCATCTGGCTCCAAAACAGGGTACATGGCACAGGGGCAGCCCTGCAAGGCAGAAGGCAGAAAAAGCAGCAAAAGCAAAGTGGGAGGAGCACCAAGAGAAGACTTTTTCTGGTCCTTATGTTGTATGTAGGCAACACTCAACCTAGGGTGGGTGTAGCACTCACACCCATAATCCCATCATTGGACCATGAATCAGTCACAAACTCTAGGAACCTGCCACCATGACTGCATGAGACTGTGCAGGGACATCCAGACACAAACCATAACATCACTGGTCATTGGAGACATACAAATTAAAACAACACAAAGATTCCATCTCCAGAAAGAATGGCTACCATCAAGAAATCAACCAATAAGAAATGCTGGAGCAGCTGTGGGGAAAAAGGAACCTTTCTCCACTATTGGTAGGAGTGTAGACTGGTGCAGCCACTGTGAAAATTAATGTGGAGATTCATCAAAACACTAGAATTAGAGGTCCCATTTGATCCTGCTGTTCCCCTTCTGGGTATCTTCCTGGAAGAATTAAAAGCATCATACCAGTGATGTATGCACACCATGTTTATAACAGCACAGATTATAATAGTTAAATCTTGGGAACAACCCAAATGTTCATCAGCCAAGGGACTACTTAGCCATGAAAAAGGATAAACTGGAGATATTTCTTGGTAAATTGATGCACATTGAGACCATATTCTTAAGTGAAATAAGTCAGTCACACATGTAAATATCGCATTGTCTCTCTGATGTGAGAAACCTTAAGTGTAAGTAAGGACTAGAGTGTCTAACAGATATTGTGAAAGAGGAAGAAATAGTTCGAAAGAAAGGGGAACTGAGGTTGTGGGAGGAAGAAAGGGAAAAAAAGTGGTGAAAGGATAAAACGGAAACATTTGTAAATAAGGAAGCGAAGAAGGGTTGAAGAGCGGGGAGAGGATTGGGGGAAAAAAGAGGAATCAAGATATATACAGGTACAAATTCCCTATGGTGAATATGATCATTATGTATACCAAATTGTACCGATAAACTTAATTTTAAAAAATAAAGTCTAATCTGGGCTTGGGCATGGCTGGGGCAAAGCATGTGGCCAACACATGCATACCCAGCATCAGCTGCAGCATCACCAGAAACAAAATCAAACAGGAAAAACAGCTGAGACCCACTGGGAAACTTCTTAAAGCGGTGTGCTTTTCCTAAGGACACTCTACACCTCTCAGGTTTCTGTGAGGACTAATCCAGATGCTCACCCTGAAGAGCCAGATGTGGTGCCTTCCATGTGACAGGTGTCCCAGAATGGTGGTTACTGTCACTACTTTATTTCAGCAGGAGATGCCAGCTCCTGAGTTTGTGGCATTATCTTATGGAAAAACAAGCAAAACCCCAGTGCATTACCAGTTAAACTGTAATATAATATTTTTATCACTTTAGATGCAAATGCTATCATAGAGTGTTCCTGTGCCTGAATAAAAAGAAATACAGTATATAAGCAACAGAAATTGGTTAAGGGATTCTTGACACATCATCACATTCTGAGCTGGTTCTCCTAAATCGTTTTAAACCAGTCACTGCTTTATGTTTCCCACATTGTAGTGACCCGTATGCTGAGAAGTGTTGTTGATGCAACTTTCCATGTCTCTGTCTCTCTTTTCTTTTTCCTTCCTTCCTTCCTCTATTCTTTCCTTCCAGTACTAGGGATTGAACCCAGGGTACTTGCACTGAACTACATTTCCAGCCTTTTTTTTTTTTTTTTAATTTCTTAAGACAGAGTGTGTTAGTCACTACAATGCCCAGGCTGGGTTCATGCTTGGGATCCTCCTGCCTCAACCTCTTGGAGTGTGGGATTACACACCTGTGCCACATGTTGTATCATTTCCTGAGACCTTATCACTGATGCGTTCATGACTTCCTGATCTAATTTGAACTTTTTCTTTATTTCTTGGCTCAGTTGAATCACATGCTGTTGAAAGTTAAGCATCTTATATCCAAAGTCACCTGGACATCTTAGACTAATTGACGTTTGCCATTGTAACTGTCAAAGACGGGAGGTTTTGCTGACTTGAGTTGTATTGCATGACATAAAAGAGTCCTGTGTGCACATGTGTCTCAGTGATAAACATCCATATCTTCTCTCTCACATCTTGGCAGGCTTTTGCTTTGCAAGAAAATATGGCCTTGGTGACATGCTTCACTCATGAATGCTTTCGCACTAATTTCAAATTTATATTTCTAGTTTCTCTATTGTTACGCTTTTCTCTGCATACATTGACTTTTTTTCTTCAATGACAAGTCATGGTGTCATTTTTAAGGTTTTCAAATGGCAACTGGTTGCACGGGGTGGTACAAATGTGCACGTAAGTCAGTGGAAGGGATATAATGTGAGCAGCAAGACAAACTACACAGACACAGTGATGACACTACAGTGCACTGAGGCTCAGTGCCCACAGCTGTCAGCATTCAGTCTCAGCACACTGCGATATCATCACACTGAGTGTGTAATATCCCCAACACAGACATGTTGGGAAGGGTAGCATCATTATAACCTAAGGGTAATAGAATTATTATTACAGTCTTCTTTTGTTAAAAGAGAACTTGAGAGTGGTTTGAATTTGGGGCAAGATGCTAAAGAAAAATACAAGGACTTGATTTTTCATCTTGAAGTAGGCATCCTTGACCAGAAACACACTTCCTATAAATAGGAAAAATCTTACCAGCTGTTGATTTTTTTTAAGAGAAATCCACAAGTAAATTGTGAATAGCAATGAAAGTTTAGTCTCCACTGATATTGTTTTCAATCTGGAAAATTGTGAATCACATCAAGAAACCTAAATTTAGATGAAATGTAGTTTATGAAAAACGTGAGAGCACAGTTCTTGGTCGCTACAGAGAATAAGAATTTAGGGATAAAATCACGGATACAGTTAGCAAGAATATGCTTTATTTTTTTCTTTTGGAGTGGTGAAACTGTCCAGCTTCCTAGGAAATAATATATAATTTTTGCGGTTTGATTGCAGTAGTTAGTTGCTTCCTAAACTATCAAGTCTAAAATCAAAGTCTTGGGTATTTCCATATACTTTTTAGCAGTCTCAGAATCAGGTCCTATAAGCTTCACTAATTGGAAGATTTCCCTGTTTTATAAAAAAAGAAAGGAGAGAAATTAAACACATGTGCACAAGCTTGGCCTGCTTCACACAATTCAAAGGAGTGTAAGAAAACCAACTTTTATTGGCATTTACATACCTATGCAGTAAAGGTGATTTACCATGATCATTTCCTTTAATCCTCATTGTATCCCATCTTAGTAGGAGGCAGTGGCAGGTGCCTTCCTTGTCCCCATCCTCCTCAGCTTTCACCTGCTGCACACCTGCAGGTTATTTGCCTGAGGACTTTCCCCAGGTGGCAGAGGTTATCACCACACTCAGGCAGTGGCTTGTGAAATTCTACAGATTAGAAACCGTGCAGTCATCTGGCAGGCAGGACCCCCACAGCTACCTGTTATAGCTGGCAAGTCCTACTCCCTTGGTGTCTTCCCTTCTCCTTCCCTCACTCTATCAGCACTTCCAGGATCAGTTATCCAGGAGCTACTTGTACTCATGGCTTTGCCTCAGTGCTATTGGCTCCAGTTTGCAGATTCAGATGTATGTCCAAGATCTCAAACAGAAAATGACAGAGGCAAGGTTTGAACCAAAACTAAGGGACTGCTCAGAAATGAAAACAGAGGAATTTTGGACCCAAAGTGTTCATGCTGAATTTGATTTTTCTTTAGTGTGACTTGACCACTTTAAATGTAGATTTATGTCTATCTGGGTTGGATTCCATTCTAGAAAATGCTGGTGTATTTATTCAACTTGTGGTTTGCTTCACATAAGAATAAATGAACTCAAACATGTAAGTGATGTTTGCACAAAAATGATTGAGATACCTGATTTTGTTAGATAAATGTAAAGAGCTGTCTATAACTTTTATTTGACAAATGATTCTTGATGCAGTTCTAGAAGGAGGGCTGGAGTGTTGCAGGCTAAAACACATCATTCCTAAAGCACTTTATCCATACTTCTCTAAATATGTTTCATTACTACATCATTACATTTTTAAGATTCTTATCACAGTCGTAAGGTTCCTGAAGGGATCGAAGGGATCCATATCTGATTCAGCTTTTTAAAAAAACTTCACTATACAACGGTGCCTCAGTTCACAAACTTTTACTTATTTCTTTTTATGATTCTGGTCACAAACCAAGTTAGTGAGAACCTGGTTAAATTTTGCTATAAGATCAGCATTGAACCTAACCACTGAATTTGGTTGCGGTCCAAGTTGGTTTCCAGAATTATGAAAAGAATTAAATTTGTGAGTTGGGGCACCACTATATTTAGTATAATGAATCAGTTGGTCTGAATAAGTATGTTTAAATAAATAGTTTACTATATCAGCATAAAATCATGCTTTATTTAATGTAAAAAGAGATTTAAAATTGTAGCCTCATAAATTACTAGCTTTCTCCTGTCCTCATTTTAACTTGATTGCTACAAAAAGTAACACTGATATTGAATGACACACAGCTAGGAAGTCACCTAGCAGCTTATCTTGGTTACTGTTCTAGAGACTTTCTCTCACCTTAAGTGCTACTTGAAGAAATCAGCAGTAGAAATCTGGTAGCTGATTGTCTGGTAGCTGTGTCATATCCATAAAAAGAAGTAGGTAGGTACCTCTTAAAATGGTAAAGCTTTTGGGTGGTCCTGAAAAACCCAAACTGACTGAAGGGAGGAGAGAAAAATCCAAGAAAAAGGATTTTTTTTTTTTTTTGCCTTACACCTAAATGCATGGTTTCCTGCATTCCTGCACATTTTTTCTTGAGTTTGGTTATTTTTGTTCTTTGTGGTTGCACCAAGCAGCATTATCCAGGGAAGATGGTGTCTTTTGTTTCTGCACATGGTCTGCGTCTTGTCCTCGCTGTCACTGTGGTTTCCCTAAGGATCCATCACATGTATGTACACTTGGGGAGTCTGTGATCCAGGAGTACTATGATTTGACAATAATAGAAGAGCAGTGGCTGTTCCAGGTTTCCTCCGTGAAGAGATCCTGCCATGAGCATCTATAATCATGATATAGGGGTAACATATGAACTTCCAAATAATATAAGGGAAATATACTGAGTTTATGTTCTCTAAAATCAAGGAATGAATTATAGGAACAATGGAGGTTAAGAGTAGAATGAATTTATTAAGAGAAAGATATAGCTTCTGTCTAAGAGAGACACAAAAGGACCCAGAAAATGGGTTGCTTACTGTCCCTGCTTCTCAAGGGTGTTTTATTGAACAAAGCTATAAGGTGAGGTCAGTTCAAGATAGGCCAAAACTATAGTCAACTAATAAAATTATAAGTATAGTCACTTAGGGAATATTCATCCAATGGGAAGTCTTGAGGTGGGACAAAACTGTGGTCAACCAGTAAGATTATGACAGGTATCATCAATTAGAGGTAATAATGATTAAATGGGGATCAAATGGGGAAGGAAGTCAGCTAGCAAGTATACATGGATAAAACAAAGATTTTCTGGGAAGGAATGTGATTCTACCCAAGGTGGTTGTTGCCTATTTAGAATACCAGTCACTGCTTTCAACCCTAGGGGAAGTATGTGGGTATAGTTGGTTTCTTTTTCTTGAAATCTGGGCTTCAATGAATGTGCCCATGGCTAGAGTTGTCTTCTGTGTTGAGGGCTGAGCCCTAACTGTCTGTGATATTTGTAACTCACTTAGCTGTCTACAATAATCAGACTCTGCAGAGTTCAGTCTGATTGTTTTCAGGAGCTAGTGTGTCCCATCCCGTCCCCAGGGTGAGATTCAGTAGTCTGCAGAGGTGCTGAAACTTTGGTAGACTGTTCTGCAAACATGTCTCAACCAGACTGCCACAGAGCACTGCAATGTTTGTGCAGTAAAATATCATTTAATTATATGTAGTTTATGCAGTAGGTAAGGAAGCTGTTGTTTTGTGATTCGGTGAACAGGTTATCTGTAGCCATAAATTTTGTAGTGAAAGAGGGCATTTTTAAAGCTTACTATAGTAAAAGGAAGCAAACAGATCTAACAGAATATTGGAAGACACCCATGATCAACCTGAAGGGCGTGTGTGGCAGCAGGCTGGTCAGGACCTGGGACTAGAAGCCCTGAGTCTAATTGCTGCTCCCTTCCTAACAATTGCATCATTCATGGTGAAACACCTCCTATCTAGCGCCTCTCTTGGAGATTGCAATGTCTACTCATAGAGCAGTAGGGGAAAATATCTGAAATGGCGTTTGTAAATTTCCTAGCACATTACTAGCCCACGAGAAATTCTGATAGGTCTTACTCTTGTCATTCTTATTTCTGCTTCTGTCATTCATCAAGTGAAACAGCACAAAGAAGATAAACTTTCAGAGAGGACTCTCAGTAGTAAGAAGCAGGGCATACAATTGCCTACAATTGTTAAATATGTCTCATTAAATTGCAGCAAATACCTGGCCAGAGAAATATTTTGTCCTAGGTTTTACTGAGGAGGAAATCCAGACCAGAGAATTATAATAATATTACCAGAGTATTTGAAAGCTAATGCGAAAGCTTCAGTCAGAGGCTAAGTCTCTAGCCTCCAGTACAGGATACCCTTTGTAGCTCTAAAGCCTCATTCATGGAAATCATAAACAGGGGGGCCTGTGAACAGATGTGGTGTGGGCAGGTGAAGGGGCATGAGCTGTGGGTGGGACACACAGCACAGTCCTCACCTTCTGGGGCCTCCACTTCTCCTGGATGTTGATCTGATCAGTTTCCACACTTGTTAGCTTTCTTAGGCCTTTGAAGAAACATGGGTCTCAGGGCCTGGTCAGGGCACATGTGCATATGCCCATGCACGCACACACACCACATACTTACATACATGTACACACACACACATACATACACACATGTGTGCTCACAAATTTTTTAGTTACTGTCAGGAGGAAAGTTCATCCAAATGATCTGATAGACCATCACCAGGAACAGCTTTTTTCCCCGTGAAATCTTCCTTATCCATTTGATGCTGCAGTGTTAGTTATTCAGTAAGTTGTCTCCCAGTAGTACATGTGACTTTTGCACACTCCACCCTTACTTACTCTGACTGACTCCACCACACAGCATCAATGCTTTATCTTTTGAACTCATCCAGGATCCTGTTTCCTAATAACTAATTTGATCTACTTTGTATCCCTCTGTCTAAACTTTGAGGTGAGGATGGAGTACAGGTCAAATGCAGATTTCTTGGCCACGCTCAGCAAAGAAGTAGAGCTAAGGAAAAACTAGAGGAAGTTGGTTGAAGCAGCCTGTGCTTTCTCTGTGTGTAAAACCAGACTCTATGAAAGTTTACTTAACTTTTGTTACAAAAGTTTTGAATTTTCACCCAATAGGAAGCAGTGAACTTGATTTTTTTTAACAAAACAGTGTGTATAAGTCTACAGCTGGTTTACTTTTCATTCTCAATTCAATTTTTTTAGCCTTTAAGTCATGACAAAAGAATACATAACTTTAAAAAGGTCGATAGATCAACTTAAAAAGAAATGTACTGGAAAATAAGAGATCATGGTTTACATGTAGAATCTTTTTATTAATGATGAATCAAAAATGTTAAGGCTGAATTTTTAATGCTTTATGAAAGCCAATGAATGAGATTTTAAATTCCGTGGGATGCCATACAGACTATGCAATTAGGCTTCATTTTTAGTTTGTATTTTGGGTTCAAAGAGTGACCAGCTCAACACTGTGAACCATCTTTACATGGCAAGGAGATTCACTGAACATAATCTGTTATTTGAAAACAGTAAATCCTGAAAAGCTCCTACACCATCCAGAGTATGTAATT
The DNA here is from genome assembly GCF_034190915.1 of Cavia porcellus. NCBI lineage: Eukaryota > Metazoa > Chordata > Mammalia > Rodentia > Caviidae > Cavia > Cavia porcellus. The sequence continues at coordinate 20,916,975 of NW_026947506.1, forward strand.
TACAACCAAGGTATGAAGGTTTTTGTTTTTGTTTTTTGTTTGTTTGTTTCTCTGTTTGTTTTTGGTACCAGGGATCAAACTCAGGACCAACCGTGTGCTCTCCAGCAGCGCCAGACAGGCACTTATACCACTGGGCTAAATCCCCGGCCTGTACGAGGTTTATTTTTGAATTAGGTTTATAGTGACCTCTCATACAGTTCTCTGCTTATCTTGGCTAAGTGTGGTCTGATACAACATGATACATTACAAAGTAATATATATGAAAGGCTTTCTGTTTTCATATCTGTTCAAGACATTTATTTCCCTTGGATAAAAGATGTTTTAGGATAAGTGAATATAATTTAAATTTGTCTTGTTTTCACATGTATATTGCAAGAGAGGCATCATATTTGTATCTTCTGTCCTTTCCTGGAACTTGGCCACACGATCACTTGTTCTCTGGACAGATCTCCTTTTTCACCTTTGCTCACTCCCTTGGAGTCACTCTGTACATTTAGTGCCAAACACTACCCTGACATTTTGTAGTTTTTCCCTATTCTACTGTAGTTAAGGATGTGATAATGTTTCTATTAAATGTAAGTTTGCAGAAGTTTATAATTTATTTCAGAAAATATTTAAGGAATGTTGGCTTTCTACTTTGGATTTCAGTGATGTGCTTCTCTTTTATGATATTTTAAAAGTAGGATTGGACATATTTGCCCATTCCACATTGCCTTCTGTTTAAGATTTCAGACTATGTGACCACCCGTGAAAGACTGGCATAGGGAAGCGTGTTGCTCCTGTTTTACAGAGACCTCAATATCTTCCAGACAGACCCAATGCAAGGTCACACAAGGAAAGGTAGTGTTGCTGAATGAGGTTAAATCAGAAGCCAGAAGTCTAAAGGCAGCTATCTTAAACTCACCTGTTTTAATTGACAAGTGGCCTGGGAATACTCTTTTTTGTTATCACTTTTGGTTGCTTTGGTTGATATGATACTCCAGGGAGCCAGTTACTTGGTGAGACTTGCTGCTGCTCGCTGTTTCTGATAAACCATGTGCATGGTGCTGGTATTTAGACATGGTTGTAAAGAATGAAGTGAGGCAGAGACCACTCAACCAACTTTTGTGAAAGCTGCAAGGCATATGATTTAATACCTGGGTGCAGGCAGACAGAGGGCAATAAGGCTGTCTGCAGGGAACAAACAGAAACAACTTTTTTAATGGAAAGATAACTAGAGACATTAGGCAGGAAGATGTTAATACACATCACTGGTCAAAGTTCTGTGGCCGTCTTGCACCTCAGTGGGCAAAGTCCTTGAGGCATCTAGTGTAAATTTATGCATGTCTCCAGATGTCTGGGGACTTAGATTACTTACCCTATCTTATCTCTTTTACAACATCCTGTGTTTGCTAAGGACAGCCTCAGTGCTGAGCTGAGTCTCTGCAGAGAACAATGCCTCTACTGGCAAACAGATTGGGTGCTGGGAGAGTGGTGTCTGAATTGAGCCTTACAATTCTGATCAATAAGAAGAGCAGAGTGAGTACAGCAGAGCAATCAGAATCTCAGCTTCAGTCAGCTGGTCTCCGAATGCCAAAAGCATAGCTCAGTTGACCTCATTCAGTAGAATTAGGCAGAGCCAGGGCCTTGAATTCAAAGAGTGAGCTCAGGGAAGCAGAGTACACTGGGACTTCACACTGCACACAACAGCATCTGAGATTCAAATAGAGCACAGGAACTCTTGCACAGGCAGGGGAGACATAGAAGCTGAGAACTAGGGAGGTGCAGGAGAAATGCCCCACAAGCACCTTGGCAGTAGTGAAACCAGGCAGGAAGGCCATGGCCCCTGGGATCAGTTCCTTCAAGGGCATATCGCAGGTGCGAAGCAGCCCAGTCTGTAAAGAACTAAGATAACAGAGTTTCCACAGCAGGTAGAACTAAGGTTTTAAAATCAAAAGAAACCCCAACAACCTAATTCTCAGCAGGGCTATTGGCAAGAATAGCTCCCAGTACAGGTGAATTTCCTAACAGTTTGTTCAGCTGTAACTTTAGAGTCTGGTTTATTTGTTTTATGCTTTTTAAGTTCTGAGGGTGGTATGCATATGTAGTTTCCTGGTATTCTTGTGTCTTTGCCCACCAACTAGACCATCTCTGTGATGAATACTGGCCCACTGCCTGACCCTGTGGTAACTGGGATTCCCAAATGGGAAATGATTTTCCTCAAAAAGAATCAGGCCACCTCAGATGTCTTTTCATGTGAGTGGAAAAGCCCTTTAAAGACTAGCAACTACTTGTAGCCCTGGGCCCAGGGAAGCTCAGTAAAGTCTAAAACCACATTTTCAAGTAGGGCTCCCTCAATACTCTGTACCCCAGGACCAGCTTTGGGTCTTTGATGTGGGTTATTGCAGGCACATTGTGTTTCATATTGCTCACACGCTATGTAGACTGTTAGAGAACCATTAGATGTAGAAATGTCAACCCATGATGGTCTCGAGAGCTGTCCAACCCATATGGGTGTGCTAGTGAAACTTTTTGACAAAAGCTGTGTCAGGGCCTTGGGGGTTGTTACCTGGCCATCTTCCCATTTCCATCATCCACTTGGGTGGTTACTTTAACCCTTGGTCTTAAACCAAATACTCTCATATAATGAGTAACTGGGGTCCCATTCTGCCACTGGACTAGGGAACAGCTTGGTGACCATGGTCATTGATTCCATTATTCCTTTAGAAGCCCTAAGGTTTGCTCCCTGGTCTGCTTTGTGGTTTCCCCAAGAGACCTTGGTGTTTCCCCTTGGAGGTTCTCAACAATGCACGACTGCCCCTTTTTTAGGGGCCCACACAGCATCGAGGAGTTCAAGGATATCTTTATCATACTTTTGTCTTTGCCTCCAATTAGGCCCTTTTCTTTACATAAAACCCCATGTACATGAAGGGTAGTGAAGGCCTGCTTAGAGTCTATGTATAAATATATATTCCTGTCACCAGTTGGAAGGCTTGGGTTAGTGCAGTTCTGCCTTTTGTATTGAGGTCCCATTTGGCAGACTTTACCTCAGTGGCAGAATTGAGGGTTTCCATGGAGAACCATGTAAAGTGTTCCCCTTCTTTCATAAAACTGCTACCACCCATAAAATCCTCAGCATCAGGGTTCTTGAGGGGTGGTCCTTCAAGTCTGGTCAGCTAGAGAACATCTCATTCATGATCCTGATGCAGTCATGATCTGGCTGGCTGGCCCAACAGGGTCAGTAGAGTTGCCAGATTCATGGTCTGCATTCCTTTTAGGTGAATGTGTGTGTTCTCACATAACATCCCCTGATATCTGATCATCTGGGTGTTAGTTAAACAGTATTGTCTTTTGTACTCTGTTAATGTCAGTACTGAATGTGGCATTCAGACTGTCAGTTGTTGTCCCATAGTCAGTTTATCAGTTTCTGCCACCAAGAGGGCCGTAGCTCCAAGCACTCACAAACAAGGTGACTAGTCCTGCAGGACGAGAGGGATATGCCACTGGCTGATGCCATGGCCCCAGTATCTTAGGTTAAAACACCCACTGCAGTACCAGCACACTCATTCATGGAAGTACAAGAAGAAAGGCCTCGTCATGTCTGGAAGTCCCATGCCCAGTTCATTGGCGAGAGCTGTTTGATCTCTTTAAAGGCTTTTTGCTATGTTTGTTCCCACAACAGAGGTTCTCCCCTTCTCTTTGTGACTTTATAAAGGGGTTTTGCCAAGACCAAGAAGTCTAGGTATCCATATTCTATACCAGCCTGAGGCTCCAAGGAACTCTTGGACCTGGTACTGGGTCATCCGGACTTGAATTGCACAAACTGCCTGCTTCCTCTCAGATCTAGAGAAGTTAGGACTTCTCTCACAAGGGACTTAGATCCTTCCACCTGGAAGAAACCACTTTTTTCTGAACATCAGGTTATGCCCTACCTGTTACAATTTTTTTTCTTTTTCCTCTTGGTCTTAGATTGTTACCATTCTAAAACTAACTGGCTACCAACAAACTTTTAAGTAATCTTCAATCAGTACCCTTATCATCAGCAAAAAACAGAGAAGAGAAAATTAACCCTGTAATTGTAGTGTAAGAATTTATAATCCATAAGAAATGTTTTAAGTATGTTAAACAAAAATACCAAATTAAATTGGAAGCCAAAAGTAAATTTATCAATTAGCTAAGGTTTGTAACTTGATTCCTCCCTCACCCAGGGGAACTTCCTTCAAGAGAAAGATGGAGTGAGCACCCTCTTTAGTCTGGGGAAAACAGACGATTCTGAACATGCTTTTGGTACCTTTTTAATTTTCTCTTGAACCTAGGATAAAATTGGTCTTTCTCCCCTTGTATAACTGCACCAGTGACTGGGCCCCCTTACCTAGTGCCAGCTGCTGTTGAAACAGACCCACCAATTGGTGGGGTTAGGGATTAAAGGCTGGGTATAGGGACTCCAGAGAGTCCCATGTAGAAGTTGAAAGCAGAGCCACATCTTTTCATTTTTTTATTAAGTCTCTGAGTTTTTAGGAGAAAGAGAACAATTGGTTCTTGTCACCAACACAGGTTTATCTCCTCCTGAGATCCTAGTCATTATCCTTAACAACCTCAATCAACAATTGATATACCCAGGTTCGTCTGATCCAAACTTTGACCAGGAGGACGGGGTAAGGATGGAAGTTTGTGGTCAAATGAAACAACATTTTATCACCCGAGCTTTCTTGTTTTTTGATTGTGTTCCTTTCCCTATGGGTTGCTGTCCTAAGTCCTTAATAATAGTCCAAGGGATTATAATGGGGTATTTTGTTCCTTGAGCCCCTGGTTTTCTAACCTGTCCTCACTGAGGGACACATTTATTTCCCATTCTGTTTGTCCCAAAGCCCAAAGCTCAGTCTCCAGCACTGAGATACCTTAGCTTAAGTTACTTGTAATTTCACCCAAAATTGTGTCAACTTCACCTGAGGTTATAGGTCTCATCCATAACCATCCCAATGTCCAAATAACCCCACAGACTTCTCTTGCCTTGGTTGGTCCATGAAGTTGCCTGGTCATCACAATCCTCTATGTCCCTCTTTGGGACCTTTGGTCAGGTCAGAACCTTGCCACACAGTGACTGCAATCTGTTGCCCAACATCCAGCCCCTAGTATCTAGGCGCCTGATAGTTACAGTTCTGTTCCTTGTGGAACTACTTCAGCAACTCTACTCTGGGAGGTGATCAGGCTCCCCTTTTGTCACTTAGGCAAAATGACTTGGGGTTCTTAACGAATCTGAACTGATTCCTAGGCCTTACCAGGTTCTGTTGGAATCCTCACCCTGGCACCCCAGGAGAGGCTATCCTCCCGGAATCAAATGATCCATTGGCACCAGGCATGGCTACTTCTCCCTTTGCCCCATTGTTCAAGCCCCGATTACAAAGGAGGTGGGAGCACACCATCTCCAAATCCTGGAAGAGCCCCAAAGAAATGTAGTATGATTCTCAGAGATGGCATATGTAAGCCTATCTTTCCAGGAAGCAATATAACTTATGCCAGCATGGGCTCAGTGGGCTAGTACCCAAAAGGCTGAGCTCCCATCATGATGGAGTCTTATGTTTTTCACTTGTTGTGTTTTTGTCTTCTTTAAATGGTAACATGCTAATGTACTACAGCGTGATTGGGTACAATCTATGCTACGGGCCTATACTAGAAATGCACGTGCATATCAAGGAACTAACTGTGCCATGTTGCCTTTTTTTGTTCTGAGAAGGCCCATACTGTATTCCTTCAGGAGGAGCTCTGCCACACTTTTCTTAGATGAATAGGCTCTTTTAGAAATTGTTTTAAAACTGAAATTATTACAGAGCATACAAATGCCAATTTGTATTCAAAGGACCTTTGTATTCAAAGACTCCAGAAGCAACTTGAAAGTTTGTTTTCTCTAATGATATTTGGATCACTTAATTTACCTCTTCTTACAAGTCAATTTTAGATATTTGTCCAGTTTAGGTTTTGGTAGTGGTAGAGATATCTTCATACTAACTAGTGGCTTATTTTTAGTGGTTTGGGGTTGGAAGCTGTTTCTGCAGTCTTTGAGGTCTATAGGGAAAGACTTTTAAGGTCATTTTTAGATCATCTATATTCCCTTTTGCCTAGTGGGATCACTAATGAGTTGACAAAAATGGGTTAGTATAGTAAAAAGTCCTGATTAAATGATCGTGGTGACCAGGAGAAGACCACTTGTAGGTGTATGTACCTCTTAGGGTCTGCACCTCAGTCCAATGAGCCAAACACATGAGCCTGGGGGGAGACCATGGCAACTGCCCACGTCATGCGGGTCAATAGTATGGCATAGCTACAAAGGGCTGAGGTGACCAGGGCCACAGTAACAGGTAAAATCTCTAGAAAACAGGAAAGGCAGTGTTCTACACTGTACTGTCTACCCCACGCTGGACCCTGGTGTGAGTTTGGGGTTCTCTCCTTAGCTGCATAAATTCCACAGTGTTTAAATCTGGAGTGTATTCAAGGCAGCATGGTCAGTATGAAGAGAAAACATGAAACCATGTTTATCTAAGGGGGAGGTGGAGGAACTGGGATGTTTGTTTTTGAGGAGAGGGCTCAGAATCACTATTTTTGCAGATATAAAGGGCTGTGGTGGAGAAGAGCAGTTAGACTGAAGGATTGGAACAGTTAGTACAGTTAGACTGATTGGAACAGATTCGGGCCAAGACAGTCAGTCACTTGCTGCTCACATGTGACCTGAGTGAGCTGCTTCAGAAGCTGTACCATTTTGAAGATGGCCATGTTGAGGCACATGATTGCTGTGTTATAAAGAATCTAGGAAACTCCATCTCACCTGTAGGATCCTGGTTCTGCTTTTCACCATTTGCATGCTACAAATGTTTCTGGACCATTGTCCATGTTCCAAGTGCTGTGTGTGCCCAGAGAGCTCCTTACTTGGTCTGGAAAAGAGCACTGGATGGAACAGGGAACAGCAGGCTCAGGCTGATGATGGCCTATGGGACTGGATGGGAGGTGGCCATATAAAGGGCAGCAGCCAGGTACTGACCCAGATAGAGGAGGAGGTGTTGCAGATAGAGGGTAGAAGGTGCAACACGGCAAGACTGGGCAGATACTCCTCCTTATGTGCTGACCTGAGCTTTGGGCTTGGGAGCTGTGGCCTGGCATAGCTCACTGGGCTTGTACGTAGGAAAGTTGAAGATAGAGGGTAGTAGCAGTGAGGCCCTGTTGGTCCACCTCTGTGAGGCTGAGGTTTCTCACCTCCAGTGTCTAGCCCATGGTGTCATTGGCCTTATCAGCCTGTGGGTAAAAATAGAATCATGTTGGCGTTAACACCCCTATTTCATTCACATGTCCTGGCATCTCAGGACTCCCCTAGAGATGTTACCCAGTTATTTCTGGGGCCCTTGGGACACCTCATCAACTGACCTCTGCACTCTGCCCTCACTGCTGTCACAAGTAACACCTGTGAGCACTTGAGGACCTTCTGAGCCATGCCCACTGGTGCCCACGTCCTCTGTGACAATACTGACAGTGCTGAAGTCCTGGATCTGCAGCCCTTATGGTGCCAAAGGTGACACTGTACTTCACTGCCACACTGTTCCCAGCACAAGTGGAATGATGGTCCACTTCCATGTTGTGTCACTTTTTGTCACTTACTAATGACAAATGAGACTAGATGGGCCCTATGTCTCACAAAATCCCTCTTGAAGTGAGCCCTTTGGTTTTGGTTTGCATGCCTGCAGCTGTGGCACCATAGTTGAGACAGCGGGGTTCTCTGTACTGCAGAGAGGTGTTCCTGAGGTGTCCCCAAAGTGCCCAGGGGTTCCCAGTCTAGGCCATCTTTCCTGAGCAGAAGATAAGGCAGCTCCCCAGATCATCAAATGGACTATACAAAGGTTAATCTGATTTTCACCACTTATACTCTGCCTGACACAGGGCTGGACACTTGTCATAGATCATATTGGTCACTCTTGACCTTGAGAGAGTGGTCAGAGGAATCAGTGACTTGCTCAAGGTAAACAGTGGACAGGGCTGAGTCCCAGGCCAGGCTGGCCCGGAGCATCACAGACCCCAAGCTTTGTTCCAGCACTTGTCCATGAGCAATCATCCATACAACCTGGTCAGCAGTAAAGTGCCCACTTGGCTGTTTGTCCTCTTTGCATAAACATAGCATTGCCTTCTGCCTACAGGGTTGGGAAGAGACTGTGGATGCTGCTGTGTCCCACCTATTAAAGACTTGCCTGTCAAAGAGTTCCAAGGAGCGGGCTTTGAACCTCAGCAGCCACCTGGATATGCCCAAAGACACAAGCCGGCTCAAGAAACACATCACCCTGCTGTGCGACAGACTCGCCAAAGGAGGCCGTCTCTGCCTCAGTGCCGATTCGGCCGCCCCGCAGACCATCATCATGCCAGGTAAGGGCCCTGTCCTGTGCTCTGAGCATAGCTTTCCTTCCCCAAACTTAAGAGATGTGCCTGTGGTTGGGTTGGGGTTTAAATTTCATATTGAAGCTATGACAGCCAAGAAAATTGCTTCTGGGTTTCCTGAAGATATTCCTGGGAAACCACTAGATAAATTATTCTTGGGGTATTTGCTTGCTAGACATTTCTCAGATGGTATGTCCTTAGAAAAAGAATCCCTGTGCTTTTAAGTATGTGATCTCTTTTGTTTTGCTTCTAACCGATTAAAAGTGGGTTAGAGAATACAACTCTTGTTAAGGAAGTTTACCAAATGTGATCTCACCATACCATATTTCATGAATGCACATAGCATGATGTAGACACTAATGGTCTCTGGTTAGTCAGGACACCTCCACTGTGTGCTCTATGTTTATCAGAATGTGGGAGAAAATACTGAGGTGGACCTATAATCAAGCAAGATTCAGGGCCAAGGCCTCTATGGGCCAGCTCGCCCAACCTGAGCATTGGTGAGGCTTGGTTATTGGGGTCTGCCCTTCCCATCAGGACTGAACAGCCTATTGCACAGCCTGGGTTCCTTCCAGACAGTGGTGCCGAGGTCCACCTCTCCCTTCCCAGTGTCTCTGTGGCAGCAGCAAGGAATATGACATAAACTTATTAAATGCAGCAGCAGTGGCATCTGTTTCTCCCATAGCTTAGAGACAGTTCTGACACTGCTGACCTTTGCACAGGTCCACTTTAGCTTGCTTTGTAGCACCCCAGAGTCACCTTTGGCCTCCATGTGCCCATCTGTGTCCACTGAGACAGGATGTTTTCCTAAGGACTGAAACATTATGCCCCCTAAGTTGGTAGATGAAAACTCTTCACTGTTACTGGCACTTGGGAAATGGCTCTCCTCCCTGCCTGCCACTGGAGCTTGAGTGGGAAAGGACAGCTATATAGTAAGGAAAACCTGAAGAAAGTGAGGCCAGCCCACCTGGTCAGGCCCCTGACAAGAGGCTGACAAGAGGAGACCCAGGTTTTCTTTGGAAAGGAGCAAGCATGAGGATCCTGGAGACATGGTGGGCACAGGGCCCCCGCCGCTTGGTCACACTCACTGAGCACAGAACTCTCATGTTTTTCTTTCCAGGACTGAGCGATGTGAGGGCTGTGTCCATATCTAGGGCACAGAGTGGTAAAGCCTTCAGTGAAGGATGTTTGAGTGGGTGGAAGTAGGGGCAGATGAGAGGGGAGGAGAGCAGGGAGGGAGGTAGAAGTCAACAAGAAAGAGCTAGAAGATGTGCTGCTCACACCTCATGTGTGCCCCATGTGTGGCCAGGCAGGGAGACAGAGGCTGTGTGTTTTCATGTCACTGACATGGCCACACTGCTTGCTCTCACTGGTAGTGACCCACTTGCCACTCTTGGTCCCACAACTCTCCTGCACCTTGTTTAGGTCTAATCATTGTAGTATGTTTTTAAAACTCATTACATCAATGTTGTTTGTCACTGACATGGTCACTCACTGCTTATAATACTTTTCCTTCCTAGAACTCAAAATATTTCTCATACTTTTGCCAGGATGCAGCAATATTTTTAAGGTAGAAGGAACATTGAGAATTAGTACTACTTACAGATAGAAGATGGAGGCAGGAAGGGAGACTTTTTTGCCTGGAGGTCCATGGTCATTGGGAGGTTGGCCCTGGAGTTGACATCCCTTTGCCTACCCTGCTTCCTGCAGACCAAGGATCAGAAGGCTACATCTAGCCAGGGCTGCTTCCTGCATAAGTTGTGCCTGACCTGGCCTTCTTGCCCTTAAACTGGTCAGTGGCATGGGAGGAAAAGACTAAGGAAGATAGACAAGAAATCAATAATGAAATATTAGGACTGAAGTGAACTTTTGAACAAATGGACTTAGTAGATGTCTATAGAGTGTTCCACCCTGCAATATAAGAATATACATCCTTCTCAGCTGCACATGGGATGTTCTCCAAAATAGACCACATCCTGGCACATAGAATATGCTTAAGTAAATGCAAAAGAATTGAAATTATCCCATGTATGCTATCAGACCACAGTGCATTGAAATTAGAAATTCATGGCAGAAAAAAACCACAAGAACTTCATAAACACATGGAAATTAAATAGCACCCTCCTAAACAACCAATGGGTCACAGATGAAATTAAAGAAGAAATTAGACAGTTTTTACAGTTGAATGACAATGATAGTACAACATACTATAACTTATGGGACACAATGAAAGCAGTCTTAAGAGGAAAATTTATAGCAGTAAATTCCCATATAAGGAAAACAGAGCAAGCACATATAAACAACCTAATGATGAACCTCTAACTTCTAGAAAAAGAAGAGGAGGCTAAACCAAAAACTACAAGAGAGGAAATTATAAATATCAGAGTAGAAATTAATGTATTGGAGACTTAAATACAAAGAAGCAATGAATCTGAGAGTTGGTTCTGTGAGAGATTCAATAAAATGTACAAACCCCTATCCGACCTTATCAAAAGAAGGAAAGACTCAAAATTCATCTAATTAGGAATAAAAAGGGTGAAATCACAACAGACCAGATATCCAGAAGATAATCTATACTGACTTTGAAATTTTGTGTTCTAAGGTAGAAAATACAGAAGAAATAGATTCCTAGATACATATGAATTATCAAAGCTGAATCAAGAAGATATAAACATCGTAAGTAGACCAATATCAATCCATAAAATCAAAGATGTAATTAAAAACCGTTCAATGAAGAAAAGCCCAGGCCCTGATGGATTCACTGCTGAATTCTACAAGAAATTTAGAGAAAACCTAATAGCACTACTTCTCAAACTCTTTAATGAAGTTAAAAGGGTAGAAATATACGCAAATTCATTCCTGGAAGCAAGCATTGCCCTGATACTAAAATCAGAGAAGGACCCAACTAAAAAAGAGAATTACAGGCCCATTTCCCTAACGAACTAAGATGCAAAAATCCTTAATAAGATACTGGCAAACAGAAAACAGCAATCATCAAGAAGATTATACACCGTGATCAAGTGGAATTCATCCCAAGGGATGCAGGGATTGGTTCAACATATGTAAATCAATAATGTGGTACAACATATTAACAGAGCCAAGGTCAGAAACCATATGATCATCTCAACAGATGCAGAAAAAGCTTTTGACAAAGGGTAGCACCAGTCCATGATTAAAAACACCTACAGAAAATTGGAATAGATGGTCTTTATCACAATTTGATTAAAGCTATCTGTGACAAACCAACAGCCATCATTATACTAAATGAACAAAAACTGAAAGCTTTCATTCCAGAATTAGGAACAAAACAAAGATGTCCATTGTCTCCATTCTTATTCAACATAGTTCTGGAAACTTTAGATACAGCAATTAGACAAGAGAAAGAAATGAAATGAATAAAAATAGAAAAGGAAGAGGTTAAACTATCATTAATTGCCAGTGACATGATACTTTGATAGAAGACCCAAAAACTCCACTAAAAACCTAGTAGATTTAATAAGCAAATTCAGTAGCATAGCTGAATACAAAATCAACACTCAAAAATCATTGAAAACCATGGTACTCTGAAAAAAGAGATTGAAGAAGGTATTATAAAATGGAGAAATGCCTCATGCTTTTGGGTCTTCCTACCCAATATATAGTAAAAACAGTCATACTTCCAAAACTGTCACACAAATTCAGTGCAGTTCTATCAAAATTCTAATAACTCATCTCACAGAATTAGAGAAAACAATCCTAAAATTCACCTGGAACCAGAAGAGGCCTAAGGTAATCCTGGTCAACAAAGACAAGACAGGAGGTACACAATTCCGAACTTGAAATTATACTATAAAGGTACTGTGATAAAAGCAGTATGGTGCTGGTGAAAAAACAGACTCCAAGATCAGTGGAACAGATTAGAAGATGCAGAAACAATTCCAGATACACTAAGTTACCTTACCTCTGACAAAGATGCTAAACATATTCACTGGAAGAAAGATAGCCTCTTTGGTAAATGGTGCTGGAAAAACTGGTTCTGCTCATACCAAAGATTAAAGTTGGACCTATGTCTTTCACCATGCACTAAACTAAATTCAGAATGGGTCAAAGATCTAAATATCAAAGCAAATAATAAATCTGCCAGAAGATAAAGTAGGTAAAACACTTGAAGACATTGGTGTAGGTAAAAACTTTATGAACAAAACCCAGATTGCACAGGAACTATCACAAAGAGTCAACAAATGGGATCTCATCTTATTAAAAAGCTTTTGCATAGCAAGAGAAACCACCAACAGAGTGAAGAGACAACCCATAATGGGAGAAAATGTTTGCCAGCTGTTCCTCAGACAAAGGATTACTATCGAGTCTATATAAAGAACGCAAAAAAAAAAAAAAATCAGTTCTCTCAACTTTAAAGACCCAATCCAAAGATGACTAGCTGAGATGAATACATACTTTTTCATACAAACAGCAAATAAATATATGAAAAAGTGTTTTAACATCACTAGTCGTTCAAGAGATGCAAATTAGAACAGCACTGAGATTCCACCTCACCCTGGAAAGAATGGCTGTTATCAGGAAACCAACCAATAGCATGCTGGAGCAGCTGTGGGGAAAAAGGAGCCCTTCTTCATTGTTGGTAGGAGTGTAGACTGTTGCAAGGGCTGTGAAAATCAATATGGAGATTCCTCAAAAAGCTATAACTGGAGGTCCTATTTGATGCTGCTGTTCCTCTTCCGAGTATCTTCCTAGAAGAATTAAAAACATAATACCACAGTAATATATGTGCACCCATGATTATAGCAGCACAATTTGTAAATAGGTAGATATTGGAAACAACCTAAATGCCCATCAACAGAAGAATGGATTAAAAAGATGTGGTATTTTTATGCAATGGCGTACTACTCAGCCATAAACAGTAATAAACTTGAGACTTTTATAGGTTAATAGATGCAACTAGAGACCATATTCATAAGTGAAATAAATAAGACACACATGTGTAAGCATCATATTGTTTCACAAGTGTGAGAAGCTGAAAGAAACTGTACAAGATAGTTAAGATAGTTATACTAGTGATTTTTCTGAGCTCATTGAAGACAAAAGTTTGTGCTAGTATTGTTTGGACAATTAAATGGAGATGTCTAACTGATTTGAAGATAACAATGCACAATGTATATACCATTTTTACTCCCCAATTATGTTTTGAAGTTGTTTCATTTTTTTCCCTTTAAAATAATATGTTTATACAGTAAAAAAAAAAAAAAAAGACCAAGACTTTCACACTTAGTTCTTTTATATGAGGCATACTTTTTTATTTTCTGCTTAATTTTTATTTTCTCCATAGGTGGCATGATGACCTTTATAAAGCATAGGAAATCCTGAGAGTTTTTCTGCTTCCAGCCTGTAATTGTACAATTTACAATGTTAATTCAGCTATAATAGTTGAATCAGAATACACAAAGATAAAGTAGCATGTTAGATAGCAGATTACTACACATAGAGCATACGGCTTTTCTCAGTGACATAATCTTTCTTTATAAGATCTGGCCAAGAAATTAGAAGTCCTCTTGTTTCCTGCCCTCACTAACAGCTGACGTAAGGAAGGTCTAAGACTGTGAAGTGACTAAGTCATTAGTAGTCAAAGGCAGGAGTGTGTAATTTTATCGTGTCCCCTGTTAATTTGCAGATGGATGAATATCTCTGGTCCTTTTATGATCTGAGCAGCGGCTGAGTGCTTTCTTTCTTCCACCAGAGGCCATGGTGACAGCATCCTCTGTGGGGTTCAGGGTTTGAAAGTCCCTACTCCCCAGGAACCCCGCAGCCTCTGCCTTTTATTGTTCTGCTTTCCCTTGCCTTATCTATCCGCCTCTACTTAACCTTTTCCGGTGGATTCTCGCATCACTTTCTTACCTGCATCTCTGTCAGTCATATCTTTCTGCAGTCCACTTTAGTATCTGTTTCCAACCTCAGTTCACTGCCCTCTCCTCTTGGAACCAGAGTCACAAAGACCATCAGGATGGTGTTTTTAAGAAATCTAGATGAGAATCCCTGGTACCGATAAAAAGGAAAAAGACCAAAATAAATAAATAAATTTTTAAAAATAAAGAAATCTGGATGAGAATGACCTCGTGAGCTAGCTGGCCTCTCACACGTGTGTGCCACCTGCTTTGCCCTCACAGGTGCAGTGGCTGAGACTCACTTTAGTTACCAGAAGCTTCCTTTGTGGTCTCAGTGTTCAGGAGAGTGTCTCAGTGGCCTGAAACCCAATAGAGATTTGGCTCTCTTGAATATCCATGCACAACTTTCATGTTCAATAGGGTCTAACATTTAACCTCAGGAATATGAGAGCTTTAATCATTTGTTTATCTTAAAAAAAAAAAAAAAAACAAAAACTTCATTTCAATGTGGCGATGCTTTGCCTACCAAGAAGTGGAGTGGATGGTGGTCCCTCTGGGGAAGTGTGAGCTGAGGGAGGGGAATGGGCCCCCAGCAAGTGGGCAGTGCATGCAGGCAAGGAGAGGGCACTGAGATATCGCAGGTTCCAGTCAGTGCACAGCTGAGCATTTCCTTCACATGCTCGTGTGAGCCGGAAGTCAGGATGCCAGGAGCTTCAACTGGATTTTCTTTGGCATTGCCAGATTTGGGGATCAAAAGGAAGCTGAAGAGTCAAGAAAGAAGCAAAGAAAATTTAGTGGATAAAATGAGCCTTCTCATGGATGTGGATTAAAGTGTTTACTGTCTTGAGATGTGCTGTGAGCCTTGCAGGAATTAGTGTGCTGTGCATTTCTTTGATATTCAATGGGAAGAGAAAATACAGAGTATAAATCTGAATAAGGATCTAGACTGTCTCTGGGGAGAAGCATTTTAAGTTCTCAGTTTTTAGTGTTTTAAACTTGTGTTAATGACTTTTTTGCCTTAAAGATTTGATGTTATTTTGAGGCTACTTCCAAATGACCTATTCTAATAGATTTTATTTCTCTGAGATCTCAGAGATGCTTGATAAGACATTTGCTGTTCACTTTCATATTACCAGAGTGATTTGACTATTGGTCTTACACTTTAAATTTATATTAGTTTGAAGTCTTTCATTAAAGAAATGTAGATGCATTCAGTATGAGAGAGGCTTCAGGAAAATTAGTAAATGGCTTCTGAACTTGTTTTTCCTACTAGAAGAAAACACTTTGTATTTTGAAAAAAGAAAAGTGAATTCCAAATTGGGAATACTGGCATCAAGTGGATTTGATATCATAAGTAAATGCATTCCATGCGGTTATGATTGTTTACCAGTTCTGGGATACCGAACACTTTTCTTAGCCCATCTGCCTTTGTTTCCTCAACTGTAGGCTGGGATGGAAGTGGTGCACCAGTAAAGAGTTGGCCAAATTAAATATAGTAGTGCATGGAAAACACACAGCAAGTGCCCAACATGTAGCAAATTCTCATTCAATGTAAGCTTATGTTAATAATTATAATAAATACTAATGGAAAATCCCAGAGGCCCTTGGGAGAATTTGACTTAAGGAGAATGGGGTTCAATTACAAGATTTAAGATTAAATGAGACATTTATAAAATGTATAATAATTTTCCTTTTTAGAATGCTATTATAAAATAACAGCGAATGGCAAAGTTGCAATTATATGTAAAAAAAGCTTAACCAAATTGGGAAGCACATAATTGATTAAAGTATGGAAGGCTTGAGATTAATTGGTATCAAAAAAAGACTACCTGAACAGACTAACATCTCATGGTAGACCCTGATAAAACAAGGGTTGTTTGAGAAGTAAAGTTAAAGTATGTCCATGGTTGTGTACTAATTTTTGAAGACAATGAAGAAATGAAGTGAGGTTATTGTTTTGTTTCTAGCATGATGGCGTGCACTCAAATTTGATCACACTAGCACTTTGCAAGGGGGTGTTTTTAGGAAAAACTTTTCGAAGTTCCGAGTCATCATTTTTTCTCAAGGACCTCCCTTAACTCTGTGAGCAGGTCATTTTCTTTAGACTCCTATACCCTACCCTCAGTGCTGTCAGTTTTCTTCTCTCTGTTGTTGACAGGACTGACTGCCTGATGATATTCACTGACTGATATTGTAGCAGCAGTTCACTGTTAATGCTTTATATTATGTTTTGCATCATTTGCAAGATCTGTACTTTCTTTCTGTACCAATTTATGTTGTATTTGCAACAATTTCCAACAGTCAGTGAGGGGTTAATCAAGAAACCATGGATAGCAGGCAGGCACTGACTTGGTATTGAGGGTAGAAGGACACTGGAGTAGACACTAACTTTAGAAGTGGTCAGTTAGTCTTAATGCTATTGCTTTTCTATGACTGCAGCAACTGGCATATTAATAGTTCCTTAAATAAGTGGATCCGCCTCCTTCCCCTCAGTTATATATTTAAGAATCAAGAATGTGTGAATCCTAATTCTGACCACATGTGCTAATGTGGCATTTCAAAGCAATGGAGGGAAGACAAGATGAATTAGTTAAAAATAGTGTTGAGAACTAGCCAAACATTTGGAGAAAAAAATAATTGGATTCCATCTCATACCATATGCCATAATACGTTTCAGACAAAGGAACTGAAAAGCAGGGGAGGAAGAAAGAAAGAAATCACAAAAACACAGAAGGAAACAAAGTTGAACACATAGACACATATCGGGAAATGTAGGCACACAATCACCGTTTCTTAAAAAAAAACTAAAAAATAGCTTCAGTTATGTGCTTGTCAAAATCTGGTCCAAAAGGATAAAAACCAGTGTCCGATAATGGTGATTACTCCTGGTTAGGGGAGTACAGGTAGAAATGGGATCTCCTTTCTTCCATTTCCATATTTTGTGCACATTTCCTAAAAATAAAATATATTTTAAAGGCAGGGTGACAGAAAATAATAAGAAAACAACTATATAATTGTACCACAAGGGTGATAAGGAGGTAGCAGTGTCTGGTTTACATAAATCAGGAAAACTAATTTTTCTCAAAAGGAAGTGAGTTATTGTAGGGCAGTGGTCAATGTACATGGAGATTGTTTGCATTTCAGCTCTGGTAAACTCACCCAGGTCCTGCCAGGATTCCCTGCAGGAAGTATACAGCTGGTGAGGCCCTGCAGCTCTTTGCTGAGCACCGGGTATGTTGTGCAAGATTCTGTCTGCATGTCACCTTCATCAGCTTTGTTTATAATGAAACTGCTGCTTTCTTAGAGCACTCTCCTTCCTTGGCCTCTTTCCTAATTTTGTTAATGGTCCCTGTCTTAACTAGTCTGCTTTGTGGCTTCTTGTTGCCTTTTCTGGCCTGAGTATCGGTGTTCCTTCTTGTTGAGTCCCTGGTAGCCTCATCCAACTGCCATCTGACAGCCATGAACTCGTAGGTGTATAGTCTCCTGCCAGTTTTTCTTCCAGGCTCCACGTGTCCCCACCAAACCCCCAAAACCTCTCTAGTTCCATGCACTTAAGAAAGATTCATCTATCCTGGGTGTCCCATCATGGTGGCTGGACATTACCCTTTGTCCAGCCCAGGGCCTCAGGAACACCCTGCACTCCCTGCTTCCCTTATTCCCCTGTGGCGTCACTGAGACCTGATCATGGGAGCTCCCAAGGGTATCTTTTTACTGTCCACACTGCTAGTGCCTCCCCCATATCTCTCATTCAGATGACCTGCCAATAATCTCCTTAAGATCCCTCCTTTATTTTTAGTATTGCAATAAAAAAGAACTCATAAGTGTTCATAGCAGAATTGTAGTCAAAAAGTAGAAATACTGTAAACATTCATCAAGGGATGACTGAGTAAATAAATATGCTGTATCTATGCAATGCAATGGTCTGTAGCAAAAAGAAGTATTGGTACGTGCTACAGAGTGGGTGTACTGCTAAAAACTCATGCTCTGTGAAAGAAACCAGTCATGACAGGCCCACATTATATAATTCCTTCCTATGAAATTTCCAGAATCAGCAAATTTGTGGGGACAGGAAGTATATTAGTGGCTGCCTAGGACTGAGAGGTGGGTGGTGGGGAATGATAGCTCATATTCTGAAATTAGCTGATGGGTGACAGGTTTAGAACTATGAATAGACTAAGAAATATTGAGTTTACATTTTAAGAGTAAGTTATACGATATGTGAATTATATGTCAAGAATTGTTAAAAACCACTCATTATAGTAGAAAGATAAAATGTTCTTTGTACAAATTTAGAAAGTCCCAGTGATCACAATTATTTAGTGAATACTCTTACAGCTAAATGCTATGTACATTGTTATGAATTTATACTTCCTGAGTATGAATCTCCTGAAAAAAGACAGATCCAGCCCAGGCATGCTGGCACACAAACGTAATCTCAGCACTCAGGAGGCTGAAGCAAGAGGATCGCTATCAGTTCAAGGCCAGCCTGGGCTCCAAAGTGAATTCAAGTCAGCCTGAACTGCATAGCAAAACCCTGTCTCAGAAAGACCAAGGGGTTTGGCAGCGGGGGAGATTGGGTTATGTTACATCTGTGCTTTCTAAGGCTTTACATTTTGGTGTTACCTACTGGATTAAATGGAAAGTCTTACACTTGAAATAGTGTTCTTTACTAAGTAGCCCCCACACCCTCTTTCTCGATATATCTGCTACATTTTCTTCCTTCTGCCTTTTACTGATTCTCCTGCTGCTTCCCCGGTGTGTTTCCAGCTTCCAGTTTATGTACTTCTGACAAGTTCCCTTGCTTGGTTAGGCAGTTGTAGCCTAGTAGTAGAGCACCATGATCTCTGAAGGCCAGCTGAAAGGGTGTCCCACAGAGACTCTCAGAAAGACTCCCAGAAAGAGTGTCCCACAGAGCGGTACCTGAGCCTCTCTGTGCTGCTGTCCACTCTGTCCTCTGTGTTATGGTCCCCAAGGCTTTTGGCTATCCCAGTTCTTATCACAGGGTGCCCTTGTTTAACATCTGATTCCATCTCTCATCCCCAGGTAGACGATTTCAAAGATCATACTGTATTTCTCTTTCAGACTTCATTACCCAAATTGTGTCACAAAACACATATTTGGTTGATGTCCAGTATATAATTTTAAAACTTTTTATTGAGAAATAATTACAGATTCACAGAAAGATATAAAAATAATACGTAGGATCCCTTTCTCCTTTTATCTTTAATGGTGACATCTTACGTAACTCTGGTACACAACCAAAACTGGGAAATTGACCCTGGCCTACTATAGTTTTGTTTTGGTACCAGGAATCAAACTCAGACCTTGCTTGCGCTTGTCAGGCAGGTGCTGTGCCACTGAGCTACATCCCCCATATAATTTGGAATGACACAGTAAAGCTTTTTATAAGGAGGATAAGTCCCTTGAAGTAGGTATAATTTTAGACTTTTAGGAAGGGTGGTGGCTGACACCACAGATGGAATCAGTAGTAGTCAGCTGGTTGGGGTTTAGACCAAAAAGTCAGCTGGGAGAGGTATGGGAGAAGAAGTGGAGTTTCGTGCAGATGGTAACAGGAGCGACAACAGGTTCCTGAGTTCAAGGACTTTGCTTCACTATAGTGAAATACTGATCTGGTGATGGCGTGCAGGATGAAGATTAAGGCAAGATCTTAGAACTGCTGATGGATGAACGGAGATTAGTACAAGAATACTGGAACCCAGGATTAGAGTTGGATTAGATGGGAGAAGCAATTAGGAGGAACATAGGAAAAAGTCTGCTGTCAGAGGCCGAATACAGTAACATTCTCCTCATGTGTACTTAGCAAACACTTACTGATAGACATATGGGCTGGAAACTAATTACCATAGGATGACCTAAGGGCAGCATTTTGGAAGTGGGATTAATGCAGGAACAGAACCCCAGGAGCTGAGGGAAGCCTCTTCCTACAGATACTTATGCTACTCTGATGTTCAAGAGTCTGAAGATAATTTGGAAAAAACTCCACTGAAAGCAGAGAATAATTAAGTAACTTTTAAAAAACAGCACTATTCCTGTTTCTGAAGGTATTCAGTCAATCACAAGTCTGTGAATGCCAATTGTTTATCTTCAATTAGTAGTAAATATGAGCTATCTTAATATTGGACTACTTTCATGTGAAATATTACAGGAAGGCCCTAACTGTACAATTTTTAGTATCATCAAAGAATGCACATTTTGGGTAAAAGAAAGAGTGCCTTAGAAATCTTGGGGCTCTGAGTCAGGCTGTTATCTCTGAGGCCTGGAACTCATTAAACAGAACTTTCCTCATGTATCCTACTGACACTTGGGTCTTCTTTGCTTTCAAATATTCTGATGAAAAAAATATGTATTCCAACAATTACTAGCAATAAAAACAAAACTATGAAGAGATTTGTACTGATGAACTATAAACATGTAACTCCCACCCCTAGATTTCTCCCCCAAACTCTTAACCCGAGAGTTTGGCCCATTCCTATGGTTTTGCTACCTCAGTGGATATGTCTTCAGTAGTCAAGTTTTTTTGGCTCACCTCAAATTTGTAACAAGTACAGATCTACTTCATTTAATAACCTACCTGTTTAAAGGTTTTTCCTACTTACAACTGAAGCTGGCTTTTCAGACTTATGACCAGCACTTAGACTTATAACTCATCTTTTTTGGTACAGTTCTGTACATCTTGTTTTTAGAACCTCAGTGTCTTTATTTTGTGTAGTACATCTTATTTATATAGTACTGTAATTTTTGCTCATTGAACTATACAGAGTATAGTTTTATATTGTTATATGTTACAGCACTGCATGTAAAAACTAAGCAAAAAAAGCAAAGTTATCAAGTTGAATGTTTCTTCTGAGTATTGTAATGTACATACTATATACAGTTCCTCATTTAGTGACCAGTTCACTTAACAATCTAGTTGCAAGATCATAACTCAGTCATTAAATAAGGGATGTTTATGTATACTTCCTGTTTTTTTCCTCTCACTTTCTATTCCCAGAGGCTGTCTCCGAGGAATTTGATTTTCAATAATACAAAATGAATCTATTCTTTATTTTCATTGTAAATTCATGAATCTTATTAAAGTTGTATTAATTTTTTCATTTTGCATTAGATTGATAAAGGGCTTGGAGTATTTTAATTGCTTCAGAGCAGTTCATCAGTCTAGTTCTTGTGTCAGGCAGTCATTAAGGCTTGTGTTTATCATGTCATCTTCAGTAAAGCTCTAAATACATGCATAATGATATATCTACATATATCTGAGGCAGACCAACAGTTTGGCCCATTCCTATGGTTTAGTCATTTTTAATTCTGATCAGTGTAACTGGCCAAAAATAGGAAGGCTCTGCTTCTGGACACTCACAGCTGTGACAAGCAGAGATGACATTCTGTGGGACTCATCGAGCCCAATGAAGACAGCCCCAAGCTGCCAGGGCTTAAAAAAATTTTCTCCATACCACACTTCTTAACAAAGCATGTCTGTTGTTTTAAGGAACAAATTGTTGGAATAATCAAACCCTTCTGGTTTATATAGAGTGTGGACAGCAAAAATTAAAGCGAAAACCAACTCTCTTGTTTCTGGTGGCTCTCAGTGTATACGAATATCCTATTCCAGCAATTTAATGTGGTTTTTTTTCCTGTTCCTCTGTACAGTATGTCTCCCTCAGGTATGCCTTTAAAATGTAGCCTTTTGTTTTTAAAGGTTTAATTTTTTATTTAAAAGTTTTTTGGTTAGCTAAGACTTTGCATTCCTTGCAGCTTTCTGAGCCCTGCTTCAGGGTCACGTGGAAAGTGTGACCAAAAGCAGTGATGTTGCTATAGCTCTCAGAAGCCCTGACTTAGGCCAATACCAATAGCATGGTTTTACTCAGCGCAGGTGTTTGCATGTTGGCTGCATTAAGATAGGTTGGCACTTGGTAAAAATTATTGTTACTGGAAGTAACAATAATTGTGAAACAAGTGGCAAATACATGGTGCTTGTGAGAGTCCAGTGAGGGTGGCAGGCTGTGGGGGAGGTGGTGGGGTTTGGCCGCAGATGCCTGTCCAGGTTTCACTGGAAAGCAAACACAAAATTTGATGCAGCACACTGTGAAAACATTTTACTCAGCATACGTGACTGTGCGCTTGTGCAAATAAATTACTTCATGTTTTCATCTGTTTTTTTAAAGATCCTTCCTCTCCAAATTAGATAAAATGCCAGACTGTGATAACTTTGTTACACTTCCTTTATTAACAGATATTAAAAAGCTATAAATTACATAGTTAATTTATTATTTTTATTGAAAATCATACCATATACCAAGCTGAGACTGAGACCCCAAGACAAAATGTGTGGAGCTCCTCTGACCAAGCAACTTGGGCACTGGCTTCTGGCAGGGGCATCTCATAGGGAAATAGAGCTCAGACACTAAAAGGTGCAGTGTAAGAAGTAGATCTGGAGAAGGGGGATGTGCTGTGTTATTTACCATTTGTGCCTGTGTCTTTCTTAGACCAAAACCTATTCTTTGCCTTTTCATTCAGTGAAGAGAAAATGGCTCATATTATTATTTGAGACAGACTGCATATGTGACTAGTTAAAATAATTCTAGATGTTCAGTTATATAATATTAGGTTAGTTTGTTATTGTTAATATTACTGGGGCTCTAGAGTTTTTCAAGTTTTCTGATCAAATAATTTGTTCAGTTTTGAGAAAAAAAGTTAAAACAATTCTTGAATGTCCCAAATAAATAAATTTTGTCAGTTATCTGTAGTGATCATTAAAACACTTTGCACCATAGAAACAATTTTCCTGTTTTTGTCATGTCTTTGAGTTTATTCTTACCTTTTATGATTTATATCAGCCACTCTTGGATACCTAAAGCTTGTTCATGTCAGTTTGCCGAACTGTGACATCACAGGGGTGGACATTTGGTTTTCATCCTCCCTGTCTCTAGAACTGAAGTCACTGGGACGCAGACAGTGCCTAGCAGGTCCTACAGAGTTGATTTGCATTGAGCTGAGCCCCTGCCCACTTTTTCAGCATATGATTCAGGCCTCAGTCTCAGCCACTTGCCTGTGAGAGGCCTACAGTGACCCAAGAATCTCATGATCTCCTGGGTGTTTTCTTTGTGCTGAACTATAATTCACAATTTTACCTACATCTGGCATTTTTTGCTATTTCCCCGTTACTCTCTGCGTTTCACAAATAGGGGACCCTGTCCGTGTCACTCACTGCTGTGTACCCAGCTTAGTGGCTGCCATGCATGGATAGCCCAGGGCCACTGATAAGTGGACTGTATCTTCTCCTACTTCCTGTTTTCTCGGAGACCTCTTACTCCTTCACCTGTCACCTGTCTTTTTTGTGATAGCCCTTTCCCATGTCTAAACTTTGCTAATTCTCTTGTTTCAATAATGCTGCCTGACTATTCATGTCATTGTATTAGCTGTCCTATTTTAGTTCCCCTCCAGACTTATAAATTACACAGTTATACTATGGCATCTTAAATACAAATTTGGAATGAAGCTAAATAGCATCTGTAATCACTTCATCTTTTGGCGAAGAGAGCACCATTAGGAATATAACTAACACATAAAGGTCCTTAAAAGGCGAAAAAATATATTCATGGAATAGGACAATTTTTTTTAAGAGATGGTATAAAAATACCACTTTGTCAGACACTGTGCTGGGCATTGGGATAGGATACCTTATGAGAGACAGAATTCTTGTCCTCCTGGATCTTACATTCCCATGGAGGAACCAAGATAATGAAAAAGTATACAACTAAACCAGACAATTACAAATTCTCAGTTGGGCATCAAGGCACATGCCTATAATTTCAGTGCTCAGGAGGCCGAGGCAGGAGGATTGCTGCAAGTTGAGGCCAGCCTGGGCTATATAGTGAAACCTTTTCAAATTGCAAGTTGTATTAAGTGTATTGAAACAGAGAGTTGAAGGGATTCATGGTGGCAGCACCTGTGTGATGCAAAGAATACTGTGTGGTTCTGTCTTTACCCCTAGTCAAACCAGGAAGCGACATGTCTTGACTGCTCCAACCTCATTAATCTCTCCAGACCTTTAAATTTTAACCCTCATCTTGGAATGCCATTCCCTTACTTCTTCATTTCTCATCCTTCTCTTCATAGAAGACTTCCCAATTTTAATGAGAGAGTTGGCAGGAGGAACTAGATCCTGAACTGTTCCACACATCTCAAAGTTATTAACCAGTAGTCAGAAACTGACAGCTAGTCATAAGCAAAAAAATAACTTGATCTGGTCTGTGCTTTCAAAACTACCATAGCTACGGTGTGGGAAGTGTTTTGGAAAACAGCTCAACTGAAAGCAGGGCCTGCTAAGGACTTACAGAAGTTTGTGGCAGCAAATAAAGATAGAAAGATCTGAGCATATTGGAGAGGCCCAGGTTCATAGGACTGGGTGAAGGGTTGCATACAGGGGATGAGGTACAGAGAAGAAGCAAAGGTGACTCCTGGAATACAGACTTTGGTTATGAGGTGGGCCTCAGTGTGGGTGAAGCTTGGCAGTCCAGGGTTGAGGAAGAGCAGTGTGCGTGTGTGTGTACACGCGTGTGTCGGGGGTACTGCAGAGTCAAAGGCTCAGGATTGGCTGTGCTCCTCTGAGAAGCCAGGTTTGCCCCCATTGTGGATGTTGGTGGCCTGGAGCACAGGGGACAGATGCAGACACACTGGCCTGCTCACGGTGTCCATAACTGGGTGGCTTTCATAGTTGGGAAGAGAAGAGAATTGAGGGACGTGGTCTAAGCTGAGCCTTCCAAAGCCTAGAGGTCAGGGAGGAGGGCAGGAACCCATGTCGGTAATTGAGGAGAGGCAGCCAAGGAATGAGCAGGAGGGAAACTGTGAGAAGTAGCTGCTGGTTGCCCAGAGCGGGCAGGATTCCCAGGTCAGCCAGGGAGCATGGGGAGGGCAGACAGGAGGGACCTCTTTCACCTGTGAGCCCTGCAGAGCTGGGAGCGCTTCTTTATGTATTCATTCTTTATCTCTAAGGGAAATAACATTTCTGTGCTGCTCAGCTTGTTTGATTTAGGGAAGAGCAAGTGTAAGCAGTGCATCAGCTGTCTCCTTTCTCTTCAGAGGACCATGACAGGAACACTCTGGGGACCTTCCTTGTGCCTCTTCCACTACTCTTTATCTTTCTTTCTTTCTTGTGGGTTTTTTTTAGTGCTAGGAACAGAACCTGGGACCTTGTGCATGCTGGGCATCTTCCTTTTTTTCCTGAGGTCCTGTTAGACCAGCTTTTCTTATTCCTTATGTTCCAGTGTCTGAGTCAGCAATGGAAAAGTTACAATGAGCAGAAAAACAGACCTCGTCCCTGCCATCAGGGGCCTATTTTGTCACTTCGTGATGCAGTAATACAGATATCCAGTTACAAAATGAGATAAATACTGTGAGGGCCAGAGAGGAAGGTGCCTCAGATCTGGGAAGTGGCAGTGGAGCTAAAGAGGAGTTGACGGGTATAAGAACTTCCTTGGGATGTAAGATCAGCAGATTTGGGAGTTGCTTGGAGACAAGGGTTGAAGGAAAAAGAGGCCTTGGGGAGAGCAACTGGATTGCTGGTCACTGGGGAGCCTCTAGTAGGGGACAGAGTTTGAGGGAGGAAAAGCCTGAATTCAGTTTTGTCCTTGCTGACCTCAAGTGCTTATCTCACGTCCGTTTTTCCTGCAGGAATTCTCCCAGAATGTTTGACCCTTTTCTGACTAATCCCAAGAGATTAAATAACATTGTGCTTCAACCGATCACTTCCTGCCAGTACTTCTCATCAGCACTTAGCATTACACTGTTTCTCTACTCTTCTATATTCTAAATGAGTACAGAAAGCTCTGCATGGGTACAAAAATGCATGATCACTCTTTTTGTTTATACAGCTGATAACACTTGGCAGGGTGCAATGTTAAATAATAGCACATACTTGGATCATCAGGGTCACTAAGTGATTTTCTTTAGAGCAACCTAACTTTGGGTTAATTCTTAAGCTACAAAAATTCACCAGACAACAAGTATCTTTCAGGACAACAGCAAGGAGTGAGTGAGTTTATTACCAGAAAGTAAATTTGTACTCCAGTGTGCTAATGGAATATGTCCCCTGTCAGGACCTATTTTCTAATTTAAGTCATGAAATACCTACTACAGTATTTAATTGAACCTCACATGAAACAGAGATGATAGACCCTCAAGAGTGTTCCCACTTTGAAATTTTGCTTCTTTTGATTTTTTTAGTAGATTATAAAACATCATCTAAGTTTGTCTATATTAGAATTTGATAGACCTCTTCATGCTGTTTCTCAAGTTAGCCTCTAGATTTTAGCATTAGAAAATCAGAATTTTGTTTTCCCAGCTGTTTTAGCCTAATATATCTAAAGACAGAAGCACTGTTCTGTCTGTTTATAGCCTAAATAAATCTATTTTAAAGGTGTGCTGGTCAGAGGCTAAGTGGCATAATAGGATGACCTAGGAGTTGTTCACATTTGAGGAGGTGGCACTAAATTCATCTCAAGGTGCCAGGAAAATGACTTTCAAGGCGTCAGCTGACTGGAGTCCTTGGAGGGAATCTGAGA
The DNA here is from genome assembly GCF_034190915.1 of Cavia porcellus. Classification (NCBI taxonomy): domain Eukaryota; kingdom Metazoa; phylum Chordata; class Mammalia; order Rodentia; family Caviidae; genus Cavia; species Cavia porcellus. The sequence continues at coordinate 20,943,820 of NW_026947506.1, forward strand.
ACATCACGGAGTGCTGAAGTCTAACATAATGCCTCCTCTGTGAATTATATTGCCACACTAGCGACAGGAGGTACAGCAGGGCAGTCTGAATGACCTCAGGAGACACCCATAGGCTTGATTTAATGAGTGGGGAGAAGTTCAAGCCAGTCCCCAGGAAGACCTGCCTGCTCTGAAGGGGTTGTATGTGGGACTCGGAATTGAGATGCAAATTTTTCCAGTTTTCTAATCTTCATCTGGCTCATCAGTTATTCAGCAAGTATTTACTTAAGCGCTCTTTTCTGAGCCCTTGTCATCTTAGGCATGGATTTTTGTAACAAGACCAGTTACCTTTCCTCTCCCTAGCTTAAGTCTCCTACACATGCCAACAATAATATTTTGAAGATGTGTTATGAAGCACATACTAGTATTCAGAAAAATACTATGATAAACCTGTCTTGGAAGCTTGTAAAGTCATCTGTCATAATCCAAAGGTACCTAATTGGACTGCTTATCTGAAGATCTTTTGCATTTTTCATTTGCCTTTGCCAAGAATGTCTAGCAATTTTGCACCATTCCAATTTGAGTGGCTTTTTAAGTTACATAAAAGCTCATCATCATTAACTCATATTAAACATCCAAATCTAAGGTTCCCTATTATAATAATACATTGTGCGCTAGCCAAAGCCATCACTTCATTGAGAAAACATAAATGCACCCATCAGACTGGTTCTTACTGTGAAATGTGTGTCAGTGACTCACAGACTTACCCTCAGGGTCACTCCTTTCACTCCTCTGCCCAGTCCTTTGGATAAAATGGTCTGGTTCACGGTTTGTTAGAGGAGTTTTGAGCGAAGGAGGCAGTAGTGGTGGTGTGGCCATGACAGCTGATGAGGGCGGTCCTGGGTGAAGGTCTCCTTCTGTCCTTCTCTACCCAAGCAGTGGGCTCAGTGTGCACAGGGCACACTGGGGCTTGTGCAGGCCTCCCGAGTCCCCTTGCATCAACAGTGTTGCAGGCTGTCCTGGCTTCTCTTCTTCCGCGATCCTACACTTGCCTTGGGGTGTGCTCTGGGGATTGCAGGGTGCTGAAGAGAAACAGGTCACTTTACAATCTGTCCCCCTGAACTTCAATTCTTTCCTTACCTGCAGCTGTTAGGATGTCAGAGCCCTTGTGTCAATGAGAGGCTGTTTTTAACCTTCTGTCCCACATCCCAAGTTGTGGGTTATGGCTGTGGCCCCAAAGATGGCTTGGATACATCTCTTTTGTGGTTTATGGAGTCAGTTCACAGAACTGAGGTGAGCTGGGAACAGGCTGAACTTAAGTAACTGAAAAGGTGATTTCAGGGAATTCACTTTCATCATCATCTCTCGGAGTTGAAGGTTCATTTATTCATGAGTCTTTGTTGAGTTCCTACTTTGTGCTCCTTCCCATACTAAGGTGGGTGTACAAGATGAACAAAACAGACAAAGACTCTGCCATAATAAAGCATCCATCCTAGTGGGGCAGGAAACAGCACACACACAAGATGATTATAAATGGTGGTGAGTAATGCACAGGCAGTAAGCAGGTTGTGAGGGGAGGAGCGCAGGGCTGGGGAAGAAGGGAGCCTGGCAGCGGGGGAGCCGTGGTGGACTATGGGTGATGTCGCATTCCAGAGGCAGGAACAGGACAGGCCAGGGACTCCAGGAAGTAGGAAGAAGGCAGATTGTGTGAGGACAGTGACATCCGGTGGTACTGGTAAGGTGGACAGGGTGGGGACAGGTCACAGGAAACCTTGTTTCCCAACTTAGGCTTATTGGAAAGGAACATTCTTGAAAGAGGCCTTTTTTAATGAACCTGTTAGTAACTCTTAGACCCAGTGAAAGGTGACAGTTTTAACCTTGAGTAGCCAGGCTGCCTACACAACCCAGGATAACTGTAGGCGGAAGCCAGCAGCACATTGAAGAAGCATTTTATTAAATTCAAAGCCCAAGACTGCTCCGCTGTCAGGCATTTATCAATAAGTGGAGTGGAAAAGTTGAAAAGGTCACAGCACTAGCATTTAAGAAGATGAATAATTTAATGAGAATGAGATCATGAATAATGAATTTTAAAAAAGAAATTCACTTGTGATTAGAGATTCATGATTTTAATTTCACAGCAAAATGTAGCTGGCTGCCATGCATTCCTGCCTTTTGTCTAAGTACAATTAGGCCCAGCACATGAGTGCCTTGATGTGCAGACTTACGAGTGCTTCTCGTGCCGAAACCACTAAAGTTTAATGTATTCAGCTCCAGCATAAGTGGTCACAGATGATTCATAATGCTGCCGCCTGCTTTTGGTGAAAATGATCCTCGGTAAGAGAATTGTCCCCAGTGGCCACGCTAATCTTCGAAGTTGATTTCCTAAATGTCTGTGTGTCCGTAGGAGATCGGGAATAAACATCGCATGGCTGGTGGGTGAAGTGCTGTGATAATTGCTCAGAAACCGCAAGAAATCTGACGATGATAAAGTAGAAGTCTGCTGCTCTTGACATTTTATTTTTAAATTCTTGGTGTCTGGAGGGTCCAAGTGATATAAGAAGTGATATAAGATGCTCATTAAGAATGGAATTGGCCATCCGTAAGGTTTTTTCTTTAAGAAATAAATGCCAAGAGCTGCCTACTGTATCATGATCTCATCATTTAGCTGCTGGGCACAGAGCAGAATGCACTGGCTTGCCCCGCTGGAACTTTAGACAGCAACCTAACCCAATAAAAACAGGCCCTTGATTTGGGCCCAGGAGACTTAATAGCCTGGTGATTACTCAGGCGCCCACCTGACCCAGCCACTATCCATGTACTGAGGAGTCCCGGCCAAACACGCTGCCAGCCAGACTCTTTCTCCTGCTTGGTGACACATGTGATCCATTCATGTCCCTTCAGAGCTTAGCATCCTTCCCTGCCCCCAGCAAATTCCTCATCACCTGCCATGACTCGTGCGTCCCTTCTTGATCCGGCTTCTGTATCTCCAGCCTCTTCCCTTTAGTTGCTGCCAGGAATGTGAGGTGCTGCCATTCTCCTCTGTCCACAGGACCCGGAAGGACCCGTGCCCTCCCCTTGACCTCAGGTCGCCTTGGCCCCGGTAAGCTGCTCCTCATCCACTTTGTCTGCTCCAGTGGGCTGACTTCTGTAGTCCTCAACAGCTCCTGCACTGTCTGTGGCCGTCCCTGCACCTTCTCCCCTGCAGTCATAGGCATAGCTTTGCCCAGGTTTGCCCAGCACACTGGATCTAGGGTTGTGCTGCAGTGGAGATCTGTTCCATAGTCCAGCCCTGCTTTGGCTTCTTGAGGGTAGGGGCAGCATCTCTCACCCTTAGCTCTAAGCACCCTATCTCTGATGGAAGATGCTCAGTGGGGCGTGTGTGTGCAGTATAATCTCTCTCCTGGCACTGACAGTGTATAGAAAAACTAGATCCTCTCCAAATCAGTCTGCCTGTTATGCTACATAATGCTGGGTGAGAACAAGAAAATGAAAATTACTTCCATCTCCTATCATATTACAATTTGACTGCATCCCTTTCTAAGTGAAAACATTTTACAGTCCTTTTCATTGGTGAAGAGCATGGTCCAGACTTGGTGCTGTAGCTCTGTGAAGTCCACATGCATTACCTGTTGTAAGGTGAGTGCTCACAGGCACAGGCTGTGGTTCAGGTGTTCTGAGTGGTGTGTTATCCAAGCGAGGTCAGAAGACAGCGCCACTTCCCCCACTGTGCATCACAGCTTGGGTGGATGCACCAAGGGAACTGTGTGTTAAATTAAGCAATAGTATGTTCAGGCTGGAAGATAAATCTAAAAGACTTGTGCTAATACAGCTGGCCCCTTGGTATCTAAAACCACCCCTAAATGATGGATGTCTACCCTTAAGCGTCTCTAGGGACAGGCTTCCACCACCTCAATTATGTTCCATTATCTCACCAGCCTTTGCCTCAGGAATATTTTTTTCCCTTCCTTTTTAAGGGAGTGCTCTAAGCTCATTTCCTTTTGCCCCGGCTTCAGTGGAAATAAAAAACAAATACTTGCCAGCCCCTGCCCATCCCCTTTAGGACTGGGGATGTCTGGTTCCTGGGACAGCTTTAGCTTCCAGTGCTGCAGGGGCCCAGTGTTGCGCTCTGCGTCTCCTCACACTGTTCCACAGAGACGCCACCTCTATGGCAGTCTTTGCTGTTTTGCAGCAAGTGTTGGGGTCTCACATTTCAGACACAGCAGGGCTGTATACCAAGGAGAAAGATCGATTCTCATCATTAATGTGGTAGACACCGTGCTCATACCTAGGGCTGTGTAAAACTAAAAACAACTTCTCAAGTGAAAAGGAAATATTCATTTATTGTGCTTCTCCAAAAATATACCATGTAATGGCAGCTTCAGTGTGCAGACATGACACAACCCATGCGGCTCTTGAGACTCTTGGGGTGAAGGACCATGAGAGGATGAGAAAATAAAAAAGAGAGAAAGCTGGAGTCAGGTGGAGCCCTTCCTCTCCCAATGGGAGAAAAGGAACTGCTTAATCAATGTAGCATGTTTATTTATATACTCAGAAGGATGGTGTCAATTGCAACCCTGCTACCTAGAAACCTATTGCTTGGATTATCTAGGGGCTTGGTATTTTTCTGGGTTGAAGCAACTTCTTTATGTGGCCTGCCCCAAGTGCTCTTTGTTTTGGGGACAGCCATGCCATAGCCACATGTGGTCAATTTCCAGCTTCAGCGGCTCCCAACACAGACAGGACATAATTCCATCTTCCCTAAATTCTATTTATTGGCCTCCCCTAGGTACCTGCGTACCCTATTGCGTCTCTGGATCTGAACCTGACCTAGAAACATGTAACCTACAGAAACCCATAGGCTCATCTGATTACAAACCAAAAAAATGCCTGTTTTGATGACATATTTGATGCAATGAATAGAATGATTTAAGTGTAATTATTATTGTCCAGTAAATTCCTGAAGTTATATTGCTACAGCCTGAGTGTTTCCCATGGGGCTACCAATGTAAATCAAAAATACTGTCAGTGTTATAGACATGTTGAATCATCACTAAGATCCGAACGGTAAGTGTGGAGAATGATCAAATAAAGAATTTGCAAGAATCTGTGTAGGCATTTACCTAGATTTATGCTTTTAAGACCTCTATGCATTCTCCTTCAACTTTAAACTAAGGTCAAGAGTACTGAGATCTGGAATTGGGTTAATTATCAGGATTAGTCACTTTTGTTTCATTTTAATTCATATCACCATTTGGCCATCCTTCTGAAACTGCTTTACAAGGAACTTTCACCCCCACTTATCGAGGAAGTAAAGTCCACATTGCAAATAACCCTGTCTTTGAGCTACTTGCTATCAGAAATGATTAGAAGATTGCACTTTCTTATGGCCCACTCCATAACTACCCCATTTTAAAATGGAGGCAGTGTGATGCTTTTAACTGCCCTCCACTCCCGCCAAAAAAAAAAAAAAAAAAAAAAGATGTGCATTGTCCGTGTCTCTTCCAACACTTTAAAAGCTACTTTTTATTGTGGTCTAGTGCAAAATGGGCTCTCTCGTGAACAATCCAGTCCCCTGGGGCTGCTGCACCACCCTTCCAGTCAGCTAGGTCCCTGTGCTGAGTGGGATGACCAGAAGAGGTGTCTGTGTGGAGTGTAGCGCAGATTCCATGCTATCTCTCCCAGTGCTGAAGCTGAGTCCCGAGGTGAAGTGTGAGTGTCTGGCACAGCGGGTCCCATGGGCCTGACCGCAGACTGAGCCTGAGAGAGCAGCTCGCTGAGACCTCGGAGCTCACTGGGTTGCTGCCAATAAGAGGCCCACTTACCAGACTTACGCACTTACGCTTTATTCGTTTTAGCTTTGAAAGACTTTTTAAATCTTCCCTGGAGTTTACCAATTAAAAAATATGTCATTATGCTATGGAATCTTGCTTTGATGATGATGATGATCTTCTTTTAAGCTTTCTCTTCTCTGTTTTAGTTTAGGGGGAGATGAGATCCTTTTTTTCTTATTTAAAGAGAAAAAAAAACCAAAACAGTAAAAGGGTACAAGTAATACAGAATTTCAAGAAAAAAATATACAGTAAGAAATCACTAGTTAATAGATTACGTATTGTCATCTTAGAAATACTTGTTCAAATTACAAAATTAAAGCATACAAAGTAGACATTCAAACAGTGAGATTGCAAACAACAACAAAAACTTAGTAATATGGTTTTCTATCTTACATACTTAAATATACATGCAGTTGTGTCCTTTAGATCACTTTCTTTTCCTCTCTTTTTCCCAATAACAATTATACATTTTGGGTTTTATTACTCCCACAGTTCTTATTACTTTTTTTTGAAGAGAATAAAACCAAACGTGACAAAGCAAAACAGAGTCAGTTAGATCAGAAGGATGGACATAGTACATGATGTAAAAACAGAATACCAGGCGATCAACAATAGTTACCATTATGCCTCTTGCTATCTAAAAAAGAGTTGCCTATATCATCAGGTATAATACAATTGAACAAAATAGTACAGAACAAAACCAATAAAACCTAAACATTGGAGACCTTACAGGACTTCAAAAGAAGATAATAGTCAAACCATAATGGGCATCATAGTGAATCTAATTGCCTTCAAAGTGGTTGCCTATGCCCTCAAACTTGATACTATCAAACAAAACAGAATAGAGTAAAATCAGTCAAAACAAGATGGAGAGAGCAATACAGGGGTTCAAATCAGGTTACTAGGAAAACAAAAAAGTTACTGTAATATATATCCTGCTATTTTTTAACTTATGTTTCCCTTAATTAAAAAATAATAAAAAATTATTTAAAAAAAAGAGGAGATTGAGATAAAAGAGGACAGGACAGAACAACACAGGTCAGAACAGAACAATTTAAGCATCATAGTGTTTCACCACCAGATAACCTGACATAATAGTAGTTACCATAGTGTCTCTTTCCTTGAAATATTTGAGTATAACTTCGTATACTATAGCATCAAACACATCAAGACAGTGTGAAACCATTGAAGAGAATGAAAGTATTACAGGGTATTTAGAAGCAGCTAACAGAAAACGAACAGCGGTTTCTATATTGTCTCTTTGCATATAAAAAATTTTGTTTATACTATCACATATATTAAAATACAATAAGATACAACATGTTAAAGAGATGAGATCCTTTTCATTTGCATCCTGGGTGCATCCCCGAATATTGTAAAGCTTCTGTTGCAGACCTGTTGTTATGCTGCTCACCCACAGCCCTGTCCATCCCCATATTGGTCACTCTCTCCTGCCCCTCCTCTGTCCTGACACAGGGCAGCATTTCAGTGCAGGGCTGGCACAGTCAGTTGGAGATGCCGTGTCAAGTTTTAGGAGTGTGAGTGGTGAGGCAGTAGGACCTGGACTGGTTCCTCTCCTGCCACTCAGCTTGTTGTGTGATGTTAAGCAGTTAACTGTCTGAGCCTCTTGTCCTCACCTCACACTGTGGAGGTGCTGCAAGGACAGTGGAGCAGGTGTGAGGAGCACGTTTGCCACAGGACTGGGCCCCTGGGTGGTGCTGGGCTCACTTTGTGTTTTATTGTGATCGCTGTGGTGGAAAATGATTTGTTCCTTGGTGCATCCGATGTCCTGTAATACTTTCATTCTCTTGAATGGTTTTATACTATTTTGTTATGTTTGATACTATTATATATGAAGTTATGCTTAACTATTTCAAAGAAAGAGACATTACAGGTTGTCTTGTGGTGAAATACTGTGTTGCTTACATTGTTCTGTTCTGATTTGCTTTGTTATGTCCTCTTTTGCCTTAATCTCTTTAAAATAATAATAATAAAAAAGAACATTATCTAAAGAAACTCTTGGTGGCTACTTTAAAGCCCTCGTCAGTTACTTCCGGAAGAAAGGTGACAATGTTATATGCTAGTTCCATGATGAAAATAACAGTCTCAAAAATATTTCTACAGTGCCTCACCAGCCTTTGAGATTGAAACCAAACCCAGCCTCTCTCTCCAAACACTGAACTCAAGGCTGAGATAATCTTTCTTTTCGAGGTAAAGATTATTTGTACTAATTCTTTGGATCTAACACATATGAATACCTGGCTGTAGAACTATTATGTAGATGTGATATCAAATGGAAATATTTGCATAGTGTAGTGGATGAGGTAACAAGGGGAAGTGAAAATAGCTCAGAGATTAGTGTTGGGTGAACCTCTTTAAATCTAGGTTCTGTGTACTAATTAGATCTCATGTGCTTAGTTTGATTTCTGAAAGAGCCATAATGCCTGCTTCCTAAGGATGTGAGCTCTCAGGAAAGATGTCATCTATGAAGCACCTTGGTAGTCCTAAGGGTCCTCTACTCTACCCATAGTGTCTGGCACGTTTCCAGGTGAAATAGCCTCCTTTACTGACTCACCTGGCTTTCAGGCTTCCTCAGCTTGTGGCTTTACTTCTGAGCAGTTCCTATAGTTGCCCATCTGGTCTGAGGAAGACTGATTGTGTTACCCAAGTTGCCAATAGAGTTTTAGGGAAATGGGACTTAAAGAGAAACAGGATGCCATCCAGGTACCAGCTAACACATTAGTTACCAGAGAAAATACACTGGTGCCAGACAATGACTTCCTCCTCACAAAGTCCTTGTGGTCAATAAAATGGTATTATTCCAGAGTTTATTTTCTTCTGGTATTTCTCTTGATTCCCATTCTCTTTCTCTCTCTCTCTCTCTGTCTCTGTCTCTCTCTCTGTCTCTCTCTGTCACACACACACACACACACACACACACACACACACACACACTTCTTTCTTTTGGTGAATGAAGATGGAAGAGATTGTTTTAAATTCTGTATTGAGTCCAGAGCTGCCAGCTTGTAGGTATCCTTGCCAGTGAAGAAAAGACGTGCATGTTGCTGCTTCAATTTTAACAGCCTGGCTTTGGGTTTGTATGAAGCCTTGCAGAGCAGAGCATCCCAGGACACATCAAAGCAGAGCCCAAATGGACATAGTCCTGATCCTGTCAGGTCCCCACCTGGATGAGGCATGTATTATAAGTATGAGTCCAACATACAGCTGGAAATAAATCAGGACTCCTTCAGATGGCAGCAATAGGGCATTTATTTCTTCAGGTACAAGGTGGAAACTGGAAGGGAATGCATCCCAGGGTCTGATTTCAATCACTTATTTATGATTGGGAGAAACCACAGGCCGTGTGGCCTGCAGATACCATCTGGATCAATTTTATCTCTAAATAACTGTTTAGGTTTATTTCCCTTAGACTTGGAGTCTGTTGATTTCTGCATTATGGATCACAAATTCCACTTAGGCCTTCACACATTCACGTATTTATAGATACAATGTTGATACGTGCCTGTGAGAAAGATGGGTTCTCATTACTAAGATGCCACCACAGTGTTAAGTTGGCCACCAAGAAGTGTTAAAGACAAGAAGTGATTTAAAAAAAAAAAAGATGTCTATACTTTATTAAGTTTATGTGTGTGTATGTGACAATGCAAGATTTTTCAAGCTGCATAACACATATATGTGAATATTTATTCTGTTTATTTCCTGGAAGACAGTAAATTTTGAGAGCAGTAACTGCCTTAAAGTTCTCATTTGATGAAGAAAATCAAATGTACAATAAGAACCTTTATTCCAGAAAGTAAGAGTTGCTTGGTTTGTTTCAAAGTAAAGAGTAATAACTCTAAAACTATTTAGGCATAGTTTAGGATGCACTGTGAGACTGTAATTTTAAGTGAAATAAACCCACACACAAGCTTTAATATTGCATGGTTTATCTTATATGAGAAACCCAAGTTATAAATAAAAGGTAGACAATAGGGAATAAAGAGATGAATCTTTCTCCCATAGGAAGGTCAAGAGATAGGATGGGAGGGAAAGGGGATGAAAAAAGAAGTCAAAGTGTGCTGTGTAAAAGGACCAACCCACAGAAGGAAGGACAACATTATGTACTACAGATATGTACTAAAATTTTTAAAATAAAATAAAAATAACAGCTGCTGGAGAAAACATTAAAAATCTACAAAAAGAAACTAGAAGGTCGACATAAAAGAATTACTGCCTTTCAAATGACAGTGCTTGTTTGCTATTTTTATAGTTCTGGTTAGTATCAGAGTGTTTTATCTTTTAAAAAAGAGACTTAGTATCCACGCATTTTTTCAAAATGTTGTAAGATACATGTTATTAATCTAAAGACAAAACTTTCATATGAAAGACTCTAAGTTGACTTGTATTGTTGAAGAATGGACCTTTGACAAATAAAGACATGTTTTTCCAAAGAAATACTGTAAAAGCAAGAAATACTGTAAAAACAAATATTCGTTGCTGTATAAATGGCCACAGTGTAAGAACCTAAGAAGAATAACTGTGTAATGAGGCGCTAACTCCCCAGTTTGTGAGCACCTTGCTGGGATGGTCAGCTTGATAACAAGGCTGACAGGAGGAAAAGGGTCCTGGGCACCTGGGTTTGCACCCTACAGATGAGGCTTGGTACCGCGCTCATGCTGGAGCGGATCTAATCAGATTGCTGGCTTTCTTAAGGAATCTAAATGAGACGTGGTCTCCCTGTGAACCACAGGTCCACCTGCCTCATGCCTTTCCATGCCATCTGTGGCCCCGGTCCCTTTCCTGGACTTGACACAGCGCCCACACTCAGCCACATCTCCCCTTTTCCTTCTGTGCTACATATGTTCACCTGTGTCCCAGGACTCTGAGTAGCCGTTGCCATTTCTCTGTTCCTTTCCAAATCCAGCTTGTGTGAAATCATCCACTGCATTATCTTTCACCATCTTGGAGCAGCGCAGGCCCTGTCCTGAATGAGGTCCCCTCAAGTGCTGTGATGTCAGCCTCTTTGTGACCCCCTCCCCTCCCTCTCTGCTCAGCCAGCACTCAGGTTCTGTCCTTGGCTCTCTTGCTTCCTGGAAGGTTAATGTCTGTCATTAGCTACTTTCTGTATGCTGATGACTTCCACATCGGAATCCTTCCCACATCTGCCTCTCCCAAGGGCTGGACCCATACATCCCACTCCCTCTTCCCCTTAAATGTGACGTGAGCACTTTCCGCTCCTCATGTTCAGAAACTGATGTCCTAATCTGCATCACAGTCTCTTTGTAGTTCCTGTCTCGGGACAGAGCTGACACCCATTCAGGTGCCGAGCTCTCTGTTCCACCGTCACTGGTGTACTTAGGGCCACCACTGTGCTATTTGCTTCATGTCAGAAGTCTGTTCTCTCCCTCTCTCTTGTCTTTCCTCTCATTTTCCATACAGTATTTCAGAGTGTGCAGGAAGAGCCCTCTTGGCCTAGTTTTCCTTCAGAGAAATCCCTATTTTCTCTAGAATTAAGTCCAAATTCCTCAGTATGGTAAGAGGACTTCATAATCTCATGATTGCTTTTTTATTCCAGCCTTATCTCTCACCACCTGGTAATGTGAACAAGCTGAATGTTCTCTTAAACATTTGCCTGTGGCTCTCTCCGCAGCTCTTGCCTCTTTCTGCCTTGCTGCCTTCACCTGGCCAGTTCCTAGCAGCCCTCGTTTCTCTGCTGCACAGCCCTTCTCCAGTGTTAGGGCTGAATTCCACTTTCTTTCTCCCTCTGACTCAGAGTTTTGTATTTCTGTGGACCCATCACTTATGCCATCCTAGCCAGTGGAAAAGCTGAAGGATCTGTGCCAGAAGGCCAAAGGATCTGCCCTGGAACCCAGAAAGCAATGTCTATGAGAGGAGAAAGATTGAAGCTCTCTCGAAAAAAGAAAATAGCCAAAGCTCTTTTATAAGAGAAACCACTGAAACTCCTCAGGAAAAGCAGTTGCAACGAAGCTCCTTCAAGGAAGAGCAGCTGAAATCCTTCCCTCCCATTCTCCATTTTATGCCTTTCCAACGATCCTACTTAAAGTGATCTTCCGTGCCCAGAACCATGCTGGCTCAGTTCAGCTGGGTTTTCCCGCTCAAGTGGACAGTCAGGCAGTTAACCACACAGAGACTAAGGTGATATAACAACTAAATGTGATCTGGGATTCTAGAGTGGATCCTGGAACAGAAAAGGAGATTAGTAGAAAGCAGGAAAGGTGTTAACAAAGTCTGCATATTGACTGGTTAGCAGTGTTATACTAATGTCAATTTCCTGATTTTGATCTAGTTCAATAATTATATAAGATATTATATAGGTAAAGGTGAGAACTCACCATACTATTTTGTCAACTTTTCTGTAAGTCTGAAATTTCTTAAAATGTATTTTCATTTTTTAAAAAAAGCTAAAGTATACATGGTTTACATATGCTCTAAGATCATTTAAAAGCACATACAAATACTTAGGGTAAATGTATTGGGAAATTTATTGCTTTTTAGTGGGTATGCATTTTTAATTTTTAAGGAAACAAGCTATTAAGAACTAGAAAAGGAGAATGGAACAGAAAGACAAAAATGATCTAAAATGAGGTAACAGAAAAGCAGAGAAGAAAATGGGAGAACAAAGGGGAATTTAAGATGCTCTTCTTGGTACATGGAGGATAGTCCCTTCATTCCAAGTTTTTACCATTCTATAAGCTTTTACCATGAACAGATGCTTAAGTTTATTAGGTGATCATCTGTGTCTGAAATGATTATTGAATTTTTACACTTTTTTGCCATATTGCTTTTCAATTTTGAGATACAATTAGGAAAATTTCCCCCATTCCAGGTTATATAGGAAGTTATGTTTTCTTCTCTGACAGCATGGTCTCATTATTATAAAGTTTCTACCACTTGGCAATAGGGTGTTTCCTCAAGGGCCACTCATTTTTTATACATGCTGGGTTTGAGTTTACTTTGTAGCCCAGGATGGCTTCAAATTCACGGCATATTCTCCTGCCTCAACCTCCCAAGATCACAGACATGCACCACTGTGCCCAGCCTAAGGCACATTCATTTTGCACACAAAGTGGGTCTGTGTCTGTGCCTGCTGTTTGGTTGTTACCTCAGTCCGTCTGCCCTGTGCCAGGGTTACAATTGTAGCTGTAACACGTGTGCATGTCTTACAGTCTCTGCCCCATACCCCATGTTTCTAAGAATTAAATTTGCTTGTTTGTTCTTTTCTTTCTAACCTAATATTCTAAATAAATTTATAGTCAACTTGTTCAGCCATAGTTTGGAGAGAAAACCTCATTTTTTTGCAAGTGAGTGTGGCTAAGTGATAAATAAACATAGGAGCAACAACATCTGTGTGACATCGAGTTCCTGTGTCCAGGAGCACAGTGGTCTCTCCAAGACTCTTTGGAGCGTCTCAGGGCTGCTTCCCGTGTGCGTCACGGAGGTGAGGGTCTCATGGGGCAGAGCACTCAGGTCGCCGGCAGCTCCTGGATGAGTCGGACAGTGATTTCCATCATCACTGCCTCAGTCAGGACACAGGAGGAGGGCCCCACCCCGCACCTGGGATTGCCTGCCTCAGATTTCATATTTGTCTTAGCTGAGGAATTTTTTTTTGGTACTTTGTAAGTGAATCACATTGCATGTGCTTTTCTGTGTGCCAGAGTCTTTTGCATTTTTCTTTTCTTTGCTATTTTTTTCTCTTTCTCTTTCTTTTCTGGTATTGGGAATTGAAACCAGGGCCTTCCTACTGAGGTATATCTAGCCTTTGAGACAGGCTATCACTGAGTCACTAAGTTGCTCTGACTGGGTTCAAACTTGCAGTTTTCCTGCCTCGACCTCCTAGAGTACCAGGTTTACAGTCACACAACACTGCATCTGGCCAAGGCACTTTTCACTTATCAGTACTTTTGAGATTCATCTGTATTCTGGTGTGTGTCAGTAATTTTTCCCTTTATTCTGTTCCTTGATGTATCATCTCGGCCCCTGCTGATGGGAATTTGAGCTGTCCCTAGCTTGGAACTTGTGTAAATATGCCTGTCATAGCACTTGAGTAGAAGCCTTTTTAGCAGTGTATGTTCCTATGTCTTGGGTAGAGCTAGAACTAAACATGACAGATCACAGAACAGAACCCTGTTTAACTCACACCGTTACAGTCTCCTAAAGTGATGTTTTCAGCTTCTGGTTGCTCTGTTTGCTTATTAGCAGTTGATATGGTTGGTCTCTTTAATTGTAGCCATCAGACTTAACATTTCCCCCTAACATTTTCATAAGGAAATACCTTAAATGTACAAGATAATTGAAAACATGGAAAGGTGAATGTCAGGGACATCACACACAAATTGCAAAGTTACCATTTTTGTCCTCACTTTATCGTACAACTGTCACCCATCCCTCTCAGCCACCTCTGTCTTATTTCCTGCTGCATCTTCTAGTTAGCTGTGGATGGCAGGAGCTTTATCCCTGCTCACTTCAGTATGCTCCTGGTAACTGAGCGCAGCATCTGCTTTGGATGGCGGAAGTGATGGTTTTCAAAAATTCTTGTTATTATATACACTGTTCCTTGGCTTGTCACTGTTTCATGTCTCTGGCTGCAACACTTTGGAGGTGACATTGTGTCCGTCCACTGAATCTCATCTGTAGACACACAGACCTACATTTCAGCAGAGGTGATCATTTTCTTCTCTACGGCTATTGTTTTGCTTGGCTACTCCACTGTATAGTCACTGTTTTTTTTTTTTTTTTTCCTTTGCAGCTAACAATCTGTGAAAGAACCCCTTAAGAGCAGATCAAACGTTATTCCCCACTTAGCACTAGTGATTCTTGCTCAAACTCCAACTTACCACCTTGTCTGTGTGTCATTTAAAAGTCTTCTGGAAAGACAACCTTCTCTTTTTGTCTGTCTGCCTGTCTGTCTAAGTCACATTCTCATTGTTGGAACTCAACACCTGACACCAACAAACTGCAGAAGGAAAGGTTTATTTTGGCTCACGTTTCAGTCCACACTCACTGGCTCCAATACAGGATGGCATGGCAGAGAGGCGTGGCAGAGGAGAACTGCCCGTGACACAGTAGACAAGAAGCAGAGGTCGAAAGAGGAGCTGGGGAGGGAGGTGCAGCCTTGCAGGCCACATCTCAGTGACACCTTCTTATGGTCAGATCCTGCCTCCTGACAGCAAGTCAGCCATAAACCCCAGTTTCGTTCCAGAAGTATGTGAGGCTCTGGTGGGCATCTAGATATAAACTGTGGCCCTGTGTATCTGTCCATCCATCCATCTTATTATTATATGATTATCAGATTACTATTTTGTTCAATGGATGATAATTCCATACTGAATTTGCTTATTATGGCACTGAACATTTTTAGATTTAACTAGTAGAAAATAATTCAGGCTCTGGGGTCTGCCCCTCTACTTCTTATTTCTTGTTTCTTGTAATTTTTTGAGATATAATTCATATACCCCAAAGTTTACTTTCTTACTTTCTGGTACAAGAAGAGGTCCCAGGTTCATCTTGTACTTTTTGTATCTTAGCTTTGGCACAACCTGTTCCTCCAAGTGAGTCCTGGCTTCTTTTAGTGAACACTATTAAAGCAATGAAGATCTAGGTAAAAAGTCAGAGTGCTTGTTGCTTTTGAAATATGATTGTGTCTAGATTCTTTCAATTGGTAGACAAATACACTGAAAGGAGCTGGAGACTGACTTTCCTTCATTACTTCTTTACTATTTAAAAAAATATACCAAATATACTGTTTTCAGTTCGACTTTTCCTATAACAGTATGCCTTGGGAATCACTTCCTAACAATTCATAGAGCTTTTTCTCATTCTTTTCTAAGCTTCATAGTTGTTTAATATGTGAACTTACCATAAATGACTCAACCAGTGTCCTGTGTTTGGACATTTAAAAATAATGAAGTAACAAATAATGATGCTATTGCTTTGTGTAGATACATTTTATATTATTGAAAGTATTAATGATAAATTTCTAAGACTTTATTTTAGCAATTTCTTCATAAGACATCATCAGAAATCCTTGTTAGTGACTTTGCTGAACCATCCTACTTTATGGCTCGCACCCTTGCGGGGTGGTAAAGTAGTCCAGACCCAGTTGGCTAAGGGACAGAAAGAGGAAGATGTGGAGTGGTAGCTGCTGAAGGGTGAAGGGCACTGTGGGTTTTCCCTTCTCACAT
This sequence comes from Cavia porcellus, assembly GCF_034190915.1. Classification (NCBI taxonomy): domain Eukaryota; kingdom Metazoa; phylum Chordata; class Mammalia; order Rodentia; family Caviidae; genus Cavia; species Cavia porcellus. The sequence goes on from NW_026947506.1 coordinate 20,959,832, forward strand.
GCACAAGTCTTTGTGCACCCAGCTGGAGGCTTGTAGTTGACAGCAATGCTGATGATGCTGACACCTGATCCTGGGGAAGAACGCATGGCACAGCGCCTTTCAGACATCTACATCAGATCTTCCACTGTGCACTGGGCTGGTGCTACCATCATGGCACTGTGGGCGCTGCCCTGCAACTAGACCCTAGTCACAGAACCTGGTCACATGCTCATCCCCTTACACCATCTTTTCTTTTTTTTTTTTTTTTTGTCTTTTTCCTTTTTATCGGTACCGGGGATCGAACTCACGACTGCCTGCTTCCAAGGCAGGCGCTTATGCCGCTGAGCTAAATCCCCAGCCCCATACCATCTTTTCTTTTGCAAACATCAAATTCTGCCATGGAGTTTCAAACAGTAATTATGGGAAGCAGCAGCTAGCCTTTAAAGGTTTAACCTTTAAGCTTCACTTTTTGCCCTTACCTCTTCCCAGCCTTGTTTTCATGGTGTACAGCCACCCTGTGTCATGCTGAGCATGTGCAGGCACTTTGCTAAGCATGACATGTGTGACCACATTTGTCCTTACAGCCACCCACCAAGACAGGGACACTTCCAATGCAGGGCACCCCACCCAGAGACACTGAGATAGAGCTTCACTCCAGGCTGCATCTTGCTCAGTGGTCTGGCCTGCTATCCCTGCTGCACAAGCCCAGGAGCATGGGCAGGAGATCTCTGCGGTGGTTTATACTTCCCTTGCCATGTTTTGTGGGAGACCCAGAGATCTCCTGAGACCATGTAGATTGTCCTGCTATTTCCTGATACAGAGAATAGTATATCAACTGCACTAGAAATCACTCTGTGTGTGTGTATGTGTGTGTGTGTAAATTTTGTGGGTTTTTTTTTTTTTTAAGAAATGAAAAAAACTTTGAAAACAAAGTTTGAAAAGACATCTTAACCTATCTTCTTCTGGCACTTAATCAGTTATTTTTGAATTTAAAACATGCACACTTTAAATGTCTCAACATTTCTTGAAATTATACCATGGATTTGTTGCTCAGTCTGAATTTTTAAAAATCAGTGTCTGTTCACAAGTGCAGTGCTTATCTGGCCCCTGCCGTTACACAACCTTATCTGGCTGGAACAGGGTTGAAGATAGGATGATTAACAGCTCTGAACTCCAGGACTCGAGTCTGGTAAATATTTGTCTTTTTGAAAAATGAAATGATTTAAACACAGCTATTCTAGCTGCTCTCGATGCCACTGCTCTCCACTGGCTGGGCAGTGCTTTTATTATCATTATTTGTAATAACACTGTATTTCTATAGCACCTTCTCATGAGTGGTCACATCTGATTTTCCCATCAACCCTGGCATAAGGAAGGTTGCTGTTACCACCACTGTCTACTGGAAACCAAGCCTTAGGGGTTATAAGTGACTGGCAGGGTAGTGGTGAGATGGAGCTGGGAGGAGAGGAGCGGGCTGTTCCCCACCAGGCAGGACACCCCCCAGCACCCAGTAATAGCCATTACTTCAGCTGTGTCTGCAGGACAGCAGGGTGACTTTAGGATCGCTTCCTCCTTTTGCAGGGTGCAGACCCTGTCAGACTGCATTTATCCTTCTCTGCAAGGTTTCTCTTATTTTAGTGGGGAACTCTGCTGAGTGATTTTTTAGATTTTTAATTGTATGTATTAGTACATGTTTACCATACTTAATGGTCACATTCATCATGGGGATTTGTACTTGTGCTTAATATATCTTAATTCTTTTTTCCCACTCCCCTCCCCACACTTCAGACCCTTCATCTCCTCCCCATTTACAAAAGCTTGTTTTCCATTTTGCCTTCCATTCTCTTTAAAATCCCCTTTCCTTCCCTTTTTCCTTTCCTCTACCTTCTTCCCCTTCCCATTTGAACAAGTGTTTCCTAGTTCCCAATATCTACTCTCATTCTGCTCTTTATTTACCCTTTGTTTGCCTCCCACAAGAGAAACAGTGTAATATTTAAACTTGCATTTCTGATTTATTTCACTTGAAATTATGGTCTCTAGTGTGTCCATTTACCTAAAAATGTCTCAGGTTTACCCTTTATGGGCGAGTAGTACTCCACTGTATATAAATACCATATTTTCTTTGTCCATTCCTCCATTGATGGACATCTGCGCAGTCGATGTTTTTATTAGTACACATTTATAACACATCACAGATACATTGATCATGGGGAGTTGGTTGAAGCCTCACTTTGTCAAGTTCCAGAAAACAAACTAGAAATCACATAGGAAGGTAAGTGTGGAACTATTTACCTTGCACAATTTCTGTGCCACAGCCTGCAGCAAAGTGTTCACAAAGCTGCAGGTAAGGATTTATGTTGCGTCACCTTTAGGAAGGCCTGTGAGCTGGTAAGATCTATCCCACATCAGTGTGTAAGCTTTCATATTTCTGTATCTTCTGCATGAAGGAAATGGTCCATGTGGTCTCATCTGGCCACGGAATGTGTGTAACACAGAAAAGACACAGGCACGAAGAGTGGTGTCGAGTGTGGGAGCCTGCAGAAAGGATGCACTGAGAGTCCCCATGCAGGGAATCTTCTGTTGCTGGCTGCAACTTTGACGGTTCCACTTTCCTGCTGTCAGTGGAGCGGGCTGTTTCTCCATATCAGGAAGACTAACACTTGCTCACTGGCCCAGAGTCCAATGCTTAAAAAAACCTTAATATGGCGCTTTCCTCTCTGAAATCCCTAGCAAAAGTAGGACATTCTTGAGGGCCATTCTCCCCAGTGTTTAATTTGTCCTGGCCTCAGGGGGTTCCAGAGGGGCCTGGACACTTCATCCAGAGAAACATTCAGAATGCACTGAAAAGGAGCCAGGACAAAGGGTCCTGTCCTGGGGATGGAGCAACACAGTGCACTCTTGTCCCAATGTTGCCAAGTCTGGGGGTCCCATCTCCAGAGGACCTTGTAGATTTGTGTCACAAAGAGGTAAATTTATTTCCTGAATTGTTAAGAGCTTAAGTGTACTTGTTATACCTGTCAGTAGGCTTGCCCCAGTGTGAACCATGTCCCTGTCTGGAGCACTAGGTTTGTTTTCCATCAGTTTGGGTCTTCAACACGAAACATGAAAGGTTTGAGCCTTCACCATGAAATAGGACTTTACCAGTCACCTAATGATGGGACACAGAGAAGCTGAAGATGAGATGACCTGGACAAAGGCCAGACCACAGAGTCCATCTCAGCAGAGTGTGGGGAGCTGCTTAGTTCCCTGGGGGTGAGAAAAGTATAAATGTCTGCCAAGCTTTGTGAGACAGATTAGAGCATTACCCAGTTCCCTCCTCCTCTGTTAGTCTTAGGCAAATGTTTGTCTGAAAATCTAAAACTACGCAGTTTATGTCCAACTGAAGGAGTTGATTCACTTAGGACAGAACAACACAAAGAGGAAATCAGCAATGTTTGTTTCATAGCTGGCACACTCTTTAACATTCTTTGCATGTTTGTGCTCATAACTGGGACATCATAAATGCAGCAAAAAAGTTTTAATTAGCATCTGTCTTTAAAGCTATTTCTAAAATAACAATAACACACTTATGGATAGTCTTTGTATGCCTGGCTTATCCTTATGAGATTTTAAATTCCTCCAAGATGGGAATGGCCCAAAGCTTCCCTTGGTTCAGGGACTCACCTGAGACCTGTCGGCTGACCTGGAACCCAGGAGTCTGGCTGCAGTGTGGCATTCTTAATCTCCACACTGCGTGGCTTTCGGTTATGCAGCTCAGTCCACCCATGTGACATGATTATTCGTTGACAGATCCCCTGGAGGATCACATGAGAAGAGGGAGGTTACCAGAGCTGGGTGGGGTGGCAGCTGTTGGGAAGACCATGAGGCTGCACTACATAGGGAAACCCTGTCTCAAAACACCAGAAAAAACAAACAAAAAAGAGCAAGCAAAAATGAGCTAATCGTGAGGCATTGTCTAGCAGACACAGTGAACAAAATTGACTTTTCAGAAATGTGTGTGTAATATCCTCACAGTATAATCAGAGGTACTTAAATCAGTTCATAGAAACTGGATAGAAATGGAGACAGGTAGCAGTTGAGAAGTAAGACTGCTTGTTTGGGAGTAAAATGACAGCTATGCCTTGTGTCCAGACAAGACTTTGTTTTTCTTTTTAAAGTGATAGCTACTGACATACTGCTCCTAAGACAGCAGAGAAAACATCAGAAAACCTCACAAGAGCAGTGTCTTGGGATATTGTTAGACCATTTTACTGTGGGGTAAATCTTACAGATCTGACTGGCAGATGAGAGGTGTTCATTTGTTTCTTCCAGAAATGGGAAGAGGCCACAACAGAGAACATATACAGGGAGAGGCATTTAGCTGAGGTGCTAAAGTCATTTTGGACCTTTTCGGTTTTATATGCTGACAGATCTCTGAGACCTGCATTTCAGTAAGCGATTTAACCCCTTCTGCACTGCAGATCATATTGTTTCCGAGCATCAAACCATGCTGTATGACCAGCCAATGGCCATGGCCTTCAGAGAGTATTTGCCTGCCATGCATTTACTGAGGGTATGCATGTACTTTGTGTGTGAGTGTGTGTATGAGTGTGTGTGAGAGAGAGACAGACAGAGACCATTTCTTTAGTTTGGAAGTAACCATTTGGGCCAAGACACTTTGTACGTTTTATAGAAAAAATTCACAAAAGTACATTGGTTAAAAAATAAGTCATTTTTCTGATAGAATTAAATAGTAGTACAATTGAGTTCCTGTTGCTGGCAAAATGGAAGTTCACTATATATCAGGGTCTTTAGTTTATATCTATAAATATTATGGCCCTGGCACTTAAGCCTGTTTTCTTGTACATGAAAAGCCATTTTACTTCAATCTTAACATTCCTGTAAAAGACAGAGGCTTGCTTTATGATCCACCTTGTTGTATCTCTGCTTGACAAATAGATGTCCAATAAAAAGTTGTCATGCAGGAGAACCATGATTCTGACCAGAGACTGGCTACTCTGCTTACCTGACACTCAGCAAGAAATGTCTGGCTTTATTATCATCTACTAGGTTTATCTTGGAGTTTGGTGGCAAAAGCCTTTCTTGGCCTCAGAAAGATGGCAGCCACTAACATTTATCCTAACTTTCCTAAATTATTTATGTGATCTCATTTTATCTTTACAGGGGTATTAGAAAACAAATGCCGTAAGATACAGTTTTGAGTTTGTTTTCTATTTACAAAATTCCAACACGCACAATTACCACAATAACCTCCTCTCTTAGCAGATAAATGTACCCTTGTTGTTTCTTATTTTCCATTTGGTTACTGTCAGGACAGCTTTTCTTCCAGTTGTTTTCTACGCGTCATGCACCAAGGAGCCTCCCAGAGAGCCTCAAGCAGAACACAGGGCTGTTCTTTTTCTTTCTGACAAGACGACGTAAATTCATGAATTATCTTTTCGTCTTGGTTTGCCCATCTGCTGGCAACCGTTTTGCCTTAGGAAATGTTGACTCAAAGTGCTTGAGTCAGGCACAGTCGGGGAAGGCCTGGCTAGGTCTTGAGAGGGTTTAGGAAGAGACAAGGTTTGGGCCAAGAAGGAGGCAGAGGGATTCCAGGCAGAGCACACACGTGGGATGCAGGGTGTGGGGCTGTGGGGTGGTTCAGGAATGCAAGCAGACTGGTGGGCTGGGATGTGGGGGCTGGCTCTTGGGGGAAAGGATCTGGAGAGGTGGGTGAAGGCCATGCTTGATGGTAGAAACTGAGGCCAGCTGGAGTCACTGGAAGATTTTAAGTAGAGGAATGTCACTCCCTTTGCATAATTATATACACCACTTCTACAGTTTTATGTAGACACACATACACAAATCATGCAGCTGACTGATGAGGGTGTTCTGAGAACAGTTTTTGTCACTGTATTAACATTAGAGAATGGACTTACACTAGGAGGGTGTGTAAGTCCCTCCTAGGACTGTGTAAGAGGGTCACTGGGTGATGTCATCTTGGGGATGGCCACAGTATGTTCAGTCAGCCAGTGACCACAGTGTCACTATGCCATGTGCTACTCTGTGTGTGTGTCTAAACATCTGCTCAAGACTGCATGGTCACCATTTCGGGGCACCTCTGCCTTTAGGTTCATTTCAGTTGCATCCGGTTTAGTAACTATATTTTGCAAGTGAGGAAATAGAGTGACATGGTCTGACCAGCTTGGGTCTGTAACCTTTCTGGGGCTAGGGACATGAGGACTAAGGTCCAGTGATACGTTCTCACAAGCTGCACAATGTGATAGCAGTGGAATGGCTCCATCCACCCAAGATTTTCTCTGCTGTCTGGCTACTGTCCTGTCCCTGGCATTCCCCATGGAGATGCGTGACTCCTCCATTCAGCCACAGAATTCTCTTCTCCCTGGTGGTTTCTTGCTTTATCAAAGATTTCATCCATCTCTTTTGTGTTTGAGGCTGTTTGAAATTATTTTCATAGTTTAATTGTGGGGAGACAGCTCCAGGTTTCTTCTATGTGTTTATAAAAGTTGCTTCAGGGGCTGGGGATTTAGCTCAGCAGCATAAGCGACTGCCTTGCAAGCAGGCAGTTGTGAGTTCGATCCCCAGTACCGATAAAAAGGGAAAAAGACAAAAAAAAAAAAGGTTGCTTTAGAAAAGGGCAGCGCAGGATGTATAGTAGGTAGCAAAGAAGAGAAGAGGAAGGGCTGGGAAGGGCTGCTGGAGTCCGTCTTCAAAGGAGGGAGAGCTGTGGCTAGTCCGAGCCGTGAGACAACTGGAAGGGAGTCCCAGTACCATGGTCTGGATGAAACCTGCCTTTTATTCCCAAAAGGCATAACATGGAGGTAAAGTGAATAATTCAAAGTTATGTTTAAGCTTTATGGATATTTTGCCTTCTCTGGAATTAGAGATTTATGCTCATAAAGAATGGGGGAGGAATTTGAAATGTTTATGTTACCAGAGTGTAAAAAGCACTGTCCAGTTGTTTATCTAATCTTGTGTTGGGTTTGCTCTTAAAAACATGTTTAGATTTGAAGTAACCTAGGAAAAATAAACTGTTCTAGCCATAACTTGCCCAGTGGAAATGAGATGGATCTTTTTTCATTCATTCTGAGAAGTTTCCCAAGCAGGCAGATGGGACCTTCTTTTGGACCTTTCCTTCCAGCACCTTGGTCAACAAATAACTGTGATCAAGGACTAGGGTTACAAGTGCTCTGTTACGCCTCTAACTCTGACTCCCACAAAAACTACTGCTGGGTCTTATTTCTTTTCTGGACTGGACACTTTGCTGTTGCACCTCCTCAGTCTTACAAAGTTCCATGTGTTGTTATCCAACAGTATTTGATTCTTAAAGATGTGCATCAACCAAAGAGAACCTGCTCTGGGAGCTTTTTGAGACCCTTTTGTGGCTTACAGAGCAGCCAGACGGGTTGAGGAGTAGAAATAAGAGCTTCAGTAGTATGTGTTCTAATAATTGCTTTCCAAACTCCAAATGGAAAAAGACAGAATGTGAAAAATAGAATGAATTTGGGTTTCCATCTCTTTCTCATAATCACTCAGGCTGAATTCGTTCATTCAAGAGAAGGAAATACCATGTTCCCATTGTGTGCCAAGCAGTATAGCTTAGGATCCATCAGCAACCAAAATACACAAAGGTCTCTGCCATTTCAGCGTGCTGACTGTTGCACGGGAGATGACAGATAATGTGCGTGATAAATAAACTACACACTCTGTTGTAGAGTGTTAAGTGTTGCTGTAAAAGAGTTATGAGTGCTACAGAAAAACAAATGTGTGCCAGAAAGGGGAACTAGACAGTTACAATTTTAAGTTACAGGTCAGTGAACCTGTGGGTGGTGAACCTATGGCATGTGTGGTGCAGCCAGACTGTTTATATCACTGAAAGCACAAACGGTTCACTATTTCTGTTATAAGCTGTGCTCAGAGGGCAACTTTTGAACAAAGACTTTGAAGAAGGTTGGGGATTTATCCATGCAGAGGTCACGGGGATAAATGCTCTGGGTAAAGGAAATAAATGGCCAGTACACCGTCCTCAGGATGAGGGTGGGTCTGGAATGTTCTGGTGACTGCAGAGTGGTCAGTGAGGCTGAGTGGTAAGAGATGAGGTCAGAGGGGTTGGGCTGCACAGCCTGTGGGCAGAAGTGTGCTTCCTCTGGGTGACATGGGGGGACCATTTCAAAGGGAAGAACCACAAGCTCTTACCTTTAAAAGCATCCCTGGCTGCCATTTTGAGAATGACTGTTGCAGTAGGTAGAAGTAGGCTTCCCAGATGTGGGTAACTCAGACAGCTACTTTAGCAGTCATTCGGGTAAGAGGATGGCAGACTGCACTAGAGTAGTAGTGGGGGTGGGGCATGCTCAGGTCCTGGGTAAATTTTAAACGTGGAGTCAATGGAATTTCTTAAGTGAATGGAAATGAGGTATGAGAGCATGACAGGAGCCCAGAATGGTCCCAAGAGCTGTGGCTCTAATGATTGGAAAGATGGAGTGAAATGGGACCAGGTGGGGTGGGACAAGTGTGTGGGGAAGATCAAGAATAAGGCTTGGGACATGTTGGGTCTAAGATGCAGAGATACTGAGATGTAAGGAAAGAAATCTGGGCTATAGTTATAAAATTATAAGTAGCCAGCATGAAAATGCTGTTCAGAATCACAAGACTGGATGAGGTCTCCAAGATAATAGGCAAAAAAGAGATGAGGACCAAAGCCTGAGTACTGAGGAAAAGCAGACCCAGCGAAAGACCATGAGAAAGAGAATGCAGTGAGCAGAGTGTGGAAGCCTAGAAATGAGTTCTCAGGCAGAGCTTTGAGGAGGGTAGAATGATCCCCATGCCAAATGCTGCTGGAGGGCCAAGCACATTGGCAGCTGAGAATTGTTCCGGAAGCTCAGCAACGTGGAGGTCATTGTGACCTTGAGCAGCATCTGTGGAGTGGAGGAGATGAAGCAGGACCGGGGGCAGGGGAAGAAGAGGGGGACTGAGCACATCCAGTGCCGAGAACTCTGGAGAGGTTTTGCTGTCGGATCAGCAAGGAAATGAAGATGCTGGTGGGAAAGCAGCGTCATGAGATGCCAGTGACTCCTGCTTTGGCATCTGTTGCCTTGTTCATCCGGACCCCAGTCGTCGCTCTTCTCTCACTAAGCTGTTATTTCCTATTGGCCTTGGTTTTCTTTGTCTTTGTTTCCTGCAGATCATACAACCAAATTAAGAACGTTCCTTTACTAGTTAACCCAAGAATTCATTTTAGGGGAGCTCTAGCTGCTGCTTTCTGCCTCCTTAAAATTCATTGCCTTCCTCGCTTCAGCTTCCCACCTCATCCTACATGAGAATACAGATACATACATTAGGAAAATTAGGTAAAGGAAAGCAAAAGAACGATGATTATTGTAACACTGTATCATTTACTAAGAATCACTGCTACTTGAAGGCCTTCCATCAGCTAAAGACTCATCTAATTTTCACAATTCCTGTGTGAGCTGAGAGCAGTGATTGTCTACATTTCACAAACAAGGAAATTGAGGCATAGAAAACTTAAGTGATTAGTTCACTAACGGCAGCAAAACTGCCCACAGTGCAGCTGAGGTTGAATTTGGGTCGCCTGGCTCCAGGGGCTGCTCTTGAGGCAGCCAGAAGATGCTGAGAGCAAGCTGTTAGTGAGAGAGATTTCATTTTACATAGGAATTGCAAGTGAGGTGGGTTTTTGAGAAATGAAGCGGAAGCCAGGAACCTTTCTCCAACCTGACTCGCCTGTGCATCACAGCACCATGTGCTGACCACAGTGCAGAAGGCTGGGGAGGAACATTCTTCAGCGATGACTTTTCTTTTTTGGGCTGTCTTTCCTCAGGGTTCACAAATTCCTTTTGAAGTCAACAAGAATACATTAAGTACCACTTTTTGCATAAGAAAGAAAAAACTATGTGTAAATTTGCCTGTGCAAAGCCTATTTATGATACAGGGTACAGACTCATCTGGATACCAAAATGCAAAGGGTTATGTATGTGGACATAATGGTGTACTATCTCTTACCTGGATCCTTGACATCTCTACATCCCTGGAGATAAGGTGTGAACTAACTAATCCTTTGTTAACTGTTATATCTCAGAGCACTGGTGAGCGTTTACCATGGAAACCTTCATTAATAATCCCGTCCTTTTCCAGAAAGACCTGCCAGCATCCATAAAATAGCTAGAGAGAATTAAAGCCATACAAAAATAATCACTATTCTCCTCCCCTGAGGCATGCATTTAAATGTGTTGCTCTCCTCCTCTATGCTTGGCGTCTTGTGTCTGGTAACTCTGGGTCAGCAGACTTCCTCTGCCAAGGGACATCTGCTGCCACTTCAGGTTCCAGTGGAAAGGAGACCTACTACTGCTGTGCCCTTTTATCTCAGGATTGCATCCATTTGTGTTGTGTTTCTTAAAAGCTTGTGTTTCTCAGTGGCAATGGCTCTGCTGGTAAATAAAAGGCAGTGAATGTCATTATGCACCCTGGCTGTCCTCGTCATCTCTGGAGTCTTTTAAAATTCTTACCATGGTCTTAGAGCAGAGGTCACCTGTGGACATAGATCAGTGATTTCCTCTCAAGGGAATGAGGAGTATCTTTAATGCCTCACTCAACTTTTGCACTTGGCCCTATGTCCTAGTTACTTTTCTTTCATTGCTGAGACAAAATACCTGACATCAAAAATGAAGGAAGGGTTTATTTAGCTTACAGGTTTGTGAAACCAGCCCATACTCAGCTGGCTCCAAGGCAGGGTGGCATGACTGAAGGCAACTGTTCTCGTGCTGGCTGCAACAGATACCAAAAGTGACAAGAGCAAAAGGGCAAAAAGGAGGGAACACAGCTCTTTTCCTCCCTTATATGTCAGCAGGCTATGCCTCTCGATTGGGTGTAACACTCACATCATCTCCATGTCCTCCTCTTGCACAGGCTGAGGATGTTACAAAGCGGTGACGTTGGCCCCTGCTGACTCACTTAGTTAAACATCTGACCTTCTCCACTGATGCAGTGGACACTATCGTAGAGAAGTAATGGCATGTCCTTTACATTACAGGAGGCAGAGCTGCAGCATCACTTAGCTAAGCTTCTAGACTTCTCAAGTTGACCTAGCATATCAACCAAAACACCGTAGGTATGGCTTCCCACCATGGTCTGCTGGCCCATTCTCAGAGGAGGGCATTTTATTCTTTTTCCTGAACACTTGTTAGAAAATTAAGTATTTGCTCATACTGACTATGTCTTACAGTTCAGTGTGTCATTGGGTGTAACTGAATCCAACTAACATAAACTGGAGTGAGTACTGAAAATAAGAGTGAACTTAATGGTAGGCTTACTCTGCCAGTCATGTGAGAAACCCTTACAAGCATTAACTGATTTTCTCCCTGTCTCTCAGAAAGTCGCGGCTCTATTTTCTGCATTTTATAGGAGCGGAAACTGGGGCACAGACTCATGGCCCATGGCACGTGCCATGCTCTGTCCCTTCCCACAGTCAGAGGTCTTGTTTTCCACCTCTTCCGTGGAATACAGCATTGCTTAGTGACTGTCATGGTAAGCTGTCACCAGGCCCAGGCTTGGCATGAAAGAGTCCTACATTCTGTTTCCATGAGGTGCTGGTGTCCTTCCTTTTAACTTCAACCTGCTGTGAGCCAGAAACCTCACTGGACTCTTGGCTTCATCACTACCACCTAGGCTCTCTTTGTTATTAAAAACAATGAAATATGGTCACAATTACGGCTTGCAGTCGAGCTATGGGAAGAAACTCAAATTGAAGCAGTGTTGCCAGGGTCACTGGGGAGTTCTGGTCACCCAGTACAGGAGGGACGCTGTGAGGAGCAGGAGCCCTCTTGCTACACAGGCGAGACACAGTGCAGCTGTGCTCCTGCCATTGCATTTCTTCCCTCCCTACCTCCTACCTCCTTGGTCTTAGAAATTATGATGACGGAACCATTGGCTCCCTCTCTGTCTGCTGCAGCTACAGTGTTTCACTGCGCATGTGTACTCGAGCGTGCTGGTCTGGGAAGAGGACCTGGGAGAGGAAAGTGTTTGAAATGGAAATGTCTTAAAATATGTCTTTTTCCAGTTGCACACTGGATTTCCTTAGGAGTTAGAAACAAAATGGAAATTGAAAACCACAGCTATCTTCTTTTCAAACTAGAAGACCCTGAACACAGCAGCATAGGAAAGATCAAGTGAAAGGACAGCAGATCCCCTGTTCTGTGGCAGTCATCAGCCAGGAGGAAAAACAAATGTTCACTTTCTCCTCTTTTCCCCTCAGGACTGCTGGGTAACACTTTTGTATTCCTGTTTGGGGGATCTGATGGTCTTGTTAACATGTGTGAAAACATTGTGATTGGAGACTTTAAGAAAATAACTGAATACCTTTTCCTCCCAAGTTTCCATGTTTATGTTCTTACAGGGTGTGTGTCTTTCCAAGTGCCCCAGGTTAAGAACTCAGTGTGTTAGAAAAACAGAACAAATAAAAGGGAGAGCTCTCATTTCCTTCACTGGACAGAGCCGCATGTTCCCGAGCAATCATTTTGCGGCGCCCTTTTGCTATATCAGAGGCTGTGCTGACCCCAGCAGCTTCTCCCCACATTCTTCTGGAGCAGAGCTGATTCTCTGTCTACAGGGCCAGTTGTCTGCACCTACTGTGGTTGGGGTCACAAGGCTCCCTCATGGCATGAAGCTCACTCTCACCAGTGGTTAATCAGGAAACTCACTTATGAAGCCCGTTTACAGACTGACATCTGGAGAAATTCTTACCCTGGATCCATGCCAGTCTGTAGGATCTATGAACTATGTATGCCTTTTTTTTTTTTTGTAAATACAACTCTTTTTTGCTCAGTACATTCTTTTATGTAATTATCAATAGGTGGAGATGGCCTTGCTCATGCAATTTCTTAATCCACTCTACCTGTGCACCTATATTCTAGCAAGCAGTCCAGCTAGAACACATGGACACCTATTGTCATCCGGGTTGTGAGAACATCTTAAAGCCAGAGCACCCTGCTCTCTGGAACCCAGACTCCTCCTGGAGCACTGGCACCCCAGGGACTGAGTGTTCAACTTCTGTGGGGGTTTGGAACTTGCAGAGAGAACTTTGGTTCTCGCCAGACCTCTTAGAAGGTATTAGCCTCCCTTTTATGCTTGGAGGCATGGAATGGAAATATTTTCAAACACAGGGCACTTGCCTATGCATGGTGTGGGGCCTTTTACCATCTCACCGTGTGTGTATAGGGTGCAGAACCAAGCTGCTCACACTCCATGGCTCGTCATGTTGTGCACATAACAGAGACCTCCACCTGCCTGTGCTCCAGGGAAGAGCTGTCAGGAGAGTGCATGCCTCCTTCTCACACAGGGAGGAGGAGGGCTTCTAGAAGGACTTGAAAGAGACATAGTCAAGCAAATATTGCACATTGGACATGGAAGCCGAGGTCTGTGTAGAAAGGCATTTTCTCCTGCTTTGCTGAGTTTTGATAATGTGAAGTTAATGTGGGCTAAGGGTGCTGTGTCACCCTCTGCCTTCCACCCAGGGAAGAGTAGGATGAGAGGAGGTAGAAGAGGTAGACCATGTGCTCCAATGCACCCGGGCAGGAGTAGCAGGTCGGGGGGGCCAGCACTGTGGAGAATGTGGATCTTGTTGTCCAGGGATGTGTTCCTAAGGTATGTGTCTTGGTTACTTTTCTTATTGCTGGGCCAAAATACCTGAAACCCACAAGTTAAAGGAGAAAAGGTTTATTTTGGTTCACAGTTTATAGAGGTTTCAGTCCATAGTCAGCTGACACCAAGACGGCAGCATTAACAAAGGGGCTTGCCTGAGGAGAAACAGTTCATGGCAGAGGCAGAGTAGGGAGGAGCCAATAGGAATGCCTTCTTTCTGTCCTTTATAGTCTATCCAGGGTACAAAGATATTGATTGGTGCCACCTATGTCCAGCCTCTTCAGTAAATCTATTCAGCCACACCTAGAACTATGCTAATTCGATTAGAGGACTATCTTACTTTTCTTATTGCTAAGACAAAACACACAGACACCCAAAGTTGAAAGAGTTAATCTGAAGTTATTTAAACTCATAGTTTGTAGAGATTTCAGTCCTTAGTTGGCTGGTTCCATCACAGGGCAGCATGGTAGAAGGGCACTGCAGAGGAGAAGCTGTCCATGGTGTGCAAGCAGAAGGCAATAAGCAGCAAGCCTGGCTTTCCCTTTTATCCTATCCCGGCTTCCATCCTTTTGGGTGGTGCCACCCAGAACTATGCTCATTCCGACCAATGGCCTATTTAGTATCACATACCCTAGTCCTGCCAGGTTCAAAAAGCTACTCCTGCCTGAGTGCCTGAGACTTTGGGGGGACATCTAGATATAAAGCCATGACAACGTGTGTCACCAAGGTCTGTGCTTTATGAATTTACTGAGCCATCTCCTATGAATATGGATGTTTCTGGAAAGCATCTGCTTAGTGACCACCCTTGAAAAACCAATGTCACAGAAATACTTGTTTTTCAAACTATTGTATAGACACAGAACAGTCACACATAGGTGTGTGCACATGCACATACACTGGTCAAAAACATTACCAACAAGCATAGCTTTACTGATAACAGTATATTCTTCAGGAAATATTCAGTCCAGGTAGGGGACAGACTGGGCCCTTGAGCTTGAGGTGAAGTTTGGAAGGAGACAGTGGACTGAGGAGAGGAAACACTGCCATGCCTTCTCCAGAGCTCATTACATTTTGTCTGCAGTGTAGCCCTGAGGATGTCCTTGTCTGTGCGTGTCCATGGTCTTCCTAGCTGTACTTCCTGTTCTCTTTTGCATTTTTCTAACTGCTAGTATGTTGTGCATGGTTTAATATTCATTTCGTCATCCACTCCTTGAGTCACTTCTGATGTCTTATGTACAAGTGGAACACACGTACATCGGCCCATACACACATATGACATAGGGATGATTCAGCCTTTTGCTGTCATTTTTATTTTCTCGCTCTCTCTCTCTTTCTCTGGCTATCTGTCTGTCTCTCTCTGTTTCTAGTTCCATTCATTCTTCTATTTTGCCAAAAAAAAGTTTCTAAATACTCAACCAAAATCACTTCCTGAGCATGCAGAGGACATGTAGCTTTTATAGCTTACGGTTTCCTTGGTTAGAAAAAGCATACTTGAGACAACTGGAAAAATGAACCTACTAGAGGACCCTCCCTCCCATCCACAACGATTGTGTCCCAGGCCCTGGTGCACAATTGAGTGTGAATCTGAGGTGTGATGGCAAAGCTAGCCCTGATTATCTTTTCTTTGCAATTTCATGGTTAGAAGATATGTTTTTATTGTAGATTTGGCATCCTTGGTGTATGGGTTTTTTCCTTTAAGTCAAAAACTTTTATCTTTTCATTTTGAGGAAGTGCTTTCCGGCTTCCCTCTGGGGTATCCACGTTGCCAGTGTCCCTACTCTAGGGCTTTGGGTCTCTCAGTGAGTGTACTAAGTGTGACTTGATCCAGATGCTGCAGCACTGCTGCAGTTGCCTGACCTTGAGACAGCTCCCGAGTGTCTCATGGTGGGTAGCGTACACAGCGCAGATGCTCTGGACAGGGCTGGCTCACATCCAGGGCCGGGAGGGCAGGGTGCAGCAGGATGCTGCCAGATTTTATCATGCTATGCACAATAGTGCAGATTAAAGGTTATGAGTTGTTTATTTCTGGGATTTTCCATTTAATATTTTGGACTGTGGTTGATTTGGGGAGACTGAAACTGTGTATAATGAGAGTCTCTGCAGACGCTCTTGTATCTCAATGTGACAGCACTCATTGCCCACACTCAGCAGGAATCATAAAGCTTTGGAATGGATGTGAATGCTAACCTCAAACACACTTTACCCATCAAGCAAATCTTAATTAAAAGAAAAATGTACTTGTGTGTCTGTTTGAAGTTCCTGCTGTTTTTAATTCTTAGTGGAAATGCAGACCTTGAAAAACAGAAGATCTTCTGGCTGGTGAGTCTGCACAGAGCTGCAGTTGTTTGTGATTCTCCAGAAGCTTCTCCTGATTTGATTTCTCTGAAATCTGTGAAGAGGAAAGAAGAAGAGGTTTTCTCCCCACTGAGAAGTCACTGTTGCAGAAACACCAGCCGTAGCCCTGATTGGACCCTGAGAGAGGCACCAGCACCGCTGTTCTGCCGGGCAGGCATGAGCAAGAGGCCAGGTCACAGGCCAGCCTGTGAGGACTGCCTGGATGAAGAGAGTTCTCCTGGCACTGTGGCCATCCTGAGCCTCTGCCTGGATTATCCACCAAAAGTAGTTGAACTATAGTTTAGGTGCTTTGGCTCCACAGAAGTGGTGCAGAAAGTGCATCTAGTCAAGAGGATATGAAAAGGTAGCGGGTGGGAGATGTACAGTGTGCAAGCACAGTGCTGTGTCCATGGCCTCACAGAAGCTCAGGCGGTCTAATGGACTGCTTTTCACAAAGCATCCCTGATGACCTGTGGTCCCCAGCTGATCCAGCCAGGCCTGCTGTAGGACAACGCCACCATCGTAGTCTGGTCTCTGCCTGCCACCTGTCTCCAGCCCTTCTCTGGCTCTCTGTGTGCTGCCTGCTTGGTTTCTCTTTCAATGGAAGATGAGAGGAGCGCCGGGAGACCACCTTAAGATACAGAAACATGAAGACTTAGGAGAAGAAACCTCCCTGGAAAACAGTTCCACCATCAAATCATAAGAGAAAATCAGACCAATTCTGGTAGAAGGGCATCTTGCAGTCATCTGACCTCCTCTAAAGTTACCCAAGCTGCGAAAAACAAGGAACACCTGAGAAAACTGCCAGCACTGACAGGAGACAAAAGCGTGACAGCTAGGGTCATATCCTGAAAGGACATCAGGTAGGGATGAAGGAACCCTGAATAACTTGTGGACTCCTGTTAATAACAATACACTGATACGGCTCAATGCAGCTCAACTGCACTCCACTAATGAATAATGCTAGCAACAGGGAGACCGTAGAGGATAGGTGAAAGAATTCTCTTTGCTATCTGCTAGATTTTTCTGTATAACAAAAACTGTTCAAAAAATGAAGTCTACTAATGAAAAGTTTGTCATTACCCTAACAAAACACAAAAACATTTGTTGCAGCAGGGTAGACCATAATGCTTTTACTTTTATGTCTATATGTGTTTGTTTGATGGTACTAGGAGTTGAACCCAGGGCCTTTGCACTGAGCTATATCCAGCCCTTTTAATTTTTTTTTTTATCTTGAGACAGGGTCTTGCTGTATACTGTGTTACCAGGCTGGACTTGAACTTCTCTGATCCTCCTGCTTCAGCCTCCCAGATTGCTGGGATTGTAGGTTTGCACCCAATGTTTGACTCAGTAATGTCTTTAAGATATTATATTAATACTGTGAGATATTAACACTATGAGATATTCTGACAGCAATCCTTTAAGATGACTCTAGGAGCCTTGGAACCAGCATTTTCAGAGCAGCTTTCCCTTAAGCCTTGTTGGGTGAGGATTACAAACTACTGGTAACCATTGGCCAAATCCAGCCCACCAGTCATTTGGATAAATAGCTTCATTGAAACGCAGCCAGTGCTTATTCACACTTCCACATGGACCGTGACTGCTTTTGCACAGCAGGGGCGCAGCCAGGCAGTGGCCCCAGGACCAGAAGGCCTGCAGTTCCTGGAAATGTCGCTGTCTGGCCAGCTCCTGTTTTAGGTTGAGATACCAAGTAGACAGCAAGGAGGGGGACACAGGCAGAGCTGCACCCAGGTTTCACCTAGCAGGGAATCAAGTGTGAGCAGCAGGCAGCTCCAACAACAGGAGAGACCCCAGGCAGGGCCTGAGCAAGCCGAGTAGATGCCCAGGTGGCCTTGAGTTTCAGGTTTGTCCCTCGCTACCTTGCTACAGAGCTGCGTTTTGGTCCTGAGATCCATCAGTCTGTGGGAATCCTACCTTTCCAGACCCCACCCCACAATGTTACTTTGGCCTAGTGACCTTACCCCTCTTTGAGGATCCCTGACTTTGACCTGAAAATTGCCACAACCTGCTATGCTTCCACGTGCAGGCACTATTTACACTCATCTGTCCCTCTCTGAGGCTGCTAAGGTTCCTGTTCTGGAGATGAAGAAACTAAGACTGTCCTCATTGAAAGGCTTATTCAGGGGTTGTTTAGTTAGTAGAGGCTGAGCCATGGTTTGAATCCAGTTGTCAAAGCCCAATCCCAAGCCCTCCTCACCTTCAGTGTGACCTCTGGCTCACACTGGCTAATGAGAACTGACCATTGAACATACACTGAAAAAAAGATGCTTTAACAAATGATTCTGAACATCCACATATAGAATGAAGCTAGATCCCGCTCATCCTATAGAAAAATCAACTCAAAATTGATCAAAGACCTGAAACTTCAAATCTTCTAGAAGAAAACAGGGGAAACAATTGACAGTTGCAGTTGCCAGCAAAGACATCCTGAAAGGGATCCCAGAAGCACACTAAATGATCAGAGAAATCAGTAAATGGAACTGCATTGAATTAAAGGTTACTGCACAGTAAAGGAAACGACCAGCAGAGTGAAAAGGTACCTAACATAGTAGAGAAAATCTTTGCCAGCTACTCTTCTGGAAGAGAATTCATGTCTAGAATACATGAAAAATGTTCAGAATTTTAACCTTTAAGAAAATGCAAATCAGAATTACCTTGAGAGTCCATCTCATCCATCAGAGTGACAGTCATCACAAAAAAATAATAAAATAAAATAAATACTGGTGAGAATGTGGGGGAAAGGAACTGTGTAACCCTTCTACACTGGTGAGAATGTAAACTAGTATAGCTACGATGGAGATCAGTGTGGAGAGTCCTTCAAAAACTAAGCATAGAACTAACATATGACCCAAAGGGGTTACAGTAAGCTTACATAGGGATCCTGGATTCCCATGTTCATTGCAGCACATACAGAAAGACGTAATCATGTTGTTCGTAGGAAAATGAATGGAACTAGAGATCATCATGTTAGGCTAAATAAGCCAGACTTAGAAAGACAAATATTATGTATAAACTAAAGTCCTAAAACAAAAGGTGGCATGAAAGTATAGGAGAGACTGTTATTGGACAGGAAGAAGGGAATAGGGTAAAGAGGTAATGGGGACATGAATGTGCTCAAAATTTCCATATTGAAACCTAGTTCTTTCTTTCTTTCTTTCTTTCTTTCTTTCTTTCTTTCTTTCTTTCTTTCTTTCTTTCTTTCTTTCTCTTTTGAGACTATGTAGTTCAGGCTGGCCTTGAGCTCACTTTGTAGCCCCGGCTGATCTTGAACTCACAATGATCCTCCTGTCTCAGCCTCCTGAGTGCTGGGATTACAAGCATATGTCACCATACCTGGCAAGTGCATTCTAAAATTAATAGACACTAACAAAAATACATGTAAAAACTCAGCATGGCTCCCTTCCTGGTAGGGCCCTCACTGTCCACACACGAGGTGGTGCCGTCATGTTAATGGGTAATCTGGGTGCCCTGTCCAGGGACTCTGCAGGTGTGCCACTTCCTATTTTATGGTCATCAAACCCCTCTCTCCCCATTTTCCCTTGGATCTGATTTCTTTTTCAGAAGCAGTACAGAGGGCAGGTGCAGGGGAACTTTTCCTCACTCCAGGGTCCAGCCACTCCCTCCCATTGGGATGGTACAGTCTTCCCATCTCTGCTGCATCCTGCAGCCTTCCATGAGCATCCTTAACCTTCTCATGTGAAGCCATGCTTGGGTACAGGGTGTGGACTCAGTGTGTGAGAAGCATCGACTTCATCAACAAGAATAACAAGACATGCCCCATGCATTGTGGTTAACACGTGTCCAGGAACCGATGGTGGGCGGGTGAGGTCACACTGTGGATGCAGTCAGAGGCCTTGCAGGCCCCTGAGCTCCTCATACACATCTGCAGTGGCCATGGTCAGGTGACACACCCAGCTTTCTGGACCTGGTGTCCCCGGCACAGCTCATAGCTGCTGCTGCACTGTGGAGAGCTGGTATCTGTGCTGAGGGGCTGGGTCCAGGACAATCAGACTCCTAAGGAGCGCCCAAAATCTGCTAGGAGCCTGTAACCTTCCACTCACTCAAGGAGAGTATTTGTCTCTTTATCTCATGGTTTCTGATGCCGTGGTATTAAAAAGAAGTCCTGCATGTCCTTTATCACCACTCCTATTTAATATAGTACTGGAAGTACTAGCTAGAGCAATTAGGCAAGAAAGAGAAATAAAAGGGGTAAAGATAGGAAAAGAAGAAGTTAAATTATCATTGTTTGCAGATGACATGATACTCTACATAGAAGACCCCCTAAACTCCATTGAAATACTCTTAGATACAATAAATAAATTCAGTAATGTGGCTGGATACAAAATCAATACTCAGAAATCAATAGCATTCCTATACACGAACAACAAAATTACAGAGAGAGAAATAAGAGAAACTGGACTATTCACATTAGCAAGCAAAAAAATGAACTATTTAGGAATTACTCTTACGAAAGAAGTGAAAGACTTATACAGTGAAAATTATAATACACTGAAAAAGGAAATTGAAGATGATCTCAGAAAATGGAAAGACATCCCTTGCTCATGGATAGGAAGAACAAACATTGTGAAAATGGCCATTCTCCCAAAACTGTTATACAGATTCAATGCAATCCCAATAGAAATTCCATCAACATACCTTATAGATCTAGAGAAATCACTCCTAAATTTCATCTGGAACCAGAAGAGACCTAGAATCGCAAAGGCAATTCTAAGCAGCAAAGACAAAGCAGGAGGCATCACAATCCCTGACTTGAAGTTATACTACAAAGCAACAGTAGTAAAATCAACATGGTATTGGAATCAAAACAGAGCCGAAGATCAGTGGAATAGATTAGAAGATACAACCACAACTACGAATACACTCAACCACCTTATCTTTGATAAAGGAGCCAAGCAGGTTCACTGGAAGAACGACAGTCTCTTTAATAAATGGTGCTGGAAAAACTGGCTCTCCATTTGTCGAAAACTAAAGCTAGACCCATGTCTATCACCATGTACTAAATTAAAATCTAAATGGGTCAAAGATCTGAATATTAAAACAGAAACACTAAATCTATTGGAAGACAAATTAGGTAGGAACCTTGGAGACATAGGAGTAGGTAAAGAATTCATGAACAGGACTCAAACCGCACGGGAAATACTTCCCAGAATCAATAACTGGGACCACTTCTTATTAAAAAGTTTCTGCATGTCAAAAGAAATCTCCAGCATAGTGAAAAGAAAACCCACAAACTGGGAAAAGATTTTAGTGAGCTCTCTCTCAGACAAGGGGCTCTTGTCTAAAACATATAAAGAATTAAAGAAACTCAGACCTCCAAAATTCAAAGATCCAATCCAAAAATGGGCATCTGAGATGAATACGCAATTCTCAGATGAAATGCAAATGGCAAATAAATACATGAAAAAATGCTCATCATCATTGGTCATTAGAGAAATGCAAATTAAAACCACACTGAGATACCATCTCACTCCTGAAAGAATGGCCAGGATCAAGAAAACCGACAACAAATGCTGGAGAGGCTGTGGGGAAAAAGGAACTCTCCTGCACTGCTGGTGGGAGTGTAGACTGGTACAGCCTTTGTGGAGATCTGTCTGGAGATTTCTCAAAAAGTTGGGACTGGAAATCCCATTTATTCCAGTTATTCCACTTCTAGGCATATTCCCAGAAGAACTGAAAGCATCATACCACAGTGATATATGTGCACCTATGTTTATAGCAGCACAATTTGTAATCGCCAGATCTTGGAAACAACCCAAGTGCCCATCAACTGAGGAATGGATAAAAAAGTTGTGGTATTTCTATACAATGGAGTATTATTCAGCTATAAAGAAGGATCACATTGAGATATTTATCAATAAATGGGCGCAGCTTGAGACCATACTCATAAGTGAAATAAATCAATCTCGCATGTGTGAATACCGAATAGTTTCCCTAATGTAAGTAATGAATCAAATATATAAAAATATGTGGTAATCATGATTCCCCATTAGGTGGCCTTGGAGCCTTATAAAGTTTTCACTCATTAATTAGAAAGGCTTTATTCTGGGCTTCTTGATTTGAAAATATTTGAAGCTAGAGTATATGAAGTTTTATCCAAATATTTCAAGGAAAAAGACACTATGGTAACTACTATTAAGTCAGGTTATATGGTGGTGAAGTACTAGGTTGTTGAAACAGTCATGCTGGGACCTCTATTGTTATATTGTTATGTCCTGTTTTATCTCAATCTCCCCCTTATTGTTTTAAAAAAATTATTTAGTCATTTCTTATGTTTGTCTTAATTAAAGAAAAAATTCAAAAAATTAGGATATATAAATAGTAACTCTTTTTGATTTCCTATTAACTTGTTTTGAAGTCCTGTAGTACTCCCACAATCTTGTTTTGACTGATTAAACTCTGTTCCATTCTATATGGTAGTATCAAGTTTGAAGACATAGGCAACTACTTTGAAGACAATAAGATTCACTAAGATACCCATTCTGGTTTGACTATTGTCTTCTTTGGAAGTCCTGTAATGTTTACAATGCCTAAGTTTTATTGGTCTTGTTCTCTACTGTTTTGTCCAACTTTATAATATCTAATGAGATAGACAATTCTTTTTAAGGAAACAAGAGACAACGTTGATAACCATTGTTGATAAACTTGTACTCTGTTCTACACCATGTGCTATGTCTATCCTTGGTATTGACTGACAGCTTTGTTTTGCCATATTTGACTGTATTCTTCCCCCCTCCCCAAAAAAGTAATAAGCACTAAGGAGTAATGAAATCTAAAGTGTGTGAATTTTGTTGTAAAAAAGAGAGGGAAAAAAAAAAAAGAAAAAGATCTCTAACGGATATAACAGCAAGTGTGTTTAGGGGTGTTAAATAGCTGACTGTATCAATGTTTTTGGATCATTGAACACAGCTGTTTGCAGTCTACCTGTTTGAATGTCCACCTTGTATTCTTTGATACTGTGATTTGAGGAACTATTTTCAAGATGATAATATGTAATATACTAACAGGTGATTTCTTACTGTTTTGGTTTTTTTTGGTTGTTTGTTTTGTTTTTTTGTTTTGTTTTGTTTTGTTTTGTAGTTCTGTATTACGTGTACCCTTACACCGCTTTGGTTTGTTTTGTGTTTTTCTCTTTTTCCTCTTAAATAAAAAAAAAAAAAAAAAAAAAGAAGTCCTGCCCAGGGTCTGTTATATCACTGACACTATGTATGCTGTCATTCTGACATGTCTTAAGTCTTTGTGCATTTTTTTGTGGTTGGGATTGATTGATAGATTGATTGACTGATTTGAGACAAGGTCTCATTATATAGTCCAGGATGGCTTTAAACTCACTGTGTAGTCCAGTTTGGCCTCAAACTCACAGCAACCCTCCTGCCTCAGCTTTCCCAAGTGTTGGTGTTACAGGCATGCGCCTCTATACCCAGCCAGTTCTGGCATATCTGACTTTAAAAAAAAAAAGATAAATTTAAAACAACACTGTTGCTGCTGTTAGCAGGTCTTCTGAGAGTTTTGGGGTCGTCACATCTTCCATGGTGTTTGAAAAGACAGACATAGTGGTTACTTCTGGTCTCTCCTGGACTCTGTTGTCACATCGTTCCTAAGCCGCAGCACTATGAAGGGCCACATCTTCTCCCACGTTGCTTGAAACACTGCATTTCTTACAGCAGGTGGCTGTACTCCGATCCCAGAGTCAGACCTGGAGGAGAGATCGGCAGAACAAGACTCCACAGAACCATTTACCAACCACAGACTCCTCATGGCAGAGCCCCCTACGCCTGGTAAGAGAATGGCTGCTTTCATGGGGCTCCGTCAGGTGCGTGTACCAGAGAGTACTTTGCAAACTTCTGCTCGCCAGCTTCTTCACCCTGCTTGGCATTAGCACAGTTGACTGGTGATGTGTCTTCCTGTCATCATTCAGACTCCTCTCTCTCTCTTTTCCAGAAGATTCTGCCTTCCAAGGGCTTTTGGAATAGTAGATAGAGCCATCTGGTGGAGAGGAAGCTGCCTTCCCCAGGCTGAGCCTCGTGGACCCCGTGTGGCAGGTGTGGGTTGACGGTGCTATGCAGGGCTCACCATGGGATGACGCTCTGTGAAGATGGGGACCCGACCTCCGCTCTGCTGAGGACCTGGAGCACCACGGCTGAGGTCAGCTGAGAGCCTAGAGTTGTCTCTGCTCTTGGTCATCTGTGTGCATAGAGTCACGATAGCAAGCGGACATAGTTAGGGGCAGATTGTAATACAAAGACCTAGATCCAAAATAATTTGACATTTTATTTTTTCACAGGATTCTTATACAGTAAATGTACCAATTTTATTAAAGCATCTGACTCTCAATCTTGCAGTGGACCTATAATCTGAGGTTCTATAGGCGTTTTCTCTACTTCGTTGTTTGAAAGGAATTGAAAAGTTTGCTACACTGTGGTTAGAGTGAATGTTGAACTCAAGTGTGAACCAGGCTGACCTCAAAGGTGTATGGATTACAGGCATGTGCCACCACGCCCATTTTAAATAAAATAACTGCAATGGAGCTTTCATCTGCTTTGCTGTATTAGACTAAAAAATGAAAACTGATGTTTTCTAATATTAGATAAAAATTTAAAATATTTGTCTCCTCTTTTATTATGTAATGGGTATACCTTTTAAAAATTCAGATTATAAAAAAACTCATACCTTATTACAGTTAAAATTTAAGATTTTATATGTAAGAAATAAAACTGATTTTTTTTCTATTTCAAAGAAGAATTACACTTGTAAGACTGGTTTATTTAAGCAGACGTATGCCTATAAAGCATCCAGACAACCTGTCAGTACAAGGCAGGAGAGGTTCATGGTTTTTCTATAGTAGAAGTGTGGAAATGCTGTGCAGGTTCACTTCTATAGCACTCCAAGCATCTCTTTTTAGGAGATGCAGCAGAAGATGTGATGTTCCTCACTGTCAAGTGGAGGAGTGGCCAGCTGCTGGCCAGCAGGGAATCTCCTCAGCCCATGGGGACCAGCCAAGAGATGTGGAAGCCCCACGTACTCCCTGTCCTCCTAGCAGCATGCCAGGAACAGCAGCTGCAGCCATCACCCATCAAGACACCTTTGCCCCACACCCTCCTTTGTGATGCTGAGTGTGCCCTGGATGGGAGGGGAATTCTTAACTCATTCCTCCAGCAGAACAGCTCACAATAACTTAACCATCTTCAGAGTTTACCCAAGCTACACACCCCATGAGCCCACACTACCTGTCTCCCACCTCAGCTGCCCTTGGCCTGAACCCGAGTCCACAGCCACTCTGCTGCCCAACCAATGGGACAAGAGGAGAGACAGTCGTCTTCACCAGTTACACTTAAAATATTTCAAAATGTAAAACATATGACCATGTGCCTGGGCAAAGAAGGTGCCCTTAAGTTTACGTTCGTTAGTATCACAATAAATGTACTTTATATGATAGAGTAGTAACTACATAGTAAATAATTTGCTTTTTAAATTTTCTCCAAATGTGTGAGATGGGAGTGAGTATGTGTGGGAGAGGGTGAAGGGGATGGAAAGGGCAGTTTTATTAGGAAGAGTTCAAACTTTCTTTAAGTCTGCTCTAGGTCTCTATCAAGTAAGCCACCGTGGGCTCTGAGCTCAAGTATAAGTACGTGTACAGTGTTCACTGTTGGCAGTTATCTCCTTACGAATGCAAGTAAACCCTTAAGGATTTTGGAGCAACAGTTCTTCCATTCAGTGTCCTGGATTCAGTGGACAGATGTTTTACCTTCCAGGAGGGTCCTGCTAACCCTTATCAGCCATCACATGAGCTGTCCAAAAGGAACTTAGCTCCCTTTGCTGTATACTGGCTAATGGTCTATTTTAAGAAAGCATGGAGCATATTATTCAAAAGCTCACAGCCTGCTCTAGGTTCATCAGCATGATGAAAGTGCAAAGCCTCCAAGGGGTAAATTTGACCTTTGGATCATGTTCCACCTGGTGGAACAGGTGTAGAGAGAGAAACTCTCATCACCTGTTAACCTCCATTTACTGCCCATTGGGTGCACTCAGTGGCTCAGTCAACGCCAGCATCTCTGCCCCTCATGGATCAGGGCTCAAACTGCCCCAGTCCCCCAGGGCCCTGGCATTCCTGAGCGCACTTCAGTCTTCTTCGAGGTCCATTGCCCAGCAGCCAGACCCCAGTGAAGACCCCAGCAGATGTCACCAGTTTCAGCATCTGGCTCAGAGTCGGTCCTGGTGGCCCAGGTGGCTCTGCCCCAGGTCCTGTGACTGCTCATCATGTACTCCCTGTCCTTTGTCATACTTCCTCCTGCCATACTGCTTCCTGTCACACTTTCTCCTATCACACTCCTTCCTGTCACACTTCCTCCTGTCACACGTCTTGACCCATAGTCCCTGCCTCTTCTCTCACTCACTGACAGTTCCTCTGGTCATTTGCTTTGTCTTTCTCCTCCGTGCCCAATCACTGTGCTGGGCGATGGATGCATAGGAAGTCCCAAGGAAAATGTCCCTGCCCTTGTCCTGTGCCCAAGTGGGGGACAGTGCCTTGACAGCTGCACCCACCAGTGCCCTGGGGCTTCTGTGAAATGCAGGGCTTGGGTCCTGTTGGGGATGATTCTCAGAGGAAGCAGCTGTGGCCCCTGAGCCATGGAGGAAACTGCAGAGTCCAAAAGAGATGAGACATGGGTTAGAAAGGGACAAGGCTGAGTGGCCATCCTCAGACCAGGATGCCATGGAGAGGCCATCATCCAGGGAGCACCATGATGTCCATCAGTGTGGGGCATCTCCTCTCCTGTGACCTCTTCTTCAGATCTGTCCTTTAGACTTGGCGAGTGTCCCCACTGATGAGCCTGTGGTGGCCTTCCTGAGGTGTCCTGGTCATGGACTGGGACCCTTGGATGTGACACTAGGAAGGTCTTTGGCCTGGTGCGGGGAGGGCAGGCTGACCCTTTATACAGTTTGGTGGCACCCAGCCAAGTGGTCCAGGGCAAGATGCTGACCAAACAGTGAGGACAGTGCATGCCCAGGCGGCCACGGCCATGTGGTGGTCCTTGAGTGCTCCGATGCAAAGGCTCAGAGAGCATTGTTCTCATGCAAGTCCTCCCTCCCCTGCCCAGGGTATCGTTCCCCCAACAAGGCAAAGGGCCAGTGTGAATACTGACTTTGATGCAGTGCAATTCATACAGTTTGCTTTTGTTTAGGAAAATGTTTTAAGAACTTTTTAAATAATATCACTTGATGGTCTTGTCTTCTGAGAAACTCCCAAGTGTGATGTGATGGGCCGGAACACATTTGGGGCTGTTTCTCATGGGGAATCCCCTGAATGGCGACAGTTCTGTGGATGGTTTCCCGTGAGTGGTGGGAGCAATGGCTCCGCACTGGGAAGTCACCACTTCCAGGTCTGCTGCAACCCCGGGGTGGGAGACCGAGGAGCTCTCTACTGGGCCAGTGCAGGGCGTGTTTATCACGGGCTCTTCCTGGGCCAACTGAGCCCTCATGACCCTGGCTGGGAACTGCTTTCTCGGGAGGAACAGCTGGGTCCTTGGGCAGTCCTTTCTATGCATTTTCACAAGATCTGAGGGAAATTATTGCTTTTCTTCCTATAAAAATTGGGTTCATATAATTAATTTCCTAGGGAAATGTAGTTTTTTTAAAAAAATAAAAAATAAAAAATGATAGAGTTTTTTTTTTAAAAGGAAATTAATACTAGTTAGTATATTACTTATTGTTATCTTGAAAGCAGTTGTTCAGGTTACAAGATTTAAGCATAAAGATGATCAAACAATGAAAACATAGACTGTTCTTTTTGATAAACTAACAAAGTAGTAGTATAGTTATCTATCTTTTATATATTTACATAGACATGTGTGTATATATAATTATAATCTTTTCCTTTCCTCCTTTTCCCCATCCCAGTTTTTTTTTTTTTTTTCCTTTTGAGCACTTTCTCTTTCATTTCACAATATCTATTGTACATTTTGGATCTTATTTACTTTCAGTTTTTTTTAATTTACACTAGAAAGACATCACATTTACACATGTGAGTTTGATTTATTTCACTTATGAGTATGGTCTCTAGTTGGATCCATTTATCTACAGAAGCCTAAAGTTTATTCTTCTTTATAGCTGAGTAATACTCTGTTGTATAAAAATACCACGTCTTTTTTATCCATTCTGCAGTTGATGGGCATTTAAGTTGTTTCCAAGATTTAGCTATTATAATTTGTGCTGCTATAAACATGAGTGCACATATATCATTATGGTACTGTGTTTTTAATTCTGGGAAAATACCCAGAAGGGGAATATCTGGATTGAATGGGATTTCTGATCCTAGTTTTATGAGGGATATCTGCATTGATTTCCACAGTGGTTGCACCAATCTACACTCTCACCAACAGTGGAGAAGGGTTCCTTTTCCCCCACAGCCCTGCCAACATTTGTTATTGGTAGATTTCTTGATAACAGCTGTTCTTTCTGGAGTGAGATAGAATCTCAGTGCTGTTTTAATTTGCATTTTTTGAATGACCAGTGATGTTGAACATTTCTTCATATATTTATTTGCCATTTGTATTTGTCTGAGAAGTGTGTGCTTATCTCAAATGCCGCATTTTTGGATTGGGTCTATGAATTTGGGAGTCCTGATGTTTTTCAATTTTTTATATGTTCTAGATATAAGTGTTTTGTCTGAAAAACAGTTGATTAAGTATTTTTCCCACTCTGTTGGTTTTTTTTTTTTTTTTTTTTTTTTGGCACTCTGTTGGTGATTTCTTTTGATGTGCAAAGACTTTTTAATAAGATGAGATTCCTGTTGATTCTTTGAAGTACTTCCCTTGCAATTGGCATTTGGTCCATGAACACTTTGCCTACCCCTATGTCTTGAAGATTTCTACCTACCTGGTTTTCTAGTAGATTTAGTGTTTCTGTTTTAATGTTTATAGCTTTGATCCATTTTGACTTTAGTTTAGTGCACGGTGGTAGACACGGGTCTAGTTTTAGTCCTCAGCATATGGAAAGCCAATTCTCCCAGCATCCTTTATTAAAGGGGCTATATTTCTTCCAGTGAACATGTTTGGCCCCTTTGTCAAAGATACAGTGGCTAAGTGTTTTTGTAGTTGTGTCTGCATCTTCTAATCTGTTCCATTAATCCTCTGGTCCTCTGGTCTGTTTTTTTTTTGTTTGTCTTTTTTTTTTTTTTTTTTTTTTTTTTTTGCCAGTACCATGCTGATTTTTATCACAGTAGCTTTGTAGAGAATGTGATGCCTCCTGCTTTGACTTTGTTGTCCAGGATTGCCTTGGTTGTTGTAGGTTTCTTCTGTTTCCAAATGAATTTTAGGAGTGTTTTCTCTAGATCTGTGAGGTATATTAATGGTATTTTGATTTTTATTGCATTAAATCTATTTAACAGTTTTAAGAGTGTTAAATAGGCCATTTTCACAATGTTGATTATTCCTATCCAGCAGCAAGAGATAGCTTTCCATTTTCTGATATCTTCAATCTCTTTTTTGGAGTCAATATATGGGTCTTTTACATCTTTTGTTAGATTCCTAAGTATTTCTTTTTTTTTTTTTTTTTGGATGCTTTTGTAAAAATTGTGGTTTCTCTAATTTCTCTCTCAGTGAGTTTGTTGTTTGTGTATAAAAATGCTGTTGATTTTTTGAGTGTTGATCTTGTATTCAGCTATGCTACTGAATTCACTTATTAACTCTAGTAGACTTTTGGTGTAGTTTTGGGGGTCTTCTATGTAGAATATCATGTCATCTGCAAATAATGATAATTTAACTTCTTCCTTTACTACCTTTATTCTTTTTATTTCTCTTTCTTATCTATTTCCTGAGACTAACATTTTCAGGACTATATTAAATAAAAGTGGTGATAGTGGACATCCTTGTTATTTCTCATTTTAGAGTAAAAAGTTTCAGTTTTTGTCTGTTTCATATGATGTTGATGTTTGTCATAGATGGCTTTCATCAGATTGAGATAGATAATATTTTGATTTTCTGTAGGATTTTTATCATGAATAAGTGTTAGACTTCATCAAAAGCTTTTTCTGCATCTATCAAAAATCACATCATGTGATTTTTGTCTTTGGCTTTGTTGATGTGATATAGTACATTTATTGATTTGCATATGTTGAACCATCCCTGCATTTTTGGGATGAATCCCACTTGGTCATGGTGTGTAATTTTCTTGATGATTTGCTGCATTCTGTTTGTTTATTGAGAATTTTTTAAATCTATGTTCATTAGAGAGATTGTCATGTAGTTCTCCTTTTTGGTTGGGTCTTTCTCTGGTTTATGTGTCAGAGTAATACTTGTCTCCAACAATGAGTTAGGAAGAATCCCTTCCCTTTCAATTTCATTAAAGAGTTTTAGGAGCATTATCATTAAATCTTCTCTAAATTTCTTGTAGAATTCAGCTGTGAATCCATCTGGACCTGGGTTTTCTTTGTTTGTAAATTTTTAATTATGTTTTCGATTTCACTAATGATAGGAAATGTGGTTTTGAGGTGAACAAAAGGGGCATTTCTTTCTGCAAACCATTTGGTCTCTGTGTGAGATGGACTTTGTCTCTTGAGGATTAAACTGCCCTCCCCACCTCCTGAACTGTGACAATGGCTCTTCACCTGTTATCACAACCCCTCTCCTCATGGTGGCATCGGGGCCAGGAAGCCATCTGTGGCTTTGGGAGAGGACATAGCGCAAACAGCCTTCATCCCTGGTTCTCATGATCACCTGCATGTAGGACCTATGGGCTCCTCGCTCGTCCAGGGAAACTGCCCAGCCCAGAAGTGGCCGAGAGGCTCAGGTATGAGGTGACACATCCAGGGCTCAGGAAGGAGGAGGTGACATTGCAGCCTGAACATGTCTGTCCTGATGTGCGAAGTGGGGAAGGGGAAGCATAGCCCCGGTCGCTCTGAAGGACAGCAGGTGTCACCCACTGGACACCCTGCTTTCCTTTTCCTGTCTGCCCCATGGAGAGGACAAAGCGAGGGTGCTGTGAGGATGGGCTGAAGCATGAGGGTGGACTCTGCACACTGCCATCTCCTGGTGGGAATCACAGATGGGTGTTTCTGGCTGGGCCTGGGGTCCCCTGAAAGGCTTCTGGCCTGCGCCCTCCTCAGGCCTCCCGCTGCCCTGCTGTGCCCTTCTGCCCAGCCCCATGCTAGGTCACTGTGTCAAGCAGTACCACCTGGTATAGCTTGTATGAACCAGCTTGGAAGAACAACTATAGGACACAGCCGGAACCAGGCATGGAGGAGCACACCTGTCAGCCCAGCACTCTGCAAGGCTGAGGCAGGCAGGAGGAGTGCAAATTTAAGCCCACCTGAACAATTTATTGCCTTAATGAGACCCTGTCTCAAAATTTAAAAAGGTAAAAATAGGCTGGGATGTAGCTCAGTGCAAAGGCCCTGGGTTCAAGTTGAACTATCCTATCACCCCACCAAAAAAAAAAAAAAAAAAGGAAAGGAAGAAGAAAAAACTCCACTCAAGAGACCCAGAACTGGTTGTGTATGAGTGCATGGTGCATGTTCTCCCAGGACAGGGTGTTCTTAAAGTCAGAGCAGGGCCAGGTCAGAAGTGAAACAGTCAGGCAAAGGTAGGGTGTCTCCACTGCTGGGCAGAATAAAGACATCAGCAGCTGGTTTTGGCCCCAAGTTCAGTGCTGACTGAGGGGTCCAGATGGACAGTGAGCTCCTCACCATTCCTGCTGGTACTGGACACAGGCCTGATGGGTGCCAGCTGCTGTCCCCACAGAGGGGCCGGGGGTAGAGGCACCTGGAGAAGGAGCCTTGCCTGTGGGTTCAGCTCCCCCAGCAGGGCATCTTCCCACTAGAGGTGACCCCAAAGCACAGCACCCCCTTCCCAGTCCCATCCCTGCTCAGAAGGAGAAGCTGCATCCCAGCTGTGGGTTCTCTTCCACAAGCTCAGCTGAGCAGGAGTCAAAATCATTAAAAAAAGAAACCACACCTGTGCAAGACTTTGCTCGGTGCTGTTCTCTGTGCAGCACAACAGCCACATAGCATGGCCCTCGTGTCAGGGATTAGAAACCATCTGGGGTTGGTTAGAGCACCCAGAAGGGGCGCAGGCTCTGAGCAGGTGCAGTGCCACTTCGGACAGGGACCATGAGGAAGTGAGCTGAACATTAAATTCCTAGTCAGACTGGGTCCCCGACTGACTCAGTCTACAGAGCTCCAAGTGCCAGCTGCAGGCAGCTATGAGAAAGACATTTTCTGATGCAAAGAGCAAGGACAACTATTGCTAGGAAAAAGGAAAAGAAACAGGTACCAGCTCCCAGGACAGGTGTATTTCAGAACAAACCTGAGAGGGACTGCTCTGGCACTAGAGACCAAACTGACTACTTTCATTGGCTATAGGGCTTTTACTAGGGTCATTAGTGAAAAGGAGTTGTGGTTACAAATTAGAGACCATGCTTGGACTGCACAGGTAGTTGCTGTTACTTTCAAGTACAAGGCTGAGTAATGATGGGAGATTTGAGTTGCAACTATGGTTACTGGGCCTTATCAGCCTATAGTTACACATTTATACCAGGCACACAAGCACAGCAAGGTGTGCGGCAGACTCCTGGGGGTGACATGAAACCCATCATCTATTCCTTCTCTCTCACGTGGTGGTGATGATTGAGCCAGGAGACTGGATGAGGTTTGCAGCTGGGTTGCGGTCGGCCTCCATAAGTCGTTTCTTTCATTGTCTGAGTGCCCTGGGGCATCCACAGTAGTTTATTTCCAAAGTATATAAAGAAGCAGGGTCCAGGGTATAATCTCAGAGCTATACGAATAGAGGGGTTCCAGCCAAGACAGCAGCTGTCCTCGATTACTTGTCCATGTATTCCTGGGGCCAGGGAAAAGCCCACATGGGTGTCACTAAATTGAGTTTTAAAGTGACCTCCTGTTCAGAAGAAATCTTGTAGTTGTTTTTTTCCCCAAAAGTCTGGTCTTCTATCAGACAAGTTAGCAGCATTCTTGTTAATGAATCGTTTTGCTCCCGGCTAGAGAAGGAAGCTGAATTATCCCAGAGGGCTTTTGAGGAATGTAGATTACCTTGCAGGGAGCATTCTGTGAATGCCGTCAGGATATAAGGCCCAGGCAGAGACCTGGGGAAAGAGCAAGCTCTTATGAGGGCTGTGGGTTTCTTATTTTAGATGTACGCTGACTTGAGCAGATTGCATTGGTGACTGGTTCCTTTTGAGGGCTCTCGTAGGGCACAGGACTAGTGGCCTGCTTCTACTCAGGAAGGCAAATTTTTCTCTCCACGGCATATAACAGATGGCCAGAACAGCTTCTGCCAGGGCAATCTCTGAGAAAATGGGGGCCTCCCCTTTTATCTCATCCTCTCCCTTATTCATTAAAAAATTATTTAATTTTTTAAATTCCTTTTTTAAACTAAGGGGAAAAAATCAAAAATCTAGCAGGATATATTATAGTAACTTTTTTGATTGATTTCCTATCAACTTGAAGTCCTGTAATACCCCTGTTATCTTGTTTTGACTGATTAGACTCTATTTTGCTCTGTATAAAAGTATCAAGTATCAGAGTATAGGCAACTACTTTAAAGGCAATAAGATTCACTATGATGCCCATTCTGGTTTGACTATTATCCTCTTTTGAGGTACTGTAAGATTTACAAAGTTTAGGTTTTATTGGTCTTGTTCTCTACTGTTATGTTTAACTTTATAATACCTAAAGAGATAGACAATTCTTAAGGATACAAGAGGCATTATGGTAACCATTGTTGATAACCTTGTACTCTGTTTTTACATCATGCGCTATGTCTATCCTTGGTTTTGACTGACAGCTTTGTTTTATCACACTTGATTTTATTCTCTTACAAAAAAAAAAGCAGTAAGATCTAAGGGAGCAATAAAGCCCAAAATGTGTAAATTTTGTTGTAATAAAGAGAGGGAAAGAAAAGTGCCCTGAAGGATACAACAGCAAGGGTGTTTAGGTGTGTTACATAGAACACCATATTAATATTTTGGATTGGATTACTGAACACAACTGTTTGCAGTCTCACTGAATGTTCGCTTTGTGTGCTTTGATCCTGTGACCTGAAACACCGTTTCTAAGATGATAGCAAGTCATCTATTAACTGGTGATAGCATACTGTTTTTGGTTTTTTTGCTTTTCTGTAGTTCTGAATTACTTGTACCCTTACACTGTTTTGTTTTGTTCTGCTTTTTTTTTTCTCTTTTTCCTTTTAAATAAAATATTAAAAAAAAAAGAAAAGAAAATGGGGGCCTCAGAGAACGTCAGACTCTGTCCACACCAGGTCTTACCAGGGACACTAGGATGCCTTACTCGGCTTCTGTCATCTTCGGTGCTATACTTGGCTTTGTTCCTTTCTATACAGCATGACCTTGGACAAATTAGTCAGCTTTCTTTTCAAATCTCTACTTCTACATAGTGGGGATGGTAAACTACCTTGGTGGGATTGCTGTGAGAATTTGATGAGGGTGCTCCTAGAAAGTGCTTGGGAAGTTTCCTGGCCTCTTCTTCCTCCTCCTGCTCCTCCTCTTCCTCCTCCTCCTCCTGTTCCTCCTCCCTATTATGGACCTCACAAGGGACACCTATGAGGCTAAAATGCTGCTTTTCCTACTGCCTTTGCTGACCCTGCCCATTTGCTGAACTCAGGCTATTTAAATTATGGCAAAGTCTCCCCCCACCCTCTGCCGGATTTCATGGATCCTGTGGAGATGTCTGAGCAATTGTTTCTCAGTGCACACAGCTAAGGCCATCTTTTGCTAGGCTCCTGGAAACATCTCTTGGAGCCCCTGGCCAAGCCAGAATATTCCCATGCATGGGTTTCCAAGGTGATCTCAGGTCAGTGAAAAATTTCCCATGGCACAGTTTTCTGTGATTTTGGGGGCA
This sequence comes from Cavia porcellus, assembly GCF_034190915.1. Taxonomy (NCBI): domain Eukaryota; kingdom Metazoa; phylum Chordata; class Mammalia; order Rodentia; family Caviidae; genus Cavia; species Cavia porcellus. The sequence goes on from NW_026947506.1 coordinate 20,994,699, forward strand.
GAGGCTTGAGAACAGCACATTTGGTCAAAGTGATGGGTATGAGATTCTGTCTGTGGAAGATTTAGTGCTCAGATATGGAAAAGGCCACTTAATTAGTCCTCAGGGCTGGGGGTTCATATCTTACTGTGCATATGAAAGTGCTTTGAACGGCACCACCAAGAGTTTATTTAGTCGCTCTGTTTTACTGTGGCGAAATGCCAAACTGGCTCTGCAGAATCCTCACCATGTGGTGCCTCAGAGTCTAAGTCCTAAATTGGAAGGCAAGGCTGCGCCCTGTCCTTCGCTTAGAGAGGAAGAGGGAAACCTTGGGAGAAGCAGCCTTTTATTTCACACAAATAAATTCTTAATGGTCACTGTTTATGATTGTTTTTACATACGGTTTTTATGACTTTTTTCTTTTACATCTGTATGTTTCCTAGATGATGTGTCCCCAAGTTCAGTGCCTGCCCTGTGCTCCCTTGGAGCCAGCTGCTTTGATAGGCTGCATTTGACGTGCTGTCTTTTATTGTGCAGAGCTCTTTGATCTCTGCAGAGGGAAGGCGCCACATAAATGCATACAACCATCCCAAAGAATGGCTTTATGGGTGAGGCCCAGCTCTGTGCCGGCCGCTGTCTGGTGGCAGAGCGTGCAGGCTGTGGGATGCTGGTGCCAGGGTGTCTGTTCACATAGGTGGCTGCTCCAAGACATGCATTTCTCAAGGATGCTTTTTGTTGAAGGAAACATATGTAGAGAAAAAAAGTGCACCAATCACAAGCATTCACCTTGGTGCTTCTTAATCCCCAGACACAGCAGCACCTGGCACTTGAGCAGGAACTGGTATCTCTCAGTGGGGCCCACACCCTTCCTTCCCCTGCACCCCATCAGCTCCCCTGTATCACGATTATCGCACCACAGATGACTTGCCCTTGATCTTGAACTTGGATGGGTTCAGTCCCATCATGCAACCTCTGCAGAGCTGGTCTCTTGTTCTCCGACGTGTGTTAGTGGGCCTAGCGATTCTTCAGCTCTGTTCACCATACAGGATTTTATTTTACAAACGCACTGCAATTGCCCATTATAACACTGGAAGAGACTCGAATCATTCCTAGGGTGTGGCTCTCACACCAATGCTGGCGCTCAGTCCAAGGCGTGTCTCATGGCGAAGGTCAGCATATTCTGGTGTTGGAATCTCCTGGTCATGGGGTACAGACACACACACATAGGGTGGTAGTTGGTGCCCAGTGGTTCTCCAATGTGTTGTCAATTTCCACTGCCACCAGCGATGTGTAGATTGTGGGTTGCTGTGTTACTCAGGGGCATCAGATTGCACATTCTCCATTCCCACTTTGGTGTGTGGTGCTTACTGAGAACTGGTGTGTACAGGAAGCATCTTACACAGTTATAAAAGGAACTCACACACAAAAAGGAACTCACTGCCAGGAAGATGCTGTCCTCTCCAGCAGAAGGAGGAAGACTCTTAAGAACTGTCAACAGACAAGGCATGGTTTAAATCTACACAGAACACTTTATCATACAACACTTATTTGCTGTATTTTTCTTGATAACTGTCTTATAACTTGCCTTCTACACTCAGGAGCCCCAAACTTTTGTGTGTGTGAAGGGGGGGGGGGGTGGGTAACTAGGAACTGAGCTCAAGGCCTTTGCTTTGAGCTACATTCCCCAGAGCATTTTTTTTTTTTTATCTATTTATTGAGACAAGATCTCACTAAGTCGCTCAGGAAGGGCTCACTACTTGCAATCCTCCTGGCTCAGCCTCCAAGAGTTCTGTGATTGTAGGTGTGTGTCATCATGCCTGGTCCCTAAATCTCTTTCCTTCATTTCAGCCTAAGCTGGTAGATACAAACCCAAATTCTACCACCCCTTTGGCTGACCTGTCAGTGGGCAAGTTCCATGCACAGCCTGCCAAAGTTGTGTTTTCCCCTTATCAATCTACCTTTGGCCACTCTCATAGCCAGCCCCATCTAAGAACTCTCGATAGGGAGAGGAATTTCTTTTTCCTCCTTGCATTACTAGCATTGGCATTGCAGTCTTTTACCTTGGAGTCATTCTGTTGTGTGTACAGAGGAGAGAAGTATTGTCCTTCCCTGACCCACTGCAAGGTTCACGGCTGAGAACCCTGCAACAAAGGACAGATTAACATGAGGAAAGCAGGACAAATGCGTTTCGTGTGAGTTTTATGTGACAGTAAAGAAACAGAAAGCTGTGTCTTTTTCATGGGCATCTTGCAGAAGCATGACCAGAGGACAAAAGGCCAGGATCTGATGTCAGAAACAGAACTCGGCAAGGCTCTTTATTCAGGTTCTCTGCACCTGTCTGTGAGGGCCATGTGTCCTACACAGCAGGTCCAACTCTTCATGGCCAACTCCAGGGAAGGCTGGGCGACAGTCACAGATGCTTGGCTGTTACCTCAAGCACCTGGGTGCTGTGCTTTGGGAGAGAGTGACCTGAGCCCAGCTGCATAATCATGGACACAGGATACCTCGCCCATGCTTACTAGCCATTAGCACATTCTCCTCTGGGCCATCTGTGCAGATCTGTGTTGGTCTCATTGTCCATCGCCTGGCTCCTGCTGCCTTGTGGAGGTCAATCTGCAGTCTGCACATGACCCTCATGAGCTCCATCATGTGTGTCATGAACGTCATCCTTCTGTGTGAGGATGAGTTTCCTTCTTCATGGGGTCTTACGATGACACAGTCCTGGATTGCAACATGTTCCAGCTCACATATTTACTTTCCTCATGGAGATATTAATGTATGTGAAGTGTTGAGAAATCCTTTCCTACACTGCATCACAGAGCTGTTCTGCATTTCCTTCCAGAAGAGCTGTTGTTGATGCTCTGTATTTAGACCTCAGCACCCATGGGAATGGACATCTTTGTGCGTGGGGCGTGAAGTGGGAGGCAGGATACACATTTTTGTTTCTGCACAGATTTGTGGTTGCCCCACAGCCTGTATTGGGAAGGTCACATTTTCTCTACTGGGGTTCACTTCTGAACACATTCAGGGCTGAAATGCACCAATAGCCTGAATCTCAGGCTGTCAGCAAAGGAATCAGTGTGATGTATGTTTAAAACCCTTCTGCTCGGTCACACGTTGCCAGTGACCCCAACCAGCACTCTAAGAACAGGCCTGACAGAGTGCCATCCTGAGCCCGGCCCTCTGCCAGGGCACTCAGTCTCCTGTAGATGCCTGTGCAGGGAGTATCAGGGACGGTGAATTTTGGGAGCCCCATCAATGAACCCTGATGTCTTGGTTCATAGTCTCTGTCTCATTAGCCATTTATTAGTAGCTATGAGTTCATTGCCACTGACTCGAATTTCCCATGCCATCCTACTGTCTTCCTCTGCCAAGCAGAGGTGCTTAATCAAGCTTGCTGCAAAGCAGATCCATGTGATTTCCTTGTCTCCCAATCATACTTTAGCAGTTTATCAAATACCCACTGTTTGCAAAACACGGTCCTAGAGTCATCTTTGTATCTTCATGTTTCTCATGGCTGAGGCACAGGGACTAACAGCTCCCTACCAGGTGAGGACAATGAGCTATGTTACATACCGGGTGGAGAGGCAAGGAGGCTCACTCAGAAGAACAAGAGTCATGCTCCTGGGCTGGGGATTTAGCTCAACGGTATAAGCACCTGCCTTGCAAGCAGGTGGTCGTGAGTTCGATCCCCGGTACCGATAAAAAAAAAAATCACACACACACACACAAATAGAATCATGCTCCTCCCTATGTGAGGTCAGGGAAACCTTGCTGGTAGGGGTTGAGCTGTCTTTTGAAGAGTATGCAGGAGTTGGCTGGGATTGAATGAGTGAGAGCTTTCAGGCAGAGGAAAAGGACATGGAGTCTCCTAGCACAGCTGGGGCCTTGGGATAATTCTGCACACAAGCAGCCTCTCAGCCCCTCTGATGCCCATGGGAACTGTGTGGCAGGGACCCTGTGCCATCGCCTTCCTGTCACAGCCAACCTTGTCTGCTGTGAAAAGTACAATTTAAATCCATGAAACTGAATGAGGCAGTTACTTGCTCTTGCATGCTGATCAGGAGGGCAGTGTCACTGTCCTCACCCAGGACATATGGACACCCCAGAAGCCTGGCAGTGAGCATCCAGGCCTTCGCATCCTGGGCTTTGCGTCCATGGGTTCAGGGAGCACAGATTAAATGTCAGGTGAAGACTGCACCTGTGCAGAATGCCAAAGGCTTCCTGTCACTGTTCCCTGGACAACACCAGGGACAGCTCCGCATGTGGCACAGGCATCGGATTAGGCATCGTGAGGGACCCAGAAGTGACTCAGAGGCAAGCTGTGCCCTGTACTGACATAGACAAGGTGCTCTCCTGTCCTCACTGTTGGCACATAAGGGCCCCAGGGACAGCTCAGTGCCTGCCACCATGACCCTTGCCTGATGGGTGACACTGCCTGGGATGGGCGAGGACCACCAGGGCCTGAGGACAGCACCTTTCCCACCAGGTCATGCAGACCTCAGAGCTGCACAGGGAAAGTGACAGCAGCTTTTGTGCCATAGACAATAATGAGGGGAAGCCCCGCTATTTCAGCGTAAAGAATCCGAAGCCATAAATATCCCAAGCTGAAAGCGAAGCCCAGAAAGGCCTGTTGTGAAACTGGAGGTAATTAATTCCTCATGCCGTGAGCTGAAATTCAACCCAGACCTGCTTCGCTCTCGTGTTTCTTACAGTTTACGGTCGGCGGAAAGTGGAGCCAGGCGGGCCTTGGTGGTGCGGTTTTCCCGCGCGTCTCCTTCTATCACACAGAACGGATCCAGCCTTCTTGTCTATGAGGTTTCTCTCCCCCTTCGCTCACTGGTAGTAGCCTTGCTGGTGATTTCTCAGGGCAGAAAGAGACCTCCAGGCAGACCCTGGCAGGAAACGAGTGTGTGCCCTTCAGTTCCTGGGCAGGACCAGGCCTCTTTCTGGCTCCAAGGAGCCCCAGGCATGGACAGCACCCTGCCCAGCATACTGTGCCCCTGCGGCTTGCCCTGCCAGAATCTCACACCTGCGTCATCTCTGATTGTGTATTTGGGGCAAGATGCCTGCCCTGGTGCCCAGGAGAGAATCCTGGTATTGAACTGCAGAATGAACTCTTGTTATGGTCTGGGCCATGTTCCCTCTGGCAGCTGGATGCCAAGGACCACTATTTACAAGTTTATTATTGGGTACCTGCAGCAGAGCGCTCTTCTGCCCCTAAAGCCTGGCTTTGGTGTTCTCTGAATCCTTTGGACACCTCAAGTTTGTCCAATAAAAACCACCACAGTCTGAGTCCTAGAATTCATGCTTTCATGAAATGCTGATACTCAAATTTTATGGAATATAAAAAAAAATAAAATCAGAAATAAATGCACCCTAGAGGTTGCAGGAGGTTTTCATTTTCTTTGAGTACACAGTATCTAGTGGACCAAAGAAATGACAGTTTATGATTTACTTACTTTCTGATTTTTTGATTGTCAAGGCAAAGAAGAATCCGGACAGCTTGATCTGGAAATTCTGGAGGCTGCTGGCAATGAGCTGCCTGATGCACTGTGCGGGGTGGAGGGGCGACATCTTTCCTCAGCCATCATCAAGGATGTGACGGGCACTTCCATAACAGAGACAGGTCAACAGGAAAAAAGCAGGACAGATTTCAAGTGTCATGAAACACGGGGGTGTTGAAAGCCGAATCCTGTATCTTTGTGCTTAGAGACAGGAGAGCATGCGCAGCTGGGTGACATGGAGCAGCAGGACCTGCATGCTCAGTCGCCTCTTGCCTCTCCATGAAGTGGCCCTTCTGCCAGGTGCCCCTGTGACTGCAGAAGGGAGAGAGGGCCTCGCTGGGTTTTATGTCCTGCTTTGAGGATAGAGGCCACAGTTTCTGTGGCCCACCTTGGGGGAGAAAAAACTGCCTCTGTGACTGGCTTTGGGAGAGAAAGGGCTAGGAGACCAGGGAGGAGAGTTGGTCACAAACCCTCATCTCCAATACTTAAAATGCTTGGTGTGCCAGGGTCCCATACTATGGGAGGTTGTGCTCTGGGGCCAACCATTAGCTTTCAGGGCTGGATTGAGAGAGCCCCCAGAAGCAGGAGCAGAGGCTGAGAGTTCAGAGCACTCTCAAGTCCCTGTGCGGTTCAGAGCTTCTGGCTCTGGGAATCGTCTTCAGAGAGAGTGGTCCACTGAGGCCTGGGGCCCCACAAGGTGACTGTCTCAGTCACCATCCTATTGCTATAAGAGAATACCTCAGACCAGTCATTCATAAAGAGAAGAAGTTCATTTCCCACTTTCCTAGAGATTGGGACGTCCAACATCAAAGTGCCAGCATCCGGTGAGGAACTCAGGCCAAGGCTCCCATGTCAAATGATGCAACTTGGAGAGAGGGGCGGGGGTCTCTTCTGGATATTACATGCTTGTTTCCCACTAAAGGGCCTCAGTCCATTCCTGAGGCCAAGGTCCCTGGGACCTAATCATCTTTAGAGGGTCTCACCTCCCCATAGCCTTGCTATAGCAATTAGATTTCAGCCTGGTTTGATTTTGGAGGGGTCGTCAAACCATGGCAATGAAAAGAGAGGCTGGCATGGGGTGAGGTGGGGACAGTGCCCAGATGTGGCTAAGAGGCTCTGCTGTGGTTTGGATATGCAGTGTCCCCCAAGGTCCTTGCGTTGTCCAGCCTGTGGGGCTCTGAGAAGGTGGTGGCACCTGTGTGAGGTGAAGCCTCATGGGAGTAAGTGGGATCACAGGGGCGTGGCATTGCAGGGGATGCTGGCCCCCAGACTCTTCTTGCTTTTTTCTTTTCTTCTGCACTGCTATAAGGTGAACAGCCCTCTTTTAGCCCTTATTCCAGCCATGATGTGTGAGGCCACCAAGCCTCTGAGTCTGCGAGCCAGATGAACCTCTCCCCGTCATGAGGTGATTCACTTCAGGTATTTGGTCACAGTGATGGAAAGTTGGCTGACACAGACCATGCTTTGATCAGGCCCCTGTCAGCATACTCTTGTGGTAGCTTGTGAGGGACAGATGTCCCCGGGGTTGCCCACCTGCTACCTAAGCTCAAGACCTTAAATCTAAGCCCCGGGCACAGAGCTCTATTTACTTTCTCGGAGATTTCCCTCATAAGTTTTCTTTTCAGCCTTGGGAAATGTGTTCTTCTCATTCACTGAGTTCTCTCTGACTTAGAGTTGTGAAGTGTTTGCTTTAGCATTTTGAAGTTCAATCCGAGATTAAAAACCAATATTGAAATTGGAAACCCACTTGGAGGAATCTCTTTGAATTTATGTGTTCTGTAAAAAATATGCATTAATTACTAGTCAGGGAGGTAAAGCACAATTTAGCATCATAACTAGGATTCCAGACAAGCCTTGGACATTCAAAATAGTGCTGAAAATTAATGAAGTCCTAACAATATCTTCCTGTTTGTTTTAGAGGCATTTTAAGGATGATATTTTTTCCTGCTTTTATTGCATATTAAGTGACTTTAAATAGGAACACCTTCATTTTTTTTCAGTATAACATTTCAAAATTTATAGTCAGCTGAGCTCTTAAACTTACAGTCTTTATGTGCTTTACTTTTAACAGCTATAGTAAAATAGGAAAGTAGAAACATTCGTGTTTAATTTTCTTCCTGGGTATTAGCATTAATATAAATGCCCACATCATTTCCATTTAGAATGGTGATTTTGGTCAGAAGCTTGTGTGTGTGTGTGTGTGTGTGTGTGTGTACACACGCATGCATGTGTGTGTATTAACACCTTTAGAGGAAGAAGAGGAAAGAGTGATCAGGCATGGTAAGAGGACAGGATCTGCTCTTCATGCAATAGATCTTTTGCAGCTGTTTCCTTTTTATTATTCACACAATTATCTACTGCCCATGGTAACTGACATTGATTCATTGGCTCCATGTGGGCAGGAGTTCAAAGGCCTCATCAGCAGAAGATGCAGGAACTGAAATGAAACTGCTCCTACCCCCAACCGACCAATACATGGGCTCTCCAATAGATTACCTCGAGGAACTTTGTGACTGTCATGGCAGAAATTAGGACACTGAATTAATATCATTATCCCCCTCCCTGGGTCCTCATTTTAATGGGCTGGAGGAAGTAGATGTTGGTATGAACAGGGAGTATGTGTTGAAGGCAAGTGGAGTTTCCATGTGGACCCAAACCAAAAGGCTGGGGATCCAAAAAGACTTGGGATTATGATCACCACAGAGTGAAGGAGCAGTCCGGGGCTGGTGGCTTGTAGCCAGTAAATGCCAGCTGGGACCAGTCGCTCCCCACACCAGGCTGATGGTCCTGATTCCAGTTCATCAGGGACCTCTCAGCTGCAGAGCCCACTGTGCAGAGTGCGGAAATCATCCTCACACTAGCCACATGAAACACAGGAGACAGGGCAGGCTGACCTTCCTCCAGGGTCCCTTATGGCAGAGTGTAGACCTGGGCTTTCAGAATTGCTTGAGATGGACACCTTTCAACTGCCTGTATTCTGGCAGATCTTAAGATCTGCTGAAGAATTCAAATATGAATTTAGTTTCATTCCAGACTTATTTTGAGGGGATTTTTTTCTATTATTGTAATTCACAAAGCAATAAACCATCAGTCTAAGATTTTGCTAAAAATGTTTTGGCGTCTTGAGCTTGTTTTTCTCAATAGAGTTAGGAGATATTCTCTGCCAAAACAGACTCTAAGGTTTGTTGTGAAAGTCATTAAAATATAATCCAAGTCCAGTGCTATTTAAAGTCAGTTGGGATTTCTTTTTTCATTCCCCCCCACCAAAGGTCTGGTTTCAACTTTAATTAACATGGAAAACTAGGTTGTCCTCACCTTTATGCTATTAAAAAATACATTTGAAAGAAGCAGTGTGTTTTACATCCTTTGCAAATAGACTACAAATTAAGTTTACTGATATGATAATTTAATAAGAAAATCATTGTTATTTTAAGTGATGTTAATTAACCAGAGTAAATAGTACAGTCCCCTGTTGATAAGTAGACAGACAGAATCCAAAGGACTCAGGGGGAAGATATATCTTGAGCTTCTGCTGCAGCCAAGAACAGAAGCCAAACAGCAAAATTTCAATGATCATCTCATACTGCTTCTTTAGGGGATGTCTTTGCACTTGGTTCTTCAAAGATTTAGGGCAAGTATATATACTTAAAGATGAGCATAAACATTTAAGTATAAATCTATGAGGGCAAAAGGTAGCGATTGCAGGAATGTTGTGTATTTATTCTGGTTTAAGAAATACAAAACCAGCCATCAGTGAGGAAAGGGTTTTGGCAAGATCTTTAGAATTCTTTTTAATATATGTTCCAATAAAGTTGGCTGTGGAAACCCTTTTCCTGTGGACTATGGTGAAAGGTGTACATTTCAAAAGAGAAGGAAGGTAATGGTTCCATTATGTAATAAAAATCAGAGTTGAGATTGAAGTAACTTTTATAAATCACACATTTTAGGATACAATTTTACTTTTCTGACTAATAGCCCTAACAGTCAGATAGGTAAAAAGGCAGATTCTGCCTGGAAAATGGAAACATTTACAGTCTACTTGCACCCTCTTAAATCTTTGGATTGTTTGATCTTTGGTTTGAGAGACGATTTTGGTAGACCTTGTGTTTAAGATAAACAAATGCCCCCATGGAGACTTTTGGCTTCTGGTTGCTTGGTTCTTAGAGGATGCCTCTTGCCCTGTTCGGGGGTGATGCCCTGTGTCAGCCCCTGTGACCTCTTGTCACCTCCTTTGTGTGAGTCCAATTATTGCTTAGTCTCAGGTTTCTGAGCAACGAGTTACCTCTTTAATCAGGAGTTCTCAACACAGACAGTGGAGACTCATCCTCACTGTTCTCTCCTTGCTTCCAGGAGCAGGGGTGCATGGCATCTCCTTCATGCAGCATCCGGGAGCTCCAGCACTGTACAAGGTACCTGGTGCATGGTCCCACGATTCAGGGATCCTTCTGGAAAGAATAACATGCTAAAAGCCGCCCGTAATCTATGATGCTAAAGGTCCTCTGTGGGAGACAACTCCAGTGACTGCCTTTGAATGCAAAACGAATACTGTGACTTTGATTATTTGGAGACTCATTTCCTTATACTGATAGGTAAAAAGCTGACTAGAGTATTTCTTTCTCTCATCAATTGGCTCTAAGCATTGGTGCTAGTATGTAATTTCTAAAGCCAACAGACAGTCCTGTTTCCTCGCATAGTGCTCTCCATACAAAAAATGTACAGGATATGAGCACTCCGAGATGTTAGAGCAAATAGCTCCAGGAATGTCAACTGGGTAAGAGCCTCAAGATAAAGAGTCTATGACTCCCCAGGGCACAAGAGTTTGCATATCAGAAACTGAAGCAACAGCCTCCCAAAACAATTCCATTGCTACCTTAATTGGGTTGTATAAATTGATCCTTCTGCATATCTTCATCTCTGCAATTTACAGAGATGTCATTCTTGCACCTGGCTAGCCAGCTCAAGTTACTCACATAATTCCCACCATCCTCACTGTCACTCATCCCTGAGCCACCCCTCTTCTTCACAAGATAATAAATTCTGGGAGAGGCCTGGGATCAAGGCCTTTGTCCACATGTCCTCATGAGGATTGTACTTAGGACCTCTTGGCTACCCTTAACTTGGAATATGTCCTGGTGTCTTTACTCTCACCATGGGTTACATTGGTGGTGGTAGATTGGAATTGCTGGGATTCCAGTAACGTCTCAGTGGGATTACAAATACAACTTTTTGGATTGTGAGGAAAACTAGTAAAAGGGTTACAATATTTGGATGACTGAACTTGATATTTGGGACAATAGTCCTCCCCTCATGACACTAAACATTCATGATCAGTGTCAGTGACCTAAGGATATAAACCATGGCGGGTTGCTTGTCACCATTGTCCCCTTTTTTCTCTTTGATGTAGTATTGGACTAAACATACTTAATTGTCCCTATTAGCAGTATAATTCACCTAACATTTTTTACATTAAAAAAAAAAAAAACCAAGAGGCGAATTAGTGGATCCAATGAATTTTCAGCTGATGGAATGGATCCTCATTGGTGTCATCATGTCCTAAGGTCACCATAGCCCTTAGATGTTCTCCACACAGAATATGTACAGGACATGTACAGGACACAGAATATATACAGTATACATTTGGCTATGTTCACCATGCCCTTATTCTCTGGAAACAAAGTCACCAACCATACCAGTTTAACCCTAAAATAGAAAACAGTGGGGATTTCTTATGTCATGTCAAATTAAATCTCAGAGTTCTTGATAAGTGTTTGGATTACTTTTCTCTCATTGCTGAGACAAAATACCCAATGCCCAAAATGAAGGAAGAAAAGGTTTATTTTAGCTCACAGTCTGCAGAGGCTTCAGTCCATAATCAGCTGGCTCCAAGGCAGGGTGGTATGGCACAGGGGCTCCCATTCATGGTGGCAGAAAGTAACAAAAGCCACAAGAGCAATGGAAGCAGCACAAGAGAAGATTCTTTTGTTCCTTATATTGTATGTAGGACACATCCACTTAGTGTAGCACTCAAACTCATAATCCCAACATTCGATCATGAATCCATCTCCCATGACTGCATGAGGCTTTGGGGGGACATCCAGACCCAAAGCATAACAACAGGTTTTGGAGAAAGGCACAGATCCAGTAATTTAGATGAACTATGTGAGGGTAACAGTAGGCTCTGCCATGTTAGGAGACCATTAGCCTGACTCAAGGGGGTGCTGCCAGGCCTGGAGCTTCAGTGTTCAGGGTGCAGCATGGTCATGAGCTTAGGCTCTGGGGGGCTCTCAAGAGGAAAAAACACAAAAACTACAAGTTGAAAAATACATTAGGTGAAAACCTTAACAAACTCATAATTTTAAAAGTCAACAGTGATTGCAAATATTACAACATTCAGAGAAGTATTTTTATTAACTAGCAATCAGATACCATACCTCATTCTACCTTTTCCCCTGTATTTCTGAGCTGCATACTCTTTGCCTCTCTCTGTGGTGACCTGAGTTATGCAGTCCAGAGAGAGAGTAAGGTAAGGGTTTTTCCTGTCATAGATGGTCCATTCAACTTTGTTGTTGTGTTGCTATTGATGATTTTAAAAGTTCCTTTCAGCTTCACAAATTACTATTAGCAATTATTTAGTTGTTGAATTAAATACAACTTCTGTCAAGTGTATCACACTTTTTTTAAATGTAGTGACAAATCCCAAAATCCCTATGAGTGCATGGCACTTATTAGATGGTTTGAATGGCTTGTCACTGACTTCCTTCTGTCAAGCATTGTAAATTCTACATTATCTTCACCCATAATAGTAATTTTATGTCAAGCAACACAAAAAGGAAAAAGTAAAATCCTTTTCTACGTTCATGTGATTAATTATCCTCATTGGATGGAGTATCAAGAAATCTTAAAGCCTATTCTTGATCCTTACATATATCTCTTTAAGAATTCCTGGTTTTCACATGCTTTGAAAATGTTTTGGTTGCAATTGTATCCATTTATTGAAACAATTCCTACTGGCTCCATGCAGGCGAAGTGTCCTCCAGGGCTGCATATTACAGCTTTCACTGTGACCAGTGATGCAAGCAAAAGGAGCCCCTTCTCAGACCTCTGACCACAAGAACTTTCTGCAGAGTCATTTCTGCCTCCATGAATTTTAAACCTTGTTCCTCCACTGCCACTCACACATTTCAAGTACTGAGAGCCATGGATTTGTTCTTGTCACACATAACCAGCATTTCTGGCTCTGTGTCTTTCATATCCCAAGGGCTGTGCCCTCCAGGGATAGGATATGAATTTTCAGCTGAGATGGGACAGCCCACTCCACACTGAGCTGTGAGACTTTGCTGTTCTGCTAATTGAGTCATGACCTGCTGGGGCCAGGAGAAACAAGTAGCTGCTCCTCAGTTTCTTCTCTAGCCATTTCTAGTGCTGGTTCCTTACATGCTTTGTTTCTGGGCCATAGTACCGGTTCCCTGGCTGGGGAGATGTTAGCATTTTATGCTTTCCTTCCCCAGATGTTTCCCCAAATGTGTAGTCTTCACTTAGTCTGAACCCACAAAATGTCTAAAATAACACCCCTCATGATGAAAGCAGTTCATATATATGGAAGAAAACAGTACAGAAAATGTAAAAAAAGAAAGCATTCAATAAATTATGGTAATGGTTATAACTGAAGGTTCTCTTGTAATCATTTTCATGTGTGTGCCTTGTGTAAGAATTATATCTATCTCTTGGTCTATTTCACATATGTCATGGTATGTGTTAGTTTCATGTCACTATCACAAATATGCAAGGTAATTAATTTAAAAAGAGAAACGGTTGGTTTGGCTCACAATTTTGGGATACTCAGTGCTGACCAGACAGAAACACTGCTTTCAGGCATCCAAAGTGGACCATGCAGTGCAGCAAACCTGCCCACCTGGTGTCTGAAAGCAAGAATCCAGAGAAAGGTTGGTACCAGAACCTCTTTCACAGGGACACCCCAGTAACACCTGAGGACCCCAGCTATCAGGAGCTGATCAGGGTCCAGATCTTAAGAGTTGAGCATATGGATAAGAATTAAATAAAGACCATGCAAATATGGCTTATGGGGAGTCCCAAGAAAGTCGGAATTCTCTTAGAGCTAAAATAAAGGCTTCTGTGGATTGCTCATATTTATTGGGTCCTTAATTCAGAGGGGGGCAGGAAGTGGAGGGCACATATGAGGCAAAAGCCCATGAAAATGAGCAGGGCCTTGAGAAGTTAGAACAAAGACATTCTGAGGTAGTAAATCTTGCTAATTAAGAGAACTATCTGATCTCTAAGGTTGACAGTTTATTGGTCTGGAATAAGGACTGTCACCCCCTGCAGCTGCAATGTTATCTTGCCTTCAGAGACTGTGAAGATGAGCTTTTCAAACACAACCAGATGTCTCAGCAACTTAACCCTTACACAGCTGGTCCCTAATACTTAAACAGCCCCACCTCTAAAATTTCCAAGCCTCCCCATAGTGCTGCTCAGTGGTATAATCCTTTAGCATATGATCTTCAGGACCACTAAACCACAGCACAATGACAACCTTCTTTTTACTAAATATTTTTTGAAAAATATTTTATTATGATTATATGATATTCTGTTACTGTACCATAGAAGCATTTTTTTCCTGTTAGCTATTATATTAACACTCCATCCAGCATTCCTACTCCTATAAACAGTGCTCTAACAAACTTCCTTCTACAAAAATCTTTGGCTATATTTTGATTAATTCCTTAAAATCTGGATTCCCAAAACTGGAATCACTGTGCCCAAAATTGAACATTTAACTCGATCCAAATTGCCCAATTATTCTACAGGCTGCACTGTAATTTAAATTTGGTTTTTGATGTCATTTTGATGGTTGACAGAAAAAAATCTAAACCCTAACACCCTGCTATTTTGAGAAAATCAGATGGCAATGGAGACAGCTGTTACGACACACAGTGTGTTACACTGTCCTGTTGGGGATATATGATGTCTGCCCCAAAGGTGGGTTTGGACTCTATATCATTTTACCTGCATTTAGATTAGGGCCCCCCAAATGGCACAGAAAATTGGTGACTGGATGGAGGGAGGAGCAGAGTGCCAACTTGGGTGTAATACTGCCTGGATTTAAAATTATTCATGCCACACATTTGTGTGGTTTTTCATTTCTCTAATTTTGATGAGCAAGGAAAGAGTTGTTTATGATGACCATTTTTCAAGTGAGGGAACTGAACTCCAAAGAAACAGAGTCTTGTGTTTAACCCTCCAGCAAGGTGACCAGGCCTGAATCTTCTGCTCTCTGTGCTGCTGTGCAGTCCTCTCACTGGGAAAGCACGGGTGCCTAGACCTCCTCAGACCAGCAAGCCAGAATCTTGGGGTGAAGACTGAGCACGGATATTTTTAAAGCTCCCTGAAAGATTCCCATATGTAGCCTCTTATGCAGGGTGAAGCATGCAGTGCTCCAAAGAACACCATGTGGCCTCACCTCCTGGGTCAGACTACCTCTGGTCACCTGAGCATCTTTCTGGAGCCCAGCATCAAGAAGATCCTATGCCTGTGATCTTAAAAAGTGAGCTGGGACATGCTCCAGACCATCTACAATGGGGAGTGACCTTCAAGTGTCCTTGAGGTAGTACTACAAGCAGTTCCATGCAGTTTCTGAAAATGCGTTCTCATTAAAGACCTGTAAAGATGAGTGTACCCATGAGAGTTAAGGCTAGAGAATGACTGACAACCAGTCATCAAGAGCTAAGCCTACCATGGCATAGAGAATATTCTGGAATCTTTTTCTAGCAGTAGTGGTCCCATCTGAAGAACTATAGATGATGTACAACATTTCAGGTTCTATTCGGGGCCATCTGTACACAAACCCAAACTGTGGACTTTTAGTTTGCAGGGTGTGATTGTTAACTGATTGGGTCAATGTAAGTTACAAATGCCCAACTAAATTGGATTAGCATAGCTCAGGTGTGGTTGAATGGATTTGCTAAAAATAGAAGACGCATCCTGGGGGTGAGTGGCACCAACTAATAGAATTGTAGTCTGAATGGAATATAAAGAGGAGGATAAAAGGATAAAATGGGATAAAAGAAAGAGCTCCAGTCTTTGTCTTCACTTTGGACATTGTCTCCTGGCTTCCAGCATAGAATCTTCAGCCCTCTGATATGGATTCTCCTGGGGCACTCCAGTGAGCTCAGGGCCTATGACTGGATCCTTTGGTTCTCCGGTGCCTACATGGACCTTTTGCACTCTTCCACACTTGACTCTGATGGCAGACTCTGCATGTGGCCATTGTAAACCTATCTTGTAAATCCTAATGTATTTGTATATCTTACATTAAATTTGTTTCTCTAGCAAGTACTGCTGGTAGATTTTAAATTGATTCTGAAGGCTTCTAGTTGAAATGGAAAAGTAAGGGCAAAGTCTCAATGTGGCTCTTTGGGGACTGTTTCAGATTTCCAGGTCTCCCATCTTGAAATGTGGCAGCCTAGGTGGCTTAAATGGGAATTTGACACACAGTTCCGAAGCCTGGGAGTCTAGTATCAAGGTATCAGCAGGATGGTCTCTTGCAAGGCCTCTTTCCTACTGGCAGATGTCATCTTCTCTGTGTGTCCCAGTGTGGCCTTTCCTCTTTGTGTACACATCCCTGGTGTCTCTGTCCAAATTTCTTCTCTGTAGGAAAGTCTGCCAGACTGGATGGGGCCACCCTAAGGGCTTCATAGGAACTACTTTCTCACCCAAGGGCCCGAGACCCTGTCTCCAAGCACAATCTCACTCTGAGGCATTGGTAACAGTTAGGCTTCAGTGGTTAGGAATGGGGACAATGGGGTGCACAAAATACAGAGCATAACAAGGCTGATCTGGCCTGGTTATCAGGAGCACAGGCTGGGGAGGGAACAGTGTCAACCAGGGACAGTTTGCACCCTGAAGGGGCTTTTTGCAGTGTCTGGAAACATTTTTGTTGTCATAATAAGGGTTCAGGGAGGGGAATGGCAGCTGCTGGAAGAGAGGGCAGCACACAATCACCCCCTCCCCTGCAGTGACAAAGAGCTACGAGGCGCACTAGGCCATCCATCTGTTGCTGAGCTGGAGACCTGGCTGGAGAGGCCTCAGGCTGCATCCCTAATGGGACATCTGCTAGATGAGTGACCTCAGGACATGCTCCATTGTGGGAGCATCTGGCTGTGAGTCCTTGCAGTGGATGATACTGGATCCATTGCAGTGCTTAGCATGGAGCCTTGCTCCTGGGAGGCTCTCGGCATCATCCTTGAGTGCTTTAGAGATTTCTCACCCGCAGATGCCCACAGAGTCCGGGAGGAGTCAGCCCTGGGCCATGTCTAGCACCAGAAAGCAGGGAACCGAACCGGGCAGGTAGGGAGTTTGGGCCACGGGAGAGCAAAGGCCATGACTTGCAGGAAGAAATTGGACTCCACACTTTCTTTGGCTGTTCTCCAGTTTCAAATGTGTCTCTTTCCTAGGGTGAAATACGGCTTGAGTTAGGGGCCACCCCTTCTCTGAATGTAAGGTTACGTCATGCATTTCCAGTATCTGTGCCTCTGCTTCTTCCTTGAAATCATTTAGAAAGAGGTTGCGGCCATGTGGGATGCAGAGCTTGCTGGGTGTCAGGTCCAGAGGGACAGAAGGGTGGGGGAGGCGAGTACAGAGGAGAGGACTGCTGCGCCCACGCCCTGGGGTTTCCGCTGTTTGGAAGGGACTGGAATCCATTTCCCTGTTAGAGTCTGCTCCGCTCCTTCACGAAAGACTCCTGTGGGCTCTAAAGTCTGGGGCTTCGTGCTCTCTTTCCTTGCTTGCTGCCACTCTCGCCCACCCTGCTCTGCAAAACAGCATAGACCAGGTGGGGGGCTTTCAGGGGTTGTGACAAAGGCAGGGCCCAGGCTGCACCCCAGGAGACCCCAGCAGAGCAGCCTGCATTTGAGCAACACCCAGGGCTCCTTCTCAGGGGTGAGAAGCTGCTCCGCTTAGCCGCTCCCTCCCCCTCGCTGGGGGAGTCTCACAGCACTGTTACCCCAAGTTCCAGTTGAGCAGACTGAACATACAGGTATAGAAATCTGCCCATGTTGTGGGATTTATCAACATCCCACAAAGACACAAATACAAAGCTCAGTGACATGAACTAATTTTCCTGAAATCTGGTTTCCAGGGAGTTCCCTCCTTGACCTTCTTCCCATGTTTGCAGACCATTGGGACCTCATCCCCACCCCTGGCCTTCCCAGCCCGTCTCTGCTCGCAGTCAGTGCGGGCCCTCATTCTGCTTCAACCTCGCAGAGGGAGAACGCATTGCTGGCTAGCATCTCGGTGGACTTTCAGATTGCAGTTCCGTATACAACTCTGAAGCAAGTCATGTCCTGTTTTTCTGCTAGTAATTTGGAAATAAGAAACAAGAAATGCAGAAAATATATGCTAGGTCAGATTATTTCTAAAGCAAATGCTTTCTAAAAGTAGAAGTGATTTTCTCATACTGTGTAATGGCTCCATCCTGTATAAGTCCATTGGGCACTTTCAGCAGGATGGTGGGTATCCAAGTTTGTCCACATTGTGAGACACAGCCTCTGATTCTGGAATTTTCATTCCACAACATCTGCTGAGCATCTAACATGCAGAAGGCAGCACTGAGAAGGGACAGCAGACACACACAGGGACAGGCATCAACTAAAATAAGAGGCGCTCCCAGCTCAGGCTTGGGGACAGGAACAGGGATCCCCACTTGGTTTGTGCTCTCAGGTCTTTCCCAGAGGTGAGAGTTGAGCTGACCCTTGAGGAACAAGAGAATTATCAGCGAAGTCTTGGTGTAGTTAAATGAGAGGAAAGAGTCAGGCCACCGGCAAAAAGTGTGATGGTTTGTGGATCAAAACCACACTCAAAAGCCATTCTTGGGGCAGAGACCATTAATTAAATGCCACCTAGTGCCACAAAAGACAGAAAAAGGGCCAGTCTTTTGACTGTTCACTAGATCCAGGCTTCCATGTATTTCAAGGAGTGTTTTCATGTGTGTTTAACACACGCAGAGAAGGGATATTGTTCTCCACAGCCAGAACAGTGCTTAACATTCCATCCTCTTGTAACAAGCAGTGCAGCTGACGCATCCTTTGTCTGGTAGTCATGATCCGTGACAATCACATCACCAAGAATAACAGCCTCCGGAGAAATATGGACAGATTCATCTCCGCATCCATATCAATGCTCAGTTACCTAAATAAATATCCGCTCTGCTAAATTACTTTCTCTGTCAGTGTCAGCAACAGAAGTTCCTGGGAACTTTTGTTTGAAGCTGGAAGTGAAGACCAGAGGGATGGGCGGGATGGAAGAAAAATTTCTCACATAGTTAAAATTTCAGTGCTGTGAAGTAAGGGGAGGATTTCTGCACACGTAGGGTGAAGTATTTGGCCTCAGGCTGTGAACAGGTGTCCCAGTCACCTGAGAAATCAGAAAAGGAAAAGTTAACAAGCACAAGATTCATTGTAGCACTTGTCTGTTCAGGCCAGTTAGGAGCATTGTGACTGTTTTGCAGGTGGCTTTTTAAGCTCTCTCTAATCTCTAGTGAATCTCCTTTCTTTTTATTCTATTCTTCTATTTTATCAGTGTATGCATATATTACAGAATAGTGATGTTTGTCTTGGGGGATTGGTCCATGTGTGCATATCTTGTGCATTTTCTGTCCATTTATCCCTGCTAAATCTTGTGTCTGGATGTCTCCTCAAACCCTCAAGTGTTCATAGGTGGGGCTTTTTGCACGTGGCTAGATCTAGGGTGTGTGAATGTGGATTAAAGATATGATACTAGGAGTAAGGGCTCGTGGTGCTAAATTAATCCACCAGTTGGAATTATCATACTTCAGGGTATGGCTGAAATGATTTGCTAACGAAAGGAGACCCACCCTGGGTGAGGTGGCACCACCAAAAGGCTTATGGCCTGGATGGGATAAAAGATGGAAGGTGGGCTGATGTTGCGGCTGCTTCATCTCTGTCTTCTGCCTGCCACGCCATGAACTGTTTCCCCTCTGCAATGGCCCTGTGCCATGCTGCCCTGCCTTGGAATCAGCTGATTTTGCACTGAGACCTCTACAAACTGTGAGTCGAAATAAACCTTTCCTCATTTAACTTTCAACTGTAGGGTATTTTTGTCTCAGCAACAAGAAAAGTAATTAAGACAACCCTTTCTCCCCCTCACCAGCTCTTTTTCATATATTTAGACGTCTACCTTCTCAGGTCCTATCATTGCTCCTCTGTTTTATCCTTTACATCTCAAATTTCTCTTATAAGAGAGAGCAATTGATATTTAACTCTCTGAGTCTGGCTTACATGCTCAGCCTGATGGTCCCAAGTTGAACATAGATGGAACGTGAAGATCCTCTCTCCACCCTCATGGGGCACCTGTGACTCCCTGACCTCGGCAGAGGGTATTGTGGGTGAGGTACAGGTGGTGAGATGGAGTATGTTTGGAGACCTTCATCTTTCCGTCTGCCCTTTTGTAAATGTAATAACCAATGCACACTAGGGTGGGCTGGCACTGTATCCCACCAGACAGGCTCTGGATGAGGAGCCTTGTTTGGAGAGGTGTAACCAGCTTGCCAGTGCTACCTAGCTGGTAAGAGACTGACATGTGTTTGGAGCTGGGCAGTCTGATGTCTAAACCCTGTTTTCACCCCAGCATAACAGTCCCAGTAGCATCTGGAATTGCAACATGAGATATGTGCTCAGCGTTTAGATTCTTTGATCTGACTTTTTATAGCACATTTCTGGAGTATACTGAAAAAACAAAAGAAGGATGTAGAGACAGAAGCACAAAGTCTCTGAGACTCATGCCTGAGATGCAGTGGCTCCTATGAATTTGATGACAGTAACAAGGTGGCCTAGAGCTGGATGCCTACCCTTTCTGGCTCTCAGCTGTGAGCCAACATGGGTACCCCATGCTCTGAAGGTTTCACTCAGAGTTCTGGTCTATAAATCCCACTCACTCCACAAACAGAGGAGGAGTGGTGGTGATGGGGACACGGGAATAGATTTCTCAGTGGGGCCTGATTTAGTCTGGGGTTTCCATTACAAAGATACATTAGTTGGCCTCTGTTGGCTGGAGTTATCAAAACCCAAGCTGAACCAAGCAGTGCATGTTTACTGGGGACTTATGGATCATATGACTGGGCTGTATCATGAACTCTGAAAATCAGGAGGCATCGAGCTGGGAGTGGGGATCCTTCCACTGGGACACTGAGAGCCCCACTGGGCTGCCCCTCTCTGCCTGGGCATGTGTCTCCTTTTTGTGCAGAATGTCTTCCCTGATCACCTGTCTACTTGGAAGAAAATTACTCTTTCTTAGATCTGATTCACATTTTGCAGGAACTGATTTTCTCAGCTTGGGTCTCACGGAACTGATGAACTGCAACCAGAGGATGGGATCGTGTAGAATCATCAGGCAGCTCCCATGCATCTTTGAGAATAGAGACACCATCCATCATGATAAAGCAGATTGGATCATTCTAGAGGACTGGAACCTTGGTTCCCACTTACCCTTGGTGAGAAGGAAGATGAGACACGGAAGGACTCAGACATGCTCATCAAGGCAGTGACTGAAGGACTTAAGCATGGAACACACATCTCAGCTTTTGGTTTCTTTGACCTATTTGAATGCATTCCATTAGATCATATTAGGGAACAGAATAACTGATTTGAGTGGAATTTAAAACTGCTTTGAAAGATAATCCTAAGTGCCAGAAGAAGAAATCTAAAAGATTTACTCTCACTTCCCTCCCTCAAAGACACAAGCACCTTTCCCTATGCATATTTAATTGGCCAAAAGTAGAACTAAACTGAAATTGTCCTCCTCCACAGTAGCTTCTAATAGAAGCTAATAATAGCTTCTATAAAAAGCTTCTAATAGAAGCTAATAATAGTAGCTTCTAATAGAAGCTTTCCCACAGTAAGCTTCTATTCAAACCCTAACTTCATACAACTGTCAGAGAAGATTTCACCAAATAATTTTAGAGGTAAACCCTAAATGTATCCCACATTCCTTGGAGGTTTTAAGCTCTTGTCTCTCAGTCTTCAGCCAGTTACAATAGTAGCTTTCCTGAAGGGGCTTCCATTGCCACCAGTGGATGGGGTCTTGTTGGAGGGACCTGGCCACCAGGACTACAGAAGACTTTCTTTGTACGAAACTCAACTCCAATGTGGTCTGTCACAGTTGATGGAACTGTTTATGGGCTACTTCCTTTCAACCCCCACCAGCAGATTCCCTGGCTGCCTCTTACAAGTTATTAAAAACACTCTTGTGCATGTGGCATCTAACCATTTATTTTGAATATCACGTATTTGGAAAAGCATTCAGAATAGAAAATGATGGCTTTGAGGGATTCTGACTGTGCCCCGAGTAAACTAGATCTATAATTTGAAACACACTCACAATTATGCAAGAATGAGGACCGTGGTCTTTTGCCACGGGTCTTTTCAATACTTGAAAGCTCCATTCTTTGGTTTTCAGGGAACTGTGTTTTGATTTCTGCTTTCATAGACAGTAGCAGACACTTGCCTCCCTTAATCATTCATGACCTCCTTTGCTGATTTTATTTTGACTCCAAAGAGTTTTGCTTTCTCCAAAAATACCCTCCAGACCGCACAGCATTTTTCTTAGCATTGCTTAAACCAATACAATCTTTTGAGAAACTTCATTCTGATGGGTTTATGAGGCACTTCCTAAAGCATTTCATTTCCTCCTAAACCCTTCTCTCCATTTCGCGGATGAGGAAATTGACCTTCCAAATTTCCTGAAGGTCGTGCAAGGTGACGTTGGTGATGGAGCCTCTGTCTGCAGGGCCTCTGCTCTGTAATCATTCATTCATTCAAACATTCGTTTATCTTCAGCCAATAATTCAATTCCAGTGATATCCCAGACGGGCCTGTCTCTGTCTCTAAAGCCTAGAGAAGCTCTTGGGAATCTAATAAGTACCACTGCCAGATCTCTCCAAAGAGACCTGGGCCTCCTCAGGGAAGTGGAAGGGATTGTGACTGTGTTTGGTGGTACCACACTGTGCAAGTTATGTGAGGCCTCAATCCT
The DNA here is from genome assembly GCF_034190915.1 of Cavia porcellus. Classification (NCBI taxonomy): domain Eukaryota; kingdom Metazoa; phylum Chordata; class Mammalia; order Rodentia; family Caviidae; genus Cavia; species Cavia porcellus. The sequence continues at coordinate 21,017,243 of NW_026947506.1, forward strand.
GCATGGTGCCAGGCTTTGTGCCTTTCCCGGAAGACATGGGCAGGAGGAACTCTTTGCTCTTCTGTTTGACTCTACCAACTTTGTTTTGTCCATGATACTGTGTCCATGTCAACACATCGCGCCTTCTTCCCTCTCAGCTCATCCTTCATGCAGGTCCTTAGTGGCTGCTGCTTCTGTTTCTCCCAGGACAGATAGTGCTGTATCTTTTTTTGTGTGTGTGCTGTATCTTTTCTAACAGACATCTAGACGGGGCAGAGGGTAGGGTGAAGTAAAGCACTGGCCTTGGGAGTAAGGTATAAAGAAGAAAGTGTCAGAAAACTCAATAATCAAATAGTATCTCAGTGAAAGTGTATTTATTAAAAAAAAAAAAAACCTCATGGGGAACAGGATGTCCTGATTTTAGAAGATGATCAGTGTATTAATGTCAGAAGAGGTAGCAGGAGCCTGAGTCAAAGGCACCATCAGAAATGTAGGGGCCTGGAATCAACCTGGGATTCAGTCTTTCTTTGGCTTCCTCATTCCCAAAGACTTCAGAATTCTCATGTCTTCCTCTGCAGGTCTCCCAGGAAAGCTCCCTGATTCTTTGGAGTACACTTTCCTAGCCCTCTACGTCAGAAGACCCAAAGTCTGGAGCAGCCGCTCAGATGGCCTTCTATGGACGTGGCCATACAGGGGGGCTGGGGACACAGGAGCCTGCAAGGCTGCCTGACCTCAGTGCCTACCTCATGACCCAGAATCAGTGTCTAGAGACTCTTGAGTTCTTGTTTGAGCCCAGAGCCAGGATTCACAGGTGTTCTGTTACCACCACTAGCAGGGGGACTGGGGTCTGTTTCTCAGTGTCCCAGGCAGCAGGATGAGGGCTGCACAGGAAATGTCTCCTAGAGATGTACATCTCCCACTGCATGGGGTCTTCCCACTTGTGCCCTCTCCTTGCCCTGGCAGTGGGACCCTATGAACTGGACGCAATGCCACTCTCTTGGACCGGCTACCCCTCTTCTATGCCTCAGGACTGGCCTCCAAGACAATGCCCCTGAGGCAGGATGGACTCAAGCAAGGGTAGGAAAAAGATGAGAGTATATCATCGATAAAAAGATGAGTCTCTGAGGCCCTGTTGGCAGGGAAGCAGGACCGATTGCTGAGTCTTTATTGGAACAGTTGCAGTGTTTTTGTTCCTGGAGCCATCAGTGGTTCCACAGCTGTGTAGGGAGTTTCTGTCTACAGAGATTGTATTTCTAATCCCAAGGTGGCCTGAGTCACTATTTAAGTACTATGATCTCACAGCAAAGAGAATAAATACTTTGTCATTTTTTAAAATAAAAACTCAGAATGTTTTAACATCCTCAGCAACCATGCCTACTATGGAGAGCAGTAAGCTTTAAGTACGTATATACAATGTGGAGCGATGGTGTCAGAGTCGCCCCTGCCACCTATCATGTTTGCCAATTCTTCCCGCTGGGAGCAGCAGCAGTGTATCAGTCAGCTGTTGTGAACCCCATTCTCTTGGGCATTGAAGACAATGAAGGTCACTTCTTCTATTAACTGTACCTTATGTCCATTAACCATCTTGGGAAAAGCTATTTAAGTCAAGGGTCTCTGGGAAACTCAGTATGAAGTTTGTATCTTTGATACATTCTGGGTTTAAAAATTATTCATTAGTTTTTAATGCTATCTTGGGACTTACCTTGATTTTATAAGTAACAGTAACATAAGGGAGTTTGGAAGATCGGGAATGATAAGGCAAACTGGGCAGTGCAAGCACACCTGTGCAAAGTCGTGCTAACACATCCTGTAATTCTTGGAGGGAATTTGACCCTGGAATGTCCCATTCAGTTTCTCTTTCTGGCTGAAGTCAGCTGTCCTTGGCTTGTGTTCTCAGAGTCAGCTGACGGATTTCACACAAGGACTAACATGTGAATGTGTGCTTTGAGTACTTATGAGGACTCCTTATTCTTTGAAAGATAGCAGCAGAGACAGGGTTAAGTGAGTCAGGAGCTCCCCAAGAGCAGAGGACTCAGGGCTGATCCTGTCGGTGACCTCAGACTCCAAGCAAGAGTCCCCCAGGAGGACATCAGTGAGGGCCAGCTGAGAACAGCAGTGCAGTGGGTACAGCCACCATGTGAAGAATACAAAGGTGGCCTTTTTCCAGTGCGTGTCCCTATTCCAGCCATTTCTGTCATTCCCATTCCACCCATGACTTGAAAAGTAGAGCGTCGTTTGGATCTTGAACTCCCCCAAAGGCCCATGTGTGGAAGGTGTAGCCCCCAGCCTGTGGCACTGTTGGGAGAAGGAAGTTTCTTCAGGGGGTGGAGCCTAGTGGGAGGAAGTGAGGTCATTGGGGGTGTGGCCTTGAAGGGGCCAGTGGGACTCTAACCTTTTCTGCGTCTCTTTGCTTCCTCCTTGCCAAGAGGTGAGCAGTGTCCCCTGCCATATGCTCCTGCCACCATGTCCTGTGCCATGAATGCCCAGAGCACCAGGGCCAAGTGACATGGACAACAAGATCTGACACTGTGAATCAAAATACAGTTTTCTTCCTGATTAGGTAGATATGTCTTAGTGCATTTTCAGTGTGACCAAAATCCTGGCAACATTTCCGTTTTCATCTATCTCTGTTTTAGTTAAGGGCTTCCTCTCTCTGGCTTGTGCATCCTGAACGGGAATTGTGTTTTATGCTCTAGACAGCTACGACATTAGGAAAATGAACCAACACCAATTAAACTATATCGCCTGCCATAAAATTTTCTCATTTGATCAGTCAAGAAGTCTGAGAAACTTGATGCATCCTGGAGATTTCTGACAAAAAAAATTTCTCTTCCAGTTTGGAAGGCAAGCTGACTCAGATCCCACCGGTTACCACCCCTATGTCTCATGTTTGCCTCAAAGAAGGGTACTGCCCAGAATGCAGTGTGCTTTTGGGGGTCATAGTTGCTGGAATAATCAAATCTTGATGCTTCAGGATTAGGAATATGTGGAATACATGTGAAATTCATCTGGAACCTCAAAATCTTATTGTAACCATTGATTCAAATTTCCTCTCATATCAAACAACTCCTAAAACCATGAGAGAAAATGAAACGGTTAGACAGAAGGGTTCCCCTCCTCACTTTCATCTTGCAAGCCCTTGGGAATCAGCTACGAAGAAGATCAAGCAGGGTAAAATCAGAAGTACGAGACGGAGCCCAGTGAGGGAGCCGCGCTAGAGTCTGTAGGTCCGGCTCCATCTAGACGCAGGCAGATGGTGGTGGTGTCTGGACCGCTCCTTAACCTCGCCCAAGGGCCTTCGCCAGCAGGAACCAGACAGGAGCAAGGGCAGCAGAGGCAGATCCTGCTGTCGCAAGTCAATGTGGAGGAGGACCAGTGTGTGATTAGTTGAAAATTTCTGCTTCCACTTGTTGATATTTGTTACTTGCAACCCTGAATGCATTTTAGTAACATTCTTAAAAAGAATACCATTTGTTAAAAAGAAAAAAGTTCTCAGGGATGGGAGTTTAGCTCAGTGGCACAAGTGCCTGCCTGGCAAGTGTGAGGTCATGAGTTCGATCCCTGGTACAAAAAAAATTTTTTTTTCTGCTTTGTAACTTCTGAGATAGCTCTGTGGCTTTTTCTGTGGTCCTAGGGATGGACCCCAAGGTCTCCTGTAAGCCAGGAGAGCACTTATCACTGGCCGCACCCAACCCAACTTGACAGCTCTTATTGTCCCTTCAGGTTTTTTCTGTTAGTTTTTTGGTTTCTGAAAATTATATTAAATTTATATTTAGTCATTTGTGAAAAATTAAAGATACTAGAAACAAAAGGTAAATAAATATAAAAGAACTCTGAAGCGAAACCAATAGAGGCAAAATGGGGAGGAATGCCTAGTTCGATCTCTTTCATAATTAATTCCACAAATTTAATTGTACAGTAATTTAATTTTATGCACAGATATTCCTGAGAAGATCACTAATAGGTTACTTTTGAAATGGTGGCATGTTGATAAGTAAGGAGTTGATAAATATTTGTCTAGACAATTTCTGATAATGTCAGCAATTGAATAAATATTTCCATAGCTTCTCTCAAGTTAATGAATATACACTTAGATAATGCAGGGCCCTCTCCATAAAGCTGTCATGACTGCTGGAAAGACATGTTTTAAGTTTGTTTATTTATTTTTAAAACAAAAGTATGTTAGGCGCAGTGATGCATGTCTGTAAACCTATAATTTTAGGAGACTGAGGCAAGAGATCACAAGCTCCAGGGCAGCCTGGGAAGCTGAATGACTTGGTAAGACCTGTCTCAAAATAAAAAATAATAAAAAGAGATGGGGATATAGCTCAGTATGAGGGCTGTGGGTTCAATTCACTGCATCCCCCCTAAATTAAAGCACTTAGAAAATGTTGCATTGCCTACAGAAAAATTGAAAATATTAACTATAAATAAATAATTGTAGAATACAGAGACATCATCAATATGTGAGCTCTGAACAAAGCCAAGAAATTTGGGACCATTTTACTCTAAATTGGTTTACTTACTACTGGAGATAAAAAAAAAAAGCTCAAAAAATTATGCCAGATTAGGCAAAATTATATGAAAGTAAATAAAACAAACCAAATCCAACATGCAGAAAGATCTAAGAATACACATAAAATTTTGAGGTGTTTTCTAGATTTAAAACCTGCAAAAAATACATAAAAACTAACACAGAGGAGAATCAGCACTGCTTAAACATGCACAAAATCACTCAATACATACAAAAATATTAGGTCTGGAAATAATCATTTTTATGTAATCGTTTGACCAGTTCGCTACTCCAGACATATTTTAAAACTGATTCATGTGCAGTCATCATTTCTTACTGTGCAAAATGGCAAATAATAGTGGAAATAGAGGTTTGTGAAGTCATTGGGTCAAAAGAGACAAAGTATAGCTCCCAATAATTTCAGTGGTTTAAAAAACTTGATAGTGTGCCAAAAATTACAACAGAAAAGCATAACAAATTTAAATAAACTTTGGGTTTGGAAGGTTGCTGGGAAATTGATTGTACGGATCATCCTTTATTTAGGGAGACTGATATTTGAGTACTGAATGACACTGTTCTTATTGGCAGAAAGAATCAGAACGTTCAATGATTCAGCTCGAAACCTCATTGACTGACTTCCGATCTGGCAGAGAATGTGAGCAAGCCTTGTTGGAGGAGGCCCAGCCTGGCTCAGGAGTCCTGAAGTGGGGCCCACCTTCTGCCTGGCATCCTGCCATCCCCTTGGGATGAGCGGTGTGTACCATTTCCTGCAGAACTGACCAAAAATGTTGGGATTTGGGGTGAAATTCATATTCAATAAATATGCACATATCGGCTGAGCCAGCTAATATAGCATGATTCTTTCTCCTGTTTCTTAAAGTAACATTTGTTTTTTTACAGTTAATTACTCCCTTTGTTACTCCAAAGAGGACTATGGTGTCTGGCCATTGCCTGGCTGTCACCCCGGGGACTCTGCTCACTCCTCTCTGTGGTTTTGTCATAGGCCTCCTCATACATTTGGTGAAATGCATCCTCTGGCAGCATCTTGAGAAAAAATATGAGTGGAACATATTTTGGAGGGTGGAGAGACTGCATGTCTTAAATTATCTATAATTTTTTTGTACCTGATTATTTATTTGCCAAGATGCAAATTTTTTTTTTTCACTTAGCATTTTCAGCTCTACAGTTGCCTCTAACACTGGTATAAGTTTCACAGCATTCTGTCCCCCAGTCCTCTCTATATAAGTTCTCCTTTTCTGGAAGCATTTAAGATCTTCTTTTCATGCTTGGCACCCCAGCAAATTCATGATCATGAACCTCCACAAGGCTCTTCTTGGTTTTCATGTGGGGCACACAGTGGTCCCTTCCAATCTGGAATCAGGGAGAATTTTCTTTTATCATTTCATTGACAATATTCACTCTGTTGTATTTCTTACTCTTTCTCTGGAATTTCCCTTTTTGAAACTGGACTTCTTCAATAAATTCTCAATTATTATGTTTTATCGTCATTATAAAACCTTTTGGTTTTTGTTGATGTTTTGCTCTTGGAGAAATTTCTTTTGATGTTTTATTTATTTATTTATTTATTTTTGCCAACTGAAAGTATTGAGTTATTAGATTTTTACTATTCAGGAATCCTGTCTTATTACCCACCCCCACCCCCATAGTAGCCTATTCTTTTTCATGATTTCTTGGACATTTTAACTACTTCCTGCAGGATCTTGGTGAGAGAATCTTTGAGTTCTCTTGTCAGTGTGTTTGTTTTGTCTCTCCTGTTCCTCCTGTAAGCTTTCCTCCAGTGTTCAGTGACTCTGGCCTTCTCCCATGCACAAAGCAGACTACTGGGATGCTGCTGGGGTCTGACTGGGCATTGCCTATGTACTGTGAGATTTGGTTGCTTGCTGGTTTTTACAATGATGACTTAGAAATTCTATCTACAGATCGTGCTGGTGTGATAGACTTTGGATTAGGGTTAGGGTTACCCTAACCCTCTTGGGATGTCAATGACTGAGCATTCCTGGGTCCACAGGGTGACTCAGCTTGCTTTCCATATTGCCACCTAGAGGTATCCACTTTGCCCCTCCTGCACCCTGTTGGAAAATCATCTTTCCACGTGTATATACTGCAGTTTAAGATTAGAAATGTCACCTAGTACAATCACTATGGAAATCATTGTAAAGAGTCTGCAAAAAACTCAAAGTAGAAATTCCATTCCATTCAATACACCTATTCCAGTTCGAGGTATCTTCCAAAAAGAATTGAAGACATCATATTTGTTATGGTTGATATACTGTGTCAACTTGAGAAGTTTAGAAGTTTAACTAAGGGACTCAGCAGGGAGCCAGGACCATTACTTTGCAAATATCCTCATTTTGTGTAAGAGGAAAGCAAAGACATTTTGTGACTGCTGTGCCCACCCTGGAGGGGAGATGATGTGGCCTATATCCAAAATAAAGGACAAGGGGCTTGTTTTCTTCATTTTGCTGTGACTGCTGCCTTGAAGTGTTGCCCCAGTGCCATACCACCCTGCCTTGGAGCCAGCTAATTATGGACTGAAACCTCCACAAACAGTGAGCTAAATAAATCTTTCCCTCCTTCATTTTGGGTGTTGAGTGTTCTAGCAATGAGAGAAAAGTAACCAAAGCAATATTATACTGACCCATGGATACCCATGTTTATAGCAGCTCAACTCGTAATAGCTGAATCTTTGAAGCAGCCTATATATCCATCATGGAAGAATAGATAAAGCAAATGTTATATTTATACACAATTGAATGCTAGTCTGCCATAAATTTGAGTCATTTACAGGAAAATGGATGTACCTTGAGACAATAATAAGTGAAATAAATAAGACAAACTTAAATATCACATGGTTTCTCTTATATGAGAAACTTAATGTATAAATAATTTAGAGAAAAAATATATATAATAGGAAATAGGGAGGTAGATCCTTTGTAAATGGGAAGGGGACCAAGAGATGGGAGGGAAGAGAGAGTGGAGACAGGAAGGGGATGTAAAAAGAATTAAGATGCATTATGTACATGTACAAACTCTTCATGATGCATGGTATTGTTATGTACTGCAAAGATGTACTAATACAAATTTAAAAGCTTTTTTTAAAGGTACAAAAATAAAATAACAAATAGAAAGCTACTAGAGAAAAAAGAGAATGAAGTAAAAAGGGTTAGAAATGTCTCCTATTCTGTGCCTCTTTTTAATTTTACGTGCAGTATGCTGGTTTTTGAAGGTCTATGGAGACAGGTAAACCTTTAGCTGTGCTGTCTCAAGCCATGAAGACTGGTGTCCACTTTTACATCAGAGGCAGGAGGCTTGAGCTCTGTGGCTGTGAAAATTAATACTGGGACATTAAAGGAATCTGACAATCCCTCTTCTTTTTATAATTGAGTTTGGTTTCAGGGCAATTTGAACTTGTGCTGACTGATGACTTTACAGGTAGCTGCTTAGGACCAGCATTAGCAAACATTAGCTAAAGATGCCACGTGTCTCTAGCAGGAGAACTGATAAGGAGGTCCTGGTCACAGGGCCTCTGCTGTGTGGCTCTGAGACCAGGGCCAAAGGCTTCTGATCTATTAATCTGGTGCAAAAGAAAAATAGTTAGCTTTCACCTTACTTCAGTCTCTGAATCCTGACTGTGCTTTATGAACTCTGTGAGCTTGGGCAGGTTACACAGTTTTACAACCTCAGTTTCCCTTTGCAGCAGCTGGGGTAGAAGATAATGCAAGACAGATTGTGATTCCCAAGCCATTGTTGAAATGCTTGATGATTCATTTAGGAATTAAGAAATTCGTTCTGTCACTTGTTTCCTGAACAAACATTTCTGGAACTCTTTGCAATTGTCAATGAAAGAGTGAATAACCGGGAAATTCCTGGCAGCAGGTTAGCAGGGAGTAGAGGATGAAGGTCTGGAGCAGAGGGAGGGAGGCAGGGAACACAGAGGAGCGGCGACTGACCCAGCCCTGGCGGGTGGAAGTGAGTGAAGCACCGCTCTTCTGGGTGATACATGAGGCCTGAGCACCTGATGATGAAGGAGCGACTTCCTGGGTGGGAGGAGTGTTAGGGGGCTGCCGCAGCACAGGTAGCAGAGGCATGGACTCTGGTCGAGAAGGTGGATGCAGTCTGCGCCCCTGCTGCCCAGCAAAGCCACCGATGCTCCAGAGACGTGGGCCACCTTTCTTCTTCTCTCAGCCCTCAGGTAAATACATGTGGTCTTCTCACAGGCTTCAGGCGTCCTCAGCTCCAGAAGTCATGGTGCTGTCAGGTGCAGCCACCATGGGATGTGTGTGTGCACACCCTTGTGCACTGGTGTGAGTGTGCTGCATAGCTGCGCCTGTGCTCTGCTGATTACCACGGGCTTCACTAGGAATCTGGCTTCTTTTGCTTTGCAAGTTCAGTCTGAGCTCTACCCTCTGTGTATTGGATGCATGTGGAATCTAGCATGTGCGTGTGTAACACACAGACTTACACTAACACGATCTATTAGGTCACACCCTGTATGCTTCTCTGTGAACCCTGCATAATTCTCTACTGGAAGCTGCTGTTATGTTCTTTGAAATTCCTTGTGTTTCATCACTACTGCAAAGGGGCCGCTTTCACAGCCATGTGTGGGCTTTGCCTGCTCCTGAGACCCAAAAAGGCACTGGGCGGTTGCAGCCGATGGAGCTTATTCCACAGTGACAGCCCACATCTTTTCAGGGAATTGCGTCCAGGAAAGGTTGATAGGAAACACAGTGATTAATGGAGCCTCTGACACAATTATTCCTGGGGAAGTAAATTCCAGCACCAAGACTGCTCAGCTCGTAAAGCATGGGCTCTTGGATATTTTCAATTAATTTTTTGTGGTACTGGAGGTTGACCGCAGGGTCTTTGCACTACGATATGTCTCTGACCCTTTCATTTTTTATTTTGAGGCAGGGTCTTGCTAATTTGCCAAGACTGAGCTCAGATTTGAAGATCCCCCTGCCTCAGCCTTCCATAGTGCTGAGATTTCAGGTTTGCAGCATGGTGCCAGCTTAATGTCATCCTATTAGGGATGAGTCCCAGTGTAGAATTCTCATAATCGCAACTTATGAAAAGCATGGCTATCACTTTAATTTATACATCAAGGATCACTATCACATAACAAGGAGCAGCTTCTTGGATGTGTTAAGGCAGTGGTTCTGAAGGTGGCTTAAGATGGTGCTCAGAAAACATCTTTACACTGAATCATTTTCATTTCCATTCATCAGATCTTTACCACAGGTCTATTATTGTGGTTCTGATCATATTAGGGACTAGGAATAAAAAGCAAGTTGGTCAGTTCTGCTCTTTGCCGAGTACCCTGTGCCCCTCAGAAGGGGAGGTGCATTCAGACATTGAAAAAACAAACTTTTGACCAGAGTGTGCGCCCTGCGCCAGGGAGGCATCACGCCCCATGTCCTGTGTGACTTATGGTAGCCCGGCCCTGGGCCATGAGCAGGGAAAGCCAGGTTCCCCACCAAGCCCATGATCCAAAGCCTGGACTCCATGGGACCGCCTAGGTTCTGCTGTTTTAACAAGGACAGAATCTTAACTTCCTAGTTATAGTGATATAATCTGTACTATATGTTTGAATTTTGAGTGTTTTGATGAAGTAATTTTCTGAATAAACCAGAATAGACAGTTAGAAGTAGTAAACTATGGTTATTTTTCTAGGGCAATGATGAAGGAGACAGTCCATTTCAGATTGTTCAGATAAGCACTGTGATTCTCATTGTAATTTCTCTTGAGGTCTTTAATGCAGCTGTCAAACATGAGGTTATCAAAATGACTGACAGTTGTCCTGGGTTTGCTTCTTTCTTTCTTTCTTTCTTTCTTTCTTTCTTTCTTTCTTTCTTCCTTTCTTTCTTTTCTTTCTTTCTTTCTTTCTTTCTCTCTTCTTCTTGTAGCTAAGGATTCACACATTGAGTCCAAAGGAAAGGACAGCAATAAGAATTTCTAAAAAGCATACTGTATTGCATATTTTACTTTAGAGTGCAATGGAGGAGCTCACATCTTCATTTGTTTAGTGTTATGATTTGTGTCTAGATATTCCCCCAAAGCCTCATGTAGTCATGGCATGAGACATTTTTGGAAGGGGGTGAATCTAGAGTTTGTGATTGATTTGACATGGTCCAATGCTGGGATGAAGGGTATGAGTGCTACACCTGCCCTAGGGCAGGTAGCCTGCATACAATGTAAGGGACAGAAAAAGGCACGTTTCCCCCTCTTGTCTTGTTGCTTTTGGTTTCTTCTACACTACCCTGCCTTAGAGCCAGCTGATTATTGATTGCAACTTCCATAAAATGTGAGTTAAATAAACTTTTCCTCTTTTAACCTTGGATGTTAAGTATTTTGTCTCAACAACAAGAGAAAAGTAACTAAGACACCAAATGAGAATATAGTTAACTAAAAGTACTTACAAATGCATTATTTACTTCTGTTTATTTTGTTTCATTTCTTGCTCCAGGACTTTCCTGCATGGAGGTAAATGTCATCCCAACTTAAGATAAATGCAACAAAATTTACAATTTATTCTTCAAGCATAACATTTTGGTGGGGACATATTGCCTCCCTGCCAATGCCAGAATTGCAGCTAGCATTTGGCCTGGTGGAGAATAAAAGAAATCACACAAAACCCAGGTCCTTCTTTAAAGAACAAGAAGTCTAGCTAGAAAGACAAGAATGAGGACACAGCGTTCACAATTTAACAACACCAAGGGCTTCTTGGAGATACTGTCCAGGCTGCCTGGATGACTGTGGGGCCCTTTATTCACTAAGAGCCATGGCCCTCATCTTTGCCAGGCATGAGCTGGATGCTGGCCCTTTGGGGGTGGCACACTAATAGACTGAATAGTAATTGTATCCAATATGTTTAAATCTCTTGTTGATGTGGCAGCAGGCATTGAAACTCAGCTTTACAAAGAGTAATTTTTACAGCGTGGCTGCAGGTGAAGATAACTATAATGACCTTAAAGTCCTACAACCAGAATTCAACACCATGGTCAGTTCACTATACAAATCACCCCGGATACTATGTGTAACTTCAAACACCACTGAAGTGTGTGGACACAGTTGAGGGCTTGCTCCTGGCCTCAGTGGGGAGTATGCATAATGCTGTGTTTTCACATCTGTCTTCCTGACCATGGTACATGTTGGCCATTGCTTGTACATGTGCTGCATGGGGGGAAACATTACTGACACGGAAATTAACTAGAAACTGCTGATGTTGAAAATGACTGTCAGACTCAGAGCCTGAGATCCAAGGAGAGAGGTGAGTTGAGAAGGCTCATCCAGCCAGTGCCCAACATTAAGAGGAAAAGATTCCCAGGTCCAGGCTGGGTCTTTCACAATCCCTGCAGTGCTCATCTCACATTCTCTACAAGCTGGCGGCCGTGGCCCGTGAAGACCGTGTGCTCCAAGCAGAAGGTGCAGGTGCGAGCGGGTTAGCCTGCAGCCTTTCTGCCTTTAGTTTAATGACTGCAGGGACACGTGACTTCTCGAATGTGCCATTCTCCTGTCTCAGCCTCCTGGAGTGCTGGGATGACAGACAGGTCACCATGACCGGCTTTTATCTAAGAAAGATGAACTTGGGGACAGCTATTTTGAAGAAAACAAGAGACATTATGGCAGCCATTGTTGATTTTCCTATTGTCTTGAAAGTCTGTAATGCCTTCATTACTCTGTTTTGATCAGTTTTATACTATTTTGTTTTATATGAATTCATTGTGTATGAAGATATAGTCAACTATGTAGAAGAAAACAAGAGACATTATGGTAGCCACTGTAGATCTCCTGTTGTCTTGCTTTGAAATCTGTGTCACACTGTTTTCTTCTGATTTGCTTTGTTCTGTTTTGTTTTACCCTCTTTAAAATAAAATAAAATAAAAAAGTTGAGGTTGGCACAGCCCAATCCCTCCCAGTGAGCAAGGGGGTGCCATCTTCACACCTTTGCCACAGCTCTGGACTTCCCATCCCTTCCACTCTGAGAGTCTCAGGAGCTGTGAGGTCCAGACACTGCCAGGCCTGTCCAGTCCGCAGCTGGGCTCTGTGGTGGCAAATCTTGGCAAAGGACCCTGTTGTAGTCAGGGGCTGTGAGGAGAACAATTAGAATCACGACACAGAATTTATAATATTATTTTGTGATGATCACCCAGAGTTAAACCCAAGAAAGTGCAGGAAATCTATCTACAACACTAAAGACTGAGAATATTCAGCTAAGGGCCTGGATCCCACAGTAATGTTCTGGATGAGTCCAGTTGAAAACCTAGAGCCCATGACAGTGCCTCCCATGAGTCCAACTGGAGGTCTAGAGCCCATGAGAAGGACTCACACCAGTCTGTTTTATGGATCTGCACTGGAAAGGTCCAGAGGTCAGTGGTGGAAGCTAGAAAGTCTATGCCAGCGGGGTGAAGGAGCTGTGCTGGTAGGTTGAGGGTTCTACACTGGAGCCAAGAAGTCATGCTCAAAACAAGGTCCAGGGCTGCCCTGAAAAGCACCATAGCCATCCTCAGCCATACAGAGGTCCTGAGCTCCTCAACGGACAATAAGAGCAGTCGAGTACATGCCAGAAAGCCAGTGTGACAAGATTAAACAGCACACATCTTCCTCTCTGGAGCCAGGAAGTGATGCTTGATATAAGGACCAGAGCTCCCCCAAAGTGAACCACAGCCACTCTCACCAACAAGGTCTGGAGGTCCATCAATGACAATCACATTGCCAAACTCATATCGGGAAATCTAGTCATGGTGAGTACCTCCAGGAGAACCAACACCTCAAAACAGCAACACTTAGAGAAACCCACAATGCCTTGATCTTCCTCTCCACGTCTCTATGATGGCAGCTTTCCTTGGAGGGGGGCGGGCTACATCGTTGTACACCATTGTTTGCCTGCAGAACGCTCCTCGGATTGTTAAGAGCAGAGTGAGAACAGAGTGAGCAGGGTAGCCTGAGAGCCTCAGGATGGGCAGGGTGTGGACTGTGCAGCAGGCACAGAACAATGCAGGCGATGCTGAAAGGACCACACCATCCCCACCATGCGTCCCTCACCTCCGCAGCGCAGGTCCAGGGTGCGGTGGCCTCTCTGATTATCTAAGGGGGCTGATTAGGAGGCAGGGTCAGCATTGTCTTACTTTCTGAATGCTTGGCCTCTGACATAATTACCTTTGCTAATTTAATGAACAGCTGGAACTGCTTTTGCTGGCCATGACTATGGGCCAGAGTTTGCTTCCTTTAATAAGAGTTTAGACAGGATTTCCCTCATGTGATAAAGTCCTGAGAGGTGCTCGGTTTTCTTAACCGTAAAGACCTAAGGGCAATATTTTCATCTTATTAAAATATTCATGCCTAATTTCAGCATTTCTTCTCTTGATGCTTTTTACCCACCTCTGGGTCCTGGTGTTGGTCCTGGTGCCCATTTTAACAATGGCAAACTGTTGGCAAATATTCTGACAATTATTTTTAAATGCCATGTTACCCCAGATATTCACATATAGTTGCATATTTTAAAATATGTGTAAAAATGCAATTTGTCAGATTCATTTCATTGGCATTGGTGTATGAATTCCAATACATGTATAAAAAGCAAAATGTGAACTCATAGCTAATTGGAGGATGATTTTCATGTCTGGTGTGATAGAATCCTTTGCTTTATAAGATAACTTCCCGACAAAGTCGATTTAAGTGGATTCCTTCCCAGTTTGTTTAACAGAGTGATGAAGACAAAATATCCTAAGCATTTGGATGCACATTTGGTTTCTTAAGGATAGTTCTACCGAGTGAAGTAAGGCATTTCCCTGTTTGTCTTTCACGAGGTGGGCGTTGTAAAGCCACCCTGGGCTTAGTGCTGTGCACACTCTCAGGACACAGCCCTGTCTTAGGCTCTGCTGTGGGAGGCTGAGGTGCAGGCAGGTTTAACTGTTCAGCGGGCTGCGCAGTGCGGTAAATGAGGTGCAGCCAGCGGCCCCAGGAAGGGTGTTGGGATCAGATGGGACAGTGTGGGCCTTGTAAATTCGTGGGCGGGGACAGCACTTGTTTCTGTTTGATTTCTTATAAGCCATTGTTTCCAAAGTAAGATGGAATCTCAGTGCTGTTTTAATTTGCATTTCTCAGATGCCCAGAGATGGTGAACATTTTTTTTTCATGTACTCACTGGCCATTTGTTCTTCTGAGAAGTGTCTGTGCAGTCTGGTTGTCAAGTTTTGATTGAGCCTTTTAATTTTGGGGACCTTTTTTTTTAGTTCTTTATATATTCTAGGTATTTGTTCTATGCTTGAAGTAGAACTGGAAAGATTTTTTCCTATTCTGAAGTATCTCTTCATCATGTTGGTTGACTCCTTTGCTGTAGAGAAGATTTTAAATTGTATATGATCCCATTTATTGATTCTTGATGTTATTTCTTATGCAATCAGGTCTCTGCTCAGAAAGTCCTTATCTGTGCCTCTGTCTTCAAGGGTGGTATCTATTTTATCTTCCAGCAGATTAACCGTTCCTGTTTTAGAATTTATGTCTTTGATCCATTTTGATTTTATTTTTATGCATGGTGATAGATATGGGTCCAGATTCACTTTTTCAGATACACGCAAGCAGTTTGCCTGGCACCATTTGTTGAAGATGGTGTCTTCCCTCCAGTGTATGTTTTTGGTCCCTTTATCAAAGATCAGATGACTTAACGTGTCCGGAGTTATTTCTGTGTCTTCTATTCTATTCCATCCATGTGAGTGTCTATTTTGTTCCAGTACTATACTGTTTTTATCCCAAAAACTACAGTGACACATGCATCCCCATGTAGTCACAGCACAACTCATAATAGGTAAATTTATTGGTAGCAGCCTTTATGTCCATCAGCAGATGAATGGTAAAGAAAATGTGATATTTGTACACAGTGAAGTATGATTCTGACATAAAGAATACATTTGAGTCTTTACAGGAAAATGAATGCATCTTGAAAGCCATAATGGGAAGTGAAATAAATCAGACACCTAGGCTTAAATATCACATAGCTTCTCTTATATGAGAAACCCAAAGTATAAATAATTTAAAGAGCAAAAGAAAAGATAAGGGATAGGAAATAGGGAGATAGACCTTTGGCAAAGGGGAAGGGAATCTTGAGATGAAGGGAAGGAATAGAGAAAGAGAAAGAAAATAAAAAGAATTAAGATGTGTTATGTAAATATATCAACTGCCCACAATGAGTGTGATCATTATGTACCACAGACATGTACTAATAAAAAAAACCCAAAAAGTGGTGGATGATATTGAGCTTAGAGCATCCATTACCCAGCTGAGAAAGGGAAGGAACATGTAGATATATAGAGAACAGCATGCAGGAACCCTTCTAAGACATGAAACATCAAATCACTGCTAGGGACCTTTGTGTATGATCAAGCAGGTGAACTTTAGATAGTGACAGACAATAATCATACTTTCTTGGTTTGCTCCTTTCACTGGCTATGTGTTCCTCATCACCTTGGCTGTTTCCGGTTTTTCCTCCTTTAGTTCTTTAGGATTTCCAAAGGCACAGTCCTCGATCCTTCCCTGTATCTACTCTCACACCTTAGTGATTTTGTTCTGTTCCTGGTCTCTCCATACGTGAGGACACAGCATCCTCCCCTCCCAACAATGGAGCAACAGGTGTCATCTTGGAAGCAGAGTGCAGCCCACATCAGACCATGGAAACCACTGGGGTTTGGTCATGGACTCCATAGCCTCCAGACCTGTGAGAGTATAAATTTCTATTCTATATGTGACCCAGTCTCTGGTATTTTGTTATAGGAGCATAGAAAGGACTATGTCAGAGTTTGGACCAAGATACTTCTTAGGTGTTGGAGAGGTCACTCCTCTCAAATGTATTCAACCTAAATACTCTTCCAAAAACTAAACTCTCTTCCCAACATTTCTTTGTGGGTAACTAATACCCAGATTCAGATTCATAATGTCCAACACTAAACTGGGAACTATCTACTGACCTGTCTTCTGTGGATTTCCTGTCTCAGTGGTTGGCGATGCTATCTATTCTAGTTTTTCAAGGTAGAATACTATGGATTATTTTTCTCTGTTGAGGAGAAATTCACAGAACATAAAATCCATCTTTAATCCAAAGTGTACAATGAGTGGCTTTTGGTACAATGCTGTGCAAGCATCTCCTCGATCTCCAAAACATTTTCATCTCCCCCAGCAGGGATCCCTTGACCCGAGCAGCCATTCTCCATCCTCTTTGTCCCCCAGCACTAAGCTCCATCCTGCAGCTGTATTCTCGTCTGGAAATTTCATATGAATCAGATTAGACACCCTTAGCCTCTTGGGTCTGCCTTTGGCTTCTTTCACATAGCAGAGTGTCTTCAAATTTCATCCACTGATTCACACCTCTGACCTGATCCATCAAGGATCTCTAGTAGCTTTGTCTCTAGAGTAAATCTAAATCTGAGACTTTCTGTTTCTTCACACACACACACACACACACACACACACACACACACCTTTACACACACCTCTGTCCTGTAAGTGTTGTGCATTTTCAGGTCTCTGCCTCTCAGCCATGGTCTGCTACCCCCTTTCCTTGCCTTGTGCTCTGCCTTCCTCCAGGGAGCCCCAGGTACAGTCAGGAAGCTCCTAGGACCAGAGTTGGATGCTGCTGCTCCTCTGCTCAAGTCCTGCAGTGGCTCCCAGTTTCACTCAGCATCAGAACCAGAGGCACACAAGGCCCCCAGGAGCCTCATAACTTCTCAGAGCTGACTAAAGAGCAGCCCCATCCAGAACACTTCTTCTGCCTGGCTCTTCAAGCCACTCAGGACTTCCTGCCATTCCTCCCTGTATCATGGTCCTATCTGGAGGATTTTGCACAGGCTCTTCCCTCTTCCTAGGCTGTTTGTTACCTGCTCACTTGCTTGTCTGTGAGTCACCTACTCAGTGATCCTGCATCAATCAGTGTGCCTTTGCTGGGAGACAGTACTGGGATCCACAATTTAAAGAAAGAGATGTTAAAATTGGCTCATGTTTGAGTAGTTTCAGTCCGTGGTTGATCTGCTCTGAGGCAGGAGCATCATAGTGGAAAGCCATTGTGGAGAAAAACTACTCAGGTCATGCTGAGAATAGCATTAGACCAGTGACCAGATATAGACCCAAAGACCATGCCTCTGTGTCCCACCCAGACACACATGAGGTGGATTGCAAAGCAAATCAACAGGGCCTTCCATATTAACTCCCACACACCAACTCCTCCTAACAAGGATACCTGCATTGTGCCTTCCCACCTGGCATCCCAATCTTCTTTTCCTTGCTCTTGTACATTCTTCTAGAATGTGTATCACCTTCTAATTTGTCCTGTCATTTATTTCTTCATTCATTTCTTATCTGAGTATCTCCAATCAGGGTGTGATCTCTACCAAGTGGAATCTTTGCCTATTTCATTCTGATGTACTGCAAGTTGCCTAAAAAATATTTGTTGATGAATAAATGAATAAAAGTTAAAATGCTATACAATATTTTTACTACTAACTACTATATATTGGTCTTTTTATGTGCCAGAAACTCAATAAAGAGCCATTCTTATTTATCTCATTTAGTCCCCACTCATAACTGAGATAGATGAGCATTTCTCCCCAGTCTAGATGAGATCCCAAACTCAAAGAAGCCAAATAGTCTGGCCAAGATTTCATAGCTCATAAACACTCAACACTTTTGATCTGTGTGCTCTCAAGACCATCTTTGAACTACTAGAGAACTACTAGGCAGAGTGGATTCTTGAGATTTCCTCTGAGGTATAAGGAAAGTATAAAAATTTGTAGCAGAACTGTGATGTGATAAACACGTTTTACATGTAGAAGCATAATGATGTGACCCCCTCTAAAGATGACTGCACTCCAATCTCAGATCTGAAAATATGGCACCCAAAGGGATTTTCTGATGCGATTAAATTAGGAATTCAGAGTTAGAGAGATTATCTTGGACTATCAAGGCGGCCACAATGTAAAAAAGAAATGATATCAGAGAGAGAGAAGACATAAAAAGGGAAGAGAGGTTGGAGAGATGTGCGGGAACCATAGAGGATCCAGGTATGTGTGTTGGTCGGCTGTCCACGATGAGGAGATGCTTGTGGTTTTTGAGATTTCAGCCCGTGGTCAGCAGCTCCATTGCATAGGTCTGTGTTGAGTATCATGGTGGAGAGGCAGGTGGAGTAAAGCTGCTCACCTAGTGGTTGTGGGGAAGCTGGGAGTGAGGAAAGGAGCCGGAATGGATGAGGCTAAGATCAGGTATGTCCTTCAAGGTCATGCCTCCATGACCTCCATCCTTTTAACAGCCTGTTCAGCTATGAACTCATCAATGGGGTAGTCCAACCCTGAAGCTAAAGTCCTCATGGCTCACCTCTCTGGGCCCCACCTCTGAACACTGCTGCACTGGAGATGGAACCCTTGATCCATGAGACTCTGGGAGACACCTCGCATTTAAGCCAAATCCAAATGTCAGCAGCCTTCAGAGACTGGACACACCAGGGAAGCTGGCTCTTCCCTGAGACCCCAGAAAGCGTACATCTCTGTGACTCCCTGGTCTTTACCCAGTGAGGCTAAACTTGAACTTCTGACATTCAGAAGTGGGAGATGATAAACTGAGGTGTTTGAAGCCTCTAGGTTTACAATAATTTGCTATAGCAGCAATAATGAACTAATGCATAAAAGTCCCTCCTATTTTGAAATTAAAGGAATTGATAAAAAAAATTCGCCACCCCCTTTTTTTCTGGCTATACTAGGGATTGAATCCAGGGCCTCCCCACTGAGCTATATCTCCAGTGTCTTTTTTTTTTTTTTTTTTTTTTAAGACAAGATCTCACTAAACCACTAAGTTGCTCGGTCTGAACTTGAACTTGCAATCCTCCTCCTTCAGCCTCGCAGAGTCCTGGGATTGCAGATGTGCAGCATGATGCCTGACAACCAAGCCCTGTTTGTTGAAGGCCATCTTTCCCCCATGTAATTCTAACCCCCAAGTGGCTCCCGCTGAGTGCACAGGTGAGCGTGCAGAGCCTGAGTCCTCCCACAGCCTCCCCACTCTGAGTTGTTGACCAGCCGTGGTCACTGCCCACAGCCCAGAAGGCCACATAGAGCTGGGAGGATGCTCACTGCACACTGCAGGCATTGTGCTCGCAGGTCTCCCAGTGCTGGGTTCAAAGGGCTGGGACAGACACAAAAGCCCACCAAGGAGCAACTTCTGGGGAGAAATCTCAGGCAGGTGTTAGCTCATTGGGAGGAAAAACTGTTAAAGGAGGAGGCTACACTGGAATTAAAGACCACTGGCCTTGGGTGCAGTGATTCCGGCAGACTCCGAGGGATTGTGGTAAGGTCTCGGGGGTCCAACTCCTAAAGCTGAAAAAGAAGAGAAGTGAAGAGAATAAAACAGAGTTTGAGGAGGTGCTGATGTGACTGTGACCTATTAGGCTCTCCATGGCAGTAACGAGAGAACACACTGGTGACAGGAAGTGAGGCCAGGGAACAGAAGGGTGTGGGGTGTGGAGACAGTTACTGAACTACCCAGCATGGTCCTGAACTTGGGTTCCTCCAGCCTGAGAGGCACTGAGGAATCCACAGTGCTCCTTGTTCTCAGATCTCACAGCGCTAAATTCAGCTTCATCCCTACACAACTGTTCCCATCAGAAGGGAACTCTGTCCACCTCCCGTCTCAATGTTCAAAGGGGCAGGAGTCATGCTCCCCGTGGCTGAGGAGCGGGCTGGCTTCCCATGCAGTCTCAGGACTGTGCAGATCCTGCAATGTGGGCTGTTTCATAAGGAGGAGAAAGGGCACAGCTCCTCTCCTCCCTGCAGAGGTCGAATGCACCAAGAGTGGATGTAGGGCTCCCAGCAGTGGGGCTGGATGTCAGGAACAGCGGGGTGCAGCGCGGGAGGTGGTACAGAGGGGCTCAGTCTAACTGGGACCACTCAGACTCTGCCAGCTCCTGTCATCCTGAACCCCGGGACGCCTCCCTGAGCATCTTCCTGGGAGAGATTGAATTTGAATGCAAAGAGGTTCAAGTGGATGCTTGAAGACAGCACTTTGGAAGGCTTTGGGTTTGGAGCAGCCAACAGTTCTGCCGTGTGCTGAGTTAGCTCGGAGAGAGGATCCCAGCAGAGCCAACTTCTCCCCTGGCGTCATTCAGAGCTGACAAAGACTCACAAAGCCTTCTCCATTGCCTCCCAGCCCAGTCCCAGCTTGGGAGAGATTTTAGTCTCACAAAAGCAAATTTAGAGGAAACAGTTGCATTAATAAAGTAACAGTCCCTTTAGACTTGGGTCATTTTGAAGATCCGATTTCAAGAGTGTTTTAGTGTAAACACATTTCTAATGTTTCCTAAGCTAGCTAATACAGTCCTTTTGGGAGAAATGAAAACTGTCCAAATGAAATGGCAGTAAATACCACAGGGAAATTCTCACAGCAGATAAATTGTTACCCGAGGATAGATAGATATATATCTTTTACGATCAGTTTTGGCCAGCGATTCAGCAAAGATAGTTCAAGATAAGGAAATATAAACATTAAATGTTAATACTTCTAATTTAGAGAAGCATGGAATTATTCACAGCAATCTTTCTGTCTCTCTGTCTCTCTCTCTTTCTCTGTCTGTCTCTTTCTCTCTCTCTCTTTATCACCATCTGTTCTTCCTTCCAGAACCCAGGGCTTTCACCCTGATCTAAAACCCCAGCATTTTAAAATTTTCTTTTACTAAGACAGAGTTACTAAGTTACCTGGCATGGTCTTGAACTTGGGTTCCTCCTGCCTCAGCCTCCCACAGTGCTGGGATTATAAGTGTGCATGATCACTCCTGATATCCATTTTTCACCAGGGTCAAGAGTGGTTTGTCTCCCTGACATGTCACCTGTTTACATCGTAGAGAAGAAATACATACCATATTACTTTTCAGGGAACAGTGTCAGGCTGTGACTCTGGATCTTTCTGCCTGTATGTCTGTGTTCAGCAGGGAGAGTAGGATGCTCAGACTCCTGAGTTAGGACCTTTCACTGTTTTCCAGTTATATTTAGCAAATGCTGACTTCCTTTCCTTTAACAAATGTTTGTGGCATTCTTCTCTGTCCCATGATGTTGTGGTTGATATGCTGTGTCAATTGAGAAATCTAGAAGTTTAACTAAGAGATTCAGCAGGGAGCCAGGATCCTCACTTTGTAAATATCCTCATTCTGCCCCAAGAAGAAGGCATGGGGATTTTGTGAGTGCTGCATCTACCAGAGGCTGGTGTGTGTGTGTGTGTGTGTGTGTGTGTGTGTGTGTGTACAATACAGGAGAGGACAAGAGTCTTACTCTCCTCTTCTTTTTGCTCTGGCTTCTGCCTTGAAGTGTTGCCCTGGTGCTATGCCACTGTGCCTTGGAGCCAAATAATTATAAACTGAAACTTCCACAAACAGTGAACTAAATAAACCTTTCCTTCTTTCATTTTGGGTGTTGGGTATTTTGTCCCAGCAGTGAGAGAAAAGTAACAAAGACACATGGCAATTAGACACAGCCTCATTCCTTGAGGATTAGTAGACTTTTTTTTTTTAAACTGGTACCAGGGATGGAACCCGCAACCATGCCCTTGCAAGGCAGGCGCTTATGCTGCTGCGCTAAATCCCCAGCCCCAGACTCTTAAAGGAGTAATGGACAGTGACTATGCTAAGGGAACCAGGGTGCTGGGGAAGCAGTGGGGAGCATCGGGAGAGCCCAGAAAGGACCCAGAGGGGCCACACCAGAGTGGATGTGAGTACTGCATTGTAAACAAATGCACAGAATTAGCTCTGAGTGGGACACTGGCCTGCCTTACTTAGGAGAGGGCCACAACTCAATAACTGATGTTATTGTCCTGGTTTCTCAACCCTGTCCTGCTCTTTCCTTTTTTTTTGTACAGGGGATCAAACTCACAACCTCATGCTTGCCAGGCAGACACTGTGCAGCTGAGCTATATGCCTGGCCCTGTCTCCCTCCTTTTAATGCAGGGGATTATTAGACGCTTCCTGAGAACAAGTGGTGCATCTCGAGTGCCAGGTCACCAGGTTGCTGCTCACAGGAGTCTGCCTGGGGTGATAATTTGCAGGAGATCCTAGCTGAGATGCTCCTGGCCTTCTGGGATCCTCCAGGTGTGTTAACGGACCTGCTGCTGTGGGGCTGAACCTCACCTTGGCCCTTCTGTGTGAGTCAATCTTTCCAGGAAAATTTTCAGGGCAAAGTCCCACTGTTAAGGGCTGAATTATGTCTCCCCACAAGTCCTTACCACAAGAGGAGACTCTCTAAATTTGGAAATAGGATTACTGCAGATTTCATTAGGTAAGGTCACAGTATCATGAGGTGGGCTTCTAATCCAACAGGACTGCAACCATTACCGAAGATGAAATTTGGACCCAGAGGTTCATAGAGGGAAGGCAGTGTGAGAGACAGAGACAAGGAGGCCACTGCAAGGTGGAAGAGAGCCCAGGACCACATGTTTCCCTCAGGCCTCAGAAGGAATCCAGCCCATGACACTGAGTCCCAAACTCCCAGCCTCCAGCACCACAAGACAGCACATGCATTGTTCAAGTCCCCGGCCTGTGGCACTCTGCGAGCTCCACAGCCCTAGCAGAGAAACAGAATCTCCAAACCCTAACCTCAGCTTCAAAGGGAGGGGAGGGACTGGTGAAATGTCACTTCGCTCTGTCACAACAGCCTGCCCTCTTCTGCACTGCCAGGCGGGGGCCACAACTCCTCCCAGAGATGCCAAGTTCAGAACGGCCCAACTGAGGACCTCCTGGCTCTTCAGAGGGGGCCAGAGACGAGTATAGACTCAGATTAGCTGTCTTTCATTCCGTTGGGTGTTAAGATAGGTAACAGTCAGAGAGAAGCAGCCCTCAGGACACATCAATGATACGTCCTTTAACCAGCAGCGAAAAAGTTCACAAGTTATTGATGGTTTATTTTTAAGGTGAGAAAGTGATCTTGCAGATTCCCTTTTTTATTTTGAAGAGAGAAAAGTAAAACAATTAAACAGTGATTCAGAGTTTCAAAACAGGATAGTAAGAAATTACAATGGTTAATATATTGCATATTGTCTTACAATAGTTGCTCAGATTACAAGACATAGGCATGAAAAATTAACCAATCAATATAAACATAAACCAGTCTTTTCAATGAACTGAAAGACATAGTAGCATAATTACATTAACTATCGTGTATCTATGTATCTATCTATAGATCTGTATATGCATTTACTTTCTTTTCCCTTCATTTATTTTTCTTTTCCCGTTTCCCAGTTGTTCTTTCTTTGTGAGCAGCTTCTTTCCCTCTCTCAACATCTACTGCAGATTTTGTATCTTATTTACTCTTTGAGTTTCTTACACTAGGGAGACAAGAAGAGGCTTATACATGTGAGTTTGATTTACTTCACTTATGAGTATGGTCTGTAGTTGCATCCATTTACCTATAAAAACTTCGAGTTTATCCTTCTTTATAACTGACTAGTACTCCCTTATATAAAAATACCACATCTTTTTATCCTTTCCTTGGTTGGTGAGCATTTGGGTTGTTTCCAACATTTAGCTATTACAAATTGTGCAGCTATAAAAATGGGTGCACATATATCACTGTAGTGTGCTGGGGGTTTAGCTCAGCGGCACAAGCACCTGCCTGGGAAGCATGAGGTTGTGAGTTTGATCCCCAGTACCAATAAATAAATTAATGAATTAAATAACGCATATATCACTGTGGTATGATGTTTTAAATTCTTCTGGGAAAATACTAAGAAGGGGAATAGGTGGGTCAAGTGGGACAGCTAATCCTAGTCTTTTGAGGTATTTCCACATCAATTTCCCCATTAGTTGTACCGTATACACTCCCACCAACAGCGGACAAAAGTTATTTATTGACCACAGTTCTGTCAGCATTTGTTATTGGTTAATTTATTGATGATAGCCATTCTTTCTGGGGTGAGATGGAATCTTAATGTTGTTTTAATTTGCATCTCTCAGATGACCAATGATGCTGAACATTTTTAATGTATTTATTTGCTATTTGTCTTTCTTCATCTGAGAAGTGTGTATTCAACTCAGATGTCCATTTTTGGATTGGATCTTTGAATTTGGGAGTTTGATTTTTTTCAATTCTTTATATATTTGACATAGAAGTACTTTGTCAGAGGGAGACTTAGCTAAAATCTTTCTCACTCCATGGGTTTTCTTTTCATTTTTTGGTGATTTGTTTTGATGTGCAGAAACTTTTTAATAAGATAGGATCTCAGTTGTTGATTCTTTGAAGTACAGTTTGATTTTTGCTCCTGAAGTCTCTGCCTACTCCTATGTTTTCTATATCCCTATCCACTTTCTCTTCTGGTAGATTTAATGCTTCTGTTTTAGTATTTAGATCTTTGGCCCATTTTGATTTTAGTCTAACGTATGGTGATAGACATGAGTCTAGTTTTAGAATTTGTCATGTGTAAAGTCAGTTTTTCCAGCATCATTTATTAAAGAGGCTATCTTTCTTTCAGTGAACATATTTGGCCCCTTTGTCAAAGATCAAGTGATTGAGTGTGTTTGGAATTGTGTCTGCATCTTCTAATCTGCTCTACTGGTATTCAGGGTTTTTTTTTTTCCCAGTTCCATGCTGATTTTGTCACAGTAACTTTGTAGTATAATTTCAAGTTAGGGATTTGATGTCTCCTGCCTTGCCTTTATTGCCCAGGATTCCCTTTACTATTCTAGCTCTCTTGTGTTTCCAAATGAATTTTAGGAATGTTTTCTCTATGTCTGTGAGGTATGCTAAAGATATTTTGATTGGGATTATATTAAATCTGTAGAAAAATTTTGGGAGTATAACCATTTTCACAATGGTTCTTCTTATCCATGAGTATGGACTATATTTCCATTTTTAAAATATCCTCCTTAATCTCTTTTTTTGGGAGTGCTATAATTTTCAGTGTATAGATCTTTTATTTCCTTTGTTAGATTGATTCCTAAGTTTTTTTTTTTTTTTTTTTGGATGCTATTGTGAAAGTTATAGTTTCCCCATTTCTCTCTCAGTGAGTTTGCAGTTTGTGTACAGGAATGCTATTGATTTTTGAGCACTGACTTTGTATCTAGCTAGGCTACTGAGTTTGGCTATTAATTCTAAAAATCTTTTGGTGGAGTTTTTGGGGTGGTTTATGTAGAGTAGCATGGCATCTTCAAATAATGATAGTTTATCTTTTTCCTTTTCTATCCTTATTCTTTCTGTTTCTCTCTCTTGTCTAATTTCTCAGGCTAATGTTTCCAGAACTATACTGAATAGGAGTGGTGATAGTGGACATCCTTGTTCTTGATTTTAGAGTGAAAGATTTCAGATTTTGTCCATGCAGTGTGATGTTGGCTGTTGTTTTTTCTTAGATGGCTTTTTATCAGATTGAGGTAAAGACCATCTATTCTGATTTTCTGTAGAATTTTTATCAATTGCTTTATCTGCATCTGTTGAGATGATCATTTGATTTTTATCTTTGGCTCTGTTGATATGATGTATTACATTTCTTAATTTGCATATGTTGAACCATCCTTACATTCTTGGGTTGAATCTCACTTGGTCATGATGCATAATCTTAATGATTTGTTGCATTCTGTTTGCTAGTATTTTATTGAGGATTTTTGCACCTATGTTCATTAGGGAGATTGGCCTATAATTCTTTTCTTTTCTTTCTTTTTTGTTTTTGGTTGAATCACTCTGGTTTTGGTATCAGGGTAATTCCTGGCTCTAAGAATGAGTTAGGGAATACTGCTTCCATTTCAATTTCATTAAAGCATTTGAGTAGTATTGCCATTAAATCTTCTCTAAATTTCTTGTATAATTCAGCCATGAATCCATCAGGGCCTGTATCTTTCTTTGTTACTAAGTTTTTAATTATACTTTCAATTTCGTTAACTGATACTGGGTTATTCAGAATTTTTATATCTTCATGATTCAGCTTTGGCAATTCATATGTATTTAGGAATCTGTTCATTTCTTTTGTGTTTTCCACCCTATGAGAGTAAAAGATTCTCAAAGTTGATATTGATGATATCTCACTACTGATTCAGATGTTTCCACATTGCTGGTCTCACTGATTACTCCACCCGCCAAAGGAATGTGTGTGCCTGTGTCCCCGGAGCCGGGCTGTTGTTCTGGGTCTTGGAGTTCTGGTTAGTTTCCCTGCCAAAGGTGTGTGTGCTTACACTCTTCTTGCAGTCTCCACCATCCCAGGGGCAGTGGAGGAGGTGCAAAATACAGACCCAGATTCTTCTCACAGGCCCCAGATAGAACCTTTTCTGCAACATCCTACAATGCAGGTGAGTTACACAACCTCCTGACCAAGGAGATTTCTAGGCCCCAGGGGATAGAATACAGTGAGTAGCATCCCAAAGGGTGGCAGCTAGAGGGAAAAGTCTCCCATGCTTTCATAGAAGGCAGTTGGTGGAGCAAAGGCTGAGACTCATCATGATGGCTGACACGGACAGAGGAACTGAAAGGCTCTGTGTGGTTTTAAGGTAAGTCCTGAGAAGACTTAACTGATCTTGAGAGATAGCAAAAGGTTAATTTTAATTAACACAGGTCTCACTTCAACTTGGTCTTAAATACCCAGCAGAAAAGTACAACCAAAAGACATATAAAAACAATGTCATAGTTATAAGCTAGATATAAAAGGATCACCAATTGCTGGCCCTTCTAGTAGTTTCCAGCTGTATCACTAGCTGTGCCCTTTTATGGGTCATTAAGAAAAACTACAGTACGATATATAAAAGCTCAACAAGAATATTAAAATTCTTTAGCTAAAGTTGTTCTTCAAAACCACCAAACTCTATCTTACAGATTAAACTGGGGAAAGATTTATGACAAAACAAATTTATAGATAACCTCTATCAGTAGAGGGGTTTAAAAACCAATGAGTTACATTTGCTCTTCCAGTCCCTAAAGAACAGTTCCTAGACTTGGCTCTTTCCCCTACCCCCCTTTCCATTTTAGTGCTCATTCTTTGATTATACATGTTATGATTTCTTAGAAAATGTGTTTATTCTTGCCTAGAGGTTGCCACATGCCAAGTGATCATGCAGATGAAACCAATGACAAATGCGCTAGGCTCTTTTTCCTGGGGACCACCAGATCAAACTTGGAAAGAGAGTTTATAATTGCTAAACCACAACATGACATATATCTGAGGCCCATTAGATTAGCCCTCTGGAGAGGGTCCCTAACTGCAGTTGCCCCTAGCCTGCCCCTTCTCAACTCGAAGAAGCTAGATGAGAACAGTATCCGTGCTCCCATAACCACGGTAAGGGAAGCTTTTTCAGAGAAAGAACTATTATAGGTAGCTAAGTTAGAAATATTTTGGGCATTCAGACAAGGCTGGGCCTTGGTGAGTTCGGTGCGGAGACAATTGTGACTGGAGGTGCAATTACAAAAATAAAAAGGGGGAGTATGATTACTTGCACATGCACAATTATATCTTGCTATCTTTACCTTAAATGTTTAAAATCTGGTTTCAGAAAGTAAATACTCTCCATTAGAGCATCATTGACAAAACAGCACATCTGACAGCATACCTAGAGCTCAAGTTCTATAGAGGGGTATTCAAACAGGAAAATGGGATAGCCCACTGCAGTTAATAGCATGAGGCAGAGGGTGTGTTTGTGTGTTAACGGACAATAGAACCCCACATGGCTGCCTTCCCAGAATGCGTGACCATGTCAGCCCCAAGGTGGAGCCAGTTCTCACTGGGCCCTCGAGTGCAAGCATTCTTGAGGATGACCATGGAGAAAAAGCTGACAGCACAAAGACTGAGATTCATGCAGATTCATGACATTCCACAAACTCCTGAGAATATGTTTATTGCTATAACAACCATCATCAATAATCAAAACTGTTTCAACCACTGCAAATACAAAAAGAAAAAGGAGGATATGATGGGGACCACAAACTCGCAGTGGCTAACTTTGCGTACTTCCCTGCAGGGTAAATGGAGGTCTGGGATTATTAAATCACCCTTTTGAGATTTCCCATCATCTCTTTAGGGATGAGCCATCTTTTCTCACCCACTAAGACTAAAACTAAAACCACTAAGATTAAAAGCCACTCCAGGGCAAGAGCCTTCTTATCATAAGATCACTTCTTGAGTCATCTGATAATCCCCTCCTCAAATCCCCTCCTTGATCAATAAATGCTGACTGTCTTGTGTCCTTTTTTCCCTTGTGAACGACTGGTCATCCCAGATCCCCACTGTGCTGTCATTCTGTCTCTTGCTCTTTCTTTGTTTCTGGAGATTCGGGCTCACTGCAGGGGTCCCCAAATCTCAAACCTTCACTTTATTTTGTTGAAACTTTAGTGACACTCACTGTTCTTAACTCCCACAGTTATTTTTTAGGTTTTGTCTGGATCCTTAATGATCCTTAAATGATCATGCTCTTTAATTCACCTTTAGCTGTTTCTGGTTACCCAGAAGTTTGCAATTTTCTTTCTGTCATTGTCACTGGCACATGTATTTTTCTAAGGAAAAATAGTATGATTCCACTTTGTATTTTATAATGTGATAAGCTATTATTAGTATGAATAAAGACAATGTATCCTAGAGTTCAGATTTTCGGTATGATCTAGTAGGTAGCAAGCAGAAAAGGAATAGGAACATTGGACTTGAAAGAAGACAACCTGAGTTCAAGTGCAGGCCCACACTTTCCCACTTCTGAAAGTATAAACAGGTCACATAATATCACTGAAAAATTGTTCAAAGTTGTAAGTTAGTGATCTGTTCCATATGTTTCTTCTGAGAACCAAAATCAAGTAATGTACATTAAACTATATGATGTGCAAACATAGGTACTTCCAGAAAAACAGCTTTGGGGAATTTGTTAAATTAAAACTTCTGTTGGAGTAATAAATGAGAATTATTTGTATTCCATTTGTTTCATGGTGATCAGGTACTTGACCACTGAATCATACCCTCTGTCTGTGTATTTTAGTTGCTTAACAGTGCTGAGCAGAACCCAGGGGCCTCAACAATCTTAGGCAAGTGTTCTACCACCACTGAATTATACTCTCAGTCTGTGTGTTTCAGTTGCTTTGAGGTTCTGGGTGGAACCTAGGGCCTCATGCATGCCAGGCAAGTGCTCTAACACTGAGCTTCACCTGAAGTCTTTGAATTCCAGGCGCTTTGTTTTTAAATAGCCTGTTTCTCCTCAAGCTTGAAAGTCTCTTAAAGCTACTAAAAAGACCTAGCCTGTGATCTATTTTTCAAGGTGCCTCATCTTACAAAGTTATATCATATTATTGGGGATTTGCTGAGGACTAGAAAGAGATTATTATCTATTATCTAATTTGGTCCTTCTCAGTACCCAGGAGAGAGGCCCTATCATTATTTGCATGATGAAATGGAAGCTTAGAGAATAAGTTCAAGTGCAAAGTTCCCAGCCAGGAGAGGAGAGCTGGCAAAGACATAGAGACCAAGTATTCGGCCTCCACACCAGCTACTGTTGAAAAATCACCCAAACTGGATGCATGGATGGAATGGTTCTCACCAAGAATGACAAGCGCCCGAAGAACTCAGACTTGTTACAGCAGAATGAAGAATGAAGAACTCAGGGATCACTGGTGACTTTACATCATGTTGGATAAAATACATACCAACCATATTTTTCTAATGAAGATACGTACTTTAGAATAACAGTAGCTGACTGTGCTTCTTAGTAACTGTTCTGGGGAAACACAGGAAGCAGTCTTAATGCTCACCCACTGGTTTGATGAACAGCAAACTGTATACATGTGTGCTGTGGTAAATGGGTGAGTTTTGTCCACATTATGTGCTGTATTACATTTTGTGCATATATAATTTTTATTACATATTTTCTTTTGATTTTTCTTGTAGAATTAGCTCACTGTTATACAATAGTGCATGAAAATTTGCTTTTACAACTTTAGGAGGAGGTTGAAAGTGAGTCATCAGATGATTCAGCTCCTGATTATGACTTGAATTGTATATGCTAAAGATGTTATCGAGATAGGACAGATGAATATAGAATGAAGACTTTGATTCAGATGAAAATAAAAGAGTAATATAAATAAATATTTGACTAGTCAAAATGCTACAAAATGTCATGTATCTGAATGATACAATGTTAGAACTAGGTCAGAAAATGTTACTAGGTTCTTGCCAGCATTGAAACCTACTGGATGAAATGCCAACACTGCAATTCAGTGTTGGAAATTGTTTGTAATGGATGATATTCTGTAAGATGTTTTGCAATATAATAATAATAAAATTCAAGTAAGACAGTCTGTATGCATCAAGTAATACTCAAAAATACAGTTATGACACCTCACTATCTGAACTAAAAGTCTTCATAGCAAGGCTTGTCAGAATTGTCAGAATCTAAAGGACTTATGGAGACACGACAGATGTGACACTGAGATTTTTTTAAAAAAACAATAAACCTACACAAGAGATTTATTTTCTCTCAAAATTGCCTATATTTTGATGACCAAAAGACCCATTAAGAAAGAAAAAAAAATCTAACAATTTACCCACTATTTGCTCATTTTTGGAAAGCTTTGTTTTGAGCTCTCTAGCAATTTATGCACTGTCTAAATACATGGCAATTGACAAACAACTTGCATCATTTCATGGCTTTTGAAGTTTTAGGCAATCTACGCCAAATAAACCTGCCCAATGTGGTATAAAAATACATACCATGGTAGATACAAAGACATTTTACATCTCAAATTTAAAAATTTATTCTAGATCTCAACTAACAGGTATTTATTTATACATTGATGAACCATGTCATTATGAACAGAGCTGTTGCACCTATTTCAAAAACTAACTCAAATGTCACATTCAACAATTGGTTCACAAGTGACCCATTGATTTTACAGTTGCAAAAATGAACAAACAAAGAAAAAAAACCAGTTGTCCAGCAGAAGAATTATTCACAAGAACAAAGTGAAGATTCCTGAAAACATGTTGCGCGTTCACAATAGAGAAAGACATAACATTGGCCTCTTATATGATGAAGAAAAACAAAATAGTACTGATACTATCAACATTATACCAGGATGATAAGAGTGATAGAGAAGCTGGGTGCGGTGGTGCATGTCTCCAACCCTAGCACCTCAGGAGGGTAGGGTAGGAAGATCCCATGAATTCAAGGTCAACCTGTGCTATACGCAGCAAGTTCCAGGCTAGTCTGGACTACATTATGGACTACATTATGGTGAAGAAAAAGTGAGATTGATACTGTCGATAATACACCATGATGATAAGATTTATAGTGAAGCTGGGTATGGTGGTCCATGCCTGTAATTCCAGCACTCAGGGAACTGAAGCAGGAGGATCCTGTGAGTTGAGCACTAGCAAATTCTGTCTCAAAATAGCAAGCAAACAAAAAAGATTCATAGTGAATCCTTAACACATATGAAACCAAAAATAATCACTTTTCGCAACAAAATGAAAGGCGGAGTAGACGTTGAGTTGTACAGCAACTGAGATGTCACTCAAAATACACAGCGTTGGCCAATGATTGTGTTTTACTGGATCCTAAACATGGCAGACATAAATAGCTTCCTAGTTTACAAGGAAAATAACAAGCATAAAATACCACAGAAAAAATTTCTTAGGGGACTTGGAGTGGAATTAATAAATGATCAGTTACAACAGAGGAAGAACAACATGTATCTCCCCGAAGAGCTATGCAAAAGAATTCTGGAGTAGACTGGTGGACAGACAGACGAAACAGCACGAGAACCTCAGAGTAAACAGGAAGACCAGCAAGATGTCAAGTATGTCCTACCAAAGAAGACAGGAAAACAAAACACATGTGCTACCTATGTAGGTGAGACTTGTGGTATGGAACAACCTGTTCTCATGTGTGAAAACTACCTTAGCTGTGATAATTGAAGTAAAAATTATTTTTATGGTATTTTAAAAATATTTTTATTGTAGCCCATGTAGGAATTTATTTCTGTTATCTTTCATATTTAGTAAGCAAACAGTTGATGTAAAAATATTGATGTTTATGCTAAACACTCAGTATATATTTGATATTTTATTTCACTGACATTTCATTTTCATGCTATATGCATATTTTGCAATAGGAAGCTCCTGACAAAAAAAGAAGACAAAAGAAGTGATAATTATGGCCCATCAAATGGGAAAAGAAAGGTAAGCACATGTGATGTCAGTGTGAGAATTGTGTTATGGAACACAATTGTCATATGTGATATGTGTTGTCATATGTGATATGTGTTGTCATATGTGATGACTGTCTTAGGTATGATAATTGAAGCAAAGATTATTTCTGTGCTAGAATTTTGTTTGTATTTCCATTGTAGTTCACATTGGAATTTATTTCAGCTATTTCTTAGATTTTTGTAAGCAGGTAAACAATTGATGTTGAAAATGTTGATGTGTATTGGTCAGTCAAGAAATGCAAATTGAAACAACACTGAGATATCATCTAACTCAAGAAAGAAAGGCTACCATCAAGAAATCAACCAAAAAAAAATGCTGGTAGGGATAGGGGGAAAAAGGAACCCTTCTCCATTGTTGGTGGGAGTGTAGACTGGTACAACCACTGTGGAAATCAGTGTGGAGATTTCTCAAAAAACTAGGATTAGAAGTTCTATTCAACTCAGTTATTCCCCTTCTGGGTATTTTCCCAGAAAAATTGAAAACATCATACCACAGTGATAATATATGTGCACCCATGTTTATAGCTACACAATTTATTTTTTATTCTCAAGAGAAAAAAGAAATAATGGAAAAATCAATAAGCAAACAAATCAAATAAATAACAGAAAGCAAAATGACAACAACATAGAACAACAGTAGCTGTATAGGTTTTCAAAACAAGATGGTAGAAATTTAACATGGCTGTTGTATTGCATATTGTTATCTTCAAAATAGTCACTCAGGTTGCCAGATACAGGAATAAAACAAAACAGTAAAATGGAACAAAACATTAAATTTTGAAACAAGGCAGAAGGAAATCCCCCACAGTGGCTGTAATGCATATTGTTATCCTCCAAATAGATATTCAGACTACCAACTTCGAACTGAAGGTTAGTGTTTGCTGTTCTTATCTTCCAGCCCTTGCACTAACTGATTCACAGGAAGCCCTGGCTTGGCCTCTTGATTCTCCTCCTGTTCCCCATGGTGGCTGCCCTGGATCACAGGAAGGCCTGGTTTGGCTTCTTGGTTCTATTCTTGTTCCCCATGGTGGCTGCCCCAGCTCACAGGAAGGTGTGGTTTGGCTTCTTGATTCTCCTCCCATTCTCCATGGTGGCTTCCCTGGACACAGAAAGATGTGGTTTGGCTTCTTGATTCTCCTCCCATTCCCCATGGTGGCTGTGCTGGCTCACGGGGAGAAGTGGTTTGGCTTCTTGATTCTCTAACCATTTCCCATGGCTCATGGGAATGCTTGGTTTGGCTTCTTCATTCTCCTCCCATTCCCCCTAGCTGCACAATTGGTAATAACCAGATCTTGGAAACAACTCAAATGTCCATCAACTGAGGAATGGATAAAAAAGATGTGATATTTTTACACAATGAAATAAAGAATGATAAACTTGAGGCTTTTTTAGGTAAATGAATGCAACTAGAAACCATACTTGTAAGTGAAATAAATCACATTTGCATGTGTAAATACCATATTGTCTTATTAGTGAAAGAAACTGAAAGAGTAAATAAGATTCAAAAGTTACAATAGATGTAGTAAAAGGGAAAGAAACTGCTCAAAGAGAAATTATTTTGTTTGATCAGTTTTGCAAGCCTGTATCTAGTAATCTGAGCAACTATTCTGAAGATAATAGTATGTAATATAACCACCATTGTTAACTTTCCATCATTTTGGTGTGAAATTCTATCACTATTGTTCTTTGTTGTAGTAATTGCCATTGTTATCATTTTGCTTTTGTTGTTGTTGGCTTTTTTATCTGCTTCTTCATTTTTCTGTGTTTTTTTCTCTTTAAAATACAAAAGAAAACATTGATGTTCTACACTCTACATATTAAAAGTTTAATATTTTATTGATATTTTATTTCTTTTAAGTACACTTTGTTTAATATAATATAATTCTTTAAAATTAATAATTCATCAGTAGAAATCCTTCTAAAAATAAATATTGGTGTTATACACCCCCCCACCAAAGCTCCATGGTGCCCTGTCTCTTCTTGGAAGAAAAATCCTAGGAAGGACAAATGAACACGCAGCGTGCCCAGCTTGGGAGGGAGATGGTTTCTGGGACTCACCTCAACCTTTTAGCTCTGGTTTCTGTCTTCACTGCACCCGATGATCCACTCTCTGGCAGGTAGATCTGCAGTGAACATCATGCTGACACAGACCCCTCCATTCTTGGTGAGCTGCACACTGTTTGCTATGCAATTGTCGTGTCTGCCACAGTCCTGGCTCCTGAGTGTCCCCAGAGGACTCTTACGAAGCAGCTTGGGAATTGCAACGTGGTTCTCTGGAGTTCGGTCACATGGGGCACAAATATTCCCATCGTGTGATGGTGGTTGTGCAGAACTGACATAAGCTTTGTGATGTGGCCAGCACTGCCCAGTAATGACAGCCCTGCTTCCTGACTGTGTCACATTGACTTGGTTGACTTCACCTCAGACATATCTCCCCATCCACGACTGTCTCCCCAGACCCCGCTGCTGAACAGAGAATTCTAGTAAAATCCAATAAATCTGAGTGAGGGATGTGGAGTTGGAGACACATACGGCCATGGAGCTGTCACATTAAAATTTCCCAGGGCTGTTTTTTATGACTTTTTCCCTCTTTCCAGCATTGCTCTCTTGCTTCCATAAATTGTCCAGGAAGGTTTTTCATTAACTGGGAGAGCTGAAATAATTCTTTGTCAAGAATTCTTTAGTCACACATGATTCAGAAGTCCACCAAGATCAAAGGCTGCTGGCTGTGTGGCTGGCCTGGCACCATGTATTTCATGTAAATAGTGTGGCTTGCTGCCTGCTCAGCTGGAGCTGGTCCAACTTCACATCCCTTTGGCAGATACTGGGACTCTGTGACACCGTCCTCAGCACAAGGAGCTCCTCTGTGACTGATACCATCTCCCGCAGGAGCCAGTATGCTCAGTCGCTACAGGCTGGGAAAGTGTTTTGATACTGCTGACCTCAGTATTATCTGAAGTTTCCTGAAGCATGGACTCATTCTTGGCCCTAGGATCTGGGGAGGTGGGGAGGAAAGGGAGAGGGGCAGAGAAATGCTTCATTGTTCCAGCCTTCCTAGTCTCTCCTATTTTCATTTCAGGATGGTGGGGTGTATTAAAGAGGCCCAAAGGGGAGATTAAATTAGAGCAAAAAGAACAAGAAGAGGCCCTCCTCCTCCCCTTTTTCCTCCTTCTCCCCCTCCTCCTTCTCCTCTTTCTCAGGGACACTGCTCTCCTGGCCTTAGGTTGTCTGTATCCTTGTTCTTCATTTCAGGTATATGTCACAGGAGGAAATGATGTGTGAGTGACATGGGACAAAGCACATGACAGTCAGAACAACAACAGCACCAGAATAACTAAGGATTTCTAAGGCCTGGCCACATCCATGTACCCCACCGAGACTACGATGCAGAGCTGTCTGGATATGCCACACACAGAGATGGGGTGAGAGTGGGAGGTGCGAAGAAGTGGAATTCTTCATGCTGCAGAAGGAGAAGGGTGCCTGGTGGGAGGCCACTGAGAGCCTCTGGTGTGCCTGTGGGTCACTGCATGGCCAGATGGCCATCTCAGTCCACTTTGAGAAGAGACTGACGGGTGTGTGAGTGTTTGGTCTCAGGTGCTGTTGGCAATACTGGTGCCATCTCAGGGAACAAGCCCAGGGGCTCGGAGGCTGGCTGGAGGTGAAGGACAGAGATGGGGATGCTGGAGAGGCAGAGGTGGACCTGAAACCCGGAAGCGGAGCACTCAAGGAGGTGAAAAGTCAGCTGTGCCTAAGGGTAGAATGGATGCCCAGAGCTAGCACACTGCTGTTGACTCAGTGGCACTGCATTTTCATCCCTTTGGTCATCTGGGTACTTTCCTGAGGACTTCAGCAATCTAGGCAATGTGGCCTTTCCATTCTACCACAAAACCAGATGGTTGACAAAACAGGTTCTAGTTCATTCCTTCCTCTGTGTGCCGTGACTTGGGACTGGGTTCTTGACACCTTTCTTCCTTGATGTTTACATCTTCATTATGGGATGGTGGCAGACACCTTAGCTTACTTTGTCAGGATGTTAACAAATACCATCACAGCAGGGATGAGCTGAGCATTTAGGAAAACCCTGTTTGCCAAAATGGTGGAAATATCGATAGTGAAGTTGGGGAACAAAATCTGGGTTTTCTGCGATGCCCAACACCAGTTCATGTATCACTAAGGTTGCAAGCCAGCCTCCCCTCCCTCCTCAATGAGGAGCAAGCTATATTTTCAGAAGTGGAAGCATCTAGTTAAATATTAAAAGGAGACTCACTCTTCTGAGGTCTCACCATACAGCACTTGGGTAGCAACTAAGTAAGATGGCACCCATGTTGACGACCCTCCATTTACCACACTTTATAAATAACAACTGACAGCAGCTCCTGCCAGTCTTTCTTCTGTCTGCCCCTCTTTGCACTTTATTCAGTGGCTGATGTACACACACACACTTTCCCTGCCCATCATAATAGCTATGGTTTTCTCCCCTCCCCATTTCTTCCGACAGGCATGTCCACTTTCGTTAATGCAAAGGAAACGGCAGCTTTTAAAGGTAGCCTTTTACAGTGGGAAAGAGCTGCATTAACTGTGAAAACCTTTTAGTTGCAGTTCTTATGTTCAGCCTCCCTTCCCCAGACATGTCTGCTGCACGCCTGCATTTCCCTCTATGATCATGACTCTAGGGAAGGGTCACTCAGGGGCTGACGGGTGTAGAAGTGGTGGCACCTGCTGAGGAACTGTCATGCTAGGTGTGTAAGCCAGGGAGCAGCAGCAAGGGAAGAAGCCTGGACAAAGTCACATTTGTGTGTGCAAAAAAAATGCTTTATGTGGAAATTCGTTGTGCCGACCTGTGCTCAAAATGTTCATGGTGTTTGTGTCGGCTGTGGGCAAATAAAAGTGGATTCACGGATACAAATCAGAACTCTTAAAGTAACTAGGATGTTCAGATTATCTCAGATGGGACCAGCATGTGAGCTTGTCAGACCATGAGACCCACACGGCCACTACAGGAAGAAGCTTTCATATCATCTGAACTCAGATGGCACCAACCAGGTGTGTTTGGAAGTGTGAGAAAATCTGCTCTGAAGTTTTCAGCAAGTCACTAGGGGAGAAGCCACTTGGGGAAAGGATTCTCAGATGTTCAGAATGTGGGAAAGCTTTCAAGGCAGCAGGGTATGCTTGCTCCATGTGCCAAGTTATGATGGAGAGAGAAGGTCCAGGGATGTACTTGGTGTGGGGAGCATTCAGGAAGCTAGTTGACCACTTGGATCCACTTGGCACTTGTTATGGCTTGTGTTTACATGTCCCCCGACAGCCTCATGTGGTCTTTGGTGGGGTGTTTTGAAGGTGGCTAGATTGGGATGTGTGAATGTGGATTAAGAGTGTTATGGTGAGATTAAGGGTGTGTAAAATGAAAGCCCTATCCTGTGTAGCACCAATCTATAGATTTACAGCCTGTATGGAATACAAAGGAGAGAGAAAACAGGTTTCCTGCTGTTGCATACTGCCTTCAGTTTGCCCTGTCACATCGTGGACTCTCTTCTCAGACAAGCCCCTCTGCCATGCTGCCCTGCCTTGCTGCCAGTTGATTCTGGGCTGAAACCACCATAACTGTGAGCTGAAATAAAATTTTCCTCCCTTAACTGTGGGTATTGGTAATTTTGTCTCACCAAGAAAAGTAACAAATTTGGTACTAGGAGTGAGGCCGTTGCTATGGCCTGCCTGCCCATGTGGTTCATAAGTCTTTGAAACTTGCTTATGGAAAGGTTTGGAGATGCTGGTTGAACAAACAATTCTAGAATGCTGCAAGGTGGTTGGAGATTCTGGTCAGATCTCAGAAGACCAGAATGCTGATAGAAATGCGTCTGATAAAGCCCAGACTCAGGAGGTTTCAGTCAGAAAAAAAAAAGATAGACTGTACTGATTGTTGAACTCCAGATCATGTGTGTTATGATTTGGCAGAAAATATGTGTCCATTTTGCTTTTGTCCAAAGACTTTACTTGGAATTAAAAGAAGTGTACTAACTCATCTGATGGAAGAAATTTCAAGGCAGTCTTATGTTAAGGTGGTGGTGTGGATACACTGGGGAGATTTTAGCCAGACCTATGAATCAAGAGCAAAGAGCCCAGCAGAATGATTTTAAATGTGAGTTTGGCCAGAAAGCAAGTTTCAGTGAAGCCACAGACTAAAAAGATGGAACAGAGAAGAACTTGGTGGCTGAGAAGGAATAAGACAGTAGAAAGGGTGACACGAGGACATCACAAGAACCTGCAGAATTCCAAGCTTTGCAGCCTCAAAATTGCAAACACGAAAGACTGTTTTCAGAAGAGGACTCCAGAGTACCGTGTTCGATAATGATGGGGGCCTAGGGAATTTGTTTCTTTGGATCAGGTTCATAGTACTCAGCAATCCAGGCACTTGACACCTACAGCTAAGAGAGAAGGGAGCTGGGCTTTGCTCCAGCAGGCAACAGACTTTGGCATCATTCATGTAGTGCTGGTTTTAGGTGCATACAGAATGCAAGAGTCGTGAACTTAAGACAGAGAAAGCTCTGACTAGTTAGGAGAAGTTCCCATCTCCTGGTAGAACTCGTAGAACACACTTAAGAACAGCAATTTAGGGGGCTGGGGATTTAGCTCAGCGGCATAAGCACCTGCCTTGCAAGCAGGTGGTCGTGAGTTCAATCCCAGTACCGATAAAAATGAAAAAGACAAAAAAAAAAAAAAAAAAAGATGCTTTAAGAACAGCAATTTGTGTTCAGGTGTTAGTAGATTATTATTATATTTATTTTCATGATTGATACAATTTCTGAGTAAAGCAAGAGGCAGACATTATCTGGTGGAAAACGGTCATCTTTCCCAGAGCTTAGCAGAATGTCCTATAAATTGGATTGAGTGTCCTTGCATAGACAAGAGTGTCCTTGAACATTTTGAGCACCTGATTCCAGATGCATGCCGAGCCAGGCATTCTGCTAATCAAAGTTTCCCCTTGCCTCAGGTCTAGCCAGCTTTCAGGTCACTGCCTTTTACTGGAATTGCCTGGGGAAGTTTTAAATACATTGATCCTTAGCTTCTTAACTGTTTTGGTTCAGATCTAGATTATCCCCCAAAGTCTCCGAGGTGTAACTTTTGGAAAGTGATGAGATCACAGGGCTGCTATACTTATCAGTGGATTAATTCATTGAGGAGTTCAGTAGCTGAATGTGTCATTAGGAGGTGGGACCTGATTGGAGGTGGGCACTGAGATGTGACCTAGAAAGGTGTATTTTTGTCCTTGCCTCCTCCCTTTTCTGTCTGCTTCCTGACTGCCACGGGTTGAGCAACTTTCTTGTACCAGGCCTTTTGTTTTAGTTACTTTTTTGCTGAGGCAAAATACCTGACACCCAAAGTTAAGTGGGGAAAGGTTTATTTGGCTCACAGTTCATAGAGGTTCAGTCCATAGTCAGCTGGCTTCAAGGCAGGATGACACAGCAGACAAGCATTGCAGAGGAGAAACAGTTCATGGCAGGCAGAAGGCAGCAGAGTAGGCAAGGGATCTTAGTGTTTCTTTTATATTCTTATCTAGGCTACCTGGGTTAGGGCAATGACACACCAATCAGAGGACTGATTTAGTAACTACACACCCTTGATCCCAGCATTACACTCTAGATGAAGCCACCTTGCAAACAGCCCCACCTATGACTACGAGGCTTTGGGGGGACATCTAGACACAAACCATAACAGCCTTCCACTATGATGTCTCTGCCTTGGAGCTAGTCAGCCATAGACTGGAACTCTGAATTCATGAGCCAAATTAGGTCTCTTCTCTTTAAGTTGTGGGTGTTGGCTATTTTGTACCCATGACAGGAAAGTGACTAATACATTGGCATATAGGTGCACTTGTCATGGGAATGGGGATTTAAAGACCTCCCCAATTGATTCCAATGACCAACCAGTGTTAGGTCCTCCTGCTAGAGGCACATCATGTTCATAATTTTGTTTCCAAATAATAGCTGTAACCAAGCTGAGAACACCTTCATTCCTGTTCTTGACACCACCTGTCTCCTAGATTTTGCCAGGATATGGGTATTCCAGGTGTTTGCCAAGTGAACCAGGTTAGAATGTTACCTTCTAAAACCCCAATCTGGTTTCTCTGGAAGCCTGAAGATTAGGAAAAACATCGTGAGTGGCTATGTTAGATTTCTACTCCTCTTCCAATGAATTATCACCAACTTGGCAGATTCAAGCTACTCCTGTCTGCTGTCTCATGGTTCTATAGCAATCTGTTACTGTTGTCTCCTCACTAAAATCATGGTGTAGGCAGGAAGCCTGTCTGACTGAAAGCTTCTGGGAAGAACCCACTTCCAGACCCATCAGAAGTCAGTTCTGCATGGTTGCGGGACCAAGATTCTTACTTCTTTTCTGCTTAATGGCCAGGGTCATTTTCAGATTCTTGAGATCACCTGTTTTTCTCGGCTGTGACTTGCTCCCCATCCTCAAGTCAAAAATGGTAGGCTGTTTTCTCGAGAGTCACGTCTGTCTGCACCTTGCTTAGCTCTCCTGTCCTTTGCCTCCCTCTTCCATCTGGTCTCTGAAATACTCTTCCTCCTTCTGCTTCTGCTCAGCAGGGTTCTTCTGAGTACACCAAGCTGCCCTGATAATCCAGGTTAATCTCCCTATTTTCAAGTTAGTTGACCAGTAATCTCAATCCCATTTGCGAAATCCTTCTGTGGCAATAACTTGATTAAAGTTAGAAGGAATGACTGGAGGAGGGGGATTTCAGGAATATCTGTAGAATTCTGCTTGCCAGAAGGAATTATTGGAGAGAATAGGGAAAGGATTTGCGGACAGTGAATTACTAGAGGTCAGGGCCAGGGTCAACCATAGTAGATGAGTGTTTTGAAAAGATTGTTATGTTAGTGGTGGCTTTGGACATCTACAGTTGACAGGCCCGGTGGCTGATGGAGCAAATCTGGAGAGAGGAGACTGCTGTTTATTTTGTGCTTTATGGTTTACTGAGAACTTGTCTATAATCAGCTTAACTGTGTGCATGCCGGGATCTGAGCAGAGTTAGGGGATGTTGGAGGTGGCTCAGGGACAGCGAGCCTGGGGGATACAGTCAGGCCCTTCTTCCTCAGCTCCCAGACAGTAACATCTCTGCTTTGATTGCTTGGAATTTTGGACTCCAGTAGAAATGACTTCTGAGGACTCAGTTGAGAGCTGTATCCATGAAGCAGCCTTTAGAGAGCCTTGTGAGTTAGGCAGGCAGCTATGATTTCTGTTTTGCCTGTGAGAATACAAGTTCCTTGTGGTTCCAGGATATTCCTAGTCTCTGCTTAGGCAGGGATGCCTGGCTGTGTTCAGAACACTCTTGCACAATTTCTGCCCTGGTGTGGCTGTCTGCGGGACACAAATATAAGCCATGAAAAGAAACCCAGTATATTTGTTCTAGTGCCATCTCAGTTTGATCTTCAAATACAGGTGCTCATCGAGTTACAGTGAGGTCCTGTTCTGATAAACCCATCAGGAGTTGAAAATATTGTTAGGTAGAAGACACATTTAATATACACAACCCACCGACATCATTCCTCAGCCTGGCCAACTTCCAATGTGCCTGAGACACCTCTGCTTATGCAAGATTGGGCAAAATCATCTAGCATAAAGCATTTTTTATTTGTACCAAAGTAGGGAATCTCTCCCATAACACGTGGAATAGTTCATTTAGAGTGAAAAAAGAATTACTGTGTAAGTGAGGTTTGGCCTGTGGCAAAGTTAAAAAGTTGTGCCAAAAGTAAACCACATTGGTGAATCAGGGCCCTCTGCACGGTGTTCTCACTAGACTGTCTTCTTTAAAAGGTATCAGACATGGTGCTCAGCACCTTAGACTTTTCCATAAATCATAGTCTGTCCTCATGAAAGAGTTTCAAAATGATGTGCTTATGAAGAATGTAATTTCAAAAGAACTTTTCATAAGAACAGATACCTGATAGTGTGTGTGTACATGTGTGTATATTTATGTGTATGCATGTGTACATGTGTATGTACCTATTTGGGGAGGAAGGGGTTTCACTGGGATAAGTATGAGATCCACACAAGGTTGTATTTGGAAGAGCATGGG
Source organism: Cavia porcellus (assembly GCF_034190915.1). NCBI lineage: Eukaryota > Metazoa > Chordata > Mammalia > Rodentia > Caviidae > Cavia > Cavia porcellus. Next base: position 21,060,009 of record NW_026947506.1, read on the forward strand.
CCTCATATAGAGGCAGACACTTTGCTCTACATTTGTTAGAAAAATAATTCATCTAATTTTTACCATCACCACTCGTGTCTAGATTTCAATAGATTCAATAAGGGCCTTTGAAATTACTGGTAAAGGGACAATGAGAAAATGGAAAAAACTCCTGTCTGTGGCGTGTCATCCATCCAAATGTAAAAGCCATTCATTGCTGAGGTTTCAGAGTCCTCTCTCGCTCTAGAACAGGTGGGTTTCCCTCCTGTCACAGAAGGCATAGCATGATGGAGGCGACTGTGATGTCATGGCAGCTCTGAGGTCTCTAGGAATCGGGAGAAGTAGGAGGTGGTGATGGTGGTATTTCCTGAGAGGAAGTGGTGGCCACGGGCTGGGTCTTCCCATGAAGTGGCAGCATAGGTGGGGTACCCAGGTCCGAGTAGTTCATAGCCTCGGCCAGTGGATGGATACAGGTAGCATGGGGAGGTGGGTGTGTATGCAGAAAGGATGTGAGTGTAGACACAAGTGCATGTACAGGGCTTCCTGGTGCTGGCTTAGTCATACACATCCACAGCCCGACCATGGAGCCCATAGCATTAATGGCACTAACACAGGTTAACTGAAGCAGTGGACTAAGGGGTCAGCTTCTGTGCCTCCCTTGTTCACTGCCTCCATTCCCACGTGGGCTGAGAGCTGCATAAATAATCCCTGTCTCAAACCCACAGTGCTTCTGTCATGATGGTAACTGTAACCTGGCCATGGGAAGGACATGCAGGATGTGACCTTTTGAGCCCCTCACACCTTCCTGCTAGGCACACAGCCAGGGTGTATTCAAGGTGAGCCAAGACATGCAAATAACCTCAGGTTCAGTTCTCACAGGTGCTTACAACTAGGTCCTCCAGGACTACATTTACCTGCTGGGTCAGGGGTACATGGCAGTGGAGCTTAGACTCCTATGTACTAAGTGGCACTTTCCCTGTAGACCTTAAAAGTTTGTTTGTTTGTGCATTGTTTGGGATTGAACCCAGGCCTTTACACTGAGCTGCATTTCCAGAACCCCAACCCCACCCCTTTAAATTTTTGTTTTTGAGACAAAGTCTTGCTAAATTATCCAGGCTGTGTTTATACTTGTGATTCTCATGCCTCGGCCTCCCAGAGTGCTGGGATTACAGCAATGAGCCCCCGTGCCCCACTCAGAGCTTGAATCCCACAGCCTGTAATGTTGTCTCCAACAGACTCAGAAATCATTCCAGGTAGACTTGTTCTGGAAATGCTCTGGGTCCTGTGTGGCTTTCTTGTTACCGTCTTGTGTTCACAGATCACAGGAAGGAGCATGATCTGGGGTCCAGGTCCCAGGCTCTGCCTCCCGGACTTCCTGACTGTGAGACTTCAGTTTCTGCATCTGTTAAATAGGGTCAGTAACAAAATACCCACTCATGTGAGAAGTATTTAGCTTAGAATCTAATACATGGTGAAATATTTTATTTGCCATTTATCTGTGCTGTATCGCCTTCTCTGATTCTAATTTATGCGAATTTGAAATGTGCTGGGTGGATTTTCCTTGCAAGTAGTTGGTTTTGTGAGATCATCAGGTGAATGATGGGTCTCAGCAGGGACAGTGAATAAACTCATCAGCATCGCCTGGGTTCCTCAGCCCCTCTGTTCACAAGATGGCTGAAGCACTGGCTGGCATTCCTGAGGCTAGGCAAAAAACTGCCTTATAGGTCAAAGGATTTTCACTCTGAAAATATTATTTTCATCTTTCTTTTCCAGGGAGTTTATTTTTCTTTAGTGGGACAGCCTGTATTTTTCTTTGGGATTTCATGTTAGTGGTGGGGATGCTATTTTCATTTTTCTTTCCCACAGAGGTTTTATTCTTCTCTAACAGCATGCCCTCCCTGAATTTTTCTTCAAGATTTCATGTTCATGGTGTGAATGTTCTCAGGGGTGAAGTATGTGGTTAGATGTAAAGTTGATCTGGATTCTCTGTGTGTGTGTGTGTGTGTGTGCGATCTTTCAAGTGCAAATATAATGGTAACTCAGTTCACAAACACCTTTGCTTGCAAACAGTTCTAAAATGTGAACAATTCTGCACTGGATGATGAATAATATCACAGCCATCTTTCCCACATGACTGCAAATGTGGAGATCTTTTCTAGAACCATGGAATGAATTAAGTTCGTGAACCAAGGTATCACTGTATTACATAAAATGTGTGGTTTTGTTTTTGTATGTATATCTTTATATTAGACATATTAACCTGAATTGAACCATTTACTGTGCTGAATCCAGGCAGCAAGTGATTTCTGTAGACCACTCCCATGGGCAGTCAGCTTCCTCTGTGTAGATTCCCTTCTGGCGGATACTCGAGGTTACCCCAGAGCACGCAGTGAGAGACTTCAGTGACACACGTGTTTGTTCCCCTGGAACCCAGGTTTCTGCAGCTCATACACTCACATTTATAACTAATGAGACCAGACAGGGCGCTGCAAACACTACGGATGCAGCGTAGCCCCTGCTGGACTGTACACCAGCTGAGCCTTCAACAAAGTGCATAATTAGCCAAATAATTATTTCCTGTGGTGACTCCTGTCTCTCTTTTTTTTAATGCTTTGTTTGTTAAATCCTAGTTTGCTTTCTATTTTTCTGTTGACTGCAGCTAAATTGAGTTTAGTTCAACTTGTCTCACCCTGGGTCAGCAAAACGTTCCCTCTGGACAGTCCCTTTCCCTTCCTGCCTGTTCAGGCACCAGCTTCATGTTAGCTTTCATTCCAAAGGCAGAGCAAGAGGACAGGAAGGACCAAGGCACTGATTTGGGGGTGTAGGATGAAGAGTGTGATATAAATGGGATACAGTGTCCTGGGATCATGACCATTTGGGGCATTAAAAAAAAAAAAAAAAAAACTATGACCCTATTTGTGTTTCCACTGAAAACACAGAATTAGGAAAAGGAGAAGATAGTACATCCAGGTTAGTGAGCATTTAGGGAAATAGCTCACATTTGCGAAGGCTTTCTGTAGAGTGGCATAAATCTGAAGCAAAGGGCAGGATGTCAGTGTATTTTAGAAAACTAGGATAATTAGCTCTCAGTAACAAAATTAACAGAGTGGCTTGAATTTAAGAAAGAAAAGGAGCTCTATGCCAGGAACTGTATTTTGGGAATTATAACCAATACTATGACTTACTCCTGAAGAGCAGGGCACTGGACAAATAATTTATAAAGCCCCAATTTCACACACACACACACACACACACACACACACACACACACACACACATAGATCTGAAAGGGAACCAATGAAGGTAAAAAAGCTTGACAAAGTACTTGGAGAATTTTAAAAAGATCTAGAGATAACACTAACAAATTAACATGAATATCTAGCATAGGAAAGAATGGGAGTCCATAAAAAAGGTCCAAAAAGAACCCAGATCAAAATTATGATTGAAAGTATGGGTAATGGAAGCAGCCAAGGTGGCAACGAAGTATCAGACCTAGAGTCAGAGCTGAGAGCAGCGATCAGTTAATGAGCAATACCTTAAAAATAAGGGAATATGAAAAGTGGATCCAACAGGTCCTAGGTAGCTCAAAGAGGACTACTATAAAAGTAATTGGAATTACTGAAAAATCAACACAAAGGCATTAAAAAGCCTAGGTTCATGAGTAATAGCAGAAAAATTAACAGACATAGAAAAATATTTAACATAGAGATAAGTGAAGCATACAAGATCCTGAAGAGCCATGACAGGAAAAGACCACTTCATATAATAATTAAAATACCAGAAATATAAGGCAAGAACAGAATCTTAAAGGTTACTGAAGAAAAGGAACAAATCACTGATAAAGGAAAACCCATAAGAGTACATTAGATTTCTCAACACAAAGCTTAAAGGCAAAAACTAAAAAGTAATAAAATGTTTCAAATTCTTAAATAAAAGCCTTCCAACCCAGACTCTTACACCCTGCAAAATTATCTTTCCAGATTGGTGGAGAAATAAGATACTTTCACGATAAAGAAAACTTAAAGAAATTTGTGACTATCAAACCAACACTCCAGAAAATTCTGGAAGATATTCTAGAAGGAGATGATGAAGCTAACTGTGCCTAAAGGTCCAATACAATGAATACATTAAGTAAAACCTGCAATCAAGTAGATGAGTGTCTTAGTAGATCAAGTAGATGAGTACTTTTTCATTGCTGACACCTACAGTTAAAGAAGGAAAGGATTATTTTAGCTCATAGTTTGTACAAGATTCAGTTCATAGCTGGATGGCTCCAAGGCAAGGTGTCATGGCAGAGGACAAACAGTTCATGGTATGGCAGGTAGAAGGAACCTGACTTCTATCTGTCCCTTTGTATTCCATCTGGTATATCAGATTAGCAAAACATATCAAGAAACAAAATTCCATAGTATGCATATATACAAAAAAACCACATTTAACACAAAGGAAAATTCATAGACTAAAAATCAAAAGGTAAAAAACAATAGTCCATGCAATAAGAACCTGAAAACAAGCAGGAATATCTGTCCTATTTTCAGACAAAATGAGTTCAAGCCAAAACTGATCAAAGGAGGCAAAAAGGATATTACATATTGGTTAATGGAACTAGTCAATAGAAAGAGATAACAATTATAAACCTGTATGCACCAAACCACAGTGCACCCAGCTTTATAAAACAAACTCTAACAGACATAAAAGATCAGATAAACATCAATACGATTGTAGTGAAGGATCTCAGTACCCCACTATCATAAACAAACAGAACAGCTAAACAAAAGCAAAACATGTGGCATCACAAACTCATACTTGAAATTATAGTACAAAGCTACAGTGGTTAAAACAGCTTGGCAGGGGCCCAGTGGCACAGTGCCTGCCTAGCAAATGCAAGGTCGTGAGTTCAATTCCCAAAACAAATAAATAACATAAAATAAAAATAAATAAATAAAACAGCATAGTAATGGCACAAAAGCAGGCTTATAGATTAGTGGAACAGAATAAAAGGAGCAGAAATAACTCCAGGCACATTCAGCTATTTGATCTTTGAGAAAGGGGCCAAAATATATACTGGAGAAAACATAGCCTCTTTAATAAAAGGTGCTGGGAAAATTTTATATCTACGAACAGAAGATATAACTGACTTTCTGTGCCCACCCTCCTTGATCAGGGTAGAGGCGAGTGTGACTTGGAATTAAACCAACAGGGTTCATGTTCTGCGTCTTCCATTGGGAGAACCATGATTTTCTCCAAATTACTTTATCAGATGGGGTTTCAGTTTCCCTGTTAGTGAAATGGACCCAGTAAAATCATGTCAGCAGAGAGGACTCAATGAACCCACGGCTGTCCCAGACCCAGGACAATCCTGCGCTCTGGAAGCATCTCTGAATATTCAGGCTCATGTTTCACCTGGGCTTCCTCTGTATTTTCAAAGCCTGTACATGGGCTATGCTCACACTTGGCCACAAGTGCAGATAGGTGTCTTTTCTACTTAGATAACATGGCTACTGCCTAATACGCATTTTCTCCTTTAATTCAGTTTTTTTGTCTTCAAGATACAAACATAGAAATGGTTGAGACTCCATTTAGATTCTATCTCCTTTACCTCCTCCTCTGTATTGTTTTCTTTCTTTTATTTCCAAATAATTACAGATCTACAGGAAGCCATATCCAGGGTGGAGGAAGTTCCTATTTCTGTGTATGTTGTAGTGCATAAATCTATGATGTTTTATCACACAGAATTATGTGACATCAGCACGAGTCCAAGGCTATCCCATCGCCAACTTACATTCCACACAACTCTCTTCTCTTTCCAATCTACAGGCAGTCTCCATTTCTAAGATGACTTCCCCTCACAGATGTCACATTCATGGACTTGTACAGCATGGCAACTTTGAAGACTGGCTTATTTCCCACCCAGCCCAATGCCCTTGGTGCCCACTGAGTCATGTGGGTGTTGTTGAATGCTCTCTCCCCGTTTTGTTGCTGAGGGTCTGGATGCTCCAGTTTAAATTACTGTTCACCTGCTGAAGGACATCTGGGGTATTTGCAGATTTGAAATATCATAAATGAAGCTGTCGATTCATGTAATGGCTATGTTTAAAGAAAAAACACTCATATGGCTGCTTTAGAAATGCACTTTCTAAATATCTGTAGTAGGCTCTTTGTTAGTATTTGTTATTCAGGAGTTGTTTCTGACCTGCATACTTAGGGCTTTGTTAAAGAAGTTCCCGGGCAAATGACCATTTCCACATCACTTTCTGAGATGCACCAATGATTTTAGGTTTACATTTTGAAGCCCAAGACTGGTCTTTTCTTCAGAAGTCACTTTTCTGAAAATTCTAGGAACCAGAATTTGTTTTCTGTTAAATTCATTCTCAGGTTAGGGCCATGGCATATCTTCATGTTCGACTGGCTCCCAGCCACTCATTACTCTGTGACATCATGATCCTTGTCAATTTGTTGCCTTGTTTGTTGAGTGCTCCCAGAAAGCTGCATAACAGCTGGTCTTTGCCTCTGCTACAGAGTGAGGACCAGGCACAGAACTGGTGCATAATAACCGCGTGTAGATTAGTGCATGAATGAAGCATTCTTTCAATACAGAAAATTATTGTCAAAAGCTCTCCCCAAAAGGCCCAGTTTTAGGTAAATACAGATATAAACCCCACCGAAGAAGCAGAATAAAGAGAAACCATTCCCAGGCTTGGATTTAGAGCCAGAGTCAGAATCTCAGCTCTGCCTGTTACGGGCTCTGAATCCATCGGAAAGTGGCTCACTTCTCTACTTCTCACTGACTTTGCGGTACCTCCCCGCAGCATAGTTGTGAGGCTCAAGAACTCCACATGTGTGGGTGCAGTAAGTGTCCTCTGTGCAAGCCCAAGGGTCTCCTCCCTGCCGTGGTCGCCTTGTCCTCTTTCCTCCTCCTTCTGCCCTTTTCTTTCCCCACACGCACTGCCTTCCTCATCTTCACTGCCATCGGGATCATCTCCTCCCCAGAAATGAAAAGCATTCAGGCACCTGCAAGTCCCCATCCCAGCCACCTTGTGACATTCCGTCCAGTAGAGGGCAGTCCCGAGTCCCCAGCACCGAGGGGAAATACACAAGACAACCTGTCCTTTCTGTTTCCGGACTCTTGAAGGAACACCCCAGGCTGTCCTAGCGTCCCCCGACTCAGCAATGCCAGGTTTTCTCGTTGAGCACCGTGCCTTGCAGACCAAGCCCCTAAGGAAATGTCTGGCTGTCCCGAAAGTCACTTTGTTGATTTTTAGTGGGATTTGCATTCTCCTCTCCTCCCCGTTGAGAGTGACAGCAGAGCAAGTCTGGGTCAGGAATGGTGACATGGACATGCTGCTGTCTTGAATTTCACATGTGGCACTAGCGTTTGGAGGTGGGTGATTGCTTGTGCTCGACTTAGTTATCCGTCTAGGGCATCACTTAGGGCAGCACCTCTGTTCCCGGTTTGCTGGCCATCGCTGAGTGTGTCCATGTAGGACTGGAGAGGAGAGGTCTTCAGAGAAGCTGCCCCCTGGGTGGGGCACTCAGGGAGCTCTGCTTGGTCCCAATCACTCTGGCCAGCGAGGGCTATGAGGGCAGCTGGTCCCGGGTCCGCTTCCAGGCAGAGTCCCCGCCCGAGGCAGCCCCCCAAACCCACCTCTGGACAGGTGGGGAGAGATGTGTGAGGCAGCCAGGTTCTTCCAGTTAGTGAGAACCAGCCAGGTGGTCACACCCAGCAGGGCTCCACTGTAGGGAGGGGATGGCAGTCGTCTTGGCTAGCTCTTCTCCTTAATGGAAGTTTACTAACCTCGACTCCATCCCAGGCTGTTTTATTAAGGAAGGCACAGAGATAGCATAACAAGGCTGTTTATGAACTGTGATTGAGTATCATTCATTCACTCGGATATCATTCATTCATTCAGTGTCTAGTGAAGGAGGCAGGGACTCAAAATGGAAGAGGATCAGGACCCCTCCATTGCATAGTTGAGGTCTCGAGGGTGGTGGATGTGAGCCATTAGTGACTGGTGAGAAGTAAGTGCTGTGACTGAGCAGAGGGCACTGGGCAGCAGGAATCAGGGGATGCAGCGATTACCACCATCTGTGGGACACTTCAGAAGGTGAATGTCCACCTTGTCTCACACCGAGTGATAGTGCTCTTGTCTACAGGAGCACTGGGTGAGGCAGACAAGGTCACTTGCTTTTTTGTTGTTGTTATGATATGGGGAATTGAACCCAGAACCTTATACTTGCCAGGCAGGCATTGTGTTGCTGAGCTACATTCCTAGCCCAAATTTGTGATTGTCAACATCCCTTCATCTCACCAGCCCTTTCTGGCATGAGTTGTGACTGAATTTGACAGTGTGCTGGTGACTGCTGTGGGGATGTGGCACACTGTTCCCTTACCTGGCTGAGCAGGGAGACCACACAGCCGTGTCACCTCCTTTAATCGGGGTCACGCTCATTTTATCAGACAGGGTACATCTCCTGGTGTTCTGCACACAGAGGTGAGTGTTGCCACAGAGAGCAGACAGAGCAGCTTTAGGTGGGGAGGGTCTCTGAGGCGGGGGCACTGAGTGGTTGCTCCCAGAGAACAGAGCTGACCCCCAGCAGTGACCAAAGTCATGCACCCTCTGAGCTGTGGTCACACAGGGACAAACCCAACCCAATAGTCCCTAGCTAGGAGCATCTTGCACTCCTGATGGCTTGGTCTTGGAGCTGGGTTGCCAGTCAGAACACAGAAGAGTTGGCTTGTTCTGTCCACAGCCCTGCAGAGCTGGAGCCCTTCCCCTATGGGAAATCTACATTTAGCCCCAAAGAGCTGCCTTCCCATTTTGCTGGAGAAAAACTCCCCTCACTGGAATGGTCGTGGCATCGAGTGGAGAACCCACATCTGAGAACATATAAACTTTATTGTCCTTGGATGACAGCACAGTTTCCTTGCCTATTGTTTTTCACCTTTTGACTTGGGTGAGACTCTCTGGGCTCATGGTTGTGTTGCCAGCACAGATCATTTTGCTGTAGCCTGGGGTTCCTTGGCAGAGCCCAAACTGGGATCTACTCCTGGGGATGTTATCCTAACATCAGCTCTTTAAGTGTAGAATGTACCAGAAAGCCAGAGTCTGGGTCTTTCTGAATGATTCAGGAAGAATGTGGGAATGTACCTTCCTGGACCAGATCCCAGGATCCAGGAGCCAGGAGCTCTGAAACACCCACAGCTTCCCGAGAGGCTCTGGGAGTCAGGGTCCTGGTGGACACCTGGTGCCCAGTCTGTCTTGAGAAGGCAGACCAGCCCTGAGGGTTTCTCTGGACAAAAGAAAAACCTTCAGGGCCATTCCCAGCCCAGAGCAACGTCTTTGATAAACCCAGCTCTAGGGCCCTCCTGCCATTTGCATAGTGAGTAGTTTGGGGAGTTTTTGAGTGAATGCCCCTTTAAAATTCAACTTCCTAATGAACATTTAGTTCACTTTTGACAAACATTTCCTATGTTGTCAAAAGGAATTGTGGCTGGGAGTGAATGGAATGTTTGATTGGATTTGATTGACTCTCTGCTCCTTGGAAATCCCTTTTCTCCCAAAGACCCCCCAATGATGCAGAGGGGCTGAGCAGGTACAAAGAACTCTTGCTGTCTTGGATTCTTCTTACCCCATTGTTGTTTGATCTTTTCAATCTCATCTTGTTTTCCTACAAATGATGACAGTGTGCAGAAACAAGGTGACAGGATCTTGGGGACTAATTCAGCAGTGGGTTGCTGAATGCCCATGAGCAGCTGATATCTGATCTGTCATTATTTCAATCCTGGCATCTGTAGGAGGGACCCAGAGGCACCCATTAGCCCTCCTTGAGAGATGGCTTGGTGAGAATGCAGAAGAGCAGACTGTAATAACTTCAGTGCTGTGGTCCTTATCCAGGTGTTTCCTCACCAAAACTTAGAGTTTAGGAAATTTTCCATGCTCTTCCACACAGCATACAATGTTAGTGCTGTAATGAACTTTCTCACTTAATGCTTTGTACAGTAGAAAGAAATTAGACTGAGTTTAACAGAAATTAGGCTCTGGTAAGGAGGAATGGAAACTTCTTGCTATAATTTTACAGGATGCCCTAGATAGTACCCAGAAGTTATAGACAGGAAAAGAGCTCAGGAACATTTTATGGACTAGTAAAGCATTGTTTGAGGGGTAATAGATTCTTTGGAATTTATCTGCAAGGCTGATGTCACTTTCTCAGCTCAGGGAGCCAGACTGTTTCCAGGTCTGTGGCTTCTTTCTGGAATTACTCCCCAGTAGCCAGAGGTTTTTGGTTTGCATGAAGAAGTAGTCCTTTCTGGGCCAAAGAAGCTTCTTCAAGCTGAAATGGGAGGGAGCTTGATGCCTCTGATGACTGAAGCCTTCTCCTCTCAGCTTCAGACTCTACCTCCGCAGTGGCCATCACTGTCACCCTCCCTAGCTGTGCATCCTCCAGAGGGCCAGTGTCCTCTGTACCAGCTCAAAGCCTGGAATGTGGCCCCCGCAACAGAAGCCTGAGCAACAGTCTGTGTGTCAGGGGCCATACTGAGCCTCTGACTCTGCTGTGATGGAACATGTTACCACGTCATCTTTTCTAAAATGAGTTATTGCAAGGTGGCCTTTGTTTTAATCTGGACACTTGGGGGATATGGCAGTGGCCCGGGGAGGGGGTTTCTGTGTACCAGACACTGTGCGTAAACCTTTCCATATACACAGTCATATTAACTCTCAAAACAGTTGAGTAGGGACATTACAGTCTCAAGTACAGATGTAGAACCTATATATGTGTAGTGCAATGGACTAAATGTGCCTGTCCTTATGAGATATTCCTGCGTTTAATATCCTGAGTCCCAAAGTAGTGGTATGAGGAGATGGGGCCCCGGAAGATGATGCAAGCCCCATGAATGGGATCAGTGCCCTCATTAAAGAGGCTTGAGACCCAGCTCACAGCTTCATGCGAGGACACAATAGGGTGCATCTGTGAGCCAGGGTTCAGGCCCTCACCAGCACAGGAGCTGTTGGTGCTTTGGTCTTAGAGTTCCTGGCTTCCAGAACTGTAAGAATGAATGTTATTTGTGAACTACCTGGTTGATGGTATTTTGTTGTAGCAGCCTAAAGGAGCTGAGATGTACAACATATTTTTTTGTTCTTCTCTTGAGGTTGGCAACTGAGCAGAGGGAAATGTTGTCTTGTGCCAGGAAGATTAGAATGATGACTCCACCCATGAGAACCTGTCTGGTAGGTCCAGTTCCCCCAAGAGGTCACCCAGAGCAACCCAAGTGCCACCTGGTGGTCTTCTCAGCAAAGCACTCTCTCTGTCTTGAGCCTACTGCCCCAACCCTGCAGTGCCTCACCTCTAGGACAGGGTGACCTCCAACAGTCAGCTGCTCTGGAAGCCTCCAAAGATCCCAGGGGCACATGTCAGTGGTAAGTGGAGTCCACATGCTGCCCAGCCAGCCTGGGAACAGGTGTTGCTATCCAGCTGGTCAGTAACTGGGTGACATATTGGCTTCCACAGCCTAAGCAATGACTCAGCCTGTTGCCTACACAAGCCCCGGTGGAGCAGCAGCTGCTGCAGGGATGGCTGACGCTGGTTCATGATCCAGCCTCGAGCAGGAGCATGCCTGAGATGAGCCTGGCCCCTGCCCACTTTCCTGGCCTGTGGAAGAAGATTCCTGTTTCCAGAAGCCTTGAGTCAAGCTGAGCGCAGACAGGAGACTGTGTATTTACTCACTCAGTCTCTGCACAGACTTTTATTCCAAAACAGAACCCCTGGAGTGGCCACTGCTAGCGGTCCTCAGGAAAGGGTGCACTTTCTGACCCAGTGTTAACTCCGGGGTGAAGGTGGACTCTCCCTGCCACTTGCTCCTGCAGGCAGAGTGCGATGTCACACTTTCCAGAGTGCTGAAGTTTTGACACATTCCAAGGAACACGGGAGTGCAAGAAACAAGCAGTACATCATGGCCTGTCACTGGGTCCCAGCCCTGATTACCACGTTAAATTATCAGTGGGCACATTTCAGCTGGAGCTCAGCAACAACCTACTGGGTCTTAGAGTTCTTCTTTCCAGCATTATACAAATGTGACCATGGCTGCATTTCAAACTCTGTGTTCTCTACTTTTCAATCACTACAGTAGTTGTGTGATTGTTGTGTGTACGCACACATCACATCACATCGCATCACATGTCCCCAAAGTACAGGAGCATGCAGCTCAGGAATACCAAAGAATTAGAATTCTGCAGCCTGGTGGAACAGAGCAGAATTGGATTCTCACACCAGCTCTGTAATTTACTAGTTTGCGTTCATTAGCAAGTTACATTAGGAAAATTGAGGCCTAGAAATGTTAACTAAGGACAATAACACCTCCATTTCCAAAACTGTGAAGTATCCTCACAATGTTGGTTGAAAGGTCCAGCACTGGTTCTCCCCCAATAACTTGGACAGTGTTTTCTGGTCACAAAGCTTAGTGTTTATCTCTCCATGTGTTCCTGGTGTGCTTCTTTTTATATATCAGGAAGACAAAACATTGTTTTCTACTCTGGGCTTGCTGAGATATGGGGTGGATAGATAGTGGGCCTCCCGTGGCTTGAGTTTCAGATTGTAGAGGAAACATTTGCTGGGCTGGTATTTCCCAGGATAAATGCTCTCTTGGGGTGGGAGTGGAAGGTAATTTCAGAAAAGCTTTTGCTGATCTTTATGACTGTTTCTTCCAATTTATGAAGCATCCAAAGAAAGCAGAGGTATCTGCCAGACTGTCCCAGAGGGACATCCAACATGTGAATTCTCCACCATATGATAGGGCAGAAGAAATGTCACATTTCTCTCCTTACTCTAAATTAAATTTGATATGCATTATAGCCATCTTGTCAGGGCAGTGGGAAATTCAGTCTCAGTCCCTCTTGGAAAGGCCTCTCCTCCCGGATCCAGTGCACATCCATCCAGAATATTCATCCAAGGCCCCTGTGCACAGGGTGACCACCACACACTCTGCCACTTCTTGGCCAGGTTTTGCCACAGTGTGATTCCCCCCAAGGCCCTTCCACTCACAGGGGGTCACCTGGGAGGAGAGGGAGAGCTCCTACTCAGGGAGCCTAGCTCCCTGTCCCCTTCCAGTCCCAGAGGAGGCCCTGGGTCCTTGGCAGGCTCCCTTCTCTGACACCTCTGTCTCTTTTGCTGTCTTTTGCAGAAGATAAGCAGGAATCAGAGCCCAGGAACACAATGATGGCCTCTCTCCCCTGAGGGTGGGGATCAGATAGATTATCTATGTTTAGAATGATCTATTTCTGTTCCTGGGAGGGCTGATGAGCTAGCACTGTAGAATTCCTTTGGGGAACTGAATGAGGGGAATGTGGGGGAAACTTGAAGATGCACATGTAGCCCTATACTATTTAAGTCCTTGTAAAATACCTGCTGCTCTGCTCTCTCCTACTTTAACCTTTGCAAGCAGAGGCAGAGCTGCTTTGTGGAGCACTAGAACGAACAGAAGCTGAGGCCTACCAGTCCCACAGCCATTTCCATTGCTTTGGAAACAGTGGAAGGGGCTTGTTCTGTGGCTGGGGGCGGAGGGACTTGGGATCTAATCTGCTTGTCACAGCCATCCTGCAAGGTAGGTGGGGAGCCTTTAGTCCCCTTTCAGATAAAGCAGCTGAAGTTCAGATCACAAGAGATTTGCTCATTTACAAAACTGCTTCATGGTGGAGCTGAAAGACATGGCAGCTGGGTCTCCTGGCTATTTTCTTCAATTTTGCACAGCTTGCTGGGTGTTTAGATTAGACTATGGGTCACCAGAGATGCACGATGTTTGCCTTTTGCCAAAAAGAAGGATGGATTAACAAGGAGCATCCTGACAACTTGCTGGTAGATTTTTTTTGTCAGCATCTTGCTTTCATTCTGTTCTTTGCTATTACTAGGAAGAAAAGCTAGAAACACAGCACATTTCTTATGAGGAAAAATGCTCAGGACTTGAACCAACACTGGGACGGATCACAAAGTTGAGGTTGTAGCAATTTAAGGACGTTTTGCTGATGCTGTGTGTCTTCAGCAGGACTAAGTGACTGGTAATTAGTAATTCAATTCTCATATCCATGTATTTCTGACTACTGAGAAAGACTCACTATGGAATTATTTGGAGGTAGATATAGGGGAAAGAAATTCTCAGCCTACTAGATGTCTGGTATGAGTTCGTGTTCTCTAAAATCAAAGAATGAATTTTAGGAACAACAGAGGTTAGGAAGAGAATATATGTATTGAGAGAAAGAAAGCTTTTGTCCAAGAGAGACAGAAGGGGTCCCAAGTGGGCTGCCAAAGACTGCCTTTGCTAGAAACTTTCATAGAGCAAAGCCACAAGATGAGGAGGGTCTAAGGTGGGGAACTTAGAAATGGGAACTCGCCAACCAATAAGATTAGGAGTGTGATTGCTCAGGCAAATGGGGAAACGAGTCACATAGCAAATGAGCATGGATACAGAACAGGGCCTTTGCCTGTAGGGAGTTGGGTTAGTGACTTCTTCTGGCTTCTTCAAGGTGATACATACCTATTTAGAACATCAATCCCTGATGCTTATCCTTAGAGTGTGGCTGCGTTTGTTTTGTCTTTTCTCTTGAGATCTGGTCCACAACAGAAGGTCTGTTTTCCTCCATAGTTGCAAGGTAATCTAGTCTTCTGCACTGGCTCCTTCAAGGGCCCAGCCCTATCTGGGTGCCTATAATACTATATCAAATTTAGCTACCTATAACAAGACCACATATTATTATCAGCAAATGGAATCGACAATAGTCAATATTATATATTTATAGTCAGGAATTATAGGATCTGGCTCCTTATTCCTCAACAAATGGAAAGCAAAGCTGAGGAGAGAAAACCCATCACAGAGCTCTCTGCAAGGCCCATGCCTCCCCTCAACCACAGAACAATGTGACAACAAAGAAAGCAAGAACAATTAAAAGTTTCATTCTAGCTCCCAGTCATTTCCATGGCCAGTGAGAGCTCAGGACCAGAAGAGGTTTGCTGGCCAGGAAACTCCGGCTGGAGTTTCATACTCTAAAACAGGAAGACTAAGGAAGGCTCCAGGTAGCTGTTTCCAGGGTGGGAGCTTTTGTTTTTTCCCAGGTGAACATCAGATGGTGTGAAATCTGTGTGTAGAAAATGTGGGGCTCTCTTTTAACTGGCTGGCATCTGGTCTCATCCACAAGCAGGGAAAAAGCGCTCCCTGGCCCAGACAGATGCTCAAATACAGGTGCTCATGGAAAGAGCACTGAGTCCACAAACACATGTTAACCTCCAGCTGACAACTTGGCGTGGAGCAGGGCCTCCAACTGGGAGTGTGGTCCCAGCCTGTGGTTCTCTTCACTCTGTTGTTACAGGATGCTCAAGATTTTACCTACAGGACATGGAGATTCGAGAAACAAGTGAGGTTTATTAAAACTGCATTGGTCAGTCAGCTCAGGCCACAGAAACTGCTGGCCACTGACTAGCTGGCTCTGATTCCTTTGTTCTCTTTTCTTATATACTCCTGAAGAAGTTCACAAGGTCAGGAGGTTACCATGGATACCACCTTTTTACAGCTCTATCATTGATTTAGAATGTTACAAGGCCTTCTTATGCATCTGGTTAACTGACACACAGAATGTGGGCACCGGGCAGTTTTGTCACCTTGAGGTAAACCCTATTTGTTCCCTTTTTCATAGTTCTTACGGCCAATTAAGGGAGAGGAGGAGGCCTTTTGGGGATTTGGCCAAAATTCACTCACTGCTTGAAGTCTAACTGCTAACTAAGCATCTAAACTAAAATCAATAGGCCATAAAATAAGTAAATTTTTCAAAACTAGGGTTTGGGGAGGGGAGTTGGAAGACAAAAAAGGGCAAAGAAGAAGATACTAAATAGTGGTAGGTGTTATGAATGCCTTCACAGTGGCCCCATCCACCTTCACCTCCCAACATTCTCTGAGCTGGACATTTCCTGAGAAAGCCCTGGCTCCCTCTTGAGCCTGGCTTGGGAATGCAGTTCTTCCTGTCCAGAAGACATTTGCTTCCTGGGAAGGGACAAGGAGGTAAGGCTTGCAGGGCAGAGAAGGGTACAACTTTGGGGCCAGGTAGTAGGCAAACACTTCAAATGCTTGAGGACTATGTGTGCTTGAGGGCCACCTCGGGGTGACATTCCTGTGGCCAGCACAAGGGGAGGAGATGAGGAGCTTACAAAGGTTGAGTTTGCAGCAGCAGCTTTGGGAATCTGGGTGCATCTTCTGGCTTTGGCCACTCCCAGCATGCTCCAGGCCCAGCAGCACCCTTGGGCTGGAGGGTGCTCTTAGAATGCAGAGCAGCCTGGTGCTCTGGCCTGAGTCAGTTAGGACTTAGACAGACCCTGTCTTAAAATGAGAAAAAAGAAATGGGGTGTTGCTTAGTGTGAAGTCCCTGGGTTCAATCCCCAGAACTGGTACAAAATAAATCAACAATAAAATAAGCAGAGACAGATCCATCCCAGGCTGAACCACGATGTGTGCTTGTATCGGACTGCAGGAGGGTGCAGGGGATTGGATTTTAAAATTTTATTTTTATTAGCTTGGGTTCTCACTGCTCAGTGATCACATTCCTGGTAGGGAGCTGGCGCGTGACCATCATGCGTCTCCATTCCCCTGCCCTCCCCCAGATCCTGTCCTCCTTCCTGCACTGCTGCAAGCTGAGAGGAAGCAGGAAGGTTTGGGGCTGCTTGGGAAGGAGCCGCAGGCAGTGGTTAGTGGACCCGGACTCCAGGTGTGAGCAAGTGGGGCATGGAGTCTTCACCCAACAAATGGCCTGCCTCCCCCAGCCGCCACCTCTGGAGCTGAATCCCAGTGCTCAGCCTGGATGCTGTGGTCAGAGGTGTGGACACCCAGATCTGGGTTTTGAAGCCAGATTTCATTGCCATGGTTCTGTGCCCAATCCTGTCTCTACTTTCAGATTCCTGAGGCCACACAAACAGCCCCCAGCTCCTGAAATGAAGCCCTGCTCCCTGCCAGGCTAGGCTGGCTCTATAGGACAGGAAGGGGACAGTTCCAGGGTGCCTCCCCAGCCCTGCCAGGCTGTGGGACACATGGAGGTGGAGGAGTTGGGGCTCCTCCCATAGAGACAGGGAGATCAAGAGGGCAGGGAGGTAGGCTGAGAGGCTGGAGACACCTAGAGAACTCTTTCAGCTGAAAGACTTCTAAGGTCCTCAACTCTGGAAGGTTACGTGATATCCTGGAAAGGGCATGAATTTACTGTCATTTAGTATCTGCCCCTTCCAATCACTGCCCTGTGACTCTGGCAATTAGTGAACCACTCTGGGCCCTGCACTCCTCTCTAAATGAGACTCCAATTTCTGGAAGGCACAAGAACTTCCCTGGCATGTGGATGGCTGACCAGGGCTGGTCCCCTCACCTACTCCTTGTCTGGAGTTGCTCTGTTCTTCTGCTGGGTTCTGTTTTTGTTTATAGTCCAGGCTAGCCTCAAACTCGGGGTAAATCTCCCTCAGCCTCCTGCATGCTGGCATTTCAGCCATATGCCACTGTGGCCAGCTCCTGCTCAGTTCTTTTAAACAAACTTACTTTAGTAGTGCTCCTCTGGTCTTTGAGATCAATCAGAAGGGAGACAAGTCTTGAGTCCTGTGAATCTGAAGGCTAGATTTGAAAATAAAAGTAACTACGGTACTTGATGACACCAAACTGTTTCCTAGAATAAAGTCTTTTGGGGACCTGCTTCAAGGAACAGATTAGAGCATAACTACCATATTACTTTGTAGCAAGTGGATTTCCTTGGGACATAAATATAATTAAAAGCAGTTTGTTCTAGCATCTGCTGCCTAAACACCGCCCACAATATTTTTGTTTTCCCTCGGAGCTGCCAAATAAACCCAAACTCTGTGAGGTCAAAAGCTGACTTCTCATTGGCACATTGATTTTAAAGACATCCTCTTGCAATGGGTTCTGCCAACTCCTGGTATTTCCTTTGCCCCCAGGACACTTAGAGGTCACCAGTGCTGCGGGAAATCTTCCATGAAGTTCTCCTCTCATACGGACCTGGACACCTGGGAACCTCTTGGAATGGTCACACTCACCTTTCTCCAGGGCCACAAAAACATCTATTTTGGTTTCCTAGCCCTAACAGCACGCAACTCACCTCCTACTTCTTCCTGCGGGATCTGGGTGACCTGAGGTCGCTGAGAGGAAGCAGCTTGCAACACGACTGCAAAGCGGATTCCAAGTCCACTCAGTCACCACCGGCCCATATCTGTGGGCCAATGAAGCTGTTTGCTTTCTCAACACAGCTTGGTGGCTGATTTATTTCTCTCCCTGTGTCAGAGGTGCTGCTGCTCAGAGCCGTTCAGGTGTCAGGGTGGAGAATTAGCACTGGTAGACCTTGCATTGGTGCTGTCCTTTTTTATAAATGTCGCACATTTCAGTTTACAGCCTGGCACCGGAAAAGCCTCATATTAATAAACCATGGTTCATCTGCACACAACATGTGAGTGGCTCCTGGGGACAGCAGCGACTGACCACCAACTTCTGGGCACAGAGTCACATTAATAATGCAGTTTCCTCTTTTCCTTCCCAGCTACCAGAACACAGCTCTAGCCTTGTGGGCGTCCTGGAGTTTCTCATGTGTCTTCAGCAGCAGGTCTAATGTCATCTGGTGGTTCCAGTAGACATCGTCCCTTTTCTTCCTTCCCCACCTGTCAGGCCAGTACCTGGACCCTGGAGCTCGTACCGAGTTCACTGTGGGTGTTGTTTCCTCCTGAACGCCAAGTGGACGGGCCTTGACTTCCACTATTCCTCTGTTCTGGATCATTCTCACCAGCTGAATTGTGCCCCTGGAATATATACGTGAAGTCCTGGTTCCCAGTACTTGGGAATTTCACTGTATTTGGAGAGAGGACCTTAAAGGTGGTAGTCGAGGTAAAATGACTTCATCAGGCTGGGCCCTAATCCAAGACGTCTGGAAATCTTATGAGGAGAGGAAATTTGAACACTGATGTGAGTAGAAGTGTCACAGAATCCAAGAGATCAGAGAGATCAGTCAGGGAAAAGGAAGATTTATTTATAGGATTTTAGATGCACATCAACCCAGCCAAACTTGTGTCCAAAGTGCTGGGTGTTAGAACAAAGGAAAAGTTCTAGTTTTATACATTTGGCTGAGAGGCTTGGTCTTTAGAAACCGGGGGTGGAGGTGAGGGTACAGAAGCAAGACAAAGCAGTTAGTGACTTAGCCTTGAAAGAAGACAGAGCCTTATGAAACCTGCTAGAACAAGATGACATAAACTGTTTACAAGACATAGTTGCAAATCTTATCTGCACCAGACAAGAAGTTATAGCTACAGGGGAGACAGATGAGTTTGAAGAGACTGTTGTTTGAAGCCCACTTCACAGAGAGAGGCTGTATGAAGACACAGGGAGAAGATACCCAGCCAGCCAGGGACAGGGGACTCTGAAGAAACCAGTGCCCTCCTCAGGCTCTGGTCTCCAGAACTGCGGGAAAACGCATTTGCCTTGTTTGGTCCACAGTCTGGTCTTTGGTTATGGGAGCCTGACCTGAGTAACATGGTCTCCTCCAAAGAAATGTCTGGGCCATCATAGTGAGCAAGACAGGCACAGTGATGTCAAGTTGGGGACAGGGGCTGGTGGCTCCTGTTGGCGTCTTGCACTGCTGGAGGAGCCCAGACTTCCCAGAAGTCCACAGTGTTTAAGACTCCAATCTGGCATCCAGTGATTCTCCCAGCCACCTCTCTCCTCCCATGGGCCTTGTGTGCTAATCACACTGTCCTTCATGCCCAGGATGTGGCATGGGCAGCGACTGCTGGGATCACCCAAGGAGCCTGGAATCACAGGGACCCTGTTTGGCTGCCATGGGAGAGAGCTATTCTGTATGATAAAAAAAATAGGGTGAATGTTTAAATTTTAGAAATCTATTATGGTAAAGACTCCTTGAGAACCTCCCCTTAAAATCCTCCCCCTTACTTCAGAAACACTTATCCCCTCATCCTTGCTATTTCTGAAGCAGTTCTGGAAGTTTACTTTCCTGAGGGTCTTTAATTGTGCTGTTCTGAGTGCCTCAATGTCCTGAATCAGTTCAAATCATTTCCCTTTCATAGTCATTTTGACTTTGGAGAAGAACCAGAAACCACACAGTGCTGGATCCTGTAAGTCAGAGGGATGAGGACATGCCACCATGTTTTTATGAATTGCCTTTTCATTTAATGACTCTCAGCAAGAGCATTCACTGTATTTTTGACCACAGCTCATAAAGACACTCAGGAAAGAGGACTCACAGAACTGCTTCAGAAAATGGCGAGAACCATGGGATAAGTGTGTTTGAAGCAAGGGGGAAGATTTTGAGAGGGTCTTTTGGCAGTATGTCTATACTATAATAATTTTAAAAACTTGAAACATTCACTGTATTTTGATCATGTCTCATGTACTACTGCTGGAGATGAACTGGAGGAGATGAGGCTTCATGACTCTCCCTTCATCCCTCGGTCTTCTGGAAGCACCTCCATGAGCTGAGCCCCACAGGGACCAGAGGACGCTGGGCAGGTTAGCGCCTGTTGCAAAAGGTAGAGCAGGAGAGGCAATGAGCAGATGATGCCAGGGAACTGCAGATCCTTCTGAAGCTCACTAGCTTCCTGTGGCTGCTGCAAATCTCTACCAAAGTGGTGACTTTAAATTACAGAATTTCCTTTCCCTGATAGTGGTGTCACAAGTCTCAAGCCCAGATGTCAGGTGGTGAGGGACTGTGCTCCCTCCAGAGATCTGAGCAAGAATCCTCTGCTTCTCCAGGCTCTTCACCAGCTTCTTCTCTGCTCTGTGTGTTTCTCAGTGTGACACTTGTCACTGGACTCAGGACCGTTGGACCACCCGGGATGATTTCTTCTCCAGGTGCTGAATCAACATCCTCTCTAAAGTCCCTGTTATCAACTGATGGGGCTGGGATCTGGCAGATTATTTGGGAGCCATTGTTCTATCCATGATGACCCCTTCATTTCGCTCAAGCCCTTCCTTCACACAGGAGCATCCCCAACCTTTCTGCTCTTACAGAAGTCTTCAGGTCTCCACCCCGGGGTCACCTTCAGTCCTCACTTTTCTTGAACCACACCTGAAAACAGACATGTGATCACCCCAGACCCTGCAGGTGTCTGCTCCTGTGCCCAGAATTTGTCACCCGGATGGTCTCAGTGGACCATGTGTCCCTCAAGAGCAGCGTCCTGAGCTTCTGTGTGCTGGCAAGGACTCGGGGCTTTTCTGTCTGGGCCCAGCTCTTTCTCCTGCTTTGCACTGAAGCACTTTCCTTGCCCTCTGAGCCCCTGCCTCTGCTTTTCTTTGACTTGTGCTCTCTGAGCAGCACGTCTGTGCCCACAGATACAGAATGGGTTGCACCTTGGAAGCACATTTTAAACTGCCGGGAAGGGGCTCATTTTCAGCAAAGAACCACTGCATTTTGTTCTGAGAAATAGTTTTAATTAATTTTAGTAGTAAAAATTGAACCCAGGGCTTTTACACTGACCCATATCTCCAGTTCTTTTTAATTTAATCCAATTTAATTTTCTGAAACAGGTTCTTGGTAAGTTGCTTAGTTGCCAAGGCTTGGCTCAAATTTGTAATCCTCCCCCTGCCTCGGCCTCCTAGAGTGCTGGGACTACAGGGATACACAATCATGCCTGGATCAAAGAAGCATTTTTAAAACCTCCTGAAGTTACCAGGAAAACTCAGGGAATGGGGAATCTCTGTTCTTTTAATTTTGTGGCAATCAAAACCCCTTTTATGTCTCAAACCTCCATGCTTTTTACCTGAACCATGTGCATCTCCTCTGGTATAGTGTGTACTCTCTGCTCCACCACACAGGGCTGGAGGAGCAGATTGGAGCAGAGTAATCTTGCACCTGACATTAACCAAGCCTCTCCTCAGCTTGTGTTTGGGTTTTCCTTTTTTTCACCAAAACCGGAGCACCAGAAATGGCTGTTAGGGTGAGGCCTGTGCTAACTCCTCCTGTGGCCGGCTTCCTCCATAGCGTTGGAACCAACCCCTAGCCATCAGTCACATCTCTACAGACAGCAGAGAAACGGAACACAGCTGTGCGGCGTGCTGGGCCGCTCTTCCATACCCCCCACACTTGGGCACTGATAGTATTTGGGGCAAGTGTGCATGTGTGGGAGCCTCAGAGTTATCTTCAGGGACTGAACAACCAAAGGAATGGTTAAATAAACATTGGTAAACCTGGGCTCTTATTCCTCCTCATATTTTGGTACTGGAAACTGAATCTTTGGCCTTTGCATTGAGCTGCATCCTCAGCCCTTTAAATTTATTTCAATTTTGAGACCTGGTCTCATCAAGTCTCTCAACAGCTCACAAAAGCTTGAACCTTGCATCTTCCTGCCTCAGCCTCCTAGAGAACAAGAGCTGTAAGCATGTGTCGCTGCTCACCCCATTTCCTGCTTGCCAGTACTTCAGACTTTGGTGAGCACATTCAGTTGTCTGTGTTCTCATCTAAAGCCAGAGCTGTTCTTACCTCGCCCTGCCTCAAGAGCTCATCTCGGGAGGCTACGGCATGATCTGAAAATTGGTGCTAAAGCACAGTGCCACACAGGCTTCCTGGCATCGCTACGATTGCACTGAGTCACACAAGGGTGTGGGAGTGGGGTGCTCCTGAAGGACCGGTCCTGGAAACGAGTCTTGCTGCGGTTGTTCACTGAGTGGATTCCCATCCAGCTTGGGATGCCACCCTGCCCCTCCCTGGCACACAGCATCTGTCAGGATCTGAAAAGCTGCAAACTGGGCTCCTTTACCCAACATAAAACCCTTCATGCCTCCTTCATGTCAAAAAGGGGCTCAGACGCCAGAGAGACATATAATTCTTCTTTGAGTCCTGTGGAAGATAAGCACACGAGAAGAGACGGGAATTGTTTGCCTCTCAGTCCAGTGCCAGCCAATTTATCAGTCAGTGCCATAGATCACATCCAGTGGAGTAATCAGGAGGAGGCGGGGAGGCTACAATAACACGAGATAGGCCTGTTCCGACGCCACCATCAATCCCCCTTGACGCGTGTGCCCGGGCGGAAAGTGCTTAGGTTACAGAGCAGCCCCAGGCTGCTGGTCCTCTGTATTCCAGGCTGCCCAGGGCCTCTAGGATTTGTGTGCTCCTTGGCTAGGTGTCATGTCACCGAGAGGGCTGGAGACACTTCCTCCCCCAGCCTTGGCAGTGGCCTGGAGCCGGAACTGGTGCAGAATAATATTTAGGCAGGGAGCTCCTTGAACCGTGGGAGCCTCGGCGTTGTCTAGGCCTCCCTCCTCCTGCAGGCCTGGGAGCTGCAGGTGATAAATAATCTCTGTAGTTGTGGTGGTGTCCACCACCACAGTGAGGCCACCATGTGTGGACTGCAGTCACATCAGCAGAGGCTGAGGGACTGGTGACTGTTTCCATGGATCCCAGGCTTTTCTGCTTGGCCAGCACTGCTCCTGGCCACCGTGATTGGAAAGGTGGGAAGCAGCCCTGTGGGATTTAGGGTGCTCTGAAATGTCTGGGCACAGTCCCGTGAGATGGTAGGGATGCAAAAGCCCAGTTGGGTGCATAAATCAGCTCCCAGGCAGCCATGCCCTTGTCTTGGCTGTGGTTTGCTTTCTTGATAAATCACCCTCATGACCAAATGGACTTGGCACAGATTAAATGTCTCCTGGCCACATGGTCTACTTACATCCTGTCTCATCTGCAACTCTGGCAGCTCACAAAAGAAACAGTCTGCACATCCAAAGACATGCATGGTTTGTGTCTCTGCTGCATGTGTGACCTTGGGATGATAAGACAAGACCCAGGTGACAATGAAGAGCCATACTGAGCACTACTTGCAAAAGTCTGAATGCAGAGCTTGCATACTCTCTGGTGCCCAAGTCCTTTAGCTGTTGAGCTATATGCACACCTTTGGGAGGTCAGCTTGCCTTTCCAGCCTCGGCTCTTATTACCCCTTGATCATGCACCTTCTCCCTCCATGCCAGAATTCTCAGGTTCCCCAACATCCTATTTAGCAGTAGAAAATAGTGAAGTAGCAGTTATGTGGCAGTGCGTCTGCCGGCACCTAGAGACTTGAGTGGGAGCTGTGCCCCGAGGTGGCTCAGTCCCTGCCTGATACTTCAGGGTCTGATGTTGGTAGCGTGTATTGCCTTTATGATGTGGCTCTGTGGCTGATGGGACCTGGTGGCTGACTTGCTTCTGGTCTTCCTTGTTCACTAATCTCCAATTTTACTCAAGCAGCGGTGTGGCTACTTTATCAGGCTCCCTTATAGTTTGGGTGGCCCTGGGATGTGAGCCGTGGTCTATGGGATGACACCTTCAGGCAAGCACTCACCTTGCTGGGTTAAAAGGGACAGTCCCCCCCCCCCCAAAAAAAGGGACAGTCCCACTTGGCTCATTCCTTCTTAGTCACCTTCCTTGTATGCCAGATGTCTGTATGTGCAGCAGTCAATGAAAATCACCTCATGACGTGTGAGGTGTGCAGGGCACAGTGTCAAAAACCAGTTCAGTGCCCTGACCCAGCTTGCCCTGTCCACTCTGCAGTCTTATTTGAGAAAAATGGCCCCTATCAGTGATGTCACTTGTGGTCTGTTTCACTCACACCTGAACATGACCCTAGTCCCAACCCTGTCCTCTGTCTTCTCCAGCTTCTAGTACCACACACCACACTGAAGTCTCCTCCCTCACTTACATAGATTTCTCTCAACTACTTCAATGAATACCCCAAGAGCAGACACTGGTCATTCTTAGCCTTGATCAGCACACTTTTATTAAATGATGGACTTACATTTAAAAGAAACCCATAGTGAATTCTCTGAGTTCTGATTCAGAGAACCAACTCGATCTTCCACTGGTGATCAGCAAATCTGATTGCCTTCTGAGTTTTTTCCCACTTGTGCCAAGATCTGGGTCACAGAAGAGAGATGTCAGTGTTTGATGTGGAAAGAAAGAGATGTAGTCACTCTCTGGGTGAATACAAAGAATCTCCCCTTCTGTGCGTGCCAGGTCATTAGTTTTGCCTTTTGCCTGGCATGGGTCACAGGACTTGAGGACGGATCCTCACAGGCAGAATCTGGGCTCCCGCATGTATGAAACCAACTCAGGACCCGTCCCCGCTTCAAGGCCTCCGCAGCAGAAGATAAGGGAGAAGGCTGGAGTTTTCTCTGAGGTAATATGGTGACAGGAGGATGCTTGTCATTAGGAGGAATCGGCAGCTGGGTTGGGCTTTCTTCCAGCCCTCAGTAGGGCAGGGAGTCACCCGGAGAGCTGTCAGGATGGAAATGATCCCTGTAATGCAGTGTGGAAGCCATACCTAAGGGAGAACAGAGCAGGGACAGAACAGCCTGGGTCCGAGCTTCGGGAGCTCTAAACTCAGGTGAAAAAAAGAGAAATGAGCAGGATGTTAAGGGCAGAGAACTGTCATTGTATGGATACAGGTCACTGTACATTTGTCCCTAATGTGAACTGTGGGCCTAGCAATCACACCGTGTCAGTATCTGGTCACTAACTAGACCCAGGCAGCACATTCACGTGAGACATTTGACTGGGGAAGCCAGGGAGGGAAAGTCTTGTAGGCGTTCTTCACTTCCTGAAAGCCTAAAACTTCTCTAAGTAAAATAATGTCTATTACTTCTAAAAAATAATGCAAAAAATAGAGACAAGAAAACAAGGTAGAGAACCAGAAGTTCAGTGTCTTAGAAACCAAAGGGGAAGAAAAGAGGTAGAGAAGAAGGATGTTTGGGTTATGCAACTGTTAGTGAAATTGAGTTCAGAAACTCCTGTATCAAACCGTTTATTGTGTATGGCTTTGGAGAAATTCACTGGTCACTCTAGTGATGTCTCCAGTAACGTCTGGCATTGTCCTCATCTGTGTGATAAAACATATGAGACTCTGGTGTGTTTGTTCCACACTTGGTAAACATGTTACTAGTGACTTTGGGGAAACTGGAATGGAAGTTTTAGTAATACAGAACTGCACAGTGGAAGTTACCTATTTCCATTTCTCATAATCCAAACCATCCTTATTATTTCTGGATGGATTTTAAAATATGCATTATGGTCATTCTAATGGATGTGATGCGTTTATTTTTAAACGAAGTGTGAATGAACTCTGGGCTCTGAGCCCCCTCAAGCAGCAGTTTCTAGATCCAGTTATAGAGGTAATGCTGGGATCATGGTCATCTACATGGTCCAATGTCCTCCAGTTACTCCAGGCTCCTGCCTCCTCTCTGGGTAGTAGCAGAGGCTTCTGGAAACCTGGGGATGAGACCCTCAGGGCAGGATTTCCTCCCCTGGGGATGGACAATGATCATAGATCAGGGTCTGGATCCAGGTCCTAGGAAACCCTGGTGTCTGGACAGGGGTGAGAATAACTCTGACCCTGGTGAGTAGACAGGATCCAGGGACCCAAAGAGGCCAGGAGGAAGCTGTGTGGGTGGGCCGAGTTCCCAAGGTGGAGCCACGGGACCCAGGTGGCTTCCATAAGGCTCACGAAACCATCCCAACCACAGGCCACAGCCAGAGTCTCTGACTCTGTGATTAAACTGAATTTCCTTATACTGGTGCCTGTGACCTGAGTCTCTGTTGATGGAGGGTAATATAGGTTTTATTTCAAAATAAATTTATTAAAACTTGTGAGTTAGTTAAATAATGCATGAAGTGAACCACTGCTCTAAAGGTGATGGCAGAGATGGTAGATGTGGGGCAGGTGGTGTGACAGTCCAGACTGAAGTTGGGGTCTCTGAGCTGTCACATGCTTTCTTCATGATTTCATGATGCTTGAGTGACGCAACATGCATGCAGGTGTTCTGTGAGCTACAGAGCAGCCAGTGGATGCACTAAGTCATCATGTTTATGAAGATGCAGCAAGATGACTCAGGAGAGAGCTTGAAGAAGAGGTCAGATGTGAAAGATAGAGAGTGGAAGCGAGGCATGAGGAGAACGGGCAGCGGCAGCAGGCTTAAAAGGTCTGGGAGCAGAGGAAAGGAAATCCGGATTTTTTTTTTTTTTAAGAATTGCGATATCTGAGTGTTTATAAATGAAAGAGCAAGATGGGTCTCTTTGGACAACACCTATCAGCACATTCTGGAGAGAACACTAGAGGTGAGTTAGGAGTCTTTCTCAGAGGCTAGTTAGGCAGTTGTGATGGTTAAACTGGATTGCAGACTTGGTTGGCTTGGGAACCACCAAAGGAATTAGTAGAGCACACTTTGAGGTATGCCTGTGTGGGTCATAGAGGCATAGCCTTGTGGTCTGTGTCTGACCCTTGGTCTCTTCCTCTCTGGCCCTGTTCCCCTGCTCTGCTTCATGACTGTCATGAACCGAGCAGCTTCCCTTCAGCAGCTGCTTCTGACATGATACTCCTGTCTTGGAGCCAGCAGACTGGCTCCTGATAGCACGAGCCACTTTAAACCTCTCTTCCTGTGAGTTGTGGGTGTCAGATATTGTGTCCCAGTGATGAGAAAGTTAAGACAGCAGTGATAGAGAGGAGAGAAGCTGGAGTCCCTGTGGGAGACCTCAGAGTCTTCAGAGAGGAAGATGAGGAGCAGGTGTGTGGGTCACTCCAGATGGGGAGGTTGTTGGGAAGAGAAGCCCTGAACAGTGTTTTCAAGATTCGATGTGCTGATGCATCTCTTGGGCACAGATTCAGAAGACAGATTGCTGAGCTAGTCCCTCTTCTTCAGGATATCTAGTGGCAGGGCTGGGAGCTGCCTCTAGTAATGAGAACCAGAATGCTGCTGAAGACTGAAAGAAACAGTGAGGGAACTGACGACTTACAGAAGACACTGTGGACAGTGTGGTTGGTGTGGGAGCCCATGGATGAATGAGCTCGTGTATTCCATCCAGCTTTCACTTTCCTGCAGGGATCTGTGAGATCAGTGTGTCCAGCACACTGAGAAACGCAGGTTAATGTGGTAGAGTTCTGCTCCTGGGTACGCAGGACTAGAGCAACTCTGGGCCCGTGGCTGCTACGACATGTGGCATGTTGACCTGGAGGAACAGGGATTCCTGCACTGTGGCATGCCAAGACCAGGGCTATGGTTTCAGACTGGGCATTCAGTGCCCTCTGCCAGATCTACAAAGACAGAGCCTCGGGTACTCAAGAAGAAGCACCGAGTTCTGGTGTGGGTGGTTCTCCAGTGCCAGCTGCAAGTGTGACTCCATGAAAGTGCAGAAGCATGGGAACCACTCCCATCCCTGAGGCCAGGTCTCGCTCTGCTTTTTCTGCTTTGAGCTGGCAGACAGTACTCCTGCTACTGGTGTTAGTAATTATCCAAATAAAATTATAACCTGAAACACAGTTAGTGCTTTTCCCCAGTTTTTGGTGCTGGGGATTGAGTTCAGTGCCTCCTGCCTACTAAACACACACTATACTATGAGCTGCATCCAGCCTCTGTGTAGTATGTTACAGATGTCTTACAAGGAACCTTGTTTGCTGGGGTCCCTGTGTCACCATCCCAAGGATGGGGTCTTGAGCTCCAGGCAAAGCAGGCTGTGCGTGTACATTGCATCCTGAGGCCAGCAGAGTGATGGCACTCTATTGGATGTCATGCAGGGCAAGTCCAGTCTTCCCTCTGGAAAGCCATGCAGGTCTGTAGTGTAACAGCCAGGTGGCTTACAGGCAGCTGGCTGCTAACGTGTCCTTGTGTGGAATGGGATAACAATGCATGTTCCCCACCTGGACGCCCCTCACACACACACCAGTGCCGCAGTGCTCTCCTGGTCCCCTCTGTCTTGTGCGAGCCTTTATGCTTTTCCTGTCACCCCTTCAATCACATGTGAGCCACTTCTTACCATCCCATCTTTACGGCATCAGATGACCAGCAGCTGCTGAGCATCAGATGAAAACCTGGGAAGGTTCTCCTGGTTCTGCTGCTTTCATAGAGGAGGCAGCACTGCCAGACCCAGCAGGCTGACGGCAGCATGATGACATGGAGTGTGGGGGAGTCAGCTCTGGAGAGGGGACTCTGCTTTAGAAGGAAGAAAGGAAGGAAGAAGAGGAGGGGAGAAGGGAGGAGAGAAGAGGAGGAGGAGGGAAGTGAAGGAGGAGTCACCCCAGGCCAGAGCACAGGGTCCTGACAGAACAGGATTTTTGCATTGGAAGGTGCTCCAAGGTACAAAGCTCATGTCCAAAAGAAGCCAATTCTTGTTCGGTTCCCTTTGGACTTCAGTCTTTTGGGTGGAGACAAAACTGTTCAACAGAGCCTTCTGTGGACCACAACCAGGACAGCATTTTATTAAAGGCCCTGAGAAGTCGTGCAGCAAGGAGCCTGTTTCCTCCCAGTCCGCAATCCTTCACATAACCCTCTTTTCCTACATTCCCTAAGCATTTCCTGGGAGGTCTAATGTCCCATGAACTACAGTACTTGGGGGCTTCCTATATCCTAATCTGTCTTCCCCTGGAGATTAGTAATCAGCTTATAATGATAAAAGTTAGAATGGTCTGATTTTAGAAGCAGCAAGAAAAGCAGATATATTGATTAGCACACGCCAATCGCTCCTGTGAACAACTGTCATCTCACAGATCTCATGCCGTAGTGACTGATTTACCCGAAGGTCAGCAGGGAGCTCCGCCCAGGAAGTTCTTGATTCGCACTACTTGGAGAGGTGGGGCTACGCCATCCTCAGCACAGGTCACCAGCTCACTCTGGTGCGAGCAGCTGGTGGACATGGGAAGAGGGAGGACCAGAGCAACACAGGGGTGACACACATCTGCTCACACTGCACGAGGAGCCCTGCACTCACCTGTACCAGGAAGCCTGCTCCGCCTTGGGCCCTGGGTCAGCCCTGCCAGCTGGAGTGTGAGTCCTGCTGGGATCCTGGTCCTGGTGGGATGGTGGGGAGAAGGGGAGGATGCTGCTGGGCAGAGGTGAGGGAAGCAGGCTGAGTCCACGGAAGCCACAGCCACGGGAAAGGGACAGTCAGGAGCTGGCCTAGGCCTCCATGATCCAGGGAACCTGGGCCCTCCTAGTGGGCGGGGGCCACCCTAGGCTCTGGAAGGGTTGGAAGCATGGAAAAAAGAAGAGAAAGGGGCACGAAGAAATGAGCATTCCAGGAATGGAAAATCGAGATGGTTACCAGGGATGCTTTTTCTCCAGGGAAGATTTCTCAGTTCAGATGATTGACTCACTGATGGACTGCAGCACTAGGGTGGGCCTAGGGCCTTGTGCACTGAGGCAAGCGATCTCCTGCCCAGCTGCAATGTCCTCCATGTGGCCAACGCTACGCTTATTAGACTGTAGCCCGTGGAGCACCGGCTTCCAAACCCATTGGGTTTAGCAAAATGTTTTCATGCTGGACCTCATCTCACAGGAACAGAATCTCGGGTGTGTCGGTGAATCTGCATTTTATTTTATTTATTTTTAGCAGCAAAGTATAATGTTTATTTCACTATAATCTTAAGTTCTCAGCTTTTGTCTTTCATTTTTATGTTTGAGTTCATGTTTGGAATATATAATGATGATTTTCAGCGTGAGAAGTTGGTTCCCGTACATACAGCATCTCAATCCTTTTTAAATCCCTTCCCCCCTCCTTTTCTGTCATCTCCCTCTGTCTCTAGTTTCTTTCTCATTTGCAGAATGGGAAAATAATTCCCTCTTTTGTATTATCTAACTTTCTGTTCTTTATTTATATTTTGGGTTTCTTATATACAATCATGTGATATTTAACCTTCTGTATCTACTTGACTTCATTTAACAGATTTCAAAGTGTATCCATTTTCCTACAAATGACTCCAGTTTAACCTTTGATATAGCAGAGTAGTATTTCCTTGTGTGTATTTCTTTTTATTTTTGTTTCTTTTTTCATCTTTTTGAGGCATGGTTCAACTATGTAGTTCAGGCTGCTCTTGAACTCACTTTGTAGCCTAGACTGGCCTTGAACTCACAGGTATCCTCCTGCCTCAGCCTCCCAAGTGCTGAGATTACAGGCATGTGCCATCACTTAACCATTTTTCATTTTCTTGAGACAGGATCTCATTATGTAGTCCAGGCTGGCCTTAGAGTATCAGCAATCCTCCTGCCTCAGCCCTGGGATTACAGGCGTGGACCACCAAGCCCAGCTCCCCTGTGTGCGAATGCTACATTTTCTTTATCCATCCATTCACCTATTTATGAACATACAGGTTGCTTTCAAAATGTGGCTATCATGAATTGTGCTGCTGTAAACGTGAGCCTGCATGAATTGCTGTAATGTGATTTCTGTAACTCTTTTGAGAAGATACTTAGAAGGTAAAGAGCTGCATTTTAAACTCTCTATATCTTCTGTATACACCCAGTGGCCTAGACCTTGAGACTCTGTGGAATAGTTGCAGTTGAGTGGGTCAAAAGTAGTCCAGGGTCTGGTGTATGACCAGGAGAACGTTGCCAAGCTGACACCTCACATATATAGCAAATAGCCACATTTATTGCAGCAGCAGGAACAGGCAAAAGGGCAAAGTGGGGAAAAAGGGGGGGCTCAATAACTCAGGCTTCTACTGTTTAGAAGGGTCAGACACCACTGGTCCTACTATCTGTGTTCCTGATGTCAGGAACCTGCCGTTACAACTTCCTAAGTTTAGACCAGCTGGTGTTGTGTTCACAGTTGAAGGCAGGGGCTCACAAGACCTCCTTGTTTCTAATTATACCTCCTACTTTTAGGGTTAGGGAAGCATGGGTAACATTAGGGTGGTGTGGTGTGTGCAGCCTAATAAAGAGAAAGGAATGATTCACTCAGCTCCTTTGTATCTAACTATACTAGTTACAGTTAGTTAGAAATATTATAGGCAGTGATACAGGCCTGGGCCCTCTAAGGAGCCAGTGCAGAAGCCCACATACCTTGCAACTGTGGGGGAGACAGACACCTCCTGCTGTGGGCCAGGCCTCAAGACAAAAGATCAAACAAATGCATCCAAATCCTCAAGACTGATATTCTAAATAGTTTCCTATCACCCTGAGGAAGCCAGGAGTCACCATCCTAACCCCCTAAGGGAAGAGTCACAGCTCCAGAAGAATGCCCGCTTTCTACCTGACTCACTTCCCCATTTGTCCCCAATTTAATCAGTTTTACCTGAACTACTAATCTTATTGGCTAACTAGTTATGTTCCACTTTATGCCCAACTGCCTTGTGAGTTCCCAGTTTCCCCCCACCCTGAAACCGTCCCCCCAGGATTTTGCTCTATAAAAGTCCCTGGAAAAGATGGAGTCCTTGGCAACCTGCTCAGGACCCCTTCTGTCTCTCTTCAGACAAAAACTTTCTTTCATTAAATATATTTTACTCTTAACCTCCAATGTTGCTAAAATTTATTCTTCAATTTTAGAGGACATGAACTCATACTGGACATAGTAAGTTGGGAGTTTCATTCCCCGTATCAGAAGGAGCTGGTGCAGGTGGTGAGAGGACTTAGGCTGAGTTTTAGAGGCAAATTTGAGGACAGTGGGAGGGGGGCAGAGAGGGCTGGGGCCCTGCAGAGCCCTGACGTGAGGACACTGGTTCCCAGCCTGCCTGCTGCAGGGCAGCCTCCTACCAGGCCTCCTCCTCTGTCAACATTTGTCTCCCTGGACATTAAAATAACAAATCCAAACAGGGCAAACAGAAGAAAAGAAGGCAAGAGGAAGAGGGTGAGGAAATGGAAAGAGATGTTTCCAAATAAAAAGAAGCCAGAAAGTTACAAGGAGAATAAAACCAACAGCATTTCCAGACAGACCAGGGGGAAAAGGGAAGGAACAAAGTGTTAGCTAAAAATAAAATTTGAAATCTTTGGGAGATAAGGCCTCTGAGATATAATGGCTGGTATTTAAAAGAAAAGATAAACAGCTTGGAGCTAATGAGATAAAGGTTAAAAGTGTAGAGACAAAGAGACAAAAGGCCTGAGCCACAAAAGCAGAACATGTAAAAAAGTAGGCGGGATTAGCAATTAAGTTTGGGAATTCAGAACTAAGAGCAGAAGACTGGAAATACAAAAACTTTGGATTGTGAGTTTTAGGGCAATCATGGGTTTCCTGGTGACAACTGCAGATTTTCCAGTGGCTTTGGTGAGGACTGTGATGGACTTTGCCAGGGGCAATGATGTGTGACTCCTTTCCTGCCTGGATGGTCTTTCTTACCCTCCCCTGCATTGGCATTTGGTGGGATCCCTGAAAGGTCCTCTTGGGTCACCCCCACTGGCACCTTCAAAAAGCACCTGAGCCCTAGAGTCCAGGCTCAGCTGACTCTGGGCTTTGCACTTGGAAGCTGTGAGCCAGGCCTCTGTCCATGCATCCCTAGCCCTTGACCCCTTCTCTCACCACAGTAACACTCAGCTCAGCCCTGATCGCCTGGGGGCCATTTCTCAAACTCACCATCACTCACTTGGGCTGGGCTGCGTGGCCCAGCTGCAGAGTAACCACACATTTGCTTCCTACCTCTCCATGAAGCAAGGCTTGGGGACCCCTGACCAAGAGTGGAGAACCGTAATGACCACTGGAACGGTTGATACATTGTGGTAACTTGAGAAGGTTAAAAGGGAGCCAGGTCCTCACTTTGTGCTACACCCTTCCTAGGGGAGAGTAGCCTGCTCACAATGTGAGGGAGGAAAAGAGGCTTGCTCTCCCCACCTTTTGCTCGCTTTTGTTGTCTTCTGCCTCCTTGAAGTTCTGCCCTTTTGCCGTACCACCCTGCTTTGGAGCCAGCTGTTCATGGACTGAAACCTCCATAAACTGTGAGCTAAATAAATCTTCCCTTCCTTAATTTTGGGTGTCAGATATTTTGGGTCAGCAATGAGAAAAAGGTAACCAAGATAACTACAAAGCACTCTCCATTTTCTCATCATTTCCTCCAAAGCCCACATGGCGGCCCCAGGAGCCACATTTCAAAGATTAAAAACAAGAATTCAGCGATTCACCTCTGCAAAATCTTCCCTGACTTCTGTCTTGGTAGTTTTGTTGGTGGCAGTGTCCCTCGGGGAAAGTACATGTGACCAGTGGTCTTGGGGTGAGAATCTAAGAGCAGGTGCTGGTGGGTGGCATGGACTTTATGCTGCCCCATCCCATGCTGGACAGAAAGAGTGGAGATGCAGGGTGAGTGATGGAGTTGGACTCATTCGCCTTTATCCCAACCCCTCCTGCAGTGTTGTGGGTCCATCCTGGAGGCTGAGCTCCCAGCCCATTCACCTCCTGCATCATGGAGTCCTTGGGTGTTGTCCCTGACACCAGAGCTCAGGGGGATGCATTCCAGCCTTAGCCTCCTACTCCCTGTCAGACACAGCAGGGTCCTCGTGCTTCCTGAGGTCACCCACTCATTTAAAAAGTGGGGAAGCTACTTGTGGAGCCCAGGCCAACTGATCCTGGTAACAGTGCTTTCCTTGCTCAGCACACAGGAGGCGCTCAGTGAGCCTCTGTCAAACTCAAAGGAACCATGAGACCCAAGGCCTTGGGGACCCAGCCTTACCTTCTCCAGCGCACCTCCTCTGACCCTCTCGGGCAGCACTATTTGGACGGTCCTTCACACACCCTGATGAATAAGGTACTGTGAGTTAGAAAAACCCTGTGGGTAAGCGCAGGTTGCAATAAAACTTGCTGGGCATCTTCCTCTGAGGCCACCGATGCCAGAGTTTTCAAGTTGTTGCAATTTCTGGATTCGGTTTTTACAGTCTGGGAGTGGAATGCATGGCTTAAGCAAACCCTATTAAGCCCAAATTACCCGTGGCCAGGCAGCTACTGGCCGACTCCTGGTGTGGGGGAGGACAAGGAGCTGTGAGGGTCCAAAGCATCTCAGGCACAGCACAAAAGGCTCCGTCCTTCCCTTTCCCTTTGCTGGGAACGTTCATTTAAAACACACTGAGGAAGTTGCCCTTTTTTTTGTTTATTGTTCTGATTTGTTAGTGTCACAGAGCATGAAATCTTATTTAGAAGGCTCTGTTCTTTTATAAGATTTACATTCTCAGCTTCAGACACCAAACGACGTAGCTCTGCCTCTTTCACGGATGTCTCATGTTCCTTAAAACATGTCAGGGATTTTCCTGGGACAGAGTTTCAGGATGAGTGCAGACACTTTGTTGTGACACATAGCAAGCTGATTTATACAGAGATTGGTGAAAGCAGCCTCCACATTTTAAGCACAGAGAACGCTCCGTACTTAATCTATGTGCTACAGCCCCATCTCCAAGTGACATCTGGACAGGGTACCAGATGGAAACCATCACTCCAATTGTCCCTGTCCCAGCACTGAAACAGGAAGCCCTTTCCCCTCACTTTCCAAACAACAACAGCAATAGTAACCGTATGAAAACCCTGACAGATACCTTCAGCCGCAGGGGATTCTAATGACCATAACTGCTGCAATGGGACTCCTGGAGCTTGCTGGACCAAATCATCATTAGTCCTTCTAAAAGCTGTCATATTCTGTCTCTTCTTTACGATTCAAAACACAAAAGGCCCTTTGTGCCTTCAGGAATTTAGCTGCAATTTGAAGTAAAAAGAAAAGTAAGTATTTTAGCTGCTTTTCTCCATCAGCCCTATCATCGACAAAGAAATGAATCTGTAGTATTTTGCCACATATGATGGATTATTGCCGGGCTATGTAAACAATGCTGGGTCTGAAATTGAGCCTGGGGACTCCCTTTACAATGGACAAATGGAGAAGCAAGGGGCCATCAGCTCTCACACTTTCATCCGGTGAGTTAAATAACTCAGCCGAGATCCATTTCCAGCCCAGTCTGAGATAATCTGTGTCTGTAATAATAAATCACAGTCAGGAGTGTCGGGTGCCCCAGGCAGAACTGTAAACCTGTAAACACTGCTGTGCTGCACAGTTCTGATCTCTTGCAGAAGCTGGAGCCAAGTCATCCCTGGGTTTAATCTCAGCTCGGTCAGAATTTTGTTCCCAGCTCTCCTGCCTGCCTCAGAAGCAGCTGGGTTGCTGTTTGGAAACAGACGAAGGTAGCAGCCTGCTTTTTTTTTTGTTGGTTCTTTATTTTCTCCTCTGGTCACCAAGAGAGCAAGGGACAAGCTCTGTTTATTTCAGAGGAAGGAAGCGGGCAAAGATTGCATGGTGATGCTAGGTTGCTGAGCAAAGGATCCCATTGTCATGGGCTGTCGTGGAGGTGTTGGTGAGGACTGATGGGGAACAGTGTACCCTTCAATGCTGCTCCCTGATTTCCTCACTTGGCTTTGGTGGCACCCTGCAGGCTGTCACGAAGTGGACAAGAGTAGAAATTGTTGGTTGTGTGGGATCCAAGCTTATACAGATGTTCCTTGACTTAGCATTGGAACCCATCAGAAGCTGAAAATATTGTCAGTCACAAATACATCTGATCCACCTGACCTACCAAACACCCCAGTCAGCAATGCGGCCACTATTGAAAGTGGGCTATTTCCTCTCGTAATCAATGCTGCCTGGGTGCTGTGAGCCACTGCTCACCATAAGAGAGTAATGGCCACATATTATGAGCCTGGGGGGAAAGATACAAATTCCACTGCTTAAATATTTTCTATTTGCTGCCACTGATTTTGCACCACTGAAGGGCTGAAAAAGCATAAATTGGGGACAGTTAGTCCATGAGCAAGAACTGCCCACTCACACAAAGACCGGCATTTCTTTTTTCTTTCTTTTTTTTGTCTTTTTCATTTTTACTGGTACCAGGGATCGAACTCACGACTGCCTGCTTGCAAGGCAGGCGCTTATGCTGCTGAGCTAAACCTCCAGCCCTGAGATGGAATTTCTATGCTGCATTCAACTCCTCTGCTCACTCTGAAATTCACAACAAAGCCTACCGACCCCTCTTCTGGGAAGAATTTGGTGTACACAGGAACAAAGGCTAGAACTGGGGACGATAATTGGGAGGGGATCCTGAAGAAATAATTTGGAGTTCTAGGTATGATACACAACTCCTTTCATGATTAATATTGGTGGGAGAAAGAATTAACATTTTAAACACAAGCAAAATTCCAGTCACTGGGCTGTCCACCATGACTATGCTATGCTAACCCTCACAGTGCTGACTGATGTAAGCCCTGTTTAAGGGAGAACAAAACCCAGACCAGAGAGGCATGATATTTACACACTATGGACTACTGCTCAGTCATAAAGAAAGATAAACTTGAGTCATCTGTGGGAAAATGGCAGCACCTCGATACCATATTGCTATATGAAATAAATCAGACACAGTAGCTTAAATATCACATGGCTCCTCTTATATGAGAAACCCAAAACATAAATATTTAAAAATCAAAATAAAAGATAGAGGATAAGGAAAAAGGAGAAAGACTTTTAGAAAAGGGTGGGGAGAAAGGGAGACAGGAGCGAAAGGAGAGTAAAAAGGATTAAAATGTGATATACGTGTGTGCCAATCTCTCACAGTGAATGTATTCATCATGTATCATGAACTTGCATTGATAAGAAAAATAAAATGTGGAACCTAAAACAACCCAACATGCCTGTGTAGACTCTGTGTTCAACCGCAGTGCATGCTCACAAGCAAGCTCTCAGCGGTAGTACAGCCTCCTGTTCTGCCAAAAAGAGACGCCTATCCGATGGGGGTCCCCCTTACTGATCTGGGAACTGTCAAGCTGTGGCTGCCAGCACTTGGGGCTCTCTAATCCTCAGAAGTCAGACACATCTAAAGGCACCCCAGCAGAGCAGCCAGGGTACTACCCCATCAAGGCGTTCCAGTTAAGAGAACAGTCATTTTCAATTTTCTTTGTTGGAAAAGTGAACAGTGAGTGGGGCCTAAGTAAATGGTCAGAATAGTTCCTCCAACCCTGAGGTTGTGCGATGACCTATTCCTTGTACAACCTGTTACTCAATTTATAAAAGCTTTGCATGCTGCTTACTGGTTCTTCTGTTTGCTTTTTTTCTGCTTTGCTTGCTTATGTTTTTCCTTCTTAGATTTATTTTTAATTGAAAAATTAACATTCTGCATATTTGGTCTGTGCAGCATGGTCTGGAATCCATACATGTCCATCGAGGAATTGCTAACTGGAGCTGAGTAGCAGATGCACCATCGCACACACTACTCTCTAAGAACATTCAAGGTAACCATCTTTGGACGGAGCTGCAGGCACCATGCTGTACACAGAGCCCTGGAATTACTCTTCCTGACTCAGGTTTTGTTTTCTTTTCTTTTCATTATCAATTTTGTTCTTTCCCCCACCTCTCTGACTCTGCTCAAAGCAAACCGACCACCGATTGATTGCAACCATTTCCACCAACAGCCCTCTTTGGTGTTATTTTTTTTTTTTCCTCCTAGATACCATATTTACATGCTTTGAGCCAGGCACAGTGGCACATGGCTATAATCCCAGCATTCGGGAGGCAGAAGCAGGAGGATCATTGTTAGTTCCAGACCAGCCTGGGCTACAAAGTTAGTTCAAGGCCAGCCTGAACTGCATGATGAGACCTTGTCTTTAAAAAAAAAAAATGTCTAGATAACAAATTTCAATTAGTACTAAAAATTGGTTTTCGAGTTTTCATTAATCTTAGTTTAGCGGATCTTCTACTGAGCGTAGAATAACTGTTATTGTTTGTTTCTCTAGCTAAAAACAAAGGAACTAAATGTTTTAGGTAGCAAGTCTGTATGGTCTTATTGGAATAAATAGATTCCACTTCTCTGTATGAAGGGGTGGAAACTGGCCAATGATATGCATCATGGCCTTTGATGATTTCTGTGACAGGGGACTTCAAACCCAGCTTGAGAATCAAATCACTAATTCCCAGATGGTTGGGTAGAAATTCGTAAGTACAAACTTTCCTACTTGATCCTCTCTTTTTGGTCAAATTTGACCATAAATTCCAGCTCTTACCCCAGAACTTACTTCTCCTTTTCAGATACTTACTTGCTCTTGATTTTTAGGGTGTTAGCCTTTATCAGAAAAGCAAAAAAAAAAAAAAAAAAAAAAAAAAAAAAAAAAAAAAAAAAAAATCAAAAAAACTAGGCTACTCTTAGCTTAAATTAATTCACCAAGGTCTTGTATAACTAGGATAGAAAAAAGAGAATAGAATGCATAACATTAGTGATCACTCATAAATTTAACAACTGGACTATGCTTACTCCCAGATACAAACTTCCAAGACTGTCACTTAAAAATTAAAAGATTTTCCAGATGTGAAATTTTTTTTTTCATTTCCAGTTAGCCTGGGACTCAGCAAAGCAGATGTCTGAAAGAGGGAGAGATGGTGAGATCAAAGGTTGTGTGAGGCCTTAGGGACAAGTTCAGTTCCAAAGTGAGCAGGGTTTTACTAGATTGAGGATTAGTAAGGCCATGACCTTCAGGTCCCCACACGACTTCCCATTGACTGGTGAGGACACAGTTCAGTGGCTGATGGCCCAGAAATCTTAGAAATCAGAGCTCATACATTCAATTGCAAAGCTTATTATTTAGTCTTTTTACAGACAGAAGGAAGATTTTCCTGTGGGATTAAGCTCAGAAGTGAAACTCTGAAGCATTTCCCAGCCAGGATCTACACATAAACCTGCAGTATTTGATCATATTCCCCAACTGTATCCCTGTCTAAAATCTTCCAAATATTGTGTCTCAAGCTATTTCTAAATTTGAGAGAATTCAGGAGCAAAGCTAAGTGTAGAAGACACATGGATGGCTCTTCTTGAACAGGAGCAATTACCTCAACTTGAGCTAAACTGGCCCCTGTCTCCATGTATTGAAATGCACAGAGCTGGCTAAATCATTTCCTTTTCCCTTCAACTGGCTCTAAGCAATGTAAATAGGGCTGGCTGAGGTGCTGATGTGTAAACCTTGACACCAAGCGACAGCCCTGTTTCCTGAAGCAGTGTCTCCAAGTAAATCATTAAGCCCAATGGGATGGCAGAGCCATGGCTCCAGGGCTGTCAAGTGGGTGCCAGCCTCAAGATAAGAGGCTATGACTTCCCAGGGCAGAAAAAGTTTGCACATCAGAGCTGAAGCACCAGCCCCACAAACGTTAACTGCTACCTCAGTTGTGTTATGCAGATTAGTCTTTCTGCGCATCCTTCTCTCTACACATTGCAGAGGTGCTTTCTGGCTTACTAGCTAGCTCAGCTCACATTACTCACGCCATTCTCACTGTCAATTATCCTCAAGCCACTCCTTTCTTCACAAAATCACACATTCTGGATTAGGCCCTGGGTTGAGGTCTTTGTCATCTGGAGCAGACTCAGGACTCCATGGCTGCCCTTAACTGTAAATATGTCTTAGTGTCTTTACTCTAGCCATGGGTTACACTGGAGATGGTAGGTTGGGATTAATTCACCAGGATTCCGATAACATTTCCATGTGATTATAAATATAAACTTCCTGGACCAAGATGAGGATAGAAAAAGAGACTCAATAACTAAGTACAGAACCACCAAGTCACCTGGGTATTGATGGCGTAGTCCATGCAGCCCAAAATAAATGGTCAGATTACAGAGGCATTGCCTTTATGATCCCCTGGGGTCCAGGAAAAGAAGAGTGTGAACTGGCAAAGTTAGTAGCCTTGGAGAAGGAATGGAAGACTCCATGTACACCTCAGAGTATGCTGGGTACAGCTGGAATGCCACTAGAAGTCTGCCAGGTGACATTCAAGCATAATCCAGGTGAAGTCCTTTCTGAAACAGGAGACACAGCCATCTCTATAGCTTGTGTCCTTCTCTGTGGCTGAATCTGGCCTGGGTGAGACCCCACCCTGAGGCCATGCAGGGGAAACTGTGTGGTGAGTGGAGGAGTTTGCACAGGCTGGGCCACCCACAGAGGATGTATCCCATTCCCAGCTCATCAGGGGCGGGACTACCCCCATGGGAAACTGGGGCCTGAGAAAAGTAATCGGCTTCTCCATAGTCCCCGGAGTTAGAATTGACACCAAGGGCTGTGAAGTTTCCTTCTCTGTCATTGCATCCTTCCTGGACCCTTGCTTTGCCATCTAGTGTGTGGTTTTACCCAATCTAAGTGTTGCTGGCTGGTGGAGATGTTCTCAAAGCATAGTGTGATTGGATTTGCAGGAGAGCTTATAGAAATGCAGAGCTGGCCCTGCCACAGAGCTTCGGACTCAGTGGGTCCCAGAAAAGCCAAGGAATCTGCATTCCTAGGGGCTCCAAGGAGACTGGGGGCCACACACTGTGAGACTCTGAGTCTGATCTCAGCGTATTTTCCTTTCTTCCTGTCTTTGGAGCTTCCTCCTGCCTCTTTCTTGCCTCTCCCTTTCCCAGATGTGGGGAACAGGTGAGTGCTGAACCTGCAGCCTGGTTTCTACAGATGGGTAAGGTGACAGGTGGTGAAATATTAGGAGAATGGAGAACTCCACAGCTTCATGAAGGCCCACTGGGGAGTGTGGCCCAGCTTGCACATACTGGTGGCCCAAGAATTTCTTACAGTCACCCAAGTGTGACTGACATCACTGGTTCGTGACACAGAGTGACACTGTCTGGATCTGATCTAAGAGAACATGGGCTGGCCTATCACCAGAGCACCAAGACCACTCCCTGGCGTTCCTGTCCTCTCCACTGGAGGCAAGAAGCTTTGAGCACAAGGACAGTTTTCTCTTTGCTTAGCAGCTGCCGACTCACAGACTCACAAGTGGCTGTGTCACGAAGCAGTCAGTGGTCCTTTTGGGGCTGGGATTTATTTACGGCCTCCGAGCACTTGGAACATTGGAGTTGCTGAGGTCCAGGAATTTGTGATGGGAAGGATCAAGAGCTGAACATACTCCCTAGAAATGCTTACAGTTTAATATAACAAGACCAGACTTTTACTCCTGAAG
Organism: Cavia porcellus; assembly: GCF_034190915.1. Classification (NCBI taxonomy): domain Eukaryota; kingdom Metazoa; phylum Chordata; class Mammalia; order Rodentia; family Caviidae; genus Cavia; species Cavia porcellus. Next base: position 21,101,673 of record NW_026947506.1, read on the forward strand.
TGAGTGTTTGGAATTACCAACCAAAATGTAAGGCAGTACCAAATCCAATGTTACAATGTGATGCAAGCCTTAAGGTAGCCTCCAGGGTGGGACTGAGCAGCCGAGAGGACAAGCCAGGAGAGTTCCTGGGGACACAGGCTTTGCTAAGTCTTGGAAGAAGAGAAGCTGTGACTGGCAGACAGGTGTGAGGTTGTTTCTGGTCTTTTCCAAATAATGGGCCAAAGAGGTGCCACTGTGTATCAGTAAAGAATTGCAATGAGAAATATCAAAACACTTGTCCTTCATTCCTGGGTCCCTTGAGTGGAAGAGCAGGTGTATTTATTGGGCTAATGCTCTTTTCATCCATTTACTGAAAATATACGGGTGGCTGTGATTCTGAAGAGTGCTTCTTTCTGATCTCTGGGGAAACACAAGAGGAAGTGAAAATAGCTGCCTGCTTTTTAAGCTGGGGGGAAAAGCAAAACTAGGAACAGAACTTGCAGATTAACTGCAGGTATGAAGGTGAAGTCAGTTTAGCTGCTTTTAGAAGAATGACCAGGGTCTACTTGGCCTTTAGAGCCTACACTGGCCTTGGGGCAGGCTTTTCTGTTGACGATGAATAAGGCTGTGTGAAGAACCAAGGGACAGTGGCAGGAGTGTGACAGACACCTGTTCTTCGTGTTTGTGTAGCACATAAAGAAGCTTGGCAACATTTTCCCTCAGTGCACAGCACACGGAACCAACAGCACCAAGACTTGGTAGAGAAGATGTGAAGCATCCAGGGAAGCCCTGCACTGGGGGTAGGAAGGGCCCTGGTGCCTGCTGGACTTCCCATGTCCCTCTTCCTGCTTATGAGTCCGTGAGGGACCATGGACGTGGTAGTCAGACCTGGGTTCCAATTCCAGCTCCCTTTTCTAGGTGTGGGGCTGAGAAGAGGTTCCTTCCACTCCATAAGCCCATTCCTCACTTCTAACAGGGGCTGATAACACCTGTGTCACAGGCTTGATGAGAAGATGCAGTTATACGTGGAGAGCCTCCAACGCAAAACTTGGTACCACTGGACACAGCCTATGATTCACTCAGCACACATCTGGCATTGTGCTGGAGCTAAGACAAAAGAGATGCCAAAGATGTTTTTCCATCCTGGTAGAGCTAACTGTTTAGTAAGGAAGACGCACTGAAAACAAATGTAGGCAGATAAATGATACAAGTGGTGATTCAAAAATACTGTTTAAATTAAAATTTATTACAGTAGAAGACACATTGCCATTAATCCCCTTCAAAATATGCCTGGACCTTGCTTTGAACACATGTATCCTGTTGTTGTTGCCACTTTCTGATGTAGTTCTGGAAATCCTCTTTTGTGAGTGTTTTTACAAAATATGACAAAAAAATGCAAATGCTGCTGCCAAGGCTCATGAAAACATAACTCTGTGTCTTTTCCCACCTTCTCGGCCAGATCTGGCACCCTGTGACTTCGGGATCTTTCGCAAGGCTCAAAATGACCAGGAAGGGTAAACATTCTGAATCGATTTAAGACAATGAGGCAGCCACAACAGTGCAATGGAAGACCCGGCAGTGTGTGTTTACTGTGACAAACTCTTCTAAATTTAAACACAGTTTCTATTTTTCCATCACATGTGTGTATAATCGTAATGGATTTAGCCAAGTGGCATAAAGGGCACAAAGGCTGAGACGGAAGCTACGTGGAGTTAGGAGTGAAGCCCCTTCCCGTGGGGTGGGAGGGGAAGGCCTTTGTCAGCAGGTGGCTTTAGGCAGAGAACCAAACCTCGAGTATGAGCCAGCCAAGAAGGCACTGGGAAGGAAGCCCTCTAAGCAGGAGGAATCCCATGTGAAGCCCCACAGTGATGGATGAGGGCTGAGTGACCCCAGTAATAACCCCCAGGATCCCAGGAGCTGAGCAAGGTCAGTGGTAGAAACTTCAGGGGTGAATGGAAGCAGAGGTCAAAGGCTGGGGGTGCAGGGTGGAGGCCAGCAGGGTGGGTCTCCTGCGACCTGGGAAAGGCTGATTTTATTCCGAACACAACTTCCTCATTCATTTCCTCCTCCATCACAATTCTAACCACTGTCTCCCACCAAGGACCTGCTGCTGCCATCTCAGTCTGCAGGGAGCTCAGGAGCCTGTGCTCCAAGGATCAGGAACAAAAGCCATCGGCATGGGTGGCCCTGAGGCTGACTCCACAGTGGAGAAGCAGGAAGAGGGGGTCTACTGGGGCGCACTGTTGAGGTGGCTTTGTTGCCAATTTACTGACAGCCTCGTCTAGGTAAGGCCCTGAGTATTTTCCTTTTTAACTGCCTTTTTGGAGTGGGGATGTTTTTCACAAAGTCTCACTCTGTAGCCCAGGCTGCCCTGAACTCACAATTTTCCTGCCTCAGCCTCCCAAGTGCTGGGATTACAGGTGCACATCATTATGCAGGCTCTTGTTTAACTTCTTAAATCTGCACTGCTACCGTATTGCGCAGCCATTTTAGTCAGTTTTGCATGTGAGAAAACTCAGATAAGTTAGTTAAGAAAGTGACCAAGTGGTGCAACTACTTTGGAAGATAATTTGATTTTATTCCAAGTTGAGTTTTCGCATGCCCTTTGGGCCCCAGACGTCCAGGTCTTGGTGTATCCCCAAGGACAGTTTGTAAGTAGGGTACCAGGAGGGTGTGTAAGAATATTGAAGACAGTGTTGTGCTTAATAGTAAAGAACTAGAAATAATCCAAATGCTTGTCCTGAGGGAAAGGAGGAGAGTAGTGTAATCACCCCACGGAACATTATGCAGCAATAGAGTGGAGTGGGCTACAGCTGCCCACAATGATGTAAATGTCACTCAACCTCATGTTAAATAAGAAGTTGCAAAGAAAGACAAAATGGAAACAGAGCTTTGTGAATAGGGAGGCGAAGGGAAGAGATGGGCACAGAAAAAAAAGAGAGAAATCAAGATACATCATGTACAGGTATAAATTCCCGATAATGAATGTGATCATTGTATATACCTGAATTGTAACAGTAAACTTAATTAATTAAAATAAGAAGTCCTATTTATTAGAATGGTACATTTGCTTAATGAAACAAGCAGAAAGTAAACTGCAGTGTCTGTGGATATAGTTGTACAGATACATGATCAATCATTCTAAAGCAAAGGAGTGCGAATCATGAACTCTGGATTCGGGTTACTTCTGTCGGGGGAGGCACAGAAAGGAAACCAGAAGAGAACAACAGGTAAACACAGGTCCTGTTCTTGAGTATCAGGCATTCATGGCATCATAACTGGATGAATGAATAAACAAATAAATGAGCAAATGAATGAATGAAGTAAAAGTCCATCCTACTTGGACCGGTGGTGACAGGCTGTTGTGATTATAATGAATCATTCAACTCTGCAATTAAATTCCTGTAAAGGAAAGGAGAAAATCGACTTCTATGATCTTTCTGCTATGCTGGAGGCAGAAGGAGTACACCAAGCATTTGACCAGGACAGTGTGGCCTGAGCGGTCACCTGGTGCTTTCATTCTGCATTACACCAGCTAACCATACACCAATACTGTTCACATCTGTTGTTTATTATAGGACTTGTGCTTCTGAACTTTTCTGACCATGTACCCAATCAAAAAAATTAGGACATCCAGGCCTAATATCTGTAAACTTATTTGTAAATTTTCCTTATTTTGAGGTAAAATGAAATGTACATAGAAATTTAATTTTTTTCATAGTCTTATGGACTTCTGTACTTAACTTTGGAGACAGTAGATTGCTAAACTATGTTACACATAGTCTTTTTTTGTAGTACTAGAGACTGAACCCAGAGCCTTCACTCTGAGCTACATCTCCATCTCTTTTTCAATTTTTCATTTAGAGAGAGTCTTGCTAAGTCATTAGTTGCTCAGGTCACACTTTAATTTGAAATTCTCCTGCCTCAGCTTCCTAGAATGCTGGGATTAGAGGTGTGTACCACCACACCCAGCTACAGTTTTTGTATTTCAGTCTCCCCCATTCCCTGGCATGCATTTCTCTACTTAACATCCACAATACTCCGAGAGACAAGAGGGGCAGGCAGGGTCTTCCCCAGTGCACCCGTGGGGAAAGAGAAGCCCAGAGACTGTGGTTCTCTGGTTACTCCACCAAGCATGTGGCATATCTGTGACAAAGCAGCATGGCTGGACCTGCTTAGAGCTCACTGCTTTACTTGAGAGCATTTGTTTCCACACTAAAAGCTGTCACATTCTTAAAGTCACACTGACTGCTGTAAATCCCAACTTTGCTGGGTGTTCTCAGGTGAGTTTCTCAGCCTTTCTGAATCTGTTTCCCATCTGCAAAATGAGATAATGTGGGCCTCACAGTGTAACTGTAAGGAATGAAAATAAGATTGACTACCTGTCTTATTTGCATTTCTTTTTGCTAAGACAAAACACCCAGAACCCACAAGTCAAAGGAGGGAAGGTTTATTTTGGCTCACGGTTTAGAGGTTTCAGTCTGTAGTCTTTGGCTGGGTAGCATGGCAGAAGGGCATGGCAGCAGAGAGACAGTCCACAGCAGAACAGGCAGGAAGCAGCAAACAGCCTGCTGGACTTTTGTCCCATCCAAGCTACAAGGCTATTGACTGGTGCCACCCACAACTATGCTAAACCAATCAGTGGGGTAATTTAGTTTCACACGCCCTTAACTCATCATCACAAATCTTAGATCCAGCCACCTCTGAAAAGCCCCATTTATGAGAGCATGAGGCTTTGGGGAGACTTCTAGAAACAAGCCATAACACCAGATTAAAACCTAATAGAACAAGACAGGCAATAAATGTGTTTTCTCTTCCTACTTCCCTCTGTCTTTATGTAGGCATTGGGGGTTCAGCAACTTAGTGAAGTCAGGGGAAGGAAGCAATAATTGTCAACAGCACATGAAATATTGTTTTATGTATTTGATTTTAAATGCAGGGAGCACTATGAATGCATTAGCCTTGTCCCTAACTCTACTATTTAGACAGGAAATTGGCCCTCGGTGGGCAGTGCTGTCACAATCAAAGCAAACAGGCCACAGTGCTTAAAGCCATGAGGTCCGCATAGACCTGTGTCTCTTCTACTCCAGGTATCACATATGGCAGCCCACTATGCTATTTCATGTGTGCACTCATTGCCAGCTCGGCTCTGGCTCTTGCAGTTATAACATGATGTTTTTCTTCATTTTCTCTGTCTGAAGGGTTGAGCTGAGTCTTTGCGTATGAACAACTACATCAGGACAGAGACGGCTGGCTGACCTGGGCACCAGAGATTTATTGCCATCCCAGGCCATCCTCTCCTCTGAACACGATCCCTCCACACACAGACATAATAGCCCATCTTCACACAGCAGGCTGCCAAGTCCTGCACATGTTTCTCATTTGGTAGCACTGTTCTCTCATCTGATTCCATTTGCACTTAAAAAGCATACAACATGATTTAAATGAAACAGACACCTTAAGAATTCTGCACAAGTTGAGGTGGCCTCTGAATATGATCTACAACAGTACACTGTGTCCCCCAAGGTGCCAGGAGGCACAGACAGATCTAGAATGATGCCCCCTTTATGTGCTCCTGTGGGCACAGGTGTAGGACCCAGAGACGAATGAATTCCACAAGACCTGGGCAGGGTGACTCAGCCTCTGCTTCTTCTGCCAGAGCTTTCCTCTCTCCCAAGAGATGGCATTTCTATTTCCTCTCATTGATGGCTGGGAGGCCTCCTGGTGTATGAAATCAGCTCACTCATGTACCACAACACATTCCCATGCAGGAGCATCCTACACACACACACACACACACACACACACACACACACACACACACAGCCCTGCATGCAGGCTGCTCTGATTTACCAAGTAGTTCACTGCAGTGTAGCAGGTAGATTTTAAAGAATGAGATAATGCAACAAAATACACTAGCCTCCACGCCCTGTTAAATAGTAAATTTTATATTACATGACTTTTGGTCAATTAGAAACAAAGCAAAAATCAAGCAAACCAAAAAAACTTTACAAACTAAGATCACAGAGACAGGGGACAAATGCCAGCTCTCTTGGGTGCCAAGGAGCAGGGACTGAGCATATCTCAGAGATGCTTGAAAGATGCTCCCAGGGCTTAGGTCAGAGGAATGGGAGAGAACAGCTTGAATTCAGCATCGCAGAGAAGCAGGCAGAGACTCCAGGCAGGCCTGGCGGAACATGTGGGCTCAGCATTCACACAGGTGCATTCTGGAAAGTACCTTTCCGTGGCCCCTGCCCTATGCCCCTGGCCATCTGGCTGCTTGGCTGACTTCTGGTGAAGCCCTGGATCTGGAGAGCAGGGGACCCAAAGCGAACCTCTGGAAGAGATCTGAGGCCTGTGGCTCTTGTGGACCCAGGGTCCACATACCCAAGTCCTGTGGCTCTTGTTTGTGTGACAGCCCTGAAGCTGCCTCACATACCCTGTACTGGAAGCCAGGCTTGGGGTGTCAATTGCCCTGGTTTCCTGGACAGACCTTGTCCCACCATATGGACTCATGTGTATTTCTCCTTGACATGTGGCCCAGGGTCATGGCAGAGCTCAGTTCAGGAGGCAACTGGCTTATTCCTAAAGCAAACTGAGTCATATTGTTTTTTGGTTTGGAAAACTAGAAAATTGGCGTGAGGAACTCATATAGATTTTTTTTTTAATTAATCAGATCTCTGATGAAATGTTACTTAGGCAGGAATTTGGAACTATCATTTAAAGCGTTTTTTATTTTGTTCATAGAACAAGACTGACATGGTCTCCTCTAACATAGTCTTTTGTCTTGAAAAAATACCAGTAACAAATGCTATGGATTTCTGTATCGGAAAATCTGAGTCACCTCAGGGTCCACAGGAGCTCTTGATGAAAATGTGAAATTAATTTTGTACTAAATAAAACATGAAAATGGTTTCAATTACAATGGGGGAAGGGATGCAAGATGAAGACAGTAATTTCTCTGTATCATAGTCTCATTTTATTATTCTGAATTTTAAAAATCATCACTTGTAGATACCACTCCACTGTGAACATCAGGGGTCCCAGGGACAATGAAGAGTCCATGGCTGCTTTGGATTCTGGGAGGGGAAAGAAGACAGAAACTCGCATTTACAGAGCGTCCACTGTGTACCAAGGTCCCCGGCTGGGAGGTTTTACATCTGTTCTTCATTTAGTGCCTGTGACTGAGATAAATACTGCTACCTCCAAGTGTTTTCCAGGGCAGGTAGAGGCTCAAAGCCTTCCCATGAGATGCCCAAAGAGACACAATGTGTAACTGGCAGAGTGGGGAGTCAAGTCCAGGTCTTTCTCTTCTGTGCTAAGGCCTATTTTTCTTTGCAACCATAGAATTTAGGGTAACGCTGAAGAAACTCAGACAGTGCCCTCGGCACCCAGGAAGGAGGTCTGTTCCTGGATCACCTCTCTGCAGCCTGGATTTGGGCTCATTATTGTGCTCCAGTCCCCATGATGGATGAGGAGCTGTGACCTTGGGGACAAAGTGAACAGAACAACCTTGCAGCTTTCAAAGTCATCATCTTGATGTCATCATCTTAAAATGGCTCTAACCACACTTGACTTTCAGGGCTATTGTAAGGGTTTAAACATGGCCAAGGCTCTAGCAGTTAACTTGGATTAAATCTTTTAGAGGGGATCAAAATATATTCTGATTTGGCAAGAGGTAGATGTTATGGCTTGTGTCTAGAAATACCCCCCAAAGTCTCATGTGGTCATGGGGGAGCTTTTCAGAGGTGACTGGATCTACAGTGTGTGGTGCTGGGAACAAGGGTACGTGATTTATACTAAATCAGGTCACTGATAGGGTTAGTATAGTTTGGGCTGGGGATGGGTAGCCTGCATAAATAAAAGGACTGAAAGAGGACTGCTGTGCCCTCAACTTGCTGTAGATTGCTGCTCCTCTGTAATGCCCCTCTATCATGCCACCCTGCCTTGAAGCCAACTTACTATGGACTGAAACTTTTATAAAATGTGAGCTAAGATAAACCTTTCCTTTAACGTTGCGTGTTAGGTATTTTGTCTCAGTATAAGTAAGTAAAACAGTGGATGAGGGACCTTACTATATCAGGAAAGTAAGACGGAGCCAGGACAGGAAGAAGTGGGAGTTTCCTTCCACCATATGTGCCTTGACTGCTCACATTTGTGTGTACATTTACGTGTGTACAGACACACATTTATGTGTATGTACACGCGTGGATACATGCATTTGTATTGGAAACTTGATGCAATATCTCTACTCTTAGAGTCATTTGAGGGCAGCTTCCCGGTAGAATTTCACAATGGCCAAAGAGGGGCCTGGTTTGAAATGGCCTTGCCACATGTTAAATGAGGTGACACTCAGTGTCTCCATCTTTATCATGCTGTCATAGAAAAGGACCCAAATGAGTGAAGAAATGAGAGACATTTCCTGTACTCTAACATCTAACTCTGTAATAGGTCATGGGAAACCTTCTAAGGAGCTAGCTTTTCCAGACCAAAATGCAGTCTGTTGTTGGAGACAAAATATGGCACTTCTTGTGGGTATGACAGACTCCCTTCCACAGGCCTAAACACTGACAAAACAGAAAAACACAGAGCAAGAGAAGGTTGATTGTGTAAGCTGGACAGATCAGGTGGGCAGGGCACAGCCAACTCCATGGCATTGATGTAGAGATTCACCAGGGCCTTGCACTGAGAAGGGAGAAACACTCACCTGCTCTGAGTTTTCCAATGTGTTTAGAGCACTTCACATATGTCACACACTCTCCTGGACACCAGGGCAGGACAGGTGACAGAGAACATCTTGAGCAGAATTTCAGGTCACAATGGGCAAGGTGCTAAGTGTTTCCCATGATCTAATCTCGTGTGCTCTTTAGGATTGCTCTGAGAAATACATATTGTTACTCTTCCACTTTTCCTAGTATGAAAATTGAAAGCTGAATTTTTTGTGTTTTAGGTGTGTCTGTTTGTGAATGTTTGTAGCACACTGAGGAGAGTTAGATATAAAAGAGACCTGAGAGAATTGTCCATTTGGAGACCGTGCACAGGTACAGGAGTATAGCAAAACATTAGAGCACATAAAGGAAATACAGTCTAGCTTGGGAGTATGGGAATACCAATTGCTCATGCATCAGCATCACACTATAGAAAAAGGGTTCCTGACCCCTGCCTGGCTCTGTGTCACTGTGTGTTGATTGTATAATGTGGCCATTGTTCTGAATAGCAACCCAATTACTCTGCAACTCAGAAAAAGCTAGGAATCCACAGGGGTCATCCAAGTCAATTTATCCTGGGCAAGACTACAAGCGTTCATGTTCATTTAAAACAAATCCAAATTGCAAAAGACAACAAGAATTGGTGAGGGTGTACAGAAAAGGAAAACCTTCTGTACTGTTGGTAGAACATAGCTAGGCAATGGTCACCATAGAAAGCAGCACAGAGAATTCTAAAAATGAAACCAGAACTATTCTGTGACTAGGAACCCCACTCCCGGGTGTATTTCCAGAAGAAATGAAATAAGTATCTTAAGAACTATCTGCACACCCGTGCCTATTGCAGTGCTGTTCATAATGGCCAAGCCATGGAGTCAGCCCATGTCCATCCATAGGCAAGAGACACAGAAACTGCAGTGCACATGCATGGTGGGGGGACTGTTCATTCTTATAAGGTAGGTATAAAGGAGAGACTTTCATTTTCAATGACATGGATGCACCTGAAGGAAATAATGCTGAGAGATGAGCCATGCACAAAAAGAAAACACTACAGGTCTCACTTCTGTGTGCTGTCTGAAAATGTCCAACTCACAGAAGCAGGGAGTACAACAACAACTACCAGGGCACAGAGGTGAGAGAAATGAGTGGAAGTTGAGGAAAGTGTGTCAAGTTTCAGTTAGGCAGGATGAATATATTTGAAGATCTAATGTATAGTAAATAATACGGTAGTACACATGTGCTTGACATTTACTAAGAGAATAGATCTTAACTGTTCTTAACATATAATCACAAAGGTAACTATGTAAGGTGGTAGATACATTAATTAGCTTGATTGGATATAATTTCAGAATGTACACATATACGTACATCCATGTATATTACACATATACATTCTGAAATGTATAGTGTATGTACATATACACAGTTCCTGGATTATGAACATTTGAGTTGCAAACTTTCACAATATGAACAGACTTCACATCATAAACATTTTCGTAGCTGCAAGCAAATCCTGAAGCAACTCATGTCTTCCATACATTGTCACAGTTGTGCTTATTTCAGTGTGATAGTTTACAATTGTACAGTACAGTCAAGGACATGCTGTATTTTTGTGTGTGTTTGGTTTTTTATGCTTTACATTGTATAGTTCTGTGAAAGATGTTTAAGTCTCACTTTATCAGATTTACAGATGAATCCAAATTATAGACATTGTCCTGGAATGGAACTTTTGCATAATTCAGGGAACATATCTATTATCTATCAAATCACATTGTGTATCATAGGTATACATAATTTTTAATTGTCCATTATATATCAATAAAGATGGAGAAAATGAAAGAAAATAAAAAGGGCTTGAAAATGATCCATATTATTTGGGAATGGAGCAAAGTATAACTTTACTCATAATATTATATTGTCCATGGTAAATACTTACAACATTACCTATTAATTAAACAACAAAACTTAAACAATAATTTGGAAATGGTAAGGTTTTCAAATAGACAGTTGTCTTCAAGAGTCCCTAGTGTTCTAGATTCTAGCTTGCTCATCATCATGAGGAAACATCTTGCCTCTTCAAGTTTATTGCCCAGCCTTCCTGTCGCTGGGACAGAGCACTCAACATCCATGACCTAAAGGAGGAGAGGTTTATGTGGCTCAGGGTTTCGAGATTCAGTCCAAGGTCAGCTGGCTCCAAGGCTGGAGTATGATGGCAGAAGGAATGACAGAGCAAAGCTTAGTTTATGACACCTGAGAAACAGCAGGAAATACTGCCAGAGAGGAAGGGGACAGGGACCATGGCTCCATGACACATCTAGGCACACGCAGAAGTGTGCTCCACTAGTCCCCAAAGGACAGACCCAAAAGTCAATCAAACTGATACAGTTAAACTTAATCAATACAACCAGTGAATTAATTTTCAAACTGTGTTCCCTAAACCCCAAGGATTCTTGGAGGAGTCACCATGGGATCTCTTAGGCAAAAGGATACAGCTAATCTAGAGGTATTTTCAACTGTAACCCTTTCATAATCCCAGTGATACTTTAATCAGTGCAACCCTGCTTGTATTGATTTCAAGTATTGGATGTTTTCATTCTATTGAGGGAGAAGTTGCATTATAAAGAATTCTTTTAAACCTGGACTTTGAGAATGAGTGTCCTTGGAATCCTGTATATAGAAAGCCCTACACTGGCTGAGATTTATGTAAGATCAGTGGCCGGAAGAGTTTCACCTGTGGGGTGTGGGCCAAAATTATAGGGAAGTACATCTCACTTTCCAAAATCGTGTCAACTCTCAGGTCTAAAACAGAACACAGCCATCACGAACACAGAGTACAGCACAGCAAGAGCAAAGTGCACGGCTCCATCAGTGAGATCAGATGCCCTGCAGCCACAGACTCACTGACTGGAGTTCTCTGAGGAGGCAGACAGAGTGGGGCAGGTTGCCAGGAAACTCTGGACATTGAATTGCTTTTGCTAAGCCAGCTCAGCAGTGTAGTAAAGAGCTAAGGAGCCCCAGGAGAGGGCTAGGAAAAGATTGGTCTCTGTTTCTCTATCCCTGATGTGGGCCCTTTTTGATTTGAAGGGGAGTGTAAAGGAAGTTATTGGAGTGAAATCAACTTAGCAAGAAATCTTTTTAGGCCAAAGCCTAAGGAAAACTAATAAAACCAGTTGGAGTGCTTCCTGCTTATCATATCATACATGGTGCATGGAGATCAGCTTGTTTTGCAGCAAGACGGCTTCCAGACAAACAGAAATCCCAGTTCTACAAAATGATTTTTAAGTCCTCAAAGGAAAGCCTGTCTTTCAAGGGATAACTCATATGAAGCTCTAGTTCAAGTGGAAAAAAGACTCTTGAATAACTCAAGTGCCATGTCACTTTGTATATGGATAGGGGTTATATTTAACTGGGAGAAGCAGCCATCTAGAGAAGAGCTGAGGCCAATCAGCTACCATAAATGGGGTGGAGGGGAGATGCTCTACCCTGGGCCTGGAGCTGGGCTCAGGAATGCCAGGATTCAGATGTGTGGTGGACCCTGATTTCTTCATTGGGGACCAGTGATTATGGCTGCTCCTATCTGCAATGTTCTCTGTGTTCTTAGGCACAAAGAAGGGGACAGATGAATGTCTTCCTTTTTCTCCTTTGCTCTTCCCCCTGTATCTTCCTGGAAACTTCAGCCAATGGCTTCTGTTCACACAATTTAACCAGAAGGAGATCATAAGCTATTCCATTTGCCAAGGAACTTAGATGTGTAGCTGTATTACGTGAGTGTATTGCTGTCTCCAACAAAACTGAGGCTCATTTCTAAGAAAGAGGAAGCAGGCTCACCATCCTGCTTGCAACTGTGAGACCTATCACAGATCCCTCCTCTCAGCTCAAGGGTGCATCTGTCCACCCCCTGGCCTCCTGTGGGCCACCTCACTGTTCTCTATCAGTTTATCTAACCATTACCTGTGGATCAAAAATATTTTAAAAACTAGTATCTTCATTGAACATTTGCAGACTCTTTTCTTGTCATTATTCCCTTAAAAAACAGTGTAACAACAATTTCACAGCAACTACATTGTACAAGCTACTGCAAATCATCCAGAGGGGGTTTAAAGTACACAGGAGATGAACACAGATGTGTTCACAATTACACTGTGCTGTAAAAGGGACTGAGAACCTGCAGGCTTTGTTATCTGGAGAGATCCTGGGGCTGATGCTCTGTAGAGGACTGTTCTTGCTTCTTACTATGATTTTCCTTTTTAAATGGGCTCTGTTTTCATCCTTGGCTTCAAGACTCTCACTGAGATGTCACCACATAAGAGTTAGATGGCAGGGGCATCTCTTTCGTGGCCAAGGATGGCTGCAAATGCCACTGAGGTTGGGTCGCAGCATTGTGCCTTGAGAATGTTGGCTTCAACTCTTGGCAGATGAAGGAGTCGGACTCAATTCTGGAACACCTGACCTCTGACATGTGGTGGTCTCCAGGGCTTTGCTGTCTCTTGGTGGAAGGTGCAGCAATGCTAAGTTCACAGGGTTTGTTCTAGTGTGACCACGATTTCTGGCAGCTGAGAAATGATACACCTTTAGCCTTATGCTAAAAATCACTCTTTTAATATATTTTTCTTATGAATGTTCCAGGTTAATGCCCACCGAAGTTATTTAAATTTTCCTATGCCTCCCCTCCAACACTGATGATATTTGTAGGAAACCAGTCCTGCTAGTTTGCCGTAGACTGGGAGGTGAATAGTGAAAGACAAAAACAGAGTTAGTTTAGGACATGGGGCCAAGGGGACTCTCTCTAGTGGACATAGAGCTCTGAGCTTCTGGGAACTTAGTTTACATTTAGAAATGAGGATAAGCAATTAGAGTAGTGTCAGATTCATCTGCTTCCTGAGCTGTGTTGACTTTTCCCTAGAACCTACAACATGCTATCATACCTATATGCCACCAAAGGAGCACAGCTTGTTGTTTTTCTTCTTTATGTTCATAGAGGAGCTCAATTAGGCCTTAATCCTTATTATGTGGTGTCCTACATCTCGTCATTCTTGTTTTTGTAATAGCAGCAATGGAATAGCAATCATTGCTATTGATCCCTAGGGTAAGTATGTAGATGTAGTCATTCTGTCTTTTGTCTTGAGGTTTGGCCTTTAATGACTGTACTTACTCCTCATGTTGTAATGTATCCGTGCTGGCTCTTTTTGAGGGCACAGTCTTGTCAGGCTACCTGTACCAACCAAACTGTCCCTGCTTTGAAAAAGTACCCTATTGGCCATGAGGGGGTAAAGGGAAACAATGGTTCTGGCTACTTCTGGCTAAAGAGGGTCATAATTATGATTGGCAGTCAGATATACCCACCAGAGGGTCTGTCTAAAGATCCTTGACAGTTGTTGGCATTTTCAGCTCAGGTAGGAACTGATGATGAACAAGTGTTTCTGCCCCCTCGTGGTTTTCCTCAACTGTCATCTTGGACAAGGTTCTTCCTGGTGAGGAGAGTTGAGTAAGCTCTTCCAAGGCCATGTTATAGGAAGATTCCTCCATGGTAGCATGATCTTAGAGGACATCCACACCACCTGATCATTTCGTACAATTATGCAACCAAACCCCCACCTTCATGCTTACGGGGTAATTGGTCCCACCCATTGTTCCATCTTTGGGTGCCACTACAAAACTTAGGCTTTCTTTTGTTCCTCATGCTCTTGACCAATGCAGCTTTACTGGGGTGCCATCCATATAACTAACAGGACTCCAAAAATTAAGTGTAAATGTTGAAAGATTATTAAGATTTATTCTCCCTTTTTGTAACTGCTGTTTTAAGAAGCAACACTATTCTGAATGATGTTCTGCAACTGTAAATCATTTAATGCTTGTAATGAGTCCTTTCTTAATGTTAATTTCTGGACTTCCACTAGTCTTCCATTACAGAGTTCCAAAGTAACTATAAGAGGATCTAGTTTGAATTTCCTCTGGGGCTATGCATAACCCATGCTGCACAAAACCTCACTCAGTTTCTGAAAGAGGGAGGATAAATTGATGCAGAGAATTGACAGCAAGCAATACATCATCCATACAATTTATTATACAGGCTTGAAGGAATTTTCTTCCAATAAGATTCAAAATCTGACCAACAAAATACTGACTCAGGGTGGGACCTCCCTTCATCCTCTGTGGCAAAACAGTCCACCAATATGAGTGAATTGGCTTGGTAAAGTCAGCAACAGGTACAGAAAAAGCAAAACAAGGTCAGCCTTGTGGGCCTATGGGGATGGCAGAAAAGCCATCTTTAAGATCAATAATTATCATAGGCTAGTCCTGTGAAACTGGAGTGGGAGAGAGAAATCTGGGCTGAAGAGTGCCCATAGGGTAAATACATGCATTAGTTGCTCTTAAATCCTAAAGCAGTTTCCAATTTCATAATGTCTTTGGCCCAACAAAAACAGGACTATTTCAAGGCTTAGTGGAAGGTCTAATATGTCTCACCTTCAACTGCTCCTCTATTAATGCTTGTAAGCATATGAGCTTCACCTTTTGTAGGCGCAAGTTTTCCATTTTAATAAGAGTAGTTTTTGGATGAAGAGAAGCCACAGTAACCCCAATTAAAAATTTGTCTCATAGCTAGGATTTTCTTTTTATTCCTACAACAGATTTCTATCAAAATGGGATTACTCTGCTGATTTGCTCCCTGTAAACATCTGCACCAGTATCCATCAATCCCTGAAAATACTGTCCCTTAATCTTAACAATAGATGTGGTCTGCTAGCCCATGACATCCTAAGTGAAGAACACCTCCCATGGGAGGTACTGCCAGATTCCCATTGTCCCAGATCTGTCCTAGACTGGTAGCTCCAGCCCTGATAACAGGTAAAAGAATTCATCAGGTGATATAATATCCTAGTTTAAAAAAAAAAAACACAGAGCATAACCTGAATTTGCCCAAAATAGTCTGAATCAATACTTCAGGGAATACTTGAACATTCTATAGGTTCAATCTGAATTTTCCTAAGACTAAATCCATAGTATCTAATGGAAGGGGGTGCCCAGATTCCTTTGAGGATTTTAACAGGTTTATCTCTGCCAATCAAGGTCATACATTTAGCAGCAGGAAGGTCTAATCCTCTGTTTCCTGGGGTTTGGGTGATAAGGGACTCACTCAACTGTACTCCAGAGACCCACTGAAGATTGGACTGTAAGCCTATACTAGGATGTGCCCTCACTCTTTGCCAGGTTTGGGGTCCAGCCTGCTTCCCATTTCCCATCAATGGGGCGTCATCTTTGTGATACTTAGAGTGACATTGATTAGCCCTGCGATTTCCATTTTAACACTTAGGGCAGATACCCAGTGCTTTCCCTTTCAAGGGAGGGATGGCACCTCCTGGGGTTGGATATATTGTTTAAGAATATACTCCATTTTACCACAAGTGAAACACAATACTTTTGAAGCAGTCTAACTTCATTTAGCTAAACTTTCAATGTATGAAGTCTGCCCCATTTCTCTGACTGCTAACACAGTCATTTTCACTTTAGTTCTGATGTACTCAGATTTAAATTTGGAATTTTTCATTTTTGCTCCAATTCTGGAGCAAAACACTAATAAATTTTTGCTCCCCTAGCAAACACCAATAAATTTTACCTTCATTATAATTCACACTTATATAAAAACAAGATCAAACAATGAAGGAGAAAGAACAAAAAACCAAAAATACCACCACACACACAAAAACATGAGGGTGGGGGAAGTCCACTTCCAAGTTTGTCTCTGCTGTCACTGGTAGACAGCATGTGGATACAGAGTCAAGATCTGAGTTGATTTATCTCAGCAAGCCAGCAGTAGCTTTTTGGTGGGGTAGTGGATAATCTCTGGGAGCTTGTACCTTCTGGCCAAGACCAGATTCATTTGGCCTGCAGCCATCAGAACACTTTCTTTGGGCATGAGCCCATCTGGGTGCCACTAGATGGAGCCAACAGCCACTCTGAGTTCTGAGCTTAGCCTGTTCTTCTCCAGAATGGCTCCCAGTCAGTTGCTATCTCTGGCTCTCAGCACTCACCGCCAGCTAGTTCAGTCCTTCATATTCACTGGCCGCCTCCACTGCTGTGTTTCTCTGTGGAGGCCTCTAGAGTCGCCATCACTCACTGTGTGTCTGCAGGTTTGAATTGTTCCTCTTGCTCAGTGGGCTCTGACTCAGGGAGACTGACAGTTGGCTCCCTCCTTTTTCAGTGTGATTCTCTCTTCATTCTCTCTGTGAGCTTCAATCCGCACTTCAGATCCTTCTTGGTTCAAGGGGATCTACTTCTCTGCTTCTTGTCTGCCTGACGTTGCTATATTCCAGCATCTGGATGGAAAATCTCAGAGAGGCTTTTTCTCTGCTGCTTACCACTCTGTCATTGTGGTTGATATTCTTTTCTTTTCCTTTGCTCAGTTTTTTCTTTCTTTACTTAATTTTTTCTCTTCCTTTACTCTTTTCTGAGAGTTCCCTACAGGCAGTCATGTTCCTTTTTCTTTCTTTCTTTCTTTCTTTCTTTCTTTCTTTCTTTCTTTCTTTCTTCTTCTTCTTCTTCTTCTTCTTCTTCTTCTTCTTCTTCTTCTTCTTCTTCTCCTCCTCCTCCTCCTCCTCCTCCTCCTCCTCCTCCTCCTTCTTCTTCTTCTTCTTCTTCTTTTGGGTGCTGAGGATTGAACCCTCGACCTCGCATTTGCCAAGCAGACACTTATGCCCACTGAGCTAAACCTCCAGCCCTCTCCTTTTTCTTTTGTCTCATTTTTTCCTTTTCTTTTGTTAAGAAGTTCCTCATCACATACTCAGTACTCCTTCTGCTCAGGTAGACCTCCCCTAGTCAGGTTTCGATTCAAGCTTCATTTGTGGGAAATCAGTCTTGATACTTTGTCCTAGATGAAGAGTGAATGAGATGGAAAGGCAGACAAACAAAAAGACATAGAGTTAGTTTAGAATGCTGGGCCAGGAGGATCTTGCCTTTAGTGGAAAGAGAGTCCTGAGGATCTGACTCATCTCGCTTTTATTCACCTAGACATTGGAACAAGCAATTAAAGTAGCACAAGATTCATCTGCCTCCTATTATCTGTCAGGGTATGCCCAGGCAAACAACTGCATCTCAGCTGTGTTGACCTTTCCCTAGAACCTGCAATGTGCCAATGTGCTTGCATGGCACCAAAGGAGCACAGCTTGCTATTTTTCCCCTTTGTGTCCACAGAGAAGGTCAATCAGACTTTGATTATCATTATTTGATCTCCTAAAGATATTCTTATCTACTCCTTTTACCCCAGATGGGACACTGTAGCCGGTGAAGCCTTGGAGGTGGAACCAAAGGACTCTATCTTGAGGTCAGCTTTCTCGCCCCTAGGCAATTTACCTGTGGCACAAAATGAATACCAATGGGCTACCTGTGCATCACTAATGCCCCTTGGGCACCACCCCAAACCTAAGCTACATGTATGCCCCCATACCATGTATCCGGCAGAGAGAATGCCAGACCCCAGAGGTTATGGGCTCACTCTCCACATTCTTAAAGCCCGCTTTTATTTCATACTTCTTATCTTTTTATCCACGCTGAAAATCCTATCAGATGATTCCCTTCTGCGCCAAAAATTCTATCACTCCTTAGTCATATGTGACCTCAAACCCTATTTTACAAAGATGAGATTATTTGACTTCAGCTGTGACTGCATTTCCATCCTTCCTCTGTGTTTTATTCTGATTCCAAGGAGCCCAGTCCTCCTTTCATTTTAAGGCTCCATCCCTCTCACCTCCTCCAGCATCTACTTCCCACCTCCCTCCCTTGCATTTCAATCTCAGCTCCTTCTTCTAAGTGAAGCTTCTGTCTGATCTGCAAGTCCATAAATCTTTCGTTCTTCCTTTCCTTCCCTCCCAACAAGGTCCCTTTTTCTGATCTCCTGCTGGGTGGCCTCCCACAGTGATCTTTTTCTCTCTCAACCTGTCTTTCTCTCAGGGTCCTCTAGTTACTCCTCAGTTCATCATACATAGGAATGGCAGTGCTGGGGGAGGAGAGAGGAAGGGTGTGGGGTTGGGAAGAGAGAAGCAGATGAAGGACTACAGAAACAAGAACTCAGTGCTGAGGGCGGGGTGCCAATTTGAGCAAGAGAATTTCAACTAAATTGGCTCAGTGATTCCACAACTTGGGATAAGGAAGACCCACACTAGGGTAGCTTGTCACTGGATGGTATAAAGGGGGAAACAAAGAAGGGCAGATCTGTTCCTGTTTCTTTGGAGGAGCTTCAGTCTTTTCCTTCACCTTGGAAGTCATCTTCTGGCTTCCAGTGCTGAGGGCTTCTAGCATAGGCCCTCAGCCTTCCAGCACAGATTCTTCCGCCTTCTGTTCAGATGCATAGGTCTTCTGATATAAACCCACACAGGACACTTCAGTGAGCTCTAGATAGATCCTCTCTACTTTTCCATGTCTGATTCTGTGGGTGGCCATTGTAAGCCAGTCTTGTAGATTCTTGTATACTTGTAAATCTTGTGTTACATCTGTTTTTCTTGTACACATGGATGGATACACAAGGTTTGCTCATTGTCTCCTTTTCTATAGAAATGGATTTGGGGTTAAATCAGACGTGACATTTAGTAGACTCCTAGGGGATAATTACTTCCAGAAAGGGCTGTGGGAAAATGGATAACAAGGGTCTTTCCTGGACCAGCCTAACAGATATGGCCTGGCCCTGCACCCTGAGACCTATAGTGTAAGGGCTGAGGGGACTCTGGGCTGTCTGCTGCTCAGCCACTCTCTGCTTCCCTAAGTCTGAAGGTTTCAGGCAGAGGAGGGAGAGGTAGTATAGGACACTGATATTATGTGACCTGGGGTCTCCCCTGCTTCCCAGCCTTCTAGGCTGGAACACCTTCCTGGGCTCCTTTTTCCTGCAGTACACAGTGTACCGGAAGCTCAGCCCGGCAGCTCTTCTGCCTCTACTTCCTCCAGGGCCTCTCTATCTCTGGCGTCTCCTCTTTGCACATGTGCAGTCTTAACCCTGCCACCTCCCTGTCACAAACCATGGAAATTCCAGTGGTTCTCACAGCCCCAGCACAGACATCTCCTCCCATGAGGAGCCCCAGTCAACTCCTAGCACCCTGTGCTGCCTGGGATGAATGTTCTCAAGCTGTGCTTCTCCTCGTGATGTGGCCAAGCTTTGTCCACTGCCCCCCACCAGGGACTTACAGTGGAGCTGCATTGCTTTCCTAATGTAACGTGGAGAACAGGCCTCTCCTGCTCATCCCTGTGTCTCCCACCTAGGAAAGCTGCATCTTTCCATGTGCCTGTGTTCCACTGTCAGATTTTGTGTTGGTCTCCTTTAACTGTTTTCCTCAAAGTTTGTGATCATTGTGGCTATGAATGGGATAAACTGGGGAGCTTATCTTTTTAAGGGGAATCTTGCAATTAGGACAGGGTGCTCAACTTCTGGTCCAGATTGCAGTCTGCCTCCGCAGGGATTCACCACAGTCCAGCCCATCTGTGTGTGTTGGGGTTGCCCTGGGCTTGCTCTGCCTCTCACTCTGGCATTACATAAGACTGGGGAGGTGGCCAGGTAGAACTTCAGACCTCTTAAATTCTAGACACGGAATGGGCATAGTGTCACCTCTGCTCACAGGCCACGGGGCACAACAAGTCCGTCCCATGGCTAAACTCAGTCGGGGGCAGTGTCATGACTACACTGAGCTGGAACTGTGTTTCTAAGTCCCTTCCCTACCTGGATGTAAAATGACACTGACCACAGCATGTGCAGGGTTTGGAAACAAGGGGCACAGACACATCCATGACTGCTGCAGATCACAATGAGTGAACTTTCAGGCCACGTTGCTGTTAAGGACAGCAGCCAGCCTGCAGCTCCTTCAGCTCTCACCAAATTCCCTTCAGCTGCCTGTTCCACTACAAGAGGAACAGGTATGCAGCAACATAGAAGTCACACTGGATTCTCTGTACTCCTGCACCTGTTGGGGCTCGATGGCATAAGACGCCAAGCAGGATGTGGCTCATTATGGGACCCTGCTTGGTCATCACCTGACATCCCACTTTCCTGCATCACCTCTGCTGATGCGGGTGGTGAACACACAGGCTGCTGTGACGAAGCTAGCGTGGGGAATGAGGAATAGGGGCCAGTGATTCACTGTGTGGACAGGAATCCTTATGAAGACAGGAGCAGGTGCGCAGACATTTTTGGAATATTGCTCAAGAGTTAAGGCAAATGGGCACCAGGTCACCGGCAGCCTGCAGAACTACTAATCACCCAGCCGCCACAGTGGCGCGCTCTGGCTTCCCGTTCTACTAGCTCTATTATGGTGCTACCTGTTTAGATGATCTGCTGACCTCCTGTGGAGCTGTTGATACTTCATTATAAAGGGATTTTTACTAAGTAGAGTCTTTTCAATCAAAGCATTCTGACAAGTGCTCCTCCAACAAAGCATTGTACAGCGATTAAATTCTCGAGGCCTAAATCCTTACCCACTTAATTCAAGGAATATTTGACAGAGTAATAGGGTAGAATAACTAAATAACCCCGGTCTCCACAGAGCGCTTCTCACAGGATTTGATCTTTAGTACAAATAACTCCTTCTTTCATTGGCCTCCCAACACCCAGGACCTCTATTTCTGACTGTCCAAGCTGTGGGCTTAAGCATACTTTAAATGTGACTGACTGTCTTAAGGAGTCTTTTGTGTCTGTATTTTTCTTAAAACAATGTTACTTGTATGGCCTGGAACGCTGGTTTCAGGCTGTGAAGAGGTAAGACAGTTGGAAATTTTCCAGTTTTCCCGATGCTGAGCAAAGAAAACCTCTTCCACACTCACCTAACTGACTTGCTTCCTGTCAGTTTCATCTGTCCTTCTGACTGTTCACATGTAATTTTTCCTGCAAAAATGGGTATCACTTTCAAGGTCTAAAGTTATTAGTATTTAGAATCTCTGATTTAAAAAGAGAATTTTAATCTTAAGTCAAGGGTAGGGAATGGGAGCAAGTTTTACAAACTTCTCCATTGAAAATGCTTGTGACCAATATTTATTATGACAAATTCTTTGTTTTCATAACCTTCTGTGATAATTTTGGAGTCCAGAGCACAACAAGGCACACATTATAACACCACTCTGGGGGCGGCAGACGTCCATGCACTGAGAAACACAATTATCTCACAGTCACGCATGCCTAGCAAGTATGTTGTTACTTTTGTTTTTTACAACTTGTAGAATATTTTCATTGTAGGTGAAGCATCAGACACATTTTTATTCAAAGGAAGAGAAACAAAATGAAGCTTGTGTCTGCTGCATGGTCTGCTGCATGGTCTGAGAGCGCCCTGGTGGCCCCAGGCCTCTGAGTTGGGAATAATTTATCTTTGAGTGTCTCTCAGGCGCCCTGACATCCTGCTTTTGTATCTATGCCAGGGTCTTCTGATATCTGTGGCATGAAAGGCATCCTTATTTGCACACATTGCTCTGTCAGTTTGAACAATGTTTGTATGTGCCCATGGACTGCATAAAGAAAGTGAAATCAGTGATTATTCATTACTTAACAAGCCACCATGAAAAACTGCAAATATTCTTTCAGTTATGATTCATCATGCAGTGTATGGATGACACTGTGAGGTTTGAATGGGGGCGGGGACTGACTAGGAAGGATCTTTTATATCAAAGGCAGTGAGATAATTCTACGTGCAGTCCCCTATCCTACTCTTCTAGATCTGCTTTGTTCTTTTTGCAGAAAATTACTAGGGCAGTCTGAGCAGAGCTCTGAAGCAGGACCTGTGCACTAACTAAATAGTCAAGAACTCAGCTGCAGATGCGGAAAAGCTGTGGAGCACAATGCAGACCAAGGTCCCCATTCCATGGGTACCAAGTCCAGGCTGTGCTCCCTCTGACCAGCTCCACAAGCTCTATGTTCCCAGCTGCGGGGTCTGACAGTATCTCTTCCTGGCATATGTGACTTTGGCAGACTTATTTATAGCATCTCTGTTGGCAGGATTGATGCTACCAGTGTGGCCAGCTGGGCAGGTGGTGCTATTTCCCTTACCCACAGCTTTGCATCTGGACAAGCACAGCCAGCCTCTTCACAGTACGTGGGCATGTATGCTTCTCTCCACATCCTTTCAAGTGGTCCTTCCAGACCCAAGAAGAAACCCATAGGTTGTCTGTGAGAGTTTGATGACCTCACAGATATAAACCATGTTGTAAGCTCTAAAGGTTTTTTCCATGTGGTTGCTATTGTCCAGGATGTGGTGCTATTCTGTTTGGTCATAAAACTTAATGCAGAGAAAGCTCTGGAGTTTTTCCTTCTCTAAGACAGGGTCCATTCCTTTTGCCTCCCATCATGCTCCATCATGGTGTGACAGTGGTGACTTTCATGGCATCTGGAGATGACAACTCGCAGGGGCTGTGGTCAAAGAATGGAACCACCAGGGTCACCAAGGTAGCTCCCTGGGTATCCCAGGTGCTTTGAGGATTGAGTCCTGGGACTTCTGGGTAACTTCTGTGACTATGTTCTCATCTGGAGCCATGGGCCTTGGGGTAGGGTTCCTCTGCTATGTAATAAATTACCCCAACCACCAGATAGCTAAAACAAAAAACAACTATCCCACACTCATGCGGTAGGAGTGGCTTGGTTGGCTGCTTGTACTTCAAGGTGGCCACCCCCAGGGGAAGGATGGGCTGTGACCTCATCTAGAGGCTGGAAGAAG
The DNA here is from genome assembly GCF_034190915.1 of Cavia porcellus. NCBI lineage: Eukaryota > Metazoa > Chordata > Mammalia > Rodentia > Caviidae > Cavia > Cavia porcellus. Next base: position 21,125,029 of record NW_026947506.1, read on the forward strand.
ATATACTCTCATTCTTGGCCCCATGGCTGTCTGCTGAAGCTTCTTGGCTTCACGGTTTCAGAGGGTTCAGTCTGTGGTTGGCTAGCTCCAAGGCAGAAAGGCCCTGGTGGAAGAAAACTGTTCACTGCTTTCTAGTAAGCAGAGAACAAGGGAGAGCCAGGGACGGAATATAACCTTCCAGGTCATACCCCAGTGATCACCTCCAAACAGGCTTATCCCCTAACAGGAGGGTCAGCATGAACTCATGCAGGGGTGAACCCACTGATGAGTATATTACCTCTGTGATCAAATCATCCCCAGCCCCCACCTCCAAACACATGAGACCTTAGAGGGACCTTTTATATATATATATATATAAACCATAATAATGAGCAAGGCAGAAGCCATGTGACTTATAATGACAAGACTCTCTTTGCCCTCAAGGTCTTGACCTTGGGCTCGGTATTTGGCTGGCTTATTCTAGTTCCCCAATGAGTCCTGATGAATCTGTTTAGCCAGAACTCACTTGGTTCCTTGCGTTTTCTCTTTGTAGTCTTCTAACCCCAACTCCTACTCTTTTCCTTGGCCAGAAATCCCCAGTGGCCCTTTGCTGAGTTCAGAAAGGAGCCCAGTTTTTTGCCAAAGTCTCTCTTGCCCTACTGAAACACTTTTTAGCTGGGTCTGTAATCCCCACATTCTAGGAGACTGAGGCAGGAGGATCCAAAGTTTGAGCTCAGCCTGGGAAGCTTAATAATTTATAGAGAATGTGTCTCAAAATAAACAACAGCTCCTCCTCCTCCTCCTCCTCCTACTACTACTACTACTACATGAAAACCCCTGGGTTCAATCTCCAGTACCACCAAAAAAAGAAAGTTCCTGAATAAAATTGTTAATTTTAATTTCTGTTGGACTCAGTTTTTTCTTTGACAACTATGGTCAGAAATGGTATGACCTCTGTTTTGCCACATTCCATTGGCTAGAAGTCAGTTACTAGATCCAGTCACACTTGAGGGAACGTCTTGCACAGGGGTCACACTGGGTGGCATGGAGCTGTGAGGTGATCTTTGAGGCTGTGTGACACAGTCCTAGAGTGACCATGGCCTTTTTCTCAGAGGCCAACTTACTGTGACCGCTTTCTGTCCAGCTCTGACTGAATGGATGGCCTGGGCTGTACACGTGTATGTGTGTTTGTGTGTAGGTGTGCATGTGTGAGTGTGTGTGTTAGTCGGAACTGAAGTTAGGGCCTCTGCACTGAACTACAATATAGACTTTTTTTTATTTTTTTATTTGAAAAATGGTCATGCTAAATTGTTAAATTGCCCAGGTTGTCCTTGAACTTGCCTCCTGCCTCATTCTCCCAGAATGCTGGGATTTAGGCACGTGCCACCATGCCTGGTTTGGTCTGGGCTTTGATTTTAGTCATCTTTCCTCCAGATCTCTTGGGACCTAGACCTTACAGCCTTACAACTTCTACCATCCAATCCACACTTGGCTTAGCTCCTGTCAAGAGACTCTCCCCTGGGAACCAGAGTTCCCAGCTCCTGCTTATCTGAGAAATCAGATGGGATCTGTCATGGCTTGCATCTAGATGTTCCCCCCAAAGTCATAGGTGGGGCTTTCTGAACCTGGATGGATCTAGGGTGTGTGATAGTGTGATAAAGAATATGTGGTACTAAATTAAGTCTGCTGATTGTCATTAGCATAGTTCTGGGTACAGCTGAATGTGTTTACTGAAGGCAGAAGCTCCGTCCTGAGTGTGGTTGTGTTATGGCTAATATCTAGATATTTCCCCAAAACCTCATGAAGTCATAAGTGGGGCTTTTTTCAGAGGATCTAGAGTGTGTGATGCTCAAACTGATGGTGCAATGCTAAAATCAAAGGCAGTAAGATTAAAGGTGTGAGTGCTACCCACCCTAAGTAGCCTGGATAAAATATAAGGGGTAGGGGCTGGGGATTTAGCTCAGTGGCATAAGCACCTGCCTTGCAAGCAGGCAGTCGTGAGTTCGATCCCTGGTACCAATAAAAAAACAAAAAAGACCAAAATAAAATATAAGGGGTAGAAAGGGCAGTGGTCAACACTTGTTTGACTGTTTTTACATCTTCCACCTGCCATGAACTGTTTTTTCCTTTCCAGTTCCCCTCTGCCAAGCCAGGCTACCTTGGTGCCAACCAACTGTGGTCTGAAACCTCTGCAAACTGTGAACTAAAAAGCGTTTTCCCATTTAACTTTCAGTGGTGGGTATTTTGTCTTAGCAAAGAGAAAAGTAACTAAGACAAGGTAGCTTTACCCAAAAAGCTTGTAGCCTCAATGGAATATAAAGGGATGGAAAGAAGGTCGGTTGCTGCTGTTTCAGCTTGCTACTGCTTGCTGCTTCCTGCCCACCATAGCATGGACCGTTTCTCTTCTGTGATGCTCTCCTGCTATGGCAACCTGCCTTGGAGCCAGCTGACTATGTACTGAAACCTCTACAAACTGTGAGCCAAAATAAACCTTTCCTTCTTTAACTTGGTTATTTTGTCTCAGCAGTGAGAAAAGTAAGACAGATCTAAACTCAGTGCAGCATCTTTAGAGTCATATTTGAGTTTTCTGGGCTTGGGGAACCATTGGTTCACAATTCAGTCTTCTTAGATAATAAGGCCCTCTTTGTCCCATGATAGAAATAACCAAACGTGACAGAACCCTTCCCCCTTTCTCTCTCTCTCTCTCTCTCTCTCTCTCTCTCTCTCTCTCTCTCTCTCTCTGTCTGTCTGTCTCTCCCTCTCTATCTGTCTCTCTCTTTCTCTCTCTCTCTCTCTTTCTCTCTCTGCCTGATGGTTCTATTATTCCAAATTTGGTTTTTTGGGTTCAGAAAATGATGATTGCCACTGTATTATAATAAGTACTTTGAACTAAAGGAGTACAAGAAGCCCACAGCAGCAGCCTCAGCACAAAGTATTTCCTGACCTCCTGTCTGCAAACTTTTTCTCCCCAAAATTGTCCCCGAGACCAGTGCTCCCTTTTGGAAAACAGGTTTTAGAAACTAGACCCCTTCTTCCCAAAACCATTATAAAACCAAGATGTATATCCAACGTTCCTGTGCCCTGTCTGTGTAGAGCTGGCTACAAACAAATCTCAGTCTGCTTGTCTGAGAGTAGATAAGGAGACCCTTATGTCAGTAGGGCTTGGCCTGATACTCAGAGGAAGAATACTGTACAGGGAGGCCAAAGAAATCTCAACAGCCAGGCCTCACTGGGTTCCCCACTGTCCTGTGTCCTATCTGTGTGGCTGCCCGTCCTCCACACAATCTTGACATGAAAGCAGCCATCTTGCTTACATCTTCAGGTCTTCATGTCTAAAGCTTCTCCCTCGAGTACAGCACTGATTATGTAAATGTTATTGATATATAAATGCACTCTTCCAGTGGTGGCGAACCTATAGCACATATGCTGCAGCTGGCTGTTTGTTGTCAGTAAAAGCTCTAAAATGCTCGCTATCGCTGTGCAATATTTTTCTTCTTAGCCCATCTTTATTATAGGAACGCTGGCTAACACCTTTGGGGAGGGTGAGAAAGTGGAGGGGCCACTCCAGCCCAGTGCATCTCTCTTCTTGCAGAGCTTGCAGACCAAACCCCTCATAGGAGGCCTGGGATCTCCTTGATCCTTAGGGAAATTCCTAAACAAACCTTGAAAATCCTCCAAATCAGAGCGATCTGTTGTTTCCAGGACTTGTGAGCAATCCTCCCTAACAAAGCTGAGCACTTTATTCTGGGCTTGCTAGTTGTGGAAAGTAAATAGGAAAGCCCTGTTAAGATGCCTCCTGATCCAAGAGAGAGCACAATTACTCTTCTGTTTACTTCATGGAATTGGGTCATTATCTTGGATCCCCATTTGGATGAAAGCTTAAAACATATTAACCTATTCAAATTAACCTTTGTGAATGGTAATTTGGGGAATTTTCTTGGGGTTCCAAACTCATTTATTAAAAAGCCAAATGTCAAGGGGCCTTTCCTTATTTTTGTGTTGGCTTTCATTAAAATCTGCCTAAGCATAGAGGGGTGACCAGAGTGCTTTCTGGTGCCGCCAGTGGCGGAGACAGGCATTTGTGCTTGGTGAGTGTCTTTGATGGATCTGTAGGAAGAAGAGTCCTAGCATCTCTCTGCTGACATTGATCTGAAAGCTGGGAGCTCACCTGGTCAGCTCAAGCCCCGGGTAAAGCCTCACACCTGCCCAAAGGAGCCTCTGTGCCTCTCTCTCTGCTGCCCTGGATGCCTGGCCTTTTGAGCCCCGGTGACAAACACAGAGCAGTGACCACCCACTGCTTCCCTGGTTTCACTCAGCCAATTTGACCTCTGCCTTCAGCAGGCTCGGTGGATTGGTTTGAAACAAAACCATCCCATTCCCAAACTGAAAGGTTTCTTTTCACATTTGGGAACAACTTCAAACCACAAGAGAAAATCAGTTATGCATAAACTTCTCTGCCATAAGGTAGAAAGGAAGTCATAATTTAGGGGCCCACATTTGATTAAATTCATATGTTTCCATTTTGTAAACAAGGGAAAGGGACCCTCTATGGCAAAGGACAGTTGAGAGCAGGCAGTTCCCACGATGGGGCAGGGGGTAGAGTGGCCCTGTCATCTCATCCCTTAGATCTGGGCCTCAGGCCAAAGAACAACAGAGACACCCCGGGAAGCCAGGTAGGCCTCGTGCACAGCTGAGCCAGATTCTTTCAGAACCACTGAGGAGGAGATTGGAGCTATGAACAGCTTTTCAGGGACTCCCTGTCCCCCACCCCCAGAATAGAATTTACACTGATGGTCTGTGTTTGCCAGCCACCCCATGTTAGCTTTTCCTCTTGACAACCCCAGGTGCATCAGTGCTAAGGAGGTGAGACAGACCCATGTTAGCTCTCTGGGGCAGCTGGGGCACGAGGTGGCTGTGCAAGGGGCTGGGTGTGAAGGAGACAACACAGGTCCTTCCTCTTCACTCCATTCACACCTCTTCTGGATGAAGCCAGGTTACTGCTGGGTGGAAAACCAGTTTATCCTTACTTCACAGTGACCATGCGGGCTCTGGCTGGGCAGTGACACTCATGGGTTTAACCTTGGCCTCTTCACCACCAGCTCCAGAAAATGGGGTGTATTTCAAGGAGCTTTCCTGATAAGAGAGGAGTCTGAGTATCATGAAGCACTGGAATATAATGAAAGGGAGCCTGGTCCTTCCCTGCTAGCCTGGGCCTCTTTTCTGAGAAGGCCTCTGGGGCTCTTACATACTCAATGTAAACTTCGTGGGATCAGCCAAGGAGATTCCTTGCCCCAGGGCAGGAACAATCACACTCTAGTCCACCTTGGTCCACTTTAGGTCCCCTACCTTCTACTGCTTACACCACTTTCTACTGTTAGTTGTGCGACTGTAAGAATATTTTTCCCAGGATGGAAACAGATTACCTTGGGATCCTCACTGTAGTTTTTATTAGGTGGGTGTTTGATTCTCCAAGAACAAGGCTTTGTTTTCTGCATGATGTAGACCTTGTTCTCTTTGCTAATCATCTTGAGTCCATTCTTAACTGGATTCTGTAAATATTAAACCATAACTAAGTGGCTAGATGAGTAATCCAATCTAACCTTCTCTACTTTATTATTATTCCGAATATACTGAGAAAAACCATGCGGAGAGCTATTAGACAACTTTTCTGAGATTATCCAGTTAATAAGCATTGTAGGTAGAACTTGAATCTCGAGCACCAAGGACCAAGCTTTTACCTAGCAGGTGGTCCTTCACCCAATTAATAAATATTGCTGGTTACCTATGCCGGTGCACATGTGCCACTCCAGCTACTTTGGAGGCCAAGACAGGAAGTTTGAGCCCAGACTATACAATTTAGCAAGACCTGATGTCAAAATGAGAAATAAAAAGAGCTGGAAATGTGACTCAATGGTAGAGCACTCCTGGGTTCCACCCACCAGTGATGGACAGAGAGAAAGAGATTACACAAACGAGGGCCAAAATACTGAAGTGCTTGTCAGACAAATCTACAGGTTTGCTCATGCATGGCAAGGGCGCAGACAAAGCCTGTGATTCAGGGTGCCATGGGGTGAGTGGGAACGGGAACTTACAGCACTGAATCCAGGCTCTTCTTATGCTCACAGTCATTGAGAAGAGCAGACTCTACTCTCACAAAGAATCAGTGACCCATTTTTCCAATGTACATTTCATTTTATTTTTAATGAAAAACCTCAGGCCCCCTGTAGCTTCTCAGGCCCAGTCCCTGCAGTCACCTCTGACATCCTAAAATAAATTTGGCTTGCAAGCATCTGCCTCTCTGCAGTGAAAACTGCAGCCAACAGTTAGTAGGATCTGTACGCTAGCAGTACCACCTGGCTCTGCCGAGTCTTAGATTTACGCTTTGGTTCATGATTTATGCCGCAGTCACACATCAGACATCTTTTTCCTATTATTTATTTTAGGCACCAGAATCTCTCAGGCTCCCCTAGGCGGGGACACAATGCTTCTGCTTTGCCTTATGGGCTTTACTGCTCGCAACATTCAGAGCTTCCTGGGCTTGCCTGGTGACTTAGAGACAACTTTCTTGAGTTTTACAAGCAGCAATCTTGTCTACCCATCTTATGAAAACAAGAGACCTTCACTCAGTGGGGCAGACCTTTTCGGAGGCTCAATACCATCCAAGTTTCTAGAGCTGTGTTTTGCTGTGGGGTAGCACCAGGGAATGAGCAGCAGGGTAATTTGTTCGTCCCCAGACAAGGACGACCTTATCAGGCCAGGCCATCAGCGCACTGGAGCCTGAGACTGACCCTGGGCTCTGAAGATGCTGGCTTTTGATGGCTGGGAGGCAGTGAACCACAGTCTGTGTCCCCTTCAAGTTTGCTGCCCTGACCTCACCATGATGTAAGCAATTTTAATTCATCAAGGTTCCGCCTAATGATCCTGGTGATTTACATTGTTGCCATTCTTGGGTGTTATTATGCTTTCAGAGGAAAAGGATCAAGCTGGGGAGACTTCTTGTTCTAATCGCTTCCTTTGAAGGACACTGCTGCCAGGTAAAGGAGACGAAGGAGACAAAAGAGGGTCCTCTGTGACAGCCAGGCGTCTCCTCGGAGCTTAGGAAGAATGGCATCATTGTGCCATGCAGCATTTCCATACCGCTGTGCTGAGCTGTCTGCAATGCTTGAGTCTGGGGAGTTTCTAGGGGCTCCCTTTGGTCAGTAAGAGCTGGGGCTGGTATTATTTTCCAAAGCAAGCTCCCAGATCCCAGAGAGGCTACCCCAACCCCAGGGTAGGTACTCTGCACAACACTCAGGCCCAGGGAAAACCCTTCTTGGCTGCTTTCTCCCTCTCTAGGGGGGTGGACATGGAGATATCCCTGGGCCAGCACCTTGGGAAGGGCTGGGGATGGAGACTCCTCAACTCTTTCAGTGTAGTTATTGTACTTTAAGGCACCCCACTGTAGTGACAGGAGAGGAAAGCTATTACATGAGTACACAAGTGTCTCTTGGACCTCCTGCGGGAGATAAAAGGCAACCTGGGTAGCACCAGCCTCCAGACAGTGTGTGCTTGCTCCAAGGAGGTGGTCCTGCAGGAGCTCCAGCCCCCCCTTCCCCAAGGCATTGGTGACACCTACTCCTAGGGGCAGGCACACCATGGTTCCTGCACCAGCAGAGAGAAATGGTGATTGCTCATGGCACACTGCCTGGCAGTGGCCAGGTCCCTCAGAGAATCTTCTCACTCAACTTGTCTTGATCTAGGGAGCTCAGGGGCCAGGGGATCAAGTATGGAGGATGTGGCCAGTTTCCAGAAGGAGGTCATCCATGCGTAAGAGCAGCATCACTGTTCTGTGAGAACAGCTTGGGTGTCAGGGAATCTGTGTGGAGTAGAGGAACACAAAGGGATGGGTGCAATAAAAATTGCAATGCTGCTGCTCTTCACATTGGGGAGCTCTTAGGGAGCAATGGCCACACACCTGACTATGCACACAAAACTCTTCGTAGTAGCCATAACCATATCACAGTTGAGAGGACGGCAGACCAGGCATACAACATAACTCATTGATGGTCCCAGAACAAGGATGTGCAGTGTTGTGATCCAAAGCCGAGGCAGTGTCTCTGGGCCAGCCCTGCACTCCTGATCTTAGTTCTGCTGCTGCTGTGGGAAGGACGGCTGTGGCAGGGCCAGGTGGGACTTCTTGACACTGTAGTAGAGACATCCCTGGGCTTTGAAACTCAATTTAGTAACTCAGCAGTGTGGTTCTCCAGCAAGTCATCTGCCTTTTGGGTTAGCATTCTCATCTAAGGAAGGAGACATGAGGATGCCTCTTTCACCTGTCATGGGTGGTTGGTTAAATGCAAGAATATGTTGAAATGTATTGTCATTCAGTGGGAAAGGTTGGCTAGAAACCATCCAAACTTGTCAACAAACTGAGTGCTCCACTCTTACCCTGTAGGGCTCTGGAGACACCCTCTGCCTGTGCCACCTGATAGCCCCTGACAACATTGCTCTCCAAGGCCTGATACATGAGTGGAGAGCCTGAAGAACTACACTGCCTGTTTCATACTATTCAAGTTTCACAGTGCAGCAGTTTCAGCAGAGGGAGGTCATGTCATCTACTTCTTGTCTCCACAGACAAGCAGACAGAGGTTACTGGTGGGGCAGGAACTTGCCCGAGGCCTAGGAAAGTTGGCAGAGTAGGTCCAGAATCAGGTCTTAGCACCCTGAGAGTCTCCATCTTAAAACTCTGAATATCCTTGATGTTGACCAAGAGCTGTGAAAACAACGTTGATTGCTGTTGGCATGAAGCTTGCATGAAATTAGCAACTGGTAACCATAGGGCAACCCCAGACTTGGGCTCTCCTGAAGGCTCCTGGGGTCTGAGATGATCAAGCCCACTCTCAGCAGAAGCCAGTGAGACATCCTCAGTGAGAGCCACACTCACACTCTGGGCCCAGTCAAGTTGCCTTCATTAGGGTCAGCACAGGGACCCCTGTTCTTACTGTCCCCATCCTGCCAGTGATGGGAGCGTTGCTCAGAGCCCATGGCTTTGAGGAGTGGCCTTGTGGGTAACAGGGGGGAAGTAATGGTGTCACCTTGGAAAGAAAGGAAGACCCCATGGAGAGGCTGCAACCTTGGTGTGAATCACAGTGGTAATCATGCCTGATGGCTTCCACATCAACACAGACAACCCTATGGCCTGGCGATGAGAGCACCTTCCTCTGGTCACACTTTCTGTCTCAATCCCTGGTTGCTTGGTTCATGGAATCTGGAAATCAGAGCATGGGAAGAATGCTGCGAGATACACCCTGCAGAGGCCACTTTCAGAGATCCACCTCCCACCAGGTCCCACCTCCTGCAGCACACGCGGCCTTGAACATGAATGGATCCAAGCCCTGATGCATGCAGTGCCCCATGTTCTGGTCACCTTGCCTGGAGTCTCTTAGTCAAAGTCAAATTGACAGTGAAGCCTAACTGCCATACTATCTAAAGTAAATATTTCTTGTTGAATATACCTTCCTAAAACGCTGCCCCAGTCGGACATGACAAGCATTGAGACTCTAGAAACTTACTTTCTTTGAGCAGGCCATAATTCATGCTCTACAAACAGCACATCCTGCCCACCGTGTCATCTCATACTGAGTCCCTCACGGTGACGATCCCTAGGCCTCTGTTTGTCTCTTTCTCTCAACCAAAAGCTCTCTGGAAGCAGAAAGTGATTTTCTTTAAAATCATTTTTATCCTGCTAACTTATTTCCATATTTTACCTGTTCGAGCAGAGGAATTATCCTTTTTTAAACGGTCTCTAATTTCAGGTGTAAAATACGCACAGTTCCAATTTATAAATCCAAAAACGTACATTACAGAAGTAGTGAATATACTGTCTACCACTAACAAATGTATTTGAGATTTGTCACAGTAGCTCCCATTTCACTGCTTTCCAGCCAGTGTGTAGCTTGCTTATTGAGTTTGTAATTAATTCTTGATTTTTTAAATTAAAAAATCAAATCACAAAAAATGGAAAAGATGTTAAAAGAATTAGGAAGATGATCTCATTATTTAAAAAAAAAATGAAAAAGTATTTTTAAAAAATAGAAAGTGGCAGGAGACTGGCGAATGCTTTAGGGATGAATCAGTTTAATTGCTGTCCGTAGGCATCAAACCGAGAGTACAGACTGCAGGGCCAATGTGATGCTGATACACTGAGTAGTGAGCTAGGGACGTGCACCCTACAAAATGGAAAAATATTTTAGGGGTTTATCCAGAGTTGGCACTGCCCAATAAAGGCACAGTAACCACACAACTATTTAACTAGTAATGAAAGTTAAATCTAATTTAAAATCCAATCTCTCAGCTTCACTAGCCTAGGTTCACACGCTCACCAGCTGTGTGTGGCTGGTGGCTGCCATGGACAGAGCAGACAGAAAAATTTCCATCACCTCCAAGCTGCAATGGGCAATACTAATTTATGGTTATCAGGCTCAAGCATGTTGTAGCCTAACATGAATTCAAACAAAAGGAAGCTAATTTGTTTGAGAAGGTAAAGGCTGGATGCAGTAAGCATACGAAGGGTAAGCGGAGGTTGGACGCCATCAGTGCTTCCCAGAGCTGAGGCCGTGGTGATCTGCCCAGCACCTGAAGGGCAGGAGCCATCAGTCCTGAGCAGGTTCCCCCAGGCTCTTGACGGCACCATCGCATGGTGGTCAGGGATATTTGCTTTTACCAGTGTAGGCATCAGATGCATATTTTGAGAAGAGATCCTCTATCACACTCATTATCGAATTGTGAGTCATGATCAGTTAGTGAGTTATGAATCCTTTAAGAAACAAGATGATTTTTTAGGTGACATGGAACTGAACTAGAAAATGTCAGGCTGGAGTGCAGACTGTAGTGGCAAACATTGCTCTGGAAACTCCTGTTTGGTGATATATTCTTCCAATGGGCCATGCCTGAAAGTGAGAGGCACTGCTTTTTAAGAACACAGATCATCAAAGAGAAAAGCATGTCCATGGAGAAAATGCATGAAGATACACTTCATTTCTCTGTGTTGGGCTGATTCAGATCCTTGCACTTAAATGGAAAAAAAAAATCAGATTTAGAAGCCACCTCTCAGAATCTAACTTATTTGTTCTTTGCTCTCACTTCTAGCAGTGCTGGGTTGATTGTTACCAAACTCTGGATGGATGATGTGTCTCCCAGAAGAAACCGTTTCTGTCTTTGTTTTTATTTTTGCTGCCACAGGAGAAACTTGTCTCTGGAAACTGTCCAACCTGCTAGCCAGAGTGACTGTCCTCACTCAGGAGGAGGCTAGCACAGGACCAGACAGTCAGGTGTGTCCCAGCCCACAGCCTGGTACTCACCTTTCTACCAGACAGAAATAAAAGCTGAAATGAAAGAAGAGAATAATGCCTATTTTTCATATATTAACATGATTTATTTAATAACCCTGATCTTTGTGCCTGGGAACAATTTGTAATTCTCTGCTTATCTCTTGGCTCTCTGACAGCAAGCATTCAGAATGTATGGCGCAGCCCCTAGAGTGATCTTCCCGGAGGAGGGATCACTGTGCTATGCATTACACAGCGAGGTAGCTCACTTGGGACAGGTTAATGAAAATCTAAGAGAAAACAAATCCCACTTAATAAAAATTCTTACAAATGACTACTTGAATCTGCTAGAACCCTGAAATTTTGCTTAGCCATTTGAAAAATAGCATTGATTACTTATAATTGTCATTAAAAGGTGTTTTAAAATTTTTCCTCAGTGTAACAACAGATCGGTTCAACCAAAATATACGAATGTGCTTCATCAGCATTTCCATAGGCAACAGTGTTTTGCTTTAATGGGGGAAGGAATTAACTGAGATTTTGGAAGTAATTTTCTCAGGGTACCTGGATGGAGGAGATAGTCCCAGATTTTTTGCCCTTAATCTTTTTTTGTACGTACATTTTAAAAAATTATATGGTGACTGGCAGAGTTTCACTTCAGAATGCTTCTGTGTGTTTTCATTTGTCTTCAGTTTCTCTCTGCTGTGACTATGAAGGGGCTCAGCTGCCGACCACACACCCTTATCCGGATGCATCAATCCTCAGGTCTCATCAGTGGGGATTAGGCTCCTGGCTCAGGATGCCCAGGGGCACCTCCGTCTGAATCTCTGGCACCTCGAATCCCACACATCCACACCTGAGTTCCTCTCCCTGCACTTCAGCATCCTCTCACTGAAATCCTCCTCTGGGGGAGCAGTTACACGTTTACCTCCTGTCTTAAGCCAGCAGCCTGGGGCGGCCTGTACAGTGTCTCCGTGGCAGATAGAGTGTTATCCCTTCCTCCTCCGAAAGGCTTCTTAAGCTCAGACCCCACCAGCCCAAGGGCTCGCTATCTCTCCTGAGTGCAGTCAGTGCTCCTTAACTGGCCTCCTCCCTTCCAGCCCCTCATCCCTGCTCTCTTTCTAACAAACACCCCCCTGCACTCCTCTGTGCCTCTCTCTCTGTAAAGCAGCCCCTCCTGTCTCCTTGCTGTCCTCAGGAAAGCGAGTGGCTCCACAGTGGGCCTCTGGCTGCTGCCCACTTCTGAGACCTCCGGGAGTGGCTGCTCAGCCCAGCCAAGCTTCCCTGCTCACCTTCAGAGGAAAGCTGTTTCCACACTCATGCCCTTGCTCACCAGGAAAACGTTCTTTTCGTCCTCAAGACCAAAGACTAAACTCAAGCGCAGCCCTGTGGGAACTGTCTCCACAGAGTCTGTTAGTTTACAGCTCCCGCCCCCGTTTCTCTATCACAGCACTTCCCACATGGCACCCTAACTGTCTACCAACATGTGTGTGAGTGCACTAGGGCTGTTCTTCAGATGCTCCTGGGTTGCCCCCAACTCATGGGTAAGGTAGAGTTGCTCTTGTGTCTGCAGGGCTGAACAGAGCCACTGACTGGTTCTGAACAATGAATCAGAGCAGAGATGAGTGTCCCTCCTAGGATACAACCCTTAACGATCTATGTGACACTCTTGAGATACCTTTTCCCCTCTAGCATGGAGACGGACAGCACTAAAGACAGTCACTGCTCTGCTCATTTTGAACCCTTGCTAATTTTGACCAATGAGAAGTTGGGGTTTTTTGTTACTGCAGCTAATCGTTCTAATTCTTCCTAATACTTGTATGTCACTCCCATGGGAAAATGAGCTCCTCAACAGGGATCCTCTAGGGATGTGCATGGTGCATGCTGGGGGTTCAAGGAAGTCTTGGTTGATTGCAAATAGAAATGAAGTATTTATTTTCAGAGAGATTAAGAGGAAGCCATTAATAAAAACATACTGTGTCCATGCCTATCAGAAATAATGGCCACCTGAGAAATGTACTTAAATGATTCAAAACTGATCTTCTGTGAATAGTTTTTCTTGTTTCAGTCCGGTTTTCTGGTTGTGGACTTTGCATTACCAGGAGAGGAATGTTCATTAGAGAAGCAGTCCTGGGCAGCGTTTTTCATTTGTCAGTGTCTGCATGGATGAACCATTGGTCCACATGGAGCATCAGCACTTTTTAGAAAATCACACTCAGCACTGTACGTGTCTCCCTCCACTCAGCAGGCCCAGGATGGGTCAGAAGGCTGTGGGTACCCAGTATGCTGGCTTCAGATGTCTGCCTAGCAAAGCCTGCAGGAGCCAAAGGGTGCTTGTTTCCAAGCAGCTTGCTCCCGAGATGTTTTTTCAGTGATGGGAAATGAAACAGAGCTGTCCCTGCACCAGCTGAGGGTTTTCCTTGTGAGTGATTGGAGCCCATCAGAGCCCACACGGTCATCATTTGCCTTTTGAGCTGCTTGCTCCATCTTCTTGGCAGAGGCTCCAGTTACGAAACTATGACTAATGACAGGGAGAGGGAACCCTGGAGGCTGATCTGCCTGGGGAGAGCTTCCAGGGGATCTGTGCAGAAGCCAGAGAAAAGTGAAACATGGCCCAGCTCACCAAGATAAGATAGGAAAAGTGAGGTAGGCGATCGCCTGAGAGGGGACAGGCACAGACCCAAGGGGCTCCTGGGAGGAGTCACGGTGGCTGTTACTGTCAGGGTTGTTGTTTTATTGCTTCAGAGCACGCACAGCTTGCAGTTCTCCAAATCTGTAATCCAGGCTGGAGATTCCAAAACCTCCATGAGCTAGGAAATTTCTCTCTATGTGACTTCTTTCCATAAGGAGGGCATGGGATACCTGCACGCAATAGGAGAGGATTTGTCCTGGAAATCAGAGTTACCTGGTGGGATCCTACCTGTGTGTGACCTGAGGTGAAGCATTGCCCCTCACTGTGACTCAGCTTCCTTATCTGTGAAACGCTGTGCTTGGACTGCAGCAGAGGGCATGAGGACTCAGTGGGGAGATGCGTGTGAAACTCACTGGTCTTACTGAGCACAGCCTGCACTCTCCAATACGAGTTCAGTGTTACCTGTTTCTCAAACACACATCACAAATCTCTCATTTAAAATTCTGGTATGCTCTTGAAATTGAATAAGCATGCAGAGGATGGCACAGCAGGCTGTGGACAAGAGGTAGAGTGCTGCAGGTAGCTGTGCTGTGGTCACAGCTTCTGGTTCTCCCAGGAATCCCATAGGACACATGGTGGGTGCTTCTGTCCCTGAAGAAGCTTCATAACTCAGCTTCCTGCTGATGGAGACAACCCAGTGATCAAACGAAGCCCACAGCTTTTGCTTCACAAAGTAGAGGCCCCAGGTTGGTGGGGTTTTTAAGGCTGCACTGCAACGTAGTCAGCTGGGCAGTCTGACATTTATGCTGCATCTATTTCCCTCATCAGCCTTCTGAAGCATGTACTAGGTCCTTTGTTGTGAATGGCAGGCCTTTAGGACTCCCATTGACAGAGCAAGCCCATTGTTCTGCCTCTTCCCTCTTGAAACAGCTTTGGAGCAGCTTGTTGGGAAAAGGGGAAGCAGCCATAGTGGTGACAACCATTTCTACTTCAAACAGCCTTCAAAGAGGACATAAAGAGGAGCGCCCAAAGCGCCTGAGTATGTGCATGGGGAATGGATAGGTCCGTGCACCCTGCCCCAATGCTTTGATGGAGGCTCAGTGGCTGAGGAAATCCCTGGGCAAAGCCCCAACCTTCTGCATTCCTCTCAGCTTCTTGGAGCTCAGGTCTTCATTCTAGAGGAGGGGTGTATATGACAGAACGGGCTTCTGGAACATCTCAGGGTCCCCCTCAGTGACACCTGCTAAGAGTCTTACAAGTCCTCTGCAGTAGGATCCATTCTGTCTAACTGGTTCTACATTTGGGGACCTGTTTTCCTTTGACAAAGAAAGTAAAGAGATGGTGTCTGGATTCTCACATCAGCTCCTCCCTGCAGAGAGACAGAGCCTCCTGCATGTTGAAGATGCCGCATTCATGAGAAATCAAGTTCACCTAGAGGCTGATGAGAGTGAATTCCGGCATTCCTGGTTTCTTCCCCTCCCTAAAAAACCACACATCAGATTAAGGAACCTCTCACAGACAACCATCTGTGGTTTGTCCAGAAACTGTGGGATGACAGTTTAGCCTGCTCCCTCGGGGTGTGCACAGGTTCTAATCTGGTTCCAAAGTCCAGCCTAGGTGAGATGGTGTTGACACAACTCTTTCATGCACACCACAGACTGTACATGGTTCCCTGCAGAAAGGCAGTATGGAATGGGCTGGCTTCAGAATGTGGATCAGGGATAAGGGCCATTGCCATTGTCTACCCTAGTGTGTTGGGATGTGGAAGTCATTGGTCATGTGTGCTACCATGGAGACAGAGTCAGAGTCATCAGGCAAGACCAGGGGGTCTCAGAGCAAGGACTGCAGCTTAGTCACTGCTCCTGAAGTTCAGCAAGCTGGCCGTGATGGGTGAAGTGGCCAGTCAGCATCGCATTTGGATTCTGACCACAAGAACTCCTGGGTCCACTCTGCCTGTGAGGGTCCAGGAGACTTTGGCTCAACAGCTTCAAAGATCAGAAGTCCAGGTAGGACCCCCTCCAACCCCTCCTCACTGCCACCGCTGTGAATTGTACTTTTCTGCTAAGGATGACTAGAGCTTTTAAAAGAATGCTTTCCAAGAAGGGTGAAATTTTTTTTGAATTTGAAAAAATAGTTTATTCCCTGCTTTTTCATGGCATTATTATTAATCTCAAGTTTTTATTACATTGTAAGTGCGTCTATTAGGAGCGTGGGGTGTATTTGAAGAGCAGTAAGTGGGGGCTTGGAGCAGATCCATGTGTTGAAATGGGAGCATCAGGCAGTGAACTGAGCAATATCCCAGTGGATGGTGAATGCATTTTTCTTCACTGAAGCTGTGTTGTGAAGCTGGGCCTGTCCTGGCTCAGTGTTCTTGCTTTGCTCAGGTCTCCAAGGTCTTCAAAGACCATTGAAAGCAGCTTCAACCCATGAGTCCTTGGACAGGATGGAACTTAATCCTCTAAGAAGGGCGCTTTACACCCAGTGACCTTCATGGGGGATGGAAATGTGGTGAGTGGGAGCTGGACAGCTTGATGATCATGGCTTGGTTCTGCTAGTTGCTGCCAGAATTCTGGAAAGTTCTCTATTCCATCCACTTCTAACCTACTTAAGTAGGTTAGAACCCTACTCTACCAGTGAGGTGGTGAGGGGAATTGGCAGAAAGGGTATTTTTCACTGTGTTGGCCACATGGTGGAGTTACTGTTAACATCATTAAAAATTACTTCACAGCTGGACATCCTGGCTCACACTTGTGATCTCAGCATGCTGGGAACCTGAGGCAGGAAGATCACAAGTTGGAGTCCAGTCTGGGCAACTTAGAGACTCAGAACCTGTTTCAAAACATGAAAGCAAGCAAGCAAGAAAAGAAAGAAAGAAAGAGAGAGAGAGAGAGAGAGAGAGAGAGAGAGAGAGAGAGAGAGAGAGAGAAAGAAAGAAAGAAAGAAAGAAAGAAAGAAAGAAAGAAAGTTTGGGGATGTGGCACAGAATGAAGACTTTGAGTTTGATCCCTTGCACCTTCAACTAAACTTTACAGTAAGTATGTGCAAAGCTATTTCTTGCCACTTATTTAATCAGTGATAAATTCTCCATAGAAACCACCTGGCTTGTGCAGCCAAAAATTGGCCTAGCTCTTTTCCTGTCCCCACCACTTGTATCCCTGTGAAGAACTTCATGGGCTCTTTTGGAGAATGAGTATATGGTCTCTTTTAGTCATGCTTGGGTGGTTCTTCAAAGCACACACAAGGAGTTTGCAGGCCCTTCCTCAATGGGGACAGGATCTTCTCATGTGTGACATCAGCAGGACCCTCACAAGCTGTTTGGGGCTGTTGAAGTCTTGCCAGGGTAGCAGCATATTCTTGTTTTTTTCATGTACTCCAACAAAGGCAAACAACTGTGGATGCACATTCTTGTGACTTTCATGCTATGGTTTGGATCTAAAATGTACTCTAGATCATCACATGTTTGGAAGGTGACTGAGGCACTCGGTGCTATACTTCTTAGTGGGTTGGTGTACTCCTAGAAGGTGGGCTCTGGTTATAAGGGGCAGGACACTGGGCATGTGACCTGGAATGGTGCATCTCCCTCCCTGTGCTTTCCTCTCCCTCTGCTTTCCATCCACCAGGATGGAAAGGATGTGCACAGCCTTCTCCCACCAGGCCCTTCCACCATGCCTTCTTGCCTTGGGCTGAAACTGTGAGCCAGAATAAACCTCTCCTCCTTTGAGATGTGGGCATTGAGTGGTCTCAGCAATAAGGAAAATGACTGAGACACCGGATCTTCTCCAGGGCCGCTCAGGAAGTTTGTAGCAGGACCAGAAACCAGGTCACAGACACTGACCATGTTCCTAAATATCATGCCACACAGACTGAGCAAAGCCCACAGAGCCGAAGGGCAATGACAAATGTCTCATGCAATCCAAGTTGTGTTAAGCCAAAGAGATGGCTCGGTATAGCAGGCCATCTCACCACAGGCCTCCTGGGCTCTGACTGGGTTCATGCTCCTGTAACTTGGGTCTGGACTTGAGCTCGGGATTCCAACCAAAAGGATGTTGATTAACTTTAAGTTTATTTATGTGACTGTCTAATAGGTAAATACGTATAATAAATTAAAGGATTGAGGACAGCCATGAAATTCTTCTCTGTAGCCACCAGTCTTGTTCTGCCTTTTGCAATATTATGGTCTATTAGGGAGGGGATGGCCACATTGAAGCTAGGAGACCAAGAGCGATTCTTATTCTTTGGGCCCTTGTATCTCTGACTTCATCTTGAAATCCAGGCATAATTGATATTTTACTATGACCTAACTGCACAGCCCTAAAGGTTTGATCTCCTCCCTCCAGTTGTTACTCCCTGGCATCAGCACTCACCTGCCAGGGTTTGTGTGTGTCCTCCAGAGTTTATGCATTGGAAAGCTAATCAGTGATTCCACAGTGCAGAGATGGGAGTGTTGGGTCCTGGAGGCTTTGCCCTCATGGATGGGCTAACGTTGCTATCTGGGGGTGGGTTTGCTACGCAGCACACTGGGCCTGCTCTTGCTCCCTCATGTCCATGGTGCCTTCCACCATGTTAGGATGTGGCACGAAGTCCCTCAGCAGATGCAGCCTCTCAATTACATAAATACGAGCACCCTATAAATATGAGCTCACTTTCTTCCATGTTTTCATTAACATGGTTGAAGAAGAGAATGATGACGTGAGTACAAAACTAAGCCCAACTTCTTGATCTGTGTGGCCTGGAAAATAAACCAATGTCTCTGAATCCATTTTCTTATCTATAAATAGGAATAGGGAAACTGTTCCCAGTCATAGAGAGCATCCATCCTCATTGAATATCAGCTTTCTTCAGCTGAGTTTTGCAGCATGGGTGGATGATTTTCAGATAAAGAAACATAATTCATACTAAATAAAGCCTATAAACTATGAGATGCCACAGTATCCCTATTAGAACGGTGAAAATCCTGACTGTGCTGATCCTAACTACTGTGGAGATGTGGAGAAACAGGAGCTTCATTCCCTGCTGATGGGACTGCAGAGTGCTACAGCACTGTTTGGACTCATCTTAGCTCACATCACTCTCCTGGATAGCCACCCAGCAGGGCTGGAAACTGGTGAATGAATTCATTCCACACAAAAGCCTGCAATCCATTGTTTGTAGCAGCTTTATGCATAATTACCAACACCTGGAAGCAACTAGGAAGTCTTCAGTAGGTAAACAGATGAACAAACTGTGGGACACCTGGATAATGGGGTGTTGTTACCCAGCATTGAAAGGAAGCATCCTTTAGAGCCAAGATAAGCTTGGAGGGACGTCAGTGCACATCGCCAAGGGAAGATCGTCTGAGAAGGCCGATGGCTCCAACTATCTAGTGTTCCGGGAAAGGCAGAACTAGGGAGGTTGCTGCCAGGATGAGGAGGAGGGAGCGATGAATCAGAGCAGAGAGGATTTTCAGGGCAGCACAGGATTCTGCTTCATGGGACAGCAGTGAATACATGCCAATACCCATTTATCAGGACCCCTAGAATGAGCAACACCGAGAGTGAGAGCTTGTGTCAGTTGTGGGCTTCAAGGGACAATGATGTGTCAGCACAGGTCACTGATTGCAACAAATGCACCCTGTGTGGATGCAGATGGTAAGGGAGATTGTGTGTAGTGATGGGCAAGGTGGAATGGAAGCTCTTCTGTATGATTAGGCTGCATTGGGCTGTAAGCCTAAAACTGCTCCAGAAAATTCACTGTAAAGGTTGCTTTTAAAAAAGTCTTTCAAACTTTCCCAATGCAAATTGACCTCCCTTCCAAGAATCACCTTACAGAAGTGATAGGAAATGGGAGGAGAACATAGATTCTGTGATGGGAATTCTTTCCTCCCACAGTAGCTCTTGCTTGGTGTAAACTTTGAATGAACTTAGTCTTGCAGAGATCTTACCCGAAACGGCTAAAACAGGCATCACAGTGAAGAAAAAGGAGCTCTGGTCCGTGGTAAATGTCGCTTGTTCTAGGGCAGGAAACCCAGAGCAGAATGCTCCTCACCCTGGGAGCATAACCACCCACATGTGTTTGGTTAGGAGGGGCTGTTGACATGTTACTTCCCTGATTTTTTTCCCCAATCCCTAGTCCGAGTCAAGATAGTCATGAAGAGCTGCATTGGTGCCTTTGCAAGGAAGAGTCCTTCCACCTCAAACTCTTGGCAGAACAAGGCAGGCTATAAACGTACCCCTCTGAGCAAGCGAGTAAACAACCCACTTTCTGTTGTAGGCTGTTATTTCTAACTCCCTCAGCTTAATCTCACTGCTAGATGGAAAAGTTGAGTCATGTTGAGTTCCCTAAGGAAAGCCAGGTGGAAGATACAGTAGATATTTTCACACAGATCTGGAGAGCTCATCTGTGCCTTGCCCCTGCCTCTTTCCTAGCCCAAGTCCCTCCCAGCACCAAGATGGCTGGGAAGAGAGAAGTGGAAGGAGGAGAAAGTGGCCTCTGTTGCCTCCCGCCCTGCATCCACAGGCCACCCACTCCCTGGGGTTTTCCTTACTGTGTGATGAGGCCATGAGCCATCAGGAAGGGAAGATGGAGATGGTACCATCATTATTTCAGTTCAGTTCCCCTGAGCTTGCCAAAAGCTCCCATGAGGTTTTTCACCCCGTCCTTGTTGAATAACCCAGGAACACACTTCTGCATCCACGCTGTTACTCAGGGCCTGCTCACCCTTCTGCTAGACTTTGGGTACCCAGGAAAACATCAGGGAGTCAGATAGAGGAACCCTATTTCAGTCTCCTTGTCTTCCCTAATCACCCCAACTGGTGTAGGGACATCTATCAGCCCCATTGCTTTCCTAACTCTTAGAGGCTTAGGAGGATCATAAATACCCTCTTCCCAGATGCTTCCCCCTCAGGGCTTGAAATCATTGTGCTCAAAGGGAACTGGGCTTTCCAATGAGATTTATCCAGGGTTGTTTTGCAAGAAAAAGTGAGAACTGATTTCAGGAAATCAGTCTTCTGAAATTTGATCATCTTTGTGTTGGCATTGTTTTGGGTGAAGGTCTGGCTAGATGTGTGCCTAGATGTGCCTCACAATATTCCTGTCTATAGTTATCCTGGCTAATACAGCCGAGTCACATGATCCTAGTTGGCAGATAGTTTATCCACGTCACTAGGAGCTTGACATGAATGAGGACTAAGCAAGCATTTAGTATTAACTTCCTTGGTCCCAAAAGGTACGCTAAATTTTCAGGACCCATGTTTCAAGAATTTGCATTCAAATTGCCATCTACCTTTTAAGTATTCCATCAAAAAGAATTTGCATTATTTTAGGTATCACCTTAATCCACTTCTAAACTCACATAAAAGCCGTTTGGGACTGGTCAGAGCCCCGCAGAAAGAAATAGGAGACAAATATTTTTGGTTAAAAGGTTTTCCTTCTCAGTGGAGATAACTGGCAGTAACACTGACTTTCATCCTAGGTTCTATATCTTTTATCTTGATCAGAAAACATTTTGGAGGGAGTGGGAGTGGGGTGAGCTCATTGCCTGCGGTGATGGAGATCGCAAGGGGACTGAATAGGACATTCATTGGCAGAGAGGCCGGGCTGCTGAAAGTGGCTGGGAGGGTGGAGAGAGGGGCAGAGCGGTTCCTGCCTCCTCAGGGAGCTATTCTTTGCTTTACATGTAAAGAATTGCTTTGTACAGCCAACTTGGTCTCAATCTTGTTTACATAAAAGAAATTGAACATTTATTTTGCGCTGGGTTATTTTTTTTTTCTTCCTTTGCCAGTCAGAGGGTCCTGGACAAATCAATAAACAAAGGCCCTGCTCTGTTTTCACTTTGTGGCCAGGGATGTGGACCGGGTAACCCTTTGATGACCGAGACCCTCTCATGGCATGGAGATTAGGGGCCTTGTTCAGATGGTCCTGAGTCACATCCTCTGCACGCTGCAGACCTGGAGCTCCGGGAGTCCTGGGCTGCCCGACAGATTCAGATGGTGATCACAGGAGAAAGGGGAAAACTTGCATCTTTGCAGAAATCAACAGAAGCCCTTAAACATATGATCAGGCAGCTCTAAACTTAGCCCAGCCAACAACCAGTGTGTTACTGGTTATTGAATCAACAAAACATCCCTAAAAACTATAGCCCTGGCAATTGACTCTGTGGTGTTCCATAGAGGGGCACCATGCCAGCAGGCAAAAATATATTTTTTCTCTTATTTTCTTCCTAAATTTACCTGATAAGATCTTGAATCAATCTTTTGTTTTCTTGTTTTGGAACAACATGAAAAATAAAGTGGAAAATGTAAGCATCAGAAAGCATTTCCTTAACCGTGTGGAACTGGATCCCATTCCCCCTTTAGAGTCCCCAGCGGTGGCTTTGCTAGTGGTTCACTGTCCACAAAGCCAGGCTGAGCATCGAGGCGGAAGTGAGGGGGATTAATATAGCTTTTGGTGTTAGACTAACGTGGATTTGGTGACTAGCGCACCCTCTTACTAGTAGGTTGACTGTAGATAAGCTGAAGAACCTCTCTTATGCCTGTTTCTCTCATTTATAAAATAGGAATGGTGGGGCTCATTTTAGAGATAATGTCTCTAAAGAGCATGACATCATTTCCTTCACCAAACTTAGAAGCTGTGGTGACTGAGTCCCTCAAGACAGAGTGTCTGTGTCATACTAGGACTCAGAAAATGACACTCCAAAGTATGGCATTTCAGTCACTGAATACTTGGAATGAAAGGAAATCATACTGCCTGAGAGCCAGGGCTGAGCCACTGCATCCCTGTGACCTTCCCTGTCCCTCCCCTGGAGGGGAGGGACACTTTGCTCTGAAGGTCCCTTATCCTCAGTAAAGACCAGATCTTCACAAGGAACACACCTGCTCTGTCCTCTCACTGAGATGTTGTTAACTGAAGGAGGCTGAACTCCTGTCACAGAGAAGAGACTGAGAACCAGACATCACATCCGGAGCCCTTAGAGCTTCTTCTCAGATCCTGGCTCTGGCTACTCATCTTTCCTAACAACCCTTGACCCACACCCAGGCCGCCTGGCCTGTGAGTCCAACCCGCAGCACAAAGAAGGAGCACAGCCTCCTAAATCTCACTGGGTTCTGAGAAGCCCTTCTTCTGACTCCCTCACGCATAAAAAAGAATGAGTACGCTCCTCTCCTGTGAGTCCCTTGACTGCCAGCTCAGCCCAGCAGACTCAGCACAGAACCTCTCAGAGGAGAGAAAGAATCTTCCTCACCTACACTGGGGCCTGGCTGGGTGACCCTGCCCTCTCCCAGGCCTGGGGCAATCTTCAGTGATGTGAGTTATGGGCCAGTCACACAAATGTGTGAGTGTGTGTGTGTGAGTGTATGTGTGTGTGTGTGTGTGAATACACCACAAAAATTCCTCACAAAATGAACATAAATTAAATATAATTGTTACCACAATTGGACATTGCCTGTAACTTTGCACATACACACCTGAGTGATGATAAAATAGAAGTAGTCAAAGAGATTTATGAGTCCACGTTCAGTGATTTACTGGTTGTTTACATGTGGGTGACTCACTTAACCCCACAACCAGCAGGAAGGTGTGTGGAGCGCTAACTCACAGCTAATGCATCATGAGGATTAATGGGCAAGCCTTGCTCCAAGCGCTGTACACTGACCAAACTGATATCACGGTGACCTGCTCACAGCCCACAGGGCAGGACTTTTCCGAGTCTCATTGCACAGAGGAGACCCTAAAGCTCAGTGATGCTGAGGTTCTGCCCGAGTGACATAGAAGGAAGGGGGCTAAGATGCCAACTCCGCCAGCCCAACCCTCAGAGGCCATTATTCTGCCACTAAACCTCCCTCACTCCAGTGGTGATGCAAAGGTCCTCAGGCTTAGGTTGGTGTGAACCCAGCCACACCCTGATCTGCTGTGATCTGCATGAGATTTACACCCAGAAACACCACAGGACATGGTGCAAGTTAGAGGTCGTTGCATCTTGAAGGAAATAAAATGACATGATAAAAGCCACGTGAAAAGATCAGGTTAAAGGGAAGTCACCACTCATGGCAGGATTGCCAAGGGTGAAAACCAGAGTCAGATTATCCCCTAAACTCCTTAAACTGCACCCCCAAATGTCCTGGGCACACAGGTTTGTGCAGTGCCTGTTATATGAGGGTGAACCCCAAGGCAGCAGGTTCTCTACCAGCTCTGGCGAGTGTCCGGTCTGTCCCAGTGTCCCTGCCTGTGACGAGTGACAGCGCTGTCTAATCCCACACACTCTTCCCGCGGACTGCGGAGTGGCAGTCACGTCCTAAGACACAAACAATATGGTCCAAGAGGACCGCGCATTTTAGCTGAGGTGGAATTGCTGTTTCCTGGTGGAGGTTATTTGACTCTTCCCAGCTGCAGATTTGTGACAAGGACCAATACGAAGGTGATTTAAAATATTTTTAGAGGACGTGTAAATGTGCACAGTATTATGTTGGGATCATGGTTTGTGTCCATCTCAGCTGTCCTTTGAGGTCCATGATGCTCTGATCACAATGGCTGCTGTTTTTAATCTGCTCGGTCTTCTGACTGCTTTACTCAGGTCCTGTGAGGGCCACGCTCACTGAGGTTTAAGGCGAGCTTCTTGGGTCTTTGCTCCCTCACAGCTCAGCTCCTGGCGAAAGCACTGCAGATCAGCCCAGTGCTGCACGCTTATTGCAGGCTACCGTCTTCACTCGGGGGTCTCCATTCTGCACCCTCCCTTGGGATGACTCCTCCTGGAAGTCGCTGTCATCCCATCCTGTTTGGCCCTGAGCTGTCTCCTCCGTGGTCTTGGGAAGTTGCTTCCCAGTCCTCTGTATCTGCTAGCGCAGCAGCAGCCCTGCCAGGGAAGCCCAAGTCCTCAGCATCATCACAGGAGCCTCCTCTCTTCACTACACCCAGAGGGACTCCTCCAAATCTCCCTCCCTCCCGTGGTGATGCAAAGGTCCTCAGGCACAGGTTGGTGTGAGCCCAGCCACACCTTCACCCGCTGTGATCTGCATGAGGTTTCCACCGGGAAACATCACAGGACAGGGTGCAAGATAGAGATTGGTCTTTTTCCCTCTGAATTGCCTTGGGACTTTGGTTACCTTGGGCCCCTGTGTCTCTGCTTCCTCAGGACCTGCACAACCTTGTGCAACTAATTTCCTTGTTAGTGTCTGTGCTGCTTCTGATAAAGCCAAATGCAGTTCCCAATTGCCCAGTGGCCTTGGTGTCCCTGTTTTGAGGGTTCCATAGGAACCCTACCTTCCACCACATGCAGGTGACTCTGCTTCTCCAGTGCCCTATATGTATTGTAAAAAATAACCTTCTCCCCAGAATCCTCTGTATACTTGATAATCGAGTGTCACATGGAGTACAAAAGGATTTATTCTTTTTTTTAGTAACTGGGATTGAACTCATGAACTCACACTTGCCAGGCAGGCGCTTATACTGCTGAGCTAAATCCCCAGCCCTAAATGGATTTATTCTTATAACTAAAGTTTGTCTGAAAGCTACATATCAATGACAAAAATGTGTTGAACAGGGCTGAATTGGAGGAAAAGCTTACCCTAAGTAATATTAAATTATAAAATTGTATTCAAGTAAACATAGACACTATCAGAAAACATAGACGGTCAAATACAAGAGACACTCAAATGCAAGGACACGTCTAGTTTTAGTACAGGAAAAAGCAATATTTTTAGAAGAATATAAAGGATGATTTATCTAATAAATGATTCTAGCAGAATTGTTAATGCTTTACTTTTCATTATACACTAAAATAAATTCCAAGCAGATAAAAATTGAAAGAAACTTTTGTTAACAAAAGTTTATATAATCTGGGTATGTGGGAGGTCTTTTTGGAATAACCTCAAGGTAGAAATCGTAAAATAATCTTGGATATGTAACTACATAAATATAAAATTATGCATCAAAAACTATTGTAAACAATTGAAAAGCAAACGGTGAAACTGGGGGAAGTATTTGCAAGCACAAAGCACACAGGAGATTAATATCTTCAATATGTAAAGAATTATTGCAAGCCCGTAAGAAAGAAAACAAACAGTACATAGAAAGGAAGGAGCAGGGCCATAAATAGGCAACCCGCAGTGAAGAAATGTAAGTTGTAATAAACGTGAAGATATGCTTGAGCTTGCTTGTAATCACAGAAATGCAAATTTAATAAATCACCTCTGAGGGGTAGGGTTTATTTTTTATTTTATAAACTTCGGGGCTTCTTGACAATTTTTAAAAAAGACATTCAAGGTAAAAAGAATAAAGTATGAAATTTATGTAAATGTGTAGAGCTTCGCCACACAGCCCATAGGTTGAGTCGAGGATGAGATCCAATTTTGTGTAATATACATGTGGAAATGTGAAACCGTGTAGGAGAAAATCTAGATGCATAGAAAATAAACAGAAATAGTGTGCATAGCAAATCAAGAGATTATCTGTGGGTACTGAACATATGGGTCAGTTTTTCACTTCTTACTTTTGTTCATCTATTTTCTAATTTCTTGAGTCATGATTTTGTAATGCCTTTGAATGTTTTTTAGTATAATGTGTAAACAGAAAAATCTGTAAGTTGAAATACTGGCCGGATGTAGGATTATAAAGTGAATGCATGTCCCCTCCTCCACAATTAGTTTCCTAATTTTATTTTATTTTGTTCTTTGTTATTTTGGGGACAGGGCCTCACTGTGCAGTTCAGGCTGGCCTTGGGCTCACTTTGTAACCCAGACTGATCTCGAACTTGCAACGATCCACCTGCCGAGCCTCCCGAGTACTGGGATTACAGGAATGTGCCACTTAGATTTTTAATTTTAGAGGCTTTGTAATTTGGAGAAATCAAGAACCTCGAAAACCACCAAGTGCTGGTTCTGTTTTATTTTGCCACTTCTGCCTCAGTTTATCTCCTCCTTCTCAGATATAAGTGTTTAAAGCACGGAACCGGTGTATGGAGTTCTGCACATTTCGCAGCTGAAATTTATCCCCTCCCGTTTCTAGAGACCAGAAGCCCAAAATCCAGACCTCACCAGGACATAGGACTTCTGCAGGCTTGAGAAGGCTCCTTGCTTGCTCCCGGGGTTCCCTGGCTTGTGGAAATAATCCCTGCCCCCTTCTTTTTATGAGGTTTCCACTTGGTCTCCACTCAGTGTCACCCCGTGAGACCCGGGACTGGATGTGGGACCACCCTAGGAGAAGCTCTGCATCTTACCACAGTTATTTCTGCGTAGACCTCTAACCAAATAAGGTCACATCCTCTGCTTCTGTATAGACGTATTTGGGGGCATGCATCAGTCTGCTGTTTAGATAGAACCACCAACCAGGTAAAGAACTAAAGTGTCCTCGCACGTCCTGTCAATCTCTAGCTCTTCCTCACCTGCCTCACCGCACGATGGCATTTTACCTTAACTTTAGGTAAAGAGAATTGCATACTGTGTACTCTTTCTCTTGGGAATATTTTACTCAGTATTTTACCTTAAATTTTGCTCATGTTGCACACCTATGATCCCAGCATTCTGGGAGGCTGAGGCAAGGAGACCTCAAGCTGAAGCCAAGTCTGGGCAAATTAATGAGACTTTGTCTCAAAATAAAAACTAAAAAAGGGCTATTAAAAAAAAAAAACCATTGTTGTATGTACATTAGCTCATTCCCCAAGATACTTGTAAACTGTACGAATTACAAACATGTACTAACAAAATAAAATTTTTAAAAAATGTTTAAAGAAAGAACTGTGGATATAGCTTAGTGCAGGGGCACTGGGTCCAAACCCTAATATCAGAGAGAGAGAGAGAAAGAGACAGAGAGAGAGAGAGAGAGAGAGAGAGAGAGAGAGAGAGAGAGAGGAAGAGAGAGAGAGAGGAAGAGAGAGAGAGGGTGAGAGAGAGAGAGAGAAGAAAACTTGCTCATGCTGTTGCTATAGCAGGGGTTCACCTGCAGCATATGAAGATAATACACAAAATCCACTTTGTGGTGTGTATTGAGTGCATGGTACTGTTGACAGGCATGTAGGCTGTTTCCAAAATGGGGTTGTTATCAGTAATGCTCTTTTAACAATTCTGTTGCACATTTTAATAACTTGGTGCACATTTGAAAGCATTTTTGTAAGATGTGTACCTAGGAGTATAATTGCCTGGTGATAGAATCATAGTGTGAGTTTGTTCGGACCTAAGCATTATTTCCAAACAGTTTTCTAACGTGCCTATGTGAATGTGAAGTCCTGCTGCGAAGTGTGTGGAGACCCCAGTGCTTCCACATCTCTGTATTAGTAAAGCCAGCCCTTTACCTCCAGCCAATCTGGTCGGAATGCAGTGGTATCTCCTGGGTTTCTTTTGTACCTTCTTGATGACTAGTCACACTGGATAGTTGTTTTTAAGCCTTTGCTGCTCTGTCCTGAATGCTTCAGTGGAGTTTTGGGGAAAGTTTGCGTTCAGAATTCAGATGCTGCTCCAAATGGGCTGGTAAAGGGAGGAGGCTCACTGGTCTGGGAAACACCTCTTTTCTTCTTTGCTTGTTTTTTGCTGTTATCTCTGATCCAGTTGGGAAGAAATGTCCTTTAGTATGACCAAAGACTAGAGAGCCACTATCCCTATAGGGTTGGTTGTTTTACTCCAACCAAAACTTGTTCCCCAACTCCTAGCAGGGTTAGAGATCTACCCACATTTCTGTATTAGAATGTGATGCATTGTAGAGCTACAAAGATTTTGCACTTTGTAGAGGACAAATGTGGTCACAGATTTGAGTACAGTGTGTTGGATGGTGGTCTGAGAAAGACAGCTATGATTACATTTACTCCACGATTTCTGAGTGTTAAGCATGGAGCTAAGCACATCAGACTTGACCAAGGTGTTGCTCACAATATCCTTGGACACAGCAGACCATCAACAAGCAATGTGGGAGCAACTCATAGGCAACTGAGCAATGGTCTTGCCAGCTGTCACTGTTATGAGCTGCACGAGGGGCATATGCTCTGGGGAACCCACAGCCCTGTGGGGTCTCAGGGTGGACCTTCAGGAAGAACACACCCAAAAGCAAGAGCATCCAGCCTGGATCCCAGAATCATGGCCAATCTGTAGATTCACAAACATAAAAATAAATATCCGTGAGTGTAAGCTACTAAAGCTTGGAGAATGTTTGTTACTATTCAGTGGAAATGGAATAAGAGAGCAGTGTTCTTTTTACATCCATTTCCTCAATGAGTAAATTCAGACTTGCAGAAATCACACTATATCCTCCATCACACATGCAGTAAGGGAAAGAGCCAGGACCCAAGCCAGCACGGTCTTATTTCTGAGCCCCATCTTTTAGCCATTGTAGCTTTCATTTCAGCAAGCAGTCTGTGGCAGTGAGCTGGAAGCCACGAGGTGTGTATTACCAGAAGGAACCTGTGGTCCAGCTAAGACAACAATAACAATAGTAACGGGAATGCAGGCAGGGCTCACCCACAGGGCATGAAAGTGTGACTTGGGCTTGACATTCCAGTGGGATGGAAATGTCATGGTGGTCGTGTTGGTGAAAGTACACTGGCTGGAAACAGAAGAGCAACCATTGTCTCCATGTCAGCTAGTCAAATGATGCCTGGAGTATTCTATTTAATTCCAGACAACACTGTTTACTTTTCAGTTGTTAAATTATTTTGCTCTACTAGGGATTGAACTCAGAGCCTTTCCCTTGAGCCACATTCCCCAACCCGTTCTGTGTGTTATTTTAAGACAGGGTCTCACCTAGGTTGAGAAAGTGTGAGGAGGAGGCTTGGTCTCCACAAGGTGCTATGGTTGGGTCCAGGTACTTGGGGTGCTGAGCTGTGCTGGGATCACCATGCTTGCAGGGGTCCCAGGACAGCAGGATCCAGATGCATGGTGATAGTGTCATTCTAGGCTCTCCTTATGTAGGCAGCTAAGGATCTGGGAGACAGAGTGTGAGGAGGTCCACATACTGTGTGCTTTCCTTTAATTTTCCCATTGCTTCTAGAGTAAGGACAGGATCCTTCATGTGGCCCATATTGACCTCACATTGGCTTCCTTAGGATTCCTTGAGCACATCACAATCCCTGCTGCTGAGATCTTGTCCTCTCCATGATCTTTGTCCCCTGCTTACCCATCTTTCAGTCCTGCCCTCACACACATCTCTAAGGGTCATCCAGCTAACAGTGTAGGTGGCACAATGACTGCTTGGTTACTTTTCTCTCACTGCTGAGACAAAATACCCAGTACCCAAGGTTAAAGGAACAAAAGTTTATTTAGCTCACACTTTGTAGAGGCTTCAGTGCATAATTGACTGGCTCCAAGGCAGAGCAGCTTGGCAGACAGGCATCAAAGAGGAGAAACAGTTTATAGCAGGCAGAAGATAACAAAAGCAATAAGCAAGCAAGGGACCTTAACAGCATCTTTGTGCTCCTTTCATTGTACCCTGGCCGCTCAAGGCAGGTAGCAGCACACCCTGATCCTAGTGCCTTTGAGCCTAGCATTACACCATGAATCAGTCTCAAGACCAGACATTCCAGATCCAGCCACCTCTGAAAAAAATCCTCCATGATGGCATGAGGCTTTGGGGGGACATCTAAACATAAGCCATAACAGTGTCCTACACTCCTTCCCTCCTGCCTTGTGCACACCAATCACAGGGCTTTGAACATTGTCTGTCACCCCAGTTTAACAATAAGCTCCAGGAGAGCAGGGAACCCAGATCTTGTCCTCCAGGACCCCATTGCACCCCAGCTTCTGTCCAGTGCCTGGCACCACAGCAGGGCTCACTGCTGCACAAATAGTTTTGATATGAAAGAGAAGTTGTGAGAAAAATAAAAACTTGTTTCTACTTATAGTTACCCCAGGGGCCCGTCTTTGTTGTTGTTGTCATTTTTTTATACAGGTTTGTAGTATATAATGTTTACCTTCCTGTGTGGGGTTGGAACCTATGCATAGCACCTCTTGCATGGGTTTAATTCCTCTGCTAGTGAAATTTTTCTAGAGCATTTTGAACCTCAGGTAATGTTGGACCAGATGACCTCTAAAAGCTAGGCTGAGATTCTGCTCTGTGCGTGTCCTCTGTGTTTGTGTCACACAGGGCACAGGACACCTCTTGTGCTCTCTGACATTTTGTCCATAGCACCTCCCTCTATTTCCTTTCTGACTTTCTAACCCTGGGGCATTAAAGTGTTCACGCTGCTAGCTTGAGATTTAGGATCCTTGATCCTACTGATCTTTTGTGTTGATCTGTCTTTCTGGTCTGTCTTGTGACCCGAAGAACAAGTCTACATTTGTCATGGGTTGTATTTACTGTTCTGGGAGGGGATGTGGGTGGACAGCTCTCAGAATATCAGATGCAACCAGAGTAGGATGCTGAGTGGAGAGCAGGAGGAGGAGAGGCAGGGAGTGGCACAGACAGAGGCAACCTATTGCCTGCTAACAGAATCCGGAAGACATCTGCAACTTCTCAGCAGCTGGATCTCAGGTGTCCTGAGGATGAACACGTGTTGCTCACACGCTTCTGCTCTTCTACACTGGTTCCAGCCAGCTCTGTGTGTACAAAGAGCAAGCCTGTCCATGTAGCCGGGTGACACTTTAAGAGTTTATTATTTCTGCAAAGTTCTAGTGTTCACTGCCCAGGTTTTGCCCTGGTGAATGCTTGTTAATGCAGCTTCATGGTTACCGAGGGAAAAAGAAGCCTAGTGGCCCCCTGTAATAACTGCTTTAATGTACAGCTTCTACCCTGGCTGTGCATAGTATCCTTTAACAGATGTACAAAAATGGCCCATGTTCCATTAGGGAGTGTTGCCAGAAGTTGAAGATGATAAAATCTCTAGTCCTTGCCAACAAAAGTGTGAACCCTGTCAGTCTGAGGATTAACTTTTCTGTAGGAACAGTTAAAACTTTTTCTCTTACCCCCTCCAACATTTTTTTTTTTTAGCCTGCCAGGAGCTGTGGTGTGGTTGAGGGAGTATGGGGTGCTGGAGATGTCAAAGAGTCTTCATCATCATGTATTTTTACAGTGAGGTTTATGATTCCTAATCTAGCAGTGAGGAAATGGAGACTCAAGTTATTTAGGTGACATAGGTCGTAGTGATGACAAATGCTAAGACTCAGATTTTACTCCAAAGCCATTACCCTCCCTGCACCAGGTTTCCCTAAGTTAACATGGGACTGTGAAGTCAGGTGGCTGAAGGCTGTCACTGTCATCCATTGGTCAACAGGAATGAGACTCTCTCCATCCTCACCTGAATCTTGCAAAGAAAGTGGATCAGGCCTGGCATTTATGCAACTTTTGGCTGGATATTCTCTATCTTTCCTAAGTAGCATACAGGCCAACACCAATGTTAGACTAATTGGGAAATCTGAGCCAAGCATGGCTGTTTGTTTAGCTGTCTTTTATCTTAGATTTCTCTTCCAATGATGAGTTAGAAATTGTCCTTTTTCTGATGGATTTCAACACGTGTTCTAAATTCTCCAAACAAAACTCACCTCAATGGGTTTTGTAAGGAGAAACTGAAACTTAAAATAAGATGTCTAAATGAATGTATTTTTGTATCAACTTATTAAATTTGATAAGAATTAATATCAGAAAGTTCAGAAAGTTGAAATCTACAGCACAGACAAAAGGAGGACTATGCAGTTTTCATGCTGAGCAAGTAGCAAATGTGGTTATGAATTCTTGACTGGTCAAAGTCAAACCAGAAACAAGATCAGGTCTAGGATACTGGTTTTCATAAAGAAAAAGACATAGAGAACACAGATTCACCAGGGAGATGGTGCCTTTCCTGGGACCTAAACATGGAGTAAGTTTCTCTGGAAGACTGAAAGGACAAAAGGTCCTGAATTGGCCACTGCCCCATCTGTCTCACTGAATTCCACAGTACTGCAATGGTGGCTTTACTGTTACACCAAAGCAAAATGCCAGAAAGGAAATCTGAAGGACTGAAACGTGGTCCATTGGCACATGTTTCTGGAACTACAACAAATGCTGGATTAACCTAACTCTCAAATAAGAACGTGGATGGAAGGCACATCTTCCCCCAGTCTTGTGCAGAAGATGTTTCCATCGGTGGAGTTTACCATGGCATGGATGTTGTTTGTACCCTGAGGTCCCTGTGTTGGAAGCTTGGTCTCCATGCGGCAATGTTGGAGGTGATGGGTCCCTGAGGCCCCCAAAGGGTGAATGCCGTTCTCCTGGGACCACAGTTTGTTCTCCTCCCTGGAGATGGGACTGGGATTAAAAAGCAAAAACAAGACTGGGCCCCCTGCTTGCTGACTTCCGGTTTCTCCACATGCTCTTTCTTCTACATGCTCTGGCCAAGATGCTGCCCAGCAGTGGGCCCTCATCAGAGACGAAGCACATGGAGCCACCTGATCTGTCACCTCCGAAACTATGAACCAAAGAATCTCCTTTCTTGATAAAGCACCGAACCCTAAGATGCTTGTTACAGCAACAGAAAACAAGTTGAAGACCAAGTTGAAATCAAAACTTGTACAAAAGGCAGTTTGAGTCATATAAAGACATGAGTGCCTTGGACTCCTCATGAGGACCA
Organism: Cavia porcellus; assembly: GCF_034190915.1. Classification (NCBI taxonomy): domain Eukaryota; kingdom Metazoa; phylum Chordata; class Mammalia; order Rodentia; family Caviidae; genus Cavia; species Cavia porcellus. Next base: position 21,158,438 of record NW_026947506.1, read on the forward strand.
TTTAAGAGGGGAGGTTAGTGGGAAGTGGGGGGAAGTGGTAGGGCTGCGGGGCCTACTTAGGCCAATTTTCCCAGACTTCCCTGATTTGGGGGCCAAAAATCCTGCATTCCTCAGTCCCAACAGGTACAGTAAGGACATGGTCTGTACTCAGACTGTGGTTTATTTAGTGGTGGCTCTGGGAGAACCCAGAAGACTTCCCAGAGCTGACACAGGTGTTTTGTGTTGCTAGGGAAGAGTGCTGGCATCTAATGTGGGTTACAGTCCTTTCTCTGTATAAAACCAGGGACTGCCCAGGGCCCAACTGGAGAGGTATCCACCCCACCTCCTCAGAGATGGGCAGGAATCCCAGGTCAAAATGAGCTCAGGCGTCATCTGCCCCAAAGGGCAAGTTCATAGAGCAGCTCTGCACAGCAGAAAGAGCATGAACCTTGGAGTTGGCTAGGGCAACCTGGCTTTGCTTCTGATTAGCAGCAGGATTTGAGGACTTGAAGTTTTGCACTTAGTTCTCTGAGACTGAGTTTTCTCATCTGTGAGGTGGCTTCAGGGATGCTGGGAAAATTCCCTGAGGTACCTGAAAGCCCTGGCATCATGGCTGGACTGTGAACTCTGCTCTTTGCCCTATCCTCTTTTCAGTCCAGGATGCATGGAGCCCTGCTTGCAGATGGTAGTGTGAACTGGATCACTAACTGGTCCTCCATGAACCTCAGCCTCTGGAATAGCCCCACTGCACCATAGTGATGAGTGGAGAGCTGGCTTCTCAGCCTATTTGGTCTTTCTGCTTGCAAAAGACAGGTGCTCCCAAATTGTGTCACAGCTTCTAAATCCTGAAAACAAGCTTGGACTCCAGAGTCTCTTCTTTAGCTGGAAAAATAGGTACATATTTTTTTCCCTTCCCTTTCACTTGTCCCCTCCCCTCCTCTTTTCCCAGAACCATCTCCCTGCTCTTGCCACCCATGTCGCTGGGTTTCTCCACTGTGGGCTGTCCCGGAAGTACTTCCCCTCTGCAGACTTAGACTCCCTCTCTATGAGGCTGATGGCTGTGAGCAACTCTTGCAGCTCTTTTGCCTGAGATCCAGATCTGTTCCTCAAGCTGGCTGGTGGTGTTTACTGAACCCCTGCTGAGCACCCAGCACCTCTGCACCAGGGCACAGCTGCGCAGACCACAGCTTCTGCTGCCTAGACCTCTGGTGCCTGCAGGGAGCAGCAGTGAGCACCACACGAATAGATCTGCAGAGTGGGGGTGGTTTGTGCTGGGATGGAAAGCCAAGCAGGGAGGGAAGAGAGGGCAGAGAGAGCGCTGAGGATGCCCCAGAGATGGGCTGGCAGAGCTCACTGCAGGAAGGGGACACAAGAGCAGAGACCAGGGAAGAACAAGCCGTGCAGGTGCTGGGCAGAGTATACTGAGCAGAGGGACAGCACAGACCTGAGGTTGGGGCACGCATGCATTTGCCAGGACGGCAAGGGGGTGGCCCCTGGGCTGTTCCAACCCCGAGGGAGAGCAGTAAGAAACAGTCATAGAGGAGCCTGGTGTCTGGTGGGTAGGATGAGGATGGGATGGCTCTGGTCGGCTCAGAGCCAGTCCCCTGCTAACCCGAGCAGAGATCGAAGGTCCTCTGCTTGTCCTATTTGATTCCTTGGTGCTACTTCTCATGATCTTTTTACATACAACGTGGTCCTCACTCAACCGACACAGAGGGAGGTACCTTCAGAGTCACCAATCAGGATGGGTGTGAAGGGTGGGGTTTGCAGAACCTGCAGTGACAAGGGTCAATCCTGACTCTCTCCTCTCAACCTTACCAGTGGATTGGTCCTAGAGGGCTTAGAACACCAAACACTGTGATGGGCACAGGCTTTGGGGAGGTGCAAACCAAATCTTGCCAATGTGGCCGTGAATTTCCCTGCTGTATGCTGAACCTGCCCTGAGTTCATTCTGCGCAGCCTCTGTTTTTCTCTTATATGAGGGAACTATCTGTGAAAAAATTTGTGCTAAGCATCTGCTACAGTGGTCAGAAACCCTGTAGTTTAACCTTTGTGTCTTCAGTTATCTTGGGGTACAGAGGCCCAAGCCCACGGCCTCCTGCCAAGTTCACAAATATCACCCTGTTTCTTAGCACACACGATTTTGAGAGGACATCTCTTTCCATGGGATGGCAGCCTCTTGATCTTTTTTTTGTATGGGGGAATCAAACTCACGACATCACACTTGCTAGGCAGGTGCTTCTGCTGCTGAGATAAATCCTCAGCTTAGCCTCTTGTTCTCTGAAGATTGGTGGAGTCCAGTTAAGCCACCATGTCCAATACATGTGAAACCATCCCAAAGTGTCTCTTGTTTTGGCAATTCTGCATCTCCTTTGGTCTTTGCACAAGACAGACTGGACTGTATGGTGACCCTGTTTTCCAGAAGACCCCTTTGAAAAGCCAACCCTACTCTTCTAGATGTATCAGCCTTCACATTGACGACACTTGTCTATTGACCCAGGCTGCTGCCTCCAATGCCAGCTGGATTGGATGTGAGGTTTTCTGGAAGATACCATGGAGTAGCACTTCCATTTCAGACAGCGGTCTTTAGATGAAGATGACGAGGGCTGGATACCATCCCTGGCCACTTCCGCAGCCGAGCAGGGAGGATCACACAACCCATGCATCAGCTCAAAACCACTGGGTCTGCTTCCTCACCTTGCAAACAGCCATCACCCAGGTCTCACCAGGTTGTTCCTCCTCTCCTTTCCTTTGCCTCATCCCACCCTGCCTGGGCAGTGCTGTGACTTCCTGGCCCTGCAAAGCTGCAGTGACTCTGAGCTTTGGTTTCTAGTCCCTCAGATGATTGTTCAGCCAGTGCCATCTCCTGCTGGATTCTGGCTGCTCTAGGACATCTCTAGGGGGTGAGTTCAGCAATCCCTGCTGTTAGGAGACGGGAACTGGCTGCTGCTCTGGCCTCTGATGCTTGTCACTTTGCTACGGAACAAAAACCCCACGGCAGGTGTCTGCAGAGACTCAGTGGGATCGGCGAGGTCCTCTTGGCTTCTGTGCTCACAGACAAGGAAGTGGGGTGATGGTGGACACAGACCACTCGGCACTGCACTTTGTTTTGGAGATCCTCTCAGATGACAGCAGAGCTCAGGGACATGGAGATGGTCACTTCTCTTCTGCAGACAGCAGGGATCAGATTGGCATCACCATCCACCTGGGAACGGAGGAGGATTGTGTGCTTAGCAGCTTGTGTCAGGCCTGGCTTTTTACTCCTGAGACTCTGCAACAAGCTCATTTCATACAGTGTAAAGGACTCCGAGTGGAAGCCATGCATCTGTGCATTTCGCTGGGCCTGATGGGGGGCGGGGGACGCAGAGACCCAGACAGCGGCGACATCTCCGCGGTTCTTCAGCTGCGCAGCAAATTACTGCGCTGCTCAGCAGACACTGTGTGCTACATTAATATGAAATTAACATCTGTCTGGATCTCTAAGTTACTACATTTGGTGGGGTGGTATGGGAAGGCTAAATGATCAATTATTGGACATTTCCTGGGTATCTAGTTAAAGGGAGATTGATGTCAGGGGGCTCTAACCTTATGATGGGTTCAGTAGGGTAGTTAAATGCAATTACTTTAAAGTTACATTCATTCCTGATTAAAGCGGATTCTTGAATATTCATCCATAAAAAGTGGGCCAAATAAATATCTGCCATGTATCTCAGTGTCATTTTTTTGAATGATGTGTAATATCGTATCATAGTCATTATAATTTAGGACCTTTGATCCTTACACAGGGTATGATTTTTACATTATAAAATTATGGTGCCTTTTGCTCAGTGCTTTTAATTCTTTTAATTTATTCATTCATTTACAAGTTTTTTTTACTGAGCATCTACCACATGAAACCCAGGAGGATCTAAAATACATTTTTTGATCTTGGGATTCATGGAGGAGGTGTTGATACCATCCTGATGGCAGATATGCCTGGGATAGATTATGAAGGGGCAGGAAGTGAGCAGAATGCTAGTGTGGCGCTCACTGGGGAGCTGACACGGGGGCCTCATGGTGAAGGTGGGAAAGGGGCTCTGAGGAGGGGACCTATACAGGTGGGAAGGGCAGCTCCTGTTGTGCATGAGAAGCCCTCGGCAGTTCCCATGGGGAGCTCAAGGAGAGCAGGGCCCTGGGCTCCAAGGAGGAGAGGAGGAGAGCTTCATGGAGGAAGAGGCGCCTCAGCTGACTGTTACGAGCAGGACTGAGGGCTGGCATTTTCCTTCCCTTCCCGTGAGTGTGACAGACTACTAAAATCCTGCATGTATGGAAGCCTCACAGAAACTCTGTGAAGCAGGAGGTCTCATAGCCCAGTGTTGGAGGGGAAACTGAGGCCTGGAAAGGTCTGGTAGCTTGACCAGTATTACATGGTGGGCAGAGGAAGCTTTGGACTCTGAACCCATGCTGCAAATTCTTAACAAAACGTGCGCCTTCTGGCTGGGTTGCTGATGGGGTGGGAGAAGGGGAACTAACTTTTAAAATATATTAGAAACAATATCTCAAAAGGAAGTTTTATTTGCATAGCTTTCTTGGTTTGGGTTAAATAGCTCACTTGAAATAGAAATGAATTTGTTATTACATGGAAAAAAACGAGGGGAAAATGAAATTTGTCCAAAATGTCGTATCTTCAAATAGATGTAGAATTCAGAAACTCAGTGCAGATGTTTTTCTTAATGTTTTAAATTTTTATTTTATTTTTTATTTGTTTTTATTTTATTACATGGTCTCATGCCCAGAGCACTGCACTCCTGGGCTGTCTATGCGGACACATGTAAATGTCACCCAGAGAATCAAGCATGTTTAACTCTGATTCAAGCACGATGTGAAAAATGGCTGCAGTTTTGACTTTTAAAAAGCGGTCTGTTTATTTCCCTTCTCTGTTGATAACTTCAGTTGTAACACTGAAGTCTCACAAACACAGCCCAGTGACTTCGCAGAATGAGCTTAGTGTTCTCGGGGCAGTCCGAGTTGAACAGCACATAATTTGGCACAATTTGCCAGGCGGGAGTTTAAGACAAATCCAGGACTGAGAAGTACAGAGGCTTTATTATTTGTAAGTGAGTTCATGTAGTGTACAAGGTTTGCGCTGATCAGAACCCATCTCCAGCCTCCCCACCCCCACCGCACCCCCATGCTCTCATAAAGTGTCGCATTCACAGTGCAACGCTCGGGCTGTCCAAATAGAGATGCTGCTGCTTCGAATTTCCATCTGTGCTCTTGCAGAGTCACAGATGTCATTTCTTTTGGTCCCCTCCACCCTGGTGGTGTCACCCAGAGGTTGACAGGGTAGGGGGCCTGGTGTGGCTCTCAATTTCTGTACCGTTAGGAAGAGGATGGTGCTCTCTGTAGATACATTGGTGCTCTATGTAGATACATGGGGCTTTAGAACTAATAATCACTGTCATGCAATTCTACATAGGTGTAGAATTAAATTCTTAAGAAAAAGAAAATCAAGATTTGCAAGTATCCATGCACGTGGGGTCATGTTGGATACCTTGGGTGGGTGAATACCTAGACCTACATTTTGCCTGTTGGCCTCACATGATTAATGATAGCATTCCCTGTCATTGTTAGCACTGTCTGAGTATGGATAGTAAGTTATGTCATCACTCTGTGCATAATCTGAACAAGAACACACTAGGGGAACTCTTCCTACTTCTGTGTGCACACCTGTAAACTGAGTCTCTGAGACATGAACTGCCTCAAAGTCACACAAGAATCTGACAAAATGATTTCTTCCTTTCTGGGTTATCCTGTTACCTCCCAGAGAGTGTTTATCTCTACAAAATCATGGAGCTCATCTAATATCAGGGGAGATTAATACATTTCCCAGATCTTTGAAAAGAAAGCATTGGCTTTCACTGAAGCACCTCTTCAGGTCTTCTTTAAGGGTGAGGATATGGATGTGTCCTGTGCTTCTGCATACTTTCTGTCACCTGTCCTGATGGCCAGAGGTGACATATCAAGAAATAGATGGGGAGCTGATGACCAGAATGAAGCTCTGATATGAGCTCATTGACCACAGGAAGATGACACATCTACAAGTGTTGGAAGCAGAGCTGGTTTTGCCCACCAGGGGCCAAGTAAACTCAGTGGCCAAGCCAAGGATGCCGGCACTCACAGTGTCATGTTCCTGCACAATTTCCTGTTAGGAGGTGATAGAACCTTTATTCTACGAGTGTTTGAAGGATCTGAGCCAGTCAAAAAGATTAAGAGATTTTTTTAGAGCTTTGGGACAAATATACATCACAGGATGTAGGGCGGGAGGTGAGAATCCCAACACAGGGAGTTGGGAACCTTGATTCTAACTCTGCCTTCACATCTGCTGGCTGTGCTGAATAGTAAATCTTCTAAGGATATTTCTTCATCTTCAAAAAGAAGATGATATTAGATTACAAAGGGCCCCTGCCTGAGAGTGGGGCCTGACTACTGCTACTTTTTGTAAGTAAAATTTTCCAGAACACAGAGACCCATGCGTTCACAAGAACGCTCTAAAATTCTCAAACTGTCCTAAGCATTGAGTATAGGGGCTCGTTGGCTCACACAGGTTTATGTTCTGATAAACCCACTACAAACTAAAAATATCTTAAGTAAAAAATGTGCTTATCTTCCCTAACCTGCTGAACACCAAGTGCCATACACCCCACACACTGTGTACCATGCACGACCAGTGTTTGCCTGATGAGCATGTGGCTGACTGGGAACCGAGGCTTTTGGCCACTATCTTGGACCTCAAAAGAAAAGATGGTGCTACATGATTCCAGGGAACAATCCAACTCACTCTCTCCCCATTATAAAGTCAAAATATTAAACTGTTGTAAGCTAGGGATCATCTGCACTTGTGACAGAGAATAAATGACCCACCATGCATGACATGCTTGCTTTCTGGCCCTGACTGAAAAGAGCTGCTGACCTGTGGATTATGTGACCTCTGATGAAGCTTGAGCTCTGTGTAACTCTCCAACCTATCAGAGAAGAGGAGAGTGAGAAAACACAAGGTGAAGCTAGAGGTATAAATAAGAATTGAAACCAGAAAGCAATTTGTAAACAATCCACAAGTTAGTTGTCCTAAGGGTGATAGATGGCAACACCTCCTACCAGCCAGGAGGACTTTGTGAATGTAAAATGAACTCAGGGACCACAGGACAGGTGACACTTATGTGCAGGGGTCAGACCCTGAGTCTCATTGTCAGTATGGTGGTCAACACAGATCAGGAGGAAGACTTCTGCTTGTCCCTCATGCCTCAAAAATCCTAAAATATTAGCTTGAAGTAGAGAAATGCAAGGCACACAGGTGCCATAGCTGCACCTCGAAGCTCTTCCAGAGAGGAGGGAACAAGAGGTCAGGGGAGGCTGAGAAGAGATGGGATCCAAAGCTCATAAATAGTGCTGAATGGACCCTCCAGGTCTCAGACAGTGGGTGAGGATAGTTACTGTTGTGCTTGCATTAAATCATGCTAATCTTGATGCCAAAAGCCACTCTGAATGATGAAGTGAAGCAGCCCACAGCGGTGACCAGGAGGTCTTGTCACTACCCCAAGAGAGGCTGTTGTGGGCTCTGGATCCTGTCTTAGGGGCCCAAGTCTGCCCACAGAAGAGTCTCGCAGAGCTGGTAAGTCTGTTTGACTTGGAGTTTCCTGTGTGTTTCTTGGCAGGAGGAGCTCATCCTGCAGCCACAAGTGCCCCAGATTAATGGCTCAAGTAACACCAACTGGGCTCAGGTCAGCCCTTCTGCTGTTGACCCTGTCCTATAGCCTTGACCTGTTTTGTTGGCTGCAAGAAACTCTTTCCCCAGGGGCCCAATTGCCCTTGTCACAACATGAAGAGCCCAAAAGTGTGAGTACATTTTCTTCCCCAGCATAAGCACATGCTCTGTGGTGGGAAATCTGGGAGACTGAGATAAGAGAAAGTCACTGTGCTGCAGTGAATTCCAGGACAAAAGTCAAAAATCAGCTCTGAGTCACAATCTTGACTTAGTTGCTTGCTCTCTTAAGTTTCTTTGAATTCTTCTGAAACCCTGAGGGAATGTTGAGACAAAGTCTCCAGAATTCAAATCCAAAAGAAGCCGTGGGTTCCCTTTCCAGCACTAATGAGGTGAGCTGATGTGGACACAGCCATGATGGGTCAGCATCTCCTCCATGATGGATTCTGCTGGGAACAATGTGGGATGTGGAGGTACATGGCTATATATTTACTTGTTGTCTTTGTGACTTTTCTCATTGCTGAACAAAGCAGGCAATACCCAAAGTTAAATGGGGAAATGTTTATTTCAGCTTATAATTCATAGAGGCTTTAGTCCATAATCTGATGGTTTCAAAGCAGGATGGCACTGCAGGGGACACCAGAGAGGAGAAACAGCCCATGGTGTAGGAGGCCAGGCAGCAAGCAGCAGCAAGCTTGGCTTCCCTTTCTCCTTTTATACTTCATCCAGGCAGTAGTACTACCCATTGGACCCAAGGTGGGCTTCCAGTAGCCACACCCTTAATTCCAGTATCATACTCTTAATCCACAATCTTGGTCTAACCCAGCTACCTGTGCAACTTCCCACCTACGATTGTGTAAGGCTTTGGGGGGCCATCTGGATACAAGCCATAGCACCTACTTTATTTTTCCTTTCTCTGAACCCTTATTGTACCATAATACCCCCTTTTTATCCCCCTTGATAAGAAGGAAGAGATATTTATTTCCCTAATGTCTCTTCAAAATCTAAAGAAAATCAAAATATTTCCTGTAAAATTTTGAAATATGTTAATTTAACATAGGCTATGGCAACTACACTCTGTTACATGTACAGCATTTATTTATATCAGGGTGGACATTGAGTAATGTGGATTTTGTCCATTTTTGAAAGATATATAATACCCGAAACAAAGGAATGATTTCATCATTGTCGAATTGCCTTCATTCACTATGCCACTTCAATAATGCTCAAAACAGAGGAAATAGGAGTGAAAAATGAACTGAATTTCATGTAAACAAAACAATAAATTCCTAGTAGGCTAGGAACATGCACAATGGAAGGGGCAGGCTTGTGTGTTTGTCTGTGTTCATGTTCACATGTGCAGTGGAGTGAGAAGTGGGGGGCCCCGGCATGGGAGCCAGCCTGGACTGTGGGTGCTGGAGGATTCTGGGCATCATGGATATTGGAGTGAGAGTGAGCTCCTTGTCTAGCAGAACTCTTGTGAATGGCCTAAGAAAGAGTGATTGATATCACTTTGGACTTTTTAGGCAGGAAATATGACCACTTTCCCTTTGTCCTCATGAGAGCTGTCAGAGAAACAAAAGCCCAGAGCATATAAGAAAATGTCTTACATGATATTCTGGTTTGAGGCCAACCCTACCCTCATCTCCTCTCACTTCTCTTAACAAAGAATAGTTGGCACTGGACATCCCTAGCTTCCCAAAGAATCACCTGCCCACTGGGTAGGTGATCCCTTGATAATCCTGCAGTCTGGAGAACTGTCTTATTCATCTGGCAACTTAACTCATCTAAAACTTCCCCTTTAGAACTTGTGTTCGAGCAAGGTTCTCAAAGATGTCAACCTGGCCACTAAAGGCAACTACTTGACAGGTGACATTGACCTCAAAGGGAAGGTTTGTCTCCATCTCACCTCCTCACCCTCTGTGAATAGTTACTGTCTATGGATTATGGGAATTTCCACCAGTCACTGCTCTGGGAGATGACTCGCTGGTGGTGACACTGACATTGGAATTCATTTCAGAATTGACTCTCCAGGGGGACTTTCCATACCCTCACCTTCCAAGCATAGCACATGTTATGCTCTATGCTTATCACCCTAGTAATCATTTACCTGGAGCACCGACCACATTGTTATAAATTAACTGACCACATCATCATGCTGTTCTGTATGCGCCGTTCCCCCCACCCCACCCCAGTAACCTGTTTGCTGTGTCAACTTTTGTTCCCCTTGTAAGAGACAAATGATGCCGTGTCAACCATTGTTCCCTTTATGAGACATAAATGTTCCTGGAATTGGCAGACCAAGGGCTATGAATTGGCTAACCACCCACTGTGAAATGCCTCTTACCTCAAGCAAAGGGGAACAAAGGCCCACCTTATTTCTGTTTCTCATCACTATGTACTTAATGATCAATGAGCTAATCATAAATGAACTATAAAAATCAGTCAAAATTCTGACTCAGTTGCACAGCTTTGCAAATTTCATCTGCATTGTTTCGCTGGGCCAGCTAAAATAAAAGCACTTCTTTTTAAAACAATGTCATCCTGCCTCTTTTTTCATTTCAGGGGGGCTTTGGGGGGGGTTACAACAGTACACACCTTCAAGATTCTCAAAGGCCTTTAAGATTCTCAAAGATTTATAACACTGCCTGACAGATAGTGGCATTGCACCAAAATGTGTAACTGTGGCTGCATGCACAATTCTGTCTCCTGGCACAAGGAAGTCTTACTTCCTACTTAAGCCAGAAACTTCGATCCAGCTGACACTGTGTGAAGGAACTGAGAATCAAGGTCTTTTGTTGCACAAGTGAGTGGTTGATACACATTGGTTCAATGAGGTATTTTTGCTTTTAATCAGAAGCCGAAGAGTATGTGGAGAGGTATTTTAAAAGAAGCACAGATGAGAACAGGTTCACTGCCTTTAATTAGCTATTTTAAGCCTGCAAGTGACATTTTTTAAAAAAAGATAGTAAATTCAATATTGTCACGGACTGGAAAATGGATGTGCTTCTCCATTGCCAATGTCAGCTCAAATTGTTATTAGCTTCTAAACAAAGATATTTATGAACTAAAAAAAGTATTTCCTCTTTTAACAATTTATCATAAGGAGGTAATTAGTGATTCAGGTGAAGAGATAGCGTACAAATATTTCCATCACATAATTCTAAAAAAAAACTGAAATAAAATATCCAATAGAAGTGATTAGTCAGGGCTGGGGATTTAGCTCAGCGGGTACCGATAAAAAGGAAAAAGACAAAAAAAAAAAAAAAAAAAAAGAAGTGATTAGTCAAGTAGATTATGATGTGCATATCTTTCCAACACATCATTTTGGAAAATTGTTCAGTGACTCAAAAAGAAACGTTCAATGGGAATAAAATGAGAATTAAATAAATAACTTTGGTGAATATCAACATATGTATGGGGAAAGTATTAGAAGAACATCTATTATTATTTATTTCTGCCTGGTAAGACTTTGAAATTTTTCCTTTATTTTCTGTTTACCATATTTCCAAAATAAACACGAATTATTGTTACAGTTCTAAAAAGCTTATAAATATGTTTGTCTGAAGAACTCAGCAGTCCATTAAAAGTATACACAAAACGTAACATTATTTAATTAAATCTGCACCTATTTTATCAATAGAAGCTGAGATACCTTATAAAAATATGCATGATAATTTAACAGTAATTTAACAAACAAAAGTAAAGAAAAAAAGAGATTTGAACTCAATGATGAACCTGACAGATGAAAGCAGAATGCAGATCTGCAGGCCATAAAGACTCATTGCATGGGTTGAGCCATAAATTCGAGAACAGAAGCAGAGATTTTCAGATCTGCACTTTAGAGATACAAATATGTAACCAAGTTGGCAAGTTCCAGTGGTGACATTCCTGAGGCAGATGCTCCTGAGCACTGCACTTGCAGCACAATCCCTCTGTGAATGTTGCAGGTGGGACCCTAACACAGGACTCAGAGGGCAACTGCCCACACCTGCTGATGGGGTCTTCCTATAACAGAGCCCAAGCTGAGGGATGGTGCAGGCTCCCACCCTGGAGTGTGGGCTTGTTTGGTGACTTGCTTTTAACTCATAGAATGTCATACAAATGACAGGACAGCAGTCCAATGGTTATATCCCAGGAAACCATTCATGTCCATCTTACTGGAGACCTTCTCTCTTGATGGTTTTGATGCTGTCAGTGGCTGTGTTTAAGTGACCAAATGACACAGAACCAAAGACAGATAGCAATCACATGTCAGTAGGGGACAGGCCCTCAGTCAGCAGTTCCAAAGAGATGAATTCCACTGACAGCCATAGAAAGAGCTTTCCGAGGAACCTCAGCCCTGCCAGGCAATAGAGACCTGGAACAGAGGACACGGTAATGCCAGGTCTGGATCCTGGGCCCACAGGCTCTGTGACACAATGAATTTGCATTGTTTTAAGGCACTAAGTTCTTGGTGACCTGTGACACAGCAACAGATAACTAACTGTAGTCATGTTCTTAAGATCCTGGGGTTTCAGTGTGGATCTGATTGAATCCAGGACCCATGTTATCAGCCACTTTTGTACTAGCTTTGAATTTACCTCCTTGAGCAAATTTATTTTAAATACCTTAGATGTATAATCACGTCACATAAATGACAGGGATGCATTAGAGAAATCTCTCAGTAGGTAGCTTAATTATGTGAACATCATAGAGTGTACATACGTAGTCAAACACACTTCAGCCAACTGCTCATCCAGGCTGCAAAGCAGCTACAAATCTGTACTGCACACTAATGTTCATGGTACTGTGTGTGAGTCCACCACCCCAGTAAGCGTGAATCTAAGCACGTTTGGTGTAGAGAAGGGGTCGCAGACCTGTAGTATAAAAGATGACAAAAGGTACAAGTTCACAATCACTCACCAGGACTGAAGTCACTCCGGGTGAGTCAGGGCATGAATGTGGGGGCCAAAGGTGTTACTGCTCCCCAGTCTGAATTTATAAACACTGTCCACTCACAGGACACTCAGTTTATGCACAAGATATTTTACTCTCTTCAATAGTATATTAACCTTAGGCTGCTTTATGATAGCTTAATTTTATCTTATAAACTTAATTGTTTAAATGTCAGACTTTTGTAACAACAGCTTATAAGATATATACATTTTATAGCTGTACAAAAATATTTCTTTTCTTTTCATGTATTTATTTTTGGGGTGCTCAGGATCAAACTCAGGGTTTTTTCCATGCTAGGTAAGCACAGTTCTTTTGAGCTATACTTCCAGCTCATTTTTCTTAAATGTTTTCATTCTGAAGATTTTTAAATTTAAAATTGTTGTATTTTTTTTTTGTTTGAAACTTTTAACAGAAATATGTACATTAGCTTAGCCTACCCAAGGTCAGGATTGTCCGTAGTTGTGTCTGCCACCTCTGCATCATGTCCACTGGAAAGCTTCAGGACAAAGACAGACACCGAGATGTCACTCCCTGTGATGATGGTGCCTTTTCTAGAATCCTCATGGAGGGACTGCCTGGGGCTCCTGAGAGCTATTCACCTAGGTATCTGTAATAGTTACTTTCCTGTTGCTCGAAGGTAACATCTGACACTGACAACTTTTAAAAGGAGAGATTATATTTGGCTCATGGTTTCAGTCAGTTCAGTCAGTTCAACCTGGCCCCAAGGCAGAGACATCCTGGAAGAAGGGCATAGTGTAGCAAAGATGTTTAGTTCATGGGAAACAGAACAAGGGGGCAGTGTCAGGGAGGAAGGGGACAGGGGCTAAGGTTACACCTTCATGATCCACCTAGATACACCCAGTAGTGGCTTTTACTACTCCTCCTCTAGTCAAGCACTTTAGCAGAGCTGAGCTTAACCAATGCGTTGCTTTGCAAGATAGTATAAATAAATCAACCATTTCGTTTTATAGATGTTCATTGGTGTTTGCAAGGTGGCAGGCACTGAGCCTGATGCCAGGCACTTAGATATGAATGAATTTCTCACCCTAAAGATGCCAGAGCCTGGAAGAAATTGAGGCACATAAGAAAGGACAACAACACAGAGCAACCAGCAGCTTCAGAGAAGTGTGGAGGTGAACCATGAGAATGCCACTTGTGAAGGTCATGAAAGGTTGAACACAGGTGACATTACATGGGTCAACCTATTAAAGATTAGCTGCTAAACAGAGGCAGAATAATTTGTGAACTGACATGGTCTACATTTATAAGGGCTTTGATCTTAAACATGGAAACCTGATAGATCTTTGAACCTTAAGCAAACAGTAGAGTAGCTTGAGTGGATAAATCAGAAAATGATCACATCATGGACAGGTGGGTTGGTTGGTGAATTCTCAAGGTGAGAGGTGAACAAGGATGTGGTTTCAGACTGTTCCACACACTTAGACCTGCAGGACAGTGGGTGGTAGTGAACTTGGAAGAGATGTGTTTTCATTCTGCAGGACTCCTGGAAGATTCTAGATAAAGCCTTGCCCAGAAAATCCCAGCAGGAAAAAATTTAGCACCAGATCCAGGGAACAGCTAAGCATTTTGAGGAAAGGGCTGGAAATCCCATTTCTGGAGCCATTTCAGATGAAATGAGAGAAAGCACTCAGAAGTCTAGTCCAGGAAGAGCTATACCAACAGGCAAGTGTCCCGTTGATTTAATCCAGATCCTTTTCATTTCTTTCTCCTGTAAATCCCCGGTTGTTTCCTCACAGTGGAAGGGGCTGTTATATCTCTCTTCTGCAGGCCTGACCTTTATAAAACTGATCATACAGAGCTAAGAAGTTATGGCTTTAAAATAAAATGCGATGACATTTAAAGCAAAATCAAATCTGTTCGAGTGCTTTCACATTCTGAGGGAAGGATAATTGTGTCGCAAAGTTGGATTCAAGTTGAGATTTTTGTTGGTGACCTGACAGGCTGCTCCCCATTTCCCATGTCACATCCCTCAGCAGCACAGATGTGGGATAAGTAGAAGCCACTGTGAAGAATCTTCAGAAACCATCTTGGTTAACTGATTGAAGGTCACAGTGTCAATAGCTGATTCAATTGGCATATGAGTCCCCTTATATCCTGCTGCCTTAAAACTCAATGACCCAAGTCTTGGAAGCTCAGATTTCACATGGACTGACCTTCAAAATCTAGGGAACATGCGAGGCAGTTTTAGCTAGCTGAAAGACTTGATTTTGTTTGGGTTTCCTGCATCCTACCTCAGGATGATGGAGATTAGAGAAGGAGCAGCCACTTTGCCATGTGGGTCTATTTTGGGGAGATGTGACTGAAGACAACATTGGGTTGTCTAGATCTAGGTGTCATCTGGACCACCTCTGAGGTGTGCTGGGCAAGGGTGCCCAAGTAGAAACACAGTAAGCGCCCCATTCTAGATAGTGGGGACCTCAGTCTGAGCTATGAGCTGAGCCGGGTGGGAAGCCCTGACTCCATGTCTTCTTGCTCTCCTTTGCTGGTGCTGTCGGCTCTGCCTGAGGACTCCCTGCTCCCACAGCAAAGCCATCCTTTCCCCTCCAGAGCCACTCATGGTGGCTGAGACTGGTCTTGCAGTCCTAGGGCTGTGTTTATTTTGACTCATTTTCACTTGGTCTCACTCATCATCCCATGCCCAATCCCACTCTCATGCCTGCTACTATATGAATGATATCCTAACAAAAGTCTAACAAAGAGATCTGACACTGGCAGACAATCCTGTCCCAACAGGTTCTGGCCAGCCCTGTCCTCTGCCCCCAGGATCTGTGTGACTGTGATGAGAAGGGCCATGAAAGAGTCACCATTTTGGCAGGGGAAACTTGGGCCTTCTCTGAGGTCCACACAGTACAATTTAGAGAATGGCCATGGAAAGCAGAGAGGCCTCAGTCTCCTATGTGCTGGGTGTGTGAAGGTGGTGCCAGGCTCCTGATGCTGACGATCAGACCGTGAGCACTGCCAGTGCGTCTTGGGTGGCCGTGAAGAACAGCATGCAGTCAGAGTAAAGGTTTTGCATGAGACAATGACAGTGACTCCTGCTGATGGTCATTTCGTAGTACATTTTCTCCAAAGCCACTCCTGCTGTGTTTGTTCTGTCTGTCTGTTCTCTGTGTCTGCACACACGCACACACACACACACACACACACACACACACACACACACACACACTACACTCCCATCTACACACACGGGGCTGAGATTAAGCCCTTGCTGGTGACACTATTTCAGGAGAAAACAAAAACCAAGGAAATCAACATAAACAACATTTATTTGCAATATTTAAAAAAACCAAAGTGAATTTAAAAGGAAACCCATGACAGACAGATAGATGTCAGAACTTTAAACAGAGACAAGATCAGTATTACTGGTTTTTCCCAGGCCTCAGTATTTCTCAGCACATAACCGATAATGTCTTTATTTAAAATGTTTATATTTTTATTATTAAATTTTACATTAATTTTGTTTCTTTAAATAGTGTATCAAAATAATAAAGACAAAATTATCTGTCCGGATAACTGAGGTTTGAGAAGCCAAATTCTGTTTTGAGAACACTGTACTCCACCCTTACCCCTGTCCAGATCCACAGGACTTGGACATGCACAGACACACACAAACACAGACACACACACACACACACACACACACACACACACACACACACATATGTGCACACACCTTCTAGCAGTTGACAAGGTGCATGGTTTTCTTTGCTGAAGGCATTGTGCTATCCATGACTCTGTTGTCTCTTTCTTACCCACTGATGAGTGCAGCTTCATGTCACAGTTCTCTGAAGAGAGTGGCTTTGACAGGGAATACATGTGACCTTCATCCCTGTTTATTCATGATTTCACTTTCTTTGGTTTTAGTTGCCCTTGGTCAATCACAGTCCAAAAGCATTACATGCAAAATTCCAGAAATAGACAAGAAGAGAGAGAGATACAGAGAGAAAGATAATACTCACATAACTTCTACTATAGTATATTGTCATAATTGCTCCATTTTATTATAGTAATTGGTTATTCTCTTACTGTGCTTAATTTCTAAGTTAAACTTTACCAGAGCTATGTATGTATCTTAATCACTTTCCATGGCTGGAACAGAGTACTTGACACCCACAATGTAAAGGAGAAATTTTTTTAGGGATTCAGTTCACCATCAGGGAGCCTCAAGGCAGGCAGGCTATGGTGGAAGGGGCTGGTAGAGGAAAGCTCCTCACAGCATGATGTCCAGGAAACAGAGAGAGTGAAGGAATTTCTGGGAGGTAGATGCCCATGCTCAGGTCATATTCCCAGTGACTGCCTCTTCTGATCAGGACTTGGCTCCTAAAAGCAAGTCAGCTGTGAATTCCTCACTGGGTTACAAATGGAATTAGATCTGGAATGAAGGACAGGGATAGGGATAGAGACAGGATAAGGGTAAGGGTTAAAGTCAGGGTTTTGGCTGGGGTGAGTGTTAGGGTTAGAGTTTGAGTTAGATTCAGTTTGAGCCAGGCATGATGCTACTTATCTATAATCCCAGCACTTGGGAGGCTGAGGTAGGAGAATTACTGGGAGTTCTAGACCACCCTGGACTAACAGTGAACTCTAGGCCAGTCTGAACTGCACAGGGAGACCTTGTCTCAAAACAACACCAACAACAAAACTCAGTTTTGTCACAGTTGAAACTGGGACATTATAACCCACCTGCTTTCATGACTGATTGTTGTCAGAAAGAGCTTTTAACCATTAGCAACATGAGTTATCATAGTTAAACATCCCCTATAAAAGAAACATACTGCTTTATGGGATCATAAAAATGCAGCAGTTGGGCTGGGGATTTAGCTCAGTGGCATAAGCTCCTGTCTGGCAAGTGTGAGGTCATGAGTTCGATCTCCAGCACTAAAATAAAATAAAATAAAATAAAATAAAATAAAATAAATAAAAAGCAGCAGTTGTCAGAACAGAATTGATCCAAGGTCAGGACAGTCAATCCCTGGTGAGTGGATTCAGGGAGTACAGAGGTCCTGCTAAGTCAGAGGTGAGCAGTAAGTCCTCGCTCACCCTTAGAGACTCTCTAATGCCTCATCCTAGGGAAGGCATGCTGAGTACTGTACCCCACTGTGTTAGGACCCTGCCACACCTTCAGGGCACTGTTCTGAACCCTGTTTCTTGGGTCTGGAAGTCCCTGAGTGCAGGGCATGGCTGGGCCTGGCTCTGCTTGCTCTGGGCAGGTGTGGGTGTGATGCGGGCTGAATGTCAGAAACACCAGGTACTGAGGAGGGTGGAATTGACCAGGCAGAGGGACCTCACTGAGAAGTGGCTCTGAGCTGACACCAGGGCTGACTAGCGCTCAGGTCCAGAGAGCACTCTTGCTGTTGGGTGCTGTGGTTTGAGTGAGTGTTCCTGAAGGCTTGGGTGTTAGTGTCCTGGTCCTCAGGCTGCAGTTCTGGGACCTCTTAGAGCTGGAGTCCAGTGGGGTCTGTTAGGTTGCTGTGGGCACTGCCATCAGAAGGGATTAACATGGTTCCTGTGAGCGACTGTTCCTGTGGGTCCCTAGCGCAGGCTGCTGTGGAAGAGCCAGGCTTGGTGCCACCCTCCTTGTTGGGTTCCCGTGTTGCCATGTGACCTCTCCTCTCACCTGGGTCCCACCCAGGCAGCTATGGGGCCTCACCAGAGGCCAAATTGATGGGTTTCAGTCTCTAAAAGCATGAGTTAAGTAAATTTCTTTCCTTTGTAATAAAAGAATCCATGGTAGTTGATTGTATCAATTTCAGTAACACCCAGCTGAATTGGCTCAGCACAGCACAGGGTGTGTAAGGCTCATCTTAGAGAGGATTATCCCCAGGACGCTATAAAAGGGAAATGAAGAAGAAAGGTTTGTTTATATCTTCTTTGGAGGAGCTCCAGCCTTCACTTTCACCTTGAACAACATCTCCTGGCTTCTGGCACAAACACTTCAGCTGGCAGACCCTTCAGTCTCCTGATATGGACCCACGTGGGACACTACACTGAGCCTTGAGGCCTTCAATGGGATCCTTCAGATCCCCAGTGTGCAGACAGACCTTTTGCACTCTTGCACGCCCAACTCTGTGGGCAGCCATTGTAGGCCATCTGTAAATTCTTATACATTTTTATACCTTATATATCTGTTTCTCTCGTAACTACTGACTAATACAGAATCCATTGCCTGGTATTTTGTTATAGAAATAGAAAACAGACAGACATAGTCAACCAGCTTTATTGGGTTCCCACTGCATGAAAGGTACTTGCTGGGTTCTGAGTACAAAGATGGAAAACCATGAGGTCCTCAAAGTGTGTAACTCAACACACAGTGTGTGGTGGTAAGTGACGCAATAGGGCTGAATGAGGGTGCTGGGAGAGCACAGGGCACAGTTTGCTCCACAGGGCACTTTGAGGGAGCAGGGACAAACCCTTTGGTGTGGCCATCTCTTAGGGGATGAGACGTGGGCGAGCCAGGGCAAGGAGTTCCGGGCAAGTGACTGCATCCCAGGGACCAGAGCCAGCCGCTATGGTCTTCAGAGAAGGGCTCCATGCTCTGAAGGTAACAGAGTTACCTGCAGAAAACTAAGACTCATGCAGCAGCACTCTCTAGGTTTGGCTGGGGCACAGTGACCATCGGGCCAGGGCTACACAATGTCAGTCATTCCATCTTTTATCCTGTATCACTCATGTCTGTCACCACTCTATGATCGGAAGATGGTGATCTGTATAATACGCCCAAGCTGTGCTTGGTGCACAGTGGACCCCCGAGGAGCAGCTGCTGGACTCCACAGGTTTATTCTCCACCATTCCCCCTGCCTGTCCTTGCCGCTCTCCTTCCTCACCTCACCCAGGGAGCAGTTTTGCTACTTTGCAGCTGAGTCTCTCCCTCCTGAAGCATCCCTACCCTACGTCTCAGCCACCCTTCTCAGGCTGAGGAGCCAGAGGGCAGGAGGAGAGTGAGTGGAGCTGTGGCTTTGCCTCCTGCAAAGCTTTTGACAATGAAGAAAACTGAGCTTGGGTTTTTGATATTCACCTTGAAAAGATTGTAAATGCTTGAACCTAACATGCTCTTAATTTCCTTTCTTGAGGAAAGGGTTTTGAAAGAGATTCCTCCAATGGATTACAGGATTTTCAGTTCCTGAAAATGAAAAAAAATGAGAAAGAATATGAAAATGGCTTTGCTGTTGTTGAGCGCAGGCTGGCTTCTGTGGGAAGAGAGACACATATTCTCATGACATTTTGTTGTGGATATTCTTGTTTCTCGGCTGTCAACACTAAGCTCTGCTGACCATTCCCAGGGCACAACACCTTTCCTTTTAGATGAGATCTGGGCTACAGATCACCCTGAGCAATCCTAGGACTGTCCTTCGCATTGCTGGATCAGAGTGCCCAGGGAATCTTTTCTTCTGTGCGCTGTTCCTAACGGTCAAGCCTGCAGTCCTAGGGCCAGGCACACAACCAAGCTCAACCAATCAGGAATGATTTGGGGACTTGGAATCTGCACCAACTGAGACTACAGAGAGAGAAAACCTCAACTTTGAGTCCACCGCAGTTCCCACAGAGAGCAGGTATATGCTTATTACCAATCATGAGACTTCCATCAGCTGACCGCTAGCTGCCACTGCCTAGTCCCTTACCATCCCACTGAGTCCATGAACCTAGGTGTGGTGTGCACACCTGCTATCCCAGTACTCTAGGAGGCTGAGGCAGGAGGATCACAAGTTCACACCCAGTCTGAGCAACCTTAGTGGGACCCTGCCTCAAGCTGATAAATAAAAGAGGGACTGGAGATTTCATGAGTGCTCCTGATTCCCTTTGCCAGATTTCTTCTTCCTGATCATGTTAATAAGAGTTGAACTGCTATGGCATCACTGATGGGTGTACCTTGGTGAAGAAGAGAAACCAGGAAGAATGGCTAAGTACTCTCTTAGTTCAGACCTCTCTGAAAATAACAGTTTTTAACCCTCCTGATTACATCAGTGCAGGGATTTGATGGGAGGAGATGAGGCAGTGAGTCAGTTTTAGGGCGTGCATCAGTGGGAGTAGTGACTTTTCCTCTTCTAAAACAGATGGGAAGCATAAAGATAATCCCATGCATCAGCCCTAGGTTGTGCAGTCCTGTGAGACGGCCTGTCGTTTGTTCCAGGACTGTCTTCGTACTCATTTAACAGACCCCCTACTTAATGATTTATTCCTCAAGATTAAAACGTTGATGACTCTGTGAGAATCTTCCAGAACATATTCTGGTTGGCAAAATCTAAGTCAGGAGCCACAGAGCCACAGAGCCACAGAGCCATGGACTCTGAGACAGAGTGAGAGATCACAGCAGAGTCCCCAGGACCTAAGGTGCGTGTGCCCAGCAGAGCCAGAGGCTTTGCTCAGGATTACAACTCCTGAGTCCTGCATGCAGGGGACAGAGAGAAGCCGGCAAATGGGATTCTCTCCCCGTCAAGATGCAGTCGGCCCATCTGAGGTTCAGCTCCAGGAGAAGCTGGGCTAAGGACAAAGGACCAGACCAGTACTGAGGGCTGAGAGGACAGGACAGAGGAGGAGTGGAGGGGTGGGGAGAAAGCCCTGTCTTCCTCAGCACAGCCTTCACAGCCAACTGTAGGAATGGCCAGGAAAGGAAGGCAACAACTAAAGATTTCTGTCACTTTCTAAAGACAACTCAACATTAACTCTTCACTCAAGTAACAAGCTTGAAACTAGAGCCCTCTCTGGTGGCGCCAGGCTTCAAACAGTGAGCTCTGTGTCCCCAGACTTCTTCCAGAAGCTGAGGAAGTCACATTGGTTGCATGGGCCAGTGAAGAGGACTGGAGGATGAAAGGTCTTGTGTTGCTGTCACTGTGTGGCAGGGCTCATTCTGCTCACTGCATTCTTGGTGAACATGTCCAGAAGACCTGAAGGTGTGAAGCATTCTTGCTTTTTCTCCAGAAATCTGTTGGCCTGGTGGCGCCTTGTGAGTGCTGCTGATTAGTGCTACAGCAGATTCCCATATGCATACGCAGTAGCCTGAATCCCAGTGTGACTAGAGACAGGGCCCATGGAAAGGTGACTGAGGCCAAACACCAGGCAGAAGTGTACAGGCCTAACCCATAACACCCTTGAAACACCAGACAGGATCTCTCTGTCTTTGTCTTGTGTGTCACTGTGTGTCTGTGTCCTTGCCACATGAGGACACAGTGAACAAACAAGTCATTCTGTACCAGCAGAAAGATAGCCCATACCAGGAATTGAATTGACTGACACTGTGGTCTTGGACTTCACATCTATGAGAAACACATTTCTATAGTTAAGCCATTTGGCCCATGGGGTTTCATTACAGCAGTCCAAGAACAGTAATATAATTGATAATTACTATAAAAATTGACCTACTTCTTAAGAGTGAAAATTGATGCAAAATAGTTACTAGAAATCTTTGGGCAACACTGGCCACCAGAAAGAGAAGGGTAACAATGTCATTCATTGCTATTTTCCAGGTAAGGTATTTGTCTTACTTTGTTTGGGGACGCTACAATAGAATACTGCAGACTGGGTATGTTAGTCACTTTGCCATCATGGAGACAGAACCTCAACACCTGAAACTTAAAGGAGGACAGGTCTGTTTTGGCTCATGGACAGGTGCAATGTTGTAGTAGAGCAAAGCTGCTCAATCATGGCAGCCACGAAGCAGGGAGAACAGGAAGAGCTGAGGGTGAGAACACACCCTTCCAGGTCACACCTGTGACCACCTCCAACCAGGTCCCACTCCTAATAGCACATTCAGCCATGAGCTCACCCATGAATGAATACTCGGATGAGCACTGCAACCCATGATCCACTCAAAACATATGAGAACTCTGTAGACCCTGGACATTAATCCATAACACTGGGAAATTCAGAAACCACAAAAATGATTCCCCAGGGCTCTGGAGGCTGGGGTGTCTGGGAGGGCCAGATCTGTTTCCATGATGGAGCTGTGAATGCTGCATCATGTGATCTTTCTAGGGTAGAAGATAGCTTTAAGAGCTATGGAGAGAGAGTCCACTCCCAGAAGCCCTTTATTGAGGTCTTAAACCCGCCCAGGAGAGCTCTACACTCGTGGTCTGATCATATCCTAAAGGTCCCACCACCCCCCCATGGCATTGGCAAATCAAGTTTCAACATGAGTTTTGGACAAATATTCAAACCACAGTGTTACGGAACCACTTTGCTCTTAGAAGAAACTGGGTATTGACATTGCTCACAAGTATACTTCTGTGCAAGGTGTGGAGCTAATCATGCCATGTACACTGGAGACAGGAAGCTGCGGGTACCTGGGTAAGTGAAGAACCAGCAAGTGGGAGGGTCCACTGGGCACAAAGCCAGACCATATCTGCTCGCTCTGCCTTCTGCCTCAGTGGACCCTGCATGGCCTGAGCATCTCACCTTCTACTTTGGCTATGGAGAGCAACACCATTTGGCAAGCAGGGGCAGTTCTTCAGGAGATTCATCAGGATCCATCATTTATAGGATAGCAGCTTTGCAAGAGTAAAGAAAGAACAACAAAAAAATACATTTGGTAAAAGATCAACACCTAATACTGGGAGTGGCTGTTTCTGAAGAGTTAGGTGATGAGAGATTTTCAATTTGTTTTATGTTTTGGGGACACTTACCTTACACTCTCACCTTTTGTAATCCAGAAAACAACCCTTAACAGGGCACCTGTTCTCCTGCTGCAGTATCTGTGAAAGGGACCCAGTGGCTCTTGTCTGAAATCTAGGGAACCAGGCTGGGCTCCAGAAAGCCAAGAAGCTAAGGGTAAGGCTGATGATGAGCAATCCCAACACAGAGGGTGGGAGCAGGGAAGGGGTGCTGACTCTGGTTCAGTTCCAAACCTAGCTGGGAAAACATGGAAATGACTACCACCTAAAAAGACTGATGACAGGAAGTGAGGAGAAGAGGTAGCCTGCTCCAGATCTCCCTGCCTTTGACAGCCACTCCTCTGCAACCTTCAGACAACCCAGTGACTCAAACGGGTGACTGTTCCAAATTCTGCAGTGTGGCACAGAAGCAGGTTCGTGCTCTATGGATCAGAGGTGAAGAGCAAATCAGTTATTTGTTAGCCAGGGATTATGTGGCTAAGATGGGTGGCATTCCCCGTGGTTTTCTAGGCAATCACCAGCCCTTATTCCCCTCTCAAATCTTCTGAAGTGTCATTTTTGGCAAAGCTTCATGAAAGAAGTATTGTATATTGAGGAAAAGGAAAAAAGAAGGTTTCCACTGCCTGCCTTCCCCAGATTCATCATGAAAAGTCATGAGCAGGAGAGAGCTAAGATTTCCTTAAAGGGAAAACATGAGGAATGAAAGCTTCTTTACAGTACTAGAATATTCTGGAATGGTCTTACTAACTAGAAGTCAAAGAGCTATTGTGTTCTTTTTAGAATTGCAGAGATGGGCTGTGACCTGAGCAGGGCAGTATTTCTAGATGCTTTCCAGCTCCTGGGCAGGGTGCCCTGCCTCCATTACACTGGAGATGTGTTGGGTAGGAATTACGTGCTTTCATTCCACACATTTGTTTTCTGCCACCAGGTTCATGAATCTTAGAAGGCAGGGACCCTGTTGTGTTTGTCCATTTGTTCCTTCGACACCAATTATTAAGTATCCACTGATGTAGACAGTGCCACACACCAAGGATACATCTAAATGTATAATGGACATACATATATATATATTATATATATATATATATATATTATATATATATATATATATATATATTATAATTCTATGTTATATATATAACATGTATGCTATGATATGATATGTATACTATAATATGTACTATAATATATACTCTATAACACATGATAACATGCATACTATAGCATATCTACTATAAGTGCAATAACATAAATACCTTAACACATATGCATAGTATATAATGTATATTTACTATACTATAATATACCATAATATATACTGTAGCATGTAGACTATAGCACACAGACTATAATATATAAACTATAATATGCTCAATTATATGTACTATAACATATATACTACAATGTATGCCATCACATTCTAATTTATAGATAGATTAAACATAGATACAGACATAGATACATAGATACAGTATTGGGTGGGCTCAGTGGTGACCACCCCAAAAGGTGTCTCCTTATACTGGTCCCCAGAGCCTCTGAGTGTAACCTTATGTGGGAAAATGTCCATATAGATACAGTGAAGTCAGGCACATTGAGATGAGGAGCATTTCCTGGGTCACGTAGGAGGGGTCTGAACCTGTGACAAGCATCCTTGAAGGAGAGATACAGATGAGAAGACAGGATAGGCGAGGACACAGTGTGACCATGGACAGAGTCGGAGGATGCAGCAGAAGACAAAGGGCACTGGAGCCACCAGGGGTGGACAAGGTAAGGACAGAATGGTGCCCTAGAGCCCCAGAGGGGTGTGGCCACACCAACACTTTGACATTAGACTTCTGGGCTTCAGAATAAAGCATAAATGTGTGTTTTATTTGTTGTTGTTTTTTGTTATCTAATTTATGGTAATTTGCTGTGGCAGCCACAGGAAACTAATGTGTGTACACCCACACACATACCCACATACACACACACACACACACACACACACAGGCGCACAAGGCAGATGACCGGGCTCCTTCCAACACAGCAATTGAACATAAAACCTCATTGGGAAGGAGAGACATTAAACACATGGCTGTAATAGAGAGGCAGACGGAGAATAGTGAACCTGGGACTTAGAAAGTGCCTTACACGAGGTCAGCAGAGCCACCCCCCGCCCAGAGGAGGGGTCCCTGAGGCTGAGACCAGGACAGTAAGAGGATCTGCTGCTGACTGAACTCTGCACCAGGCCATGTGCTCAGGGCTTTGCATGAGTTATTTTATTCTCTAAAGTTGGTGCACTTTTCTCTCCAGTGTACAGTGAGAAAACAAAGGCATAGAGAATAACTATTCCAGGGCCACACTTCTGTGCCAGGGCTGTCTGTGTTCCTAGCACTCTGACACCTGTCCCTCTCTGTCACACCCTCACCTTCAGTGTGCGGGATGTTAAGGAGGGGGCCACAGTCTGAGTTCCTAGGCAGAGACCTGGCATGGGCTTGTCACTGGTGACACGTGCAGCGATGCTTCCTATGTGAGCAATTCCATGCAAGTTGTCAATGTCCTCTCTTCTCCTGCAAAGGAGAACCTAGCACCAAAGATCAATGTCTTTCACAAATGATGTTGCAGGCCAGGACCCTCCAAAACTGCTCCTAAGACAAGGACTCGGTGAAGGTGACCGCAAGAAACTAGGAGAGTGGAGGACGGGGCAGGGAGGGAGGAGAAGGGAAGAGAAAAGGAGGAAAGAAAAGGGGAGGGGAGGAAGGTTGGTATGACAGTTGTGCTCCGGCAAGCTGTGGTACAGGCTGCCCATCTGTGAGAACAGGGGCATTTACACACCGATCCCCAGGAGATCCGTGTGGAATCACTGCACACTCCATATCCTGTGATTCCAATATGGCCTGGAAAAATGACAATAATATTAACATCCATCAGTGTACATCCAACACTTTAGGAGGAGTAAGGCTTGGAGAAAGATGAAGCCAAACATCTTACAGATTTCAAGACTGCTGGGAAACAACCTTTGGGCCTTGTGTATCTTTTGGAAGCAATCACCTTCACCTTCACCTTTACAAAAGCAAGTGTCAAATCGGTCTCTTTGTCATTAAATCCTCCCAAAGGAAGCCTTGCAGGTGAGGGGTTTGGGGAGGAAGGAAATGGATCTCTGCTTTCTCACTGTGATATAGAGAAGGAAATAGGGCCCCCAGCAAGTTAATTATGTGGGGAAGGAAAGAAACCTCCTAGAGTTGGATTAGTAAAGACCCTACTGGGTCTCTTCAACAAACTACAAAGGGGCCATTTTCAATGACATCAGAAGAAAATCCAGACAGGGTGTTATAGCAGCACCTCTGTAATCTCCCCAAAGAATAAAACAGAATAGACTCTAAACTGGTGGCAGTTCATAACAGCAGGAAGCAGCTTCAGACTGGTTCACAAATTGGAGGTCACGGATCTGGAGGGCTACAGCTGTCAGAACATCAAAGCCTTGCCTGGGCACTGGTGAGGCTCAGACAAACTGTTCTGGTGGGGTTGGGGGTTCTGTGGGGTACCAGTAAAAGCAGTGGAGAAAAAAGGTGAGGGATGCTGTCTGGAAGAAAGTGGGGATGAAAAACTGGAGACATGTTGCTCTTCCCTGACCAGAGAAGATGCCCAGGTTTGCAAAGACCATGCATCCACGTGTTCTTTATAGCTTTACATGAATTCATAAAGAACTTGAGGTGTCATAATGAGAGAGGAGACCACCTCCTTGGGTGAGACTGGACAACTATGGAGCAGCTAAGCTACCTGGGGAAATTGATGTAGCTGAACTCCCTGAGAAAATTGATGGTTATGACCTCAGCTATGCACAGGTACAGCTGTAATATACTGTCTGTGGAGCAAACAGACTCACAAAGTTCTGCCCGAATTGACCGCTTTCTTTCCCACTGTTGATCCTCCCTACCCAATGCTGTTTCTCTTCTGTTTCTGCAACCATACCTGAGAACAGCTCATCAATGTCAGGTTGCCCCATAAAATAACAATGCTATAAAAGTAAAAGTAAGACACTATCTGGGGCTTTCAGGTGGACACTAGCTTCCAGAGGGATGCTGTCAATACACTACTCTGTCCTATTACTCTGTCTTGGTTCTGTCAGAGATCCTGTGCAGTCTTCTGCCTTAATTAGGCCAACAGATCAGGAGACAATTGCCATTGAAAAGGCATGTTGCTCACAGATGTCAATAGAAGAGGGCCACATCCAGGGCCCTCATGGCATCACGGAGTCAGCCAGGAGCCAGCGGAGGAGGAAACTGCAGCAAGAGCCTGTACTACTCTGCAGGAAGGAGCAGGCAGGCAGGTGAGCAGGCCTGAATGGCTGGTCTGAGGGTCTGGGCCATGGGGAGCCCTAGGTGTCTAGTCCCCTGTTCTGAGGGGACCAAGCAGATGGATCTTACTCTACAGTGTGAGAGCCCTGTAGGCAGGGGCTGGGGACACTGGCCCTGGGTATGAAAGCATCAGAGAAACTAGAAGACTTTGTTATTACAGTTAAACAGCTGAGTGGTAGTCGGCCCCCTCCCTCTTCTTAAAAGCCTTTCCTAAAAGATGAAATACTTGCATTGAAAGTCATGGCCTCTACTGGGCGCAAGAGCTGCCCTAGTACAGCAGTGAATCTGCTCACAGAGGGTGGTAGTGATGTTCCCTCTAATCCCCGCTTAAAGAACTGGAAATCTTTCTGTGCAGAGGCCTCATATGCATAAGTACAAAACCATATTTATTAACAAGAAGCTCCAGCGGACACTTCTGATTGTGTTTTTAAGTGTTGCCATTTCACAGTCCCCCAGCAGAACCAAAGCCGTCATTATCTGAGTGATGTTTTTATGCAAAGTCTGTTGGCACCACACTCTGAGAGTGAGTTCATCATGAGCTCGGGCACACTGGATGCTCAATAAGAAGCCAAGGTCCATCCATGCTGGAAAGATGGCTGCAGCATGGGACTGAATGAGGCTCCTGTTTTGGTCCCTTGATTCTACCTCTGAACTCTGCTTCCCCTTCTCTTCTGCAGCTGCTGAGGAGAGGAGAGCAGAGTTCCTCAGGCTGCATCTTATTGTGTGCAGCTCAATAAGCTCTGTTCACATGCTGAGTATCCAGAATCAGCTGTCCATGCAACCACACACCACACTGCAGCTGCAAAGAAGTGGGTGGTTTCGTGGCTTATAGGTTCCATGTCTGACTTAAACAAACAAACAAACAAGGCAGTAAAGCCAACATGCTTTCACACAGAAGGAATCAGACCCTTGACAGCCTCAAGAGTTGATCAGCATGGACTCTGAGTCACTGAGCCCAGGGAGATCCAAGTCTTGGACACAGAAGCCCTTGCATTTCAGGGCCAGCTTGGCTGGGGCTCTGGGTGTCTTAAGACACAGCTGTGTCCAAAGCATGGAGCCAACAGCTTGCTCATGTCCAAGTCCTACTCACACTGGAAAAGTCCTCTTGGGTCATCAAGGGCTAAGCAACCTCTCTAACTCCAACACAACTCTGCAGAGCCTCCAACTTTGGCCATGCCCAAGGCTGCTGTGTGAAGACTGAGCTCTCAGTGTGACCATCTCTTCTGCCAGACATTCTCGGGGGCAGTGGAGCTGATTTGGTGAGGCTTCTTACCAATGCCATGGGGC
The DNA here is from genome assembly GCF_034190915.1 of Cavia porcellus. Classification (NCBI taxonomy): domain Eukaryota; kingdom Metazoa; phylum Chordata; class Mammalia; order Rodentia; family Caviidae; genus Cavia; species Cavia porcellus. The sequence continues at coordinate 21,187,345 of NW_026947506.1, forward strand.
TTGTCACATACAGCAGCAGCAGCAGCAGCATTTCTATAACAGCAGAGTGGGCTGTGTACTGTTGTGGTAAAGAGAGAATACTCACTTCTGGTACCATCAATCATCCCACTTCCACTTATACAAAAGCAGACATTTCAGGGTGAGAAGGAGGATGGTCAGAAGGCAGCCTGTTCTGCTGAGGAGGTTTCAGCCTGCACAAAGCCACCCAAGGGCCCACTCACAGAGGTCCTTGATATCATTCTCTGTGTGTGTACCCACACATGTGTTACAGTGCCTTCACACTGAGCTATGTTTTTAGCCCTTTTTAAAATTTTTATTTCATGACAGGTTCCTGCTAAGTCAATAAGCTGCCAAGTCTGAATTTGAACTTGTGATCCTCTTGCCTCTGCCTTCTAGAGTGCTGGGATCATGAGGAGTGTATTGCCACATGGGCCACAGTGCCATTCTTTAAGGAAACAAAATAAGCTTACCACATTGTGTTGTCATTGAAGTTTTAATTTTGCCATATGAGGATTTAAAAAGATTCCATCCAGCAGAGCTAAAGACAGTAGATCAGTAAGCAGCAAAATACAGAACTTCCCTGAGAAAAACAAATGAGATGCCAGAATAAAAACATCCTGGAGAGGACCAGACAGAGGGAGATGGATCCTCTTGACCCACTAAGAAACTAAAGGGAAAAGAGCTGGTGTCAAACATGTGGTCATGGGGCTATCATTGAAGCAGCTCTGATTCATGGCCATGGCACTCTCACTGGAGCCGCCTACACTCACAATCACAGCACACTCTGCGCTGGAGCCAGGGTCATACTGAAGTTGGGGTCAGCGAGCCCAATGGAGAAAGGAGCCAATGTGAAGACCTGAACCAACCTGAGGTGAGTGCTTGGGATAAGACTCTCCCATGGGAAAGGGGCAACCAACTGGACGACATGTTGGAATCGGGCAGGATGGGTCTGAACTAGAAAGCGCACTGACTTCAGTTGGTTACTCCCTACCCAGAGCAGATTGGTGGGATTTGCTTGGCCTGGGTCATGCCCCTAGCAGGACCCAGTGAGTTGTCCCAAACCGATTCCATATGCATGGCACACACTAACGTGGTGAAAGCCCCCTTGACTGGCTTGGAAGGGAGGGGCTAGCATGTGCTGCCCCTGCTTGCACCTCAATGACTAACAGCAAACTGGAGAGGGCAGAATTCCTTAGTCAGCACTTCAGAAGAACCATAACCAACAAGGAAAGGGGTTGGGACCTCCACTATACCCCTGTATGGAAAAAACCAAAGACATGACAAGAGAAAGAAATAAGGGAAAAAACCCAACTCCCAACCCTGCGAATATTGGTCCAGGAGAGGTAAATGCAAGAGAGATGCAACCATGCAGCAAACATGCAATATCAGACACAGCATCAGTGGACATAAAGAGATATCTTCATGACCTTATAAATGAGCTCAAAACTGAAATATTAATTCAAGTAAGGCAAGATATAAGAAGATTAATAAAAGACTTGCTAAGCACCTCTCAAGAAGACACAGACAGAAGAATGGAAGAACACAAAAAAAGGGGAGAAACTTTTGATGAAGAATAAAGAAGACCTAGAATATATGAAACAGAGTCAAAGAGGAACCAGGAAATTAAAAACTCTATCAAAAGCTGGAAAAATTGCCTGACAGAAGTTAGAGATAGATTAACAAAACTTGAAGATAGGTTTGCAATGTCTGATCATGAAAGGAAAGATCTCTTAAAAATAACAAGGAAATAGGCAGTAACAATACAAAGGCTAGATGACAGCAAGAGGATCTATAACTTAAGAATAAAAAATGTGAGTGAAAAGCAGTTGTACATACAAAGGAAATACAAAGGCTAGTCACAGAAATAATTAAGGAAAACTTCCCAAGCATAGGAAAAGGAAATGCTACTCAGATGTATGAGGCATACAGAATTCCAGCCAGCTACAACCAAAACAGAGCTACACTCAGACATATAATAATCAATATCCCAGAAATTCATCACAAGAACAGAATATTAAAAGCCATCAGAAAAAAGAAACAGATCACCTACAAAGGAAAATGCATCAAAATCACAGCAGACTTCTTGACACAAACCATCAAATCAAGAAGAGCTTGGAGCAAAGTACTCCAAGCCCTGAAAGAAAATAACCTCCAACCCAGATTGATGTACCCTGAAAAACTATCTCTCAAAATTAATGGAGAAAAAATATGCTTACAAGACAAAGAGGAACTGGGGGAATTTGTGACCACCAACCCAACCCTACAAAAAATACTGAAGGACATTCGAGAGAGAGAGAGAAAAAAAAAATACTAGGATTTCAGAAACAGTAGCAGAGAGGCCTCAATGAATGGGGCAAACAGTGGAATGAAGGAGAAAAGTAGGCAGCCAGTGGCAGAAAAATAGCATGGCAGAGATGAGGCAGAGATGGTTGGCTATAATCTCTAACATAGATGGCCTTGATACACTAACAAAAGAAACACAGGCAGAGTAGATCAGGAGGTAGGATCCATCAAGATGCTCTGTATAGGAAATATAATCAACCTGAAAGAGGGTTTATGGACTGAAAATCAAATATGAGAAAACAATGCTCTATGTGACAGGGAACCAGAGAGAAATAGGGGCAACTTGACCAGCACTTGCAGATAGGTTGGAAAGACATGATAGTTTTGTGCAATAGAGAAGTACTCAGCTATAATGAGGGAAAACCTGAGGCTTTTGTAGGTAAAGGAACACAACTTGAGATCAAGTCCAGGAGTGAGAAAGTTTGGAACCACTTAGATAAACAGCAGGTTGTCCCCTCCCCCCATCAAAAAACTGAGGAAGTTGGTGCAACTCAAAATGTGCAGTGCACCCTGTGGGAGTGAAAGGGGAGAAACTGTCTCAAAAAGGAAGGCAGAGAAATTATTAATAGTGTATCAGGATTTAAAATTGACATTACTCTCACTGCTCTGTTTAGATGGATTATATTCTGTTCCAGTTTTTCTACTTGTACTAGATTTGAGGGCACAGATAGCTATCCCCAAAATAGCCGAATATAGTACAGTAATCAACCTTAATTTCCTATTAACTTAATCTGAAACCCTGTATAACTTACACTGCCTTATTATGACTGATCTGATCTGGTTCATTAGATTGCTGTTTTGCAATGACTGATTTTTTTTTGTCTTTTTTCCTTTTTTATCGGTACCAGGGATCAAACTCACAACTGCCTGCTTTACAAGGCAGACGCTTATGCCGCTGAGCTAAATCCCCAGCCCCTGCAATGACTGATTTTATTTGAATCTGTTATGATTGATAGTATCAAATCTGAGAATATTGGCAACTACACTGAAAGTGACAAGATTCACTAGGACACCCACTCTGGTTTGATTGTTACCTGCTTTTGAAGTCTTATAATGTTTCCAGTGTTTCATTTTTGTTAATATTATTATGTGCTGCTACATTCAATTATACTATGCTTGGTGATATAGACAATTCTATTGAAGATAACAAGAGCAATCATAATAACCATTGTAGATCACCTTGTATTGTGGTTTTATATGACTTTTTCGTTTCATGTTTTTCTAGGAATTTCTTTTGTTTTGTCTTGCTTTGTTTTACTTTATCCTCTATTACAGAAAGGATATATACGTGTAGAGACTCATGCATGTGTAGAACCTATAAACAGTTTATGAGAACAGATTATATCATGCATGATGAAATGAACAACTATTTTGAAGAAAAGGAGTACTAAGGTACCCAGTGCTGATTCTATAGCATCATGATGTGAAATCCAACAATACTATTATTCTTTGTTCAGAGTGATTTTAGTCTGTTTTGTTTTGTTTAATGTCAACATATGTGAAGATATGGACAACTATTTTAAAGAGAATGAGAGACACTATGACAGCCATTGGTGACTTCCCTATTGTCTGGTCTGAAAACCTAAAACACCTTTATCATCCTGTTTAGATCAGTTTTATACTATGTTGCTTTGTATGAATTCACTGTATGTGAAGATATGGACAACTCTTTGGAAGAAAAAAAGAGACAATATGATAGATAGTGAAGATCTCAGGTTGTCTTGCTTTGAAATTTATGTCTCTTACATTGCTTTCTTGTGTTCTGTTTTGGGTGTGTTTAATGTTACTCTCTTTAAAATAATAATAATAATAAAAAGATTCCATCCACTTTGCCCAGGATTTCCCCCTAAATGGGCAAGGTGCAGTTTTTCTACACCACTTCCATCTAGGCCTTTTTATTTTTGAAACTCTGAAGTTGCGACCCTACAAGTTGACCCCAAGGGGCATTTTTACTAGGTTGCTGGGGAAAGTTTTGGCTTAGCAGAAAACATACAAAATAAATCTGACAATGGCTAAAAGTGTAAGTGAGAAAGCTTGTTATAAGTGAAAGTCTGTCTCCAGACTCACATCATGTTAATCATATTGGATCCTGCAGGCGCTGATTCAGGGAAAAAAAGTTAGCCTTGGTAGAAATTATCAACGTGAAATAAAACTGTCAGCAGCTAAAATTACAAATGTCAAGAGACAGAAAAAACAAGTGATACAAGATTCAAGACTCCTTAACAAAAAACAAGTCAGCAAATTTGAACTCCGAAACATGGAACTTGTTAGAAACAGTATCCTTAAAAAGAAAGGTAGAGGTTACTACCCTAAAATTATTTCTAGACAACAATGACAAAACCCTGGTTGATGATGCAGTGTTAAGCTCCCTGAAGGCAGAGGTCAGTATTTTCTCCTGCATCGCTGTTCCCCTACCCTCTGGGACAGCACTCCCAGAGCATAGTGCAAAATGTGCTGCATAAAATCCTTTGAAAATAATCCACTAAAAGTTTCAGAACAAAATAAAATGGAAAAAATACTGAAAAAGCTTTAATGTGTGGTATAGAACTAGAAAGAGGTAAAATGACTTAATGAAAATCGATCCAGAAAATATTTTTCAACAGGAAAGCTTTTAAGAGCATGTGATTTGTCATTGCTTGAAAAATTTAGAAAAATTCCTAATATTGAGTCGAACTGGATTAAGATGTGAGACTGGGTTCTCCATCTGGTCAAATGGTGGAATAAAGTAGCTACATAAAAACAATTCATGTTCATTACTTCTGACGGCAATTCTTCATTATTCTTTCATGCTGAACTGAAGCTTAACATCAGTAGTTGGGTTCCTTTTGGTGCAAGGCAGGACATTTTGATTCCAGTGTTTACACCCACACTATTGTAATTCAAGAAGGTACTGACTCTACCATGGATCGCATCACAATCCATCAAGACTGAGTTTTGAGAGTGATGGGGTATTTTCCTAAATGAGCAATCTTCCTTCCAGTATTTAAGGAAAATTGCTTGCAATTTTATTATAGGTTACACAAGTGATCACGTTGTTATTGCATTCATGATGTATATTACTAAAAATATAAATTAAGTGCTATATCTTTAACAGCCTGAAAGTCATCTGTTTTTTTTGGGGGGGGGCACTAAAAACCACAAAAAAGACTAAACATAAACAACTGAGGTAAGCAATAGTCAATACAAAGATTGTTCATGATTAAACAATATAAGGTAAAGTTGGTCTTGATTAAAATTGATGGAAAAATACAAACCTTTTTTCAAGAGTTAGTTCTCAATAATGGGACCTAAGACTATTTATATCTAAAATAAATAGTCATAGAACATAATTTGTAGTCACCAATTTTCCATCCACGTAGAGCAAAAATCCTGGATTGACTGATCAAAAATTGATTATGAAATTTGTGATCAAAGAATTGACTCTAGAGCCGGGCCTAGTGGCTCATGCCTGTAATCCCAGCACTCGGGGAGGCTGATGTGGGAGGATCCTTTCGAGTTCGAGACCAGCGTGGGCTACAAAGTGAGCTCAAGGCCAGCCTGAACTGCATAGCGAGACCCCATCTCAAAAAAGACAAAAAAAAAAAAAAAAAAAGAATTGACTGTAATAAAGGAAGTAAATAAAATGGGAAAAATTGGGAAATTTTTAAATTGCCTTATATAATAAATTGCCTAAAAAAAACTTTTTCTTTTTGAAATTCTTCAGTACTGTTTCATGTGTCCAAGGCACAATTTCAAGTGTGGGGCCCCAGAGATTTGGCTGTGAATCAGATGAGGTCCCCCACCATGGACCCCAGTCTACATGGGAATTAATCCTGCCTGAAGTGTCAGGATTAGTCTACACGGAGTTCAGACAGCCTCTGGGTCAACACTGTGCCTTCTTGATGCTTAATTATTTCTTTTGCAGGAGATTTAGGACTACGTATCAAGAACCTTAAAAGGTTCACAGATTCTAATCCAGGGCTTACACTTTTAAGTTTCCTCCGCAGAGGCTCACACTAACTATCAAAGAGTTACAGCCGAAAGTGTTCACTAGAATTATTCATAACAGAGATTAGCGACACCCTCCATCCACAGTGCTAGGAAAACACCAAGCTCAGCCTTGTAACTCTCAGGCAGGGCTCTGTGTCACAGCTGCTCCTTGATGTTGTGTGGAAGAGAAGAGTGCTTCCCCAGGCTCCTTCAGTTTCACAGGCTGGCATTAGGTGTGACTTGTGATGTTGCCAGAGGGACCAATCCTACAGAATGTAGCCTCCTGCTGCATTTTCAGCCCCAGGATCCCACACACCAAGGCTTCACCAAGAACATTTATTTATTTGTTCTTTTGTTTTTATTTATTTTTGCCTCATTCATGTGATCCTGATGTTTGTAGAACAATTGTCTTTGACAAGAACTCTTGTCAAGAATGCAAGCAAGACCTCCATAGTCATTACCTTCCTCATCCTGGGGATTTGTGCAATCATTCCTCACCAACCACATCTATGTGGGAGCTGCCCAGGATGCGGAGGTGGAAGACAGAGTTCTGCTCTGCAGGAGCACACAGTGCAGTAGAGGCACGGTGAAGAAATCAAGTGACCCCACCAGAAGGCATCAGGGGCTTTCCTGCTTTCTAGAAGAGGATGCTGTTCCAGGAGAGCCCCTGAGCCAGCCTGGGAGGGCGGGACTAGCACCCCACTTTCAGAGTGAAATAAAGGGACAGGACACATTTGAGCTGAAGTCTGATTCAACTGAAAATTAGATTTTGGAAAACTCTGGTATCCCACTTAAGTAGAGCATTTCTCAGTACTTGGAGTTTTCTGATAAGATCAAGGGGATTATTAATAAATGGGATTTTTAATGAAATACTTTAAAAATATCAGCACTAGGAGGACTTCCATAATTCAGAGTAGTATTTGCTAGTGCATTATGCTACAAAATTATGTAGGGTTAAAAATACACTCACAACTCAAGACAGAGGATGAATTTAATGTAATTCTATGAAGTGCTCTGTAACAGTTTCATTGTACACTGCGACTCATCTTTAAGAAATGAACTTGGTGAGATACTTGGCTGTAGACTTAATCTTTTGCATGTACATGTCCAGTTTTTCCTGCACCATTTATTAAAATCTACCTTTCCTCCAATGTATGCCTTCAGCCTCTTTCTCAAAAATCAAATAGCTATCTGTGCCTACGTTTGTTTCCGTTTCTTCTATTGTGAGCCACATGCCTGTTTTTGTGCCAGTACCATGCTATTTTAATCACTGTAGCTTCATACTTTAAATCTGAGATTGTGATGCCATCTGTTTTGCTTTGGTTACCTGGGATTGCTTTTGCTATTCTGGATCTCCTCTGAATCAATATAAATTTTATGGTTGTTTTCTCTAGCTCTGCACAAAATGACATTGGTATTTGATTGTGACTGCATTAAATATGTGTATTTGGTTTGGAAGTACAGCCATTTTGGACTATCAACACTATATTCTAGTGCCCATGGACTACCAACACTGTACCCTAGTGCCAAGGACCACTAACCCTGTAGGTGCCCATGTAACACCAAGGCTGTACCCAGAGGCCCATGGACCACCAATATTGTACCAAAGTGCTCACTGACCATCAATACTTAGCCAAGTGCTTATGGTCTACAGCACTGTACCTGTTGTGTTCTGAGTTTGCAAGGTAAACAATGTAATACAAAATATATAACTTACAGGATTATTTTATAGTAGTCACACAAAGAGTTAAATACGGAAGAATGCAGGCAACCTGTCCACACACTAGAGACAACTGAAGACCTGGTTCCCACAGCCATGTCCTGCATGAGACCATTTGAAGACTTAGAGCCCGTGACAATGCCCCCATGAGTCCAGTTGGAGGCCTAGAACTCATGACAATGTCTTGTGCATGTCTGTTTCATTGATTTGCCCTGGGAAGACCCGAAGGTCAGTAGTGGAAGCTCGAATTTCTAGTCTGTGCCAGCAGACTGAGGGGTCTGCACTGCAGCTAGGAAGCAATGCTCAAGGTAAGGACCGGAGCTCCCCTGAAGAGAACTGCAGTCATCCTCGTTGACAGTAAGGACCTACGTCCTCTCACAACGAGAACAGCTGAGTTCATGTCAGGAAAACCAGCATGACCAGTTCCTCCAGGAGATTCAACAGCACATCATCTTCCCCTCCAGTTCTTTTTTTATGCTGTTGGCAACAAACTTCAGGTAGGTCTTCGATACCTAGAACCACGCTGATTCAGTTCAGCTGCATTGTAATCCCAAATATTGAGTACAGTTATTCAAGTATTATATATCTGTCCCTCAGTAGTTCTCTCCAATCTTCTTCATTGTATTTACATGAGCTATATTCAGAGTTATATTTATAGTTCCAATGAGATGTTATTGGAATCCTGGCCAGTTTATTCGTCTATCATTTCCAAAGCAACCAAGGGCAAGAGTAATGATACTGAGATATATTCAAAGTTAAGGGCAGCCAAGTGGTCCTAAATCCAATCCCCATGAGGATACATGGACAAAGGCCCTGATCCTAGGTCTCTCACAGAATTTATTATCTTATGAAGAAAGTGATGGCTTGAGGATGAGTGATAAGAGGATGGCAGGAAATATGTGAGTAACTTGAGCTGGCTACCCAGGTGGGGAGAAAAGCATCTCTGCAATATGCAGGGAGAAAATCATTTTTGCAAAATGCAGGGGGAATGACATGCAGAAGAATCAATCTGCATAATTCAATTAATGTAGCAACTTAATTTTTTTTGGAGACTGTTGCTTCAATTTCTGATCTGTAGACTTTTGTACTCCAGGGATTCATAGTCTCTTACCTCGAGGCTCATACCTAGTTGACATTCCTAGAGCTGACTGGCTCTACCATCCCGCTGTGCTCATATCTTTTACAGAGAGCACTATGTGAGGAAACAGGAGTCTGTCTGATGGCTTTAGAGATTACACACCAGTACCTGGCTAGCCTTATTTGCAATGCTTAGAGCCCAGTTGAAGACAGGAGGAAATATCATAGTCAATTCTGTACATATCAGTATATGGAGTAAGTCTCAATATAATTGAAGTCGCAGCAGTTGTTCTGCATTCAAGGGGAGTCACTCAGATTGTCTCCTACAAGCTGAATGTTACAAGTGGATCATTAGTTAATCCACCACATGCAGGAAATAAACGGAGAGAGTGAATAAATATTTTAGGTTCTGCAGTTGATGGCCTCACTCAAACCCTGCCCAGCTCTCCACTGTGTTAACTCGGGTGAGATTGTTTCTTTGTGTCTGTACTTCTAGACAATGGGAAAATGTTTTAATCACAGATTTAAATGAGTAACACACATTAAATGCTTAAAACTGAGAGTATTATTTTTTATAGATGCCTCACTGCAGTCCTGAAACTGTTACCTATGTTACACATTAATTCATTCAACAAGCATGCATTGCGTTTATAGAGGAGATATGTAATAATGTGCTTTAGCTCATGTAAATACAATGAAGCAGATTGGAGAGAACTACTGAGGGACAGGCCCAGCTATGTGCTTTACCAGTGATTGCCTCAAGAAAACAGAGCACCTGAAAGGGAGCGATACCTGCTGTTCCCTTCTGTGGATCCCAGTCTCATGGGTGGGTCTTTCCTCAAGAGCAACAGGCTGTGATTCTAATACTGGAAGCAGGATTGCAGCCTTTGCTGAACAGGTCTATGCAGAAGCAAGGATCAACTTGCTCAAACTAAAGAAAATTCAAGTTGCGTTGAGAGAAGATTCATGCTTGTATGTATACGTATACATAGCACATACACTTTGTGTGTACAACTGACATGTTCCTGTACTTGTGACCATTTTCTTACCCATTGTGGGGACTGCTCAGACTGCTTCAAAGATCTGGGGCACCTAAGGACACCTGAGGACCAGATCCAAGTTGTCTAGCACAGGCAAACAGTGAGATGCAGTTATGTAGCTACAACAGCACAGGTAAACACACATGCGATGGTTTCCACACTATGTAAGAATGTAAATGTGAATGAACAACTTGTGAAAGAATCATACAATAAAGACCAAGGTGGTTCTTGGGTTCTTTCATATTGTGCTGTTGTGTTCTGCTCTGCTCCATGCTACCCGCTGGTGCTGATGTCTTGCACATGTACATTCTTTAACCTTGGGACCTCACCTGCAGAAATCTCCCTTGGGCCCCTGGAGCAGACTGACACTTGTTCTGGATTTTGTCCTTCAGTGTGGTGACACTTCAGTGCTCCAGAGCAGATAGTGAGGTACTCTTGTCCCTAACACCCACTGCCCCCAAAGCTGATAGTTGAGTGTGGATGCCCTAATATTCAGAGGATGTAAGAACTATCTGGGGTGCAGGTTGTAGTGCAGATTCTTGTGTCCCATCCCTGGAGCTTCCTGTTCAGTAGTCTTGGGGTATACATAGCTTGGCAGTTTAATGCTCAATTAAGCATCCCAGGTGTTAGGTTCCATGCAATTCCAGCACACTTAGTCTGATGATAGGAGGATTTCCAAGGCAGGACAAGGAAATGGGGATATATCACAGAACCTACAAACCCCAAGTAGGTTTGCCAGGGAGCGATGCTCAAAGGAGCAGTGTGCCCCTGAAAAGTACCATAGCTATCCTCAGCAGCAATGAGGTCCTATGCCTCTCTGCTGATGGAACAGCTGAGTTCATATCAGGAAAGCCAGCATGACAAGCTCCTCCAGGAGAACCAACAGCACCACCTCTTCCTATCCAGTTGTCCTTTTTATGCTCTTGGCAACAATTCTCAAGGAGTCCTTCCACATCAAGCACCACCCCGATTCAGTTCAGCTGGGTACCACAAGCTGACTACCAGTTGTCATTCTACCACAGTACCCAGATGCTGTGGACCAGCAACGCTACACCCAAATGCCACGGACCTCTGATGTGGTACCCAAGGGCCACTGAGTATTATAGCTGCACCCATGTACCTAAGAGCTTAGTACTGAATTGTTACCCTCTAAATGATGAGTCACTAGTGAATTAACACAGAAGCCAAGTTTTCTTTCCCTCTAGATGGACTCTGGGGTATAGTTTCCCAGTCACATCTGCCTGAAGATCAGATTGTGTCTGACCTTCTGCTGAGATCATGCAACATTGTTTCTCTTCCTTCCCTCATGTGTTTCTCACATGTTTACTTTTTCTCCTGGGAGTTCTTCACTGATGAATCATTTGAACTTCAACCTGTGGCCAAAGGTCTCCTTCTGGCAGAAGTCAGGATTTGAAGCTGGGGCCATGTGACTCCAGGACATGTGCTTTTGCTCAGTACCTTTGACCACCCAGCTCAGCGTGTGGATGTGAACTCACTGACCAGCTGACCTGTCCAGAGAAAGGTTCTATATAACCATGCTTCTTATGTTGCTACATGCAAAGGGATCCCTTTATTTTGAGGATAATTATTCTTTACCACTGGGAAAAAATCTTGGGCAGAGAAGATAGAATTCAGCTAGGTCTTTATACTTATTTCGAACCAATCAATGTCATATAAGTACACCCAGAGGCACCACCAGCTTCCTGTCCTCAGTGACATTACGCAAGGATAAATGAAGACCAGCATGCTGATCTTTCCTGTTGCCCATGGTGGCAATAGATAAGTTAATGGAGAAAGAGCAGATAGGCAACCACATTCTATGGGATCCTTCCATAGGATCAGCAGTGGCAGGATTTCTAAACTGTAACCACCTCAGAGATAAGAAGGAGCAGTACACATGTGGGGCATGTGATAGTCACATCACAGCTCTGAGCTCTGCCTTCTGGGCACATTGAGTCAGAGCTTCTCCTCCCCAAACCCCTCATCAGCCCATTATTTTCTTCTCCTGAACACACAGCATTGGTATAACCACCCCCAGTTACCTTTACAGAATGTACCCTGGGTCCCAACTACTGGCTTCCCCTTGTGTTGTCTGGTCTGTAGTTCCCCAAGCTTAGAATTCCTAGGAGGCACACAAGAGCACATAGCCTCAAAGCAATCTTCCTACCAAGACAATTCTGTGAAAAGGGTTCTTCTCCTGTCACTGAACTGTTTATCTTTTTTTGATTAACAAAAGTTGAGGTACTCCAAAGACATTTTGGCTTGAAGGTCCAGAATGTATATATATGCTAAATTGCAAGTAAAAAACAAACAATTTAAATTAATCCAATTCTTGTAGTACCTGAGGCTACTCTCTGGGTGGGGAAGTGAATCTCAGAGCTAATTTTTGAAGGAGCAATTTTTTCCCAGGATGTGTCTTTGGGCACATTGCTGAGATGCCACAAGTTGATGAGAACACTGCACCCTTTGAGGTAACTTGGTGTCTACTCTCATCCCCTCATTTACTGTTTCTCTCCCAGGCACCATATTATCTTATTTGGCCCTGCACACACAGACTTTTGGACAAGGGCCATGCTTCAATTTAAGGGAGAATAAACCCATCTGAGGCTTAGGTAGTCCAGGTCGGGTGTCCGTGCCACTCCCATGAGTCTGATTGCTGTACGTTTCTTCTTTTCCAGCTACCAGGACTACTATATTTCAAGAGAGACCAAGTACACATGCTGAAATTCCACAAATCTTGTAGTTCTACTCTGGGAAACGTTTTATGGCAGAAATGGGCCAAAAAGTGGAGGGAGGATTCATCAGGATAATGAAGGTGGAATGAGAGACTGCACACTGAAAACTTATTTCCTTCCTAATCCTGTCTCCTTTCATCTAAAAGTACAGACATTTGCAATTTCCTGAGGAGTGAGGGGACCAGTGGCCAGGCTGGTTCTGGGAGAAGCTAGAGCTTCTACATAACCTTCCGCACAAATGTACCCTCAAATCTTTAGACTGGGATCTTAGTTGGCTTTATTCTGTCTTGTTCTGTTGTATTTTACCACTTTCAAAATAAAATTTAAAAAAAAAATCTTGGGGAATATATAGAATACTCAGCCATCTGCTGATTTCAGTGTGTGAAGTTTTTCAGAGGCGATATCCCAGTTCATTACGGCATCGGGATAGTTTATAATGATGGAATTTCATCCTTGCCTCAATCTTCTCTCCCTCCATCGCATTTACATTTGCTTGAAGGAACAAGCTCTTGATAAAAAGTACGTACGATCCAAATATCCATGAGAGACTTGTAAAGTCCTCTGAAGGTATGAAACATCTCTCTTCTGGGTATTTGGTATCAGTGTCTATTCAGGAGACTTTTAGACTGTGGATGGACTCTGCTTTGTTTGTCTAACACCTTATAGGGTCCCAGGATGTGATTGTTGCTTCTCCATCTAAGCTTCATGAAGCTGCTCAAGACAACTACAAGAAGAGAGATGCTGAAAATTTGGCCAAGAAATAGAAGTGGTCAGGAGGAAGTTGGGATCAGGCACAATCGCCCACCTCATTTCACAAAGTTCCTGATGACAGACTCTGTAAGGAAATCCACAGCTACTTAACCAGGCTTGGTCTTTGGGAGATTCAAGAATCCTGCCTCTGGCAGGAGGGAGCTCCTGGCTTCAAGACACGAAGCTCAATAATTCACACTGGAAATATCCAGGGGAGAGGCCCAGCTGGTGCTGGAGGTGCACAATCAGGTCCTCCCCACTGCACAACTGGAACAATCAAACCTGATTAAATGAGACAGAGAAGGGTGGCTGGAAATTAAAATTTAGTTCAGAATTTATACCCATAAAATACCAGGCACCAGACAAGGCAGAGTTCTACCACTCCTTAGAATATGTTAACACGTAGGAACTGGGCAACCTGGGCACAAGGAAAAGGCAGAAAGACTCAGTTTACCTCCCACAGCCCTTCATCTCTAAGAGAGGGTCTCACAGTCTTCTGCCCTCCTCTTGTTCCAGTTCCTCTCTTCCTGTGCCCTGCAGCCCTCCGTTCTGGAAGTAAATAAGTTTGGGTTAAAGTCCAACACTTTAATTTTCTTCTGCATTTGAATCTTTACTTAGGAGAGGAAGGGTTCTGTCCTTTAAAGGCATCACGGGGTGTGGGGAGGGGCACTGAGGACACAGAAAGGAAGCTTCATGAGCAGCATCTGACCAAGACCAGAACCATCTAAAAATGCCTCAGCCAGGAGCACAGAGTGGAAGATACCGCTTCTGGTCCATCCTCGTTAACCACTGTGTCCCCAAGACTGGTTTTCCTCCTGAAATGGTCAAATATGTCAAAAGCAAGTACATTCTCCATGGGTTTAGAGAATTTAACTGAATCTCATGGAAAGTTACCAGATTTTCTGAATGATTTATATGGCACAAGTGTGGTCCTAATTGGATAAACGTCTCACAGAAAACAGAAAGGAAATATTTAATGTGGGTCTCACCAAGTGGCTCCAGGAGCATGGCCATTGAGTGGGAGAGGAGTGCTAGGACCAAGTGTGGTGGCACATGCCTGTAACCCCAGGCTGAAAGTAGGATCACCATGAGCTCAAGGCCAACCCGAGCTACATAGTGGGTAGCTATAAAGCTAGCCTGAACCATACAGTGAGGCCCTGTCTCAAAAAACAAAACAAAATAAACAAACATGTTTTAACAAGTTAGTTTAGAAATGTAAAATTGTTTTATATTGAGAGTTATCACATTGCCATATTTTTGTTGATACCGTAAGTAAAGTCTTTTTGTTGTTGTTGTTAGTATGACATGTAATCACTCATAAATAAGAAAAAGGTGTATAAATGTGGTCTTCATCTAAGTGTTAGCACACTGGATAGAAATGTGAAGTCTCCCAAATTTATACCAAGCACTTTAAAACCAGGAGATAAAGGTTAGAAGCTGAAAGCCACAGGGAGAGACTGCATCTCTGGCACAGGCCCCACTTCCTCAAAAACCTACAGTATGTAATAAGAGTTGAAGTTCAGTGACACTCAAAAAAAGCATCTTTTCCATTGTCAGACCCATTTTAAAGTGAAGCTATGAACAGAAATTCTACTGGGCTCTGTTCACATCTCAGGGACCCTAGAAAACCCTGTAGAAAATATCCTTGTCAACCATTCACTGTGACCCCAGATCATTTCCTGATATTCTTGTTAATGACTGCAGCAAAATCTACTGCTAGAGAATCAGAAGAAAATTTGAAAATCTCACTTTTCAAAGGCATCTTCACCTGGGAAAGTAAGACACTGTGGGATCGAAGTGCATTTGTCTTTTCTTGGTTCACACTCAGAGGAATTCTCATGTGTGGTAAAACCCGTAACCATCCAAGGAAAGAATCTGGGTGACAAGGAGCTCATGACCACTCTGCTCAGTTTAGAAATGCAGTCATTAAAATAGCAGGTTTTAGATCATTTTTGAGAAACTGACTACAGCCAAGGAAAAGGACATATCACATATGCATTCCTCTTTGCAGTCCCAGAGTCCCAAGGTCTAGAACATCTTACGGGAGGATTTCCACTAAGATCTGCTGCAAGAACATCTATAATAAGCAAGAGCAGATGTCAGATGGCATGATGTCCAGTGTTTATAGGCTCTTTCTGCCTCTCCCAAAGAATTGGCCAAGACAACCAAAAAACAGTTAAATGTAGACTTTTATTTAAAGTAAAGGAAGAAGAAGAAAGAATGAAGAAGAGAAAAGAAAGGAAGAAAATAAGTAAAGAGAGGAACAAGAAGAAATATGATCTGTAAGCACAGGAGCACTGGAACACGGCAGAACAAAAAAACTACGGTGGTATGAAGTCAAGAGTTGGTGCCTTCTATATTCTCTCAGATCTATTATCTCAGAAGCTGCTCTGCCTCTCCTCCTAGCTGTAATTGACAGATCATACTCAGGATCAGTTTATGTAGATACATCCTCTTCCCATTCTTTTTTCGGGTCTAGATCTTCACAATTAAGAAGTTACTTCTGTTTTCCAGTCAGTCTGCCATGGTCCTAATCACCTCCCTCAAAAATAAATAAGATTTGAACTTGGGCAGTGATCATTTTTTTTTTCTAGTGACCAGTTAATCTTGTTCATTAGAATAATGTATGCTTTAGCTTTTAAGTGGTTTATAAAAAGGAACCACAGGAAATGTGCTTCAGAGTTTTCAGAACTAGAAATAATATCAAACTGGCTCAAAAAAAAAAAAAAACTCCAAAGCAACAAGACACACCAAATTCAAGTTTTTAAGGACATTCACTTCAGAGAAGGAAACTAGTGAATGTTGATTATTTGGGGAAGAAATAGAGTGTGTGTGTGTGTGTGTGTGTGTGTGTGTGTGTGTAGAGAAAGACTAGATGTTCAATTCTTAATATCAAAGTTTCTGAAGCCAAGAATATATTGCTGACACGGGCATGTATGATAAGATGCACAGGGATCCTAGAAGACCAGTCAGCTGACTTCTTTTAGGAGAAAAATAATTTTAAAGTTATAAAGTGGGACTGCACATTTCACTTTGTGATTCTGGTTATTTGGACCTCAAAATGAATAGCTGCATGAAGATCTTATAGTTTCTTATTGAAACAAGTGTTAAGTACAGGAAATGCCTTGATTTAACAAGGGTATCAAAAGAAAGTGAATTTGCACGTGATAGGCATACATGGGTTGTAGTCAGTAAATAATCTGATCTTCATCAAGATGTTATCAATTATGCCAAATAAAACAAAATATTTCATCTTATTACTATTTACAGGGCAACTTATTCTCTTGTTAAGAACTGATGGAAATAGTTTTTCTTTTGAGCCATTTTCCAAGTTTGTAGTTAGAACTTGTAACTTTTCCATTAATAGTGGATGAGCTATATGCTGTCTTTCAACTTTTTGTTTGCATTTTGTTTTATTTTTGCAGAACTGGGCATGAAACCCAAGGCCTCACAAAGGCTAGACAAATGCTCTACCACTAAGCTATATCCCCAGCAATGTTGTCTGAATAATGAGAAATTTTGTAGGTTTGACTGCCTAATGGCACAATTTAAAAGTTTGCATTATATTCACTTTTGATTTGACCTTAAAATTATCAAACAAAAGAAAAATAACTTTCGTAAATGCATGAGTCCAACTGAAATGTCCTCTGATTGAATTCATATAATAGTTGGAGTTTGTGCTCTATCCAGAAGCCGTCTGTGGTCTGGAAACCCCAAGAATAATTTCCTCTCCAATTCGTATTTGAATAAACCAATGGATAATAAAATGCCCCGTGCTTCTAATAAGCCTGGTTCAGGGTTGGGTCCAGGGTGTTTTCTTCTTTTTTTTTTTTCTTGGTCTTTTTCGTTTTTATCGGCACCAGGGATCGAACTCACCATCCATTTACAATTCCAGGTGTTAGGAGGATCATTTGAGCATTCAGTTACTTGGAGATTTTCCTGCCTTAGCCAGATCACACCACAGAAGCTGTCAATTTTATGTTAGGTTTTAAAAAGTACATATTAAGTATTTTCTCTTTTTGTGGTCAAAATGTATACTCTATGTTTTCTAATAGCAAAGGGAAAATAGATCATTCTGAGCAGAAATATTTTGGTTTTTTTCTGCTCCTCTATTTAAGAGAGATGAAAATATTTTTGCTATTTTCTTAGAATGACCTCAGTATTAACTGTTATGTTCCAGCTAAGACTTTGGCGACTTCATAAAGCACATGGTGAATTTCTGCTGCCCCTTACTGTTAATTTAAACTTTTATTATCCTAAAAATGATGAGCTCTGCAGGGCTGGGGTCCATTTATTCCTGCCACTTAACTTACCCTACCTCTGTCATCAGCCATACTTGGAAATAAGACCTCTAAAACTGGAAAGTTAAACCAAAAGGTCAGTGATCTTAGGAAACTTACAATGAGTAAAAAAATAACTCTCAATCAAGAACATTTTAAACATATAGTTTGGGTCTGCTTGCTGTATTGTCTGGAATGTATTTTAAAATATTTGTGTAGACTTTTAAATGATAAATCCTTGTGTTAATCCCCTTCCATACCCCTGGGGGCTGCTTACTCACTGGAACCACACAGCAAAGGTGACTGGAGGACACATGAGAGACTAATCAAGGCGTGACCACCTGCCAAGCTCCAGCCCAGTGCTCTAACAGATGGTTCCTGACACTGCTAAGATCCACACTTAGCGCTGGATTTGTCTATGGTCTCTGTGACCAAATTAGCTAAGACCAACTGTTAAATCCTGTGGTCTCTGCCCCATGCCAAACCTTTAAGCCATGTCGAGGGTTCTGGCGCATGGCACGATGTTTTCTTACACCCACACAAGCAGAGTCCATGACAGTTTCCTGCCTGAGTGTTAATACTATTTGTTTGTTAGATAAAATTGGATCAGACACTTTTTGTTTGCTCTAGAGACTATAATATACTCTCTGGTATTGAGAGCATGAAAAACCTGTCACTCTCACCTTTTTATAAGAGAAAGTAGAGAAATCCACCAAAAGAATTGTTAATGACCAAGTGGACTTAAATCCTTCTGCAGCTGCGGTGTTGACCCAAGGGGTTCAGACACTTGACCGTATCCTTTGCAAGATAAGTGGCCCTATGGCCCCTGAAATTTGTGCTCATTATGGCAGATTTGTTTTACTGATCCTGCTGAGCTACAGTTAATTTAATCTGAAAGACACAAGGGTGTTAGTCCTTCTCCCACTCAAAAACCTGTGTGGTCCCTTATTTCCCAAGAACAAAGTCCAACTCCTTTGTCTTGAATAGAAACTTGCTATATCTTGAGTTTCCTACTCTCCATCACAAACCAAATCAGACCATTTCTGAAAAATGGTCAGCTCTTATATTTTCTAGCTTCCCTAACAGTGTTCCCCAAATTCCATCCATTGAGAGAGCATCCCAACTGTTCCCTTTGGACAGTGTTCCCTGTACCTCAGGCCCTTGGACAGACATAAAAAGACAGCAGAAGCCCGCTACTTAGTCACTGTGTTCGCAAGCAATTCCGGTACAACTTGGTGGATGACTGGCTTCTGGGGATAGATTAAACATGGTCACTAATCCCTTTTGTTTGCCCACTGAGTTAACCTGACCTGTGCCTATAGTTCACTTTGACCTACAGAGTACAGCAGAAGTGACACTGTGTCCTTTCTCTCTGGAGACCACAGCCCCTGAACTTCCTGGAATCCAGCGCGGTGTAGCGAGGCCCATTGTGGATCCTGGAGAGTGGAAGGTCAGCAGAGGAGGACAGAGGTGACTCGGACACCAACCATGGCGGTGCTGTGAGAGCCATAGTTTTTATTTTCTGTACAATATGATGTTGTGACAAAGCAGAGCCTTCCAGATCTGGGGAGAAGCCACCCCTCTGAAGGCCTGCTCATCCCAGCAGCTGTGGCCCACTTGCTTGGTGCATCCTGTCACATGCGGGTCACCTGGACTAGCATGGTGCCTCAACTTCTCATCCCTCTGCCAAGCCTCTGGGTCTCTGTTCTCCATCAACCCAGGGCTTCCAGACAGCCAGAGATGTCCTTGCTCCTGTAGCACCCTAGGGCTACTCATCCTGCTAAGTCCTGAGCTGTTCACCCCACCTCACTTGGCCTTACCTGTGAGAACCACAGTGGAGCCTCTGGCTCTGGACCCAAACACTGGTCCTCCCTAGGCAAACTGTATTATGTAGTATTTCTCCTTCTCTGGAGAGATGTGAAAATAAAGTCTGTTTCCCAGGTCATTAGCCTGAGTCCTCAGTCAATTACTTCCATAAATTAAAATTCTGTGGATACAAACCGTATGCCAAGTTGGCAGGACTCTCCAGCCTCAGTCTGGGGTTTCCCATTTCAGCCTCCAGGAATGAGCTCAGGAGAGACTGACGGGTCTTCCTGGGGGAGCCCAGCATTGACTGTGAAATCCAGAGAAGATGGGTGTTTGTGGTGTAAGGACACTGCTGTGTGTCCACAGAAGACTACTCCCGGTCTAGAGCACACCCTTCCATTCACAAGTTGATTCTGTGGGGCCACAACACACCTTAGCATCTTCTGGCTAAGATCATTTTCATCTCTGGACATGTGTATGGGTGCTTTCCAGTGGAGGGACACCCTCCCTTCTCCACAACACCCAGCTTGGTCTCCACGCTCACCTTCACCTCTGTCTTCCTCTAGTCCCCATGACCTTCTGCTTCCTTGACTTCTGCTTTGAACCAGTTGTACCATCTGCCCCTTTACTCCTTCCCTGAGTTAAATAAATCTTCACCGTGTGCTCCTTTTGCACCTGTATATGAGTCACACTGGAATTTATCCTGCAGATTATCCCTTACCATAAGTTATTTGAAATCATCAAGTTGGAAGGCATAAAAATATAGTGAAAGCAGTAACAGCTGAATTATTCTCACAACTCTTGTATTTCTTTGCTGTCCATGTTACTAATTTTATTTTTTTCTGAATCCATTTTATTGCAAGAGGAAAAAGAAAAAAAAAGAAGAAAAAAAAACTAAAACTAAATTTCAAAACATATCAATCAGGGACAACAATGGTATATACATTGTGCATTGTCATCCTCAAATCATTCACCAAGAGCACAAGACATCTGCATTCAATTGTCTAAACAATACAAGTATAAATATTTCTCTTCAGTGAACACAAAGAAATCAGTAGTATAACTATCTTAACTATTTTTATGTACATATACATACACATATACATATGTTGTTTCAGCTTTTCACACTGAGACAATACAGTGTTTATGCGTGTGAATTGTAGTCCCAAATTTTGTGTACAATTATCCAAGTATTGTAAATCCTTTTCCAGTCTTCTTCACAATCCAAAAAATTATATTTACAATCCTATTGAGGCATTATTGGAATCCCAGCAAGTTAATCCCAATCTACTACCTCCAATGCAACCCACAGTGAGAGTAAAGACACCAAGACATGTTCCAAGTTAAGGGAAGCCAAGGGGACCTAAGTCCAATCCCCATGAGGATATGCGGACAAAGCCCCTGATTCTAGGCCTCCCCCAGAATTTATTATTGTGTGAAGAAGGGAGTGGCCCAAAGATGAGTGACAGTGAGGATGGTGGGAACTACTTGAGTAACTTGAGCTGGCAGAGATAAGGATATGCAGAAGGATCAGTTTGCATAATTCAATTAAGGTAGCAACTAAATTGTTTTTGGAGGCTGTTGCTTCGGTTTCTGACATGTAAACTTTTGTGCCCTGAGGAATCATAGCCTCTTTACCTTGAGGCTCATACCCAGTTGACATTCCTAGAGCTAACTGGCTCTACCATCCCGCTGTGCTCATATCTTTTACAGAGAGCACTATGTGAGGAAACAGGAGACTGTCTGATGGCTTTAGAGTTTACACACCAGTACCTGGCTAGCCTTATTTGCAATGCTTAGAGCCCAGTTGAAGACAGGAGGAAATATCATAGTCAACTCTGTACATATCAGTAAATGGAGTAAGTCTCAATATAATTGAAGTCGCAGCAGTTGTTCTGAATTCAAGGGGAGTCACTCAGGTTGTCTCCCACACATGTGTGTCTTACTTATTTCACTAATGAATATGGTGTCAAGTTGTATTCATTAATGTACAAAAGTCATCCATTTATCCTTCTTTATGACTGAGTAGTACTCCATTCTATAAATATACCACATCTTTTTAAAATACATTTCTCAGTTGATGGGCATTTATGTTGTTTCCAAGATCTGGCTATTACAAAGTGTGCTGCTATAAACATGGCTGCACATACATCATTGTGGTACGATGTTTTTAGTTCTTTTGGGAAGATACCCAGAAGAGGAATAGCAGGTTGAGTAGGACCTCTAGCTATAGTTTTTTGAGGAATCTCTGCACTGATTTCCACAGTGATTGCACTAGTCTGCATTCCATCAACAGTGGAGAAGGGTTCCTTTCTTTCCACAGCCCCTCCAGCAGTTGTTATTGCTTGATTTCTGATAATAGCCATTCTTTCTGGGGTGAGGTGGAATCTCAGTGTTGTTTTGATTGGCATCTCTCAAATGACCAGTAATGTTGAACATTTTTTGACATATTTATTTTCTGTTTCTATTTCTTCATCTGAGAAGTGTGTATTCATCTCAGATGCCCATTTTTGGGTTGGATCTTTAAATCTGGGAGGACTGATTTTTTTGAGTTCTCTACATGTTCTCGATAGTAATCCTTTGTCTGAGGAACAGCTGGCAAACATCTTCCCCACATTATGGGTTGTTTCTTCATTGTGTTGGTGGTTTATCTTGATGTGTAAAAGCTTTTCAGTAGGAAGAGATCCCAGTTGTTGATTTTTGTGATAGTTCTTGTGCAGTTGAGGTTTTGTTTAAACTCTTTGCCTACACCAATGTTTTCAAGAATTTTACCTATTCTATCTTCCAGCAGATTTAATGTTTTTGTTTTAATTTTAAGATCTTTGACCCATTCAGATTTTAGCTTGCTACATGGTGAAAGATATAGGTCTAGTTTTAATCTTTGGCATGTGTAGAGCCAGTTTTTTCAGCACCATTTATTAAAGAGGCTATCCTTCTTCCAATGAATGGGTTTGGCACCTTTGTCAAAGATAAGGTGGCTTAGTGTGTCTGGAGTTGTTTCTGTATCTTCTAATCTACTCCATTGATCTTCACGTATGGGTTTTTTTTTCCCCAGTACCATACTGTTTTTATAATAGTAGCTTTATAGTATAATTTCAAGTCAGGGATTGTGATGCCCTCCGTCTTGTCTTTGTTGCCCAGAACTGACTTTACTATTCAAGGTCTCTTCTGGTTCCAGATGAATTTTAGGGTTGTTTTCTCTAATTCTGTGAGATCTGCTATTGGAATTTTGATTGGGATTTCATTGAATCTGTGTAACAGTTTTGGAAGCATGGCCATTTTTACCATACTGGTTTTTCCTACTCAAGAGCATATCTATCCATTTTCTAATATCCTCTTTAATCTCCTTTTCAGAGTACTATAGTTTTCAATGTAGAGGTCTTTTACATCCTTTGTTAGATTGATTTCTAGGTTTTTTTTTTTTTTTAGATGCTACTGTAAAAGATATTGTTTCCCTTATTTCTCTCTCAGTGAGTTTGTTATTCATGTTCAGGAAGGCTATTGATTTTTGACTATGGACTTTGTAACCAGCTACATTACTGAATTTGCTTATTTAACCTAGTAGTCTTTTGGTTGAGTTTTTGGGGTCTTCTAAGTAGAGTATCTTGTCATCTGCAAATAATGATAGCTTAACTTCTTCCTTTCCTATCTTTATTTCTTTTATTTATTTCTCTTGTCTAATTGCTCTAGCTAAAGTTTCCAGGACTATGTTGAGTAAAAGTGATGACAGTGGACAACCTTGTCTTGTTCCTGATTTTAGAGTGAAAGTTTTCAGTTTTTGTTCAGTTAGCATGATATTGGCTGTTGGTTTGTCATTGATGGCTTTTATCAAATTGAGATAAAGACCATCTATTCCAATTTTATGTAGAGTTCTTAATCATGAATGAGTACTGGACTTTGTAAAAAGCTTTTTCTGCATCTATTGAGATGATCAAATGATTTTTGTCCTTGGCTCTGTTAATATGGTGTATTACATTTATGGATTTACATATGCTGAACCATTCCTGATACCATTAATTTTTTTATTTTTATTTATTTTTGTCTTTTTGAGACAGGGTCTTGCTATGTGGTTCAGACTGGCCTTGAGCTCACTTTGTAGCCCAGGCTGGTCTCAAACTTGCCACAATCCACCTGCCTCAGCCTCCCAAGTGCTGGGATTACAGGAGTGTGCCACCATGCCCAGCTAATTTTAAAATGTCATTTCTTTGTGGTGTAGATGATAAAGTGTGTGTGTGTGTGACAGGTGAAGAACCTATGGCTTTTGCATTGAGCAACAGGCTAGGCTTAAATGTGAGATCTTCTTGGGGCTGGGGATTTAGCTCAGCGGCATAAGGGCCTACCTTGCAAGCAGGCAGTCATGAGTTCGATACCCGGTACTGATAAAAAGGAAACAAACAAACAAAAAAAGTGAGATCTTCTTGCCTCAGCTTCCCAGAGTGCTGGGGTTACAGGCGTGCACCACCATGCTTGGTTAATGATAAGTATTTATAAAGGGAAATGTTGGAAAAATAGTCCCAGGACATTCTGATCAAAGGGAAGTAGTGAGGTGATGAGGTTCAGGCATGGGATTTCCCTACAGAACTTGCTTAGGGTCAATCCAGACCCTGCCAGGTACCAGCTGAGTAAACACAGTCATACTTGTTACTACTGTAACTTAAGCTTCCCTCATTTTCATGAACCAAAGCACTGTTAGTGTGAATGATGGTAACTACTATCAATTCAGTAGAGCAGGACAGTAGAGAGGGACTCCTGACTGTCCACCTGACATCCACTCCTTCATTCTAGATGCCAACAAAACCTCCAGCTCCACAGCAAAAACCCGAGCAGTGTGCCTCATCCAGGTCCTTCCTTGTCATTGTAACTGCTTAGAAGCAGGCAGTGGCTGTCCATTCATGTATCCCATGTTGCTTGTTTTCTCATGCTGGGTGTGAATAAGAAATGAAATGCTCATTGCTCCCAGCAGTGGTCTTGCCCTGAAGTGGCAGAACTCGGAGGTGCAGCTCTGATGGGAATCCGTAGGGCAGGACCAAAGCTGAGAGCCGGGAGCCTGGCCTGGAGTCCGAGTGCACTGCCTGTAATCTAAGCCGTGGCCTGGGCTCTGTGATCTGGAGAGGAACCGGCCTTTGAATCAGCACCAAGGGGAGTCTGGGGCTGTGGCCATAAGAGTGGGAAGAGCTGTTCCATTTCCCGTAGATCGTGTAAGGAAAGTGCCCTTGATAATCTGACCGGCTTTGAATCATTGCTCCCCCAAAACCAGAACTAAAGTATGCTTGGGACATTGGCCTCTGGATTCACTGTTTGTAGCCATAATTCTGTCAAAAATATTTTTTTCTCCCTGCCAAACTGTTGAAATCACAATTTTCAAGTTTGGCAAAGGAGTATTTTCCCATGAGAGATAACACTTTTTGACTGCAATTTTTCCCTGTTATATTACAAGATAATATTCCCAGAAGCCTGGCTTCTGGTAACAAAGAACCCTGTAAATATCAGTAAGGCCAGCACAGGGCAGGGTGTGCTCACAGAGTCGGGCAATGTGTGGCCAGCTAAGGCCTGGTGTGTGAACTTGGGGCTGCCAAGCACGCTTCTGGATACAACGCTACCAATATAACAAGCACAGGGATGCACACACACACACACACACACACACACACACACTTAGAAACACACTTAGCTTTTTTTTTTTTCCAGAAAGCAAAACTAACAAACCACACAGTCAGGAGGCAGCAACACCCTCACAGATCATGTGTGAGTCTGGCTTCTCACCTCTCAAGAGCAGCAGCCTGGTTTAAGGTACAGGGCAACACAAGGGAACTCATCCCCAGTGAGGCCTGTATTTCTGCTTGAGTTCTGAATGGGAGACCAATGGGCAAACATTAAAATCTGCCAAGTCTTATTTCCTAATGAGACTTGTGGACCTATCCTTACCTGGCATGGCATCCAAGCAGGCTTGGGTACTGTCCATTGTACCCAGGGAAACCTCTATCCCTGTCGAATGCCAGCTTGGATCCTAGATTTGCACCCTGCCTGTCCACAACCACTCACACCCTAAAATGAAGTCTGAGTCTCACCCAGAGTTACATGTAAAATCCTGTCTGTTGGTGCGATTCATTAAAAGACAATTTGCCCATAAGAGCTACTTAATGTGTCTGCAATATATTTTCTCCATAGACAAAATCAATAGAGACGATCGATAAAAGAAATTATCCCAAATTTCCTGACAGCTCTGTGGTGGCTGCAGCTGGGAAGCCACGGCCAAAGGGCAGCCACCATGTGGGGCCCGTGCACGTGGGTTTGTCACCCAGCCAGGGGAAGGCAGTCTAGACAGCCTACCACAGTGCCGGGCTGTGCCCCAGGGGAGCTGCCCCTGGTTCCTTGGCTGGTTATGCACCAGTGGTGCCAGGATCTCAGCCCTGGTCTGGGCAGGGAACGGCTGGGTGAGGCCTTGAGTCTGGGCTCTGCTGATTTTTGCTCATGTTCTTTGGAACCAGGAAACTCTGCAGGACCACAGGAGCTGCAGGTCTCTGTGACTCCCCTCTACAGGTGGATGTCACAGTGCCAGTCAGAACAGAGGAGGAAATGGGGAACAGGAGTCAAGGGAGGCTGAAGCAGGCCCCTTCCCCACATAGCCACACCACATATTTATCTTTGTGCGCTCCCTGACAAAGCCTCACAGCACCTCAGAGAAAGATAGCCCCTAGCATGGCCCTCATTGGAACAGGAAGGGGCTGTCCTGGAGCTGGACACAGAGACAGCTTCCCGGGCACTGTAGGCAGCACGGGAGAGATGGTGGCTGTGAACGCAGACCCCTGCACCCCCTTTTCTCTTTTCCTTTCTTTCCTTTCCTTTTATTTATTTCTTTGGCCATACTAGAGACTGAACCTAGGACCTTCACTCTGAGCTGCATCTCCAGCTTTTTTCATTCTTCAGTTTGAAACAGGGTCTTCCTAAGTCATGAGGTTGCCAGGTTGGGGTTGAGCTTGTCGTCCTCCTGCCTCAGCTTCCCAGAGTGCTAGGATTACAGGTAGGCACCACCCTGCCTGGCTCTTGTCCCCTTTGTATGCTCAGTCTACCCCCAGTGGGATGATTCTCTCTGGAAGACAGGTTTTGAGAGGATCAGATGTCCTTGCTGTCCCTGCATGTTCCACTCACAGCAGCTGTTGCTGACTGGTGTTGTGACACCAATAACAGACGGGAGCGATGGAGACCCGCACAGGGGAGGTAAGAGAGGTGACGCCGGGCCTTCTCCTCCTCTATCGGACCCCACAGTGCAAGCTTAATCACTTCCTGGGAATTCTCTAAGTTCACCTGGGCTCCTGGTCAATGGTGCAGATCCTTTCCTTGGTTCACACGGGCTCTACCAGGAATTGAGCCTGGGATCTGGGGATCGCCCTGGGAAGGTTGCCGCCCAGGCTCCCTGAGCAACACGTGGGAGTCCCTGTCCAGGGCCTTACGTATTGATTTGTGTCCTGGGATCCTTGTGGAGAGTCACTGTCCTGTGCTGTCTCCCTATCAGTCACTCTCATTTCTTCCCAAAGTGCAGTCTTTCCCCAGCACTCTGGGGTCCCAACAGTGTTTGCACCCCTCTGGCTCTGAGCCCACAGGAGCACAAGGCCCTGGCTGCTTGGGATCTGAGGCTGAGACATGAAGACACCCAGGAAGGGCTCCGGCCACTGCAGGCAGCACTGCTGGACATCCTGGGTGGCTGCGGGTGAAACTGCACCCCTTACCCAACCGCTCAGCCATGCAATGCATGGCATTCACCCCAAGAAACAGTGAGTGAGCCAGATAGGAGCCTTGCTGCGGGGGTGGGGGCACGGTGGGGAGCACAGCCCGTGTCCATCTGTATTTCCAAGGGAACCACTGCTCACTGTGCTTCCGCTCTGCACTCTGCCAGGGAGGCCCACGATCCAAACACAATATTATAAGAAGCCGTGAAACCAAAGTTTTGAATTTTTCTCAAGAATTCCATTTTTAATAATCAAAAAATCACCCAGCTTATTTGTCTCATAAAAATAAATGAATGTTTTCATTCATGAACCCATAAAGCAGATGAAAGTTGGAAGCCACCTAGTGCTTTCTGTGTGGCTCATGCATGTTGGCCAGACTTGGAGAAGAAACCACTTTATGTTCTGCCCATGAGGGAAACTGAGGAAACACCAAGCCCATGTCCTGGAGTGGCTGAGGAAAAGCTCCCTCTAGGCACCTCATTCAGAAGCGCATCTCTCTGGGGAGTGGGGGTGGAGAAAAGCCTGGAGCCTCTGGGTGGCATTTCCAGCTGTTGTCTCTGTCCCCAGGACCTCTGGTCCTTCAGGGTCCTCACCTTACACCCCTGCTTCTGCAGCTCCTTCTCCCCAAAATACTCTCTGGTCCTTTCTCTCCCATCCGGCACCCACTCACCATCACTCACTGTTTCCAGTGCCTGGGATTCACCCCAGTGGCCTCTGTCCCTGCCTCCATGGTTCTGTGACCCTGAAGACCCTGGTGTGTGGCCATGTGACCGGCCACTCCCTACCTCCCCAAAACACACACAGAGCATCCTGAAGGCAGAATCCTGATCTATCTCAGTTTCCTTGCCAGGGTCGCCTTGCCTGGCACAGAGTAAAATGCTCATTCAAGTACCTCTCGAAGGGGTCAGTGGATGAACCAACACAGACCAGGGCACTAGGAGAAAAAGATGCCATCTTGACCTTGGGGAAGCTGGGGGAGGAAGCCCATTCACCTTCCTGTCAGCTTTCCCAGGGCTGGGTCTCCCCTGGGTCTAAGGAATGTAAACACTGGTCTACAATTCAGATTCCTTTCCAGACAAGTAACTTCTCCTTCCATAAAACCCAGAGGAGGGAAACAGACAGTGTGT
Organism: Cavia porcellus; assembly: GCF_034190915.1. Classification (NCBI taxonomy): domain Eukaryota; kingdom Metazoa; phylum Chordata; class Mammalia; order Rodentia; family Caviidae; genus Cavia; species Cavia porcellus. The sequence goes on from NW_026947506.1 coordinate 21,215,919, forward strand.
GGGGGGCTGGGGGTGGGGACTTGTGCTGGGCTGCAGGGAACACTGTTTGTGTTTGTGGCTATCCCGGCTATTTGAGCAATGACCACTCCGGGGGTGGGGATCCATCACTCAAGGCCTGTTCCATTTCAGGATGGGGGGAATGTTTGAAGGCTTTCTTCCCCAGAGAGGAAGACTAACACTCAGCCTGCCTTGGATAAGAAAACCCCAGGCTCCCGCAGTGGGGCTGCTCTGGCTTCTTCAGTACAAAGGCGGGAATTGAGCGGGTGTCCGCCTCCCCAGGGGGCTGGAGCCAGGCTGCAGACTTGTTTACCCAGCCTCAGGCCAGCAGCCCCTACCCCCTGGTGGGCGCCTGCTCCCCATCTTTAGAAAGAGCAGTAGCTCCCCATCCCTAAGCAGCTCCCCCATACAAGCTTCAGACAGTGAATCTTTATGGGGAGAGCAGGAAATTGGAGGTGGTATTGGTAAGAGGTTTATGAAAGGAAACTGGGAGAGAGTTTTGTATTGTAAGTAGAGTGGGCTTTGCTCATCTCAGTGGGACACAAATGGGAGAAAGGAAGTAAAGATGGGCGAGAAGAGAGTGACATGGGAGCACAGAAGGCATCACAGCAATCTGTCTGGTGATGCGGCTGTAGATGTGTGATCTTACTTCACCCACTGAGAGACTTGCGCCACCAGGTACTGTCCACGCATCAGGAAACTGGCTCAGAGGGATGTAGACTGCCCAAGGCCACATGGCCGGGAAGATGGGAGAGGGGACACTGGGCTGGGGAACACAGTCCTGGGAGATGGGGTCACATAGCCAGGGGATACGGAAGAGCACAACCAGGGGGGTGGGGGACATGGCCAGGGGATATGGGGGCGGGGCACATGGTCAGGGGATATGGGGGTGGGGAACATGGCCAGGGGATATGGGGGTGGGGAACATGGCCAGAGGATATGGGGGCGGGGGCATATGGTCAGGAGATATGGGGGCCATAAGGCCCGGGAGATGGGGCCATGAAATGAATACAGCCTGTTCCAGCCCACGAGCAAAGATCAGGAGGAGGAAATAGTTAAAGAAAACAAAAGTGAGTTTTGTTAGGAGAGTTTAAAATCAGGTCAGCTTAAGTTTCCTGAGTGCCTTTTCTGCCAAGTATCACCCCATTTAATCTTTATAAGATTTCCATAGGAAACTTCCACAGGAAAGGAAGACAGAGGGGTCACCCCGGCTGCCCACAGCCAGAGGGCTTAGCGTGGGTGGAGTCAGAGCTGAGACTGGGGTGACTAGGATGCCAGTCACTACCAGGGAGGAGGCTGCTGCTGCTGAGGCAGAGCTCTCAGCTCCTCTGAGGGTGAATGCAGACTCTATGAGCTCATCTGTGGGGGGCCATGGCACGGTGGAGGAGATAGATCTCCATGTTATCATTGGCTTAAATCAGTGCTGGCGGAGATGACTGCAGTGTTTCAGAGGCTGGGTCATGAAAGCCAGTGTAGAAGGCATCTTATTTGCTGGGAGCCTCATCTTTGCAGGCTTGAGTGACCATGGGGAAATCCAGCTACCACAGGCTGCCATGCTATGAGGAAGCCTAGGTTGCTTGCAGAGGCCCTCCCTTCTGGCCAACAGCCCCAAGCAAGGCCCCAGCCAAAAGCCATCATCAACCACTAAACAGGACTTTCCAGATGACGCCTATTCCCAGCCATCAGGTCATACCCTTTCCATCTCTGTACCTACCCAATGGAGACTCCAGACATTCTGGAACAGAGAAGAAATGTGTCATCCATTCCTATGAAAATTCCCAACACAAGCCTGGCACATATCTATAATCCCGGCACTGCAGGAGGCTCAGGTAGGAAGATTGCAAGTTGGAGCCCAGTCTGGACTACAAAGTGAGACTTTGCCTCAAAATTAAAAATTAAAAAAGAGCTGCAACATAGCTCAGTGTGAAAGACCTTGATTTAATCCTCAGTACCAACTTTCCCAGCAGAATCCACGAGCACAATAGATTGGTGGCTCTGTGCCACACATCTTGAGGTAGAGTGTTGTACAGTGATAGCTACTAGAAAATCAGTTCATTTTATTTTTTCTGGAATGGTTCTGTATACCTTCCTTGTCCCCCAAGCCAAGTTCTTATTTTTTGGTAAACTGGTATATATGTGTGGTGGCTGTCCCCTATGGACTGCATCTGTGATCTCAGTGTCATTCTTTGATGGGGACTCTTCAGCCCCACAAGATGAGCCAGCTCCTGCCTTTCCTAACTTTTCTAACTTTTCTAGGTCTGGGGACCCCTCCTCCATCTCTCACTTTGGCCCTCAGCTCCCTACCCCAAGCTCTCACCCCCATTTGGATGGCAAATTCCTTTCTACCTCTTTTGCTCCAGGGCAGAATTTCCTATCCCCTCTGAAGCCCTTAGAAGCTCTCTACCATCCCCAAGAAGCCAGGGGCTCTGGAGTATGAACTCATTTAGTGATCTCTTGCTGTGGTTCTACCCTGCTGGGTGATTCTATGGTGTTTAAAGTTCTTCAAAGAATTAAGTGCTCTCCTGTCTCTTAAATCAGTGCCTCTCAGCAGCAGTTCACTGTGGTTTTCAGTGAGGTAGCAACTCTGTGTCACTACACAGAGTTTAAAGCCTGCAGCCTAGAAGAAGCTTTGCTTTATCTGAATTGACCCTGAAATTTACAGCTAACAGCATGAAGAGCTGGAAGTGTTGGATGCACACTGATGGATGTTAATAGTTACTTGTAGGTGCCCATATGAAACCCTTTGAGTCTGGTTTCCATGTCTGCAAAATGCAGATCAGAATTCCTACCCAGGGCTGTGAAGACAGATGGAGTGAGAGAATGTTGCAGCGCGGTCAGTCTTACTGGTAATGAAGGAAACAGGAGCAGCACTCAGAGAAGTCGAGGGAACCAAGCTTTATCAAACTGGCTGGCCCAGAGCAATTAAGTACTCCTAATTCTGAGCCCTGAGTTCTGGGGGAGCAGGAGCTTTATACCTTTGTTTCAGTGCGTGGGAGTCAGGAGCAAGCTGAGTGGAACTTTACAGAAACAGAGGTTTAGGAGTGTTGCTATCTTTTGAGGTTATTGAGGGTCTTGGGCACAACTAGTACAAAGGTTATTGCAACTTTGTGGTTAAAGGATGGAACAGACAGAAGTTGTCAGAACATGGTGGTTACAAAGTAGAACAAAGAACAAAAGTTACCTGACCAGCAGGGTTTAGAGAGAGGAAGGTGTCCAGGTGGTCTGGGTCTAAGACCTGGGTGTTATTTTTGCTATATTTGTTACTATTTGTGGTCATCCCACACCAACTCCTAGTGTTTCTACCTTCCTGCTAACCCCATACCCAGCTGTTTCTTACCACCTGCTCTGCAATCACCTGGCCCTCTCCTCTCTGGCCCCTACCTTCTTCCTGGAAGCCCTGTCCCTTTACACAGCAGCCAGAACAGTCCTGTCAGATCTTTACCCGTCTCTTCTGGACGCCCAGCCTTTCAGCTGCTTCCCTTCATGCTCACAGTGAAGTTCTCACAGCAGCCTCATGCTTTGCTGGATCAGACCTCAGGGCACCCACGCCTTCCTCTTCTCTTCCTCTCTCCCATCTCTCCTCTTCCTGCTCCCCCTCAAACAGCACACCCTGATCTCAGAGCTCTGTGCAGGCATTGGCTTTCTCTAAGGTTGTAATGCCCTCTTAGTTTTCCCCCGAGCATCCCATTTCAGATCATCTCTGCCGCCTCCTCTCTGCTTCATTTTTGCAGTTGATCCCTTTCTTTTTGTATTTGTGCTTATCATCTACCTCTCCCTACCAGAACCAGGAGAGCAGGGGTGACCACTCTTTTCCCTCGCTGTGTCACCTGTGTCTGTGGCAGTGCCTTGTTCATCACAGAGCCTGAAGCAGAAGTCTGGGTTGACCACAGGCCCCAGAAACACTTGGCTATTGGCTTCCATTTCCTCTTTATGAGACGACCACTATGCAATTCCAGCCTCTACCAGAGTTTTGTTTAAGAGCAGAATCCTGGGCTGCCCTATTCTGGCTTGTGAGTGCAGAATGATCAATGGCTTGGGCCAAAATTTAATGGAAATAGATCTAGGAATCCTAAGAAGACAGAGATGGTCTGCTTGCTGTTTAAAGACCCCCTGGAAGCAAGCATGGGCCAGGAGGTCCATGGGCTCTGACAGAGGGCAGTTAATGCCTGATGTGTTTAACTTTATGATGCACGTTCAGTAGGACCTGAGCTGTGAATGCTGGATTTGGTCTACATCCGCCTTTGTGACCCATGGTAAGAGACTCTTGTGTTGCTCGGCAAAAGCAGGGGTTGCTACCCCATCAGCCACAAGATCACCAGGGGAGACTCCGGCTGTACAGTAACCTGCAGTATTCAGCCAGTGCCCTGAGATATTCAGAACCTCATTGGAAAATCAGCCTTGTGTTACATAAGTTTGCCCAGGCTGGAGTAGAGCTCAGGGAAGGAACAGGGCCTAGGGCTTCAGGTACTACCAGGTGACTTAGCTCATGATGGTGACACATGCTGGGCTCCACCAGGATTGGTGGGGCAAGTCAGCGCCTTTCCCCTGGATTCCTTCTCTCCACTGTTCAGAGAAAGATCACACTGTTCAAAGATTATATCCCATATTAGCCAGATTTTAAACATTTGGCTGTGTTTTGCATTATTTTCTGGAGCTAGGTGTTAAAAAAGCACAAAGCTTTGGGTCCCTTTGTTACCTTGTCCTGAAATATAAGAGAAGTCTTTTGTGGCTTTCATAACATCTTAAATTTTGAAGTGACCTATTTCTGATTTCTAAAGATGGTTTGGCTGACAGAGTCTGTGTCTTGGCTCTTCCGGGAACATTTTTAAAATCCTAATTACAAATGTCACAGTTGGACTGAGGCAATGTATAACAGAAATGCGTTATGAAACCCTAAAGTTATCTCCAGAGTTTTACGAAATTCCCAAGATGAGATAGTTTGGCCACATAAGTTTGAAAAGGATTAGAGAAACAGTCAGAAACAAGAGTCTAACATTTCAGTCGTGATTTATCATTAAGCAAAGAGTTTGAACCTACAGAGTCTTTGTAACAAGACGTCTTAGGTAACTAGAATAAACAGCATATGCTATTTTAAAACCTCTATGCACATGCAAATCTTAAAGTGAGTTTTCTGAAGGTCAGAGGTGACACCCCTTGTACATAAAGACATGTGACCGTTCATATCTGTGAAGGTCAGCCTTTGTCACTTCCGTTTCGTCTTTTGTAAAGGCTGTTACCACTGTTTCAGGGTCACTGGGCTTGTAGTGCTTGTGCTGAGGTGTCCATTAAACTGGGCATTTGCTTAACAGGAAATGAAATGTCACAGGCTCCAGACCCTGGTTCTTACATAAGAATTCTATACTCTGACAAATGCAGAGACCTGTTTCATCACTGGCTGAGTTACAGGTCCATAAGTCTAGAAATACAAATCAGGACAGGTCTGCTGGATTCCAAAGCTCTAAAGGCAAGTGTCTAACGCACTGTGCCGGTTTTCAGTGTCAGGGAGAGGGAAGGACAGTCGGCTTTTGGCAGTGGAATGAGAGGAAGGACCTAGAATCGTGCAGAGCACCGCGGTCCAGAGGTGCACAGGTCTCTGCTTGCTGAGGATGCGGTTTTGAGTTTTTCTTTTCTTTTGTGCCCCCTGGAGCCTTGCAAAAGGGATGACAGGAGAGCCGGGTGGCCAGCAGGAAGGGACCTTCTGCTGCACTTGGTCTGACTCTGAAGGAGCTGACAGAAGTGACGAAAGCTCAGAATCCTACAGAAAAACCGTTGCAAGAACGTCAGAAACGCAGAGAAGTGAGGCTGAAACCGGAGGAGGAAGGAAACTGGCAGCGCAGGAAAGGGGTCTGGCCAGGCGGGGCGAGCAGGAGCGGTAGGAGCCGCAGGGGCAGCGCGGGCTCGGTGCTGCCACCTGCAGGGCCTGCGAGGCGGCGCAGCGCCGCGGCCTCTTCAGCACCGGAGTCTGGCTGGGTCTTCCAGGCTCTGGGAGACAGCAGGTCTAGGACTGGGTCGTCAAGCAGAACCCTTTCTAAAGGGAAGGGGAGGTGAAAGAAGAGAAAAGGATGCAGCTGTCCGTGAGAGCCGCAGAAAGCTTGCTCGGTGAGCAGTCAGAGGGCTGCGCCATGAGACTGTGTTTCAGGCACACACAGCCCTTATGGGGTTGCCATCTCCACCCCAAAACCTGTGAAGGAATCCAGGCCCGGTCCCCTGGATCCTGAAGCCTGTCACCACGACAGGTTGTTCCTATGTCTTTCCAGAGTGGGAAGGTGCCCGTAGCTGAGCTGACCGAGCTAGATGGATAGTCGTGGAAAGCCCTGTCTGCGAGGTACCCGGGGGACCCTGAGCCCCTGCATTTTAGTTACTTTTCTCATTGCTGAGACAAAATACATGATATCCCAACTAAAGGAAGGAAAGTGTTGTTTAGCTCACAGTTTGTAGATGTTTCGGTTCATAATTGGCTCACTACAAGGTAGGGTGGTTTGGCAAAGGAGAACAGTCATGGTGGACGGAAAGTACCAAGCACCAAATGGGCGAGACAAGCCTCTTTCTGCCCCTTTTATCTCACCCTGATCGCTGAGATTAGGGTGGTGCCAATCCTGCCAGTGCACTGATACATTGGTCACTCACCCTTAATGCCAACACCCTTAATCCAGTATTTCACACTCTAGGCTCAGCTACCTAAAAAAAAAAAAAAAAAAAAAAAAAAAAAAAAAAAAAAAAAAAAAAAAGAGTATTAATAATAACCTAAGACCAGATGAGGCTTTGGGGGGACATCTAGACACTAACCATAACAATTTTCAAAGACACAAGAGGCCTAAAGGACATGCTGTTTGTGGCAGTAATGAGCAAAGTGACCTGTAGGTGGCCTGCCATTAACTAGTTGCTTTGTCCAGGGTCTGTTCAGTTGGGCCTGTTGATGCTGCAGTTGCGAATGTCCATTCCTTATGTCCACCCAGTATGTCCACCTCTTATGTCCATCAGGAACAGCACTGGGGACAAGGAGTACAGCAGAACTACAGCCTCCCTCAGAACTGATTTTTTTCCCATATCAATTAAAATGTGCAGTGAAAGTGTTGGGTTCTCTCAAACTCTTCCTATTTCCACAAATAAAATTGTGCATCAAGCTTCAGTGTTAGTGGCTGCTCCAGAGTCTTGGAGAATTTGATGCCTCAATGAAAGTAGTGGGAATTAGGAAACTGGGACCCCAGTGAGAGATAGGGGGGCATCTGCCATGGGGGCAAAGCACCTGTGTGTGCACAGAGACCAAGTGGCCGCAGTGACTAGTGTGGTCAGCTCTGCTTGACCAAGACCCATATGGGCCATGAAAGGTGGACAGCTCCAGAGTGGGGAGAAGGCTCTAATGCCAAGGTCCTGAGCCAGAAGGTGTGGAAGGCTGATTTTCCCTGTTCTCTCTTTTCCTTTGCAGTCCCTGCTCTCGTACTCTAAAAGGTCCACACTTAGATTTAAGCCTTTAGAGTGAGGTATAATTTGGACCCCGGTGCTGGCTAATTATCATTGTCAGTGACATCCATATAAGCCAACCCTTGCTCTGGGCCAACCATGCGGCAGACTTCAAGCAGAGAAGAAAAGGTACCAACTCCTCACTTTGAATTTTAAAATTCTCAGGAAGAGCTGAGATCCTTTGTCCATTCCTAGAGTAATGTGTGCGGTCAGAGGGATGAAAGCCAGACACTGTGGTTTGTCTGAGCTGAGGTCACATGCCCACTGCTGGACCAATGTGAGTGATTAAAGGGATGAGAACCTGTGACTGGCATGGTGCGGACCATGGGAGCTTCCTGCTTGCCAGAAGTAAGTGTGTATGTGTGTGTGTGTGTGTGTGTGTGTGTGTGTGTGTGTGTGTGTGTGGTTACTGACTGACAGAGTTCAGTAAAACTACATCTTGAGTAACATTTACCAAAAATAGTATTGCCTGTCCGTTATAGGAAAAAAAAACCCCACAGTTTTGGGCAAATTATCTAACGTATTTGACTTTTGGATAATTTGTGTAATCAAAGGAGGGTCCTTTCATATCCAAAATTGTCTAGTTCTATTGCCTTATACATTGTGGCACTTTGTAGAGTTACTTCACACCTGATCCTGACAAGGAGGCAGAGATGATACTATTGCACCCTCTTATAAAATGAGGAAACTGAGGCTCACAGAGTTAAGTGATTCCCTCAAGTCATTAGAATGCCATGTGGCAGAAATAGGAAGAGATATTTTGGCCTCAAAAGATTCCCTCTGAGTGCTTCCTCCATTAGGGAAATCATTTTCAGTTTTGTTTGTTCTGTAATGGGTACTAATCATTTGGTGAGGAGCTACTATAAATCAAGCCAGGGTTGGAGAGTGGCTTTGATGAATTAAATCTTGGATATTTAAATGTACTATTTTGCTGCTGGTAAAAGAGTCCAGAGTTATTCATTAATGGGATTGTTTTCTTTGTAGTGGGGATACCGGGAAGCGTGGCTTGGGGAAGGGAAGGACTTCCAGTTGGGGGAGGCTGCTTTGGCATGAGATTGAGATAAACCCTAGGGGACTGCTCACAGAGCTGGAAATGGTTGGCGAAGGCACTGCTGTTTGTTTTAAGATTTTTCTAAGTAAATATTTCTCCCACACAATCAATGAAGTCTAGAAAGCTAGTAAGATGCATTTTGTTTCTAATAAGCCTTAAATTAATTGTACATATTCTGCATCAAAAACATCTATTAATATAACTGAAGATTAGATTAAGGTCTATTTTTGAACAAGTATATCTTGAGCATTGAAAGTATTGAAGACAATTAAGGCTTAAAAAATAGTAGCCAGGCATGATGGCACACACTTGTAATCCCAGCTTTATGGGAGGCTGAGGCAGGAAGGTTGAAGTTTAAACCCAGCCTGGGCAATTCAATGATTTAGTGAGACATTTGTGTCAAAAAATACAATAAAAAGATCCAGGGCTATAGCTTAGTGAGAAGGTTCTAAGTTCAATCTCCAGGACTTCAAAAATTTAAAAAAATATTATTCAAAAGTTTTAGTACACTGCCTTTGGTCTGCCAATTAATAATCTCATCCTTGAGAAAATAAATATGAATATCAAAAGCATGCTCACTGAAACATCTGATACAGCAGCAAAAAGATAGAGATGACATAGGTGTGAGATTAAGAGGATTGTCAACGAATCATTAGTGGCAAGAACATTCCCAAGAGTGGAGCAGTAAGAATGTGGACTCTGGAGTCACCCGACCTGGCTTCTGAATCTCACTCAGCTACTTCCTCATGTGTGATCTTGGCTATTTGGCTTCATTTTCTTCAGACATAAAATTGGGCCAGTGCTGGTGTCTCCCTGGTAAGCTCCTTGAGGGAATCAAATGAGGTGAGGCTTGTGAACCGCTTCTCACAAAGCCAGGCACTGTCAGAAATTTATAAAACTGCGTGTTTTCTTTGATAATTTGTAGTTTCTACTTTTTAATCACCGATGTATATCACATGAATAACATAAAAAGCCATTTTATTTAAAAGATTAAAAAATTTTACACTATGATAAAATACAAGTGTATGAGCAATTTAGGGTCTTACATGTCATAATCCGAATCGAGGTTTCAAGCGTAGAGTTCAGTCCACTTGTCTGTTGGGGGCGGCCGCTGGTATTATCTGAGTTTGTCTTGGGCAGCAACTTCCAGGTGGCACATGGCACAAGACCGTCTCCCCAAAGGCCCTTCCTTGTGAGCGAGGGTCACTGGTGCCTGTTCAGCGGGGAGTCTCGTCCATCATTTCCAAGATCAGAGCTACTCACTTTAATCAGCGCACCCCTGCCAGCCCATCAATACAGGAAATATTTCAGATGTTCCCATGGAAGTTTCAGACATCTTTGTTTTAGTTGCAGGACTGTTCTAATCATACAACAGGAGGATCTGTGCCCTCCAGCCTGCTTGGTTTGGCTCATGGGTGTTTCATTGAACAAGTGCTATGTCCAGCAGCAAAGCTTTCTGGTCTTGTAGTCTTGGAGGAGGGGACCCAGCAGGGGCTGGGAGGTGTCAAGCCATTGAGGTAAAGGGATGGGATTAGTTATGAGAATATTAATTCAAAAGAGAAAAAAAAGAGTGTTTTTTAAAAAAAAATTTCATGCTAATATCTTGGTCCTGTCACCTCTACCAAAATGCCCATCTTTAGAAGTGATAAACTTCTCAGTTTATGAAAAGAAACTGAAGGATACAAAAGATGATGGAAACTGATCCAGGGAAAATATCAGGTCAGCAATGTATTTGCTCAACTTTAATAATGATCACACATTAGTGAGGCTGTGTCACTAAAGCATTGCTTTTGTCATTTGTCCTGCCAGGGCTTCCCGGTAGCCTCTGTGGTGCCCGCTGTCTCTGAAAGAGGAGACACTGGCAGGCTAGGAGCAAATCCCTGGGAGAGCACTTCCCTCAATGTCTCAGCTTAGTGACTAAGAATAAACGCACTGCTCATCTGTGAGCTAAGCTGCAGTCTGCTTTTTATAGTGTTGTGATTTGGGTGGCTGGTTCCAGCACAGTTCAGTAAATACTCCAGTCACCGTTGTCCTAATGCTGTGACATAATTTGCATCACATCTAAAATATCCAGGGTCTCTATAATTCTGATGATGCATGACCAAAGAAGGCAGAGTGCCTGTCACAGAGAGCACTATGGCCAGGAGTGGAGGGACTGTTTCAGTGGTCACTGCTACCAACGCTCCGTGTGGCTCCGTGTGGCTCTCAGTCAGTGGTTTCCCTCTCGGTACTTAGGCTTTTCACTCTTAAAGGGAAAGGCACGGCACTACGTTGCTGTGCTCTGAGATTTTCAGTGGTTTTGGAAAACTAATTGAAAGTAGCATTATCCCAGGGCGAATCACAGAGCCTTTGCAAAAGAGGTTCTGAAACACTCAGTAGGTGTGACCCACTCCTCAATCCAAGTCTCTCAAGCAGGTGCTCCAGGGTCACGGCTAACCATGGCCAGGAGTTTAGGTTGCTGAAGATGCCTGCAGAAATAGCTCCCCTTCTGAAGAGATGTAATTCGGATATTCCCAAGAAAAATGAGACACTTCTTCCATGGCAAACTGCTTGTTGGCGCTCTGGGGCTGGTCTGTGTCATGCTGTCTACAACCCTCAGCCTCTCCAAGCTGCCATCAGCAGGGCTCAGCCAACAGCAGGCCGAAACACCACTGCGCCCCTGTGCTCTGGAAACCCCTTTCTGCCTGCTGTCCCCAGACTGCTCTCTGTCTTTGGAAGCTCAGCTGCCAGCACCACCTCCTCCAGGAAGCGTGGTCTCTCCCCGAATTCCATGACAGGCACGCTCTCTGTCCTCTTCCAGTCACTTCCTTCCTTGCACTGTGTTATTTAAAATCACTTGCTTTCCTCCTTACCAGACTGGGTGGGCCGTGGTGGTGTAATCCTTTATCTTTACCAAGTCTAAAATCCAGTCCACAAGCCTGCCTTGGTGCTTTTGTGAGTGTAACCATCAGACATTTCTGGATGCCTTCGCCCTGCCCAAGAGGTCGGTATCCCAGGTCCTTTGCCCAGTCTTTTCTCAAGTCTTTATTTCTATTTTGGGGAATCTAGGTCAATGCGATTCTCTGAGAATAACTTTGGATCCACCAAGGTGCATGCTTAGCTGAGATATTCAATGAGAATTTGGCATGACAGTTTCTAGAGGAGCTGGACAGTTTCTCTGACCACAGGCATCTCTGCCTTTCAGGCTTCTCCAGTTACACATTTTATTTTGGAGACCAAAGATGAGACAGTGCTTTGTCTACCTGAGTCCAGCATCGGCCCTGAGTTAGACACTGGCTTTTTAGGCTGCATTTCCTGTTTACTCGTGAAAGATGTCATAAACAGAGCCAAGCACGCATTCTTCCTCTTGATTTCAGCAAGGCCATTTAAGACTTTGGAGGGCACCACCACTGGGTCTGAATGTGACCGCGGATCTGTGTGTCTTTCGGTGAGGGCGGATTTTTTTTTTTTTTTTCTGTCTGACCTGGCACTAGCTCAGCTCTGCACAGATAGAGAGCAAGTGGCAGTTGAAGATGTCTCTGGAAGGAGTGGCTACAGCAGAGTATTTGCCAGGGACAGACCTTGTGCTGAGCCCTCTGGAGAGGCTGCTCTTGCAGAAGTGGGACCCATCTGTGGAGAAGGCAGCTGGGGAAATCACAGGTGGCAGTGGATTGTGACAAACAGGAAGAGGAGTCAGGCTCGCCCAAGGCTTCTGTGAATCTTTTTCCCATTTGCAAACTTCCAAGCAGAAGGGAATATTTCCAGTTGGTTTCCGGATTTGCACCAAAAGGACAATTCCAGTGCGCCCCAAGGCACAGCATGACCTATTATAGAAAAGCCACACACACCTGGACTCCATCATATAAAAAAACCTGTCGTGCAAACTGCGGGAACCACCATGCCTGGTACTAGGAAAGGCGTCAAAGCAATGCCAGAGCGTGCTTCAGCATGTGCAAGTGTGCAGTGTGAATGCGTCCATACCTCCTGCTTTCCGGGACAGCAGGGCCTCCCGCGTCTCCATTTTAAATTTTCTTTCCGTAAGACTGTTAATATTGCAACCTAAAACCCCATTGAAAGGGGATGTCTTCAGATATCGGGGTTAGGGGCTTCAGTGGGCTATGTTTCTCTGTGACTACAAAAGCATTTATTTATTTATTTATTGTATTATTAATACGTTAACATGGGAAGAAAAACAGTGCCTTGAGATTATTGTAGCTTTGCGGGCTTTCTGTATGGTTAGCGAATGCGATAAACATTCTAGTTTCTTTTAAGAAGCTGTCTGGCCATTGTGTCATTTGTGGGGCAAAGCAACCACATCATCTCTTTTGTATTTGAAGTTTATAGTAAACTTCGGGGCGTGCTAAGCCATAGAGCCCCCCCCCCCCCCCTGCTATCCCTGCTCCCGCGGGCTTCCTGGGTCCTGAGTGCCCACTGAGCTCATTAGCAGCGCGGTCCTTGGAGAATCGGGAACCAACAGCCCAGGCTGGAGGCTCAGGGACAGTTAGGACAGCAGGCAGAAAGGCCCTCGCGTAGGTGCGGGCTCCAGGGCTCCCAGGCGCAGAGCCCTAGTTGGCGCCGACGCGGGTTGAGTCCCGGGAGCCGCGTCCACGCGGCCAGGGGGCGGGTCCTCGGGCCGCACCCACGCAGGCTCTGTAAGGTCTCAGGCTTTGCGCTTCAGGGTCCGCAGAAGGACCCGGCCGGGCAGCGCCTCTGAGCCCCGACCCCAGGCGGCGCGGGCCGGTTCTGGCTCAGGGTGACGAGGTCCGCGCCCGACGCCCCCGCGCGGCCCGGGAAGGAGGCGCCACGGAGCGCGGTCCCCGCCTCGGTCCGCGCCGAGCCCCGGGGTGAGCGGGGAGGAGACCGAGCGCGCCGCAGTGCGAGCTGCGACCCCACCGGCCCGCGGGACCGGGGTCCCCGCGCCGCCTCGGCCTCCGGCCCCGCCCATCCCGCCCTCGGCGCGGCTCCACTCGCGGCGGGCGCGGCGGGACTCAGGTGGAGATGCGCGGGCGCGCGGCGAGCTGGGGCGCGCGGCTGCTGCTGCTGCTGCTGCTGCTGGGCTGCGCGGGGCTGCGCGGGGGCCTGGGCTCCTCGCTGCTGACAGGTACGGGCGGCCGAGGGCACCGAGAGGGACTGAGGGCACCGACGGCACGGAGGGGACCGGAGGAGGGGACGGAAGGGAGGCCGAGTCGGGACACGGGACGGAGGCGGCGGAGGCGGCGCAGCGCGGGAGCTGTGCGGTGCCGGCCGGCGCGGGGCGGGGAGGACGCGGTCCGCTCTCGGGCTGAGGTTCCCTTATCCGCTGGTCTCCCGGAGCCTCCTGTTCGTCCGCGCCGCTCCAGTGCGGCTGCGGAGTGGCCGCGTCCCCACGGCTCCGTCCCCGCGTCCGGGGCGTCCGGCGCCGGCGACGCTTTCCAGGCGCCAGCTCCCGCGGGGATGCGAGGCGCGGGCCGGGGACGGGCGGGGCGCGGCTCGGGATGGGTGATCGCGGCTCGGGAGGTCGAAGACCTGCGCCCCAGTAATGAGGACAAACTTCACTGACGCCTGGTGCAGAAGAGAAGTCTGGGGTCCCCGAGAGGAGGGGGCTCCCTCTCAGCAGGTGACCCCAGAGCGGGCTCTGAGGCAGCGCCTTGGGAAAGGCCTGTGCAGGGACGCGCGCCTGAGTTCTGCTCACTGGGAAAATCTGGGGTTTTTTGCCTGGGGATGTGCTTGTAGTGGAGGTGACTTCCCTAAGGAAATTGTTAAATTGTTAAACATCCAGCGAGATAGTTCAAATGTGCTTAAAGCAATTGCAAACAGAAAATCTAGTTTTTTTCTTGAAAAGCTAGTTTTTTCTTGAAACGCTTTTAAAATAAAAACATAAAATAGATTTGGGGAATTTGTTTTGGTAAATTTCGTGATTTAAAACTCATTGAGCATTTCTGAAATTTGGGTATGTGTTTTAAGAAGGCTTGTGTGAAACTTGAAGATTTTATTATAAGGCCACCTAGCACGGTTTAGATTTTTAAAAAAACTCCTTTATTTCAGGTTCTGTTGCAAAATGTGAAAATGAAGGGGAGGAGCTCCAGATCCCGTTCATCACAGACAACCCGTGTATAATGTGTGTGTGCCTGGTGAGTGTGCAGGGGAATGCGACTGCCCACAGTCTTGGATGAGGTGAATCCCTTAAACGTGATCGCATAACCAGATCGCTAAAAATTGTTTTTCATCATTGGTTTGTGCATTGAATTTAGTTGAGTTTCTGAGTTTCATGGGTTGGGCGGTTTCGGTTTCTCAGGCTAAGAATTCTTCTCTTGGACATCATCCTTGCGGAAGAAAGCTAAGATGGACTTTGATGCCACTGTTCCCATCAAGATTACAGCATGTAGTGTCGGTCCCTGCCAATGGCTGTCACCACCACACTTTTTGTGTGTTGGTCCTGTGTTTTGAGCTCTGCAGGAAAGGCTCAGATAACATTCAGGTGCAAAGGTCAGGGTTAAGGTAGTGACAAGGGGAGAGAGATGACAGCCACAGAGGAAAATGCAGGGACAAGCTGTAATCTTGGATTTCTGCCTCCAGTTCCCTTGCCTTTACCCCAGCTCTGCAATACAGTCTTCCTTTCTGATTCGGGAACCTGAATTAGAAGAGAACGGAGAGAAAGTGTCATTTTTCGAGAGTGACACTGGATTGTCAGATGTTTAGATAACTCAGTTTGTTTCAAGTCATTTTAGCTTAATAGTTAATAAATCTAAAAGTTTTCGGGGAGACTAAGTTACAGGAATAAGAGTTTCTAGGATGAAACATAGATTCAGAGAGCAGTGTCTTTGCTGAAGGGTGTTTTACATGCCAGTCACTTTTGGCAAATCTTGGTTAAAAACCACATGTTGCTAAACTCCGTTGGAAATACATCAGGGCAGTCAAATGCAAAGCTCCAAGTGATAGATGATTACCTGTTACCAGATCAGCATATCCTGAGAAAAGAGAGAGAGAATCCATCTCTATATGGGCAAAGGCCAGGCCATCTGGGTTTAAAAGCCTGAACAATCTCACGACAAGAGACAGATCAGAGTTGGGAAATGAGACATGGGGAAGGCACAGAAGATGAATGCCTGCATCCAATGACTTTCAGGTTCTGAAGACTGGAAATTAGCAGTGAAAATGCATTACATTTGCTGAGATGATAAATATAGCTGCCTAGCAAGAATTACTGAGAGAGGGGGCTCTTTAGATTCTGTGTTTATGAGCTGCTATGTTAATAATCTCTGCTAAAGAACCTGCGGAAAAGAATTTGAGTTTCAGTGTTGACACAGTTGTAGGCCTGCAAACCCTGTGTGTGTGTGTGTGTGTGTGTGTGTGTGTGTGTGTGTGTGTGTCTGTGCGTATAATCTCCCTTTGTCCTTTCTCTTGTCTGTATCATGTGAGTAAATTATTTCATTTTATTCTCTTAAGTAATATTTAACCAAGTAGTATTTAAATGTACTGAGAGCGTCACATATGAAAGTACTGTTTTCCTCCAAATATACAGTTTAAGTGTGCAGTTTGAGTTTTGCAAAGTGTTCCCAAGTAACATTATGGAAACTCCCTACACAGCACTCTCCCTTCTCGATACTCTTAGCTAGGTGGAAAAAAGGGCCTTTCTTCAAATAATAAGAAAATAGACATTAGCTAGGTGGAAAAAAGGGCCTTTCTTCAAATAATAAGAAAATAGACATTAAAACCTTGCAGTCTAGAAGGCAAAGAGTCAGTGTGAAAAGATGTATCTTACGAAAATTCAAATGGGAATACTATTCTAGAAGACTATTGATTATATCCACAAGAGTAGTAGTTCTTTATGTGTTTAATCTTTTTTCCTCGTTTACTGGGGCTTGAAGGACCTTTGCACTAAGCTATCCCTTCCTTTTAAGTTTTGGAACAGGGTTTTGATAAGTTGCTAAGTTCCTCAGGTTGGGCTTGGTTTTGAGAGATCCTCCTGCCTCAGCCTTCTAGAGTACTGATATCATAGGAATGTGTCATCACACCTGACTGTATATCTTTAGCATTTAAGTAACATTTGGAGGCTTCTGGCTTTTTTAAGCAATGTCAGAAGTCCTTTCTGGGGACTTGGGTACCAGGTCTCAGCTGTTACTCAGGAGGCCCTTACAGCACCTTCCTTAGCTCAGTGATAGGTCACCGTGACCCTGGTGGGATTTAAGGTGACAGCTGCACAGTCCTCATGGTCCCCCAGGCTTCTGTACTGAGTTGGCAGAGCAGAGTGAGGATCGATGCCCGGCCAGCCCTGTCTTCCTTGGATGCTTCCATGGAACCCACTGGGGTCTGTAGGTTTCGGCTCCCACTTGATGGCCAGGAAGCTGCTTGGCACCTTCAGCAAAGGGAGCCAAACACATTGAGCAATCTGACAACATTAGCAAGCAGATATTTGTGACAACTTTATACTTGCCAGGCTCTCACTGAAGCCTGCATTCCTTTATTTCATTCTTATGAAAATCCTTAGAGTGCTTTGCACGGCCTGCCTTCCTGTCTGTCTGTCTGTCTGTCTGTCTGTCTTCCTTCCTTCCTTCCTCCCTTCCTTCCTTCCTTCCTTCTTTCCTTCCTTCCCTCTTTCTTGCTTTCTTTTTTTCAACAAGGTTCCACTGTATAGTTTAGGCTGGCCTTGTACATTCGCATGTATATCCTAGGCTGGTCCCAAACTCACAGTGATTCTCCTGCCTCAGCCTCCCAAGGACTGGGCTTACAGCATGTACCATCAAGCCTGGCTTGAGTCTTACTTTAAAAGTGAGAAAACTGAGATATATGAGGTTAAGTGGCCTGTGAAGGTCATATTTTAGTGAATTTATGTACTTGTAGATATCATATCTAGTCCTTTATTCACTAGCATAGCAGAGATGGTCTCAGATTGTCGATTGTCTTTAAAGAGCACATGTCTATCTATAACCAGGAGAAATACACTGTTAAACATGTAAGAAAGCATTTCAGCTGACCTGATCTTGAGGTAGGTTTATGCATGTTTATTAGAGGGTACATAATAGTCTTAACTAAACTTCGGACAAAGAAATAGTTGTTCTTAATTCATGTTGGTCCAGTCTTTTTTTTTTCTTTTTTTTTTTTTGGTACCAGGAATCGAACTCACAACCTGGTACTGTGCCACTGAGCTATATCCCCAGCTGGTCGTCTTTTGGCAGAAATATACTTAAGGCTGGGTATATACTCTGGGTATATCTTATTTCATAGCATGTACTAAAAAAAATCCAAAAGCCTAACCTCAGTGTATGCTTAAAAAAGACGTGAAATGTTTCAGTTGGGAGGAATTCAGTGGCACAGAGTCCTGTGCGTAATTACAGTGTCAAAGCTCGGAAAAGCCCACAAAATCAGCTTGGCCTGCTTTAAACCTTCAAGCTCCGGAATATTTCAAAGGTGGACTGAGCTCATTTTGGTGGAGACTGTGGAGATGACAGTGTGTGGTGGCCACGGGAAGCAGAACTGAATATTTTTATTCTCGTCTGTCATCGTCTGCATAGACCGAGCGTTGTGCCAGACCCCAGCTGTGGACCAAGAGTAAGCTGTTTGTTCGCTGGCACAGCGGCTGCTTTGGAGTGGGTGGGCCTTGAGGCCTTGGTCCATGGGCCTGGGCTGGTGACTCAGGTTCTCAGAGCCGGGCATCGGCATTGGCAGTCAGGGTAAGGATGCGCTTGCTGTGTTGTTGCCTTTCCCACCTTACAAGGTGATCACTTTCGGAGATGAGGGAGGGAAGCCCAGACCTGTCACTGCTCTGTTTGATGGTTTCCCCTTCTTGCTAGAATTGCTTTTCTGATAATGCCCAGAAAAGCACATCATTGCCGGCCCTGGAGTCCAGCTGGCAGGACCAGCCAGCCCCAGGTGAATGCATCTGCAGTGTGAGCCTGGACCCAGACACCCCACACTCACACCATGTGTGTGGAAGGTCTTGGGCTCCTTGGACTCTTCCCACTTGCTGTGGCTCAGGAAGAAAGAGCGGAAGCCAGAGAGTTCACCCAGGACTAGAAACTGAGGAAATCACAAATCGGATCTTGGCCTGGCATATGTTTTGTTCAGTGAAATGCATAATTCTGAGGCTGAAATTTCCTCCCTGGAATCCAGTGGCGCAGTGTAGCAGTGGACTCTGCTGATAAATAACCTCGTGGCATTGGTGTTACAGGAAGTGTGGCTCCACTGTCTCAGTCAGTCACATAGTGAACGTAGAGGTCACTGACTGCTGTCTCCCCTCCTTCACCACAAGTGTCCTTGCTGAGCAAGTGGCCGCCAGCATCTCAGCCTCTTTATCTCTAAGAAATCCCCCTGGCGTCCTCTGTTTGCATTGCCTGGCTGCAGGATGGTTATCTACAGTCTGAGAGGAGGAGAGAGAACATCGCCTGGGATTCAAGTCCTCTGCATGCGGGAGGGGAGGGGAAGGAGATATATGGGCCTCGGCTGTGTTTCAGAGAGATGCCTCCTGCAGGTCCTGTGCGCACCAGAGTGCCATACTTCTTTCTAGACCGGGAATGCTCACTCAGGCGGTGATCAGGTCTATTTATTCACTGTGTGATTGTTTATACTTTGTTCAGAAGGTGGCGTGGCCAGTTGCCTTCCATTAGAACCGTTCTGGAGGGCAGTATCTAAGTCAGGGACTGTGCAGACCGACTCACAGCCACTGTTTCTGAGATGGTTGTTCTCATCCATGCTTTGTCCGGCCCAAGAGAAGCACAGAACATTTCCTGAGGCCTCACAGTGACTACACACAGAATTGGGACTGGAAGCCAGTTTATGGTCAATTAAAACCCGCTGCTTCTGCCAGAGTCATTTGCTGCTTCAAGCCCATTTACAGACGAGGCTTCTGAGATTGGTTTCCACCTCCACAGAGCCAACTGCAGTCTTTTTGCAAGGAGGCAGAATGCTTTTGATCTTGAAGCACGGGTGGCTAGAATTCAGAGACCCCTCCAAGGGAGACTACAGGTCGTATCACTTTAGCTGGGAGGTTTGGTTATGACACTGACGGACCTGTTTTCAAGTCCACCTGATGATGAACCCCAGGCTTGTGCCTCAGTTTCTTCTTGAGAGGGAATAGGTGTCGCTGTGTGCTGGGAGACACAGATGAGATGCAGCTGGTGAACTTTGGCCCAAGGCTCTGCGCTGCAAAAGCCCTCTGGAAGGATGTTTTCCTGCTGCTGTTGGTAACAAGTTGTAAATTCTTATTTCTTCTGTGTATGAGTGTGCAGAGGTTCATCAGCAATAGATACAAAGAGAAGCTGATGGAGTGGGGATGCAGGGTGGGGACTCCAAGTTGACCCTGGGGGAGCTAGGTGCCCCGGGCCTGCACTGGGCTCAGTGTGACCTCTTCTTCCTGTTGCAGCGTGGTGTGGGTCTTGCTGTGCATTTTTGCTGGCTCTCTGTGAAACACGAAGCCACTTTCCACGGAACAGAGGCCTCCTTTTCCGCAGAGCATTTACATCTCTGGGCCTGCGCGGTCAACCTCGCTTGTACTTTTATTGGTGAGAGATGGGTTGGGACTCGGAGTGCTGCAGTTCTGGAAAACCTGCCCAGTGGCCTGGCACCCTGGGGATTTTCCTGGCTGGCCCCGTGCGGGCGTCTCTGACCTCAGTCCAGGCCCAAACATGTTTTTGCTGCCTCTCTGCTTGTGGCTCCCTTTCCCTGTCCCCACCCCATAGCTTGTGGCTCTCCCCGGTCTTGCTAGTCTGACCTGTGGGCATCAACAGTGACTGTGTTTTAAGCATTGGGAAGAAGGCTGAGGAGAGAGAGCTGTCCCAGGCTGGAAAGCAAATCGAGGGAGGCAGGAGAATGGAAGGTCAGAGCAATGGAAAATAAAGGCAGTTAATAAAAATTTACAAAAAAAGAGGATATCAGATTTTCACCCCTGCTATAGTGGCACTTCCGTTCCCCTGGTGGTATATACAGACTCCTTTGGGGTATAAAGAATCCAAATATCACCACCACTCAGGGCACCTGGGGTCAAGTGTGCTTGTTGAACTTAAGATCAGCACAGGAGCTGGGCGTGTGTTTTAAGACCTGCTGATTCCCAGTTCTAATTCTGTAAAATACCATGCAAGTCACTGGGGATACGGGTTATAAATTCAGTAATGTTGTTCTTTCTTCCTTCTTTCCATACCTCTTCCCTCTTCCATTTTATTTCATTATTTTTAGCTTCCTCTATGTTTGAAGCGCGGTGCTGGTTGAGTGCCTTTGAGGAGAGAAGGATCAGTGGGTCTGGTTCTTGTCCACAACCCGGTAGGGGAGGATACACGTGCAAACACACTTTCCAGGAGCAACAGAAAGACTCAGTGAGGGCTTGAACTAGTTGCAGAGCACACTGGAGGTAAACTCTGGGCAGAGTGTGTGGCTTCGGTGGGAGGACAGGAGTCTATGCAGAGTTACGCTGGGGGAAACAGAAGCGTGCATGCTGGGGGTGACCAAGGCAGGGGCCCGCATGCTTGCACCTTCAGTGTCACCAGGCTAGGCAGCCTGGGTATGATGATGAGGGGTCGCCACATCTCAGATCAGGCCTTTCAGTACTTCTGTACAGCCACAGGGCACAGTAGGATGTGCTCTGTAGAGCCTCTGGGAGTAGTGGTGGCATCCTTAGGACACAGAGGCTGGCGTTAGGGTGACAGCTGCAGGCTACATGTGCTCAGATGACAGTGGGCAGCCAGATGCAGGGTGGGCAGTGGAGTAGAGGGAAGATACTGGATAAACTGCTGCACCCCATGCTTTGAATTTCACTAATCACTCTCCAGTGCTGGACTATGTAGATGAGCAGACTCCAGAGAGAACTATGCACAGTCACCGAAGGCAGTGGTTGTCATGGGGAAGATACGTGGTGCCATTGCAGCTCAGCCTGCTGTGCATCAGCTCTGTAAAATGCAGGTGTTTATCTTTGGCAGAAATTAGGACTGCGGTGCAGCAGTTTTTAATCTAACTGCACAGGAATAAACTTCAAAACTTTGGGGATTATGTATTAGTTACAGTGCAAGCATGCACTGTGCAAGAGTGCATTGTGAGCAAAAGGCTGGATTTAATTGTGTCTGGTGCAGACAGGCTGAAATCGTGGGTGATATTGGCGGTTGGCCAGAGGAGAAGCTGAGTTTTTATAGGGTTTGGAGATAGAGTCATAATCCCAACAAATCTGGATGGAATGTTTGAGGTCAAAGTTCCAAGGATGGTCAGTACAGGTATACAGATAATGCTGGACCTTTCAGTGCTGGGGAGATTGAATGTCCAGTCCTGCTTTTCCTTTATGGCTGTCTGTTCTGTTTGCTGAGGCAGCATGGCCCTTTTAGTGGCTTCCTGTTGTTTTCTGAGAATGACGTGTTTGCTGAGAAGGTCCTGCTAGGTCAGCATGACAGTATGTATTTGTCATGGGGAGATAACTCCTTGAAGTCTGAAGTTGTAGGTTATATGGAGGGAACAGCAAGAAAGGAGAAATCGATGAAGAACCAGGTGAGTGCAGGCAGAGGCAGAAGATGCTTGAAGAATATGAAGACCTGTGGAACAGACACTGCAGAGGAGGACACCAAGGAAGGGACTTTATTGTCACATTCGTGGTCTGTGTGGGACAAGGAGCACTGGTCACCCCTTCTCCCCAGTCCCTGATGCACATTGCACATGGGATTGAATCCATCAGGGTTGAAGTTGGTAGAACCCCATTTGACAGGAATCCAAACTAAGACTGCTGTAGGGGGTTTTGTAAATCTAGCACAAAAGTCACAAGTTTCCCAATCTTTGATTTTTAGAAGATCTTAGCAAAAGTGAGTACCTAAACACCACTTGACATTTTAAAGGTCAACAAAACTAATTTCATAGATAAGAGTCCTATACTTGTTCCACACCAAGTCCGTGTGTAACCTCCCCTATAGACCAGTGCTAGATACCTTGTGATACTTAACGCAGGGAAAATGCCGTGTGACGGTCATTATACTGTGTTGTTTAGGGAATACCAACAATGAACAAAACTCTGCAGGTATTTACTACAGATGCGGTTTCCCCATTAATTACTTTGATCTCTCTGATTGATTGTATCCCTGGATGCAGGTGCTGGGGGGAGGAGGGCTGACTGTAGATACAACAGACCCGTTTTCAGTGCCTGATGGAGAAGAAACCTTTAGGAATAATAGTGTAATTCTCACCTCTGCCCCAGGTGGCTGCTTGGCTTTGGGTGAGTCACTGAATATTCCTGCATCTCACTGTTTCTATCAGGGGAGGGCTGTGAGTTATAACAGGTAAGAATTCCCAAACAGGAAACAAAGGAAGCCCTTCAGAATTGACAGCTGCTGCTTCTGTAAATGCCGTGGAATTCCTGCCCAAAGGTCCCTGGACAAAATGGTGACAAGGATTGTCCCAGTTCCTTATCCTCATTTGGGAGATGGGTTCCCTCAAAATTTCTTTTGGGAAGCAGGAGAACCGGCAGAGGTCTTGCTGGGCTTCTGTGCAGAGGTGAAACCCTGGTGCAGCTGCGGGTTGCTGGGTTACTTTCCCCGTTCTGGGACTCATGTGCTCAGTCTGCATCCATCCATGGACCACTAACCAGTGTTGCCTGTTCAGGGAGGCCCATTTGCCTTTGTGTGAGCTTGTCATCAGGCCAGGAAATGTTGGGTAGGAACAAAAATGCAAAGCTCATCCTTAAGGCCAACATTTCTGAAACACTGTTTTAAAGAGCGGGACATGGTCCAGTGTCTGCCTCCCTCCCCGCCTGGGCAGGTGGGCTTCAGGCCTACAGGGTGGGCCCAGAGGACCCGCCAGCTTGGGTCCAAGTGCATAGGCCTGCAGACTTATTCAAGGTTGCCTGCTTGGGAGCTGCTTCCTGCTTCTCCTCAGCAGCATCCAGCCTTGTGAGAACTTGGTGCACTCTTGCCTTAACAAATGGAGTCCTTAAGTGTCAGAGCCTTGTCATGGTCATTTCTGTCCTATTGCTTCAGTGAGAGGTTGACAGCCTTGAGACCTGAGTGGGAGGAGGGCTGGTTTCCTGTTTATAGTTGGGGTTAGCACTTGGGACAGCTCCCCCTAAACCTGGATCACCATGTTCTTAGGACCTGACTCCCAGAGAGCTTGTCTCAGAAAGTCCCCGCCTCTGGAGAAGCTGTCCTGGACAGTCATCGTAAAATACCTCATTTCCTTCAAAGAGTGTGATTGCATTTGAAAACACAAGGTCATTTGCACCAAAAGATATATTGTGTCTCAGCCTCCTGAGTCCCAGGCTCATGCCACGATACTTGGCTTAAAGACCTGCTTTTATCTGTGATGGAGGGAACACTCCAACACTCCCTTTGATGTACAAGGTGTCAAGGTATCTGGCTATCACAACCTGAGGCAACAAGGAGGGAGGTCCTAGGACCCTCTCTCTCACTTCTGCTTCCCAAAGTGACTGTGAAAATATCCCCAGATCCCTGTAGCTGGTGTGCCACTCTGTTTCAGTGAGACTGACTGAAATCTTGATCCAGGCTTCGCTGTTTATATTAGATTTTGGAAGTTAACTCCCTTGGCTTCTGGGAGCTGACTGCTGAAAATTGTGTTTTTCTTTGAAGGACAAAGGCCTGATTGTATGTCCATGTGCTGTAGTGTAATGAGCTTTCCCTCTGCTCTTGAGTGCTAGGTATGGGTGGGACCCACTGGGACTCACCCAGATCTCCTGAGCCAAACAAGATGTTCACGGATCTGTAAACACACTGGCAATTTTACCTGGGTAACTCCACAGGAGAGAACCAGAGGGTGGGGTAAGTGGCGTCTATCTTGAACGTGGGAGATCCCCCAAATGCTCCTCTTTGATGGGTTCCCCATGGCAGGGAACCTGCACTGCGGTGGCAAATGGTCCCACAGAGCAACTTCAAATAGAATGGCAGTGACAACAAAACCTAGGAAGCTCAGAATCATCATGTATTAAGTGATAGGAACACACATCTCCGGAGTAACTCTTGTGTTCTTGGTCATATATGTACATTTTGGCCAGGTGGTATTTCGTGGCTGCCAGCGCCCTGAGCATTGGCTGAGTACCTTGTTTTTGTGCCTGGTGTGGCTACTCTGCTTTTCAGGGTGCTTCTGGCCTTGTGGCCATTGGTGACCTCGAGAAGCCCTTTCATTTACAGGAAAGACTTGCCTGATCCACAGAAAGGAAGCTGGAGAGGCAGCAGCTGCTTTTTCATTTCCTTGGGGCTCAGTGAGAGGCATTTTAAACATTTTATTGTACTTTTCTCCTTTTTTTCTTAAACTACATTTCTGAGTCTTTTATCCTGAGGTCCCTTCAGAGATGAATCTGTGGCTGCAACAAGGACATGAACCCTTCCCTGCTTTCAGAGTGAGCAAAGTCGGGACACTTTCTTCCCTGTGGTTACTTGTAGAGCATTTTTAGTCAAGAACACGAGGCTCATTTTCCATTTCATTTTCTAACTTGCATGGGGCTGTTTGTGCCTGACTCCATGGTGAGCTGCATCCTGTTGTGGCTTCTGCTTCTGCCTCTGCTAACACCTTCCTGGCCTCCTGTTAACCTCAGTCCAGGCCTGTATTGCCTGGAAATCCTCGAGCTCCTGAGGCTGCTGGGTCTCCCCCGCTTTGTGACTGGAGGCAGAGGAGCAGCAATGAGAACACACTCACATGGCAGGGGGCTTTGGCCTCAGGGGATTCCACCTCCCTGAATGGAAGATGTGAGGGGTGACTGAGACATTCTTCCCCTGTCCCTGCTGTCCCAGAACAGTTGGGGGCCCACCATGAGCCCACATGTATGTGCCGTGTGGGAAGGGGGCCCATTAGACTTGAGTTGTGGCGATTGCCTGTTGCACACACCTGGCAAACAGTGGTTGTGTTGCCCGGCAGGGCCACCAGAGGCAGCTGGAGCCCGTGGGTCCCTGGAGGGCACCAAGCTGGAGGTCCTTGACCTGGAGAGGTGGCTTGGAGAATGTGAGGAAGAGCTGCTTGGTGCCTCACCCTGTCTGGGACTCTAAGTTGGGGAGGAGCTGGTTTTCCTCTCTCTCTCTGCTAGGTGAGCTGGAGCTGCAGGCAGCAGGCTCAGGGGCTCCTCTCTTCTTCCCTGGAGGCCTACCTGTGCAATGGTGTGGTTGGGATTTCTGAACAACAATGCCTTTCTTCTGTTTCATGTCAGCTCTGTACTGAGTGAAGGCAAAGAGGTTTCTTCACCATTGTGCATGTGGCCTGGCTGTACAGAAATCTACAGCTCACAGATTCTGATGGAAGGGAGTTTTTGATGTTTGGTGCTGACCTGTAGAAACAGCAGCTTCAGGTGGTTCAACCTAGTATGTATTTTCAGTACTCGTAGACTTTTCTGGGGCAGGTGTTTACTCCATGTGGTATTTGTGATGCTCCTGAGTGAGGAGGCCTTCAGG
This sequence comes from Cavia porcellus, assembly GCF_034190915.1. Lineage (NCBI taxonomy): Eukaryota > Metazoa > Chordata > Mammalia > Rodentia > Caviidae > Cavia > Cavia porcellus. The sequence goes on from NW_026947506.1 coordinate 21,241,737, forward strand.
TCCAGGGGACTTCCCCTGGGTTTATGAATTAAAGTCTGGGGATTTGGCAAAGCGCCTGTCTCTCTGTAGCCCCCCAGCTCCCAAGTCTGCAGGCTCCTGTGCACCCCTCCAGTGCGCTGTGAGGACAGGGTAGCTGCAGGGAGCAGGGCTCAGCCTGGTGGGGACAGGTGGCAGAGACCGTGCAGGACACTGGGACTTCATAACAGGGCCCAAGCGGGATTGTGATTCTTTTTTTTTGTCTTTTTCGTTTTTATCGGTACTAAGGATCAAACTCACGACCGCACACTTGCAAGGTAGCCGCTTTTGCCACTGAGCTAAATCCCCAGCGCCCAGGATTGTGATTCTTTAATGGTCACGTATTTATTGAGCATTTATGTTAATAATGTTCAGAGGCACTGCAAGATTGGAGGAACAATTTTATGTGAACAAACAGACTAAATTGTGTTGGAGGAAGTTTCGAAGTTAGCTACTATCTATGGCTGAAGAGGTTTTTGAAACTTGATTCACTTCTGCAAGACAGAGATCTGAGATCTGCCCTGGACCCTGACCCCTGACTCGGCCAGAGCAGACAGGGCTTCCCCGCCTGTGCTGCTGGACTCTGTGTGTGTGTGTGTGTGTGTGTGTGTGTGTGTGTGTGTATGTGTGTGCCTGTAGTTAATGCAGCATTTGGGAAAGGCTTTCCTTGCCAACCACTCTGTCATGAGTGTCTTGGATTAAAGTGTGAGGGTGATAGACCCCCATGGGGTCACATGGGCCCCAGGGAACAATCTCTGAGCCGTGGAGGCGGATGTGATACCTGGTCCCTGGCAGCTCCGGCCCTCCCTCTGGCCACATTTCCCTTTGACTGCTGCCTCCCTGCTCACCCTGGTAGATTGTTCACAAGTCAGCAGTAAACATTTTTCTTTCACTCTCTTGTGTTCTCCCACCAGGCTCTGCTTGGCACCTCTCATGTTTTAATGTGTGTGAGAGCCACAAGGGAAGTTGCAAAAATGGTTGTTTCCCATGGCTAGCTCTGCAGCATCTCCCATTTCAATAAATATTACTTCTGGTGCCTTTTAGGTAAGGGCTAATTTTGTGGGGGAGGGGATACCAGGAATTGAACTCAGGATTCACAATTACCAGGCAGCTGCTGCTCCACTGAGCTACATCCTCGGCCCTAGGAGCTAATTCTTAAAAGATGTTTAGGTTTGTTTTCCTTGAAGCCACTCTGTGAGGGAAGGCAGGCTTTCTCAAGAGCTCTATTTCATAGTTGGGATCAGAAAAGGGAACGCAAGCAGAGATGAAAGTTAGAACCTGGGAACCCTACTCCATCCTGGGTGAACCCACTGGGACCCCACCCAGCAAAGCTTCCTAACCCCATGGCCTGAGAAGGCACCCAGGCTGAGGGAGGGAGACTGGGAGACAGCTCTCTGGGGGCCATGTTCTCAGGGGTCCTGATGTCCAGTTAGGTGGAGTCCAGACTGGCGCCTTTGGATGGGGCAGACTGTCCACTGGGTGGCTGCCAAGTTTTTCATGTGCTGGGTTCCCACAGGGATGCTGCCTGTCCTGTGGTCTCCTGTGATGGGCAGCAGCTGTAGCCCGAAGCCGATGTGATGTCTGTTTGTTGCTCCTATAGCGTCAGCCAACTGGATGGAGCAACTTGACCAAGGAGCCAGGCTTTTATGACTGTCGGGGTGGGGCAGGGGAGGATGGTCAGCAGCAGCAGAAGGAGCCAGAGGGCAGCCCGGAGGAGTGGGGGCCAGGTGAGGTCGGAGTCAGAGACAGCGCCACCCCAACCCCGAGTCCCCAGGGCTGAGCCAAGGGGCTGCTGTCCTTTGTGGGCAGCTGGTGTCCATGCAGTGACTCACATCCCTGTCCAGCATGGGGACTCTCCGTTGTCTCTGCCCTGTTTGTGCCCTCTTTCTGCCCACACCTTGCTTCCCTGCTTGTGAACTCCAGCTGACCAGATTCTGGTCCTGTCTCCTTCTCGGTTAGGTTGCTACCCAGGCTCCACACTTTCAATGAGAATCCTCATTTTAAATGAGTCTGGCATTCTGCAGTTCATCTTTATCATCTCCATCTATGTTATTTTTTGCTGTATTATTTTCATTCTCTGTTGTTAGCTGAGGCGTGAACAGCCTTCAGCCACGTGGGAGGGAATGTTATGCTGAGAGGACAGAAGCGAGTTCTGATCCTGGAGCTGCAGCACAGCTTCAGCTTCTCCTCGAGCCTCTGTGTCACTGACGCCAGTGTGAGTCCCAAACTGCTTGTGGGGTCTTGGTTCCTGAAGGGGCTGCCTGCATCCTTGGGTCCTCCTTGCCTGGGCAGATGAGTATCGTGGTTCTAGCTTTGTGTCACCCTTTTTGGGGTCAGAAATTGGAAGCAGGGTGTGACTGTGGACCTTGTATAACCAAGAAGGAAAATTTACATGGAGAAAATTCTTTCTGCTCTTCCTGCATGTCTGATGTTCTCTCACCCCGTCCTAACATTGATTTAGTCAGCGGTCACTAGGCTCAGGTGGCTCTGAGCCCTCTGGTGTGGGGACACTGGTCCTAGACCTATTCCTTGGAAGTCTCAGCTCCTCTAGCCCGTCAGCACTTTCCTAAACTTAAATCCGTTCTTTGGAGAAGTTGGGCAGAAGGCATTGTGGTCATTAGCTCTGTGGAGAAGGTCTGAGGACAGTGGTCAAGACAGCCACCCTTGTCAGCCTCACTCCCTGGGTGTCAGCCTGTCCTGAGGGATCTTGTCTTTCCCTGACAGGGGGCAAGTGCTGAGAGAAGGCGACCCCTGGTGTCCACTAAGTGAACTCATCTTCTCAGCCAGTGGTCTTGGGTAGTAGAACAGGCCTGTATGTGTGTATGTGTGTGCGTGTGTGCATGTATCTGTGTACCTGGGTGTGTCTGTGTGTGAGGACTAATCATATATGACTCCCCTAAGCATCTTCACAATGGGTTTAGAAAAATTCTGTTGATTTTGCTTTTATTTCTTTGAACTTTTTGCTGAATCTTCATCTTCTCAAACTTCTGATATTGGAGGGCCCCAGGATTCAGCCAAGATACTTTCTCCGTAGCCTCATCCCCCTACATGATTTCACAAATACCCATGACTTAAAAATCACATCGATCCTGGTTTTTTTGTGTTCATGCTCCACTTACCCCTCAAGTCCAGTGTCAAAGATTGAAATATTCACTTGGTATCTCCCAGTAGGTATTTGGAAACATCTCAAACTGAAAATGGCCCCAAAGGAGATCTGATTTCTCATTTTCCCCAATCGGAGTTCTCTCCAGGCCATAACATTGCCTGTTATGATCTAGTTTCTTAACCCATTGACCATGTGGATTTTGGCTCCTCTTTCTCTTGTATCCTGTGTTCAATCTATTGATGATCTTGACAGGCCAACCTTGAAGATATATCTTAATTGATAATTTTTAGCTACCTGTGCTACCTCTCTTGATTTTGAATGTACCATCAACCATTCAGGGATCTAAAGATTGTTTCACTTATTTGAGCAAACACCTCTGGGACCATCACATCTCACCAGATTCGAGTTTGAAAAATAACATTGGTCTACAAGGCCTTACTTGATCTGGCTCCAGATGCCTTTTCTGCCCTCAGCTCCAGAGCATCTTCCCTCCTGTCTGCCCTGGCCACACTTCTGGGCTCTTGGTCCCTGGTGCATGGTACATGTGACAGTTAAGTCCAGCTGTGTCAAGTTCACCGGCTTTGGAATCTTCCCCAGTGATTGGTGGAGCATATTACTGGGTGTCTTGGGGTGGGTCAGGGAGATATGACTTTGTGTTTGGTATCGCTCTTCCTCTCTGGCACTATTTTGTACACTGCTACCGTCTGCTACAAACCAAGCAGCTTCGCTCAGCCACACCCTTCCACCAGGTTGTTCCTGCCTCAGACTGAATCTCCTGAAACCATGAGCCAAATTAAACCTCTACTCCTTCAAGATAATCGGCGCCCATATTGTGTCCCAGCCATGGGAAACTGACCAGCATGGTTCCCACTGTCCTATCCACATGTATTTGCAGGTTCCTGTGCCAGAAACCTGTTTCTCTTAAGATATTTGTAGATTCTTATTCCTTCACTTTGGTGCCTGAACCAGTGTTTCCTTAGTAGAGGATCTTTTGCTGGCCACTCTCCCAATAGTGTCACCGTTTATCATTCTGTTTCCTTGTCCTGCTTTCTTTTCTCTGAGGTAGTACATTACAGTGATATTCTAAGCCTGAGCATAAATCTGCAGCATCTCCAGTTTTGTCTGAGCTCTGCACATGGCCCTTGGGAAAGTTTTGGTGACAAAAGCAGGTGACGGATGGCCCTGAGTGACAAGTCAGTCATGCCAGTGCAGATTGCCCAATGCAGGGCCCGATGGAGACTGGGGTTTTCAGATCTGTGCTCTTATAGGCTGCTGGAGAGCCCCTGCCCCTGTCGGGCCTGTGTGATGTTCCTGGGATGACTGGACACCTCTGCAGTTGGTAGCAAGCTGTAGGTAGCCTGGGAGCAGAGATTTATCCAGCACCTGGGGCTTCCCAGCCCATCTGCTCTGCTGCAGCAGGACTGCAGACTCAAAGCACAGCCCACTGGGCCTCTGTCTTAGGGGGACCTTTGAAAAGCTTGGTGGTTGCTGGTGGTTGAGTCAGCTGTGCAGCTGGCTTCAGAAGTCTCTCACTGATGACCAGAGAGTTGCTTTGTCAAAATGGCAGATGGGCTGTGAGCAGCTCCTCACCTTCCTGTTCCCCAGGCTGTCAGCTCTGTTTACCTGTGAAACCAGGTTACTCTCTACAGCATGTGTACTTCATTGAGGTAGCCTTGAAAAACTGCATTTCATCTGCTCTGTGGCTTCTTGTTGACCTCAGGGAGCAGGGGTACCTGAGCATACAGGGAGTTGCAGATGGTGGGTGTGTGATCTTAGGCAGACAGAGTGCTCATGACAAGGGGACAGCCCTCCAGGGCTGGGGCCATGAAGTGGTTTTGCCACTGTCAGTTGCCAGCAAGATCTAAGTCACTTGGTTTCCACGTTTTGCACACACTTGCTGTTCTTTGGTGGACAATCACTTACATGCAGAATTAAAAGTTCATTGACTTCTCAGCCTTTTAATCAGACCATCTGCTTCTTATATTGTGATGAGTCAGGAAGGGGCCCTCAAGATAATCCCTCTACCGCTTGCTCACCTTCTTCAAGGTCACCTTGCTAGCGTTCCTGTGGAGCTGCTCTGATTTAGAGATAACGGTGTCATGGTTTATGTCTGTGCCCCCCCAGGCCTCATGAGTTTGCATTGTGCATTTGTGATTGGTTCATTGTCTAGAGCTTGGATTGATGGTGTCAGTGCTACGCTCAATAGGGGTGGAGCCAGGATGTAATATAATGGCAAGAAGAAGGTATGTCTCTTTTGTGGGTTTCGGCCTTGCTGTTTGCAGCTGCCATGAACTGCGGCCCCGCCATGCCAGCCTGCCTTGGAGCCAACTGAGTATGGACTGAAACCTCCAAAAACTGTAAGAAATAAACCTTTCCTTTCCCAACTTTGGGCTTTGGGTATTTTGTCTCAGCGACGAGCAAAAAGTAACTAAGACAGGGGGTTTCTTTCTACCCCCCTAACTCTCACTCCCCTCTTTTCAGGACCCTGGGCAGCGTCCTCTGTGCTGTCCCCAGAGACCTGGCCAGTGTCTCTGAGCTGTAGATCCTGCTGGTAGCTGGAACTGGAACCCCAAATACTGTCCATCATCTTCTTGGCTCAGAAAGATCTCAACAGGAAGGCATAGAAATATTTCTAGATTTCATTGCCCTCTCTGTTGTGCTGTGGGCAGGGGAGGAGCTGGCTCCTGTCGCCCGTGCTGCAGGGCACTCAAGCTGTAGAGCGACCAGGTGTTAGTAGGAGGAATTGTGCACTGAGTCCCATCCCTCTGCAGGCTGCCTCCCCTCGTCCCGGGTGGCAAATGCAGCCCAGGTCAGGAGTTCTGGAGTTCTTTCCAGCTCCAACTCCATCCCGCATCTCAATTGTTGCATTCCCCTTTGGGTGGGGAGGCATGAAGGGGAGACTTCAACATTTGGGCAAAATAAAGACGCTAACATCATTTCTACCCTGCCATGTGCCTGTCCCCTGTCTGCTGGCAGAACAAGACCTCACACTCTTGGTCTCCCAGTGGGCCCTGGGGGCTGAGTGTGCGGTGTGGTGGCATCTGTAATGACGTGGTAGCAGAGTCCCTGGCTGCTTCCCCCACACACATGCAGGCCTGTGAACGAGTATCACTGACAGAGTTTTTGCCCGTGCCATGTATGGTGTAATACAAAACAGGCCTTGCTACTTTATTTGGGCTACTATTTTTATTTGGTGGTGATTTCTTTTGTGCTCTGCCATCCCTAATGTTTTGGTTCTGTTTCAAAATATGATTAAACAGAAAGAGGAGCCCTGTGACTCTGCCATGTTTTACATCAGAGCTGTGCTTGCATCACCTCTGGGCTTCCTAATGCCCCCTGTTTCTTTGTTCTGCAAAAAACCAAAAACCAAACCAAACCAAACCAAAACAAAAAAAAACCTCACCAGACCTAACCCTTTAAATGGAGTTAGAGCCCCAAGCAATCCCTCCATCAAACTGAAGCCTGTTTAAAAAATTGAAATGTTAGTAACTTCCACATAAAAGGTCCCCCTTATTACCCTGTGTTGTGTCTGCTGGCGTGTGTCGTGTTTTCAAGGCGCAGTGTCAGGAGAACACTGTCACTGGTGATGTATGAGGGCCATATATCATCAGCACGTCGTCTTTGTGGAGGGCCAGGTACTACAAGACTGGATTCTGGCCAGACAGAGCAGCAGGGGGCCTTACCTCTTTGCCTCCACCCCTGCCTTTTGCTTTAATCTCCCTCTGTTTTGTGTTGCAGAGAAGTGAATTTCTTCATGGGATATGACTTGTTGCAAAATAATCGGGGGCCCCAATGGGCTTCTTAAAGTCTTTTAAATGGTCGGGCTTCAAGGGCAGCTTTGTTCCCGAGTTTGCACTGTTCGCCAGGGCAGGAGGAGGCTGTGCTTGCCAGGGTCTGGGTCTCTGGGGTAAAGGCTCACAGAGCCAGACAGGAGGGGGAAAGAATAAAAGAATAACACTCCCAGATGTAGTGCAATGAATGCATGATGTTCTTAGGAGGCATTTTAACAGAGTCACCACAATTACGGCTGTGGGATGCTGTGAGCCTCCCAGGACGGTACCCCCTCCTGTGTGGACCAAAGACACAGGAGGAGTTGGTGGGTCCCAGGTTCTGGTCTGTCTTGCAAATGACCTGGTGTTCTGAGGGGCTAAAGGACTTAAGCTGTCTTTCCTAAAGGAACTATTTTGGGTATTAAAAGTGAAACCTTAAACCATCCAGGTTTACAATGGTATGAAAATAGGGAGTACTTAACAAAGGCAGATCTTTAAATTCCTAGCTGTGGGAAGGGATGACACATCTCGGCCTCTAGGCCGTGCTGTGTGTTGTAGTGGTTAAGCCATAGAGTGGGGCGCACAGGGTCATGGGTTTGAATCTCTGTCCCAGGTGGCTGTGTAAACCTGCTAGAGCGTAGCACCCTCTGGGCTTCACTTTCCTTACTTACATAAGATGGGAGGGAGGCAAATGAGCTATTTCCCTGGGCTCATTGCATGAGGTACTCACAGGACACACTCAGCACAGTTGGGCACACAACAGGTTTTTAGAACTGTGAGCCGCTGTGAAAGCAGTGGTCAGCATCTTTCCTGGGCAACCATGTGTGACTCACTGTTAGATAAAAGGTGGATCTGCTCTGTTTGGGGCTTTGGCCACTAAGGGATTTGCAAAACTGACGGAGCAGACTGTGGGTGCAAGAAGATGTAGAGAGGGACTTTTGGGTACCAAGAAGGTGGGCTGAGTAGTCACGGCCAAGGCTAGCGGCTCTCATCCTCCTCTGGAGCCCTCAGGGAAGAGAGAAATCTTGGGAAACACTGGGGAGTCCGGCTTCTTCTCTCTTTCAGCTTCACTATCTGCACCTTAGAAATGGTTTTGTTTGGCTGGGGATTCAGCTCAGTGGCATAAGGGCCTGCCTTGGGAATTTGATCCTCGGTACCAAAAAAAAAAAAAAGAAGTGGTTTGTTAGTCATTTTTTCTGCCCATTTTTTCAAGCGCTGCTGATCTGAGGCGACCCAGAGCCTTATGCTTTACCCTTTGACTTTATGGCAACTGCCTTTATTTTTTCTTTTGGTTCTTTCTTTGTAAGAGTTATGGGGAAGCTAATTGTACCATCAATGATGAGGAGGCAACAGCTTAATTAAAATAATAAATCACCAATTAAATGTAATGCTGCCACTGGCACCCACAAGGCTATCGCAGGGCTGTCCCCACCCCACTTCACTGTTATTTCTGGGACCTAGAGCAGATTTTGTGTGAAGGAGACAGGCTGCAGCGGGTGCAGGCTTGCACTAGCGCCCCCAGACTCACTGGTGAGGGAGCCCCTGACCAAGGGTTCCAGAAGGAAACCACTTCCTCATTTCCAGGGATCAGAACCCCTGGCAGCAGCAGAGCCTGCCCCATGGGGTCTTTGGGTGCTGCCCAGACACACTTCCTTTTTCATCTATTTTTGTTGGTACTGGGATTGAACCCTGGCATCGTCCGTCACTGAGATAGGTCCCCAGGCCCCCAGCTGTTTCTAGTTTTTATTTTGAAACAGCGTCTCAGTAGGTTGCCATAGCTGGCCTGGAACTTGTGATCCTTTTCCTCTGCCTCCCAGGTAGCTGGGAACACAGGTGTGCACCCCTGTGCCTCGTGCTTCCTTGAAGTTTTGCCTACATCCTGCTTTCAGGAACATTCAGGGCTTGAAACCAGGTCTGCTTGCCCAAGGCCCTGCCCACCCTTTCCTCCGGGGTGTGCAACATGGCTGCAACCTCATCTGTCTGACCAGGTAGCCCATCTCTCCAAAAAATTTCCACATCCACTCAACTACATGCTGTCTCTTCCTAAAGTCTCAGTTGGAGCTCACAGAATTTTAATGTGAGTTACCTACACATGTTAATGCGGGGCCGTAGACGCTCACCTTCCTGGCTGGCGCTTAACCTAGGCCTGGGTACCTGTCCTGTCCTCACTTTACTGCCTTCTGGTTCTTTGGGGGACCTGAGACACTTAGTTCACTGTGCACCATTCTTCTGTCTGCAGATCTTAGGAAACCATAACGATTAATGAAACGACATCTGCAGAGCTCTTTAGATGAAAGCTGCTGTGTAAACACCAAGTATTCCGCTTCTGTTTGGGAGAGGTGGTACCTGGGAGAAATGCAGACCAATGTTTTACCATAGCATTGCCCTTGGCTCCTCAGGGCTGGAATTGGGTTGCAGAGGGGGGACTTCCAGAAGTTTGCCCACTTAACTTCATGCATGGGGAGACTAGAAAGTGCAGTGAGGATCCACAGGCTGACATTGGATCAGGTTCCCGTGGCCTTCTCTGCTTGGGAAATGGCACTGACATCCGTGTTCCTCAAAACAACCTTCTTTCTGAGTGATCCTGAGGCTTCATGGTATGAAACATTATTGAGTGTGTTTGTGCTTTGGGGACATTCTGTGTTATTGAGATGTGACAAAGGATCAGAACGTCCTTTGTGTGTGCTCACCAGCCTTGATGGCATTTGTCTCTTTCTCCTTCATACTTTCCATGGGTGGTAGGAGTTACCGAGTTTTTGTGAGCTGCTAGTGTTGATGTCTTGTTTCCCTGAGATCTTGTGACTGACTCTTGGCCTGGGGACTTATGGCTTGGCTCTCTCTCCTTCCACAGCATGGGGACAAGTCTTTAGAACTGAAGAGAATAACCCTGGGGGTGAATGTGGCCACACCCCTGTGGATATTTGCACTTGTGTGGGAGTTTCTGGAGGCATGAAAATCTATCAGCTTCCTCCCCAAATAAGACTCCAGCTGTGAAATGATAGAGGGGTATGTGTCTCCTCTGCTGATGCTACCTGGCTGGCCTGGCTTCAGTGACAAATTGAGTGCTTTTTGCCAAATGACAGGTGTTTGCCTCAGGGGCAGGCTTTTTTAAAGGGAACAGGAATGGAAGGACAGTGAAGCTGTCTCCTAGTGACAGGGATGGATGGGCTTCCTTCCTTGCTAGAAAAGCTGACCAGACAGAGGGTCAACAGGTGGGACACTGGGTATTTTCATCTTTATTCTTATTTCCAGGGACTCCTGACACCATGCCACCATCCACACCATGCCACAGCCTCTATCAAGGACCACCCTCTCTCATCAAGTGGCTGATATGTTTTTGTCTCCATATTTTTACTATTATGCACTAACGTGAATAGATGGTGCCCTTCCATAGTAGACTTCCATAGTGTTGGAAAAATTAATTTAAATCATTGGCAGTTTGTGTCAACAAAAGCCTTTCAAATTGCTCTTTGTTTCCCTTGGTGGAAGAAGACACACAGGGACAGGGGACAGTGGTGCTTTGTGCCTTCTGTCCCCTTGCTCTGCACTCACGGAAAGACAGGTCCTGGCGTCATGGACAGCCTGGAAAATGCTCCCAGGCTGTGCCTGGCTCAGCGGCAATTCCTGCGCCCAGTGCGCTCTGTGCTGCCACCTGGTGATGGTCTCTGGCACAGAGTGACAGCGTAAAACCCCATTTGAGCTCCGCCCTCTGTGGCTGGGGCTGTGGTTTGGCTGGCATCCTGATGGACCTCACTGCCGGGCATGTCGATCTCTTTCCTTTTATTCCTCCCTGTGCCCCTTTTACTCTTTACTGAGGGTGTCCCTGAGGCTGCACATGGTCCCAATGTATGTGGCCAGCATCGGAGGCCACAGGTCCCTCCCTGGAAGGGAGTGCAGATGGACACCTTTGCAAGCAAGCTGATCCTGTGGGCAGACCTTAGAGAGTCACAGACAGGGCAAGGGGAAGCTGAGAGGCGCAGGGAGGCCTGCCGTCCTGCTGGCTGGCTGGGCTGGGCTCTCAGTGCTCTTTTTCTTGAGTGCGCTTTTGCCATCACTTCTGTTTGCCTAGTTAGAACTGGGAAGCTTCCAAGGCCAGTAAGAATAGTGGGCCACTGGTAGAGAAAGCTGGTCTGACTTTCATGTGTGATGGGCACTCTCTGCTGCTGAACCCAGGTGGAAGCCACTTTCCTGTTACCAGAACAGAGCAGGTGTCTACAGACTGCTGGTGGCGAGTTTGGAGTCACAGTGATGGCAGAGACTGCTGGAGGATGAGGTGGCTGGGGGTGACAGGTCCCTGAAGGCACTGCCTGCTTGTTGCACTGCCCACCAGAGCCCCTGGCTCAGGATAAGTGTGTTCATCCCTTGGCATAATGAGGAGGGACAATATGCACAGTCTTGATTAACCTGTGTTTGTATTTGCTGTAAAGCTACGGCATTCAGTTAAGGAGATGGGGGAATCAGCCACTCACAGAGATTCTCCAGAGCTTTTATTTTTGTTTATTGTTCTTTGAGGGCCTGAGATTCGGAGCAGATCTTCAATTACCTGTCAGTCAGACACCAGGGGAGTGATCAGGTGTAGCAGTTATGCACCAGCATGACCCCTGATAGACTATATGACAACTCCAAGTGTAATCAGAAGGGAGAAAACTCCACTAAACCCATAGCCAAGGGCTGTGTGTGTGTGTGTCTGTGTGTGTGTGTGTGTGCATGTGTGTATGTGTGTGTGTGCCCAAAAGAAATTGCAAATGTGAGTTTATAACCATTTGGTTGGAACAGCTTCTGTGTTGGCCTGTAATCCCAAGCCATCTATTACGAATCTTGGGATCTTGTTTTGGGTTCTCACTCGCTCCCACATTTCTGATTTAGCAACCACCTCCTGTACTTCAGGGACTCTGTGCCTTCCTATTTATCACTTCCCAACTGGGTCTTCACATCCCTCTGACTGCCCGGGAGCTCTGACCTCCCAGGGTCCCAGCACCATCCCTTCAGGAAGGAAAGGGTGCGTTTACAGTGGCCCCGTGCAGGTTGGTGATTGTGTAAAGCCACAGAACTTTGTACCATCATCCTGGGCTGGGAAATGGGCATAGGAATGTGGCTGGCCAAGGGACATGTGGTGAAGAGCAGTCAAGGTTAATAATGGCAAGCAGCACACATTCCCAGTGGTTATGGGTGATGACTTGGTGAGAGTAAGGTAGATGATATTTTTTAATTTTTAATTTTAATATATTGCCTTAATTTGAATTGTTTCTGTACTGTATTATGTTTGGAATGTAAGGGAAGCTGTAAAACTAACTGTATGGGCGTGACTTGGAGTTAGCCTGGAAACCACCGTCATGCTGGAGATGGGGGAGAGAGGAGGGAGCCATGGAGGTGGAAGCCAGGTGCATCTGCTGCTCTGCTAGCAGAGGCACAGCAGGCAGCTCCCTCCCCCATCACAGCTCCTGGGGACAAGGACATTTCCCCTACCACAGTGGCTCTGGGCCCTGGCGCACAGGGGAAATCCCTGGTCCTGAGACACACTGGTAAAGCCTCACTCCCAGGGTGGAGCAGCCCCAGCCTCTGTGAGGACGGATGGGAGTGTTCTAAGCCGGAGTGAGACTTCGGGCTCCCAGCTCACAGATTCCAGAGTACACAGGTCAGCCCATAAGGGTGGCAACCACGGAACAGACAGCAGAAAGACAAGAGGAAGGGGAAATGGGATTACACAGGCCACCCCACCCACTCATCCTTAATCCAATCCACAGTCAGAGATTGAAACAACATCAGCAGCCAACAGCCCTGCTGGGGTCCATGCGGGTGGGGTCCGGGTGGCAGCACTGACTATGCTCCCTGGGTGCCTGGGCAGGTCCTGTGATGCTGTGGCTCTCAGGGGGCCTTGCAAAGCCTTGCAGGTACAGAAGAGAGAAGTCTGAGGCAGAGACAGTAATGGAAACTCAGCCCTCTCCATGCACCTAAGAGTCACAGTGGGAGCTGGGACCTGTGAGCTGGGGGTGGAGAGGTCCTGGGATCTGGGAGGTCAGGATCATGGCCTGTAATGGCATCAGGGCTAACATAGCATCAGACCATGGGATGGTGTTAGGGGGGAACACAGAGGGTGATGAGTGTTATCTTACAGCAGCCTCGGGCTGGGCTTTATAGAGGGTTGGGCTTAGGGTTGAGCCTCCAAGATACACACACACACACACACACACACACACACACACACAGATGCTTCACTCACATGCACATGCATACGCACACAACCCATTCACATGCAAACACACTCATCCAATTTACCCTGTTCACGTGCATACATCTCCATGGTTCTACACCACAGGTGGTGAGATATTCCTTGTTCACGACATTTAAGTGTGCAGAATCTTCTCAGGGTCACTGTCAGAACCAAGGTAGGATCTCCATGTCAAAGAAGGGTCTAGGGCAGTGATGGCAAACTTTTTAGAGATGGGCGCCCAAACTGCAACCCCAAACCCACTTGTTTACTGCAAAGTGCTGACACTGTAATTAAACCTGAGTATTGAGGTTTTAATTTAGAAAGAACAACTCTACAGTAACATCTTTTCTCTTAAAAGACGAACAATGCACATGCCACAGGTGCACCCACCATCAGTGGTCTAGGCCATCCTAAGGTGGCAGGGCTGATCAAGTGCCCCCTCCCCTGTCCCCACAACAGCTGAGGATGGCAGCAGCACCGCCTCACCATGCTGAGGTGTGGCTGTGTGTGCATTTCGGGTCCCAATCTGAATTCCGCCTCTGCCACTGTGCAGCTGTATCTGATTGGATGGGTCAGCTGCCTGCTCTGAGCAGAGGTTTTCTGATTTGTGAAATGGGGATGATGGTAGTATTTACCTGCCGGGGTGGTGGCACATGTCTGTTATCTGAGCACTTGGAAGGCAGAGGAAGAAGGGAGGATTGCCAGAAGTTCAAGGCCAGCCTGAACTACATAGTGAGACCTTGGCCAGCCTGAACTACATAGTGAGACCTTGCCTCCAAAAACAAAACAAAAAGAGTGATAGTGTTTACCTCATGGAATCTGAGTAAGAATAGAAGCCATAGGTCCTGGCACACAGTAAGCCCTCAGCTAGCACCATCTTGGTGACATTCTGTGTCAGTTTTTGGATCATATGCATCAGGTATGCACATGACATTTGGATCTCATTTCTCTAGGACCCTTAACAGCTGACCCTGAGGAACAAAACCAAAGACACAAGTGCCCACTGCACTCTCATTAGCATAAGTGCTAATGCAAAGCAGCTGTCCCAGGGCTATGAAACACTGGCGACAGTGTCTCTACTTGGCACATGGAATATTACTTTTTCTTCTCATAGAGCCGGTTCAATATTCAACTTTAAACTGCTGCATTTTAATGCACTCACTGTTAAGGACGGCTGGCTTTTGTGGCTGGCTGTGAGAAAAGATTTTTGTTTTCATGATGCAGTCCTGGCCAGGTGACCCAATGGGCAAAATATAATTTACACAAATCCTATCTTTCTGGAGTGTGCACTAAAAAGACACTACAGAACAGCTGGAGAAAGTGTGTCCCTTGGCATTGGGTTATCTGAACAGAGTTGGCATTTAAAGAAGGGGCATTTTATCTGCTTTCATCTCTAAAGGTCCCCTGCTCTTCCAGAGTCCTGTGGTCCTGGGGAGATATTTCTGTTCTAAGGAGGGGGAGCTTCTATTTGCAAATACCATGTTTCCCAGTCAAGACGAAGGCAAGATAGGAAGTAGAGGACTCGGCGTGGCTCAGGGTTCTGGAGATTCTGACGTGGATTTCCCATGTCTCCTGTCTCTTTTGCCTAGAACAAGGAAGTGACGTGCCGGCGGGAGAAGTGCCCAGTGCTGCCTCGGGACTGTGCCCTGGCCGTCAAGCAGAGAGGCGCCTGCTGTGAGCGCTGCAAAGGTGGGTCCCATCTTGGCTGTGGCCTTGGCCATGGCCTCCCGCTGTGCTCACCTTTCTTTGCACTCTGCTCCTGGCTGGAGAGTCCCCGCCTGTGTGTATGTGTGTGTGGGCACACATGTTTATGTTGGGGGGCCAGTGGGAAGGGAGGAAGGAGGGTGAGCATCTTTGTGTTTGGTTTTATTTTGGGAGGCTGAGTCATTAAGTGTCCCAGAGCATATCTGGACACAGATCTCATGCACAGTTGTACACACTCACAATGCACAGGAGTGTTTTTATCAACACACTTTAACAGTTGGGTTTTCTGGACTCTACACTCACCCTACCATCCTCTGCCAAGGGAATCTTTAAATCCAAATGTTACCATTTTTGTTTCCATTATGTATTTCTTTCCTTTCCAAATTAAATCTAAACTTATCTGCTTGTCTTGGGAGCAACTCTGGAACATCCTTTCCCTAACCTGGCTGCTTTGTCCAACCCTCGAGGGTCATGTCTTGTCTGATTTTCTTTTACCCAAGGGAATCACCATGTAAGTGGTATTTCTCAAAACTGGCGATAGAATCAGCTGTGAAATGCAGGTTCCTGGGTGTTTCCCATTGATGTAGTTACCAAGACAGTTATCCTTTTAATAAAAATGGTAGTCGTTGTGATCAGCATTGCCAAGGGATGCCAAGGGTCCAGTCTCTTCATGTTCACACTCTAGTATGGGAGGGACTATTAAAGAGCTCTGTTTAATGCACTGAGAAGGGTAGTGACTTGCCTAGGGTCACAGAGCCTGGAAGTGACAGAGATGGGGATAGACCTAGGTGCTTTGGTTCCCTGACTCTGCATTTTCAAATTTCCTGAGACTCCCATGCAGGTGGATGCTAGAGATACTCTGTTCTGAGAAAAACAGAAGAGAGGAAGAGCAAGGCCAGCTTGCCTGATGAGGAATGAGAACCCCATCCTTTCGAGGATGGTAGGAGAAATCTGGCCCGATCAGTGTCTTTTGGGGGTGAGGACTCTCTTCCGTCTTTGTTGCTGGGAGGCTGTGGCTTTTCTCTGACTCATCATTAGTTACTGACATATGAAATAAAGCCCAGAAGCCTTATTTAGACCAAGAAAACCTATCCCCAATGCTGACAGGAGCTTATCAAGTCGTTCTCAATCCTGAAGCTAAGTGGGGCTGGAGACCTTGATCACAAGAGTTGGCCATCCCCTCCCATCATTCATTGGGGCTTTCTTTGCTTTGTCTTTTCTGAGTCATTTAATAGCTTCCTGCTGGTGGATGTTTGGACCTTAGTCTTTTGCCAGACCCCAGGGAGCCAGCCTGCTTTTCCTCTGTGCTCACAGAGTCGCAGCATGATGGGAGGGATGTGCACCACTGGTTAAAGCGTGGCCAACATCAGTGAATACGTTCCCGAAAAATAAGGCTGCTTCCCTATCCTCCCTTGAGAGCTTTCAGGCTTTTTCCTGAAGGTGAGAGAGTGGAGGAGGGCAGGTGGTGAGACCTGTGGCAAAGTGCACACACAGGATGGGTTAGCCCTAAAATCCAGCCACCACGCAGCCTGAGGTCCCAGTCCAGCGAGCAATGACCTCAATGCAGACTGAGTCACACTCAGATCTGTGCTGTCTGCTTCTGTTCCCCCTGTGTTAGGAAAACATTTTTCTCTTTTTCCTGGGTGAGGGGTGCTATCAAGCTCCCCTTGCTGAGGGTGGTCCGTGTTTTCGTTTTCTGATGAGTTGAGAAAGCGCTGATGGCTGTCCATGAGTTAGGATGTGATTGATTCTGCACAGGGCTGGGCCCTGTACTGCAAAGATTTGGCCACAGGCTTAGCTAAGCTTAGAACAGGGGCTGGGTGAGGAAAGGGGGATGCTTTGCCCGCTGCTCTTTCTCAGAAGGATTCTTCATGGTAATACCGTTATCGTCAGCCTCGTCACCAGTGCACCCTGTCCCATGCCTTCAGGGGCCTCAGAGATGAATCCTCCTTCCTGTTTCCAGGCCCCACCCAGGAAAGCATCGGGATGGAAGGCGCATTACCACCCATTCCCCACAGTTGTCTTTCACACAGCGGCATTTGAAGCTCCCTGTAGGATTCTGCATTCACGTTTCTGTTTTATTCTGTGTGCTGCCCCCGCTGAGGGCACTTCTGTGAGTAAGGAGCAGGGTTAACTCGAGTGCCCTGTGCTGCTTGTCAGTCCCTGTGACTCCGCCCACTGGATGGGCCTTTCAGTCCTCTTGTCCTGAGGCCAGGCTGCTGGTCAGGTGGGTAAAGCTCCTCAGTGAAGACGCTGCTCCCACAGGAAACCTGCTTCTCCAGCTGTTGGGTCACCTGCTGGTGTGAGGAGAAGTGTCACCTGCTTGGATCTCCCAGGACCTCTGCCTCGGGGCTCACGAAAGCCAGGCCCATCTGACATCCTGTGTGGTGTGGTGAAGCCTGAAGGCAGGAAGGTGTGACCTGGTGTATTTTAAGGCCTTTGATCTATCTGTTATCTGTATGTGTGTGTGCAGGTGTGCAGGTGTGTGTGTGTGGTACTGATCATTGAACCAGGGCTTCACATGTGCTAGGTAACTGTTTACTACTGAGCCACACTTCTAGCTTTTTTTTTTTTTTTTTTAAGTTTTGAGACTAAGACTTTCTGAATTGTTAAGTTGTCCAACCTGGGTCTTAACTCATGATCCTCCTGCCTCAGCCTCCCAAGTAGCTGGGATTATAGTTGATGTGCATCACCCCACCCAGCTCTACCTGCTATCTTTATAGAATGGTAAAAGACACTTGTTTTTTTCCCACTGATGGCTAGTGGATTAGTTGCTTTATCATTTAGTCCTCACAGCTGAGGTAATTTCTTTCTTATTTTACATATGAGGACCCTGAAGGCCTAGAGAAATTAAATTTTTGAGTTACCAAGGTGTCATTTTCCT
Source organism: Cavia porcellus (assembly GCF_034190915.1). Taxonomy (NCBI): domain Eukaryota; kingdom Metazoa; phylum Chordata; class Mammalia; order Rodentia; family Caviidae; genus Cavia; species Cavia porcellus. Next base: position 21,259,427 of record NW_026947506.1, read on the forward strand.
GAAGTCAAACATCAGAGGTCCTTGTCCTTGAAGGGCTTGCTCTAGTAGGAGATAGAGAGATGCTATCTGGGTGACATCCAGGGAGGAAATTGAGGAGGACAACTGCTGGCCAGGGATAGAGGATCGGCCTGGGATGGCTTTTGGAAGCTGTGCCACATCTCTATGAGTGAGTGGGTACTGTCCCATCTGCAGAGGCTCCAGGGAAGACAAGATACCCAGAGGTTCTGCGATGTCACCAACCACCAGGGTACCTCGGGAACTTGTCAGAGTGCCTCTTGCTAGGGTTCTTCCACAGCTGCTGAATTCAAACAACTTGTGATAAGTGTTTGTTGTTTGCTTGGGGACAGGTAAGGGGAATGACATTAAAGTAACACAATTCTATCCTAACTTCTACTAACTTTTCCCTGGAAAGACACTGATATTGAAGAGGAGTGGAGAATAGATCAGCTGGAGGAAAGAAATGTGACAGCTCCTATTTCCAGAAGTGCTCTTAGGAAGGTTGTGGGTGTGTTCAAGTTTGCTTTAATTAGATTTTCGTATGCTCCATTTCTTCATTAATTCAACAGTATTTACCAATCCACGTGCCAGGTACTCACAGGAGGGTGGGGCCAGCCAAATTGTCCTTAACTCTGATGGAGTCAGAATATTCTGTAAGACAAAAAAGTAAATAAAGGATAACTAATTCCTCTCCAGCAAGTATTTCAGTGTACTTTTGAGTTTGTTTTTATGCTAGTAACAGTTATATCTTTATCCAAATAGCTTAATAACTAGGCAAAAGATTAATCTAATTTGAAAAAAACCTCAATATTGTTTGGTGAAAACAAATGAGATCATTGGGAGGCAAACGGCTGCTTTGGCAGCTTGGCTGCATTTAGTTGGACTGAAAATCACCCTTTAATTTGGGGTTCTTTCATGAACAATAGTGTGTTTGTTATCTGAATGTATGTTTGTTACTGGTGGGTCATAAATGTGTAAGGTGTATTCAAATTTTATAGGTCAAATTCCATCCTCTTTCTTCATACAGAGCATGAACTATTAATTATGTACAACAGTTTGATGAAAGAAGGAAATACTTTTATTTCTCAAATGAAGTTTATTTTCCATAAGCTTCCTATCTCTTCTACCTCTCTGTTCTGGGCTTATTGTTCTATGAGTTGTGGTCCTCTGGGCTGCATTTCCTGAAGCTTTAACTGTTACATTTGCTAGAGTAAATAAAAATACTGGATATCTTATGCAAGGAAAAGAAAGAAGGTCAGTCTTTCACATGGATTTCCAGACTCTGGCCAGTCATCTTGGGCTCTGGTGAGAACTAAACAGCCCCAACATGGGAGTGGAAGGGAACTGGGCTCGTTTCTGCAGAACAGTTACTGCCCAAAGTGAGAGCCCATGAGAGCAATGGCAGGAGGGGAGCAGGGTGATTCTCAGCTGGAGTTTCTGTAGTCCCAGGTCAGGATTGGGGGGTTTCTCACAGTGCTGCTTTGAGAATGAGCCAGGGGATATCACCCTCTCAGAATATTGCTCTTAACTATTTTGGAGGGAGCCAGCCACTCACTGTACATAGGAACAGGGATTAAAACATCTTACACAGGAATAATCGCACTTTGTGTTGACAGTAAATTGCCCTATTGCTTAAACCTTTTAACATGGGCAGGCTGATTTAGCTGTGTGCCATGCTTTTTGTTTGCTTTTAACCAACTTCTTTTGTTGTCAGTCATGCCTTGTCTGTTGTCCAAAGAAAAGAGTGGGTTTTTCCTGGCCTCTGTTTTCTCCCATTAGACCTCACCAAACTCCCTGGCAGTTGTTATGTCTGATCAGCTCACACTAAGTCTGCCCCAGATCCTATCTCCCAGCTAAGGAAGATCTTCCTCTCAGGGCAGAGGTCTGTCCGGTTTCTACACTGAACAGACACTGTGCACCCTCAGAAGCTGGTGGTGGTGTTCTGAGTTAGCAAACAGAGAAACATGCGTTTAGAGAAATCTGAGGGTCACAGCGAGGCAGAGGGCAGTCCAGACTCAGATGTCACTTTCTTCTGTTCTGGATCCCACTGCCTGTGGGATAAGAAGGGAGGAGAAGACCCCAGCATCTGAGGGAGAGGGTGAGGCCTCTATGAGCTCCCTCCAGGTGGCCCATGGCCTTGATGGCCTCCCCTCAGGGATCAGCAGCCTCAGAGAAGTAGGTGGGAGAGCATCTGTGTGAGGTGACACAGTAACATGTGGTTGTTCCTTACAAATGGACATTTCGGGAGCCCCTGACTTAATATTTTTTAGCTTCCTCCTGGCTGTCTTTGGGCTGCCATTTTAACCTGAATCTCAGACATTTGGGGAGACCTCGCTATCCCCACCGTACAGGGCTCCATGGTCACCAGGACTTGGAGCTCAGGAGGATTTCTGATCCGCTTCTGGGTGGAGGCCTCAGGTTGTAGCTAGAATTCCTGCACATGGATGTTAACCCACATTCATCTTGTTTATCTACCCAGTTCCAGAAGTGGAAGTGGAGTTATTCACGTATTTTTAAAGGCAAGAAGAAAACAAAACAAAAAAACAACAGAAAGAAGATGTATGAATGTTATAATTCATAGATGGCATGCCGATAATAGAAACCAGACCATTGTAGCACTTAAATGAAAATGATCTCACTCATTTAAAAGGAGCTTGTTTAACACTGAAATCACAAAAATCTGTCTTTGTTGTGAACACTGGTAAGGTAACTGAAGATGAGATCAGCTTTCCCTGTCAAAACTGTCTCAATCCATTTTCTCAGGGTTTTGTTTTTTAGATTCTGTAAGATTTCGAGGGAAGGCAGTTTAAGTGGAGAGTTTGCTGTTGCCTTCAAGTTTGAGATTTGGTTTCCAGGGCTTGCTGCTAGCTTCAGGCCCGTCCTTTTCACTTTTCTGAAGGAGGCCAAGTTGAGTCTGTCCTTTGCCATGGCTGAGGGATGGTGCTTCTAGTAACTGCTGTGCAAGATGCCTGGTGGCCCCATCAGAAGACAGCTGTCCTTTCCTGTGGGCAGCCTGCTTTCTGAGCTGCCCTCTGCTGCTGTCCAGAGGAGTAACTTTATACTGACACACAGCGAGTGAGGACAGACCTAGAGCTCCAGCTTGTTTAATGTCTCATGCTTGCATGGGTTGAGATTCTGGGTGAGCTGAGCCCCGTCTCCAGCTGCTGTCAGGTATCAGTCAGGGCTGGGGGTTCAGCATCCTCTTTGGAAGCTCAGTGGTTCTCCGCAGTTTCTAGAAGCAGTAGAATAGCTTTCTTCTTCAATACTGGCAGGACATCACCTCTCAGACTTCTTTTATGGGCTCACCTGCTAGGCACTTGGGATCCCAAGTCCCTTTTTTTTTTTTGTCTTTTTCCTTTTTATTGGTACCAGGGATCAAACTCACGACTACCTGCTTGCAAGCCAGGCGCTTATGCCGCTGAGCTAAATCCCCAGCCCCTTGGGATGATCATCTCTTAATAACAGACAGTCACACTGCTAAGGCCTCAGTGGCACCTGCACAGGCTCATAGTTGCCACGTAACACACCTGGATCACAGGTGTGAACCCATCCCATCCATAGATCTCCTAGTGCTCAGGCGGAGGGGGTCACACTGGGCAATGCCTATGGGTAGGAATCTTGGGGCTCCTTCAGAATTCTGTCAACCACCTCACAAGAGCCTTGGGCTTTGTATATAGATGCCTGTGATCTCAGCTCTCTGGGAGACTGAGCAGGAGGATTCCAAGTAATACTCAGCCTGGGCAATTTAGTAACTTAGTAGAGATGTAGCTCAGTGCAAAGGGTCTGGGTTCAAACTGTAACACCTTCTCCCCCCACAAAAAAAGTTTCTCTGTTGTTTGAAGAATAAAATGAGCAGAGGATGGGTGTTGGAATTAGATGTGGAACTGACTCCTGACTCTGCCACTTTTAGTTACTTGACCTTGACCAAACCTCTTCTTTCTAACCATGTTCCCTGTGAACTCCAGTGGCTGAGTCAGATCAATGGATCCCAAACCTGCCCATTCCCCAGAGTTGTCAGGGCTATTGGCATAATATCTAGACGCCTGATCCCTGCTCCCAGTCATGGGAACCAGAGCCTCCTGGTGGCCAGGCACCTGAATTCATTTTCTATTGTAGTAAAATACACATAACCCCAAACTGCCCATTTTTATTATTTCAGGTGCACAGTTTTGGGGCATTAAGTGCGTTCATGATGCCATATAATTATCAATACTACTATTAATTTTGAAAACTTGATCACCACTTCAAACTGAAATTTTGGGCCCATTACACAATAACTCCTCGCCCCTTCTTCCCTCAAGCATGGGTCACCTCAATTCTACTCACAGTTTCTGTGAATTTGTCTATGCTAGAAACTCATGTAAGTGGATTCATATTATTTTTCCTTTCCTATCTTATTTCTTAGCACACTGTTTGCAAGGTTATGTCATGTGGTGTGTATTACACTTCCATTCCCTAATGGTTGAATAACAGGCCACTGCAGGCATCGACAGCTTTCATTTTTTCCTTCCTGCAGTGAAGGACATTTGGGGCATTCCTGCTGGCTCAGCGGGTCCTCCACGTGGCTCCCAGTCATACTGCTTGAGGACCACTGGACTGTGTGCCATCCTTGTTATGCTTTCATAGACCAGATTTAGAGGAGGATCAGACATGTCATCATCTGAAAAGACACGTTATGATGATGATGATGATGATGATGATTGTCTTTTTGAGACAAAGGGGCTTGTTACGCAGTTCAGCCTGGCTTTGAACTCACTTTGCAGACCAGGCTGGTCTCGAATTTGTAATGATCCCCCTGCCTTGGCCTCCTGATTGCTTGGCATTACAGGCGTGCATCACCTGCACACTGTTATTATTCTCATGTATTTCCACCTAAGAACGTGGAAGAAACAGCAGGACTCTGATGCCAATAAAATGCTTTGAACTCCAACCAAATATCTTAGTCTTCTATTAGGATAAGAGGTTTTATGGCACTGATAACAGCTTTTGTTAAAATAAATACAGAAGTATACTGTATTCAAAATGTTTGGGGCCAGAAAAGCTACAGATTTCAGATTTTTTCAGATCGTGGAATATTTGTATATATATGAGACATCCTGGGGACAGGATCCAAATCTAATCACAGTCATTTATGTTTCATGTGTACCTCACATGCCAAGGTGGAAGAGAATTTTCTACAGTATACCCAATGATTTTGTGCAAGAAACAAGATTTCATAGTGTGGAAATTTTCAGTGTGCTCACAGTGTGAGGATTGAGTCTTTTTACAGTTTGCATTTTCAGAGTGGCCATGCTCTGTCTGTACACATGGAAATGCAGGGTGCTTCCCTCCCAGCTCCGTGTGCAGGGACAGCACAGGGGGAGCTTGAAACACATGGTATGAGAGTAACTGTACCCCAAAGTCAGAATGTGCACCAGCAGGGCCTCACTTTAGAGAGCTGCTTGTTAAACATGAGCAGCCCAGCACCACCACCCTGTCAGGTGCTCAGGGTTTTTCTTCCAGGGTCACTAACAAAAGAAATAGAGTTTAAAAAGAGAAGCCTTTGTTCACAAGTGAAACCCAGAAGTCAGTGATTCTGTGAGACTCCAGAGGTTCTGGTGATCCTGGCCCACTCCAGTTAGGTGCTTTCTCCACTCTGTGTGGATGTGGCCTGCACGCTGCCTGTGGTCCTTTCTCCTTGTCCCTCTCCTGTTGTGGTCACATGAGTCAAAAACTGCTTTTCTTGCCACGTACTCAGCAGTGTTTTCTGTGCTCCTGCCCACAGGTGAAGGCCTGTCGTTTTGTCTACTTTCTGGAGGAGGCAGCTTTTCTTTTCAATGTCCTTATGTCCCTTGTTGCATGAGTAACAGCAGCCTCTGAGATTCTCCTGCCCAAGGTCAGAGGGTTCTGTGGAGGACCACCTACTGGAGGACCATGTGGAGTTGTTGGGCCATTTAATGAGATCCTCATCTGCTGGCCATGTGAGGCTCAGCTGAGACTTCCTAGAAAAGAGCCCAGGGAAAGGGGAGGGGAGATAAGAAGGAAAAGATGGGCTACAGGAATTTGCATATTTACACTTGCCGGGGAAGCCCTTAGACCTTGTCATCCTGGGTGCTTTCCTGTGTTGGGTCACACTTGGCAGATGCAGGCAAATAAACCCGATTTCCCCATTTGGACAACTTTTAAATATGTCTTAGTTACTTTCTCATCACTTAGGCATGATTCTCAACACCTACAGTCTAAATGAGGAGAGGTTTATTTTGGCTCACAGTTTGTAGAGGCTTCAGTCCATGGTTCTGTTTTTGTGGTGTATTATGTTTATTGATTTGCATAGATTAAATCATTCCTGTATCCTTAGGCTGAATCTTATTTGGTCACGATATATATATATTTTTATTTTGTACTGGGAATTGAACTCATGACCTCATGTTTGCCAGGCAGGCGCAGTACTGCTGTGCAATATCCCCAGCCCTGGAGTATGATCTTCTTGATGATTTGTTGTATTCTGTTGCCAGGAATATTGTTGAGGCATTTAGCTTTTGTGTTGGTTAGAGAGATTGGTCAGTATTTATATTTTTTATTGAGGTCCCTTTCTGATTTTGAAATTGGGGTAATGCTAGCTTCCAGAAATGACTTCTCTTTCAGTTTCATGAAATAGTTTTAGGAATAGTGGTGTTAGATATTACCTAAAGTCCTTATAGAATTTCACAGTGAATCCATCATGACGTAGGCTTTTCTTAGTTGGTTATTTATATCAATTCTTCAATTTTATTGCCTATATTGGATTATTCAGGATTTTTGTATCTTCTTGGCTTAGTTTTGGTGGTTCATATATATCTAAGAATCTATTCATTTCTTCTGAACTCTCCAGTTTATTAGAGTACAAGTTCACAAAGTAATTACTACAATCTTCTAAATTTCAGCAGTGTCTGATGTGACTTTGTCTTTTTCATTTCCAATTCCATTGATTTTATTCTCTTCTTTCCTGTTTTTGGTTTGGCTATGGATTTGTCTATTTTGCTTATTCTTTCAAAGAACCAGGTCTTTGATTCACTGATTCTTTGTATGGTATTAATCTCAATTCCATTAACTTCTGCTCTTCTGTTTCTTATAATTTCTGTCCTTGAACTAGCTTTGGATTTATATTCTTCTTGTTTTTCTAGAACCTTGAGGTATAGGCTTAGATTATTTATTTGGTCTTGCTCTATTTTTTCTAATGTGGGCATTCACAGCTGTAATCCAAGAAGAGAAATTTGAAAAATCAATAGGAGATGAAAAGGAAGAAAGAAAAATGAGACAAAGGATCCTGTTACAAAGTAGAAAGATACTTACAGAGTTAGGTGAAGGTAACAGGAAAAAAAAAAAGAAATAGAACATTTAAACATGGAGAAAAGTAATAATGGAGAATTTAAAAACAAATAACTAAAAAGAAAACTAAATTTTTTTAGAAAAAGGAAAAAGAACAAAGGAAATTTCCCTAAACTTCAATAAAACGATGAAGAAGGGAAAAATATGAATGCAAAGCCAGAAAAATAAAATTTTCTCTATAGTTTTGAATGAGTGGTTTTCTTCCAGGATCTACGGTTTTGCAATCCAGCAAGCCTTAGTCTTCTCTACTTAACCTTATGGCTTATGGGTTGGTGAGATACCTGCCACCTTTCAGAGGCCTGTCATTACCCCAGGCTGTGGCCATGTCCTTACTCATGTAGGTAAATAAGGAAGACAGTGACATCTCAGATCTATGCTGGATTCAGGCAGCAGGGGAAGGGTTTAAATACTTACTGCCAGCATTTTCAGATTCAATGCCTTCTAAGCACAACCCAGCCAGTCTGTTTTCTCCCGATGAGGGCAAGGACTTGTATCTGTTATGGCCTGATTTCAACTTCTCAGAGGATTGCTTTCCAGCCTGCACTGTATCTGCAGCTGTTTCCTATGGTTATTTCTCACCCAGTCACTGCAGGAGTATAACACTGGGAACCCTAAAATGAAGTTGTTTAACTGTTCTCAGAATGGCCCCCAATTATGCACTCTTCAGCAATATGGTACCCATGCTGGAATCCCTCACTGGATGTTGCTTGCCATGGGGGAAGGGTCCTTTCAGAGCAAAACCCAGCCCTGCTTTTGCAGTTCACACCAACCATGGACTCCTTATGAAACCTATGCTGCTGGCCCAGTCTGCCACAGTTTCTCCCTGAATCTCCCAGCCCTAGGTGCTTACTGTTGAGTCGGGGTTTACAAGGGAGTGGGTTTAATTCAGGACTCATAATTTATAGGATTATTTTATAATATTCTTCCAAGAATCAAATGCAAAAGTGTGTAGGCTATCCGCCCAACCAGTAAAGACCTGAAGAATCCAGCCAAGGGCAGTGTCCTGTACAAGATCAGCTGAAGACCTAGAGCTCATGGCAATGTCCTCCACAAGTCCAGCTGGAGACCTAGAGGCTATGACAGTATCTAATACAAGTCCATATCAAGGCTCTGCACTGGGAAGATCCAAAGGTCAGTGGTGGAAGCTAGAAATTCTGCTTCAACCGGATGAAGGATCTGTACTAGCAGGCAGAGGGATCTGCACTGGAGCCAGAAAGTGATGTTCGAGCTAATGACGGAAACTCCCCTGAAAAGAATTTGCAGCCATCCTCAGCAAAAGTGAGAACTCAAACTCCTACAATGAAGAGAACAGATGAGTTATATCGGGAAAACCAGCATGACAAGCTTCTCCAAGAAAAGCAAAGCACATTATCTTGCCCTCCAATTCTCCTTTTCATGCTATTGACAGCAATCCTTAGGTGGGCCTTCAACATCTAGAACCATGCCAGTTCAGTTCAGCTGGGTGTTAGAAGTTGACCACTAGTGTTAGAAGTTAATCCATCATACTTACCTTGCTTCTTTGGAACCAGGTTCACCTCCTTTTGATCTATGAGCTGAGAAAAGAGACCAGATTCTTTTATTATTTTCTCTGTATTTAAGTCCATCTCTTCAACATCTCTGAGCTTTTAATTTACCTATCAGTTCCTTCTTGATTACTAACGATCTGCTTCTCTTTTTTTCTTTGCCAAGTTGTTATTTTTCACTGTCTAGATTCAAGATCTTGGAGAGGCTGAATTTTGCTGTTGATCACCACTTTGCCATTTTTCTCCTCCAACTTGGAAAAATCTTATATACAGATGATGAAAAACGTCAGATGGTTCAGTTGCTCTGGAAATCACTGTCATTTGCTTAAAAAATTAAACATACATTTACTGTGTGGTCCAGTAATTGCATCCTTAAGCAATTCTCCCAGTAAGCCAAAATGTATGTTCACACCAACTTGTACACAAATATTCATTGCTGCTTTATCTGTAAGAAGCAAAAACCTGGAAATAATTCTCATGTCACTCAGTGGGTAGATAAACAAGCCATGATACATCTATCCTAAGAAATACTGCTCTCCAGTAAAAAGGAACGAGTTATTTATACAAAAATTGGGTGGAGTGAAAAAGATTATTTTGGGAGAAAAGAGTCAATTTCAAAGGCTACGTATACTGTGTGATTCCTTTAATAGATAATTCTTGAATAACAAAACCATAGACATGGAGTCTTGACCACTATTTAATCAACAGTAAAAATTGCATCCTGTAATATGCTTCCCAGAGTACAAAGATCATGCAGGGCCATCCACTCATGGGTTCTACAGATGTTATTTCATACAAGTGCTGTATGAAACTCCGTCCTTGTTTGTGCTAGGGAGAGACACACTCACAGATGTCTTTTCAGTTACTTCAGGGAAAGAGAGAATTGCATTTATGACTTTTTATCTGTGTCTGTCATCATTTATTATCCTATCAGGTTGCCACTTGTTTTGCTGTTTTCAATAAATTTTGTTTGTCTCTACTGTGCCCTCCAGACTGAAACACATTCTTATTTTTAAAATACCCATTAATCAACCTTAGATGTATAAATTTGATCTTTTGACCTCTCATTATTTGTTTCCTGATGTTAAAAGTCACATGGTGCAGTGTATTTTGTGGCCAAACACTCAAGCATTTAGAGCGAAGCTTAGATGTAAGTAAAAATATTAAGTCCACGAAAATCATTTAAAGACATTTAAAAATTGTTTTATTGTAAAGAGAATAAAACCAAGCAAAATAACACAAAACAAAGCCTATAAAAAACAAGCCAGTGTGACACAGGACTTCAGAATAATAGGAAATGAACAGTGGTTACCATAATGCCTCTTACATTCTCAAAATAGCTGTGGATACCTTCAGATACAGTAAAAATCAAAAAGAAACAGAGAAGAATCAATAAAAACAAAACAATGAATGTAATAAAGAGCTTCAAAACAAGATAAGAGTAAATCCGAAATCACAATCATATCTTGTTATTTTTGAAATATCTACTCACACCATTGCATATAATGAAATCGAACAAAACAAAGCAGAATAAAGCTCAACCCCCCAAAAATCAATGAAAATGATACAGGACTTCAAAACAAGCTAATAGGCAATTAGCAGTGGCTACCACCTTCATGAGGAGATTCCCAATAGATACTATATCAGATAATCAGACTACCAACTTTAGATCTGCAAAATCAGTAAAACACCAAACACTGCAAGCACTAAATTGTGTTTTATCTGAATAGCGCATTGCAGCCTGTGTTTTCTAGATCAGCCAGTTGCTCATAATGGGGAGGGGTTGGCATCTGGCTGGCTCCACAGCGGCCCATGCATGGTGCCAATTTGCAGGGTGGGCTTGCTTATGGTGACTTCTTGTTCTCCTCCCCCACAGTCCACAAATGCTGACTCACGGGAAAAGGCTGGTGTCTGGCTGCCCACCTTGCAGCCCACACATGACACTACAAAAATAATTTTTTTAAGACAAGGTCTCACTGTACAGTTCAGGGTGGCCTTGAGATCATTATGTTACCCAAGCTAGCCTCACACTCCAGGTCATCCTCCTGTTTCAGCCTCCACATTTGCAGTTGTGTGCCACCAAGCCTGGTTATAGTTTTTGCCACTCCAGTCACAAGGCCTGCATTTCACCATGTAATACTGGTTTGCACTTCTCATCAGAACACCATTTTAAAGAATCATTGGAAGGTAAAATGTGTCCCCTGTCCCAGATCATTCTTTTTACTATGGCAGCTGGACCTTTCTAAGCTGAGTCTGTGTGCCTGGAAAAATTCAAGTAGTTCAAATGTTTTGAGTAAAACAGTAACTCTGAGATGAAGATGTTACTTTACTTTTTCCAACCTTTGTTTTCTTGTTTCTAAAAACTGGGGGAATAAAATGTGATCTGTCCTGGGGTGATTTTTATGAGAATAAAATTATAGGTAAAATCTCCTAGTTAATACCTCACCTACAATAATTTTGCAAGAATTTTTTCCCCTCTTCTTTCCTGTTTCCTGTTGAAAGATTTTTGACATAATATTTTTCCAAAGCACTTTTGGAAACTCATCTTTGAAAATATTCTTTGCTGACATTTTTCTGCCCACATTGAACAACCAATCTGATGATGTCATAGGAGTCTCTCCTCATTGTCCCCATTTTTCTCTTCCATCTTTGCTGTGCAGACTCAGCATGGTCCTCCGCCTTTGCCTGTGAGAAGTCATGGGCTCTGGTTGCTGGACAGTGGGTGACTCAGCCCGAGGAGGGTAGAGTCCTTCCCACATCCAGATGTGTTTGTGATCAGAGAAGTCACGGGCAAGAATTGTGGGCTCATGCATGACAGACGCTGGAGGTGTTTTTCTGTCTTACAGTGTCACATCACACATTCCCTCAATGTTATTAACTGTGGTGAAAGTTCAGAAGTGTTTCATTCAGTAGAAACGCAAATTATTTGTGGTTCATGGAGTCTATTATCGTCTTAATATCAATGCCAGATATTGAATGTACTATAATGCCATATAGTTCTGAGACTACAAACCAGGATTTCATCACTTACTAGTCTCTGAGAAATGCAAATGTCAGAAATACAGTTTAGTCAAGGGTTAAGGTATGGTATCCCTTTAGGCAGGAGAAGTGAGCTAAATTTGCAAATGACTTGTTATCTTTGAAATAGCTACACGCACCATCATGTGAGTTACTTACTACATTCATGATGTTTCTGTATATTTGATATTTTATTCATAAAATCATCAGCAATAACAAAATAGCTTCCTCCTATTTCTTACTGCATTTTCAATTATTTTATTATGATTGTATAGTATATTGAACCCCTAATTGGAAAATAAGGCACAGAAACTGTGCATAGGATGTGTGGTGAGGGGCACACACTCCTCTTCAAGAACTCAGCTTGTGAATCTGATTCCTTCTCTTGGGACTGAAGAGATCATTTGACTGTAAAATTCCCACTAGCCAAAAATAATCCAGATCACCTGCAGTAAGGTGCTCTGTGCTCTGGTAAGCACAGAATTGAGGAGTAATAAAAGCTTGTTTCAGATAACCTCTTAAGGACACAATTCAAACCCATGAGTGGCTGGCCTAACTATACTCCATATACTTTCAGAGACTATAGGCCAAAAAATGATTCCTTAAAAATATTTTATCAGGCTGGAGCAATTTGGACCTCATCTTCAGTCCTGCAGTTGAATGGGGCCCCTATCAGGTGGCCAGGATGCCGCAGGAGAGGATGACAGACCTGTCTTTCCTCTTTCTCTGTGCCATATGGCATGAACTGACCTTGGACGTCCAAAGTTTGTTTTAATTTAAGTAAATATGATGGAATGATTCTTAAAATGCAAACACAAAGCAAGAAACAAGCCAGTAATTTGGAGGACCAAGTGGACTTGAGGAAGAAAAAGCATCCAAATGAAAGTTAACTTACCTGATTATTTCAGGTAAGGTTTTATTTTCTGGTGATAAAATTGCTGGGCCCACGTACGCAACAGAAGGCAGGAGCTCCAGAGAATGGTATTTTCTCTGTGTTCTCTTTCTGTGGTTGCTACAGTAGCTGTTTATTGGTGCTTATTATTTACTACAGCTGAAATTAGCATTGAATAAGTTCTCATTACAAACAAGTACTGTTAAGGGAGTAGAAATTTACATTGTGTGTGGAGAAAGATCACAGAAGCACATCCTCTATGGGGATGTTTTAAGGGTGCTTCTCAGAGGCCATGACCTCAAATTGGGTCTTCAAGGACACATAGAAGGTAGGTACAGTCCAAGAGGGTGAGTTTCCTTGGGATGGTGGATGGCTGTAGTCATCAGCTTCCCATCAGTGGAATACAGCACCTGATGCCTACAGCTTAAGGGGCAAAGGTTAAGTTGGCTCACAGTTTCAAGGGGATTCAGTCCATGATTTCCTGGCTCCAAGGCAGGAACATCCTGGTGAAAGGGACAGACAGAGCAAAGATGCAGGCCGGGAAGCAGAACAGGGAACGGTGTCAGAACTGAAGAGGTGAGGAAGCATATATAGTACCTGAGGTTATGCCTCCACAATCCACCCAGACACACCCAGTGGTGTGCTCCATCAGTTCCCCTCATGACTTTCAAACTCAGTCAAGTTGACACAATCAAGTTCAATTGTCACAGTAGCCTTTGTACAGAAGCCAGATAGTCTTGACTGGAGGCTTAGGCATGTGGTCAGTGGTGTGTGAAAGTAACCCAGAGACCGCAGTGGGGTCCTAGGAGTGAAGGACTGGACTCAGACTGCGGGGTGGGGCCAAACTATGAGAGCTTCGTGTGCAGGTGTTAAGATACTGGTAACCATAAGATTGAGTTCTCCGCTCTTAGGTTCATGTTAGCCTGAAAAGTGAGATGATTTAGACCACAAGGGTGAAACTAATCATAGCTTGTTTAGAAAGACAATACCTTTTTCATAGCCTCTATAATTTTTAAGTTACTTTAATAACAGAATGATGAACATGTGTGATATTCTCTCTCCCTTGGGATAATGTGGTTACTGAAACAGGTTGCAACTAATAGGAAAAATGAGTTTTATTGCTTAGCTTTGGCTTTAATTAATTCCTGTTCTTTCTGTCTCCACTGCCAGATGCTTTCTGAATAAGTTGGTCGACTGGGCAGAGCTGTTCCACAAGTCTGCATGCTATAATAGTTCTCTGAGTTCTTCCTCTCATAAAAGAGCAAATGTATGTCAAAGGAAAGTGTCATTAATCCAAGTTATTTTTTTGTTATGGTAGCTGTCATGAGGAACCACTGGTCTCCACTGGATGCTTTAGATCAGGGCATCCCAACCTTGTTATTTTGGGCAAGTTCACTCTCAGGTGCACCTTAAAGGCTGCTTGGCTGTGTCCCAGACTATACACTGAATGCCTTCTAAGGTTGTCAAAAGTCTCCTGTTTCAGGGCAGGGATGGAAGGCAAAATCACCCTTGTTTGAGGATTTCTGGTTTGAGTTTTTTGTAGTGATTTTATCAGAAAATAACCTCTTCCTCCTGCCACAGGGATGATGGCTTCATTGAAGCTGTGGAGCTCAAAAGCTTTTCATTATCAGAAGAACAGTAATAAATATTGACTTTTTCTTGCAGAAAGTTTGTTTAAATATGCTTAAAGATACAGGCCATCTGCTTTACTGGTTGCTAACTGTTCTTCCCTACTCCATGCTTCTCTTCTTACATTTAGTTAGTGGATTTGTTACCATTTAATTTTACAAGGACAGTGTTAGCCGTATTGCTGGGCCACTGAGTCCTAAATGCAAAGTCATAGGACTAGTTTAGACCTAGGTGTGAATGAGTAGCTTTCACATGGAACCTAGAATCTAGTGTTCTTTTCATGCCTGATAACCTCTAATTTAGAACAGTCACATTAGACTTTCTGTGTAAAAATTTTTACCTGTGAAATAAAGGAAATAAGCTACTGTATCTGTAAACTTTCTCTCCTTCTAAATATCACAGCTTTAGCAATTTTAATTGTTTCTTTGGGCTGTTCCCCCTTTCTGATGACAAATCCTCCAGTTTAATGCCATTCAGGATTTGCTCTACAGAGGCCCATGGACCATGATGAGGTCTGTAACAAGTGCAATTTTTAATGTAATTCAATAGAGTGTTCTATGTCGATTGCAGATGACAAGAAAAAAGGCAAGCTCATATTCCGTGTAGACTTAATGAATTTTTAGGTTATTTATATTATATTTTTAAAGTATGGATTTGTGTTAAATTGGAAAAAGGAAAACAAAACAAACAGATCTTTCACTGGAGGTCATCTAAGAAGCACTGTCTTCATATATGGTGGAAAATTTTTTCTGCCTCTTACGACTCTGGCCAACAGGGATACTCTGTATTATGTCTCTGTGGCTTAATTAAGAAAGGGGCAAGATACTGCTTGTTTTCTCTATTAGCAGCAGCATGAAGCTGGTGGTAAAAAGAATTTATTTTAAAGGCACTGCTTAGGAAGGGTTCTTGGCCTACACTTCCTCCTTGACTTTTATGGTTTTTTTTTTTAAATAAAAAATATGAGACCATCTATTTCTGGAGTACATAAAAGATTCTCTGTCTGCATTCTCACATAACTTGAATTAATGTCTTGCACAAAGATAATATATTCATCTCAGAACATGAATACAAAAATTGGTGAAAATATACTGTCTTTGATCATCTTGTTTGTTCAAATTTCCACCTATGAACTCTCCTGCAATGCCTGGTGTACTGATAATGCAGACACCAGTGAGTTTGGCAAAGATTGCAAAAAGTGTGTTACATTTGCTAAAGAGATTTCCACAGATGTTTTCAAGCCTATTCAAGCACTCAATTCATCCATCATTTGGAAAATCCAGGCTCTGAACTCAGGGGTGGGGGGACTGACCTGTGCACAGGGCAACGAAGCAATGGAGCCTTCATCCCTGACCTTGGCTGCTTCTCCATTATTTTTTAAAATTTTTTTATTTTAAAGAGATTAAGATAAAAAAGGACATAACAAAGCAGATCAGAACAGAACAATTTAAGCAACAAAGATTTCAACACAAGACAACTCGATATAACAGTAGCTACCATAATGTCTCTTTCCTTGAAATAATTGAGCATACCTTCATACACAATAGTATCAAACAACAAAATAGTATAAAACCATTAAAGAGAATGAAAGTGTTACAGGGCATTCAGAACCAAATAACAGAAAATGAACATTGCTTACTATATTATCTCATTTTCCATAAAAAATTTATTTGTACTATCACACATAATAAAATCCAGTAAGACACAACATGATAGAACCAATGGAAACAGAAGAACAAAAGTATGGTAGGACTTCAAAACAAGATGATATTAAATCAGCACTGGCTATTATAATGTCTTGTTTTCTTCAAAATACCTGTTCATACCATCACAGATAATAAAATCAAACAACCGAGGATAAAACCATTCTAACTAATGAATGGAAACATCATAAGGCTTCAAAGCAATGTAATGAGGAATCACGATTACCATAAAACTCTTATGTACGCTTACTATTTCTTACACTAGGGAGACTATACGGTACTTATACATATGAGTTTGATTTATTTCACTTATGAGTATGGTCTCAAGTTGTGCCCATTTATTAGTAACTATCTCAATGTGATTATTCTTTCTAGCTGAGTAATACTCCATTGTATAAAAATATTACAACTTTTTTATCCATTCCTCAGTTGATGGGCATTTTTAGGTTGTTTCCAAGATCTGGCTATTACAAATTGTGCTGCTATAAATATGGGTGCACATATATCACTGTGGTATGATGTTTTCAGTTCTTCTGGGAGTACGCCTAGAAGTGGAATAGCTAGATCAAATGGGATTCCAATCCCAGCCTTTTGAGAAATCTCCAGACTGACTCCACGGTGGTTTACCAGTCTACATTCCCACCAACAGTGCAGGAGAGTTCCTTTTTCCCCACAGCGTCTCCAGCATTTGTTGTTGGTAGTTTTCTTGATCCTGGCCATTCTTTCTGGAGTGCATTTCTTTAATGACTAATGAGGATGAACATTTTTTCATGTTTTATTTGCAATTTGTATTTCTTCATCTGAGAACTGTATTCACCTCAGATGCCCATTTCTGGATTGGGTCTTTGAATTTTAGGAGGTTTTTTTTTTTTTTTTTTTTTAATTCTTTGTATGTTTTAGACAGAAGTCCTTTGTGTGAGGGACAGTTCACTAAGATTTTTTTTTCCCAGTTTGTGAGTTTTCTGTTCACTATGCTGAAGATTTCTTTTGACATGCAGAAACTTTTTAAAAAGACGTGATCCCAGTTATTGATTCTGGGAAGTATTTCCCATGTGGTTTGATTCCTGTTCATGAATTCTCTACCTATCCCTAGATTTTCAAGATTTTTACCCAATTTGTCTTCCAACAGATTTAGTGTTTCTGTTTTAATATTCATATATTTGGTCTGTTTAGATTTTTAGCTTAGTATATGGTGATAGGCATGGGTCTAGTTTTAGTTTTTGGCATATGGATAGCCAGTTTTTCCAGCGCCATTTATTAAAGAGACTGTCATTCTTCCAGTGAACATGTTTGGCCCCTTTATCAAAGATAAGATGGTTGAGTGTGTTGGTAGTTGTGGTTGTATCTTTGCTTCTCCATTATTATGGCCTAGTTTTTTTCTACTGATAAAACATGATGGAGGAACAAGGCTTGCCACAGACAGTGATGGGAAGCTGCAGACACTTGGTTCCCCTCCCTGTGGACCACGTGTTCCCAGACTTTATCCCGTGTAGACTGGAAGTACCCAAGGATCCTGTCTGCCCCTGTTGGTCCTCACACGTGATCTGGCATTGTTTAGGCAGGATCTTTGGTCTACACTTCCTCCTTGACTTTTATGTGTTTTTTTTTTTTTAACTTCACCTCATCCTAAGCAAAAGGCAGCATCTTTGACTGCCTTATTAGTAGTAAAAAAATTGCTCTTTATTTAAGTTTTTAAATCCAGATGATGAAAATATATAACCTATTTAGAAAATCCACTTGGCAGGCTTGGTGGTCATTTCACATGTACTCACACTTAACATGAATTGGATTTGTTTTTCTGATTTCTTGACCTCCATCTCTTGGAACAAATTATTTATTACCCAAATGAGTCTGTGTCGGTGGACCAGAGTGCATGCAGCACACTGACTGTAAGTGCTTTTGTAGGGTAAGATTTATGCTAGCACAAATTGCTTTATATTGGTTTTTCTTGTTGAAAATTTACTGTGTTCATTTTCTGCTTGGTATTTGCATTTGTAGTCTGTTAAAGATTCCTGTGGTCCAACAGTTTACCTGTGTAACACTTCATGAAAAGGAAATTAAAAAGCATGCAGCAAAACCATTTCCCTAATATGTTTCCAGTCAGCTGTGCATGTTAGTAGTTCAGTTTGTGGAACAGAAGAGCAGAGTACCACTGAGTTCTCTGCAATTGCTCATCATTCTTGGGGAACTCACATCCCAGACATGAGCAGTTAGCTCTTCATGGGTGTAGACAAGGATAGAATTGGCAGTCAACTCTTTTAACTTCTGAAATTATTTCTTAACATACTTTAACATACTATCTATTGAACATTTCTGAAGTCCTTGGTTATTCTGCTTGCTGTGGTCATTAAGGTTTGTGCTGCAGAACCCATGTAAGTTGGGTCTTTTCTGTGTCTCAGACAAAAAATGTGTATGTGAACTGAAGTTGCTTCACTTGCTAGAAGTGCATCATTGCTGCAGTGAGGCAACTCTTTAATTTCTGCATGGTCTCTGCTGTGTATTCTTCCTAATGTAATTATTGGATTAAGCATTTCAGGCTCTTACTGATAAATCTGTCTTCCCAGTGGACTCCCTAGGACACATTAATTCCTGAGGAAGTACTGCATCTTCCCAAAAAGTGTAACGCAAAGTATGGAGGGTGTGATTTGTACGGAGTGAATCAAGACTGAAGCTGTGTTCTTAACACCATTATTTCTTTGACTCATTTCCAGGGACTTAACTGGCTTGTTCCCTCCTATGAGGCTCACTGGCCTTTAACTTCTGTTTTTGCCAGTGAATAAGTAGGAATTTTGTTTTGTTATGCTGGCAAGTGGTAATTCATGCCTTGGTGGTTTCTAATTTGTTTATTTCATTAACTAGGAGTAAAATAAAAGTGAAATGGGTAGTCATCGCTCTTAGAACTTTCATGTTAAGACATGAAAGGTTTTGTCTTATAAAGGCAGTAGCTGTTCAAGGTCTCAGGACAGACATAGAATTTTCAGTCAATTCCTCTATTTTAATTTCTGCATTTATTTCCCATCGTACTTCTTCTTTTTTTTTTTTTTTTTTTTTTTGTCTTTTTCCTTTTTATCGGTACCGGGGGATCGAACTCACGACTGCTTGCTTGCAAGGCAGGCACTTATGCCGCTGAGCTAAACCTCCAGCCCCCAGACTTCTTCATCTTCAGTGATTTTGAGTTCAGTGAGTCTCCTGTGAGATCCCCATTTAATAGTGTTGAGTTAGTTCTGATACTTTTTACCCCTTTGATAAGCATAAACAGAAGTCATGCTCTTAGACATTTTGGCTAAGGAGTTCATGTTGCACTGTGTGACCATCATGATACATGATGACAAACATTACTTGGAGACATGACTTAGTTGAATCTGAGAAGTCCAGAGTTGCTGCTTATGCTGAGGATGGGGAGCTTCAGGGACCCAGCAGCAGCCTGAGATTTCTGTAGTAGTTTATTTATATAAAGTCAAAGTCAGGAGAACAAAGAAATAGAAGAAAACGTTTCTGTTGGAGTTTTGGCCAAGGGATAGAGAGGGAGCAGGATGATTCGTTACATGGCATCATGACATGCCTATCTACTCTAGGCAAGATTACCAAAGGATGTAGGAGAAACACATCAGGCAAAGCAAACATTTTCAGAGAATAACTACCTTTTAAAAATGTTTGTATTTTGACAGGGTCTCCTTGTGTAGGTCAGGCTGACCTTGAACTCACTGTGCATACCAGGCTAGCCCCAGACTCATGGTGATCCTCCTGCCTCGGCCCCCTGAGTGCTGGGATTACAAGCATGTGCCACCACATCGTGCTGTAGAACTTGCTTTTAATTCTGCTGACTGTCATCCTAAAGATTTGCTCTAAACTGAACCCATTCATTCCAGAAGCCCTGAATTGTTGTTCAGAGAGCCCCTTCTTCTTGCACATTCTCTTCAAAAAACTCCTTTTGTGAGTGTGTCCCCATAATTTACCCTTTTTATTTTATAATTTAGATTTGGCAAAAGAGGGAAAGTACTTGGTAGAGGAGTATTGGGCTTGATGTTTGAACTTCATTGTGGCTGCTGCATGTTGGTACAGTTTGCAGAGTGCTTTTAGAACTTTAAGAAAGAGCAGAAAAAAGATTATTCTAATAGCTATAAGAATTCAAATGTGAAAGTGAGACCGGTAAACCAATATTTAGGATGAACCAATAAGCAGTGTCATTGAGGTGATCCAGTAATGTTGGTAGCCTTCATTTGAAATTTATGAAGTTGGACCTGAAGTCAGCCTAGGAGATTAGTAATATATCTGTCCAGAGTCATGTGAAAGGCACCATGGTGAAGGTGTTGGAACTCCTCCCAAGATTCAGAATGATAGAAAGGAATAGGGATAATGCACACTGAGTGGTACCCAGCATCACAACTAGGTTGACTGTGTGTCCATAGGGCCTACTGGTGTTGGCTGAGCCAGTTAACAGATGCCTCAGGGGCACCAAGTCTTTGTAGAATTTCTTTATAAATACCTATTTAACTCTAATTATGGGGTAACATTTTGGAAATAGCCATTCATAGTTTGAACAGTTTGATAGAATGAATCAGAGAAACTATAGCAGTTTCTGTAGTAGTGGCTAAGGAGTAGCCATGATTAGTTACAATCAAAATATCTAGAAAAGTTGGGCATTGTGGCACACACCTATAACCCCAGCACATAGAAGGCTGAGGCAGAAGGATTGCTGCAAGTTCAAGGCTACCCTGGGTTACATAGTGAGTTTGAGATCAACTTGAACTACTTGCCTCAAAAAAAAATCCTAGAAAGTGGCTTTGTCTGATGTTTATGTACTGCAGTGGTATGTTCAAGGGCTGAATTTCCTATCCACCATTGAGTGAGATTAGTCAGGAGCCATGCTTCTGCTTGCTGAGTATCATAAGGTGTGTCATATTTAGTTGAGAAATATTACTTGTAACGCATGTTGTTAGATAGGTGGAATTAGTGGGGAGAAGGTATTGCTTTAATGCCTCTACTAACGATTTGAAACGTATTTAGCTATCTTGTGTTTTCAGTTAATGAGGGCTAGAATATATGAATGGGAAGTATAGATCATAGAATGGTCAGAAGTGTCACAAGCAAATCAGCTCATCTATATGTTGATAATTACCAATTTTAATAATATAAGGGAAGAAGGAAATAGCCAGGCACTAGAAGGATTTCTTAGTAGGGGAAAAATAAGTGCCTGAGGAGAGGCCTAACAAGGGTCCCACAACTTCGAAATTCCATGAAGGTGAGCTGTCTTAAAAGTTGAATTTGTAGAATGTTAGCTGATAACAAGTATAAAGCTTTATAGAGAAAACTTGAGTCAAGAACAGCATGATATATTAGCATAACAGTCATGATGACATAATTCTACAGAATGACATGAAGAAATAATAGTGTTATCTAAGAAAAATGTACTTGTCTATAATGTATATTATGTGACATTGGACTGTACAGTCTGAGTATTGTTAAATGTTGTAATGCTCATATGCATATATGTATATAATATATATCATACCCATATTTATTATATAATCCTGTCTTCAACAAGTATTTATATTTTTTGGTTGGCTCTCCTATGTTCCGTTGGCATGTATATTTTATCACCAATAAATGAAACACAAATAAGAGGAAGCCAGAACTTTAGCCTGGAAGTCACCAATATGATGAGATGGTTTTTAGCTTTGTATCTTTGAAGACATGTATATCTGAACAATATAAATATGCTTAATGCATGATAAAGCCAACAATAATGGATGTTACAAACCATTTTGGAACAGTCTGAAAAGGCAGCTTTGTATTGTGTTGTATTGTTGACCAATTTAGGTGTCTGTGCTAGTCATGCAGAAAAGCTCAGCCTTTGTCTGAAAGCATCAGCTAAATTAGAGAGAAGAGTTGAGACATAGGGAAGAGTCAGGGCCATACCTCCCTAATCTTTGAGCAACAAGAGCTTTAAGAGACAGTAGTTTGGGCTCAACCAAACCAGCAAGCAAACATACATATTTTGTTCTATATACTGGGTCCTTCACAAATATCTTCAATATGCTTGAGCCTTCCAGCTTTGTCACTGTCAAAAAACAATATCATACAAAATCCTTTCCAATCAAAAACATTTCTTTATATTCTTCTCTGTATCTTACTTATGATACCTCTTTTCAAAACAACTTGCCTGCCACCACTTGGAATTTAAAATGTTGCATTGCAAATTTAACTGGCTGCCAATGAGCCTTTCAAGTAACTTTAAATAGTAAAACTTATCTTCGTACCAGCAGGAAGAAGAGTAAATTAATCCTGTAAATGTAGAGTTTACCACACACAGAAATGGTTTAAGCATGTGAATTAAACAAAATACCAAGTTAAATTGAAAACCAAAAGTAAATACGTTAGACTTTTAAGAAGCTGTGGATATGAAGCCGAAGGTGCACTGAAGACACCAGAATTTTGAAGAATCCAGGAACATGGATTGTCTGAGGAAAAGTGCAGAGTGGGAGGACAGTGAACCCAAGAGAGAAGCCACGGTTGAACAACCACCAGAAGTGCTATAGGAGCAGAGTGATCCGAAACCTTTGGTGTTTACAATTTTTCACAGATTGCCAGAGATGCTAAAAGTAGAATTACAGGGCTTAATGTTTCACTTGCTAGATTTTGGGATTGCTTTGATCCCATGTGCCTATTTGTAACTTTTGGAATAGAAATGTCTATCTTGTTCCATTTAATGTTGGAAGTGTTTAACTTTCTTTTCATTTGTCCAGGGGCTTGCAGCTAAGAATTTGCCTTAAACCTCAGGGAGGCTTTAGATTTAGAATTTTAGCAATGTTAAAACTGCTAGAACTTTGGGAATCTTGAGGATGAACTAAATATCTTTTGCATAAAGGGATATCATGAGTCTTTGAGGAGCCAGGGGTGGAATGTTATGGTTTGTGTTTAGATATCCCCCCAACACCTCATGCCATCTTTTCAGGGGTGATTGAGTCTAGAATGTGTGATGCTGAGATTAAGGATGTGTAATAAATTCACTGATTGGTTTGGTACCACCCTAATCCCAGCAGCCTAGACAAAGTATAAAAGGGGCAAAAGATACTGTTAAGATTGGCTGTTGATGTTGCTGTCTTCTGCCTGCTATAAACTGTTCTTTGCAAAGCCAGCCTGCCTTAGAACCAGCTGATTATGGACTTAAATCTCTAGAAACTTTGAGCTAAATAAACCATTTTTCTCTTAACTTGGGGTGTCAGGTATTTTGTCTCAGCAATGAGATAAAAGTAATGAAGACCATTGTATTTTGGGGAGAATAACCAAGTGTACAGTAGTAATGGATCCTGTGATCACTAGTCTTGACTTTGAGGACATAACTTCTTTTTATTCAAAGATAAAGGAAACTACATTCATTCTTGACTTGTCTTCTTATTCTGTTTCACATCTAGGCTGCACCTATGAAGGAAACACCTACAACAGCTCCTTCAAATGGCAGAGCCCAGCCAAGCCCTGTGTCCTGCACCAGTGCCAGGTAAAGTCCAGTTTGCCAAGAGAGAGACTCTGAGTAGCTTCTTTCAATTGACTGAGAGTGAGACCCAAACAGTTAACCAAAACTGAGACCCGTTGCATCCCTATAGTTTATTATGATGTTTACCATAACAAGGCAGGTAGAGGATGGGTGTTGTGTAGGACTTGTTTCCAGAAACACAGCAGAATGGTCTGCCATTGTAAATTGTGCCTGGAAAAACTCCAGGAGGATGTATATGTCCTTGGGGAAAATGCATGTCTTCCTGTGAAATCATCTTTGAGCAAAACGTGAATTCCTGTTAGCAGAAAGGAGGTATTGTTAGACAAGGTATGTTTTCCTTCTTTGATTTAGAAAGGTTTTGAGCAGAAGCCAATCTGTAAACTGTATTAAAGTGAAGCAATTAGTACACTGTAACCTCAATGAGTTCAAGCTGACAAATCTAAGAACCATCAGCTCAGCTTCTAAGGGGTCCATTGTGCCTGATCCTCAGGGCCTCTGAGAGCAGCAGGGATCCTGCACGGCTAGGCTCTGATGCCCACATGCATAGAGCACAGCACAGTGGACCAAAGGGGCAGTGTGGAACCCAAGGTTCAAACTTGTGTTCTTGTCTCTGCAGACAAACCCCTTCTAAAAGAGTAACAGTCATCTAATTTAACATTACTTAAAAATTCTTCTCTGTAGAGAAGCTGCTGTTAAATCCTTTTATCCTGAGCCCCATTTCATTATCCTAGCATCGCATGTGCATTTGAAGGAGGTTGGAAGGTGAATATTATGGGTATTTCTCTCCCATCTCATCTCAAGCATGTTGATATTTAATGAATTTCATGTTCTCATTAGACACCTACAGTAGATCTTCAGTATTTCATTCAACTAAATATTCAACTAAATATATGCAGTGAGTCTTATTTATGAAAATAAGCAGTAGATTGATTGACTCTATCAAAGTTTGTTGAGTTTTTTATTCCAGATTATAAAGTTGGTCAGTCTCTTTCTATGAAGAAATGAGAACAGTGATTTTTAATAAAACCAGAACCCCAAACTTTCCAAAATTCACACCCTCCTTCTCTACACTTTTTTTTCTCCTTTTAGTATTGGCAGTTGAACACAAGGCCTCACTCACAGCATAAAAGTGTTCAACCACCCTACTGCCAACTAAGTCATTAGTGCATTTGTGTTTTAAGACAGGATCTTTCTAAATTGCCTATGTTGGCCTCAGACTTCTGTCTCTCCTGACGATTATGGGTATGGGGCAGGACAAAAAGAGAATAATTACAGAACTATTTTATTATGTAATTTATATAGTTATATAAATTATTTTGTTGCCCTGCCTCTTGGTCAGTGAAATTTCCACTCTTCAACAGGGACATCTGAGCACTGTGGTTCTAGTATTTGGTAACTAAGAGGACCACATGCCCTTGGGATCTGGGACTACATTCTTATAAACAGCCAGAGGTCCTGAGCATGCACAAGTTACTTGGACAGGGGTAACTTTTGCTGCCTTTGGATAAGGTGTTGCTTACATTAGTGGAAGTTACTGTGCAACAGGGAATGTTTTGTTGCCGGAAAGACACATTAAGCCATCAGAGAGGTTAACACGGAGTCTCCTGTTGCCTGTCATCTTTGGTCACTGGCACACAGCCAAGAGAGAATTGACTCAGGAGTATCAAATTATTATCTGAAAACTCAGGAAACCAGAGCTTCAGAGCAGAGCCCAGAAAGAGGGAGTCACCCGTCAAAGATGAACCTCACCTTTCCTTCTTCCTCCTGTGCTAAAACCAGAGTCCTACTACTAGGAAGGAGTTGTTTCCTTCGGTAAGAAGAGCAAACCTCTGTGAAGGTGGTCACAGAATGCTGTGCCTTTGCCCACCAGCACCTTTGCATTCCTGCCTTTCTGCTTCCTTCTTTAGGAGGATGCAGAAAGTGACCATTCACAGGCACCTGCTGGGCAAGTCTCCTGTTTTCTGCAGAAATGATGAGATTGCTGTCTCTCTCCAGCTCTTCAGGGGGTGGGAGGTCAGTAACAGAGGAGACTGTGTCAGGCAGGCAGTGCCCCATGGGCTATGCTGCTCACATGACTAATTATATAACCTGTCCGCACCTCTGTAACTCTCCATAAAATGGGGCCACAGTGATCTCATTGGAGTTTGCAAGCAATAAGTGAGATTCTCATTAAAAATGCTCCTGAGAGCCACCTGCCTGTACAGGTACAACCAGAAACCAAACAGATACCAAGTGGTCTCTTTCCACTTTTTTTTTTTTTTTTTTTTTTTGTACTGTGGATTGAACTCATGACATTGCACTTGCCAGGCAGGTGCTTATTGCTACTGAGCTAAATCCCTGGCCCTCCACTTGCAATTAAGTCTGCTTTCTTATCTCCTCTGACAAAAGGAATTCTGGTGTTGAAAACTTTACCTGTGTTTTCCCTCTTTCAATTTCTTGGTGGATGGTGATGATCTGAAGATCAGATAACTTCACACTGGGAACCAGCCTGAGCATCCATCTAGATTGGAGATACTGAAGAAAAACTGATCCCAGATCCTACGTTGTGCAGTTACATAGCTAAGCGTGGGTCTTTTTGTGATGCTGGCAATTGCTGATATTTTGGATTTTTCTCCCAAATGTGATCAAGGCCACGATAAACTCCCCTGGTGATGGAGACCTTGGGCTTGGTGTGTAGACATTTAGGGTATAGCTCTTTTGGTAGGTTGGGATGACATAGCAGCAGGCACAATAAAAGAAATGGCCTCATTGTCAAATTGTTACCTCTGTTTTCAGCTTGCTGTACCCTCTATTCCAAACAAAATGAAACATCATGTAAACAGAAATACACATTCATTTACAAAATGTATAGAGAATGTAGAGCACACTCTTCAAAGACCAATACTGAAAATTAATTTTAGAATTAATTTGACATTAGGATGGTATTGAAGTCCAAGGTTAGTAACCTTTCTGCAGTTTGCAAATGACTCATTCAATTTCATGATTAAAACCTAAAGTCTGTATTTGACATCTTCAGTAAGAACTCAGGTTTGTCCAGTCTTCCTTTGATGCTAGAAAAATGGAGACTCAGGCTGTGACTGAGACTTAGTGATCTTTCTAAGACTGAAGAGCTCTCCTAATTGTTTCTAGAAGGATGGTCAGGTTTTATCTGGAGATAGACCTCTAGATGCTACACAGGTCTCTGTGCTACAGAGCTAATGCCTTGAAGAGTAAGAACAATGATAGAAAATACAGCCAGCATTGAAAACATAAGGCAATTGTGAATGAGCAGCTAGAATCTTCCAGCTAAGAGCAGACCACAAGGATTTCTTAAAACTGTATTTGAAAGAAAGAAAGCAGGGCTAATGAGAGAGTGCAAGGCCAGGAAAAAGAGGAGGTGACGAGGTTTGTCCTCTGAGATCCAAAGCATCAGTAGGGGTGAACAAGGGGATTGTAGATCATTTGTGCCCAGTCCTTTGGGCCCAATGCCCACCTCACCATGCACTTTATGGGTTTGGGTTCTTCTGCTTGGTTACTTTCCTGAAGTTTAGCTGCTTGACCCAGTCCGGGGCTGGCTGACTGTGTGCTGTTTGTTGCAGGAGGGCGTCGTGACAGAGTCTGAGGTGCACTGTGTTGTTCACTGTAGAAACCCAGTGGAGCACCCGGGAGCCTGCTGCCCCACCTGTCCAGGTAACATCCTCAGGGAGTGGGAGGCAGAAGGCTCCTCAGCACAGGGCAAGATTGTTGAAATCTCTGTGTCCTTCGGAGGCGATGTGCCGTTCCTTTCCTCTGCTGGATTTTTCTTACTCAACCTCTGCGCACCTGACAGCATTAGAGGGCGCACTCCTCCTCCTTTGCAGGGCCCTGGCCTGGCTGGAACCTTGGCTCTCCCTTTCCTGAAGGGCATGGCAAGACCGTGTCCAGCACCAGCACAAAGGCAGTGTGCTGTAGGTCATGGCTTGTGGCTTGTCTGGACCTGGAGGCTTGCTTTCCATTCACAGGTCCACAGAGGTTGTTCTTTACTTCCAGAAATGTCTTTTTACTGCTTCATAGTGTGGTGCATTGGCCTGAGCTTGCCGTGGTGATGGAGCATTTCTGACAACTGAGAGCTGCGTCCCATGTGAATTTAGCTTAGGGATTTGCTGGCGTTCTTTTCAGTGTGGTTCCATAAGTTGGGCCCACTGTCTTTTGGGGAGAGGCCCCTGCCTATCTGATGGTGAAGAGTTCTTCCTTTTCCAGTGGCCAACTCTCTCCTCCCACCTTTCCTTCGGGGATTGCAGAGGCCTCCTGCAGCTCTTCTTACTCTTTCCCATGAGCTTGAGTACTCTGAGGTGAGACATTTTTCTGATTTCTTACACATTTGTCGATCATCTAGGATGTGTTCTGTGTTTGGGGTGTCTCTGGGCAACCTGCCTGACTGGTAACAGGGCAACCACTACTCTTTGCTTAGCAGGGTGATCTTGAAGCTCTGCTGTTCTTTGAGCCTCATGTGAAGTGGTGAAAGTCCTGGGGGTCCTCTGCAGACATGAGCCCCTCCATGTGGCAGACCCAACTCCTGTTCAGAATTTAGTCATCTCTTGTCCTTGTCCTTTGGGACAAGACAATTTCCACCTCTTCTGACCTTTCTCATGTCCTACAGTCTTTATTCAGCTTTCTATTTACACTGGGATTTCTGTGAAGCTTGTGTGATTGATGAGCTCATATGAAAGCCAAAAACTGGTTATATCTACACTAATTCTTTCTGTAATCCAGTTATCTTGTATCTGTCACACAGCTTGCCCAGTGCCTTTCCCTTCTGATGCATTAAATGTTTTGCACCAGGCCACCACATCCTTGAACATCAGTGGGATCTTTAAGAAGTAGATGAGTAGCTCTCTCCAGGGCTGTGCCCTAGAATTTGCTGAGAAGCTGAGACACTGCATCTTGTACTCAGGCTGCAAGTCAGCTCAAGTCCATTAGAATTTGGGTGGGTGGGAGCACCCTGCCTCCCTGGTGATTTCCATACACAGCCAAACTGGAGATCGGTAACAGAGAAAACTTTGTCATACAGATTTAAAGATTATCACAGCTCACAACTATAGATTCAGGTGTGTTGAGCAGACAGTTGCCTTATCAATGCAGAATGAACTCAGAGCATCCCACTCACAGCCAGGGGACCCTCGAGGAGCAGGAACAGCTCCAAGGAGCCCTTAAAACCAGGCACTCCTCCCTGTGGGTAATATCCTGTCACTCAGGAGAACCCTGTGTCCAGCTGCCTGTGAAACATGGTACAAAAACTGCGGTATGATTTATCTCAGCAGCTGAGCACTCCCGTGTGGAGCAGTTTTCTTTACTCCATGTTTTGGTTGAGTTCCAGGAAGGAAAAGACCAAGCTCCACAGTCATGCTGAGTCCTCACCACTGTCCAGAGAGGGATGAGGTGTTGATCACAGCAGTGCCTGCCAAATTCCCCGAGTGAGCTGGGATCTGGGGACCCTGTACCCCTCTCTCCTCTGAGCCCACTGCAATACCACAGGAAGAGCTCAGCTCAGTTCTATCTTTAAAAGCTGATGAGCCAGGGCCACATGGCACCTGGGAGGCTCCATGCCCTAGGACAGGAGGTCAGGATTTGCCTCAGTTCTAAACACAGTGTTTGGGATGCAAGTGGAAAGGTTTGGAAGGAGCAGAGTTCATCGCCCTTTGTCATGAGAGGCCTTCCACCGGGCCCCTATGGGATAGTCAGGGGAGGCCTTGGCCTCCTCCTTGGAATCCAGGGGGACAGTGTCTGTCACTGACCAGGGCATGGCAGTGCACATGATGGTAAACATGCCCAGTCTGTGGTCAGCTTCTTCTAGAAACTGATTTCAGAGCATTGCTTCTTCTCTGCCCCTTGGTCTCTGTCTGATTCTGCTCAAGGATGGTGCATTGTCATGGGAACTCTGAACAGAATTTCCATTCGAAAATGCCTTGACTCAGTGTCAGTGTAGATCGCTGTGGTTAGTCTGTCTGGCAATCTGGATGACAGAGATGCAGACACCCAAAAGGATTGGAGACACTTTGTTGACATGTCTTTTGGAGAAAGGTGACTGGACATCTGTCATTTATGAACGGTGTTGAGACACAGCCACCAGAGACCACGCTTACTGTGTCTTCCATGTCCCTGAGAGCAGGAGCAGTGGCTGGCACTGGCTTTGGGTGTGCGTATCAGATAAATCTTATTCCTGGAGAGTTTTAAAATTCACTTTTACTTGTCTTTTTGGCTTCAGACTCAGCAGTATTTTGTCTACACGTCTTTTGGTTGACTAGAGGATGGTGCCCTGCTTTAAGATGGGGCAGGTGGGGTGACACTCACTCCTCATCAGGAACCATCTGCTCCGAGAGTTGGGGGGTCTCTGCTGACAGCTTTAGCTGATGGACTGGGGCACTTCTGTGTCCTTCACAAGAGCTCGCTGTCCAGCACTGACCCTGCCTCTAACCAAGTGCCTTGCGAGGACAGTCCTGGGGAAGGTGGCTTCACTAATAACCCACAGTCACTGTGGCCCACATGACATGGAGTGAGCGTGGCCAGCTTGTGCTGCAGGTAACTTGTGACATTGCTTTAGAATGCGGCGGTGACTCAAGCATCTTTCTGATGAGGGGACATGTCCTGGATTTTGATCCTTTCATCGCCCAGACTTGGTGGGGGCGTGATCACCACCTGGTGGGCTGCAGGCCCATGGGGTCACTGCTGCCCCCACCTCAGCACCTTCTTGTCTTTGCACCCGGCTTGCTCCATAGTGCAGAGGGAGGCTCAGAACTGAGTTTGAATCCCAGCAGGGCCACCTGTGAGCAAGGTGAATTACTTTCCCTTAGAGCCACAGTTCTCTCATGTGTGGACAAAAAGATGGCGCCCCTGCTGTGTAAGATTGCTGGGGAAATGAGGGGGTCAGCTGCATGGGGAGATTACTGGCAACCCTTGGCTGCATCTGCTCTTGGTCCAGTGGTTGATCCATCCTTGGCCTCCCTTATCCTCTGCTAGGGTTTGGTCCTGGCAATGGCCAGTATGATCATGACACCGCTCCAGGGACACAAGGCAGGGTTCCTTGCAGTGCATTTGCATTGCACCCCCAGCCTAACTTGTGCTCCACTGAACTTTCTGGCATCATTGGGGTTTCTTGTTCCATGCCAGCATCTCATTCTTTGCCTGCTCTATTTTACAGTGCACTAGTGCTATCCACTGACCAAAGAGGACACTGCTGGGTGACTGGGTGGAGGTGGGGTGTGGATGAGCAGGGCTGGGAGGACTGTGTCGCACGGATGCTGCTCCTGCTTGGTTCTGAACTCCACTCTGCTTTCCAGGCTGCGTGTTTGGAGGTGTGCAGTACCGGGAGGGAGAGGAGTTCCAACCGGAAGGGAGCAAGTGCACCAAGTGTTCCTGCCTCGTAAGTCCTGCATGGGTGTCACCATGGTCCCTGGGCTCATGGCTAATCACTTGTCCCAAAGCAGCTGTCTCAGCCTGAGCACTGCTGACACTGGGCTGGGTCTGGCATGTGTCTTGCAGGAGGTATAGGAACAGCCTGGCCTCTACCCTTGGTTCCCCTACAGCCAGAGGGATCCACAGGCATTGCCTGGGTCCCCTGCAGAGCCACCTGGCTTCCAACCAAGGACCACTGCTCCAAAGCATGAGAGAACATGATTTATGCTCCTCTGCTGCCTCCTTTTGGGGGATTCTGTGAATTTTTATTTTTGGGGACAGAGGAGCTTCCTGTTTCCTTAAGCTGTTAGGTTTGCTACAGTTAAATGGGAAGCAGATGGACATTCGGGGATTGAGGAGGGTGGTATTCTGTGGGGGCTGGATGGAAGGAAATCACACTGGCGAACACTTAGTGAGGCAGGGCCATAGACTCACCTTTATAAGCATTGTGACTTTTAATTTATATTCCGAGGTCATCCTCAGAATTCTTAGGAAGACAAGGAACCTCGCCTGCATTACAGTTTCAGGGTTCTTTTCATTAATGTGTTTATCTGAGTGGTGGTGGTGGTGGTGGTAGTTACGGGGGTCTGGTCCTAGGCAGCGTCCCCACATTATTTACAGTAGGGAGTAGGTGCAGTCATTTTTTTTCCTGATAAAGAACACACATTTTCCAAGTCAGTGGTGACTCAGTATGCATCTAGAATATTAAAAAGGAAATGCTCAGCAAACTCTAACATCTTAATTTCACCAGAGCAGACCCATGCGTGGGTCACTGTGAGTCACAGCATGTCATTTCTGTGACTTTACCTCCTCTTCCAGCACAGGCTTTCTGTGTAGGGCCCAGAGTAAAGGACTTGTGGCCTGGGATGACAGGGATTGTATGGAGGATGGGAGGAAAAGAAAGGGAAGGAGAGGGTGGTATATTGCGTGTCTCCATAAAAAACACATATAGTAGTTATGTAATATATTAAAACAAAATCAATTTACTAATTTATTAGTATGCTCACTTTTAAGTGAGCATAACTTTGGTTGTTCCAAATGAACTTCTGTGTTTTCTTGCAGTCCTGAGTAAATAGCTTTGTGCTACTTTCCATGTACGATTGTTATTATTGCTCATTTCTCAATGTTATTTCCTCTATATTGGTAGCTGTAACATTTTCTGATGATGATAATAATTACTATTATTTTAATAACTTCAATCTTTTGGGAGTGGGTTGAGGAAAACCAAAGTGGTTTTGTTAGGAAATTCCGAGAGTGTGGCTGAGCGAATTGTCCTTCTGATGAAGCTGTGCCGAGGGCAGGCAGCTGATACCCACCTGGAGAAGGGAAGGTAGTGGTGGGTGGCAAGGAGGGGGAAATCCTGCGGCTGTACCGTGATGCCTTTAGGGAGATGTCCTGGGGAGCCGGAAATGAGCTCAGGGCCTGAGTTGAGACATCAAGACTTGATATACTGAGGCGTTCCGATTTCACTTGCTTTTAAACTTGGTGTCTTCCCAGAGAAATGCACCCATGGCTGGGTTCAGGCCCCTGAAAGTCCTGTTTTCATCTTCTGTTGAAAAAGTGAGATTCCAAGGGTGGTGTTACTTGGCCAGACTTTCCTGCTTACTGGATTCTCCCCATCATACACAGTCTCTAACTGGTCCTCTAGGTTGAGAGTCCAGTTTCCTGTGTTCTTATTATCCCGATGTTCTTTCCATTCTCCATGTTGTCACCCTCAGCACTTAGTGTTCCCGACATAGATCTCTAGCAGAGAGCAAAGGGCTGAGAACGGAGTTCCTGCTGGGAAACAGAGCCTGGTGTGGGCTTGCAGCTGGGGAGGTCACAGAGCAGCCTTTCTTTTCATGAATACAGAGGCTGGAGGTGTGGGGTCCCTTTTTGGAGCTTTCTATTGAATTAATTTGGTTTTTAATACTCTCTCTTTGCCATGTTGATAGCAGTGTCTCAGCCGCCATGGCCCAGTCTGAGGGACAGCTGTGATGACATCCACCTGAGAGTGTCTGGTTCCCAGACACAGCCAGACTGTTTAGCACCAGGTGCAAAGCAGGCCAGGGTTGCCCAGCCACAGACTTCGAGCTCTGATGAGGCTGATGTGTGTGTGTGGTGAGGTGATGTCCTGCTGGGCCAGTGGGCTGAGCTGGAGAAGGGCGGAACATGAGGCTTCAGGGTCTCCATACAGAGGAGCATGCTGTGCAGCAGCCCGCAGTGCTTTGACAGAAAGAAAAACATTAATACAATAGAGAGAGAGAGAGAGAGAGAGAGAGAGAGAGAGAGAGACAGAGACAGAGAGAGAGAGACACTTTTGTGCCTTGGAGCAGGACAATTGTCCCTCCGTGTCTTCTAGGAATTGTTGTCAAGGCCAACAGCAGACATCAATACCCGCAGGTGAGCGAGTCCCTGTCTGAACTTCTGTCATATTTGTATGTAACCTGCACACTTCCCTCCTGTGGATTTAAGTCACTTCTGTATTGCTTGTAATATCTAAAACAACACAGATGATATGTTTTTGTTCTACTCTACTATTTAGAAAACAATGACAAGGAAAAAAGTCTGATATACTCAGCACGGACACAAATTTGTCCCAAATGTTTTCAGTCTGTGGGTGGTTGAATCCATAAACACAGAATCCAGGGATATGGAAGCCAATTACATTTATAAGGACCTGCATTTACGTGTACATGTGTCAGCGAGTGCATGTGTACACCTACATGTACATATGTATCAGGTGTGATCATAATATATGGTGAATGTTTAAATTACAGAAACAGTAGAAGGCATGTTGGCATCAGTCCTGCTCACGACACTCCTTCCTTTTAAATGCACTTATCCCATTGTTCTTGCCACTTTCTGATGTAGTCCTGGAAGTCCTCCTTCATGAGAGTCTCTACAGGGTGTGGTTATAAACATGGTGAATGATGCTGCTGAGTGCCACCCAACAGGTAGGTGCTCTCACAAAAACATGAAAATGTGTCTTCATCCACCTTACTCACCGCATCCGGTACTGTGTGACTCCTCTCTTCCCCAAAATCAAAATAATCCTGAAAGGTTTTGAATTGATTAGGACATTGAGGCAACCACAGCAGGGCAACTAAAGACTCTCAGGAAAGAGGACTTGCAGAACTGCTTCAGAAAGCGGCAGAAACAATGATGTGTGTTCAAAGTGAAGAGGTTAATGACAATGTGTCTCTTTCATGAATTTTTAAAAATAAAAACATTTACTGTCTATTTTTATTACACTTCATACAAATACATATATATGTATAAGTATATAAACATTTAAAAACAAATACATAAAACATATATTCACATATATATGATTATAAATACACATGCACACATCAATACGTCTAAGCTGGACTCCTGCAGACGCAGATCCTGATCTGTGTGTGAGTGGTTTATAGCAGGATAGAGAGACAGACAGGGTTTAGCTGAGAGCAGGAAAGCTGCAGCCAGTGGAGGGCATGTTACTGGGTGCTGTGGTCCCGCGTCCTCCATCATCTTGTTGAAACTTAGCTGCCATTGCATTAGCAATAAAAGGTAGGCCCTTGTGGTGCTGATTAGGCATTGAAGTGTCTGCTCTTGTGAGTGGATTCCCATCCTTATAAAGGCTGGAGGGAGGAGTCTGACCTGGGGCACAGCCGCAGACGCCACTTTGAGAGAGAAGGAGCAGTGCCCCCAGACACCAGGATGGCTGGTGCTCTGGCCTTGGCCTTCAGAACTGTGAGAAGGAAATGCCTGCTCTTCGTAAGTCTCCCGGCTGTTACATTCCGTTATTGCAGCACACGTGGACCAAGACACTAACTGCACTGTCCCTGTGGGTGGCCCCGTCTTCTTCCTGCTGGACAAGCTCTGGGAGCTCTGAACTTTCCCACCTGAGTGGGGAGAGCTGAGACGAGTGCTCTCCACCACCCCGCAGGCCTCTGGGGGCTGCTCTTAGGGGATGCAGACCAGGTAACAGTTATACACATGTACGCACGAACACACACCACTTCTGGGTGAACTCCCACCCCGTGGAAGCACAGTCCTTGGGTTGTTTTTCTGCTCTCTGTGCTGGTGTGGAAGGGGCCGGGCCTTTCTCTCCTCATCCTGCTCAGTGCTCAGGCTGAGCACCGTGGCCCCCTAATAGAAGCCCCTTTCCTCTCTCCTTCTCCCCTGCTCCATGCTTTGATGCAGTGCACTGAGACATGGTAATGCCCTGTCTTCCACACTGTGATGACTGTGCTCTTTTCTGCCAACTGGGCTTTCTGCGTGGAGATCCCTTCCGTGGGGCTCCACAGTCTCCAGCTGCTCCTGACTGCGGCACTGCGTGTGGGCTGTGTCCCTCCTGTACCTTATCCACACATGGGGACCCCGATTCTTCCAGTGTGCCCCACTGTCACATAAATATTGTCAGTGCTGCATGGCTTCAGTTTTTAAATCCAGTCTTCTTCTCTTAAAATTCTCTTTAATTTGAAACTCTGTCCAGCTGTTTTTTGTGAGGTAGTGACTAAGAGGCAGCATACCAGAAAGCTGCCTCATCTTGAGAGAATGCCTTAGCTAGTGACCCAAATGCTTTCCACGTTCTGAGTTTAGTGGAGACGGCTCACAGCATTCTAGACTGCTGAGGACAGCTGGCGTTGGAGAGAGCTGTGGGATCCCACAACCTCCTACTCCTGCCCTGGCTGGCAGCACAGTGGCTGACACGTTTGGTGTGAATATCATCAAGATGCAGCGCTTTATTATCACTGGTTAAACTGTATCATTCCCATTTACACATTGTAGAAATAAAAGAGCTAAGAGATTTCTTCTCCTGCTCCCAGGCTCCTTCTGCTGTTCACCAGGGCTGTCTGTGTCAAATTGGAGGATATTTGATGTTTGTTAGGGGATGAGACCAAAGGAAGTGAGCGGATGATTCTTTGTAATATCTGAAGCAAACAAGGCTTTTTAAAAGCACACAGAGCATCGATTAAAACACTCTCCTTTCTTTCATTTTAAACTTGACTTTTTGTTACCCACTTAACTGTGTTGCAGTTCCTTATGCCACTGTTGAGTCAGATTTGCAGGGGAGAAGAAATGGATTTGGCCCAGGCATTTCTGTAAAATCAGTCTTCACAGTTGTCAGAGTAAAGGTGAAGGTACCACATGAAATGTGTGTGTGTGTGTGTGTGTGTGTGCGCGCGTGCATGTGTGTGTTTCATTGGCCTTCACAGTAAGCTACATCTTTTTTGCTTTTAATTTTGAGACAGTGTCTCTCTAAGTTGCTGTTTCCCAGGCTGAACTCCACCTTACCATCCTCCTGTCTCAGCCTTTGAGAGTGCTAGGATTATAGGTGCCCATTACCATCCCCAGTATTACTTTCTTTTTTCTTTTTACCAACTACTTTAGGAACCCTGTGGGCTCAGCATTCTTGGAAATTGCTTACTGAGTGGAGCACAGCCCAACCCTGGCCAGCTCTTTGTCTACCTTTGCCCTGTCCTGCTTTCTGAGGTGTATGGGTCCTCCCTTCTCATTAGACAGAGTGTGGCCACCACCTGCAGCTGGGCTCCACCTGGAGCTTGGCTGAAGTTGGGGTCTCTGACTTTGCAAGCTGGTGGGCTGGTGCATGGTTTAACAAAGTCCCCCGAGGATTCATTTGCTAAATGAAGTATGGACTGGTTTAATCCCTCGTGGTCTCTACCTGCAAAGCCTTTCCCCTTCTCTCTCATTTCTCTCACTGCCCATAGCCCCATCTTGACGGGATGGTACCCACTTCTCTTGTTCTTGGAAAGCCCACCCTTCCTTTTTCAAGACCATCATACTTCCTATTGCAAATGCTTTTGTAGTATCCCATGCTTTACTTTCCAGACATCTACAGTGATTTCTAATTTGATATTTTTGTTTTGATGATTTTAAAATATTTTTGATTCAACTGACTCATAGTATCTGTATATTACATTTATGGGACACGATGGGACAGTTTGATGCATGCACGCAGTGCCTAATGATCTGCTGGGTAACTGGAACATCTGTCCAGAACATTTGTCATTTCTTTTGTGGAAATGTGCAAAATCTTCTCTCCTCACTTTTGTGAAGCGTACAACTAGTTGATGACATTATTCAACTTCATCAGGGTAAAATGATGGCAGTGTTTGCAGTATTTTGACTGTGACAGGTATTTGTAATAATTGCTACATTCATGAATGCACGAATGCTCACCTATTTTCCATTTTTCCCCATTGCCTCTGTTCTCATGCCTACCCTGTGAATATTATTTGCTTAACTGGTTCAGCAGGAAAAGGAGAGATGCAGGTGGCCACAGAGAAGCTCAGGAAGGCAGGCAAAGTGTCACACAGCTGCTATAGCAGTGGGCCCTATGCTGTGGCACAGCTTTTGGAAGGAGTGTTGTCCTCTGTCCTCAGAGTTGGCTGAGCCTGGAATGTGAGGGACACATGTCTACAACCCCTACATCTCAGATGGCACCCCTGTAAAGTGAAGCAGAGAGACACCTCACCATTCTCGTGGTCATGTGATTCCATCCAGTCCAGATGGCACATTCCCAGCCATGCCACCTCATGGTGGGGACCTGGAAGCCTCAGCACCTGAGCCCTCTCCTGTGGCCTCTGCCTTACTTGTGGTAATCTGTGCAATTTTGTGCATTTCAGTCATTATAACTTCCCTGTCTGTAAGGAGAAATTTGGCCACATCTGGGCAATAAGTTGGAGAATTGAGCAATTACTGAGCGAATTAGATCAATATGGGCTGTTTATCTAACTTGCATAGGTCAAAAAGCCTCAGAGGCATTTTTAAAACCAGTCTGAAATACTAGGCTGATTGCCACAGTGTCCCTTCTGCATTGCGTGTCTGCCATCCTGCCAAGGACAGAAAGGCTTTGCTTTTGAAAAGTCAGTTGAAGAAAGCAAGTCTTTTCCTCCAGGGCTAGATAACCCTTGGTCACTGGCAAGAGCCTCCTCTTTGTCTAGGAAAAAACATGCCAGTGTTCGGTGCATGTTTCGCTGGACCCGAAGGCTGTGGTTTTTCTATTGGTGCCAAGTAGCTGTGATTACTCAGGTACTCAGGACCTCACTGGAAAGTCTGCGCAGTGCTGTGCTCATTAGGTGAATCTCTAAAGGTGCAGATATTGCTGCGAGGTATTGAATTCGGCGTCTTAGCAATACCATCCAAATGACCTGTTTACAAGGGAAGTCCGAGTTATTTTTCCATTGAGGTTCTTGATCATTACTTTGACAGAGGCTTAACAGTGTCCTAGGAGGAAAAGGACAAAGGAAATAATTATGAGGTTTGAGGGACCTGACTGAAGATGGGCTTGACCTGGATTGGGCAAACTGCAGAACACACTAGTTTAACACTGTTAGAGACAGCGAGGCTTCCCAGGATGTCCTAAGGGTTTCTAAGCCCAGCTGAGTTATTTGTGTACTTGGGCAGTACTTTCTCCAGGTTCAGTACTCTCAGAAGCTCCTGCAGCCAATAGGGGCTTACTGTTTTTTCTTTTGGATGTTAAAAAATGTGCAAATAATTGTTCTATATTTGAAACACTGTCTCAGCCCTGCCTTACACATCTCCAGAACACATCTTGAATTTTAATCCCCCATGTGTCTTGTTTATATATCTTATAACGTACCTTATGCCTATTTCTGTGCAGCCAGAACATCCTGTAAAATTGTTTCTCTATAATGGCAATCACCACTTTAAGTGAAACTCAACAGTGTAGGAAACAGTGGTAGGAAAGGAAATTTCTTGTATGACATTTGAACTTGCTTGAAAAGAGATCTACAAATGATTTATTCACAGAAAAATTATCAACAGTAAATGCTTGTATTGCTGACCTGTACTCTGTTCCAGGTACACTGAATACTTTAATATTAATTTTCGCGGTTGTTATACCACCTCAAAAGTGTTAGCTTTTTTGATGAAGAAATAGAGTTTTATTAATGGCTTGCCCAAGTTTGAAGAGCAAACGAGAACAGGAAACCTGAATTGCCTGATTATAAAACCATGCATGATTTCTCCCCTGACCCCAGCCAGTGTGATTTGGAGATACAGTGCACCATTGCTTGTGGACATTTGGACTAGGAAATGCCACCAGGACTGTGGAGTGAAGAGCAACCAGACATTTCAAGGGAGAAATAATGGTGGTACGAGCATCCAAACAGAACCCCAAATCTGATGCAAGAGACAGGAGCACAATAAAAACTGCTTTACACTTCCTCTCTCCAGAGTTCACAAGTTTAAATAAGTTAAACTCAGACCAGATTGCTGCCTGGGCGTGCAGCCTGAGCGTGTGTCACAGCAGCGCCAAAGTGGAGGGAAAACGCCTATCTGTGCCTGCACATCAGCTGGAGGAGGGAGATGCTGGGCTCCGCAGTGCTTCTCCTAGCCAAGTAATTAGGCACACACAGAGAAAACGGGATCGTTTCTGGGAAGGAACCACCCTCGCCGCCTCTGCTTCCAGAGAGGGAGAGAAACAAAAGCTCATCAGAAGGGGCCATTGGTGCCTTGTAACTGTCCACACAGGATCTCAGCGTCATGGTGGGAGGCCTCCTCTGAGACCACAGGAGGGGCGGACGTGAATCCCTGGGTTCTGAGAGCATAAACTTAGCCTCCTGGTGGAGGGAAGGCAACATCCT
Organism: Cavia porcellus; assembly: GCF_034190915.1. Classification (NCBI taxonomy): domain Eukaryota; kingdom Metazoa; phylum Chordata; class Mammalia; order Rodentia; family Caviidae; genus Cavia; species Cavia porcellus. Next base: position 21,299,038 of record NW_026947506.1, read on the forward strand.
GTAATTGCGCTTTAGTAGTTGCTTCTACTCTCAGCCTGAGAAGCAGCTGCTTTTAGAAATCAGAGTAGTTTTGAGTAGGTACTGAGCCTTGGCAGAGGAATGAGCTCAGTTACTGTCCATGCACTGGGCCCCAGCAAAGACTATTCCTTCTGTCTTTATTATCTTTTTAAAAATGTTCCTCTTTAAGGTCAGTCACACAATGAATCATTTGCACCTCCTAAAAGTCTAGGATAGATACACATTTTACTAAAGTCTGAAGAATTTTCCAACTACCTGTCCATCCCTCCTCCCACTTTTCTGGGAATCTCTGAGCCACCCAGTTGCTTATCAGCTTAGCAGAGGTCGAGGGTCTGCTGTGTGTTAGACACTGCCATAGGCACTGAGCACCACCCATGTGGCCTGACTTTCTCTCGCCAGGCAATTGCAATCTGTTGGCATGGTGTCTTTATTAAGGAGAAACCCAAGTGAAGCCACAGTGAAACATTTTTGTGCCATCTGTAGTCTATCACATTTCTAAGAACCTCAGATATATTGAAAAATAGAAATAATCTCACTTAAAGATGGTCACTATTATTATGATTTAATATATTCCATTTTTTCTCTCCATATTTGCCTATAGTTATAACTAGGTAATATCATATTCTTTATGCTGTTACTTTCCTTCCTTGTTATTTTCAGTTAACATTATAAAATTTAGACATCCTTAATCTGAAAATCCAAATGTTTCAGAATCCAAAAGTTTTGAATACAATGTTCAGAAAGCTTCAAATTTCAGAACAATTTATATTTTTGGGTTGGAAATGCTCGACTGATAAAGTCTACACAAATATAGTCTAAAATCTAGGGGAAAATCCAAAATATGAAACACTTCCGGTCCAAAATATTTTGGATAAATTATGCTTAGTTTAGATTGTGACTGTATCTCCATTTCTTTAAGTTATTGAAAATAATCTTAATAGCTTCATTATCATTCATCAACATACCATAATTTAGTCATTTTCAGGTAATTAAAATTAGGTTTTTAGTTTGCATTTTTATGAATATTGTGACAGTATCTTTGAAAATTAGTATCTTTCCTTACTTACTAATTCTTTAGGTTAAATTCATGTAAGTATAACTAGTGGATTCAGGATACATTTTAAGTTATATGTATGTGTGACCAAAATACTTCACATAAGAGATGTATTAATTTTGCAGAAATATATAGGCATAGATCTTCCTGTACCCAAACTTTTCTTTCCAGTAATCTTATTTTCACTGAGATCTTCCTTCTGAAATGAAATATATTATTTATATATCTATGGGTCATTTGTGTATCATCTCCAGATTATTCTTCCTTCTAATTTCTATGTTGGTGGCTAACAACTGAAGCTGATGTGTTAAAAAAAAGCGTATCATCTTCTATTATGTTAGAATTTTCTAAAAAACATTGAAAAATTATTTGCTTGCAGTTTGCCAATAGAATGTTATTGTACAGTGGAACATGGCAGAGTTTGCTGAAATCTCATGTCTCCTTCCAATCGTTACTCCTCCAGGCTGGATCCAAATATATTAACAAGGAGAAGTATGAGTCAACCTTGGAAGCTCCTGAAATTAGTTATTCCAAGACTTTTCTTGCTTTAGCTTCTGTCCATCATAGCTCCTTCGTGTTGAGGGGGTGACTTGGGGCACTTTACTGGGACAACCACGAGATCGTCTTTCAGGTCTCGCTGCTGCCTACCCCCTTAGTCATGGCTTATTCTGCACGTACTACCCGCTCTCTGTCACCCCACCCTTCTCTCTCGCCCTCTTGCTCTGAGGCTGTCCTCGTGACTGTCTGTCTTGATTACTTTTTTCACTGCTGAAATAAAATACGCAACACCCAAAGCTAGAGAAAAGGTTTATTTCCGCTCACAGTCTGTGGAGGTTTCAGTCCACAGCTGGTTGGCTCTAAGGCCGGGTGGCGTGGCAGAAGGGCATCACAGAAGAGAGACAGCTTTTGGCAAGCAAAAGACTGAAGCAATAAAGTAGCAGCAGAAGCAGCAGTGACAACAGCAGCCCTCTTTCTGTCCCTTATATTCCATCCAGACTACACACCCGTAAGATGGGTGGCACTCACACCCACAGTGAACCTTCCCATCATACACACTCAAAACTATGCCAAACCAGTCACACACATCCTGAACCCCAGCATCACACCCTCTAGACCCAGCTGCCTATAACTGCATGAGGCTTGGAGGGGACATCAAGACCCAAAGCATAACACTCTCTAAGTCTGACCTCCATTTGGGCTCTTGATTCCTTCCTCCTTCTCCTCATGTCTAGTTCTGTGTGGTGGATTTTAAGTTACTCTTGGACAATCATTTCTTACCTCACATACCTTTGACTACATTATGTGCATAAAACAGCCCATGTTAGACCAAGTGATTAATCGTTAGATCTGAGTACACATCCATGTCTTTGGAAATGAGGTATCCAATCTAGAACTTTCTATCTTCTTGCTTGTGTCTTGGTTTCAGTCTTGAAGGCTATAAGGTAAGTATTTACTTTGTTCTTTCAATCAACATAGCTACATGAAGGATGCATGACACAGTGCAGAGGAAGAGATTCCAACCTGCGCAATTAAAAAGCAAACAAACAAACAGGACTTCAGAGTAGCACTGTGGGGAACACGGTGCTCAGACTCCAAGGATGAGCGGTCTTCCTGAAGCCTCATGGATGGCAATGCTGTAGGTCTAGGAAGAGGGAAAAACCAGAAAGCCATCCTAATGTCAGCAAAGTAGCATAACTGCTATTAGTGTCCTAGACCATGTCTATATCTGCTCGGTCTTTGTCTCCAGAGAGTGTGGTGTCTTTTTCTTTTTTAATCGGGGTCGAGGACCTGATTCCCAGCTGTCCGTTGCATGTTCTGTCTCCTGGTCTCTCTCACCCTCTCCCATTGTCCCTTCCTCTCCACCTGCTTCCCATCCCGGATTTCCAGACCTCCTTCCACTGCTCTGCTCCACTCAGCTCAGCAGCTCTACATGGCAGCCAGGGATTTGTAATACCCTGTGATCCACGTCATTGCTGTCTTGGTCGCCCTGAGAAACAGTCTCAGAGTTCTGCACGCACTGGGTATTCAGGAAATATCTTTTCAGTGAATTGATTACACATTTTGGCACCTTTTAAATGTCATTCAAATGTTCAGTTTGGAGCTATTGTGGTTTCATGAATGGCTTCAATTACCACTGTTCCCTGAGTGGAATTTTAAATGGTTCCACTTGTTCGGTGTATAAGAAGTGATGTGCTTGGATGGCAGGATCCCTGGTCCTCCCCATGGCTAGGAGATGCGGAGCCACAAACACCAGGAAAAGAGGCCCCTGTGTGCATCCAGCCTCTGATTCTAGCCCATCTCTCAGCCCACATCCAGTGGGAGTCGTAAGCTGTCCACCTGAGCTGTCTAGGCGAGGTCCAGAAAAGCTGGCTCGGCTGGAATGCTGAGCAGACCACTGTTTGGAGAGTGGGGAGGCCTCTGCAAAGTGGGGGAACCTGAGGAGCAGAGCTTTGTGAGGTACAGGAGGACCAAGAGTTCACTGCAGTGTCAGCCTCATACTTCTAAGGAGCACTTTCTCATGATGCCTCTGTTCTCTGCAACACAGTGTCTTAGCCACTTTCTCTTTGCTGAGACAGAATACCTGACACCCACGACTTAAACCAGGGGTGGTTTGTTTGGGTCCTGGTTTCAGTCCATAGTTAGCTGCTCCAAGGCAGAAACGTGATGGCAGAGGGCCCTGGCAGAGGGGAAGATGCCAGGAAGTGGAGAGGAGCTCCTAGGTCAGGGTAGAGGAATCCAAAAATGGGCACAGTGCCCCCTTCATCAGCTCTGAATATACACGACTTCAGAGAACATTCTAGATCCAAACCGGAAGGAAGACATTACAGAGTCATACTGTGATCTCATGAATGGTTTTGGTGTTTCGGATGTTAAATTATAAAGATATGTGAAGAATTTTTAAACCTGTGAATATTATTGGAGTTAAACAAAAGAAAACATTAGTATTCAAGATGAGTGAAAAAGAACACCACTTGTCCATAACATACTCTTGAGTAGGCCAGGAGGAAGGACCTGTTTCTGTTTTGTTCTGATTACATTAAATTTATAATGCAGTAAGCAGTCAACACAATTAATCACTGGGGAGTACCCTTTGATCATGTTTTACAGACTAAAATTTAATAATATAAAAATTATTTTTTAATTTCAAAGTGAATGTAAAACTTTGTTACCCAATCATTCGTATTGATACATATCTCAATTTTTGCATGCTTCTCAATTGAATGTGACAAGTTTTGAGTGTCTTTTCGATATTGTCTCGTATGTTGTGTTGACATTAGGACTCTTTCCCCACCCATCTGAGTTTATGAATGTGACTGCTGATGCCAGGAGTGATTCCTCTGGATGTTGGTGGAAAATGCATTTCTTTTCAGTTTCAATGTCAGGACAAGGAGGAGGGGGACTCAAGAATTTCGGGGCATGTTATTAGGTTTTCCTCATCCATAATATCCATAAACAATAGACACAGCTGTCTTTAATAACTCCGCCACTAACTGAAAGAGCAGAATGCAATACGTGCCAAAGAAACATCAGCTCTAAGAGGACTTTTTCCAACCCAGACATTTTCATAGAATGAAGCAAGATTTCATTTAAAACCAAATTGGATATTTACGCTAAACTTCCATCATGATGTGAATCATTTGCCCTGCACTAGAGAAAGTGCTTGAGAGTTTTCAGTGTTTTCCTGTGCTTCTCTCTTCTAGTCTCCTTAGGGCTAGAGGGTGTAGTCTATGACACTACAAGGGACTCACTGTGAACAGAAGGTCACAGATAGGGAGTGAGGAGGCCGGGCCCCTGACACTACCTGGCCAGGAATGTGATTTGGATCCTGTCCGTGAACCTCTTTGAGACTCAGTTTCCTCCACCATGAAATCAAGGCCTGCCAGAACTTTTCTGGTTTTACAGTTTCATAAGTGTCCAAGTCAGAAAAGGCCTTTACTTCCTCAGAAAGCAAGTTATTGGACAGAACCTAAATCCTAGCTAATGGAATAGAATTTTTTTGTTGCTGTTTTTAAAGGATTGAATCCAGGGCCTTTGTACTGAGCTCAGCCCTTATATCTCACTTTGAGACAGGCTCTACTAAATCACTAAGTTGCCCAGGTTGGCAACTAGAGATCCTCCTGCCCCAGTCTCCTAGAATGCTGGGATTACACTATTGACACATTTTATATTTTTTGTTGTTGTTGTTGTTTTTATTGGTACTGGGGATTGAACTCAAGACTGCGCGCTTTCAAGGTGGGTGCTTATGCTGCTGAGCTAAATCCTCAGCCCCTATTGACACATTTTAAAATTTATTTTCTGTAACTTGTTTATCATTTTTATAATTTAAACACAAGAAAACACATTCTTTTGGGAGGCATATGTCTTTGAGTTTTGACAAATGCTGTCAATGTTACCATTGATTATATTTGCCTTAGTTACTTTCTTATTGCTGAGACAAAATACTTGATACCCAAAATTAAAGGAGGACAGGTTTAGTAGCTCACAGTCTGTAGAGATTTCAGTCCATAATTGGCCGGCTCCAAGGCAGAGTGGCACAGGGTCGAGGAGCAGCCATGCATGGAGACAGAGAACAAAAAAATCAGTAACTGAGGAGAGTGAAACAAGCCTCTTTTTGCCCTTTTATCTTGCCCAGAATGCTGGAATTAGAGTGGTGTCAGTGCAATTAATACACAGATCCAGCAGTCACCTACCCTTAATTCCAGCATTGACCTATGAATCAGTCACACTGTAGATTCAACAACTTCTGAAAGAACTCTACAACTGAGTGAGGCTGCAGGGGAAAGACCAAAAAAAAAAAAAAAAAAAAGATGCAAGAAGCTTTAACCTAAGACTGTAGCTATTCTAACACTCAGTGTATTGAAAAACCAAGAGGAGAACCTACTTTGACTCTTAAATCATAAAATTTTTCTGAACTGTTATGGCCTGTCTCCTATCTTTCATGTATTAAAGATGAGGGGTAAGAAGCTTTCAGTTCCTCCTTCCCTCCTGAGAATGGTTTTGTGCTGTACTGGTTCATCTTGACTATCGAATTGACCAACTTGAGAGACACCCTGGAGAGAAAGGGAGTGCTTTCCTAGGAGACCAGTGTGGGTCCTAGGATTTGACCTTCCTCCTGGGCTCTTCCCTGCTCTCTGCTTCTTGGATGCCATAGGTGATCAGCTGTCCCTTCTGCCATGCTGTTTCTGTGTTTGAGCCAATGACCATGGACTGCACCCTCTGAAACTTGAGCCAGAGTGATCCTTCCTTCCTTGAGGTTGCAGGTGTCAGAGGTGTTATCTCTGCCACAGGAAGCTGACAGATACAGGGGATTTGTTTGCACAACTTCAGTTAAAATGAGAAGAAGTTCTTCCCTTTCTTCGAAGATAAGGAAAACAGGAAGGCAGGAGAGTGGGGAGAACGCCAGTCTGAGTGGGTGGGGCTTTGTCTTCAGGTGCCAGAGCTTTTATTCTACTGATAGGAAAATAATACTTTGCAGCCTGCATTCTTTTCCTTCACTCAGGGGCTACAGAACTGTATCTAGTGCCTCTTCATGATGGGAAGGTCTAACACCAATCCAGGAACGATCTGATCCTGAGATGTCTTGGTGATGTGGATTGTAAACTATATATGTAAATTTTAATTTTCCATCAGACACATTAAAGGAAGTAAAAATGAGTGTGAATTGATATTAATAGCACACTGTATGCAACCCAGTGTATCCAAATTATTTCCATGAGTGAGCATTGTAAGAACATTGATAGTCTCAGTTACAGTCACTCCTTTATATTTTCATCCAAAGTCCTCCAGTTCTGGGATGTTTCTCCCAGCATTTCTCATTTCAGAGTTGCCACATTCCAAGTGTTCAATCACACATATGGCAAGTGGCTGTCATGTTGTATGTCTCTTCATGCAACAGGCATGTTAGTTCTTCTCTAAGAGTTGCCAAAGTCCTAACAGTTTCAGCACTGCAGAAAAGTCCAAGTTCAAAGTTTCTTCTTGGATTTAAGTGAATCTCTTAGGTGTGATTCTCTGTACAAAGGAAACAAAGTTAAACACTTCCAATACACAGTGGCACAAGATAAACTTTCCTATACCAAAAGGAAGACAGAAAAAGAGAGAGAGAGAGAGAGAGAGAGAATGGAACCAAAGCAAGTCCAAAATTCAGCAAGCCAAACATTAAGACCACTAGTTCTGTGCTTATCATTTGAGGTAATTCTACAGCAAAATGTGAACTCCCAAGGGCTTGAGTAGCTGTGCCCTAAGGCACTGCGAGTGTTTGGAGCACTCATGACTTCTCTTTCAGGGTGGCTTTCTGAATTCCTTGGAATTTTCCTCAAATGATCCATATCCCTGGCTTTTCCAACCTTCAGAGGTCTCCATTGCACCTTTGGCTTCACACTTACAGCTTCACACACTGCCCTCTAAGAGGCACACTGCCAGGCCTCCAGGCCTCTTTCTGAAATCTGGGTGAAGACTTCTTTACCTCACAACTCTTACATTGTGGATGCACCTAAAACCAGCACCATATACATGATGCCAAGGTCTGCTATCAGATGGAACAGTAGCCAGGCTACTTTCTGTCTTGGCTCGTAGGGTTTGATTGCTGGATTTCTGAGCACAGTGAACCCAATCCTGTGGAAAAACTTCCCTAGACCATCACCATTCTGGAACATGGTACTCTGGGGCTCTTTTCTCAAAGCAAAATCTTTTATCTGTGCAGGCTTGAGGCTGCAAAGTCTGGAGTCATGCTGCTTCTTGTTAGGTCCTTAGGTCATCTTTTCTATTGTCCTTTTAAGCAATCAAGTTCTCCTCTGCTCTGTCTGAGGCTTTACTGAAGCTTCCTTCCTGGCCAAAATCAAAATCTTTTAAATCATACTGCTGGGCTCATTGTTCTTGGCTAGAATAAATCTGGCTAAAAGCCCCCAATTATAGCCATGCCACTGCCTCAGCATTAGACTGTCTTGAAGTTACTTCTGTCATCAGTTAGTTGAACACCCTTAATCTTGGTGTCATGCACAGTCTCTGGGCATGAACAAAATGCAGACAAGGTTTCCAAAGTTTGTGTCAAAGGACAAAGTACATGGTCTCAAGACCACAGCCAATCCAGTCCTTCTTCCCCACAGAGGCATCCTGAACAGTTCGTAGAGGATTCAGTCCCTAATCAGCTGGCTCCAAGGTAGGGTGCCCTGGTAGAGGGCATCACAAAGGCTAAATAGTTCACAGCATGGCAGTGCAGGAAGAAGGCAGCAGGCAAGCAAGCAGCAGCAGCAGAGGCAATAGCTGCAGCACAGAAGCAGTCACAAGTACAGTGGCTTCAGTCCCATGTATGCATATTGTATTCAGGCTACCAGCCTATGGGTGTAGCGCTCCTCACAACCAGAGTGGGGCAACCTTAATCCCAGCTCACACTCCCTAGATTCAACCACCACTGAAAAGCCCCACCTATTAGCAGATGAAGCGTTGGTGACACATCTAGACACGATGCATAACAAAGGGGAACAGCTGAGTCCAATGGAATCTCGTTTTAGTTTTCTGAGGAATCTCCAGACTGATTTCCATAGTTGCTTATACCACTTTACATTCCCACGAGCAACGAAGAAGAGTTCTTTTTTCTCCAGTGTTACTAGCATTTGTTATTCACTGATTTCTTGATGATAGCCATTCTTTCTTTCACACTGAGAGGGCATCTCAGTGTTTTTTAAATTTCCATTTCTCAAATGGCCAGTGATGCTGAGCATTTTTTCATATATTTGATGTTTGTATTTCTGATAAATCTCTATTCACTTCAGATGCCTGTTTTTGGATTAGGTCTTTAAACTTGGGAGGTCTCATTTTTTGGTAGGTCCTTATATATTCCAAGTACTAGTCGTTCAAGGAGTAGGTGCTAAATTTTTTTTTTCATTCTGTGGGTTGTTTCTTTACTTTGTTGGTGGTTTCTTTTGCTATGCAAATACATTTTAACTTGATGTGATCTCAGTTGTCGGTACCAGGGATCGAACTCAGGACTGCCTGCTTACAAGGCAGGCACTTGCCACTGAGCTAAATCCCCAGCCCCTCAGTTGTTTATTTTTTAGAGGGCTTTTTTTTTTTTTTTTTTTTTTTTGAGACTGGGTGTCACTATGTAGTTCAGGCTGGTCATTGTCACCACCAGACACTGAAATTGCAGTAATGCTTATCTCATTTTTCATATTCCTTATATAGTTGAGTGCCTACGTAATAAGTCCTTCACTTATAAACATTTGAATTGTGAACATTCACAGATGCACTGCATAAGTCTCACTTTGTTGTCTTACAAATTAATTTGATTTATGAACATTGTGGAAGAGAACTCATTTATAATTTTCCCAATTTATAAGTTTTACTGTATATTTCTGATAATTATGTCTTCCTGTTGGAGTATTCCCTTAGCTAGTATATAATGACCTTCTTTATCTTTTCTGATCACTATCGGCTTGAAATCCACTTTGTCTACAAATAGAATACTTACTCTTGCCTTTCCTCCAGGTTCCTGTTACAAATATTGTTTTCCATCTTTTGACTTTCAGACTGAATTTTTTGAGGTAAATGTGTTTCTTGTATGCAGCATGTTGTTGGATCTTGTTCCTTGATCCATTCTACCAATCTTTTCACTGGTGAATTGATAGAATTCACATTGAGGGCTATAACAGGTATGTATTGACTTATCCCTGTCATATTATTTTTCTGTTTTTAGTTCCCTTTCTTTCCCTTTTATTTGGCTGATTCCCTTGCCTGGTGGATTCATTCCATTTGGATTTATGGAGTTGTTATCTTCATTGTCTTTTTCTAGAATATCCTTCAGAATTTTTTGGACTGCAGGTTTGGTGACCATAAATTTCTTTATCATGAAAGGGTCTTTCTCTATAAATTCTGAAAGATAATTTTAAGGGTAGAAAATCTATGCTTGGTAATGTTTTCTTTTGGGCTTGAAATGCTTCAAGGTCTCCTTAAGAGTTTGTGTTAAGATATCTCCTGTGATTGTAGTGGTTTTCCTTTACAAGTGATTTTTTTTCTAATAGCTTTTCATATTTTGTTCTTGTATTTCTCAAATCTTGGCTATTATATGCCTTTGTGTAGTTTTTTCTGACTATGACTATTTGGAGTTCTATATGCCTCACTTATCTATATCTCAAATTCTTTTGCCAGGTTTGGAAAGTTTTCTGGTATTATTTCTGTGAACAGGTTTTTAATATTCTTTGTGGTATGTTCTGATTTTTTTATTGAGTTCACTCACTCTTACATTAGTCTCTGCATCATCTGGCAGATGTTGGGCTATTTGGTTGTCCCTGCTGTTTTTTTGTTTTGTTTTGTTTTACATTGGGAATTGAACTCAGGATATTACATTTGCCAGGCAGTCTGTTTACCACTGAGCTACATATCTGCTATTTTTAAGAGGACTTTCATTTGATGATTGCCAACCACAACCTTCTCTTCTAGATCTGATATTTTAACTTCACATTGGTCAGCTTCACTGTGTATACTTTCAGTAGAATTTTTAATCTTCTGTATTTCTATTTGAGTCAGTTTTATGGAATCCAGTTCTTTTCTATGTTGGGAATCCATGATTTCCATGTCTTTCCTAAGCACCCATATATATTTTATCTATATGTACTCTAGATTCACCACAGTCATCTTTCATTATGGTCTTCATTTATTTAATTAACTCTGTTTGGTTTTGTCAAGAGACTTATTCATCTGTTTTTGTTAATTCTGCTGCAACCATTTTATAAAATTCAGCTGGTTGGCTTTTGATTTATTTCACCTCAATGCCTCCTTGATTTACCTTGAGTGAGTTAGAAGTAATTTCTAAGTTATGTCTTTCTTTTATGTTTTCTCATTTTCTTTCTTCCTTTCTTTCTTTTTATTTGTTTTCTGCACTGAGACTTGTAAATTGCTTTTGGTAGGTAGGTTTATTACCAGCAGCCTGAGGTCCTTAGGCAATGGCTACTTTTTGGAGATGTATTCTAGGCATAGGTAGCTTTTCGTTTTTGAAAGACAGGATCTTGAATCATTAATTTATTAGGGATGAAAGGTTTCTGCCTGCTTATCCTAGCACCCAGTTCTTTGGTACTAGACTGTATAGTATTGTTCATGATCCCTCCAAATCATAGATATTGTCCAACAAGGAAGATTAGTTGATCACAACAGCTATGACACTTTGACTAAAATAATATAATCAGTAATAATAACAACATCAAACAGACTTGAAAATTACACACTGTGATAACTATTACTGCATTGGTTCTAACCATATGTAAAAGACTTACAGTTATATAACCAAATCTAAAGCAATCAGAATATTAGAGTAAATATCCGCTCAATAGGATGATTTACCCTAACAGGAGAAATTTTAAAAGGGATAAAAGGAAAACTAGAGAAATAAAGGAAGAGAAAAACTAGAATCAAGGCTGAAAGACAAAGGAAAATTAAGCATTCACTAACTGGTGAAAAGAATACAGGACAAGGAGTCTGGGAAGATGGCAGAACAGAAAACAGCAGAGTAAATAGCCTCTCTGAGAGAAACAGTCCAGATGCTGCAAAATAGCATTGTGGACAAGAAGGAAAGAAGTGGGTCTGCTCAAGCTAGGAAGAAACTAGAGTGAGAAGTGAAGCCCACTGAGAGAATGAAAGAAAGAAAGAAAGAAAGAAAGAAAGAAAGAAAGAAAGAAAGAAAAGAAAGAAAGAGAGAAAAAGAAAGAAAGAAAGAAAGAAAGAAAGAAAGAAAGAAAGAAAGAAAGAGAAAAACAGAAGAAGGCGGTAGCTGGCGATGCTTTCACTGGAGCTGGAATCACCATGCCAGAAGCACTGTTGGAACCTGGAAATGCATGGGCACAATGAAGCTCGTGCAAGCAAGCTCGAAGGCTTTGGCAGAGAGACAAGGTGGTGAAGGGGAGCAGCAGACCAGAGAACTGCACTGGCTGGCAGTGTGTGGGACTCAGTTCTCCTGTGAAAGTGGAAGATTGGCCAGGTGGCATTTTGGAGTTGGGCAGAATAAGCCTGGAGACAAAACTGCAGCCGGCTTCGTTCAGCCACTCCTAGCTCAGAGCAGTTTGGTGGAAATTGCTTGGACTGAGTCCCGCCCCTCTACATGGTCCAGTAGCCACTGCCGAGGTTTCCCTAAAAGCTATCCCTAACTAATTCCACCTGCCCAGTGCACACTAATGTGGTAAAGACTCTCTGTGATTAACCAGCTCAGAGGGAGGCGCCAGCCTGCCCCACCCCTGCTTACACTTCAGTAGCCACCAGCAGAGTGGGGAAAGCAGCAAACTGCAAAAATGCCTAGCCAACACACTTCAGAGTAATTATAACCAATACAGGAAGTGCCGGGGACCCTGCTACCCACTTGTCTGGAAGAAACCACCAGGAACATGACAAGAGGAAGAAGCAAAAGGCAGTCTCTAGTCTCCAGTCCAAGGAGTACTGGTCCAGGAGATGTATACACAGAAGAGATTGGGAGTTGCACACCTGCAGTTTTTGAAGCAACAGCAACTGAAATAAAGAAACAACTCCATGAAGCTACAAAAGAACTTAGAACAGAAATACTATTACAGGTAAAAGAAGATATGAGAAACATAATACAAGAATTGCTAAGTACCTCTAAAGAAGACACAGATGAAAGAATAGAGGAGCATAGAAAAAGGAGGGAAACCTTGAATGAAGAATATAAAAAAAATTAGAGGACATGAAACAGATTCAAAGAGATTACCAGGAAATTACAAACTCCATTGAAAGCTGGAAAAACTGCTTGAAAGAAACTAAAGATAGACTATCAAACCTTGAAGACAGGTTTGCAGCTTGCAATTGTGAAAGATCTCTTAAAAATAACAAGGAACCAGGAAGTAACAATTCAAAGGCTAGAAGATGACAAGAGGATATATAACTTAAGAATAAAAAAACATGAGTGAAGAAGCAGGGGTAAATACAAATGAAATACAAAGGCTATTTACAAAAATAATTAAAGAGAACTTTCCAAGCATAGGAAAAGGAAATGATATTCAGATATATGAGGCATACAGAACTCCAGCCAGCTATAACCAAAATAGATCTACACCCAGACATATAATAATCAAGATCCCAGAAATTCAGCACAAGAACAGAATATTAAAAGCCTTCAGAGAAAAGAAACAGATCACCTGTAAAGGAAAATCTGTCAGAATCATGACAGACTTCTCAACACAAACCGTCAAATCAAGAAGAGCTTGGAGTGAAGTGTTCCAAGTCCTGAAAGAAAATAACCTCCAACCCAGATTGATGTATCCTGAAAAACTGTCTCTCAAGGTTAATGGAGAAACAAGATATTTCCATGACAAAGAGGAACCAGGGGAGTTCATGACCACCAAACCAACCCTACCAAAAATACAGAAGGACATTCTAGAAAGAGAGAGAAAAAAGACCATAGTTTCAGGAACAGTGGCAGAGGGGGCTCACTGAATGCGGCAGACAGTGGAATGAAGGGGAAAAGTAGACAACCATCAGCAGAAAAATAGCATAGCAGAGATGAGGCAGAGAAGGTTGGCTATAATCACTAACATAGATAGGCCAATTCACCAATGAAAAGAAACACAGGCAGAGTGGATCAGGAGATAGAGTCTACCAATATGCTCTATATAAGAAATACAATTAATCTAAAAGAGGATTTATAGACTGAAAATCAAAGATGAGAATCAACGCTCAGGGAACCAAATAAAAGTGGGGGTAGCTTGCCCATCAGCTGCAGATTGGCTAGAAAGCCGTAACACTTTTATACAATGGAAAACTACTCAGTTACAAAGAAAGAAAACCTTGAGGCTCTTATAGGTAAATGAATACAACCCGAGATTATGCTCGGGGTAAAAAGGTTCAGAATCAATAAGGTGAATAGTGGGCTGTCTCTCTAATCTAAAAACTAAAGGAGTTAGTGGGATGAAAAATGTACAATGCACCCTGTGAAAGTGAAAGGGGAGGAATTGTCTAAAAAGGGAAGGCAGTGGCCATTGTTAATCTTTTATCATGATTTGAAACCCATATTGTTTTCATCATTATGTTTAGTTTGGTTTTATTCTGTTCCAGTTTGTCTACTTGTGTTAGATTTGATGGCATGGACATATTATGGTAACCATTTTTGATTTCCCATTAACTTGATTTGAAGCCCTGTATTACTTTCACTGTCTTGATTTGACTGATTTTATTCTATTCTGTTTTGTTTGATAGTATCAAGTCTGAGGGTATAGGCAACTACTTTGAAGACAATAACATTCACTATGCTACCGATTCTGGCTTGACTATTACTGTCTTTTGAACTCCTGTAATGTCTCCAATGTTTTGTTTTTATTGGTTTTGTTCTGCACTGTTTCGTTCAATTTTATTTTGAACAAAATGATGATGTGGAAAATTCTTTTGAAGATATCAAGAGGCATTATGGTAACCATTGTGGTTTTTTTTTGTTTGTTTGTTTGTTTGTTTTTGGGTTTTTTTTTTTTTTTTTTTTTGGTCTTTTTCCTTTTTTTATCGGTACCAGGGATCGAACTCACGGATGCCTGCTTGCAAAGCAGGCGCTTATGCCGCTGAGCTAAATCCCCCGGTAACCATTGTTGATCACCTTGTATTTTGTTTTTACATTATGTACTATGCCCATCCTCTTGTTTTGACTGACTCTATTTTGTTTTGTCACACTTGGTTTTATTCTCTTCAAAAGAAAAAAAAAAGGAATACAGAAGGAAAACAAAGAAGAAATAAACAAATACAAAAACAAAATGAAACACACAGAAAAATGTTCACCCTCAGCAAAAAAATAAAGACAAAAATAAGAAACTTCTCTGTTTTCAAGCCTGCAGTTATCTTCTGTGGAAAGACTACTTACTTCTGGCAAGGTAAAATTAATATTGTCAGAATGGCTATATCACCAAAAATGATCTGTGAATTTAATGCAGTCTCTATTACAATACCAACAACATTCTTCACAGAACTAGGAAAAGTTCTAAAATTCATACAGAACCACAAGAGACTTTCTTGTGTAATGTGAGATCTGGTATTATGCTCCCTCTTGTGTTTTGCTATAATAACAAAAACTACGTGGCATTCTACTGGTACAAAAATAGACACATAGATCAGTGGGATAAAATAGAAGGCACAGAAACATCCTTTAGTTCCTTCAGCCATCTGATTTCTACAAAAGGGCCAAAGCCACATATCAGCAAAAGAAGAGCCATCTAAACAAACCATGCCAGGAAAATTAGTTATCCATAAGCAGAAGATTGAAACTAGATCTATATCTCTCACCTATACCAAAATCAAATAAAAATGAATCAAAGATCTGGGTATAAAAGCAGAAAATTTGAAATTGCTGGAAGCAGTTGCTGTAACAGGGAAATGCCTGAAGCCAGAGGCATAGCAGGACTGTTGGTTTTCTACACTACAGAAGAATTGGCTAGAGAGGGTAAGGTTAGTGTAGGTTAAAATACCGCAAATCTTGCTCTTCTTACTGAAACTCAGGTATTTTTCCTCAATAAATGCTCCTCCCATTTTTTCAAGTCTTTAATTTTGAGAGCTCTAAAACATACAGAATTCGATAATTTTTGACAGTTTCCTTACTGTATTATGTAATAGTGTATTTTCAGAAGTCCTTATGCTACCATACTGGAAGTTTTAAGCCTTCACAAGCGTCTTATGTTACTTTTGCTTTTTACCTTTATCAATTCATTTTATCACTTAAATGCTAAGAAGATTCTTGTGGTTAAACACAGCTTCTCTTTTTTAAGTTTTTCCAAAGTACTTTTTAAAAACTGTGCTTGCAGGATCAAAAGTTATTAATATTCTGAAGTTGTTTTTTTTTTTAAAATAAGGTCTGCCCACTGGACTTCCATAAAGATTCTCGCAATGCAGTTTTGATGTCAATATGTGTAAGTGGGTATCTTCCTACACACTTAGCAACTGTGGATATCATAATATTCTGTTATGTTATGGAGGCAGGAAATTCTGTTGTGAAGTAAGGAAATACTGAGTTCTACTGTCATACTGTAAAAATTTTAAATAAACTACAACAATAGCTAATATCATGATTAAAATATGATGTAAATAAAAATAATAATTTTACTAATGTAATCATGTATTCTTTTCTTAAAACAGTATATTCAATGCTAACTTTAAATCCTCAGAAAAATATGGAGAAAATATGATGGTTTTTATTCTAAGATACTCTGTTACATGCGATTTGTTTTTACAGTGAAACAGTGGATCCCTAAAATCATCATATACTTTTGGCTAAGTTTCAGTGGAAAGGAAACACCTTATTCAACTTGGTTATTTGCCAGGAAAGGAGAGAAATAATGACTAGGCAGGAAGCAGAGCAGTATAGGCAGCCAGAGTTAAATTTGATGAGCACCCCAGAAATCCAGATTGTTCCTCTGTGGGCTTCTCCTTTGTGTGAAGCTGCTGCTGCCAGGAGCAGGGAGAGCTTAAGGGTCCCAGGTTCATCATGGTGGACATCAGCAGGTGAGGGATCTGACGGACGGGCAGCATCAGCCTCTGGAGATGAGCTAATGCCAATGATGATGCTTCCATTTCCACAAACCTGGTCATTCATTCTGATTTCTCTCTTTCTCTTGGGATGCAACTGGAGGGAACTTTGTGAACTTGGTGACCATGGTTGGACCTTCAGCACAAATTACCCACAGAAAACAAAACCCTCAATCCATCTTTCATATGATTCTTCTTCATACTAGAAGGGGAGAACAGAACGGAAAGACAGAGAGTGTAGGATCTAAATACCCGTGACTCACCTAACTTGAGTGGAGAAGTGACCAATCCTTCTCCACTAGGCAGCTTTCTAATACAATTTTCTGAGACCCTTTTCCTGAGTTAGGTCAGAATTCAGTGAATGGCAGGATTCAGTGAATAATGGGTTATAAAGCTTGCCTTTCTAGATCGAATTCACTGTTTAGCACAAATAAACTAAGATAAAGTTATAGAACCTTAGAACGGAAAATGACTTTGAGATAATCTGGTGATTTGAGGCTTGTTGTTTACTCATAGACTAATTCTCTCATTTATGAAATGAAGGGATTATGGCAGTCACTCTCAGCCTTGTCTTTGATTTGCTTTTTAAGGTCTTATGAATTTAGAGTTTCATTTTATTTGTTTTGAAAAGTGCTGTGGTAAGGATGTTTGTGTCCTGTCCCTAGCCAAATTCATATGCTATGACATGACTCCCAACATGAGAGTGTTAGGACTTGGGGCCTTTGAGTAGTGATTTGGTCAGGAGAGCTCTGATCTTATTATACAGTTCTGAGGGAGCTTGCTGTTCCTCGCACAGTGTGAGAACACAGAAATAGTGCCACCTATGAAGAATGGACCCTAAGGGGACACCAGATTTTCTGGCACCTCTCTTTGGAACTGCTTCCCAGTCTCCCAAACCATGCTTACTAAGTTCCTATTGTTTGTAAATTACCCAGTCTGATGCACTTCGTTATAGCAGCCTGAAAAGACTAAAACAAACAGATCTCATGTGCATACACATATTGCTAAGGGACAAGGTGGCAAATGCTCAAAATGAAGTCCTGTTGCCACTCAGTCTCTTAGGTCTCTCTGGTGGTAAACATGGTGATCTGGTTCTTACGGAGGTGGTCCGTGCCTTTTCAGCCATAAACACATCTGTTCATTCACCTGTGCTTCCTACCCTTTCAAGTAGTAATATTCTTATAAGTACTATGTTCTTCATTGTTTTCACTTAATGTATTTCTGGGATAGTGTCCTTAATCAATGTTGTTTAGTGCTAACACATTCTTTTAAATGACGTTATATCATTGCATTATAGAAGATACTTTACTCATAGGCATATGATAATTTATTTATGAATATATTCCCAGTAATATTTCTAATATTTCTCTATTATAAATTATTTCTAATATTTTTCTATTATAAACACTGACACAGTTAATATATTATGTGTACCCTTTTATTTCACACATGTGAAAATATTTCTTCAGGATTAATCACTAGGACTGGGGTTGTTGGCTCAGGGGGTACGGCAGTGTTAATTATTTTTGGAGACTGCCAGGCTGCTCTTCGTGAAGACCGTAGTGACTTTCACCTCCACTAAGAGTATGCGTGTGCATGTATGTACGCCTGTTGTTCCTGTTCACATGGTATTTTTATTGTTTTAATTTTTGAGAATGATCGGCAAAAATATTATTTTATTGTAGCTTTAACTTGATTTTCTCTTACTGTGGAGTGTGGTTTAATATCTTTTCAGGAACTTCAGTTCATCAAATTTAAGATGTATTGATTGCTTGTCAGACTCATCTGGATTTAAAAACTGTTGTAATATAACAACTAGAATTGCTGTAGAGTGTTACTCAAGCCATGTGTATTGCAGTTTCTGTGAAGAGCCTTTGGTTTTTCCCTCCCCATGGCTTTTGGTCATCTGTGTGAATTTCTAAAGCTTCACAAATGAAAGAAGCTAGGCCTTGATGGGTGTTATTGTCATATTTCCAGTTTACTACTGCTGGTTCTGTGGTGGTTTTTAATGGGAAATGCTACTATTTTCATGTGGTTAAATTTGCTTTAAGAGCTTTGTGATTTTGTGCTACTTAAGAAAGCCTTTCCCACTATAAAACTAAGGGGAAAAAAAGCCATGTTTTTTCCCATTCATCCACATGGGTTTATCTTAATAAGAAGTCACTCATGTTTTGTAATTTTCCAGAATTTTAAAATTATATAAACTTTAAAAACAGCCTGCTTAGTAGAAAATCACCCCATTTCTATGTTTATTAGGGACATGCTTAGGTCTCCATATAAATCAGCGTGTTACCTCATGTGATGGTTCTATCTACACGTCCCCCAAAGCCTCTTGTGTGCAGGGGGGTGACTGGGTCCTGGGAGGGGTCCACTGCTGAGGTTATAGCCGAGTGTGATGTTGGGCGGTGGAGGCTGGTCAGAGGCAGGCATCTGGGGCTGTGGCATGGAAGGATTTCTCTCCCTCTCTGCCCCTTCTCTTTACTCCCTCTCTGCTTCTTCTTCACATTGCCACAAGCAGCTCTCCTCTGCCTTGCCCTGGTGCCGTGCCATCCTGCCTTGGAGCCAATTGCGTGAGAACTGAAATCTCTATGAACTGTGAGCCTACATCAGATTTTCCTCTTTTAAACTGTGGGTGTTAGGTATTGTGTCTCCGTGACCAGGAAAGTGACTAAGACAACCTGACACCATAATGATGTTTGCTTCCTCTGAAAAGTTCATGTATCTCTAAGTTTTTCTGTTGTGAAGTTGCTGGCTAACACCTTAAGAAGGATGCTAGAGGATTCTGATGATAGTGGAGGTCTTTGTCCAGGTCCTGAATTGAATGGCAGCGTCTCATGTTGCTGTCACTCAGAGGGCTGACTGGATTTGGGTTGAGGTAGCAGGTTGTTAAGAAAGTATGTGTCTAATCCTATTTATTGAGAGTAAAATTTACTCCCAGGTGGCTGCTGAAGAGGGCAGAGGGATAGGTCCTGGTGCTGGATGGCTGAGGCCATCTCCTGGGCCACCTGGTAGCCATTGTGGCCAGTCAGGTACTGATAGGCTGCAAGGCAGTGGTTGTGCACTGCAAAAGCATCAACATCTCTGGCACTTTCTACGGAAACAAGTTAAAGTGCTTGACCTTTCTCCACAAGCTGTTGAATACCAACCTATCTCACAGCCCCTACCACTTTTGGGTGCCCAACCACATCTTCTGGTGGACTGTGTGAGGGACGCTGCCCCACAAGACCAAGTGGGGTCAGGCCGCCCTGGACCAAGGTGTTTGATGGGATCCCACCCTAAGACAAGAGAAAATAGGATGAGGAAATTGCCAACCTGGGTCACCTGGCTCATGAGGTTGGATGGACCTACTAGGCAGTGACACCCACCCTAGAGGACAAGAGGAAAGGTTAGCTAATATCCATTACTGAAAGAAGAGGCAGATTATGAGGCTATGGAAACAGGCTGAAAAGAACATGGAAAAGAAAATTATCAAATTCACAGAGGTCCTCAAGACCCGTGGGCTTTGTTGGTCTGAGCCCAATAAAGACTGTTTCTGTGTCCCCCCCCCCAAAAAAGACTGAAATATACATGTTATCACTGAATTCTTGAATATACCTTCTTCATTTAGAATACTCATGAAGACAGACCTTTTTAATCTTTTAAGACTGGAAGAGGAGATTAAATGGCTTTTCTAAAACTATCCACTCTGTGCTTCATAAAGATGCCAAAATAGTAAGAAAGAGGGGATTTGGTTTGGGGAGGAATCTCCATTTGTTCCCATAAGGGATCCCTGGTCACTGACTGCAAACCCAGCACATTGACTTTGTCCACCTCCAAATGCACACAGCAGATTTGGCTGAGGGATGTCATTACTCTTTGTTTCATAAAATTCAGTGCTCAACAAAACAGAATGTAAAAACTAAATATAATGATGTAAAAGAGTGTCCTGTGGTGGAGGAAGGTGCCGCCTTGCAGAAAATCTACTAATACAGAGATCAGTGCTCCTTCAGGATGGGAAAAGCATCCTAGGATGAAGAAGGATCTACTTTAATCAAAAGCTTTACTTTTGTGAATTTTCAGGGCTTCTGTTTTGGCCCATTCATCTAGTTTATTTCTAGAAAAAGAAATTTCTAAGCATTTTTCTTCAAAAGCATCACTTGCCTGTTTCTCTCGGCTTATACTGGGATTCTGTACCAGAGTGGGAAAATGATTGATGTTTTGGCTGAAATACAGATATCTTAGAAGGGAAGTAACTTTGCAGGCAAATCTGATAAGATACTGCCTTCCTCTTCCCCTCCCATGGGGTCAGCAGGTGAAATTACTTCCAGCATAAATGTGTCTATGTATGCGTCCCCTTACAGGCATCTGTGAACCATGAGCATCTTCTCACCTGCTCCGTCAGAACACCCGCTATCTCGTTTCCTCTGTTCCTCTCCAGTTCATTTCATTGTTGCAGCTTAGCCCAGGTGTCACCTCCTGTGACATGTTTTCTGCTCACCTGACAACTCACGGCTGCCTCTGAATGAGTCAGTGGTAAGTCCCCATCCACACCTGCCTCGGGCTGTGTGGTTCGCTTCCATTTCCTGCGTGTCAAGGACACTGCCCCTACTTCAGCATCAGGAACGTTACCCTTCATTTATTCAGTGGGAAAATGCAGCAAAATATTTTTTGGCCAACTTGAAAAAAATTATTAGAGGTGTATATGACACAGTCAAAGGCCTGCTTGAATGCTGAACTTACTTAGTTGTAGAAATTTGTTTGCAATCCTGTGTTATAGGAAATGGTACTGGTGTATTTTCCATGGTCACATTTTGTAAAACATTGTATTCAGACTAATCACTGAGCTTCGCCGTTGACTGGTGACAGTCAGGGCTATATATTTGAGTCATCAAATAAGATTTTCCAGACTAAGCAATCTATTTTTCCATTAAGTTGCTTGAAATCTGGACCTTTTTAAATCACATGTGATGTTGTCACAGGTACTCACTGGTAAAACACTGGGGATATTGGTATTTTTCATTCATTTATGGAGTTAAGAGTTTTATAATGTAACAGCATGTTATTCCGCCTTTTAAAGCTTTATGCAGGATGATGTGAAGGATTTATTAAATGTGAACTTTGGTTGCAGAAAAATTGTTAGTCCTTCAATAAGTTTCTTTATTCTGTTGTTGATTCCATTAGATGACCACTCCCAGCTGATATAACAAATGTTCTGATTAATTGGTCTCACTTATATAGTAGCTTGGTGTTCAGAATAATTCAGAAAATGTCTTAATATGAGAAATCTGTGAATATTTGAGCTTAAAAGAAACTTACTTTTTCTGAAGTTTTGTTTTAAAAAAAATTCCCTCAGTGTCCTGGCATGGTGCACATGCCTGTGATCCCAGCATTTGGGGGCTGAGGCAGGAGGATCACTATGAGTTCGAGGATAATTTGGGCTACATTGTGAGTCCAAGGCCATCCTATTTCAAACGAACAAACTTCAACTTATGTTGGGCACATATCATAGTGTTTTCTTTAAAAATGGAGGTTTATTTTCATTTTAGACACTGTAATAAGGTTACCTGTTAGAAAACAAAGGGGTTGAATTAGCCATGGTTAACATGACTGTCTTAGATCATGGGAAGACAGTAAAATGCAAGAAATTCTTTTTTTGTGAGACTTCCTTCAGTGTTGGCTAAATCTAGTTTTAAGTCATGCAGTGCAAAGCATTAACTTCTTAAAAGATTTTTGGACAAACTTCTTAAATAGTATGAATCTCAGTTTTCCCTTTTGTGAAAAAGTTGAAAATATATACCTTAAAAAGTGATTATGCAACCTGGAGATTTTAATATGCATACATATAGCTACACACGGTCCTCATTTTTCTTCTGTCCCCTAAAACTTCTGTTGCCGTCTTGTGCACCTTTCCTCAGATCTTCTACCCAGTGGGATCTGGAATTGCCTCACGGTTTGCTCCTATTTTGGGGGACCTACTCTGGCCAGCTTCCTTCTCCAACCCATAGGATTTTATTCAGTGCTTCTTAGCATTTGAGAGCATGACAATAATCTGAGGAGTTTGATAAAATGCAGATGACCCTGGGGGTCTGGGGTAAGGCCCAAGACTCTGCATTTCTAACAAATTTATAGGAGTTTTTGATACCACTGTCCTGTGGGTGACGACACTGTGGGTCTTCAGGACCAGGCATGATGCCATATCCCTAAGAACTGATTAGAAATTTGCTTAGCCATTTCCCAGGTAGCACAGGAAGAAATACAAATCGTATTTTCTTATGCAGACTTTCAGAGCACTCCACAGAACTCACTTATCCTCACACTGCTCTCAATGGGGAGTGAGTAAAAGTTTGCATTAAAGGAAAACCTTTCAAGCCAGAACATAAATAAGGGCTCTGCACTCTAAGTGGGATAGGGCACAAAAACCCAAATTTACATGGTACCTTGAAACTCTTTTGGGTGAGAAGAGCAAGCACATTCTAGAGAAGTGGGTCCAGTTAAGAAAAAGTGATGATTACTGTGCTAGAGATTTTACATTGCTGGAGATCTGAAAAATGAAAACCAAATGCAAATGGCTGGCCGGAACAGTGCTGGAAGTTTTACACCAGTAACATTTTTCCCTGTGAAATGTCTTTTGGAAAGACTTTCAGATCTGAGTCAGCTAAGCTGAACTGATTTTCTAAAATTTTGTTTCTGGAAGCATTTAATTGAAAGAAAAAACTCCAAGAATTCACCCAGGGTTGAAGGTCTTGCAGCAGTTGGAAAGAGTCTGGAAATAGCAACATGGAGAATAAATAAAGGCGAATGGAATCTGCACGTTATTAGGATGCAAATGGTGAGGGAAAGAGGAGTCAGCAAGAGGATGTACAAGAAATGAGTTTCCCCATGCAGACTACCCTGAGAGGAGGGCTGGGGACCAGGAACCTGCAAGTCCAGCTGAGGCTGGTGACTCCCCATATAGTCTGATCTCCTCTGCTGAATGAGGTTCAAAATCTCACTCAAATAGAAGTCCTCAGTGTACCTCTGCTGCTTCTCCCAAAAATACTAACTCCCACACCAGCGTTAAAGAATATGCTCTGAAGAGCCTTGCACAATGAGATAGGCAGAACCTGAAAGCTGGTATCTGTAAGAGGCATTAAACAGAACGCAAATGCATCTTGGTTTAGGAATCTCACTTGATTTTCAGTTTACTATGTAATTTTCCTGTGTTTATACTGTTTGCCACAAAAAGAGCAGAATCTATTTATAGTTCCTATTGTCATCTTGTGATCTAGCTTTCTGTTTCTCTCTGCTCTTATGTCTGTCTGTCTGTCTCTCTGTCTCTGTCTCTGTCTCTCTGTCTCTCACACACACACATATACAGGTACACATAAGAAAACACATAGTTTCTTCCTATACACCTTCACATGAGATCAGAAGGTGTATACTATGTCACGCATTGGGGAAAAACTAAAATCAAGGAAAGTATTGATAATGTATAAACAAAGCACAACAACACCAAATTATACCACTAAATAACTCACTCACATTAATCACAACCAAATAAAATAGCTAAAAAAATATGAACAAGCCTGGAATAAAACACCAAGAGAAGGAAATCAAAGCTATAAATTCTGACAATAAATCTACTTGAGTTAAATTTGCCTTTAAATACTATCGCAGATGAAAAATATAGTAATCCTTTTTTTCTAAGTAATATTTTAAAAGTCACTAGCTTAAAAATTTTGAAAGCCAGCACCCTTTATTACCACTGTGGTTCAGATTTCTGGAATGCCCAATGTCTTAGCCTAGAAATACTGATTGAAAAATAGGGTAAAATTACTGGAAAGAACTAAAGACCTGAAAGTCACATGCGAATACAGTGGTGCTCAGCTGTCTCCTTGAGCTTCAGCTGCATGGGCTCCTCACTTCCTGGTTCTATTACTTGATCAAGGGTCTTCGTCCAAATTCTCGATGTGCTAAATAAAGAATTGAGCAGGACAGCCACAAGGAGCTGCAAAATCAAAGATTTATTTGAAATAGAAAGTCTACTCCACAGGGTGAGAGTAGGCCAGTAAGAAGAACTCAAGAGTTCCAAGAGGGCTTAGTGCTGAAGGTTTCAGGCCTTAGGATTTGGGGTGGGACTGAAGGGTTGATCTGAAGCTTGAATCCTGTCAACATGAGCAGCTTGGCTCAGCTCCTTTGGCAGGTGATGGAATTTTGACCTTTTATGGCCCCTGGAAGACTGATGGTGTCCAGGACCCATGGGAGTAAGGGTAGAGGATCAGCCTAGTCAGTGACTTGGAAATTAATTTGGGGGTAGTGAAGGTTTCAGAAGACCATGCCTGGAGACTTTACTGTGTGTAAGCTAAGATTCCTGACTACTTTCTCCCAGTGTAGTTAGACATGGGCACCCTGGTGCTGGACTAACGTTTAACTCAGAGGTGGGTCTAGTCCCAGAAATTGGGGCTCCAAGGTGGGCTCTCCCTTCTTTCTCCAGCCATTTCCTTTACCTCTTCCTTACCTACTTCAGTTTGTCAGGATCCTTAAGAGAATGAAGATTTCCTACCACCAGCTCTGCTTCTTTCTGTTCTGTCCTGACTATGGGCACAGCTTTCCACTTAGTGTAAGCCAGACATGGGGGGATGATACTACCATCTCTCTTCAGTCCTGTGGAGTTTGTACGTTAATGTTTCTTGCACTGATCTCTCCCCACATTCACTGCTTTCTCCTTAGTTCAAGCTATGATCATCTTCCAGATGACCTCTGAGGAAGCCTTTCCAACCAGACTCTTTATTTTACTTATTGAATTATTTTAAAACTTAATAGAAAGTTCTCTTTCAGTATAATTTACATTATATTGAAATTATGTTTATTATACTATATTCAGTATCATAAACATATAAAGCTTACTTGTGTTAAGTGTACCAGTCAGTGATTTTTAGAAGGTTTAGAGTTGGAGTTGTACAATCGTTATCAAGATCCTACATCCTTTTCAAAACTTGTACTGTGGAAAATTAATAAAATTCTGTTTATTGTAGAAGTAAGTATACAAGTGTAATGAGTTGGTTCATACATCAGTAACCATCGACACATGATCTGTCTTGTTTCGTGCAGACCTCAGACTATTTTCAAATACGTTCAGACAGATGGGGTCAGATGTAAACATTTAAATATGTATTGTTAAAGAGGGCCCTTGAAGAAACATGATCATGAATACATTGCCATATATTTAAAAACCTACCAATAATTATTGAATGTTAGCAGATATGTAATTGTCATATAAATTTCCTTTTCATTTATCTATTTTTTTATCCAATTGCTTCCCTTAGATCCAAGCAAGGTTCATACACTTTCACCACATGGTATCATTTTTTGCTTTCTCTTAGTCCAGAATATTTTGCTCCCTCTTTTTTGTTCTTATAATACATTTGTTGATGAAATCAGATTGTTTGTATAACAGAATGCTTCGAGCTCTAAGTTTTTCCATGGTATCATGTATTGTCATTTTATGTCCTTTAGAAACTGAGTTACATCTGGCGGTTTGATTTTCCAGGAAGACTTCATCATGGTTGGCAGAGTGTCCGTGGAGAGTCATGTAATGCCTGGTTAAGCCTGTTTTCCTGAGGTTGAACTTGACCTGTGAATGTAGTTAATTCATTCATTTTAAAGTTTCTCATTAATTTTCCATCTATGAGTTATATCAACTCTGTTTGTCACGTTTCTCATTCCCGGGACATAATACCTGATCCCATGAATTAATGGAAGAGAGGTTTACTTTGGCTCTCAGTTTCAGGAGGTTCAGTCCAGGGCTGGCTGACCCCAGGGCAAGAACTGCATGGCAGAAGGGCGTGATGGAGCATGATGTTCATTGTGGCTAGGAAACAGAGGAGGGGAGTGGAAGACCAGATGTAGACCTTAGAGCCGTGCCTCCATGACCCACTGGACACACTCAGAAGTGTGCTCTACCAACGCCTTGGGCAGATCCCAAAGCCAATCAAGTTGACACCCTACCCTAAACCACCACAGCAGTTATTGCCCATAACCACACTGCAGTCATTATCAACTTCTTTTTCCCTTTCAGACAGTGAATTCTTAATAAAATTAAGACTTTACTTTTAAAGCAATTTTATATTTATGAAAAAATTGAATAAAAATTACAAAAACTTCTCATATACCTTTAGGTCTCTAAAAACCAAGCACATGCACAAATTCCCTTGCCTTTGTATAACTTATACATGAACTGTAAAAAAATGACTGTATTTTTCTGCTTAAAGCCATTAAAGGCTTCTCAAAGCTCCATCTCACTCAAACACTCATCCTGGGAGAGCCGTGTGCCTATTCTCTGGTGGCTTTAGAAGGCCTTCAGAGATGAGATGCTGCCTGTCAATTCTCATCTCTGAAGGCCTGGGACAGTATCTAGAAGCCTGGTGCTCATCCGCTGCTTGTGGATGGACTGTGTGAGTGAACTAGCAGTGAACTCCACTAAGGAGTGTAGCACCCGTCTAGGGGAGCACACTGGTGGTGGAGTGATTGTTTTCCTTGAATGTGGGCACATATGAGAGAGACAAGTAGAGATCAAAGGAGAGGAAAGTAAGCCAGCAAATAATGTTTAGGGACATTCTGCTCTTTTAAAGGTGAGATAGTGGGTTGGAGATATGGAGAGGCACACACTGTTCGCAAGGAAGGGATTGTAGAGATGAGTGTCCTTGCAGAAATAGGTGACAGTGTTGAGGAGCAGAGGAGAAGGGACTTCCCACAAACCTGATGTTCTGTACTTCTTGAGCATGTGTGAGCAATCCTGTGTCCCATTCCAATGAGCCTTGAAAGAATCATTGAGATCTGATGAATTCCACCTGGTCAAAGCCACCATTCATCCCTGCTGGTCTGTGCTGCGTCCTGGCCGTACTGTACAGTACTGTGCGGGGCCAGCATCATGGAGTAAGGAATTTCCTTTCCATCTGGGAGACCTCAGCTCTGAAAAGGCCTATAGTCTAAAGGTTTGTGCTTAGGCAGGCTAAAGTCTTAGAACACTGAGGAATTAAGGTTGTAAGGCAGCCTTCAAATGCCTTTCGGAAATATGTTGCATGTTCAGCACTGAAATAAGTCAGCACAATAGAGTTGTAGTGTATGTCACCTATTTCCCATTAACAAGAACAGATAGCAAGTGATTCATTGTCATTTACCCTTACTTTGAGATATTAGCATATTTTCAATTTTTTGTTCTGTTTTTAAAGTATGCTTGCATATTTGCTTTGATTTCTTACCAGTAAAATGCATAATAAATGGTGTTTTTGTATCCTGTGATTTCTCCAGGCAGGAGGCAAATATTGAAAACTTGTGATTTCATAATAAAGAGTCTGTCCATACTTCTCAAGCCATGACTAAATGTATTCCGAGATTAATGTAAACCTGGACTGAAGGTTCTTATATTAAGTCATGACTAAACATAAATGAAGCCAAACTGAGTTGGATATGAAATAGAAATGAAGAAAACTGGATTTTTGACACACTACGTAGGTTTGAATCCAAATTTCACTCCTTGTCTAACGCTGTGTGACCTTGGACAAGTTACTGAACACCTCTCTGCCTTTGTCTCATCATTCATAAAATAGAATGATACTTAGTAATATTGGGCAAAGATTTAATGGTTTGTTGGGAAAAGTGCGTGGAAGAGTGGCAAATTCATGGTTATACACATGGAAGGGATGGCTGTTAGGACTGACCTTGCTATCAGTGAAGTAAAGCCACGCCCCATGCCCGTGAGGTTCTATCAGTGGAGCATTTGTGGCTGGGGAAGGAGGAAGATCGTACCTCACAGCTTCCACATGCTGGTGGACACATTTCAAAGCTGGTGCCTCGGTTATAGCTTTCTGCTTTCTATTACAGAGACGTGAAAAGCAAACACAAAAGAAGTTTGATTCATTATAACAGGGAAAATGCACATCGCCTTTGCAGTTACCTTTACAGTAATACCAGTTGTTCCTCCTTGTCAGCTCATTCTGGCTGGGAAGGCCGTCTGCTGCTGATGGATCCCTCAATCTGTGGCCTTCACATGGGCGCTGGCGGGGAGAGCCCACTGTGTGCCCCGCACAGGGTCCCGGAAATAGCACGTTTCTGTGTCCTGATACAATAGTCTTTTTGTAATTGTGGATTTGGTGTTTCATTTAGATCTGACAGCAAAAAAAAAAAAAAAAAAAAAATCAGAAAAAAACAAAAAGAAAACAGTGTCGTTTTAAGCCTTTTAGAGAAATCTCAATTAGGATGATAATCTGTTTTCTGATCATATTTATTGTCTTGATGAAAACTTTTTTTGGATGTTTATCATTCATCCCCATTTTATCCTCTCCCAAGGAAAAAGAAATTGGACATTTGACAATATTCTTACTGAAACAGAGAGCCTGGCTCAAATATCCTTTGGTCCCAGTGACTACCTACAGATCTGAGAGGGGTTTGGGCTCTGATTTCATCTTGAGTAATAGTAGGCAGTATCCACAACCACTTTTGTCTTTCCTGAGTGTTAAAATCCTCCTGTTTAATGCATTTTCTGAGAACTTTCTAAAACAGATTGTTAAATTCAATGTTCTTAAATTTCCGACTGTAAACTTTCTCTTCTCTTTCAAAATTAAGACAACACCTATCCGTGTTCCTTCTCTGGTATCTTGCAGCACTCTGATTTATCAGGTTACTGATTGCATTTTAAGAACATACCTGCAATTTCCTTTAGTTCCTGGGGTGGTATTAATCTGAAGCTGAATTGAGGCTTGAATTTATTTTAAATGATTAGGTTGTGTTGTCATCATTTGATTCTATGTTCTCTGCAAGTCCCATTTTCAGTTTATCTGAGCAGGTTCACCTCCTGCCGTCCCAAACACCTAAGCTTATCTTGTAAATCCCCCACCAAACTCTTTCTTCCAGGTACTTATAGCAAACTCATTTTAGGGGAGAAGGAGCAATGGGGATATTTGTCATTTGATATATAGTTATTTCAGATTCACAATGTTCAGGTAAAACGTTGGTTTCACCAGTGTTGTTGTTATTGTTTTATGGTGACAGAAATCAACTTGATATGAAACCCCAAAGGAATCTGGGGCCAGTTACTAAGATTGAAACATGATCTGATTTCTAGAGAAATTATAACATGACCTTGAAACTGGTCAGCTTCCCATGGAAAGTCATCACTGCAGCAGGACTTCCTGGTGTCTGCTTGTGCAGGAGTATGATTTAGTCATCTTCATCAAAGCTGACCGTACAAACCAGGGAAGCTCTGGTTCAGCAGATGTGAGGCTGCGTTTAGAAGCAGATTTTAATTTGTTGCCGGGGATGCTCAGAGTTAGTCAGCTTTGGGAACCAGTGAACTAATCAGTGCTTCTCTGATTTAATTCCCAGATGTGCTTATTACAACACAGACTCCTGGGCTTCACCCTGAGTTCCTGCCTCAGTTGGCCTGGGGTGGGTCTGAGAACCCACATTTTAGCACATGCTCATGTGATATGAACAGCAAGAGGAGGGGTGGACCAGCTGTTGGTTTGCGAGGCCTGCCTGTCTAATTTTTTTTCTAAGTTTTAACCTCACTGGCCCCCATGTTGCTTTCTCCTGGATGATCCAGACTCCTTTTTGGGGGCCCCTAGCAAAGACACTTAAATATGTCAACCAAAGTGCCTAGTGGGATTCAATGAGTGAGTAATGGATAAAGATGCATTTAAGTAAGTTTGGCTTAAAAATTCAGTTCCTGTCAATGCTAGTCTCCCAACTACATCCTGAGTTGTCCTGTCCAAGTTAGAAATAATCAGAAACCACATCCAGTTTGCCATTTAGCCTTCCTGGATGCTAGCAATAAGCAAAGAATACAGTAGACTGAAGGCTGTTGTGGTCTATAGGGACCTAGTGGTTTTGAAAAATAAATCTAGGATATAAGAACTGTTTCCTCCCTTAGCAACAAAAGAGAATCTGCTCCTTCCACCATGCTCCAAGCCCTTTGTCCTAAAATAAAAAGAGAACTCTTGCCGTTAGTGCAGATCAAGAAGTTTTGTATGATTCTAGTCTTTGAAAATTTAGTGAGTAAGTGAGATCTGCTATTGGAGGTGGATTTAATTTTACAACTTTTAGCTTTCATTGCAAAAACCCAGTGAATCTCCTTTTGGTCTTCATAAGCTTTAGAAGAATTGTATGCCTCTTGCAAAAGTCTCCAGATGAAAGTGGACACTGAGACAGGTCTACCTGTGCTCAGCATTTCATTTCCAATCCCAGTGCTGCATGATTCTGATTCTTCTGATGCAGCTTTTGAGTTTATCACAAATACTTCCTGAGATGTGTCATGCTGGTGAGCAACCATGTTGTTGTGGAATTTTGCCTTGGAAGTTGTCTGGCTTTTTCCCTGTAAATCAGGAAGGTGAAAGGCAAATTCTCAGAAGGTAAAAATCATGAAACAAAACTGAAAAAAAACCATGGGTTTTGTGCATCACATTCCTTACCCCACCTTTACATGAAGATGGCACCTGCTACCGTGATGCAGAGAGGTTGATGGAAGTGAAATATGGCTTTCTGTGGCTGCAGTGGGGGAAAGACTGGGCCCCTGACATCTGGGTACATCCTCATCCTTGGTGAGGATGGGAGGACCACAGTGTAGCTCTTTAGGGGTCTAACAAGCAATAGCCCTGCAGGGGAGCAACCTGCGATAGCTGCTGTAATAATTGCTTCCTAGGGGAGGCTGATCCTCAGGAAGCAGTATTTTGTTTTGGAGATGGAGTTGCCTACAGGATTGCACTTGTGTCTAGAATATAGCTTTGGAGAAATGCTAGATGCGCAGCCCTCTCCCTCTTCTGCTTCCAACTGGCCTGTGTACAAGGAACACCTGGTGTAACTCCTTCCTAAGTCACATGATAGGGACAGTGAGATTCGAAGGAAACTGATTGCATTGCAGAATAAAAGCTGCTCCAGAAGGAGGACTATGGTCAGCAGCTCTGCTTCTTAAGGGTGACTCTTGTCTTGGTGCTTTCTGCTCAGATTTACCAGCAGGAGCTGAGACACATGGGAAACATTTTCTTTCCTCTTCCAAACTGCTTCATTTGTCCTCTCAACTCCAGTGACATCCTTCCAGGGTCTGCATAGCAAACTGCCTGGTGTTGCCGAGCTCCTTGAGTGGGGTCACAGGCACAAGGGCATCACTCTCACAGTCAGGGAGTTGGGGCACAAGCGCTATTTATTTAGTTTTCAGTTGCCTGTGGAGCTGTGTTGTGAGCTGCCTTGCCAGGGTGCCAGGGAAACCCCACAGAATGGGCATGGACCTCATGTAAGAAGGGGTATGCTGTTGTGTGAGGTTTTGCAGTGGTGCATAATGACAACCCCGCATCTGGAAAACGAGTGTGGAGGTGCTGAGGCAGGAAGACGGGAAGGGAAGCAGGAGGAACAGCATGTACAAAGGCCTAGGACCAGGGGCATCGGGAAACCTACAGGTGCCTCAGGATGGGAGGAGTGGGCAGTGAAAGAAGGAGGAGAAGAGGTAGGCAGCGATTTCCTTTCTCACTGGGCTTTATTCTGAGGGCGGACAAGAGTCCCCAAAAGATTTAAGCAGCGAGAAGAACTAGACAGACTTTATGGAGTGTAGACGAGGAATCTGGGGCTGGACAATGGCAGAGGTGTTCAGCGGTCTTCCTCTGCTGAATATCAGTGGAATTCAGTCAGCAGTTAGCTTTGAGGAATGAAGTGGGCTCTGCCCAGAGTTACAGATTTCGGGGTCTCCAACCTGCCTCATGTCAGTGAGTACACATAACAGTCGCCTTGGGAAGTGCCTATAGTTGAGCAGTCCTTACCTTCTGGTGAGCTGCAGAATTCTGTGGGGTCCTTGCTGAAAGGAGGGTTCCTGGGCCACCCACAATTTCCATCCTGAAGTTTTGGGTGCACTATGGGACTCTTCACTTCCCCAGGCTCCCTGTGTGGCTCTGATGCTGCTGGTCTGTGGGCTGCACTCAGAGAGGGGAAAGCACAGTGAAGACCAAGAAGTCCGGGAGAGGATCTGAGAGCAGGATGACTGGACTGAGCTCTCCTCAGGGCGACTGCTGTCTCCTCCCATCAGTAGCAGAGGAGATGGGACACAGCAGGTGATTAGCCATGTGCTTGGGGGACAGTGTGGGTCCTTCAGCGGGGGTTCACCTTTCATGTAAGTGTACCCTCCAAATCAGGACAATGGAAAGCATCCCTGCTGTCTGAAGAGAGCATTTCCTGAAAGCATCCATGCATATGTGATGGGGGGGCGGGGCATAAAGTGGCTTAGCTGACCAGAGTTTCTCCATCCCAGTTTCTTTGCTCTCCCAGTGCTCATAGCTGGGATGGGGGAGCTACGTAGTGAGTCTTGATGCACAGGAAGCCCTGGTTTGTGGAAGAAATGAACAAAGTCAGTAAAACTGTCGAAAGAAGATTTCTGAAGTTTTTTAAACTTTTGGAAATATATTTCAGGATGATCAGCTCTTTAACTGAGATCTAGTCCCTGATATCTGTTCTCTCTAGCTTCTTTGCCAACGCTGAATGATGAATTGTAATGCAGTTTTCTGTTTATCAAATTTAGTGAGATTAATTGCCTGGTGGTGCTTTGTCATAGCATTTTTTTCTTTTGAAAAAACCAAATTTCTAGATATTTCCTCACTCGAATGATTTTAATCTGACTTAGTACATACAAATCAAATAAACGTGAGTTATTTTTATCCAGTTCTGCCCCTGAGGAGTTTTGTTGATTGAGCCAGAGACTCTCTACAAGCCACGGATGGAATGTGAGTGTTTACATGAGGGGTTTTGCTTAGTTTCACAACCAACATAAGGGGAAAGCACAGCCATTATGGGATGAAACAGGCCTCCCCATACTCCATAGCAGCTAAATGACTGGGGCAGACCAAGGCAAGAACTTCAGAGTGTCTGTGGGAGAACTGAAACTCCTGTTCATTTTCTAATACTTTCCAAAAATACCAGATGTTTATTCTTTTCCTGTGGCTACAGTGGTATGGCAGGAACATAGATTAGCAGGTCCCTAGTTTATACTTAATCTCTGTGGACATAATTGTCCTAAGAATATATCAAGTTGTATAAACTGTACTCAACCCTTTGCATCCCTGCAATCCTCTTCCCACCTCTCCTTCCCTCTCTCTACCCACCCATCCATCTGTCTGTCCTTCCCTCCATTTGTCCCTCATTGAATACTAGCCACCATGTAAAAGATTGAAATATTGTAGTGATCAGAGAGATGAGCCCTGCCATCAAGTTGTTCACTTCCTGGCAGAGAATCTCTACTAATGGAGTGAAGCAGCAGGGTTGAGGTCCTAGTGAACAGCAGATCAGTGAAAGAATTCATGAAGAAGACCTTAATCAGACTAATTTAATGATTGTTCTGTTTCATGGATTTTATTCATCCTGGTTTTTAGAGACACTGCAGCTTTGTGAAAAGTGTCCTAGAGCCCTGTCATCCACAGTAGGTCTTTTAAGGACCAAGCTACAGGATTCTGGGAACTGTTTTACTTTTGAAAATATTTGAGACTTGAACCTGGAACAAAAGTTAGGACTAGTAAGATCCTCTATCCTTGTCCTGTTTTTCTGGGAACAGCCTATAAGTGGCTCCTACTAAGAATCATTCCC
Source organism: Cavia porcellus (assembly GCF_034190915.1). Classification (NCBI taxonomy): domain Eukaryota; kingdom Metazoa; phylum Chordata; class Mammalia; order Rodentia; family Caviidae; genus Cavia; species Cavia porcellus. The sequence goes on from NW_026947506.1 coordinate 21,333,176, forward strand.
TTTTATCTCCCCTTTTCTGTGTTACATTGAGGATTGGCAGTGAGGAGAACCACCCAAGCAACCTCTCTCTCCATTTCCACAGTCTCTCTGGGCAGACAGACTTTTGAATTCCCTGTGGCAGTGGAGACTTCAGAATAATTGAGATATGCAAACATTTGAGGAAGAACCTGAACTCCATGATGTAAGAATCTGAACTTCATCAGGAAACTCCAACTCAGTGTTCAATTTAAATATTTCGTAAGGATCCACATGACCCATAGTGGACCCTATTACGGGCAACTTTCTGAGTACTGCTGCTCACCTGGAATAAGAAATATTCTGCAAGGATAACTTAGATTTGGCTTCATTTAATAATAACATGACTTGGTGAACCAATCCCTATAATACAGGCCAAAAAAGAAAAAGCAAGGCAAGAGAAGAGGTGGAGAAGGACCTATCACACTGCAAACAGCCCCCTCATTTTCCCACCATGGCCCAATCTGTCTCATGTCCTGGCTACTTCCTGCCTGCTGTGATAATATGACTGACCATCCCCTGAGCTTCCCTCTAGATACTCAGAGTGAACAGAAATACAGATCTACTGTCACAGAGATTGGTAAGTTGTCTGAGGGTCTAGAGCCAAGTTGGGCTGACCCTTGCAACTCACAATGAAGTGAATGCAAGAGTGTTTGAGGCATGCAGAGGGAACTACAGCCTGAGGAAAGATGGGCTCTTCTTTCCACAAGAGCAGTTTTCTCATGAGAGCCCTTCCCTTTGGAAGAATCCAAATTAATCCCCTTTGTGTTGTGGAACTTCAAGTGTCCCCATATGGCGTGGAGAAAATGATGACTTGTTCCTCTGCTTGAACCAGTACCCACACCTGCCACAGGTTACCAATGAAGGCCACCTGATACCTTCCCCTTCAGGACCAACATTCCCGCATTGTTACCTCACCTGGGCTCCAGTGAAGGCTGAGGGCCCCAGGTGACAACAGCTCATCTTACTTGGTCCTGTGGCTTGGAAAAAGTGTCCTACAGAGCTCCCTATGTAAAGGCTGGGTCCTCTGGGTGGTGGCATGGGGAGCTGCTGTGGACCTTTAAAATGTGGGCTCATGGGAGGTCCTAAGTTATTGCAGGGCAGGGGCATCCCACAGAGGGGAGTGTGGGACTCTTCTGTCACTGCTCTGGGTAGAAATGTGCACTTGTTCCAATGTGCCGTCACTCCGTGATGTACTGCATTCACCAGAGGCCCGGACCCAAGGGGCTCCCTGACCTTGAGCTAAACCTCTAGATCTTGGGACTGAACAAGCCTGTCTATACTTTACAAGTAGCCAGGGCCAGGTGTTTTGCTGCAGTGATGTGAAGCTGATTAACACACTCAGTGTGAGCAGCAAACCTGGGACGCTGGGTTCAGTGTCTTTGTGTGTTTTCTGGCTGCTGAGGTGGCAGCAGGATGTCAGTCACAGAATGAGCTCCTCTGCACTCTGTCCCTCCCCAGGGTTTCTCCTGTTTTCTGCTTCTCTCCACATTTCTGTCTTTACTGCTCTGAGTACATCCCTCCCAACTTCCAGCACCTTTTGCCAGATCCTAAATCATCTCAGTCTCTTGAGTTCCTAAGGCCTGGACTCCAACTCTAACACAAATAGTAGTTCTGCCTTATGCATGATAATGTAGCAGGAATTGTGTGGCTGTCATCCAGAAAGCTGAAGTGGGCCAAGTTGTTATGTTTAGAATTCACTAGGATCACTTACAGAGATTTGGTAGCATTTTGCATACTTTATTGCAATGAAAGTTTATTTGAATATTTGTTTAATGAAGCAATCAAAAATTCATGGTTTCAACCAATGTTTCAACACTTTGTCTTCTGTTAAAGTAAATGAAATTTGTATAAGTTATTCACCTTTGAGTTCTGTTGTTTTTTTTAAGTCCAGAGGTGCCTTCTTAATCCTGGAGCTTAATGGAAATAAAGTAGAAACACTAGTCTAAATTAAAACTCTTGAATATTAGAGTATATTATCTTCTTCATTTTGATTAAATTTTAAAAATTAATGTGAGTACGATGTAAAAATCAAATGGGGCTAAAAATTAGTAATGAAACCAATAATACCTCCCTTACTTATCCCCACCCTGTATATTTTTCCCTTTGGTGAATAATTTCAGTGCTTTTAGCTTTTCTTCTGACCTTTCCCCTACATTGCTCAGTTAACATGCACGTACTGCTTGTGGTAGTTAGTTGTGCCCACTTGACTGTCTTGGGAGCCAACTAAAGGATGGAAGTGCAACCTTGGGGTCTGTATCTCATCCCTGGCCTCTTCATCTTTTGTGCTGTTCACCTTCTTTCCTTCCTGGCTGCCATGAATTACACATCTTTGCTCCTTCATTCTCTTCACCACGATGTTCCTGTCTTGGAGCCAGTCAGCCATGGACTGAATCTCCAGAAGACATGAGCGAAATTAAACTTCTGTCCCTTGCAGCTGTGAATGTTAGGTACTGTGCTCCAGCAGTAGAAAGCTAACACACTGTTGTCTCTCAGTTCATTAACTATACATGTTACCTGTAGAATTCCTACCGTGATGCAAAAGGATTTTTTAAGCTCTTTTTTATTCTCATCTCTTTACTGACCCTGTATGCTGGTGTTACATGCAGTACTAATCCTAATACAATTCCTTAACACCTTACTGTTCATTGAATTCTCAGAGTATACACGCAGATTCTGATACAGTAGTTAATGAAAGGACTCATTTTAATGTAGCAAACATGTTTAGGAAATGATAATTATGACATAAGCTACAAGGAAGGAGAAAAGTGAGTCAAAGAGAGAAGCCATTGGAGCTACAACCACTGAAAGTGGTTCCCCAGTGCCCAGTATTTTGTCTCAGCAAAAAGAGAAAGTAACTAAGACATTATATTAATTTATTATAGCATTTGAAATGGGATGAAAAAGACTTTAGGAAACACAGCTGATTGCTCAATTAGTTGGTTGCTCAATATAAAACTTGCTTAACCAAATATTCTCACCAAGAGTTGTCCCAACTAGGACGCTTACTGCACCTCTCAAAGCTGATCGTGTTTATTAACAGAATAGGCATTTTCAAGAAAGAGGAGGCATAGGAATCTGCTCTGAGCCTTTGCTGCTCCTATTAATGGGGAAGAACAGGCTGCTTCCAGCATGGGGGAGCGTGTCAGCCTGTGTGACTTTCTAGATGAAATGATTACTGCCACCCAAATAAGCCCCTCTTTAGGAAAGCAGACACTTGAAAGTTTATTTAATAAAACTGTGTATTATATATAAATATATTGTGACAGCAGCTGTCATACTACATATGTCAAGAAAATCCTTTGGAACTATATGCCGGCATATGGGTGATGTATACACTACTGTACACCCCAAAGACTACCCTGAGTTCTTGGTGCCAAACAAAACACAGCATTCTCTAGCCAGTTTGTAGAAAAAGTCACCACAGCCCTGTGCCTTTCACAGCTTGATTCTTTTGGCCAGTGGGACACACTTGGACTCAGCCAAAAGACAGTAGTTGAGGCTTAGGATGTCACAGGTTTATGTTTATCAGTAATTTTTATGTAGTAGACACATTTGTACATTTTACCCCACTTGTGGTTATAAATTTCATAGCTGCTTTGTGGGGGAAATGGCAGTGTTTAAAGTTACGCTAATCAAGACTTAGTTTAAAATAAATTTCCTAAAGTCACTCACTCATTCATTATCAGAGCATCACCGGTTCTGATGGTTGAACATATAAATGATCTAAATAACATTCTTTATATTTATAAAGTCTTCGTCCTTCTTAAAAATGCACCTTGTGAGTCTTCAAGCATGTTGTCAGAAGCAGGGAGGTGTTGTCCACTCCAACCTTAAGCCTGACCAGGTCAGCTTTCTACCTGGCTGCATCCTCACTGTGGAATCTGTTCCCTTCTGGTGTCTCAGTATTGTGTTCTGGCCAAGGCTTGAGATGATGCTTCTGAGCCTGACCTAACATTCTTCCTAGAGGAGCTCAGTTCCATATAATTCTTTGTTACTGAAAGAGACCAATATGTGAGCCCATGTGTCATGTCAGAGGATATACTTCTCCCTCGTGGCTCTGTGCTGTCTGTCATACCACATGAGCACTATGAGGCTGATCATCCTTCTGTAGGAAGACAACCAGTCGTCCTAGTGGTCAGAGTTCACCATAGAGGATCTGTCACTTCCTGGGTAAGAAGGAGTCCTTCACTTGCCATCTCTCTGCAGTTGCCTCCACGTTGGGCATTTCCCCAGGCCCTTTGATTCTCATCCTAGCATGACTGCAGGGTCCCCTGTCTTTGATGACACACTGTCACTGTTATCCTGGAGGCTTCAGTGACAAAGTGATGTAAGGCTTTTGGCTCAGTGGCCAGGACTGGCATCACTTACCTTTTTATTTGTTTTACCACAGTACTAGAATTTCAAATTTGCAGGGCCAGTGTGTTCCACAAATATCTGATGACACAGTTTTTTGTATGTCATCTAGGCATTCTTTATTTTGTCCAACCCACAGGAGCATCTTCAAGTGGCCAACATGCTATTCTTGTGAGAAGGTCTTCTTTCTGATTCCAGGCTCAAATGGTTCTACCTTTCTTCAGGTGGATTTTCTCTCAGGAAGAGCCAACAGGTGTCTGTTCCCTCATGGGACTTGCCCAGACATGTCAGAATGATATAGGCGAAAGAAACTCCCAACCTGCTAGGTGTGCAGAATGCCAAGTTTATGGTCTCCAAAATTGAAGGATGATTTCTAGGAACAACAGAGGTTAGGAGTAGGAAGAATTTGTTGAGAGAAAGAAAATTAGGACTATAATCAATCAATAAGATTCCAGGTATAGTCACTTAGGTAATATTCATCCAAGGAAAATCACAAGGTGGGTATGAGGTGAGACAAGACTATTGTGAACCAATAAGGTTACAAGTATAGTCGCTTGAGTAATATTGATTAGATGAGGGTCAAATTGGGAAGCAATTATGCACACACTTTTCTGGAAGGGGTGGGTTAAGGAGATTAGGTCCTCCATCCCAAGGTGATAGATGTCTATTTAGAATATCAGTCACTGCTGTTCATCTGTAAGGGAAGTATATGGGTGAGTAGTTCTTTTTCTTGAAGTCTGGCTTTTAGTGAATGTGCTTCCAGCCACAGTTGTCTTTTGTCTTTTGTATTGACTCCTTAAGGGCCTGGCCCTGTCTGACTGCCTGTAATATTTCTACCTCACTTAGCTATCTATAATAAGAGCATTAACTTTGGCTCATAATGGGAACCTCACTACAGCTGGTTCCCACAGGCTGTATACTTTTCCTTTGATTATATTTGGCCTTGATTAGGATCATCCTGTGAGCTTGCCAAGACACAGGTGTGGCCTGATTGTCTCAAAACACACTCTAAATTGATGAACAAGACCAATGTGAAGGGTGTCACTAGTTTGACTGAACAGAAGGAGGGACCTTACCTCTCTCTGATCTGTGCCCTGTGATAGAGGCCAGGGTATTACTTATAGAACTCAGTGGCACTACACTCACATTTTAGATCTTTGACAGAAGTTTTGGAAGCTGATGCACACTAGAGAATTGTGTGCCATCATGTATGCTGAATAGACATTATGGAATTGTTGGTTGAGAAACCACAGTGTCTGTCATATACAAACGCAAATGTTTGTCAAATGGATGGATGAAAACCAAAGCACTGTGCCTAGTAATTTGCACCTCAGAAGTTGAAATGAAGTTTAATCTACTCTTATTTTCATTAGTGTGTTCATGCATACTTAGGAAACCCTTGAAGACCTCTAAATATAATTTTGTCAAAATAGCAGAGGGAAGAGTCCAGATATGTCTTAATTAAGACATAATTTAAGACAACCAATATTTTTATATGTCAAGAAACCTCATTGGAGCACAGATGTTTTTTAGTTTTTAACTGATCACCTAGTGTGTAGGTGTGGACTGAAAACCAAATATTTCAGATGCAGCGTGGTCTCACATGGAAGACAAAGGGACACTAACCTGGCCCCTGCACTCAGGGACTCTCATCCTTCTTTAGGACCAGTGCTGCACTCTTGCAAACATGGAGTATGAAATAAATACAGTAGGCAGAGCAGAGCATGTATTTTAGGAAGTCAAAGTGAAAGGTAGATGCTTCAGAGAACCAGCTTGCCGGCAATATTTGGATTTGAGTCTGTGTTACCCAGTGCTGCTGGACACTTCTGACCAGCAGGGGTTTTATGTGACTTCCCCTAGGTCCATGGCAGCCTCACTGTGGTGTACACAACCTGGAGAATGTGAAAAACAACCCTCTTCATACTATCGTGTGAATTCCTTCCTCCCAGGGGTGACTGGTGACTCACAAGTGTGAGCCTCAGTGATCGTCCCTTTCATCTCCCTGGAAATAGGCCAGGATGTGGATAGAGCATTTGATGTGTCCCCAGCCAGCTTGTAACAGCTTTGACTACTTACATGATGATGAAAGGCTGAACTTTGATAAAAATGGCAGGAAATAGAAAAGAGCTCCCTCCTCCTCCCCTTCCCTCTCCCCCTCCCTCCCTCTCTCTGTTTTCTGGGTGGCAGCTCAGAGTATTTCTGAGAAATATTCTACCAATGTGGTTTGTGAGGTCCTGAGATCTGAAATATCAGGCAGGTGCTCCCTTGTGGATTTGCTTGCTTCTGCATTGACCATTTGGAAGAAGGAAAACCCAGATTCCTGGACTCTCAGGCCTTGTCAGCAAGTCTCCACCTCTCAGCTGCCTGGGCCAGGAAGGAGTCACCTTCCTCCAGGCAGATCCCTTATGTCCCAACTATCTCCATGCCTGCTTCTACACACCACACACACCAGAACTGGGAAATCTATTCCGATTCAAGCTCCTCCCCACCGTCAGCTCCCAGGGTGTACATCAGAGAACTTTTCAAGCTTGATCCATGGGGTGGCCTTATCCTTCAGCATCTAAAACAGACATAGAGAAGCATGAAGGTGACTCATCAGGATTGAGTCACAGCCCCTTGAAACTTATCTGTTACGTCTGTGACTTGTGTTTTGCCAAAGTCAAAAGCGTGGGTATGGGAAACAGAAAAAATTACTCAAAGCAAAACTTATAGAACAAAACCATAAAAAGTCTACCATTTAGTTAAATGACAGACAGGAGCTAAGATCAGAAGTTCTAAGAGGAAGACAGCTTTTACCTTTAGAAATGAGACATAGTACAAACATTTCCATCATGCCTTTATTACCCATTACATACTTCATGGCATTATGTTTTTTGGCTTTGCCCTGTCTGCACTTTGAAGTTCAATGCTGTCACTACTGCCTTTGCAAAAGGACAGCACCTTGCCAGGCTGTGTGCAGCACAGATCGTGTGGAATGGGCCACACAGTCAGTTGAGACTAAAATAGGCATTTACTACAAGTGTAGCAGGAACCTTGAATGATGGTGACACTGTCAGAATGTCTTGAATGTCATCTGTCTGACCTCATGAGGACACTGGCATCCTTGCTGGGCATGCTGGCATGAGCCAAAGGATGACTGACCATGTCCTGCAGCTGACTGTGACCTTCAGCTTCAGGGGTCAGTGCAACCATCAGGGCTGGCACAATGGTCTTGGGGAGGCCTGAGGACAGCAAAGAGAAGTTTACAATGTCATTAACAGTGGAAAGTTCATCTGAATCTGTCTGTTAGTGATGAGGTTTTCCTGTGACAATAAGGGAAGAGATAAGTGGAAAAGGTCAGATCATCTGCTTTCAGCTTCTCCTTCTAAAAGGAAGGATGAATAAAAAGGGGTCTGCACTTATTAGGTCGCATGCTGCACCAGGGACTTACACTGAGATCCTGGCTTCCTTCCGTTCTGTATACACTGGAAAATGTAGCTTCTTCAGTGATGAGAGGGCTTGCAGAGCACATTATTTTAGTGTGTGACGTCAGGCCTGAAACATCGTGTCTGAGACTAGATACCTCTATGTCATTTCTGTACTACTGATGGTGGTGGATGTAATAACGCCTTCTGACCCAAGTTGTCCCCGTACTTGTCCCTGAAACCTGTGAATGCAACCTCACATGACAGGAGATTGTGCAGTTGGGGTCTCACTAAGGGTACAGCTGTGGAGCCCCCTTACTTTTTCTTTTGAGACAGCCCTTTCTGGGCTGCTTAATCATCCAGACTGGACTTGAACTTATGATTCTCTTGCCTTAACCTCCCAGAGGACTGAGATTACAGATGTGGGCCACCAGGCCAGGATTAAGCTGGTTTAACTTGCTTGAAGTGTTGGCATAACTGAAGATGTAGCGTGGGGTGCCTATTTGGGGAGGAGCTGTGGCCACAGGGGGTCGTAGGAGACAGTAGAAGGAAGCAGCCCCTCTCTCTGGTGCCCTTGCCTTAGAGGCATGGCCCCAGACTCCCACCCTCAGCCTAGGGAGCCCAGCTAGGCAGGTAGGGAACAGTGGGAGTTCACAGACAGCAGTAAGACCTGGAACAGATTCACAGCTTGAATAAAATGTGGATTCTGGGTACTACACCAGCATCTTCTCAGACAGGAAGCCCTCTGTGTCCTTTACTCTAGCGTTCCATGAGTAATTCTGAATCACAGCCTCAGGTGAGGACTCAGTAGCAATGAGAGTTGTTGTGGTTGCTAAGCATGAAGGTGACTCATCAGGATTTGCAGATTGGAGAGCAAATTCCTCCATCTGAATTGGAAGAAATAGATCCAGGGCTTGGTTGATGGGTTCTAAGTTAGGCATGAGAATGATGGCAAGGGCATTATCCTTTTCCTGGAGGATGGGAAGGGAGACTGCCTAAGCTCTAAAATTTCTCCATTAGGCAGATGTGGTTTGGTGAGTAAAAGAGCAAGGAACAGCAAAGAAAGGGATGGGAGGGGAAAACCTAACAGGAAGAAGCCCTCTAGACTAAACGAGGTAGACACATGTTTTGAGTTTTTATCTAAGTAATAACAAAGAGATAATCCACTTTATTAAGCTATTTAAACCTAAGAAGCAGACATAAAGATGCACTCAGAATCTACCAGGATAGACACAGGGCTCAAAGGTGACCATCAGGTGGCTGCGCTCTGTATTCCTACTGAGAAGTTGTGCTTTGAGAGAGCACAACAGAGGGAAGGAAATGACATGGCTTGGATGTTAGAACTGGATTATACTTCAAACCTCCCACTTGTTTGCTGGGTGACATGTTTTTTGAGCAAGTAGCTTAATGTTAATGCCTTGGTCTCTACTCTAAGCATGAGGACAGCATGCCCACAGGGTTAAATGATGACAGTACCTAGCACAAGGCCTTGCATAAGCTGAGCTTGTCATCTAAGCTCTTATCTCTCCAGTCTAATTCTCCCCCTTGGTCCAGGAGCCTGTCTGCTTTGATTTCTGTCTTACCCTAGCCAAGAACAGAGAAAATGCGATAACAAGATCTTTGCCCCTGGAAATAAGTGCCGTGCTCTGAAGTTTCAGCAAAATAAAATTCCAGGCCCAAGGAAGGCATGGCTAAGGACATCCATTTCCTTTTTTTTTTTTTTTTAATCGGCACCGGGGATCGAACTCACGACTGCCTGCTTGCAAGGCAGGCGCTTATGCGGCTGAGCTAAATCCCCAGCCCCCCTCCATTTCCTTTTGTGAAGTTTTTTGATCCAATTCTTAATTCAGAGGGGCTACTGGCTCACAAGTCAGCTTTGTACTGTGGCTGTGGTGAAGGATTTGGGACTGTTATGGTTTATGTCTGGATGGCTCCCTAAAGCCTCATGCAATCATGAGGGTAGGCTTTTTTGGAGGAGGATGAATGTAGAGTTTGTGATTGATTCATTGTGTCAATTTGAGAAGTTCACAAGCTTAACTAAATGACTTGGCAATTCCACATCCTAGAGGTAGAGGACTCACCCTAGGACAGATATCCTACATAAAATATAAGGGAATAAAAGAGGCTTGCTCCTCCTCTTTTACCCTTTTTACTTTGGTAACATGAATGGTTGGCCCTTCAGCTACCCTACTCTACCTTGGAGCCAGTTGATTACAGACTGAAACCTTCACAGCAATGAGAGAAAAGTAACTAGGACAGGGACCATGCAGAACCCTCCCCACTCAAGACACATCTCCTTCTTATACTACCCATCCCCAAGTTCTCTCTTCTTTCTTTCTATCACCACCCAAGAATAAACAGTGAATTCCAGTCTCTCCAAAACTGAGCACAGGAAAAAAATCTCTAAAATGTGGTAGGATTTAGCTGATTCAGTTATAATGAATTCTACCACATTTGGAGAGGATTTTTGGTAATGTTAAGCAACTTTGCTTCCAGTCTCCAGTTAGGGAGTCAGGCTCTGCATCCCGATCAGAATGAGTGCCTCCTCACACGCTACAGGACCATTTCCAGCCTTCATTCCCAGCGGGTCCTCAGGGGCTGGAAAAGCATCCCACACGCACATGGCTGTGGTTTTATTACCTCGCACTCATCACCACATTCAGGAAGACAGATTTTTATTATGCAGCACAGTTGCTGCTGTAGGGTAAATTCTGACACAAAACAATTGGGTTCTTGACTGAATCAGCTAAAATACAATTTTAAAAGAATGAAGCACAGACCTGGGATCAGTTTTAGGACTTTGTTTTAAAAATAGCTGCTATCAAGAAAAGCACTTGGATGTGCAATCCTAATAAATGACCACTTCTAAAGAGAAAGCTTGCTTTTTCTAAGAGCAGATGTTGAAAGCCAGAGCTTTCAAGTCTTGTGAATGTTCTGCCATTCTATTTTGTGTCACTCGTATATGAATATAGTCATTTGTCCCATGTATTTTTTTAAAATCGGTACTGGGGATCGAACTCACAGCCATGCACTTACAAGGCAGGCGCTTATGCCGCTGAGCTAAATCCCCAGCCCCCTGTCCTATGTATTTTAACCATTAAGCATTTTCAAACATTTAAATGGAATACCACAGACTTTCTGTTATACTGCTAGCAGTTGTTTTACATGTTGAAGTTAAATGTTGCTTTTGGACACATGAGCATCCACATTTAGTTACTGCCCAGAAATGTGCCAAATGTAAGGTTAGCATGTGCAAAACCCAGAAAGATGACAAGAGTGTGTGAACACAGGCCACCCACATCTGTGCCATCTCCTAGCCTTCTGTATTAAACAGGTCTCACAACTCACCCATACTCTGGAGTTCATCATAATGAGGGTCCCTTCTTTCATTCACTAATGGTTCTCACTCTTCTGAAGGACACCTGACATACAGAGCTTTCCCTTGCCCCAGAGACAGTGTGGGTTGGGGGCAGAACCAATATCATTTTGCAGTACTAAGTTTTTATGCATGTACCAAAAATTACACATATGCCCAACATGCCAGGGAAGAGATAAGGAAGGAGGAGCTATGAGAAGAAGAGTTTTCTGGAAAGTGCAGGCTTTAGAAGGTTTTGCAGGGCAGAAGAGACTAGAGTTTGACCTTGAATGAGGCAGGGTCTTGATAGGGGTCAGTGATGGGGAATAGAGGGAAAGAGGCTGTGTAAAGAGGATTGAAGGCAAGAGATGTGTTGGGGGACAATAAAGAAATAACATGCACTACAGCCCTCTTTTATAGTGGAGTGGGGGGATTCTGAGGAGAAGACTCCAGTGTCTTGAAATAGTGGACTAATGTTACCCTCATGACACAGTTGAATTTATTTCTTGCTGATCTGACTGCTGATAATACAGACCTGGGGCTACAATTCCATGACTGACCCAGGGGATCAGTCTCTGTGTCCACTCCATTATCTACCTCTCCAGCAGAAAGAAACAGTAGAGCATGCAGGTTGTGTGTGAAGAATTTCACAGGTCCCATCCTGTGAGCACGTAATACTATTCCTACCTTCTTCCTATTGGTTAGAACTCAGCCACATAGCCATGCCCACCTGCAAAGCATTCTGGGAAATGTAACATAGCTCTATTGAGCGAAAACAGGAAGCAGTGTGGCCAGGACTGACTTCTGCACTGATTTTTAGTCCAATTAGATTGAACTTTATCCCGAAAGCAGTAAGAGTCACCTTCAAACTCAGCAGGGTAGGGACAAGCTCAGTGGAGGGAGTGGTTTTTATGTTTTGTATGCAAGATCACCTCCACATCACATTTGCCATAGATCTTCAGCCATATTTAGCAGATTAATGACATGGTGGAGGTGTGCCAGAAAGGAGTCCCAAACACATGGAACCTTCCAGGAGTTGAGGCTGGAAAGCCATCAGTGCTGTTGTCATGATGTGATAGTGAGGCTGCGGTAGGAATTCATTTGCTTTTAGATGTTTATTGCTGCTGTTTTAACTCTGTCGGTTTACCCGATGGCCACGCATTATAGTTTAACCCGAGTCCCTGCTGAGTTGGACTCAAAGAAGCAGATTGTGAGCTACGACTGTGTTCCTAGGAGGGTCTTAGACTTTCTCTGGAGGCGTTAATTGGCATGCAGCTTTGGGACTTGGGCCTTGCCACAGTACTACAACCCAAACAAAATAAAACTTGGCTTAATCAACAAATCCAGACTGGAGTTCAAGTTACTTTAAGGGACTCTTGGGAAACACAAACTGCAGTTGTATTGTGTATGCAAAGTTTGCCCTTTGACCTTATAGTAAGAAAAATTACTGTTGAGCACATGATCTTTTACTGGCTTTCCAAAATGTTCAACAAGCTTACTCTTTTGCAATTATGCAGCATTTTTAAATTTTAAAATATACTTGGAAAATAGATGCAGATCTGACAGGAACAGAGAACATCAATGAAATGAGTGTGTTCTCTTGTGTGACTGAGAGAATCCAGCATACAGCTGCCTTATGTGGCCTGGGCTGTAGAGTGTTAGGAAGTTATTTGCAGACGAATTTCCTTTACGTTAAAAGCCAAAGTCAGCATTGCCCTGTCATTCCTCTGATAGAACATTTTTGTTTTGTGTGTCAGCTGAGGCTGACATTGGGGGTTGGCATGGACTCAGTTTCCCCACTCTGAGTCTAGGATGGCCTCCCACTTTAATACTATGCAGAACTGAGTGAGAACTCTCAGAATAGCCTAGGATTTGGGGAAAGACTTTTAAATGATTCTTGCTGATCCGGAAATAATCTAAAAACCACAGAAGAGCTGTTGGAGATATTTTCAGGTATTCTCTCTTGGTTTGGGGAAAAATCCAGTATTAAAGACATTTAAAAATAACAAATATTTAAAAAGACATGTAGCCTATTCTCTTTTTCATTTTTCCCCTCCAAAAGTGATCTATAATAATAAAAATAGTGAGAACAGGAAGGGAATGTGGAAGCAGGAGGAGACCAGAGGTCAGGGTGAATGGAACCATACAAGGTAGAGGCTGAGGTCCGCTCTTCCTGTAGAAAGTGCAGGTGACTGTGTGAGGAAAGGCCTGGGTTTTCTTCTGGTTTTATAAACACCTCAACATGGATCCTCTCTCTTCTGGCCCAGGGTCTTCCAAACCTTGAGGTTTTAATTTTCCAAGTTCCCTTCCAAGTGGATAATTTCCAAGTCTCCTTTCCAAATGGATAATATATATCCACTCCAGAAAAAAGAGACCCAAAGACCACATTTTAGGTTCTAGCTCTAATCTCAGAAAAGGCAATCCATTGAAATTCCATTTTTCCTAGAGATCTATTTACCAAATTCAGTGATTTTCTAAAAAATAAATAAATAAAAATTCCCTTTTTATTCATAAAGTTCACAGCAATTCACACTGCAAGAAAGAGTTTTCAGGATCCATGTTGCAAGGGCAAATTAACCAATGCGAATGGACTGGAAAGTGCTTTCCTTTTTCCTTTTTCATCTGCCCAGCTTCCTGAGTAGGCATTTCCAGCTCACTGAGACTGCATAGCAGGTGCCCCTGGTGAGGAGGGCGAGGGGCATCTGCATCTGTGCATTCCAGAGAGGAGAGGTGGTGATGGGCAGGGGAAAGGGGTGTGAGGTTAAGGAAGGGGAGGGGGAACCAGAGAGTGTGGGGAAAGAGAGGGTGAAGAGTGAGGGAGAAAAAGTAGGGAAGAAATTTGAAGTCTCCTAAACTTCTCCCTCAGGCCTCCAAGGCTCTTCCAGTTCTTCCAAATCAATCAGCAGGGCCTGTGCTAATTGATGGAAGCAGGTGTGGTCAGCTTGCTGAAGCCAGGGGAAGGGTTCTCGTGAACATGGCTTTCAGAGCTTCCACTTTCTGCAGATTGGCTACTTCTGCTGCCTGGGGCACCGTTAGGCCATCCCAGGGACACTTTCCAGCTGTGCAGAGAGGGGCCTTCCTGGAGGAGGCTGTCTGCGGGAGTTACATAGAGATGGGGTGGAAAGAGATGGAAAAGTCTCATGAAACACAGAGGGTTCCTTTGTGTGTGAGTTGGAGTGGAGAGAGGCAGGCCCTGTGGAGGTGGCCCACTCATCCTGGTTTGCATGAAACTTCCCTGTGTTAGAATGGAAGTCTCAAACTTTAGGCAGAGGGAGAAACTGGTTACCCTAGACCTACTCCAAAGCCAGTCTTGAAAGAGACAAGATAAAGGCAGGCAGTGACACCTGAGGGGAGGTGACCCTATCTGTGATCACTCTTGGGAGGCTGTCTGTTTACAGGGGCCACACGGAAGGTCAAAGGCTGCTTGAGGGAATCATAAGGACCTGGGCAGTCACTTCAGGCATTCATGGATAGAGAGATTCCCAGGATCCTAGGGAAGGGCCTAGATCTGTTCTGGGTGTCTCGGTTGTGCAACCTGTAAGCACTGACTTTTCTAAATGTGCCTTTTCTCTCTCTCTTTTCTTAGGGAGGCAGGACACAGTGCGTGAGAGAAGTCTGTCCCATTCTCTCTTGTCCCCAGCACCTTAGTCACACTCCCCCAGGACAGTGCTGCCCCAAATGTTTGGGTGAGTGACTATTTTCAGGTCAAAGAATAATGAATTTCTTCCAGGAGTTTCTGTGGAGAGTGTGTATGCACACTGCTCCCTGGGGTTCCGAGGTGGCCCTGGTTCCTGGCTTGCTAGAGACACCTGCTCCTCAAATCAGGGGAGCACAAGGTGTGAACAGGGTGTGGCTTCTTCTCTTGTCTGCTCTTGTCTGGAATCTGGGACACCAGATGATACACGGCACTGCTTTGCAAGGGAAGCAGTATGCCAGATGCCACCTGTAGTCAGCTTAAGGCTGTTAGTGGCACATTTGTTAGAGGCTTTGGAAGTGACGTGTGGAAGGATGCAGACACAGGTTACCTGCAGGGGCAAAGGGTGCAGGTGAATAACAATAGCATGCAGTGAAGGAGAGGCTTGGCAGGAAGCAACGAGTAACAACAGGAAAGAATTTTTCTGAGCATTAATGGATTAATAGTAGACACCAAACTGCATACTGTATGTGCTTTTTCTCGTGCAATCTTTTCAAGAAGCTGTGAACTACAGTTGCTAAAAACAGAACTCCTATATGGGGGGAGCTGCTTTTATCTGTTTCATTGTGGCAGGGAAGAAGGGTCCCCCAAGTCTCTAGGGGTCTTGGGGGCAAATAGGGTCTCTATTGGCTTCGTGCTGTGCCCATGCTGTTTCTCTTATCTTTATTTTGTTTTTCTGAAACATCATTTTGTCTCTTTAGAGACCGCCCCCACCACACACACACACCCAGTCTTTCTGTGTCCTGTGTCCTTGATGCCATTGCATCAAGCCTGGTTCAGCAGATTTCCCTGCAGCGGGGGAGGGCAGTCATTCCGTGGAGAAGCATGGCCAGACTGTAACACTGAACACTGAGGGCCTGCTCTCGCGAGAGCTCAGTTAACTCTGCCTTGGAGTTCCCACTGTCTCTTCTCTGGCCTCCAGCCTCCCCTCAGCTGTGGCTCACACCTCCCTTGTCTCCTTTCTCTCATAGTTTGCTTTCTCCACCTCTAAAACCTCTTGCTTATTCACCTTTCTCATCCACAAGATTCCCACAGCCAAACTGAAGTCTGTTTTCCTTTTATAACCAGAAAGGCAAGTAGTAAAGGCATTTTGTTAAACTAATACAGTTTTCTTCTCTCTGAGGGATTGTAATGTAGTTATGTTTTGTTTGTAGTGTGCATGTGCTTGGGCGTGTATGTGTGTGTATGTGTGTGTCTGTGTGTGTGTTGAGACAGCATCTTGCTATGTAGTTCAGGGTGGTCTTGAACTCATAGGTCGTTCAGGCTGACCTTGATTTCCAATGGTCCTCCTTCCTTCCAAGTCCTGGGATTACAGGTGACATCCAGCTGCTACTGTAGTTTCATCTAACAGTGTTCACTTCCCGTTATATAAATACATGCATGTGCATGCACACACTTACTTTGTAAGTAAGTATGGCATAATTAAAAGAATTAAAGGAGAGATGTTTGGGCATACCTGATGAAAGATATGTGCATATGCTGCATGGATCACCCATGTGCGTCTGTGGCCCTAAAGAGGGGTGAGTCCATTCAGTGTGGCAGAAATGACCATGCCGTGAGCCCTGGGGATGCAGTGCTGCCTCTTCCGGGGCAGCTGTCACAGGGGAAGGGATTTGGACCTGGTCCCAAGGATAAGCAGGTTTGATTAATGCTTTGAAGCCAATGCCATAGGCATGCTGTCTGCTTAGAAGTGTTTCATTTGAGCAATCGCTATTGTGTCGAGGGCAGGTTTTTCTGATCATTTGTGGTTTTTAGACAGACTACAAAAGGAAGAGTAAGTTTTGGGAAACTTTGAAACTTTGAAATAATTCCCCCAAGTGGGCCCTTTTTTGGTCTGGCTAAACTGCAGTAGAATGATGCGGAAGTGGCTTAACTCAGGCTGGCCTCCCAGGCTCGGAGCTACTCCCTTGAGCGTTTTATCTTAAATTGGGCCATGATGACTTTGGGATTAAGCAAAGATTTTGTGTTTTTTGATGGTAGAAAGAAACATAGTCACACAACAAAAGACAGACAGAAAGACAAAAACACCACGGTGCTTTCGATGCTGAAATCTTAGTCTAGTCCGACTTTTGGCTGTCTGGTTACAGTTTGCTTTTTAAATTTCCCCCGGACCAAGATTCCTTCCCATGACATGCCCCAGCCTCATCAGAGAGTCTCATCAGAGATCAGCACACACAGAGCAGCACCCAGCATCCTTCCCAGTAAACACAACCCAGGACTATCTTTTAATTATGTCAGCACTAATAATGATCATGGTCCCCTCGTGCCATGCATGGGTGGTGTTCATGAGTGTACCACACTGTTAAAAGCTTTATAGCCATAATTTTAGGTAAAAACTTAACAGTTTATCAAGGGATAAATGAAACCATTGAACACATTTATTCAGGGGTATTTGAAGACAGGGTGAATTTATATTTTGCATTTAATCTCGAAGTTCAAGAGACTTGTGACTAAGGTATGCATGTACTATTCAGTGTAATTGAAAAGTATGGTGAATGCTTATGTTTAAAATATTTCTTATAATAAAGAACATATTACAATGAATTCCCCTCGAAATACTCTCCTTTGCTTCATACACACTTTAGCCCACCATGTATATGATTTTCTGAAGCAGTTCTGAAAGTCCTCTTTTATGAGTGTCTTCGGTTGTGCTGCCATGGCTGGCTGGATTAATTAAAAATTTTTCCTTTTCATGGTCATTTTGACTGTGAGGAAGGGCTTGAAGTTGCACAGTGCTGGATCTGGATATAGGTGGATAAAGACACACTATCGCGTTTTTATGAGCCTGCCTTTCCATCACATGGCTCTTGGCAGTAGCATACAATGTATTGTTTATCATACCTCTTAAAGATACTCATGAAAGAGAATTTGCGGAACCGCTTCAGAAAGTAGCAAGTATGTTTAAAACAATGGGGAGGATTCTGAGGGAAATTAATGACAATGTATGTTTTACTGTAATAATTCTTTTAAGGTTTTTTTTGTTGTTTTGTTTTGTTTTTTGAGACAGGGTCGCTCTATGTAGTTTAATGGCCTTGAACTCACTATGTTGTCCAGACTGGCCTCAAACTCACAGCTATCCTCCTGCTTCAACTTCCTGAGTGATAGGATTACATGCATGTACCACCACAGCTGGCTAATTTTTAAATTTAAATATTCATCACCACTTACCTGTGTTAGTTGGAATATTAAAAATCAGTATGCTGAGTGTTCTTATTATCAAAGAGTCTTTGGTTATGCAGCTTAAAAGCAGGGCTGCCAGTACAAATGCTACTATAACAATTGATGGTTATTGCCATTTTATAAGTAAAGTTAGCAAGATGCAAAGAAGTCTTACTCAGTTCACAAAGGACTCCACCTGAGGGAACCAAATTAGATCTCACTGTCACTTTTTGAGGATTAACAGGATCACTCTTAATGATGAGAGCCAAACCACTGATTTAGCTCTGCATCTCTACTGTATTCTGGCTTGCAAGCTGACTCTGGTAAGAAAATATTTTTTCTTGACTCAGTACTAATGGTATTTCCAATAACTCTGATTCCAAGAAGAGCACTTATCTTGTGTTTATAAGTATGTTCAGAATTTCACTGGGCTTACAGATAAACAGAGATTGCTATTACTCTTTTTTTCAAGAAGCAAAGAAGACTGTGGATATAAATATTATCAGTGAACATGCATCATTGGGGTTTTTTTTAGCTTAGTCTTTAATTAAACTAACATTCCAGAGGAGTAGAAACTCAACCTTGAAAGAAGTGAAGGGATTAAATTGTGCTTTGTATTTGGGCTTTGTTTTTTTGGACATTCTGGTAGTCAGTCCACTACTTATATCAGGGGAAAGTGAGATAATTCTACAGAGATATAATACCTTCTAAAAGGGTGGACATTTGGCATATGGCATTGGATTTTGCCTCTGAGCCATTTGACTTAGCTTCACCCTGTATGCCTGTGTTGTTCTTTTTTTCAGTACTATAAATTGAGACCAGGGCCTTTGCACACAGCTATATCCCAGCTCTTTTTATTGTTTATTTTGAGGCAAGTTCTCACTAAGAAGGCTAGGCTGGGCCCCAAACTCTCAGCTTATTAGTAACAGCTTTATGTAATTTCTATGTGAATCTATTCAGTTTGTCATAGTGAAATACCATAACTGGGTAGCAATCAAACAACAGAAATGTGTTTCTCACAGTTCTGAAAGTGAGAAGTCCAAGACCAAATTGCTTGTAAATTCTGTGTAGGGGTAAAGGTCTGCTTTCTACCTCATAGATGGTGGCTTCTTGCTGTGACCTAACATGGTGGAACGGGACAGGGCTGTCTCTCAGGCTTCTTTTACAAGAGTTCCAGCCCCATCAATGAAGGCTCCAGCCTTGTGATGTAGCCATCTCTCCAAAGCTCCACTTCTTAATGCTGTCACTTTAACAATGAGGTTTCAATCCAGAAGATTCATGGTTATACATGTCTAGCTCTCTGCAGATGCCATTTCATTAGTTCCCTTTGCTCACTCTAGTCCCAGAGGTATCTTGACTCTCTACCTGTATCCATCCTCCCACTCCTTCCCACTTGTGGGGGTAGTTAGACTTGTGTTTAGCACAGTTCAGGGATTCCAGACTCTAGAAGTCCTTTGTGACTCCCCCATCCCTTGCACATCTCATGTTGGTTTCTTTCCGGAATCTAACCTGTTATTGCATTGAAATGCCCTCTGTACAGTGGACCGTAAGCTCCATGCAGACCCTTACGTCTGAGACATTATGGTTCGCTATGATGGACCTGTGTGCAATCATGATTTGTTGAACTTATAGGTTCATATGGAATCAAACTCTTTGGAATAATGACTCTCTAAATTAATGATCCTGGGAATCTCTTGGTACATCTGGCCCAAGACTCTTTGTGCATCAGACTCACCTGCCCTTGGGAGGTGGCTTGACATCCTGTGCTGTAATTGTTGATGACAGAATGGGACATCCCTGGCTTCCATCTCTCTCATGCTGTGCTGTTGCTTCCCTCCAGGTCAGAGGAAAGTGTTTGACCTGCCTTTTGGGAGCTGCCTCTTTCGCAGTGACGTGTATGACAATGGGTCTTCATTTCTGTATGACAACTGCACAACATGTACCTGCAAGGTGAGGTGGTGCAGAGGGACTGTGGCACACATGCCAGCAAGAGGGTTAGGGTTTCGGGATTATTGGCCAATGGTAATTGTGTTTATTTATCAGGTACAGGCATCAGTGATGCCACCTCACCAGTGCAATCATGCTGTATGTCACCAAAAGTTCACTTGCAACTCATATCTGATAATTCACATTGTAGTCTGGGGACCCATAAAAATGGCTCCTGGTGGCAGGAGCCACATTCTGAGGACCACCCAGAGGATTCTCAAGCAAGACATAGACAGATGGCCATGTTGTCTGGCTTTAGTACCCAACATGAATTTCCCAGAGACAGTAGGCAGTGACGGTGGCTTTAATCACATTCAAGGGAAGGGATAGGCATGGATTTATGATTCATCACAAAGCTAAGCCTGGCAGTTTGGGAAGGTCGTGTTTATGTGTTGTTCATTGTACCGTGTCTTTCTTGAGCAACAGTTTGCTTTTCTCCGAAGGCAGTTGGAAATTTAATTCTTGGTAAAGAAAAAAGTCCACAACTTCAGAGCTTTAGAGTGGTACACATCACACATACACAGACGTCCTTATGCCATGAATTATATGTGAGACCAAAGAAAAAAGCATTTATTATGGGGAGCTTCAAGATCTTTGTTAGTGAGTTAACTCAAATTCTAGGTGACCCAAGTTTAAAATAATTTATTTTGATGGTGATGGCTGTTGTTGTTTTATTTTTGGTAGCTAAAGAGTTAAGGTGGGGGGGGGGAGAGACAGACAGACAGACATAAAGACCAGCCAGGAGATCCACAGTAAAAGGCATGTTATTCCATACACCTTAAGTAGCAGATCTAACCCTGTTATCCCCTGGAGGTTAAATAGCCCAATTAAGGTCACACCTTTCACAGCAGATCTCTAAAAGCCAGGCCCAGTTTTGGAACTGCTCACTCAGTTCCTCTGCAGACACAGCACACAGTGTCACCTTGGGTGATGTGTTAGCTCTTAATTTATGCTCTTTGATCAAACACGATTGCCTTTGATCAAAGGTGTCACAAAGCTGAGGCAGAGACCCAAGAGAGCTCTGTTAAGGAAGAATGTGGAGGAGGAGAAGGGCAGGAAGAAGAAAGGAAGAAACATTCTGGTCTGCAGTGAGTGGGGTGTCTTTGCCATTCACTAGCCGGAGTGGACTGGTCTCTTGAGTGTGGAGTTACAAATCACTAAAAGGTGGGGAATGGGTGCCTGCTGCCCCCGGGCACTAGAATGCCCCACAGTCTAATCCAGATGATAATCAATAGGTAACATTTTGAAGAGAACAAAAGATTCATTGCAAAACATTAAAATACAGCACCTCCAGGATAAGTTTTAGAGAAATTACCTGTGGGTTGTTGAAGGAAGGCCAAATAGGATGTCTGGTCTACCTTGGAGAAATCATCTTTAATTTCACATTTACCTTTGGGTCCCCAGGACTCCACTGTGGTGTGTAAGAAGAAGTGCTCCCACCCCGGCAGCTGTGACAGAGCCAAGGAGGCCTGCTGCGAGCAGTGCCTGCTGCAGGTGCTCCCAGAAGATGTCAGCGTGTGCAAGTTTGGCAACAAGATTTTCCGGGTACGTCAGGGGTCGAGCTCATGGGCACTGTTGCCCTGTGCTGCCTGTTAAACGGCTCTGGGGTAATGCAAGTTGGAGAGTTCTACAGTCTGCATGCATGTGCACATATGAATGTTTTTGTGTGTATCTAATTGTATTTGTGTGTACTGTGGTGTTACATACACACTCATATACATTAGAATCAAGTAAGAGCATAAGGAATGGCAGCCATTTGGAAAGTGTTTTCCTTTGGCTTCATTGCTGATAGACTATCTGCTGTTTGCCCTGCACTGTTGACCTTTCCAGTGAGGGTATGGCTGTGGACTGTCACTGTCAGGAGCATCTCACTCAGGTGGGGCTGCTCAGGATCCCTTGCCAAGACGACTCCCACATCAAGATCCTCATCCATCTCAGCACGCTGCACTTACAAGCTTTTTGCAAAGTCCCTTTCCTAAGAGGAAATTTTTTCCTTTGGACGGTACTCAGGTGAAGTCTGTCCTAGTGTAAGTGGCCAGCATGGTGGTCCACAGAAGTAGAGGACCCTGCCCCAGATAAAATGACAGGTCATCGACTAGCATCTGACCAGCTGAGAATGTGTGATTTTCAGCATCTCTTGGTGGTCACAGTGGGAACCTGGGCCATTACACTCTGGATGCAGGTCCTGGGCTTTGTTGCAAGACCCTCCCACCTCTCATCCAGTCTGTTTTTCTCCAGGAGGGAAGTGACCCAAAGATGTCGCTTCATTCTACCCTTAGGAGTTGAGACTTCAGAACCAGGCCACCTGGTCTGATGACTGACACAGCTAGCAGAGAGGCCTTGGTTCTTAGGGACTCTGAGAAGGTGTGATGTGTTCCACCAACGGAGGACCATGTGTGTGTGTTGTGTTTACACTGGCTTTCAGGCCCACTCATTGTCCTGTACACAAAGTATCCTTTGCCTCTAGAGCATCAAGATGAAGTAGATGCCTTCTCATGATGGGATTTTGTGCAAAGCACTTTCAAATCTCCTTGTAAACATGCTCCTGCAGGTGACTGCAGCCTGAGATAAATGACAGAGACACCGAGTCTGCAGAAAGATGGCTTTTAAATCCAGTTCAGTCAGGTCTTTTTCATCTGAAAAACACTAAAGGATACATAGTCCTTTAAAAAGCTTCAAAAAGTGAAGAGGAGGTGGAGCCAACAAAGGTTGAAGCTTGTTCCTCTGGATCCACAAGCCCGGAAAGGATCCTTCATTGTGTCTTTAGACCCAATTCTGTGTCCCGTGATCTTGGATCACAAACGTGGATCTCATTTCTATTCTGTCCTTGCTATTCACTGGACGGTTGCCAACCGGCCAAAGAAATTCCTCAAGTGACTCTTTCTGTGTGATCCAGGAAATGTGTACCCAAGTGCTACTCTGCATTGTGGGAGTAGGGTGCCAGTCAGGCAGGGACGAGATGTGTGTAGCTAGTGGCGTCTTCTATCTGGGCTCTGCACTGTCATATGTCCCTTTTCCTGTGGCATATGTGAGAACAAATCAACTGCCTCTGGCCATCCCAGCTAACTGCTGGTGCCTGCTATAACAACCATTTCAGTCCTATCAAACAGGGAAATTAGAATGTTGTTACTGTATCATATATGAAAATTCATACTTATGGTCATACAGTATATGAGGAGGAAGGTACAAATATGACCTGGTTAGACACACAAGGGTTCTTTTATACCCTGAAAGGAGAGCTCACACATCCACCATGAAATTCTCTTTCATCTTTATCTTAAATTGGTAAATCATAAGTTATTATCAGAAACAAGGTAAATGTTTAAACAAAAAATTAACTGCAGTAAAAGACACATTGCCATGAATCCCTCTCAAAATACTCCCTCACTTTGAATACAGTCATCCTATCATCCTTACTTCTTCAGAAGCATTTCAGGGAGTCCTCTTTCCTGTCTTTAATTACACTCCTGTAGGTGCCTCGATGTCCTGAATTCATCCAGAGCATTGACCTTTCCTGGTCATTTTGATTATGGGGAAGAGCTAGAAGTTGCAGGGTGCCAGGTGCAGAGAATCAGGTGCATAAGGACAGAATTTGTTTTACGAACCTGCCTTTCCATTGGATTGTACTCAGCAGCAGCATTCACTATATATGTGTGTATTTTGCATGCCTCTTCAAAACACTCTGGAAAGAGGACTTCCAGAACTACTTCAGAAACTGGCGAGAATGATCAGAGAAGTGTGCTGGAATTGAGGAGGAGAATTTTAAGGGAAATTCATATCAATGTGTCTTTTACTGTAGTCAATTTTTTAAAAAATTTAAACATTCCCCATATATTGTGGTTACAGCTTCCATAGGTGACAGCTCAGACACGTTATACCTAAGGATGCCTTTCCTGGCTCAGGGTGAGACATTCATTCCCAACAGAGCAGTCCCACCCTCTGGCCCAGCTCCCACAGAACCCTGTGCTCTGTCCCACAGGAGGGCGAGGTGTGGTCCTCAGCTAACTGCACCATCTGTGCCTGTGTGAACGGCAAGACGGAGTGTCACAGGAAGCAGTGCGTGTCCATCAGCAGCTGCCCGCAGGTATGTCTGGACAGCCGTCTACCCTCTCTTCACCTTAGCTTGGGAAACATCCTGTGTAAGCAGGTCGCCTGCCACCTTCTGAACGCAGAAGCCACATCTGGCAAAGCCTTCCAACCAGGGAAGCCTGGTCCCCAGCAAAGCTTCCTCCTTCTGCCCAATCTCGCTCACGTAAACACTCCCCACCTGCACTTGTCCAGCTCCTCAACTCTTTTCTTCTATTAACTGTAAAGTATCTTGTTTTATTTCTTAATTTTTTTATTTTAAAGGGAATAAAACAAATCAATAAAATAAACAAAACAGAACACTGTTGGATTTCAAATACAAGACAAAAGAAAATCCCCCCCATAGTTGCTATATTGCATTTTGTTTTCCTCTAAATAGATGCTCAGACTCCCAGCTTTAGGCCTGCAAAGTCAATCAAACAATACAAGCATTAAGTCATTTTTTTTATTTCAATAGCTATCATCTAAGCCAGTGTTCCTCTGAATCAGCTGGTTGCTAACTGGCATGTGGGGGTGGGGAGCTTGTCTCCCAGCCTGTGTACATGCCAGCTCCCAGGAGGGGATTGGCTTCTTGGTTCTCCTCCCAGAACACTGCTGCCTCTGGGTCCTTGTTTGTTTGTTTGTTTTTTTAAAAGAGAAAAAACAAAAATGATTTTAAAAGTTCAAGACAAGATAGTAGAGTAATAATGCTTAATATAGTGTGTATTGTTATCATCAAAGTAGTTACTCATATTACAAGATATAGCATGAAAAACTGATCAAACAATATAAACACAAACCTTTCTTTTCAATGAACCAATTGAAACTAGTATAAGTATCATACATATCCTTTTCCGTTCCTTCTCTCCATCCCCCATCCCAGTTTCTCTTTCCTTTACAGGGTCTTCCCATTTCACAATATGCATTGCACATTTTGGATCTTACTGGCTTCTCCCAATGCCCTTTAACGAACCTCTCCAACTCTGCTTAGACCTGGTCCCTGCTTTCTTTTGCTATATTTTCTTTTTAACATCCTGACCATCTTTTGCCTTTCCCTTCCTACTCTCCCTTCTCGAATCACAGCCTTCTTCTCATTGACAGAGTGAAGTCTGGCTGCTTACTACCAAATTCTCCAAGTTTCTCCAGCCTAGCAGCAGCCAGGGGCCTTTGCTCAAGTTCTCTGTCCACCCTGGCCTCAGATGGAAGGAGTGTCCTTGTGGAAATGTCTCCTTTCAAAACTCAGAGTCTGGCATGTGGAATAAAGCACCGTTATCTTCTAAAGCAAGGAGATAATGAATTCATTGAATTCACCTCAGCAACTCCAAACCTTTCAAGGTTTCACGCATTTTGGGAAAATGTCAAACCTATTCACCACCTTCCAGTGAATGAGAACAACGGGTATCCATATATTCAGGACTTGTCCTCCCTTCTCTGTTATAGAGAGCTTTTAATTTCATTCACATCTGGTATTATGATAAACAAAAGTTGCTTTTTTCACTTGAGTGCCAAAAGAGGTACAAGAAAACAACAGCTGCTGCTGTTGCACAACTGAATTAAGAGGGGAAAGAAGAAGGAAAAACCCTAATTAGTGTTGCTTTAAAAAGCCTGACAGAAAACTGAAAACCTCTTATAAAAAAAAGAGAAAGGAGATGTGGTAGGCTCAAGCAGAGGCTGTTATAAATATTCATTGGGGAAAGGGGTTCACATCATTTATGCTGTCCTCAGGGGGCCCTCTGTGCTAATGAGTCTCTCAGCACATGTTAGTGATCTCAGCTTCCTCCTGCTGCAAGACACAACGGGCTGTGCCAACCCAGTGGCTCAAGCAGCTCACTCCCAGGCCTGGTGAAGCCCCCAGCTCCACTTGGGCGTAGGGTTGCCAGTTGTCATTGTTCTCTTGCCACACAAAGGGCATCATTCTTTATGTCACCAGTATCTCATGAGTGGTCCTCCTTCCTGAACCACAAATGGGCTCCCTGCAGAGCCCTTTCCCAGCCCTTCCTCTGCACCTTGCCAAGCTTGTTAGCATCTTGAGCAGGCAGCAGCCACAGAGACCACCTTTCTGTTCCTGTGTGTCTTTCCAGTGGGTCCTCGTCTTCCCCCCATCCCTCCTCAGATTTGCAGACTTACCTCTCCTCCTCAGCATCGCCTGGGGGAACTGAAAAAAAAATGAACTTAAAGAGCATCTGCAATTCCTGCTTTGTCCTTGGCTGCCACACAGCTCTTTTCCACAAGTCCATGTGTCTTGCTGCAGAAGGATTTAGTGTTGAATTCCCAGCCTGTCCCCACCCGCAACTCCACAGGGACAAAGGAATGTGGCCTGTGAGAAGGGCTGCCAGGGCTCCCATGGGCACTAGGTCAGATCATCATGACACTATCCTCTGATGTGTACTGGAGCTTTCTCGGTGGTCCCGCACTTAACTCTGAGACCTCCCACCGTGGGTGCCATGAGTGCTCCTCTTTACACACAGGGCTGCAGGGAGTTAGACCTTCACAGCCAATTACATGGAGCTACACTCTCTGACTTCGCACCTTGCTTTTGGTTTATTTCCCGCCTGATTTTGTGACATGATCTGTACCAACTTCTTTCCCCAAGAAGGGAGATGTCAGTTTCTGGCCCAGTATAGATACGGGGAATCCAGCTACATTGTGTTCCGGACCTGGCATTAATCCTTTCTGCTCCATGTGGATAGAGAGGCTCCCTCAAATCCTGGGTCATTCCAGGGATTGAGCTGACTCATCTGGCTTTGTCTTCAGCTGCTTCCAGTTATGATAAATTAAAGACGGCTCCGTGCCAAATAGAAACAGATAGCAGAACTATGGGAAATGAGGTGTCTTGGTTATGTTTCTCTCATTGCTGAGACAAAATATCCAACACCTGAAATGAAGGCAAGAAAGGTTTATCTAGCTTACTGTTTGTGGAGGTTTCAGTCCATAATCAGCTGGTTCCAAGGCAGGGTGGCATGTCACAGGGACAACACTTCAAGGCAGCAGCCAGAACAAAAAAGGGAAAGAGCAAGCCTCATTTCCTCCCTTATATTGTACACAGGCCACCCCATGCCCTCCAGGGCCACTGTAGCACTCACAAAATTCCTGTGCCCTCCTCTTGCATGAGCTCAGGATGTTTATAAAGGAAGGATCCTGGCTCCTTGCTGAGTCTCTTAGTTAAACTTCTAAACTTCTCAAGTTAACACAATGTATTAACAATAACAAAAGGTGTCCTGATGGCCCCTAAGCCATGGCATGGCTGAGTGGGGCTGAGTTTGAAGTCTCATTCAAAGTTGCCATGGCCTTTAATGTGTCCTAAATGATACAAGAAAACAGGAAAGACCTGGTTCTGGTTTCAAAATAGTTAACCAGCATTTAAAAATCGATATAATTGTTTATTTTTTAAATACCTATACCTGTTCTGATGCATCTGGCCTCAGTGAATGAGCAGTGTATGACCTGTGTGTCCTTGTCATTGCCTGTGGGTGTCCTCTCTGTGGTCCTGTTTCCTTACTCTGAAAACTGGACAAAGCCCCTCCATCTGGAGGGTGGTGGTGTTTAAATGAGATACAGTGTGAGGGATGTGTAATGTAGGACAGAAACTCAATCAATGTTAAATTCTCCTAAAATAAAAGGCTGTGGAGGATGGAAATCTGTGGTGTGAAGATCACAGCCTTGTGGGTGACACAGCCAGGTTTAGTTCTAGGTTTCACCTTCCCCATTTCATGTCATCAACAGTGAAAAGCAAAGTGCTTAGCTCGTAAGGTTCTTGTGCTTCTTAATAACAATGGATATAATAATCTTAACCCCTCAATATAGTTAGCTCCTCACACTTGTACAAGTAACCCGATGTTATGTGATGGACCTGAGGAACCCACAAGAAATCTGTGACACAGGAAGTGCTCCTAAATGCTGATTTCTTTTCACATGACTTTTCCCTGTGATTAACCGCTGAGTTACAAACAAGGCAGAGTTGTCCTCTGTGCTTGCTCTTCTAAATGTCATGCAGTAAAAACTTGAAAAGGCACGCAGTGAGGAAAATTTGCAGTGAGTTTCCAGAAAGTAAGGGAAATCACTTAGAGTTTTAGAGGGCTGGGTCCCAGTGGCTCTACGCGAATCTCAGTGACTTGACACAGTTAAGACACCACTTTCTGCTAGAA
This sequence comes from Cavia porcellus, assembly GCF_034190915.1. Taxonomy (NCBI): domain Eukaryota; kingdom Metazoa; phylum Chordata; class Mammalia; order Rodentia; family Caviidae; genus Cavia; species Cavia porcellus. Next base: position 21,361,355 of record NW_026947506.1, read on the forward strand.
AGACTCTCACCAAGCTTGATCCCTAGCACACCCACGCCCGCAGGATGCAAGAGCCCTGAGCCTGGACTGCAATTCACTGTTCAGGCTCCTCCCAGAAGCAAAGAGAAGAGGAAGAGACCTGCCAGAGTGGCAGGTCGGCAGGCAGTGCCCTCTGTGTGTGTGCCCTGCATAACTCTGAGGGCCTCCAAGGCCACGTGAGAACCCCGACCCCTGCAAGGCCTGCAGTCCTCACACTTCTCAGAGGATACACACAGGAAGGACCAGGCCTGGCCTCAGAACCCCATACCTGAAACCCCACCTAACCATTATCAGCACCTTCTGGGTGCCGCCCTGATTTCCTTGGTTTATCTGGTATTAGATTTAAAAGTAGAGCTTTGTCTTCAGCAGACCCTGTTTTTAGCATTAACTGTATTTGTTTTTCTCTTGATTAGGGCAGAATTCTCAACAGAAAAGGATGCTGCCCGATTTGCACTGAAAGTAAGTTCATTGCTTTGAAAATGTGCTATCGCTATTTGTCTGGCATTTTATGACACAATAAGGAAACTAGTAGTGTCATTTTCTGAACACTTTAATTGTTTGGACCTGGGATGGAGTCGTTCCCCTCACTACAGACTCGTTAATCAGCTATAATCCTCTCACAGAAGCATGATTGAGACAAATGTGGGTTTTTAATCAGAACTTGTTGCTATGAGAATCAAGACGATAAATGATCTGATGAGATTTTAAAAAGGGCCAGATAACATAAACATAATGCGCATTTTAACTGCTAATAGCATTTGCAGTCATAGCTGCTGAGATAATGACATCCAGGAACACGAAGGTCCCTAATCCAGGAGGGATTCTGTGTCTCTCAGGATGAAACCACACAGCTGCGCTTCCTCCCTCAGCCCGACCCCTGCTCTTCACCCCTTTGCCTGGGCACTGCCAGAGGGGCTGGGGATGAGGTCACAGAGGTCATTGGCCCACGATGGCACTGTAGTTCTGTGACTTTTAACTGAGCTCTTGGAGCTTCTTCCTGCATGTGGCCTGTATTGGAAGCCAGCTGAGATGGCACAAATAACCCCAGGGCAGAGAAGGCAACTGGTTTCCAATCAGATGCCCATAAACATACCTGCAAATCACCATTTCAGTCCTTCTCAAATGCATGTGGCTTTGAGATGGCTTTCCAAAGTATTCACTGGAAAAGGGATGTTAGCAATGCTTTGTCAGGTTAGTTCTGTGTGTGATGGACAGGATTAAGGAAGCCAGGAAACCTGTTAGTAAGTATCTTGTGAGCCCATCAGGCCACAAGGAGTTTTCTTCATCACAGGTGACACCAGGTTTCTAACTTGGTAGAATTCAGAAAATAATACAGGAAGAAGAATTTGTTATCATTACCACACTAGCAGATTTAAGGTAATTTGTATGAACTATAACATTTAACATTTTTAGAGACTCTCTATAAAGAAGAAGCTTTTTAAAAAAATAAGTACTAGAGATTGAATACAACCAGTGGTGGCAAACCTGTGGCACACAGGTTACAGTAGGCTGTTGGTTATCATTGAAAGCTCTTTTTAGTTCACCCTCACAGAACCCAATGTTTTTGCACTGAGCTACATTCCTAGCCTCTTTTGTTTTTAATTTCCTTTTTATTTCGAGAAAGAGTTGCTAAGTTTTTGAGTTACCCATACTGGACTCAGCTTTGGAAACTTCCTGTCTCATCCTCCCAGGGAACTGGGATCACAGGCATGCACCACCATGCCTGGTTCAGAAGCATTGTTTAAGGATGGTTCTGGGGCCGCTTTCAGCCTCTTTGTTTTCTGGGTGAGCAGCTGGAGACTTCATGGATGAAGTTTTCCTGTGTAGCCATGGCAATGGGGACTTTGGCACTCTCCTATGAAAGGTCTCCTGTGTAAAGCAAGAATAGGCCTTATAAAAACTCCTAGTATTTTCTGATTTCCCCTCTTAACATGCATATGGTTAGATCACATCCAAAATCCCATTGTCATCAGGTAGGATCACTACTCTTAGCTTCTTAAAAACATACAGCCAGCCTGATCCAGAAAGAGTTCAAATCTTGAATTACCCACTTTATGTCATGAGAATCTTTAACAGGTGAGTATTGGAGACTTGGGAGCAAAGCTAAATTTTGTTACATTTAGTTTACCCATTGTGAATTGGCCTTTCCATATCTAGACGGAAAAGAAAGAAAAACAAAGACTAGAAGGATGGACATGATAACAGGGCCAAATCAGCAACAGTCACGTTAACTCTTGTGAGAAGGCATACAAAGGAGCCCTGGCCTCCATCACCAGGAGAGGCAGCTGGCATGGGCAGAAGCCACCCAGCTGCAGGGACACCTGGAGGCCACTGACTCTGCACCTGCATCAGGCAGGTCAGAGCTGAGGCACTCAGGCATGCGGTTCTCTGTCCAAATCTAAATTATATCATCGATGGCGATTTCTCAACTTCCTGCGATGTTCTTTCCATGTGTTTATGCTCTCTCCTCTCCAGCAGCCCTTCCATCCCTGCTGTAAAATTCATTCTTCTTGGCCAGGCTCATCTGCTCATTCAGTTCAGAGATGGGGTGGCTTCCAGTTTTTATAAGCAATGTCCAGCCTTCACAGTGCAGTCAGGTAGACTTGTTGCGATGTCCTTTTAGCTATGGCCTCTGTACCAAAATTCTTTTTGTTACTTTGTCCAGGATCCAGAACAAATGTTTGAGCTCATTTTCCCTCCTCTGTCAATTACAAAAGCTCTTTTGCTGTGTAGGTTTTTAGAGTAGACGAAGCATATGAAGCAAGCCTCCTGTTTTCTAAAAAACAGAAAAATATGACTTACTTGTTACTAATGCATTTTGTTATTCATTTTTAATAATACTTGCATACACATACACACATTTGCATGTGGACACACACCCCACAGTTACAGATTGATCTACGATTTTCTTTTTAAAACATTTCTTAGAAACATTTTAACTAATAAACCAAATATGAAAGCTGTACATGCTAATGGGGTATTATCTAATGTTTGTGTCCACAGTGTTCTAATCTAGTTAAGTATACCCTGGGATTTTCAGCCTCCATCTTTGGCCAGATGACTCTTTGTGGTGGGGCTGTCTTTGCGTGACAGGTTATTTAAGAGCATCCTTAGACTCTGCCCACTAAGTGCCCCTTCCCAAGGTTGTGACAACCCAAAATGCCTCTTGCAGGTCAAAATTACCCCCGTTCAAGAACCTCAGCCCTACTCGAAAAGGGACAGAGCCCAGATGAGGGCAGAGGTGAGCAGCTGCAGAGCTGGAACAGTAACCCACTGTCAGTGCTGCAGCTGACACACTAGAGAACACAGGGTTGCTGCCCTTCCCAGCCTGCAGGCGGAATTCAGAGCCCCTGGGTTTGCTTGAATATGGTTTTGCATTTAATGCCCCAGCTCTACAGAGGATTATAACTTGATGGATCAAAAGTCACCATTTCTGCTTTCATTGTAAACTAGAAATAAATTTGGAGCCCAATTCCAACTTGAATGTTAAACTCATTTCTGGTTTCATGTGTACATTCACGTTTGCATGTTTTGAATTGCTCAGTAGGGGTGTGTGTGTGTGTTCCCTTCAATTCTTTCTTGAAAGGAGGCAAAAGTGCATTGAGTAGGTTAATTACAGATCTCAAATACTCCCCTACTGCTTTTGATTCTCAATATTGTTGCATTATTTCCAGCAGGGGTGGAGCTGTGCCTCACTGCTGCAGAATTTCTTCGTGCCTGCTTTGGTCTTAGTCTTGGTTGTTTTTGATAGTAAGGAAGAAGCATGAATATGCAGACCCTTTATCTGGGTGCCTTTGCAGTGGTCAGCTGTGCTGGTGTCTCACAGTCCTGTGGGTGGGGAGCGATCATGGAGGAATGGAAGTGTAGGTTCCCCTCTGAGTAGCACTGAGAATTCTATCCAGAGGAAGGGAAACTTCTCTTAAAACCAGACCTGCGAAGAGTGCTTAAGAACATTGCTGGTTTTTTTTTAATAGCTTGTGATTATTCTGTTTCCAAAAAAAGTAGTAAATTTGGTTTGGATGATTTACTTAAAAATAAAATATTTGAAGTGAGGTAAACAATTTTCAGAGAGCTTTTGGCAAATGCTGCTTCTTGCCAAGCTATGAGGTGCAGCCTGGAGTGGCCTCCCTGTGTGGGGCCCAGGCTGACCCTGAGCCAGGGGGCACAAGGGCCGCTTGCTATGCGTGTGCAGTGTTTAATAACTTTATGTGAAATGTTGTTTTTCTGTGAGTTGGCAGACAGTGTGTGGAATTTTGACCTGGCCTCTCCACAAAAGACCTGAATCAGATAAGCTCTTCCTGACGGAATGTCTGTTTTCAGACCTAGAAATAATACTTAGAGAAAGAGTTTTCACTGAAAAGAGAGATGTGTGAGAGTTTGTGAGTGTATTTCTATCTGTCTGTCTCTGCCTGTGTGTCTGTGTGATGTGCTTGTATGTACAGGGAGAAAGGGCAGTAAGGAGGAATGGGGAGAGATGGAGATACGGGTTATATGAGAACATTTAATCTTTTAATCATCCATAAGACCAGATGCAGCCAGATGTGGACAGCTGCTCCCAGGTGTGGTAGACAGATAGACTGTGGCAGTGCATGTGCTGCCTGCATGCAGACCTAACCCTGAGCATCCCAGCCTAAGGGAAAGCTCTGGATTGCACAGCTCTGCTGTAGGGCAGGGATGCTGAGCACAGAGGCACATTTCATTGCAGTAACCCCAAGGGCTCCTCCCTCACGGTGACAGGAAATACCACATTTCAGCATCTCAGAGTGTGGGGAGGCTCACAGTTTCCAGGTGACTTCCTAATCCCCCCAAGGGTGAGTTTCTAGCTGTGTGCACCTCCTGAGTCTGCTCTAGCTCCAGCAGGCCTTAGCCCACACCCACCAGGGTGGGCAGAATTTGCCCCATGGAATTTGGGCAAATCTTACTTAAGGCCCTGGATACCTGCAGGTGTCTACAATTAAACAGGGTCACTCTAGGAGAAGGAATAAAACAACAGTTTCAATAATCCCCCTGGAAAAAAAGCCTCAATAAAATCATGACCTTGGGGCCTAGTTTACGAGTATCCACAAGTTAGTGATTCTGTGTTTGAACAAGGTTTCTGGCTGTGGAGAGTGTGAGCAACTCCAGGTCCCTCAACTCTGAGATTCTGTCCTTAACCAAGAAAGCAAACAAACATGAAACCAGAGCTGCAGATGCTGGGAGCTCCAGATACTGGTGTTGACACCAGCCCTGCCAAGGAGTGCTAAGCCAGGTGGCCCCTGTGGGCTAGGCTTGAGCATCTTGACGCCACTCCTGAGGTTGTGGTGGCAGTCAGAGGGGCACATGAAACCCGACCTTGCCACACACGGTGGTCAGGAGAGCCCACACTGGAGGGAGAAGCAGTGTCAGGAAGAAGAGGAGAAATCAGCTTGTTTGCTGTGCTGTTCTGCCCAAAGGGGTGCAATAATTTTAACTTTTCTTGCTGTAACTGGTGCAGAGTTGAAGGAGGAGACTGTGCAGTCATTGCTTGTCATGTGAGTGGAGTGACTTTTATCTACTACTTATGGCCAGCATTTTTGGATGCTCAGGGTGCTACTGTGTATCCAGTACCAACACCCTGTGGAAGAAACAGAAGGTGCTGCATTGCTCTAAGGAGAGTTAGGATTTGGTGAATCTCAGTAGTTAGTATTTATCAGTTAGCACAAGGAGAATGACCATGTCATTAACATCAGATCACAGTAGCAGCTACAACAGCAGCCGTAGCTAATGTTTTATAGCATGTACTATGTGTCTAAACACCTTCCCTACTTGTCTCATTTGATCTGATTTCTCCTCAAGACCATGATGTGATCAAGTAGTGGCATCAGCTCCCTTTTCCAGTGAGGGAACCAAGGCAGGGAAGTTGAGGTGACCGGAGCCAAAGCAAGCTGAGGTGATGGAACTCCCACCAGGCAGCCTGGCCCCAGAGCCTGGCCACACAGTTTCTTCACCTCCTGTGTTTTGTGCAGCTGGAGAAGGAGGCACGATGAGGAGGGAGAGAAGGCTGTCAGGAGGGCACTCTGGATAGCAGGGCTGGAGATTGGAGAGGACCTAACAGGTGTCTCCAGGGCAGCCACTTCCTTCCTTCACTGGCCATAGGAGGGAGGAATTGAGGTGAGCACAGGGCATCCTCTTACCTGGCACCTCTGCCTGTCAGCTCAGATGGGACTGGGGACTTCAGGCTGCTCCGAGCTCACCCCCACATCAAGCAGGCCAGCTTTTCTGGCTCTACTCATGTCCCATGCTTCCTTCTATGCTCCTGGCAACTCAGAGTTGCTGACTTAAGGGCAGTTAAAGGCCTCCCCAGTTTTCTTGTGTACACTGTTAAAACACACACAGTTCTGAACTGGAGAGCACTCTGTACATAGTCCCGCCAGGAAGGAGAGAGCAGAGTTGTGCTCAGGGTTGCATCCAAGCCCATCACCATTTTAGCATCATGGAACGCAGAGGGAACAAGCCCTGCCTGCAAGGCCAGCCTCCTGCCTGTCAGGCAAGGAAACTGAGGCTTGCAGAGGACTAAGAGAGGGGCTGGCATAAGGATCTGCATTTTTTAAACCTCCCAATCCAGTGTTCTATCTATGCTTCCCTGGATTTTGGTGGGCCAAGTTATTTTTCAAATAGATTTAGCATAATTAAATAATCCTATTAAAAGTGTCTTCCTGGCCAACTTTTGAAAGAATATCTTTTGCATGTAAAATAAGTAATAAATTATACATCAAACACATTTTAGTCTTGCTATCATCGTGAATTTCAGGAAAGACACAGTGCCCTGATACGGGAAGAGCAAACTTACAGTGAGAATGCCCAGCAACAGGGCATCTGAAGTACAGCCAGATGCACAGCAGCTAAGCAAAACAAAAACTGTGCACCTAAAACACCCTTTGTGTAAAGCTGCATAATCAGTCACATGTCATGCACAGAGCTGAAGATTCATGCCTCTCTGGAGGTCACTTCTCCTGTGAACAAAATAAGATCAACAAACACCATTACCTCAGCTGCTATGGCAGTTGCTACTGTTAGCAGAGGTAGCTGCCTATCCAGTGTTAGCCCGAGTCAGGCTGGGTGATAAATGCTTTCCACACAGCCACCTGTCTGGTTCTCACAGTAAACCTAGGGTGTAGAGGCTATCGTTAAGGAAAGAAAATCTTCAGATCAGAAAAATTAATAGTAGCAATCAGCTGCTAGCCCAGACCATGAGTTTCTGAAGCCCAAACTTTGAAGAACCATTCTGTGCTCTCTCTTAACTGCATTTTCATTTGTTTGGAGCTTTGCCTCCAAGTATATATTTGCAGCTTGCTAATTTCCTCATTTTATGTGTGATAAGGAGCTTCTATCTGAAAGCAGTTGTACTTGCTTACCTTTAAAATTGTTTCTGCGGGGTCACCTTAACCTCTTCCGTGTCTTGGGTTATGAAACTATTTTCCCATCTTTGCTGGAGACTGAAAAGAAACAGCTCACTGGCTGTGCTCTGTCTCTCTTTGCCGTGGAGATCCTCTGCGCACCTGCCATCCTCCTGTCCCTGTCCCATTCCCTTTCTTGGTTAGCGACTGCTGTCAGTCCATCTGTCCCTCCTCCACCACTGTTACCCTCCCCCACGCTGGCCTCCCTGGTTCCCTAGAGTATACAGGTTTGCTCTTGTCTCACTTTTTTTTAGAGAGAGAGAAAAAGCTTATGACTTTATTAGGAAAATGCTCTATATTAGATTTTTAAATTTTTACTTACTTGGGTTATGTTAGTAATACATAAAATAACTACATTTGTTCGGCCACCTGCTGGATATATATCATGTTTTGATCATTTGCAGTGTCCTTTCCTTCTCTCTGCCCCCTTTCTACCTCCTTCCTCCGCTTCCCTCTGATAGGATTATTTCCAAAAGATGTAAAATATAAAACAAAAGAGGCCTTTATTCTGAGAACACGGAGATAGATGACCGACACCCCCCCCCCACTGGAGTCCGGCGATCTCTCCAGCGGACACGTGGCGTGGGGGGGTATATAAGTAGCCTAAGCTTAGGGTAGTGCTCTAGGGCCATTAGAGATGCACAGGTATTTCATTGGCATACGTTTGGCACCAGGGGTAGATCCCTAAGGGTGGGGGTGAGATAGAGTTACAGGTAAATCTCTAGGGGCGGGGGAGGTAGGAGCTCCCTGGTTCCGGCTGAGACTTTTTCTGGCTACAGTGTCCGGTCTGGGCCAAAACCCTTTCACCCTCCGCATCTCCAAGAAGTCTGTTTCCTTGTTTCATAATGCCTCTTCTTTTTCACTCTTTATTTGTATTTTGGGTTTCTTATGTATGAGAAACTGTGCAAAATTTAATCTTCTGTGTCTGATGTATCTCACTTAACACTGTGTATCAAGTTCTGTTCATTTTCCTAGCAGTAACTAGAGTGTACTGTACCCTTCTTTATGGCTGAATAATCTGGCATGGTGTAAATACCACACTTTCTTTATTCATTCTTCTGTTGTCAGGCCTCTGTGCTGCTTCTATAGTTTGGCGATTGTGAAATATGTGCTCATGAATACACGCATGTGTGTGTCTCTATAGTATGATGTCTTTTATTCTTTCATGAAGATAACTAGAAGGGGATCAGCTGAGTCGAATGGAACTTGTAGTTTTAGTTTCCTGAGGAATCTCCATACTGGTTTTCATAGTGGTTGCACTAGATTGCATTCCCACCAACAGTGCAGAAGACACGTCCCATCATCCCCAGCGTTTGTAGTGCTTTGTGTTCTTGATGATTCTGCCTTTTTGTCCTGTCCAGACTCACAGCTCCACTGTGTCAGCCATGTTGTCCCTTTCTCATCCTGGTCTCTAATTTGCCTGAACTTTAAGCTTCTCTACACTTATCTCTTCTTGACAAAATGCTAACATTTTAGGGCAGCACATTCTTCTTGCAAAATCTGCATTTCAATTGAACTCGTAGTTGCTACCTTTGACTATGAGGCTGCCTAGGTGGGAGTTGGGTGAAGAGGTTCCTGGCTGTTTCTAGCCCTATTTATCCCCAATCTGGCAACCACATCGCCCAGCTGCACAAATCTGAGCCTTTGTGCTGTTTCTCAGGCTCCTGGCACTGCTCCCCCATGCTGTGAGTTAGTCATCAGGTCTAGTTGATGGTCTCTTTGTGTTGTTTTCCTATAAATAATTTCCTTCTCTTTCCCACAAAAGCCAGACTGCTTGTTACTGCCCATAACTAACCCTGTTCCCTCTTTTTCAGCCCTGCTCTATCAGAGCCAGCCTTGGCTTTGACAGGAACCCACACCTGCCCTGGCTGTGCTGCAGAGTTCCCCAGAGTGTGTTTTATAACACAGAGCTGTGAATAGTTATGAGTAATATTTCCCAAACAAGGTCCTGTGATTAATGCATCAGGGAAATGTAGGTCAGGTGAATTCAAGTATGTTTCCCTGGCACAGAATCCTCAGAGCCCTTCCATGTAGTGCACTTGGCAAACTTACTCGAGGATGATGGGGTCTCCAGCACCTCCCCAATTAACTTGAGCTACAGAGCTTTTAAAATTTCTACTTATTTTAGCAGTGCAACAGGTGAGGTTGATACTTTATAGTGAGCATGTTAAGAAAACTTAGCTCTTTGGAATATGTTTACCTTCTCAGGCTGTCTGGACACCTCAGGCCAATTTGTTGAGATTGCATGAGTGTCTTACATCTCCTGGAGCTAGTCAGCTTGGTCATGCCCCCTGTGATCAATTTGGTCTTCTACAACCTATCTTCTCTCTTACATGTATGACTTTGCTGCTAGTTTTGTTTTGGCTTGAATGCTAACTCTACATCTGCATTTTCTTGTAGCTCAAAAACGAGCTCCCCAGAGCCCCTCAACTTAGTGTCCAAAAATGGGGCAAGATGTGTTTTTAAAAAGCAGCACTGATTTATTTTATCCTGGGCCCAGCAACATAGTGCAATTGGAGTTTGCAAAAGCTGAGTCTCTCACTCAAAACTTTCCAGACTTTTTGTAGAAAGCACGATTTACAAAGTAAGGGGTTATGGGCATGGATCAGGAAATGAGAAAATCCTTGATCTGCTAAGGAATGAGGAAGACCTTTGTTTCCCTTTGCAGAGGACAGAGAAGTCTCATAGGAATTTACAATCCTTTGTCAACTAATTTTAGCACTCAAGTTTAGATAACATCTGTCCTTTGCAGAGGGGAGCAATGATTAACATATCAATTAGGTCACCCAGGAAGATGGCACATACAGAACAGTATGAAGGTGCTACAGGTATAACTCGGGCATTGGTAAACATAACACAAACATAACGAAGCTCTTTTCGTTAGTGTATAACACGTTTTATATGCGTTATGTAGACCCATACTGTCTGTTCACAAAATCTGTACTTGTTATGGCTTTATAGTCTTATTCAACTTGTTCTATCCAGCAGCAATCTCTGCTGGATTTGCATAGCACTAATAATAAGCTAGCAGTGCTCACTTTCTGAGCGTCCATGATACTCATGGCATTTTTGCAGTGACCCTGCAGTGGAATTTTTCTTAGATCCGTATGAGATGTGAACAAGACATGGGAGTTTGTGGCACTCACTGGCAAGACTAGGATTCCAACACAAGGTGCTTGTCAGAGAAAAAATATTCAAAGTTTGCACTTCTAATGGGACTTTTATTCTAGAAGGCAGATTCTCTTAGCGATGTGTGTTAATAAGCTTTCCCATCCCCAGGGGCACAAGATCAGATACCCACAATTTAAAGGAAAAGAGGTCTTATTTGCCTCATGGTTTCAGGGGGTTCCATCCATGGTCAGCTGGCTGCAAGGCAGGAACATCATGGCAGAAGTGTGTGGTGGAGCAGAGCCACTCTGTTCATGGTGTCTGGAAAGTGGAGGAGGGGAACAGTGCTCTCAAAGAAGGGGCCAGGGACCAGATGTAGACCTCAGGCCATAGTTGCATGACCCACCTAGACGCACTCACAGGTGTGTTCCTCCAATGCCCTGGGCAGTTCCCAAAACCAGTCAAGTTGACAATTAATCTAACACTTACAAGGTGTGAAATCTGTCTCTTTAGTGTGTATATACACAGCTGTCTTCTTTAATAAATGAAAATTCAGGATGTAAAGAGAAGACACATTATAAGGTTAGAACTTGGGTGTTGGGAATGGCAAGTAGTACCTTCTACAATGAGTTCATATGAAAACAGTGATTCTCAGCATTCTAAGAGGTGCTCTGGAGGACAAACAAAAGACGTGGAAACCAATCCTCAGATCACTGGGAAAAAATAGGAAGGCATTAAATGCAAGAGATATAAAGTATAATTTATAATTGAAGTCTAGGTCAATATTCTTAATCAGAAACTCATGAACTCCTCGGCAGTAAAGTGACCCCAATCTTTTTTTTTTTTCTTTTTTATCAGTACCGGGGATCCAACTCACAACTGTCTGCTTGCAAGGCAGGCGCTTATACCGCTGAGCTAAATCCCCAGCCCCAACCCCAATCTTCTCAGAGGGTGCATTCACGTGCACTGTGCCCTGGGGGGTGGGAGGTCAGAATGTCCATGACCTGGACACAGTAACAACAGTAGCTGCACAGGGTGCAGTGGTCAGGGCTGTGAGTCACAGTAGTAGGGCAGTGCTGGCTGTGGGCTGGGACTCTGTCTTTGCTCTGATTGGCTGAGTGGCGATGGGCCACTGGGCACCCTCTCCAAACTCACAGCTAAGAAATTGTGGCAATGATTATTCTGTGCAAAGCTTCGAGAGCATGAAACGAGATACCAGCAATGCAGAAAGCATCTGATATGGCCCTGCATAGACTGATGCTGTGACTGCTCAGTATATCAGTTTTCAGTGGTTGCTGTAACAAACCCCACAAACCTGATGGCTTAAAACAACACAGGTTTATTCTCTTGTATATCCTGGGGGTCAGAGGTCAGAAATGAGTCTTAGTGGCTTAAATCCAGGGATTAGCAGGGATGTTTATTCCGGAGGCGCCAGGGGTGAATTCTTCCCTTGCATTATCCAGTCGTTATCCAGTTGTAGAGGAGCCCATCTATCTGCACAGCCAGTGACAACAGGGTGAATTCCCCAGTGCTGCATCCCTGTGACAGGAATGTCATTGCCTTCTTCTCCCACTGAGCACTCTGTATCCATGCTCATCTATTGTAAACCTAAATATCGAGTTCAGTCATCCAAGCATTGTAATCCTGTTTCTAGTTTTCCTCTCAATCCAAAAAGTTATATTTGTAATCCCATTGAGACGTTATTGGAATCCTAGCTGGTCAATTCCAATCTACCAGCACCAGTGCAACCCATGGTGAGAGTAAAGACACCAAGACATATTCCAAGTTAAGGGCAGCCAAGGGATCCTAAATCCATTTCCCGTGAGGACATGTGGACAAAGGCCTGAATCCTAGGCCTCTCCCAGCATTTATTATCTTGTGAAGAAAGGGGGGGGGGGATCGCTCAGGGATGAGTAATAGTGAGGATGTGGGAGATTATTGAGTAAAGAGCTGGCTGCCCAAGTGCAAGAATGGCATCCCTCTAATTTGCAGAGATAAAGATATGCAGAAGAATCAATTTACATAACCCAATTAAGGTAACAGTGGTATTGTTTGCGGGGGGGGGGGGGGGGGCTGTTGCTTCAGTTTGTGATATGCAAACTCTTGTGCCCTGGGGAGTCATAGCCTCTTATCCTGAGGCTCATACCCAAGAGCTGTTTGCTCTAACATCTCACCAGCTCAATCCTGTAATGTGGAGAGCACCCTGTGAGGAAACAGGACTGTCTGATGGCCAGACTTTGCATATTAACACCTCGGCTAGCCTTATTTGCAATGCTTAGAGCCAACTGAAGAGAGAAGGAAATATCCTAGCCAGCCTTTCACTTATCAGTATAAGGAAATGAGTCTCCAAGTAATCAAAGTCACAGTAATTGTTTTGGATCTAAAGGGAGTCACTGGAGTTGTCTCTCACATCTGTGATGGTTGCACATTAGCACCTGGGCTAACTTGTTTGCCATGCTCAGAGTTAATTGAAGAGAAGGAAATACCTTAGCCACCTTTTTACATCAATATAAGGAAATTAGTCTCCAAATATTCAAAGTCACAGTAATTGTTTTGGATTCAAAGGGAGACACTGGAGTTATCTCCCACATTCGTCCCTCTCAGATCTTTCAGGAAAAACACCCTGTCTGAAGGTCAGCCTGTGAGCAATCTTAATTCCTTCTGCAAGCTTCATTTCCTCCTGCCATGTAAATCACATCATCCCAAATTCTGCGCAAGGACATGGATGTCCTTTGGGGACCACTGTCCTGCTTACACTCTTGGTCATCTGAAGAATTAGAGCCTTGTTCTTTCCTCATATTTTTTATGGTTTAATGTGGCTTTTTGAGGCTGACACCGCTTTGCAGTGGGGCAGGTTTTGTCTTTTCTTATGAGAGAATCAGACCTCCTCTCATAAGGGGAACCAGCCCCAGTGAGTGTGCTCCAGGTGGCGGGTTTCATTTTCTCTGGTAGTCTCCCTGGCACCAGATTTGATTCCTGTAAAGTGGTCCTCATGTGCCACATTTTCCAATAATCTCTTTGTGCTGAGATCAATCATAAATTATCCTATCAATTGATTAACCTCAATTCTGCTGAGTCCTTCTATGTATCTGTTTTAGTAAATTCAATGTGGATATGTTTTCTGTTCAACCAATTTGCTTTGATGCCTGGTGAGTAGTGCACAAGGCAGGACTGAGAATGATGGGGGATGCATCTGGTTATTATTTTTGTGTATTTGGGGCGTCTTATTTGCCAGGGTGCCAGGCACTGAGAAACAGACATGCAGTTTAGCCGTAAGGAGTCCTGGGCCTGACATTACAGTTATTAGCTAGGGTAGAAGGAGATTATCATAAGTGTTTCATGACCATATTTTTGTCCTAAAACATAAAACAAATAGTGAACTATTTGAAATTAAGACTGTTCTGGACCACTTGAGCTATGTGATTGATTTTGCTTTTGGAATTAAAGAGTCAACCTGGATTGGGCTCAGGGAAGTTGGGACAGGGAATCCAGCACTGGACCCCAGAACTTAAGCATGTGAGAGAGCTGTGAAGATGTGTGAGGCAACCTTGGACCCACTGTGGGGAACCCGGATGAGAGATGGGGAAGCTTTACCCCATGGGGAGACCCTGGAATGACAGCTATGGCTGTTGGGTCTGGATTTATCTTAGATCAGATCTTTGAGTTTAGGGGATTATTTTCTTTTTTGTTGGTGAATAGTAAATAATGTTGTGAAAACAGATTTACACACTGAACAAAATAATAGTACAACCTTTTAAAGCACCTTGGTTTTCAAATCTTTCTCTCCTACAAGTTAGGGACTCTTGACGGAGATCTCTCCAGACTGCCCTGTTCACGGGTGATCCCCTGCCCGGTCTCCCTGGACATCCTAAACCAACCACCCAGCGCTGAGCAAACTCTGACTCCCCAGGTGACTCAGGACCACAGAGCTGCTGTGGGTTCTTTGGGAATTTGGTCTGTCACATATTTTGCCTTAGTTACAAATGCCCGATGTTTTCTGTGCAGATCTGTTACTGTTGTCATTGCTGGAAGGAAGCCCACCACCCCTTTCCTTCCTATTCCATCCACAGACACAGTAAAATAAAATGAGGCTCTAGTTCAAGAAGTCAAAGATGTGAGTTTTGCAGCCATGGGGGTGCCACCTGGTGGGGCGTCTGTGGGACCTCAGGTACCCCATCGGGTCATCAGCTACCTGGAACAGGCTAGCACTTGTCTAACCTTTGCTACAGAGGCTCAAGAGGCCTCAGCTGAAGCACTAGGGCTTGTCTCCTGCCTCCCTGCTACTTAACCCAGACCGGGTGCCCTCACATTTCTGCCCTCTGGCTCCTCAAGCTTCCCTTGATTCGGTGACCCAGAGTCCCCAGGGCTGTATGCTGCTGCGTGTGCTGAGAACAATGCAAAGCCCTGTGGACTGGCTCAGCCTTCCCATGGTTGCAATGCCACACCAGGGAAGTTGTGATCACGTGACAAGTGGAGCGAGCAGGCCACAGACTTTCCTCCTCCAGAAATGACAGCCTGAGGATAAAGGTGCCCGTCTGTGTTCTCAAGCAGAACACATCTGAATGACGGGAAATCATTTGACACTTTAAGTGAAAAAAAAAATGGCAATAAAATTGCATGTTCAAGATTATTTTAAGCATGTTAAAACAAATACACATACACTCACTCACACCCAAAATTGTGAACAGCAGTTGTTTGGTGGCAGAAATGTGACTGATCTTTTTTTCCTTCCTTAGGCCTTTTATGTTCTCATTTTGTTGTGTTTTGGGACAGGGGGTAGAGTCCACTTGGTTTCTCCTAACTTCCTTTTTCTTATGACATAGGATCATGTACTTTCCCCTTCGTTGTCCTTGATAGATGATCTGAGACTGATTATCACTCTCAGAGGAAAGACATTTCATTAGAATAAATAGATCTGTGGTAAAATAAAAGCCCCTGACAGTCAAGAGAAAAGCTTGGAGACTGTTCACGGAGGCAACAATCTCATTAGAGTTTGTAACATTAAAAGAAGGTGTCATGATTCTGGAGTTTGAACCTTTTACAGCTAATATTCTTATCCCCAAAGCATGTGTATAATTATTATACACTGTGAAATATGAGTGTAAATAAGGATGCAAGTGCACATAAATGAAAAAGAGGAAAAGCAATGTCATATAGAATTCTATTACCTAAGAACAAAATAAACCCATTCTTAATATCTGGACTCATGCACTCCCAGTGGTTTCCTTCCTGTTCCTGTGCATTTATATGCCTATGTGGAAAAGAAACCAAATACAAAGCAAAGCTTAAAGGTGTGACCTGAGGACTGTGCAACTGGCCCTTCTCTCCCCTCTGCTCAGGAGCGTTCACAGAGAGGAGGTTTAGGAAGTTCTGATCATTATAGCTCCTCGCTGGGTCCCTCTGACTGTGGGGCCAAGCTTTCCAGGGGCTGTGACCGGACATCTGGACATCTTGGACAGCAGCCCCTGTCTTCACGTCTGATGGAAAACAATTACATGAGGATATGCTGTTTGTTTCTGTCCCTGAAGTGTTCTTGGATGTCTTCCTATTCAGCGAGGCAGATTCTGTAACCCTGAGCTTCTCTCCAGCACACGTGTTCCCGTCCGCTGCTCCTATGGGATGTGGCACAGGGACCTAGAGGTGCCAGCAAAATCAGCCAAGGTTTCCAAATTATTTTAGCTCGTGAAACAAATATCCCCAAATGCACCCATAATTCTCAGGCATCCTCTTGCTCATGAGGTTTTGTTGGTCTCCGTTACACTGCTGCCACTCAGAAAAATCTTGATTTCCAAACTCTTCTTTTCCCCCAAGTTAAGGACTCTTAGAGAAGATTTCTCCTTGCAGCTCTGTTCACAGGTGGTCCCCTGCCCAGTCACCCTGGACATCTGTTACTGACCACCCAGTGCGGAGCAAACTCTGGCTCTCCGGGTGACTCAGGGCCACAGAGTTGCTGTTGGCTCTTTGGGGATTTGCTTTATCACGTGTTTGGCCTTAGCTACAAGTGCCTACATTTGGGCCATTTAAAGCAAAGCAGATCAGCAACAACAAAGTCAGAGAAGCATAAGAAGAAAGGGAGAAAAAAAGCATCATTTATGGTTCTGCCATCAAGAAACAGCCATTGTTTATAATTTTGGAGAATATGTTGTGTGTACTTAAAGATAGTTAAGATAACTCTAGAATAGAACAGAATTTTATGCCATATTTTTCACTTGCCATGTCATAAACATTTCCTCAGCATTGACAAACTTTTTTTGGTAGCAGTATTGAGGATTGAGCCCTCAACCTTCACACTGAACTACATTCCCAGCCTCTTTTTCAGTTTTTTTAATTTTGAGACAGAGTTGGTCTCATTAAGTTGCTGAGTTTCCTAGGATGAACTCCAACTTTGAATGCTCCTACCTCAGCCTCCAAAAGGGCTGAGATTACAAGCATGCACTGCCACACCTGGCTGACTGAGGTCAGGCTATGATTCCATCCTTTTGTGGCCCATAATCATGCTAAATCCTAAGTCTTCCCCTTGATGTCGCCTGGGAAATCTCAGGTAACTGCTTTGTGCCCTGTCAACCAAACAGCAGTGTTCTTCATGGCAGGAGAGATGTCCATTTGTCAGAACATCACAGCATAGAGAGGGGGCTGGAAAATGAATCACAGGACACTAACAGAATTAGAAAGCTGAGAGTCATGGCCTTGAGCAGCAACAACAGTATAATTGGGGCCACAGGAGAAAATGACCAAGAAAAAGACAAGAAAGAGACAAAAACAGGCTGAATTGAGATATTGTGTCTCACCCCTCACTTCCTCCTGCACTTCCTCTGGGTGGTGTCTTTTATGTGGTCTTTAATACATTGTATCAGTGAAACTCTCCTATCTACCAAAAATTCTTTCTCTGTTGAGTGTCAAATATGGACAAGGAAAACTAATCAAAACAAATAATTCAGCAGTCAGAAATATGTGATTTATATGGAGCTGCACGTGAAATGATTTGATGTTTCTTAACATAGACACCTCTCTATAAACACCCTGGAAATTAAAACAAAGCATTGGTACTGAATCCCATGGGTAGTGTCATGGAGGTTGGCACAACCTTCCTATTCTGGACCCTTCCTGTTTTCAGATCAATCCTTCCCAGAGTCAGGGACATTAGTTAGATCCGGTCTCTCATTCTTGACCTGCTGTGTTATTGTGGTTGCTATTCTTCACCTATGACTTTGATACTGCTCTGTTTATATCTTAGCTGCTTTTCTCAAAGTACCCAACATTTATAGTAAAGTACTACAACACCTACAAGATAAATGAGAAAAGGTTTATTTCATTTCACAGTCTGTAGAGATTTCAGTCCATGGTCAGCTGGCAGGGAAGCACAGGAGAGAAACATCATAGAGAAAAACAGTTCATGGTATAGCATGCAGGGAGCAGCAAGCAGCAGCAACAAGTCTCCCTTTCGCTTGTACACTATCTAGGCTACAAGCCCTTTGGGTAGTGCAACCCACACCAGGGTGAGTTTTCCAGTTCTCCGTACATAGAACTGTAAAAAGCCAATTGGTGGACTAATTCAGTATCACACACCCTTAATCCCGGTATCACACACGTTAGATCCAGTCACCTATGAAAAGTGCTACCTATAAGCGCATGAGGCTTTGTGGGACCATCTAGGTAGAAACCATAATAGTTTGTTACAGTTCTTTCATCCTTTGGGCTAATCTCTCTACATGTATTCCTTATTTCTATGATTATTCATGCTTCTTTGGAATCAAAATATCTTTAAAATGAACAAACAAATGTCAGGTTTTGTTTTAAAAAACATTTAATAGTTTGTTATAATGTTTGAGGTACCTCAAATGCAGAAATTTACCATGATCTCCTACATATTTAAACATTATATTGGCATGAAAATTCATTGGAATTTCTTGAGTGTACTGTACTACATGATTGAGTTTTGTGACTTTTTAATTGAACATTATATTTTGGCACTTTGATCAAAATCTGAGAGGCTCATATTTCTAGAAAACATATAAAGGTGAAAAAATTATTAACTTTGCCAGCAACTTGTTTTCTGATTACATAAACATATAAGAAACTCATATTTCTGAAAACTTATGAAACTGATATTTAATCATTAACTTTATCAGTGGCTTCTTTCCTGATACTGCTCATTATGGATGTGTTTGGCAGTTCTGTTTATTTGTCCTGGGTGAATGTGTGAGAGTTGAATGCTGTAACTTTCTTTAGAAACTTGAACAATGTTCAGTGCTTCTGACTTTCTTGAGTTAGTTAGGAGGCTGGAGCAAGACGATACAAGTCTGAACCCACTCTAAGCAGCTTAGCAATTTAACATGACCCCATCTCAAAATTTATAAAAACCAATGGAACTAATACAAAGATTTTGGTATAGTGTCATCTCTGTTGCTGTTATTTGTTTGTGTTGCTAATTTGCCCTTGTTTTTGTGGGTCATGGAGCGAGGCCAGTTTGTAAGTGTCTGAATTCAATTTCTTTATCCAGAGAAGCTTGTCAGGCCCCAGAGATGTCTTAAAATTTCATAGGTGTTGTAAATAGGTATTAAAAATAGTGTCACCAGAAGTATGTATGAGAAAGGCCTTTTAAGACCCCTTCATCATCTTTTTCTTTCCTCCTGGGTTATTTCCCTTAGAGCATCCCTGCTTGGGCCCTGCCTCACCGTCGTCCCCTCCCATGGCCTGCAGGGACCCTGTTGCCTGTCCTCATCCTCCCTTGGTTGTGACCCTGCTCTTCTCTCTCGCCCATCCGCAGAGCCCGGCGTCTGCACGGTGTTTGGAGACCCTCACTACAACACTTTTGACGGCCGGACCTTTAACTTTCAGGGCACGTGTCAGTACGTGTTGACGAGAGACTGCGCCTCCCCTGCCTCACCCTTCCAGGTGCTGGTGAAGAACGATGCCCGGCGGACGCGCTCCTTCTCCTGGACCAAGTCGGTGCAGCTGGTCCTGGGCTCCAGCATCGTCAGCCTGGAGCAGCACCTGGCCGTGCGCTGGAACGGCTCCCGTGTGGCACTGCCCTGCGATGGGCCACACTTCCGTGTGGATCTGGAGGGCTACCTGCTGAAGGTGACCACCCGAGCAGGTGGGGGCCCTCCCTCAGCATCCACTCCACCTGCTCCTGCAGGGCTGTGTCCTTCAAGGCATCTGGAGGTGCCACCAAGAAGTCAGAGACACTACATGGAGATAGGGTGCTGGGCACAGTGGCCTTGCTATCTTCATAGACCCGGGACCTCACTATCCTCACTCTAGAGATAGTAGTTGTGCTCTTCAGATGAGCCCAGCCTGGCCTCTGATGTCCAACTTGAAGTTGTCAGGGCCTCTCTTAGCTCAGTTACTTATATGCAGTTTCACACCTGGAAGAGGAGACAGGGTTTCCTTGTTAACATCTGACCCCAAAGTGGGCGGCATCTTCAAAAGCAACAGTTAGTGTCAGTGGTGTTCAGAAGAAATAAGGCTGGATGTGGCGGGCTTGCCTGTAATCCCAGCACTTCAGGAGGCTGAGGGAAGATGGTTGCAAGTGAAGGGCTTGTTCTTGGGGCCTCTGCATGCACTGGGTCACAATCCAGCTTAGCCATCCTGTGCTAAAGAGGATGAGGCTGCCACTCATGAGTGTCCAGATGAAGGGGACAGGAGCCACATGTGACCAGCAGTTCTATCTACCTAGATGCTGGCAAAGGAAGCCACCACACTGACAGCTGGAAGCATCTTTTTAGTCTGGCTTTGAAAGAGCAATCCTCCACACCTCTGGGCGTGTGGAGCTGCTGGCTGAGACCTCTCTAGCAGCAGTGTTTGTTACATCCTCCATTTCCACTCGTAGGCACACCCAGCCCAAGCTGCTAGGGGTCTGCCAGGCTCCAGTCTTTGTCTGTTAAATGTTGCTTAAAAAACACTTTACATGCAGAATCTAGTTCCTGGGTGTCAGCCCCAGAGACCACGTCCTGGTCATCTTCACACTTTATGACACCATGTTTGGGTTCTGTGCGGGCTGCCTGTGGTCCATCCTGTTGTTTGCTGGTTGAACATTGTGTGTTGTGTCCTAGCGAGTGCTGTCTCTTGAACCATCATGATATGTAAGGAAATCAGCCTACTGACCGCCTTCTTACTGATGAGAATTTAGCAATGTTGAAAGCATCACTGAGTTCCAATTTCCTTAGATAACAGAGTCACAAAAGGAAGCCTTTGATGGAGCAGCCACTCGTAAGGGTCCATAAGGTTCTTCCTGCTCTCAGAACTCTGCTCATTGTTTCAGTTCAAGCCAAAATATATTTTGATTAATCGACTTGACTCCTTGGTGGGCCGACTTAGTAAACAAAGACAAGAAAGCCAAGGCGCAGTCCTGGGAGCTTTTAGTTAGTAAACACATCAGCATTTCGGTGAGACAGTGCTTTTCATTAACATATTAACATATTCGACCATTCAGCCAAGGGAAAAAAAAAATCCCTGTTCTTGGCATTGTAGATTTGAAGAGCTCTTCTCATGAACTCTAGGGGGATTAGACCTGCTTAGAAAACTCAGTCACCTATTCTTCTGTCCAGAGGACACATGCTCTGCAAATGTAGGCCCTGCCTGATTGTGTAAAGGAGGAGCGCTTTCTGGCTGCCTGTAAAACGTAGCAAGATGTCCCACTACTACAGAGCACTAATGAGAAGCACCTTGTCTATCTGTTCGCAAGCCAGACTGACACAGCGGATTCTACTGAGATGGAAATTATGAGCCAGATAAATCCCAGTTCTCCAAGGTATCCTGAGTGTCTCAAGATTATTAACAGCCCAAGAGATTCAATGTTGTTCCTCATACTGCTGGCAAAGCCTCGTTCGTGGATTACGTTTGTTCTCTACACAGATTCCATGTTGTAAAAATGAGCAAAAGGGCAAGGCTGCTAAGGAAATAATAATGGATCACAAAAATTTTTTTAATATTATCTACAATTAGATTAGTGAATTTAACCATCCTTCACCTTGAACTAAATTTTATAATTTCTCTTTAATTTTTCCATCTCTTCACAGTGCAAGTAATTTTTATTGTTCTCTCCACACCCAGCTGGACAGTGTTCTGGTGCAAGCAAGTCACACAGCCTTCTGCTCCTGGAAGTAGCATCAGTTTTATGGGTGCTACGCTTTACTCTGTTCATCCTTTGAGTGGAACAACTTGATTTCCAGATGATCGCGTTTCTACTCTGGTCTGTGTATCTCAGTTTGAACTGAGAACACTGCACTGGACCCCAGAGAATACACCCTCTCCCAACTTAGATGGCATCCGATCAGGAACGCTCGCTGTTCCATATCACTGATGCACCTTCAGATTCTCACCTGCTCTCCCCTTCAAGTGGGCAGCAGCAAAACCATCAGTAATCAGAAAGCAAAGGAATGCAAAGCAAACAGCGACATCCATCCTAACAGGGTAGTGGTCTGCAGCCAGGTGACACAGCTGCAGGGTGAAGAACAAGTTGGCAAAACGTCTCCTGGCAGGAAGGGAACAGGGAAGGCCTGTCCTAAAGTGGAAGGAATGTGACTGCTGCCCACATCCCCTGATGGAGCATCTGCCCTGGCCTCAGCCTTCCGCGGCTGCCAGCTGTGTCTACCCAGGTTCCCACGCTGGGAATCAGGAAACAGCCCGGCTGCAGAAAGGACTGTGCTCAGCCCCTCCGACACTTCAGATCTTTCCCTCTCATAAGATGCTGATCTACAATATCATTTGGAAGAGGAAGTCCCTGAGTTACAACTCACTAGTGTTTTGTTTTTGCTTTTTGCTTTCATGATCTACTTTGCATGAATTTTACTCCTATAGAGGATAAAAATATTCACACACACACACACGTGTGTGTGTAAATGATACAGCAAGAAACAAAGGCCGTGGGGAGAATAAATCATCTCCTCTATGAAACCCTCACTGATCTGTGAAAATTCTCTTCGTGTAATAACAACGAAGAAAAAAGTGAATTACATATTATTCTCTTACTCTGAGGTCCATGTGTTATGATGAGATGTCATGGGATTTGAGAAAAGTTTGTTGAAAACCCAGAGGGTCTGCATCTTGCCAAGCTCATGTGGACACAGAAGTCAGCGATCAGCTTGTTCCTTATGAGCTGAGTTCCCATGAACTCAGTGGCCCAGAGGATTACATTTATTATGTCATTGTCAGTCAAGACATGGGGGCTCCTTTGGGTGTAAATGCTCAACTATTTGTGGCACTTGGAAAAACAGTATTTGCCTGCTGTCTAGGAAAAAGATTTGTAGTTTGGAAAATGTTGCAATATTGCAAATCTTTGGGATTATGATCTAAAAGTTGGAGTTTATATGGAACTGATTTCCTCCCTCCATTTCTTTTGCTGAGTAGCTGCCTGGGTACAGGCTTGTGAGGTCAGGTTTTGTCTGTACCTTGCAGAGCACACAGTATTAGAAACCATTTACAGTTTGTCTCCTTTAAAATGGTTGTCTCAGTCTCTTAGCCAGCATGAAATTTGGAATTTGTTTGGTTTTGAAGTTGTGATGTATCAGAATTACAAGGGTAATTCATTTTTTTAATTCCACACCCCCCACTGGATAATGTGTTAGATGATGGATAGGAAGAAATGGAAACCATTGTACATTTCCAGTTGTGGTTGTCAGAGTTGACACCATGCTCTCAAAGACCTGCAGGACTCAGCCCAATGCAAACATTCTAGTACTCTGGCCACTTTCTCTTTACCCGGCTCACTATTGTCTTCTCTTCATCCAGTGGCTCCCAGAAGACACTTGCCCAGGTACTACTTCATTTCTTACCATCCAAATCTATTTAGTTGCTCTTCTCCCAACCAAGAAATCTTTTCCACCATCTACCTTAGGTTTAGAATGCTTTGGTTCCTTCCACTTGTTGTGCAGGGATGTTCTTCTGCTTCTTTCTTGAAAACTCCAGTTTTAAGCCTTAAGTTTCCCTTCTAATGTCCACCCTGAATAACTGTGTCTTGCGCATTTATCAGCTTAATCCTGGACTTTTAGGAGCAAGAATTTAAAAAAAAAAAATAAAGCCTTCTAGTTGAACTTTTCTTTTTCCAAATGTTCAGGAAGAAAAAGAGTTTTTTTCAGGAACCCAAAAGGGTAAGATTTAAAAATCTCAAGGAGGCAGAGATGTATTAAAAATAACTTGCTCCGTGGGTGTCCCTTGGAAGACAGTGAGGATGGCTGTGAAGTCCCAAGTGGGCAGGTGCATTGATCTGATGTGAGTGTGCAGTGCCATTCAGGTACAGTGACTGCTCTGCACGTGCTGCTGCACGGTCTGCCACTGCTGGGAGAGGGGCACTGTAGTGCAGGGTGTGCACAGTGAATGTGTACAGAGCTAGAGAAAAGGTTGTTTGTTTTGTGTTGAGCCTCAGGGCTTTGCATCATGACCTGTCTTTTCTCTTGTGTACAGTCTTCTCAAGCACTGCAGCAGAGTGAATCTGAGAGGTTCTTCCTGACCTCTAGTTGGATTAGCCTGTACTGCATGGCAGTGTAGCCTGGCTGGCCTCCGTGTAACAGAGACGTCCCACTGTTCACAGGCTCCAGTGGGTTGGGTAGCTCCCAGGCATCCCAGGCCAGTGTGTCTGGAGAAATGTGCAAGTGTTCAGACCAGCCCTCCTGCATGGTAGAAGTCAGTTCAGCAAAGCAGGAAGCAAGG
This sequence comes from Cavia porcellus, assembly GCF_034190915.1. Taxonomy (NCBI): domain Eukaryota; kingdom Metazoa; phylum Chordata; class Mammalia; order Rodentia; family Caviidae; genus Cavia; species Cavia porcellus. The sequence continues at coordinate 21,385,546 of NW_026947506.1, forward strand.
AGCAACTTCCTGGAGCAAGGAGACTTTCCTTGATGACCAAGGGAGGGCTGGCCTGATTATAGGCATAAGAGGAATCATGTTCGTGGCCTGGTGCCTCTAGTCTGCCTCAAGTGAGCATAGCAGGGGTAGAGGCCGAGGTAGGGAAGGGAACGTTTCCCAGCAACTAAACCCCAGGAAACCTGGGTCAGTGGTCCATGTCTCAGGAATGGACCTAAAATCATGATCCTAAAATCATGAAGGAGAAAATATGAATGTTGTCCTTTACAGATGATGTATTCAGAAGCTTTATTCATGTATTCATTGCTTTTATATTCTCACTATAGCAGATAATTTGGAAAATTTCCTTTAGCACTTGGAGGAATAATTACATGGGAAAATTTTTGGATAAAAAAGATATTAAAGCACTGTCATCTTTCTCTTACGTTAGTCATTGGATAATTGAAGGCACAGTTTGGACGAACGCAAGTACTTTAAAGAAGGGCAATATTTGTTAAAGAGGTCAACATAAAAGTATATAAAATACTAGAATGGCAAATTTTGTAGTTTAAAAAGTCCTAAGCCCCCAAGTGATGATTTGTGTAATTTACAGAGTTCAAAGTAGTGAGATTAAAAGACACCTGAGATTGGATAGAGCCACTGAGCTCTTGTTGGAGGATGGGGTCGCATGTAGTGTGTGAAGATGTGCACATTTGGGGACTCCTGGAAGCTCAGAAGAGCTTGAGCTCCTTTCCTTTCCTCTCTTCTAGGTTTAGAAATATCCTGGGATGGAGACAGCTTTGTGGAGGTCATGGCTGCCCCTCATCTCAAGGGCAAGCTGTGCGGTCTCTGTGGCAACTACAATGGACACAAACGTGACGACTTAATCGGTGGAGATGGGAGCTTCAAGTTTGACGTGGATGACTTTGCCGAGTCTTGGAGGGTGGAGTCCAATGAGTTCTGCAATAGACCTCGAAGGAGACCGGTGCCCGAGCTGTGCCAGGGGACAGTGAAAGTGAAGCTGCGAGCCCATCGAGAGTGCCAGAAGATCAAGTCCCGGGAGTTCCAGACCTGCCACTCCGCGGTGGACTACACCACTTTTTACCGGTAATCACCATGTTCTGGGGGATAAGGGGGTCACAGACCAAGGCAGAGGGACAGAGTGACCTGGGTGTACCAAATCTTCTGCCATGTAAACAAGACCCCACAGTAAACATCCGCACCCCCATCTGTCCAGCTGCTGTCCTGAGTCTGCCTCACCTAATGACCAAGGTGAGAAACTCCAGGGAGTGTTCCAAGGTGGGCTTCTCAAGAATATTCTGTGTTTTAGGGTGTCTGCATATTTCCTGGGAAGCTGATGTCATTCCAGAGGTTTTTCCATGTTTTTCAGCTTGTCTGTTAAGATTGAGGAAGGCTTTCCAAATCCTGGGCTGTGTAACTACAGAGGTCTAGGAAAGAATGGTTTGCTAAGGTGGATGCTGCAGTCACGGTGGCTACATATGGGCGCGTGAATGGGTTCAGCTATTCCAGGCTGAGGAGGAGCCTGGGTCAGCTTGGTGGTCTACCCTAAGACCAGCTGCATGTGAAAAATGAGAAAGGAATATGAGGAGTCCTTGGTTCTTGGCCAATATGAGACTTTTTTCCCAGATTCGGAAGACAGTGGAAACAGGATTGAGGTTGAGGAATGCAGATCCAGGACCCTCATTAAAATAAGAAGGGTTCCTCATTCCCTGACCTTTCCTAACTCTGCTCACCCCCGCCCACTCAAAGTCACATGCCACAGAAGAGGCCTGGATCTAACATCCACGCTACAAGGTTGTACTCTTGGTTGATGGGTCTGGCCTGACTGTGCTTCCATTTACTGCACAATCCTGTGATCTCAAGAGCTGTGGCTGCTGATAGCTGTAACCACAGTGGGTGTGGGGAAGCATGAGCTGAAAGCAGCCCAGCCATCCTTGTTTAAGTGCCTGTGCCTCTTCAAATTAGGAAACTCCTGTGGTCTGCAACCACAAAAGGTTATTTTTGCTCTTTAATTACCACCAGTTGATTTCCCCTCGCTCTCATTAAATGTGATCTTTCATTTATTTGATCTTTGGACATAAAAGTTGTATAAAGGCAGCTCCAAGTGAGGTGGAAAAAGGCGAGTCCCTGACATCGCAGATCCCTGAACACAGCTGTATCTGCCAGACCATTTGGCTCCGAGTCACGCATGGAGCTCTTGCTATAATTTTTTTTATCTTTTTGAGACAGGTGTTCCTATGCAGTTCATGCTGGCCTTGGGCTCACTTTGTAGCGTAGGCTGGTCTCAAACATGCAAATGATTGTCCTGCCTCAGCCTCCCAAGTGCTGGGATTACAGGAGTGTGCTACCACACCCGGTTTTCCTGTTACAATTTGAATTTTCCAAATTCTCTTCCTTCTCCTCCTGGTAGCAACCCTCAGGTTGGACCTACTCTTTTTGTGTTGCAGTCCAGAGATCTTTTTATTATTAGTATATGCTTACAATGCATAACAGTTCCATTTATGTTGGGGAATTTGTACATGTATGAAACACATCCTGAGCTTTTTCACTCCTGTAATGTGAAACTGAGTTTAGCACCTGGACAACCCAGGCATTATTTGGGATCTACATATCTTCACTGGAGCTTTTCTGGGAAGCAGTAGAACACAGCAATTAAAGGTTTTGTGGAATGGATCCAGTGGTGCATGCCTGTAATCCCAGCACCAGGGAACCTGAAGTAGGAGGGTCATAATTCAAGGCCAGCCTGGATTATATAGTGAGACCCTGTCTCAAAGCTTTGCAGTTTCCTGGAGCTCATGTACCTAAGTTCTCTGAAGCTCAGTGAATCGGTGAAGTGGGGGTTACCAGGAACCCCTTTGGAGTGCTATGTTTAGATTCAATGAAGTTACTGTTGACACAGTCTCTTCCACTACCAAGGAGCTGATTAAACAGAGCAAGGCCACTTTGAGAAGCTCCCCAAATCTCTGGTGAAAATTTAGATTGGACACGTCTCTGCTCAAAGTAGCATGGAAAGGCTGGGCCCACACTATGGTTTTATCCCCTTTCAAAGGATCATGTTGAGAACAAAACTGGAGAACAGGCTACAGAGATGAGCACTTTTCCTTAAATTTCTATTTTCCCTCGTTTTGGTGAACTAGTCATTGTTATGTTCCCAGGACTGCAGCAGGAGAGTGATGAATGCCTTGTCAGAAGCCTTGAGGACAGCTTCACTGCTCAGGAGCAAAGGGAACTGAATCCTCCTGTGGCTTTGATCCCCTCTGTCCGTCACAGCAGTACAGTGGAAGTTACTTGTTGAGTCAGGGGTATGACATACCTAGTGCAGACAACTTGTGAGCATGCTCTTAGGATCTCCACAGGGAGGCTGAGGATGGTGTGTGCAGGGAGGTGGACTTGTACTCTGCCTACTGTGCCCTGTGTGATGGCAGAGGACACTTCTGCCACTGGTCACTCTCACCTGGAAAGGACAGAGGCACATATGAGGGCAAGGTCAGCAGTTCTTCCTATTCGGCACCTGCTGGTGGAGTCTCCAACCTCTAGAAGTACACACCTGGGAGGTGGTCTGTATTTCTGGATGCTGGGCGTCTCTCCTGTCCTCCAAGCACATGTGTGGCGAAGAAGAAAATCAATGAGGTGCAACATAGAACAGCCTTAGGACCAGGTCTCAGGATTTCCAGGGAGACTGTGAAGCTGTGAGGGAGAAGGTACCAGGAGCGGGGGAACCAATCTGGACTCATCACCACTCTGCCACTTTCTAACATTGTGACCCTGGTTCTTTGTTCCAGCAGAGTTGCTAGGTAAGACAGCTGCTGTGGACTACGGGGTGGTGCTGTCATGGGGTGGACAGAAGGGGCTTTCAGGTGCTACCTGCCTTTGTTCGCACCTCTCTATGGGGAATACAGAAAGTGTGTGCCCTTTTTGGGTATCTTTCTGATCATTAGCATCTCCAGATGAGGCTTTGGGACAATCATCCACTTACCTGTTCCTCTACCATGACACTGCAAGACATAGGCTTAGTTAAGATTGCATTGTGATTGCTTAAAAGACTTGGTTTTGACTTACAACAAAGAGAAAAGCAATTCCATGACATTCCACATGTGTGACTTTTGCCTATATGTTCTTAATCATTGGTGGGATTTAAGTGAACCTGAAAATATGATGAGGACCATGTCTGTGACACGTGTTTTACAAGTCTTCGGAATTAGTGATGTTATCAGTGTCACACATGTAAATTGTAGTGGAACTTGATTCTTGTTATTTTCCCTTCATTATCCAGAGAAATATTTGTAACCTCCTTTAAAGACAGAAAACAAAGTAGTGTAAGACACACTCAGCCTTCCACGTACCACTCCGATCACAACCAGAGAAAGGAGAGGGGAAGGCATGATTCTGGGGGGAGGCTGGCATTTTGGATTTCTTAACACTCACCACCTTTCCCAAACAGCTTTTCCTAAGGTGCTTTTCGTAAGGTCAAAGTATTAATTCTGACTTTTCCAAGTTAGAGTTGAAATGCCTGGGATTTGTAGCTATCAATTTATGAAATCCAGCATTTTAAATAGTAAATCATCCATTGTCAGATACTTGGAAATCTGTTACTTTGTAAATGAACAAGAAATGACTGTATTATTACTCAACAATACTTGCTCTTTCTGGAAACTTTCTAAGTACAGATATTTGTATATTCACATATCAGTTTAACCCTTCTTGGCTAATTGGGTATAAAAATTTGATGTATTATCAAGTTCTTCGTAATCATAACAATTTGCTTTAATTAATCAACCAAATGTGTTTGAGTGCAAAATCATTTCATCATAAGTCAAGTAAAAATGTCAACTACTCTGTTAATAATATGTCTTCAGCCTTGGCTTTGCTAGCTGACTTTTCTACACGTTATAGATGGCCTCCTTTAACAGTTTGTGCAGGATTCTTCCCTGATGAGAAATTCCCAGCAGCTGGTGGGGTGGTGTCCTGTGGAGAAATGGACCTGGATCACTTGGTTATGTCTGGATTCACAGCTGGCTTTTTGAGGAAACTGCTGTATGTTTTTCTCTCTCATTTCGTGTTTTCATCTTCTCGCCCAGCCTCAGGCTGCTTTACCCTTGAGTCCCAGAGGCTGACTGAGAAATCTGAGAAGAATCACGGTCCCACACACAGAGGGTCCCCCAGCATCCTTGGCAGCCATTGTCAACTCACTGCCTCGCTGATCACATGAACCCTGGGCAGGACCCTGCATGGAGGCCAGGAGGCAGGCTGGCATTGTGTGGGTAAATCGAGCAAAGAAAAGTTCCCCTGCCCCTGTACTCATTATAGCCTGGCAGTGACCTTTCCCCAGACTCAGACCCAAGTCTTGCATGGTGTACACGGGTTATTAAAATATATGGCAAATATTTAAATTAGACTTATTCCACTAAAAGACACATTGCCAGTAATCCCCTTAAATTACTCCCCACTTCCACACTTCAAACATACTTAGCCTGTGGTTCTTGCCATTATCTGAAGCAGTTCTGGAAGTACTCCTTCCCAAGTATCTTAACTAGCTGTGATAAAATTCAGTGAATGCTGCTGCCGAGTGCCATCCAACAGAAAAGTAGGCTCATAAAAACATGACGATGTGTCCTCCTTATCCACTGGACCTGGCACCTGTGATTTCTAGCTCTTTCCCAAAATCTAAATGACTATGAAAGGGAAATGTTTTGAATTGACTTGCAACACCAATTTAGGACACGGAGGCATCCATGACAGGGCAGCTAATGACACCCATGAAAGAGGACTTCCAGAGCTGCATCAGAAAGTGGCAAGGACTAGGGGGCGTGTCCAAAGTGAGAGGTATTTGAGGGGAACTATAGCAATTCATCCCTTACTGTAATGAATTTTTAAAAATTTAATCACATTTTTGAAATTTATTTTTCAATCACATCTCATAATTTTGTATGAGTGCCACCTATGCTATAGCAGCAGAACCTTTAGGGTGGCCACACATCAGGGAAGCCAGGAGAAGGAAAGTGACCTTTCAAAGCCCACACAGTTCTAGATCACTGCTTCTCGGCCCTGTCTCCTCTCTGCTCTCCCAGGCTCAGTGTCCCCACTTGGTCTGGGGACTCTGAATCTAGGAAATGTTTCTTTCTGTCCCTGCAGTGGTTTTCACAGCTGGAGGGAACTGAAGGGGCCATGGGGGATTCACAGATGGCATTGTGCAGGGTATGGGAGGTGGAAAGCTGCAGGAAAGCCTTAAAACCACTGTGGGATAATTGCAGTTAGTGTACTGGGGTCCTGTGATGGCCAGAGGTCCTTTCTAGGACCCTCAGGGGACTCCTCAGTTTGCCTGAAAAGGAAGCCAATCGTTCATCACAATTACAAGAGAGGAAAGCAGATAGTACAGATGTGTGTGTGTGTGTGTGTGTATGTGTGTGTGTCTATCTGTGTGTGTCTGTGTGTGAGAGAGAATCACATAAACATAACTACTATCCTATCATTACCATGCAGTCCATTTCCCTTACTTCAAAAAACATGTTTGAGACAGTTTTACTCTTTTAATGACTTGTTGCAAACTCCCACTAGAACTAGATTCCTCAGTCAAGTGAGATATTCATTCTAGAGCATGTCATCGTTGTTGCTGGCTTTACTGCCTCAGCCTTTAGGATTGGCTCTCACCCTGGATCTATAATTAAGGTATACTGACACTTCAGTTGTGCCACCTACCAGTTTGTAGCCTTCAAATCATTTGAAAATTTTGTTTTGTTTTGTTTTTTGTCTTTTTGTTGGTACCAGGGATCGAACTCACGACTGCCTGCTTGCAAGGCAGGCACTTATGCTGCTGAGCTAAATCCCCAGCCCCAAATCATTTGAAAATTTAACCAGTGTCTCCTGCTACTTGATTCTCCCTCTCTTTCCCTCCTTCTTGCACTCTCATTTCTCCCTCTCTTCCTTTTTGTTTTTGGAGCTTCTACCCCGGCTGCCTCTTGTCTATATCCACATCCACAAATCCTCCAGTCTGTGAGTGCTGCTCTTTCTCCTGCAAGACGATGAGGTGTGGCCCACATGGCTGCCTTCACACTCCCCTGTCCATCAGGCTCATGCCTGCCCTGCTTCTGCCATGAGCTTCAGAGAAGACTCGATTACTTTTTTCCCTTCTTACAACTTTAATGGAGCAACTGCTATCTGCCAGGTATTTGCGGACCAAACAAGAATGACAGAGCTGTTCCTTCAGAAAATGCAGCATAAAGAGGAAAAGGAGCCATTCCCCACTGAGAGAAGTGAAGAGGAAGAAGTAGGGTGACATGATAGGCAGGACTTGGGCAGTCAATTTTGAGTTGGGTGGACAGGAAGAGCTTTCATGGAGAACCTTCCTGTGTTGTGACCCTCTCCATGGACAAGGTCCCATCAGTATAAGATAGAAAATGATATCACAGAGTTTTATTGGATCATTGAACAGAACTGTTTGCAGTATCATTGTTGGAATGTCCACTCTACAAGCTTTAATTTTGTGACTTGAACAATTATTTCTAAGATGGCAATATGTAATCCATTAACTAGTGATTTCCTACTGCGCATTTTTTTCTTCTGTAAATCTGTATAACTTGTACCCCTTCACTGTTTTTTTTCTTTCTTTTCTTTTCTCCTTAAATAAAAATAAAAAAATTAAAAAAAAAAAAAAAAAAAGACAGAGAGCAGAGAGAGCAACAGACCCTGTACCAACAAGAGCAAGGCCTGCTTGAGGCCCAGAGTGGAGGCCACTATGGCTGATGGTTGTGGGAGACAGTGGGCAGCGTGTGTGAAGTTTCCAAGTACACTTGCAATCACACGTGGCCTTCCAAAGAGCTCCACGTGCAAGTGCTGGCTGTTAGGTAGTGAGTTCACACCTTGAAGGCCTGAATGATGTCTCAGGAGTTGAATGAGAGGACCCCGAGCTGCCATGCAGGTCTACGGCTGGAACAGTATCAGGCGCTCCTAAAAGGTTCTCATCAAGGCTTGGCCCAGAGCAAGGCTCAGTCAGGCTGGTTTTATTACTGATATTATTTCACTGCCCTGAAATATTAACCTGCTTTGTGCAGAGCTTGCTTTCCAAAGGTCCTGTGCCATCTGGGGCTAGTAGTGGAAGAAGTGTTTTTCTTTTATTTGAAATGGTCATTTCTAGACTTCTGGAAGAACTTCTTCATATCTTGTGCAGAATTTGATACTTTTCCTAAAACAAAACAAAACCAGACAGTACTTTGGAATTCATTAAAATTTCCATAGTGTGCTCTTTCTAAATTATTTCAGTTGCTAGGGCAATGGGAACTGGATAGGAAGATGAAGAAGGGATGATTAATTTTATAAGATGAATATATAGCTCTGAATTTAAGCCACATACACTCATCCTCTATGTGTTGTTCATGCCCAAAATTAATGAAAGAAACTCAGATGTTTTATCTCTCTTAGGAAGAGCATGAAGAGTGCAGGAAAAGATGTTTCATGTATTTGAATTTTCTTGATGCCTCTCTTCTTCATCTCCTTACATAGTGATGTGAGCATCATGTATCCTTCCTGTGATGATCTTAGGTTAACATGGGGGTGTCAGCTGCAGGAGGGGAGCATGGATGGGAAGAAGGCTCTGAGCTCTTCTTGGTGTTTAGCTCTTTTTGTCAGGTTATATCTTTTTGCTATAGCTTCCTCTTACTCTACTTCCTTCTCTCCATCAGATAGAGAAAACGATGCTATCTGATACTATTTGCACACCAGGTGTTACTGTGTTCTCACAGAAGACCCGGCATTCTCACCTAAGAAAACAGTGCAGGAACTTTAAACTATGGACTGTTCCTTTTATCCTTTTCCAGGTGGTTATCAGACAGCTCGGGACCAAGCTGGTGACCCATTTTATCAGCTGCACACAACTCCAGGCCATGTATTTTATTTTTAAAGTTCATCACAAGCCTGGTTTCACTTTTCTCTTTCCTGTTTTCCTCATTCCCTAGATTTTCATTTTATTCCATCCTGCGTGTAGCTTTGTGAGCTGACTTAAATCCTTTCTGGAATAAGTTAATGAATAAGTGACAGTGGTCATGGGCAAGGGATCTGACGCCTCTGAAATTCCATTCTTTTCATTCTTCAGAGAGATAATATCGATGCCCCGAGGTTCTTATGAGGTTAAGTAAGGTTTCTCTCATGAATCCCCAGCCTAAGACTGCCTTCACTAGCCATGGCCCTCATGAGGACAGGACATGCTGTATTTTCAGCTTGCTCTCCAGAAAGTCAGGGTCCCTGGTAGATGCCAATGCTCCTCAGAATCAAGGACACCTGGACTGAGTATCCCTTGAGGCTGTTTTCCTTCCAGCCACCTGCAGATGGATGTGTGACAAACCTACTTCATGACTCAGTGAGACCCCATGGTCAGGAGCAGCCCTCTGTGAAGGCAGCTGGTGTTCCAGCTGCCTCATGGGCTTCTCAGTGGAGGCTCGGGGATGGGCTCGGTCTAAGGGTCATCCAAGACTCTGCCCTCATCCCAGTCAAGTTGACAGAAATTAAAATTCAGATATGTGCAGAAGGGAGACCAGGAGTGGAGGAACTGGCTTTCCTGGGTGGTGTGACACGTTCTCCTGGGTTGGTATGGAAGTCTAAGCCTCAGGCTCATTGTCCCTCTGACTTGGCAGTGAGAGGAGCAGCGGGAGCTGAAGTGGCCACGCCTGTGCTGCTTGTGCCCAAGGATGGGGCCGTGCTGCAGCCAGGGACCAAATATTCATGAGTGGGCATATCTTAAAAAAGAAAAAAGAGACTTGGAAACTGGAAATTGTATTAAGAAAAAGGCACTGAAAAATATATCCTTGTATCCACAGAACTCTTTGCTAGGTTAGTGGTTGATTATTTATTCCTTAGAGTCAAACAATCGATACTAACTTAAAATAGGTGTATATTGATTGCCTCTTGTGGAAGAAGCACATAGATTCTTTTACAGCCCTCACTGAGTGATTAAATAGTGGCCCCCAGCACTGGTCAAGGTGCTAGAGGTGTGACAGTAAGGGAGGTGGGTGTGCTAGGCTCACTGGACTGGCAGTGTGGTGCGGGGAGCAATGAGGAAGTCGAGACCAGGAGTGACGGTGCCCAGGGAGTGATGTGCTGATGAGGATGTGCTGGGTGGGCAGAGAGCCTACCAGGGAGTAGCTGCCTGGGGAGTGCGAAGAACAGCTGGAACCAAATGTGCATGGAGAGCTTAGCTGGAAGAAAGAGGAAAGAGAATCAGAGGAAAGATCTGGTCATAGCAGACTTCACGGTCAATGCCAGGGAGGCCAGGAAGAGCCTAGCCTGGGCAGCAGCGGAAGGACGTTCTGTGGGTGAGGCCTGTGGACAGTGAGTCCAAAGCAGAGGCAGAGCCAGGTCCTCACAGTTTTCCACCCCAGCATCCATCAGACAGGAAGGGACACATGGTGTCTTTCTCTGAAACTGGGAGCGCATTATCCTAGGCAGCTGTTCTGCAAAGCACAAGAGCATTGAGTCATTGTTCATTTATCGTCTGTGATCATACCTATGATATACCTCATGTGTTAGGTTTAGCATGAACCAGTCACCTATAGAGCTGATCCGGGGTCCTGGTGAGGCTTGAAGACTTGCATTTCTAACCAGTTCCTGTGGGATGTGTCTGGAAAACCACTGCCCTGAGTAGTGGCATTGCAGAAAGAGCTGATATAGGTTCCTGGGATCCTCAACAAATTTAATTCTCTGAGACTGCTTTTACAAAGGTGTTTATTTTAATGATGGAGATAGATTTCTTTTCTTTCTCTAGAGTCAGTCTCCTAGGGAGATGAAACCTACAATGAGTCCATGTGAAGAGGCTTGGAAGCTAAGCACATCCCCACCTAGACCAAAGTGGCAGGTTCTTGGCGTATAATTTTAAAGTGCAGGTCCCAAAGTCAACCATTTCTTTAAAGGATGCTTCCTTGGTCATAAGGTCACAAGGTCATGACCAGAGGAAGTGCTAGACTTGTTCAGTTGGGTAATTGTGAAGCAGAGTCAAATTCTCCTGGTCACTGAGATGCTTCCCACAGAGAGGCCAGCATGGGGAACCGGCTGGTAGTTTTTGGATGAATTACTCGGCATCTTGCAAGTGCAAAGGGAGCAAACACTGGCATGACATTGCTTTGCCTCATGATGGAGCTCAAACCCGGTATTTCTAGGGTGGTGGGGCCTCCCTGACATTCCTCCCCCATGTGCAGGACAGAGACCCAGAGCTGGGAGCCCGGGTATCCAGACCCAGAACAGCCCACAGGTTGTGTCTGTGGAAATCCACTTCCTTTTTGTGGGCTTCAGAGTTTAAAGAGTACCCTTTCATAGGACATCAGGAAATTTGGTGAGGGTACTGGAATCAATAATTCTTTTGCACAGGAAGGAGCTGCTCTTTATGATCTGTCCTGTCAGTGTGTGGAGTTTAATGAGAGAGGACCGAGCTGCTTTCTCCATTGCACCCCAGCAGACGGCCATGTGTGAGCACAGAGCTCAGATGCACTGGAGTGCAGCACGTGGGTCACCAACCCTGAAAGCTTTTCCATATGAGAAGGAAAGCAGGAAATTACAGTTTTCATCTTGTCTTCCTGATCAAAGCCAAGGAGCAGGGGTGGTGAGCAGATAGCGACCCGAGGTTTTATGGTCATCTGAGGATTATTGACCTGAGTTGCAAATATGGACTGAGAGAAATCTGAGGTTGGTGTGTACCTCAAGAGGAAAGCAAGGATCAGACACTGAGAGAACACGGACCCTGTGCCCTCTAGATGGCAGCCCCCAGCCCTTGGGGCCAGGAGGTAGCAGCAGTCATGGTTGAGCACGTGTCATTAAGGGCCTGCACCTTGAGGAGGTCGGGTCATGGAGTCATCAGCATGGGCAGTGCTGCAGCAGGCAGTGACAGCCAGCAGCACCCCAAGATGGGTCAGGGCGCCGAACCTTTCCTTCTTGTGTGGAAGAGGAAGCCAAGCTTAGGGGCGGGTGGTGCTGTCCGAGGTGAGCCAGCTAGAAAGAGGCAGAGCAGGAGCTGAAGCCAAGCTGCCTGACACAGAGCTTATCCTGGCCCATCACCACCATGGTCTGGCTGGTAGCGACTCCTCCTGCTAACCCACACCTGACCCAGGGCGCCCTGTTTTCTCAACTGAGCTGCAGACTTGGGCTTTGCAAATGTTTCACAACGCTACAATTTATTTTGATTTTGAAGGATTTTTTAAGTTTTTCATCCAAATTTTCTATTGAGACATGAAAAGTAATATGCTCTGGTTTATATTGATTGAATCTTTCTTTCCTTTTTTTCCTTCCTTTCTTCCACTGGAGAAGGAAGCCAAACATTCATTTTGGCACTGAGCCACATCTATCTATCTATCTATCTATCTATCTATCTATCTATCTATGAGACTTGGTCACTAAATTGCCTAAGGAATGCTAGAATATTTGATCCTCCTGTTCACAGAGTGCTGAGATGATAGATGTGCACCACACCCTATGTTTTGTTGGTTGAATTTTTAAAACCAATTTCACCTCTTTGGACTTTTAAAGATAAACATGCAATATGGATTTCAGATGATGGTCTTTCTCCAGTTAGTACTTCTTATGTTCCTCGTAATTGCCACATGCTAATATCTGGCCTCACTGTAGAAGGTTGAGTTCCTTGTGGATCTGGGATCTTTAATTCTGTGCTCTTGTCTCTAAAGTGGGGAATGGGTGCTTCCATTTGTTTCTGTTCCACAACAATCATCCAGCTCTTTCTTAATCACCACTCCTGCCAGCACAGACTGAGTAAAGTCTATACCAGGTGCTCTGTTGTACTCAGAGGACACAGCCATGATCAGCACAAAGTCTGTGCCCCAACTCACCCACCCTGAGGGGTAGTGTAGCTGAACACACACAGGTGCTCACAGGTGTCACACACAAGATTGTTTCAGTGCTGCAGAGAAACAGAGCAAGGAGGAGACGGGGCCAGGAGCCCAGTTCCTGCTTGGAATCACATGGTCAGGGAAGCTGGCCCTGGCCCTGTATGAAGTGAGGAATAAATCTGCTCCTCAGATTTATGCAGAAAATGCTTTTTCTAAGATTGGAAATAATTCAGAGAGTTTGAGGTATAAACAAGGTATCTGGGACCACAGGAATGAAAGGAGAGGGGAGGGTGAGAAGGGCAGATGCAGGCTTTGCAAGAGGTGGGAAGGTGTTCGGTTCACTCTGAGGAGGAACATGGGCACCTCTGGGACCTGAGCGGTGGTGTGGGGTAGAGGCTTGGAGCAGCACAGAGCAGACCTGGTAGGGGGAGGAAGAACTGTGACCTCGCATCTGATTCATGTCCAGCTACTACCAAACCCAAGCGGGGCTCTAGGTGGACCTGGCCTCCTGTGATCCTATAATTTGAAATTACTTACTTTACAGAGAGAGGGGTTCATCCTCTGCTCTATTCTGCCAGAGCCTCTTGATCCCAGTCTGAGTTCCTTTTAAGCTAAGTCTAGTAGGAGGGTGCTTTCTTCCACATGGAAACTCTGAGAGGTCCCTCACCATCACAGCAACTCCAAACCCAGCCACTGCCCCCATTCCTCTCCTGGAGGCAGGGGCCAAAGGGAACTTTTTATTATGGAAATTTGCCTGGGAAAAAGCTTTGGAAGCACACTGATTTTTTTAAAATACCTTCTCTGCAAACAAGCGTAAGAAGTGAAAAAGGAGGTCTGTTTTCTAGCACAGGTGTGGCAGTAACCAAGTGCAGGTTTGCAGGAGTGCGGGAAGGAGGCTGCGGGGCACCTTGGAGAGATGAAGCATAAGCCTGAGCCTCCCAGGAAACATGGACTTGGAAGCCAGGTGGCATCTCTGAGGCCTGAAGATCCCACTTGTCCTGAAGTTGCCCAGGACTTCTCCCATCAGGCCCCAAAGCACCTAGCACCTTTCCTGTTCACACATTGAGTGTATACCTTCACTGTCTTCTGACAGTAAGTGAGGTTCTGAGATTTCGTGATGTGTCTACAGTCTTCTCCATGCATATAGTACCCTGAAGTCGCTGGGTGCTTTCTGATGAGTGTGCCTTTATTTCCATTTCCTGGCCTTTGCTAGGACTGCCTTGTCCAGCCTAGCACAAGGACCTTCTCTTTCTGGGACCTTTTCTCCAGCTTAAATTGATGGCCCCTGCCCTTCTTTCTCTTGGACACTTTAGTTGTTCTGTTTTGTGCACTAATCCCATTTGGCCCTGGACATATTGTCATCATTCCTCTAGACGACAGCTACCCTGAATAGAGATCATCTCTGGGGAAGAGGCCATTTGACATTCATACACATTTCTTCCACTCCTCGCCAGCCCCAGCTTAGCCAGGAGGAATCAGAGGGGACGTGGAGCAAAGACCCAGAAGTACACGTGCGCTGAGCAGAATTCCAGCCTTGGCTGCATGGTGGGGAATGTCAGTCTTGGGACTTAGTCTTTCTCTCTTTCTCCATTGGACTTTTAAAGCAACTGTTCCTTTTGTTTTAGGTCACTGGATTGCAGCTCCTGAGCTCAAGACCACATTCCTTTTTCTCTGTAAATTCCCTCTGAGAAAGGGAAATGTGTTTCAAACCAGCCAAACACCTACTCTGCCCCTGGGGTTGAAATATGAGTGTGCAGCCAGGGTTGAAGAGGCCCCGGGAGCAGCTCAAATAAACCCTGCTCCAAATTTCCTAAATCTCCCTGACCTCCGTGGGGAACTCAGCATCTCTGTGCCCACTGCTTGAAAGGGACAAAGGATGTTCAATGTCACCAGAATGACAGCTCTGTGTGTGGTGCATCCAGAGACACATTTCAGGTTACAGAGGGGAAGAGTTGACTCTTGCACATCTTCAGGGTTCTCAGACTCCCAGAGATGTTACTTATTGCACGCAGGTAGCTTTATTTACTTTCCTTTGTAATAATCTGTCTTCTGAATTTATCTTCAGTATTTGCTTACTGTGTGGAAGCAGGGGCTCAAATGTGGGCTGTGTGTGAGGTCAGAGAGACCCAGTGCCCTGTGGAGAGGAGAGAGGCTGGGGATCTGAAGGACTCTGTCTCCGTATTCACAGCTGGCCCTAAGGATGTCGGGCATCATGTGTATCCTCACAGCTGTCCTGTGACTAAGCTCTCAGATGCTCCACAGTGTAAGAGGTGTTGTGTACCAGGGAGATGTAGGGCCATCACGTGGTGAATTTCACATGCATCTCCCTACCTCGGCAGAGCTGGGATGGACTGAGTGCCTGCCTGGACTTCCTTGGGAAAGGCCGGAGAAGACAGGTTCAATTTGGGATTTGTTCTTCCCACCTCTAGGTGTTGGAAAGAAAATAAAAGCACTGAGGACCTGTTATAGTCAATCATATTTATTCAGGGAAACCCAGTTTGTCACAGAGGGCCCCATTCAGGAGGTCTAGACTTGCAGGGATGAGGTGGTTTGATCTTTGACTCATGAATGTAGCTATTTTTCCAAAGATAAATAAATAGTTTTCAACATGCAGATTCCTCAGTGAAGATAGTTCTTTTTAAGATAACCATTTAATATACAAGAGTGTGTACTATCCTAACAAAGGCAAAGAGTGTATACTATCCTAACAAAGGGAGCTTTGTCCTTTCCAAACTGTCTGCTTCACCTCAGAATGCATAGGCTAAGAATTTTCTGTCAGTGCTAGGGACACATTTTTGTCCAAAGCAGCAGTCAGCTTAAGCAGTGTGGAGCCAGTTCTTTCCTGCCTTGTAGTGGGTTAGGGGAACAGAATCATCAGATTGCTGATCAATCCACCCAGGTGGACTCATCTAGGTGAGGTAAATAAGCCTTGTTTGATATTTAGGGCTTCAGTATTCCAGCCACCAAAACCATTTTCTGATGAGCTGCTAGTCCTGGCAGAACAGTCCCTGAGCAGGCCTTGTCTTGGGTGCACGGGGGCCAGTGTGTGAGCCTTCTACCAAGCCAAGGCTCCTTTTGGGCCTTTGTGAGGATAAAGAATATGAGCCTTTGTAACTCTGCTGTGTCCAAGGGCAAACTTGGGAAGATGACCCTGCGTTTCCGTATACTCTTGTTAAGGTTACTTCTTTGTTAGGAAAGATTGCTCACTTTCTCAGCTTGAAAACTTTAGGCATGATTGACTCCCATCCTACCTGTCATCCTCTTCAACCAGGTACAAGCTCTGCTGGTTTATTAAAGAAATTATACTTTAGTCAATTTTTTTTTTTTTTTTTTTTTTTTGGCCACTGACAGCCCACAACGTTGGGCAACCTCCTTGAGCTTTGCTTCTGTAAAGAATGGAACAAAAGGGCTAACTAGTGGCTGCCAGGCTGGATGAGACAATGGGGCCCAAGAACCACCTGTTTCCCTCTGTCTGCAGTCTGAGGGGCTGACCCCTGACCCCTGCCACCAGCTCTTTGAGCCTGCATTACAACTGTAGATTCTTGATCCCTTGTACCAGAATCTTAGGTTTGTTTGTTTGCTGGCAGTGGGGATTGAAGCCAAGGCTTTTGCACTGAGCTACATCCCCGGCCATTTTTATTTTTTATTTTGAGACAAGGTCTATAAGTTGCTGACTTGCCCAGGCTAGGCTGAAAGTTGTGATCCTCCTGCCTCTGTTTCCTAGAGTGCTGGATGACAAGTATCCAACCACACTGGCTATCTTAGTCAGTTTCATATTAGTGTAACAGAATATCTGAGACTATAATCTATACTCCTTATTTGGTCCACGCTGTGGGAGTCTCGGGAGTAAAACACATGATGCCATCATCTGGCAAGGGCTGGTAGAAGGTGGACGTTGGGCAGGAAGACACGAGAGAACCCAGGGGAGTGAGAGGTGATTACACTCACACGCATTAGCACACTTCTATCATAAGGACATCGATCCATTGGTGAGGGCAGAGGTTGAATGACCTTTCCACCTCTCATCTCTCCCAGCAAGTTGCACTGGGGCTGAGTCCAGCGTATGAGCCATGAGGGTCACATCAAACCTAGTACTGTAATCTCTCAGCTTCTCTGCCCAGTGAGCCCTTCCCTACCATCAGAAATCTGAACTGGATCCCTTCACTAGCAAGACAAATTCCAAACTCGTAACTTGGCCTTCAATTTTGCTTTAATCTCTACTTTTCTATTTTTTCAAATAAACATTTCACTGCTGAAGCCCCTGATCCAGCCAGACTGATAGGCTCTGAGCATAGCAGGCTTCAAGGGCCTCAGTCCTTTGGAATATTCTTTCATGCCTCTCCAAATCTTAGCTATCCTTCCATATTCAGCTCAAGTTTCATAACTTTTTGGAGATATTTCCCTGTCCACCAATGATACATGCTTTTTCTTTTCTTTTTTTCAGAAATTTTGTTTGTCAGCTTTCCATTACTGTAACAAACACTTGAGATGAACAATTTAAAAAGCAGAAAGCAGTGTGATTTGGTGGTTCCGCTCCATCATCACTTGACCTCATTGCTTTGGGCCTGTAGAGAGGCAGAACATCATGGTGGGAGTGTGCCCAAGAGGAAGCTGTTCCCATTATGCACCTGAGAAGGGAAGAGGAGGAGACAAAGACCAGGGCAGAGGAGGTTACCCTCATAATCCCTGCAAGGCCACACTCTAGTGACATAAAACCTCTCCGGAGGTCCCACCTCCTAAAAGTTCCCTTTTAGGGGACTAAGCCTTCATCACCTGGGATCTGGGGATGTACCAGAACCAAATGACGGTAAACCTATATGGATTGACTGCTCTGTGGATGTGGTTGCTAACCCAGCTGTCTGGCTTCTTGTATGGTCTTTATTCTGGATTCAGGTCTCTTGTTGCTGTTTGTCCTTTCCTTGGTTTATTCTGCATCTCCGCAACTGGAAGGTGTAAGTGCCCTAAAGCTGGGGACACAGTCACCTTTGCATTTCACATATCCTAGCCTGAGTCTCCTTGCATCGCAGACTCTTGGTAAGTGGCGTGGTGCAGGAGCAGTTACTGGGGGTTCAGAGTGAATGTCTCCTTATAGAACTGTGCAGCACACATGAGAAGTGGATGTGGTGAGGCAGAGTCTTCCTCTCCACTGGGGGAAGTCAGGCGGTGTCACCTGATCAACTGAGGAGCATTTGCACACTCATTTGTCACTGTGTCCTCTGGACATGAGGAGGCTAATTCTCCCAGACTTTATAATTCCTGCCAACTCTCCATGCACAGCGCTGGCTGACAGCCCCCAGAGACTGAATTGCAGCAACCAATTACTCAGTTCATTTGGAACTGAGTAAGCCACTTGGAGTATTATGCAATTTGGACTTAGATTTGGGCTTTTTGCAGAAGTAAAATAGAAATATGACACCAAGTGAGGCCCAGGTGTTTTTCTCCTCTCTTCTAGGGGCTCATCTTTGAGCAGTAAGTGAGGACAGCTCTCTGTGTTCTAAGGTTGCCTTTCCAATGGGATTCCTTTGCATTTCAAGTCATGTTGGACCCCTTATCTGTGGTAACCATGTGCTGGATGAGGTTTGGTGGTCCAGGTACAAGGCTGTACACATTCGGCTTTTGGGGGTGTTGTGGTTTGACATAATGGCTAAAAGTGAGGGCAGATTGGGGCTGGGGATTTAGCTCAGCGGCATAAGCGTCTGCCTTGCAAGCAGGCAGTCGTGAGTTCAATCCCCGGTACCAATAAAAAAGAGGAAGAAAACAAAAAAAAAAGCGAGGGCCGATCATCATTATTTGAGCTCAACTCCTGGCTTTCTCCTTAGTATATGTCAAAAAAAATGATCTAAACTTTGTAGGCCTCAATCTTTTCATCTATGAAATACGCATAATACTATTATCTGCCTCATAAGATATTGTAGCTATTACATGAGAGGAGATATTTAAAATGCTTAATACAAACTGAAACAAAGTAAATGTTCAACAAATGTTTGCAATTTAAATTAAAAGCTATATAATGAGTTTTTAAAGTGGAGACGGAGGAGAAACACAAAACAAAAAAACACAAACCAGGGTTGGGTTACAGTCCAGATCTGTAAGACTTTGTAGAGATTTTCAACTATGGGGGCCCCTGTCATGACTGCATAATACCAGTTATCAGCAGCTAGTGGGGATCATTTGTGTCCCCGTGTGCCGGTCTCTGGTGTGCTGGATCTACACAGGTGATTTTCTTGGATTGTGGTAGCAGGAGCCTGGCTTAGTGGAAATGGCCTTGCACCAGAGCCTGAGCTAAGCCAAGGATGTTGAAGAACCCATGCAGGCGATGACCACAAATGGTTCCCCACATGTGCGGCCAATTCATTCCTGGACCCGCTGACCTCATCAGCAAGGTCTCCCCAGAGGCTCTCAATTTCCAGGTTTTCTTTGCTGCTCTGAGTCCCTGGTCTTACAGAGAAGAGAATGTCCTTCTGAAAGCCAGTGAGCTTCACCATGTAAAATTCAGAGCGTGTGTTTGCTATGACTCTCTTAATTAAGGGCAGAGACTGTGTATTCTTTAAATTCCCTTTAGATATCTTTCTGTTAGGAGTCTTGATTAAAAGATGGAGAAAAGGAGACTTTTGATCTACCAGTGATGGCATACCTTTTAGAGCTTTCAATGAGATGAACAGCCCGCTGTGGCGTGCATGCTGTAGATTTGCCATTATACTATTTCTATCTGTACTTTTTTTAAAGAGTAATACCAAATGCCTTCTGTCAATGTAGTTTTAGAAGTTCATTTTTAAAATCTAATTGATTCTGAGCGTGTCGCCCTTTAAACATTTCTTCAAGAAGTTAACTTTCTTGAGTTTAACCAGTACCAATGGGTTGGTTCTTCCCTGCTTGCATACTTCCTCTTCATCTTCTGTGGGGGGAGGAGCTCTTGTTTAAATGTCTGGTTTGTGTCATTCTGTGGGATCTTGAAAGCCGACAGTCACTGTGTGGTGCATGGGGAGTTGCCATCCAAGGAAAGCTCTCACTGCCCCTGAAACTTTTCTAATGAAATCCTGCTCCTGGTGAGACATCCTGGATTGGATTCCTGTGTCAGGGTTTCCACTGGCTCCCCCATGCCATATGCTCTGATAGCTGTGCCCCCAGATGGTCTCTGCTGTAGCTACATTTTTACCACCTTTGGTCTTCTCATGGGTGGAAGACACCTGGTTCTATAAACACAAAGGACATACGTCTTGGGGACTGAGTCCCATGCCAGTTCCTTCCCTGCCCTGCTTCTCACACATGCTCTGTGTCTGCCTCTGTATCTGCTGGAGGTGATGGTTGGAGTTGGGGACTGGAGAGAAGGAACATGGAGCAGCAGATCAGCATTTTCTTCCTGTTTGGTTGCATTAGCGTAGTGTCAAGTGTTCCTGCCAGATTGCAAAGCCTCTGAGGGCCCAAGAAAGGATGTAGTGATGAGAATAGCAGCTGGGCTGTGGATCAGGAATCACAGAAATACTGTGCTTGTCACTTCCTTCATCACTGAAAGGTTGTGCTTTCCCACCGAAAGGTTAAAAACTGTATAGAAGAAATTGTTCTTTTTAAAAAACTTTGATCTTTTGAAATTGCTTAGCTCTGTAATAGCTTCATGGCTTTGTAATTACTTTCTTGACCCTTTAACCATGAGAGAATCACCAAATATACAGGATGCCTGACTATACCGTTGTACATCATGGACTGATGATCATTAATCTGCACTTGTAACCAATGATCTCACCTTGCTAGCTAATCAGAAGAATCGCCAGGCTGTCCTGTCTCGCCTTTGAACCTTCTTTGTACTTCCTGTTTGTGAGTCATGTAAAAATCCTAAACTACCAGAGATCGGGGCCTGATATTCTGAGAATGATCATAATCAGTGCCCATCAGCATAAACAAATCTGCCTCCAAATCCTGGGTGTCATTTCGGTGTTTCTGCTTGCGGTTGTACCACTTTGTATGCTCAGTGTGTCTGCAATGTTTGGAAGGATTGCTGAGTAGATTACCAAGGAAGGGCTGAGTTGTGCTGCATGGAGATATAAGGTGAGCTGCATCTGGGGAGGTTTCCCGTGGTGCCAAAGGAGTTTGGCCCAAACCCCAAATTGGTTATTCCTCCTCCACGTCAGATTTTTTTTTTAATTTAAAGACTTACAATTCAAGGGGAAATGCACAAAAATTAAATAATTAGGAAAAAGTATCAATAATGAGGTCTAGGAATAATTGGCAGCGATCTTAGGGTGCTGAGATCTTTGTAGACCTCAGGGATAAAGGTGTAGGCGAGACTGTGGGAAGATAAAATTGCTTTTGCCCTTACAGTGATTCCAGGAAAAAAAGCCCTTTGCTTCACTAGTTTTCTGTTAAATCCAACAACAGATGAGCCTTCTTTGAGAGGTAGGCAGGGAGAGTGAGTGCTGGGATTTCCATTAGGAAGATGGATGCTTAAATTAGTTTTAGGGGACATGGTTCTATTAACAACTTAAGAATTATTGATAAGACACAGATTTTTATTTTTTTCCTTAGGCTTTTATAGAATCTCCTGCTGTTTGATAGAATTTCAAATGGAAATCAGAGACTCAGTTGCTATTTTTAGCTCTTAATTAGTAGTAGAGACTTTTTCCTGGTGAGCTGTACCCAGGGCTTCACTGATCCAAGCCCTGCACCAGCTTCTTGGTTCACACTGAGTCTGTCCCCTAGCTACCTTTCTGTGGATGTAATTTGCCTGCTCAGGCAACCAAGGGATTTTGCTCTTGATCCAAACTTTGTCACTGGCTGCAGCCTGGATGTTACAGTCATCTGTGGGCAGCTGGGTGGTCTGTGGAAAAGTTGTCTCATCTGAGGATGACCAGGTGGAGACAGTCTGGATTCAAGACTTTGGTTTGGATCTCAGCTGGCACAGGAAGATGTTAAATAATTCCCTGGTGATCTGTGTGAATCTCACAGGTGAGGAGCCTTTGCAGCCTCCTGAAGAGGAAGCAATTTATGACAAAATTATGTCTGGAAATTGCTGTCAATTCTGAAATGAGCCTAAGAGAAAAAGCTCTAGATAGTTACTAAAGAATGTACACAACTATTGTGTTGTAGAGTTTATAGAAACTTTTGCATACATTTTATGTTTAAATTCCTCAAGGAGTTTATAACATATGTAGTACTTTTACTTTTAGCAAGTTAAAATCCAAACTTATTATGCTTCAGCAATACTTTCTACATATACTGCGAAAATTATGGGAATTTCGGAAAGGCAGATAATAAAGTAAAATCACCTGACCAAGGTCACTGGTTTTTTTTTTTTTTTTTTTGAGGTGTGTATGTGTACATACAACCGGATCAGATTGTGTGTACTGCTGTAGCCTGCTTTTATAGTTTAGCCATGTTATTTATATCTTATAAACCAATAAATATTCTTCTGTGGTATTGGTTTAAACACCTGCATAATATTTTATTTATTTTTATTTTCACTTAGTAAGTACCTGTATAGAGCTCATTGTGTATCTAAGTCACTTTACAAATATTAATTCCTTGGTCGCCCTCTTAAGGATAGGGCGTTCTTGTGATTGTTGGAAGTGTCATCACAGTGAACGTACCTAGCAGCTAAACAACTGTACTCATGCTTATTTTTTTAGGACAAGTTTTCACGAGTAGAGTTGCCAAGTTAAATGACATGCAAATTTTAAGGTTTTTGGAATATGTGTATAGATATAGAAGTATTTCTAAACTGTTTTATAAAGGGCAAACCAATTGCCAATTTTATTTTGCTTTGAATGGCCAATTGCCAGTTTTATATTTTTCAATGGCAATATATGAACAAACGGAACCATTTCATACACCTGCTAATATAAAGCATTTTCATTAAAACAAACAATAAAAATCTAAAAACTTAAAAGCAAAATAAAAAACTTTCCAAAATGACAAATAAAAATTGATTTCTTGTCCGTAACACTATTCATCTTTTTCTCATTGATTTTTGGGAGTTCTTTTGGCATTGGTGAATTAGCCCTTTACGATGCAATGCTGTTTCCTTTCCTGGTCATTTGTTTCTGGTTATTGTACTTATTATCATATGCAAGTGTTACATTTTCAGTAGTCAAGTATATCTCTTTTTCTTTGTGGCTTCTGAATTTATGTTTGTATAGGGTTTGTGTGTCCCTAAATTACACAAAATATGTGTAAAATTCGTCAGGTACTTTTATAGTTTCATTCAGTGGTTTTTATTATATTCATAGCTAGGTGTGACCATCTTAAACACTATTATCAGTTTAGAACATACTTATTACCCCCAAAACCCCTACATGTTTTGCTGCCACCCCTCTCCTAACCCATCACAACCTGCACCCTCAACGACTCTTACTCAGTTCTCTGCTCTACAGATTTCTCTATTCTGGATACTTCATGTAAGTGCCATCACACAATATGCTGCCCTTTGAGACTGACATTGGTCATTCAGCCCAGAACTTTCAAGGCTTCTCTACATTGTAGCATCTATTAGAATTTCAGACCTTTTTATAGCAAATAGAACCCCATTAGAGGGATATACCACGCATTGTTTATCTGTTTATTAGCTGAACACCTCCTTTCAGTTCCTTAGGGTCTATACCTGGGAGAGAATTTGTTGGGTTGTGTGCTTACCCTGTGTTTGGTCATTGACGGAAGTCCTAGAGTGCCTTCCACAGTGTGCCAAGCAGAACATGAGGATTCTGAGTCTTCCACATCCCTTCCAGTGCTGGTCATTATCCAGCTTTTTGGTTACAGCTAACCTAGTGGACATGCAGTGGTATTTCATCATAGTTTTGGTTTGTATTTTCATGATAAATAATGATATCTAGCATCTGTAATGTGATGGCGTTAGTCTTTACATTAAAGAAGCAAGAATACCTTATGCAATTGTATATTAACTTAGAATGCGATCAAAATGAAGTAGGGTATCAACAAGGGTCAGGGTCTTCCTGCCTTATTGACAGCTGTCGTCCCATCACCAAGTAGTAGGTAATGGTGGTGTGCGGTGAGGTACGTGGTGGCCAAATGGAGAGATGCTGGCTGACTGTGGCTTCCTTCTCAGGAACGTGGCAGAGGGAGGATTCCTCAGACAGAATATGATTCTTTCCGCCTGCCTTCTTCTTGCCTCTTTCTCATAGTTACAGAGAAACAAAACACATCAGATAGGATGATATGTTCCTCCTTTCCTCTCTCGGTTACTCATTCTTCAGATCTATAAAACTGTGCAAGGTAAAAGAACAATTTGAGTCCTTTACACATTTTTTCAGGAACGCGGAATTGAACCCAGAGCCTTCATACTGAGCTACATCCCCAGATCTTTTTGTATTTTTTACTTTTGAAACAGGGTCTCACTGAGTTGCCCAGGCTCAGCTTGACCTTTGATTCTCCTGCCTCCACCACCCAGGATGCTGGGGTTACAGGGATCCACCATCACGCCTACCCAACATCCAGTTTCTTAATTAAATATCACATTGCTTTCTAAAAACTGTTTTCATTTTCCCTGGGTTATCTGTTTTCATGATTTTTCACAAAACTAAACAAAATTATCTCTGTCTAGAGATCATATATTAGCAAACATTCAAAAGCAAATTGGGAAACTTACATAAAAGACTTTTTCTTTGGTGAGTAGTATTATTTTTATTATTATTAGGCAATAGTAATTATTGAATGGTAAAGGAGACTCTCTAAAACCCTTGTAAGTCCAACCCATCCCAAGCAGGTGCTCATCTACTTTTAAATTTTAAGAATTATGTATAATACAGTTAACGTCAGAGCTTCAGTTACATCAAGGTACAGTTGTCTCCTTCATAGCACAAAGTGCTGCAGGAGCCCAACTGACCCTGGATATTTGTACCAAGCAGGGCTCTTTCCAGTGTCCCTGCCTGGAAGTGGAGTCACTAATCCCACATCTGCATCTGGAGATCCCTGACATTTCTGGCATCAGGAGCACTGAACACAACTCCCCAGAGTGCACATCAAGTGGTCTGTCTTGTCCTGGATTCCTTCCAGATCAAAAACTCATGAGGAACAGGAAGCAGGCAGTTGAGCTGTTGTGTTGATAATTACACTCAATACGCAGCTTCTCTAAAGAGCAGCAATAATGCAATTATCCTTCCATCCCCAGAGTCTGTGCTAACTAGAAGAAAGATTTCCTAAAGCATTGCTATTATTGCCTTGTTTACTACCATAAATATTTTTAATTTTTGTCAGCTGTTATTTAATACCCTGGAAGCTGTGAGTCTTGAAAACTCTTTGCATAGCATCAGCCAAACTTGCTTCAAAAATCATTTTCCACCCAGAAGCAGAAGGTTTGGATGCAAGAGGTTCCGCCAGTTTGGCACAGGAAGGTGGCCATGAGGCCAGCGAAAAGACGCTCTGCTAACGCAGTAAGCTCAGCCTCCTGAGAGGACAGAGAAGCACGTTCCAGGGCTCTGGTTCATGTGTTGAGACTTAAGCATAAACCTCTGAAAATCCCTGAGGACTAAATTGCTACCTTGCATATACTTCTCTGAGATGGTTTTTCCAATTTCCATTTTTCAAGACAAACTTGAATGCATTTATTCTATTTTATGAAAGCAAAGTAAGCCTAGAATCACAGAAGGTGATTTAAAAGATAGTAGTCCACTGTGTCCACAGATACCATCCTTATTCTTTCCTTCTCTTATCCTTCTGCCCCTCCTTCCTTCTTTCTTTCCTTTCTTCCTTCTCTGCTTCTTTCCATCCTTCCTTTTCACCTTCTTGTAGGAAATGCTTTCTCAAAGGAGAGGGTAGTTCCAGAGCGGATTTCCAGCAGGTGGGAGGGTGGCCACTGATCTGGGGTTCATTGCTTTGAGGCAGAAGTGTTAATCATGGGTGCTGTACTGCTCAAAGGATAGTGGAGCTGGATATCTTCCACAACCAACACAACTCTACATGGCTGAAACCATGGTGCATGCTGTGTATTGGGATTTTGTATTTTGCTTTTTCTCCTAATAGAACATCATTAAATATTTCTCATTGTGCTAGATAGGCTTCAAAATATTTCTTGTGACTATAAAACATTTCCTCCTATTCTGTACTGCACATATATTTTTAGTTAATTGTCACATAAGTGCTTTCTGAGCTCTTATTTCTGTAGGGTATACAGCCAGGAGCAAGATCTGTAGATCATATTGTAGTGATACTTTGTTTTCCTAAAGGGAAATAGAACAAGAAAGAAGAAAATTTATTATATACACAAAACACGGAAAACTGAAAGGAAGTTCTAATAGGTTAGTACTTGGAAAAATTATAGAGGGATTAAGGTTGCCTATTAGAAGTTAGAAAATCTCAGGTTGAACTTCTAAAAGAGTAGACATGGGCGAGCATATATAATTGTAACAGGTATAACAGAATGACCCAGAAAACTGAAAGTCAAGATAGAAAAACATGTCCTAATTTTAACCAGTGGAAACTGTTGAAACAATAATACCAGAAAAAATAAACTTAAGAAAGAGATGTGCTAAGAAAATATTATAGTATTCACGTGGCCTTTCCCTATAAGATTGATTTCAAATATACACAAACTGTCCACTTTACGTGGAGAATTTAATAACTTCTTGATTACAAGGGAAGATTTTAACTTACTATTCTCACAAGTGGATCGATCAAACTGAGAAATTGGGAAAAATATAGAAAATCTGAGCAGCGGGAACTGTGTGACTTAACAGACATGTACAAAACTTAGTATTCAAGAGAAAGAGTATATATTCATTAAAGGTACATACGGAATGTTGTGAAAATTGGCCACATGTGAGGCTCCAAAAAATCCCAATGTATTCCAAATCCCAATGTATAATAATATGGGACACAATTAAATTACAACAGTTTTCAAAAGGATACCAAATAAGATAATCAAAGGACGCTTAGAATATTTTTAACAGTAGCCATGAATTGAAAATGTGTTATTGTTCATAATTAGATATATGACTTAAAAGTTTAAATGCATTTAAGTGAATGAATTAGCTGTACTCTTATCATGCATAGATTATAAACATAATACTACATGAAAAAATCAATCTTAAGAAGGATCTACATAGTGAGGTATCATTTATATAAAATAGCATCAGAGCTGAGCAGTGACGTATCTGTGGCTCCAGTACTCTGGAAGGCAGAGGGAGGAGGACTGCAAATTTGGGCTCAGCCTGGGCAAGTTAGCAACACAATCAGATCCTATCTCAAAATTAAAAAATAGAAAAGAGCTACACATGTAGCTGAGTGCCAAGGCCCTGGGTTCTATTCCCCGATACCACACACACACAAGAATATCATACATAACTATGGATACAATTATACACAGTAAATTTTGTAACTTAGCATGTTATATTTTAATTACTTATTAGTAGATAATACGTAATCTTTAACATACTGTTTAAGTGATATCTATGTTTAATTTATTTATTTTATGCAATTGTATAAAATAGTTATTTTATGCAATTACTTAATAGAACTTTTCATTATATAAAAAAATAGTCATTTAATTTTGTGGAGGAAGAAAGGAGAATACAAAAATGGATGGAATAGACCAAAAAGATTTCTACAATACTTCTGCATTTTCTTTTAAAAATTTAAACCAAATATAGCCAGCCAGATGTTAACGTTTGTTAATCCTGTGTGCTGGAGACCTAGGAACATGTTCTGTTACTCTCTGTTCTTTTCTGTTGGAGATATTTCATTATGATCCAAAGTTTGAATTACTTGCCAGCTAGTAGTTAGTATTTTAGCTTCAATGTTTTGGTTTTCTTATTTTTTGTTATATAAAAGTTCTTCATACTTTCATTTCAAACTCAATTCATTTTTCCTAGGTTTATTTATTCTTAAAAAATGACTTAGTTTTCTCTCCTCCACTCTTGAAATTTATTCGTTGTTTGCATTCTTATTTTTTTTCCCCTTGACTCCAGAGAATTTCAGTTGTGAATATTAAACAAGAAAAAATTCTGGAGTCAGCTTTCTGGGGAAACTTTCAGTGCAAGTCTGTGATATAAACCTGCCCTTATCATGGACTTCGCTCTCAGTTAGGACTGATGGTTGTTCCATGGGAATTGCTTGAGTCTTGAGAAAAAAAAAAATCTCATTCTCTCTTACTTTTTATCTGACAACATAGGCATTTATTGAGCACCTCTAGTGTGCCCAAAGCGTTGCCTCAGATCTGAAGCATTGTGGAGCACAGATGCTTAGAAGCACATGTTCTGCTTCTAAGGGACCAGCTGCTCTTCTCAGGGTGTCTAGCATGGTGACAGGTTCAGTGCCTCCCACAGAAAGGTAGCAGCCGAGGCAGAAGCAGATAACAAAGCCTGATGACCACATTCAGTTTTTCTCCACCAAGGGCCTGGCTTGGATGACCCACCCATGTTTGGTCCTCCTGTTCAGGGCCTTGTTTAGAGTGAGACTTAGAGGTGCCCAACCCCACACTCCCTGCAGGTTTCACTGTGGCCTTCACAAGCTGTGTGCCTGACCATGGGGCTGTCTGGGACCAACTCTTAGCTCCTTGATGGCTTGGACTTGGTCTGCCTGCTCCATGCCCTCTCCCCTGTCCCAATGGAGGGAGGAAGTAAGTGACAGCATCAACTCTGAGGAGTGAAACTATTTTTCATACAATGAAACCACCGTGAAAATATGCAAAATTAAACATTATCAACATTGATGGTCCGAGTATTGCGCAGAAACACACATCAGAAGATTCCTATAATTGTGATAGATTTGGTTTTCAGGATTCTGGAGACATTTTTGATGAGGACAGGGATGAAGAACTAAGACAGGATCTCAACTTTTGATGTTGGGAAAATGTTTAAAAATTAAAAATATCAGCTATACTCTGCATTCTGGAGAAAGTCTCCAAACCACAGCCTTTGCAATTTTATTCTGTCATTTCTAAGGCACGAGGCCCCAATATTCATCCTCGGTGTGCAGAGATAATCTTTGGTGTTGGCACAGATGAGTGACAAGGATGTGCTAGTTCCTCTTTTAAGGTGACAGCTTCTCCTGTTTCTTTTCCATGGGGTCATTCTTTGGTGTCAGAGCAGTTTCTCAGAGTCTACTCCAACTTCCAGCCCAAATCCTGTCGTCCTGCTCAGTGTTCCCACCTCATTAGGTCTCCCAGACACTACCTTCATCCCATCCATGATGATGACCATCTTGGGCAGGTCACTGTCAGGGCCACATCTGTTTAGGACACTGTACTTCCCTGTGCCAGGAACACACTGTTTTACACATACCATGCATGTGTTGGGGGCCAGGGGATGGTCAGGGAAGTGGTCCATAGATGATCATGGCAGGATGAAGGGTCATGCTAGGATGCAACTTAGATGTAATTTTAATTTGTGAATAGGAACATGATGGATTTGGTTAGCTGTTATTAGAAACGTACTACATGTATCACCACCCAAAGCTGATTTCAACACTGTGGTGTTTCAGTGTGAGCCACTGGGAT
This sequence comes from Cavia porcellus, assembly GCF_034190915.1. NCBI lineage: Eukaryota > Metazoa > Chordata > Mammalia > Rodentia > Caviidae > Cavia > Cavia porcellus. The sequence continues at coordinate 21,414,799 of NW_026947506.1, forward strand.
CAAACTTGTCTCTGAAGTTCTTTAAATGTTTGCTTCTCAGCTTTTCCAAGTTTGGAAAAAGTTGTTTGAATACATATCCCATGCCTATTATCCATGTTCATTATGGTATAATATAATATGTACACATACAGGTAATTCTGCCTGTATACTTCAGTATTAGCATATCATGTACATTATAAAATATAAAAACAAATTACAACAGGATAACAAAAAACAGAAATAGCGGTTGTGTTTTTCTCTCTTTGCACTCAGGTGGATGGCCTTTTGCCCTGTGGCTTGTTAGTCTTTATGGCCAGTGCTCTGGGAGTGGCTGGGGCAGAAACCTGTCTGGTTCTTGCCTCTGGCCTTGCTTCCCACAGATTTCCCTGCAGAGTTTCCTAAGAGATGAACTCAGGTGAACAAGGTCCTGCTCAGGTGATTCTAGAGGTCCTGCTCTTGTAGGTGTGGAACAGAGTCTAATATGATACTCACACTCAGGTACTTTGAGATTATATTAGAACACAGAATGTGATTTGGGGTAAGTCCAGGGGAAGCCATAACTGCCAGTCTAAGTGCAAGGGACATGGATCACGAGGTCAGGTGGACCTGGAGCCATGAGCCATGAGTGGCCTTGCCATGGACAGATCTTGGAGAAGTGGGGGCCGCTCTTGTTGGAGAGAAATCCTGGCTCACAGGAAGTCTCTTATAGCGCAGTAATTCACAGCAACTCCTTCCCTCTGTGGGAGAATCTGGGTTTCCCTCTGATCTTCGTGAGTAAAAGACTTTGAGAGGCAGTATTATAATATTTTTGTTTTGCTGGATGTTTTTATAACAACCAATTGTTCTTTCTCCCCATGAGTTTATGGTGTTTATATAGGAATGATTGTTATTCAAAGTTTGAAAGTACACGTTCAGTTCGACATTCACTTTATTCTTATGCAGAAGTTAGTGGGAAAATGTAACCTTTGGCAGAGAGTTGAAAGAGACTCTTCAGATCAGTTCTTATGTTCCATTTTCAATATCATACAGATATCAATAGAATCTGACATAGAAGGAAAAACATTACAAGATCTTGATAGAAGCTAGCATTTTCAAAATGAAATTATTGTAAAACAAATTTAGGTGGAACAGGCCTATAGTTTGCACCCACAATTTTACTTACACAGCAAGGAGGAAGAAAATTCTTAACTTAAAATTCTTAATTAGTATATGCTCTCAGCACTTTTGAGACTGGAAAGCTACTTAGATTGTAGAAGTTTCTGAAAGTCATTACCTTTGTTCATTTGTTCAGAAGCAGTGTGTTTATGGATGATGGGTAAGGATTCCTGTGGACAGTTATTGGCTTAGGGTTCAGTCCACAGAAACTAAGATTGGGACCTTACTGGTTGTGCATCCTTGGAGGAAACAGCTGGACCAGGAGCCCAGTGTCCCGCCTGCGTGGCCAGTGCCTGGGTGTAATCTTGAGGCAGCACCGGGCGTGGGAGTCACCTGGGGTTTTCTGATGCGCAGGCCACACCTACACCAAGTGAATCAGAGTCCACAGCTCTTGGCCGGGCATTTCCTCCTGGTGATTCCAGGGTGTAATCAAGGCTGAGCATTGGGAGGAGAGGCCTGGACCTCGTTCACATCTGCGCAGCTCTCTGTTCCGTATCAGGGTTCTGGCTGCACTGCATTTGCTCTCTGAGCCCAATTTGCAGACCAGTCTGCCCTCTGTCCCTTTCCCTGCAAATCTGCTTTGTTCTTAAACACATTTAGAGTCTCCTCTGGCCTACTTTTTTTCATTTCATCAGTTTTTACTGATTCCAGTAAGGATCTGCGTTGTTTGGTTTTTCTGTAGTTAAAGCCACTCCTTGTGGGTTGAAACTGCATCTTTTAATCTCTCCTCTTCCCTAAGACAGTGATGAATTAATGTGTCTTCTCATTTAATCATCCACAGTACCCAGGGTCTGATTTAGTGCAGGGGCTTAAAAAGAACTCAGTAAATATTTGTTGGGTGTGTGACTTTTCCCTCTCATATTAGCTTTCTATTTCTGAGTTTGTTGACATAAACTTCACATATACCTGAAATCTGCTTCCTTGATTGCATCTGCAGACACCATGGTTATAGACCAGTATCATCCTGTTCCCCATCCCCTCCCAAAATTCACCCATATCCCATGATGGGCAGGTGTGGGCATCATCTCCTCATCCCAACCCACTCTGGGCAGCCGATGTAATATTTATAAAGTTACTGTTTAATATTTAAAGTTACTTCAATTTATTATTCTTACAGCAGTTACATAGTATAGAGCTTTTTGAAATATAGAAAGTCTACTGTCTTAATCCAGAGACTATTTCTCCGTTTACATGGGTACAGTTTATGCTTTGTTTCCAGAAGGTTCTGCATTACTGACATCCATTTCCTGTTGTATGGACTCATCAGCATTGTGAATTGGGTCTTTGAACAGTGTATTCTTCTACACAGTTACTGCTGGAATTTGGGGAAACTTTTTTTGACTGATTTTACTCATTGAAATTTCTCAATTACAGGCATACCATTTGTAAGCAAGTAAAATTGTACCCTTTGCTTTCCAAAGTCTATACTTATTATTTATTTACTAGGGTAATTTTAGAAGATATAATGATCAATACTTAGGCTAAGGAGTGGTGAGGGAAAGCTTCTTTGTTTCTGAAGTTACTGCTGTGCTTCTTCTGTCTCATTATTAAGAATCATTTTGGCCCCTTAAATCAAGACAGACTTTACAGTGTTGAAGAAGACGTCTTGGTTTCTGTCCCTTTACACTTAGGAATTTATGATGTAAAGTGCTGCATTTATCAACATGAATGTACAGTAGTTCTTTCAGCTGTTAATGTGAAGAGTTAAACCTTTTATATATCTTGATACCCATCAAACCCTGCATCCCTAAAACAAACACGATCTGGTTATGCTGTGTGATTTTTCTAAGACACTGTTTGATTATACTTTATATAGTAGTCTTGCCTTTCTACTGTAAATAGTACATAGATCTCCTGCCTTCTGTAGTTACATGTCCCTGAGGCCACGGTCCCTCCACACACCTCTGTATCCTCTCCTACTGCATAAATTCATGCATAATCCCCTCAATGGGTAGCATCCTTTCAGAGCTTGTGGGCTTTTTGTATGCTGTTCTCCCTAGGAATCTCCTTTCCTTATTTGCCTTAAAAACTCATGCAGGAATGATCATAGGTGATCACTGGTCTCTCCATCAGTGAAGATTTCTTTAATATTCCGCCCACATTCTCACTTTGGTTGGTCATCCCCAGCTCTGCTGTTTCTCAGTGTTGTTTCTGTGTCTCTGTGATAACATTGACCAAACAGCAACAGCATTATTTCTATGTCAGTCTCTCCAAAGTCTTTCAAAGTGGACACTTCGAGTTCTCATCTTTATACCATCAGCGTTCAACACCAGGCTTCTGTGTCCCCGGTGCTCCATAAATGCGAGCTGGAGGAAGGGGTGTGTGAAGGGAACTTGTGCCTAGATCTTCCTCATGCTACTGCAGGCTTCCTGAGGACTGCACAGTGCTCCCAGGACAGCGGGGAGAAATCTGCACATTCCCCTCTCACTTGTGTGTCTTTAAAGCATCCTGCCTGCCTCTGTCACCATGCAGAACCCAGACTGAGTATTTAAATGATTACGTCTGTTGTGCCACTTGTGACATTGCAGTGGTAGATTTTATGTAGCTAGAGTGAAGGGCAGGGTGGGGCAGGCAGGGCTCATTCAGTTAGGGATGTGAGAGATTCTCCACCCACACATTTACTGGGCACCTGCTGTTTGCTTGTGGTTGTGCTGAGTGCTGGAGAACAGCAGCAAATTGGCATCTTCAGCGATGCCCGCATTCTTGTCAGGGAGTGATAAAAGTGAGCCAGTAATGAGCTGAATAGACGAACTTCTGACTCACTTGGAAGGAGGTGATGGAGCAGAGACAGGGGTTGCTGCTGTCAAGGAAGGGGCATCCGAGGGGTGATACTGGCTTAAAGCAGAGCTGCACTGAGCCTGGGAGGCTGCTGCAGCAGAGGACACAGTGAACTTGGCGCACTGAAGGGAATCAGGAAGGCCAGCCAGGCTGGAGACAGCGGGGTCAGGGCGCTATGGAGAGAGGAAGTCATACAACAGGAGCAGCTTGGGGCACCTGCGGGGTTGTGGGCCACAGTCAGAGTTTAGATGGTGTTTCAGTTGTGATGAGATCTGTTTGATTAGAACCTTTGATTAGAGGAATGCTGTCATGTTCAAAAATATAACAGAACGTCTGGGTGCTACGTGGGGAGTGAAGAAGGGTGTTTTTATGTTTCCCTAAGTATGATAAGAAGTGGTTGAATAAAAGTGTTTTAACAGGCTGCTGTGCCTGAGCAGCCTCATTGGAAGCATTATGAAGCTATGCACAGCCCAGGGTGTCTGCAGAGCTTGCGCTGAAACAGAGAGCATCCTTTAAATGGATTTAGGGGAACACTTAGTTACCGCTTCACAGCAGGCAGACAGTGATGAATCTTAAAAGAGGAGTTACTGGAGGACATTCTGAACAATAGACTCACATAAACCCCTTGGTTCCTGTGAGTCCTCTCTGAAGGCTTTGTATGAATGTTTATGGGAGGGAATGAGAGACCCCCTGTGTGGCTCTGGGCTGAGGTCAGGAGCCCCTCAAGAGGGACGCTGAGTTCCACCTCTGCCATGGTGTTAACTTGGTCTTGCAGAGTCACATCCTCTCAATGGTCCTAGGAGAGAGACTTCAGCTGAACCCGCTGGCCCCTCCCCAGTGACGGTAATACATTTTCACCTGAGTGCAGTGGGTGCCAGCCCAGCTGTACCAGGCTCTCTGACATGGTCAGAGATGTCACATCAGCAGCTCAAAAGCAGCCACGCCGAGCATCTGCACCACAGAAGCAGGCACGAGACATAAGTCAGGAGTTCCTGCCCCTCGCCTGAACCCCAAGAACCAGCTGCTGGCCATCTGCCAGCACACCGGTGCCTGTGAGTCCCCAGGAACTCAGCACGTTTCCTTGAAACTCACCCTCTCTGCTCCTGTCCCTTTCTGCTTTCTGCTTCTCCTCCTGCAAAGAATGTAAGAAGATGACATAACTGAGTGATCCTCAGTTAGGATCCCCTACAAGTGTCACTTCTAAGTGGAACATTTTTGTTTTATGTAATATGTTCGAAGAGGATGTCATATGGAAGCTGAGGTAGAATTGGATAATTCCATAATGTCACAGAAGGTAGACTCAGAAAATGGGGCAGAAGTTGCTGCACACATTTTCATTTAATATATGAGGAGACTTTCTGAGAAATAGACACTGTGATTGTCTGTCACAGGAATGAGATTCCTAAAAAGCCACCACGCTCCAAACACAGACGTCATGCAGATGTGTGGCCATCTGTGGGGCGGCCTAAAAGGAATCCTGCAGGCAGTAGATGTTCCCGGCGGCCCGTGGAGACTGTGAATCGATGATTCTGTGGCTGTTTATGGAGCTACCCTGCTTACCGTGGGGCTCACCAACCTAAACCAAGGCTTACCGTGATCTTTGCTTTTAAGAGCCTTTGAGAGGAACATTAAAAGATTCAGGAAGAAAACATCTATAAAGGGCATCACAGCCCCCACCACCACCAAAAAAAAACAACATGCTTTCTAAATTTTAGGTTTTCTGCACTACAGGAAAACGTACATCAGTAATTTTATATCCTAAAATTAAGGCTAGAAAATCGCTGTGTTACCATAGTACCAAGGCCACATTTCTTAGCACTAAATTACCTCAGTTTTCAGTTCATTTGCACTGGGTCCCCAGTCGAGATGAGGGGTTCTCACCTTTCTTCTTTATAGATACTTATACGGGTCCCTTGGTCTTCCTTACCCATCTGCTGACCTTGAAGTTGGCTGTCAGGTGTAACCCTCCCTCTCCCATCTATCTTCTGTAAGTACGGGGATTTTTTGTGTTTTCTTTTTTCAGGAATCTGACACAGACAATGTAAGTCAGTGGTGGTGAATTTTTGGCACAAGTGTTTTGTTTTTCTTTTAACTCAGAAGATGTTAATGTATGAGTTGTTTTTTCAATATTCAGTTTAATTACAGTGTTCGCACTTCGCAGTAAAGAAGTGGGTTTTGGTCTGGGGTTTGGGCACTCATGTCTGAAGGGTTCGCCATCACTGGTATAGGGGAACAGGAGCCAGGCTTTCCCTGCATCCCATCTTCTCCTGTTTTCTTTACCCCAGTGCCTCCATGCTTTAGCTTCAACATCATTGAACTTGGGCTTTTTCTTTCTTCTGCTGGTGCAAAACATGTTCGAATTTTCCTGGTACTAATACACACACCCACGCACGCACACACACACACACACATACCCGGCTTCCTTTCCAATTATCTCCCCAATTCTCTGCTGTCCACTGCCGTCCTACCAAAGAAATGGCCTTTACTCCAGCCTCCCGTATTTCCCCTCTTCAGCACACTTCCCTGTGCTTCTTGCCTCCCTTGCCCCTGAAGCTGTCCCTGCAGAGGCCACCACTGACCACCTGATGGCCCCTTGCTCCGTGAGGAGTGGCTGAAATCATGGAAAGGTCACTCCTCTGTGATCGCTCTCTGGCCATCTGCTATCATCCTAGCCATTGCTTTTCCTGGATTTGACTACATGAACATTCATAATCAGTGCATTCAGGAAATAGACTTCGAATATCTACTCTAGACCAGCCACTGCACAGGGCTGGAAAATCAGTGAGCAAAGCCTTCTGCCCTGGAACAGGACAGAGGGAGTTTTCAGGGGGTCACAGGGACATTCCTGAGAAAACTGCTAAACCACGTACTGAAGAGGTAGCGGGTGCCCCCAGGAGAAGGATCGGAAGGGTGTTTCAGGCAGAAGAAGCAGCTTGTGCTGTAAAAAGCTGCATTGTGTAGACAGAGAGCACACACTGTGTAGGATCCTCAACTTGTGATCTTCCCAGGGTGCTACAATGACAGGCATATATCATCACAGCTGGCATGGACCAGCTCTGAGTGCTGCCTCTGCTCTTGTTCGCAGTGTGATTGGAAGGACTTTTCTTGATGTCTTTGGGTGAGTGCTCTGGGTACACTGGGCCCCATTCTCCGAGGCTGCCTCTGGAGAGCGGGCACTCCATCCTGGCAGAGGGGGGCAGCTGGCAGGTGGCAGTGGAGCAGTGGCGTTTACACTTTGGCTCTAGGGACTGTCTAGTGACCAGGATGATTTGAGAAGGGCGGCCCACTGCTCCTTGGACGGGGTGCGTCACTCTCCTATGCAGTCCAGCAGACTAAGTCCTGGGAGAGGCCCTTTCTCAGGCAGCAGTGGAAGGTGAAGGCTGATGGATTTGGAGCTGAAGGCACAGGAGATGCTGGATGCAGGGCCCAGGGTCTGAGAAAGCTCCTGCCGCACCACATCCTCCGGCAGCCGCTCTCTGATTACGCGCTGAGGAGAATTTGTGTCTTCGCCCTTTGTGAGACTGGGTGGCACTTCACTGCCTACTGGGAAAAAGGCCCCAGAAGGAGCTGCCCTTTGAAGCCAGGCTGCTGGGGGCGCTGTGTGTAGCAGGATGTGACCTCTCTGCTGAACCCTGTGTCTCTAAATTCCCAGGCACGTGGCACTTATGGCTTCTCATTGCTACAATGCCACCCCTACGCTCAGGCCGCCCTGCCCCACCCTGATCTATATGGGCACTGGTGGACACAGAGGCAGATGCCTCCCACCACTGGAGTCCGGGGATGGGGCATGAGCTAGCACAGGGCAGCCTGGAAGGAGGGAAGGGGAGGAGAGATTCTCACTGCTGCCTGCTGTCTCCCAGGGTTTAGCTGGAACGGTGGCCCCCTCTCTGTCTTGCTAAGTCCTTGGCCTGTGTCTCCATTCCTGGCTGTGGATTCATTTCTCTCTTGTCTTAGAGATTGGTAGGGGGCGGTATCCCCATCTCAAAGCCCAGAGTGCAGCAGGACACCCTTTAAGCCAAATTTAGGGAGGTCCTTGCTCTCCCTGCCCGCCCTGCTCTTACAGGAGCCGGGAGCAGCGCCCCCTTAAACACGATGTCCAGAGCTCGGCTTGCCAGTTGCCTGCCCAGTCTTGTCCGCTACACAAGGAATGATCCGAGACTCCTGTGTGTGCTTAAATACACGTCTATTATGGTAAAAGATTCATTACCGTGAATCCCCCTTAAATCCTCTCCCTCACTTTGAATACACTATCCCATTGTTCTTGCCACTTTCTGAAGCAGTTCTGCAGGTCCTCTTTCCTGAGTGTCTTTACAAGGTGGAATCAAAATTTTGGTGAATGCTGCTACCCAGGGCCCTCAAATGGAAAGCAGGCTAGTGAAAACATGATGGCGTGTCACCATCCACCTTATTCACTGGGCCTGGCACTGTGCAACTTCGGGCTCTTCCCCAAAGGCAAAATGACTAGGCAAGGTCAAGGTTTTGACTTGATCCAGGGCACTGTGGCAGCCACAACAGCGCACCTAAAGACACTAAGGGAAGGAGATTTGCAGAACTGCTTTAAAGAACTGCCCAGGCCACTGGGTGAGTGTGTTTGAAGAGAAGGGGGGGATTTTGAGAGGGGTTCAAAATCCCTATCTTTTACTGTAATTAAAACAATTTTTAAAAATTCACTGTATTTCTCAATCACCCCTTACAACAGGAAGAGCTCTGAGCAGGGGCTGAAGTGGAGCAGCCCCCATGGCCAGTGCTGTGATAGGTGGGTCCTGAAGGGAGCCAGGGTGCCCAGAGCTTCCTGGGAGCTGGCCCTGCTAGGAGTCCAGGGCTCTGCGCCTCTTCTAGCTCTTCATCAGCACCCTTATAATAAAGTGCTACACACAGGAGCTTGTTTCCCTGAGTTCTCTGAGGACAGAGTGGGGGAACCTGGATTCACACCAGCAGCACAAGATCCGGGCCCCAGAAGCCGGCACAGTCTTTCACCCTGACCTTGGATCTGACCTTCACACCATGTGGGTGGTGGCCGCGCTGCCTGGACCCCAGCACACCCCACTGGTGCCGCTGTTGAAGGGGGATGAAAGGCGGGACAATTCACAGGCTTCTTGATGGCCAGAAGTGTCCTGACCGCGCTGGGCGGTGGAGCAGGGAGCCAGTTTGGTTCCCTCCCCTGCCTCAGTAGGAGTTGCTCTAAAGGGCCCTGATACCCTCATACAGATTCGATTTACAAACACAGCTAGGTGGAGCTCAGTTCAGCGCGTAGGTAAAATGAGATTTTGCAGGAAGATGGAGGAGTGCAGGCTTTTCCAGCCCTGGCATGGCAGCAGAGGGTGCAGAGACCCCAGCTCTTCCCGGCAAAGGAGGGCAGGGTTTAGGAGCAGAGGGGTGAGCCCCGCTGGCCTTCGATTGTTTGACAGCGAGTGTGGCAGTAATGAATGGATCTGCCAGCAGCCGTTTTCATGTTCTCTTGCATTCTCAGCCTCCCAAGAGTGCTGAGTCCTCAGATTGAGAAGCAAACGCTGGGCTGAGAATTCCGGTTACGCGGAGCTGTCGCTCTCGGCCACTAGAGGGTGGCGGTGACCAGGCTTTCCGCGGGCTGGCGATGAGACCAGCCTGGCCCTGCCTAGCCTGGCCCTAACTGAATAATGAGGAGCTGTCTGGGGAGAGGACAGCTGGGCTAAAGCCCTGTCACTTCCCCTGATGGAGCAGCCCTGACCTAGGCAAAGACCGCGCATCTTCCCGGGAGGAAGATTTTTGACTCCGTGACTGGTTGAGCGTCCCTGGTTGAGCAGGCAAGTGTGCAGGGTCCACATCCATGAGACTGCAGGTAATTGAAGGGCTCACTGTGAACCCTTACTACACAGGCTGGAAGGATCTGCCCTGTTGATTGTGTTGCTGGAGTCCCACCCTTGCAAAGGCAGGAAGGGGCTGTCACCAGGAGGAAAGACACCAAAGGCAAAAGTGACAGCACAGGGCTGAGCAGGGCTCTTAAGAAAAGGGCATTTTTATGGGCAAGAGGACCTTGAGGGACTCTGTAGACTCCAGGTTGCTGGCCTAACATTAAAGTTGAAATGAGGGAGATTTGCATCCCTAGAAGAAACGTCACCACCAGCCTGCCTGCCCAGCTCTTTTTTTTTCTTTTTTTTTTTTTTTTTTTTTTTTTTTGTCTTTTTCCTTTTTATCGGCACCAGGGATCGAACTCATGACTGCCTGCTTACAAGGCAGGAACTTATGCCACTGAGCTAAATCCCCAGCCCCTTTTTTTTTTTTTTTTTTTTTAATTTTTTTTGCTGCCCAGCTCTTTGCAAGAAACTTTGCCCCATCCCCCAGGCCATAGGTATGACTCGGAACAACTTTCCTTGTTCTGTGGTATGATACTGGGAGTCCAACTGATGACTATCAAGTCTAAGATTCAGAATTTGGAAACCTTAGACCTTGTTCTCTAACCAGGCAAAATTCCACAGATCCTTAAGGCCCTGCTCCTGGACAGCGATGCATCTGACTGCTCCGCACACCTTCTTTTTTTTTTTTTTTTTTTTTTTTTTTTTTATTTATTTAAGAGGAAAAAGAGAAAAACACAAAACAAACCAAAGCGGCGTAAGGGTACACGCAATACAGAACTACAAAACAAAACAAAACAAAAAACCATAACAGTAAGAAATTACCTGCTAGTAGATTACACACTATTTTCTTGAAAATAGTTCCTCAAATCACAGTATCAAAGAACACAAGGTGGACATTCAAACAGGGAAACTGCAAACAGCTGTGTTCAATGTTCCAAAAACATTGATAAAGTCAGCTATTTAACACCCCCAAACACACTTGCTGTTATGTCCGTTAGAGCTCCTTTTCTTTTTTTTTTTTTTTTCCCTCTCTTTTTTACAACAAAATTTACACATCTTGGATTTTATTACTCCTTAGTGCTTATTACTTTCTTTGGGGGGGGGAAGAATACAGTCAAATATGGCAAAACAAAGCTGTCAGTCAATACCAAGGATAGACGTAGCACATGGAGTAGAACAGAGTACAAGTTTATCAACAATGGTTATCAACGTTGTCCCTTGTTTCCTTAAAAAGAATTGTCTATCTTATTAGATATTATAAAGTTGGACAAAACAGTAGAGAACAAGACCAATAAAACTTAGGCATTGTAAACATTACAGGACTTCCAAAGAAGACAATAGTCAAACCAGAATGGGTATCTTAGTGAATCTTATTGTCTTCAAAGTAGTTGCCTATGTCTTCAAACTTGATACTATCATATAGAATGGAACAGAGTCTAATCAGTCAAAACAAGATCGTGGGAGTACTACAGGACTTCAAAACAAGTTAATAGGAAATCGAAAAGAGTTACTATTTATATATCCTAATTTTTTTGAATTTTTTCTTTAATTAAGACAAACATAAGAAATGACTAAATAATTTTTTTTTGAAACAATTAGGGGGAGATTGAGATAAAACAGGACATAACAATATAACAATAGAGGTCACAGCATGACTGTTTCAATAACCTAGTACTTCGCCACCTTATAACCTGACTTAATAGTAGTTACCATAGTGTCTTTTTCCTTGGAATATTTGGGTAAAACTTCATATACTCTAGCTTCAAATATTTTCATATCAAGAAGCCCAGAATAAAGCCTTTCTAATTAATGAGTGAAAACTTTATAAGGCTTCAAGGCCACCTAATGGGGAATCATGATTACCACATATTTTTATATATTTGAATCATTACTTACATTAGGGAAACTATTCGGTATTCACACATGCGAGATTGATTTATTTCACTTATGAGTATGGTCTCAAGCTGTGCCCATTTATTGATAAATATCTCAATGTGATCCTTCTTTATAGCTGAATAATACTCCATTGTATAGAAATACCACAACTTTTTTATCCATTCCTCAGTTGATGGGCACTTGGGTTGTTTCCAAGATCTGGCGATTACAAATTGTGCTGCTATAAACATAGGTGCACATATATCACTGTGGTATGATGCTTTCAGTTCTTCTGGGAATATGCCTAGAAGTGGAATAGCTGGAATAAATGGGATTTCCAGTCCCAACTTTTTGAGAAATCTCCAGACAGATCTCCACAAAGGCTGTACCAGTCTACACTCCCACCAGCAGTGCAGGAGAGTTCCTTTTTCCCCACAGCCTCTCCAGCATTTGTTGTCGGTTTTCTTGATCCTGGCCATTCTTTCAGGAGTGAGATGGTATCTCAGTGTGGTTTTAATTTGCATTTCTCTAATGACCAATGATGATGAGCATTTTTTCATGTATTTATTTGCCATTTGCATTTCTTCATCTGAGAATTGCATATTCATCTCAGATGCCCATTTTTGGATTGGATCTTTGAATTTCGGAGGTCTGAGTTTCTTTAATTCTTTGTATGTTTTAGACAAGAGGCCCTTGTCTGAGAGAGAGTTCACTAAAATCTTTTCCCAGTTTGTGGGTTTTCTTTTCACTATGCTGGAGATTTCTTTTGACATGCAGAAACTTTTTAATAAGAAGTGGTCCCAGTTATTGATTCTGGGAAGTATTTCCCGTGCGGTTTGAGTCCTGTTCATGAATTCTTTACCTACTCCTATGTCTCCAAGGTTTCTACCTATTTTGTCTTCCAATAGATTTAGTGTTTCTGTTTTAATATTCAGATCTTTGACCCATTTAGATTTTAATTTAGTACATGGTGATAGACATGGGTCTAGCTTTAGTTTTCGGCAAATGGAGAGCCAGTTTTTCCAGCACCATTTATTAAAGAGACTGTCGTTCTTCCAGTGAACCTGCTTGGCTCCTTTATCAAAAATAAGGTGGTTGAGTGTGTTCGTAGTTGTGGTTGTATCTTCTAATCTATTCCACTGATCTTCAGCTCTGTTTTGATTCCAATACAATGTTGATTTTACTACTGTTGCTTGGTAGTATAACTTCAAGTCAGGGATTGTGATGCCTCCTGCTTTGTCTTTGCTGCTTAGAATTGCCTTTGCGATTCTAGGTCTCTTCTGGTTCCAGATGAAATTTAGGAGTGATTTCTCTAGATCTATAAGGTATGTTGATGGTATTTCTATTGGGATTGCATTGAATCTGTATAACAGTTTTGGGAGAATGGCCATTTTCACAATGTTTGTTCTTCCTATCCATGAGCAAGGGATGTCTTTCCATTTTCTGAGATCATCTTCAATTTCCTTTTTCAGTGTATTATAATTTTCACTGTATAAGTCTTTCACTTCTTTCGTAAGAGTAATTCCTAAATATTTCATTTTTTTGCTTGCTAATGTGAATAGTCCAGTTTCTCTTTTTTCCCTCTCTGTAATTTTGTTGTTCGTGTATAGGAATGCTATTGATTTCTGAGTATTGATTTTGTATCCAGCCACATTACTGAATTTATTTATTGTATCTAAGAGTATTTCAATGGAGTTTAGGGGGTCTTCTATGTAGAGTATCATGTCATCTGCAAACAATGATAATTTAACTTCTTTTCCTATCTTTACCCCTTTTATTTCTCTTTCTTGCCTAATTGCTCTGGCTAGTACTTCCAGTACTATATTAAATAGGAGTGGTGATAAAGGACATCCTTGTCTTGTACCCGATTTTAAAGTAAAGGCTTTCAATTTTTGGCCATTTAGTATGATGCTGGCTGTTGGTTTGTCATAAATGGCCTTTATTATATTGAGGTAAAGACCATTTATTCCAATTTTCTGTAAAGTTCTTATCATGAATAAGTGTTGGACCTTATCGAAGGCTTTTTCTGCATCTATAGAGATGATCATGTGATTCTTATTTTTGGCTTTATTGATATGGTGGATTACATTTATTGATTTGCGTATGTTGAACCATCCTTGCATTCCTGGGATGAATCCCACCTGGTCATGGTGTATAATCTTCTTGATGATTTGCTGGATCCTATTTGCCAATATTTTATTGAGGATTTTTGCATCTGTGTTCATTAGGGAGATCGGTCTATAGTTCTCTTTTATAGTTGGGTCTTTCTCAGGTTTTGGTACTAGAGTAATATTTGCTTCCAGGAATGACTTAGGAAGGATTGCTTCCCTTTCAATTTCATTGAATAGTTTGAGGAGTGTCGGCATTAGGTCTTCTTTATATTTCTTGTAGAATTCTGCAGTGAATCCATCTGGGCCTGGGCTCTTCTTGGTGGGCAAGGACCCAATTACATTCTCAATTTCATTAGCAGAGATTGGGTTATTCAACAGTTTTATATCCTCTTGATCTAGCTTTGGTACTTCATATGCTTCTAAGAATCTGTCTATTTCTTCTGTGTTATCAAACTTTTGAGAGTAGAGGTTTTCGAAATAGATGTTGATGATCCTCTGTATTTCTATTGGGTCTGTAGTGATTTCTCCTTTTTCATTTCTTATTGCATGAATTTGAGCTTTTTCTTTCCTTTTTAAAATAAGGTTGGCTAGGGGCTTATCGATTTTATTTATTCTTTCAAAGAACCAACTCTTTGATTCGTTGATTCTTTGGATTGTTTTCTTAGTCTCTATTGCATTGATTTCTGCTCTGATTCTTATAATTTCCTCTCTTCTTTTGGCTTTGGGCTTGACTTGCTCTTCTTTTTCTAGCTGTTTGAGGTGTAGCATCAAGTTATTTACTTGTATTCGTTCTGTTTTCCTGATGTGGGAACTCAGTGCAATAAATTTTCCTCTCAGAACGGCTTTCATTGCATCCCACAGATTCCGGTAAGTTGTATCTGCATTTCCATTTTCTTTTAGGTATTGTTTAATTTCTTCTTTAATTTCTTCTGTGACCCACTGATTACTCAAGAGTGTGTTATTTAGTTTCCATGTGTTTGCGGAATTTTTGCAGTATCCTTTGTCATTAATTTCTAATTTCAGAGCGCTATGATCCGATAATATGCAAGGGATGATTTCAACTCTTTTGCATTTGCTTAAATATGTTCTGTGAGCTAATATATGGTCTATTTTAGAAAATGTTCCATGTACTGCTGAGAAGAATGTGTATTCTGATGTTGTTGGGTGGAACATTCTGTATATGTCTATCAAACCCATTTGTTCACAGGTGTGATTCAGTTCTGTTATTTCTTTGCCCATTTTCTGTCTGGTTGATCTGTCCCTTGGTGTCAGTGGTGTATTAAGGTCTCCTGTTACAATTGTGTTACTGATAATTTGATTTTTCATTTCTGTTAATAATTGTTTTATATAACTGGGTGCTCTGGAGTTTGGTGCGTATATATTTAAGATAGTTATCTCTTCCTCTTGGAGTTTTCCCCTTACGAGTATGTAGTGACCTTCTTTGTCCTTTATGGTCATTGTTGGTTTAAAGTTCACGTTGTCTGCAAACAGAATGGCTACTCCTGCCTTTTTTTGGATTCCTGCTGCATGAAGAATTGTTTTCCATCCTTTGACTTTCAGTCTGTGAGTATCTTTCTGGGTTAGATGGGTTTCCTGTAAACAGCATATGGTTGGATTTTGTTTCTTGATCCATTCTGCTAGTCTGTTTCTTTTGATTGGTGCATTGAGACCATTTACATTAATGGTTATTACTGTTAAATGCTGGTTAATTGTAGGAATGTTATCTCTCTGCTGTTGCATCTTTATCTTTCGGTTCTGTTTAGTTATTTGCTTTGCTTAGTGGTTTTTTCCTTTGTGTATCTAAACTGTCTTTCAATATTTTTTGCAGGGTTGGTTTGGTGTTCATGAAGTTCTTCAGCTGTTCTTTGTCATGGAAGTATCGTATTGCACCATCTATTTTGAATGATAGTTTTGCAGGATATATCAGTCTTGGTTGGAAATCATTTTGCTTTAGGATCTGGAATACTTCACTCCATGCTCTTCTTGACTTTATCGTTTGTGCTGAGAAGTCTGCTGTGATTCTGATAGGTTTTCCTTTATAAGTGATTTGTCTTTTCTCTCTGACAGCTTTTAATAATCTATTCTTGTGTTGGATTTCTGGGATGGTGACTATTATATGTCTGGGTGTAGTTTTATTTTGGTTATGACTGTTTGGAGTTCTATATGCTTCACTGATCCTGATGTCAGTTTCTGATCTCATGCTTGGGAAATTTTCAGCTATTACTTCTCTAAATATCCTCCTGACATCCTTCATGTTGTCTCCCTCTCTTTCATTAATCCCTATCATTCTTATGTTATTCTTCTTTGCATCGTCTTGCAGTTGTTGAATTGTTGTTTCCTGGTTCCTTGTTATTTTCAAAAGATCTTTCCTTTCCTGTTCACTAGCTGCAATCCTGTCTTCAAGGTCTGAAATTCTATCTTCACTTTCATTAAGGCGGTTTTTACAACTTTCAGTGGAGTTTTTTATTTCCTGTATATCTCTGTGCATCTGCATTATGTATTCTGTTTGTTTCTTATATTGCTCGTCTAGGGATTCTATCTTTTTGTTTAGTTCCTCCAATTTTTTATCTGTGTTTTCTTTAGATATATTTAGAATCTCTTTCATTTCTTTTATCATTTCTTCTTTTATCTGGGAGATTATTTCGAGTTTGAATTTCTTTAAAGCTTCCTGGAGTTGCTTGTCAATTTCAGTGGCTATTGTGTCCGATATATGAGGTGGATGGGATATATTTTCTTCTATATACATCGCTCCTAGGGTTTCTTGAGATGGGCTGGAGGTTTGAGGTTGTAATTTGGTCTTTCGTTTTGTCATTTTCCTATATTTCTGTGTTTCAAGTGTTACTTGAAAGCTTCCTCAGGATCTGTTGAAAATCCCCTTCTATGTTTGGAGCTACTGGGACTCTGGCGCCGCGCTACTCCAAGCCATTAGGCCTACAGAACCAGTGGCCCTCCTCTGCCTGCTCAGAACTCCGCAGTTCCAGACAAGCTGGGCCTCAGGGACACTGTGCGCCCACCTGCCCCTTGGAAGCTCCACAGTTCTTCAATCGCAGCCGGGTTAGGGTACTCACCACAGGCCGCAGTGCTTCAGGAACCTGTGGACCCTCCCTGGTTGCAGAGATATCCACAGTCCTCCAGACACGCAGAGAGGCCAGTGAGGGCACCCCAGATCTGCCCAGCTCCTCCTCTGCAGACCTGTGGCCAGGCGCGGCAGCTAAACAGGCTGGGCTAGGCTGGTAGTGTGGGCCAGCCCACCTATCGGGAGCTCAGCTGGTCTCCAAATGAAGCCTGGAATGGGGAGGCTGATGTGGAAGCCTTAAACCCACCTCTCTCCTTCACTGCACCTGGAAGCCTGAGGGAACTCCAGCAGTCTGGGCGCAGAAATCCAGAGTCCTCCAGACACGCAGAGAGGCCAGTGAGGGCACCCCAGATCTGCCCAGCTCCTCCTCTGCAGACCTGTGGCCAGGCGCGGCTGCTAAACAGGCTGGGCTAGGCTGGTAGTGTGGGCCAGCCCACCTATCGGGAGCTCAGCAGGTCTCCAAATGAAGCCTGGAATGGGGAGGCTGATGTGGAAGCCTCAAACCCACCTCTCGCCTTCACTGCACCTGGAAGCCTGAGGGAACTCCAGCAGTCTGGGCGCAGAAATCCAGAGTCCTCCAGACACGCAGAGAGGCCAGTGAGGGCACCCCAGATCTGCCCAGCTCCTCCTCTGCAGACCTGTGGCCAGGCGCGGCAGCTAAACAGGCTGGGCTAGGCTGGTAGTGTGGGCCAGCCCACCTATTGGGAGCTCAGCAGGTCTCCAAATGAAGCCGGGAATGGGGAGGCTGATGTGGAAGCCTTAAACCCACCTCTCTCCTTCACTGCACCTGGAAGCCTGAGGGAACTCCAGCAGTCTGGGCGCAGAAATCCAGAGTCCTCCAGACACGCAGAGAGGCCAGTGAGGGCACCCCAGATCTGCCCAGCTCCTCCTCTGCAGACCTGTGGCCAGGCGCGGCAGCTAAACAGGCTGGGCTAGGCTGGTAGTGTGGGCCAGCCCACCTATCGGGAGCTCAGCAGGTCTCCAAATGAAGCCGGGAATGGGGAGGCTGATGTGGAAGCCTTAAACCCACCTCTCTCCTTCACTGCACCTGGAAGCCTGAGGGAACTCCAGCAGTCTGGGCGCAGAAATCCAGAGTCCTCCAGACACGCAGAGAGGCCAGTGAGGGCACCCCAGATCTGCCCAGCTCCTCCTCTGCAGACCTGTCACTCCGCACACCTTCTGTGCCCCAGGAATTAGTCCTCAGTGCTCCTTCTCCTGGCTTCCTTCCCATAATGGCCCTTGTGCCATGGGATCTGGTTTTAATTTAATCAATTGTAATTAGCTGAAATTCTAATTTAAATAGCCATATTTGCTACTCCTTACTGTCTTGGGCCATGCAGGGAACAATTATGGCAGTTTGGTGGGTGAGAGGGAGGGGACAGATTCCCTGCACCAGTGCTGGAGTCTACTGGATTCCAGGGAAGGACTGAGCCACAGGTCATTCTAATACTGTTATTAGGTGCAGAGAGGGCAAAGCGTGCTTTAAAGAGATGACAGAGCCCATTTTCTTTGCTATTCTGTTATTTCTTATATAATGGAAACCCACAGTGTAAATGGGAATATTCACCTGTAGAGATTTCCTGGAAAAGCTGATGGGCTGCTGAGTTTCCTGACCAAGTCCACATCCAATGGAAGGAATGGTGACACACAATGTGATGAAAGCAGAAATACCAAAGCCACGAATCTCAGCTCTGCAGTTAAACTCACTACAGTCCTGCTACTTGTTCCGTGAGCATAAATGTGCAATGCCCATGCATGCATTTTAAAGAAGAGTCATTAATTTCTTATACATACATAAAAATCCATCTCTGATGTGTCCTAAATTAGACATTCCTCGTATTCAATTTCGCCTCACTTGTGGATAAATTGAAGAGTTGAGTCACAATAGGTTTGCCCCTTCACACAATTTGAAAAATACTTTAAATACTTCCATGTTTCTCTCAATAAATTCCTCTGTATGCAGTGAAAGTGTGCATAATTCTCCCAGTATGTAATCAGTCCACCTGATGTCAAGTTCCCAGCAGCAGAGACCAGCAAAGCAGAAGTGTGAAGACCACACGAATGACTGGATTAAAGTGCTCAGGAGGCCCCGACGGGCAGATGGAAGCCATTTCTCCTTAAGTATCTCATAGCGGATCTGCGGAGGGTTTTGTGGCTTCCACCATTCTTTACCTTTATTTTTCCACTCTAGTTCCCAAACTCTGACTCAGATATTACTATGCTCCATGTATTCGGTTTTGTTGTTTTGAAAACAAAACATGATATTTGCCTTTTTAGAAAAGAGAGGTGTTCATTGTAGAAAATAGGAAATAAAATCTATTCTGCCCCCCAGAATTGGCAGCCATGCGTATTTGAGCGCGTCTGTTTTCAGTTAGTTTTGCTTTCTCTCTGTGATTACACAGCATTGAATTTTTGTTATCCTTTTTTTTCCATTCTATCCCTCCAGCACATTTTTCCATATTTTAAGAAAATATTTCGCAAATATCATCATACTGGCTGTGAAGTATTTCACTGTACAAGATACTGAAGTTTACTAAATGTAAACTATTGTAGGCAGTTTTGCTTTCTTCTTCTTCTTCTTCTTCTTCTTCTTCTTCTTCTTCTTCCTCTTCCTCTTCCTCTTCCTCTTCCTCTTCCTCTTCTTCTTCTTCTTCTTCTTCTTCTTCTTCTTCTTCTTCTTCTTCTTCTTTTCTTTCAATTCAAATTGCATTACGGTTAAAATCCCTGTAAAAATGTTTGTCTGCATGCATTCTTATTTTCTTGGGCATAAGGTTTCCCTGTCAGAGTGAGCGCCTTTCAATGGACCACTCATCAACGTGGCCTCAATGATCTCTAGAAAGATCTCCACGTGTGGTTACTGTGAGTGTGGGGTTTTGACACCAGCAGAACTCGGGCTGTATCCCTGGGTCTGCAGAGCTGCTGCTGTCCCCTGCCCTGTGACCTCGGGCGGGTCCTTGGCATCTCCAAGCTTCAGTTCCCTGCCCACCAGAGAGGGTGGTGACAACCTCTGCCTCCTGCTTCAGTGCCCTGTGCAGCGGCGGGGACAGAGAGGGTAAATGGCTGAGTCCAGGCACACTCTCAGCTTGGGAACCATGGGCTGTCTCGTCCCTCCGCTGCAGAGCGTGAAGGGTCTGCTCCCTGTGCTCTCAGGCCCCTGGGCATGGTTTGGTGTAAGAGCTGTTATTTCATTCATGAAAAACAGTGTCTTAGAAGTTTAACAGCTATGATAAAACACATTGTTCAAGACTTTAAATACATGCAAAGTTTTTCATATGCTATTTCTCATGGGCTCCAAGCCCTACAGAAGCTCTGGTCCTCCTTAGTTGTAAAGTTCAGGAGATTACTACTGAGGCATGGTGGACACAGCAATTATTAAATGTGTGGCCACTGTGTTTTCTCTTAAGAGTTTCAATGAACTGGATTTAGCTTAAAGGAAGAAGCTTCCCAAGATAAGCACAAACCAAGAAAAATTGAGGGAAATGTAAAACAACAAACTTTTCACCCAAATAAATTTTACTTATTTATTCTTCCTGAAATTGTGCATAATCATAGTAGATATTCTTTCTTTCAAACTGGGGGATCATTTCCTTCTAGGAAGACTAACCCTTCCCCATGCAGCTCCCTGGTGTTAGCAGCCCCATTGGATGCCATGTTATCCAGGTCATGCCGGCAGGAGCACTGCACGCAGGAGACACCCCTGAACCCCACAGGCCAGGAAAAGAGGACAGGGACTGAAGTCTACTGGGGAAGTGAGTGGGAACGGGTTAGAGGTCACACCCTGGAAGCCAAACTCACTGTTACAAATCTGAGTGTGGAGCTGATGGGTGTGGGTTATTCTGAAATGAAAATTGAAACAGCGCAGTAGATTGTGGAGACAAGGAGATTCATAGGTGAACATTTAGCGGGCATCCCAAAGGGAAGCCTTGTATGGATTTTCTTTGGAAGAACAGGGCTCCACCCAACATGAGGACTTCCCTGGGCATTTAGTGAGTGAGTGCCTTTGCTAGAACATGATTGCACAGGATTCCAATAATGAAAGAAAAAAAAACATAATAAGAAATACAGCCATGATGATTAGAGAGGAAAAATATTGATTCTCTGTCCTGTCTAAATAACACTCACCAGTCAGTGAAATGGAACAGCAGCGTCTCTAGTTTTAAGATCACTTTTTCTTTTGTCTCTGTGAGTTTTTATTTCCCATGTCTGCACCCCGGAGTGTCGGATTGTGACACCTTTGCAGGCGCACTATGGGACTGAGCGTGGTTCTGCTGTTTCATTCTTATTGGGGCAGGTGCTGTGCCACCTCCAGCCCAGACAGCAACAGCTGCTCTCTGCAGTCAGGTGGGCACTGACCTGGTGGCATTGAAGGACCGCGTCCTGATCCACTTTTCTGGATCAACTGTGCTACTTGTAATCTTGAGTGTTGCTTTTTCTTTGTTCAGCCTTGAAATTGATTGCGTGAAGAGCAGAGTTTGCTGAAAACATCATGGAAACAATAAACATTGCTTAAATTGTACTAATTTTGGGAGCTTTTGCTTAAATGTCAACTGAAAAATGATTAAGCAGTCAGTTGTTCAAAGATAAGGGTGATGACTGCAGCTCAGTAATAGAGAGAGCACTGCTCTCAGAGTGAGGAGGATAATTTGATTTGTTCTTCTGCTGTTTGTAAGGGTGACTTGGGGCCCACCTAGTCACTGTGGAATGGGCCCTTTGTTTGTAAAATAGAGACAGTGCTGTGTCTTGTTTACCTGTCTGATAGAATTGGTGAGAAGGCACACTGTAAACTGTAATATTGTGATGCTGTCATTGTTTCCTTGGAGTCCTGGTTGAAAATGTGTCACTTTGCATTTAAACACAATTTAGTTTAATTACATCGTGCTCCATCCTTTCCCTTAGTGAAGCTATGGAGACCTTGGCTCAACTCTCTTCAAGTCTCTATCTAATTGGATGCCTGAAATGCTTGTTTTGCTTGAATTTGCTACCCTATATGCTAAAGAATAAAGACTCGGTGTTCCTTAAAAGATTGGCATGCTAAGATATTGCCCAAGTGAATTCTAGTCACATACCTTGAGAAAGCCATGAGATTTTGTGCTGTCATCAGGCAAGTCACTGTTTTGGGTTAGACTGCAGTGGCACCTGTCATTCTTCAGTCATCTCTGTGCACACAGTGGTGGTGAGTTGAATGGTGTCACATCCAAAGTGCTGCCTTTCCAGTAGGGTAACCACTCCGTGTGTGACTTTTCATATCTCAGTTAATTATGATGAAATCAAAGTAGGAATTCAACTCCTCAGTTGTACCAGCCACACGCCACGAGCTCCATAACCACAGAGGGGCAGCGAGGATGACAGAACATTTCTGTCTGTTGGCCTGTCCTGCTCTAGCAAGACACAGTGCTCAGAGGTATCCAGCACTCAGGCTGCATGCAGAATCTTCATACCGTATTTCAGCTTTCTAGTCAGAATCTCCATCCATCCACCTGGAGCTTCCCGCAGCTTGTATATAATTTAAATGTTTCTTTGTCTCTGTCGGTCCCCTAGGTCCTGTGTGACAGACATGTGCGAGTGTCCAGCCCACAAAAACTGTTACTGTGAGTCATTTCTGGCCTATGCCCGAGCCTGCCAGAGAGAAGGCGTCAGGGTTCCCTGGGAGCCACAGCGGCACTGCACAGGTAAGAGAGGCCAAGTACCCACCTGTCAGGGGTCACTGTGCTGCCCCAGGTGCCACACAGGGGATCACAGACCAAAAACAGTGGCCTTGTCCCCTTGGCCAAAGGGAAATCCTGTTGGTGGCCCAACAATTAGTAACACACAAGGGCTTCTCATAGGGAGGAGATGATGCTTAGTAAAAATGACCTGTGAGGAGCACATTTTAACAATCTGAGGATTTCCACTGTAGCCAAATTCTCTCCATTTCTAGCTACCACCCGGATGCATGTGGCACATGGGCAGTTGTCATTGAGGCTTGGGCTGTGTTAGGATCAAGGGGTTTGGGACAAATACAACCACTTATAGTCTCAGGATAAGCATGATTATTTTCATACCCATAACGAAATATTCCTCCCCACCCCCACCCCTGCAGAGACAGATTTCTGTAATGGTTGTTAAGAGCTTTTTGTCCTAAGGAAAGCTAATTAGCTTTATTTCCTAGCTGTAAAAAGGGATGCCTTTATGCATCCCAGAAATGTTTCTCACTAAGTGGCTGAGGATGGGCTTTGTGCTGGACACTGGGCACTGTGGTGATACAGTAATGTGGCCTCTGTCCTGAGGTGTTGGCTGCCTGTGGGACAACCAGACAGAATCAATAACTTAATGTTGAATGCTTACAAACCATGGTAAGAATGGAGATGGAAGCACACAGGGCAGAGCTCTAGCAAACAAATGGAGAGGAGATGGTAGCCCCAGAGACTGGGAGAAGAGGGAAACCTGCAGAGGTGGCATGATGGCATTTAGCACTGCCCCAAGGAGCACAGGGAGGAAGGTGAGCATGCTTATTGTAAAACACAGCGCTTCAACCTGTAAGGTGCCCTTGTGGCTTAGTCTGGAGGGCAAGGGACAGAGTGGCTCAACATGAGGTCAGAGATGACCCTAACTATGCTG
This sequence comes from Cavia porcellus, assembly GCF_034190915.1. Taxonomy (NCBI): domain Eukaryota; kingdom Metazoa; phylum Chordata; class Mammalia; order Rodentia; family Caviidae; genus Cavia; species Cavia porcellus. The sequence goes on from NW_026947506.1 coordinate 21,438,204, forward strand.
TAGGGCACCATGGTCCCCAATCATGTTAGCACCAAGGACCAGTTTCATGGATGACAGTTTTCCATGAATGAGGGTCACTGGGAGATGATCAAGGGAGCGTAAAGCCATCAGATCCCTGCCATGTGCTGTTCACAGCAGGGTTGGAGCTCCTGTGAGAATCTGTGCTGCTGCTGATCAGGCAGTGAAGTGATCATGGGGAGCAGCTGGAAACACAGCGGGAGCTTCACCTATAGCTCACCTCCTGCTGTGCAGCCCAGTCCTATCCATTGCTCCCTGTTTGAGGTCCCCTAGTATGGAGAATAGACTGCGGGAGAAAAGGTTGAAAGCAGTGGCCCACCAAGATGCCACTGCAGGAGCCCTGATGAAATATGATGGTGCCCTGGATTAGATGGTGGCTTTGCATGTGGCGAGAAGGGGAGAGATCTGGACATGTTTGGAATTTCCATACTATTTACTATCTCAGGGTAGGGACATTAGGGATGTGTACATGGGATATCTCAAGGGTGTCCAGCTTGCAGAAGATGCTGTCAGTGGCAGCTGCTCCTGTCATTTAGATGTCAAGAGATGAGTTAATGTTTGTCGCCTGGTGTGGGCTTGGCCGCCTTTTCTCTTTGCCTAGATGAAGAGATGGGGTTTGCAGATTCTACAGTAGCCTTGGAGAAGAAGGTAGTTCAGGCTGCTGCAAGCTCTGGGATGTCTGCATTGGTGGAGCACAGGAGTGGCCAGGGGATGAAGGGAGAGTTGGGAGAGCAGCCCCGAAGCTGTGTGTACAGTGCACAGAGTGCACAGATGTCCGTTCCCTTAGACCAGTGAGTCTCAGCCTAGCTGGAACTGAGATCACTAGAGGAGCTTACAAAGCACCACATACAGAAGCCTAGACCTGGACCCCATGTCCAGACACTCTACTTCTAGGGACCTTGTGCATCTTTTAAAGTAACTCTGACCTGCAGCCAGAGTGAACAAGTCTGTGTTTACCTGGCAGCTTTGGTGACAGCATGTGAGTGTGGTGGTTCTGAGCTTTGTCAGCTGTCCCCAGGTACAGCCTCTGGTCTCTGTCCCTGACCTTCCACTGACCTTCCTTCAGTTTTTGCTCTTCCCTCTGCAGGCCAAGTCCAACCTTCCAATCAGAATGCATTTTTCACAGCCAGACTCTTCTCTGCAGGCCTCCCACCTCAAAGAAGCACCAGTGTGACCATTGTAACCCACACTGAGGTGTGGCTGTGGCCCCCTGCAAAGCAGGGAAGTGGGGACCTCAGTGCAGGTAGAACATGCAGGTGATGTGAGGGATGGAGCTCTCGGAATACTTCATGCTCCCTTTCTTTATTTAGAGTTCTGCTTCCCCTGAATCTACCAGAAAATGTGTAAAATAAATAAATACAACCCAGATCTCCCCTAGCCATCATGGTGTGATGCGGGGCTCAGCAGAATCCAACTCAGGTGATTAACTGCGGTGGTGCTGTGGTTGGAAATGGGATCTATGGACCCTCTGCCCCTGGCCCAGTGCTATACTAAGCTCCATTTCAGTACACACACTGCATCTCAGGGCTGCACATTTCACATCATCAACCTCATTCAGCAGTGGGATCCCTGGACCCAAAATTGCTTTCCTAGTAGAAAAGGAGTACAGCTCCTGAAAGGTCCCTTTTACTTCTCAGAATTGTGGAGCCATCAGGGTGAAGTATCAGTCTATCATAGTGCAGCTGGAGGGCAGTGCTTTACACACCATGGCCGCCCACAGCCTGACAGCGGGAGCATGAAGAAATGCATCTGCAGGGCTACACAGCACCCCTCAGTCAGCTCATTTCAGGCCCACCTAGAATTCTGAGGATGATAAAAAGACAGTTTTCTTGTTTTTAGCTCACAGGTGCTCTGACTCAAAACAGCACTGAAGGCACATAAGGCAGATATCTGACAGAAGTGTTCAGAATAAAAAGCATGAGCTTTGGACACATACGAAGCCACTAGGCTAGAAAGCCTGAATGAATGAATGTTATTTTAAAAGCTGGCCTGAATTTTAACTCAGTCAGCACTGTGGACGGGGCAGTGCCCACTAGCGGTGTCAGGAAAGAATAATGAGACTGTAGGTTAGCCTGGGAATTACTAAATAAAAAGTAACATGTGAGGGTGCCAGCGAAGGTATACAAAATTTCATAATAACTATACTTATTGGCATTTATTATGTTTTAAGTGCCTCTTTTCCCCAAGGACCTCATTAGCATCTTGTATTGTATTTTATCATACTTTATGCCCACAACAACATGGTACTAACCAAACCTTATTGTGAAAGACTGAAACTTTAAATAGTTAAGGACTTTGCTAAAAGCTAAAGAGATCTAGGAGCAAAGGAGCTGGGAGGTGAGCCCAGGTCAGTTTGCATCCTCGTTTCTTTTTATAATCATTCTGAGGACACAGCAATGCCAGAGCATTGTAGAAAAAGCATGGATACACATTCATGTCTGTGTTTGTATGAGCACCAACTGCTCCATCCACTGTCAGACATCTTGATCTTTTTAGACTTAGTGATTTTATTATCCACTCCATTGTTCTTCTCACCGACAGTAGTAACTTGGTGCCTTTGGATTGTAAATTTGTTAAGGGCCTCTCTCCTGTGTCCTACATCATAACTCTGAGCAGAATTACTGCCCCTGCCTGCCACTGACACTGATTCGCACTGCACCTTCAGAAATGCATTTGATAACTGGGTAGGTTCTGGGGAGCAGTTTGCACATCTTCTCTGTCACCATGGATACCGGTCAGCTGGGTTCCCTGGGCACCTTTCTCCCTGGGCACTTTTCTGGCTCTGCATAGCCCAGTGATTTCTGCTCCTTCCCTGAAGCAACTCTATCCTCAGTGTACACACTGAGCCTTTCCTTGCCACCTGGGCACCTCCTGTAACCACAAAGCAGTTTACCCTGAGTGTCACTTGGGCAGTGCGTTTGTTCCTGTACTGACTACCTGGAGCATCGCTCAGGCAGGTGTCATTTCAGCCAGTTGATTATTACATTGAATATATTAATAAAATTGTCATTTTTGTATTTCCTATTACATTATCTTACAAATCTTTGGTCATCTTGTGTTTAAATCAGTGGACTGGTGACTAAAGTCGTACGATAAAGTGGGGTGTGTGACCTTCAGCACCTAGTATGGGACAGAGAAACAGCTCAGTCCCAGAAGGCACAGAGCCACACTTTTTGAACATATGGATCAATAAAATCACCATGTAGTGTTTTATGTGTCACCACAACTGTCCCTTGAAGAATAAACACATGCTAACATTAACCATTTTGGCACTTCCTTGTTTTTTTTTTTAATAATGAATTAACCAAATTAATCCTTTTTAAAGGCATATATTTGTATTTTTAAAAAATTATCTTTTTCTTTTTTGTAATTTTTTTTTTTTTTTTTTTTTTTTTTTTTTTTTTGAGGTACCGGGATTCAACTCATGACCTTGCACTTGCCAGGCAGGCACTTACGCTGCCGAGCTAAATCCCCTGGCCTCTTTTTTGTAAATTTGGAAGACAGTTGGATTCACAGAGGATAAAAAAAGGCTCACATCACCTTTAACTCTGTAAGGCCATCTAAAAGCTGTGTTAAATCAAAGCCAAAGTGATGATGCTATTCTCAGCTCAAAGCTCTTCCAAGGCTGCCTCTCAGGCCATGGGGCCATTTGTGGTCCCTGGCTCCTGCCTCTGTCCCTGCCTTTATCCCCCCCCCCCTTCTCACAGTCCTTTCTGCCCACCCACCGAGCCCAGGACCCAGCTGGACTCAGCTGTCACACCTGCTCCTGCCCACACTGCCTCCTATTTTTGCTGCTCTTTGCCTGGGAAGCTCTTCCTCCATGTCTGTGTGGCAAGTTTCTGCTCACCTGTCCCAACCTCCAGGATCTGATCTCTGCCTGGCCCATTAAAGTCCTCTCCTCACTCTTCTCCTGTGTTCTGTCTCTCTGTTTCCTATGACACATCTCCGTTTCACTGGGAAACTGCCTGCTAGCTTTACCTACTCAATTACAAGCCCAGACTCTTAGAACTGGAGGTTGGGGATGCTATCTGACTCCTATTTAATCCTTCAGGGTTATGAAGAAAGCCAGCACAGAGCAGATGCTCAGCTGATGTTTGCTGAGTTTCTAACAGGTGGACTCCTTTCATTCCTGGGCCTAAAACGCTGGGAGGAATTAGCGATTAGAAACTAGAGACCTTCAGAGTATATGGAGAGGGCCACAGCGTAGGGACAGTGTGACCCATAGTGGCCTCAACAGTGCAGGGTGAGGCTGAAGTACCTGGCCCTCCATCCCTCCACCTTTCCCACTGGTGTTGAGTGTCCTCAGGGAGCCCTGGTGTCACCTGAAGAGATGAGCATGGCCCCAGACCACAGATTAGGGTAAAGGAGGGCAGGGGCCAGACCTGTGGCACAAATGGACCATGCCCAGCCCTGCTCTGTGTGATTTGTCTGTTCATCATTCACTCACTCACTGAGCAAGTACAATTGTGCCTCAGTTCATGAACTTCAACATCTGTTCTACAGTTTCAGGAAGGCTGGCTGCATTTGTGTTTGTGTGGGAAAGACAGATGCGGTTGTGTTTTAATCTAATGCAGAGTTCGCACATGAAAACAGAATTTTGCCAAACACTCCTGTTTTTGAAATAAACTGTTAAAAAAATTGTTCATAAAAGAAACCCAGAAAAACAGTGTGTGTGAACTGAGGTACCACTGTAACACTGGCTGTGGAAGCTAGGGTCTTCTGAAGCTAGGGATAGTGTCACAGGCAGCAAGAATTTCGCCCTCTGCAACCTTATCTTCTGGCGCCATATTGGGTAACAACTATGTAAAGGAGCAAAGATGGGGAAGGGGTAAGGAATGTGGGAGTGCAGTTCTGGTGAGAACCAAAAGATGTACCTCCAGAAGCTGAGGAGTGAGCCTGGCACAGAATTCAATACGGTTTCACTTGCAATTTTCACATCATTGGGTGTAACTACCTAGCAGACAGCGAGCCGAACCATGTGGTTAGCAATAGTTAATAGTTTACTTAACATGTATAGTAGGGATAAATAAATATGTCAGTATTTACATGAACCATCAGGAAAAATGTTAATTATCATGTCAAATATTTTAAAGTCTGTTCCATTTAAATGTTTTTCAAAATGCTGTTTCACACAGCTCAGTTCTCTGACAATAAGAAAGAATGTGTGAGGGGTAATTGCAGTGTCTTTTTTTTTTAATTTTATTTAAAAGGAAAAAGAGAAAAAACAAAACAAAGCGGTGTAAGGGTACAAGCAATACAGAACTACAAAAAGGAAAAAAAAAAAACAGTAAGAAATCACCAGTTAATAGATTACATATTATCATCTTAGAGATAGTTGCTCAAGTTAGTATCAAAGCATACAAAGTGGACATTCAAACAGGGAGACTGCAAACAGTTGTGTTCAGTGATCCAACCAAAAACATTAATATGGTCAGCTATTTAGCACCCCTAAACACACTTGATGTTGTATCTTTTAGAGCACTTTTTTTCCTTCTCTTTTTTACAACAAAATTTACACATTTTGGGTTTTATTACTCCTTAGTTCTTATTACTTTTGGGGGGGGAGAGAATAAAGTCAAATATGGCAAAACAAAGCTGTCAGTCAAAACCAAGGATAGACATAGCACATGATGTAAAAACAGAGTACAAGGTTATCAACGATGGTTACCAGAATATCTCTTGTTTCCTTAAAAAGAATTGCGGTGTCTTTGGATGGGATGACTGTTCTTTTGGCTTTAACTAGTGTGATAGGCATTTAAGGAGTCTTCAGGGGATTTGTTTTATGGTTCTTATGAACTTGTTTGCTAATTACGGTCAGATATCCACATTGTACGGCAGCTCTCAGCACATAATTTGAATGACTTGAGGTAAAGTCCATTTGCTTGGAACCAGTTCTGTTTACCCTTTTTTCACTTCTGAGATTCCTCCCCAGGTAGCACTCTGTGAACCCATGAACAACAATAGCAATGTTTAAGATGCTGACCGTGGAGCCTCCGTTATTATGAATTTTGTTTGGAGCAACTTAAGTGAAGCTGGATTGTTGCTGGAGTAATCATTGCTCCAGATTCCCACGTGACAGAATTCCTGGTGATGAGATTGAGGGGCAGCCCCTTCCACTGTTCCAGGAAGCAACTCAGGTGGAGAAGTCTGAGTGTCATAATATTTTCAAGATGTTCCCATCAGTGTCTTCTGATGAATTGGTTCACAAAGTTTCAGGGTCTCTGTTTTGCAAATCTTGTCAGCTCTGTTCACAATGAAAGCAAATGGACCAGGCTCATCTCTATCGTTTTCATAGCCTGGCTGCTGCCCTTGCTCCGGTCACACATCTAATTTCTCTCTTTGTGGCTCTGTCCTACTTTTCCTCCAGCTTGCCTCAAATTGATTGTTTTTGACTAAAAGATGTCACATATTTGCAGTATCCTTGGTAGGTTTTTCCTGTGTGTGAATTTCCTATATTTGAATATTTATAAAGTTGCACAGAATATTTTTATTCACAGCTCAATAGCTATGAGTATTTGGGATTAGCTTTTCATGCTGTTTATAATAACCACATAACTTTATACATTTTCCTACAGATTTATGCTTTATAGTTTGTCTTACATGAAAATGGAAAGCTTTCATTATTATTATAGGTTATTTTGAAGTTCATTGACCCAGGAGGTAGATCTTAGGATTTGTTTTTATAGATGCAGGCGATTCCCAAAGCATGTGAGGAATGTAGTTGTTGGTTGTTCCCTTGTTAAAATGCAGATCTGAGTGTGGGATAGACCTGAGTACTGTGGAAAGGTCCGTGTGGGGTCCCCGCCTGCAGGCATGGCCCCAGGCTGAGGCTGAGCCGAGGAGCCACTCCTCAGATCCCGCTCTGTCTCCTCTCTGCAGCCACCCAGTGCAAGCACGGCGCTGTGTATGACACCTGTGGCCCGGGGTGTGTGAAGACCTGTGACACCTGGAATGAGATCGGTCCTTGCAACAAGCCGTGTGTGGCAGGCTGCCACTGTCCAGCAGACTTGGTCCTGCACAGGGGACGATGCATCAAGCCAGTCCTTTGTCCTCAACGGTGACCTCTGTGCCAGCCATTGAGACTGCAACCTGGTGTCCCTGACACTGAAGTAGAAGAGCCAGGGAAAGACTGCTGTGCATGTGTGCCTGACTCCGCACACAGAGTACGTATGTGTAAATACATAGAGGTATAGGTGTATTCCAACATTTCATCATTTATATGGACTACAGTGCAGTATTATATGTATATTTTTTGCTATAAGAAACGTGTTGTTACTGGGATCCTAATCTGTAAGCCATTGGATACGCTGTACAGACACTCCAGGGGCATTTAATTTAACAGGCAGCAATGCAGACCTCGGGGGTGACTGTGCCATCACAAACTTTTCTCATTCTTAAGGAAGTTTCCTAAGGACCCTCAGCTGCTGCATTCATTTTAGCTTGGAGTCAATGTTTGTCACTGAGAAATATATTTCTTTGGAGAAGGGCACATGTATTTGGGGACGTTTCATGTTTGCAGAGACAGGACTGTGCCTGAGAGAGATGACAGGAGACTGGGAGAGGCCCCTACGATGCCTGCAAAGCAAGGGGTGGGCTGCTAGGTTTCACTGGGCCATGGTCTGATATAGTTTGTAAAACTGGCTGTCACCAAGAAATACGGGTGTGTCACTAGTGCAAGAGTCCTCCAGCCTCCTTATTATATACATCTGTGTGGTAGATGTGATCACTTGTGTGTCATGTGTTGAGATGAAGGAGTATCCAGGTGGCCTGTTCGTGGTATTGAGCACGAGGAGTTTGGAGAAAACATTGCACAACAGATGAAAATATCCTTGTCTCTGATTCTCAGAGCAATCCAGGGAGGAGATGGAGGCCCTCTACCCTTCGGGATAGCCCATGTGTAAAACAAACGCCTTTGATTGTCTCTAGAGGGTTCCTGTCTCATGCTATTTGCCTATGTCCTAGTTATTAGGTGGGGGAGACTTACTCACCAGTTGCCTTAACATCATTCTAAGCAAAGAACGTTCTGTGTACTTTCTCCAATTTGCCAATAATGTCGCTGCCAGTCACCATGTGATTTTCCTGACTTGCTTTCTGTTAAACAAGTGAAATTGTCAACAAAAAACAAAACCCACTGATGTCTAAAAATAAAATGTTCTGCACTGTAGTAAATAAATGGATCAACCAAGGCATTTTTCTCCTTTGAGACGTCCCGTGTTATGCTTTATAAATTAGCTGTATCAACTTCAGATTAGCCCACTTTAAATTTATTGTTATAATTGATAAACCCTACATTAGTTTTTAACTGAGAGAGAGTACTATGAATAGATAATAATAAAATGTCTACGTGTTGGTAGTAGGAGAATTATCCGTCTTGTAAAGATATGTGTGTCCTTTATACTATTTTTTACTTTATTTATTTATTGGTCGTTTTGAAACAGGGTTTCACTGTGCAGTTCAGGCCTTGAACTCACTTCATAGCCCAAGATGGCCTCAAACTCCCAGGGATCCTCCTGCCTCATCCTCCTCAGTGTTGGGGTTAAAGGCTGTGCACCCCACCCAGCTCATTTACATACATTCTCACAGCCAGGGTATGGGGAGCTTCTCACCAGAGCCCTGCTAGCTGTTAGTGAGCTGAGCACAGTCCCCGTGCAGTGCTGATGGCCAGCGGCTCTCTTTCTGCTCCTCGCTCCTCCTCTCAGGTCTTAGCCTCTGTTCTGTCCCACACATACACTTTTCATTCTCCTTCTCTAGGTAGGGTGGGCCCTGGGCTGGCAGAAGCCCAGAAGCGATGTCATGGTCCACTTAGTCCCGTTGTTGTTCAGCCCTTGGAGGGCAGAGAGCCAGATGCTCCCCTTGCTCCTCCCTGTAACTCAGTTAGATGAAGTAAAAGGCTTGGGTGACCCGGGTGCCTCCCGCTCAGGGCCCGAGGAGCCTCTATGCAGAAGGACAGTCTATAGGCTTCTACCTCCAGGACAGACGCGTGTACCCCAGCAGACCTCAGAGCCCTTGACCCACTCACCCAGCCCCAAGCAAGACTCACTGGACCCTGCTCAGGTGGCACTGCCAGTGAAGCAGGAGGGACAGGGGCCTGCATGTTTCTGGTGCTTTCCTGGGTGTCACGGATTTAAAGGCTCAGTGAGGCACATGACTGTCCCAAGGCCACAGCCAGTAGTTTCAGGTGGACATGGTCTCCCCGGTACACTCTGTTGCACACACAGCAGCCCACATAAAGAAATTCCTTCTGTGGACCAGAGTGTACTTATTTCTACAATGAGCACAGACCGTGTTCCTACTGCATTTGTGGACAGGCTTTCCAAGGACGACCACAATAATTTGCCCTGTGTGCTCTGCTCCACTGAGGCATGGCCAGGCGCCCACAGCTAGAGGCAAATGTGCCACCTTTCCTGATGAGTATGGGCTGCCCTTGGTGGCTTTCATGTTGCCAGCAGGTCTGACAATTGCAAGCCCAAGCATGTGGTTCCAGGTGACAGTCCCAGCTGAACACGGGCTTCCATTCCACCCAGCCACCAGATATGGAAAGGGAGAAGCCCCCAGATAACTCCAGCCCCAGCTACCGAGGGTCCCCAGCCGTGACCATTCCACATGCATGGCTCACATTTCTGTGCATCTGCTGGGCAAAGATTATCACCTGGAAGATGCTGACAGAGCACACAGCCTGAAGAAAGCGACCGCACCACCTTCTGAAGCGAAGTTTGCTTTCAGCCTTGGAAGACAGAGACAGTGTCCTCTTTAATAAAGATACTGTCTTCTTGGGCTTAAGGCAGGCATGGCCCGCTGACTTCCCTGTATAGAAGACTGGGGTTCCCAGTGCCCTAGGTTTCCCTCTTACAGTGCTACCCACTACATAGGAGGTATCACCTGGCTCTCTCTGCATCACCATGAGGAACTAGGCCCCAAAAATGGACACAAGAAAGTACTGGAACTCAGGCTCCCACTATTCCTATGCAAAATAAAGTCTCTGACCCAGAGTCTTTCCACCTGCATCCGCACAACTGTGACAGGCTAGCTTGTCAACTCGCAAGTGAGTGAGAATCTCAGAGCCTGGTACCCTAGTGTTCCCGGTGAGTTCATCACCCACAGAATATTCAAAAACGGTTTTTGTTTTCCATCATGAGTTTGAGGAGGAGCAGTAATAGAGAATCAGAAAGAGGCAGATGTACAAGACTGGTTCCTTTTCTCCAGGGAGCCTACAGCCTAGGAAAAAAATGAATGACTTACATAGAAACGACAGGAAGCAGGCATGGTGGTACCCATGTGTAATCCAGCACTCAAGGAGGCCGAGGTAGGAAACTGTTCAACCCCCAGCTTAGGCAAAATTATTTTAAAATAATAAAAAGGGCTGGGGATGCAGCTCTGTACGAAGGCCCTGTGTTCAATTACTACCACTAAAAACATGGAAAGAGGAACAAATACTCAAAGTCTCTCTCCATAGGCTGAAGACTGTTTTTGTGATTCAACCCATAAGTGTATTGATGGCCTTTGTATGTCAAACACCCATCTGGACTGGGGATTTAGCTCAGTGGCACAATCACCTGCCTGGCAAGTGCAAGGTCCTGAGTTTGATCCCCAGTACCAAAATAAACCCCCCCCCCATGCTTTGATTCCTGGTACCAAAAAAAAACAAAACAAAAAAACCCACCCATGTCTCATTATAAATAAGAAAATAACAATGTAATGTGCTTTACTTTTTATTAACTCAGTTTTGGCAGTACATTGATTAGAACTTCAAATCACTGTAAACGAAAATTACTGTTTTTCGTTTTTTCCTGTGTTTAGATGAGGCAAAAATGCAAAATACACCTTAGCACATAATCAGAAAAGAAATTTTGTTTTATCTAACAAAAAATCTCTAGCTTGTTTCAGTAATGTGCAATAGGAAACACTGCTTTTATTTGAAATGGAATTGAATTAAGTATTAATATTTGTGTCTCCTGCAACAATTGTCATCCTTTCTTTGATCCAGTCAACATTCATTGTCCTCCAACTGTAGGGCACAATATGCAAATGTCTGTCCATGTAGCATGCAAAGACACCCTGGTTTCAAGTCTTTTCATGAACTCAGAAGCTGGTAGGTGACAATCGCTGTGCTTGATGCTGAGACATAGCAAGACATTTGAGGAGACTGTATCATCTCAGTTGCTGATCTGCATCCTCAAAGGAAGGTGGTAGGTGACAGGACATGGGTGTGTTTTTCCAGAGACAGGGAGCAGCAGGTGCAGCAGCAGAGGACCATCGAGGTGCCCAGGACCGAAAGGCAGCATATGCTAGCTTAGCAAAATACCTTCATGTCGGACTCCTTTCCCTAAGCCTGAGAAGTGAGAGGGAGGCTGGCTATGCAGGAAGCAGGGTCCACAGGAAGACGGGGTGGGACAGAAGTCCACACACTTCCTCTGCAATCACTTAGCTCTCAGAAAGTCCCTTCACTTCTAAACCAACCCTAATACCTGCTCACACTATCATGAGACTCAGGGTATCACATGTGTGCATTATGAAATGTTACCCATGCGATCTGTTTAATGCCACGTATGACGTCTGTCAACCTCAAATTGGATTTTGGCACAAGGAAGTGTGAGATATAGCAATAATGCAAAAGGCCAAATAAGATCATTTACATTACACTTTGAACTATGTTAGAAAAGGTTTCGTGGATATTTTCTTGCTTCTTGCTGAGGTTGAAATGCACTTGCATCTTATACTTGTTGAGGTTGAAATGCACTTGCATCCTTTGAACATAAATACATAGCACCTTTCCTTTTGACAGTTTACCCAAAGATCTAGGAATCAGCTTCTAGACCAATGCAGTGCTTCAACTACTGGAAAAGCAGTAGCCCACTGACAGGGCATAATCAAAGAATGCTGAGGGATGCCATTGGGATGGCAGACACCAAGGTTACTTCTTCAACTTGGTTGGAGTGATGGGCACAAAAGAGCCCCAGCCCTGAAATGAAAATGTGCTGTTAAGGGACAGCCACACCATGTGCCCTGGCCAGGTCCCCTCTTTCAAGCAGTCCTGGCCAATGACCAAACATAACCTTTTCAGCCTGACAGTTTTTACCCGATGTGGGGCCCCTCCAAGATGGACCTTTGATTCCGAAGTACCTTGAAGAGTAAGCTGAGACCTTCTCCAATGTCGTCTGCTTGGCAATGCCACAAAAATCTAAAGTTAGAAATTCCATTCAACCCAGCTATTACCCTTTTAAGTGTCTTTCCAAAGAGTTAAAGAGGTCATTGTTACAGTGACACATGCATACCCATGTTTACAGCAGCACAATTCATAATAATTAGATCTTGGAAACAGTCTATATGGCCAACAAGAGATAAATAAATGTATAAAGAAAATGTGACATTTAAACACAATGGAGTACCATTCAGCCATAAAGAAAGATAAGTTTGAGTTATGCTTCTATAGGAAAATGTTTGTATCTTAAAACTATAATGTCAAGTGAAGTAAATCAGACACACCTGCTTAAATATCACATGGCCTGTCTTATATGAGAAACTCAAGTTTTAAATAAATATCGAAGTAAAAGATAGATAAAAGGAAGAAAGATCGGTCTTCCTCACTGGAGAAGGGGCTCACTGGAGGGATGGTAAGAAAGGGGGGGGGGAGAAGGATGAAAAAGATACAAGGAATGCAAACATGTTTAACTAAAAAATAACAAAATCTTAAAAAGTATAAAATGACATCAATTTGAAATTGTCTACAAACTAGGCTTCAAGAAGCACATACCTTTTGTGATGATGCCTAGCACATGCACACTGCCAGTGTCCTGTGCCACCAGCTGGGCTGTGGCCAGCCCCTGGCAGCCCCTGGCGAGGCCCTGTCCCCCTGGATAACGTCAAGGGCCGCGGGAATGAGGACACCCTGCTGCTCTGCTCCCACATCCATCGGGATGCACACAACTGTGACCACAGTGAGGACGCCAGCATCCTGTGCCAGCCGTCACGACCCAGCTGGCTCTGCAGACCACCTCTTCAGGGAGCCCAGTGTCACCTGGCCCTCCTCTTCCAGGAAGCCCTTCCTCCCCAGGAAGCCGTTCTCATCCAGGAGGGCCTCCCCGTGTGACTTTTGCAGTTCAAGTAGCCCCTCCTTCCCTGTGTCTAGGAGAGAGGCTGCCCAGGCAGGGTGGTTGGTCCTGCATGGGGACCTGTACCCCATCCACTTTATTGTATGACCTCAGCCTTTCATCAGCTGCTGTGGACCCCACACAGTGAACATGCCCACGCAGCCAAGATGGCAAACAGAGGAGAGGGATGACCCTCAACTCTTCCTGAGAGCTTCTATTCCAGTACTCCTGACCCTGCCTACCTGGATCCTGATCCAGAGGGCTCAGTAGCTCTCTGTAAATAGGATTCTCTCCTCTCCCTCACCTACCACAAGAGGAGGCAGGCAAGAGGGACTTGCGCCCTTTCCTTAGATTCTCAGGAGCTGAGGAAGAGCCTGGGTCATCACCCTCTCCCTGCCAGTGAGGGCCTGGACTCAGATGGTGCTTGGCTGGACAAGGGGGCTGGAGGGGCCCTGCAGAAACAGGAAAACTTCTATAGCACAAGAAATTATGACACAGCACAAGTAAAGCCTTATCTTTTGTGCAGATCAGCAATTAAAATTAAATTAGTATTTTAAATGATCAGATTATAGTGGGAAAGTTTATTACATTTTCAAAATGGAGAGCTGGGCCTGGTGGCTCATGCCGGTAATCTTAGCACTTGGGAGGTTGAGGCAGGAAGATTGTCAGGAGTTTAAGGCCAGCCTGGGCTACACGGTGAGTTCTAGACCAGTCTGAATTCCACAGTACAAGACCCTGTCTCAAAAAAAAAAAAATTGCATCTGCTACATTACCTTTATCAATCTTGGTCCATATAACCAGGGTAGATATAGATGTAACTTAAATTTTTACCTATTTATTTGTGCAAAGTTAAAGCATTTAAATTTTAGTCAAATTACCTGAATCAGTTAAAACAAAGTCATTTTTGTGCGTGAAACTAAATATTGGCCATGATAAATATCTTAATTATTTTGATACATGAGATATGCAAGGTATTTTAGTGGTACTATGAATTGAACCCAGAACCTTTGAAATGAGCTATCTCTGTGGCCCTTCTTTATTTTTTCTTTTGAGACAGAGTCTTGCTAAGTCACTAACTTGTTCTGGCTGAGAACAAACTTACAGTCCTCCTGTCTCGGCCTTCTAGGGTGGTGGGATTACAGGCGTGCCCCACCACATCTAATTACTTTAATTGTTCATATGCGAGGTTATAATTGGGAATTGCCTGCGTTTCCTATTTAGTAAATAGATTTATTATAAAATTGATCCTTTTAAAGATGAATTTTGGGGTTCAGGCCATATGCTGTTCCTCCCTCCATGCTGCAGCATAAACTCTAATAAAGCCTCTTTCGATGGCAAAAGAGGCTGAATTTAAAAATCTAAGTTTAAAAATCTTTACTTATGAATCTCTGTTGCCATTTGCTGCTTCTATGGTTTAGCTGCATTTTTCAGAATAAGGAGGGACACGTTTGGAAGGTGTATGTGGGGAGCATGGGCATCGTGGGGGGCTTGTTGTGAGTGTTTAAAAAGAACCAGTAGAGTCAGTGTGACAGAAGATTATGGGCTGGGGATTTAGCTCAGCAGCATAAGCGCCTGCCTTGCAAGTGTGTGGTCATGAGTTCGATCCCCAGTACCGATAAAAAAAAAAGATTATGGAGGAAAATGATACAATTAACCAGATAGTTTTTTTGTTTTTGTTTTTTATCTTCTACTTGTTCTGCCTTGTCTGGTAATGATGGACATAGACTTCAGTAAACTAAAATATTCTTAATTTTTCTCTGAGAGGAGTTCTACAAGAAGGTGACAAGATCCTGAGATCTGTATTTTTACTGGATAGAAACTCATGCACAAACTGGACCAAACTTTTTTGGAACTTACCAAGACTGTAGTTGGCTGTCAAGAAAGAGCTGAGACCAGAATTCTAGGGGTCCAGGACAGAGAATCCCACTCCCCTAACTCTACCTGCCATCTGCTCTCCCTGGCAGGTACCGGCTAATGGAAAACTTACAAAATAATAGCTACCTAATTATAATTCTAACGTGCAGGGATCAAATGCCATAGACACTAATTTGGGTTACACTGGACAAGTTTTCAGTCTGTTGTTAGTCACTGTGTTGAGTGTCCTGTGATGGTGATGGCCATTTTAGCAAATATATTTGATCATTGAAATTTTTGAATAGTAGTAAGCCAAGTATCAACTATTATAAAGTAAATATTATTTTTACTGATTAAATAAGTCTTTGTAAGATAATAAGTTGAATTGAAACTGCAGGTCAAAAACAGTAGAGAGCAATCTTTCCAAGAAAGCTCTGGCCCAGTTTAAAACTTAAATTTTAGCACAATGAGTTGAATGATGTTGTTTTAATAAGAGATATATTATTAAATGACTTATTAAACTTAGATTTACTTTAAAAAATTGATATATAAAAACAAAACGTATAATTATATGGAGCCATGCTGTTTTGATACTACACACGACGGCTGTGCACGTGGAGTGGACCTGAAGGACGTCAGGTACTGTCCTCTTTGGGCCCTCATCTGCACTCAGGGAAAGACTTGGCTGATTCTGTTAATCTCTTCCAACTACCCTCCCCCTCCGTTAGATGAGCGGTGTAAGATCACAGCATTGCCTCTGGCAGGCTTCTTTTTCAACATATCTTAGACGTGGGATAATTTTCTACATTGTAATTTAAATAACAAATGATCACTGAACCTGTTTTCTCATTTGGCTTGACCTTAAAAATGAATCGCGAGGCAAAGTGGGTCAATGTGGCTGTATACAAAGTGGAGACCTGGGTTCACTTTCTCCCAAGTGTTGGCACACTTCCTTTCAGAAACTTATTCCCAAATAGCTAAGGCAAAGTCTTGGTGTCTGTGAAAAGGAGGCCCAGTCTTCTGATGCAACCTCTGAGCAGTTTCAACACAACTGAGCACCTGGAAATTTATAAAAATGAAAGAGAGTCTTACCTCTCAAAAAATATTCCCTGGTAACTTAGAAGATATGTAGTTGGTCAACTAGTTAGCCCAACTCTGTCCTTATTCTGCTCTTATTTTTGCCATTTTCCCTGGAGTTTTTCAATGATCACTATCACAGCACAGATGGATAGTTTTTAAAAGCAGTTTATGGAAAAATTTACCATCTCTCAGACATCACAAAACCTGTATTTAAGGGTTTCCAAAACAACCTAGCGGACTGAACTGGCAGGAGAAAGCTGTTAAACTGCTGGTCATGTCATGGAGCTCTCTGAAGAAGGCTGAGATTTCTGTAGAAGTTGTGACCATTGTGGTGACTCAGACTGGATCAAGATATCTGGAGAAGTAACTAACTTCATTGTAACTTCCCGGGGTAAGTATTGTTCTTTTTTTTTTTTTTTAATCCTAGTAATAAAAAATAAAAAAGATAGTTCTTTTTTAGAAATAGAATTACGATAAAATTTCTCCCTGCAATGTTCTCGGCCTGAGTATTGGAACAGTAACTTTGTAGGTACCAGTGAATGGCTATGGAAACAGAATTATTTTGTAAGTGATTTCTTCCCTTCACTGTCAGCAATAAGACTGAAATTCCACCTACAGGATGCACATGCAAGAGGTGGACAGGTTAGAGCTAAAAAATAATGTGCTGAGTGTCATCTCTAAAGACCACAGATGTTATTGCTTTATTATACTTTTTTGTAGAAGGTCTTTATGTGATAGTTCTCAAAATGGTATTTTATTGATTACTCTTTTGTGTATTTTAAGATGTGTTATGGTAGTTTTCTCCAAATAATCTGCAAAATCTATGTTCCTGATTTTGATCTTGTGTCTACGAATAGTGACAAAAGGTAATTCTTAATAGTCCATTACTATAGATTACTATCAATTATAAATGAAGTCCTCTTTTTATTCCTGTAAGTCTTTAAAGGATAGGCTGAGAACAAAACTTATGCCACTGTGACTGAGTTTATTTTGCCTAAAAAAAGCCCTCTTTACGGGAATTTGCAGGTTTCACAAACTATCACACCACGGCCCCCATAAGGAATCTTTGTGATTTTAAAGCCTCATTTCCTCGCTTATTGTAGACGATTTTTCAGCTGTTTTCTGGAGACAGAAGGGGTAGACAAGCCATGGGCCCCATACTCCAAATCCTCCAGTTTGGTCAATCGGTGTTCTAGGTTAGGGTTTGACTGTACTCTCCTGGGCCCTCTGGACTGTGCTACCAGCAAGACAGGAGTCCTGTGTTGGTAACTCTTTTCCTTTGGTAATTTGTTAGCTGTTATTATTTATGAAAATCATGTGCAGCTTTAGCTTTCTTAACCTGAAATTCTGAAACATTAAAAAAAGAAAAGAAGCCTCTGAAAATGGAAATATTTCTGCTTTCAAGGATTTTGGATAAGAGATATTAAACCTTTGGAGAAGAGGCTGCAAAGCTGGCGGCCCGGTGAGTTCCTCCTGCCTCGGGGTGGCCTGCTGACCGCTGGCCAGAATAAAACACCACCGGGCATCACTCACCTGAGAGTGCGAGACAAGGGACCCGCCAACGGGGTGTGGAGGGCTCGTGCATGGGGATGAGCCCCAAGTCGGGTCCAGGCTCACGCTCCAGGGAGAGGGCGCCCCTGCTGGGCACCAGCGTAGGCCGAAGGGGACTCGCAAGACTGAGCAGAAAGCATAGCCGGAGCAGGGCAGCCCAGGACGCACAGCTGGCCTGGCCCTGGCATGTGCGCGTGCCTACTGTGCCAGTGTCCCCGCACCTAGGAACCCCAAGTCCTGGAAGCTGGGGAGGGCAGGCGCATACGTTAGCAGTCGCCCAACTGGGATACCTGGACCCCAAGCTGTTGGAGTCAGGCATAAAGGAAAGCCTGGTGCCTCAGTTTCCCATCAACTGACCTGGACTCCTCTTCTACCCTGGCCTCCAGTAGCAAAAAGCACAAGAGATACAAAAAAAATGAATGTAGCCAGTAAAGGGACAGCCAGACACCAGCCTTTTCCCATGAGTTAGCGCCATTCACAGACTGCAAGGGAAGAGACCCAGAATTCACCAAGCAGCAAGTCCTCGCTGCAAACCAGCACCATGCGTGGGCCACCACCATAAGGGGGACAATCAGACCCCAGCCTCTTCGGGTGAGCGTGCTGGGAAACAAGAAGAGCCAACCCCACCCCCCCCCCACCCCGCGCTCCTATCAAGCAACCGGTTGATCTGGAAAAACCCAGGCTGTGATGACAGCTACTCAGGTGAATCGCGGTTTGATGCTTGTGGCATTTGATGTTTCACTGACTTTGTAGGTGTGGGCCCTTGGTTTGATCATCTGATTCAGAGGATAAGGGTATGAAGTGTGGCATCTAGTGGGTATCTCCTTCTCCAGGTGGTAGTCATTGCTGATTCACTATCATCTTGTTTTGAAGTCCTGCATCATTTTCACTGGTTTGATGGGTTGGGTTTTATCCTGTTTTGTTTTGTTTGATTTTGTTGTCCGATGACATGGGCAGCTATTTCAAACATAGCAAGATATGTTATAGTAGCCAAAAAAAAAAAAAAAGTGAATGTTTTCATGAATGTTGGAAGTCTTTGGTATAAACAGCTATAAGTCAAACCCCAGTGTAACATATGGAATAAAAACAGCTTTCCATAGGACTCTGCTGTTTGTGACTTCTGGAAAGTTAATTGACTTCTTGAACTTTCTTGTACATCTGCATAGTAAGGACCGTAATCGCTATCTCAAGACAGATGAGGGGTGAAGGGTCACCATGGTGGGCACTCAGTCAATGGCACTTTGTTTTCCTATTGCTGTGCACAAGGTTCTTTCAAAACATAAATGCTTCTGCAGGTCTAGTAATTCTGTTTATTACTATTCTATTTCCCTCCCAGATAAAAGTTTCAAGAGTGATATTTCCCCCAAGGTCACTGTTTTTCTTCATTCAGTGGGTGAAACAAATTTCCATAAGTCTGGGATATAGCTTTGTCTTCTGGAGAATTCTTTCCCTGATACTATTAAGGCATATTGGATGAAAACAGGTGTTGATAAGATTCTGGAATCCCAGCAGGGAGAGCTGATAAAGACTAATGACACCTGTTTGAAGCTTAGCTGTGACTGGAGATGCCACAACAAAAGAGCACAACTGTATTGTGACACACGAGGCTAATGGAGGAGCGGATCAAGAGGTTCCTTTTTACTCTCATGGAGGAAGGTGTATGTAAATCAGCTAGGTGTATGTAAAACCTGAATAACCTTCCAGAAAGTTATGCCAAAGGGAATGTCTTACCTCTTCTGTCATGAAATAATGAAAAGAATTGCTCATCTTTCTGAAATGCTTCTTTATTGATTGGTAGCATAACCTCCTTGGTATTTTCTTGTAGCATTGACAGAGACTCTGGAGAAGAAAACAGTTGAAAAATTTACTGAAACTCAACTTCAATTTCATTATTCAGAATATTAAGATCACATGACATTGCCTAGAATTGTTAAATGGATTCAGCGAACAATGTATGTGAAAACACACGTTAAGTGCTAAAGTGGAAATTCCATCTTTGATGACTTTGGTGAGGAAATAAGAATAATTATGCATCTTTCATGAATGTTCTATCAAGCAAACCAAGTCACCCACTTCAATCTTGTCCTACAAAGTTAAACCTACAAAAAGTGAGTTCTTAAGTGACAAAGATTTCCGATGAAGAACTGAGAACCTGGACCAATAAAGAATAAAGTAATGTTAGCCATTGCAGTTCCCCGGCAACCTTGAAATTTTTCTGATTTTTATTTTACCCTACTGCTAGAAAAAAATTCATAATTAAAGATTGGGCGAAGATGACGTGTACAAGCGTGCCTGCATTCTCTCTAATGAATGTAATTTTTTGTCATTGGAAAACACAGCTGGAGAAATGTTCACTGGACTATTATAGGGGACTAGAAGTGAGTAGTAGTGGACGATGGGTTAGTGCCCCAAGGGTTTTGAGGTACAGTGAAGAGTGTACATTTTTTTCTGAATCTCTCAGTGTCACGCACGATTCAGGCACAGTGTCTCAAAGTGATCCTTTTGATGCAATGAGGTATGTGTCTACACAGCTGATACAGAGGCCAGCAGGCTCCAGTAATGTGCTGTGTGTCACAGTCCTGAGTGCTAATCAGTATTCCAAAGACCCCACGTGACCTGAGAAGGAATCATTTCGTACCTTTCGCTATTGATATCCAGTCCCTTTGAACCTTTGGAACCTGTGAAAAATGCACAGATGAAAAAAATGTGTGAAGCCTGTGATGTGCCCCATCCTGATTCCCCAAGTGAGAATTTACCCTCTGGGGTCCTTAGTTTCTATGTAGAGTTACTTGGGACTTGGCATGCTTTGGGATGGTATGGCTGCTTTTCTTGTAGATTATCTGGGACAATATACTTCCATGAGGTAACAAAGAAAAAAATGTATCTTACATGAACTTGTACTTCTTGATGTGCAAAAACATTATATCTGAGCAGTATCTACTGAGTTATATGAATAAGACCAATTTTTTCTGTAATTGTAGCACTCATATTTTTAATGCATTCCCATCTCTGTCTATATTGATTTATACTCATAATTATGCAAATATATCTGTTCACTTGCAAATAAATATATAAAACATTCATTTATATATTTATAAGCAAATTCAGGTATATGTAGCATTGTAAATACATACCTGTCAAAGTATGGGCATGAATAATTAACAAGTTCCTACTCTTATTATTATTATTGTTTTCTGGTGGTTTTTGTTTTTGTCTTTTTCAGACAGGATCTCACTGCACAGCTCAGGCTGGCCTTGAGCTCACTGTTAGCCCAGGATGGTCCTGAATTCACAACAATCCTCCTGCCTCAGCCTCTCATGTGCTGGGATTACAGGCATGCGCCACCATATCTGGCTCTCATTACTTTTTAGTTGTCACTGTTGATTCTGAAGCTTGTTTCAGAAAAGAAGCTGGTAAGTTTTAGTGTATGTTTGCCTTCACATAATAATTTTTTTCACCTTGATCATCTTCACTGCTGAACTGACTTGCTTTAAAGTTAGAAAAATCAGAATGACTAGATGTTGCAGAGCAGATTGAGTGAGTGATATTTTAAATTCATGCATTACCTCCTAGCCATTGTGTTACCATTGTAAACTACCAGTCTACATGTAAGTTGTCTTCAATTAGAGGGCTTGAATAGAAGCTCTGAACTACTTCACAAAGGGGTTTCATTCATGCATCTCTTGCTTCTAGTGACTGGGAAAAGCCCAATACCAAGCTAATTCTAGACCTTTTTTAAAAAAAGTCTTGCAGCTAATCACTAGTGATAAGAATAGGCACTTATTGTTACACTTTTGTACAGAAAATCATGGGCGTTATTCTGCATGCATTTTCTTGTTTAAGTCTCAAAATGCTCCTATCACGTGGTACAATACTTTACCCTGATTTAATAGATGAGGCAAGGAAGTAAAATTAAGTCATTTGCACATCTAGAGTTTCACAGCAGGCCTTCAAGTGAAGAATTCATTCCCTTCCTCATGCTGTGTTCTTCCTCTGTGACAGAGTCAAAGAAAGTCCCAGACCAAGGCCCTTGGACAGGATGGACATGCGGCAGGGGGGAAATGCCCGGCTTCTGAGCACCACAGACTGGATGCAGCTGAGGTGTCTCAGTGGTCACCTGCAGTAAAGTGGGTGACAGATTCATTTGTGAATAATGTTCTGCTCATCTGGCAACCAAGAAGAATTACACTGAGCTCAGGTTACTGAAGACACAATGACACAAATGAGAAACACCCAGCATAGGGATTCATTTAGCAGGCTCAGGATCTGTACTAGTTTCTGGTCTTTCCTCTCTACATAAGCACCAAGAACACTGACTTCATAGCTCCACTATCTAGTATCAATAGCTGCAGCAGTAGGGAAGGGCAGTAGGTAACGCTTGCCAATCAAGGGAGTTAGGAACACATTTTCTAAGACTGCTTTGTACCTCATGGGCTGTGATTCTTGAGTTCTGATTCAATGAAGACAGACCATGTAAAATGCAAATTTTTCCAAAAAGAGACTTGGCCTTGTGACTCACTGTGGAGTCACTTGACATTACATATTTCTTATATGATCTCCAAGAATGACAAGTGCTATTACCTAGTAAGAGTGCAATGACAAAGAGAAATATGCAGAAAGGACAAGGGCGTTCCACAATCAAGGAACATCTCAGGGCTTCTGGAGTAGTCACTTCCTACCATCTGCCTTAGTGTCCTCTTTTCTATAATTTCCACCTGCCTCGCTGGGAATACCATTTCCATAGACTGTACCTCCCTACATATGTGTGAAAGCACAATCTACAAGGGCTCAGATGCTTCTAAATGAGCAATGGAACGTTGTATTTAAACCTTTGATATCTGGTCTATTTATTACAGTTAGAAATGCAGAATCAGAGTTGAGAAGGACATGTTCTTTAAAGTCACAGTGGTGCACTGAATTCTCAGGCTCTTACTAAAATGCATGACATCAGGAAAATTACAGCTTTCTATGCCTTCACTTTGTTTGCAAGATAGCAATGACAATAACTTGCCCTCCTCTCCCATAAGTTGTTACAACATTAAATATTATGAAGGCTTTGCTTACAAAGATTTCATAATATGTTTGGTATTTTGGTCGTATTTAGTGAATATTATCTGTTAGAGACAGTTAGGGACAAAGAAATTCTCCTAATTACCCCAAATGTCCCTGTTGGACTCGTTTACTAAAAATGAAACTAATGTATAAGATTGAGCAGGTTTTAAGTGAATGCAGTCAAGGTTGTTAATCGAGTTGAGTTGTAAGCTAAATCTTGCCCTTGGTGTCCTGGTGGAAGTGGTAGATGCTGACCTTAGCTTTGGGTGTGGTAGGCAGTGTCACTTCAGTGCAGGTCACCAGAAATCGACTCCTGTGACACCTCCGTATGGTGTGTCCTGTGCTGTCACAGGCACAGTTTACACTCAGGATCCGACTCCTCCTAGGTTTGCTGCACCTGCAGCTCACCAGCATCTCTGCTTACTATACCCACCTCCTGCTGCAGCCCAAGAGCGCCATCTGTGTGCAGAGGTCCAATTTGCTGCGATGGGAAGAATGCCTGACAGGACAAGGGTGGTTTCTCCACCGTTTAGTATCCCCAGCAGCATCTGCTGAGTGTGTGTGAAGCTTGCAGAGCTCGAAGGCCGCATGTACATTATTCTGTCACTATCCCATAAGTGCGTCTCAACCAGTGTGCAAACTCCATGACTTCCCGCTGTCCTATGCCACCTGAGCCCGTTTCCTGTGGTCCCCACAGCCCCTCCAGCCCACCAGGTCATCGCAGCGTCGGTGCGCACAGTTTATGCTTCTGGTCACAGCCTAGGTGACCCCTGGACGCGGTCACCCTGGAAGCCTTTGCTCTACCCACCCGGACACGACCTTCTTTGCTACTGAGCTGCACTTTTTTTTTTCATAGTAGACACATAAATTTAAAACATCAGCACAACTCTGGGCCACTCACTGCTGAATTGACAGCAAAGTCATTGGCAGGCACGCGTGGAGCACGGGCAAGGGAGGGGGCGGGAGAGGAGCATGCGCATTGGGAAGGGGCGCACGGGGAGCACGCACGTTGGGAAGGACGTGCTTCCCACTAACGGTGGCCCTAACCGTGGCCCTACAGTAGGGCGAGTCCTGAGCCTGTGCCTGGGGTAACCCAGAGCCTTAGTACAGAGACCTTGAGGAAGTGGATGAGCTCAAGAGGAGGAAGACAGGAGAGGCGCGTCCAGAGCCGCTCCCCCCGCGCCTAGGGAGCCCAAGCAGGAAGAGCAGCCGCGCGTACCCGAGGCCCAAAGCCCAGCTGCCTGCATTGAACAGGGAGCGTGCCCCACAGTCCAGGGTCGGCGCTGAGTTTAGGTGAGCTGCGGGAGTGGGCCTGCAGGGGGCGCTGCGGCCCGGACGGAGAAGGGCTGACAGGGCCCGGAGGATCAAGATTGTGTCTAAAAAGTTGCCTTAGGGTCGCTCCTCTAGAGATTTGTCTTGGCTCCACCTCTGACCACGTCCCGCGCCTGCCCACCAGTGCTTTCCTCTCCTTTGAGAGCCCCGGCCGCGTGGACCTGCTCTGCCTGGATGCATCTCTTACCACAGTGGAGCAGCTGCCTCCGTCCCACCTGTGCCACACCATGTCATGTCGCCCTCACCTGCGGAGCCAGACCTGACCTGGCAAACACAAAATGCCAAGGCTTCAGCTCAGGGAATCGCTCACAGCCTGAGGAGCCTCAGGGACCACACCACCCTGCCCCCAGCTCACCTGCAAGATGTGGACAGCCCTCATGTTGGTTTTGCATTTTCTCCTTGTCCTTATCTGGAAGCCAGACCCACGTCGCCAGTCCCCACATGTGTGTGGCAGGCCCCGATCACAGCTATCCCTGGGTTTCCTTGTCTCAGCTCGCCTCATGTGTCAAGTACCAATGCATCTCCAAGAACAGTAGCAAGGGCGACGTTGGCCACGATTGCCCAGACTGCTTCTGTGGAGCTCCTCCAGCATCCTCAGTTCCTCAGCACACACACTCACTCCACGGGAACTCTGCATCCTCTGTGGATCCCCAAGCATAAGGTCCCTCCAGTCGGGTCAGTTGCCCAGCCAGTGCTTAGCACTCCAGGTAGGTTTACATCTCCCCCCTCAAACACCACTCCAGAAGCCACCACTGTCCCTTCCACAGCTTTGTTGTCCTCCACAGCAGTGGCCACCACCAGCGCTCAAGCTAAGGAGCCAATCACCAGCGCAATGCCAGTGCCTTCTGCCAGTCCGACCCCTGGGGTGGAAGCTGCATTCCACAAAACACTGCCAAGTCCTGTGTCATCTACCCATGGGACTTGAGGGCCAGCCATTCCCTACCCCCCAGACATCAGAGTAGGTGGAGGCCAAAGACATACCTGGAATGGGCTCTGCTGGGCTGACACCTGTGAACTCAGGGGACCCTAAGATGCCAGCTGCAGATTTGTGCCAGCCCAGCGCCAAAGGCCAGTACCACTGAGCTCTTGTCCCCATCTTCAGTGGACAAAACATTCCTCGTGATAGAGCTTATACTTGCAGTGAGTTTTTGGTCATGATCTTTTGTTTGTCCTGCAAGCCTAAAAGAGCTACAAGAAGATTGCACACAGGTGGGAAATCTGGGCCATCTTCTCCTTTCTGCTCTCCTTGGTCGGTCAGGCACTGTAGAGAAGTAATTGCCTGGGGAGGAAACTTCATTTGATATGGCAAGTCCCCAGTGCTGGTAGGCCGGGGGTTGTCCAGAGGGTCCTCATAAGTCCGTTAGCAAAATGAGTGATGGCATCGTTAACACTAGGCCACCAGAAAGGACCTTTGCTCTTCCCTCTAAGGCGACAATATTGTCTTCTGATTCTGGGGTTTAAATTTGCCTTTTGGTCATTTCATGCGCACCCCCACCCCACCCCCAGGCCCATTATCTTGGGTCCTTGTAGACCTCAGAGATAAGGACTGGATTACTTTAAGACTTCCACAAAGTCCATGCATATTTATTATGTGATCTGAGAAACCCATTTTATTTTGAGGGAATCAACAATTTAGGAATGATTACTTTCATTTGTAGCTCAAACTTAACTTCTCTTTTATAAGGATTTTTGTTTTGTTATATTTTATAATCTTTTCCTGGCTTTACTGAGGTATAATTTTTAAAAATTACAGTAAAAATTACCATTAATCTGCCTGTAGAATATTCCCCCTCACTCTGAAAACACACGTATCCATTCTGGATACTTTCTGAAGTAGTCCTAGTTCTGGAAGTCCTCTTTCGCATCTTTGACTTTTAAAGCTGTCTTGACATCCTGAGTTGATTCCAAACATTTCCCTTTCATGACCATTTTGACTTTGGGGATGATCTGGCAGTCCCACGGTGTCAGATTTGGTGAACACAATGGGTTACAACGTGCTGCCATGTTTTTCTGAACCTGCCTTTCAGCTGGGTGGCACTCAGCGATGACAGTATTCACTGATGTATTATCACACTTTGGAAAGACACAAAAGAAGATCCCAGAACTGCTTCATAACGTAGCAAAAATAATGGGATACATGTTTGTCTGAAGCAAGGGAGAGTATTTGCAGGGGAGTTATGGCAATGTCTTTCTGCAATACATTTTTAAATATTCATTATATATTTTGATCTTACCTCATACATTGTGAAATTATCACAGTATAGCTTCAAGTATGCAGTACTCACTATAGTCGCCATTGATATATTAGATCTCCAGAAATGTTTTTCGGGTTTCAAATAATATTGCCTGCTTTATTGGGTGTGTATCATCATGGTGTGTCACACAACTGTACGAACCATACGAAATTACTTGGACTGCTAATTTCTGGTAGAAATGCTGGTTACTAACTGGTACCATGGGAGCTACTTTGCATCATCATTGTCTGCATGTATCATCTCTTTATTCTGAATTTGGCTTTTTTGCAGGTTCCTAGCTGATGGTTATAAACCTTTCTCCCTGTCTTCTGAGGATAAGCTGGAACTTAGTAAGTGTTGGCTTTATTTTTCCTCTTCTTAAACACCATCGACCAGTTGTACTTGAAGTAGAATGCAGTCTTAAATTCAAACAGGCAGAGGCCAAAGTCCAGATGGCACCTAATCAGTCTAACCAGTCACCTAACCAGATGGCACCTAACCAGATGCCACCTTGGTCTCTGCAAGAGGTGACACAGAGGTGGCACTAGCAACAGTCTGTGGATGTCCTTCCAGATCTTTGTCTGTGCGTTTGCACACATATATGTGTACGTTTATAGTTTTATGGGCTTTTTCAATTAACTATATCTCATCAAGTGTATTCTATGATCTCCCCCTCCTTTTAAATATCATCTAAACCATTTAAGTTACTGCTATAAAGGGCGTCTAGAAAAACAGAAAATGTCACCGTTCCTGTCAAAATGGTTTCCTTGAGTTGTCATTTTAGAGTTCTTGAGTAGCAACATGTCAGAGAAGCATCATGGAACAACAGAAGGGTCATAAACTTTGGCTTCTTTCTCAGTCACTTGTGGCTTTAGATGGATTACCTTATTTCTGGGCCTCAGTTTCCTTTTATTTTTGGCAAAACAACTAACACCTGCCTATGAGATGGCTATCAGGATTAAAGATAGTGAAGAATGGCAGTGTAGGCACCAGTGAGATGACAGTGGAAAACTTTGGGCTTTTTCCATGTACATAATTTTTAAAATTTAGATTCACTTGCAGAGAAATGCTGCAGGGACTGTGGGGGAAAAGGAACCCCTCTCCACTGTTGGTGGGAATGCAGACTGGGCCAACCACTGTGGAAATCAATGTGGAGATTCCTCAAAAACTAGGACTAGAGGTCCATTCAACCCAGCTATTCCCCTTCTGTGCATGCATGTTTATAGGAGTACGGTTTGTAATACCCAGATCTGGGAAACAACCTAAATGCTTATTGACTGAGGAATGGATAAAACGATGTGGTATTTTTTATACAATGGAGTATTACTCGGCCATAAAAAGGATAAACTGGAGACTTTTATAGGTAAATGGATGCAACTTGAAAATGTACTCACTAGTAAAATAAGCCACACGTGTAAACATCATATTGTTTCATAAGTGTGAAAAACTTAAAGAAAAAACATATGTATATGTGTATGTATATGTATATAAAATAGGATAATTATGCTACTGAATACTCTAAGTTCAGTGAAGAGAAAAATTTGTGCTGGTATTGTTTGGGCAGTTGAATGCAGATGACTTATGATCTCGGTGAATGATAGGGGAATGACAGTGTGCAGTGTATATACCACTGTTGTCCCCAAATTAATGTGTTTTGAAATTTTATTTTAGTTTTTTCTTCTCCTTCTCTTTCTCCTTCTTCTCCTTCTTCTCTTCCTCCTCCTCCTCCACTTCTTCCTCCTTCTCTTTTTTCTTCTTCTCTTCGTTTCCTCCTTGAAATAAAATGGATTTGGAAAAAAATAGATTCACTTGAATATATAAGAAATAATATGGATCCTTTATCCAATTTCCCCCAATGGTTAAAAAAAAACATTGTAAAGCCTTAGGTTAGTACCACAACCTGAATAACCACACCCATATCTCCTAGTGTGTCTGTAAGTTTTCCACCCGAGGAGATTCCTGTATCTGCCACAATCAAGATACTGACCAGTTCTATGAAGACCCTGCAGGTCTCCCTTTACCTGCCTCCCTGCCACTGTGCCCACACCCATCCCTTAATCCCTAGCAGCCTCCGATTTCTCCTCCATTTCTCAAATTTGGAAGGTGTTTATCAGTATCTTGTCACTGTGACAAAATACCTGAAGCAAGCTGTTTATTTAGCTCACCCTTAGAAGGTTCGAGAGCATGGTACCTGCTGCCTGTGTTTAGTGTTGGTGAAGCACATCCCTCTCCCAAATTTGTCATATCTGTGGGGGCAGGTAGTGACATTGGAAACCAAAAAGAGCTCATGAGGCCAGACTTGCATTTCAGGGCTCTGTGTTAATCACTCGTGAAAGAGGACGGACCTCCAGGGACCTAACGACCCCTTCTGGGGCCGCCCTCTTAGAAGCTCAACCACATCCTATAGTTTCACCAATGGACCAAGCCTCCAGCCCACACACGTGTGTGGAACACGCAGACCATAGCAGAAGGCTGTGACAACAATCCATGATTAAGAATTCATCAAAATTGCATGCACTCTTTCCTTTTACTAACGAATAGTAACCCATGGTTTGAACACACTGCATTATAACCATTTTCCTGTTGAAGGACCTGTGGGCTTTTTCTGATTTTTGGCTGTTTTAAACTAAGCTTCTATGTGGCCAGTTGTGGTAGTGTACACTTGTACTTCTAGCTACTCAGGAGGTTGCAACAGGAGGATCACAAAACCATACTGTGTAACTTGGCAAGACTTTGTCTCAAAAAAGGGGAGGGGGCTCAGGGTAGTGTGTCTCTGGTTTCAGTCCCCAGTACTGACCAAAAAGGGGGAGACCTGGGTAGCAAGGAAAGAAAGGAGAAAGACCTGTTACAAGCA
The DNA here is from genome assembly GCF_034190915.1 of Cavia porcellus. Classification (NCBI taxonomy): domain Eukaryota; kingdom Metazoa; phylum Chordata; class Mammalia; order Rodentia; family Caviidae; genus Cavia; species Cavia porcellus. Next base: position 21,467,267 of record NW_026947506.1, read on the forward strand.
TTTGTGTTGGGTTTTTGTGTGAGCATAGGTTTTCATTTTTTAGAGATAAATGCCAAAAGGTGCATTTTCTAAGTGGTATGGTAGTTGTGTGTACAGATATTTAGGAAGCTGCCACATTGTTTTCCAGGCTGCCTACAGCACTTTTCTCATCCACCAGTAAGTGGATGCGTTTCTCTGCACCCTTTCCAATGCTATTGCTGTATTTTTTCTGTCACTCTGATAGGCATGTGCAGTGCTATTTTATTATGGTTTTGTGTTCCGTTAACACTGATTGTTCAGCATCTCTTTTTGTACCTATTGCTGTCTATATATCCTCTTTTGTCAGTCATCTGTTCATGTATTTACCAACTTTCTAATTGGATTGTATTTTGATGCCATTTTGTGAATTCTTTATATACTCTTGATACTAGGCCTCGTTGGTATGTGGTACAGGCTGCCACCACACTCAGAGAGCATAAAGTTTTGGCAAAGTTTTGGTGTTTCCTTCTGAGTGTTCTGGTATTACCAACTTTGCTTTGTCTGCGCTGTGAGTTCCATCTTTGCCACTAATCTCGAGAATGAGAGGTTTTGCCAGGTAATGTGCATGGACATCTCCTGTCACTCTCCCATCTACTGGTACAGCACATGTTTTAATCTGTAGGATCTGATCTGCCTTGTGCTGACCTGTTCTGGTTGCTGGAGAGGAAGTGGCCCCATGACACTTCCTCCTAAGCCCAGTACTCTGGGAGGGAGGCTGAGGTACCATTCATGCAGGAACCCGAGACAGAGCCAACAGTATCACCATCTCTTCCTTCTCTTGGAAAGCCTCTTCATCTTGAAAAATCTGCCTCAGAAATGCCCCGTATTTCCCAATGGTGCACCTTTGAGATGCCCATGCATTAACACCTGGACCCTCTTTAGCTCTGTATGTAAGCTGTTCATTTGGTGGCCCTGCCCAGACTTGTTCCCCTGTCCTGTCTGTGCAAATGCACCCAGAGCTTGTACACTTTGGAGGTTCTTTTTATTCCTGTGCAAAAGGGAGTTTGGGAATGAAAACCTCAGACCAAATGTACTTACACAGAAATAATTCTTCCCATGAGCGGCCTTGAGATGGAGACTGTGCAGACCTGGGCCTGCCTGACCTTAGTGTATAGCTTTATATCATACCAGACTGCAGAGAATCCATGAAAATCACCATCACCCATTAGACTGACATTTTATTCTCAAGCATCTATGATGTTACCTTACTGATACCTCAGTGCTGAAACTTTAGTGTTTGAGCAAGGCAAGTCAGCCAGCTTGATATGTGTGACTGGTGTATATGCAACTTGGCACCCTTCTGCCATGCACAAGTGCTGCCCAGACCTGGACCAACACAATGCCTCCATGCAGAAGGCCACCGAGGGGCCAGCTCTGCCAGGGTCTGCAGCAGCACTGAGTCAGCAGCTCACACGGGAACAAGTGGCTTCCTCTCTCCCAATAGTCTAACCTGGGTATGGCCTGAGGATGTGGAACTTTCTGTTTTAGGGTGTTGAGAGCAGTGAGCATGGAGTCATCTGGTGATGAATCTTTCATCCCCATGATTCCCTGTGAGCAGTTCTGTCCAGTGGCTGCTCACCCAGGATCTGAGCACCCTGGTGCTCAGAATCTTAAGTGACTTGCCCTATCAAGAGTATTACATGACATCACCTAATTCCTGATTTTCTTGTGAAGTATTAACCGTACTGGTGTCTGCCATCATGCTGTGTACCTGGCCTCCACCATGTTGCCTAGAAGTGGGGACCCCCTCCACTACTGGGGCTGTGAGGTTCAGTCATGCTCATCACCTCCCCGCCCAAGGGTCCTGAGTCATCAGTCCCAACTCTGACCAAAGACAAAGTTTCCTCCAGAGACAAAGGCCAGGCAGTTTTGAGGAGAAACCCCGGGTGGGAGATGGCAGCTCCACAGCCCCCCACCAACTGTCTTGCTGGGCCCTAGTTATCATTTGAGGTTTATTTGGACTGACCCAGGAGCCACACAAGCCACCACATCTCTGGGGTCCTGAAACACTTTCGAGTACATTAATGTGGTGCCACATGGACTCAAAGGAAGAGCTACTTATAGGTGAAGCAGCATTCAGTGCTTCATATACAGCAATGCCTATTTTCAAGGTTACAAATGCATATTGATCTATACAGATGTGCTTCGCCGAGAAGTTAGGGCTGTTGTAGACCAGAAACCACAAGGTGTGATTTTTCATTTTCTTAATTTTTTTCCTCAGAAAACACTATTACCTAAATATAGTTAATATATACATAATGTACATATATTGATTTACGAGGTGTTTTGCTTTTCGATATATATAACCCCTACAACTTGCATGAATACTCTATTCATATCACAACAGCTACTGATATTTTGTTGCAAAGTAAACAGTAAAAATATAAGGTGTATGACTGTGAAAACTTGTAATATTGTCTTCTCTGAATCAAAATCACGTGTATTGTTAAAACAAGTTTGTCTAAGACTTGCTTCTTTAAAGTAGAGATGTGGCCATGAATATAACCCAGTGCCATAAGCGCCTGCCTGACAAGCACAAGGTCCTAAGTTCAAGGTCTCAGTACTAAAAATAACTAATGATATGGAGATGTGTTGGGTCCAGCAAACCGCCACCTGGTCATCAAATTATGATTAGGATACACTCTGAATGCATTAAGGAATCAGCAGAGTAAAGCAAACACTGCAAAAGCATTACTTCTAAAAAATGATTCGAAAACAAAGAAGTTCTCTCTTGCATGTAAATACTCAGGTACCCAGAGTGCCACAAATGCCAGGGGTCATAAATTCCAGTTCCACGTAACTAACCATCCTTCAGCGCTAGGGATCAGTGTCAAGCATCCAAACTACACAGCACAACGAATCACTCAGGGCCTGGGAGTCAAGGCGGATGAGGCAGGGGCCCTGTATTACCCGCACACCCTTTCAGGCCACTTGCGGTTCCATCTCTATGTGCGAGTCATCATTTCCAAAAAAATTTATCAATAATAAAGTTTTTCCCTCCTTAAGTCCAAGAATCTCTTACCATGGCCAAACTCCAACAGGCGGCAACCGTCAGCCCTACTCTCCATCCTCAAATGTTTGGTTTTCTTTTGGAAAGGTCCAATGCCCTCCCCAGCCAGGCCTTCGGTGAGCAGGAAGCTGCCCTCGGTCTCTGGAAATGGTTGAAAGTCTCATAGCTCGAGGTCTTCAGTGAGTGCAGTCCCGGTTGTTTTGCAGAGTCTCCTGATTTCCCTGAGTGCCTCTTCTTTTTCTTCTTTTTGTGTCTGTAGAGGTCAGCCTCGGAGTATACTTCCAGAACATCTGGATCCCGCTGATGCCTGTGGAAGCAGCAGCCAGAAATTAGCGACCCAAACACCAGCAGCACCTCAGACAGCACCTGGCACTGTCGTGACCAGAATGTGCTCAATGTACAGGCTCAGGTAAAGCTTACCTAGTTAAAAACAGTTTCTATTCTTTCGCATGTAGTAATTTCTAAAGCCCTGGGTCAGAAATGCACTGACTTGAGCTCCACCGCTGGCTTACACCCTTCTATGGTGCTGGGGCTATCAGCCAGCACTTGGCCAGGAGGATTGAAGTGACATCTCTTGAAATTAGTAGCTGAAAGAAGAAAAGGAAGACAAGAAGGAAAGAAAAAAGAAAAGAAAGAAAGAAAGACATTCTGCCATGTGTCTCAGGCATCAAGGAGGGAGGCTTCTGATTTGATTCCTTTTCTCCCAAAGTAACCAGTACTTATTTACATATGGCTGTCGGCAATTTTGCTAGGATTAATTTTAAAAGACGGCAATTGGAATACACGGATCCCATTCATGCTCACTTGTCTTGTTTTGGACCAGTCAGCTTCCAGGCAGTTGCTGGGGCCAGGCGTGAAGCTCACTGGCAGAGGACTTGCCTCATGGGCATAATGCTATGATTTTCATCCACAGCACCCCCCTACACACGCATGCACACACACACTCAACACCTATTTAGCATTTTAAAAATACAAAGGTATTTATGCTTCATATTGAAAATTAGAAATAAATGCCAAGAAAACAAATGGTGCCCCTCAGACTTCCACTCTAGGCAGGAAAGCCGGCAAAGAACAGCACTGTGGCCTCCCGTTTTCTGCTGACCACAGAGTCACTAAATTTGAAAACAAAGAAAAAACAGCAGATATGAAACTGTAACTACATCTGACTTCCAATCTTGAAGTCAGAGATCCTGCATTTACTCCTAGGAGAGTTATAAAGCATTACCTGAGAATGGCAAAGTGAGACATTTTATGACACATGAAGACAGACAGAGCTTAAAAGCTGTGCCATTTTGAAGATGTGTAGAAACAATGAAGTCTCAAAGCCCACGGAGATGAGGACTTCAGACCCTGCTGGTTGAGCTCACCCTCACCTGCAGTCACACAATTGGTGCTTGTCTTCAGATTTTTTTTTTCTTCTTCAATTTTTTGCACTTCTTCGCCTTAGGCTCCTCCAGGTATCTCAGCAGGCTCCTGTGACCTTTCTTTTCCACGTGACTGTCTTGACGTTCTGTGTGACAGGTACTTCCTGTACCTACATTTGCATGACTTCACACTTTCGTGGTCATGAAAGTGATCGGAGAGGCCGCAGCCAGCCACTGTCCTCAGCTCCGAAGGCAGCCTTCTGCGAGTAGCTCTCGGGATGCAGGAGGAAAGAGAGGGTGGCACCTGTGTGCGAGCTGTGCCCTTCCTGGCCTGGGAGAAGTCCTTATGAGGCCGCTTCACACTGGGCTTCCTGCCTGCATATGGGGTGTACTTGTCAGGGTGGTACCTGCACCAGTCCCACTGTATCTTCTCAGCAGTACTTTTCCGGGCATGCTCGCTGCCTGAGGGGTGGTATCGGCTCCAGTCCAGCTCAGCCCTGCTCCTGGTTCGGAGTGGTGGCAGCTGTACCTGCTCAGACTGCAATGCTCGCCAGGACTGACTCTCCCCGCAGCACAGAGGGTGCCGGCTCCTGCTGCGGTGCTGTGCTCCCAGGCGTGGCACTCCTGCCTGCTGTGTTTTCTGGCGTAGGAGCACTGCTTTCTGTGACAGTGACCCTCAGTGCTGCTCTGGCTCGGGCTCTGACTCCGACTTTTCTGCACACATTGCCCACAGAAGGAGCAGTATCAACTGTTACAGTCATGTCCTCAGTCAACTTTCCTAAGGCTGCTGATTTTCTCTTTAACTGGAGAGTGATCTGGAACTTTCTGGCTGGCCTTACGTTCACCGCACCTCTCCCCATGACTGTGCTCAGGACCCCCTTCAGGATGGGCGCCTGGGGTCCTGTGTGGCTTAGCAGAGGGCAGCGTGTTGGCAGATTTGCCTGTGCTCTGGGACGGGGCCTCTGTGTCACCACACTGCTCTCCACTGAGGAAAACCAAATTTGGGGCTCACATCCACCTTCTGGATGTGCAGAGGGAGGTGGGCTCAGCTGCTCCGCTGTCTCTGCCAGACCAGGGTCCTGCAGGCTCTTGGTTAGCAAAGCTTTGACCTCCTGGGAGGTTTCACTGCAGTCCGGTGCTGCCTGCTCTGTGTCACAGGGTTCAGGAAGTGGATCCACCCCCATGCACATCTTGTTGGTGTTATGAAGGTTGTTTACAATGGGCAAAGACTTATCAGGTTTGGCTGAGCTGTTTTCTGAGACAACTTTGGTAGACTTGAGGCTGCTGCCAGGGGGCAGCAAAGCCTTCTTAAACTTACTGCACAGACTCAGGATCCTGTCCAGTTTCTTGTTGGAACCAGCAGTGGGGCTGCCAGCCTCAGGCTCTATGGTTAGATCCCCTATGGACTTTGCTCTGTTCTAGGTGGACTGCACACCCGAGAAAAGAAAGAGACAAGGCAGTAGTTAGCATGACTGTTATACAGGTTTTGTCAAGGCTTACATTTATTAAATATTTTATCACTTCAAATATAGCTGCTTTCAAGCCAATATCAGGCTATCCTCTCTGGACACCAAATTTTCTCATTAAATCAAAATGAAATTTATATCAACTATTTCAGCAACAGTAATTCTGCAGCTCTAGATTTTTTTCTATTTCCAGATTCATTTCTAATTCTTAAGAACTAAGTCTACACAAAAAGCCAAGTGATGATGAGCCGCTGACTTTCTTGGCTTCCTTTTTCTCTTGGGCCTCAGAAACAGAGCAGCTATTTTGTAACAGAGCCACGAGCTCCTTGAATTATGGAAGACAGGAACTCACTGAGGCGCTGGGAAAACCCTGTAGGAATGCAGGTCACCCTTGGCAGCTGGGAAACTTCTGACACACTCGCAAGGTTAGCTGACAGCTGTTACAAAACAATAAATCACCTGTCGTGACCTTAGCTCTTCAGTGAGGAGATAACTTGTCCACGTCCCCATGAGGAAGTTAGTTGCCCTGAGTGTAGAAGGGGGATTCTTGGGGCCACACAAAAAGGAAGGTGTGCTTGGCTGCAGTATATACGTGGCTCAATTTATGCAAATGCATAATAATTCTCTTGCACATTAAATTTGAGGACCAAGGTAGATTAGGAAAAAATATAGGGAAAAGTCACTGTGCAAATGACCTGTTCTATCTTAGGGTAAACTGGGCATGAGTGTCCTCAGCTTCTCGTTCTTCTTTAACAACTCCGCATCCCCAACTCAGGTTCTCAGATCTGGGGTTGCCCCAGTGCCATGGAGGAGGCTCCTCCCGCTACATGTCCTCATAACTCAGGGGTGAGGATCCCAGCTGTACTATTGCCGCAGTTGCACAGACACTACACTTTCCAGCAGTCTGACAAGTGTGTAACTGAGACATGCTCACACTATGGTGTGGCTGAAATGAGAAAGTACATGGAATCAGATTCAGAGGTGTGCAGGGTAACTTGCCAGAGCCTGTGAAGCAGAAGGAAACAACAAACAGCCACAGACTGCTTTCTTATTCTCTTCAAAGGCAAGTTAACATACCCTATGGGTTATTTTTCAGATCATTTGGAGGTTCAAAATGTTCACAGCACTTTTGCAGTGTTAAAACACTGACACTTTAACTACTGGATTTTGTACTACGAAGTTCACTTTCTCCAAATTTATTTTTACTTTACCTTGTTTCATTTTTACTTTGTCGCTAAGTACGAAGGTCTCTAAGAGTTTGTCTTCTGGAAGAGAAGGCAAGAAAGCAGGTGTTAGGGGCTGGGGATTTAGCTCAGCGGCATAAGCGCCTGCCTTGCAAGCAGGCAGTCGTGAGTTCGATCCCTGGTACCGATAAAAAGGAAAAAGACAAAAAAAAAAAAAAAAAAAAGAAAGCAGGTGTTAACTACAATAAAAGACAAAGACATTTCAGTGCTGGCTCTGAGCTCCATGAGGACTGAAATCTGGCTGAGTGAATGGGCCACAGAAGAGACTCAAAACCAAGCCTCCTCCACCAACTCACCTTTCCAGGAAGACCATCTGCTTTAGAACAGGGATTTTCTGAGTAGGCTGGACTTGGCAATTGGCACCCTCCAATGACTGGCTATTTTCTTTTGGGTCACCGTCTCTACTATTAACACTATTCAGAGTAATAGGCTTTTGAAGCTCATGTGGCAAGGCTTCATCCTCTTCCACTTCATGGCCACCAGAGGGAGCAGTGTCCATCCTACCCATTCTGTTCTCCTTGGCCAGGCCCTTGGACTCCCCATTTGTCTTTAGATGACTGCACTGTTGGGGACCAGCACACTGGAGCTCACCCTAGACTTGCTGTTCATCATTGGCTTGGAGCAGAACTCGCCTTAGGAGAATGGTCTTGCTAATTTACTAGAAACTGATGTTGTGGCTGCATTTGTGGTGGACTGTATCACAGAACAATTGATGGCAGCAGGAGGAACAGGCTTGCTAGGGGCTTCCAAGGAACTGCTATGCTGAGGTTGAGTTTGGCAAGCAGTCAACTTTTTATGAAAACTGATGGTCATTTTCTGTTTCTTAGGATGTTCTGGAATCCCAGGGGCTGTTAACTGACAAGTTTGGAACAGAAGTAGAAGCATTAACAGGAATAGCCCTATTGACACTGGGGCGTCCATTAGGACTCGACATGGAACTGCCTGGTGTGTCTTTCAATGGCCCGGTCCTGTTCAAGTGAAGGTAGAAAGCTACAGCCAGGTCAGCACTCCAGTCCACGGCCTGCCCACTTTGGTCTTGTGACTGACAAGTTGCTCAGCACAGATCACAATCACCACCCCTTTCTTTTTTCTGCTCCATCTGTGTGCACCTACCATAGGCCATAATTTTCTAGAAATTAACCCCACACAGGACAAATGTCTATCAGAACTCAGCCCCGCTGGCACAGGTTCTTGTATATTCTCCTCAGCTGGCTTTCCTGGGAGGCCACTGCTATACAGACAGAAGTAAAGACAGCTTACTGGCCTCCAAGCAAGGGAGAGAGTCACATGGACAGAAGGAAAGGCCGCTTCAGGATGCATGTGAGGTTACGGCTGCTGCCACTACCCAGTGATGCCTCAGAATTCTGCTCACGCAGCTCTGTTGCTCAAAGTTCCACAACTATCACTGAAGCCCTGTGACAACACAGGTGACAGCTGGTTCACTGATAAAAAAAGCATTCAGCTAGATAATCTGATAACTCAAACCAAACTCAAAACTGAGAAGCTGCAAAATCTGAGAGCAGCAATGACCTAGCAAGATGCTGATGACCTGAGTGTGGGGTCCCAGGGATGCTGGGGGGCAGGCCCTGCCCTGTGGACTGCCTCAGGTTTCTTGGGCATACAGGCCAATGGGCATAATCACACCCTTGAGGACAGCAGATGGCAAAATAGCACACTCCTAAGACAGACACTTTATAGACATAAAGTGTCTGTGTAACAGATCACTTTCTGATATTTAACATGAGTTAAAAACTCAACGATCCTACCTGAGTAGAGCCCAAGTCCACAGTGGGTGCCAACCAGCTGTTCCTCTCAACCACTGGGATCATGCTGACAGTCCCATACATTGAATATTTTTAAATGAAGGGCCTGAATGAACTTGTTTGACAAAAAATCCAGTTGTAGACAGGACATGACAACTACTGCAATGTCAGCCTGAGGATTTGAGGACAGACCCTAAGAGTGAGATAAAAATCAGATGCTACCTCTGAAGTGTTACCTTCAGCATGTGAGAGGGAAGCTGTGGCCCAAAGAGCCCTGGTGCAGCCTGCTTGTTGGTGACAACACGCTGACTAGTGACCAGGTGGAGAGAGGACTGACCGGGGTCATGGGTGGCATGACTAGGAAATTCACTACCGTTTTTGACCTCATGGGACCTGGGGACAAAGAGTGAGAGGGTTTAGGGTGACAAAGGGCATCTCAGTAGAGATGGGTTTACAAACTCACTGATGGCAAACACACTGCTTCTAAGCCACATTTCACAGAGCCATATGATTCCTTGGCTGCTTTAGGGGTGTAGGTCAGTGTCAGGGTGCAAAGCTCAGGACACACAGGCAGCTGGGTAAAGGGAACAAAATTTTTAAACTCTGTTTAAAAATGCTGCTATGAGAAAGTTAGTTTTTCTGTTCGTATTTTCAAATTAAAAATATATGCCATTGTGGAAAACCTATAGTGTCCAAAAAAATAGGAAACAAAATACGTTGCCCCCAGAGATGGTTCCCCTTTGATTGGGTAGACTGTGCCCCCATCTGTCACCCAACACCAGTGTTTGATATTTCAAGCTGCTTTCCCTCAATATACAGTCAGCACTTCCTCAAAACATTTTTTTTAAAAAAAGATTGTAACAATCACTCTTAGCAAGTGATAACTAACATAGCAATATACTGTCCCCAAAAAGAAAGAAAAGAAAAAATCACTACTCACAACTAATTGCATATAGTTTCAACACATTGTTCGGCCATTGTTGAACATTTTAGAGTATTCTTAATTTTAAGCTATCAGGTAAAATGGACGCTGTGGGGACTGGGATGTGGTTTAGTGGTAGTGTTGACCTAGCTTCCACAAGGCTCTGGGTTCTATTCCCAGCATGGGGGGGGGGAATGGGGAACACTGTGAAGTATATATCAGATTTTTTTTTTGCCAAAGGTAGAATCTGTAAGTCAATTTACAGCAGTAGCAGGATCAGCCCAATTGCTGGCCCTAGCCCAGGCCGATGGATGCCTAACCAACACTGTGCTCAGCACTGGGGGAAGTGCTAGGCAGGACCATGCAAGATGCTCAGAGTCTTCTTCCTGAGCCCTCCACCCGTGGCCTGCACATCCCCAGGTCCACTCCACTTTCTGCTGGCAGCATAAGGAACCCCAGCCCTCAGTTGTCACCTTTCCCTTCCTCTGCATCGGTCATCCCTGAGTGACAAAGAGCTGGAAGCTACCATAAGCTCGCAATCCATGCTCAGAAGTGGCCTCCTGACTCTCTAATTTGTGACAGGGTAAACCTTAAAAAATATCTCCAAACTGAACTGAAAGTGGGTGAGATGAAAAGAAATGACATTTCAGAAAAATTAGAAACTTGTTTTCATGACAGTACCTGATATAAAAGAGTACATAGCCTTGTTGGTTGAGTACTGACTTAATATCAGTAGGAGATACCATGGAGTCACTCATTTGATACTACAGGTCATTGCTAACCTGCAAAAGACAGACAGTAAGAGAGAGATTAGATTTTGTTAGGTTAACAAGGACAGAATAAGAAGAATTAAAGAAACAGTCACACTTTAATTATAAAACTCCCACTTTTTCCCCAAAGAATGCTAGTGCTTGCTACCTTACAGAATCTATGTAAAAGCAATAAGCAAATCCACACAGCTTTTCTGTGACAGAAGTAACGGCCCACATGGCAGTTATATCCAAAGTGGACCAGCGCTGTATACAGAGCGTGACTGATGGGTTCTCCGTTTGGTTGAGACATATATGGCCGTAAATCAAGATACTCAGGATATTTCACATCCTAAATGGAAATGGACAAAGGAGAAAGGAATGTCATTTCTAAAGGCAACAAAAGGCCCTACATGTTCAGGTGCAGGATATTTGGGGCATCCCAGGAGGCATACAGAGCACTGCACAGGGATGCTTCAGCAGAAACCCAGTGCAGTGAATCACTTTTCAAAGGACACAACCTGGAAGACACCCTGAGCTAGCTAAGGCATTCTCAATGTCTTTATTTTCCTTAAACAAGGATCCACTCTAAATGGATTCTTCAAATCCATGATAGGTGACAGTCTCAAAACAACAACTCCGGAATTCACCAGCAATTATTTTATTAGTTAATTACTTTGGTTTCTTGAGACAGGATCTTACTATGTGACTCATGCCTGCCTTGAAATCACTATGTAGCCTAGGCTAACCTTGAACTTGCCGCAGTCCACCTGCCTCAGCCTCCTGGCATGGTGGCATATACAGGGATTACAGGCATATGCCACCATGCCAGGCTACTTCGAATAATTTAGGAATGTGTTAGTTATTTCTCTTCTGTGTTACTGCGTTTTTATTTGTTTTTGGAAATAAGACTTCACTATATGTAGGTGAGCTTGGCTTTAAACTCCGTGCAGTTCAGCATGGCCCCAAACTCATAATCCTCCTGCCTTAACCTTCTGAGTGCACCATGCTCAGCTTTGTTATTGAATTTTTTTTTTTACCACTGTCAACCTTTAGTAAGTGGGAAGAAAAGAGGGAAATTCAGTGTAAGTGAAGAATCAGAAAACAAGAAAATAAACTTCAATGAAAGAGGGATTAAGATCTAGTGAGGAAGTTCTCTTTGGGTTTCGAATTGTACAAGCTCTCCCTGTATCCACTCATTACCATGGATACCAAAGAACTGATCATGAAGCCCAAACACAGATCAGAGTTCCTAGTTTTATCACTAGTCAGGCTAGTCCAGTATTTTTAATTTAAATATTTTCAGTAGACACATACGTACTTGTAAGTACACAGACCAAACTCTTATCTCAGTTTTTTTCCTTCTATCCAATGCAAGAAAAGCTCAGAAAGTTAAAGACAAAATTGTTCAGTTAGGTCATTTGTAGTGCTTAACAGCTACTGGCATTTAAGTCTTGGCTCCACATAAAAGGTTATTAATAACATAATCTACCTACCTTAGCAGTTTTTCTACCAATAGAATTTGCAAAGCGTTTCAGAGAAAGTGTGAGAACATTAGGTGGTCTGTGTATAGCAAACGTCTTTGAAGCTGGAACCATATTTTTGCACCTTGAAATTAAGAGTAAGATTAATGTGTGAACTCTTTGGGGTTTTAGTCTTTCCCTTGCTATTTCTCTGAAATAGAATTTAAGATTCCAAAACAAAGATAATAGATGAGGAACATCACTCCTCCCACCCAAACTGTGAAAATATTAAAATTAAAACTACTGGGGTTAGCCAGGCATGGTGACACACACCTGTAATTCCAGTACTTGGGCAGCTGAGGCACAGGGATTGCCATGAGTTCTACGGCTGGGCTACATGGGGAGTTTAAGAGCAGCGTGAACCACAAAGACAGACCCTGTCTTAAAAACAAAATCAAACAAAACCGGGGGCAATTGCCTAGTAGCATGACAGGAGAGAAAAGACATGACAGGAGAGAAAAGACAATTCTGAAATGTCAGGATGCCCAGGGCGCCAGTGATGTGAAAAGCACATTAACTTGGGTTGGGGGTGTAGCTCAAGGTGGAATGCTTGCATAACATTCATAAGGCTCTGAGTTCAACCTTGTAGAAAATAAAATAGGTTAACTCAATTCAAAAACCTGAAAGCTAATTAGTTTTTTAGGTTGGTATAATTCTGTGAAAGAAAACTCCTTACCCAGAAATAAAAGGGAAAAAAATGATGAAAAGTATCAGGAAAAAGCACTGGTCTTGGAGATAAAAGCACCGTTTCCCCCCAAATATTGAGTATTTGACAACAAAAGATTAGTTAATGTAGATATCTATGTCACCTGACTGTAAAATAGAAATCTACTTAAAACATATGAAATAGAGATTCTTAAGACAGCCTCCCCTAACTGCCTGGGGAAATGTGGTTTCCAGAAGACATTGTACCACACTGTGGAATCCACTGTAAGAAAGATCCTCAACTCCTTTTGCAGGGAGAAGGTGACCCTCACCCTACCTCCAGTCTTGTCTAACAGGAAAGTCAAGGAAGATGCTGCTTAACAGACATTGCTGCAGTACTGTGGCATCCTGGGCGGTAGCACCAGTTCTCCAACAGACAGAGATACCCATTCTTGAGAGAGTGCAGACACCAGATGCTGCCTGCTCCGGCCTCTGGAAGACAGCCAGCCAGTGTTTCCCAGATGGCATCAGAAGCTAAGGCAGCCTTCTAGGCCATTTGAACACACCATGCTTTTTAAAACCGAGGATCCCTCTCACTCCAATTGAAGCAGCCAAATCAGGGAACGCAAATCACCCCTCATCACACCTGCGACACGTTAGCCGTTCTCTCCTTGCTGCTTCGGCTTCACAAACTGCACCAATGCCTCATTAACACTCTGAGCACCCTGGGAGGAAAAAGCGTCCAGGCCACAGCACCACGCACAGTCGGTGGTTTGTGAGAGAGATGGAGACTGCAAGTGAGAAAGCAAGCAAAAGACTCAGAAAAACGAATGATAAAAGTTTTATGAAAAAAAATGTCTTTATGAGTATGGTGAGGTTGTCTTCCCCAGGTACTTGGGAGACTGAGGTAGGAGATTGCAAGTTTGAGGCCAGCCTGAGCAACTTAGATTCAATTTCAAAACACTTTTTAAATGGTCAAGGAATGTGGCTGAGTGGTAGAGGGCCCTGCATTCAATATGCAATGCCATAAAAAAAATTTACCTTTAGGATGATTACTCCCACCCCAGTAAAAACAAGCAGATTAAGGGAATAAAAATATGTAAGGAGGTGGCTCGTGCAGCTTTACGAGCAATAAAGAATTATATGCACCTATGGACCACCATCAACTGCCCAAACACACTGACCTGGAAGCTCTCCAAGCAGAGGGAAACAAAAATAGCAAGTGGACAAATAGACAAAGGCAGAATCTGTTTTGAAAGTTTTTCTGGTTTGTTTTTTTTTTTTCTTTTTTGCAATACTGGAAATGTAACCCAGGGGCTTCACACTGAGCTCTATTCCCAGCCCTCACCTTGTTTTTATTTTAAACAAGGTCTCACTAGGTTGCCCAGTTTCAGCCCAAACGTGTGATCCTTCTGCCTCAGACTCTTAAAAGAATCCTGGCATCATAGACCTGCACCATCATGCCCTGCTCATAACCTCATTTTTATAAAAACTAGCTGATCTATTCTGGTGCAGTGAATACTAAATGACTAAGAGCATTAGTCCTGGAGGGAAGACTTTATATATATCTGCAGTGTTTGTCCTTTTCATCTGTAATCAGAAAAATAAATGTTCAAAAATAAGAATAATATAGTTCAGAAAATGCAAAATGTTAAAACAATTTCTAAAGATTAAGAACCACCTAAGGTTTTCTAACATAGGTACCAAAACTGGTTGGTTTTTGGTTAGTTTGGTTGATTGGGTTTTTGTTTTGTTTTGTTTTGTTTTTACCAGAGATTGAACTCACGACCTAGCACTTGCCAGGTAGGCACTTATGCTGCTGAGCTAAATTCCCAGGCCCCAAAATCAAAGTGAAAAGTCAAAGATTAATAAAGATTAAAAACTTGGCCACCACAAAAGTTATTAAATTTACCTTTATCTCCAATGTAATACCAAGATACAGGTCAAAAATATCTGAAACACTCTTGAAATTTAAACATTGGACTAAAATAAAAATAAATTGCAAAAGATAAGCAAAGTGTAATCAGTATGGCAATCTCAAGTATCGAAATTACAGAATACAAATACTATTTCAAAGTAAAACAAAATTAAAGCAGTGTAACTTTTCTCCAACTAGATTAAGAAAAAGTTAATCTTATACATGGTTTTAGAAGAGGTCTCGTGAATTTGGTCCCTGGTACACTAATGGATGGAATGCATATAAACTGGTATGACCTTTTAGAATGATGTGTCAGTATTAAATTTAAAATACATCTTATTACTCAAATTCTAATATTAATAGTGTTATAGGTGATACATTGTGTCAACTTGAGAAGTTTAGAAGTTAAAGAGACTCAGTAAGGATCCAGGATCCTTACTTTATAAACATTGTCATCCTGTGCAAGAGGAGGGCACAGAGATTTCGTGAGTGCTAACACCCACCCTGGCGGTCAGGGGGTGGCCTGCATACAGTACAGTGAGGAAAGGAGGCTTCCTCTTCTCTTTTTATTCTTGTTGCTTTGCTGTCTTCTGCCACCTTGAAAGTTGCTCCATGCCACCCTGCCTTGGAGCCACCTGATTATGGGCTGAAGCCTTCACAGACCATGAGCTAAATAAATCTCTCCTTTTCTTCTTTCATTTTGAGTGTTATGTATATTGTTTCAGCCATGTGAGAAAAATAGCCAAAAACAGAATTTGGTACCAGAGAAGTGGGGTTGTTGCTTTGACTATACCAAAGGAAGCTGCTGCAAAGATAGAGCTCAGGAATCTTGATTGCTGAAAAGAAACAGGAGAATAGAAAAGATGGCCTGAAGGCATCATAAAAAGTAGCAAGTCTTGCACATTTGCAGCCTCCAAACTGCAGAAGTGAAAGACTTTTCTTTGAGGTGAAAATTGCAAAGCACCACATTAGAGAATGGTGGAAGCATAGAAAATTTGGTCCTCAGAATCAGGTTCAGCATGCCCAGTGAGCCAGGCACTCGACCCCTACCTCCAAGAGAGAAGAAAGTCTGGCTCCTCCCCCAACTGGCAGCCAACCTCGGCATCATCCATGTGGTGCTGGGTTTAAGGGCATTGGAAAAATGCATGAGTTCTGAGGTTAAAAAGGCTTCCCCCTTGATTTTAGAAGGCCTGGGAGGCCAGACAGTGTGCTTCTGAGCGGGCAGTGTGTGAATATGTAAATGCAAAGCCAAAGGTCCAGTAGAGACCCCAGGAATTTAGCAAAGCCATGAATGTGGATCATCTAGAGAAAACTGCAAGGAGCAAGCAAAGTGGGCCTAAGACAGAAACTGTGGGAGCCACAACCATCAAAAGTACCACAGCAGTGGAGTCACACAAACCCTTTCAAGCTTGCAATTTGCCACAGATTACTTCAGATTCTGGACATGCAACTACAGGACTTAATGTTTGCCCTGCTGGATTTTGGACTTGCTTTGTTCCCAAGCCTTTGTATCCTCCTGTTTGTGACTTGTGGAATGGAAATGTTTACCTTGTGCCATTGAATGTTGGAAGTGTTTAGCTTTGTTTTCATTTGGATAGGATCTTGCAGCTAAAAGTTTGCCTTAAATCTCAGAGGAGATGGGACTAGACTTTTCAGCAATGTTAAAACTGTTAGGACTTGGACAACTCTTGAAAATGGACTAAATGCCTTTTGCATAAAGAGATGTGCATGAGTCTTTGGAGGGCCAGGAGTGGAATGTTATAGTTTTAATGTAGTATAATGTGGATAGACTTAATACTGGTTCTTAAGGATTCTTAAACCTGTGTTATAATGTTCAAGTTATGAAATAGTAAGAATAAGCACGTCTTGTATCTGGAAACTGGTTTAAAGAAATGTGTCTGGTTGCCAAATTGACACGGAGTGGATTGTTATGGCTGATACATTGTGTCAACTTGAGAAGTTTAACTAAGAGACTCAGCAGTTCTACATGGTGGGGTATAAAGGACAGGTGCTCTAGCATGTTATTCATTGTGTCAGTTTCAGAAACATTAAAGTTTAATTGATTCAGCAGGGGGTCAGGGTCCTTACTTTATATCTTTATCTTGTGAACCAGAAGGGCATGGACTTGGTATGAGTGTTACACCCACCTGAGGGGTGCAGCCTGCACCCCTCAGGTGGAGGAATAGAGGCCTGCTCTTTCTCCCTTTTTTTGCTCTTCTAGCTTTTCTGTCTTCTGCTGGCTTAAAGTATTGCCGCAGTGCCATGTCACCCTGCCGTGGAGTCAGCTGATTATGAACTGAAACCTCCATGAACTGTGAGCTAAATAAACCTTTCCCTGCTTAATTTGGGGTGTTTGGTATTTTGTTCCAGCATCAAGAGAAAAAAAAATAACCAATACCAATTGTTTATAATGTACACTTTTACATAGACACAAAAGCGTGAGTACATGGGTGATATTCGATAAGGCACTGATGACAATAACAGAATAAAAAGCAAGTATCCATCAATAGGAGAGTAAAATAAATGGACGCTACTGCAGCTATGAAAAAGCATGTTAAACTTACATGTATTAAATAGATTAGAAATCCTCCAAATATCCGACCAATGAGTGTGGTGGCCTAGATGTGTCTAATCTGAAAAAGACAAAACAGTGACATAAGAATTCTGAAAAATAACAGATGCTATGATTAGATTTTAAAAGCATGTATATTTATAAAAGAACAAGAATCCAAAGAAGAGAGCCATAGAACATAAAAAATCAGTCTTCATGGTACCCAGAGATCAGCCCTGTCTGTGGAACATAGGATCTGGGGAGGAGGATAGGAGGAGCTAGATTATGAAGAGACTTTGAAATCAAGGCAGGAATTTGGCTCTGAAGCAAAGCAGCAGAAGGGAGAAGCTCTCAACAGGCTTGTGACTCCATGTGGGATCTGGGGAAGGCAGGGAAGGCAGAGTCTTAACATTATCCAGGCCATGAAGGCGGGGACGGTGATTGGAATGTAAAGGGAGAAATCTGTACAGGGTGCATGGACAGTAGTGGGTGGTTTAGGAATGTTACTTAAACTGCCTCACCCACCTTTCTCAAGTCTGCATTTAGATTCTAGGAAAAAGCTATAGAAACTGGTAACACACAGAGAAAGGTAGAGAGGGTGGGGAGAGAGAGGGAAGGGAGAGGCAGGAAACAAAATATAAGCCTGCAGGGATATTCTCAACAGAAAAAATGCCTGGCTCAACTGGAAAGGAGAGGCAGGTACTTATAGATCTTCCAAGGCTTGCTGACACTCAGAAATTAAAGAATAGCAAAACCAATATTCATTTCCTGACGTTTATAATTGAATAAATTCACATTGTGATAATGGGAACAGCTTTTTAAATTTCAGTCATTTTAAAATAATGCAAATCAGGTGGGTAAGAGGCAATGCAAAGCCAAAGGATAAAGCAAACATATCTGCGTGTTTTCAATGTAAAAGGCTAAACAAGTGTGATAAGCCAGAGGTGTAAACTGAAGAAATGGTGTGTGCTCACTGTTGCTGCCACTGAGGCATGCTTCCTGCATAGCATCAACCGTGTGCTGAAGAAACTCATGGGCATCTTCTTGCTCTCCAATTTGGACATGGCTGGCTATATCTATAAATTTTAAGTAAAGACAAGGCTTTATCATTACATAGTAAATACCTAGACTACAAAGCTACATCTTATATTACTCAGAAAACCCCCAAATAAATTACACTGAATAAGAAAGTAGCACTCCCATGAGCACTGCTCAGTTTCACCAAGAACCCACTGGAGCTGCAGGTCCTGAGAGTCCAGGAGCAGCCACAGAATGAGTCTTGGGTCTTTACCAAGTTAACACAATTCACTTGAATAAAGTCTATTGCGTCAGGTTCATCCAAAAGGTAAGGTTAGTGCACCCATCATAAATATGACACTCAAATCCCTAAAAGCTCCTGTGCAGAACATAAATCTCCAACCTATTCAGTCTCATATCAGTGACCACAGAACAGATTGTATTTGCATTTCAATCCTGAATGACTAAGCAGTTGCAAGAAAAACTATTTTTGTAAATGATTAATAAAACACTAGCACAAATATATGAATGGCACAAAACCTATTAGACACTGAGTTTTATATGTGAAGGAATATAATAATTATTTATATAAATAGATAGCTTAAATCATATAAAATTACCAATATGCCACTAGTTTTTACCTACAAAAATAGCAATTCCATGATTGAACTCTATGTGCATGTATATGCACACTTTCAGAGCAATGGCACTTTCCTATAGACTAATTTATTGGACTGAGAATATAGTTCAGTGGCATAAGTGCCTGCCTGACAAGCACAAGGTCCTGAGTTCAATTCCCAGAACGACAACAACAACAGAAAAGACTTAAGTTATTATCCATGCCTGCTATTTATGTGTATGTATAGATAATCAAAATAATTGAAACCTGGCCTGGCTGAAAGTTTGCCAGACCCAGTGTATTTTAAAGATTTCTGTGCTGTTTGCTCTGGTCCATCAATAATATCGAGGGTCAATGTAATCTTTAGCAGCTTTTAAGGCAAAAATATCACCATAAAATTATGCATCCCTATCATTACCAAGCTAGAGAGCAGATTAAGAGCGAAAAAAAGTTTTCATTTGTATACATTTTTATTACAACTTGGCTAATTAAAATGAGTAAAAGTGAATGCATAAAGTGCACAGAACCTGGTATAATGATACAAGCCTGGAATCCCAGCTGAGGGAGGAGGAGCTCGAGTTTGAAGCCAGTCTGGGCTACACAGTGAGACCCTTGGCTGGGGGCAATGAAGTAGAGGAGGGTAACATAGAAAATACAGAAATTTCATGCAATCTATTTAAAATGTTAAATAGAAAAAACCTGAAGTTTGTTCCTAAATTTAGTTAGGCTATAAGTTTTTACTTAAGAGCATTATTACCTTTATTTTGACTATTCTTATAAATCATTTAAAGAACTCTATGGGTCAGTATGAGAGTTACTCAGCACAGAAATCCAACTGTATGAGAAAAGGCCTCTGTGAATGATTTTATTAACAAACTGCATTCCACATATACTGAAGTTTGAGTTGCCTTCAAAATACCCGTGCATTTCTCATTTCAACAAACATTACCATATACTTGCCACTCACAATAAGATGGTTTTTAAAAAAGCATTAATTTTGCTTTATATAATTTTTAAGGCAAGATTATCACCCAAAAGTGTATCTTAAATTTGAGACACTAATATTGAAATAGAAAAAGAAAATGTTAGTTACATCGCAATAAACTAAACAAGATTTAAAAATTTTAACTGAAAATACATGGTTCTCATTCAGGAGGAAAGCTTGAGTCCATCGGTGATAGTAGTGTCTGACTTTCAGGGATCCACAGAGCTGGTAATAGCACATGGACGGTAGACAGACAGTCAACAAAGGCATAGTACATAGGGAACTGAAGGATGTGTATCTTTCTATATAAAATCTCGATATGAATAGACATCAGCTGTTTAAGCAGAAAGAAACAATCACCCACGTTAATGCAGACAGATGGGGACCAATAAGCAGAGCTATCGTTGCTAGGTGTCAAGTGATACATTGAGTCCACTGGGTCCTTGTCTGGTTCCCAAGTGCACCATTCAAAGTCATACTAAGTTGTTGCCAGAAAGCATGCATTGGTTCCTTGACTCAGAGGAGAGTGCTACTGAAGCAGGGGAAAGTGAGTGGAATCTCCTGAACAGCCCTTTTGGTCAAAGAGAGTAACACTTGGCTGAAGGGCGGAGAATAGTGCCACCCTCAGAGTTGTCCAGGATTCCAGGCTGGGGATTTGTAACATTGCCCCATTTAATCATCAGTGCAGCCACTGCAAACACTGGATGGACCAAGGAGGATGACAATGAATTAATGCAGACCTAACCAAGGGCTAGCTTAATCCTGCCCTACCCATTCCATCTCTTTGTGGTCTATAATCACAACAGAATGGAATGGTATTTAGAATCTTAGTTGACCCTTGAATCAGGACCTTTGCCTCTTAGAGGTTTTATCAGTATGACCAAAGAATGAATAATAGAAATGCCAGAAAGATTAACCACAAAGAAGAACCTATCATATCTTACCACAAAAATAAAAATAAAAGGAGGCAAGGAGGGAAAAAGGAAGGAAGGGGGCCACGGGATAGCTCAGAAGCATAAGTGCCTGCCTGGCAAGCACAAGGTTCCTGAGTTCAATTCCCAGCACCAAAAAAAAAAAAAAAAAAAAGGAAACAGACTAGGTATAAATTCGGTTCCTGCTTTTATTAGTTGGGTTGCTTTAGACTGCCATGAAATGAAAGGCTAATTTAATTTACTGGAGCAAATAATAATACATAACACTCCTCCCCCAAACCAACAGGAGACATGAAAGCCTGAAGGTTTTCCAAGCTGGTTATGTTCATCTCCTGAGGAGCAGTTTCTTCGGAAAGCAGCCTGAAGCTGTACAGTATCTGCCCCAAATCTAAGACTTTGCTTGGTTTACAGTGACAGACACTAAGCTGCTCCTTTATGGATTCCCAGAATATTAATTTGGAGCTCAGAATGAGCCATGCATTGAAGGTGCTATACCTGCTTTGCAGACTATTTTGTTGGGAATCAAGAGCTCTGGTTATCCAGAGCGCACCATGCTCCAAATGAGGACATTAACAGTAGGGGCCACTGGGTGGGCTGAACCTGAGTGAATGTTCAGAAGAAGTTTAGCAAATGATGTGACACTTGAGTGGAATTTTTTTCCCCCAGGCAAATAGAGATTGCCAGCATTTCAGGACCAAATGCCAACCTGAAGCAAAGTTTGTCACTCTCAGAGTTCCCCTGCGCTTGGATTTTGTGCAATTTTCAGAAATGAAGATTGATAATTCAATTAATAACAAGGACATTTGATTCAGTGCATTTAGGGTTTCAAAGGAGAAAGGTATAAATCTGACTCACTGGCTGAACTTACAAGGAAAATACTACTTCCTGTTGTAAATAATGGAAAACCACTCCTGATCAATTCACAAGCAAGAACGTTTGCTGTCTTAAACAGTGAATAAATACAGTACTAGAAATTTGCCCACCAACACATCACCATCAAACCAAGCTCTTTTTACCTGAAATGGGATAAAATTATCTTCATTTGCACATAATACATCTATTCATGAAAAAGAGAAAATGAGCACATACTATCAGTATCTAATTATAAAAAAATAATGAAAATAATCATAGGTGCAGAGAGGGGTGGAGAGCATGATGGTCAGAACTGTGTGATGGCAGGGAGAACTGTGTCCTGACACTCAGGACCACCCCATTTGGACATCAGGCCCACAGAGAGATAACCAAGTTAAGTCTTTAGGATGGGTCCTAACCTAATGATGGCATCTCCAAGGGAAAGGGAATTTGGACAGCTGACCACAAGGACAAGTCCATGTGCAGCCCAAGGAAGAAATCAAGGTGAGGCATCTGTAGGCCTGCGTGAGTCATGGTGCTTTTTATGTTTTATATTTTATGTTATTTAGACATCTTAGGAAGCGTGTTGGTCTGGGAGAAATTCCCTCTCCTATGGGTAGCTGATATTTTTGGATTGCAAAGGGCTACTCCAAACATGAATTTTCTGTAAAAACCAACCAACCCATTGTCTGATCTCAGCCACTTATTTATCTAGATATTTCCCTAACTCTTCCCGTGCCTGAAACCTTCCAGGCCCAAGTGCAAACATCTAAAGACTTCCCAACAATGAAAGCCCCATGAAATTACTACAGTCTGCCATTTTTAGCTGCCCACTCTGGTCTGGCTTGCTTTTCCTCCAAAAACCCATAAAGCTTGATTCTGGTTCCCCCACATCCTCCTCTTCTTCCATGTGACCCACACCAGACGCTCCTGCTTGGTTCTACTTGGCATGGACAACTTCTTGTGTGAGACCTGGTGTTACATAAATGTTTTCCTCCCAATTCTCATTCTTGTCCCATCTTTGGAACACAAACTCCTGATCATCCTATCTCTAGGATTAGACTTAGAACATTGCAGATTTCATGGAGCTAGGCTGTGAGAAAAGAGGGTTATAAGTCACTGGAGAGATGACAACAACCCAGGCATCTCTCTCCTCAGTGCTTAGACACGCCACTTACTGTTATCCACAGGAGTATGGAGCAGGTGCCATTATTACTTCCAGTCTACAGGCTACAGGTGAAGTAGGTTGCTCATGACCAAAACATTGTGGATGAATAGAAGCATTGCCTTGACAAATGAACTTGGTCCTGACTTATGGTAAAGGGGCAGGGTGCATGCATTTCTGGGTGGCAGGAACTTCAGGTGCTGTGGGAGGGAATAGGAGGACATGGGTCCAACTCACCCAGGAGCTGAGAAATGGAAAGTTGTCAATAAGTGACAGTCAGTTCTGCTGCCTTTGGGTGAAAACTATGGTTGGCTAGCAAAGGATTCTCTGATTCATACAGAAGACCTAAGGCCAACCATTAGGACTCTGTAATTTCTTTCTTTTAAAACACTTTCACTTCTATTTACCTAAGTTCTTCCCCTTTGACTTATACTCCTCCTTTGCTTTCCTTGGCACGGGCAACCTCTCCCCTGAGATCTGGAAGTAGATAAATGTCTTCCTTCCAAACCTCATTCTTGTCCCATCCTAGGCCTGCCTACAAGCTCTCTCTCTCATCCTATCCCCAACATCTACACTGGTAGAACATTGCAGGTTTCATGGACCAGAGAAACAGGATAGAAGGAAAGCCAAGGGTCTCACTCACCTAAAGGAGCTGATGATGAAATCTGCACCCTCAGAAGGACTCCACAAGCAGAGAAACTCAAGGGTGAGGCCTTGAGGGACCTTGCCCATAGGGTCAGAGACCCTGTGACCTAGGGTGGATGTTGGTCAGTGGTACTGGCAGGAATCAACATCCGAGGAGCAAAAATGCAAGAGTATCATTAGGAAAGGATATTTATGCCTGCTAACACTAGAGAGGTGACTATGACCCCGGCATCTCTCCTCAGGGTTTAGACATATCATTTACTATTCTCCAAGGACTATGAGTCACGCCATTACTACGTCCATTTTACAAGCTAGAGGTGAATTACATTGCTCAAAAATCCAACAATTAGTAACTTTAAAACACACATTCTTCACAAGGGATGGGAGGATTTTCTAGGCAAATGGTACAGCACTGACTGTGGCAAAGGAGTCAGGTGCAGTTTTGGATGGCAGAGCTCCGGGGTTGCTTTGGGAAGGGTGTGGATATGGGTCTAGCTCACCTCAGAGGCTGAGTAACGGAAATCAGTGATGACAGACAGGTGGTTGTGCAGGATTTAGGGGAAAATTATAGTTGGCTTAGGGCAGGCTACTCCAGATTGTAAAGATGACCCATACTTATTTAACCCCTTTTGCTTTTTCTGGAAACACTTGAACTCCATCTACCTAGGGTTTTCTCTGCCCATTAGGGAGACAAGGCATTTTTGCCAAAGACTTCCTGCCCTCAGTGAGCTTTCAAGCTGTTTATGGAAAGCAGGCAACCAATAAGTGATTTCTGTGATGGGAGAGAAAATATGGGAACAGTGCAATGGAGCAGGGGTGGTGGATGAGAGAGTGCATAATACTTTCTATATTTTATGATGTTTGGGTGCCTAAAAATACCTTGCTGGCCTGGGAAGTACACCATTTCCAGTGTTTGCCAGGTATTCCAAGCACAAAAAAATCCCACCCGAGGCATGTCCTTCCTGTGCAAACCAACCTTTCCTGAGTCTGTGCTCTCAACACCTTCGTTATCTAAGGTTCTCACCTGAGATATTTCAGTTTCCTAGCTCTAAACCGTCTGAGGCCTAGTGTCGCCACCTAGCGACCACCTCAACAAACAAAGCCCAGTGGAACTATTTTACGTTTGTTGTTTCTCAATTGCCAACCTCTGTGCCTTCAGCCACCCCAATAAAGGCCCCGGCTCAGCCTCTCCATTCTTGTCTTCTGCCACGTGAATTACACAAGGTATTTCTCCTCGGTGTCCAGCATGGACAACCTCCTCTCTGAGACCTGGAAGTAGGTAAATGTCTTCCTTCCAAGCCTCATTGTGTCCCCTCCGGGGCCTGAAAACTCATCCTATCCCCAGTGTCCACACTGTTAGGACAATGCAAGTTTCATGAGCCAGGGAGATGAAACAAGAGGAGGAAAGTCAAGCATCTCATTCACCTGAAGGAATTGATGACACAAACTGACCCTCAGGAGGACTCCACAAACCAGAAAAGTTTAGGGATGCAGCCCCTGAGAGGCCCTGTCCAGCAGGGTCAGAGACCCTGTGACCTAGAGATGGATACTGGTCAGTGGCACTGGCAGAAATCAGCCTCCTAGGAGCAAAATGAAGGCTTGTCACTGGGAAAGGATATTTATGCCAGCTAACACTGGAGAGGTGACTATGTCCCAGGCATCTCTCCTCAGTGTTTTAGACATGCTTTACTATTCTCCACAGGACTATGGAGTAGGTGCCATCAGTGTAGTATTTCTTTTTTAAAGACTAAACATGAAGTAGATTTCTCACAGTCTAACAATTAGTGTCAATGAGTAGTTTCTTCACAGGGCTGTAAGTAAGCAGAAGTATTTCCTCAGCAAATGGGCACAGCCCTCAATAATGATGAAGCAGCAGGGTGCAGATCCTGGTGGTGGGAGCCGCTGGGTGCTGTGGGAAGGTGTTGGAGGATGTGGGACCAGCTCGCCTCAGGACAGGAGAAGTGGGAAGTTGTAAGAGATGATTGGTTGCCTGGCCTTCAAGCAAGAAATATGCCTTGGGTCAAGACAAGATACTCCGGTACTGCGGATCGAACTTACGACCGCCTGCTTGCAAGGCAGGTGCTTATGCCGCTGAGCTAAATCTCCAGCCCCAAGACAAGATACTCTTATAGATAAAGACTACAGCGTGGATATAATTTACAAGCAAATCTCCCAGGTGCCAAGGCAAAAAAACTCACCAAGGAACTCATGGAATTCCACACCATTTCCGGAGAGCCTGCTTTTAAGTATGTCAGTTCCGTCAGTGTCACCCCAATCCTGTTGGCTACCTGACATCAACACCTCCTCCACCAAGTAAGAGCTGAGACACAGGTTCAATAAGCTCTTTAAAATTGTAGAATGTTAACCTGTATTCCCTATGAACATATACTGAGTACCAGTGTTAGTTTCTGAGTTTTTTAAAAAGAGGATGCCTGGTCTCATTCAGTGGGGAAGATGCTAAGTTGGCTATGGAATGTCAGGTTTGGAGAATTGTTATATTAACATAGAATGTTCCCCCAAAACATATTTTCACATTAAAGATACAATAAAAATGTCTGTGGCATTTTTTTGTATACAACAAAAACATCTTAAAATTATTGTTTTATTGTGAAATATGCCTGTTTCAAAGAATGGAAGAACACATGGATGGAAATTAACGGGACAGGTGCTAGAGCTGCCTGAAGTGCAGTGGGCAGAAAAGGAGTCACAGGGATTGACATGTGGCACAGCGGGATTGGAGGATGTGCTCAGAAAAAAGCGTGTACTTGTATCATTATGTAATAAAACTGAATTTTAAGTGTTACCTAAGAATGATGTCAGGTAGTTATCGTCCACTGTTATATATGGCATTTGAACACTTCCAGAAATAAAATTCATCATTTGGGTGTGGAGATTGGATGGTTATGAGACAGGAACAAAAAACATTCTCGGGGGATGCTTCTGGAGAACTCTGAAAGTAATTGTAAACAGGAAAGCCTGTAATCCCAGCACTCAGGAGACAGAGGCAGGAGGATCTCTAGTCTAGGATGCCACTGTGAAACTCAGGCTGGGTTTGAACTCCTGGACATGAAGGAATGATCTTCCTGCCCTTGCCTCTAACTCCTTAGGAGGCTTTTCATCTTTACTAAAACTTGTCAAAGTTAACCAAAATCTTGTTCCTGAAAGTTTTGTCTTCCTGTATAAAAAATATCTCAAGGTGGGGATAGTGTCATGAGAACTCACATGTTCTCTGAGCTACTCCAGAGACTGAGGCAGGAGGAAAGAAGTCCTCAGTCAGCCAGGGTAATCCATAAGAGAGACCTTGCCTCTATGGAAAACGTAAAAAGGACTGGCTGTATGGCTCAGTGAAACAATGCCTATAGGGTTAATCTGCAGTACTCCCCACAACCAAAACTTTATAAAAGGCTTGAAGTAGCACAAAACACCATACAATATATATATTTTTCACACTGTCTGGATGTTGAGGCCTCAGAATCCAAGGGTAAATCCAGATGCTTAAATGGGAGCTTCCTACTCCTATTCACAGTAGGCACTGAAATCCCCATTAAAAGTATCTCAGTTGACTAAGCAGTGTCAAGAGCAGGTTTGGTTTGATGTATTCACCTTCGCAGATATAAAGGAGGAAGCAGAAATCTGCTCACCTGAACAACTCCCTTCACATCTGAGACTCTCAGTGTTGCCAAGTAAGTGAGCACATGCCGTTGACATCACAGATGTTGTTTGGCAGCCATGCAAATGAGCAGATTTCTCACTCTCCCATTGCCTAGGCCGCTCCTCACTCTTACTTGAGCTCTACTTTCTTGCTTTTTTTTTCCTGTTTTAGTACCAGGGATTGAACTCTGACCTCACGCTTGCCAGACAGGCATTTGTACCACTGAGCTATCTATATCCTCTGTCAGTTGACATCCACCTTAACGTTAGTGCATTAGTGCAGCTCCCCCAACAGACATCTTCCTCCAGTTTCTGAGGTGGAGGATTCACTCTGGGACTTAGTTCTGTCTGTCTTTGCTGAGCTTGTTCAGGGCTCCAGGTCATATGCAGGTTGTGGTGGGGGTGAGGGTCTGCAGGCTCACGTCCTTGCTGTTAGCAGGCTCAGCTCTTCCCTGTGGGGACCAGCAGAGGTGAGGGGCAGGAATAAGATGGAAGCCACAGTGCCTTTTGAACTCATCTTGGGGGCCATATACCTTGCATTCCCTGTGCTCTATGCTAATGTTCTTGCACACGAACCTTAGCACAGGTGAGAGCTAACTTGGCAAGGGTGCACAAGAAGGGAAGCAGAGACCAGAGGCTGCCAGCTGTTTGTTTTGTGTGGTTCTGGGGACCGAGTCCAGGCCTTTCTCACTGAGAACTGCCTCCCTAAGTTGTTCTGTATTTGGAGACAAGTTCTCCCTAACTTTGTCCAGGTTTTACTAGATATGGGTGCTAGTGATTTTGCTTCCCTGAGTACTGGGATTTCAGGCAAGTGCCACCACACAGGCTCCTGTGACCTTCTTGACCATTTCCCAAAGTATTTCATTTATAATTACTATGTCCCCATGGTGTGCCCAGAATCATCCTTACGAATAAGGAATCTGAGGCACTACACACGAGATTGGGTCCAAGTGCCACCCAGGGACAATTTCATTCATATGGAGGAGCACTCAGTGAAGGACACAGCTGTGTTTCACTGCAGGTCTAGACAGAACCATGTTAGCTGTACTTTTTCATTTCACTTTTAAATTTTCTGCGGTACTTGTAAGCAAGATAAATTTAAAGTGGCCCATTTTAAAGACCAAGTACTAGAGAATTCTGAGTGGAGAATTCCTGGCAGTTAAAACATTCATGAATTTAAAATGTGTGTAAGCAAACGGACCTTGGGGGGTGAAATAAACTAATGAAAAAGTCTTTATTGGAAAATATAGGCAAAATAGCTATGGCTAAATAGAAACATGGGACTCACAAGGTTGCATGAAATTTCTAAACATGAACATCTGCTTGTCAAAATGTCCTATAGAGCGGACAATGTTATGAAGAAATCCAGGTTGGGAGGTGGACTAAGGAACTGCCTTACAAAGAGGAAAAGAAACATGAGAGGTGGCATCTAGAAAGATGTCTCCATAGTACTCAGCCATTGAGGAGCCAGGTCCCTGCAGGAAGGGACCTGGGTGCTAGGAAAAAATTCCTGGCTGTGAGCGCTCTGGGTGCCCCTCGCTTGCTCAGCGCCCTCCCAGCCTCGCGAGACTGATTAAAGCCTGGCTTTTATACCCTTCTTGCCTCTGAGTCCTTTCTTTGAGTTCAGGCAAGGGAACCCTCTTCAGTACCTTGTACATGCTAGGCAAGTGACCTGCTACCTTTCTCTCCACAGACCTGTCTAATGTAAAACCTTTTAAAAGGTTGAGGGAGGGTCTTGTTAAATTGCCCCATTCCTTTGCCCCCCTCCCGCCTCAGCTCCTGCTGCAGCTCAGGTAGTGTGCAGATGATCTTCCCTGGCCACCTGGTAATTCAGATGACAGCTCAGCAAAAGCCGCCTCAGACCCTTTTACTCCGGTCATGTGGGCTGCTGAGCTCCCCACTCACTGTGTATGGCACTGTATCGGTGCCCTTCTTTTGTCTTTTATCTGCTTTCTTTCATTCTTTCCATATTTTGTTTTCCTACCTTTTTGGTGTAGGGGATCTCAGCCGGAGCCTCATCCATGTCATTATTCATTTTATTTTTCAAATTGATGACCCAGATATTTTATTAAACAGTATTCTGGCTGTTTCTAAGAAGGTGTTTTTGAAGGAGATGAACATTAATTAGGGTAGAATTTGGGGGCACAGTGGTACATGGCTGTAATCACAGATACTCAGTGTACTATCTGTGATTGATTGCAGTACAAGGATTGATGATTGCAATACAAGATCAGCCCAGCTGACTCAGAGAGAGTCTGTCTCAATCTGTCTCAAATGTATAAAAAGGATTAGGGATGTACCTCAGTACTAAAATACTCCAGATCTGGCAGAAATAAAACAGACTATAACCCATATGCTAACTGTACCTCCTTGTAAAAACAATCACAAGGCCTCAAATGAGATAGTAAAATTAACCCAAAATAACAGCTCTAGTGTCACATATCTGTACATATGTCACACATAGGTATTCAGGAGGCTGAGCCAGGAGGATCTTAAATTGAAAATTAGCTTGGGAAATTTAGTGAGATGAGCTGAGGGGATGTGCTGGGCATAGTGGCGCATGCCTGTAACCACAGGCCTCCACGAGGCTGAGGCAGGATGATTGCAAATTGAAACCCAGCCTAAGTAACTCAATGAGATTTTGTATCAAAAATTTTTTTTTAAAACTGAGGGTATAGAAGCAACCAGCTCACCCACCTGGGAAGTGGATGTGGTGTGGCAGGCTGTGGCCCCTCTAAGGGAGAACCACCAGCTACTCCTGACATCCATGCCATGTTGGAACATAGGGAGCTGGGAATCCAAGCCACCAGCCTGCCTCCCTCCTAAGCAAATAGGTGAGCCTACCAGTGCATGGGCTGAGAGTCAAACATCCCACTTCCCCTGCCCCCCCCATTAGCAAATGGGAACCAGAGATCTGAGCATCTCTTGGGAGGTTGACCATATGCAAAATAGCAAATAAGGGGGAGTTCCTTCTATCATCTCTTTGAAGGCAAATATTTTTACTACTGTTTTGCTTTATTCTGATTAATAGTACTGCTCTATTCAATACTCTGTTTTGATAAGTTCTATAGTGTTCTGTATTTCATTTTATTTTCCTATACGTGATTGAAAGAACAACTATTGTGAAGATAAGGAGATATACTGTGATACCTATTGCTGTTATCCCGGTAACCTGCTGTGAAGTTCTGTACCAATTTCACTACACTGTCTCAGTTGGCTTTGTTCTACCTTGTTCTGTTGTATTTTACTACCTTCAAAATAAAAAACATTTTTTTAAAAAAGGCTGATGGTACAGTTTAGTGCAAAATCCCCAGATCCAATTCCCAGCACTGCCCACCCTAAAGTCTTGAGAACGTAGTTCAGTGCAAGGCCTTAGGTTTAATCTCCAATAGTGATAAAACAAAACCAAAAAGGGATCTTAAATATAAATGTAAGAGCTAAAACAATAAAATTCTTA
Source organism: Cavia porcellus (assembly GCF_034190915.1). Taxonomy (NCBI): domain Eukaryota; kingdom Metazoa; phylum Chordata; class Mammalia; order Rodentia; family Caviidae; genus Cavia; species Cavia porcellus. Next base: position 21,497,763 of record NW_026947506.1, read on the forward strand.
GCATAAAAAAGAGTAAATCCTTGTGACTTTAAATAATAGTTTCTTAGATATGATATTAAAATCACAAACGACAAAATTAATCTAGATTTCATCAAAATTAAAAACTTTTATTTTGAATAATACAGGAAGTGAAAAAGGCAACTCAGGCAATGGAAAGCATTTGAATATATATTTCTCCAAAGAAGATGTACAAATGGCCAAGGAGCACTCGAAAATAAATCCAGTATTGCCAGACATGGTGGCTCATGCCTGCAATCCCAGCACTTGGGAGGCTGAGGCAGGATGATCACCGTGAGTTACAGGCCAGCCCCCTTAAAAAACCCAGAAGCTGCTCAGTAACAGCAATCTTCAAGGAAATGCAAATAAAGAAAGTAAGGTATCACTAGACTCCCCTAGTGCCATGATAAATAGCATTTTAAAAAGACATTAAGGGTTGGAGAGTGAAAAGTTCTTATCCTAGTGTAAATTATTGTACAATTATGGTGGTGGTTGTTGTACTCTAAGAAAATAGCTTCATTATATGTATATTATAGCAAACCTGCAACATGGCTTACTAAATGTGTTTTTTTATCCTTTTTCCCTAACTGATATGTTAAGTGACCTAATTGATATGTTGAGCAATACTCTCCTCTGTAAAGAATTGCAAGAAACTCACCTAATTGATATGTTAGCCATTGTTGCCCTCTACAAACTACAGAAGTTGTGCTAAAACAAGCTAACAAGGGTTGTTAATCACTGTTAGATGCCTCTATTCTCCGCTAAAGAGCTAAAGAAAAGTAGGATGGCCCACTAATGTACACTTGTTTGAAGTAACTTGCTTGTGTGCAGAGAGATTTGCGTATGAGTTTAACCCTTTACCTGACCTTGATTCCCTTCCCAGAAAGAAAAAAAAAAAAAAAAAAAAAACATAACGGCCGTTTTCTGTTCTGTATGGCGCCTTATTGCCTCCCTCTCTCCTTACCTATCTATCTAGGCTAGGCCATAAAGAATTTGGGTTTCTGGTGACCTCTTCCCGACCCGGTGATGATCTGTCATAAAATGAGCCTGCCCCAATTTTAAGAACTGTTTAGCTTCAAAGAAATTACCGGGAAATACTATGGCCCAAACCCCAATCGGTGCTTTCCTTTTGTTCTGTATGCATCAAATGAGTTAGATATCAGATCTTTGTAAAACTTAAGTTTCAGCTTCTTGTAACCCTTGACCCCTTTGCACCCACTAGTGAAAACGAATTGTCCTGGGATAATTAACTCTCCACTTTCTTCTCCAAATATTGCTGCAGATGTGCCACTCAGAGATAATGTCAGTCTGTAGGATGGGAGTAATTTAAAAAACACCAGGAACTCCTGAGATTGTCAGAGCTAAGTAGACAGCAATACAGTTTCCAGATTCGGGTCAACAAGTTTGATGGCTCTGCAGGTTTCTTTGTCCCCCCCCCCCCCGCTTTTCCTCCAGCCTCTTTTTAAAGTCCCCCCTTCAGTCTCTGGGGGCAGTCTCCAAATTGGCTCCTGGAGACTCATCACCAGGCCTGGAAATAAAGCCTTTGCTACCTAAATTTTCGGTCTCTTGCTTCCTTGGATTTTATACCGGGGCCTGAGTTATAACAGTGGTCTAATGTGGTTGAAGGCCAAAGCGGAAACACTTACCGCTTCCTTCTTCTTCTTCTTCTTCTTCTTCTTCTTCTTCTTCTTCTTCTTCAGCCCTACTTGCAACTCCCCTTCCTGTTTGAATGCACAGAGAATTCCAACTGGTTCCTCACACGCCATCAATATCCACCCCATGTGCCACTTCAATCAGAGGTCCTATAACCCTCTGCCTCTCTGTGTCTGGTAAAAGGAGACAGCCAAGCTGCCATGGATTGTGTGCTCCTTTCCTCGCCCTCAACTCAATAAATCTGTTCATTTTGTACTTTTTTGCTCCTCTATTGCACCAGAATACTCTACAGAAAGGATGTGAAGACATTGATCTCTCATATAGCTGGTATCCAGCAATATGGTATGAGCCTGTTTGTGCTACTGTAACACCTAAGGCTGGCAATTTGTAAAGGACACAAATCATTCTGTCTCCATTTTGGAGGCTGGGGAATTCAAGATCAAGGTATCACCATTCAGTGTCTGCTGAGGGCTGCTGTCTGCTTCCAACATGGCACTAGGCTATTCCCACTTGCTGGCTGAAGAGGGAAGGGCAGGGGGGTCTCTTCCACTGGGGCCTTTCCAGAAGGTACTGTCCGTGTACCTCTGCCCTGTGACAGAATCACTTTCCAGAAGCCACACGTCTCTTTCCCTCCCTCTCTTCCAGCTTCTCTTCTCCTCTCTGTCTCTCTCTTCTTTTTTCTCTCTCTCTCTCTGTCTCTCTCTGTCTCTCTGTCTCTCTCTCTGTCTCTCTCTCTGTCTCTCTGTATCTCTCTCTCTCTTTCTCTCTCTCTCTCTCCCTCCTCTTTTTGTTTTCCTCCTCTTTGTGTTTTTCAGTGCTCTGGATCAAGCCCAGTCTTCCCACCTGCTCATCAAATATTTTACTACTCATCTACAACCTCAGCCAACAAGGCCACGTATCCTAATATTCTTGTTTTAGAGATTAAATTTGAATGTAAACTAATAAATTTTAGAGAGGACACCATCACTGAAACCAATTACCAACCAGGCATAGTGGTGCACACCTGTATCCCAGCACTATGGGAGGCTAAGACAGGAGGATCAGATGTTTGAACTCAGCCTGGGCAATTAGTGACTTAGCAAGATCCTGTCTCCATAAAAAGTATTCTGAACTGGACATGCTGGCACAAACTTGTAATCCCAGCACTTGGGAGGCTGAGGCAGGAGGATTACCATGAGATGAATGCCAGCCTGGGTTACAAATAAAGATCCTGTCTCAAGAGAAATATACAAAAAGGGGGGGGGCATACAAAAAAATTCAAAAGTGTTAGATTTATAGCTCAATGCAGGAGGATCGCCTAGAGTTCAAGGCCAGTCTGGGTTACATAGTGAATTCAAGTCTAGAATAGCAAGTCAATGTTCAAAAAAAAAAAAAATCCTTTTTTTGAGGAACAGTGTTACTTGGTGGCCATCCCTTCTGATAACTCAGCTATGAATTTTAATGAAGGTTTCTTGCATGTGATGTTATGTTTTTCTGGCTGCTTTCACAGGTGTCCCTTTTTGTTGTAGCTTGGCATAACTGATGCCATCTTGAGCCCTGCATTTAACTAGTGCCTGTATTTGAACTGAGAAAATGAAAAATTACTGAGTGCAATCCCATCAGAAAAGAAGAATGACTACACCCACAGGAGAAAAATTAACCTGCTCAACAAAGAAGCAGGATACAGGTGTGTCTAAGTTACTTTTTACTCATCACTGAGACAAAATACCTGATGCCCAAAGTTGGGAAAGGAAAGGTTGATTTCTTATAGTTTTGGGAGATTTCAGTCCATACTCAGTTGGCTCCAAGGCAGGGTGACATGGTGGGGCCACCCTGGTGGCTGCAAACAGCAAGGCAGAAACCCGCAAAAGAGAGAGACACACCTTTTCCTGCCATTACATTGTATTCTGGCTTCACTGGTAGGTGGGGTAGCACTGACACCATCAAGCCAAGCACTAGACAATGAACCAACCACAAATCCACAATGCAAACGCATGAGGCCTGGGGGCCACCGACATAAACTATGACAAGGTGTCAACCAAAACTTAATATAAGATTCTAGCCTAATTGTTTCCAACGGAATGTCTTTTTGTAGTTCTCTGTTTTAAAAGCTCTATAACTTTCTAGTTCAGGGCCACTCTGCTGAACTCTGAAACAGGGATCCATGCGAGTGGTCGATGAGCTTAGCTCATTAAATTCTAAATTTATCAATTTGGCTGCTTGGATTCCCATATTGTTTATGAACCCACTTCATTTTGATTATTTGACTGTGATATGTCCATTGTATCTCTGAGTTTATCCTAGTTGGAGTTCACTAAACTTGGAAATGCCAACTAATTTTCTTTTAAAAGTGAAACTGGGGATGGTTTCTGCCTTTATTTCTACAAATATAATTTCTGTGCCTTTCCTTGTCCTTCTGGAGCACCTATTGATGAGTTTGACAGCGTACCACAGTCTCTGAAGCCTGCTCATTCTTTCTGTTCCTCACACTAGTCTCAATTGACCTGTCCACCACACCCATCCCTCTGAAAAGGAGATATTCAAATATCACCAGGTGAACAAAATGGCACTGGGACAAATTCAAGGTCCACACTATCCATGTTTTCCTGGGACTCACCTGCTTTATTTGATTTTTTTTTTTTATCAGTACCGGGCATCGAACTCATGACCACATGCTTAGGAGGCAGGTGTTTATGCCGCTGAGCTAAATCCCCAGCCCTCACCTTCTTTATTTGAATCTGTTCTCTTCTGATTGCTGAAAGCCTTGGGGTACTTTGTAGAGCTCAAGAAAGGTTGAGTTTGACATGTTTTCTTAGTCTTCTCTGTTTTGGTGGAGGACTATAGTGTTCACAGACTATTGCTTCATTGTTCACTGTCCTGGAGCTGCTGGCTCCCATTCCTCTGTTTTTAATTTTTAAAGATGGACTCCTGCTGTGTTGCCCAGACTCCCTTGAACTCCTGTCTCAAGTGATCCTCCTCCTTCAATCTCCCAGGCACCTGGGATTACAGCTTGGCTCAGTCTTCTTTATTTTTTGGTTGTTGTTTTGAGACAGTGTCTCACTTTGTAATTCAGACTGGCCTTGAACTCACTATGTAGCCCATATCAGCCTTGAACTTGAGGCAATCTTCCTGCCTCAGCCTCCAGAGTGCTAGTATTATAGACAGTGGAATTAGAAATATTCTAGCAATCAGGCAGGATGAGGCTCTCATGAGAGTCATCAGAAGATGAAAACACATTACAACTGTGCCTCAAGATGCATCTGTTGGAGGCCAGACCTCAAGATAAAGATGGAATAACCAGGCTTACTTGCCTCCCCAAGGAATAGATAATGGTGACACCTGGTCAAACAAAGTCTAGATAGACATCAGTCACCTATGTGGGTGACCAAGACCCTCGGACCAATTCCCCTCTCACACTTTCCTTTTGTCTTTTTTTTACTTTATTATTTACTTATTTATTTATTCATTCATTTATTGGTACCAGAGATCGAACTCATGACCTTGCACTTGCCAGGCAGGCACTTACACCACTGAGCTAAATCCCTGGCCCTCTTTTGTCTTTTTTTAGACAGAGTCTCACTACGCAGTTCAGGCTGGACTTCAGCCCACTTTGTATCCCAGGCTAGTCTCAAACTTGCAACAATTCTCCTGCCTCAGCCTCCAAAGTGTTAGAATTACAGGAGTGCACCATCACACTCAGCTGGACTCATCCCTTTCCAAAAAGTTCTTTGTTCTTTCCATGTACTGTTGCTACATGACTTGCTTCCCTATTGGATCAACAATACTTAAGTGGCATACTTGCAACTCTATTGGTTGATCATAGTTTTGTTCCATATTATACCCATTTATGATTGTTTACCCACCTTGTGATTTTACTCTATAAAACTTCCTCTGGAAAGTGGGGTCCACAGCAAACTACTCAGGTCTTCTCCTGTCTTTCTCAAGAGCTGTCTCTTGATAAAATTTCCTAACCTTAATCTCTGTTATTCCTTAGAATTTATTCTTACATGCCTGTAACCCCAGCACTCAGGAGGCTGAGGCAGGAGGACTGGTTCAGTTTGAGGCCAGCCTGGGCTACATAGTGAGTTCAAGGCTAGCCCAAACTATATAATGGGAACCTATCTCAGGAAGAAATCAAACAAACACATAGAATTTATTCTTCAATTTTGGGGAACATGAACCCTACGTATTGGACAACTAGCAGGTTGGGAGTTACACTTATTTTCCCTACATCGGAAAGTCCTGTCTCACTGGGTTCACAGGCCTGCACCACCATACCCAGTTGTCAATTTAACCTTAATAGCAACCTCAGGAAGTGTTGTTCTAGCCCTTGTTACTGATGATCAGTGTGAGGTCAGGTAAGGACATAACCTAGAATCCAAGCCTGGATTTGAACCCCCGAAGGCCTGACTGCCCTCAGGGCCCTCCCCCACAGCCTCCTATCACAGCCGAGTCCTCTCCTCCACACCTGCTGTTGATACCCAGTTTATTCTGGACTGCTGTGGGAGGAAGGCTAGTGAACTGTCCAGCTGTGGCAGGGCTGAGCGCAGAATACACATGTGGGAAGTGAGACCTGGGGTGGTGTCAGGTGAGTTGCCTGGAGGAATCCTGAAGGGATGGTGGCAGCTCCCTAGCATCCCTGCTGCTCTTGGTCCCACCAGGAACGTTGGCACATGCTGTCCCCATGGGAGCCACAATGAGGATGCACCACAGAATCACGGGCCACCAGGTCACTGGCCGAATGCAGGCCTCCTCTCCACACCCACATGACAGAGCCCTGAATCAAAGTGCAGGCATGGGTGGCTGCTCTCAGCCCCAGCCACTTGACCATAGGTCAGGAGGAGGTTGGGGAGGTTCTTCAGGCCCAGGTCTGGGCCACAGAAACTCATAATGAGCAACACAGACAGAAACACTGCCATCCTGGAGCTCACATTCTGGTCAAAAGAAGACATCATAGGGCATTGGAAGGTGATAAGTCCCATATTAAAATATAAAACAAAGATGTCTCAGGAAGCCAGGCAGGAGGATTGCCATGAGTTCAAAGCTAGCATAAACTACATAGTGAGGCCCTGTCTTGAAGGAGAAGAAAAAAAAAGAGAACATAACAAAAAAAGGGCAGAGAATGTGTGGTGAGAGTGGAGGTGTCAGTTTTTAACCCTGAAATGTCACCCAAGGGATCTACATGAAGGTGAAGAAACATCTGGCCATGTGCTCAAGCCTTGGGAATTCCCTACTGTGATCACATGCCCTATTCCCCCAGATGGGTGGCAGAATAGTCTATTGGAGGCTCAGTTGTGTCACTAAGGGCTCACAACCTGTATGACCGTGGTATTGGGCTAATGTGGTGGTCCACACCTGCAATTACAGCTATTTAGGAGACTGAAACAGAGGATTTGAAGTTCAAGGCTGGTCTGGACAAGTTACAGAGATCCTGTCTCAAAATAATTTTTTTTTTTTTAATTCACGAGGCTGAGGAGGATGGTTGCAAGTTCGAAGCCAGCCTAGACTACAAAGTGAGATCAAGGCCAGCCTGAACTGCATAGTGAAACCCTGTCTCAAAAAGACAAATTAATAATAAGAAGAAGTATTTAAAGCCTAGCAATATAGCTTAGTGGTAAATTGCCCCTAGGTTCAAGCCCCAGCTCTACACACACACACACACAAAAGGAAGAAAGAAAAAGGAACAAAATATATATCCATATCATTTTGAGGTTTGTCTTTTTCAAAGTTTTTTTGTTTTGTTTTGGTTTGGTTTGGTTTTTGGTGCTGGGGATGAAATCCTGGGTCTCTCTTTCGGACGCACACGCGTGCCCAAAGCAGCACAGCAAGCTATCATGTCTGCCTGCCAGCCCAGGACCATACTTCCGGCCAGTGATGGAGGGGCGGAGCCTCATCCGCGTGTCTGCACTTTGAGGGACCCTGCGTCGCGGGGGGCGTGGCCGCGCAGGCGTGCAGCGATCATTGGCCCCAGAGCTTGAGGGGGGCGCAGGTGAGACGACGGTTGGGCTTGGGACGGTTGGGTTTGGAGCCGCCAGTGGCGACCGGCTGCGCAGCAGCCATGAACCTTGCGAGTCAGGGCGGCGAGGCTGGCTCTGGCCAGCTAGTGTTCGCCAGCTTCAACCGGGTCAACACGTAAGGCCGGGCCTGGAGTCAGGGCCAAGGGCGGCCGCCTCGCGTCCAGCCGGAGGGGTTGCCACCCGGCCTTCCCTAACCGCAGACCAGGCGCTGCAGCGCCCCGGGCGGGGAGGGGATGGAGCCGGCTTGCTTTCGGGCTCGGACCCCCCCTCTCCCCAAATTGGGAGCACAGGGATGGTCTCATCTCCCACCTCTGCCTTCAGCCTGTGCCCCAGTTCTCTCCTGCCAGCCTCTTGTGTCCGCCGCGTCCCAAGACCCCTTCTCATTCGTCTTTCTTTAGCGCTGTTCTCTTTGCCAGGTAACTGTCTTCTCCAGAGAAGGAACAAACCTGGCAATATGCTGGCCTCGACCCAGGAGAAACTGAGCCGAGAGAAGTGTACAGGGACCGGCCCGAAGGGTCTCAGGGTACCGGGGGCGGGTCATCCTTGAGCGAGAGAGACCCTAATGCCAGCTAGGGTATTCAGCGCTCTGCGTAGTCAGCTCCAGATATGAAAAGGGTTAGCTCAGTGGCTCAACCGTTTGCCTGGTAAGTGCAAGGTTGTGAGTTTGAGCCCCAGTACAAAAACAAAAACAAACAAACAAACAAACAAAAAAAAACGAACAAAAAGGGGTTAAGAGCTGTCTCTTAAAGGCTCCTCGAGTGGGTCATGAGAGGAATTAATAGATGAGGTTTATGGTGAAGGGAGGGAGAGGAGGCCTTGGGTAATAAGATAAAGCTGTGGAAGAGGAGGAAGAGTGGGTCACTTGACATCATTTGAAGTCCTTGTTTGTTGGTGGGAGAACGGAATGAGCAAACTAGAAAATGTTACTTTTTTTCCTAATTAAAACTGGAGAGTGGCAAACACCAAGTTGGAAGTGTGCGTGAGGCAGACAAAGTCATCGCACAGCTACTTGAGGAAAATCGAGTTTAAGAACGGCTCATGGCGTCCTTAGATCTAACAGTTGGTGAACAGTGGCATGGTTGCAGGAGCAGATTCTTGTCTTTTGAGTTGCCTTGCAGTGTTCTTTTCACTGCCATGCTGGTTTTTTGTTTTTTGTACCTCCAGAGCAGAATTCTGAGTTCAGGAATAGTGGTGTATGATCTATAGAGATTAAGGGTAGCAAATACTGTAATTTTTTTGTGGTCAAAAGTCAGCACAACAAAACGATCCAAACAGCCTATTGCAGTTTTAGTTGGGATCAAGTAAATAATTTAGGGAGGGAGGAGGAAGTTTCATATCATTCTGATGTTGTTTAAAGCCTTTGCAGTGTTTTGTTTATTGGTTTTTAGTTTGATTTTGGTTTTTTGAGGCAAGGTAGTTCAGGCTGGCCTTGAGCTATGTCACCCAAACTGGCTTTGAACTTGTAGGGGAGTCCTCTTGCCTGGACCCAGAGTGCTGGGATCACAGGAGTACAGCCCCATGCCCAGCTGTAGCTCTTTGTATTTTGAGACCTGTAAAAAATGATACAGGATTTTATGCCTATTCTAAATTAGAGAATTTCCAAAACATTTTCTAGTGATTTTAGGGGGGGGGCGTTTTGCTACTTATTATTTGAGAAGGAAGTCAATTACAAGAAAGCATTCTCTTGTTATCTTTTGTTTGTTTTTGTTGTTTTGATTTTTGAGACAAGGTTTCATTATGCAGTTCAAGTTGACCTTGAACTCACTTTGTAGCATAGGCTGGCCTCTTGCCTTGACCTCCCAAGTGATGGAATTACAGGTGTGTGCACAACCAAGCCAACTTCTGCAACATAATTTTGACTTGCCAAAGAGACTGTGAAGGAGAATAAACAAGTTAGAAGGAATAGTAAGTTAGAATTATACTCAGAATTTATCAGACTAAGATGAATTTTGTTTTTGTTTTTGTGTGATGGTGGTACTGAGGTTGAACCTAGAACCTTTGCACTAAACTACAGCCCTAGCCAATCCCCTCTTCCTTTTTGCATTTTGTATTTTCAGACAGGCTCTCACTAAGGAAATTGCCAGGCCTTGGGTGGAACTTTCAGTCTTCTTACTTGAGACTCTCAGAGTACTGGCATTATAGACATGTGCCACTATGCCTGGATAATTATTTTCTTGAGTACCATGTTAGTACTTCCCAAATTGTGTAAAGCTTGAAAAACATGTCATATTCTCTTTGGAGAACTAAAGTTTAACCATAAGAAACTCCCCCCACCCTTACATTTTAGAATGGAAATTTTGCTTTGTACTGAGAATCAAACTCAGAACCTTGTACTTGCTAGGCATGCATTGTGCACCCTGGCCCCCTTTTACATTTCAATAGTTAAATATAACTAGGACAGGGAGAGATTGAGTTCCCAGTTAGTGAATACAGTGTTTTTACTTCAGTACGAATTTGAGATCTCTGTCTCTGTCTCTCTCTGTCTCTCTTTCTCTCTCTCTCTCTCTCTCTCTCTCTCTCTCTCTCTCTCTCTCTCTCTCTCTCTCGACAGGGTCTTGCTATGTAGGGTCAGGCCACCTTTGAACTCACTATACAGTCCAGGCTGGTCTCAAACTTGTGACACTTCTGCCTGTAATTTGCTTTAAAGCTACACTTGAAAGAAACATAAATATTCCTGTGGTTTGTCGTCTTTCTCTCTCTTTCCTTCCCCACTCTGAAATTTATTGTAGTACTGTAGAGGAAGATAATTTTTGAAAAGACCAACATTGTTGATCTAAAATCCACATGTGCTCTCCTTAGGGACATTTGCAGGCCATTTCACTCAGTCAAATGTAAGTAAGTTATACAGTCACTTTACTTGTTTGTTTTTTATTGTTTAAATGCTTAACAACACAACACTCATTGTACTCCAAGCTGTATTTGTTTTACCTTTCTTCTTATAATATGATCTCAAGCTTTTTTGTGTGATTCTTATCCTAAAAGTATGATTAAGTTTTATTTGCTTTTTACCATTTGGTTTGTTTTTCTTTTTTCTTTTTTTTTTTTTTTCGCTTTTTTTTTCTTTTGCATTTTTATCGGTCCCGGAGATCGAACTCACAACTGCCTGCTTGCAAGGCAGGTGCTTATGCCGCTGAGCTAAATCCCCAGTCCCTTGTTTTTCTTTTTTCAATTAGAGCAGTGCAAAAGAGAGCAAGAGCAGCTGGTCACAGACACCTCTGTGTTGCCTGGTTAGGACCCATCCTGGTTTCCAAAAGTAGCACCGGGTAAGGCTTATGTTGGAGTGCTTTTGGCTTTTTGAAGTGAAGTTACTAGTGAATAAGTGGCAGGTGGTCACTTGAATCTTCAGTAGAAATATCAAGGATTACACTTTTCCTGTGGCCTCTGTAGCCTGTGGGAAGTTATGTCTATTTCAAATGACATTTCCGAAGCCTTGTGTTTAAAGAATTGATATTATGAAGGGTTTGGAGATACTGATTGCTTTTATCCACCCAGGTACAATTATCGTTCTAGGAGATACTGTTTTCTTTGTCTTCATCTGTCAGTTTTTGAGGCTCTTTCAGCTTTAAAGGGAGGCCGTCCTGCCTGCTGTGCAGAGGATATGATTGAGGAGGACACTGCCCAACAGCAGTGGCCAGCAGCAAAGATAGTGACCCACAGATGTGCTTACTTCGTGCATGAGAGAAGCTGACTGACTTCCAGTTTGTGGCATGGGTCCTGTGCACAATGATAGTGTCACAGGAAAAAAATTAGTGAAGGAGCGAAGCATGGTGCTACATGCCTAGAAGCCCAGTACTTTGAAGGCTAAGGCAGAAAGATCGTCACTGAAGTTCCAGGCCAGCCTGGATGCAAGACCCTATCTGGGAAAAAAAAAGAAAACAACCAAAATTAGTGAAGGAAAGAGCTCTGCCTTATGTACTCAGGAGTCTGAAAGGGCTTTGGGCTGTCCAGATGCATATCTGGGATAGAGACATGTGAGTTGGAGGGAGGGGCTATCTCACCAAAAACTTGCAGCTGTGGTCCTAATTGAGACTACCAGAACCTACCAGCAGCGCTCTCTCACTGAGCTATAGCCCGGCCTATTAGAGTCCTTTGAACTAACCACCTTACTAATAAAGTATGTACCATTACTGTACTGTATCCACATCTTAGTAAATACTTGGAGTGTTTTTGCTTCCATTTTTTTATCGATTGGAGTAAAACATTGTTATAGACTTGAGATCCCTTAAAATTCTAGCTCAGGTATCTAATATTCTACATCAGTTTCTGAATCTCCAAAAGAACATGGAACTTGATTGGTAAAGCCCAGTTTTAACAGATTTGGTCCATAGGGAACACAGCTTAGAACTAAGATGTTTTATATTCAAGGATTTGGTTCTAAGACTCCATTAATCTTGCCCAAGAGACAGGCCTACTCTCTACTTGTTTTATAGCATAGTGATTTGGTTTCCAAGTCAAGAAATTGTAAGAGGAGCGGGGCTGTTGGTAGGATAATCACAGGAAAAGTGGTAACTTTAACAAAACTAAAAGGTAGGAAAGAGTTGGCTTCTTTTGTTCTTTCAGATGCTGTGGACTGAACCCAGGCCTCAAGCACTCTCCCTTGAGCACTCACCTCCAGCCACACCCCTAAAGATATTTTTATAAAAACACTACAGTCTGGCCATTTGATGTGGGATACATGAAACTCAGCTCAGAAAAATTTGTCTTGTTTTAAGAACACAGGAAGGTATATAAAAATGATTTTTTAAAAAATCAGAAATAAATACAGATATAGTGGCGCGTGCCTGTAATCCCAGCACTAGGTAGGCTGAAGGAGGAAGATTGCCTTGAGTTCGAGGCCCAGCTGGGCTACATAGTCCAGCTTGAACTACATTAATGAGACTCTGTCTCAAAAAAAACAACAAAAAATCAAAAATAGTCCCTAGCATGCACAAGACTTGAGTTTAATCCCTAGTTTTTAAAAAAAGTAAAGAAACAAAACAAAACAAAAAAATCAAATAGAAGGAATGGTTTGCTTCCTAAAATAGCAAACTTTAGTTATCTGGAAAATACTTTCTTGAGCACCAATTTCCCAAAAGTTCTAGGTTGCTAGTTTTTTTTGAGACCATCTTGTTGTTTAGACTGGTCTTAAACTTGGATGACCCTCCTGCCTCAGCCTCCAGAGTACTGAGTTACAAGTTTGTACCTTGGCTAAATGTTTACAGTGGTTTAATACTTGATTGATTAACTGAAATAAGCATATAGTAAAGTGGCTTTGTTACTGTGATACTGGGGATTGAACCCTTAGCCCTTTTTATTTATTTTGAAACAGTGTCTTGAACTTGTAGTCTTTCTGCCTGAGCTTCTCAAGTGCTGATATTACAGATGAGCACCACCTTGCACAACTAGTATTTTTGCAAGGAAAATGTTAGCTGTAGGAAGACATTTGGTTATTGGTTGGTTGGCATTTTTTGTTTTTGAGACAGGGTCTCACTATGTAGTTCAGACTATCCTTGAACTCAGCATGATCCCACTGCCTCATCCTCCCCAGTGCTTGGAATTTCAGGCATGCCTGGCTTCTCATTTGTACTTCCAAAATGAACTGCTTCTGCTCCTTTGTACTTCCAAGATAAACCTGTAGAATTTCATAATTTAGTAGTGTTTATAGTAACTCCCTTTTGGGAGTAGATTTCTTCTATAGGTTTTAATACTTGATTGATTAATTGAAATAATTACATATAGTAAAGAATTGCAGATAGAAGGTACCTTCTACAGGTAAGAGAAGCTGGAAATACCAAGTTCCTATTGGATGACATGATCATTAAAATAGCCCTAAATTTATGTTGGGGTCCAAATACTCAGAGTATGAAGTGTCTGTCTTCTGGTCTGCTTTTCTGTCTGTTTTCACATTCTCCAGATATTACAAGCAAATCGCCCTAGTGTCTGATTCCACCTGTGTCCCACTGCTTCCTGCTCTTGACTCATCTTTTCTGCACTATCTAATTAGGGCATGAGCTCAGGAGCTGGCATGAGCTGGCCTGAGACTACCACAGCTCATGGCAAAGCCAGCATCTTCTTCTGCCTTCCAGGTTGTCTCTGAGACTAAACCAAGTGCCTTCAGACCTTTTTGGTGCAGTTTTGGACATATGCCAGATCTGGTAGCTATCAGATTAATTATATGATCACAAAGGAGGTTTTACTTTTTCATATTGATTTTGTAAACAATCATGAGCTAGGAGCAGGTGGTGACTCTGCTGTGGGATGGGCTGAGGTGGGCTGAAGCCCTGGATCACTTGGCTGGCAGTGTGTCCTATCATAACCAGAATTAAAGCAACGACTGCACTCCATTCTAAAAAATATGTTACTTTAGGACAGCTAGCATCAGTTGTGAAAATGACTAGCAGTGTCTTGTGGACAGATGTGATGTTGCTCTGCCTTTAATCAGACAGTGTGCTTCCAGGCATTGATGCCCCTTTACTTCCATCTTGCTGTGGAGTTTTAACATCTAAAATTGTAGGCTTTTCTAAATGTAACCATTGGAAGGTTTTTCTTTCTCTATTTACAGCCTTTTCTGTATCTTGGGAGAGAACTCAACTGTTGCTGTCTTAATGAAAGCAAGTGTGAGCTAGACCCTTGGTCAGGTGGCTGGAGATTTGAATGGGGAAGTGGCTGGATCTCTCTTAATGCAAGTTGTTGTCATTGATTTCCACCATGTGTTGGCTGGCTGGTGCCCTGGTAGGAGAACATGTCCCCATATGTGGTGTGATGATGATACATGAGGAGCCCTGTGTAGATTTTATCAGCTGTGTAACTTTGTCCACAGACACATTCAGCAGTCTTGGACGTTATTTCCCAAATCCAAGCTTCAGCATGGTCTATCACACGGAAGATACCTGATGAGTGTTATGAAGCAATGACTGACTGTGGCAGTGTTTCTGGGACTCTGAAGAGGCAATTCATACTTCATGGTGGAAGTGGGAAAGGAGATCAGCAAAGATTCAAGAAAAGGTAACATTTGAATTCTGACAAAATGCTAAGCTTTAGAGTGCGTAGCTGGTGCCAGCAAATATTAGGGGCTGCAGGAACTGTAGGATGGAAGTCACCAGCATCCCTCAGCTTGAGAACAGCTAGGCCTGCAGAATGCTTCTGAAAGAGAAAGAAGTAGGAAGTGGGTTGAAAGATTGTTTGAGAGCAGTCCCGAAGAGTCTTACTTCATGGCTGGGTGTAGGGCATTTGAACCCTCTTCGATAGGAAGGCAGTGATTGGTTCTCTTTAAAAAATGGTTATTTTTTTAACCTGTAATTAGTACTTTTTAATGTATTATATCTTTTTGAGACAGGGTTTCACTATGCAGTTTAGACTTGAACTCACAGCAATCCTCCTGCCGCAGCCTCTTGAGTGCTGAGATTATAGGTGTGTGCTATAATTTAACTCAAACACAAACTACCTACTTTATTTTTAACGATGAAATAGTAATGGCAACAAAATAACTTAGTTGTAACAAAGCTATCAAAGGAGCAAAATAAAAACAAAACAGTAGGCATTGTTTCTGCTCATATTATTCCTTTAAACAGGAAAAATTACCATTAGTCTATGATTCTCAACTATGTACTCAGTAAAGCAAGGGAGGATATACTAGACGTATCAAGGGCCCACTCAGAATAATCGAGCTTCTCTCTAGAATTGGGCCCAGCAGGAACACTAAAGAGCAGTCGGTGTAGACATACTTTTAAATGATCATTATAATCTCAGGTTTGTTGGTTCCTACTTCTCTGAAAAGAATGTATCTCATGTTCTCCTCTCTTAAATTCTAATAGTCTAAATACAAAGATTCCAGTAATAACAGATTTATAGATCCATTTTGCTATGTGTGCCAACTGATTAATTTACCATTAATTTCCCTTAGTTTTTTTTCTTCCTCTTTGAGCCAGAGACTTGCTAAATAATTAAATTCCCTAGGCTGGGTTGGAACTTGCAATCCTTCTGCCTCAGCTTCCCAGAGTGCTAGAGTGCTTGATTATAGGTGTAATATTGTAAAGTATGGCTTAAAACGTGTTTTTAATGAGATGAAATTACATAAGCCACTTTAAGCACAGTAGCATTTAGTACACTGAATGATTTTTAAGTAGGAGAGTGACTTGATCAGCAGTGTGACTCACAGTGTACTGTGCAGCAGTCCAGAGGTGGATTGGAGATTGACTGAGAAGGAGAGAAAGCTTGATTGGGAAACCACTGTTAGAATCCAGGCTGCAGTGGTGTAAAAGAGGGAAGTAACAGTAAAGATGGAGAGAAGGGGACAGGGGAAAGTTGGTGGAGAAAGATTCCAAAGAGTAGATAGATGGTGAGGTAGAAAAGGAAGGAAGAGGAGGGAGAGGAGAGGTCATCCAGGAATGAAGACTGTGGACTTGGAAACCATCTGTGTAAAAATCATAGGTAAAGCTTGAAGATTGAGTGAGATTAACAAGGAATACCAATGTGGAGAGAGAAAGGGCATTAAGTAAATACACTTAGGGAAAACAAACTTTAAGAGATAAAAGGAAATAAAAATATTAAGTGTGCAATATGGGAGAGTTTAGAAAAGTCAAACTAGAAGAGTTGCAGTGACAGAAGATTGGAGAAAAAGATATAAGAATCTGACCAAAAACTGCAGGAAGATTGAAAAGCTTAAAAATTGTGAGAGGCCATTAATTTTGATGATGAAAATGTTGGTCATTTAAAATAGAACTTTTAAAGAAAGAAGTAGGCTAAGAATTTTGTCATTGAATGGGAACGAGAGGGAAAGGCTGTTGCCTCCCGGAAGTGCTTTAGATTCCAGGAAAAGGTAAGACTGAAACGAGGAAGGGTTTAGTGAAGGAAGTAATAGTGAGCTGGAGGATCCAAGAAAGGGAAGATTGGAAGGAGCAGAATCATGGAATATTTGGGAAGGGATAAAGAAGGCACAACTTGAGAACCTCTAAAAGGAAGAGAGAGATTCTCTCTTCTGAGGTGGTGAATACAAAAGCAAGGATTACAATATAGAGAAATATTTGGGGAAATATAAAAATGGATCTGAAAGAAGTTAAGGAGCTTATTCTCACTGGTTTTGTTTTAGTAAAGTAAGGTGCTGGATCACCTTCTGAGACGAGGTGCCAGAGCTGGGAGCAGGAGTACAAGGTAAGGAACTGGAGATGGGAGCAGCATCCAGGGTCAGGTGGAGGAGAGGGAAGCAAGGGTTGAGTGTGTGGTGCTGAGGATGGGGAAAAGGAGTCCAGAGCACCAAAAATCTTATGATGAATTTATGCATTTGGAATATTTGCATAACCCCCCCTTGAGTTTGAAATGTGTTGATGTGAGGGAAGGTGAGAGTCAAAAAGTTTTGAGGATCATTGAGAAGATAGATTAGTAGCCTATTGATCTTTTTTTATTTGTGTCATATGTAAGAATTTTGCCAGTATATATAGTTTTCAGAAAGAAATATTGTATACTAGCATGATTGACTGAGATAATTTCTGGCACTATATTTCTTATAATTAATGAAGCATTAGCAGAGACCCTTTGAGAGGTTTTAACTTTAATTTCAGAGTGGTTCCAACTATATACAAAATGTCACCCTAAGGCTGTGGGCACCTGCCTAGTATGCACCAGGCCCTAAGATCCCAGCACCACCAAAGACAAATATTTTTTTCTTTGAAAATTCAGTGCATACACCACTTAAGTTTACAAGCCACATACTGGTTCTTCATCTTCCTTTTCTTTGTAATCACAACGTTTTAAGAACATTAAAGACCATTTTTAGGCCTGTGGCCACCTGTGTTCTACCTCACAAGCCAAAAGGGCATGCAGCAATTTCCAGCCCATGTTAGTGTAGTGCCCCGAGACTGGTAGGGCCCCACCCAAGGTTCCACATCACCAGAGGATGCACTGGAGGGTCCCTCTAGACCTATGTGGGCCCCGCCCAACAACCCCCAAGTTGCCTGCAGCCACCACCTCGAAAGCCATAAGGGCGTGCAGTGATTTCCAGCCCACAGGGAAGCTTTGGCCTACCCAGCATTTCACATCATCAAAGGATGCACTGGAGGGTCCCTCAGGGGTTATTTGGGCCCTGCCCAGCAATCCCTGAGTTGCCCACAGTTGCCTGTATTCTGCTTCGCAAGCCAAAAGGGAACATAGTGATTTCCATCCCATGGGGAAGCCTTGGCATGTCACTCTGAGACTGGAAGAACCCCACCTGGCAACCCCAAGTGGCTGGAGCCATTGGCAAGATCTGTCTCAGAACAACTCCACTGGGGAAATTCCCTGCAATAGGGATAGATATTCTCAACCCAAGAAACAATTGAGACCTTGGCTTTGTCTTCCCTAAGGGAATATAGAAAAATGACAAAATGAAAAAGCAAAATGTAATCTCAAACCTCCAGCCCATCCCAAGCAAGCCTAGGAGACATGGGCATAGAAGAAAATGTAAGCCACATACCTGAAACTCCTGAAATGATAGCAACTGAAGTAAAGAAACAACTCTGGGAGGCTATAAAAAAACTCAGATCAGAAATAATCTCCCAGGTAAAAGAAGAAATGATAAATGTAATGAAAGGAATGCTGAACACATTTAAATAAGACATAGTGAAAAAATTAAAAGAACAATGCAAAAAGATGTAAACCCTGAATGAACAATATGAGAAACAGAATGCATGAAGCAGATTCAAACAGATATACAAGAAATCAAAAATTAGCAAAACCACCTCAATGAAAGTGAAGATACACTTTTAGACCTCAAAGACAGCATTGCAGCTAGTGAACAGGAAAGGAAAGATCTCTTAAAAATAACAAGGAATCAGGAAAAGACAATTCAACAGCTGCAAGATGATGCAAAGAAAATCAACATAACATTGGTAGGTATAAATGAAAAAGAAAGTGACAATCCAAGTGATATCAAGAGGCTATTTACAGAAGTAATAGCTGAAAATTTCCCAAACATGAGAATGGAAACTGAGATACAAATAAGTGAAGCATAGAGCTCCAAATAGACATAACTAAAATACAACTACATCTAGACATATAATAATTAACATTCAAAAAATCCAGCATGAGAACAGAATATTAGAAGCTGTTTAGAGAGGAGACAGATCACCTATAAATGCAAGCCTCCCAGAATCATAGCAGACTTCTCAACACAGTGAAATCAAGAAAAGCATGGAATGAAGTATTTCAGATCCTAAAGGAAAATGACTTCCAACCCAGATTGATGTACCCTGCAAAACTGTCCTTCAAAATGGATGGAGAAATAAGATACTTTCATGACAGAACAGCTGAAGAACTTCATGATCACCAAACCAATCCTGCAAAGAATACTGAAAGACATTCTAAATAGACATAGGAAAAAACCACTAAGCAAGGGCCAACAGTTAAACAGAGGGGAAAGGTAAAGAATCAACAGCAGAAAAGTAACGTCAAAAATAAACCAATATATATCCATTATAACCATTAATGTAAATGGCCTCAATTCACCAATTAAAAGAAACAGACTGGCAGAATGGATCAAGAAACAACATCCAACCATATGCTGTATAGAAGAAGTCCATTTAACCCAAAAGGAAACTCATAAACTGAAAGTCAAAGGATGGAAAATAATACTTCATGCAACTGGAACCCACCGAAAAGCAGGGGTAGCTATTCTCTTTGTAGACAATGTGAACTTCAAACCAAGAATGATCAAAAGAGATAAGTTCACTACATACTAGTTAGGGAAAACTTCAAGAAGAATAGATAACAATCTTAAATGTACATGCACCAAATTCAGGAGCACCCAGCTAAACAAAACAAATATTAACAGAAAAAGCAATAGCATAATTACATCAGGAGACCTTAACACGCC
Organism: Cavia porcellus; assembly: GCF_034190915.1. NCBI lineage: Eukaryota > Metazoa > Chordata > Mammalia > Rodentia > Caviidae > Cavia > Cavia porcellus. The sequence goes on from NW_026947506.1 coordinate 21,517,233, forward strand.
ATTGACACAGAGGGACAGATCAACTAGACAGAAAATCAGCAAAGACATAACAGAGCTGAATCACACCTGTGAATAAGTAGATTTGGTGGTCATATACAGAATATTCCACCAACAACATCAAGAATATACATTCTTCTCAGCAGCACATGGAACATTCTCTAAAGTAGCCCACAGAACATGCTTCAGTAAATGCAAAAGAATTGAAATTATCTCATGCATGTTATCAGATCATAGCACCAGGAAACTAGAAATTAATGACAGAAGGAACTGCACAAACCCCACAAACACATGGAAATTTAATAATACACTCCTGAGGAATCAGTGGGTCACAGAGGAAAATAAAGAAGAAATTAAACAATATCTACAAGCAAATGAAAATACAAATACAACTTACTGGAACCTGGAGGATGCAATGACAGCATGCTCAGAGGAAAATTGATTGCAGTGAATTCCCGCATCAGGAAAACAATAAACACAAATAAACAACCTGACGCTACACCTCAAACATCTAGAAAAAGAAAAGTCAAGCCCTAAGCCAAAACAAGGGAGGAAATTGTAAAGATCAGAGCAGAAATCAATGCAATAGAGATTTAAGAAAACAATACAAAGAATCAATGAATCAATAATTCTTTGAAAGAATAAATACAATTGATAAGCCCCTAGCCAACCTTATTTTAAAAAAGGAAGGAAAAAGCTCATATTCGTGCAATAAGGAATAAAAAGGATGAAATCATTACAGACCCTGTGGAAATACAGAAGATCATCAATACCTATTTCGAAAACCTTTACTCTCATAGACTTGATAACACAGGAAAAATGGACAGATTCCTACAAACATGAATTACCAAAGCTAGAACAAGAAGATGTAAAACTGCTGAATAACCCAATTTCAGTTAATGAAATTGAGGAGTATCGGCATTAAGCCTTTGAATTTCTTGTAGAATTCTGCAGTGAATCCATATGGACCTGGGCTTTTGTTTGTTGGTAAGGTTTTAATAACATTTTCAATTTCAATCCACCAAGAGAGCAAAAAATAATCACATGATCATTTCTATAGACGCAGAAAAAGCTTTTGATAAGGTCCAGCACTCATTCCTGGTAAGAACTTTACAGAAAATTAGAATAGATGGTCTTTACCTCAATATAATAAAAACCATCTATGACAAACCAACAGCCAGTGTCACATTAAATGGTCCAAAACTGAAAGCCTTTACTCTAAAATCGGGAAAAAGACAAGGATGTCCGTCATTACCACTCCTTCAATACAGTGCTAGAAATACCAGAGCAATTAGACAGGAGAGAGAAATAAAAGGAGTAAGGATAGGAAAAAAAGTTAAATTATCATTATTTGCAGATGACAAGATTCTACATAGAAGATGCCCAAAATTCCATTATATTACTTTCTAGCATTCTAAGAAACATCCAGGATCTTCAGTTGAGAAGATGTGTAATTACTCAATGGGAGAAATGCCATCATAAGGGGAAAGACAGTGGACAGGGAAGGCTACCAGGATCACTCAGCCATCGGCGATGCTGTCTGCTTGCAACACGGAATGTACACATAGTCAGGGATGACTTTGCATTTCGGAACAGGCAGCCTGGTTCACCTGATAGCTTCATGCTCATCTTTCGTTGTATTTTAAGAAGTAATTTCCTCCCTTTGCTATCCCTCAAAGTTGAAAGACCCTATATAAATGAGCAGAGCTCAGAATACAACTTCTGGAGGGGAATGCAAAGGTAGGGCCAGGAGAATTTCCCTCAGAAGGAAATGAATTTCTGTGATTTGGACACTGATTTGGACACATCTTATTGGAGTGAAAGAATTTCTGGCAAATCACCACTTATGTGAGGTCTGACTGAGCAGTGTGCCAGCACCAAGAACATGTCAGCAAGTTCCTAGCTGTCTGTGTGTGTCCTTGGTGGCTTTGGTGTGGAGAGAGGCAAGCCATACCTGTACCCAGGCCTCAGTTGGTTCTTAATGTGTATGTAGACAGTGGATGTGGTGGAAGGATCACAAGAGGAGGGCCACACATGGGTTCCCTGCATTTGCAAGCTAGGCAGCAGTAGTGCTGTGTGAACTCTGGCACAGGCATGTACTTTCCTAAGGGCTCCCGAGTTCCCTGAACGAGTACCATCCCTCCTCCACACCCAGAGCCCAGCATCTTAAGTTTGGATCTAGAGGAATCAGGAGCCCCTGAGAGGTTGAACACCACCTCTTAGTCCATCCTCCGTTTCTTTCTGATCCCCCACCCCCAGACTCCCCTGTTCCCATCTGCCTCCCATCCAGCCCAGACCTCCCAACCAGCCAAGGCCCACCCACCTCTTCATACGCCTGCCTTCTTGTCACCCTCAGGTCTCAGCCTGTGCAGCAGATGAAGTCATAGCGCAGCTTGTGGAACATAGGAATCTGGGCCATGTTCCTTCCATCAGTGAAGAAGAACATGTCCAGTTTTGCAAGCTGGTCATCCTCCTCCATGTTGTTGGCCAGGGGCCTGGGACAGAAAGGAGGTTGCTGGTTAGGGAACCAGGAAGGAACCAAGGAACACATCTGCTCTCCAAAAGGACAGGCTGTTAGGATCCCACAGCCCTATGTCAGGCTGCTTCAGATCAGGTATGTGCGGAGAGATCAGGCCTGCGCAGAATCCTTGGGAAGATTCCTCCAACCTGGGGGCTGAAGCCCAAAGTGGACTTCTACCCGGGAGTCCAAAAATGACACCATGTCTTCCTTCCCTGGAGCTCATCCTCAGGGCCCACCTGTTTTCTGACCATGTGGGGAGCACTTGGGCAGAGGTGACCCTGATATAGTATTGTGTCCATCCCTCTCCTCCTGAGTGGCCAGTGTAGGGCTCTGGTCATAGGACACATCATTTCTCACTGTTTCCTGCTTATCCGCTTTACCACCCCTGGCAGGGCAAGCACCACAGAAGGTTTTGTTGAACCAATGAATGAAGGAATGAAGGGCATCTTCATCTGTAGACCAAGGCTATAGAGGGTCCCTTGTGGACTCAGTGCTGTAACAGAAATCACTTGCAGAATGGAAAACATTGAAGGGACTGCTTTCTGAACACATGGTTGGATAACTTCTCAAGAGCCAGCCCTCAACGGTTGTCCCCCTAAAGATGTTTAGGTAGTGGGGGGGGGCGAGGTAGTAGAGTGCAAAATGTCCTATCATATTGGGCCTTGATGAGACTCCTGTTGGAATACAGAAGGTGGCAGATCAGGGAAGGGTACCGTCAGCCTGGGAGTTTGGTTTGATTTCCAGCACTGAGACTGAACCCCAGAGCTTTCGTGCTGGTCTGCATCCACAGTCCACGTTTTTATTTCTCTGTTGGAAACAGCATGTTGCCATCTTAATGTGTTGCCCGGCAGGCTTCAACTCTGCCACTTCCCTACCTCAGTCTCCCGGTGTGCACTGATTGCGGGAGTGCACCAGTGTGCCCTCCTTTGTTTAGAAACAGGATTGTTGTTTTGGATCTTGGACTGTGAATCCCATAATTCAAACAACCCTTGTTCCAAGGCTTCCTGAATAGCTCGGAATATGTGTGTACTCCTACAATCATTGAAGTTTGGATGTTTGAAGCAACTTGAACAGTGAGGATTTTATTCAGTTTCAGTGTGAATACATCTGAACAGAAAACAAGATACATAGGTAGATAGATAGATTGATAGATAGACACAGAGAGAGACAGATAGATACATACATACATAAATAGATACAAAAATACAGATACCTATATAGGTAATTAGAATTGTGTTTTGAAGGAGCAATGCAGGAAAAGAAACTATCAAGACGATGAGCTGGTTTGGTGACAGAGAGATGATAGAGTGTGCAACTGTGAATTGAGGAGGAGGTCTCCAAAGTTTGGTCTAGATGAAATCATTAGCGCAGTAGCTGTGAAGCAACTGAGCTGCTGGCTGTCATGTTGGAGTGGTGATCACACTACAGAGAAAAAGCCTGCTCCATAGTTTGTGGAATGACTCATCAGAACAGCCAGCATGGCGCATATTACGCTTGTTGTGTGCCTTGTAGGAAGAGCATGTTTGTAACATGAGTGTTGCACACAAACAGGTGACGGACAGAAAAGACATTTGGTAGTGCTAAGGAAGGAGACCCTCAGAATGGTCAAAGATGGCTGCTCTTCTGGTCTGTGAGCTGAGGTCTTTGTGTGGGGTGTTGGGCCTGTGTGCTTTGTTCTCATTGGTTCCATTCTTTAACAGACATGATTGTCTATTTTCCTAAGAGAAGTACTAGACCACTGTAGTTAGACTCAGTTCTCGGAGTCAGCAGTGCCACATGGTTTAAAAACTAGATGATCAGTTAGAGTACCCCCACCCCACCCAGGGAAGTGACCCTCAGGAACACTCAGGGGAGACCCAGTACTCACAGGACCAGGAAAATAATGGATCCTCTTGTACTGCCAGGGTAAGAGCCCAGCATGGCTAAAGTAGGCAATGACCATAACCAGGAGGTACTGATGGGGAGACATGAGGAGAGGCAGAGAGCAGGCACGCCTGGAAGAGTAAGGACATGTGGACAGGAACTGGGAGGGAGCCGCAAGTTTCCACACATACAAGGGACTCCTGAAGTCAGGTGGGCTGGTCAGAGAGCAGGCACACCTGGAAGAGTAGGGACCTGTGGACAGGGACTGGGGGGAGCAGCAAGTTTCCACGCAAACGAAGAACTCCTGAAGTCAGGTGGGCTGGTCAGAGAGCAGGCACACCTGGAAGAGTAGGGACCTGTGGACAGGGACTGGGGGGAGCAGCAAGTTTCCACGCAAACGAAGAACTCCTGAAGTCAGGTGGGCTGGTCAGAGAGCAGGCACACCTGGAAGAGTAGGGACCTGTGGACAGGGACTGCGGGGAGCAGCAAGTTTCCACGCAAACGAAGAACTCCTGAAGTCAGGTGGGCTGGTCAGAGAGCAGGCACGCCTGGAAGAGTAGGGACCTGTGGACAGGGACTGCGGGGAGCAGCAAGTTTCCACGCAAACGAAGAACTGAAGTCAGGTGGGCTGGTCAGAGAGCAGGCACACCTGGAAGAGTAGGGACCTGTGGACAGGGACTGCGGGGGAGCAGCAAGTTTCCACGCAAACGAGAAACTCCTGAAGTCAGGTGGGCTGGTCAGAGAGCAGGCACACCTGGAAGAGTAGGGACCTGTGGACAGGGACTGGAGGGAGCAGCAAGTTTCCACGCAAACGAAGAACTCCTGAAGTCAGGTGGGCTGGTCAGAGAGCAGGTACACCTGGAAGAGTAGGGACATGTGGACAGGGACTAGGAGGTAGCAGCAGGGCTCCATGCAGAGAGGAGACACTGCTGTCAGGTGGGCTGGTCATTGAGGGACGGCAAGGAGGTCAGAGGTTGTCTGCAAAGGAGAGCACTGATAACGCAAGGAGGGAGGAAGGGAAAAGGAGGCCACTGGTGCCCAGGATGGCCTCTCTGAAGGCTCTGTGAGACAGGACATTCAGATCAGTAGCATCAGAAGGGGACCTTCAGGTTAGTGCAAATGGGTGGCCCAGACCCAAGGGAAAGGACCGGGAGCTTCAGGGAGCCACAATCGGAAAAGTCATGCTGAGGGAAGATGGTGGCTTGTCTTGGGCTCAGATCCCAGGAGATCAGGTAGAGGAGAGTGTGCCTTCCAGTCTGCCAAGACCAGCAAGGCTTGTAAGGGAGACGATGTTGAGATGACCTAATGGGGCCTGGAGATTGGGAGGTGAGGTAGGAGCTCCCAGGAGGGAATCAAGTAGGATCACAGGCTTGGAACGTTGCCGTTCCTATGCAGCCGCACAGCCACAGCACAGCCTAGGGGACAATGCTTCACCTTGTCTGAAGCCCTCAGGTTCATGTCCCAGGCCAGGAGTCTTCTGATGATGGGATCCTCTGTGAAGAGAGCTGCGTGGTAGGTTGGGACCTGGCAAGGTGGTCACTGTGAATGAGGAAACGGGGAGAAAACGCACATCGGTCTGGGAGACGGTGTTGGATAGGACCTGGATTAGGGAGATGGGAAGGGGAAAGAAAAAAAAAAAAACACTAAAGAAAGAAAGGAAAACAACACATGCACCCTGAAGGGCAAGGCGAGCTGTGTCTCAGGGACTGTCTGCCGGGTTAGGACTGTAGAGCAGCCTGTGGTGGCCTCTGGAAGTAGGCAGTCTCCAGATCATTTTCTCTTGTGATTGGGTGTGAGCATGACCCGGCCAGCCCTCAAGTGCTACAACGATTTCCATTCAGGAGAGGCAGCGATTCCTCCAGTTCAGAGAGGCCTCTGCAACCCAGTTTTATGCTCCATGGTTCATCTCTGTTACCTATTTGCATGAGCTGGGATGGCACTGGAGTCCTTTAGGGAGGAACAGCTGGGGGACACCAAGTACACCTTCCCATTCATAAAAGAAGTGATAAGCAGTCTCTCGTGTTCCTAAACAACTAGGTGGAAGGTGCCACGTGTGGCCTCCTTACCCAGAAGCCTGGTGAAAGCCACATGATGCTCAGGCAGCACTCAGTTACAAGTGTTTCATCTTCCTCTCCTTGTAGAGTCCACAAGGCTTCTTCATGACACCTGTGTGTGTAGATGGCACAGGGTTTAGACATTCCCAAGGTTCCAGTGACTCCTCACACAACAGGGACAGATACTGTCACCACTTCTTGTTAGGTGGGAACCTCATGTCTTTCCTGGGTGCTGAGTCACAGCACGGGGCCCTCCCCTCTCCTCATCCTCCTTTGACTCCCATGACCACTCTCTCTTCCACTTGTAGCCAGATCAAGGAGGGATGTCAGGGTTCCCTCTAACAGCTGAGGCAGAGTACCCCTAGATGATCCTCTTGCTTTGCCTCTGATTCCAACTATAAGGCAGAGTAACCCCTCTTCTTCTGCACAGGTAACTGAGGCATGAAGTAGGCTTCTCGGGGCGGGGGGGGGGACTCCATCTGCAAAACCCAGCAGGTCCTCATGCAGTCTTCCTCAGACTCTCGAGGGCCTGTCCACCTTCCTCTTGTGAACACAGGCCTGAGGTGGGAGGCTGAGTGCTTCCCATAGGCCTGAGGAGAGAAACCCATGTCAGGGTACAGCTTCTGTCTTGGGAATTCAGCCTCTGACTGTCTACACTCAACTCCCTCCTTCCATGGAAACTCCCAAGTTTCTTGTTCTATTTGATAGTTATTACTATCAAAGTAATAGTTTCTTTGATAGTTATTACTATCAAAGTTGTTGTGCCTTGGAAACTCCAAGTTTCTTGTTCTATTTGACAGTTATTACTATCAAAGTAATAGTTTCTTTGATAGTTATTACTATCAAAGTTGTTGTGCCTTGGAAACTCCAAGTTTCTTGTTCTATTTGACAGTTATTACTATCAAAGTAATAGTTTCTTTGATAGTTATTACTATCAAAGTTGTTGTTCCTCGGCTGATCTCCATCTTAACCCAGTTCTGTTTGCTGCTGACCCCTCACACTGCACATGTAGACTTTTTCACTCATGGTTGGAAGGAACTCTGCTTAAGTCATATCTTCCCCTATTGCCTGTTGGACTTATCTCCTAACAGCTTTCCTGCTTGCCATGTCTTCTGCTCATTGCCCATCCTGTTCCCACTTGCTGGCTTTTATGTCCCCAAACTGCCCCCTTGACTCCCTATTATTCCCCCCCGCCCCCCATAGTCCGTCCTCCTCACTGGTTACCTTCCTCATGCTTCTTCTTTCTCCAGCCCCCGTACTAGATTGTCCTGTGATCTCCTCAACTATCACTACCTCTAGGGCATATGCTGGAGAGGGGGCAATGAACTCTGGTCCTCAAACCTGCAGGATGCTCCACCTGTGTCCATGTCTTCTCCCAAATGCCCTGCTGCCCCCCACTAAATAGGCTTGGGTCTGTCTGCACACGGCTTCTGTAATTTGGTGAAATCCGAACCACTCACCCTTCTACAGTCAGGACGCAGACCACCAGTGGAGAACAGTGCTGAAAAACAGCTGTTGACCACTGGGCTTCTAACCCCCAAGGAATTTGAACTTTCCAGTCAGGGAGCTCGGAAGCCTCTGAGGTCATTGCACCTTCTGTTCTGGTAACCAATTTGAATGTAAACTCCATGTAACTGCCAGACTGGACATCTGAGATCCATGGTCTCTCCTGCCAGGCACCCAAATGCTGTCCCTCATCCTCAAGGGCCTTCTGGGCCTCCAAATTCCTCTCTGCCTTCTCAACACATGCTGTTTTGTGTTCACTCTCAACTCCAAGCATGTCTGTTCCTCCCACCCTGTGCACTTCCTGTCTTGAGTGCATAGACTGGTGGGAGAAGGATCCTGGTGGGCAAGACATGTAGGAAGATTGGAAATGACGGGGACCTCATCAGGAGGGCCTAAAAATGGACAAAAGGTTGTGGGGCCATTGGTGCACTGACTTTAAAATTTCAATGCACACATTGGATTCAGGCAAGCTCTTCTCCCCAATGCTCACTGGTCCTTTCTGTGTTTAGGAATATGTACTAGGGACACACCCACCCCCACCCCCCCTTGGCAGATGGTGTGGCCGTAAGCAGGACACCTAAAAGTGGTCCATTTTCAAGATGAAACTGGGAAACTGAGTGGAAGGTTGCTGATGGTCTTTGTGCCTTAGCAGAATTCCTGGGCAGATGGCACATTGAGGGGAAGCTAGACCTAGTAATGGAGCTTTTGTAGAATGTAGGTGTTAGTAGACAATCAGAGAAGAAGAGCATACTCTTGTAGCTTAAGCTAAGGCGAAACATAGTAATGTCTTGTCAAACCCCATAAAACCACTGCACAGAAGCAATTGTGCTTCTCCACATCACCGCCTGTTAAAGAAGAGACAGCACAGAACAAACCTGAGCTCCTGTTGGGAGGAGGACCAGGGAAATACCTTATGGGGAAGTTTAGAAACATTGGCCCTTATGTCTTCCCTCATACTTAGGCAGTGAAATTGGGGCTGGGACTGCCTGTGCACTAGTGTTTCAGGTGCTTGGCATGACTGCTTGCCATGTGCGTATGAGACATTCAGCCTTGCTACCACTGACCGCATGACAGCTTTGCTTTCATTGTTCTTCCTGCCTCTGAAATGCATGCTTCAGAGTCTGGAAATGTGTCTGCATTTCTGATAACTGGGGGCTTCCCTGGGAGGTTCTGTTCCCACAGGGACCAGATCCTTGTGCAGAGACGAGTCCTACCCATTTCTGGGTGGCCTGCCATTCCACATATTCCACTGCTTACAGAAGCCATTGAAAGCCAGAGACTTTTTCTGAAGGCAGTGACTCTGCAAAAGATAAAATAGATAGTATGGCAGCCAGGCAATCTCTGTGCATGAGCTAAAGTAGGAAAAGTTTAAGTATTGCCTTAGTGGTTGAGGGCATTTAAGGTAGGGGAGGGTAGAATGTGGGACTGAGACATTTCCTAGACGAGAAGCAAGTGTAGAGTGACCTGTGGTTTGGTTCATCTTCTGGGAAATTGGCAGGAGATTGGCAGGCGATAGTGGAGCTGTTAAATGCACACATGGGCAGTCCGTGGTGTGCAGTCCACCTCCATTGGGAGTGAGTGTACATGAAAGTGGTTTTCAGGGAATACAGGAGACCTCTTTTGGAGGATGTGAAGTAAAATTTGGTACCAGGGGCCAGGTGAATATGAGAAATAAAATTCCTAGGGCTAGGGAAACAAAGATGGAGAAAGAAGTCTTCTAGAACCCTGATCTGGGAGAGTCTACCAGGAGAAATGTCAGAGCACTGGGTAGTCTGGAGAGCTGGAAAGGTAGCTATCATACCTAGCATAAGGAAAACTTAAAGGAATCCATACAGAAAAGAGAACCAAACATGAAATGCAAACATCATGGTGGCCACTATAGATGACCTGGTGGAAATGCAGTTAGATCAGGACTCCACACAGCAGTCAACAGGAGCCCATTGTTACAACTCTTAGGAGAGTTAATAAATTGACTTTTGAATTCCAGTTTGAGGTGATGTAATTGGTGTGTGAAAAACGTTTCTGGAGTATTGATATTTGTTTTGACTGTAATTACTCAGTTAACTTTCATTTCTGTCTGTTTTCAGACAGAAGGGAGCCTTCTCACAGACTACTTGGAGGGCTGTTGACATGTAGGTTGAGTAAATATAACTCCTTGTGAATTTTCTGTAAGACAAGTTAGCACAAAATGTACTGCATGTAATTTTCAAAATCTAAGTGGTTTTGGAATTTAATAAATGTGATGTAAATAAATTATGAATAAATTTATAAGTATTAAAATTTCTAGAGTGAGAAAGTTTTGTATGGAAACATGATGCCCTCACAGAACTAAAAAAAAAAAAAAAAAAAAAAGTGAAACCCCAGACTCAGTCATGTGGAACAAAAGTGTAAAGTGTATGAACTCTTTTTTAAAAAGAAAAGTAGAGTTTATTGATGGCCCTGATAAATACCTAGTTGAAGTCAATAGACAATAGAGTGACAATAGACAATAGACAGTGACATTAATTTCACTTCTAATAGTGCATTCTGATCTGAAAATTGTTTTTTGTGTTTTCATGTTTGATTTTAGACTAATTAGTTATCTAAAGCTTCCTTGTTAAAGCGTTTTCATTTATAATGTGTATCTATATGCTGATGTTCAAATATATGACCTACTTGGGTTGGCTTACAGATAAATATGCACTCATTTTATCCCAAATGCTTCTGTTTTTTATAGCTTAACAGTGGGCTAATTTGAATCAGATGATAAAAGATGTTAAGTTTAGTGACATGTATCTTTTTAGGTTGATAGGCAATGAAAATATTCCCCAAACCAGTTTTTTAATTATGTCTATTGTCTCTACAGTGTAATTTAAGAATATATATATATATATATATATATATATATATATATATGTTCTGATTGTCTTGGGTTATCTAAAATGATTATTGAGATAGCTGAATGTGGTTGTGAAACACTCAACAAACATTTGTAATTTTGTTTTTTTTAATATATTTTGGCTATAGTCAAAATCTTATATTCTTTATGTGTAAAGCTATGATGTTTCTTTAGATATTAAGATGCTATTGCTTAAGCTTACAAAATTAGATTTGAGATATATTGTTGAGTTTTCTTATCTAAAAGTTTGTTGTAAAAGTTAAATCAGTTGTTGGCTTGTAAAATGTATTCAATGTTTATTAATCAGTAAACAACTGTTGTCTATGACTGTATATACATAGTCATATTTGATGTGGAGCCTCTAAATTGTATATAGGGAGGAGGCAACCAGTGTGGCTATCATGAAATAAATTCAATTTAATTATTTATTTGGATTCAGGTTGGGCATCTGAAACTTTAAAAAATTTGCATGAGTAGGATAAGTCCTCCTATGGCAGATCATTTATTTAATTTAGGAATGTTTCTTTATGTAGCCTGAGATGGTATTGAAGTGGAAATCCTGACCTAACTGCAGTCATTTTGTTCAGTAAAAGCTACAGACGTTCTGGTTTCTGCCTCTGAACTCAGCTAAATCATATTTGTCATCAAACTGAAACTTCTGTGAATGTGTTAATATCAACTTAGCTACATAGGACTCTGCTCCCCACAAGATACCCACTATACCATGACCTTTTGCTAAAAGTTTATCTTATTCTTGTAACTTCCGTTTACCACCCTGTAAAGAAGATAAGCTTTCTATCTTCAGAGTTTGAAGATTACTGTGCAAAGATCCCCTAGCATCAATAAAATTTCCTTTTTTCTCCTGAGCTTTTGGCTATGGTAGACTCAGTATTTCCTGCAACAGTTTTTGGTGCATTCAGCTGGGAAAGGAGAAGAGTTACAGCCATGCGTGGCCCTTGCCATGGGGCACGGAAATGGGTCTCCTCACTCTGCATCCCAGCAGCACTGAGATTGTGATTGTAGGCGTGCCCTTCTGACAAACTCCTAAAGTCCTCTCCAGAGTCTCTGGGACATGGAGAGGGACACACCTCCCTCCATCACTAGCTCTAAAGGAGAACAAAATGAAACCATCTAGACTTCTGAATCACGGTAAGGCCATCCTGGGTTTTTCTGTTTTCCTGGTATCAGCCCACTCCAATTCAAGGACAGAAGTGGAGTCTGATCATCTTCTAGTCAGTTTCTGTTTCTGAGTGGAGAATGGAATGGTTTAAACTCAGAATAAATATGTGAGTGAATGAATGACATCCATGGAGAATCCAGCTGTTTCAGATGGTTGTTTCTATAGCTCCACAGCTTTGGAGGTCCAGAGAGCTTGGTCTATTATAAGGCTAAAGGGCAACTCACACTCTGTAATAGGGTCATTGACCTGGCCTGGGGAAATAATGGCATGCCTACTGCTAAAGGAGCCCTTCATCTCCAAGAGGGGAGTAGCTAGGCAGGGGTCTTGCCAGTCTGCTATTAAAAGGGCACCCCACCACCTTTGCCTGTCTCTTACATCACAGGACAAGGGAACACCACATACACATAGGGAGTCAGAGTGGGAGCTAATCAGTCAAAGCTTATAATTCTGGTATGGTATCTTAAAGAATTTTTAAAAGGGTTTTTCTGATGATTATGGAGTTTAAATGAAACCAACTCTGTACCTGCACAAAACCCCATTCTTCCTGAGGACTCTTCTGTGGCAGGTGTGTATCATCCCTGATTGCCTGCCACAGCCACTGCCAGCAGCTAACAATTCCACCAGCCAGCCCCATTGATGGTTCTTCTGATACCATGCCAGCCTGCCTCTCCACCCCCAATTCCAGAGACCCATCAGTCATTGCCTGTATTTGGCCACAGAGACCCTCCCCCAGCCTTCTGCTTTACAGCTGCCCACATGCTGCTGTCCTGTTTATGTGGCTTCCTGTAGTGTCCACTTGGCATGACTCTTAGCAGTTCCTTCTGATTCTGTTCAACACTGAAAAACGTTGCCACATTTTGACTGAGGAAAAAAATTTGTTAAAGGGAAAGATAGCTCTGCTATTGTCAGCCCTGATGAATGTGTTGCCTTGGCCTTTGCCAAAGGTTGCCCTGCCTAGGAGTATGATACTCCAACAAAAAGAAACAAAGCAATCCATAGATACTGTGAAGCCCTTTTCAGACGCATCACGGGAGAAGGGGAAAAAGCTACTACTTTCCAAAGTTACTGCTGTTACCCAGAAGTCTAATAAAAGCCCTTAAGAATTTTATGAGAGACTCTTTAAAGCCTGCAGGGTCTACACTGCTCTTGACCCTATGACCCCAGAAAAATCTACAGATGGTAGATGCAGCCTTCATTGCACAAGTAGCACTTCATATCCACGTGAAATTCTAGTCTGGCAAATGACCATGCCCTCTGGCCAAAGACCAGTGTGCAAAGACATAAGGGCTACAGACACTGGAAAAATAAGTGCCCATTTGGACCAACAGCTCAGGATTCTCAAAAGCCCCAGCCTGGATCAGATAGTAACCCTTTCACTGGTCTAATGGGTTCCGACTGGGCCAGACCAGGATCCCTTCTTCAGCTGGATCACTGGAAGCGTCCATAGTGGGGGCCAACCTATCACTTTGCTGGCAGACACTGGAGCCAAAACACACTGTAGTTACCCAGCCTGTTGCCTCTCAGTCAGGAAAAAGGTTGCTATTACCAGGGCAACTAGAACTCTTGCCTCTCACCTCTTCTGCCAGGCACAAACTTGCAGCTTGGGAGAACATGAAATGACACATAAGTTTCTCTACTTGCTGGAATGCCCAGTGCCACTCGTGGGCAGACATCCTATCTAAGTTAGGGGCCACCATTACCTTCAGGGACAGCCTGCTTTTCATCCCATCTAGGTCCACAACCACATTTCCTGCCTGACCTAACCATTCCCCAAGCAAAAGAATGGTAGATACACACACAGGTGAAACCAACCCAGAAATTCTCAAGATTCTTTCCGAGTTTGGGCTATCACCCACCTGCCTCTGATTATGAAACTCTATCCTGGGGCAACCCACACCTGAATCAAACAGTACCCCAAGTCACCGCCCCTCGACTAAGAATTCAACCATACATCCAAAGGCTTCAAAACTATGGAATACTCATAGACTACTGTTCACCCTGGGTCCCCCACCCCTTCCTATAAAGAGAAGAAGAAAAAAACAGTGGGGAGTATTGTCCAGTTCAGTATCTCTGAACTGTCAACGCCACTGTGCTTGCTCTCTATCCTACAGTCCCAAAGCCATACACTCTCCTCAGTCTTCTGCCACCCCAGCCTACTGGTGCACCTGTGCCTGGACCTAAAGGATGCTTTCTACCTTTGGTTGTTTCCTGTCAGCCAGACCTTCTTAGCCTTTGAATTGGAAGATGTTGGTTCTGGACTCAAATGTCAGCTGACCTAAACTCAACTTCCCAGAGTTTCAAAAACACTTACCCTCTTTGGAGAAGCCCTCACAGCTGACCTTGCTAATGTCCCCAGCACAGAATATCACTGCACACTCATCCAATATGTTAGCAATCTTCTGGTTAGTGATACCCAGGCTACCTGCTGGAAGGCACAAAAGCTCTGTTGCAATGTCTGACAGAAACTGGCTACAAGGTATCTTGGAAAAAGGCACAAATCTACAAACAAAAAATCAGATACCTGGATTTCACTTAAGGGACACCATGCCTTTGAACCAGAAAGAAAAGAGGTTATCTGCTCCATCCCAGTCCCCACCACAAGACAGAAATTCCTCAAATTCCTTAGAGCTGTTGGATTCTACAGAATCTGAATCTCTTGAGTTCACAAATAGCAATTGGCTCCTATATGATGCCTTGTCTGCAAAAGACTGATACTTTTGACTGAAACCCAGAAGAAGAAAAAGCCTTCAATGACATCAAAAAGTCCCTCTCTACACACCCAGCCTTGCAATTCCACTTGTAACTCACCCATTCAGTTTGCTTGTTGATAAAGAATGACAGGTGGCTTCAAAGATGTTTACTTAGCTCTTGGCCCCTGGGAGCATTTAGTGATCTACCTGTCTAAACCTTTGGATCCAGTTGCTAAGGCTGCCCCTTACCTCCACATTCTAACCACCACTGTCCTTTTGAAGAAAGCTGACAAGCTCATCTTAGGCTAAGACCTAACCACCCAGATGCCATATTGGACCTTCTGAATAACCATGGACATAGATGTATCAGCCAGTACCAAGGACTCTTGTGCAAAAATCCTCACCTGATGCTTGTGGCAATAAAACTACCCAGTCCTGCCACCTGCCTGCCCACCAAACTAGGCCCTCCAGATCATGACTAGCTGGCACCAACCAACGAGCTGTTCTCAAGCCATCCAGACTTCCAAATAGACCCCCTGATCAATACTGAGTAAGCCTTGTTTATGGACAGAAGTAGCTTGTTAGGAATGGAGTCTGACACATAGGATATACGTTGGTTACCTTGAAGTTATTTTGGCCTAGCTCTCCTGCCCCAGGGGTGGTCTGCACAGTGAGCTGAACTACAGGCCCTCATACAGGCCCTTAATTGTTCTGAAAATACAACAGTTCACATTCATGGAATGATATATATAAAGAATTATGGCAGAAGGAATAATAATTAAAAACAAGGAATTCTACTGTTCCTTGCTGCTGTCTGGAAACTCACCAAAGAGACATTCACCCACTGTCAGGAACATCAAAAGGTCAAAAATCTCATGTCTTTAGGAAACAATAAAGCAGATGAATTTGCAAAAGCAGCTGCTGAAACAGCATCCTGGAACAAAAAACACCATACAAACAAACATAAAACTTCTAATGAACATTCCTCGTGACACTGTGACGGTAAAAAAAAAAAAAAAAAAAAAAAAAAAAAATCAATCCCCTGCATATACAAAGGAAGATGATGACTGGACAAAACAAGATCAAGCCATTAAGGGACCCACCCCTAGTGGACTCTCGCAATGGATGAGATGTCATCCCACAAAAATCGGCTTATGCTTGGGTTGGAAAACACCACAATCTGTGGAGGAAAAACAGCCACACAAGAGTTCCTAGGCCATTCCTACTGCATTCCATACGTGGTCGCTATCTGCCAATGATGCCAGACGTGCACTCAAAATAGTCTCAGAGGCTGGTGCTCCCTCCAGGAATTCAACTGACTGAAACATCACATTTTATAGTATACAAATAAACCTCACAGAAGTCAAACCCAGAAATTGGTACAGATAGTTTCTGGTCCTATTCTGTTCTTTCTCTGGTTGAAAAACTCTTTCCCCACCCAAACAAAATTTATCCGTCAGTTGAGCATTGCTGTATGAAATTAGACCCAGATGTAGACTCCCTCTGTCTGTAGAAAATGATTATGGCCCAGCCTTTGTGGCAAGCCAGTACCAAGGACTCTTTTATGCACAGATCGTCACCTGATGCTTGTGGCAATAAAACTTGTCACCTTCCTGCCCACCAAATCGGTCCTCCAGATCATGACTGCTGACACAAACCAATGGGCTGTTCTCAAGCCAACTCACGGAGGAAAAACAGCCATAGAAGAGTTCTGTTCCAAATAAAGTGAAACCTGCATACTGCATATTGGCCTCAAAGCTCTAAAAAGGTAAAATGGACAAACTAGACCTGGAACAGACCCCTAGCCAAGTTCTGCCATGAAACCGAAGCCCCATGGACTCGTCTTCTTCCCATGGCTCTTCTTCATGCTTGATGCTTGCTGGGCCCACTGGAATCAGCCCCACAGCTGTTAAACATCGCAGAGATCCAACCTTGGCTACCTCACATCTGCATCGAGTGCCCACTGTGCATCACTGAGAATCGGGAGGCAACACCTGATCCTGACAGCCCCTTTAGGACCACCCTCTATTGCCAGAGAACTCCAAGCCCTGCTTCTGTCACACTTGGAGGCTGACAGGTTACACACAGCCTGAGCACGAGGACACTCACCTTGGAATGTTTCACTGGCTGCCCCTCTTCTTCCTAGGACACCTTTAAACTCTAAACTTTGTTTCTTTGCCTTAGGACTGTGGACTATCAAACCAGCTGACTGGGAAACCTAAAAACCACGTTTCACTGCTATACTTATTGTCAGTCTTGGGATTGGTTACCCTCAGCTGTTTCCAGGGGCAACAGGGAAATAACTCTAAAGGGATGACTTGCCCTGTTACCTTGTTTTCCAGTCCTAAACCTGGGAGCCTACAGCAGGCCTGTGAGACACTAGCTGTTATGGTCTGTGTCTGTGTAACACCCCTCAAAGCCACATGCAGTCATGTGGGGCATGGGCTTTTCACAGGTGGCGGAATCTAGAGCTTGTGGTTGGTTCATTATCTAATGCTAGGATCAAGGGTGTGAGTGCTACCCCTGCCCTAGGGTGGGGTGACTGCATACAATATAAGGGAAGAAAGGAGACTTTCTCCCCTCTTTGCTCTTGTTACTTCTACTGTCTGCCAGTGCCATGAGGTGTTGCCCTCTGCCATACCAGCCTGCCTTAGAGCTAGCTGATTATGGACTGAAACCTGAAAGACAACCCTAGCCAAGTTATGTGAGCTAAATTACCTTTCCTCATTTAACTTTCTGTCAGGTAGTTTATCTCAGCAAGGAGACAAAAGGCAGACACTAGCTCTGCTCTTTCTGGTATCTCCTTACCACCATCAGCCTCCTCATTCAGGCCACCAAACCCAAATCAGCAGTCCAACACATGAATCATAGGAACTAAAAACACTGGCCTCTGTGCGGAAGGTACTCCAGGATGTACATCCCCTAGAAACCTCACTGACTTAGCCCAACTTCAGCCCATGGATATCTTTGTTCCACATGGAGATGTCTGGTAGTTAAGTAACAGATGTCTGAACTTGACCCTTCCCAGTGGCTGGACTGGAACCTATGTCCCAGTCCAACTGGTTATTCCCTTTACAATTTCTCAGAGGTCAGTCACTCCTGGTCCTTCCCATGTCTCTAGAAAATGCTGCTCAATAAATCAGCCTCAGGTTCCTTTGCCTCTCCTCACGGACCTATGAGGGGTCCTCTATAAATTTAAAGCTCAAAACCAAGTAACTTCAGGATTTAAAAGTTCACTGTTCTCTGGTGGGTGACTACCAGTAAAAATGTAGATTGGATAAACTGTGTTTACTATAATCAACAAAGGTTTAAAAATTACATCTGGGATGCCATTAAGAAACTAGCTGAGCAACTCAGGCCTGCAGGCCAGATGGCCTAAAAAAAAACTGGACATGCTCTGGATATGGTTCTGGATAGGAAGGGTTGGCACGAAAGCCAACCCAGATTCCCAGTTAAGCACCCATTGTTACAAAACTTAACTGCTAATTTTACTCATGCCTTCCAATCTAAGTATTTTTGTGTAATTAATGTGGTTAAAATATTTCTTGTACATTGCAAATTCTTAACAACTTGCCTTTTGCTTTCTGCAGGTGTTAACGAGTACTAATTCAAGGTTAAAGTCTGTTGGCAGCCAGATTTGAAAATACAACCAAAATTATTTTAAATTTTAAATAAAAAACTGGAGCCAGTGTGGTGGTGCAAACCTGTAATACCAGCACTTGAGTGGCTGAGGCTGGAGGATCCCATGAGTTTGAGGCCAGCCTAGGCTACCCAATAGGTTCAATACTAGCCTGAACTACATAGCAAGACCCTGTCTCAAGAAAACAAAAACAAAAATCAAAAGTTGGTTAAATACAAAATGAGGACAATTCAGACCCTTTTAACTTTTTTTCTGTTGGTTACCAGAAAGGTTGGAAGCTGGAGGGCAGAGGAGCCAGTGACTCCCACCATGTGAGAGTGGGGAAGAGAAGCAGGCAGCCTTTGCTTTTTCAGTGTATGATCCATAGTTAAATCAAAAGCTGGTGTTTCCTCCAAAGTTAGAAAATTTTAAAAAACCCTCAAAGTCCTTTCCTCACCCTGCCCTTTCTGCTTATAAATCTATAGTAAGAGTCTTTCTCTCTCACCTCTTTACTGATTTAGTTTATTGAAAGAAATGCCTATACTAATTGATCACCCCTCCAAAAAAGTCCTGAGTTGTTAGTTTATAAATACAGCATCAATAACAAATTATTATAGCTACAATTCAACTCAGCCAGTAGGAGTGCACTCTGATCTAGAAGTAATTGTGTGTGTACATGTTTTTCTCCTTAAGATACCTAGAGTTATTTTGTTAAAACTTTTTTTAAAGCTCATATTTTTATTTATACAATTTTTTTATTTTTTGCTCTGACTCTTTTGGCCTTCCACATAAAAACTAGTTATCTATGTTTTTAGAAATAGCTAAGTCCACTTAAAAGATTACAAGATGAGGGTTAAGAGACTTCAAACTAACATTAGATTTATAAATAAAAACCTTAAAGAGTTTAACATAAAGGTTATATGTGATTTACACTGTATGCTTCTGTACATGAGTCTTCAAACATATGCTCTACTCTAGGATGCCTTATAGATAAGGAGACACTCATGATAGCAGCACAAATGCCTGTGGTCACACATAGCTTAACAGCAGACTAATTTTATTAACTTTTTTAAAACAGAAGGCTAATTTAAATGAGTTGATCAAAATAAAGATAAAGACTGGTAATGTGTCTCCACTCACGTTGTTAGATAACCAAGATAATCAAGACAGTGTACAAATTTAATTTTACAAATACAATGGGTATTATTGTCTGTGTTCAATAATTTACGGGTTTTTGGTCAAATATATAAATAGCTGAAATTGGTAATGGTTATGAATCATCTGAACAATGTTAAGGTACCTTAAGTGGAGACCCCTTTGACCTTGGGGAACTGTTGAACAAGACTCCACTCTGTGGCTGAAAAAGCAGCTTCCCAGGCCAAAATTTGTTGAGTTTCTCCACTGATGGGTGGTTTGTCCAGCTTTCCCAGAGCCTTATGATGCCACACCCAACAGTTATTAAGTAAATTATACTTAAATTGGTTATAAATTAAAAGTTAAGCTTTCTATGTCTAAAGCAATAAGATTTGCTGATTATGATTTATTTAGTTAAATTTACAAAATTAGATTTAAGAAGAACATAATTTTATATATATTAATTTTATTGGTACAATTTAGATATACATAAAGACCTATTTATGATAGGGAACTTGTACCTGTACATAAGATATCTTAGTTCCTCTTTCTTCTCTCTTTTCCCTCCCTTTCATCCCCTCTTCCTCTCATTATTTACAAAGCTTTGTTTCCATTTTATCCTTTTATTTTTCTCATATTTTTCTTTTCCCCTCTCCCCTCTACACCATCTATATATTGCAAGATAATTTACTGTACTTTTCATTGTTAGGCTTTGTTTATAAAACATTGTTTTAAGAATTAAAGATCATTTGAGTGTTGGGATAGGGAAAAGGAGAAAAGAAACAAGGAAAAAAAGATAATTATACAAGATAGATAACTACACTACTAATCTCTGTTCATCAAAAAGAATGGTTTGGGCTTTCATTGTTTGATTTTTTTCATATCTATCTTGTAAACAACAGCTTTGAAGATAACAATATGCAATATGTTAACCATTGTTAATCTATTAATTTTGAAATTCTCTATTGTTTTTATTCTTTTTTATTTTAAAATAGAAAGTGTTGGCTTGTAAATTGTTTTCAATAATCAGTTATGAATAGTTAAATTAATAATTATTGTACACTAGAAATGAAAAGAAAAAAGATGTGAGTCTAAGCTTTAAAGTTTACATAGAGTTAAGACTACATAAATTTAGTACAAAATAACAAATAGGTGCTCTCTTTAATATAGATGTGTGGAAGTTAAAAGTGATCAAATATTCTGAGATCTCTTTTAAATTTGTTCCTGACATTTAAAGCTTTATCTACATCTACTGACTTTGATTAAACATTTTTTATAATATAAATGAGACACACTTTATGGGATAAATCTGTGTATGGTCATTAACACTGTTTCCTAAATTTATAAGACTTCCAAAGATGTCCTTTAATTCTTGACAGTATAGAATTGGCAAGGTTGGGTGGTGAAAGATAATTAAGATACCCTTCATGGCATAACTAAACTAGTTTCCAAAAATACTGCCTAATTTGAACAGAAAATGAGATTTGAATGTGAATAATAATAATGGATTTTGCTGATGTTCACTTGTTATAAAACTAGGACTCATCAGGGAGGAGAATCACAATTTCAACTCCAGGATGGACAACTTAGCTTACTGAGAACTTGTCTCAAAATAAAATCTGGAAATGTAGCCCAGTGCAAAGGCCCTGGGTTCAACCCCCAGTACAGCAGCAGGAGACCCAGGACTCAATACTGTTAAGAAAACTGCCATTTAACATCCTATCAGCAATTTGGCTTCCATGATCCGTAATACTTCATACCACAGAACTTACTCACTTTCAGTGCTGTAACTATGTAACATGGCCCAATCTCCCATTTTCCAAAATGGCTGCACTTCCTCCTTCTAGTTAAGGTCAAGAGGGAAGAGTAGTTTTTAGTGATTCTGTTTATCCTTCCAACTTGTTCTTGACGTTATAGATTTGTGTCCACTGTCCCTCTCCCAAGTTTTAAAAATTAATTTTTCATTATTCTTGAACACTTCTCCTTAGGAACTGACATTGTGTGGAAATCATACTCATTCTGTATTTTGCCTACACATTAAACCAGGTCATTTATCCTAACTAGCAATGTAGCAGTAACAACGTTATTCATCTTAGGAAGATTTAGCTGAAGCTCCTGAAAGATTATGAGTGAATGAATATGTAACACTGCTTTCTAGATTCAGACTCTGAAGCTGAGTGGCTAGGCACCTTAATTAAAGAAACCTTGCATGTATTTGGTCTATTTTTAATAAAAGATATGCCTGAGAATAATGTGTTAACGTCAAATTGTCTGTCTGAAGTGATTCTTTGTACAGCAACTTCAACTTACGTTCCTATGATGTCGTTTCTCTGCCATTACTCTCTGCAAACATCCAACACCTGATCTAATTCTGCGCTACTACTGTCATTTTTCTTTGGGACGTTTTACCACTCATGTGCTTTCCACACTCAGATACCCTGTCTAACTACATTAAGTTCAGGTGGTAAAAGGGGCTAAATAAAATGTTAATTGTTAATTACTCTACCTACCAGAGGTCTAGGTCAAGCCAGCTTTAATGCAGTTAGCTTGAGAATACTTTAAAACCCACCAGGAATGACATAAAACACTTCAGTTCTGTAGAGTTGTAATGTGATGTAAACTGCAAATTGTTACAAAACACACCAGTTATGTATTTTAATCAAAACAATTTACTTTTTAAAATATAAACATGGCAATAAAAAAACACTTGTAAGTTCTAATTTTTTTTCAAAATACAACTGCAATTAATATTCAAATATCCAAGCTTGAAATTCCATAAACTGCTTTCTTTTGAAGTGATAGATTACAGTCTTTCTGATGCAATTGCATATTACTTATGTCCCTTTTTAAAAAGTGTAACCTACAGCTCAAGGTTGTGTGAGGCTCTGCTGCACTATGAGAAAGTATTCCCAGTCCAGAAGGGCCATGTACAGGCAGGATTCCTGGGTTACATTTGAGTAGAGAAACAGATTTCACACAGCAAGAGCACTGACCCTTAATATTTCAAATTTAAGTGATGTTGTAAATCTCCTCAAATTACCAGATACTACCCTTAAGTCTTTCAGTAACGTTCCTAAGGGTCAGGTAAGCTCCCTGTTAAATAGAAGGATGTGAAATGGGGCTCCTAAAACCAGGTGAACTTACAGAATAGACTTTAAGAAAATTTATGCCACTTGCTACCAGCCCCTAATGTCTTTTTAATACATGTGAATTAACACTGCTCTTAATAATCCTCCACCACATCCAGAGAAAAGAAATTTCGTTGATCAAAACAGTGCACAGCCCCCGGAGAACTATTTAAAAACAGAAGAAACATCCTTTAGCAATACAAGCCACTCCAAAAATCAGTGTAATTTTAAGCTTTGATGCCAGTAAAGGTACAGAATCTACAGTTATAAAATATTGTTTTAATTTTTAAAAAGTGGAATATTGAATTTTCATCCCTCCTAATATTACCGTTAAGAGACACTCGGGGAGACAGTGGAGGCAGCAGTAAGAATACGGGCCACTTTCCAGTGGGCGGCACAGAGCCAGGTTTGGGGAGCGCAGTGAGCACGGTGACCCCGCTGTACCAGTGCAGGCTGGCACAACAAGCAGCCAGGGGGCCAACATTTAATTCCAAAGGCCTGGGGCGAACTCCACAGCAGCAGGCCACTGCACGGCCAGCCTCTGGGAGTGGAATTAGGGAAGAGTCATTCAGTCACAGTAGAAGCCGGCAGTGGGAAGCCGACTGGGGGAAATTCTGATGGGAGGTAGAAGCTGGGACCACCTGGGCTCCACCCAGGTGGCTACCAGAAGCCAGTTTCTTCTCTAAATACAAAGGCCTGGAGGCAACGTCCTGGCCTGGAACCAGCAGAGTGGCCTTGGCCCAGCGATGTGAGCACGAAAGCAGGCTTGGCCTGCAGCGGGACAACGGCACCCCCTGCCCTACCGCCAGGGCTTAAGAGCAGTGTATGGTGTCCCACAGAGGAAGCTGTGCAAGTTGCGTTAGGAGCCAATTGTACAGTGGTCTGGGAGCAACCCCAAGCTTGCCCCACCAGAGGGCGTCACAGCAGCTGGGTGAGCACCACCGAGACAACCAGGGTAAGGACAAGCGGGCATATGCATGTTGTCCGCTTAAGACCAGCTCCCTGAGTGTCAGCCCCCACACCAGAGGCCAAGATCAGCCCCGTCACCCACATAGATCCTACTGCAAACCTGGCAGGATGACACAGCACATTTCTGGAACAGACACTACCACAGAACTGTGGACACCAGAGTTTTATTTTCCTTTTGTTTTCTTTCCTTTTTCTGTCTGGTTGGGAGTTTTTTTGCGAGCATGTGTCTAATCTTTTGTTTTCTTCTATTCATCTTGTGTCTATCCTCAGATCGCTCTCGATTTTATAATGTCTTCATAAGTGAACACTGTCTCCTCTGATTCACTTCAATATTCTTTTGCTATCTCTTTCATCCTTTCTCTCCTGTGCTCTTCTCCAGTTTCCCAAAACTTGGGTCATCATCCTTTGCCCTCCAGCATTGCCTTTATTATATTTGTCCTCATTCACCTGTTTCATTCCCTTTCCCTCTTAATCCCCACCCCCAGAGTAAAATCACTCTACTAAAGGGAAATCACTGCATCTAAGTCCATGCTGTATGCTGGGCTTTGTTACAGAACTGTACAACCTGATGCTATTACTGCTAGCTGTACTACATTAGCCAGGATGTCAGTTGTAATCAGTTTTTCTCCCTTGTATTGTCTGAGGTCATAACCATTACCATACTCCTGTACCAAAGGACTAGGTAAAGAGATAGCAACTTCTCATTGTTAATAAACTGGAAAGGTAGGTACTTGGGCTAGATACCACCTACACCTAGATGATGTCTCTGAGGAATGGACATTTCCCAGGGAAACCTCAATATTAGTGATGAAGCTATCATAAAAAATCTACAAGCATCAACAGACCAAAACAACAGAGTAAAACAAAATAGAAAATGACAAGACACAGGAAGAGACAAGAAGATGGCAGCTTGACAGGTAGCTGGGTAGAGAGCCTCTCTAGGAAAAACAGCTCAGACCCTAGAATTTGATAACGTGGAGAGGGCCGGATGAGAGAAGAGGGATTTTTTTGACCCATAACAAAACTGAAGGAAAAAGAAAAATAGGAAGAGGAAGGAAAAACATGGGTGGAGGGCTGGAGCTGGATGCGGACCTGTCCCATGCTGTGCTGGGAACACCGTGGAGTCGCACAATTCAAGGTTGCGTTGAAGCCACTGCTAATAGCCAGAGTTGGTGAATCCCTGGCCCTTGGCAGGAGGACATGGCACAGCAGAGAGTGGAGCCAAGGTGAAGAACTGCATTAATTCTCAGTGAGTGCTGGAAATTGGGCCCTATGGCGGGTGTGGCCGGCTGGAAGACATGTTGAAGTTGGGCAGAACAGGCCTGAGACCAGCGCCAGGGTGCCATCAGTCAGCTGCCCCTGGCCCAAAGCAGACTGGTAGGACCTGCTTGGGCTGAGTCACACCCCTGGTCAGGACCCAATAGCCAGGGACAAAACTGTCCCAACCCTGTGATATCCGCCACAGCACAGCCTAAGTTGCTGAAGGCATTTGCGGTTGACTGGCTCAGAGGAGAGGGGCCAGCCCACATCATCCCTGCGTGCACCTCACATAACAGCCAACTTGAGAAGGCAGCAAGCCCCAGCCAGCATGCTTCAGAAAAACTGTAAGCAATTCAAAGAGGGCCTGAGACCTCCACCACACCCCTGTTTGAAAGAAGCCAGAAACATGACGAGAAAAAAATAAGAAAAAACTTCCAGCTGATGACCCTGGGAAAATAAGCCCAGGAGAGTTAAATATAGAAGAAGAGAACCACTGCAGCAATCATGCAATATTGGCTACAACATCAGCGGATATAAAGAAATACCTTCATGACCTCATAGACAAACTTAAAACTAAAATTGTAACTCAAGTGAGGCAAGATATGAAAAGATTAATAAAAGAAATGCTAAGCCCCTCTCAAGAAGACACATATGGAAGAATGGAAGAACCCAGAAAAGGAATAGAAACCTTTGGTGAAGAATATAAACAAAATCTAGAATAGATGAGACAGATCCAAAGAGATTACCAGGAAATTAAAAACTCCATTGAAAGCTGGCAAAATGCCTTGACAGAAACTAAAGTTAGCCTTTTGAAACTTGAAGATAGATTTATAATGTGTGATCGTGAAAGAAAAGACTTCTTAAAAATAACAAGGAACTAGGAAGTAACAATTCAAAAGCTAGAAAATGACAAGAGAATCTATAATTTAAGAATAGAGAACATGAGGTGAAGAAGCAGGAGTCACCACAAATGAATTACAAAGGCTATTCACAGAAATAATTAAGGAAAACCCCCCAAGCATAGGAAAAAGAAATGATATCCAGATAAATGAGGCATACAGAACTCCAACCATCTACAACCAAAACAGATCTACACCCAGACATATAATAATCAAGATTCCAGAAATTCACCACAAGAACAGAATATTAAAAGTGGTAAGAAAAGAATCAGATCACCTATACAGGAAAACTCATCAAAATAACAACAGACTTCTCAACACAAACTCTCAAATCAAGAAGAGCCTGGGGGGAAGTAGGCCATGCCTCGAAAGAAAATAACCTCCAACCCAGATTGATGTACCCTGAAAAACTCTCTCTCAAAATTAATGGAGAAACAAGATGTTTCCAAGACAAGGACGAACTGTGGGAATTCATGGCCACCAATCCAACCCTACAAAAAATACTGAAGGAACTTCTAGAGAGAGAGAGAGGAAAAAATACCAGGAGTCCAGCAACAGTGGCAGAGAGACCTCAATGAATGGGGCAGACAGTGGAATGAAGGAGAAAAGTGAACAAATAATTGCAGAAAAATTGAATAGCAGAGATGAGGCAGAGAAGGTGGGCTATAATCTCTAATATAGATAGCCTTGATACACTAACAAAAAGAACCACAGACAGAGTAGATTAGGAGGCAGGATCCATCAAGATGCTCTGAATAGGAGATATACTCAATCTGAAAGGTTAATAAAGTCAAAGATGAGAAAATGATGCTCTATGTGACAGGGAACCAGAGAGAAATAGAGGCAACTCATCCAGCAGCTGCGGATAGGTTGGAAAGTCATGACACTTTTGTGCAGTGGAGTACTACTCAGCTAGAAGGAAGGAAAACCTTGTGGCTTTAGTTACAGGAATACAGCTCAAGATCAAGCTCAGAAGTAAAAAGTTTCAGCACCACTCAGATAGATAGCAGGTTGCTCCTCTAATCTAAAAACTAAAGGAGCGAGAGGGACCCAAAATATACAAAGCATCCTGAGAAAGGGAAAGGAGAGGAACTGCCTAAAAAAGGTAGGCAGAGGACATTGTTAATAGTGTATCAGGATTTAAAAGCCACATTAGTCTTATTGCTCTGTTTATTTTGATTTTATTTTGTTCCAGTCTGTCTACTCATACTAGATTTGAGGGCACAGACAGCTAAACCCAAAATAGCAGGCTATACTATGGTAACTATCCTTAATTTCCTATTAACTTAAACTGAAGCCCTATATTACTTACATTGTCTTACTATGGCTGATCTTATTTGAAGCTGGTTTGTTAGACCACTGTTTTGTCTTGACTGATTTTATTCATGTTTGATATGCTTGATAGTATCAAGTCTGAGAGTAGAGGCAACTATTCTGAAGATGACAAGATGTAATAAGATATCCACTCTGGTTTGATTATTAACTGCTTTTGAAGTCCTATAATGTCTCCAATGTTGTGTTTTTATTAAAATTGCTATATAATGCTATTTAATTATATTATGTCTGATGATGTAGACAATTCTATTGAAAATAACGAGAAAGCATAGTTACTACTGTAGATCACCTAATATTGTGGTTTTATATGTCTTTCGTTTCATGTTTTTCTAGGAATTTGTTTTGTTGTCTTGTTTTGATCTGTTTTTCCCTATAATACAGAAAGGATAGATATACATGTAGATATTCACACATATGGAGAATTTCTAAACAGTTTATGGGAACAGATTATATAATGCACGATGTAATGAACAGATACTCTGAATAAGAAGAGACACTAAGATACACAGTGCTGTCTGTAGCATTATGATATAAAATCTAGCAATATTATTATTCACTGTTCAGAATGATATTGGTCTAGTCTCTTATGTTTAATTTTAGCATACGTAAAGATATGGAAAGCTACTTCAAAGAGAATGAGAGACATTATGGTAGTCATTGTTGATTTCCCCAGTGTCCGGTCTTGAAGACCTAAAAAGTCTTCATCATTCTGTTATGACTAGATTAGTTCTACAATGTTCAGTATGTATTCAATATGGGTGAAAATAGGGACAACTATTTGGAAGAAAACTAGAGACAAAATGATAGACAGTAATGATCTCCAGTGGAAATCCATGTTTCTTAAAATTATTTCCTTATGATCTGTTTTGTTCCATTTTGTTAAAATAAAAAAAAAGAAAATGACAAGACACAGAAGCAAAATGTAGCCCTAGACCTCTGGCCCACCCAGGACAAGTCCAGAGCATAATGAGATAGAGAATATTGGAAGACACCCTCTCGAACTTTCTAATATGATAGTATCAGAAGTAAAAAAACAAATGGAGATGCAAGTACCATTGTCCAGGAGTCTCTTGAACTCAAGATCATATCTTTTAAATATTTACTTATCAGGTTTTTTTTAAAGCAAGAGAAGTATTTTCCCTCTTGTGTAAATGAGGGGTTGGTGACATCATAGCTCCCTTTTTCCCTTTTAAGAGAGGACAGCATTAGACAGCCGGATACCAATAAAATTGCCTTCACTGGAAGACCTTCTCATAGCTGCTCTGCTCAAGTCTTCATCTTCACACAACCTTGACATGGCCTAGGAAAGTCAATTGATAGAATAAAGGAACAGTTTTCTTAAAATCTTAAAGAGAAAGTATCACTGATGTTCAGTCATGCTGCGCCCTCGGCTGGCTACTTCAGGGTGACTACTGCTTTGGCTGGCTGTGGCCTGCACTGCGATGCTACTTCCTGCCAATTCACTAACATCCTTTAAGGTCGATGATTAGATTACCAGGAAAAGGAAACTCAAGTTTTAAAAACTTTTGTGATGTTTTTAAAAAGTTTTGTGATGACAGCAGCAGCAACATCTGTTATCTGTGCAACTGTTCATTAAAAATGGTAAATCTACATGTGTGTGAAATATCAGTAAACACTGTGTCAGCTGTCTCAACTCCACCTGATCTTCATTACTTATCACAAACATTAAGCCACACTCACAGAGGCGTGGAGGGGCTGATACTCTACTGCAGGTCAGGACAGGCCTAATGACTGAAATATCAAAAGGTGCTCCTTCAGGGCTGGAGATTTAGCTCAGCAGCATAAGTGCCTGCTTTGCAAGCAGGTGGTCATGAGTTTGATCCCCGATATTGATAAAAAAGAAAAAGGCAAAAAAAAAAAAAAAAAAAAAAAGGTGCTCCTTC
This sequence comes from Cavia porcellus, assembly GCF_034190915.1. Taxonomy (NCBI): domain Eukaryota; kingdom Metazoa; phylum Chordata; class Mammalia; order Rodentia; family Caviidae; genus Cavia; species Cavia porcellus. The sequence goes on from NW_026947506.1 coordinate 21,546,170, forward strand.
AAATGCTCATAAATTATGGGAGAAAAACATTATTCCAAAACACTACTGAATCCCCATAGAAAGTGCCATTTGAACATCAGCATCCATTTCAAGTGTGAATTATTTTGGTGTATGCTCACCACAAGTCAGGAGCATGTTATTTTATTTTGCCTCATGTGAACTACAGCTTCCATTTAGAACCTAAGTCTTTCCAACTGCCAGTACCTGACACACACACAGCACCATCACACACCCTCAGCATAGGACTCTCACATTGGACACTAAGGATCTCTCTAGTGAACTCTTGGGTTTGTACTGTGATAGCTGCATGCTGACATGAATTTGAAAACTGAGTAAAAGGTAGTGAAGAATAGTTAAGGGAACACTGCATTTGTAGACATAAGGAATACAACCTCAAAGGATTAGTCGTGAATTGCTATGGAGAAAGGTAGAGGTTCAAAAGAAAAGGTATTATGACCAGATGAATTTTCATTAAGATCTCCAGTGGGCTTCCTATGAAATCTGTATTTCTTTAAATTGTTTTTTAACTGCTATGTTCTGTTTTGATATGTTTAATCTTACCCTCTTTGAGAAGTAAAACAAATGTGTAGGACTGATAACCATGTTACTGAGCTCTTGTTCGATCATAGAGCAGAAGGGTTTGTAGTGTCACTTTATGAATGTCATTCTAAATGCTTTAATTCCATAACATGAACAGCTACTTCTAAGATGACAATGTGTAACTTATCAACCAGCAATTTCTTACCGTTTGTTTTTCTGTAAGTTTGTATCATTTCTACCCTTTTTTAAAATCTCCATGTATTCTTTTGTTTCCTTTTCTTTAAATAAAAAATTTTAAAAAAATAGTATGAGGTTCAGTTAAAGGAGAGGTAGTATCTACTTTTTAAAAATAATGCACATCTTTATAATAAACCAAAAAAGAACTGAGAAATGTGACTGACTCCAAAGGACTGGTAAGCTCCTCGATGTGTTAATCTGAATACTTTCCATTTCCCTAAACACTACTTAATAAGATTCAGTCACAGATGCTGGCTTGGGTAACTCACAGAAACCCCCCTTGGTAAAAGCATAGCCTTACCTCGAGGTTCTGTGCTCTTTCTTTGGTGAGAGGTGCGAACACAAAACACACATCATTGTCATCTGCTAAAGAGCGAAGGTCAAAGTAGTATTTAGCATAAACACTGGAAGACACATTAACATTGAATTCAAGCAGGTCCAAGTAATGCCTTTCCAACTCATTCCTGGGGAAGAAGAACACAGAAAACTCAACCAAACAGTCAAATGGGTTATCTTCAAAATTTTGATTTTAATTTTCTAGGATTACTATAAATTCTGAGACCTATGAAGCTACCCAACAGGAAGAAGACACTCATGTTCCAACATGGTACAGCTACATTCAGTCCTTTCTGGAACCCAATAAAGTCGGAATCCTGACTCAACAGCAGCCATTTTGTTCAGTAAAGCTGTAGCCATTTTGTTCCCTGCCACTGAACTCAGCTAAATCATATGATTTGTCATCAAACTGAAACTTCTGTGAATGTGCTAAAAACAACTTTACTTCATACAACTATGCTCATTACAAGATGCCCACTGTACCATGATCTTCAGCCAAAGCTTATCTAGTTTTTGTAGCTTCTGTTTGCCACCCTATAAGAACGACAAACTCTCTGTAATCTGTACCTCAGACTTTTGAGCCTACTCTGCTGGAGTCTACCAGTGTTAATAAAAATTTCTTTTCTTCTCCTGAGCTGCTGGCTACTACTGCTGACTTAATTTTCCTGCAATACCAGCACTGCTGCATTTCAGGGGAGGACAGCGCTTATGGCCTGTTGCTGGTTCATGGTTCTTTCTTCAGAGTTCATCAGTGCATCTGTGTGACTCATGCTCCACATATATTCACCAGGCCTCACTACAGTGAGCAGATAAAAATTTAATGTATGCTGATGTTAGCTCTCAAAAACTCTCATACATCTTCAGTAGCTTGTAAGAGCAAGGGTTACCAAATTAGAGAGTCGCCAACAGAAGATTCACCACTGTTCTCATCCTGAGGAAGAAAATTCTTCAGGCAACAAGGACTCCAGAGACAGGGAGAGAGAGAGAGAGAGAGAGAGAGAGAGAGAGAGAGAGAGAGAGAGAGGGAGGGGGAGAGAGAGAGAGAGAGAGGGAGGGGGAGAGAGAGAGAGAGAGAGAGAGAGAGAGAGAGAGAGAGAGAGAGAGAGAGAGAGAATCTGCACTGGATAGGAAACCTCCCCCCATCCCAGCTACGTCAAAGAGCACCTTAGTAGACTAAGGTGACAAACTGTGACCATGACAATCAAGATATTTATTTTAAACTTTGGAGGACAAAGATCAAAGGCAGGAGTTTTGGCTAGACTAAATCCAATTTAGTGTTTGGCTTTTGGTCCACAGAGATGTGACCTCTGGCAGAGAACTGGACACACATACTCTTGTTTCTGTGCTTGGAAACCCCAAGATGATCAGTACCTGCTGCCCCTCACCAGAGAGAATGCACACACACACACACACACACACACACACACACACACACGGGCCAGTTCAGTACAGTAGAAATAGAAATGACTGGGAACAGTCTGCTGCTATATAACTATGCAGCTGCCTATTCACACTCAATATGCATAAAATCAGACCCATTTCTATATACATGCAACTCTCCTAATCCAGCAGAGGCAGGCACAGGCATCTGGAACCTTTCTTGCTGAATGTTCTGGTTATTCTAACAACAGATGTTCAGATAAAAATGCAAAGAAAAACCAGGAAAAGCAAACATATGTGACTAAGGCTGAAGCCATAACTTAGTAAACACACCACTGTCCCAGAAACTTTAACACTGGCCATTTATTTCAAAAGCCAAACACACAATCCTTAGAAAAGTGGCTGAAACTTGTAGGTACTGGAAAGCCATAAAGATATGTACTGTAGTATATGTTTCTGGTGCTAAGCCGATAAAATGTTTGGCAAAAACCAGAACATACTTCAATTCATCAAGTGTATCATTACAATAATAATCCATCAAAATCTACCAATTTTTGATAGATGATATGAATTTTTATATGATAGCTGGAGAAAAATAGTTTCCATTTTGAGTTATGTCCTATTTAAAAGCATTTCTTAAAATTCATATGTTATGAGATTAAATGAACTGGAAAATGACTAGAAAATTTACCAAAACCTTTCATACTCACATGTCCTCAAGTGTAATATTCTTGAGGATCTGGCAGAAATCGATATTCCATATAGCGTCATCATGCCAAGCCTTGCAGGCGAGAAGAATGGCTCCCAAAACAATCCTCTTCCAGTTAGTAGGACAGATGTCCATCTCAGTATAAGATAAGAGCCTTTCCAAATAAACCTACAAAGAGCAGAGCACTGTTCTGTGATTTTAACTCTGAATGCTGTGTTAAGAATTTAATTCTTGTGAATGACAGTTCTGACCAGAAAGGGAAGGCCCTTTTATTTTTGAGTGCTACAGACATTTTTCTGAACTAAGGCAAGATGTCAGGTCACAGTTGGCAATCAGATATCTCTGCTGCCCATGTAAATTTCCTGTTCAATTCTGGTGATGGGAATGACTGACATCTCAGCAAAGGTCATCCAGAAGAGAGGCAAGACTATCATGTCACACTTATGAAGTACCCAGATGTAGGCCTGCTGTAAAGCTGTTCAATAAATACGGAGGGTCTCTAACATGCAATGTGGTATATCCAGCTGGCAGCTTTAGAATGGATTTAGATATTATTGAAATCCCTATATTACATAGTGTAACCCAAATACTATGTATTGTAATCCAAACATTGTAACCCTTTTTTTCAGTTCACCTCATAATCCAGAAAGTTATATTTGTAACTCCATAGAAATGTTATTCAAATTCCAGCACGTTAACTTTAATCTATCACCTCCCATGTAACCCACAGCGACAGTAAAGACACTGAGACATATTCAAAGTTATGGGCAGCCAAGTGACCCTAAGTCCATTCAAGTGAGGATATATGACAAAGGCCTTGATCCAAAGCCTCTCCCAGAATTTATTATCTCGTGAAGAAAGGAGAGGTTTGAGGATGAGGGACAGGGAGGATAGCAGGAACTATGTGAGTAACTTGAGCTTGCTGGGCAGGTGGGGAAAAAGCATCTTTCTGCAATATGCAGGGAGAATAAGAGGAATCAGTCTGCATAACTCAATTGTGGTAGCATTTCATTTGTTATAGGAGGCTGTTGCTTTAGTTTCTGATATGTAAACTTTTGTGCCCTGGGGAGTCATAGCCACTTACTTTGAGGCTGGTACCCAGCTGACATTGCTGGAGCTAACTGGCTTTGCCATCTCACTGGGGTTTCACCATTCTAACAGGGAACACAATGTAAGGAAACAGGAAATTGTCAGCTTGGCCTCAAGGATTCAGTGTTAGTACCTCGGCTAGCCTTATTTGCATTGCTTACATACAATAAAGGATGCGGAGTGGGATGGGTGAAAAACCACCATAGCCAACTCTATACATATCAATGAATGGAAACAGGATTCCATGTAACTAATGCTGAAGCAGCTGTTCTGCATTCAAGGGGAGCCACCCTAAGTGTCTCCTACAGGATATGTCATGGTCAAACATAACACGCAACTCATAGAACACTTTGATCTTCTTTGCTCAATATTAACGCTTTTAAAGCACAAGCTGGGCTGCTGCATCTAAATCAGCACAGCAGGGAGAGAGACGCGTGAAAGCTCTGAGAGTGAGAATCAGCAAATGGAGTTGAGGGTGGGATTGGCAGGGAGCCCTGCATTGACCTGCAGTGACTGAGAGGAATGGGGACCCTTCAATAGACTAGGAAGCTCCAACAGAGGACATTCTGGAACCAGGCAGACTAGCGGGAACAGGACGCTGCAGTGACTTTAGTTGCATAGTCCCCTCTCAAGCAGGATTGGTGAGGAGCGCTTGCCTGGGTGACGCCACAAACTAAGACCCAGTAGACTAGCCCAAACCAGGTCCCAGCACCTGGTGGTGCACTCTAGCAGTGAAGCCTTCAGTAGATTGACCTGGAAGGGCAGGCCCAGCAGAGGCTGCCCAGGTCTGTGTCTCCATAGTACACTGCAGTGGACGGGAACACCTAGCTGGCACAATTCAAACAAACTGTAACCAACAAAGAAAGAAACTGGGCCTCCTATATATGCTTGTATGGAAGGAACAAAAAGTATGGGAAGAGGGAGCAACAAGAAAGGGTCCTCAGTCCCCAATCCTGAGAACACTGATCCAGGAAAGGTAAATGCAAAAGAGAATGAGGACAGAAAACATGCAATATCAGGCACTGCACCAATAGACATAAAGCGCTATCTCTAGGACCTCATAGACGAGTTCAAAAGTGATGTATTTAATGAAGTAAAGCAATATATAAGTAGAATAGTTAGAGAAATGCTAAGCACTGCCCAAGAAAAAACAGATGGTAGAATGGAAGAACAGAAAGAAAGGGGAGAATTGATTGATGGAGAAAATAGAGAACACACAGAATACGTGAAGCAGGTTCAAAGAGATTACCAGGAAACTAAAAACTCTATTGAAAGCTGGCATAACAGCTTGAAAGAAACTAAGGATAGCTTATCTGGAGGACAGATTTGTAATGTGGGAGCATGAAATGAAAAACTTCTTAAAAATAACAAGGAAACAAACAGCAATAATACAAAGGCTAGAAGATGATAACGGGATATATAACAAGAATTAAGAACATAAAAGAAGAAGTAGGGATACAAACAAATGAACTACAAAAGCTATTCACAGAAATAATCCAAAAGAATTTCCCTAATTTAGCAAATGGTAAAGATATTCAGATGTATGAGGCATACAGGACCCCAGCCACCTACAACCCAAACAGAGCTACACTCAGCATATAATAATCAAAATTCCAGAAATCCATTATAAGAGCAGAATATTAAAAGCTGCCAGAGACAAGAAACAGATTACTTACAAGGGAACACCCATCAGAATTACAGCAGACTTCTCGGCACAAACCATCAAATCATGAAGAGCGTGGGGGGAAATAATTCAAGCTTTGAAAGATAATAATCTCCAGCCAAGATTGATATATCCTGCACAACTGTCCCTAGAAATTGATGGAAAAACAAGATGCTTCCAGGATAAAGAGGAACTAGGGGAATTTGCAACCATCAATTCAACTCTACAGAGAATACTGCAGGATATTCTAAAAAAGAAAAATACCAATATTCCAGAAACAGTGGCAGAGAGGCCACAATGAATGGAGCAGAAAGCAAAATGAAGAAGACAGACAACTAATGACAGAAAAAGAGCTCAACAGAAATGAGGCAGAGAAGGTTGGATGGTAGGAACAGCTATTCTGGAGAAAACAAGATATCATAATAGCTAGTGCTGATTTAATATCATCTTGTTTTGAAGTCCCATCAAGCTTTTGTTGTTCTGTCTCCATCAGTCTTAAAAGGTATCTTATCGGATTTTTTATATGTGTAATATAAACAAAAACTTTTATAGACAAGGAGATTATACAGAAACCATTGTTCATTTTCTGTTAGTTGATTCTAAATACCCTGTAATACTGTCATTCTCTTGAATGGTTTTACATTGTCTTGATATGTTTGATGATACAGTATACAAAGTTATACTCAGAGATTTCAAGGAAAGAGACACTATGGTAACTCCTTTTATGTCAGGATATCTTGTGGTGAAACACTATTTTGCTTAAATGGTTATGTTTTGACCTGTGCTGTTTTGTTGTTATGCCCTCTTTTATCTCAATCTCCTTTTTTATCTACTTTTTTATTTTTATCTTTTTAATTAAGGGAAAAATAAATTAAAAATAGCAGGATACATTATAGTAACCCACTTTGATTTCCTATTAACTTGATTTGAAATCCTGTATTGCCCTCAACATCTTATTTTGACTGATTTTCCCCTATTCTGCTTTGCTTGATAGTACCAAGTTCAAAAGTATAGGCAACAACTGTGAAGACAATAAGATTCATTATGACGCCCATTCCTGTTGACTATTATCTTCTTTTGAAGTCCTGTAATGTCTCCAATGTTTTGGTTTTATTGGTTTTGTTCTTTACTGTTTTGTTCAATTTTATTATAACCTATGATATAGGCAATTCTTTTTAAGATAGCAAGAGGCATTATGGTAACCTTTGTTGATCACCTTGTATTTTGTTTTTAAATTATGTATTATGTCCATCCTTTTGATTTGACTGACTCTGTTCTGTTATGTCACATCTGGTTTTACTCTCTTCAAAAAAAAGTAATAAGAACTGTGGGAGTAATAAAACCCAACATGTGTAATTGTCATTGTACAAAAGACAGGAAAAGAAAGTGCTCTAAACAATATATCTGCATGTATATTTAAGTGTATAAGATAGATAACCATATTACTGAGTTTTTTTTGATCATTGAACAGAACTGTTTGCAGTCTTTTGAATGTCCACTTCATATGCTTTAATAACTTGAACAACTGTTTCTAAGATGACAATATGTAATCTATTAACTAGTGATTTTCTACTGTTTATTTTTTCTGAAATTCTGTATAACTTGTACCCTTTTTCTATTTTTTTTTTCTTTTTCTCCTTAAGTAAAATAAAAAAAAAAAAGCACAAGCTGGAGAACTGGTGGACAAGACAGTCTCCTAGTGGCTGCTGAGCAGAGTAGTATGACAGGCACAGTGCTTTACAGTTGTACAGTTTTCCCCAAACTCAGTGTCCTTATAAGGAACCCACACGTACAACAGGATGGTCCTTCTTCTAGCAACTGTTGTTCCCACTCTTTGGGAAAATCAATGGTCTCTCTTGACATTACTTGCAACTTAGTTCATTTTGTTGGTAGGAAGAACAGAACTGCTAATCTGTATCCCCGGGATGCCTAAATGTCCAGGCCCTTGGTGAGACAATCTAATTATTCTTACATCAAACATCTATTCTACAAAGAACAGGGTGAAGCTAATAGGTGAGTTAAGATTACAGAAGAAGCTGTGATTTGTTGTTACTTAAAAGAGTGCCCTGTAGAGTAATAAACAGTTATCCCTTTCAGTGAAAGCTTGGCTCCTGGGCCAAAGCTGACACTAAAGTCTGCAGATGCTCAAGTCCATCATATAATATAGTACAGTATTTGCACATAACTTAGGTACATCTTCCCATATACTTTAAATCATTTATAGATTACCTGCAATACAAAACTCAATGCAAATACCATGTATTTATACTATATTGGTAAGCATTATGGACAAGGAAAAATACACTTCTTCACAAAATAATTTCAATCCACTGTTGATAGAAATTATAAACACAGAACTCATAGACACAGAGGGGAGACTGTTTATGCTGTTTGAACTCTTTGTATCAAGACAGAAAAAAGGGGCACTTTTAAGAGAGAGTTGTCAGATCAGCAGTTCATATTGGGTAATGTTTCCAAGTACAACTTTTTTCATTTCCAAAAACCTTCCTCCTTAAAAATCTTTTCTCATAGACCAACTACTTTCTGTATAGACTTATTTGATGGCAGTGAACCAATACTAGTAATCCATCAACCTGTGTTATGGCTTGTGTTTAGATATCCCCCCACCAAAGCCTCATACAGTCATAGGTGGGGTTTTTCAGTGGTGACTGGATCTAGTATGTGAAGCTAGAATTGATTCATGGTGCAATGCTAGGATCAAGTGCACTAGAATTAAGGGTAGAAGTGCTACCCACTCTAAGTAGCCTGGATAAGATACAAGGGATAGAAGGAACTGTGGCTGTCCTTTGTTTTGCAACCTCCTGTCCACAGCCATGAACTGTGACTCCTCTGTGATACTCCTCTGCCGTGCCTTCCAGCCTTGAAGCCAGCTAATTATGGACTGAAGCTTCTACATACTGTGATCGAAATAAACCTTTTCTTTTTTAACTTTAGGCATTGGGTATTTTGTCTCAGCAATGAGAAAAATAACTAAGGCAGAATTTCAGACCAGAGAAATGGGACTGTTGCTATGATATTACACATCTCTGTGGTTCACAGGAAGAAATTAGAAAGGTTCAGAGAAGCTGGATAAAAAGTAGAGCTAAAAGGCCAGGGATTTAGCTCAGCAGCACAAGTGCCTGCTTGGCAAGCATGAAGTTGTGAGTTCTATCCCTGGTACCAAAAATCAAACAAACACAAAAAAAGTAAAGCTGGAACACCTTGTACTGTACTTAATGGAAGAATGTGGGCAGAGCTCAGAAGACCAGAAATGTGTTAGAAATCCTGCTGATGGAGAGGTTTCTGCTAGGAATAAGGACTGCATTGGCTGTGGGACTCCAGATGATGGGTGTTATATACTTGGCAGAAATTTTTTTATTTTCCTCATGTTTAGAAACTTTGCCTCAGACAGAAATTAAGGGCATTGGGCTAACTGATCTGGCAGAAGACATTTCAAGGCAGTCTAATGTTGAGATGGTGGTATGGTTACTATAAGGGGCTTTCAGAGTTTCATGTTGAGAATCAGGAGCAAAGAGCCCAACAGAATGATTTAAAACATTTTGAGTTCATACAGAAAGTGAGCTCCAGTAAAGCTGTGGACTGCAAAAATAGAGCAGAGGAGATCTTGACTGCTGAGAAGGGATCAAGAGAATAGAAAAGATGGCCTGAGGGCATCACAAGAAGCTAAGGACTTTACCCTACGCAACTTCAAAACTGCAAAAGAAAAGACTTTGCCTTGAGAAGAGAGCCCCACTGCACCATGTTCTTCCCACCCCACAGCATGTATAAGTGTTAAGTGTGTGTGTGTGTGTGTGTGTGTGTGTGTGTGTATGTGTGTGTGTATACTAAAGTGTGGGGGGAAATGTATTATGCCTTGAGTTACCACTGTTTTGTGATAAGAAAACAGAAGTGTGATGTGTTTGATTTTAATATTTATTCTTCTTTGACAGGCTTCTCTTAATAAAGGTCTCATGATAATTTTAAGAATCTCATTTAATTTGGAAAAAAAACCACCTTACTCTGTTTCAACATCAATTTCTAAGCAAGCGTAATAAATAAGAAACATCTTACCAAAGTTATTATTGCACATTCAACTGGTAACCATGCAGCATTAAAAATAGTAGCAACAAATCTATAAATACATTTGTGTTCAGGATCATGGTCAAAATATTCCTGGGGAATCCTCTCTTGCTGAAAGGAGAAAAGATGCAATGTAAGTATCTACTGAAGAAAACTTTTAAGTACTCTAATACAGCAGTCTTCACCTTGGGCTCACATGTTCCTGGAAATAATTTCAATTGTGTGGTATATCTTTTAATTTACCTTATTTTTGGTTAAATTTATTGATACATTTTAGATATACATAATGATAGCATTCATCATTGGGAATTTGTACCTATACATGATATATCTTGATTTTCTTCCCATTACCCTACCCTCTGTTCCAGCCTCTTCCACTTCTTATTCACAAAAGCTTTGTTTCCATTTTTCTCGTTTCATTTTTCTTCCTTCCTTTCCTTCTCCCCTCTTCCTAGTTCCCCTTCCCATTTGAGTATTTTCTTCCTATTTCACATTATCTATTATACATTTTTTGTCCTTATTTATATTTTTGGTTCCTCACACCAGGGAAAGAATGGAGTATTTACCATGTGTGTAAATAACAATTATGGTCTTTAGGTGTAATCATTTACCTAGAAATTTCTTGTTTATCTTTTTTTTAATAACTGAGTTCTCTATTATATAAAAATCCCCCACATCTTTCTTATCTGTTTGTTGATGGATGGGCATCTTAGCTGTTTCTAAGATTTAGCTATTACAAACTGTGCTGCTACAAACATGGGTGTGCATGTATCACTGTGGCATGATGCTTTTAGCTCTTTTGAGAAGATGCTGAGAAAAGGAACAGCTGGGTGGAATGGAATCTCTAGTTTTAGTTTTTTCAAGAGCATCTCAACACTGATTTCCAGAGTAGTTTCACCAGTCTATGTGTGATGCATTTTTTTAGCTTTCAACTAGAAACATTGGGATCTTTTACTACCCATAATGACACTTAGGTCAGTGATGACCACATATACAACAGTGGCCTCTAAGTGCACATGGACACCTTCATTATGTAAGTTCACACTGAGGTTTGCACAAGGATGGAATCACTTATCAACACATCTCTCAGAATGTACTCTACTGGTAAGCAACACAGAAGTACTCAAGTTCAGATAATTGATATTCTTTTCACTTTGCCTCCACAGAGTTCTCAAATTCATTTTTAGCCTAAAAGCTTTAAGCATCTGTTGTGTTTTTCTGTAATAAACTCTAGGAAACATATTTAGTGTCCTGCAGCCACAGCCTCCAGGGATGCGCTATCCCACAGGAAAGTCAGCAGTTACTTGACTCTTGGACATGCAGAAGTCCTGATATTCCTGAGGAAGTGACTTTACACTTTTATGTCATTTTAACTGATTTAAGTTTCCTAGTTATTTTCCTAGAGATATGACAAGTTTTGGGGTTTTATTTACAAGTATTTATATTGTTGGATGCTACTAAAAATCATCTTTCAAAAAGCTACATTTTCTGTTATTTGGATACCACATTTATTCAGCTTAGTTCAGCAACAAAGCTGCAAGTCCATTCTTACTCTATCATGACCCTAAAAAACCCTCCTTTTCTATGAAGATTCAATAAAACATCATGGGAATGCAGGTAATTCAAATTCAAATGGATTTACTACTGGCGACTAATGTCAAACGAAAATAGCATGAAAGAAGCACAATTCCATGAAAGAAAAAAAGGACCCTTACTGTGAGTGGATGCAGTCTCTCATCAAAAATATCCAGGGATCTATTTGCATCTCTAAAAAGAAGAATGCACATTTAAATTTTTTTTTTTTTTAGAAATTTCTTACCTCTTAGTAAAATATCTTGTAGTGGCAGAGGAAGATGGAAGGAGAGACCTAACCTTCAACACATCAGAAAATTTTACAAATTCTCCTGGATTTTGAGCTTTTAAGCCTTTTTACTCAGCATGTCAAGCACTGTGAAGCCTTTTCTAAGAGGACCAGTTAAAAGTAACTATAAGTAATGACTCTTCCAGACAGGCAATGCTAACAAACCAATAGATTTTCACTTACACTTTCATCATGTATTTCTTGTTTATGTTGGTTATAAATTTAGTTGCCTCTTTGTAAGAGACCAGTCTCTTATAAGAGACTAATACATTCTGCTGCCATTAAAGTGGTCTGTGGACCTCTGAGGATTCAGCAGGCTCTTTTGCAGGAGGCTCAGGAGATCAAACTGTTCTCACAAATACATGAAGACATTACTTGCTTTTTTACTGTTAGACCATTGTAATGTACTTGTAATGCTTCTATAACAGTCAGTAAGACTGCTGATTTCTCACCGCATGAATCAGGTGGTACCAACTTAAAAGAGCAGTCATTCTATTTTTCACTTTCACTTGCAGCTTTTTAAAAAGCCTGTTTTGGTTAAGCTTGTTCTTGATGGAGCAGTGAGGATTAATGTTAATAAATGCTGGCCCACATTAAATGCTGAAAGTGAAAAGTTCACACAAAGCATTTCTGCATAGTAAAGTATACTTGTGTTCAGAAAAAGCACTTGTAATTTAGTTGCAAGCTGAACAGGCTACTTATCATAGATACCACTTTTATATGAAACTATAAATATCACAAATACACAAAGTGAACCTACAAGGAACATGAACAAGTATTTGTTGTCAATGACAAAATTAAAGTTTTGAAAAGTGTATACCTTCTGCTCTGCATGTGACAGCTTCTCATTATTTGAAGACGTTTTGTTAAGACTGGTGATGATACTAACACAAGTGTTTAGAATGTTATAAAGAAACATGAACCCATACTCCCAAACTAACCACTGCATATTATAAATCGTGTACTGATAAAAAGAACTGCTCACTATGCAAGATACAAGAATGAGTATTAATGCAATAGTTTGAGATACCATGCAAAATCCAATTGTACCTAATTTATGAAATTAATGCTTGTGGTATTTAATGTGTTAAAGATTATCCACAATTACATGAAATCTGAAAAAATACTCTTTTGTCCAGCCATATATCTCCATTACATTAGGCTGTCCTCTTATTGTTTCTTCAAAGGTACAGTAATTGCAAAGGTATCAAGAAATGTGAGAAGAGAATCTACTTGTGTTCTATTGAGTCAAATGAAGAAACATGTAAAAATACAACTACAGACACATTTTTCACCCAATTAAAAAAGGGCACAAAAACTTAAAAGAATTGTAGAAGATAGTTACTTTTCTGGTATTTATACTAACAGAATAGTTCATAAGCAGGAGTGATCTTGCATAACAGTAGACATTTTTGGTGCTAATGTCATCTACTAGGCAAAGAACAGTGATCCTGTTAAACATGCCACCCTGGATAGGACAACCCACAACAAAGAATTGCGTAGCTCAAAATATAAAGTTTTAAGATTGAGAAACCCGGTATCAACACTTCCCTAGGCACTTGCACATATGTGCACACACAAACACCTACACACATTAAATTCTCAATTTTAATTTATATATATATACATATATATATATATATATGCACATACATACATATATATAATTTTGGGGGGCACTGGGAATTAAACTCAAGACCTTGCACTTGCCAAGCAGGCGCTTAGGCCGCTCAGCCATATCCCCAACCCAATTTTAATAAATATCAATATAAATGACAGAAACAAATATTCTTTGAGGTCTTGAAAATCCAGAGAATATTTTTCAACTGTTCTAAGTACAACAAGAACTCCAAATAATTTGCTTCTGTATTTTACTAAAACTACAACTTATATCTATAGTCATGACTTAATACTATACTTAGAATCACACAATTTAATTGGAATAATAAGACACGATTTTAAAAGCTCACCTGGCCAGGTGTGGTGGTGCATGCCTGTAATCCCAGCACTCAAAAGGCCGAGATAGGAGGTTCACCTTGAGTTTGAGGCCAGCATGGGCTACAAAGTGAGTTCAAGACCAGCCTGAACTACACATTGAAACCCTGTCTCAAAAAGACAAGGGGGAAAAAAAGCTCACCTGTACTTTATGTGGTAATATATTGCTAAGGTCACACTGTGGAAGGAAAAAAATTATTTGTAAGGACTAATTTTATCATTTGTAGAAACGGAAGACGGTTTTTCTGGGGGTGGGCATGGGGGTCCAGAAGCCTTAGAGTACTACAGTTTGAGAACACCACCACATGAGCACTTTCCATTATTTTAGTGTTTTGGTTTGTAGCAAACTGTGCTGTTACAAAACCTTTCTCTTGATTATTGCCTATTCCCATCACTCACTCGGTTTTACCCATAAAACCTTACACCCTGGGAAAGTTCTACATATATGTCTACAAGCTTAAAATTTAAATCACGGTATAGTTTTAAAAGTTGAAAGGCCACACATTTGTTGCAGTTTATTTACTTCATTATTCGCTTGCTGATTGGTTTTTTTCATTATTTCTCTACAATTAAATAATAAAAATGCTCTATACCAAACAAAAGTATATCACTTTTCCAAGATTAAAAACTCGTAAATATATGCGGCCATGAATCTAATGATACTTATAGCCATCCTGAAATATTCAGTGATGGTAATGAAACAAGCACACTTCTACATAGTATATTCATGGCCAGAATTTCCAAATTAAATATTAATAAGCAGGCACAACTCTTCAGATAATACATCTACACAGTTTCTAAACTATGTAGATGTGCTGCATATTAGGGAGCAAAGGGGTTCCCTTAGGTGAGTTTTATGCTTCTGATTGCCCTGACTGTCTAAAGTGATGCTTAACACCATCAAGGGAAGACAAATCTGAATTTTCAAAGAAGTCTAGATCTTATTTTAAATTTGAGATAGTTTAACCTTATAGGTATCAACCACAAACATTTCTATAGTGTTTCAAACAGTTTTTAACATCCAAATGGAGTTTAATCACAGGCTGATATCATACATTGAAAAAGTACACCGAATCTTATTTGAAATTTCATTTAACAACCCATTATTACAGATAAGGGAACCAAGATTTGCCCACATCCCCACCAAACAGAAGCAGTTCATCTCCCATATTCTTATTAAGCAGTGATTCCCAAATTTTCCTGCACATTGGAATCACCCTAGGAGCCTAAAATGATCCTGAAGTCTACCTCAAGACATTCTCATTAAGTGGCACAGGGTACACTTTGGTACAAAGAGCATTTTAAAAGTTCCTCTAGGTTATTACAGTGTGCACCAAAGATTGCGAATGACTTAACAGGGTCAAGTCTGCGAATGCTTCTGTCTATATAATTACACCACCTCACCTTCATCCCTGATTACCTAATATGCTCATGAGCACCTACAGAGGAGGAGAAACGGGGCTGGGGAAAATGTATGTGTTTGCATAAGTGATTCTAATAAGATTTACACATCTGAGAATAATGCAGTATCACCCCATGATAAACATTTAAAAAAATCTTTCCTAAATGCTACTTGTCCTATTATTACTAAACTTTTATTTGAAAAATAGTGCATGATTATTTTAAAACATGGAATGAAATCCAACTACAACTTACTGCACATTGAAAAGCAAAATTCTAAAATTTAGACTAAATTGGGGAGGAAAACAAACATGAAATCTATTTGTTTGAGGAAGGTCACTTTTTAAAACTATAAACCTAATTATACATGGAAACATCACAATGTTCTTAACTCAAAAGACAAGAAGCTGGCACTCTTAAAGGTTTTTACTCATAAAGTTAGGGCCTCGCCTGAATACAAACATTCAGTAATTACTTGATGGATACTGAATTTAAAAATGTCAGACATAGTGCTCAGTTTTTGTCAAAACAAAATTTTATCTCAACTTCAATTTTGTGAGAGAAGAGTTACATTACCATGAATGTAACCTTTTTTGTGGTTTTTAATAGAAGTAGAAGTTACTGGTAATGAAGTAAAAATGAAAAGCTGACGTATTAGAAATAAAATTACATTTATATGCTATTTGCATTCTTCCATGGCTAAAGGCATTAGTATTCTAATGAAATATAAACTACCTCCTGAAAATCAAAACTCATAACCCAAGGTGTCATTAACAATGTTCCCTGAAGGTCCTAAGAGAGTGGGTAAGCTCTGCACCTGATGTCTGTTGCTGGCATTTTAACAAGCTTCAAAGATTCTTGTCAGGGGATTCTCCTAAGCTTCTCTGATTGTGACCCCTAAGGTTCTCCATCACAGATGATGGAGAATATTCAAATGCTGAAGCACTGTGTGGCCAATAGAGAAAATGCTGCTCCTTCCAAGAGTAATTTCTAAAGTAATGAACGCTGTTTTAGGGCCCTGGTTCACACAGAACCAAAAGTATCTCTTCTTGTTAGTTTTAACAGTATCTTAAAACATAAATGCATGAAATACAGAGCTACCCTTGTCCTGGGTTCCTCATTTGCTAAGTGCTATTCCTGCCATCTGAGAGGAAAATAAAAATTGAAGATTAACATTTTCGAATCAATTATACAGTTTGCCCCAAGGTCGTAAGCTAAACAAGGAGAAGGATAAGCAGAAAATACCAAGCATGGCTGCAGAGTTTCATAAGTAGTGAGTCTGTCACTCCGGCCTCTGCAACACCCCCATACTCACCACTGCACCGTGTTTCTCCGATTTGGCTGGCTGAGCGTGCTGTCATCTAGAAATATCGTTGAGCATGAGCTGTACTTTCTAGTAAGCTGCCCTGGAAATACCTGAAAGGAGAAGAAAATGTCGTAGGAAGTTACACCCATAACGCTGGACGTCTTCCCTTAAAATATCAAATAGGAAAGCATTAAGGTATTTCTAAAGCTTCCAGACTCTTTGAGAAGAGTCTTTTGAGTGTGGCCACACAGAAAACCCACTGTAGGAGGCTGCTGAGTTCCAGCAATGTTTGAGGGCTGGGTTATAAAATACTGCCCTTGTTATGGTACCCGATTATCAAACCTGACCAGCATTTACCGTGAATCCCTGTATAAATATTACAAAAAGGATAAAGTAAGATTTTAGGGATTTCTCTTAAGCAATTAAAAAGTTGAGATTTTGTTTCTACTATTCAAATAAAAAGCAATTCCTTAAATAATACTGGCACAATATTAGCAATTTACTACAGCAAAAAGTCCAATATATAACTGATTAATTAACTAGTATTTAATGTGTTAGTGTGATGAAATAAATGTCTCAAAGTCCAAGGACTAACTCAGACACTAACAAGCCAGGGTCATACGTCTCTGGGCCTGTTCCCTTACAAAGAGTGCAGAATCATTATTTTAAGAGTTTGAGTTCTTTGTATTTTCTCAAATAGTAATTCTTTGCTGAGGAATAGCTGGCAAACATTTTTTCCCACGTTGTGGGCTGTCTCTTCACTCTGTTGGTGATTTCTCTTAACGTGTAAAAGCTTTTCAGTAGTATCCCAAGCATATTATCAGACCATAGTGCAATGAAATTAAAAATCAATGATGAAGAAACAAAAAAAAAATCCATAAACTTGAAATTAAATAACACACTCCTGAATAACCAGTGGATCACAGATGAAATTAAAGAAGAAATTAGCTTTCTATAATTAGACAATAATTATCAACACATCATACTGGAATGCAATGTATATGGGATACAAAGTAAATTCAAAGCTGTGAATAGAAGAACAGAGTGAATTGAAATAAGCTAAACCTGAATCTAAGCTTCTAGAAAAAAACATATAAGTTAAGCCCAAACCTTGTAGAGGGGAGAAATTTCTAAAGATTAGAACAGACGAGTAAAACAGTACAAAGAATCAATGAATGGAAGAGTTGATTTTTTTTTATTTAAGGAGAAAAAGAAAAAAACAGAAAAGGGGTACAAGTAATACAAAATTTTAAAAATAAACAGTAAGAAATCACTAGTTAATGGATTACATATTCTCATCTTAGAAATAGTTGTTCAAGTTACAAAATTGAAGCATATAAAGTGGACTTTCAAACAGTGAGAGTGCAAACAGTTTTGTTCAATGATCCAAAAAAACTCAGTAATATGGTTTTCTATCCTATACACTTAAACATATATGCAGTTTTAACCTTTAGAGCACTGCATTATCTTTTCTTTTGTACAATGACAATTACACATGTTGGGTTTTATTACTCCCACAGTTCTTATTACTTTTTTTGAAGAGAGTAAAACCAAATGCGACATATCAGAACAGAGTCAGTCAAATCCAAAGGATGGACATAATACATAATGTAAAAACAAAATACAAGGTGATCAACAATGGTTACCATACTGCCTCTTGCTATTTTAAGAAGAATTTCCAGTTATAATAAAATTGAACAAAACAGTAAAGAATAAAACCAAAGCATTGGAGACATTACAGGACTTTAAAAGAAGATAATAGTCAACCAGAATGGGCATCATAATGAATCTTATGGCAGTCTTCACAGTTGTTGCCTATACTTTCGAACTTGGTACTATCAAACAAAACAGAATAGGGGAAAATCAGTCAAAACAAGATGGTGAGGGCAATACAGGATTTCAAATCAAGTTAATAGGAAATCAAAGTAGATTACTATAATGTATCCTATTTTTTATTTTTCCCTTAATTAAAAAGATAAAAAGAAAAATGTAAATAATTTTTAAAAAAAGAGATTGAGATAAAAGAGGGCATAACAACAGAACAGCGCAGGTCAAAACATAACCATTTAAGCAAAATAGTGTTTCACCACAAGATATCCTGACATAAAAATAGTTACCATAGTGTCTCTTTCCTTGAAATCTTTGAGTATAACTTCATATACTGTAGCACCAAACATATCAAGACACTATAAAACCATTCAAGAGAATGACATTATTACAGGGTATTTAGAACCAATTAACAGAAAATGAACAATGGTTTCTATATAATCTCATCAATAAAAGTTTTTACTTATATTATCATATATAATAAAATCCACTAAGATACAACCTTTTAAGACCAATGGAGACAGAAGAATACAAGTTTGATGGGACTTCAAAACAAGATGATACTAAATCAGTACTAGCTATTATGATGTCTTATTTTCTCCAAAATAGCTGTTCCTACCATCTGATCTCTGCCTCATTTCTGTTGAGCTCTTTTTCTGTCATTTGTTGTCAGTTTGTCTTCTTCATTTCACTTTCTGCGTCATTCATTGTGGTCTCTCTGCCACTATTTCTGGAATCTTGGTATTTTCCTTTTTTTGAATATCTTGCTGTATTCTCTGTAGAGTTGAATTGATGGTTGCAAATTCCCCTAGTTCTTCCTTATCCTGGAAGCATCTTGTTTTTCCATCAATTTCTAGGGACAGTTGTGCAGGATATATCAGTTTTGGCTGAAAGTTATTATCTTTCAATTGAATTATTTCCCCCCATGCTCTTCATGATTTGATGGTTTGTGCCGAGAAGTCTGCTGTAATTCTGATGGGTGTTCCCTTGTAAATGATCTGTTTCTTGTCTCTGACAGCTTTTAATATTCTGTTCTTATAATGGATTTCTGGAACTTTGATTATTATATGCCTGGGTATAGCTGTTTGGGTTGTACATGGCTGGGGTCCTATATGCCTCATACATCTGAATATCTTTACCATTTGCTAAATTAGGGAAATTTTTTTGGATTATTTCTGTGAATAGCTTTTGTAGTCCATTTGTTTGTGTCTCTAATTTCTTCTTTTATGTTCTTAATTCTTAAGTTATAGATCCTCTTATCATCTTCTAGCCTTTGTATTTTTGCTGTTTGTTTTGTTTTTATTTTTAAGAAGTTTTTCATTTCATGCTCCCATATTACAAATCTGTCCTCCAATTCAGATAATCTATCTTTAGTTTCTTTCAAGCTGTTATGCCAGTTTTCGATAGAGTTTTTAGTTTCCTGGTAATCTCTTTGAACCTGCTTCACGTATTCTATGTTTTTCTCTATTTTCTCCATCAAACAATTCTCCCCTTTTTTCTGTTCTTCCATTCTACCATCTGTTTTTTCTTGGGCAGTGCTTAGCATTTCTCTAACTATCTATTTATATCTTGCTTCAGGTTGTTAATAACTTCATTCCTGAACTCGTCTATGAGGCTCTGAAGATAGCGCTTTATGTCTATTGGTGCCTTGTCTGATATTGCATGTTACTCAGGATTGGAGGCCGAGGACCCTTTCTTGTTGCTCCCTCTTCCCATATTTTTTGTTCCTTTTATACAAGTGTATATAGGAGGCCCAGTTTCTTTCTTTATCGGTTACAGTTTGTTTGAATTGCACCAGGTAGGTGTTCTGCCCACTGCAGTGTACTAGGGAGACACAGACCTGGGCAGCCTATGCTGGGCCTGCCCTTCCAGGTCAACCTACCGAAGGCTTCACTGCTAGGGTACACCTCCAGGGACTGGGACCTGGTTTGGGCTAGCCTAATGGGTCTTAGTCAGCGGGGTCATGCAGGCCAGGCACTCCCCACCGATCCTGCTTGAGAAGGGAATATGTGACTGAAGTCACTGCAGCATCCTGTCCCGGCCAGCCCACCTGGTCTCAGTATGTCCTTTGCTGAAGCCTCCTACTCTATGGAAGGGTCCCCAATCCGCTCACACACCACAGGTCGATGCAGGGCTCCCGGCCAGTCCTGCTCTCAACTCCATTCACTGCTTCCCACTCTCAAAGCCTTCATGCCTCTCTCCTTGCCATGCTGATTAGGACGCAGCAGCGGCTGTAGGAAATTCAAATCGCAGCTTCCTGTGGCACAGGGTCCAGCTTCTGTGCTGAGACCTTATCTGTTCCTGTTATGTCACCGGGATTGTGTTTCCAGTTGGTTTCTCTTAGTTTAGTTAGTTCCTGAGTCACCAAAGTATATCTCCCTTTGCTTAGGATTTGTTGCCCAGCACCATTCCTGCATTTTAAGTGTGGTTTCTCAGAGAGCCTCTGAAGGTGCTGCTATCTATCCACCATGTTCTCCCAGAAGTCAAGAGCTGATTTTTTAAAAGATTAAATTAACTGACAAACCCTTAGCTAACTTGATCAGAAAAGGGAAAGAAAAGACTCAAACCCATGCAACTAGGAATAAAGAGTAAAATCACAACTGATCCTACAGAAATCCACAAGATCATCAATATCCACTTCAAGAAATGGTATTCCAGTAGGATGGATAACTCAGAAGATAGATACACATACATTAATAAAACTAAATCAAGAAGATAAAATTCTAAATAAACCAGTATCAGTTAATGAAATTAAAGATGTAATTAAAACTCTACCAACAAAGAAAAGCCCAGTTCCTAGTGGATTCACTGTTGAATTATACAAAAAATTTAGAAAAGATCTAATGCCACTACTCCTCAAATTCTTTAATGAAATCAAAATGAAAGCAATAACTCACTTATGGAAGCAAGCATTACACTGATACCAAAACCAAAAGAGAGAATTATAGGTCAATCCCCCCAATGAACAAAGACACAAAAATCCTCAAAAGATATACTTACTAAACCCAACAGAAAAGCACATTTATAAAAGGAAATTAGCTATAATCTCAGAATGTAGTGAAAAACAATAAAAATCTGAGCATGGATAAGTTTGAAATAACTTATTAAAATTTTTAAAATTAATTTTATTTATTTATTTTTTTTGGTACTGAGGCTTGAACTCTTGACCTCATGCTTGTCAGGCAGGCACTTGTGCCACTGAGCTAAATCCCCAGGGCAATCAAATTTTTTAACTTAAGAGAACCAAATAAATCTAAAACATAGTATTTATAGGATTCAGAAAGAATATGTCTTTAACTTTATTATGAGGCAACACATACTTTCCTGTATTTGTAAATACAGTTGTGGAAAATATGCCTAACAATCCTTTTTATATACTTTATATTTAAAATTTTGAAAAGACATTGCTGCTCTAATTACTTGTGTGCTTTACGTTCTAAGCCTCAGAAGGTTTGTTTATTTAAGAACAACATAATCTGGGGCTGGGGATTTAGCTCAGCGGCATAAACGCCTGCCTTGCAAGCAGGCAGTCGTTGAGTTCGATCCCTGGTACCGATAAAAAGGAAAAAGAAAAAAAAGAACAACATAATCTCATCCGAGCAGCCTTTTGTGGTCTGGGATGACAAAAAGACTTAAAAATATGGCCTAGCATTCTTTAAGCTGTACTATTAACTCTGTAATCTAAACCCAGTTATTAATCTATATGTAAAAAGTAAGCTTTTATTTATAGACGGGGTTACTCTAAGGAAGAAAATTTAGGGTCAGGATGTATCTTTTACACTCTTCTATACTGCTTGCTTATTTATGTACTGACTTATTTCTTTGTATTTCTCATGCTAGACGACAGTCATCAGAGAACCTGTTTGGGATATAAAAGCTGGACACAGGATCACTGGACACAGGATTGCTGGCAAGTCACCTGGAATGATCAAGACATGCTGCACAGCTCCTGATCACAGGGCTGCCCTCCCTGAGGTTACTCCCACAGCACACATCATCTGCAGCAGAAACCTCGGCCTCCAGCTTTGTTCTCCCAACAACAAGCAGTAGCGACGCTGCATTATACTGAGTAATCAAAAGAAATATGCCTGAGGAAAGCACAGTGGAGGTGTACTTTTCCAGAATTATATTCTTATCTATTTTGCTTTTTATGAATATATGTGGTTATTTGTTTTGTTTTTTCTGTCTTATTTGTTCCAAAGATAATACTACCATTCTGTTTTACCTTTAGAAAAAGAAGGAAAAACAAAAACAAAACAAAATCTCAAAACCAGCAGAGCTGCTATCAGATAAGTAGATGTCAATGTACAGTTATGAGAATAAACTAAAAAATGTATTGTGTTTATTAATTCAGTCTTTTTTGAAGTACTATTTCCAAGGCACATTTTATTACATTCCTAGAATTCAACTGCAGAAATCCACAAGATCATCAATATCCACTTCAAGAAATGGTATTCCAGTAGGATGGATAATTCAGAAGATAGATACACCCATAGAAGAAGATAAATTATACCCATAGTAATAATGATATACCCATAGTAATAATGACAAGATGTTTGTTACTTTGCTTACTGTTGGGGAAAATTAAATATTCAATTCTATTAAAACAAGCTTACTTCTCAGAAAAAAATCTGAATATGAAAATAGTCTGTTGGGAAGATAAAATCGGTAAAATTCTTGAAGATACAGATATAACCAAAGACTATGAATAAAACCTCAATCACATAAGAAATATTCCAAAGAATCAAGAACTGGATCTCAAAATATTTTTAAAAAAGAAAAAAAGCTTGTGCAGAGCATAAGAAACCACCATGCACGACCCACAGAATGTGAAAAATTTCTCAGCTGCTCCTCAGACAAAGGACTAGTATGTAGAATATATGAAAAACTCCAAAAAATCAGACCCTGGAATTTAAACACCCTATCCAAAAATGGGTATCTGAAATGAATAGACGCTTCTCAAATCAAGAAACAAAAACATAAAATAAGGATTTTAAAACCATTCAGCATTACTGGTCATTTGAGAAATGCAAATTAAAATAACACTGAGATTCTACCTCATTCCAGAAAAAATGGTTAACATCAAGAAATCAACCTATAACAAATGCTGACAGGGCTGTGGGGAAAAAGGAACTCTTCTCTACTGTTGGTGGGGTGGAGTATAAACTGGTGCAACCAATATGGAAATCAGTATGCAGAGTCCTCAAAACTTTAAACTAGAGGTTCCATTTGACCCACGTTTCACCTTCTTGGTATCGTCCAGCAAGAGTGAAAAGCATCATACCACAGCAATATACAAACACTCATGTTTATAGCAGCACAATTTGTAATAGCTAAATCTTTGAAACAGCCCAGATGCCTGATGAATGGATAAAGAAAGCATGGTTTTTATATACAATTGAGTACTGCTCAGTCATAAAAAAGGATAGACGAGACACTTTTAGGTAAATGGATGTACCTTGAGACCATACTTTTAAGTGAAATAAGTTGGATGCACATGTTTAAACACTGTATTGTTTCTCTTGTATGAGAAACCAAAATCGCAAATAAGGACCAAAACGGATGATAGATACTGGGAAGCAGAAAGAAAATGTTCCAATGGGAAGGGGAATAAGGCAGGAGGGAGGGGGAAGAGAAAGAAGGGAAAGGAAAAAAGAAAAAGGAAGGAAAAAATGTATATACAACTTCTTTGAATAAGAAGGTGAAGGTTGAAGGGAGGGGAGGGAATGGGGGAAAAAGAAGGATCAAGATATATTGATATATTATGTACAAGTACAAATGCCCTACAATGAATGTGATTATTATGTACCAAAAATGTACTAATAAATTTACTTTTTAAAAAGTACTTTTATTCAAACTCAATTTCTTATCTTTCTAACTACTTACATGGTTGGAATATTTCCTCTTCTCATCATGCACTAAGAATAAAAACAAAATACTAACTGATCAATTCTGATATAAAAGAGTAAAAGTGGCTGCTAAATATCTGATGAACTACTGATAAGCAAAATGACATAAAATTCTGTTTTACTAATAAAAATAAATAAATCATCTGCCAAGATGAATTCCATAAAGTAAGAACCAAAAACTTAATTATACTTTTTTAAAAAATCTAACAGCTGAGAGCCTTTCTTTATATGAAAGAAAAGTATAAACAAGCTGGACCAAGAAAAATTTAGCTAATAAAAGAAGTTGACTTATTGCAAATCTGAACCACTAAAGTGAGTTTCCTGAGTAAATAAACAGTACTTTATAACTGTACATTACCATACAGCTTAAATACTAGCAGCTAACAGCAGAAAGCTCTAAGAACCAGTTTCTGGCTAGGCACTAATCTCCTGCTGGACTAGAATACCTGAAATTGGAAATCTATGAAGGTAACTGTATTGGAAATATGTTACTATCTTAGCTACTTCTTTATTGCTGGGACAAAATACTTGGTACCCACAAGTTAAAGGAAAAAAGGTCTATTTCAGTGCATAGAGGTTTGAGTTTGTAATCAGCTGGCTCAAAAACAGGGCAGCATAACAGAGGGGCATCATGGAAAGAAACAGTTCACAGAAAAGCAGGCAGGAATCAGCAAGCAGCAAATTATCCTTTACCTTTCATCAGGCTACAAGCCTTTTGGGTGGTGCCAAGCACATCTAGGATGGGCCTTCCCATGATCCACATCCCAGAACTATGCTAACTATAACCAGTGGACTAATTCAGTTCTCACATATCCCTAATCCATTTTTGCACACCCTAGATCTGAAAAGCCCCACCTACGAGTGCATGAGGCTATGAGGGGAAGCACAGGTACAAGCCATAACAGTTACTAAAATGATCAGGGGCGTCTTTAGGAAATTGGAAAGTAATCCATCTCAAATTTTGAGTGTGAAATGCGGATATTAATCCAACAGAACATTGTGTCAACAGCACACAAATCATTCTGCCCTAACAAAGGCCATGAAGTAAATGCTCCAAAAGGAACATGGACCAAAGTGTTTCCTACACTACCTTCCCCTCTAGCGCTAGGCACTGCTGCAGGCACTTTAATTTTCCCTGAAGATAGGAGCATGGGATGGCTTGTATGGCATCCTACACTCCACATATGAGAGGTCCACAGCTCTTGAAGAAATGGAGAAGCACAGCAACACTAGTCAGAAATGACCCGCTCAAGAAAGTAAAATTGTACACAAATGGAAATGCAGATTAAAAAATGTTTTTCATCGTGCCACATTGTTTTAAGTATTACAGACTTCTTTCTTTAAATTCTCACTGTTGTAATCAACTAAAAAATTTAGTAATACATTGCTTTTTCTTAGCAGCAACACAAAAGGCATGGCCAAACATTAAGAAGTAGGGTTATCAAAAATTACCACAGGTAATTATCATGGGGCTGATTCTTATCCTGAAGTAAACAGGATACAGGAAATTAAGACTAAATGCACATATTGACTAACTTTCTAGGAAATATCATAGGAATATGTTTGTACTGATTTTCATATTAGGATGAAAAGTTTTGATTAGTTTAAAATTTCTGAGAACATCATAAATATAAGGCTGGTGTGGGTAGGTTCATGTGACTAGAACTCTGTAGCAATGAGGTCAAAGTGATAATTTTATCTATGATCTTTAAAATTTGCTGACATGATAATCTAACTGTAACCTAAGTCCTATCATTTTTTTCTTTCTTTCTCTCCCTTTTTCTTTTCCCTTTTTTTTTGGTACCAGGAATCAATTACTACCTTGCACTTTGCCAAGCAGGCCCTGTGCCTCTGAGTTATATCCCAGCCCCATCTATCATTTCTCTTTAAAACATGCTGTGCAGTAAGAGGAAAGGCATGTAATAGTATGAAAAATAACCTGTGACTTCTTTTGGGTTTTTTTTCCTGTGACTTCCTTTTTAAAATAAAAAAAAATCAAATCCATTTTATTTCAAGGATTAAAAAGAAAAGAAAAACTAAAAATTTCAAAGCACATACATCAGGAACCCATGACTTTTTTAATCATGTGGGTGCTGACAAAGAGGTGGCAAAATATTATAACAGAAAGGGCACAAGCTCTCAATTAAACACTGGCATTTAAAAGAAAATGTATAATCACATAGTGTTATGGTTTGTCAGATGCCCCACCCCAAGTCTCATGCAATCATGGACATGGCTAAATCGAGCATTTGTGATTGATGCATTATTTAGCACTCGGATTGGTGGTATGAATGCTATACCCACCCAGGAGTGGAGCCAGCATACTGTGTAAGGGGGAAGAAGGCCACTTTTGTGTTTGTTGTTTGTGGCTATCATGAATGGCTTCCCCACCATGTCACTCTGTCTTGTAGCCAGCTGAGTATGGAATGAACCCCCCAATAACTGTAAGAAATAATCCTTTCCTTCCTTCATTTTGGGTGTCAGGTATTTTGTCTCAACAATGAGAGAAAAGTAACTAAGACACATAGTAAAAGTGAATATATGAAAAGTTAAAAATGGGAAGCCAATGTATGCGTTCTTCATAATACTTGCTAAAATTTATCACATAAACTATCAATAGTTTTTAGCTTATCCTTGATGGGGAAAAGTAGTCTTACTGTATGTTTGAGATTTGCTCAGGAAAATTGTGCTTGCCCTTGGATGGTCAGAAGGGTTTGATTCCAAAGCTGTATCTACAGAGAAAAACAAAAAGATGTGATGACTTAGTTCAGTAGAAAAGTAGATGGTTTTCAAAATAGTTACTCAACACCTTTTAGCTATGAATATGAATGAAATAAAAAGGCCACAACATAAGAATTCTATTGGGGAACTGTATAATTGTAGAATCTGTCCATACATATGGAATAAAACAAGCTATGTCTTAGACTTATTACTCTAAAATTGTACCGAAGTAATCTGATGCAGCATTCAGATGAAGCAAATGCACTTTCAATGACTATATATCTTCCTCTGTTCTACTTATTCAGAAGAATTACAAGACCCCTTCTGCACTGCTGTTATCAGAACATTTCAGGAACATCTTTGAATAGCAAGCACTTCACCCTGGCTTTGCAGATGCCCTGTCAGGGATCAGTTCAGTATAACAAACATTGAGAAACGGCAAATAGTCTCTAGAAATTCAACTGCATGGTTAATTCTAGCTGCATTTAACAAGTGAACTCATTCTGTAAGCTGTGCTATTTGGTGGTTATTCACTTTGGCAGATTTAAGACTACTTAAAAATCTAAATTCTCAGTCTACAAATACTTCCCAGATAGAAACTGATTTTTTAAAATTTATTCTTAATTTCCAAGGCTAGGTACACTTCTGAATCTTGCTTCTGCTCAGCAGTCCATCTTGGAACCAAATTGGGACAATCTTCCATTTAGTAAAGACTATAAAACAGATTCTCAACTTTTGTAATGCACACTTAGCCATTATACGGGATAATAAAAGTCATCATGGGGGAAGGTATGATCCTCTTCAGTAATCTCAAGTAGCTTAATCAATCTTGTAAGAAGTTGCATCAAGGTTTAGATAAAATAGTGGTTAAGCAGTATTTCTTGAACCACATGCTAAAAATTATTCTGCTTTTTAAAAAAAGGTGTTCAGTGGTCAAATCACAATATACCATATATGCCTGGCCCCGCCAAAATTAAAATGCACAATACTATAATGAAAAGTAATTACTAGAATAAGAATGTCTAACTCAGGGTTTTACAAAATATTTATTTAGTATTATTCTTTTTCTCTCTATATATAATATGTTTAGAAACCTGCAAACACATAATCTGGAACTTCCAGGGTTAGCATGAATTTGAATCATTCATTTTAATGGTATAGCCAAATTACTAGAAATTTACTGAAACCCACTTTTTGTTCTCAGGGTAATCCCTTCAAGTTCATTAAAACTATTCTTATATAAAAGTCATGTTTTTTTTGCACATCTTTGAAAGGATGAGACATCTTACATGGAAATATAAACTCATGTAATGAGCAATAAACTCTTGTTTGTTTAGACAAGATTTTCAAAAGTGTGGTGAAGGATCAATTTTATGGTTAACACACGGTATTAACTTGCCTTTGAAAAGGAAATAAGGGCATTTTAGGGAACAGTGCTACTAATGATACAGTTTTAACTGCAAACCCAGCTGTGGGTTTTGAAATCCTATGAAAACTAAAGTCCACATTCTTTGTCAAAGCTCACTAGGCATACAAAAGCCTTCTAAGAAATTAAAATCCAATTCTTCATTGTAGAACACATAACTTGTTTTGTATTTAAGTAGGTATTTTCCAATTTCCAGGGAAAATGATATGAAATTATCTGAAGCAAAGAAAAAAGCAAACTTCCAAGAATGTACACTGCATACTTGGTGCCTGGTGCTGCTTCTACGCAAACTTAATAACCAAATACTGAAGTTGAAGATTTTCGTCATTTTAATGAATGTCAAAATTTTACTCTCTCTGCCGTGCTGAGGACCTAACTCCTTGCTCTATCAATGCTACAAAAGTGAGCTACATTGCTGGTTCTAAACCTTCCATTTTCCAAGACAAATAGAAATGAAAATTTAACCCTCACGTCCAAAAACATAAAACAACAAACTCCACGCTTACGCTTATTTTTCAGTGTTTCAGACTTAGTGCTTATCCTTCTCCTATGCCTGCCTACCCTCTTGTAAGCTTCTCACATTCCACTGTCCACCCCATTCTCACTTTTAATTCAGTTCCCAGAACAAACCCATTGACTTTGCTAGTAAATCTATGCAATTTTGTTACATTTACTTTTATTTGTATCCATTAAAATAAATGTGCATATATGGGACAGAGAGCCAACTGTTGCCTCTGAATTGCACGAAAACTTAAATGGAATTAAGTAAGATGGGGGTAAGTTCTAAGACACAGGTGTACACTATGCATGAAATATAAGATGCATTCTGAAAAGGTTTTGCTCACAAACTGAATTTAGCATGTGGATCGCCTCTCTGTTATTCTCAGCAAGCAGTTAGCCAGATGCTGTTTTACACTGTCATTTCTTATTTTTGTTTCTTAATCAGCAATACACAGAGAATGTACACAGCTTTTCTTTGTATTTGGGAGACCCCAAGTAATGCATGTCATGTGAGAACATGTTGCAAATCATAAAGAATTATATTTTTTCCCTTTTTTATTATTACACATATACGACATACTATTCTTCTACTAATTTTTTGTAAAATCAATTGGGGGTTTACTTTACACCATCAAGCAGAGTATAAATTATCACAAGTACTTACATGTTTTGTGTTTAAAGGTATAATTCACAAATTTTTCATTCTTAATGAGTTTTGAATATTCTAAAGTTAAAAAGGCATGTCCATCACAAGGCTTAGTTAATCTAACAAAGAAACCAATGGCACAACTAAAATTAAAATGAAGAAGAACTTTAAGACATTTTTTGTGTAGTAATGAAATAAATTCTGCCACTGAAATGGAGTAAATGAGTCAAACATCTTTCTGATACAGTATTTACTACTTCACAGGACTTGAGAGTTTATTACTCTGTAAACTCAGTTTTCTGGAAAGATGAGGCAAGATGGTTCCAAGTTGAGACCCAGCCTGGGAAACAGTGGTGTACAGAAACCCTGCTTCAAAATAAAACTTTTAACAAAGGACTAGAGATACAGCTAGGTACAAAGGCCTTGGGTTCAAACCCCAGCACTTCAATAGCAACAGAAAACACAGTCTTCATTCAAGAACCAACTTGTTATCCAGATTGGTTGCTTTCCAAAATTATTGGGATAAAAATCAGACATTTGGTCTCTTCTCTTCAGCAGTTTCCTTTCACCTTAACATTCTTAGTTGAGCAGGATTTTACTGCCAAGTTGGGGGAGGAAAAGAGACAAGATGACAATAAACACACACAACAGTGTTGTCAGGGTCTGGCACTTCAACTCCCAAAACTTTACATTCTTAATATTAAACTCTAAATTCATGTTTTCTCTTTTGAAGCTTTTGACCCAATATCTCATGATCTCATGTGGTACCTCACCTGTTCCTTAGAACGGCAAGATAAACGCTGCTAAGTGACAGAATCAAGGTTGGAAATACATTTGTCAAAGTGGAAAACATGAAGTAATCAGAACTCTAGGTAAAAAACACAAGTAAACAAAAACCTTCTCTGCACATTTGACATTTTACACAGTTATTTAAAGACCCTTTCTCTAATTTTCTTTCTGTGCTCAAATTATTGCAACAAATTAAATCACCGTCCAAAAAGGTGACATCAAGGATATCATATAATCCAGGGATGGTGGCACATGCCTGTAACCCCAGCACTCAGGGGACTGAGGCAGGAGGATCAAGCCTGAGAACAATCTGTGGTATATTGTGAGTTCAAGGCCAACCTGAACTCCACAGCAAAACTCTGTCTCAAAACACCAAGATAACCACAATAACAACAGTAACCACTACCACCACCAAGAATATAAACTTCTATGGCATCCTCTAGTTGAATTTACATAAGATATCCTCAAGTGCTTGGGTCTGAACTGCTAGAGTATCCCTACTTTGACTAAACTGAGAAAGGGAAGAATCAGGTCTTACCTGTTTCCTTCAGTTAGGTGCCAATCAAGGTAAGAACAGGGAGACAAGATGGATGCTCGGACGCTGACATATTTGAATTTTGAGAAGAGGGAGTGAATGTATACAGGACAAAGTATAGAGCTACTATCAAAAAAGGTCCAGAATGAAAGGGGCCAAGAACTGTGTGTGAGGATAGGGATGAGAAAGACAATGAACTCACAAGACAAGGAAAGAGTAAGCATGGGAAAGCAAGGAACTGTCAGATTGAAACCCCTGCCACAAGTGCCCAGCCCCAAGAAAGCCAGCTCCGGGCAAGAAGGAACCCAAATCCACCCATTGCCCTGGGGTTTCAGAAGGTGAGGGCTTCACCTGAGGGCAGAAGGGTGTCCCCACCTCCACCATCTCCTTACCTTGGGGCATCTCCCAGTCACTGATATGGAGCAGGTGGTGACCGTCCCTGGTTCTACTGAAAAACTCCTCGGTTTCCTCGGCAGCAAGTGCTTGTGTCACCACATCTCCAGCCACTGACCCACAGATCTCAGACTTGCAATGCTGCTCCACTGGACCCCTTAGCCGGCCCACCTTAAAGATGGCACTGGGGTTACTGCGACAGGCTGCACTGTTCCCCATTGGGTGCCACTACACCTCCTCTCAGCTGTAGTCAATGAGCTCTGCGCAGAAGCAGCCTTGCCTGCTGTTCATACTGCTGCCCCCTGCCTGGCAGGCAGGCCCCCTAGTTGGCCACCCTTTCCCCAAGCCCTCAAAGCTAACCAGCCTTCTGAGAGACTATTATATAACTTTTTAAAAGGGCAGAGATTCCACAAGTGTTGAGAGCCAGCCACTGCCAAGAGATCAGGTCAGAGCTCTTCTGCCTTCAGCTGCTTCCTACCACCAACTGAAAACACTGGGCCAGCACCTGCCAACTGGAATGCATTCTGTGGTCACCAGGTTACCAGGAGCCAATCAAGACCAGAGTTCCATCCACACACTGCCCAACTGGCACCCAGGTACTTAATTCAAAGTATCTCCCTCCACCGGGGGCCATCTAGCTGCTCACAAAAAAAATCTAAGATGCCTGTTTTTGTTCTTTAGCTGCTCCTGGAGCTTTTTTGGCTTTTGTAACTCTACAGGTGCTCTTGATCCATAGAATTTATAGAAAATCCCAGTTAATAAGGAGCTGGTTCCATGAGCAATTCAGACTCTCTGAGTCTCATGGCTTTCATTTTCTCGTGGACCTTATTTGTTCCAAAACTATTGACTGTTTTTGTACCTAAATGCTTCTCTAGTCTTTCAATCAAATATTCATTTCCATGTACAACTTGGGACTTTGGTCCTACCCTCAAAGGTTTCTGGCTGTTCATCTTGATGAGACTCAGGACTCCTCAAATTCTTATAACCCTCAAATACAATGCCACCTCCCATTTTATAGATGAAACCTAAAATGCAGTTTACCAAGGTCACATTGCTGAGGGGTTGAAGAAGTAGGAGAGACCAAATGGGAAAAGGAGGATTTCTTTTTTAGATGCACATCAGCTCAGCTGATACATCCAAAATGGCTGAGCAAAGGACTAAGGACAGGATCCAGCTTTCATACATTTGGCCAAGAGGGTTGGTCTGTGGCATGGGACTAGTGGGTGGGCCAAAGAACAAAAACAGACTGTCAAGCGGTGACAGTTCTGTGTCTTGGTGGCCCTCCTCAGACATAATAGAATGTTATAAGAACAGGCGATTATAAAATTTACAGGGACAAACGTTACTGCATCTTTATGACTGCTAAGGGTGAGATTACAATACTTTGGATCCTGAGGTAGGACAAATTCTCTGCCATTATCTTGTGGCTGGAAGGGAAAGAGGCTAGGATATAAAGAGCGAGATGGTGGCTAAAGAAATTTTCTTGTTTTAAATGAAAAAATAAGGGCTGAAGATTTAGCTCAGCAACCTAAGTGCCTGCCTGGCAGGCGTGAGGTCATGAGTTCGATCCCCAGTACCTAAAACAAAATGAAAAAAAATAAGAGAATATAAGACTAAAAGACAATTAAAATAGGACATTTGTGAATGCAGGAAAAGGGAGATTTTGTAGACCTAGATCCTAAGAAGGCAGAATGGGTGCAATCCAGGGTAGTGGCACACTACTCTTAGAATACAAAAGCAAGGAAGGATAAAGGACCTATAGAATCACAGAGATGTTTCTAGTAAAGAAGTGTAGGAATACTTCACTTTATGATAATGAGCCTTTTCTCTGTTTTAACAGGATTGTATTTGGAAAATCTCTGGGAAAAACACAATGATAACTAGGCCTGGTGATATATGCTGATGACATGGCTACTCGGGAAATTGAAGCAAAAAGATTACAAGTTCAGGGCCACCTTGGAGAACTTAGCAAAACTGTCTCAAAATGTAAGAAAATATATAAGTAAGAGGTCCTGGGTGGTACTTGGTGGTAACAGTACTGGTTTAGCATGCATGAAGCCTTGGGTTCAATTTCTAGGACTGAATTAGGTATAATACACTTCAAAAAACTCCATGTTCCACTCTTGAAGAACACTATGTAAAATAACAACCCTAGTCATGCTCCTACCACCTTGTTTTGAAGGCCTATGTCACTGCTTTGGGCTCTTTGCTATTGTTATTTATTTGTGTTTTGTTTTGTGTTTTTCTAGTAATGTGTTTTGTTTTGGTTTGTTTTTCCCTCTAGTACAGAAAAGATAGGTATACATGTAGAGGCTTATACATGCATAGAAATTCCCATAAACAGTTTAGGAAAATCGATTATATTATGCATGATGAAATGAACAGCTGCTTTGAAGAAAAAGAAACATTATGATATCCATTGCTGATACCATATCATCATGCTTTGAAATCCAGTAATGCTATTATTCTTTGTTCAAAGTGGCTTTAGTCTGTTTTGTATTGTTCAACTTCAACATACATGAAGGTATGCACAGCTAATTTGAACGAGAACAAGAGACATTATGGCAGCCATTGTTGATTTTCCCATTTTTGGGTTTTGAAGGCCTATAATGCCTTCATCACTCTGTTCTGATCAGCTGAATACTATTTTGATTTGTATGAATTCATTGTGTGTGAAGATATAGACAATTATTTGGAAGAAAACAAAAGACATTACGATAGTCTTGGTAGATATCCTATTATCTTGCTTTGAAATCTGTGTTATTTACATTGTTTTCTTCTAATCTACTTTGTTCTGTTTTGTTATGTTTCGTTTTACCCACTTTAAGGGAAAAAAACCTCCATGTTCCTAGTGAATCTCTCAGTTTGTGAGGGGCATAGTGAGAGGACTGGTTCTAAGATCCTCTCTGGAAACCAAAGTCCAGGATGCTCAAAACTCTTATATGAAAAAGCAAGGCATTTGCACACTAATTTGTATATATTCTCCCATAAACTTTAAATATTCTTTAGATTACTTATAGTACATAACACAATGTAAATACTATGTTAAATGACACAGTGCTGGAGTGTTTATGAAATGACAAGCCCCTGTAACTCCACCCCTATTAATATCAAATAAAATCCTGCAGTTTTCTTTATCCCCTCAAAGGATTATTATGTCTCTTCTGCAGCCCTCCCACACCCACAATACAGGCCTCTTTTTCTTTCTTTTTCCTTTCCTTGTCTCTCTCATATCAGAAGGATCAATCACTTTTATCAGGCAAAAAAGATATTAGGTACAAACTGTTATGTATAAATTCATTATATAATGGTAAGTGGGTCAGTTCATCAAGTGGACATACAAACTGTAAATACATATGAAGCCAGATAAATGCACCTAGATATATTTAAAAAAAAGATATGAAGAAAGACATAATACAAAAACAATACTTTTTAATTCCCTACTTTTAACAATGAACAGATCATTCTGACAGTAAATCAATTATGAAGACTTAAATTTATAATACACTATAGATCAAAAAGCCCTGAAAAAGGTATACAGGACATTACAAAAAGTACACACAAAATGCTTCTAGATGGAGGATGTGTTAGGCCACAAATAATAAATAAATTTGAGAAGATTGAAATAATATTTTCTCACTACAATGGCATTACACAAGCAATCAGAACAGGAGAAAAAATACAAACTTCACAAATATGTGAATTTAAACCCCACTCCCCTAGGCAAAAAGAGAGAGGGAGAGAAAAGAAAATAAATTCAAAGGAAATAACAAAATAAATGAAAATAGAAATACAAGAAAACAAGATTAATGGAAAACTGCAAAAGTGCTACAACAAGAAGAATGTGTGTGTTGTAATCAGGGGTTGTGAGGAGAACAATTAGAATCAGGACATAGAATTTATAATATTATTTTATGATGGGCACCCAGAGTTTAACACAAGAAACTGTAGGAAATCTGTCCGCAACACTAAAGACAAAGAATATTCATCCATGGGCCTGAATCCCACAGCAATATCCTACATGAGTCCAGATGAAAACCTAGAGCCCAGGACAATGCCTCCCACAAGTCCAGCTGGAGGTCTAGAGCCCAGGAGAAGGACGCATGCCAGTCTGTTTTATGGATCTGTGCTGGGAGGCTGTGCCCAAAGGTCAGTAGTGAAAAGAAAGTCTATACCAGCAGGACAAAGGTGCTGTGCTGATAGGTTGAGAGCTCTATGCTAGAGATGAGAAGTCAGGCTCAAACCAAAGACCAGTGCAGTCCTGAAAAGCACCACACCCATCCTCAGCTACAAGGAGGCCTCCAGCTCTGATAATAAGCACCCTTGAGTACATTCCAGGAAGCCAGCATGATGAGTTTCTCATGGAGATTAAATGGCACACATTTTCCCCTCTAGAGTCAGGAAGCGATGATCAACATAAGGACCAGAGCTCTCCCCAAAGTGAACCACAGCCACTCTCACCAAGGTTCTGAGCTCCTCCAATGACAACGGTGGAATTTACACTGAGGAAGCTAGCCATGGCGAGCTCCTCCAGGAGAACCAACCACTCAAACAGCAAACTTAGAGGAACCCACAAAGCTGTTGTACTCTAAGAAAATATCTTCATTATTTTGTGTATTATAGCAAACCTGCAACGTGGCTTACTAAATGTGTTTTTTTATCCTTTTTCCCTAACTGATATGTTAAGTGACCTAATTGATATGTTGAGCAATACTCTCCTCTGTAAAGAATTGCAAGAAACTCACCTAATTGATATGTTAACCATTGTTGCCCTCTACAAACTACAGAAGTTGTGCTAAAACAAGCTAACAAGGGTTGTTAATCACTGTTAGGCACCTCTATTCTCCGCTAAAGAGCTAAAGAAAACTAGGATGGCCCACTAATTTATACTTGTTTGAAGTAACTTGCTTGTGTGCAGAGAGATTTGCGTATGAGTTTAACCCTTTACCTGACCTTGACACATAACGGCCGTTTTCTGTTCTGTATGGCGCCTTATTGCCTCCCTCTCCCCTCACCTATCTATCTAGGCCATAAAGAATTTGGGTTTCTGGTGACCTCTTCCTGACCCGGTGATGATCTGTCATAAAATGAGCCTGCCCCAATTTTAAGAACTGTTTAGCTTCAAAGAAATTACCAGGAAATACTATGGCCCAAACCCCAATCGGTGCTTTCCTCTTGTTCTGTATGCATCAAATGAGTTAGATATCAGATCTTTGTAAAACTTAAGTTTCAGCTTCTTGTAACTCTTGACCCCTTCGCACCCACTAGCGAAAATGAGCTGTCCTGGGATAATTAACTCTCCACTTTCTTCTCCAAATATTGCTGCAGATGTGCCACTCTGAGATAATGTCAGTCTGTAGGATGGGAGTAATTTGAGAAACACCAGGAACTCCCGAGATTGTCAGAGCTAAGTGGACAGCAATACAGTTTCCAGACTCGGGTCAACAAGTTTGATGGCTCTACAGGTTTCTTTGTTTCTCCCCCCCCCCTTTTCCTCCAGCCTCTTTTTAAAGTCCTCCCTTTAGTCTCTGGGACACAGTCTCCAAATTGGCTCCTGGAGACTCGTCGCCAGGCCTGGAAATAAAGCCTTTGCTACCTAAATTTTCAGTCTCTTGCTTCCTTGGATTTTATACCGGGGCCCAAGTTATAACAAAAGCCTCACCTGTCTTTTCCACATTTCTATTTACGCTGGCAACTTTCCTCAGGAAGAACATCTATGCTTCAGCACCATGCTGATTTAATTCAGCTGGTGTTAAAGTTGACCACCAGTTTTTAATCCTTAACGGTGTGTATCAGTAAAACCTTACCATAAACAACCTAAGTTGATTCCTGAAAGATCTAGGGGGTGAGGAGAGGGGACCTAAGCCCAAAGTTCAGAAGAGAAAGGAAATAAAAAAGCAAAGAAGAGATACATGATTCAGAAAATAGAAGGGAAAAAAGGAAATATCAACAAAGCTGATTTGGTTTTTTAAAAAAGATAAAATTGACAAACTGTTAGCAGGATGAGGAGTAAAGGAAGATTAAGAGGACTTTAGTATCATCAGAAAAGAAAGGAGACACGACACTACAACTGTTACCACAAAAATACCTAGGATCATAAGAGACTACTATGAACAATAAAAACATGTGAAACCTGGATGACCTGAAAGAAGTAGATAATTCCTAGACACACACAATCTACCATGTACTAACAGGAAATCTGAAAAGATCAGTGAACAATGTGATTGAATCAATAATAAAATATCTAATCAAAGAAAATTCAGTACTTGATGCCTTTTCAGTCTAATTTTACCCAATATTTTAAAAACAAAAACAGTGTTTCTCAAGCAATTCCAAAATATTCAGGCAGTCACAATACTTCCAAACTGTCTTAGCAGGTCATCTTACCCTGATATCAAATTCATTACTAAAAAAATTTTAAAAATTAAGGCTTCTGTGTTCTCCCTTGCATGGTGGCCCACTCTCACAGGGTAAAATCTTACTTGACCCAAAATTACCTGTTTCTTTTCCTCCCTACAATAAAACTTTGCTACCTAAAAAAAACTATACAAGCAAATATTTCTGATGAATGTAGATGTCATAATCTCCAAGAAAATACTAGCAAACTGAATTCAACATCATAAGACTAAAGCAAATAAGCTACTAGATTATGAAAAGAATTTATGTATTATTAAGTAAGAAGAGGACTGAATGATTCCTAAAATATGACATTCTTTTTTTTAAATATGACATTCTTAAAACATCAATACTTTACAGACACTGAAAAGATTAGTAGTTGCCAGGAACTCAGGCAGAGAGATGTGAATAAGTATAGCACAGGGAATTTTTAGAGCAGAGAAAATACGCTGTGTGATGCTGCAATAATGGATGTATTATGTACATTTGCTAAACTTCTGCACAAAATGTGAATCCTATATAAACTATGGGCTTTAGTTAATACATGAAAATTGGTTCATCAATCCTAACAAACATGTTTTGATGCCAAAATGTTAGTATTAGAGAAAACTGTGTAGGGACAGGAGGTTAAAAGTGCTTAGCACACTCTCTGCTCAACTTTTCTGTAAATTTAAAACTTCTCTAAAAATAATGTACTATTAAACAAAGCAACGTAATACAAAACGTTATCTCACTGAGCATGGCGGCACACTCCTGTAATCCCAGCATTTGGGAGGCTGAAGAAGGAGGGTCACTGCAAATTCAAAGTCAGCCAGAGCTATAAAGTGAGTTCAAGGGAAGCCTGAACTGCATAGTGAAACCTTGTCTCAAAAAAGACAAAACAAACAAAAAAGGTTGCAAAAGTAAGTGTAATACAAAGCTGTTTCGTGTGCATGTGCGCACGCGTATTATGTGTTTCATTTTCCTTGCCAGTTAAGCCATGGACCCTAATAAAACTCAAAGAATGGAAAGAGCAAAATTTCCTCCGGAAAATAATAAGACATATTTTAAGGTTAAAAGAAAGTAATCAAGTAAAACAGCAATACTGACAGGAAATACATCTACATGAACTCAGCCCAAAGGGCTGAAGCAAACAGTCACGGGGAAAAGTACTTAGAAATTTTTAAAACGCTTTCTTCCATTCTGTGCAATGTAACTTTGTCCTCTGTTCAAAAATCAAAAGAAAAATTTCTTCTACCTTTGATCTTTTTGAAATCTGGTTTTGTGGCAGGAACACATGCTTCACTGATCTATCGCTGGGCACTGAAACTTCTACTTGCATCCATGATAGACCAAAATTAACCTTCCATCTTAACTGCCTTGGAAAATTAGAAAAAATAAGTAAAAAGAGCCATATTCAGAAACTGGTAAACGGTAAGTACAACACAGAAGAAAATAAAGAAGGCCCTGATCACCATATGAATCTTAGTGGGATGCTGAGTCCATATTATAAAAAGAGCAGCTGAAGCAGAGCCCTTGCTGGTCATTCAGAAGACAAAGTGAGACACCACGGTGGCTACAATTCAGGAGGCACAGTTCTGTCCTGGAGAAAGGCAACCTCACAGGACACAGGTGGGAGATTGGAGGGGAGAACAGATCTTCATATATGGTTAGGGGGTCCCCCTGATGTATAGAGAGACTTTCATCTTTCATCCAAAGCTCTAGACTCCTTTTACCCCACTTGATTGGTCAGAGATCCCTTGAGTCAAAAGTATCCACAGAACTTGAAAATTTAAAGCTAAAGGTTAAAGAGGGAGCATTTATCCACAACTTCATTCAACCAAATCTTATTTCCTCTTCCAACTGTATTCCACCATTAGTGGTTCAAAATTATCTCCAAAATTAAGACAGAAACACAGTACTTTCTCCTTTTGAAAAGTAGCCCTAAAACTGTGTCACAAGTTCCAGCTGCTCTTTGTATTTTTGAAACAAGTACTCAGGGCAAAAAAACTAGAGTTGAAATATAATTATAACAAAATCTACGGTCTTAAATTTATCACTGTGTCATCTCAAATTTCTACCAAAACCTCTGTGCCAAGCACTAGCATGGCACTTTTTAAAACTGGGTCTAGTTTTGGTAACCTGTAGCCTGAACTAGGAATTTCGGTATCAGATTGACAAGATCAACTGTATGACTCCTAATTTCAAGAAATCACTCTAGTAACTTACTTTAAATCATTGAAAATAATGTATTCAACAGACGTTATTAATACAACGATGTTTAGATGAATGAGAACTTATATGGTTCAACAGAGAAAATAGATTCTTCAGCTGTGTGAATGGTTTTTGTTGACTTTGTTTTGTTTTGTTTTGTTTGGCACCAGGGATTGAACTCGTGACCCCACACTTGCCAGGCAGGCTCTTATGCCCCTGAGCTAAATCCCCAGTGAGTTTTTATGAATTCCGAAATAATTAATTTCAAGAAGTGATTATGTGAACTAACTATGCTTAGATGTAGTGTTTTATTTTAGTAATCCATTTAAATGAAAGAAAAAATACTAGCTGCCAATACTGGATCCTCCCAATCAGTACATTTTAAGATCCTCCCAGCAATATATGTTAGGATCTAAAAAATTGTATTAAGTGATTGTGATCTCATCATTTTCTCATCAAGCTCTCTCTTCCCTCATCTTCATTTCTATTAATTCATAATATCATTTTCTAACCGTTCCTTTCAGTCACCAGGTGTTGTGAATTGTATCAATTAAATATTTACAAAACCTGTCTTTTTTTTTAAACTAGGGATCTAAAATGGGGACTCATCACACATCTAATATTTCTCTTTCCATAACCCAATCCACAAATATTTCCTACCGTATGTCTAAAATACTTTCTCTAAAAATAAATCTAATACTGTACCTTACCTGTGGAAAGTCAACTATTCATTATTATAGCTACAAAAAGTCCAACTGCATTATCCAACTGTACTATCACATTGTATCATATTCCAGTATCAATGTAGCTATTATTCACAGTTCATACTAGTATCTTCCAAAAATGCTTACTATTTTCCTGTTTCATTCAACTAAATCTTATTCATCCTTGGAGGTTGCATAAAGTCACTAAATCCTTCAGAGTGAACAAATTATTCCTGCGTGTAATATCATGCACCTGCGTAACCCCGTGTGGCTTAGGCAGTCTAATGCAGGTCTCAGGACTGAGGGGCTAGGAGGGGCTGGATAGGACTGGGAGGGGCGGGGCCAGCATGGGTCCAACAAGGCATGGGGGTGTAGGACTTGGAAAGGGAAAAAAGGAGGGAAAAAAGAAGAGGAGGAGAAGACAGAGCGGGAGCAGGAAGTGGCCTGAGGGAAGAGGACAAGGAGAAAGGGAAGAGGGACGGGGCAAGTAGTGCGAGGGAAGGGCAAGAAATGGTGGAGGAGGCAGAAAGGGAGGGGCAGGAAGGCAGAGGCGGGGAGAAGCAGGGTAGAGGGCAGGGGACCTCTGCTGGGCCAGGTCACCACCGGAGACGGAAGGGCCAGGCTGGCTCACGGGAGAAGTAGAAAGGTATGTAGACAGATCAAGGGGTCAGAGAGGGCGGGGTAGGGTGTAGCAGGTTATCACTTCTGACTTGCCCCAGGACCATCTCCTAATTTGAGAGCCATGCCTGGAGGCAGCTCCTCACCTGCGGAAGGAGAACTCCAGATTTCTCGCCTTCCTTTTGGTCCCAGGGACCAGCCATTGCCCGCTGACGGCCCACGCATGCGCACCAAACACATGGGTCACGTGAGACCTCGGGCTGCCGGCTCCAAGTTCCTCAGGCGCATGTGCAGTCCGGTCACGTGCCTCACACTGCGCACCAGACCAGGAGAAAGGCTGAGAGGCAATGG
This sequence comes from Cavia porcellus, assembly GCF_034190915.1. NCBI lineage: Eukaryota > Metazoa > Chordata > Mammalia > Rodentia > Caviidae > Cavia > Cavia porcellus. The sequence goes on from NW_026947506.1 coordinate 21,587,776, forward strand.
TTCTTGCTTAGCAGGTGAAGCACAGCCTCCAGCCCTTCGCCTTTTTCCTGAGGTGGTGCTTGGGCAGGTTTAGTACAAAACCTCATTTATTTTTTTATATCACAGCCCTTGATTACCTAAGCACAACCTCCTCCCTCTCACAGCCTACACCTTCCAAGCCATTTCGCCACATTCTACCTTTGCTGATTGCTATCTGCCCCCAGTTCTTTCCAGTGTCCCCTCTGTCCTCCTCTACAGTCATTTCCTCCTGTGCACACCTTCAGGCAAGTGGGAAAACACTGCTTTAGTTATAGCTGCCCCTTTGCATTCTGGGAACTCATCTTCTAACCTGCTTTTAATCAGCAGGATTTGGATGCATTGGCCATATTGTGCCACCTCCTGCCTTTACCTATAGGCGGCCTAAATCCCACCTGCCTTCTCTCGCTGGCTCCTCACTTGATGGCCCTTCAATTTTTCCACCCACCGCCACTTCCAGAGTATGGTAGTTACTTTTCTCTCATTGCTGAGATGAAATGCCTAACACCCAAAATTAAGGAAGGAAAGATTTATTTAGCTCACAGTTCATGGAGGTTTCAGTCCATAATCAACTAACTCCAAGGCAGGATGGTATGGTATAGGGGCAACAGTTCGAGGTGGCAGAAGATAGCAAAAGCAAACAAGAGGAAAGAATAAGCCTCTTTTCCTCCCTTACAATGTGTGCAAGCTATGTGTCCTCAGGTGAATGTAGCACTCCCATCATCTCCTTGCTCTCTGCTTGCACAGCCTAGGAATGTTTACAAAGAAACAACCTTGCTGAGGCTTCCTTAAACTTCTAGACTTCTCAAGTCGACACAATGTATCAACCATTACATGGTGTTCCTCTGAAGAGTACTGCTGAGGACCATGCTCCACAGACTAGCAAAATGCTCAACAAATGGCCGTAATTTCTCCCAAACATACATTTCTCCTCCACAAAACCCAGACTCTCTTCTGTCCAAATCCTACTTTGACCAGCTTGGGCTTATTATATGCAAAGTGCCTTGCCTCGGGCTCCTAGAGTGATAGAATTAGAGACCTCACTCCTGGGTAATGGAATTACAGTCCTGGGCCAAACTGCATGACAGATTACACCTGCTTTCCTGCATACGCTTAATTTATATTCACGAGAGACATACAGGAAATAATGATGATGGGGAATGTGTTTTGAGAAATATTTCATTGAAATTGTCATTGATCCAACAGTGATATAGAAAGAATTCTTCAGACTGAGAACTAGGAAGACTAGAGGCTGTACCATCTCACACACCACTAGGTCTCTGTGGTCCAGACCGGACAAAATGTAATATGTGACACATAACTGTCCATTGCTTGTGTTGTGCAGCCCCTGTACACCTGCAAAAGCTTTTGCTCATTCTGAACAGAAACTCTTCCATGCAAGCATAATTGCCCAGTCCTCACAGCCGCTGAGAACCAGTGTTCTCCCTTCCGTCCCTGTGAATGCTCCTTGAGTTCTGGGCTCCTTGTGTGCCTCAAACTCGTATGAGCTTAGATCCTGTATGTCTTCAGGTGTCTGTCTTCTACCTTTTAGTGCAATGTCCTCAGCATCCCACATTGGTAAGGGACATCAGAGTTGCCTCCTTTCTGAGGATGAACTAACATTTCACTGTGTGGATTGGTGATACACATTTTCACAGCCATTTATCTATAAGGGGACATCAGGATAGCTCCCCACCTGTGTTCTAAGTGTTGCTTTGATTTATTCTTATGTGTTTGTGACAAGGGCAGTCTGTTCTTTGCACTATGTCTGAAGGTTTCTTGGTACTTTCATTGCTGATGTGCTTTCTGTCAATCCACACAAGGCATTAAGATTTCAAAATAAACGATCTTTCCGGAAGGGATCGTTGACTTCTTTCTCAGGGATTTCCTCAAAACAGTAAAAATAGTCCAGGCCACACCTGTAGTGCTAGCAATCAGGAGGCTGAGGCAGGAGGATGGCTGTAAGGCCACACTCACTATGTACCCCAGGTTGTCCTCGAACTTGTGGCATTTGTCCTCTTTCAGTCTTCTGGGTGGTGGCATTGCATATGTGTGCCACCAACCCCAGCTAGGAATAGGAAAACTTTGACAATATACCAAAGGCCCATGTGATACAAGCTTTGCCTGTGGGATAGCCAGTGTGCAGTGGTGAATCCTGTAGAAGGCAGGACCTACCAGGATGGAGTGATATCACTGGGGTCCTGCCCTTCAAGATCAGCAGGACCCCTGCCCTACTCTCTCCCTCTTTTGGGATTGCTGGAAGCCAGGAGGTGTGATTATTTGCTCTTCCACTTTCTCCCACCATGCCCTGTTGCCTTGGCACAGGCCTAAAACAGAAGCAGCAAAATTGCTTCTTTTTAAATTACTTTGGTTATTTGGCAACAGTAAAAAGCTAACATGTGCACTAACTCAATAACTTAAATTCTCTTTTTCAAGATGCTATAAACAGATTGATGTTGAGAACACTTATGCAAGAGATAAAGAACCTGAAGCTCACATATTAGACCACATTAATGATGATAGGCATGAGTCTCTAAGTGAGTCTCAGTAAAAAATGCTGCCTCTTACAAAGATTCTCACTGTAGTGGATTGACAATTGGTGGTCAACTTGTAACACCTAGCTGAACTGAATTATCACAGTGCTGGGCACAGAGGGCCCACCTGAGGATTGTCACCAACTGATGAGGAAGAAGGGTGTGGTGTGATTGGTTCTTCTGTTGCCATTGGTTCTCCTGGAAGACCTTGTTGAGCTTCTTTCCTGATATGAACTTGGTTGTCCTCATCATCAGAGGCGCTCGGAACCTCGACAACAGCTGTGGCTCACTTTGGGGGAGCTCTAGTCCTTACTTTGAGCATCACTTCCTGGCTCCAGAGGAGAAGATGGTGTGCTATTCAATCTCATGGAGAAGTTTGTCCACTAGCTTCCTGATATGAACTCGGCTCTTCTTGTCGGAGGAGCCCAGGATCTTGTTTTCTCTGAGGATGACTGTGGTACTTTTCAGGGGAGCTTGGTCCTTATTTTGAGCATTTCTTCTTGGCTCCAGTACAGAACCTTCATCATACTGGCACAGACTTTCTAGCTTCCACCACTAATCCTCAGGCCTTTCCAATGCAGATCTATGAAACAGACTTGCATGAATCTTTGTGGGGTCTAGTCCTCCATTTGGACTTGTGGGTGGCATTTTTGTAGGTTTTAGGTCTTTAGCGGGACCATGCAGGACCTTGTCATGGGATCCAGGCCTTCAGTTAGATTCTTTGTGTCTGAGTGTGTAGGCAGATGTCCTGTACTTTCTTTGTGTGTGTTTGACTCTTTCAGTGACTATTATAAAATAATACTATAAATTATGTGTCCTATATTAAATTATTTTCCTTGAAAACCCTGACAACACCACTCACCATGTTTCCCTGATGGACTAAAAGTTGGAACAAAGAAAGGAGAATTATATTCTACTGTACTGAAAACCTGTGTTGGCTTTTGGACAAGAATTATTGTACAGAGAGTTATGCCCTGGAATGAGAAAATTTTCTCTATATATTTCCCCATCTTGAAAATTTGGATATGATTTCTAAGTCATAAATATATGAAGTATAAATGGATTGCAGCATTTTCACTAAAACTAAAAGTTACAAAATTTGACTGAAGTATTGTGGCTGATGCTATCGCAAAGCTCGGGAAGGTGAGAGGACAATCCATCATCTTATGTCCTGGAGAAAGCTACATGTTGCTGACCTCTTTAAGAATGAGGACTATCCTTGTGTACCCCTTCACTGTTTTTTTTCTTTCTTTTCTTTTCTCCTTAAATAAAAATTAAAAAAAAAAAAGAATGAGGACTATCCTTATGCTCAGCCCAACCCTTTTTGCAACTCCAGAGACAGGAGCCAAGCAGATGAAAGAGCTCCATCTCGATTTTCCTCATAGAATAATAAAGAACAAATGTGCAGTGAGAATTGTTATTTGTAAGAATTTATAGCTATAAAGATAAAGTATATATGAGTACAGTACAGAAAAATATGAAAGACTCTTCTAAGAGGGAATAGGATTTGTAAGAGGGAATAGGATTTGTAAGGGGGAATAGGAAACACCCAACACAATGCACCATGGGAACAGCATATTTTCAAAACTACAATAGCTCAAACTAGTTAAAGGAAACAATAACAATTCTATGTTCCCCATGTTCAAAACAAACCAGTGATAAGAAGCCATGCTGGGTGTGGAGGGAGCACATTAAGAAGCCAGTTCACCTTCCAGTAAGCTGCACAAACCATGCGGGGCCCAGGAAGAGAGAAGCCAGTTCATGCCTCCTGTGAATCTGCAGAAGCCATGATGGGTCTAGGAGGAGCACTTCAAGAAGCCAATTTGCCTGTCTTGTAAGCTGCATAAACCATGTGGGGCCCAGGAAGAGAGAAGCCAGTTCATCTATCCTGTGAGCCGACTGGTATGTGGGCTGAGAACCAAGAACCCTACCCCCAACCCCTGCAACCAGCCATCTACTTCAGAGGACAGGCTGAGTTGATAGCAACTGAAAAAAAAAAAACTAAATGCTTTTATTGTTTGATTGACTTTGCAGGCCTAACACCAGTAGTCTGAGCATCTATTAAGAGGATAACAGTATGCAATGTGGTGAATATGGGGGATTACCTTCTGTCTTGTTTTTGAGATCAAATATTGTTCTATTACAATTTATTGTTTTTATTGAAAGTTCTGTTTTTATTGGTTTTATTTGATTTTACTATGATACACTGGACAACTATTGTGAAGATAAGATGTTTTAGCCATTGTTGATTTCCTATTATCCTGCTTCAAATTTCTGTACCTCTTTCACTGCTTTGTTTTGATTGGCTTTACTCTGTTTTGTTGGGGTATAGTCTCTTGAAAATAAAAAGAAATCTTAAAAAAAACAGTGATGTTAACAACATATATAAAGCAACTCTGAAAATCCTATGGTTCTAATGTTATATTTTAAAAGTAACTCCTTCCTTCTGAGCAGGGTGATGCACACCTGTTATCCTGGCACTTGGGAGGCTGAGGCAGGAGGATGTGTTGCAAGTTCATGATCAGCCTGGGCTACAAAGTGAGTTCAAGGCAAACCTGAACAGCATAGTGAGACACTGTCTCAAAAGACAAAAAAAAAAAAAGTAATGCCTTCCCATTCTGAGCCCATACAAGTCCCCAAGGAAAAAAATCTGTGGAAATCAAATAGTTAAAAATGATAATCATAGCTCAATTCTGGGAACTGGGCAGCCAGAGGGGTGTCTGTGCACCATGCCGAGCCCCAGGAATTTAAGATCATCACTCCCAGTGGTCAAGGAACCTGCCAGTTTCCTGCCACACTCCACGGGCTCTGCAGGTTTCGGGCCATGACTGATGACTGTGCACATCTTTTACTGCTGGTAGAGGGACTGAATTTCAAGGCAGACCCTAGATGTGAGCATGCAAAGGCTTTTGGGAAACGAACACTTAGCACTGCTCCAGGAACCACCTGACAGGATTATACACATTGAGAAGTAAGAAGTTAGTTCACCTTTATTTTTTATCCAGAAGAGATATACAGCCCTGTTCTCTTTTAAACATGTTTCTTTTAGTACCCACCTGCTCTTTTGCATGTCAGATGTGTGAGTGAAGCTGAGTTAAAGAATGACAGTACACAATGAATAAGGAATGGCTGCGTGATTTATACTTGCAAGTGTTTGGGGATACTACCACCACTGACTATAAGTATAATGAATTTCTAAATAGAAAAGATAAAACCCCTCATAAAAGATGAAATATTTGTGTACCTATACCTATATTCTGTGTTAAATACCACCTAATACAAAACATTATAAGAATAGGTTAGTGCTTATAATGGTATATGGCAAAGGATGAAATAAGAAACAGACAAATTTAGTAATGCATGATAGCAGGGTGTGGGGATTGACTGAAGCTGGCGATCTAGCAGAAGTGCGAGGTGCCCCAAGGCAAGCTAAGCAATCAAGTTGCTAGGCAGAGGGGTTTCAACTAGCAATAGCCTCCCAAGTATAAATAAACGTGCCTTAGTCATTGAGCAGTTTCTTTTCTCGCATCCAGAAAAGAGGGCTCTACCTGACCTCAGCTTTCTGCATCTTAAATCTTGTCTTTGTTTCTACAACCTCTACTGTCCTTCACCGCAGAATTTTTGAGAGCTGTGCTGGATGCATCAGGAGGCCTGGGAGGTCAATGGGGAAAGACAAAGACACTCCAAGCTAGCCACTATGTATTGGGTGTACACGACAGGGAGAGGGATTATTGTATATCTCAGAGGACAGTGGTAATCTTATGATAATGAGGATCTTTATATTGATAAAAATGGTGGAGAGAGATGCCAAGTTAAGAAGTTTGTTCTTTCCCTAAAGGTGACCCTGTATTTTATCATTACTGGATTCTCAAGGAACTGGGATATAATTCAATGTAATCTTGCACTGGGGCATCACAGCATCATGGGACCATTGAGGCCTCAACTGTGACCAGAGGCACGCAACATAACCAGCCTGCATGGAAAGACACTAGACCTCAGACAAGCCCTAATCACAGTTATGAAAATGTGATTACAAAGTGATTTTTTTCCCAACAATTATATAGAATGATCCTTGACAACCAATGACATACCTATGGGCCTAATGTTCAATTTTAAATAATCGTATCCCAATCCAACACTCTACAGGTCACTTTCAAATGGTATCAAGTATACAGGGTACAAAGACTATAAAAACAGCGTATGTCTAACTTTTAATTAAGGGACAACTTGAAGGAGGAATGTAAAATTTAGAAGCTGACAGAAAAAAACTGGTTCCAAGTTGATCCCCCTTGAGATTCTCAGCTCCAAGAAGTATGTTGTGATGATTCTACTTCACTGCATCTAGGTGCAGAGATATGAAAGGAAGAGATACACTTTCATATTTCATGGGAATAATTTTCTAGAAGAGAAGATTGACACTTGAAAGTCAATTCCAACTACAATTTCAACCAACTTGTGAATTCAGCTTTATCTGTAAACCTTCCTTCATAACCCAAATTCTAAATGAGCATTTCATGTTGAGGCTCACAAACTTTTTGACCCACATTCCAAAAATCAGTAGAAATGTCTAAATTAAACCCAGCTTCCTGCTTTATAGGAAGGACTTGAGATGATTCTTCTTAGGGATTAGATCACCCTTGGAGAAGTTGGCACATTTCCTCTTAACTCACACATTGCTGTTTTCCATGATCTTAATATCTGAACTACTACTATGTCCACGTCATACTCACGAACACACATGCCTAATACCTAAGTTCAAATCCTGATGTCACACCAAAATACTTTCTTATAAATTGATTTAAAACAAATCTTCATCTCTTCCTCTGCCCAAATATATACTGCAATCTGTCTGTTGTAACAAGCAACCCCAAACCTATTATATAATTCTCCATCATTCTAACAAACATCCAGAATCTTAACTTGAAAATATGTGTAATTATTCAAGGGGAGAAGTTCATCCAGAAGTGGAGACTGGCAATAGGAAAAACTTCCAGGTGTACTCAACCCTAAGCAACGTATCTGCTTACAAGATGGGATGTACACACAGTCAGGGATGATGCTGTTTTTCCAAAAATGAAAACTGTTCCATCTGATAGACTCTTGCTCAGTCTTCTTTTTGGTAGAAATAAATCTCTCTCTTTGCTATCCCCAAAGGATGAAAGGAGCTATATAAATGACAAAAGGTATAAATACCCTTTCTGGAAGGCAGTGAAAACTCATGGCTACTAACATTGCACTTGAAACAAAAATCAAGTTTTCAGGCATACTGTGATTTGGACACGTCTTGCTGGAGTGAAAGAATTTCAGGCAAATCATCACTTATGGCCAGTCTCATTTTGTGAGGTCTGAATGAGCAGTGTGCCAGCACCAAGAATATGTCAGCAAGTTCCTAGCTGTCTGTGTGTGTCCTTGGTGGCTTTGGTGTGGAGAGAGGCAAGCCATACCTGTACCCAGGCCTCAGTTGGTTCCTAATGTGTATGTAGACAGTGGATGTGGTGGAAGGATCACAAGAGGAGGGCCACACATGGGTTCCCTGCATTTGCAAGGTAGCAGTAGTGCTGTGTGAACTCTGGCACAGGCATGTACTTTCCTAAGGGCTCCCGAGTTCCCTGAATGAGTACCATCTCTCCTCCACACCCAGAGCCCAGCATCTTAAGTTTGGATCTAGAGGAATCAGGAGCCCCTGAGAGGTTGAACACCACCTCTTAGTCCATCCTCCATTTCTTTCTGATCCCCCACCCCCAGACTCCCCTGTTCCCATCTGCCTCCCATCCAGCCCAGACCTCCCAACCAGCCAAGGCCCACCCACCTCTTCACACTCCTGACTTCTTGTCACCCTCAGGTCTCAGCCTGTGCAGCAGATGAAGTCATAGTGCAGCTTGTGGAACTTGGGAATCTGGGCCATGTTCCTTCCATAGATGAAGAACATGTCCAGTTTTGCAAGCTGGTCATCCTCCTCCATGTTGTTGGCCAGGAACCTGGGACAGAAAGGAGGTTGCTGGTTAGGGAACCAGGAAGGAACCAAGGAACACATCTGCTCTCCAAAAGGACAGGCAGGTGGTCTTCCTCCTGTTAGGATCCCACAGCCCTATGTCAGGCTGCTGCAGATCAGGTATGTGCGGAGAGATCAGGCCTGCGCAGAATCCTTGGGAAGATTCCTCCAACCTGGGGGCTGAAGCCCAAAGTGGACTTCTACCCGGGAGTCCAAAAATGACACCATTTCTTCCTTCCCTGGAGCTCATCCTCAGGGCCCACCTGTTTTCTGACCATGTGGGGAGCACTTGGGCAGAGGTGACCCTGATATAGTATTGTGTCCATCCCTCTCCTCCTGAGTGGCCAGTGTAGGGCTCTGGTCATAGGACACATCATTTCTCACTGTTTCCTGCTTATCTGCTTTACCACCCCTGGCAGGGAAAGCACCACAGAAGGTTTTGTTGAACCAATGAATGAAGGAATGAAGGGCATCTTCATCTGTAGACCAAGGCTATAGAGGGTCCCTTGTGGACTCAGTGCTGTAACAGAAATCACTTGCAGAATGGAAAACATTGAAGGGACTGCTTTCTGAACACATGGTTGGATAACTTCTCAAGAGCCAGCCCTCAACACTTGTCCCCCAAAAGATGTTTAGGTAATAGGTGTGGGAGATGAGGTATTAGAGTGCAAAATGACCTATCATATTGGGCCTTGATGAGACTCCTGTTGGAATGCAGAAGGTGGCAGATCAGGGAAGGACAGAGTCAGCCTGGGAGTTTGTTTTGGTTTCCAGCACTGAGACTGAACCCCAGAACTTTCATGCTGGTCTGCATCCAGAGTCCACGTTTTTATTTCTCTGTTGGAAACAGCATCTCGCCGTCTTAATGTGTTGCCCGGCAGGCTTCAACTCTGCCAGTTCCCTACCGTAGTCTCCCAGTGTGCACTGATTCTGAGAGTGCACTAGTGTGCCCTCCTTTGTTTAGAAACAGGATCTCATTCAGTTGCCTTTGATCTTAGGCTATGCATTCAAACAACCCTTGCCTCATAGCTTCCTATGTAACTAGGAAATACATGTGTGCACCATCATGACCATTGAAGTTTTGATATCTTACCAAATTTGAGCCTTCAGAATGTTATTTAGTTTCATTATATGAAGATGCATAGAGAAAAAATGAGATAGAATTTTGTTTGGAAGGAACAATGAAGGAAAAGTATGAAGATGATGAGTTGGTTTGCTGACAGAGAGATTGTAAAGTAAATGAATTCAAGAATAAATCCTACCTTGGTCTAGGTGAAATGACTAGCAATGCCATGTCCATGAGACAGCTGACCTACTGACATATAGTTTGAGGGAAGATCAGGCAACAGTGACAGAGCCTGCTCCATGGCTTGTGCAATGACTTGTCAGAAAGAGCAGCAAGGAGCTTGTTATACTCCTTCTGTGCCCTGTAAGGAGGGAGTTCTGGGATTATCAGTGTTGCAAACCCAGAGGAGAGATACAAAAGACACATTTGGATTACTAATGTAAGAGACCATCAGAATGGTCAGATATGCTTGTTCCTTTGGTGTGTGGGCTGAGGCCTTTGTGTGGGTTTTTATGGCCTGTGTACTTTGAGATTCTATTTTCCCTAGTTTTGTTCTTTAATTGGTGTGATGGTGGATTGTGGATTTTACTATGAAAAATATTGGAACACTGCATGAGGCTCACTCTTCAGAGTCAGGAGTCAAAGTGGCTTAAAAACAGAGGACACGTTAGAATACCCCCACCCCACTCAATGAGGTGACCATCAAGGACTCTCGGGGAGACCCAGTACTCACAGGGCCAGGAAAAAATGGATCCTCTGTTACTTCAGGGTAAGAGGCCAGCATGGCTAACGTAGGCAATGACCATAAACAGGAGGTACTGATGGGGAGACATGAGGAGAGGCAGAGAGCAGGCACTCCTGGAAGAGTAGGTATGCATGGACAGGAACTGGGAGGGAGCAGCAAGTTTCCACGCAAACAAAGGACTCTTGAAGTCAGGTGGGCTGGTCAGAGAGCAGGCACACCTGGAAGAGTAGGGACATGTGGACAGGGACTGCGGGGGAGCAACAGGGCTCCATGCAGAGAGGAGACACCACTGTCAGGTGGGCTGGTCATTGAGGGACTGCAAGGAGGTCAGAGGTTGTCTGCAAAGGAGAGCACTGATAACACAAGGAGGGAGGAAGGGAAAAGGAGGCCACTGGTGCCCAGGATGGCCTCTCTGAAGGCTCTGTGAGACAAGACATTCAGGTCAGTAGCATCAGAAGGGGACCTTCAGGTTAGTGCAAATGGGTGGCCCAGACCCAAGGGAAAGGACCAGGAGCTTCAGGGAGCCACAATCGGAAAAGTCATGCTGAGGGAAGATGGTGGCTTGTCTTGGGCTCAGATCCCAGGAGATCAGGTAGAGGAGAGTGTGCCTTCCAGTCTGCCAAGACCAGCAAGGCTTGTAAGGGAGACGATGTTGAGATGACCTAAAGGGGCCTGGAGATTGGGAGGTGAGGTAGGAGCTCCCAGGAGGGAATCAAGTAGGACCACAGGCTTGGAACGTTGCCGTTCCTATGCAGCCGCACAGCCACAGCACAGCCTAGGGGACAATGCTTCACCTTGTCTGAAGCCCTCAGGTTCATGTCCCAGGCCAGGAGTCTTCTGATGATGGGATCCTCTGTGAAGAGAGCTGCGTGGTAGGTTGGGACCTGGCAAAGTGGTCACTGTGAATGAGGGAATGGGGAGCCAACGCACATCTGTCTGGGAGGGACAGATGCTAGGTGCTGGGTGGGACCAGGATCAGGGAGATGGGAAGGGGAAAGAAAAAAAAAAAACACTAAAGAAAGAAAGAAAAACAACATATGCACCCTGAAGGGCAAGGGGAGTTGTGTCTCAGGGACTGTCTGCCAGGTTAGGACTGTAGAGCAGCCTGTGGTAGCCTCTGGAAGTGGCTAGTCTCCAGATCATTTTTCTCTCGTGATGGGTGTGTCTGGGTGTGAGCATGACCCGGCCAGCCCTCAAGTGCTGCAACCATTTCCATTTCAGGAGAGGCAGCGATTCCTCCAGTTCAGAGAGGCCCTCTGCAACCCAGTTTTATGCCCCATGGTTCATCTCTGTCACTTATTTGCATGAGCTGGGATGGCACTGGAGTCCTTTAGGGAGGAACAGCTGGGGGATACCAAGTACACCTTCCCATTCATAAAAGAAGTGATAAGCAGTCTCTCGTGTTCCTAAACAACTAGGTGGAAGGTGCCACGTTGTGGCCTCCTTACCCAGAAGCCTGGTGAAAGCCACATGATGCTCAGGCAGCACTCAGTTACAAGTGTTTCATCTTCCTCTCCTTTTAGAGTCCACAAGGCTTCTTCATGACACCTGTGTGTGTAGATGGCACAGAGTTTAGACATTCCCAAGGTTCCAGTGACTCCTCACACAACAGGGACAGATACTGTCACCACTTCTTGTTAGGTGGGAACCTCATGTCTTTCCTGGGTGCTGAGTCACAGCACGGGGCCCTCCCCCTCTCCTCATCCTCCTTTGACTCCCATGACCACTCTCTCTTCCACTTGTAGCCAGATCAAGGAGGGATGTCAGGGTTCCCTCTAACAGCTGAGGCAGAGTACCCCTAGATGATCCTCTTGCTTTGCCTCTGATTCCAACTATAAGGCAGAGTAACCCTTCTTCTTCTGCACAGGTAACTGAGGCATGAAGTAGGCTTCTCGGGGCGGGGGGGGGGGACTCCATCTGCAAAACCCAGCAGGTCCTCATGCAGTCTTCCTCAGACTCTCGAGGGCCTGTCCACCTTCCTCTTGTGAACACAGGCCCGAGGTGGGAGGCTGGGTGCTTCCCATAGGCCTGAGGAGAGAAACCCATGTCAGGGTGCAGCTTCTGTCTTGGGAATTCAGCCTCTGACTGTCTACACTCAACTCCCTCTTTCCATGGAAACTCCAAGTTTCTTGCTCTGTTGTCACCTTCAAAGCCATTGTTCCTTGGCTGATCTCCATCTTAACCCAGTTCTGTTTGCTGCTGACCCCTCACACTGTACATGTAAACTCTTACTCATGTAGGCTTTTTCACTCATGGTTGGAAGGAACTCTGCTTAAGTCACATCTTCCCCTATTGTCTGTTGGACCTCATCACCTAACAGCTTTTCTGTTCACTATTTTTTCTATCCATTACCCATCCTATTTCCACTTCCTGACTTTTCTGTCTCCAATTTTGCTTTTCTGAAGTCCTACTTATTTTTTCTGTAGCCTTTCCTCTTTACTGGTTACCTTCTCAGACTGTTTCTTTCTCCAATCCCCTTACCTTATTGTCCCAGGACCTCTATATCAACTATCACCACCTCCATGACTTCTTCCAAATCTTTTTCTCCCCTCCATTAAATGGGCTCAGATCTGTCCACATACTTCTTCTGTAATTTGATCAAACCCAAGCCACTCTCGATTCTGCAATCAGGACACCGACCATCACTGGAGAACAGCTGAGACGTAACTGTTGGTCACTGGTCTTCCAACCCCCAAGGAATTTGAACCTTCCAATCAGAGAGCTCAAAAGCCTCTGAGGTCATCACGCATTTGGGCCTGATAACCAGTTTGATGGGGAACTACATGTAACTGCCAGATTGGACATCTAGGATCTATGGCCTCTCTTGCCAGGCACCCAAACCCTATCCATCATTTGCAAGTGCTAGCTGGGCTTCTGCCTTCTGCCTCTTCTGCCTCTGCCTTCTCAACACATGCCATTTTGTGTTCACTCTCAACCCCAGACATATGTGTTCTTCTCATCATCTAATGAGCAGAACATTTAGGGAGATTGAAAATGATATGATTTCATCAGAAGGGCCTAAGGATGGACATAACATCACAGGGACATTGACTTGTTGCCTTGAAAACTTCAACTCAGACATTTAATTTGGGTAACCCTTCTCCCTAGAGTTAACTTGTCCTTTCTGTATTTAGGAATATCTACTAGGCACACACATATTCTCTCCCTTTTTAATTCTTTTTTTTTATTTTAAAGGGAATAAAACAGAGCAAGACAAAGTGAGAACAGTATTGGATTTCAAAAACATGACGGAAGGCAATCCCTCATAGTTGCCATATTGCATATTGTTTATCCTCTAAATAGATGCTGAGATTACCAGCTTTGGGCCTGTAAACTCAGACAATTCAGCATTGTTTTTTATTTGTTTGTTTTGTTTTGTTTTGTTTCCCTTGCTATCACCTCAGCCTGTGTTCCTCCAAATGAGCTGGTTGCTTGGGGTAGGGGTCTCTTCTCATCTCCTGCTCAAGGAAGGACATGGCTTGGCTTCTTGGTTCGCCTTCTGGCCCACATGGCTGCCTCTAACTCACTGGAGGCTGCAGATTGGTTTCTTGCTTCTCCTCCTGGCCCACAACTTCTGCTGGCTCCCATACTCCCCTCTTGGGAGACAATGTGATTGTAAGAAAAACTAAAAATGGTCCATTTTAAAGATGAGTGGAAAATTTCTAACAGTTTTCTCACTGACTGTCAAATTTCATGCATTTATAGAGTCCCTGGTAGAGAAGACCTTGAGGGAAAGATAACAGTTGTTAAGATAGCCTTTCTAGAATAGAGTCATGAGTAGAGAAAAAAAAAAAAAAGCATTGACTTCTAGCTAAAGCTAAGTAGAAACATTTTAATGTCATTGCAAGGTCACATGAAGTCATTCTACAGGAACATCTGCTTCTCAGGAAGTCTCATGTAGAAGAAGTATTGAGGCAGTAATTAACAGAAAGGTCAAGTTTCCCAAACTTCTCCTTTCTACTGCTGTTGTTCTTTATTGTAATACAGATAGGAACAGTAACTTTTGTCCCTATAAATAAAATCTGTGTCCTTTCTGTTTAGAAATATCTAACAACTTTCTATGCCCAAGCAGAGCCACTAAAACATAAAACTGTCACAGATTGATAAACTGCTTTTATTGTCCTTCTGTCCACCACAAGTTCCATGCTGCAGACCAATCGCCTTAACTGAATGTATGAAAACCGGAGCCTGTGCTTTGTCCAACACTCAGGCATCTTGGACAAGAGTCCCACTAAGCTAGGTGGACTCCATTTTTTCCCTATTGCTGTCTCTGATCTCTTGGATTCTACATCAGCATGAAAAATCCAAATTCAAATTGGGAGGAGACCCAGGGAGATACATTATAAAGAACGGATGAAAAGTAAGGTGATATCCCAGGAATGATTGTGCCTCCCTAACCCCAAGTACTTGGACAATAAGGAGCAAGGAAAAGGAGCACTGGTGTGCTAGGGTTTAAAATGCTTGATGTGACTGTTTTGCATGTACCTGTCTACCAGATACTCAGATTTTCAAGAATAGCTACGTTAAAGCTTCATTTTTGTTGTTGTTATTATTTTTCCTGCCTCTGATGTCCTTTCTTGGGGTCTGGGCAAGTGAACACATTGTCAAATGGTGTAAGTGGTTCCAGGCTCTTGCCCCACTGAAAGAATTAGAGACAACTGGCAAATGTAACAGTTTAACATTTATTGAAGAACGTGAAAGAGAAGAAGAAAAAACAAGAAAAGAACAAAGTAAAGAGAAGATATGCGCTGCACATGTGATGGGCCACTGCAAGAACAAGGAGGAGGTGGCCACAGAGTCAAAAGTTGCTGTCTTTCAAATCTTCTTTTCATGTCAGGTCTGAGCCATCTCACAGAGTTCCAAAGCTGCTCTGGGCATACATCTTGGCCATGATTTTTTAAAACTTAATTTTATTGGCACACTTTTGATATACTTAATCATATTTATCATAGGGGATTTGTACCTATACATAATGTACCTTGGAGACTTTTGGGAAGATATCAGAGTAGTAAACAGTACACAAACAGCCTCTGTAAGAGTGACTGTCCAGATGCTGGAATATAGCATCACAAGAAAGACAAGAAGGGAAGAAGTGGGACCCCTGGACCCACAAAGAATCTGAAGTGCAAACTGAAGCCCACAGGGAGAGAGTGATTGGCCAGGAGCCATTTTGTACATGGGATGGCTGAGCTTAGAACTCAGAATTGCTTGGTCTGTGGCAAGCCCAATGAGTCTGGTCTCAGGGCAGACCTTCTGAGATCATCCAGCACACCACTATAAAGCAACTGCTGACTTGCTGGGATAGATTAGCATGATTTGGGACTCTGTCTCCACAGGTTGTCCACTATTCTCTCCAGAGGGAATCCTGAAAGTGGACTGTTTGTTTTTCTTTTTCTTTTTTTCTCTTTCTCCTGCATTGTTTTTATGAGTGTGAAAGTGGTTCCTAACTTTTTTGTGGGTGGGGTTCTGTTCTGTTCTTCCTTTTATCTCTTCCATCTCTCTTTTCCTTCAGTCTTCACCAGTTTCCCCAAGTTGGCATGATCTCCCTTTGTCCTCCAACCCTACTTATAATCCATTTCTCTTCTTCTACTTCTCTATTTTTTCTTTAATCTATTTTAAATTTTAATCCTTGAGGGGAAAAAATTGACACATTACAGACCCATATATTGCATATAATTATGTGGGGTTTTTTTACATTTTGTTATATAATCACAAATCTAGTTCATATGGGTAAAAGTTATAAGTTAAGGGTTAGCTCAGTTTGCTGTTTTCTAGGCTGTGTTTGATGCTATTGGTACCACTATAAGCAAAATTAACATAATTGGTATAAACAGCTGTTTTTTCCAGCTTTCCATGACTGAGATTAAATAAGGGTCACAGAAAATATGGTGACGGCGCCAAAGAACCAGGGACTAGGTCAAACATACATAATATATCTTGATTCTTCCATTTTCCCCCATTCCCTTCCTCTCCCTTCCACCTTTCTATATATATTAGTATTTTTCTATGGGAATACATTCTCATTCTTATTCTCATCCTGTGGAATATCTAATACTAATCCAAAAGTTCTGGTGAATATGTGAATTGGTGGAAAGAAGGATTAAAAGGACTTTTAAAATGTCTCTTTGGTGTCTTTTGCATGAATGACAGCAACCTGAATGGGAAGACAGACTATCTCTTGGAGTTGTATTGTTTTTTTAGCTAGTAAGCCTCCTCTTTTTTCTAGATTTTTGCCTGGGCATATAGCACCAAAAGGGCCTATTTGGGACACTTGATGTTCAAATTGACCTGTCAGAACAGTTGTAGAGAAGCTTCATTGTCCCAATTATGGTAACTGATCTAGGGACTGTTTTAGAAAAGTAAGCTTAAAATACAGTAATTGAATTTGTCTGTGACATCCAGGATCACCCAGGGTTCCTAGATAACTGTAGATAGAGGCATTGTAGGTTGCCCCAGGTCCTTTCTTCCTCTTTTTTTGGAGTGGGAAATGAGGATTTTGGCTGGTATAGGGCCTCCCACCTTTTTTCTGTGCTGAGAGTCAAGAACCTACTCAGCAGGCTAAGTTGCAGTCCCCACTCTCTTCTTTGAGAAAGCTTCCTGGTCCTTATCCAGTAAGGGATAAAGAATCTGCACTCTAGTCTCATGACTTGCCTTCACAAAAATTTTTCAATTTAAAATTTCAAAAGGGACCTGATTACATCTGCATTTCCCTTGACCTCATTCTTTTTGAAACAGTTTCATTCTTCAGGGAATTCTCGGTTAGGTCATCTATACTCACTCTCATGCTCTTATCACCCATATGTTTTTCCCTTCTTAAAAAATTCTACATTTGTAATTTTATACTTACTTGTGGGGTTCTAATGTTTGTTCTCCTCCATCGTGCAGTTATTAGGTTTCTACCATCCAGAGAATGGGAGACCAGGGCACCAACTTCTTAGTGGTTACATTTTGAGCAGATGATTGCCAGGTGCTTGAGAAAGACATTTCTGGACTAAAGAATATTTACATCTCAAAGAGGCAGAAGACTAGCATTGCAGTCTTTCTGAAGTAGGAGGTCAGAACCTGCAGCCAAGAAGAAAGTGAAGTTTAGTCGAGGGGGTGGGGAAGGACATCAACTGTTACGGTCAATCATGTTTCACCTTTTTGCAGATTTCAAGTAAAATAATCTCTAAAGTCTAAATAGAAAGATATCATAACCCAGGTATGATCTAATTGAACACGAGAAGAAGCTAGTATGAATGAGTGAGGGGGAAAGGTTATATGGTGATAGCAAAACTTCCTTTAAAAAAGAGAATATAACCTGCTTCTATGGTTTCCAATTTTACCCTCTCAGCTGTGGCACTGAAAATAGAATCAGGTTTGGTAGTTAAGGAAGAGGTACTGGAAACAGGAAGGATTTCTATTTTACCCTGTAGCGCTGACTTTAACCCTAGATTCTGACATGCTGATTGCATAATCCCAGCCTCCCACCCTGGAAATCCCAGGGATTGGGGCAAGGGGATTGTCTACAACAGATCCATAATTCACTGCAGTCCCAGAACAGAAAACAAGAGACAAAAGCCAGATTTAACCAACGGGACTACAAGAACAGCATATTTGGAATTGGTATGGAGAAGTAAAACTGGTGTGGATATGTGCCTGCTGACTCAGACACATGAGCCCCACGTGGAAACACGCCCCTGATGCACCCTCGCCCCACTGACATGAAGGCTATGGGCAGGGCATACCTCCTCACCGCACAATCCATCCTGCAGTCTTTGGGGAGAATTCCCAAAAATCCAAAGAGATGTATTGACATCTCCGAAAATTCCATTGTTTTACTGACAGCTTTAAAAGATCATCTTTTCTGGCTGTAAAATTACGTGTGACATTTTCGATATTATTTGTCATCCCAGAGGATGATCTCTTATAAGAACTGGAAAGACACCTTCATAAGGGGAAAACATGGGATCTGTACAACGCACTTTAATTATAGGACTTTTTTGTAACCAAATAGTCTTACTACAACACATGCACTGAAATCAGAGTATCTGAATGGAGTTAAAGCTGATCAAAAAGGAAAAAAATCTACACAAAAGGATTTTTATTAAGTGCCAACATCTTTTTCTTTTTTAAAGCAACTCTTACTTGGAATTGCCATTTCCAAAGGTAAAAATCAGCAGTGGTTTTCCAATCATACCCAGGAACATACGAAAGATACAAAAAAAGAAAACATAATCCAGTTTGAAAGGGCTCCTGTAGCTCAGCTGCTCTGTTTATACGCGGCGCAGCATGGGACTCATCCTCCCAGCTGCGGTACCCCGACCGCGGGATCAAAACGAGTCTCTTCCGGAGGAGCAGGGAGAAAGCGCTACAGAGCGCCACGCTGCGGCTGAACGGGTGCTCAAGGGAACTCTTTTGAGCACAAGCGCTCTCTCTTCTGGCCAAAGGCGGAATTGCGACGGAAAGTTAGGAACCTTCTGGTCCTAGTCCTGCGCGGAGCAGTGGGAAGAGCGGGGACGAGGAAGAGAGGCGCACTGGGCGCGAGGCGCAGGGGCGGGCGGAGGGTGTCCGGCCCGGCCGGATGGGGCGGGAGCCACTCCTGAGGGGACAAAGGAGGGGCCGCTCACAAGCGGCGGGTTTCGGGGCTGTCAAGCTCCAGACCTCGGCTCAGCAGGGCGGACCCAGGCGGCTGGCCTTTTAGTTGCTGCTGCGGTGACTCTGGAGCAACGCTCCTCCCGCCCGATCCACGCCGGTGTGTGGAGCCGCGTTCACCGCGCGCCAGCACCGCCGCCAGTGGACAGCGCGCGCCGCCCCGCCCACCAGCCGCGGGGGAATGGCGGGAACAGACAACGAAGCTCTGCAGGCCCCGCCCACCACACGAAAGAGGCGTGGCCGTAGCGGATAGCTCGGCTCTGCAGACCCCGCCCAGCACCCGGAGAGGGATTGGCGGGAACGGACTGCTCCCCCTGCAGGCCCCGCCCACCGCCCGAGGGAAGCCACCTCCCACCCCGTCTCTCAGTGGGGAAATTTTGGCGGGAGGCGGGGTGCGCACCAACCGCCGGAGTCACTAATGGCGCGGGTCTCCCGTGCTCCGCATGGGCCCGCCGCACCCGCCTGCGCGGGGTCTAAGGCCTCGGGCGCTGCGCTTGGCGACCACGCTCTCCCCGCTCCCCACGCACCACCTCGGCTGCTTCCGCCGCGGGCTCCCCGCACCCGCGACTGGGCCCCCGGGTCAAAGTGGGCTCAGACGCAGCCGTTCTAGGCCCGTTCCCGGCCGGGACATCGCGGCCGCGCTCATCCCGCAAGATGGCGCTGTCAGCCCGCGTCCTCCGCTGCGGGATCCTCGGCCCGCGGAGCGGTGCCTGTTCCCAGGCGGGGCCCTAACGCCTCGGTTCCGGAGCCTCCTCGCACCCTCAGACCCGGTTCTCGCCTGTCCGGGATGGCAGTGCCCTTTTTATTCCTACTTGGGTGGGTTTTTGGTTTTTGCTGAGGCTTATAAACTCGAGACCTCTTTAAGAAACGACTACTTTTCAGAGATGTTGTCTAGGGGTAGCTGGCTTTGGGTGTCTGAGTCTGCCGCAGAATTCTGTCTTTCCAATTTATTAGTGATGAAAGGTTGCTGCCTATTTGGCCTAGCACCCAGTTCTCTGGTACTGGACAACAGTATTGTTTATGACACCCAGACAATCTAGGTATTGGCATACAAGGAAAATCAATTGCTCACAACTATGTCACCTTGGCTAAAGTAGTACAATTAGTAATGACAATGGCATCTGGAAAATGACAAACTGTGCTGTTGATTTGTCACCTTTAACCATAGCTGCAAGGTTTATAACGATGTAACAAAATTAAGACAAATCAGAAAATTATATACAGTAGATACCATTCAATGGAAAAATTTTACCTTAAGGGGAAAAGTTTTTAAAGGGCTGAGAAAAAAATAGAAAAAGAAAAAGAGGCTATCATGACTTTCCTTGTGACAGTCTACTGTTTTTACAAGCATATATTTTTATCATGCTTTTTCCTCTTTTACTCAATCTTCTTTCTTCAGAGCTAGTTTCTCCCTCACTCTTCACTTTTACTTTTTTCAAATATACTTTGTCACTGCTTAAATTTAAGAGAGAGATTAAAAGCAAGGCTGAAAGACAGAGGAAGCTTACCCAAGCCTTGAGAAACTGGTGAGGAAGAGACAGGAGAGAAAGAAAGAAGAAATGAACACAAGAACAAAACAAAACAAGCCCCCTAAAAACAATGTTCACACACACAAAAAAAAACTTAAAAATGAACAATAATAAAAAACCCACAAGAGATGGGAGGAAAAAGAAGAAATGTATTGTAATCCCAAATGTTGAATAAAGTTATCCTTTTACCAGTCTTCCTCACAATCCAAAAAGTTACTGGATTATGATGTTATTGGAATCCCAGCAAGTTAATTCCAATCTGCCACCTCTAATGCAACCCATAGCGAGCATAAAGACACAAAGACATATTGCAAATTTAAGACAGCCAACGGGTCCTAAATCCAAACCCCAAGTGAAGATGTACAGACAAAGGCCCTGATTGTAGGCCTCCCCCAGAATTTATTATCAAGTGAAGAAGGGAGTGGTTCCAGGATGAGTGACAGTGAGGATGGCAGGAACTACGTAACTTGAGCTGGCTAGCCTGGTAGGGAGAAAATGTCATCTGGTAGGGAGAAAATCTACATCTCTGCAAAATGTAGAGATAAGAATATGCAGAAGGATCACTTTGCATAATTCAATTAAGATAGCAACTGAATTGTTTTAGGAGTCTGTTGCTTTGGTTTCTGATACGCAAATTTGTGTGCCCAGGCGACTCATAGCCTCCTTACCTTGAGGCTCATTCCCAGTTGACATTCCTGGAGCTGACTGGCTCTACCATCCCACTGTGCTTATATATTTTATAAAGAATACTATGCAAGGAAACAGGAGACTATCTGGTGGCTTTAAACATTACATACCAGTAGCCCGGCTGGTCTTATTCACAATGGTTACAGCCAATTGAAGACAGGAGAAAATACCATAGTCAGCTCTGTACGTATCAGTACAAGGAAATAAGTCTTCATACAATCAAAGTTGCACCAATTAGTCTGCATTCAAGCGGAGTCACTCAAGTTTTCTCCCACAGAAATTCATCTCTGATTTCAAGTCTGAGGTTATCTTCTGGGGTCTACAGTTTGGTGCTAGTGTCCAGTTCAGGATATGACTTGGCTCTTGTTGGTGGGCTAAGGAGGCAGTCAGAGCTCAGATCCATGCGGCAAAATCCCAGCAAACTTGCAGTAGTATTAGGACAGGAATCCTCTTCTAGTACTTCCAAATCCACAGAAGTTCAGGCTGAGCCTGGCCTCTGGTCATTGGATTGGGGCCTGAGTCATTTAGCTTATCAGACTCTGGATCCAGTTTGTTGCCTGACCATGGTTCCCTGACTCCAGTGTCTCCTATGATTGTCCCTACCCAGTCACTGTGGGTTTTTAATACTAGGGGCCCTGAAATGAAACCAAACCACAGCTGTTCTGAGTGCCTGGTGCAGTAGCCTTCCCGAAAGTGGCATCTGACCAAGCACCCTTTCCACAGGACATGGCAGTTGTTTGGACTAGAGAGCTCGCCAGCTATTGTAGCACACAACTTTCTCTGCTCCCTCCCACTGGTGCCTTTCTCCCTGGAGGCTTCTGGAGTCACCCGCTTTCACGTGTCTCTATAGTTAATCTTCCTTTCTAACACCATGAACCAGGAGGCAAGAAGGAAGTGCAAGTTGCCCCTTCCTTTTCTGTACTGTGGTCTGTCTCTTTGCTTCCTCTGTGGTCTACAATTTTCCCTTGAATCTCAGGGATCCACCTCTTTTTCGTCCTCAATTTGTTATTTTTCAAGAACAATGGGCATTGTTAGTGGATTCCCATCCTGGATTCTGAATCCTGGAGGGATTGACTCGTTCCTGCTTACCACTCTGCCATCTTGGAAGCCCCATACTTCCTTTTAATAATGTTCCATCCACTGTCCTGCTCTGGGGGAATAAAGCCCCTGCTGGTTCCTTACTGAGGTCTCTTTTCCACTACTTCAGTAAAACCTCTAAATGTTTTCAATCCTTTAATCAGGGATAGTTTTCAGTGTCACCCCCTGCCTCTTCAAATAGCAAATAAGATCACTCTGCTTTTGAAACAGCAGAGTTTGAAACCCAAATAGGAGAGGTGATTTGCTGCAGCTGAATAACTATGTTCAGCATTAACTTTTTTCTGGCTGCCACAGTTTATAAACACACACACACACACACACACACACACACAAAATTCCTTCACCCCATGGGACACATACATCATGGGGGCAATACAAGGGACCCAGCTGACCCATATTTACTGCAAACTACTTCACATGGCAAATAAGACACTAACATTAAGAACTTTTTAAGATTTTTAATGAACAAGTTTTCCTGTTTTACCTTGAGGTACCATGGTGAGGGAATTTAAAAACAACAAACAGAGATCATAAATAGACTTATCCTCCAACACTGACCTCATAGCATCTGAACTGGCCCAATGTCACAACAGCAATTGGGAAGGGAGCAAATCCATGAGGGGCACTTACAGCAGCAAGAAATCTAACACAGGATTTGGAGAGAATGCAACAGGAGAAATGAGATAAGTGGAGAGCAGCCACCTGACACTCAGTCCAGCCTCAGGGCAGGAGAACCTGAAGGGCAGGCTGCAGGTGTACTCCTGTCCCTTAACTGAGTGCTCCCTCCTTGTCTGAGCTCTCACCTGTGCCCAGCAGCTTTCTGAATACTTTCCTCCACCCACCTAGGTGACCATATCCCTCCTCTGTCAACTGACAACCTTCAGTGTGCTTATACCAGCTAATAAATCACACCCCTGCTCTTGTATCTGTTTCAGGGGTCCCCCTTACCCTTGGGTTTGCTTTCTAGGATTCCTTCCTCTAGACCCCACATTCTAGCAACTTTGTTCCCAAGACACTGTCCCAGCTGCTTCCTGCTGACAACTCAGTGCTCGTGCCAGACCTCTGCATGGAATGTCCGGCTTCCCCTCAACTCCCATGTGCTTGGGTCCCTTTTGACATGGTGTGTGACTGGGGCAGTGGCTCTATTTTCCCAGCAATTAGTCATCCAGGGAATGGGAGACAGTAACATTCTTTAAAGCGGGGAAGAGACTCCAAGGCAGTATTTCGAGGGTTCAGACTGTGGGTAGGCTTTAAAGTCCTCTTCTATTTACTGCCTGAATGGCTTCAAACAAGGTTTTCCAGTAATCAAAGGAAACGGAACTGGTCATACCCATCTGCTATGGCTGTTGGCAGAGAAAACGAAATCAGGCATAGCTCATCTCCACCAAGGTAAATTCTCTCCTCACCCCCACTGCACAACCTCATCCCAAAATACCACACCCGACACAGCTCGTAACAGCAAGACAATCCTGTGTGCCCAACGTGTTTAATTGGAAGGACAGAATTAAAGGTCAACTCCTGATGACACTCAAACTCCATCCTCACCTGGGAGGCACCATGCCACTTCTGCCTCTTACTTCTTTGGGTGGCAACGCTCCTGGATTTCTTCTGCCAGTGCCAGGCAGTGTAGGATGCGTTTCTTTTCAGCAGCCAGCTCCTTCTCGGGGACCTGGCCCAAGAGTTTCTGGACAAATATATTTTGGTCTTTCAGGAAAATGTTCTTATTGACTCCCACATTTGGGACATTCTCCAGGGACCCAGATTTGAAATGGAAGCTTAAGTATCTGTTCCGCTTCAGGCCAGGCCCTTTCTCTTCAATCCATAACAGCGGACTGTGAAGACAAAAGAATTGTAAGGTGGACATGTGACATGCAAATGCAAATGAGTGCTTGCTTGGCATTTGGGACCCCATTTTGTGCCCATCTTTCTGAAAGCTGTGGCTCAAAGTAGTGACCTGGAGACATTTTGAGGCCTGCCATTTCCCAATGTCCATGGGTGACTTTTTTCAACTTGACAATGATGATGTAACCTGCTAACCAGTTCCCTTTGCCACCTTGCTGTTCTGTAAAGCGCTGACCCCTCCCCACCCCCTGGACTGCTCCACAAAAGATGATAAAATTGTTTGTCCTGATGGAGACATCTTTTCCAAGAAATGACCCACCACAAAAAACCACAACCTTGTACTTGTGTTAAAAAACATTACATACGTGAAAAGTCCCCAGGTCAAGCTGTACCCAAAACTATGCTTGAGAGCTTTCCAAAGGACACCCACCAGCACAAACAACCCCCCTCGCTTTGCGGTTTTTGCCTTCAAAAGTTTCAGACTCCTTTGCTCAGGGTGCTCAGTCTAACAACAGCGTGGGTACCAGCTAAAATAAAGCGCTTCTCTTTTTCTATTTTTTCTGTCTTGTTGTTTTTGAGAGTTGCCGACAGGGCATTAGGGGCAGCAGTCCACTCTTGGAGTCTGGGGTGCCACAAATGAAACAATGCTTTGTTTTTGCCATCAGACAAAGACATTCATAGAATGATGTTTATGCCAATACCAGTTTGTTATTCAGAAGTTTTTACCCTGTATCTTAAGAGCCCTGTAGGAGATCCAGAGAGATAATCATCTGAAAAGCATATAAAGTGCTAAATCTGTGTGTGTGTGTGTGTGTGTGTGTTTGTGCGCGCGCGCGCGCGTGTGTATGTTTTAAAGATTTTTTTTTAAAGTTCTTTGATCAGATTCTTAAGAAGTCTCTGCCCGAAAATACTCTGGTCAACCTAGCACCTGCATTTCCAGTTCAGATTTCCCCTCCAGGCACATAGTTACACTCCTACAAATCTAACATCCAGGCAGGATAAACTTCTCTTCTTCACAGTCGTTTCTCTAAGTTGTTTCTTTCTTTATAGCATATAACAGCTAGTATCTGCTTATGGGAAGCTGTGAAATTTTCTCCTAAGTAGATTTTCACCTAAAGTAAAGAGCTTCCTTGACTATATGAGAAAAATACATCAATCTACTCTTGTTATTTATTTACTTGTTCATTCATTCATTTCATAGTGCATTTCATAGTGCAAACTCAAAGCTTTTACTAGATAACTAAGTGCTTTACCACATCCCCAGTCTTGCCCTTCTAAATATATCTAAAAACTTCATAGTATTAAAAACTTTTAAAATGAAAGAGAAAACCCATAGGTTCTTCTCTTAAAGCATCTGCAGTTTAACACCCTTGGTTCAAATTATCTCTCTATATGTATATATGACATATAAGCTATAAAGCCACAATTTTAAAATTATGCTTCTTCTGCTTATTTTTAAGCATGTTTGTGGTCTTACAGATGTTAAGATAATTAGTTCTGTATATGATTATATAATTTATTTAATAATTTATTATTGTCAAATATCTAAGCTCCAATTATTGAATTAATGTGGATATCCTGCATTCAACATCTTCACATAGATAAACACACATATGTCTTCTCCCCTTCTAAGGACAGAGTCCTAGGAATGAAATGATTTGGTTTTGCTCTCTGGTTACTTCTCTTTGCTTCTTCCTCTCTTTTTTTAACCCACAGGGATGAACCAGGGTCAAGGGCAAGGGAATTTGGTTGGACCATGGAGCTCAGTGGTAGAGCTCTTGGCAGGAATAGGAACGGTGTTAAAGCCTAAGCAGACATCACCCTGAGGTCTGGGATTTCCCCTCCTCTCCTGTTTGGCTTTGCTGGTGAAAGCTGGGGCAAGCAGGTGAAATCAATAACACTAAGGATATGGGAAACTACCTTCGCCCTTTTCTGTTACTTGCTTCCAGAGTGCTGGGTTGTGAGGTGTCAGATTGTGTAAAAAGGCACAAAAAGGCCACTTGAGAACATGTTGGGCATTTGGAAGACTGACTCCCCCATTCTGGGTGTGATGCATCATTTTAGGGGTCAACGTGACTGGATGAAGGAATACCTAGGAACATGGCAAAGCATGACTGCGGGCTGTGTCTTCTTCACCTCGCAGCGTGGCTGGGCCAGGAAATCAGGCAACATTACTGACACCGTAGCTCTCTGCAGAAGCAAGAAGCTCTCTTGGGGTAGAAGGGACCCTCTGAACTAATCCTCATGGACACCTGAGGGGCCCTGACAATTCCAGGGTCTCTCACGACTTACCATTTGTTCTTGGTCTCCAGGGACACAGTCATTTTCATATACTGCTCTTCCTTGCGCTCTTCCAGAGTGGCAGACACGAGAGAAAGCTCCCCAAAGAGAGCCACCAGCCAGGTCAGGCGAGAGATGCCGCTGAAGGCAGGGAAGCCAAACCGCTCTTTTTCCAGGGGGGCAGCTGCAGGGAACCACAAAAGTATGTTCTGTGTGCTCTGGAGATGTATAGAAATGTCTGCCACTCCAAGCACCCACCTCCCAGGCCTTTTAAGAGTTTTCACATAAAACCTACTGTAGATGAATGATATCCAACTGTCAAGATTTTTATAAGGGAAATTTCTGCCTAATAGATTGGTGCAGAATAAAAAGATGCTTCAGATCTTATACATATTTTACCTAAGATCCCCAAAATTCGCCTCACTTAAGGAAAGAATAAAATACATGTTTTCACTGTCCATATAAGCATGGAAACAGTAAAACTGGCCCTGAGTCAGAAGGTCTCTAGCAGAAATGCCCCACGCTAGAAAGAGGATAGCTGGTCTCCAACCTCACGTGTGACCTGTGACTCTGCACACAACGGACCTGTGAAGAGAAGGGACCCTTTCAGGAGTTCTTTCCCCACCACTTCTTTTTTCAGGAATGCAAATTCCTCCATCAAGAGTTCCACATGCTCTTCATGCAGGACTTTTCCTGTCAGGGCAAAAACAGAATAAAGAATCAGTCGTCACCAGATGTGTCTAGCTGTGCACCCTGAAGATTATATCTGTCTTCCTCCTGGACAAGACATACAGCAATTACAATGCTAGGGACAGGTGCTAGAAACACACACACACACACACACACACACACACACACACACACACACACACCAGAGAAGGTGGCCCTGAGTTTCTGTTTACAACAGAAATGAAAATCTGTGATGAGGTCCACCTGTCCCCAAGGGTAACTTGATACCAAGGAGGTGCCTGAGGCACCAGGGTGTAGAGCTGTATCCAGAACAGCAGAGGGCAGTGCAAGACAAAAATAACCTAAGACAAGCAAAGAAGAAAAGAACCTCCACAGACTAGGGATAGGTCCTAACAGGATTCTCCATTCAAGAAACTGGCACAACAGGAGGATTATAAAATGACCCTCCCTTCAATGAGCACAGTGCCTTAACATTCGTAACTAGAATGTTGGATTCTTTAAGGGAGTTGTAAAAAATGTTTTGGCCTGGAAGCTTTTTCCTATCCAGGCTGGAAGCATCATAAAATAAGCTATAGACAGGGAGAGAACAAGTCAGCATCTCCCGAGAATCAGCTGTGCTGGAACTTGGGGGACTGACCAGAAAAGCAATGAGCCAGCCTTCCTGATAAGTGGCGCAAGCTGCGGGCACGCAGGGGAGAGAATAAGTCAGTGTCTCCTGTGGACCTAACCTATAGGAGCACAGGCTGAGAATCAAACATCCAGTCCCCACCCCTCCCCGCCACCCCCACCCCACCCCGCGCAGCCTTAGCACCTGTGCGGTTTTGAGGTCAGCTGGAGTTGATAGCAACCGAGGTACATAAAGCAACCAAATGCTTGTGGTGTTTGGTTGATTATGCTGACCTGGGACCAGAGGTCTGAGCATCTCTTGGGAGGATGACAGAAGGCAAGAGAGCAAATATGGGGAATTTTCTTCTATCTTGTTTTGAAGGCCAATATTGTTTTGACTGTTTTGCTTTGCTCTAATTAATTGCTTTGCTCTATTCAGTATTCTGTTTGATTGGCTTTATAATGTTCTGTTTTTGGTTTGATTTTGTTATGTCTCATTGAATAGACAACTATTATGAAGATAACAAGATATACTATGGAACCTATTACTTTTGTTCTGGTATCCTGCTCTGAAGTTCTGTACCAGTTTCACTGCATTGTCTTGATTGGCTTTGTTGTCTTGCTTTGTTGTATTTTACTATCATTAAAATAAATTTTAAAAAATAAGCTATAGAAAATCCCTGCTGCTACACTGGGTTTGAGTATCTCTTGTCCCTACTGACTATGATGTTTGGTCCCCAAGTAGGAGCTGGGAGGTGGGGCCTCGTGGGAGGTGTCTGGGCCCCAGCAGTGGATAAAACTTTCTCGCATGAGTGGGTTCTAGCTCTCAAAAGATGGGCTCAGCTCTGGTAAGAGTTCACCCCTTTTCTCTTTGATTGTGTCAACTTTTCTTTCTCTTTTTCTTCATGGAGCAGCAGGAGGTTTTCACCAAAAGCCACTAAGGTTGCCCCCTGATCTGATACTTCTGGCCTCCAGAACTGTGAGATAAACCTCTTTTCTCTTTTCTTTATTCTTTTTGTATCAGGAATCAAACTCACAGCTTCACACTTGCCAGGCAGGTGCTGTGCCACTGAGCTATATCCCTGGCCTCCATAAACCTCTTTTCTTTATAAATCACCCACACTGAAGTGTTTTGTTATAGCAACAGAAAATAGACTAGAATACCCACAGCCAAGGGTTTTTAGATTCAAAATATGAAGTGCTTAAGAGAGTTCCCAAGTTTCTGACATATAGTATGCACTTAACAGTCATTCCTATTGTGAAATAATAAAAACTATGATATGTGTACAATGACTAGGACCTAGGCATTTTTCCATTAGCAAAAAAAGTATTGTGTGTTCTGACCCTACTACAAGTGGAAATGAATCTTATTTTTTTTCATCAGAGGAGTGGATAATAATAAGCTTTGGTCAAAGCTCTGCAAACCCTCACCCATCCTTCTGCCTTCCCTGCACCCTACTATGTGTGCTACCGAGTGGGGCACTGTGTGCCTGAGATGGATTGGGATTGAAAAGGCATAAAGAAGAAAGAAGGAATCCCAGAGCAGAGACCCCTAGGAGAAAGGTCTGCTCAGCAGACGGAGCATACGTCACCTTTCTGTTTGGCCAGGGCCCACAGCTCCTGAGCTGCCGCCAGCGACAGCGTCATTGGGTACTCGACGAGGACATGCTTGCCAGCATCAAGGAACTGCCTTTGGGAAAAGAGAAAAATACAGAGAAAAGACGCTCCCGGTCAGCTTCACTAGGGCACTGTGTGACACAGAACAGGAGACGCTGTGCTCCTGGGCATCAGGATGGAGGTGGGACGGGGAGGAAGAGTCCCATCTCACGTTATTCTGCACTCCCCAGTGATAGAACCATGTCTAGCTACAAATTAATCTGAATATTCATCCAGTTACTGTTTTCAACTAAGTGCTACTTACTCCTATTTACCAGTTACTCTAGAAAGGAAAGATAAATTAACAAGTCATTTGTTATAGTTAACAGCTTTAAAGACTATAGAAACCACCATGGTTAGTGCTGCCTGAAGAAGTCTGACAAGATTTCACTCATGACAAGTGAATTGGGTCTCGAAGGATGTGTAGAAGCTTTCCAGGGACAGCTCTGAGCAGCAGGTGCAGGGCTTTGTTCATTTGCAAATTTCTTTGTGGCAGGGGAAGCAGGGAAACAAGGCTTTAGCTTGGGACCTGGCTGCAAAGCACCTAGAATGCTGTCAGGAGTCTGGGCTTAGGATCTCGATATCAGGGTAGGAGCATTTATTTATAAGCAGAGGGTCACATGATTGCTTTTTGTTTTAAGGAAACTTAGTCCAGTGCAGGGAGAGTTTTTATCCATTCCAGAGCCAGACTGATGAAGGGTGGGGTCCCCTCTGACCACAGCAGGGTGGCAGCTGTGGCCTAGTGTGAGAACCTGGAGCGAAAGCTGTGATTTGCTCCTGGGGTTGCTCCTTCCTGGGGTGCCTGGTCCCACTGAGGCGTCCCCTCCTGCACAGTGCCCAAAAGACACTTGATGAGCTCTGGGCTTCACATTCAGGAGGTAAGAAAGGGCCTCTGTGTTCTCCTGCTGTTCTACACAGTGTTGTTTCCTGTCTTCAATGATACGACTATGTCCTTGGCTCGTTTACCTTGTGAAAAGTCATTTCCTAGCAAAGGGACATTCCAAGACATTGAAAGTACAAAGACCAGATGTTGGGACTCTATCCTAAGCTGTGTGATGAGAAGGAGGGATCTCTGTTCACACTGCTCTTACTGAGTTTTTCACACACAAATAAACCCTAATTCTTAATGTTTCTAATATTTCAAATGATAGCACACTAACCAAATTTTTACCTATAGTTTCCACTTCGTAGACATTTAAAACTGACAATAAGAACTTTTCAATGTTTTGACAATTATTTTGATTTCCAAATTGTTTAGTAGTGCTGGGTGGGCATCGAACCCAGGGCCTTGCACACGCTAAGCACACACTCCAGCATGGCACTGCACCCCTCCCTGATAACAACTTTTAGGTTTTTTTTGTTTTTTTTTTTTTTTCCTTTTTATCGGTACCAGGGATCGAACTCACGACTGCCTGCTTACAAGGCAGGCGCTTATGCCGCTGAGCTAAACCCCCAGCCCTTCCTGATAACAACTTTTAAAACCACAGAGTGATCACAATTTCCCCCTTGACTACCAAGATCCATGTGAGGGTCTGAGGGTGTGCGGTCATTCCTACCTGATGTGACCCTCGTGACTGGCACTTTCGCTGCAGATGTAGGCAACCTCAACCTCCGGGCTGGAGAGAGCATCCTCCAAAGAAATCTGCTGAACTCCATCAATGTTCCCAAGCTCCCGTCTGTTTCTCAGTACAACAACAGCCACAAATGGAATACAGAAGCAGGCAGAGGGGAAGGAGAAATGAAAATGATTAAGATGCAATGTGTACGTGCATCAGCTCACCAAGGTGAACGTGTTTGCTGTGTATGGCTAATATATACGAATAAAAAGGTAGCTAACAAATAAGTAAGCATCATCCTTCTCCCCTCCTCCCAATGGTGGCCTCGTGACCAGCTTTTGGAAAAGAAGAAATGAATGTTTCTCCCATTGCCAGAATGTTTCCACTGGGGAGAGAGAAAAAACCATCAGGGCTGAGGTGAGGGGACCTGGCAGCAAGTACTCACACTCCCACTCACAGCATGGAGGACCTGAGTCTTTGGAAGACCTCCTTTCTACAACAAGAATAATGTGTCCTTATGTCATGAGAAGTGATCTCTATGTCACTTCTAGTTTCAAGTATTTGGTTCCACACTGTGACAAAGAAACCTAATATGATTGCAAGAGTGGACATGCCTGGGCTCCAAACTGCCAGGAGTTCACAAACTTCCAGGCCAAGGGACCATCAAGGGGAAGGTGAGGGTCCCTGCCTCCTGCACAGCCGATCTAGCCAAGTCCAGAGAGTGTGACTGTCACAGCTGTAGAAGAGCCTACGCCATGGCAGCCATACCACGCCACAGTGCTGAGGCTGGAGGATAGCAGTCACACACAGTGGTCACGGCAGCATGGGGTGGTCAGCAGGGGGCCTCCAGCCTACAGCAGCTGCAGTGGGCAGTGCGTGCTGGAGAAGCTGGGCTCCCAAAGGACACTGTGCCAGGTTCCTTCCCATGGGTTGCTTTACCCACAAATACTTTGTGTTTATCTGCAGTATGCCAGGTACTGTAGGAGAAATCATAAAGAATAAATTAAAATTCTCACCTTCCAAAGAGCTCACATTCTGGTAGAGGGAGGACTAGAGACACATAAAGCCCTGATAACATGGTACTGTGCACAGTGCTCTGGGAAGTGGTAAAGCACACAATTCATAGAGCAGCAGTGGCAAATCTTTTAGAGCTTTCTAATGATACAAACAGCCCGTAGTGGCACATGTGCCATATGTTTGGCACCACTGGGGCCAAACTTTCTGGGGAGGTGGCTGAACCCAGAAAGTCTGTTGTGGGGAATCTGGGACTCAGTCACCCTGAGCTGGGGGTCTGGGAGCTCCCTCTGTATCCAGCCCAGTGACAGAAAACTGGGGCTCCAGGAAGAAGAAAAGGTCCCACCTTCCCCCCTAAGAGCAAGTGCTGAGCGCATCTCAGCGTCTGATGGGTGCAGGTGAATGCACTAGCTCATAAAAACTGAGGTTTCTCCATCCTGTTCACCCTTGGAATTTTCCAGGGAGAGGACTGGCCCAGAGCAGAGCCAGGCCCTTCTGGGCTCCCTCATGTCTTAAAGCCACTTCAATCCTTCAAATAGAGACTGGGCTTTGAGGCAAGCAGACTGGAAGAAAATGATCTCAGGAATTAAAATATAAGAAAAGACCACATTGACCATCACAATAGCTGCTTATGTTTTGCAAAAATAATTATCTGTTATCTCTCAAGTACTAGAAAATAGCAATTTGCCTAAACTGCTCACTGCACATCTCCACCCTCAGCCTAGCATCTGCTGGGGTGCAGCTCACAATGACTATTCATAAACCATGTTACACAGGATTAGGCTGGAGAATAGGGGTGTATGTACGTGTGTGTGCATGTAGGTGAGGGGAAGATTTGAGTATGGGACAGTGAGGAAGAAACAGGGTAATAAATTTGGTTTTCTTCAAGTTATTGAAAACAAATGAACTCTTAAAGAAAAGAGGGGCTCAGCTGGGCATGGTGGTTCATGCCTATAATCCCAGCAATCTGGGAGGCTGAGGCAGGAGGATCACGAGTTCAGACTCAGCCTGGGCAATTTAGGGAAACCCTGACTCAAACAAATACATAGTTCAGGGATGAGGCCTTAGCTATGTTTAATCCCCAGGACCACAAAATAATGAAGAAGAAGAAAAAGAAGGAGGGGGAGGAGGAGCAGAAGGAGGAGGAGGAGAAGGAAGAAGAGGAAGAAGAAGAGGAGAAGGAGGAAGAAGAAGAGGAAGAGGAAGAGGAGAAAGTAAAGGAGGAGGAAAGGGAGGAAAGGAGAAGGAAGAAGAATGGGAAAGGAAAGAAGAGGAAGAGAAAGAAGAAGAAGGGTGGAGGAGGAGGACAAGGAGGAGGAGGCGGGACAGGAGAAAGAGGGGATTCAAAATTACCAATGGAAAAAGAACACATAGTGTTTAAAAGCTGGGCTTTGGAATCCAGCAGACTCGTTTTCCAATCTGCCCAATAGTAGAGTCCAATAGTAGAGTCTTCCAACTATGTGACCCTACACCACTGACTCAGCCTTACTGTGGCTCAGCTTCCTTCTCTGTAACTGGGGTTCATGAGAATCTTAGAATGACCTACTGCATGTAAAGCCCAGGGCCACCACAAGGACGGCCACTCTGGTGACAGGTGTCACAGCTGACACACACTGTGTCAGGCCCACCCAGCAAGTTGCTGGCTGTGCCCCTGCTGTAAGGCGCAGGCCCTGTCCTGCCTTCCCTGCTCTCCTCAGCAGCAGCCTGCTTGCTGGCCCTAGATCCATCCAGAGCTAAGTTCACGGCTTCCCCCCGCCCCTCCCTGGGTCAGGAAAATCTCCATGTTCCGGAGCCTCATCTCTCACTGTGCTTATGGTGAGTGACGAGGCCCAGAGCAAGGGTAAGCACCTGGACACGAAGCCAATCAGGTTCAGGAACGCCGAGGATGCATGTGGACTCCGCAGGTCCCTCATTCGCAGGGAGCCAGCTCTGCCAACACCAACCACCACCACGCCAAACTTCCTCTCAGGCTGAAACACAGGGCACCGAGACGGGCTTTGAGAACAATCCAGGCATCTCACAGAGACAGCAAACCACAGGGCTAGCCAGGGTATCCATGAGCGACAAAAGCAGCCAGCCCAGGACACACAAGGAGCCACCAGGTGTGCCAGGTACAGAAGCCCCAATCTGTCATTCCATCACTCTGGGGGGGTGATGTAGGTGGACTATAAATTCAAGGCCAGCCTGGGTGAATCAGTAACTTAGCAAGATCCTGTCTCAAAATAAAATATTAAAAAAAAAAATAGAGGGCCAGCGATGCAGCTTAACGTGAAGGGCAGGCTGGACTCACACTTGCAATCTTCCTGCCTCAGTTTCCCAGACTGCGTGGGATTACAAGTATGAGCCACCATGTCTAGCTCAAGTCCTCTTTATAAAGGGACACACTAACTCAATATAATCCAAATAGATTTTAAACATCTTCAGTAATCTACATCCCTCAAACTCTGTATCTGAATGTCTCTGCCAGACAAGGGTCCTGTGTCACCTTTGGGACCCAGCCACGACTGCTCCCCACTGCTCCTGCCCCTCTTCCTTTGCCCACTGCTCCAGCCTTGGCCCAAATTTCTTCTAAGTGTTTGGGGAATTTCTGTATGTTTTTCTATTACTGATCTTTCATGTAATTCCACTGTAGTCGGAGAACACTCTTTACATGACGTGAATCCTTTTAAAAGTATCGAGACATGCTTTATGATCCAGGACAGGGGTATCTTGGAGCTACAGTTTAAATATGGGACGTTCTCACTGATCACTGTGTGAAACCTCCAAAACAATGAGCTAAAATAATCCTTTTCTCCTTGTAAGTTGATTGATTTCAGGGGTTGGTTATAGCAGCAGAGAGCTGACGTATACGCTCAGTGGTATTCTGGGCACACTAGTAAAGGACATGCATCCTGCTGGTGCTGACTGGGGCCTTGCTCAAATCCTCTGGTCAAATTGGCTGATGTTTCTGTTAGGTTTTCTATATCCTTGCTTATTATTCTCTAATTGTTATAACAATTCCTGAGAAGAAGTGAAACCTATAAAAGTAATCTTATTACAGGCTTGTGTATTTCTTCTTTCTATCGTTTTGTACCCACGCACCTTAAAATTGTTAGTAGGTACACACTTATTAGATGGGTATGTCTTTGTTATTAACTCTGTCATTGTAAAATGACTATTTTTGTTCCTGGTGTTATTTTTTGTTCCTGGTGTTATTGTTCTTGCCTGTAATTTATTTTGTCTGACATTAATGATTCACTTTCAATTTCCCCTAATTAATGTTAGCATGGTACATTTTTTTCCCTATCTTTTTTTTTTTTTTTTTTTTTGTCTTTTTCCTTTTTATCGGTACCAGGGATCGAACTCACGACTGCCTGCTTGCAGGGCAGGCGCTTATGCCGCTGAGCTAAATCTCCAGCCCCTTTTTTCCCTATCTTTATTTTTAATCCATGGATGGTTTTATACCTAAAGTGAGTTTTTTACAGGAAGTATCTAGCTAAATGTTCTTTTTTGATCTTGCTTAATAATCTTTGCCTTTTAATTACAGTGTTTACAAGACAATTAACATTGCAGTTATTGCTATGGCTGAGTTTTAATTGAAACTCAATCCAAATCTCCCTAATTTATCCAATCTGTTCTTATTTCTCTCTTCTGCCTTTTAAAATTAAGAGTTTTTTAATAATTCTATTAGCAATAACTTTTAGAGATAACTTTAAGGCATTTTCCTGGATATATTTTAATTAACACAGTCTACCTTGAAGTAGTTTTATACCATTTCACATGTAAGAGCCCTGCAATAGTATACGTCCACTTTCTCCCTCTTGAGCTTTGTACCATTCTTACACAACTGACTCTACATGTGTGGTAAACCCCATGAGACACCAATCAGATTTCAGTCTGGAAAAGAGAAATCAGTCATATAGCACTCCACAGCAAAAGCCTGTTCTGAGAAATGCATTGTTAGGTGATTTTATCCTTGCGGGACCATCACAGAAGGTATTTACACAGACCTCAATGGTACAGCCTACTGCACACCCCAGCTATACAGATGCATGCAGTCCATCACTGGATAGAATGTCGCCAGGTGTCACACAACTGTATTCTAATATAAAGAAGTCTAACAGGGACTTAAATGCCGTGAACCATTGCTAGGAACCATTGAGTGCCCTGGGCAGTGGACCTAGAGCAGCATCTCTGACCATCTTTGACAACACCAAAGTGAGTGCTTCTCCAGAGCCTGCCTGGAAGCCGCAGCATCTGCAAGGGCAGCTGCAGCCTCTCAGCCCGCAGCTCTAAGAAGGCGACTCCTGGTGGCTGAAGTGTGGCTGCTGCTGAGTTGCGTGTTGGCTGTGACTCACACTCACAGCTGGAAACAACCCTCTGGGTAAAAGTCCTTTTGATCCTCTCTTTACCAATCAGCAGTTAAAGCCCAAACACTTACCCCTGGTCAAACATTTGTTTGATTTTTGACCAAAGGAGACAAGCATTCGATATTAGGCTATTATTACATTATTATTATATTTCACCCAGTTAGAATAAGCATTGATGGTACTCCTAAGATTAACAACTGAATCCCTACCTTCCATGTGACCAGTGACCACCGGGCTAGTAAGGTCCTGCTGGCTTCAAAAAAGCCACACGGTTAAGAAACAGCTTCACTGTAAATAGCCAGACTGCTCTGGTCTTGTCATTAGTCAACAATATACAAACCTGTACACTGAACCTGGCTTGTGGAGGGTCAGAGTGCATTATTAACCTATTTTAGGGTTTGGTTTAGATATTGTTCCTTGCAAAACTGACCCATGGGCCAGGCACCGGTACACCTGTAATCCCAGCACTCCAAGAGTCCTTGGCAAGGATTACAAGTTCAAGTCCAGTCTGGGCATCTTATCCAGATGTGACCATCCATCAGAATAAAAAAATAAAAATAAGAGTTGGGGTGTTGCTCAGTGCAAAGGCCCTAGGTTCAATCCACAATTAAGAGGGAAAAAAGACACAATCAGACAAGATATGGGCAAAAACTGCTATTTTAACAACAGAGCTCCTCTTAAGGAAAGAACTTCATTTCTGAAGAAAATTAATTACTAGAGCATCTTCATTTTATGTGACACCTCTTCAAGGCATGTTCTACAAATGAAACTGTAAATGAAAGACAGAACTGAAAATGAAATGGATAGGGCTGGCAGGGGACACCTTAGTGGTAGAGAGCTTGACTATAATGTGCAAGGCCCAGGGTTCAAGGCCAGCACTACACCATCCCTCTGTGACAACAGTTCCTACTCTCTGTGAGTAGGAACCAGAGGCAGAGGGGGGAAAAAAGGAAAAAAGACAAGTGGGAGGGAAAGTGAACACAAATTGGAAGGGGACTGACATCTACAGAGAAAGTAGTTCATAAGAAGTGCCCCCAGAGAGGACCACAGAGTGGACTTCTGGGCCTCAGATGCCTAATAACCCTTGTGTGGTCGATGGCCATGCTCTGCCATCTTGAACACATGGTAAACTGCCACACGACAGTGGTGATATTTTGAGAAATAAAGAATAGGAGCAGTTTGGGGAGAAAAGGGATAACACATAAGGAACAGTAAAAATTAATTCTGGATTAAACACTAATTCAAGATCAAGGAATAGTCATGAAGCAATCTTGCTTCCCTATCCCTGGACTTAGAGAAACTGGTGTTGTGCACTCTAGACCTGAAAATGTAGTTTACAGAAAGTTAGGATTAAGAGAATCTATTCTGTCAACTTAGAAGAAAAGTTTTTTAAAAGATGAAAAATTTAAAAGAAAATGTAACATTACTACTACAGAAGAACTTTATATACAGGACATGATGATAGGTTGTAGACCACTGCTTTGAGAGAGAAGAAAGCAATTTCAAACAATCAGAAAGACTGAGTTCATATTTTTCCTCTATTGTTTGTAAGGCCCAAAACATTTAACAATAAAATGGTTGGCAGGGAAAACAGAGATCTTTACATGCTGGAGAGGAAAGAAGGCTGGAGCTTGGACCTGAGGATCCCTCTCCACCTTTCCTCTCTTGAGGGTATCTGGAGTCACAACAAGTTTTCCTCAACCATATCTGGCATGGGATTTCCTTCCCACACAGTTCCAATGACTGCCTAAGCTCTGCATCACATCCCAATCCTTTCAGAAACCTCTGAGCCAGCCTGTGTCTTAAGTTGCTTTTATGATTGCTGGGACAAAATACCTCCCAAAATTAAAGGAGAAAAGATTTATTTCAGCTCACAGTTTGCAGAGGTTTTAGTTCATAATGGGCTGGCTGCAAGGCAGGGTGGCATGGCAGAGAGGCATCACAGAGGAGAAAGAGTTCTCCGCCAGCAGAAGTAGCAAACTACAACAGCAGTCCTCTTTCTGCCCCTTCTATTCCATCCAGGATACCAACCCTTAAAATGGGCAACACTCACACTCTTGGTGGGACACCCTTGAGTTTAGCATCACATCCTTGATTCCAGCATCACATAGTCTAGATCCAGTTACCTCTAAAAAGCCCCACATACGACTGCATAAGGCTTTGGAGGGACAGCTAGACACAAGCCATAATACTCAGTGGGAACACACTGAGACATCACCAAGATGCTTGGGGACACCAACGTGTACACAACACGTAGACAGCTGTTTGAAGTCAGAGGACAGAAGGTAACCAGAGAAAAGATAGAGAGCAGAGGGAATTCACTTGCAGGACGTGTCCCTTCCAGAGAGAGGACTCCAAGAAACTCTTCATGAAGTGGAAACAACAGAAGACCTGCATGGACAGGATTAGCTGGGGTCTAGGCATGAATAAAGGCATTCGTGGAGTCACATCAGGACTCCATTCCCTTTCTGCCCCTTAATTCCCCATTCCTTTTTCTCTGGGCAATCTACATACCTTTCCTTTCCTTCACCTACAAAACACAGGTAATAACATTCTGCCCAGAGGCTTTTGGCCAGGAGTACATGGATGCACAACCAGGAGCTGTGTGGTAGATGAACTGTGTGTGATATATTGTGATAAAGTCAAGTGTGAAAAGGAAAGATAATGAGACATAAACTATAACAAAACACAATTGAGTAAGTTAAAGGAGCATCACACACAGACTGCAGGGGTCAGGAGTGGAGAGTCGAAAGGCTGGAACTATGAAGGAGGCAATGGAAAGGAGCCATCTGGGCTGAGGTTCTGTACCTTGACTGTGGTGACAGTCATGCAATCTCTGCATGTGTGCAGGGAAAAGAAGCCAAAGTATGATAGGCCAACAATGACTCGGGGAGGAGAAATGAGCTACAGAGCCATCTTCCTCCCTTTCTCTGTCTCTGTCTCTCTGTCTCTCTCTGCCTCTGTCTCTGTCTGTCTCTCTCCCCTTCTCCTTTTCTTCCTCCCTTTCTCAAGAAGCCCAGCTCAAGGGGTTGAAAAAAGTAACTGCAGCAGTTGTTCCACAAGGTGTGAAAGATGTGAGACATTATTTTGTTCTGAAGAAAGTAAAAATGAAACTGTTTTGAAATATTGATGAAAGAGCTAGTGGAAAAGAGGTGAATAACACAGCTGATAAGGAAATCATTAAGGAGGCAGCATAAGGTCTTGGCAGAAGAATGTTTTGGAAAAAAATGGCCTGACCAGGTGTGGGTGGATGTAACCCAATACCCACTCCTCCTTCCACTTCCTCCACCAGGTTTAGGGGTGGAGAAGCTTCTCTAGGATGGGCCTGACTAGTCTAAACCAATCAGCAAAGCCGCTGATTTCTTGGACACAATGATTGGTCCAGCAGTGGACATGTGATCCAATTCCAGCCAATAAAACTTAGGAGGCCTTTGTTGGCACTTCATAATAAAGAAGTTCCTACTTTCCTGAAAAAAGTGCAGGAGACACTTCTTTCTCTTGCTGGGAGGGGATGAGGGAGGGTACAGCCCAACCTGTAGCTGGTAGCCCTGCCACAACCACAAAGAGACTGGTCCCTAAGGCAGTGCAAACTCTAGAATGGAAAGTAGAGTGAGGAAAAGATCCTGGGCCCTTGATTAGATCTTTGAGCCACTGGATCACCCACCACGAAATCGCCCTTTATCTGGACCACAGGAAAAGTCGTATTAGAGCGGTTCACAGTGGTGTACACCTGTAATCCTAGCACTCAAGAGGCTGAGGCAGGAGAAGCAGAGTTCAAGGCCAGCCTGGGGCTGCACAATGAGTTCAGAGCTGGCCTGAACTACAGAGCAAGACTTTATCTCAAAACAAAAGATACAATCTGTTAGGGTTTCCAATACAACTTCTGTTCACTGATCAACATCCCTTCTATCCAACAAGAGGAACAAGACACAGGGAGAGGCAGGAACTGAGAGACAATGTGGGGTGGAATGTTTACATGTTTCTTTGTGAAGTAAAAAGTGATCCAGATGCTAAGAGTGAGGAGGGCATTGTAAAGAGTGGAGAGATTCAGGAGAATGAAAGCATGGATCTGATTGTCCAGGGCAATGGGACAGAGAGCTGCATGGGCTAAGCCCCTGGATAAGGGTTCCGAAATATCTACCAGCTGCAAACAGCTGCTCTCCCACGACCATCATCCCTTGGGGAAGCCTCCAGGTTTATGGAAATGAGGCAGTGGTGACCAGGACCAGGAGAAATGGATTCAAGGCATCAGTACAATACAGTAGCTATTGAAGCGATGAACACCAAGGTCCAGGTTAGACTGGCAAGGGTGTTAGAGAAGGAAGGAACAAATGAGTAAAATGAAGAGAGAATAGAAAAGATTAACAAGCCAGATCCATCCTTGGAGCAAAGAACAGGAAGTGAGAGCACTAAAGAGACAATGCAGACAGGTCTGAGTACACAGAGTGAAGAGTCCATAAACAGCACAAAGCAGGCATCTGGGCCTGGCACCCATCCCACCCCACCGCACCCCGTTCAGCTCCTGAGTGTTGTTTCAAGATTAGCCAAAGTGGGTGGATTCAGACCTACATGAAGCTGGGTGGGCACAGATAAGAATTGCAGGAGCCTAATTCTTCCTGTATCATCCAGAGCCAAGATCAAATTGGTAAGTTGGAGGGAAATATTTTCAATTTTGAGCTGATGTTTCTGAAAGCTTTCTGGGGGGAAAAGGATACTCTGCAAAGGATAAGAATGGGACATTGCAAAAAAAAATTTTTTTTTAAAGCATTCCTTAGAATAGTTTTTGTAAAGGACTCACCTCTGCATTCATCTTGGGCTCTTCCTTCAGTGGCTGTGAAGACAAAAGCAGAGGTTCAGGACGCTGTTGGCACCACCCCAAGCTCCATGCAAGCACTCCCCCAACCGCCCACATTTTCTCTTGCACCACTTTTTGTCCTATCAGCCCCAATTTCCACAAATGCCTCCAGCGAACATCAACAAGTGCCTTCCATTTTAGGGCTGCTGATGGCCAACTTCCTTGGGGAATTTTCAAGATCTCTCTTCTATGGAAGAGTAGCTAGAAACTGGAGACTCTGTAGCCAAGATGGTGTCACAAAATTCGTGCTCAGAGAGGATCTCATTTAATTTAATTCAGTTTATTCTTTTATTTTTTATCTTTTTGAGACAGGGTTTTACTATGCAGTTTAGGCTGACCTTGAATTCACTTTAGCCCAGCTGGCCTGCAACACCCAGGGATCTTCACGTCTCAATCTCCCAACTGCTGAGATTATAGGCATGCACTACCATGCTTAGTCTAATTCAATTTTTTTGCTGTGCTCAAGATTGAACTCCAGGCCTTGTGCATGCTGGGCAAGGGCTCCACCATTAAGCTGCACCCTAACTCTGAGGATAGTTCTTAATCTGGCTTTCTTTAATGGAGACAAACAAAACAATAAGAAAGATGCATCATTTTCCCTCTCCTAGCTAAGAGATTCCAGAGGAATTCAATTCATTTTGTTAAAAAGACAGTTCAGCCAACTACTACTCTGGATCCTTGGCATCAAGGAGCAGTAGAAGGGAGCAAACAGATGAGCAGAAGTGGGAAGCCTGAAGGGAACAAAACAGACAAAGGGAAACAAAGAGACAATGTAGCAAAACAGTGGCCCCAAACTTAAGGAATTCCTGGGACTGCTTATTGAAAATGCATATTTCTGGGCTTCACCCCCAGATCCTGATTCAGAAAACCTAGAATGGAAAGGAGGCTAAGAATCTCCATTGTCATCAGGCTTCCAGGCTATCTCGGGCAGGAAGATGGCCAGGACCCACCCTTGGAGGAACTCTGGAATTGGAAGTAGAACAGGGAGGCCTCTAAAGATGAACTTTTTCATTCATTTTGCAGAGCTGCTAACAGTTTGTACTGTAACTAACCCTGGGAGCAATGTCCAGGGGGTTAAAGGACAGGAGCCTCCATGGTCTCTGAAAAGGGAAGGCTGAGGCAGCCCCATTCTGACCCCAGCTCTGCATATGATCCGATTCTTTTTAGATAACATGAATAACAACAGTGAAGTGAAAACCCCATTAAAACAAAACAAAACAAACTTGACTCCGGCGACTCAAGAACTACCCAAGAAGACTACATGGCAGTCATCTAGACTTTGCACTGCAGAGCACAAGTTTCCAGCAGTCCTCCTTCCCTTCTCTCTTTCCACTCCTTTCCACTGTGAGACCGGTCTTGTGACGAGGTCAGCATACTTTCTATCTTCCCTTCCACAATCTGGAGCCTTTTCCTTTCTCTTGACAAACATGAAAACGGGATCTTGAGTCAAAACCTAAAAAGCTGAGTGTGGCAAAGTGAGCAGACTTTTCTTCTCTAATCCTAGGGAGTCAGTGTAAATGTGATGCACCCTTCTGCATGAGCTATCTCGGACAGTTAATTCTGGAAAGTGCATGCAAGACAACAGTGTGCACCGCAGAGACCCCCGAGAGCATAGCTGTCCTTCCGAAATTCCCCTAGAGCTTCCATGGGAATGAGGAAGTCAGATCAAAAGCCACACAAATATAAGGAGGATGATAAAGAGTGGGAAGCCTGTTTGTGTCAGCTGCTTTACATGCATATTAAACCCAATTCTCACAAGCTTGGCAGAAACAGCTAATATTAATTGCATTTTATATATGAGGTACCTGAAGTTCAGGAAAGGTACAAGCACTCCCGCCAAGTTTCCAGAGGACTCTAATGTATTATGTGACAAGAGCAATTGATCAGGCTACTCTGATTAGCATTCAGGGTCTCATGGACCTCAGTCTCACTGCCAAGGCCTTATGGCATTGCCCTGTCATTTCTAGACTTTCCGGTTCTTAAGCCAAACCAATTGCCCTCACAGACTTTTACAGGACTTGTCTCACTCTCACACTCTGAGGGCTTTTAGGACAGGAAACCAGGATTTGGTCTTGTGTCATCATGGGCTTCCACAATGGTGGTCACCCAGTTTCCACATTTGTAGGCTAAACAGCTGGACTTCAACTCTAAGGTCAGCTTCAGCTCTAAAATACTCACTGATTCCCAGAAAAGGGAATTCAGGCACTCCTTAAACATGTAAAATGATATCTGATCTCAGTCAAAAATGTAAACTAAGATTTTACTAAGAGAGCCTTTCAGACTGACAGGTCAAAATGCAATCTCTGCCCCTCCTGGGGGGAATAAAGGTGGGGGCTGACTCTGTGGAGTTCGCTACTAAAATGCCAAATGCACATAACCTGTGACCTAATAACTCCAGTACTTCTTATTTCTTTCTCCACCCCCAAACCACATTCAGAGGAAATCATTCACTTGTCCTTGTAGAAACAGCAGTTTTCTGTTTTGTTTTGTTTGCAGCACTAGAGATTGAATCCGGGGCCTCTGTACTAAACTATGCTCCCAGCCCTTTTTAAATTTTTTTATTTTAAGAAAGAGTCTCGCTAAGTCACAATGAGAACTTACAGCAAAACTTTCCTTTAAGGGCAATCTATAAAACTTTAGGAACATATGAACTTTACTGATCTCCCATAGAATCTGGGGCAAAGCAAAGCAAAACAAAATAACAGATTCAGAGGAATGACTCTGCATGAGAAGGAATCCTCCTTGGAAATGTTACCGTGTTTAGGCACCAGGGTGTCTCACTCACCATGAATTTCCCCTCCAGCTTTCAGCTCCCCTCATAACACCATGGCACTTGGAGGAAATGTGGAACTAGGTGAGATCTGTTTCCACTTTTCAACCCCTGCCATAGTTTGCATCCAAAATGTCTATGCTCCTTCACCTGCTTGAGGCAGTTTTTGGAGGTGGTAGAAGCCTTCAGGAAGCTGTTTCAGGAAGTTAGGTCACCGGGTGTGAGACCATGATGGTAATATTGGGTCTCTAGTTGCTTCCTGTCTGTTTGCTCCGACTGCCATGAGGTGCCTTACCAAGCACACCTGCCATAATGTGCTGCCTCCCTACAAGCCCAGAAGCACCAGGCCAGCTGACCATGGACTGAAACCTCTAAAACCATGAGCCAAACAGAGCTTTCCTCTTGCTGTCTTGTTCATCTCAGGTATTTAGTCACAGTGACAGAAAGCTAACTCAACACCGTA
The DNA here is from genome assembly GCF_034190915.1 of Cavia porcellus. Taxonomy (NCBI): domain Eukaryota; kingdom Metazoa; phylum Chordata; class Mammalia; order Rodentia; family Caviidae; genus Cavia; species Cavia porcellus. The sequence goes on from NW_026947506.1 coordinate 21,632,157, forward strand.
CCTCAGGCCTCCTCACTGTCTTGTTAAGATTCATTTACATTTAAAAAGAACCCAGGGAAAAGGTTTTATCCTACGGTTTATTAAATCCTAAAACATCTAGGACCTAATCCCATAATAAGATTTAGGTTCACTTATTTTTTTATTTCAAAGATTTAATATTTAAATGGTCAAACACAAAAGTATTTTAAATTGTCATTTAGTATTGTGTTTAAATTTTTTTCCAAGATACATAGATATATTTTTATTTTCTCTTAGATTTCTAACCTTTTTTTGCTGGAGATTGAACCCAGGGCCTTGCCTGTGCTACATCCCCAGTTATTTTTTTATTTTATTATTTTATTTTGTGACAGGATCTTACTAAGTTTCTCAGGCTGCCTTGAACTTGTGATCTGCCAGCCTAAGCCTCCCAGACAAAGTAAGACTTTACTTTTCTCCAAATAACTGAGTTACTTCCACATTGTTTATTGAATATTTCATCCTTTTTCCCATGTCTCTATACTTAAATCTTAGCGGTACAATTATTCTCTTCACAGTCTCTACTGTGCCATGAACCTATATTCCCATGTTCATAATACATATACCATTCATATGACCGTAACTTTACCATGTATTAATACCTGATCATTCAAGTTCTTTTGTTAATTTCTTTCACTATCCTTATCTTTTCTTGATTGCTTAGATCTCCAGATTAATTTTAGAACATTTATGTCATTTAACGAAAATTACATTGGGATCGTGACTCTGACTATTTAGATTTATAAATTAAATTTGGAAAGATGAATAAGCCTTTCCATCCAGAAACACTGTATGCCTTTCCTGGAGTGGTCATTTAGAAATTAATTTTTAAAAGGAAGAAGAACCATGAGTTGATTCTTGAGGAAGCATCTTGAATTAGTTCCTGAATGACTGCACAGGGACAAATGAAAGCTAAATTTAACTTTTTAATTTCATTAGAAAGTTTAAAATATAAGGGTCCCTTGCATAAATAACCTACTTAAGCAATCTTACACAGGTTTCTCCTCCTCCATGTGTACTGTAGCAGGTTTGCTAAACGGTACAAGAGTTCGAGCCTTTATTTGCTTTGACCCCAAAGCACAACATGCTCAGATACAGAGGGTCAGGCTCTCTCCCTCTGGGTGTTGAAGACCCTTTCTTCAATTCAAGGGACTTTTTGTTAACTTGAATTCTAGGCCTAGCATGGGCATCTGCTAGCTACATGATCGGGCTTGGGCCTGTGATCTCACAGTGCATTAGTTTCTACACCTAGAAAAAGAGGGAGGGGTGGGAAATGTAAACAATATAGATGACCTCTGTCAGTCAGGATTTACAAGGAGATAGACTTAAAACAGGACACATAATTTACAGGATTAGTTTATAATACCTGCCCCCCCCCATGCAGAAGACTGAAGGAGATCTGTTCCCACACTAGAGACACAAAGAATCCAGCTGAGGGCCTGGATTCCACACCAAGGTCCAGCATGAGTCCAACTAAAGACCTAGAGCCCATGGTAATGTCCTCCCCAAAATCAGCTGGGTGCCTAAAACCCACGACAGTGTCTCATACAAATCTGTATCAAGTGGGGTGAAAGAGCAGTGCCACCAGGCTGAGGGATCTGCCAAGGAGCCAGGGAGTGATGCTCCAGGTAAGGATCAGCAGCTGTCCTCAGCAACAGTGAGAACCAGCTGAATTTGTATCAGGAAAACTAGTGCAACCGCCTTCTCCAGGAGGATCAACAGCATGCCATCTTCCATCTAGTTCTCCTTTTATGCTGTTAGCAACAATCCTTACGTGGGCCTTTCACACCCAGAACCAAACTGATTCAGTTTATCTCAGTGTTACCAGTTGGCCATTAGTTAACTCACCACAACCCCTATGCTCACTGTGGGCACTGCCACAGTATTTTGCTGTCGTTCTCTTCTGGTTTCCCTCAGCTGTTGGGATTAGTTTGAACCAGAGGTTCTTAGCCTCTCTCCTGACTCCCAGGGGAGGAGGGCAAACAGAGCATGAAAACTAGGTCAAAGCTCAAGTTATCACAGCTAGGAGGCTGCTGCCATGCAGGCTCCAGGCAAAGAGTGCTAACCAAGTAGGACTTATCCTTGTCTTTACCTTTTCCAGAACAAAAATCATTTTCCTAGCCCATCTGTTCCACATACTTGATTCTCCCTCATAGTCATTTCAAAAGCAATCTAGCTTTTATTGAAAGTGATCTTGAGATAATAAGAAGGAAATGAGATGACATCTAACAAATTACTCCCACTAAGGAATAAATGTCAAATATATTTAAGCATAGAAAGGTATTTTAAGAGAGCTGCTTATTAACCCACGAGATTGTAGAACAAAGTGCAACTGAATTTCAACACTGGGCTGAGATCAAGACATTCTTGGGTCCCGTATATGTCCTTGGGTAAACACACACACACAGACATGCACGCACAGGCACACATATTGCCCTTAGGGTAAGGTTCAGGATACAGCCTTGGCCCCTTAGGCCAACAATGGCACTTTCTGGCTCAGCACACGAACTGCTGCATGGGTTGAACACACCCAGCACAACTCACAAGTGCAGTCAAAGGAACGTAAATCTGCCACACAAGCAAAACAGGTGTGGACCTCACTTTTCTCCTGAATATTCTAAAAGCTTAATAATTACACTGTTAAAGATCTCTACTAAAAACATGCAGCTCAATCAAGAAAGATATCACCATGTGTTGTGTCTTTGATACTAACTTCAGAAATCATGTTTTGTTTTGCATAGGAAAACTGCCTCTTAGCAAATTCTCAGGTTTCAAGTGAGGAACTTCTAGGCTGTTTAAAACTGAGTTTTCTGAAATGGTTTCTGTGACAGAAGGGATAAAGCAGTTAAGCTACAAGAGAAATCATTTTGTGCAAGTACAAGGAATATAAGATAGCCAATGTCTACACAAGGCAACAGAAAATATTTGTTTTAGTGCACCAAGCAGGACAAGTGAGTTGAAATGGGGAAGATTAAACAAAAACTTAAATCCTGCAGAACTAAACACCAGGATGACTTAGGGTCCTATGCTAAACAGAGCCAGAGTCAAAATAGCACTGGCCTCTGTGTGTATGTGCTTTATTTTTCAAAACAATGTTTTGCCTGTTTCTTTCTAGTCTCATAATGTCCTGTAAGCATATTTTCATTTCTCATAAAAAATGTTTCATTCTGCAGAGGACTCTGCACTCCTTGCTATCAGATCCCATCCTCCTCATTTCCTCAAGGGAGCTGGCTGACTTCCCTCTTCACCACATGGGAAGTGAGTTTATATCTGGGTTTGACCAATGAAGAACCACAGGCAGGGAACAGAGAGAGAGAGAGGGAAAGGCCAGAGTGCTTGTGCCCCAGCTGCCTGCCCTCTGTTGCTCTGGTAGTGGCTGCATTCAGTCATAGCCACCATTGCCCTGGAGGGGCCTCTCCCGTGCTCCGTCACCTCCATGCACCCCACTTCTGGTACCACATTTCTCAATCCCACCCATCAGACCAGAGTGGGACAGTGCCCACACATTGAAGCTTTTTCCTGCACGCTTCCCAGCTGTCTGTTCCCCCACTTCTGCCTACTCCTTATCACATAGATTCTTTCTTTTGTGCTTTTGTCCCTTGGGAAACTAACTGATAAACTTGCTCATCAAACTCTCACAGCAGATTAACACACAGGCAGGAGAAACAGCATATTAGCTTATGTTACATTTATCTCTGTGTTTCAATTCCTCTCCCACATGCAAACTGGAAGTTGGGCCTCCCTGCAGGAGGATGTCAGCAATAATACAGTGGTTTCCACTAACCCAGAGGGTCTCACTGGCATTTCTGAGAATCACATACCTGGGCAGGAGGGGCACTGGCAACAGGGGGGCACAGGCTAAGGATGCTGCTAAACATCCACTACTGCACAGGGCATTGACACCACATCACACACACCCCAACAGAGTCAGTCACCCAGTGTCAACAGCATCGAGGTTGGGTGATGCATTGTACGGAATGGATTAGGGAAATAACATCTCTCCTCTTTCCTTCCACATGGTTCTCAGAAGCACCAGAATCATTACCCAAAAGCAATGCCAGCGGCAGAAGAGGGAGAAGGATTAGGGAGAAGATGATCTGCTCAGGCAGGACCAGGGCTAGCCTGAGAGGTTCAAAGGCAAAGGTAAAGTGTCCCTCACCCTCTCCATGAACTTTCCTCCCATGGAGGAAATGGATATTTTGGGACCCATCAAATTTAATATGGGACACATTCTGGAAATGGACTCATCAAAATATTAACAATAATTATAACTCTGAGTGATAGCATTTTCAGAAATTTAGTTTCTTTCCACATACTTTGAAATTTCCCATAAACGTTAATGTAATAACACATAATTCTAAATTTAGAAAGTATGTTGCATTCACTGATGCTATGCCTCAAAGCCCCAATTTCTTTACTGAATAGACTCTCATAGGACCCTATATCAAAGTGTCCCAATAATAAGTCCGTAGCACTTCTACACAGCAAATAAAACAGGCAACAGAATGAACAGAAGGCCTACAAAATTGGAAGAAATTGTAGCCAGTTATTCCTCAGACAGAGGATGAATATCTAGAATGTATAAGGAACTAAAAAAAATAGATGCCTTCAATAAAACAGATACCTCACAGCAGAACTAAAAATGGCCAGGACTGTAAATACATGAAAAAATACTCAACATCACTATCCATTAAAGAAATGCACATTAAAACAACACTGAGGTTTCATCCGACTCTGGAAAGAATGGCTATCATCAAGACATTGAATAATAACAAACACTGAAGTGTCTATCGGGTTAGAGACAGCGGAGGAACCCTTGTTCCTTGTTGGTGGGGATGTAAATTAGTACAACCATTATGGAAATCAGTACAGAGAATCCTCAAACCTAAAAGCAGAAATTCCATTTGACCCAGCTATTCTCCTTTTAGGCATCTTGCAGAAAGGGCTAACGACATCCTATTACAGAGATACATGAATATCCATGCTAGCGGCAGCACAGTTCATAATAGCTAAATTTTGGAAGTCGCCTATATGCCCATCAACAGATGAGTAAGCAAAGGAAACGGATTTTTTATGCACAATGGAGTACTACGCTACTATAAAAAAGGTGAACCAGTCATTTGTAGGAAAATTGATGCACCTTGAAACCATAACGTTAAGTGAAATAAGTGAGACATACAAATTTAAATATTGCATGATTTTTCTTATATGAGAAACCCAAAATACAAAGAACAAAATAAAAGGCGGATAATAGGAATTAGGTGTTACAGGCTGCAGAGTTAGTTAGAAATATTAGAGGCAGTGAGACAGGGCTGAGCCCTCAAAGGAACCAGAGCTGACGTCCAGATACCTTGCAGCCTTGGAAGAGACAATCACCTCCTGCTGTGGGTCAGATGTCAAGACAAAAGTCAAATCAAATACAACCATATCCTAGGGATTTTAAATTCAAATAGTTTTCCATCACCCTGAGGAAGTCAAGAGTCAACATACCAAACCCCCCCCCCAACCACAGAAGAGCACTACTGTTAAGCATGCCAGCTTCCTAAGAGACTCACTTCCCCATTTGCTCCTAATTTAATGTTTTACCTGAGCAATTCATATTATTGGTTGACCATAGTTCTGTCCCGCCTTATGCCCACCTTGCGAGTTCCCATTTTTCCCTACCTTTGACTCATCTAACTTCATGATTTTATTCTATAAAAATGCCCAGAAAAGACAGAGTCCCTGGCAACCCACTCAGGACCCCTTCTGTCTCTCAGACACAAGCTTTCTTTCTCTCAATAAATCTATTCTACTCTTAACCTCCGCTGTTCCTAAAATTCATTCTTCGATTTTAGAGAACAGGCACTTATACTGGACTTATAATAGGTTGGAAGTTTCATTCCCCTATATCATAGAGAGATAGAACTTTTTTCAATGAGAAGGAGATCAAGAAACGTAGGGGGAGAGGGATGAAAAAAAGAACTGAGATTTTTATGTCCACAGAAAATTGTCCTTATAACAGAGTGCAAAGAAAAATCTCTGCTTCAGGTCCATTAATAATTTGGGGGATGAATGAAGTAATTTGGTATGTTTTATTTCAAAATTATAAGAACCACGTTAATTACCAAGTTTACTTTTCTAGAGATACAAGTTAACAACTACAAAAACAACTTAGACCTGCACTGGCCTGTAAGGTAGACACATGTCACTAGAGACATGTGACTATTTAAATATGAATTACTTAAATATAGCACATTTCCACCACCCTAGACAGTTCTACAAGTTCCAGGGGATGGCACCAGCACACTACTGTTTGCTCCCCCAGATTCATTCCCTGGGCCCACATTTTCTCTGCTTTCTCTTGTTTCTATCCCATGCGACTTTGTTGTAAACTAACCTTAATTCTTTTATGGAAAAAGCTGTTATAACAGTACTTTTGACACAGCTCTGCGAATCTGTATCTGGAAATCTGTTGCTGAGAGCTCAGGCTTTGTTTTTGACTGTAAGACAGTCAGTAACTGGAAGACTCAAAGAACAATTTCTGGAATGTAGTTCCTGTGTCACAAAGCAATCTTCAAGGGTGGGGAGAAGGGGTGGTTGTTTTCTTTATTTTGTGTTTTATGAATAAACAGGTGAGAACTGAAAAAACCAAGCTGATTGTGGGGGGCAGTCTCTTTTACTTTTTGTTTTGAGACAGAGTCTTATTAAGTCATAAAGTCACCCATGCTGGGCTCAAACTTTTGGTCCTGCTGGCTCCTTGTCCTAGAATACTAGGATTACAGGCATGTACCACAGTGCCCAGCTCCAAACTGTTATTTAATTAAAACTTAATTTGAGGCTAGGAATAGTGGCACACATACGGAACCTTAGCTACATGAGACTGAAACAGGAGGCTTACAAGCTTGAAGCCAGGCTGAGCAATTTAACCATACCCTTGCCTCAAAATAAAAACATAAGAAGGGCTGGGCATGTAGCTTAGTGATAGAGTGCCCCTAATTCCACAACAAATACTGTCAAAACTGCTTTTGATAGAAAATTAAGACATTTATCTGCAAAAAAAAAAAAGGAAATTTCTTTTTCAAACTCCAAATAAAAGGCTAACCATCAGCTTGGGTCTAAAGTCTTCAATATACCATTACAGCAAAACAAACAACCCAACTTGTTACTACTGACACATATGATTGCATAGCTGGAATCCTGGATGTGTCAAGGAGAATCAAGGATGAAAATGCTGCCCCAGGCCTATATGGAACCCCCTGCCAGCCCCCAGTTCCAGAGCAGCGCTGCTTGAACATGTTATCAGATTTTACACTGATTTTATAAAAACATATGGGTCAAAAGCTAGATACAAAGATAGAAATTAATAAGCCCAAAGTGTGTATGTGTGTATAATATATATTATATATATACAGTAGGAAAATGCAACTCTTCCTGTGTGTGTATATATATATAATATATAATATAATATATACTATATAGTAGGAAAATATTTACAACTATTCCTGAACAATTCTAGTAGAGCTACAGAACCTTTCATGGTTCTCATCGCTCTGGCTACAGAACTTCCCTATAAAATGCTAACTTCAGTATGTGTTTTTTCTGGCAAGAGTAATTTTAGGAAAGGATCTACATATTTATTAAGTCCATTTTGGGGGACAAGAGTGCGCAATATATCAGTGTCCTGTGTTTCAATGATTTCAAAAACGTCTTGGAACTAATACTACAGAAATCACATTAATGATGGAGAAAAACCTTTGGGCTTCGCACTGTTGGGTAAATGATAATGAAAATGAAGTCTAACACTTTCTGAATCTTATCCTGCTGAAAACCCTGTTGATAACTGTTTCTGCTAAGTCCTTTAGACCACACAACCATCCTTCCAACAGGAGGATGACGGTCCCCACTTCTGTAAAAGAGGAAACTGAGGCCACAAAACGTTAACTAACGCGCCAAAGATTGCATAGCATGGTGATGGAAATGTGTATCTTACAAAGTTAGGTTTAACCCACATCAGGACCCCAAGTCGTGCATAAGCACAATGCCTTACGTTTTTAAGTACAATATAAACTCATTTTTGCTGTATTTCTGAATACAGTGCACGTTACAGAACGCGAGTCGCTGTGACCCTCACAACATCCACGGGCCCGGGGAGGCTCGGCCTTGGGAAGGCAGGGCCCTGGGCATCCGAGCTCCGCAGAGTGTGGGCTCCCGGGGGCCCAGCGTCTCCAATAAAACCGAAATCAGAATGAAATACAGATCTTAGTTTTAAAGATGTCTCACGTCTCCCGCGGGCCCGCGGGCCCGGCGTGGGTCGCTCCAGCTCCAGCCCGCGCGCCCCGGCCTCGGCGCGCCCCCGGCAGTCCCGTCCCCTTTGGGCTCCTCACCTAAGCCTCGGGCTCCGGCTCTCGCTCCTCTGCAGCCTCTCGGAGCTGCTGCCTCCAAAGGCCCCAGGTCTGCGGCCTGGGCGGCTGCCGGCTGCGATTGGCTGCGGGGCGGAGCCGGGACTCCGGAGAGGCGGGACTGGGAGGATCCCAAGGCCCAGGGGCAGACCGGCCCTTCTCGGATGCTCTGCCACAGGGCGGGGTGCACCGCAACGGTCTTGTTCTACCCCGCCACCTTTTGGGGGTGGTGCGCAGCACCTGATTGGCCAGGCGTCGAAATGTAAAAATAAGTCCTTCGTGTCAATGTGAGGAGCACAAATTCAGGGACCCAGGTATCAACGATTCAATCCCTGCAAGGAAATGAGTGCTTCCCTAGAGAGCAGCTCGGCCTTCCAACCCCTGGGGATGGCCTGAGAGTGGGGAGTCTGAGAGGGAGGAACAGGGATCCCCTGGGCAGAGTTTGGGTCCAGCCTTCTGCGGCAATCAAGAGGCTGGGGATCCCTGGACTGAAGGAATGACATCTCCAATCCCAAAGGAAGGGGTCTGAGTACTAAACTTGACTGCCATTTCCCCCACCAAAGAGTTCTGTGTCCTGTGACCGGACAGGCCTGACTAACCCAGTGAGAAAAAGCAGGAGAAAAGTAAGTTTTTTTTATCCCCAGGCTTGGCCTGGGGGCTCCCACCTCTGTACTGGATTCCTGCTGCTCTCCTCAGCCACCTACTTAGTACCCGTTCTTAGATATCTAATATACTCAATCTTAACATGCCCAAACCTGCCCCAACCTCACGTTTCCTAAATTTTCATCATCTCAGTGACAATCCTGCCCTTCCAGTTCCTTCCAGTTTTTCCGGTGGAAAACATCACTGTTATCTTTGACTCTTTGTCCAGGGGTCAGCAGACTCTATTGCAGAACACTTGACTATTTCTTATCCCTAGAACCAACAACTCCCATCTAGGTTATTAGAGGGGTCTCCTCCCTGTTCTGTCTGCATTCTGTCCCTTGCAGCAGCCACAGTGACTTTTAAAATTCAAAGTCAGATCAAATCCTTTCTCTACCCAAAACCTTCCCAGTGATTTCCATTTAACTCAGTAAAAACCAAAGCCCCTCAAGGTCTGCTCCTCCATTACCCTTGGAATCTCATTTCTGCTTTGCCCTTGGCTTCCTTGTTCCAGTCCCTCTGACCTCCTTGCTATTCTGCTGATGAGGCAGGCACACTTCTGCCGAAGTGTTTCTGCACTGACCCTTCCCTCTGTGGAATGTGTAACTAATTCCCACTCCTCCTGAATTTTTCCTCAAAAGCCATGTTGCACTGACAGCTACCCTGAGGACTCACATCACAATTGATTTCTGTCCTGCTCCTGACTTCCTTGGAGGCATTCTTCCCACAGCACTTGTCACTCCTTAGCTTAGTATATTCTTTTTTTCCCCTACTTACCTGTTTATGAGCTGCATTATGGTTTATATCTGATGGTCCCCCAGAGCCTCATGCAGTCACAGGTGGGGCTTTCTCAGAAGTGGCTGAAACTAGAGTGTGGGATTAAGGGCGTGTGATTACTAAATCAGTCCACTGATCCATGTGGCATCATTCTAACCCTAGTAGCCTAGAGTACAAAAGGGGAAGAAAGAAGTTGCTAGGGTTCCTTGCTTGCTTTGCTACCTTCTGCCTACCATGAACTTTTTTTCCTCTGCAATTTCTGTCTGCCGTACCACCCTCTTTTGGAGCCAACCAGTTATAAACTGAAATCTCTAAGTACTACGAACTAAATAAAACTTCCTTCCTTTAACTTTGATTGGCAAATATTTTGTCTCAGCAATGAGAGAAAATTAACCAAGACAATCTGACTCTTCTATCCACCCACCTGTGCCCCTGCCTCTTGGACTATGAAATGCTCTTCATCAAAAAGATAACTGTCACGGGAGGGACACCACCATCTTTTTAGTGTTAACAACTAAATCACAAGCAGTTCTGGAATCTGAATACACAATCACTTTAAACCACAAGGGGAAGGGGTGGTTCCTGAAAATGAAATGCTGAATTCTGTTACCAGGAGACAGAATCCTGGCTAGGCAAAATAATAGATGGTAAAAGGGGCCAGACAGCTCTCTTAAACCTCTTTCATAAGGGTGTCACTCCCAGTAATGAATCTCATGATTTAGTAATTTCCCAAAGGCCTCATCTCTTATTATTATCACATTGATTATTAGTGTTATGGCTTATACCTAAAATTTTCCCCCAAAGTATCAGTTATTCAGAGATGCAGTTGTTGTAAGGTGATGGGTTCATACGGGTGCTATTCTCACGAGCACATGAACCCATTGATGAGTTCATAGCTAAATACACTCTTGGTGGGTCACTAAGGATGCTACTAGAAGGGAGTGTTCTTGTCCCCAGTTCTCCTCTCCCTCTCACTGCTTCCTGACCACTTTCTTCCTGACCAGATTTCCTCTACAATGCCATTCTGCCATGCTGTTTATGCTTTGGATCCAGCCTCTGTGAGACAAAGTAAATCTCTCCCCCTTAAAGTCATAGTGAGGTGTCAGGAATTTTATGCCAGTGATGGGAAAGTCACTAATACAATTAGGTTCCAAGATAAGGCTTTTGGGGGACACATCAACATTCAGACAATAGTATGTCATATACCCACCCCAGAATTGTAATAGGGACAGGTCACTTAGGTTCCATTTGTTATCTGTTGCCAGCCAGAAGCCTTTCAGAATCTCCTCACAGAAACAGCAAGTTACTTCTAAATTCATATTTCTGTGTTGCAGAAAGTTTTCAATTATGAAGTGTTTTCTTCTGCATTTTGTCCCATCAAAATGTTAAGACTTTTGACTTAAAGATTCACAGAGACTGACTTCTACTTCTGACTCTTTACCAGAAGTGCAGAATCACTGAGATGATTGGGGTAGTTAAAAATTGGAAAGCTTCAAAATTTGGAAGTTTTCTACTTAAACTTTTTAGTTTTATAGTTCCTCCGGCCCTTCCCAGTAAATTTCTGTAGCATTAACACCAATTGTGATAACTTCATTTTAGAGCAGATTAAAACACACTGGCCCCAGCTCCAGCTCTGACTCCTGAAGAGCAGTTTGAAGGTTTTCTAGAGCATCAGTAGAACTAGGCCCATGATGCCATCTAAATCTAGGATGTGCTGGGAAATACAGGGAATGGCGTCTTCAGTGAGCTTTAGTGTCCCTGTCACCTAATGCACCATGGCATCCATCTTTCTATTGATGTTCCTTGAACACGTACTGTGAACACTGGAGCAGGGCGCTGGGAAAACATGACAGAGAGACAGCTCTGGAAGGCAGTACCTTGAGGATGTTACAGATTTGGAAGCATCTCAGGCAGAAGCAGGAGACTCAGCATCTGCAGCAGCAACCGGCAGGCATGGTGTTGGTTTTCGCCCTTTCTGAGATGCATCCAAGGAAGGGTTGACTGAGGATTGTCCTGCATGTGTTAGATGGGAATGAGAAGACAAAACTAGGAAGTAAATGTGAATGTGACCTTATTTACAAACAGAGGTGAAAGAGATGTGATGAGGACATCAGACAAATATCTGTACATTCTGTAATAGACAGCATGATGCATAATAGCTAAATCTTGGTACCAGCCTACATGTCAATCAACAGATGGATATATAAAGAAAACACATGGTATTTCTACACAGTGGAATACTACTCTGCCATACATAAGAATAAATTTGAGTTATTTGTAGGAAATGTACATCGTGATCATACAATTAAGTGAAATAAATCAGACATATAAGCTTAAATATCTCATGGGTTTTCTATGTGAGAAATCCAAACTATAAGTGAAGAGCAAAATAAAAGATAAGCAATATGAAGCAGGGAGCTAGATCATTCTCAAAAAGGAAGAAGATTAAGAGATATTGGGAGGGGGAGGGAAAGGGGATGAAAGAGGAGTTAAGATGCATTATGTACATTCACCAATTCCACATAAGGAGGTGAACATTGTGTATTGCAAACATGCACAAATAAAAATTTTAAAAATGTTAATCTCACTACCACCCTCAACAACAAAAAAAAAGATGTGTTAACTCTTGACAAGAACACTATTCTAAGGGTAACATTTCCCTCAGGGACAGTTGGACTCAGTTATGCAAATAATGTCCCAGAACCTGGTTTCTGTATGTCTATCAACTACCCTCTGTTAGCTCAATCCTTGGAGAATATCACTGCCAAGATGAGGACAGCAAATATCTTCATATCCTCCTAAATTCAAGACCAGTGGCAAGGAGGATCTGCTTTATTCTCAGAGCCCCATAAAATGATTGGTTGTGTCCCCTTGATCCTAATTAAGGTACACACATAGCTATCTCTGGGTCAAACAGTATTCCAGAGGAAGGCAGTGTCTTGATGTGGAGGGGGTAGATTCAAGGCATCACAAGAAATAGGTGGGCTGGGTAGGCAGAGAGTTCTGCTGGGGAAACTGATACAGTATCAAGAACAAGGGACATGGATTTGGGGCAGGTAAAACCACTAAATGTTCACAGACTATCTCTAAGTGTAAGGCCTAGTAAGAACCCCGTATTAGCTGTCTGAAGCCTCTATCTCCACCAGGCCACTAGTCAGGCTCCCCTTTGAGCACTAGTAAAAATGCTGACTGCACGTGTGGTGTACACACCTGTAATTCCAGCACTTGGGAAGCTAATGTAAGGCGATTGTTGTAAGTTTGAGACCAGTCTAGGTAAAACAGTGAGTCCAAGCTCAGCCTGAACTACACAGCAAGACCTTGTCTCAAGAAACAAGAAAGAGAGAGAGAGAGAGAGAGAGAGAGAGAGAGAGAGATAGAGAGAAGCCGGGTGTGGTGGTACATGCCTGTCATCCCAGCACTCAGGAGTCTGAGACAAAAGGATCACTGCAGAAATTCAAGGTCAGCCTGGGCTACAAAGCGGAATTCAAGGCCAGTCTGAACTGCATAGTGAAACCTTGACCCCGACCCACAAAAAAAAAAAAAAAAAAAAAAGAAAAAGAAACAGAAAGAGAGAAAGAAAACAGGCTAATCTCAGGGACAGAGGTTACTGGTGTTCCTCTAAAGCTGCTCCTCTCTCTGCTCTCTGTGTGCTCCACCTTTCTACCAGATCAGGAGGTGGGAAATGTCCCTCAGCCCAGTTCTGCTTTTCCAATTGCATGGGAAAGTGCTTAGTATTGAGAGTTGTTTTTAGTCCATCATTCCCATCCACCACCCCAGTTCTACAGGGGCACATTAGTTTCAACACAGTAAGACATGGGGAAGTGGTAACTTATTCACGATTTTCTATATTTAACTCTTATGCTTAATCTTTGTCTTTCTGATTTTAAATCTTGATTTTTTATAAGCCACTTGTGGACATTTATCCATCTCTTATTACTTACATTGGAAAACTGGACTGTCCACCTCTTTTCCTTTAAGTGTTTGGAATAGATGTCCACTGAATAACCTATAGTTCATTATCAACTAGAATAGAATTGAAAGAGTTTTCGGTGTGATAGAAAAGCAAAAGTACAAAAAGAACAGGTTTATTGAGATGAGGACATGGGGAAGAGAACACACCCCATGGTGGCTAGCTGTCTCCTCCGAGGGAAGATGGGGGGTATGGCACATATGTAACCTCTGTGCTTAGGGCGGGCACTGATGACGTGCAAGGAGCTGATTGGCGTTTTCTTTGCGTGAAAACAGGAAGGGGAGTTGCAATTAAGGCTGAGGAAGAAGCAGGAAGTGGTACGTGTTCCTGCTTTGACCTTCCGCCACGTCAGACCACCGCCATAACCGTACAGTAATTTATACTAGGGCAAAACTCTTTAAAAAACAAGTGGTAGACACTCTTAACCCCAATATCTATCTCCTACTTTTGATTTTCAGATTTCAGCCAAGCACATGCTGCCCAGACAGATCACATTCCCTAGTCTCCTTTGCAGCAAAGTGTGGTCCTGAGATTAAGACCTACTTGGGAGTATGCAGATGGAAGAGACTCACAGTTTCCATGTCATTTCTTCCAGGATAGGACTATTCCCTCATCTGCTCATTTTCCCTTCCTTTTTTGGCTGGCATATAGACACAATAAAATGAATGCTGTGGTTTTTGACTATACACAAGAAGGCAACATCTTAGAATACACAATTCATCCAAAAAGGACCGGATAGGAAATCTTTTCAGTTTTCCGGTCCAGGTATGCTCTATCACAGCTGCTCAGTTCTGCGGTGATAGGGAGATGCAACCACACACAGAACAGAGGCGAGTGGTATGATTGTGATACAATAAAATGTACTTATAGGAATAACTGAATTTGGCTTTCTGGCCAGTTTGTTGACCCCTAATTAGGATGTGGTGAAGCAGTGCTATAATTGAACCCTTTGTTCTCAATACTGTCAAGGTTTGAGGGGTAGAGGACAATTAATGGACAGTCAGCAGAATTTCTGCAGAGAGAAAATCACTCTCCTCTCCACCATGGGCTTGCTGAAATCTTAAAATTCTTAGGGAATCTTCATGACTCTCAAACCCCTCTTGCATTTTCTCTAGCAAAATTTTTCCTCTTAGACTTATTTCTTAATATACTGAAATTAAGCTTCTACTTCTATCCTGCAATATAACTGGGGATTCCTGTTGCCAATGTGGTCTTTGCAAGCCTCATGCTTCTGAACCTTCCTTCCACTGCTATCAGCACGTTCACCATATTTTATAGCTCTTTTGCTCAATGCTGCCTTTCTTTCCTTTATTCTCTAGGGTTCTGCAGTCTGATCTTTTCTGTATGTTTCTCCTCAAACGTCTCTGGCTATTCAGCTTGGCTCCCCTAGGTCATCCTTCTTTTCTACCTTTTCATGTTGAAAATACGGCCAGGTGTACCCTTACCTCTCATTAAGTCCCTTCCTGGATTCTCACAAATTCCAAAGGCCTTCATCATGCACCATATTTGGAAGAATTTTGTAATACACGGCTGCAAGCTGGATTGCTCTCGGAAGCTCCAAATCTATGTGCCTAACTCTGTACTTTGTTCAAGGTGGCTTCTCAAATCTATCATTTTCCTTGTGTTTATTACTGGGAATTCAAGTCATAAGAATTTTCCATCAAATTATCTGCTGCCTGGGTTATTTGTTTATCCTGAAATACAGTATGTGTAAAAAAGCAAGTGGATATTTATTTATTTATTCTTATGTAACTGTCTTTAGATTTCAGTATTAGTGTCCTGACAAGTACCAGAAAAGGTAGCTTTTTTTTTGAAACCGCTAAGAACTCATAAGTTTCCATATATTTAATTTTGAATCAAGCAGTAATAATAATAATAATAATTCTTATAAGTATTAGTATTGTTATGGTTTGTGTATAGATGTCTCCCTAAAGCCTCATGAGGCAATCATGAGGGTGGGTTTCTAAAGTTTGTGATTGATTCATGGTCCAATGCTGGGATTACGGATGTGACTGCTATTCCCACCCTAAGGTGAATAACCTACATACAGCATAGAGAAGAAAACCAAACTTGTTTTCCCCTTTTGCTCCATTTTGCTCCTGTTGCCTCTGCTGTCTTCCACCACCATGAACTGTCGCCCCTCTGCCATACTACGCTACCATGGAGCCAGCTGATTATGGAATGAAGCCTCCACAAACTGTGAGCTAAATTAACCTTTCCTCCCTTAATTTTGGATGTCAGGTAGTTTGTCTCAGTAATGAGAAAAATAGCCAAGACAAGTACTATGCAGTACTACTAGGGATTCAATCAAGGGTTGCACGAATGCTGAACAAGAATTTCACCACTGGGCTACATCCCAATCATCTTGCCTACCTTTTTAATAAACTTTATTTTGAGATAGAGCTCTGCTAACTTGCTCAGGCTACCCTCAAATTTACAATCCTTCTGCCTCTGCTTTCCTCACACCTGAGATTATAGGCATGTAACACTGTGCCTCCATGCTTTTGCTGGCCTTGAGATCCCAATCTTCCTACTTCAGTCTCTCGCATTCTGGAATTACAAGTGTACGGCATGTTATTTTGATGTTAAAATTTCTTTCATGTTTGACTAGGTCAAGTTAATGTGTATATCATTTAATACAACTCTAACTGTGTCTGATAGCTCTCCTGTTTTCAAATCTAAGAAGACATCTCGGGTACACTTTTCATGTTTCTTTAAAGAGTCTTGATGTCTTAGTCTGTTTTGTGATGATACAAAGTTCCTGAGGCTGGGTAGTTTATAGTGACATTTGCTTAGTTCATTGCTCTGGCTATTCAAGAGTATGGTGCAGGAATCTGTTTGGCTGTGGTAAAGGTCTCACAATGGGTGATGTAACAAGAGGGAAAACATTGCAACCAAATGGTTCAGTGGCATGGGTAGGCTCACTTGTGACAACCCATTCTTGTGGGGGAATAATTCAGTCTCATAAAACCTGACCCAACTCTGTGAGACAGTGTTACTCTATCCATGAAGTGATGCTCCCATGACCGAATTACCTTCTACCAGGCTCCAACCTTAATGTTTCACCAACGTATCACTACTACACTAGGAACCTGGTCCCTGGCACATGAACAAGCCACACCCAAACCACACCAAACTGCAGGGCATCCAGGATGCTGTGCAAACTGCTGAGCTACTGGTCAGCTTTCCTGTTGTTAGGACAAAATGCCTGACATCCGTAATTTAAAGGAGGAGAGGTCAAACTGGGCTTATGGCCTCAGAAGTTGACTGAGGTGTTGTTTCTCAACACAGAAGCATCATGATAGAAGGCCATGGTAGAGAAAAACTGCTCACTTCATAGCAATAAGTAAGCAGAGCACAGAGGAAGATCTCAGCAAGAGATGCCGCCCCATCCCAGGCACGTCCACTGCAACCCACTCCAGGGGGCCCCACCACTACAGCATGTTCAGCTGTGCACATCCATAGATGGACCCACTGATGAGCACAGCACCCCTATGATCCAATCACCTCTCTGGGACTCTCTTACTCTCATCAAGTGGATGATTTAGATTATCTGGCACAGGAGCCATGTGATCAGTAACTCCAAAGGTACTTGAAGTATCAGTGGAAGATAGGAATGCTGTGTGGAGATTTTGGGTTTCAGCACTGGAGTGCAGATGTGCCTGAGTAGTCCCAGCACTCTGGCAGGCTGAGGCAGGAGGATCACAAGTTCCAGTCAAGCCTGGACAACTTAGTGACTTAGTGAGATCTTCTCTTACAATGAAAAATAAAAATTAAAAGGGCTGGGGAATGTAGCTTAGTATAATGGTCCTAGATTGAATTCCCAGCACTTCCAAAAAAAAAAAAAAATGCCTGAACATGGTCTTCTGAAAGTCCTTGACTTTTGCTAAGATTCTGGGTCTGTAGGTCATTATTGCTGCTGTTTCAAAAATCAAACTCAGAAAGTTTTGACTGATACACTACTTCACGTTTTGGCTATTTTTATTACAATATTATTTTAATACACTTTTCTGTCCATAGGCCTTTCTTTGAAGTATGTCATTGTTGCCTAGGGATGTTATTCTGTTCCTTACTCTTTTTTTCTCATAATAACTTTGTATGAGATTGAACTGTGTGAAGTGTGTGTGTGTGTGTGTGTAAATGTATAAATGGAACCCAAGGTTTCATGCACTCTAAATATGAACTCTACCACTGAACCCTACCATCCCAGTTGCTGAGATGAATATTTCTGCCCTAGTGGGGAAGACGGGCACAGCAAACTGGCCTAACCTTATGGTTCTAGAGTTCCCTCTTCTATTGTTTTCATACATTGTTCCTTCTTTTTTCAAGATATTAACTTGTTTCCTTCCTGCCTAAGCTGCTCAATTAAATTAGGATTCTACTTCTAGCAGTTTCTCCTTAATGTGGACTTTGCCATTTAAGCACAGTTTTGCCACCAGAACTGAGAGCTCACTGGGCTCAGACTGCTCCACTCCTGCTCGTACTTGGGACTTGGGCTCTGCAAAACTCCCTCCAGCTTTCCCCGGTGTTCTCATATTGACCTTGGGAGCATTTCAGAGTTTTGATGGTGATATGAAAGTAATTCCATTATCAAGGCTATCAGAAGTCTTCCTGTATTTTCTCTACTCCTTCCTATGTAGTTTTGTTATCGATTTTTGCCTCTTCAAATTTCAGAGTTCGTGAGAATGATTTTTTAACTAGATTTCTAATGTACTGTGTGGGGTTCTTGTTTGTTTGGATTTGGTGCCTTATATCCTCTGCTTGACTTTATGAGGACCTTCAGGAAATTGAAATTTTTGGTACCATTGTCATCTTCACATAAGATAAAAAGAGGGAAACATATATGAAAAATTTCCCTAAAGTAGTTTTCATACTTGAGCTGTATTTGAGAGAGTGGTTGAGAGCGTGAATGTTGGAGTTACTCAGTCTTGGCCTGACACCCCAATTCTGGCATTTATTGCATGATTTTGTGTAGCTAATCTATCCTTAGTTTCAGTTTTCTTAACCATAGGGAAGATGTTAACTATATTTAGGGACCAATAATATCCAGGTAGTGAATGGATCAGAATACACTGGGACCAAACAAAAACGATTGCTTTGGATAACTAGGTCAGCTGTACCAGCATGAATTGGCTGGACTTTTGTAAAATGGAATTGAATTATGTAACTTGTGGTGTAGGAGCAATATCTATATGAAATATTTGTAAAAATGCATTTGTTACAGAGCCTATGACAGGGCAAGTACTTGATAAATGATATTTATTTATTATTTTTGCTATTTACACAAGCTAGGAAGCACTAATATGGTCTATAAATGTCCCCTAGATGCTCGCTCATCTTGTCAACCTCTATCCCAACTGATGTGGTCAATGAATACTTCAATCTCTGGATTCTGTAACACTTTTTTTTTTGTCTTTTTCATTTTTTATTGGTACTGGAGATCGAACTCATGACTGCCTGCTTGCAAGGCAGGCGCTTATGCCGCTGAGCTAAATCCCCAGCCCCTGTAACACTTTTTAAAGTTATCAAGATGGCACTTTGTCACAGTTTTTGGAATTAGTGCTAGAAGAGGAAGTTACAGTCAAAACATCATAACAGAAGTAGTCAGTAGTGCCTGATCATGGTGACACCTAGTGAGTATCAGTAGCCAGGGCCAGTTGTACCTAAGGTTGTTAGTATCAAGTGGAGCACACAAGATGTATGGACAAGGCTCTTTATCAAGTGATACAGAAGTATTTTGGCATTTGGCAACCAATAGGGTCAAACTGGTGCACCTTTGTAGAAGTCAAGTTCTTAGTGTGAACTTTCTGGCCTTTGGAAGCATAAGATGACTTTGTGGCTGGGAACTCAGCTCGGTATGGATCCTCAGTTGATACTCATTTGTTAATGGATTACAAGCATAGAAACTAAAAAAAATTAAAGGAGGAATGGACAACATTCTCAGGGAAGGAAAAAATGCTTACAGAGGAAATGTCTATAAAAATAGGGTTGACTGAGAATATTGGTGGTCAAGGAATGGAGGAAATGATTAATGAATGTATGCTGGCAGTTTTTAAATCAAGGATTTAATAGTCTAGTAGATGAAACCACTCATCTGTTGATCACTGTTGGTTCGTAAAGCATTTTCCACAATCATCTTCTAAAGTAGGAGGGATGAAGAACTGGAGAACAGGAGTTTAAAGGCAATAGGTTTATAATAACCTTGGTACAAAGTGTCCTCCTAACATAAGGAATTTAAGAGATACATTAAAAGCCTAAGGTAAAGATGTTAGCAAATGTCTTACAGTAACAGCAGCTGTATGAAAGTTACATTTTCACTGAAAAGACAAGGAACAGATTTCTGGTTACAGAGGAGTTTCAGAGTGATTGGGAATAGAAAGACAGGGACTGACTGTGGCAATAAAAAAGTAGTGTCAGGAATCCTTGTAATGACACTGTTCTGTATTTTGACCCAAATAGTGGTTATATGACACTAAGCAAGTGATAAAATTGCATAGAATTGAGCATATATATTCACAGATGTGTATAAAACTGATAAAATCGAAGTAGGTTGTGTGTATCATTTCAAAAGCTATTTTCTGGCTTTGGTATTTTAGGATGATTACACGAGATGTTACCATTGGAGAACACCAGGAAAAATGCACACAGCATCATTGTGCATTGTGTTCAGATTGCCTGTGAATATACAAATATTTCAGAGTAAAAAGTTTTAAAAATACAGCACACTTGTAAGTCTACATAAAGTTAATATAATTTTTTAAATTACTTCCTTTTTTTTTTCCCTAACTCTCTGCTTTGTCACAGTATTTTCTTGGCTGATAATGTTCTTCATTTTCAATATCTAAACCCTGCCTTTTAAAACAAATATCTTCTAGATAGTTTTACCCAGTTTATTACTTTTGGTTCGTTTGTTGAGCAACTTGATTATAGCTTCAATCTAACCGGAGTCTCCCCAGGCATGTTCTGTTTCTCCGGACAGTTGTTAGTGTGAAAACATCCAGTTTGGAGTGAAGAACTCATTACTGGACTGGCTGAAGAGCTGCTTCAGAAACTGGGTCGGTTGAGAAGAGCTGTGTCATCCATGGCCAAGTCTTTTTTCTGGAGTGGCTGACATCTAATGACTAAGGTAGGGTCAGAAAAGTCCAGCCCATTGCTTTGTCTCAGGACATTTAGAAAGGTCATCCTATTGTCAGAACTTTCAATGTATGAAGAGTCTGTAATGATGGCTTTTCTTTCATTCTTGCTGTTAATCTGTTTTTCTCCAATTCTTGATCTGTCTTGTTAGCAGCATATGAATGTTGATATAGCAATGAGGCAACCTTTAACTCTACAATTTGTTTTCTGCTTCACTGGTTTTTGCTTTAATCTTTATTATTTTCTTTTCTTTTTTTGGTACAGGGATTGAACTCACGACCTAGCGCTTGCCAGGCAGGCCCTTATGCTCCCGAGCTAAATCCCTAGCCACATCTTTATTATTTTCTTTCTCCAACTTTTCTTTTCTTGCCCTCCTTCTACTAACTTCCTAAGGTAGAAATATGGATCATAATTTATACCTTTATTCTTTGTTCAGTGTAAGTGTGTGAGGTATAAATTAACCTTACTTGTGTTTTCCATACATTTTATCTTATTTATTTCTGATTTATTTTTTTTTCTCACTTACCCATTGTTAGAGAATGAACTCTATGTGATCTATATGATTTTTAAAAGCTTGTTGAGACTTGTTTCAGAGCCTGGAACAGTTTTTATTGGTGATCAAATCACGTACATTTGAAAATAACCTGCATTCTACAGTTGGTCACTGTGTTCAATAAAATACCAGTTGGGAGCCAGGTACAGTGCACATGCCTATAATCCCAGCATTTGGAAGGTATATGCAGGAAGATCAAAGTTTAAGTCTCACCTGGACAACTTATTTATATATTTAATTTATTACTATTGTTTTGTCTTGCTATGGAATCCAGGATGGCTTTGAACTCACACTGATCCTCCTGCCTCAGCCTCCCGAGTGCTGGGATTATATATGTAGCCACCCCACCTGGCTCTTCTGCTTCTGAACTGCATCTCTTAGAAAATATCTTTAATCTGAAGACTATGATTGCTCTACATGTGTGTTATGGGAAATGTCATGGACCCACCTATTCTAGTTTTGTTATAAGAAACTGTATCTGTTTAAATATGCTAATTATAAAGTTTGTGTGACTTTTTTTGCTGTTCTTGAGTCAGGGTCTTGCTAGGAAGTTTAGGTGGAGGGGAGGCCTGCTCTTCCCTTCACTGCAGTTCTATGGCTGCTGTTCTTCACTGGGTGGTGAGAGACCTGTGTCAGCAAGGCCGAGAGCCCAAATCAGGGACTCTTCTAGAAGGCTGGCTGTGCATATTGGGTATGCAAATATGGGACCTGGATCTCTCCCTTCCTAATTTTAGCTGCTCCTGGGTGCTCTGTCTGTTCTCAAATGTGATAGTGTCCACTGAAGAGGCTGGATTGGGGAAGCTACCCAGTGAGGGCTGGCTGCTCTTGTGTTGGGGTGGAGGATGGTGGTTTGATAACCCTGGAGGACACTAAAGCAAATTGTCCCAGTCCACTGGGATGCCAGGGGGAGCAAAGGGAAGCAAGGGGGAGGAGCAGGCAGCCGCTGGCCAAATCACAACCTCCTATGGCCAGAGCAGGGGAGAGAGAGAGAGAGACAGAGAGAGAGAGAGAGAGAGAGAGAGAGAGAGAGAGAGAGAGAGAGAGAATCATTTTGGCTCACATCCTCACCAAGGTTTCTACCTCTCTGTGCTCTAGGCTCTTTGTGAGGGAGAATATGCTGCTGCAGGCTAAAGATAGAGCAGGAAAAATGAGCTTAATAAGAGCCATTTAACAAAGGCCTTCATAAACTTTCAGTGGATGCTGTTTCTCTGAAGGACACTCACAGTCCAAGGTCATAGCCTTGGGCTGCTTTGGAATGTTACTGGCATGAACAGGTATTGTTAGAGAACCTGTTGACCAAACCAGGCGGGATAGTGCAATCCTCTAATCCCAGCATTCTTGGAAGTTTAGGAAGGAGGATTGCAAGTTCCAGCCAAGCCTGAGCAGTCTGGTGAGTTGCTGAGATCCTATCTGATAAAAAAAAGAGGACTGGAGATTGGAGATGTAACTCAGGGTGAAGGACCTGGGCTCAACCTCCAGTATCACCAAAAAAGAAAATAAAACCTACTGCGTCATTTAACAACACAAGAAGATTTTTGTTTGCTTGTTTGTTTTTTGGGGTAGGGTCTTTCTGTGTAGCCCAGGCTGGCCTGAAACTCACTGCAATGCTCTTGCCTCAGCCTCCTGAGTGCTGGGATTACAGATGTGCACTACCATGCCCAGAAAACGGAAAATTTTTAAAGGAGATATTTCTCCTAGTGATTGACAAATTGCTCAGGAGCTTCAAATATACTGGAAAGTTGGCAAATCAATTTCTAAATAATTCATTTTTAAAAATCTACAAATTAGGCACTCTGCTTTCTAACTATCATGCCGCCCTCCCTGTCTTACAGCCAGAAACTGGATTGAAATCACTACCAACTGGTGAAGAAAGAACAGAAAACTTCATCCCACGACTTTGGAAACCTTGTTTACCTTTCAAACTAGCAATGTCAAGGGTTCCAAGTACTCCACCTCTAGCAGAAATACCAACTGGGTCAATAGCTGAAAGCTGGTGCAACACACAGGTCAAAGTAGTGAATTTCTCTTACCTTTGGACCATTAATAACTTTAGAATTTGCCGAGTGAAAATGGGTAAAGAGATTCTAAGTTCGACCTTTTCATCTGGAGCCAATGATAAGCTGAAATGGTGTTTACAAAGAACTCGAAGAGAGCAAAGATTGCCTGTTCCTCTACCAGTCACTGGTCAGCTGTCCAAAGAGGGAAGCTTGGGCAAAGTTCAAGTTCTTCATTCCACACACCAAGGGAGAGGACACCAATGATATGGAGAGTCAACAAGCTATAGATTTGTGCAAAGCCAAGCCTGAGGATTCAGAAAATGTATCCAAAGAGATCTTCTTTTGGATGAAGCCAATGGGCTTCTCCTTGATGACAAGCTTGCCCTTTTCTGCAAGGTAAAAGTGGTATAAGATTCTGTCAACACTTCTGTTCAGAACACTATGAACATGGTGAAGGTTCCTCAGTGCCAACTGGCAGGTGAGCAAAGGGGTGAGAGAGAATTCCTGGTTCATTGACTGCTGCTTGTATGTGGTTGGCCAGGAATTCCAGGCTCACAAAGTGCTCTTAGCAGCTTGTTCTCCAGTTTTTAGTGTCATATTTGAATGTGGAGGAGAAAAAAAGAATTGAGTTTCCAGGCATAGTGCTGCATCTCAGTAATTCCAGCACTGAGGATTACTGGCTGGGCAGGAAAAGTGCCCCAAGTTCGAGGTCAGCATGGGTTCCACAGTGAGTTCAAGGTCAGCCTGAAAACTATGTAGTGAGACCCTGTTGAAATCAGTGATGTGTGATGTGGAACCTGAAGTTTTAAGGAAATAATGTGCTTCCTTTACACCAGGAAGGCACCAAATCTCAACAGAATGGACATGACCTGCTAGCAGCTGTTGACAAGTACGCCCTGGAGCACCTGAATCTCCTGTGGACACCCTCTGCAGCAACCTAAAATCCTCACCCTCCACAGTGCAGATCTGTTGAAAACTCAGGCAGTGTATTTCATCAACTATTATGTCCTGGACCTCCAGGTGGAAGTCTGTGGTGGTGTCACCACAGCCCTCACTTGGTGGCTGAAGGCTATTGCTCTTTAGCTGCAGGGCCCTTTCCAGGGTCCCCAAAGCAAGTGCTTGAAGCAGTCTTAAAATCCCACCTGTCCTAAGACTCCTCTTGTTTTTCCCAAAGCAGTAGCCACTGTTACTACCACTGAACACTGGGTAGACAGGGCAATCTGGGGAGCCTTCACTCTGCTGTGGGGAAAGACTGCATGGTGCCCCTGTAGAGTTAGAGGGGACCCCTCAGTAAGGTCAGAAAGACACAAGTCCTTTAGACTGTAGGAGAACAGTAACTTCTGCAATGTCCTGAAACTGTAACTTACAGGCTCTGGGGAGCCAGTCAGACTGCTTTGAAACTCAGGGTTTCTAAAGACACCTGAGGACATGACCTCATGGTCTAGCATAAGCACACAGTGAGATACACTTACGTAACCATGACTTAGCACAGGTAAACACACATGCACTGGTTACAGTACTATGTAAGAACGTAAATATGTGGGAAACAATTTTAGCCGACAATCCCTCAAAGGACTTATATCCAGAGTGTATAATGGTTTGAAAAACATCAAGCCTCCAAAATTCAAAGACCATTTTCAAAACTGGGCATCTGAGATGAACACACATTTCACAGATGAGGATACACAAATGGAAAATAAATACATGAAGAAATATTCCATCACTCTCATTCAAGAAATGCAAATTAAAACAGCACTGCGATTTCACCTCACTCTGGAAAGAATGGCTGCCATCAAGCAAACAACTGATAACAAATGTTGGTGAGGCTGTGGGGGAAAAGGAATACTTTTGCACTGCTGGTGTGAGTGTAGACTGGTGCAGCCACTATGGAAATCAGTATGGAGATTTTTCAGAAGACTAGGATTGGAAGTTCCATTCAATCCAGCTATTCCCCTTCTGGGTATTTTCCCAGAAAAACTGAAAAAGTCATGTCACAGTGATATCTGTGCACCCATGTTCATAGCAGCACAATTTGTAATAGTTAAATCTTGGAAACAACCAAAATGCCCATCAACCTCAGAGTGTATGAAACAGATATCGCATTTTTAATCAATAGAATATTACTCAGCTATAAAAAGGATGATCTTGAGGCCTTCATAGGTAAATGGAGGCAACTTGAGACTATCCTCATAAGTGAAATAAGACTCACATTCATAAATATCACATTGCCTTTCTAGTGTAAAAAATAATAAAAACTAAAAGAGTAATAAGGTCCAAAATACATAATAGATATTGTAAAAGTGAAAGGGAAGGAAAGTACTCTAAAGGATATAACTATATGGATGTTTAAGTGTGTAAGATAGAGGACCATATTACCAAGTTTACATTAGATCATTGAACAAAATGGTTTGCACTGTCAGTGTTTGTCCACTTTTTATGCTTTGATTTTGTAACTTGAACTACTAGTTCTAAGAGGACAATATATAACTTATCAAGTAGTGATTGCTTAGTGTTAATATTTTAATTTGAAATTCTGTATTACTTCTAACCCTTTTTTCTGTTTTGTCTTTTCTTTCTTTTTTCTTTAAATAAAAAAGAATGTAAATATGAGATAACGACCTGTGTAAGAATTATACAATAAAGACACAGATAGCTCTTGTGCTCTTGCACGCTTGTGCTGTGCTATGATCTATGCAGCCTGTTGTTGCTGATGTCTTGCACATGTGCTAACCTTGGGGCCTCACCATTGGAAATCTCTCTTGTCCTTCCAGTGGGCCAACAGAAAGACAAAGACAAAGAAAGAAACTAAGCTCGGGAAGTCCCAAGCAATCCCAAGGCTTATTAACATAAAACCTTTTACTTGATACTTAAGCCTAAACTACTTGTCCCTAAGCCCATACCCATAATTTTAGCCTCCACCAAACAACAGGAAAAGGTCATATGACCAGAAGAAATCCAAGACGAGGACCAAAGACAGCCATAGATCCAATCAGCTTCTAGGAGCCTACATGGGACAAGGATTTCAATGAAAAGGAACTACAGACAAGAATCTATGAGTATTTTGCCTTTGAATGCTCCCTACTCATCCAGTAGCTATCTTCTTTCTTCCCCCTTTTCTCTACTTTCCAATAAATTATCTTCTTTTAGTTTAAACTTTGTTTCTTTAATTGTTTACTGATGCTGGATGTACAGTCTCCAGGAGTTGCATTTTTCCAGCAACACAGCAGTGCACAGCCCCCGTCAAGACATTGCACCTTAAGGTGGACCCTTTGCAGCTCTTTCTTTGTTATGCACAAGAACCTGTAATGATTTTGGCCATTCACCCATAATGCAAGTATCAGAAGAGCTCTCTGTTAGTACTTACTGCTCCCAAGGACAGAATAGGCCCTTTTATCTTATCAAAGATAAGATCTGGAAGATGAGTGTGTGGATGGTCATGGTTTTTGCAAAAATCTTTACTGGTATTGAAAACTGGAAAAAAAAAAAACATTCACTGAGAATTCACATGTCTTGACAAGAACTATGGTCTGTTTTTAGATGTTGTGGAAAATGATTTTTGGCATTTTTGTTTGGCTTTATTTCTCTCCCCTTGCCTCCTTTCTAAAACAAACCACAGAACAAAAGTAATTTTGGCTAATAGAGAGGCTGAGGCAGGGGAATCCCTAGCTTGAAGGTCAGCCTGGACAACTTATAGCAAATGGCTCAAATTTAAAAAAATTAAAAAGCTTGAGTTCAGCACTCCTTTGGTTCCATCTCCAATTCCACAAAAACAGCAAAACAAACACAAGCCACCATCAAAATGAAACCAAGCCATTCTGAGGATTCAGAATTTTTTAATAGCAGGCCTCTTTGATAACGAATGTATATACGGCAACCTAATTGTGTCATGAAAAAGAACTTCTTTTCAACGTTTTACAGAATGTATAATGTACCGATACCAAGATAACAGAGATGTGTAATCGTTTTACTCTTGAGAAAGATGCATGGTCAAGAATTCCAAGTCCACTGCCTCGGACTCAGCTTGATTAGTCTTGGATTCATTGGAGGAAAGGTACTTGGATTTTAAGCCTGACCCTTAAATGTTAAGTAAGGAGGGGAACAGTGTTGATGAAGAAAGCGGTATGATCAAGATGAAAATAATAGTTAACATTCATTGAGCACTTACAAAGTGCCAGACACGACACTTACAAAGTAAATGATACAGAGGCAGCTGGACTAAAAGTGCGATGGTAGCGAAAGGGACCAGGAAAAACAAACGAACAAACACATCCAAAAAGGCCGGGACTGGAGGAGGCAAACCCTTCCCCCAGCGAGTTCTGAGAAGGCACAGCCACCGCGCCTGGGCAGCCTCAGTCCCACACCAGCCAGTGCGCCAGCCTGGCTGGCTTTGAGACCTGGAGGTCCGTCCCGTCCCGACAACCCTTTCGGGTGTCGACGCTCTAGCTCGGTGAGCAGAGGACCCGGAAGTCCGGAGTGTGCCGCGGACAGGTTACCCGACCCGAGTCCTCTTGCTGTCTGCGAGTTCGCCCACTCATCGCGCACAGGTTTGACTTTCCTGACAGCGGGACTTTTGGCCTCTGTCGCTGTTAGAAGCCTGGTTCCCGAAGTTCGGTGGCCGCGTTGCGAGGGGCTGCTGACCGGGGAGTGCTTCAGAGGCCGCATTCTGAGCGCGGGAATGAGGCTCAGGGACCCGCGGGAGTCCGCACCTTGCAGTGCCACGGCCTAGCGTTTGCAGGGAGGAAAGTTCAGGCTCAGTGCCTTAGTATTTGAGGAATGGGGCACCCAGCAGGAGCTGAATGCACAGGCGATTGGCATTGTGGGAAGCAGTGCATGTGTATATATATATATATATATATCAGCGTCTATTAGAGTGCTGTGTGTAATTCCAAGTTTTTTTATAGTGCTTTACCGACGTATTGGTCACATCTGCATAGGTTCATACATTTAGAAAGTACAGTAAGTTTTAGTGCATTCATAAACGACACATCATTAATAGACTATAGTCTGCTTCAGTTTTGTTGATTTTTCTATTGCAAGCATGCTCCAAGAAGTTCTTGTTTAGGTTTAACATACTGGATTAGATTTGTGAATGCCATGTTGGATAGTTGGTCACCAATTTTAAGCCCTTGTATTATGTCAGCTGCTATTTATTTGAAGGTTTAATGTGTGCACAGCTTGAATGTAATTATACTGTACTTTATTGTTCGGGATATGCTGGGGAAAGTAGTTTAATAATAAACTGTTAACTTTGTTTTAATGTTTGTTTTCCTCATTTCATTAGTTGAAGAGTGGTAATAGGAATTCTGAAAATTGAAAGAAAGCCATACACACACACACACACACACACACACAAACACACCAGAGCTCTCAAGGGAAATTGGTATAGTGTCCAGGATTTCATTTTCTTCTTATGATTTGGTTAAGACTCTGTTTCCACTTAAGTGTTTTTTTATTATTACCGTTTTTAATTGTGTTGAAATATACATAAGTTATCATTTTAACCTATTTTTAAGTGTGCAATTTGGTTGTGTTATGTATGTTCACATTGTTGTGGGACCATCACCACCATCCATCACCAGAATACTTCTAATTTTCTTAAAACTGGAACTCTGTTCTTCTCTTTTTCCAGCCCCTAGTAACTGCTGTTCTCTTTTCTGTCTATGAATTTGATTAATCTGGGTATCTCATATAAATGGAACCATAAAGTGTTTGTCCTTTTATATTTGGGCTATTTCATTTAACTTAGGACTTCAAAGTTCATTTATACTGTAGCATGTGTCAACATTCCTTCATTTTAAAGATTGACTGATATTCCATTGTAGTATATACTACATTTTGCTTGCCCTTTCACTAGTTGATAGACATTTGGATCATTGTCATCTTTTGGCTTTTGTGACCAGTGCTGCTATGAGCATTGGCATAAAATACCTGGTAATGTTTTTGCTTTCAGTTCTTTTAGCTATATATCTAGAAATAGAATTGCTGGATCACAGAGAACTCTTAATTTTGGGACTGCCCATATAGTTCAATAATTTTTGTAATTACATAAAATATATTTGAATGAGTTATATAAGCGTATATCATCATGTTTATTTTTCTAAATATATAAATTCAAAGAGCCATTTTCTAGTTGACAGTAGATCTTTGGCTCTTCAGATTATTAGAATTCAGACTAAAATATTTATCAGGATAGTTTCTCAAAACCTAAATGTCTTTATGATCCTGGTTCTCACTTTCTTTTCTGTTAATGCTTTCTGTGTTTTTGGTTCTTCTTTCTTTCGTAGTTACCACTTACCCATTAGACTCTAAAATGGAGGGAACTTTGCAAACTTGTGTATTTTGTTCTGTGTGTGAACAATTCAAAGGTCTGTGGATTGCTGTGGTATCATAGTGCTGCTCCAGTTGAAGTCTGTGGCAGTGCCCTGGTATGCCGAAACTGCTGTTCCATCTGACAGGCAGGTTTACCTTGCCCAGTGCAGGGGTAGTCATGTCATTAAACAACCAATCGAGAAATGATTATAATTAGATTTTATGACTGTCTCTTTCCCAACTGTTCTGTAGTTAGAACTGTTAAATTGTGGGTATTGGGTTCCCTTTCCATATATGTGGCCTTCCTGAGGTTAAAGAAAAATGTAGAGAAATGGAGACAATGTGGCTCAAGCAGAACTTAGAATACTAAGATCTTTTGTTGCCTGCCATAGACTGGGAGCAGACTGAACTCCACGGACGGACAAACAGGTTTGTTTTGGGGTCCATCCTCACTAATCCCCTCTCCCTTCAGTTGCCACATCTTTTAAAAGCTCCCTGTCACTGTTACAGGCTGTATAAATTATTATCAGTAGAGATGGGAGGAACAAGTGTGTTAATGACTTCCGCTCTCTGGGTCTGTTTCTCATCTGGACTCTCACTTGGTAATTTGTTTTCTTATGGGTTGGTACTCCTGACACCTTGTGGCATTTGTCCCTGACCAGTACACTGTCAAGGTCCCAAGATGGATCTGGATTCTTTGGATCTCTTGGAAGTCTGACATCACACAAATTCTTGTGAGACTTCCTCAACACCCAGCAAATACTAAGATTACAGAAAATGCTAAGAACCCAGCTTTGATGAATTATGCTCCAGTTTTATGAGGAGACACAATAGGGTACAAAAGACTTTTCATCAGATCTTCCTGTACTAGGAATAAAGGGATTGAATTTTGGTATACCTTGGGATCCTTTTGAAACCCTTTCATATGCATATCCAAAATTATAATAAGAGCTTTCTGATTTATTTGGACCTCAGACCTTTAAGTTTGCTTTTTTGGGGGATCAAACTCATGACCTTGTGCTTACCAGCAGGTGCTTATGCCACTGAGCTAAATCCCCAGCCCAGGTCTTGGAGTTTGAAGTTGCAAAACTGTTCAGTTTCTTTTTCCAGTACTGAGGAGTGAACCTGGGAGAGTCTAGCCAGCCTTGTTTATTAATTGATTGATTAATTGATTAATTGACAGGATCTTGAGAAGTTGCCCAGGTTGGCCTCAAAGTTTCAGACTTCCTGCCTCGGCCTCTCAGGTAACTGGGATTACAGGTATGTGCCACCATGCCCCTCACCCAAAATTTGAATTTTATATAAATACTGCACACAGTGACTTAAAAAAAATTCCTTTCTTTCTGTAAATATGTGGCATGAAGTATTTTTATTGTTTCAACTCTTTATTCCTAAATATTATCAAATAATTAAACTCTTTCCCTTTAAAGTACTATGGGTTGTAACTCTTGCCTGTTGTCGTATAATCTGCATTTAGTATACAGAAAGTTGCCCCTCTTCAAAAACTCCCTGGCACTTTCTCATGGTTATAGCTTTCCCTCATCCCATAACTTAAACCAAAAAGTAAATATGTTTTATGCTTTTTGTTTTGGAAAAAAGCAAAGTCTTTTATGGTTTTTTTAATTAAGGGGAAAAATTTAAAAAAATAGCAGGATATATTATAGTAACTTTTTTGATTTCCTATTAACTTGATTTGAAGTCCTGTAATACTCCCACTATCTTGTTTTGACTGATTAGACTCTGTTCCGTTCTGTATGATAGTATCAAGTTTGAGGGTATAGGCAACTACTTTGAAGGCAATAGATTCACTAAGATGCCCATTCTGGTTTGACTATTATTTCCTTTGGAAGTCCTGTAATGTTTACAATGTTTAAGTTTTATTGGTCTTGTTCTCTACTGTTTTGTTCAACTTGGTAATACGTAATGAGACAGACAACTCTTTTTAAGGATGCAAGAGGCATTATGGTAACCATTGTTGATAACCTTGTACTCTGTTCTTACATCATGTACTATGTCTATCCTTGGTTTTGACTGACAGCTTTGTTTTGCCATATTTGACTTTATTCTCTTCCAAAAAAAAAAAGTAGTAAGAACTAAGGAGTAATAAAACCCAAAATGTGTAAATTTTGTTGTAAAAAAGAGAGGGAAAAAAAGTGCTCTAAAGGATACACCTGCAAGTGTGTTTAGGGGTGTTAAATAGCTGACCATATTAATGTTTTTGGTTGGATCATTGAACACAACTGTTTGCAGTCTCCCTGTTTGAATGTCCACTTTGTATGCTTTGATACTGTGACTTGAGCAACTATCTCTAAGATGATAATGTTTAATCTATTAACTGCTGATTTCTTACTGTTTTTTTTTGTAGTTCTGTATTACTTGTACCCTTACACCGCTTTGCTTTGTTTTGTTTTTTTTCTTTTTCCTTTTAAATAAAATTAAAAAAAAAAGAAAATAGCAAAGTCGCATCCCCATCTTTCCTATTAACTAGGGTTTTATCTGAATGTGATGGTCTACGAAAGATAAAATCAACAGCATCTTCATTGTTTTTTCCTAGACACTCATATAAGTGATTAGGAATAAAAAACATTATGCTAGTGGTATCTTCCAGCAGAGGGCAGTGTTGTGCTGTCATAGGACAGTGAAAACTGCAGAAAAATGATTGCTGTTTTATGTCAGCAAAATAAGACAGTTAAATAGGAACTGACATTTAACTCTGGAATTCATTTCTTGGATCTATTCTAAAATATATTCAATACTTACAATGTTACTAGCAAAACATTATAACTAGAGAATACTCCTTTATGTATTTGTGGAGGAGGTAGTGGGTTTTGTTTTATTTTGTTTTTGTCTTTTTAAGACAGGCTCTATGTAGTTCAGGCTGACCTTGAACTCAGTTTGTAGCCCAGGCTGGCCTTGAACTTGCATCTATCCTCCTGCTTCACTCAGCCTCCCAAATGCATGTGCTTGTTTTTGAATGATTTTAAATACTTGCAGAGTTAGCTCTTTGTGTAGAGTTAACCATTGTGGTGAGACTAACTTGTGTTATGGATAAATGTGTGAGTCATAGAATCTGATCAGATGTTTGCTTCAGATGTGTATGTCAGTCTTTTTGATCACATCTTCTGTAGCATCTCTGGGAACTGGTAACATTAATCAGCAAATGGAACGCGTGTCCACTCAGCTGCCAGTGTCCTGAGTTAAAGCTTTAATGGGATTTTAGTAAGAAGTGATGAAGTGGAGCTTGTATGCATTCAAACGTAGATGACTTACAGGTTTCAAACCTGACCCATCCAGGAAAGAGAGTCCCTTTGCTTTACAGTGTAAGCCACCCAATGTCTTGCAACATATGCATCCTCAGGGACTAGGACTGTCATGTGTCTAAGTGTACTTGTGAGTTTTCTGGGGACATCTTTAAGACCTCTCAGCATTTTCCTGATCCTGTCCCCTAAATATTCTCAAGTGTGGTC
The DNA here is from genome assembly GCF_034190915.1 of Cavia porcellus. Lineage (NCBI taxonomy): Eukaryota > Metazoa > Chordata > Mammalia > Rodentia > Caviidae > Cavia > Cavia porcellus. Next base: position 21,665,402 of record NW_026947506.1, read on the forward strand.
CCTTCATTGCCATTTCTGTCATTAACTCCAAACTACCATTACTTTTCACTTGGATACTGCTTTCTTCTTAGTTGATATGCCAAGATGTATTATTTTTCACACAACAGTCTTCCAAAACATCACTTTCTTGCTTGAAATTCTTCTTTTGCTCACCATTATACTTAAAAAAAAAAAAAAACTCAAATATTTCATCTGACCCACAACATTCTTCCATCCCTGCCACCTCTTGGCCTCTGCTTACTATTACAACTTTCTGTTACAACTTATTAACACCTATTACAACTTATTATTACAACCACTTTCCCCTTTTTTTTAATTGTGTCGAGCCACTCTGGTATCTTCTTTGTCCCTTGTTTGGAGGGGATGAGGAGAATGAGAGACCTATCTGTAAGCCAATGTGCATTTCAAGTAATAAAAAATGTTTATTAGTATATTAAAATTTATGGTCCATAGAGACATTTTCATCACTATCTGAAACATATTATGTGGTCAGTTTCTAACTCCAGTTCAATCTATATCTGAGGGCAGATTCTGTGTGTGGGAAAAATTGGTTCTAAGAGCTCTGCTGACATCAAGCGACAGATGAACAGGGCACACTGACACTGGAGTGTACATGTCTGGGCACTGAGGCAGGAGCACTTAGGAGATAAGCATCGGGATCTAATCAGTCACTTGTTACTGTTGGCATCTTACAAATATGTTCCCATGTACTACCTACTGGTAATAGTGCGTTATTCTGACAACTAATATAAATATTAAGAAGTTTGTATGTATCGTATACCTCATATATATCCTGTTTTGGTATTTCAAGGTAATCAGTTTCCTAAAATTGGTATTACAGCATCCTATTCTGTATAGCATTGTAACTCTTTCTCTGAGATCCAAATGTAATACATGTAAATATTGCCCAATAATGTTTTTGCTAATATTGTTGAGTTTCAAATATTTTCTGTAGGTGGTAGTCTTTCCAAATACCTTAACAGAGAAATTACAGGAGAAAAAGATGATAGTATTTTTGTGGAATGTACCAATATGAAATGAGAACTTGATCTAAAATTTGAATTAAAAAAATAAAAAATAAAATTTGAATTAGTAAAACCAATATTTATTTTAAAGGTAAACTAAAATCAGAGTAAGCAAACAAAATAATTTGTTAAGAAGTTAAAAAAAAAAAGCTTACAGGAAACAACAAATAGTCTTATCACTGAGGCAGTTTTTATTTGATCAATATCAACAAAATGAATGGTATTTTTTTCTGCATCTCTGGAACATTTTGTTCTGAAACAAAGATCAAATCTATTGGAAAAAACAAGTAATACATGTTATGTGTTAAAATTTTATTTTGAGAATAATAGTTTCTAGCTAGGTGCCATAGTATAGGCTTGTAATCCCATTTACCTAAGAGACTGAGGCAAGAGGATGGCAAGTTTGAGATCAACCTGCGCAACTTAGTGAAACTCTGTTTTAAAATGAAATATAAAAATATCTGGGAATGTATTTCAGTGGTCAAATACCCTGTTGGTTTGATTCCCAGGTACTGGGGACAAAAAAATGACATCTTCTAAATGTTATTATTTTTCAATTTCAATGATTTTTAATTTGGCATTTATTTTGTATTAATGTGTTTCTTTTTAATGTCTTCTAGTAGTCAACAACCATGTCAGAAATAGTTTTTCTTGTTTTCTTAGTATATAAACTTCTGAGGATATATTGGCTTTAATAATAATAAGCCATGGAGTTATTGTTACATCTTAATTTTTTAGCATGAAACTTTTTTTTTTTTTTTTGGCTTTTTCCTTTTTACCGGTACCAGGGATCGAACTCACAACTGCCTGCTTGCAAGGCAGGCGCTTATGCCGCTGAGCTAAATCCCCAGCCCCTTAGCACGAAACTTTTAGTATAATTGTATCACAGAAAAATGATTTACTATTTATTGTTTTTTTCACTAATCATTATTTTAAAACACCTAAGTGAATTCTTAGGAAAAGTGTAGAATAATGTGTGATTTTTTTTAATCTATATTTTCTTGTTTCCAAATTCCAAATATTAGTATCAGTTCAGTATATGGAAAGAAATACAGTTGCCGTCAAACTGAAAAAAGAAGGGGGAGTGAGCCTGAGAACAGTGGCCCTTGTGGCACTCCCACTCTCAAATTTCCATAGCCCACAGAATGCGGGTAGATTGTCATATTTTGGTGGGGTTTCTGGGTAGCCCTAGACAAAAGACTTTTAAGCTCCTAATCATCCACTTCAACCACAGGTTCTCTTGTAAGATCTTTTATAGTCTTCCAGTCTTCATCATTAAGGAAATGGCTGAGGATTACCAGTTGTATTTGAGGAATGTACCTTGGTAACATAACCTATGTTAGGCCCCTTCATTAGGAAATTTTAGGACACTGGGGCTGGTGAGGGGATGACAGAGAGGTGATTCTAATGTGGAAGAAAAAGTCACAAAGAATCCTGAATCAGAGTGCATTTGGATTTCTCTGCAGTAACCCGGAGAGAACACTATAGTCCAAAGCCTTTAAAATTCTGAAGGTAAATAATTTTAAATTTAGAATTATACTGAGTCCACCCAAATATATACATACACACTTAAGCAATTCATTGTACTAATAAATGTCTGGAAGCTAATGGACAACTCTGAGTGTCTCTTGTTAATTGTAGAATTCAAAGTAACTTGCATTAATCTGATGAGTTCTTGATAAATTTAGTAGCAAAATATTTATACACATTTTCCTTTTCCTGATGTATACATTCTTTTTTTTTTTTTTTTTTGGCAGACACTAGATCTGTAGCCAAATGATGGTCACTTAGAATTAAGTGTTTTCAGCAGGGTATAATCCCAGCACTCAGGAAGCTGGGGCAGGAGGATCATAATGCGTTTAAGGCCAGCTTATACTACATTGAAGATTGTATCTCAAAAAAAAAAAAAAAAAGAACAAAATCCCCAGAATTAAGTATTTTCAGACATGTAAAGCCTCAAGACATTTCCTTCTCTGTTTTCTTTGTTTGTTTGATTAACTGATTGATTGAGATGAGGTCTTGCTGTATAATTTAGTCTGGTCTTAAAATTACTATGTAGACCGGGCTGGCCTTGAACACACAGTGGTCCTTCTGCCTCTGTCTTCTAAGTGCTAGATTACAGGCATGTGCCACCATGGCTATGGCTGGCTTACTATCCTGTTTATTAAAAGCATTTGGAGGGTGAGAAACACCAAGTAGAAAGTAGACTAAAAAAGAAGAAGACATGACATGAGATACAGGAACAAGAGATCCAGCTCAGAAGGGAGATGAAGGGATCCCCAGAACCGTGCCAGACAGTTGCCAGGATGCCCGCTGCGTATCTGATGAAGACAGCAACTGCTCCAGGGGGTGAGTTAAGCAATTCATTAAGGGGGTGAGGGGCTGTGAGTTAAGACGCGGAAATGTGGACAGCAGTAAACCCTGAGCAGCTTCCTGCCATGTTTCTGTCTTTAACCAGAGTCAGATTTCCCTGGGGAGCTTGACCTTGCAAGTAGCCATGGTGGACTTAAAACCTGGGTTTCTAAGCCCAGATTCAGACTGAATCAGAAACTCTGTACATAACACTCTGGAATCCATATTTAAATTTTACACTTAGATAACTGTAGTCTAATTGATCATTCTCATTAAATGGGTTACCCAGTGTTCGTGACATGATCTAATGAGCATATAATTAAGTGGGAACATTTTGTCCCTACGTCTAGTTATCCTGCTCTCTATATGTGAGGCATTTGTTTTTTTTTCTGCTGAAGGTGTATCATAGTGATCCTTTTTGTCAATTTCAATGGCCTCATTTCAGTTGTTTTGGAAAAACCAAATTGCAGGATTTCTGCTATCACTGCCTTGAGGCTGTAAAACGTGTGGTGAGTACTGCAAGTTCTCTAATGTGTAATAAAGGTCTGCCATCCTTTCTACAAGTAATTTAGGAACAACAAATGTTTAGCTCAGTGGCATAAGTGCCTGCCTTGCAAGCTGGCAGTCGTGAGTTCGATCCCTGGTACCGATAAAAACGAAAAAGACAAAAAAAAAAAAAAAAATGGTGACTGTTCGGGCAGTAATGTCAAAAGGTGCTCACATGATTTAACTGCATGTAGTCACAGTGAGACCCTGGCAGCTGTGTGGCTATTGTTTTAGTATTACTTGTCAATTCTGTGGTGGAAATTTCAGTTTAATTGTCAAACAAATATGGATATTAGAAGTTTGCTGTTGTGGAAAGGATTAGCTCATGAGGTTCCAAGGGAAAGTCTTAAATCCAGTACTTTCTGACTTTTGGCAAGTTATTAAAATAAAAAGCAGAAATCCTACCCTAACTGCAGCCATTTTGTCCAGTACAGCTACAGCCATTTTGTTCTCTGCCACTGAACTTTGCTAAACTGCAGCGTTTGTTATCAAACTGAAATTTCTGTGAATGTTCTAAAAACAACTTTGCTGTGTGCCCCAGTGCTCGCCACAGGCTACCCAGTGTACCATGATCTTCAGTTATGCTTATCTTAGCTTCTGTAACTTCCTGCTTGCTGCCCTGTAAAAGAGACAGACATTTTGTAATCAGGGCCAGACTTTGAAGACTACTCTTGTGGGTCCATGGCAATAAATAAAATTTCCTTTTTTTCCTGAGCACCTGGCTGCTGAAGACTCAATTTTCTCGTAACAGTGTAACATTTTCCAATCTAACTTTCTTTTCATTTGTAATTTGGATGGGCAATAATACTTACTAAGTAGTGAGGATAAAGTTAGATAATTTATGTTACGTACTCCTCGCACTACCTGGTTCTTAATGAAATATAGTTCCTGCTTATGAGCATCCTTTGCGTAAGTCAGATGTCTGGGCACTAGCTGTGAAATTTTCTGTCATTTACCTGCCAAAGCTCTGTCAGTTTCTTCTCCTCAGAGCTCCGGAGTGGCAAGAGACAGGGTGCAGTTGTTCTCGTCACCAGGCAGTAACTAAATCAGTTCTCCTGTTCCTTTATTAATAGCAATTACCATTATTAGTTTCTAGAACTCTAAAAGGATGATAATAGTTTTCACTTTGTACTGCTGCTTAGTTCTGACCTCCTGACAAGTTGACCAACATCACTTAGTATTGTTTGACTCTGTCCTCCAGAGGGCATGTGTTGGAACCTTATCCCCTGTGCTTCAGTGTCGGGAGGTGGGACCTGTGGAATGGTGGCCCTCTTGCTTTCTTATTTATGCTTTCTTGCCCTTAATCTTTTGATTGTGAGATGACACAGCGTCTCATGATAGTTGTGGGCCCTTCAGTCTTCTACTTCCTAGCCTTCAGACTAAAAGAAATAAATCACTTTTCTTTACAAATTACCAGTCTCAGGTATTCTGGACTAAGACGATTGGCAGAGCTCATTATCTTTATATTACCTTAGAAAGGCAAATAGGCTGCGAGGTCGCCTAGCATGAGTGAGGCCTTAGGTTCCATCTCCAACACCATAAAAAGTCAAAACCAAAAAAGTCACTCCAGCCTCCCAAAGTTGAACATGCCTGGTGATTACCACATTTTTAAAGTACATGCATAACATTTAGTCACAGGGTTGTCAAATCATTATTAGAACGTATTAGAGTAATTCTTCATTGTTATTTTTACATTTGTGTATTTCTGTGTTTTGGCTTAGCACTTTTATATGTGTAAGGTTAAGCATGCAGGATAGTGCAGTAAAAAAAATACACTTTGCATAAAGAGACTCCTAGATTTCAGATGTAAGCCCTGTGTTCTTTTGTCCTTCTGTACATGATGTACTTTTTCTAGGCTTATCAGATTTTTTTTTTTTGAGACAAAGCCTCAGTGTGTAGTTCAGGCTGGCCTTGAACTCAGCAGTGATCCTCTTGCCTCAGCCTCCTAAGTGCTGGGATTACAAGTGTGCATCACCATGCCATTTTTAAAGTAAATGAGTAACATTTGGTCACAGGGATGTCAAATCATTATTAGATAAATTTATATAAAATTGTAAAAAGAAAAAAAAAAAAGCCCAGACAGTCTTCAGGGGCAAATGGAACACTTTATTTTATTAGACAGCAATAGTTTACAAACTAGATTAATAAAGCCAGTTTTGGTGCAAGGATATACTATACTACATTCTTAGTTCATTAAGTCAATAGAACAAGATAAAGAATGAGATATGTCTACATCTATACTGTATGATATTCCTCATCCAGAAAAATAAAAGATTTTGGATAATAGATATAATTTGTCCAATCTATATTTTTATTTTTGGTGGACCACCAGAAGAATACTGACTCAAATCCGGCAGCTGTTTGATTTCATGCCTTAAATTCTGCCTCTGGGCACCCCGACTAAATCAATATATATGTGGAGGTTGAAAGATCCTTGTAAGGAATTTTGAGTGAGTTCGAGAAGCTTTTGGCTTTGGGAGCTGATGGAATGCCAGGGTGAAGGGAATGGGCTGTGGGACTAAGAAACATGTCCTGGTCCAATTTGAAACTAATAAGCTGGCGAGGTTTCTTTGCCCAGAATGTTACCACGTATCAGCCCAGAGAATGGTAAGGGATGAGGAATTACGTGGGCTGCCCGTGACATTTCGGATGTGGGTGCAGGTAGTCAAGTCTCTAACAGTGATACACAGTTTGTGTTTGGATGTCCGCCCCCAGAACCTCATGTGGTGGTGGTGGGGATTTTCCGAGGCAGCTGAGTCTAAAGTTTGTAGAGGTTTTAGTCTATAATCGGCTGGGCACAAGGGCAGGATGGCATGACAAGGGGCAGCTGTTCATGATGGTGGAAGACAGCAAAAGCAACAAGAACAAAAAGGGTTAGCAAGCTTCCTTTCCTCCCTCACATTGCATGCAGGCTACAGGTAGTGTAGTGCTCCCTTCAGTAACCCCAGCAATAGACAGTGAACCAATCACAAACTCTGATGCCAAGGTCTGCTGTCAGCAAGCTGAAGGATCTGCACTAGAGCCAGGAAGTGATGCTCAAGGTAAGGGTCAGAGCTCCCCTAAAAACAACTGAAGCCCTCCTCACGACAGCAAGGTCCCAAGGTCCTCTGATAATGAGCTCATATCAGGAAAACCAGCCTGACAAGCTGCTCCAGGAGAATCAGCGCACACCCTCTTCTCTTCCGGTTCTCCCTTTTATGCTGTTGGCAACAATCCTCAGCTACACCCAGCACCATGCTGATTCAGTTCAGGTGACTGTTTTAAGTTGACCAATAGTTAATCCACCACAGGTGGTTCGGTAAATCATTCTCCTTAGATGGCGAGGCAAGAAGAGTAACACTCCCCCAGGAGAAGGCAGCCCTCCTTCAGGTCTATCTCCTGTGGCACAGAGAACAGCAGCCACAGACCCACAGGGCTCATTTTCCCAAGCTTCCTTGTCCTGATACAAGGTCATCATGTGATACATTTCATCATGATCCCAGAGTCCCATCCTAAAGGAAAAGGAACCATCTGTGCTTGTGGTCTTGCCATGGCACACATGTAGCAGTCACTTTCGTTGTGTAAGAGCTTGCACTGGGAACTTTGCCTATTCAACTCAGATGTCTCTCTTTTTATCCCATCTCAATCTCTGAAGTCTGTCTCAAGTCCTTCATTTTGACTATTTTTACCTTTTTAGGATGATTATTTTAGAAGTTAGGGAGTTGGCTGGCGTAGCCTTTGGTTGAGACAAGTTTGATTTAACCATAACCATGTTAGAGTATCTGATCTTGCAGCATTTAAAATTTTTTTTTTCATCTTTTTTTTTTTTTTTGGTACCAGAGATCGAACTCAAAACTGCGTGCCTGCGTGCATCAGAGTTTGTGATTGGTTCACTGTCTATTGCTGGGGTTACTGAAGTGAGCACTACACTACTTGTAGCCTGCATGCAATGTAAGGGCACTTATGCTGCTGAGCTAAATCCCCAGCCCTTTTTTCATCTTTTTGAGACAGGGTTTTGCTATTCAGTTCAGGCTGACCTTGAGCCCACTTTGTAGTCCAGGCTGGTTTCCAACTTGCAATGATCCTCCTGTCTCAGCCTCCTGAGTGCTGGGATTATAGACGAGCTCCAGGATACCCAGCTAACATTGTAATTTTTATAAAATAGTACTTGGCAGGCATCAAGTCTCAAAGTTAGAAAGACTGTGATTTTAGTTGTATTATCAGCTTAACGGTAGTCAAAAATCCCTTTTCAAGCTCCCGGTCTCACACCTCAACCTCTAGTTTCTGATACAGAAATCCATCCAAATTGGCTTTCAGAGGGGAGCGGTTCCTGATTTTCCTAGTGTCCGCTTTAACAGTTTGTTTTAGGTAATGTTGATACCTCCCAGGGTTCCCCTATGGGTTTCCTGACCTGCTACAGTAAGCCCACTCCTTTTTAGTAGTCTTCATGGTGTATTGGTACGAGAGCTGGGCAGAGGACTTCTCGGGTCAGCTGGATTTATCATCTTTTAAGTGTTTATCAGCACCAAGTCACCAGGTTGGAATGATGGATGATGAACTCCAATAGTCAGGTCTGGGCTAGGAAAGCGTAACCTTTTGGTTATATCCAATGTGAATATATTACAGTAGTATATTTACTACTGCTTATTTACGTAGTTATCAGCACTCTTTTAAAATGACTTATGAGAACCAAGCATAACCTTAATGTTTGGGGGTTATTAATGTGTCTGTGTGTGTGTATAGTAAATTATTGCATGAAGACTGGCATTGTATTTATAAAACCACTTTTGATATTGTTTTTGTTGGCTAACAACCTAAAAGGAAATACATCACTATTTCATCTAGGATCTTCCTTTGGGAACTTTCATTCTGCTGTGGCTGGCCCTGGTCTTGGAGGGTTGGCTGTCTCTCAGAGCAGCTAAGCTGCTCTGTTAATCATTTCTTCTTCCTCCCCGAGAATAAAATGTTTAGGATAGACATCAGTTCAACTCATGTGTATAGGTTGGGGCCCAGAAATTGGTCCAGTTGTTTCCCTAGCCCCATGGGAGCCTTTTAAATCTCCTTTTTAATATTCCTGATTTCAATGCTCATGAGGCCAACATTAACAAATCCAATTTGCCTTCCATTGGTATCTCACAAAGAGGGAATGTGTTAGAACTGGATTGTTTCTAAGGTTATAGGTAAGGTTTGGATATAAAGGGATTGTTGGTAGAGTACCCCTCCCCGGGCTTCTTGATTATATTTTTCCCTCCTTTGAGCTCCTGCCTCTTCATGGTCTTCCTCATGTGGCTGTGTGTAGGGTGGGGTCCCATGACTGAGTTTTCTCTTTATCCTTAAGAGGAGACACTGGTGTTGACGCTGGGAGCAGATGGCATGGTCTGCCTCCTCTTGCGAGGCTGAATTTTATTATTTACACAGAATACTAGTGCTTGACAGACCCAGTCCTGATCAGACCCAAACTCGGGCGAAACACAGCCCTTTGATTGGCTCCCCAGGCCAAATGAAGCAACAATATATAATCATCTTATTAAAAATTTTACCCTTGGTCCAAGAACTGTCTTCCAGTTCTCAAGCATTTTTCCAGTGGATTATTAGGGAGAATGTCCAGTGTTCCCTAGGCCTATGTTTGTTTCCCATTTTCAAGAGGTCCCTGTGCCTGAGTCTTCTCATGTACTCAACCACCCACACCAGGGCCCTCGTGGTCCCTTTTTTTGTCAAGGGTCTATCTTGCCCTATGGCAGGTGTCTACCTCTGGCAGTTGTTACAGAGAATAGAGGTTCCTTCTGTACCCTGGAGAATCACCTGTCTGGGACCCATCTCAGTCATACACTGCTCCAACCAACAAGGCAGGACTAGGCCCACTGTTTCTAACTTGGCCTGTGAATGAGATTACTTATTTGCCACAGTTTGTTTCTTTTCTCTTCTGTGTTGATTCTGCTGTCTTTGGAACATGCTCAGGTGTTCTGTGGCTTCCTTGAGGAGATGGCGTATCCAGGCAGAGCAGGCGACACAAAAATGGGGTGGGATATGCCTCCCCCTGTACAAGGACGACCTGGTTCATGCACACAAGTATCCCAGACGAGCCTCCAATTGTGAGAAATGATCTCACTTAGCCAGACCCCCCAGCCCCCAAAAGAAAAAGAAATTGGACTCAGGAACAGTGAAAATGAGGCTTTTAATCCAAATTCTTGCAAGAGTAAGTGTGTCTCCAGTGGAGAACCTGTGTGTTTCTATTCCTGACTCAGGAATCCCTCCCCCACATCTGTCCCAACAATCTGTTTTGTCCACATCCCTTGGTTCCCTTCCCACCCACCCTTTTCCCTTATCCCCTCCTCCATCTGCAGTTCTCTCTCTAGTTATTAGCTTATTGGCTTCCCAGGATTTGAGAAAGCTCATGTGTGCAGTGAGTCTTTGTGTATCATTCATGTCCTTGTCTACTAGCTGACCAAGCTAAGTCTAAGAAAAAGGGCTTATTAGAGCAGTTAATGAAATGTGGACCAATTAAAAATGTATTTACTGATACATTTCTTTGAGCATCCACACTCTGCTCTTGAGTGCACCCTGTAACTTCCTCTAATAAATCCTTCTTGTGCTTCTGATGGGTCCTGAAAATTCTTCTTCCATGACAGGAGTCAGCAAACCTGCATACCTAACTTAAAGAGACAGGTTAAGTTTCTTATTTCAACCTCAGGGACACTAAGACCTAGCCTGTGAAATCTTTCTTGGAGGGCTGGGGGTTTAGCTCAGCGGCATAAGCACCTGCCTTGCAAGCAGGCGGTCTTGAGTTCGATCCCCGGTACCGATAAAAATGAAAAAGACAAAACAAACAAAAAAATCCTAAAACTATAAATTGAGGTCTTTGCCCTGTGTATATGGGTCTCTCTATATTTTTGTAAGGTTGATCAGGGCTTTATCTGCCAAATCTATTACGATGTTACCAGAAATTATGTTTGAAACCTCAGGCCAAAATGAGTCAGGATGTGGGTCTAGATTTTTCCATAAGACAAAGCTATTTTCAAAGGCTTTTTTCCCCTTTTTCTTTTTCGGTTCTTTTGTTGTGAAGAACTTCATAGCATATAGTTCAAGAACAGAGGATATTGATTTTGGAACATTGTTAGTGATTTGAGGATTTTGCCTTACAGATTTTTTCCAGCATGCCACTAGATGGTGCTAAATATTTGGATGTTAATTTCAGTAAACTAGCAAAACTTTGGAGTGTGGGAGATTTGGTGGTATAATTAGCCTTCAAGTGTCCTTGGAATTTATGTCTTAATTTTGTAGTAGAGGACCTTAAAGAGCTGGAAATTTAAGTCTTTGCTTGTCTTTAAAGTATTTACAAAGTGACATTACAGGTAAAAATACTAGATAAAAAGTCCAAAGCACAAACTAACAAATAAGGCTCACTAGTCATGCCCATGTCCTGCCTAATTTTCAACATATTTCTCAAATGCTTCTAGTCAGAACTTCTAAGGTAGCTCTAATTCTGAAATGATAGTGTATGTGGTATGGTAGATGTTGGGTGTTAACGGCATTTTAAATGAACTGTGTAGCACACGTCCTCCAGCAGAATTCTTCAACATTAGCTTTATGTGCTGTGTGACTGGGGTGCTGGTTGTAGTGGAGACAGTCAAGTGGAAATGTCAGTAATCTTTCAAGACTGGAAACTTTATTAGGAGCAGTATAAAACACACCCATGCTAATGAATACAGAAAAATGTCTTTACAGAAACACGTAATTGGTTGGATCTGCAAATCCCACGGTTCAGGTTCACTGTAAGCAGATATAATTAACGCTGTAATTAATAAAGTGAATAAGAACTTCTAATTAAATCATAATAACTGCCTTGGTGGTAGCCAGGAAGACACATGAATTTCTGAAGTAGATATGAACTGTGCACTCTTGTTGCTGTGTTCTGTGAAATTCACAGTGAGCAGTGCATGTGACTTTTTCTGTTTTTGATCCTAGCATATCAGAGTGCAGTCTTAATGGTGGGTTCTTTGATAAGTGTCTCAATTAATGTCTTTACCTCCTACTCCTATAATTTGATGAAAGCAGGCAAGATATAATTGTAGCTTTCCTAACCTACCTTCTGTGGAGTTTTCCCAGGCTTCAGATGTAGCTGCACTGCTAAAATAAAGCCCTAGGGAATTTCAAACTTTTTGGTTAACAATTGCAAGAATGTTGATATGTAAAATGATGATGATGAGGGCTTTTACTTTCAAATATGTAGATGCTTTTCAGAATGGATAGGGCAATCCTTAGCAAATAGATCATTTGCATGATAGAAAAGCGTGTGTTTGGAGTGGATCCTTCAAGCAGTGTCTGATTGTGGAAATTATTTAATCAGTACTAACTGACAATGCTCCCACTTCCACTGAACCTAGGGCCTTTGTATTGAGCTACCTCTCCAGCCCTATTTATTTTTTAATCTGAGACAAAATTTCACAGAATTGCCTAGACTACACTTGAACTTGCAATTCTACTGCTTTAGCCTCCCAGAGTGTTGGGATTTAAAACACATATGAGCTTAGATCAGTGTTCTTGGAAACTGAGTGTCCATAACCCATATGCAGATATGGCAAGCTATTTATGATTTATGTCACATAGCCAGCAACACCGTTTATAACAGTGATGAGCTTACTACAGTTGTTGGAGCCAGGTAGCAGGCATCATTTTTGGCATATGGCGACGGAGGGCATCAACTCTAGCCTTTTCTATGGTTGTGTTTCACAGGCTTTGCATTGCCTGTTGACTTATGATTTTTAAAGGTACTATGAAAGAGAAAGAGGAAAGAAAACGTTAAAAAGAGACAGAGCTACTATATAAATGTTGGTGGGTGTAGGCATTCAGTGTCTACAGTATACTGCAACAAGGAAAGCGGCGTCACGAGCTTTGTCATATACCTGCGAGCTCAGCTAATGCCTCTCTAACTGTGAATTCTGTATTAGTCTTCACAGTTGAGATTGTAAGGACAATCTTGCCTATAAGGTTAAATTCACTTTATCACATTAAGGTCACTGACATTAATCCAAACTTTATTATTTATCTATTGGCTAAACATTTCTCTAATGGTTGCAAAGTTTTATTAAAGGTAGGAAAAGAAACGGGTTCTGTGGAACAAGTTTGGGCCAAGTAAAAGTCAGGAAAAAAGTACACTCTACAGTGTGAGGTTTGGCCACAATGCAAGAGAGAACACAGGGGTGTAAACATTTGTTTTTATATTGAATGTGCTCCATAACTTTTGTTTAGACATTGCAGTCAGTTTTCCAACAGATTACACTGTAATGTGATCCTGGATTTTCATTCCGTACTAATGTAATTAAGAAATAATCTTAGGAGTTTCTTACTGACTTGAACTTACATAAGCACTTTCTAGTTTTGATAAAGTGTGTTGAGGACACAGAGATATCCTTCTTAGGCGATTCAGAAACCCAGGTCTCTAAATGAAAGAGCAGCTGTCTGCTTTGACATTAGTCATCGGTACCAACTGGCGATTTTATAAGCTCACGTGAGCCAGGGTGCCTATTGCCGTGTCTGCTCTGAGTTGCATTTTTGTTTCATAGGCTTTGCCTCAGGCAGTGCATTTGTGTGGTAATGTTTACAGATGATTAGTGTCGAAATAGAAATGTGCCTCTTGAAGGCCTTTTTAAGGAAAGGAAGCTTGGTGAATAGTGAATGTGTAGGCAGAAGCTCATACTCTTCATGCAAGTTCAGAATTTTCAGAAAAGTCCACATGGCTTTACTGCTCATCATGATTAGAAGCAGCTGGCCCTTGTGGTTTATGTTTGGAAAATGTGAAAAAATAGGTTTTTTAAAATCAGATTTTATTGGTGCATTTTAGATGTACATAGTGATCACATTTATCATAAGCAATTTGTACCTGTACATGATATGATTTCTTTTTTTCCCCATTCCCCTACCTTCCCTTCAAGCCCTCCTCACCTCCAAATGTAGGAAAGGTTTGTTTCCATATGGGAAATGGGAAATTTTAATCTGGTAAATTTCTGTAGTATAATCAAGCTTTCATGCTTCATTAAAATTATGTGTATAGAATTTAGATAACAGCATAACAAACACCCATGTACCTATCATCTACTTCTGTTGAATCTTGATATTTGTCTTTATGTTCCAGGCTATCTCTTTTTTTCCCTAAAGATATAAAGCACAGTGGATACAATGGAAGCGCCCTTTGTAATCCTAATTCTTTTTGCCTCCTTAACTGCTCTGATGTAGCTGCTCTCCTGATACATACTCATTATACTTAGGTGTAGTGATACACAAGATAACTGTATTTTCCACTGCATATTTCAATAATATACATAATGTACAACATTATCCTGTATTAACAACTTGCTTTTTATCAGTTTAGTGCATTATCAGCTATTACTGTGACAAATACCTGAGATAAATCAACTTAAAGGAGGAAAATGTTGTTTTGGCTCATAGTTTTAGAAGTTTCAGAGCATGATCACTGGTTGCTTTTAGGCCTATGGTGAGACAGAACATCATGGTGGAAATTCAAGGGGCTGGGTCCTCATCTCATGGAGACCAGGAAGCAAGAGCAAGGGCCAGGACTCCAGGGTACCCTGAATGGCATCCTCCAATGACTCACTTCTTCCTACCTCTTGGAGTTTCCACCACCTCCCAACAGAGCCTTCACACAGGAACCTTTGCAGTGGGTATTTAAGATCAAAACCATAACACTTAGCCTTACAGTTTTGAATTATGGTCATTTAACTGTATTATAAATTAGTTATTCATTTTAGCTTTTCAAATATTATTCCCATATATATTCCTATTACATTTTATACATTTTCTGATGACAAAAACCTAGATTTCCAGTCAATTTGCTTTTATGAACAATATGGTAGTAAATATTCTTGCAGGGGCTCCTTCTGTACTTATGAGAAGGTTGCTATAGACCCTAGAATCTAGGATGTACATTTAGGAGTACATTTGCTAGGATGAAGTGTATGTGTGTCTTCAGCTTTACTAGCTAGGACCATATTATATTAAGTATTGTAAGTAAGTAAACTGTGGCAATTTACACTACCAGCAGTGTATATAAAGAACTCTGTTGCATATTATAATCACTGTTGGTTTTATAGAAGTTTTGTTTCCTGTACTGGGGATTGAACCCGGGACTTCACACTTATATATGCACCCCCTTGCTGCCTCAACCTTTTTTATTTTATTGTGAGACAGAGTCTTTCTAAGCACACAGAGTGGGTTTGAACTTGCAGTCCTCCTGTCTCAGTCTCACAGAAGTATAAGCAGGTGCCACCATGCTTGGCTCAAACTTAAACTGTTGGCCCATGGTCAGTATGCACTATAGTCCCCTTTATTTGTGGCCTCATATTGTGTGGTTTTACTTGTATTGTTTACCTGTGATATGAAAATAGTAAATGGAAAATTCTTGAAATACATCATTCGTAAGTTTTAAATAACTTTTTTTTCCTGGTAATTGTATTTTTTAGTTTTTGTTCACCTCTTATTGTGCCTGATGTGTAGCTTAAACTTTATCACAGATGTGTGCTCATGTGTGTAGTGAAAGACAAGATATAGAGGGTGTAACACGGTCTATGCTTCCCCGTGCCCACTATGGATTTTGGAGTGTGTTCCTGAACAGATAAGGGAGGGCTGCTGTGACGGGTATTCATATTACTGTTACTCATTTTTTAAATTATTAATGAGAGTATCATTCATTCATTCATTCATTCATTCATCAGGACTGCTGAGTGACAAGAAAAGTGCCATGTGTTTATGTTCTAGTGAAAGGACCTGAAAACAAACAGGAAAGAGAGATGTACTACATTTTACATGACATTAAGTGCTGTGGACAGAGAGATAAGAGGGCAAGTGCCCCATTGGTAACTGGAGGGAACACATTGAAAGCAGCAGGAATAACAAATGACAAGACCCTCATGTGCGGTATGTCAGAAACTGCCAGGAGTCCAGTGTGACCTAGAGTGCAGAGTCGGGTGAAAGGGGGAGGAGATGAGGTAATTAATAGGGAGCTTGTGAGCCACTGTAGAGAATTTTGTCTTTCAGCTCAAGTATTACAATCCTCTGAAATTTGACTGTTTTGAGCAGAAGTGTGACATCTTATTTAGGCTTTAAAAGGATCCCACTAGTTATTCATTGACAGAGTGTAAGGAGCTAATGGAGGAAGCTGGGATATAAACCAGGAAAAGGATGATGGGAATTTAGTCTAAGGTTATAGAAAATGAAGGTGGCAAGGAGCAGTCAGAACCATACACACATGCATGTATGTAGGTATACACTCCGTGTTTAACCACTGAGTTCCCTTCCTGAAACTTTCCTTGTTAAATGAATTGATTGATAAATGGGGGATTATAAATATGTACATCACCATATAGGGTGATTTAAAGCCATGAGATTGGATGAAGAAGTGAGGGTAGAGATAGAGGGTCTAGATGAACATTGGGCCATTTGAGGGGTTGAAGTCTGCCTACATCAGAGACTAAAAAAGATTTCTCAGTAAGCAGGCTAATGAGAGTATCATGTCTGGAAGACTAGTGTAGAAACAACGACTAGTTGGTTATGTCTAATGTTTGAATAGCTGCAGTAGATTGAGTACTGAGACTTGACCTTTCATTTTAATGAAATGAAGGTCATTAAAACCTTGCACAGGAAATGTTTTGGTAGAGAGAAGCTAAGGCTAGATAGGGTTACCCTGTAGAGGGTATGGGAAAATAGGAATTGGAAGGGACAGAAGTTAACATCACTTTTGAGGACTACTTTTCCAAAGTAACTGACAGTAGAAGAAAGGGATTGAGATTTAGAGTTTTGTTTTGTTTTTTATTTTTTTTACTTTTTTTTTTTTTGTATTTTTCTTTTTTTTTATCGGTACCGGGGATCGAACTCACGACTGCCTGCTTGCAAGGCAGGTGCTTATGCCGCTGAGCTAAATCCTCAGCCCCTGTTTTGTTTTTTAAATGGGAGCTATTATATGTGATACGAGTTATGTGTAGTGAGGAAGAAATAGATGATGCCCAAAAGGGGAGAATTTGGGGGAATGAGGCAGAACTGATTAAAGGAAGTGGGATCTGTGTACAAAGGAGAAAGGATAGATCATAGTAGGAGCCCAGGCTCCTCAGCCATACCAGCAGAGGGAAGAGTACTTTGGCACAGATGCAAGAAAATGATTGATTTTATCTTCTCAGTGAGTTAGAAGGCAGGATCATCTACTAAGCCTGAGGAATAGAGGGTTATGCGGGGTTCAGGGGAAAAGATCTGCCCTTATCTGCGGAGGACATACTCCACAATGCCTGGTGTATGTGGAAAAGCACAGACAGTGCTGAGCCCTATATTTCCTATTTCTTGACACACATCTGAGAATATACCTATGGTAATGTTCAGGCTACAAGATCCCATCTAGCAGGAGACTAGAGAGCTGGTGTATGTGCAGGCTTCCACTGAGAGCCTACCTGGATTCAGTGGTCATAAGTGTGCGGTGAGATCAGTCAGTACAGTTAATAGTTGTTTTTTAATTTTCCTGCCAAAGTCACCTGGGCAGATTAGACAGAGATTCATCTAGGACTGAGGTTTGCCTGGTGTTGAGAGGAGAGGAGGAGGCAACATAATGAGGGTATATATTCAAAGGAGGAGGCTTTTTAATGGTGAATTGTGGGCTCTAAGCTGAGTGAAACAATGAAAAGGTGGTGAGATTAACGGGTGGTAGGACTGGGGTTTAAAAATGTTGGAGTAGTCTTTGAGGAGAGTAGTTGAAAAGATGAGGGTTGCTGGAGAGTGGGATTGTAGAAAATGAGACCTTGGAGGGATCAGCTTATTGAGTGTAACTACAGGAATTGTTACATGTGTCAGCTGAGACCATTCCCATCAAGCACAACAGGAAATGTCGAAGAACAAAGACAAGACACCATATCCCAACTCCCTGGTTCCCAGATGAGTGATTACATCTGCACTGCCCATTCTGAGGAACATGACCACACTCACATCTGTGCTGCCCATTGGGAGAAGTATGATTCCCCCACCCACCCAATTCCACAAGACAGCCACTCCTCCCCACCCCCTTTAAGCCTTTGTTCTCCCCTTGTGGAGTGCTGACGCTTTTGAACTCACTCATTTACACCTGAGTAAACTAAACAGCCTCACTGCTCATGCAAAGCCTTCCCAAGTGAGCTTTTTGTTCCCTCTTTGCCCCTGATACATCTGGTGCCAAAACCTGGGACAGAGCACCCTCCCTGGAGGCTTTCAAGCCCTGTCCTGAGTGCTTTTCTAATGAGACCATGCCTGTGACATTGGCCCTCCAGACCACACCCCAAGCAGTCCCCGCTGGCCGCATCAGATCAGGTAAAGTTCTTCTTCTATCTGCTCATCAGCTGAGACAGAGGGAGGCTCATTCTGCTTTCCGTGTTCCTTAAATCTGACACCAATCACAGATATTCGCTGGGAAGAGTCTTCCCTTGGTGTCAGACCAACCATGATGATTATCTGGCTTGGTCATCCACCCACCTTGGGTTATGGCCCTGAGTTCCACCTGAAGACATCTACCATGGACTCTTGATGCCACCCTCGTTACCTCTCTTTCTGCTCTCCATGAGAAATCTCCCTCCCTCCATTCCCATCCACCCCCAGCCTGTCTTCCAAAAATCCTAAAGCCCCTCCACCTCTCCCCCAACCTGAAGCTCGAGTACCTGATTTGTTCCCCGCCCCCTTTTTTTTGGGGGGGGGAATACTGCAGGGCCAAAATACAAGCTCACCAATGCCTCTCCATTGCCATAAAATAGCACCTTTGACTTTCTATCTTGTGAGACTTAGAAAATTGTTTCCAAAAATTGAGGAAATGATCTAGAGTATCTAATCTTTCTACCCTGTGTTCCTCTTGTGACTCCTCTGAAATCCTTCACCCTTCCCTCCAATCTGACCCTCTTCTGCCCCTTCTGACACTGAGTCCTCCCTGACGACAGATCATGTCTGCTTCACTCTCCCCAGGCAGCACAGGATTCGTTCCAGGCCGTGTCCTTCCTGTGGGAGTCCCCATTGGAAGTCAGACTGCCCAGCACAAGCAGCCACCTCTGGGTTACAACTCCAGGGCCCCTTGAATGGCTCTTTCCCAGACCCTCTTGGCTTATCTACTGAAGACTAAAGCTGCCTGAAGGCCTCAGAGGACCCATGGTCCATCTCAGATGCCAAGCTTCAGGTAACTCTTATGGTAGTCTGTAAAATCCATCTTCTTTTTTGATTGATACGGGAGCCACCCATGCCACCTTGGCTTTCTTTCCAGGACCAGTCTTTCCAGCCCCAACTACTGTTGGAAAAGTCTCCAGAGCCCTAAAAACCCCTCTAATCTGATGCCAGTTAGCCCTGTGCTCTTTCTCTCATTTCTTCCTGGTCATTCTCACTTGTACCATTCTACTTCTTCGATAAGACATTCTAACCAAACTGCCACTCTGTTCCTGGCATACAGCCAGCCTTCATAATGGTTCTCACTTTTCCTTCCCTGTTCCCTCCTACCACTCCCATAGTTTCCCCCCACCTCAATCCCAGGGTATTCTTACCCTGTGCCTGGCCCTAGCCCAGTACCCACTTAGCATCCCACTTAAACCACCCCTCTCCCAGCCAGTGTCTGTATCCCATCCCTGACCCAGCTTTATAGGAACTAAAGTGTATCATTTCCCATCTGCTACAACATGGTCTTTTTGTTCCCATCAGTTCCTCTTATAGCACCCCAATTCTTCCCAAACAGAAAACTGACAGGACTTACAGGCTGGTGCAAGATCTCCACACTATCAACCAAATCATCCTTCCCATGTATCCTGTGGTGCCTGATCTCTGTACCCTTTTGTCTACTGTTCTTTTGTCCTCTACCCATTTCTGTGTCTTACACTTAAAAGATGCCTTTTTCAACATCCCCTCACACCCCTTTTCGTAGTCCCTCTTTCCTTACCTGACTGACTCCCATCAGTCCTAGCAGTTGACCTGGGCTGTCCTTCCACGAGACTTCAGAGATTGTCCCCACTGCTCAGACCCCGGACCATGATTTGCTCTCCTTTCATGCCTCTTCCTCTCACCTCTTACAGTATATCGATGACTTCCTCCTCTGCTGTCCCTCCTGTGAGTCGTATCATGAAGACACCTTATTATTACAACATCTGGAATCTAAGGGGTACCACGTATCTCAATCTAAGACCCAAGTCCTCTTCATTCACCCCCTATCTAGGCATCATTCTCTACAGACATGCCCAAGCTCTATCCCTGGACCTTGTCAAATTTGTCTCCCAGATCCCGACCCCTATCACCAAATGACAAGTCTTCTTTCTCAGTGTTGTGAGACATTTCTGCTTCTGGATACCCAGCTTTACCCTCTGTACCAGACCCCTTTACAAACTCACCAAGGGAGACCCAGATGAACCCATGGATCACAAAGTCTTCCTCTACTCATCTTTCTAGTCCCTAAAAGATTCTAAAGATAGCTCCTTTCCTGGTCCTTCTAGACCCTACCCAACCTTCCTTCATTCACACAATAGAGCGGAGGGGACGTGTGGCTGCAGTCCTAGCTTAGGGACCAAGCTCACATCTGGTCATGTTTTCGTCCCAGCAGCTTGATCCCACTGTCTTGGGTTGGCCATTATGCCTACAGGCAGCTGCTGCCATGACCCTGATGCTCATAGAAGACCTCAAGATCATCAGGCATGCCCTGCTCACCCGTGATTCTTTTCACAACCTCCAAGGCCTCATACTTGTGTCCCATCTCTTTTACTTCCTTTCGTCTCCCTATCTCCTCCAGCTCTGTGTCCTAAACCCCACAGTCATCCTTTCCTTAGCTCCAACTTCATCTCCATCTTCCACCTTGTGCCCACTTTACCCATTTGCCGAATCCCAGATTCGTGTGACTGTATGCCTTTAATTCACATGACAGCATCCCTTTTCCTTCACGTTTCAATCTCTCCCCTCTGCCCCCAATCACAGTTGGTTCTTTGATGGGAGCTCGTGTACATCAGCCTACACTTATATAACCCCTGCTGGAGGGCTATATGATCATGTCATGTGACTCCATCATAGAGACTGTAACTCTTCCCTGTTCACCATCAACTGGCTGAGCTGATTGCCCTAACCCAATGCTCAAGCTGGCTAAGGGCTTACAAGTTAACAAATACACCAGTTCCCAATATGCATTCCATATATTACATAACTGTGTTGCTATCTAGGCAGAGAGGGGTTTCTTCAATTCCCAAGAGTCCTCTAATCAATGCCCCTCTTTAGAGCCCTCATAAAGGCTGCCCTCTTGCTGGTCTGAGTGGTTATATTTTACTGCAGGGAGCACCAAAGATCTTGTGACCTCATAGCTGCCAGAAATGCCTTTGCAGACAAAATGACTAAAGAGGCAGCTGGTCTGCCCCTCTCTACTGCTGAGGGTCAATATTTCACCTATTCTAACATTATCCCAACCTGTACCCTCCCAAACAGCAACAGTATCAGGCCCTCCCTACCAAGAGTAGATGGTTTCTAAATCAAAGAAAATTCTTCCCTCCTGCTCCACAGGCATGCACCATCTTTTTCTCCTTTGATGATAATTTCCACTCAGGCTATCAGTCCCTAGTTTGATTGCTTAAGCCTCTCTCGCTCTTTTTTTTATCCTAGAAAAACTTAATTATCACCACCCAATACCCTAGCTGCCATGCATCTACCCTCAGGGTTTCCTTAGACCTCCTCCTTTTCCTACATACTGGCACAAGGCTTCGCTCCAACTCAGGACTGGCAAATTGATTTCATCTACATGCTGCCAGTGTAAAAGACAGGACCTCCTGGTCTGGGTCAGTACTTTTACTGGGTGAGTTGAAGCCTTTCTTCCAGCTCAGAAGAAGCCTCAGGAGTAGTTAATTCCTTTTTAGCTAATGTTCTCCCCTGACTTGGCCTTCCGCATCCATCCAATGAGACAGTGTTCCAGATGTCATTAGTCAAATCACCCAGCAGGTAGCCAAGTCTTTTGGTGTCTGATGGAACCTCCTCATCCCATTCCAGCCTCAGTCATCTGGAAAGGTAGAAGGAGCCAGTGGCCTCCTCAGCACGTACCTTACAAACCTATAGTTCAGTTCTTCCTGCTCCTCTGGGAGCCCACAGGTTATAGCCCCTTAGAATTTTTTATGGCTGCATCCTCCTGCTTGGGCCCAATATCAGCCCAGGGACCTGCTTTATTGAAGACTGTCTCCCAGTCCTTTAAGCCCAAACAGAAGTGACACGCCACTAACCTACTCTTTCCCCCTCCAGATGCCCAGCCTTTTTAAGACAAACTCATCGGCAAATACGTTTTAATTAAAGATTAAAACACTCGGTCCTTACAGTCCAAGTGGATAGAACCCTATTTCATCATCTACAGCACCCTGATGGCTGTCCATCTATGAGACCAGTCCTCTTCAGTGGGTACATCACTCCTGGGTAGAACTGTCCTGCTGACAACTCACCTGAACCTTCCTGGTGGAAATTGCAAGTAATATCTCCTACTTCCCTCAGACTGTCTTGAATTCCAGCAGGTACCTAGAAGCTCTGCCCCTGCTTATCCTACTCTGACTTCCCAAGCCCCTGTGTGCATTCAGTGGAATCTATCCTCTGGCACACTGCTAGGACATCTACTCCCCCAGCAGTGTAACTATACACTACTGCTGCTGGCCTCAACTGATCATGTCAACTACCGGCTCACTCAGGATGCTTTTTTCACTCAGCCTGTTCGTTTTTCTGGCCCTCCCAAGGTTACAATGACATCACTACTCAATAAACAGGGTTCTGTGAGGGCTGCCACTTGCCATGCATGACCATACATCCATGGACTCCTTGTCACCAACCTCCCACTCACTCAGTGCTTCCTTTTGCCCACCTTTAATCATTCCTCCGAGTGGCTTCTAATCAACATCCAGAGATTCTTCTTCTGCTGGGAAAATAGAACAATGGGTGCCAGTCACATCCCCCGTCAGGGGCCCTTCCGACCTCTGACAGGTGCCGCCCTGGCAGGTACACTGGGTGTCTGGGAAAAAGAAAATCAAAAACTCACACACCTCTTTAACATTCATAATCAATTTTGCTTACCTAGCCAAGGTGTTTTTTCCCTTTGTGGGACATCAGCCTACCTGTGTCTTCCTACCAACTGGACTGGCACCTGCACACTGGTATACCTTACCCCCAAAATAGATATTGCCCAAGGTAACCAGAGTCTGCCTGTCACCATCGAAGAGCAGATTCGATACCAGAGAGCCCTGAAATTAATACCCCTGCTTGTGGGTGTAGGTGTCACCACTGCCACAGGAACAGGGAGAGGAGACCTAGCTACCTCACTGTCCTACTATTGTTTGCTATCCCAAGATTTCTGTGACAGCCTCGAAGAAATAGCCAAATTCATCCTCTCCCTGCAGACCCAAATAGACTGCCTAGAGGCAGTGACCCTCCAAAATCGCAGGGAGTTAGATCTTCTCACAGCTGAGAAAGGTGGCTTATGCATTTTTCTCAGAGACAAATGTTGCTTTTATAGCAACCAGTCAGGCATAGTGCAAAGTGCAGCAAAAAAGCTAACTGAAAAGGATTCAGAAATTAGACACCACAATGGGCACAGTAGTGCACGCCTGTAATTCCATCATTTGGGAGGCTGAGGCAGGAAGATCACTGTGGGAGGCCAGCCTGGGCTATAGTGAGTTCAAGGCTGATCTGAACTGTATAGCAAGACCCTGTCTCAAAAAAACACAAAAGAAACTGCACAATAATTTATCTGATTTTTGAATGCTATTTGGGGCTGGGCCTCATGCCTCATTTTGTTAGTCGGCTCTCTTGCCTCTGGTCTCCCTCATTTCCTTTTTAAGCCATGCCTCTTTAGGTTGTTTTTATAATTCCTACAAAACCAAATAAAGGCTATCACCAGTGTGTGAGAGATACTAGTTCGGACCACCCCACATTGCCAATCTCTTCCCCCGAATTCTCTCCTGATTAAGTTGCTTGCGCAGCCCAAGTCTCCCTCATGAAGTCATGAAACACAATGCCCATCCCCTCAACCCCCGCATTTATAACAACAACAAAAATGATGCAAATGTCACGCCCAATGGGTGAGACCAATCCCCCGCCAGGCGCAACAGAAAACCCCAAAGAACAAAGACAACACCAGGTCCCAGCTTCCTGGTTCCAAGAAGAGTGATTACATCTGCGCTGCATGTTGTGAGAAACGCGATCACACTTAGATCTGCACCATCCGTTCAGGAAGCGTGATCATACTGTGTCTGCTGCCCCAGGTTTCACAAGACAAGATTCCTTCCCTCTAAAGGCTTTGTTCTCCCCTTGCTGATTGCTGACACTCTTTTTAGACTCAGCCCACTCTCACCCAAGTGAAATAAACAACCTGGTTGTTCACATGAAGCCTGCCTGGGTGGTATCTCTGCTCTCTTTCCACCTGTGATGCAAGAATGAGTAACTAAAGCCCAGCCAGTGTGGATTGTGGGAGGAGAGGCGGAGGTCATCAGGTGTTCTGCAGAGAGCAGTGCTGCAGAGTCATGACCAGGAGCTGAAATCCTAAGGGTCAAGGTTGAGGCTGTTGTGTTGGCTGCTGCAGCATGGGGGTTTAGGGATGGGGCAGTCTGAAAATGTGAGACTCAGAGCTGGAATCTTAGGGTGGCAGGTGAGACGCATTCCGTTTCCTGTTTCCAGGCCCTAAGATTCTGCCTCAGGCTGGGGCGAAGCTTGGGCAAGAGTGATTTCATTTAACCAAAGTACAGCCAGGGTTGTATTCTTGTTCTGCCTACCGGAAGGAGGTTGAATAATTTGAATTGATGAATGAGAATTTCATCAGGAAGTGGGAAAGAAGTTGGCGAGTTTGGGAGGAGTGGGGCATCTGTGGATTTCCCATACTGTGGGTTGCCTATTTAAAGCCATGATTCTTTTTTTCCTGTTGATAAATGTTGAATTTTGTTTTGGATTCAGAATTATAAAAAAGTATTATGGTATTATAGTACTCAAAAGTACATACTATACCCATCATGAAGTGCACATGGGCATCCAGCAGTTGGCGCTTGTACCTCTCTTTCACTGTCCGCACCGCCAAATGTGTATCATCTTTTACAAAGAACTGTATTCACCTTCCCTTGAACAACAGGTAGATCTCTTCATGTTAAAGTGCACTGACTATAAGTTATGTTGTCTTAGCTGTGATAGATTCTGTTTTTCTCTTAAGGTACACAG
The DNA here is from genome assembly GCF_034190915.1 of Cavia porcellus. Lineage (NCBI taxonomy): Eukaryota > Metazoa > Chordata > Mammalia > Rodentia > Caviidae > Cavia > Cavia porcellus. Next base: position 21,690,502 of record NW_026947506.1, read on the forward strand.
ACGACTTAGAAGAGGGCTTATAAAATCAAAAGTAACTTTAAAAATTGGTCCTCAGGGAGATGCCTATGGTTGGGGACATAAGAGAGCCTGATCTTTTCTGCTGTACCTACATCAGATTTATGCCTTCATGACAGAAGATGAGCTGTTTTGGCAAGTGAGTATGTGCTCTAGATGACAGAGCTCCACCAGTTGGCCACAGGTAGTTAGGGTCCCCACTTGCTCGATGGGAACAAGACCATTTGAATCTCTTTTTCTTTTTCTTTTTTTCTTTCTTTCTTTCTTTCCCTGATATTGTGATATGTGGACTTTGGGTGATGCTGTTGTGTCTATGTGGGCTTAACAGTTTTAACAAATATTCCAGTCTGCTGTGGCTTTCATTGTGGGGCAGTCTGGGTGTATAGAGGAAGAGGTACGTGGAGACTCTGTATTTCATGCTCAGTTTCACTTTGAGCTTAAAACTGTTCAAAAAAAAATAGTTTATTAAAGGAATAGAAAAGTAATTGTGGGCTCTCTCAATGGTATGTTTCAGTATTTAAAAGTATTTTCTAAAATAAAGTTACCCCTTTTTGTTTTTCTTTGGGACAGTAATCCTTGTTTGCTGTCAGTGAAAAATCTGAAAATAACTCATCTTCTCAAATACTACCACTCTATAGAGATGACTTCAGAAGGAAGGAACACAGGTCTGTAGGAACACAGGTCTCCAAATTTTTAATTCATTGACACTTGAATTATAACTTTAGACTCTGTGGTCACTTTGTGAATGCTCTATCCCTAAATCTAGTGTGATATCCTTAAAATGTTGGCTCTGCAAAATTTTATTTTACATGTTCACTACTAGAGCAGAACACTGTAGCACTCTCTTATGATGTATATTGCCCAGATACACTTATTTCTGAATTCTTCAGGACAAACTTTACTAATTTTTATACAAGTATTGAGGCCAATTTTAATTGCTTTTTTAAAGACAGTTTCCCCTCACTTTTAGATAGACTGTTCTTTATACTTCTCAGTATTCCTTCAACACATATGTATAGGATCTTTTAAAATAAAATGTTTTTTGACTGTATATGCTGCCTGTTATGGTTTGTATTTGATGCCCACCCCCCAAGCTTCATACAGTCATGGACACCACTGAATCTAGTGTTTGTGATTGGTTGGTTGTCTAGCACTGGGCTTGATGGTATGAGTGCTGCACCCACTCGGAGGTGGAACCAAATATAATGTAAGGGCCGGAAGGAGGTGTGCTTTTCCCCTTTTGCTCTTGCCACTTGTGGCCGCCATGAAGGCTGCCCCTCAGCCGTGCCACCCTGCCTTGGATGGACTGAAATATCCCAAAAACCTTTAAGCTCAATAAACCTTTCCTTGCTTTACTTTGGGTATCAGGTATTTTGTCTTGACAAGGAGAGAAAAGTAACGAAAACACTGCCAAAGCAAGCACTGTACTTTATATGTTTAAAAATAGTATTCAAGGCTAGGCATGGTGGTAAATGCCTGTAGTCCCAGCATTGGGAGGCTGAGAAAGGGAGATCACTACAGGTTTGAGGCTCGGCTACAAAGTGAGTTCAAGGCTAGTCTGAACTAGCCTTGGCTGTCTCAAAAAGATAAGGCTGTCTCAAGATAAAAAGAGAAAAAAACAGTATTCCAAGATCATGTAGAATGGCTATTCATTTAATTTTTAATATATTATGAGATATTGATTAATCTGTTATTAGTTTCATAACTCATAAATATTCCTGAATAACATTCTCTGTTTCCTAGTCCTCAGCTTCTTCGTATCAGTCTTCTCCATCACCAAAGACTGAGTAACCTAAATTTTTCTGTTTTCCTCTAAAGGTATAATATATATTTTAATTGTTAGCATCATCAAAATGTGTCACCTTTTGACTGTTTTTACTTAAACAGATTAAGGTGAAAATTTAAATTTTTTTTTGGTACTGGGACTTGAACTCAGGACCTTGTGCTTGCCAGGCAGTTGCTGTGCTAACGAGCTATATTCCCATCCCAATTTAAATTTTGAAGATATTATGAAGAGTCAAATTTTTCCACATATTTAACAGTTTTTAGGATATCACTTATCTGGCTTCAAGATAGGAAAGTCTTCTACTCCTTTCCCATGAAATGCTAAGCCTCTCTAATTTAAGGAGAATAAACTTCTAGTCTTTCGTTTTTTTCCCTTTTGTCACATGACTTCATAGCATTTTCACTTGGAAGCGTCTTCAGAAGATACGTCATAATTGATCACCCTTTTCATTTTACAGGTGAAGACAGACATATAAGTGACTTGCCCAAGCTCTTACAGCAAGTATTCACCTGTAGACTTGTATCTAACCTGGGAAACATGTGGTTAATACATCTATTCACTTCTTTTAGCCTCTTTATACTTGGCACTAATGATGCCCAGCCAGTCTTTGAACCAGCCTGGTCTGTGTAACTGCTGATGAATCTGTGGCAACCTTGCTGATACCTCTTTAAGCATAGGATTGGAACCACAGTGGCAGTGTATTTCCCCTAGCTTATGATATTATTTTCCTTATTAGCACTGGTTTAATTTTTTTTTATACAGGATCTTATTATGTAGTTCAGACTGACGATCCTCTTACCTCACTCAGCCTCCCAAGTACTGGGATTACAGGTGTGAACCACCATGCCCAGCTACCAGCACTGCTATATCAATTAAATCCAGTGGAGAAATTCGTGTGGGCACCTGGTAGGAGCATTATGATACACAGAATAATAGACTCCTAAAGATGTTTGTGCCCCAATCCCTGTATCCTGTGAACATGTTAAATTACTTGCCAGAAGTGAATGGAGATTGCTAATTATCTGATTTTGGAGATTATCTGGGATTAAACTAGTGACCCCATTGTAGTCACAGGCTCCTAAAAGTGGAATAGGAAAAGAGAAAGAACCAGAGAGATAGCTTCAGGAGAAGGACTAGGTGGGCAGTTCCTAGCTTTGAAGCTGGAGGGAGAGGTTGTGAGCCCAAGAAACAGCTCCAGGGCTGGAAAAAATAAATATTTTCCCTTCCAACCTCAGAAAAGAATGTATACTGTGAACACTTTGATCTCTGTCTAGTAAGATCAGTGTTGGACTTGTGCTTAACAGAACTCTAAGATAATAAATTTAAGCCACTAAATTTGTGGGAATGTATTATGATACTTATAGAGAACTAATAACAAGTCTTTATATCACTCCTCAGAAAAAGATCCTGGCCTTAGTTCTCCACCTTCTGTTGTGTAGTTGTTTCATTGTCTACATTGATTTCCGTATTTATCCTCCATGTTCTAAGCTAGAACTTCAGATAAAAGAATCTACTGTGAAGCCATACACTCTCAGCTTTGTTCATCTTTATGATCCAGCTGCTTAGCATCTGCTCAATGAATTGACAAAATACAACCAGTGCCTAAAGTGGCTACATTAGACTTTGAAACAGTTTCTCTGTAGACTGGCATTTTCTAGGAATTCGGGGTCATATACTGACCTAGTGCTCCTAAGTGCCTTGCCCTCTTACCCATTAGAAATTATTTTGTCACCTCACAGTGTTTATCATAGAAACCACCTGTGTGATGACTGATGCATCAGTTTATGGCTTGGCTGTCTATGTTGTTTTTATGTATCAAGGGAACCAGATTCTGAGCTGCTTACCTATTTTATTGGGGTGACATGTTCAGCAGGCTAAAGTACACATTTAACAGCCCAGTTTACTATCATGTGATTCATACATCTATTAGCTCTACAAATGACATAATCATGACTTGATGAAGCACAAAGTTTTTTTCATTCCTCATGGGTATTTTAAAATTAATTGATGACTTCCAAGAAGATGGCAGGGTGGTGAACAGCTAAGAAACAACCTCTCTGAGATTTGCTGTTCACATACTAGAATATAGTGTCTCTTGAGGAAGAGAAATGGAGAACTGGTTCCCTGGGATCTTAAAAGGATCTGAAACAAGAATTGAAGCCCACAGGGCGAGAGAAGATACAGACCTCAGTGCAGAAGGAGGTGGCAATCAGCGTTTTCTCCTTGAGCCTTCCTTGAGTGACTCACTATTGTAGGAAGGGCAGCTCCAACATGCAGATATCTGGTGACCATTGGTAACCCCAGAGGTCTCCACGGAGAATTGTGCCAGTTGAACAGAGAAATGGGCACAGAGGACTATAGTGGCTGATGAGTCATTTGGGTTTGGATGCACCCTGGGGCATGGCATTTGTCCAGTAGCCATCTTGGAGAGGGTTCAACTGAACTAGAACTCAGAGCTGCTTCATGCTGGCTCCATCTGGCATCTCGTGGTGTCAAGGTGAGGTAGAACCGAGTTCACCTCAGCAGATGATCAAAAAGCTGAGTTCAAGCCACCAGGAGGTGCATGGAGTGTTGCAGAGTGAACAAATTGGGTTCTAGCCACACAACCAGAAATCAGCCTGAACTTCTGTGGAACTAAAGATGCAGAGTTACTGGGATTTTCCAGTACATTGCCATAAATCTATGGCAAGCATATTGGGATTATTCAACATGGATCTGGGCTCTGCCTGCCCACTCTGTCTACCAGTGACAGTTGAGACATGCCCTGAAGTGAACCATATTTTTTTCTTCTTTTTGTTTTTCTCTACTATATCATTGTACATGGAACAACTCAAGTAGAGAGAACAATGATACATGTATGTGTACTAAATTCCAGTGCACCCAACTATATAAAATAATTATTAGTGGACATGAAAAATCAAGCACTAATACAATTATAATGTTTGAGTTCAGTACCGTACTGTTGCAAATAGACAGATCAACTATACAAAAAAATCAACAAAGAAATATAAGTGAACCAAACTTTAGTACAAGTGGACTTAGTAGATGTCTACAGAGTGCCACGCCACAACATCGGAATATACATTTTCTTAAACTAAACATGGGATGTTCTCAAAAATAGGTCACAAAATAGCTCATAGAACATGTTTAAGTAAATGCAAAGGAATTAAAATTATCCTTACTTTTCTCATTGCTGGTACAAAATACCCACACTCAAAGTTAAAGGAGGAAAGGTTTATTCAGCTCACACTTTGTAGAGGTTTCAGTCCATGATCAGTTGGCTCCAAGGCTGAGTGGCACATGGCAGAGGAGCAACTGTTCATGGTACCATAAGACAACAAAAGCAACAAGCAAAAGAGGGAGGGAGAAATAGATCTTTCTGTCCCTTTCATCCAGACTGCTGGAATTAGGGCTCTGGAAATGCAATCAGCAGACAGATTCAGCAATCACCCACCCTTGACCCAGCATTGAACCATGAATTAATAACAAAGTAGACTGGAACTGCCTCCAGAAAAGCCCATCTAAAAGTGCATGGGACTTTTGGGGGACACCTAGATACAATAACATTCTTCCCCTGTTCCCCCAAAGGCTTATGTACATTTATTTATGCAAAAGGCATTGTTCCATCTCTAAGAGTTGCCAAAGTTTCAGCATTGCTGAAAAGTACAAGTCCCAGGTCTCCTGTGAGATTCAAGGCAAACTCTTAGCTGTGAGCATTTATACAAAAGAAAAGAGAGGTAAACATGTTTAATATTCAGTGGTACAATATAGACATGACAAACAGGAAGTTACAATGAAATGAGACCAAAGCAAGTCCAAAATCCAGCAGGGCAGATTTTAAGTTCTATAGTTCCAGGTATAGCATTCAAGGCAATCTGTAGCAAGATGTGGGCTCCAGAGCGTTTGGGTGGCTTTGCCCCTATGGCACTTCCAGTGGCCGTAGCTTCGATGGCTTCTCTCTTGCTCCTGCTCTGCTCCCTCCTGGCAGTTTTCCTCAGGATTTCCACTGTACCTTTAGTTCTACACTCATTAACTTCACATACTGCCCTCTCAAGGGCACGCTGCCTGGCCTCCCAGGCCTTCTGAAATGTAGTTGGAAGCCTTCCTGACCCCACAACTCTTACATTCTGCATGTACCTAAAACCAGCACCATGTGGATGATGCCAAGTAGCTCAGCAGTCAGGTTTCCCTGTCTTGACAGAAGGGATTAAGTACCTGGATGCTGAATACTCTGAATCTAATTCTGAGAGACAAATTTTCTATGCTGCCTTCATTCTGGAGCATGATGAGACCACTACCCTTCTGGAACATCCACTGGGAGTCTTCTCAAAGCAAAATCTTTCACTTTTGAAGGTGGGGTCCTGCTGCTTCTTCTGGTGCCATCAGGCCATCTATTCCCCTGTTCCTTCTCAGCAATCAAGATCTCCTGTGCTCTATCTTTGCAGTTCACAGATTTAGTGGATCTTCCTTATGGAAAAATTTACAATGTTTTAAATCACTCTGTTGGACTCTTTGCTCTTGATTCTCAACATAAACCTGGCTAAAAGCCCCACACAGTGGTCATGCCAACACCTCAACATTAGACTGCCTTTACATTTCTTCTGCCAGATTAATTAGCCCATTACTCTTAATCTCAGTCTCAGGTAGTCTCTAAACACATTCAAAATGCAGACAAACTGTATACCAAGACATCACACGCATCATCTGGAGTCTGATGCTCAGTCTGATGTTTCCCGTCAGAAACCCCACAAGCTTGGTTTTTACCAGCAGGATTTCTATCAGCCTTCTGAGTTGTGACCAGAATCTTTCATACAGAACTGCTGAAGTTGTTCCAGCTCTACTTTTTCAGCAGGTATTGCCAAACTTCCCCAAACTTCCCAAAGGTTTCTGAAACACATAGTCAGTTGTAGTCTCAGCAATGACCCCACTTCTCTGGTGCCAAATTCTTAGTTACTCTTTTTGTTGCTGAGACAAAAAACAAAACAAAACATAACACACAAAATTAATAAAGGTTTATCTCACAGTTTGTAAAGGTTTCAGTTCATAATTGGCTGTGTCCAAGGTGGGGTGGCACATGGCAGAGGGGCAACCATTCATGACAGTAGAAGTCAGCAAAACAACAAGACCAAAATAAGGAGACGTCCCTTTCTGCACCTTTTGGTCTTATCCCAACTGCTGGGATTAGGGACATGCAAATGCAATCAGTGGACTGACCCAGCAATCACCCACCCTTAATCCCAACACCCTCAATGCTAGCATTCAATCATGAGTTAACTGAAAACTAGATTCAGGTACCTCTGACAAAACCCTACCTAAAACACAAACCCCATCTAAACACAAAACCCTATCTAAACCACAAACCTCATCTAGACCCAAACCCTGTCTAGACACCAACCATTATGTATCCCATACATATTATCAGACCGTAGTGCAATGAAATTTGAAAGTCAGTAGCAAAAGGTATCATAAAAACTTCATAAACCAAGGATATTAAACAACATCCTTCTAAACCATGGATTTCATTTGGAATCAAAGAGGAAACTAGACAGTTTCTACAATTAAACAATAATGCTATTATAACATACCAGAACTCGTGGGAAGCAATGAAAGCAATCCTATTAGGGAAATTTATAGTGGTGAATACCCATATCAGAAAAGCAGAGCAAGCTCAAAAAAACCAAGCTAATTTTGAACCTCAAGCTTCAAGAAAAAGGAGCAAGTCAAGCCCAGAGCTTGTGCCAGAGAGGAAATTATAAAGAACAGAACAGAAATTAATGCAGTGGAGACTAAGAAAGTAATACAAAGAATCCATGAGTTGAAGAGTTGGTTCTTTGAAAGATTTAATAAAATTGACAGTTCTTTAGGCAATTTTATGAAAAAAGGAAAGGGCCCAAATCTATGTGATTAGGAATGAAAAGGGTGAAATCACAACAGATCCTGCAGAAATCAAAAAGAATTCATACCTGTTTTGAGAACCTGTATTCTGAAAAGATGCAAAACACAGATGAAATGGATAGGTTCTTAGATACAGATGAATTACTAAAGCTCAATCAAGAAGATATAAAAAATTCTAAATAAACCAACATGAGTCAATGAAATTGAAGATGTAAAAACCTACTAAGACAGAAAATCCCAGGCCATGACAGAGTCATTGTGGAATTCTACAAGAAATTTAGAGGCAACCTAATGTTACTACTTCTCAAACTCTCTAATGAAATTTAATGGGAAGCAATACTCCCAAGGTCATTCTTGGAAGCAAGCATTACCTGGATACCAAAACTAGAGAAGGATCCAACCAAAAAAGAGAATTATAAGCTAATCTCTCTAATGAACATAGATGCAAAAATCCTCCATAAGATACTAGCAAACAATTCAGCAAATCATCAAGAAGATTATACACCACAGCCAAGTAAGATTCATCTCAGGGATTCAGGGATGTTCAACATATGCAAATCAATAAATGTAATACACCATCTTAACAGAGCTGAGGACAAAAACCTTGTGATCATCTCAATAAATGCAGAATAAGTGTTTGAGCAAGTCCAATACCCAATAGTAATGAAAGTGTTACAGAAAATTGGAACAGTTCATCTTTATTTCAATCTGATAAAAGCCATGTATGACAAACCAACAGCCAGTGTCACGCTGAATGCTCTAAAATGAGGAATCAGGCAAGGATGCCCACAGTCATCACTCTTATTCATTACAGTTATGGAAAGATTAGAGCAATTAGGATAAAATGAAAGAAAGATGAGAAAGGAAGAAGTAAAATTATTATTTGCAGATGACAAACCCTACATAAGACCTCAAAAACCCAGCCAAAATATTTCTAGATATAATAACCAAATTCAGTAGTGTAGATGGATACAAAGTTAACACTTAAAAATCAATAGCATTTCTGTAGACAAATAAGAAACTCAGTGAGACAGAATTAGGGCAAAAGCCCCTTTCACAGTAGTATTCAAGAAAAAAATACTAGCAACCAATGTAATGAGGGAAGTAAAAGACTTTTATGTTAAAAAGTACAATACTATGAAAAAGGTTGAAGAGGATATCAGCAAATAGACAGATATCCCTATCCCTTGTTCTTGGGTAGGGAGAACCAATATAACTAGAATGGACATATTTCCAAAACTGTTACACAGATTTAATGCATCCCTGATCAAAATACCAATAGCATATTTCACAGAATTAGAGAAAAATATCCTAAAGTTCATTTGGAACCATAAGACACCTAGAATAATAAAAGCAATTCTGGGCAACAAAGGAAAGGCAGGGGAATCACAGTCTCAGTCTTCAAATTATACTACAGAGCTACTGTGATAAAAGATAGCATGGTTAGGCCAGGGATTTAGCTCAGTGGCATAAGCACCTGCCTCGCAAGTGTGAGGTCGTGAGTTCGAGCCCTGATACCAGGGGGAAATAAAAGAGATAGCATGGTTCAAATTGTAACAGAAGCAACTCCAAACGTACTCAGCCATCTAATATTTGACAAAGGAGCCAAACAGCTTCACTGGAAGAAAGATAGCCTCTTTAATAAATTGCGCTGGGAAAGCTGTCTTTCCATATGCTAAAGATTAAATCTAGACCCATGTCTTTCACTGTGCACTAAAATAAACTTGAAGTGGATCAATATCTAAAACAGAAACACTAAGTAGAACAGGTAGAATACTTTGCAACATTGGTGTTGGTAAAGGCTGTGAACAAGACCTCAGTTGCACAGGAAATATCAAGAGTTAATAGCTGGGATCACATCTTATTTAAAAGCTTTTGCACAGCAAAAGAAACCACCAAGTGTTAAGTTACAACCCACAGTGTGGGGAAAAATTTGCCAGCTGTTCCTCAGACAAAGGACTACTATTTAGAATATGTAAAGAACTAAAGAAACTCAGTCTCAGATTTAAAGACCCAATCCAGAAATGTGCATCTGAAATGAATTGACACTTCTCAGGTGAAGAGGTAGAAACATGTATACATGAAAAAATGTTGAAAATTATTTGTCGTTCGAGAGATACATATTAACACTGAGAATACATGCCTAAAAAGAATGAGAATTATCAAGAAATCAATCAACAGCAAATGTTGGTAGGACAGTGGGGAAAAAGGAGCCCTTCCTCAGTGTTGGTGGGAGTGTAGAGTGGTGCAACCACTGTGAAATCATTGTGAAGATTCCTCCAAAAACTAAAGGTTCCATTTGACCCAGCTCTTCTCTTTCTTGGTATCTTCCCCCAAAACTAAAAGCATCATACCACAGTGCTATATGCGCACTCATGTTTATAGTGGCTCAGTTTGTAATAGCTAGATTTTGGAAAATGCCCAAACACCCTTCAGCCACTGAATGGATAAGGGAGATTTTAAAAATACAGTGGAGTATTACTCTACCATAAAGAAGAGTAAGTTTGAGAGGTTTTTACCTAAATGGATGACCTTGTGACCATACTCTTAATCGAAGTACACTGCATACAAGTTTAAATACTGTATTGCTTCTTTGGTGTGAGAAACGGAAAGTGTAAGCAATCATCAAAATGTATAATATTGGGAAATGGGAAGAAAATGTTGAAATGAGAAGGAAATAAGGGAAGGGGAGAGCAGAGGGAAGGGACAGGAAAAAAGGAAAAAGATGGAAACAAAGCTTTCATAGATAAGGGGAGAGAGGTTGAAGAGGGGAGGGCAATGGAAAGAATTAAAATATATCGGGGCTGGGGATTTAGCTCAGCGGCATAAGCGCCTGCCTTGGAAGCAGGCAGTCGTGAGTTCAATCCCCGGTACTGATAAAAAGACAAAAAAAAGAATTAAAATATATCATGTATAGGTACAGATTCCCTGTGATAAATGTTAGCATTATATCTAAAACATATCAATAAAAACATGATGGCACAAAAGTTGACCTATATTGACTGTAGACCAAATCAAACCACTACCTGTTTATTGAAAATAAGGTTTTGTTGCGAACAAAAATTCTATTTAAAGGCTGCAATACCAGTCCCAACCAAGCACGGGGAAACCAGACAGAGACGTCAGATTAAAAAATAAAAGATTTTTTAAAAATTGATTGGTGTTTACTGATTTTGCAGAAGTGTCAGTGGATTGGTGTGATGTAAACTAACTAGGGGAGACTCTCCCAGTCTGTCTAAATGACAGTAAGTCCCTTAAGGACAAGTTTCCCTCCGGAAGAAAATTTGTCAGAGTTGATCCTAACTCGGGCAAAGTGAGTCTTAAAGACTTTTAACAAAAATGTACAACGTAAAGCATAGAAAAGCAGACAAATTAAAAAATGTAAGTCCTTGTGTTTCGGTACTTTACCCTATTGCACTGCAGGCGTGAGCACACAGCAGCACACCTGTGGCAGTGTCCAGGAGATGCATGACTTCCACGATTTGTTCACACCCACAACTATTTGTCCATTAATATCTATGAAAAGCTTGCAACTCAAATGTTCCTAAGTTGGGATCTTGCTGTAATATAATTCTTTATGTGACCTGATGGTTTGAATTCACCCACAGTTCTTGTTTTCATGGCGAGTTTTATGTTAGGCTTAGTAGTAAGGCAGAATCCAGGATTCTGACCTCATGCATTTGCTTTTACCCTACCAGGAAGTGTTTTTACTGTGAAAAATTTCTTGACTTACTGTGATGTGAACACTTTGTTGGGTCCTTCTTCCTGCTGGTCCACTAATTCCTCAGGTATAGGAAAGAGAATAGTGTGTATCTTTGTAGAACTGAGGGGCATTAATCTCATGGACTTACTCATCCTTACAGATAGTACATTATTGAGTCTTACCTTCTTTTGTCTTTTATCCATTATGACTTTCTCTGCCTTTTACTCATGGTGTTTAAACTGTTTATATTTAATTTGATTATCAATATAATTATAGTTAATTCTTATCATCTTGCTTTTTGTTTTCTGTGTCATACCTGTTTTCCTTTTTTGTGGTTTTTTTTTTTGCATTCTTTTGAGTAATAGAGCATTTATAGTGATTCTAGTTTATAACAGTTATTGGGTTATAAAACATACCTTTTGTTTTTAGCAGCTACTGTCAGGGGATATATCTCTTAAATTGTAATAGTCTACTTTTAAATAATATATCATTACTTGAAATAATATACCACTTCACATAAGGATTTTAAGCACAGTTTACTTCTATCCTAACCCCTCATCTCTTGTGCTATTTTTTGTCACATATTTTACCTTTAAATGTCATAAAAATCTATAATACATTATTGTCAAGATACTTTATTTTTAAAAAAATCAAAATAGGCAAAAGGTAGAAATTATAGAATTTCAAAAATTAAAATTAAGAGATATATTACATATTGTTATGTGAAAAGTAGTTGTTCAGGTTACAAAATCAAAGCATAAAAAATGAACAGACAAATGAACAGAATGATAGTATAAACTATTCTCTACTGTTGGTGGGAGTGTAGACTGGTGTTGCCACTGTGGAAATCAGTATGGAGATTCCTCAAAAAACTAGTATTGGAAGTTCCATTAATCCAGCTATTTAATCCAGCTATTCCCCTCCTGAATATTTTCCCAGGAAAGTTGAAAAGATCATGTCACAATGATATATATGCACCCATGTTTATAGCAGCATAATTTGTAATATCTAAATCTTAAAAACAACCAAAATGCCCATCAACTGCAGAACAGATGAAAAAGATGTGGTCTTTTTATACTATGGAATATTACTCAGTTATAAAAAAGGATGATCTTGAGGCTTTTATAGGTAAATGGAGGCAATTGAGACTATCCTCATAAGTGAAATAAATCAGACTTACATTTGTAAATATATTTCTATTTTAAAACAACTCATATATTAACATCTTTTGTCTTAAAAGAAAATCACCATAACCCATGTGCCATAGGTTCTCCACTACTGTTCTGGGCACGGTGATGATGGTGTATATTATAGTCATTTTGAATGAGACGGCTTAGCTAAGTAGCGATAAAGCTGAGAGGCAGTGAACAAAGGAGGAAGAGAGAAATAATAGAGACGCTTGGCTGTGCCAGGCCCAGCATCCGCTTTCCTCTGTTTTATGTAATAGAACCCTAACTTAGCTGACCACATTGTTTCTCAGTGGGAAAAAGGAAAAGATTGCATTTTCCATTTCTCTTTGTAGCGAGGTGTGGCTGTAATATTACATTGGGACTAGGAAAATGAAAATGAAAGCATTGCATGCAAATTCTAGAAAGTGTTATTAAAAGGATCGAGCCCTACTTCACTTTCTTACTGGCTATTTGGTGCATGTGACTTCCAGAGCTCGCACTGCCAATCTTAGGCCTTGAAGCCGAACACACACATTGAGGTCACTAACAGAAAGAACCCCGAGACTGCGAGCTGCTGTCAGCTGGGCTGACTTCAGCTGGGCTTCTCTTTTGTGAGAATATAATCGAGTTTTATTTTGTGTAGCCCTTTGGCTTTGTCTGTTTTCCACCTCTGGGTTTGTTTTATGAACAGTGAACCAAATTCTGACTAATGAAGGCAGCCTGACAGGAAGACTGAGGAAGTGGTGATACACTGGGAAAAGTTAAGGAGCACACAGAAGAAACCAACAGGTTAGGGACTTCCAGAGGTCCTCTAAAGGAATTCTATGCCAATGTGGCCCTTCAATTAAATAGTTTTAAATGATCACAGAAATAATAAAAGCTGTATTTGAATATTTTGTTTTCTTAGACATAAGAAGCACCGATCTCATCCAGTAATTTCTTTAGGAATTTGATGACTTAGTATTAGATCATAATGGAGGCCTGAAATATAAAGGCTCCCTTTGCCTCATTTCCCTGTTTGCTAATGGAGGTATAGGTGTGACTACATTCCTAAGTTATAAAGCAATTTTTAGGTTTGGAATCCTAAAGATAAAAAATAAAATATGCAGGTATGCATATTTATGAGGTGCTATTTTCTCCAGATTAGATCTTTAGCTTTAGTAACTAACTGCTAAGTAACTTTTATTATGTATCTTTGATATTATATGTCAAAATTATTATTGTACCTAAGAAAATTTAAGTGTACACTTTTGCTTTATTCATTATAAGATTTTCAAATGCCAGTAGTTTTGAAATACAGGTTTCACTATTTTTTTTTTTTTAACTTTTCAGGGTAGTCAAAGAATGTTTAGAATATATGCATACACATATACATCTGTCTTTGTTTCAAATTATTTTTTTTTACCTCTGATCTTTTTCTGGACAAATATGATGGATTTGTGGTGGGAGTTTTAAGCTTGAAGCCTTTCAGAAGCACTTTAAAATGTCTGAAGCAAACTTGTTTTCTCTCTCATCTTGTCTGATTCTGCTGAAATCCTCCTCCCTGAGTTGCCCTGTTACTGTCTCTCTCTCTGTCTCTCGTCCCCAGTGTGTCTCTTTTTGTGCTTTTAAGACACGTTTCCTCTGGATGCAGTACTGGCAAACATGTTGGAATCTGAGTGACCCATGTGGCCTTTCCCAGTGATGTCTGTGGGTGGGAAAGAAAATTGTAGGGCAGATTCCCAGCTTGAGCCATGTGATGCATCCTGGGAAGCTGTGGCTGGAACTCAGGTGGCTTTGAGGAGGGAGGTAAGTTAATAGCAGAGGATACTGCCAGAAATAAGCACATAAAAGAAGAAAAGAAATGGAAACAGTAAGACCATTGATAACAAAACAGGCGGGGAATAGAATTTGGGGCCTCGGTGGAAGTTCTGAGAGGCCAGCGGCTCTAAAAGCTGAGACTGCTCTGGTTTTCCTTTGATGTAACAGTCTTCAAACAATAGCAAGGCACAGGCGGTATCAGCGTAGAAACTCACCATATTATATCACATTTTAAAAAATACTTGTAGTGTAGGGCGTAAGTCTTTTCCTCCAAAACTGTGTGTCTCAGTGAAAACAAAGGCAAGCATACTTGAAACTGAATTGACAGCTTTGTAGCTGTACAGATAAATATAGCACTTTTCAGGTAGTTAATTCATGAATAACCAACGAACCAGCAAAGGACAAAAAGTGACATGTGGCAGCCCGGTGTAGATTAAGTGTGATTATCACGTTTCCCTCTCTACCCTTTCCTTTCTTTAATTTATGGAAAGAAACAAAGCTAAGCTCATGCAGTGATGACACAGTCACCTGGAAAATTTCACTTAGGCAGAGGGTTAGCAGCGTTTATTCATTGTCTGCTTTTTTAATAGTCTAGCCGAAGTTGTTGATGTTACTTAAAGTTTTACTCAGAATGAAAATTTGACTTGAATTCCTGAAATAAGCTGATAAAGCAATTTTTGCTTTATAAATTTAGTATTAAATCAGTATCCTTAAAATACTTAGACAGTAATTTTGTCAGAATGTCTGTTAATAAATCACAAACACATCATATTTGCCCTGAAGGAGAAAGATCAAATTTTATTATTTTTAACAAATAACTACCAGATTTAATGGAGATTTCCAGGTAATTTTGAGGTTTTTAGAACCGTGTACTAATGGGAAAGAGACACTGTGTGTCCACAACCCACGTGACAACTCTGCCATGTTACAAGTCATCCTCCTTTGGCAGCTGGTGAAGGCTGAAGTGTTTGATCCACTGAGAGACAGTCTGCAGCCTTGTGCTTCTCTGTCTTTACCTCGGGACTCTGACTCTGAGAGGTTTAACATTAAGCGGTTCTTCATAGCCTGATTTTTACCTCTCAGTACCACCATGGTCTTTCCAGGCCATTTGATGTTGGCAGCAGAATTAGCAGTCAGGTTTGAAAGTGTGCAAGACACAAAGAGTTAATATTTGATTTGAATGGCATGTCCAACATTTCTTCTCACTCCCACCCCATCTTCCTCCACCAAAAAAAAAGAAAAAACAGACTCTGTAAATTTGCTGGTGGAAGCGCAGCTTCCCCTCTGAATATGAAACTTGTGTGTTTATTGGTGAATCATGTGGTATATGTGTTTGGCATATTTTAATGAGGGTTCAGGAATCAAGGCCAGATTTGAGTTGGGTCTTAAGACTGGGCAGGAGAAAATGGTGCATTGTTTGAAAGTTAAGTCTGTGCATAGCACAAGTTTTGTCCTTTTCCAGGGAACATTCACAGTGATGTTTGTGATGAAATTTGCCACCAAGGCTAGGTATCAGTCATGACAAAGAAATTGTGAGAGAAACACATTTTATCTTTTTGCTGGGATAGAGAAATCTCTCACTGTGAGGAAGCCTGCTAGATTGCACAAGGAGATGGATGTGAAGGAAATATGGCCAAAATAAAAGTTTCATCAGAACTCAGTCTCCGTCCCTGTGGTCCCTTTGTCCATTCCAGATTCTGAATGGTATTGTAGGCTCTCTCACAGCTTTTAGAGCAGGTCAAGAACATAGTTAGCCAGGCATGGTGGTGCACGGCTGTAATCTCAGCACTTAGGAGGCTGAGGCAGGAGGATCTCTTGAGTTTGAGGCCTACCTAAGCTACACAATGAGTTCAAGGCCAGCCTAAACTGCATAGTGAAACTTTATCTCAAAAACAAACAAACAAACAAAGCATGGTTATTACACAGTTCAAAGAATGCTGAGTTTTGAATGAGCAGTCTAGTATGCTAGTCAAGAGCATGCACTGTGACTCTCTACTGTTAGATGATGACATTTTGTTTGCAAGAATAGCTCGCCCTCCCAACCACCTGCTTTTGTAGTCTGTGACCTTGACACCCCTCCATGGAGAGGATGAATTTCCATCCTGTCTTCTTGCGTCTGCCCAAGCTCATGACTCGTTTATGACCAATAGGATGTGGTGGAAGTGCGGGGATGACAAAAGCGAGGCCAGAAGAGGGGAGCCCCACCTTGTTTGCTGAGACACTTGCTTTCGGATCCCTGTGCTGCCATGTAAGGTGTCCTGTTCTGAAGCCACTGTGCTGTGAAGAAAGCCCAGGCCACCGAGAGGCCATGTGTAGGTGTCTGCGGTGACAGCTCCAGGGGCGATCCTGGAGAGAGTAGCAGTGTAGCATCAGGAGTCTCATCCTCAGGTGAAGATTGCCCAGGGTGGTCCCAGCCCGCCGTGGAATCACCCCTGGTTGTCAGGTCCCTCCGCTGTGGCCTCAGATGTTTCACATTGTCTTCTCTGTAACGTCCAGCCCATGGAGTCCATGCGTGGGATAAAACTGGATTTAGTCACTACATTTTGATTTAATTTGTTACGTGAGAATAGTAACTTGAGGGGAGGGGAGAAATGTATGTTTGAGTCCTTTCCCCATTTTTGACTTTGCCCATTTTGTTGAACTGTAGGAGTTCTTTATGGTCTGTATTAACGCAGTGTCAGAAATCTGTTTGAAAACGTCCCTCCCCCATCCTGTGTTGCTTTTTCACTGTGATAGTGTTCTTTCATGCACAGCTTTCTATTTTGATTTGGTATCATATGCAAGCAACTGCTGTCAAATCTAATTTGTGGAACGTTACCTCTGTTTGCTTCTAAGAGTTTTATATTTTTAGCTCTTATATTTCTGATGCATTTGATTTAATTTTATGTATGTTGTGAGGTAAGAGTCCATCTTTGTTCTTCTTTTTGTGGCTATTTTACCCTTCCCAGCGCAGTTTGTTGAAGTCCTCCTATATTTTTGAGTTGCTAATTCTTTATGATCATTTTTTAAAAAACACGTTTGAAGAGATGTTTTAAAATACTGTGTATAGCTTAATTATTCTCAGCAGGACAGTTGAGCTCTAAAACCTAGTTCACCTTTATCTGTAATAGGAAATTTCATTAATGTTTTAAATCCCTTAGATGAGAGCACAAGTTGTGTTCTAAATTGTCTAAAACATGTGTGGGGAAATAGCTTCTAGTCAGTATTCTTAGTTTTTCAATACAGTATGGCTACAGTTTTTGTGGGAATGAGGTACACGACTCATCAGCTCCTTTTTCTTTTTATGTGTGACCCAATTGGTAGTTAAATTTTGTGTTAGACTACAAACCTTATTAAGTGGTTAACTGGAAAACAAAAACACACTTTTCTGTGAAGACTGTGTACAAATTGTACAAGTGAGCCACTGATTCACATCCTGGTTTTGCCGGACTTCAGTTCAGGATTCTTTGGTGAGAATTTCCCTGTGAATCTGCTTGAACCATGTGTAGCACTTTTTCCTTTGAAGTGTGGTCTCTCTTTATGTGACAGACATTGTCCCCCTGCCATTCAGAGCAGTCGTGGTCCTAAAGTGTCTGGCTGGTAATGTTACATATGAAAGGGGAATTAAAGTTTGTAACTAATTTACATTTATCATTTACAACTACTCTTGTAATAGTTTTGTTGAACTGGGAAGAAAGTGATGGTATTAACAGGGAATGTATTGATCTACTCTATGGCCTGGCAAGTCTTTATGATCATAAATGTTTCTGTCCTGTGGATAGGGAAGGACAGTAAGACTGTGAAGGGCTGTACCTATGTATGCTGGGGATTCCCAAGAACACAAAATGTAGCATCTGTTGAAAACAAACTTGGATGATTGACCATTCATCTTTAAAATTACCCTCAAGCAGAAAAAATGGAAACAAAGCTTTTATAAATAAGGAGGAAAGAGGGGCTGAAAGGAGTGTAGGGGAACAGGAAAAAAGAAAGAATCAGTTATACCATGTACAGGTAAGTTCCCTATGATGAATGTGATCATTATGTATACCTAAAATGTACCTATATACTTAATAAAAAAAATTCAAAAAGAATAAAATTACCCTCAACCACGTAATTAATATCAATTTCATCAACTTTTTAAAGGCCCCAGTACCCGTGCCATGGCTCAGCTGTGGAGCTTACAGGCCTGGCTGGAGAGAGGTGGTCACAGGAAGTCATCCGTGGAGCTGCTGAGGATAAACTCTCACACAAGTCCTGCGTATTTACTCCCTCTGTGACTAACTCGGTGCAGCCTATTTTTGAAGGAAATCTTGACCTTGACTCAGGCCCATTTGTCACAGATCACACCCTCCAACTTGAGGATTACATCAGGCTGAAGTTATGCACAAAGCAAACTGCTGTGTTAATTCTTTTTATACATAAGGAGGGGTCATTACCACATTGCCCAGAGCAATATCACCAGCAGTTTTATACATCTGTGATGATTTCTCCAACTCTCCCTTAAAGATGTAGAGCTTTATAAAGTCCTTTTCACTTATGAAACAGGAAAGGAAGAATCTTTACTGCATACTAAGTGTGTTATATTGAACCCAAGATGAGTAACACAGTGTCTAGGCAAACAGAATCTTGCTAGGACCATATAACACATGAAAGAGAACAAAAGCTTTCTCAGAACTGAATTTTAAGAATAGATTTGATTTTTATGAAACACTATCCTTTTTTTTTTTTTTTTTGTCTATTTTGAGACAGGGTGTCGCACTATGCAGTTCAGGCTGGCCTTGAGCTCACTTTGTAGCCCAGGCTGGTCTCGAACTCGAAATGGTCCTCCCACCTCAGCCTTCCAAGTGCTGGGATTACAGGCATGAGCCACCATGCCTGGCTATGAAAGACTATCTTAGTTATTGAAGACTGAAAGATTTATACTGTCTTACACTGAAGTATTAGAACTTATTAGGTGGGAGACAAGGACATTTAAAATTTCTATTTAGGAAGCCATTGTTTTCTTAATTCCAAAGACCGATAGTCCTCCGGGTTACAAAGATCAATAAGATCTGGTTACCCCTAGCTGATATGTGAGGTGAAAGAGCATAAGAACCACTCACAGCTATCTTCCCTTTTACAAAATACACACTGCTTTTAAATCTTTATCTCCTTTATTTTTCAAAACAGTATCTTTGGGCTTCCCGGCTGGGTTAATGAAGGCCCAGAGAAACTCAATGAAGAATGGAATAGATTCTTAGCCTAATCCTTCTGCATTGTCTTTGTGAAATGCCGATTAATTGTGGAGGAATCAGATAATCTATGTAATAAGCTGTGTGTGGTAGCACAAGAGACTTTGTGTGGCCCTTTGAATGTATCTCATATTTGTCTTTGAGTCACTGTGCCTGGGCAAAACGACTAAGCAAGATCATTTAGTAGTTTGATGATACTGAAACAATTAGATTTTACATTTATTATTTGGATGTTCATTTGTTCAGTGCATACTATAGGTCAGACACTGTACTAACTGAAAGTTCTGTTTGGTTCTATTGTGATGCACTTAGTAATTTAATCATGCCTAATTAAAAACATTGGGGAGTACAGACAGGTATGAAGATCCAGAAGAACAAATGATACTGAGACACCACTTGTCGCCCCGTAGAGCACTGGTTGCAGACATATGGCACCCATGTTATTGTGTTTTTAAGATAAAAGATGTAGTGCATGAGTTGTTTTTTTCAAAACTAAAACTTTTGCATTCAGGTTTAATTGCAGCATTGGTACTGTTGACAAATAAGTGGGTTTTGGGTTACAGTTTGAAAAGTTGTTCTCTACAAGGTTTGTCATCACTGCATTGAGGTATAATTCCTTTCCTACACAGTAACAGTAGGATGTCAAGCAATATGTCTTGTGATCAAATGCAACATCAGATTTAGGCCGGGAGCTGAAATCTATTTGGGAAAAATACCTGTTTTTCTCC
The DNA here is from genome assembly GCF_034190915.1 of Cavia porcellus. NCBI lineage: Eukaryota > Metazoa > Chordata > Mammalia > Rodentia > Caviidae > Cavia > Cavia porcellus. Next base: position 21,710,808 of record NW_026947506.1, read on the forward strand.
ATTCATTTCCCATGGAAGCTGTGGTTCACAGTGGTAATGATGTTACTATAGTGAACAGAAGTGATTTATTCAGCTCATTAACATGTAACCATCTACTTCTGAGTGTGCAGGAGGTGTTCAATAAATTGACTTTTCTGTTTCTGGATAGTGGAGTAATTTTGTATCAGAATGGAGTAATTTTCACACTGACCTCTTGGAATCATACTCTGAAATAAGCTGTTCCATAATTGTCGACACAGATTTCTAACATGCTGCTATAAGGAAAACCCACATGAGAGTTTATGAACTTAGAAGTACTTGAAAGTAAAAGAAGCAGGTGTGATGGCAGCCAGTGATAGGATTACTCCTGTAACCCCAGCACTTGGGAGGCTGAGGCAGGAAGATCTTTATGAGTTTGAGGCCAGCCTGGGTTACATAACATTCAAGGCCAGTTTGGACTACATAGTAAGACCTTGTCTCAACAAACAAAATACAAAAAAAAGGGGGGGGGGATAAATGAAAAATAAAAGAACATAAGGGGCAGATGTGATGGTGCATGCCGATAGTCGCAGCATTCAAGAGGCTGAGTTAGGAGGATCATTTCAAGTTCAAAGCCAGCTTGAGCCACATAGTGAGCAAGGCCAACATGAACTACATAGTAGATGCTGTCTCAAACAGCACTGAGAGAGAGAACATAAGGAAGTGTTAATAGGATGATAAATGTTAGTTGGTTTACGCTGTTGGGAGCTCGGTTCTATTTAGATACATTATTCTAGGAAAGCTGATCTCAGCTGACAGCCAGCTCTGGGAACAGGCACGTTGAAGACATGCATAAATTTGGAACAGTGTTTAATCTCAGATCCGTGGTTTTATCAAGGGTAGAACACAGAGGAGGGGTTCATGCTGAGGCAGGAGGTTAGGGTGCGGCAAAGCCACTGGGAAGTGGGCATGACCTATTAATCACAGATCAGGACGCATGCTGAGCAGCTGCCAGGCCCTGCACCTGGTACCAATCAGCGAGGACTATCTTCAGTTCTTCTGGCACAAGATCAAGTAGATTCCTGATAGGACGGCCTAGATCTGACTTCTGCATGGGGGATACAAAAGACAGTTGCCATTAACCTCACAACCACTGCGTTCTTTCTCAATGGCCCAGTCTGCATTCTGCAGAGTTTACTTTTTTTTTTTTTTTTACCTTTAATAAAACCTTTAGTAGGGCTGGGGATTTAGCTCAGCAGCATAAGAACCTGCCTTGCAAGCAGGCGGTCGTGAGTTCGATCCCTGGTACCGATAAAAATGAAAAAGACAAAAAAACAAAACAAAACAAAACAAAAAAAACCTTTAGTAAATGTGAAACTTCACTATCTTTTGCATGTTTTCTTGCCTAATTCTTTGTTTAGAACAGGAGCCTGGAGAGACCCAGGCTCCAACAATGTTCTCTTAAGTCATTGACCCTTAAATCTAAGTCATTATGCATACATGCATACTTTTGCCTTAACAGTGAACCTGTTTTATCTTAAAACCTGATCATTTCCTGCGATAATACTTTTTTTTTTAAAGAAATAGAGTAATAGCACTGAAGAAGAAATTAACCATCTGTGTCTTTGTTTAAAGCCTGATGCTAGTCTTTTAATTATAATTAAGACCAAAAACATAAGCAGAAGGGCTTGTTCTCCTATTGTCATTGGAACATAAGCCTGTGTGTGAAGTAGCAGACTGATCCCACAGTGATGAAAACTCAGATGTGGTGATCCTTCATGAGGCTATATGGAGGAAAAAACGGACTTTTTCTTATAGTGTACACTTTAAGCACAATATAGTCAGTCATAATATCACACTGATCTGTTAAAATTTTTTGAGCCTCTACTAAAAACAAGCATTAATTAAAAATACTAATATTCTTTGGCTGTGAAATGTGTCATGCTTCAGATATTTACCCTTTTTTTTTTTTGGTACTAGGGATCGAACTCATGACCTCGCACTTGCCAGGCAGGTGCTTAAGCCGCTGAGCTAAATCCCCTGCTCCTTACCCATGTTTTTTGAAGAATACTTGCAGGGCCATGCACAAAAGATGCCTTATTGGGTGGTTAGCTATCTTTAACTCTCTTTTGAGGGCCTCACAACCGTTTTGTGTGTTGTATCAGTTCCCCATTACTTTGACATCTCGGGTTAGGTTTCAAATGGAAACACTGTCGTATGTGAGAAAGTGAGAGTATAACAGGAAAGTAGAAATACACCCTTGTTAGACATAAAACTGTGGCTCAGAACGCAGTGAGTTTGTGGATGAAAGACGTGCTCTCTTTACCTTTAGAACACTGTTTCCCACTCTCCTGTACCGGAGGTTGAAATCAGTGCCTCCCACATTGGGCCTCTAAGCTGCATCCCCAGCCCTGAACACTGGCTCTTGGACGTATCCGTGACACAGATGCAGAGGCAGGAATACAGGTGCCACCAAAGGCCTGCTTCATCTTATCACTTTTCCTCTCCTCTGGCTCTTGTAACGTCTTACCCTCACTGCGAGCTTGTCTCATCTAATTCTTGAATAAACTGCCTCACCCAGATGGACCTCCATATGGTGGTTAAGAGCTGGCCAGAAATACAGATGTGTCCTGGAGCATTTGCTAAACATTCACATTCCCGAGCATGCAGCTTTGTCTTCTAAATCTAGACTCCCTGGATTTAAATAGTGGGTAGCTGGTATTACCAGTTCCCAGGCCCTCCCCTTGAAGACACTCACAGTACCTGTGCGTACAGGAGACTCGGGAGGACTTTCCTCCTGCAGACTCCTCTGCTTTCCCTTCACACCTTCCTTTCATTGACTGAATTTCTTCCCTCTTTGAATTAGCAGACTTTCCTTGTAGACTTGATAACTCCCATGAATTGAATTCTTTAGCAGTAGCATTATTTTCATCTAGCCAACACCCTTTTTTGCTAGAATACTAAATAGAAGTCTTTTTTTCCCCCCCAGATGGGGTCTCACATCATATAATTCAGGCTGGCCTTGAACTCACTATGTAGCCCAGGCTGGCCTGGAACACACAGGAATTCTCCTGCCTCAGCCTCCTGAGTACTGGGTTTATAGGCCTGTGCCACCACACCTAGCTTAAAGAAAAATTTTGAATTTAGATTTAAAACCAAATTGGGGTTGGAGATATAGCTCAGTGTTAAGAGCAAATGCCTGAGTTCAGTTCCCACCAAACTTCCTCCCCACCAAAAAGACTAATTTAATCTTTAAAAAAGTTAATGGCAATAGTTTCATCTGAACTTCATGCTCTTTTGATAGATTTTGGATGCAACACCAAGTATAATGCTGCTTTACTCAGGTTCAAGATGCAAAGGTATTCTAGAGGGTGCGTGCATGGAGCAACCACTTAAAACCAGAAGTAAGACAGTCGGGGTTCATTGTGACTGCACACATTGCAAATATATGACCTGTCTTACCATTTTATTTTTATGTTATTTTATTTTAGTACCAGGAATCAAACTCATGACTTCGTACTTGCTGGGAAGGCACTGTACTGCTAAAATATATCCCTAGTCTACGATTTTTAAAACTGAACTATAGTAAAAAATACAAAAAACAATAATTTTACTGTTTGGTGAGTTACCACAAAGTGACATGCTTCTGTGATCACCACACAGAGCAAATGACACATGAACAATCCAGAAGCCCTTTTTCTTTGTGTCCAGGCACTATCTTTTCAGTAGTTACTCTGCAAAGGTTACTATCATTCTGATTTACAACGCCATAATCTTATTTGTTTAAATTTTGTTTTGATTTTCGGTGGCAGTGGTGTTGGGGATTGGACTCTCGGGGCTTCCCGCTGGGCTATACCTCCACTTCTTTCATTCTGAGATGGTCTTTTGCTAAGTCACCCAGGCTGGGCTCCAATTTGCAAGCTTCCTGTCTTCCCTTCTCAGAGGGCTGGGATGACAGGCGGGTACCACTGTACCTGGCTTTATTATTATTATTTTTAACAGATTATTGGGCCTTAAAAAGGAAGGAGATCTTTTCACATGCTACAGTGTGAATGAACCTTGAGTATACTATGTGAAGTGAAGTAAGTCATCAAAATGACAAATGCTGAATAATTCCGCTTTCTTGAAGTAGCTTTTAAAGAAGTCAGATTCATAGGAACAGAAAGCATTGTGAGTTAGAGGAAAGGGGAAGTGGCGAGTTGCTTAATGGTACAGAGCTTTAATTCTGTAAAGGTTCTGGAGGTCTGTTGCAAATCTGTACATGAATACATTACTAACAGAGTAGTTAGAACACTTAGAATAGTTAAGATGACAAATGTCATGTTAGCATGTTTTTGCCACAATAAAAAAAGAACTACAGAGAAGAAAGAACACTGATGTGCAGAGGACTGTCCAGTGTCCATGCAGTATCTGGCATCCAGTCTTCACTGGCCCATTACTGTGTTTTTAAGTTTTATCCTCCTGGTTTGTTTTCATTGCTGTGTTTTATTGTATAAATGTACAAAAGTTGTTTTCTGTTGTTGTTTTCTATTCCATTGTTGCTGGACATTTTGATTTGGGAACTATTTTAAATAACATGCTGTTAGCATTCATTTGTGAGCTCTACGACTGTGCCACAACCCCAGCCCTTTTTACTTGAGATAGTCTCACAAAATTGCCTGTGTTGCCCTGAACTTGTGATCTTCTTGCCTTGGCTTCTTGAGTAGGGGAATTACAGGCTGTACTGTGTCCAGCACGTGTATGCATTGTGGTGAATATTTGGAAAATGAGCAGTTCTCAGACTTTCTGTTCTCAGGGTGGGTCCCATTTTATTGCCTTTACAGTGGCTATGTTTCTTGATATTACTATATTAGAATTTAAAAAAATAATTTGTTAAAATTAATTCATGTAATATTGACACAAGTATTTTTATGAGAAATTTTAAGACTGAGTAGCATTACTTTATTGCAAAATTCTTTAACATCTGGCTTCAAAGAAGACAATAAGATACTCATACCTATTTCTGCATTCAGTCTGTTGCTGTATATTCTTTTGGGTGATTTATATGAAGAAAAGTCTTTCCTCAAATAGACATAAGGATAAAAAAGGGAGGAGTGTAATAACCCTTTTCAGATAATTCTGGGTTTTCTTCTTTGATACCACATTAAAGCCCAGTTGAGTAGTAATTTCCTAAAGCAGGTGTATCTAATCCACAGGCCCACGGGACAATGAAGACTGTGGATCGTAAACTTTAACAGTATGACCTCACACTTGCCAGGCAGTACTTATGCCACTGAGCTGAATCCCTGGCCCTTGTGATATGATTTTTAACTTGATTGCGTAGACTGTGTAGACGACAATAGAACTTCACATTGATGTGTTAGTTTCACAAAATAAGGTCAGATATTCTGCTAGCTTTGTGTTTACGTGGGCTTCTTTTTAAAAATGTAAAAACATTAAAAATAAAGGAAATTTTGTTACTTACATTACCTATATTATAGATTTTATATGTGGCCCATGACAAGTCCTCTTCACTGGCCCAAGCAAGCCACAGTTTTGCCAGGTGTCAAGAGGCAAACGGAGGGTGGCAGGTTTGGAGAGGCAGTCAGCCTAAGTAGTTTGTACCTTCCAGATTCCATTCCTAATCACTGATACCAATTTGTTTATTTTCCTAAAGACAGTACTTAATTTTTCTAAAACAGAAGCTTTTAATAGACTGAAGTTAATGTTTAGTGGGGTCTCATATTCTAAATGGTTATGGATCGGAGTCTATTATATGAGCTTTTTGATGTCCAGAAGCACTGAATAGCCTACTGCTGTGTCTTGAAAGCAACAAAATAATGGCCTTGACATGCACATTTTCAAACTACTAGAAGTCATGACCGATCAGATTTAGAAACTGTAGTTTCCACCAAGACCCTTGATCACTAAATTACAGCTGGCCTGGAGGGGTGCAGGTGGAGGAAGGAAGCCTATCCTCCCAGCTACTCCGGAGGCCGAGGCAGGAAAATTGCAAGTTGGAGGCCAGCCTTGGCAAGTTAGCAACACCCCATCTCAAAATAATTAAAAGGGCTGGGAATATAGCTCAGCGGTAGAGAGAAGGGGTTCACTCCCCTGTACCAATAAAGCAAAGCAAAGCAAAATAAACCCCAAAGCCAAACAACAAAATCAGTAACAAAGCAAATCCAACTGCATAGTGATAATTTTGAGTGCTGTTTCGCTGTTGCCATTTTGCAGTTCTAGAGATCAAACCCAGGGCCTTGCTGTGGTAGGCAAGAACTCTTCCACTGCACTTCACCCCAGCCTGAGGCCTCAAAAGTTTTTAAGGAGCTTTAAGGACATTTATGAACTCTGTGAAATTACTCTGCCTCGTGCTTTGTCCTTACCCTTCCTTCACTCTAAGTCATCAACAAGTCTTGGTAGTTCTGCTTCCCATCTCGAGTCTGTTTACTTCTTTGTGTCTCCATGGCTACCAGCAAGTCCAAGCCACCACTGAGTTCTGCCTCAGGGCACTGTGAGAACAGTTAGCTGAATGTGCTGCCTTTCTTCTTTTCTTTTCTAGAGAAATCTTTTTAGAAAATGGTAGGCTATGTCATTCCCTGAGTGAACCTGTGTTTAGTATCTTCTCATGACACTTGGAATAAAATCCAGGCTGCCCACTGCACCCTACAGAGACCTGCACCATGGGGACCCGCCCCTTGCCTGCTGGCATTTCCCCCCTTCCTCATGAGCCCGCTTCCTGCTCCCTGAAGTGTGGAGCCCGTGTTCTTGCCCAGGTTCCCCATGATTCTTTTAGTCTCAGCTCAGATTTCATTTTAGCAGAGAGGCTTTCTCCATATCACCTAAACTAAAATCACTTCTCTATTTCTATATTTTAGCATGTGATGTCACAGAATTTCTTTAGTTTCTGGAGAGTATTCACATTTATTACTTAACTATGTCAATGTGTTTTATAGTATTGGTGAGAAGTAAGTGTAGAATTAGACCTTAAAGGAATTAAAATTTGCATGTTATTTGATCCTAAGAAAAGGTAGTTTAGAAAAAAATCAAATTTCATGGGGGTTTAGCTCTGTGGCTTAAGTGTCTGCTTAGCAAATGTGAGGTCATGAGTTTGATCCCCATCACAAAAAAAAAATCAAATTTCATTTAGTATGTGGATTTAATAATTTACTATGGATACTAACACACTTTTACAGATGTTTAATTTTATTTTACATATTAACTTTGAGATTTGACATACTCAAATTACATTTTTATCACAATTAAAGGTAAAATAAAAACGAAGAAATAATCGTCAAATAAAGACTAATAAAAGAAAGTTTTCTGTTGCTTTGGGCGTGTGGCTCCTTTCCTCGGCCTAGAGTTAAGGAGCAGGGCTGAGGCCAGGTTGTGTCTTTGTTGTTCACACTGGCTAAGGTGACAGGCTGCCCCCAGGATGCCGCTGGGAGATCTGCTTCCTCCGGGAACAGGAGCCTCAGGGGGAACCTGGTCTCTGAGAGCAGGGGCCTTGCCTCTCTGCTGGACCCTCCCCAGGCTGCTCTCCTGCAGCCGCCAGCCTCCCAGGTCTGCCCTGCACGCATCCTTTCTGGGACCCTGCACAGTATGAAGCAATCACTGGGCTGCCGAGGCGGTTCCAACACTCAGCACTTTTGCATGGCGACACGCGGACTCTTGCTCTTGACTGTGGCTGTGGGCTGGAGGGCTGCTCTGGAAGCAGTGTCCCGCGTTTTCCTTGCAGTTCTCTGGTTCTCCATCGCAGGAATTGTGAGCTTCACTTTCCCTCGCAGCCCTCAGTGGCACTGCATGGTCTCTCCTGTGCGATCTGTTTCTTCTGTATCTCTTAACCCTGTTTTCTTCTCCTCGGCCAGTTCCCCATGGTTCCTGGGTAGCCTCCACTCCCTTCAGTGCCTCTTCCTAGGCACTTTGCCCTGGAGAAGCTTGAGCTGCCAACAACCCTCACCACCATGTTGGGACACTGTTTTTTCAGTTTTTGAGACAGAGTCTCTCTCTCTGGTTGAGGCTGACCTTGAAAAGTGTCTATCACTAACTAAAATGATTTTAATATTTATCTTGCACTATAGTGCAAACCTGAAAAGGACCTGTGTCTTTCATTCTCCACTGTATTTCCAGGGCCTAACGTGGCAGCTGGCATTTTGGATGCATTGGACAAATTTGTGTTGGTGGGTTACAACTGCTAAGATTTGTATTTTGCTGTACTATTATTGAATATGGTATTAAATTGATAGGATTTCTTACAACTTCTAATTTAAAATTTCTAATTTTCTGCTTTTATTTGAGACGGAGTCTTGCTGTATAATTAAGGCTAGTTTTAAACTCACTGTGTAGTCCAGGCTATCCTTAAACCCACAACAATCCTCCTGCCTCAGCCTCCTGAGTGCTGAGATTACAGGCATGCAGTCCCACATCTGCTTCCAAATTCTAATTCAAAAGCTTAATTTCTCTTCTTTTCTTTTCTTTCTTTCATCTTTGTGAGACAGTTTTGCAATGCAGTTCAGTTGGCCTTGAACTCATTCTGAACCCTGGACTTGAAGCAACACTTGCCTCGGCCTCCTGAGTGCTGGGATTACAGGTGTGTGCCACCATGCCTGGCTGCAGTTTCAGGTGGTTTTTATTTTTATTTTTTACCATATTATCAAAATTAAGGCAAATAGAAGGCTACTTGGAATAATATGAGAAGAATTTCCACAAGTTGCTGTGTACTTTACACTTGATCTGCCCTCTTAAGGAATGACCCAGAGTTATCTTATGGAAAGTATTCACAGGACTGGGCCATGGGAAAGGAGAAACTGTATGTCGGTCTCACACAGCTTTTGGGACGGATATGACCAGAGAGGCTCTGTTCTCATTGTTTTGTTGATGGGATTTGTTAACGATACAAAATGAGCCAGTCCCTTGTAACCCAGCTGCTCGGGAAGCTGATGCAGGAGGATCATGAGTTCAAGGCCAGCATCACCTCAGGAGAAAAAAAAGATAGGCGGTGACTTGTTGATATTCTTTTTTTTTTCAGACAGGGTCTTGCTATTTAAACTGCCCTTGAGCTCACTACGCAGCCCAGGCCGGCCTTGAACTTGCAGCGATCCTCCTCCTTCAGCCTCTGGAGTGCTGGGACTACAGGTGTTCAGGGCCATGCCGTGCCCAGCTGGTCTCCCTTTTATCCCCTTGTGGTCCCTCCTCACTGCTGTCCTTCCTTCCTTCCTTTTCCTGCTATTCTCTGAGTGCTGGGAGCTGAACCCAGGCCATTATGCATCCTAAGCATGTATTCTGCCAGCACACTGTACTCCAGGCCTGTTTTTCTTACATCTCTAGTATTGTTGGCTTTGTGTATATATTTTGAGATAATGCTGTTATTAATACTCCTAACTATCATATTTTTCTACCTTTGTCCCAATTCAGTGCTTTTGCCCTGAAGTCTCCACTTGAAATATTTCCACCTTGCTTTGTATTGACTATGACTTCTGTTTCTTAGTCTTTGCATCTTAATTGATTTATTAAATAGCAAGTATTTGAGAGGTCTTTTAATCATTTCAGCAATACTCTTGAAAGACTGTCTCTCTCTTTCTGTTGCTGCATACAAAGCTGGATTCATCTTGCTGTCCCATGGTTCTGTAGGTTACCTGGTGCAGGTGGATGGTCCTTTTTCCCTGTGGATATTCTGTGTCCTGCAGTCCTCTGGTGCCTCACTCACATGACCAGTGCATGGTAGGGCTCCCTGGACCCAGGAGGACTGTTAGAACACTGGGGTCTCTGTGGAGTTGCCTCACGCTCTTACACAGCCTCTTAAAAGTGTCTCTCCAGCCTCATTCAGTGGTGCATGCTTACAGTCTCAGGTACTCAAGAGACTGAGTCAGGAGGAGCACAAATCCAAGACCAGCCTGGCCACTCACACCAAAGAATGAAAAAAAGGACGGGATATAAGGTCATGGTGGTATGGCTCTAGTTTAAGATTCAATTCCCAGGACCACAAAAACAGAAAAGAACAAAAGGGGTCCCTTCAGCAGGGTAACCATACTTCTCATGTGGCAGCTTAGGGTTCTGCAGAAACTCCAGGCCTCCCTAAGGCTGAGGTGTGACATGGTCACAGTGTTACCCTGTCTCGTGCTCCTGGGGTGGAAGTGAGTCACCAGGCCAGCCCACATTCACGATGAGTGTGCAGGGTCAGGAAATGCGGCTCTTGCTTACCATCGCAGGGAGTGTAAAGCCTGTACGGTTATTGTTTCTGGCTGAGGGGAAATTGTTCTTTTGGCTTAGGTTGATTTGCTTGTATTTCATTTAAAGAGTTTGCGTCAAGTTTTTGATTTGATCACTTTCTCTGTCAGCATGAAGACCAGAAGTACCTTTATCTTAATCATCATAAAAGATGCCTTTGGCATGATTTTATTTCCTCTTTTACATTTTATATTTAAATATATTATTAATATTATAAATTTAAAAATGGTGTATCACTTTTTTAAAGAACTAGATATTTTCAGTCATTTTGTAAGCTGTAATTATTTAGTTCTAATTAAATTAGGTTGGCCTTTTACTTATTTATTTATTTTTAATTTTGGGGTATTTTGAGACAAGGTTTCATTACATAGTTCAGGCTGGCTTTGAACTCACTGTGTGCCCCACTCCTGACTGGAACTCTTAGCAATCCTCCTGCCTCAACCTCCTTAGTGCTGGAATTACAGGCATGCACAATCACACCTGGCAGTTTGACCTTAATGCATGCTGTAGTCTTAATATACCATTTTTTCAAGAAATTTGGGTTTATTTTTTGATAATATGCAGTATACCTGCAACTAGTATTTTGAAGACAGTAGTGTAGATTATGTAATATCTACACTATTTGTTCAAATTTATATCTTCCTCTTGTCTTCACAGCTGGGTATAGACTTTTCTTTGTTTCTTAGAATATTTAAAGGGGCTCAGTGGCATGGCACCTGCCTGGCAAGCACAAGGTCCCGAATTCAATTCCTGGTGTAGTTATTATTCCACGAGGGCAGGAATTTGTTGTTGCAGCAAAATCCAAGTCTCCTCTAATGTACAATTCTTTGCTGAGTCTCTGCCTTTTGAAGAACTGATGCTGTAAAATTTTTACCAGGGAGTGTCAGCGAATATCATTATCACTGTTGTGAAGAAATGACTTTTGTCGTTTTGTAACTGTCCAGTTTCATCTCTTGTTCCATTTGCTCTAGCTTCTTTAACAGCAGTCCCAAGGGTCTTGGTTAGACCCGCGGTCCGGATCTGTGTTTGCCATTTTCTCACACTGCACTTGTGGTTTTGTTAATTCTGCACCGTGGGAAACTTCTCCGTGCCACTTCCTCGCTGCAGTGGGCTCTTGCCCCGAGCTAGCTCTCTCTGCGTTAGTCTCCCTGAGGTCTCTCCTGCTCGGTGCACCCTTCCTTATTCCCCCTGCACCTGGCTGTTCCGTGGCCACCTTCTCCGGCCTGTTCCGTGGCCACCGTCTGATCCTCTCCGTGTTCCTCGGAGTGAGTCAGCATTGCGCCCCTGCCAGGCTTTCCTCTCTGCTCCCGCTGCTGCTGCCAACCCGTGACTCCCAGCAGCAGAGGGCGGGGAGGCCAAGCCGGGCTTTCTGCCCACACAGCTTCCTGGCACCTGTGCCGTCTCCTGTCCGAGGCCGGCTTCTGTGCTTCACTGACACTGTGAGTTGCGTTTAGACTTCTCACTGTGAGGAACTGGTGCATGTGCTCCATGGAGATCCTTTTATTCCCTTCCCTTGTTGTCTTGATCCTGTGTTAAATTGAATTCATGAAAGCATATCACTTAGTAGTAGCCTGGTGCCCTCTTAAAGTAGATGGCAATTTTTCCTTGTCTTATATTTTTTTAACTTTTAAACTGCCTCCCTGTTGGCACAGAGAACCTCTCTCAAGGTGTTACCTCTCTGTGGGTTCACTGTCAAGCACCCAGGGTGCCGATCAGCTTTCAGTGACCTTGGTGCTCTGGCTGCAGAGAGCTTGCCTCATGATTAACCTGAGCTGGGAATGAAAGGCGAGGGCTGACTGAAGATTTTCCTTTGGAATTTTTAGGAGAGCCATGCCTGCACCTTTTTTTTTTCTCTCTTTTCTTTCTTCTTTTTTTTTTTGGGTGGAGGAGAGGTGTGCAGGAGATTGAACCTAGGGCCATGCTAGACAAGCACTTTAGCACTGAGCTATATACGCAGGCCCCTACTTCCGTCTCCCTTTCTTTTTCTTCCTTTCATTCGTTCTTTTGTTCTTTCTTCCTTTCATGAAACTGGAGATTGAACCCAGGCCCTTTACTCAGCCACACACCCACCCCTTTTTGTTTTTTATTTTGGACAAGACCTTGCTAAATCACTAAATTGCCAGGCTGGGTTTGAACTTACATCTTTCTGCCTCAGACTGTCAGACAGCTGGGACTGCAGAAGTGTGCCACCATGCATCGCTACCAATCCCTTTTGAAAATTTTGAGACACATTGCAGCCTCCTCTTGAAATTTCAGATCCTCCTACTTCAGCCTCCCAAAGACCTGGGATTACAGGTGTGTGTCAGTTCCGTGCCCTACATGAACATTTTTATGCTTAATTTTTAAAATGTTTAATTTCTTATAAGTTTTCTTTTTGAGAGCAGGTTGGCTATGTAGTTCAGGCTGGCCTTGAGCTCACTTTGTAGCCCGGGCTGGTCTCTAACTCATAGTGATCCTGCTGCCTCAGCCTCCTGAGTGCTGGGATTATAGGCTTGTCCCATCATATCTGGCCCATTTAACAGCCAGATCTTAGTCATCATTTTTCTTTTTCTTTTCCTTATTTCCTTCAATGTTTACTTGCATGCTTTTATTTATTTATGTGAGATAGGTTCTTGCTTTGTAGTGCAGGCTGGTCTTGACCTCACTCTGTAGCCACGGCCGGCCACACCTCACAAAGATCCTCCTGCCTCAGCCTCTGGAGTGCTGAGATTATAGCCTCCTCTGGAGTGCTGGGATTACATCACACTTGGCAGGTTTAGTCTTTTGTGCTCCTTAAATTTGAGGCATCACATCCCTTTAAAAGATTTACTCATGTTTTATTTATTTTTGCCATTCATACCTTTTTCCCTCTTACATGCCAGGTTTTAAATCACTATTAAGGTTTTATTTGTTCCTTGTTACTCACCCATTTTCATGTTAGTTTCAGCTGCTATAAATGTCTTCAGCCCTATTTTCTTAAGCATAACCTCCATACCCCCATGGTTTGAATTTAAAGGCCAGGAGGATACAGACTCCTAAGGTACCAGCAGGCAGCGTTCGTGCAACTCATGGGGAAGGACCATCTCCTTTTCTTCCCAGTGGTTTCTAAATTGATTTTAACTCTTTCTCCAAAATTATAACTTCCAAATATTATAACTTCCAAAATTATAACTTCCTAATTAAAACTGTTTCCTGCCAGGTGTGGTGGCCCATGTGTGTAATCCCAGCACTCAGAAGGCTGAGGCAGGAAGAAAGCTGAGAGTTTGAGGCCAGCCTCGGCTACATAGTGGGTTTAACTCTAGCCTGAACTGCGTAGTGAGACCCTATATCAAAACAACAACAAAAACCATGGTGGGTGGGGCCTGTGATCCCAGCTACTCAGAAGACTTGAGACAGGATGATCACAAATTGAAGGCCGCCAACCTGGCAGTGTAGCAAGGCCTTGTCTCAGAATAAGAAATAAAAAGTGCTGAGAGTGTGGGTCAGTGGTGGGTCCCTTACCTGGCACGAGCCTACGTTCGGTTCTCAGTACAAAACAAAACAGCACAACAGACAGCTTCCCAGAGTAGCAGTGCTTTTCCTCCCACAGGTGGCAGTGGTTCTGGACGCTCAGGCTGCTGTACGAGACGGTTATTGTCCAAGAGTTCCCCGCCCTGTAACCTGGGTTTCCTGGTTCAGCAGGAAGAGTGTGGCCTCTGGAGTCAGACCAGTGCCTGTCGCAGCTCTGTCCTGGGGGTGCTTCTCGAGCCATGTTCAGTCAGACATTGGTAGCCGACTGCTTTGAAATGCATGGAATGGGTGCTCAGCCCATCCCGACATGAGCATTTTTGTCCTGGTTCTTGTCATTTGTTGGGTGCTCTGCCCGCAAGCTAGCACTTGTCACTGTCCATTGCCTCCCTCCTGCTCGCTACTTTTTGCAGCCAGAACAACCATTTGGTGCTTACTGTGCTCCTGGCCAATTAACGACGAGGACAGAGGTACCACTGGAGCTGTAGCTTGAAAAAGGTGACAGTGATATGACGCTGTCTTGGGTATCATGAGAAACGTGCATGTGAAGCATCCCGCGTGGGACCTGCCCTCAGCAGTCACTGGCTGTGGGCTGAGCCAGGCCTGTTCCTTGCTGTCCTGAGGAAGAGAGTTCAATGCGAAGGCTGTTTGTGGGGAGGTCTGCTCTGAGGGAGCCCAGCTCTGGGAAAGCCCAACCCTGTGTATGTGTGTGTGGGCCTGTTGAGGGAGGTCACCGGCCCATGTCCTGGCTGGCTTCAGGCCCGGCTTCTGCGGCACCTTCTGAGAATACAGCTTCTAGTGCACTGATAAGACAAACCTTGGTTTTAACAACCTGGGGCTGATGGGCTAGAGAAAGAGTCACCTTAGGAAACAGGCTCAGCTTGTAAGACAGAGTGTACTTTCAGAAATAGTACAGCGTAAGAAATAGACCTCTTTTTTTTTGTTCTTTTGAGACGGGTCTCACTACGTAGCCCAGACTGGCCTTAAATTTGGAGTGATACTCCTGCCTCAGCCTCCTGAGTACTGGGACATATAGCTGGGTACCACCCAGTGAAAATTGCCTCTTAAAAATTAAGTATTGTTGGGGAAGGGAGGATGAGGAGATGTCTGTTATAGTTTACAAAGTTTCAGTTTCATTACACAGGAAGAATGAGATCTATGGCTCAATGTGTTGATTGTAGTTAGTAATAATGTCTACTTCAAAATTGATGAATGAATTTCAAGTGTTTCTACCACAAAAAAATAAGTACATGAAGCAATGGATATGTCAGTCAGCTTGAGCTATTCATTCCTCAATGCCTACATATATTAAAACATTACATTGTCCCTCATAAATATACTTAGTTTTTATCAGTTAACGTCTTCCTTTAAATCAAGGCTTTTACATTTTTGTGTGCGAACCCAGGTCCTGTGCATGCTGGGGAAGCGCTCTACCGCTGACTGCATCCCAGTTCAGGGGACTCAGGGGTTCTCAGCCGTGGCGCGGCCCGTCTTCCTTCTCAGATGGGCTTGGGAAGGCTGATGGCTGCCGTCTCGGGAGGATCTCCTGCTCTTCCGCAAGGGTTTCACCTGGGAGGTTGGCAGATCTTCCCTTGATGCTTCCATGGCAGATGTCGTCCCCGAGAGTGGCTGGCTTCTCTGGCCTCTCATCCAGTGCTAGCACCCCAGAGAAGTGGGGTCTGCTCACAAGCCCTAAATGGCCCAGCTGTGATGGACTCAGGTAGTTTGTGTAGCAAGGGTGGAGGCCGAGGCTCTGTTCTCTAGTCAGAGGATCCCAGGCCCCGTGTCCCTTTACTTACCTTGTTCCCGATACCCTGGTCCCAGGCTTAGCTGCAGGTCAGGAACCTTGAAGGACATTCATAAAATATCAGTGCTTGAGCTTCACCCATACAGACTCTGTTAGTGTGGATATACCCTGGACGTCTATTCATTCTCTCTGTCTCTGTCTGTCTGTCTGTCTGTCTCTTATCCCTCCAGCTATTCAGTGCACATCCGGGTTGAAGCTGCACCTTCTCCTCTTCCCTCCCACTGCTTCCTGTGGGCTTCCTCCATCCTCCAGGCTCAAGGGAGGCCAGCTGGAGAGCCTCCCGGCCTGTGCCCACTTGAGCTGGCATCTGTTTCACATCCTGTCCTCTAGCTTCAGAAAGGCCTTCGGTGTCTTGAAAGTGGCTTCTAACCACTATCTCTGGAGGCTGAGGCAACCCTTTTGCATATCAGAGCGCAGCTGGGACTGCTTTTTTGGGGAGACCTTGGCCTGTACTTTGTTTCACCCTCCGGTGATTAGCAAGTTCCTTGGATTTTGCAGGGGGACGTAACCAGCCAGGCACATGGCCGAGGCCTATTATTCCAGCCGTCTGGAGGTTGAGACAAGTTTGAGCCTTGCCTGGGCAATTATGACTTAGGCTCTGTCTCAAAATAAAAAACCAAAGGTCTGGGGGATGTACCTCAGCTTAACAGCTGGGGTTCAATCCTAGTACTGCAAACAAAACAAAACTAAAGCCTCTCTTCTTGGTTAATCATAAATCAAAATCTGCCCTCACTTTGCAGCCCAGTAGACTAAATGAACTGAGTTTATTAAAGAAAATATAACATCAGATTATTAAATTTTCAATTGTTAGCAGAAATTTAATTACTGGAGATAACTTAAAAATCTGTTTCTACAGTGCATTAATTTTTATGCATGTGAGTAGGAGGGTCCTTTCTGACAGACAGCAAATGGGGCGGGTACTCTGAAGCTGGTTCAAATGGAGCCAGGCCAGGCCAGGTGGCACATGCCTGTAATCCTAGTGTTTGGGAGGCTGAGGCAGGAGGACAGCTGCAAGTTCCTTAGCTACATAGTAAGGCCAGCCTACGCTAAACAGTAAATGCAGGGTCAGTCTGCTCTACATACAGAGGAAGAACCCGTCTCAAACAAAACAAAACAAAACAAAACAAAACAAAACAAAACAAAACAAAGCCAAGCCAAGCCAAGCCCACCACCCGAGCAAGGGCTGGACCTCCCTGCCTGGTCGCCCATCTGAGCTGGGATACTTGGACTCTTGTACACCAGGCGGTCAGCATTGCTGGCTCTGCACTAAAAGTTCATACTGGGGCCCTCAGACCAAGTCCTCACCCTTTTAGTCATTTGTAAAACTTAGGGGAATTTTTTGGTTTTCTTTCCTGCTGGCGCTATTACCATGGCCTTCCTTACTGACTGTTCTAAAACATAGTCCTTTGAAAGTCCTTTTTGTATTTTGCTTTTAGTTCTCAGGATGCTGTTTGCAATACCAGCCACTGCAGAGAATCCCCTCTGAGCATCTGAGCATCTGAGGAAGAGGTCTTTCAGAGGCCTCAGGGTTTACCCCAAACAGCGATGGCCCCTGGCACTACCTGGCCCCCAGCAGGGGCTGCTCAGGTCCCCCTTGCTGCTGTGAGTGCTTGGTGTCAGGTGTGCCTTCAGGAAATGCCTGTGAATGACAGTACGGACCTTTGTGCACTAACCTTAACTGACTAGCTTTTCTTAAGTTATGTTCCATTTCTCTTTATCCCCTCATGAATTTCCTTCCTCCCTTCCTCCCTTCTCTTTTTCTCCCTGTCTCCCTCCCTCCTTTGCTTCCTCCTTCCCTTTCTCATCTTCCTTCCTATACTGGAGATTAAACCCACAGTCTTCCCCAGCCCTTTTGCTTTCTTAATTTTGCACTAGGGTCTTATTAAATTGCCTAGGCTGGTTCAGACTTGGAACCCTCCTGCCTCAGCCTCTCAGTGTAGGGATTATAGGCATGTACCCCCACACCTGGCTGTTTTCTTCTTTTCTGAAGGATGTATCTTTGTCAGCCCCATAGTCGTTTTGGGAATGAACTACTGTACAAATTTGTAAATGAGACCTGTGCTAATTGTTCTAAGAACCATCGTTTCCATCCTAGGTGTTGCCACCCTAGAGTTAGCCATTGCCTTGCTTTGTGTCATGGAGGCCTCTGCATTGGTCCTGCAACAGGTTGGTCCTGCCTCTTCCCTAGTTGTCTGTGGCCCTCCCTGTCCCGTGAGTCAGTGCAGCAGCTCTGGGGACAGGCTGTTTCTCAGCAGTAACACCCCGCCCCCACCACTTCCGGGCCCATTTCCTGTCTCCCTTCCTGCCCCTCACTCTCCTGCTCTGCCTCTGTGTTCTGCTGTTTGTGCACCCTCTGCGGGCTACTTCCGGGTTGCACTTCCTCTCTTGGTGCTCCCATATGTTCCCGGGAACCCGGTGCTGTGGCCCCCGGCATCTCAGTGTGAACTAAAGGCAGCTCACACCTTCCAGGTAGCGCACAGAGCTCCGGCTGCCCGCGCTGCTCTGGCGGCAGCGTCATGACAACATCTGCCCTGGTCCAGCACCCCGCCAGGGTCTGCAGCACGAGGGCTGTTGTTGATGGCCCTGACGCTGTGGCAGCTATTTAATTGCCTGTGTTACACTCGGGAGCGAGGGGTGGTTGTCTCTTGATATTTTCATATTCTCACCTCTGACCAGACGGGGCCCTCGTGACCATTTCATAAACCAGAGGGAACAAAGCGACAAGTGCCACGCACGCACAGCCGTGGGGAGGGACAGCAGGCTGGCTGTCGGGCTTCCTCCCTGAGCACGAGGAAGGTACTGTGAGGGGTCGCGGGGCACGCAGTGGCTGAGCGCTTGCCTTGCGCGCATGCGGCCCTGGTTGGCTCTAGCACTACCCGAAAATTAGTGAAAAACAGCATATTATTTTGAGTTGCGATACTACCCCTCTCTACATTATTCTATAGCAGACTTCTTAAATTTTAATGCACCTTGGTGGTTGAAACAGACCTTGGAGCCAGAGTGAGTCTGAATCCCAGTTCTGCCATTTATACAGATTCGTGTGAGTTTGAGCTTGTAACAGCTTCTCTGTGCCTCAGTTTACTCGTGTAAAAATGGAGTGATGATGGTTCATACTTCATGGGGTTGTGCAGATGAATTATTTTATGTAAAGTGCTGAGAACAGCACCAGGCACGCAACAGTGAAAGGCGGAAGTGTGCGCTCAAACTACTGGTATTATTCACGTCCACCAGTAGTTTCGCTGCGCTGCGCCATTGTTTCTTCATAAACCTGAAAAGCTGGTTTTTTGGTTGCGAGTGTGTGTGCGTGTGCGTGTGCGTGTGTGTGTGTTGCTGGACATAGAACACAGCGCCTCACAACTGCTAGGCGTACCCCACCCCTCTGAGCTACACCCCAGCCCTGAGAAGCTGGCTCTCATCTGTGGCCGCAGCTGACGCCCACCCCATCCGCTGCTGCGGTCACAGCACCTGCCGCCTGCTGCCCCTCCACCGCCCTTGGCGACGCTCAGAGGTGCATACTACACAAACAGGAAACCAGCAGGCCTTGTTTCTTCTTCTTAGTTTGGCAGGAGAGAAAGGGGAAAACCAGGGCCCTTAACGAAGTTTGTCTTAAGAGTTTAAATGTAACTTCTTTTTCAGGTTCTACGGCTTGGACTAGTAATAAACCTCTCTAGAACCCAAGAGAGCTGTGTTTAAAACCACTGTTTTACTGTGTTGGAGGGAGGTGTTGTTGAGACAAGGTCTTGCTCAGGCTGGCACTGAAGTCACTGCCTCGAACTTGCAGTGATGCTCCTGTCTCAGCTTCCCAAGTGCCAGCACTCTCCATGTGTGCCAGCATGCCTGGTTTAAAGCGATAGTTTTAATGTAAAATCTTTTCTGATTGCAGGACAACTGTCCTTAGAGGATGTTCAGGACAGTTCTGCTACAAAGTGGCAAGGTAATGGGGTGCTCTGCTACCCAGCTCCCCACTGGAGCCTGCAGTTGTCAGACACTGTGGGCACTGTGGGTGTCTGCTGCTCCTTAGCATTTGCTGCAGCCAGACCTGCACAGGGGGTACGGGTGGATTTTTCTGCCTTGTTTCCGATGCCCTTTTTTCTGCCGTCTAAGCTGGCTTTAGAAGCCATAGCAGCTACTATGGGAGGCTCTGCTACCTCACCCCGGCCGCCCCGCCCCGCCTGCTGAGCTCCCTTCAGATGAAGCCATCTGACTCACGCATTCTTTGGGAGATGCTCTGACGTTTCTTTCTGAGGACTACTGGCCTTTCCCAGACCGCACTGCTGTGACAGTCTAGCATATTCCCCTCGGGCTAAGCAGCAGTGCCTGCCCAGGCTCCCTAGTTTCCATAGCCTTTCAATAGCTGAACAAGACAGTGTAGAAGTATCTATTACAAAGATGCCCTGCAACTTGTTTAATTAATATTTCTGTACAGAACTGGTCAAGGGTCGCCCCTCCATGAATGTACTTAACTACAAGGAACTTGGTCCAGCGGGACTTCCCTGGGCTCACCCACCTTCCTGGTTGCAGGAGGGGGGCGCAAGTGCCCATCACTGTGCTCGGTGCTCTGCATTGAGCCGTACTGAGGCTGTGCTCCCCCTGCCTGGTGGACCCGACCAAGAAGGAACTCATGCCAGGCCCCGCTCTGTGCGCAGGGCCTCTAACTGTGGAGGGCACCTCCATGGCTTTGTCTTTTAAAGCCTTATCAGTTCTAAGGTTCAGTCTTAAAAGGTGGACACG
The DNA here is from genome assembly GCF_034190915.1 of Cavia porcellus. Lineage (NCBI taxonomy): Eukaryota > Metazoa > Chordata > Mammalia > Rodentia > Caviidae > Cavia > Cavia porcellus. The sequence goes on from NW_026947506.1 coordinate 21,730,996, forward strand.
CGTCTTTGTGGGGCCTTCTCCTTTCTCTAAAGCTGCAGTGCCCACCTCCAGCCAAAACCTCACTTATTTTTGGAGCAATGTCACGCAGAGACAGACAGTCATTTGCCTAGGTCTCACCTAGGGTAAGGGTGCTCTGAGGGAAAGGATTCCACCCACAACTGTGTTTTGTTAGGTCTTTGATGGTCGTGCCACTGGCGGTTGTAACATTTAGACTTCAGGCAGTTTCACCTAAAAGATCTGATTCCTGTACCTCTCCAGAAGTGGCCACTGTCATCCCAGTTGGCTGGCGACGGCCCCTTGGCCTGCCTGTGTGGGCCACACTGCATCGCAGTAGCTGCTCTCATTAATGTGACCTGTCTGGTTTTGTGGGGTTTGAATTGTGGCTTCCACCTGTCTTGTGCCACTGTTGCCATGGTCTATCTCTGTTTTCTGGCCATGCCCCTTCCAGCCCTGCAGAGTCCCAAGATGGGATGAGCAGGGTGAAAGGGCTGTGGGAAGAGAATCTGCCGTGCCGGCCCCACCTGGCCTTCGGGAAGTGGGTCATGGCCAGGGCGGAGGGGTTTGCTGGCACCACTCCATCTGTTCGCTCAGCCTGAAAGTTACAAGGAAGGTTTCCTTGCCCAGGGGGAGGGGCCTTTTTATAAAATATGGAAGAAAGAAGCCAGTGACAGCCCCAGCCCATTGCAGACTTCCAAGACAGGCTCTTGCCCCAGAAGACTAGGCTTCCTGTTTACCAGCAGGCCAGAGACAAAGTGGCTATGCTTCCTGGCCGTGCCGGGTCTGGCACACAGGCCACATTCTGTCTGTCAAGACGGTGGGCTGAATGTTCCCTCTGTGCTTGGCCAGTGGGCTGGCAGGGCCCCTGCGGCCTGGTCCTGGACACAAGCCACCCTCGGAAGGGCACCTGCTGGAGGGCACTGCTTTGGTTGCAGAATTCGCCATGGCACTGGGGAAGGAAGCAGGCGAGGGAGGGCGGTCTCTGCCGCCTCGCTGGTCATCTCCTCAGCTCTGCTTTCCCTGCGCAACCTGATCCAAGCAAAGGCCCTTGGCCCAAAACTGAATCTCTCAGTAATAAATCTGTATCTTTTGTTTTTAAATCTCCCAGAAGCAGCATGCAAGATCCTTCAAGAAGAGTGCTTCTTTACACCAGTGTGCTGTGTGCAGGAACCGGGCCCCTGGTGTATTACCTCATACAGAGTAAGTGTCCCCCAGCTGCCGGAGGCCTTCTTCCAGCTCCCGGGCTCTAGCAGAGGAAATACTTGAGATGCTTTCAGCACATCAGACAAAGGAGGAGAGGACAATCTTAGAAGCCAGCCTGCCATTCCATTGCTGGAAGTTTCCTCCTTAGCCTATAATCACAGTTTCTCCGAGAGCCACGAGTACAATTCAAGGACCAGGGCTCATTTGCATAAGACGCCTTGCAAAGCAAGATTGGGTTTTAGGCCTGCACACACAGGGTTTCTGTCAAGATTTCTGTGATTCTAGCCCTCAGGCCTGTAATCTGAGCACTCTGAGGCTGAGGCAGGAGAATTGCAAGTTTGAGCCCAGCCAGGGGCACACCCTGCCTCAAAATAAAAAGTAAGAAGGACTGGGAATTTAGTTCACTGTGAGGGCTCCTGGTTCAGTCCCCCAGAGGGTGGGAGTGGGGAATCCAAGATTTTACAAAGAGAAGGAAGTGGAGAGTACCAGATGGTCACAAATGGGGAAAACAGTGGCCCTTTCTCAGGTGTCATTAGTCTGCTTGCCCTGCCATTCTCCACTGTGGCCTTAGTGGAAGAGGATTCCACTAAGCCTTGAGCAATGGACTCTGACAAGAGCACAAAATAAAAGCAAAATCCACGCAAACATGGCTGCTAGCCACGCTGCACCCAAATTTGAATCTACCAAGGCAGGGCACCAGCAGCTAGGACACTGAAGGTTATTTCAATGCCACTAGTGACAAAGCAGCCTTAGCTTTTTTCTACACTGTTTTTTGAGGCTCCTTTGTTCCACGCAGCTCGGCTGCTCGCCCTGGGGCAGCAGCATTATCCTTCCCTCCAGTTACTAGCAGGCGGCACTGTGTGCCCCCCATGCATCCCAGTGTGGACTATGAAATGAGTGTGCCCAGCGCTGAGTCAGAGGGCAGCACAGCTCAGCCCCGTGAAGGGAGGACAGCACAGGGACAGTGCCCTTTCGGGTTGCACTCAGCCTTCTGGCCTAACAGCCACTTCCCCTTTGCAGGGTGGCGGCCACAGCAGCCCTGCTGGTGGTGAGATCCAGGCTCTTGCAGCCGCCTACCCTGCTTGAGCCCCAGATCTAACTCTTGTCTCAGGGTGTTGCCTCGCAGGGAGCCCCGTCCTCCTTTCTAGGCCTTACTTACCTTCCTTGTGTGACAAGAGCTAATATCAGTGTGAAACATTACTGAGAGAATTAATTGAATCGCACACATACATGGTATCAGAATGTAGGGTATTTAAATTTAAAAATTATTACAGTAAAAGGCACATCACCATTAGTCCCTCTCAGAATCCTCCCCCTTGCTTCTGACACACTTGTGCATCTTGCCATTTTTTTTTGGTTTTGGTTTTTGAGACAGGGTCTCACGTGTAGCCCAGGTGGCCTTGAGCTCTCAGCGGTGCCCCTGCTCAGTCTCCCAAGTTCTGGGCTGCAGGCAGCCTGCTGGACATCTTCTTTTGCTGGTGTCTTTACTGGGCATGATGAAAACTGTGAGGAGTGCCACTGCCCAGTGCCTCCCAATGGAGAGGCAGGCTTGTGACACGTGATGGCGTGTCTGCCTCCCCCTTAGTCACTGCATCTGGCACTGTGTGCCCCCCTCCTCTTCACCAAAGTCCCAGAGTCACAATAACCATAAAGGGAATGTTGGAAGTGATTCAGAACATCAAGGCAGGGGCGATAACGCGACTGAAGACCCTGTCACAGAAGGACCCCTGGAGCAGCTTCGGAAGGAAGGTGGCAGAAATGGTGGCTTAAGTGCGCTCGCAGTGAGGGGGAGGATTTCCAGGGGTTCATGGCAATGCGTCTTTTACTATAATGGATCTTAAAACTTTAAACATTCACTGGATATTTTAATCACTCCTCAAAAGCTGTTGACATATTGAGGAGTAACAATCAGTGGCTTGTCGTGGAAATCACGCAGTAAAGCTCAGCTCTCTGGAGCCAGCCTCTGCCCTCCCGATTCATCCCAGCTCAGGTGTAGTCACACCTGCAGCTCCTGTCCAGGCTGACCTCATCCCTGCAGTGGGGAGCACTTTCCTGTTGCCAAATTCAATGAATGGAGTCAGGGGAGCGTCCCCTGCCCCTGCAGCCACATGGATACACACAGACATACAGACACAGACAGATGTTCTGGTGGGTCAGGTTCCCCTTAGCAGGTTCAGCTAGAATGCACCGTGTTTGCCTGTGTTTGAAGGTTAGAGCTGTGTATCAGCAATGCTGCTTTCATGGCTAGCTCCAGATACATAGTGAGTTCAGTCCTGAGCTACACTGAGACCTGTCTCAACAAACAAACAAGTCAGTCAAAGAAAGGAGCATGGGTCCCAGGACTGAGGTGCATTCTGGTCTGTTGATTTGTCTTTGGATGTCCTGGTGGGTCAAGTTCCCCCTAACAGGTTCAGCTAGAATGCACCGTGTCTGCCTGTGTTTGAAGGTTAGAGCTGTGTATCAGCAATGCTGCTTCCTTGAGGGTGGAAGCCAGGGAGATTGGGAATCGGAATCCTTACTATTCAAAGAAAAGTACCACCCAATTTACAGACTAGTCAGTATTTTTTTAAGACTCCTGGGAATTTAAGAGTCAGTAGTGTAGAAGGGAAAAAGCAGAACGGGGTGAAAGTACTTTGAAGCCGTGAGCAACTTGATTGTGTCCTGAAGCAGCCGTTTCCTTTCAAGTGTAATTTAAAGATCATGGTTTCCTTGTCTCCTGCTACCCTAGTCTTTATACCTTTCTCCTTCCTCCAAAGCAGTCCTTCCTGGGGAAACCTGCCCTTGTCCTCTCCCTGGAGCCGCTGTCATGCCTGAAACCCTCAGGGAGGTGCTTTCACCTGACTCCGGTGGCCTTCGGGTTAAGAAGGACTCCAGGGAACCCGCGCAGTTCTGCCCAAGCACAAATGAGCCCTTCACAGCCTTTGTTGGTCTGAGGGCTTTGCTGTGGGTGATGCTGTGGTGTACCATAGCTTGAGCCTCATCTTTACCCCCTGATAAGGGGAACTGAACTCCAGGCCCCGGAACTGAATGACATCTCCAGCCCTTTTGTTTTCCTTTTCTTGACATAAGGTGTCACTGTGAAGTTGGCTGCCATGAGCTCACTAAACCCAGGTTGGCTGATCCTCCTGCCTGTCTGCCAAGTGCTGGGATCACAGATGTGCACCACCACGCTCAGCCTCTTGTTGTGAGACAGGGTCTTTCTAACTAGTAAATTGCCCGGGCTGGGTTGGAATTTCTGATTCTCCTGCCTCAGCCTCCAGAGTGCTTGGATTACCAGTGTCGGGCACCTCACCAGGCTTATTTTGTTCCTCATCAGAGTGGAAGCAGCTGTGTTTAGAGCTGGCTGTCCCAGATCCGCCCCTCCCCCTGGACTTGGGCCAGCTGTGACTCTGAGCTGGTCACAGACTCACACACAGGACTTCAGAGATGGCAGGAGCCTTGAAGAAGAGCTGGCCAGACCCCCTACTAGAAGGGAAGGGAGACAGTGAGACAGGCAATGAAGCAGCTGGGCTTAGAAAGGTCAGAACGGCCAGCAGGGCAGGCGCCAGCGTGACCCCGCAGCCCCGATTCCTCTTCTCCCACTCCCATGGCTGTGTCTTCCGGTGCTCCTGTTGTATCTCTCACTGTTCAGTAAAGGAGCGGTGCTAACCCGTGTGTCCTCTCAGAAGGCTTGAGCAGGACCGAGTACTACCAGATGGCGCTGGAGCAGCTGCATGGCCACCCCGAGGCGCTGGAGGCGCTGGGCTCGCCCCTCCGTGTACACCACCTGCCGATGCTCAGCAGGGACCACTTTGTGGACATCACTGACGCCCGGGTACGTGCTCTTCCTTGTCGGTGTAGCACCTTTCAAGATGGGTTTGAGTAGGCAGAAAACTGTGCGTGTTCTCCGGGGCTCATTTCACGGATTTTCTCTTCCTTGTGGGGAAGGGATGTGGTAGGGAACACAGTGGTGTCACCGTCCCATTGGACTGAAGCTGGGGAATGACCAGGGGAATGCATGGGCCACCGTGCAGCTCTGAATGAAGGCTGTCTGTCCAGTCAGTGCCCATGCAGACACAGCCGGCCTTTACCTTGCCCTTCAAAGCTTGCTTGTGTATGTGGCTTTCATGAAGCCAGCCCATTCTGCTGAGTCTCGTCCGTTTGCATAGTTTGGTTTCATCAAACTCATTTGATTGCTTAGGCAGCTCCCGATGCGTGGGATGTGCAGATATGGGAGGCCTGGGGACAGTGAGGGAGCTGAGGAGACAAACTTCCACTCCAGGGCAGGGGCCAGCAAGGCTGTGGCGAGCCGTGGCCTCACCTGAGCAGTGAGACCTCATACCTGCTACAGAGCGGATGGTCCCCACCTGGAGGTCCTGCAGGGGAGCAGTGGGCCAGGCAGGACCAGGCTGGCAGAGCCCAAGGCTGGACCTTGCTCTGTGGGGGCGTGAGCCTGGGAAGCGCTCTGAGGACAAGAGAGAGATGTTCTGATTGACTTCCCTCCTTCCTCCCTCCCCCCCCCCACAACTGCCCTCCCCACTGACTCCCTTCTTCCCCTCCCCCACTCTCCCTCTCTTTCCCCTTCCCTTCCTCCTACCCCTCCTCCTCCTGTAAAAAGCCTGGCATGGTGGCTCATGTGTATAATCCAGCACTCAGAAGGCGAGGACAGGAGGGCTGTCTGCAGTTTGGGGTCATCCTAGGCTGCATACTGGAGGAGTTAAAGGGCAGCATGGAATACATACCAAGACCTTGTCTCAAAAAAACAAAAAAAGAAAAAATCAAGGAAAATAAAGGCCCCAGTTTCCGTCTCCAGTATCACTCCTCCTCCAAACCTCCAAAATTAAGTCCATTCATAAGGGCACCTTCACAAGCTTGTTTTTGCTCAAGGCTTGGTTGTGTTTGCATATACAGTAACCCATGCGCACCTTTCCACTGACTTTAACATGTTCTGGCCAGCTTGAACACTGGACTGCCCCATCCGGTGGCCTATGAATGGATCTCATCCTTTTATTGGTCTTTTTAAAAATAAATTTAACAAAAAGCTGCCAGAAGGGACAGTCATGCGTGTACTTCCAGTGCTCCAAGCCACCTGCAGTGAGACATCCGAATGACATCCAAATGCCCGTCCTGAAAGTCTCCAATCATCTGAGGTCAGATGCCTGACACTGGCATAAATGCCCGTTGGTGACTGTCACTTGGTGTTGTATAGGGCAAATGACAGGAAAAAGAAGCTGTGTACAGGCCAATTTTTAAAAATATTTTTGATCCTTTGCTAGTTGAGTTCATACATATAGACCCCGTGGACATGGAGGTCTCACAGTTTTTGTTTTGTCTTTTTCCTTAAAGCCTATTCCTTATGGTCCAGAACAAAATATGTCCCAGTTTGCTGGCAGCAGTTATCCACCTGTTTTGTTTGTTGCTTTTCTAATGGCACCAGTGCTGGGTATAGTAGTGAATCCCTGCGATCCCAGCACTTGGGAAGCTGAGGCAGGTGAATCACTGCGCGTGCCAGGCCAGTCTGGGCCACACAGTGAGACCTTGTCTCAAAAAACAAACAGCAACCACAAAAGAACTAGTGATTGAACTACATCTGCAGTCCTTTAAAAAACATTTTGTTAAAAAAAATTTTTGAGACAGTGTCTCACTGAGTTTCTAATTTACCCAGGTTGGATTTGAACTTGCAGCCTCCTGCCTCAGGCTCTCAGAGTGCTGGGTTTACAGCACTAGACGACCACACCCCTTTTCACAGTGCACTTTGGGTCTTTGTTCTTTTCCGTTGTATTATGGAAAACTGCAAACAGAAAAGACCATTATACTGTGACCTGCATACAGCACCCTGCCTCCTCACCTGGCTGTGTCTGTGTTTATGAATCTCTAAATGTATCACAAACTAACCTTCCAACATGCCTGCACCTCTCTGCACATATACATGTATGTCATGAACCAGAGGTTAATACGTTTTTTGAGGTAAAATAATGCTCTGTGAAGGGCACACAGCCACGCGTCCTGCTCAGTGAGTTCTAACAGGTGCCAGTGGCGCAGCCTGTCCCACCCACCCAGGCCCCCTGCAGGTCCTCTGTCCCACCCAGTTCACCCTGCCTGCCCTTTGCCCAGTGTTTTGCCAGCAGTGTCACTGGATCTAGACCTTAGTGGGAGGCGGTGTGATGCCTGACACCTACCTGCTGTGCACGGCATCTTTCCCAGGGCGGCCCCGTGCTGCAAGGCCTCCTCATCAGGAGGAAAGACAGCCGCTGACCACGCCAGGATCCTGAGAAGGCTGTGTGGACACTCGGTGGAGTTTCCAGACCCTGGCTCATCCCTGGATGTCGTGGGTTTGGCTCCAGAAAACACATTTTGACATCTTTTGAGACAACAGTGTATCTGGTGACATCGCTCCCTTGTGTCTGTTTACCCCCACAGCTGAAGATTCCCATCTCTGGGCCCAAGGCAAAGGGCCATCTCCTCACTCGGTCAACCAGGAGCGCCCCCTTTAAGAGGTACAGGGGAGGGATGGGGTCCGGGGATGTGTGTGTCCAACGGAAACAGTGCTGGTTCCCATTTGGACCTGTCATTAAGTGACCGCAGTCATAAGAGGAATCAGCTCTAAAGCCTGAAGCAGAGGTCTGTGTGGCTGGGCAGCTGGCCAGGGCTCAGCTTTTAGCTCAGTGCAGACGATTTATCCGGCACAATCTCGTGAACTGTGCTGTCCTCATCCTGCGGAATCTGAGACACTTGACAGTTATAGTGGTCCAGGTCTCCATGACTGGATGCTGTTCTGATGACTGGATGCTGTTCCGGCTTCTCCCTCTGCTGCCGCCCTCCAGACAGATGAATAAAGGCATTGAGTGTGTTTCCAGTTATTCAGGGCATTCTCTGCAGAAGCCCTCCACCCCCTTAATTGGCTTTTCTTGTCTGGTTGCCAATAGCTACAGCCACTCACTACCCCCCCTGCAAGCCCAGGATGGGAAGCCTCTCTGGAGTGTTTGCCATTTAGCAGGGATGTGCTGGAATTCCCGAGGACAAAAGCAGCAGCTCCTCCCCTGGCTTCTCCCAGCTCCCGGGGGCTCCCTGACCCTGAGCCCAGGATTGGTGGGGAGCTGCAGGGCACCAGGCCAGGAGCTGAAGTCCCTGGGAGCCAGGAAACGGGAACTAAGCTGCCCTTCGCACTTCGGCCAGGCATGGCCAGGGCAGCCCTGATTAACAGGCGGGCACTCTTGTCACAGCACTGGGCCAGGTGACAATTAAAATCAGCTTGAAGCAGTGCCCTGCCTACTGCTTTTTAATGTTTTCCCCTTGGACCTGCCTTGCGCCGAGTGTCGTGGATGGGGAGACTCCATGCAGGCCTTTTCTCAGGTGGACGCTTCAGGAAGTGGTGCTAGAGCTTGGGGACGGACAGCGGATCCCCGTGTTCACGCCTGGCGAGCAGGGGACGTGAACAAAGGCCTCCGGCTGCGGCCACCGCCACGCAGCCACCCCAAAGGCTACTGCGGTTCTAATTCAACCAGAAGGAAACACAATAAGGTTTATATCTATTTAGCCGTGCTCTTTATACAGAAGCAAAATAAACCAATCTTAGTAATACAATGACTTCTGCTTGTTCTTTTTCTTCTGAGCCCCCACCCCGCCCGGCTTTCAAAATGCAGCCTGGTGCCACGGTGCACCCCTGTAATCCCAGGTACTTTGAAGGCTGAGGCAGGAGGGTAGAAAGTTGGAGGCCAGCCTGAGCAATTCAACGAAACTCTTGTCTCAGCAAAACGCAGTAAAGTGAAAAAGGTTTGAACAAGGGCAGAGGCTTGGAATACACCACCAAGGGGCACTGGCACCACGGGGGCTTTGCAGTTCGCTGACCCCAGCCCTTTGGGTTGGCCTGGCTTCCCTGAATCCCTGTGAAGTCGCCTGTGGGAATTCTCAGTCACACTGGGATATTTTGTTTGCTTTATTCTTCTGTTTCAGTCACCGTCTGCCCTACTAAAGATTTACAAAATAATTGCTTTTATCCCAAACATTTGGAAAGCTGCGTGCACAGGTGTCTGAAACAAATGTGGGGAAAAGCTAATGGTCCTCATGTTTGTGCTTTCCAACTGACTTGGCCGTGTACAGTATTGGGGAATCATTTCCTCAGCGTCTGTTCCTCTTAGGACAGACAAGCTGAGCCTGGATTTTTTTAGTTTTTTCTTTTTGCATTTTTTACTGGCACATTTTAGAAAGACGTAACATCCATCGTAGGAAATGTGTCCCAGCACCGTTATCTTTTCCCCTTTCCCTTCCCTTTCCTTCAATGTGTCTTCTCTGCTGTATTTACTAAAGCTTTGTTTTTTCCTTTTTCTCGTCCCTTCTTTCCTTTCCCCCTCCCCACTCCCATTTCTTCTCCCATTTGAACATTTTCATTTCCCAGTATCTGTCACACATTTTGGTCCTTATACTTTCAGTTTCTTAATATTTAAACATGTGTGTCTGCTTTATTTCACTTAATATGATTTCAAGGTGCATCCACTTGGCTAGAAACATTTCAAGCTTAACCTTCTTTACGGCAGAGTAGCACTCCATTGTAGGGAAAAACCACACCTTTTCCTTTCATCGGTTGATGGGTATTTGGGCTGTTTCTAAGATTTTGCTATTACAAAATGTGCTGCCATAGCAGGGCACAGTGGTGCATGCCTGTCATTCCAGCACTCAGGAGGCTCAGGCAGCAGAACTGCTGCAAGTTCAAGGTCAGCCTGGGCTACTCAGTGAGTCCAGCCCAACTTGGAAACTGTCTCAAGCAAGAAAAAAGTGCGTAAACAAACTGTGCCATTATAAACATGGGTGTGCATATATTGCTGTGTTATGCTGCTTTTAATTCTTTTGAGATACCAAAAAAGGGAAGAGGTGGGTTGGATTTTAGTTTTGGTTCTTTAAGGAATTGCCTCACTGATTTACACAGTGGTTGCACCAGTTTATACTCCCAACTGTGAAATACTCCTCTTTCCCCACAGCCCTGCCAGCATGTTATTGATTTCTTGAATTCTCATTCTTTCAGGAGCAAGATGGCATCTCGGCACCAACTGACATCTCTCAAATGACCAGGGTATTGAACATTTCTCCATATATTTATTTGCCATTCCTACTTCTTTCCCTCAGAAGCATCTTATTTCAGATACCCATTTTTGGACGGGGTCTTTACATTTGAATATTTTGAGTTCTTCATATATTCGAAATTATAGCTGGCAAAATCTATATATCTAATCTGTCTTTTTTGTTTTTATTGGTACCGGGGATTGAACTCACGACTGCCTGCTTGCAAGGCAGGCGCTTATGCTGCTGAGCTAAATCCCCAGCCCCCTCTATATCTAATCTGATCTATATCTCTGAAGAGCTGGCAAAAAATTCTCCCATACTATAGGCTATTTCTTCATTGTTGGTTTCTTTTACTGTGCAAAAGCTTTTTGGTAAGACGAGATCCCAGTTAACTTTGTGACAGGTCCTGTATGGTTGGGGTTTTGTTCATAGTTTTTGCCTACAACAATGTCTTCCTTCTACCTGTTCTATCTTCCAGCAGATTTAGTGTTTGTTTTAATATTTAGATCTTTGACCCATCGCAATTTTAGTCCAGTGCATTTACCCCTATTTTTTATCAAAGAGCTATTTATATGAACTTGGCTCAAATAGTGGAACCGCATTTAGGACTTACCCGAGACAACGTTGTGGCCACAGGTTTTCAATGAAAGCTCTGCCAGTAGGGCAGAGCTTCCTTTTCCCCTTTCAGAGCCTGTTAGAAATGCTGCTTCTGAGGAGCTACACAAAGGAAGCCAACTCCGTAGGAAAATAGTGCAACTGCACCGCCTCGGCCACCTACGCAGTGGCGGGGGGACAGGGTCAAGTCACAGGCACGTGTGTGTGAATGCTGACCGCCGCACCTTGCACGTGGCCTAGAACTGTGGTCAGGTGCTGTCGTCCCCGTGATTTTCACATTGAGATAACGGGCAGAGCCTTGTGTGACCCACAGTTCAGAGCACAGGCAAGGCTCAGGTGTGTGCACACACACACAGGTAATATACCAGCTGCACTGATGTGTACACAGCACACCCAGGAACCTCTGGCTTTACTGTGTGGGGAGGATTTAAGCTACTAGCCACACTTTCCCATTTTCTATTTAAACCGGAACTGGCTATTCACTGTGGGGTCTCCATGCCACTGAAACAGTCAATCTGATCCTACTCAAATTGTGTGTGTGTGTGTGTGTGTGTGTGTGTTTGGTGCTGGGACCAAACCCAGGGCCTTACATATACACTTGTACTCAGCTACACTCCCAGCCTAAAGTAAGTTCTTCTGGAATAAGGTATTTGGCTAATGATAAAATATCCAATGTCAGTTTTTTAGTGGACAAAATAAAGGTTTATAATTTGTAACTGTTCCCAGCATAGCTTAAGGGTTGTAAGAAATAATGGGATCACGGGCTTGACAGTCACGATTGTGTGTCACATCTGTTCCTCCTCTGCTTTAGGTTTCATTAACTTTGGGACAAAAACAATCGTTTCTTTTCACTGACGAGAGCAACCACAGTGTTGACCAGATCACAGTGACATCTATAAGTGACTACAACTGAGGGACAAATTGGTGGCAGAAGGGAAGCGGCTGGAAGTGGCTTGGGAAAGAAAGTAGACGAGGATGGTATGAGGAGGGGAAAGACAGGTGTTTCAATATCACTGGCTGACAGAACAAGAACCAGAATAATTTCAGGGATGAAAAATCACCGTTTCTCTTATGAATGATGCTGAAGAGAAAAAAAAAAAATCTGCCACTGACAAATTGTAAGCATTAGGAAAAATAGACACAGTGTAAGAAACCAAATCTACTCAGTGGAAAGCAGTTATATACTGTAAGTCTCCAATTTTTTTTTTTTTTTTGTCTTTTTGATATAGGGTCTCACCATGCAGGTCAAGCTGGCCTCAAACTCGCAGCAATCCCCCTCCTGAGCGCTGAGCGCTGGGCTTATAGGCATGTGCCACCATGTCTGGCTAAGTCTCCAAAATTTAATGGTATCTATTTAAATTAAAATTTTGTCCTCTCAAGTAAATCCAAAATGAAAAAGTATCAGTTTTAGTAAATATATACGTGTAGCTATAAGGTATACATAAATAATGCAAAAGAAATTTTTTGGACGTGTAATTTTGGCACTTTTACTTGGCTTTTTAAAGTAAATACAAGTATCTTTGTACACAAGTTCTCATTCTAGAGAAACAGGATGTTAAAAGGTACAAACATCTTAAAAAGAACACTGAAATAGCTTTACCTGTCAAATCCTTGGTTGGCAATTTTATAAACCTGGTTTGATGCACTTAACTCCAAAAGTTTGACAAAATTATTTTTTTCCTATTGGTTTTTCCTGGCTACCCATTTTCTGTATACATACATTTGGCCAGAGGTCCATAAATAATATTAACATTTCAACGGAGCAATCTTAAAAGTTTTAAAGGGAGACGCAGCTCAGTAGATAAATTCTCCTGGGATTTCTTGTAGCAAAGGTTCCTCAAATTTAAATCGTTTAGAAATGGCTTTTTGCTCCATTTTCCCTTTTTCAGACTGTCTGCATTGTCCCAAAGTATATGAAGTAACTACAATTAACTCCTCGGTCACAAGTGATCCTTCGGATTCCGGCTTCTCAGCATCGTCATTGATTTCAGCAGCAGAATCACCTTCCTGGAGCACGTCTGCCGCTTCCACTGCTCCCTTCACCTTGTAAGGACTAGGAACACTGCTCGATGTCAACCACGGGTGTCTGAGACAGTCTTCAGCAGTGGCTCGGTCTCTGTGTAAAGACACCCACACACACCGCAGCATTAAACCTCAACCGAGAAGTCAGAGCACTAGGTCCTGTATTTATTACCACAGTTTTCAAAGTATAAGGAGTTGGCAAAGATCCTATTGTGCTTCCTGAGTAAACCAAAAGTTTTGGAACTTGAGCGCATTCCCTAAAATGCTGAAAAAGGACTGTAACTAAGGTCTCTCTCCAGAGTTCTGAGCCACTCAAGAACAGGTAGGAAACAGCTGCTAAGGAGCAGGTGTCATTTCACCGTCAATTTCCATTATCCCACAGTAACCAGTGCCACGCACTGTGAGATGCATCTGCAGTTTCACTGATTTCTGTCCTGTCAGACTGAGGCCCAGGCCCGTTTTCTAGGCATACGTTCATTTTGGACAGTTTTTCCTTTGACAGGCAGGTTAAGCCAAGAGGTTCATCTAGTTTCCTGCCCATACTATCATGTCTTACTTTGTGGTTTAGGTGCTGAACTACTCTGGCTCAGAGCAGATCACTCAGAGCCTGGCTGGGAGAGCAGCTCTGGGGCAGGCCCCCCACAGATGAAGAGGAGAATTCATACTCACTCGGGCTTCTTCAGTAAAAGGCCCTTGATGAAGTCTACAGCAGACTCTGACACACCATCGAACTCCTCCTCAGAATAGCTGACATTCATCTGTGAGATGTTCAGGAATGTTTCTTGTTTACTGTCGCCTAAGAAAGGCGACACTCCTGTTAGCATGACGTAGGTGAGCACTCCAATGCTCCTGAGTGGAAGGAAGGTGTGAGGGCAGTTAGTACCAAATTCGTTGCTGGGAACTAATGTCACTGACTTTTAGTAAGTAACACTCACCACATGTCTGTTGCCAAGCTGATAGGATCGTAACTAAGAATTTCAGGAGCTAGTTGGAGAAACAAGAAAATGTTTAGTTTCGTGGGGAAAAACTTCCTAATTTGCTCTTAGATAAACAATAAAGTATGCATTAGAAATTATACATCACTATTACCAAGGTTTTGCCTAAAATGAAATAACATCATGAATTAATATGAATAGAAAAACCTTTTATTTCCCTGGTTTTTTGAGGCAGGACCTCACGATGGAGTTCAGGCTGCTTTCAACTCCACTATGTACCCTCGGCTAGCCCAGCACTCACGGGACTCCTGCTGTCTCAGCCTCCCTAGTGCTGGGTGAATTAAAATCTTAAGTAGCTATTTGTAATTAACCTGTTACTTTTAATACTTCTACTCTCATTGTTGAGACTTAGTATCTAAAAAAATTTTTGAAAGCAAAAACTCTGGAACATACAAAGACACTCTGGCACCGTTTTCTCCCCCCAGTTTCCCTCCCATCACCCAGCACATCTATCAGACGGCAGCTTTCAGATCCTGCCCAGTGCATCCCTATCTCTCCATCCCCACAGCCCAAGCCCAGTGCAGAAAGACTCCTTACGTGCAGGTATAAGTTCCTTATGATGAATGTGATCATTACATATGGCAAATTGCACTAATGAAAATAAAATTTATAAAAATGAAAAGCCCTAGGTATCTTCAGAAGACTGGAATCACAAAGCTCATCTGTATTGCTGAGAAAAGTAACATAGCGAGTGGTAGCACAACTGCTGCCAGTTCTAAGCTCGAACTTTCCACCACCTGAACAGCAAAGTCTGAAAAAGCCTGCTCAGTGCTGGAGCTTCACTCCAGTCAAACTGAAACCCCCTTGAAAAGTCCTGCACAGGCCAAGTCACAGCTCGTATCTTGCTGTGCATACGAAGGGGAAGCTTCAGTCTAAGCACTGCTCTCACTCAGATTTTTGGTGAAAAAAAGACCAAAAGACCCTGGAAAGTCTAGTGCCAGAAGTTCTTTATGGAAGGAGACTCTCTTTCCAAAAAAAATTTTTCTCTTCCTCTGATTTTTCTCCAGCTTCCAGTGTACCAGGAAGCCTCCAAATCAAGTGAAAAGTACTATACAAAAATTTAAAAATTTTATTCATTGTACTGTGTTTTGATATTTAATGTAATGTGTTTCTTGTATTTAGATGTTTTAGGGGGGTATTTCCACAACCAAAGGCTATTAGCACCGTGTTAAAGTCCTAGAAAAATGAATTTACATGTAATTTTTGGGCCTCAGAACTAATTTTTGGTTCTCCATTGTTAATGGGAAAAATATGTTCAGTGTTTAAACTTTTCAGTGTTCAAACATGAGTTTGGAACAAACTGAGTTCTACAACTGAAGTATCATTGTACACGTACTTCATAAACTGCTGTCTCATTGAAAAGCAAAGAGACATTTGCAAATATCCAAAGAATCAGGAAAAATACCACTCTCCTCAAAATCAACTCTACTCACAATCCAGTCAACCAAAGATGATTATTTTCAAAAGTGTCCAACTATGATAAGAAGGCCGTAAGTACCAAATCCAAGTAAAAGTAGATGAACAACTAGAAAACCATGGTAATAATATTAAAAGAAGGGAATTAAAAGGTTCTTAGAAAAACTTAGAGCACTCAAACTCACACTACTGGTCTGAGACAAATTTCCACTGAATGTAAGGGTGAAAGAGGTCAGAAAGGAAATGTCAGGTGTGCTAATTTCCTCAACTTTGATTTCTGAAGCGGCTGGGCTGGGAAACGTTACAGAAGTTTTAAAAGAAACAACGAAGGAATTAAACATGAAATGCACAGCATCCAAGCTGCTTGAGGCGGGGAAGTAACACGGAGGCCACCGGCCAGAGGGTGGAAGGGAAGGTATACAAGCACCCCACCTTACATGCCGGGTGCTCACGCTGCGCGGAAGGCTAACTTAGGAGTTCTGTATGGCAAATCGGCTTCCTACGTGGGAGGTGCTGTTTTCAGCTCCATTTTTTGGACAAAGGAATGTGACTGAGAGAGACAAGGACCAACATCACTGAAGCTGGTGGCAGAGCCAGGACTGCCTGGGGGCAGCAGAAATTCACCTAGGGAAGGCACCCCAGGAAAGGCTGTTTCCAGAGTGTTTTTTCTTTTTTGGATCAAGCATTGTTTGGGGCAGGGGGTTGGTAGGAAATTTAGATTTACCAAAAAGCAGAAAACATTAATAAAAACAAATCCCCAACCCCACTCCTTATCAAATCCTGTCCTGCAGCCTTCTGGGCGGCTCCCTGCCACGATACCTGCATTAGAACAGAGGGGCTCCCGTATCTGGGGTGCGGTTCTCTCAAGATATATGCTAAGTCACTTCCAAAACCTACTTATAGGTCGAAGGTGCGTTAGCCTAGTGAAAACTAGGTATTCCAGCCCATAAAAAATCTTAAATTCCGAAGGTGGTTTCTCTCCCTGTGGTCATTTTTGAAATGTACCCATTTTATTAAGTACTGGGCTTGTGACACGTTCTGATGTCTGTGCTCCATTCCGGCCCCCTTCCTCATTCTCTTCCACCTGTTAATAATCTCCCTTCTACCTTTGTTGTGTAACATTCCGCGTACTAGGAAGACCCCGCCACCAGTCCCAGTGTGGCTTACTTTACTCAACACGGTGTCTCTCGTTCCCCCTTCTTTCACCCCACAAACCACGAAATACTCCCTATGGCAAGTACGACTCCATCACGCATATGGACCACATTTTCCTTCTCCATTCTTCCGTTTGTGGGGACCAAGGCTGCTCCCACGGCTTCTAACTGTGCCAAAACTAGGCATACAGACAGCCTACAGCAGGTATCAAGAAGCGGAATAGCCAATCAAATGGCAGCTCTGTTTTTAGGTTTCGGGGAGCCTCAGTACTGATTTCCCTAGGGGCTGCACAAGCCCTACATTCTCACAAACTGCTCCTGCCCTCCTTGTCTGGCGTGCATTCATTCATTTGTAGTCCTGGGACCGAACTCAACTCAGGGCTTTCAAACTGAGTTACAAGACTCGTCCCTGTTTAGACCAGGTCTTGTGAAGTGCTAGATTCAAAACTGGCATTCTCCTGCCTCAGGCTTCCAGAGCGCCAAGAGTCTGCTAGGTGTACTACACCAGGCTGTGTTCTATATATTTATTTTTTTTAACTTTTTTTTTTTGTCTTTTTCCTTTTTTATCGGTACCGGGGATTGAACTCACGACTGCCTGCTTGCAAGGCAGGTGCTTATGCCGCTGAGCTAAACCTCCAGCTCCATGTGTTCTATATTTTTAATGACAGTCATTCTACTGGGACAAGACAAAATCTCAGTGTAGTTTTGGTTTACATTTTTCTAATAGCTAAAACTGCTGAACATTTCTTCATGTTTTTATTGTCCATTTATACGGCTTTAGAGAAAAGTGTTCAATTCATTGGCCTATTAATGGATTGGGCTGACTCTCAGGGGTTAAGTTTACTAAGACATAAATAATAAACAAGGGTGTATTTTTTCCTAGTTATTAATCCTCTGTTGGAACCTACTGATAAAGATTTTTCTTCCATTCTAGAGGCTGTCATTTCACTTGTTAGTTCTCTCTCCTACAGGAACTTTTTGATTTGAAGTGGTCACACTGGTTGATTCCTGCTATTACTTCCCATGCTCCTGGAGTCCTATCCGGGAAATCTCTGCCTGGGGCTATGGCTTCAGAGCTTTCTCTGTGTCTCACAGGAGTTCCACGATTTCAGGTCTTACACTGTGGTGTTTGATGCATTTTAAATGGACATTCATAAAAATGAGACCCAGGTCTAACTTCCGTCTCCTCCAACACGTACCCAGGCTCCCTGGCCCTGTCTTTTCTCCACCACGCACTGTGGCTCCCTGTCTGGCATCAGGTGGCTGCAGCTGTGTGGGTGTCTGTGCCTGTGTCTCCAGTCTGTTCGGCGGGCCACGCATCTACTGTTTGGATCCTACAATGCTGCTTGGCTGGTGTGATTCCGTATGTAACGTGGAATCAGGTGCTGTGACTGCTCCAGCCTTGCTCTGTTTGCTTACAACCGTGTTCTACTTACTCTGGGTATCTGCTGTTCCACATACAAACTCCAGGATTATTTTTTTCTAGTTCTGTGAAGAATGCTGCTAGTATTTTACTGGGGAATACATGAAATCTGTAGGTTACTTTTGGAGATAGAGACATTTAAAAGATATTAACTCGATAGATCCAGGAAGATGGGAGGGCTTTCCACCCCCTGGTGTTGTCTTCAATTTCTTTCTTTATTGTTCTCAAGTTTTTATCATGGAGATCTTTTACTTCCTTGGTTAACTGATCCCTAAGGTTTTGTTTTGTTTTTTAAAGACATCATGAATGGTTCTTGTTTCTTTTCTTTACCTATTTCATTATGGGCGTACAGAAACATTGCTATATTTTAATCAGGTTTTTTCTTTTTTGGAGATAGGCTCTTATTATGTAAACCAGGCTGGCGTTGGACTTGTGGTGACCCTCCTGCCTCAGCCTCCCCTGATTAGAGGTATGCACCACCATGGCTGGGAAGGTTTTCTTCAATTTAGATGACCATGGAATTTTTATCCCTGATTCTATTTATGTGGCATTTTATGTTTAGTGATTTCTGTACAAGTATACTGAATGATCCTTTCCTCCCTGGAATAAAACCAACTTGATATGGGCTATGCCTTATTTTTAATCTGTTGAATTTGGATATACCTGAAACTGCAAGACTTTAATACTTATTTATTGTACAGTCATTGCCCAATAGCTTTGTTTTCTTTGACCAAATTTGTCTTTGAGTCCTCTGAAATTTTCTCTTCTTGGAAACGAATCCTCAACATCCTCAGCTCCTGTTCCAGCACTGCCCCTTGTCCCCCATTATGAGAGGAGTCCTGCTTTCCCCAGCCTCTTGCTCTTCATGAGCCCTCGGGCCACAGCCATCCTTCCTTCTCACATCTGCCAGCCCTCTGGGCAACTTCCCACTGATGTACAGGACTCTCACAGCCCCCACCAGGGCCTCTGGGCCCCTGGCCCGAAGGGCTGCCTTTCCGACCTATGGCCAAAGCCCGTAACTACCAGGAGATGCTTCTCTGGTCATAACTTCTAAATCATTCGGTAGGTTTATGCTTCATTTTTAAATCAATCAAACTATTACTCCTTCAAACTCCAACTTTCTTCTGGTCAGTCAGAAAAGGTAATAATTTAATTCTTTTTTATCCAAACTAGACCCATGGCGCATCACTCTCCTATGTTTATCTGCTATTTCTGCCAGTGACCTCAACTTGGCACGATGATCCCAAAGGCCCGCTCTGCTTCACACTGTCTGGAGCCCCAGGATTGTAATTACTTTATTACCAGCTGGCACATCTTCAGAGGCCTTTCCTGGTCTTCTGCTCCTTTGCCTGCCTTTTGCAGTGCTGGGGGCTGAACACAGGGCTTTGCATGTATTAGACAAAGACTCTACACTGAACTACATGCTGAGCTTCCTACTCATGTCTTGCTTAGGATGTACAAGGTCTGGGGCTACATACCCAGCAGCAAAACAAAAAGGTTTTTTAAAAAAAATCAAGTAAAAATTTAAAAACAAACTTTCTTAGCCCTGTATGAAGAGGATCACCAGTTTGGTACCTTACTCTTGAAAGTTTTCCATCCTTAAACCAATTTTTAGATTTAATTATAATCTCCAGTGGTAGAATTTCAATATTGCAAAGGCCTTATGAAGCAGGCCACATGTGAACTCCTTAATGAAGGTGATTCCTATCTCCAACAGAAAACCATAGAATACTCACCCACATATTCAGGAGTCCCCATAATTTCCCGGAGCTCTTCACTGTCCTTCATTATTCTTGAAAGGCCAAAATCAACTATTTTTATGTCACCCAATGGAGATTCACTGGTGAGCAGAATATTCTGAGGCTAAAAAATAACACATATGTCCCCAAAGATTAATAAAGACATGATTAAGTACACAAAAACATGTAGCTCAAAGACACAAACTCCATCTGTGAAACTGAGATTGTGCAGTCAAACAGTAAGCAACCATTCATTGAAGAAATACTCTTAGATATACCTCCTGTGTTGTAAGGCGGTTGGCTTTATACTCATCTTTTCAATCTCTTCCCCCATAAGGCTCTTCTAGGCATATGAATATGTTTCTACCCTCAGCTGAGAAACAAACCATTACACTTCCGATGACTACCCTCAGAGGCCTGAATCTTCTTCTGGCACACTACTCCCTGCCATCTCCTTTGTGCTCAGTGTCTTGACAGCGGGGTCCAGTGCACTTGCTGTCACTTTCAGTTCAGCTCAGTCCACCGTACGCCTTCTAAATCTGCTCCCTCAGAAAATGTCCCGGATGCCTTTCAGGCACTACTTGCGCGCACTGACTTCTGTAGCACTGGGTGTGCTACGTCTCTATAGTCTTGATACCCTCCTGTGTCCCTCTCCAATCTCTTCCTTCTTCTCTCCAAAGACTCCACAACATTTTTTTACTTCTCCCTCTCCCCTCCTTTACATATTGCTCAACATCCTGCACTGGCTGCTCTCTCTCCCACTGCCCTGCACTCTCTTTCCAGCAAAGGTCTGTGCTGACAACTGCACCACCTCCTCAGTGCCACCGCAGCCCAGCTCTTTGGCTCAGTGCGCCTGGAGGAAAGGACCTTCGTCCCCAGCTGCACAGCCAGTTTGCTTCTTCCGCAGTCCCAGTGCCCAAGCAAGGGGTTCATCTGGAAGTGCTCCTTCCTTCTCCACTGTGTTTCACATTCTGCGAGGTCGCCAGTCTTATCAGCTCTACTTCTTAACACGTTCACAGCGCAGCCTTAAGGTGTACCTTGCTACCAGGCAGCCTGACTCACTCACTGCTGGAACATGCATAACTGTCCTATCTGACAACTTTGTATTATTTTTATTAGTAAAAAGACCAATAAAGGTGATGAGATTTGTGTGTACCACAGTAGTACAAGCTGCCCAAAGGGCAGTCATGCATGTTCCACTGGTGGCTCAAGCCACTCAAACCATGTTAAATCTGCATGTCCTCAACGCTTAAAGTTTGAGCTTTCCTTACTTGTTACCCGACCACTCTGGTAGCCTCCTGTCTATGGTTTTCCCCACCTCCCAGCCATCCTCCATTGTGTCATTACAGCCATCCCTCAGTCTCCCTGGGGAGTGGCTCTGGGGCCCTGTAGATGCTCACGTTCCTTACACAAAATGGTGTCGTATTTGCATCCGACGTGTACATACCCTAAGTATACATCTGAAATCATCGCTAGGTTACTCATACTTCCCACGAAATATAAATGCCACATAGTTTTTATACTACATTATTCAGAATGTGACAAGAAGTCCACATCTATTCAGTAAGAAGAAATTTTCTTCCCAAACATTTGATCCACAATGGGCTGAACTCATGGGTGCAGAGCCAGCTTACTCTTCCCACATTCAGCCTGGTCATGGTGGGCCTCCTCGGGCGGCTGCTCACCATCAGCAGACACCCAAATATGGGCTGAGCACAGACCTGGTGAAGGGCAAGTGCTACCCAAAGCACAACATTAACAAGGTTCGTATCTTTGGACTTCCTTTTTCCCAGTGTAAAATTATCCAAGACATTTCACAAGGAAAGATAAGCAAAAGTATTATGGGCTAGGATACAAAATAATTTGGATTTTTAAAATAAAATATGAGATCTGAGAAAAAGTTTATATTCTCAAGAGAGTTCACACTTACTGTCTTCTACCATTAAGAACAGTATTTCTACAGGTAAGCTGCAAAGCACTGCTATCAGTAAATTACAAATCTGTATCTACGTGGGCACGGCACTCAACGCTCATGATCTGGTGCCTCATCTGTGCTAAGATTAACGCCCTGTCACTCTCCGTAGGCAATCTCCAGCCGAGACATACGCTCTCACGTCCCGGGCCTCTCTCTGCACATGCACCGCTGTGCCAGGAGTCCCTCCCTGACACTCATTTTCATCACTCACTCCAGGCAGTGGTTTCCGCAAAGCTCTCCCATTCACCCGCCCTCTTCTCCCTCTCTCCAGATGATTCTCCCATCCTTTCATTACCTGACCCACTGACCGCTGCGTGTCTCACAGCGTGATCTCAAGCTCTTTTCTTACTCCACATTCTCACTTTGCACAGTCTATCTGCAACCAGAGCTTCGAAATTACCTACTCCTCATGACTCCCACATTTCTAACTCTTTCAAACCTCTTTAGCCAACTCTTACCAAGCTCTCCTTTGACGGTCAAAGGCACCTCAAATTCAGCAAGACCACAATCAGACTTGTATTTTCCCTCGTCAGTCAGATTCTCTTGCCAGTGTCAGGCATCTCAGTGAAAGTTATAACCACCCAGCAGGACAGAACACTAAGAACCACCCTGGCCGTTCCTCTCTCCTTCCTTCCTCCTCCATTTAACCAGCACGTCACCATATCTGGCTGACTTTCAACCATAAATTCTAAGCATTTCTATACTTGGTCTACTTCTCTCCATCGACAGAAAGCTATTTATAGTGACCATTATTTCTTGCTCAACTCCAAAGGTCTAAGTGGTTTTCTAGGGATATACTGTCTCCACACCACAGCCAGAGGATCTTCTGTACTTCGTAAGTCTGATGTTACCTCCCTGCCTGAGCCCATTGATCTTAGAAGACACACATGATCATTGACAGCAATTGTAAGCCTGCAGGTCTAGCTCCTGCCTGAATCTTCAGAGGCCTCCTGCCTCATTCATCTCGGCTCTGTGAAACGTGGTCTCACTGAACATTGCTCAGTAAGTCTCTCCTCTCACAATAATGTCTCTGCATACAGTCCTTCCTCTGCACTATATACATATATTTTTTACATATACATATATTTAATACATATATATATGTGTACACGAAGTACACTTATTAGAAGAAAAGAAAGTTATGAAATATACTATCTTTCCTTAAGAAATTAGAAATGAATAAAACCAAAAACAAATAGAAAATAATAAAGATCAGAAAACACAATCCCTTATCAAAATGCCAACATCATTTTTTATAAAAATTAACATTTTGATTATTACATCTGTAGAAATACAGAAGACTCAAAACAGTCTAAACAACTCTGAGAAAGGAACAAAATTACAATCTACCGCAATCCCACTATTAATCACAAAGTTGTATCAATCACGACAAAATGGCATTTTTTTTTGTCTTTTTCCTTTTTATCGGTACCGGGGATCGAACTCACGACTGCGTGCTTGCAAGGCAAGCGCTTATGCTGCTGAGCTAAATCCCCAGCCCCAAAATGGCATTTTTTAAGACATGGTCTTGCTATGCCGTTCAGGCTGACCTTGAATTCACTATGTAGCCAAGGTTGGCCTTGAACCCAGTGATCCTCCTGCCTCGGCCTCCCTACTGCTGGGATTACAGGTGTGCGCCACCATGCCTGGCTTTCCTTCTGTTCTTTACTCAGTGTTAACTTGGTGAGAAGACCTGCGTGGAAATAAAGCAGATAGCCATGATTTCCATCAATGTGAAGGGCTGCAATATGAAAAAGGATATTGAGGCACAGATGGTCTTTCCCTGTAAACACTGTCCTACTCTTGACCCAACTGTCCTTCTTTTTCCTGTTATGAAGACTCATTTATGTTTATCAAGGTCTGAATTCAGACAGAAAGGAAAGGAAAATTCTATAGCTTCAATGTGGACAGGAGTCACAGTGCCAATCACTGTGATTTCCATGGCAGTGCCGGGCACATAGCAATATGTATTTTCTGGGTGAGTGAACAGGAGAAACATGCCTACAAAAAATGGAAAGAGTATCAACTTTGGGCATGATGGCGGCAGCACGAATGTAGTGCTAAGGAAGCCCTACAGTCAGAGCTGCTAATGAGAGGAGGAGGAGCCCACAGACAGGCTCCATAGACTCTGCTGTACACCGTGCAACGACAGCACTGTGTGCCACGTGGCAGGCAATGTGCCTGTGAGAGGCACAAGCTTCCCCTGGGAAGCTACAGGGCAGGATGTGTGCAGACCCTCAAGATAAAAGGAATTTACCTCATCAGTTAACAGATTTTCACCAATTGCTCACTAAGCTACATGCTGGGAAAATAACAGGACAAGACCAAGACCTGAGTGTCCTCTTTTGGAGCTCTACATTCTAAGGTATTTATTTGGTGCTGGGGACTGAACCCAGGGCTACCACCAAGCTGCACCCCACTCTAGAGCCTGACATTCCACTGAGGACACAAACACACCACTATGTACCCTCAAGCAGTTCGCAGGGCTTGGGGAACTTAGCAGGGTGACGCTGAGTGGGTGCTGCGGTTTGCACAGGTGTGCGCCACCACTTGGGGAGCCGGAAGATTCTATAGGAGGCAATGTTTGAAGAGTTCTGCCTTAAAATGGAATTGATCTTGGCACAATGATCTTGTGAGCAGTAGAGCCAGAGGGAGGAACTTGTATCACAGCCTTGAGGTGAGGAAGAGCTACCAGTGGAGGATTCCAACAAGTCTGGTTTCTTGGGAACGGCACAAGGCAAAGGGTCAGGAGGTGCATCAGAAAAGAGACTGAAAACAGAGGAATGGAAAGCACAGAGCTCTGCAGGCCTTCCGAGGGCAAGTGGCAGAAGACAAGCGCATTTTTCCTAGGCAATTAGCTTCTAGATATTTGCCAGGGTCTCAACGTGTTCCCGATGGTTCCTATGTTGGCAGCTTAGCCCTCAGCGTAGTAATGCAAGACAGGTGAGACCTTAAAGTGGTGGGCCTGGGTGGGAAACAATCAGATCCTTAAGTGCTGCCCTCAGAAGAGATCAGAAGGAATCAGGCAGCTCTGGAGGACACCTGGTGAGTTCTCTGCAAGGTCTGTTACCAAACAGCGTGCCTGATCCCTGAGCTGCTCCCTGGCCTCCTGCTTCCCAGGTGACTGCTCCTGCCATTGGGATGCATCTGCCAAGGTCACTGCAGAACCAAGCCAATCAATGCTGGCACCAGAACCTTAAGCCTCCAGAACTCTGAGCTTTCTAAGGTACTCACCACCAGGCACATTTTATTACAGTAACAGCAAACAGACTAGTACATATTTATTCAGGAAAAAAAGAAGTATACATAGACCCTTCCCCACTCCCAAACTTTTAAAGGCAATTTAAGTTTTAGCCTGTTAATAAGATATTATAATTATAGTAACATAAAATGTTAATTCTTTAGGTAAATTTGGTGAGAGTTTGACCCAGGGGGAGATGGTCATCACTAAACATGTTTTGCTCTTTCTACACACAAAACGCCAAAGAGTAGGAGAACCACTGCATTTTCTTGACCTTTACTTGTAGTGATCAGCTTTTCTGTTACTGGGACCTAATACCTGACACCCATAATTTAAAAGGAAGAAATGGGTTATTTGGCTCAAGGTTTCAGAGAAATTAGTCCATGGTCAGCTGGCTCCTAGGCAGAAATAAGGTAGAAGGGCACAGCAGAGAAAACTGCTCAGTTCATGCTGGCCAGGAAGCAGAGCACAAAACAGCACCAGAGAGTAAGGGCCCAGGACCAGAGTAGACCCCAAAGCCACCTCTCCATGACCCCTGGGACACACTCACTATGGTGCTCTATTAATCTAGGGAGCTCTCAAACCAATCAAGCTGAAAATTAACTGTCACACTTAGGATTAGTAATCATGCACAGTCTGTAAATGTTTCTAAATACCACTATTTAAATAGTTTAAATGCTTTCTTTCCTCATACATTTTATTTACACTTTACATTCCTTGAGAAATGCTCTTTTGGTAGTATGAAAGCTAACTGGTTTAGTGTTAGTGTCATAAATCCTAAATCAGTACACTAAATTATAAGAATCCTAATAGGTAACACACACACTTTCTCTCTCTCTCATATAAAGTCAAGCTAGTTGAAGGAATTTTAGTTAATCTTTATTATGTAGCTTCTGTAGTACCAATTGTGCCTTGTTTTGACCACAGCTACTTTAAAAAAAGATCTTATTCCTTTACATAAAATATAAGTATAGCTACAAAGCTATAACTGCTGTCAGTTTTCTAATAACAAAATATACCTACTTCCTATAAGCAAAAATACATGTGCTGCAAAATAAGCACTTTTGCATTTATCATTCAGCTAAATCTTTTTAAGGAAACAGTCCATGATAAGGATACTGTGGCAAAGAATACTTTTTTTTTTTTTTGAGACAGTCTCCCTAAGTAGTTCAGGCTGGCCTTGACCTCACTATGTAGTCCAGGATGGTCTCAAACTGACAGCGACCCTGATCCTTCCTCCCGATCCTTCCTGCAGTTTTAGCTTCACAAATGCTGGGACTATAGTGCTGGGATTATAGGCCTGTCACCACATCAGGCTCGAATTCTATTTAAAATGCACTAATCCTGAGTGGTAAGAGGGAGAGGAAGAAGCAAATCAGTAAATGGAGAAGTAGTGATAACAGAAAAAACTGGGAACCTGCAGAGTCCTCACACAGACCACAGCGCAGGGAGGACTTCTGCAATCTTATTACCTTGCTCCATGGGAATCCTTTCCATTTACCTTGGTATCTTCACCTCCATACATATAATCCATGTCACACTTACTTAAAAATCACCGATTTAGTAGCTAAGGATATTGTAAAGCTGCAGTCACCCTGCTCAGTAAGGCTTCAAGTATGACAAGAACATTTTATCATGCAATGAAAATTCTAAGAAATTAACTTTTTGTTGTTAAAACCTAGATTAGAGCAGAGAAGTAGGCTGATAATCCTGTCTAAATTAATTTAGTATTTCCTTTAGTGTCAATTATTTCTGTTATGGGCAACTATTAATTTGTGACAGAAATTCCCAAGGGAGAAATGATGACCCCATAGCCTATTAACTGTTTATAATTTTTTTGTGTCACTTACTTTTAAATAATATACTGATGAATGAATAATGTTCTGGTGGATAAATAATTTAACTTAAATGGGAAATTCCCAACATCTAGTCCATTTCTAACTATGCTTTTAACAGGGTGAACAAGTTAATGATATAATACTTTGTACTAATGTCACAGAATGACCAAACCAATAGAAGACCATTCAAAGACAAAGAGCACTGAATTTTAATACTGGGTTTCTCTGTACTTTTGGTTATTTCTCCTCTTGTCTGAGTAAAAGCAGGCCACTATGCTGATATGGGAAATGACTCATTCACCAAGTTACAAAGGCTCTTTGGGACCGTAGTTAGCTCTGTTCTGACTTTGCTAGTCACTGCTTCTCAGACTGCAAGGCATTCTATGTTAAACAAACGGGCTTTCCCTCAGTCACATTTTGTCTTTTCCATTTTCATGAACTTAGGGGTGTAATTTTTTAGACTCTTAAATTTGTATCTGCTGCTTCTTAAAGAATTTCCCATGTTCAATTTAAGGTACTTGACTGGGAACTTTTAGTGAACTGGTCCATTTAGGGTCTGTACTGAATCCAACTAGTATTTCCTTTAGTGTCAATTATTTCTGTTATGGGTAACTATTAATTTGTGACAGAATTTTCCAAGGGAGAAATGAGAGACCCCATAGCCTATTAACCGAAATTTCTAAATTAGGATTGTTAATTTCCAGAGTTAAAATGTAAGAAAATATACCATGCTTTGAAGCATTGTGGGAAAATAATCTTTCTAACAGCAATGTCGTCAGTGAGAATTTGTACTTATAATATTGACTCAGAGAGGTCAACTGGAAATAATGTTTTGGTAGAAATCATGCCCCGCTGTACCACTGCCACAACAACCTCATCTCAACAGTTCACTTAAGAGATATGACCCATTGCGGTTTCCATAGAGACTGAGTGCACACACAAGGAGTGTGAGGGCGGAAGAAAGGCTCCCAGCTTCTGACCACCTTGTCTTCTGGGTCCTCTGGGTATAGGAAACATGGAGAGCCCAGCTGCCTACATCAAAGGCATCATCAACATCAAAGGTTCATCACTGTCATCAAGGCCTCTATTAAATCTGGAAGGAACTATACAACCAGGGCACTGGAGGGAAAGGAATATGATTTGCACTGAAGGTACTGGGAGAAAGGGATATAATTTCCTTGTATAAACACAGTCGAACCATGTACTCATGAACTTAATATTCACTTTGACTGCTTTCAAGTGACATCAAAGATCCATGACGCATGGTGTTGGCAACCTGTCTGACTAGGTACCTAATTAGTTCCTGAATAATGGTCACAGGTTGGGCTGTCACAAATTGAAAGCTCATTTCCTACAGGTGCAATGTCATTTAATTGAGGTTCTGTTCCTAGAAGACCTTATATATTGTACAACTAGTAGAATATTATAAAAAACCTGGTACGATCTATAAATTTAAGGTGTAAAACCAAACATGAAAAAAACTACTGCATAAACATTTCTTTGTGGGAATTTTTCTGTATGTGTTACTTTCTCGTGGCTGAGACAAAATACCTGACACCCCAAGTTAAAGGCGGAAGGGTGTTTTAGCTCACAGTTTATAGAGGTTTCAGTTCATAATTGACTGACAACAAGGCAGGGTGGCTTGGCAGAGGAGAACTGTAGAAGAAAAACCAGTTCGTAACAAGCAGAAGACAGCAAAAGCAAGCAAGCAAGGGACCTTAACAATGTCTTTGTACCCCTTTTATCTTAGCCCAGGCTACTCAGGACAGGTTGCACTCACACCCTTAATCCTCGTTCCCCTGAGACTAGTACGGCACCATGAATCAATTCTAGCACCACATACTTTAGATCCAGTTACCTGCATAAAGGCCCCACTTATACATGAGGAACATGTAGACAGAAGCTGTAACACTGTGTGACCCATACTGATGACTTCTTACCCTGAGTGATGACTGTAACGGCTGCAGCTTCCTGGTCAACATTCTCAAAGGAAACACAGGACAATGTCTTGCAGTGAAGATCACTGAACCTTTTAAGCATATGACAGACTAAAAGGGCAGAGCAAAGACCAGTCTATCCTCCAACTGTGCAAGTTATGAAGGGTTTTAACCTTGTAATCTTTAGCTTTACTGTTCTGGAACTACCTGGGGATGTGCAAACGCTCACACTACCTTTCAAAAAGTGCCACCGTGAACATCATGTGGCTACTGTCCACTACAGCCACAGTACTAAGACTCTAAATTGGCATTTTTCGGATTGGCAAAAGAAGGGTTCCAGATGGTTTTCCTTCCCATGCTCTACAGAAAACTGGTTATGTAAGGGGATATCTATTGTCCCCCCAACTGACTTCCATGGGACACAACCAAGGTGACCTGGAAGTCAACTTCCAGATTGTCCCCACTGTGCTTCCCTCGCCGAGTTCCTTTGTGCACTGTTCTTCACACAGGACAAGGTGAACACGAAGTCTGAAGGATGTGTGTAGTTCTCCAAGGAACTCCTGGATGGGAAGCAGCCCTCCCTGGGTAAGAACCCCTGGTGTCGGGGCCTAGTAATTTGTTTTTAGGAGCTCTTCCAAGTGATTCTGATGTGTGGCAGAGCTGGAGAATCACTGCCATACAGCACCTGCTTACTGCTGGGGGCACCCACAGACAGGCCAAGGGGTATCAGCAAATGACGTGGAGCGATGAGGATACAGATCAGGGTCGAAAACCTTGTTGGGGTCCGATGGCCTCAGTGTTCTGTGGCTGCCTTCCTTCCAAATCCGCTCGCTGGTATTCTTGTTAAGTGGACTAAATAAGGAACTACAATCACTGTAGTGTGTTCTGTTTGAGGACTCTTTCATCTTTCCACTGTCCTATGTGGACTTTGATATACAAGTAACCATCAGAAGAGTACCGGGAAGGCAAACTTTCCTACCACAGTCCCCTCAGGGAATGCACTAATACACTAACACATGAGTACACCAATATTCACCAATGGTGACTACCGTTTGCTTCCTAAGGATCCATTTTCCATCCTTCAGAAACAGAACTGGCTTGAGAATCACATGGGCCTAGCCCTGCAACCTCGGGACACTTAGTTCCACATTGATCCAAGCTGGGCTAATTAGTACGATTCTTAGAACTTCTGAAAAGAGCTCTGAACAAAGACCAGCTCCTTCCTGCTGAGTCTGGACAGTCTGAGGTAAAGGAGCAGCATCCTCCTCAGCCTACCTGCTGGGAGTATCAGCATGCTTAGCTAAGTGCTGGGACTGGCAACAATCTCAGGGCCCTGAACACTGGCAAAGAGAAGCTAGAATTATCCCTGCACTTTTCTGCCAATAAAATGTTCTTTTGGCTTATTCCAATTTTAGCTGGTATTCTGATTACTAGCAAAGATCAGAAGTGACATACTGCCCTTTTTGGTTCCTCCTCCCCTACCACCTTTGACACGTTTAAGTGAGAAACTGCCTCTCCTCTCCATCTCATTTACTTATTCCTGCCTGCCTAATTTTCAAAACACTCCTTTTCAAATATTCCTCTTCAAAAACCGTCTGGTTCCTTATGATATTTGAAACTCTTGAAATCTGGGTTTTTCTCAAGATAATCTCTTAACTCCAGTGAAACTAGTTATTTTTCCCCAAACATAATGACAAGAATTCCTAACTCTCCTGAGATAATTTTTCATTCTTCCTTACCTCACAAATTCTAACTTTTTATTAATATCTAGCTCAAGTACTATCTTCACCAGAAAGTCTTTTATCTATTTCAGGAATTTTCTGAATTCTATGTTGGGAGGATTTGTGTATCATTCATCTTCTACATACACTCATACATTATCTCCATGATAACACCAAATGCTTGGAGGACAAAAGTCAAGACTCAGTCCTAGAAGAGACCCAGAATAACAAAAGCAATTTTGGGCAATAACAGCAAAGCAGGAAGCATTGCAACACCTGACTTCAAGTTATAGTACAAAGCAACAGTGATAAAACAGCATGGTACTGGGAAAAAATATGTAAATCAAGGGAACAGAACTGAGGTTACAGAAACTTTCCCAGACACACTTAATGATTTGATCTTCAACAAATGGACCAAAAGCATATGTTGGAAGAAAGATAGCCTATACAGCAAGTGGTGCTTGGAAAACTGGCTATCTGTGTGCAGAAGATTGAAACCAGATCCTTATCTTGTATCATATACTAAATTAAAATCAAAATGGATCAGAATGGATGTGGGTTAAACATTAAGACAGAAACATTAAACCTATTGGAAGATAAAATAGGTGAAACACTTGAAGACATAGGTGTAGGAAAGGATTTCCTTAAAACATATGCTAAGATTCCATCTTACTCTAGAAAGAATGGTAATCATTAAGAAATAAAACAACAACAAAATCCTGGCGAAGCTGTGGTGAAAAATGACCCTTCCTTCATTGTTGGTGGGAATGTAAATTAGTACAACTACTATGAATATCAGGTACGGAAAATTCTCAAAGAACTGAAATTAGAAATTCCCTACAGCCTACATTATCTTCCTTCAAAGAGTTTAAGTCGTCATTCTACAGCAATATATGTATACCAATGTTTACAGCACCACAATCCATAATCTCTAAATCCTGGAAACAGCCTGTATACTTGCCAACAGATGACTGGATCATGAAAATGAAGTATCAATATATAATGGAATACGACTTGCTATAAAGAATGATCCATTTGAAACATTTGTAGGAAAATGGATGCACCTGAAAATATGTTGAGTGAAGTAAACCTGACACACAAGCTTAAATACTGTACGGTATCTCTTATTTGAGTAGAGCAAAGTATAAACAAAGATAATAACAAAGGATGGAAAGTAGGAGACAAGGAGATAAATGTCTTGTAACAGGAAAGTGGTCCAAGAGAAAAGATGGGGAGGAGGTGGGAATAAGCAGAAGAGAGATTTGCCATGTGCAGGAGCCCAGTAACCCAATTAATATAAACATTATGTGCGATAGCATGAGCTAAGATTATAATTTCAACAAGAATGAAAAATGGGATAGGGGAACTGGAGGAGGGAT
The DNA here is from genome assembly GCF_034190915.1 of Cavia porcellus. Classification (NCBI taxonomy): domain Eukaryota; kingdom Metazoa; phylum Chordata; class Mammalia; order Rodentia; family Caviidae; genus Cavia; species Cavia porcellus. Next base: position 21,762,687 of record NW_026947506.1, read on the forward strand.
GGGTAAGGAGGAAAGGCAAAGTTTAAAAAGAACAAGCTGTGGCATGCACATGCAACCATTCCCCCAAAATGACTGTAAAGTGCATGAATTGCAAACACGTACCAATAAAATTTAAAATTCTAATATCCCTGTTACCTATTAAATCCATTAACTTGATATACATTTGGATAAATTACTGCTAAACATTTTTAAACTGGTGGAGTGTCATTTTTTAGCAATTTCAAACTGAAAAGTAACTCAGATCTTACCTTCAAATCAAGATGAACTACATCATGAGTGTGTAAAAAGTGGACCCCTTCTAAAATCTGTCTCATGAGCCTCTGAACATCTTTCTCTTTGAAGGCTTCTTCTCGGTCTGCAACACACTGGTCAAAGATTTCACCTCCAGCAGCACTGGACAATTAAAATAGAAGTATACAAAAGGAAATGGTGAACTTATACCACAAAAATAAAGAGTAAATCAGCCACAGTCTGGTAGTGCTATGGTGTCCACTTCAATCTGATGACCTGAAGCAGCTCAGTCCCTGCCAGCTGGAGATGCATGTGCCACAGCACACGGCCCACACACCCTCTGCACACGGGGCACCACTGGCAGCGACACTCAGAACTGAATTCCTTGACTCAAACAGGGAAATGCACTGGGCTGAAGAAGTTTCTTAATGACAATTTACTGTCATTTGAAATCCTTCAGCCATTATGACAAACAACAGGAAGATTAAACAAAAATCAACAGTTCCCCAATGTGGAATAACATCAAGCAGCGTAAACACACTGTAAATGAAAAGAAGAGCAAGGTAGAGGCAGAAAATTATTAGATAACCACATATCTCCAAAATCCAAGAATAACTATAAACACAAAGATCCATGTAGCTCAATGAACCCCAAGAGAGAGAAACTCAACACAAAGAACACCCTGCTTAAATTACTAAAAAACCAGTAAAAGATGCTTTTTGTTGTTGTTATTGTTTTGGTGTTTTTTTTAGGTTTTTTTGTTTTTGTTTTTATTTGTCTTTTTGAGACTTGCTATGCAGTTCAGGCTGGCCTTGAGCTCACTTTGTAGCCCAGGCTGGTCTCGAACTTGTAACAATCCTTTTGCCTCAGGCTCTCGAGTACTGGGATTACTGGTGTGCACCACCACACCTGGCAAAAAGCCATGTTCATAGGGATACAAGGTAAGAATATCATACACAGTCTGCTTGCTATAAACAACATAGAGAAGAACAGAGTGTAAGCACAGTTCTAAATGCTGGGGAAAAGCGTGCCTAGAATGCAGTGCACGGAGTTGGAGAAGTACTGGTGGGAACAGTAGGAAAAAAGCTAAGAGGAGTCCATGAGACAAATGTGAAAAACCCCGACACGGTGATGATGGCCAATTCCAAATGCTAAGGGTCTCATTTTCCGGGAAGTGCTCCCTAACCACCCAGGTAGAAAGGGCAGCACAACACATGGCAAAGGGCAGAAGCTTTGGGATACACACTTGTGGACTAAATCCTGGCTCTGCTACTTGTGGTGTGATCTCTCATTGTTTATTGCTTTGAGTTTTTTTTCTTACACATAAAAATCTTACAGGATGCAGTTTATGGTAGAGAACTCGCTTGGCACACATGAAGCCCTAGATCCAATCCCTAGTACAACAAACAAATCATATACCTAATTAATAAGCCGTATGTACAGAGTGAACTTAGCATAGTGTCCGGCACACAGTTAACGTTTAGCACATCATAGCTATAATACTCTGCCTGTGTTCACACGGCACCTAACAAGATTTCTAGTGAAACGCCAACATTGCTGCAATCATTTCTATTTAATCTCCTTGGGAGAGCTAAATTTAGCACTTGGAGGGAAGCGGCTATGTTAGTCTTACTTTTATATTATGAACCAAAGCATGTGCTTCGGTAATGACTGATACAGTGATCACAACTTGCCTGCTTTCACAGCAACCATTTACTGATCTGGCTGAGAGTCTTGATATCTCAAAATCCAGAAAACATCTTTCAAGACTTCTTTTTCAAATTAAAACACAAAAATTTTGGCCAAATCATACTGATTGGATTCTAAAAACCTGATCACTGAAGCAACAAAAGCCAAAAAGGCTCCTAAGCAAGGGAATAATATCAGCATATCCATGCCTGTGTGCTAACAGCAGCAGCGGATGTCCTGGAGCAGAAGCCAAGGTGATCAGCTAAGCAGCTACTAGAAAGGTTCAAATGGGAGACTTGGTAATTCATTATGAAGGAAGGTTAAAGGAGATAAATTAAGGACAGGATCAAGGTTTCTAGCATGAACAATGACACAATGGGGATGCCAATGGAAATGGGAACAAAAGAGAAACAAGCAGAAGGGCAATAAAACTGTACTGATATTGAACTGATAATGATATGCAGTTGGACACAGTCATACACAGCAGGCACTGGAACTCAGGTGAGAGATTGAGGCTGGAAAAATAATCATCACTTAAATAACAGCTGAAGGCACACAGAAGAGATTATCATGGAAGTAAATTGACTGAACAAAATTTTGCAACAATAGTAACAAAGACAGAGCTATGGGGAACATTTCCATTATCCAGAATAGGATAAAAAGCTCTGAGAGAAGAAAAACAAAACAGAAACAACTGAAAATCAGGGCTACAAAAGATGAGCAAGTTGTAATTTAAAGAAAGAACTGTATTGCCTATTTAGAGACAGTAAAAGAAGAATACCAACATGAGACTGATTCTGGGGAGCAGGGTTGGTGACCTCAGGAAAGTTCTGAAAGAGCAGATGGCATTATACTGAAAAGTGAGTGGAGTTATTGGCACATGAACAGATGAAAGGATCAATGAAGTAGAACAGAACTGATTAGAAGGCGAGGAAAGCTGTAAATTCAGACTACTCTTTTAAGAAGGACAGCAATAAAGAAAAGAGCAATGCAGCAAAGACAGCATAAAGAAGAGTCACAGTTAGAAGCAGGAATTTGAGAAGACACTGAGTAACAGAAGACTGAGGGAAAAAACCATCTAAGGAAAAGGGACCGAAACTTTAACAGAGGCTTCACAACTGATTCAAAAACAAACACAGTGCCCAGAAATGAAAGGATAAAAATTAAAGAACACAGATAAGGGTTTCAAGTCTTGGAAGTGCATAACTGAATCTCTGTCAAACAGATGGGAAGGGCGTAAGGCAGTCAAGACAAAAGCTTATCATCCTGGGTAAACGTATGATATGATTTCCTTGCTTAGAAGGCTTTGGAAAGATGCCAAGGGAGTCTGTGTGTGATGGCCTAATTTTCCCCATGAAGGGGAGCACAGGTCAGGTATTTAATACAAGCCTGGAAGAAGGTGTGGTAAAGGTATTTATGAAGAACACATGAAGATGACTGGAAAATCCTTTCCAGAGAACCAGGCAATGCACATTCTCACAGAAAAGCAGTATCTTATACGGAAACATAAACTATCAAATTCAACCCAAGAAAGACAATACTTACTATTCCAGAACCAAGATCATTTCTGATGGAGTCTCATACACTTCATGTAAATTAATGACCCAGGGATTGTCCTGTGCTAGTTCAAGTACAGCAATCTCGTGAATTATCTCCATCCGACAATCTTGGCCTTTTCTTCTTTTTCTCATGAACTTTGCTGCAAATTCTTTTCCAGAATCTTTCTTTATACATTTCCTCACCACTGCAAATTTTCCCCTAGAATTAAACAAAAAAATTCACTGTTAGAGCTGGCAACTATCCAGAGATGATAAGTTTTCATAAAAATTTCTAAACAAATGAAAGGATTAGAGTTAAGCCCATTAATCACAAAAGTAACATTACTTGAGAATGTGTGAGAGGCTATACATGTACTGACTAGATAGATTAATAAAATGTAACTTGTAAAATTACAAAAAATCAGCTTTCTGAATAGCAAAATACTACAGTTTGAATGTGTCACCTAAATTCACACATTAGAAACAACAAGTTGAAAGATGGGCCCATTACGAAGTGACCAGGTCTGGAGGGAGCAGGTTCCTGATAAAGGGCTGACCATGGGACACCGTCCCCTCCAGCTTGTGCTCTTGCTCCTTCACCCTGGGGTGACCATCAAGACGGGCTTTGCAGACATGGCTCTTTAATGCGGGACTCCCAGCCTCCAGCACTGAGAGCTAAAAAATGCTGCGTGTTTCTAACTGGTCTGTGGTGTTCTGTTACAGAGGCACACAATGGACCTCTTTAACTTCATTTTCTCTTATCTGTACAAGGGGACAGGAATAACATCTATATCAGAGCTGTAAGAACTCAAATATATTCATCTTGCAATATTCATGAGGCTGCTTCCAGGACCCCCACAGATATCATGTACTCTGAGTACTCAGGTCTCTCATATTGAATGGTATAGTATTTACATACAAACTACACACATCCTTTGGTATAACTGAAATCATCTCCAGATTACTTGTAATACCTAATACAATGTAAATGGTACATATGAGTAAACAGCTAAAACAGTGTGTTGTTTTGGAAATAATGACAATGAAAGTCTGCACATGTTCAATACAGATGCATTTTTTTTTCCTGATAATTTCTGATCCATAGTTAGTTGAATCCATGAAAATAATGCATGTATAATCCATGTTAGTTATTTAGCATGGTACATGCTATAGAGTAAATCAGTTCCACATGTATATATCCACCAAATCTTTAGGTTAGAAGGCAACTTAGAAATCATGACATTTAACCTCATGCCAAGTGCCAATGTCATTTTTGTGTGATCTATTCCATTTCTAGGGATATATTATTTAATAAAGTTTTCATCATAAGGCAAACCCTGACCTTCAACTGAAGAGCTAGATGGAGCCTGAGTTCCCCATGGAGGGACACAGAACAAAGCCTATTCTCACTTCCACGTGACCATTTATTGGCTGTCAAATGCAGAGAACACAATCTGCCAACGGCCAATCCTTCTTTTCTCCCAAATATGCCATCCTTTCTTATGTCCATAGGATACGTCACTCCCTCACTATTATGGCTTATTAGAAAAGATGCCAACCAAAAGCTAAAGAAACTACTTCAGGTATAATATGATCAAAGCATTACAAGATTATTTTGTGGCTCTTAGCACAATATAATCTAACATTGCTTGCTAAAGAACTGATAGGTTTTTCATATTTCATATTTGGCTCATAAATACATGTCAATTACCTAGACTGCTTCCCCCTTGAATTTTTCCAGGCAATATTTTTGAACTGTATTTTTAAAAGCCTTTCTAAAAAATTAAATGCAAGACTTTAATCTGTCCTATTAAATTCTGATTTTAAGATTATGGTTCACCATATAGCTTATTTTTGAGTACTAATTCTTCCTTCCCAGCAACCATTAACCACACACATTACTTTTATCCCCTTTGTTTTTGTTACCACTAATGTTGTAGTCAGGGGTGGTGCGGAGAACAATTAGAATCAGGACAAAGAATTTATAATATTATTTATGATGGTCACCCAGAGTTAACACAAAAAGGTACAGGAAATCTATCCACAACACTAAAGACATAGAATATTTAGCCAAGGGCCTGAATCCCGCAATAATGTCCTACATGAGTCCAGATGAAGACCTAGAGTCCATGACAATGCTTCTCATGAGTCCAACTGGAGGTCTAGAGCCCATGAGAAGGATTCACACCAGTCTCTTTTACGGATCTGTGCTGGGAAGGCCAAAGGTCAGTGGTGGAAGCAGAAAGTCTATACCAGTGGGGTGAAGGAGCTGTGCTAGTGGATTGAGAGTTCTACGCTGGAGCCAAGAAGTCACACTTATAATAAGAACCAGGGCTGTCCTGAAAAGCACCACAGCCACCCTCAGTGACACAGAGGCTCTGAGCTCCTCTGACAATCAGAACAGTCAAGTGCATGCCAGAAAGCCAGCATGAGGAGTCTGTCCTGGAGATTAAATGGCACACGTCTTCCCCTCCAGAGCCAGGAAGTGATGTTCGATACAAGGACTAGAGCTCCCCCAAAGTGAACCACAGCTACTCTCACCAACAAGGTCCCGAGCTTTTCCAATGACAATGGTCAAACTCACACTGGGAAAGCTAGTCGTGGCGAGCTCCTCCAGGAGAACCAATGGCTCAAACAGCAACACATAAAACCCACAACGTCTCACTTGTCTTCTCCACATCTCTCTTTATGCTGCCAACTTTCCTTAGGTGGAACATCTACGCTCAGCACCATGCTGATTTAATTCAGCTGGTGTTAAGTTGACCACCAGTGTTTAATCCATAACAACTAGTAATCAAATGCTGAGTGACAAATCCTGAGGCATAGCTCTACAACTGATGGATTTAACAACATCTACATAACAGCACTCATGCTCAGATCAAAGTTCTTTAGTTCATAAAATATTTTACCCTACAAGATCAGTGAGGGAAAATCTCTACCAAGCCTAAAGGAGCAGTACATCTGAAAGACATCCAAGATCAAGGTGTAGCACTCCCTGACAGGCTGTGCTGTGTAGGCAGAAATGAGTGGAGAAAGGGAAAATGCAAATTCAGAATGACCTGAAGATTTGTAGTATAGGTAATGTCAGCTGACAGAGATGACAAGAACAGCAACAGAGCTTTGGGGAAGATCATGTGTTAGATTCAGAGCACAGCTCCACACAACAGCACCTGAGTGTGGCAGGTATGCTCGTGGGATGGCACACTCAGTACATCTGCAGTGACTGTTTTGTTAAATAGTCCTTTTTAGAATTCAACCTTATAATGTTTAACATGTTGAACTACTTGCCATCCTCTCTTCACTGAACTTTCCTACCTCTGTGCCTTGTGGTGTGCTGCTCTCAATGGCAGAGATCTCACACAAACTCTACCAAGATCACTTCAATTCTTTGAGGCTCTGCTTCAATATTATTTCCTTGGCTTGTAGATTCAAAGGCCAGGGATGGACCTGTTACATTTGGGATTCACTTCTGGATCCCAAATCCCAAAAGTCTAAAGTAGTGTCTCATGTGCTCTTTCTATAAATATGACAGCCAGGTATCACTCAGGGATGGGGACATGTTCAGAGAAAGGTACCCTGAGGCAATGTCATCGAGGCATCCTCAGTTTAGAAAGTACTCACGTAAGTGTAGATGGCTGAGCCCACTACACAACCAGGAGGTACGGCAGAGCCCAGTGCACCTAGGTTACAGCCTTACACTGAATACTGCAGGCAACTGGTAATAATGGTAAGAAAAGGTACAGCAAAATACTGTTTAATAAAAAGGTACACCTGACCCAAAATGTGTAATTGTCATTGTACAAAAGAAAAGAAAGTGTTCTAGGGCTGGGGATTTAGCTCAGTGGCATAAGCACCTGTCTTGCAAGGAGGCAGTCGTGAGTTCGATCCCTGGTACCGATAAAAAGGAAAAAGACAAAAAAAAAAAAAAAATCAAGAAAGTGCTCTAAAGGTTATAACTGCATATATGGTTAAGTGTATAAGATAGATAACCATATTACTGAGTGTTTTTTGGATCATTGAACAAAATTGTTTGCACTCTCACTGTTTGAAAGTCCACTTTATATGCTTCAATTTTGTAACTTGAACAACTATTTCTAAGATGAGAATATGCAATCTATTAACTAGTGATTTCTTACTGTTTATTTTTTAAATTTTGTATTACTTGTACCCTTTTTCTGTTTTTTTCCTTTTTCTCCTTAAATTTAAAAAAAAAAAAAAAGGTACACCTGTCTAGAACACTCCCGGTGTATGGAGAGCGCAGGGCTGGCAGCTGCTCGGGAGTCTGTGCTGTGTGGCAGGTGCATGCGGAGGTCTGGACATCACTGTACCTACTCTACACTTGGGCCACACTACACTTGTGAAAGATATTTACTTATCCAATAATAAACTAACCCCAGCTTGCTGTAACTTTTTTATCTTATAAATGAAATTTTAAAAAAGATCAACGCCAAACTTGGTTTTAAATTCTGCTATTAACTGTGTGATAATGGGCAATTTAACTGATCTTTCTGGGCCTTGGATTCATCTGTAAAATGAAACAAAATTATTTCTTCAAAGTCTATAGCACTTAACAAGTTGTCAGTTATCAGTAGCTATTTTACTGTTTGGAGCACTTTCAGATCTATGATATAACCAATGTTAACAATTTAACCCACTCAAAAAACTCCTCAAAACAAAAACCCCACCACATACACACACAACAAAAAAAAAGAACAGGAGAGCTCTGGAGGTGATTTTTACTTTTGTTCCCCCCAGAGCTGAGACTCAAATCCAAGGCCTCCCAGGCAGTGGGCAAGTGCTCTACCTCTATGCTATGCCCTCATCCCTTTATCTAACCTGAACTCTACAGGAAGTGTAAAACCTCCTAATAGACATATAGTAATTTTTCTTTATTGATCTGAAGAGGCAAATCAATAATTACAGCTACTTAGTTTTCTAATGCATTTGATTCAATAATCAGGTTTTAAACAATTTTTTATTTACAAGCTTTTTTGGGGGGGTAAGGTCTTGCTACACAGTTCAGGTTGGCCTTGAATATGTGGTAATCCTCCTGCTTCAGACTCCCAAATGCTGGGAATATAGACATGCACCATCATACCTAGCTTGAAATTCATTAAATTTTAAATCCATGTATTTTAAATTAAGACATGTTTCCTCAGTTACTGCTGTTGACTAACCACAGTTTTTTTCTTCCAATATTTGCCCAAACGTATCAGATTACTTCCAAGCTCTGTAAATATGCTTCTTTAAACCAGTGAATAACTGACAGGAAATGTTAAGTAACATTTGTCCAAAAACAAGGCAATTTCTACCAGGATAATATTATTTAACAAGCTTCTTTCTAAAGAAATTATAATTTATAGCAACGATTAAATATTTCAAAGGTTTCAACCTGAAGCCATCATATACAGATATGAATCCAGATTAATAGTGTACAGTTCCCAAACACCTAACCCAGAGTACCTTCCATCTTAAGAAGACCTGCTGGGCCCCTGACCCCTAACAGCTGAAGAGAATGAGATGGACGGGCCACGTGGGTAACCTGACAGGGAAGCTTGGTAGAATTTGGAGCCAATTAACAAACCCTGTAGTAAAAACTATGGGAAAGGGCACGAGTCACAAGACAGGCTACAGATTATACTGTGCTGTAACAGGAATGACTGTCAGGAGGCTCAGCTCTGCAGTCTTTCAGAAGACTCAATTTTTGAACTGTTTTCTAATGTGAAATACATTGTTTTCTAAACAACAAATGGTGAGAACCAATGGGCCAACACTTACAAAAGCACTTTTACAACTATAGGAAACTCGTATTTACAATTTTTCTCCTATAGGGAAATCAAACAATGAGTATGAAATATAAAAAACAAGACATGTCCTTTGGCTTAAACTTTTTTGAAGATAAAATTTATGAATATATTTAAAAATGTTAAAGTTGAGGACTAGATATGGAAAACACCTGCAAGGGAAACTATTTGATTATAAAAATATCTGTTCCTCTAATCAATAAGCCCAAGGGAAATCAACATGAAAAAATTGGCAGTACCCACGGTCATGTGTCCTTTCCTCAGTAATGAAATCATTAATGCTGTTTACAGTGGCACAATACTGACTAAGGTAAGGAGCCTTGGGAATAACAAGTCAAACTCTGAAGCAGTAAAAGCAAGCTTTACATCATGTATTTACACACATTTAGGTTGCTATGGACTCTGCCAGGGACATGGAAGAATATGACATTTCTTAAAAATGATAACATTGTGTCCTGTCATTACTCTGGAATCAATATTGGAGTTTTAAAATTCCTTTCTCAACAGCCATCACATTGAAAGAAAGCTTTCTGTAGCTGATAAAATAAGAGTAACACCTAAAAAAACAAACAAAAAAAGGTTTCTGTTTGAACAGTTAAGTCTTTGAACCTTTTCCTCTTTCCTAAAGGCCATTATACATCAGCATGAGACCAATTATCAGATATGCAACTAGAGTTAACAGCTGGAGAAAGTCAAGTTTTTTATCTTACCAGAAAAAATGTCATGCATAAACATTTTCAACTAAGTTGAAGCCATAATCTGTTGGCAAAATGTAGGAACCTTCAATAAGGACTGTTTATAAGACAAAAGAGAACTTTCATTTTCTGTGACTTGTTAACAACTCCTTGGTAACTGCCAGAGAAGGGGTCTATTTTGCAATTGTGCAGATTTTATTTTTGCTCTTTGGTTACACTGCTAATAACAACATATATTGAGTTACACAGTGAATTACACCGAATGCTTCTCCTAAGCTAAGCACAGACTTAAAGCTATGTGTTTGACTTTCTCAAAAACTCTATGAGGCAATCAGGAGTCAGGTAATGTACCCAAGTCTAAGGAACCAGTAAAAGCTAAGATTTCAATCCTAGACTGGAAGACTCCGAACCATGTTCTTAACTGGTGTATAAGCTTCGTAATGAAAAAGGTAAAAGAATGGACTAATTGTATTTTTCAGTTTCAGGATGTTACATTAAATATCTAAACTGCACTGTTTAGCTGCTCCGGGATTTATTCCTCTATACCTAAGCAAAAACTATCTCAACTTTAAAGTATAAAAGAAAATCTTCCAAGCAAACTATAGCGATTAAAAGCTGAAACAAATGCAGCTAGAGGAATTAGTACACTACCACTTAATAGGGTACAAGTCAGTTTTTTTTTTCTGGTTAAAACGCTTCTCATAAAGTCTGCAAGACAGTGCTTGCCCCCAAGACATTTCAGTTATGTAATGCCGATCTTCCTTTTATACAATGAAGGGAGACAGCTCAAATAATGGAACACTTAGCTCATGTAATCAGGGTTACCTCAGAACGGATGGAATGTCAAGGCATTAGAATCCAACGTAGCTCAGTAGCTCTGCTCTCTCCTTGTGTCATAATTACAGCGTGCACAGGGGTAGTCAATTAAGTGTCCAGCCCAGTGAGGTCATGTTCCTGAAAGGTATTTTTCCTGCTAACACTGGGAACACGCAGGACATCTTAAAGGGTCCCTCCAAAATATTGTTCCTAGAAGTTATCTTAGTATTTGTAAAGCTGTGCGTTTCGATCATTATTTGTAACTATGCCTTTCCTGTGCACTCAGCTGAAGGCTGTCATAACTGTAAAGTCCTTTCCCATTACAACACGTAGCTATTTTGCAACCACGACAAATGTTTGCAATAAAAGAGAACACGAACGCTACGTGCTAGGCACAGCGGTTTGTGCTTTAAAGCCACCGCATCTCAGGGCACCTTGAGAGGTAAGGACTAATGCGACACTGACTTCCCAGATCCGAACAGTGGCTGGAGAGTCTAAGTCACCCAACCAAAGACGGAAACAAACAAACAAACAAACAAACAACAACAACAACAACAACAAAAAACAGCGAGCAGGGCAAGGAAATAGAAGTTTGCCCTAAAGCCTATGCATCTGACTACTCCTTTTAAGCCTTCCTCAAGAAAAAAAAGTCTCAAAACCCCACGGAAATCGCTCTGTCACTGCTCTGCAACTTAATAAAACGGAAAAGTATCCGGATTGCCCCTTTCACAACTTTAAAAAGCAAGTTGCAAGCTCTCCCTAAGCCCACTAAAGACGAGTGGGGTGCGAGAAGACTAGCGCCGGTTCAGAGTGGAGCAGAACAGGGGGAGAAAAAGCGCAAAGACCTATGAAAGGAGTCGGCCTGATCAAGAGATAGACTTTTAAGAACCAAAACTATGCAAATCCCATGAAGAAAACGAAAATGACGAAGACAGCGGAAGGCCACTGCCCAAGTCAACGCCGAGCGGGCGTAAAGCGAGCTGTTGCCGAGGCGGACTCCGGAAAGCCGCGGCCGCTGACCGCAGCCGGCGGGGCGAGGGCCGAAGCCTCGCGACCTTAGACCCGCGGTCCACGCGCGCCTCAACTTCATCCGCCAGGCGCGGGCTACGCGCCCGGCTGGTCCGCACCTTCCTCGTCAGGCGTCCCCACAGGACACGGGCCCGGTGGGGACCGGGCGAGCCCCGGCCGCCGCCCACGCCACGAGTGCGCCGCCCTCCTCCCCGCGCCCCGCCGCCGCCTCACCTGCCCAGCTCCCGGCCCGGGCTCAGGCGGTAGTAGTCCTGGAAGGACGCGGTGCTCACCACCGCGCGGATCTCCGTCAGCAGCCCGCGTGCGTGGGGCGGCGGCGGCCGGCGGGGCGCACTCACACCCGGGCCAGCCGCGCCGGTTCCGGAGGCGGCGGCTGACGACGAGCCGCCGCTGCTCGGCTTCTCCAGAGGGATCATGGCGGCGGCGGCAGCAGCCGGAGCCAACGGCTTCCTCGCGGTCGTCCGAGGAGGATCCTCACGCCCGCTGCGCCCCGCGCTGCGCTCAGTCTGCGGCCGCCGGCCGGTTCCCGGCAGCCCCGCCCCTCTCCAAGTCCCGCCCCCGCCCAGGCTCCGCCCTCACGCAGGCCCCGCCCCTCACGGGGGAAAATCTCCCTGCGCCTCGCACACGTCCTCTGCCGCCCGGAGGAAGAGGGTGCAGCCTGTTTGAGGAAAGTGGGCGGCTTGGGCTGACTGGCAGTAATGCCTAGCGCCACCGTCTGGTCAGGAGGACTGACTGCATCTGCCGGGTTGCAATACCTGTTAAACACCTGAGCTTTCCAAAAACTGACTCTTGGTTGAGGAAAGTGGGGGAAGCGGGGAGACATCAGAACTGTGAACAGGAGCTTCATGATTCTCTTTGTCTTGGATGGGCGGGTAGCGAGGATGAGACCTGATCGGGTCTCCTGTGCAGCACCTTGGCTGCGGATTTTTTCCCTGTTACCCTGGAACTGGCTGTGTAGGCAGTACAGTATTGTGCAAAGTCAGTATTCTCCTCTGTATTTACTTCTGAGGTGCTCTCATCTGTTTTCATAGTTTTAATGACCACCGAATGATTACAAAATTTCTCCAGTTTCCAAACTTACCTTGAATTTCACACTTGTATATTCAACTGTGCCTTTGACATTTTTAGATGTCAAATTAGCATTTCGGACATTAACCAACACATGCAAAAAGTAAGCTCCTGAACACCTTCATAATTGCACTTTTGTTCAGTTTCCTCATTTCCACCTCTCCAGTGGATCAGCTGTAACTCCTTTCTCTTATTCTGTATCCAGTTTCTCAGCAAACCTTTCTGGCTCTACCTGCAAGCTATGTGCAGAATCAACCTCCTCTTCACTGCCGCATTACCACTGTGAATTGAGTCACCGTTATCTGTAGTCTACATTATGCCCAGAGCTAACTACGTGGGCCATCTGCTTCCATCCTGCTTCCTTTTGAATCCTAGAGTTGTTTTTTCAAGGCAATAAAAATGATCTTTTAACAAGACAAATCGAAATCATATAGCTGCCCTGCTCAAACTGTTCCAATACAGTTTTGATTCTGGCAGTAATGGCCCAGTACAGTTGGGAGCAGCACTGTCACTAACATTAGAAAAGCAGGCAAAATTAAATAAATCAGCTTGTAAGATACCAGGGAACTTTAAAAGCAACGAGGACCTGGATGACTATAGTCTCAGAAAAGGCAGTCCAGAAAGGATTTCCCATAGATTAGTTGGTGATTCTATAGCAATAGCTGAACAGTTGACAAAGTAAGAAGAGCCTCCAGCATCTCATGAGGAGAGAGAGAGAGAGAGAGAGAGAGAGAGAGAGAGAGAGAGAGATCTTGGAGTTTAAGATCCATTAAAGAAGAGGTGCTGGTAAACTCTCTGGTCTTCTACTCCAGACTCTGAAGAGCTACATCCTTGGAGCACTGGTTAAAGGAAGGCAGAGCATCCCTTGCAAGGACTGCTGGCCACCCTGGAAAGGCAACAGTAAGTTCCCTTTGGAGGAAAGCTACACCATCTAGAGTAGTGCTGTGTTTGTACAGTATTTTATACATAATGTTGCACTCAATTTTAAAATGGACATCAAAGGATTATCTTTAAAACTAAGAGAAAAAAAAAAGAAACACCAGCAATCCACAGATTAAACTTTAAAGACAGTGTTAAAAGCAGTTCTGTTTACTGTCTTTAGGAAATTAAAAGACAAATTGGAAAGTTTCAGTGAGAACTGGAAGTTCCAAAGAAGATTGTTTTAGAACTTGAATTAAAACACACACACACACACACACACACACACACACAGTAAAATCACCATGGCATGCAAGTTTAATAACTGGTCATATACAATTTCAGCATGAATTAATGAACCTAGCAAGTCAAGCAAAATACACACAACAGAGATTAAAGGATTATAAAGTTCAGAAAAGAGACGCATATATCTATGCGGTAAAACATTCCAATACACATGTAATTGGAGTATCACAAGGAGAGGAGAAAGACTAAGAGAAATGAGACAATGTTTGAATGGACAACGGCTGGGAAAATTTTCAAAACAAACGAACTCAGAGTTCAGATACCAAGCATAATTTCAAACAAAGAAAACCATAGGTAGGCAGGTCATAACTACCAAGAAACAGAGAATAAATTTAAATATGCATAGAAAGCAAATAACTGCAAAAGAGCAACAATAAAATTGAGTATATTCTAAAAAACAAACAAACAAAAAACCAAAAACCCAATGGCAGCCCAAACACCTTCAAGTGTGTTTAAAATACTCCTAGAGGCATATAACTTATATGCCAATAAAAATGTTCTTAAAACTCAGAAATTTTCATAGTAAAGAAATACTAGAATCATCACTGGACCCACATTGAAAGAAATTCCAAAAAGAGTTCTTTAGGTAGATGGAAGATAATCCAAACTGAGATCCTACAAATGTCTACAGGAATGAAGAAAATACCAAGGGTTGCTGGGCATGGTGGCACACGTCTGTAATTCCAGCACTCAGAAGGCTGAGGCAGGAGGATCACCATGAGTTCAAGGCTATATAAGATGCTGCCCTCCCATACCAAGAGTTACTCTATGACTAGATATAGATACAAACAAATTGTATAAAATACTAAATAAAAAATAATGTCATGGGTTTTAAATATGTAAAGGAAATATACACAATGATGCACAAAAAATGGGGAAAGTAGGTGGAATTAAAATATTCTGAAGTTCTCACATAGTTGAGGAACTGACAAAAGTACTTAGCTTCAATAAACAAGAATGCATATCATAACAGTAACAACTGAAATACTAGAAAAATGGGTAAACTAAGAGTTATAAAAATATTCACTCCAATAGACGCAAGAAAAAATATAGTAAAAGAATAGATAAGGAAAGTACAAATAGATGGAATTTTTGTACAGCCAAGTTAAAAGGTAAAGGTTGTACGTGAGATAAATAATGAGGTGGAGCATGGTGGTGCATGCCTATCATGTTAGCTACTTGGGAGTCTCAGCCAGTGAGATCCCAAGTTCGAGTCCAGTCTAGACAACTTAGATCCTGTCTCCAAACAAACAAAACAAATGAACAAAAGGGCTGGAATGTGGCTCAGTGCTAGAGAGCTTGCATGTGTGAGGCCCTGGTTCAGCTTCCTGATCCTAAAAAATGAAACCAAAATCAAAACAACTTTATTATTGTTTCCAGGAGACATTTTTAATAGAAGGCAACACAAAAGGGAAAAGAATTCTGCTATTTAAATGGTATCAAACTGAAATCCCATAAAGTTCTCCAAATATTAAACAAGGTAAGTTTTTAAGGCAAGATGCACTTTTAGAGATAAGAAAAACTTTATTTTTGTTTTGGAGTGTGTGTGTGTGTGTGGTGCTGGGAATTGAAAAATATTGACTTTTTGGATAAAATATTGATAAAAGGACCAATTCATCAGAACATTGTAATAATTTTAAATTTATACAGTCTTAAAAATAGACCATAGAAATATATGACCCACAATAACAAGACTAAAAAGGAAAACGTGAGATTTTTATATTTATATTTTTATTATTGATCTGAGATGTTTAACAGTGTTTCTCTGTGTTAAAAAGGGCAAGAAGACAAAAAAGAGAAAGGGTATAGATGTTTTAAACAATATAATTAACAAAATCGGCATGGTTGATATGCCACATGTGACCGAAATATACAGTGAAGTTTTAATTTTTAAAAAAAATATTACAACAAAAAATACATTGCCATAAATTCTCCCTTAAAATTCTCTGTCTTGCTTCGAACCCCCTCACCCCATTTCTCTTCCTCCTTTCTAAAGTCGTTCTGGAAGTCCTGTCTCTTGAGGACTGCACAGTTGTAGCTGCCTCCGTGTTCTGAACACATTCAAAATGTTTACCTTTCAAGGTCATTTTGATTCTGGGAATGAGCTGGAGGTTATGCAGTTCTAGATCAGGCAAAAAAGGTGAGTAAGGACACCTTGATGGATGTTTTCACAAGCCTGCCTTTCCACTGGGTGGCACTTGGCCTTCGTTGTATATTTTATCACACCCTAGAATAAATCTGAATAGCAGAATAATTTTGAAAATGTTGAAGTGCATAAGAAACCAAAACAGTTCTCAAATGATTTAAATCTTTAAATATTTTAAAAGGGTATAAAATCTAAAACAAATAACAATGAACTGATTTCTGCAAGAAGTAATTTCTACAAAATAAATCAGTGGGCTGCTTAACAATTCCAAATTTTTGCATGTAGAAATGTGTTATATGCGAAAAAAAGGCAAGATGGCAAAATATTTGCAAAATATAATTTGGCATGGTAGTCAGAAATCATAGATAAGGAATATATAATAGGAAGTATGCAAAAACGGTATTAGGAAGAGGTAAAAGAAAACAGAAGATAATTTTTGAATAGTCAAATATAATATCCAAATTTACCAGTAACCAAGGAAATATAAATTAATGGATGGAGTTCTTTTTTACTCTTTCTTTTCTTTTTTCTTCTTTTGATGGTACTGGGGGTATTACCCAGGGATACCCTACCACAGGGCTATGTCCCTAGTCCTCTGATTTATTTATTGAGTCATGGTTTTGCTAAATTGCCCAGACTGCCCTTGAGCTTTTGATCCTCATGCCTCATTCTCCTAAATAGCTGATTATAGGCCTGTACTACCACACACTGCTTAGTGGGTTCCATTTGTTCCAAAACAGTTAAACAATTTTAGGGTAATTCGATGCCTAATGTTAATGATAATGGAGGAAAATACTAGAAGGCTAATATCATAAGTTATGTTTTCTTCTTTTGTTCTGATGTACAGTTTGCTGTCCTCTCTGAAAACCCAGGTATCACCTCCTTCTGCCTGATTTTAGCAGTTCACCTCACCAAAACTGCTTCTCTCCTAACTGGTGTTTATCTTTATGCAATTGCATTCTGAACATGTTATAGTCCTCTTTTCCTAGTTAAGCAGGACAGGGACCATTTATTTCTATAGCCTAGGTATGTGTGTGACACTTCATAAATATTGATAAATAAATCAAATTGAACATAGAAAACTTAGTTCCTGTCTGGCAAGAAGGGAACTGTTAAATGTCATATATATTTGTCTGAATGGTTATGATGCAGCAGTTTCACTGGATTTTAAGAACACTGGATTTTAAGTTTTGCAATGATCACTATTAAAAAATTTGAAATAATTTCTACTGTGTATTATAGTTTTAAAAGTGCACCTTAAAAAGGTGACAGGGCATTAGCACTGTAACAGTGATTCTCTTTGAGAGAAGTGACTTTTGTTGAATAATTTTTTATACTTCCTGAATGTCTTAGAGGGTTATATATCACTTTTATGAATAAATAAGGTATAAAAGGTATAAAAATAAGGTTAAAAGATTTGCTTTATATATATAAAAGATTTGCTATATATATATATATATATATATATATATATATATATATATATATACTATATTTTCCATATAAATACATCTGGGCACAGAGTATGGCTATTTCAAATGTAACTCAGCCCCATGTAGCCATTCCCTATTTACTATGGGTTTAAGTCACACCCTCTTTGCCCCATAGCACCTCGGGTTGAAACTCGCCTTACATCCTTATGATATTTTAAAGTATGAGAGTATTGTTCTGGGAAATTATGTGTGGCTTACGGATCTTGGATCTTCAAAAGATAAAGCATGCTTTTGAGATTAGCAGTTCAGTTAAACAGCACCTTTCCTTTGACATATGATGTCAGGGAGAAAAAGTTGATTTGTACTTGACATTCTTGTTCCAAAATTAGCATATAGGTCAAATGTCTTGCTGTACTCTAATCTTCCAGGGACTTTCCCCTCCCAGAACTTAGCCTAGAAGAGAGCCACTTATTATGGTCCTCTTCTCTTTTCCTTTGCCATTTAGCCCTTCTAGATAAAGATAATATTTGAAGGAATGACAGTTCTTTCAGAGCTGTAATTTTCATGAGGAGCCTGCCTTGAAACCAGATGAAAATCCCTCATCATCCAAGGGCCAGGCTAGGAAGAGAACATTAAGTGAAGTAGCTACTCCATGTCAAAGAAGAGCTGTTGGGTGAATGTGGTAGAATCCATTCTCTCTAAAAGAAATGATGAATGTGGGCCTCAGTTCCCAGGTTAAGATTTACATCCTGAGACATTTACTGATAAAAATGAAATGCCTTATACATTGCTCTCCAGAGGAACAGAACCAGTAAAATTCATATGTAATTCTGCAAGGATTATGGAGATAGCATAAAGAATTTTTATGCTGGACTTTATTGGCCTGATCCAAGAATATTTTAATTCAAAATTTCTGTTTTCAATGCAAGAAATAACATATAATACTTATTAAATCTCTAATGTATTATAGGCATTGTTTGTGTAACTTCTGGAGGCCTCAAACAACACCATATGGATCTATAATTTCAACACAATCCCCATCAAAATTCCAGCACTTTATTTTATAGTATTCACGATTCAAGGAATATATGGAGAGACAAAGGATGCAGACAGCCAGGATAATATTGAAGGAGAACAATGTCACAGGACTGATTTTGTTGACTCGAGTAAGAAATGCCCAACTAAACTGAATCAGCATGGTTCTGAGTATGGAAGACCCTCCCTAGGGCAACTTGTCACCTGAATGGGATAAAAGGAAAATAAAGAACTAAGACTTACTTCTGTTTCTTCAGAGAAGCTCTAGTCATCACCCTCACCTTGGACATCATCAAACTTCCAGCAAAGACTCTTCAGCCTCCATCTCAGACCGTTAGGCCTCCTGATACAGACTTGTACAGGCCACAACACTGAGCTCCAGGCCTTTGACTGACCTTTGGACCTCCAGTGTGCAGACAGATTCTGTACTCTTCCACACCTGACTCTGGGTGACCACCGTAGGTCAATCTTGTGAATTCTTATGCATTCGTATATGTTGCAATAAATCTGTTTCTCTAGTTAATAAGCACTGCTTGATACAAGGACTTACATTTCAAGGTTACTATGAAGCTACAGTAATCAAGACAGTGTGGCAGTGGTAAAGAACAGACAAATCAAATAATGGAACAGAACAGAGAGCCCAGAAATAGACCTACAAAAACACAGGTAACTGGTATTTTTTCTTTTTCTTTCTTTTTTGTAGTATTAGGATGGAAGCCAGGGCCTTGTGCAGGTAAGTAAGTGCTCTACCACTGAACACCTCTCACTCTTGTAACTGAACTTTTTTGATAAAGGCATCAAGGCATTACAACACAGAAATGATGGCTTTTTCAACAAATGATGTTGGAACAAATGGATAGCCATGCTAAAAAGTGAGCCTATGCACTGACCTGCAGCTGTCACAAAAATTAGCTCAAAATTGGATCGTAGGCCTCAATGTAAAATGCAGGTTATTCTCACCTAAAAAATAGCATAAGAAAAAATGTAGATAACCTATCTCCATTTTTGAGATGGAAGAAACTGAAGTGTATGTTCAAGCAGCTGCTCTGTGGTGGAGCCAGAATATGAAGCCAGAAAGCTCAATCATCACAGGATCGCTCCCTGGTCACCACTCTGACCAGGCACTAGGATCAAATAGATAAGATTCCATTCCCATTGTCACCAGGTTTTGAGGTGCTGGGGACTCCTAGAATTTTTTTTTTAGGTTTTTCTTGTCCTAAACAAAGAATTGGACAAAACAAATGTGAAAAGTAGCCAAGTTTTACATTTATTAAAGGTAGGACCAGAAATATACTCTGCAGAGTGAGAGCAGGCCAACTAAAGAAGGAGAAGTACGTTCTAGGTGTGGGAAGGAACCGCCATGAAAGAGGGGCACAGTGGCCACAAAGTTAATGGCTGCCATCTTTAGTATCTCCTTCTCCTCAGGCTGACGTCAGACACAGGCCATCCTACCAAAAACCTGCTTGAGGTCATTCCCTCTGGCTCAGCTGTTTTGCAGTGCTGTAATCTCCCACCTTATGTTGGCACCAAACTCTTGAAGGCCAGGTCAAGACAGAACAACCCTCTCCTTGCAATAGGCTAAA
The DNA here is from genome assembly GCF_034190915.1 of Cavia porcellus. NCBI lineage: Eukaryota > Metazoa > Chordata > Mammalia > Rodentia > Caviidae > Cavia > Cavia porcellus. The sequence continues at coordinate 21,782,978 of NW_026947506.1, forward strand.
TTTGAGAGTAAAAGGAGGTCCCATAACTAACTTCCTAACTCAATAGACAGGTCAGGGAAATAGATGATAGTTTATCTGGTTAGTTTATGAGTAAAGCAGCTAGTGAGGGGCAAGGGTCTGAAGACAGAGCTGGGTGACCAGCGATACTGATGAGAATTCAAATAATAGTGAATTAGTACTTTTTCTCAGGCAATATGGGGTGCGGTCCACTACCCACCAAAGGGAGGGGCAGCCACTTCCTAGTAAGTGTCTGAGTTCTGAGAAAATTAAAACGTAAAATAACTACTTTTTTCTCTACAAGTCCCAGTTTCCTTTAAACCCTAGATATTGAAGACTAAGGTTAGAAACTTGAGTTCCAGTCAGTTGAAATCCACACACCCACTTAAGATAGGCGGCCACTAAACAACAGAGCAATGAAAGGTCATTGCAGCCACCCACTCAGCACCCCTCTGGAAATCCAGGAGTGACTCTGCCTATTCTTATATTCAGTAAAACTCCCCGAATCTCTTCTCGTTTGTGACTTCATTCCTAGACGTGCGAGAAACATGAGTTCAGTACATATATGGTAACAGAATCATCACAAAGTATTTTACACACATTTCCTCTTTTGTGTGTGCTAGAGCAAATATCAGGCTCCTCTAACGGTGTAGACAGGCTGCTGAATTAGGTCCAACAAGAATTTCACTTCCCTTAAATTGTTTGAGCAACACAAACAAAAGGAGGAAAACTTACAGGATCCCATTCAGTTTCTTACGAGGAAGTGTTCAGAATGAAAAACCAGAGATGAGAAGGGAAGGCATGAGGTCCGAATCCCAGCTGCCAAATCGGTATCTACAATGGAGTCACTACTGATAGACTTAATGTAGAAAATTCAATAAACAGTGTGAAAGCCATGATTAGCACAGGGCTCAGTGTAGACTGCCTTTCTTTTTCTCCCACTCTTCCGGCTGGCATCAGGTCTGGATGGTCCCATCAAAAATCTGCTCAAGTTCTGGCAAGAACTGAAGTCAGCACGCTCCAGGTACACAAGCAGAGCTGTGGGAACTGTTCTACGCATGTGTCCTTGGATTTTGTAGAATTAACAGGCCACGCCTACTTCCTCTGATGATTTACCAGCTCTAACCTGCTGCGTCATTATGCAAAACTGATAAACAAGGAACCTCTTAAGTATGTGGCAAAACAGAAATAAAAAGTAGCCTGGTAAATACATAAAATTTGATGGAGACAGCATGGAGGAGATGGGTAGGGAACTGCTTTATATAACTTTGATTTTTGAACCATATATATTTTAATATTACAAATAGGCTTAATCTTGTAAGACAGTAAAACCTAAAATTGAATACAAACTGATGGTCTGAGTACAAAATGGGCAATATGAATGAGCAGAGAAAAGAATTATTTTACATGGGTTTTGAAAATTCAACACATTCTTTATGGATATTTATTTATTTATTCATTTACTGTACTGGGATTGAACCCAGGGGCCTTCATGCTGAGCTACATTTCCATTCCTTTTCATTTTTTATTTTGAGACAGGGTTTTGTTAAGCTGCTAAAGTTTCCAGGCTATGTTTGAACTTGTGAACCTTGTGCCTCAGCCATCCAGAGTTTTGGGACTGTGGCTTTTGTTTTAAGGTAAGTATAGAAAAAATGGAAATTTTATAAAATTGGGATAGAGGGGTGAAGGGGTATTTTTGAGGGTGAGGTCCCCAGACACAAGAAAGCCCAAGGAGCAGATATCAGTGACAACAGCAAGCAGCAGCATGTTTATTGTCTGACTGGTGCATATCAGCTGTTATCAAGTTTCCATTCTTGTGTACTGTCATAACCCTGTGGCACATGCGCAGTAGTCTGTGCTAAGTCATGCTTATGTAAGTGGATCCCGCTGTGCACCTGTGCCAAACAGCAGAGCCATGGCATCATGCGTCCTGAGATGTCCAGGTCTTTGAAGCAATTGCTGTGGCTCCCCACATGTAGTAATTTTATCTCTACCTATATTTAATTAGAATTGGTTATCTTGAGGGTATTTCACATGTATTTTATGATAAAATAAATAAAAGGTTTGTTATCAGGGATCAATATTTTTAATGAAAGAGATACAAATTAATAAAGTAGCCAAGAAAAAACTCTTGAGTTGTAAACTCAGTTTGAACTACAAAGCAAGACCCTGGCTCGGAAAAAAAAAAATGTGGATATTGTAATCAGCATTTGGAGGGCCAAGGCAGGAGGATCACTGTTAGTTCAAGATCATCCTAGTGAAACCCTGTCTCAAAAAACCAAAAAAAAAGTGACTAGTAGTGATAGAAACACTTGCTGTACTAGTCAGGTGTCGAAGAATGCCAAAGGTCTGTTTGTACACTAGCGATCCAAAGAATCCAGTCCAAGGCCTGTAGCTCACTGCAGTACCCTGTGTAAGTCTATATCCAGAGGCCAAAATGTCTGGGGCGGAGGCTGATGGATCTGAGCTGGAAGCCAGGAGATGATGTCCAAGGTGAAGGTGAAGACTGGAATTCCTCTGAGAAAACAGAAGCAAATCTTCATTTCCACTTTATACCATTCAGGTGACCAGCTGCCCTGGTATAGGTCCTCTGTCTTTGGTCAGTACCCTCAGCTACACTCAGAGCTATGCTGAGCCAGTTAAATTGGGCTTTTCTTACTCAAATTGACACAGTTGGTTAATTATCACATTTGCTTTCTTTCCAATTTTAGAATCATCTGAACATTTCACCACTACAGATGATGCTTGTGGTTCATTTTTTTTGTACATAACTTACATAAGGTTAAAGAAATTCCTTTCTTTGAAAAAAATTGTAAATACGTGTTGAATTTTACTAAGTGATTGCTCTTGTTTATCAATATAATCTCTTTATTACATTGTTATGATAAGATACATTCTTATACACACTGACACTTAATGTATATTTAAACAGCTTTACGTGACTATGATAAAATACTTGAAATAAGCAGTTTAAAAGGGAGGAATTTTGGCTCTTGGTTCCAGAGGAATCAGTCCATGACCCCTTGGCTCCATTGCATTTTCATGGTAGAGTACATCATGGCAGGGGTTTAAGGCAGCCAGGAAGGAAAAAGGAAGTGCCAGGGTCCCAACACTGTCTATAAAAATCAACATCGCTGACATAAACCCAACTTATTCATAATGTTTTGTGTGTGTGTGTGTGTGTGTGTGTGTGTGTGTGTGTGTGTGTCTATGTTTCTCTATCACCTTGGCTGGTTTATTATGATTTTGTTTAGGATTTTTGCATCTATCCTTGTGAGTCAAGTTGGCCTTTTTGTTTGTCTGTTTATTTTTGCATTTGAGATAGATTCTCCCCTACATCGTCCAGGCTGGTCTTGAACTCTTGGGCTTAGAAAATCCTGTCGTAGCTTCCAGACCAGCTGGGACTGATGGCATGAGCCACTGTGCCTGGCCGTTTTCTTTTAACGTCCTTTTAAGGTTTTGCTCTCAGGATTATGCTGACCTCACAAAATTAATTGGGAGGTGTTCCTCTATTTCAGTTCTCTGAGAGAATTCACTAAAAAAGCTATGTGGACCTGATATTGTCTTTGTGGTATTTAAAAAGGTTAATTCAATTTTTCATAAATATTGAAGAAGTCAGATCTTCTGTTCCATATTGTGTCAGCTTTGGAAGTTTCTTCAGTGCAGGAATTTGTCATATTTATTGGCATAAAGTCTCTTGTACTAGACTACTATCTTATTTTTGGATATTTGTGATAGAGGCTTATAAATTTTGCTTGTTTTCTCCAAAATTAACTTTTGGGTTTGAGATGCATATTTTCTATTTAATTTCTGATTTTATTTTTCTATAATATGCTTCACCTATTTTTTGTGTTTAATTTTTCTTAGGTTTTTTTTTTTTTAGAACACTGACATTATCTTTCACTATTTCTTCTCTTTTAATTTGTGTATATTTACACAAAATATACACAATGTGTGTGTATGTCCCCACCCAAACTCATGTTGTGGAAATGAGCCCAATGAAACCATTAAGAGGTGATTAGCTCGTGGGTTGGGGTATAACTCAGCAGCACAAGTGCCTGGCTACCAAGTATGAGGTCGTGAGTTCGATCCCTGGTATCAGAAATAAAAAAGGCAGATTATTAGTTTAGGAGGGCAGAGCCCTCATTCGCGGATTAACACATTAGTGAGTTACTAGTTTATCGTGAGATCAGGTCTGTTATAAATGCCAGCTGGCTTTGTGCTTTGGATGGGTCCCTCTTGCTGTACAATGTCCTCTGCTGTCTCAGGATGCTGTGGTGTCCCATCAGCAAGGAGGTCTTTACCATATATGGACCCTTGACTTTGGTCTTCCCAGCCTCTACTAGGAGCTAAGTAAACCTTTGAGCTAAATAAACTGTAAGCTAAATAATCCTTTATTCTTTATAAATTATCCAGCTATGTATATGTAGTTACAGTAACAGAAAATGGTTGCTATGAGATAGCTTGTGCCATCCTGCTCTGTCCTGACCAGAAAGTCAGTGATTCTTCTGTCTAGCACATCTATGCTGCATACACTGCCTGCCCTCTTGTAACTTGGTAGCTGTCTAAGTTATCAGGTATATGGGGCTCAGGACTATCTGGTTTCAGGAATCCACCAAGGATCTTGGAACGTGTCCTCTGTGGATTAAAGGGAGCTACTTACTGTATGCAGTAATTGATTAATTGAATGAATATAGCATGTGGGGGTACTTGAGTGCTTGGTCCTGGGCCAGCCTCCTTGTACTCAAATCTTGGCTATCTCTTTACTAGCTATGTGTTTTTGGTGGGGTTACTAGTTTGTCTCTTTTTCTGTCTCTCTTGTTCTCTCTCACAGGATTGAACCAAAACTTTTGTGCTGAGCAGCATTTCTATCCCTTTCAAAATCCTGAGACAGGGTCTCAATAATTTGCTTAGTTTCCCAGGTTGTGCCGAAACTTTGGGCTCCTCCTGCTTCAATGTCTCACAGTACTAGGGTAATGGGTGTGTACCACCAAACTGGGCCATTTTTTTTTTCAGCTTAAAGTAAGGGTATAAAATCAGCCATTTCATAGAGTGAGACATGAAAGGCATATCAGTATATATTACTACTACTGTTCAGTGTTCGTGAGGTAGCAGGAAAGAGGATGTCATGGTTGAATTAAGTCCACAAAAGAAGGTACTGTATGCTGGAGTCCTGTTTCTGTATCTCAGATATATCCTTAATTGGAGTTAGAATCTCTACAGAGCTGATCAAGTTAAGATGAGGTGATTAGAATGGGTCCTACTCTTCCATAAGTGGTGTCCTTACAAAAAGGAGGATGTGTACACACACATGCACATGCCCACACACAAATCCACATGAAGGCACGCACACAAGAAGGACATCATTGGATGATGAAGGCAGTGACTTACAAACCAAGAAATGCCAAAGTCTCCCAGCAGCTGCCAGAATCTAGGAAATAGAGATAGAATAACTATGTCTTATAGATCTCAGAACCAGCTCCCTGATAACCTCCACCTCAAGCTGTTAGGCACAGCTACACTAACATTTTGTGCTGCTTCAAAAGAATGCTCTAGTAATTACACAGGGGCTTTGTGAACAAACTGGCATTTCCCTCTCTGGAGAATACACACCAGCTGGGAATTCCACCTGGCCCAATGGCACAGTCTCTGTTCCCATCTCTTCTGCACATGCTCTCAGCAGATTTCCTAATGATGCCAGGTGCAGGGCCCCAAGGGGTAGTTGGTGACAGGGCATCTTGTTAGCCGTCAAAGTAAAGCTTAATGGGCTTGAGCAAGTCAACTCTCCTTGCATCATCAGATTGCTTTCCTCCAAGATGAGACAGCCAGGCAAAGATACCTACGTTCACCCCTGGCTGTGAAGATGGTGATTGCTGACTGGTATAGAGGTCCGTCTGCTCCTCCCTCACTGTTCATGTTTTCCGCTATAAAATATCCCCTGCCCCTGTGGACAGGGAAGCACACCTGTGACCCCAGCTAGTTGGGATACTGAGGTAGGAGGACACAAGTTTGAGGCCAGGCTGGGGGACTTAGTGAGGCCCTATCTCTAAACAAACAAACAAACAAACAAACAAACATCTGTGAGGTGCAGCACTGTGGTGAAGCACTTGCCTAATATGTGTGAGGTCCTGGGTTCAGTCTCAGGACAGCAAGATGGGGGTGGGGGGTGGAGATGGGGGAGTAGGGGGTGGGACAGAGGGAGAGAGGGACAGGGCGAGGGCCAGGGCAAGAGAGAGAGACAGCGAGAGACAGAAAGAGACCAACAAACAGAAGAGGGGAAACAGAGCCATCCCCCAGAAACATATCTAAACTATATATTAAATATAAGCTGTCTGTGTCCCCTCTTTTTCTTGCAGCATGCAGTTAATGAATGTCGGACTAGTATATAGAATATGGCCTTGGAAATCAGCATCTGAAAAGTGTAATCTTTTTTTTTTTGAGGCAAGATCGCACTATATAGTACAGGCTGGCCTTGAACTTGCTCATGCAGTCTAGGCTGGCCTCTAACTCACAGTGACCCTCCTGCCTCAGCCTCCTGAGTGCTGAGATGACAAGTGTGCGCCTCATGCCCAGCTCTAACATCTAATCTTGACTTCAGAATAGTGATCAGATTAAAACAATTATAACCTCTTCTTCTTTTCAGGCTGGACTCGAACTGACAGTGATCCTCTTGGCTCAGCCTCTCTAATGCTGTCATTATAGGCATGTGCTACCACGCCTGGCTGACCTATTCTTTTTTTTTCTATTCTTCTTAAATGCTTGACCAATCTGAGACCTACAGGCCACTTTCCCTCTTTAATGTTATCATAAAAAATATTTAAAGGTAACAGAAGCTTTGTCATTTACATATATGAGGCTTAAGGTAAAACTTAATTAGGTCCACGCAAGCCAAAGGGCCAGTAGGTTAAGTGTTTTCTTACACTGTCCTGGAGAAACTAGTTTCAGTTAAAAAAAGAAACAACCCCCCCCCTAACAAAAAACTAAATCAGTTCAAGGACGTATATAAAAATGTATCATCTGTAGGTCTTCCTAACCTTCAGTCGGTCCCTGTGGATTTTCTTCTTCCAATCCTATTCCTATTTTTCCCTCATAATAAAATACTTTTCTTCACCTGAATAAATCAGCCTCTGGCTTCTGCAGGCTGGGGAGGAAGGGATGCCGTCTGTGGGGTGTGCCTGAGGGCACAGCCTGTTTCCTAGTGCTGCCAGCTCTTGTCCTAGGGCCACTGGGTAGCAGGCTGTGGCCAAGTCTTGGTGGAAGCCTCTCACTGGGAAGGGTTTCATACATGCCACTGTCCTCTGGCTCTACCTGAAAGATGCCACTGTCCTCTGGCTCTACCTGAAGGATGCTCAGAAAACGACGCCCGTGTGCACGATGACCTTCTTAACGGGAGCTGTTCCTTTATTCACGGATCTGTGAGGGCATAGTTTTCTCATAAATGATTTCCCTCCCTGGGGATTGGCTGTCACACCGCCTGGAAGCCTTCCATGCTGTTCTATTGCTTACAGCCAGGAAGAGGAAGCAGGGCAGAGATGGGGATGGGGACCCCGGTTTCCCTTTGCAATAAGGAGCACACACCGTGCCATACCAAAGTGAGTTTATTGACATTCCTTGAAGGTGGTAGGATAGAAGAGAAAGCGCGGCCTGAGTATCACGTGACATTTTTCTTGTCGATGTAAGCAAAATCAGCCCAGTGATGTGGACTTCTCCTGCTATGACTACAACAAAGACTTTTTAACAAAATCGTTATAGACGTTTCCTTAGATAAACTTGAAGCTGCAGGAAGTAGGCTAATTGAACAATATTTACTCTATATACTACCTCTAGGCACCTTTTTTTTTTCTTTTTTCTACTAGAACAAAAGGACTACATGTCACTAACAGGAAAATAACACTTTCTCTTTTGAACCTTGGGATGCTGGGAACATCCATCCCAGATTTTTATGATATAGTATTGCAGTAGTTTTAATCATGAACACTGAAATACATAATAATAATAATAAAGCACCACATTTGTTATGTAAAGTTCTAACTACTTTCATTTGAAAGTGTTTTCATCTCGACTGGGAAAACATCTGTGGTCTTTGAGAAGTGTTCTGAACACAAATTTCATGCACATGGTGTGACACATGGACTGACAATCTGACTGGTACATTAGAACTGTCCTGAAAAAATCGAGTTGAGTAGCTTGCCACGCAAGTATTCCCACAGTTAAAGGACACATGGTCGTGTATTAAAAGGAAAGATATTTAAATATTGCATATTGAAAGCCTGCCCCCAAAACATATATCTCTTTTTCTTAATTTTCTTCTTTCCTCTCAACTTTTTGTGGTACAAAGTGATGGTGGTAAAAATTTTTCACATCTTCTGCCTGTTTGTATACAAAGGAAGTCACAAAGAATTCAGTAGATCTATAATGCTTCTTCCAACCCTGCGCAGTTGGTTTTTATTTTGGAATAATTCTTTTCATATTTGGGAATAAAATGTTTGTGGTGCCCATGAAATTATTATAATACCTTAAAGCATTTTTTTCCAAATTGTAACATAAAATTTCTCTTACCATTCTTGTTGTCTCTCCATAATGTCTTACACTTTTACTAAAACTCTTGCTAAAACATAATTTGGTTTTAGAGGGTTGTGACTTACAAGTGATTAATTTTGCAGTTTTCCTCCTCAGGAAGAATTCGTGCTTTAAATAAAAAAAAAACCCAAACATATATTTAACAACTAGATCTGCCTTATCCTTTAAATTACATTACTTGAGGTGGGTTATGACTCCCCCTGTTGCAATTCATGGGAACATTTAACTTAACAGCTATTTCTTCATACATAGGAGAAAATTACATATGATTTACAATCAGATTTAGGTGTGAGGTAAAAGGATCCTGCGAGGGACTGGTTACTGAGCTTTGCTACACCTTGATTTTCTTCCTCTAAGATACGCTCGCATGCAGTGCTCCCACCCAGTTAAGTGAACTTCACATTTTCTCGGGTGACTTTGACATTAGTATCTCTTACAGCATTTTGCACATTTATGAAATGCTGTTCCGAGTTACACTTGGTGAGCTACATCTCGGGCAAGGCATCTGTGGTACAGGTGGTACATAAGGAAAAGTTAGTTGAAAAATCACTGACACCCAAGGTACATATTTATGTATAATGTTTATGATAACTTGTTCTTTTCATATATGGTATTATTAACTAATATATTTAGTAGATTAGGTAGGTATTTATGAAATTGTAAAACGCTCCAGGAACAGATTCTATCTTTTGAGCGCTTTTCTTCCTTTCCAATGCTTGACAAATAACAGAAGTACTAAAACATAAGTGGGTTTGATGGTGTATGTCTGTAATCTCAGTACTCTGGGATGCTTGAGATCGGAGGATCACAGGTTTGATTCCAGCCCAGGCAACTTAGTGATTTAATGAGACTGTGTCTCAAAATTAGAAAAAGAAAAAAAGGCTGACAATGCAGCTCAGTGCAAAGGCCCTGGATTATATATCTAGTACTGAGGGAAGAAATAAAAAAATGGTAATGTATGTAGTTCAGTGTGAAGGTTCTGGGATCAGTCCCCAGTGACAACAACAACAACAACAACAAGTCTGAAAAAAGAGTTGATGTTTGGATTAATGATTATATGATACTAAACTCCAAAGATCAAAGATGCCCCTCCATATTTAGGATGCTGTGCAAAGAGCATAAGGACATGATAAAATGATTTACATAACCCTAACATTTGCATCTCACATATAACAGCTGTACTGGAAGCCACTACTTTTCAGGTATCGAAACGTGCGCTGAATTTTACACATCCCTCAAATTCTGAGTCATAGGACTTACACATTCCATCCCATCTTGGTAAATATTCTTTTTAGGCACTATTAAATACAGGCTAAATTTCTATAATGTACACTCCCTGAATGAGAATCTAAAAACATCAGGAAATGGTGCTGGGCATTGTAACTAATTCCTATTTTGTTTTGAGTTTTATTCTACTTCAGAGTTTATTTTCTTTCAGATTACAAGAAACACAAGTAACACCCTGTTCATACACAAGCTGGCATAGTGAGCCAAAAGGCATAGCTTTATCTGAAATTAAATTTGTCTTACAGTTTTCCCATTTCTGCCTCTTTTAAGACTTTGAAAATAATGTGACATTTACAGAATCAGGTCTCTTTAACTTTTCTTTTCCCAGTGAAGAAAAACACTTTCATTTTTGACACATTTCAGACAACATGGGGTAACAGGGTTACAAAAATAGCAAATGACCATTGTGGTTGGGTTGATCTTCAAATGTAATCAAGAGGTGAAGTCTTTCGAGCCTGCAACTGTTTTTTCTGAAAACACAAAAGTTTTTTTTAAAGATATCTTTTTACTGAATGCTAAAAGAAACTGGATATTTATTTTGACACAAACCAACGTGCCTTTGGAGGATTGCTATGGATGGAGAAGTACAGATTGCCCTTGATCCTAACAAGCACCGTCACTCTCTGCAGCTTCTTAGTGTGGTCTCTGTGGATGACCAGACGTGGAGGAACTTGACCACCATGATTTAAAAAACAAAACAATGAATAAAAAAATCAGCATAAAGAAACAGCAAGATTCACCTGCTGAATAATAAATGTGGCTTTAACAAACAAAAGTCATGAAATATCTATATATTTTTTTCCTGTTGTGAAGAAGTGTACCTACATCGAACAGAGCAGTACAGAACCCAGGTATTCAAATCAATGTACTAAGTCCTTCTCTCCTTTCTCCTGTTTGTTTTAGCACATTTTATACAATGCAAGGGAGTTGAGGCCTCATCTTTCAGCCTACTTCAAGGAAGATTTCTTTCGTAAACATATGCACAAGTTTGAGCTTCTTGAGTGGTGCTTACTGGAGGTGCTCCCCCACCTCTCGACTTCTCTGAATTCAAGTTGAGCCCAGCAATAATTGGGATGCACTGCATTACATCGGCAGGGTGTGTTTATCTTGATGTTGTTAATTATTGGACGTATCATATTTGCACCATTTGTCTGAGCTAGTTCCGGCCGATGGGACCGATGCCACCTATGAATCATGAGTTGAATGTATAAAATTTCAGTGTTGCCACTTGCTGTCCTTTGGATGGTAGGACACATGGGGAAAAGCAGTGTGGGAGGAAAACAAAGAGGCGATCAGCTCCTAAGTCTGGAGTTGATTGTTAGAAATGATTAAAAAAAATGGTAGCTTTGCTCAGAAGACATGGGTGTATAAAAGCTTGGAATGCAAAAGCTTAAATTTTCCCTTAAACGATAGAGATGGAAGTAAACATTTATTACCATTTGGTCAAGTGTAGCATAACTTGCATTCCTATTTCATTGTTAGTAATGGAGGTATGTGGAGATATACACAGACCTTGAGACAGCTGTTTGTTTTTTTTTAATATTGCATACAGGCTAGCAGTTCATTGAAGACAGAGGAGAGAAGCCTGAAGGTTAGATCTGAGAAGAAGGCAGTTCTTCATGCACAGCTTTTGTCAATCCTGATTTGGTTTGAACATAAAAAGAATGGAATACCAAAATCAAAGGAGAGTTGATGAAGGGACTAGGAAAGGGGTCATCCCAGAAGGGGTGATGTCATTGGCCAGGACAATGTCAAGGGGAGGAGGCTCCATTTCCTCACTCCAGTCCAAAGGTGCTGGTTTCTTCGACCGCTGTCAAGAGCTTTTCATACAACATGGAGTAGGACGGATACGGTGGAAGGTCCAATCGGTTGAAGCATGTGTGTGCCCTGAATAGAGGAGAGAACGCTGGTGAGAGTATTTCAGTGATACAGCTGGCTCTGGATATACCTGTGACCTCAGTGGGAAATACAAAGTGAAGAGGACCAGGACTCAGGACAGTTGTAAAACACTGCAGACTACCAATCAGGATGGACCAGCCGAGGAAATGGAACAACTAGAAGTGGGTGGTTGTGATTTGTAAGCAAACTACACTAGCGAACCAGTGGTCAACCCTATGGCACCAACTCACTTTGGCAATTGGGATACAAACTTAGATGTCCTTCCTTTGTGAAGGACAAAGAAAAATAATTACTACTAAAGGTTCAGATTCTTAAGTCTGTTTGCCTACCTCTGATTTCTGGGCTGCTGTAAACCAAGTGTATTCTGGAGGAATCCACAGTGTTCTGGAAGTTTTATATTCGAGTAGGATACACATCCCCTGAGGTTGAAGTGTTGCATTTCTGAGAAGAGCTGAGCTTGTGAGACAGCGCTCCCTCAATGCCAGGGCATCCTCACATCACCGCCCCAGGGTCTGTGTCACGTGTCATGTGCTACATTCTGCAGGCCCATGCTTGCCGAGTCTGCCTTGGCCCATGAATGCCCTCCTTGCTGAGCTGCTCACACAGGAACCAGAGAACACCCCTGTGGGTCTCCAGCAGGCACAATAGAGGCACAGCACACAAGGACTCCTCCTGGGGCACCTCATTCACCTGACTAGCTATTTACTGTGGAGAGGTTTTTTTCTGTTTGTTTGTTTCTATGCACTTTTATTGATGCTGGGTCCCGTACTAGAGTAGGGAGAAAGGGGAATGGGTGCCACTGGAAGTTAATTTTATCCCTTTCCCTCCCTAGAAGGAGGCATGTGTTGAAATAGTGTTTGGAGACACCAACCAGCACAGAAAGGACACCCCAAATCCAATCCTATCAAATAAAAAAACCCCTGAAACTAATGTATGCACAAATCAAACTAAATTCCCTCCACTGGATTTTATTTGGGACATTAAACTCCTTTAATTGTAATATCTTTCTGGGAACAATCTGTACTTTTGTTGAAGTCTATAACCAGCGTACCAGAGCCAGATCTCTGTGAAGGCCGGTTCAAGAACACTTGGGGTATGGAAGTTGATTATTTTGGGGATGGGAATGAGGGAACTGGAGAGAGAAGGAGCCTTTTCCTGCCCAGGAGACTGAGAAAGATGTCCGTGGTTTCCTTCTGATCTCCCAGTATCCACTCCCCCTCCGAACAGCTGCCATCTTGTCCTTAGAGAAGTGTCTCTCATCTGTCCTCCTGTCCTCTTCCCCTCTCAAAAGACAACAGCGAGCAGAGTTCTTCGGTCTTTACCTGAGATTCAACCCGACCTATGTTCACTTCAAAGGAAAACAGCTTAAATATTTTATCTACACCAGAGTATTTGAGTGAGAGTGAGAGGAAAGTCAGTAAATCGAGGTGGACAAAGAGGGCAGTGACTCTTCTCTCTGTTTAGAAAGATGGAAACTGGAACATACGCTAGGCTATGGCTCACCAGGTAAAGTGGGGCGGACGAGTCCCACAAGTGCTTTGGGAACTAGCTAAATTCGCCAGGAGTGAGCTATAAGCAGATACTGCCTTCCTTTTTTCCTCCTGGTCATTTTAATGGCACTTGAGAGCAGAAATATTATAGGGAAAAAATCCCCTGTATTTACCAGATAGTTGGAAGGAATTTAATCCTGAGCCAGTGTAGAGGGGTAAATGGAAATATGAATAAATACCAGTTAAAACATCAGGAGTTCTTTACTGGCTGCTTTTACTGTATTGGTCCACAGTGTTGGTTCACTCCCTTAGCCAAGTTCTAGTTTGTCATCTAGAATGAACTCAATGAAACCTCACTCGGGCTCCGCATTCCTGTGTGCTCACTGCCCTCCAGGGGTATCTCCCACAGCAACGGTGCTTGCTGACCTGATTCCTTGTGCTAGGGGCCAAGACAGCAGGCAGATGTGGGCCAGGGCAGGAAACAGGGATCACAGGCTGGGCCTCTCTTCTCATCCCAGTCTAGCCACTGGCCAGCTTTATGACCTTGGGAAAGTCAGTTAATCTGCCTGAGCCTCAGTTTTCTCACTTGTAAAATGGGGTTAATAATACCTGCTGTGTGCACCCAAGAGAGTTATTGGGAGGTTCATCGACAGAATGCATATAAATGCCTTTCATAACCTGTGAATCATCATTTAAACATAAGACTCTCTCATAATGCAGTCATGACTGGGATAATGATTTTAGGAACTGTGTCATGCTTGAGGCTTAAGACCCTGGGTTTCTCCACATCACCTACTGGCAAGTGAATCACCTTCAATCTCCTCAATGATTTTTTTGAAACTCCACAAGAATTTTTTCAGTCCTGCCATGTCGAATTTCATTGTGTTAATGTTAACTAGAGTTCTGGAAACTTCGGGATACTCCTGGATTTAGATGGTGTCCCTTGGTGCACTGGTTAGCCTTCTGACCTGGGTCATCTGCTCAGCTGATCTCTCTGTGTCCTTGAGTTTTTCTAAGTTATCCACTGAAGTGTTAACCAATACAGTACCACAGAAAGTCTTGTGCCGTCCACTAGAGACTGCTCAAAGGCATCCAAAAGAAACAACAGAGGCAGCCATGATGATGGCTGGTTGTTCACTCAGGTGTGAAACCAGCTGAGAAGCTGTGTAATCCCTTCACGCATCTTTTCTCACCACCAAACCAACAGCCTCATTCATTCAGATGGGTCTTATCCTCAGCCCTGCTGAGCCCACTCTTTTTGAAGCTCATCAATACTTCTGTCCGCAAATCCAAAAGCCCATGCTCTTCCCACACCTGCTGAAGCTCCTTAAACAACCAAGCCCCCAAAGAAATAAACCTTTCTTCTTTTTAAAGTGACATTTCCCAAGTGTTTGTCCAGTAACAGAGAGCTGATTAACATAAGTGGTCAAGTCCACACAGACAAGTCTGAATGAAATTCTTTTTCTAGTTAGAAAACATCAGAAGAAGAAGTAAGGATCAGTGTTATCTGTAGTTTGTGAAAGTTGTATTTATTGGATGCAACCAGGCATGCTTAGGGTGCTATGGCAGAGACTTAAAGTGATATTTGTTACCCACGGTTTCTATAGGAGTATTCCTTGGTGTTCTTTGTTTCACTGATCAGGATTATGTTACCCAGAGTGGCATAGTGAAGATACGTGGCACGAGAAATTTATTCTGTAACACTGCTTGGACCCCTACTCTTCCTTTCCTAAGTTTATCCTGTAATCTTGCTTCACAGGGAACTGTATGGGAGTCACTGTAGAGGCTCATTCTCAAATGTTTTAAAACTAAATGGGAAAAATATGACACACACAGACATGGGTATATAACTACCCTATCAAGGGACAGGATAGAGAAGTACAATATGGTGCTGAAAGCATTACTCTGGGACTCCAGTGTCCTCACCCTACTGCCCTTATTTCCCTCTCCCCACGTTAGATATTCTTCTTTAAATGAAGGTGGACTCTACACACATTCGAAACCTACCCATGACTGACATTCACGCCAATACATCACAGCCCTGATACTATCCATCATCAAACCAAGACTGAAGTCTCAATCTAAACCTCAGGAACATCACACCGATAGCTTCCACTAAATAACTCAAATAACAACACTGGGTGACAAGCAAGAGTTCGTCTCAGAGGATGCCCATGCAACCTCCAATGGCAAAGATAAAATTCGCCTTCTTCAGGAAGTTTCCTGAAGGTTCGCAGGAGCTCTGTACCTGGGGAGAGATGTGATTTTCCCCCATTTCTCAATGCAGAAACGCCGAAGCCCATTGCTTCCTCGGAGAGCTGCGAAGCCTTCGTAGGGCACGCTCGAAGTTCCTGTGACGAACTGCAGCAGTCTCAGCCTCTGCTCATTATTGAAGCGTTCCACTGCGGCCCAGAACCAGCGGATCACCAGGTGCCCATCGTGATAGCCTGATCAGAGCAAAGCGTGGGAGAAAGAGGATGTGGAGGAGGAGCAGGGGCGACATAGCTAAGGTATATTAACTGTGCAATGGCTTTGGACTCGCTGACTTTGATTTTTCTCTCCCTTTCCTTCCTTTTTGTGGTATTAGAGATTGAACATGGGGCCATCCCAGCCTTCTTAAAATTTTAAAAATCTGATATAGGGTCTCATTGAGTCCCTAAATTGCCCACACCCAGTTCAACCTTGAGATCGTTCCACCTCAGCCTCCCCCAGTGCTGGAATTACAGACCTGTGGCTGATTTGTCTAAAAATGGCCTTTAGATAGGTTAGGTCTAAAATGATTTGTGTAGCTAGGTCAGGTTCTAAACCAAAAGCAGATTTAGAAAAATAGCTATTTTGTGAAAGGACCTTATATCCTGGAGATGTCCTCAGAGACATTTCCTACTTACACAATTGGGACACCACTTTAAATATCCTTGCCTTATGCAAATGTCGACAAGTAACAGAAAGGCTTGGAAGAGACAGACCTTGTGTGGACACAGGATTTTGTGCCATTTCTTTTGATCTGAAGTTTTACCTCCTGGCAACCCCATGCTCAGGAGCCTTGGGAGAGGCTGGGGGTGAACAGCGATGTGGCTGAAGGTGCTGGGTTGTTAAGCAGTAGTTCCTGGGGCCTGGTGGGACCCATGTAGGAGTACTGGGCCATCTCCTACTAGGCTGGAAAGGCCATCGTGGATCAATTAAGATAAATGATACATCAAAAACAAGAGGCAGTCAGAGATGGGAGATCTGCACAGGCTCTGGCAGAAACAGAGAGCTGCATAAAGGACTTGGGGTATAAGTTCAGGATGGGAAGGATTTGGGTAAGTGGAGAAAAGGGGGATGATATATCTGGTAGAGGAAATAATAATAAGAATGGAAACAAACCAACAGGGACCATTCAGCTGGCCAGTGCAGAGGGCACCTGATAAGGAGGGAAAGGAAATTACTGGAAGTGCTAGAGGCCTTGACATCTAGGCAGAGATGATCTGACCGACACCATAGACCCGCGGTTGCCACATCAGGCCCACCTAGAAGTTCTGGTTGCCGAGTATAGTGGGGGGCTAGAGAGCTAATGGCACCCCTAGTTCTCTCTCTCTCTCTCGCTGATCTACTGTGTTTCACTGTAAAATTTTATGTGAAGAAAGGGTTATGAGACTTACGAGAACTTTTTATAAATGTCCATAAGGAGTATATTTTGTGAGTAGGGAAGTGGCCTAATGAAAACAGTTTTTAGGCTAGGCATGGTGGTCACGCCTGTATCCCAGCACTCTGGGAGGCCAGGACAGGAGGATGGTAAGTATGAGTCCAGCCTGGGCAGCTTAGTGACTCAGAGAGAACCTGTGTCAAAAATAAAATACAAAAGAAAAGGGCTACGGCAGTGGTAGCTCGGTGTGAATTCCTGGGTTAACCTTGGCTACCAAAAAGGAGTAGCAAGTTTCAGGGAGCCTAGTTTGGCAGCATGCAGGGTGAATAGCTAGGAGGGGTTGAGAGATCACAGTTAGAGGTGCAGAGGGCTCCAGCTCATAATCCACTCGTGTGGATGGAAGTGTCCTCTGTAAGCCTTTACTCAGAGTGTGGCCAGAGATTACTGTCCCTGGAAGAGAGTTCAGGTCGGAAGCTGTGTAAGTACCTGGTTTGTTCTAAAGGAAGGCCATGGCTTTTATAGTCTTTAGAAAGTGATGGATTACAAAAAAAAAAAAAAGAGAGAGAGAAAAGAAAGTGATGGATTTGGCTGGGCTGGGGATGTAGCTCACTGGTAGAGCACTGGCTTAGTACCCACAAGGCTCTGGGATTAATCCCCAGCATTGCAAATAGCAATACCAACACCACCACCACTGAGGTATGTGCACATATGATGGACTATTACTCAGCCTGAAACAGGAATGTGGGACAGAAACAAGCTACAACACGGACAAATCTCAAGATCTTCTAAGTCAAAGAACTAGACATAAAAAGACTTTTGTAGATTCTGCTATACCACATATCTAGAGTAGAAAAACCCACAGAAACAGAATGTAGATAGATGGTTGAAGGTTTGGGGAGAGAGGAGAGTAGGACACAATTATTGGGTTCAGGGTTCCCTTTTGGGGTGATGGAAATGCTTTAGAGCTAGCTATAGATTATCTGGTTGGAGAACACTGTGAATGTAACAAATTGCACTGAATTGCTCGCTTATTTTATTGTTTTATTTTTGGTACTAGAGATCAATCTCATGGCCTCATGCTTCCCAGGCAGGTGCTGTGCCACTGAGCTGTATCCCCAGGCTGAATTGCTCAATTTTATGTTATGTCAATTTCACCCCAATAAAAATTTTTTTCCCAAAAGTGACGAACTCCATATGTGACAGGATCATCACACCCAGGGCTCACTCACCTCCGCGGTACTCGGTATTATTCCGCCAGTCATTGAGGTCAATCTCTGCGGTACCAGCGATCACTAGCTCCAGCTCCCTGGCATCGAACACCGAGACCAGCCTGGAGTCCACGACCTGAGACACAGATGAGCTTCAGCACAGAGGCCCGTACGCCAAGGGAGGTTACGGTCACTGTCATTATTGCTGTGGGTTAAACTGGGGACGTGACATCATTTACCATCTTTTTCTTTTCAGCATGCAACTATGTTTACATTCAAAATCACTGTTATGTTCTGTACATTCATTCCTCTCCCCATTATGTGCTGAAATCGTCATCACCACAGTGATGGGCTGACGAGGTGAGACCTTTGGGGTTCTGGCGTGCCCCTCTAATGAATGGGATTCGTGGCCTTTATCAAAAAGGCTCCAGAAAGACCCCTTTACCCTCCACTGAGTGAGTACATGGCAAGAAGCTGTCATCTGTGAACCAAAAGACACCGAATCCACTAAACTCTCTTCGTTTTGGACTGTCCAGCCTCTAAAAACTGAGAAAGAGCCTCTGGTGCATAGGTGCTACTGGAGTGTGGTATTTTGGTAACCTAAATGGATGAAGGCGGGCACTGAGGTAAACAGTTTGGTGCACAACCCTTCATGGCAGTAAGAAACAGATCCCGGGGTCTGCACCTGGGACCCCACAACGCAGACGTGCATTCTGGGATGGAGGTCGCAAACAAACCTGACGTGACTTTCTGAAGTTACACTGAAGTTTCCAAGAAACACCGCATTGTAAAGGTAAAAACTTCAAACCATTCTGAAGTGACTTAGTAGCTATTACCATCACCGTTTCTCTTACAGTGTACTTTGTCACATAAATCATGACTCATTTGTTAGGACCCTGAATTATTTATTAAAGACTGGATCCTCCTGCTCTCTTCTCACTTCCTTCCTGCCTCTTTTAAAAGTCTGGAAGGACCTGCTTAGTCCCTGGGGCTCTGTGCTGTGGATTCACAGCTTGTGCCAAATGTGCCCTCTACGATGGCATCTTGATCAGACTAGTGGTGGGCAGCAAGCAGCTCTGATGGCTCTTTTCCTTTCCTGGCAGGAAAAAAGAGAACTTTTCGGAACTGGGATCCAAGAAAACAGTTATGGCTCATTATTTCGGAACTGGAGAAATGTAAGGACATTACTTCTTTTTGCATAGGAAGGAAGCCTAGAAACTGTCACTGTCTTCTCTGTTTACCACTTGGCATGGCTGATGCGGTGCAAAATGATGCTATAGGAAAATTAAAATCTAGCAAGAGTGGACGGCACCCCAAATGCTCACACTGCCTTCACAATAGGCCCTGAAGGCTTCCACATCTGTGACAGCAGGGCCACACCACTGGAGTTTCTGGGAGCATTTTCACCTCTTCCAAGAGCTGGGTTTCCCAGGGCACCGTGACCCTTCCTTCAGCCCTCACCCTGCCGAGTCCTCCACACGCTGGAGGACAGCTCGGGCTTGCTGCTTCCTCTCCGCTCTCCTCACTGGGCTGATGAGAAGCAGAGGTCCTGACAGCTGCCTGGGCCTCACCTCATAGAAGCCCCGCACCAGCGCCTCGGTCTGCTGCACCACGCCACGCTCCACCCGCCACTTCACCATCCTCTCGATGTACTCCTTCTTGTTCTTCTCCGTCACCTGGGTGTTGGCTCCACCAGACTTCAACTCCCTTTCCGTTACCTGTGGGGCGACAGGAAGCTATGATGCTTGTCCACGCAGGCAAACATTCTGATTTTAGGAGGAGATGTTGGCACCTTAGAGGGCTTGCAGATTTTGTTTTTCCCTGCCCTTTCTTCCCTTTCCTTCCCTCCCAACAACTTCTTTTCTTTCTATTCTTTCCTTTTTGTGGCACTGGAGATAGAACTAGGACCTTTGCTCTGGGATACATCCCCCATTTTTTTTTATTTTGAGATAGGTCCCTCCTAAGTTGCCCGGCTGGGCTTGAACGTGTGATCTTCCTGCCTCAGCCTCTCAGGGTGCTGAATGAATGGGAAATGTGCCATAATGCCTTGCTTTATAATAGCATTATGGCATTTAAATCTTAATTTTGGTGCACTTTTCCATACAGAAGTAAAAAAACAACAACAACTTTATTTGACCATGTTAATCTTTTAGGGTTTTAAATATTTGTGCTATACATATAGTAGTATTTCTTGATGCAATACTACAGATCAAAATTCTCTCTTCTTCCCTTTTTCTCTTTCTTTCTCTTTTTTCCTTCTTTAATTCAGTTTTTGTAACATAACTGGGGGATCTAAATTTTAGAAAAATTTAAATTAGTTCAGTACATGGCAAGACAGTTCAATGAGTACCATATTCTGGGCAGTATGGAAGTGTATCCTATAGGTGCAGGAAGAAATATTTTCTCTCAGTCATCTATGACACATTCTTCCAAGGTCTGTTTATACAAATAAACAGAAAAGAATTTGCATTCTGGCCCATCCCAGATTCTCAGTGGAGCAGTGGGTGCCGGGTGGTCTGCAGTACCCCATGAGTAACTCTGACCACAGCTCATTCATGCAGGGTCCTCCCAAAGGGTTCTAATTTATGTTTCACAACAGTGCTATTACACAGGTTTTTCTTCCTTTTTCATTCCTTTTTTTTTTTTAGATTTCTTGTAACTAGTGCTCTCCAAATTTTAATTGTTAAATCTGCTCAGATGGTTATTCCCTGATTAAATGGAAACCCATTTGATCAGAAAATTTACTGTTATATAAAAAATACTAGTAGAAAACAAATGGGAAGTCTTATCTTGTTAAATAGTTCTGAGATATATATATATAAGCATTTTGGAGGATATGATGTAAATAATTACTCCTGTGGTTTTTACATAGCACAAATACCTTACACAGGTGTGGTATACTTTATAAAAATTGTGTCTGATTCACTGTCATAGGTAACTTTAAAAAATTCATAAAGGGGATCCATGTCATAACAAGAAAAAGAAGGAAAGGGACGTGGGCAGATTTATTAATGGAAATAGTCTCCAAAGAATAATGTTTGAATGAATGAAGTTGCTTGTTCTATAGTTTAAAAGCAAAATTCCATTATCATATGCTCTAGCAATTGTATTTTGTGTGTGTACACACACACATATGCACATACACACACACAATTGTGCACTCATAGTCATAGCAGAAGTATTATCACAATACCCAAAAGGTAGAGGAAATTCAGGTGCCCATCAACAGATAAATGGATGAACCACAAAGGTGACACATCCATTTAATGGAATATCACTCAACCTTGAAAGGAATGAAAATTCTCACACATGGTCCCGTATGGATGAACATTGAAGACATTAGTAAGGTAAAACAAGCCAGTCACAAAAGATCAATATTGTGTGTTTTCCCTTATATGAAATATGTGGAGCAGTCAAGTTCATAGAAGTTGAATGGGGTTACCAGGAGCTAGGGTCAGAGGTGAGAGAAATGGGAACCTGTTGTTTAAAGGGTACAGTTTTAGTTTTGCAAGACAAAATGGTTCTGGAGATTGCATGCCCTACCGTGAGAATGTACTTAATAATATTGAGGTGTAAACTTAAAATGGTTAAGATGGTCAGTTTTGTTATATATTGTTATAGCTTGGGTTTAGATTCCCTCCAAAGCCTCATGTGGACTTTTTCAGAGGTGGCTGGATCTAGAGCGTGTGGTGCTGGAATTGATTCATGTTGCTACACTACACTAGGATCAGTGGCGCTAGGGTGTCATGTCACCTGCTCTAAGTAGCCTATGTAAGACCCTTATAAGAGATAAAAGAGCTGTGGTTGATCCTTGTTGCTTTGCTGTCTTCTCCTGTCATGAGCTATTTCTCCTCTGCAATGCAACCTTGCCTTGGAGTCAGGTAATTATGGACTGAAACCTCTACAAACTGTGAGCTAAATAAACCTTTTCTCCTTTAACCTTGGGTGTTGGGTATTTTTGTCTCAACAATGAGAAAAGTAACTCAGACATATGTATTCACCACAGTAAAACACAAAATCCTTTTCCATGCCCACATCACACAAACCTGTCCGAAAACTTCTTCATTAACAGTGAAAGTGAGGTCAAGGATATCTGTGATGTTGTTGTCCTTCATCCATTGCAAGCTCTGGTGGAATTCCTCATCCAGATACTCCAGGTCACTCAGGTCACAGGGCCTGTGTGGATCCCAAGGGAGTAGATGGGACAGAATTAGGGGCCAACTTGCTGCCCATGCTCAATGGAAAAAAATGCAGTTATGCCACTTTTGGTTAAAACATTACAGACTTAACAATTTGATACTTTTTTGGACAACTTTGAATGTATTACTAAGTCAATATATTCAATGATTTTGGTTCATTCAATAATTCTCCTTTGAAAACAAGCTACTAAAATGGGTAACAATAATTGATGAAAAAATTATAAGTAATAAGTGACTCATGGACTCTCATTTTAAAGCAACTATGAGGCATTATTGAAAAGTACAGTGAATGTTTAATTTAGAAAAAATTATTATAGTAAAAGACATTACCACCAATCCCCTTCAGTGTGCTCCCTCTCTCCTCTGACAAACTTATCTTTCTTCTTACTGAAGAAAGATACTTTCTGAAGCTACTCTGGAAGTCCTCTTTCATGAGTGTCTTTAGTAGCACTGTTCTGGTTGCCTCCGGGTCCTGAATTCATTCCAAACATTTACCTTTCATGGGCATTTGACTTTGGAGAACAGCCAGAAGTCACACAGTGCCATCCAAACTGGATGAAGACACATCACAATGCTTTTATGAGCCCGTCTTTCTGTAGGACAGCACTTAGGAATACCATTCGCTGCATTTTTGATCACACTTTATAAAGACACTCAAGAAAGAGAACTTCCAGAACTGCTTCAGACAGTGGCAAGAATGCCTGGGTGACTGTGTCCAAAGCGAGGGGGTGGACTTATGAGGAGGAATAATGACAATGTGTCTAATTAATTTTTAAAAATTTAAACATTCAGTGTGTTTTTCTATTACATGTTGTAAGGTATAAATGAATGATTTCTGCTTAATAGTTTAAGGCAATATTTGTAATATATTTTTACAGAAGCTGATTTATGTACATTATATGATGTTTTGCTAATCAGATCTTCTCTTATGTTTACATAAACTCTCAAAATGCCTTTAACTATCTTTTTTTTTTGTCTTTTTCGTTTTTATCGGTACCAGGAATCGAACTCACGACTGCCTGCTTGCAAGGCAGGAGCTTATGCCGCTGAGCTAAATCCCCAGCCCCAGCCTTTAACTATCTTAAAAAGTGTATGTGACACACAAAGCATTCAGAACAGGAAAGCACTGAGAACCTAACATGAATGATTGAAGCAAAACAGAGACAGAGGCCCAAGGCCGCAGAGAGACCCGCACTGCTGTCCTGCACCAGGGCTGTGTAACCACTGTCTGCCATACACTTACAGCCTCAGGAGAGCCTTGTAGAAGGGCCTCGTGAAGAAAGCATCCAGAAGGTACTGATGGATCAGGGCCAGGCCGAGGATACGACCGCTAAACCTGAACCTGAAACACAGACGAAGCAGAGAAATGTCAGGATCAGTGGGAACTTTACATCATCGGATATTTTCATTGGTATATGTGTGTTTCTGTCTAGTATTCCTCTTAAGCTGCTTCAGGAATCTTCCTGCAATGGCAGCAGCCATTTCCCCTCCTTATTCTTCACCATAAATGATGGTGTGTGGTTGGCCTATATTAAAGGAAACTACTCCCCAGTGTATCAGAATAGTCATTTGTTCCAGAATCTTCTCAGGTCTGGGATTATTAGGATCGAAGAAGAAGAAAGCACCAGGGGAGGAGAACGCTGGACTTGAGATAAAAGACCCACACAAAGCCAAGGAGAACCCGAACCCATGGACACAGAAAGCTTTCTGGATAGAGTGTTCTTACATAGTCAAGCATTCTACACAATCCCCTGATTGTCTATGCTGGGAGGTAGAGAACTTAGGATGTGAATCGTATCTGGCAGCTGTGCTCAGACAGTGGGAAAAGTTATATGCAATCACAGTGGGGTAGCAGACAGGCTAAGTTAGCATCAAGGATTGTACTGCCTGCCATACACAAAGAAAAAACAAGGTCCCTGCTGGGCAGAGCTGGTCACGGGTACCTGCTGCCTCCAGAGGCAAGGCCCTGACTGATTTAAATCCTGGTTGGGGTAACTGCTTCCTGGAATTTCTGCTGGTGGGAGATGCTGAGGCTACTGCAGCTTGATTACATTAAGGTTTGTTTCTCACCCAGCTTCTAGTCTTCCTGGTTCAGCAGCCCGTGGCTTCCTACCAGGAGCGCCTCGCCCACCTCTGTACCTGGCTCCACAACTGGGTCCCCTGGTCTCCTATCCAGCCAGCTTTTCCTTGAATCATAGACTTAGTTGTGACTTTTGTCATATCAGCCCAACTCACTCATTTCTTACTGCCTTCTATGAGGCTCTTTTTCTAGATTTTCTACTGCATACAAGACACAGTAAAAATATATAGTAAATATTTAAATTTTAAACAATTAAAGTAAAAGACCCATTGCCAAGGACCCTTTCAAAATACTCCCCTTCTCTTTTTACCGCATGTTGTTGCCACTTTTCAAAGCATTTCTGGAAGTCCTCTTTCCTCAGCATTTTTATAAGGTATAATAAAAAATACAAATAGCTAGGTATGATGGCACATGCGAGACAATCTCAGCACTCAGAAGCCTGAGGCAGAAGGACTGCTGTGAGTTTGAGGCCAGAATGGGCTACATACTGAGTTTAAAATTAGCCTAAACAACATAGCAAGATCCTGTCTCAAAACCTACAACAGGGTGGTGATTTAGCTTGGTGGTGTAAGCATCTGCCTGGCAAGCACAAGGTTATGAGTTCAATCCCCGGTACCAAAAAGCAAAACAAAACAAAAATCTGTTTAAAAAAAACTGCAACAACAGCAAATGCTGTTGCCCAGTGCCATCCAATTGAAAGCCAGGCTTGTAAAAACATTACAATGTGTCCTTGGTATGGTTTATGTCTATAGGTCCCTCTGAAAACTCTCTGGCCCATAGCTAGGGCCGCTGGAATGTGATTGGATATTGTAGTGGTTGACTGAATGTGTCAACTTGAAACATTTAGAAGCTTAACTAAATGGGTTTAGCAACTCTACACCCAAGGGTGTAAAAAAAGACCCACCCCAGGGTGGCTCATTACCTGGAGGTATAAAAGAAAAGGAAAAAAAAAATGCATTCCATTCTTGGGAGAAGCTCCAGTCTTCACTTTTGGTTTGGACCTCGTCTCCCTCTCGGCTTCTACTGTAGACTCTTCAGCTTTCCAGCATAGACTCTTCAGCCTTTCATCTAGAGCCTCCAGCCTTCTGTCGCAGACCCATCAGCCTGCTGGTGTAGACTTGCACAAGACACTAGGGTGAACTCCAGACCTTGGATTGAAACCTTTAGCCTCCAGTGTGCAGCAGACACCCCCTGCATGCTTCCTCATCCGACTCTGTGGCTGACCATCGTAAGCCTGTCTTGTTTCTTTTGCATCTGTATATCTCGTGTTTTATCTGTTCTCTTCCATAAAACTTTGACTAATACAGGTATGGTGGTTTATAGCTGACTTGCTTTATAGAAGATGGGGTCTGGTTGAAGTTGCTGGGAGACTGGGAGCATGGCCTGGAAAGGTTTTTCTCCCTCCCCAGATTCTCCTTTCTCTCTCTGCTTCTGTCTTCCTCGCTGTGAGAAGCCCTTCTCCACCCGTGCACCTCTACCATGCCGCCCTGCCTTGGAGCCACCAGAACATCTCCCGAAACCTCTGCTAACTGTGAGCCAAAAAAATCATTCCCTCCTTTTGTTTTCCGTGTCAGGTACTGTGTGCCAGCCATGAGGAAAGTAACTAAGACAGCCCTCATCTACCCTCTTCACTGATCTGGCACCATGCAACCTCGGCCTCTTTCCCAAAGTCTAATGACCGTGATGCATGAATGTTCTGAAACAGTTCAGGACACTGAGGCAGCCGTAACAGCGCAACTGGAAAGAACTCATGAATAAAAACTTCCAAAACTGCTACTCCCAAGCGTCTGATGGGCTCAGTGTGCTCAAAGGGTGTGTCCTGAGGGGGATTCATGGCAATGTGTCTTTTATTTTAATAATTTTGGAAAATGTAAACATTCTCCATAGTGTTTGATTACACTGCCAACTGCTGTAAAAATGTTAGAATGAACAGTTATCTGATTCCACAGAATAACCATAACTGTTAAATAACAGCGTGCTAAACTGGTACCGTGTGAAGTAGTTGATTCTTTGTTGCATGAAATAGCATGCCCATATTATTGACTCTGAGGAGGCTAGTGGTAAGCAGCCACAGGGAAGGTGCGGTGAGGGCACTGGGGATGAGGAGATGCCTGGGACAATCCGAAGTCCTAGGTCCTTGAGCCTGGGGGCTCATCACTGTCCCATCCCAACAAACTCTTTCCTGCCTGCCCAATAACAGACCTGTCCTCAGCATGGAGGCCGCAGTTCTGTGCATAAAGCACCACTCACTTTTAAGTCAGTGTGGTACCTGCTAACCTGCCCTTCCTGGCCCCAAGGTACTGCAAAGGATGCTTCTAACAGGATGGTGAGGGCGTGGCCACGCAGACAGAGATGAATGAGATGACCTGAACTGGGACTAGAACAAATGCCAGACATTACAGGGCTAAGTGCCCTTCTCATGTAGAGGCAGCTCCCAATGGCCCAGGAAAGAAATGATAATCATGCAGGGAGCAAGTTACACAGATAAAGAAATCCATGAAAGCATTAAAACAGAACACCATCTTTAGCTTGATGTTTGAAAATGGCCTATCTTGGAGAATCATACATTTTCTAACAAAATGAAAATTATTTAAACTTATTCAGGAAGAAACAGAGAATAACAATCATAGTACAAACAATCATAGTACAATCAAACTACAAACTTTGGGAAAAATACCTATTGCCAAAATTGATGCAGGGACTGAATATATGTGTTTAGAGACACGGTTTTTCAAACTATCAAGGGTTAGAGAATCCCTCTACTATTTAAACAGCTCTACAAATCAAAAAAGGGTAGAAAATGTCTTAATTTATTATCTTGAACTATCAGAACTGCAGCTCATGATCTGGGCAAGGTTAGCAGAAAGAAAATTACAGTAGTGCCCTCTGACAAACACCCCTGACTTTCACAGATATGAACAGATTCGCATTATGAACACTCATAGGTGTGAACTAATCTCAGAAGTAGCTCTTGTGTCTGCCACAGTATACAGTAATCCAGTGCAAATGGAGACTTACTGTATTTCTGTGTGTGTCTGACTTTTTTGTAATGCTTTACATTGTATATTTGTGACTTAAATGAATCTAATTTGTGAATGTTCTGGAGTGGAACTCATTTGTAAGTCAGGACTTACTATAAAGATGTTTTCTGTGACTACATAAAATTCTAAAAATAAAAATCACAGCAGAACTGAGCCTATCAACTTATTCTGAGAATCATATAAAATGATTAAAGATGTTTAAATTTTAAGAAATAAAAATAACTAATATTAGGAATTTTATTATTAAAATTAATCACAAAGTCAAAAGACAAAGTCATATGGCTTTTAAAAATTATTGTTAAAGGTTAAAAGGCACTTGATAATATCTGTCTTAGTTATGTTTCTTGTTGCTGAGACAAAACACCCAACACCCACAAATCAAGGGAGTAAAGGTTTATTTAGCTCACAGTTTGTAGAGGTTTCAGTCCACAGCTGTTGGTTCCAAATCAGGGTGACACATGGCAGAGGAACAACAGTTCACGGCAGTAGAGGACAGCAAAAGCAATGAGAGAGCCAGACAGTGAGAGCAAGAGGGCACACATGTGTGGGAGAAGCTTCTTTCTGTCCCTTATGTTGTATCCACTCTACCAGGATTAGGCGGTGCCAAACCAATCAGTGGACTTATCCAGCCAACACTCACTTTTAATCCCAGCATTCCATACTCTAGATTCAGCCACCTCTGAAAAAGTTCTATGATTGCATGAGGCTTTGGGGAGACATCTAGACAAAAACTATACAATGTACTCCACCGATTTCTAGAGAATAAAAAATCCTTGCAGTGATTCTGAATAGAAGAATGTTTCCTTGGCATAATAAGTAGCTTCTGTCTTGAAATATACAGTTGGCCCCCTGTGTCCTCCACATTCATGGGTTCAACCAGTGTATATTGAAAATATCCAGGAAAGGAAAAACATTTGGATTGAACATGTACACTTTTTCTTGTCATTGTTTGTTAAAACTACAACACAGTAAGTTTTTATATAGCATTTACTTAGATTAGATCTTAAGAATGATCTAGAGAGATTATTTAAAGTGTATGGGAAGATACATGCAGGTTATATGTAAATACTATGGGATTTTATTTTCTGTAGGGAATTTGAACTTCTGTGAATTTTGGTATCTGTAGGAGGGGAAGCCCTGGAACAAATCTCTCGATTTCAAGGGATGAGTGTTTGGAACAGTGAAAAATGAAGGGATGCTGGTTATCATTACTCTGCATAATATGCTATCAGTTCTAGTTGCTCTAGTTAATTATAAATGGGAAACTGGAAGCAGATTTTAGAAATAACTTGTATTGCATAGGTGTTGGGCCAAGGCAAGTTGCTGACAGTGTGTCACTGGCCCTTGCTACCACTGGTAGCATCTATCTTAGCAATACCAAGTCTTGGCTCAACAGCTATGCAGTAAAAGTTATTCCTATTTACTCTCCTTATCCAGTTTTCCCCTTTTGCTCCTGTTATTTATTTGTCCCTCACAGCAAATGTTTATTTCCTGGGTTCCAAGCACACACAGAAAAGCCAATTTGACCCTCTCCAATCCGGGTTCAAATTTCCAGCCCGATTCACGATTGTTCCCCTTCAGGTCTGCCGCCCACCTTAGATCAGTTGGGAGTGATGAGGGGGGGAAATCTCAGAGTCTGGGGTCTTGCTCAGCACTGCTGCTTATTTCTCAACCAGGAGGTGGGACCAAGGGGATGCAGGAGACGGGAGTGCTTTCCTCCTAGAAAGACTGCCGTGCAGACCACCAGTAGAGAACTGTTTATTTGCTTTGAATGGAGGAGTCCATCAGCTGGAACTTCTAACGACCAAATTACACTGGGTTCACAGGCTGATGTGGACAGTATGGAGGCATCAGATTTTCCTAACTGTGCAAGCAAAGCTATGATAATATGGCTTGGCTTTATATAAACACAGACAGTATGGCTCTTAGCCAGCCCAGTATGCACAGTAATATATATTCCAGAGTGATGAACTATGATCCATGATGTTTGTATGAATCACAATGAAGCAACTGTACAATTCAAATGAAAAACAATAGTTTAAAAGACATAGGTTGGAAGGTCAGCCTTTACCGGTTGACGAACTTGAATGAAGAAACATCTTCTAGCAATTGTGCTCCTTTTCATTTATCACCTGACTTTAAACAACAGCTTGTCTGGAAACTAATTACATTTACTAACACAGGTTACAAATGTGTAAGAAGTATGAGACAAAGGAAATGCTTTTCTTTAGGTTCCGGACCTCAGACAGTGTGTCCATAATCACGGCAAGAAGGCAGCTGAAGAAATGATCCACATCAAACATTTATATTTTGATCTAAGTTGGATGGCACAAAGAGTATTCATTAAAGACCCTAGAGAAATAGCAGAGGCACTCTCCTTCTCTGTGGGTATGCAGGTATTACTGTAGTATCCAGTAATACTCAAGTATACAGTAACACTCAAGTTCCCACATCTAGAGCATCTCTGTGAACTTAGAGGCCTCAGTTCCATCTTCTCTGGGGGCCCCAGGACCAGTCTTTGATATTGCAGGCCAGCCCTGCTCCTGGGGTGTGGCGTTGCTCCTATTTTTTGAGCTGGCATTTTTGAGGCCACGCTTGAAAGCAGTTCCCAACTTGAATGCAGTATGCACCTCTGGGCCTTTGCATCCAAGCCCATGGCCTGCATGACACTTGTGCTACCACTGTCGGCCCAGGCCGCCTGAGTTCTGCTTTGAGCAGTCCAGGCCAGTGTTTATTTTGCCAGCAGGGAACAGCCCCTCTGGATTGAGCTGCTCTCTTAGAGGGTGGAGCTGCCTGGACCTTGAGAGCTTCCTGAGCCTGTTCTGGAGTTTGCTCAGGGTCCTTCCATCCCTGGATGCACTGAGGCAGATGCAGGAATACCCACAGGACACCCAGGACACCAAGACCTGATCTTTAGACTTCAAACACCTCTTCTAAATGCCATGGCATCTTCTATAGCACAAATATCCAGTGAAAGTGGCTCTACTGGCAAATTCGAGGAGCTCAGAAACCTTTTGATGGGTCTATGAGTAGGGCCAGTTACACCTGGATACTCAAATTGTAACTCAGGTGACTGCACCCACACACACTGCCTACATTTGGCAACTGAGAGTTGGAAGGATCATGTTAACTAAATGCTACAGGAAGTTCTTTACAGCAGTCATGTTTTTCATTCCTGATATTTCCGGGATCTTTTGTAACCTCTGCTTCCCTAGAAAAACATCAGGCCCTTTAGATGTTAAGGTCTTTTCTGGGATAGTTAGAAAAGGTTCTTGAAAAACATAAAGCAGCTTCATTGATCTTAGCACTGTTGACATTTGGTGTCCTGTGCGTTGTAGGATATTTAACAGCATTCCAGGCCTCTAGTTACCAAATGACAGTAGAACTAACTCCTAAATTGTGACAACCCGGATCATCTGATATTGCAAAACACCTTTTGGATGTTGTGACTGGTGGAACAGCTCTCTTGAGAACTACTGGCATAGACCAGAATGTGGGAAGTGTATCTCAAAAGTGTTCTCGTTCTTCTTTCTAGCTGACACGCAAGTACCACTTGCCTTTCTTGGAGGCCTGAAAAAGTTGTCTGGGTCCTCTGAGGTGATGAATGTTATAAACTTTGAGCCTTTGTGCTCCACTGTGCACCCATGAATAGTTTTCCATCGCTCCCTGAATGTCTAAAGATGCTTTGTTCCCCACCAAATATCATTTTAAAATTGCACCAAAATTCAGGTTGTGAGTTTGTCTTGGAGAAATGATCGGTAGAGACAATGATTTGTCCTGTATACACCAGGGGGTATCTGTAGGGAGCAGCTGAAGCTAGAGATCAATCACATATTTGGGGCTGAAGCAAGGAGAGCCCACAGAATATGGAGAGCCCAAAGCAAGCCACATAAACAAGCTACTTCAGCTCCTAGAAGACAAGGGGCCCAGGTCAGCCAGCTAAACAAGTTGCTAGGCAGAGGGGCTGAAACTGATATGCTCCTGGGTATATAGCTAAACATGCTTCAGTGATTGAGCAGTGCCTTTTCTCCCATCAGGAGAGAGGGCTCCACGTGACTTCAACTTTCATCTCTTTTCTTTATTTTCCCATTCTCTCGTCACCCCTCCTCCCTGGGAACATCAAGGGCTGCGCTAGTCTGTGCAGGTATCAGTCTTTCTAAGGGGACTTAGTTGGATCTGAATTAAGGAAAAAGTAAGCCTCATGGAGAATTAGTGTTACATTCTTGAGGTAGGAACCTGTATATGGCGTGTTTGAGCCAACAGAGCTGGACCCCCAGAGAAAGAATACAGAGGGTGGTAAACACTTTGAGTTTGGGAGGATACTCAGGGAACAGATCATGAAGGTCTGAAGAAGGATTTTGGACTTTATCCTAAAGGAGCTGAGAATCCGCTGGCAGGTTCACATAGGATCAATGGAATGAAGTTATTGATGTGTTACAATGTTTCAAGTGGGAGTTTATATCTACTACAGGAAAGTGCTTTTTAAGGTAAAGAGTGCTATTAGCTCACTGTGTTTGTTAGTGAGGTAGTTTGTGCTGCTCATAGAAAGAGTAATTCGGGTGAAAAATACTGAAAAGGTTTAATAATGAGGAAGAGTGAATGAGGACATGGACCCAGAAGCTGGAGGAAAGTATACAATGTGAAGACTGATGAGAAGGGGTAAGCCCTGGGCAAGGGCATGGAGGAATGAACAGCACCAGTGGGCGGGTGTGCCTTGAGTAGGCAGGGAGGGTGCCAAGGTTGGGTAGGCATTTGCAGTGAAGATGGGAATCGAGGTGATGGTTTCAGTGTTTACATTCCAGTAGGGTCTTAAGTCATCTCTTCAAAGTGGAGGGGACCTTGGCTGGTAGGAGCTTTCAGGACAACGGCATGGATGATAAAGCACTAAGAGGATTGGGAGCACTGAAATAGAACCCGCTGAGACCAGAGAGTGTGGTTCAGAATTGTCCCATCTCTCAGGATCACTTCATCGTTAGTGCCATCGGTACAGAAAACACGACTGCTGAATTCAACACTACCTGTGGGATGGTGAATTACAGTATTGATCCATACTTGCTTTTTGCCCCTAGATAGTCTACAGGCACAGACAGGGGATGGCACTGTGTGTGTAGAGAAAGGAGGAGCTCAGGAGACCTGGGGTGAGGGGCACCATGCTGGCTGCCTGAGGTGTGAATGAACTAGGCCAGCAGTTGGGGGGACAATGTGGGAACACCAGCTGTAGAGAGAGTAAAGATGGGATTTTAGTTTTTGTTTCTGGGATGGCACAGTTCTGGGTGATAATGAGGTCACGAGGGACCTGAGGGAGCAGGTGGCTAGAACAGAATAAAGGTCAAGGCTACTGCGGGTAGGCAACTTATTCTCAGCACCCACCTTTATTTGAGTAATGTTTGGGGGATGTTAAAGAATTCCCCCTTCCACACCCTGCAAAAGTTTTTTAAATGTTGCAAACTGTAAGGCACAGTTTATATTTGGTCTTCATTGCGTCCCTGTGTGGGGAAACAGTTTTGCGGATTAGCTGAGAAAACTTGAAGTTTCCCTCATCTGCCACGAAAGAGACTCTGCCAACACAAGATAATGGCAAGATTTATCTTCTGATTGCTAATTAGCAGCTGAAATGAATGTCTAGCTCTGAAGCTGCCAAGTCCCCTCCATGAATAGCTTCCCCGCAGAGGGAGTGAGAACAGGGCTATTTCCCGTCAGCATGGCAGGCTGTGTGTAACTCTACTAGAGAAAGGTAACAAGAAGAATCAGGCTTACTTTAACACAGCCTCTGACAATATATAGACTGCAAGTAATTGACAGGTATTGACTGGACTAAAATGTTCAATGAAACAACACTCATTGTAAGATATATCACCTGCAAGTGCGGATAGTGGCTCTTCTTGTGATCCATCATTTTGAGTAGGCTGGTTAATACTGGATGTGTGAATTATATTTCAATGGATTATTATGGCTAGTTGAATGTGGAAAGAGGCAGAGAAATACAGGTCTAAAAAACGAGAGACACTATCACAAGTAAAGAGGATATTACTTCTGGTTTTGATTCTAGCTGTGTTTAGCTGTATTTAGGTACGTGGGGCAGACAATAATTTTTATCAAATGGAGAGTCCAAATGTTTCAGTATGCAATATCATGCACATGCATGGCTGGATTATATTTATAGGTCACAAAAATGATATGCATATTCATTACTTGAATCAAGCAACTGGACAACTTACGACAAAATCTACCAAGTCATTAAATGAAGGACTAAAATAATTTATCTTGACATTGAACTTTTTAGCTATTTAACTTTCTAGCTAACTTTTTTTTTCTGTTTGAGTTTCAATGATTAATTTTCAAGTTAACTTCTATATGGATTTGACCTGCAAATTCAGCCAAACTATTGACGTTTTCATCTCAGCTTCTCTGTTTATCTTGGGTGATACCACTGATTTCTTCTTATAGGGTTCTGAGGGCTGTTACAGACAATGGTGACTTCTCTGTCAAAATATGGTAGAGTCTTCATACACACACTCCAAAGGACCAGAGTGAAATATAATACTGCATTATTAAGTCTGTAGGTTTCTATGGGAGAAGGTATATAAGTAGATACCTGTAGTGAGTTTAACGTTTGTCCCAAAAAATGTATGCCCGGGTCCTAAAACCTGGAACTTGTGAATGTTACTTAGAAAAAGGGTCTTTGAAGATATAATTAAGTGAAAAATCCCAAGATGAAATTATCTTGGATTTTCCAGGCGGGCCTTAAATCCAGTGACAAATGTCTTTAGAAGAGATAAAGACACAGAAGCATCTTATAAAGATGTGTGAAGACAGAGGCAGAGACTGGAGTGATTTGATATAAATAAACCAGGGAGCACTGGAAACAGTAGAGGCTGATAGAGATGAAGAAAATCTCCCCTGGTACCTTCAGAAGGAGCACAGCTTGTTAATATCTCGATTCTGGACTTCTGACCTCCAGAAATGAGAATACCCCATCTGATTACTGCATCTGCCCTAGGCATACAGTACCCGACCAGTGAATAGTCTTCCTTATCTGTCCAGAACACTCCTCACTAAACATATTATCAGGTGATTGGTAAGCTGTTTGGCTAAAGTCATATATTTAATTTTCTGCAAAAGAAGAATTTATCCTGTTTTGCAGTGAGACATTGTTGTATCTGATTTCATGCCCAGAATTATATAGAAAATTTGATCCCAAAAGACTACTCGCCTGGAAAACTAGAATGCTGTGAAACTTGCTAGATCCTCATCCAACTGGATTAGTGAGGCAGGTGAAGGTTTAGAAGGTCTTCTTAATTATTTGAACTATATAAACCAGAGAGTGGAGGTCTGTTAATATCACTAAATTCCTCACAGAACTGAGAGTTCCTCTGCGGCCTTTAGACAGTGTTTCTCTCCCACCTGTTACTCATCAACCAAATGCACAGTATTTTACTAAAGCCAAGTCAGATTGTAACCCAAATACCTTTTAGCCTTTCAGGATTTTGTCCTTTCTTTTTCTTTCTTTCCACAAATAAAATAAGGTACCTATCACATTAGGACAATGTGCTAGCTGCCTGGATTCCTAGAGAACAGACAAAGCTCCCAAGCTCCCAGGGAATATACAATCCAGTGACATCATGTGTCAGGAAAATCTTAGATTTAAATGCTACCTAAGTCTAAGATGAGATGGCATTGTATAATTGGCACATGACTGGCACAATAATAATGGCTCTGACAACATCAAGTTCCCATGCTACACAAAGGAGTATGTGCTGATACAATCAGGATGCCACAAATACCTGAAGCTATTTAAGTAACTGGCTCTGAATTAATTGCACAGACAGAGGGGAAACGCACATGCAGACGCCAAACTCAACAATAAACCAACATGATACTGAAGTCTGTGACTGTGATCTATGCAGTTTCATCGTTTTAATGATCCATCTACTCACTGCATTTTTTCTTTAGATCACAGAAGTAACTGATATTCTTTGAGATTTGACTCTAAAGAAGTCCAGGGAGTAGGAAAAGCCAAGCTTGAAGCTTGCATTTGCCTTTTTTGTTCCTTTATCCCCTAGAGATCCTGAGATATCTCATCTGTCCTTAGCCTACACCGAAGAGCTGTCTCTTGTGAAGCGCAGAGTATTCTTATTTATTTTCCACAATGATAGTCCATAGTCCTGAGTCTCAGCCCCAACTGCCTCCCTTCTCAGATGCTGGGATCAATGGGATCCCTTGATTCTGGTCTCCGCTTTATTAGGATGGAGCTTCTGCTGGGCAGTATTTTACATTTACACTGTCATTTACACTTCATTTACACTGGCACCCTCCTTCCAGTCATTCCAGCTTCCGATGCTGTCAAACTTTCCACCCTGCCTGCTCTTCTCAGTATGGACTCACTTTCAAGAAAAGGAGACTCAGCAGTAGTTCTGACATTTTCACATGGCTTACTTTTGAAATCTTAGTCGACAAAAAGAACCTTTGAAAAGAAGATGCTGATTCTGTTAATTCAATCTGGCATTTAACCTAGAAAATGAGCACGTTTCAGGGAAAACACATCTCTAGTGACTTACACAATAATTCTAAACTTTAATTTTTGCATTTTGGATTAAGACTAAGGATTTCTCAGCCATGATACTGATCAGACTAAGGATTTCTCAGCCATGATACTGATCACACATTCTAATATATTAGGGCGCCTTGATGTTATCAGGGGCCATTCATTTGCTTTGTCCTCAAAGCAAAATTTAAAAATGGACAGCAATTATTTCCTTTAATATAGTTAAGCCACCTGTATTCACAGAAAAGAGTTTTAGTTGGCTAATTAAAGCATAATTTTTAATCTTTATTTTATGTGGTAGGATGCTGAAGCAAGATAAAGAATCTGCTCAAGTTAATTAACCTCAATTCTTTTGAAGCCCTTCCTCACTTTAAATCCTAATACACCAGGGAAATTTAGAGACTTATAAATGGCACCTCCCATCTCTATGCAGAGCACAAGCCCCTTCTGTCCTCCTCGAATGGTTATTTATGCACTTTGCAAGCATACAAGACAGCGAAGTGATACAGCCTGAAAACCAGGATTTCTATTCCCTCCTCACTATGAGCATTTTAAAAGAATCCTTTCAATTTTGAGTTTGCTTGGGCATGTCACAGCCTCTCCAATCCTCCCTTCCTATCTACAAATAAGGGATAATAATGTTAATATTTGCTTACCTACCTCACAGGAGAATTAAAAAGAAGAGTAATTTAATGTTAATAGGTTCTTTGAAGATGAAAAGCACTTCATAATTGCTAAGTTCTAGTGTATTTTAAAAAACATCTCAAAGATATTCTCTTCTTATTCTCATAACTTTGATTAATTAAAATAATTACCCTTCTTCCACTTTATTATTTAAGTACATAAAACCTGGTGACATTCCCACACAATATATGTTTCACGTTTCACCCAGTGTTTCTCCCTTAACTTTTGGACCTTTCATGCTTTCTTACTTTTCATGGAGTGGAAAAGCCGGCAACAACCTGATGTGGATTTCATTTCCGGGTGTGAAAATTGCACTTTTTTCTCAAACTCTTTGAAGGGTGCTAAAGCTGCATCTATGGCAATGTCTTAAATTTCAATCAAGGTGGGGTGGGGGCTCCTCCATTGGCAGCTGAGTCCAACTAACTGGATGATTGTTAAAACGCAGGCACCAGGAGGGCAGGCCCTATAGGGCAGATTATGAGAATCTGCATTTAAAACTATTGATTCTCAGTCTCTCAGCTTGTTTTTCAAGATGGAAAAACAACTGCCAGAAGTCAGAAGTGAAGTTTTCTGCTTTAGGCATCACCTGCTGAGGCCTCTGCACAGACACTGGGAGGGCCCGTGGGGAACGGATTTTGTCTCTCTTGGAAGTGAAGGGTATGTGTTCTACTTGGTCTCTTCTTGCCCTGTTTATCTGCCTTTTTACCTCCTCATATCCCTCAAAGTACAGTGGGGATCTTCTTTGTGTGCAACCCTCTTTAGCGTCACTAACCTTTCTTCCTTCCATCTGGTTCTTTGCTTTATGTGCTTCCTTCATTAATAAATAAATTCATCTTCACTGTACACCGTCATTTATTTCTCTCAATGCCAATGAAGAGGAGCCGACCTTTTCTCAAAGTTAGCCTCCTATTTGGGGTATAGATGTCTCCCTCCTGTCTCCTCTGGGGTCTTGTTCTATCAATGTTTTGCACTCTCTTATAATTCCAGACCCCTCATCTCTTCTGGCCCTATCTTTTCTTTTCTTTTTTTTTTTTTTTTTGGGGTACCAGGGACTGAACTCATGACCTCACGTTTGCCAAGCAGGCATTTACACCACTGAGCTAACCCCCCAGCCCATGGCCCTATCTTTTCAAAAGGCTTATTTGTTCTGAGCTGCCCCACACAGTCAAGCTTCTAGAACGCAAGTTTTCAGGACTATTTACTGTGAGTATAGAAAAAGGTAAGCACATCTACCTCTGGAAAGTGACTGGCACAGTACAAACAGTAAAGGGCAAATGCCAACAGTAACAAAGTCCCTGTGATGCAAAAATTCTAGGAATATTCTGATGGGAAAGAGTTTCCATTCTCTGCATCCTTCTCCTGGCTTCCAAATCATGCCCAAGATTGTTTTCATTCCCGCCCTTCAGTGCACATTCTTGTGGGCTGAGTTCAGAGTTTGGCCTTGGGCTAGTCTCCTATCTGCACAGCTAATAATGGGTTCAGCCTAGATCCTGGCATCCCCACCAGTGGTTTGCTCTGTAATTGCTCCTGCTGGTATGTGGAGGGCTGGGGCTTGGTGCCTTGTCTCCTGCACAGCTTCAGGCTGGCTCAGAGGGAGAGGCAGCTTGCATCAGGCAGGCATGCACACTTCAGGGCCATCGTACATCGCCCCCCCTGCCCTTCTGGAAACCCCAGGGAATTCTGCAGGAGTCCTTCCAGCATACTGCTTCAGAGTATAGCCTTTGTTTAAGTTTTGCTCTCTGATTGAGTCCAGGAAAACAATCAAAAATCAACGGAGTAGCATAGGTTAGGGATACTTACAATGGAGTAGACAGGCCACTGTTGATCAGACTGTTGATCCACCTGGTTCCTGAGCCTTTGTGTACTGGGCTGCCGGCCCAATGTAAGTTGACTTTGGGATAAGCCAAACTGATCTACTTGTTTTCATGAATCACGTGAAACTTTCCTGCTTCCTCTAAATTACCTATAGATTAAAACAATACCTAATTTCTTTCTCATAAAACAGCCTAACTCTTGTTAGCAACATCACAATTCTTGATGAGGAAATGATGCAACCATTGTAGTTTTAGGCTTTAAATACCGCATTGACCTTGTAAAAATGTGTAGCACATTTTCAAGACTGCTTGAATCTGTGTTTTCTTAGATTGCAATCCTAATTAGTCCCAAGTAATGAGGCTGATTTTTATCTCAGGCAGCAGAGGCTACTGTCATGGGAAGCAGATGATTAAAGAAAGTGGGTGATTCTTCACTGGACAGGCTGGCAGGGAATTAGAACATGAACTCAGTGGCTGACCACACTGAAGACCTTGCCTGGTTATTGTTTGGTGGCTTGATGATGCTTGTCCAGTAATCAAACATGTTTAATAAGTGACTCCTTTAATCTGTTCCTGCTGCTAGAATGTCACAAACTGGGTAATTTATAGTTAACATTTGTATCTCTCAGTTCTGGAGGTCAGAGTGTCCAAAATCAAGGCATGGACAGATTTGATATCTGGTGGGGGACTTCTTTGCTTCCAATATGGTGCTTTCCTGCTATGTCAGCACACGCAAAAGTGGAACAGCAAAAGGGACTAGATGCTTCCTTCAACCTCTTTCATGAGAGTGGAGTGCTCCATTCCTAAAAGGCTTCTCTTCAAAATGTCATCACCATGGGGGTTGAATTCCAACATATGAATTATGTTCAAGCCATACCAATGACTTATTTCCATATCACAAATGTTTTTATCAAATCACAAGCACACGGAAACATTCTTCATCTCACACAAATTTTTCTAGAGCCTTATGCAATCTCCATTCATAGGAGTAGCTGAAAACTGATTTTCAACATTGTGATTTTGTCTCCTAGTGGACATTAGACAATGTCTAGGGTAGTGGTGGTGGTGTTACTACCCCTAGTGGCCAGAGGCGTAGCATTGTGTTCTGCATTTTACAATACTCGGGACTATCCCTTAGAGGAAAGAGTTACCTGGTTCCAACTGTCATTAGTGCCAGGGTTGAGAAATTGCCGGTTGGGAAAATCGATCTAGCTTTCCCTAACACCCGCAGGTATCCCTATAAAACAGACATAAATGCTCAAAGGAAGACTAACAGCATTTAGCAGTTGTTAAACAGTAAATGAGTGCCATTTTTTTTCTTGTATCTTTTTTTATTCTGTGGTACTAGAGATTGAATGCAAGGCCTTCACCTTGTGCTATCTCTCCTACCCCTTTTTATTTTGAGAAGGGGCCTTGCTAAGTCACTAAGTTGCCTAGGCTGGGCTCGAACTTGACATTCTCTGTCTTAGCCTCCCAGAGTGTCAGGGTTACAGGAATGCAGCACCACATTGGCCTTTTATCTTTATAACCACCTCAAAGAATAAGAACTGTTATGAGCTTGTGCCCCCCACATTAAGACATTAAATTCAGCCTTAATATTTAAGTATGTGAGTGTTTTTGATAGGGTCTTTAATAAGAGGTTATATGGATACTTTTTTTTTTGGTGCTGGGATCAAACTTATGACCTTGCATTTGCCAAGCAGGCACTTGAGCTGCTAAGCTTAAGCCCTGGACCCCTTTATGGATAGATTCCATATATAAGATATGCATATATATGTGTGTATATATATATATACATACACAAGACACATACACACAGAGCAGGTCATCTGTAAGACAAGGAGAAGGGCTCTTGAAGAAACATCCTGACAACCCCTTGGTATTTTGGCCTTCAGAATTTGAAAGCGTGTATCTCTAGTCTTCAAAGCTACCCAGTTCTTCATGTTACCCAGTTTGTAATATTTCATTATGCAAACCTTGCAAACCAATATACAAACTCTCAGTCTGTTTATGCTTCTATAATAGAACCACCACAGTCTATATACCCAGAAACAATAGAAATGTATTTCTCATGGCTCTGGAGGCTGGGAGAGCTAAGGCCAAGGCACCATCAGGCGGTGTGTCTATGCAGGGCCTGCTTGCTGTGTCCTTACAGGTGTGAAGGGCAGAAGAGCAAAGCAAAGAGAGTGAATGTGATGTGTTCTCACGGCAGAAGACAGTGAACCAGCTCTCTCAAGTCTTTTTGCAGAGGCCCTAACGCTGTCCATCAGATCTCTGCCTTATCTCTTAATATTATCACATCATTTTTTTTTCATTTTGCTTTTGAAAATAAAATCCTTTTAAAAAAGGTGATACTGATTCCAGTTGCAGGAAATGGAAAAATCTGTTTTCTGAATATGTAGTCAGAGGGTTTACTGTCATTTTTATTCCATCTAAATATAGTGAGGTACCTGAAGCTTTTTTTTTGAGGGTGCTTTCGTTTTTAAAAAAAAATTACTGGTACATTTTCGAAACACATAATGAGCACATTCATCAGAGGGTGTTTTTCCTTGTGCCTGATACATCTTGATTCTTCTTTTTTCCCCAATCCTCTCTCGTCCTTTCACACTGTTGATTAACTTTCAGCATACACGTTTTGGGGGACACATCATTTGAACTACAGCAGCACTGTTGGTCTTGTTTTGGACAATGGCCCTGAAGCCAGCTCAGTGTTTGAGAAACAGAGCAGACCTTGAATCCTGCCTCCAGAACTCAAGCTATCACCTCTAGGCCAAAAACCATGCTGGCTGCTGAGGGCAGACAATAAAATGCTGCTCTGATCCAGTTTCAGAGGCCACATAAATATTTATAATGCAAAGTAGCTAGAAGAGATGGAATGAGAGATTTTGAAAGTAAACTACAACAGTTGTTTCTTTAAGTTGCTTGACCCAGAAACACAGAAAAAGAAAGCAAGAAGGGTCTG
Organism: Cavia porcellus; assembly: GCF_034190915.1. Classification (NCBI taxonomy): domain Eukaryota; kingdom Metazoa; phylum Chordata; class Mammalia; order Rodentia; family Caviidae; genus Cavia; species Cavia porcellus. Next base: position 21,824,389 of record NW_026947506.1, read on the forward strand.
GATGATTAGGCGACCAGCCAGCCTCCTGCCTTGGAGGAAACCAGTTCCACGTCTGCTTGTTCTAGATATTGGGGTGAATGCAATTTTCACTGGAAAACATGGTTCCCAGAGAGAGTGTTTGTTAAACTTTGTTTTTCAAAGAGAAGATGAACGCGTTTTCTGGAGATGAACACTTAGGGAAAAAGCCGTGAAGGAATTACATAGCTTTTTAAGTGGGCGTTAAGGATAGGTTGAATTTAGTCCCACGTAAGTGAGAAAAGAGGGGGAAGTCAGAAGACACACTGGCTGGGGGAGGCAGTGGTCCCCATGTTTGGGCCTTCATGGGCTTCTGAGGAATGTGCACTCCACTGGACAGTTATTAAAGACTTTCGTGTCTAGTAAAGGGAGATGACAAAGTGGGGTGACGAAGGAAGCCTGGGAGGTAGTGTGAGAAAGGCAGTGTCGTGAATGTGTGGTACAAACTGCCAGAAACTTCTGGGCAGAAAGTTTGCCCAGAAAGTTTAAAATGCTGACATGACAAATCTCGCAGTACGTGAGGTTGTGGCCATTTTAATACGCCTTACTGACATGAAAAAGAAGTGCAATTTAAAATAGACGGTACCACAAGAAGGAATGGTAGGCTGGCTTAAGAAGGCTTCTGTGCCCTGATACTTTGGTATAATTTCAGAGGACTACTAGGTTCACTGTAAGAAATTTAGGCTTTGATATATTTAATTTCTCGCCATTTGTAATTCCTTTTGCTCCCAAAATATCTTCCTATTCCACAGCATCTGCCCTATTTTAGTGATCTACTCTCTTTTCCAAGAACTCTTTCAACAGACCCTTAATTGGCACCCCCATGGCCCACTCCACTTCTTATTCTACTTGTAAGCACAGTTTATTTTCTGATTTTAGACACCAGTCTGATAAGACCAGCATTGTACTCCAAAAACATGATTGGCTCCCAATCATCTCCAGCTCCACGACAGAACCTAAACTTCATAGAAGGCCATCATAGCTCTTTTCCATACAACGCTGGGACATCTTTCCAGTGTCTTGTGGTATTGTGAGGCTACACAAAACCATCTGTTTGCCATCCCCTTCAATTTATCGAGGATGTTGGGTCCTCTACCTGGAAGTCCCTTCTCCTCTTCTCTAACAGTAACTATTCTTACTGGTTTTTAAGAGCTGTGACAACTGCCGTAATTAGAGGTATGCATAGCATCTGCTGCATTATTTTGTAATCTGCCCATTCCTATAGCTGACTTTACCTCTGTATCAAGCTAGAGCTTGATGTTGGTGTCAGGATGCCTGAGCTACAATCTTGACTGAGTCTGTGCCTTTCTGTGACTTTGGTGATGTTTGTATTTCATATTCCTGTGTATCTCATATTCATATGTAAAGGATACATAGGTTAGATGGTTGTTAGATGAAAATGTCCAAAACAGTGTTTGGTGTATTTACTAAGTTCTCCATGGATGATTTCCTATTTAGTTTTATTACTAATGTCTGTACCCGCAAAGTACAGTTTGAATGTGTTCTTTCAGAAGTTCATGTGTTACAAATTTGGCTCCCAAGGCAGTGATGTTGACAAGCTGGATCACTGGGAGGTGACTGAGTCATGAAGCCCTAGTGAAGGAATCATTTCACCCATGGACTGAGAGATTAGTGTGGCTTTGTTCTGAAAGTGAGTGCTCTCTGGTTCTATCATTGTCTTCTATTTGGATGCCTCTGCCACCTTATAAGGCAGCAAAAAGGTCTTCATGACAAGTCAGGCAGATGCGGATGCCATGCTCTTGGACTTTCCAGTCTCCAGATCCACCTCTCTAAATTCCCTGCTCTGTTTGTATTCAGTTATAGAAACAAAAAGTATCAATGCCCAGCACATGAAGCCTGCATGCAATAAATATGAAAATAATAAAACCAGTGGCACGAGTCCCTCACCAACATGCAAATGACATCGTCATAATAAAAAATGAAGAGATGACACTTAAAATAGTATTTCAAGATTTCTGTCCTCAAAGGCACATAGTGGACACAGTTAGATACAGCTTGGGAAATAGCAAGGGTTCTAGTAGATGGACTGAATGTCTTGGATTGTTTTGGCTCTGAAAGTTATTTTGAACTCCCTTATCCCTCCCTTTAATGAGTTTTTAATGTTTTTCTGTCCTGCCTTGTGATCTTGAGGACTGGTCACTGTGGGTTACAATAACTGGGTGCCCTTTGATCTCTGGCTTATGATTTGACCACAGGGACTGCAGGATGGAATAAAATCACTGTGAGTGTTATTTCCAGGCCTCTTGTTGCCCTGGCCAGTCCTGGCAGGCGCTCTGTGTCCACCAGGACCCCAGCTCCCATGAGGGACCCTGATGGACTCTTGGTCTCCCTGAGCTCCCTGACTGCATCTGCATTCTCTCAGTAGCCTGTGTATTTCCACTCCTGGCTTTGATGGGGTCCTTATCAGCCTGAAACATCAGTGATGCAAGTTAGTAATGAAACAGCAACTGCAGGAAGTCCCTTTAGGCCAGCTTACTTCATGGATGTGGCACGGAATTTTCAGCATATTTATTCACTTGGTATCTCTCAACACATGACGAAAGGGGAAAAGGGAGATTGCTATGTCTCATGGTTTGAGGGTTTTGACTTAGCTGGCTCTATTCCAGTGGCTACAAAGTCTATACAGTGAGCATAAAGCCACAGAATCTCCAGTCCCTGCAGTCACACAGATGCTGCTGGGGAAGGGCACTGATAAGGCTTCTTTTGGCAGTGTCCACCCTGGAGGCAGCTGTTATAGAAGCTCCTGGTGAGTGACAAAGAGGTGGAGTGACAAGGAGGTGGCTGCCTCTCAGTAACAGCTGCTCCAGGCATTGTACAGGGTGCAAAGCCACTAAGGCACCATGGTGCATTGATTGCTGATATCCCAAGGGTGTTTGAACTACAGATGAAAAAGGAAAGCATGAACCCGTGGTAATTAACTGCAGAAGGGAGGGAAGGATTGCTGTTTATCTTAATAGTACTGGGACAAAGAAGGCACTGCTGTCACTTGAAGAATAATATTTAACACCATGAAGTGTTACGATGAGTATCATCTTCATTAAGATGGCCACTGAGTTCTCTGAAGCTTTCCCATTTTTGACACATTTATTTCTGGTCTGTGGTCATGTCTATTTGTTTCCAGAAGGAAGAGGAGATGAGCAGGGGGTAGTGCCAATCTCCATGTCCCATCCAGGCTGAACCTTGCTCTGGTTTGCCCTGTGTCAAGAAACAATTTCCAGCTTTGCCCAGTGTGGGCTGTCTTTGTCTGTTGTGTTTCCCTATGAGTGATGGACAGGTTATGATGGTTGTGGTCTTCCTCATGGCCCATGTGATGACTGCCTGTGGAGTGAGGAAGGTGGCAACTGTGTCCCTCATACTGGAGGATAAGAGGGACTTACAGGCAATGAGTCCTGGGCAATCAGAGTTTGGATCTCAGGATTCTGGTCTTCTCAGTGGCCTGAACTTCCTGACAGCATAAATGACAGTGACAGGTCTTCAGGCAGCTGCTGCTGCACCCACTCGCTAAGGGCATTATTTCTTGACACTCTGTGCATCCTGGTTTTGTACAAAAGCCAGAGCTACTTCACTCAGATCTGAGTTATGCCAGTCACCCATCTCCTTTAAATTGTAGATGTTGGGTGCTGTGTCCCAGTGATGAGAAAGTGATTAAGACACTGTTCAAAGCTAAGAAGGGTCTATGCAGGTGGTTAAGTCACTGATCCTGCCTATGTGTTATGACTTGTGTCTAGGTGTCCCCCTAAAGCCTCATGCAGTTTTAAGTGGGGCTGTTTTTGGAGGTGGCTGAATCGAGAGAGTGTGATTGATCCATGGTACAATGCTAGGATTATCGGTGGGTGATTGCTGGATCAGTTCACTGACTGGACTGGCACCAGTCTTAGTCCCAGTAGCCTGGATACAATACAAGGGACAAAAAGAGGCTTGTCACCCCTCTTCCTTTGTCACTTTTGCTATCTTGTGAGCACCATGGACTGTCCTCTGTGATGCCCCTTCTGCCAAACCAGTTTATCTTGGAGCCAGCTGATTATGGACTGAATCCTCTACAAACTGTGAGGTAAATAAACTTATCCTTCTTTAACCTTGGGTGTTGGGTGTTTTGACTCAGCAACAAGAGAAAAGTATCTAAGATACTATGACTAGAGAGAAAGTCTATTCTCTTTCAGGCACTGACAGAGAACAGTCCAACTCTAAGCGAAGGCCATGACACCCTGTGACAGCTTCACAGGGAAGGTGTGTAGAGTCCTCTCCTTCAAATGAGGTGGCAAAGCCACTTGGAGCATGGGGACTGAGCTGCAGCTGCAGGGACCAGTCTCACGACTCCAGTGTGTCTTCTGTGTTTTCCCTTAGGCCTTCACATATGGCCACACTGACTTGTTCTCTCCTCCAATGCTTCTTTTACAATACCGAGTCACAGCCCTCTAGTTAGTCACCCTGCTTCCCTTGGCCATTAAGCAGTTCCTTTGCACACTTACTCCCCACCCTTTGCCCTTAAAGCCCTCTTTCTTCTCTCTGCTTACATCCTCTGGCTTATGACTTCTCAGCCCTCATTCTCCCCTCTCCCCAGTGGGCCACGTGCTGGTACCTCTCACCCTTCTGGCCCCCTTCACTTCCTGAGCTCAGATTACCCCTGCTTAGCTTCCTGCTAAGGGGACCCCTGTACTCTGCCCTCCCCACCCCAACATATCAGTGCTGGCCACTCTTTGGGCCCCAGCACTGTTCTCCATCTGTACAAGCTCCAGATGCTCTCATGGTCCACAGCTGAGCTGTGCATCCATGCTGTTGTCTTCCAAAATCTCCTTCTCCAGCCTTTTAACTGTCCTGCCAACCAGGGCTATCATTCTGGTTACAACAGATATAGATTTGTCACCCGAACTCCAATAAACTGCATGTCAGAGTGAATGCTGCACTTTCCTCTGAATATCTTCTGCTTCACATAATTCTCCCCACAGTTAATACTAACGGTTGTGCAACCTAAAACCCTAAACTTGAACTTACTCCTTTTCCAGTAGTTGTGGAACTATCTCCATGTCCTCTTCCTAAAGTGTCCCTGGAGTCAGTCCCTTTCTCTTGTTGTGACCTTTGCCTAAGCTCTGACTTGTTTCTCCCACTGGCAGGTCAACTGTTTCAAAGCTGCTCTATTCATTCCAGTCTTAGCTTCTCAGACTTATCCTCCATACTCTGATAAGATTCACTGTTTAAAAACATGGATGTCATTTTAATAGTATCCTCCAGAGGGGATACAACCTTCTGATCCCCACCTCTGTCTCCCAACTCATCTTTCTCCCATGAGCCTCTCTTTCTGTAGATTCACAGATTTCACTCCATGCACCTTACCTGGGTGGAAAGAGATTCTCTCTTGTGATAGAATATTTTCAGTGTACATAGATGTTTTCTAATCTGTGGTTTGACTTCTGATTTTTCAACTTTAAGACAGTGCAAAAGTGACATGCATCCAGTAGAAACTGTACTCTGAATTTTGACCTTTCTCTGGACTGGTGGTAAGCAGTGGGAATCTCTCTCCATGTTGGGCAGAGCGTAGCTCTCAGTCATCTGTGTGGTTCTGCAGGTAGGTAAGCAAGTAACACTCGACGTCCTGTGTTGCTATGATGCTCAGTAGATTAGGTGTAGTGAATACATTTTTTACTTATAGTACGTTCTATTTGTGATGGGTTTGTTGGAACATAAGTTGATGAGTATCTGTTTAATACATGTGTCTCAGGCAAATACACACATATGTGTGTATAACTTAGCATTTAAGGGACACTGTAATTGTTGGTTTGTGCTCCTCCCACTGCTCCTTCTTAAGGGAAGGGATCCTACTCATTCCATCTCTGTGTACTCCCAATACCCACTTGTGTTTAAGGTAGGGCTGAAAGATTTGATGACAAATCTCTTTTGATTACTTAGTTCATGACTTCCAAGATACTGTCTTGAATTTTATGCCCATGACACAAGAGAAAGTTGAGGGATTTTACTACGCACAACTCGTGTAAAGGTCTATTATTGTGTCGTGGGTTAGGGTGTGCTCTGTTGTTGGAATGCAGTCTGCCCGAGCAGGACCCAGCTGAGACGTGGTAGTTAGGATGATTGATAACTTCCAAAATGATCAGCTTCCTCCACCTGTCCTGCCAGTGTGTTTCTGTCTCACTGACCTCCACATCTGCTTACTGACAAGTTACAGGACAAACCATGGACTGAAGGACATGTTTTGTTTCACCTTGTGTCAGGCACTGGATATGGACACACACTCCCTTAGCTCAGAAATGGCACAGCCCAGAGTGTGCTGGAAGACAGGGGGTGTGTGTCATCATCTGGAAGCCTAAGGTAAACAATCTGATGCTATGTTGACAAAACTTTGGGGCTTGGGCTCACCCCAGTGAGTCCCTTTAACAATAGCATAAATAAGTGATGTTAGAAAAGACCTACATCCCCATCACTCTTCCAGTGAGATCTGGGGTCATTTTCAAATTAGGCAGGGTGGGGAGATAGCAGAATTGTGCATGTACCCTAGATGTCCCATGCAGCTTTCGAGAGATGTCTTGGATCTACACTGAAGGTATGTTGTCCATGAACCTGCACAGAATTGGCTGATACCTTCAAACATCCGTCACTCAGCCTCCACAGCAGACAACCAAAGATGTGCTGGATTTTCAGTTTGGAAGGATGCTTGGCGATTACCTAGTCCAGCAGATTTATTTTTCAAAATGTAGAGGCTGATGCGAAACTTATTGGTCCAAATCAGAGTGAATTTCAAACCTAGACACTGCTGAGAAGCCTCCATTGGGAACTCTTATGATTTTGGTAAAATTATCAACACTCATGACTCACATCTTTTTATTCTTAGTATATCCTAAGGAGGCAACTATACTATTGTACATGTTTGCCGCTGTTGTACTATCAGTGTCTTTAGTAATTTATCTTGTGTTCTGGGTGAAGACTAACCCATTCTCCCTTCTAAGCTGATGTTATTCATTGTTGCTTCCTCTCCTAATATCTAGCTGACTGTTTAGAAGCAGCAACCTTAAAGAAATACTACTGACATTGAAGAAAGACAGGGACTCTCAAATGCAAGAAAGTGAATAGTGTAAATCTTACCATTCGAGATGGTTTTCTACAAACGCTGACATTGGGCTGATCTGCACCGTGTAAGTGTCATTCGCAGAGTACTCGAAGAGTCCGTAGTAAGGATTGAAGAGCTCCTGAGACAAAAGGAAGAAGAACTCTCGAGAAGGACCACTGTAGTCCAGGCTACAAAGGAAGAACAGGTCCAGGAAGCTCATTTTGTGTCCAGAAGTGAAGGGATAGTTTCTTTTTTTTTTTTTTTTTTTTTGTCTTTTTCCTTTTTACTGGTACCAGGGATCGAACTCACGACTACCTGCTTCCAAGGCAGGCGTTTATGCCACTGAGCTAAATCCCCAGCCCCGAAGGGATAGTTTCTTATCCAGATTCTAGTGAGCTCTTTCAGAGTCGGGGGCACTGGGGAAAGCAGGGCAGTCTCTGCCTTTTAGAGTAGATCCTGGAGGTGTCAATTTGCAGTGGAAAATGAAATTGTAATTATTGATTTGAGGGGTTAACTAGACTTGCGTAATAGAACTCTCATGGCAATGGTCCTTAATCTTTGCTTCCCAATCCTTTAATACCTAAGGGATAATACTCAGAGCTGGCCCATTACAAACAAGACCTTTGCTGTGAGAAGCATGAAAGAATTTCCTATAGCTATGCCTGTGTGCATCTGTGTGTGCATGTGTATATGGGTGAACCGGAAAAGCTTCAAGTATATTCCAACACCCCCTAGTAAGCGGGCTGCCTGCCACACTTAAATGATTTCCACAAAATCACAAAAAGTATGTGAAAATGTTGGTATGTGTTTTTTTTTTTGTATGTGCAATTTCAAAAGAAGTGTTTTCTGATCAGATACTTAACAGGGCACAGCACTTACAAAGTAAAGAGAAAGTGGCTTAAGACTATTTTTGACTTCTACTTTGAGATCATGTGATCACAGACTCTGGAATGCCAATAATGTAGGATTTTAAAGAATGTGGCATCTATTTTTTTTTTTTTTTTTTTTTTTTTTTTTGGTTCTGGGAATCAGACTCAGAGCCTCGTGTTTGCTAGGCAGGCATTGTGCTGCTGAGCTACATCCCCAGCCCTGGAATGTGGCATCCAAAGTTTGAAGAACATGACGGCTGGAGAGAGGAGACCTCTTGGGAGGACACGATCAGAGTCATCTTGAGACCCAGGCTTATAGGTGCCCTGTTTCTCAAACAAAACAAAGCAAAACAAAACAAGAACAAAATAAACAAAAACAAACCACCCTGGTCCTGGGGCCTTGGTCTGCTCAAACTGAGGGGTGTGTGTGAGATTTCTGGTTCCTCACCCCTCCTCTCCAACAAAGGTGACGTAGAGCTTATTCCTCTGGAGCTCCTTGCGGGAATAGGCCATCACCTGGTTAAAGGTTCCTTCCAACAAGTGGTCCCGGCGAATGATGAGCCTGAGAAGGACAGAAGCGGTGGTGGTGAGTGGCGGCTCTGAAGAGAGGATGCCAGACGGTGTCTGCATGTGAGTTGTGAGCGCCCAGCTTCATGGTCTCCCTCCACAGCATCTCCAAAGGAGAGGGAAGGGCAAGGCACAGTCCCCCAAGCTGATGGAGTGACACTTTTCAAAACATTGCAGAGGAGGGAAACAGCTGTGCTTATCACTGATACATCCCATTGCACTGGACTACTTTAGGATTCTTTTTGCTTTTTGATCAGTTCCTAGGATATCTTCTTTTTGTGTGTGCTACTGGGAATTAAACCCAGGACCTTCACATTGAGCTATAACTTCAAATCCCCCACTTTTTGTTTTGCTTTGGAGACAAGATCTCACTAAGTTGCTAAGTTGCCCAGCCTGAGCTTGAAGCTGTATTCTCCTGCCTCAGCCTCCAGGTATACGCATCCCATACCTGGTAGTCTCTCAAGCTGGTTTCTTGAATATGGGCTCAGATTCTTAAGATAAAAATAGTAGAGCCAGAGGTAATTTTTCAGAATCCTTTTTTATTTGGACTTTAACTGCAAAATCACTGGTCCATGTACTTGACTACAGTTAAATTTTGTCCAAGAATAAATAAAAGGAAACATACAGGGTTTTTAAAATTTAGTATAAGCTTCTGTTTCCTGAAAAAAATCTACTATTGATGCGATGCATGACTTTGTCTAAACCGTACTATTCTCTTTTCTTTACCCTCTTCCTTTCATTCTCCTTCCCCTCCAATTTCCTATATTCCTTTTTTCTTTCCTGCCAACTTCCTTGCTTCCTTTTTTCCTCCCTTTATACCATAACTGCTATCACACCAGGATATCCAGTCTCCACAAAGTGTGACACGAATATAAAGGATGACGAGATAGAAAAGTCTCCAATTTTAGTTCAGTGCCAAACACTGAAGCACTCACTTAATTTTCCCTGGACCCTGCCCAAATCCTTTGGCTTCTAGTTTTCGGTAGAAGTTGCGGAGCTTGGCCTCAAAGTCTCTGCGGTACGGTGAAGGGGCTCTTGCGCTGGCTCTCTGTAAACCTGCAGAGGAGCACAAGGGCCCACAGCTCGTTACCTTTCTATCCAAGGACAAACACGCACAGCAAGGTGAGCCCAGAACCTGCCAGATGCAGGTTCCTGCAGCTCCTGGCTTGATGTCAAGAAGTCTCTATTTCCATGATGCCCTCCCTTATTTTTTTTAACACACAGAAATAATAAACAGAAAACATGCACCCTGATAAGAATCAATATTTTTGCCCTCCATACCAATCAGTTCAAAATGTATTTCTATTAAAAGGATCCTGATGCATATTTTCTTGGTTTAATTGTACTTGGACAATTAATCAGAGACAGCTAATTGAACTGCACTGGACTACACTTTTCTTGTAAGTTGTTGTCTTCTAAGAAGTGATTAAAACTGTAATGAGACTACAGCATTTTAGTATATGTTTGTCATGCTTTTATATTAATGTTGATTCTAGGAGAAACATATCTGCCCACTAGGCCCAGAGCATTTAGGAACTTAGATTAGATTATCTTGCATCATAAGAGCAAAATTTATTACAATAACAACAACAACAAAAACAATAATAATAATAATACTTCATTGACTATAGACAGCATTTAGCAAATGCTGCACTACCTTTGCATACTTTTTAATAAAAAGGGAAATGGAAAAACATTCTTATCCAAGTTTTACAGATGGCCAAAATCATGGTTCACCTAATGAACAGCTGTTTATTAGTTGCATACTATCGGAGTATTCCAGACACTTCTTCGACTTACAGTCCGGAGAAGACTTACACTAGGAAATGCACAGAAATGAGTACACTGTTACAGGTCGAGAAGGTTGCTACCCATGAAGAAAGAGAACAGAGTTCTTTGAGGACACGGAACCTGCTGGCCACGCCCAGGAACCATTCCCTGGGGAAAAACAGAGAAGTGGGTACCACATAGACAGTTACATTCAGGGAAGTTTTCCTTTACCTAAGAAAAGAGAGGAGCTGGGAGAAGACTAATTCAGAGACCAGCCCATGTGGCCAGACGGAAAGCAATGCTCTCGTTTGTCTGGAGCACAGAACAACTGTTTATCATAAACAGTTCTGAGAGGTGGGCAGGAAACACACCAGTTCTGAGAAGTGGGTGAAGCAATTTTGTTTTCTGATAATTGTAACAGAAAACCATTGCATGAAGGCTGGCATGGTGTGACTTCCTGCTGCTATATAGAGAAAAGACTGGAGAGAACCAGGGGACATTGAGACCGGTCACACTGACTAAGTCCAGTGTGGATGCAATGAAGATGAGCAGAGGGAAGGGGAAGAGACCGGAAATTAGTGAGGAAACAATTAACTGGATACAAGGAGTGAGGCAGAGGTGTGTTTTAGAGTTTGAATTGAAGGAACTGAGGCGGTATTAGCTAAGATGCGGAACAGGGGACAAATCACAGATTTCTGGGGGAAGATCATGAGTTTGCTTTTTGATTGACTGCAGAGACATAATTTGAGGAAGTAGAGAAAAAAACAAAACAAAAAGCTGGGAGTGAGCCTTGAGGGTCATGGAAGAGGAGGAAGAGTTTGCAAGAGTCATCAGAGAAGATGCCCTGCCTGAGTGGGGTCACTGAAGCTCACTGAAGAGATGACATCGGGGGACAGCAGCCAGTAATATCAAGAGGCACCGAGAGATCAGAGGGAGGACCAAGACCTAGGCAGGACAGCAGGTGACCAGAGGTCCTGGTGAGCTTGGAAGGCTCCTCCTCTCATGGACAGGCACTGGGGAAGTCAAGATGAGTGCAAGTCTGGCATCTTGTAGGCTTCAAAGCAGGCATCTGAGAAGGGTTCTGTGGGAGAACTGATTTTCCCAGTGAAATAAACAGGAACACAATTTGCTAAGATAGAGAAAGGGATGCAGGGGCTTGGAGGGTGGAGGCAAGTGGAAATGTTTGAAATAGCAGTATAGAAACCCAAAGAAACATGCTAGGAATTTCCTTCAGATGCTAAAGGTTGATGTGGAGAGAGACCAGTGATGACTTGCAATGAATTATCTGCCCTGTCAAGCGAATCTGCTCAAGAAGGTCTGTCTTAGTCATGTTCTTGTTGCTGGTACAAAACATCCAGTACCTACAATTTAAATGAGGAGAGGTTTATCTTGGCTCATGACTTTTAGAGGATTCAGTCCCAAGTAACCTGGTTCTAAGGCAGAAATGGCATGGAGGAAGAATATGGAAGAGGACAGCTGCTCACATCACAGTGGCCAGGAAGCTGAGAGAGACGGGAGGAGCCAGGGAGAGAGAGGCACCCTTCCAGCTCACATCCCCATTGATTCCCCTCTTCTCAAGAGACCTCACCTTCCAACAGCACATTGAGCTACAGATTAATCTCCTAATGCATAATTCATTCTCCTTTCAAAAGCACATACTTTTGCACACACGAGCCTTTTAGGGTACACTACAGAACTAAACCATAATGTCTGATTTCAGATACGCAGAAAGCAGACAGGAAGGCTTACCTGGTGGTGGAGCTGTTCAAGAGGACACAGATAAAATGTACAGAACAAGGAGAGCTCAGGGCATGGGCGAGGCTGTTATTGAAACAATGACCCACAGAGACGAAGAAAAGAAAGGAGAGAACTCCAGGAGCTGGAGGCCCTGATGAAGCCAAAATATGGTGTAAGAGAGCAGCCGAGCAAGCAAGTCAGAAGAGAAGAGGATGCTTGAGCCGGTGATTTTAGAGACAGTGAGGTCAGGAGTGTCACTGTGGAGACAAGGGGCTGAGGTGACTAGAAGCTCGTTACAGCTACGCTGATCCATACTCTGTCTGGGAGACCAGGTGGCCCAGGAATGTTGAAATCATCGAAGATGATGAAAGAACTTGGGAAGATGAGCAAAACTACGAAATGAGTAACACAACTCTAAGAATGACAGATTAGGAGACATGGGCACAGCAGACTCCACTGAGTGGTGTAAGCAAGAAAGCTTGGGGGACCCAAGTCCCACCTGGAAGCCACCAATGCCTGGGGTGCATGGGGACCAACAGTCACCATTCACAAAAAGCACAGTGATAAAAACAGCCTGGTACTAAAAACAAAGAAACAAACAAACGAATGAACCCAAGAACCAATGGAATAGGTGAGAAGATGCAGTGACAACTCCAAACACACTCCACCACTGGACTCTGTGTTCCACAAAGGGGCCAAGCACCTTCACTGGCAGGAAGACAGACTTTTTAGTAAATGGTGCTGGAAAAACTGGCTTTCCACACACTGAAGGCTAAAACTAGACCAATATTTGTCACCATGCATGAAACTAAAACTGAAATGGATCAAAGATCTAAATAGTAAAACAGAAACCCTAAATCTGCTGAAAGATAGAATGGGTAGAGCTCTTGAAGACATAGGTGTAGGTGAAGACTTCATGAATAAAACTCTCATCATGCAGAAGATATCACAAAGAATCTACAAATGGGATCTTATGAAGAAGCTTTGATACAGCAAAAGACATCATCAACAGCATGAAGAGGCAACCTACAGAGTGGGAAAAATACTTTGTCACCTGTTCCTCAAAGTATGAACATCTAGAATAAATAAATAACTCAAAAAAATCATAACCTCAAATGTAAAGACTCAATCCAAACATAGACATCTGAAATAAATAGACACTTCTCAGACAAAGAAGTAGAAATGACAAGAAATGAAAAAATGTTCAAACACCACTGGTCATTCGAGAGATGCAAATTAAAACAACACTGAAATTCCATCTCATTCCAGAAAGAAAGGCTGTTATCAAGAAATCAACCAATAGCAAATACTGGTGGGGCTGTGGAGAAAAAGGAATCCTTCTCCACTGTTTGTGGGAGTGTAGTCTGGTACAACCACTGAGGAAATCACTGTGGACATGCCTCAAGAAACTAAAACTAGTTTCCATTCGATCCAGATATTGTCCTTCTTGATATCTTCCCTAAAGAATTAAAAGCACCATACTACAGTAATATATGCAGAATTATGTTTTTTTAAAGTTTATTTTAAAGAGAAAAAAATAGAGCAAAATTTCAAAACAAGATAGTAGGAGAGTAATAATGGTTAATATATTGTGTATTGTTATCTTTAAATTAGTTACTCAGACCACAAAATAGAGGCACCTAATTGTCCAAACAATAATAGTACAAACTTTTCTTTTCAATGAAATTAGTAGTATAATTGTCTGATATCCCTTCAATCTCCTTTTTCAGAGTACTGTAGTTCTCTAGTTTTCTTACACACTTCAGTAGATTGATTCTTAGGCATTTAATATTTTTGGAGGTTATTGTGAGAGGTGTTGTTTCCCTAATTTCTCTCTCAGTGAGTTTTTTATTTATGTACAGGAAAGCAATTTATTTCTGAATGTTGACTATGCATCCAGCTATGCTACTGAAGTTGATTATTAAATCTAGCAGGCTTTTAGTGGAGTTTTTGGGGTCTTCTATATAGAGTAATGTGCCATCCACAAATAATGATAATTGACTTCTCTCTTTCCTATTGTTATTCATTTTGTTTCTTTCTCTTGTCTATTTGCTCTGGCTGAAGTTTCCAGGACTATGTTGAGTAAGAGAGGAGACAGTAGACATTCTTGTCTTGTTCCTGATTTTACAGTGAAAGCTTTATGTTTAGGACGATTTAGTATGATGTTGCTTGTTGGTTTGTCATAGATGGCTTTTATCAGATTGAGATAGAATCACTATTCCAATTTTCCAGAGTTTGGAAAGATTCGGACATGTTGCCTGGATGCATAGAGTTGGAGCAGCTTAGGGTGTTTTATCATGAATGCATGTTGGACTTTGTCAAAATCTTTTTCAGCATCTATTGAGATGATCATATGGTTTTTGTCCTTGGCCCCGTTATTATGGTGTGTTACATTTATGATTTACATATGTTGAACCATGCCTGCATCCCTGGAATGAATCCAATTTGGTCATGGTATATAATTTTCTTGATGATTTGTTGTATTTTATTTGCAAGTATCTTATTGAGGATTTTTGCATCTACTTCATTAGGTAGATTGGCCTGTAGTTCTCTCTCTTAGTTGGGTCCTTCTCCAGTTTTGGTATCAGGGCAAGGCTTACTTTCAGGAATGAATTTGGGAGTATTTCTTCTCTTTCAAATTTATTAAAGAATTTGGCAAGTAGTGGTGTTAGGTCTTCTCTAAATTTCTTGTGGCTATGTTGGGGGCTTTTATCCAGCTTTAAGTTGCAAATTAAGAGCAAAGAACCCAGCAGGACAATTTACAACTCTGTGAATTTGGCCAGAAGGAAAATTCCAGGAAAGTTGTGGATTGTAAAGACAGAGATGAGACTTTGATTGCTGAGGAGAAACAGAGACATTGAAAAGATGGCCGCAGGCATCCTAGGAAGCAGTGGGTCTCCACCCTTTGCAGCCTCAAAACTGCAAAAGTGAATTTGCTCAGAGGAAAAAGCTGCAGAGTACTACGCTCCAGAATGGCGACAGAGGCCACATGAGGTTCCAAAATGGCAGCAACATAGAAAAGCTTTTCTTCACAATCAAGTTCACAGAACCCAACGATCCAAGCAATCGACCCCTCCAGCCAAGAGAGAGAAAAGCCTGACTACTGCTCCAGTTGGCAGCAAACCTTGGCAGCATCACATGGTGCTGATTTTAGATGCAAGGAAAATGCACAATTTCTGAGGGTAAGACGGCTTGCACCTCGATTACAAAAAGCCTGGGAGACCAAGCAGTGTGCCCCTGAGAGGGCAGTTTGTAAAGATGTAAAGGTGAAACCAAAGGTGCAGTGGAGACCTCAAAAGTCTGAAAAAGCCAAAAATGTGGATGATTCAAGGAAAGCACTGCAAAAAGCGAGCAGAGAGCATTTAAGAGAAAAGCTGCAGGAGCTAAAATCCCTGGAAGTGCCTTTGGGGTGGAATCACTTAAACCTCTTAAGCTTGAAACTAGATTGCTTCAGATGCTGAGCTTGGAACTCTAGGACTTAATGTTCATCCTGCTGGATGTTGGACTTGCCTTGTTTCCAATGCTTTGTATTCCCTTTTGTAACTTTTGAGATGGTAATGTTTATCTTGTGCCTTTGCATTTCAGAGATGTTAAACCCTGTTTCATTTGTACAAGGGGTTACAGTTAAGAGTTTGCCATAAATCTTAGAGGAGATTTGGGACTTGGAATTCTCAGCAATGCTAAAAATGTTAGGACTTTGGCAACTCTTGGAGATGGACTAAATGTCTTTTGTATAAAGGATGTACGTGAGTCCTGGGGTGCAAGGGTGAAATGTCATGGTTTATGTCAGTGGCCCCCAGGCCTCATGCATTTACATTATGCATTTGCAATTGGTTCATTGTCTAGTGCTTGGATTGATGGTGTCAGTGCTACACCACATAGGGGTGGGATATAATGGCAGGAAGAAGATGTGTCTCGCTTTTTTGCCAGTTTCTGCCTTGCTGTTTGCAGCTGCCATGAACTCCAGCCCTGCCATGCCACGCTGCCTTGGAGCCAACTGAGTATGGACTGAAACCTCTAAAAGCTGTAAGAAATAAATTTTCATTCCCAACTTTGGACATCAGGTATTTTGTCTCAGCAATCAGTAAAAAGTAACCAAGACAGTAAGTTTTTAGTTATATTATGATTATTCGTTTATTTAGGATTTTTATTTCTTCTTAACTCAGCTTTGATAATTCTTACGTATCTAGGAATCTGTCCATTTTTTCAGTATTTTCCATCTTACTAGAATACAAGTTCTCATAGTTAGTATAGATGATCTTCTGATTTTAAGCAGGATCTGTTGTGAATTCACCCTTTTCATTTCTAATTGCCTGGATTTGAATCATTTCTTCCCTTTTTTTGGATAAGGTTTGCTAAGGGTTTGTTGATTGTATTTAATCTTTCAAAGAACCAAATCTTCGATTCATTAATTCTCTGCATCGTTTTCTTAGACTCCAATGTATTAATTTCTGCTCCAATCCTTATAATTTCCTCCCTATTAGGAATTTTGAGATTGGCCTGCTCTTGATTTTCTAGAAGTTTGAGGTTCAACATTACATGTTCATGTGCACTTGCTGTGTTTTCTTGATGTAAGTACTCACTGTTATACATTTCCCTCTTAGGACTGCTTTCATTATGCCCCATAAGTTCCAATATGTTGTATTGTCATTCTCATTTAATTGGAGAAATTGTCTAACTTCTTTAATTTCTTTTGTGACCCACTGGTTGCTCAGGAGGGTTTTATTTAATTTACATGTATTTAAGAAGTTCTTGTAATTTCTTTTACAATTGATTTGCAACTTAACTGCACTATGGCCTGATAATGTGCATGGGATAATTTCAATTCCTTTGCATTTACTTAAGCATGTTCTACTATGTGGTCTATTTTTGAGAATGCTCCATGTGCAGGTGAGAACAATGTGTATTCTGGTGTTGTGGAGTGGAACATTCTATAGATATCTACTACGTCTATTTGTTCAAAAGTTTAATTCAGTTCTAATATCTCATTGTAGATTTTTTGTCTAGTTGATCTGTCTTTTTGCAACAGTGGGATACTGAGATTTCCATTTGATTGATGCTCATTTGATTTTTCTTGTCTGTTAATATTTGTTTTATATAGTTCTGTGTACTGTTGCATGTATATTTATGATTATTATCTCTTCCTCTTGGAGTGTTCCCTTTATAAGGATTAGTAAAGCACACCTTTAGATTTGGGTGAGTAGATCATAGAGAGGTGACCTTGAGTCAATAGCTGATTTCCTGACCCTGAATTTCTGCATTGTTCCCCTGATCTGCCATGAACTAAACATCTTTGCTCTATCACACCTTTCCATCATGTTTCTGCTTATAGCCAGCTGATCATGAACTGAATTCCCTTAAAACATGAGTCCCATGAAACCTGACCTCCTTTAAATTGTGGGTGTTGGGTACTGTGTCCCACAAATGGGAAAGCTTATTAATACACAGTGGTAGCATGCACTGGGCATTTCTTTCACAATGTCTTTGATACACTTGTCAGGAGGAAGAGACAACAATCTTAAAAACGGATTTTAGCAACTAACAAAACTCTCTTAAGAGGTAGGTCTGAATGATACAACTTGGAGAAACCAAACTAAATGATACTATAATTCTAAAGATCTAGGGCAATAATTCTGAGTGACAGAGTCCTTTCAAAACATAGACAACACTGTTAAATTCTGTATCTCTTCTTAATTTCCCTACTGGTATCAAAAGCCAAACTAGGACCCTGGTCCTAGATTTTTCAAACAAAGCTCTATCACTTTTAAAGTGACAAAGAGAAATCATAGAAACCTACAACAATATTATAATGTAAGCCAAATGAAAAGGGGTAAATTCTCCAATATTTGGATCAGTTTTGTGTACACATTTGGAGTAAGGCCACTCTCTTGATGACTGTAGGAGATACTTGTTTTTCACCAAACAAGCAGGTCAATATGTACTTTCTCATTTGGAGTAGCAAATACCTGCAAAGAATTTTTGTATCATGGATAAGTTCATTATTTTATATTAAAAAATCATAGGGGGCACACAAGAAAACCTTCTGCAGAGAAATAATAATGTCTCCAGCAAATGTGTTACCAGAACTGGTATTCAAGAGAATTCCGAGGCATTAGGTGTTTCAGGACACACCTTTCCTTTGAAATGTCTGGAGAAGATCTTTGAAATTCAATAGTGATTAAGAGCAGGGGATGCATACTTGCTCTGTAAAAAGCCAGCCAGTACAGAACCTAGAATCTGTAGGCCACACGATTTCTGTTGCTAACACTTATCTCTGCTGCGGTAGTGTGAAAGCTGCCATAGAAAATACACGCATGGTCAGCAATGACTGGGTTCTAATAAAGCTTTATTTATGGACACTAAGGTTTGAGTTTCTTAGCATCTTTGTATGTTTTGAAACATTGTGTTTAAATTCTTTTTCTTATTTTAAAAGTTACCCTCTTCTGGCTTAGGGCATTATAAAAATGGGCAGCACTGTGACAATTTAAAGAGTGTATTTTTGACAAGGAAATTCAGAGGGATCAAAAGAGAAAGGATACACATACACTGCCCATGAATTCCCTTCTACTGGTGGAAACACACGCATGCACGCACGCACGCACGCACGCACGCACGCACGCACGCACGCACACAGTAGCAGGCCAGAGTCTCAGGTTACCTGGGGAGTTCTGAGGTGAGGAGCAGGGTGAGCAGCGGGGAGAGAAGCTGTACCCAGGGTGGAAGGAAGCCTGCAGGGGGACGTAGGACATGATCTCTTCTTCAAAAAGACTGCAAAGTTAAAGAAAAGACTTAGTTCTCTAATTCTCTGAGAAAGTGCCTACAAATCAGGTCATAGTAGTAAAGAGTTCTAATCAAGCAACAAGAGTAATTTGATTTAGGGGTAGTACAATAGGCATAGCCTGCTTATAAATCCTGTTTGATTAAAGCCCTGATTTCCCTGACAACAAATCCTCCACCAAGAACTCCACAGAGCTCTTCATGCCCCTCTTGTGGATCCACAGGCAATGATAATCAGCAGTGATGAGGACTGGGGTCCCTACTTCAGTCCCAGCCTCTGGAATCTTCTAGAAACAATGGCCTGTGTTTCCATCCAGCCTCGCTCAGGTAGGTGGCTGTGGGTCAGTGTGGCCTAGGTTGGATTCTCTGGCATTATGAAAGGCACATCCCCTTACCTCAGCAGAATGACTAGATCTGCATCGCAGGACAACTTCTCAAGCCCATGATTACCCTCGGTCCGAATGTAATGGATTTTCTCCCTGTAGTCAGAAGGAAAGAAAACAAAAATAACACACCAGCACGTGACACAGAAAGGCTCTGACTCCAAAACAGAGAAGGGTCTCCCTGGTCCATCAAAACGTAGGCATCAGTTTGTCTCTGTTTAGCTCCAGCTCCCTCATTTGGACCTTTTTCACATCCTCCAACCTGGAAACTCATTTCAAGTATAGGTCTCTGGAGAAGTAGCATTTAGTTAAAAAAGAGAAAGGAGAGGAGGCACTTCGGGAGTTACTCAGCAACTAAAAATAAAGGTAACTGGATGAAAAGGGAGGATTATACATCACGATGCCAAAATCAGTCTGAAATAAGAGACTTGTAGATCTACCAAAACACAGTCAGAGGACTTTATAAAATGGTGAAGCAGCCAACAAGGCTGTCTGTGGGACTGCTGTTGGAGTGTCTAGCAGGAACTGCCATTCTGGAAAGTTCCCCCAAAACTGATGGACTGTCACACAAGGTAGAGTTGGTATATAAGGCCCCTCGCCTCTTCTGCCTTCCTCCAATCAGAGGACACTGCAACCTGAGAGCATATTTCATAGGCACACATGGGGCCAAGTGACCAGGAGCCTGCTCTCTCCCTGATGGGCTGCCAGTTTTTTGTTTTTTGTTTATTTTTCTTTTTTGAGTCTTACACCATAGCAGCTAGATGGAACCTCTGGTGATCACAAGGTTAGGGACTACAGCAGTGGCGGGGAAGGCAGTGGGTGGAACAGCAGGGCAGCTCTCTGTCCTGTGGTCAGTGTGTGAGAGGAGACACATGCCAGGGGGAGGGGAAAAGAAGAGGCTGCTCAAGGACCGGCAGGGGCCAGCTGTACATGGGACTGGGAGCAGCCCCGGGCCGTCTCTGTCTGAGGGTGGCACAGCAACGGGGGATCGACACAGAGACAACAGGGTAAGGCGACATGGGGAGGCCGCTGAGGGCACACAGAAAGTGACTGGCTGAAGACTGGCCCCTGCTCCACACCCAGAGGCCAAGATCAGCCCTGAACCAGCACTAATCCTACTGCAGTCTTGGGGGAGATCACCCAGCACAGATTCCAGCTCTGAAGTGGAAACTTCCAGAACACTGCAGACACCAGAGGGATCTTATTGTTTTTTTTTGTTTGATTATCCTTTTTTATCTGTCTTTGTGTGTGTGTGTTTAATTTTTTTACTTTTATTATTTATTTTGTCTTACCTTTTCCCCTTCTTTCAACTATCTTTCTTGATTTTTTTGTTATTTTCATGTGAGTGAATATTATCTCTTGTCTTTCTGATTCAGTTCAATATTCTTTTGCTTTCTCCTTCATTCTTTCTCTCTTGTCATCCACTCCAGTTTCTCAAAGCCTGGGTGATCATCCTTTGTCTTCCTGCCTTTCTTGTACTACACATCTCCTCATTGATCTCTCTTTTATCCCCATCCTCTTAAATTTCCCCCCTACAGGGTAAAAGGGGAAAACTCACTGTATATAAGTTCCTGGTTTATGCTGAATTTTGTTCTGTATCTGTAGATCTTGCTCCTGTGATGAAAGGCACCAAATCAATAGTTACCCCAGTTTGTCAGTTTTTAGGCTGTGTTTGGTGGTATTATTATTGCTAACTGCATTACTTTTGCCAGAATGTCAAACATGTAATTAGCTGTTCTTTCACAGTGTATGACAACACTGTGACTGTCTGGGGTCATAAGCACCATAGTTCAACATAAAAGGATGAGGTACTGAGCCAAATAGCAACTCCTCATCTCTAATAAACTGGGCAGGTGGGATCTGCCCATCTCTAATAGAGAGGGCAGATACAAAGACCAAGAGCCAGCTACCCATAAAAGATATCTCTGAAGAACAGACATTGCCAAAGGAAGCCTCAATATTAGTGATAAAGCTATCTACCATAAGAAATACAAGCATTAACACAGAAAACAAACTAAAATTTAAAAAATAGAAAATGACAAGATGCAGATGTAAAAGGCAACCCCAGACCTCCAGCCCATCCAGGACAAGATCAGGGATAACAAGATACAGGAAATCAAAAGTCACTCACATGAGTTTTCTGATATGGTAATGGCAGAAGTAAAAAAAAAAAAAAAAAAAAAAAACGGATGAATAAAACTATAGAGAAAATCAGATCACAGAAATAATCTCAGGTAAAAAAAAAAAGAGATGATCAAAATGAAGAAGTGGCTCAGTGAATCTAGACACAGGTTAAAAAAATAGAAGAGCTCATGAAAATTAGGGAAACCACGAATGCCCAACATGGGAAAGAAAATGAAATCCAGGAAGCAGATCCATACGGTTATCTAGGATATTAAAAATTCCATTGACAGCATGTGCAGCCGATGGAATCAAGGTGAGGACAGAATATCAAATCTAGAAGACAGAATTTCACTTAGTGATCACAAAAAGAAAGAATTCTTAAAAATAGCAAGGGACCATGAAAAATCAACCCAATAACTGCAAGATGATACAAAGAACAACAACATAAATTTGATTGTAATCAATGAAAAGGCAGAAGACTATATAAATGCCATAAAAAACCTGCTCACAAAAGTAATGGGAGAGGGAAGAGACACTAAGCCTTCCCATGAAGCAAGTTCCGCTATGTTGATGGGAAAGAACCTTAGCCAGGAGAGAAACTATGCCTTCTCGTGAGCCAGCTGGTGCGTGGGCTGAAAAACCAGCAGCTCATCCCTCTCCCCATTTATCTGGAAGACTCAGGGTGAGACCATAGCAACTGAGGGGAAGGGAATAGCTCAACGCTTGTATTGTTTGGTTGACTGCAGGCCTGGGGCTGGTGGTCTGGGCATCTACTTGGAGAATGGCAGTGTGTACTGTGTCAACTGTGGGGAATGTCCTCCTATCTTGTTTTTGAAATCCAATGTTTTGTTCCACTTTAATGTTTCCTTTTATTCCCGTGTCTGGTAACCTGAACAACTATTTTGAAGATAACAATGCACAATATTGTCCACACTGTTTTGTTTTGTTCCAATTTATTGTTTTATTTTATCCAATGTTATGGTTTTGATTGGTTTTATTCTGTTTCGTTTTGTTTAATTATGTCTGATGGTATGGACAACTATTGTGAAGATAGCAAGATATATTATGCTAACCATTGCTGATTTCCTATTGTCCTGTTTTGAAGTTCTGTACAACTTTCACTGCTGTGTTTTGATTGGCTTTATTCTGTTTTGTTCTGTTGGGCTTTGTTCTCTTTAAATAAAATTCAAAATTTAATTACCCATGACCAAAATAAACCCATGGTGAGGTGTATAATAATCAAAATGTCATAAATTCAGTGAAAGAATAGAATACTAAAAGCTGTTAGAGGAAAGAGACAGATCACCTGTAAAGGCAAGCCCATCAGTATCACAGCAAACTTCCCAATAAAAATCCACAAGTCCATGAGAGCTTGAAATATTTTAAGTCTTGAAGGAAAACAAGATCTAACCCAGACTAAAGGACTCTGCAAAACTATCTTTCAAAATTTATGGAGAAATAAGATACTTCCATGGCAACAACAACTAAAGAAATTCATGACTACCAAAACAGCTCTCCAGAATGTTTTGAAGGATATTTTAGAAAGAGATAACAAAGACTACAATTCCAAGATCATAAATAGAAAGAAGTCACTAGGCAAGGAAAGCAATTAAAGACAGAGAAAAGACAAGGAACCAACAACATGGAAATAACAGGACAAGGATAAGCCAATATATGTCAGTTATAGTGTTCTCAATTCACCCGTCAAGAGAAACAGACTGGCAGAATGGATCAAGAAGCAAGATCCATAAATATGCTGCATACAAGAAACCCTTTTAATTCAAAAAGAAATTGACAGACTGTAAGTCAAAGGATGAAAAACAATATTTCATATAACAAAAACCTGGAGAAAAAGCAGAAATAGCTATGTTAATTGCAGATAAAATGAACTTCAAGTCCATACTGATCACAAGAGAAACAAGAGGTCACATCTTAGCTATTGTGTGTAGTTCTGCTGCTGTTCATTTTCATCTTCTCCCTCTATTCTTAATTTTGTCCAGGTAGAGGCTTGCTATGTAGTCTGGGATGACCTTAAACTCATGGCAATCTTCCTGCCTCAGCCTTCTGAGCGCTGGGATTACAGGAGCGTGGCCACACTTGGCTTCTGTCATTATTTATTATTCTGGTGCTGAGGGCCCTGGCCTAGTTGTTGTCCACAGGGCAGCCCCAAGGTCATTAAAAACAGAAATGCAGTAATATTTCTCTGCTGCTGAAAACTCTTCCATTGATTCTTAAATAAAACTGCATTTCAAAGAAAAATCCTAGCTCCTTTCTACTGTCAACCGTTCCTCCTCTCCACCATCACTGTGGCCTTTCCATCTCTCCTAGCCTGTCCTTGAGCCACAATGCCTTTCCTTCATCTTTCACGGACATTGGGCTTGTCCTGCTCTCAAGCGCCTGGCACGCTCTCCTTACTGCGCCTGGCACGCTCTCCTTACCCGCCATGTAGGATGGGAGGAACAATTCTTTCTAACCTCTCATGTTTTGGTTTAAGCGCTGCCTACTTAGGGAAGTCTTGCTGTGTTCTATGCAGGATGTAAGACCCAGCCTTCTGCACCAGGAAACTGTCTACTATCACTGCCTTCTGATCATGGTCTTTATGACACCTGACCCATTACCAGGATAGCTGCACAACACAAACACTAGTTGAAGGGAAGACTGGAGGAATCAGCATCACTGCCATGCCCTTTTCTGGTTTTATCTTACCCCTCTGAGTGTGGCTTGCTTATATTTTTCACTGTTGTCTACTGAATACTTTTCTAGGAAGTCCAACCTGTTTTGTGGACTGCAGAGAGAATTCCTATGTCCCTGAGAGTAGCAATGGCTGAACTGAGGTCAGGTCTCCCTCCTGAAGACCATGGAAAAAGCAGTAAATTGTTCTGGGCAGGGGTGTGGAGACAGGTTTCTTTCAATTCTTGGACAGTTAAATGGATTTGACGGTCCTCAGAGCGCACACAGAGGCAGGGAGGAGCTTGGTTTTAGGGAGTGGCACCATCGTCTTGGTTCTCTTGGCCTTGACCTCCTGGAAAGCAAGTTCTTATTGTCTGTCAGCCTTTGAACTCTAGGACCTTACAGTCAATTCTGACACTTACATGGGTCTTCTGTTTTAGATGAGATATTTGGGTTCTCGACCTGGAACCACAGTCACTTTATAGTCATTGCACTGCTTGAAATTATATGCACAGATTTATATTTATGCATGGGGGAGAATCTGTAATGGCCTTCATCAGATTTTCAAAGGCATCCATAACCTTAAAAAGCTTATTTCTACCTTAAATAACTCCTCCTAATACACTGACTTTAAGTTTCCTCCATAACTGTATAATTCCATACTTTGACAAAAATCTCTAAAGATTCTTGGAGTTTGCTGTATTGTTTTATAACACGGTAGGGATAAAACATTTCACCTCCGGTTAGAAAGATATTTTATATATATTTTACATAGGGGATTACTTTCCTAGAGATTAAAATGGAACTGTAGTTCTTTTGGTGAGGTTTTCTTTTTTTTTTTTTTCCTTTTCTTTAGTACTAGGAATCTAACTCAAGACTTCACACTTGCCAGGCAGGTACCAAGCTGCTGAGCTATATCCCCAGGCCTTTTGGTGAGTCTAAAGTATTCAAGCAAAACAACTCACAAGCAGTGAACTTACTACTTAGTGATAGAATCAATAACAAAAAGTATTCAAGAGCCGACACATACGTATCTCTTCAGGTGACACAATTCCCTGAAAAACCCTTGAAAATTCCCATACTTTGTTATGTACTATTACTGAAAGGGCAACCCTTGGACAAATGACCCACCAGACCAGGTAAGCCACTGCCCTCTGTGGTACAGTAATAAAACTCAAGCAAGCAATTTTTAAGAGTTGATCAGGGATTGGGGGTACAGTCAGAGGTACATTACATGCCTAGCATGAGTGAGGCCTTAGGTTCAATTCCCACTGTATTTAAAATAAACTGAAACCCCTTCAACACACGTGAGAGTGATAATAATGTCTTATGCTAAACTTCCTGTGTAAGATGTGTCAGTGAAGGCGATAATTTCTCATGCTAAACTTGATGTGTTCACGATAGAGGTCTTTTATTTACTCTAAAAGTAATTAGCATTTCCTATTTTCACCTAAAAGTAGAGGATCAAGTTCTGACGGGCGGAGCAGATACAAAGGCAAAGAAGACATTATGTCCTTCTCCAAAGAGCTGACAGTGTATACAGAGACACAGTAAATGACAGAATACAAGAGATCTAAATTTCTCTTATTGGCACGAAGTGAATGCTATGAAAGCCAGACAAAAGAAATATTGAAGTCTGCCTGGATCACTGAGTTTTTGTGCCTTTAAATGTGAACTGTGTCTTTAAAATGGGACCAAAGACGACAGAAAAGCCATTCTGAGAAGGCCAAAGGCTGGAGAGAACACAGGCTGTCTGGTGTGGGTGGAAGACACCGAGGGGTCAAACGAACTCAGGATAGAGAATTAGGTGAGGGCCAGACCTTGCAGGCCCCGACGGATGCTGTGCTTATTTATTTCCTTTTTTGTGGAGTCTCTTTTTAAAGGCAGTGGGAGGACACGATTTGATCAGAAAGTAACTGGCCATCGTGAGGGTGATCATGGAGATCTTACGAGAGACCCCTGTAAAGTGCAGAGGAGAAAGGATCCCAAGCTGGGCCACAGCCAGAAGAAGGAGCTGAGAAGGGAAAGTGCAGAGGTGAATTCTTACCTGGGAGGGAGGAGCAGAGGAGAGGGCTGAGGGGCTGAGGGGCTGGTGGGTCCGATTCACACAGAGTAAAACCGCAGGGGAAAGCAGTGTTAATACGGGGTGTGGAGAAGAAAGAAGAGTGATCAAACAACCTGGAGAGGGTGGCAAGGACCTGACATCACGATGGAAGGGCAGCAGGTGGTCAGGGACCAGCCAGATCTGTAAGCCCACCAGATGGGAAAGGAAGAAGAAAAGGCCATCACCGGACAGGACAGGCTTCTCACCTGCCTGCCTACTGCTATCTACACATCCCCATTTAAGCATCTCAAAATTGCCCACACTGGAAGTCTTGTCAGTAGTGAGAAGATGAATAACACACCTGCCTCAGGAGCCCCGGGCTGGGAGTGAAGTTCCAGTCCCACGGTGGGGACACCCTTAACCCCTGAGCAGGGTGAACACTGCAGGATGGAGGAATTTGAACTTCTTTGTGAAAACACAAGATGGAATGTGGGGGATATTTTTCTTAGGCAGCAAGCCTGCTCAAACGAAGCAAACTGGAGTTTCAAAAATGACTCTAATGGACACCAGGAGTTAAGTAGTTAGAGCATATATGATACAGAGGTACCTCGGTTTATGAACTCAGTTCTCTCCATGATTCTGGTCACAAACCAAACTGGATGGGAACCGAATTAAATTTCCCCATCAAGTCAACTCTGAACCTCACCACTGAGTCTGATTCAGTTCTCATCCAACTTGGTTTGCCACCAGAACTGTAGAAAGAACAAAGTTTGTGAACTGAGGTACCACTGAACTTCGTATTTGCTTTTTGGTTCGAGTGTGTTACCTATGTATTTGGTTTACCATTAAGCAACTGTATTTGGTTTACCGTTAAGCAACTGTACCTCAAAATCAGAACAATTTTATAATGCTTTGCACAAATTTTGTTTATTTACTGTGATACTAGGGCTTAAACCCAGGGTGTTGCACTGAAGTATATCCTCAGTCCCTTTTAAAATTTTTTATAGTGAGACAGAATCCTACCAGGTTCCAAAGTTGCCAAGACTGGGTTCAAAACATGTGACCCTCCTGCCTCAGTTTCTCTGTGTGCTGGGATTATAGGGCATTGCCACCATGGACAATTTTTTTAAATGAAAACTCTGCTGTTCCTTTTCTGTGTTTTCCTCAAAATGAATGGGTATCACCTCAACATCACAAAAGTAAAATATAACTCAACAATATGACTGTATCTGTGTCAATTCCCAGAACACTGTTAGCTCTGGGCTTCTCGTTTTGAAGATTTAAATTAGAATTTTTTGTGGAGGTACCAGAAGTCAAATTCATGACCTCATCCTTGTCAGGCAGGCACCATGTCACTGAGCTACATCCCTGGCCCTCAAATTAGAATTTAAATGCAAGAATAAAAAGGCTCCTATACTTCTGTTCTCTCTCTTCATAGAGGTATTTTCTCGCCCGCAGTGGTGGAGACCCAGGGGCGAGGGATGAGCTGTACCTGAGTGCGTGGTTTCTTGCCAAGCTTGGCTGCCGCTCCTGCAACATTTCAAAAATGTTTGGCTGGCGAAGAAATGCCACGATCTTGTCATTGTATGCTGAAACACAAAAGTGCAAAGTTGTGGTTCAGTCCGCAGCCCAGAGATCATTTCTCTGATGTCTGGAAACTTTCTTCTTGATACCAGAACTAGTGTAGAACTCTGAAGGACTCACACAAAAAAAGAAAAAAAAAAAAAAAAAAAAAAAAAAAAAGCAAGTTCTTGCATTTTTTGAATGTCACATAATAGCATTATTATGTCTGAATGATCAAATGAAAGGTGAACGAGACCAAAGTAATCATCAATGATAAGTCCAGTACTTAAGTAGGTGTTAACTAATCTCTGTGTAAACAGGTAAGGAGACTAAAATAGCTCTTCAGAGAGATATTGCTCACGCTTCTAATGTTTCTTGCCACAGTTATTTTGGCAGAAGATTCTTCATGAGTTCAAAGAAATCTTTCCCGTGCACCTGATACAAGCCACGGCTGGTGCTGATTTCCCTGTGGTGATGATGGAAATACCCACGATGCAAGACTTTTGCCTCACTTTCCCTTGAGACAGTGGTCTGCGTTCTGGAAATTGGTAGCTGAGGTTAGGTGTAAATACCATGCAAGCTCTCCTCACACATATGTGGAAAGAGAGGTGTAAACTTAAAACTGCATCTGGCAACAGTGAGGTTCATTATTCTACTTCAACAATGCTCTTCTGGATGGAGCCAAAAAACCATAGAATGGGATAAAGAAGAAGGGAGGGTGTGTCTTGGAAGAGTAGAGAAAGGCGAGAAGGGGAAGGAAGAGGAAAAGGACAAAAGGAAATGGGAGTGAAAGGTTGGGGAGGAAATATCATAACAGCAGAGAGAGAGAAAATACACTCTTGAATATTAGATGAGTCAAGAAAACAAGGCAAAATACGGGGTGTCCAGAGGTTCAAAGCACGAATACATACCTAGAGGCAATGACTCATGCTGATGTTGGCTTCGAATTGCAGCTACCAGGCTGTGCCCTGGCCTGGCCAGTAAAGAGGCTCCTCTGTTTCTAGAAACTTCCGAGGCCTAGATTTAAAATAAAAGTGTGAGATTAAAAATCCATCATCAATTTCAGATGATCTTTTTGTAATAATTTCTTAACATGAGTGGTAAATAATGCTGACATCATCTAAGTTTTTTTAAAAAGTAAAAAAGTTATGATCTTCCAACTAAAGAAAGAATAAACAAGTTTCTTTAAAAATGACTGGCTGATGTGTTGTACTCTGGTTAAGAAAGTGATTGTGTCAAATATTGTGGATGCTGTTAAGTTAATAAGCTGAATAGACTAAGAAATAGTTGTTATCAGAACTATGTGAGCCATAAATTCCACATAAATACTGTCCTTTCCAAGAGGCACTGAACTTCAGTGCTGAAGAGGTATGGACTTGTTCTTATGAAAAGGGTTGGCAACTCTCAAAGGGAATTCTTTTTTGAGTGCCTATGGTCTCATGACAGAAAATTCACTCCCTTGATTTAGAACTTGGGGGATTTAATGAATTTTAAAATTGACATACTGAGTTTCTCATAGCTTCACAAATTTTTCAAGAGAAGCACGATGAAACTGAACTTACAAACACAGAATCTGAGGTCCCAAGAAAAGAAAGTTTGCCCAAATTTAAAACTCTAAGATAGAGAACTCGGATTCTAGCTAAC
The DNA here is from genome assembly GCF_034190915.1 of Cavia porcellus. NCBI lineage: Eukaryota > Metazoa > Chordata > Mammalia > Rodentia > Caviidae > Cavia > Cavia porcellus. The sequence continues at coordinate 21,853,630 of NW_026947506.1, forward strand.
TTGCTGATATAAAGCATTTGTTTACAGCGATGGTGCTTCCAGCCTTCACCCATGTGACAGAACTTCATGGAATGAACAATTTATGTAGTCTAAAATTGGCATTTGTGATGATAATGCTAACTTGGCTTAGTTTTAAATTTTAATAAGTCCTATAAATTCTAGATCATGATAATAAATTTTCTAACACAATTCCATATATATTTTATTCTGCAGTGTCTTACAGAGTAAGGCATTAGGGTGGGGTATATAGCTTGGCAGCACAGTGTCTGCCTGGCAAGCGTGAGATCCTGAGTTCAATTCCTGATACCAAAAAAAAAAAAAAAAAGGAGTAAGACTTTAAAACTGGGGCACTACAGATTTCTCATGTTGGCTTTCATCTACCAGACAAATAGTATTTAGTGTACACTGTGACTCAATCTATGTGGTGTTGGACAAAGTATGACAAAATGGGCATAAGGATATTTAAGAATTTTGAAGACAATGTTATAAGACATTTCTAAGAGTTCAAATATACAGATAAAACAGAAAAGAAAATTCTCCCTCTGAGACAAGTATAAAATTTACTCAGAATTCAGGAGAGCCGATGAAAACCTGTGGCATGCAGTCTAGAAAGGTCAAGTCAGCTTCACAATGGTCAGTTAAGACTGGACCATCTATGATAGTGTGAGTGACAGTGCTGGACAAATAACTTAACCGTTTCTAATGAAAAACATGGTAATTGCCAGTATTCCTTTAGGTGTTGTTTTCACACTTCACACTAAGAATAGCATCTTTGTAAACAGAGATGTGCTACCATTCCATTATCTGTAGATGGCAGCCTTTACTGCTTCTCTGGGAGTTTGAGGGGATATACCTTCTTTCTCTCCTGTCTTTCTCACTGGCCATGGCTCACTTGATAGACACTGAAAAAGCCCAAGTGTCAATTTGGGAAATTTTTCACCTCGCTGTCATTAGCATTCAGTTCTGCCCAGCCAGACACTAAGATGTTTTTGCTGTTTTATTTTCTGAGACCTCAGGGTCTTGCTATGTAGTTCAGGCTATTCTTGAACTCACTATGTAGCCCAGACTGGCCTCAAACTTAAAGTGATTTTCCTGCCTCAGCTTCTGGAGTGCTGGGATGATGGGCATGTGTCACTATGCATGGTTTGGAAGCTGCTATTTCTGCAAAAGTTCTTTCTCATCTCAGCTAAACGATTATAGCACAAAGGGGTGAAGAGTTTACTGATTAATGAACTATACAGAATGGAGTCCCCACACTTCTCTTTTTGCTTCATAAATTAATTAATGTGTAAAATTTGTCTGGAACAGAACTGTAAGGTCCACCTTAATGTGTGTTTAAAAGTGTGACTGATAATGGAAAGACAAAATTCTCAAAGGTCACTCAACTGAACACCTAAGTGATTATTTACAGAGAGAAATGCGAGATGTGGGTAATCTGGAGTCTGAGTTTGAAGAGCCTGGTGCACTGAACTCAACTGACCCCTGTTGTCTCACCTCAAGTGAAATTGTCTAGTGGGTCACCCCAAAGTGAACAGGGTTCTGAAACAGGAAGAGCTCCCTTCTCATGCCAGCTCTCAAAGGAAAGTCTTTCCTGTGTTGTAATAAGCTTAGGGGAAAATGGCGACTACTTCTGAGGTCACTGTAGAACTAAATTGGATTGGGAAATTCAGAATCCAGATCAAGTAAAACAATCCCAGAAGCAGACTGACAAATATGCTTCAGGTCAACTCTGAATGAGCTGGAGGAAATAACACATGGCTTGAGGTTCCCCGAGCCACAGAAACACCTGCCAAGGGCTGGATAGCCCAGAGTCCAGAGCCTAGCATGGTGGGACATTTTGCAACCAAGGGCCCAGGAACTGACTGAGAGGAAGTCAGCTTCAGTCAAGCCTTTGGGAAACTCTGGGAATTGTAAAAATGAGCTAGAATTTAGGATGTTCTAGGGTTCTCTAGCCCTGCCATGGTTTAAACAATCCATCCCAAGGAACTGATTTGGGTTTCCCTGCAAACACAATGCCAACATTGCTTTTGTAACTGCTGAAGATGCCTAGAAGCCTGAAATTTTCACTTAACATTAACAATATGTGACTCGAATTTCCTGGTGTTTGGGCCTTTGGGTCTGAGTTTCTCAGGGTGTGTCTGTGTGTGAGCGAGAGACAAGAGAGAGAGAGGGAGAGAAAGAGGAAAAAGAAGAGAGAAAGACAGAGAGGGAAAGAGAGAGAGAAACAGACAGACAGACAGAGGCAGACAGAATGTTCCCTAGCGGCCTACCTCTCCCATAGACATACTATGATTGGTTATTCTATGATTGGCTAAGTAGAGACTACTTTTAGGATTGCTTTTAATTTTTATATGTTGGTCGTTTTAATCACAATTGTAAATGTGAAAACTTCAGACATTTAGCTTTCCAGACAAAACAAAATTGTCACCCTCAAAACATAGTTTCCAGTGACTGGCATATTAGCTTCTCTCAGCTCTGCAATGCAGGCGTGTACACCAATACGCTCTTTAAAAGCTGTGATTGAAAAGTGCGGGGCATAGACAGCATCTGGCTAATGATAAGCTAATCCCCTCTCTGAAAACACTGGAGAGCTGAGGCTTGAAAAAATGGAATCAAGGGAAAGGCTCAGTCGAATTTACATAATCTCTAGATACCTCTTGTGTTTTACAAATAGACCATTCACGAAGTTCTCAGCCAGAGATAGTGGTTCTCACCAGCAGACCCAGCATTCTGGGAAACTGAGACAGGAAGATGCCAAGTTTGATGCCAGTTTGGGCAACTTAGCAACTTAAAATACCCTATCTCTAAAGAAATTAAATAAATGGGTAAATTAATAAATGAATGAATGAACAAATAATTAAATAAACTGATCAGAGTACATGGCTCAGGACTCTGGAAGGCCCTTCCCCAGTACCATCAAACAAAACCAACCAAATGGATCCACATAGGGGTTGTTGGATATACTGGGTCATTTCATGGAGCAGTGAAAAGTGGGCAAGAATATAAGGTACACACAAATCCTTGAATTAAGGGATGATAGAGCCATATGATGAAATATTATACAGCTGGAGATTTAGCTCAGCGGCATAAGTCCCTGCCTTGCAAGCGCGTGGTTGTGAGTTCGATCCCCGGTACTGATAAAAAAAAAAAAATCCTCTTTCATTATAGGGCTGGGGATTTAGCTCAGTGACATAAGCACCTGTCTTGCAAGCACAGGATTGTCAGTTCAATCCCTGGTACCAAAAAAAAAAAAAAAAAAAAAAATTACACAAGACACCTGAGGCCTGGGAGTGACTTCTGGACGATTGTAAAGGTGAAGCAGAACCACAGACACCAGGACCCAATCTCGCACTTCTGAATGCACTGAGGAGCAACCCCAGATGGAAATCATGCCTACCTTTTAAGTTCTTTTCCAACTGTCTGTGTTTCCTACCTTCAACATATATTAATATAATTAGTTTATTTTCAAAGGTGTCCAAGTTTTACAAACTTCCCACAAAACCTATCAGGTAGAACAGGTCATACAGAATTAAGAACACATGTATCAATTTTAAGAAGTAATGTAGGAATTACTTATCCCAAGCTGAGCCTTCTGTGTGAAAACTCCTCCATGTCTACAGAGCCAACAAAAAATGACCTTGTTGCAAAAGCAGCTCACTGCCAAGAGTCACAAAGGTGACTTCTGCTTTAAAGTCAGAAGTTTCTCTTCTCGCCAGCCCCTTCCTTGCAGGTTCTCTGGAACGTCACTGTTAAGCTTTTTTGTGTTTATCTCCAGAGATTTTTTGTGACTTTGATTTTCCTAACCTGAACAAGCTAAGTTGATAAAGATGATGTGTTCTGCCTATTTTTCCTAATACATTTTAGTCGATACTGTTAACAGCAGTGAAAACATAACACAGGTGTTAACCTTTAGTGATTTCCTTACTGACAGGGAAATGCGTCTGCGAGTTACAGCCCTACATACTCTTTCAATTCCATGTACACATTACGAGCAGAGCTAAAGCCTGCTGTGTTGGTTCTTAAATATACTGCAGATAGATGTGTGAATGCACTCAAATGCAAGTCAAAGTGTTAATAACCTTTTTATTCATAAGTCCTGTATTCCTGATAAGTGTACTCAGGAATCGGCTTGCAGAATTTCCAGGAGACAGAAAATGATCTAAAAAATGTTTAGCAGTGTTTCTATCAGTGACTTTTAGGATTTAGGGTATTGAAACTGATTTTGATTACAACCTTAAGTAACACAGTTTTAAAACACAAACTGCTGAGTCATACTTCAAAGAAGGGCTCATGTGTGTTATAAATATGCTATGTCATGTCAAAGTACTGGTAACTAAGGTGATGGTCCAAGAAACACATATGGTGAATTCTCCACTGCCTGTTGCATATGACAACAGTGATCAATGTTTTTTGGCACCTGGGACTGGTTCAGTGGAGGACAAGTTTTACACGGATTTCAGGATGATTCACAGGGGCTCACTACTACACCCCTCTTAGGGGCAGTTCACTACAGGGTCCCTGCTCCTTTCAGAATCTCATGTCCTGCTGATGCAACACAGGCCAGGAAGCAGAGCTCCGATGGCACTGCAAGCAATGAGCAGTAGCTGGAAATAAGGTCAAAGTTTTGCTTTCTCCTGCCTCACCTCCTGCAGTGCAGCCCCAGGCCTATCAGGCCGTGGACCTGAACTGGTCTATAGCCTATACATATTGGGGATCTGGAAGACGACTGGCAGGAAAAATCGTGAACTACGGAAATAACTGTTATTCTCAAGTCTCTCATTTCTGTTTGCTTAACTGTCATTTGTAACCGGATATCCTGCTGTTGTAACTGTTATCCCTTCTCTGAAGACAAACCTGCCAACTTCCCCCATCCACTTTTCTGCTTGTCTTACCTGTGTTGATACCAGGACTCTGACTTTTAGTTATGTCTGGAAAACTAGGAATCCAGCCTCAAAGACACAGGATCACAGAGCTGGGACTGACTTTGGTGGCCCTCCGTGGGAGAATGAGAAAACCAGGGCCCCCAAAGGAAAGAGATGCGTGAAGCCACATGGCTCCTCTAGGAGAAGCCAGCTCTGGGACTCTGCTGACTGGAGTTCCAGTTACTCTTTGCTCTATGCCTCTGAACTTTTGTTTTCTGTCTCTTTGCCTTGGGGTCTTATGGTAATCAGCTTTTTGTTACTGTAACAAAATAACTGAGATAATCAAGATACAGAGAGAAAAGGTATAATTTAGCACCTAGTTCTGGAGATCCAGTTCTTGAGTGATTGGCTGCACTGCTCTGGGCCTATGGTGAGCAATAAATACATCATGGTGGAAGAGCCTGGTGGAATGAAGTCATTCACTGCATAGCCAGGAGAAGTCCAGGGTCCTTATAATCCTCTGCAACAGGATGTCCCCAGCGACGTGAAGGCCCGCCACAAGACCCCATTTGGGGTGGCTGCGGGCGATGTCACGCAGGGCTTTGTACTTGCTCAGTACACACTGTAGTATTAGCCCACACACCCCAGACCCTAGGCCCCAACTGTTAAAGATTGCACCACGTCCCTGCAGCACACCCTGAAGACAGAGATTTTACTATCCAGGCCTCCGGGGGACATTGAATATCCAACATCCAAGTGATAGCAGCTTTTTCACCTGCTACTGGACTGTGGCAATGGCCTCTCCCTCAAACCCCTCTTACAGTCCTTCTTCTTTTTGGCCTTTAGGGACTTCTTCTAAAGATGCCAGCTTACAGGGTGGGAATCAGGGAGTCTGCTTTGTGTCACTGGACTCCCTGAGTGACTTGAATTCTTTGGTTTGCTTAACTACAAAATACGATTCTTAACCAAGGTGGTCCAATCACCTGGCAGGCAGTTGGAAGTATCTGGGGTTATGACAGCTAGTTTTAGGTGTTAAGTGATGGCATTAAAGAACACCCAGATAGCTTGTAAAGCATTCTCCCTGAGTGTATCTGTGAGGGTGCTTCTGGCAGAGACCGGCATCGGAACCACAGAGTGGGTTAGGAATGTCTACACTCACCCTGTGTGAATGGGGCCTCCAGTTGGTTGATAGAATGGAGAGACAGAAAAAGGTGCTGGGATGCCTGTCTTTTCCTGCTATTGGATACCAGAACCTCAGGCTCTCTGGCCTACAGATTGCAGGACTTGAGTCAATAGTTCTCAAGGTCCCAGGTCTTGGGCCGTGAGCTAAGTTATGCCACCAGCTTCCGTAGTTCGCACACTTTCAGACGGCATCCGTGTGACTTCTTGGTGCCGTGATCACACGAACCAATGAACATAATTAATCCCTGATCATCTGTCTATTTATCCATTTATGCATGTATTCACTTGTTGTACTGGTTCTGTTTCTTTGAAGAACACTGACTAGTACGGGGCTTTCTGTTCAGCTTTATTTTTTTGTTTTGTTTTGTCCATCACACTGACTAGTGAAGTAGGGTCACTTCTAACCTTTAATGGACAGGACAGGAAGCAAAGGTCCTGGAATGGTATGGGACAGTTTCACATCTCAGAAAACTGTCCTGACCCTAAGCGCCAAGTCTCCCCATGTTGAGAAACAACAGGTGAAATGATCTATAACACCCATGTTTATACAGTGATCATGGTGTTACATTTCTCAAATTCACTCCATGTGCTCTTCTAGGGGGAGTGCCAAGGCTCCCCCAAACCGACACACAGCCAGTGTGGGTCACACGAATGACCCCGTCTCCTACAGATCTTCCCTAAACCTGCCCCGCACCTTCACGGATGCTGTGTTGTCGATGGGGCTGCACCAGGCTAGAGGCTACCAGTTTCCAAATTCCAGGTCAGACACCTTATTTTAGAAGGTGCCTACCTTGTCCTCTTCTGAACTCCTATGGCACTTGTCCTAATGTCCGTCATGGTGCTCAATCATATTCTTATTTCTCTTGTCACTCGACTCTGTATTTTTAGCCTGGCTTTGAAAATAAAATACAAAGGACTATTTCAGAGTCCTTTGTGTTCCTCAGTGCTCAGAGCAAGATATGCCCTGAATAAGTGTTTGCTGAGCAAGTCTACATCACAGCAGACATGGCCACACGGCTCAGGTGTCCCTCCTCTGTTTTTACAGCAGAATCCCTCCAGTCTTCTGTCCCCTGAGCTGTGTGGGCTGTCACAGCAGGGTGAACCACGTATTTGTTTTCTTAGAGGCTGAGCTTTGTTTTCCTTGCTGTGCTGCCTCTGGATCAGACATCCTCAGCCTCCAGCTTCTCTGTTGCTCTTCTTAGTTTCTCCATGTTGGTCAGCAGTTACCAGGAGGCAGGGGATGGGCATGCAGATGGGCGAGGTTTGAACATCTAACGTTCAGAGGGAGTCTGCAGAGGACGCATCAGGAAGGAGACAGATGGCTAACACACCATTACTTCCTTTCACTCTCACGTTAGAGGCTTCCAGCTGGTTCTGGGCTGATGCTGGTGTCACTTTGCTATTAATGTTGATATTAGAGGAAGCGTACTTGAGCTGTTAAATCATAATTAGAGCTTTGGAACAGGTAATGGAAGTGGTAGCACTGGCTTTAATCTTGTGCTTTCAATTAGAAAAGGTTTTCATATTTGTATTTTCAGGGGAATTTCTTGTTTTAAAATTTTACTGGTGCATTTTAAGTATACATATTGATCACATGCATCATAGGGAGTTTATACCTGTATGTACATCATATATCTTGCTTCCTCTTTTTTTCCCATTACAACTGGAAGAGATCTGTATGTTTAGGTGGCTCATCTTCCATTGGGTGATTGATGTTTTTGTTTTATTGGCAGTAAATCTGCTGTACTCAGCTGGTTCTTTACTTGTAGTTGCCCTATATTGATATTGCCTCAATCACATTAAGGAGTTGGGGCATTTTAAATATATGACATGTGTCAAGTTGATGCAGAGTTTCAAAAATATCCACTATAATTTTAGATACTGTATCTTGTACTTCCTCAAGTATTACAAAAGTGCCATCACTAATGGGGAACACGCACGCTGAGCTGGGAAGTTGGGCCACTGCTTTCTCCAGCTGAGAATCTGGAGGATCCTGATATCCACATAATATTCAGGGATGTATAACACTCTCTCTCTGCATAGTCAAAGCCACACTTGACTTATATGCAGAAAGAAAGATTTATCATGCTTTTAGAGCATCCTAAAACAACACTATTTAAGATGGGCTCATGAAAGAAAAACACATTTTGTCACACTGGCATTAAGTCATGAGTACCCCTGGTTAGAAACAGTTGTGACTCTGAGAGTACACAGAGAACTATTCTCAAACAAGCAGCAAATAATTGCTTATAGTATGTCAACAACCACCATGAAACCAGTGTTTGCTATCTGGAGGGAATGGCTGTCTGGTGGGTCATAATTTTTCCAGGTTCCCCGAGAGTTTCACAATAGGTCTCCTCTCTCTGTCTCTATTCCTTTCTTCCCTACACCACATTTTTTCATTTTTTGTTGCCTCATTGTTTTCCAATAATACAAGCTGTGTTACAGGGACTGGTTTTCCAAGCCTACATCTTGTGAGATCTTGGTGGTTTTATGGAGAGACACAGATTCTTGGGAAATGAGAGTCAGGACATAAGAAGGGATTTGCTCACAATCCTATAGGATTGACTGATGTCAGTTTTAATTTGAGAAAGAAAAACAGGAATGATATGGAATACAGAGAGTCATACAGAAAGGTAACAAGGTCCCACTCTTCACGGTTCAGCAGAAACCATGGCAGGGAAAGAGGATTTAAAATCAGGGAAGAGCATTCAGCAGGGTGGCAATAGAATGTCCACAGGACCTGGCTCATCTCCCTAGACATTACTGAAGTCTTCTCCAGGATCTTATGGAGAAGCAGAAGTTCAAAGGCAGTTATGGAGGGCACAGAAATGCCATGATCTTGTAAGTCTTCACGTGTGACTGGCAGGAGGAACAGGTCTGGTATTTAGTCCTAGGACCTCCCATCACAGCCTTTTCAGTTTCCTTTAAACTAGAGAGATTGTTAGTGATGAGGATTTGGGCCAAGGGGAAGCAGAAAGAACGAGCTCCATGGGTGCCCCACAGTGGTCACTAATTCTTCTGGAGCACACAGCGTATGGCTTTGTCTCTTACTGAGCAGGCAGCTCTAGGTCTCGGCCACTATTAGTTCCATCCCTCTGAGCATCAGGCACAGAACAGCCTTACCTCACCAGCGCTGTAACTCCTCAGCCTCTGGAGGTGCTGGCGGTGAGTCAGATGGTTGGGAAGGCGGCCATTCTGGAGGGGGATGCGAGGGTCAATGAACGTAGTGGCTCGACTGTTGTGATCCACAAAAAATGACTGCGGACAGGCGGGGAAACAAAGTGCAGTGTGAGAACAGAGATGCTCGTAACAGGTAACATATGGGAACGGGACAGGGATCATGCATTATGCTGTTTTCTGTCCCCCACCTCCATGGTGCAAATCTACTTCAAACTCAGACAGGGAGATGTGCCTAAGGGCACAAAGTGCCTCCCTGCTCATTAGCTGCATAAACAGGAAAACCCACCACACCAAATATCTCAACAAAGTAAAGATAAATGCCAAAATACTTTGGTGATCTCCACCTCCTCTCCTCCACTTCCTTCACACTCCTCTCCATTTCCACGTCTGAATCTACAGTTTTATTATAAGAATTTTCACTTTTTCTTTCTTGAGATTTCCTCGAATTGTTAAATATTTTTCTAGCACAGACATCCCCTGTTACTGAGATGGAACAGAGTCCTGAACCTAGCATCTTGCCATGCTAGACAAACACAAAGCCCTTTTTATTTTGAGATGAGGTCTTACTAAGTTGCCCAGACTGACCTTGAACTTGAAATTTTCCTGCCTCAGCCTCCCAAATCACTGGGATTACATGTATGTATACATGGCTAATGCAGAGCTTTAATGAGCCACTAGCATTAGTTCAAAGATGTAAAATAGTTTCAGTACACTTAGTGGCTGAATATTAGACTTTGTTTTACTATCTTAAAATAATGTTTCAATACAGACTCTTGTACATAAATCCATGGGGTATGTCTGACTATTGTATATGTTGCAATATTTGGTAAAAGCTATTTTTTAAATTTAAAATTACTCACATAACAGAAAGTTATTATTTTTTTTTATTGGTATGGGGGATCGAACTCACAACCGCCTGCTTGCAAGGCAAGTGCTTATGCTGCTGAGCTAAATCCCCAGCCCCAAAAGTTATTATTTTTTAATATCTTGTACTACAGGACAATCTTGCAATTATTCTCTTTTGAGAAAAGTGTACTGTCTATTGAAGCTATGAGCTTTAAAAGACCTTAATCAATGCTAGATATTTTTAGATGTATGTGACAGATTTAGAAATCATTCTTGGGAGATACCAGCTTATGATTCCAAGTATTAGATGTCACAGTAAACAAGGGTTTACAAAGCTCTCTATGAAAAGTCATAGAGTAAGTTCTTCATTTGGGAGATCAATAACATCCCTCCCACCAAGACAAAGCTAAATGACAACTCTCTTAACATCATATGGACTAGTATTTGTGGTCTGCAATAAAATTCTTCAAGACAGCATCCCACACAGGTTCGATAAGTGCTGTTTGTCCTACTGGAACTGAAATGATGTGCTTTGAAAATCTTGGACCCAGCAACGCTGTATCAAACGTGAACAAGCTGCCCTGGTTAACTACAGTTTGATAAACTTGTTATGTTAACAATTATGACCTCTAAGATACTTTATGAAGTAACTGCTTTAGTAAAATCTCTATTATGGGGACTTTAAGCAAGTGATGACAATGTAAAAAAAATACAAGCAAGAAATCTAAATAAAAGCCAAATGTGGTGGTGTACTCCTGTAATCTCAGCACTCTGGGGGGCTGGGAGAGGATTATTCCAAATTCAAATTCAGTCTGGGCAACCTGGTGACTCAGTGAAACCGTGTTTCAAATAAAACGTTAAAAAAAAAAAAGAAGGACTGGGGATGATATAGCTTATTGCCCAGACCCTGGATTCAATCCCCAGTACTGAAAAAAATCTGAATAAGACTGCAATATATGTGGAAAAACATATCATGTTTATGTGAAATTCTGAACATACAAGTAAGCTAACTTAATCAGTACTGAAAGAGGACTTTTTATTATTCAAGAAGGTTTACACATCAAATTAAGTAGGGTCCTTAGATTCATGCATATTGCAGTTATTTTTTTGAATTTTAATTTTTATTACTGCTTGTTTGCAGTGCATAATGATTATGTTCATTGTGGGGAGTTGGTAGAGGTATATAACACATCTTTTCTGTTATAAATTTCTAAAATTAATTACTGAGGTACCTGCAGTTATTGATATATATTAACAAACTACCTTCATGCCAGCTGTACAAAAATATCATCTTTTCAGAATTCCATGTTATATGCTTCTTTTCATAATGCTCTCAACATCTCTACTTACTTTTATTTTTGAAGATAAACTGATATTTAGTTTATTAAGTCTCAAAACTGTTGTATTGGGGTTTTGCTTAGAATCACCTTAAGATTATAAATGATGTTGGAGGTAATTCATTCTTTTTTTTAAGAGAATAAAACAAGTGAAATAAAAAAGAATAGAGTCAATCAAAACAAAACAATGAACATGGTCCAGGACTTCAAAACAAGATAAAAGGAAATCAATAATGGCTACCATATGGCTCTTGTTATCTTCAAAAAACTGCTCTTACCAACAGTCGTAATAAAATTAAACAAAACAGAATAGAGTAAAACCAACCTAAACAAAACAATGAAAGCAATACAGGATAAGCAAAACAAGATGATAGGTAAACAACAGTGGTTACTATAGTGCTTCTTGTTATCCTCAAAGTAGCTGCCTATACCATCAGACATAATACAATCAAACAAAACAATAAAATCAACCAAAACAACACAATGAAAGCAATACAGGGCTTCAAAACAAGATAATAGGACTACCATAATATATTTTGTTACCTGTGAAATAGCTGTCTATGCCATCAAATATAATAAAATCAAACGAAATAGAACAGAATAAAGCCAAACTGAACAGAACAATGAAAACAATAGGGATTCAAATCACTATAATAGATTAACAATGGCCACTGCCTTCCCTTTTTAGACAATTCCTCCCCTTTCACTTTCACAACCTGTACTGTGCACTTTGGATTCCACTAACTCCTTTAGTTTTTTATATTAGTGGGACAACACAATGTTCACCCATGTAACTCTGAACCATTTCAACCATAAGCATGATCTCAAGTTGCATCTGTTTAACTACAAGAGCCTAGAGGTTCTCTCTCTTTATAGCTGAGTAGCTTTCCATTGTATAGAAATGCCATGTCTTTCTTACCCTTTCTACAGTTGATGGGAAAGCTACCCCTACTTTTTTCTCATTCGCAGTCACATAGAGCATTGTTCTCTCTCTTTTGACTTGCAGTCTATGAATTTTCTTTCTAGTTAAACGTGTTTCTTGTATAAAGCATACTGATGGATCCTGTCTTCTATTTACTCTGCCTGTTTCTTTTTATTGGTGAATTGAGACCATCTACATTAATGGTTATGACCAACATGCACTGTCTTGTCTCTGCCATGCTATCTTAGTGCCCTTGGCTGCCTATTTTTCCCCTCCATTCAATTATCTGCCATGTTTAATGATCTCCTGCTGCTGCTGTTCCTGGAACTGCAGTCAGTTTTATCTCTCTCTAGAATGTCCTGTAATTTGCTTTGGAGAGTTAGTTTGGCAGCTAGGAATTTCTTCATTTGTTCTTTGTCGTGGAAATATCTTGTTTCTCCATTAATTTTGAAATAAAGTTTTGCAGGGTACATTAATCTGGGCTGGCAGTTGCTTTCTTTCAGGACTTGCAATACTTCACACCTACCTCTTTTTGACTTGTGTTGAGGAGACTGTCATGATTCTGCTGGGTTTTCCGTTATAGGTGATCTGTTTCTTTTCTCTAACAGCTTTTAATGTTCTGTTCTTGTGTTGAATTTCTGGGATGTTGATAATTGTATGTCTGGGTGTAGATTTATTTTGATTATGGCTAGTTGGAGTTCTATATGCCTCACTTATCTGAATATCACATCCTTTTCCCATGCTTGGGAAGTTTTCTGCTATTACTGCTGAAATAGCCTTGCAGCCACTGAATTGTTACTTATTATTATTTTAAAGAAATTGTTCCTTTCAGGATCACAAGCTGCAACCTGTCTTCAAGGTTTGAAAATCTATCTTCAGTTTCTTTCAAGTGTTTTTGCCAGCTTTCAATGGAGTTTTTAATTTCCCGAATATCTCTTTGAATCTGTTTCATGTATTCTAAATCTTTTTTATATTGTTCATTCAAGGTTTCCTTCATTTTCCTATCCTCCTCTATTTTTTTATCCATGTCTTCTTTAGAGGTGCTTAGCAATTCTTGTATTATGTTTTTCATTTCTTCTATTCCTGAGATAATATTTCTGTTCTAATTTCTTTTATGACCTCATGAATTAGTTTCTTTACTTCAGTTGCTATCATTTCAGAAGCTTCAGGTGTGCAACTCTCAATCTCTCCCGTGTTTACATTTCCTGGACCAGCTCGGCTTGGGTTGAGGGCCAGAGACTGCCTTTTGCCTCTTCATCTTGGCATATTCCTGGGTTCTTCCTGACAAGTGGATAGTGGGGTCCTGGGTACTTCCTGCATTGGCTACAATTTCTCTGATGTGGCCAGTGCTGGCTGTGGGTATCTGATGGTGGCCACTGGGCGTGATGGTGCAGGGCTGGCCGCTGCTTTTCCCAGCCTGTGCTGGCTTGTGAATGGCAGATGGAGTGTGTGTGTGTGTGTGTGTGTGTGTGTGTGTGTGTGTGTGAGAGGGGTGCTGGCTGTTGCCTGTGGACCTGAGCTGGTTACCTGTGGGGATCTTCCAGGATGACTGCTGGAGTACACGCAGGGGCAGGGCTGGTTGCTGCCTGTGGACCTGGGTAATCCATTCTTTATGATAGTGTATCTACTTCTCATTTCCAAACCTGTGTATGAAAGACTTTTGTCCCTTAGTAAAAGTTTTACAGTGTTTTCCTGAAAGACTTGTCTTTCTCATTAAAATAGCGTACAAGTACATATATCCTCTTAGACTTTTACTTACAAGTAACGATGATTTTGTCTTCTTTGAAAGAGGTCTTTATTTTTTTACTTTTTATGGAATACTGGTGAGAAGTTCTAGAGTCATGCTAAATAAGAGGAGGTAGTTGCAATCTTTTCTTGTTCTTTGATTGGCAAATGACTGGGTCCATTTGCAAAATATGATGCTGTTTACTCTTTTACATATTTACATCGTGCTACAGTTTGGATCCAGAATGGTCTCCAAAGGGCCATGTACTGAAGGCTTGGTCTTCATCCCTGTGTGGCTACTGCAAGGAGGTGAGATCTTCAGTAGGTAGGGCCTGGTGGAAGGAAGTCAGTCACGGGGGAGGACCTGCCCTGGAAAGGAATATTGGGACATTGTCCTCTTCCTGTCTCAGCTGCAATGAGGCAAACAAATCTCTTCTTTCACATGTGCCTGCCATAGTATGCTGCCTCTTCACAGACCTCAAAGCATGGGCCAGCTGGCCAGGGATTGAAACCTCTGCAACCAGGAGCCAAAGTAAGCTGATCATTCCAAGTTTTCATCATTGTAATGGAAGCTGCTGGTGGAGTGGGTTTTTAAAAGCCATTGTATAAACTACTGTGATTTTCCTTTGCAAATAATAATTTTGTTTCCTTCACAAGAAATGTCTAATTTTTACCTCTCTTAATATAATATTAATGAGATTGCATCGTATTTTAGAATTTATTTTGTGAATAATACGCTTTTGTTTTAAAAATATAAATGTATATTTAATTTTTACTTTTCTAGCATTTCTTAAAATGATCTATTGAAATTCCTCCATGATTTAAAAATTACTGGTTAAATACTAGTGATAAATATCACTAGTGATAAATACTAGTGATAAATACTCCTGATAAATATTATCAGGAGTAAATGAAATCAAGTCGTTGGGAGAAAAATTGTTTAATTGGATGGGCTACTCTTAATACACTAATTTAAATTGAGTCCTTTTGGGGTGCTAAAAATCAAGCTCAGGGCTTTGCACATGCTAAACATGAATTTTACCATTAAGTTCACCCTTTCCCACAATATTTCATGTTTTAATACTGGGTTTTTGGAACTCAAGAGAGTTTTGCATATAGTTTCCTTTCTTCCTTCCTTTTTTAAAAAAAAGATTCAAGGGTGTGGTGGCATGCTCTTAATTCCAGCACTCTGGGAGGCTAAGTTAGGAAGACTGCAAGTCTGAACCCAGCCTGGGAAACCTAAACTTAGTAATTTAGCAAGACTTTGTCTCAAAATAAGAATTTTTTAAGAGGGGCTGTAGATGAAGTTCAGTGTGAAGGTCCTGGGTTCAGTTCTCAACAGCACACAGTAACATTCCTAGTTTTTAATTTGTACTCCTATGTGCACAGTTTTATGCAAATTTATCACCTGTGAAGGTTCTTGTATTTACTACCCCAACCAAGACATGGAAAAGTTTCTTTACCACTAACCTCTTTCAAGCTGCCCCCACCCAGTTTTTCTACCAGGAATCGAACTCAGGACCATTCACTTGCAGACAGGCACTGTGCCACTGTGCCCTTTTATAATGGTGCCCACCTCCTTCCCACACTCATCCCACACTCATTCCTAACTGCAAGGCAACCATGAATCTGTTCTGCATTTCTGTAATTTTGTCATGTTGAAAATGTTACATAAATGGAATCATATAATATGCAATATTTTGGGACTGGTTTTTTCACTCAGTAAAATTCCTGAGATTCATCCAAGTTGGTGCATTCCCTGTTTTTTAACTACTGAGTGATATTTTATGGCATGATTATAGTAGAGGCTGCGCCAAGAGGTGGTGTTTGTCTGGTTTTATCAGCAAAATTAGGATTGCTTTATAAAATGAACTGTGAATCTTTCCTACATCTGGAGTACATACAGATATATGGGCAAGTAATTCATTGATGTTTTTATCACTTATCCCATGATAGGTTAATCAATGAGATTATATTTTCCAAGTAGATCATTTATATTCTTTACTCTTTAAAAACTGATTCATTTTTCCAGATTCTCTAACATTGATCTCAAAACTTTTATACAACAATGTGTAGAATTTCACTTTGTTTTTTATTTTTCACTGATTTTTCTTTATTTAATACAATATAGTATTATTTGGCTTGGAAGGTATACAGTCATAGTGTCTGTATTTTGATTATGTCATGGATTAATATAAACTCTCTGATCCCACTTAATGATTATAGCTTTGAGCTCTCTTATATAATATTAATATACTACTGCTTTTTTCCATTATTGTGTTTGCATTACATTAATATTCTCTGGTCTCTACACTTTTTGAATCACTTCTTAAATATATCTTTTAAAAAGCTAGATCTTATTTTATCTTTGTTACTAAACATAAAACTGTTTTCCTTTTAGTAAGTAAGCTTATCCTCTTTCCACTTACTGGCATATCTGCTATGTTTGGCTTTACTTTTGTTATCCTATTTTTATTTTTTTCCATGGTTTTATTGTGGTTTGTTACACCAACTATGTTTTGTTTGATTTTATCTGTTGTAGGAATTTGGACGAGAAATATCTTGTTTTAAATGACACAAACTGTTGCCTTTTAAGTTTGTCAAATAACTGTGTGTAGACTTTGTTTGGCAAATTACCCAGTCTGTGCCCCCTTCTCCACCTTAGACCTGGCACCACTTTCCTTCCTCACTCACTCTTCTGCTTGGTGATTCTTTATTCTTTTTATTCCAGCCTTGATCCAAATTGTTACGATATTGTCTTTTATGCATCTTCTTTGCATATTTTACTCAGGCTTCTCTGATATATTTTTAAAAGTTTGTAACAGAAATTATTTATATTTAGAGCTCTGTATTGGTTTAGTCTGAACCTTTACCATTACCTTTAAAAAAAAAACAACTATGATTTGCCTATATTTGATTTCTTGTTTTGTGTTGTTAGTGATCCACTTTGAGAATGGTTTTTGGGATTTGATCAAGATGGGTAAAAGCAAAGGGTAAGCTCTGATCTTGCCTATGAGGTTGTGCTTCTGTCATCAGAAGGTGTTCTATTATTGGCTTACAAGCCTTTCTCATCTGTATGTTATAATCATTGCTGTGTGGCTTTCTAGAGTTTAATATTTGGGTGAGAAATCTGAGGCTGTCTACTTTTTATTCCATGGTGGGCAACTTTTATAGTGTTATGGTTATGTATTAATAAGATTTTAACATATTTAAAGACATTCTGTATGTATAAAATTAATTAGTTTTTTAAAAATTTTATTGCAGATAATAGTTGTATTTATTTATGGGGTATATTTGAATTATTTTAACTCCATGGGTTCAATTAATATATCTACCTCAATAAAGTTTTCTTATTATCAAAGGATTCATCTTTAATATTTAGTTATTTAATGATTGTTGCTATACCTATTATCCTGGCTTCTTTTCCAGAAATTTGTATAAATCACTCAACCAACAGCTTTACCGAGTATCAGCTATGGTGCTGGGTACTATTCTGGGGTTTTATCAATGAGCAAACACTTTTGCTTTCAAGAAGCTTAAGGTCCTTCCTGGAGAAACAGAAAACACACATTAGATAGCCACGTCCATAGGTGAGGGAATCTAGGGAGGTTGTATTAGTTAACTGGGTAGTTTGCAGGGCCTCCTGGAAAAGATGAGAAGTTTTCTTTTAGGCCAGTTTTACACTCTTTCATCAACTGAAATCTGGTCCCTTCCTTCTACTTTCCATGATGTTTCCTCCATCACAGGCTCCATCAGTGCTTTGATTTTCCATACCATTTGTTCTGCTCTGTTCATTTCTCTGTGGTTAGCTTAAAGAAGTTTAGTTTCATCCTCTTCATCTGTCTGCTTCTTCTCAGCTTGTTCTGTGGCTATGGCTCCTTTCTGTTGCTTCATAGAAGTCACTTATCATTTTGTGAATGATGAGCAGATATGTTCAAAACTTCCATTTCCTGAGGAAAACTGTACTTTTCCTCAGAGCAAGATGTGGCTTCCTTGATGCGGTAGCACCTCTATAGGCCCCTCAGGCCCATATTTGTCATGCAGCAGGACCCACGGGGCCCAAGGCCCTGCCACCTCCCTGAGAATGGTAACTGACCCCTTGGCCCAGACTGAGGCCCCCAGAGAGTCTCCACCAAAGACGGGCAGAGGCTGTCTCCTTCTTTATTGGGTTTTTAACATGATGAAGAGGTGAGCTGCCATTTTGGTCTTCGTTGCATTCTTCCTGGAGCGTCAGAGCTCCAAACTCTCCCTGTTTCCCTTTGGGGGAATGACTGTGCAGTCAAACACACCAAACAGCACCAGATCCACCGTTTTACTTTTTGGCATGATGCATAGTGAAAGGGAAGGCCGGAATCTCTCAACATGTGGATAACGCAAGAAGACTGGCTGGGGTGAGGGACATAAAGATGGTTCTGGACTGTCTGGGTGGCTGTGAAGCTGGCTGTGGCACAGTGACTCATGTCAATCCAGCTGTTGGTGAATTTGGTGTTCTAATTCCTACTCTCCTACGGAGCACATTCTCACTGGCTTGGATAGTTGACCCTGAAGGATACAGTCCAGAAATGTGTTTCCTAATGGCTCCATTACTGGTGTGCTTTGACAACGAGGTATTTTTTTAATTTCCCCCATATTTTTTGGTGGACATTTACTACAGGAATAATAAGAAAACTAGCAGATACTTCTGATCTGCTATTGTATTTTCAATTTATTTATTTTTTGAGTCTGGTTATAAAGTTATGAAGGGAGGGAAGGCATTATAACTGCTCTTTTATGATGAACAAAGTGAGGCTTGGCGAGGTAACAGGACTTTCTGGGGTGATCCATGTGAAATGAGCGGGAATGGCCCACGTACGCAGGCTCTGCTCCTTTCCACTGAGATGCTCTGCTGTGTCTCTCTGACCACTCCATAGCTGTGATCACACATTTACAAACCTAAGGCTAAAACTTCAGCAATTCAATACATGGCATACCTTGAAAATTCTGGTTTCCTATTACAAGCCTGTCTGCCCAGCTAATAAACAATTGGCCAAACAATTTTTTTGTGCATGTACAGCCACCCAGCTAGTCTATCAAAACTGAAAGTAAAACCCGTGTTTTCATTGCAAAGTCAGAGTTGTTTTTTCTTTTTTGCACATGATATATTTCACTAAATACAATTTTAAGGAAATTATCTCCCATCAGAAATTCCCTAATTTGAATGCTGAAATGGAATCAAACTCTCAGTGTATGTCTCAGCCACTGTGGCCTCTGTTAATGCGATGACTGAGAGGTGATAGATTTATCTGCTGGGCACCATGGAGAACCAGTACTTATTGCCTTTGGAGGCCTTCTGCCATCCTACTGCGCTCTGCGTTACAATGCAAGAGCTGCAGTCATGGAAATCCAAGGCTAGGCAGGCTCACATTAGCATGTGCTGTTTGCATAACTATTTTGCTCGCTGGTTCATTACCTTTTTCTTGGCGTCTCTGTTAAGCGCTGCATGTCAACGTGGCTCTCTGTGCTTGCTCAGGCTTTATTTCCTACCCTAACACACGGACCGTGAGTCCTCACAATACAAATCACTGTCACTTTCCAGAGGGAGGCCACACCCACTAAAACAGGCCCCACTAGTTTCTGACCACAGTGGCTTTTCTGTTATGCAGGTGTGTCTCCTTGGAAATTCACCACCAACTCCAGAGGCCCAGGTCCTGGAAAATCAGTAACAGACTTGCTAACACTCTGGGTGTTCCTGGTCCTTAGACATGCTAAGTGGTTTGTGGGAGCTGGATTTGTGGCTCTCAGGGGACAATGACGCCCCATCAGCTGCCTTTGGGAAACTATGGCTTTTATGTGGGTCCACTGTAAGGCAGGCAAGGGGCTGTCCAGTGCAGCTTCCACTGAGGGACAAAGCTGTCGGCCAAACTTCCTGTTCCTTTGGTCATAAAAGAGGGAGGATCCTGTCTGGCAAAGTTCATCAAATAGTACACAGGGACCATTCTCTAGCAAACTTACAGGACTGCCATCTACACACACTGGGATGTCCAGTGCTGATTAAGAGACAATCTTATTCTGGTAGACTCAGCTAGACTCCTAGAGCATTGCTGGGAAGGACAACGTGGGTTACAGACACAGACAGCCAAGCAGGCAGGAACTCAGCACTAACTCAATACACCTGTTGGGCAGGTCATTTTAAGGAGGACTGAAATCTTCTGAGAGAGATAACAAAGATGCAATAATGTCACTTCGATGAACCAATAATTCTACACTGAGAGTTAGCTATCCAAGGAGACAATATAGCAGGCAGGGTTATTCTCAACCGACCATGACTTTGCTCCCCACGGGAGAGACAGCTATAACACAATGGGAGGCCACTGGCGTCTAGTGGGCAGCCAGGCATGCTGCTAACCATAGCATAATGCATAGGATAGTCCCTCTTTCCAACTCTAGTGTGTGGGTAGATACATCCCTGACTTGACAGTTGTCACCTCTCTTCTTCTTGGCAGCCAGGAGCACATCTTGGAGACACAGACTTTCCCTTACAACCCTCCTCAGTTTCTCCCTAGTCTTCTCCTTGGTGAGCTAGAGGATTTGATAAAAGCCCCACCCATCCATGAAGCTCACCTTTCCCTGTTGGTCCGTCTTGATCTCCCACCCCCGGGGCAGCTCCAGTCGAGTGTCTGCAAACATGTTGATGAAATTCACCAAGTCACGGTTATGCTGGTAGCGTTCAAAATTGCGTGCATCTCGACGGACTTTCAGAATCATGTGCTTTAAGCAGGTGCTACTGGTGAAGACTCGGTAGGCACTCTGAGAGAGACGGGTGAGGTGGGTGAGATGGGAAAACAGGAAAGATCCAGACTAAGTACACTTGGAGCACTTTAACAGGATCTAACATGATTGCTACAGTGATTTACTGTGACCTTGAGGTAGAGGTCTTAGAAGGAGAGAGTTTGCAGAAAAAGTAAAGACACACATGTGGACCTATATGCCACCCCAGTTAGACCTGACTGCTTAGCAGCCTCAGGCACTTCTGGCCCCGTGCATCTCTGTACCCTCCTGCAGTCCTGGCTGCACTTGGCTCTCTTGAGGTCCCCCTCCCCACCCTGAGCATCACTCTTCTCTTCCCCAATTTCTTCTGACTGCA
The DNA here is from genome assembly GCF_034190915.1 of Cavia porcellus. NCBI lineage: Eukaryota > Metazoa > Chordata > Mammalia > Rodentia > Caviidae > Cavia > Cavia porcellus. The sequence continues at coordinate 21,874,810 of NW_026947506.1, forward strand.
GAGCTCTGCCTTAGCTCTAACACAAGGTAGTACCTGAGGGTCCCTGGAAATTTAAGAATGAACTTCAAAGGTCTGGCATTCCTCTGAATCCTATGTAAACTCTTGTGCAGAATCAGTGCATGAGAAGGTAAAAGTTTTAGGTGTTTTAAAATGTAACAAATGACAATTTTATGGTACATAGGATATATGCATGCATGTGGATGTGTCCACGTGAATGAGTGGCTGTGATAGGCAAACTATGGGAAGCCAGAGAGAGTTGGCCCCATGCATCTGTCCTAGTACCCACCTGGTGCCCAGTGCATAGCACAGAGCCATTAGTATGGCCACAATCCTCATTGTACCCCTGGGAGCTGTTCTGAGCCTGACCCTCAGTGTCTACCTCTTTCTCTGTCATCTCAGCAAGGCCCCATGTTTCCTGCCTATTGGAATTGCCACCTAAGTTATGTGCTTAAAGCAGAAGCTATTGCATCTATCTTGTGTATTCAACTTCCACCATCAGTGACTAGAGAGGGCTCAAACGCCGTCAGTTCCCTGAGAGCTCTCTCTGGGTATTTGGAGCAATCTCCTGCCACGCTTCCAGTCCCTTCCTCAGGTCAGGCTTTGGTTATCTCTCAACTGAGCGGCTGAATCAGCTTCCAGTTCTGGCCCCTCAGAGGCTCCCCACTTTCTGCAGAGACAATGCTTGATGAAACCCCCTGCATGAAGCCCCAGTGCCTAAGACCTGGTGGGTTCCTGCTGCCCACTGAGGTCGATCCAGGCTCCTCTGCCTGGTACAAAGTGTCTGCTGCTTATCTCCTACCCTTGCTCCACCTGTGGCCACAGGGCACTTTCTTATCTGCACCCTTCCCATCACACCATCCCTCGCCTAGACTTCCTGCTCCCTTGCAGGACTCAATTGGCTGTCACCTCAGCTCCCCAGTGCTCCCCTCCTCTGTCTGGGGAAGGGGCTGTCCTACCACATTATCACAGTCACCTGCTGTTTAGCTGTCACTCTAATCTATCTCTGACACCAGCACCAGATCTGCGCCTGAACAACAGGAAGGAAAATTAATGAGTGTGGTAATTATTGTGTCAACCCCCCCAAGAGCAATGAAAACTATATATATGTGAAATCACCAGATTTAAGGTCAGCATGCTATTTAAAAAACTACATGAAGAGAAAATCCAGTTAGCGAGTGTGGTTCAAAATTTCTTTAGTGAAAATTATTTTATAAAGTCATTTAGGGGAAAGGAATCTGGCAACTTCATAATCTTGTTCTTTTAAAATTTTAACGAAAAAGAGGGCAAGGGGGATGATTAAAGTATGTTATGTGCGTGTACAAATCTGCCCAAATAAAACAGTAGTAATTTGTATAACCAATATACATTAATAAAATGTGGAAAAAATTAAAAATAAATGAGTAGCATTAGTATTAATGAAAATAAATCAGTGCAAAGGCCTCAGCACTTGAAAAATTTTAATAATAAAAACACTTTTTTGTTCCCAATGCACGTTCATTGATTTAAAGCTGACAAAACAAAACAAAAAACAAAAACCTCAAGAGGCCACAGCATTTATAAATCCAGCCTTTTGCTTTTGGGGGGACTGGCAGATGGTGAGAAAAATGGACTGAACCATCTTTTTTCCCATTGCATATGGTAAAAATCAATCCTCTTTAAAAACCTTTCTCTAGATCAAGGTGGGGCCAGGCCAGGCCCTCTGTCTTGAGCACTCACGTAATTGGCGTGCAGCACGGTGAAGAACTCAGGGTTGGTGATGAACTTGACGGCAGGCGACTGCAACAGCAAGGTGATTTTCTGTGAATTCACTGGAGAAAGTGAGCCTTCCCTCCTTAGATCTGGAAAAAGTGGAGCAGAGGAACAGAATACATTGCGAAAAATTCATTTCAAACGTGGCACAGTGGTACCTTGGTTCATGAAGTGAATTTATCCTGTGACTTTGGAAAAGATGACCATATCCACGGCCACGTGGGAAAGATGACTGTGGTCGTGTTCGCCACCCGATGCAACAAAAAATTTGCCCAGTGCTTCTGCTTGTGAACCGAACTGTTGACCAACAGAAGCATTCACGAACCAAGGTAGCATCGTATAGTATTTTCCTTCCCGCAAGCATCAGCATCAGCATCAGCATCAGCATCAGCATCAGCATCAGCATCATCATCAGCAGCAGCAGCACACCGACCTTCACCCACATACCACAGCAGACGCTGTTTTAATATTGACACACTCAGGTGTCCCACGGGTATTCCCCACCAGAACGCTTGGGACCAGAAGTGTTTTGAAGTTTTTTAGATCCTGCAGATGCATAATGAGATGCTCTGAAGATGAAACCCTTTTAGCCTGGAACTCCTTTATGTTTCATATATGCCTCACACACAGAGCCTGAAGGTAATTCTATACAGTATCTTTACTAATTTTGGCTTTCACAGCATCTGAATTTTGGCTTTTGAATCAGAGATACTCAACTTGTGTTGCTTTCTGTGAGTCAGTTAAGAAATCATTATTTTCTCCTCGGGTTCCTGCATACTTGTTAGATTGAGTCCTTAGTATCTCCTGCCTAAGAGGAGACTCTTAGGTCTAGGGACTTTTTTCTTATTTTTGTTACAAGTTGTTAGCCATGGCTATGAGTGAGTGAGTGCAGAAAGGCTCGCAATTTTCCCTGCCCTGTATCACACTCCTGTGCCAAGGGGTGCTTTTCTTCCTCTTGCTGAATCAGAGGTGGCCTTGTGGTCTGCTTCAACTAGGCGCCTGTGGCAGAAGTGGCAAATTGAGTCAAGGCTTAAAGAGGCCTATATGTCTTTCTTCTATCCTTGCTATTACCATGGAAACAAGTTCCATGAGTCTGTTGAGAGCTGGGGCCTTCTCAGATTGGCCAGCCCACACTCAATGCAACATCCTATGACATCCTACTATAAGCCCTGTGGCATTCTGCTACCCAGCCAGCTGAGCTCACACTGTCGACCTGCAGAACCAGAGTTTGTGTTATGGTTGGAATCTGCAGTGCTCCCCCTGCCAAAGCTCACAGTGCTGAAGGCTCAGTCTGTGCTAAGATGAGATCTCCATAGATGAGATCACAATCGGATGGCATTGTGGGAGTGCAATGGGAGTGTGTCATGGGGATAGGACTGTGGGGACTGTATCTGGTTCCCAGTTGTTCTGCTCTCTCTCTCTCTCTCTCTCTCTCTGCGCCTGAAAGCAGTGAGTAACTTTGCTCTACCACACTATTCTGCCATGATGTTTCTGCCTCACCATTGGCCTAAAGTGGTAAAGTGGATCACATGGACTGAACCCTCTGAGGCCATTAACCAAAATTAATCTCTCAAGTTGATATTCTTAGGTATTTTATGACAGACATGGCAAGTGGACTCACACAACATTACACAGTAAATGCCACGTGATTCACCACCAAACCCAGAAGTCAATTTTCTGTTCCTTTTTTCTTCATGTTAATTAAAGCTGTTGGTGGAACTGTGTATGCATGCTTAAGACATCACACAGAAATGCCCTGTGTCTACTTTGCCAGATGCCTGAAATGCAGCAGGATGGGAATCACAATGTCTGCTTGCCTACTGTGTAAGCCCTCTTTTGACAACTAAATTTGCCTTCATGTAATTGAAGAAGGAAGTGTATCCTCAGGATGTCACTGTGATAATTTTATATGGCACAGAAAGTAGAACCCAGTCTCATGTGTTTTGAATATCCTTGGGTTCTACTCTGGGACACTCAAAAAAATGAAGACGAAGAAAGCTAGGAAAAGTAGACCGTAGGTGGATGTCCTGTAGCAGGCAAAACATGCTCTTGAACATGAACATACCCACAGCGCCTTGGAAAACCTCTTTGTCCCCTGTTTCTTCCTTTGAGAGAACTGAGTTTTATTCTAAATGCAGACAGGTAATTATTCCTAGTGTTCTTTTGACACAGAATGTACATTTTTATTGCGTGTTTATTAATAATTGGAAAATTTTCAGGAAACCAGCAGATAAATGTGCTTAGCAATGCATGATTAGGCCATCATATAAGATGCCTTGTTGCACAAGTACCCTAGCAAAGTCAGTCCCATCCCAGGATCATCTGCTTCCTGTCTCCAAACCCTCAAGCCCTGGTGGCAATAGTGCTGCATCCTCTGTGTGTCCTGCCAGCTTCCATGGTGGACAGGAAGTTCTGTTGTCTGCTTTCCCCAGTGGGCCCCACGCCTTTTTTTCTTCCACCCTGATCCTCCGCTCATTCTGCTGCTCCCATATACCAGGGTAAGAGGGCTGCACACTTCTGTCACACAGCCATCAGGTGCCATCACTGGTGTCTGGGGATCCTTCCTCCAATACCTAGATTTGACTGGAAAGATTCAGCCTCCGAGTCACTCCCTCCGCCTCCACCTCCGCCGGCTGGGACTTGCTCACAGTTTTGGCTGCCAGAATCTTCCTCGGGCCTCTCTGTTGCGATGGTTCGCTGAATATTTTGATACCTTTGCATAAGAAAAACGGAAAAGAGCAGTTAATTTTCATCTGCTTGCTTGCTGGAAGCAGATGCTCTGAATCAGACAACTGGGGAATCTGTAAAGAACTTCTCAAGAGACAGCCAAAATAATTAGCAGGACCAGTATCTTTAGATTATTTGACTTCTTTCTGTTTTGTAAGCTATAATGAGTTTTAAGTATGATGATCTTTAAAAAATCAACACAAATAATAACTAATCATGTAAATAGCTTGTGCCCTGCATTAGAAAAAAAAAAAAACCTAACAGACTAAGTCTGAAATCAGAATGTGAGAAGCAAATTAAAATGTTACAGTCCAAGTGTATGGAATTACCTCTAAATTAGTATAGTAAGTACACAAATCAGAATAGTTGTTCTCACATTTTTATTTGATGGGTAACTGACATGGCTGGGCAGAGGTTATAGAAAGTATACACCCATAAGCATACTGGCAGACAAAATATTAGCTGTTTAGTTTAAGGTTCATTGTTTTTTCTAAGTTGAGGATCATATCAGGTGGTTTAACCCATCAGTCATCCTAGCAAGTACTAAATACTGTCCTTCTGCTGTGTGTAGGTTCTAAGCTAGACATACAGATGACAGAGAGGAGTAGAATATGCCACTGCCCCTGGAACACAGTCACTGGGCTGAAATTGAGCAAAGCAGGGAAGTGATATGCAAACAACTCTAGCTGAGAAGGTCTGTCCTGGACATGTAAGAGACCAGTGGGAACACACAAGGTAGACGCAAGAAGACCGATACCAGAAGGTAGATACATTTTGAAGTCAGAGGGTAAACTTTTCAGGATGCTTTTCTGCAAAGAACATTTTCAGAAGAGAAAATAGGGTGCACGTAGAGCACCACGGGAGAGTTCTGAGAAGCTCAGGGGTGACATGAGGTGCATGCGCAGTGGGACGTGAGAGGGAGGGAGGGGGCAACCCGTGTGCACCTCGGCAACAGTATGCATTCAGGTGTCCCAAGCTGAGCAGCATCAGAATCAACGTGGGACTTGATTCCTGGACCCCACGCCAGAGTCTGATTGGGTAGTTCTGGGGTTGGGCTAAAGAATCTGCATTTCTGATCTGTACTGCATCTGTTCCCAGGTGACCCTGAGGCACAGGTCCAGAGGTCGACACTCAGTGAAGAGTCATTGCAAAGACACAGAGACAGTTCCAGGTTCACCCTGAGAATGATTGGCCCATGCTGGCGTGGAGGGTGAGTGGAGAAGACCCTGGGTCCAGGGGAGTAGTGTGGCCGCTACTGGGACAGTCTTGGCTGTAGATGCTGACGGCCAACCCAGGTGGGGGGGGCGGAGCCATTAGTGAGGGGGCACCCGCACACCGCAGGGCTTCTTAGGACAGTGGTATCTGCTAGCGGGATCTCAGAACATTCCTATGCTCCTCTGCCTCTCTGTCTGCTTCATGGGTTCTTCTATAGACAGAGTCCAGCCATCTACTTTCTCTCTGGCCCACCCTCCTCCCTCATTCCAAGTGGCCTCTTTGCTCTCCCCATGACTTCTGTTTGAATAAAGGCTCTCCAGCCTCCCAGGGTGACAAGACCAGGACTGGAATTTCCCTTTCCTGAAGGCAGAGTGGGGATGAGTAAAAGGGCCACAGCAAGACATATTTGGTGGCAGTATCTAATATTTTTACCAGCAGATCCAATAGTTTTAGGGCCTTGCTAGATAAGGATGTTGAAGAGACAACTGTGAAGTTCAAGGCTTCTGCTTGGACCAGGTGGCTGAAGGACAGTAGGGAAGAAGATGGATCCTTGAAGGAGTGAGATTTTGGGTGCAATGTGACACATTGATTTGGAAGTCCTGAGGCTTGCAGCAGTCACAATGCTCAGGAGAATTTTACTTAGATGGCTCTTGTGCTCAGGAAAGCAATGGGGAGGTGAAGGAGGAGAAAGAGGAGGAGGAGGAGGAGGAGGAGGAGGAGGAGGAGGAAGAGGAGGAGGAGGAAAGAGTCCAAGTAGCAGGGGACAATCAGGTGTCCAAGTGAAGTCTTAGGTCAAGCAAGAGGGACACCCAGCACTGCACTGATGGGGGCCTAAGGTTTTTAAGACCAGCTCTACATTCTTTCCTTGACCTTACAGGGGGCTTCCTTGGTGTGGTCTCCAGACTACTTGCAAGAGAACTGTCAGGGTAACTGTCAGAGTTAAACACTTAGGACAACAGCCAGCATCCACCATCAAATACATCGCCTCCAGCCCTAGTTATCCTAACCAAACCATGAGACAAGTCAAGAGACAGTGCTTAGCTGGGCCCAGGCAACCAGAACCATGAGAAATAATGGTAGCAATTGTAATAAATGACTGTGGTTGATTTAGGCTGCTATGTGTCAGGAAGTTTGTGTCTCAGCAAAACCGCCCCAACAGGGCTTCAACAAAGAGCAAGCTGTAAGCTCTCTATTCCTTCCTGAAGTGCAGTGACCACAGCAGAGACTTTTCATGAGTAATTATGATCTTACTTGAAAATGTAAATGTCAGTGAGGTCACAGTCTCCTCCACACGTCCTCAGCTGAGCCCTGATTATCTCGGGCTTTGTTAGGTCAACAAACAGCCTCAGATACTGGTGTTAGACATTTTTGATCTCTGCTGAAGCCCCGGAGAAGTTTTGGGGGAAGCAGCGCACATGGAGTTGGTAAATAAAAGAGGAAAAGGGAAGAGGAAGTCTTCTGTTTCATCAACAATTATTTGTGAGTGTTCTCTCTCTCTCTCTCTGTCCCCCTCCCTCCCTGCAGCAAAAAGTTAAACACTAATAGTACATTAATAGGAAAATTATCATAGTGTATCAATAGGGAAATTGGTAAAAAAAGGTTGAAATACGTAATTTGTAAACACACAATTTAGTGTGTGTGTATGGGGGGGAACCTGAAAACCTAGAAACAGACAGTTCACATGGGAATAACTATAGTTTTTAGAGAAAATATTGAAGGAAAAAGTTGACACTCCAAGAATAAAGTTCCAAAATCCCAAGGATACCTCCTAAATAAGTGATGAGATGGAAGTCAAGTTGTTGTTGGCAGAGTGACCCCAAGACCACATTAGTAAGCAGCTGTTGGCATTAGACACCCAAACCGTGTTTACCTCCCTGGGCATGCTCTGTAGCCAGCAGAGTCCTCAGGGGAGGCTCTACCACAAGGCGATCTCAGTGTGGAGCAGTGCCCTTGCTGGCCAAGTAAAATACAGTGATAGGAGTGATAGGGAAATCATCTAATAGTTTTAGAAACTAAATTAAAGCCATTCAGTGAGATATTTATAAGCATTTAAAAGTTAATATGAAGACTTATGCAGCAATGTAAAAGATGATTATAGTGTCTTGAGTGAAAACTGAATGTCTAAGTGTATTTTACTATTACAACTCTGTGAGAATTGTGGATGCATTTTTAATGTGCATTGCAATTTTAAATGGTTTTTTTTTAAAAAAAGCTTAATCCTTGGGATTGTAGATTATTTTTTACCATTTAATTTTTTTTAATCTCCCTTACAATTTTATACAAGCAATTTAAAAAATCAGCTTTAGTTGGTCATTTAAAATGAGACTACATTGCTTCTTGGTCTTTCGGCTAAGATCAAGTGTAGTATTTGTTCTTAGCAGTTTAAAAGGAGAATGCACATTTTCGTCTTCTGCTTGCTCACTACATGCATGTGAAAGTGGAGTGATTTGTTCTGGATATTCCAAAAGGATAGGAACTAACTCAGGGAAGCATCTTGTACCAACTCCTATTATATTTCAGTATCATGTTAAGTAATGGGAAGAGCAGAAGAGAAAATAGCATAGGAAGGTAAGGCGTGAACTACAGACGTGCACATTCCCGTGGCCGGAGGGGGCAGTCCCTGCCTCTGTGGCATGGAGGATTCTGGGAAGGGTCACAGGGCACATGATGCCCACATTTGGCCGGTAGCTGAGGAGACGGGTCCTGGTGGGAGGCAGGTAGTGCGGGACCTCTCTGTGGCAGAAGCCTGCAGTCAAGCCACAAAGGCTTGCGAGGGAGTGCCACATTTGCAAAGTGGCTCAGTCTGACCTTGGTCCATGCAGGTGACCACAAGAGCTCACACGCTGTCTGCTGGCCCTCTGCATTTCTTATTACCAGCATATCTGATGGTCACAATCACAGGGACTCAGGGGATAGTTCTTCTTCCAACGTTAAGATTTATTTCTGGTTTGTGGTGAGCTGGTGACCCTTGGAAATTTCTCCTGATAACTGCTGGTTATCAGAAAATGACCTCTGTGCGGATCGCAGGTGAGCTAGACAAAAAGACTTGTTGCGTGCTGTCTGTGGTTGCTCTTATCATGCCAAATCACTGAAAACATTAAATGCTTGAAGGCAATAGGTTCAGATAAATATTAAGAAGCCTGGATTTTTATTTGAAGGTTATCTGACCTCCTCTAGTAGGAGGTTTTTCACAAGAATAAGTACTTTCTTGAATTGCTAAATTCCATTTTCTTTATCAGTTCAGACAAACTACAAATACGGCTTCTTATTTGGCAAAGTCTGGCTTGTTCCTCCTAGTGCATTTAGCCCACTGGAGGACACAGGAACCGATATATGAAAAGTTGCAAAAGTTTTTGAGAGGTCTGGTTCTAGTTGGATTTGGCCTAATCCACCCCCCCCCACCCGGCTCTATACTGGAGATTGAATCCAGGGTCTTCACACTGAGTTCTGGCTGTAGCCTTTCTCTAAAATTTTTAAGACCCAGTCTTGCTAAGTTGCCAGACTGGGTTCAAACTAAATCATTAAGTTTTCCAGACTGGATCCTCCTGCCTCAGCCCCCAGAGTGCTTGGGTTTACAGGTGAGTCCAGCTGCCTTGGTCTAAATTTTATATTCCACAACCTAAACATAATGAACTTTTACGGATTTTTTTATGCATAGGACAAAAATCTATAAAAGAAGTGCTTTCTTCTGCTTCAGATTTATAGTTTGCTTGTTTTATTTACTGTTGACATATTTCACATTTAGTATTCAGTGTCTTTTGTGCACATCACCTGATAACACTGTCTCAATCTGCTGAACAATTTCAGCTCATCTATTCTGACAAGACAGCTCTGAAGGCTAAATTTTGCCTCTGGAATCACAATAGGTGAGCTTTCTGTGTTGTCTACATTTTTAATTGCAGGAGTTTTGCTGTAGTCACCACGAAAGAACTGTTCATGGATTTTTGCGTGCATCCGTGTCTAGTAAAACTAGGTTATCACAAGGTCATCCTTGTAACATGTTTTCTTTCGATGTAACTTAAGAGAGATGCTGCCAGGGAGAATCCTTTACGGTTCTCATTAATGACTTAAACATTGATGGAGAAAAATGGAAAACAAATATCTTCCAAATGCTCCAGCAATCAAGAAATGTTCTTGTGGCTCTTACCTAAAGTACGTTCCTTTGTGTATAACAGTCATAAAAAGTGGAATTTTTTTGTCCAGATGTGTTCTAAATGGGACTAAATAGTACACTTTCCCTCCCCCGGGCTGATACAGCTGAGTTTCAAAGGTTTTTGCAATCAACAGGCACCCACAAGCCCAGTTCTCTACGCTTCCTGTCCCTTTTCAACCTGTCCTTCAGCTTCCATGGGACACAGGCACAAGACTGAACACTGATGCAATTACAATGGAAGAGCGCTTGCTGCTTGCATTTCTGGCAACTAAAGCACCTCAAAGCCACTACCCTGGCCTCTGGGAACAAGATGTGGACCTGCTGCTCTCTACTAGCTGAAACATGGGTGGCACAGGGTTTATGGTTTCATTTTCACGTTAAAATGACATATTTGCAAACTTAACAGTGAGGGTCTAGTTTTTAAATTAAATCTCAGATGAATAGTAAATCTTTTTGACACTGGGTCTCATTCTGCATTGCATAGGCTGGCCTCCAACTCTCCATCCTCCTGCCTCAGCCTCCCAAGTAGCTGGGATTATAGGAGCTAGCCAGTGCACCTGGTGTCAAGGATGTTTCTGAGCATTTGTTTTTCTGAAGTGGAGTTTTGAAGAAATATTATGTATGCACGCCTAACAATTATGAAACCAAGATAGTGATTTATGAGACTGCTTTTCCTGCAGCCAGTTTTTAGCGTTCTCACAGGATCTACCCTTAGAATGTGCTGAGGTTTGTACCCGCTGAGCACTTTATGATGGATTCGGGCCAGTCTGGCAGGAAATGCCCATCCACGTGTAATTAGGGGTCTACTCCCAGAGGGTTTGTAGGACACTAACATTCTCAGTGAAGATATGGGATAAAGGTGGAGGCTAAGAACTTGTGGTTTCCAGACTGGACCCGTAAGAAGTTCAAGGGAGACCCTGTTTTAAAGGGCACTCAAGCTGGGATTGTCTCCTGCCAGCTTATTTCTAAGTCTAGCCTCCCCAGGACTCACTATGAACACGTCCTCAGGGAACCTAATTATTTCCCTCGGTTGCTCACTGGGCGGAAAGTGTGGGTGTCTTTAGGTTCAGAGGAGCTCATTGCATACTGATCACCAACCGCCTGTTGAGCTGCTCCATCTGCTGGACTGAGCCGGATCTACGCATCCCGTCCGGGGTGGCTGCCGCTGTCGGGCGCTGCCAGGTGGTGGTGCGGTTCACATGGTCCACATAAAAGACCCGCCCATGGCTGTCAATCCGAGCTTCCCAGTCTGGTGTTCAACAAAAAGGCAAAGAGAAAAATCAAGGACAAACCACCGATCCACATGAGCAGTTACCACTCCCGGTCTCCTGTGGGTAGAACTCAACTGTTGGTTGTGACAAAAGCCAGTCACCAGCGGTATGGGATGGGGCGGGCATTCCAGCAAAGAGCCTGGGGCACCCAGACTCATTGCTGGGCCACTCTGAATGGGAATGGTGGTTTGCTGGATATGACTCGTGCTCAAATTCTAACGATTTCTAAAGAGAGAGTCTGTTTATTTCTTTTAAAAAAATCTGTTGGCTACTCAAATGACAGTTGTGGAAGACTGGACATGTCCTCAAGTGAGAGTCTACACTGTGACACTGGAGAATCAATTCTCCTTTCCTCTCCTCTCCTTTCCCTTCCTTTTCTTAGTGCGCTCTCTGTCTGTCTCTTTCTCTCTCTCTCTTTCATGCTGAGCTACATCACATCCCTTTTTAAAAATTTTAACACAAGATCTCACTAAGCTGTCAAATTTAGGGCTCAAATTTGTCATCCCCTGCTTCAGCCTCCAAGAGTTCAGGGATCGAGGTGTGTGCCACACATCTGGCTAAAAATTCTTTCTTTGATAAATCTAACAGATGGTGACTAGGTTTAGAGCTAATGGCACTTGTACTAAAACTGAGATTAATTTAATCCTTAAACCTGCAACTTCAGATGACTTTTTAAAAACGCTTATTAAGTCGCATTTTGTGCCACTCATTTTGAGAGGGTGGATGGGAGGACTTGATGCCGAAGAAAGTTGTCAAAATTCACAATGTACATTCAACCTACCTGTGGTTGCCAAATATCTCTGACCAAAAGCAAACCAAACCCGTAACGGCTATGATAAATATCAAACTTTTTAGCATGTACCAATTTGTTGATGAATAACAGAACAGCAGAGGGAGCCCGAGATAAAGATAAGGTCTTTTGCTTCTCAAAGTGAACACACAAAAAACCAGAAAGAAAAAGGCAGAAGCATTGATGATACACTGCATAGTAATGCATGGAGGGGCTACAGTGGGAGGGACGCATGACAAGGCCCCCGAGTGTGAAGGGCCGGAGATAAGCATTTCTACTTGAACTTGACATACGAGAGCAAGGTCTGCCACATTGGAATGGGTGAAGCTTTGCGAGACCACGCATAAAAATGCGGTGGCAACAGCAGCAACATGATAATGATATGCTGGGACTATGTTAGACCACAGAAGGAAAAAAGCAAACATGACTGCAAAAGGGGAAAAAACTATTCAGCCCCTTAAGTGAGAAAAGCCATAGCTTTTGGGAGTAGGTCAGATACTAATAATTCTCTTAAAAACTCATTGTTCAGGTAATGACATAGCAACTCTCAATGTTTTCAGTGAAAAAATAAACTCGGCCTATTTTTGGCTTTAAATGTATGTGGCGAATCTGTTTAGAGACACTTAGGCACGTGTCTGATCCAAGGGAATGTCAAATGATGCCTAAGGAAAACTAAAATATCCCGAGCACCAAATTTAATTTTTAAAGTAAACTGAGGAAAAATGTGGTTAGAGTGTATGGTGTGTTCTAGAAGGCTTTAGCTAAACTGGCAACCAGATAATCCAGCTGCCAAGTGTTAGTGGGAAATATTAACTAACTCACTGATGAAACTGTGTATACATGTGATTGTGTTACTTGGTAGTAATCTTGACTCAAAAATTTTGAAATTTCAGTGGCTCCCAAACTAATAGTTTCAAGCAGCTGGACAATTCTCTGCTTTGAATCAAGCAGGACTGTTGTTCAACCAAGAAGGATTACTGATTTTTAAAGAGCATCAAACTGATAACACCCTTTAGCACTTTTACAAATCAGTCACTATGCCAGTTCTTGGGACACGGAGCTGGGTACCCCACTCTCTCCCCTCTAGGTGCCCACAGTAGCTTTTCTCTGCTCAAAACCCTGCCAAGTTTCCCTTCACGAAGAGTAAAAGCCAAAGCCCTTCATGCTCTAGCAGGCCTCTCAGACTGGGCTGTAAACTTCATGAGGGCAGGGATCTTTGTCCATCTTGCTTGCCTGGAACTGTACCCAGCACTGACTAAGCATCTAACAATATTATCAAATAAATGACAAGAATAACGAAATCATTTAGGTACCATCTGAGCTTATCTAAGACAGTCTAGTTGGTACGATTTGCTAACAACTTTTCCAGTATCTTTCAGTGCTATGTGGACGGAAAACTGAACTCTATCTGGAGACTTTTTTCATGGTGCTGGGTGTCATTTATGGTAGGTAAATGCTTTACCAATGAACTGCACCCTCAGCCTTTGTAAAAATTTTACTTTGAGACAGAGTCTTACTAAGTTAGTTGACCAGGATGACTTAGAACTTGGAACCTTTCTGTTTCAGTCCTCTGCATGGCTGGGATTACAGGCCTGCATCACCACTCTGGCAAGATAAATTTGCATTAATTATTAAAAAGTGGCTTTTAATAAGTAGTTTTCTGGACCTGGAGATAAATGTATATGCACCTACATTTGGTAGGTTATTTGTTGTGGGAAAATGTTTCAGAAACAACATGATATCAATATTTTTCATGTAAGTGCTAAGAGTAAAATGTGTATAATAATGCTGAATTTTTACTATTTATGAAATATTATAAATCAATATATTAATTAATAAAGAAATCAAGCATCAAAAATTAAAGGAGATAACATTTGGTTTGGCCCCTGAAAAACAAAAATATTCAAAATTTTCTTACTGAAAAACAACTGAATAGGAAAAAAAGATAGTGTTTGTGCAAAAGACATTATTACCAATAACAGATGAATTACCAAATAATTCTTCTTTTGAAAACTGTAGCTGCTTAACAAAAGTGCAGGTAAAAGAATGTAAAGAAACTGGTTTCTTGTATCCTAGAAAGATTTTTATAGCTGTAAAAAAACCCTATTAAATCTTAAGGCTTATCTTTGGGTGGAAAAAAAATCCTAAACCCAAACAGAGATGCTTTGGAATTCATAAATATTTATGATGCTAAATGACTTTATATTATATGGGGTAGTAGTTCCTTCCTATTATTTTTTTAAAATGGAATGCTATCAAGCTAATTCTGGAATGAAACAACCTAGTTCAAATGTAACATTTAGCAGGTGAGGACATTGTAGCTTTATCTTACAAAGAAGAAAATTGAGTATCTGGGAGAGTAAATGAATTTCTTAAGGTCAGATGACTAGTTAGATAATTATTAGTTACACATCATTGTTAGTAGGAAAAATGATAATGAGTTCTATCCTAAAGATGATATTTTGCCTGGCCATCTGTAAGGACTATAGAAGAAATTTGGAACTGTTACTTACTGATTCAGTTATAGTAAGGAAAGTACAAGTTCTGGGCCCTGTGAGTTAAAGTTAGTACCTACTGCGTGGAGATACTTGTGGATAACAGATCCAATGGAGAACAACAGAATTACGCTACACAGAACAGAAAATTTTAAATGCAGGAGTAAAATTTGGGATTTTAGCCTCATGGATAATTTCCAAGTAACAATAACATTCATCAAGAAAAAAAGTAGTGTTGCTTGTAAAGAATGGAGAATGCTCTCCATTTCAGGAAATGAGGGACACTAAGAATATCTGGTTATCTTTCAAGATCACACATTGAAAAACTAGTCCAAAAATTACCATTTTTATAGTTGGTGTCATATTGTTTTTGGTAGCAGGGATAGGTATGGAGTTGGGAAAGAGTTTGGATGTTTACAAACAAATTCATACTGACCTTGTTAGATTCGACAGGAAGAGTTAAGATACAGACTGTAAAAACTAAAGCTTACTTGGTGGAAGAGGCTCATCGATTGTTGGGTAGTGGTGGTGTTCAGGCCTCAGGGAAGGAAGCTGGCTTACTGGCTGGGAATTATGGAGGATAGGATATTCACCTACGGACAAGATAGTCAAGAAATTCAGATTCATTCATTGGTAATGTCATCAAAAAAAGCATGACTGTAAAACAAACGACTACAGGAACAACACATTTAGTTTGGCAATCTATTTTTTGTGATGGTTTGATACATTCACAGTCATTCATGGCGAGGAATTACAAAAAAGAAGAAAAAGAAGAAGAGGAAGAAGAAGAGGAAGAAAAAGAAGAGGAAAAAGAAGAGGAAGAGGAAGGAGAAGGAAAAATCCAAACACTTTATGAGTAATGATGTCCACCACACAAATTCATAGGATTAGAATATGATCTGTGACCACCTGAATTTTCTTGATGGGAAGGTGTCATCAGAAAGAAATACAAGAGACAAAAACCAGAGCCTGATTTCAGCCCAGAAAAGCAAACAGGCTTGTTGGTGGGACGTGCAGCATTTGTAAGGGTCCATAAAAGCTTGGTGAGCTTGGGCAAAGCTATAACTCATCATAGGACTAGGTTAGAGGCCATCTTGCAGATTTTGGCAGCGGGGAATGAAACTTTCAGAGGTTGCCTTTTCTAGCTGGTTCAAAGAGCTTGTGACCCACAAAAGCAAATTCCTCTTATAGGGATGCTATGGCAGGGAACCTAAGGTGTTTTGGGAGCTCATGACTATTCAGACTATTTGGAGAAGGAACCAGATAAGTCATGGTGCTCTGGAAAGAGGCAGGACAAGAGACAGAGGAAGCATATAGAAAGCAGGAAGACTAAAATAGGAAAACTTGAAACACAGAAGCAGGATAGAAGGAAGGAGGAGAGACATGGAGAAATTCTAGCAATCAACATTATATCCACAGAATGCATATCCTAGGTTATTACAGACATAGCTTATGCTGTTGTCAGTTCAGACTTGTAAGGGACTTAACAAGAACGGTGTTTCTGTTTCATGATGGCCTACAGAACTAGGCGATTGCTCTTAATCTTGGACAGCTAGAAGGGCCCAGGACTCAAGACAACCTCCACCCAACTCAAGTCTGGTTTCCTCCTGCCTTGCACCCCAGTGGCCAGTGGATAAAAAATGTCCCTTTCTTTCCTCTACCTTCCAAAGCCGACACAAATAACAAGTATTCCACTACCCATTGTGTCAGAAGAGAGAGAAACTGGGACAGATGATGGTTGTGATCTTTGTGAGGTCTTAAGATGCTAGTCATTTCCCAGAATGTCCACTCTAGTTTTCCTGACCCAATCAAAAATAAAAATAAACGAGGAAGGAAGTTAAAAGAGTTTAGTGTAGTAGTTTAATTCGTAGAGGTAACTGGCAAACACAAATACAGTTGTGTTTAGGAACAAAAGACCCTCCAAAGTGTGAAAATCATGACACAGCAAATTGTTTAATATTAAACAAATCCTCTGTTCCTTGCAGATGCTAATGGAAACCAAAGAAGGTGACTCTTCTGCCATTCACAGCTCAGTGTGAACGGCTGTTTCAAACATAGCTTCTGTGTTTAAGGGCATTCTTGCTTGTTTTTCTACGTGCTCAGTGTCAGAAATTAAAGAAAAAACAGTGGTACAGTTGTTATGTCATCAGCTGCTGCATTTTTAATTTAGTTTCTTAAAAAAAATAGCAAACATCTCATTGTAATGAAATTCAACCAAACAGGTTAATTACTCCTCCAAGCTAGTGGAAATACAATCTCGCTGCTTGCCTGGGGTTAATGGAGCTGGCCCACCTGCTTGGGAACCCCAAGCAGACGCAATGACGTGACTGACAAGTCAGCTGATTGGATGGATGGAGCGCAGTGCAGAAGCAAGCGGCTATGTCCTGTACCATGAGCCAGCTCCCCACGGTTACCCTGGCCTCCAATGCGAAGCAAGAGTTCTGGCCTGGTGGAGCATCCTGGAAGGAAACCTGTTTCTCAGCTAGACATCAGAGGGGTCCTTTTCAATTCTCTTTTGTTTACAAATAATACAAAAGAATTGTAGGGAAACACAGGCTGCACTGAATATTATCTGAAGCAGTAATCTGTACCTAAAGATATGAAAATTTCCCTTAAATAACATCGTGCAGGAAATATAAAACTGAAGGATGGTTTTGGATGCTGCCAGCTCTGTGGCTTACTTTGTTAAAGGAGCGCATTTGGTAACATCTCATTTAGCGCTTCCTATACCTCTTGGGGTACATTCTCCAGTCACTTCTACTAGAGAGGGGAGCAAAATGAGGTCCCAGAGTAGTCACTTGCTGAGGACATAGTGGGACTAGATATAAACTGAGCAGCATCTAGGGCTTCAGCTCATAACCTTTCATCTACCTGTGCAAGGTTTTAAAAAACGATTCCATTTTCTTTCTTTTAGTGCTGGGGACTGAACCAAGGGCCACTGCACTGAGCTACAGCATGTATTTATTTATTTGTTATCTCTGAGACAGAATCTGGTTAAGTTACCCAGGTGACACTCAAATTTGCAATCCTGCCTCTGTCTCCCAAGTGCTTAGATTACAGGAGTGCACCATCATCCTTGGCTTAAAATATTAGTTTATATGGAGTTTTAAAAAAATGTTTTCATACAGAGTAAACAAGCAAAACAGTAGATAAAGAATACTGCTTTGTATGGTTGTTGGTTTGTACTTATAACAAGCTGACAAGGCTCTAAAATAGTCTCTAAACTGCTGCCGGTTCACCTGTATGTGGGCACTGGCACCTTGAATCTTTGTGACCCCCCTACCAGTTTCTACGGTGGACAAATTGGCAATCACACCTTTCGTTCCTGTTCCAAAAACTTTGTAGGCACTGGCTGTTTGTTTAGGTACTGAATGTTGAAATAAAAAGAAGATGCAGTTCTGGCCCTTGATGAGCTTACAATCTAGAGAGCATTCCACCATCTTTTGTGTGCAGGCAACTTTAAACAGTCAACAAGCAACATAGCATTCATATATTGCCCTTCAAAAACAATCGAGTTATATTATTGTGCAATTTGTGCATTTCCCCTATGCTACTGTCACTTGATTGGAAGATGGTTCCCAAATCTGGTTAAAGAAAAGCAGGTTAATTTAGTATATGATTCCATGGGTGTAAAAAGGAATATTTTTGGTTAAAACACACAATACATTTTAGCTACATTAAAGGTGGCTTTCAAATCGTATTAGAAACACGCTGATTTATACATGCATGATACACTCTGATTTACACATTCATGTTATTCTTTCCTTTCATCCACCACAAAAGTCAACAAGGACAACACCAACAAAACAAAACCAACAATTATAACAAGAACCGAGCAGACAGAAATACTGTAATGACAAACACGGGTAGGCGTTTTTCCATCCATATACATGGACTAAATTCTAAAACAAAGATAAAATCCACGTTCTTCAACAAACATTAACATTTACTGCTTAACCTCAACGTGTTTTGGGAAGCCAGCAAATATTTTACCCATTATCCAGCTAAGGTCAAAGCTGGAGTGATTATTTCTCAAGGATACCCTTGGGTACTAGTGTTGGCACTTGGGTTGCCGTCATTCTGGAAAGGTAACTTACACCCTCCAGTTCTGGTTAAAGCAGAAAAACATACACTCAAGTGCACACTCACATCCAACCAGTTGTACTTCGTGGCGTGTGCCCGAGACACGGTGGGGTGCCAGCGATCCACAGTCACCTACTCTCATATACACCTGGACACATGCACACATTGGGCACAACACAGGCACACGTTGCGGCTGGAACCCCCTGGGGAACCGGTCCCTCCTGTCTTGTTTTGAAACCCGCCGTGGAGACCTGCGAGCCCCGGGTGGTCCTACTCTCACTCTGACCAGGTTTGAGGTCTAACCTTCTCTCCGATGGCTCGGACCTGCCATGGGGGACTCCAGACCTTCTGCAGTTCTCGCCACCGTCCCTCCGGGCCCGGCCAGCTCGTCCTGCCACAGCCCCGCGCCACTGGTGGCCTCGGGGTCCAGCTCGGGGCTCTGCACAGAGTCTGGCACCGACTCGAAGGCGCTGTTCTCCTCGTCGTCGTCGTCCTGAGAGGAGAAGACGGTGCTCTCCGAGACCTTGGCGCTGTCCACCGAGGAGAAGCGCGTGTGGCTGGTGAAGCGGCTGCCGCCGTTGTAGCAGGAGGGGCTGTGGCAGGAGGCGCTGTAGCAGGAGGAGCTGTAGCACGACGCGCTGTAGCACGAGGAGCTGTGGCACGAGGGGCTGCAGCACGACGCGTCGCAGCCCTCGCAGCTGTGCTCACCACCCGGCCGCGGACTGGAGTCGCTCTCGCTGCCCGTGCTAGGGTGCGCGTCGCCCTCGGGGCCAGGGAGGTGACCACCGGGGTGACCGGGGATCGCCGCGCCTGGAGGGCCACCCTGGGGCTCAGCGGCGTCCTCATCCAGCGCCAAGGGCTCGGCGGCCAGCGTGTCGGCCTCGCTGAGCGCGTCCTTGTCCGAGGCGTCGCGCAGCGTGAGCTCCTCCTCCGCGCCGCCCTCCTCGCGTGCGCAAGGCAGGCTGTGCAGCAGCGCGTGGATGCGGATGTAGTGCGTGCGCGGCGTCTCGGGGTCCGCGCAGGCCGCCGCGATCACCGTCTCCAGCTCGGACACCGGCAGCGAGCACGGGCGGCTCCTCCTCTTGGCCGAGGCCCGCAGCTGCAGCGCGTGCTGGTCCTGCTCTGGGTTGGAAGGCTCGCCCTCTTCCACCTCCACCTCCTCCATCGCCTGCTCTTGCTTTTCCGCCACCATTGCTTCCTCTTCCCCTCCTGCCCTACTCCCGGGCGCCGCTTCCTCCTGTCTAGACTCCGCGGGAGCATCACCGACCTCCAGCAGCAGCGATGGTGGTGCTTCCTCATCCAGGCCGAGCCCCTCGGCCAGTTCTTCCGCACTCAGGGCTGGCTGGGTGTCTTGTGGCTCCCCAGGCCCCTCGGGTTCCTCAAAAGCCTTGCCGTGGTTGTCTGTTTCCATAGTGCAGGACCCATCCTCCATTATCCCTGCAGGCTCCAAGACCTGGCTTCCTGCACCATCCATGGCGCTGGCCTCGCTCAGGGGCTGTGTCTTCATCCTCTCGCT
The DNA here is from genome assembly GCF_034190915.1 of Cavia porcellus. Taxonomy (NCBI): domain Eukaryota; kingdom Metazoa; phylum Chordata; class Mammalia; order Rodentia; family Caviidae; genus Cavia; species Cavia porcellus. The sequence continues at coordinate 21,894,809 of NW_026947506.1, forward strand.
GGGATTGAGAGCATCTTCTGCAGGCTCCCCATGGCTGCTTCCCACCAGGCTGTTCATGAGGCTGCCCTGAGTTTCTGCAGACTCAGGCTCAGTGCTTAGTGAAATCTCTTCATCATCTGCTGGCGAAAAGAAAACTGTGTCATTCCTTCCTGAAAAGAGAATGGGAGTGCTGGTCTACTCTGTAGCAATGGAAGTTGCCTCTAAGGGGTTTCTACAGTAGGGTATTGGATATAGGGGTTGAGGAAGGTTTCTCACTGACCAGAGCCCTGGAGAAAAATTTTGTGAGAGTGAGTTCTTGTTATGTCAATGACAATTTACACTAAGTGGGTATATTGTTGTTTTTTTCTTTTTTGGTCTTGGGGATCAAACTCACAACCTTGTGCTTGCCTGGCAGGCACTTACACCACTGAGCTAAATCCCTGGCCATCAGACGGTATATTTTTGAAAGGTTTTTGTTTTTGTTTTTGTTTTGGTTAAAAGCCCCAAATAGTACTTGCCTGGCAAGTGCAAGATCATGATTTCCAGTTTAAACAAAAAAAGTCCCAAATAGAAGATGCTGGACAGTAATTGCTACATGGGAGGCCTCCAGGGACAGGGTGGTTTTTGGTCCCTTAGGATCCCTGGCAAAGTTAATTGTAACTGGTTCAGAATGTATCCTATGGATGGATCCGAAAGGGTACCTGAATGGATAAGCCTTGTTTTTAGGCAACTAGAGAGGATAAAGGGCTGGATGACAGAAAGGAGCAATCACAGTCAGCATGAGCTTATTGCAATATTAGAGTAAACAAAGTCTCCACACAAACCAGCCATTCATAGAGCTGCAGGTACTGTTAACTCTCCCATCCCCCACTGCTCCACTGCAGGATTCTCTACCTGGCGTGAATGTCTCCATTTCAAGGGCACTGTGCAATTCACTTAGGGCCACTCCAACAAAGAGTCAGTTTTATTCTCAAAAGGTAGCAAAAGGCAGATTTTTCTCAGGATAAAGCAGTCAAAGTGGCCACAATCTGAGGTGTGTAAGGGTACAGCTGGAGTTTAACGAGTTTGTCATAATAAACTATTCACTCACTTCTTAAAATCTTTACAGCAACTCATAAATGTGGCCTGAGAGAACCTAGCAAGTCTCAGCACGATCTCCATATACTCTGGGGACTATAGGAGGAGAACAAAAGTGGAAAATATTCTTATTTATAAAAATGTTTTGGCATGAAAAGCCAAACATGGGGATGATTCTGAAATTTTCTAATTTACATTTTTCAATTTTCTCCTGATATTATAGGAATTCATTGGATAGTCATAGTTCTTTAACAATATGACATTTTAAAGCTGCTGGCCACTCTACCTCCAGTTACATGCTAAAACAAAAGTTTCTCATTCACTCACTTACGTGCAATGATTAAATATCTATTGAGCATCTGCTATGTGGGTGTTGACAATAAATGCTAAATAGAACATGGCTCTGTGTCTATGTTGGCCACATTGTCAACCCCATGCCATTGAGTAACCTTCTACCTTTGGGTCACCAAGGTGAAGAAGAGCCTGTCAATCAACAGAACAGCAGCCTGGCTTCCAGAATATTCCAGTGGCTTCTAGGTCTCAAACGAAGCTAGAGAAGCACCAAACCTAAGATATGTCTGGCATAAACTGTGGTTATTGTGTTTTAGAGAAAGGAACACACTAGCTAAGACAGTAGCCTAGGACAAGATATGAGGTTCATGCTGAAAATACCTGGGTGGATGGAGGAAGTGATCTCAAATCGGAATTGCAGCTGTCCACTCACATGATCTGTTGGAAGCCTTCGGCCAAGTGTGTAGCTGACCACCCTATCCCTAGAAGGAAATAAGCACCATTACAGACCTGGTCAATGTTTCCTCTCCTATAGCCCATACAGTGTGCTGTCTATACTAGCTGCTGAGACAGGCAAGCCCCGAGAAGCTTTGGTGACAGGAGGCCTTGATCTGGCCTGGTACATAGAAGAGGATCCTAAGGTAAAAATGGAAACACAGATGTGATCCCTGCAAGGAAATTCTTAATGAATACTCCAAGACTCAGCAAACTACAGCCTCTGATTCGGGCTACCACTTGTTTTTGGATAGCTGGAGTTTCTAACATGTTTAAATGATTGGAAATAAAAACACAATCTACAGAGAAATAATACCTATGAGACATGAAAAGTGCATGAAATTCAAATTTGAGTGTCCATAAATTGCAGTTTTATTGGGATAAGTTCATGCTGATTTGCTTCTTTGTCTGTGACTACTTTCATGCTGTAGTAGGGGAGTTCAGCAGTTTGAACAGAGACCATATGGCCTTCGAGGCCTCAGATGCTTACTTCCTGGCCTTTTACAAAACAAAGTCTGTCAACTTGTGTTCCAGAGAATAAAAAGAAGAAGAAACAAAGGCAAGTCAGTATCTTTTGCTTGCTCTTCCGGTACAGACCACTATTTCTCAAACTTCCCTTTAACTAAGGACAGTGCCAGAACATGCATGTTTCAGGGTATGCATGTGACTTATGTGTAAGAGGAGGTGCCAGTAAAGTGTGATGGAGACCTTGAGGCTGCTGTGGAGATCCACCTGCTGCAGGATGGAGCAGGGAAAGGCCTGTGGGCTAAATTCACTGGTTTGATGAAATACACAGAAATACAGTGGCATGTTGGTTGACCAGCTTAATTTGTTCTACAATACTGAAAAGATGGCCACATTCATGTTTGTGCAGGAAACATGACTGTGGTCGTGTTTGTCACCTGACGCAAGATTCACAAGCAAAGACAAATTTTTTCCCAAATGTTTCTATTTGTGAATCAAATTATTGGTGAACTGAAGTACCACTATACATATATTATGCTTTGCATTTGCCTTCTAAGACTTCCTTTCCTCAACTCGACCCACAAATTTCCAGAAAAATTACTGCAGTGGATGCTAAGTGTATAGTGTGTTGTTAAATAAATTCCATCACCCAAAGTGGTTGTAAGGTAGGACCACTAAGTAATGGTTCTCTTCCAGTGTGAAGAAGAGGTGGCTGAAGTTAAGAGCCAGCTGAAGGATAGCACATTGCAGGTGAAGGGATGAAGGGAGGGCTGGAAACTGTGTGTGTGTGTGTGTGTGTGTGTGTGTGTGTGTGTAAGGCAGGGAGAAATCTATGGGTTCAGGGACATTTGTGAGGACAGAGGGAATGTGGTGGAAGGGGGTTTTACTTCCGTTCTAGAAGTGTTCTGGGGATCTGCCATGGCCGAGGCCTAGTGACTGTTATTTCTAAGCCATCACCCTCCTGTCCTGCTCCTACCTACACTGGACAGCTCCAGGATGGGGGTGTCCCAGAAGTGGCTGCAGGGGCTGTAGGAAGCTCTGGGCCTTGAGGAGTCCCTTTTCCCGGCTGTAGGGGCTGTGCGTCCTCTGGTCACAGGAGGCGGGAGGAGGGCACCTCCTTGCTTGTTGCTATTTCCCCTTAGACAGGGCTGAAGCTCATTTAGCCTTGTCTTGGTTTTTCTTTTCTCTTAGTTGGCAAGAACACTAGAGATATGGAGCTAACTTTGCGCAGGTTAAAGAACTTTCTTGTTTTCTAAACCTCAGTTGACTGCTTTCATCATTTGAGGGAAAAGTCTTCCAAAAGTTAGTCTGGGAGGGCAGGATCATGACTACAGGAAATGAGCCAGCAGCTTGGGGTTTTGAAAATACTCAGCGTGGAGGAACAGAGATGGTTTCTCTCTATGGCTACAGTGTGCACCACAGAGCAGCTCAACAGGTACTAACTGAACATCCAGGATATGCTCAGTGCTGGGGCGTGAAGACTCTGACACAGCTGGGCACGGTTGGACATGTCTGTAATCCCAGAATTCTGGGAGGCTGAGGCAGGAGAATCTTGAATCTGAGCCCAACCTGGACAACTTAGTGATTTAGCAAGAGCCTATCTCAAAATTAAAAATAAATAAAAATTAGAAAATAGTGCTGGAGATGTAGCTCAGTTTGAAGATCCCGATTCAATTCTCAGTGTGTGTGTGTGTGTATGTATGTATATTCTCAGTATATATATGTGTGTATATATATATTTACTTATTTATTTATTTTTTAAATTCCACAGAGCCTCTTTCTTTCACCCTGTATCCTGCCCCTCCTGGTAGAGTTTTATCAGTGTAAAAGTAGATAGTAGGATAAAGAAGAAACAGGAAACGAGGCCAATGATAAAACTACAAGGTGTGACTGAAAAGTACACCTAATCTTTACACATTTTTGTAACATTTATTACAGTAAAGCACACATTGCCATTACTTTCCATCAAAATATCCCCCTAGTCACACATACTTACCCATGGCCACTTTCCAAGGCATCCTGGAAGTCCTCTTTTGTGAGTATCTTTAGCTACACGGTCATGGCCTGAACTGATTCAAAATATTCACCTTTCATGGACATTTTGACCTTGGGGAAGACCAGGAATTGCACTATTCCAGATCCAGTGAACACGGCATAATGTTTCTATGAGCCTGGGTTTCTATTGAATGGCACTGGACAGTCACATTCCCTGCATTTTTGATCATACTTCATAAAGACACGAAAGAGGATTTCAGAACTGCTTCAGAAAGCAGCAAGGACAATGGGATCCATGTGTTTGAAGCAAGAGGGAAGATTTTGAGGGAAATTAGTGGTGGTGTGTCTTCTGCCATAATAAATTTTAGAAAATGTGTATATTCCCCATATGTTTTCATCACACCTGGTATACAACCAGTTCTAGGAACTCTGCAAAAAGTCTCTTAGAGTTCCTGCTCTTGGAGAGAGGTAGGTGTGCATTAGTCTCACCTGCATTTCTGGCCCTCACATGCTTTGGCTTAGAGAATTACTCCTTCTTTGGGAATTATCCTTCTAAGCTCCTTTTCTGTATTTGGAAGAACAGCAATAATGTCTAAGTCACACAAGTATTATGAGGACTATAGGGATAAGAAGGATCACCAGGTGCATCATTGTTTTCTTTGAGACAGTATCTCATCATGTAACTGGCCTTGAACTCACTTATTCAGCCCAGGCTGGCCTTGACCTCACAGCAATCCTCCTGCCTCAGCTGCCCGAGTGCTGGGATTATAGGTATGCACCACCACACTCCTTTTTTGATTTCCTAATGAGTATAAGACTCTGCTAGGTTCTTGAACAATTCTTTTTGTTTGCTTGTGTCCTATCACCATGATAGAGAAGTATAAACATTGTGTTTGACACTTATCTCAATGTATGTCAACTCTCATTAGTTTGAGAGTTAATGACGGGTATGTGTGTACACAGTTGTGCACATGCTATGAGGCTCCAAATATATACCTTTATAATAATCGTTCGTCATGCCCAAGTCATTGCAGAGAGCTTTAAGACATTCTGGAAATTCTGCATGATTTTTTGCATTCCTTTCATTCTAAGAGTTATATCATGTTGAAGCATATATTTATAGTCAAAGAACTATGTCTAATATTTGCAAATATAATTGCTGTTGCCTAAAGAACCTATAATTGCTGTTGCCTAAAGAGCAAATATTACACTCAAGGAGTTTTTTGGGTCATAGTTCATATTAATGAGAACTATGGGAGAACATGAATGTAAACGATCCCAAACGCAGAAATGTATTTTCATAAATAATTGAATTCTGCAAGTGACATAATTAATGTCTATTCATAAGAATTTATGCTTTCCAAATCATTCATTTTATCTAGTATTTTTTGCAAATACTAGCATCTTCTGAGATACTCTCCTCAAGAAACCAGTTTTTGATCTTGTTACAGAAATGTTGCTTATAACTAAATCTTAGATACAAGATAGGCATATGAATAAAATGATATTCTTTATAATAAAACAAACTTTACTATTTATATAGAAAAATGTTCCACTGATGACTTGTCTTAATACCATCTTAGAACTTTCTGATCTCTTGCATATATAACCTGGGCTACACAAGGAAAAGGCAAAGATTTATTTAATTGAATGTTGTAGGTCAGGCAATATAACTAATGGGAGGAGCCAAGGAAAGGCAATATTTTAGTTTTATTCTCTGTGAGACTATATTATTCCAGCTCCCTGGTAACCCTGTGGCTTGGCCTGCTGGGCAAAGTTCAGTGATGCTGAGGTTGCGGTCACAGGCTTACCCTATGGCATGTCTCTCCAGGAGTCTCTGGACAGGCATCGACAGCTTTCCCAAGAAGCGCTTGATGATAGGGCGACTCTTGGCAAACTTGTCCTTTACCTCAATTTCCAGCACGTCAGTGGGCAAGGACACAAAGCTGAATTGCTGCAATGGAAGAATAGGTCACATCAATTAACTTAGCGCTTCAAGGGCTGTCCAATTCCCAGTCCATCTGCTTGGAGGACGTCATTGTAAGAAAAGCCCAGCTGCCATGTCTAGGTCTAGAAATGCAGTGAGCCCTGTGTATTCAGTACATGAAGGTGGGCAGTGAGGTGCTTCCAGGTGCTCAAAAACAGTTATTCTCTGAAATACAAACAATAAAATCAGCACGAATGAAGGAGAAAGAATATCACCCAAGCCTACCATACTTGATTTGACTAAAGGTGTATCAGCCTTGAAAAAAAGCACAAATCCACTTACAATTAAGGAAATGTTCCATAAATCAACCACGTCATATTAGATTATATGATTATCATGATTATAATGATGAAGAGGTTTTCAAAAGTTTTATAATACAATATGTTGCATTTTTGAGAGTGGAAAATATAAGATCTTCACTCTCTGTTGGATGGAATGTAAATTAAACTCACCTTTGGCAAGAGAATAGGCCAGCGATGGTGAATCTTTTAGTTTTCAATTGATAAACAGCTCAGTGCAGCGTGAGTGTCATAAGTTGCCACCACTGGGACAGTATCTATTGGCATTAAACTATAATTTTCTGTCAACCCAGAATTCAAATTGTAGGGATTTTTCTTCTAGACTTTCATGGAAGTGTGCTAAAAGTACATTTTATAAGGATGTTCATTGGAGCATTACTAACAATAGGAAAAGACTGGGGAAAAAAATCTCAAACTGTTCATCATTAGGAAACTGACAAAAAAGAGGTAAATTCAATATGCACTGCCATGAAAAGACATCTGGCAAAGTAAATGAAAAAGCAAAGCACAGAAGACTATGAAGAATAGTATTCTGTGTGTGCTTGGAACTGCAGAAAATGCCTGGAGGAGTTTACTCAAAATGTGAACTGTAGGAAGTGGGCTGGGAGCCGAGGAGAGGAAGAAAGCCTGTTACATTTTCTTGCATTTGATTCTAAACTGTTCATTTTTTAAATAACACATGGTGTGACTTTTTAAATGAACTTTTTAAATGAACAACAATTAAAAAAAAGAGACTGTGGTCATCTGGAGTTGGTCTGGTCACCAACAAAAGGTAGAAAAGAGACTCAACTCAGACTATCTGGGAGGAGGAAGTCTTAACATTGACCCTTAAAGTGCCCTTAATCAAGGGCTAGAAAACAATTGGAAAATACAGCTATTTTCTTTCATTCTGACTAATTCCTAATAGTAATCTTTTAACTTTAGTTACTTTCTTTTTACAGAGATATACTATACTGGCATCCCCAATGTGAATATCTTCTCTGGTGCAGTCAGGGTGAGCTAAGGTACATGGTAGTAACAATCAATTTCCAAGGCACAGTGACTTAAGGTGGTCACATCAGATTTCTTATTCTTAAGCTTATTGTGGGCCGTTCAAGCTGCCATTATCTCAGACATTGCCAGGCAACATAACAGAGACTGAAGAGAGCTCAAAAAGCTCTTTTTTTGGTAAATAAATGTTTATTTCCAAATGCAACTCCTCATCAGACCTAGACACATACCAACCAATTCTAAGAAGCAGGGAGTATGATCCTACAGTGTACCGAAGATATACAGAGCAGAGATATTTGGCAAATAGTACTTATGAGTTTTACACGCTAAAGGTAGCAATTCTGATTTATTTTTTTAAAATGTTTTTAATTGAGACTTCTGGGAAGATGACGGAGTGATGAACAGCAGAGAAAAACAGCCTTTCTGGGATTTGGTATCCAGATGCTGGAATATATCAACACAAGGAAGAAAATAAAAAGGCAAGTGGGTCCCTGGGAGCCAGTAAGGATCTAAAGTGAGCACCGAAGCCAAAGGGGAGAATGAAGAGAAAGCCTCAATGCAGAAGGAGGCCATAAGCGGTGCTTTCTCTCCGAGCCCTGACTCACCTCATGGGATGACTGGCTTGAGCCTGCCGAGGCACAGTGACTACTGGTAACCCAGAGATCTCCACAGAAAAATGTACCAGGAGAACAAAGCAGTGGACCCATTTGGCTGTGGTAGCTGGTAAGTTATCTGGGTTCAGAGGTTCCCCAGGAGAGGGCAAATGGCCAATGGTCAATGGCCAATGGCTAATGCCCAATGGCCAATTAGCTTGGAGAGGGACCAACTGAGCTGGGAACTCAAAGCAACCTGAGGCTGGCTCCATCTAGTGGTCCCCAGTGTCAGGATAAGGTGGAACTGAGTTCAATGGGCAGAAGGTCAAGGAGTTGAGTTCAAGCCAACAGGCAGAATATAGAGTGTTGCAGGCTGAAAAAATTCAGTTCAAGCTTCAGAGCCATAAGCCAGCCTGATCTTTAGTGGAACTAAAGATGTAGGCTTGCTAGGATTATCCACTATGTTGCATAGGGGCTAATCAACATGGATCTGGGATCTGGTACCCAACTCTCTCTATCGGGAACAGCAGAGACATGCCTTAAAGTGGAGATCTTCTCTTCTTTTCAGTTTTTGTCTTTTTTATTGATTGTTTTTATATAAGTGTAAACATCATTTTTAGTTTTTTGTTGTCTGTTCTTTTTTTTTTTCCTTCTCTTTTCCCTCCTTTCTTCTTCCCAGGTTCCCAAAGTTCCCATCATCTTCCTTTGTAATTTCTTCCTCTTCTATTTCTCTATTTTTCTCCCTAATCTTGTAAAAATTTTCTCCACTGAGGGTAAAATTGTCATATTGAGGGCATATTTACTACATACAATTTTCTGATTTCTTTTAGATTTTGTTATACAACCGTAAATCTAGTTCATATGGTTGAAGGTCGCAAAATTAATAGCCACTATAGTTTGTAATTTTCAAGGCTTCATTTGATATTATTGTTATTACTGATTGTACTAATTTAGCCAAAGTGACACAGTTGGTCTAGACAGTTGTCCTTCCTACTATGCCAAGACTGACGTAGCCTGAAGGCCATAAACAATGTTATAGGCCAGTACCAAAGAACCAGAGGATAGGCCTAAATAGGCAGCAACTTCTCTTTTGCAACAAATTTAAAACCTAAAAGCCAGCTACACCTTGAAGACACAACTGAGAAGCAGTGATTGCCTAAGAATTCTTACCACTAGCATCAAAGTTACCTGCCAGAAATAACTTACAAGCATCAACCCAGATTTAAGCTAAAAGAAATAGAAAGTGAGAACACAAAAAAGCAAGATGCATCCCAGACTTTCATTCTCACCAAAGGCAAACCCCATGGGCAATGAGGTGGAACAGTTTGAAAGCCACCCACCTGGATTTCAGAAGTGGTAACAGTGCAAGTAACAAAGCAGTTGAATAAGGCTCTATAAAAAAATAAAATTAGAAGTAATTTCTCAGATAACTACTGAGATGGGGATTGTAATGAAAGATATTACTAGTGATTCTAGAGTAGATACAGATAAAAAACATAGGAGTTTAGGAAAATGATATAAACCATAAATGCCCAACATAGGAAGGAAATGGAATTCATGCAACAGATTCAGATACCCAAAGGATTAAAAATTCCACTGAAAGTGGATGCAGCAGAACAAGCCAATGTGAAGACAGACTATCAGATATGCAAGGCAGAACTGTGGTTAGTGATCATGAAAAGAAACATTTCTCAAAAATAGCAAGGACCATGACAATTCAGCTAGTATCTGCTAGATGACACAAAGAAGAATGACACACAATTGATTGGAATCAGTGAAAAAGCAGGGCATAGCTTAAACAACATAAAAAACCTGTTCACAGAATTAATGTCAGAAAACTTCTCAAGCAGAGAAAAAGAATTTGACATCAGATAAGTGAAGTATGGAGAACTTCAATTAGCTGATTCAAAAAATATATTAAGATTCCAGAAATTTAACAAAAATAAACAATACTAAACACTGCTAGAAAAAAGAAACAAATCGCTTATATAGGAAAATTCATCAAAATCACTACCAACTTCTCAACACAAACCCTCAGGTCAGGAAGAGTGACCTGACCCTCAGGTCAGGAAGAGTGTGAAGTATTTCAAGTCCTGAAAAAAAATTTCATCCAACTCAGATTGATGCACCCTGCAAAACTAATTTTCAAAATCTGTGAAGAAATAAGATACTTCCATGAAAAAGAATAACTGAAGAAATTCAAACTAGCTCTACAAGATGTTCTGAAGGATATTTTATAAAGAGATAATGAAGACTACCATTCAAAGAACATCAAAAGAAAGAAGCTACCAAGTAAGCCCAGCAGTTAAACAGAGGCAAAGCACAGGAAACCAAAGCAGGAAAATAACATGACAAGTATAAGTCAATACATGTCAGCTACAACCATCAGTGTATGTGGTCTCAGTGCACCAATCAAAAGAAACAGACTGGCAGAACAGATTAAGAAGCAAGATCCAACAATATGCTGTGTAAAATAAACACATTCAGTTCAAAAAGAAATTCATAGACTAAAAGTCAAAAGATGAGTTGACAATATTCCATGTGAAGGAACCCAGAAAAAAAGTAGGAGTAACTATTCTACTTGCAGAGGCAGAGGATTTTAACCAAAACTGTTTAAGAGAGATGAAGAAAGTCATTATATCCTTGTACATGGAACAACCCAAGAATAAGAGATAATAATCATAAATATATATGCACCAAATTCCAGCACACCTAATTATATAAAAACAGATGTTAAACAAACATAAAAAGCCAAATAAACACTAACACAATTATAATGGGAGATCTCAACACCCCACTGTTAGTAATAGATAGATCAGCTAGACAAAAATATCAACAAAGAAATATCAGAACCAAAATAAACTTTCAAACAAATGGACTTTGCTGATGCCTTCCAGGGAGCCACCCTATAATACCAGAATACACATTCTTTTCAGCTGTGCACAGAATGTTCTCCAAAATAGACCACATACTAGCTCATAGAATATGCTTCAGTAAATGCAAAGGAATTTAAATTATCCCATTCATGTTATAAGAATATAGTGCAAAATGGAATTGCAAACCAATGGCAAAAGAAACCACAAAACCCCATAAACATGGAAATTAAATAACACCCACCTGAACAACCAATGAATCACAGATGAGATTAAAAAAGAAATTAGATGCTTTATACAATTAAATGACAAGGAAAATACAACATACCAGAACATATGGGATGCAGTGAAAGCAGTCCTATGAGGGAAATTCATAGTGGTGAATTCTCCTATCAGAAAAAGAGAGAGCTCAAATATATAACCTAATGTTGAAACTCAGACTTCTAGAAGAGCAAGTCAAGCTTGAAGCTCATACAAGGGAGGAAATTATACAAATTAGAGCAGAGATTAATGCAACAGAGACTAAGAAAATGATACGAAGAATCAAGAAAATGATATGAAGAATCAATGAATCAAAGAGTGGTTCTTTGAATGATTAAGTAAAATTGATAAATCATGGCCAACCCTATCAAAAAAAGGAGCAAAAAGTCTCAGATCCATGCAATTAAAAATGAAAGGGGTAAATTTACAACAGATCCTGAAGAAATCCAAAAGATCATTAATGTCTACTTCAAGAATATGTACTCTGATAAGGTGGAAAACATGGAAGAAATGGACAGATTCCTAGATACATATGAATTACCAAAGCTGCATCAAGAAGATATAAAAATTCTAAATATCCAATATCAGTCAATGAAATTGGAGATGTAATTAAAAAATCTACCAACAAAGAAAAACCCAGGCCCCAACAGGTTCACAGCTAAACTGTACAAGAAATTTAAAGAAGACACAATGCCGCTAATCTGAAACTCTTTAATGAAAGTGAAAGAAAGCAATAATCCTGAATTTATCCCTGGAAGCAAGTATTAGCCTGGTATCAAAACCAGAGAAGAATCCAACTGAGAGAGAGAGACAGACAGACAGAGAGAGAGAGAGAGAGAGAGAGAGAGAGACAGACAGACAGACAGACAGACAGAGAGAACTACAGGTCAATTGCCCTAGTTATCATAGATGAAAAAATTCTTGATAAAATACTAGCAAATGAAATGTGGCAAATCATCAAGAAGATATTATACACCATGTCTAGGTAAGAGTCATCCTAGTGATGCAGGGATGGTTCAACATATGTAAATTAATAGATATAATAAACCTTATTAACAGTCAAGGACAAAAACCGTATAATCATCTCAATAGATGTAGAAAAGTCTTTTGACCAAGTCCAATACCCTTTTATGATAAAAGCCCTGCAGAAAATTGGAATAGATGGTCTTTACTTCAATCTGAAAAAATGCCATGTTTGACAAAACAACAATGAACATCATGTTAAATGAATGAAATGAAAATTTCCAAAACTGTAAGCTTTCAGTCTAAAAGCAGTAACAAGACAAGGATGTCCACTATTATCACTCTCATTTACTACAGTTCTGGAAACATTACCCAGAGCAATTATTTAATAGAATGAAAAAAAAGAATAATGATAGGGGTAAAAAGAAGTTAATTATCATTATTTGCAGATGGCATGATACTCTATATAGAAGATCCCAAAAATTCCATCAAAATACTTCTAGATTTAATAACCAAATTCTAGAGCATACCTTGATACAAAGTCAACACTCAAAAATCAATAGCAGTCTTGTACACAACACACTCACAGAGAGAAATAAGGGACACTACTCCTTTTATAATAGCAGCCAAAAGAATGAAATACTTAGGAATCAATCTAATGAAGGAAGTAAAAGATCTTTATATTGAAAACTATAGTACTCTGAAAAAGGGGATCAAATAGGATATCAGATAATGAAAAAGATATCTCTTGTTTTTGGATAGTAAGAACTAATACAGTGAAAATGTCCATACTTCCAAAATTGTTATACTGGTTTAATCCGATCCCAATCAAAATATCAAAAGCATACTTCACAGAATTAGAGAAAACAATCCTAAAATTTGTTTGGAACCCGAAGAGACCTACAATAGCAAAAGCAATTCTGGGCAACAAATACAAGGCAATGGGCATCACAATTCCTGACCTGAAATTATATTACAAAGCTACTGTGATTAAAAACAGCATGGTACTGGGCATTCCCCCAACAAAACAAAGAAAGAAAGAAAGAAAGAAAAGACAAACAAAACCAAAAACACCAGACCCAAGGATCAACGGAATTCCAAACAAAATGAACCATCTTAACTTGACAAAGGAATCAAACACATTTACTGGAAGAAAGCCTTTTTAATGAATGGTGATGGAAAAATTTGGCTTTCCACATGCCAAAGATTGAGGCTAGACCTGTATCTTTTACCATGCACTTAACCAAAATTGAAATGGATCAAAGATCTAAATATTAAAATAGAAATTGCTGTTTTAAATCTTCTGGAAGATAGAATAGGTAGAAGTCCTGAAGACATAGGTTCACCCAAGGACTTTATGAACAAAACCTTGATTATACAGGAAATATTACAAATAATCAACAACTGGGATCTCATCTTATTAAAATTTTTGTGCAACAAAAGAATTCACCAACAGAGTAAAGAGACAACCCAATGTAAAAAACTATTTTTCAGGTGTTTGTCAGGCCAAAGACTAATTTCTAGAATATATAAGTAACTCAGAAACATCAGATCCCTTACAATGTAAACACCCAATCCAAAAATGGGCATCTGAAACGAATAGAAACTTCTCAGAAGAAGAAGTAGAAATGGCAAATAAATATATGAAAAAGCATTCAACATCACTGGTCATTGAAGAGATGCAAATTGAAACAACACTGAAACTCCATCTCAGAAAAATGGCTATTATCAAGAAGTTAATTAATAATAAAAGCTAGCAGGTTCTGTGCTAGAAAAAGTACTCTTCTCCACTCTTGGTGGGAGTGTAGACATTGTGTAAACATTGGGGAAATTGTTGTGCAGATTCCTCAAAGAACCAAAACTAGTTTCATTTGATCCACCTATTCCTCTGTTGGTGTCTCCCTGAAAGAATTAAAAGCATCATAGCACAGCAATATATGCACACCCATTTTTCAGTGGCACTATTTTTAAGAGCTAAATCTTGGAGACAGCCCAAATGCCCATGAACCAATGAATAATGAAGATATGTATTTCTTAATATCGTGGAGTACTTTTCTGGTATAAAGAATAATAAACTTGACACGTTTTGAGGTAGATGGGTGCATCTTGAGACCACACTCTTAAGAGAAATAAATTAGACAACAAACATATTTAAATATCGCATTTTTTCCTCTGGTGGGAGAAACCAAAAGTGTAAATGAGGACCAAAATGAAAAATAGATTTTGGGAAATTGGAAGAAAATGTTTAAATTAGAAAGGAATATGAGGATGAGAGGGCAAGAGAAAAGGAGAATAGAAGAAAAAAGGGAAACAAAGTGTTTGTAAATAAGGAGGGGAAAAGGAGTTGAAGGGTAGGAAATGGGGAAAAAAAAGAAGCAAGATAATTCGTTTTCAGGTACAAATTCCCTATGGTGAATGTCATGAATATCTAAAATGAACTAATAAAAAAATAAAAAAATTTAATTGGCACATAAAAATGTGCATATTTTGGAATATCATGTGCTATTTTAGTATGGGCATACATTGCATAATATTAAAAAAATCTATCTCTTTAGACAGATATTTAGATAAGTATTTACCATTTGTTGTGAAAGTATTCAATACACTTTCTTTTAGCTTCTTTATGATATACAGTATATTGCCAATATCTATAATCATCTAAGTGTGCAACAGAACATGAGAAATTATTTCTTTCACTAACTCTAGTTCAATTAATCAACCTTTCCCTACTCTCAACTTCTGGTAACCTTATCTCATTTTGTACCAGATCAACATCTTTAGATTCAGCATATGAGTGAGACCATGAAGTATTTGTCCTGTGTCTGGCTTATTGTACTTCTAGTTTCTATTCTAAATTAGTTTTTGATAACTCATATGCAATCTTTAAGAACTGATTCCTCCTTGTACTGAAAAAACTGAGTCATGGGCACACCAAATCTCAGCCTCATACTCAGAAATAGGTACTTCTTTAATCATGTCTGCTGAAATGAGAATCAGGTCAGCCTAACTGGCTCAGGCCCTTAAAACATCTATTTCATAGTTTTGTTATTCTATTCTGAAGTGTATACTTTTAAACTAAATGGCCAAGAAAAGATTGGGTACATCTTAGTATAGGTATATGGTAGAATAGTTTATAATTTCCTGAACTGTAAAAATTAATATAATAATTTGTATACAAATACAGTTACAATATAACTATTATACTTTAAATGTTAATCAGATAAAAGCTGCTTGTTTTACATTAAGTGACAAAAACAGGACAAAGTTTACATACAATTCTCAAACACAGTAATCTGAACTGTACGAGCAGAAAAAAGGCTGGAAAAATTATAACACATTTTAATAGCAGTTCTTTTACCAAACAAGGGTCTGTGTTCCTGCATTTCATTTTTCTGTATTTCAATACTTTCTGTAACACTTAGTATTTTCATAATGAAAAGCTTAATTTTTGTTATTTAAATGAGACTATTGCCACCTATACGATCCTAATGGAGCCCTGAAATAAGCTTATTAAAATGTGCTCTGGAAGACAGTGGTAACGCCTGGGTTTTTTCTTGTCTCCAAAAGAACTTCCTCTTAATCTCTCTTTTCTTCCCTTACCCACCTGTTTATTCCTTATATCAGCCTCTCCTCACCGGGCCCCTACCTTGATGCCAATGTCCTTGACGTCATGTGAACCCCAGGTAGATCAGGCTCTGTTCAAATGTAACTCCCATATTCAAAGACGAGCTACCAACACCCATGAATCTAAGGCCAAGGTGACTGGTTCTGCCGACACGGCTCTTACTGCAAGCCTCTGCAGAAGCTTTGCAGTGTAATAAACTTAGTATCTATTCCTCATTCTGCATATCCAGGTTTTTTACTCTGTCCATGGTAACCTCCCTGAATTTTAGTACCTTCACCTATAGAATGGGAAAATAAAGTTCATGCTATGTCAGAAAAAAGGAATCTTTCTTCTCCATTCATGTTCTATCCACTCCCTACCTGTTCCATCCTCTGTATTTCCTCTGCTTGATTCTACAGGCATTTGATTGACTGCAAATTTACCAACTCACTTCAGATGGCCCTAAATGACCAGCACTCTAGATAGCTGTCTTAGGAATCCATGGACCCTCGTGCACAGGCAAAAGCTGCAGTTTCTCTCCTCCTAAACCTGCTCTATCTTTGTGTCCAGGGAAATGGCTTATTTTTTTGACTTCAAGGGAAATCTGTGAATTGCATCTGCAAAAGACATTTAAAGATAAGGATGTGTTTGCCTCCAGACCTCTACTGTTTGGGGGAATTTTAACTCCTTGTACTCTAATTCACCTATGAAACAAACCAGGGTGAAAACGAAAGAACAAATATTGGGTGGCCTTAAAGGTTTGAAGTTGGGCCATTTTCTATCTTCATTCTTCACTTTTTACTCATGAGTTTTTCAGAGCAAGTGGAACACAAACTTGAGCCAAGCAATGAATAAATAACATTTCATCTCCTCATAAGCCATGAAACTGTCTTTTAAAAAAGGACTTCTGGTGCTCAGGAGTGAGAGACTAAAGTCCTATAAGTCACCTCTTCATTAAAACCCTGGATTTTAAGTTCTCTTTTAGCTCCACAACTGGAAGCAACAGTCAGACTTTTCACAACAGAAGGAAAGAAGGACACATGAGTCTTAGTGTTGGGGCCACTGTAAGTAAGGTGATGGACACTGTTCCTTCGGGGTCAAGCATCCTTCTGCAAAACTTTCTTCTGTTAAATAAACTTGCTTTGATTTAAGCACAGATTGTTGGAACTTATTTTGAACCACTGCCTGTTAACCTTGATTCTTATTAAAATTATCTGGGGTGCTCTGACCACAGCAACATTCCTGAACCCCATTCTTGACTCACTAAATCAGACTATTAGGAGGATGAGAGGGCACTGGAAGTGTTAAAGTTTCTCAGGTGATTTCATTGTGTGACGGGGTGTGGGGAGGGAGAACTGCCTTCATCTCAGTACTAAGTCATTGTAATAACAAATAATATCATTGCTAGGAAAATATTCCTTAGAAAAAAATATAAATCTTTCTCTGTGACCGAAATATTTAGTTCACTTATCTGTAACAGATGTTCCAATCCCCAGTTTAATAGTTTATTTTTAAAGACATTTAATAAACTATTTATTTGTAAATGAATAAATACATGTATCATACCTGAACATCTAGACTATCAAGACTACTTTAGTAACCCTAAGCACATAGAATGAGATTCCATTCCCAGAGCGGAAAGTTGTATAAACAGCAGTCAGGGCTGGGGATTTAGCATAGCGGCATAAGCGCCTGCCTTGCAAGGGCGTGGTCGGTACCCCCCACCAAAAAAAAAAAAAAAGAAAAAAAGCAGAGTCATTATATACATATATTGTTCATCACATATAACCTCATACTATCAATTCTCCTCAGAAAGAATAGGTTCTAATTAATTCCAGTTGAGGTATAAATGCTATTACTAAGGTTTAAGCACCATGAAAGCTAAAGTACTGATTGCTTCAGACATTTGTGTTTTTTTTTTTTTTTTTTTACTAAGAAGTGTATATGCAGGCAAGCTATAGGTCGTGTGGCTTTGTTTTTGAAGTCCAAACCAACAATGCACTCTTCAGCAGCTGGCAAAGTTGCTGTGCCATCCCTCAGTTCAGCTGTAAACTTACAGTCTAGTTGACTTTGTTGTCCTTACTTAAGTACACACAACTTTCATGCCAGAGAGAAAATCACTTAGGGTTTTAAAATAGTTGTTTTATAATTCTGCTGGACATTCATGTTTAAATACAAGAATTTAATCTATCCAATTTGGCAGATTATTTAGAACCTCATATTCTGCTATTCTAAAAGGAATGTGATCCTGGATAATTTAGGGAGAAGTTATAACATACAAATAATATAAAATTTCCAATAGTCAGTGAAGGAAATTCTAGGATATTCAGATGAATTTGTGTCACTCTTCCCTCTTGGTAACACAGAAACCGGATATTCTGTGTCATCTACACTGAGAGTTCTTATCCTGCATTATAGCTGTAATCTCTTGAACAGAGAGATTAAATTTTCAGCTCTAGTGGCTGGGGGTTTAGCTCAGCGGCATAAGCACCTGCCTTGCAAGCAGGCGGTCGTGAGTTCGATCCCCGGTACCGATAAAAATGAAAAAGACAAAAAAAAAAAAAAAAAAAAAATTTCAGCTCTACACTGACTTGAAACTGAAACCAGATCGAATCATTCACCTAAATGTTCACCTACATCACAATCAAGATCCGGATTTGAGGTGGTCTTTTTTGCATATTACAACAACTGCACACATGATGTATTTCCCCTGAAACTCACAGAGACAGGCTTTTGTCAGAGGAAAGAACACTGTCAGATTTGTGGTGTTTGTCTTTCACCAGAGATTACCTGAATTTTCTTTTGTGTTACCAATTGTTCTCCTTCTATGTGAGGCATCTGGATGGTCTAGAAATGAAACTTGAAGATGAAGACTTCACGTCTGTCTAGCACAGGGTGCTTTCCAGTCATTTCCACCAAGGTGACACTTGATCTCACACATAGCTGTGCCTGAATCTGCTGGCTCCTGCTGGTTGACTACTACTACCAAATTTCTGTAGATCACTGTATCTTCATTTATAGAGAAAATCTCTCAGAAGATCATTTCAACAATATACAATATGCTGCCGCTTCTCATAAATTGCCTAGTTGTAATATACCGCCCAAAGTAAAACACACTTATGCTCCTAGCGTGCCCTTTGTGCACACAGAATTCAACAACCCTGAAAGCAATGGCTTGTTTTTCTTTTTGAGACAAGAGCTTCCTGAGAAGTTCACTGTGTAACCCAGGCTCGCCTTGGATTCACGGTCATTCTTTTGCATCAGCATCCTGAGTCCTGGGATTACAGGCATGCGCCACCACACCCAGCTTCATTTTTATTGATAACTGTTAATTTATACAGACTCTCTTCACTTTTCCAGGGAGACATAAGGACTGGTGTGCTAGTGTGCGAGGATGTTTATTCTGTGCTGTTAATCAATAAGTCAATTATAGAACTAAGATGCTTTACAAATTTTATTCTGTCTTGCTTCAAGAAAGATCTGAAGTAGATCTTGTAGAACTTTTATAAATTAAACTTAGTGAGATGTAAACTGTGTCATGGAGCTATTTAGAGACCAGAGGGGTGGTCACAGTGGAGGTAAGGAACTTGATGGGTAGGTAAGAGGACTTCCCAGAGGATGGGGTACCTTAACTTATAACAGGGGTGCAGGCATTAGAAGGGATGGAGGGAACATGGCAGGCAGAGGGCTACCATGAGCAAAGGACAGAAGTTTACAGTGCCTGCCTCCTTTTGGGAATTGTGGGTGAATGTGGGGTTGTAATGTTGTGAGATGAAACAGAAAAGATATGTGGCACCCGAATCATGAACAGCCTCCTGGCCAGAATTTAGGCTTATGTTAAAGGCACCTGGGAAGCACCTGGTGGCACATGCCTCTAATCCTGCATTCTGGGAGGCTGAAGCAAGAGAGTTGCAAATTTGAGCCCAACCAGGGTAACTTAACTACTTAGCAAAACCCTGTCTCAAAATAAAGATTAAGAGAGAGGTTTGTGGATGTAGCCCAGTGCCAAGGCCATGTGCTTGATCCCCAGCACAAAACAAAAATCAAACCTCCTCCCCCTACAAAAAACCTCTGAGAGCAACTGGAAAATCTGAATCATGCAAATGACACACTGACATTTGCATTTAAGAGAAGGCTTGTGGCGGTACTGAGAGGAGCCCCTAGATAGGAGGTCCTGGAGGTAGAACAGGTGAGACAAGTGAGAAACAAGGGGGAAGTGATGGTGGATCTGTGGACTGATTACAAGTGAGAGCTGGGGGAGAGGCAGAAGTCTATGCCATGATTCAGCAGTCTAAACTCCTAAGGCTGCAGTCCTGTGGGAGGGATATCAGCTAGGCATGAAGAAAAGGCTGAATGAGTGGACGAAGCAATTCAAGACAAAGTAATGGACATAAGGGGTTGATATGGGAGAAGATTGGAGGAGGGAGTGGAGAGTTTGTGGCTGGCTGGTGGTAAATGGAAATAAATGAAGGTCAACAAGACTGATGAGGCCAATGGGAGCTACCATTCATTCATGAGGATCTGGATCATCTGGCAGAATTGTAGGCCTTGAGTATTTTTAAAGCAAATAAAAATGGAGGCCCCAGTATAGGTAGACCACAGGGCCACCTGCTCTTCACCCTCTAAGCAGAGCTTTATATTTAATTTCTTCAAAGTGCTATCTCCAATCACAGTCCTTTCTTATTGGCATGATTCAGTGAAATTAAGCCAACCAGATAGAGACAAATCAGCTGAACAGGTCTGCTTGCCCTAAAGACATGGTACTATACAATGGTCAATCAATCAATCCGTCAAAATAGGTCATCTTTTATTCTTCCTAAATAGGCCTTTAACTGATGTAGGGTAGTTTCTTACCACTTGGTTTGAAGCCCATGACCTGTAACTTGTATATGACCATAAAGTTAATTTTTTTCTAACTTGATCCACTACAGGGAAGGTGGTAGCACAGATAGAAAGGTCTGAATTAGTTGTGGCGGAGTAAATAAGGGGACCCAATATCGTCTCAATGCAGCTAAAACGATAAGCACATCAATGCAAAAGTCATACTGTAACTGCACTGGAGGGAAATAAGCCAGCCTTGTAGCTTTACTTGCTGTTGAGTTAAAAATCAATGTTGGAGGCCACACAATGGGGCAGTGCATTGTTAAGTCTCCTGCCAGCTTTGCGGGGGTAACACCTCTGCTGTGTGGTGTGTGATGGTAGTGGATGGCTAGATGAGTTTTCAGGGATTTGAAGGCCACTTTTGCTGAAAGCAGTGACTTTACTTGGGCTTGTAGCTGTCCACTAGGGTGACTGGAAAGAGACAAAATGCTTGGCACCTCTTTCTCCCTGTTGTGTCTGTTTCCTCTTTTGCTTCAGTGTTTGGTCTAAAGACACTGACCCGCCACCAAGACCAGAAACATGAAAGGAACCTTAGTTTCTAAAGATCACTGCATATTCCAACCAAAGACATGACTGTTCCTTCTCTTTAATAACCCATCTTTCTCCCTCAGTATTCCTATCCAGTATCGTAACTCCTTAACTCCCTAATCTAGGAGCAGAGGCCCCTGCTCCAGTCTTTGGTCACGGAATGAAGCTTGTTTGCTCCCTCTGTCTCCTGAGTCACTGGGCTTTATCAAGTGAGAGCAGAATCAAATGCTTTTCTTAGTTACAATACTGTTATCAAAAAGGAGAAAGTGGTTTAGGAAATGTCAGATACATGTTCAACATGATTTGGAAAGTATTCTCATAGGTATTGAGATGTGAGCATGAAAAAGGATGATTGTAGTCTAAGAAAGCAGTATAGTGTTTCATTTATGCCCACTAATAAATTTATAAAAGTCAGGAAAGGGAAAGAATTTTAAAGTGGCAGGAACAGTTTATTTGATTTGGGTCACGTTAGAGGATGCTCAGGCATCAGGCAGGAATATCAATTAGAAGCTGACACTAAATACCTAACACTGTGGAGTAAAAGTGGTCACGGTTGTTAATAAAAATTATAAGAGTCATTGTTTTGGATTAAGCTCCTCACGGGGCCCCAAGAGACCAGATTAAAAAGCAAAATTGAATCTCTTGTGCTAAGAGTCAAACAGAAACTCAGTCTTTATCTGGCCTCTCAAGAAATCAGAAAAGAGGTAACAACCAAAATTTCCAAAGAGGTCAGTTTCAATTGGCACAGCAATGCAAATATGCCTTGCTTTAAATCCTTATCATAAAAAGGATCGGGAAGTTATCTGACGTCAACCAGTTATTTTTCTGGTGTTCTGCTTCCCTAACCCCAACTTAGAAGGAAAATAAATTATAAATAAGCAATTTGTTTTTCATTGTTCACATTCACTTTTTTCAACATTTCTCTATAAAGCCAACGTCTTTTCCTTAGCCTATTAGAACACTTACTAAGGTCTTTAAATTGCTTTACCTTTTGACCTTTGACACTGTTATGTTGTGAAATTCCATTAGTGTTTCATCTAGTTTTGGTCTCCTTCTTGCATAATGGAGGGAAAAAAAACCCACCAGCTTTCTTCAGAAGAGGCCGTCTGGTACCATTCAGCCAATAGCATCATTTTCTAGTAATAAAAGTTAAATGGACCTGAACTGGTGCTTCCTGTGGAAATGCTCTCCAAGGAGAAGAACGAGAATGGGGGAGTAAACGACAGCTACTCTTCCTCAGAACTTTGCAATCTATGTGACTTTCACTCCAAGTGGCATCGCTTATTGAATTTAAAACCAACATTCAAAAATAGTGCTGCTGAAATCCAAGGATAGCAGCAGATAAGCAAATCCATTACTAACTCTGCTGTGGTCATTGAATCAGGAGCAATTTCATTTTCCCTCATGGCCAGCATAACAGGGTTTTATAATAAGAAGTAGCAGCCTTGGAGTCTGGGTGTAGAGGACCAGCCCCTCTAAGTGGTGCATGGCTGTAATCTAACCTAAACACTAGGAAGTGCCGGAGACCATCCCGCTGAGATGAGAGCCTTGTAACTTCAAGGACTCTGACTACTTTGAAGAATAAATGGGGCTTTTCAAGTTTGTGATACATGGGGCACCTACAGCTCTTCTAGTGCACAAGGAACAATAAACTGGTTTGTGGCTAAGCTTCTATAGTTTAATAAAGGCTCTGAGAATCCTCTTAGCTGGTCTCTGTCTTCAGCATCTCTTTCTCTCTCTCTTTTTCTTCTTGAGACAGGGTCTCACTATGAAGTTCAGACTGGCCATGTGCTCACTTTGTAGCTCAGACTGGTCTCAAACTTGCAATGATCCTCCAGCCTCAGCCTTCTGAGTGCTAGAATTACAGGCGTAAACCACCACGCTGGGTTTCAGTTTCTCTCTTAAAGAAGCTTATAAAGCACATTGTGGGATCTTGTTTCTTGATCCATTCTGTCAATCTATTTCTTTTAATAGGTGAATTGAGGCTATTTACGTTGATGGATATAACTGATATGTACTGGCTCAATATCCTTTGATTTTGTGACTTGAACAACTACTTCTAAGATAACAATATGTAATTTATCAACTAGTGATTTCTTACTGTTATCTTCTTTTGAAATTCTGTATTATTTCTACCCTTTTTTCTGTTTTGCTTTTTTTCTCTCTAAAAAAAAGATGCCAATAAAGTGATGTCTCTGAAATACAAATTTGATCATTTCACTCTTGTGCATTTTAACTTCTTCTGGTTTCTTGCTGTTTACAGAATGAGATCTGAGTTTCCTCATGACACGTCTGGTGCCTGCCAACCATAGTAGTTTCTCTTTCCATGGTTGTTCTTTGGAGACTTCACTTTTTGCACACATTTTCATTCACTATCTGCCTAGATGCTCTTCTTTCCCAGCTCCTTTCCTCTCCTAAACTCCTGCTCGTTCTGAAAAACCCAATGAAATAAAATTTGTCTGCGGAGTCTCTCCTGCCTTTGGAAACCACCAACAAAAACTACTGTTCTTCCTCCTGCTTTGTTATCTCCTTTGTAGTTCTTAGCACGTCACTTCGTAGTGTTTTTAGTAAACTCATTGCAGATAGTAACTGCATGTTACGTATGTATTGAGCACACTAGTACAGAAGGAAATGAACAGAGAGCTGTATGGAGGTCGTTATATTCCATATTAGACACTGATTCTTAAAAAGTGGTTTGCAACCCAGGGTCAGATGCGTCACCATGATATGGTTACGTGACTCTGAAATAATCAAAAGAAAGGCTATCTGGGCAGGCCTGAGCTGGTCAGATAGACCCTGAAGGAAGTAAAAATACTGGGTCCTTTCTGAAATCACATAGGCAAAGTAAGTGGGACTGTGTGTGAGGGAGACTCGTTGCTGGGCTGGCTATGATGATGGAGAGGGCAAGGTGGAAGGACCGGAGAACAGGCTCCCGTCAATAACCAGTAAGGTTCTCAATTCCACCAACAACTTGAACAATCTCGGGAGCAACCTCTTCATCTCATGACTCACTAGAGGAGGACACTGGCTGTCCAACCCCTTAATTTCAGGCCCTGAGATTCTGAGCAGAGCACACAGGTTGGGCCCAGATATCTGACTTATAGAATTGTGGAGTAATAAGCAGCTTCTTGCTTCTAAATTACTAAATTTGTGGCAGTTTGTTAGGTGGTGATAGACACTTCTTCACAGAATAATCAAAACGGGGGTGAATAACAGCTCAACGAGGATGCCTTCTCAACAAGCATGCAACTATTTGTTGATAGTGAATGTTTGTATCAGTCAATGTAGTTTCTCTGAAATTAGTTTCTACATAACGCTGAAAATTATAAGAAAGAACACTGATGAAAAATGTTCGGTAAAATAAGGTGAAAAGGATTTCTGCACTGTTAGGCGACTCCAAAACTTTGATTATTAAATTTGCATTGTGAATCTGCAAGATACTATACACAGTTCCCATCTTGGATGGGTGATACCTCCATTGGTTCATGCATATGTTATTTGGGAGTGTGTTTAGTATCATGTGGTTGACTGATTGGAAATTGGTATTGTGTCCACTAATTTAGACCAATATTTTAAAGTAAACTTCAAAGTCCTATGGGAAGTATAATCATTGGCCAAGGGTTTTTTATTCACTTATCCTTCATTTAAGAGTAAATTTTAAAAAAAGTTTTATCAGAGTTATGAATAACAATGATTTATATATATTTAGAAACACAGGTCACATATGAATATGTAGTGATATATTCAGGCATATTATCAAGAAACATGTTTAAAATAAATAAAAAACATAATGGCTACTTTCTACAAAATAAAATTTTCAACATTCATTTAAAAGGAAATAGAAAATCTGAATAAATCAATAACCATTAAGTAATTGACACGGTTGTCATACATCTTATCATTAGATCACCTTGTAAATAAATTTTACCAGATTTTTTGGACAGATCATCTGTATCTTATTTATACTGTCTAAGAAAATTTAAAAAGAAGAGACAGTTATCCAAATGATTTTCTGATGATAGAACATGACTGATTCAAACTGGATGAAGATTATAAGAAAAAAAATCTATGACATCTTCACAATGTGGATAGTTGCAAAACTCTAAAGAAACTTCACTGCACATCAGAAACAGAATTTATATGAAAAATATCAAAAGATATCTTCTAGGTAGGGTGCTATTCCCTATGACCATCTCCTTTGAGATCAAGAGACCCTCTGTGGGTGTCGCTAAGTTCTTCAGTAGGGTGTGTAAACCTCAACATTCAGAGTGTGTGTGTGTGTACTATATTTCAATTTAATCTTTAATAAAAATCTTCCAGATTTCATGTTTTCTAACTTACATTTAAATATATTTTATCTTGGCGTATTATGCTTCATATGACTTCAGGTTCAAGAAGGAATATAAATATTTGACATTTTTCTTTGCATGAACATGTTTATAACTGGATGCTCTGCAACCCCAGGTTTGGCACCTGTGTGTCCTGTGAAAAACTCAGGGCACCAGATGGAAAGAGACAGATCAATAATAGGGCCCACATCTTTTTCTCTGTAGCATCAGGTGGCCTTTTAAGTAAAAAAATTTGGACTTACGTACTCTGTATCCCAGCCCAACAACGGGGCCATTATCCTTGCAGAGAAAAGGTGAAGGGTCCCCAAGCCTTGCCACAATCCCGTTCCTCTCAAGTGTGTTGAAGCGTGAGGGAATGAAAGGACTGAGAACAGCCCCCATTCTTCTCCAAGACCTCAAGCCACAGTCCTGCTCTGTCACGGATGAGAGGAAAGGACATAAAACTAGGCTTGATTGGATTGTTTACAACTTGACATAGATGGCTATAGAATGTGCCCAAGACAACACTCAGAGACCCCAGAACATGGCTCAGTGCAGTGATTGGAAAAAATGTCAGACTGATTTTAAGGTATTACTTCACAAAACTGAAACTACTCAGTTATCTATCTATCTATCTATCTATCTATCTATCTATCTATCTATCCATCTACCTACTATCTGTCATCTGTCTATCATCTGTTTATCTTCTCACTATAACCTGTGTATGTTTTGTAAATATATAAAATATCTTCTTCTACTCAAAACCCTGCCAGTTATCTTGGCTGCTTTTGAAAGCTTATCACTAACTCTATAACTATCAATTTGCAATCCTGTTTTACATTCTTGTAATCCTTGGACTTGTGCTGTGCTGTACTATTTCTGTTTTTCTTCTCTTGCAAACACACCAAGGTATACCCATACTCATTAATGCCTCCTTTAAATATAATGTCCTCTTTGTCAAGCACAGATGTGATTTGACCTAAATATTTGCCAAGAACTTTTGCAGGAAATATATCTTCTCTTTCTTCATTCTGGTTTGGAAATTTAAAAAGCCAAAATTTAAAAAGCCAAAATGTGAAAGGCAGGCTAATTAATTATGGTATTACTTTAGTGATAATTTTGTAGTACGGTAATTTGATATACTAAACATACTAAATCAATTGCTAAAAAATTAAGTATAACTTATAGTATGATAGCAACTCTATTGATTTTTTTCTGGTGTTTGTAACTTTTACAAAACTCCTTTATATTTGCTTATGTTATTATTTATTTATTATCATTTTTGCAGGTTAAGGACCTATAATAATTAACAAATCTGAGGAAGCAGTTTATTTACTTCTTGTGTATGAGGAATAATACATGGATATGTAAATTTATTTTTTAAAAAAAGATAAGGAGAAGAATAAGGATAGAAATACAATGGGCTTTTGGTAACATTGGCACACACTCTTGTGAGCAAGCTGTGTGCCTAATTGTGTGCCTGGTATTTTCTCTTTGTGGAAGTCTGCCTGGCACATGCCACAGCACAGACCACTGCTGACCCCTTTCTATTTCAAGGAAAGCTCAGCTGGCAACAGGCACGTGGGAATCAGACCTGCAGCAGGCATACGGGTTGATGTTTTGGATACTAACCTCGTGTCCTTAAAATAAACACGATTTGGTTAAGTATTAGCTTTTCCATGTTGTTGGATTCAATCAGTTAATATTTTATTTAGGATATCTGAATAGACTTCCATGAGAGACTCTGGGCTGTAATTTACCTTACTTGTATTGGTCTTGTCATAGTTTGTCATCAGAGTGTCACAAAATAAGCTTCTTTTCTCCAGCAGAATTTATATAAGATTATGTTTATTTCATCATCAAATGAGGAAATTCAGCAGTGACAATATCTGGACCTAGGGATTTTCTTATGGAAAGGTTTTAAATTACATATTCAATTTCTTCTATAGACAGAAGATTATGCAGCCTTTCCATTTACTTTTGTGTCAGTTTAATAAGATGGGTTGTTCCAAGAATTTTCTGTTTTTGTAGTTTTTCAAATTTTGGGCATAAATGTGTTTGTAATATCCTTTGATTGTATTTTTAATGTAGGTAAAATTATGACTCTTTATCTTTAATTCTCAATATTTGGAATTTGCTTCATAGTGCACTGATTTCCCTGTATTTATCTTCCACACTCTACATCCTTCTACTTCTTTCCTTTTTGATTTACTGTAAATTTTATAGCTTATTTATATGGAAACTCAGACCTGAGATTTTCAGTCTTTCTGTCCTAACTTAGTTGCGTTCTGCAAAGTTAGATATATCTTTTTTAGTACCAGGGATCTAACTCACAACCTTGCCTTGCCAGCCAGGTTCTTAGGCCACTGAGCTAAATACCCGGCCCCTTAGAAATGTCTTATAGTCACTGTTATTTATTTTGAAGATTGCTTTAGTTTTTATTGTGATGTTTTTATTGACCTATAGATTTTTGATAGTTTTTTTTTTTTTTTTTTTTTTTTGTATTGAGGATCAAACTCATGACCTTGTGCTTGCCAGGCAGGTGCTTATGTCACTGAGCTAAATTCCTACCTATAGATTTTTGAGATGAATTTTTTGCTCCTTTTTCAAGACAATTGGGCATTTTGGTTATCTTTTCATTCTTTATGTTTAGCTTTTCTCTCTCTCTCTCTCTCTCTCTCTCTCTCTCTCTCTGTCTCTCTCTTTCTCTCTCTCTCTCTCTTTTGGTCTTTTGAGACAGGGTCTTGCTGTGAAGTTCAGGCTGGCCTTGAGCTCACTTTGTAGCCCAGGCTGGTCTTGAACTTGCAATGATTCTCCTGCTTCAGCCTCCTGAGTGCTGGGATTGCAGGCATGAGCCACTGTGCCTGGTTTGTTCAACTTCTCAAGAAGAAAAAAAAATCATTTTTTTTTCTTTTCCCTTTCTTTGGAGAAAAGAGGGGAAAAAAAGAAACTAAGCTTTTGTAAATAGGGAAAGAAGAGGGGTTGAAGGGACAGTAGGGGAATCAGGGGGAAAACAATCAATATACATCATGTACAGGTACAAATTCCTTATGATGAATGCGATCATTATTTGTACTTAAAATGTACCAATAAACTTAATTAATTTAAAAAAGAAACGAAAATGCATTAACCTCATTAAAATGTTGGAAATAGTCCTCTTAATTGTAAACGGAATAGAAACACATCTTTAGCAAAAGTCCTGAGATTTCCAGTCTATAGAATTTCTCATTTCATTTGCATTTAATTACAAAACATGGATTCTTATGCCTTAATATCTGGAAGTAAACCCTTAAAAAAAACTATTAAAATCTATAATAGTATTTAGAATCTATCTCTAATAATCCAGGTAATAAGCCACCCAGGAGACTGTTGTGGCTGCAATCAGATAATTTTAATGAACCAGGGCCGGAAGGAGCTGGCTGGGTTGCCCTGGAGCTGTTTTGCCATAGGTTTTCTTTCCACTGTAGCTACCCAGGGGTGCTCTGAGAACCTGGGGCCTCACCAGGCCCGCCCCCTGGGAGAATCCAGAACTTCCGGTTCCGGTTCCATATCTTCTTCGGAAAACCCCATTTTGATCCCCAGCTGCTCTCTGCCTACCCTTTTAGTCCTCTTGCAAGAAGCAGTTGCTGGCAGCTGGCTCACCTGTAATTCCTGTTCTTTTGGGATTTGGACCCCATGAGTTCTGAGTGCCAGATTCTTTTCTGGGTCTTCTCGTAGGCTTTGTCGTGTCTCCTGTTCAGCTTTATCAGCTACTTTAAAGTGAGTGTGTACTGTGGTGCCCTCTATGCCAGCTAAAAGTACAAACTTTGGTTTCCATTTTTCTTTTTGTTTGTTTGTTTGGAGACGGAGTCTCACTTGAACTTGCAGTGGTCCTCCTGCCTTTGCAGGAGGCTGCTTCTGCTTCCATTCTTGGTTTGCTAAAATCCATCTCTCTCGGAGCAGTGAGAAGGATTTGATAAACTTTTAGCCAGAGCTTGATGCTTTCCTACTAGAAATACTCCAATGGCTTCTTCTCTCACTTGGAATTAATCCCAACTGCTCTGTACGGTTGCCCTGGTGGGCTCCTGGGTCTCTGCAACTCAGCCTGCCTCTCTCACGCTGCGGGTCCTCCAGCCCCAGTGACCTTCCTGCTCGCTACAGTGCACCAAGCTCTTCGCCCCAGCTGCTGCCAGCTCTCTCCGGAGGATCTTTGCATGTGGGGCTGTCAGATCACATGAGCTCTCAGGGAGGCCTTGGGGGCCACCGCTCTGCACGGAGTCCCTCTCTATCACGCACCTCATTAAAAAGGTGACATTTCCTTCACATTCTTTATCTTCCACAGAAGTAATATTGTTCATTCTTTCTTGTCTTCTTTATATTTTCTCTCACTAAAGTATAAACTTCATATGCAAGGTTCCGTCTATCTAATCTTTTTCCCCCCTCTGTACTGGGGATTAAATCCACGACCTTCCCACTAAAATACTTTTCTAGCCCATTTTATAATTTTCTTTAATTTTTGAGACAGGGTCTTGGTAAGTCACTACCTGCCTAGGCTGGGCTTGAACTTACAATCCTCCTGTCTGAGCCTCTCAGTGTGCTTGAATTACAGTTGTGACCGCCATTTACACATGCCTGAAGCTCTGGGTAACTATCTTTTGAAGGTGAAAGCTGTGAGAATGAGGGGGAGATTAACAAACACCACAGCTCCAGCCTACAGTTTAATAAGAGCTCAATCCACTTGACATGTCTAAGAATCTCCTTTCCGAGTTCCTTGTTTTATTTTGAAGTCTAAGAGTACTCTCTGCAGGGGTGCTCCAAATGTAGTAGGCTGGCCTGTGGAGTCGCTGCTGTTTCTGTTGGGCTTCTTTGTGTAACTATAATCTTATAAATGCTCATTATATCCTTCCAGGAAAATAAACAGACCTGCAAATCAAGGAGATTGTTCCCTGGGTGAAAACAATTCTAATTACAATTAGCAAAGAAGAATTAATCAAATAACATGCAAGTCTCTATTTTAGTTTTCATGTACTATATTTATTACATATTTCTCTTAATTTTTCCTTCTCATTTTAAAATTCTGATAAGTTGTTTAATTTTCTGATAACTTGTTTTATTTTTATTTTTGTGCTACCAGGAATTGAACTCAGGACCTTGCACATGCCAGGCAGGTGCTTATGCTACTGAGCTATAGCCCCAGCCCTGAACTTGTTTTAATAAGTAAAAATATATTTCATGAGCTTACATACATTTGAAAAAAATCACGTAAGACTAATGCCACAGTGACTATTGAAATAAATTAGACATTTAAATCACATGGTGAAGAATGTTCTTACTTTACAGGCAATTTTAGTGTTTTCTTGCTGAATGTTCTTGGTAGGTTAATTATTAAAAAGAAAGTAGGCCGGTTGGGTCTCATTTAACCTTCCTGCCCAAGAACTTAAACACTTGTGTGGACCCTGGGAGAGGGGGCAGGGAATCATCGCATTTCCCAAAGTGCGGTGTGGGACCTGGAGCCAATATGAGCTTTTTCACATAAGAAATGTGGGAACCAGGTGAACATGCAATTGTAATAAGCTCACCCCAGCTGCCATCACTTGCCCCCTGCATCCCAAGAACTCCAATACCATGATCTCATTTGTGATATGCCCCAGTGTCTTTGCACATGCTGTTTCTTCTGTTTGGTATCCCCTATTTCTGCCTGAAAGTGTCCCCTGTCAAGACAAAGTCTAACTGCACATCTTCTGGGAAGGCTATATGTTTTTGACTGTTGCTAAGAACTGTAGTACAACTTATGTGCTGATAATAAAACTTTGTAGTCACGCCAAACTTAGTTCTAATACTAGTTCAGCTAGTCACTACCTATTTAGTTTAAGAAAACAATTACTCTCAACCAGAGCCCTATCTGGGAGAAATATGCTGTGAGAACCATCACTTGTACTATGACACTTTGGAGGGAGTGGATAAATCCATGAATGGATAAACTGTGTCAGAATCCTGTTAAGACAAAGCCAATCTTAACCAAGGATGCAGAAATAATTTCAGGACTGGAAGTGGTTTTAAACAATGTTTCTAGCAAAAACAACAAAAACAAAACATTCTGAAGGTGTAGATTTCACATATTTTCTAAGACTTACAATACCTTTATGACTAAATATTTAAAATAAGTTGCTTAGTTTTTAGTTTGTTTTTACAAATACTCTAAGTTCCTATATCATCTTGTATTTATTTCAGGAATGTAATGAGGAGACGAGAAATAATTGGTGAGAATAGTCAGTACTAAAGGTCCAAATGATTATAAAATTCATGATTTTATGCTAGCAATATTGTCCATGCCTAGAGTCCATTAATGACCAGAGCTAGTAGAACTCTGATTCTCTTCTGCCCACTTCAAAACTTCCTAGAACTCTTCTGTGAAGCCTTGAAAGAGGGGTAATTAAACTTAGGGAGGAGGTGGTGTAATTCAAGAAACAACAAAGCGACTCTGCTTCAAATATCCCAAATACCCCAGAGATGATCTTTTCTGAATAATAAAGGAGCACTGTCTAAAACCAGCGCACTCAGTGGGAGCACATCACCATCCAGATTCAGCAGATAAAGATAACCCAAAGCTCTAATTCAGGATAAATGATCTCTTAAATTTGCGAAACCTATTTTCTGGCTAGCTGAATCCAGAGTTCTGTAACTACAAAGTCATACTTCTAAACCCTGCATCGGCTCTCATGCCCTCAGTCTGCAGGTTGTGACTTCAAGATAAGCCCATGGGCGGAGCAGTCATACGAGTTATAACAATTTTCTGCATGTTGTCTAGGATGGGGCTGTGAGGCTGAGTGTAAGGTAGAACTTTGTTGAAGAACACTCCCTAATTCCGGCAGGCAGAGGAGACACATTTAGGAGTGCAGAAGGGCTTTCATAAATCCAAACAATCTAATCCAGACTCTAAACTGCTTGCCACTGTGAAAAGATGAGCTAAATGGCCAGCCTTCATGTCTATGGAGACCAAGCAATATGTAGCCCAATAAGGATTATTTTAGGGCCTATTGATTTACCAGCTCAGGAAGCAGATGCTTCTAGAATCTCTGGACCTGGTGCAGAGGGCCATATTTACAAGTTGGTACTCTTGTTTGGGGACCATGTGTATGGGATAACTGAAGAAATTGGAATGCTCAGATCACAATGCTTCTCTTCCTGCCTGCAGAACAAAGCATATACTCAATGGAGCTGCAGGTGAGTTTCCTGATGTCCAGAAGGAGTGGACCCTGACCCCTCAGAACTGCAGAGCAGCAACCTGTAAAGCTCTAAAGCGCAACAGCCTGAGAGCCTACAGCTCTGGGACGGAAACACGAGGGCAGGTAAATGTTGGTCCTTTCTTGTGGTCCCTCAGGCTTCTCTCCAGGGCCCCAGCACTCACCTCAGCCTGCCAGATGGGGTTCACCGTGTTGCCTATGATCTTGGATCTCCTCTCTTGCCCATGGTGAGGGAGCGCGGGGAAGATGCTATGTTTCCCGGGCTGGATGGAAATCTTCAGATATGGGTCTGGGTTGAAAAACATCCCTTTCTTCAACCCCATGGCCTGGAAATCTACAAGTAAAGAATGTTTTTCTTTAAGTATGCTTTAGAAAGCTACACATCACATTAGGTCTTGTAGAAGTTTCCACTTCATTGCACACTGACACGTGCAATATGGACCATTTATTGGAACACACTACATTGTATTTTGGTGAGAAACTTTGGTGATAAATCAATCTAACTGGCACTATGGTCACTACACTTTGGACCACTGAGAAGACTATTGGCCTTAGTGGGCTGGATTTCTGCTGCTCCTCAGGAAGGGCGTGCAGTGGTTGAGGAGCTCAGGTTCTCTAAGAAAGATGGTGGGTGTAGGAAGAGGAAATCCAACTTAGGAAATGTGATGGGTCTGAGGTGCAAATTTCCTCTACAAAGTTGAGACATAAGAAAAACAAGGGCTGGAGTTTCACAGTAAATATGGGCTTCACTATGGGAGAAGTAAAGAGAAAGGAGAGGGTTAAAAGAGCAAAGAACTTGGACGTGATGGGAAGAAAAAAGAACACAAGTCTTCCATGGAGCTTTGAGAATTCATGCTGTCAGAAAGCACAGGACACTGACAGTTTGAACTGTTTCATTTAATTGGAGATGTTTGGTCTTACACGACTTCATGAAAGAGAGAGAGAGATCCAACAAGTAATAATGGTTGATAGTTTTTCTGGAATCACTTAAATCACTCTGTATTTATCGGAAATATGTTTATGATAGTGTCAAGGCATATAATTTTTAAGACTTTCCTATCATTAAAGTATCTTTTCTTTGGTCTTTTTGACATAGTGTCTCACTAGGCAGTTCAGGCTGGACTTGGGATCACTTTGTAGCATGACAGCAGTTTGTAAAACTCAGGCTACACTCATAGGAAGTTTGTGGAAAGAAGTTAACAGCAGCAGCGTGACACTGATTGCTTGTTTGTGTGGTGGGCTTTCAGCTAGGGCCTGGGAATGTGGATTTCAAGAGGTCCCTATCACCTTAGAAGTAGTAAGAGTGGCTTTTCCTGTTAACTTGTGGTTTATTGTGGATTCTGTTTTCCTCCTGGGTCTTTGGAATTTGTTACATCTAACACAGGGCGCCCACACAGCCTGCATATCCTTCCTGGCAGCAATCTTACTGGAGTCTCTGATAAGCTTTCCGGGTAGCCAGCATTTCACGCCTGGTGTCACAGCTTGTGCTGGTGGGATTAAGCTTGTCCTTCAGCCTAGATGTCTACTAGGGCTGTATTTGAGAATGTTTTTTGAAAATTGAGAGTTGTTGAGCGCTGATCTCTTTATATACATTTACCTTTTTTCTCTTTTACTACCTGATGATTGTCTTAATCTAAGGACTTATTATCTTTGGCTTAGGAAACTTTTTCTTCTGATTTTGATTCTGTCCCATTTGTTTTGATTTCTTTATCAAAAACAATGACTCTTGTTGGCTCTAGATGTGTCACCCCTCTTTTTCTCTTCCTAAGCCTCCTCATGTTTGACTTTCACTTATGCATGCTAGGAGTGACATTTAAATTAGTTGGTCATGTCACTGACTGCAAATTTGAGTAGACTGTGCTATGTCCTACTTTGAAGAGCTCACCTTTAATTCTGGGTTTGCATTTTTTTGAGTTCATTTTACATCTTTCCTTTACAGTGGTGGACAGAAAAATGACCCCACAAAGATGTTCATGCCCTAGTGCCTGCGGCCTGGGTTACCTGTCCTGGTGAAAAGGATTTTCAGATGTCATTAAGGGCTTTGGGATGGGGACATTAGTCTGAACTACCCAGGGGGGTCCAGTGGAATCATGAGGACCCTTAGAAGAAGGGAACAGTAAAGTAAAGTAAGAGAAGGACAGACGAGAGCCCAGAGTGGTACAGCCTCGAGCTAAAGAAAACCAGGCAGCTTCTAAAAGCTCAAAGAAGTGAGGGATGGGTTTGCCCTGGAGTTCGCAGAAGCAATCAGGCCCCCAAGATTCATTCTGGACTTCTGACCTCCAGAACAATGAAAAAGCAATGGTGTTGGTTTAAATCACTGTCGTGATCACTTGTTATAGCAGCATTAGGAAACACATATACTTGGCTTTCTGAGTTTTGTTTCTTCCAGTTTTGAAGAACGCTCTTACCATCTTTCTCATCTTGGATCTCTTACTTAATATGTTCCCCACTTTCTCATATTTTATTGATAATACAAGCAGGTGAATGATAAACACTTTGGTTCTTTTTAGGACATATTTGCCAACAAGAAAACTTCTTTTTTATCTTATATGTTTTTCCTCAACTTACACATTCTTTCTCCACATACTCTTCAAGTCAAGATTTCTATTATTCATGCATGAAAAGGTCTTTTAGTATGGTGTTTGTCCTTCTTTAGTTTGCTTGTCCAGTTGTTGTTTGTTTTTTTGTTTTCTGGTGCCAGAACTCAAACTCAGGACCTTGTGCTTGCCAGGCAGGTGCTTATGCAGCTGAGCCGCAGCCAAAGCCCTGAAGTTGGAATCCTTATCCCTGCATTTATACTTAGAGCCAACCACTGTCTAGTGAGCTTTCTGATGCTAGACGGTATTTGTTTAGTTATGGGTTAGCTGATGTTTTTATCTTGTCTTTCTCTGAGGTATTGAATTTAGTTCAGTACTTTCAGCAGTGCGTAATCTTATTTTTCCTAGACAAACATAATGAACCAGACACACACTGATATATCCAGCTGCTGAATTTCGTATTTCCATGAGTATTTCCAAATTCTTCCTTTTACTGACTTTATGTCCCAGTCATATTTCATTGCTGGGGATTGTCTTGGAATAAGTGAAGGATTCTAGAAGATGAACCAGTGCCCATCACTTTACCAAGTAACGTTGGGATCCATTTTGGAGTGGTGAAAATTTCCTTTCCTTTGATAGGTCTACGAACCCTGGACTCCATGGCAAAGGCAAACTTGAGACTAAGAAAAGAGACTGGGTCCCTTCCCCAGCTCTGTCCTGCTGTCCTGCTATGTGACATCGCTGTGGGGTTTCAGGACTTCACTGGTGCTTGGTTAGCAACAATTCCTCTTGGTTTTTGGCACATGGTTGTGCAATATTCCCAGTTTTTACTGCTTTTATGGACCAGTACTGAAGAAGAAATCGGTGCCTTATAAAAGGCGACTCTCTTGTCTCTGCAGAGTGCAATAGTTTCTGCACCGGTGAGCAGACTGCCCCTCCCTCCTCCAGCCTGGGCCACGCTGTGATTGGTGAATAAGGAAGCGTCCTAGGCTGGCCAAATAAAGCCTTTCTCCACCTTACTGGTGTGCACTCTTGGTTCTTTACATCATCTGAAAGATCTGGTATCCTGTCTTCCACAGCAGTACTAACAATTGTTATTCCCTAAGCATTTCAGTGGGAATATACAAATGGCAAATCTTGGGCTTTTAGCTTTTGCCCTAGTAATGCAAAATTATCAAACATTTTCTTCCTCTCTGCCCGTGCCTGCCCCTGGAACCTAGACAGATACTCATGTTGCCTATGACCTCTAGGTGCACATGTGCTCTACTGGGCTCGCTTCAGCTTGGAAAGCCCCACTGACTGTCTGTCCATCCCCCAGCGATGCTTGTGGCCCTGGACTTTCACATTCACAGCTGCCACACTCGTTGGTTTGACAAGGTTGTAGTTTCAAGTGGCTTTTTGTGGAGACCTTGGGTTTCATGCTGTCAGGTCCTCCTGAAGATGACTTGGGTGGAATGGATGTGCAAAACCCTGAACTTCATATATCATTTTGGTTAAAGCAGCTCAAAGCTTCTTTTAAAATTATAATTTTGAAATACTTTTAGATTTACAGAAAAGTGGTACAAAGATTTTCTCATAGGCTCTACCTGGTTTACCTCCTTGTTAATGTATTATAGAATCATACTTCATTCACAAAAACTAAACATTAAAAATTAACATTGTTTACCTATTGACTACACTAATATTAATTAAATCAACAGATTTTATTTGGATTCCACTGATTTTTTTCCATGAATGAGATTTTTTTGAGTAGTCTGGCATTCATTCATCTGTTTAACAGACTCTGCTGAAAGTTTTGTTTAGACATGGATTGAGTAGCTGCTTCTTCCCTGGGGTCTCCCCAATTTTTCCTGTATAAACTCTTACTTTCTATTACTTGGCCTTTAGGAAAAGCAGAATAGCTTCCCTTTCTATCATCTCAAAGTATTTTAATACTGGTTATTTACTTGAATTTCTTCTTAGGTCAAGGGGAACTAAGTAGGGTTTTAAAAGAATTTTTTTTATAGTACTAGAGAGTGAACCCAGGGCCCTCACACTGAGCTACAACCCCACTCTTTTTTGATTTTGAGACAGGGTCTCATTAAGTTGCTGCAGATGGGCTTGAGATTATGGCCGCCTTGCGTCAGCCTTCCACAGGGCTGATATTACAGGTGTACACCACCATGTCCAGCAGAAAAGTTAGTTTTTCTTTTTGGTAGGTAGATGGAGAAATTGAGGCACAGAGAGGCTGAATAATTTGTAACTTGTAGCTTGAATTGAAGCAGGTCTGTTACTTCTGGTTGACATTCTTAGTCCCCACTTGAGGCCCTTAGGCAAATAGTACTTACCTGAGAGAGAAAAGCTGATCAGTCTTCGACTTCCTTGCCCTTGGGCCGTCTCATCAGAGCCAATGCTTTTAAAAATCTGTAAAAAGAAGGAAAATGGGGGACAAGCAAAACCAGCATTGAAATGAGTACTCTTATTCCAACACAAACATACTTAATCACAGTTATTTCTCTAGCCACAGACAAGGAAGAGAGCAGTGTTGTGATTTCATTGGACAACTATTAATTAAAAGGAGCTCCTAGCAACCTAGTATCTTTCTCAGGAATAGAGGATGTGCTAGTGGGAGTGAAGGGGAACTTTTCAGAGAAATGGAAATTGACAAACATAATTACCCTAATATTATGGGCCTTTTGTAGTCACTTATGCAAACAAAGTCTTCTCAGATTCAAATTTGCAAAAAGTATTTATTAAGGCAGTGCCTAAAGCAGTAGAATGATAGGCCAATAGATGTTTACTGTTGTAATTATAATGTGTTTCCATTTAGCAGAATGCAGTGTTAAACTGCTGCATCTCCACTTACTATTATTATTTAGGGATTTCTGGGAAACTCAGTTCATTAGGGAGGAGCAAAAACAATAGCATTAAGACGCTACTGGGAAGTCTCTCTTATTTAATGAATTGTCTTCCTGGGGAATTTCAGAACATAATTGTTACATGAGCAAGCTGCAGTCTAGCAGGTATTTGCAGATTGGATTGAGGATCCTTGCTCAATATGTGTTAGTTGGTCAATCAGAACAGCTGGAGTCTTTGCTTCCAATCTCTTCTAGGAAGATTGTATTCAGAAATTATTGAGTGTTTATTCTGAGGCAGAATATGTCTTTTCAGTTATCTTTAAATGTGATGTATGTTTGCAGAAAATAAATTTTAAGATCTGAGTATCAAGCACAATTACACAGTGTCTACTACTTAGAAGATAATCTACACTGAAGGAGAGGAAAGGGGAGAGCACACTAGTG
The DNA here is from genome assembly GCF_034190915.1 of Cavia porcellus. Taxonomy (NCBI): domain Eukaryota; kingdom Metazoa; phylum Chordata; class Mammalia; order Rodentia; family Caviidae; genus Cavia; species Cavia porcellus. The sequence continues at coordinate 21,933,459 of NW_026947506.1, forward strand.
CACACTCCTTTTTGGGGTATGTGTAGGTTTATTCTTTCTTCTCTTGGTATTCTTGATGCTGCAAGCACTGGGAGTGGATGTTCCTACCAGTCTCCTGGGCTTACTGGTTATCAGTAGGGCTCATAGTTTCAACTCAAGGGAATAGGAAGGGACTTTTGGATCACTGCCTCCTGCTGAAACCAGGTGCTGGTGAGTTTGGGAGCTTGGCTGAAGTTTTGGGTGAACTTGGTATGCTCAAGGGTGAATTGCATCTCAGAGATGCTGGGTTGTTTAGCAGTGGGAACCAATGTGGGTGGCAGCTTGGTTAGAGCTTGTCAAACTCTCCAACAGATCTTTGTCTCCTAGAGTCTCACTTGACATGGGCGCAGGGTAAGGCTCGGCTGGGATTGTGTCAGGACACTGTGACGCTGAAACCTTAGCTGTCTCCACCTTGGAGAGCCCAGTGTTTGTTCTTCCTGTTGATTGGCTGGCACTGAACAGTGGTCAACAAACAGCTGCAGCTCCATCTTCAGGATGGATCAGTATTTTAACTCTGGAAGTGGCCAGTCCTGAAGGATCAGAGCTTCTAAATACCTCGAGGTTGTGGATTTTCTTTGTTTTCAAGAATTCTGCCTGGGTGATTGTGATAGGAGACATGGGCAGGCCATATGCTTTACAGAGCTGTACACACACCCTGGTAATGGTTACAGTCCACTAGTGAAGTCTGATTCCAAGTTCTACCTTTAAAAAGACCCATATCTAGTTCATCTTCTTCTTAGAATGTAGGTTCTTTGAGGGAACAACACATATTATAATTTTAATAGAGATTTGTAGGATGAAAGATATATAGTATGTAAAGTCTAATTATATATAATTTTTAAGGTATGGGATTAAACTGTGTACTTCATACTGGGCTAAAGTGAGTTTACACAGACAATGATAATAAGGCATAGTACATTTATTCTTTCCTTTTAAAGGCATACATATTTTTATTTTATTTTATCTCTTTGTTTTGTCTTATTTTTTTGAGACAGGCTCTTCCTATGCATTTCAGACTGGCCTTGAACTCACTCTGTAGCCCAGGCTGTCCTTCAACTCACAGTGATCTTCTTGCCTCAGCCTCCGGGGTGTTGGGATTACAGGCATGCACCCCCACAAACCATACCTATGTAAGTATTCCTCTGCTTGCTATTCAGGGTATTTACAAAGAAGAGTTTTCAACATTACTGCATCTAAAACAGAGAGGAGGAAGGAGTGGAATGTTGATCTATGAGTACTAAGTTATAGTTAGGTGAGAGTAAAGATTTTCTTGTTCTATTATCTGGGGAGGTGCCTATAGGCAATGATAAACTACTGTATATCAAAAAGCTGGAAGGAAGGATTTTTGCATATTTTACCGTAATGATAAATGTTGGGGACATAGGTATATCTACCCTGATTGGAACATTACATAATGTATATATGTACTGAAGCATCCCATGGGATTCCATAAACATGCACAGTTTTATGTGTCAGGTGCAATTAATTCAAATTTTTATGAAACAGGGCTATAAATAGAAAAAGATGTCTATTTTTCACAATTCACTAAACTCAGCGGGGAGACATATGTCATTTAAAACTCCATAAATTCTACCTAAATCTTGTTTTTTAATTGGTCTTTTCATCAAACCAGCTAAGCCCTAGACTGATGAAAATGGAGCCAGAGAACCATGGTGAACATCTTCCGGGGCAAAGAATGATTGTTCAGTCTTGGGAAGGTTTGACATCCTGTTTGAGATGAGTGGCAAAGGCACATCTGAGGCGGTGGAAACTGCTTCTTGGAGAGACACTCTCTATGGTTCGGTGACTGGGAAAAAGACTTAGCTACAATACTTTGAACCTGGAACCACCTGAGGCTGGGCGCGTCATAGAGATCGCTTGTCTCCCTGGGTCTAATGTGATTCCTTGGCCTTGTGGCTTCTCCAGTGATGTCTGACTGTTACTCTAAACACTTGGCACTGCCTTAAGTTGCTGCTCCATGTCAGATGCAGCTCTGATACTTTCTCTGTAGATGTTTTGCACACGACTGTTTCCACAACAAAGCCTGCTCGGCAAGTGGCATGACAGATTTCAAATGGAATCTGTTGGTAGTGTGCAGAAGGTTCTGTAACACATTGGCAAGGGTCTTGGAGTTGCATTAAGGGCTTTGAGGTTAAGTCAGGTGGAGCTAAGTCTCTTACTCCCATTGTCTTGTTCTCTTTTGGGGAAGAATTCAATTCACTAAGCAGTGATGATCACCCTAGCGAGGGACTTCTGTGTTAGCAGTATGAAGACTTAGCTCCGTCAGCCTTTGCTCTCTACTATACTGTTCTAAGTCTTCCTTTCCTTTACACAGATCACTGTGTAATAAATGAGACTTTCTAAGGACACCAGTGATGTCCAATCACACAGACGTACTTGGTTGGTTCCCTTCCTCCACAGGTGTTGTACAATTTCCAGAGGTGGTCACATGAGCCCAGGGCTAAGGATGCCTTCCATAGGTGCAAAATTCAAAATTTTGGGCAAACGCTTTTTATTTTAAAACAAACACAAGGAAATGCAGTGTTGAAAGCAGGATGTGCATGGGTTGTGTAGCTTAAAGAAGGAGATTTTGAAGAACTCTCTAAACCGCTTTCCCAAATGACTCAGCCCTGGAGTTTCTTCCTTCAGGCAAATGCTGGAGTTTCTGTGATTACCTCAAACTAGAAGGGTGGCATGAGGGGAGAGAGGATGTTGCACAGCTCAGGTAGGTGCAGCTGGGTAGGAGGAACAACTTGTAATGTTTTAATGTACACACGATTACTACAGCTTTGTGCCTGTGGGAATGTTGTTCATCATGATAGGGATGGAGGAATGGATTGAGGGTGCTCATCTCTGGACAATTAAGTGAAAGAAGAGGGAGGGGATGAGTTGCATTAACCCCACCAAGGGGATACCTCCAGTGACCACTGGATCTGCCACTAATCTTTAAATCTGCCATGAATCTTTAAAGGTTCCACCATCTCTCAAAGATGCTACAGATTAGGAAACAAATCTTCAGTACTTGAACCTCAGGAGATATTTAAGGTACAAACCACAGTACCCTGTAACTCTAGGTGATTGTGGAATGAGGTAAACACATAAACAGAAGTAAGAGAGGATGTTCCCTAAATTTGTAAAGGTGTTCATATTTCCCCTTCTCCTTCAAACTTGAGGAACTTCAGAGAGTCCTTTAGCCAGGTGGATGCTAAAATTGTAGTAGTTTAATGAATAAAGATCACAGAGAAAGATTTCTACCTTTTAAACCTAAGAAAAATGTAAGTCAGGAAGAGTAATGGGTCAGTACACAAAAGCCTGACTCCTTGATGGCTGAGAGGGGGCCACAGGGGAAGTCTGGGGGGAATGTGCCAGCCTGAGGGTCCAGGGGTTCAAAAAAAGCAGCTGTGAGGGAAAAGCCTGATCCAGAGCTGCCCCTGCCTTCCATATGGCCAGGTCATTTTTCTTTGCTTCCTCAGGAAGACAGTTGTGTAGTTTTCCACACCACTCTTATCTAGATTAATTCACTGTTATTCTTGTCCATGTCTTTCTATGCCCAGTTTTTCAAGGAATTCATGTCATACTGTTGTTTTAAATATTTTTAGGGCCAGGAATACAGTTCAGGGGCACAAGCACCTACTTGGCAAATGCAAGGTTGTGAGTTTGATCCCTTGTACAAAATTTTTTTTTTAAATAAAAAAGCCTTCCTTAGTGAAATTAAAAAAAAAAGTAACATTGCAGTGAACTTATGTTCACTTCCATGCTCATCAGCGGACCCTCTAGATAATGGAGCTGACAAACATTTCTTCCTTATCTGGAAGAGGTCTTGGAGTCTAAGGATTTAAGATGAAGGATTGTAGCATGAAATTAGAGGCAACAGGGTTGAGAATGTGGTGAAGTGGGAAGGGTCACATTAGAAGGCAGGAGAAATATGCAGGGAGTTTGTAGCATCTGTCTGATAACTTTGGGACCAGGCCAGACCTGGAAGCTCATGGGAGAGGTAAGCCTTGGAGCCAGGGCAGCGAGCTTCCTCAGGGAGATGCCCCTCCCTGGGAGTAGACTTCTGAGTCCTGAAAGTTCTCTGGGCTGATGTGGGATGGCTGGCTCCACTCTTTTCCTTCTCTACCTCCAACCCACAAAACTAAGGGGCCTGGGGGAGCTCTTCTGAGCCTCTGTGGAAGGTGGAATTCTAAAATGATCTCCAAGATTCCCTACCCCTGTGCTCTACATGTCTCGAACAATCCCTAGGATTGTGAGTTACTCTTGTGATTAGGTTACATTGTGCATCACAGGCGACTTTAACAAGGGAAGATTACAGGGGGTGGGCCCAACTCGAGGCCTGAGCCCTGCACTTCTGGGCCTAGAGTTCAGAGAGAGGAAGTCAGAGACACAAAGGGAGGAGGACCAAAGATAGAGGAGGCTGTGTGGCAGGAATTCAGGCAGCCTGTTGGAGCTATGATTACCTCTGGTGCAGTCAGAAGGAAAGAAGCACCTCAGTCTTGTAACCCAAGGAACTGAATTTTGTCAACACCAAGAGTGGACTCAAAGTATCCCAAAATTTCTAGGTGAGAACTCAGTTTGGTTGATACATACTTCTGGTCTTTACCTTGCAATAGACTGAAAGAGAATCTACTCATACGATACTGGATTTCTGACCCACTGAAAGCAACACAATAATGGAAAACTAAAACAACTTCCTTCAGTCTGTTGCCTTTTTAAAAAGTGCGCTCTTTTGCCTGAAAAGGAATATCTGCCTGATTGTAGACTCAACAACAATTGTATTTCTGCTGAGCATCCATGGCCAATGTTCATTCCTTGGAGATCAAGAACTGTATTACTGGTCTTGCTCCTGTTTAGACCAAGATCTTTAAACACATAAAGGTCAGTCCCCACTGCAGCCCCAGGCTCCCTGTACCACCATGCTCATGTGACGTTCGCTTGATCCCGGAGCTCCTTGTTATTAGCTGAAAGTAAGTGCTCTTGTGTTCTGTAAGGAGTGCGAAATCCTTTGTGAAACAGACAGGGGACACATGCACTCATGTACACACATTCACGGGCACACACACACTATTTTCTCTACTTCTAAACTTTCAGAACACTCTGCAGGAGCAAGAAAAATTATCTTCTAGTAAGGGACAGTCCTTTTATGACCTCAGGTTCTTTGCCCACCTGCAAACATTTTGTCCCTTCTGAAGTCAAGTCACATCAGAATAAACCTCCAGAGCCAAGTAGAGAGAAGAAGGGGGACAATGAGTTGAAGTGCATTAGGGGGAGAAGGGTAATTAGGCAGGGGACACCGAGGCCCTATGTCATGAAAGGGCTCATTGTCGTCTCTCCTGAGGCCTTGAGAATGGGGCATCTTCTCTTGAACACTTATCTTTAGCACACAGGGAAATCAGTTGCCCCAGTACAATGCAGCCTGAGGTTCAGTCAGGGCTAATGTGTATAGTGTAGAAGCCCAGAGAAGGGACTCAGCTTGGCTGAAGCAGAAGGGCTGCAGGGACAAAGGGCATTTGTCAAGGTTCTCTCAAGAAACAAGATCTGCAGGCTTTATGTAGGCAGACAAAGAGATTTATTATGAGGCCATTGTCTCATGCAATAGTGGAGCTTGAGAAGACTCACAGCCCCCCACTGTAAAACTGGAGGCCTAGAAAAGCCATGATTATAGCTCCAGTCCAAGCCTGAAGGCACAGGAACCAGGGAATCCACTGGTACAAGACTTTCCTAGAGGTCTAAGAATGAAGAGCGTCAACTCCCCAAGGCAGAAGAGGATGGACATCCCAGCTCAGAGCAAACAAGCAAATTCACCCTTCTTGTTCCATTTGGGCCTCCCGTCGTGGGCAGGTGCCCTCCCTCATTGGTTAGGTAATCTTTACTCAGTATACAGATTCCAATGCCAATTTCTTCTGGAAGCCCCATCACGAACACACTCCAAAATAATTTTGCTGGCTATGAGAGCATGCCTTAGCCTGGTCAAGTGGACAAATAACGTTAACCATTGCGGAGAGGAAGTACAGAGCTGGCAGACATTGGAAGTGGCTTGGAAGGCTTTTAGAGAAGATTCCTGAGCTGAGTGAGGAGGGCTGAGCCAGGTGAGGCTATGGGGGAGGACACTGTGGGCAAAGGGAATCACTACAGAAAGAGCAGAGAAATACAAGCAGCCTGGTGTGTGGATGCCACAAATGCTGTCGAATCCTGGGCTGGATGTGCAGTTTGAACATGTGCAGTCAGAGTCTGCAGGGGACAGGAAGATGAAAATTCTTTTGCCATAACTGAGGCTGTTTTAATAATATTTTATTTTAGTTTTATTTATTTTCTTACATTAGGAATTTGAACTTTACCTTACAGGCAAGAGAGAACCTTAAAGATTTGGCTTGGTTTTTATAAATCCTGTTTGTATTTTTATTTCATTTTATCTTTTTGAGAGAGTTTCACCATGCAGTTCAGGCTGGCCTTGAATTCACTTTGTAGCCCAGGTTGGCCTCAAACTCACAGCGAACCTCCTATCTCAGCCTCCCGAGTACTAGGATCACAGGCATGAGCCACCATGCCCTACTTGAATCCTGTTTTTATTTAAATTGTCAAGTTTAGTTTTAAAAGCCATATGCATTCATCTTGGGCAATTGAGATGCTTTGGACAGGGGAGTGTAATGCACAGATTCATACTTAAAGGCTCATGCTGCCCCAGACCCTTCACTCATGCAGCGTGAGCCAGACCCTCAGGGGCTCTGTCCCTTCTGGAATCTACAGTGAGTTCAGAGCACCCTCAAAAGTTAGAGTCAGAAGTCAGAAGGCCAAGGCAGGGGCAGAGACCAACTTGGTGGCACTGCAGTATCCTGATCAGAAAGCTGGGTACTAGTACACGGTAAAAGGGGTGAGTCATTGGGGTACCACAAGGGGGAATGGAGAAACAGGGAAGTCATTTGGACTGAACCCCTTTCTTTATATTCTTTTTGAATTCAGAATCTTTTTTATTATGAACTATGAAATTCTTCTAAATTACCATCCTTCCAGACCTGGGATTGGTGCATTTCCCACCAAACTTGGTCAAGGATACATAGACAAGAGTTAGCTTTCTGCATGTAAGTATAAGTTGGAGACAAAAACTGCTTTAATTCTGCTATGTGTGTTCACACGCATATACATGCTCGTGTTTGTGACACTGGAGATTGATCCCAGCACCTTACTGCTGAGCTTTGTCCCCAGATCGTCCTAAAATAATTTTAAATTTCATGACAGGATCTTACTAAGTTGCTGAACTGCCTGCAAAATCTTTGGGCAAATTAAATCATGGAAAGTACATCAGGTGTGGCTCCAGCTGGGTCAGTCAGGCAAAACAAAGGGCTGCATCAGAGCCCGAGGTCCACTTCCCCTAACTGGGAAGTTGACAATCCAAAGAACGTGGGGGGCTCATCTGTTCGCATGCGATGGTGAAAATTTAATAATATTTACTTTTCACTGAATCAAAAGATGTTTCTGAAAACATGTCTATAAACTGATTTTGCTTGTACCCAAATCTTTTCCCCTCACTGACTTGCTTTCAAATTTCTACTCTGTATTCCCATAAAAAAATATGTTTAAGTTTCAGGCAAAGACACACCTTTTTTTCTTACAAATGCAGTGTCCTTTGTCCTGTAAAATGCCACAAGGATACTGATCTGAAACATTTCTTGAGATGTAAAGATGGGTTTGCAGCTGGCCTGCTCTGCAGCTGCTAATACCTTCCCTCTAGATGTTGAATGCTTCAGTGTCACCTCTAAATGGCCACATCCTGTGATGAGAGGATGTGCTTTCCCCCTTCTATCACTAAGGTAGGAAAATTCTTAATCTTTCATCATGTACTAATTGGAATCCAAGAACCTCACACTCACCCCTTCCACATTTCCAGGGGTAGCACGAGAGCCAGAGACTACTTGCTGATTGCCTAAATTTTCTCAAATACAAGGTCTCTAAATAATAACACAGCTCACTTATATTCTAGAAGTAATAGTAATTATGATTAAATTATTTTTAAAGAAATATTCATAGTATAAAATCCATAGTTCAGTCATTGTTTTGGACTACTCCTCATCCATTTGCTGCCCCATCCATCCATTGATCCACTCGCCATCAACCCACCCATCCACCCATCCATCCATCCATCCATCCATCCATCCATCCATCCATCCATACATACATCTGTCTATCGCAAGCACTATTTAAGGGCCAGCAAATTCCTTAAAAGAAAACAACCTAAAAGTAGGGATTGATTTCTTGTTTTGAGGTAGTAATTAGTTAATTTTTGAGCTTTCAGGCTTTCTATATGTTGTCCAAATAAATGTTTAACTTATCTGCATTGTATTGGTTTTGAAATTAATTTTGTGACCACAGATCTGGTGTAATCCACAGAGAAACAGCTTACAAAACTCCTAGATCTAACCACCTTTTACTGTATGGTTACCAAGAGTGCTGGGAGCACCACAGGTATAATTTCATCTCATGTTTAGACAACCTTTGTACAGTTTTGTGAAGTGAGGCCTATCTTTTAAATTTAAAATCTATTGTAAATCAGTGTAGATTCTGAAGTGTGGTTCAACCAATGGAATAGCATGCCCAAGGCTGCCAGGTTATTAAGTGACTGGGTCAGAGCTTGAACCCATTCCTAGTGGACTTAAATGTTTTATAGAGCACTTGTCATGTGTCAAGTACTGAGAAACAGCTTGGAATAGAACAGGCACATTCCTGACCTGGAGGGTGCAACTGGCAGTGGCAACAAATATAAACAAATGGTAAGTCCAGCACCTTGCTGGACAACAGAGTAACTAGAGGTATGTGGGGAGTGTTTTAGATAGGCCGGCAACGGACTGTCTCTGCGAGGAGGTGACATTTGGAAGCAGATGTATATGGAAGCAGGGAATAAATTATTTAAATATCGGGGAAAACTTACCAAGAAGAGAAACAAAAAGTACAAGAGCCCCACAGGAAGAACCAGCTTGATGTATTCAAAGATCAAGAAGCACTGAATGTGGTGGTACAAGCTTGTAATCCTAGCAGTGTGGGAGGCTGAGACAGGAGTGTCACAAACGGTAACCCAGCCTGGGCAACTTGGTGCAACACACACACACACACACACACACACACACACACGCACACACTCAGGAAGAAGACCAGGAAGGCAAGGAATAAGTGGAAAACAAGGAGGCAGTAGATGGGGCAGCCCATGCAGGTCATGAGGGCTGGGGACAGAATGGTGAGTGAGGATGTCACTGGGGAGTTTGGGGCAAGACTGTTAGGTGCTGGGATGGGATGACCAGGGGAGAGAAGAACTGACAACTTCAGGATGGAAATTTCTGAGAAGGTGAGGTGGGGTAGGCTCCTGTGTGTAAACAGAGAGGCTGGCCTGAACTGGGAAAGGGAGCATGTGCCATAGGCTGGAGGGCTTGGTGGTGGAGGCCAAGCTGGTTGTGTTCTGACTGTTCCCACTTCTCAGTGAAAGAAGGAAGGTCATCCACTGATGGCAGAGGAGGAAAAAGTGCCATAAGTTTGAGGACTAGGGAAGAAGTGTGAAATAGCCTCCTGTAATTATGAGGAAGGTCGAGTGTTTCTGGGAGTAGATTCTAAAGGGCCATCAGAGATCGAGGTCACAAGATTAAAGGAGGACTCTTCTCCTGCCCAGGAGTAAGTGAAGAGCAGACAGATGGAGAACTGGGCTGTCAGGATTGAGTTTTGCAGGATTAGAGCGACAGAGGGACACAGGAGCGAATGATGGAGGATAGCAGTATGTGACAGGATCTTATCTAAGGAAGGAGTTGAAAATACCTGACATCATGCAGTTAGGATCAAAAGACGGGCTGGGAAATGAGGTACAAAGACGATGGCCCAAGAATAGTAGGATTGGGGCTGAATGTTTGAAAGGGATACAGTCGCTGGCTTTGGTAGATGAGCTACTGAAATGAGCATGCAGTTACTGGCTTTGGGAATGTGGGGGCTGTTTGGGTACCATCTGCAAAGGCCGACGGCTATGCAGGATTAGAGTAAGGGTGGTGCATGTTATGAGTGAAAAGCCAAGGTGGGAGATGGGTCACCATTTTCTGTGAATATGGGAACCATCAGGAATCACAGTAAAGGAGGGTGCTGAAGTTTAAATCTTGAACATCCTCCCAAGGTAAAGCCCTGGCCTCTGCTGCTATTGGAGATGGAGGAATGATTAAGATCAGGGCGTAGTGGCAGGTGTGTGTACTGAGGGCAGGGTGTGCTCTTGCGGGGATATTGGAACCTGGTCCCTTCCTCTTCTCCTTTTTGTGTCATCACAATGAGGCAGACAATTTTGCTATCTGTGTTCCTGCCACAATGTGCCGCTCCCTCCATCACAGGCTTAACAACAATCCCTTTATCAACCATGGACTGAAACTCCCCAAACTGTGAGCCATAAAAACATTCCCTCTTTACAAGCTGATCACTTCATGTATTTGTTACAGTAAAGAAAGTAGGACTGATATGATTGGTCACCAACCTCTGTCTTTGCTCTTATTTGACAAAACTTCCCAGGGAAGAATGAAGACCCGACTCCCCTTTCAGGATGATGTTTACATGGAGAGTCCTGAAAGGCTGGCACTATAATACTCGGTTTCAGTATTTTTGGCCTCCATGGTGACTGTTTTAGAAATTGAATCTTTTCTTCAATACTTGGCAATAGATGCAACATGAAGGAGGAAAGCATTAGTCCAGCTTTAATTTGTACAACCTAAGTAAGACAAATTGTTAAAAAGGTATGATCCATCTCTCTGTGCCATTTTCCTGAAAGGATTTTAGAACTGGGAATTAGGTGTATGAAAGATTAAAACCAAAATTGCCTGTAGAATTGTTGATGTCAGGTTTCTGATTAGCCTAGGAGGATATTTTTATTTCCTTGCATACACATAGCTGCCAGGGAAGAAAGAGACCTTTGGGGCTCATTGTGACTGACTCCACTGTGCCCTGGACTGTATTTTTCCTATGAGTCTAGCAAGGTGCTGGGGTGTGTAAAAGCACTTGCATATGCACATGCAATTCCACACACGCACCATCAGCAACAACTATCTTTGTGCATATTCTTCATGCATTCAGCGTGTATATTGTTTTCACACTTTCGTTTCTGTTTGAAATGTGAAGGATTTCAATGATGTACATCTGAAGGACCCATATGGAATCTTTCTAATGTTAGAGAGCTCATCACCCAGAAATCACGTGATTGTTTCAGGTTAAGAGTCAGCTCTTTGAAGAGTTAGGTGAGGGAACCTACTTCTGATGAATTCCTTTCTTCTCACCCAGGAGTCACACCAGGAAGCAAAATTGCCTATATTCTTCATAAAAGGTGAACTTAAAGAGATTTAGAAATCTCTAAATATGAAAGGTCTAGAAGAAAGGAGAAAAACAATTCCAAAAGACTGCGTTGAAAGAGTTTGGTTTGATGTTGACTAATGTAAACAAGCAAATTTTTAAACATTCTGCAAGTATAACATATTTTGTATACGTGAGCATAGCATTAAACAGGCTCTTACTCTATCAAAAGAAAATTTTAAAGCAGAGACTAGCGCTTCAGCTTCATTAGTGACTATGTATAAATTGAATGTTCAATACATTGTACCCCAAACTGAGCATTAATGCTGAAGTTCTACTAATCTCCTTGGACAGTCATCTTTATATTCTGATGTATCAGCTACAGGAAAGATAGTCGTGGCCAGGAACATAGGTTGGGAAATCATCTATAGTCCTGCAGAGATATTAAATATTCACAGGATCAGGCTTCCCTGTGATGCAAGGGCTGCTTGACAATTCAACTTGCCTTTGGCTGAGCACAGGAAGCTGTTTTCCACTCTGGCCACATGCCTGAGGACTTCATGAATTTAAGGGCTTTTGCAATCTTACTAAAAGTAATGGGAAAAAAGGAATGAAACAGAAATACTGTCTCTGTGGATTAAAATGTAAAGATTTGATTCTAGTGGACTCTTTGACAGAACAATGTTGGTGAAGACTACTGATCTAAAAGTGGCAGTGCTATCTCCCTGGTCGCCTCTAATATTTTAAATCCTGGGACACCTTCATGGTCCAGTTCAGTTAGAAGAAGGAAGTGGGGTCTAATGATTGATCAGAGGTTAATTGTTGTGAGTAGAGGAGAAGTTGTATGCAAATAGCAAACTCTTGAGTAGGAACATTTCAAGGGCCTTTGCTCCCTGAGTCCTCTTCCTGTTTGTTTTGAAGTAAAGATCTTAATAGGTCAGAGTTAATCCACTTGCTCATTAACCTGCACGTCAGTTTCTCATTGAACAAGAAATGTAAAAAGCACAGATAACAGTAACAGGCACTGGGTGTGTGGCCGTGGAGGAATCCTCACAGTCCAGAGGATGACTGGTGACCCAGCTTCTGGGACACCTCTTCACCTCCTTCTCAACAGTGGCTCTGGGTCCAGCGGTAACAAATGCCCTTCATTTCTGGGATTTTTATTCTATTTATATACTCTTTAAATATTAAAAATGGAAACCCTCTTTATGCTTATTTTGACCCCCAATTTAAGTTTTAAAAATCTCCAGTGTCCTGTTGTATGGCTGAGTGGTAATGAATGAGTTATATTGTGTGGAGTTTTATTTATGTAAACAAAAGTAAAATAAGGTTTCATATACATAGTGAAACCATATATAACTTTAATATATATATATATATATATATATATATATATATATATATATATATGTATATATTCATTCCTGGGCCCTGGAGACTGAGTAGTACTGTAATAGCTAGAATAGACATTATCAAGTCAGTCCAAGGAGACAGTGGGGTTCATGGATTAATAGTGTTCCTCTAAAATTCGCATGCTACAGCAAATGCTGACCTCTAGAGGGACTGCATTTGGCAACAGGGTCTTCAAGGTGTCATTTCAGGGTACACGTGGTCAGATGGGTGCGGACCTCACCCAGGACAGACGTGTTCTTACGAGTACAGGACCAGATGCTACAGAGGCACACAGGAAAGATCACATGAGGATCAGTGAGACTGAAGCCTAGCTGAGAGGCCTCCAGAGAAAAAACGCCCACCAATGCCTTGACTTTGGGCTTCTGGTTTTCAGAATTGTGGCAGAATATGCTGCTGTTGAAGCTCTGAAGTCTATGGTATTTTGTTAGGGTAGCCTGAAGCCACCCAACAGTCTCGCTGCCTAGATCTCTTAGGAGTAAGTATCAGTTAAGCTTATTGACTTACCCACATTCATTTGTAAAGATGTTGGGGCGGGGGTACTGTGGCTTGAACTCAGGGCATCCCCAGCTCTTTTAATTTTTTTTAATTTTGAGAAAGGGTTTCAATAAGTCGTTGGATTACTCAGGTTGGTTTTGAACTTGTGACCCTTCTGCCTCAGTTGCTAAGAGCACTGGGATTATATACACGCATAACCATACCTGGTAAAATATTTTTTCAAATGACTTTGTAAGAATCCTTCCTTGATTACAAAAACCGAACTAGTTTTTGTTTAATTGCCTGATACAATAAACCACACAACACATATTTAAATAATAAGATCCTATTAATTACTCTTACAACTATTTTACCTCATTCTTTTATAGTTTATTTCCCGATTGATTGCCAGTCTCTTCCATTTACAATGTTCTCAAACTTGAAATTACATCTTTACTGTATGGATAGATATTCTATTGATGTCTATGTTGTACTGCTTCCGTATGGCTGACAGAAGGAAATATTTTTTCCTTTGAAAAAGTCTTCTTAGTACTATAGAAACATAAAGTTTCTTGGCTTTTTTATTTTTCAGTTTCCTGACAGTTTTTCTTGTTTGTTTGTAGGAGTCCTTGAAAATTCTTCTCAAAATACCTGTGTAGTTTCAAAGGCTTGCTGCATGTTGAATTAAGATGTATCTTCTGACGTATGTTTATTAAGATTTCTACCATGAATATACACACACACATATATATATATATATTTTCTTATAAATTTCAGCTATCTAAAATAAGATGAGGTCTTTCTATTTTAATTTGAAGTGTATTGTTTTAGGACCATAAAATGCTCTTATCTTTTATTTTAGTGGGTATTATTCTCTGTTTTTGTTTTGTAAACATCCATTGTCCATAAATTAGATCTCTTGGTTTAAAAAAAATTCCGTTTACATTTTCTTCTCCTTACTATGTGTTGGATGAAGGTTTTGGTTTGTCTTCTAATTCAGTGTAACTCTTTTTCCTATGGTCTCTTAACTCCTGCAGCTATGACAGTTAATCAAAAGGTAGGTAGGACCCATGTCCCCTCAGGTGGTCTTCTGACCATTCACTGTTCTGATGAAACCTCAAAGACAAATTCTTTTTGAGTCATGTTGAAAACATACGTAGAATTTTCTAGAATTTCCTTGTTTATTACACTCTATTCTACAAGGAGTCATCCTCTGTGTTCTTTTAATTGCTGTTCATTTGAATCAGCAATTTGAGGGATGATGAGTAACGATAGTAAATGTGGGTGCAAACGATAAATGATTTTCTTGCCCAGCAAGTGCCAGTGGAATGTCTTTGCCTCCAATGACAATCCATGTGGAATCAAAATACAGTGGGACATTACCAGCCTTTAAAAGAATGGAAATTCTGATCCCCATAACAACATGGACAGATCTTGAAGATATTATGCTAGTAAAACAAATAAACCACAAAAGGAAAAATACCATGTGATTGTACTTATGTGACTGCATTTGCACATTTACATAGAGCAGTCAAATTCATGGACCAAAAAATAGAACAGTGCTTGCCAAAGACTGTAGAGAGGGTGGAATGGGGAATCAGGGTTTGATGAGCACAGTGTTTCCATTCAGGAAGATGTGGTGATGCTGGCCCAACATGAGAGCATTTAATGCCACTGAGCTGTATACTTAAAATGGTAAACTTTATTTCATACATATTTCACCCACAATAAAATATTTTAAAAAATTGAAAATGAACTATGTTAGGTGGTCACTATAACAAGGGACTTTTTAAAGTGGTACTAGGGATGGAGCTCAGGCACTGAGCTATATTCTCAGCCCTTAGTTTTGATTTTGAGACATGGTCTGGCTAAGTTGCCCAGGCTGGCTTGAATTTATGATCTTCCTGTCTCAGCCTACCATAATGTTGAGATGTGCCACCACCCACTGCTTAGAGAGGGCCATTTGGAACATTTTGCCAAAAGTTGCATATTTATATTCATCCAAAGTAAATATAAGAAGCAGAGAGAGGAGAGAGACACACACACACACACACACACACACACAGAGAGAGAGAGAGAGAGAGAGAGAGAGAGAGAGAGAAACAGAGAGAGAGAGACAGAGACAGAGACACAGAGAGAGAGAGACAGAGACAGAGCAAAAAAGGATGCACTCAGAAAGACATCATGATACCAGACTGAGTCAGTAACTCCAGAAAGCTTCCCTGCTTGGGTGGGAAGAGGAAGGAATTGCCACCATTTGCAAACTGCTGTTTCCAGCTCTTCTAGTTCAAAGCTCAACGCATCCTAGACCCCTTCACTGTCAGAAATTCTCCCCAGTTTCTGGCCTGTGCACTGATTTCACCTGTGGTCTTAATTTCAGACTGTGGGTTTCAGTCTTGATCAAATATTGTTTTTTTTTTTTTCTGCTTATCACTCCCACTGGAATGCCAGGAGACCTTCTCTCTCCCTTGTATTGTGGGTTAAGTTGTGGCAGTGTAAGTTTTTAAATACCTAGATCTAGCTAGACAAGTCTTGAGAAGGGAGAAATGGGAATTTTTTTCCCTTTATTAGAATTAGCATTTTTCTTTTAAAAATTATTGATTTTTATAGGAAGCAGAGAGATAGATCTCTTGTAAATGGGCAGGGGGCCAAGAGATGGAGGGTAGGGAAGGGGGCACAAATGGACATAAAAAGAAGTAAGAAGTATCATGTATATGTACTGATTCCCCACAATGAATGCAATCATGATGTATCACAAGCATGTACTGAAAAAGATACAAATTCATAAATATACACATGTTAATTATGTCTATTAATTAAGTCTACAATATGTAGTGTTGGGCTAAAAAAATTACTGATTTAAAAATAGTGAAACAGAAAACATTAAATATCAAGATCCCATTATTTTGGTATTTCTGATTGATGTTTTAAAACCATCAATCCTGTTAGAAAACATATACAGGGAAAATGAGAAAATAACATATTGTTAGAAAGTATAAACAGGTAAAAAAAATAAAAGGGACAGAAGGTAAGTGAAATCTTGCTCAGGAGAATGTTCTTCTCATACCTGTATGATTTTCATGTTACTAGCTTCTTGTTATCATTCCCTGAAGGTGCTCATGTTTTTATCTCTCTAGATATTAATCAAAAAGTTGAAGTTGGATGTGATAGTCAAGGTCTGTAATCCCAGCACTCTAGGAGGCTGAATTAGAAGGATCACGATTTCAAGCTCAGTTTAGGCAACCTAGCGAGACTCCATGTTATGGTTTATATCTAGATGTTCCCCTAAAATCTCATGCACTCATTGGTAAGGCTTTTGGGAGTGACTGAATCACGGGGGTGACACTGGATCAGCCCACTGATTGGTTTAGCACAGTTCTGGGTTGGGATGAAGGACTTCCTGAAAAGGGAAGACCCATCCTTGGTGTGGGAGGTACCAATCAATAGGCTTGGGCCCTGCCCTGGGTGGACCAAGAAGAGAAATAAGGCAGGCTCACTGCTTCCTGCCTCCCCATCACGAGCTTTTTCTCCTCTGTCATGCCCCACACCACACTGCCCTGCCTTGCAGCCAGCCCACTACAGACTCAAACCTCAATAAGATGTGAGCTAAAATAAAAGTTTCCTCCTTTAACTTGTGGGTGTCAGGTATTTTGTCTCAGCAATGATAAAGTAACCAAGACACTCTGACTCAAAATAAAACACAAAAATGGGCGGGCGATGCAGTTTGGTGAGAAGGCCCTGGGTCCAGTCCTCTACAGTACTACAAAAAATACTTTTCATGGCACTGGTTGATGGCTTGCTTTTTCATCTAATAAGACATATATTGAGGACCTTTCTCTATAATTCCAATTGGTTCCCCTTTTTATTTCATCCCAGGGAATTACCAGTCTCCCTACTATGTACATTGGTTTTTCCCTGTTACTGCCATTTCCATAATGGAGCAAAGAGTCCCAATTTCCTCACGATTCTTGATAAATGTTCCCCAAAAAACTTGAAAAGATATTATAAAACTCTTGAGGAAAATGGATCCTATAGGGTACAGATGCTTTTCTATTTCACCATCATCCCTGAGTATCATAAATCCTTTAAATTTCTGCTCTTTGATTGGAAAGAACATTTTTTCAAAAGACTATTGTTTTAGAGAAGGTGTACCCTGACAGCAAACTTGAAGAGCAAGTGGTGAGAGTTCATATGGACCCACTACCCACAGCCTCGCCAGTGTCCTCCGCTGCTGACAATTCTCACAGGAAGTGGGACATTTGGTACAGAGGATGAATACACGTAGCATCATCCCCTAAAGTCCATAGCTGACATTAGGATTCATGCTTGGTATTGGACGCTCTGTGGGTTTTGACAAATACACCATAGCACATATCTATCATTACATAGCACATATGGGATAGTTTCACTGACCTAAAAATCTTCTGGACCGCTCCTGTTTATTCCGTTTGCCCTTACACCTTGGCATTCAAAGACATTTTAATTGTGTCCATGGTTATACCATTTCCAGAATGTCACATCATCAGAACTTTAAAGTACAAATATTTTCAGGTTGGATTTTTTTCTTTCAGTAATATCCACTTTCAGTAATATTCACTAATTATCCTTGTCTTTTCATAATTTTATAGGCAGCTCATGTATTTCTAGTGCTGAATAACTTTCCATTGTCTTGATGTGCCAGAGTTGGTCCACTCAGCTGCTGAAGGGCATCTTGTTTTTTCCTAATTTCAGCAATTATAAAGTAAAATACCCTCGTGACCTTTTGTGTGGACATGAGTGTTCACCTCCTTTGATTATGTACCAAGGAATGTGATTGCTGGGTTGTACGGGATGTGTTTTATTCTGTCTAACTTCCTTCCAAAATGGCCGCACCTTGCTGCCATTCCCCCAGCAGTGAGCGAGAGCACCCATGGCACCACATCTTGGCCGCCATTTTGTCAGCGCTTTGGATTTTGCAGACTCCCATAGCAATGATGTGGCCTGTCACTGTTTTAGTTTGTCATTTCCTGGTGACATGCAATGTTGAGTGCCTCTCTATGTGCTCATTTGCCATCAGCGAAACCATCTTTGGTAAAGTGTCTGTTAGGGTTTCTGCCTATTCTAGTTTTGACAGTTCTTGGTAAATTGTAGACATCAGTTCTTTGTCTATTGTCTTTCTCTCATATTTTCTCCCAGGCTGTGACTTGTCTTCTTATTCAGGTGGTAGAGCATCTTCCCATGCGTTACTGGACAACCCAACTTTCGGTTCTTTGTCTGTTTTTCTCTTTAATGATGTAAATGAGTTCTGTGAAAATTGTGGAAGTCAGCCTTTGCAGGAAATTTTTCTCATCAGTTTGCTGTCTTTGTTTTTACTTTCAACTTTTTCCTTTTCAGGATTTTTTTTTCATTTGGAGTTTTCATGTTATGTAATGCAATTTATTACTTTCCCCTCGTGCCTTTACGTTCACTTAGAAAGGACTATTTCTTTCCTGGACTTAAGTTGCAATTGTGTTAAATTTATAGGCTAATTTAGAGAGGATTTACATAATTTAACCACTGGGAATCTGCGACAGGAACATGTTTTATTTTTGCCTATAACCACATTTTATTTATCTTTCAATGGTTTTAAGGTTTTCATATTGGTCTTTCATATTTCTTATTAAGATATTTTACTTTTATTGGTTAATATTAAAATTGAAGGTCTTTTCTCATTATATTTTCTAATTGGTTTTCTTTTGCTTATAATAGAATTACTGACTCTTACATAGTAGAAAAAATTTATTGTTTCCCATACTTTAAGCCAATGGAGACCATTTATAAGTTATGATGATTTTGTCATTTTCTTTCTAATACTGAATCTTCATTTCATTTCTTTCTCTTACCTAATGCCTGGCTTGTCCTTCCAGAACAATGTGAAATAATAGTGGAGCAGTGTTGTGTTTGTCTTATTCTAAATTTAATGAAACCATACCTGATGCTTCACCAGAAAATGATATTCATGTTTCTCTTGAATCATACATAAATATGTAAGTCAAGTTAAGGGAGTAACAGTTAACAATAGTTACACATTTAAAAACATAAGCTTGTGCTTTTCAGATGTCTTTCTTGTATCTATAGAATCATATGATCTTCTATTAATATAGTTTATTATGTTAATAGCTTTTTAAATATCGAACAAAATTTATGATCTGGGTATAAACTTCATGCAGCCACACTGCCTTTACTTTTGCAACTTCTTTTAAAATATTTAACTTACAATTTTATATTTATATTTATCAAGAAGATGGCCTATATTTTTACTATTTAAGTGCTATTTTTGATAGTTCTAGTTTCATTGGTAAGGTGGCAAAGGAAAGCTATTTTGGAAGCATTTATTTTTCTGTTTTTGCTCTAGAAAGTTTAAATCACATCAGATGTTTCTATCTTCAGTCATGAAAGACTTAACCTATGAATTCATCCATTTTGTTTGGCGTTAGGGAAAATAAACATTTTTAGTTGCCTATTTTGTGCCAACCTCCTTGTCCCTAATCCCCAAGAAATCTGTATTTAGTTCCAGCTGCAGCAAAAGAATGAAAAGCTTTCTTTTTGTAAGAGGGCTTCCTTTAATTCTCAAGTTCTCTTGTATCAGATACATAGGATAAATTCATGTTAAGATTTATGATAATTATAAAGGTAAACACATTCATCTTTTATTTTTCATTTTTAAAAATATATTCATCTTGAGGTATTTAAGATTTCTAAGTCTGGGTCTGTTATTTAGGTATTTACTCCACATCTTATTCATGTCTTAAAGACATTCCTGGCTTTCATACCACTGTGAAAGACTAGATTGTTTTCTCCAATAAAAGCAAAGGTAGACTTTGAAGAAAGTCTTTGGACAGGTGAAGAGCCTGCCAAATTGACTCTGTACTCAACAAAGAGTGACACTGGTGTTTCCTATGACAGAGGGACCATGAATCCTGTTCAGAATCTGATAAATGCCTTGGATCCATTCTCTAGGAACAGGCATAAACATATCCATGTAACACCAGGGTTTCATGAATAGCCCAACACAAGTAAAGACTTTGGATCTTAAAAAACCAGGAAAGATTTCAATTTCCAATAATGATTTGTTTTCAATTATTTCCTAGTGTGGTTTCAATAGAAAATTCAACTTGAAGAGGTTTAAAGCCAGCTGTCAATGCTTTGCTCCCTGGGTCTCAGAAGGGAAGGATGTGAATCACCCCGAGGTTAAGTCATGTTGGTGGTAAAACATTTTAGAAAACATCTCCAAATTAAAAACTCCAAAATGCCTAGTTAGGATGAGCTCTGACTCTCTTCCCTAAAACTAATCACATTTCTTAATGTTGGATCAGGATGGAATCCAAACTTCCAAGTGTTTCTTAGGTGACTTAGAGACTATGCCTGGGAATGTTCTTTAGACAGAGGACACCTAGTGTCACTCTGACTTACTTTCCCTTTCTTTGTCTTCTAAGGCAATTCCATCTGATGCTTCTACATCCAAATATCCCCCTGCTTTAGTCTGATCAAACTCTAGAGACTTCTGCTGCTGGTACATGTTTCTGTAACATGCCTCTTCATTTTGGGTTAAAACAGCATGCAAAAAACAAAGCCTGGTCAAGAATGAAGGCTGTGCACCTATTTCAGCTTATTCCATCTGCAAAACTCTCCATCAGACTCTGGTTGGCTCATCCTCGATGCTCTCAAAGTGCTTTATATGACTCAAGCCAGAGGCTTAGAGCTGTGCGGGGTTATTTCCCATTTTCTTATCTCTCTCTTCCTACTCATTTACCCTCAATCGAGGCTGGTAGCTTTTCAGGATGGAGATTCATCTTGCTCAGTTTCATCTTGCTCAGTGTTGTGGCTCTCCCAGAGAAGCTTCCTTAAAGCACACAAATTTTTAAGACCATATGCTACATGAAGATACAAAGAACAACTTTTCTGAGTTGATTTGCAAGACAGGGGGATCAGAGTACTGCCTGTGTTGGTGGCTGAGCATGGGGGGCTTAGGCAGGGGACCTGGTTATTAGGAAAGAGGACCAGAAGAATGAGGCATTGAACAACATCAAACAATTTCCCAGATGCGGTAAAACAAAATATGGTTGTGTATTCTCATCTGGTAGAAAGTATGCTTTGTGTCAATAACTAAGCATCTATGTTCTATCACCATTAGAAATTGTTCTCCCATTTCACCTGGACTTTATGGACTAGAGACAGAAGTTAAAGTAGCAGTAGTTAGAAGACCTTGCAAGGTACTAACTAGAAAATCATTGTGAAACCTAGTAGACATCTGGGCAACACTGATCTTTTTCAGGCAAATAAGTCTTGTTGCAGTTTTACTTCAAGCATCTAAGTTTACATTTGTTGTGTATTATCTTTAGCATTTGACTTACAAATCAAAATGTATTTAAAAATTTAAGGAAAGACAAACAGAAATATGTATGAGGGAAAGAAAGGAAAAATTGGAACACTGTACTATAAAATTACTCCAAATGTCTTGCTTCTGTATCATGTCTAAGATGATGTCATTTAAGAACTGATTTTCATAATATGGATTCATCTTAGAATTTTTTTTTGTCTTTTTGACACAAGGTCTCACTATGCATTCAGGCTGGCCTTAGGCTCACTGGTCTTGAACTTGCAATGATCCACCTGCCTCAGCCTCCCGAGTGCTGGGATTACAGGAGTGCACCACCACACCGGCTTCATTTTAGAATTTTGTCTCAGCATGAAATTATTGATGAAATAGCTTTTTAGTGCTTGCCTAGGTAAGTTCCTGTGACATGCTGCAAAAATAAATTGTAGATGCATTAAAGAAGTAACATGAAAACAATTAATTCATAAAAGGGCAATAGTGATATAGTCTGGATCTAGAGTGTTTCCAAAGACCTATGTGGTCAAGGTTTCATTCCCAGGCTGTGCCCTTAGGAAGCAGAAGAACTTGTAGGAGGTGCAGCCTATTGGAAGGAAGTTAGTAGGTGAAATTAGTAGGTGTTTGGGGGGTGGCATTGAAGAGGATTTTGAGACCCATGATTTCCTTCAATTCCCAGTTGCCAGGAGTTGAGCAGCTTCATCCACCATGTGCTCCTGTCATGGAATTCTTCCTCACCACAGGCCCCCAAATGATGGCACACCCCTGACCATGGACCGAACCTCCAAAGCTGTAGGCCAAAGTAAACTTTTCCTCCTTTTTATCTCAGGTGTTTTATCACAGTAATGGCAAGCTGACTAACACTCATGGACATTACTAAATCCAAGTTTTAAAAAAAACATCTACTGTATCTTCCCCAAAACTTCATGAAGCCAGGTTTCAGGAATCAAGATTGGACGTGAGGTTAGGTTTTAGAGCATGGTTGTATCAGGATGAATGGGTAAGGTCATGAAAGCTAGGATTCTAACTAAATCAATCTGAAGAAAATGGCTCTGAATTTCCTCCAAATTTTTGTTTGTTTGTTTCGTACCTGGAATTAAACTCAGGACCTCACACTTGCCAGGGAGATGCCACACAGATGAGCTATATCCCCAGCTCCTCAAATCTTTCTTTGATCAAAGAATTATTTATTCAGCAAAACTAATGAAAAGCTACAATTAAGAAAAACATAGCTGGGAAACCCTGCCATTCCATGGTCTAGGTAAGACTCTCAGTTGGGAAAACCATTGCCTGAACATGTGCTTATGGAAAGATATTAGGTGCAGGGATATATCTCAGTGGCACAGCACCTGTCTGGCAAACATGAGGTCATGGGTTAAATTCCTGGCACAAAAAAAAGAAAGAAAAAGAGAGAGAGAGAGAGAGAGAGAGAGAGAGAGAGAGAGAGAGAAGAAAGATACTTGTATGTTGTCTTCCAATTTCTCACTGAAAAAGCCAGAAGATACAAACAATGAAAGAACAAACAATAGCAATCTAAAATAATAATAATAGGGCCAGAGATTTAGCTCAGTGGCTTAAGTGCCTGCTTGGCAAGCATGAGGTCGAGTTTGGTCCACGGTACCAAATAAGTAAGTAAATAAATAAATAATGACCAGAATAATTCACTTTAACAAAATCCAAATGGAATTTCCACAGATTTTAATGCTGAAGACAAACAAAAGAAAATGTATTCTCTGACCATTAATGATCCAGCCTCTCAGTTAGGGGAGCCCTTCTACCTCAGAGTAGATGGTCTCAAAAAAGGTAGTAGTATAGTGTCCTCAGCTGGCTCCTCTCTCTGTTGGTCTCTTCCTAACTCCTTGGCCTGTAAGGGTTATTTCTCCAATAAAAACCTACCTTCTGTACCCCAAAGCAGGGGCTCCAGGTCTTAACCTATGTGGGGATGTGGTTCACTATGCTGATAGCTAAGTGCCCCTCAGGGTGGGTCTTGTAAACCAGGCATGGGGCAATGTGCTCAGGACTTTAAAGGGTCTCAGTTACCTGACTCATACCAGGGATGGCTGGAGACGGCCTTTACTCTCCAGCACTGAAAGGAACCAGCAGGCAGGGGAAGGGTGGGGCTCCAGTGCTGGTCCAGGAGACCTTGGGGATAACCCCTGCTGGGTTCTGAGAAGGGAATGGGTAGATGTGAAAACCTACTGTCAGGGTACAGACCTGATGGAGAAGCCTTAAAGTTCATGGTGAACTGCTGGTGGGCTGAGACCAGTTTTCTTAGTCACTTTCTTTGTCACTTAGACACTCCCACAACTTGAGGAGAGGTTGATGAAGCTCATGTTTTCAGTCTATAGTCAGCTGGCTTCAAAGCAAGATCAGCATGGGGGAAGGATCCCAGGTGGAGGAGAGCTGCCCCCCACCATGGTAGCCCGGAAGCACAGAGCGTGGCTGCTGTAGGTACCTTTGGCTACATGTCAGCATGGTGAGGGTAGAGCCTGTACACTTCAGGTAGTATTATAATTGGTGCTAGAGTAACTGTGAGCTCTTAGTGACAGAGCTTCCATTTTAGTTATCCCCTATAGCTCATTCACATTATTGTTCCTAATTTATGATTAAGTATACAAAATAAATGAGAGTTTCAAAATGGTAGAAATAGATGACAAACCTCTTCTGAAAAATAAGAGATCTCAACAGTTGCCATTTAGACAAAGAGAAAGCTAAAGGAGAAAGAAAAGATAAGGAAAAAAAACTAATATTATTGAGAATTTACCAGGTTTAAAAAATTCAAGTACTGATTATGCCAAAGGAGCATTTGAAATCCCATTCCTCCTTTTCAAAGAATTACAGTTTTAGTGTATTGCACAAATAAAGTGACTCTTAAACATGACACAATGGCCACTGACAGCTACTCTTTGTAGAAGATCTGTGCAGCATTGGTAATATTCAGCTTGAAAGTGAACACTCAAAGTCTACTAACACACTGGAGCGACTTAATGGCATTTCTCCTTAAAACAGTGTGCCTAGGTTCTTAGAATAGATCACAAAGGCTGTTGCATAGCCCAGAAGGTAGGCAAATTATACCAACATCTAAGATGATTTGCAAATTATAATATGGGTTGGGTTCCATCTCATCACCATACATCCAGATGGTCAGTTAGCAGATATATTTTTCCTGCCTGCCTTGTGTGTACTGGGAACCAACCAGACCAATACAAAAGAAACTATCAAACAAGAAGGGTGATGATAGCCTAATTATTATAAAACTGAAATGCACACTAAAATACCATTTTCCAGGTAAAGCATGGTCCCTCTGCCACAGGATTGTGCCAACTGTCACAGTGTGGCAGTGGACACCAAAGACCACTGTCCCTGACATCACAGGGACTTTAGGATCAGACCTTCATGTGCTTGGCAATGAAAAAGAGAAATACCAAATTGCTTGCAGGATGGACACAAAATGTCAACCTGAGTGTTCACTGATGTAAACGAGAAATCATCAAGAAGAACATAAGGACAAGAACAATATATCAGACGCCTAGGGCAGGAGATGGGAGAGACACAGAGGGCCATGCTTGCTTTATGGTTGCCATCTCTCCCTACAGTGGCCACATAGATGGGTACATGGTGTCTGTTACTTCATCTCCTGGGTGGAACTGGAGATGTTTGAGGTTTTAGTACCAGCAACAGTAGCACACACAGAGTGATAGAGATGAAGTCAGAGACAGAGTGGAATCCATACAATCTCCTAAACTTTTATGTCAAATAATATGACCAAAGCACCTTGTTTCCACCTTTCAGATATAAGTTAGCCCTTGTTTCTGGTGATGGAAAGCGTATGTTTGCTGATTCTTAGTCCAGTATTGGAAGCCTCACTTTCCGTCTGCTCCAAGATTGTTTTCTGGGGAGTTGGTGTTTTACTTTATTTCACGCCAGACCTCACTGGTGACATCAGTCACACTCCACAGTGCTTTAAGAATCACGAAAACATCTGGAGCCTCTGGTAGGCTAAGTTAGAGAGGCTAGAAACTTTAGGGAGCTTTCTTTAAATGACAAGTGAATTTCATGGCTTTTCCACACTCACTCATGTTAGCATACCGGCACCGGTGAAAACGAGGCTTTCTCCTCCTCTCCTGTCCCAGCTTTCAGCCAAACTGCCAGTCCTGTCAGTGGAGACCCCTGCCATGATGAAGGCTTTTCTGGATTGGCCTCCTTCCACTGCCTGGCTCCTTCTTTCTTTGTGTAGTGTATATTTAATGCCTTCCTGATTGTCCATTCAGCTTTGGTTTTCTCTCTCTCTCTCTCTCTCTCTCTCTCTCTCTCTCTCTTTCTTACTCTCTCTCACTCTCTATGTGGCCAAAAGAATCTTACATTCCAGCCTTAATGGTTGACTAACACGTGCCAGGACCCTCTTGACTTTGGGAGGTATCCTCTTTGGGGGGACCATTTGCATACATGGGCATGGAAGGATGCTTTGAATGCTGAAGATACTTCTGCAGATTCTACACCTAAACTCCAGTCCCACCCCAGAGATAAAGTGACATACACCATGTTCCCATCTATGTGGCCATTGTAGGGAGAGACGGCAACCATAAAGCAATCATGGCCCCCTCTGTGTCTCTCCCATCTCCTCCGTTACGTGTTCCTTTGTAGTAAACTCAGCCCAGGGTCCAGTCCTGCTGGGCCCCTAACGATAGAGGCAGCCAAGATTCAGGATCTGACGTTTGTCTGCTCAATTTACTGCTTGTTTTCAAGGCTCCATCTGCACATATTCCAGACCGTGCCGTACTAATTTGTGAAATGGCAAAATGGTGTTTTTTACTCAGTATCTTTTCTGAATCATTCATATTGCATTTCTTTTTTTTTTCTTTTCTTTCACTAACGTCAAAGATCTTTCTCTTATACTTCTTGCATGACCAAGTCTTCACTGGTTTTCATTTGGCCTCCCCAGTTGGTCATTTTTCATTTATGTGAAAAAGAAAGGAACATGGTTTCCAGTAGATTTCAGCTAGCTTCATCTGGTGCATTGAGGATTAAATAAGAAGCACTTTACAGTTTAAGACTACACTGTATTTAGGAAGAGATGGCATCTATTACAGTAAGACAGAGCAGAACAACAAAGTAGAAAACAGAACCTGTGACTTAAATCCTGGATTGACACCCGGTTAACTGTGTGATTCAAGGCACCTGACTTGGGCCCTTTGGGTATAGTGTCCTTATTTAGGAAAAGAAAAGAGAACTGGTCATTTCTAGGCCTGCCATTTCATACTTCTATGACTTAGATAGAAGCAGTAAATCTTACTCTATTATTTATAAGCCTCAAAATGAAAACATAAGCAAATATAAATATTTCAAGTCAAGGAACTAAAAAATGAATTCTAGAGTAATACTTCCTGCTGTTAAGTCCTTTGCTATTAGAAACATTTGGCTGTCTAGGGAAGTACTGGTGCTTGGTATTTTCCTAACACACAAGTGGCACATTCTCTGCCAAGGTGTGTTCCTCTGCACTATTCTGAAATGTATCTTTCTGTCTACTCAACCCATCAACCCATGTATCTCAGCATGTGCACATGTTACATGCATTCAAGTGCACACACATAAAAGTGCACACACACAGAGAGAATGCAGAACAGGAAAGAGGCATCAGAGCCAGGTCTGATTAAAGAGAAAGAAGCAAGACTTACAGGAGCCGCTGAGTTTTTGACAGTGACACTGGGGGTGGTGGCTCGCAGGGCTCCGCTCACTCCATGGTAGTATTTGAAGCAGATCTTAGTTTCAGCTGAAAGACAGAAGCGAAACAAGACTCAGAAGTAGGGCATAGCCCCTGCCATGGCAGAGAAGACATCTGGGGGACAGCAGCCTATCCCTTCCCCAGCCAGCCAGGCCACACTCGACAGTGCTGGGCTCCATGTGGCCTCATGAGTGGGTCTGACTTCTTTCTAAAAATATGTTATGCAAAACTGCTTTGGCCTTAACCTTTTCATTAGAACTCATTGATTCTCACTTGAAATCTAAAAGCTTCAGGTAGTTGGATGCCTAAAGTCACCCTTGTATAATTTCCTATTATTTAAATCATTGCAATTAATATCTTGGAAATTTTAAGGCAGTTATTGGTATATGGGTGGGCCATTAATGACATGTTAATGAACGACTTCTTAGCATCACAATCTGTTTCTCTTCCAGTTTCTCTGGATGGTAGACAGAAAAGTTATAGCTTGGCCTGTGTTTGGATTTTAGCTCTACTATTCACAACCTGTGGGATAGTGACTCAGTCACTTACACTCTCCGTACCGTATGTTCCTTATATGCAAAATAGAAGCAACAGTGATATACACATTCTAGGAGGGTAAAAGCAAATAAAAACAGAGTTCAGTAAAGCAGTCAGATATGTGGGTGATGGTGACAACAGGGTGATTGAACTTTGATGTGACCCATTGCATTTTGACATCTAGTTTTAAAGAGGAGAACATCAGCAGGCAACCTAAATTTAGGTCGTTCAGTGGTGACCTGATTTTCCCAGTTCACAGTTGATAAGATTGGTTTCCTAAAATCTGAACAATTTACCAGGCTGTGTCTCAGCTCCTTCTATTCATTTTGTTGGGAACAACCTGGGGAATCTCCAATTTGCAATCTTATTTATCAATAAGGGAAATAGTCAATTATCACATTTAAGAAAATGATGTTTGCAACTTTGTTAGCATTTGTTAAAGAGTACTCACTGTGGGAAATATGGAAAAAGAAGAAAAGTGTAAAAACCTCTGTAAAGATTTTTTTTGGCATACCTGAGAGTATAAACTCCATGTATTAATGCATTTTTAATTTTTACATTTATTTCTTGAGTATAGGGAGCTATTATTTTAGATTTTGTAGATAATATTCCTTGCTCTGGGAAACAATTAAATAGAATTTTAATTTGTGAATATTACCCTATTTTTGAAAATTTGGTCCTTTCTCTAAAAAGGAATGACATTTTACACATGATTTGAAAATTTGGTCCTTTCTCTAAAAAAGGAATGACATTTTACACATGATTTGAAAATTTTAAATATGTTTTCTTGGACAATAGAGCAAAAAATTGCTACCATCTTTCCCTGAAAATAAGACCTAGCCAGAAAATCACCAGCCTTGGAAACTAGAGATCAAAAATACCAGCCCAGTCAGCCTGTCCTTGCCTCACCTGCCATCACTCTTCCCTTGCTTGGCATCTGCTTTGTAAAGTGGGTGGGGTAAGGATAGGCTCCTTGAGGCTGGTATTATTTTGTAAGAGACTGAACTTACAACCTGGCACTTACCAGGCAAGGCCTTGAGCCACTGTGCTAAATCCCTGGCCCAGGGGCTGGTATTTTTGTCCTCTAGTTTTCAATGATGATTATTTTCCAGCTAGCTAATTACCTATCCAAAATCCTTTCTCCTTTTCCTCCTTAGTAACAGAATTTTGTTTTGGGTTATAATGTCCAACTTAATCCTGTGCTTTGCCGATAACATCTGTGTTGTTTGTCATTGCTACTTGGGGATTTCCATCCTATGTGGTTAAACCTAAAGCTGATACAGAAAGATTCCTTGATGCAGAAGATATAAATATTGCAATATTCTTCCTTGGGAATTCGCTCTTCCTGTGCTCAAGCTGCTTTCCACACAGCACTTTATATGTCCACCAGCATATAACATCAAGATCATAATGACCATTTCTACCCTTGTAACCACTAAGCATTATCAATTAAAAATCAGCTGAAAATAGAATCTCATTATCATTTTCATTTCATTTATTTGATGACTAGCGAGATTAAATGTTTTTCCATCCAATTTTAATTAGCTATTTGAATATTTTAAACCCTTTAAGTTAAGTGTCAGAATGATGCCTGGGTGCTCCCCGCTCCCTTTTAGTGGATGTGGTGTTATTTTAGATGTGTCAATATTCTTTTCATTTCCTTCCTGAGTCACGCTTTCCCCACAGTTATTTTGCATATCTTGATTGTCTTTCCAGGCTCTTGGTGGACAATCTAATAACCTCACTCCCTACATATTCTCCAAGACTCCTTCCAGCTGTCCTCATATTAGGTCCACACACTCAGATCCAACAGTCTCAGCAGAAAGCCAGGTTTCTTACAGTTCGTGGATGTATCCTGCATAACACAGTGGGTGATACAGCTATCTAATCACAAGGAGTTGGCGCTTTTGGTGCATGAACTACTCTGTTTATAGACCCCCAGGAGATCAGCTTGCAAGAGCCAGAAGGTCTCACTTTAAGGTGACCCAGGTGGAAGAAGCATTGAGATAAAAGGCACCTGGGGCTGCTTTTCATTCAATAAAGAAAATTATGTCAATGCCTTAGAGCTAAAAAGGTCAGGGAAATCACACAAATCCTTGTATTAAATCCTATTGCCAAGTAAGCAGATTATTTACTATTTTCAGCCAAGAATTCATGGAATCCCTCAAAGTGTGGTATTCCCCTTTTAAGGAGCTGTTAACAAAGACTATTTTTGTTTTTGCTTAAGCAAGTATTTTAGTAATCAATTAAAAAATGTTTTCCCAAAAATAAGACCTATCTGGAAAATAATCGACCCTGAAAGCTAGAGATCAAAAATACCAGCCCCGCCAGTTGGACAAAAATCGAATCAAATTCTGTGTTGCAATTATGGGGAAATTTGACTCAGTTGTCATCCAGTTTGGTTTGCTACCAGAATCATCAAGGAGAATTGAGTTCCTAAACTGAAGTACAACTGTATTGTCTAGTGATGTAAGCATTGTAGATTAACCCAAGAGGAGATTCCATGTCCCAGGAGATCCTAATTCTTCATGGAGAACACATACTTCCTAAGTCTAATACTGGATGATTTTGGGAACTGTTCGAGTGCAAATGAAGGGGTTTCAACAGTTAAAAATTATTGCTCTCTCTGGAAAAGTATCAACACTTGAAGGCTAAAAAATGTTCATTAATTTTTGGTCACCATTTTAGACACTTTGTGTAAGAAAACCTTCACTAGTTTTGCCTTTCTCTATTTTTCTAGGTATAATAATAATAACTTAAAAGTTCTTCACAGTACAAGGCATCTTCAGAACACATGGTGTCTATGCCTCACTGTTTAGGTGGAGTGTTTATGTGTGCAGCAACAGAAGTCTAGGAAGGCAAAGTGATCCGCGGGAAGAAGAGGAGTGTGAGACAGAGTAAGTGGGAGTTCAATTCTTGACTCAGCTCTCATTGTTCTTGTAAGTTATAGGATTCTGAGTCTTAGCCTCAGTGCAGAATGTTAATGTTACTGCCCGCTTTGTAGATGTTGTTCATTGTTCGTTGTTTTAGTTACTTTTTTCTCATTGCTGAGACAAAATGCCCAAAACTTAAATTTAACAGGGGAAAGTTTTATTTAACTCACAGTTTGCAGTTGCTTCAGTCCATAATCAGCTAGCTCTAAAGCAGAGTGGCTTATGGCAGAGGGGCAACAGTGCATTGCAGTAAAGACAAGACTCGTTCTGTCCTTATATGGTATCCAGTCTTTGGGAATTAGGGCAGTGCCAACCCAGTCTGTGGACTGATTCAGCAATCATCCATCCTTAATCCCAGAATTGCATTAGGAATCATGTTCTAGATTCAGCCACCTCTGAAAAAATCTTATGACTGCATGAGGCTTTGGGGGGAAATCTAGACACAAACCATAACAGTCACATAAAACAAGTAGATTCATGTGTAAGGCATACTAAATATGAAGTTAACAGATGAGTTGCCTTTTTATGTCAGTAGGGATTATTTGGACAACTGCTCACGGATGTCTAACATAAAGCATCCAAACAAAAAAAATATGGGGAGTTGAAATCCAGCCCATTCTCCACTTACTGGAGAGTGTAGTTCTTGCCCTTCCAGAGAAAGAGACTGACATCTTAATTAACTCTGTATGTATAGCGGTAGCCTTAAAATTGATCTCTTTTTAAATATTTTGATTATTTTTGCCAGGTACAGGATTTATCTTTAAATTTGACCTGGGGAGATCAGTTTATTAATAAAGTGTAGTGAAACTAAAGTTTCTACTGCTATAAAAATGAATTCTGTAACTTTTTTATTTTGGAGAATGTGTTAAGAAAGTACAGATTGGTTCACTTCAGTTTTAGTATTAAAGAAACAAGAAAACTGATTTTTTCCTTACTATGCTTTTGAGGAATCAGTAGACCTGCTAAAGACTTCAGACTCAGTATTTGATAAATAGTAGATCTGGAGTAAGCAAAATGTTCAATTAACCTTAAAAGTTATGGAAGAAGTTTACCTTAATGAACTAGCACTTAGTATATACTTAACCACTCATACTAATTTCTCATTTGATCCTCATAAGAATCTTATGAAGTAAAAGCAATTATTATTAGTCTTTCTTTTTTATGCATTTGGTGCAATAGTTGACAAAGATTCAGGCTTCAATAAATGTTACCCATCAGTCCTATTTTACATTTAAGGAAAATGAGGCCCAGATTTAAAGCCTTGATATTAAAGGTCACATATGTGGTTCGAGGCAGAGTTGTAATTTAAGTAAATGTATTAACTCTTCATTTAATGCATTGTCTCTAAGAAATTTTTAATAAACCAAGTTTATAGGTCAGCTAGCAAAAGTAAACTTCTTTCTCCAGTCATAATGTACCAGGTAATTTAAAGAATATCTAGAAGAGCCGGAAAAGTATAGAAATAAATCTGCTTAAAGTAGGGTTGCCACATAAGCTGCCTTTTTCATAGGGCTTTTTTCATAAGGATGATTTTACAGTACAGTTAAAATTGAATTTCAAATAAATAAAGAATAAATGATAGTATATCACAATTATTATATGAAATATACTTTAAAAATTACTCATTGTTTATCTTAAATTCAAATTTAAGTGTCCTATAATTTTTTTCCCTAAATGTGAGAATCCTAGCCCAAAGGCATCAAAGACCTGGCAAGGCAGTGTAAAATAAAAAAAAAATGAGGTCAAGATCCTGAAGATAAAACTCAGATGAGCCCAGGATTACAACTGCCATTTCCCTAAGGGTGCCCATGTTGATTCCAAAAAAAAAAAAAAAAAAAAAAGCCTCTGAAAGGCTGAGAAGCCAAAGAGAACTTTTGACAGACTTTCAGGGCTGAGGAAATAAAACTTCAGAATCCAGGGCCTGCCAAAGAGAAGGACTCTGGCAAATCTCTCATGATTCAAGCTGGGGCTCTGAACAGCTGACCAGATTTACTACTGCAGCATCCTTCATGTTGCAAATCATCTCCAGTATTGAAATTCAACTGAGATCATTCTGGATTGCTAGACACAGATTAGAAGGAAATGTAAACAGGAAGAAAATATACTATGATTGTAAGCCTCAAATTACTTCTGCAAGTTTTCATTTATACAGGCATTCATTGTTTAACAACCAAGTTCTGAACATGTGACTAAATCATTAAATGAATTGGTCTCTAAATGAGAAACTGGATATAGTATGTATATTACAATATTCAGAACAAGGAAATGGTCAAACGAAACTCTGACTTAATGGCTTTGCTTTATATGCATACTTCTGGCACACAGTACTGTAACAAAGAACATAAAATGACAGAACTGTACTGTGCAATACAATCAGTAAAAATGACCCTGCTATACTGTAGAGAAGCAGCCAGCAAAGGCTGCACTGTCACTTATGTTCCTGCCTGAGCAGCAGATAAATTCAGAACAGCTGGTCTCAGTTGTAAGCCTGAACGGTCATTAAACAGGTAGGCTGTTAATTGGGGAACATCTGTAATGTGTAGTTCTTAATTTAAAGCTGACCAAGTGTGTTCAGAAACAAGGCAATGTAGAAACAAAAGTGAAGCAAAACAAAATTTAAAGACACAAAAGGTGACACAGAGTTACAGATGCAGGCTTTATAAAAACATGTTCAAAGCATTAGAGATAATGAAGGGCAAGATTGAAAGCATCAGCAAAAACACTGAAGTCAATAAACAAAACCAACAAATTTTGAATCTGAAAAATAATAATTTTGAGATAATGAACACAACGGATGGGTTTAATATATCATTAAGTAAAACACAGTAGAAAATTTAGGCAAATGAAACATAGATCAGTTAAAATATGTGTATCCAGAATGAAATTTGCAGAGACAAAGAATGGAAAATATAGAAGAGAGTGCAAGAAATGCACAGGATACTGGCAAATGGTCTAAACTATCTACAATTGGAATATAAATAGAAGAAAGATAATGTGCCAAATCTAAACACTGTTCTGGGCTGGGGATACAACTCAGTGACAGAGTACTTGCCTCCCATGTGCAGGGTCCTAGGTTTGATTTCTAGTATCACAAAAAAATCAATTAAAATTCTCCAAAATTAATGAAAGATAACAAGCTATGGATTCAAAGAATCCCATGAATTGAGAAAGAATAATGAGACCAGATATCACCATAAACATCTGAAAAGAAAAGCAATATCATTGACTAATGAAATAAAAGACTAGATCACTTTTGAAGGAGTAACAACTAAATTGGCAAATAACTTCACAGGACAACTAGAAAGAATGAAAGGCAAAGAAACTAGGGCTTCAGAGTACAGAAAGAAGATAAGTATAGAACTCTGCAATCAGCAAAACAGTCTTCAAGAATCACATGCATTGCTGGTCTGAACATTGTCAGGTTGGAACAGCATGACTATCTGAACTTCATGGTGAATTTCAGCTCCCCACATTACAATATCTGCAATGCAGAAACACCCAACTCTTGTGAACTGAAGTGTGATCAGAATTGACAAATTAGACAGCACAGATCAACAGGGAAAGGCACCCTCTACGGTGAGGCCACTTATTTGAGGAGAAAGAATCAAATTTTCTATGCAACAATGTTCTTTAGCATGAACAAGGAACTTAAATCTACTAATATTTCATTTATGAAATACATGCGAGGCAGATAAAAACCGTATCCTCAAATTGAGGAAAAGCAATTTTAACTCAAGAAGCCCTCCTCTCTATTGAAGGAGTCAGCCTCAATAGTTATCTAGCAAAAATAACAGAAAGAACAGACTTCAAATGCTCAAAGAAGTAAAAAAGCAATGGAAAGAATCAGTTGTAAATTAAATAGAATCTGAAGGGTATTTAGCTTCAGCCAGAGAAAATAACAAGAGCAGCACTTTTGGAGAAAGAATATTAATAGTATAAATCCTTCACTCTTTCTAGTCTGTCCTACATGTAATATGTTCATTTGTGTTTTTTAATAAAACAATAATGTATGGAATGGATTTTGAGACATAAACAGCTTACATAACAGCTGTTTGACTTCTGATCAAAACAAATGAAAGGCAAAGGGTTTCCAAATAAATGAGGACAAGCGGAATTAAAGTCTATTGATAAGGCAGCTGTTACCATCTGGGTCTTAAATGTAAAGATTTGGCCTTCAGCTTGGTGCTATTGATATGCTGTGGAAACTATCGGGACTATGGTGCAGTGGGAAGATCACTGGGATTTGCACTTCCCCTTCCTTTTACTTCATGACCACCGTGAGGTGAGCAGGTTGCTTTGCTGTATGCTCTGCTATGATGTGCTGCTCACCAAAGGCCCAACAGCATTGGGGGCCAATGGACCATCGACTGAAACTTCTGAAACCCTAAGCCATTACAAACCTTTCCTTCATAGAAGTTGATTATCTGTGGTGGATTAAAAACTTGTGATCGAGGCCAACCATTCTACTTGAAATTGGTATGCTTGTTAGAATCAACCCTAAAAGTAGAGGAAACTACTTTGAGCATGACAAGATGTAACGGATATCCATACTGGTATGAATCAGTAACAGTTCTCAAATACTACAATGCAGTCAAAGTTAAGTTTTTATAAAAATAGGTGATAGTATGTTTAACTATAATAAGCCAGTGTTGTGGACAAATCTATTGAAAATAACAAGAGAAAACATAGTAGCTACGGAAGATCATTTATATTGTAGTTTTATATGTCTTATCCATTGCATGTTTTTCTAGGAAATTGTTTGCTGTCTTGCTATGACTTGGTTTTCCCTATAATACAGAGAGGATAGATATATAGGTAGAAATTCACACATGGGTTTTTTTTTCTTTTTTTCTTAAATTATTTACGGGAACAGATTATATAATGCAAGATGTAAGGAACAAATACTCTGAGGAAGAGACGCTGAGAAACCCGAGGCTTATTTTGTAGCATTATAATATAAATTCTAGCAATCTATTGTTTGCTGATTAGAATGACATTGGACTGGTTTCTTCAGTTCAACTTCAGCATATGCAGAGATGGGGACGGCTATCACAAAGAGAATGAGAGATGCGATGGTAGTTGCTATTGTCTTCCCTAATTTGGAACTTGAGGACCTAAAAAGACTTCATAATCCTGTAATGATTTGATTAGTTCTATAATATGCAATAAGTATATAAAGTGGGTGAAGATAGGGACAACTATTTGTAAGAAGCTAGAGACAGTTAGATAATGAAGATCTCCAGTGGACTTGCTTTGAAATCTGTATTTCTTTAAATTGTTTTTTATTTCTTTTTTAAATGTTCTGTTCTGTTTTGATATGGTTAATCTTACCCTCTTTGAGATGTAAAACAAATGTGTAGGACTGATAATCATATTACTTCTTTTTTTTTTTTTTTTTTGTCTTTTTCCTTTTTATCAGTACCGGGGATCGAACTCATAACTGCCTGCTTGCAAGGCAGGTGCTTATGCCGCTGAGCTAAATCCCCAGCCCCAATAATCATATTACTGAGCTTTTGTTCGATCATAGAGCAGAATGGTTTGTAGGGTCACTTTTTTGAATGTCATTCTAAATACTTTAATTCTATAACCTGAACAGCTATTTCAAAGATGACAATTTGTAACTTATCAACCGGCAATTTCTTACCTTTGTTTGTCTGTAATTTTGTATTATTTCTACCCTTTTTTTTATCTCCATGTATTTTTTTTTCATTTCCTTTTCTTTAAATTAAAAAAAAAACAAAACAAAAAACTTGTGATCAACCTAAACACCAGCTGAACCGAGTAAGCATGGTGCTGAGTGTAGATGGCCCACCTGAGGTCTGTTGCTCTCATAAAAAAGGAGAAATGGAGAGGAGGAGAAGAGTGTTATGGGTTCTCCTAAAGTGCTTGGTTGTTTGTAGCTGTTAGTTCTCCTGCAGAAGCTTGTTATGCTGGCTTCCCTGATGTGAACTCAGCTGTTATCATTGGAGGAGCTCGGGACCTTGTTGCTGAGAATGGCTGTGGCTCACTTTGGGGGAGCTATGGCCCTTACTCTGAGCATCACTTCCTGGCTCTGGAGGAGAAGATGTGTGCTGTTCAATCTCCAGGAGAATATGATCATGCTGGCTTCCTAGCTGATCCCATCATTGGAAGAGCTCAGTACCTCGTTGTCACTAAGGATGACTGTGGCACTTTTTAGGGAAGCCATGGTCTTTGTTTTGAGCATTGCTTCTTGGCTCCTGTGCAAAATCCTCAGCCTACTGGCACAGATCTTTCACCTCATTGGCACAGACTTTCTAGCTTCCACTGCTGACCTTTGGCCTTTCCAAGCATGGATCCATGAAAAAGATTTGCATGAGTCTTTGTTGTGTGCTCTAGACCTCTAGTTGGGCACATGGGAGGCATTGTAATGGGTTCTAGGTCTTCAGCTGAATTCATGCAAGACACTGCTGTGGGATCCAGGCCCTCAGCTGGACTGTCTTGGATCTTTAGTGTGTGGACAGATCTCCTCCTGCACTTCTTGTATTTGACTGTGTATGACTATTAACATAATACTATAAATTATGTGTTCTGTAATTGTTCTCCATGCAATCCCTGATTACAACAAAATTGATACTGAGATAGGGGTCATTGTCAAGCCTGTACCTATGTGGTTTAAGAGTCTTTGGGAATGGGAAGGGTTTGTGGGAAGAGTTTGGAAAGGTTTGGATATGTTAACTGAAATAGTAGTCCTGGAATATCTTAGGCTGTTCTGTATGGGAGATTCTGGTCAGAGCATAGAAGACCAGAAGGTTGATAGAAATCCTGCTGTAAAGACCAGGCTCAGGAGGTTTCTACTGCAAAGAAGGACTATATTGAGTGCTGGACTTCAGATGATGTATGTTATAGCTTGGCAAAAAGTTTGTCTGCATTTGGCTTCTGTTCAGATTTTGCCTGAGACTGAGGTTAAGAGGGAAGTGGACTAATAAATCTGGTGGAATTTCAAGGAGGTCTAATGTTGAGATGGTGGTATGGATATTGTGAGATTTTTGCCAAATTTAGGTTGTGAATCAAGATCAAAGAGTCCAGCAGGGTGATTTGAAAGTTTGGCCCCAGGAAAAGAGCTCCAGTAAAGCTGTGGACTGTAAAGATAGAGTTGAGATCTTGATCATTGCAAAGGAATAAAAGAATAGAAAAGATGGCCTGGGGGTGCATCTTGGGAAACATCAGTGGGCCTCCATCCTTTGCAGCCTTAAAACTGCAGAGGTGTAAGAGTTTGCTTTGAAGAGAAAGCCACAGAGTGGCATGTTCTAGTGTGCTGGTGGACACCATACAAGGTTCCAAAATTCCAGCACCAGCACCAGGTTCCAAAATGGCAGTGGCATAGAGAATTTGTTACTCACAATCACATTGAGAGTGCTCAGTGCAGGCACTTCACCCCTACAGCCAAGCAAGATGAAAGCCTGGCTATGGCTCCAGCTGGCAGCAGATTTTGGCAGCATCATCTATGGCACTTGTTTTAGGCACACACAGAATGCAAGCGTTCTCAGATTAAGACAGCTTTCACCCCAATTTCAGAAGGCCTGGGAGGCCAGGCAGTGCGCCCCTGGGAAGACTGTATGTGAAGCCAAAGATGCAATGGAAAACCCAGAAATTTGGAAAAGTCAAAAGTGTAGATTGTCTAAGGAATCCTGCAAGGAAGGAGCAAAACCAGCCTAAGAGAGAAGCACTGGAAGCTATAATCACCAGAAGTGCCATGGGAGTGGAGTCACTCAAACCTTTTGGAGCTCATAACCAGAGTGCTTCAGATGCTGAACGTGGAACTCCAGGACTTAAGGTTCACTCTGCTGGATTTTGGACTTTCTTGGGTCCCAATCCTTTGTATTCCAATTTGTATTTTTTGAAATGGTGATGTTTGTCTTGTGCCATTGAATGTTAGAAGTATTTAACTTTGTTTTCAGTTGTATAGGAGGTTGCAGCTAAGAGTTTGCCTTAGATCTTGGAGGAGACTTGGGACTTGGTTTTCAGCAATGCTGAAACTGTTATGACTTTGACAAGTCTTGGAGATGGACTAAATGTCTTTTGCATAACAGATGTGCATGAGTCTTTGGGGCACCAGGAGCAGAATTGTTTGGTTTGAGTCTGGATGTCCCCTCAAAGCCTCATGTAGTCATGGAGGTGAACTTCTAGAGTTTGTGAATGACTCATGGCCCAATACCGGAATTATGGGTGTTCGTGGTATACCCAAGTGGGTGTGACCTATGTACAATGTAAGAAATAGAATGAGTCTTTCTTTAAAATAAAAAAATGTAAAAAAAAAAAGAAATAGAACGAGTCTTCTCTCTGTGTTCCTCCCCTTTTCACTCTTGTTGCTTGCGGCCACCATGAACGGTATCCCTTAGCTATGCCTCCCTGCCCTGGAGCCAGCTGAGTATGGACTGAAAATTCCATAAACTGGAAGCTAAATAAACCTTTCCTTCCTTTATTTTGGGCATTGAGTATTTTGTCCCAGCAATGAGAGAAAAGTAATGAAGACATGACCTAAGGTGCTTGGTATGGTAAAAAAAGACTGATTCAGCATCTGACATTGAAAAGTCCACACTTAATGTAAAGATTTAACATTGGAAAATTTAATTTAAAACTGAAATTGCTTCTTGGATCTCTCTAAGCTCTTAAGTTTCTTATGTGTGGGGCTTTGGTTTGGATCAAATCAGAATCAAATAGTCACAGTTTAGCACCTTGTACATTACATTTAATTTTTGCAACCTGCATCTATAAACTCACTCAAAAAGGGAAAATAGTATGATTTTAAAAATTACTTTGTATCAAACAACAATACCACCAACAACAATAACAAGGACAAGATCTTGTTCTGCTACCAACACCCCTGAAAAAACATGGTGTTTTTATTAGTCTAATTCTATTTTTGTAGTAAATTATAACTCAAGCACTATATGAGTCTAATAGAAGAAAATAATTTTACTTTGACACTGATTTGTCAGAATTTGGTAAAGATGTCATTTTACATTTGTGCTTCTAAAAGTTTTATGATTTAGAATGCTGTCTTAGGAACTGGCTATATTCATTTAAATGTAAATTACATTAAACTGGAAAAATAAGTCATAAATTTTGAACAGAGTTGATTGCATCTGTAGTATTTCACATTAGGCTAATTTGAAAAAAAAATTGTCATGTGGTAGTCGTGTTCCTCTAATAGGTAAATTATAAACTACCTGATTATTTGGATGAAAATGGTTAAATAGAACTTTTTAGTAATTGTGATAACTGAATTTTTTACACGTGGAATTGTTTATGCATTCAATTAATTTTCTATTCAGGATAGAAGAATGAATCCTGTGCTAATGCTTCTAATATGGGAAAGTGTTCAAAATAAGCCATTATGTGAAATGACACTGGAATGACTGGAACTTCAGGTTATGGGAAATATGTATTTCCGGTGCCAGAGGAACAATTCCAAACTGAAAAGCAATCAAATAAATGTATTTTGTTGCCAGTGTCAGTGCATGTTACTGCCACCGCTCCACACCTCTCAGACAGGTTTTGATTTCTGGGTTCATTTCATGTGGAGTTAAAAGGAAATGAGAGACTTCTTCTTCCGGCTGGCACAGAGTAGTTACTGCAGATTAATGTTCTGATTGCTAACTACATAGACTAATTTTAAAGCAAAATATATAACTGCTATAAAATGCTAGAAGTGATGAGGTCTAAAATTCCTGAAAGTGAGGTGGGTGCTGGTGAGATGAGCTGGAGACCTTCAATCACTTTTCCCTGGTAGCCAACTGTTTAGAGCCACAGGGACAGCAACAGAGATCGCAAACATAAGCCAGTTTTGCCTTACACATTTGCTAGATCTTGATGCTATGAGGGAAAAAGATGCGATATCTCATCATAAAAATATCTGAGAAGTGGAGGCAAAGTTGCCCATCTCTAGGACTGAGAAGATACGGCAGGAAAGAGCCCCAGCTGAAATCCTCTGCCCTCTGAAAACTCTGGAGAGGAATGCAATGGAAAAGGGGAAGCCACAGGGAAACAGATTTATCAAAACAGGACTACATACCATTTAGCTCACCTCCACTAAGCTGAGGCCACAAGGATCCTCACTGCCTACCTAGGGAAACAGAAAATCCTCCACTGTGGTTTGGTTTTGAGTGTGTTCCTCAAAGGTTCATGTGTTGGCGTCTAGATCTTCCTTCAAAGTGGTGGCATTGGGAGGTGGCGTGGAATCTTTAAGAAGTGGGACCTAGTGGGAGGTCTCAGGGGCATGGCCTTGGGACAGATTGTTGGACTCTGGTTTCTCTCTGGCTTTCTGTTCTGCAATCTAATCTGTTACTCCCACACATACTCCCATCATGATGCTATTATTGTGCTAAACTAAAGGAGCTGTCTGCTCCTGGACTTTCAGCTTCTAAAAGGATAAGCTAAATAAAAATCACACTCACAAAGTTAGCCTGCCATGGGTGTGTTGCTATGGCAATGAAAAACTGACCAGCACAACTTCTTTGGGGGAAGATCCCGTCACCCAAAGTATCTAAGCATTTCACACCTGTGTACGGCAACTGATAGAAAATTCCCAGATGTAGCAATAGATAGAAGCAAATGACCAAAAGCAACAATGAAAATGAAAACAGGATCTTGATGAAGTCAAGATAAATAGAGCCAGAAGATGAAAAAACAGGAAATAACCAGATTGAAGGTGATGAGAAGATGAAGATGCAAAGTACACAGGAAATAAAATGGGACACAGTGGAAAAATCCACGTGACTGGCATTTCCAAGCAGGGCAAAGGCACTTTGAGGAGATTGGAGCTATGAGGAAGCTTAGAGATAAAAACCAAAAACCACTTCTAAGCACACCATGGGTCCACTTTTGGAACCCAAAACAAATGGAGAAAGTTAAAAGAATCAGAAGGAAAAATGCATCATCTTCAAAATAATGACAAAAAGATTAACCACTGACTTTTTAGAGGAGAGAGAAATGACATTCCTCAGTGCTGAAGAAGATAACAGCTAACCTGGAATCCTGTGCATGTAATGCAACTTCTTCCTATGCAACTGTGATGGAGCGCTGGTCTCAGGTAGAAGCCAGGAAGACTTAGCATTAGGGGGCTGTGCAGAAATAAGCCTGTCAAGGGGACACTTTGCTCTTAAAAGGAAAATGATCCCAGATGGGAACACAGATGTGTGAGAAGCAAAAAGAGAAAGAATGGGTTAAAACTGGAATAAAGCTCTACTTCTTAATTTGGGTGCAGTTTACATGCAAGAATTCCCTTTTTGAAAATTCATAAGCTCGCCGTTTAAATTTGTGTACTTTTCCATGTGTGCGTTGTGCTCAGAAAGAATTTTACCAAAATAAAGCAAAATGAAAACTGCTTAGAGGAAAATTTACAGCCTTCTTGCATACATAAGAGAAGAAGAATGGCAAAAAAACCCATGAGCTAAGCAGCAATCTTAGGAAATTAGATAAACAACAACAAATTAAAAGAACAACCACAGATCTAGGAAGAAGAAAATAATCAAAACTAAAAATAGGAGCAGAAAGTAATTAAAAAGAAAACAAACAGAGAGGATCAAGAAAACAGAGAGTTCAGTCTTTTAAAATACTAATAAAATAAAAAAATCCTTCATGAGGCATAAGTAATAAATACTAGAAATACAAAAAGAACATCACATAGCTACTGTGACTGAAGTCACCTCTTCTGAGTGTAGTGAGCTGAGTGGTCTCTAAGCCTCCCTTGGACACTCGGGCTGGGCATGGGGGATCCCAGCAGTATCTCTAAGTCCAGGGGCAGTGGTGCCAGTGTCATCATCACAGGGTTCAGTGCAGCAATGATGCAATCAGCCTGCTACTGTACGGCACACATATCATAGGCTTGCTGCCACTGGTCTTGTGTCTTCTGTGTCACAAATGTCCCCAGTCTGGATTCCTAGAGTAAGGCCCTGTATTTCAGTCTAAGCGAAGGATCTTGGGTGTTCAGATGGTGGAGGAATGAGTTTCCTGGGATTGAGATCAGATGCATAAACCTGAAGGTCTTACACTGACAGACTGCCATACTGAAGAGCTCCAGAAATGGAAAGAATGCTACCAGATTGAAAACCACAGGAAGAATCAGCTGTCATCCTATGTAGACTTATCAATGTCTTTAGCCAGCCCTTAACAGCTATAAGGTGTTCCAGACATCTTTTTGGGAAGCATTCTCATTTGTTACATGGGACAGAATTATAAATATCTGAATGACAATGGGTGTGCACACACACATGTATGTACGTATGGGAGAAAAAAAGTCTCAGTGTGACTTTGTAAACAAAGGCTTTGCTGTCAGTATTGCCGTCTAAAAGTGAATCCAAGGGAGACTGTGAATGAAAGTCAGGTGGCTTTTAATAGTAGGCAGGGTCTGTACAGCAGAAAGGCACAGTTTAAGTTCATGAGGACTTAGGTGATTGA
Organism: Cavia porcellus; assembly: GCF_034190915.1. Taxonomy (NCBI): domain Eukaryota; kingdom Metazoa; phylum Chordata; class Mammalia; order Rodentia; family Caviidae; genus Cavia; species Cavia porcellus. The sequence goes on from NW_026947506.1 coordinate 21,976,618, forward strand.
GAAGGTACAAAAATTCCTTGGGCTACGGGGTCTGCCCTCAACTATACATTTGTCTCCTCGGCGGCAGTTCAAGACAGGGTGTCCTTTCTGAATAGTGATGATTAGGATTCTTGCAACTTTCTTTAGCAAGGCTCATTAGCCTTGTTATTAGCTTCAGAGGCCCTGTCTACACGGAAGTCTATGGTAGTAGCTGTCCTGGAGGCCTGTAGCACAGAGAACCACGATTTAACCTGGAAAGTGGATACTGGAATTGCTGGACAGAATTTATGACAGGCACCCCACCCCAGCAGTGGGCTTCTCTGGCAAGGAGACACAGGAACCCAGCCCAGTGAAAATGGCTTTCCTATCCCTCAATTCCCGTCCAATTTTCCCCTGAGACTCTAGGATGACACCATTACATTTTCTCCTTCATTTGATGATGAGCCAGGACTAATTCGGTCAACTGCAGGCGGGGTTGAACAATTTTCTGGGAAAACAATCTTGCTGGCAAGCACCATGCAGGCCTGCTGCTCCCGGCTTTGGGAAAGCCCACCCGCTGGTTTTGGCTCCCTGGCACATGGGGCCTGGTAACACAAAGCCTATAGAGAAACGCCAGGCCATCTGGCTTGCTGCACGGAGTCGGCAGCTGCTTCCCCCAGTTACAGTGGCCTCAGACTAGGAGCCAGTGATCAGATCGAAGTCCCCGTAAGGGGTGTCTGACAGTGAAAAAGCAGATTTTGTAGCAAAACATCTTTTTTTTTTTTTTTTAAAGGCAGTGGGTTCCTGCATCATTGATAGAGAATTTCATGAAAAAGTCTTATTTGTAAGTTTGGAATTTGCTGGAATTGTTTTTGACGAACATTTCTGAGTTAGAGGCACTGACCTTGGGCCTTGGTTGCCCTTCAGAGGACATCCAGGAAGAAGGCTGCAGACACAGAGCCCGGGATGTGGCGGGGCAAAGCTAGGAGGGTAAGAAGGTGACCAATGATAATGCACAAACTGTGCCATGCAGCACAGACAGGCCTGCTCTGCCCCACACGTGGTCTGCCATGTGCAGCCCACTTGGCTGACTTGATGATGTCACTCTGGGGCTCTCAAATACTTCTTTACTAGGTAGGCTTGAAGATGAGTTTGCAGCAGGTCACCAAGAATTGTCCTGGGTGGAAGTGCAGAAACGATAGCAGCTTTTGCTTGTGTGGGAGGTGTTGACAGGCTGTGTTAGTGTCAGCCAGGGAGCATCACTAGTCAGAGACCTTATCCTAAGCTAACCAAATACACGCATGCTTCTCCTGCTCTCCCTATGAGTGGCAGGAATAATAGCCACTGTATCTGGTGCCCACTTGTCGGTTTGGAGCTGCCTGAAAACTCTATATTATCTTCACACTGATCTTCTTAGATCTATGGGAATGTTCACTTTCTACAAAAGCTTTTCAGGACCCCTTTCTCTTTCTTGATCTTTTAGATACACATGCTTTGGACTCCCCAGCCTCCTTTCCCATCCTTACTTGGTGACAGTGCCACGGTTAATTTCTTCTTTCTCTTTTCCTTTCCTTCCTTCCTTCCTTCCTTCCTTCCTTCCTTCCTTCCTTCCTTCCTTCCTTCCTTCCTCCCTTCCTCTCTGTCTCTGTCTCTCTCTTTCCTTATTTGTGCTGGGGACTGAATTCAGAACTTTTGCACTGAGCTACATCCCTAGCCCTGTTTATACTTTATTTTGGGACACCTTTGGAACAACCCAGGTTGGGCTCCAGCTTTCAACCTCCTGCGTCAGCATCCTAGAGTGTTGTGATTACAGGAGTGCACCAGCACGTCTGGCTTCACTTTCTTCTTTTTATTTTCTTTGGAGTCTTAGAACACTGCCCACAAATGAAAACCATAGTCAAGTGCAGACAGAACAGGTCAAAATCCTTCCAGGTGGTGGGAATGGGAGCTGAGCTGGGGACTGAAGAAAAGGTCTTTCCCTACAGGAATACCTGGGAAGAATGCTGGATCTTCTGTCCTTGTCCCAATCACATGAGAATTTGCTTTGATGGTATGTCAGTTTGGTCTGCTGTAAAAAGTCCTACAGACTGGCTGTATTATTAACAATAAACCTTTCTTTCTCAGTTCTGGAGGCCGTGAAATCTCAGATCAAGGTGCTGGTGGATTGACTTCTGGGGAGGGCTCTCTTTCGGGTTTGCAGGTAGCTGCGCCCTAGCTGTGTCCTTACAAGGTCGGGTGTCACTTCCTCTATGTGTGTATGAGTTTGTGTGTGCTACTCAGAACTGAAGCCTGGGCCTTTGCACTGAGCTACATCTCCAGCTCTTTTATTTTTTATTATTATTTTTGATACTGATTTTGGTGAGTTGTTAAGTTGCCCAGGCTGGACTTGCATTCAAGATCTTCTTGTCTCAGGCTTTCAGAGTGCTGGGATTAATCCTACTATTATGATCTGCTCTCTTTACCCTAATGCAACCCTAATTATCTCCCAAAAGGCCTTCTCCAAATTATAGTCTGGATGCAGGTCTTCAACCTATGAATTTCAGGGTATTCAAACATTCAGTTCACAGCACTGAGATAGCAACATAGCTACTTCTTCAGTGTCAAACACCTATACTTCCATTTCATTGGTTCTGGTGTCTCTGCATTTGTTTTTAATATTGAGTTGCTTAAAATATGGTTACTTCCAATTTGGTAACTGCCTCTGATTGGGTTACTAGGAAGGGTAGGGACTAATTGTAGATTATTTTGACTATTACTCTTTGATGTTCTCATACTCTCCTTGTCTTTTTCCTTCTCTGATTGATTTTAAAAAGGACTAACATAACCTACTCCTGCCCTGTGGACAATACTTCAGATTCTTTTAAAACTTACCTTTTCCATTGCCCTCAGTTCACCAGGACAGAACAGTTTAGTTTTCATTAAAAATTCATGCTCTGCGTTGTAGAACACTTACACTGTAAAGTCAGCCTCTGTGTCTCAGGAGTTAACCCTCATGCAGAGTGGGATGGCAGGGGACAGCAAGCAGTTTCAAGCACAAAGAATAGAAGCCTCGAGAAAAGGCTGAGTCTATAGGTTCAAATTTCTAGATTTTGTATAAAGATGCAAATCTTCCAAGCTGGGTATTGCAGGACAATCATCCTAGCACTCTGAGAGACTGAAGCAGGACAGTCACAAGTTGGAGCCCATTCTGAGCAATTTAGCAAGATCTTGTCTCAAAATCAAACATAAAAAGGGCTGAAAAGGTAGCTCCGTGCAGAGGTCCTTGGCTCAATCTTCTGTACTGATAAATAAATAATAGGAGAGTTTCATATGCGTTCTTGGCAGATGGTGCAACAGAGAAAACTATATTTTTCCCTCAAAGGTATGGGAGACATAATAATACAATTCTCCCAGACAGATGAGTTCCCTGGCTTGAGCGTTAAGCTTGCAGGCCTTGAATAACCTAAGAGACTTGTGATGAAGCTAAGACAGACACTTTGCTATTTTTCCCTTTCTGCTTTTGGGATGCTGCTTTCTCTCAGGTAGCACAGCTGCCAATAACAGTGTAGGTCAACATAAGAAGCAGGCTGTGCAGCTCTGGGTTTTGCTTGGGAAGAGGAAATGAGGATTTAGAATGGATGCAAAGAATGAGGGGTTGTTTGCATCTCATTTTTGTGAGGTGGGGATGGGGTGGGGGCATGTGATGGATTCTGTAATATTCTTGGTACCATATCACTGTATTTTGCATCTTTAATATCCCCCAGCTGCTTTGTCATGAGGTCCCACCATGATGTGCTGATTTGCTACAAGCCTGAAGCAATGGAGCTAATTCGTCCTGGACTGGAACTTCTCTCTGTCATGGATTTGGTAGTACTGTAATGTCTGGGTTCCAACCTGGTACCCAAATAATTTCCTTGTCAATCGCACTAGGGAGGTAAAGACTCTCCATTGACTGTGACTACAAACTTCTCTCTACTGTGTAAGCCAGTACCCCAACCTCCAAAAGACCAAGTTTTTACAGTGAGTCTCCATCTGAGTAGTGGGAACCCCCTTGGCCTACTTCAGCCTCCTCTGGACAATCAAGGGGACAACGAGCACCCTGAAAGCTGACTGCCTAGGTTCATATCTTGGTCCCACTGACTGCCTGTACCTGAGATGAGCTAGACTGTCTTCCTGTAACTCAGGTCCCTCATCCACAAAAGGGGAAAACAATAATACATGCCATCTAGGGTTTACAGATGGATGAAATTGGAGGCAATAGATGAAGATGCTCAGAGCGATACCTGATATACCGAGGAAAGCTCAGAGAAGTTTAGCTGCCGGTACTGCCATTATTCTGACTTTATTCAGGACAGCAGCCTTATATCCACAGCCTTGGGTCAGACCTTGTAGCTTATGTGCATCTCCTGGGGTGAGCACAGGTCACCCTCCTGGAAAGACTGCAGCCACCTTTCTTCCCATCTGCTGCGTCTGTCGGTTTAATTGGACACTGTGGTGATCTGCTTGCCATGCCCTTCAGACACGGCCTCACCCACCTGGCTGCGGGTCCAGACACAGCAATTTAGGTAGGTCAGCGTCTCCCAGATGCCCCACATACACGCCTCCCAAACTTGGCCTCTAACTGCCTTCACCTACCCCTCTGTACCCATCTTGTGGAGATCAAAACAATCCTAATATTCTCCTCGTGTTGTTGAAATGGTCCATGGGGCAGAGATATGGAGTGTGTGCATCCCTGGTTCAGATTTTGTGCAAAGGGGAGATTCATTTTGTGTATAGAATGGCTGTGAGAGGGATAGAGTGAATCTATTCATTTGTAGAGTTCTAACTTTCATCTACCATGTTGGCCTAAGTGAGGACCACCCCAGTATTCTTCTGGTTTCTTAATATTCCCCTTCCTGTTAGGAAAATAGGGCACTACATCTTTCCTCCCACCCCTCCAACCCATCCTACTCCTGCCATCTGGTCCACCCAAACCTCCAGGCATCCTGTCCCTAGCTGGTCAAGTGCTTCTAGGAAAGGCCCCGCTCCCCATTATTCTCTGGATCATGTTTTGTTCTGACTGCCTTGAGTCTCAGCCCATCAAAACACGCTTCTGCATCCCCACCAGCTCTCCCCGGCTGCTGATAACCAATGGCCTCTAAGCCTGGGCTCAAGTCCCAGCTGCCCCACCATCCAGCTCTGGACCTTAGGTGTGGATGGCTCTTGGCTATTAAGACTTCACATCAGATATGACAGTGATGGTACCCACCTCCTGGTACTCTCACCAATGTGAAGTGAAAGGAAGAAGTGGGACACCTATAAGTACGGAGTAAATGAGAGGTCCCCCCCCTTTTTTTTTTGGTACTGAGGATCAAACTCATGACTGGGCATTTGCATGGCAGCCGATTACGCCCCTGAGCTAAATCCCCAGCCCCAAGAGAGTTCCTATTTTTGTAGCTCCTTCCATTCATTTTTAGAATAAATTCAAGCCTATCCTGATCTTCAGAAGACCTCCCTATCTTCGTGGAGTTACTCTCAGTCAACCTTCCCAGAGGAGGCATCATTCACTCTGCCTCTTCTTTATCAGTGTAGATTCCCCACACTCCTGTGTGCTCAAGTCTTGCAGTCACCTGGGATACAGAACCTGGGTGGCCTGAACCAAGAGAGTCCCAGCAAGCTGGGATGCACCGCTCCGCTCCTCCTTCTCTCCAGGCTGTGGCTTTTCACTTCAACTTACAGAATTATTACAACAAAGACCAAAGCCCCCATGTGGCTTCCATCCACAGATGCTCTAGATGATCTCCTCCCTGTCACTGAGTATGTTCTATCAGCACCACCCTCTTCCTGGTTTCTCCTCCTTTCACTTCTACAGCTTTCCTTTGGTTTCTCTGGTGTTCTGCTTACTATGGATGAATAAAAATCAAGCCAAAACCTTAACAGATTAAATAGCACAGCTTCGTAGTTGCGTTTCTCTGCTTTTGTGATTGACTGGGGCTGGGGCTGGACCTCTTCTGGGCATGCAAACTCCCAATGGCTAGTGCAGGCTTCTACAGCACAGACACCTCAGGGCTCTAAGAGGAGTGATTCCAAGAGGTGGGAAGCAGAAACTTCCAGTATCTTGAGGCCTGGTTCCAGAAGGTGGCACAGCATCACTTTATTATGAAAATTGGCAAAAGATAATTAGTGGCTGGCCACCCAGACTCTTGGTGAGGGGACGGGGTCTCCACTTAACAAACTGGCTGTCATAGTCAGTGCTCTGTCTGCTCTTCCCCTTCTTGTTATCAGTTGTCTCTACATCTAGCAGTATATCAGGATAATGTAGGAGGCTTATTACACATAAGCACATATGTTTAGCTCCTCACCAAACTACACAGATCGTACCTCCTAAGCCTTTTCTGTTTGTCTCCCTGGGAGTGCTGTTATGACTTGTGTCTAGATGTCCCCCAAAACCCTCAGGCAGTCATAGGTGGAGCTTTCTCAGAGGTGGCTGGATATAGCATGTGTGATGCTGGGATCAAGGGTATGTGATTACTAAATTAGTCCACTGATTGGTTTGGCATAGTTTTGGGTAGGATCCAGCCCCACCCTGGATGTAATTGCTACTCACTGTCAGGGCGGGTCACCTGGCACAATATAAAGGGTCAGAAAGAATCTTGTCGCCTGTCTCTTGCTTGCTGTTTGCTGCCTTCTGCCAGCCATCTATTATTTCTCCTCTGTGATGCACTCTGCCATGCAGAGACTCGGAAAGAGTCTGCCATGTGCCCTCATTCCTATGTTCTTCCTTCCCATCTGGACCTTTACTATTCCATTGCTATCGCCCCACTATTGGCCCTGTTCCATTGGAACCACTGCACCTCTGGGTTGATCTTTGGTGGTGCAACCTAAAGGGTGATCAGTCAGTGACTATATCCTCTCTCAATCCTTTTCCTGATTGTATGTTCCAAGAAAGCTACAGTTTGTTTACTGAAGCAGAAAGTTTCCCTTAGGTTTCTTGCAACAGTGGATCCCAAACCCATTTCACCACATCCTAACACAAAAACAAAGGTAATGAATCATATCTTGCATACATAAAATATGTGCACTTTGATCTTTCACATAATTTCCAGCTGAGTTTATGCTTCTTCCCACAGGTAGGAAGTGTTCTCCCTGCCAGGCTCTGCTTATGCATCTCTGCCCACCATTTCTATACCCTCAGTCATGCTCTTGTATTAAGACCTTGTATTGGTGAACTGTCCCATTGCTGGACACAATACTCAATGCCTACACTTTAAAGGAGGAGAGATTTAACTTGTCTTACATTTAAGATAGTTCAGCCCATGGATGACTGGCTCCAAGGCAGGAATATCATGACAGCAGAGCATGGCGGAGCAAAGGTGCTTAGTTCATGGTGGCCAGGAAACAGAGCTGGGGAACAGTGCCTTCCAGGAAACTGGCCAGGGATCATGCAGGGTACCCAGAGTTATGCCTCCATGACTCACCCAGGAACATCTGGAAGTGTGTTCCCCCAATATCCTGAGCAGATCCCAAAGCCAGTCAAGTTGACATTTCACCCCCACTGCCACAGGCCTCTTCCAAAACACCGTCTCTAAACAACTGCACCTAACCTTAATCACTTTTATTTTCACATTCTGCTCACACTCAAGATGTATAATATAAAATATATGGTATCCTATGATATATATGAACATCCAAGGAGTAAATTTATTAGTATACATTTCCAATCCTCTCATTCTCATCTGCTAATATAGGTTTGAGTTCTTTCCTCTAGCATCTCAGAAGGCTTTCTCCTAGCAAGATTAGTTTTAAAAGAAAAATTAGAGGAAAAAGGCAGGAAGGGGAGCGGGAGTCTGAGCTATGTTCACTGGTGTGTTTATGGGGAGGTTTAGATGGGGTAAGGGGGCTCAGGACACTCATGTGATGGAGGGACACAAGTGGAACACAAATATACAAAAAGAATTTTAGGAATATTACTGTGAATCACACATTCTTTCCTCAAAAATTAAGAACTACAAGAATATAAAGAAAATTAAAATTTCTTCATGATTGATGCACAGAACTTTTAACCATGATTTCACTTTACTGAATTTTTTTGGGGGGTACTGGGAATCAAACTTAGGACTTTGTACTTTCCAGGAAGGCGCTGCAACACTGAGCTGTATCCTTGTCCTATGATTTCACTTTCCTGTGGTTTCCATGGATATACACAACAAAAATATGACATGATTATACAAATGTCCATTATTTTGCAAATATTTATATGGAGTCATGCTTGTTCCTAACCAAAAACCAATGAAGCATTACAATTCTTGCTTCCACAATTTTGTCACTTCCACTAGGATTTAAACTTCTTATGTGATTAAAACTCATAGCTAAATGTTTATTGCATCAAAAATTGCTCCTTGAAAGTAACAAAACAGATTGACAATGGCGATCTGGGATGTGGTCCACAGGTCCTGACTCAGAAAGGCATAACAGACTCAGTGACAAAACCTGCCCTGATTCAAACACAAAGCTTTAGCAACAGGTCACCTAACCTCCTGTGGCCCAACGGAGCCAGATGCCTCTGGCTCCAGTAGTGCCAGTGTGACTGTGGCTGTATCACCGTAGAGGAGAAGGCACATTTCAGAGGCACTAACAAAGGGAAGGCAGCCAGGCTCCTTGGAACCACACTTTTCCCTCAGGCTCCTGCAGCCTCCAACTCTGGCTGAAAGTGATTTCCTACAGAAATCAACATAAAGTCATTCAAGTTCCACTTATTACCCAGACATCACCATGGCTATTTTCAGAGCAGAAATGAAAATGGGATGTATATTCCTGCCACGCCCTGGCTTGGAGTGGTGTCAGCAGCACCAAATTCAAAGCCATCTCATGAAGGCAGCATGCCTACCGCTCAGGGAGAACTGCTGCCCCATATGTACACCTGGCCATGCCACTGGACCTTTCTCAGTTTATCTCACACAGTCCTGTATGGGTAGGAGGACGTACATTACCGTTTTGTAGATGGAGAAACAGCAGCTCAGAGTGCAAGGGGCCACCGTGAGATGTGAGGTCCTCACCTACCTCTCACTTTAGAAGCCACTGCTGAGGCTCAGGGCAAGCAAGCAAATTCTGTCAGCCCCACATGTGACTCCACCATGCTATGTTCATGGGGTTGTCATGAACCTCTAGAAGAATGACTGTTTAGACTTTCTGCTATGCACAGTCAGTGTGTGCAAGCATGCATGTGTGTGCGCATGTTTGGGGGTGATGTTATAGCATGAAAGTGCCCCTCTAAAATTCAGAAGTTAAAACTTACAGGTACTAACAGATGAAGGCATAAGGAGTGTACAATAAATGAGATTAGTGCCATTATAAAAGATGCTGAAGGCTGGGCATGGTGACACATACCTGTAATCTCGGCACTTGCGAAGCTGAGGCAGCAGGATGGCCATAAATTTGAGGCCATCCTGGGCCTTAGATGAGTTCAAGGCCAGCCTCAGCTATATCACGAGACTTTGTCTCAAAAAACGAAAAGAAACGAGCGAACACAGGAGGCTGAAGGGAGTGCCCTACCCCCTGACTTTCTCTGACACAGCAAAAAGACCATCTTTGAAAGAGGCTTAATCTGCTGGCAACTTCATCCTAGATTTTCCAGGCTCCAGAAATGTGAGAAACATATTTCTGTTCTGTGGAATTGACCAAGTCTACAGCATTTTGTTGTGGCAGCCAGAGAGACTGACAGATGGCATGATGGAAAAGGATTTTGAAAGGACATACTGGAAAGGAGTCTGGAGGACGTTCTTCTGATAAAGAGACATGAATCCAGGTCAGATTTTCACTCTAGGAGGTGAGTACAGGTCAGAGGATGGGTAGTGCAGCCAGGGTCGGGACGCTGAGGGCCCACTGCAGTCACCTGGCTCCAGCCTCTTGTGCCCACCTGGTGGCTTTGAGAGAGCAGTGATGGTAACTGACAGGGACATGGGAGTGGGTGGAGAAGGAAGCCCGGATCCCCTGGCTGTAGTCAGTGGTGGTTCCAACCACACTGCTCAGATCTCCCTGCTAGAATCTGAAGAACAGGAAGACACAGAGCAGATTTGGGCCAGAGGTCAAGACAAGCACGCCTTTCTCCTGGGATAACCTCACCTCCTCAGGGTTTCTAGCTGATCTAGGCCCAATCCTGCTAATACCACACAATGGGCATAGAGGATGGTAGCTCCTGAAAGCTTGAGGCTGGCAAGGTGACCTGAACTGCAGGTGCTAAAAACTGATAATTCAAGCTGGGCGTGGTGGCACATATCTGTAATCCTGGCACTCTGGGAGGCTGAGACAGGTGGGTTGCAAGTTCAAACCCATCTCTGTCAACTTAGTGATTTAGTTAGATCAGATCTCAAAATAAAAAAATAAAAAAGAACTGGGGGTGTTGGTCAGTGTGAAGGTCCTGGGTTCAATCCCTAGTACTACGGAAAAAAATTGAGTAATTATAATAGTACACCGTTGCAAAATTTTATCATGATGGGTAAAGTCAAAATCTGACCAGTTTGTTCTTTTATCAGTATTAAATTTCATCTCTATTGTCTTATTACAGCATTATTAGTACAGTCAAATCCCAGCTGCTGCTAGGGAAAGACCATGGCAGAGAAGAGGAAAATGATTCAGGCTTTATATTCGTTTATATTTGATCATATATGTAAATCCTGGGGGAATGCAGAAATTGTCCATTTAGAATATTTCTTATTTAGTGGTATTTTCAAAATCCGATTAGTCAGGTCATTTAAAAAATAGTATGAATCAATAGCAATTACTTGCTTCTAAATTGAATCATAGCCCCAAAGAAATGTGCTATTAAAACATTACAGACTCCAGGTCATATGCAATACATCTCCACTCTCATTAAAAGAAATAATAAAGGGAAAATATTGAGGACAAAAAGGAAAGGAAAATTTCATTTTACGTTATTATTTTAATTTAATCCCAAGGTAGAAAGAGTGACCTTCTCTTGTATTTGAATGTTTAAAATATGGCAAATGCTCAACCTTGGTAAAATTATTTTTAATTTTAAGAGACTATTGTGTACCAGTTATGTGTTTATTTCAGCCAAGAGAATGCAAAGAATCTTATTTTTGGATCACAACAATAATATCTGTAACATTCCAGATAATGGCTTGGATTCTGAGTTTTTATTATAATCAGAAGACCTTTGGTGCCTTACTGTACTAATAAAAGAATATCAAAATCTTTAGAATACTCGAGCTCTTCCTACTTATTAATTTGGTACATTTTAATCATACATTAAAAAATGCAAATTATTATACATTAAAAATACAAACTTATGCAACGTATATTGTACAATTTAGTGCACTCAGATTTCTTAAGCTATAATTCATCACAACATTTTAATTTATTTGATTTATATGTGTGCCCTGAGTTAATATTCTAATCATCTTCAAGCTCAATTAAGCTTTGTCTTGGAGAATTTTTTACTTTTGACAAATTTGTCATTTATGTAATTTGACAAATTAATACACTAGTATAGAATAATGCCTTCTAATGTGTTGATCATTCATTTGATACAGACACAAGATGTAAATATCCATTTTTTTCATTTGCTTTCATCCATTTTCCCAAAATAGTGAGACACTGATACTCCAGTAAGTATCCTCAAGATCAGAACATTCTCAAGTTTATACAACAACTTTTTAAAAATGCCATCTTTCTAGAATGTTCAGCTTTGTTACCTTGAACACATCCTTTGCAAACTATTTGGTTTTTCATAGGGCAAATTCCTTAACCAAGTTCGAATATGTTTGCACTCAATTAAGACTATGTTTATACATTTCACAGATCTGGGTTTCTATTCTAATGTGTTTCTAAGAAATTTAAGGTTTTTTCACACAGATGATAAAAGACAAGTGTATGAGATTATCTTTCATTTGAGATAAGTGTGCAGAAAACTTTTTATATTTCATAGAAATATTTAAAGACTACCTTGAAGGCAATGGCACTACTGATAATTTATAACACAAACTTGCCTTTTTCATTGACTTGGAGGAGGAGACAGAGATTATTATATGATCAGAATGTAGAGGGAAAATGTCATAGAAATCTTTGAAGACTGCCTCGAAAGGAATGGCATTATTGATGCATTAATCTATAACACAAATTTGCCACCACTGTACGTTGGCCCTAAATTGGGTGCTTGTGCCTATTTCTAAATTAATTATTAATCAAGGAAGAAAATAGGCCCACAGTAGGAAAGGAACAAATCTTTTACCAAACTTCCAATGTAAATTGCTGTGAAGCATTAATTATGATGTTGAGCAATTATTACTAATTTGAGTATTTATCCTTTCTGTTTTTACTGAGATTTGGGAGGCTTAGATACTGCTTGTAGCAGTCATATTTTATACCCAAGCTACGCTGATGTTCCTTTTGCTAAATGATGCTGTTTGTTGGGAGGGGGCTGAAACAACCAGGGCAAAGCATTCTTCTGCTATGCCTTTGTGCCATGCTGCTTCTGCCTTGGAGTGACTGATCATGGACTGCAACTGAGAGCCAAAACAAACCTCTCCTTTAAGTTTTCAGTGTTGGATATTTTATCCCAGCAACATGAAAGTAACTAAAACAGTGTTATTGCTGGGGGACAGATGCACTATACATCTCTGGAGAGCAGACATGGGGCCTTTTATTTTCAAATTGGTAGCCCCTGGAATATAGTAGGTCTTACAAAATGTTTATCAAGTGAAAATGATAATGAATGAAAATGGAAGAAACACATAGGTGAGAATATAATTAAATTATAGTGATAACTCCAGATTCCATAGATATCATTTCCTCTGAGAACAGGGCCCGTAAAACAACAGATTATTCCATTTCCTTTCAGACTCACTATCCTGAATGAATAAATACCCACTAAGAGCCATAAAGTGCACGAAACAGTTTGCAGTGGAAACATTTTCCCATACTCATGTAGAGGACAAGGACTTGTCAGCTAAAGACAATGTGTGCATTCCTTCAGCTAGAAAACATGAGGCCCAGCTTGGTGTTTCCTCATGCAATGAGGAAATGTTTCCTCATACACCAGTATGGTGACCAATGGAGAAAATCCTGCTATATCTACAAAAATGATTTCTTTGCAAAGATGGAAGAAAAGCTTTAAAGATACTTCAGTAAAATAAAGGACACCAAGTATATAAACAGAAATGTGGGCAGATCAGTAAGGTTTATATTAGATACCATTATTATCTCCATCTTGCAGCTTAGTGGTGACAGTCAAGGGGGAAATGTAGAATGTTACAACATGGTGGGGTCGGGGCAAGGAGCCTCAGAAGAACGGGTCAAACAAAAAGCAAAACGCAAAGACAGGATACATGTTGAGAAAACCTAGTCTCAACCATGGCAAAATTGGGAACCACTTGGAGGCTCCATGCAGTGAAAATCAAGAGTCCCAAATCCTGAGGCTTAAGAAGATGAACCTAAGCTTTCCTCTTTAGTCAAAGACTGGTCCTCCAGACTGGTTTAGAGGACTGTTTTTCGACTTTCTAGAGTTTACTACTCAGTCCTAAAAATTCTTCTTAATGGTATTATTAAATTTACCTCCTCCTTTTACATGATGCATTTTTTAAGTGGAGCTCATCTATCAGAACAAAGAATAAAGCAGTTGAATCCTGCTTTTGCTATATCTGCTGAGCAGCAAAAATGATAAAACTACTCACGTTCCACAAAGTAAGAGCTGGCATCGATCTTCCAGATGATCTGTCCCCGATGGGAACCATTGACTCCACGGTTCTTATAGTCCAGAAAGTTTTCAGACAAGACTTCATCTATATCCACAAAAGAAGAAAGCAAAAAAGAAAAATGTATCAGTCAACAACACATTTAGAGAGAAAAAGAAAAGGAATGGAAAGAGCAAAGGATTTAAGTGCCATTCCTGGTTTAATAGAAGAAAAAGTCACCTGGAATTGAACTCAAAGAGCTAGATCAGCTGAAAACACCAGCAGGACTGACCTCTTCTCCCCACCTGACACTTCTGGCTAGTAGTCATCTAATTGGTTCTTGAACACCTCCCAAAACACAGCTAATCACTATGTTGGCAGTTCACTTAACTTTTTAATACTTCTTGCTATGTAAAGTTTCAGTATGAAAATGTCCTTCATGTGAGGCTGAAGATGGGACATGAAGAAAATGTCCCATCACTCTTTCCACCTGGGGTCCTACTTTTATGGACCCCTTCCCATATCATCTCTTCTCTGGGCACCACACGCAATTCATTCATTCATCCCTTCATAAACTCAGTCACTTGTTTATTCCAGTTGAGAATCATCATTTACCAGATATCAGGGAAGGTGCCGGGGCTGTGTTCTTGGGTGAAATCAATATGGCGTCTTCTGAACTAAAGCTTACACACAACTAAGCACAAAAGGAATTGTACCATTGTAACTCGGGATAAGAGATATGAAGGAAAGGAGAACAGGGTGCTGTAATAGACAGGGACAAGGAAGGAGGCCAACAGGGTATTCATAAAGTACTACAGGGTAAGAAGGACCACAGGGGTGGAGAATGCAGTGAGTGTTGGAAGGCTGTGTGAGCAGAACTGCCGCCTGGATACCCTGAAGTCACTGGTGGGTGATTGTTTGCTTTCACCCTTGTGGTGTCTCTTCTCATCATTTTGCAAACCATGGATCTCCAGCTTAAAGCTGATGCACACAGAGGAGAGCTGTATTCTTGGAAAAAACAGATTCTAGAAGATCAAAGTCACTTTCACCTCTTTGATTTCAGACCCTACACTTTTAGTGCAGATGAAGACACAAATATAATTTTTTAAAAGTAAATTTTATTTTGATCTGCTATAAGCCCTTAAAGTTTCCACTTCCCTGGAAAGTAATCAATTGAGATAGCTGGATCTGAGGCTGTGGGGTAAAGTAAGTTTTGAGAGTTCATGTGAAACCCAAGAGGAGGAGGGACAATTTTAGCAAGGATTCTGAGGGCAGCCTAGAACCCCAGCTTTCCAGGCAAGGAAATAGGTCATGGTTGCCATTTTATTTCCTAAGATAGCTTGCGATTCACATCTAGCACCCAGCTGCACTAAGAAGACAGGCTGTACCCGAAAGGATTGCGCTTTAAGCCAGGTCTAGGTTCCTCCTCAGCAAAGTGAGAGGCAGTTATAACTTCAGCCTTAGAGAGGAGTAAAGCAGATATCCGGTCAATGTACTTACAATTTGCCACATCGATGGTACATTTTTGGATGCCCTTTCCTTGTAAAGGTGACGGGACAGAGCAATATTGTTTCTGCTTCATTACAGCAAGGTCAGTTTGCATCCTTTGGAAAGTCACTTGTTTGTAAAATTTGCCTGTCTTTATACGCACACTGTGTGCTCACAACCATTTGAGCTTCCTGAGACAACTGCATAATATATCTTTTATGGTAATTGCCTCATTTCTGCAAGAAGTACAATATTTTCTTAGCTTACTGGGTTTTCAGAATAGATAGAAAGTCTTACAACAAGTAGAAATTTCCCTCATTATTGCAATTTTCCAAGAGGTGGTATTTACCTAAATTTATCTATTCAGATCACCTGAATAATTACAGTCAGGTGGCATACTGTGACAACTGAGAATGAGGGTGATCATTCCTGTATGGGATAATTTGTATTGTGTACTTAGCTCCATTGTAAGCGTTGTGCTGGCCAGCAATGAAGAGCCTCAATTCTTGGGGAGTCTGTAATACACTTGAGAATTTATTCAAGAAAACAGGCAATTTTATTAGAATAGAGAAGTATAAACATGGGCTAACTATGAAGGAACCACAGAACACAAATGAGAAAAGAATGGGGTGAGTAGATAGAACAAAACAAAATAACTGACTAATGAAAATGACAAAACTAAACATTTTTAAAGAGAAAAACATATAGTCTGCTGTGGCCTGCTTAAGCAGAACATTTTAAAGGTTTGGCCATTAGTCCATAAATATTCCCTTCTCTGACACTAATAATAATACTTAATAACAAATATCACACAAGAAAATAGAATCGCCTGTATTCTTGCCTGGACCAGCTCTCATGAGAAGTCAACCTCTTTTATGAGTTATTGATCATCACTGGTTAGGTGAGTTTAACTAGTCTCTTCATCTGCTTAGGATTCCAAATCGATTCAACATGTAAGCTGCAGAAAACAGAATGTGTCTACATATTTTGTGCAGAAGTAAATTGAAGGGAATTCAGTACTGGAAAGATGGGCTGTGGGTTGGGCCTCTGGAAATGGCTTCCAGAATAACCCTACCTAACTGGCTCCCAGGAAGGTTCCTGCTTGGGTCTCCCTCAGAAAGGCCATCCTGAGACCTGCAGAGGACAAGAACTCTGGAGGACAAGCACTTCAGAGGATAAGAACTCTAGATAGCCACTGTCCAAGTGCTGTCCAAGCCACACTAAACTTCCTACAAACATGGTGGCCAGTCAGCAGCAAGGTAGTAGGTTATAGCCACAGCCAGATCACAGCCTGCTGATATCCAGGAACCTAATGAGGGGACACATGACCCTGCTGGAGTAAAGTTCTATTTCTCAAGGACATATTCAGCCAGGAAAATCCCTGCATTTCATTTCCCAACCTTGTGCAGGTGTACCTAAATGAAGAAGTCAAGTCTGTATCCAGAACCTGTTTGCACAGGAGTCTGGGAAATGTAGTTCCCAGTGGAGCAGATTCTGCACTGGACAAAGATATTCAAGTAAGAGGAGAGGACTGGAGTGGATTCTCTAGCTGCACACAAGACACGGAAGGGCATTTCCTCGGTTCTTTACCTAGATGGAGACCTTGTTCAGTGGTGTCAGAGGGCAGGAATCTCTTTGTGGAAACCACATTTACAGACCCCTTGTGACAGGAAGGTTACATCTACTATCACTTACTTGTGATGTAAGGAGTTCCTTTAATTCCTTTGTCTCTTCTTTTCACTACAAAATGGGGATAATATTAAGATCTCTCTCAAAATTTTGTAGTGAGGATTAAATGAACTTACAGGCAGCAGTCTCCGAATAGTGTCAGACATCTTAATTAGCAGCTATTTCTGTTTAGAGTCTGGGGTAAAAATAGGATCTTCTATTTTTTGTTCACTTAATGAACAAAAGCATTAATACTAACTTGAGACATTAGCTTATGCCAGTACTATTTAAAATTTAGCCATTTTGTATTTTGTACAGAACACAAAAAGAGGTATTAAATCCTTCAAAATGAGATTATATGTACTGAATGATGCTTACATCTTCTGGTGTGTAGAATTCTATCTCCTGCTGCACAGCTTAAAACAGAGAAAATATCTTTCTGGATTACTAAAATTTTAATCAGAATATTTGAGTGAAGCTTCCGAAAACAAACATACTTAAGAAGTGAAAAAATGTGTTTTCTCCTGATTAGTCTTCAGGAAGACTTCTTCAATGAAAACTGTAGCAATGGTTTCCACACCCTTACTATACACAGAGGGCATGACAAAGATACTCTTGGTATTAAAGGCAGAATGTGCAAGTGAGCCATTCTCCTTGATAATCATTTATCCAGGGCAATCAAACCAGATATCCTAAGCTCATCAGAAAAAATATAACAGTATCTCATGACTTCCATGCCTTTTGATAATGAAACCTTGGAAAGATCTTTAAGGAGTCTTTCACTACGCATTTTCACTAACATAGTTTGACAGCAGATAAGGAGAGAATCTGCCCACCTTTCATATAGATCTGCTGTCTCACGCTAAGAAGGGACTCTAAGGATAAGATGGCAGGGAAGGTCCTAAGAGCTGATGTCCCTTTCATCCTTCTGTGGGTTTTTGTTCATGTCGCTTTTTTGAACACAAGGATTCTGGTTTGTGCCTTAATTAAGAAATATGGTATCAGCTCTTCTGTATTATAATAGGGTGCCTAAGGTAAAGGAAAAATTTCATTTATTCAAGACTTGGTGTCCATAAGAATCACTGAAGAAGGAGAAGGAGGAATAGGAGGGGAGGCAGACAAGAGGGAGGAGGAGGATGAGAAATGAAAAAGAGACAAAGGAAGTACATTAAATGCAGGATATGAAGAGAAGTGGCAAAAAGAAGTCATAACTGTAAGTACTATAAATGTAAATATCTTATCCTAATTAAAAATCAGATACTCTCCTGTCAAAATAAAATGATATTCACAAAGAACTACACTTAGGAAGGATCCAGAATGAGTGGATTCCAGAATAGAGGAGGGAAAAAAGATCAAGCAAATAGAAAGCAGAAGAAAACTGAGATATTAGCATTCTTATTAGTTAAAAACGTAGTCTTTAAGACAAAGAGCAGCGTAAGGGACCCGGACAAATCTTTAATAATAAGTTGTCATAAACCAAAGAGGATAAAAGATAAATACCATGAATATTTACATGTGCAAAACACAACATCAACATTTACAAAGCATTAAATTTATAAAAGTAAAGATAGATGCAATGGTTTGAATACGGCTTATTTCCACCAAAATGTAAACTACAGTATAACACCCACCACGAAGTATTAAAAGGTAGAAATCTAATCTGACTATAATGTTCAGACCTGGGGTCTTTGGGCGATAATTAGGATAGATAAGGTCATAAATATGGAACCCCCAGGATTGAATATTGGTGTCTTTATAAGAACAGAAACCAGCGGATACTCACTACAAATGTTTAGGTCTTAAATTATTTCCCTACAGACTTAGTTCCCTGTGAGGTGCTACGGGAGGTGGTGGAAACTCTAAGGGGTGTGTGTGTGTGTGTGTGTGTGTGTGTGTGTGTTCCAGTCATTAGGGTTGAGCTCTTGAAGGGGATGTGGGGCTCTGGTCCTCTCTTTGACTTTAATTTTCTGGCCAAGATGTGAACAGCTTTTGTTTCCGTTTCTATCTAGATGTCCCCCCAAAGCCTCATGTGCTCACAGCAGGGGCTTTTGGGAGGTGATTTCATCATAGCTGAGGTAGAATCTTGTCAGAAGAGGAAGGTCACTGGGGGTGTGGCCTGGAAGAGTTTATCTCTTCCTAATATCGCCACCCTCTCACTGCTTCCTGTGGCCATGCCAGGAGCTGTGTTTTTTCTGCAATGCCCCTCCGCCATGTTGTCCTGCCTTAACAGCCAGCTGACTGGGGACTGAACTTGTATAGATTGGGGGCTAAAGTAAACCTTTTATCCTTTTAATTGTGGGCATCTGAGTGTCCCGTATTACATCTCATTGAGGAAAAAGTAACTAAGCCAGTTTGGTTCCTCTGTGTGCTGCTCCCCACTCTGTGTGCTTCCCTATCACAGGTCCAAAAGGATCAGGCCTAATGGGCCACAGACTGAAACCTCTGAAACCATGAATCAGAATAAGTCTTCTCCAATATTTTATTATAAACTGGTCGTCTCCAATATTTTATTAACATAAGGGAAAGTTGCCACACATGTGTGCACACACATTGCATGCACACACTTTCTAGTACATGCCTGTACACTTCTTGTCCACCAGATCAGGCTTCTCAGCCTTGGACCAGAACCATGAGCCTAGATAAGCCTCATTTCTTTATAGCTTACCCAATGTTTGGTATGGTGTTATTAGCATCAGAAAAAAGGAGATACAGATTAACACAGGAGATAAAGATTAATTAAGAGACCTGAAGATATAGTTTAGCGGCACAGCACCTGCCTTGTAAGTATGAGGTCATGAATTTGATCCCTGGTACCAAGGGGGGAAAAAAAAAGATTCATTAAGAGTGTTTTGCTACAAGTTTTAACACATTCTATTAAAAATTCAGTATTAAAAGATGAAAATGTGCCATAATATGTAATGTGAGTGATATATGGACTAGTGGTGTAGCTTAGGGGTAGAGTGCTTGCCTGGCCTGTGTGGAGCCCTGGCTTCCATCCCCAGCACCAAAATAAATAAATAAATAAATAAAATGAGTAAGATTCAACTATATGTGTGTGTATGTTTATATATATATATATATACATATGTACCTGTATATGTGAGAGGGAGAAAGGGGGAATTAGAGAGAGAAAAAGTGAAAGAGAGAGAGAGAATACTTGCTTTGGGCAGTTCTATGTTAACTGAAGCCCATACATATCCTGCCTCTGTGGGTTCTGTGTTAACTCTTCTCACTGTTACCTCAGTTGCCATGAACTGTGGGAAGAGGCACACATTTTCACTATGCATGACATTCAGTTAATGCAATTCCACATGCATGTGAACACACAGGTCATAAAAACAAAATTTTAAAAATTCCAAAGAATCAGTTTGATACAGATTACACATAGTTTCCAACATCACACAGGTGGAGCAACCCAGAAAGTGAGGAAGAGAATATATGTCCCCAGGCACTGTTAATTTTAATTTTTCTCTGAGGATCATTTCTTATGAAATTTTGAATGCATAATTGTATTCTATTTTCATTACGTTTTAAATTCTAGAATGGTTTTGGGATAACATAGCATGAATGTGATTTTTCTCAAACTGTAATTTGATAAACTAATTTTGCAAATTATGAGTAATTATGCATATTTTACCTATTCACTTTTATTCTTGTGTTTTTAATTGCATAGTTAGTTCATAGTTAAGCAGTTTTAATAGAGACTACTTCTAAAAAAGTCAAAGGAATGATTAGTTTAGTAAGCTGATAGTTCTAAAAAAGTTTTAAGAGATCAGTTTTTTTTAAAAACATTGAACTGTTAATGAAGAGGTAAAACATTTATATACAGTAAATACATTCTCATTAATATAGCATTCTAATGATTTGAGATTTCAATTGTGCCTATCAAATTATGTTTCCTAATCCAATTAAACAATGTGTTTTCTTACTGTAATCCAAGGGTGTGGCTGAATCTTTTTATTAACCCTACACTCAATAGAACTAATAACTAGATTTTACTTGACAAAGTCAGATAGGCACTACTGAATGAATAAATGCAAAACTGCTTGATGGAAATCCTAATTTCTCAGAAACCTGCTTCTATGTATTTCTGTTTGACCAAATGATAAGCTTCTGCACATTTACTGCCATGTTGACATTTAAAAAATCATTTTCTAGGCCCCTGCTGGTTTGGTCAGAGCCTTTGTCTATAATACACAATGAAAATAATTGAATATTCATCCCTGGGTCAAGACAGGGCTGAATGAAGTATGGCAATTAGGGTAATTTGCCACCAAGCATGCAGGGAATAAAGCTTCTTGACAAGATAAATAAAAAAGTGATAGACAGTATTGATTTCCAGGCAGTAAATACCCATCATCTCATTATTCCCTTTTACTCATCCTGAGAAGTGAATTAGGTCTGATCCCCTCAATTTCATAGATAGGGAATCTGAAACTTAAAAGAAAATGCCTGGATGAAATCGTATACCTTGCCCAAAGCATAGCATGATGGTCAGCCAGGTCTACCTGTCACCGAAACCTTACAATCTTCCCCCTTTCTGTGCCACTAGGAGAGAATCATTTATTGTTCTGCTTAACTCATCCCAAGCTACTTCGTAACTGAGGGTAACCAGTGACATTCATGGTAATGTTACTGTACCGTTGCTGGGTTCCTGCTGTAAGGGCAGCTTTGGTGACTTGGTAACAGTGCTATTGAGACACATATCAATCACCCCTGTGTTCAGTTGTCTTCAACTGCCTATGGCAAGAGAAAATCATGTTTCCATGTTTTCCTGGAGAGCTGCAGAGGTCAAATGATGCTAAAGGCATCACACATTTGGCCTCACATGGATGTCGTGATGGCCCACTGATGTGGAATGGCTTACACCTGTGGCCACATCAGAAGGCCAACAAGTCCATGGCCAGTGAGGGTTCTGCTGCCAGACATGACAGCTGGGTGGATGTGGGTGCCATAGAACTGGCAACTCTACCTTTGGAAAAGACAGATTAGATGAAATCACCACCTATAAATTTCTAGACCTAGATCTGTGGCTTGAGGTTTGGCAGGTTCTGCCAGTCTGCAAGAGAACTTAACTAACGACTTGCAAATTTATGAAATCTGAAGATTCACAGACACTTTTGGATTGGAACATTGCATTTGAAGTATTACACCATGGAAAGTGTTGGCATTTTGCGTTAAATAACTTCACAGTTATATATGTGTAGCTACTATGAGAATAACAAACTGTCAGACTAAGATTCCAAGATGATGACTTGTGGTTACTTTTGGCTCAGCCCAAACACCATGTTAACACCAGACTTGAGGAGTTTCATGATATTTGATGTGGCTGACAGCCCTTCCTTCTTCCAACACCCTCCTCTGTAGTCCCTGGTGGTGTTAGCGCCTGCTGTCCTTCCACTGCCCATCTTCTTTTTGAGGTTCTCTCCTGCCTCCTTTTCTGATGGGGAACTTCTGGTGTTCTTTCAGCTCCCAGTCTACAAGTAACTTTATTGATCCTCACAGTGCCAGTCACTCTAGATCTGCAGGATCTATAACTGAGCCCAGGCCCATCCCTAGATGACAGTTCTTCAGGGACTGCATACCCTGGAAGTCCCCACTAAATTTATCACCTTCTCCCCAAATGCACCCCGCTTCTTATGGTCCCTAAGGTGAGGAATGGCACCAACACTCATCACCTGCAGATATGGTTGGTCCTGTGAAGAGGCGATTCAAGATTAGGTCTCTGCATGTGGTAAAAACCTCAAGTGTAACAAGTCACATCCCTGCATTGGAGGCTGCAGGCCATGTAAAGGGGCAACAGGTCCTTAACTCCAGCTGGTTACAGCCCTGTGGTGTTGCAGGCTGAGGCTGACACATTAGGGGCTTCTGTGGAGGACACTAGAAAGATGGACTTTAATATGAAATCTCTGTATTTTTAAATGTTCATAATTAATTAAAATTAAAACCGTCTGGAGTAAACGAAATACGTTTGGTAGCCTGTTCTCTTGTTTCTTGTCCTAGATTGATGGCATCTACTTTTGCTCAAGAACTAATTTAAAAAAACCATGAAATTTCACTATTTCAAAGTTCAATTTATCTAGTAAGTATTATTTATGTAAAAACTTCAGAAGTTATGTTTCATCTTCAATTTTGCATGTTCTATAAATATATTAACCAAGCTGATAGCAGAGATTCCAACAGGGACAAAAATATGTTTTTGACAGTTGGATAAGACTCACTTTAATCTATCAGAAAAGTGGCCGAGGTTGTAAAGTTACACACAACACAGCATTTCTTCCTGTGATGTTCATTGACGCTAACTCTGGCGCTACGGGTCAGAGTGTGTAATGGTACACCACGAGGTGGAAGGCGGGATGCTTTGGCCTGTCTTGGACCTAGTGTTTGTTGGACCTACTGATTTCTATGCCCCCCCAAATTCACACCTTGGATTGCGTAATACTCTGTCAATTTCTACCACACTACATTCTACCATGTAAAATTGAAGAAATTTCATGTAAATTATTTTCACAGTTTCAAATTAGTAAGATTTATTTGCAAAACCAATCCATGAGAATGGTGAAGGTCTGATACAATAGTTGGCTCAGCATGTACTTTATTTGCATAATTCGAATTTAGATTTGAGAAAATTCACACAGAAAAATCTCTCCTAATGAACTTTTAATTTGGAAACTTTTATAACTTTGAAATAAGCTTTCTCTAGCACCATGACTTTACAAACCCACCCTATCTTTTGAAAACAAAGCAAAAAAATGTTGGAGGACTGGACAAAGTGATTTATGTTGGAAACAGTGAAATCAACTGAATATTGATTAAGAAAATGGTTTTACTTTGATCTTAAATTCATGGATTTAGAAAAAAGGCTTTTGATATTCACTTATTCACAAATAGAAGAGCTTCTTTAGTTGCAAATGTGATGGCATTTGTGCCTAACTGGTCCTCACTCTGTTATCTCATGATTCCCTTCCATCAAGCAGAGATGGGAAGAGAGGCCTGATTGTTTGGACTGCAGAAAAACAAAGCAAGGGACTGGTGGGCGTCAGCGTGTGTCACTCAGTTCAATGTGTGTTTTAATTACACTGAAGAGTTTGGAAATATGTTAAAGTGTATGTGGAAATGAATTAGGAGTAATATACTTATTGAATTCCCAAACCTGTGCATGAGACTGCCATTTCTGCAGTACGGTGTCAGTGGCCCTGGTTAAGTCAGTGGCTCCATGAGCAGGGATGGAGGGGACAGGGAACTCACCGATGAGGTACATGCCAATCCAGTCCCCTGCGTCCACCTCCTCCTTGATGTCCCAGTGGATCACCAGGTCCTGCGAGTGCCCTATGGAATAGTAGGAGCTGCTGACCATGAGCGTGGAGCGGCTGTCCGAGGTGACCAGATCTGTGTCACTGGTGGAGCGGGGAATAGTGATGCCATCATGAGGGCCACCCCTGATGTCCATGTTGTGGAACTGGTCAGGATTGTAGCTGTAGCGGAGTGGCTCCTTGCATCGGCGCCGGCTCTGGGAATTTCGAGATGGAGACGCCATGGCGGCCAGGCCTAAAAACCTGTTCTGGTACAGATTCTGTGGGGACAAAGAGATAGTGAACAGCGTCAGGCACGATGGCAACTTTGTCCCTGTCTTCACGGGAAGTTTAAAATGTGCAGAGGGAAATAAGTTGCAAGGAAGCCTCCCTCCTGGGAGGTTAGAAACACAACATCCTGCATGCTCCTGGAGACAAGAGCCACGACTCTGGGTCCACACAGGGACAGCAATAAGAAGGATGCAAACATCCCAAGGCACCTGTGTTTGCACGTTCTGATGCAGTCTCAGCCTCTCCTGTCTGCTTTAGCCCACTTGATTCTAGAAAGACCAGGTTACATGCAGAATGGCCCTGAAGATGTGACTGCCCCAACCAAAGTGCTGTCTCCTGAGCCCTCCAATGTCAGTCCCATCAGACCCCATTTCATCTTTCCTGATTATCATCAGGGCTGCAGCATTCCAGATCCTACACACAGCGCACATTCGAGGTGGGCCCTGCTGAGTGAGGCAACCGTTCCCCCTCCACTTAGGAACCCTCTCTCTTTACAGAATGGCCCTGGGCCGCCTGACTTTTGTATTCAGGATTCAGACATCCTCGTAATCTTTTAAAACATCAGAATTTTTCAATAAAATCCACCCTCAGAGCACTGTTTTCCACATAGCCCATGTTATTACAGAAAAGACTGCGGTTAATGAACAACACAAATGTTCCCTTTTTTCTTTTTTAATGTTTACAACATTGAGTACTCAAGACGAGCTGAGCAGATCAATAACTTGTTTGGGATTCAAGCAACTTTAGAATCATGGAAGGAAGAGTGTCACATACAACTTCTCCAAGGGATTCATTTTTGAAACCAGCAAAGAGGATTCCGGTTTCATCAAAGAATATTAAAATTGGAATTTAAATGTACACTGTTTGGATTTCTGTTAAGAAAGTACACACTGTTCTATAACTAATAGTATCTTTTGTTCTCTGCTTCTATTTCTGTCTCTTTTTGCAGTTGATACTGGGGATTGAACCCAAGGCCTTATACATGCTAGGAAATGTTGTACCTCTGAGCTACATGGCCAGATCTTTTTAAAAAATTATTTTGAAATAGGTTCTTGCTAAATTTCCCAGGCTAACCTCAAACTTGTCATAGTCTTGGCTCAGCTTCTGTTTCTAGTTTCCAGAAGAGAAAAATGAAGTTCCAAAAAAGTGTTAAATCATGGTGTGTAGAGTCAAGGCACTATACTATAATTTACTATACGCATGAATCAAATGGAAGTCATTGACTTTTTGTTTACCTGCCATGAAGACTGGGCCCCAGCAACCACCTGCACTTTAAATTATGTAAGTCTGTTTAGCAGTGATTTAGGCCTGTACTTTTTCCATTTTCCAAGACCAGAGAACTTGCAAAAAGCCCATTAACCTGACATAGAACAGGTTGACCTCTAAGTCTTGATCCTAAATGGCCTTAATGGTTTATTGTTTTGTTTCGTTAGGAAGTTCTCTGGCCCTATTTGTAATAACTATAGGATTACAATAGGCAGAAAAGCCAGACTTACAAAGCATCTTATCACACTCTCAGGGCTGCATGTTGTATTAAAAAATGATTGTCACAGTTCTTCTGCCAGGAAGACAAGCAAAGTACCTGAGCCTAGGGGAGCTTAGACCAAATACTTGTAAGTCTCCCAGCACTTTGGCTCCTCTGGGCAGTTCAGGGATCGTCTCATAACCTATAGAATCTAGGCTCTGCCCCCCTAGAAACCTTTGCAAAATTTCCAATACAAAAAGCTGTTGCTATAATATAAAATTTCTCCAGTTGATGTATATTTTCAGTGGCTTAATAACATCCTACAATACTGTGGAGATGGAAAACTTGGAATTAAATAAAACAATCAAGTATATACCAAACCATGATCAAAGCTGGTGCAGGAACTTTCCTGCTCCTAGCTCTCTCTCCCTGGATAAACGAATCTTCATAAAGTTGGGTTCTTCATCTATAAATGGGTTGCTGGGGGAATTTGAAGAGTCAGTAAAAATCTAATTCTTAGAATATGAGGTCAATAGGTAAAGACTTAAAATATTGCTGGTCTTGCTTTAGAGACAAAGCCTGATTAAAAGACAGGGGGAAAAGAAAAACAAAAAGTAAAAAATTAAAAATAAAAGACAGGGTGTGGTGAAACAGCTAGATCAAGTCACAGGTCAACTCTTCATGTCACCCCAGAGTCCTCACACTTAGCTCATTCTGCACAGACCCTATGGGTCTCCTTGGGTCACAGCCTAAGTGGGTGGTTCATGCCAGCCCTCAAGCAGGGGCTCCTGTATTTTTGTAAGGTCTGTGATCGAGTAGGATATTTTTGCATTACTTTTGAGGAGGCTGACAGAACAATTTTTATCTGTATTCTTTCAACTGGGGCTTCAAAGAGATTATTGAGTGTGTCTCTTTTGTTAAAGACATCCATTCTGCTATTGCATTTTTCCAGGACTCCCCGAAAACTGGGCAATTCTCTTGCATTTTTCAAATTATATCAGTGGTCGCTGTCTGCATGGCGAGAAGGAAACATTAGTGAAAGAGCTCATTTGCCAGTAACTCCTGGGATGGAACAGTGCCACTTGTGTGGAATAAGAGAGGCAGCCTCAGCTCTTCCGGAAACCACACTCTCACCCACTGTGGCTTCATACTCCTCTGTTATGAACGTTCATGGAGCACATAGCATGACTTCAGTTTTAGAAACATAAATGTGAGACTGGCTTTTAATATTCCGTTATTTATACTTGCAGGCAGGATTTGTCCTTTGGTCCCAATCAGCTCTGCTACCACCTCTCTGGTGTCCTTTCTCACTCACAGGTCAGAAAGCCTTTCTGCTCTGTGACCCCAAGACTACACTCTCAGCTCACTACACTCTGTTCCCACTTCTCTATAGTGAAGCTTTGTCATCATTTGAGCCTCTGTGTCTGGCATAATTCCTGGCTTAAAAAAAAAAAACAACTCTTAAAACTTCAATTAAGAAAATTTATTTTATTTAATTGAGTACCTGTTATACTAGGAAGATTTTAAAGTGGATTATAAAGAAAGATTAAGTAGAGAATGACATTATAATTTAGGTGTAGGTGGTACAGAATGAGAGGAAAATGAAGACAGGACAGAGAGTTATGTAGAAAGGAGGTTAACATAAAACTTTTCCATCATGTCCTCAACAGGTTCACTTATTAAAGATTCACAGCATTTGCTTCTTTTTATTTTTAATTTTCCGGTTTTGCTGATGTATTGTCAACAAATAAAATCTTATTATTTCAAGGGGATGATTTGATGTAGTTAATCCTTGAGGAATGATTACTTCCATCAAGCCAGCTAACACATCTTTTGCCTCACCTAGTTACTCTTTTTAAGTTGTGCTTTGCTTCATGGTGAGAACAGCTAAGCAAATTCCGGGAGCTGCTTCTCGAATGCAGCAGGAGCTGCTTCTCGAATGCAGCAGGTGGGTAACTCTGTCAGCTCAGCTTGCAGTTTCTCTCCGGCCCTGTTTCCTGGGCTTTCACAAATGTTACCGGCACACCCTACAGACACATCAGGCTGCAAGAGGTAACTTAATGGTCCTCCCTTCGCATCTGAGCCATGGAAGATAGATGAAGGTCTACCTTGTTTTTAAATAGCCACTGTCTCTTCCTGCACAGCAATTCCAATGTTTTACAACCCTTCAATTCTTCCTAATCTCTGAGGCAAATCTCGTCTGACAAGCACCTTCTTTCCCATTCCTTGCTGGAGAGGAGCAGGAGTGGTTCTCTCCACTCTCTGTATAAAGAAGAATCAGCTGGCATCAATAGGTTGGGCCCAGCCTTTGCTCCACTCCACCTCTAATTCAAAGGTCTTTACCATCTCTTATTTTTGGCAACAGACAATGTGACACTGATAAGAGGATTCTAAGACTATCATATACACTTTTTCAATAAAATTATGATTTTTCATTTATTGGTTCTAATCCAGGGCCCCTAGTTATGAGCTATTGTAAGGACATATTTTCATTGACTCTTGAGAAAGTGAATCCAGTGAAAACAATCTAAACATACTCTGCAAAGAGCCTACTTTATAAGGAGTAAAATTCTACCTGTTGGATTTTTTGTTCTATCTAAGGAATCAAACAAGGCTTTGTTTTCCAACTTGAAGAACCT
Source organism: Cavia porcellus (assembly GCF_034190915.1). Lineage (NCBI taxonomy): Eukaryota > Metazoa > Chordata > Mammalia > Rodentia > Caviidae > Cavia > Cavia porcellus. Next base: position 22,005,068 of record NW_026947506.1, read on the forward strand.
CATAATTTTTAAAGTCTTTTGAATTAAGTGCTACATTCCTGGTTTGTTGTTGTTGCTGTTTGCATCTTGGAACAGGCCTTGGAAGTTTACTGTAATTTACAGTATTTCTAGATACTTGAATGCTATACAGCACATTAGCAAAAACAAAGCCTTCTGTAAGGAGACAGGATCTTAAAAGTAGAAAATCATCTCTTCTAGGGAGGGAGGATGCTATTAGGCATGGAATTATCTTGTTAAGAAGGCAGGAAAATAAAAGGTTCCACTCTATCAGTTTCTTTCTGACAAAGTCATGGCTCGCTTTGCTGTTTTAGAACACGAGGCTGTGAGTGAATGCCATCTTATACATGAAAAGAAAAGAGATCAGAACCTATTGAAAATAGAGAATATAATTCTTAAACATTGCCTCTATGCTATACCAAGAAATAAAATGTCATAAGAGAAAAATAGGCCCCCAAGGAAACTTCATTAAAGTGTACAAGAGGCAGTTACAGAAACTGCATTATTTAGTTGGAAGAAATAATAATTTTGAGTCCAGGAGCAAATTTTATTTTGATCAAGTAGATGCCTGCAGCTTATTTTATTTTCTAAACAGCTCTGGTTATGCTACCAGGGGGTTAATAGGCTGAAAACAGAAGTCAAAATTTATTGCTTTCTACAAAGGATTTGAGAAAATTTACAACAAATGAAAGATTTGAAACGGAAATATGAAAGCCTGGATAAGGAAGAGGATAATAATAACATGGGCATCTACTCTATGTAGGAACTTTGCATACTATCTCATTAAAACTTTATCCAGTATCACTATTCTCAGGTTGGTGGGAAACCCAGTTCTGAACAGTTGATAAGAATTTCCAAGATCATAGACCTTATCACAGTAAATGGAGATTTGAGACCATGCATATCTGATTGTTAACTGCATATTTTTATTCTTAAGCACTGCCTCCTAATTATAACATGCCAGAGTAGCAGCATTTGAGATTCACATGCTTTGAGTTTTTTGGTAGCCAAGAAGCTAAAAGGAAACTCAGTTCCTTATGATCAGAAAACTGGAATTTTTTTTCATCTTCCAGGTCCTTAATGAAATGCTTCGTCTTACACTTTCTGTAGAGAACTTCACATGATATGGTGAATATTATCTTCAGAGGCATTTAAAAACTCATCAATGCAGAGGCAAGTTCCTTATATGAACTTGAGGTCATATACAGAGTGATTCTTGTCTCAGTTTAGTATATAGTCTCAATCCTCCTTCTCTGGCTTTGATGCAGATATAAACAGACCCTGAGTGTCAGGCTCTATTTAAAGTTATCTTCCTTGTTGACCTATTTCTAATCAGAGTCCCTCTCCTCGAAGCCAGCCATCAACAGAGTTGTATACTTTAGGTCTGCTTTTCCAGCTAGAGTAGGGCTGGTAAGAATGTAGGTGATGCTCAATGAGTGTTTTATAGAATTAATGAATGAATGAATGAATGAATGAATGAATGAATGAAATGTGGATGATATGGGGGATGGGGTACATCTGTCTCCCATTTCTCAGAGCCATGATGCAATGTTTTCTCTGCGCCTGAGGCTCTGAAACCCCTTTAAGTGCTTATTTTGCCTTAGGCACAAGACTTGGTGCCCAGAATCCTCAAGGTCTTTGTTCCTGAATTACAATGGAGTGGATCCAGTGCCCAGATGGCGGAGCCCCAGCAGAAGTCCTAAGAGACCTTTGAGAGACAGTACAGGCAAAGTAAGAGAACTCTGGCTGGATGGCACAGACTCAAGATCAGGACAGGTTTATCAGAAGCCCATAAAATGGGAACCAATGGCCTGTCCTATGCAAAAGTGTGAGAGAACACAATCATTCCCTTTGAGTCACCACTGCTAAGTGAAAATATTTTTCAGGCTAAAAAGAAACAAATCTATCTCCCTGAGCATTATCTTTACCATTTCTTGGTAAAAAGAGAATTTGGGGACAAGATGAAATACTTTTCAGATTTTCCTTCTCCATTTCACTTCCTGAGATTTGAACTGTCCAAGACTGTTTTGTGTTCCTATGACAAACTCCCCGAGGCTGGGTACTTTATACTGGAAAGTTCAAAGAGTGTGATGACGACATCCTGATGGGGGCTACCTGAGCCCGTCACGGCATGATGGAGAAAATGGGAAGTAAAGTGGCTGGTGCAGAAGACAGCAAATGTGGGAAACAGCCTTGCTTTTTAACAACCAGCTAGCCTGAGTACTGATTCATTCCAGTGAAACTCAGCCCTCTCTGCAAGATCAGAAGTGACCTAAGGAGAAGAGGGTAGGACCTCTGTGATCTCACTGTCTTCTGAGGCTCCACCTCTTAAAGTTCCCCCACCTTCACACCACCACAACTGAGGACCCCACTTCCAGCCTGTAATCTTTGTGGGCCAAATCGTGTTGTGAACCCTAGCAGGCATTCTGCATGTGCATCTGGACTTCTTCTTGGAAATACAAGCAGGTGTATGAAAGGGGTGTGGGCCAGAGGGGGGCTTGGGAGGCCTGGCAAGGACTCTGACCCCTGTTAGATGTCACAGGAGGAACCTGGGAGATGGCTTCCCTCCTGCCGTCTCTGTCCATTCTTCATCTCCCAGACACTGATTCCTGAAATTTGGGCCTTAATTGTGCTTTTAGCCTCCAAGGTATGTGGTGAAAAAGCTTTCTTTTGTGCTGGTCATTGAGGATTATATAAACTACATTGTGTGGGCTCCTTTTCTTTGAAAAAAGAAATAAAACCCACACGTTGCTGTCTAAATGGGAACATTAGGCAGAGGAAGTTTTAATAAGCAAACCAAGCCAAGCCAGAAAATATCCACAGAGAGATGCATGATTCAACATTAGGTTAAAAGAGTTGAGTAGCCTCTCCCCTATCTTTTCTTATGGAGCCCAATGGAAGAGCCACTTTTTGTAGCTCGGGCGTGGTTCTCCCTAATACTTGAAAGAAGCGAGCAGGAGCCCCAACTGGGCCATGTGCTCGGCATGCATGCAACTTTTGCTTCCTTGGTCAAGTCTGGAATTCCTTGGTGCACCTCTGGGTCACTTGAAAAATGTCTGGAGGTGTTCAACAGGGAATCTGTTGAAATCTGGGTGGCTGTAAGCTACAGAAATAGGCAGACGGCTTGGTGTAGGAAAGGGAGGAAGGAAGGAGACAGGAGGGGCACCTTCTGATAGAGGAAAATGCCTGCTACTTGGTACCTCTTCTGATCAACATAGAAAGGAAGGGTCAGGAGAAGTGCACAATTAAGTGTGCAGATATGGAGAGGGAATTTTTACCCATTCTCAATATTAGACAGGCTCATTCCCTCCTTGGGAGAGCATTAGCCTGATAAAAACTGGGAAAGCGGCCCTTCCCTCTCTGACACAGGCAGGATAAAGAACACATTTTCATTTTGCAGAACCATCATGGCACCCGGAGCTCCAGGGCCCCTGCTAATCTTACAGAAGCTACTTGGAAGGCAGGTCATGAAGCTGGCTGTCAGCAGGCTGTGTCATCTTCCCAGTCACTTGTACGAAGTGCCCCATAACTGCCTCAGTTTACTCCTCCTTGAGCCCCACAGCCATGTGCTGTGTTGAAGGTATGACCGTGTCTCTTCCCATAACCATCTACTTAGCTATATTCCTGTTCCCCAAAATGAGCCCACTAAAACCACAAATCACAGAATCCCCAAGTGAGCATTAGAGTGAGTCTGTCTCAGGTCCCTTTTAAGCCAGGGATGGTGGTGCATACCATTATCCTAGCTATGTGAGGGGTTGAGGCAGGAATGCTCCAAGTTTGAGGCTGTCCTGGGCAACTCAGTGAGAGCCTGTCTCAAAATAAAATTAAAAGGGCTGAAGATGTAGCTCAGTAGAAGAATGCTGATTCTTAGTACTGCAATAATAATAATAATAATGATATAATAATAATAATAATAAAGGAAGGAAGAAAGAGGAAATGAAGAAAAGAAAAAACATGGGACCCTGAGAAAGCATTCACCTGCCTTGTTTGCACAGTAGGTGAGTGGCAGCCAGGACTGGACGTTGGGTCTCCTGGGAGTGACTTGTTAGCTGACTCATTGGCTCATCCCTGCTCAGCTGTCCTGCCTAAGAGAGTACATCAAGCTTTTTTTTTTTTTTTTTTTTGGTACCAGGTATGGAACTCACTATCTCATGTTTGCCAAGCAGGCACTTATTAAGAGTGTGAGTCAGTGTTTTCCACTTCTGTTCATGATCCTGTTCAGGTTTTCCTCCTAGTAGGCAATGAATGGTTTTAAGAAATTCATATTAGTAGCACTTCAAATGTGGCACTACATTTGCATACATCGAAAATACTTAAAATGTATTATGCATTGTGTATATTCAAGGTGTTGTATAGAGTCTCTCTTAAACTTTTATACCTCATGGACGAGTGGAGCCACTGAGGTTAGATAGGTGTTTTGATAAATCTTTGGTTTGTTTTTCTCCTTCCTTCCTTTAGTCCATTGTGTCTATGTGTTATTTTCTATGTTCTAGACATTGTGCTAAATGTTGAGGATGGAGACAGAGATGATTTAAACAGCACTGTTGCCCTCAAAGAGCTTTGTGTAAGAGGCAGACATTTAAGCACTCAACTATGAAAAAATGTTGAGGACAAATGCCAAGAGTAGTGGACAATGTCCCCATGTGAAGCAAAGAGATGCTGATAACCCTTCCCAGATTGGGGAACAGTAAAGCTGTACTTGGAAGGAAGACGAGGAAGGTCAGTGATGACCAAAGGCAAAAGGAAATCCAGTATAAGACAAGGAAGCTCTTTGCATAAAGGTGCAGCCTTGGGGAAGGCGTGGTGTGCTCTCAGATTTCACAGCATGCTACTCAGCCACCATCCAGAGTATCAGGGCCAGCTGGAAGGCTGAGAAGAGGATCTCCCATGCCACACCAAGAAATAGCACCTATTTCATTGGGGAGTGGGGACATTTTAAATCTGGGAGTGATACGTATAATCTAGAAACCTCATGCAACATCAAAGAGGAAGACAGTAAGGAGGATGGGGCTGCTGTACCTGGGGAACCCCATTGCGGAGCTCTCCCAAAGGCTAAAAGGTCTATGCTGGGAGGAGATTCACTGGACAGGCATCCCTGAGTCTAAACCCACAACCTCAACTCCTGTCCAGCTATGAGATGTCATGATGGAAGTGGAGAGGAAAATAATCTGACCCGACTCCCTGAAGGGCTGCGTAATTTGAGGGATGACCCAAAGACACAATCAAGGAGCCCCCCAGACGGCACAGCGCCCTCTCTTTTTAATGGGCTCTCCCAGATGTTCATTCATCCACAATATCTGAGTGAGTCACGTACCACACAGCATAGTCTAAGCCAAATGGCACTGTGCCTAATTTTATTACAGGGGACTTTGCATCACTTACAAGCAGAGTCCCAGAACACTTTACTCATCAAAGCTAATCAAGAGAAGTAAATTTAAAGATTTTTGCATCCTTAATTTTCAAAGTTTGACTCACATTAGTGTGGACGGAATTGAACTAAGTTTCTGGAACACAATGTACTTGCAATTTCATCTTGCTATAGAATATGGTATGAAGTCAATCCTTTATGATTATATAGCAAAGCCACGTTGCCAACAGTGTAGGAGGATAAGTGAATCTGTAAATTAAACACGTATGAGAATTTAGCACATGGTCTGTATCATGCTAGGTGATGTGGTGGGCTGAATACCAGTTGCTGGGTGAGAAAGCGATACACAAGCAAGTCATTTCAATGCAGATAACAAGTTTACAGGGACTTACAGGATAGGGAAGTATCTACTGATTTTGTCTGATGGAGAGGAAATAAGACTTTAGGGAGTAGTGGGAAAGATACTTGGGCAGACGTAACATACACCAAGGTGTAGAATTGTAAAAACTACCTGACATGTGCAGGGAACAGGAAGACCAGAGTGTGGGAAGCAGAAGGAGCTCGGGTAGAGCAGTGCACAGGGATGGGGCTGGAGTGGAAATTAACCCAGACCTGAGGCCAAGTGTGCCACAGAATATCCATCAACGTTTTGTCACCATGACCACAAACGTTTAGAAGAACAACTTCATGGAGGAAAGATTTATTTTGGTTCTCTGACTAAGTCCCACCAGGGAGAGGTGGCACACGTCTCTAATCCCTCGGCAGGCTGAGGCAGAAGGATTGGGAGATCAAGTCCAGCCTAGGCATTGTAGTGAGATCCTGTCTCAAAATAATACATAAATAAACTAATACATAAACAAGAGTCTGGAGATGCAGTTCAGTGCAAAGGCTCTGAGTTCAGTCTGCAGTGACACACGTACATACACACATACACAAACACACACACATCAGAGTTTCAGTCCATTGTCAGCTGGCTCCACTGCTTCGAGGCCTGTGTTGAGACAAAAAACATCATGGCAGAAGGGCATGGCAAGGAAAGCTGCCCAACTCAAGACAGCCAGGAAGCAGTGAGAAAGAAACAGAGCTCCAGGACTTACTTCTTTTCCTGTTTTGCTGTTCCATCCGGCCTCTCATCCTATTGGGTGGTGCCCCTCTCATTCAAGGATGGATTCCCCGCTCAGCGATATGCCAATCATTCCTGAAAACACCCTCACAGACACACTCAGATTTTTGCTTTGTATCTAAATTCCTAATTTCCTAGGCATTTCTCAAAGCAATCAAGTTGACCATGAAGGTCAACCATCCACCCAGGGGGATGGGCTTCTATTGAAGCTAGAGAAAGATCTAATGGAGACCTTAGCTTTATTGTGGTTTCACAAATACTGTATCCCTGAGCATCTTTCTCCGGGAGCAATGGGGTAGAAGTTTCTGCTGAAGCAGAGGGGAAGCTAGTGGGTATGTTGATGGACATTGTAGTTTGAAAGGTCATTTTTATCTGTTTTTGAGATCTCCCACCAGGACAGGGAGTGGCTACCTTCAACCACAGTTCTCCAAGCATACCAAAGCTTAGGCACACGAGCCACCAAGCCTGTCATCCATACACAAGGAGGCTGACCCAGAGCAACAGCATGGTCCTTTGGGGTCAAAGTGTCTCAGATGGGCAGAGACAGTTTTGATATGAATTCAGTGTCAAACCTGAGACCAGTTTTGGAAAGTGATGTAGGGCAGTAATGAAGCAAAAACAAAAATAGCAGAGGCATTATAAGGCATCTGGCTGTTCTCTCCTTTGGTGTTTCATGTGTATCTCTCTTCTTCCCTTGCATGACAAAGCAAGCTCCTATCCCAGATGGAGTCACAGGTGACATGTTCCCTCCCAGGCTCCTTCCCTGTTATCACTGTACCCACTCCCGTGGTATTTTGAGCTCTGGGCACTTGGTTCCAATTCAAGCCACCACTTCTCTTAGCCATACCCAGCTGTTCCAAATCTCTGCACCAGAATATAATAGGAAAGCCCACAGAGACGGTTTAAACTGAGAGGTTTCTGTTGCAAGAAGAAAGAAACAGAAAGAACTGGTGTTACTTTTTAAAAGGGCCTATCTTTTGTGATCTGGGATAAAATGGGAAATTTGAAAAGATAAGATAAAAATCAACCCGCTAGCATCTCCATCAAGTGCTTCACAGCAACAGAAGCAAGAAATGACAAAGTAAAGACAAAGAATTGTGGTCTGAGTGAACCAAGGCTTAGAGGGGCAAGCATGTAAGTAAGAGTGAGAGCTCCTTGTGAGAGGCTGCCACAACCTCAGGACCTGCCCATGGTCCAAACAGACAAGTCAGGTGACCTAGATGGGTGCCAAGCTGTTTTACTATCAGTTACATGTGGGAGTGGTAAGCGGAAGGAACAACCCTATTGTGAAAACAATCCAAAAAAAAAAAAATGGAATTTATTATTTAGCTCTGATGGCATTGGGAAAATTCACTGAGATTATGACGAATGGGGGTTGGCAGTGTCCAAACCACTCAGTACAAAATTTCATTTGGCTCTAAAATGCATTAAAGGAAAGCAAACTCTTGGCTATTAGTTTTTATGCATGTCTTACAGAATACTGATTATTTTCCTTTTCTGTCCTCTTTTATCCTCTCTCTCTCTCCCCTCCTCCCTCTCTCCCTCCTTCTTTCCTTCCTTTCCTTCCTTCCTTCCTTCCCTCCTCCCTCTCTTCCTTTTATGCACTCCTATGGACTGAACCCAGGATATTTACACTGAGCTACATACCCAACCCTTTTTAAGTTTATTAGAGACAAGGTCTTGCTATGTATCTAAATTGCCCATGCTAAGCTCTAACTGTGATCCTCCTGCCTCCATCTCCTAGAGTCCTGGGATACTGGGCATGCACCACCACACCTGGCTTGATGAAGGTCTTTAATATAATAACAAATGTTCCTTCTGATATTTGTATATCAACTAAATTTTTCCCCAAAACTAAACACAAAGGAAGAAATCAGTGAGGCAAGTTGAAACCTTTGACCACTAGGGCAAAGCTATAGTCTGCTGTGGAATTCTGGATAGTACTTTTGGTGATGACATAGCGTGTCACTTTTGCTTGTCTATTACAATGGAAGATGCAGTTGCCATGGAGAATCCACAAGCCCCAGTCTTCTACCCCAACTTCCAATCAAGGAAGTTCTTGTTCAACAATGTGGTACAGGTTTTGTATCACATGCAGTGAGAACACAGTCTTCTTGACTCTATGGCAATCGAAGGAAAAGTAGATCATTATCATCTCACTAACACATTTTTACTTGCAAGATGATGACTAGGACCACAGGCCTCAATGATAGGATGATGTATTCAAGGGTACTCACTCCATTTCAATTAGTTACAAGACAGGCTACCTATAGCCACACAACTTCTCAATGATCTGGATATTTTAGAATTCTTTTTTTGCATTTGAGGCTTGAGTTAATTATTCAGATATTTGTCATTCCATTTTATTTCCTATGCAAAAGTAACAGAGAATAAAGTTTCCTGTCCTTCTATAGAATAACCACCGTAGAGAGTCACAAAATGTCACAGACACAATTCTTGGTAGTGACAGGTATTTTCTCATCAAAAATAAGGCACCTGAGTTGCCATTCAAACTGCTTATTATGCGCTCTTAAAAAACCCCAAGAGACAGTCGTGTTAAAAGGAAAATGAGAAAATGAAAGGAATTTGGGTTTTTGAACGTCTGTTCCAAATGAGACATGAATTCTAAGGACACAAGAGCTACAGGTGAATGTAAATGAGCCTTCAGTGTCCTCACTGGCTAAGACACTTTGTTCTTTGCAGAGAATGAGTATCATCATCACAGGACAGAGCTCTCCACATCAGCACTCAACTGTGAGCCATGCTAGAAGATGGCATCGTACTACTGCTTTAGTAATGTTACTCAGAGGTCATCAGAACCATGCATTGGGATGGCTTAACACTGCTAACAGTATGTTTCCCAGCCAGACTTCATTCATTTTATTCATTCTGGCAATAAATGCACATGCCAAACATCGGAAATTGAGCTGGGATATAAACTATGGCACATGCTCTGGAGATTCAGGATATGCTCCAGGGAAACATTAATAATATTCCAAGATACACTATGGAGTTGACATACCCAGTTGTCAAAATCAGTTTAGAATAAAACACAAATGCTGGAGATAATAGGATAGATACTCTTGACCTGGAAAATGGTGCCCTCTCAACCAGAACAGATCCCAGGCCTCATAGTCCATATCCTGGTGCTAATTATAATCTTAAAAGGCATAATCCCAAATGCCATAATCCTCACTGTTGAAACCCCCAAGGATCAAAATCTCTGATGGTTAAGTATCCTAAATCATAATTCTTAACAATTAAAATCTTGACTTTCAAAATCCTGGAAACTAAAATCTCCAGAAGCCATTAAAAAAAAAGTGGGGGAGGATTGCATTTTTGGTTATATGAAGGTTAACTACATAATGTTAGGCAGAACAAATATGTAGAAATATGCACAGTTGTGCACCATTTTGGAAGTGCCAGCAAGGACGTTTCTGGAACAGATAAGCAGGTGGTTCTGAGTGGGTCAGGAAGGGGAGACCCACCCTCACTGAGGGCAAGTACCTTGCCACTGGTTGGGAATTAGAAAAGAAGGCAAATTTGTTTCTCTCTTAGAGTTGGGACAGAGCTTTTCTTCTGCTGACTTGGACATCAGAGCTATAGGCTTTCTGTCTTATTTACTTCCCTAGTTGCTAGGCCAAAATATCTGACAGCCACAGTTTGAGGAAGGATCACGTTTCAGTCCACAGTCAGCTTGCTCCAATCCAGCAGCATAGTGGAGGAGAGCTGCTCACACTATGGCAGATAAGACACGGAGAGAGCCAAGGGAAAAGTCAAGGAGGGAGCTGTAATCTTCTGGGTTCCGACCTCAGTGGTCCTGAGGGTCTGACCTCTTCTGACCAGACCCATCTCCTAACAGCAAGTCAGCTCTAACAGCCCCCTAGTCCAATCAGCTCTCAAAGGTCTCACCCATGCTGACATGAGGCTTTAGGAGGACATCTAGATATGAACCATAACACTTGCCAACCTCTGGACTCCAGGGTTTACACTCCAGCAGTAATTCCTCCACCCCCAGGTCCTCAAGACTCCAGCTTCAGGTTGACAGTTACACTTTGGGCCTCCTAGGTGCTGAGGCCTCCAGACCTGAACTCACCAATGTCACCAGCACCCTGGGGTCTCCAGTTTATCATACAGGAGCAGTTACTTGCATTAAGACTTTGCGAGAGTTCTAATTTATTTATTTATTTTTTGTAAATTTGACTATAAAAGTGTTATCTTTGTGTATAAGTTTTGGGCATGTACATAAAAACACGTGGAAATTTCCTTAGTAAAAGATATAGCCTTTTTGTACAAGTGTTTGTGAAAGGTGAAATTTCTTTCCTTTTTGTCTTTTTGGGTGACCACACGTATGGAGGTGACTCACAATGATTTTGAGCAATCTTGTCAGAATTTAGTCTTTTGTCACCATATTTCAGATGACCCCAGTTACAAACTGCACACAATTACCAACTGTAGTGGTATGCATTTATATACATTTCACTTTTTCATCTATTTCTTTATGATTATGGTACGTACATCTTCTGTTATGCTAGTGCATGTAGATAGTTAATCTGCTGGCTAATGCTTGAAGAAATGCATGTTATTATTACCTGTTACATATGTAAAATACCCTATGAAACGTTCTATCATTTTAAAGATGTTTCTTAAATAATTCTCCTTTAAAAATGTAAATCGATTTAAAGAAAAATTATTTTAGTTGGGGATTCAGTTCAGTGCCACTTACTTAGTATATGCACAAAGGGCCTGGGTTCAATCTTCCATACCTGTTCCTCCACCCCAAATTTTTTAAATTACTTTTTCAGATTTATATTCTTTGCAATTTTATCTTTAAAGATTTTGATCTTTTGAGATTTCAATATTTGGGATTATGGCATTCAAGATTATAACTCAGAAATATGGCCCAAATCCCTAAAACCTGTTCAATTTATTTATTTATTTATTTTAGAAAACAACTACCTGATTTTCTAGTGACTCCACTATATGTATATTTAAGTTGGGATGTGAAAACATACTCCAGAAATATCTTCAAACTCAATCCAACTATCTCTTGTAATAAAGGAAAAAAATTCTGTCTTGATCGTCTATCAACATCTGGGCAGAAATTTTCATTTCAACTGCAAGGGAAGAGGAGCTACAAGGAGACTTTGCTGTGACTGGTAACCCTGCAGGTTGCCCTGGAGGGCGGCGTCCTCTGGGGGTGCCTGGGCTGTCTCTCTTCTCCACTGTCTCTGTGAGCACTGTCCCACAAATACCTTTCGCATAGGCACTGCTGGATGATTAAGAGCGATGTCTGCAATTTAAAAAGTGTCTATCTGATCTTAAAGGTATCAAAAATAAAGAAAAATGATTGTAACATTTTGGCAAAGACCCTGACTCAAGCACTGAAATGTGACCTTGCTAGTATTGTATGTGATTCAATTCCACTGAATAAATATCCAGGGAGTGCCCTCTCTGCAGAACTCTGTGCTAGCTGGAGGTGAGCTCTGCTCTCAGGCCCATACCCTGAGTCAGAAAAAGCTGAATGCAATAGATGAAGAAAGCTTAAAATAAAACAGACGGCTCTCCTGCCTGCAGATTCAGTGCTATAACCTGGGGAGTCCAGGGTGCGGCTCAGGCTGCTGTCTTTAACAGGCGTCTGCTGAGTCTGGCTTGGACCAGCTAGTGAACTGTAAAAAGGGGCAGCTCTATCTCTAATTGGTGGTTGTCACAAAAAGCTGCTGATGGGAGACACAGTCACCTTGAGATAGGCCAACAAGAGCTGCATGCTAAGTGCCTGGAAGGCATGGGTCAGAATTGGGCTGGGGCAGAACACAGAAGAGCTACAGACTTGCAAACAGCGCTCTGAGCATCGGCCTTCTTAAGAAATGCCCAGAATAACCACAGAGCGGTTCAAGTCTAAGTGTTCTCATCAGCCTTATTTTTCTTCCCCATCGATTCACATTTGGCCTCATTTGTCAGTCAAAAATGGTGCAAAGGGGCTTTAAACCTGAATTGAAACAAATAAAAGTGACATGTAGGGAAGTCTAAACTTTCTCTCTGAGGATCTGGTAATCAGTCTGCTGAAAGAAACAGATTAATGGAGAAAAAGCACATGAATTTATTAGGCTGGGCAACATCCCTCTGGTACCCCAGTCCCGGTTGATTTGCTGCGGTGGTCAATCTTTCCGGGCAGTGAGATTTCATCACAGTGGTATTCCTTCTGAGAAGGGAACATTCCTTAGAGAAAGAACTTCAGCCAAAGGCCTTCTTTGTGCTTTGAGAGAGAAAAAGGATCAAAGATGATAGCGAGATGGGGAGGCCACAGGTCAGAAAGCCCTTCTTCCTGGGGTTGTTTTATTAGCTCAGCACTGCAAAGAGCTTCTGTTTGTGCTATCAGTTTCTGATCCCCAACCCAAGCATGGAGCACCAAGCAGGAGAAGAGAGACCAGGAATCAGTTTCTAGCCAGAGCAGCCGCAGAATCCTCCACACAGTGCAGAGGCAGAGTGTGTCCTGTCACCCAGAAGGAGGACATGCCACAGCCCTTTGTGGCTACTAAGAAAAGTAAAATGGCCACTGTTGAGGACTCAAAAAACAAAAGGGTGGAAAATTTGTGGAGGAAACAGGCACAGTTCTACATTAGTGGTAGGAAAGTAAACGAGAGCAATTACCATGGAAATCATGATGAAGATTTCTCAGAAAACAAGATTCTATTTGACCCAGCTATATCTCTTCTGGGTATCTTCTCAAAAGAGCTAAAGTCATCATCTTACCATGATATGTGCATACCCATGTATAGCAGCATGGGTTATGGTATCTAAATCTTGGAAATATGTCCATCAACAGATGAATGGGTAAAGAAAATATGATATCTATACACAGTGGTGTACTAGTCAACTGTAAAGAAGGATAAATTTGAGTCATTTGTAAGGTAATGGGTGGATCTTGAGACTGTGATACTAAATGAAAATCAAACACAGATGTTAATTATCTCATGGCTTCTCCAATACGAGAGACCCAAAATGTAAGTAATTTAAAGAAAAAAATAAAAGAGAGATGGTAAAAAACAAGGAAGTAGACTCTGGGGATGGAAGGGAGTCTGGATAAAGAATGAGAGGGCAGTGTGGAGGAGGACAGGGAATAAAAATGATCACGATTTGATAGCTATGTTTACTAATCCCCCAAGATGTATATAGTTATCATATATTGCAAATATATACTAATTAACAATTTCTAAGAAGTTGAGTTGCACTCTGCAAATTCTAAACACTGCCAAGAAATCCACAATTAGGATTTCTAAGTAAAAACAATACATACAAAACACTTTAAAGACACAAAAAATTAAAAAGAAAACACAAGACCTATAGTGAAGTCACTCACAGTCTACTAGAATGGTTATTTGAAAATATTTCCTTCTGTTTTTTTCCTCACATAGCTTATTAAACAATTGAGATCAATCACATTTTCTTTTTTTAAAAATCTTTTTATTGGTACCGGGGATCAAACTCACAACCACCTGCTTGCAAGGCAGGTGCTTATGCCACTGAGCTAAATCCCCAGCCCCCAATCACATTTTCTTATTCTAATTTTTATGCTTAACTGCTAGGGTAAAAGGATGTTTATCATGTTGCTAAGATGTATCTCAAAAACCATTTTTAATAACCAGAGTAGTTTAATACCTGAATATTCATAATAATTATTGTGCAAATTATAATTTTGAAAATTTACTGGTTCTGTTTTTTTCTTAATTATGAGTAATGGCAATTAAGCTGCCAAGACCATGTGCCCAAGGAAAACAAATCCAAGTCAAAAGAGTTCATACATTTGAGTTTCAAAAGTTAAGAGTAATATACTGATGTCACGGATGCTAGCAATGTTGAACAAAAGTATTGCATCTCTTTCTCTTTGGTAGAGGTGTGAATGAGTCTATAACTATTTGCTTTTTCCTTACCAAAGGGACAGGAAGTATTGCTTACAGCTATGAGACTGAGAGGTCATGTGATATAAACAAAGATTCCTAACAAGGTGCTTAAAGGGGTAAAAAATGCATACGTCTTCCTGAGCTTTACCGGCCCGGGCCCGTCCCGCTCTCCAAACCCTCTCTTCTCAGTGCCCCTTGCCCACCGCCCTTTGGTTTCCCTCATTTGACAACAGATCTTCCTTCAGGAGTGGCCCATCCAGGTCCCAGGGAGTAGGACCTTCCTGTTCCCCATCATGTTGTCTGCACTAAGCATGGAGAACAGTGGAACATGTTTCCCATTGACATAAAGGTTGGGGACTGGGGTAAAGCCTTACAAATCAGGCTGACCTGGCCTCTAGTACCCTTCACCTGTCTTGTGGTACTGACCCAGGATTAGAGCCTCTAGACTTCAGCTGATTCGGTAAAACAAGATCTGGCCTCCTCTGAGTGGCTGCTACATAGTCACCGAGCTGAGATCAGGATGTGGTTTGAGGAGCCCATATACTAGCAAGGTGAGTAATCTGCCTTTTCCTGAATTTACATAACATTTCTTTGGGGGTCTGGAAAGATGGTTTTACAGTGGCTTCTGTGAGAATCTCAGAGGCTGTCAATTCACCTCTCTCCATCAAGAAAGTACTATTTTAGACATACCCTCTATTATTGTTTAGATCTAAGTGTCCCCTGCCTGAGCCTCATGTGTGCGGAAGGTGATTAAGATTGAGGGAGTAACAGTCACCAGTGGGTTCATCCATTGCTGAGTTCGCAGCTTCATTTGCTGTTAGGGATTGGGCTTGGTCAGAAGCTGCATTTCCCTCCGGGGCATGGCCTGGAGGGGTGTCTTCTTGTCCCCAGCTCCTCCTTTCCGTCTGGTTCCTCCTTATCATGGGTTGAGCACATTTTCCTCTACTTGGCCTCTCTGCCATGTTGTATCCACCTTGAAGCCTGCTGAGCAGGGGCTAAAACTTCCAAACTGTAAGCCAAAATAAATCTCTCAGGGATTAATATCTCTGTAACCAGTACATGACTAAGACATTCTCCCTCAGGAACAGTTAGCTGTAGACCTGTTGCCATTGTCTTACAGGTTTTCCCTGGCATGGTTGCCTGTGCAGATGCACATGTGGGATTCAAGGAGAGGTAAGGGACATCTTGAAGGTGCCAGGACATTTGGGGCTCTCAGGGATGTAGCATCATTTTTTCTTAAGAAGCACATAGCTCACAGTGGAGCAAGGTTGTCTTAGTCCTTTTCTCTCACTGCTGAGACAAAACACCCAACTGTCAAAGTTAAAGAGGGGGAAAGGTTTATTTAGCTTACAGTTTGTAGAGGTTTCAGTCCATAATCAGCCAGCTCCAAGGCAGAGTAGCACATGGTAGAGGGGCAACCATTCATGGGGGCAGAAGACACCAAAATCAACAACTGAACCTTAAAAATGTCTTTCTGCCCCTTGTATATTCTATGTAGGCTGCTGGGATTAGGGTAGTGCCAATTCTATCAGTGGACTGATCCAGCAGTCACCCACCCTTAATCCCAGCACCCTCAATCTCAGCCTTGTACTACGAATCAGTCCCACACTCTAGATTTAGCCACCTCCAAAAAAGGCCCATCTAAAGCTGCGTGAGGATTTGGGGAAACATCTAGACCCAAACTATAACAAGGGTTTCTGCCAGGGGTGCTGAGAAGTATTCGCTTAAATGGACTTACTCTTATGAGAGGGAAGGTTATACCAGGCATTATAATAAAACCTTTTCTGATTTAAATGAAGTAAAATCCCATTCCTAGACCTCGGACTGCTTTACCACTCTCATGCCTGAGGCATGAGATGCCGAAGATGGAGGACTGAATTTAGGAAAGGCGCAGAAACAGTGTCATCAGTATGGACACCCAGGCTTGTCTTATCCTGAGATAGGGGCTGAGATGAACCAAAGCTCTCACAACGTCATATATGATACTGTCAGAGAAGAGTCCAGGGTGCCAGTGATGAGTACTAGGAGTCACCACAGCCACCTCCCCAGCTCTGTCCCGCCCCTTCCCTTCCTTTCCTCATTCTTTGGCACTTCAGCTGGACCTTGAGACACAGCTGTTTTCTACTCTGCTCTCACTTGTGATCCTGGTTATTAGCCAGGCTCCAGGTGTGTGTGTGTGTGTGTGTGTGTGTATGTGTGTATATGTGTGTGTGCGCATGCGCACAATACTGGGAATTTAACCCAGGGCCTTCCCAATGAGCTACCCCCCACCCAGTCCATTCTTTTTTCTTTTTTTTTTAATTTTGAGACTGGGTCTTGCTATCTTGCTAAGTTGTCTGGGGTGGTCTTGAATTTACAGTCTTCCTGCCTCAGCCTTCCAGAGTGCTGAAATGATAGGCATGCACCACTACATTTAACTTTTAGTTGTTCTTATAAATACACTTCCACTTTGGCCACCTGTTTTTGTGACTGGTTCCTTGGGGCCTCGGTGTACTCTGGAACCTCCTGGGGATCTCTGGCCATTCAACCCTGCACATACTGAATCCAGCAACACTGGTTTGATAACTGTACCCAGATCCTTCCTGAAAACCAAGCTGGCATCCTTACAGGTGAGCACATGGTGGACAACTCATAAAGAAGCTAAAACTCAACCCTAAAAAGGGCTGCACAGAGGAACATTGTTAGAAATTAGTGGCAGTCTGCACTGCATTCAGTCATTGAACAAATTTTTGTTGAATTTCTGCTACCAGCCAGGCACTGTCCCAGGCAAGGGGATAAACCAGTGGATTAGAGAAAAGGCCAAGTCAGGGGATCACTTCTGTACACTGCCCACCTTGGTATTGATCCAAGTGGGTTGCAAGGATAAGATGAGACAGGTAGATTCGGGCCATAGTGAACATTAAATGTTGAGCACAGGAATTTATCTTTGGGACTAATTATCATCCTCACCAAGTAAGAAGTCATTGCATCTTTGTCAGGAAGGGTGGCAAGCAACAGGATGAACTCAGACTTAAAAAAAGAAGTCGGAATGTAAAGGACAGGTAAACAACAACACTAAGCTTTTGTACAGCATCTTTTAGTCTACAAAAGGCTCCTTGAGTCTCCTTATCACATGGGTTTGGGAAGGACCTGGGGCCCCGGGAGGGAACACCCCAGTGAGCAGCAAAGCAGGTGTCCAACTGCAGTCTTGTGACACTTCATCTTCTAGTCTGTGCATTTCCTTCTCCCAGGGAAAAAGCTATATTTACTTTGTACACACTGCACGGTCTCTTGCCAAGCAGAGCCTCAATTTGAAAATCTTGAATGTTTTTGCAATATTCACAGAAAAATGTCAAGAAAGCGGAGGACTGTCAGAATTGCCTAGGGATTTTTTCCAAATACACAGTCCTCTCCTCCCCATCTCTGCTCCCCCAGACTTTGACAGCTTCCTCTTAATGCATCTAATTGGCAAAGGCGCCTGTGACTGCTAACCGCCAGCCTTCACAGCAGCCTGTCCACTGAACTCACGTCGTCTGCTCATAAAGACAACTCAGTCCTGGTGGTTTGGACTGGGAAGCCTGGGAGAGAGAGGACTCTTATCTGTCTTACAACCGAACCTGAGTCCAAGTGGCATAAACCTTCAGCTTCAGAGATTCTAGCAAACTTTCCAGGCTGTTTTCTGATGGGTCACTGTCTCTGGTATCACTGGCAACATCAGGTGGCAGCAAACAGGGCCTTTAACAGTAACAATGCCATGATGTGTCACTATAAGAACCAGAGATGTGCAGGGGAAGGCAGGGTCCTGGCCCTGTGGCTGGCTTTAAAGTCATGCATTCAAACACACATAGGCCATCCTGCTGGGCACCCCGTTATCAACCTCACCCAGCCCAGGGCACACTTCCCCACTCTCTTCCTCCAGTCCTTGGTCCAACGGGTGTGACTGTCCTTGCAACTGATCCTCAGGGATCAGCCTCAGCTTTAGGGAAGACTGGGCACTGTCTTGTCACTCAGGTAAGGTAAAGGACAATTTCTTTATCTTGTCAAGCACCTTGAAAGCCTTAATGAAATAGATAGATGAAAACAAAATATCCTTTTCCAGCAGTGACCAGCTCTGTATCTCTTCTGCCTCCCATTAAAGGGCCCACTTTTCCTCTTGATGTCATTCTGCAGAGCGTGAGAGAACACAGTAGTGGACGATGCTAACTAGATAGACCTGGATGTCCAAACCACATAAGTCAATTAATTTTTAATCACTTTGTTTTGGGGACCAATTTATACACTTCAATATTATTGAAGGTCCAGAAGAAATTTTATCTGTGTAAAATATACCTATTAGTACTCATCGTATTAGAAGGTATGACAAAACCAGGAAGTATTCTAATGTATTGATAAGTATAACAGTAAACTCTAAGTAACATAAGTAACACCTTATGCAAAATTATTTTCTAAAATTAAAAAGGTGAGAACTGTGACATCATTTGATGTGTTTGCAAATCTCTTCAAAGCCTGGCTTAACAGAAGACAGCAGAATTCTCATGCCTGCTTCTGACATCAGTGGGTTTTGAAATCACACATCACTAAGTTTGTGAAAAAGCACAGTGTTCAGTCATGCAGAATGTGAGTGAAAAGTCAACTGAAATTTTATTATTACTGTGAAGTTAGTTTTGACCTTACAAACCCCAAGATTCACAGACATTCCAGATTGTGTGTTGAGAATTTCTGTTTCAGATACATCATCTGCGATGAGAGGACGTTTCTGTGTTGTGCTGTTGCAGTAAGCTGACCACTGGATACTAGAATGGCACAGCCTTGTAATAATTAATGAAATGTACAGGTGTGGTGGTACATGCCTGTAATCCCAGCACTCTGAGAGGCTGAGGCAAGAGGATCTCAAGTTTGAGCCCAGCCTGGACAATGTAACAACTTAGTGAGATCTTGTATTAAAATTAAAAAATAAAAAAGGATTGAGCATGTTGGACAAGGCAAGGTCTTGAGTTCACTCCCCTGTACTGGGGGAGGGGAGAAGTTTTCACAAGTGTTTTAATCCACTTTATTTAGGTAGCTGATTTATATTGATGTTTTACCTAACAGTACAACTTCAGTGGTTTAGTCATTGATGGGTGGCCTTCCTTTATTATTCTTGCTCTGTTCTGGGGCTGGCAGTGGTCAGAGTGGAGCTGGCCCTTGAATGCTAAAGACCAGGAAGGAAGGCATCACATCATGGGATTGCAAGCAACCTTTTAGAAGGCAAGTGTGACCCTTCTAGCCAGCGAAGGATGCTTTCCGTGGACCAGCAAAACCAGCCGTTAGAGAGGGTACTAGGCAGGGTCCTTCCCGCAGCAATCCCTCCAGGGCAGGTGCTTGCCTTTGTTTCTCTGGCTCCCTTTGCTGCAGTCATGTGTCTGCTCGTGGGCTGGGTTTGGCTATCCTGTTCTAGAAAGGCGGACATGACTCATGGGAACATCCTTAAGGGCCTCATGGGGTGATCTGTGCTGAGTAAGACTTGTTCCTGTTGTAAGCAAATGCCTTCAACCTGGCAGTAGAAATTAAACCTATAATTAAACACAGTACCTATGTGGCTGTAGTCTGAGGCAGTTTGGAGAAGTCCCCGCTCCAGACAGCAGGGAGGGGAGGCCTGAGTTAGGCTAGGAGACGAGAGGGTTGGAGGATGAGAGGACTGGAGATGGCTCCTGGAAGGGGTGTTATGCATACAGAATTCCAGGAGAGTCTATTTCCAGAGGCAGAGCCCGGAGCAGCCCCGCGGGCGTGCTGGCTGTCGGCGGAGGCGCGTTTGAGGAAGAGCAGACAGAGAATGGAGAACGAGGCTGGAAAGGAGGCTGTGAACTCCAGAGAGCTCATGTTTGCAGTCAGGTTTAACTCCTAGCTCTCTGCTTATTGTTGCTATGCTGTTGCGTGATCTCTGTCTGAATAACAGGTTTCCATCTGTAAATAGAAAGGATTGTATTTCCCTGGAAACGCTGTTTGGAGATCAGGGCTGACATACACTCAGAGCTTGGCTCGCAGCAGGCATGCAGTTGACATCAGTTATTGTTGGAGATTTGGGACAATGAGCTCAAGAGGGCTGGGCTGGAGCTGGGCTGTGGCCGGAGGACACAGGAGCTGTGGAACTTGAACTGCAGTTGAGCCTGTGGTGGCAATCGTGCCACTGGAACTATTCGGGATGACACTAGCTATGACAAAGGGTCAAAGGCATGGAAAGAGTTGCTGGCCTGGGTGGGTATTGATTGGGGGTGTGGGGTGGAACGCTGCACAAAGCAGCAAGATATTGTCTCACTCGAGAGAAGAGTCAGAAACCACCTCTCCTCCATGCTTTCAGAAGGGGATCCCAGAATCCTAAATCATCACCAACTTCAAAGGCTCATTTTCTGAGGAAAACTGAACCTCAAATTGGGAAAGGAGAATCCTGCATGAAGGTGTGCATGAAAGCCCAGCATAGGGTTAAATTTCCGGTCTTCCCTTGATGGACTCCTTTCCTACTTGCCGTCTCCTTTCTCCTCCACCCTTTTTACTCCTAATGATAGTGGCATTTCCCAAGTTAGGGAAATGGTTAGCTGAGGCTCTTCAAAACTTTCACAGTGACTTGATGTCTCTGCATATTTCTGGTTTTTTCTGACACTAAAGTTATAGCAGAAATGAATGAGACTTTATACGGAGCAAGATGGTGGCCCGTTTCAGACCCCAGAGAGGGGATGTTGAGTCTCTCATTTGATGGACTCATCATGACTGTTCATCTTTATTTTAAGTGTCCTATTGTACTGTTTAAATGTTTTAAATGTGTTCCCTTGTATTTCTGCTCATCAGGACCTGTAATTCATCCAAGGAAAGACAAACACATATCTAAGTATGGTGGCACACACCTTGAATGCTACTATTCTGTAGACTGAGGTGGGAGGTAGCCTAACTCTGAGTTTCCTGACCTGGCTTCTACAAGGTCACACATCTCACTAGTGGATCTGGGGCTTCCTGTGTGTCTCTGCAGTCCCTTGTGAGGTTATTTCCCCAAGGACCTTGTATTGGTTTCAAAGTACACATGGAGTGCTACATTTTGCACCTAAGATAAACACGTAGGAAACAATCTAGAGCTAGATCAGAGGAATAAAAAAATATGTATCTATATTTGAGTCCTCATTCTTAATCACTGGAAACCACTAAATTTCTTCCTTCATGCACGCAAGTTTGGTGCATGTCTACTGTATGCCAGGCACTCTAGATACAGTGGTAAAAATTAGAGATAGATCTCTGCCCTCATTGTTTAAGATCCCAGTGGGGGATAAATAGTTCAAAACAATGAAAAAGGAGTAGGGACTTTGGAGAAAAATGAGGCAGGGAAAGAGTGGGGAGTGAGGGTCACTGTAGCGCTAAGTAGGTGACTGAGGAGAGAAGTGACAATCAGGACACCAGGGGAGAATTCACGGGGAACAGAAGAGACAGTGAGATGGAGATGCCCAAGCAGGTGTGCATGGCAGACCTAAGAGGCAGTCAGGAAGCCCAAGCATCTGCAGCAGAAGGGGAAGGAAGAGAAAGGAGAAAAGAGCTGGGGAGGAAGAAGGGCCCTGGTCACATGAGGCCTTGCAGCACACTGAAAGGCTTCAGAAGCCACGGAGGGTATGTGTTCCAGAGTCGGTGTGGGACCAAGGAGAGCAGGTGGGAAATGACAGTCAAAACCTGGGAGCTGCTGGCCGCTGGAGGAGCTTTGGATACACAGAGTAACAACTAGAGGTCGGATCTAGGTTTGGTGAATGCAAGTTTGCATGTGGGGTGCAGAGAAAGGACCACTTGAGGTGCTTAATAATCACTCAGCTAGAGCCCTCATAGAGTAGCTGAATATTCAGGCTCAGAGCTCAGGGAGAAGGTCTGAAATGGGCACACAGACTTGGGAATCACCAGCTTTCAAACTTTATTTGAAGTCATGAGAATGGACAGAGTGCTTCAGACCACAAGAGAGAGGGTATAAGTAAATAGGAGGCCAGTGAGCCATGGGGCAGCCCATGGTTGAAGTTCAGGGAAGTCGGGGAAACAGTCTGAGAAGGAGCAGCCAGAGAATGTGGAAAAACAGTAAGAAAGGAGGTCTTCCTGCAACCAGGCCACCGTGTTTCCTGGGAGGCGCTGTCTACTATGCCAAGTGGAGTAAAGCAAGAACTGAAAGAGGCCAAAGGATTGTCCAGAAAGAAGGCCACTGATGACTAGTTGAATCGCTGTGAAAGCCAGTGTCATAGCTCAGCCCTATAATCACATCACTCTGGGAGGCCAAAGCAGGAATCTCATGTTTGAATCCAGCCTGGGCAACTTAGTAACTTTGGTACTCAATCCCCAGAACCAAAAAGGGGCAGGGAAAAACACCTGTAGGGGAGTGGAGAGAAGCTCTTTTCAGGCAGGCAATTCAGATGAAAGTTTTGCTGTAAGGGGCAGAAAG
Organism: Cavia porcellus; assembly: GCF_034190915.1. Taxonomy (NCBI): domain Eukaryota; kingdom Metazoa; phylum Chordata; class Mammalia; order Rodentia; family Caviidae; genus Cavia; species Cavia porcellus. The sequence goes on from NW_026947506.1 coordinate 22,027,870, forward strand.
AAATGGGGTGGCAGTGAGAGGACCTGGGAGAAAAGGTGGGGTGTGCTTGGATAGTCTAATAGAGACAGGGGCTGCTGGAGAGATGTTCTCAGCAGGTGGCAGACAGCAGGGTCTGGTAGGTGGTCCCTTGGGGGCTGAAAGGGGACCCAGTGCAGTTCACCTGTCACCAAGGACAGCAGGGCACAGCAAGGGCGAATGTGGCACCTAGAGCTTGAGGATAATCTTTTCTGATTCCTGCAACTGTCATCCACCTAGGAGGAGGACGGGGAGATGTGGGAGGTTCACTCAACCTCACACATTAACTGATTAATGGATCAGTTTCTCTTTCACCCACGGAGAAAGAAGAGGAGCAGGGCTAGAGGAAGTGCCCCGAGAACCTGAGGGAAACTCCAAATGAAGCTTCTGGCCGATGCTGAGAGGATCCCTTGGACACTTTTTTATAGTAAACATAATCTAGCAAAGCGGCAGAAGAGGCATTTGCATTTCAGCTGAGAGTTCTTGCTACACCGCGAGCAAAGAAGGGTTACAGGGCTTTCTGTGTGATCCAGGGATTTGACTTCACTTTAGGAAAAGAAAAACTGAGAAAACAGAGAAGTAGGGGCCATGTTGAATAGAGAGAGTGTGCGTCAGGAGGACGCCAGCTCAGCCAGTCCTGGGCCTGCTACACATCACTGGGCTGAGCTCTATTTTCCAACACAGAACAGAGGGTAGGGAAGACTGCCTTTGGCTTAAGGCATTTATCCACACAAAAATAAATAGTATCATCAAAAGAATGTCATCAGGACTAGTAATAATTTATCATGGCATGAAGATGGTGAAACTGCGTATAACATAGAGGAGGAAAGAGGTGCTTATTACAGCTTTTCTGTTCTGTGTGACCCAGGGTCTTTGCACTGAGCTAAACCCTCAGCTCTTTGGTAAATTTCTTATTTTGAGAAACAGTCTCCCTAAGCCACCGCATTGCCGAGGTTGTTTCAAACCTCTCCTCTTCCTGCCTCATGTTCCTGTGACTGCCACTTTTAAAAGTGATAAGCATGTGGCTTTCTACCTACGTTTTATTTTGAATAGTACCTTGTAATTTAGGATTTTAAAAAATTAATCTTTGCTTAAATCCTACCGTGTAAGGCACTTTCACTTTATTATGTAAACTTAATGACAAGCTGGGAGCACCCCTGGAGGTCTCTGGTTGCTTGCAGGGACAGAAGGGACTCTCAAGGGAGCATCCCAGGCCGGAGCTCATGAGCGCTGACATGAAAATCGATGTTGCTGGCCTTTTGATGACTAAAGAACAAGCCAGGCTGACGTCGGTCAGCTGGATTGATTCAAACAAATTGACTTGTATGTTTTTTATGAAACATGATTTCCCATCACGGCTCACCAATGAGACAATAGCTACACGGGTTGCCTCTTTCCACACGGCCTGCATCAGCAGGACCCCGACCTGGGGGGTCCTGCACCGTCAGTTCTCTAAGCCTTGTGACTCTCATGTGTGCCCACCTGTGACCTCCGGTATTGAATACCCTGTCCTCTAATAATAGAGCTCAGTTTATGAAACAATTGTAATGACAAAAATCTAGCAGGGAAATTCAATAAGAGCTGACAACATAAAATACCACCAACCACCAGAGGAAAGGGCTTGTGGATCAATTAGCAAGATATTGGCAAAAACTCTATAAAGCATTTGAGCCACTTATCCAGTAATGAATAATGACTGGTTGTGTTGCAGGTGTGTGTGTGTGTGTGTGTGTGTGTGTGTGTGTGTGTGTGTGTGAAGAGGCTATGTAATGAGGAGGTGGTGATGTTCGGGGGAGCCTGTGAATGAATTGATGATTAGGTGCCAGAGAGTACCATGATTTGGGGAGATGAGTCCTTATTTGCCCAAAATTTAATGCTATTTCTTCCACATTGACAGTTTTTATTCTACAAACAAGATTTCCTAATTACGAAGGACAAAAGGCATCCAGAGAGAAACAAGCACCGCCTCAGGACCCATCACTCTGAGATAAGCGCTGTTAACACACTAGGCTCCTGCCAGCCCACTTTTCTGTGTGTGCACGTGTGTCTTCCAGCCAACAAAAATCATGCTACTGCTGCCATCAATTCGCCACTAGACTTAATGCAACACTGTGTTGGGAGCAATTTTTACTGATTAAATAGTCTTAGGGAATTTGTTTTATCAGGGTTACACATCATTCCATATTATGATGGAGTTTTCCCTAAAAATATTTTAAGTAATCTTTTTTTGCTGTTGTTGGATTTTTAACGAGCAATAATGACGCTTTGGATAAAGCTGCCTGGCTACAAAATTGTCACTGTGCCAAGCTGCTGGATTCTTAAGATGTCTAATTTTTGGCCATCATCAGTACAATGTGCCTGCAATAAAATATGAACAAAAAAAGCATCAGCAATGAGCTTAGACTTCCTACCAGTTCCTGAGTGGCGTTCGTATTCTATTCTTTGAGGACCGGACAGGGACTGATGTGAGGGCCAGGCTGCTCCCCAAAGCCAATATAGACTATTTCCACTCTCTGCTCTGTTTCAGCGTGAGCACATCTTCAGTTTACAGTTTAGTCTTTTTTTTTTAATATGATAAGCAAATGACATAATGTTTTCATTAGTGTTTAAGAAGTGCTTCAGCCATCCTTCCCATGCCGTATTGTGAGACTCACACCCAGTCAGTAGGACTGTAGGGCTTCGTAACCCTGTGTCAAATGAATGAATTTCATCACAGAGAAGGCTCATGTCTTTTCTTTCAATAGCTTCTACTGCTTTCCTCGGCCTCATACATGGATATTTCACAGCTCCTGTCTATTAAGGATACCTACCATTTTCTTTAAGGATAATAAAAATTCCCAGTCTTATCATTTTATTTTGTTTATAGTTTTTAACTTATATAAAGCTCTACATTTTGTATTGTCAAATATCTAGATTTCTTTTCCATTTTCATCTTCCTGTTATTTTATGTTTAGAAGATTTCCATTTCCATCTCACTAAGATTTTTTTTTTACTTTTTATGATTTCATATTTTATGTTTCACTCAAATCTATCAACACCTGATACAGGGCTAATGGGAATTACATCTTAAGTTCTTTTCAAAGTAGTTAACTGGTTGTATGAATAACTTTTATTGTATAATATAGTCTTTATTCAAAAGTCATTTTAATCCATTATAATTATTTATAAAATTTATATTAGTGCTAATTTCTGTTGTATTTATACAGTCCCTCTAAACTTTATTTTGCTGCAGTAACATTACATCATTTCACTTATTGATGTATGTTAATAATACGCAGTGTATTAACTGTTAATCTCCTATAATTTTGTTTTGAAATTCTGTATCATCAATATGTTTCACAGTATTATATTAATGATAAATATCTATATCTCTTTTCCTCTTGGTTTTATTGTTTTATTCATTCATCTAGATGTTTCTGAAATTGTTAAATAAAACCCATACAGTATTATGTACACAAAATTACATTTATATTAATCTAAGGCCTTAAATTTTTATATCTACATTCAAATTCTATATTAATATGTAAAGTTATTTAAAAGTATCCATCCATTCACACGATAAACCTTGATTTACTCCAATCATTTACTACTTGTGATGAAATTTTATATTTTTCTTCAGAGTTTCCACACATTCCTTTTTGAAGTTATGTCTTGGAGCTTATTGATTCTCTCCTTTATATTCCCCAAATTGATATCACTAGTTTAGATGAAATCTGTTAATATCAATTATATTTATCCTGTGTCCTGCTAGTCTACATTTTTCAAATTCTCATAAATTTCAGTTGCTTTTTGGAATTTTCTAGTCTGCCAATTACACATCCATAAATGATATCTGGTGGACTCTTAGCCAAACACCAAGAAGTTTTTCATAACTTGTAAGTGAAATAAATCAGACTTGTATGTGTAAATAACATGTTGTCTCCCAATTGTAAAAAACTGCAAGGGTAGATAAGAGCCAAAATGTAAAATAGATACTGTGAAATTGAAAGGGAGAGAAAGTGCTCAAAAGGAAAGAACAACTGGGAGAGGGGAAAGGAGAACAGAAAGAAGGGAAAAAATTATATGTCTATATATACTCACATATATATACACAAATATGCACATATGTACACATACTTATACTTACATATATATATACAAGATAGATAACTAGACTACTCATCTGTTAGTTCATCAAAGAATAGTTTGTGCTCTTGTTCAATTGATCACTTTTCATGTTTGTATCTTGTAATCTTAACTACTTTGAAGTTAACGATACGCAGTGTATTAACTGTTAATCTCCTATGATTTTGTTTTGAAATTTTGTATCATTTTTATTCTTTTTGTTGTTGTTAAAGTAAAATAAAATTCATCAATGATGCTTTAAAAAAAAAAAGGACAAAAACCAGTTTTCATCCATCAAAGGGCCATTCACAGCTTGGTAAAGGGTCCTTCCATAATAAACCGGAGGAGGCTGGTGTGGCCAGTGGGATGGGCAGAGTGACAGGGCCTGGTTCCTTGAGCTGATCGCGAGGCATGCAGCTCCCCTCTGGGTGGGGCAGGTGGCTGGCAGGCAGTGAACATGTACACGTGGTCTAGGAGAGAGGACCAAATTCTGCTCCACCTGAGATGCTGACAGTCGCCCAGCTTGCCTGCCACAGTGAGCCACTTTCTTTCTTTCCTCTTTGAGGGAGTCGGGTGGGGTGGAGAGGGGTAACTGGAATCTAACTCTCGGGACCTGCACTTCTCAGGCAGGCAGGCGCTGTGCTGCTGAGCTATATGCTTGGCTCCCCTCCCTGCACTTCTTAGGCGAGCTAAACATTTCACGGCTATTAAAAAAGCAGATCTTTTCTCAAACACTGGTGGCCCAGCCCTAAACTACACTTCTTCCCTACTGAGGCAGGGAGCAGGAGACCCTGTCCCAACACCCTACAGGCTTGTTCCTAGCATACAGCTCCGCCTGCTCGGAAACTGACAGCTTAGTCTTTTCCATAGAGCAGTTTCCCCCTCTAGAAAGGCACCATTTCTGTAACAGACATGCCTCACACACTGGAGAGACTGGATCAATAGGCTTCACTAAAGGAGTGAACTGCAGGTTGTTGATTTTGATTTAGTCATAAACTAAAGGAATTTTACTCCTGCATTTATGACAGACATCAGTTTCTAGTTTTCTCATTTTGTAATGTGCTTGTAGATTGGGCACCCTGGTTTCAGAAAATGTGTTCTACCTTTGGCTGCCTCTGAAAAGTATCATGTGGGTTATGTACAATGACCACAAAATATATCACCTTGCTAACTTACCCTTTTAGTACTGACTGAGGTGTTATTCATGGCCAAGCGTGGTGTTCTCACACACAATGAGGACATATTCTATATCTTGGCAAAATGGTCTGTATGAATTTTAATTGCAAATATGATTTGATTTTTATGTAATAGTATTTATCTCTTTATATGTCAAACAATCAGTTAAAATGCAAGACAGAAGAGGATATCTGTCTGTTTCTAGCAGGCTTTAAAGCTTATCTATCCCAAGTCTATGTTATTGGAGCACAGAAGTTCATGGTCCTTTGTCACTGAATTGTAACTTCATCACCGTAAAATTTTCATCTTTGTTCCATTTAGGATGGTTTTCCATTAAGTGCACTTCAATTTGATATGAATCTGACTTAGGCAAGCTAAGTTTTTAAAGCTTTCCATCTTAAACTTTCCTTTTCTTTGTATCTCTTTTAAGTAGAATATTGATTAATTTTGTAGCTTGGTGTAGTTTGAGAAATTTTATATCTTCAGGAGGTATTTAGATTTACTCTTAGTGGAAGTGTGGTGTAATATAGAATTGACTTTTGTTCCCATTTCCTGGTGCAGAACTCCCAAGACACTTGGAAATTCCTGAAAAGAAAACCTATGCTACTTGTAAGTAGTCTCTTTCATCAACAAATGAACTTGCACTGATGAGCTGACCTTGCGTAAGATACTAGCGAGCATCTGAATGGGTGCTGGTCTGTCAGTCCTTGTGTTGATCTTGGTTAGTAAAGAAGGGTAGAGACTGACCCAGTCCTAGTTAGTGAGTGATCTATCAACAGTGCCACCATCAAAATCCCCAAAGAACAGAGTTGACAGGAGCTGGAACGTATGTTAGATTCCAAGAGGGTGTGTACCTCAAATCCATGTTTAAGCTACTAAGTTATGGGGGTCATTCATTACTATAATATAACCTAGTGGCTCCTGGCCTACTTTCTGCCACTATTTTCTCAGGTTCTCAACTTATGAACAATATGCTTTCATCTCCATGGGTTCAAGTTTTCACAGTAAATCAGAAGAAACAGGAACGCATTTAATGTACCAAGTCATTTAGACTAATTATTTTCATATATCATGGAAGAGAAAGCAGACTGTAGATACATCCCTTTCTTGACAATCATAATTATTTGCTAGAGAAGACAGATGCTCCACTTAAAAAAAAGCATAACAGCAAAACTGAGTCTTATGGATAAAGAAATATATATTATATTGTATATATGCACATATATACACACAAATACTATTCTGCTTTGAAAATGAAAGAAAGCCTATGACAATACGGATTAATCAGAAGGACAATTATGCCAAATGAGATAAGCCAAACACAGAAAGACAAACCCTGGGAGACCCCACTTATGCATGAAGTGTAAACACCGAAATCACAGAGGCAGAGAAAATGGGAGATGCTGAACAGGTAGGGAAGAAGGAACGGGGGGGTTGTTTACCCAAAGGTGCAGAGTGCCAGTTAGGGCAGGAATAAGTTTCAAAGACTTATTGCACAGCGTTATTATGGATAATAAAATTGTATTTTATACTTCAAAATTGTTAAGCCATTTTAAAAGTCTCTGCACAAAAAATAGGTATATGAACTGATAGACATATTGATTAGGTCGTTCTAATAATTCCATCATATAAACATATATCGAAACATCACATTTTACCCCATAAACATAAACAATTATTATTTGTAAATTACTATTATTTGTAAAGTATTATTTAAAAAGTAGCTACTTATGCATTTTATTATTACTTTGTGATGAGGGTAGATGAATTTAAATTTAAAAAGATGAGCTTAAATTATAAAAAAACAATGCTAGCAAGAACAGAACAAATCCTGGGAAACTTTGTCTCTTCTTTGGTCCTCCTCTCTCCCTTTTGTTTTTTGAGACAGGGTCTCACTATGTAGTTCAGGCTGGTCTTGAACTCACTAGGTAGCCCAGGCTGGTCTGAAACTCATGATGACCCTCTTATCTCAGCCTCCTGAGTACCAGGATTACAAGTGTGCACCACCACACCAAGCCATTCTGTGTTTCTTAATATATGTCCATGTGGTTTCATTATTATTAACAGAGTTCAGAATTTTTTAGCAATTGGATCACGTCATGGTTGGACTAATTGTTTCCAAAAGTTTACAAATTGGAAACTTAATCGCCAAATTTATATGGCAATGGTATTTGGTGGCAGGATTTTTGAGAAAAGGTTAGGATTAGTTGAGGTCATGAGGGTGGGCCCCAGGGCTCAGGCTCCAGAGCCATGAAACAAACACACTTTTATACTTTATAAATTACCCGGTCTCTGGTGTCTAATTCTATCAACGAACATGAACAAAGACAGCAGGCTTGCTCGGCAGTGTTGTCTGATGGGACACTCATCAATTTCTGTCATTCTTCGTGTTTATTAAAAATCAATAAAAATCCTCACCTCCATGCCTGAAGATTTTACGTGCTGTAATAAAATTACTGTTTCTTCTTTGAGGGCAATAATAGCCAACTTCCCCTTTTCAGAATGTGGGAATTAAATTGTATTCTTTTCCTTGTATTGTGTAAGCAAGTAATATCCACATATGCAGACAGGGCAATAGGATCTACAATTTTACAACCACTTATGCCATTTTGGTATCTGTTCTTTTAAATACAACTTTTATATATGGATTAGTAAGACGCTTTTTCAATGTACATGTAATTTAACTGTTCATAAATGGTGGAGGTTAAACTATAACAGTAAACTAAAAGTGGATAAAACTTCACATCTCTGCCTTTATTTTTGTTTCTCTTATTCTTTCAAAACTTCTGAAGATCCTGGATGAGCCTACAGGTAGGCATGTTAATCACTTAAGAAAGGCCTGTATCACATGGTTTATTAGCTCTAAACGTACCTGGTCTATCTCATTCCCTTTCAAGAGTGGGGACACAAAGATATAAATAACTCATTTTCAGGATTTGCAAGGGCGTGGAATTGCCAGTTTTTACCAACCTCAGTTCCAGACCCCCAGGAGAGAAGGATAAAGGTCTTGTCATCATTGTTATAAACCTGCAACCGCCATGGATTTCATGTGAAGCAGAGCCCCGCAGGCTGATTAGATCACACTGCCCCTCAGGAATAGAAATGTCCCCTCAGGCAATGATGGCTCTCCTGGGACCTCACAGCCCTGAGACAGGCTCAACCAGACCACGACTTGACCAGCATCCCCTATGCAGCCAGCTACGCAAACTCCAGCCATGCCAGCCCTCAACTCTGGCCTTTGTTTCCCTTTTCTAGAAAACTCCAAAGTTTCTGTCAGTGCCTGGAAGACAGACAGGCACCTCTTTCTCTGTCCTTCCTCACGTGGCCATGCTGACCAAAGCTCTACTCCTGCCTGTACTGCTGCTCACCTCCTTGATGGGTGTCCTGGGCGGGGGCCTGAGCCTGGCCGTTGGCCACCCCAGTTAGGGCTTTTGTTCCAAACCTCTGGCGGCAAAACCTCATGCTGTATAGGGCACAGGTGCCTAGGATGTGACTGGAGACTGGAAAGCAGATATGGAGATGAGAGGGACAGTGGACATTTTATGCCACTTCTCTGCTACATTTGTAGGAGCTGTCCAGGGGGAAACAAAGGAAAAAATGGCATTGTGACCTAGATGGTTATTATTTATAATTGCTTCCCTCAGAACATGGGTGTCAAGCTCATTACTGAACTGAAGAATCTTTGGGGAAGAAAACTGCTTTGTACAGCTTAGTTCTCTTAAGATAAATGCTAAAAATGACAGATTCATCTGAAGGCATCACAGAATCGGGAAAAGAATATAATAATTGGAGCTGTAAAGACAGGGCCTGGTGTTGTGTTTGTCTTAATTGCTATAGCATTCTGGGAAAGCCCACAACTTCTGAGCTTTAATTTCCTTATGTGTGACACAATGGTAACATCAATACTTGTATGTTGCTGTGAATGTTAAATCCGATAATATACATAAAAGACTGACATGTCCATATCATCCATTGAGTGACAGCTATTGTTGCTGACTTTCTTATAACTTCAAATATTTATTAATTCCAGTGGGTTTATAAAGCTTTACCAGCCTGATTACAGAAGGCATAAGCAAGTAACACGGGAAAACAAAAATCCGCCAATCATTTATTTGTTATGAAACTGTTGGAAAAGTTTAGATGGAATACAGGTTCCCTCTTGAAATTTGAGTGTTAATTCTAACTGTAACCACTTTATAAGACACATCTATATATATCTCCAAACGTTTTGTGGCTTGCCTCCCCAAGGGTGGGAATGTTCCTCATGTTTAACTGAGGGGCCATAGGGCACAGGGTCTGTCACAAGCATCAGGAATCTACAAGTGTTTGATTTTCAATTCCCCACTGGGCAGCCAGGCCATTCTGGACTCCCTGCAGTCAACTTGTAAGAATTTACTCTTGGAGATGGGGCAGAGTTTTCATCCGACACTAGGGGGCAGAAAAGAGCTTGGGAAGAGTAAATGGGAGCAAATAAATCTGGTGACAAAAATGACACAGTAATATTTCTCAGGAAAAAACTGTTCCCTTTTCCAAAGAACAGGCTGGGGTCATGTGCGGTGGCCCACGCCTGTAATCCTAGCGCTCTGGCTGGTGAGGCAGGAGGAACCTGAGTTCAGGCCCAGCTTGGGCAAGTTAGCAACTTAGTGAGACCCTGACTCAAAATGTTTTTAAAAATCTAAACAGGGCTGAGGATACAGCTCAGTGCAAAGGCCTTGGGTTCAATCGCCAGTACCACCAAGATAATAACAATAACAAAAGTAATTATAAAAGAACACACTGGGATACCCATGCAGAGCACAGCAGCAGAGCTGGTTCTCCAGATACCAAGCTCCTTCCAAAGGAAAACAAATGTCAGCATCATTTGCATCAACTTAATCTGCCTTTTTCTGTGCCAATAACTTCCACACCCCTACCCCTAACTTCTCTAGATCCACTGGAAAACTTCAGTCTCTTGCAGCTAACTATAATTACACTTTTTTCCAGGAAATTTACTGCAATGGTGAAGAAACTGATCATTGGAACCAGACTGCCTGGGTTTGCTCTGGGCCAGGTACCTAACTTCTCAGTTTCCTCATCAGTCAGATGAGATTAAAAAAAATAGCTTTAGCTCCTCACTCTTGTGAAAGGGACTATTTTTTGTAAACTTTTTTAGGGTAGTGCTTGGCACACAATAGATATAAATGCTTATTAAATAAAAGTAAGTAACCCTGGTTCCATTTCTGAGTTTAATGAATGGTCCCTCCATCCACCTGACTACATGAAACCTGCAAGATATTCTCGATACTTCCATCACCCTCCTCCCCAGCCAATCAATGATTAAGCTTCCCTTTCCATTCTGTATCAATAAGACAGTCCACTTCCTCTGTCTTCACGGATCCTATCTGTATCCATGACATCATTTCTCACCTCAACTACATTTCCAGTCTTCTTTTGGTCCCTCTTCAGCTACTCTCCTGCCTCTGTGGTTTAGTGTTTTAGGAGTCCTTCAAAACACAAATATACTAAAATGATCCTTGCTGCCTAAAGTTCCTAAAAGTCTTATTTTTCTTAGAATAAAAATAAAATGCAGCCGGGCATTGTGGTGTATGCCTATAATCCCAGGACTCTGAGGCAGAAAGGTCACAAGTCCAAGCCCTGGCTGGGAGACTTGGTAAGACCATGTCACACACACACACACACACACACACAAAAGGTGGAGGTGGGCTGGGGTAGCTGCCAGGAGTGTAGCTCAGGGTGCTGGGTCCAATCCCAACTATCACAAACTAAATAATTTTTAAAAAAATAATAAGAAAAGAATCTACATTGTGTCCTATAATACTTAATGTGGCTTCTATCATTTCTTTGATTGTTGTATTCCATTTTTACCTTGGCTTTTCAGTTTTTCATGTGACAAGTTTTCTCTTGGAATAGGAGTTGTACGCACCTAGAACATCTTCTCTTCCTGAACCTCTACTTCACATCCAACCCCTCAGATGTTAGCTCACTTTCTTAAGAAAGGTTTTCGTGAGTCCTTGACTTTTTGGGTTACCCCCGCTCTCACTTGTCCTCAAAGCATGATGTATTCTTTTTATGCTCTTATTCAATATAAGCTGATTTTCCATTGCCTTTCAGTGTTCCATGTTCTGACAAGAAGTCAGCTAGAATTTTTTTTTTGTTATTGGTCCTCTGTATGCGATGTGTCATTTTTTCTGTAACTGCTTTTGAGAATTAAAAAAGAAGAAATCTTTGGTTTGCAGAAGTTTATCTGCAATGTGCCTATCCATGGTCTTATTTATATTTTTACTACTTGGAATTTGCTGAGATTCTTAGATCTGTAGACATATTTTCCCATCACATCTGAAAATTCCGCTATTATTTCCTCCATTACTTTTTGGCCCATTCTTCCTCTTTCTAGTCTATTACAGCAGCCACTCATAGTTTAGACCACTTAGCATGTCATTGATAATCTATAGTGCCTGTCAATATTTTTTTCTGTGCTGTCTGTCACTGAAAAAATTTAATCCTTTAGTTTAGTGATTTCTTTCAGTTTCTATTGGTATTCTTCTGTTAAGCTCACTGAATTCATGATTTCACATCTTTTATTTTTACTCAAAAGTCTTTTTTTTTTTTAATGTTTTTGAGACAGGATCTTGCAATGCAGTTCAGGCTGGCCTAGAATTCTGCCTCCCAAGTGCTGGGATTACAGGCTTGTACCATCGCACCCAGTTCTAATTTTTTTTTTAATGGTTTCAAATTCTTTGCTGAGCTCCCTTAACTATTTATCTTTTCTGGCCATCTTTTTCTGAAAGTCCTTGAGCATAGTTCTAACAGATATTTTAAAATTCTTTGCTACTTCCAATATCTGGTTTATCTATGGGTCCACTGCTATTGATAGTAATTTTCTATTGATTTATTTCATTTTGTTGCTTCTCTTCATATCTTATAATTTTAAAAAATTATATACTAGACATTGTTTATAGAAGAACAATGCAGACTAGTATGCACTTTGCTTTTTCTGGGGCGTGCTGGCATTGTTTATATCGGAGGATAACAGTGAAAGAGGGATCACTGCCACGGGATGGTCTAAACCTGGGGTTCATCCGCACTGATTTTTCTCTCTCAGCTTTCACCTCACAGAAGCTGTTCCCCATCTCAGCACCTTTAGTGCTACTCAGGGCACAAATTTGCTGTTGTTAACTCCAATACATAAAAATATGTGTATTTTTGCTAAACACTTATGCCAAGGCCAGCAATAACCCTGTAAGCACAGAAAATTAACAAGTAAATATACCATTTTCAATTTTACTTCACTCCTGTTAGATCAGGGGAAATATTTCTGGCTTTCTTGAGCCAATACATCAAAGAGAGCCCAAGTCTTTCTCTGTGATCTCCAGAATCATCATCTATACTAGCGTAAGCCAGTTTTGATACATTCCTGGTCAAGACGTACCTGTAAATGCGTCCACTTACTAAGCAGCACTAACAAGAACCTGCTACAGCCGGGGTTATGATGAGCAATACACCGGGGTATCATTTTTTCTTCACAGTGTTCTTCGCAGTAAGCACTGCTGTTGCTGCTACTACTCACATTTACAGTTGGATTTACTGAGGCTTGGAGAGGTGGAGTAATCTGCCTTAATCACATAAGCCAGCAGCTAAACTATAGCTATGTAAACCTAGGAAATCTTGAACAAAATAAAACTTTTTTTAAAAAGCAAGAGCCTATATAGTCTTTATCATCTACTAACCCTTGACCTTGTGTTCTTACTATGCGTAATTAATATTATTAGAATTAATAAATAATGGAACTAAAATCAGCTCTCATCAACTTGCTAGGTACTTGCTGGGCTATCTTAGTTTTAGCATCTTGTCCGCTACAGGTTTGTGACCACATCTCCATCAGAATCAGAATCTGATCTGATCTGAACCCTCTGGCTCCAGCTGTGGAGTCCACCTTGCTAACAGCATCCTTCTTAACTTGAAGGGAGAGTGTATTTCTATAGCACAGATTAGTGATCTCCAAAGGTACCCCAGGAATCATGAATTACTCCACAATTGATTTAAAAAAACCCCACTAGACAAGGTATTAATGCATGTACTGTGTTTGTGTGAACTTGTGTCTTGTTTATATGGGTAGCCTCATAGCTGCACTTAACACAGCAATCAGTCAAGCCTCCAATGATAAATGGATGATGGAAATGATGACTGAGTACTCAACAACCATCCTTTTAATACTATTGGTTAATTCTGGTATGGGAAAACAGCAGGTGTTCTTCCTTTTCTTTTTCTTAATATCTGCATCAATTTTCCTAAAATGTTCAGATGTTAGATTAAAATAAAGCCTTAATTGACATAAACAGAACCAAATAAATGATTCTCCATATATCAGACATGTACATTTCTTTCAGTTTTTAGCGGGTCTGAGTCTGGAGAAAGGGAAACAAGCCACTGGCAGAGAAGGGGAAAAAAGAAAGAAATTTCTGTTCTAGAAAATGCAGCTTTCGGTGCAGTAGATTTTACTTATCGGTTCACTCCATTGGTGCTCACTAGGCTAATGTATTACTTATTAATTATTCTAGTATTTTGCTCTGATATTATTAATCAGGAGAAATTACTTTGGAATCCATCTTTTATGCTAGTATGTCTTTATATGGCTTGTACTCTAATTTTTCTTTTTTATACTGCCCAGTGAGAACCCTGATGCCAAATACAGCTCTATGACTCACACTATCATTCCTCCATGTATTATTTTAGGTAACAGGATAAAGCCATGGTCTTTGTTCTTTTTCTTGAAGATGTTCAGAATATTTGGGAGGGTCTACTATGGGGTGACACAGTACTACAACTCGAGAGCAAATGGCCATAGAGAGAAGTCAACATTTCTAAGAGGCGGGGTCCAAGGTAATGAGTAGGATGCGGTAAAGATTAAAAAGACAGTGTTAGAAATGTTGGACATAAGTTTGTTTTAGCTTCCATATCTCTTCCTGCTAAATAATGAGGGTCATGCATTTTCAAAGGCAGATGGTAACACTTTTGCAATAAGGAAAAGAAATCCTTCTCTCTCAGCTGATTAACTACAACTCACATTTCAGCTCCAGAGGTAAGTTTCTTCCTCCATGACACTTCCTGAACTCCAGCCCAAGTCAAGGCTCTGACTAAAGCACCCCTAGCACCCACGTGCTCACAGAGCTGTGCTCCTCCCCTGCAGGTTACTCATGTGGACCATAAGTTGATTGATTTTCTCCTTTGCTAGCTTGAAAACCTGGAAAATGCAGGCTTACCTGGCTCATCACATTACCTTCTGACCCAGGCCAATGTCCGGTCCAGAGTAGCCATTCTATTAATAAGGTATCAATGAGCAGATATCTGGGACAGTACGTATTTACTGAGTAAATCTTGCTTTATGCAATGGTGGCTAAAGTTATCAAAATAAAATAATGTCTTATCTGAAATACTCTTCAGCTTTGCCTTTGTGCCTAGTTCAAACTCTTGGTTGGAAGTAGGATTCCAGATGAAGAATCACCAGACATGGGTTAGCTTGTGAAATCTCATTGTGTGCTCCTGTTTTTGATGCCACTGTGGTTTGAACGTGGCCTGTTCCTTCCAAAACACTTGTTGGAATCTGATTGCCCCTGTGGCCCTGTAGGGAGGTGGGGCCTAAGAGGAGGTGTCTGGGTTATGGGACGAGGTCTCTGAATGGGTTAGCACCTTTTCCATGTGAGTGAGCTCCTGCTCTAGTGGCACTGGTACAGTCACAATGAGGGTGGGTTGTTATAAAGTTTGTCTCTTTGTGTGTCACCCACCTGCCCTTCTGCTTTTGGCCATGAGTTGAAAGAGCACAGGGCCCTTGCCAGAAGGGGACTCTTAGATTTCCTGCCCTGTAGGAGCATGAGCCAAAATGAACCCCTTTTCCTTACAAATCATCCAGTCTCTCATTCAAGTTCCTGCAACATCCCACAATGTTATAGGGACAAGAAAGTGGGCCCAAAGAATGCTCTACTTCTCAACCTAAGTTTTGAGTTCTACCATATTATGATGATTCACTAGGACGTTGTGTGTGCTCTTCTATGCCTGTAACTGGATTTTTTAATGCTTAACGGGGGGAATGGATTACTGGACTGGGTGCATACAGATGCTGTTGTTTCACCCAGCAAAGAAGGGAAGTACAAAGCAAGAAAGTCAGCAGTAGGACACCTGGCAAAGGGGAGTAACGGGACCCCCTTCTTCCCTGGCATCACAGCACTTTAGGTATGTAGGTGAATCTGGAAGAAACAAGCTCAGGAGGGTAACGGTTACAGCAACTTCTATGATTTTCAAGAAAGATGGATGATAGGAACAGTGCTAGAACTGAGGAAAGAAGGGATGACAGCTCCACCGAGCTGGGCTTAAGAGAAAATTCTTGGTGTTTCTCATAGTTCTGAGTAACTCTCATATTATGCTGTGGGGAAGCTGAAGGTGACTCCCCTACGATGGAAAAAAAAAATGGTGGGGGAGGCAAGGAGGTTTATGACGAGCACCCTATGAATAGAGGGTCAGCAGATTGCACGTTGATTTAGGGGTTGCTATTTGAACTTTCTAGAACATTCTGTGGGGTTCCTTGACATAATTTCCCAATATGAGAGCTTGTCTCCTCCTCTAGCATCTTCATAAGGGCTGGGACAGTGGAAGCACACCATCTGGCAGGAGTCTCTCAAACTAATTACCTAAGGGAGTTCATGAAAAACTTCAGAGACAAGTGCTACAATCAGGATTAGTGGACCATGCCGCACTTCCGACTCACTGACAATTATCTAAATTATGTTAGTTTTTTACTTAAGCAAGCCTTCATTATTTTGCTCTTAGTGGTCATTGATTCTCCATCGGAAAAAGGGACTCTCTGTATTTGGTCTCCTCATGTTTGAAAAACCCTGGCAATGAGACTGAATTGGAGCCAGGCTCAGGAGACAGAATTGGTTCCAAGGTCACAGTCAATCTAATCTAGGGAGACCTCATGGCAGTCAGTCGAAGGGATTTGCCTTAAAAACTCATCTCCATAGGAGTTCTTGGTAGAAAAAGCAGCAATGAGGAGAGAAATGTGTCCAAAACCCAGAACCCCACTCTAGGTTACTCAGAAGGTGGCTCTAACCAAGACCCCCAAGTCTTTCTCCTCAGTTGCAAGATGAAGTTATAATTAACTGGGCATGGTGTTGTACTCTTGTAATCCTAGTACTCTGGAAGGCCAAGGCAGGAGGATCATAAGTCTAAGTCCTGATGGGGCTAATTAATGAGACCCTGTCTAAAAATTACACACACACAAAGGGCTGGTGATGTAGCTCAGTGCAAAGGCTCTGGGCTCAACTCCCAATACTGAAAAACTAAATAAACAAAGTTACATTCATGGGCTAGATTTTCACATCCCTTAGGACTGGAGGGGATGTGGGACTGGCAGGGGAGATGGTATACATTAGAGCACTTGGAAGACAGAAAGCACTGAAGCATAAGACAGAATTATTAAAGGAGTAGAATCAAGTCTGGTGCAGAGCCATTGGCAGCCACAATAAGGTAATCTGATTTACTCTGACAGTTTATGTCTGTGGGCTTCTAAATAGACTTGTCTATAAAGCAAAGCTCGTGGTTTAGAAAGCAGGAGATTAGATGTCTGTGCACTCCAGTTGATGCGTCCATGGAACCTGTGTCATTGTTAATCACTGACACTAACATTGTCATTGTCATCGCCACCATCCTCACTACTAGTGGCTGAGTGATGACTGTGTGCTGGTGCTGGGTGGGTGGTGAAATCTTTCGTGGTCCCACCTCATGGTCCCACTGAATTGAAAACCTCAGGAGTCTGCTCTGTCCCCATCCTCACTCAAAAAAGGAGACATCAAAGAAGCCCAAGAAGTTTCCAGGGCTTACCAAACTCAAAATGGCCTGAGGTTGTTTTAAATGCAGATACCTGCACCTGGCCAGGAAGTTGGGGTCCATCCCAGCAGCTAAAGAGCTATCTCCATGCTCTGTGAGGGTTTTACTGAGCAGGCAGAACCTTGACTGCCTGGATCAAGTTTCTGCCTGGGGTCCTGCAGCTAGAAGCAAAGCTAACCCCACCCCAGTTGGCTGATGGGCATTGGTGCCAGCTCTTAATCACTGTTCTGTCTTGTCTGACTGGTGATTCACAGGCTATTTAACAACTGCCTTTTATTGATTTTAATTGTCTTTTATTCCCACATTCTGCATTCACTGCTAACCTCCACTGAGAGATTACTTATCCCCTAACAGCCATTTAGGTGTTCATGATGAATAGCTTTGCTTCTGAGGATATGTCATACTCTGACCAATTGCTAATGCCACGGTAGCACTTACACATAGCTGAAGTATCTAACCAGTAACAATTAAGATTACTAAAGATGTGGGGAAATACTTGAGTGTGGGAATTCTATCAGTGATCAGAAAACACCTATGCACTGGGGAAGGAAATTTGTCACGAGAAGTTGTAAGTTCTACACAGAGGTACAGGTGAAACATGACACACACATGGGCAGTGGGATAAACTAGTACTTTAACAACATGGTGTCCACTTGGCTTTTAAACTAAGCTACAACCTTGGATCTGTCTTATTTTTTGTTTTGAGATAGGGTCTCACTGAATCACTAAGTTGCTCAGTCTGGGCTCAAGTTTGAGATCTTCCTGTCTCAGCCTTAAGTGCTAGGATTACAGGCTTGCACCAACATGGATGCTGGCATTATTGTGAGGTGACGAAGTTTCCACCCGATGTGGCCCGTGGAGCATTGGTCTGCATCAGATGACCCTGCCAGTGGCAACTGCTGTGGACACATCTCTACCTGTCAGGTAATGGCATTATACTCTGAGAAGCCACATAGAAATAAAGTAAATAGTAATGGGAACAAAATAACACAACCTTTGGCTAATTTCATTAGAGAAAGGGAAAGTCTGTCAAGGATTTGGTGGGTGAAATTGATGAAGTAGAAATAGTGAAACAGTGTATCAGTAAAACTTATCGTAAAATGGGTAACATAGCCAAGATGGAAGGGAATGGACTTGTGCTGGAACAGGCAGGAATCCAGTGAACCCATGTCTCCCAGAGCATCCTTGCTCTTTAGATCCGACACTGTGCCGAGTAAGAGTCAACTAGATTTTATGAATCCACAGAGCCACCTGTCCCAGTAGGTGATGGAAAGCAATATAGAATCAAGAAAGGGCAGGACTCATCTCGTGACCAGATGGGTGGGACTCAACCCTCAGGGAGGTGGAACCTCTATTAAATGACTGGGAGAGAAAGTGGAGGGGGGACGGCAGAGCGGATGGGTCCACAGAGCCTGTCTAACAGGAAGTGGAATCCATCACTGCCATCGTGGGAGAGGAAATGAATGACTGTGGAGCTAGCGTCAAAATGGGTCGGGAGAGGGTCGTATCCTGAAGCCAGCAGGACCCTGAGCCAAGTGAGACTGACAGCTTGAATGTCTTTTATGTTCCCCTCTGACCTCACAGCACCTCCTCACTCGGCCGTCAACTGTGCCTGATCAGAAGGTGGACGAGCATTGGAAGAGCTTTGTAATTTTTTTCCAAAGGGAGCTAAGATTCTGACTTTTTGCATAAAATTGTTTGCTTTGTAACAAACATCATCGACAAAATCAAATATAAAAAATCCACTAGCAATAAAATAAACTAACTTCATTAGGGAGCAGAGAGTCAGCATTACGTATGGGTTTTTCTTTTTCTTTCTTTCTTTCTTTTTTTTTTTTTTTTTTTTTTTTGCAACCGAGTTTAGAGATAGCATGGATTTTAGAATTTGGAGAGGTGGGGGTGCAAGGCAGAGCAGGGAATACAGGACACCCCTGCTTCTTTGTGCCCTGTTTTCTCTTTCCTACCATGACCCAGCTCCTCATGTCATATTCTACACTGACTGGTGTTTTTCTTCTTCTGATCACTCCTTCCCCAAGCAGTAATGAAACTCCCACAAGAGGAAAGACCTATTCGCAGCAGTCTCTCTAGCTCCTCGGCTATGTTTAGAACAAAGTAAATATTTAATAAATATTTGCAGGGTGAATAATGAATGACTATGCCATGCTTTCATCTAGAAAATCCCCAGCCAGGCTGAGGTGTGTCACAGCCCTGATTCCTAGGTTTGATTCCTAAGGCTCCTGTGAGAGGGCAATTCGGGATGATTCTTGCCTAAAATTTTCAAAGAGAATACAACGCTCTTCAATCTATTGCTCTTTTATATTTCTGGAGCCTGTGTGTATGTGTGTGTGTGTGTGTGTGTGTGTGTGTGTGTGTGTGTGTGTAAAATCTGCAAGAGGAGAAAGACCATAAATGCCTGGTACATAGTCAGCTCAGATCATGAAAACACAGGCTTATTTTTTGCAACCGTGCAAAGCAATAACTTGCATTAGAAAAGCAGAGCTGAGCAAACAGACTTGGGCCTGTATTTGCTGACACCCAGGGCTATACTGAGACTGCCGCAGAATGCCGCAGAATGCTCGCAATGCTGTGTTCTCTAAGAATTCTGCACAATGCATATGGGC
This sequence comes from Cavia porcellus, assembly GCF_034190915.1. Lineage (NCBI taxonomy): Eukaryota > Metazoa > Chordata > Mammalia > Rodentia > Caviidae > Cavia > Cavia porcellus. The sequence goes on from NW_026947506.1 coordinate 22,047,666, forward strand.
ATGGTTGGGGTGGGGGGCAATGCTAGGGAACTTTTAGTTCTTGCTGAAAAACAAAAATTGGAGCTCTAAATCTAGCATTACCAGAGGAGAGGCATCTGTGGCTGGATATAAAGCTGAAACTCCTTTGCTTGAACAAAATCACTCACTGTACAGGACTTAAAATAAGCAAAGCTCCAAACAGTGAGCCACATACACATGTTTTCTGCCATATGCAGCATGAAGAAAATAGCCACATGATGTGCATGCCCTAGTTTACACCAAGCTTGAGTTCCACACGCAAGTCTCTCCCTGTAACTTGCCCTCGTTCTAGATAGAAATACGTTTCCCTTTATATGAAAAATAGATATGTTGAAAAGACAGCCCAGGCCTTTTAGAAAAGCACTTACTTTGAACGGACAGGACAGAGTATGCATTCAAAATGAGAGCACTCTCTTAAGGAGCCGCTCAGAAGTTGCTCAGTGCCCATGGCCTCGATTTGTGCTTGTGGCTCGGTCCTGCTGGGCATAGCTCACAGAAAGGCTGGCAGCCTGCGTGGTAGACTTCTCCAGGGGTGCTGCGTCAGGATGACGCTCTGCAACAGTTCCTGGGACAGGCTGTGAGCAAGTCATCAGGGCAGTTATATTTCTGTGCTGAGACTGTTGCTTCCTGATGGGAAAATACTGACGGCAAAGCTACCCGCAGGAATCAGGCAGCCACTGAGGAAGCCCAGATGATCTGAGTTCTGGTCAGTGGACAAGGCCCATCAGTGGTGTCCTGGGCAGGGGGCATGCAGCCCCAGAGGGAGGCTCGGACAGGATCATTGTCCTTCCGGTGATGGTTCCTTGACCCTGCCAAGGGCATGACTCAACTCACTCATGCGAGCGCTGGATGATGTATTTATCTCTCCCAGTCCAGGAAGCCTGAGTTCCAAGCAGGAACTGAAGAAGAGACAGAGGGGTGGTCACTATGGTCACCATGGTCCTTAGCTGAGTGGGGCATAGAGGTGTGGCTTCCTATGCAAGGACATTTATCACCTGTCCTCCAGAACTGATTACCATACAGTGGTGTAGGACTCTGTGGACTCGTGATGACTGAAGATCTATCTCTATCAACTAATACTCTCTAGAACAGCAGTGGCGAACCTATGGCATGCGTATCACTGAAAGCTCTCAAAGGTTTGCCATCATTGCTCTAGATTAATGCAGTGGGTAGGGTGAAGTGTCAGTTTGGTTGGTTTTGGGATTTGCCCCAGGGGCTTGGTGAGACACACTTCACTCTTTTATTTATATTGTGGGTTTCTCATAATAAAGAAACCATGATGTATTTACATGTAAGAGTCTGATTTATTTCACTTAATATTATGGACATGCAATGTATACATTTTTCTAAAAATGATTCAAATTTATCTTTCTGTGTGGGTCACAGAGGTGTGGCTTTGGAATCTGTACCTAATCCCCTGCTGTTTCCTCTCTGATGCAGCTCTCCTCCTCTGTTTCCTGGCCTCCATGAATGAAGCAGTTTTGCCCCACCACCCCCTCCCGCCATATTTTTCCCAATTTGGAGCCAGCTGGCCATGGACTAAATCTCCCAAATTATAAGCTAAACTAAACATCTACTCGTTTAAGTCATTCCAGCAAATTGTCACCTGAATAACACAACTAAAGATATGGTGGGGTGGGGGAAGGTAGGAATCTCTGGGATCACTTTTAGGGCACTAAAGTTAGGGAGTCCTAGCCTTTTTACTATGTGATTTGGTATTAAAGAGAGAGAATTGTGCGTGCTTTGGCAGCACGTTTACTAAAATAGGAGGAAGAACTGACAAGGGACATTCTCTGACAGGGGAGGGGACATGCCCTTCCCCGAGTAAGCATGAAAGGGAGCGGACCCTGGATGTAGGCGTCAGATATCTCTCTGAGCTTCACTTTCCATTGAGAAGTTTTGATGACCCCTCAAATTAATGTCCCTTTTTTTCTTACAACTCTAGTCCCCTAGAAAAGAAATCAAATGAGACAATCTGGTATTCCTATGGCTTTCACTCCTATCCCTTTATCTTCTCCATAAGGCAGAAAATTCTGGCAAGGGACCACCCCTTAGCATTGCCTCTTGACTCCTGTTGCTTTTAGCTAACTTCTGAAAAGCCAAGAACTGACTCTTCTCAAGTTGTTAGACAGTGTGTTAGACTCAGGCATGTGCAACATAGATACCCCTTCAAGAAAGGGCACTGCCCAGTTGCTAGAAGGCTTCTGGCTGCCAACTCCGTCAGGCCCACTTCAGTTTTGAAGGATTCCCATGGTCTTCTTAGGGTGTCCAGCGGATGATGGAGCTAGCTGGGGGTAGCAGAGGCCACACCAATCCCACCCAGAGTGGGTGCCTCTGAACATCAGGCTTTGCACCTGGAGTTTCTGGGGTCAGGTCCTTATACAATCCTTCCTCTCCTCTAGATCCCCCACCAGTTTTATTTCTTTCTTGTCAAACCACTATTTACATCCCAGGGGGCCCAACGCAGAGAAGCCAGTCACTGCCATGCATATGCCCCAATGTTCTGTTTTGTTCTTCGGTAAAAGACCTATTATTGGCTTCAGAGAATCATTTCTGAGTGGCAAGATCCTTATCTTTGTAGCATAAAGATCTGTAACACAGAGATGCCCTTCTCATTCTCTTATTTACAGACACTCAGAGTACTGGTTCCCATCAGTTTTAGCCAGTGGTTCTCAACCAGCATTTAAGAACCACCCAAAGACGTTTTTCAATGTGTAAACACACATGCTCCATGTGCAAAGTATTTTTGGTGGTTTGTGGTACATCCACTGATTCATTGAGAATCAGTGACTACAACAGGGAATTTCTTCTTGAAGCCTCTTTCTGAGAGGAGAATCTGTCCAGTCGAAGGCCATTCCTGAGGTTCAAATGCATGCATCCCCTAAATTGGCAGTTCAGTGGTCCCTAGTTGATTTCCAGATGTTTTTAAATCCATCTAGTCATGGTGCAGACCAATTTCAGAATCTTCTTAGAAACTATTATGCAGGGATAAGAGACTTTGGGATCATTTTCAATTTTGAAGATTCAAGTAAAATCGTGAAAGTTATGGAGCCATACATTTCCATGACGGTAGAGAACCTGGGGCAAGGAATTTGGCACTGGAAACTGGAAACAGGCCCCTGTATGACATCCTTTATGTTTCCTAGGGCCACAGTTAGGCTTATGTTTCACAAACTAAGTCCTCCGAGGGCTAAGTCTTGCAGCATCAGTTGAGATCCAGTCTTCAGTCCCCCATTTCTCAGGGAGAGGTCACTCATCACAATCTTAGGAGAGAAGCCTGGACCATCACGTTTCCTGGGTCACTGAGCAAAGTCACCTGTGATGATGCTGTGTACATTTAGCTTTGAGACTGAGTTCTGGTATTTTATTTCAAGGCAAAGCTTGTACACAAATATGCACACAAGCTGAAATTCGCTAGCCCTGAGCAATCCTATCTTTCTGAGAACATCAGTTTAGGGTAGAATAAAAAGGAGACACCCCAAAGGAATGAGGTGGCATTTTATAAAGGAACTTCTCACTATAACTTGGCCACCAAGAAAACAGTGCAGCAGTTCATGGAGAAGGTAAAAAGATGGGGTCCTGTGCTTCAGAGGATGGGCGGGGGGGGGGGGGCGAAGAGGGGGGGGAACTTTGTCTTTGCGTCTAAGTTTTACCTTTCCTAAATATAGAAGCCTGGGTGTACAGGAGCTGAGAAAAGTGAAGCTTCTGCAGAATTCTAACGTGCTAGGGTGTCACAGAGAGGGTGTTTTCCAATAGCACAACAAAGGGGTGATGCGGTAAGAAAAGCAGGGACTTAAAATTCTTCTGTTGGACCTATTCCTGGGCATTTGGCAACATGGGTTAGGTACTGATTTAATGCTTCTTGAATAAAACATATCATTCTTTAGTAACACTGAAAAGACTAATGAAGGGTGTTGCCCTTGTGTGAACTGGGAACAGTGCCCTGCAGCAGAGGAGATGTGAGAGGCTGGCCTTACCCCCCCTTTCGACCTGTCCTGCACCAAGACACTCACTGATCAGCACTGGGCTTCCTCTCCATTCTGCAGAGTTAGTGCAAGGATTTGCTGAGTACACACATGCATGTGCTTGGTAAACTTGCAGAGCACTAAGCAAATGTGAGTTTTTGTTTCTGTTTTTGTTTTTTGTTTTGGAAGGGCCTCCTTTAAGGTTTAGCCGAGGGACTATTATAGAGCAGTACAAGGGCCACCAAGGGTATGGATTCCAGCTCAGAACCATAGACCACCATTTAATCTCCGCTCCTCACTTACCAACAGGGAGGCTGGGGAGACTCCAGCCAGCATGGCCCAGCTCCCTCATACACACAAGGGCAATAGTCACACCTACCTCTCAGGTGAGGGCATTTTGGAAAATCAAGCACCACAAGAGAACTGTGATTCTTGTAAACCAGGGTGGTCTCCACAAGTAAAACTGAGATGTGGGAAGGAGAAGACTTGGCAGGGAATCTGGGGGGAGCTGGTGGAAAGCATTTTCCAGGAAAGTCACCCAGAAAAAAGGGGACATGAGGTCCATTCTATCAACCCTGAAGCCTCCTGGAGACCTGAATCTGAATGAGGAGGAGACTCTGATGCTCTTGTCTCAAGGTGAATTTCCACGTGTCCACATTAGCTGTGAGGTACTGGACCTCTCGGCTGACATTTTGGAAGAGTCATCACAGATTTCGTTTCCAGGTACAAATTCACTTAGGACAACAGTACGTTCACATCACACAAGGACTTGACATGCAAAGAACATCGTCTCAAAATGCAGCACAGTTGAATTCTGGGGGAACAAGGGGGGATGCAGGAGGTGGGTGATGGATCTTAATGTCTGGGTTGCACTGGAGGTAATTCTGGGCAGGGTGGCCAGAGTGGGCTGTGGGCTGAGACACATTCCATCATGAGCGGAGAGGGTTTATAATGGAATGGCATGGATGGTTTCTTATAATCAGAAAAGCACACTGACCTTCACACTACACAGGTGCAGCAGCATAATGGCCCACCACACGCACGCGCATCAGTTCCTGGGAAGAGTCCAAGGAGGTTAACTCAGCGTGCATCCGGCAAAGGAAATCAGCGACATTATCCACACACAGAGCCCCGTTCCCCGCCCCCACCATGACATCTTGGGCAAATACCGTACAAAGTTGCTACTCATTCTGATAAAACAGGTAAAAGGTAGCAGGCAACATCACTCTCCATCACTGATCATTTGATTTGGATTTTACAGTTTACCTTAAAGAGTAAGATCATGGCCCTAGAAAAAAATCTCTTTCTCCTTTTCGCTAAGTAAGGATTTGGTGTTGGGGAGAGATGTCTGTGGGAGAAGGGAATTTGGGTCCCCCCAGTCCTTTGAGAAAGCTACATAAAAGCGTCCTTGACAAGTATTCTACTTGGAAAACCCCTGACCTCAAGGAACTGAATCTATTACAACTGAATGCTGAAAATATGCTGATTCTGGTCAAAGTTTTGACTGCCTCCTGCATGAGTTTGGATATGAAAGACACAGGGAGCCCCTTCCCCTTCCATGAACTATCCAGTGGAGCCTCTGTCACCCCAATGTCAATCAACTTGGCATCACTGGTCACTCACTAGCACTTGGCAGTCACGTAACGAATGAGCATGAAGAATTTGATCAGAACAGGAAAATTGTTGACAATATCTATCAGAGTCCCCTCAGTCTAAGATCATGTGGCTCACGAGTCTTTATTTTGATTTTATAACCTCATCTGCTTCCAAAGTCAGGGTTGTCATGAAAGTAATCAATATGGTCTTATTATAGAGAAAGAGCGGCGTGTGATGTCAGCATTCCCAAACTCAGGGGAAATCTGAAGCTTTGCTGACACATGAGTTCATGCAAATGAACAGCAAGCTTGCATTCTAGGTACACAGATTGTGTTTTTAAGTCTAGTCTGAGCAGACTTGAGTAGAAGAGAAAGAGAATTCAGCAGCCCTGTGTTAAGCTTTGCCCAGCACAATGCTGGGCGCTATTGGATTTCTGGGTAGTGAAGGGCATCACACAACACTCCCTCCTCCAGGCCCCTGCCCCGCCATGGCCATTGACTTCCTGTTGATTTCTTTTGTGATCCCAGGTCTGCTTCATTTGCAGCCTTCTCTTGTTTAGCTTCCCAAGGTTTGTGGGCCTCAGAGCCTCAAATATTCACAAGCAGGTCCACATTCCCGACCCTGGTCTCCATGACTGTCCCAACACTGGCATCTCCTGCATCTCTGTGACACCTTAGAGAGCTTGCTTGCAATCCAAACCTAACCAATCACATCTTGTAATCACCTAAATGATTGTCTTGTTTCAGGGCTCCACCGATTCGAAGCATTTATGACAACTTTTTCAAATAAAAACACTTCTGATTTGTCCTTATTTATGTTATTCATGAGATCTGGCACTGTGCAACTTCTGACTCTTCCCCAAAGTCAAAGTGACCATGACGGGTCATATTTTGAGTTTTTTCAGGACACTGAGATAACCACACTTTGCTAAAGACACTCAAGAAAGAGGACTCCAGAATTGCTTTAGAAAGGGCAGGGACTGTGGCATAAGTGCATTAAAGTGAGGGGGAGGATTTAGAAAAGGATTTGTGATAATGTGTCTTCCTGTAAGAAATCTTTAAAAAATGTAAAGATTTGCTGTATTTTTCAACCACACCTCCTGTACGAGTATGGAAACCTGATGGTGGCAATTTCTTGCTTGGTTTTCTGGCTTCCTTGAGGCTCAAGTTCTAAACATTAGCTTGAGATGTAATTCCTAGGAACACACAAACTGCATCTGGTCCTGGCCTCTCTGCTCACTCCATCCTTGCTAGGACTCTTGCAGTGTTCAGGGGGTACCTGCCTCTCCCTCCACCTGCCACCTGCTTCCCCCAGCCTTTCCTCTGCCCCAATCTTCAGTCCCCAGTCTCCCCTGGGAGTGTCTACTGCAGGGAGGAGAAGTTAGAATCTACCCTGTGGCTACCTGGAATCTACCCTGTGATTATTCTGGTAGCTTTAAAATTAATCCTAATGAATTATTTCTCTAGCCATGTAGCATCTGTCTTGCAAAGTTGACGTAGAGTTTTCTGGGGGTTGGCTGGAATCCTCAGTAATTAGCAAGAGCCTAGTCATGTAGGCTCACTATATCCACACAGAGATAGCATGAATGGCCAGGGTTTTCTGTCGTTGAGCAACTGATGTTCTAGATGTTGCAAGACAGAAAAGTTTTACTGCATCTGACCTGAGCAAAATGTTGATCCAATAAGCAAGTTAGGCAAGTAAGTATAAAAGAATAAGACCGTTCAAATTAAACGTTACGTATTTAGCATTTACCAACAGGAATATTGATGTATTTCATTGTGGTTTACTGTAAGGTTTTGTTTTGTTTAGTACTGGGGATTGAACTTAGGATCTTTATTCTGAGCTACATCCCCAGTCCAGTTTGTCTTTTTATTTTGAGACAGGGTTGCTAAGTTGCCCAGGCTGGGGCTTGCCTTTTTGATATTCCTGGATCAGCCTCCCACCATGTTGTGATCACAGGCATGCGTCACTAGGACCAGCTTGCAATTTTTTTTTTTTTTTTTTTTTTTTTTACAATTTACTAGTTAGACTGTACAATGTGACTCTGTAAAAGAGAAGAATAAGAGCAGAAGTGGAAGCTTTATTACAAGAGTGAAGGAGGATCCAGCTCTAGAACCCGAACTCTCACACCACCTGACCAAGAAGTCAGATGGGATCCTGTGGATCCGAGGACAGCAAGGACTCAGTTGGGGACCAAGAGGTTTGTCAGCAGAAGTGGCCAGGAAGTGCATGTTTCCACTCCTTTTCTTCTCTGACTTTGGCTCTTCATTCCTGCCCTGTGGTGATGGAACGCCAAGACCTGGGAACCTCAAGACATGACGAGGGGCTGTGTTAGGGATCAGCACATCTCACTTTGTAAATCACCTGAGATGAGACACTTCATAGTGTCTTATCTGCAACTGCACCCAGTTCCCCTCCTGAGCTCCAGCACTGTAACCTTCGGGATCACATTCTCACTCTCGGGGCCCTGCACCTGGCTGCAGGAGCGTCAGAGGAGGGTGCCCTGGAGCTCATGGGCATGACAGCAGAGAGCAGAGCCAGCCTTGTAAGTCTCAGCCCTTCACAAGGCTGCCTCATACTACTGCCTGGGCCCCCAGCTCCTGCATCCTCTCTAGCATCTGGGAATTGATGCCAGACAAGGCCTGTCACTCCTGTTTGGTGCTGGAAGGTAACATCACTGCCTCCATGGTCGGTTGCTCTGGTACCCCTGCTAGGACACCTGGGCAGAGAAGTGGTATTTTTTTCCACAACTTGGTACTGAACCCCGGGCCTTCATTCTGAGCTACAAGCCCAGCCCTTTTGTTTTTTATCTTGAGACAGAATTGTCTCGGTTAAATCACTCAATTCCCAAGCTGGGCTCTGATTTTGACATCCTCCTGCCTCTGCCTCCCGGAATGGAATTAGAGGCATGCATTACCACACCTGGCTGTGATTTTAAAAAATACAATAAATCAGATATTACCTCTGGTACATTATTGATCTGCCCCTACCAATTAGAAACCAAATAAAAATCACAACACTCAGCCCTCAGACTGATAGGTGCTTATCGCAAACAATAATTGTTTTATTTTTTCTGTTCAGAATCATTTCTTTTCTTTCCAGTCTACTGTCTGATAATTGAAGGCTGTTTAAAAAGAGCTTAAGATCATGGGTGTGGAGTATATAAACTAGCAACGTAAATGACACATTTTTAAAAAACTCTTCCATAATTGCAAGAACAACGTACACTTGCTATTTAAAAAAAAAAAAAGTCTTACAGACAATAAATAACAACATGAGAAGTCACTCATCATCCCATGCCTGAAGAAAGCGAGAGGTTCTGGTTTGGAACCAGTTTCTTTTTGCCAAGGAGTGGCCCAAGAGAAGCCACATGAGGTATGGCCTTCTAGACGAGATGAGTTCCCTGGATCCCACTGGTCTAGGGTGAGCATCACAGAAAGAACCCCTTTGAAAACAATTTCCATTTATGTAAGTAGGTGTATTTGATATCCCCCAAAACACTCAGCCAGCACAAGCACCCCTCACAAAAGACCATGGTTGTGACTAGCAAGCATTTTAAGTTGTCCCCAGGCTGGATCACTGTCCTTTAGGGTCGGCTGAGTTCCAGCAAGAGACACCAAGTTGTAGAGATATCCAAAGACATACAATTTCTGTTTGATGACCCCAAACCTTCAAAGGAGATTTAGTACCTCACTTTCTAAGCTAGAAAGATCGTTGGCCACTGCCATTCATCTGATAAAGATGTGCTGGTGGCCTGGCTAGCCGGGTACACAGAAGAGGAAACGACCCCATGTGCACCCCACACAGCTAATGCCACCACACTACACCAGACCGGCTGGAAAGGACAAGTTATGATTGGATGCATATGTTTTGAATGCAATTTAAAAATCCTTCTTCATAAGGACAATACTTTTTATGGGCAATTTAATGAAACTATTCTTGTTCTTACATTCACAAGCTGTTCCACTGAGTCTGCACCTTTTGATCAGTGTCACAGCCAGCGTGGGTAGCAGGTTTTGAAAAGTGACTCTGGTTCTCATCCGAAGTCCTGTTCTCAACTTAGTGACTGGTGATCTATCCTCACTTGGGGTCTGACTGGTTTGATTTTATCCCATTCTATTTTCTTTCAGTCCCTTGTCCTGATCCTGTTTTATTTTCAGAAGATGTAAAACTTACCATCACAGAAACTTATGGTGTTATTGTCACTGAATTCATGTTTTTTAGAGGCAACCTTTTCATGATCCAATAAGAGCAGTGTCCTTTTACATCAATAATAACCTATGACACTTCTCAAATTCTCAGCTCCTTTCACTCCGATAAATCATCTTGATTACATGTAATTTAAAAAAAAAGACCATGGCTTTCAAAAGCAAACCAGGCATTACCTGTGAAGCATGCAATTAGAGGCATAGCCATTTTATTTTATTCATCTATTTTAGCATTTGATGTAGTCACATATTTTCCAGTTTTCCAGCAGACCCATGGCCAAACACTGCTGCATTGAGGAAAATGAAGTTGGCTGAACTTTACACTTCTAAGTTCTCCAAGCTTCTCCTTTGATAGTTTCTCCCCCACCAGATGGACCGATCCTGGCTCTAAGAACCACTGACTGCAAGATGACCAGTTTGTTCTTAGAGGGGCAGGCTACCAGACAGTATCCAGCGCCTGTGGGGACAGCTCGTCCTCTCCAGCACTGTATTCTTGAGATCAGCTTGGGCACCAGAGGCACCCAGTCAGAAGAGGAGAGGAGCAGAGCCAGGGAGGGAGCACACAGCCTGGCCAGGCAGCCCATAGTGTGCTGGGCCAGCATCACAGCTGTGGGGGCCTCTCCACACTGCTTCCCTCCCTCCTGAGGCTGTAGTTCATCCCGAAGACTGTTTATTCCAGCTCTCACATCCCCTCCTGAAGAGGGGAAGCGCTGCAGTAGGGAGCACTCATCCTAGAGCTCTGTATCGGATAACTCCCCAACAAAAACTGGCAGCTAAGAATAATACTGGTCCCGGGGTGTTTTCATTAAAAACAGATTTCAGAATTGACAGATGATCAAAACATGTCCCTTGCACAAAAACGCAATAGGATGAGCCAGAAAGATGCAAAACATATGGCTTAACTCTGCCCTCAACAATTCAGCCTGTGCTTTTACCTGCTTTAGTATCTCATTGAACTTTGCCATCACTGGCATAGTAATCAGCAGGTCCTGCTCTGTGATTTTTCATGCTCCAAGAGGCAAAAAAGGAAAAATTAAAATCAAAAGACTAGTTATCTGCACTGCTGCCATTACTTTCAAAATATGTCACCAATTATAAAGTGTGATCAAAATATATGATGAATACTTAAATTTTAAAAATGTGTTACAGTAAAAGACATATTGCCATGTATGCCCTTCAAAATCACCCCCCTCCCTTTGAACACATTTATCCCCTGGCTCAAGTCCCTTTCTGAAGTGGCTCTGGAAGTCCTGTTTTGTGAGTGTTTTTACAAGGTGTGATCAAAAATGCGGTGCATGCTGCTGAGTGCCACTGAATGGAAAGGCAGGCTCATAGAAACATGACAGTGTGTCCTCATCCACCTTATCCAAGGGACCTGACACCTTCCAACTGCTGGCTCTTTCTCAAAGTCAAAACGACCATGAAAAGGAGATGTTTTGAATCTATTTAGGACATCAAGGCAGCCTTGACAGTGCAGCTGCAGACACACATGAAAGAGGACTACCAGACCTGCTTCAGAAAGTGGCGGGAATGATGGGATCAGCGTGTTGGAGGGATGAGATGTATTGTGAGGGGAATTCATGGTGATGTGTCTTTTATTGTAACAATTTGTTTATAAGATTAAACATCGACCATATTTTGTAATCACACTTCCTACGTTTGAGGGGTGGAGTTTGCCCTTAATCTTAGGGAGGCAGAGTTGTATTATTTAATAAAGCAGGCTCAGAATCATTCAAGAGTTAGTGACAAAGCCCCACACAACTGGCATGGATTTAGACACTGGAAATACAGCGGTGAGACTAGTATCTAGCACTTATGTTATTTCCTAGGGGTCAGGAATGGCTCTAAGTGTTCTGCATATATTTGCCCATTTGATCCCACAGCCATCTTGGAGGGTAATTGCTGTTACTGTCTGTACCTTACAGCTGGGAAACTGAGAAAGTAGAAGATTTTAGGTCACTCAATGCCACACAAATAAATAGTAAGGATCAGAGGCAGAGTTCATAGCCAGGCCAGGGCTCCAGTACCCAGACCTTCAGTCCTGCCTGGTACCTTCTGGTTGGTGTGATAATCACCCTAAAAGCCAACATTCCAGTGGGAGACTTGCAGTGATCAGATGAACTGAATTCATAACAGAACATTGGGATGCTGAATTTACGAGCTGCAGGGGGCTCTGGGCAGCTCCTGGTCGGTGACTTAAATTTTATCAGGGCCAGAAATACTTGTAAAATGTTGACAGCAACATCCCAAATCCTCTGAAGATTGGGCTTCTCATTTTGGTCTCTTCCTTCTTTCCTCCCTCCTTCATTTCTTTTTCTTCCTTTCTTTCAGTTTCTACTTTACATGATAGTCTGATCTTTCTGAAATGCTTACTTCTATAAGGTTTTCTTATAAATTTTATTTTACCTTTCTCTCCCACCAAGAACTATCCAAATGCTACTTATTAATTTAATCTATTTTAGAATAGACTACATTTCTCATAATCTCATGTCTAATTCAAGACTTGCAGTCACTTCTGTTGGTATTTTTATGCCAACACATAAACTTTTAATGCATGTACGCATGTGCAGACACAGACTGGGCACAAGCACATTTACTTGGTACTTATAAATTATACCACAGGGCATGGTGCAGGCTCCACAATTTCGTAAATAACTTTGAGCTGTCCTTGCATTTCTCTTTCTAGAATTTGGAGATCTGGGGTCTTGCGTGCCAGGGGGAGTGATGACAATGTGGAACAGTGTATGGTTGTCATGGCATGGGGACCCTGGAGGACAAGGCAGCTGCCACAGGAATGACAGTGCCCACTGGAAGGCCCCTGCCCTAAACTGCAGACACACCCCTACTGTTAGCGCTGCCAAACGGAACAAATGCATGGGTCAGGGAAGCGTTTGCACACGGAGCATTCCATCAGGGTATGGGATTCGTCTCTCTAGGTAAACGCACTGTTTTGACTTTCTAAATTAATAGTCTTAGCTTTCTTCAAGTTGGTCCCGCAAGATTCCTACTGCTCTGTAGTCTGTGTTCTCTCTGCTGCCTCACTGTGCAGTCCAGGGCAGCCCCTACCTTGGGACCCTCCCGTGTCAGTCTCCCCAGCACAGGTCGGACAGGCATGCACCACTCAGGGCTTCTTCCTCTTTCTTAAGACCTCATGATGTTTTCTAACCTTAAAGTGGATTTGGGCCAAGACTGGGCCAGAGGATTTTTTTTTCCCAGTACTAGGGATTGAACCCAGGGTCTTCACACTGAGCTGCGTCCCTAGTCCTTTCTGCTTATTATTGTGAGACGGGCTCTTCACCAAGTTACTGAACCACCTGGGTTGGGCTGGTCCTGTGCTCGTCCTTCTTCGGCCTCCCAGAACTGCCAGTGAGGGTCACCAGGCCAGTGACCAGGGGTCACTGGGCCAGTGCCGCATCAGCTAAGATGCTTTCCTTATCCTGTACTTTCTGAACTTTTAAAGAATAGCATCCCCTTGTTTCCTTCTTCTGTCCCTCAGAATGTTTTTCATCAGCCCCTCTTCACCCTCTGGTGTTATTTTGTTCTCAGGTGAGGTGGAGGGCTGCTGCCCGAGGCCCCCCGACCCTTGGGAGTCACGCCCAACTACCCCAACTACCGGAAGCTGTTCACAAAGGCAGGGAGGGTACTGAGGAATGGACCACAGCTCAGAGTCTTGTGTGGGTTCTGCATACTAGGTCCTGGTGCTGGGCACTGCCCTGCTCCACTGGTTCAGGGTTTCCCACTGCACCTGTGCCATGAGTAGGCCTCAAAGGGACAAAAGATATGCCTGATTGAACATGGTTGCACTTCTATAATCCCAGAACTTAGGGAAGCCAAGGCAGCTGAGAATCTTAAAGTCAAGCCCGGTCCAGCCCCAAATGGTCATAAAGTAACTTTAAAATTAGGTGCATGTGTTTTTCTTCAAAGAATGCGGATGGAGAAGGCATTTCCTTCACTCACACATTCAACATGGGTTTGCCAAAGGCCAACCACAGCCAGACACTGCAGAGAGGGCAACATGTTAGTGTACAACACAGACCACCAGCCCTGGCTGCTGGCTCTCACATTTGAGAGAAGCTCTTGTTTGAGAGATGGGACCAATAATAAATGCAATAAATAAGCAAAATGCTAAGAGAGTGAGTAATTGTAACAAGAAGAAACAAGTGAGAAAAGAAATGTTAGGATGTAGGTAGATGAAATTTTCCTGGGGAAAGAACTTATCTTTGAGCAAAGACCTACAGGATAAAAAGGTGAGGTCCATGCATGTGTGCAGAAAGTGCATTCCAGGCAAGGGAAGAGCAAGTGCAAAGACCCTGTGGTCAGAGATACTGGGGCTTCCTGAGAAAAGGCAAAGAGACTCCAGAAGTGGAGGGGAGACCAGCAGAGAGTACAGTGGGAGCTGAAACCAGGGGCCACGTTCTGTGCAAGTGTTGAGAGGTGGGAGGTGGGGAGCCCCAAGCAACCATGTGCAATTTTGTGGCTGGTGCTGGTTCAAAAACACTGAAGAGAAAGCAAAGGAGGGAGCTGGGAGGCCCTGCAGGAATCAAGGCCAGGCGTGAAGGTGGGACAGAATGGGATGGAAATTTGGTCAGAAATGAGGACAGAGGAGAGCTGCTTCTGGCAGGGCTATATTGCAAGCAGTCTGCAAAGCCCCTGGCTGTTCTGGCTTGTTTTAAGCTTCCTTCAACCCAAGCAGCTCTTGCAGATGGAGAAAGGATGCGTGCCTCTCGGGACCTGCTCATCTGACTGCAAAAGTGATGTTTACTTCTGAATGATACGAAGCAGCTCCTCTTCCCCAAGCCAAGAAATACACTCTGTTCCCATGTCCCTCTCTCTGCTTGCTATTCTATGAGTGTGAGCACTGCAGATTCTATAATTCTACTGTATCTCTTTACCCATTTCCACCTTTGTGTATTTTTCGGAATTGAAGAGCCACAACAAAATCAGGAAGAAATGAGCAAACTGGGTAGGTTGCAGGCTGACTGGTGAAAACCTGGAGCTGTGAAAAGGGAATGAAATTCACAAAGAGACAGAGGCTCCATCTATCTTTAGGGTCCCAGGCACACTGCTACTCTGGAAATCAGTTCTGGAGTCACACAAGGTTGATCAAAAGATGTGATAAACATTTAAAATAAACGTAAGTTATCGCCATGAACCCCTCTCAAAATACTCTTCATTGGACACACTTATCCTATCGCTCTTTCTGAAGCAGCTCTGGAAGTTCTCTTTCGTGAGTGTCTCTCTGAGGCTGCCTGTATGGACTGAATCAGTTCAAAACGTGGAAGGCAATTTCTATCAATACCCATATCACACTGTGTCCTCATCACCTTATTCACCATATCTGGCACTGTGCCACTTCTGGCTCTTCCCCAAAGTCAAAATGACCATGGGAGGTAAATGCATTGAATTGGTTCAGAACATGGAGGCAGCCATGAC
The DNA here is from genome assembly GCF_034190915.1 of Cavia porcellus. Lineage (NCBI taxonomy): Eukaryota > Metazoa > Chordata > Mammalia > Rodentia > Caviidae > Cavia > Cavia porcellus. The sequence goes on from NW_026947506.1 coordinate 22,062,886, forward strand.
AGCACAATTCAAGGCACTCAGGGGAGAGGACTTCTAGAACTGCTTCAGAAAGAGGCAAGTGTAATGGGTTAAGTGTGTTTGAAACCACAGAAGGTATTTCAAGGGTGACTAATGGAAATGTGGCTTTTACTGTAATAATTTTTTATTTAAACATTCACTGTATTTTGGATCATAAAACAGACACTTATCCTTATTCCTAGGTTCCAGGATAATTTTGCATCATTTGGAAACTTCCATAAAATTATTAGCATAGAAGTTACTTTGTGAGCACCCAGTGATATTTATCACTCCTAATCTGTCAACCCTGTAAGTGGATTATCACCACCATCTTCTCCAGTGACACATGCTCCAACGGATAGTATTCAGACTCTGTAGACATGTGAAAGACTTTCTCAGACACTGAAAACAAACAATAGCAGCTTTTCTTTGAGCTCATTGTGCACTAAATATATGAAAATCTGCAGCATGCATTGACCTAGAAATAGATGATTGTGTGTGGTCAACTTTTGTCTTTTCCACAATAGTGTCTACAGAGTCCTAGGACTAAAGGAAGTATATTACTCAATAATAAAGCTACTGAGAGCATAAGAGGCAAAAACAGTTATAATGACTAAACTGTGGTTTTTCTGAGTAACTATTACTTTCATACTGAAAGTATATGAATCACAGATTTTCCAGATGTACAAGGATGGAGGTTTTGGGAAATAATGTCAACAGCTGGAAAAACTGAGGGATGTGTTTGATTTGGGGTCCAAAGAAAAACATGACCCTTCCAAGAACTGTGAGCCGGGGGGACACTCTGAAAACACAGACGTCTAAGACCTCACAATAATCAGAACATTTTCAAAACACAAATGTCAGAAAACAATGAATATTTCATGTTTCTGGGGTATTTCTGAGCTGAAGAATCTCAGGTAATGGAAGACGGATGCCTACTCTACAGACAGATTTCTGGAAGGACATGCAATCTCTTCTCTGGAGAAGATTGTCAGCCTTGAGCATTCTGCCTCTACTCCCTCTAGAGGATTATGTTATATCCCCTAGGGGAAGAAGCCAGATGTGCCAGCAGCTGGCTGCTGTGTAAAAATTCCGAGAGCCATCCTTTAAGGGTGACACAAACCTGCCCACACAGGAATCATCTGGCTCTCATCACTTCCCTCTCCGGGGAACTGGGTGTGAGGAAATGATTGTTATAGTAATTAATCTGTCCTCTGATCCTGAAACCGCAAGTGTTTTGTTAGAGTAAATAAACAGATATAAAAATAAAAGGCAAGTTGAAATGGTAAGGACGTTCTGGGTCACACATGACTGTCACTGCCATTTGACATGCTGCCCAGGGTGAGGGGACACATGTGTACCTTATGGATATTAGATTAAACCATGTACTATGCGTTGTCCAATTAAATGTGACATCTACTTCTGGGCAGGAAGTTAAAAAAAAGTCCCCTGAATTTTCATTATCTCTCTTTCTCCAGTCCCCTATCCCATGAGACCCAAGTGTCCTGGGTCTGGGCGAGGCATCAGAGAAATGGCACCTGTAACATAGCTGAGCCCAAAACACAAAGCGTAGAACAGCTTCAGTAACCCACAGCCTAAATGTGACATGCATGTCAGACAGACTTTTGGTGTGAAGGTCTCACATGTTTGTGGATGATAGTTCCACAGCACAATCTGCTAATCACTCTAATACAGCTGTGCACTGAGTCTCTATTTATACCTTTCTGAATTCATCCCACTTGCTCATGGCAAGATATCATATTGTCTTAGCCACTTTCTAGGTCATGGGGGCACAATGCCCAGCACCCACAACTTAAAGGAAGAGAGATTATTTTGGCTCACGGTTTCAGTCCACGGTTCATGGGCTCCAAGGCAGAAATGGAATGGAAGAGGGGCTGGGAGGAGAAAAAGGTGCTCAACTCATGGCAGCCAGGAAGCAGAAAGAGAAGGGAAGAGCGAGAGAGAGAGAGAGAGAGAGAGAGAGAGAGAGAGAGAGAGAGAGATCTACCCTTCCAAGTCACACCCCAAGTGATCCACTTTTCTAACCAGACCCCACCTTCTAACATCATATTCAACTCAGGTCTTCAATGGATTAAATGTATTGATGAGTACAGCACCCCCATAATCGCATCACCTTCCAAAAGCCCCAGATCTGGACACATGAGCCTTTGGGGGTCAGCCCAGATATGAACCATAACATACATCCTGATTCTTTCATGCCAGCCCGAACTTGCTGTTTCCCTAACCACCTTACTTAGAGGAACAGCCTCCTGCATCATAAGCAGGGTAGAGTTCACAGCACCAATCAGGGATGTGCAAGGTATCACTGAGAGGCGTCTTTTGTCTCCCTTGTGTCTCATTCCAATTGTCCCAATTGACCGAATCCTCTACTTTGTATATTTTCTGATCTCTCCCTTTTACTGAAATTTTGAAAAAAAAAAAAATATATATATATATATATTTTTTGTCTTTTTCCTTTTTATCGGTACCAGGGATCGAACTCACGACTGCCTGCTTTCAAGGCAGGCGCTTATGCCGCTGAGCTAAACCCCCAGCCCCAAAAATATATATTTTTAAATGAACAATTTCCCCTGGTTGCTCTCAGCTCTTGGACTGAATTCCTCCCAGAAGTGGGCATTCTGTGTGTCTTCTTTCAATGCTCTCCTTGGGTACTAGACCCCAACTAGCTGCAGAGGAGAAGGAAGGAGTCCTTGTTGGGGTGCCAAGCTGGAGAAGGCCTGTGCTAGATGTCTGCATCTTTGCTAAATTTTAATCTCACAGCACAGAAACCAGGGGAAGACAAGTCTCTAGCACCCTCTATGGCCTGCATCTCCTTGAATCCACTGTCTTATGTCCTTTTCAGTCTCCTTCCCTGACAAGTTAGTCCCTATTAGGACACCAATAAGAGTGATGTCAGTGTGTAGCGGACTTTAATTTCGTGTGTGCATTTAGGATGAGGGCCGCTTCACATCACAGCAGCTGGGGAGAAAGTGGAGGAGGACATGTCAAGGGAGGTTATCCTCCTGTCCCTTTTGGCTGCATATCATGACAAAACAGAGCTAGGGGGATGGTAGAGATTGCTCCTGGTAAGCCAAAGTACTTCAAGGGTCTCCAACTGACAGACTTAATGAAATAGGTCGTGGCTTCAGTTCCCTTAACTAGAATCCAATGGTCTGAGGGATTTGAGGGCAGAATGACATGATTTTAATGGTGGCACAGTGAACAGAGGGTGATAACTCATGCCGGTGCAAATCAATCCAGTGAAGCCAAATCATGGAAGAGGACCACGGGGAGGCTTTCGGGTATAAAGATAGCCAGAACAAAAAGAGTGAGACTGAAGGGGTGGCAGCAGGAGAGGGAGATGGTTCCGGGGAGGTTAGTGAAGGGAAGGGGAGAAGCCTGAGTTCATGTCTCACTGTCACTTTCTGTTTCTGGGGTCTTAAGTGGGTCATTTAGCTTCTCTGGATGCTACTTTTTGGCTTGTAAATGAGGATTATAACTTCCTGTAGTGCCTGGTGGTTTCTGTAGATTCAGGTAGAGAGATGCACAAAAGGCATTAAGAACAGCCCGGACACATGGCTTCTATGAGACAGAGACAGTCAAGAAGGTCCCTCAAGTTCAGGAGGTGAGGGGCTCATCATAGTGGAGGCTGAAACCATCTGGTCCTTCCTTTTTTTGTTTGTTTGTTGATTTTTTGAGTTCTGTTTACTTTTAGACTTACAGAAAATTTGTATGAACACTTTCACAGACTTGTAACAAAAAAAAATTTTTTTTGGTCTTTTTCGTTTTTATAGGTACCAGGGATCGAACTCACGACTGCCTGCTTACAAGGCAGGTGCTTATGCCGCTGAGCTAAATCCCCAGCCCTGTAACAAAAAATTTTAAGAATACTGTAACACATTTCCTGATACTATAATGAACTGATTGTTCAAATGTATTTTTGTGTTCTTTACTTTCCTTGATGTCTCTCTGTATGAGAAAGACACTAGATTTTATATATCTGTGTATATTAATCCATATGTATATGCATACTTTTTCTGGACATTTGAGAGTAATCTGTGGACAGAATACCCTTTACTCCTAAACTCTTTGGTGTATATTTCCCCCATATATCAAATTCTTTCATAAAACTATAGAATTAGTAATTTAATATTGACCCAACGCTGTTACTTAATCTATAAACCTCATTTATATTTAGGCAACTTTTTTGGTTATGTCCTTCATGGTGAAAGAAAACTCAAGATCCAAAGTGATACAGAATAACCTGTACTTCAATTTTTCTTTTCTTTGTATTTCATGACACTTCTGGTTTTTAAGAAAATGGGACAACTACTTTGTACAGTGTTCCTGCCATATATGGTATGGGAGGCCATGATGGAGAGTTTTTGTTTTAGGAAGGATTAGAAAACTTTAGAAGGTGTTTTCTTTTTTCTTTTCTTTATTTGCTGTCTTTTAAAAAAAAGCAGTACTAGATACTGAACCCAGGGCCTTTGTACTGAGCTACATTCTCAGCTCTTTTTTTTTTTCCTTATTTCTTAAATTTTGAGACAGGGTCTGGCTGACCTGCCAAGTTACCCAGGCTGGGCTCAGTCCTCTTACTTGGTAACTAAAAAGTTAAATTATTGCTATCTTATTGAATTCTTCTTTTCTGTGCTCCCAAAATGTATCTCTTCTGGACTATTCATTTTTTGGGGGCTGTTAAAATAACTTTATTGATTTCAACTAATATGAGATTTTAATTAGTAGAAAAATTAAGGATGTTTTATTTGTAACATTATAGATTATATATGGATTAATATGAAACAATAACTTCAGGGTTTTCAGAAGAACTGTAGATTAAATTATGTTTTTTAGTAAAATTGTGTAGTTTTATTTACATGTTTCTGCATTTAATGATTACAGTAAGAAGGCTATTTTATGTTTTCATTATCATTAAAAAATCAGATACTTTTAAAATGACTTGTTAATCTTATATTTGAATGTGGTTAACTCCGTAAAGTATCTTGTTGATTCAAATAATTAGCTCTATATTTTATAGTTATACACTCATATGTGTAATGATAATGGCCATTTGTTTTCAGCTTTACAAAAGCTACCTTCAGAGCTTTTGCTTCACATCTTATTTCATTAGCCAGAATGTTAATGTTAAAGTCAATGTTAAATAACCATGAAACATAGTGGTAAATTTTATATTATTTTAACAGTTACAGGAAAGTATTTAAAATAAAGTAAGACCCTGGTTAATTAGTCATGAAATAGTTAATGGTGAAATATTAATAGTGACAGAGGCAATAATTTCTATGCTATATTATCTAAATGAATGTTAGTTAATAAGCCATTTTGCAAATAACAATGGCACTCATGTATCGTCACATATCATGTAGAGAGCTTTCAAGACATTGTGGCAACCATGGAAACACAAGCCATAAACCAGTGTTCTGTGTTGCTGGAAATGCCTGAGTGCTGTGCTTGGAGCCTGTCACAGTGGACTATGCTTCTACAGGTGGCTGTTTCCAGTGATGCAGTAGGGGCCAAGACAAATAGGGGCAGACGGGGTCTCTACTACTGAGTTGTGGAGATGCACCATGCCTACCATGCCCAAGGCCCTGTGTTTGATATCCTGCCCCACAAAAGCAAGCAAACAAAGAAAAGTCCAAACCAGTGACCCAGTAAGGCGGATGCCAAGGTAGGCCCCTTCCTGGGAGATGCTACACTCTTCCAAAGGACAGCATCTCAGCATCACACATTGACCTTCCTTTCTTTCTGTCTCTTTCCTGAAAGTCACTGCCTGCCTCTGGCCTCAGCTCTTTGCCTATTTCTCCTCTTGATTACTTGTCTATCACATTCCATTATAACACCTGCTTCTCAGAGGCTCTGGAATAACCCGGATCCTACATGGTGTGCTCTGTGCAGCTGTTTGATTGTCCTCTTGGGTGTGTAGGGTGAGTGACAATGTTATTTAGAAGTTCATTACTTTGACAAGATGAGAAACACAAAGTATTTAGATGGTGACATAATAGAAGCAAGCACTGGCAGTGTCACCTGACAAAGGTCCGGGACCTGGCACTGCTCCCTAGGTCCTCAGTGCTACACTGCAGGGTTCAGGACAGCCATCCTGTCCTCATTTAAAAACAAAAAGCGACAGGAGTCTCAAAAAGTTTAAGTGACACGAGCAAGGTTATAGAAGTAAGTACAGAATCAGGTCTAGAGCTTTGCACCTTTTTAATTTTTATTTATAGTTCTTTACACTTTATTCTGTGTCCCCTTAATTCATATAAAATTAATGATTATTATTTGGTTTTCAAAACAAAATGCAGCATTTAGTGACATTTTTACATTTCTTGTAGGTATTTAAAAATAATTTAATAAAATATAATCAAAAGTCTACTCAATAATCATTGTCTCCTATATATATTCTAGATTGATTTCATGAAAAACTGGCCATTCCAATGCTACTTTTTCACTGTTTAGGTAGTATGAATAATTTCACATTAGTGTAGAAAAGAGTTCCTCACATTCTAGAAACAAAGCTTTACGTGAGGAATACTTACCTACTTTAGTATACCTCTAGTTTTTTAGTTTAATTAGTATCATAGTTCTTTGACATCTGTCTTAGTTTTTCATTGCAGGGACAAAATATGTGACACTCACAAATTCAAGGAGGAAAGGTTTATTTTAGCCCACAGTTTGTGAGCTGGCCCCAAGGCAAGGTAGCAGGCCAGAGGGACATGGCAGAGGTGGATGGTCCATGGAAGTACAAGCAGAAGCCTTCTAGATTTTTATCCTATCCTGGCTACAAACCTATTAGATGGTGTCACCCACAATCGGTTAAGCTTTCTCATTATCCACACCCCAAACTATGCTAAACCAATCAGTGTTCTAGTCCACTTCCACATACTCTTAATCCAAGTATTACACCCATGGTCCAGCCTCTTCCTGAAAGCCCCACCTCTGTGCTTACGAGGCTTTGGCAGAGGGGCATCTAGATCATCTAGACACAAGCCATAATAATGCCTCTTGCAAATTTGATTTATTTATTCTCCTATTGATGACCATTTACGCAGTTTTTAATGTTTCTCTTTTTCTATTATAAGCACTGTGGCTTTCTCATCCACAACCCACCACCCATGCAGGTGAGAAGTCTGAGGGCTGCTGCACAGACTCAGGTTCACTGGTACAGTCAGTCAACATATCCAGGTATTGCCCCTCCATTATGGCCGTTCCCATGTTTCTGCAACCTTGCGAACACTTTCTCCTGTCAGCTTTTGCTTTGAACTTCATGGGTGTGAAAGTGGTTTAATTTATATTTCTATTATAATAAAGCCTGTTATTCATTCCCCAATCATGGCTTCATATGATTTTTTTTTTTTTTGTACTGACAACTGAATCTTGGGATTTTGCTCTGAGCTATGTTCCCAGCCAAGCTGGGTTTGAACTTGGGATCCTCCTGCCTCTGTTTCCGAGAGTTCTGGATGATGTGTGGACATTACCATGCGCAGGTGGCTTTGACTTTAAACAAAACAATAACAACACAAGCCAGTCATGCTATGATAGCACTGCAGGTCCATGAACCTCCTTAGCCCACTGGCTCGCGCTGACAAACCTGCAAAATGCCAGCAGCCAGGCTTCACGTTTCCCCACACTTCTGCTAACAGTATTGCCTTATTATCAGTTTAACTATGTTATTTCTGGACTTAAAACACTCAATGACTCCCACTGCCTACGGGATAAAATACAAACTTGCCAGCATAGCCAAGCTACTCTCAATATGCTAGAAAGTGATTTATGAAGTCTGCACCAAGCCCAGGAAGTCGGTGTCAGAACCTGTTACAGGAGTCTTTGTTAGTTTCCCCAGTGACAGTACACAGGTGAGCTGGCCCAATCTGCCAGAGGAAGTCAATTTCCCCTTAAAATAAGCTTTCTGTATCCATCTCCCAACCTTGATTGAGTTCTTGCTACAATGTTTTCTTTTCCCTTGGACTTTGCTATAGAATATAAAACCACTCCAGAAGATCACCATGACTTTCACAGCCTACCAGTAAAATGTCCTTGGATAGTGCTGCCCAGGCCCAGGCATGCCATGCTTGGGCTGCTGAGATTTGTACTACGGTCCAGGCCCAAGAGCTGGGTTTATTCCATGAACTCTACCACACTCTATTCTAGCATCCTTCTCTTTTCTACCAACACAAGTTATCAAGCCCCAGGAGCTCCTAGATTAAGGCTAAACACTCAAAATGTGCTCTCCAGAAACCGTTTTCAAGTCCATGATACCTGTGAGACTAATACATTCTACTTGTTTGGGAAAAAATGCCCTGAGCTCCAGGAAGGATGACACAGATATTCCTTATTTAGAGACCTATCTGTTTAATCACTATTCAGATTTATGACCTGTCTTTTATTTTTTTGTACAGTTCTGTACTTCTTGTTTGTAGAGCCTCAATGTCTTTTTTTTAAAAAAAAAGTATATCTCATTTACACAGTAATGTAATTTTTGCTGGTTATGCTGTGTGGTACAGTACTATGGTTTTATGTTCAGTTATACATTCCATTACTGCATGTAAGAGTTACGCAAATAAATGCAAAGTCATCAAGCCACCATTTTTCTGTTCTGAATATTATACTGGGCATATTAGATATAATTGTTCATTTAGCAAGCAATTCATTTAATGACCTGCTTGCAGGAACTGAACTGGTCATTAAATGGGGAGGACTGTCTGTGTTAGCAGGAAGCTCAAGGTGACCCCATGCTGCTGCGTGAGAAAGAGGTGAGGGCTCCTGACTCCTCTCCTGTTCTATGGATCAAGTTGCTGCTCAGGAATAACAATTCTATCAACGATCTAAATATATCTTCCATTGAATGGCCCAACATTGTGATATTGATTTTTAAAGTTAAGAATACAAGGCAAACTCTCTGTTTCCACCTAGAAAATTCTTTTACTAAGGTTTTCAAAGTCCCTTCTGACACAGACTTTGTGAGGCCAATTATATTTGTCTCCACTGAAGGAGAACGTAACCACACCAGTCCCACTGCCTGCCCTCTGGGATGGGAGTCGCCTCTTCTGGAGCATTCTCTGCTCTCCAGTCCCCCAGGGAGCCCGTGCTGATGGCCATGTTTGCCCTTGATGACACCAGCTCAAAGCTGGCTGTCAGAGATCCTGTAGCTCCCAAGTGAGCCAGCTAATGAGCTGGTCAGTGGACAAAAATAATTCATTTCTTGATGACTCTGAAAGACGTGAGAGAAGGGTTTCAGTTACCCAGATCTCAGGCCAAAGGCTGTGTAAGCACATGCACAGGCAATAGAAAACGGCCCACAAGGGGCAGAAAGGGACAGCTAGGCTTTCGTGATTCTTAGTGAACCTGTTGAGTAAGCGTACAACACTACTTCCTCTCTACTCCTATTTATTTTTTTCTAACTTAATTCAGCTTATGTAGGTTTATCTTCCTTGCTTGCAGGGATTCTAGATGGTGTAAGACATACCTTCCTTTCTAGGATACTCTGATTCAAATACAAACGAAACCTTGGCATATCTCATTAATTTGATATAGACATTCAACATTTACCCTATTAACAGAACTCATGCATTTTAAGTAGGGAGAAACATGTTTCTTTTTTCTTATCTGCATTCCCAGGGAGAGACTTCATTAGCCGAAGCCAAGAGTGTAGTTTTCATAGCTAACCAAGACTCAATTATAATTTACACAGTGGGTTCAGGATCAGAATTCAAACCTAAATGGCCTAGGGAAAAAAAATATAGAGAGATGAGAGAGGTGAGTGTGTCTCTAATAGTCTTCCTGTATGTTTTTAATGCGTTTTTATTAGAGAAGTGGCCAGTTTGATAGCATAATTAGTATAAGCAGTAGTTTTTGATATGCATGCTTATTCTAGGGATGGGACACAAAAAGAAAAGTGTGATTAGTGGTTGCAGTGGTGGCATGAGATTTTGGGGCTTAGATGCTGAGTGTCCCCCAAAGGTGCACGTGAAGAAGACTTGGTCCCCAGCTTGGTGAAAGTGGATGGTGGCTGGAGTGTTAGGGGGACAGGGCCTCCGAGGAGGTCTTCAAGTCACTCAGGTCAGGCCTTTGGGCAAAGAGGATTTTCAGTCTCTTCCTTGCCCTTGATTTTGCTTCTAGGCATTCAGGTGAGTGATTTTACTTCTCCTCACGTTTCTGCTAGGATGTACCCCCTGAGCTCAAAGCAAGGAGAGCCACCAGACATGGGTTAAAACTTTTAAAATTTATAAAATGATTTTGTTTTATATGTTAGTTATCTTAGGTATTCATTATAGTAACTAAAAGCTTGCTAGCACACTCCAATTCTACTTTGACATTTTAAAGAAAAAAACAATAATAATGATAGAGAATTTCAAACATGGTAATAGGAGATTAACAATGGTTAATATATGTGCGGTCTAATCCACTTATGATCGGACTCTGAATACTTCTTGAGATCTAGTAAGGGTGCTTTAGGATCACACTGTGTTTGTTGCTTGCTGAAGGCAAGAAGAACAGGTGCCATGGATCTGTGCTCCAGGTAGACCCATCCTCTGGAAGGCAGCACTGAGAAAGATCTTTAGCATTTATGGGCCAGGAAAGATGGAAAAACCCAGAAGTGTTGGAGATGAAAAATGGGTAAACCATTTACATAGAACAAGCCTGAAAGACCTTAAAAATTTACCTTATCTCATGGGACTCAGCTTTCACCTTAGAAAACATAGAACACAGGATGTGACAGTCACACCCCTATGACTTCCCTTTCTGTCTTCTCCCTGACTCAGAGGACCAGTTTCTGTGTCCATTAGAAAGCTGGACACTTTGCATCCTTTGAAGAAATGGCAGTGGATGTGTCTGCCCCACTCATCTATCTGAGTCTTTTCCATACATTATCTCATGCCCTTGAAGGAACAGCAAAGAACAGAACAAAGCTTCTGAGGAAGCACAGGCATGGCAAAGGATGGCGACCTGACTCCTTCAGCATGTGACAAGTCAAGATGATGAGAGATAACCACACTTAGAGAACTTGAATAAAGTAACATTAGTGTAGTAAATGCCTTTCAGGACCTTCCTAATCATGAAATAAGCTATGCCAGAAGTTAAAAAGAAAGAATTGAGATGTATTATGTACATGGACCAACTCCCCTTAAGGCACATAATCATTATATAATGCAAACATGTACTAACAAAACATAAAACTTAAAAAGAAACAAGCTTTGTTTTCTAATATCTATGGGCCATTTACAGAAACTAACTATACAAGGGCTGCATTATTCATATTCTGACCACAAAGCAACTAGGATTAGTGGTAATAAAGCACAAACTTGAACTTAAAAAAAAAAAAGCTTAACCAATGTAAAACTATGAACCCAAAATGCTTTTTTTGTTAAAGGAAAGTTTAAATTGCAATTGTAGACTGTTTAGAAGTTAGTGACAATGGGGTATGCTATAAAAGGAACACAAGCCAAATGATAGGCAAAAGGATAATTTGGGGCATTAAACAGGACAGCTATGTAACCTGCACATCCTGGTTCAACCATGCTGCCTGCTTAAGCATGAGAAAGTTGCAGGATGGATTGGTAAATTGCGCTAAGCTGAGCCTTTCATGTAGGAGTCCAAAGCCTTTAGAGATGCAGCAAATAAAGAGTTAATGGAAGCCTTGCAAGCGTCTTCTGGAGTCCCAAGGGCAGAGTTCATACTTAATGATTTTCCTTACCAAACAGGAAAATGTAAGTACATGAACTGGGCCTTAAATCCTTAGGTTTCTTAAAATGAAGGAAATAAAGCCCTACATAGGAGCACACAACTATAATCCCAGCAAGTCTGGGAGGCTGAGCAGGAGGTGGTAAGTTCAAGTCCAGCCTGGCAATTTAGCAGCTTAGCACCTGTGTCAGAATAAAAGATTTAAAAAGATCTGGGGATATAGCTCAGAATAAAGGTTCTGGGTGCAGTCTCTAGTATAGGAGTGGGGAGAACAAGCGCCAGCAGAGAAAAAACAAACAAACAAACACCAGGAAAAATAATGAACAGTGAAAAGGAAACACACTCCAAATGTGCAGACCATCTTGCATCTACCTCTCTGGTTCTGTGTCCCTTTGTCTTCCATCTGGCCTATAAGGCTATTGATTGGTGCCACCCACACCCAGAGTGGGACTTTCCTCTTCAGGAAAGCCATGCAGCCACATCCAGAATTGTGCTAATCCAACCAGAGGACTAATCACACTCTTAGTCCGTATCCGTTGAGACTGGCACCTCCCAAAGCCCCACCTACGATTGCAAGCCACACCAACCGTAACACCTGAATACTGAGGAACAAATCATAGGCAGGTAGAGTTGTAATCTGCATTAAACAGCCCTTTTCAACAAGCACACACACACACACATACTCACACATATGAAACCCTAGTTTATCTCGATTTTCGTAATTATTCAGAAAATGTATTAAATATACCTAAATATATGTTTTTTTTTCCTGAAGGAATTATCTCCTTATGTTGTTATATCAGTAATTAGCTGGCTCCTTTATTGTTTAAAAGCTGTTTGCCTCATTAGCAGTAATTATAAATCTCCTTTTCTACTACTAATTTTGTTTATTTACTTCGTTGTCTCTCATCTTACATATATACGTGCACACACACATAAAATGTATTTGAAAAACTAAAATTGATCTATAGAGAAATATAAATACAAATTTAAAACTGTAGAAATATGTGTATACACATATATACATACATGAAAGCACGCAAAAAAATCTAGAAAAGCTACAAAGAGAAAATAAATAATATAAAAGGAAGTTGTAATACCATTAGTAAGGAAATAGCTTTTAAAGAATTAAGTTTTCAGAAGGTCTAATATAATAAATTCCCAAATCCTGATGAATACTTAATTTCCTGAAAAAGATACATATTGATTTGATGTTCACAACATACAGATATTTTATACCTTTTATCTTTCTCATTACACATATATTCCCATTCCAACTCTACCATATAATTTCATCCTAATGCTATGTATATATATGATGTAAATATTTATTAATTAAATCCTACTTGCTAAGACAAAAATGTCTATAGAGTTAAATTGGACTTTAAAAAATTCTTATGGACACCAGTTACATGAAACAAATTCTTCTAGATTGGGTAATCAATTATCATTGTCAAAATTATTCAGTAATGCATAGCTGATACCAATAAAAAAGATATAAATGCCACTTATGATAAATACTATTTGTCAGAAAATCAGTTCTAGTGATTTACAATGAACAAAAGAACTAACTAACCCCCGCTTCAGTTGATGGAAGTAAAGGAGAAAGGGGAGAAGTTGAAGAGGGAGAGGCTGGGGATTTAGCTCAGTGGCATAAGCGCCTGCCTTGCAAGCAGGCAGTTGTGAGTTCGATCCCCGGTACCGGTAAAAAAAAAAAGTTGAAGAGGGGAAAAAGGTATAAAATAATTCAAGATGTGTTACGTCCGTGGACCCAGTTTCCACAAGGAATGTTATCACTATGCACTACAAACATGCACTCATAAAAATAAAATTTTATAAAAGGCTTGTGTCTTAGGACAAAATATGCTACCAGTCCTGCAGTAATTCACTTTCTGAAAAGTAACCAGGAAAGACTGACCAAGCTTCACCTGCTCATTTTTACTGAGATACCCACTGACTAACTCACAGAAAGGTGATAAAATAGACATATTACCATTTTCACTTGCTTTACCAATACAATTTTCTGATAAATTAGTTTTAGATTAGCTCATACTTTATTTTGTTATAACCATAGAGCTACATATTTAATCATTCTTTTAATAAAAAATGTGTACTACACAATACTGCAAAGTCATTTTATCAAACCAATTAGCTCAGAGCCTGAGTTGGTACATGCCAGTGATCCCAGCACTCAGGAGGCTGAAGCAGGTGGATTGCTGTGAGTTTGAAGCCAGTCCAGGATACATAGGGAGTTCAAAGCCATCCTGAACTACATAGTGAGATCCTGTGTCAAAAAAAAATGAGCTGAATCATATTCTTTAGTTGGTTAGAAAAAAAAGTGTGACCTCAATCTTAAATTCAAGTAAATGTGTTAATATACATTTCAAAGAATTTTATAAATATGATTGGACTGTGTAATTTGTAAAGTAAATTACTAAAAATGTTTCCAGAAGATCAAAATGATGAAAACTTGACATTTTACATTGTAAGGTAAGTTATATAAACAAAATTATAAATCATTCTCATTGCTTAATTTGATGTGATGCAATCTGCAGCTGAAATTACCACTTACATAGGGAGAGTAGGGCTGAATAGCCTGCTGTTCCTTCTGTGCCTGTGTGCATACGATTCAGGTCTGAGGGACAATTAAATGATGTAGAAAACCTGAAATAATTCTAATAATTTTGCTAGATATAATCTTTGATTTTATAATAGATTTTTTAAAATGAGACTAACATATTGCTAAGAATAATCAGTTTAGCACCTAACATATAACTTTATCTTGTATAAATGGTGGACAGAAATTATTAAAAGCTTAATAAGATTCGAGTATAAGCCAAATGAGTGTTAGCAACATCTTAGGATGTGATTTGATAAATGAAGTTTTAACTATCCTAATCACACAGTCCTAATCTTAGAGAAACTAGGTAGAAAGAAATTTTACCCATGCATTTTGTTTAATAGCCTTGAAAAACGCTGATAGCTGTGGGAAACATCACAATTGCATTTAGAAGAGGCAGTTTCCCAACAAAGGAGCCTAAGCAGCCTTGCCACTGGAAGGACTGCTCTTGCAGCTGGACACTGCTCCATAGGATGACCACGAGGACAGCTGTAAGGACTGCTTACTCTGTCCCAGCTTCAGGACTTCTTTCCAAGGCTCTCTGTGCTCTCAGTAAGTCTTCTTTAAGAACTTCCACAGCAGGCAGAGAACGGGAGAGGGAAGTCATTAAAATTAAACCTGTCAGCACACCACAGGTCTCAGGACATCACAAACAGGCAGGGCAAAGCCTCCCCTCCCCAAGCTTTGCTTCACAGAAACACAAAAGATGGGAACCCTGGGGAAATTTCAGGGGGTTATGCTATCTTGATTTATTATTTGAAAAGATTTTCTCTTTGTTGGATGCCCTTGAAGTAATACACCCTGTGTGAGAGGGATAGGGTCAAATTTGAGGGAGGTGAAGAAAGAACTTCCTCCTTGGAAGAATGATTATGGACACAGGTTTATTCTAGAAGATCAATTTTAGAAAACAGACAGAAATTAAGGACTTGAGAACAGAATTCCACAAGTCATCTTCATGCTCCTGTAACCCCTGGGAAGTCTTCTGTCTGCCAGGGAATTCACACTGTCCCTGGAGAGAGTGAGTGCCCTGAGGATGGATCAATCTCAAATAGCCATGGATCCCAGTATGTGCCCTGGTACCCGGCATAGAACAATAGCACACAAACATTTACAGAATTAGTTCATTCATTCACAGAAGAAAAGGGCATCATTTCAGATTAGAAGATGGGAACTGCCTGAATAAGCCAAAAAGCAGTTGTATTTATGTAAAATTGTTAAGGTTGGAATTTTCATCCTGAGTTTTAGCCAATGTTTCTTTCTAACACACACACACACACACACACACACACAGAGAGAGAGAGAGAGAGAGAGAGAGAAAGAGAGAGAGAGAGAGAGAGAGAGAGAGAGAGAGAGAAAGACAGAGACAGAGACAGAGACAGAGACAGAGACAGAGACAGAGACAGAGACAGAGACAGAGACAGACACAGAAATTTAACCCTCGTAAGTCCTAAGTTAGCCTGCATGGATTCTACTCTGTAGGATTCTCTCTGTAGTGGCTTAGATCTAAGATTTCCCCCAAAGTCTCTTATATTCAGAGGTGCGGCTTTGGAGGTGACTGGATCACAGCAGGATTCACTCACCACTACATTCATCCATGGATGAGTCCACAGCTGAATGTCTGTTAGGAGGTGGGAGTGGTTGGAGGTGGTCACTGTGGGTGTGACCTGGAAGTGTGCATTCTTGTCTACATCTCCTCCCTTTTCTTCCTGCTTCCTGGCTACCATAAAGTGAACAACTTTCCTCCAGCAGGCCCTTTCACCTCATTTCTTGCCTCAGAGCCAGCGGATCATGAAACTGGACTCACCACCGAAACCGTGAGCCAAAATAAACCTGGGCTCCTTTAAGCTGTGAGTTGTCAGCTATTTTGTGACAAATGTGACTTCTCTATGGTACTCAACCAGAGCCACCAAGGTCTCATTCTCTGAGCATTGTCCTATTGTTAGGCTATCGCATATATCTTCTCAATGACCCACCTTGTTATTTTGGGGCAGTGACAATAGATACATCAACTTCTAGGAAACACCTCTGGTTAAATGATTCATCAAACTTTGTGGTGCTGCACACCTGTTAATTCCAACTGCTTGAGAGGCTAAAGCATCAGGAACACAGCCAACCTGGGCAATTTAGAGAGGCCCTTGATGGAGCTCAGCACTCTTTTATCACCCAGTCCTAAAAAGAAAAGGCACTCACTGACCATCAAGATCTCCCAATCCAGGCAAAGTTATAGATTCCAGAGGTCCTCCTGGGGAGCAATACCTCTCAGCTGATCCCGTAGGTGGCCAGCCCCAGAGAGGCCAGGAAAGTGCCAATCACTGAACTGAAACAACAAAAGGCAGTTGGTTTCAAACAACCCTTAATTCTGTCTGTGCTTTTGGAACAGAAACCAAAGCTTCAGGCCACGGTGCCTTAATGTTCACCTTCAAATGTAGCCAATGCATCAATTTAAATGGAGACACTGGCTGTGTATGTCAGATAAGCACATGTCAGAACACTGTGCCTGGCCCTCCTCCATGACCCCACTCTATTAATTATCCCTGAGCTCTCCTGGAACTCCAAACCTTTCACTTTACTGCAGCTCCTTCCTGTCAGGAATACGTTCTCTCTTCTCCCACTTCTTTCGTACTCAAGTACCCTATTTATCTTCTCCCCTTCTCTGCAGGCCGTGGAAAGACATTTATATTCCTGGCTTCCTTCCTGGGTATCTCCCTCATGTCTTACCATCATATCCTGGCTACAAACTCATCACCAACCCATACTATTTTTCCACCATGGAAAAAAATATAAGACAGAGAAGGAAGTTCCTTATTGTTAAATCCAATCTATTAGAGAAAAGGGGTAGAGACCACTCAGATATTCCAGTGCTCTCAGAGATAGCGCTGCAAAAGGAAAAATCTCATAGGTCTGAAAAAGACAGAGACCAGAATCCAGTGAGAGTCTCTCAGGAAGCTACCAGGGCAACATCACAGACCCCCAGTTGACAAAAGACACCTGTCTGTGTGCTATCTTAGAGTCCAAGCCAGCAGCAGTGGGTCAGCAAGCCTCAGTCTTCAGAGGCCAGTATAGGGTGATCACTATCTCAATGCCATCTATCACACCAGTGACAAAGGCTGATGGTTAGGCTCCGTGGATTGGAGTCACTGCTACGCTGGTTTTGTAAACAGACTAGGGTGTCAGGTCTTCTGCTTTCCACTCCTCGTGCCACCCTACCTGATCAAAGACATCACAATCTACTTTTTGCATACATTCAAGTTCACTACCCAGAGAAGTGCCAGGAATGAAGAAAAAAATAACTTAAAACTGAAACAGTTGGTCCAAAATTCAGGTCAAATGTGTCACAAAGCAGACAAGGGTCCTTTTGCTCAGTCTGAATGAAAATCAACAAATTGACATTTTGACAAATGGGGTAAAAGGAAGTTTCCCAAAGAAGAGAGCACCAGCTTGCCCCTTGAACCTCTACAGAGTAGATTCATAAACTTTATCACTAAAAAAAATTCAGGATGCACTAGAGAGAAACGTAGGCAGACAAGTTTATTAGAGTTAACAAAGCAACAACAGCAAAAAATCTTTAAAAAGAAGGGGCTTTAGTTTGAGAGGCTAAAGGAGTCACATCTTTGATGATCAGATTGTCCTTAAAAAAGCAGTAAGACTAGGACTAGTTTTTATGGCTTTCCTGGGGTGGCCTGAGGGCTGATAACTTGCCCCTGGATCATGAGTATGGTCTTATGTTTTAGGGGAGGTCCTCCTAGTGTAAGGTACAGCTCATGGCCGTTCTCAATATTGCAGATACACTGGCATCTCCTCTGGTGGTATGTGAGGGTCTTCATAAGCCCCACTATTTGCTTTTTTTTCTCTGCCTTTTTTTCCTTTTGAAACCCTCCAAATCCTAGTCTTGAAAACTTCCATGGTAACCTCCTGACCTCTTGAACTCATGAAGAGGTATATAAGAGAATGAGAACAAAGGAACTGCACCAGCCATCCAGTAACCAGGAGTTTCAATGGCAAAAGCTGACAGACCACTGCAGTTGGAAATAAACCTCACTTGTTTCTGAAACTTGGTGTCCTGTGAGTAAATTTCTTGAGAATGACAAAACAGATACAGCATATCTGGACCTTGGGACAACAAGAATAGGGTTAAGGGGAGGGTGTATTTGATATATTTTTAACAAGGGGATCTAGGAGGATGGATGCTACCAAGCTTATTGGGTAAGAGGAAATAGGTTAAGTCCTTAGATTTCATGTTTCCCATTCTCTTAACGTATCTTTCCTACTTCAAAGGCAGGAGCAGAGCAGGGCATGGCTTTCAGCTCAGGGCTGACTTTTGATGTTTTTAAAGCAACATGAATCTAGATGCTGAATACCTTGTGGGAGGCCAGATTCTTGACATGGTGTCTTGTTGACAGTGGAAAAGAGATAATGCTGGCCACCAGTTCAGGGAAACAGTGGTTCCAATAAGACCAAGGTTCCAAAGTGCCTGAGACCCAGACTACTAACAGAAATTGGGGCAGAATTCACATGACAAAAGGAATAAAGAGACACATGTACACATACCCAGTCAAAACGTGACATCACCCTTCACCCTGACCTAGTGAGCCCCGTGAGGCTCTGAAGCAGTGAATGTGAGCTGTGTCACTGGAACACTACAATGACCCAGCCCATGGGACTCCCGGTGAGTGAAGGCCACTGGAGGAGGGTCTGCCAGTGAGACTGCAGAAGACTGTGAGGTCCAAGAACTAAACCTCAAAAAAACAACTGAGACAGCACTTAAAAAAACAAGGCCACTTCAAAGTGTTCAAAGAAATAAAGGAAGAATTAAGAATCTTAAAAATAGGATGCTGTGGAAAAGATAAGTTGATTTGCAAAAAGAAGCAGAGAAATTCTGTACATGAAACACTGCTCACTTAAATAGAGAAATTAAGGGAAAGGTGGGCAAAGCAGACTTCAGAGGATTAATTTATGCCAAAAAAGATGAGAGAAAATCACTTAGTTCAGTACCCAGGGAGAGATCTGGAAAACAGGAGAGTTTGCATAATTATGGAAGAAGAATAAAAGTAGAGAATATTAACAGGAGCTTCAGAAACTTAGAAAAATATGTCAGTAACAGATGACGTTTAATGGGATGATAGTGCCGAGGTCTTCCAATGTAAAGAAAAATGTGATTTCTAAGATTGACACAGCACAGCAAGCCCCAAGAAGAATACATTAGTAAGTCTACACATAAACACAGCACAGTGACTCTGCAGAACATAAAGAGACAGGTACTTTACAAATTACCAAAAAGGAAAAGAAAAATTATGTAAAGTAGACAATGGAACATTTATACAAGCAATAAAGTACTTCAGGAGACAATATAATGATATATTCAAGTGCCAAGGGAAAATATCACAGCTACCCTAGAATTATATATTTAACAAGTCTGTAATTCAAGAGTAAGGGTTAACTTAGACATAACAAAGACCGAGATTGCCCACTGTTAAATAGCTTAAAGATTATTTCAGCACAAGGGTTATTGAAACCAGAAGCGAGTTTGGATTTAGCAAGTTTTGTGAAACAAAGAAACTGCTAAAAAAACTTTATCTCATTGAAATATGAGCTGATTAAAAATCATAAATGACCACACTTGGAAGTTTATAAAAAGAAGAAAACAAAGCAACCCTGAATGTGGGCACTGCAGAGAGACACTGGTTATTTGTTAGAAGAAAACTCAGATTCCAAATGAGCTTAGGCTTTGTAAAGTTAACTAGGGCTCTTACACAGGTATAGTTACTCACTACAAGAGATGTAATAGAACATGAAATGTCCACTCCAATGGGGACAGAAGGGAAGATGGGAGGAGAGGAGAACAGAAAAAAAATAAAGAAAACGTGCTGGGCCCAATAGGAAGCAGGTGGTAGGGGAAAAGCTATCAAAAGTACTGCATATATTAAGTTAATTTTTCTAATACAATCTTCTGTACTGTTTTCTTCTCCTCTCCACCTAATTCCTTGTTTGGCAGTGCCTTGTGAAAGACTCCCTTAAGTCCACTGTGGACCAGCTTTCTTCTCCCAGAATCCTTGAAAGCTCCCTAGTAAGTGATCATGACGGATTCTAAACTGGGGACACTACCCAGTGGGTAACTAACACAAGGGAAAACTAGATCCCCGGTTTGTCCTATTATTATAAATCTGGGATCAAAACTCTTCTCAGCTCAGCATAGGGGTTGATTATGTAGGAAGTGTCCCTCAAGACTGAGGACACCAAGATATGATGTTCACAAGGACATTCAGCAGCCATTGAAGTTTCCAGCCATTGCCCTGAACCTGTGACCACCTGGATTTCAGGAAAGGCAGAGCCCCACATGACTGAGACCACCTCAGTCAGAGGCATCCTTCCTTAGCCATGTGTAATGGTTGATACATTGTATCAACTTGAGAAGGTCAGAAGTTTAAGTGATTCAGCATGGGGCTAACATCCTTATCCTGTAGAATAGGAGACCAAGAGATGGTGTGAGTGCTACACCCCCTACACTGCGCAGGGGGTGTTGGTAGACTGCTTTCAACATAAAGGAGATGCTTGTTCTCCCCTTTTTTGTTCTTGCTGCTTTTGCTGTCTTCTGCTGCCTTGAAGTGCTGTCCCTGTGCCACGCCACCCTACCTTGCAGCCAGCTGATATGGACAGAAACCTCCACAAACTGTGATCTAAATAAAATTTTTTCCCGTTAAATTTGGGTGTGAGGTATTTTGTCTCAGCAATGAGAGAAAAGTAATCAAGACAACATGGGATCAGCCCTCATCATAAGGATTCCAGCAATATGATGCCAGGACAGAGATAATGACACCCCATACCCAATCCACCAGCTAATCCTTGAAAGCTGACCTCTTGCCCTTGCGACTGGGCCAGTCTGGACCCCATATCAGAGTGTGTCCCCTCCAGCCACTTAGCTGGATGGAGTATTTTCCTGTCTTCCCTCTGGCTTTGCAATTAAAGCTTCTTCCTATAACTCTGTGCTTTAGTTTTAACTTTTATACTTACTAAAGCAAGGAGTCACACTAGCTGGCGACAGAGGGATGCTACTCAGTGACCAAGATTGAAGTGGGACAACTAGAAATGTTTCCATTCATTGAAGCATCTTTGGTTACAGAACTCTTGCATGTGGGCAGGCTGACTGTGCCCTGCATGGCTCAGAGGTACAGCTATGCCTTTGACCTTCTCTAGGAGAGCTACAATTTGGGGAAAAGTCAGGATGGCCACAATAATTTGATTCTTGTTCCAGACAGTATGTGAGAATAAGTTCACTCTTCTTAAAAGTTTACTTTAGAAAGTTTTCAGTCACAAATCCTCTCCCTGTCTCTTTGAGACATGACTCTTCTAACACTCAGAAATGTCCCCTTGAGAGCTCAGGAGATACCTCCTTGATAGTCAAACATCCAGGGAGATTGGGTCTTGTCTCTCAGTTCTTGTGAGGAGAGGGGGGAGGAAAAACCTGACTTGGTAAAGCTCCTTGCTCAAATTTTCATAACCATGTCCTACTTTAAAATAGAAGTTTGTTTCTCCTTCAGGTAAGTGCTGATTAACAAACCTAGGTCAGATGACCTAATCACAGACACCAAACCCTTACTCTTATTTAGAATCTTGCTTTTGACACACACTGGCTTTCAAGGGGCTCCCACCTTGTCTCAGAGGAGCTGAGCTGAGCTTACTCTGAGATGGCTTCCCTATTGCAGTGGCATTGCACAGAATGCATTTTGCTGCTCTACGTAAGGTTCAAATTGGTTTTTCTTTGACAGTGCTGAGCTGGGCCAAAAATTCTGCAAATTCAGGGGCATGCCTGTCTTCTATAATTGGTTACCCCCAGATTAAAGGCACTCAATATGTATTTGTATAATGAGCAAATGAGTATAGGATTTTTGTACTTGATTTGCAAGTGAATTGCTTCATTTTACTGCCATCTTACAAAACACACAGTGCTAGACAAACTACTCCACAGAGCAAATGACTTAAAATTTCTTGAACAAAATCTACTGCCAATTAGGAAATGGAGTGAGTTCACTCTCTTAAATTTCTTTTATTTTTTCAACAGACTACTCAAGTCATGTAAAACAATCTTTGGTTCCACTTTCGTTCCAAATTTTCTTCTGAGATCTCTCATAAGAATGAATTTATGCGATGGTGGAGTAAGAAAATTAGCAGAGAGCTTCTGCTGAGGAAAGTAAAAATATTTATTTTAGTGGAGCAGCAAAAGCTTTCTAATCATAAGCTTCCAAAAGCTGTAGGAATTATTCATAGTCTGAGTGAAACAGCCACAATCAGCATTCTTATTAAACACCATCTCATCTGTTATTACAACTTCAAAATAAATCATTTGGGTAAGACAAGGAGAATTCATTTATAATTCATTTTATGCCTTTTCAGTAATATACACCTAAACATAATGAATAAAAGATATTCCTTAACGTCCACAATTGTCAGCCATTAAACACACATAATTAAGAAAGAGAGACACATTATAATTTAGATTTAAATGTCTCTTAGAAACCTCATGTCTTTGGAGGAGGGGAGATGGTGATTGAATAAGGAAGTGCTACATTCAAATTCAGTAATGAATTGATAGTTGAATGTGTGAAGAGGTGAGGCCTGGTCAGAAGAGGTGTGTCACTGGGGTGTGATATGGAAGGGTATTTTTACCTCCTGGACTCCTCCCTTCGACCTCTGCTTCCTGAGCACCGTGAAGTAAGCAGCTTTCCTCCCTAATCCTTTTACAACCCTTCTTGCCTTGGAACCACCTGAGTATGGACTGAATCCTCTGAAAACTGACCCAAAGTAAACCTCTTCAAGTTGTGGGTATCAAAAATTGTATCTCAGCCATGACAAAATGACTAAAACAGGGTGCAACTGCAAAAGGATATTAACATTCAAAGTACAGTACTTGTGACCACAGAACACACTGCATTACTGATGATCACAGACAAAATACCTATTTGAAAAATAATGTAGTTTCATTAAAGGACGAAAAATTCACATTTTTTGTTTGGTATATACTCTGGGATTTATCTTTAAGAAATAACTCAGAAGAAAGAAAAGAAATATTGTAAATATAAAAAAAGAAATACTGTGTGGAATAGGCACTGTCATGTTATTCACAATATCCCACACACAAAGAGAACCAAAAGATAATTATTGCAATAAATTATGGAGCAACAATTTACTGGAGTATTTTATAATTATCATAATGAACTACTATGAAGACAATGTAGTAAAATAAAATCCTTTGATATATAATAAATACAGAAATCAGGGAGAAAAAAATTTTTGTCAATGTCATGATCGAACTTTTATAGTAACTATGTTTGTATTTGGACCTGGAAGTAACATGGAAAAGGAAACTTACTTGTTTTAGGTCAATAATTATTGTGGTTATTAACAGGATTTTTTTAAACTTTTTTTTTTTTTTTTTTGTATCAGGGATCGAACTCACGACTTTGTACTTGCCAGGCAGGCACTTAGTCCACTGAGCTAAATCCCCAGCCCAACAGAGAGTTTTGAATGCCTACCAGTTCCCAAAGCACGCACACAATTTTTTTAGGTGAGAAAAAGGTCATATAGTGCATGGCTCTTCATTAGCACATATTAGAAATCCATTAGGGCAGGGTACATAATACAAACTCTACAGCCAGACTCAAATTCTGGCTCTGACCCTACCAAGCTTTGTGCCCTTTGCAAGTTATTCCACCTCCAAGGGCCTTGGCTTCCCATCAGTCAAATAAAATCTTGAGGGTACCTCCTTGTAATTCACAGAGTTACTGCGAGTATCAAATGAGTAACACCTAAAACAGTATCTGTAAAAACACGAATAGGTCAATTTTGGCTAAGTATTACTTTTATTATCATTCCCAGAAGGCTCCCTGTTAAATGCATCTGAAGCTGTCATAAATAAAACAGGAATTTCACACTTAAATCGCAAATCACATTCACTTCTAACATGCATCATAATTTAGTGAGCCCTGTAGTTGTATCTGGATATTTAGTTTTGTTTTACTTTTATATCCAAATGTTAATGAAATCTTCACGCACGTAATTTTTTCATTATGTTGTAAGAATTCAGCAGGGACATTCCTCTTCACTCCATATGAGACCGTTCTCTAGAATCTGAGTCATCACACACAAAGTCTCTAAGATTCTCTAGCTGAGGGTGTAGGAGACTTGTTGGATTCCTCTGGTGACTTTGTACAGGGGAAAGACTTGCATAATTGCAATGAAAATGATATCTTTAACCAATGGCATATCTTCAGTCACTTATCTGTGATGGAAAACGTAAGACAAATTAATGCTGATTGTTTCAGTACTAATTTTTTTGTTATAGTAATTGTCTTAAGGACATGACAGGTTCCTAAATAGATGCCCAGTATCACAGAGAGTTTGGATTCTCAGTTCAGCTTCCAGGTGTCCTTGGTGGTGAACAGCATGCTTTTCTGTGGATGTTCCTGGCATTTCTTCCCTTCACAGCCTGCCTTGATATACCCATGAATCGCCATGATATTACCTGGCCTCCTAGGACCACAGCCCAGCAATCTGAACACTTAGGTTCCAGAGCATCTTGCATCGAACCCCTATAGTTGGGACTGTCTGTTCCACTTATACTGCCCTCCAACTCATCATGCCCAGCTAGCAGGAGGGACCCAGGCAGATCAGCCAAGGGGGATTCTGATGCAAAAGACCATATGGGCCAGTATGTGATGGGTCTGAGTAATGTTGTTACTTTTGATCCACAGTCATTAAACTGGGTAGGCACACACCTTTACTTGCATAACTGCTCTCCTCCTATAACTCAAAAAACAGATCTCTGCCCCACGGTGAATCTCATGAGGCATGATTGAACAGGGCAGTGAGTGTTTCAATGAACAAAACATGACTACAGTGAAGACAGATTGCCTCTCAAAATACTCCCCCACCCCTGCTGTGGCATATCTCATTGTTCTTGCCATTTCCTGAAGTGGTGATCAAGTCGCCTTTCATGAGTGTCTTAGCTGTGCTGCTGTGGCTACCTGTGTGTCCCAGATCAATGGAAAACTTTTACTTTTCACAGTTCTTTTGACTTAGGGAAGAGCCAGAAGCCACAAGTTACTAGATTCAGTGAAAAAAAGTAGACAGGGAAACATCATAATGCTTTTATGAGCTTGCTTTTCTATTATTTCAATCAACAGCAACAGTCACTGTATTTTTGATCATATCTATAAAGATATGAAAGAGGACTCCAGAACTGCTGTATAAAGTAGTAGAAATGATGAGGTAAGTAAGTTTGAAATGAGGGAAAGTATTTTAAGGGGGATCGATGGCAATATGTCTTTTACTGTAAAAAAAAGTTTAAACAATTTAAATACTATACATATATATGTTTAGTATTTTTTTTAAAAGAATTGGTTTTTTGGTACCGGGGATCGAACTTATGACTTTGTACTTACCAGGCAGGCACTTACTCCACTGAGCTAAATCCCCAGCCCCTGAAACATATATTTTTATCATACCTATACACTGATGCTGGATCTAAAACCTCCCTGGAAAATAACAAAGAGGGCTAATGTGACCATGTTCTGCATGAAGCTTTCTATTTAGGTGCTTTAGTAAGGTTTTCTGTTTTATAACTAGTTTCATTAAGGGTGGACCCAGAACTGGATTAGCAGTTTAGCCCAAATGTCTACGTTCCATAACAAGACATACCACCAAACAGGGAGGCAAAAGTGGTAATCACGTTCAAAGTGATTGCCTCTTCTATTTATCAACTGCTGCCAAGCAATGCAGGGTCCTGAGGGTCATGGCCTCTAAGAGCAGAAGAAGAGCTTTTCACAAAAGCTCGATGCCACAGGCAAGAGGGTATGGAAAACTTCCATATCTTGTTCACGTGATTATCTTAAAAGGAAAATTCAGAAGTGAGGGGATGTCCCAGCAACAGAAATTCACACGTGCTATTTGAATCTAAAAGATAGGAAAAAGGGATAAAGTGACCACTCACACTTTGTGGGATAAAAATATATCATATTAGATTAAATTCATTGGGGTCTATGAAATGAAAATATCATTTTTAAGGGAATAGAGCAAATGCCCAACGGTCAAAAAAGCTCAAATGTATTTCATAAGCTAACGATGGTGGCTACTCAGGTCTACATTACTTAATTCTACTGTGTGAGTTTTTTAAAATAAAACCTCTGTATTTAAGTCAGTAGGAGTCATACACTTCACAACTGTTTATAAACATGGAGAATATTTTTAATGTTAATTTTGAAAGTACAAAAAATTGTCTTGAAGCATGAAAAATTTTAAGGAGTTATTTTGGGGGACTCTTATAAAAGTGTGGAGGCCACTAAGAGAGAGAGAGAGAGAGAGAGAGAGAGACAAGAGACAGAGAGACAGAGAGACAGAGAGGTGTTTAGAGTATGGTCTAAAGACACACAGAGAGGAAGACAGGCAGGTGAGCTTTACTCAGGACAGAACACCCTGAGAGTGAGAGGAAACAGCTGAATGGGAGCAGCTGTTACAGTTCACATCTAGAATGTTCCCTACAGCCTCAGATGCTAAAGAATTGGTTTCCACCTGGTGGCACCTTTGGGAAGTGGTAGAAAGTCTAGGAAGTAGGGCCTGGCTGGGGGAAGCAGGTCACTGAGGGCACAACTTTGAAGGGCATGTTTGCCCCATCCTTGTCTCTGTCTCTCTCTCTTTGCCTCCTGGCCCCCATGAGGTGAGCAGCTTTGCTTACCATGTGCTCTCTATGTGATAACTGGCTTTACCTTAAGCTCAAAGCAACAGAACCAAGTAACTATAGGCTCACTCTTTTGAAACCATGAGTCATCAATTTTCCAACTTCCAGTTGATTTCCAAGATTTTGTCGCAGTGATGGAAAGATGATTAGCTCAGTAGCTTTCCTTGTCTGGGAAGACAATGGAGGAACTATGAAATAAGCTCCCACTCAAATAATTCTGAGTATTGGACTATGTTACGTAGAAGCTGTCAAACAATTTGGAGCTTTAGAAATGGAGAGGAAAATCATGTAGCATTGCTGGGCAAATATGGGGTTCTAAGCACAGCTAGAAACTTCAGAGAGGTAAGACCCAGATTGCTTTTGATGACAAGAATGATGCTACGTAAGGGCGGCTCCCAATCCATCTACTGTCTCAGGGAGACTAAAGTGGTTGTGGACCCAAACAGCAAGAGGGACTCTGTGTGTGTGTGTGTGTGTGTGTGTGTGTGTGTGTGTGTGTGTATGCATGTGTGTGTAAGAGATAGAGAGAGAAGAGGTGGAGTATTGTGAGTGTGGGTATGAGTGAGGCAGGACTATATACAAGAAAGTTAGGCAGAAGACTAGAGAAGCACCAGGCCCAAGACAGTCAGGATGACCAGGCCTTGGTCAGACAAGAAGGAGCCTGAGTCAAGAGTTAGTAAAACCCAAATAAATGGCTAAGCCCTGGGATATAACAAGTGAGGTGGCAAGCAAGGTGAGGGATGCCCACTACCACCACTTCCGTTTCAACCTATGTGGAATTTTTTCCTTCTCACTTTGTTCTTTTTTTTTTTTTTTTTAATCAAGGATTGAACTCAAGACCGCGTGCTTAAGAGGCAGGTGCTTATGCTGCTGAGCTCAATCCCTGGCTTCACTTTGTTCTTTTAATGAACCGTTGAGACAGGATAGAGGCCAAGAGGCACCTGCAGATGTACTCCTAGTCGGCTGGTTCCTAATTGAAGTAAACTTGTTTTAGTTCTCTAGGTTGACTTTAGTTTGACTCAGAGTAATCTGAGCCCTGGTCAATTTTTGCTATAAAAATTCCTAGACAAAGATTACCCAGGACAATTCACTTTTGGGTCCCTTCCCAATTAATAGGAGCTATTTCTCTCTTCTTAACAAACATTTCTCCTGTTTACCTCTTTTAATTTCTATTATATTCTTTTATTTCATGAGACACTGACCCAGATTATTCTGTTACAATACTCTCTCTCTCTGTGTGTGTGTGTGTGTGTGTGTGTGTGTGTGTGTGTGTGTCTGTTTCTGGGGATTGAATCCAGGCTTTCATATTGAGTGATGCCCCCCACTTCTTTTTAAGTCACTAAATTGCCCAGATGAGGCAAAAAATTGAAATCCTTTTGCCTCAGCATCTCAAGTATGCTGAGATTGACAATCTTGGACCACAAGGCCTGGTGAACATCTTTAAATCCTTAAGAATCTTTGCAGAAGTTGTTGTCAGGGAAAAAAATTAGTGTGGAGCAACATGGTTCAGGGTAAGTTCAGGCCCATACACAGCTGAATGTTGGAACCCGGCTGTCTGCAGGTGCCTACCCAATTGCACTGACTTTGTAAATGGGGCTGACCTGAGCTTCTGCAGCGAAACCCATGGCCTTGGGAACATCTGTGAAGCCCCTCAGGAAGCCCACTCACTTCCTGAGGCTGCTGGTTCCTTCTTCCTGGAGAATCAGACCTTTGCTGTGCCACTCCGTCCCAGACATAGAGGAGATATAACAACGGCCCTCGCAGGTTCAGCTAGGAAAACAACCAGCATCTCGTAAACTTCAGAGTGCAATTTTCAAGCTGGCTGAATCTCACATCTCTCTGATTGTAAACCTAAAAAGCCCCCAAATAAGTGCAATCTTTCTTTCTTGTCTTCCAGGATGATTTTATCTTGGTCAAAACCGTGTCTCACATTCTCCTTTTTCACTGGGACCAACAAATTATGGAGCCCATCCTGGAAGGGGTTTTTACCACCTGCCCTGCCTTGAAATACTTTGTCAGCCTCTCCCAGTGCTAAGCCTTGTGGATGATTTGCTACCACTGTGTCACACGCATCTTTCCCCAGGTGCAGGGTGTTATAGGAAAGGTCGGCAAAGAGAGAAACTACACGGGGCCTGGGGAGCTAGAGAATGTTATAGAGCAGGGGCAGAGATGCCTCTGACTTCTCCTCAGGGCCACTGCTCTGCACTGTGGCAAGTGACTGTACAAACTGGAGAGAACATGGGGCAGCATTCACTCAGAAGATGGCATTGTTTTTTTTTTGGGGGGGGGCTTTATCTGGGTGGTTCTGGGGCCATGGAGTCTTTCTCTGATTTGCATAAACCATGATGAAGAAAGATCAGGAGAGCTGTTTCTGTTCCTTCCCACACTTAATGATCATTCACCCCAGCAAGACTGTGAGCCTCATTGACTCCCTGAAAAGAAGGGATTTTTCCCCCCTCTTCCCTTGTTTTACTAATTTTCTGGAGCACACACAGAATTAGAAGTATTTTTCTAAAAGATCCCAATGCCCTGGGATCAGAGTTTTCCCTTTTCTTTAAGACTCTGACTTAGCTGGATGTAGTGGCATTGGCTTGTGATCTCAGCATTGAAAGAGGCTGAGACAGGAGGATCGCAAGTTTCAGCTCAGTTTGGGCAATTTAGGGAGTCTCAAAAGAAAATAAGAAGGACTGGGATATAGCTCAAGGGTAGAGCACCCTTGGGTTCCAAAACAGGGAATTGGCAGAGGAGATGAGGGCGGTGAACGGCAAGCTCTGTGCACATGTGCAATTGGGCTTAGGTGTTGTTTCCTTAAAGCCTAGGTATAGCTTTCCTGAAAAGAGGCACATGACACTGTTCTAGGCAGAGGGAGCTCAGCAGGCAGGACAGATGGCCAGGGAAAAGCCAAGAACAGAGGATGTCAGGATGACCCACTGAAGGCCAAGATCACAGGAAGCTTCACATTGAGGGTTAACAACAACAACAACAAAATGTCCCAGGATGGGGACGTGATGACCAAAGGCCAGGGCTCTGATGGCCTGATAAACAAAGATCCCAATAGTGGGACGGGAAATGTAACTCCCAACCTGCTAGATGTCCCATATAAGTTCATGTTCTCTAAAAGCAAAGAAGGAATTCTAGGAACAGTGGAGGTTAATTCTCCTGTCCAACGGTGTGATAAAAACAAGGTAATAGAGAGCCAGTGCTGTACCACCAAGCCTCCACTCATACCCCCTGCAGCCTACTTCATTCTGCTAATTTTAGAGAAAAGATAATTAATGTTGCTTGCAAAACTATTATTGCTACACACCCCAAGTTCCTATAAGCCCATTTCTAAGTCAAACTTTCCTGTTTTTAATCCCATAGGCTGACCTCAGTTTGGACCAGAGTGGTCTGAAATGCAGTTATAGTCATGCGTAAAAAACTCTCCACAGGACCTAGCCACCACTGTGGGGCCCGCCCCTCTGCAGGAACACCTGGGTCACCCACGGCATGACTCAGCCACCTAGGACGGCTGCCACGGGCCCATCGCTTGGAGAACCCACTCATCTCCTGGACCTAGTACTGCAATTGATCTTTGGATTCAACCCCTTCTCTTAGAACCTTGGACTACAGTGAATTACCATGCTGGCTGGACGGGAGACTCAGGAACACCTCATGCAAACATAAGACCTCAGCAGCCTCCAGTCAGTGTGGTGAGTTTGCCCCTAAAATAGAGGTCTGTGGTAGGTAAACAGGAGTGGAAGTGAAACTCCCTCCAACTATAAGACCTTGGTGAACCTGGCAAGACAGTAGGTAATCCCCTCCTCCACACAGAGAACGTCATACAGGTTGAGGAGTGTGCCAATAAGGCCTCCAAAACTTGTAGAAAATTGCAAAAGCTTATGAGACCCCTAGTGAAACAGTAGGGCCTCAGCTGACACAAACACTACAGACAGGGACACCTGCAACAACCTGAAAACATAGCAACAGCAGGAACTAAGAGTTGACCTACATCAATACTTCTAGGTTAGTTAGCCCAGAAAGAATATAGAACTCACCCAATAGGCCCTGTAGTAGGAACTCAGGTGACTGGCTCTCCTCTACATTGTGTTACCCAGCAATTGGACAAACATCAACCACACAGTAGGACCCTAAAATTCACATAATGGACAGTTGAGACTGTTGGGATTGAAAGACCAAATATTTACCCAAAAGGCAAAAATGATAAAACAAAAAGGCAAAATGCAATCTCAAACATCTAGTCCATCAGGAGCAAGTACAGGTGACATTGAAATAGAGGACTTTAAAAGTCACACACCAGGAATCTCTGAAAAGATAGCAAATTAAGTAAAGAAAAAAATCCATGAGGCCATAGATGAAATCAAAGTAGAAATAATGTCTTATGTAAAGACATAAATAACAACCTTAGTAAATAAGTTGCTTAACATAGCTAGAGAAAAAATAGATTAAAAAAATACAGGAGCATGGGAAATTGATTGAAACTTTGAATGAACAATGCAAAAACCAACTAGAATCCATGAAACAAATTCAAAGAGATATCCATGAAACAAAAATCTCTGTTGAAAGCTGGCAAAACCATTTAAATGAAGCTGAGGATAGAATTTCAGACCTTGAAGACAGGATCACAGCGATCATGAAAGGGTAGAACTTATAAAAACAACAAACAGCATGAAATGACAATCCAGCAGCTTCAAGATGATGCCAAGAAAAATAGTATAAGACTAATAGGCATCAGTGAAGATGCAGGAGTCAATGCAAATGACATAACTAAACTATTCACAGAGGTAACAGCAGAAAATTTCCCACACATAGGGAAAAAATCTGATAACAAGTAAGTGAAGCATACAGAATGCCAAACAGTCACAACCAACATAAACCTATGCCCAGACATATAATAAAGACCCCAGACAAACAGCATAAAAACAGAATACCAAAAGGTGTTACAGAAAAGACACAGCTCACCTATCAAGGAAAGCTTACTAGAATCATGGCAGACTTTTCAGCACAAACCTTCAAGTTAAGATAAGCTTGGAGTGAGGTTCTTCAAGCCCTGAAAGAAAACAACTTTCAACCCAGATTGATGTACCCAGAAAAACTGTCTTTCAAATTTAATGGAGAAACAAGATACTTGTATGACAAAGAACAACTAAAGGAATTCACGTCCACCAAACCAACCCTAGAAATAGTACTGAAAGACATGATAGAGATAAAAATGACCACAGTCTTCAGAACAACAACAGAAAGAAACCACCAGGCTGGATAAGAAATTAAACAAAGGAGAAAAGCAGGAAACCAACAATAGGAACGCAACATGGCAAAGTCAAGCCAGTACATATCAGTGATATCCATAAATGTTTTTTTTAATTTTTTTTGTCTTTTTCCTTTTTATTGGTACCGGGGATCGAACTCACAACTGCCTGCTTGCAAGGCAGGCGCTTATGCCATTGAGCTAAATATCCAGCCCCCAATATCCATAAATGTTAATGGGCTCAATTCACCTATCAAAAGAAACAGGTTGATAGAATGGATCAAGAAACAGGATTCCACAATATGCTGTGTATAAGAAACACATCTGACTCAAAAAGAAACTCATAGATTAAAAGTCAAAGGGTGGAAAACAGTATTCCATGCAACAGGAAGCTATTCTATTTGCAGACAAAGTGAACTTCAAACCAAAAAGGATTAAAAGAGATAAAGAAGGCCACTACATACTTGTAAGTGGAAAACTACAAGAGAAAGAATTAACAATAATAAATATATATGCACCAAATACAGGAGCACTCAATTATATAAAGATAAATACTAATGGGCACAAAAAATCAAATACACAAGAACACAATTGTAATAGGAGACCTTAACATCCCACTGTCACAAAGAGATAGATCGAATAGACAAAAAGTCAGCAAATAAGTAACAGAACTGAATCATACCTGTGAACGAATGGACTTAGTGGATTGTTTACAGAGTGTCCCACCCAACCACATAAGGATACACATTCTTCTCAGCTGCACATGGGGCAGGCTCCAAAATAGACCATATATTATCCCACAAAACATTCTTAACTAAATGAAAAGGGATTGAAATTATCCCATGCATAATATCTGATCATAGCGCACTAAAACTGGAAATCAGTGGCAAAAACCTGCAAAACCTGTATAAATACATAGAAATTAAATAACAACCTTCAGAATAACCCATGGATTATGAATGAAATTAAAGAAGAAATAAAACAGTACCAATAATACAATGAAAATGCAGATACAACATACCGTAATCTGTGGGACACAATGAAAGCAATCCTAAGAGGGAAATATACAGCAATAAATAGTAACATCAAGAAAATGGAATGAACATAAATTAATAACCTAATGCTATATTGCAAGCTTCTAGAAAAGGAAGAGCAAGTCAAACCCAAAGCTCATAGAAGAGAGGAAATTGTAAAGATTAGAGCAGAAATTAATGCAATTGAAACTAAAAATAATACAAAGAATTAATAAATCAAAGAGCTAGTTTTTTGAGAGAATAAACAAAATTGATAAACCCCTGGCCAACCTTATCAAGAAAAAAATTCAAATCCATGCAATAAGGACTGAAAAGAAGGAAATTACTACAGATCCCATGGAAATTCAAAAGATCATGAACATCTACTTTGAAAATCTCAACTCACATAGGGTGGAAAACACAGAGGAAATGGACAGATTTCTAGGAACATATGAACACCAAAGCTCAATCAAGAAGATACATAAATTTTCAATAACAGCTACTGAAATTGAAAATGTGATTAAAAAATTACCAACAAAGAAAAGCCCAAGTCCTGATGGATTCACAGCTGAATTCTATAAGAAATTTAGAGAAGATTTAATGACAATACGCCTTAAACTCTTCAATGAAATTGAAATGGAAGCAGTCCTCTCTAACTCATTCCTGAAGGCAAGTATCACTTTGATACCAAAACCAGACAAAGACCCAACCAAAAAGGAGAACTACAGATCAATCTTACTACTGAACATTGATGCAAAGATTCTCAATAAAATATTGGCAAATAGAATGCAGCAAATCATCAAGAAGATTATACACCATGACCAACTGGGATTTATTCCAGGGATGTAGGGATGGTTCAACATACACAAATCAATAAATGTAATACACCACATCCACAGAGCCAAAAATAAAAATCACATGATCATCTCAATAGACACAGAAAAAGCTTTTGATAAAGTCCAACACCTTTTCATGATTAAAAAACCTACAGAAACTCGGGATAGACCATATGTATCTCAATCTCATTAAGGCCATCTATGACAAACCAACAGCTAACATTATACTAACTGGACAAAAACTGAAAGCCTTCACTCTAAAATCAGGAACAAGACAAGGATGTCCACTATCACCACTCTTCTTCAATATAGTTCTGGAAATACTAGCTAGAGCAATCAGACAAGAAGAAATAAAAGGAATAAAAATAGGAAATGAAGAAATAAAATTATCATTATTTGTAGATGACATGATACTCTATATAGAAGACCCACAAAACTCCATTAAAAGACTGCTAGAGGTAATAAATTCAGCAGTACAGGTAGATACAAAGTCAACACTCAAAAATCAATAGCATTCCTGTACATAAACAAAAAACTCACTGAGAGAGAAATTATGGCAATATCGTGTTTCACAATATTGCATCTAAAAATGCATCTAAAAAATGAAATACATAGGAATCAACCTAACCAAGAATGTAAAAGACCTATATGCTGAAAATTATACTACTCTTAAAAAGGAGATTGAAGAGGATATTAGAAAATGGAAGGATATTCCTTGCTCTTGGTTAGGAAGAACCAACATTGTGAAAATGGCCATACTCCCAAAACTGTTATACAGATTCAATGCAATCCCCATCAAAATACCATTAACATACCTTACAGATCTAGAGAAAATATTCCTCAAATTTATCTAGAAACAGAAGAAACCTAGAATAGCAAAAGCAATTCTGGACAACAAAGGCAAGACAGGAGGCATCTCAATTCCTGACTTGAAACTATACTACAAAGCCACAGTGATAAAATCAGCATGGTACTGGCAAAGAAATAGACCTGAGGATCAATGGAACAGATTACAAGATGCAAACACAACTACAAAAACACTCAGCCACCTGATCTTTGATAGAGGGGCTAAACAAGTTCACTGGAAAAAAGACTGCCTCTTTAATAAATGGTGTTGGAAAAACTGGCTTTCTACATACCAAAGACTAAAAATAGACCCATGCCTATCACCATACACTAAACAAAAGTCAAAATGGATCAAAGATGTAAATATTAAAACAGAAACACTAAATCTACTGGAGGATGAGGTAGGTAAAAATCTTGGAGACATAGGGGTAGGGAGACAATTCATGAATAAAATGTAAACTGCATGGGAAATACTTCAAAGAATCAACAACTGGGATCTTATATTACTAAAGCGTTTTTGAACTTCAAAATAAATCACCAACAAAGTGAAAAGAAAACCCACAGAATGGGAAAGAATTTTAGCCAGCAACTCCTCACACAAAGGACTTATACCCAGAACATATAAAGCCCCCCAAATTCAAAGGCCCCTTCCAAAAATGGGGATCAGAGTTGATCAGACAGCTCTCAGATGAAGATATACAAATGGCAAATAAATATATGAAAAAAATGTTCACAATCACTGGTCATTCGAGAAATGCAAATTAAAACAGCATTGAGATTTCATCTCACCCCAGAAAGAATGGCTGCCATCAAGAAAACAACTGATAACAAATGTTGGCGAGGATGCAGGGAAAAAGGAACACTTCTCCACTGTTGGTGGGAGTGCAGACTGGTGCAGCCACTGTTGAATTCAGTATGGAGATTCCTCAAAAAACTAGAATTGGAAGTTCCATTCAATCTAGCTATTCCCCTCCTGGATATTTTCCCCCCAAAATTGAAAACGTCACGTCACAGAGATATATGTGCACCCATGTTCATAGCAGTACAATTTGTGATAGCTAAATCTTGGAAACAACCAAAATGTCCATATTGCAGAGTGGATGAAAAAGATGTGGTATTTTTATATAATGGAATACTATTCAGCTATAAAAAGGTGATCTTGAGCCCTTTATAGGTAAATGGAGGCAACTTGAGACTATCTTCAGAAGTGAAATAAACAAGAGTCACATTAGTAAATATCACATTGTGTCTCTAGTATAAAAATAAGAACAGAATAATGGGACCCAAAAAGTATAATAGATATTGTAAAAGTGAAAGGGAAGGAAACTGCTTTAAAGGGTATAACGATATGTATAGTATGTAAGATAGATGACTATATTACTAAATTTCTACTACATCACTGAACAGAAGAGATTGCACTGTCAATGTTTGCATGTCTAGCTGCTTTTTATGCTTTGATTTTGTAACTTTAACAACTATTGTTAAGATGACAATATGTATAAACATGATTTTGTGATGTTAATTTTTTAAAATTCTGTATTCTACTTTTTTCTATTTTTTAAAAAATTTTCTCTTCTTTCTTTCTTTAAATAAAAAATTTTTAAAAACCCTAGGCAAAGGGTCTCCATAGCAACCCACTTAGATCCCCTCCTGGTACTGGGAACATTCTGATTGTGAAATATACTAAATAATTTTGCTCTTTTCTCTCTTGACTGTTTGTCTTACAAGAATTACATTCTTTCTGGGTTGAGAGAAGAATGTGCCAGCAGATGGTACCAGGTTCGATTCCCAGGGCCACCAGTAAAAACCAGACAAAGAATTTAAATTACTGTATGGTACAAATGAGTCTGAGAGATTTTAATCCGTCTTCTGAGTAGCTCACCAATTTTGTTCCATAGCAGTGCTTTCAGGGAATGAACACACACACAGAATTCCACTCACTTAAAAATGTATTTACTTTTTTAAAAGAAGGAAGATCCACTGGAATGGAGTGGGAAAATAAAACTCTTTTAAATGCAGTCTAATTTTTTCCCACTCTCTGAAGTACATGAGTGCAAAATATTACAAATTATTCTTCAAGTGAGTTTTTAAATCACCCTAGATCTAAATTTAATAAATGACAGTGTGCAATCTAATTTCAAAACTCCAACATACACTTAATGAAATTACTTTGTATGTTAGTGCCAAGAAAGTGTGGAGGGTGAAAGGAAACCATACTCCTCTCTCCATCTTCTCTCCAGCCCAGGGCTGGCTCTGCTCAGGGGAGCCCCTGCACCCCACCCTCCAGCCTGGGGATTCCATGCACTTACAGTCAAGGCCCCAGTGCCCCAGGGCAGTACTTGCCCTGCATGCAAATGCTGAATGAGATGACCAAGGGGTGCTGTTTACCATCAGCACACAGTTCCTTCCAGGCAAAGCGAAAGAACTGCATGTGATATTTCTAGACAGAGTGAGGAAAATAACTGCCTTAGAAACAATGGAACCCTTTTAGGCCAAGAGAAAATGGGGTAGAGATAGAAATCCTGCTTGCTTTTTGAATTAAACTACCCACGCAGTTGCAAACATTTTAAAAATACACAAAGATTGAAACTCCATTTGAAGGAATGTGACCATCCCCATCCTAGGCCAGCCAGAGACCCCTTGAAACACCCCTCCCAGCCCAGCTCCACCTGGTGATTCATATTTTTATCAGCCCCGCTATTGTTATCAAATCGTATCATTACTCAGTCCAGTTACTGATAAGAACCACTACTCCCTGCCCATTCCCAAGCCTCTTCCTTGACCTTTTCCTAAGCTTCATCCTTGGACAAGCATCCTTGGGTAGTAGCTGCAAGCCCCCTTTCACTGAACTTTCCCCTGCCCCCACCACATTCATGACCCTACACGAGACCCCTGCATGAGAGCAACTGGTCTGCTCTCCAGTGCCAGAGCAGTCCCTCTCGGGTTTGTCCTGAAACACACCTGTGCTGTTGAGCTTATATCTCTCTTTTCTTCCTTTTTTCCTAACACCATTCAATGTCAAAATTCAGAAACAAACACTGAAGACTATCTCCTAATAGCACTGGAGACGAATGGAGACGAGTTAAGCCTTTTCCTTTCTATTATTTTATTTTTATTAGTACATGCTTGAAGTACACAGTGATCACACTCACTGTGGGGAGTTGGCACGTGTACATAATACATCCTAATTCTGTATTCATCCCCTTCCGCTTCCCTCCCTCCATCTCTTGATTGCTTTCCTTTTGCAAAAGACCCCCCTGTTTCCTATGATCTGTTTTAAAAATGTTGTTGTACATTTATATTTTGGGTTTCTCATGTAAGAGTAACCATGTGATATTTAAATTTGTGTATTTGACTTATTTCACTTAACCTTACAGTCTAGGTCATATCCATTTTCCTGCAAATGACCTGTTTGTCCTTCTTGATGGCAAAGTAGTACTCTGTTGTGTGCATACTGCATTTGCTTATCTGCATTATCTGTTCCTCTGTTGATGGACATACTGGCCACTCTTTAGGAAGGATTTCTACAAGCTGCTCCTGATGCTGCTGGAGTAGGAGAGGGAAAGACCTTGGTGGGCTTTGTCCTCTAAAACCATAGTGTGTGAACCCATGGAGGACAGGGGTTGGCCCTACCCGGGGTCCTTCCATTGTTTTTATGCCATCAAGAGGAGCAGCAGCCTAGTGATGGGTGAGGGTGGGCCCCTGAGCTGCCAACCTTGCCCAGGGCCAGTGCCTGGAGTTGAGAGCTCCTCCAAGTCACAGTGGCCTGTCCGACCTTCTCCTGTACAAGACAGGACACTACTATGGTGTCTGTGTAGACCCAAAGAGGACTTATTTATATCTGTCACCCTAAAGCACCACTAATGACTATCAGGCCATGAAAGATCCTTTCTTCTGAAAATCAGTGGGCTCAGCAAGAGCTCTTCGCTCATGCTTAGGGTCCAAGGCCCCTCTATCTAGAAAACAACTCCACCCATTGCACACACAGCTGTAAAACCCTTGTGGAAATAATCTGTCCCTCATCAAAAAAAAAAAAAAGGTTGGTTTATTTTGTAAATGTCTCCTTCAGACAAACGTCCTCACTGGACCTGCCTCCAATGAGATGGCAAGGTGTTCTGTGGCGGTTGTCATAGCCCACTGATGTGGGCATTTAATAAGAGGTCAAGAACACACTGTTTCCTCAGCTGGAGCTGATCCACAGCACAGGGAAGTCATAGGAAATTTAAGGAAAGTGGTGGGGGTGGGGGAGTGCCCTAGCCAGCGAAAGAGGCCACTGTCTCTGATCTGGGCAAGATTTTATAGGGCAAAGAGGGGCCAGGGCACTCTCACTGGGGTTTAGAGTTTTAAGGAGGAGATATTGCCTATAAATAATTCAGAGAGAAGCTTAGTGTAGGCTGTTTGAATAAACCAGTCTTCCAATAGTAAAATATTCACTGATGACTTCTGAATTATTTTAAGCCCGCCTGACATCACAAGAAGGCATTTGAGATAGGCAGTGTACTGTTGCCAAGTATCTCTGATTCTCTCCCCTTCTAAGCACTTGTGGTACAGCCCTTTCTGGGCTGCTTGTGTCCTGGGGGCATGTGTTAGCTTTCTGCTACTATAACAAAATACCTGAGATAATCAACTGAAGAGGATAGGCATACTTTAGCTCATAGTTTTAGAGGTTCAGTTCCTGGCCAGTTGGCTTCACAGCTTTAGGGCTTGTGATGAAGCAGTACACTGTGGTAGGAGTAATGTGGTATAGTAAATTGCTCAACAAATGGAAGTTGGGGAAGGAGAGAGACAGACAGACAGACAGACACCCACATTTCCCTTTAATGGCAAACCCCAGTGACCTCAGACTTCCCATTTTGTCCTGTTTCTGAAAGTTTCTACCACCTAAACTAAGCTAAAGAGCAAGCTTTCAATGCATGTACCTGTGGGGGGACATTCCAGATTTAACCTATCCCAGGACAAGACTTACCTGGCCAAGGAACTGTGAGCAAGCACTGTGTCATTTCAAAGTCAGATTACTGAATTTTGCTGTGAGAGTCCTCCCTGTGGCTCAAACATTAGCATCAGTGGTACCAGCTACTCGGCCAGCAATGTAACACCTGCTGGTTGAGTAAAGCCCCCGAGATCCTGGGCTTTTTTGCAGTAGGACCTAATCCATACTAATGGCCACAGGAGTGTATAGCTGACTGCAGCTGGGTGACAAAATTGACATGATAAATGGTGTTAAATATGGTCAACAATAGATCCTTGATGGCTCAAATGACTATTCTACAAAGAGAGAATCTTTATTTGCCACAGAGATTTTTCATTTGCAATTCTCCATGGCTAAATAGGGTAAAATTTGGTGGGGATGAGATGGTCTCTGTTTAAGAAAGTGTTAAAGCCATTTAGGAGA
The DNA here is from genome assembly GCF_034190915.1 of Cavia porcellus. NCBI lineage: Eukaryota > Metazoa > Chordata > Mammalia > Rodentia > Caviidae > Cavia > Cavia porcellus. Next base: position 22,103,259 of record NW_026947506.1, read on the forward strand.
TTTTGAGGGTGGCTGCAGAGAGAGGAGAAAGAAAGAAGTCTTTCAAGTTTTGGTGAAGCAGACACACTTCATGCTTACTGGCTGGGACTGTGAAAAAAATCTCAAAATAAAATAGAGTATAGATAATAAATTCTACATCAAGGGAATGTGCATTTTTAAAAAAGTACAGAGTAAGAATATAAGAGATCAGAAAGGTAAAGGTAGGCACAACTTAACAAATCGTGTAAAATGAATGATCGTTGTGTAAGTTAAAATGACATTTAAGGAATTAAGTTCTACATTATCAGAAACAAATTTTAAAATTCCTCAGTATAGATGAAGAGCTTGGGTTTAAGCAGTAACTAGAGGTTAAAGGACACCTGAAGCCCTTGATCTGAAATTTCCACTCCCTTTCCCTAGGAGCCGGCGCTTAGCTTCTGTTGGGCAGGAGTAATAGACAGAGGATGGTTTTCCTTCAAATTTCCCAAACTCAGTCTGCATCAGAGAAGAATATGAGTTGGTCTCTGTGACTGTAAATATCTTTTCATTGATCAGTAGCATTGCAGACACTTCCAACTTGGTATAAATGAGGTTGAAGCATTTAACAAGCCAAGCCAACCAGCACCTTTGGAGGAACATTCCAGATCCATAACTGCATGCAACTGATCCCACCCCAGTACAGCTGACCCTGTTACCTAGGTATTTGGGATACTTATGCCAGCGTTAGTCTTTCCCACAAGGGTGCGCCAGAGAGCTGAAAGGACGTGGTCGGGGTGGTCTTGAGTTCACAGATGGGAGGAATGTCTTGTTCCGGGTCTTCTTGTGAGTTTGCATATGTGGACAGGTCTTGTGTGAGATTTCTCATGTCACAGCATACTTCATGGTGAAACTCTGGCAGGAGACACAGCCCCCATCCACCTCTAAATAGTTAGAGGCTGCCAATAATTATCAAAAGAGCTTGACAACTATCCAAAGAACCTATTCAAACTGAGTGAGAAGGTAGACTTAGATGATTAGGGAAAACATTAAGAAGGTAGAGATAAATCCAGTTATTAAACGATTATCATAGTTAACATGGAAAAGCAACTTACAATGCAAATCAAAAGCCAAAATTCAACCATATGAAAATAAACAAGATGAACAATATTAGTTAAGAATATTAGTGATAGAAGTCACAAAAAGATTTTAGAATAGATAAAACATTAAGAATGCCTATACGAACATAATATAATGTGACAATTAAAAAGCAAAATAAAAAAATTGAAAGCTTAAATCAGATTATCAAAATGAGTCAAAGTTACCAAAAATTGTGGTATATGGTGGCACAAAATATGTACACCAATGCTTTGGCATTACTTTCAAAAGCTGTGGCCTAATTTTCCTCCACTCAGGAGAGCTTGGCTTAGTGAATGAATGTCTAGTGAATGAAATAATGCACAAATGATTTAAGTGTCTTCCCAACTTATGTCTTCAAAGATGTGTGGTCTCCTACTTATGCTCCATGTGCTCAGGCAGAAGAATCTGCCATATTGTGAGGACACTCGAGGTCTAAGTAGCAAGGGCCACAGCTCTGAGACCAGGTATGGTAGATAAAGATGCTTGGCACCAGTTGATCCTCCAGACACTACAGTCTTGGTGAACATCCTCTTACAACCTCCTGAGAGACTGAGCCAGAACCTTCTGGAAAAGTCACTCTCAGACAACTGATCTTGAGAAACCACATGACAAAAATTAGTATTTGTTACTTGGAAATACTAAGTTTTAGGTCATTTGTGAAGCAGAAATAGAAATTGTTAGAGCTCTTTTTATAAGTAAGCAGAGAAAGTGCTGCAGTTTAGGTATGGAATGCTGAGGCCCATGTCTGAGAGGACTGGTCCCCAGCTCTGGACCCCTTGGGAGGCTGAGGAACCTTTAAAAGGCAGGGTCCAGGGCAACACACCCTCTGGGCCTCCTTCTGTCTCTCTTAGTTGCTATCTTTCCTTCCATAAATATTTCCTGCTCTTAACCCCTGCTGTTCCTTGGAATTCATTCTTTGATTTTGGGGAACATGAACATGGCATATTGGACCTCTAGAAGATTGGGAGCTATAAAATTCCCCTTATACCTTTGGAGGCTCTATATTATTCCTGTATCATATTTGGAGACCCCAGCAAGATAACTTAACAGAGGTAAGAGTTTGCTTTTGTTTCAGATTCTGGATTGTAGTTAGGTAATCAAGAATTGTGATACTTGTTTGTCAGTTGCTTATGCCTTTAATTTTTGTCAATATTACCTAAGTGATTATACTTGTAATCTTATTGGTTGATCACAGTTTTGTCCTGCCTTATACCCTCCTCGTGAGGTGACTTACTTCCCCGTTGGACCACTATTACCTAAGTGGCTATACTTGTAATCTTATTGGTTGATCATAGTATTGTCCCACCTTCTACCTACCTCACGATTTGGTACCCACCTTGTGATTTTGCCCTATAAAGCCTCCCCTATAAGTGTGAGTCTGTAGCAACCCACTTTCTGGATCCCCCACTGTCTCTCTTAGCCAAAAGCTCTCATTCCTTCAGTAAGTATTTCTCATTCTTAAAAAATAAAGAGGTGTGGCCTGTTGGAAATTTGAGGTCATTAGGGGTATGACCTTGCAGATAACTATAGCATATCAATGTTTTTCTCCTTTTGCTTCCTGGCCCACCATGAGGTAAGGAGCTTTGTTCTGCCACGCACTCCCAGTCATGAGGTGCTGCCTCCCACAGGCCCAAAGGCGTGGGGCCAAGTGACCCTGGCCCGAAGCCTCTGAAACTTTGAGCCACAATAAACCTTCCGTCCTTATAAGTTGATTATGTCAGGTATTTGTTACAGTAACTGAAAACTGACTAATGCATAAATAATCTGTAGAAGTTGGGAAGGAGTCATAGAGGGTGTGTACTAACAGGGATCCTATGCCAGAGAGAAATGATCTCAAAGCACAAAATCCCAAAGGAGCTCTGGAGAATTATCTTATCCTTGCCCTTTGAGCAAATGAAACATGGGAAGCATTTCTTATTCAGGACCTAGCAGATGGAGTGGTCTACTCATGGCTGTAGGCACCTCTGAGGATGCATTCTCAGACAGCCCAACTTGGTACTCTGTCTGAAATGGCTGGAACTGGCCCAGTCTGGCTTGTGATAAAGGATTTACATTTTTAGTAACTGTGTATGTCAGCTGTCAAACAGCACCATGAAATTATTACTGAGCAATTAAGTTACTCAAAATTAAATTATAACTTAAGAGGGCAATGAATACTCAAAATATATAATATCCTAATTGTTTTGCTACATTATGCAATCATCTGGGCTTTAGAGGTTACTGTTTATTTATTGAATCTATTTGATGGAAACACTGCTATTACATATAGAAAAACAAGCTAAAGTGTTTCCTTCCTTCTCTTAATACCAATCAACATGAATTGCTTCTGAAACTCCTGGTCACCACACGTGTAGGAATTTCTCTTCACCAAGCTACCCCTGAGCTGAGGCTCCAGTGGACAACGCTATCCTACAATTCATTTCTGAAGTCATTGCCCTGAGGTGACATCAGATCCCATAGGGGTGAGGGCTCAGCCCCCCAAGACTGTCTCTAGATACCAGTTTCAAGTAGTAGATTGTCATCTACCCTTTGGATCAACTGGGTAGGGATCAGAGTTTCCAAAACTCCCTCTTTTAATTAAATTAATTTGCTAGAACTGCTTCTAAAATGTAGGGGAATACATTTTGTCATTCAGTACAAAAGGCATTAGAAAGGATATCAATGATGGAAGATGGAAGGGACGTACCGGGCAGGATGTGGGTGATGGGTACCCTCTCCATGTGCAGCACCCTCCAGGAGCCTCCATGTGCTGCAGCATCAGGAAGGCCCCCATCCTTCTGGGTTTCCATAGAAGCTTCACTAAGCAGGCCCAGTTGGTTCAATCAAATCAACATAGCCTTCAGCCACTATCGCCCCAGAGGCTAAGGGTGAGCCTGAATGACTCAGTCCTCTAATACAGGGGTCCTCAACCCCAGACCCATTGGTATTGGCGGTGGCCTGTTAGGAACAGGACTACTTGGCAGGAGGGGAGCAGCAGCCAGCAGCAGCTACTGAGGCTTCATCCCCTCCCCCCCATCACTCACATCACTCCCGAGCTCCGCCTCTGTCAGATCAGTGGAGCATGAGATTGTGATAGGGGCTGGGACCCATCTATGAACTGTGTATGTGAGGGGTCTGGGCTGTGTGTGCCACATGAGAATCTAATAGACGTAAGGTGCATAATGCTAATGCCTCAAATGCCTCACTAATAGAAGGAAGGCATATAATGTAATAATAATAATAATAATAATAATAATAATAGAAATAAAAGTACACAAAATATACTATGCTTGAATTATCCCCAAACCATCCCTCTCTCTCATCCATGGAAAAATCGTCTTCCACAAAACTGATTCCTGGCCCCCACTGCTCTAATGTTCTTTCTAGGGACCAGTCCCCACCCTGAAGCCCTCTGAGGGTCTCAGCCACCAGTCCTCCAGTTAGCATACTAATGGCATTCTTATCTCTGGAGTCTCCAAAGGCCTAGGCACTCTATGAGGAAACCCAGGGAAGACCAGACAGAGTCCACGATAGATACCGCCCTACCTAACAGTCTGCAGTTACACATCTTTCCCCAGTTCCACAATCAACTCCAACAAATCGAAAGCCTGAACTCCACTACAAAGCATTACTTACACCGTGAGCACTGGTAAATACTACAGATCAGCTTTTGAATTCCTGCTTTTTGAAACTTGTTAGTCTTAGAACAGTGATGGAGAACATGCTGACAGCACATGGTAAGTTCAGACATTTTTGTACTTGTTACATTGTGAAAAAGCACCAATTATTTAGGAAATATTTTCCAAGATTCAAAAAATTTTATCCAAGCCAGGAAGGATGGTACTCCCAGCCCTACGAGAGGCTGAGATAGGAGGATCACAAGTTCAAGCCCAGTCTGGGAAAGTTAGCAAGATTCTGCTTTACAAATTAAAGAAAGTCCTGGGATATAGTTCAGTGTGATGCTCAAGGTTCAATTGCCAGTACTAAAAAAACCAAAGAAACAAAAAATGTATTCAACTCAACACCTGCTCACATCACAGTAGATGAGTAAAGTCCTAACATACATCTTTGTGTTTTCTCTCATTGGTTAAAATAAGCGCAAGCATGAAACGATGTGCAATTTGAATTACGCTCACTGATCAGTTGCAACCACAGGTTGATTACAGATACAGAAAATTGGCAAAAATCAACGTAACATTCTATGAAAATCAATTGACTTTCTGGGACTTGTCATTAAGAAGACTGTGTGTATTTCATGAAGTGCACATAAAATTCTTTGTTGGTAATCATAAATATAGGTAAATCACCTTCATTTTTCAAAAATGGCCAGGTTTTAAATATTGACCACCTTGCCCCTGGCATTCACTCAGGCTGGGTGTAGTTTGCCTACTACTTTTAATAAACAGCCAGGGTTGTACACAAAGTGGGGAGCAGGGTGCCTAGGCATCTTTACCGGAGGACAGAAATAAGGCAGAATAGGGATCTATCAATTCCCCAGCTTGAGCCCACCTTTCGGATGGACAGCATGGGCTGTAAGAGCTGTTCTCAGAGTAAAGGTCTAGTGGGTGAAGGTCCCTCAAAGCCTCATGAGCTCTTAGGCAGGGCTTTGGGGAGGTGATTGGAACATGTGCTGTGCCTGGCATCAGTGGATTAATTTATGGATGAGTTTATAGCTAAACGTGATCCAGGGAGGTAGAGACTGATAGGAGAAGGCAGATCACTGATGGCATGGCCTGGGAGGGTTTATCTTCCCTCTCCCCCTGCCCCTCTTTTCTTCCTCTTCCTCTTTCTTCTTCTTCTTCTTCTTCTTCTTCTTCTTCTTCTTCTTCTTCTTCTTCTTCTTCTTCTTCTTCTTCTTCTCCTTCTTCTTTTTCCTCTCTCTCTCTCTCTCCCTCTCTCTCTCTCTCTCTCTCTCTCTCTCTCTCTCTCTCTCTCTCCCTCTACCTTCTGTCCATTATGTCATGAACAGCTCTCTTTTACCATGCTCCTCTGTCATTTGCAACTAAAGTCCTAAGGTCACATGCAGATTGCAGGTGATTATCTGCACAAAACATCATGTTCTGTGCCTCTGCATCCTTCTTCTGTGATCACACACCTACCCTTGCAGGACAGTGCCCAGTAGACACTTGGTAACTACTAGGCAAAGACTCACAGTAAAATAAAGGCACAATGAGCACCGTCATCTCCTCTGATGGCTGTGTACAGCCAGTGAGGGTTTTGTGCAGGCTCTGTGCCCCGTTGGACACTGGGCAAGGTGCCTTGGGGAGGTACATGGGCCAGGAAAAGCCACATGACCTTTTATAGAATGTCTATAGCTTTAGTGGCACTTAAATCATTGAAAATAGCAAAAAGAATTTAGTCACTGTAAGTGAGCTTGAGTTGATCAAATACTTAAAACCCTTTGTGTGGCTGCCAGCCACAAGAGGGGTGGGAACTTGAGGGGTCCTGTCCCAGTGGGGCTTCAAAGAGTCACACAACTTGCAGATTCTGGTGCTGTCCTCACACTGTGTCCTGTGGGACATCGCAAGGAACACTGTGTGTAGAAGATAACATTAGCAACTCTGGATGGGAAGAGGGCAAAGAAAGCCAGTGGTGCCGTTGGGAAGGAGTCCATCTACTGGGGGCCCCAGGACGGGTAGAAGCTGAAGTTATTGGAAACATCCAACTGTTTCACCTGCTGTGGCAAGAGCAAGGAGGTAAAAGTGCCCATTTAATGCCCCTGACTAATGGAATCTCTACCCACTTTATCTACTAAAGATAACTGCTAACATATTTCAGGGTCAATTTACACAATGTTAGGTAAAACTCAATCACGCTCCAGATAAGAACTCCTGGTTGGGTTCTTTTATACTTGCTGAGGTGTGAGATCTAATTTCTCTTAGGTGTAAATTAAATTAGATTTTCTCTAGGCTGAGCATCCTGCTCTGGACCAAGGAATAGAACCCACAGCCTTAGGGCGGACCTACATCCTCAGTCCTTTCCTTCTGAGACAGTCTTTCCCTAAGTTGCCTGGATGGACTTGAACTCGTGATCTCCCAGTCTTTAGCATCCCCAAGCACGGATATTACAAGTGTGTTCCACCTCACCTGTCTTGCTGCAGTGTTTAACACAGACAATGTGCAATACGGATATATTACTGACACGCTTCTTTGTATTTATTTGTTTTTTTAAAATGGAAATATAATTTTCACATTCCAATATATTTGATCTCTCAGCCAAAGACAAAAACAAAAACAAAAAAAAAACACTGCGTAAAATTCCCCCCAAGTGACCACAGGTCTCCTTTTAATGGATGACCATAACCACAGCAAGGGCTCCGGTTCCCATCTAGTTTTACTGCCGTGCCTATCTAGCTCTTAAACACAAGGGCTTTCTGAGCAAGTGCAGCATAAGTCACGCAAAGGTGGCATTTACGGCACTCGCTGCTCTGACTCGGAGCCAGCGTGTCCATCACTGTGTCCTTGGCTCTCCACGAGGTCCATCTCAGCCTCACCACGGATGCCGCCCCAGTTACACAGCTCCCTTCACACGGGTGCAGCTGTGAGCCGCTCTCTCCGGCAGCCTAGGACGGCTGACTTCCATTTATAACTTCCTGGGAAAGCAAGAATCTGTCTTTTTTCAGTGTCAACAACTTTGACAGCTTCTCCGCTGCATGGAAAAAAAGTGGATGAATCATTCTGGTGGAAAAAAATATATATTTTTCTCTTGGTGATTCTTATGAAGGGCTTGGCACTTCCAAGAAAGTAGATGATAGTCTGTCTCTAAGGCTTTTTTTCCCCCCTCCAGGCAACACTATTTTCAAGGTTTCATAAATTCAAATCAGGTATCATCCTCCATTAAAAAACATTTTCAGAAAGAATTCTGAAAAATATTACTTTTGCAATTGAGTTTTTTTATTGGTTTGTTTTGTAGTCCTGGAGATTGAACCCAGGGTCTTCATACTGCCCTACATCCAAGATCTTTTGTGTATTTTTTCCTTTTTTCTTCCAGACAGCTTCTCGTTAAGTCACTAAGTTGTCACTTTGGGTTTGATCTGTTGATCCTCCTGCCTCAGCCTCCCACAGTGCTGGGATACAGGCCTATGCCACGGTACCTGGCTTGCAATGGAGCTTTCTATTTCACCAAGCCATCCCTCACTTATGAGAGGACAAAGAAAGGACATTTGTAAGCCTGGAAAGACACAAGGGGGCAAGGAGGTGGCACACTTGGCACTGTGGTTGAAAATATAACTTCCCCTCAGCTTTCAGCTTCTCACTGCAACCCCGTGGACATATATCCTATCTTTCCGCCTGTTTTTCTCCCCTTAAAGTGGGGCTGTAGGTCAGCTGTAAGGTTGTGGGTTCAATTCCTTTGTCCAGAGCAGGGTGGGGACTGTGTGAGAGCCAGCTGCCTAGTGACAGGTACATACATAATGAACATCACTTAGCTAAAGAAATGTGAGTTGTCCAGGCAGAAAACTGTGCAGAGGCAGCGACTGGATGCTTCTACCCTCGATCTGTAGGGCCTCACCTGATCTGGTGACTTCCTAAGCAAAGTGGGAGACAGCTCGTTCAGTTCCTCTCTACCGTGAGTAATATGAAAACCAGGCTCCACTCGAGTTCTGTGCAAGGGAGCTTCAGGATTTGCCTGGGGAGCAGAAGTGATTAGATAGGGATCTCACCCTAGAAACCCAGGAGAGAAACTGGGTTCTAAAATCTTTGTAGTAGGGAGTGGTTAGCATTAAAGAAAGGTGAGAATAGAACTCACCACGATGCAGAAGAGCTCAGGAGCCCAGGAAGGCTGCTGGGGAGGAGAGGGATAGATTTGGGAAGAGAAAGGGATGGTGCCTTCCTGGGGGGGGGGGTGGTCATTGTCAGTGTCTGCCAGGCACCATGGAAATCCCTAGCACAGATGGATTGGAGAGAGGAGCACAGTATCTTGGGTCTAGAAAATTCTCCGAGCAATTAAATCTCTCCCAAGAGCAGCTGAGTCACTCAACTAAAGATATGTGAGAGAAGTATTGATTTTTTTCAAGGCTTCTGCTGTGTAGGAAAGTAGTTTCATATATTTGGCCCTCCATGGGAAAAAGTGTGAATCAAGAAAATGTTTCCCGACGTTTCAGGAAGTTTCCAACCCTGAAACTCTACGGAAGCGATTCCAGCACTTTAGGGACATAAAAGAACAGTAAGTGTGGTGTTCATGCCTGTAATCTCAGCACTCTGAGAGGCTGAGGCAGGAGGATCACAAGTTCTAACCCAACTTGATCAATTTAACAACCTAGGGAGACGTGGTCTTTAAAAATAAAGTTTAAAAAGGGCTAGAGATGTAGCTCAGTGCAAAGGCGCTGGGTTCAATCCCCAGTGATGGGGCAGAGAAAACATAGAAGCAGAGGGAGAAGGAGAGAGAGAGAAAGAGGAGTTTGAGGAGGAGCCAGAGAATGTGTTAAAATGCAAATTCTCAAATGTCACTTCTGAAATCATTATCCAGGAAGTTGGATGAGTCCAGGAATGTGAATGGGGATTGCCCAACATTTTTAATGTAAGTGACTTCTAGAGGACATGTAGAAATCATGTCCCAGGGAAGTCTGATCTCTAAAAGAAGTACCCTTATTCCAGAGTATTACAGCTACATACCAAGAAAGAATTCAAAACACAAAATTAGCCCTTCACAATCATTGCGCTGTGTAATTCCTCTGACTAGGTAGCCTATCTCTTTCTGCTTCCTGAAAAAAATAGCAAAAAGCAGCAGCAGGCGGGGGCTCCTTTTACAAGCCCCTCAAGGCCCTCTGCACACAGCAATGGACACCACTTTGAACCCAGGGAAATAAAAGACCCTCCACCTTTTATCCATCATTGCCTACGTCAGCCACTCTTTCCGTGCAAACACCATCTACCACACCAGCCAGTCTACTTTTCTTCCCCAAGTAATCATTGCCAAATAGGTAAAATAACGCTAAGAAAAATACCATGGGCTGGAGGACAGATTTGTAAGGTGGGAGCATGAAATGAAAAACTTCTTAAAAATAACAAGAAAACAAACAGCAATAATACAAAGACTAGAAGATGATAAGAGGATCTATAACTTAAGAATTAAGAACATAAAAGAAGTAGGGACTCAAACAAATGAACTACAAAAGCTATTCACAGAAATAATCCAGGAGAATTTTCCTAAGTTAGCAAAAGGTAAAGATACTCAGATGTATGAGGCATACAGGACCCCAGCCACCTACAACCCAAACAGAGCAACACCCAGGCATATAATAATCAAAATTCCAGAAATCCAATATAAGAACAGAATATTAAAAACCATCAGAGATAAGAAACAGATCACTTACAAGGGAACACCCATCAGAATTACAGCAGACTTCTCGGCACAAACCATCAAATCAGGAAGAGCGTGGGGAGAAATAATTCAAGCTTTGAAAGATAATAACCTCCAGCCAAGATTGATATATCCTACACAACTGTCCCTAGAAATTGATGGAAAAACAAGGTGCTTCCAGGACAAAGAGCAACTAGGGGAATTTGCAACCACCAATTCAACTCTACAGAGAACACTGCAGGATATTCTAAAAATGAAAAATACCAAGATTCCAGAAACAGTGGCAGAGCGGCCACAATGAATGGAGCAGAAAGCGAAATGAAGAGGACAAACTGACAACTAATGACAGAAAAAGAGCTCAACAGAAATGAGGCAGAGAAGGTTGGATGGTAGGAACAGCCATTTTGGAGAAAACAAGACATCATAATAGGTAGTGCTGATTTAATATCCTCTTGTTTTGAAGTCCCATCAAGCTTTTGTTCTTCTGTCTCTCCCTATCGGTTTTAACATGTTGTATCTTATTGGATTTTATTATATGTGATAATATACACAAAAACTTTTATAGACAATGAAATTATACAGAAACCATTGTTCATTTTCTGTTAGTTGATTCTAAATACCCTGTAATACTGTCATTTTCTTGAACGATTTTACATTGTCTTGATATGTTTGATGCTGCAGTATACGAAGTTATACCCAAAGATTTTAAGGGAAGAGACACTATGGTAACTACTATTATGTCAAGATTATCTTGTGGTAAAACACTATTTTGCTTAAATGGCTATGTTTTGACCTGCGCTGTTTTGTTGTTATGCCCTCTTTTTTATCTCAATCTCCCTTTTATTATCTATTTTTTCATTTTTATCCTTTTAATTAAGGGAAAAATAAAAAATAGCAGGATGTATTATAGTAACCCACTTTGATTTCCTATTAACTTGATTTGAAACTCTGTATTGCTCTCACCATCTTGTTTTGACTGATTTTCCTCTATTCTGTTATGCTTGATAGTACCAAGTTTGAAAGTATAGGCAACAACTGTGAAGACAGTAAGATTCATTGTGATGCCCATCCTGGTTGACTATTATCTTCTTTTGAAGTCCTCTAATGTCTCCAATGTTTTGGTTTTATTGGTCTTATTCTTTACTGTTTTGTTCAATTTTATTATAACTGATGATATAGGCAATTCTTTTTAAGATAACAAGAGGCATTATGGTAACCATTGTTGATCACCTTGTATTTTGTTTTTACAGTATGTATTATGTCCATCCTTTTGATTTGACTGACTCTGTCCTGGTATGTCACATTTGGTTTTACTTTCTTCAAAAAAAAAAAAATAGTAATAACTGTGAGAGTAATAAAACCCAAAATGTATAATTGTCATTGTACAAAAGAAAGGAAAAGAAAGTTCTCTAAAAGATATAACTGCATATATATTTAAGTGTATAAGATAGATAACCATATTGCTGAGTTTTGTTGGATCATTGAACAAAGCTGTTTGCAGTCTCACTGTTTGAAAGTCCCCTCTGTATGCTTTAATTTTGTAACTTCAACAACTATTTCTAAGATGACAATATGTAATTAACTAGTGATTTCCTACTGTTTACTTTTTCTGAAATTCTGCATAACTTGTATCCTTTTTCTGCTTTTTTTTTCTCCTTAAATGAAATTTTTAAAAAGTCAAAAAAAAAAAAAAAAAAAAAAAAAAAAGAAAGAAAAATACCATGGGCTCATTGGGAAGCGTTATTGAAAAGGTTGCTCAAATGTGAACTGGCTGTTAGCCACTGTAAATACTAAGAAGAAACGTGCTTCGGTGGGCAAGAGGGAAGCAAAACTTGAGGCACAGTTAGATATTGAAATAGCAGCAGAACAGAGAGACTGTTAATATCAGGTTTGCCTGGGAATGTGCAGCACAGTAGCAAAAGCATTGATCCCAGGGAGGGGTCTATGGGAAGGAAAAGAGAAACAGCCCCCACACCCCGCCCCTGTGACTTTTTTTACATAAGCCTCCTTTGTGCACTTCCCAACTCTTCATCTCAGGACCCAGAACAAGGTCCAGAAAAATTAAATTTGCTGTCTGCTGGCCTTGGAACCAATTGCAATTTTTGGCAATTTCTAAAAGGTCTTTCTTCTGCAAATTCACAACCTGCAGAGCAAAGGAAACTTGCAACTTCCCATTTGAATAAGAATCAGCCAGCTTTGATGTTACCTGAAACTCAGTCTTCCCAGTTCTGAAAGGCATTTTTTACTTTAAAAGTAATGGTAATGTTCATGATAAAAATGCATTGAACTTTCCAGTATGTTCAAAAATCTTCATAAGAAAGGACTGGGTCAAAGGATAAAAAATGTCAGTATGAGGAACAAGTTCTGGTGATCTGTTGTACAACATGGTGAATAGAGTGAGTAACAATATGTTGGATACTTGAATACAGTCAACAGCAGTTTCTTTTCTTTTTTTTTTCAGTGGTGGTATTGGGGATTAAAACCAGCACCTTCTCACTGAGCTACATACCCAGCCCCTTTATTCATTTATTTATATTTACTTATTTTTATGACAGAATGACTAAGTGGTTAAGTTGTCCAGGTTGGGCTAGAGTTCAAGATCCTCCTGCCTCAGCTTCCCACAATGTTGGGATTATAGGTGTGCACACCACGCCCAGCTAATAGATTTTGAAAGTGTTTATAACATGAAAATGATATATTTGTGAGGAAATGGATGTATCTATATTAATTAGCTCAGATTAGCCATTCTATAATGTGTTCATACATAATACTCCTGAGAAAAACAAAAAGTGATACCTTAACTAGAGGAAAGAAAATTTTACAACAAATTGTTGGGAAATATCATATCAAGAAACCAAGGTGGTGGAACTGGGGAGCATATAGGTAGTTTTAACTGTTCTAATTTTTCAATAGGGAGATGGAATTTTTTGGTCATTCATTCAATTAGTTGTTTGATGCTAAGGACACAACCCAGGGCCATGTGTTCTACCACGGAGTTACACTCATTGAACCCAGGTTTGTTTTATTAATAGTCTCACCACTGACATGTAAACTTTACTATCTAATATTTTTAATCAAATATTGTATATCATATTTTTAATCAAATATTGTATATCATAATGTAAAAACCCTGGCATCTTTCCTCAGTATCACATGCATAAGAAAAATAGACCAAAAATGAGACAATCATCAGTTAATCAAGTATAACACATCTGAGTTGCTTTTAGGGACATAACTAGATATCAGCTATTTAGATTTTTTTTTTTTTTTGCTTATTGTCCAAGGACAGCAAAAGAAGAAACACTGTGATAAGGTCCCCATAGGGCTAATGTGTTGGCTAAAATAAAAACAGTATGCATCTTGCAAAAAGAAAAATTCTCTAGAGGTATTATGTGAGTGGACAGTTTTTTTGTTTTTGTTTTTGCTTTTGTTTTTAACCAGCCAAATACTAAAAGCATTTAATATTCAGTGGGAAGGAGATGACCAGTGACTGGGGTAAGTGGCAGGGATGGGGCAGGCACTCTCTGAGCTCATTCTGTTTCTGGAGAAGCCAGGACATTGATTGGAAGCAGGCTGCAGGGTTATTTCTTGGGAGCAAACCAAAGCAGCAAAAAAAGGAATTAGTATTATCTTGGAGTCACATCAACAAGAAGCAGAACAAAGAAACAGATTTGGATAAAGAAGTTGAACCATGGCAGAAGCTAAGAGAAATGACACCTGGAGAACTGTTTAGGCAAGGGAGTGGCTCTGGGTGGGACAGGTGGGATGTCCTGCACATGTCCCAGGGCACCAGGATGTGGCGGCTTCATGCACGGAAGACCTCCATGCTTCTCTATAGCAGGGATGATGGTTCAGAAATCAGGGCTTTGATAGGTGATGGAGGAGGGGGACACATCTTTATTTTATATAGAAGAATTTTATGACATCGTCTCAGTCTCACTTACCATGAGTCTCATTCACAGGCATCTAGGTGACAGATGCTGGTAGTGTTATTGAAAGTCATGGCTTCCCCCTAGACAACTGCACATAACCAGATCACTTTCCTAACTCATGGTTAGGAATGCACGGTCACACAGGTAACATGGTCACAGCATGCCCAGGAGAAGCAATTAGGGCCTCCACTCTTGAGTTACATCCTCAGCTCCCCCAAACCCACTTCAAAACCTTCTATTAGATTGTCTCTAAGTAAACTAATCCTTTCTTTCCAGAAACCAGATAGCAAAACCATCCAGGCCAACTCAGCCATGCACTGTGACCCTTTAATTTCCGTCTATTTCCTTTTAGTCTTTCCTCTGTGCAGAGATAAGCAGAGACTGCATTTCTGGAACCCTAGCACCCTCTCTGCTCTGCCCACTTCACTGGACCCCCCTGGGAATGTCCCTTGGGACTTCTCCCTGCGACCCGAGATTCATGTCTCCTATGCTGGATGAGGCATCTCCCTTGCCAATCCCATGTTTGGATGGCCCAGGTGAGATGGGGATGTCCTAGCACTGGTCACCCGCATCTGAAAGCTGGGGTCTACTGTGTTTATTTCTCCCTAGGCATCCCTGATCTCAGACTAAATTTTGCATAGTATCCAGAAATATAAAATAGAGGAGCAGAGCAGCTGGGCTAGAAGAGAAGGGAGGTTTGAATCCTGAGGCTTCTGGGACAGAAGTGTGAAACTACTGCTTCAGAGTCTTGGGCCTGGAGTCCATATCAGGCGGTGCTCACAGGCACAGTCAAGGACACGGGGCGGGCAAACTCCTCAGCCCTGTTAGAGGTGAAACGGGCTGTTTGGCTGTGCCCGCCTAGCTACTTGCTTCATCCTTGGTAAAAAAGCATCACTTTCCCCAAACACAGGAGCCTCCCTGAGCTCCACGAGAGAACTGCTTACAATGCAATTCAGATAATAAGAGTATTTCCCAGCACTAGGTATTCCCGGGAGCCGCTTATAATTAGGGCAGACTTCTAATTGTCACATTTGTTCCCTAAAGGGATCTGTGCCAATTAAGAAGACTCTGAGTTCTGGGGAAGGGAGACAGGGCTGAAAGGGCTGAGCCTTAATCACCTTGTGTCTCTTTTGATTGTTTACTTCCCTGAAACTGCACGCGGGGACAGGAAATTGGCATTCTATGTTAACACGTTACATTTGAATGCACACAGTAATAGCTTAATTAGAAAGCATATGTGTAATTTAATTCTGTTTGTCTGTCTGCTTGTGTTGGACAAACAAACAGGCATGTATAAAAGAACTTATGAGAAAGAATTTGGAAGCCTAACAACGAACACATAAAGAGTTGTACTGCTTTACTTTTTTTTTTTAACTGTTATAGACATAAATAACATTGGAAAATTCAGCAACTGGAAAAATCTTGCATCTACTTAAGATTCAACTCATCAGAACCTAAGTTTACAGCATACAGGCAACATTAAACTAATCTCAAAAGCTGTCAGGTAAACTATTCCCAAAGCATTTTACTGATATTACCTCCAAGAACCACCTCACTGGAAAACAACACAATGGCTTCTCAGTCTTGGGCAATTCTTCAGAATTTCAGACTTGAGAATTTTCTAGAATATGAACTAAAAATCCTTCCTTTTTCCTTCCATTGTACTCCACACACTCTGTTATAGTCTATTTTAAAGGAATAATTATTATTGTTATAAGAACAATAACAATTATTCTTATTATAATTATTATTATGTTGGTGTTGGGCATTGAACTCAGCACCTCATCCATGCTAAGCATGAATCTACCACTAACCTTCACCCCACCCCAGGCCCATATGGAATATTTTTAGATAACTGTCTTTTCCAGTAGATTGTTCACAAGCAACTCATACACATCCTAATAGCAAGAGGTGCAGGCAGCACAAAGTAAGCTTACTGGAAATGTGAAACTTATCCTTTTAAATATCCTTTTAAATTGTGAGCAAGACTTAAATAAAGAATATCAGACTTACAGGCTGAAAAATACAGCTGGGCTTTAGAAAAACAAAGTAACAGAACTTAAACATCAAAGCATGCATGTGTTTGGTTCCTGAGTTCCAGCACCCCGACGTTTCATCCAGCAATGCTCCCCAATAGCTTCGGAGCTCCTTAGTCATAGAGGTGCAACCTTTATCCCACAAAGAGAAACCAAAGGGTATCAAAGCTGGGTCTGCTTTCTCCACTCAAGGCACTGGTTTCCCTGCTACTCTGCTCGCTTGCCTGTCTCTGGCAAATATTTCTTTTCCTTGGGTGTACAAGAAGACACCTGCATAGCACACGTACTGGTACTGCTCTGTCCTTGTTTCCATTGGCCCCAATTTTATGGCTTCCTGGGTAACTGTGGACTGCTCTGTCTGCTCTGTCACAGGAGCGGCTGGACCATTGTCACCTGTGATCGGCTGCTGGCATGCACTTAGCAGTCCTCCCCGAACCAGTTCTTCCTGCCCCAGCTCATCCTCCAGCCTGATGATTCAAGGCTTTGATACCCTTCCCTTCCTCTTGTCCATTTCCTAACACTGTGATGAGGCTTTGTAACTGCAGCTTGGCTCTCCAGGGTCCCTCGCTAGTCTTTGGTTGAGAGGCAGGACGAAATTAACAGACCCTATCTTTCAGCCATGCTGTAGCTAGAAGTTATGCTGCTCTGATCAGTCCTTCAATTTGTAGCCCTCAAATATATCTGAGTGGAGTAGCTAACAATTTTCACTCTCATCACAGCAGAACTGGTAGAGTTGGGGCGCTTAAGTTCTTTTTCTGGGCTTTCTCTAGACCAGTGGTTTTCCATAGAGGGGATGTTATAAGGTATGACTGAAAACAGTGAACGTTTAAATTTTTTAAAAAAATGAATTACAGTCAAAGACACATTGCCATTAAAACGCCCTCAAAATCCTCCCTGTTACTGTGAACGCACTTATCCCATCTTATCTTGTCACTTTCTGACAGTTCTGAAAATTCTTTCCTGAGTACCTTTAGTTCCACTGTCCTGAATCAATTAAAAATATTTACTTGTCGTGGTGGTCATTTTGACTTTGAAAAGCCAGAAGTCACATAGTGCCGGATCTAGAAAATCAATGAAGACACATCATCGTGTTTTTTAGAAGACTGTTTTCCTTTAGATGGAACCGGGCAGCAACTTCACCATATTTTTGATCACGACTCATAGAGACACTCAGGAAAGAAGGCTTCCAGACCTGTGTCAGAAAGGGGCAAGAACGATGGGATAGGTTCAAAGCAAGGGAAGGTTCTTGAAGGCGATCCATGCATGGCAAGGTGTCTTTTGTTGTAATACATTTTATTTTGTCACCATGTATTTGACCACACTCGCATCTCCCTGGGGAATCTGGCCATGCCGGGGACATCGTGGTTACTGCAGTCTGGGAAGGGCACCCTCCCAGCAAGGAGGAGTCTGTCCCCACCGCTGTGGTCCCTGAGAAATGCTGTGCTAGCTCCATATTTTACCTCCAAATGGCTATTGCCTTCACTTCCACATAACCGTCTCACTAATCATCAAAAAGTGGTGGGGAGATGACAGAAGTGGTAATTGAATTCCTTTCTCAGCTATGGCAGCACGGGACTCCTCGTAATTATCCAATAATGTAAAACACGGGGAGCATAGGATCCCTTTCTTTATTAATATTGAAGATAAGTAATACTCATTTCCACCCAAGTAATGCATGAGCACATTCTCCTGGTAAAACAATTTAACATTACAGATTAAAAAAAAATAAAGTCCTCCTAGCAACCTCCCCCTTCTTCCTCTCTCACAAGGAATCACGCTGGCAAACTGTTGGCAAACCTTCACGAGTATCTCTCTGGAACCAACAAAGACAAATTTCCTGCCCTCTATTTCATCAATTTCATGGAAACAGAGTGCTAGCTTGTCATTTTAACTTGCATATTACTAATTAGAGGTGAAGCTGAGCCTCCTCCTGTGTATGTATTGACGATTTTATTTCCTCTGTGAATCCCGATTGCCATTTTCCCATGTGTGTCTCTATTCAGATGTGTCCCTTACCCCCTCTCCTGAGCACATAAATGCTCATGCTCATGAGGGGTTACTCCAGGTCCCTCTTCCTCACTTATATATCATCCCCTTTCCCACAGAAGTTTTCAAGATTGATGAAGTCAAATTTACCCAGTGTTCCCCTTATAGATAATGCATTTGTTGTTTGAAATATTCCTAACAGGTTGCTTCTTCTGGATAAAGGTCAAAATTGCAGCACAATATAAAAGGTTCTGATGGCTTTCTGCTGCCCAGGTCTTCTTTGGCCACCTGGCTCCCTTCCAGACATACTGAGTCCAATTCCGGGCTCCAGACAGAACCTACGCTCTCTGCCTGATGCATAACCCTGGCCACATCTGTCCACTGGTGCAGCTCAGTGAGCTGGAGTCTGGCGTTCCCTGACCTCTCCCCCATCCCAGCCCCAACCTGAGCTGGGTGCATCTGTGTGCTCACTGCTACAGGGTGTGATCATAAAATACGGTGAATATTTTATCTTATTTTAACTTACAAGTAAAAGATACGATGTCATTAACTCCCATCAAAATACTCCCCACCCTTCAAATACATTTATCCCACCACTCCTGCCATTTTGCGAAGCAGCTCTGCAAGTTCTCTTTCGTGAGTGCCTTTAGGTGTTCTGTTGTGGCTGCTTCATTGTTCTGAATTGATTCAAAATGTTGACTTTTCACAACCAGTCACCTTGACTTTGAAGAAGAGGCAGAAGTTGCACTGTGACAGATCAATCGACCAGGTGGATGAGGACATAGCTTAAAGTCTAAAGGAGGCTGCTTCTTTGACGGCAGTAACATTCACCATATTTTTGACCAAACTTTGGCTTTATACTCAGGAAAGAGGACATTTGGACCTGCTTCAGAAAGGATAGTGAATAGTGGGACAAGTGTGTACAAAGCCAGAGGAAGAATTTTGAGGGGGATTCAGATTCATGATAATGTGATTACTACTACAATAGTTTTTAAAAATGCAGACACACCCGCATTCTTTGGTCAGCCCTTATATCCCAGCATAGGCATACAGTACGATAGTCATGTGTTTCCTGCCCCATCTCCTGCATGGGCTGGACATATGTAATTGTGGCCCATCATAATGACATCCTTCCTTTCGTCAAGGAACACTTAAAAGCATGATCTTCGTGCATCACGAAGTGCACGATACTGAGGCACCACACAGCGGTGAAACAGGGTCAGACCCTGTCTTATAGACAGGGATGCTAATCTATTAATCTATTTACAGAAATAAATCAGTTAGAAATTGACAGAGGCCTCCAGGGAAGCACAGATCACATGCTATGGAGGCTTGAGGAAAGGAGCTGTGATTTTACCGATGGGGGTGGAAATAGAGGGGTATTGTAGCTGTGAGTGGCCTTCAGTCCCCCAGGGGCACTGGCTGTCACCTTAGCTGGGCCATGCCTTGGGTTTGTGTGCCTTTCCTGCCCCGGATCCAGGCCTGCACGGGTCACTTCACCTTTCAAACCAGTAATTCCAAGGAGCCCTGCCTGTCTGATAAACAGAAGAACTGCAGCAGCCATTCATCCTAATTTCTTATTGCTCTTTAATGGGCAAATATTTCTATTATGCTTTCGCTTGAGCAACAAATCATCTCTAATAATCTATAAGGTGTAATCTGAAGTGTAATGTAGAACAAATAAAACACTTTTGGTGAAAGGTTATATATCCATTACTATAAAGGATAACCTGAGGCTAGGTACTTTATGAAGACAGAAGATTTTTTTGAGGTTACTAATTTAAAATTCAATTTTTCTCCACTTAGAAATGAAAACAAATAGCAAATAAAACACACTGTGACAAATTGAGAGACTGGAGAAGAAAGGAGATGCCTTCTATTTTTTCCCTTGCTGTTTGTTTGTTTGCTTTTGATCTCATTTTCCCCCTTTGTTTTTATCAGCACATGTTTGCAATACATAATTACCACGTTCATTGTGGGGAATTGGCGTATTTGCATTCTTGATTCCGGTCATGCTCTCTTCCCCCCATTTAGCTCACTGTTCTGGAAGCTCCAGGTCACAGTGCCTGCACTGGCTTGGCTGTGGCGGGGACATTGTAGTCAATTGCACTGTGGTCACAGTGGGTGCAAAAGAAAGATCAGGGGAGCCAGGAACTGCATGGGGGGCCAGTCTTGCTCTCTGTAATAACCATGACACAGAACTAACAGGTTCCCAGCAGAGCTGCCTTAGTCTCTTCTGAGGCTGATGCCCCACATGGGCTGACCACTGTGCACCAGGCCCACCCTCTCCACACTGCCACGTAGCAGATTGAGCTTTCAACCTTTGGACGATACACACCAGCCCATATCAAAACCCAGCAGGAAATTTTGGTTGACAAGGTGACTATACTTTCTAAAAATATCTACAGTAACAGAACTGGTTCAGAATCAGCCTTTCCTCATCCATCTCCACCCTGCAGAGAAGTTGAATGCTTTTTCTAGATACAAGGAACCACTATATATTGAGGAGGCTTCTAGCTCACCATTTACCGGGTAAGTCAGCTCATTCCTTGTCAGTCTCCTTCAGCAGACTGTACGGCTGATTGTAAGAATGAATGCCTCATTCATCTCCGTGACTCAGCCATGCTAATTGGCTTGAACCATTAATCACTGGTTGAGTAACTGAGTGGGTGGGTAAGGAGTAAGCAGGAAAGCCCTCTCAAAATCGGATTTGGGCCTCAAATCCTAACACATGCCGATGGCCCAAAACATGGGTTCAGTACCTCTGGCATGACCGATGGACACCAAGAACATCAGGGAAGTTATTTCTGCTGGGGACACCGTCTCCCAATTTTGTCACCCTGAATATAAACCTCGTCATATGTTTTCATAACTGCTCACGTGATCCACTGGTAGGAAAGCCTTTACCAAAAATGTTAAAAACTTAAGGTGGGTTCATCATGCCTGTGTATGGGTAAAAACCTCAAATGAATGAAAACATTATACAGGATAATTATGGCATTTTCAACACACAAAGACCAAAGATAAAAGCCCCCTAATGTTCTCAAAATAAACTAAAATTCACAGAATCACCATCCTACACCTTTATGGATACTTTATCGAGTTGTATGATAAGCTTTGATGATGTTAGAACATGCTTTAATCATATACAGACTCTCTGAAGTCCATTTCCCCTTACATTATAACCTAATTTCCTAATCTCATTACATATATATTTCATGCATGGTGTACTAAAATTAGAAATGTCATATTTGTGGCTACTAATTAGAAATGTCTGACTGTAAACACACAAGTCTGAAAGCATAGAGAAAAAGAAATTTACATCTACGATAAACATTGCAGACTTTTAATTCCTGCATTGTTTAAATGTATGCCAGTAGGAAACTGAAATACTTTTAATGTTCTTTATTTCCTTGCTTTCATTATTTAGGGAGTGGGGAACCCTCACCTTCAAAACTGAGCTTTAAGGCCAGAGTAACTCCCCATATTGCAGACTACGGAGCAAGCAGGAAGTTACCAGTAAAGACAAAGGTTGATCCCTAGCCAGAGAGAGGTGACACCACCATCTGCCTCAGTGGTGCCTACCGTAGGGTCCCTGACAGACTGTGTGCACCTGACTGGCACTGTCTCTAATTCTGGAAGAAGAGTCTGCACTCAAGCCAGGTCTCAGCACCCTGACTGCACACCTGCTATGCCATGGGTTTGGCCAGGGCTGCTGGTCCCCAATAAGGGACGAGACAGGTGCAAGGTCACCCTAGCAGGATGTTCGCAGGAGCCGGGGCACAGAGTGCAGGTGCACAGAGTGGATACCGGGCAGCCCTGTCCACCCTCGGCCTCAATCCGGAGGACATCAGCCCCCTCCTGCCTCCAGACCCCGTAGGATCTTGCCCAGGGCCCCCACTATTTCCTTCAACTTCATTTGTAAAGAAATGCAACATTTATCACTATTTGGAAATATACTCCAAGGTTTTATTGTTCATGTTCTTTCTATGAGATGGTTTAATTTTTAAAGTAATTATGACATAAAAAAGTAGTAATAAATATGAAGCACCAATGGCTGAGCACTTCTCTCCCCTTCCTGCCTGGCACCTGCCTCTCTCTTACCCAGGCACTGAGGTACCTCACCCTGGCCAGTTCTGACTTCCCCCTGTTCAGCCCTCACTCCCCAGCTGGGCCTCAGTTTCCCTTTATGTTCTTTCACTTATCACCTCTTCTTTTCCACTGCCTCCCCTCTCTGCCTCCCTCTTTACCCTTTTCATGTAAAACCTGCCACTCAAGAGATATTAATCAACTTTCCAGTCGCTGGGACAAAATACCCAACACCACAACTCAGTTTCAGAGGTCTGAGTCAGTCCGTGCATGGCTGGTTGGCTTGAAGCCGCAATGGTACGGTGGAAGGGCCTGGCTGAGGACGGCCACTCATCTCAAGGCAGGGAGGAAGCAGAGCATGGAGGGAGAAGCAGGGGACAATACACCTTCCATGTCACACACCAGTGACCACCTCCAATCAGACACAACACAGCACATTCAGCTCTGAATCCATCAGTGGATTATTCTGCTGACGAGTACAGCACTCCCGTGGTCAACTCCCTCCAAAAAGCCCGTGCTGTAGGGGTTCTGGATATCTGGGAGTCTGGGGCACATTTTAGATCTAAACTACAAAATAGGGCTGTTCTGCTTTTGTGGTCATAAGAAAAGTGGTCCCCCGCCTCCAGCTTTTCTTTGCCACAGTTATATTTAATGATTGGTTTCCCTTAGAGTACCCTCAGTCTCTGCCTCTCCAAAGCCTCCCATGAAACCTGAGGAACTAGACTGCATTTGAGTGCAGACTCTTCCTTCTAAGATTAGAAAGACAATGCCCAACCTGGAGTGGGCTGCCGGAGGATCCATGCCGTAGGATTCAACCTAAGATGTGGTGGCCTTTGCTAGCAACACTCCAGGCATCCAGAGAATGTATACGATTAATAGAATCAAAATACAGGCATATAGGGGACTCAGCTAATTGGAATTTGGGTAACTATTTCCCAGGCACCCGTAGTGGGGCACTGATCCTGGGTTCTGACTGGCGGCAAGGGGTTCAGGAGTCCTAGGAGCATGGTCCTTGAGTAACCCAGGGCAACTTACGGGGCCAGGGCCTGGGAATGAGCATAGGTCTTCAAATGAGGGTCAGTGTTGGCTAAGGAATGCACACTGAAGCAGAGCAGGCCCCCACTCCCACTCCTCACAGGACCCCATTTTCTCGGCAGAAGAAGGTGGCAGTGAGCAAGGAAACAGACTTCATCAATACACACAGTGTGTGTGTGCTCACATGCATGTAGGAATTCATCAGCCAAGGTCTCTTTTCCAAGCACAGTTAACAACACTGAAAGGATTATGGAAAGATGAAATGTGCTCGCTATTCCCAGACTAGTAGTCTGGTGGATTTTGGACCTTTCCTCTAATGGAGTTCACATTCCTTTCTTCCAGTAGTTGGGCAGTAGATGGGAAATTGTTCTGGAAACAAGGCTACTTTGGGTTTTTCTTGTTCTGCAGAGAACACTTTGAGACTGTTCCCCAGTTCTTTTGCACACTGTGCTCCTGGTCAGTTCCCTGTTTTTCACCTCAGTGGGTCAGAGGTTGCTGCTATTTCTATTAATGAGCTCAACAGTCACAGGGACCTGTACAGGCCTTGGAGTCAACAGAAGGTGACTCTTCTGCCTGCAGCTGCTCATGTGGCCTTGGACAAGTCTCTTACCTTCTCTAAAACTCCTTTCTGCAGCTAGAAAACAACAGTAACAAAAGCTGTCCCTTGATAGAGCTGCCGAGAGGATTAGTTGAGACTAGGCTCATTGAGTTAGAACAATGCTTGACACATAACAAGTGTTCCCTAAATCAGAGCTGCTATTTCTAGAATGTCATTATTTTACTGCGGGAGCTTTGCTCATAGGGACTGCTCCTGCAGTATAAGGTAGCAGTCCCAACACCTGCAAGTGACATCTTACTTGGCTTTTCTCTCAGCCTCCTGAAGACAGTCCATGTTTTAATTCCTGGGAACTGTGAAGGTCACCTTATTTGGAAAAAAAATGTATATGTAATTAAGCTTACTAGGATATTAAGATTCCCAGCACTTAGGAGGATGAGGC
Organism: Cavia porcellus; assembly: GCF_034190915.1. NCBI lineage: Eukaryota > Metazoa > Chordata > Mammalia > Rodentia > Caviidae > Cavia > Cavia porcellus. Next base: position 22,127,709 of record NW_026947506.1, read on the forward strand.
AGGAGGATCACAATTTTTTTCTTTCCTACATTTTTCATTGTGCATGCCAATTATGCAGGTTGATGGGTTTCATTCTGGAAGATTTGTACATGTACATAACATACTTTATTCCCTCCTTCCACTTCACCTCTCTTACTGAAATTCGGAGACCAACCTGGGCTACTAAGCGACTTAGTGAACGCTTGTTTCAGAATAAATAAAAATAAATAAATAGCAGGCTGGGAATCTAATTCAATTCAAAGGCCCTGGGTTCAATCCCTACTACTGCTAAATAAGTAAGTAAATAAGTAAATGAATAAAAAGATCTTGAAATGGGATGATTATCCTGAACCATCCCAGTGGATTTCTAGTTCTTAAGGGGACTCTGAGGGGATACCGAAAGGAGGTGGTGATAAGATCATGGAGACAGAGTGGTCCACTGTCATCACCAGCCAAGGAAAGCCTGGGGTCACCAGAAGCTGGAGGACCCTGGAACTGACCATCGCCATGGCCCTTTGAAGTATGGTTTTGCCAGCACCCTGCCTTTGCACTTTAGGGCCTTAGAGCTTTGAAAAGCTGTATTTCCATCATTCAAACTACCAAGTTTGTGATACTTTGTTATAGAAGAGCCCAGGAAACTCACACTATGTCAAATATGCTTTTTAAAAACTCCTCTCTTTTAATTCCTTACAAAATACCATGACAGAAAGAGAAGCAGTTATCAACACACTAAGGGATGAATCTTGATGCTCATTGAAAAGGATGCCCAATTGCTTGTGGTGTTTAGTTTTCGGAGATTGTTTTTTCCTGTCATCATTTATGAAGATCGTTTTTTCCATTCATCGTTACAGAGCAAGTAGGAGAGGCTGCCCCCATATTTGCATATTTAATAAAGACAAATGGGCAGCGAAAGGTGCCAGCATAGGAGGAACCCCTGCGTTCCTGGGGAACGCATCATACAGCGTCCAGGATTCAGAGAACAGAAACACACCCTCAAACACAGCAAGTGGAGCTGACACACAGGTGAATCATGGGGATTTGCAGAAGAGGAAAAATTAAAACTTAAGCCTCATTAGGCAGGAACAGCAGAGTCATAAGCTTATAATGGGGAGCTCAGAAGCCATTTGGTTTGCCCTCCGAGAGCATGGAAATCATAATCACCTCCACCACATCCGCTGATGGTTATTAACAGCCTCAGTGTGAATATTTCCAGGAATGAGGAGTTCGCTACCTCACAAGCCTGTCTTACCTAAAAGCTTTGTTGGGAATGTCTCTTTTAAAGCAAGCAATAGCATGTGTTCCTGTATCATACATTCACTGGTGCTGGCCCTGACTTAAGAGCTGGGCACAATTCTTGCATTGGTAAATTTCATAGATAGGCCAGGGCTGTGAGCCTCCTACTGTGATATATGTGGGGTCCAGAGTCTTAAGAGCCAGTCACTGCTCAGGCCCAAGTTCAGCCCAGACAGTGAGCATGAAGAGCCACCACACTGGTTATAATGGAGTAGCAAAGGAGGAGGAGCCATGGAAGGGGAATCCATGTACATCATCTGCCTGCAGGAGGTAACTCACCAGCCCATCACACACCTGACGATGTCCACCTGTGTCAGGTTATGTACCAGGTGTGATGGGAAAATACTGTGTTTTTAAATAAAACAATTTATAACAGTAAAAGACACACAACCTGAATCTCCCTCAAAATCCTCCCCTTCGCTTTGAACACACTTCTCCCATCATCTTTGCTGCTCTATAAAGCAGTCAGGAAGTCTTCTTTCCTTACTGACTCGCGATGCGCTGTCCTGGCTGCCTTGATGTCCTGAATTGACTCCAAATGTTGACCTTTCATGGTCATTTCGCCTTTGGGAAGAACCTTAAGTCCCATGGTGCCGGATCCAGTGAATAAGAAAAATGAGGACACAGTGTGGTGTCTTCACCAGCCTGCCTGTCTGTTGGAGCAGCATTCACAGTACCTCTGATCCTACCCGTAAAACACTCACAGAAGAGGACTCCCAGAACTGCTTCAAAAGTAGCAGGCATGATGGGATGAGTGTGTTCAAAAGAGGAGGAGTCTTTGCAAGGGAATTCACGGCCATATGTGTTATGCTGTAATCAATTTTTTATCCAAGCATTTTCTGTAGCTTTGCATCACCCCTTATACGCACAGCAGGGGTAAGATATCTAGGCCATGGTTCATTTATCAGAAGTTTTGAGCCTACTCACTGTGGCCAGAGTCTGTTATAGTTTTTGAGAACACACAGAAAAGAAAAGAACAGAAATAAAATAAAATATCTAAGCCTCATTCAGGTTCTATTCTGTTTGGGGACACAGACAAAAAATAAAATGAGTAGAAGAGGATACAGGCAATAAATAAAGCCAGTGAGGAAAGACAGAGTGTCGGGGGTAACAAATGAAATGGAATAAAATATCAAGCAGGAAATAAGGAGCGAGACTGAGAAAGTCTGGTGCTGAGAGGTTGGTTTCAGATAGGAGGTGCTGGAGGCACCGAGAGGGAGCCCCTGAGCCCCAGGACCAGCCTGAGTTGAAATCTGCTTTCATGGCTCCTCCCATTCTCAGGCCAGGTCTAAAATATCTCCCACACGAATGTCATTAAAGAGAACAATGAAAACATAACTGTACTTAGAACACTTAAAGAAAAAAAAAACACCTAAGGTGATCTCCAAAACCTTATCATAGAAACCAGTGACCAACTGGCACTGTTCTTTTGAAACAGTGACACCAATTCAGACATTTCTGTTGTCTTTCATTCCCAAGCCTGGATGTGGCTGAGAGAGGCGTGCTGCTCTGGGTTCTTAGCTTCCAAGGGCCAAAGTCTCCCGAGGGCACCCTGCCTTGACACATGGGCCCAGGGACCCACATCTAGAGCCTATAATCCCTCAAGGAAGCTAATGGTCCAGGAGAAATAAATTACAGAGGTGGAGAGAGAAAGGTATAAAAATTAAATAAGGAGCTGGGCACAACGCACACATCTATGATCCCAGCCTGTGGGAGGCTGAGGCAGGAGAATGGCTAGTGTGGGCAACTGAGCAACTTTGTGAGATCCTGTCTCAAAATAAAGAAAAAAATTAAAGAGGGAGGCTGGGGATGTAGCTCATTGTAAAAATCCTGGGTTCAATCCACAATACAGGATACCAAACAAAGAAATTAATTTAATGAAGTTAAAAAAAATAGCCAGATGTGGTGGTGTACACCTGCAAATCCAGAACTTGGGGCCGGAGGATGGTTGTGAGTTTGAAGCCAGCTTGGGCTACATAAAAAGACCTTGTCTCAGAACATGAAAGAGCGAGAGAGAGAGAGAGAGAGAGAGAGAGAGAGCATGTTAGCACAAGAGAGAGGGAGAAGGAGAGAGAGAGAGAGAGAGAGAGAGAGAGAGAGAGAGAGAGAGAGAGAGATATCCATGGCTGAAAGGATAGACTTGTGAGGCAGAGCAGTCAAAGCACCAAAACTCTTGAAAGAAAGAGTGGGTCCTTGAAGTTAAATTTGGCACAAAATGTTGGCCTTTCTGATGGAACTAGAAAAAATGCCATCTTGTTTAGAAATAGCAGGTCATCATAGTCGCATTTGGAGAGTAGAGAAAATTGAGACCGATCAGAAGTACTTTAAGAGATGGTATTTAGCAATGTGGTTCAAGCCTGGACAGATCCATGGAATAAAAAACATAAATTCAGATTCACTTTGACATCGACAAAAAGCAGACTTCTCAACCAAAGGAGATTTGAATAATCACTGAATACGTCGTGCTAGGACATTTCTAGAAGGAAAACGTGCTGCAGGCCTCTGTGGGTATCCAGGAGGGGCCTAGTCCTGGGCCCTACAGACCCCCAAGTCCTTAGACACTCGAGTCTCCACTATAAAATAGCATGGCATTTGCTCAAAGCCTGCACACTGCTTTCCCCAGACTTGCAATGCACTGCTTCTAGTGACTGACAGTCTGGAAATGCTGTGTAAGAAGTTGTGACATCATGCTGTGCAGGGAGTAATGACTGACCAAGAAGAAAGGTCTGATCATATCCCGTCTGTGGCTGCTTGAACCAATGTAATCCCAGCGCTCCGGAGGTATGGCAGGAAGATCACGGGTTTGAACCCAGCCTGGGAAATTTAGAAACTTAGTAAGACCCTGTGTCAAAGTTAAGAAAAAAAAATTTTTTAAAGGGAGTCTGGGAATGTAGCGCAGTGTGAAAGTCCTGGATTTAGCCCCTAGTACTAGAAAAGAAAAATGAAAAGAAAAGAAAACCAAAACATCCTGAAGGAAAGAACTAAGAGCTATGGCTACAGAAGGAAAGAAGAAAATAAATATATATATATATAGTTTATATATCTATCTATATAAACTATATTATATATCTAATATAATTGACATTTTTACAAATAAAGCATACCTTATATTACAAAGCAAAAGACATGTAGGACAATAGAGAAATGGTCAACAGAAGTTGAGTGTGGTGGCAGAGGCCCATAATCTCAGTGGCAGGAGGACTGAGAGTTCAAATCCACACTGAGCAACTTAGCAAGATGCTCTCTCTAAAACTTTAAAAAAAGAGCTGGTGATATAGTTCATTGCAGAAGTCCAAGATTCAGTATCCAGTATAGAGAAAGAGAGGATGAGAGAGAGAGAGAGAGAGAGAGAGAGAGAGAGAGAGAGAGAGAAGGAGAGGGAGAGAGGGAGGGGGAGGAAGAGAGGGAGGTGGGAAAGAGGGGGGAGAGGGAAGTGGAGGGAGAAGAAAGGAGAGAGAGAAGCAAGAGAAAGATGCCACCTACAAATCAGTAAGGTCAGAAGGACAAACGTACACACAAAATCACTTCATCTTACCAGTTATCAAAATAATTCAAAGAAAACAATGGTTTAACTGGCAAGGGTTTTAACAAATGATAAAATGCTACTGTGTATTTTCAAAAGTACAAAGCAGTGCTGATTTTTGGGTCTGGGAGTCGAACTATAAATTCATAGCAATTTTCTGATGGGCATTTTGACAACAGAGATCAAAAATCTTAAAAGTCATATATGTAAGTTGTTCTTTCAGGAATATTTGAAGGAAGCTCCCTCGTCTGTGTGTGAAGACTCAGCTAAAATGATACAGGTGTCACAGTTACTTGTATGAGGGTGACACTGTTGTTTAGCTAACCTATCAGGTTCATGCAGAGAAGAATCTCAGCATGATGGTTCTCAGAATCTGGTCCCTGTAAGTGCAACATCTGGCAACATCCGGAACTCGTTACAAACAGCTTCCCTGGCCTCCCCAGATCCACTGAGCCACTTGGGTGCTCATACACCTCAAGAACCTCTCGGTTAGTGTGTAAATCACGGTCCCAGAAAGAGCGATCTTGGACACTCAAACTGGGTAGTCTAAGAGTTTTAAAAGGAATTCTTTACCAAAGTTATCAGACCACAAGGGTAGAGGATGGCTCTGAAAATCCATCAAAAAGGACTGTGTAAAAGAATATTCAACTGGAATGCATTCATAAAATATCAAACTTGTGTAAGCACTCACAGATTCTTTTATCCAGAAATATAATCACATGTATTGTATATCACCCACATATGTACATGGAAAAAATGCTTGCAGGACATCTTTTAATAACAGTTATGTCCGGACATTGAGACAATGGGTAAGTTCTTGTTAAAGGCTTGTTTACATTTTTGACAGTCTAAAATAACCAGATCAGAAAAAAAGGTAATGGACTTACTTAAACAAAATTATGAATATAATTTCAAAGAACATTGTGAAACCGGTGTGTTTTTTCCAATGCTTTATTTTTTTAATGTTTATGAGTGATAGTGGCCCACTTTTGCCAACATTTATTGCCTCTGACATTAACACATTTCTGGAACCTTCTCTACAGGGACGGCATAATGAATAATAATTAGTATAGTTTAGTAACCACCTTTTGACTGACTACTACAAATACACCCTATGAATACAGAACTTCATGGATTATCTCAGTCGATGTTCTTGAGAAGCTTAAAAGGCAAAAGGTATTACTTTCACTGTACCAATAAGGAAATAAAAGCTAAGATATGTGAGGTTAATAACTGGTAACTTTGCTTTTCAGTAGAGAATGAGGACTCAGCTCAGAACAATCAGGCAATCTGTGGATGTGAGAAGATGTGGTTTTGAAAAGAATCTTTCAATGCAATGATTAAACAATACCACCTGGAAAAGTCTAATTCACTGTATAATTTCACTGTAATTTATTATGCTAAAAATAGAATGATGAATCTCATATTGTTACCTCAAAATTACTATTTTGTCTATTCAAATAAAATTTAATCTATCAAATGTGAAAACATTTTATTTTTCTTAGTCTTAAATAATACAGCCAGAGGAATTTCTGTCAATAAATATTTTCTGAATGTTTGATAAAAGCTACTGGAGAGAATTCATTTTCAATCATGAAATCTCTGGAATTTTTGAAAGCTATTTAATGCAATTATACCTGAAGCAATACTTCTCATAATGTTTAACCTGTCTTACAGATGTTTGATTTATTGTCCTTCTAGTCTGAGTAGTATGCTTTTCTAGGTCTGCCGCTGCTGTTGAATACAAATTCCTTGGAAATAAAGATGCATATTTTAATAGAATTGGTTTCCACTGTGCCTGGCATGAAACACCTAGGTTTGTGAATATATGCGATCAATCAGGATAAGTTAAAATGCACTGTGGTAACAAATAACCTCAAATCTCACTGGTTTAGTCTAATATTTTCTTTCTCAAACATGTTACATGTGTAATTTGAGTTTGTAGAGAAAAGCTGCTTATCATGAACAAATGTTGATAGAAACTTGGCTTTGGCAATGCTTCCCTGATCACCTTGATGTGGGAAGAGAATAATGGTCGATGACTTCCTCCACCTCACCCTACTGAGAACACGCATGGCTTCTACTCATATTCTATTGGTTGATGCAGGTCACATGACTACACCTAATTTCAAAGTACAGGAAAAGGGCAATGTTATCATTGGCACAGGAGAGAAAGAACCAGGAACATCTGGTAATAATAAGAATGGCTCCAAAATTTCCAAGAATGAATCATGATATCATTACTTAGTCTTCATTCACACCTTTACTCGCTGGTGACAGTCCCCTATGTCAGTTTATCATTTTTTTAGACTAATTGAACCAAACATAGAAACAGTTACTTTGCTATGGTTGCAAGAATCATCTTGTGAAATGTCTATTAATTTTATGTCATTGTGTGTGGAAAAATTTAGATGAATGCTACTTTCATTCAGTAGTTTCATCTTTCTGTAGGTGTGAAGAGAACCAGCCACTGATTAATAATGGCCCATAATAAATGGCAGAATGGCTTGAGGGCTGCCCATAATTTATCCATTGAACTCAGCAAACATCTGTTGAAGGCCTGCTCTTTCCCAGACACCTACAAGAATGAAGATGTCTAAGACGTACTATACTCCACAACATTAGAGTGTTAGAAGGAGTAATCTTTTCTTTCTGTGGTAGTCTTTCAAGTACTACGTTTCTGTCCTGTATGGCTTGTGTTAATTTTATAAGTAAAGACTTCCAATGATTGAATTGTTTCATCCAGAGTTTAGATGGTAAAATTTATTTCCCCTAATTAAGTGTCCTTAAATACTGAACTACAGCTGCTAATTTTCTTCCTGCACGATTGTCACAGGATTCATTCTGGATTTATTGTGTCAAACACATGAACAAGAAAGAGATCAGAGAAATGCGGTGTGTTGCCATTTCCGGTGGCTTCACCTATGGATAAATGGCCATTTGAGTACAAGCTCTCCGTGTGCATTCATAAATTCACTAATTCATAAATGTCACACCTGGGAGCCTATCCTGGACACAGGACCCAGCTGAGCACCACAAGCTGGAGAACCCAAGAGTTTCTACCTCATTGATTTCATAAAATAAGTGTCCTTTGTATCCTATGATAAATGCCAGTCCACTTTTATTATCTTGGAGATAATTTAATTATAGAAAAGGTGCAAAATAATAATTCAATACTCACTGAACACAGGGATAGCTCCTTGTTATCAAATAGCATGTTTTAAATCAATGTTCACATATTTATTATACAAAGTATTTAGATAATACATATTTATAATATTTTTGCTGAAGCAACTCTGTATAAACACTGCATTATAATTTTCAATAAATTCACATTTCCTACCATCTACAATGTAGACCTGTTTTCCTTTGCTCATCGATTCCTCTTTTTGTGTTGTGTTTTATATTTAAAAAGCAAGCATTCCAAATCTTTCGTGTCACTGTCTCCCATTACCAGCCTCTTCTGACTGCCATGGGGCTTCACCCCCTTCGCCTGTTCTGTTTATTGTTTATTTTAAAGTAATTTTATTGCCTGGAGGACATCTTAAAAAGTTGTTAAATTTGAAGCAGTCTATTGGATCTTCTTGAGGGCATTTACTTTCCTGTGGGGTTTTATAATTTCTAAGGACTTTCGTCTACGCTGTCTCACCTGGTAAAGCAAAAGCAGAAGGCTTGTTCTTTTGAAGGCTACAAGTTAGTGAACTGCTCACGCGCTGTTTTCAACGAGGTATTGTACGCATGCTTTGAAAGCGAAAGGCAGACTAAGCTGTGAGATCGGAGGCCTCTTGTAGGCATCTGTGCCCACTCCCAAAGGTGCTGCTAATAAAACTCCGGACTGGGGTGGGGAGGAGCGCCCAGTGGATTCCCCAGGGTGAATGATACACTTTTGAAGTTACTTTCCCCTTTACCTATTGATTGATGCTCTTTGGCTCATTACAGCATTGTGTCCTGATAAACTCATAAAAACTGTAAAATATTGTAAGTTAAAAAAATGCATTTAATCCATCTAAGTAAAATGCATTACATTTAAAAAAATGCATTTAATCCATCTAAGTAAAGGCCCATGTGTTGAAAGCCTCCTTGGCAGCTTGCGGCTTTTTGGAGAGGTGGTAGCAGTTTTAAGTAGGGTCTAGTGGGAGGAAGTTGGTCACTGGAGGTGGGCTCTTGAAGGGGACACTGGTGCCCCAGCCCCTCCCTGTCCACTTGATTCCTGGCTGCCATGAGAAAGGAGGTGCTTTCTCTGTTACTACAGGCGCCACTGTAATGTCTGCCTCACCGGTCCCCCAGACAATGGGCTGACCAACCACAGACTGAAGCCGCCCAGACTGTGGGGGTGAAATAAACCTTTTCTCTCTCTGAATCAACTGGCCCAGTGTGCTGTTAAAGTCATAGAAAGCCAGCACACATCCTGCACTCCCAGGCTTAGCCTAGCGCAGCTCAAACAGCCTCAGGACACTCCTAGACTACACTGGACAAAATCATGTAACCAAAGCCTATTTTATAAAGTGTCAAACATCTTGTGTAATTTATGGCTACTGTCCTGAAAGTGAAAAATGGAAAAATTGTGTGGAAATGCTGCTGGATCAGTGCAAAGTTAAACCACTGAAAATGGGCAATCTCTACACTGTGTAATTTTTAAAGAAACGAAAAGGTAGCTCCTAACTGTACTAATATATGTACTAATAGCTCCTAACATTGCCACATAAAATGTCTCTTGCAAGAAATGTTACTCTGGGGCTGGGGATTTAGCTCAGCGGCATAAGCGCCTGCCTTGCAAGCAGGCAGTCGTGAGTTCGATCCCTGGTACCGATAAAAAGGAAAAAGACAAAAAAAAAAAAAAAAAAAAAAAAAAGAAATGTTACTCTATAAAATTGCAGCTTAGTAGAGAGGAAAGCTGGGTGCATTAGCACACACTTGTAATCCTAACCACTCAGGAGGCTGAGGCGGGAGGACTGTGCAAAAATAGCTAGACACTGTCTCAAGTAAACAAAGTAGGGAGAGTACTCACCCAAACCTCTGACTGAGTCTTGATTCAGAACAAACAGTACAGCGTGGCTTAAACATTCCTACTTCCACATCAAAAATCAGGGTTTTCTTGAAAATTTCTCTTAAATAGTGGGGGTAAAAATTTCTTTCAATTATTATCTGAGATACCCTCTTCATCTGTTCAAATAAATACATCAAAGATGTAAAGAAAAACAACATGAAATGCCTGTGAAAGCCTCTGAGTACTACAAAGAAAAAAGAATTCATTGGAGAATGGAAAGAACTTCTATCAACCTAGATACGCAGAAGAGAAACGAAATGGGAGATATTTTACCAAAATTCTTTCTCTCTTTGAAAGATAGACAAATGAATAAATAAATGAAATGGTTCTTTTGATATTTAATTAATAAGGAAGATTTCACTTACCTATCAATAAACACAAAAACAACAGGAAGTATGTCTTCCTTGTAAATGGAAGATGCTGAAATGTTATCAATGTATTTGATAAACCCAATCACTGGATTGCAATACAAAAATATTACAAATCATTAGTAAAATTCTCAACACACACAAGCAGACAAACAACCTCTGTGAAAGTCTTTATGTTAAATTAGTATTTGCCACTAGAGGTGAGAAGGGAAAAAAGAATAAAAGAATCAAGATATATTAAGTATGTACAGCCGCTCCAAAGATAAATGTAAGCACTATGCACTTGAGATATGTACTAACAAAAAAGAAAAAAAAAAAGAAAGGACACAATCAACCATTATTTGCAAACACAAGAACTGCCTTAAAAACATAACTACTAATGAGTGAGGGCTTATGATCCCACATGCATAGGCGCCAATACTATGTGAATGAGTTTTTGTAAAAAGGAAAAGCTTTAATGCACATCTGATCAGCAAGCAGGTCAGAAGCTCAAATCTGTCCCCTATCAGTTGGCAGAAGGGTAATTTACAGAGAGGAAAGAAGGCTGCTCATTGGTTGACTGATAAGAAAGGATACATTTTCCCCCTCCCTGGGGAGTTAGGGTCTTCTGTATAAGAGACACCACTGACCAAATAGGCTGCCTGTTCTGTTCATTCCCACTCTGCAAAAGCTAGCTCTGAACCATTAAGAATCATGAGTGAAGTGTGGAGATTTTTCCTGGAAGACAATTTAAAGAATTTATGTCTAGGTGTATTTAGACCTTACCAGATTTCTCTACTACTTTTGACATGGAATTCGAGTAACATTATCAGAATTAAAGCTATATTACCAGAAGGAACCGATTTTCTAAAAAATGGAAGAAAATAAAAGATTGTATGTATGTAGGTATACACATATAACTATATGTATGCATGTGCGCAAGATAGATAACTGTATTATTAATTCTAATAATTATTATAACTGCATTACTAATTCTGTGTTACTAGTTCATCAAAAAGAACAGTTTGTGCTGTCACTGTTTAATTGGATCCTTTTTTGTGTCTAGATCTAGTAACCTGAACAGCTACATCTAAGATAACAATATTCAATATATTAACTAGTGTTGACTACTGGTTTTTTTGAAATTCTATATTATTTCTATCTTTGTTTCTGTGTTGCTTTTTTAAAATAAAAAAACACACATGTAACACCACTGACCCATGATGCAAATGCTACACTCTTGTTATTCAGTGGTGTCAATAAAAGAATTCCAGTATATTTTACAAATGCAAATTTTTTTGTTCTTTTCAAAATTATGTAAATATAAGACATGAATTTCATCTATATTGTGGATAAAAATATAATCCAGAAAAAATACAATTAAAGCTGGGTTTAGTGGCTCGCACTTGGGACATTAGTACTCTGAGAGGCCCAGTTAGGAGAACTGCAAGTTTGTCTCCAGCTAGGGCCACTGAGTGACTTGATGACACTGTCCTGTCTCAAAAACAAACAAAAAGAAGAGATGGGGGCATAGCACAGTGCAAAAGCCCTGGTCTTGATCCCCTGTATCAAACAAAAAAACCCAAACTGCAAAAGAAACAAAAAAAAATTTAAACACAGAAAGTAAACATCCATTTATCTCAGCAACAAAAGCACAACCTATATAGGTGTTTCTGTAGTTCGAAAGTTTCTCCCAAGGTTCATGCTGAAATTTACCTGTGCTTGAGGTGAAACTGAGAGGAACAATCTTTAAAGAGGTCATGGGGTCACGGGGTTCTGCCCTCCAGAGTGGGTTAAGACACTGTCCCAGAAGTATATTAGTTACTGTACAGTGGGTTGGTTACAAAGTCTCTCCGTCTGTGCGCCCTCCCTGCCTGGTTTAATACTGGCCTTCTCATTATGTGATGCCATCTGCCAAAAGGTGATGTAGCCAGCAGGCCTCACCCAGTGTTGCTTTTGATCTTGGACTTTCCAGTCTCCTGAGCTGTGAGAAACATTGTTTCTTCCTTTCTACAGAAATCACACCAAGACAAGCACATACCCAGAAGTAGGCTAGTACTAATAAAATAGTACAGATCATCTGTAACTCCTTAAATCCCAATTCTGTGGGCTTCTTAGGACTCTTTCTGGGTCTCCCAAGTACACAAGCCACGTTAATGCCCTATGAACCTAAGGAAAATGAAGTCAGGAGACTGGAGTCAATTGAAAGAGGCCAGCTGGGGAGACCTTTGGTTTCCTCTGAAGCCTCTTCAAAGACTCTCCACTCCCCCTGTCTCCTGGCCAGCAGCGTGACCCATACAAAGCAGTCTTCAAGATGCTGCAGGGGGGACCTTGAACTGAATGTAGTCATCGTTGTCTTCAGATGGGAAAAGTGGCTGTGGAAAAAAAAGTACTTTTTTTTCCTTTCTCAAAATAATGTGCAGATTTTAAAATGCAGTCGCAACCCAAATCCCTACGGCGTTTCCTGTCTCTTTTTGAGGAGAGGCACTTTTTAATGGAAATGTTACCCTTCGGTTCACTGATGTGCAGAAAACAGGGAATGAATACACATGCTTATCTCTGTTCCTCCCTTTCAGCGCTGATGAGACGCAGCAGATGACTTGAAAAGCCATCAACCCACAAAGACAAGAAAATATGAGAAATAATGACAGTAGATGAGAGACGTCTGTACATTTTTTAATGATGGACTGCATAGGGTAAATGGCTTTAAAAAAAAAAAAAAGCAGAAACAAAGAAATAGCTCCTAAAAAAAGGGAGTTAGCGGAACACAGAAGGCATGCCAATTTAGACTGCATAATCATAAGAAATTTCCAGAATTGGAAAGGACAGGAGCCAAACTAGGAGAAGGTATACATTTTTAAAGTTGGCTTTCATAGCTTCTCCTTTGCCATAGCAATAAATAGAAAGTCTATTCTCAGAGGAAATATTTTAAAAAGAATCTGTAGACTAAGAGACACCAGGCACAGAGGAGGGGAAAGGTGCATTACTGATCTGATGCCTGCTGGCTCCCAGAGCTCTGCAGGCCCACTCAGGTCCACAGGAGGAACCTACAAGTTTCTTCCCTGAGAAGCTGCCCAGCGCAAGGGGTTACCTGCAGGTACGGACTAGAGGACTCTCCGATGACGTGAGGTCCATTGGCTAAGCTTCACTCTTTCATATGAATACTCACCCAGGGATCAGCAGACTTTTGAAGGCTCCCAATAGGAAATAAAGAGACCAAAATAGACAGGTTGGGAGAAAGAATTTGGAAGAAATGGAGGTACCAAGGAACAGAAGAAAACTAACTATAAAAAAGTAGCATCACACCCTTACAGCAGAGAGCTCTTTTCCTGGGGCCCAGGCTTTCAGCTACTTAGATGGAACAGCTACTAATTTTTCTGGCTCCCACCTGCAGGTGGATCACTGTGGGAGTGTCCAGCCCCCTAAGCCAGTCTAATCAATCCCTTCTTATAATTACATAGTCTATAATTACAGAATATGTTCTCTTTTCCTGAAGAACTCTCACTCATATAAAGAGTCTATTAAAAAGAGCAAGAAAGAATAATATAAAGCTCTCAAAAATTAGTTTCTTCTGTTCACCATGCAATTTTTTAAACCAGTTGGAATTCAGACTCAGATTGTTAGTGTGACGTTATTAACTTATGCATCTAATTGCAGCATCTTGTTGCTCATATTAATATCACACTTCTGAAAGTATGAATTTCTAACACATATTTTGGGCTATCTATGTGTTTACTGGTTTCAGGGCTTACAAAGTTGTCATATACTCACTATATTCTTTCTTAGTTCTATGTTCTGATGGGTTTTAATGAGCAGCATATTTTCTCAAACTTTTTGCCAGAAATGTGCTGGTGGAATATTTCCTAAGTATTGGCACATCTCAGGGGATATTTTTTCTGAGGTATACAAATGCTAGTTTGGCTACACAAAGTACCCAGGATCACAATCCTGGTGAATCTTGCTCCTTTTTTTGTTAGACAATTTGTCATGTAAGCTATTTGACAACACTACTGGCCCCTCCTGTGTTTTCTTTTGAGTTTAGAGATTTAAAGAATTTTCCTATTTGCCTAAAAAGTTAAAACATTATTGTTTGGCTATCCTGTTTGGCTTGGGAAGAAGATCGTTATGCCAGCAACCTCAAATCTTTCTTTAGCGCAAGTGAATTTTCTTTGATACATCTTTAAATATTATCCTCCATCTGCTCCAATGAGAGTGGATCAAGAGAATAGATATATTTTAGATATACTAAATCTCTTTTCTCAGTCACTCATCTTTTAAAATCCTTATTTATTTATATTTTTACTCCATGTTCTATGAAAACCCATCAAGTTAGTTTCTATATCTCTCATTCAATGTTTAACAGTGTTTAATTGGCTTTTTTTTTTTTTTTTTTTGGCTACTGTTGGGATTTTTTCAGCAATTAAATTTTGTGTTTCCTTTTTTCTGTAGTCCTACTTTTTTGGCAAAATATTCCCTCTCAGCAGTCCATGTGATTGCTAGTTGGGGTGTATTTTAATGTTTTTCCTATTTAAAAAAAATTAATCCTATTTTGAGCATTTTCTTTAAAACTTCACATCACTTTCTATATTCAGCCTGCCAAAAAAATTTATACACCCTTCAGGAAAAGAAAAATAGTATGGTTTTTTCCAACAGATCATGTTACTCTCATATGGGGAACCCTAGAGGATATCGTACAACATAGAGAACCCACCACACTGCCAGCCCTTAGAGAAGAAATTAAAAATTAATGTGCAACAATCTCACTGATCAAGGTTACTCAAGCAGCAGTTTATTAATTAATAAATGTCCAGAAGCCAATGACCACCAGTTTGAGTCCCTCTTACAATTGTAGAGGCCAAAGGTAACTTGTATTAACCATGATATCTCCACAAATTTAGTATTAAGACATGTATACATATTTTTCTTTTCCTGAAGTGTGTATACATCTTTGACAGATCATTTCCCTTCCAATGTCTTAAGATTCATCATCTATTCACATTTATAAAATGAAAATAAAAATCAATCATTTTATAAAATTTTTTTACTAGCACTTTCTGTGCCCCACTCATAGCACTAGATGACGTAAATGTTAAGTCATCTAAAACCCTGAAATTAGACTCTGAGGCAAAGGTTACTACGATTCTTTCCAGGGGACATCTGGGAGTGACAGGACATAGCTAATTGCTTGGGGAATGTGTCCAAGTGACTGAGATATTTCACACCCTCTACTCCACTGGCTCTCCAGCCTCTGTCTTAGGACCATGGGCCACTTCTGCAGCCAGTGATATCAGTGCCAGGAGAAATTAGGAAAGATTGCATCTATTCCTTCCTTCCTTTCTTTTTTTTTTTTTTTTTTTGTCTTTTTCCTTTTTATCAGTACCGGGGATCGAACTCACGACTGCCTGCTTGCAAGGCAGGTGCTTATGCCGCTGAGCTAAATCCCCAGGCCCCTTCCTTCCTTTTTTGCTGGCAAAGGCCAGTGGGACACTTCCATCTCCCTTAAATGCCCTAACTGCACTAGGTGGCAAGCGTAAATTACTGCTGTTTCTTTGCTATTATGGTTGCATCTATTAAATGTTGGCTCAGGGATGGGATCTTCCCATGGTCCAAAAGAGAAATCTATCTTAAATCAATTCTTAATGTGATCAGGCCACATTATAGACACTATAACTAAAAGCTTAGTCAGGAAGTTTCATAATCTAGGTTAAAATCCTGGCTTCACAAATTACCATGTGACCTTGAACAAGCTACCCTACAACTCTAAATATTTATTTACCGCTAATATCATGATAATAATAGAACTATTGGGAAAATAATGAAGTAAAGCATTTAAAGATTTGACACAGTATCTGATTTTCAGTAAATGCAATCAGTGTGGGTTATCACATTATTTCCAAGCATAAAAGCGCTAAAGTCAGGGTTATTACAAGGATATCTAAGACCACTAAGGGGATTCAGAATTGTTTATGTTTTAGATTTTTGGGAGCATAAAGAGTTATGAATAGTAAAAAAGTATTAGGAGAAAAATCATAATTATTTGCAAATCATGATATTGTATGAGCACATATATTTAAACATGTATTAGAAGAAAGCTTTGAAGAATATACTTACAGATCTTTTGATTTTTGTTTTTTACTTTTATTTTAAAATAATCTTAGACTTACAGAAATGCTAGAACATAGAACAGAGTTGCTTATTCCAACAAGCATCCCTTTATGTTAATGTGATTTTGTATCACCATGATACATTTATCAAAACTATTTGAGCTCAGTACTGTGACCTATGAGTATTTAGACTTTATTTGCACATTTTACTGATACCTTTTTTTTTCTTCTGTCCAGAATCCTCCACGGAATCTGCCATGGCTCTGTGGCCTTTTTTTATCCATGGCACTTCAGCCTTTTCATGCCTTGGATGACTGTGACACTTTCAAAGAATTTTAGACAATCATTTTGTAGGCCCTTCCTTCACTTTGGGCTTGTCTAATGTGATGTACAGGTGAGACTGAGGTTGTAAGTTTTGTAAGTTTATACAGAAGGGACATGTCATTCTCATCACACAATGTTAAGAGGTATATTCTGTCAGTAATCTTATTAATGGTGACTGATCATTTAATTAGGACATTTGCTCCAAATTTATTTTTTACCTCCATAAATATTCAGAAGAAGAGATAATATGCAAATACTGTATTTCTCCTCAAAGTTTCACCTAGTTTCAGCTTCCATCCTGCTAATAATTGTTACTTAGAACAATTATTACCAGGGCATTCTAATAGTGATTTCTGATTTTCTTAATTTCTTTTGCATTGATTAGTTTGGATTCTTCGGTGGGGAAAGGCTGTGCCTATCTTTTCAAGGCCCACTGAGTTTCTGGGTTAGAGGAAACTGTGCAGTTATCTGAGACTTCAGAGGCTGGCATCTCAGAGCTTGTTAGAAATGCACAATCTCGGGCCTTCCCCATACCTTCTAGATCAGAACCTGAATCTTAACAAGATCCCTGAGGACTCGTGTGCGTCGAATGTCATTTCAAGTCCACGTATATTATTAAGAGAAGGGAGAAAGTCATTCTCCCAAATTCCATTGCATTCTCCTCTGTATGGTTGACCTCATCGCTAAGTATACAGGTTTTGGACTTGGACCTGAATTTACATAATTAAGATTATTTACCTAGAAATTGTTTGCCTTTGTGTCTGCATATGTAAATGGGGGAATACTGGAAGGATCACAGCGAAGATGAGTGCTCATAAGTGCAAAGCATGCAGCGGAAAGGTGGGGGTATGAGGGCTGGGAGAGGTGCAAGCGGATCCCACTTTGATGAAGAACAATGACCCTGCCACTGGGAGTGCTGCTGGCACCTGACTTCAGCTGCCAGCCTGTGTCTACAGAGTCAGCTCAGTGACAGAGTGCTGCCTCAGCCCAGGGCATGCACATCCAAAGATAACTCACATCCAAAGGCATGATATCAAGACCCAGCCATGTGTCCTTCACTGTCCACTCCAGAGCACTGTGGGGCAGCTCCTCTTCTCCGTCAGCTCAGTCCCTTTTCTGTCCTTGCTTCAACTCAAGGATATTCTCTATGCCAATGGTATCTGAGTCCCTTTTGGACCCTACACTGAGTTGGGAGCTGTTGTTGTGAATATAATAGCTATGCTTTGGAGGGTAAGCTTTGTCCACTACCACTATATGGCAATTGACCCAAATATGGTGTTAACAAGTGCCTGATACGCGACTGGCTCATGCTCAGCAAGGGATTTGGGATTTAACAAAACAGTGTTTGCTAACTATCATGGACAAGATTGTGTAGTTAACTAAAACACCATTGTGCCAACATCTCCACAGTCCGCATCCAGCCCCCTGTTCACCCAAACTCCTGACATCTACACCTTATACAGTTCAACTGAGGGCCATCCTTGGAGAACCTTAGTCAGAAGATAGGTTATTATCATCTGCTTTTTAACAACAAAAGCCAAATAGCTGGATTTCAAACAAAAGGAATTCATTGTTTCCTTAAAACCTTTCTTCTCATCCTTGATGCAAAAAGTCTATAGATAGGAGTAAGCCATTTCTGGACATCCAAAACATCAAGTAGGATGAGCATTACAGCTCTGCTTTGAAAAGTACTTCTTGTATGTTTTTCTATGCTTTCATTTCAGCTGTTCTAGAATCATAAAAGGAAGAAAGAATGAAACTACCCTGGGTTTCTGATGTAAAGGAATGTACCCTGCAAGTCAACAAAAATATGCTTCTTCAAGCAAAGGGCAAAATTCACTCTGTGTTCCTCTTTCACAAGGCTGAAACAGCACAAGCTCAATGCTCAGTTATTTACTCTGATGAAAGCTCTTTTAGCCTGGAGTGTTGTTAAAGACACACACACACACACACACACACACACACACACACACACATCTCTGCATGACTGAATCTGTATTACCATTAGAAAAATCAGGACACATTAAAATGTGTGCCTGGACACTACCTACAATATTTTAGCTCTGGCTTTGAAAGCCTGGTACATGTTTCCTTGGGTGACAGGCAGTTTTAATGGTTTTTCACAAAAAAAAAGATATTTGCAAATACAAACTTTCCATTACCCACTGCTGGCAAGTTCCTCAAGGGATACACAATTGCACTCACACATAATGAAACCTTAAAATAGTCTTTAGGAGCAATACATGTCCTTCCCCAATGTGCTAAATAACTTAGCTCTTGTGTCCCAGCATCAGGATTTTCATGATCTATTCCTGCTCGCTGTCTTCATTTCCACATGTCCACTTCTCTGGATTACATGCCACCCTCTCATAGGTGGCAGGAGCCATGAGCTATGAATTGCCCACATACTTACAGTGGGCTTTACCAATGCCCAGCTCCCTCTGTCTACTGACATGTTTGACTTGCCTTCTTCAGCTGTACACAAGAGCAGTGGGCAACCCAAAAAAGTCTCGCTATTAAACATTCTCTGTTTCAACTCTTCAAATCTTCTCTTTAAAAATATGACATCTTCTGCTTAGTCTACTTCCCCATCACTGAGATACACTATCTGACACACACACAACTTTAAGGAGGAAGGGTTTGATTTGGTTCATGGTTTCAGGAGCATCAGTCCATGGTTGGCCAGCTCCAAGGCCTGAACATCACAGAGGCATGATGAAGCAAAGCTGCTAATTTTCATAGTGGCTGGGAAACAGAGTGAAGGAACAGTGCCAGAGGAAAAGGCCAGGGACCAGATATAGACCCAAGGTCATACCTCCATGACTCACCCAGACATATACAGAAGTGTGCTTTATATACCAATCACTTTAGTGATTCCAAAGCCAATTAAACTGACACAATTAACTTACCCACCACACCTTGCATGGCTAAGTTCTACTCCAGAAGGATCTCTGGGTCAGACTTGTTACAGTGGTGGTTTGGCAACTTATTAAAATATATATATATACTGCTTTCCTTTTTTGTCAGTTTGGAAATATTCATTTTATTATTTATTATTAATTAAAAATGTTAAGCATTGTCATGTAACTGAAAATATTTTGATGGCATAAGCATATATAGTCAAATGTTTTTCAGCTAAAGTGATTTTTTTCTTCCTAGGGAATACATGGAGCTTTCTGAAGACCTTTTTGGCTGTGAGGGGGTATGAGAGTGTAGAAGCCAGGGATGTTGCTAAAGATCATATAAAGCACAGATCTTTCCCCTGTAAGAGAGTATGCTCTAGTCCATTATGTCAGTAGGACCAAGGGGAAGTGTTTGGATTTCAGGTGCCCCCTAAAAGCCCATGGGTTTGGTCCTCAGTGGGACTGCTGGGAGGCAGCAGAACCTTTAATAGCTAAGGCTGATCAGGAGGCTTTAAGATACTGGGATGTGTCCTCCAGGGAGATTATATGACTCTATCCTTTCTCCTTTGCCTTTTCACTTCCCAGCTGCTATAAGACTAGCAAAAGATGTGCCACCCAAATACAGTGCAACAGTTTCCATGAACATGAATCAAAATCTCTAGAAGCCAAGATGAACCTTTCTTCTTTATAAGTTGATTTCCTCAGTTATTTCTTATAGTGGTAGAAATGTGACCAACACACAGAAAAACTCTAAATCCAACACCAAAACAATTCAATGGAAAAAAAATTAAGACAAAGCACAAAGGGAAAGAAATACAGTAAGATTCAGTCAGCAGAAATATTTGGCCATCAACGGGTCACAGATTTGGCTCTGAGCTTCCTATCAGCAAAACCAAAAAGAGAAACACTACTTGCAGGATACACACTAATTAAAGATAAAAACTAATTACTAGCTCCTGCTGGCCCACAAGTCTGATAAAAACTTTGCATAAGGTCAGCATAAAGAAGACAGAGCATGATGGGAAAGACTATATCTTCCACCATAAAGATCCCAAATGGTGAATCTATGTATGGTTTTGATGTAGCTGCTTCAAACAACATACTACACTTCAAAGAAGGGCAAAAGCCAACACAATTCACCAAGGGCCAGTCTACCAAGAACCAAGCCTGGAGGACCAAGTCCACCTCTGCTTTGTTATCCTGTGCTCTGCTCCAGCCTGGAGGTCATGGAGAAGATGCAGAGTGGCAGGTGACAGCAGATGTTTCAGAAAATGTCACCTGAGCTCTGTTTCTGACACTCACTCTCCAGGGAACAGAGTTTGTAATCACCTCTTCTGGCAACAAATTAAAGCAGACAGACTTCTCAATTGAAAGCAGGAATATATTCTTCAGAATCCTATAACAGGAAGACATTCCTGCCTCCAGAACTTGTTGACAAAACTGTAAGAAGGAAAGATCAAAATGATTTTGACTTTACCAGTAATCCATTGTATTAACTGTATTAAGGGACCCGAAGATTAGATTGAGTTCGTACAGCTTGACTTATAGCCCAATCAATCCACATCTGAGGCTGAAAGGTGAAGGGAAAAACACCTAAAAAGTATAAAATGAACCCTGTTGAGAGAACTGTTAATTTATTTTTGAAGAAATATAAAACATCTACTTTATACTTTGCACTAAAAGTATAGCTCATATATTGGAAGATTCAAATGTTAAAAAAATAAAAGAATTAAAAATATATATATACTATTTACTTATGTCTACGTGCATAGTCATCCATTTCACAATGACAAAACACTAAAGATCCACTAAAGATCTAGTAATAATACTATAGCCAGATTCAATGAAATAAAAAAAAACTTAAAATAGTAGCAGCATTTGGCCTGACTTTTCTATATAAAATATATAGAAAAGCTAAATGCTTTTATATCTTAGCTGTGAAGTACAGTAAAATTGGGTTCCCATAGTGAGCCTAAATTTAGCATGTAAGGGACATTATTTTGATAAGGAATAAGATTTTCATTAGTCACTAATGATAGTGTCAACTTCAAAGACATTTATGAAAGACATGAAATGTGGTAGTTCATTAATTGATCCACAAAGAAATGACTGCAGTTTGAAATTATAACTCACACCAAATACCTCTACTTCTCCTTCCTCTGTTCACACAACCAAAATGAGGTGGATAAGCAAAGAAGCCAGGCTTGTTGGCTACTCTAGTGTCTTTGTTTGGGTCAAATAGAATGTCTCCCATGACATGCTCTTCACTAAATGTGGATGCCTCCCATGACTTCCCCAAGACTTTTCTTGGTGCTCCATCTTGCTCATGCCTTTGACAGATGGGTATAAGCCAA
Source organism: Cavia porcellus (assembly GCF_034190915.1). Lineage (NCBI taxonomy): Eukaryota > Metazoa > Chordata > Mammalia > Rodentia > Caviidae > Cavia > Cavia porcellus. Next base: position 22,149,583 of record NW_026947506.1, read on the forward strand.
GCCAAGACCCCTCATTTCTGAGCATAAGAAACAGAGATCTAACAAGTGAATGCTAAAATGTAAGTCCTAAGAAAAATCAAAGTTTAAGCACAGTGGAGCATCAAGCAAGGGGCATGGTGAGGGAGAGAATGGAGCACCAGCCTAAGTGTTCCTCTGAGCTGACACCAGGAAGTGGGTTGGCTTGTAAGCACGTGTGCATGTGTGCGGGGGTGGGGACCAAAAGGAACAACAGCAAGGCAGGGCTGAGCTGGGGAAGAGCTAACTGCTGAGCTCAGGAGGTGCTCACATCTGCCAGTGCGGTCTCTGGCACTCCAGTCCCATGTGCTGGGTGCTATGCAGGAATACACATCTCAGGGTTCTCTAACTGGGTGACAAACCTGCCCTAAGGGAACCCTGTGGCACGCCTAAGATTCACCCCTGAACTTTGTTTAAAAATGCTGATTTCACCTGGGGATGAAGCTCAGTGGCAGAGTGCTCACCTAGCAAGTGCTCACCTAAGTAAGGCTTTGGGTTCAGTCTCCAGTAAAACACAAATAAATAAATACAAAGAAAGGAAAAGACAGAAATATTTTTTAAAATACTGATTTTTAGGTGATATACACAGGATTGTTCAGAGAGTAGAACTGAGGGCCCCATTCTAGGAGGCTAGGAATCTGCATGCTTAATTAGTACCCCTCAAGTGATTTGGACCCAGGCTACCTCGGCCAGATAGTAAGGAACAAAAGGAGTCATCGTGTTCTTCAATGAGACCTTCAAACTAGCCAGTCTTACTGTTTAGGTCCTCATAAAATTTTCTCCATCACAGAAAATATGAAATACAAGAAAACAGATAAACACAAGCTTCAGCCAAACATATAAAGTTCAGACTTTTGGGAGGAATAAAACATTGAGGTCAACTGCAAATTGTCAGAGGCTATGCTAGGAGCAGGGGGAAGAATGTTACAGTATGATATAAAGAGTCTGGATGCTTTGGGGGGTCAAGACACCCCAACTATCAGGAAAGATTACTATTTCTTTGACTCCTTTCAAACTAAGAAATTAGTTTTCTAAAATCCAAACTCTCACTCTGATATTAAAATACAAGTGAAATGTCAATGCCATTGGCTATACTCCAAGAATCTCAATCTCAAGGAAACGGGCTCTCACAGGTGGGCTCAGTCCCTGATACAGGGGTGCTACGAGGCAGACAGGTAGACAAGTCGGTGGGTCAAGTGCACCTGACTGGGGGGCTCCTGATAAGTCACCCGAATAGAGAATTTCCTGATGACCTCATTCAGTGGATTCAGCAAAGGGCACAGCTCAAGGATGCAAGCTTCCAACTAGGGAGAGAAGAATGTCTGTCACTTCCCAGGGCTGGCCAACCACCACATTGGCCAGCTGGCTGTACACCAAAGAAGGGTGCACTGGACCAAATGTTTGTGAGGTCTGAGTCCCCTTAAAATTCACAGGTTCTTAGTTACTTTTTTACTTGTTATTGAGACAAAATACCTGTCGCCCAAAGTTAAAGAAGGGAAAGTTCATTTCTTACAGTTTTTGGAGGTTTCAGTCCATACTCAGCTGGTTCCAGGAGACAGAGAGGAATGGCAGGCAGGCTGCAAAGAGCGAACCAAGAGCTAGAGACAACGTGTTCTTCTCACCATTGCACTACATGCAAGCTCCACCCCTAGGTGGGTGTAGCACTCACACCACCAATCAGAGCGCTACACAACGAACCAATCACAAATGCTAGATTTGGTAGAGTCCATAATTGCATGAGGTTTGGGGGCCACTGACACGAACCATGATACAGGTTGAACTCCAGGAAAGTGACTTGGGCATGTGAGGAAGCAAGTAAGGGTACATGAGGTCATAAAGTAGGGTTCTAACTGGATAGGATTAGCGTCTTTATAAAAAAGGAAACTGCAGGTTGGGCCTCTGGTGTGCTTTGGAAGTCTGAGGCAGGAAGATCCCAACTCTGAGTCCTGCTCAGACAAGTTAGCTTGCTCAATGTAAAAAATAAAATAAGAAGAGCTGAGGATGTAGTTCAGTGTAAAGGCCTTGCTGAGAGAGAGAGAGAAAGAGACAGAGAGAGAGACAGAGAGAGAGAGAGAGAGAGAGAGAGAGAGACAGAGACAGAGAGAGACAGAGAGGCAGAGAGACAGAGAGAAAGAGAGAGAGAATTCAGATAGCTCTTAGAAGTTCAAATAAACATTACAAGTAACTTTTACTGAGCACTTAGGTGCTGGGTTAAGAACTGTATACTCATTTTCTCATTTAGATTCATAACAACTCATCACAAAGTTCATTTTATGGCTTGGAAAACTAAGACCTAGAGAGACATTGAACAACTTAAGACACTCAGGAGAAAACTGGCAGGAAAAAAATCCAAACCATATGATCTGCCCCAAAATCTGCTCTAATAGACATGTTGGACTTCTTTTTCTAGAGATGAAAAGTCCCAATATTAATAGCAAAATGAAGCAATTAAAAATGCAACCAAACTTGAATTAAGAAAATAAATTTAAAAATTAGGAAGCTAATAACACTATAAAGTGGTATTATATATTTGAATAAAGGAATGAATAGAAATCAGGAGAAAAGCCAAGCACAGTGGCACATGCCTGTTATCCCAGTACTCTGGGAGGGTGAGGCAGGAGGATCTCAAGTTTCAGCTCAACCTGAGCAACTTAGCTACGTTACAAGGCTGTGTCTGAAAATGAAAAATGAAAAGAGATGGGGATACAATTCAGTGTGAAGGCCCTGGATTCAATTCTTACTATAGAAACAAACAAACAAACAGGAAAATTATGAATAGGATGGAGAAGACTAAAAGAAAGCCAACTGAAATGTGACGAATGACAGAGTGGTGGTGCATGTCTGTTATTGCCATACTGTGGGAGGTTGAGGCAGAAGAATCAAAAGTTTGAGCCTAGACTGGAAAACTTAGCAAGATCCTATGTCAAAAATTAAAATTTTTTTACAAAGCTGGAGATGTAGTTCAACAATGCTAAAATGCTACGCGTTATGAGACAAGGGGACATGACTGAAACTGGAAAGCGGGATTTCTAAGGAGCAAGTGGGTCCTCCAGCACAGTCTCGCAGCAACACACAAGATGAGCCCACACCCTGATTATCCCATTTTGTGCCAACTGTGGGGCAAACTCCACTTTTACCCGGATTGCAGGACTTGCATGCAACAGGTCAGGTGCAATCCTGAAGTGGTGATTCCCACTGAACACCATCTTAAAAGATTTGGTAGTGATCAGAGGAGTACTGGAGGTCAAATCCATGGCCTTGAACCTGCTAGCTGAGCTTCTACCGCTGAGCTACACCACCAGCCCTTTTGAAATTCTTTATCAAGATCTCACTCAGTTGCCCAGGCTGACTTCCACCTTGTGACTGATCCTCAAGCATCAGCCTCATGAGTAGCTGGGAAAAGGAATTCTTTGAGAAAACCAGGCCTATGCCCAATGCATCTGGCACTGCTAGGGTAGCCCCGCGGGGACCCTCTCCCTGCACACCCCCCCCCCGGGGGGGCGCTCCCTGCCTTGGAGTTGCTCGAGTCCCTGGTGACACTGTGAGGCTGTTCATGGCAGATGCAGCCCCATGGAGCTCCACGCACAGCCACAACAGCCAACAGCTCTGAGAAACCTGCTCTGTTTGTTCAAGCCATGCCTTATTCTCGCTTCCATTTTGTTTTCCCCTTAGTAAGTTCTATTTTCATATGAAGGCAGTTTTATGGAAAGCACTTTGGAAAACTCTGTTTTAAAAATGTTGTTTGGGGGCTGGAGATTTAGCTCAGCGGCATAAGCTCCTGCCTTGCAAGCAGGCAGTCGTGAGTTCAATCCCCGGTACCGATAAAAAGGAAAAAGACAAAAATAAATAAATAAATAAATAAAAATTAAAATGTTGTTTTAGCCAGGCATAGCAGTGCTCGCCTTTAATCCTGGGACTTTGGGAGGCTGAAGCAGGAAGATCACAAGTATGGGCAACTAAAGGAGACTCTGTCTCAAATTAAAAAATCAAAAAAGGACTTGGGATGAATTCAGTGTGAAGGTCCTTGGTTAAATACACCATATCTCAAAAGAAAAAAAAAAATGTCACTTGAGATTTTAAATCAGCTTCTTTAACAGAGAGAGAGAGTCACTTAAGTAAGGCAAAGACCACTGTCCTCATTATCCAGTTTATTCAAAAATAAATGGAAGATGATTATTCTATCTGGAAGGTGGTGATTCTATACAGGAGATAAATATTCCATGCAGCAAGTCCACATCTAGATTGGAAAACTGAGACCTTTCATAACAGCGCTGTGGGAGCTAGAAACGTGGGAATAAAGAGATGATAAATGAACTCCTCCACGGTGACCCTTGACTCCTGCCCCACCCCCGGAAAACCAGTAAGTGTCTCATGATTAATTTACTGGGAGTGCAAGAGTAGCCTGTGCTTTAGGATCCAATAGGAAATAAAAGGAAACAAGAAAACAGAAACAAGATCAAAACAAAACTTCATGTTTTCAACAGAGATACTTAATCATCAGCACTCATTAAATCACTGGCCACCTAGACAGGAAAGAACAACTTCAAGCAGCATCCCAGGTGCCCCTGCACTTACGTCAGCCACAGCAGCAATGCTAATGTCAGTGATAGAGAAGAGCATCTTTTTGTATAGCGTCTCTCAGATTTGAGGGCTGTAATTCTGACTTTCGAAGCTAGAAGAAAAGCCCCAGTAAATGTCTATTTATTGCATATCCATGAGAGGAACAGCACAGGAGATACACTCCAAAGAGAATGATGTAAAAGAATCAGCACACAAATGCTTGAAGTAACGTCCAACTGTGTATGTCTCTTATTTAGATGATAATGGTTAGCGTCTTTAAGAAAAAAATTAATCAGAACAGTATGCAACCAGAATTGAGCGAGATCCTTGGGAAAGGGTAGGATGTAAATTGGCAAGAAGAATGTAGGAAGCAGTCCAGAGAGAAAAATCAGCTGACCAAATCCAGCTGCTGAGGATGAGTACGAATGAGAGGTATGGGATTTCTTGTTTGAGGGAGATCTGGGAAGGAATCTGAATGAAGGAATGTGGAGCACACCTACAGCATCCGAAAGGTATGGTCCAGGTCTGTGAGGCTGATTACCACAGGGCAAGCAGAGGAGAGGTGGTCCTTGGCTATGAGTAACAGGACTGAATTCTGCTTAAAAGAAGACCAGCCTTCCGATGAGTGGGCAAAGGGAAGAGACAGGAAGTTGGAGAAGAACAGGAATGCTGAGTGAGTGATTCAGACCCCCAGTGATGAAAGCTTGCACCACAGGGACAACAGTGAGATGGTAAGGATGGGGCAAGCTCAAAATACGTACGTGACACTTCTGCCTGTATGCTTAACTCCAACATGCTGCTTTGGACATGGCCCAGGTGTGTAATTAACTACAAATTATAAGGGATTGGAGATTTAGAATGTCATTACGGAGAAGTCATAAAAGTTTGGCTTTGGATGCATTAAATTTGATTTGTGTTATGGTATGGATCTAAAATGTCCCCTAAAAGTCTCATGTGTTCAGAAGTGAGGCTTTTGGAAGCTGATTGGATTGTGCGGGCTCTGACTTCATCAATGGGTTAATGTATTGATGAGTTCATAGCTGAATGGGGTATTAGGAGGTAGGTCCCCATAGGAAAAAGGGAGTCACTGCATATCTCTCTCTCTCTCTCTCTCTCTCTCTCTCTCTCTCTGGCTCTTTTCTTTTCTCCTTCCTGGCTGCCAAGAGGTAACCAGCTTCTCTCTTCCATACTCCTCCTCTATGATGTCTCTGCCTTGATGCCAGTCAACCATGGACTGAACCTTCTAAAACCGTGCTCCAACATAAGGCTTTTCTCCTTGAAACTGCACATGTCAGGAATTTTGAGCCAGCAATAGAAAGCTGACTAATGCAAAATGACAAAGAATTTCTCAGATGCAATGCTTTTAAAATCTTTGGTGAGATCAGAGCTAGATCAGGAAAATCTTGGGCTAATGGATGTCTGTCAGCTATAATGCTAACGTACAACTCTGATCAATACTTTGCAGATACCTGGGAGACGTTTCCCTTTGCTGTGATGTAGGTGAATAGGCTTGCAAAACTATGATGTTGTTGAGTGAGGGATCTTGGAGAATAGATGGGTGTAAGCTTCTACGTGTCATATACACTTGTGTTAAATAGAAGGCTCAAGCAAGAACCATACTCCACAAGAAAGTGGTGGTCACTCCCACAGAAGAGGACACCTTCAGGCAACCTGGTCTCCTAACTTTCTTTCCTAAGTAGCCTCTTTGCAGATCTGTTGAGAGGTAAAACACCTCCCTACGATTTCAACCCAGCAGAGGAGAAAGGACAGGGCAGGCTGTGCCCTGGCCTGGAGCTTACCTCTGTCCTCTTGGTTAGGAAGTCTTAAGGGTCCCGTGGGAATATCCTTCTCCACTGTACCCAGAATGACACAGATGCCTGTGACAGTGGTCACAAAGACTCATGTGATGACTTTAGAAAATATTTATTTAAATTAAGCCTTAGAGATGAACCTTGATAAATCCTACAGAAGCACTGGAATTTGCCTAGATGTATATATCTCACATCTTACTCTGTCCCCTAATTAACATAAGGGCCCCTGTGATTCTGGCAGAACCCACCAAGAATCTATGAGAATGGACAGAGCATGTGTCCCTGGGCTTCTGTAAACAGCAGTCTGGATGGTTTAACTTTCCAAAGGTGGAAACAGAAGGAGCTAAATTATTAATAATGGTCAAATAAGGAGATTGTAACTCTAAGGATTTGGGGAAAAGCAGTTTGTAAAGTGGCTACTAAAAAATAGTAAAAAAAAAAAAATGTAAACTGGGTCTGCTTTTCCACTCTGAATAAAATGCCATGAACACATAAAAAGGGCCTGGTGAAATGAGATGGGAAATACAGTGAAGAAGAATTTAAGAAACTGGACTTCAGAAGACACTTACATTCAAAACTAAGCAAAGTTGGATGATATGCAAGTAGAAATGAAAAAGAAAAAGGAATGGGAAAAATTGATCAAGAAAAATTAAAAGGCAACTGTAGAAATAAAATCAGCTTTGGGGTGGAAATTCAAATAAAAAATGTAGAAGGGAAATAAAGAGATCACTGATATGAATAAAAGGAAATGACGAGGCATGCAACGTGATAATTATGGAGAGAAAATTTATCTTGATTTTTGTTTATCAGAGAGGAGTTTGTCTGAGAGACCAAACAAGCCAGTAACATTCACAGGGGTAGAGAAAAAATTATTTTCCCATTATCCAGAGATTTGGGCTGGTAGGGCAGCTACATCACGCCATAGGGCCTGGACTATGTTTTCTCTTTCACTTGCTATCTTTAGTATTTGGCCCTTTTTCCTAGCTTACAAGATGGCTGCTGGGACTCCAGCCACCACAATCATATTCCAGATGTAATATGGAGGAAGAGAAAGAGGAAAATGCAGCTCATCTGATGAGTCAGCTCCCTTGAAAGAGCTTTCCCAGAAGGCTTTCTCTGTGACCTCCAAATATATCTCACTGGACTCAAGTATACCAATGCCTGTAACTCTCTGCAAGGAAGCCTGGGAAATACAGCTTTTAGATGTGGACTGTTTCCAAATTAAGTCAGGTTCTGTGAGTAAGGAAAAAACCAAGGGGAGAGAGGAGCAGATAAATAACAGCCTGAGAGAAATACAATAACAAAGGTGCAGAATCAGCTTGCAAGACACATTAGGTAAAGATTTTCCTTGCTGAGTATGCAAATCCAAAGAGTTATTCATGTCTCCACAACGTGAACCACAGAAACAAAAACTGACATACCTTGATAGCTTAAGCAAAATGCTTTAACTCCATTTTAAAAAAAATCTTAAAGGTACTCAAGCAAGAAAAAATTTTTCAAGATAACCTACAAAGAATTTTGGGTCTTTAAATTTGGGGAATTGTTATTTTCCATTCTTTATATGTTCTAGATATTAGTCCTTTGTATGAAGAACGACTAGGATTTTTTTCTCACTCTGTGAGTTTTCTCTTCACTCTGTGATTCCTTTTGCTGTGCAAAAGCTTTTTAATAAAATGAGATCCCAGTTGTTTATTCTTCGTAGTATTTCCCATGCCATTGGGGTTTTTGTTCATGATGTCTTTATCTATACCTATGTCTTCAAGAGTTCTGCCTGTTCACTCTTCCAGCAGATTTGGTGTTTCTATTTTAATATTTAGATCTTTGATCCACTTTGATTTTAGTTTAGTGCATGGTCAGAGACATGGATCCAGTCTTAGTCTTTGGCATGTGGAAAGCCAAGTCTTCCCAGTACCACTTATTAAAGAGGCTATCTTTCTTCCAATGAATGTATTTGGCTTCTTTATCAAAACAAAGTGCCTGAACGTGTTGGGAATTGGTTTTTTCTTTTGGCATCTTCTAATCTAGTAAAAATAAATATATGGCAAATAAATATATGAAAAAATATATGGCAAATAAATATATAAAAAAACGTTCAACATCATTGATCATTCAAGAGATGCAAATTAAAACAATGCTGAGATTCCATCCACTCCAGAAAGAATGACTATCATCAAGAAATTAACCAAAAATATACGTTGGCAAGGCTGTGGGGAAAAAAGAACACTTCTCCACGGTTGGTAGGAGTGTACACTGGTAGAAATCAGTGTGGAAGCTCCTCAAAAAACTAGGATTCAGAGGTCTCACTTGACCCAGCTATTCCTTTTGTAGTATCTTACCCCGAAGATCAAAAGCGTCATACCCCAATGATGTATGTACCCATTTATAGCTGTAAAATTTGTTTTTTTTTTAATTTCAGAAAAAATAAACAGTAGGAAATCACTAGTTAATTACATACTGTCATCTTAGAAATAGTTGTTGAAGTTACAAAATTAAAGCATATAGAGGGGACTTTCAAGCAGTGAGACTGCAAAGAGTTTGTTCAATGATGCAACAAAACTCAGTAATATGGTTATCTATCTTATACACTTAAATATATATGCAGTTATATCTTTTAGAGAACTTTCTTTTCCTTTCTTTTGTACAATGACAATTACACATTTTGGGTTTTATTACTCCCACAGTTCTTATTACTTTTTTTTTTTAAGAAAGTAAAACCAAATGTGATATACCAGGACAGAGTCAGTCAAATCAAAAGGATGGACATAATACATAATGTAAAAACAAAATACAAGGTGATCAACAATGGTTACCATAATGCCTCTTGTTATCTTAAAAAGAATTGCCTGTATCATCAGTTATAATAAAAGTGAACAAAACAGTAAAGAATAAGACCAATAAAACCAAAACATTGGAGCATTAGAGGACTTCAAAAGAAGATAATAGTCAACCAGAATGGGCATCACAATGAATCTTATTGTCTTCACAGTTGTTGCCTATACTTTCAAACTTGGTACTATCAAGCATAACAGAATAGAGGAAAATCAGTCAAAACAAGATGGTGAGAGCAATACAGAGTTTCAAATCAAGTTAATAGGAAACCAAAGTGGGTTACTATAATATATCCTGCTATTTTTTTATTTATTTTCCCTAATTAAAAGGATAAAATGAAAAAGTAGATAATAAAAAGGAGATTGAGATAAAAAAAGAAGGCATAACAACAAAACAGCACAGGTCAAAACATAGCCATTTAAGCAAAATAGTGTTTCACCACAAGATAATCTCAACATAATAGTAGTTACCACAGTGTCTCTTCCCTTAAAATCTTTGGGTATAACTTCGTATACTGTAGCATCAAACATATCAACACAATGTAAAACCATTCAAGAGAATGACAGTATTACAGGGTATTTAAAACCAAATAACAGAAAATGAACAATGGTTTCTGTATAATCTCCTTGTCTATAAAAGTTTTTGTTTATATTATCACATATAATAAAATCCAATAAGATACACCACATTAAAACCAATGGAGACAGAAGAACAAAAGCTTGATGGGACTTCAAAACAAGAGGATATTAAATCAGTACTACTTATTATGATGTCTTGTTTTCTCCAAAATGGCTGTTCCTACCATCCAACCTTCTCTGCCTCATTTCTGTTGAGCTCTTTTTCTGTCATTAGTTGTCAGTTTGTCCTCTTCATTTCACTTTCTGCCCCATTCATTGTGGCCACTCTGCCACTGTTTCTGGAATCCTGGTATTTTTCATTTTTAGAATATCCTGCAGTAATCTCTGTAGAGTTGAATTGGTGGTTGCAAATTCCTCTAGTTCCTCTTTATCCTGGAAGCACCTTGTTTTTCCATCAATTTCTAGGGACAGTTGTACAGGATATATCAATCTTGGCTGGAGGTTATAATCTTTCAAAGCTTGAATTATTTTCCCCCATGCTCTTCATGATTTGATGGTTTGTGTCAAGAAGTCTGCTGTAATTCTGATGGGTGTTCCCTTGTAAGTGATCTGTTTCTTGTCTTTGATGGCTTTTAATATTCTGTTCTTATATTGGATTTCTGGAATTTTGATTATTATATGCCTGGGTGTTGCTCTGTTTGGGTTGTAGGTAGCTGGGGTCCTGTATTCCTCATACATCTGAGTATCTTTACCTTTTGCTAACTTAGGAAAATTCTCCTGGATTATTTCTGTGAATAGCTTTTGTAGTTCATTCATTTGAGTCCCTACTTCTTCTTTTATGTTCTTAATTCTTAAGTTATAGATCCTCTTATCATCGTCTAGTCTTTGTATTATTGCTGTTTGTTTTCTTGTTATTTTTAAGAAGTTTTTCATTTCATGCTCCCACCTTACAAATCTGTCCTCCAGTTCTGATAATCTATCCTTAGTTTCTTTCAAGCTGTTATGCCAGCTTTCAATAGAGTTTTTAGTTTCCTGGTAATCTCTTTGAACCTGCTTCACGTATTCTATGTTTTCTCTATTTTTTCCATCAAATAATTCTCCTCTTTTTTTCTGTTCTTCCATTCTACCATCTGTTTTTTCTTGGGTGGTGCTTAGCATTTCTCTAACTATTCTACTTATTTCTTGCTTTATTCATTAAATACTTCATTTTTGAACTCGTCTATGAGGCTCCGGAGATACCACTTTATGTCTATTGGTGCCGTGACTGATATTGCATGTTTTCTGTTTTCATTGTCTTTTGCATTTACCTTTCCTGGATCAGTGTTCTCAGGATTGGGGACTGAGGACCCTTTCTTGTTGCTCCCTTTTCCCACACTTTTTGTTCCTTCCATACAAGAGTATGTAGGAGGCCCAGTTTTTTTTTTCTCTTTGTCTGTTACAGTTTGTTTGAATCCACTGCAGTGTACTAGGGAGACACAGACCTGGGCAGCCTCTGCTGGGCCCGCCCCTCCAGGTCAACCTACTGAATGCTTCACTGCTAAGGTGCACCACCAAGCGCAGGGACCTGATTTGGACTAGCCTACTGGATCTTAATCCTCGGCATCACCAGGCCAAGCGCTCCCCACCACTCCCGCTTGAGAGGGGAATATACCACTAAAGTCACTGTAGGGCCCTGTTCCGGCTAGTCTGCTTGTTCCCAGAATGTCCTCTGTTGGAGCCTCCTAGTCTATGAAAGGGTCCCCATTTCACTCACTGCAGGTTGAGCCAGTCCCACTCTCAACGCCGTTTGGGCTGATTCCCGGTCTCAGAGCTTTGGCACGTCTCTCTCCCTGCCTTGCGGATTGGGATGCAGTATCGGCAAGAGGAAATTCAAATCACGGCTTCCAATGGCGCGGGATCCAGCTTCCACCCTGAGATTTTATCTGTTCCTGTTATAGCATCAGGATTGCATTTCCAGCTTAGTTCGCTCCTGGGTCAGCAGGGTACATCTCCCCTCACGTAGGACTCCTCACACAGCACCGCTCCTGGATTCTAAACTGGTAATCTCAGAGAGCCTCCGTGGCTGCTGTTATTTGTCTGCCATGTTCTCCCAGAAGTCAGCAGTAAAATTTGTAATAGCTAAATCTTGTAAACAATCCAAATGTCCATCAACCAATGAATGGATAAAAAAGATGTGTTTTTTTCCATACAGTGGAGTACTACTCCGCCATAAAGAAACATAAACTTGTGACATCTTTAGCTAAATGGATGCACCTTGAGACTATACTCTTAAATGAAATAAATCAGACACATGTACATGTATCATGTGTTTCCCAGGTGTGAGACACTGAAAGTACAAATAAGTACCAAAATATAATAGATATTGTGAAACAGAAAGCAATTGTTCAAAAGGAATGGAGTGGGCAGAGGAAATGGAAACCAAGCTCTGTAAATAAGGAGGGGAAATGTGGTTGAAGGGAGGGGAGAAAAGGGAGGAAAAGAAAAAGAGGAACTAAGATATATCATGTACAGGTACAAGCTCCCTACAATGAATATGACCATTATGTAAACCTAACTGGTACCAATAAACTTAATAATTTATACACACACACACACACACCATTTGATACAATAAATGCCAAATAAATACCAAATGAAATAATGGACACCAACAGTAGTTCTTGAGTTTAAAAAAGTCAGTAAAATAGAAAAAGTTCTAAATGAGTCTAATTCAATGAGGAAAAAATAGGAGAGGGCAAGGGAAGCAAAGAGAAAGGAAAAGACAGAGATTGGAGAATGAGAGAGCAGGAGAGGAAAAAGGAGAGAGAGAGAAATAGCAAATGGAAAGCAACATGAAAAGTAAAATAAAGATTAAGACACAATTCAAGATTTATAGAAGAATAATGTTCAAAATTCTGAATTTGGGAACATAGGCAATTTTCTTGGAAAAGATGATCTCAAGTAGAAATAGAAACTGTTAAGTGGATGAAGCAGATCAGGGAAACCGACTGACCCTAAATTAGATGTAAAATACAAGATGGTTTACAGATAGAAGCTTTCAAATTCAAGGTGGCACTCAGCATGACTTCACGTTGGTACTTTGGGCTTAGCCAGTGTTACAAACACCTCTTACCCTCAACAGAAGAAAAAGGAAGGTAGAGAGGAGAGGAGGAAGGAAAGAATAACGCAGTAAAAAATTCAAAAGAAACTTAAGCGCTCGATTCCTTGTGTTAGAGATAATATGAAAGACTCAAATTGGCCCAAACTGGGTTAATATGAGCATCAAAAAGAATAATTGCAATTGATTATACCATACTGAGTAAGTAAAAAATCTATAGGAACATGGTGATTCCCTTTCCCCAAAAGAAGAGAGAGATTTTCACAGAAGAAAGACTGATAATACACGTAGGGTAGGGAAAAATATTCAGCTGGAAAGTCACCATTTGGCAACCCACGATGCAATTACGGATTTGGGAACAGATCTATTGCATGATAAAACTATTTAGTGAAAGGTTCCTGGAGCAGAGAGATTTGATCCATTACTGAGGGTGTGGATGCTTTGTGCCTTTTAATGGAGATGTGATGAGCACCACTCTAAACAGTACAGCATCATATGTAAAGTTAAAAGCCACACCTTAAACCTCAGGGATAGTAAAGAGTTAGTATCTATGACAGCACACAATGGATGTCAGCACTCTTGGAAGCTGAGGCAGGAGGATCGCAATTTGATCTCAATTTGGGCAAATCATGCAGCTAGTGAGAATCTCAAAAATTACAAACATACATAAAGGGTTGAGGGTGTAGCTCAGCAAGCAGATGTTGGGTGGTATTAGGCTCCAATACCACCCCAAAATTTACAACACAAAGACTTCATTGAGGTTAGTAAGACTAACCTCAAGCCCTCACTTGATTGGCTTCCGGAAGAGGACACCAGGACAGAGAAGAAAGAGAAACTCAGGTGCAAACCTGACCCTCACTGGCAGGTGAAGACCACAGGGGCCGTGCTGACCACAGACTTCCCTAAACTGAAGCTTCTCCCTGACTCTAGGACAGGCACCTGCCTCCACTTGCCACCCTGAGCATGAAGGTCCCTGTCCTGGCTCACAGACAGCAGGAGGCAGCAGGAAGATAACAGAGGCTCATGCCAAGGGAGCTGGTCCCATCTCAGCAGCGGTCCTTGGGAAGATGACAGCTTCCCAGGCCAGACCTCCCCAGTGGGCCAAGGTGCAGATGGGGGCACTGCTCCTCCTTGAGGGAGCATCTGATGTTTACCGCTGTGACTTCCCTGATTGGTGTACATCGAAGGAAACTTCCATGTACCTTTAGATTTCACCTGCTCTGCTTTTGAGAATGCATTTCATGGAAATAACAAAAAGTGCAGTCAATGATTTGCATATATTGTATTCATCAACTTAATATTTCTAGATCCACTCCTCCCGGACAAAAGTCACTTCAAAGCCCTCAAATAGGTGAGCACTTGAGCACTGGAAGGGGCAGGGATGTATATCTGCCAGAGAACAGAGCTGTACAGGCCTGAAGGTTCCCGGATGTGAAATGGAGCTAATGCTACCTGCTGCATGAGCTTGGGAACATTAAAATTTTGTATGTTAAACACACAGCAACATGCCATAGTAAAGAGTCAGCACAACTAGTGTGCCGTGGCACATGTCTCTAACTCCAGCACCTTGGAGGCTGAGGCAGGTTGATTGCAAGTTCAAGTTTCACCTGGGCAATTTAGTGAGACCCTGCCTCAAAAAAATAAAATGAGCTAAGGATGTAGCTCAGTGCAAAGGCCCTGAATTCAATTCCCAGTATCAAACACACACACACCCAAATAAAAAATATCAATGTAGTGTAAGTAGATGCATGGAATGCTACATAAATCATTATATAGACAATTAAAATTATATGGACACAAAATAGAAATAGTATAAGAAAAAAATGCACCTGATAAATTTCTGAACTATCGCAATTTGTGTCTAGGGCGTGATTTCAGTATTATATGTATGCTTAGAGGAAATACATTAAGGTACCAATGGTTCTTTCATCTGCCACTGCATTGCAGGTGATTGCTTTATTCTTTGTACATTATTTTGTTGATCTAATTAATTAGAAAGTATCTAGTTAATTTAATTTGATTGTTATATAAATCAAGTTTCTCTTAAAGGGTCAACTAATAAAGATTCCAAGTGTGTATGATATTGGGGATCGAACCCAGGGCTTTCACACTGAGCTCCACCCCCTCTGCTTTTTTATTTTTTATTTTGAGACAGGATCTCACTCAGTCACTAAAATATCCAGGTTGGGCTTGAACTAGTGAACTTCTTGCCTTGGTCTCCCAGAGTGCTAGGGGTATAGGAGTACACCACCCCAAGGGCTGGGAATGTAGCTCAAGGTAAAGGTCCTGGGTTCAATAACCAAGGGTGATGGGGGAGGGGAGAGAGAGACAGAGAGGAAGAAGACACAGAGGAGGAGGAGAGGGAGGGGGAGACCCATCCAGAGCTCTCCAGCCCTCTTCCTGCCCTGCTAGGCTGCAAGGTGAGGTCCGTTTTCTGTCACCCGCAGTGCAGATCAGTCTCCAGTACCATGAGAAATAATTGGGGTTGTTCAGCCACCCTCCCAGTGCATGGTAACTCTGCAGCAGCTTGAACAGACTAAGACATTCCGTAAGGACAGTGTTTCTGATTTACAGAATCCCGACTGCGCCTAGTTGGTTCACCTCATGTTGGAAAGCCATTAAATTGAATGGGCAAAAACATTTTACTACTTCTCCTGAGAAATCCAGTCTTTCCATTTTCTTAGAGAAAATCTGAAGGCTTAGCAACCCGTGTCACATTTCCATGCACCAGCAATGGACTGGAAGCTAAGTAGCAAGACCTGGGCCACCAGCCACCCCACCCTACACTGAAACCTCGGGCCCTTTGCTCCCTTTCAGCCCCTGCCTGGGCCCTGGGGACATCAGAACTTCCTGCCTTCCCCTAACACTGAGCTTGCAAATAGGGCTGCATGCATGCAGCCAGGAGCCCAGAGACAGGGTCCTGTCTGAGGTTCAGCAAATGCGAGTTCTGTGACCCAGGGAGCCAGCAGCGCTTTAACTGTACGATTTGGAAAAAAGAGGGGGTCAATGGCACTCAACTTAGATCCCTTATCCAGCCAACATTCTATGAATCTATAAATGGCTTAGCTAATTTCCAAATCTCACTGAGCTCATCTCCTGAAAAATGCCTGAAGTCATGAGTTCCACCTGCTAATAGCACTTTGGAAAAATAAAAGCAGATTTGAAAAATAAAACATCAGGATCCCTCAAAAGCCATTTGCAAATTCATACCAAGATGCGAGCAATGGGGAACTGAATGGCCCAGGCAAGAAGTTCACTCTCTTTTGTGTGTACAATGAAATTCCCAAGCCAAGCGTGCTAACATTAAGGAAAATTCCCACCACAAAGTTTAATGTTTCTATTTTTAAAGTTGCACTGATTACAATGTTCAGGAGAGGCAGATGACCATTTGAATGAGGGGTCAGAAGAGAGAATAAAGCCTCCCTAAGACCTGAATGCTTTTCCCCCAATTGCTATCCATGCCCATCACCCCCATACTGTAGACACAATTAAGATTTCAGTTTGTTTTCTGTTACCAGAAACCATCCACTCTCTCTATGTAGCTGACACACTTCATACAACACTTTCTCCAACAGACTGAAATTATCCCAGATCAAGTGGTAAATGCCAGGTAACTCAGAGCAGGACATGGAGCTAGATAGCAGGACCTGGCCTTCTTGCCTTCTTCTTCAACCCAAAGACCACTACACTTGAGGGCTATGGTGCCCCGAGACCACAGCATCAGGTGGGCTAGTGTCTGGGGACATATGTCACCAGCCCAGTCCATCTTCTAGAGGTGGGCACCATGCCAGCCCTTTCACTTGGCTTCTAGGTCCCAAATGGGCAGAAACTAAAGAAAGGCAAGATGACACAATGTCCTTTGACACAGCTATTCAGTCCCCAAGGGATAGTTCAAAGGTTCTCTGGATCACTGGGAAAAGGGACATTTGTTCCAGAGCTTCAAATCCTGAGACAGGACATTTCTATAGCATGGGAAGCTCAGCTAGGCTAGTGGACCCTGTGTCTTGGTCTTAAGGTGTCAAAGGTCAGGATCAAGAGCATTCAGTCTTGGTAAAATTAACTGAATTAAGGACTATCCCATAGATTTCTAAGCCATGGACAAGGACACTATTCTGCTAAATGATAGATATGGGTGTAGCTCTTTGGGAAAGCAACATTGTAAAATTCAGGATCTCATTCTGAGCTCTAGGAAGACAAGAAATTCGGCTATAGATCCATTCATAATGGAAACAGTTCCCTGTCCGTGATGACTGCACCATCAATTGTGTTGAAAATAAAATAATCAGCCTTAAAGGACAAAATTTCTTCAAATTTGCTTCTCAAATTAGATATTTCTTCACCACAGGGATTTTCATCTATTTGGTCTTCAGATGTTTTCACCCTAAACTACACAAGCGGACTTTTGTCTAAGTGGGAGAAAAAACATCCTACACATAAAAAGCATAAATGCTTCTCATATAATAGATGCTCAGGAAATGTTCTCTGAATTAATAAATAATGGAAAATTTCCTTGAAAATAGTTAACCCAGAAATTTTAAAAATAGGATTGTACATCTGACAAGCTGCAGCAAGATACACACCTCCAAGCCCAGCCTGGGCAACCTGGTGACTTAGTAAGACCCCATTTTAAAATAAAAAATAAAAAGGGATGGGGATGTAGCTCAGTGTGAAGGCCCTGAATTCAAACCCCAGCACTTAAAAAAGTACATGTGTTTATATATATCATGCATACATATATTTCTGCATAATATCTGAGTATAGATATGCACATATGTATACATATAACGCACTCTTATTTTGGTTTGTGATTAAGGGAGTTCCTTGATCAATTTTCTCTTTAGAAGCTAGAAGCCTCCCCAACTCTGTGTGTGTGTATTAGTGATATTTTTCCTTTCTCTAAGGAAAAAGATGAACTAACAATGTCATTATTTTTCCCAAAGATGTCATACCATAATCGGAATGTATGGTTCTAACAAAGATAAATTTTATTTCATTGCAACAAAATGATAGAAAATGCTTGCAAAGTTTTTAGGAGAGACAGTTCATTAAAAACTGTTCTAGCTTGCTATGTAACATTGTTATAAAGGAGGAAGGCAACATCACGGATAAAAGCTCCTGCTGATATTACAAGCAGATAACTTCAGTGCTGCCAATTGATTCTGGTCTCAGAGATGCTCCAAGAGGCACTGACTACTGACTCCCCTTTCCACACTGGCACAGATTTAAGCAAACTCTCTGAGTGTCAGCTTTCCAAAGCAAGGGCCCCTACATGTGCTGAGGCTTAGGAAGAATAGATCTTCTTCTAGGAGTCTGAATCCTTGGAGTCCCTAAAGTTTCTACTCTGTTGCTTTCTTTCAGAAGATCTAAAAGTCAGGCTGTGATGGATTAAAAACTGGTGGTCAACCACACCATCTGAATTAAATCAGCATGGTGCTGAGCGTTGACGTTCCACCTGAGGAAAGTTGCCAGCACAAGTAGAGATGTGGAGAAAGAGAAGAGAAGCATGTTGAGGTGTTGAGGCATTGTGGGTTCTCCTGTATGCTGCTGTTTGAGCTGTTGGTTCTCCTGGAGAAGCTCTGGTCCTTACATCGAGCATTGCTTCCTGGCTCTGGAGGGGAAGATGGGTGCCATTCAATCTTCAGGATGAACTCTTCACACTGGCATCCTCGCATGTACTCTACTGTGCTTGTCGGAGGAGAAGCTCGAGGCCTCCGTGTCACTGAGGATGGCTGTGGTGCCTTTCAGGACAGCCCTGGTCTTTGTTGTGAGTATGACTCCTTGGTTCCAGCATAGAACCCTCATCCCACCAGCAGAGCTCCTTCACCCCACTGGCATAGACTTTCTGGCTTCCACCACTGATCTTTGGGGCTTCCCAGCACGGATCCATAAAAGAGACTGGTGTGAGTCCTTCTCGTGGGCTCAAGACCTCCAGTTGGACTTGTGGGAGGCATTGTCATGAGCTCTGGGTTTTCATCTGGACTCATGTGGGACATTGCTGTGGGATTCAGGCCCTTGGCTAAATATTCTGTCTTTAGTGTTGTGGATAGATTTCCTGCATTTTCTTGTGTTAATTCTGGGTGACCATCATAAATAATACTATGAACTCCATGTCCTGATTCTAACTGTTCTCCGCACAACCCCTGACTACAACACAAGCCGTGTTCAACGAAAGGAGTTCCTCAAATATCACAACATTGGAAAGTATTACCTTGCAAAAGGTTGTTGAGCAATCCCAATTCAGACCTGATATTGTTCAGAACTGGAGGGTGGGGGAAACACAGGACATCCTCTACAGAAAAAAAAACTAAATCTCATCTCTTAATTGTGCAAGCTTGGGAAACTCTCCCCAATTCTAAAGTCTGGTCATGGATGTATCCAAGGTTGTAGACACTGAAGATGCCACCTACATACTTCAAACAGTTCCTGAGCACAGAGAACTGTTTTTGACACCTAGAAGCATGGACAGATAAGAAAAATCCCTGTCTATGCAACTCACCTCTACTAATTTCCTGGTGTAGCAGGGCTGCTCCTTCAGAGCTGTCCTTCACTGCCCTATCCCTTTACATTCCGGCTCTGTTGCAGCCCTGCTATTGAAGAGAACCCCATCTAGATGGTCAAGATGTTGGCTGCTATATTTTGTTTTGGTTTTACAGAACGTAGAACCACTGTAATACCTCTCCTTAGTCTATAGTTGTGTCTAAAAGAGCTACCCTCTTTCCCTGAAAGTAATATCCAGCTGGAAAACAATCAGCCTTGGAAACTGGAGGTAAAAAATGCCAGCCCCAATCATTCCATCCTTGTCGTACCTGCCATCACTATACTACAAGGCTGGTAAGGCAAGCACAGGTGGATTGGGGCATTTTTGATCACTAGTTCTCATGACTGATTATCTTCTAGCCAGGTCTTATGTTTTGAGGAAACATAGTAGTCCCAGCAGGTCAAGGTCCATTGAAACGTTCAGGAAAAGAAATAAAAAGGAGAAATGTGCCCTGGATAATGACAACCTTGCTCAGCATGCAGCCTTCCCCTCCCTGTACAATTCCTCTGTACCCCTGAATCTCTCAGATGGAGCTTTGAGGATAGCCCCTCTATCTTCTCAAGGTCGCTAGCCTTTGAATGACCCTGATCCCTTCGTACTGACACTCATCTCCTGATATGCAATTGGTCATCAAGTGGTGTGCAGACCTGACCTTTACTTCCAGTGACCCATTTGACATTCTGTGGATGCCTACACACGAATAACACTCAAAAAACTACAGACCTTCTCAACTCTCGGGTTGAGAGTCACTCATTGTTCTAACACTCAGTTGTAGATGCTGAGAACCCTGAGATAAATGCAATGCCATCCTTAATATTCAGGTGTTCATCATTCAGTAGAGACTCCCAGAACAGAAGTGCTGATAGTCAGCACATAATGATATCCTGAGAACTCTGGGGAAAGACACAGAAAACATGTTCCATAGGGAAACTGAGTGGTGGTTTCTCTAGGAGAGGAGATTTAACAGAGATCTTAAAAATGAGTAAATTGAGAGGAGTGGGGAGAATATCAAGAGTAGAACACAGCATAAGGAAATATATATAATTATAGAACAAAGCAGGTTTGGGAAAAATGGAAAGAAAAAAAGAACCAGGTGGCTACAACAGGGACATAGGGGAAATGGGGACATGGGTTGGCCATGGCATGCAGGCTTTGGTGCCAGCTCAGGGAGCTACTAGCTCTTTATTGCATGAAATAGCCACTCCAGCAAATTCTGAGCATGGGAATGACATGCTCACAGTCAAGATGACAAAGTCAGTGTGGCCCAGGGAAAGCAGGAACCGGAGGGCAAAGAGCGGTTTTTATCAAGTCCTAGCAACAAGAATAACAGCCAATATGTGACTCAATTCGACAATAATTGAGTGACTGACTACTATTGCAGGCTGCTGATGAGAAAGTAAAGACAAGCTCAAGCTAGATCCTCTCTTTAATGTTGGAGAACACCAGGCCGGGGTTCGGTACTTGCAAAATGTCCAGGCAATAAGGTGACACCTCAACCACCACCTGATAAGGTAGGGGGAAACAGCATTTTCTCAGAGGATCCAGAGACCTCAAAATATCATCAGGCTAGAAGGTTTAATGGGATTTAATCTGTTATAAAATGGAGTCAGAAAACATTTTGAGGTTGAATTTCAGTTAAGGAGAGCCCTGTTAAATCAGTCAGTTAGCAAGAGTATCTGATTTGCCTCAGGCACTGGTCCAGGCATGAGGTAAATAAGTTCCCAGTGGAGTTTGTAAGTTAGAAAGTATCTCTGTCAGCTTTCCCATTGCTGAGACATGATACCTGACCCTCCCGAAGAGAGGAGAGCTGAGGAGCAGAGGGGGAAGGATGGGGAGTGGAGGGGAAGAGGGGTGAGGGGAGGGCAGAGGTTTAATTTGGCTCATGCTGGAAGGGGATTCAAGTCAGCTTGCTCTATGACAGAAACTTCTTGGCAAAAGCTCTTACCACAGTATACAGGAAGCATAGCAAGAAGGGAGGAGCCCAAGAGAGAGACACACCCTTCCAGGTCACGCCCCCAGAGACACACCTTCAGCCAGACCTCACCTCCTTGGCCAGGCTGCCTCAATGGTGCAGCCAACTGATGGGGATAGCAACAAGCACACAACCAATAAAATATCTAACAAATCATGCGATGCTAAGTGGTGTAAAGAGAAATCAACAGGGAGGCAGAAGACAGCACACTGGAAATGGGTGGGCAGGCAAAACCTTTCTGAAGGTACCTGACTGGAAGCTGGTGGACAGGTCAAGGGAAGAGCTAAGATGACAACACACGTGACACAATCTAGGAAAAGCCAGGACACTGGGGTCCAATGAGCCAATTGAGCGCAGATGCAGAGCTGTGTAGCTCAAATAAGGAGCCTGAGTTGTACTCCGAGGAGGGAGAAACTATCAGGAGGTTGGGGGCTAAGAAGTAACACAACCTTACTCTCCAAGAGGACAGAGATTTGTGACTGGTCTGTGTTGTGTTCCTGCCACATCACTACAGTTAAACCTGTGCCTGGCACCCAGCAGATGTTTAGTCAGCACTGAGTGTGTGAATGAATGATTACGATGCGACTTACATATTTAAGAGCACATTCGGGCTGCTGTATAGGGAGCGGGATGCAGATGGGAGAAGAAGGCAGGGAGGCAGGGAGCGGAGCCCCTGGTGGTACAGACAGGCGGAGTCATGCTGGATGGAACAGCTGGAAGGAAGGGAGAGCGATCTGCTGAAGATTAGATACAGATGAGAGCAGGAAGTCAGGAGGACCTGAGCCGCTGGACAGGTACTTGCTCTTCCAGAGAGAGAGTCAGAGAACACTGGAGGAGATGAGGGCTTGTGGGAGTGACAATATACAGAAATGTTCTTGCACATGTTCCTTTTAAGATCATGTGGCATTCAGGGGAAGGTACTGGTGGCTGCCTATCAAAGTCTGGAGCTCTGGGAATGAGTCAGGGCTGGGGAAAAGTTGAGGCTCATCAGCATGAAGACCATGTTGAAACCAAGCAAAGGAACACAGGTAAGAAAAGAAAAGGTCTTAGAGGCAAGCCCTGGGAGATCCCATCAGCTAGAGGCCACAGTTCACAAGGGGTCAGTCAATTCAGGAGCCATCCAGATAGCAGGTCCAGAGGGCCAGCCAGAAGGTGGGAAATCTATGTGCTAGGGGAAGCCAGGGGCTTTGGCTTTTGCCCATCAAAGGGAAGAGGTCACTGGTGACCACCATAAAAATAGTGAGAGGAGTGACAAGGACAAGAGTCCCACAGGTGGCTCTCAAGAAAAGCAGAGAAGTGGGGCTGGGGGTTTAGCTCAGCAGGCATAAGCGCCTGCCTTGCAAGCAGGCAGTCATGAGTTCGATCCCTGGCACCGATAAAAAGGAAAAAGGCAAAAAAAAAGCAGAGAAGCAATGAGGCAGAAGAACAGAGGCAGTTTCAGATGAACTAGTGAGAGGGTATTTTATTTTGTTTCGTAACTTACACTACATGAAAGGGTTTGTATAAACCAAGCCATACACAACAAAAGTGTCTTTGGAGGCTGAGATATGTAGAATCAAGAAAGCCAGTGACACAACTTTGAAAGCATATTCTATCAACGAGAAGAGAACATTGATCGCAGGGAGAAGAGAAGCCAGGGGAGAGACTAGAGAACACGAATTATGTTTCGGTCCATCCAGACGCTAAGCCTTCCCTTGTCATCATCCCCGCTACACGCAGGGCCTGCAGGGTACAAAGGGGACCTGAAATAATACTGAGGAGGTAGAGGGAGAAATAATCCCTATATAACCCACAAAATTATTTTTTCTCAATTTCCAGAAGTAAATTCCTACAAAAGTAACTCATGATCAAAACAGAGAAAGAAAAGTCAAGGGGTTTTAAATCCTGATGATAAAAAGAATGATGACTAATGGTCAGGAAACAAAGAAGTCCTTTTGAGGATAAAAATCTATCTGTGTCCCTATCTCTGTGACACAGCAAGGGAGATGGTGCTGATGAATGCCATCAGCCCCCGGACTAGTGGCATTAAAGCACGGTCTTATATGTTTAATTCCAGCCTCTCTGTCTTTTTATCCTCTCAGACTAAATCTTTGAATTTTAATAATGTGTAAGACTGAGACTTTTGCCAGGTGTGGTGGTGCATGCCGGTAATTCCAGCACTCTAGGGGGTTGAGGCAACCCGAATGTAAGTTTGAGCCCAGTCTGGATAATTTAGCAATTTAGCAAGATCCAGAGATTTTTATTTCTCAAAGTGCTCTGTGTAAACTCCCAAAGAAAAGTAGGGAACATTCATGCAAGTTAAATAGGTGTCAATTTAAGGACAAGGTGATTGAATTACAATTCCTGGCCAGGGATGTGAATTTTTTTCTTTTTTCTTTTTCTTTTTTTCTTTTACACACATGATATTTCCCTGACATCTGTGCAATACAAATATATCTAGAAAGTGTGAAATGAAAAATCTGCTCCACTAAATATATAAAAGGGACCCCGAGTGAAGACTTCATGAGAGCATTTGTCATCGTGGGCCCAGATGGCACCCTTCCCCAGCTCCCACTCCAGCTCCCCCAATACCAGCTTAAGTTTCAGCCACTGAATTCTCTCAAAAATATCACATGTAAGAGAAGCAGAGGAGCCCATCCGCAAGTTACCTTCTTATCTGTTAGTCCTCTTAGCACATCACGCTTGGGGCCAATAAATCAGGGAAAGTATGGTATCTCAACAAATAATGTGGACTCGGCACAGCACCTGTTGCTATGGAAATCCAGATGACATGAACAATCTAGCGGTCTTTATGCTATTTTGCCAATAAGTAGAGGCACTACTGTCCTGCACTCACCATTTTCCCTACGCGGTCCATGCTACAGAACTCAGCCTCTTAGCCGTGCTCCTGTGTCCACACATTAAGGCACAGGATACTCACAGTCATCTTCATGTTGTTTTGCTTCCTAAATACTTACAGAGGCTTTAAGACACAAGTACGTGGTATTTAGGTGAAAAACGGCGGCCAGAAAATCCGGGAGAAATAATGTATACTACAAAGTCATCAGAAGACTGGCTCCATCTACTCATGCTAGCAGAACTTGGAACACAGATACTAACAAATAGGCCTTAGGAAACAGAAATGGTTGAGACAAGAAGTTTGGGAGACCATGACTCCGCCCTGGGTAGGGTAGGGTGAGGGTGCAGATAGTGTTGGGGTGTATTTTAGGAATGTGGGAGATGTTACAGGAGGTGGTGTGGAGGTACAGAACGTGGGTGGGAGGGGAGCAGAGAAGGGCAAAATAAGAAACAAAAGAGGAATTGAAAAGTTTGCTAATTGGATTAATCTCGGAAACACGTTAGATTACAGATGTTGCGCTATTCAGCTAGGAAACATAGTCAGGGGGGAGAAGAACTGCTTTACTGCGGTTCTTAGGTCCTTCACTCTTGAATCCTAAACTGCATACTTCTTCACCATTGAAAAGTCATGACTATCTTCTTTTCTCTCCTTCTTTCTCTCTCCCCTCTTCCTTCTTTCCTTCCTTTCATTTTTTTTCTTAGTCCCGATATATTAAGCCCAGGTCCATGCATGGTGTTCAGGGGCTCCACCACTGAGCCTCATCATTTTTATTTTGAGACAAAGTCTCACTAAGTTGCCCCTGTGCTGGTCTTAAACTTCTCATCCTGTCACTGCAGCCTCTTGAGTTGCTGGGATTATAAACCTAATACCACACACAGCTCCTCTTCCCTTTAATATAGCAAACTCAACTTTAAAATAAGAAAGAGTTGCTATAAGATACCTATAGGAAATAGCATTAACAAAGGCTTAAAGTGCCCACAGATGGACACTTAAGTATTTGTACATTTATTACACAGTACATATATTGCAACACAAAAAAATTATCACTTGTATTTTTTGATCCCCAACTGAATCACTGAAACAAAATAACAAAACAATCACAAAGTTGGGAAGTTAGAAGGATTGGTTTCCATGCCTACTTTTAAAGAAAAGGAAATGGAACTTTAGAGAGGACAAGTGACTGGAAGACAATCGCACAGAATAGTTCATGTTGTAGTCTCTGAAAGTCCATGATGGCAAATGTGCCCAGGGTTGAGGTGCAGAACGGCCCCGTGAATACTGAACTTCCTGGTTTCCTAATGGTGACCATGCTTGTTTTTAGTGACAAAGGAAGCAGACAAGTGGGGGAGAAGCACAGGCTTCAAAGTCTGGAAATCACACCTGTTTGTTATCACAGAAATCACCTTTCTGGGCACACAGTCATGCTGGGCTGGTCCAAGAATGATAGGTGTCTCTGGTCTAACTACTGGATCATTTCAGAAGCATATTATAGGGTGGCTAAAGGTGCCCGTCAGTGAGTGGCCTTCTCTAGATGTGATCATCATCCTGGCAAGCTCTGTGTGGTGGAATCAAGACTTGGGGAGAAGGTGGACAGAAGAGCGTCCCCCTTCCCCTTAGTCTGAGGATAGAAAGCTTGAGTCAGACACAGTTCCTTTCAAGGAAGGATAGAACAGAGCTGTGATTAGGTCACTTTTGTCCAAATGGAGCAACTAGGTCATTCAACTGAAAATAAATAACCCAAACCTACAAACATTTGAACTGGACCCTCTCCACGTTTGTTTGTTTTTCTGAGGGGGTGGAGCCTCTCTCTGTGACAGTCAGGAAGGCCTGGATTTGAGTCCTGGATCACCATCTCCCTTAAGCATCTTATGTAACTCCTCTGATTCCCACAGCTGACTCCTGAAGCTGAGGTTCCCACTTACCCCCTTGCCTATACAATCACAGGGCATCTGTATGACCTGAAATCTACTCGCCTAACATTCCTGAGAACCTACCACATACCAGGCGAAGTGCTAGGTGCTGGAGAAAAGAGCCATGGCTCTAAGGAACCCCTGTCTAGAGAAGCTCTGATGTTTAAACAAGGAGGCCTTGGCACATTTACAACTGGGGAACTGCAGTGTGAACAAGGCTACCTTAGCTGTATAAATGAAAGACTATGGGAAAACAGACAGGAAACGGTTAATTATGTCTAGAAGAACTGCTATTTTGAGCTGTGATGTGGATTGTAACTTTAGAAAACAAATGAGTGCATAACTATGAAAAATGGGGTGGCTAAGCACAAATCAATGACTAAATACCTCAACCATCCCCAAATTGTAATAATTACTGGAAGCACATGAAAACAGTTTGTGTGTTTAAACCAGCATTGCCTGGCTCATTTCTATAACACACCGCAGCGCAAACCAGTTTGATGAGCAGTATCAAATTGTATCAGGATAAGTCTGATACTATTGCTGATTACTGCCTAGGATGAAGCAGCTATCCAGGGTCTTTTAGTACAAACAAATTAATAAACAAAAATCAATCACTGCAAGTAAGGACATTCTTAATTATCCAAGAGAAGACTGGAATGAATAACTAAATCCACAAATGAGAGAACCTGTAACCAGATTAATTCAAAAATTTTCTTCCCCCACCCCCCAGTTTTTTTCTACAGTCGACATAAAAATGACCTGTTTGAGTTATTGGTTACTTTTGTTTATAGGGGGGAAAGATGCAGATAATGAAGTTCAAAATTTTTGAGACTTACAAAAATAAACCATTAATTTCTAATACACTCTTTGCTTAGATGGTTTGGGCTGTGATTATTTACACCCCCTAAACTGCATAACTTTTCTCACCCCTCTATCAATTATCCCGGAATGCGGAAGCCAGAAGGGTGTGCAGGATCAGCTAGCCCAACTCCCTTCACAGAGAAGGAATGAAACAGAGGTGGTCTGTTCATAATCACACCTGCCCTTCAGTATTTGCTTGATTATACGCATGACTGGTCCACAGAAGGCAAAGCCTAAAGGGATCAGTTTAATAGGTCCATCTTCAAAAGCATATACAGAACCCAGTCAAATGATACTGGAACCTAACCACTCCTCCATGCTAATGCACAGATAGGCCGGTCCAGCTCAGGATGTGGCTTTCCTGCGAGTTCATAATGTCATAATCCCAACAAATTTAGGCAACTGGCTTTGAAGAAAAACCACCCCTGACCAAAAAAGAAAAAAAAGAGGACTGTCATTTCATAGAGCAGCCGACTGCAGTAGACTGGGATCCTAGTGCAGAATCAGCCAGAACAGAGTTTATTAAATGAAGTACTCTACTGTCCGATTTGCTTGCCTCTAGGTCTAGGAATTAAAATAGTGTTTCGTTTTTCCTACACTACATTCCAGAAGAGATAGCAAAAGGGGATGAGGGGTGGGGGGAATCAACAGGGAATTCTGCCACAAGCTATTTCTCTACCAAACAGGCACAAACGTTCTGCTAGGGTAGGCATGTAGACGCTAATCCCTTCTTAGTGGAAAACACACATTTTCAAAATGAATCCCCAATCTAGAATGAATTACCGTAATAGCCACAGCCGGAGCCAGTCCGCTGATGAGGGACGCAGATCGGGCCACCTGCTTTGAGACGACTTGGACCACAACACCGCTGGGGTGTTTGCAGGCTGGCCTTTTCGGGTAGGGCATCTACCCTTCTAAAACCGCGTTTAAATCCCAGGAAAAAGAGAGAAGATGCCTCCTCCCTTAATCCTTGAACTACGCCGCTCTTCCTGTATCCATTTCTGCCGAGCACAGCATTGTTTTCAAAGAGAAGAAAACGAAAACAAAAACAAAACAAAACCCAAAAAAAGCCACAGGGAGGAATCGCACCACTGCAGATCCCAAGAGGAGTAAGCAACAAAACTACGGCAACGTCAAATCGTATCTCGGGCAACTAGGAAAATCCCCACGCTGTATGGGTGTCAGCCCAATGCAGACCGAGGCGCGCGGTGCCCGGAGCCACGGGCGTCTCTGCAGCCTGTGTCCCTGCCAGCTGCCCCTCCCCACCCCCACGCGCTGAAATTCGGCAGGGAAGAAGTTACGGTGCCCAGCCTGTGTGCAAGGCAGACCACGCATCCGCGCTCCCAGAATCAGCCAAGTAGCCGGGACGTCAAAGCAGCCGAGCAATCAGAGAGCCCTGGGGGGTGCGGGGTATGGAGGGGCCACTTTGTTGGAGCGCTTCGATTTTGCTGCATTGTGACGGTCCGCGAATGCTTGGGTAGGAGGAAGCGCACCTCCAGCCAAAAATGGACCGGACGCGCACGTCTCAGCTCCTCCCTCCTCCCTCCCACCCGCCAGGGTGCAGGTCGCAATACGGTAGGCGACATGACCGGCTGCTTCCTCTCCAACTCAGGTGCCAGGCCCGGCGGAGGGCACAGCCGCCGGGGACCGGCGCATCCTTGCCGCTGACACCACCTAGGGGAGCGGGGCAGGACCTGGCAGCGCACCCGAGGGAGCGCCGGCGAGCTCGTGAGGGGACCGTGGAGGCTGGCAGAGGGACCCTGGCCGGCGTCGCTTGGGACACAGTCGTCCAAGGCGAGCCTGAGGCGGAGCGCAGATACCAGTTTAGGTCCCCGGGGTGGGTGTGGGCTGGGAAGGAGGATTACGTAGATCTCTCCGCCCCCTCCCCAGGCACCTCCTCGCTGCAAGCCCACTGGGGGGCTTCTTTGTTTCCCTCCGCGCCCCTCGGGAGGACCGGGCGCGCCCGCTCCACCCCAGCAGGGGTCCCCACCCGCGCACCCAGCCGGGCGGGCGGCGGCGCGCCCCAGGCTGACAATTGAACCTCGCGGGAGAACGAGAGGGTGGAGAGAAGGGTGGATTCCGGCCCGGGGAGGGAGGGCGCCGCTGGGGCTTCGCTATCGCCGGAGCCGCCCGGGGACTGGGTTCCGGCAGGGGCAGCGGGCAGGGTCCCCGCGGCGCGCTCACCTCGGCAGCTCCGGGCCCGGCGCAGAGCATCTCCGTCCGCGCGCAGTCACAGCCGGGGCGCGCACGTGCCCTGCACAGGCGCCAGGGACCTGCCTTGGGGACCCGGGAGACGCCGGCCACCTGGTGCCTGGTGCGAGCGAGTGAGCGAGGAGGGGCGGGCGCACCGAGGCGCGCGGGGCTGCAGCTCCCACAGCAGCGCCTGACGCGCGGCAACGCGGCGCACTTCCTTGCTTTATCCTCGCGCCCGCATCTCCTCCCTCCTCGCTGCTCCGAGGTGGGTACCAGACTCCCGAGCCAACCACAGGCCGGGCTGGCTCCGCTCGGCGCCGCCCAGCCCCGCAGCCCCCGCGCGCCCCCGCCCGCCCCCGCCCAGCCGTAAATATATATTGATTCTTGTTCCCGCCGGCTCCGTCCTTCCAACTCCGGCGCGCGTACTGAGCCATCAGACATCAACCGCGGCTCACCAGCCCTTTTGTGTGTGTGCAAAAGGCGTGTTGAGAAAAGGATGCGTGCGGTACAGACACTCTCGGCAAGTGCCCCGTGACAGGTGTGTTTGGCCCCTGCTTTACACACTTTCTCCACCCATGTTGTGCACGTTTATGAGCACTTGTGGACACGTTTTGGGATACTGGCCTGTGTCTGTCCAGTGAACACGCCAAGCAAACGCTGTTATGACAAATTCAAATGCAAACGGAGCGAACTTAGCCAAACCTGGCTTTCAAGGCAGATTTAGAATTAAACTGCACTCAGTTTCAGAGTGCTGGACCCGGAGGGAAACAGGCTGACCCTATCCTGGTCCATTCACCCCAGATGCAAAGAAAGATGACCTGCTGGCCACTGTGTATGTGAGCTGCTCCGTGTGTGTAAATCTACGTGCATTTGGTCCGCACTTGGCTTCCACGTGTTCACTTAAAATGCTGAGGTTTTGAGCACATAAGCTCCATTGTCTGTGATTCTAACTGCATTTTTCACAATGCTTATTTATTTCTTCCCATTCTCCTGCCCCACACTCCCTGCGATTAGCCATTTTTCACATCCTGAGAAATTTTCTTCTTCTCCATATCCCAAACCTATCACTCTTCTAGGATAAACAAAGGGTCATCCCTGACTCCAGAACTGATTGAAGATCTGAGCACAGACTTTCACCAAACAAGTCTTCTACGTCGAGATCAGGAGTGTCTTCTCAGTGGCCCCTCTTTCACTGACCCACCTCTGGGCCTTGATTTCACTCACGGTAGGAACCTTCCAGGGGTGGAACCCTGGCACTGGGCACAGGGGGCCTCCCCAGCAGTCCTCCTTTCTGCAGGAAGCACATTTTCTTCCCTTCTTTAGTCTACCCCGGATGCTGAGTTCTTTAAGCAGGTTCCCTGCTCTCTGTCCCGCAGCAGTAAGATCTTCCCATCAGATGAGCTCAAGAGGCTGACTGCTTTTCAGACCTCAACTAGGGATCTACACAGAATGCTAGACACACATTTTTCCAGATTATATACATTTGAATTAATATTAACTAATATATGCAAAAAGGCCTCCAAGAATAAACTTGGCCAGACTGCTATAAACAACAGTATCAACCAACTGTGTGATGTTTCCAGCAAGAGACTAGAAAGAAAAAAGAAAGACAAAAGAAAGCCTTCTTGCATAAACCATTGTGCCTGGTTTTTAAATTAGCACATCACCACCAAACCACAACAAAGGATAATTCCTTACCTCAATTAATTGCAGAATGTTCACTGCATTATTTTCAGGGATGTGGCTAGAGCCTGGTTCGGACAGTTTCTCCCTGTTCTATCTATCATGGAGATGACATGACAGGTTAACATCTCTCTTAAGGGTTATTGATGTAACAATCCTGAGATGTGCTTTGTTTTCCCTTGGGGAGGGCTCTCTCTCTTTCTCGCTCTCTCTGTCTCTGTTTGTCTCTGTCTGTGTCTCTCTGAAGGCAAAAAAGATATTAGTTTCACATCTCAATGCTTTCAATAAATAAATTTGTAAAGCACTTTCCACCTTCCTGATGCATTGGAACCAAATAGATTCATTCCTGTGTGTTGTCTTTTTATCCCTAATAGTCACAGCATAGTTTGGGCACATGGTCCTATTTTACATAGAAAAATAACAGAACTACATAAGTTTTGTAATTTCTCAAGGACCTGTGAGAAAATCTCCCATCTAGAGGTAATTGATGTCAGCTACCTTCACTTTAAAAAGACAAGTAAGTATTGGGTGGGCAAAGGGAGAGGCGTGGCATGAATTTTAGAGCCATCCAGGTAGTTGTCATGTGTATAAACCTTCTGATATTTTCACAATACTCAGAACACTTATAAATTCAGTAATAATAAGTCATGGTGCTGCTGATACCCAAAATACATTTTTTTTTACTGTGTTGGGGGTCAAGCCCAGGGTTTCAGGAGTATTAAGCAAATGCCCATTGCTAAGCTATACCTCCAGCCCAAAACTAATCCTAAATTATACCATAAGGCAATGAGGCCTAGGCAGGCACCTGCATTACCTAGAGGCTGATGCCGAATGATGTCTTCACTTTTTGTAACTAGGTCCAACAGAAGAAGGGCAGATAAAGTAGGGTATGTTGAGTACCTTTTTCTCATTACTGAGAACAAATACCTGATGCCAAAAATGAACTAAGGAAAGGTTTATTTAGCTCACAGTTTGTGCAGGTTTCAGTCCGTAATCTGCTGGGTCCAAGGCAGGGTGGCTCATGGCAGAGGGCAATAGTTCGTGGAAGTAGAAGGCAACAGAAACAGCACAAAAAACAGAGGAGTGCAAGAGAAGACTCTTTCTCTCCCTCACATTGTATGTGGACTACCTGCCCCAGGGCAGGTATAACAGTCACACCCATAATCCCAGTGTTGGACCATTAATTAATCACAAATCCTAAAAGCCTGCCCCCATGACTGAATGAGGCTAGGGGGGGACATCCAGACACAAACCATAACAAGGAGGAACTACAGCCCCCGCCACACACACACATACAAATGGTCCCTTGTGCTGAGGAAATTGTTGCTCAAACTGATCAGGGGTTTATTTGGGAGCATCCCTTCACTGTACTGTTGGAAGTGAGTGCCTTTCAGAGGATAGAACCAGTGAATCTGCATTTACTATGAAATATCTGATAGTCTCTCTCCACAGAACTGGGCTGCAGTTGGTAATTTGTGATCTCATTTGGATACCGTAAGTGCTAAGATGTGGGCTAAAAACACAGTCCAGGGTGTCCAAGTTGACCGATTGAGCAAGTTATCTTGACAAGTCATTTCTATGACAGAAGGAGGAGTTTTGATTTGTTGCTGTTCTCAATTCATAGTCCTAGGATTGAATCCCAGCCTTTGCACTGAGCAGCATCCCTGGCTATTTTGTTCATTTGTTTGTTTTTGATAACCATCTCTTTTTTTTGAGACATGGGCTCATCAAGTTGCTAAGGTGTCCAGGCTGAGCTCAAAATTGTGATCCTCCTCCCTCACTTAGCCTCACACTGTGCTGGTGTTGGAGGTGTGCACTACCATACCTGGCTAAGGAATTTTTATTTTAAAGAGTGAGTAAACATGCATATAGATACAAAGTAGCAGTAGCTTTTTTAACAGTAATGAAAGCCTCTGGGTGGCTTTGGGCCTCAGGTGTGTGTGTGTGTGTGTGTGTGTGTGTGTGTGTGTGTGTGTGTGTGTGTGATGCACAGGCTGAGGTTAGATGAGAGATCATGGGACTTCCCTTATAGTGTTCAGCATTTTGGGGAATGTGCTGAATCCTGAGGATATAACCTCGAAGAAGACAGTCTCTGATTTCCTGGATATTAGAGTTGGGGGTATTAAAACCTTTAATTAAATAAATGAGCAATATATATATATATTTGTCTTTTTCCTTTTTATCGGTACTGGGGATTGAACTCACGACTGCCTGCTTGCAAGGCAGGTGCTTATGCCACTGAGCTAAATCCCCAGCCCCGAGCACTATATATTTGATGAACGAAGTATATGTACAATGAGGAGCCTGATATCTGTCACACAGAGCACAGGTCCCAGGAAAGACCCTGGTGATGGAGGGAGGCTGGGACTCAAGGGAAGTCCTTTTAATGCCCGAGTTGAGACTTAAAGGATCGGTAGGAGTTGGCAGACCATGGAAGAGGAGTATCTGGGTTAACCTGGCAATGAAGACAGGCAGTGAGGTCTGCATCCCAGTCAAGATTTCACGACAGCTGTGTAAGTATGCAGTGGTAATTTCAAGTGTAGCAATTTATATTTCCCAATGACTAGTTATGGTGAGCATCCATTTTGTGCTTTTATCTCCAACCCTGCATCAGTTTTAGTAAAGTGTTCAAAAAGATTTGCCCATTTCAAAACAGATTGTTAGCTTTCGGTATTGTTCATTTGGGGGAGTTCTTTGTATATTCTCAATGCAAATTCATTGTCAGATGTGCAATTTCTGGATATTTCCTCCCAGTCTGTGCCTTGTCTTAGTAGCTTCTTTCACAGAAGAAATATTTCTAAGACCGATGGAGTTCAACTTATCAATGTTTTCTGTTATGAACCATGATTTTGGTAGCATACCTAAGGTTTTTACTAGCCAATGTTACAAAGAGTTTTATTGATGATTTGTTTTGCAAGCTTTACAATTACACATTTTATAGGCTTAGGTCTTTGGACCATTTTGAATTATTATGTGTTGGTTATGAAATGGGTCATAGTTTTTTGTTTCTGCATATAGACATTCAATTATTCCACCACTTTTTATTAAAACACTATCCTTTATCAATTTTGTTTCTTTTGCAACTTTTTAAAGGTCAGTTGGCCATATTTGTGAGAATATTTTTTCTTGATTCTCTGTTCTATACTACTGATCTGTGTGCCTATCTTTTTTGCAATACTACATTATGTTGTAATATTACATAAATATGTAGATTATATAAATGTATGCTATCTTGAAGTCAGCTCATATGAATCCTTCAGTGCTCTTACTTTTCAAAATTATTTTGGTTATTTTCCTTTGTTTGCTTTTCCATATAAATTTTAGAATTAGTTTGTCAATATCCACTAAAAAATTCCTGTGAAAGCTGGGTGTGGTGGCGCATGCCTGTGATCTCAGCACTAGAGAGGCTGAGGCAGGAGGATCATTGGGATTTCGAGACCAACCTGGGTTACAAAGTGAGCTCAAGGCCAGCCTGAACTGCATAGTGAGACCCTGTCTCAAAAAGACAAGAAAACAAACAAAATTCTCATGAAGATTTTGATTGTGATTATATTAAATTTATAGATCAACTTTGGAAAAATTGATTTTTTCACAATCTTCCAATTTCTTAACATCTTCCAGACCATAAACTTTGTGTATTTCTGTACTTATTTAAGTTTTATTTTATGAGTAGTTGAGGTTTTCAGTATACAGATTCTGCACATATTTGCTAAATGTAGATCTGTAGATTTCACTTTTTGATACTATTGTGAAATGTACAGTTACCTCAGTTCATGAATTTAATTCTTTTCATGATTCTAGTCACAAATCAAATTGGTTTGTGAACCAAATCAAATTCAATAGACTGAGATTCTATCACATTTCAGAAAAAATTGCTATCATCAAGAAATGAACCCATAACAAATACTGGCATGTCTGGGGGGAAAGAGGATCGCTTCTTCATTGTTGGTGGGAATGTAAATTGATACAACCACTATCAAAATCAGTATGGAAATTCCTCAAAAAACTAAAAATAGAGAATCCATTTGCCCCAACTATCTCTCTTGCAGATATTTTCCCAAACGAGTTAAAAACATCATATCACAGCAATCTATCTCATTTCGTGTTTGTAGCAGCACAATTTATAATAGATAAATCTAGGAAACAACCCAAAAGCCCATCAACCAATGGGTGGATGAAGACGGTGTCATTTTTTAAATACACAGTGGAGTGCTTACACTGTCTTAAAGAAGGATAAACTTGAGACTTTTTAGGCAAATGAGTGTTGGTCTAAAACCTCAAGAACATAATTTCAAGTGAAGTAAACTGGACACACATGTTTAAATATCACATCATTTCTCTTGTGTGAGAAACTCAAGGAGTAAATAGGAGCCAAAATGGAGGACAGATATTGGGAAAAAAATGTTCAAATGGGAAGGGAAACAAGGGAGGAAGGAAGAAGAAGGAAAGAAAGAGGATAGGAATTTAAAAGATAAAAGAGAATGGAAGGAAAATAATAGAAACACGTTTTTTAATGGAGAGGAGAAAAAAGATTAAAGAAAAACTAAGGGAATAGTGGAAAAAGAATTAAGAAATATGACATACAGGTGCAAATTCCCTGTGATGAATGAGATCATTATGCATGCCAAAAATATACTAATGAAATGGACTGAAAAAATTCAATGGTTAAGTTCAATATTGACCTTATGGGGAAATTTGATTCAATTCATGACCAATTCTGTTGGTGACTAGAATTAAAGAATTAAATTTGTGAACAGAGGCATCACTGTATCTTGATTTTTGTTTTGTTTTGTTTGTTTTGCTTTGTTTTGTTTTTGGTACCAGAAATCAAACTCAGAACCCCTGAGCTAAAACTACAGCCCCTACTCTATTAATTTTAATTTTGAATTTGACTTTGTATTACATGTACCTAGAATTTCTTTTAATCCTGGATGGACATATGACATGACAAACCCAGAAGTAATTGTCATAAAAGAAGAGATTTCATATTTACAGATCCTTAGGGACAAGAGCCATGCATGCCACACATTCTGGAAGAAGCTTGTCATGTTCTAGAACAGCAAGGAAATATTACTCTATGGAAAGAAATAGGTACGGCAAAGTAGGCCTTTTGATACTATTATGAAATGTACAGTGTTACCTCAGCTCACAAACTTCATTTTTTCCTGATTCTAGTCACAAATCAAATTGGTTTGGGAACCAAATCAAATTCAAACAGATTTAGTATTGGATAGCATGAGTAATTTCAGTGGCTCAGAGTCTTAAGGTGGTCTCTAGTTGCTCAGTCCCAGGCTCTGGTCTATGAATAACAACGGGCTGCATGACAGGGAGACAAAAGAGGAGGACAGAGGTAAGACTAGGGATGGCGTAGTTTGTGCATGAAGGGAGGCCTGTAGGTCAGTTGTTTGCTATTTGGAGGAATGAGGTAGCCTGGGAGAGACAGTTTCTCCCCAGCCAGCAAGGCCTCCAGCATGTCAAAACATCACAAAATACAGGAAATAAAAAATAGGGTTTATATATTAATATATTACCAAACTAGAAAAAATTGATTTGTGTATTGACTGATGGATCAATTGATGATTTGCAGTACTGGGGCTGTAACCCAGAGCTTCCTATATTCTAGGGAAGTAGTCTAGGGAATGTAACCACTGAGTTACATTATCAGTCCTCCCATTTAAAAACAAAGAATTATTTTGATCAGCCCGGTACATACCTGTAATCCCAGCACTTGGGGAACAGAGACAGGAGGTTTACAGTGAGTTTGGCCAGCCTATGCTACAGAGTGAGTTCAAGGCCAGTCTGCACTGCACCGCGAGACACAGTCTCAAAAGCATTTCTTTAAATTTTGAGACAGTTTTTCCCTGGACACTAAATTGCCCAGGTTAGCTTTGAGTTTGCCGTCCTCCTGCTTCAGCTTCTGTAGTAGCTAAGATAATACCTGTGTGCCATTGTGCCTGATTATGTCTGTATTTATCATTTAGCCTGTGACTTTACTTAACTGATTTGTTAGTTCTAGGAGCTTTTGCATAGATTTCATGGCTTTTTCAACGTGGACAATTGTGTAGTCTATGACTTGAGAGACCTTTATTTCTTATTTTCCAATCAGCATATCTTTTGTTTCTTTATCTCACCTTTTCTCAATGGTTATCTTTTCTATTTCTTGTGAATCTTTTAATTTTAGTTATTAATTAAATACTTTATTGTTGAGATTCTAATCATGACAGGCAGTGTAAATATGATTAATACATATTCTTTTTTATTATTTTTTACCAGTTATGCAGATTAGTAGGTTTCATTTTGGGAGATTTGCACACATACATAATATATTTCAGTCATTTTCTCACTATGTCCCTTGCCTTGTCCTTCCTACAGTGTCATATTTTTAGGAGGAAGATTTCAACATGCATAATATATTTTGGTCACATCTAGTCCCCCATTACCCTCCTATATAATCCCCCAATCTAAGAATAGTCTCCCTTCTACTTTCTTATCTTGTTTAGATTTTACATAGTAAGGAGAGTATATAGTACTTGCTTTTCTGATGCTGCCTGATCAATACTTCTTAAGGAGCACACAGAGTTATGGTCAAGTTCAGTGTGAGTGCAATAGGATGCAAGTGCTAAGAGCTGGAGGTGTGCTGTCAGTGTGGAGGAACAGCCACACCCCTGGCGAAGCTAAGGTTTTAAAAAGAGAACAGACATTGTTGCATGGCCAAAATATGTACAAAAAAAAAAAAAAAGAATAGCATACATGACAAAAGAAATGACTGAAAGCATAGAATGTTTTGGGGATACAGTGAAGAGCTCAGTTTAACTGGAGCAAGGAGTGAAGTCAGAAATAAGACTGGAGGGGCTGGGGATTTAGCTCAGCGGCATAAGCTCCTCCCTTGCAAGCAGGCAGTGTGAGTTCGATCCCCGGTACCGATAAAAATGAAAAAGACAAAAAAAAAAAAAAAAAAAAAAAAAAAAAAAGAAAGAAATAAGACTGGAAAGAGAGGTCTGCACCGTGTTGTAACCAGCCACACACACCATAGTCTGCTTTCAAAATTCATCCTTCCGGGGCTGGGGATTTAGCTCAGCGGCATAAGTGCCTGCCTTGTAAAGCAGGCAGTCGTTATTTTGATCCCTGATACCAATAAAAAGGAAAAAGACCAAAAAAAAAAAAAAAAAAAAAAAAACAACAACAAAAAAACAAAATTCATCCTTCAAGTAATGGAGAGTCATAAAGACTTTTAAAGCTAGTAAGAAAAGCAGCAAGATTTATTATATAAATATACAGGAAAGCAAAATGTGTAGTATAGCTTTAAATTTATAATAATTTCAGATTATTAAGATACATTGATAACAGAAGATTAGGTTAGCACTTCACACTCAGCTTTCCGTCAGCATACTTATTTAAAAGCACAGAACAAAGAAAAGAGACAGACAATTATGAATGACCTATGTTTATCATAGTTTTTCACACAGCAAAAGGAAGCTTTACAAATCTAATGTTGACAAAGTTTAAAAGTGTTTTGAGAAAAATTAGATATGTATTGGAAGTATATAAGGAAGCTTTACCAAAAAATTTTAAAAATTCAATTTGCACAAAAGTCAAGTGATAAAGAACACTCAAATGCTTTGACGGACTCAAAATTCATGATGGATGTTTGAAAAATTCTTAAAATGGTCTCAGGAGAGAAAAACACAACAAAGGCATGCAAACAATTCCCCCTACACATGCACACATACACACAAGCTAAATCAAGAGGGCTTTTTCATCAATTTCCTTGCCCGCTGCTGTGGTTTGGATTTGGTGTGTGTCATCTAAAGGGTGGTGGAAGCCTAGACCCCAGGATGGCAGAGCTGGGAGACGACTGAATCTTAAGAGGAGAGTCACAGTGGAAAGTAGATACTGGAGATACCATACTTGGAAGAGTTCGGCAAAATTCTCTCCAGACTCTGGCTAGTTTCTAGGGGAGCAAGCTGTTGTAAAGTGGGTGAACCTGTCAAATACCTCTGAATCTATCTCATCATGCAATCTCTCCCTCCTGCACAGGCTCCTGTCAGGTTAAATACAGCCAAAGTGGCTCTCACTAGAGACTAAGCAAATGGTGTCACCTGATCTTGGACTTTCAGCATCCCAAGCCTGAGCTAAATAAGCCTCTTTACTTTATGAAGTATCCAGGCTTAGGTATTTTATGATAGCACCAGGAAACGGTCTAATACATCCTCAAAAATACTAGTTGTGAGGCAGTAAGGTTGAAACTTGAATTTCTGCTAGTGAAAAAGCAAATCAGTTTATCAGATTATTTTAGTTACTTTCTTGTTGCTGGGACAAAATATCAGACACCTACAAGTTTATGGAAGAAAGGTTTACTTTATCTTATAGTCTGTAGAGGTTTCAGTCCATCGTCAGTTGGCTCCAAAGTAGGATGGCTTGGCAGAAAAGAAACAGTCAGCGGCAGGCAGGAAGCAATCAAATTTCATTCTTTACTTTATATTCCTTCCAATTTTTAAGCCTACTGTTTGGTGCTACCCACATCATAAGAAGGTCTTCTCTCTGTATCAGTTCTATCACCCACACCCAGAACTATGCTAAAACAATCAGTGGGCTAATCTAGTATCACATCCCCCATGATCTAACCATTTCCCGAAACCCCGTCCATGAAAACATGATGCTTTGGAGGGTAGATATAGATAGATATAAATTATAACACAGATAAAAGATTCATAATTTATTTTAAGGTTTTTAAAACATTCTTGTGGCTAAATGTAATGTATCAGTTAGTTACTGCTGCATAACGAACTACCCCAAAACGTGGTGAAAGTAATAGCCATGTGTTCATAAGCCTATAAACTAAGCATATATTGGTGATCTTACCAGCCTAAGCTCCTTTCAGCCTGGCTTATTTGTGAGGCCAGTTGGTAAGTTTCCTGGGAGCTGGCTGATTTGGGATGACCTCATCTGGTACAAGTCGATTCTGCTCCATGTGATTACACACCCTTCCTTGAGGAAGCTAGTCCAAACTTGTTTTAATGGCAGTGACTGGTGCTCACAGACAGCTGGTAGAAATATGTGTGCTTTTGAGGTCTGCTCTCACAACTGTCACTTCTCTCTCTGTTACTGACCAGAGCCTCTTTTGAGCCAGTCCAAACTCAAAGAATATGGGAAAAAAAAACCCACTCATCCCTTGAGCTACAAGATCACCAAATGAGTGATATTGGTATGGAGAGACTTATAGAAATGAAACTAAAAGAGATCAAATTAACAGAAACAAAAGTGACAAAAATGATCATGGTGGTCAAAATCTGGGCAGGATGCTTAAAATTTTACCTTTAATATAAAGGACTGAGAGTTACATTTTTTGGACTATATATCACATGCTCCAACATTTGGGATCTAGCATAGACACATATAGCTTCCCATATGGAAGGATGAAACTTAGAGTCCTCCCTTGCTCCATTTTTTCTGAGACATTAACCTAAACACACCAGTGGCCGTCCTTCCTACCCCTGGAGCACAGTGAGAAGGCGATGGTGTTCCACTCATGTGCTACTGCCTAACTCATGTGACACCTGGCTTCTGAGCTAGCTAAAGAAAATCTTGCAACTGCTTCCCCCACCCCCACGCATCCGCTCAGATCTATATCTCAGACACAGACATGACACAGAGCAGAAGGTCCGGGCAGCAATGCCTGCTCTCTGGAGCGCCTAGTCATCCATGCTGAATGCTTTATGAACTACCAGTGGGCCCAGGATAAACAGCAAAGAAGGGAGTAGGAGCAGACTGAAATGATGTATGTACTTCAAAACACTGCAATCTAACTCTCTGACTTAGCTAAATAATTCAAACTGTTAAAGGATGTGTGCCTCCAACCATTATCCTGCAGACTCATGTCTGGAAGACCCTGGAAAGTAACGAAGTGTGTACCCACACCTGGCTTTCAGGTCTGTATCTCAGAGCTGGAAACCTCTCAGATCCATGGGGAGGAGGCTAAAGTCTTCCGCTCACCTGATGCCCTGGAATCTGGGTAACTCTGATCACTGGAGAATTCATAAAACAATTCAAAACATGAAAATGGGAGCTCTGGAAGTATACAGAAATGAAAGAGACACTATTGTTCTGAGAAATTAGAAAAGATTCCATCTAGGAAATGACTTTCTACTGACAATGATATTTTATATACTCAGGAGGTATTTCATGGGTGAATTTATGAAATTGAACAAGGAAATAGAAGGGGAAAATGAGTTAAGATAGAGGAGGCATAAATAAGACAAACCTGTGATGGGGGAGAGGGGGAAAAAAGGAAAGGAAAAGGAAAAAAAAAAAATATATATATATGTAAGCAAGTTAGCTAAGATAGATATACTGTTAGTATCTCTTAGTTCATTGAAAAAGAAGGTTTGTACTAATATTGTTTGGACAGTATCTCATGCTTGTATCTTATACCCTGAATAACTACTCTGAAGATAACAATATGCAGTGTTATTAATTACTGTTACTCTCCTATTATTTTGTTTTGAAACTCTGTTTTTTTCTTTTTATAATAAAAAAGGGAAGAAAAAAAAAAAAACCAGAAACAACAAAAACACAAGAAAATACCAAACAAAAACAAGTGCCAAATCAGTGTTGGAGACTGACAGGGGGAGAAAATATATTTCAGAAAATTAAATGATTGACATGAAGGTTAAGCCTGAGAAAACTACCAAACTTCTGAGGAAGATGCCAGAGACCAGGAAAAGAGTAAAACACAAAGGATATATAGTACTGATAGATGAGCCCCACCTGTATGTGTTCCTTGGGGAAGCGTTAAACCAAAAAGGAAACAAAACAAAAATAAAACGTCTAGAGAAGCAAACTGTTTTAATTTAAACATGGGCTGTACTCAAAGATGCATGCATTGAGGGCTGGGTTTTCCATGCAGCAGTGTTCAGAGGTGTGGCCTAGAGAGGTGACTGGGTCATAGGGCACTAACCTCATCAATAGATTACTGCATTGATGAGCTAGTTAGCAAATGAGCTCTTAGCAGCTTGAGCCTGGTTGGATGAAGTACATCACAAGGAAATGACCTAGAAGGGAATATTCTTATCACTGCATTCTCTCTCTCTCTCTCTCTCTCTCTCTCTCTCTCTCTCTCTCTCTCTCTCTCTCTCTCTCTTTCTCTCTCTGTTCTCATTCTGCTTTCTGGATGTCAAGAGTAGCTCTTCTCAACTCTTCCCTTCTACCATAATGTTTCTGCCTTGGAGCCTGTGGATCAAGGGCTGAAACCTCTGAAACCTGAACTAAATATCTTTTCTTCTTTAAATTGGTTTCTTCTTTAAATTTTGTCACAGTGATGAAGCTTCCTTGAGATATGCAAACTTTCTTGAGATATTGTAATCACTGGATCCACTAATCAAAAGGATTTGATACTCTAGAAATGTTACTATGTTTAAACATATGCTGAATTTTAAATTACCACCACTGAAAAAAGTTATTTAAATCAGGGTCAAAGTATGGTTAAGTCAAAGAAACAAAAGACGGAATGAACCATCCTTGTATTCTGCACCATCAAAAGCTAAAATACATTAAAATAGCATTCAAGAGAGTAGCGTATTTTGCAAGTTAACAGTGTCTATCTTATTAGGTGACTCAGGTATAAAAGCAGCAGACAGAGAGGAATTCAGAAACATACCACTGTTGTACTATCATAAAACACTTCTCTAAAATATACATCTAGGCAACAAAACAGAAACAAAAACAAAAATGTAGAGGACTACAACAGAGTACTGAGATCAGTTAAATATACAGGATTCTTTGTGACTCTGATAAATAGAATGCCATAGTTTGAACTTTGAATATTTTTCCCAAAGCCCATTTACTGAAAGTTTGGTAATCAATTGGTGGTGCTATTGAGAGGTGATGGAATCTCAAAGAGATGGAGCCAAGTGGAGGGAAGTTAAATAACTGTGCTTCAAGGGGATATCAGGACCCCACACTCTTTCTATCTCTGGTTGCTGTCTAGCATACAGTCAGCAGCCTCTGTTGTCATGAAACTCTGCACCATGGTTTCCTGACTTGTCACAGACCCAAAGGCAAGAAGGCCAGGTGATCCTGGGCTGAAATCTCTGAAACCATGAGCTAAAAGTGAATACTTCTTCCTTGTAAGTTGATTGTCTTAGATATTTTGTCATGGCAATGGAAGCTAACATATAAGGTCACATGTCAAATGCAAACATTTTTCAAATTCTTCTGCTGTAATAGAAGATAGACACGAAAAATTATGATGAATTAATAATTATAAATTGGTAAATTAGGTTGATAAGAACAAGAAAACCTGTGGTTGAATGGAAGGTAATAAATACAAAGTTGATTAAAATTTTTGATGAAGTTTAGTAGAATTTAAAGCAGAATTTCAAACACGTTAGAATTTAAAACAAGATAGCAGTCACTTCTTTAATCTGGAAGATAGAATGAAACAAATTCATAGCCTACGTTTATGAAGACAGGGATATATAAAGTAATGACAGAATTGGGATCAAGCATACCTTTTGGGGTTGATAAAAGTTGTCCTATTTGAAATAGATTGGTTAAATACGCTTAAAAATCTT
The DNA here is from genome assembly GCF_034190915.1 of Cavia porcellus. Lineage (NCBI taxonomy): Eukaryota > Metazoa > Chordata > Mammalia > Rodentia > Caviidae > Cavia > Cavia porcellus. Next base: position 22,193,044 of record NW_026947506.1, read on the forward strand.
GTTGGGGTTTTAATGTAAACATGACAAATTAAGTCACATACACATTACATAGATTAAAAGCTAATGAAGTAATTTAAAGTATTTAAAATGGAAAGAAGACAGAATATACAAAATTTATTAAATCAGGGTAAGCAAACCTATTGTCAGAATTCAAGCTTTAACTATACAAATGAGATACATGATAAATAATCTTATATTGAAATCAAATATTTAAAAAGTCAAAATGTGTAGCATCACCTTGTATTAAAATGGTAATGAATGTTAAGTAGAGAGTTTTTTTCTAATATCTTTTTTTAGTTGACTTCAATTTACCTTCACTAGTCAAGGTCAGGTTTTGCAGAAACTGAAAATACTTCAGATAGTATGCCTGAATAACTCAGTAGACATACATTGCATTTCTAAAATCAAACCGTTTACTTTTTAACCAACCATGAAACATTTATAAAAATAGCCTCCATACAAGGCCACAAAATACACCTCTAGAGCCCTAAAATAAACCATTTTAGACTCCATTTAATAACATTACTAGGACAAAACACCTTTCATTCCTTCCCATTTTTCTCTATAGGACAAATATTCTTTGTTTTTTCTGCCTAGGTCTTAGCTGCAAAACCTCATATCTCACTAGTGCACATAAGCTAAGTCCTGCAGCTTGTTTAATATGAAACCTAACTCTTCTGTCCTGGAAGGCAGACAATATAACCATCAGACCTCACGCTAAGACTCTATCCTAATTTATCTGGATGGGCATGATGTCGAGGGATGGGGGCAAGTTTCTTAGAAGACAAGCTTCATCTTGTAAGGTCCATGTCTCAATCATTCTTTGCAAGGTTCCAAGCAAGAAAAACTCTTCTTTTAACAAGGGAGACAAAGAAGTACTTTTACTGGCCTGGGCCTCTCAGGGGAATCGGCCAGGTTTCCCATTCTTGGGTGGCAGGGGACCCAGTCATTTTCAAACTAAAGTTAAGCACCTAACTTTGACATAAGTGACCTATCAAAGCTGTGCATTCAGTCTCCTTTATAGCTTTGTTACTCTTTTACAGTAAAATTCTGAGCCTAATTTTTAGCCCTGCAATAAAAAGAGGTAAAACTTTCCCAAAACCACGTCACGGAGACTTTCTGCCTTTCACAGCCGTTTTCCAGATAGCAAGTTGATCAAAGCCTGCCATTTTCTTTGTTAAATGATTCTAAAGGAATTAAGGAAATCTGATCAGGATATCAGTGTGCATATAAAAAGACAGGGATATAAATTTGTTTTGCTTTATTACTAATATTCAAAAACGTGCCATTTTCCATTGATCAGATTGGTGGGTGGTTTTGTAACCTAGATGTCAGCTCAAACTTCCGCGCTGTGGTCTTGATGCCTACAAAACTGGCTCAAATTCTTGAATGCCACACTCTGCAGAAGTTCTCAGCCTGCCTGAGAGTTCCCCAGATTCCTGAGGTGCTCATTTCTCAGTCCTGTCCTCAGACCACAGACAGCTCCTTCTGCATGATTTTGTACTGCACTTGTTGACACAGATGAGCCACAGTACAATCTTCCAGGGGAAATAGAGAGTGGTTTGACTGCTCTGTGACCTGGATAGTTGCATTTCTCCCTGCAGACCTGAACCTAAGTCAGGATCATAAACATTCCCAGTCAATGAAAAAAGTCACTTAACTTGTTGTTTGAAACATAGAAGACCAACCATGCAGTTGGCCATATAGAAACTACCTTGGGTTCCTGAGCCAAGGTTCTCAAACCCTCATGACCTGAGCTCTCCACTGTCCCCATTGTGGACACACCTTTGTAGACCACTGCTGTCCGTACATACTGTACTCCTTTGTATGTAAATTCATTTAATAAATTGTTTGACTGATCACTCTGGAGCTCAGTGCCTCTTTCTTTAGAACCCCAATCAGCCCTGTCTGAGAATGACTTGGGGAAGTGCCCTGGGGCATTTCCCTGCCACTGTTTTTGGAGTGAATCTACATGTAAGTTCAGCAGGAAATAACAGATGTTGAACAAGCCACTCCTTCCAAAAAGAGGAAACTACTCCCAGAGGGTGCTTATCTGGGTAGATCCTAGGGAGGAAAGATGGCATTGCAATCATTTGCTGAACTGGCATCTGACAATTGGCTCATAAAACTGTTGGGGTCTTCTTGCATCCTGCTGACACTCCTCACACCTCTCACTGGTTCTTTTTTTTGCCTCTGCTCCTCACTTCTCACCAAGATTGCCTTGGAAAGCAAAAAAAGCTTTTTCTCCCTTTCTGGAGAATTCTTTCCCCCCAACTCCTTCTCCTAAATTTCCCCATACAAAGCCTTCAGCCCAGTGGAAAGAGCAGCTTTTAAACTCACTTTTGCTATCAGCTACAGGGGTTGTAAATCATAAACTTTGATGTTTTTTTCTCTCTAATTTTATGACTCACTTTTATCCTCTAGTATTCCCAGAGACACAGCCCCGAAGTGCTGACCACCAACCCTTTTAGAGATGGAAGAAGACTTCCAAAGTCAAGGTTTATTTATCCCAAGGTAAGCATTCTATCCACATTCTAACCTCCTGGATTGCCTTATGCAGTACCACGCCCAGATTCTTCATTTTCTTCCTCACAGCAGGAGTGGGTCACATATACTTGAGTGTGTTTCACTCTTTTGTTCGTAATTTCCTTCTTTTGAAAGTGAGGATAATAATGTTACCTTCATAAGTTCATTATGAGGTTTAAACAAATTTATGAGGGGCAGTGTCCTACATGGCACAGGTAAGATTTTGGTGCATATCAATCACTCTTTTTTCATTATGATTAGCATATATTAGATCCAAGAGTTTCTTAACTGCCAGAAACTGTAAGACAAGGTGCTTTGATGTCACTGAATGTCAGTGAAGGGCTGAGCAGGGGCTATTCTGAAAACCCCATAGCAGGAATGAAATATCATTTCCCTCTCAAGTCTCACTTTTTTTTCCATATCATTTTTTATACTTATTAACTCTCTAGCTACCAGCTAGGGAAATATGCCAAAGCTCATGCTACACACACACACACACACACACACACACACACACACACACACACAGAGCATTATCAGTGTGACATCTTTTCTTTTTGACCATGTCTCAGCATCAAGCAGGTTTCCCTTGAGCATAACATCATTGTGACAATTGTGTTCCTATGTAAGATAGAGCATTTGTTCTCCTTTTTGAGAAAAAGACAAAAGAAGTCTCAACAATTCAGGCTTCCTCAAATTTCATCTTACAACTTGAATTTTGAGTACAAATATAAATTGTAAAAAGCTAGGCAAAACTCTGTCTCCTGCATAATGGAGAAGTCTGTATTATTTAGATAGTAATTTCAAATCTTTGAGAAAAAACAAGAAATGCATCAGGGACAAAACAAAATGAGCAATCTAAATATGAAAAAAGAATTGTCAGCAAATGTAAAAGAAGTAACCAATAAATGTGAGAAAAGTTTCCATTTTACTAGTAATCTAAGATAAGCAAATTTAAAACCAACAACTATGAGTCTTTTATCTAAGAAATACACAGATACTAATGAAAAACTGAAAACAAAGACACATGATATTAGTGACAGCACTGGTAAACTTATCTGGTATGTAAATATAGGAGGAAAAGTAGGTCTGAATTTCTGAAAATCAAATTGACAATGATTTTGACATGTCATTCTTTGGCTTAAAAAATTACTTTTATAAGAATTCATTCCTAGAAAGTACTTAAGATACGCTTAGATGCTTATCTATCATGATATGATGGAGTACTTTTGATCATGGAAAAAATAATTAACAATGCCCAAGTCCAAAACAATAAGATTTAAACTGTAATGTGGGCATATCATTCAAATGCAGACATTGGAAATGATAGCGTAAAATGATTATGTATGATTTGGAAAAATATTCAGGACACTGGAAAAGAAAATGAGACTTAGAAAACTCTCTCCTTAATTATGCTATTTCCTTTCCAGAATACAATCCAAGTATTATCCTTCTCAAATTTCCTATCTTTATACACCGATCGAGTTCTTACCTCAAATATATGACCCCTCTCACTTCCATAATTGCCTCTGTGAGTCTCCCCTCACACCACAGCAGCTGTCTTCTCTGTGATGAGAGAAGGGACATGGCTCTGAGCAGCCCCAAGCTCACTCTACCTCTTGGGCTTTCTTTCAGTCCCAGTCTTCCTCTGTCACATACAAATGGCAGGGAGAGTTCAAATGGAGACCCCCAAACTAGATGTATAAGCATTTCGAAGCATTCTCCTACGGATAGCCCTTCATTAACATTTGGAAAACCAGGCTGGAGTTTAAATTCTTGGACTATTCTGAGCCAAGATGGGAATGGGTGCTGGGAGGGCAAACCCTGGCTATGCCATCAGCCCGTTCCCCTTTCCCACTAAAGTTCCATTCCACACTGAACAGTCCTTACATGTAGGTCCCAGCTCTGTGTGTAACCCAAATCAGCCACTTTGGAACTCTCTTCCACTTGAAGAGCAGCTCACTTCTGTCACTTGCCCATTTGCAGGAGGAAGGACTTTCGTAAAAGTTTACTTGGGTCTTACAGGGAAGCTCCACAGGATTATAAGCAGAGAATGGCCTTCAAAGGACCATCAGATATGCACCAGGCAGGTATCTCATTGGTCCACAAATTTTCTCTGCCCTTGAGAGAAGCACATCCACAGAAGATGGCCAGAGCAGTCTGCAACCTTGCTTTTTTCCAGTCACAGGCCAGATCATTCCCACAGAGGTGAAAAGGAGGCTCCAAAGTTCTCAGGAAAGAGAGACATCAGCCTGCGCGTCTCAGCCGAATCATTCCATGAAAACTGGACCAAGAGCTCACTTTTGGGTGGTCCTCAAATCTTCCCTTGGTACAGCTGCCCTGCTACCCCAAATCTACTAGTGACTACTGCCACTTTCTACCACTTCCAGCTTCACATGTTTACCTTTTCCACTACCTATTTAATTTTGATTCACTTCTAGCACTGGTATGATTACTCAAACCTAAGAATGGGCTCATGTCCTAGATGTAGGAAAAACGGGCAGAACAGGCATTTTCTATTTTGCTTTTTCTCTCATTCTAATGGCCAAAGTATAGAGAATTCTCTCAACAGTCACCTATAGACAGTCAAAAAGATTGTTTTTCTACTGTACCTACAATTATCAAGTGGGCTGTGTTCTTTAATCTATTAAAGTGAAATGAATATGCTACCCCAGCCCTAATGCTGACTACCTGGAAAGACAGTTTACTTGGCTCTGATGCCACATTCTTTTAATATAGTCTTGGTTTCAACCTGCTCTTACATACCTACATTTATAGTCAAGAGTGACCAGTGGTTTCCTTTTCTGTGTTGACTTTGCTGGCATTTTCTTTCTTTTTTTTTTTTTACAATTAAAAAAAAGTTATTTAAAGAAAGACTAAACAAAACAGAAAATAGGTAGAAATAATACATTCATTCAGAGAAAAAAATAAACAGTAAGAAATCACTAGTTGATGATTACAAATCGTCTTCTTACAAATAGTTATTCAAGATACTAAAGTGGAACTTGTAAAGTGGGAATTCAAACAGCAAGACAGCAAACAGTTCTGTTCAACTGTCCAACAAAACTTAGTAACATGGTTGTCAATCCTATACACTTAAACATACATGCAGTTATCCATATCTTCATTTATGTTTAGATTAAACAAACTAAAGCAGGTTAAAATCATTCTGAACAAAGAATAATAGTACTGCTGGACTTCACATCATGACACCCAGTGATCAGCACTGGGTACTGTAGTGTCTTTTTAAAAAATTTAATTTAAAGAAAGACTAAAGAAAACAGAAAATGGGTAGAAATAATACATAATTTCAAAGAAAAAAATGAACAGTAAGAAATCACTAGTTGATGATTACAGATTATCTTCTTACTAGTAGTTATTCAAGATACTAAAGTGGAGTTTATAAAGTGGGGATTCAAACAGTGAGATTGCAACCAGTTCTTTTCAACTATCCAACAAAAACTTAGAAATATGGTTATCAATCCTATACACTTAAACATACATGCAGTTATCTATATCTTCAATTATGTTGAGATTGAATAAACCCAAGCAGGCTAATACCACTCTGAACAAAGAATAATACTATTGCTGGGTTTCACATTATGACACTCCAGGATCAGCACTGGGTATTTTAGTGTCTCTTTTTCTTCAGAGTATCTGTTCATTTCATCATGTGTCATATGATCAGTTCTCATAAACTGTCTATAGATTCTACACATACATGAGTCTTAACATGTATTTCTATCCTTTCTATATTAGAAGGAGAAACAAAACAAAGAAAGGTAAAATAAAACATGTTCCTATAAACACATGAAATGAAATAAACATGTAAGACTGTTGTACAAATCGTTCTACCATGGTTCCTGTGTTGTCTCTGGTTATCTCCAATAGAATTGGCTATATCATCAGACATAGTATAATTGAGTATATCAGTACATAACAGTATTAATAAAAACACAACTTTGTATATAGTATAGAACTTAAAAAACTGGCAGTTATCAAACCAGAATGTGTATCGTTGAGTCTTGTCATCTTCAGTGTAGTTGCCTATACTCTCAGACTTGATACTACCAATCATATCAGTTTTGAATAAAATCTTCTCTGCTTCATTTCTGTTATGCTCTTTTTTTGCCATCAGTTGTCTGCTTATCTTCTTCATTCTGTTTTCTGCTCCATTCACTGAGGCCTCTCTGCCACTGTTCCTGGAATCCTAGTACTTTTCTCTCTCTCTAGAATGTCCTAGAGTATTCTCTGTAGAGTTGGATCGATGGTTGCAAATTTCCCAAGTTCCTCTTTGACTTGGAAGCATCTTGTTTCTCCATTAATTTCTAGAGACAGTTTAGCAGGGTGTATCAATCTGAGCTGGAGATTATTTTCTTTCAGGGCTTGGAATATTTCGCTCCAGGCTCTTCTTGACTTGATGGCTTGTGTCGAGAAGTCTGCCATTATTCTGATGGGCCTTCTTCTGTAGGTTATGTTTCTTGTCTCTGACAGCTTTTAATATTCTGTTCTTATATTGAATTTCTGGGATCTTGATTATTATATGCCTGGATTTGGCTCTGTTTTGGTTGTAGGTGGCTGGAGTTCTGTATGCCTCATACATCAGAATATCATTTCCTTTTCCTATGTTTGGGGAGTTTTCCTTAGTTATTTCTGTGAATAACCTTTGCAATTCCTTTGTTTGTATCCCAGATTCTTCATTTACATTCTTTATTCTCAAGTTATAGATCCTTTTGTCATCTTCTAGCCTTTGTATTATTACTGCTTGTTTCCTTGTTATTTTTAAACAGTTTTTCCTTTCATAATCCCACATTGCAAAAGTGTCCTCCAGTTTGGATAATCTATCCTTAGTTTCTTTCAAGCTGATTTGCCATCTTTCCATAGAGTTTTTAATTTCCTAGTGATCTCTTTGAATCTGCTTCATGTATTCTATATTTTTTTTATATTCTTCACCAGATGGTTCTCTCCTTTGTTTGAGTTCCTCCCTTCTTCCGTCTGTGTCTGCTTGAGGGGTGCTTAGTATCTCTTTTATTAATCTTCTTATATCTTGCTTTATTTGGCTAAATATTTCACTTTTAACTCATCTATGAGATCCCGAATATATCCCTTTATGTCCAGTGGTGCTGTGTCTGATATTGCATGTTTGCTGTTCTCATTCTCCTTTGTATTTACCTGTCCTGGGTCAATGTTCTCAGGGTTGGGGCCTGGGGACTTTTTGTTGTTGCTTCCTCTTCCCATCTTTTTTGCTTCTTTCAGGAGGCCCCAGTTTCTTTGTTTGGTGGTTACAATTCTTCTGAAGCACTCTGGCTAGATGACCCTTCACACTGCAGTATGCTAGTGAGTTGCAGACAGGGACAGTGTATGCTGGCCCCTCCCCTCCATATCAGTCAAGCTGCTGTGGCCTGCACTACTATATTATTTTGCACTGCCTCCCTTCTGGACCAGCCAAACCTCCAAGGCCCCACTGGGCCAGTGTGGTTAGTGTGTGCCACTGCTGCAGGGACTTGACCTTGGATAACCTATTGGGTCTCAGTCAGGTCATGTGACCAGGTGTAGGTTACTCCACCAATCCCATTTGGGAAGAGGACAATTGACTGAAATCACTGCTGCCCCTTGTACTAGCCAGTCCTGCCAGTTCCCAGAATGTCATCTGCCGGAGCACCCCTATATATAGAATGGTTCCACTCCCATCACTCACCACAGGTCAATGTAGGCACTCTGCAAACTCTATTCTGCTCACCAACCCCCGAACTCAATGTAACTGCGCCTCCAGCGAGTTGAAGTGGCGGGACCTTGGAGGGCTCGGCAAGTCACAGTGGGACCCTGGCAAGTCGCAGCGGGACCTCAGCCAGTTGCGGTGGGGCCTTGGATGGTCAGCAAGTCGCCTCATTTCCTCCTGGGATGAGAGAATTCATCTCCCTCTGCTTGAGGCTCCCCACTCTGTATTATGCTGAATTCCAAGTTGACTATCTCAGGGAGCCTCTGTAGCCAGTTGTTATCTATCCACCATCTTTGCTTCTCCTCTTTGCTGGCATTTTCATAGCTATCCAAAATATATTGGGAAGATTTTCAATGTTATTGAGGCCCTTTAGCAACTCATGCAAACAGAAGCATCAGCTGTTCTCAAAGGAACAGATCCAAATGACCAATGCAAATCTGGTCCAATATATTATGGAACAATAGTTTTTGGTAATGGTGCCAATTTTTCCCCATGATTGTTGATCTATTCTAGTTTATATCTTTACTGGAATCCTAGACATTGCAAAGGCTGAAGGAAGGTATATCAAAGTATGTGAGGCCAGAAAGAACTGATTTCTGGGTCCTGAGTCAGGGATAGGAATTGCAAATGGGCAATTTGTAGAGGTGTGTAAGGGAATCTTTTTCGGGTATTTAATCTTGATTGCCAATTTGATTGGCTTGAGTGATTGCTAGGAAATGAGTAAAGCAGCCTTCTATGTGTACCTAGGTGGATCATGGACATAAACCTTTGAATTATATTTAGTTCCTAGTTCCTTCATTTTGGGCTCTTCCCCCCCACTCTCTCTTTCTGAAAGGCCGAGTTGAGCAGCTTTCCTCCTCCATGCCCTTCTGCCATGTTGTTTCTGCCTTTGAACCATCTGACCATGATTTAAATGTCTGAAACCATGAGCCAAAGTAATCTTCTTTAATTTGCAGGTGTCATGTATTCTTGTCCCAGAAATGTAAAACTGACCAATGTTCCCAGTGTCAATGCTACACTAAGTAAACTAGGAAGTTCATATTGAAGAAGTGTCTGTCCAAAGACTGAAAAATAGAATTTTTTTCACATAGAGTTTGCTTTTAAATGAGCTGACTCACTCCCACTGGCTACAATGCCTCAAACTGCAGGTCTAGTCACAAATCTCTATCATCTTCCTAATCTCTGAGCATATTTAACTGTATTTTTGTTTTTGGCATCATTTTTGACATTCTTTTTTAAGCTTTGGAAATTATGAGAATAATATATTCATATTCTAGAATAAGGCAAAAATAACATAATAAAAGGTATAATAGCAAAGATAAATTGCCTCTGCCACCTCATCCATCTTCTTGAAATAGCAGCATGAAGCATGCTGACCCTTAGTCTTTAATCATGCCATACATTTAATTGTGTGTGCCATCTTTGTGTCTTCCTTTGTTTTTACTAAAATGGAATCATATTATACTTAGTCTACAATTGTTTTACCTATAAGGTTTTACCGTGGAAAATTTCAAACATAGACAGAAGTAGAGAGGAAAGGATAATAAACTTCCGTGTACCCACTATTAAGCTTCAAAAATTATAACTCAAGGTTAATCACATTTCAATTCTACCCTTACTTATCCACCACTACCCATATCTTAGATCAATATTTTTTAATATGCAACATCTACCTCAAAGTTTTACTTTATAAAACATCAAATGCATTTTAAAAATTAGAAGGTTAATATAATTCATCTACCCACGGCTTAGATTTACCAGGTGGTTTTCACCATTGAGAATATTTTAAAAGAATACCTATATTTACAACAAGAAGTGGTTGAGATGCTTAAAGCAAGGTGGCCATTATTCACTTAAACAGAATAATTGAATGGAAAAAGCTGCCACAGAAAAACAACAACAAAAAAGAGGTATACACAACAACAGTTGAGGCAGACAAGCTCTCCTGATTAGGTGAGGGAACTCCCAAAACCTCTTTTTTAATGTGTTTGCAGGCATTTAGCTTTGGGCAATTGTGTGAAGTGGCCTCACCCCTTGGGGAAAAAAGGCCTTCTGGGAGCCCTGGGTTCTGGCCTTGACTTCCAATATCTTACCAATGGCCAATGCTCTAGGCAATGTTTCCTTTAATAAATTCTTGGAACAGTAAATGGGTGGTTCTAAGTCCAAATATTTTTAGGTTATTCCAGTTGTCTTTTGAATTGGGCACAACTTATTACTAATGTAGTATTTTTGTCAATTTTCTTTGTATTTCTAATTGCTTGTGTTTTATATATTTTTTGTAAGTGTTATCTGGTACATCAAAGTGGATGGCATTGAAAGATTCATTTTAAATTTCAGTTTTTATAAAAGCGAAGATTCAATCTGATTCTGGCTAATAATAAGTAGCCATGTTGGCCTGCTCTTTGCTGTATACAGGTAGCAGCAGTAAGCAAGTCTTCCAGGCATGAGAATATACAAATACCAGCCTTTTCTCTCCTTATGTTTCTATCTTGGACTATCACTTGGTGGTGGTTAAATCTCCTCTCCCAATTCAGATATGAAAGGAAGTTTGGTATACATAGACTTTAAATCTACATCTACTAATATTACTATAATTTCTACAAAAGTTTTCTCCCTTCTATGATGTTAGTATTTTAACAATTTTAATATACTATTTGTTTGAGATTTTAATAACTGAGTATTATCTATTGCTAAATTACTAAAACTTTGTGACTTAAATAATAAAAAATGTAACACTTTGCTATTTTAATATATAAGGGATCAGGAAGCTTGATATTAATGGTCAAATCTCAAGTTTCTCAATTAAAGTAACTGAGGCTACAGGGTCTTCTAAGAGCTGGACTGGGCCTGGATGGTCTGCTTCTAAGATGCTGCCTCCAGATGTGTGACCAGATAGTGCTGGCTGAGGGTAGGATTACCTGGTTCCATGTATGCTCTCGCAACATAGCAGCTGGCTTCCATTGAGAGAAAGAGAGAGAGGAATAGAGAGACACACACACAGAGAGAGGGAGACAGAACGAAACCTATTCATGATCTTGTAAGAAGGAAAGCACAACGCCTTTTATGATCTTGCTTCAGTTCTTGTATATTATCGCTCCCATCACATTTTCTTCAATAGTCATAAATATTCACCGAAATGAAGAGAATGAGGCTCCACATTTTGGGGAGGAACATTTTATAATTTGTCAACCTCTTTTAAAACGATGGCAAACTCAAACAATAGTGGAATTTGGGAGACAAAACCTAAAACGTATTGTCATATCTTATGATTTATATCTAAAATGTTCTCCAAGCCTCTTGTGCTTCCATGTGGGGCTTTTGGGAGTAGCTGGATCATGGGTGTATGAATGTGGATCAAGAGTGTATGATAACTGATTCATCCACTGATTGATTTAACAGTTTTGAGTCTGGATATGTGTGGTACCAACCAATAGGCTTGTAGCTGGGATGGGATAAGAGGGAAAGGAAGTCTCTCCTCTGTTTGTTGCCTCCTGCCTTCCCTGCCATGGACTGTTCCTCCTTTACCATGTCCCTTTCCCATGCTGCCCTGCTGAGAAACCAGCCCAGTATGGACTGAAATTTTGGCAAACTGTGAACAAAAATAAACTTTTCCTCCTTTAACTTGTGGGTATTGGATATTTCGTATCAGCAACACAAGTATCTAAGACATTATCCAATAACAGAATTTAAATATTTCCTATGAGATTGTTAACCCTTGGTCTCTTTGATCTTCTATCTCTTGTCCTATTTCTTTCTTTTTTTATTTCATCTAGCTCTTTCTTTTGTTTTCTAATAGTAAGGACTTGCTGATGATGCGTTCTTTAAGACATTGTATATCTTAAAAAAAAAGTATTTCACCTCTGCTTTAAAAGACTTTTTTGTGAGGTATGGAAGTCCAGGTAAGTATCTTTTCCTGTTGTTTTTATTTTTCTGTAAGTATTTTGAAGATATTGTTCCACTGTCTTCTGGCTTATAATGGCTTGTGTAATTTTCAACAAGAAGTTTGTTCACTCTTAATTTATTTTGAATACTTAGGATTGAACTCTAAGATTTCATTAAGCTACACACCTAGCCTTTTTTCAATTTTGTTTGTTGTTTGTTTATTTGTTTATTTATTTGAGACAGGATTGCTAAGCTGCCCAGGCTTGGCTCAAACTTTCAGTTCTCCTGTTTTCATCTACTTTTAACTCTCCAGAGAGCTGGAATTGCAGATATGTGCCACCATACTTGGCCTTAGTTGTCCCCTTCTGCACATGTGTCTTTTCCCTTTGGCTTCTTTCATGATTTTTGGTTCACTGATTTTGAACAGTTTGATTATAGGATGTTGCTTGGTGAAGTTCTCTTTATATTTCTGTGCTTGAGTCATTAAGCTTTTTGGATTTTCGGGTATTCAGTTTCATCAAATTTAGAAAAATTTGTCATCTTTTTCAAAAATATAAATCGCCGCCCACTTGTGAGTTAAGCAAAGTGCATGCATATTAGGCGATTTGAAGTTGTTTGATTTGTTCAATAGGTCACTGAAACTTTGTGTTTAAATCGTTCTTTTTTATATAGTTTCTAATACTATGTTTTACATTCAATAATTTTTTCTTCTGCAGTGTCCACTTTGCCACCAATTCCATCATATTTGGTTTCCAATACATACATTGATTTTTCATTTTCAGAAACTTAATTGAGTCTTTAAAAAATACCCTTCCTGTTTATATTCCTCCTTAGCATGCATATTCTCTCCTCTGCCTACAATACACACACAATTACTTTATTCAGAATGCAAAAATATAAACTGCTCTTGGCTCTGTCTATGTGGGCTCCCAGTACTCAGCTAAGGGTTGAGGGGAAGCCCCTGTAGGTCTGCGGGGTTCTCCCTGTGCTGATTTGTTCTCAGCAGTTTCGGTCTCCTCACTCCTTGTGCTGTGAATCCAAGCTCCGTGACCTATCAACTTCTCAGGCTCTCTCCTCAACTTGAGGAAAGGATCAGGCTCTTTGAGTGTCCCCTTCCAAGCCTGCAGCCTAGGAAATCTCTAGGCAAGGAGCTAAAACAACCATAGGAACTGTGTGATGTATTTTTCTTCTTTCAAGAATTGCTATCCTGTGCTGTCCACTGTGCTTCATGTATTTTATTGGGCTTTGAACGCATAAAAAGGAGCATAAATTTCATCGCTGCTACCTCATTGTGCTTTACAACAGAAGGCCCTTTCAAGACTGACTTTGGACTCATTATTTTACATAGTTCCTTAAATCAGTTATCTATTGGGGCTGGGGATTTAGCTCAGTGGCATAAGCGCCTGCCTTGCAAGCAGGCAGTCATGAGTTTGATCCCCGGTATCGATTAAAAAAAATCCCACCAAATCAGTTATCTATTGCTATGCAGTAAACTTTCCTGCAAACTAATATGATAATTAATAGATAACCATTAATTTGTTTATGATTCTGCATGTTGGAAATTGCTGTTGAGCTCAACCAGATAATTCTTCAGCCTCCAATGGCATCAGCTGTGTCTACTCAAGCATCTGAAGTCTGTTGGCAATGTATCTGCCTGCTGGTCTAGGATGACCTCTCTCATCTGGCTAGCTGGTACTGTCTGCTGTGAGGCTATTCCTTCTTCATGGCCTGCCACTCTGTTGGGGGCTAAGTTAGATGTTCTTGCATGATAGCCATTCACCTTTACTTTCTGTTTGTTATTTTAAGTACCTTTCCCCTCCCTAATCATTTGGAGGATAAGTATGCATGTACTGATGATTATAACAAGGACATCCACTGCTCACCAACATCCAATATTTCCTAGGCCAAAGCTAAGCTATATGTTCCACCAACTACCCCATCCCTATACTGTGTCTGGTTATGACTTTATGACCATCCAGAAGAATGTCAGTGTTGATCATACAAGAGCCCGGACAATCTTTTTCATGCATCTTCTCTCTTCTCCTACATAGCTTGGAGGTGAAGGCATACAAGATGGTAGAACCATATATCAAAACTGTCAAAACTCCTGACAGAAGTCATTCATTATGACTATCACTGGACTTGAAATTTACTGCACTCTGACTGGGATCTTGTTATGGCCATTTGTTGTTTACACACGCTAACTAATATAGCTCTCTTAAGATTTCAAAAGTGTTGTATGATCAAAACTTCTCTAGTATCTAGTATTATAAGAAGAAGCAAATTTGTATGATTTTATCCATTCTACTAGAAATAAAGGCTCTATAAGCTTTCAAATTTCCTTCCTTTTCCACAAAGTTAATTTGTTAATGTAATTAGTTAATATATTATGTGATATAATTCATTAATGTTATATTAAAAATAACATGTAGATTTAGGTTATAGCCAATACACAAGTGTTTTTGTACTGTATATAGATATATTTTAAGAATGAGTTTTGACCTGGCAATTAATATTTATGGTTAGAATGGCAATGGTCATATAAGATTATCTTGGCATTTAGTTGCAGTGTGGTTTATTACTAGAGTTTATGGCACATGACTTTCTCTTTATGAATTCTTAGTTTTATTTCCTTTTTCCAGTTAGCTACAGTACATCTTAGCATAAAATTCCCAAAATTGGGCATTTTGTTCTTCTTTTGTCTATTTTGTTGTGTGATCCAAATTTTCGTTGGATATAATGAGTGTAAATATAAATCCTTTTTTTGGTTTTTGCTTGGGACACTGTGGAGCTGTTCAATCTGTACAGTCTGATGTTTTGTCAGCTAAGAAAAGTTGTCTTAAATAATGTTTTTCATTTATTCAATTCTTTTCGGTTGTCTCTGTTTCCTATCTAGAAGAACCTGTAATTCTGTGGTTCACTCTCTTTTCTCCAGTCACCATTTATAGTCTGCTGCCTGTGGAAGCATGTATATATTTACCCTTTTGTCCTGGGAGACATTTGTACACTTGGGGACTTACCCAGGTTTATTTCTCCTACCATTTACTCAGTAGCAACATATTTTATTCCTCATTTTCTGTCATTATTTGTGCTTTAATTTTGTTGTATTTCTGATTCCCTTGTGTGGGCTTCTAATGTTAGCAATCATATCTGCCTCTTTTAATTTTTCTGTCTTCTCTTTATGCATTTATTTCAGAGACCATGTTATCCATTTGATTTGGAGATACTGTTTAGCAAACATTCTCCTGGTCTCACTGACTGAGTGTGTCAGTTCTGTGTCCTTGCTCTGAGACTTTCTGATCTTATTCTGCTTGTATAACTCTGCATCCTCTCTGCTCAGCATGCTGCATCCTGCCTGTGTGTAGTTTTGTTCATCCTTGAGCAAAGGCTACTTCAGACCTGGTGTTTGCTAACTTGTATTCAGAGCCTTTTCACTGTCCATGGGTGGTATTGTCAAGTTTTCAAATAAAAATAGATGAAATACTTATGTGGTCATGCAATCTATTCTTGTACTTCACAGTAGTAATGCTTTGTGAAGTTATTACAAACACCGAGTTAGTAAATACTTTCTATAGTTTATACTTGAATGTTCTGTAAAGGTCTATGCGTTAAAGGCTTGGTCTCAGTCCATGGAGCTCTTGACAGGTGATGGGGTCACCTTAGGAGGTGGGCCTTAGTAGAGGGAAGTTAGGTCAGTGAGATCAAGCCCTTCATGTGGCTATTGGGACTCTGATCTCCTTGTCCCTGCCTTTCTTGTTGGTGGCCATGAGTCGAACAGTTTCTTTCACACATGCTCTTGCCATGATGGTTTTTGTCTTGGCCTAAAAGCAGTGGGGCCAAGTAATCACGAACTGAACTTTCAGAAAACATGAATCTTTCTTCCAAGTTGATTATCTCAGGCATTTTGTTACTGTTATAGAAAGCTGACTAGCACCATACCAAGTCATTGCTCCTCAGAGAAATATATATTTGGGATTTTGCAAAAGTCTGGCCACATTTTGTCAACTGATCATATATAACTTTACTTGGGGGGATTAGTTTAAATATACCTTGCTTAATGTATATTAGTGATTAACTAGCATTGAACTCACATCTAACAACATTTCAACTCATGCATGAATGAAGATTAGATATATACGTAATTATTTATAAAGCACAACACAATTTTCTTGGGCTCAGGGACATTAGATAGTCTTAGAATCCACTGTAAACAGAGAAATTATCAACAAAGCACTTCAACTCATGAAAAATGTGATACAACTCAGGTAGCAAAAAGGTTTCCTGTGTACAGTATGAACAGTGAACAAAGAAGGTAGACATTTGGCCTGTTGCAGCACAATGAAAACTGTGTGCATTGGGTGGCTGAAATTTTCACTACTTTACATGTGTCTGTGAATGACCTTGAGAGTACCGCAGGACTGATTGGGGGATTATAAAAGTTAGCAAGTTCACAACTGCATAAATTTGGAATTGATGAATAATGAGAATTGACTATAAATATTAAGAGCTATTCTGGTCTTCCTGGTGTCATCACTTACCATATCATGCCTATTTATCCACTGAGTGAGTCTAAAGAGGCATAGGTACAGCCGTGTCATTTCCCTGTGTTCTTACCACCCATTAATCTTTATTTCCTATAGAATGTACCCATAAAATATGCATTCAGTACTGACCAATGCCAAACATGTCATACTGTGGGGCAGTACTAGAACCTTGAAATAGGATAGTATGATGAACATTGCTGTATGCTGATCCTCCCATCCACAGATGTACACCCAGAGCCTGTGAGGTGTGGTATTAGGGTCTAATTCCTCCCCCCATGCTGCCAGACTATCTTGCTCTTAAGGTTTAAAATCATGAATAACAATTTGGTAAAATGACTTTTTATATAAAACCATGACATGTTTTGTAGTATGGGATGCTATCAAAGCATATTTTTTATTTGTGAGAATGACACCAACCTGACTGTGACCAGTGGCCCCATATTCTGTTTTCTGCATTGTAGTTGCAATTTTGAGAGTGTTTGAGGACCATTGCTTGTGCTAGAAGGGACAAACACTGGAAGAGTATCCCCAGTGAGAGAACCAAGTCTTATTTACTTTCCCATCACTGAGACAAAATACCCTCACACCCCAATTTAAAGGAAGAGAGATTTATTTTGGCTCACGGTTTCAGTCCCTGGTAGACTGCTATAAGACTGAAATAGCAATGCAGAGGAGCATGACAGAGGAAACGAGGCTTAACCCATGGTAGCCAGAAAGCAAAGAGAGAGAAGGGAAGAGCCAGGGAGGGAGACTCACCTTTCCAGGTCACATCCCCAGTGACCCACATTTTTGGTCAAGCCCCACCTTCCAATAGCACACTTAGCTCTGAACCTTTTAGTGGATTAACCTAACAATATATAGAACACCTTCATGATTCAATCACTTTCCAGAAGGCTCACCTCTGAACATGTGAGCCTCAGAAGGTACATTTTAGAATTAAACCATAACTGAACTCCTTTTTTGATACCTGGGAACTGATTGCTCAGGCTTTGGGAGGGACTGGCATGTGAGGCCCTGGGAGGACTAATCAACAGATACAAGTTTTGAAAAGTCCTGTAAGGGTCACATTACCATCAAGGCATCATGAAGCTTTGCCTAGTGGCTCACTTCTGATTACCGGTGTGAATCAAAGACCATAGGAAATGTTTTGGCTGACGTAATTCATTGGGGACATTTGTATAACCCTGGGTGAGTCAGGGAGCCAGATAATATCAGAGACTGAATCGTTTTCCACAGCTGACATTCCACCTGATTTGGAAAATAAGAGAAGATTAAATTGTTTACATCCTGTATGATGATATAAAATTCATAAGACTGAACTTACTGTGAAGCAAGCAGATTACTTTGCCTTCTTAATTTTCAGTTTCCTCATCTGTAAGACAAAGAGGGGAACAGTCTCGTGGGGCTGTTGGAGATGAGTGGTTGCTTGTGTCACTTATGTAGGTCCTACCTGAGAGTTCTTAGCACAGAATGCTCACACAATCCTGGTCTCTCCTCTCAGCTGCTCTCCTTTCTGCTATTTTAAGATCATCTCTTGCTGTTAAGTATTTTGCTCTTTACTTTTTCGTGTGGTGATCAGGCACAGACAGTTATAAGAGGGGACATAGGAGAAGCACAAGAGAACAAAGTTTTTATGTTCCTAGGTTCAAGGGAGGCAGGAGATTAAGACATTGCAAAATAGCTGGGGGAGTGGCCATGACCTATGGATCATGGCATTCACACGCACAATCATGGGACGCATGTGCAAAACACTTCCCAGAGCCCTGAACCTGGAATCAATCAGAGAGAGCTATCTTCAGTTCTTGGGAAGACTCCAGTAGGCTTTTGATAAGTGGGCTCAGATCAGAGGTCAGCCTGAGGAGTGGGAGATAGACAGACAACTGCCATCTAGCTGGGGCCACTCTGAACTTCTTCAGTGGCCTGCTCTTTGCAGTATGCCTCTTTTCTTACCTTTAATTGGCCTGAACTTACTCTGCAGAAAATTTTTCTTTTCACACCAATAATAAATATAAAACCTCATTTAGCTTTTGCGTTTATGTTAACCAATTCTTTGTTCAAGAAAGAACCTAGAGGGGCTGGGGATTTAGCTCAGCGGCATAAGCGCCTGCCTTGCAAGGCAGTCGTGAGTTCGATCCCTGGTACCAATAAAAAAATGAAAAAGACAAAAAAAAAAGAAAGAACCTAGAGACCACCTCTAAAAGGAGACACTAGCACACCAAAACCTGCTGTCATTCTACAGGAAGCATACAGCATGTTACCTGAGCTACAGGGAAAATGCCAATTGCCAGAGACAGAAAGAAGAAAGCTGAATCCAGAATTTTTAATTTGGCTTCCACAGGAAAAGCAAGGCAGGACAGGGTACGTGGTTTAGGGTTGGATAGTTTGAATAATTTCAGCAGATGCTGAGGTATAGGTGAGCTCCCTATTTGCCATATTTTTGGTCCTAGAGGTAGTTAACACTGCTCCATGTCAGGAGTTAGGACTGATTAGTGTGGACTTCCAAGGTGCAAGTGAGAGGAAATTTCCTCTCTCCTCTGAAGTTCCCATAATTGAATCTATGAAATAAACTGACCATAACAGCTTAACTAGGGCAGAAGACACTTGGTCACATACATACTGGAATCCCACAAAACATGAGACTAGAGACTTGTAGAAGGGCCAGATGATTGAAGCTTTTTAGATCATCTGGAGCTATAGGGAGGAGGAAGGGCTTGGGGCTTAGGGCCTCAGGCAGATGTGCCCACAGGTATGCATAGTTGCAGGGAGAAAATACCCAAAGAACAAAAGCTGATTTCTGTGCAGATTACACAGATTAATAGTCTCTTAGAAAATGAAAGTTGTCTTGTCTCAAAGCAACTCTCAAAGGAATGGGTGAAGCCTGTGACTGGTCTGTCTGGGTGTGACCACCACTCCATCCTCTTCTGAGACTTTTCTTTCCTGGCTGATGAGAACCTCAGGGAGGAGGTACATGTCAGAATATATGGTGTATCTTCAAGCAGATAAGGGAACTTCAAGGAAAGCCTTTTCCTGTGCTTGGGGAGGATAAATAAGAGTGAGAGATTTGACTATCTGGTTCGAAGCACTAGGCAGCCAGGTGTCAGGGAGCATGCCCATAATCCCAGCACTCTGGGAGGCCGAGGCAGGAGGATAACAAGTGTGAGCCCAGCCTGAGCAACATAGAGACACCTTGTCTCAGGAAAAAACAAGGGCTTGGTTGGGAGGTAGCTTAGCATGAAGGCCTGTGTTCAAAATCCAGTATTAGAAAATGAAAAACACTCAATATGCCAAACTTTGGGCCTTGCTTTCTTTTTTTTGGGGGGGGGGGTTGCTTTCTAAGCACCAACAGGAACAGACTGTGGTTCATTTCTTATTGCGTCTAAGAACTGGCTAGCTCGGGGAGATGCTATTTCTTCCCATTCAGAAACTGTTTCTTAAGATGATAAAACATCATAATAAGCAGAAAATTATACATATAATGTACCTTTGTAATCTCCCATGTTTGCTTTGTAGACATCTGCAAAGATGCTTTTATGCAGGGACCCCAGTATTTGGGGGGCTATTTCAGCATTTTGTTCCTAGCTGTCTTGGAGCCTGTGGGCTGACCGCTCTATCACCCCATTTCCTTCAACCCCACTGGAAGCCACTTCCGATTTGCCCCAGAAGAGCAGGACTCCTCTTTTCTTAGGTAAAAGACTTTGCTAACTTTAGCTACTTTTAGTTTCTGCTTTTGAAAATAGGTATTGATATAGAAGAGATATAAGTATATATTTCACCACGTATTTTATTCATTTGTACCTGAATTTGTATTTTTGTTTTGTTTCATTTTGAGACAGGGTCCTTCTGTGCAGTTCAGTCAGGCCCTGAACTCACTCTGCAACCCAGATCAGCCTTGAGTTCATTGCAACCCTCCTGCCTCGGCCTCCTGAGTGCTGGGACTACAGGTGTGTGACACCATGCCCAGCTGAAATATTCTTAAAGGGGGTTTAAGGATACTCACAAATATCAACAAGCAAGATGCAATTACATTTAAAATCCTGTAAGGTAGCAACGTTGGAGATACACTCAGTGGTAGATAGAGTGTCTGTGTACCCATGTCCAAGCCCTTGAGTTTAGGTCCTCAAATTAGAAAATAAAAGAGTGGGAAAGGAATCAGGGCATGTGAAGAGACAAAAGGAGGAGGAAGGGAAAGCAGCAAAGATCAGGATATGATATGTATTTGCACCATTTCCCACAGTGAATGAGCTTACTATGTACCGCATAGTAAATACGCTAATCAAAAAGGAAAACTATTTAAAAACCCAAACAAGCAAAAGAAATTAGTCAGAGAAGGGAAAATAGGCAAAGCAGGTTAGGTAGAGACGTGGGATGCCAGAAGACTTCAATAAAAATAGTGAAATACTTGAGAAAAAAAGGAGTCAAATATATAAATAAAGCATATTCATAATTATCTTAATTATATTCTATGTTCTATTCTGTGTCGATTGAGAAAACGTTTCTCCGTTTGCTGCCCAAGTAGAAATACATTTAAAACCTCAAAGACAATGGGCTTTACACCTTCACAGTTAATATGTTACCATCATTGACCCATAGAATACTCATGGATATGTGTGCTGGCGCTTATCACAGGAACTTTAAAAGAATATTAAACTAGAGTTTGACAGATTTGGGCCAACAGGTAAATCTTTATTGAAGAAACTCTTATTTTAAGAAATGGGAAGTACAAGGGTAAATGTTAATTATGTCTTCAAAGCATCAATATTCAAGAGAGAGAGAGAGAGAGAGAGAGAGAGAGAGGATGTAGAGGAAGATTGTTTTCCAGTTTTAATATAGAAAATGTAATATTCTATCAAAAGGAAGCTGTCTTTTCCATACAGCCCCCTGCAGGCCACAAAACAATGGTAATAATATCTCTGAGGTGTCTACAGATTCTTGTACATCTTGGTGCACACTCACAACTTGAAAGGTAGATTGGAGCAGTGGTGTTTTTCTTTTAAAACAAAAGATGTTATTTAAGTATAGTGTTTTTTCTGACCTAAAATCTCAGCATCCAGGTTTAATTGCAGGGCTGTTACTTTGTGATGAGTGGGTTTGGAGTCTGCAGTGTGACACTCGGTCTCTGGAAGTTTTGTTGCATTAGAACCTACTTAGATAAGCCGTTAGTCTTTTCAAAAATGAAATTTTAAATTCTCATTTTTTAAATCTTTTTTTCTCAAGGTATTTTAGAACCAAAGTTAATAAACACTTTTTAAAAATCTGGAATTTAAAACAAATAGATTTGCTTGTATCATCTATTGGTTATAGCTCTATCACAGCGATCCGCGATATAAGCATAATAATAAAATGAATGTCTATGAATTCACTAGCCAGATTGTGAGCTGAGACCTTCCCTGCATCACCGTGGTCACTCATGTGCACTTCCTTTCATCTTGTCTTTAGATTCCTACATATGTATAGCTTGCTAAGCATTTCATCATTTACTTTTGCTCATTTTTTGAACTTTAAGAAAGTTAACAGTACCTAATGTGGTCCTCTAAAATTTGACTTTTATTTATGTACTGTCACATTGAATAATTGTTCCTAAGATCCATTTTTGTCCATCTCGTTGCAACATATTCCTTTTCCACTACTATCATTTCATGTAAATATTTTTTTAAATTTTTGTTTGAAGAAAGACTAAACAAAACAGAAAATAGGTAGAAATAGTACATACATTCAGAGAAAAAAATAAACAGTAAGAAATCACTAGTTGATGTCGTTTTACAAATAGTTGTTCAAGGTACAAAAATGGAACATGTAAAGTGGGAATTCAAACAGAGAGACTGCAAAAAGCTCTGTTCAACTGTCCAACAAAACTTAGTAACATGGTTGTCAATCCTATACACTTAAACATACATGCAGTTATCCATATCTTCATTTATGTTTAGATTAAACAAATTAAAGCAGGTTAAAATCATTCCGAACAAAGAATAATAGTACTGCTGGGTTTCATATCATGACACTCCGTGATCAGCACTGGGTACTGGAGTGTCTTCTTTTTAAAACTGAATTTAAAGAAAGACTAAACAAAACAGAAAATGGGTAGAAATAATACATAATTTCAAAGAAAAAATAAACAGTAAGAAATCACTAGTTGATGATTACAGATTGTCTTCTTACAAATAGTTATTCAAGATACTAAAGTGGGGATTCAAACAGTGAGATTGCAACCAGTTCTGTTCAACTATCCAGCAAAAACTTAGAAATATGGTTATCAATCCTATACACTTAAACATACATGCAGTTACCCATATCTTCAATTATGTTGACACTGAATAAACCCAAGCAGGCTAATATCACTCTGAACAAAGAGTAACACTATTGCTAGGTTTCACATTATGACACTCCAGGATCAGCACTGGATATTTTAGTGTCTCTTTTTCTTCAAAGTATCTGTTCATTTCATCAATTGTCATAAGATCAGTTCTCATAAACTGTTTGTAGATTCTACACATGCATGAGTCTTAACATGTATGTCTTTTTTTTATTTTAAATTTTGAAAGTAGTAAAGATGCAACAGCACAAGACAGAACAAAGCCAATCGAGACAATGCAGTGAAATTGGTACAGGATTTCACAGTAGGATACTGGGATAGTAGTAATAAGTACTATGGTATATCTCTTTAACTTAACAATAGCTGTCCAGTCAATTAGGTATTTTAAAATCAAACCAAAAATGGAACATTATAAAACCAATTGAAAATACTGAATAGAGCAAAAGAAACATAACAAAACAGTGAAAACAACCTATGCCTTCAAACAGAAGATAGAAGGAAATCCCCCATATTTGCTATACTGCATATGGCCATCCTCCCAAGAGATGTTGAAACATCTATCCCCAGTAATTAAGGGAGGAGGGGACAGGTGGGAGAAGGGTGCTTGATTTTCAGCCCGTGTGGCAGTAGGCTCACAGATAATGGTTCTCCTCCAGGCCCACGCTGCAGACACTTACCAAGAGGGCAGGTGAATAAGCTGCCCGAGTCCCTCCACGGCCGGATCTCTGGAGCTCCTATTTCATGTAAATATTGTGCAGTAAATTTATTCATATTGATGATCTGAGTTTTTCCCAGTGTTTTGAAACATCAAATGATGCTTCTATGAACACTTTTGCACAGGACATCTAGAATACATTTGTGAAAATATATCTGGGAATAAAACTGCTGGATTGTAAGAAACTCAGGTGTTCAATGTTTTAAGTTAATTCCAAGTTGATACATCAGCAACACTTGGTGTTGCTCAAATGCAACGTATTATCCACTTAACACAGTGTATTTTTCCTTATGCATCTTTCTTTCTTCCCTCTTCCCACCCTTTCTATCAATCAAAGATTGATATTCTATCTCTCTGCTGTTAATCCTACCCACCCATCAAACTATCACTATCAGTCACTTTTCTGTGGAATGCCTATGATTTACCCATTTCTCCATTGTATTGTCTATTTTCAAATCATAATTCTTTTTCTATTTTGAGAATTTTGACATTTCATTAGCAGTATGGGTGACAGGTCTATTCTCTCAAATTGAGACTTATATTTTTATTTTTATTATGATATCTTTTGAAAATAGGCATTGACTTTAATGTCTTTAATTCTACTAGTCTTTCATGTTAATGATTTTTAGGGTCTTGTCTAAGAAATACATTCCTATCTTAAAGCTGGAGAGATAGCATCTTATATTTTCTTCTGAAAGGTTCAAAAATATGCCCCATAGGTAGCTTTTGTGTTCATCGTTAATCCATTTGTGTATGGTATGAGAAAGAAATTCAATTACATTTTTTTCCATGTCGATGAGTCAATTATTTCTGCATCATTTATTGAGAAATCTATCCTCTTTCCATTCATGAGCAATTCTGTCTCTGTCATGTATCAGAAATGTGTTATATGCAAGAATCCATTTCTGAGCTCTTTATTTTGGTGCTTTTGTTGGTATGTTTAATTCTACCTTGTATACTTGATTTTAAAAATGCCATTTTGGAAAAGTTAAAACTATAGAGACAGACATCTCTACGGGATAGGAGGAGGATAGGGGAGTCACTGAAAGACAATAGAAGATGGGTGAGAGAATAGAAATCATCTTGCTTGCCGTGAAGATTACAGGCTATGCACATTTGTCAGAACTCAGAACTAAACAACTGCAAAGGCTGCTCAAAAATTACACCTCAAAATATTCTGTGATGTTTTGTTATTTCAAAAAAAAACTGGTATGTTTTTCTTGTTGCTGGTGGTGGTTTTTTATGTTTTGGTTTGGAGGTTTTTTTGTAGCAATGGTTCCAGTCTTCTTGAGCTCTTGCTGCTCTATTTAAATTTCAGAATCTTATTTTGACAAGTATCATCGAAAGCAAACCTGTTGGGATTTTGTTTGAAATTATGTTGACTCTCTGGATACATTTTGGAATAGGACCAACTGCCATGAATACTATAAATTTTTCCACTTGGTTCAGTCTTCTTAAATTTTTAAAATACCTGTAATTAAAGGTTAAAATATTCTAAGTGTTAAATATTCCATGCACATATGGGCTGGGTTATTAAACTGTTGTCTCTCATTTTGAAGCCCACCCTTCTGTCCACGGCCACGTGACGTGAGTGAAGTCTCTGCAAACCTTCCCTCTCTTTCAGTGATTTTTACCGTGGTAGAAACCTTTGCTTCCAGACCCAACTTGAGTGTACCGCTGTACAATTATCAGCTGGTTAGTGCCCTTTGCTCACTGTGTGGGTCTCCTCTTAGCCTCAGAGGTATCAAGTTTAGCTAAGTAGTGCCCCCTATGGCTGGTGGGGAAAATGCAACTGATTTAGCTCTGACGTGGGACCCTGTGTATCAAAGGTTTTGCATCAAAGATGTCAAGCAAACAAATATTGAAAATATTAGGAAAAAAGTTTTGTACCTATCATGAACATGTACAGGCCCTCTTCTTGCATTAGATATTATAAGTAATATGAAGATGATTTAAAGTATACAGAGGAAGGGACCAATGTAGGTTAAATGCAAATGTTATACCATTTTATAGGAAGAGCTCAAGCATCTTTGGATTTTGGTATTGGTTCCTGGAATCCCAGTTATGGTACTGGGGTGATGAGCGATAATTGTACCCTTATATTTCTTATATTTGTGTGTAGATTCTGTCTGATTTTCCATGTAACAAATCATACCATATGCAAATAACTTCAGCCTTGCTCCTTCTTTTTCATTTACTCTGTCTTACGCCTCCACCCCTGCAACCTTTTTGGAGGTTGGTCCTTAAACTCGAGACTTCTGAGTGCTAAGCAAGTCCTCTACTTCTGTACTACCCTTCTGGTCTCTACCTCTCTTCTCTCTCTTATTTACTCTGCTGGATAAGATCTCCATGCTAATGATGTGTAAAGTAACCATGCTAGACATCTGTGTTTTAATCTTTATTATAAAAGAAAGACATACTATTGAACCATTAATAATGACATGTTTGGAATTTTTTGTGGACATCATTTATCATGTCAATAAAGTTCATCTGCATATTTTATTAATTATGTTTATTGTGAACAATTTATGGATTTATCAAAAGGTTTTTAAAAATGAATTGAGATGATTACATTTGAAAATTTCTTCTTGAAATAAATTACATTCATAGATAGTTTTAATGCTAACTTCTGTGTATCTAAAATTTGTGTATCTCAGTTGTGTTATATCACCTATTTTTCCTACATTCTTAGATTTAGTTTACTAATATGTTACTTAGAAGTATTGTATCTATTTCATATATGATATTAGATTAAGCTTTTTCTTTGTTATACATGCCATTTTCCAGCATTGGTATCAAAATGATTTGGGAAGCATTCCCTCTTTTTGATTCCCTGGAAAATTTTGTATAATACTGGGGAGATATGTTTTGAAAATTTTGTAGATATTGGCTGTAAAACCATCAGAGGCTGATGTTTTGTAAGACTTTTAACTTCATTAATGATTGTAGAAATATTCAAACTTTCTATTTTACCTTGAATTGTTTTTTTAGTAAGTGTTATAGCTTGGGTCTAGATGTCCCCCCAAAACCTCAGGTGGTCTTAAGTGGAGCTTTTTCTCAGAGATGGCTGAATCTGGAATGTGTGATTGGGGGTTAAGAGTGGGTGATTACTACATCAGTACAATGGTTGACTTGGCACCACCCTAATCCCCGTAGCCTGGGTACAGTATAAAGTATAGAAAGAGGTTTTCCTTTCCCCTTGTTGCTTTGTTATACTCTCCCCACTATAAGATGTTCACTTCTGTGATGCACCCTGTCTTGGAGTCAATTGATTATGAACTGAAACCTCTGAAAATTATGAGCTATTAAACCTTTCATCTTTAACTTTGGGTGTCAGTATTTTGTCTCAGCAATGAGAAAAGTAACCAAGACAGTAAGTTAGCTTATTATAGAAATTTGTCTACGTTTTAAAATATTTTGTCATGAAAGTAGTACATAGTATTCATTTTTTTACCTTAGCTTTCAATTTTAATATTATTTATCTTTGATTTTCCCTCTCTTTTCTTGATTCAGTTCATCAGAAGTTTGTAGGTTTTATAGAGATGTTCTGAAATTCAGTTTTGACCTCTCAGTATTTGGCCAAAAGATGATATTAAATTTCTGCTTCAACTCAGACTTTTGGAAATCCAAATAGCCAAATGCTCATTTCAATATCATTTGTACACCACTGATTCATATGTCATCAGTAATTATCTATTGTATGGGTCAATTACTGTAAGAGTAGTCATAACGATATGGCACATATTCATAAATTTTTTACTCTTTTATCACTTTTTAAAAGATGAATATAATGAACCTACATTATCTCAGATCAGTAGAAGTGCAAATGTTTCAATAAACAAAGCTATGTCATTGTATTAGCTGCCCAGTGAGACTGGGATCCTGTAAAAATTTAACGTTTTAGAGTAATCCCTGGATTTCAATCTTAATCAGCAAACGGATTTGTCTTACTGAAACTTCTTGCTTTTGCTTCATATGTAAGAGCTCTTGTTTTTTGTATTAGACATATTAGATTTTTCCTTGCTCTCTTCAGCCTGATAGAAGTTTATTTTCAGAAGCCTATCTTTGTGAGGAGGAAGAAGAAAAGAAAAATTAACTTTCATATGACACTCATTATGCAATAAATACTGCTACAAACATTTCTAATCATTGAATCATTTAGTTCTTTAAAAAGTTATGTGAGATAGATGCCATTATTTCAAGCTTTTTAAATGGATAAACAGTCACAGGAAGGAACAGTAACCTACTGGCTACCCAGTGAATGAATGGTAGAGTTTGGGTTTGAATGCACACTGCATTGTGGTGTTCCTTCCTGTCCTTGTCAGTGTCCTGATCATTGCCACCCAGCATCTCTAACTCAATTAATTCTGGCACATGGGGTCAGGAAGTTCAAGGAGAGCTAAACATTCCTCTCAGTGGCCACAGGTTTGTAACCATTTTCTTGGCCACACACATGTAATGCTGTCAGTCAGAAATGGATTTCCATCCTACCCAGGAGTCTGTATTGGAAAAGGGGAAGTGATTGGGATTACACTGCTAAGAGATAAGCCCAGTCTATAGATGGCCAGTCTGCAAATGAGCTCAAGATGAGGGAGGATTTCTGATAATCAGTTGCATCAAAGCATCTAAGAGGCAAGCAAAACTTTACCTGAGGCTCACACTCTTAAACTTGAACTCTTTCTGTATTACAGGCTAATTAATGGTAACAAATGCCACACTGAGCCTCACAGGAATCCTATGTGTTAGTGAAATGCTGATAATTGCATCTGAGAAGATAAGCTTTGCAAGATTCTTTGGGGCACAGTGGTGCTTGCCTGAGGGTCGCAATAACTGCATTCCCTCCCACCACTCTGTGTACAATAGGTTAACAAGGGACAAAGTCTGTGACCTAACTGGGTGCTAAAGGTTCACTTCCCTAGAGGCTCTGGGTGCTCAGGTACTGCTATTTGAAATACTTTAAGGGAGCAGAGTGTAGAGAACATGGATGGAAGGGTTGGGGAGGGATAACTGTAACATCCATATGTGGGGGTTCCAGCTTTTAGGAGCTGTGGGACCATTAAATATGGACCATCTTGAGGGGCAACCTTTGTTTCTACAGTGCCACATTTCTTTCACTTTAGAAATGTAGATAAATAATTGGGATGGCTGGTCTGGCACTAACATTCTCCTGATAATTGCATCTGAGAAGATAAGCTTTGCAAGATTCTTTGTACACATGAACGCATGTGCACGCACTGTGCACATAGACACACAGGCACACATGCACACACACACTGCTTTCCCTAGACACATCCATAGTGATGATGCAGGACCCTCCATTCAGATTCTTTCCCTCCTTCTATCAAAAAGCCTGAGACTTGGAATTGAGATTTTATACAAAAATATCACAAATATAAGACATGGGAAAGTGGTATTGTACAAGCCAAGAGCAAACAGAATTTCATATTTTATAAAATTCCCAAACTCTGGGCAGCTACATTCCCCCTGAATGCATGCAGAATAAAGAGCTCTAGGTTTGGTGGTGAGAACATGGTTGGTAACTTCAGGCACAGGTGTTCTGGAGGAACACAGGGACAGAGCCAAAGGACAATGGATTGAAGAGTGAGACAAATGGGTTTATTGAAGGCAGAGATTTCTTAGTCCAGCCTAAACAGAAAGTGAGATTGTAACAGAAAAGAGGAGGGAGGAGCCACTGAGCCAATGCATGGTTCAGAAGACAGGCTTGTTTATTTGTTTGTTTATTGTCTTGGTTACTTTGCTCTCATTGCTGTGACAAAATACTTGATGCCCAAAATGGAAGAAGGAAAGGTTTTTTTTAGCTCACAGTTTTTGGAGGTTTTAGTTCATAATCATCTGGTTCCAAGGCAGGGTGGCACGGCACAGGGGCAGCCATTTATGGCAGCCACAAGGGACAAGTGGGAGAAGGGTAAGTGGGGGAAAGTAAACCTCCTTCTCTCCCTTCTATGGTATGCCAGTGCCCTGCCCCTAGGTGGGTGCAGCACTCACTTGGCCAATCCCAGCACTAGACAATGAACCAATCACAAATGCTAGACTCAGCCACCTCCATGACTGCGTGAGGTTTTGAGGGGACACCCAGATACAAATGGCAACATTTATTTTGGGGGAGTTGAGAGAGGAGCCACAGAGCTTTGCACTGACCTTTGCACTGAGCTATATCACCAGTACATTTTTTATTTTGAGACAAGGTCTCACTAAATCACTAATTTGCTCAGGCTGCGCTCAAACTTCCCATTCTCCTGCTTTAACCTGCCAGAGTGCTGAGATCACAGGTCTGAGCCACCAGGCCTGACTTGTATTATTTTACTTTTTTAAAGGGGAGGAGGTTCTGTCATTTACTTACGTACATTTCATACTGTCCCTCCCTTGGGGATAATTAATTTTTAAAGCTCACCTTTAACTGTGTAATAAAGGGTAGTAGGATGGAAAACAAAAAAAAATTTTTTTTATTTCTAGTCACTCAGCTAACCCTCACTCAAAGATATTGTTATGAATTATTATATTACGGTATAGAGGAAAAACATTTGCAGAAAAGGAATGCTCGGTTCATCAGCATTTAATGTAAATAGATGCATATTCTGCAGAGTTGCTTTTCTTCCAGGAATATGGAGTCAGATTTAACTCTGTGAGGTGTGATCCAGTTTTGTCAGAGCAGTTTAGAAGAAGACAAGAAAAGGGGGATGAAGTGTTAATTCCCTTTCTCAGCCATCTGCTCCGTGCTCTTCTGGTAGTAGCAAGGGACAGGAAGAGCTATCAAAGTAGGAGGCTCTGCAGACTGCTAGCCAGGACTATTCCCTGAGCCACCCACCAGGGGAGAAGCTGCACCGCCTTCCTAGCCCAGGCCTCCTCCTGTGCAGCCTCAGCCTCCAGAGAAGCCTGTGGAAAGAGGCTGTGGAGACACAGGGGTTGTGGCTGCATCAGCCACGCCTCATTGCATTGCTTTATTGAAAACCCTGAGACCAACCACAAACTCTGACCCCAAGCTACTCAGTATTTCTTTCATTTATGTGCAGCTTTCAGAATGAGGCCAGAATCGGTCATGAAGACGTTTGTGGGAGAGATGGGCAGAGCTCAAATATTGTGGCAACTTGCCACCCCTGGATACATCTGGCTATATCATTAATGACTTGTAATTATAATTGAGATTTATATTTTCCCTGTTTCTGTCCATCATCCCTATAGCTGTTTTATCTGTCTTCCTGACCAAGATAATTAAAACCTTCTAACTATGTAAATGGGAGACTTCCCTAGTGTTCATGAGGCCTCTTACTAAATATAAGTGTAGCTTTTATGAGGATATATTTTACTGCAAATTATTGTTATTTTTACCCTAACACAACAGATTGCCTTTTAAAAGATGCATACCTTTGCATTTTTTGAAAACCATTTCTTGCTTTTCAGAGCTCCTCAAAATGCCTCTTTTAGTATTTAGTATCCAGTGGCTTCTCTGGATCAGATTTTGTCCCTGTGAGAGCTGTGTGGGGAGCAAAGGTGGCTGAACTGCAGGGCCCCGGAGACCAAGGGTTTCTTTTGGTTTCAAATCTTACCAGCCTAATTAACTTGCAGAAAACACCTTATACCTCAAACTGGGATAGAAACACTATCACAGGATGACTTCCAGCTGCTTGGAAGAGGGCTGGAGGTGCTGGGCCTCACTTTTGACAAATCTTGACAACATCTTTCAATTCCATAGCAGGTTTCTGTTTTATCACACTCTGACGTCCACCTCCTTCAAGAGTTCCAGGTTTTAAGGGAAAAAAAAAGATGTGAGCTCTTTTATATTCTTTGCCTCAAGAAGCGTTTCTCATACAAAGCCTGAAGGTTTTGTACGGGAAAGAGTTAAAACAATTTGTATGGCAGAATCTCAAATCTCACTGCTTCTCCCTGCCAAATTGGGGGTAGAGAGCAATAAGAAGAAAGGCAAAGGAGGAACCTATCACTGTAAATCAATCAGTTTTTGCACCATAATCTTCTTAATCCTCTTCCCTAAAGGTGGAGATAACCTCCTATCAGGAGTTTCTATGAAGTCACAAGACTGGGCTCTACTCTCCCTGCTGATAGTTCACAGTTAAGTCTTATTTATCTGGATTTCGGGCTCATCCTATGGAAATGATCCATGAGTACAATTATGGGAGTAGTTAGTAATTTTATCCCTTTACTCATTAATATTAATTAGTGCTTGGAGGGGAAAGAGGACAGGGAACAGCTTCTCGTATCCCAGCTAATTAACTTTGTCTAGCTGGTATGAGAAAATACACTTTATTAAAAACCATAAGGTAAGCATTCATAGGGCTTTTATTTCTGCTTAGGCTACAACATGATAACACTGAGCTCTTAGAGAACATCCTAGAATAACCAGAAAGAATAAAGGGCTCATTAACCAGGAGGGCAAAGGCACAGTTGCCCAGATCCACCTGATTGGTGGCAGCATAGATCTGATGCTTTTATGTTATGTGAAGGTCGGTTCCAAGCCACATATTTAGGACATGATAGTACTATCCATGATGAGGAAAAGTGAAGTAATTTATGACTTCTTTTTAGTTATATACATAGGTGTCACCTGTCTGTACTCAAGAGGTGAGTGAAGGTTTAACGTAATGCCTAAAATGTATTGGATTTCCAATTATTATTAGAATATATAATTGGTGGGGTGGGGCAAAGATTCCATTAAACATGTCCCTTATCCTGTACAGATAAAACTCTGTAAGATCAGAAATATGTGAGGCTTGCTAGTAATTAGGAACTATATTCTCTACCCAATTTTTCTATAATAATCATTGGTTCATTTTTCTTTTGGCAAATTTGGTTGAGCATATATTGTGTAAAAGGAGGTATATTAAGCTCTACAACTTATTGTCTCCTTTGGAAGTCCTGTTATGTTTACAATGCCTAAGTTTTATTGGTCTTGTTCTCTACTGTTTTGTCCAACTTTATAATATCTAATGAGATAGACAATTCTCTTTAAGGAAACAAGAGACAACGTTGATAACCATTGTTGATAACCTTGTACTCTGTTCTACATCATGTGCTATGTCTATCCTTGGTTTTGACTGACAGCTTTGTTTTGCCATATTTGACTTTATTCTCTCCCCCCCCAAAAAAGTAATAAGAACTAAGGAGTAATAAAATCCAAAATGTGTAAATTTTGTTGTAAAAAAGAGAGGGGAAAAAAAAAGAGCTCTAACGGATATAACAGCAAGTGTGTATAGGGGTGTTAAATAGCTGACTATATTAATGTTTTTGGATCGTTGAACACAGCTGTTTGCAGTCTCTCTGTTTGAATGTCCACTTTGTATTCTTTGATACTGTGATTTGAGCAACTATTTCCAAGATGATAATATGTAATCTATTAACAGGTGATTTCTTACTGTTATGTTTTTTTTGTAGTTCTGTATTATGTGTACCCTTACACTGCTTTGTTTTGTTTTGTGTTTTTCTCTTTTTCCTCTTAAATAAAATTTAAGAAAAAAGAAAGAAATACAACATTTGAGAAAACAAGGTATCATCATTTCTCCCCATGTCTATGTTCTACGTTGCTTTGAGAAGCAAACACCAAAGCAGGATTAGACATGTGCGGATTCTGTGGGCTGATGAAATAAGGAGAGAATGAAGAAACAGCTGGCGAGAGCTGGAGCTCTGTCAGCCTGCACTGGAAAGCTGGCCCTGGATGAAGGACAAAGAGAAGGAAGCTGGGTAGGGAGCATCCCTGGCCCCGTTAACCAGCCAAGAAGGCTCACTAAGATTTCAGGAGTCCTTGACACACAGATTGGTGGTCAGAGAAGTCCTGGTCTCCCCAAACAGATATACTATGGAATCCCTGTTATACTCCTTTGCAGGTGGGGAGCAGCCCAGGGGAAAGATTGCTTTAGTTCAAATCTAACAATGAACTCCAGCACCAGTAGCTGGGCTCTCACTCAATTACACTGCAAAATGCATTTCCTTGGGTGCCACATGCTGTGATGACTTTATTGAAACATCACCTACTTTAATTCATCTTCCTGTCTGATGGAAGTAAAAATAGAATCTTATTTATGCTCAAATCATAAAATAAAATGTTGATTTTATTCTGCTTTATAGAATTAGATTTTGGAAATTTTACTGTAAAAAAAGTCTTCAGTCCAAAATTTAAGCATATTTGTAGTTTGTACATTTGGTGTCTGATGCCAACCTGAAGGTAATGACATATGTTTGCAAAAACAAAAGCAAAGTTATAAAATCTCTCACAATAAAATAACGTACAAAATGTAGACTATAGACGAAAGCTGTAGGATATTCTAATTTTCCGAGTTTCTTGTAAGCATTCAGAGAGAGCTAGGCAGTTTGCATTGATATCATAATCAATATCTTTCCACTGTTAAAATCAGGCTTATTGTGAATTCAAAGCATCTTCAAGCCTGATTGGTGTCTTTACCTCCCAATCCCAGTCTCCCTTGGAGCCACTAACTTTTACTGATCTTTACCAGCACAGTGCTTGGCTTTTTCTTGTTGTTTTTTGCTTGCAAATATTTTCTGCTCTTAAATGGCTATACTGGTAAGTATTTTTTTTTAAGTTACAGATACTTGTGAAACAGAAGTTCTGAAGGCTGATTCGTAAGGTGAAAAGACCATGATGGAGCCTCACCTCTGCGACTTCTTCAAGCTGACCAACCTTTCTGAGTGAGCTTTCTCCATTTAGTTTAGAGATGACTATTCCCTGCTTCTAGGAGGCCGTGGGAAAGCGATGAGCAGAATACACAGGTTGCCCATGAAGGCTTCCCATCCAGACTGTCAAGTTACCCGGCATTTTGCTTTTTCCTTATTTGATACGTTGGAGACATGAGATCCCAAGGTTGGTCAGAAGAATCATATCCTTGCTTCTTCTCAGGGTCTCTTCTCTACACTCTCCAGTTCTCAGACATTGTTGACATCCAGGGCTGGAGTGAAACATCTGTAAGTAATATTTTAGTGTAATCTTTTTCAAAACTCAAGGTAAATACAAAAATATTCATGGTGAATGAATATCAAAATGTTAAACAGGATTGGTAATGGTGCTATATTTATCCACACTGGGGACTGTGACAGTAGGAAAGAAGTAATTCTGATCCTGTCTTTATTTTGATATTGGATTCATTATGAATTTTTTTGCATTCATTTGTGTTTTCAAAAAAATTGCACAAACACATTACTTATTCTCACTACTGGACTTTTTAAAACCTCTTAAACTTCTCTCCCAAGATGAGTGTCTTGATTCATTTCATCGTAATCGTGACTGTGCTGAGAGGCACTGGATTTAAAAAGCATTCATTTTTCTCCCTTTAGTCTTCCATTTTGCTTCTTCTTCCTTTTTTTCTTCTTGATACCAGGGATTAACTCACAACCTCAACACTTACCAGGCAAGCACTGAACCACTGAGCTAAATTCCTGGCCCCCATTTTTCTTCTTTCAGTTTTATGCATACTGGAAGAAAGCTACCAGTATGTTTCATGGGTCACAAAGCTACCATGTGTCAGAGACTTTATTTATAATATTTAATATTAATTTGCATGTGATTTAATTTTGGCTTTGTAAGTCAATATTTTTCTCTTCCAGAAATCCTTCAGAGGAAAACTGAATAGTACTACACTACATTAATAATGCAAAAAAGAAAAAAATTGTTATTCAAAATAGAATTTCAAGCAATGTCTGCTCAGAGCATTTGTAAGTATTGATCTTATTTTTCATTCCAACACATGTTCCCAGTGGAGCAGCACTCATCTTGATTTTGAGATGATTACATGATAGTATCTCAGAAGTGGACTGTGAACTCTCACCATCGGTTAGCTTTATGTTACTATAACAAGAGACCTGAGAGCATCAACTTAATAAGAGATTTACTTTGGTTCATGGTTTCAGAAATGTCAGTCCATGGTTGCATTGCCCTGTTGCTGTGCCTTGTGGTAAGGCAGAATATCATGGCAGGAGCACATGGCAGAAGTAGCCTGTTCCCCTCATAGCAGATGGGGAGAGAGAGAGAGAGAGAGAGAGAGAGAGAGAGAGAGAGAGAGAGAGAGAAAGAGATCAGAATGCCAATGTCTCCTTCATGAGCAGGTCTCAGATGACCTAATTCTTCTACTAGCCCCAACTCCTAAGGATTCTACCTTCTCCAAGGAGTGCCATGGACTGGAGACCAAGCCTCCAACATATGGCCTTCGAGTGACGTTCAAGATTTAAACTATAGCAACACCCCTCATCAGCCCGTGGTGGTGGGTGTGGAGCAGCTGTCACCTTTGCCTCATGCTGATGAGAAGGGAGCATGACTTGGTAAGAGGTTCACAGGACTCACAAACAGAAGAGGCTGATGCTTCCCTCATTTGTACTTATTACCTGGACAAGCTTCACTTTATTTGAGTCTTCATTAACCACATCCTTTCAATAGGGAGGAAAATAGATTTTTTCCTCCAAGGTTATTGGAAGAAAAAAACACCATAAGGGTGCTTTGTTTGTAAACTGCCAGAGGACTTCACAAATTAATTAGATTTTATCTCTGATCAATGATTAGTGGGCTAATGCAGGTCCCGCAGGAGCTAAACTTGGTTTTTCTGCTAGAAGCCCATAGCGCATCTGCCATCTTGGTGACGCTTTTAGTTGTAGTATGTTACACTAAACTACATTAAACATATGGAAATCCTTATATCTTCATGCAAAATTCCTTGCCTATAAAGTACAAGACCATCATAAAGTGTAACCTCCAACAAGGCTTCTGAGGGAGATATATTGACTTCAAATGAACTCCAGCTAATTGGGCAAGATTTTCATTGATGTGGCAGTGTTAAGATAATGAGCAAAGTGGAACAGGTCACATAGAGAAGATAATTGTTTCTTTAGAAAATGTAATACTTGCTGCATTTTTGGAACATGGGGCCAATGCATCTTCAACTTGTGGGATTGTGACTGGGCCTGTTAACTTTAAAAATGTCCTGGCTTTGGAGACTGGAGTAGTTGCCTAATATGTCTTGGTAGAAAAATCAAATAAATGAAATTATCCTTTAGAATTTTCATCTGTCACATACACAGACATAATTTTAAAGAGCAATTATTAACAATAAAGCTCAATTCACAGAATGCCAGTGTTAATTGCTTTTATAGGTCTTATCTGGTTAGTATGTAGGTGGTATGTGAAAGTTTGGTTTTTAATCTCATGCTTTGGGACAAAAGTAAATATAGATGCTCTGCTGACTGTGCCACAGGTTGTGTTTGTTGAAATTTGAAGCTGGAGGTAGACCAACTGTTTTCTGACAAGGTTCTGGATTGGTATTTGTTTGATCTTTGGAAAAGCTCAAAGCCACAGAATAACTCTTCAAGGGAATTTACTTCTACGCAATTCCCTGCAGTGAAAGATTTACTTGGTGTTAGGTAGTGATTATAGTACATAAATATTTGCCAAGAGTAAGCTAAAAAATTGGTGGTATTAAGCATTTTTTAAGCGTGTGGTAGTAGGGATTGAACCTAGGGCCTTCACACTGAGCTACATTTTATTTTAAATTTTTATTTATTTATTTTCAGCAGGGTTTCACTAATTTCCTAAGTTGCTTAGCCAGGCTTAAATTTGCAATCCTTCTGTATCAGCCTCCAATGTGCTGGGATTATCAGTGTGTGCCACCTCGCCTGACAGGTTAAAGCTATTTGTAAATGATATTGGCTATGAGGAAGCATTCGTAAAAAAACTTGAATATTGTTTAGAATCCATAAAAAATGAGTAACATATCATGATTTAAATGATTTTTAAAATTATATTGTTGCTCAAAAAGCAATAAACATCTTCACAGTATCTATTGTACATTTTAGATCTTACTTACTCTTTCTTTTTTTATACTAGGGTGACAATAGGATACTCACACATGTGAGTCTGATTTATTTTACTTATGAATATGGTCTCAAGTTGCATCCATTTACCTATAAAAGCCTCAAGTTTATCCTTCTTCATAGTTGAGTAATATTTCATTGTATAAAAATATCACATCTTTTTTTAAAAATTTTATTTGAGAAAAAGAAAAAAAAAGCAGAGAAAGGGTACAAACAGAAAAAAACACTAGGAAATCACTAGTTAATGGATTACATTTTGTCATCTTAGAAATAATTGTTCAAGTTACAAAATTAAAGCTTATAAAGTGGACATTCCAACAGTGAGACTGCAAACAGTTCTGTTCAATGATTCAACAAAACTCAGTAATATCATTATCTATCTTATACACTTAAATATACATGCAGTTATATCGTTTAGAGCACTTTGTTTTCCTCTCTTTTGTACAATGACAATTACACATTTTGGGTTTTGTTGCTCCCACAGTTCTTATTACTTTTTTGGAAGAGAGTAGAACCAAATGTGACATAACAGAACAGTCAGTCAAATCAAAAGGGTGGACATAATAGATAATTTAAAAGCATAATACTAGGTGATCAACAATGGTTACCATAATGCCTCCCGCTATCTCTAATAGAATTGCCTATATCATTAGTTATAATAAAATTGAACAAAACAGTAAAGAACAAAACCAACAAAACCAAAACATTGGATACATTATAGGTCTTCAAAAGTAGATAATAGTCAACCAGAATGGGCGTCATAATGAATCCCACTATCTTCACAGCTGTTGCCTAAACTTTCAAACCTGGTACTATCAAGCAAAACAGAATAGAGGAACATCAGTCAAAACAAGATGGTGAGAGCAATACAGGGCTTTAAATCAAGATAATGGAAAGTCAAAGTGGGTTACTATAATAAATCCTGCTATTTTTAAATTTATTTTTCCCTTAATTAAAAGGATAAAAAAAGTAAATAATAAAATGGAGATTGAGATAAAAGAGGGCATAACAGCAAATCAGTGCAGATCAAAACATAACCATTTAAGCAAAATAGTGTTTCACCACAAGATTATCCCGACATAAAAGTAGTTACCATATTGTCTCTTTCCTTGAAATCTTTGAGTATAACTTCGTATACTGTAGCATCAAATATATCAAAACAATGTAAAACCATTTACGAGAATGACAGTATTACAGGGTATTTAGAATCAACTAACAGAAAATGAACAATGGTTTCTGAATAATCTCCTTGTCTATAAAAGGTTTTGCTTATACTATCATATATAATAAGATCCAATAAGATACCACCTGTTTAGACCAATGGAGACAGAAGAACAAAAGCTTGATGAGACTTCAAAACAAGATGATACTAAATCAGTATTATCTCTTAAGACATCATTTTCTCCAAAATAGCTGTTCCTATCATCCAATCTTCTCTGCCTCATTTCTGTTGAGCTCTTTTTCTGTCATTAGTTGTCAGTTTGTCTTCTTCATTTTATTTTCTGCTCCATTCATTGTGGCCTCTCTGCCACTATTTCTGGATTCTTTGTATTTTTCTTTTTTAGAATATCCTGCAGTATTCTCTGTATAGTTGAATTGGTGGTTGCAAATTCCCCTAGTCCCTTTTTATCTTGGAAGCACCTTGTTTTTCCTTCAATTTCCAGGGACACTTGTGCAGGATATATCAATCTTGGCTGGAGATTATTATCTTTCAAAGCTTGAATTATTTCCCCCCACGCTCTTCATGATTTGATGGTTTGTGCCGAGAAGTCTGCTGTAATTCTGATGGGTGTTCCCTTGTAAGTGATCTGTTTCTAGTCTCTGACGGCTTTTAGTATTCTGTTCTTGTATTGGGTTTCTGGAATTTTAATTATTATATGCCTGGGTGTTGCTCTGTTTGGGTTGTAGGTGGCTGGGCTCCTGTATGCTTCATACAACTGAGTATCTTTACCTTTTGCTAAATTAGGAAAATTCTCCTGGATTATTTCTGTGAGTAGCTTTTGTAGTTCATTTGTTTGTGTCCCTAGTTCTTCTTTTATGTTTTTAATTCTTAAGTTATAGACCCTCTTATCATCTTCTGGTCTTTGTATTATTGCTGTTTGTTTCTTTGTTATTTTTAAGAAGTTTTTCATTTCATGCTCCCATATTACAAATCTGCCCTCCAGTTCAGATAATCTGTCCTTAGTTTCTTTCAAGCTGTTATGCCAGTTTTTGATAGACTTTTTAGTTTCCTGATAATCTCTTTGAACCTGCTTCACGTATTCTATGCTTTCTCTATTTTCTCCACTAAACAATTCTCCCCTCTTTTTCTGTTCTTCCATTCCACCATCTGTTTTTTCTTGGGTGGTGCTTAGCATTTCTCTAACTATTCTGCTTATGTCTAGCTTCAGGTCATAAATAACTTCATTCCTAAACTTGTCTATGAGGCTCTCGAGATAGCGCTTTATGTCTATTGGTGCTGTGTCTGCTGTTGCCTCTTTCTCAGGATTGGGGGCCGAGGACCCTTTCTTGTTGCTGCCTCTTCCCATATTCTTTGTTCCTTATATATGCAAGGGTATATAGGAGGCCCAGCTTCCTTCCCTGTCAGTCACAGTCTGATTGAATTGCCCCGGCTAGGTGTTCCTGCCCACTGAAGCACACCAGGAAGTTGCAGACCAGGCAGGCTATGTGGGGCCCACCCCTCCAGGTCACCTTCAGGAGCTGGGACCTGGGCTGTGCTAGCCTACTGGGTCTCAGCCAGCAGCGTCACGTGGATTAGGCACTGCTCACCAATCCCATTTGAGAGGGAGATTGGTGACTGAAGTCACTGCAGCGCCCTGTTCCCGCAAGTCTGCCTGGTCCCAGAATATCCTCTGTTGGAGTCTCCTAGACCGTGGCAGAGTCCCAGTTTTCCCTCACTCACCGGAGGTGGATGCACGGCTCCCCGCCCGTCCCGCTCTCAACTCGGTCCACCAATTCCTGTTCTCTGAGCTTCCGCATGTCTCTCTCCCTGCTGAGCCGATGCAGACGCAGCCGCGGCAGCAGGAAACGCAAATCGGGGCTTCCAATGGTGTGGGCTCCAGCTTCCACGCTGAGGCTTTATCTGTTCCTGTTATAGCACCAGGATTGCATTCCCAGTTGGTTTCTCTCAGCCCTGTTCATTCTTGGGTCACCGGGGCATATCTCCTCTTGCTTATGATTTCTTACTCAGCACCATTCCTGAATTCTAAGCTGGGTCTTTCAGAGAACCTCCATAGCTGCTGCTATCTGTCTGCCATGTTCTCCCGGAAGTCCAGATCTTTGTTTCACAAAGGAGAAGAGCTACAGAGACCTTAGGCAAATTACTTAAATGCACTGATCATCAGGCTTCTCACCTGGAAAATCCTATCACATCTTTTTTTATCCATTCCATGGTTAATGGGCATTTGGGTTCTTTCCAAAATTTGGCTATAAGTGATTAGGGATTTAGCTTAGCAGCACTAGTACCTGCCTGGTAAGCATGAGGTTTTGAGTTCAATATCTAGTACAAAAAAAAAAAAAAAAAAAAAAAGAATCCAAAGATTTGGCTATTACAAATTGTGATGCTATAAACAGGGATGCACATATATCACTGTGGTATGATGTTTTCAATGCTTCTGGAAAATACCCAGAAAGGAATAGGCTGGATCAAATGGGACCACCAATCCTAGTTTTCTGAGGAATCTCCACACTGATATCCAGAGTAGTTGTACCAGTCTACACTCCCAGCAACAGTGGAGAAGAAAATGGAAAGAAGATGTTTAAAAGGAAAGCATAACTAGGAAATGGGAAAGGAGAAAAGAAAGAAGGGAAAAGATATTATATAGATCATACGTATACATATATATGCTGTATGGGTACCAGATGGATACTCTACTACTAATTTCTGTTAGTTCATCAAAAAGATGTTTTTATTGTTTGATCATTTATGTCTAAATCTTGTAACCTGAACAATACTTTTAAGATAACAATATGCAATATATTAACTAGTATTGATTTCTTATTTTTAAAAATTCTGTATCATTTTTATCCTTTTTTGTTTTTAAAATAAAATTTTAAAAATTCAGTGATTATTGTGATACACTGAGAAGAGTCATCATTTGTGCAAGTAGATGGCCTGGGTAATAGAAATCCAGGGACCACATGATTCCCCTGATTTCCTGGACCATCAGCCACCTTCCCCAAATAGCAGAACCTGTTAGACCACTTTGGCAGATGTTTGGCACCCACAGCCCAGCTGCTGACTCTTTGTCATTTGTATCAGCTCCCCATTGACAAAACTGCACGTGCACATTTGCAAAGCAAAGAGAAAGACCCACAGGGTAAAGACCCACCAGCCTGATTGTATGTTCATCAAGTTCCCTGTCCATCTCTCCTCTTCATGCAACAATGGGAACTTGGAATACTTTTTCTTGAATTATTCCAACCCTGTTTTTCTTTTCTTTCTGTGGTGAAGCCTCTTCCTATGTATTCCTTTGTGGAACTGCTTCCAAATTCTGGTAGATGACAGATGGAGATTTGTTAAAACTCAATTTTTATGACAAACATGAAACTAATTATAAAT
The DNA here is from genome assembly GCF_034190915.1 of Cavia porcellus. NCBI lineage: Eukaryota > Metazoa > Chordata > Mammalia > Rodentia > Caviidae > Cavia > Cavia porcellus. The sequence continues at coordinate 22,235,140 of NW_026947506.1, forward strand.
GCTCTCTGAATTTGGCTCTAAACTAAAACAAACTTTAAAATTAAGTACAATATATAATATTCATATTAACCACACCAATGTAATATAATAATCAAAATTGTTTTAGGGAAATTGTATCGTTTAAGTTGGACTTTGTAAAAGAAAGGGGTCGCTTGAGTTTTAGTTCTGTGCTTAATCTATTCCTATATTTTGACTGAAATGAAATTAATGTTAGAGAATGTCTTTCAAGGGTAAGTTTGATGGGCTAAGTGATGTTAATAATTTCCTCAGTTCAAGATAAACAGACCTCATATTTAACTAAAATTTCACAAGCAAGCAATCCTTGAACAGCTACTTTGAAGGGATGTCAAGTACTAATTTGTAAAGCTGACTGGTTCATCTGAAAAGAATGTCAGGCTTGTGATGTTATTGAATCTGCAGTAAAAGGGTTTTGCATCTACTCATCGTGAAAGCTGCGCAAATCTTCATTATAACCCTGCTAGTTGATACTAATGAATTGCTGGGTGTCAGTGAAGAGCAGAAGGATCTGGACATTGTGCCCTGGGCCTGCCCGAGGTGGGACCAGGAGCTGGGGGCTGACTGTTGCAGTGTTATAAACCTCCCTTCCCACGCACTGTGTGAGGACTCAGATCTCTTAGCGATGTTCTTTATTTAAAGCATGGTGACATTTTCATTTCAACAGTAAGAGCTGCATGCTTTGGCGTGCATTCCATTCACTCCCTCTCTCGCTCATTCATCAGACACATAATGAGCACACACCACGTGCCAGACCTGGGTTCAGGCAACAGCAGAGTCAGTGAACGAAACCTGATCTGTGTCTTCATGGTGCTTATATTCTAGCAGGGATTGGCAGAAGACAAGCATTTCCAGGGGCGATCACAATGTGTAGTGAAATTTTAAATGAAAAACGTATTATAAAAAAGATTTACTATCAGTTCGTCTCCAAATACTCCCCCTTGCTTAGAACACACTGCACAGTTCTTGCCACTTTCTGAAGCAGTTCTGGGAGTCTTATTTCATGAGTGTTCACAGAATTTGGTAAAAGATACAGCAAATGTGCTGCCTAATGCCATCCAATGGAAAGGCAGCTCCATAAAAACACAGTGTGTCTTATCCACCTTATTCACTGGGATCTGGCAAGTATAACTTCTGGTTCCTCTCAAAGTCAAAATGACCACAAACACAAAACTTTGGGAACTGATTCAAGGCACTGAGGCAGCCACAACAGCACAATCAAAGACGTTTATCAAAAAAGACTTCCAGAATGCTCCACACGGTGGCCAGCCCCACCAATAGCTGTGCTTGAAGTGTGATGGAGTATTTGGAGGGATATTCATGGAAAAATGTCTTTAACTGTAACACAGTTTTTAAAATTTAAACATTCATTATGTTTTAAATCACATACCATATATTAATGAACAAATCTGTAACAAGTGTTTTTTTTTTTTTAAAGAAAATAAAAACAGATGTTTCCAGGGGGTAGAGCAGGACAGGTTGCAGTATGAAATAGGGAATCATCAGGTATTCTCCTAGGTATGCTCCAAAAAGAGAGAAATTGTGTTATCATGATCTGTGCATGTCCATGTTTATAACAGCAAAACTCATAATAGCGAAATCTTGGATATAGTCTATATTTACATAATAGATGAATGGTTTAAAAAAATATGGTACTTACACACAATGGAGTACTATTCTGCTATAAAGAAAGATGAATTTCAGTCTTTTGTAGGAAAATGGATGCACCTAAAATCGTAACATTAATGAAATAAATCAGACACAAAGCACAAATATTCCATGGTCTCTTTTATATGAGAAACCTAAAATACAGATAATGTAAAGAGAAGAATAAAGGACTGATAATACAAAATAAGGAGATAGATTCTCTGCAAGGCAGAGGAACTATAAATGGAGAGAGGAAGGAGGCAAAGGAGAGCAAGAAGCAGTAAAATATTGAGATGTGCTATGCACATGGACCACCCTCGTGTACTAATAAACATATATTTTAAAAAACAAAGGGTTGGAGTTTCCCTCATTGGAAAGATGTGTAAAGAAGAAGCAGGTAGGAGGATTGTGGGTGGAAACTAAGTGGCAAATAAGAAGAAGAGTGGCCTGAGCAGGTCAGATTGGGTGGGAAAGGCCTCTAAACGCTCTTCAAGCAGCAGCCAGGAAGAAGTAAATGGAGGGGGTTCCAGTAGAGATGGTAGATAGGTAACAGCAGGCTACAGAGGCTCCCTAAGATAGTCAGCTTAGATTTCAAAATAATACAGCACGGGGAGTCTGGAACAGAGGGAGATGAATCCTCTGGACCCAAGGTGAGAAGAACCAATCAAACATACAGTTCTGGTGCTACTGTTGGAACAGCTAAAGGCTCAGTGCTTCCACTGCAGCGTCTATACTCGCAGAGCTGTAACTTACTGAGCCACCCGAAATCCTGCCGCTTCTACTCACTGGAAACACAGTCATACTGAGGTCTGGGGTCAGTGAGCCAAATGGAGAGCTGAACTGGTGGGGAACCTGCATCGACCTCTGGTGAATGCCGGGAATAAAACCATTCCACAGAAAAAGGGGCTCCAATGGAAGACATTCTGGGACTGAGCAGGACTGGCAAGAACAAGGAGCTGCAGTGACTTCAGTCAACTCCTTCTCAAATGGGATTGATTGGTGTGTTTGGCCTGGGTCATGCCCCTAGCTGAGATCCAATAGGTTAGCCCAAACCAGTCCCTATGCCTGCACATTAATGCAGTGAAGGCTTCAGGAGGTTGACTGACCCAGAGGGGAGGGGCCAGCATGCATTGTCCCTGTTTGCACCTTAATAGCACACCGCTGTGGGCAGGACCACCTAACCAGAACACTTCAGAAGAATTGCAACCAACAAAGAAAGAAACTGGGGCCTTCTGTATATACACCTGTATGGAAGAAACAAAAAATATGAAATGAGGAAGCAACAAGAAAAAGTCTCCAGCCCCCAACCCTGAAAACATTGATCCAGGAAAGGTAAATACAAAGGAGATTGAGGACAGCAAACATACAGTATCAGATATGGCACTGGTGGACATAAAGAGATATCTTCAGGACCTCATAGATGAGTTCAAAAGTGAAATATTTAACCAAGAGAAGTAAGATATAAATAGATTAATAGAAGAAATGCTAGCACCTTTCAAGAAGACACAGATGGAAGAATGGAGGAACACACAAAAAAAAGGGAGAATCATTTGATGAAGAATATAAAGAAAACACAGAATACATGAAGCAAATTCAAAGAGATTACCAGGAACTTAAGAACTCCATTGAAAGCTGGCAAAACTGCTGGAAAGAAACTAAGAATAGGTTATCCAAACTGGAGCACAGGTTTGCAATGTGGGATTATGAAAGGAAAATTTTCTTAAAAATAACAAGGAAACAAGCAGTAATAATACAAAGGCTAGAAGATGACAAGAGGATCTATAAGTTGAGAATAAAGAATGTGAATGAAGAAGCAAGGATACAAACAAAGGAACTACAGAGGCTATTCACAGAAATAATTAAGGAAAACTTCTCAAACATAGGAAAAGGAAATGATATTCAGATATATAAGGCATACAGAACTCCAACCACCTACAACCAAAACAGAGCCACACTCAGGCATATAATAATCGAGATCCCAGAAATCCAATATAAGAACACAATATTAAAAACTGTCAGAGACAAGAAACAGATTACTTACAAGTGAAAGCCCATCAGAATTTCACAGACTTCTCGACACAAACCATCAAATCAAGAAGAGCCTAGAGCGAAGTATTCCAAGCCCTGAAAGAAAATAACCTCCACCCCAGATTGAGAAACTGTCTCTAGAAATTAACGGAGAAACAAGATGCTTCCAAGACAAAGAGGAACTGGGGGAATTCGAGACCACCAATCCAACTCTACAGAGGATACTGCAGGACATTCTAAAGAAAGAGAAAAGTACCAGGAGTCCAGGAACAGTGGCAGAGAGCCCTCAATGAATGGAGCAGAAAGCGAAATGAAGAAGACAAAAACTAATGATGGAAAAAGAGCACAACAGAAATGAGGCAGAGAAGGTTGGATATAATCTCTAATATAGATGGCCTTGATGCACTAAATTAAAAAAAAGAATCACAGGCAGAGTAGATCAAAAGGTGAGGTCCATCAAGATGCTCTTTATAGGAAATATAATAAACCTGAAAAAGGGTATATGGACCAAAAATCAAATATGAGAAAACAATGCTCTATGAGATAGGAAACCAGAGAGTAATAGGGGCAACTAGATTAGTATTTGAGGATAGATAGGAAAGACAGGCTTTAATAGGTAAAGGAATACAACTGGAGATCAAGTCCAGAAGGGAAAAGGTTCAGAACCACTTAGGTAAATAGCAGGATGCCCCCCCAATTTAAAACCGAGGGTGTTGGTAAGACCCAAAAATGCACACTATACCCTGGGGGAGTGAAAGGGGAGGAATAGTCTTAAAAAAGACAGGAACAGATATGGTAATAGTGTAACAGGAATTAAAACCCATATTACTCACACTGCTCTGCTTAGATAGAACATGTTCTGTCCCAGTTTGTCTACAAGCACTAGATCTGAGGGCACAGACAGCTATCCCAAAAATATCAGGATATAGAACAGTAATCATCTTTACTTTCCCATTAACTTAATCTGGAGTCCTGTATGACTTATACTATTATATCATGACTGATCTTAGTTAAATCTGGTTTGTTTGATTGCTGTTTGTTATCAACAGATTTTATTCAAAACTGTTATAACCGATAGTATCAGGTTGAGAGTATAGACAACTATACTGGAAATGACAAGATTCACTATGATACCCATTCTGGTTTGATTACTACCTGTTTTTGTAGCTTTACACTATCTACAAAGTTGTATTTTTATAAATATTGTTATATACTGATACATTCAATTACACTATATCTGATGATATAGCCAACTCTATTGAAGATAACAAGAGATAACACAGTAACCATGGTAGAACTCCTTGTACATTCATTTTATGTATCTTTGTTGTGTTATGCGTCTATAGGAATATGTTTTATTCTGCTTTGTTTTGTTTCCCCCTCTAACATAGAAAGGATAGAAATACATGTTAAGACTCATGCATGCGTAGAATCTATAAACAGTTTACAAGATCTGATCTTACGACACATGACGAAATGAACAAATACTTTGAAGGAAAAAAGATGCTACAGTACCCAGTGCTGGTCCTGAAATGTCATATTGTGAAATCCAGCAATACTATTATTCTTTGTCCAGAGTGATTTTAGTCTGTGTTAGTCTGTTTAGTCTCAACATAAATGAAGATATGGATAACTGCATGTATGTTTAGGGGTATAAGATCAATAACCATATTACTAAATTTTTGTTGGATAGTTGAATAGCAATCTCACTGTTTGAATTCCCACTTATATGTTCCACTTTTGTATCTTGAACAATTATTTGTAAGAGGACAATATGTAAACATCAACTAGTGATTTATTAGTTTATTTTTTCTTTGAAAGTATGTATTATTTCTACCCATTTTTTGTTTTGTTTAAAAGTCTTTCTTTAAAAAAAAAAAAGCAACCAGGAAGCCAGAGCACTGACAGGAGCTGATCACGGGGCAGTGGCAAGACAGGCGGTGAAAGAGTTCTGCTGTCTCTGGCCTCTGCAGGATTCTGAGGAGCAGAGGGAAGGATGAAGAAGTAAAGAGCTCAGCAGAGTCTGCAAGCAGAGGATGGACAAGACCCTGGACCGAGCCCAGGCCAGGAGCACCACTATGCTCCCGGCTGCTCTCTTCTCCCAGGGAGCTGTGGCATGGACACCCATCTCCACCACATGCTGCTGGGAGATGAGCATGAGAAGCCCTGAGCCCACTGAACATAGGGGGTGCCCTCCTGGCTTTCCACTCCTCTTGGCAGCCGCCCAAGACTAGCCTGCTGGTCAACTCTTTCCCACTATTCGCATTAGCTCTCTTCTCAATTCTTACCATCTTTTATTGTGACAAAATACATGTAACACAAAACTGACCACTTTTGACTATTTTAGGACACAGCTCAGTGGCATTAACTGCATTCACATTGTGGTACAGCGTCTTCACCAACCGTTTCTGTATCCCTCCCTCATCTCGAACTGGAACTTGGCACCCACTAAGCAACCCTCATACCTCAGCCCTTGGCAGTCATCAGTCCACTTTAAGTTTTCATAAGGTGACACCGATGGGTACTTCATACAACTAGAATCACACAGAATTCATTCTTTTGTGACTGGATTATTTTACTTAATGTGCTCGAGACTCATCTATTTTGTAGCACTGATGTCACAATTTCTTTCTTTCACTATGTTGAATGATATTCCTTTTCCTTATCCATTCATACTAGAAAGGTTTGCTTCTACTTTTTCATTATTATGAATAACGCTTTTATTAGCATGAACATGTTCAAGCCCATTTTTTTATTCTTTTAGGTATATATCCAAAAGTGGAATTACTGAATCATATAGTAATTATGCATTTAATTATTTTGGGAAATACCATATTATTTACCACAAAGACTGCTCCATTGTACATCCTAACCAACAACGTGCAAAGCTTCTAATTTCTCCACATTTCTCTCTATGTAGTCCAGACTGGTCTTGGGCTCATTTTGTAGCCCAAACTAATCTGGAACTTGCAATGATCCTCCTGCCTCAGCCTCCCAGGTGCTGGGATTACAGGAGTGTGCCACCATACCCAGTTTATTTAGGTATATATTTATCCATATGAGCTACTTTAAGAGTTGTGAAAAGATATCTCACTGTAGCTTCAATCTGTCTTTCTCAAATGACAAATGATGCTGACCATCTTTCATGTGTTCTTTGGCCATCTGTGTATCTTTATTAGAGAAATACTTACAACCCAGGACCATTCTTTAGAGAATCATTTGCCCATTTTAAACAGGGTTTATTTGCTGCTATTGTTGTCAAGTTTATGTAAATTAATTGTGACATACTTTTTCTCTCAATAAAGATAGCAATGCTCATTTTAGAAAATTGAGAACATTATAATATACGACTATAACATATTACAAATGAAGAATATGTAATTTCAATTTACATTAAAGATTTATAATACTTATTTAGACCAACTCTTTGAATATGAAAAATTAGGATTAATTCTTAAAAATTGAAGTCCTAGAGAATTAAAGCCAGACACTCCTAAATAAATCTTGAGCAGAAAACTTAAAACAGATCACAGCTCTTTCCAGGAGAGATTATTCTCTAAAGCAACAAGACATGATCAAAGCCACACTCAAAAGAAAACAATTGATTTTATATATTCTTAAGTAAGAAAGGATACTTGATTTTCAATGAAATGATCTAGAAAAAAATGAATGAAAGATCTTTGAAGAAGAAAATAGAATTAAACATTGTGGTGGTTAATTTTATGTGTTAACTTGACCAGGCTTTTTAACCTAGCCAGCTACTGAACCATTTTCCCCTCCCCCTGGAAATGTTTGTAAGAGTGTTTTCAAAAGAGATTATTAGCCTTTGAATCTGTAGACCAAGTAGAGAAAATATCCTCACCACCATCCAATCTTCTGAGAGCCTAAAGAGACAAAAAGGGCAAGAGAGAGTGAGCTCACTTTCTCAGAGCTGAAAGAACCATCTCCTGCCCTCAGACACTATTGCTCCAGGTCCTCAAGTTCTCGGACTGGCCCTGAATTAATCACCAGCTTTGCTTGGCTCTCCAGATTGAAGATGGCAGATGGTGAATCTTTTCAGCCTCATAATCACATAAGCCAATTTCTAAAATGGATTGTTTTCTCATAGACAGTGTTTCTCGAGTGTTACTGTTTATATCTAAAATGACCCCCAAAGTCTCATGTGCCCTCGAATGGGGCTTTTATGAATAACTGCGTCATGGGTGTGTGATAACAGGATTAGCCATTGGTTGAATTAGCATAGTTCTGGGTGTGGCTGGCACCCTTCAATAGACTTGTATCCTGAGTGAAATAAAAAGGGAAAGGGAGGCTTGCAGATGCTGCTGTTTTTTTTCTGCCTGCACTCCTATGGACTATTTCTCCTTTGCTATTCCCCATTGGCCTTGCAGCTTTACCCTGTAGACAGCAGACTGTGGACTGAAACCTCTACAAACTGTGAGCTAAAATAAATCTTTCCTTTTTAACTTGTGCATGCTGAGTATTTTGTCCCAGCAGCAAGGAAGTAACTAAGCCTTGTGGAGGATCCTAATACAAGCATTATATTTTTTAAAAAGTTCCCTAAAGTACATGAATGTGGTGGTGTCCATCTGTAATTCCAGTTATTTGAGAAGCTGAGGTGAAAGTTAGGCAACTTAGCAAGGCCTTATTTCAAAATCAAATAAAGCTACTGGAGATGTAGCTCAGTAGTAGAGCACTTGCCTAGCATGTGCTAAGCCTATATTCAGTCCCTAGGAACACACACACATACAAGCACACATGCACACACACACTCAATAAAATAAAACAAAGAGTTTAAGAGCAGGCAATCCTCCTTTGTGCTTTTAGTTTGGCTTGTTTCAGGACCTTACAAAAGAATTGATCTCATCTTTCAGTGCTTTGCTTTCGTTGGTCCCTTAATTATTTCTACTATCCCTGCACTTGGAATTCTGCCTGTGATTTGTAAAATAGCTCCCACTGTTCAAGGCATTTTTCCTTATTGTTAGTTGGCCTACTCTTAATGTTTTTCTGCTTTCTATTTGTACTTATCTGGTAGGTCTTTACCTTCTTCCTCTTCCTTCTTCTTTTCAATACCAGAGATAGAACTCATGACCTTACACCTGCCAGGCAAGTGGTTATGCAGTTTATCCATCTTCTTAAAAAATTTTTTTTTGTTTTTACATAATTTTGAAAACATTTAGCTAGAGTTTTTTTTCTGATTCCGTTTGCAAACCATTGCTTTAAAAATAGACTTTCACTTGCATTTATGTCAATTAAAAGTGCTTTCCATATTTTTGTATTGTCTTGTTCTTTACTTTTCTTATTTATTTGGGTGTATTATATTTCATTATATCCACTGATTTGGAAAATATGCAGTCTATTCATAACCTTTAGAGAACACTTTTTATCAAAACTATTACTTTTATTTATCTGTCAGTACTAACAACAGGTTCTCAACACTTAATATAGGATGAGGAATTCATTTTGCTTTAAGTTTTCCTTTTGTTTTTTTACCTGCCAGACTGTGTTAGAATTATCTTAGATTTCAAAACCAGGGTGTTACAAGTCAGTTTCACTCTCTGTAATTTCTCTTTCAAAACCATTTTGACATTTTAATTATGTGCCATAACCATGTAAACAGTAATTATTCCCTGGGGAACTTTATTATTTTTTTCATTGTCATCATCACTATCTCCTTCTTTTGTGTTCTCCTCTGATACTTTTAAATATGACAGGGGTAATTTACTGTTTGAATACTTGCATGTCTCTGAATATGTTTATCTTCCCATTGTCATGGAGATAAATATTGTCACAGTTTAGAATTCCTAGGATATATCATTTTGCCCAAAACTCTGAGGATCTTGTTCCCCACTCTTGTGACATAATTACATTGCTGAAAGATTGGTGACAAATTTGTTGGTCAACATGGTTTGGCTGTCTGGGTCCTTTGAGATTTTTCCTTTATCTTTAAAACTCTGAAATCTCATCAAGATACATTTTGTCATCATTATCTAGTGTAAACAAAAAACAAACAGAAATCTTCATATGAGAGACTCTTCAATCTGAAGTTCAAGAACAGCTTCTACTATCTCATGAGTTATGTTTTTATTCTTTGCTGCTTGCTCAGCTTCCTCCCTCTCAGTTTCCATGCTCTATAACCTCTATCTCAATCCCTTCTTCATTCGTAGTGTAGTTTCTATCAGAATCTCTTTTCCTGCATGTTCAAGAAGATAGAGAACTTGGGAAAGAAGCAGAAGAAAGGTGTGCCACTGGCGTTGCCTCAAAAATTAGTGTCACCGCTAGAGCTAGTGTGGCTTCAATTCCCCCCAAAGCTTAGACTATGCTCAGGGGCTCCCCGAGTGTCTGGAGTTCCAGCACCTACACCATTTGCACTCTTGGGCCATCTGTGGACATCTGTGGATCCATTTCTCTATTGCTACCTGAGTGTCATGGAAAAAATTCTTCCCTGCCTCTCTCTTTTCTTTTTTTTTTTTCTTCTACTTCTTTTAAAATATTTATTTATTTTGTCTTTTTCTTTTTTATTGGTACTAGGGATCATACTCATAACCACACACTTGCAAGGCAGGCACTTATGCCACGGAGCCCCCAACCCCTTCTTCTTCTTCTTCTTCCTTTTTTTTTTTTTTTTTTTGTTGTTGTTTTTCTTTTTTTACTGAGGATTAAACCCAGGGCCTTCATATTGACCTACATCTCTAGTCTTTTTAGAAAAAAAATTATTTTATTTTGAGATAGCTTCTTGCTAAATTGCTACATTGCAGAGCGGAACTTGAACTCACAATCTTTCAGCCTAGGTCTTGCAGAATGCTAGGGTTACAGGAATGTGACACCGAAACCTCTTCTTTTGTAATTGAGATTAAGTGGCTGATTGGCTTCTTGTGAACAGACCTCTTTCATCATCTTGGGTGATAATCTTTTTCTTTCTTTCTCAGAATTGTAGACTTAGACTCCAGATCAGGGAGTCTAACTCAGCCTTTCCTCCTGACCTGCCACTGGAGCTTCTGGGATTTCTACATGCTTCTGGGATTTCTACATGCCTATTCCTTCTCTGGACAAATCTTTTACTAATCTTTTAGCCAGGAAATTCACAAATGCACTCTGAGGGCAACTTCCAAAGTGCTCTATATAGCTTTTAGTAGCATTAAATGGTACTCCTGCTCCTAGCCTTTGCTGGAAAATATCCCAGCAATGAAGAGAATGGGCTACAGAATGATCTCCCATTTTTTTTTAGCTGGAAATCACAGCACTGTCCCTGGGCTCACGCAGGAAGCAAGTGTCTTCTCCAAACCCAGGAATTCTTGATGCTTGTGCATATTCTTTTAGACATCTCCAAAGTCGCACTGTGAACAGTGCAATGTTAAAATGTATACTCTTTGATTCATTTAGCAAAAGAAGGGCTGGCTCCAAGCATCATCCTGAAATCCTGTTTTTGATTCTTCGGTCTCATTTTTCACCTCAGCCACTCCCTTTTGTGAGGGACTTAGCATGGTTGGCCCCAAATTCACTTTGACAAGTGCCTTTCGTTTGCTCACCACCTGAGCTTTCTGGCACTGAGAGATTATTTCTCTGAACATCTTGAGTCCCTTCCCATTTCTTCCTCCATTTTGTCTATTGGGCTCCAACCTCTCCCCCAGTAGTTGAACTGTGAGCCTGGGATTCCGGGATTACAAGACAGATTCTAGAAGCTTTCTCATGGCTCCACGCCTTTCAGGCCTTTCAGTAGAGTTGCAGCTGTGTCCTGCCTCCTAGGCCTGCACAACAGCAATCTGATTCATATTCACCGAAGGGCTTGCTAGAATAACAGATGCCAGCAGGAGAGGCTGGGAGACAAACCCCAGGGCCCGGAACACCTGCTCACAATCTTGCCCACTGATCTCCAGTTATTTAAGAGTACTGTGACTCTGTTTTCTGTATTGGCCCCAGTGTATGCCTTTGTCCCTTCTCCTGCCCAGGGAGTCAGTTTGGAACCAAAATTCTGAAGTCACATAATTAAGTCGCTTTGAAATAATGGCATAATTCTTTGCCAGTTTTCTGTAGTAACTCACTGGCTCCTACTTTTATGCCAATGGTACACAATGCTAAGTTTTGAGTCTACTGTTGTTCATTCAAAGTGTTGCTAAAAAAAGAACCCAGTTATCAACAAATGAAATGCATCCAATGTGACAGTCAGTTGCCATGGAGTAATCCTAGTTCTTTAAAAGCTGAATCCTCTTGGGAAAAGAAAATGATAGTAAGAATTTCTCTGCCCAGGAGATTTTGTTTAGCTGCCTCTGTCTGTCTTTTTTTCCAAGATTTTCCACTAACAGCATGGTGATTTTTCCTCCCACCACTCTGACTAGCCTAAGGTAGTCTAATTAAGGCAATGGATCATTCACACTGCTTTTCAGAAATCTTTTGGTGTTTTAATGAACAGGGGCAGCAATTTCAAAATGGGTTCTTATGCATTACTTCCTAATTGTATGTGAGTACCACTATATGGAGGCACAAGCATTCCTTTCTTCTCCTCTTCAAAGAAAAAGCAAACATTAATTGAAGCATGGGCATGAATTAGGAGGTAAACATTCACACGAATTGAGAAAAAGTTCTCATTCTAATGTGCACAATGCTTATCTGAATTTTTGTAATTTTCTACAATGAGCATTTCTGGTTGAAAGGGGAAAAAAGATAACACTTAATTGACATAAAAGGCTTTCAGCCATCTTTAAGCCCTGAGGCTGCCAACTGCATGCAGCACTGTGGCTCTTTATTTATGGATAGAAATGGCTAGAAGGATTTCAGTGAAAGCAGTCGTGCATTATAGTTCTCAACGTCAAAGCGTGGAGACAAGCCGGAGTGCTCAGAAGGGAACTGAAATTGTGAGATGCATATTATAAAGCAGCAGAACGTGTGCTCCAGGAGAGGGAACAATCAAATATTAATGTCAGAAATTCTTTTGGGGAGGCCTTTTCTTTGGACACAGTTTTGAATCCCAAGCTCGGTTTTTTTTAAACATATCTTACTTTTTATTGTAAATCACTATGTACATATGATTAAAAGGAACTCAAATGGCAAAAAGAAAGATGCATGGTGGAAAATAATTTTTTAAAAAGCTCCTGACAAGTCTCCAACTCTCCAGTCCCAGGGGTAATTATAGTTTTTGTGGCCCTTTTCAGAAATTTTCTGTGGATAGGTAGTACCTTTAGATCTCCATAGTTCTAGTTCATTATCTCTGTATCTATCTATTAGTATGCATATATTAATCAGCTGTATATCGTGGAAGTGGGCATCACTCTGGATGACAGTGCTTCAGTCAGACTTGCCAGATCTTAGGAACCTGCCAGTGCAGGCAGCCCAGGCAGGTCTCCATCACACAGGCGATAATGGAGGTGTGGAAAGCTCAGGAAATTCTCTCCCCTCTCAAGGCTCCATTATCTCATGCATAAAATGAGGGAAGTACCAGGATCTACAAGATCCTCTGTAGCACCATGAGGTCTATAGTCTGTGACCTTGTAACTGGCACACTCAGGGATGCTTCCAAATGATCCATATTCTGCAAGGACCAAAGCCTGTTCTCCAAGGACAGTTTCTGTCAGATTGCTCAGGCCTTAGCCAGGGCCCTGTAAGACAAATACACTCTGCAGCTTCCTCTGTAGCCTCTGGGTTCCTAGCCCACTCACTGGGTAGCTGGAGCTCTCTGATCTGGCAAAAGGAAAGAGGAATAGAGTAATAGGGAAGGAGGCCTCAAAGAGGACAAGAGCTCGAACTGGTGTTTCATTTTCTTCTTTTTCTCTTTCTACCTGTTTCCCTTTTCCCAGTGCCACATAGTCACACCCCAGGGGTCCAACACCACCACAGAAAATGGCTATGTCACGATTTTGTCTTGTGGGAATCAAATGAGTTTAATCAATAATGTGTATGGACCTGCAATTTGCTAGAAAGACATAAGATAAATACCTGAGACACCAAGATGAGTCCTTGGGCCTAGTGCTCAAAGGGATTTAAATTCAGGTGGGGAAAGAGAAATGTTCACAGCTAAATTGCAGGCAGTATAGATAGTACTAAGATCAAGATGCAGGGGCTCTGCAGAAAAGGTTCTGTGAGTGGAAATGGAGGTCAGCTCTGGGTCAGCCAGGCTCATGGATGAAAGGGCACACGCTCTAGGCCCCGGCACATAGGCCTGTTCCATGCACCTGGTGAGCAGGTGTGTGTAGGGAGGGACCCAGGAGATGAGCCTGAAAGTCAAGGGTTTGGGCTGATGAGCTGAGAATTTTAGAATATGTTCTGGACAGCAGTGGTTCTCACCTCTGCTGGAGCAGAGCCTTTTCAATAACAAATATTTTGCAATGTTGTCTATGTAATACTCCTTGAAATGGATTTAATTCTTATTGTTATAACTTCCCAATATACATAACAGAAAATTAAATTTAAAAATGAAAATAATTGTAATGTGTAAAGAATGTCAAAGGAAAATATGTTCTTTCTAGGAAGGCTTACATACCAGATAGTTAAATGTGGTAGTCACGCCTGCAACTCAGCAGCTGAGGCAGAAGGATCACTAGGTCACTCCAGCTTGGGCAGCTTTGTGACTTAATGAGACCCTGACTCAAAATAAAAAAGTAAGGAGGTGGGGGGGTTAAAGACGCAGCTCATTGTAAAAGGCCTGGGTTCTATCTCTGGTAATAGAAAAAAAAAAGCTAACCAACCAACTGACAACAACCACAAAAACCCATGTCATGAAGTACCTAGTATGTGGATGTTTGTGGCTATACATAGGGTCACCAGAATTGTGGTAGTGACCAAACCAGAAGATAGAGGGGCATGGTACCAATGGAGGACTTTGCTGTCATGGTGATGAGATTCTCTGAAGTGCTGAGCAACTTTGGGGAAATGTTAAACACCACAAAGTACAATTTACTCTTGATTCACTTGGTATGTTCACTTCTAGATAATTCAGAGCATATATATATATGTATATATTACTGAGTAATATGTATATATTACTGAGAATCGAACTCATAACCTCGCACTTGCCAGGCAAGTGCTTGAACTAAACTCTCAGCCCCAATTCAGAACATATTAAAACCATGCAAAAATACTTTGTATGTCTATGTGAGTTGGAATTGGTTCTAGGTTTATGTAATTATAAATCACGTTTTAAATTATAAGTATGTTTACTAAATCATTCAAAGGTCACATTAAAGATGAGAGTGCTTCTGAATCTGTGAGAGGACAGTTGCACAGCTATCTGGGTGAGCCAGACACGTACTTTTGAATGCAAAGCTGGGAGCGCCTGTAGGTGGCCTGGGAAGATCAAGTACATCCCTCGATCCATGGAGCTGAGCTGCAGGTGTCTAGCATGCAAAATGTCCAGTCTGTTTTTAAGGTTCCCTAGAGAAAGATCAGCTCTAAGCCATTGCTGTGTTCAGAGGAAACTAGCAGCAGCTTCTATCAATTCTATCTTGTATCTGGAGCAGCCAGGTAAGAGTTCTTTTGATGCCTCTTATGTCTGGCCTTGCTTCAAGTCTGGAAAAGCAAGCAACACTCTAGTGAGAAGGCAGGGAGAGGCCCAGAAATTTCAGGGGTGTTAGAAACATTCATTGCCCACTTGGGCAAAAAAGTGTTAGACGTCACTTCATGTGTAAAATCAATTTTGAGAGCTTTAAAACCTAAAAATGGTGACACATGCCTGTAATCCCAGCACCATGAGAGGCTGAAGCGGGAGGATCACAAGTTCAAGTCCTATCTGAGCAATTTAAGGAGGGCCTACCTCAAAACTAAAAATGACTGAGGGTGTAACTCAGTGCCAAGGCCCTGGACTCAATCTCCAGCACTGCCAACACGAAACAAACCACAATGACAACAAAGCAAGACGACAACAACAACAACAAACTGAAAATTGTAAAGATCTACAGAAATAATTGCTAAACATTTTTGTACTCACAGGTTAGATAATAACTTCTTTGAGAAAAATAAATTCCCCAGAAAAGTCTAGCTGTAATGAATAGATGATTTCCCAAAGGAAAAACGTTAATAATAGTCTAAAATCAGTAAAAGATGATCACCTTCACCCGAAATGGGAAAATCAAAATCAGTGTCATGCACCTATCACTAGTGTGGCAGTGGACACAAATGGTAATAGTGACTGTTGTCAAGGAACGTGGTGTGCACACCGATATTTTCAAAATACACGCTGTGAATTTGGCAATTCAGCTTGTAGAGCTTTGTACCTGAGAATAAATGTACAGAAAGCTCAAACATTTTCCCTGAAGCATCGTTTGTAATTGTGAATATATGAAATGTATGTGCATAATAAGAATGCACTTGTAGGAATTATGAGACCTCCAAACTGAAGGATTATCCGCATAAATTAAAGAAAAATTATATGAATGTCATATGACGACTTGGGGAATAAAACCTCTATGATGTATTCTTTTTTTTTTTTTTTGTCTTTTTCCTTTTTATCGGTACCAGGGATCGAACTCACGACTGCCTGCTTGCAAGGCAGGCGCTTATGCTGCTGAGCTAAATCCCCAGCCCCTATGTATTCTTAATATAAAAGTAAATTATGTAGCAATATGAGCAGAGTATCCTATTTATGTAAAAAGTAAACATTTTGCACACATATACACCTAAAATTAAAGAACTTGATCAAAATAAATATATGATAAATGTTGACAGAGATTACCTCCTGCTAGAGAATAAAACTAAAACACACATTAAAGAAATGCAAATCAGAACAGCATTGAGAGTTTATCTTACCCCAGAAAGAATAGCTATCGTGAAGAAATCAAAAAACAACAAATACTGACAAGACTGTGGGGAAAAAGGGATCTATCTGTGTTGTTGTTAGGAATATAAAATAATACAGCCTCTATGAAAATCAGTATAGAGATTCTTTAAAAGATTAAAAATAGAAATTTCATTCAACCCAGCTATACCTCTTCTGGGTATCTTCCAGAAACAGTTAAAGACATCACATTGCAGTGATATACACATACCATGTTTATAGCAGGACAACTCTTTTGGATAAATCTTGGAAGCAGCCCATGTCCATCAACAGATGAATGGATAAAGAAAATGTGGTATTTACACATAATGGAGCACTAGTCTGCCATAACAAAGGATAAATTTGAATCATTTGTAGGAAAATGGATATACCTGGTGTCTATAATGCTAAGAGAAATACATCAGACACAGAAGGTTAAATATCCCATGCCTTCTCTTGTACAAGGTACTCAATATATGAATAATTGAAATAGCAAAATAAAAGACAGGTGATAGGAAACACAGAGATGGGTTTTGTGTAGACAGAAATGTGATCTGGGTGTGTGGAGTGACAAGAGGAAGAGCAAGGAAATTTAAGTGGTACTAAGGTGTGATGTGTACATGCACCAATTCCTCACAGTGAGCGTGTTGACCATGCCTTGTAAGCATACACTAACAAAAAATTACAAATAATCCTTTCTGTTAAGACTTAAACACTGAAGCTTGATGAAGATTTTTAACTTTGTGTTCTCTACATATTTATTTCTAAAATGTTATATAAAATACATTGATGTGTTTCTTGTGAAAACTGTTAATGAGCATTTAAGAACTGTCAAATGCATTTTTGGGTGGAATCTCCTGGAAGCCACATTCTTGGTTTTCCCTGTCCTCACTGGCTGCTGTTTCTCTGGGTGGTACAAGGTCCTCCTTGTCTTGCTGAACTCTAAACACTGAAGTGCCCCTGGGCTCAGCCATGCAACCTATTCTTCCTCAGTCAGCAGTGGGTTTTGGCATAGCCACAATCAATTTCATGGCTTCGTTGACAGACCGTAATCTTCTAAATGATTGCATACATGAAACGTCCAGTTGGATATCTGAGAACATCAGTACTTCAACTTACCAAAATGACTTGGTCCTCCATCAGTCTTCTCCATGCCCAGAAACATCTCCATCCATCAAATTACTTAAGCCAAAAACCATAGGACTGCTCTTGACCTTTTGGCTCAAAAGTAAGAGAACTCAGTCTCTTCAACTCTGGTCCGAGCCATAACATCTCTCCCACCTGGACTATCACAATAGCTGCCCCCAAAATGGCTTGCTCTAAAGTTCATTTTCAACAGCCAAGGGACCCTTCTCAAGTCAAAATCAGTTATGCATCTTCACCTTCTAATGCAAAACCAGACAATGACTTCATTTTCCACTAGAAATGTCAAATCCCTGTGGCTGGGAATTTAGTTCAGTGGCATAAGTGCCTGCCTTGCAAGCACGTGGTAGTGAGTTCAATCCCCAGTACCAATAAAAAGAAGAAGGAGAAGAAGAAGAAGAACAAGAAGAAGAAGAAGAAGAAGAAGAAGAAGAAGAAGAAGAAAAAGAAATGTCAAATCCCTGATCACAACTGAGCAGACCTACAAATATCTAGTCCCAGATTAATCTCTACCGCTGGCTTAATTCCTACTGACTCCTATTCATCACCTAGGACTCCAGCTTCCTTAAAAAACATTCCTGTGAACACCAGGCAGAGTTCTATCTTTGAAGGTCTGTTCTTCCTCTGGCCTGAAACTCTTTCTGCAGATTTTCATATGCATCTTTTTATTGCTCCATTCAAGAGTTTGCTCTAAAATCACTTCCTCAGAGTTAGCGCCTAACTAGGAAAACATCAACTATCCATTTGATGCTGTATCTACAGGTGCAGGGTTTCCTTCAGTGGCTGGCAATTCTTAATGGAGTGGTAAGATTAAGAGCAGAAGGACAGCAAAGCCATGTGGAGACACTAAGCCTGTGCCATGTGGCAGTGCTTGTCAATTCGAGCTTCACTGCAAATTACTCTGGGTGGAATGTTAGTTGGGGACCCTTGTGTTGGTACTTTCATATCTGTACTGTTGATCTGAGGACATTCCTCAGAGCAGCATCATATCCGAGGCGTAAAGATCTGGCTAGTGGTATTTCAAGAGCAGAGAGAAGGCCTGAGGCTGGCAGGTGGCATCTTGCAAGTCAGTGTCTGCATCCTGTAGTCATTCAATTCCCCTGGTTTTGTCTAGGACCAGAGACTTGAGATTGGATCCCCAATCCATGCACCCATTCTAGTCTCTGGGGGGAAATGTCCAGACATCTGGGAGAAGACGGGGAGAAAGAGCAGTGAGGAGCAGCTGCCCAATGAGTCAGGTAGGGGAGGTAGAGGTGTGAGTGTGTTTCAAGCAACTCATGTGACCTTCCTGAATTTAGCAGTGTTCTAGTCAGGGGTTGTACACAGAGAACAATTAGGATCAAGACATGGAGTTTATAATATTTTTATAATGGTCACCGGGAGTTAACACAGGAAAATGCAGGAAATCTATCTGCAACACCAAAGACATAGATTATTTAGTCAAGAGCCTAAATCCCACAGCAATGTCCCACATGAGTCCAGATAAAAATCCAGAGCTCAAGACAATGCCTCCCATGAGTCCAACTGGAGGTCCAGTGCCCACAAGGACGACTTACGCCAGTCTCTTTTATGGATCCGTGCTGGGAAGGTCCCAAAGGTCAGCAGTGAAAGCCAGAAAGTCTATGCCAGCAGGGTTAAGGAGTTGTGTTGGTGGGATGAGAGTTCTACACTGGAGCTGAGAAGTCACACTCACAACAAAGACCAGGGCTATCCTGAAAGGCACCACAGCCATCCTCAGCAACACGGATGCCCCAAGCTCCTCCGACCGCAAGCACAGTCAGGTACGTGCCAGGAAGCAGCGTGACGAGTTCATCCTGGAGACCAAGCAGCACACATCTTCCCCTCCGGAGCCAGGAAGCAACGCTCGATGTGAGGACTAAAGCTTCTCCAGGAGAACCAACAGCTCAGACAGCAACTCATAGGAAAACCCACAATGCCTCCTTAACGCCTCAATCCCTCTCCACACCTCCCTTCTTCTCCACCTATTTATCCTGGCAACTTTCCTCAGGTGGAGCATCTTCGCTCAATGCCATGCTGATGTAATCCAGGTGGCATTAAGTTGACCACCAGTTCTTAATCCATAACAAGCAGCCAACTTTGCCCTCAATACCCCAGGCTTAGTGCTGATAGTTCTCAAGCTTTTTGAGGGTCCTGACTGTAAATCAAGTTGGGACACCCCATGCTAAGCCATATGAGAGTGCAGAAGTGCGCCATCTGGATGGAGCTGTGAACACTCATTGCAGGATGGAGTAGCAGAGGGGGCCCTTCAGGGCAGCTTGAGTGCCAGGCCAGGGCATGCAGCCTGGTGGAGGAACAAGCTAGGATTGCAGCTCTGGTTCAGCCCCAGACCCGGAAACTCCTGCAATTCACAAGCCACCTCCAGCTGGCCTTGTTCTTGGCTTTCTCCAGGTTGACTTGTGTCAACCTCATCTGCTTTCCGGTACCCATTTTCCAGAAATGTGTTGCAGTGTCTTCTCCTTTGTTCACAGTGTTCTTATGGATTTATGTGTTATCTGAAAATGTTCCTTTTTATGTGATTTTAGCAGGGTGTGGGGAAGAAATAAAAGGAAATGATTGTATTCAGTCCTTGTTTAAAATTCAGAATCTTGCTTGCTCTTTTGAACCGCAGTATTTTGCAGTCCATCTACTTCCTTGGTGTCCATCGTTCTGTGAAAGATAATTATGTTTGTTCTTCCTGGAAATGGATTCTGTTTAAAAGCAGTGTTAAAAAGATATAAGCATTTACCTTAGAGTAAAGTAAAGGAAAAGATAGCAATTTAATCTCCTTATGGTTGAAGCAAAGCCATTTTACTTAATTCTAATTTTAATAAAAGAATTTAATACACCCATAATTTTTGGTATAAACTGCATGTATGACCTAATATTATTACCATAGTTTTGTTTTCTTTCATTGTCTTTCACTCATTTTGTGTTTTCTATTCTGTTACATCTTCTGTATTCTTTATCTACAGTTGTTCTACTTATGAGAATGATTTTGATACACATGCTAACTTTTTATTCTTTTTTGTGGTATGGGGAATTGAGTCCAGTCCTTCACCCTCAGCTATGTCCTAGTTCTATTTCTTCTGTTTAAATCTTCATACTTTATTACTTGTATCAATAGGATAATAAATTAAAATTTTCTCAGTAGCGACTTAGATAAAGTTTATAAGCAGCACCAAAGGATTCAGTTCACAAAGTAACACTTAGTGATCTCTTTAAATGCCATTTTAATCCTAATTTTAAGCTGAGGGTCAGAATAGGTTAACACAATCAGCTAAGTATGCACAAAACCTGTATACTCTGAATGACAAAAGGGGTCTCTATAGTCACATATTGCTTCAATCAAGTACACATTTCCACAATGAGCAAGTCCTTACTAACAGGTTAGGGTGACACCACTCTAAATGCTTATCTTGCCATCAGCCTTTTAAGCAATGCCATTACTACTACTGAAAGCACTTATTTTTAGACTCTTTGATACAGGAAAACGAGTTCTCCTAAACTTAACAAATAGTGGAAGCCAAAAGTCTTTTAAATTGAACAAAAGGATTAACACGGAAGCACTGAAATAAAACTTAGTTTTTCAAAAAAAAAAGTTAACTTTAGAGAAGACAGTAAATCAAACTGTATTTTAAGACAGACAAACATTCTTATAAAAACTTATTGTTTCCTATCTCATTTCCTTAAAAGAAACACAAACTAGGTCACTATCTTTAATAATCTCTCAGACAACTATTGTCTAAAAGCTTTGGAACCCATGAAGCAAAGCCTCAGCTGTCATAGTCAAAAGGTGTTTATGTTTGACATATTAAACCACTAGAGTACAGCTCATAATTGCAGGAATAAATACTAATTTATTCTTCAGACAGTCGAAAGGAACAGCATGGTTTGCGAGGTACTTAACTTATATGTAGTCATTAAAACCCAGTAAGTAATTCAAGTATGAAAATATAAAAGTGGGCAATTAAAGGCTGTAATGAGAGCCTCTAAACCAAAGACATGAAAATAAAGGCTGAAACTTTTGTATTTCTTCCTCTCATATATGTGCCTAGATTATGTACAAAATAATCACATAAGCACATTATGTACAAAATGAAGTGGTTATATATGGCTTCCATAGAAAATAGTGAAATTTCACAGAGTACAAAAGGGTATCGAGAACCATCATTTGCTTTGTCAAATGCTTTTCTAGATCATTTCAGCGTTTCGTTCATAGTAAGCAAGTCTTTAACTCACGCAAACTTCCTCAAGTCCTTTTGAATCAAGCAGACAGTATTTTCAACTCGTTCTCTACTTTGTCTTCCATTGGCATTGTCTTGTGAGTCATTTCAGTGATGAACTCTATGACAAGGTCTTCAAGAATATGCAGACTCAGTATAAAGGTTCTGGTCATCCCCAAGCCCAGGCACCATACATTGTAGGTGGGATCTTCTTCCTCATCCACCATTCTGCAAGCCAGCAGACCTATGGCTCAGGACCTACTTTCTGCTAGTTGGTTTTACTTCCCCCAGTTCTTTTTACTTTGAGATAGACTCTCGCTAAGTCACCAAGTTGCCCAGGCTGAGCTCAAGCTTGCAATCTTCCTGCTTCAAACTCCCAGAATGTTGGGATTATAGTTGTGTACTACCATATCTAGAGCTAGTTTGAAATTGTATAGGTGTTAATGCTAACCTAAAATATATATATATATATAATTATATATTTATATACAATATATAATTATATATATAATTTTGTTTGTTTATGGTGCTGGGGATTAACCCAGGGCCTTGGGCATGCAAGGAAAGAACTTTACCACTGAGCCACATCTTCAGCCCCGTCGTGAGATTTAGAGCTTAATGGTCCTATTCTTTTTATTATTCTCTCAGTTATCTGGAAGTGCTTTTAATAAATGGTACAAAATGATGTATGAGATTTATCTGACTGTTATTCCACAAGTGATAGTATTTCTGTCGCTTTCTTGTGTGTTTTTGTTTTATACCATTTAATATGGTGGGGGTTAAATCTGAAGCTTGACTTTTTAAAAATTTATAGGTAAGTGAGGAGAAATTTGTTCTGCAGTAAAGCAAAATTTGTTTATGTTTATATGCAGTGTGCATGTGTGTGTGTGTGTGTGTGTGTGTGTGTGTGTGTGTATTTGTATCTGGATACTTCCTTAGAGTTTTTATTTAACTCCGAAAATCAGAATTTCACTATGATGCATTGAGATCTTTTAAATCAATGCAGGAAATGGAAATACAAATGATTAGTAAAGTAAAAGGATGCTGGGTGTTTCAGTTTAGTTTATGCTACTGTGACAAGTAAGATAATTGGTTTAGAAAGAAGAAGGTTTATTTTGACTTAAGGTTTCAGAGATTTGAGTCTTGGTCCTTTGGCTCTGCTTCCTTTGTGTCTGAGGCAAAGCAGGAGATCAGAGCAGGTGGGTGTGGTGGAGTGTTTTACTCCACCAGAAAGCCAGGAGTGAAAAACGTGAGCAGCCGTAGTTCTGCTTTTCCCTTTAAGGGCACCTGCCAGTGACCCGAGTTCCTCTCCCTGGGATGCACTTCCAGAAGGTTCCACCATCTCCCGTTAGCACAATGGACTGGAGGCCAGTCCTTCAATTCATAGCATTTGGGGAGCATTCTCAGAGTGACTGGAGGTATTCACATCAAAACTGTAACAAGATTATGTAGATTATAAATCTTTTAACATTTTGATTGCAATATAATACATATACAATGAAGTGTGACTATCATAATTAAACAGTGTAATGAATTTCCAGAAACTGAGGACCTAAGTGTGTGACAAGCAGCCAGATCAAAAGCAGAATCTCACGAGTTCCTTGGAATCCTCCTCATTTGGCCCCCTGTCCAGCCATTTCCCACTCGCAAAACCACCACTGTTCTGACTTCTAAAAGCCTAGACACATTTTGAGTTTGGCAAATAACTTTAAGTGAGGTGCCATGCAATTGATGGGAGGCTAAACCTAAAAGCAGCTGGCCATATCCATATTCATCGTTTCTCTATCACTCTTTTACATCATTTATGTCTTACCTTTCTTATCCTCCTTAATACAGGTTTAATTGTTTTCCTCTTAATTATGATTCAGCCAACCAATATTTGATATTGTAGTGCCTCATAAAACAGGACTGCTCTTAGAGATGACTGTCAGTGTTTTGACCTATGATGTCTCTCAAAATCATCAATTCTATGCCAACTGCCAAATGTACCTTGGCTCAAATTTCTCTTTCAATGCTACCTTGTCCTTCCAGTTATTCTCAATTTCTTTTATTATTTCCCTGATGAAAACTGAAACTTTTGCCAACCAAAAATACAATTAAAGTTTCCCCCAAATGGAATGAAATGGAAATGATATCCATGAAGCATCTACTATAGCATCTAGCACACAGTGTATAGTTGAAAATGTCTGTTTCCTCTCTTTTCCCTGGCTGTGGCTTAGATAAGTGTCCCCCAAAGCCCAAGTTTTGAAGGTCTGGTTTATTGGGGCACTACTGAGGTAGGACCTAGTGGAAGGAGAATAAGCCATTGGGATGTCAGAGAACCTCAAGGGAGATATTGAGACTTCAGTACCTTCTGGCCTCTCTCTTTGCTTCCTGTTCACAAGAAGTGAGGTGAACTGCTGTGATACGAGTGTCTGTCATGTTCTGTCTCACCATAGACCTCAAAGTAAAAGGTCAATTATCCATGAACTGAAAACTTCAAAACAGTGATCCAAAATAAACCTTTCTTCTTTTAAAGATGATTATCTCAGGTATTTTACTACTAGTGCTAGAAAGCTGACTAATGTATCTTTTTTATTCCAAAAGCTCTATTTACCCTAAAAATAGAAGTACACATTTGGAAAAATTACTTGGGAGCACTTTAACAGTGTATAAAGGATCCTTTTTTCCCCCAGATAAATGTGAATTAGTGGGCCAGATTTTCTAAAAATTATATTTTTGTTTACTTTTTGACAGAGGTAAATACTATTGCAAGCTTGCAGTTTACTGTGGAGTAATAAGATAAATGCATTTTCTAATTAGTGAACTCTTTGCAATGTTTTATGATCTGAGACAAGAAAAGCAGAATGTACTTGGGGAACTGAGAGGGAGAAACGAGGAAGATTCAGGCATGAACCACAGTGCAGGGCACTTCCGAATAGAGCACCACCTGCATACACCAGAATTCAGAACACTTTGAATGTGTTGCCTGTCAGTCTACACCAGATATTTAACTGCACAGATTGAGCCAGGATCTTCTGTTCATAATCCTCTGACAGAGCTTCCTGCAGGCCATTGTGATTTAATTTGTCTGATTTAACCAAACTTTTGCCATGGGGGCCCCAGAAAGTATTTACTCAGATAGTCACCTAACTATCTTGGATCTAGAGATGTAGGCAAGAAGACCAAAACATTGATATATTCCTTCAGCAACGAGCTGTGAAAGGTTTTTTTTTGTTTGTTTTTGTTTTTTTTTTTTTTAATGGCTGTAGATTTCATGACAATCATTGGTCACTTCTAGCAACAAAATAAAACATCCTGCACTGAAAGACATCTATTATCTTTCAGTAGTTTAACCAAGTATATTAAATTTCCACATGAAGACAAGTACTTTACAATGTCTTTTTTTGTTTTGTTTTGTGGGTTGAAATAGATTCCTGTGAACGCCTTCCTCTTCTAGTATCTCACATGACTGGTAGCACAGCGTTGTTAATTTATTTAATTGCTTATTTATTTTTTACCAGAAGCTGATAAAATATTCTACAGTAAATAACCCTTTTGAAGATAAAATCCTTGATCACGGTCATCATTAATGTTAATCAAATACTTTCCTCGCTCCTCGTTTCCCAAATTTGTCAAACACTATTAATGAAACTTTGAAGCCAGTAGTGGAACTCTGATTATTTATACTTTAAGGGAAATTGGCCTCTCAACTTGGAAATATCTCTTCTGTGCTTTCCGCTCTTTCCTGGCTGCTTACCAGAGTCCTGACCTATGGCTCACCAGCTTCTCTTTCCCATTTCTAGGATTATTCTGTTTAAATTTCCAAAACAATGGAGACCTGATTGGGAATCAGAAGGAGGCTGAGTGGTTGGTTTTTTTTTTTTTTTTTGTTTAGCACAAGAGATCATGAGTTTTTGAACGTATGAATTAATTTTTATGATTTAGAACCCCTATAATATTTGGTAAAGAATCTCAATGAGTATCTATTGAGTTTGATTGATTATTAAACTGTTATGTTAAATGAGGCAAAAATATTTATGCTATCCCAGTGCAGTCATCCATCAGGTAAAAGTCAATAAGATAATGTTCCTATAGCAGGACCTCTATCTTTGTGCTACTGCCAAAACAATTCCATGCACCCAGCTATTGATGAGTTCTGTTAGCACTGGTCCTGTTTTAACCAAACTTGTGTGGTGAACAGAGATGTAAATGAATCACACTTTAATCACTTACTTTTAACAGGCTGTTTGGGAATAAACAAGGATAAATTGACATTAAGAATACTATCCATCATGGCATGATCATAATGGTACCTAAAGCAATGAAGAACAAGACAAAACAGAGCAAAACAAAAACCTCCCATCCTTATTCCAAAAAATTCAAATGCTTTATAAACTTGTGTGTGCATAATGACTTTGTGTATCACATTATTATTGGTCCTCTGTGTAGCCTCAATTCTTCAAAGGCATTTTTTTTCCTAAGAAGAAATAGGTCTTCAGAGATCCTACCCCATAGGTACATGAACTCTTTACTTTGATGCAAGAAAAGCATCAGCAGTCTTCCTGAGAGGATGTGGGAATTAACACCCACTTCTTTAAGAGTTACTCAGGAGTGCTCTATAATTAGTCAACTATGCAGCTCCCCCCGCCCCCCAGCTTTTCAAGGTACATATAGTTATATGAGGTTAGCAGGTAGGCCAACAGGTCAAGGGCTTTGCTATTAAGTGACAAGAGTTTCTGTACCTCTGGTGCATTTTTCAAAGGACACTGCAGCTCTCTTGTGTAATATCCTTAATGGAAGTGATAAAATGTGAACGGGCTTCATAAAATGGCTGCTTTTTAAGCGATTGTTGTGAAACCGATTTGCTGTATTCCTTACTTAATATTTTTCTGCTTATTGCATTTTCTTTTTCTAAGCCTAGGATGAGCAATTAAATATGTTTTATTGGCTACTGTTTGATTTTCTTCATGAAAATTAGTTCCATCTTTGACAATAACAAAAACTATAGATTTGACTTTATGAAAGCAGCATAGTCATAAAGCAGGTTTTACTTTGATAGTTCATCTGTTTAGATCTATGTCATTTATTCCTGTAATTAACCATTTGTGGGCACTACGATTTTTATTATTCAGTCATTATTATTAAGCACCCAGGATAAAAGGAAAAATTCTGATGTTAAAAGGACTAAGCAGTGAAAAAGGGGGAAAAAAAGCAAGGAGCTTAGAATCTAACGGCAGAGTAGAATATGTAGCTAAATAGCCAAAATATAAGTAGGATATCCACAAAGTGACCCTCCCACCCAGGTGCTTCACGGCATTTGAATTCGTCCATTCTTGCTTCACACATTTGCACGTGGGGAAATTCTCAATCTCCTGGGATACTCTGGCACCTGAGTCTCACCTCCTTTCCAGTTATGAAGAGTATTCTTCAAAGTTGGCTTCCAAGAGTACATGCCTTGGGGGCTGGGGATTTAGCTCAGCAGCATAAGTGCCTGCCTTGCAAGCAGGCAGTCATGAGTTTGATCCCTGGTACCGATAAAAAGGAAAAAGACAAAAAGACAAAAAAAAAAAAAAAGAAAAAAAAGAAAAAAAGAGTACATGCCTTTCTGTCTTTCATACCCTTCACACCCTGGTGGATCTTACAGGATCATACCAAAGCAGCCCCTTTATTTTTGCACATCTGTAATGGGTCACCCCACCCTTACATTACAGAACTGGGGTAGGAAGTTATTCAGGACTTACTTCCCACACTCCACCCTCCTCAGATCTGCCAGTTCACTTGTTTACCCTTAGTAGTTCCAACTCCTTGATTCCAAACTCTTGGCTCCTTGGCCTGTGTAAAGTCTAGATTTTTATAGTGTTACTCTTCTTTCTACTCCTCCTCCACATTTTGCTATATTTTTTTCCTACCAGCTCTGAGTTTCCCAGCACTAGAGTCTTTGAGTTCATGCTGTGTCAGGGTAGGACACCCTATTCTGTTTCTGCTTTGAAGACTTGTACTCTCCATCCAGTTGGAGCTTAGGAGGGCAGCTGGAAGCAGGAGCTCGCCATTGGAAAGCATAAGAATAGAAACGTTGCATTAAGGCAATCCCAGGCCAAGCCTGACTAAGAAGCTACAGTTTTTGCAACACTGAAAAACAACTAGAAGCAATCTGAACAGGTTACAACAACAGCAAGCACAACATTATTTCTTGCTTAGGTTACATGATGGCTGGCTTTAACTGGAAAGAAAGTTCCATATGAGATCCTTTATTCCATGGCAGATGGTAAGAATGCAAAAAACGCATTAAATAAAGTTAATGCCATGGCCAAAGTCCTATTGATCTAGACCACATGCACTCCTTTCCTAGGAAGTGGTAAAGCACAATGGGATGCAATATATAATTATATTGCAGGTAAAGGGCAAATATTTAAGAACAATATTAAAGGCAAAATGCGTTAGTGGAGAGGACGAGAGAGAAAGAGCCCACTTAAAGCAGAGGTCCAAGACAGGTATGTGTTCATACAGAATGGGCACAAATTCAATTACTAATTTTTGGAGTATAACATTTTTATTATAATCAATAGATACCTAGTTTAAATATGCTTTGACTAAAAGGGTAAATAATGGGTTCTTATAACTAAAAGTCCAGACAGAGTTGAGCCGAGCCAAATCAATGTTCACAAATACCATCTAACCCTAGAAATCACTTTCTGATTCAGGCATTCAGTTTCATAAAAGTCTTTGAAATCTCCAGGCTTAGAATTTACTGACATCAATCTCAATAGAAAGAAAAATACATGTTTGTTAATAAACTCCAAGGTTGACAATAATGGGTGCTGAGTCTGGCATAATTCACATGTCAAAAAGTAGTTCAGGTGTCGCAAAGGATGGGTAGTTACCTAGGTGGGAGCCGTGTATTCTCCTCTAGAAGTGGAGGTGAGGTCAGTAAGACCTACAGACACTGGAAATGAGAGTAGGGAGACATTCAGCCAGGACCAGTGAGGTGTTCTCACCACATGGGGATATCAAGGATCCTGGAAGACCATTAAGGAGGATTGTTGGTTAAGCTGCATTTAGTCTTGCTAGCAAGGGGAAACACCATCTTTAAAGTCTCATCAACAAGGAATTTGATGGCCAGATTTTAGTGGAATTAGGTCTGAGGCAGTCAGGTGAGACTCTGGTGTTGTGGGAGTCGGATGTGGAAGTGTGGGATGCCTAGCGGAGGTGGAAGGTGCTTTCAGTAGATTAAAAGTCATGAAGTAGGGGTGTTTTCAGCCAATTGTTTAATAGAAGATTTCAGCTCTCTCCTGAGACTGACTGTCTCAGAGCAGTTATAACCACTAGTTTGGTCCTTACACGTTGCAGATCGGTCAATATTTGTTTCTCAGTGGGGTTAGATGCCTGGCGGATACAAAATAGCCCATGTCCATGGTGCTGAGTCTCAGTGGCAGCCTCATCATGAGGCTGATGATGTCAGGTCACTGCTTGACAAATCCAGGTCCTCTCATATCCTCTTGCATGAAGTCAAGACCTAGGTGAGCATCAAGTTTTCTAAGCTAAAGTCCTTGGAGGAGTTGAGAGGAACCAGTTGAACACATTGTTTCTTAGAATTGTTCCAGTGATCACTGGGATCTCCTCACAAGTGAAAGATATAGACAGAACTGCACCTTAGAGGGACCAAGAAAAGTATGTTGAATATTGAAAAACAGGCGGACCGCGGCAGGAGACAGGAAAGGTAAAAAGAGACTGTAATTAAGGAGGAGGTGGAATCTTCTCTTTGAAAATAACCTACAGTCATTTTCAAGGGAGGGAGAATCACTACATCAAGGAGGCTGAGAAAACACATTTGAAAGAGAAAACAAAGAAGCACCACATGCCCTTGCTTTTAACAGCACCAGCCAATATTTTTTTTCCTCTTCACCTGGTGTTAATGACTCTTTCCCCTTATGCAGGCTCACAAATGAATTTTTGGGAAATTTGCAAAGTTTTGTTAATTACTATGAGATCATAAAAACTCTCAGTTTCAGTGTTCAGTGTTTCATCTCCTAATCAACATAGCTTTTCTCTTTGTGCCCTAAGTGCCAGAGACTCTTAACAAAGGACCGGAAGAAACAGGACCCAGGCCACCCCTGTGAGGTGGAAAAGACTCAATCTTGGCTGCCGAGAGCATGCCTGCACTCTCTTGGAGTTGCCATTTTCTTTCTGTGGGGTGTTGGACCTTGCTTCCAAACCACTTTGTTTCTTAATGTTCTTTTCTTCCCCAGACTTTTGGAATACAATCAGCACCATCAATTAAAGGGCTAATGGCCAAAGCAATACAACTGTTTTCTTAGTTTCTGTAATGTGGCCTTGGAAAGGGCCCCAGGTGGTATGATCCAGTGCCTTGACTGTTGACAGTAATGATTTGGTGAATTCCACCAAAAAGCTCAATTTGGATCAAAAGCATTCTTCTGCATAGAGAGATGAATTTTAAAAAGCTGTTTTCCTGGTGTTTAATGACAGGGCAATGTATGTTTGAGTAAAATAAGCTCAGATTTGCAAAACTAAAAATAAAAAATAGCATAGCAAATATGGCTTCACGGTTGTCATGCTTTGAGTACAGGAGTCACTGTAATGGTCCTGCTCTCACTTTGCTATCAGCACCACAATAGGTTGGACGAACAACTTAACATTGATTTTGTTCTACTAATGGGTGCACAATTCAGCACCTGCACACTTGCTAAGAGGGGTGTGATAAGAAGCTTAATTTCTCCTCTATGTACTGGGCGCAACATACTCTTTTTGCAGACTGTGATTCAGACACCACTGTTGCAGTGTATATCCAGAGAAATCAAATTCCATTTCCACAGTGGTCATTAATAATTGATTGGTTTTCAAAGCCAGAAGCTGAATGGACATCTGTTAAAAGAGCTAGATTACTGGTTTTAATTGTCTACTAAAAATAGAGCAAGTGATGTTGGAAAGCAAGACACATACTTGGTCTGGAATGTCAATAGAACACACTTTTCCTCTTGTGCCTCTCAACAGATACATAGGACACTTCTAAACATCTGATTGTGCACATGTGGACTTCGTAATCTTGGGAATACCTTGAAACTTCCATTGCCTAGACTCTGTTGAATGAGGGAAAGATGAAACATGAGGGATAAAAGTTATTTAAAACAATAAAATGAAGGCATATAAAGGATATTTGATAAATACCCTCATAGTAAATCCACTTATTATTGTTATTAGGAACCACTTTGATTAGCTATGTATGAGTGGTTCAGAGGCACGTTTGCAAGAATGGATTAGAATGTTTTAACATGGATGGTGTCTCTCCTGAGGGGAGAGCTGAGCTGCTTTTCTCCTCCCTCAGACAGACAGGGAAGGATGTCTGAAGGCTGTGGTTGCATAAAAGAGTCACAAGAAGGCTGGATCCATCCTTCTCAGCCTCTTCCTTTCATAAGGAAGGGCATCGCTCTGCCTCAACAGCTGGGAAGCCAACCACCCTCCTACAAGTCATGGTCAGAACCTGTGCAAGTCTTTCACTCTCCTCCTGTCTTCCTCTTTCTCTCTTCTTCCCCATGCTCCTGTTCTCTCTCTTTCTGTGTGTCTCTGTCTCTGTACTCCATCCCCACATTGAAACCAGGGCATTTTCACTGAGCTACATCCCCATCCCTTTTAAAGACAACATCTCACTAAACTGTCCAGCCTGGTCTCCAACTTGCAATCTTTTCACCTCTGGCTCCCGAGTATCTGAGGTTACAGCCCTGTGGCACCACTCCAGGCTGCCTTTTTTTCTTTAGGCCTGGGTCTCCTCCTCTGTCTAATTAGTAGGTTCTCCCAAGTGATTGCTAAGGGCACTTGCAGTTCAGTTTGATTGTTCTCTTTATCTGGGGACTTGCCCTCTGAAATAACTCAGGAAGTTATTATTTTTAATGCCCCATGAGAAATGCAGAACAATTATTGTGAACCCTCCTGAAGGATGATTAAAGAAAGGAGGAATTAATTTTGTACTTGACACATAATAACATAACATTAATGAAATAACCAGAAATAGAATATAAATGGACAGACAGCTTAAATTCTGCCTTGGCAGTGCGCATCTGGGTTGAGAATCAACAGTGGAGTCAGGCAAATAAATTGTTCTCATTTTCTTGGGATCTCCATACTTTCTTCCTTGCCTAGGAAACAAGAGAATCTCTACAACTTTAAAAGATGTTACAGGGTACAAGTGATTCATCTGTGTAACCAGTGTGATGTATGATGTATAAGAAGCCCTCAAGTGACCCACTTGTCCAATGAAAATTCATTATTTTCTCACTTTATTTCCATTTCATTAGGTTTTCTAGAGGTCTTCTCTGTAAAACTTTTGAACACTTGTATGGTAATACCCTTTGTTATTATTATATTGTAATTAGGACTCATTATATTCTAATTAGGCTAATTAGATACAAATCCTTACCTGTATTTCCTCAGTATTTGTAAAAGCCCCATAAAGTAGACACTGTTCTTTTTTTCTTATGTTCTGAAGAAGGCATGTATGTGCTTAGAGATGTACAACTTCTCAGGATCACACCAGAAAGTCCCAGATTTGAACAAAACTCGGCTAAATTCTAAAATTCATCAAATCAATCATCACTATTTCTTCTTTCTTATCTGGAAAGCATAGAATAATTGTTTTCCCTGTTACAAAAAGATCACATAATAATCAACTACGCAGCCAACTCATGTAACCTAAAGCCAAGAAAGTTGAGTTTTGACAATGACTTTCGTAGATGACAAGGTCGAGCTAGTGCTCTAGTTTTTGACTTTTAAATAATATTGCCAGGGGCTGCTGATAAAGCACATGAACTCTAGGGATTACTTGCCAATCTCTTGCCTCTTAACATCACATCTGTTAAAATAAATATACACTAATGAGATTGTGTGTAGTTATTATGCCAAGTATATACTCCTTGAAACTAGGAGGCTAACTAAACTGTTGGGTTTAGTTAGCAGATATGTACTATCCATTTTTGATATTTTGAGTGGAAAATTCTTACATGCTTCCCTGAAAACATGCAAAACATGAGCTTAGAAATTACTTTCTGAGATGTACATCATTACTAGGGGACGCTGGAGTAAGTTTCATTATTTAAAAAATTTAAACACTTTGATTTTGTCTAAAATTTTTCTGCACTAAAATAATGGATTTTCTTTAAGGATAGCTTTTGGTAAAGTAGAGGAGAATGTGTTACATAAGTGGTATTGTTAAAAAGTCTCCTGTGTTTAGAAGTGGTTTTTATGGAAGCTGATTGGGTCACAGAACAACTATACTCATCAGTGACTGAATCAGAGTTCTGTTGAAAGGTAAGACCTGTTTAGAAGTGGTGACTCAATGAATCATGACCTGGAAGGGAGGGCTCTTTAACCTAAATCCTCCCCTCTTCCCTCTCTCTGATTTTGGCTGCTGTGGACTGAAAAACTTTCCTCTACCCCCTTCTACCATGATGCTTCTGCCTGTTACCATGGACTGAACCCACTGGAAACTGTGAGTCAAAATAAACTTCTTCAAGTTGAAGATGTTGCACATTTTGTCCCTGTGAGGAGAAAGTGATAGCACAATAATGATGAGCATATGGTGAAATCCATAGTAGCACATAGTTCTGCATCAGATGGATCTAGATACCAAACTCAGCCTCCTCACCTTCCAAGTGACCATGAAATTTCATGTAGGAAATTAGCATAGTAAGTGTAGGTGAGTGAAATAGCAGACTCTCAGGTTAAACCTGGGGGCTTAAGTATATACCATTAGCACTACTCCCTGCTGCCACCTCTCCAAAGTAAAACTAGGATAGAAGAGAAATAGCCAGCAGATGCTAGGTAACATAGCACCCACGGAAAAAGCTTTGACAGACATAAGTGTGAGGGGACTCACTAAGCATACAGATTAAATGAAGGTTCTACTGAATAGTGTTTCCAATATAACTGACATGAACATAGGCAGGAAGAAGATGTTTAAAAATCACATATTTAACAATACATTACTATCCAGAGCATATAGACTACTCCTAAAGCACACTAACAAAACCCAAACAATGCAGTTCAAAAATGAGGAAAGAATTTGAACAGACATTTTTCCAAAGATGCAAAAATAGCTGATAAACATCTGTAAAGACATTGGACATCACTAAGTATTAAGGAATTGCAAATGAAAACCACAATGAGATATCAAGAGAAAGACAGAAAGAGTGAGAGATAGAGAGAGAGAGATAAAGAAGGGGGAAGCACAAGTATTCTCAAAGTTGTGAAGATGTTGGAATTCTTATATGTTGCTAATAGAAATATAAAATGATGCAGCTACTACAGAAAACAATATGAGATTGTTACATTAACATAAAATGTCTACAGAATACAGTAATACCTATGGGTTTATGCCCAGAAGGTTACAGTATTACTCCAACCATGCACCTGACCATCCATTCAGAATTGATAAGCAGGATGTGCATACATGTAGTGAAATATATCCTTCAGCTTGAGAAAACGGAGTTCCGAAATAAACCACATTAACATGGATGAGCCTTGAAGACAGTAAGCCACATTTAAAAAGCCAGATATAAGAGGGAAAAAAAATCATATGATTCTACGTAGTGGGTAATCTAGAAAAGCCTAATTCCTAGAGATGGGAAGTAAATGCAGTTACCACAAACTGGCATAGGGAAGAGGGCAGTTAGTGTTTAGTGTGCTCAGTTTTGGATGATGAAAAGCACAGGAATGGATGACAGTGATGGCTGTATAACAATGTGAATGCACTTAATATCACTGGTGCTACAGTTAAAAATACTTAAAAGCGTAAATTTATGTTATGTATATCTTATACAACAACACAAATATGCTTGAAGTTACAAGAGTTGATCTGATGGTAAGATTAATGTCATATCTGAGAGATTATTAAATCAAATCTGAAAGAAAGACACAAAAAATGAAAGCCAAGAACATAGAGAGAAAGCCAGCATTAAAACATTTGTCTGCCCAGGGATGATCATCAGTCCAGCAGAGGCAGTTAAGAGGCACTTATATTTTTTACAGCCGTGAAGAAGGTAAAAGAAAGTAAAGTTCAAGACTGTAAGGGTAGATCTTTGGCTCACAGTGATGGCATTTCAGCATTGCATCATCTGGGTGGCCCTGAAAATACCAAACTCTGAAAATGGGTCAGTGTGAATCTAGGTTCCTGGACCCCCTTGTCCGCCATGTGGCCTAGGGAGCTGAAAATCATGTTTTATGGGAAAACAGCACAATTACAGTCCTTGAATAACTGTTATATATTTTAAAATACGATTCCTGGAACCCAGCACAAATTAAATTAGCCAGAATTAAAATCTATAACATAAAACAAAGAACCAAGAGAAACAACACACAGTAGAAACAGGTTGACATGGCTTTAGACATTGGAATTATTAGACGCAGACTTTAAAATAACTCTTCTTATGAATAATAAGGTGGATGAGGACACAGGGTCATAATTTTGGCTTTCTATTAGATGGCACTTGGAAGTAGCATTCACCACATTTTTGACCACATCTTATAATGACACTCAGGAAAGAAGACATCCAGAACTGTTTCAGGCAGTGCAAGAATGGTGGGATGTGTGTGTTTGATGTGAGGGGAAGGCATTTGTGGGGGATTCACAGCAATATGTGTTTTACTGTAAAAAATTTTTAAAAATGTAAGCATGCATTGTGTTTGTTGATAACACCATGTATACATCTAAAACATTGTGTGTTAAGGGATCTTTTTTGTAGCAATATCACAGGGTGAGCAAAAAAATAATGACCACATTTTGAGCCAATTTGTCCCCATTCCTTATATAAAGATTATAAAAGATTATTAAAAGAAGCAGTTTTTTTCTTATATTGCATATGAATAGTTTTCAAAAGCAAACAGACTCTAAGGTACCAGAGGAGGCTGAACGTGAGACGATTCAGGGAATGTGTTTTGTAAGCTTAGTATAAAAGTAATTCAGAGTCAGATTTGGAGGCAGAAAAGAGATGGTTCCTGTTATCCTAAACTATTACAATGAGACATTTCAACCAAAATCATTATAAATTCATGTTGAATCTTACAGTTATATTTTTAAGATATAAAGAAATGAAGGAATCACATTTGTGGGTGCAGCCAACTGACCACAGAAGGTTGAACACAAAGGGTGGGGAGGCTCAAGGCAAGTGCAAACCTATGACTAATTCAGGAGTGAGTGCATTAGGAGCGCTCCAGAAACAATTAAAGAGCCTCACATGGAGATGGCCTCTTCATAATTCATGGGACAATTTCACTTTCTTTTGGGGAGAAAAGGTTTCTTCTTATCAGTAGAAATTTGTTCTTATGAGTGAATTACTAGGAATATCGATTATATTTGACTCTTTAATTTACAGATCTTCATAGTTAAGTTGCAAAAGTGTGTAGCTGATAAAAGTTTGACTTCATCATCTTTTTGCAGTGTTTCTCTTCAGTAGCTCAAGTGGTGGGATAGGTGAGTTGATGAAAACAAAGTTTATTAGGAATTTATTCTTTTATGTCCAAAATACCTCTAAAGCCAACCCTTTTTCAAAGTAACCAGCTATCAGGCATGATTTTGAGTTATGATGATATCTCATCTTCCAAAAAACATTCTCTGAATCTGACTAAAAAGGACCTCATTACCTGAGCTAACACTACTGGATTTTGGCTAGAATGCTTTCAGCCAAATCTGAAGCACTCAGTGAAAAATGACATTTCAAATCACACCTGTAAGTCTTAGTTGTGGAGATAGAAATCATCCAAACCTCTGATATAATGATTTCACTTTAGGTATCACAAAGGCACATCATGACTTGGAGATAGAAGCCTATCATTTTCTCTATGACACCTAATTTTGCTAATCTCCCCTACCAAACAACTTGGATGGATGACTTTCTGAAGGGAGGTTGGTGGCAAGGCAGATTGGTCAAGATAAGAGTGAATCTCTCAGACTGTGGCTGGAAGCAAGACCCTTCTATGTGAGAATGGGAAAAATGAGAAATTAGGGCATTGAGAAAATTCATAGGCCATAAAAGAAATTTGAGATCAAATGCTTGGAGGTTTAAAGATGAAATGATATCACAGATGAAAGCTGAAGTTTGAGTTTAGGTTTGCATGTAGATGGGAAGAGAATGTGAGTGGAAAGATCAGGCAGAGAGCCTTATGCTGAAGCTCACCATGATGAAGCCAAAGATTTGTGTTACATGATTTAATCTATCAGTTTTAAAGGTATAGGGGTGGAGTGGATCAAAGTCCTCTCAGGCATAAAAATCTCCCACTAAGACTGTATTGGCATTTTCCATCAGCCCTATCTTGGATGTTTCCAGGTGTGAGATAAAAGATAGAAAAGAAGTCAACAGTTTACTTTTAATCAACAATTGGTATCTCATCATATTAAAAAGCTTTTGCACAGCAAAAGAAATCACCAACAGAATGAAGAGATAACTTAAAGTGTGGAAAAAATTATGCCAGCTATTCCTCAGACAAAAGACTAGTATCTAGAATATACAGAAAAATTCAAAAAAGTCAGGCTCCTAAAATTCAAAGACTCAATCCAAAAATGGGCATCTAAAATGAAAGGACACTTTTTAGGTGTAGAAGTACAAACAGCAAATAAATGTATGAAAAAATATTCACTATCACTGGTCACTTGAGAGATACAAGTTAAAACAACACTCCAGCTCACTCCAGAAAGAATGGCTTATCCTCAAGGAATCAACTAATAAAAATGCTCACAAGACTGTGGAGGAGAAGGAATACTTTTTCATTGTTGGTGGAAGTGTAAGTTGGTGCAACAAATATGGAAATCAGTATGAAGATTCCTTGAAAAGCTAAAACTAGAGGTTCCATTTGACCCAGGTATTCTCCATCTTGGTGTCTTCCTAAAAGACTTAAAAGTGGTGTTAGGACTATATACATTTGCCACCATGCATAGCTCTTCTTGTCTCTTTAGCTTTCCCTTTTGGATCTTAGACACAAAGAAGTTTACAAACAATTTTCCTCCTTTGTGGAACATCCATGGTCTATGCAATACCTTGCTTTATTATAGTTACTTATTTTATTCCCTTTATCTTACTCTTCACTCCTATTTATCTCCCTAATTAGGGTTAGGGTTACCCTAATTCTGTATCTCTTAATTCAATAACATCTCTTATATCCCTCCTTTTCCCTTCCTGGCACTCTGAATATAAAAAGTTTTTGTCATCTGTCAGATGATTAGAATAGTCTATTGATTGTTTTTCCATATTACAACGTAGACCTTTCCACTCATTCTGCACACTTCTGATGCTAAAAATGTGATCATCCAATGGCCTACGTTTGGTCTTGAAGAGACAGCTCAAATTCTTTCACACAAGGTGAGAGAGCCCCATCCTCATATCTTCTGTCCACTTACTAGTCACATCCTTCCACTGCCCCTAATTTCCTGAATGCCTCTTCTCTCCTGCCTCACACTCAGAATCTGTATGACACATTTGTATTTGTTTCCCAAAATGCTGGTGAAGGTTCCTCTTCAAATGTTTCCTGAGAGACTGCCCATTACATCAGACAAATTTAACTACATTTTTGGCCACCATGTCGCATTGTATTATTATATATTTTAAAAAAGCTTTAGCATTTCATTGCATTTACAGTTTACAGATCTGAGTCCTGCAAGAGTAGTAACTCCTTGTATTTTTCTATCTACTAGTGTCATCTATAAAATGCTTGGAGACACAGTCTTCATTAGATGTTTGTTAACTGAATCAATAATGAAATCACAATCAAGAAAAATTGTCTCCATGATAGGTGCAAACTTGGGTTGTTATCTATGGTTAATTTCTGCTTGGAAAAGGGATATAATGTGCATGGAGAAGGGGTGCATAGGTGCATAGGTCAGCTTGACCTAACGCTTGTGACCTAATGCCATTCGAGGTTTAACACTTCAACATGTATATTTCAAAATATGGAAACCAAGCCCAACTCAAACATGGTGGTACAGTCCCTGTGTCATCTGGTTTTGACCTAGCTTTGTGAAGTTATCTCTCATCACAACCTTTTATATACTTTTTGAACCTGATTGTGCCTGCCACTCCGTACATCCACTTCATTCTTTCTTTCTCTTGAGTTCAGCCCACCTCTGCTAGCTTTGAGGCTTGAAATTTCATCTCCAAGGCACCATGTAAATGTCACCATTCCAAAAATTCCTTTATTTCTCTAGCTAATGTCTCCTTTAAATCTTCATGTGAGCATCTTTTCATGAAATAAGTAGCAGCATGCTTTATAATTTTTTTTTTTGCTTTATGATTTTTGAGGGATTATTCATCTCACCAATCTATGGGATGAAGCTATAGGGTGCTGATGTTAAGGTTTTTTATTTCATTTCCTGCATCTCAGAAAAGACAAGAAAAAGAGAAATGGAACTGACTGAGAAGTTGCAAGAAAATTTGTGTTTTACTGAGCCCCTGCTATGCAGCAAGCAGCCACCAAAGTGCATTTGTACATTTGTCCACATTGGACAGATGAAAAGTTGACCCATCTGTTCACCAGCACTGAACTAATAAGGAAGCAGAGAGCCAGGACCTGGACTCTGGCTGCCATTCTACTGCCAGGGCTCAGTTTCTCAGGCTGCCAGTGCCTTCTGGTTGGTGAAGAAAAGAGTGATTCCCATTTGCAGCCTGGCCTCCGCTGTTGTTGTTTCAGTGGAAGGGAGGCCCATGAGCCCCAGCTGTTTCCTGGTTACTTGGGACTGGACTCTGGTTTGTGGAGTATTCCAGCCTCGCTTTCTTCCTTGGCTGTCTCCTAGAGTCAGAATCAACCCATTTGATTTGAACATGAGTCTGATCCAGGGAAGCAAGAATATTGGTGTGTATTTTATTCCTCTTTGGAACTCTGGAGAAATGCTGTAACAGAAATTATTTGCTTAAGCCAGTTTTATAGAGTAACTTTTCTAAATTCATAGAAACTTGAAATTTCCTGATTTGAAGGGACCTGAAAGATCGTCTCTGCTATTCATTTGCCTCCTATTTTTCATTGGAGATGAAAGTGACTCCGTAAGATAGTCTTCTGGTTTGAGGGCTTATGGTCTACTGTTAAATGTTGAAGCACAGACCCTGTGATTTTTCCCCATCTATATCATTTTAACGAAAGAATACAAGCACACAAACTTAGGGGTATCTGATGTCTCCTTGTTTCACATAGAGTTTTGGGGATGTACATTAGCTAGGAATCTGCCAGACTAGGACTAATTCCTTCCCTCCTTGATTACCTTCCCCCCACCATCAAAACTCTCAGATGCAAAGTAACCAGCAACACTCGCTACTTCCTCTGATGATGAGGCGCATGTCACAGACGGTAGCCTCGCGAGAGCAAGACCCCAGACAGTAGCCTCGCGAGAACAAGGCTCCAGACGGGAGCCTCGCGAGAACAAGGCCCCAGAGAGTAGCCTCGCGAGAACAAGGCCCAAGACAGTAGCCTCGCGAGAACAAGGCCCTCTCCCGCAGAGCTCTCCCACCGCCCCTACTTGGATGTTGCTAGCCAAGACCTTGCCTAGGCTTTAATTTTGCTTTCTCACCCAGGACCCCTCTTCCTTTACAACCTCACAAACACTGAGTGCTGTGTTGGAGCCTCTGAATGCAGGAGAGTAAAATGAAAAGTCACAGGAAGTCTCTGGCGGGGAAGTTGCTTTTCAGCTGTTCTTGCATCTTCCTGCACCTCGGCCAGTGGGACAGATAAAGCCATTTATCAGCTTTTATTATCTTGATTTATCACATAAGACCACAATTAGAAGATAAAACATAAAAGCATAGATTTAAGTGGTACAAATTATGCCTTTCATTTTATTCTTTTCTATCTTTTCACACACACAGGATCCCTTTGATTTCATTTTTCCTTTTTGTTTTTTTTATAGTACTGTGTGATCTACCAGCATAGAGAAAGAATTGGCGGTGTTATCTTTAGTTCATTTTACACATTTTCACCTTAAATACAACCCACAAACCATACAGTAGTCCCCCCTTACCCACAGTTTTATTTTCGGTGGTTTCAGTCACCCCAGTGAACTGCAGTCTGAAATATTAAATACATAATCTCAAAAACAAACAAGTAATACATTTTACAGTTGTACCATTCCGATAGTGTGATGAGATCACATGCCATTCTATTCTGTCCTGGGTGAACCATCTGTTTACACGGCGCATTCACATCGTCTAGGCGGCTTGCTGTTGGTCTCTGATTCATGTCTTGCATGACTGTTTGCAGAATTACATTGCCTGTGTTCAAATAACCCTTATTTGACTGAATAATGGCCGAAATAAAGCACAAGAATAATGTGCTGGTAATTCAAATATGCCAAGAAGCCTCCACAAAGTATTTCCTTTAAGAGAGTAACACCAAGTACACAAGATTCTTTTATGCCGCTGATAAGTAAAGATTGGAGAGGATAACACCAATAAACAGCCTATCTGTCACTGATTTGAAGGGAGGGGCCCTGGGCTGGTCAGAGGGCTGCTGGGGACAGGAAAGATGGTCAAAGTGACAAGGTCAGCAAGGGCCTCTGAGAAGGTGAGCTGCAGCAGTCCTAAATGAAGAACAAGGACACAGATACCTATGATCCTTCCAAGGCCAGGGGAAAAACACAGGCCAGCAGACTGAGGATAGAGCAGGGTTAACAGGCTAGCAGAGTTAGGAAAACTGTAGCACAAAATCTGAGCACAAGGAGCAACAGAGAAAGTGGCTGGAGTATAGGAAGAAAAAGGGCAGGTATATGTAAGGCCCTGTGAGTATAAAAAGGTTACATTTCAGTCTGAGAAAGTTGGTATGCATTGGAGGGTTGTGAGCAGAGGGTGCCTAATCTGATTTTAATTTTGAAAGTGTCACCGTAGCTGCAATGAAAATAGACAAGTAGGGTAAGAGTAGATTTCAGGCAACCAGTTATTAGCTGTTAAAATAACCTGGGGAAAGATAATGGTGACTTCAGCCAGGGTGGCTGTAATGGAAAGGAAGAAATAAAGTTAGCTCTATGCAACATGCCTAAGGAAAAGCCAATAGAATTTTGTGAAAATATGAGTAGAAAGTAAGAGAGAGGAAGAGAGACAGAGACAGAGACAGAGAGAGGCAGAGACAGAGAGACAGAGACAGAGAGTGAGAGACAGAGACAGTCAAAGGGCTGGGTCCTGGAGCACTTCCCAGGTTCCAGTGAGCAGGGAAGGTGATCCCATAGCCCTAATTGTACTATTTATATTAATGATGTGCTCAGAATACAGGTGGGCATGTGGAAAGTGCTGAGTTAAGTGCTGATTGAGATCATTTAACCTATTGTTAGTCCACCATTGCTGAATATCTG
This sequence comes from Cavia porcellus, assembly GCF_034190915.1. Classification (NCBI taxonomy): domain Eukaryota; kingdom Metazoa; phylum Chordata; class Mammalia; order Rodentia; family Caviidae; genus Cavia; species Cavia porcellus. The sequence goes on from NW_026947506.1 coordinate 22,277,240, forward strand.
CCCTTCCTGGGCTTATGAAGAATATGCGGTCTAAGGAATAGAGAGGCTGCCCTTACTCAGACATGAACTTGGCCAAGGCAGTGCTTGGGAGAGGTTTGGTCAGTGAGATGCCTTCTCCTCCCCACATCCCTCTCCTTTGAGTCCCTAGCCTGACCCATCAGTGCAGACCCATCCTCTTTCTTTGTGTTTCTCCCTGAAAAACACTTCTTTGGGGTTCTACTTATCTATAGCTGTGTTACACACTAATACAAAACTTAGGGGCTGAACACAATAAAATTCATCAGCTCTTAGTTGTCAATAGATCAGGAATCTGGGAGCTTTTACCTGTGAGGTTCTGGCTCAGAGACCCTCGCAAGTGGGTAGACAGTGGTGGCCTAATGGGCCCTGAAGGAAGGGCCTTCAACGTGGTTCCCTAGCATGGCTGTTGGTAGAAGGCATCAGTTGCCATCATACGATCAATCCATGGGGCTTCTTCAGGATCCTCATGGCATAGCAGCGAGCTCCCTCCAAAACGAATGCTTCAGGAGAATGAGAAAACCACGAAACATTTTAGGACTAGCCTTCTCAGTTACTTGCTGTCACATTGGCCACATTCTAATTGTTAGAGTTAAATCTCTAAGTCCTACCCACATTTAAGAAGAGAGGAATTGAGCTCTACCTTTTGAGAGGGAGAATGTTAAAGAATAGCAAGGCTTGTGGTTTAGATAGACTGTCCTTCAAAACTCTCTCTGTACTACAGGTGGGCCTTCTGGAGGGTGGCGAGTCATGGAACCAGTATCTAGATCTGTGGAGTCATTTGCTGCTAAGTTCAGAGCTGAATGTGTTGTTAGGAGGTAGGGCCTGATAAGGAGAGGAGGTCCTGGAGGCGTGGCCATAAGAGTTTTATCTCCCTCTCCACCCTTCCATTCTTTCCCTGCTTCCTGGCCTCCATGATTCAACTAGATTTTCCTGGGCCATTCTGTTTCTGTGTTAGAGCCAGCCAATCATGGATTGAAAAATAAACCTCTCCTCCATTAAGTTGTGGGTGCCAGGCATTGGGTCTCTGTGACAAAAGTGATGAGACAGCAAGCATCTCATAAAGAGGTCTGCAAATCAGAACTCTGGAGCTATAACCCTCAGGATAGTACATCTTCTTCTGTCATCCTCAGATCACTTAGCAGTTTAGAGAACCTTATGCCCTAAAAATATGCACTAAAAATGCTGAGGAATGAAGACAGCATCCTGTGGTTGACAGAAGTCACCCCCAAGGAAGAACTTGAGCTACAAAAGGTCCTGGAATGAAAGTGCTTGTCAGAGTGGCACATGTTGGAAGTGGTAAAGAGGGCACTTGAAGTCTTTAAGACCTGGCTACTGATGACTTCTTTCTGTCATTCGTGTGTCTAAGTGTCCAGCTCCTGTCTATCACTGCTATTTAAGAAGACTTTTCCTTTCAGCCATGAGATTGAGTTCCGTGAAGTAAGTGGAGAGAGACTGCACTCAGGGTTTCCACAAAGAGTTATTGGGAAATGTAGTGCACGTTTAACTTTTAACAAATCATCACAGTAAAAGACACATTGCGACTGATAACACTCAAAATTTTCCACTCCCTTTGAACACACTTCATCATTCTTGCTACTTCCGGAAGCAGTTCTGAAAGCCATCTTTTGTGTGTCTTTACCAAAAGTCTGATGACTGCTGCCACCTCAAGCGCCACCCAATGGAAAGGCAGGTTCACAAAAACATGACAGGGGTCCTCATTCCCCTTATTCACCAGATCTGGCACTGTGTGACTTCTGATATTACTCTATGGTCAAAATAACCATGAAAGGGAAATCTTTTGAATCAACTGAGGACATCAAGGCAGCCAGCAAAGTGTAGCTAGTTGCATCTCCAGCTGAGAGCAACAGAGTAAATAAAGCAAAGCCATCACAGAATCAGTGCAGGAGTTGGAAAAGGTGTTTATGTTATAACACATAACATCCTATAGCAGAGAAAAAGCATTTTATAAAGTTATATGTACTGCTGTTCCTTTGTTAATTTAAAATTTTAATTTGGATTATATCTATGTATGAATCTGTATTAATATATCTATATTTAGAAGTCTACACACCAAAATATTAACCATAGTACTTCTGGAAGGATTTATGCTTTTATGTTTTCTTGTGGTCCTTCTCTAATTTCTCAGGAATAAATACATATTGTTAGTTTATTAGTTCATTTTCAAGGCATAATATCTGGCAATATCAGAAATAACATGCATTTGAAATACTGGTACTTGTTATTGTATTAGAAATTTTTAAATCATTTAAAGAAAGCATAAAAGTTGGTTTGGATCCTGATTTGGGTTTTCAAAATAGTAGAAAAGACATTTTTGAGGCAATCTGGAAAATTTCATCGCAGACTGGATATTATATTTGGCAGACCGTGGCATGCCATTTATTCTAATAAATGAGTGTTAGCTGGGTGCAGCTACACTGGTTTGCTTATGCACTGTCTGGGGCTATTTTGTATCACTGCAGAGATTGAGGAATTTTGATAAAGACCACAGAGCTTGAAAGCCAAAAACAGTTACTGTCAGAATGAGTTTGCTGATGTGTTGTGTAACATGTCAGTGACTTTTACAGGTGCAAACTGAATAATCTTTATGTCTTCCACAATGCACATATAGGATTGGCTTCAAAACAATTCAACCAGGTTGAAAAAGCAAAACAGGATAAATGGAATGCACCTTGTATAATTGTTGAAACTAAACAGTATTAGTTAGCTTCCTCAGAGCCAAGACACAATACCCAACATCTAAAACTTAAAGGAAAAGAAAGGTTCATTTTGGCTGATAGTCTTGGTTTTGGTTGGCTGGTTTCAAGACAGATACAAGAGATCAAAAGGATATGGTGAAGGAAAAAGTGCTCTACTCATGGCAGCCAGAAGGAGAAAAAGGGAAAGATGAGAGATTAAAATACATCTTTCCAGGTCACATACCCAGTGACCCACCTCTAGTAAATACCCATGTCCTCACAGCACATTCATCTTTTGAACTCATCAGTGGATTAATTCACCACTGAGTATAGTGCCCCCCTTGATCCAATCATCCTCCTAAAGTCCCGCCTCTGAACACATGAAACCTTTGGGGAACATTCTTAATCTAAATCATGATGTTGGGATTCATTGTATTTTTCTCTCTACGTGGATTTTTGAATATTTTTGTAGAAAGAAAAGATAGGAATCTGCGTTTACCACAGCTGATATCTGTGGTAGATTTTTACCAAAATGACTATGATGTTTGTAGGGGTTAATTGATTATATCATTTTGAGACATTTAGAAGCTTAACTAAATTGGCTTAGCAATTTTACACCCTAGGGTGTAGAAGACCCATGCTAGGGAAAGAGAAAGAGAAAGAATGAATGAGGTTCTGTTCTTCAGAGGAGCTCCAGTCTTTGCCTTCAGCTTGGACAGCGTCTCCTGGCATCTAATGGAGACTCTTTGGCTTCTGCCTTGGCCCCTTCTGGCATAGACTCTTCAGCCGTCCATTGTAGACCCATCAGCCTGCTGGTGCAGACTTGCACAGGACACTGCAGTGAACTCTAGACCTTGGATTGGATCCTTTGGCCTCCAGCATGCAGACACTCTCTGCATGAATCCTCCTCTGATTCTTTGACTGCTGTAAGTCAATCTTTTAATTTCTTATACATTTATATATCTCCTGTTATATCTATTTTCTCTAGTAAAACCCTGATTAATACAATGTCCCTCAAATAGGGAAGGGCTACCAGGATGAGGAGGCAGAAGTCCTTTTCTGCATGGGCAGCTGCAGACACATGGGAGGAAAGGAAGAACATTTCCAATATTGCATGGCAGCAGGCTTCTTTAATATCCATGATTTACCTTTACAACCTCCACCTTAATGTATTTGCCCACAGTAGGTACTTAATTCATTTTTCAGTATCAAGAATTTGTCCAATGTCACTCAATAGATAGTGAAATTAGATGTAAAACTCAAGTCTTCCAACTTTAAAGACAATATTTTAGTGCCAATGAGGCAATGGGAATAGTTCAATGGTAGAGTACTTGCTATGGTGAATAGGCCCTGGAATTCAATAGCTAGAACTGAAATAATTAACCAAATAAATAATTGAACTGAACTTGGTGTAGTAGTGCACACCCATAGTCCTAGCATTTGGGGGCTGAGGCAGGAGGAATGAAAGAAAGAGGGAAAGAGAGAAAGAAAGGAAGAAACAGGAAGAAAGAAAAAATAACAAAGAAAGCAAGCCACTATTTCTTTCCCAGACATACTTAGCAGATCTTATTGTTAGGCCTGGGATAAAAAATGATGGCTGCTTATAATGTGCTCCTTAGAATCTCTGGCCTTCCTGCTCTGGCTCGGCAGCAGGTATGGTGGAGCCATTTGCAAAGGCCACGGGGCATTCTATATTTGCTAATGGAGATGATTCACGGTGTCCTCTGACAGCAATAACTGTATTTGTGTTCCTGTAAAAGACTTGACCTTGAGAAAACTGTGAACAAACTGCAGGAAACCTGGTTGGTGAAAAATGACGAGGGGCTTGGCAGCCTTCCAAATGCCAGAGAAAATTGCTAGGAAAATGTTCAAGGTTAAAGGGAAACAGTTCTCTCTCACCCTGAAAAGAGAGAAAACAACTTGAAATAAATGTCATTCTTTAGGTATTTCAAAGATCTTATTGGGGTGTTCTTCAAACTTTCTACAAACGTTACTGTGAAACATTCAGCAGAGATGGTATTCTGTGTTGATTCAGTGGTTTCTTCTTTCTTCTAGCGCAAAAAACTACATTTCCCAGGCTCCTCTTGTCTTGGTGATCATGTGACTCATTCTAGCCAGTAGAATACAGGCAGAAGTAATTACCATCCAAACTCCTAAAGTCTCCTATGAGAGAGTTCATTGGCCATCTTTTCTCTGTCCATAATGAAAGTAAGTATGAAAGCATCTAGGTACCCTGAAAAGTCACTTAGAAGAGTTGACTGATCAAACTCATAGGACTGACTGTGTTGTGAGTGAAGATAAATCTTTTATTTTGATTTGCTGAGACACACTATGAATTATGTTACAGTGACTAACATTAATTATCCTGGCCAGTATAGACCATGACCAAGATTTCTTATGGCCTAAAAACACCAACAAATAGTGGCAGATAACATTAAAAATAAAACTTAGATTAGGACAGTTCCATTTGAAAGTATTTACTAGTACCTACACAGTAAACTCCTTATTATATTGGAACACCTATCCTGTCCTATGCTGCATTTTCTTCTCCTGCTTGTGGCCCGCCTAACTCTCACTCATTCTTTAATTTTCAGCTTATCCCAGGCTTCAGAGAAGCTTTTCCTGAAGTGAGTTCCCCATCACTGTTTAAAATTTACACTTAGTTTGGTTCCCTTTGTAGCACTAATTGCAATTTCTAGTAATATACACAAGAGGTGATAGCAATATATGGTGAATGTTTAAATAAAAATTTATTACTATAAAAAGAATACTGCCATTAATTCCTTTCAAAAGTCTCCTCATCCCATCAAGCACACTTATTCCATCATTCCTGCCATTTTTTGAAGCAGTTCTAGAAGTCCTCTTTCATGAGTGTCTTTAGGAACTGTGATAAAAACACAGTGAACGCTATTGCTGCATGCTATCTCACAAAAAGGCAAGCATGTCACAGCATTAATTTGTGACCTCATCCACTTTATTCACCAGATCTGGCACCATGTGACTTCTAACTCTTCCCTAAAATCAAAATGAGCATAAAAGGAAAATATTTGAATCGATTCAGGACATGCAGGCAGACCGAACAGTGCAACTAATGACACAAAAGAAGATTTTCGGTGCTTCTTCTGAGTGGGATTAATTGCAGTGTATCTTTTATTTGTTGTAAAAAGCTTTTTAAAAAAATATTTAAACATTTAATATCTTTATCACACCTTATATTTTTATACATGTATTTTTCTTTTTATTAGAATATTTTACTTATTTTTGTTTGAATATTTGTATATATTAATAAAGAAAACAAATTTTTGTTGGTCTTTTTTGTTTTTTATCAGTACGAGGGATCGAACTCATGACTGCCTGCTTGCAAGGCAGGCGCTTATGCCGCTGAGCTAAATCCCCAGCCCCAATAAAGAAAAATTTTAAAAGCATTCTTCTTACCTCTATCAAAAACCCCAAATTTTATAACAAAATAATTAGAGAACAACAATAGTTAATATAATGTAGAGAAGAGCTAAAATGTTACTCAGGATACACGTATCTTTAATTCTCCATTAGGTATTGAGATCTGTGAGAGGACAGAGACTGGATCTCTAGCTCTTTATCGCAGGGCTGTGCTCACCATACTACGTGGCTCATGGCAGGAGACACCAGCTGTTTGAGTGAGTGTGGGAGTGAGTGGGTGAGTATATGCAGGATTTTGCACTTAGCATTGCTGATCAGAGGTTAATACAATGAATGAAGAAGAGAGAGACTTAGTTGAGCATACAAAAGAAGACAAAGCAGTAAGTATAGCACACTATTTTTAAAAAGCAATAGAATAGGAAACTGAACTGAACCAGTTCTTAGTGACCAAAAATGAAAAACTTTGAGAGTTAAAAAAAGAGCAGCAACAAAATAGCATTGGATTATAATACAAAACAAACACCCAAAAGTCTATTCTGATAGGTGTGTGTTGGAATAAATAAATAAATAAGAATGACAGGCAAATCTCATTTAAGGAAAAATTCCAAATAATCTATGTATGTTCTTCCCCTTTCAAGGGGCAGTGTCATGGCTTATATTCCAGATGTTTCCCCAAAGCCTCAGGACATCCTAGGGTTTTTTCAGAGGTGGCTGAATCTAAAGTGTGTGATGGTGGTATTAAGGACGTGTGATGATTAAATCAGTCTGCTTATTGGTTTGGCATAGTTTTGGCTGGGTTAAGGGTGCTAGTGCCACACCTGCCCTATGATAGGTAACCTGCCTACAATATAATCTACAGAAAGTTTTTTGTCTGTCTCTGCTTGCTTTTGCTGTCTATTGCTGTCACAAACTGTTTTTCCTCTGGGATTCCCCTTTACCATGTGCCACCTTGCTTTGGAGCCAGCTGATTGTGGACTGAAACCTCTACATACTGTGAGCTAAACAAACCTTTCACCCTTTAACTTTTTGTCTCAGCACTGAGAAAAGTAACTAAAACAGGAGAAAAGTAAGTACGTCTCTTGATGGTGACTCTACTCAGTGACTTGTTTCTGAAGAGTAAAATATAGAAGAGAGGAGTTACTTTACTGTAGAGAAAGCTGGCGGAACTGCTATGGGGAGAGGCAGAGGCTGACATAACAGTGAAAATTCATCCTGGTAACATGTATGCTTGTTATGAGGTGAAAGACACACAGACAGAATTGCAGTCAAATCATAAGAAAAAGAAACATTAGGCAAACCCAGACTGAGAGGCACAGTATTATTCATCAAGTTCATCCAAAACAAGGAAAGTCTGAGACACTGTCCCAGCCAGGAGAAGCAGAATGACCCAGCTTGAAAGCTACCTGGCAGGAGAAATGACCAGAAATAGGCTTCTGGTCTATTCAGATTAGATAAGGCCCACCCATACTATGGCAAGCAGTTTGCTTTACTTGGTTTTCTGGCTTAAACATTAATCTCATTTATACACATCCTTACAGGAGTAATCAGAATGTTTGACCAAATATCTGTGTGCTTCATGGTCCAGTCAACTTGTCAATAAAATTAACCATCAGTGAGCCTAAAAGATACGATAAATAAATGGAAGATATATTATAAATCAGATTCTGGCACATAGAAATAAAGATTGTCATAACTGGTGGACTTTAATAATATGATGCCAACGTTGACTTCACTGTAATACATGTATTGATGAAATGGTTACTGGTAGAGGAGACTGGAGAGAGGGATGTGGGAAAAATGTTCAACTTTTATGATAATTAAATCACTCGAAAATAAAAGTGTATTTGTAAGAAACACTTTTTCTTACAAATGGTGGTATTTGTAGTAAATACCACTGCAGCAGTGGCATCCAGAAAGGCTTTGTGCACAAGGTGGTTTTTTAAATACACATTTCAAATGCATGGGGGTAACATGCTTTGTAAGCCACTGAGTGCCAGGCAGGCAAGTATTTGTGCATGAAGATCTTAATCAGTCCTGCAGATACTGAAAATCTGGAGAGAGAAAGAGTGGGAAGAGTGAACCCAGCCCCAGAGAGTACTTTGGGGAAAGAGGGAGGCAGTGTGGTATTAACTTCCTTCTAGGAAAAGAAAGGAAGCACCAGAAGGGAACCTGAAGGACTTAGGAACTGACCAGACATAACAGAGAAAGATTTGAAGGATTAAAAGAATTTCAAGAGATTTTCACTTGTGGGCCTTGAAGGATGGTAGCGATTTAAAGGAAGGCAAAACAAAAGCAAGAGCAGATTAAAGAAAGAATGAAATGGTAAGAGTTGCACCATTCCCCAAGTGCTGGAGAGGACAACCTGGCAAACCAACACAAACACACATACACACGCACATCGACCCGGGGTACCGGAGGCGATGTGTGTGCTTAGGAGCACTGGTACTGGAGTCCTCTTTATAAGGAGTTGTAGCTGGCCTCCTATATGTAAAAAGATATATGTAAAAAGGTTGTCCAAAGAACAAAGAAGAATGAGGGGTGTGGACAGGGTACCAGAGGACACTGGCAGGCTATACCGGGGAAGCATGAGAGAAGGGCAAATGCTCCAAGACGTCAGAGGAGAACGGAGAATCCTCAGGCAACTGACCTTCCGTGTGACCCCTCCTCCTTCTTGGAGATACAAAGCATGAGAAAAGGAAAGCAATCCGATACAATCTGGGTGGACTGGCAAAACCAAAAAATCAGAGAGTGAAGATACGGCCTATTGGAAGGCCTTTAATATTACATAAAAATGGCCATGTAGGTATGAATAACACATCAAATGCAAAAGCAAAGCTGATGTTATGAAGCGAATTGTTGACATAAAGAAGAGGATATTACAGTAATGATCTAGAGCTATAAATTCCAAATAAAATGAATAAATATTGCATCACAGAATTAAAGGTATTCATATTTAAAAGATGAGCAAATGTTACAGTTTTTATCCTGATGTATAAATTTATTATTTCCTGCAAACCCTTAAAATGAAAGTGGTTTCAAACTCAAGATTTAGGGCATGATTTCTAACATCTGTGCTACTTTAAAAGAGAAAACTAAAGGAAACATAGCCTATCCAAGCTAGACAATAAATTACGCAGCAAAAGGAATAAAGAGAAGAAATGCTAAAGGCACAGACATTTATCAAACTGTGTCAATTTGACTACAAATATGAGTCGATCAGTCAAAACTATGGAAATATGAAAAAATCAAATTAAACCTAAAATACTAATTAAAATGGACAAAAAAATTTATGACAGTAGAGTTCAAGAAACAAATTACACTAACAAAAATTCAAAATGGTTTATACATAAGGTTAATCAGGATTGCATTATTACTGAAACTAAAGAGATATGAACAACCCAGCCTCTGTTGTGAGGCCACTGATTGGATGAACAGCGTCACACCCCGCCTACAGAGCCCTACATTCTCTCAGGGAGCTTTAGCTACAAGGAGGGTGATCTCTCCAACCTGCTGTGGAGACATCTCCAGGAGACATCATTGTAGTGTGTTTCTCTGCTATAGGATATGAAGAAACCAAAGTGTTTTCTACACCACACTCTCCATCACTCAATACAAAGCTTCTGGCACCAGATGTGTGGGAGTTTTCCCCACACCAGGCAGTTTTACAGTGAAGCAGGTGGGCACCCTTGAATTCAATTCAATGTGGGCTCTATCTACCCAGATACAGAATGGGATCTCAGTCATAAGTTGTAAGTCGTCACCTGTAATTCTGAGCAACTGGCTATGAATTGACATTCTGATGACTTCTTCCTTGGATTCAATTAATTTGCTAGAGTGGCTCACAGGACTCAGGAAACAGTTCTGAATTTTCCTGTTAATTATAAAGAATGTTAGAAAGCATAGAGATGAACAGTGAGATGAAAGTGATGCCCAGGGCCTGTCCAGCCAGGTGCACCTCTCTGCAGGGACTTCTCTGGATTCAGTTCTCTGGAAGCCTCTCCCCTTCCCTGGCCTGGGTTTTTATGGAACTTCCTTATGCAGACATGACTGGGGGCCATCATTAACCATGTGGGCTAATGTAATCTTTAGCTTTTCCGGAGGTTAAGGGGTATGCCTGAGAGTCTGTTAACCAGTTTCTATTCTCAAGCTATTTAGAGTCCAGTTATCAGTCATGTCCTTAGCATGCAAATAACGTATTTCTTTGGTACTAGGGACTGAGTTACATCCACAACTCTTTAAAAATATTAAGACTGGGTTTCATTAAGTTGACCAGGCTGTGCTCAAAATTTCAGTCCTCCTGTCTTGGTCTCCCAGAGTGCTAGGGATATAAGCCTGCACCGCCATGCCTGGCTCTGAAACTCTTTCTAGAGAATCCAAGGATTTTAGGTGTTCTATGCCCAGAAAAAGAGAGGGAAGCTAAATATACATACTTCACAATACCAGTTGCCCATTTGACTTTTCTTTTGCCCATAGAATATGAGTGGAGGTAATGGGGATCACTTCAGCATGGAGCTGAGAACAGTCAGGATGATTCATTTATTTTCCTTTTATTTTCTTCACTGAGATAATGTTCTAGGTTGTGACTGCTCCATTAGCTCAAATTTCAGAGTCAGTATGACAGAGACACAAAACAGATTTAGCTGACTGACAAGGGGCAATTAATAAGCAAACCAGAGGCATTTACTGTACAAAATCACAGATTTTGCTTAATTTGCTACGTATCTTAACACAATGTTCTAACGGAGGCATAAATAGGTACATCCAGTAGAGGATTACCATTAGGAAAAGGTCCTCTCCTGAGGACCAGCAATAGCTGGCTCAGAAACTGGATGGAGGCTTGTGGAATGTAGAACAGGAGTAGAATATATGACAACATAGGGTCAAGAAGGAGGGAGGAGCCGTTCCCTAGGAACTAATGCCAAGCACTGTAGAAGCAATGGACCTCAGAGAGCAGAGCAGACCTAGTTTCCATGGAGACTGCTGTGCTCCTCCCTTTAATCTCCGGTCCAATGGGAACATCCATCATGATCATCCTACTCCATCCAGTCATCACACCCTGTGTATGTGTGAAGAGTCAGAGGGGCAGATATAGACACTTTGTATTGGGATTCGTAAGTCTTTCAATGAAGGAAATCATATCAAATATGAATAGATAACCACCACCTCGGAAAACTGTTTAGCAACTAAATATAAATATGGACACATGGAAAGCAAAATATATGCCTATGCTGTTACCCACAAGAAGTGAGTGTGTGTAGTTATTAAAAGATACAGACAACAGTGTTCACAACAGCTTTATCCAAGATAACCCCAAGCAAGAAACATCCCAAATATCCATCAATAGTAGAATGGATAAATAAATTGTGGCATTTGTACACTAGAACAATACTCAACAATATAAAGAAATAAACTCTTACTACTATGTAATAACTAATGAATCTCACAGACATGATGATGTTGATTGAAAGAAGTCAAATGTAAGAGTATCAAGTATGCAGTAGGATCAAAAAAAAAAAAAAAACCCGTGGTGAATGTTTAGGTTTTTATAAAACTTATTATAGCAAAAAATAACATTACAATTAGTCTTCTTCAAAACACTCTCCCTCACTTTGAACACATTTATCCCATTCTTCTTGTGCTTTCTGAAGCAGTTCTGGAAGTCCTCTTCAGTGAGTGTCTTTACAAGGAGAGATCAAAAATACAGTGAATGCTGCTGCCGAGTGCTATCCAAATAAAGGCAAGCTCATAAAATATCATAGACAGTGTCTCTTCATCCTCCTCATTCATGGAAGCTGCCACCATGTAACTGCTGGCTCTTTCCTGAAGTCAAAACGATTATGAAAAGTCAATGTTTTGAATCCATTCAGGATCTCGGGGCAGCCACAGCAGCACAACTAAAGACATGTATGTAAAAACACTTGAAAGACTGCTTCAGAAAGTGCCAAGAACAGTGGGATGAGTGTGTTCTGAGTAAGGGATTTCCACTGAAGGGGATTAATGACAGTATGGCTTTCACTGTGATAAATTTGAAAAATTAAGCATTTACTGTATTTTTATTTTATTATTTTGAAGGTAGTAAAATACAACAGAACAAGACAGAGCAAAGCCAGTTGGGACAATGTAGTGAAACTGGTACCAAATTTCACAGCAGGTTACTGGGATAACAGCAATAGGTATCACAGTATATCTCCTTATCTTCACAATAGTTGTGCTTTCAATCACGTATAGGAAAATAAAATGAAATGCAGAACGTTATAGAACTTATCAAAACAGAGTATTGAATTGAGCAGTGCCATTAATCAGAATAAAGCAAAACAGTAGTAAAAATATTTGCCTTCAAAGAGATGGTAGAAGAAAATTACCCTTATTTGCTATATTGTATATGGTCAATCTCCCAAGAGATGCTCAGATCTCTGGCTCCCATTTGCTAAAGGAGGGCAGGGGAAGTGGAATGTTTGACTCTCAGCCCATGCACCAGTAGGCTCACTATTGCTTACTAGGGAGGCGAGCTGGTTGCTTGGTTTCCCAGTGCCCTAAGTTCCAACATGGTACGGATCTCAGGAGACACTGGTGGTTCTCCTCCTGGAAGGGCCGCAGCCTGTCACACCACAGCCACTTACCAGGGAGGCAAGCTGGTTGCGTGGGTTTCCCAGCGTCCTAAGTTCGAACACAGTGCAGATCTCAGGAGAAACTGGTGGTTAATTTACTGTATTTTTAGATCATTCCTTAAATGTAATTCTATTCCTATGAAGTTCAAGAACAGGTAAGCTATTGTGATAGAAATAAGAATAATAGCTATCTCTCTGGTGTGGATATTGGCTGCAAAGGGGTATGAAGCAACATTTTATTTTATTCTTTATTTTTTATCTTAAAGAGAAAAAAACAATAGAAAAAATGATACAGAACTTGAAAACAGGATAATGGGAAATTAACAATGGTTAATATATTGTGTGTTATCCTCAGAGTAGTTGCTCAGATTACAAGACAAGGTCATGCAAAATAGATTAAAGAATATAAGCACAGGCCATTCTTTTCAAGGAACTAAGAGAAATTAGTGGTATAATTATCTTAGCTACCTTGTATGTATATATTCTTTTCCCTTCCTTTTCTCCTTTCCCCCATCCCAGTTGTTCTTTCCTTTTGAGTAGTTTCATTCCCTCTCACAATACCTATTTAGATTTTGGATCTCATTTACTGTTTCAGTTTCTTATACTAGGGAGACAATATGATGTTTATACATATGAGTTTGACTTATTTCATTTATGAATATGGCCTCTGGTTGCATCCATTTACCTATAAAAGCCTCAAGTTTATCCTTCTTTGTAGCCAAGTAGTATTACATTATATAAAAATACCACATCTTTTTTATCCATTCCTCATTGATGGACATTTGGGCTGTCCATTGTCCATTGATGGACATTTGGGCTGTCTCCAAGCTTTAGCTATTATAAATTGTGCTGATATAAACGTGGGTACACATATATCACTGTGGTATGTATGATGTTTTTAATTCTTCCAGAAAAATACCCAGAAGGGGAACAGCTGGGTCAAATGGGAACCCCAGCCCTAGTACTTTTAGGAATCTCTACACTGACTTCCACAATGTTTCTAGCAAGTTACACTCCTACTAACAGTGGAGAAGGGTTCCTTTTTCCCCACAACCCTGGCAGGATTTGTTATTGGTTGTTTTCTTGATGGTGGCCATTCTTTTTGGGGTGAGACTGAATCTCAGTGTTGTTTTAATTTGCATTTTTTGAATGACCAATGATGTTGAACATTTTCTCATATACTTATATGTCATTTGTATTTTTTCATCTGAGAAGTGTGTGTCCATCGCTGACGCCCATTTTTGGATTGTGTCTTTGAATTTCAGGGGCCTGATTTTTTTTCAATTCTTCATATGTTCTAGATAGAAGTCCCTTGTCTGAGAGACAGTTGTCTAAACTTTTTTCCCACTCTGCCAGTTTTCTTTTTACTCCATTGGTGATTTCTTTTGATATTTAAAAACTTTTTAATAATCTGAGGTCTCAGTTGTTGATTCTTTGCAGTGTTTCCCGTGCAGTTTGTTTTTTGTTTATGGACTCTCTGCCTACCCCTATGATTTTAAGACTTCTATGTACAAAGCAACTTTTCAGAATTGTAGAAATGTTATAAAGCGACAAAATTAAAAAATAAGGAAAACCATGCCAAATCCAATGTAGAGATACATATCTGATTGTAGAAGCTATTAATGCTATAATAAACATATTTGCATTCTTGTGAGAAAATGAATGTATTTGGTATGCAGGGAAGAGTTTCAACCAAATATTCCATACAAGGAAAAGCTGGCTGTGATCCTTGGTACAACTGTACACAAATATTCTGGCTTTCCTCTCAAGTATTATGGTCTGGATCTAAAATGTCTCCCAAGTCTCTTGATCATATGTGGTGCTTTTGGAAGGTGACTGGATCATGGAATGTTATTCTCATCAGTGGATCCATCCACCCATGAGTTCATAACTGAATGGGCTGGTGGGTGGTGGGGCCTGGTTGGAGGTGGTCACCAGAGGGTGACTTGGAAGGGAATATTCTTGCCCTTAGCTCCCCTCTTCTTTCTCTGCTTCTTGGCCACCATGACATGAGTAGCTTTTCTCCACCATGCCATTTTTTTCCTTGGACTAAACCCCCTGAAATGCTGAGTCAAACCTCTCCCTCTTTAAGTTATGAGTGTCAGGTATTTTGCCCTAGCCATGGGAAAGTTGGAAAATATACCAAGAGAAAATATATCAAAAAATCATTTTCCTCTGCTCACTTGAAGTTGTTATGGCCATGATATCTTAATTAGGCAATGTAATGTCAGCAGAAATGTAACCGGGTCCCTTTAGAAGTCACTGTGGATTCTGCCACTATAACTGCACCAGGCATAGGTGCCAATTGGCTTCCTGCCACAGGGAGACAGCAAAGACGCCACTGCGCCAGAGGGACATGGACTGTGACACGGAACATGAATTTGTTTCATTACACTGCTGAGATTTCAGTGTTGTTTTAACATAGCAGATCCTCTCCTTTCCTGAAAGATATCATGTTCATAGAAAAGGCAAGCAATAGGGAAACATTTAGGTTTCTTTATGTGAGAGAAGAGAAATATAGATACACGTTTGCTTATCTTTTCAAAAAGAAACTTGGAATCAATTGTTTTGGAAATCCAATATTTTTTTCACTGTTTTGTTTTGTTCTGATTAATTGTTTTGCTTTATTCAATGTTCTGTTTTGTTTGGTTTTATTCTGTTTTGTTTTGATTTTGTTATACCTGATAGAATGGACAACCACTGTGAGCATAACGAAACATACTATGTTAGCTGTTGTTGTTTTCCTAGTATCCTACTTTTGAAGTTCTGTTCCAATTTTGCAGCTTTGTCTTGATTGGCTTTGTTCTGTTTTGATTTGTAGGATTTTATTATCTTTAAAATAAAAAAGAATTTAAAAACTTGGAGAGTAAAGCAAAAACTAATTTTTAAAAAATTATCAGTGAGGAAATGGAGGAAATAGAGTTAAGAGGACATGGACAGAAGCCAGATTGCTCTGATTAAATCTCAAGATTGATAACTTTTTAATTATATGGTTATTTTTCATATTCAAAAAAATAGAAATGAATCAATAGAGGGACTCTCATTTTGTGGGACTGTTCAATATCATGATAATGGTGACGGCATGTGTAATAAAATTGTTTAGAGATAAATACATACATATATATTTATATACATGAGTAAAAGTAAAACTAATCTAAGATCCACAAATTGTGCAAATGTTGACAACGTGGTTATGATAGTTTTGCAAGGCTTATCACTGAGGTAACCGAGCAGGATATACACAGCTGTTTTCTGTGTTATTTCTGACAAATAAATACAAATCTATAATTATTCTCAAATTTTCAATTAAATATCAAAATAAAATAAGAAGAACATAAATCAGATGATACAGGTTAAAAGAAAACACAATCCAACTGTACTTCAAGTTAGTGGCATAATCACATGAACAACAAAATTATTCCAAATTACTTTGGAACCCGGTATTTTGATGAGACTTCTTAATTGAAATGTAAGTGGAAATAGAGCTGTGAAGAAACACCCATCTAGTAATCTTACCAGCATAAGACAGAATGGCATTGCTCTGAAATAAACATTGCTAAATTGTAAGATTGAGCAAGTACAGGAATTATGTTAATATTGAGACTTTCTGCACACAACAAAGCTACAAGAAGTATAGGATCAGAGAAATAAAGGCTTACAGAGCATTGCATGTGAAATGAACACAGCAGTTTAAACTCATTATTTTTCTTTCAAAAACACATCTTTCTTATTTAAACTACTTAAAAAGCTTGGAGGTAATGACAGCCCTGGGGACCAGAGCATCTCAATATTTCTAAATATCTGTCGACCCCGTAGTGGAGTATTTGCAGCAATAATCCCAATGATTCTTCTCATATTCATTCACATGCTGGGGTGCATTCATCTCTCTTTATCTCCAGATCAGCCACCCAATTTCCTTTGGGCCCTAGGACTTTAGCAAATGTGATGCAAGCAGAGTTTTGAAAGCGCTTGCTCCATAGGGTTTTTCTCTTGATGCCATCTGGAGGATCCCAGGTTAACTGATTGCCAGCTGAGGAACACGACCCATTTGTCCCTGGTGCCTATGGCCAGTCAAAGGCCAGGCAGGTGAGCAGGATCAGCTACAGAAATTATAAGGAAGTGCAAAGTGAAGACGCACAGTGCCTAAATAAAAAGTAAAGAAGAATTTCAAAAGGGCATCTGTAGGGCATTCAGTCAAGTATGGGCCCTTTAGAAGGCAAGGTCATGCATGTGAATGAGTTCATCCCACACCAGCTGGCAGCTGTGTGCTTCTCACAGCCACAGAAGAGTGCTCAGCAGAGCTAAGCCAAGCTATCCTAGACTTAGAGTCACCCAGCGAATCCCTACTTAGGAGCTAAACAAGTGTGGTTTTTAAATATACTAAGTCTGAGGGTATTTGGTTGCATAGCAGAAACTGATAGAAGTACTAAAGAGAATCAAGGATTCTTGGAAGAATGGCTGAGTCTAGGTCTGGGACAAGAAATATATAAGATGTGATGTGGACATCTTTTGTGCCAGAAACCGATAAAGTGCCAAAAGACCAATGAAGTAATGTCCAAAGAACACAGGAAAAAAACTATAAATACCAAGACCTAGTTAATGTTATCCTTGATGAAGCATTTAAGGGGATCTGTACTGATATTTGTGTCTTAGAAATTCATCAGAAAATTAGTAAGGATGAAGGGATAATATAGTGATGCAAGGGTTAGTCGGATTTCTGTCACTGTGATAAAATCATGTAAGAGAGAAACCACTTAAGGGGGCAACGTTTATGTTGGCTCACGGTTTCAGTCCATAATCTCTTGGCTCCATTGTTTTGGGCCTGCGGTAAGGGGCCGAACTTTATGGTGGGTAGCGTACATTGAAGCAAAGCTGTTTGCTTTAGGGAAACAGAGAATGAGAAAGAAAGGCCGTGGGTCCCAGTGTCCCTTTCAAGGCATTTCTTTAATGACCTAACTTCCTCCTGCCAGACCCTGCCTCTGAAATGTTACACTGTCTTCCAAGAACATCACAGGTTGGTGAGCAAGCCTTTGGTACATGGGCTTTTGTGGGAGGGCTATTTATGATGTAAATCATAACAGGTATAAAGCAAATATGCTAAAATATTCATGGTAGAATTTTCCAAATTTCCAAATTTGGAATTTTTCCAAATTGTCTTTACATTTAAATTTTTTTTCACAAAAATCTTGAACAAAAATGGATATAGAAGCCAAAAATTTATTGAAACATATTAAATATGTAAAACTCTGTGAATTTATGATACCCAAAACATGATTTATATGCAGTCACCCTTAGTTGTAACAAGGGCATCAACTCCATATTCTGGAAATTGGCCAATAAAGGAAAGAAATTCTTTGTCGTGTTTTTCTTGTATGTCCTATATTTCAGGACAACTAACTGGTAAGAGAAAGTATCTTTTATAGAGTAATTCAACTAGTAAAAATGAATTGAGTGGCAAAATTAGGTACTCATAATTTTGCAAGCCCTAATGAAATAACTGCTGGGGAAAAGTTTATCATAAATGAAATCTTTTGCTAGAAGGTTAACACAGAGTTTGACAATAGCAGTCAAGTGTTGGAAGATCAGTCTATTACCACTTTAACCCACCGGTCAGACTGGTGTCACTATAGGGGACACACATTATGTGGCTCCAGTATGTATAAAGGACACAAACCACTTATATAGGAATTATGCCAATATACTTGAACTTGCATCCAATTAAGGTTGAAAGCTTATTTCTGTATATGAAGAAATATATATTTCTATATATGAAATATAGATATAGATATATTTCTATATATATAAATATAGAATTATATATTTCTATATATGAAGACAGAGGAATAAGCTAAATGACATCTCAAGAAGAAAATAATAAATCAAAATATTGACATTGTATAAAACTAATCCAAGGTTTTTTTCCCCTCCAAAAAATGTGTTTAAAAACAGTGAGAAGGTACCCTCAATTGCATATATGTTAGAAAACATTAAATACAGTATAGAGGTTTGCTTGCTTTCCAATTTGAACAAAGCAACTAAAAAAAGATATACTCAAGGTAATCAGAGAAGTTTCCATTTGGTTTAAGTATTTGCAGATAACGAGGAATCACATGTCTTTTTAAGTGTGTAAGTAGCATTATTATTATGAATCAAATAGCTATATTTTGAGAGTGCAATGGTTATAAGTCTAGCATTTGCTTTGAAATATTTTAGGAGAAAAGAAAATAAAAAAAGAAAGGTAAACTATACAAAAATTTTGAAACTGTTGGCATATGTTGTTACATTCTTTTTCCTTCTTTTTAACTTTCATGTAAGTTTGCAACACTTTTTTTTTTATTTTAAAGGTAGTGAAGTACAACAGAACATAGCTAGAACATAGCCAATTGAGACAGTACAGTGAAATTGGTACAGAACATCACAACTGGTTACTGGGATAACAGTAATAGGTGCCATAGTATATATCATTATCTTCACAATAGTTGTTCTTTCAATCAGATATAGCCAAATCAAACCAAATACAGAACATTTTAGAACTTAAAGAAACAGAATATCGAACAGAGCAATACAATTAATCAGAACAAAGTAAAACAGTGATAACAAAATTTGCCTTAAAACGGAAGATAGAAGAAAATGGCCATATTTGCTATATTGTATATGGTCAGCCTCCCAAGAGATGTTCAGATCTCTGACTCCCATTTGCTAACGGGGTAGGGGAGAGAATGGGATGCTCGATTCTAGGCTCACAGCCGCGTACCAGGGAGGTGAGCTGGTTGCTTGGTTTCCCAGTGCCCTAAGTTCCAACGTGGCATGGATCTCAGGAAATGCTGGTGGTTCTTCCCCTGGAGCTGCCGTGCTTGCCTGAGCAATCAAAAAACATTTTTAAAAGCAAAATTACGATTCTGGGAGATGTTAATGCTAACAATGATACAGTATCAAAATAAATTTTTAAATATTCAAAACATAAGGAGAAAACTTTAGCACCTCAGCAGTCATGGCAAGTTTCAACACTGTTCCAAGTCCACAAGAAAAGGTGAAAAGCTATATTGGGATTTGATTAATTTTACTATGGTTTGAATTAATGGTTACATGTCAAGCAATAAAGATAAAAATCAGAAATTAATGAATTGGCAAACCAAGGAAAAGGTAAATTTATAATTATCTAAGTTGATTCTTTTGAAGAAAAGCACAAATTATAAACACATTTGTACAATGTGAAAATTATTAAGTAAGTTGATCTTTCATTTAACCAAAGTTGTCTTAAGTAAGAAATAGAAAATTGGGTTTGGAACATTTTGCTGCTAATATTTTGACACTGAGGACATTTTGAAGATGTCTGATCAAATAGTGCTCAGAGTAGAATCCTGTATGTTCACTTAGTACCTTCGTCAATATTCTTCAGAGCAGTGCTTGTAGGGTTTTATTAGACAATGGGAATATTCAGTACTCAATATTGTTCAGTGTGGTAGTCATAGTCACACATTGCTAGTGGACAATTTAAATGTAGCTACTGCCATGTAGAACATCAATGGCCAACTTAATTTTATTTTATTAATTATCTATTTTTATTTTAAATTTAAATAGTCACACATGGTTTGTGGACACCACATTGTCAGCACAACTAAAAATCATAGTCCAATGATTGTCAATTACTTGAATATTTATTTTCATTTCACTAAAATCATTTTAATGAAGACAAACTGTTTTCCAGTTGTATTTTAGAATAAATGGTTAATTAGTAAGATTTTATTTGTTTCTATCAAATTTTACTCATTAAAGTTTCTGCCACTGTGTGGGGGTTTTTTTGCAACTGTTCTGGTTACCAATCCCACTGTTTCCCAACCATGACTTTAATTCTTCAATTAACTTTTATTCAAAAACTAACTTTAGTGCTGTAGTTTTATTTGGCAGTTTCAGTTTAATGATCACATTTAGAGTAGGTGAAATCATTATGAGTTGAATAAAAGGATAATGTTTATAATTATTTCTTAAGTAGCAATAACACTAAAAAATTCTATCAATGATGTATAAATAATGGGGACAACGAACAAAAAGATGCACAAAAACAGAGAAACACAGATGCACCGAGAGTGCCATATGATAGAAAAAGACAGTGAACCATAGGGAGAAACAGGTTTGGAAGTGCTATGTCCAGTGGGTCTGGAGTGCAAGGTCCCCAGATGACCCCCACCTGACTTGTCTCTTTCTCCAGTATAGAAAGAGGAAAGAGGAATTGGGAGACCAGTGCAAAGCAAAAGTAAAATTTATTTGAGGAATAAGCACTACAAAGTCCCAAGAGCGGGGGACCAGAGCTGGGTCACCACTGAATCTGGGGCTACAGTCCTATTTTTGGGGAGATAGGAGCCCTTACCTACCCTTGAATCATCAACACTTTGATTGACTGGATATTGGGCTTTTTGCTAGGGGTTTGAATTTTGTGGGCTAATAGTGGAACTTGGAAAGACATGGCAACCTGAACAAGGAGGAATGGAGATATACAGTGTAGCCAACTTCAGATGCAAAATCGTGACCCATCAGCATTGGATGAAAAACCACAAAACTGCTTGAAAACTGTTTCCTACTCAAAGTCCCCCAGAGGCTTTTTTTTTCTACCTGTGAAAAGGTCCTGGGTCTTTATTAACCCTATCTAGAGATCCCTTGTGTCCCTGCAGAAGAAGAAAAGGAAGAAAAAGGAGATTGACTTAACTCACAGCTTGTAAGATCAAGTGGCCTCATGCATCAGGCCCTTAGCGAGGGCACCATGGCACATGGGGTGCCAGTGGTGGGAGGCCCTAAGGGAACTCTTGTAGCAGGGTCATAAGCCAGACAGATTTGGGGACCAGATTCACTTTTTTGGTCACAACTCTTTCATTGGAACTCATGGGAGTCCTATGAAAACCACCATAACCCCTTCTGAGGACACACCCCATCCCCACTCACCTCCCACTGATTCCAGCACTTAAAGCCTCCACCACCTCCCAACACTGGGGACCTGGCTTCCAACAGATGACCTCTGGGGGTCAAACTGTATCCAGATTGTAGCAAAAGATAATATTAAATTGCATAATCAGAGCTAGCCTTGGCATGGATGCAACATGAGCACTGCAAGGGTGCTCCCCAGGGAGGTCTGGTACAGTGGATGCTGGTGAGGGACATGACCTGTCAATGTGCTTTTTTGATACAATTAGTGATCTATTCCTCCACTGCACTTTCAGGAGTGAATCAGGTGGACAATGTTATACTGTCAATTCTACCAATAGCAGAAAATCATCATGTCTCCTATATGCACTACTCTTTGTAGAAACTGATACTGCAACCATTGGAAAGAAGTTCATGTCTCAATTTGCAGTCAAAGTTGTTATTTGCATTTTAAAAGGGTTAACATTTTAAGAGTTAAGTGTGGTTGTTACTTTGGCTCAGATAAGTATTTCTAGACTTACCTTTACAATGCACAAGCTTTGTGATCTGGGGCAAGTCTGGAGCTAAACTGCCAGAGCTCCAAAAGGAAGTCACTGAACTGGGTCACTTCCTTTGGAGTTTTATAGCCTGGGCTCTGGATTGCGGACAAGTCTTCATTTTCCTGTATGTCGTGTTTGTCTTGGGGCTGGGGTTGTGGCTCCTGCACGAGGCCTTGGGTTAAATCTGCAGCCTCATAAAGCAAGCAAACAAGGATGGAAAGGTGTATTCTCGTCTGTGGCTCCTCCTTTTCTCTCTGCTTCCTGTCTGCCGCGAAATACTTTCTTTGTTTTTCCTTTCCTTCCTCTTTCTTTCTGTTTTTTCTTTCTTGGTCCTAAACAAAAATGCACAGACTCTAAATGAGATGAAGGCAAAGGGTACAAGGAAATACCACTGAAAAAATAATTCCAGTTAAGATTCTATAATACTTTCATGCCATGTAAAATTTAATAAGTAATCTACGTAACTCTTAGCACTGTGCCTAATATATTAAAATAATGTTTAAACAGTGGCTCCTATTACTCTGCCCCACATTGTGATCTTAAAGGTATTTATAACATACGCAGAATGTTTGAGATATAACAGATTTTCAGTAAATTCCACTCATCATACTGAAGAAAAATGATTTTGAGCTCAGTGTAACAAATGCAACATTACATTAATAAACATGTATTTAAATCTATTAAATAGGTTACATATATTAATAAATGTCATTTGAATGAAGGAATTTTCTGGAAATACCAATTCTTTAGAAGTGTTGGGATTTTTCTTATCCATGGCTATCTTTTTAGCTCTTGTAAATCACATTCTATGCTAACAAACTATATGCTCCAATGTTCTTGGTCTTCATACTGCAGAAGACAGTATCAGCAAAAATAACCATTAAGCCTTTGGAACAACACATGACATATGACACCAGCCATTAAATCATCAATACATTGGACAGAATGGAATTACTTGCCTCATCGAAACATAATGGCAGGAAAACAGGAAAAGCAAAATTGGAGATGGGCTTGCTCTGAGGCTGAAAGCGAGTCAGGCTTCTCTGATTTCTAGGGTATCACTGCAGGTCTTCGTCAGTTCAACCTTCAGGTGTTAAAAGAGGACAGATTCCTCTTTCTCATAAAAGTAAGATTTGGGGCCCACCATGGGTGCTAGCAGACGGCTGTCCATCTCTGTCATTCTTTGCATTATTGTATCAATGGTCTCTTCCTTTCCTGAATCATTTCCATTAGCAATAATACATGCTGATCTCTCCATATGCTACACACATGCACTTTACGCTTCACCCCCATCCTTCTCTATCTTTCTCTTGTTATTACCTCATTTCTCTATTCCCTGGCAGATAAAAACTTTTGGAAAGAATTTTCTAGGAATACTGCCTCCACCAACTCGGTACACAGCTATTCTCCAGCCCACTCCAATCTGGCTTCTGTCACCAACATTGAAATGAAATTGCTTTTGTCATGTCACAAATGAATTCCATTTGCTACAATCATCGGGGCCTTTTCCATCCTCGTCTCGCTTTCCTTCATGTCCCAGCAGCACTTGACAGAAGGGGTGATTCCCTCCTCCTGAAATGCTCTCTCTTGGAGTCTGTGGGTCCCCCTCCTCAGGCTCCAGGCACGATTCTCTCTCTTGAGTACTTGCTCTGAATAATCTCACTCATTTCCATGACTTTAAATATACTCCATCTGCCGATGGTTTCCAAATTTACACACTCGCATATCCGTTTGCCTCCTGCCATTTCAGTTGGGATGTCCAATAAGTATTTCAAACACAGCTGGTCGAAAATGGGACTCTCGTGTTTCCCCCATCACCTGCCTTCACTTCACACAGGGTTCCTAATCACAGCCCCTTCGTTGCTCAAACTGGAAACCTGGCAGTCAATCACGTTAGTGTCTCCACCACCAGCAATCACCAAGTCCCATCCACTCTGCTTCCAAAACACTTCTCAGCTTCCTCTACCCCACATGCCTGGGCACCATCATGGTCCATGCTACATTATCTCTGGTCTAGATAATAGCCGGAGAACTGTATCCTGTCTCCCTAGATCTGTTCTTGGGTCTCCCCTGCCTTCTTTGTGAGAACTCCTTGTAGCACCCCATCTTATCATTCCAAACCAAAATGCCTTTTGGAAGTGCGGACATGTTATGAAAGTAGAGTTAAAAAGAGCTATTCATTAATTGTACATGGTGTAAGAAGGAAAGAGAGAAATCAAGAATGGCTGAGTGCTGCTGGAGTAGCTGGACTGTTAACAAGATGGGAAGGTTTGGGTTGGGTACAGATGTGGCTGGTGGGGGTAAGAAGACATAGAGGTGACTAACAGTCTTATTTTTGACATGGTAACTCTAAGCGGAAGTGTACATAGAGACATCCATCATGCTTGTTGAATGATAAGTAAATCAAGTTAGACTACCACAGAAAGCAAACTCAGGGAGGGATGATTTGGGAAAGTTGTTAAGTCTACGACGTGTTAAAGACTTATGTGAGGTACTAATGGAAATCTCATGGCTTGGAGGTATAGACATGAGAATTACTACTGAGAGTTTAAGGTATGGAAAACATACAGTTGATGCACTGAGGCTTTCATAAATTAAAATATTTTCATATCACATTTTTATTCAAAAAAAAAAACTTACTTAAATGAATCTGAAAATGCTCATCACCATCCCTGGCTTCTCACCCAGAATCCAGTAGCACTTGACTTCCACCTCCACAGGTATAACCAGAAAATGCCTGCAGACATTGACAAATGTCATCTGAATATGGGAAGGGATGGTCTTTGATTGAGAACTACTAGATTAGAGTATCAACGACAAAATCAGTTTTTTTCCCAGGCCATAGTATATTAATATTGGGGAACACTAAATAGCTACAAGATGGGAACATTTTGAGCTTTTATCCTGAAAATACTCTTGGGAAGGAATTTACAATCGAGTAGCCTGCCGGCACCCAAGAGATAAGGTAGTATATTGGTGAGCTTCACTGTTGCTGGGACAAAATTCTCAACACTCACAACTTCATGGAGAAGTTTAGTTCGGCTCAAGGTTTCAGCCATGGCTGGCTGGTGCCACTGCTATGAGTCCTAGGGGAGGCAGGACATCATGGAGAAAGGCCATGCCCACATGGTGCCAGGGACACCCTCCAATGGCACATCCCCAGGAATTCACTGCTTCCAACTTCTAACAGCACATTAAGCTTGCAGTATCACTGCTCACAACGTTCCTGTCACCTCTCCAGGAGTCTCTTAATTCAGTCGAGATGACAATTAAGATTAACAGGCCAAGGAAGAGAAGAGGTGAGGCTTAACTCTGAAGCCTGTGGCCTTCAACCCATGCTGCGGATAGCCTTTGTCTCCCTGCAGTAATCCTGCCCCATCCCACTGTCCTGGGCGGAGAGGTCCGGTGGAAGCAGACAAGGCCTCCAGCCTGCTGGAGCTGACTGATTACTTCATTGAGAAGGCGCTCAGTGCAGTTCGGTTGCTGCCCTCTAGCGGGGCTGCACAGTGAAGCCCGGCTTATTAACGTTTCCTCTTTTGATTTCAAAGCTGCATTTGCCCACCTGGCTCTGAGTTTGAGCACCAGGACTCAGGAGATACAGACGTGCTGACCCTCTAGTTTCCTCTCATTCTTGCCCCAAATCGCATCGCTGAAACTCACCAGCAGCTTCCCTAATGTGAAGGCGAATGCACAGGTCAGTAGGGACAGGAGAGGAATACCGAGGACGGGTAATTTAAGTGCTGCAGTGTTCTCAGGAAGGTAAAACACCGCCCTGTTAAAAAGTGTGGGTCAGGGCGACTACTAAAAACCAGGAACGTGCTCTCCGTTTGGCTTGGGGTTGCTGAACTAGATGCCCTTTGTTGCAGCAGTTGAAAGCAACACTATTCTGTGACAGAGGCACAGACATTATTCAAAACACTGCTCTTCAAGAGCAATGCTACGACACTGTTCCTTACAAGTTCCAGCTGACGTTAGAGCATCTATTTTTGGGTACGTCCCAAGAAAAGAAATGCTAATCATAGAGCGGAGTTTCCGAGTGCAGACTTTAAAACACGGAGGGGCAAATCCTGCCCTTGGGGCAGGGATGGAAAATAAGTTTTCTGAGGAAAAGCAAATTCCATACCTCCAGTGTTAAAGGCTTCTACTCAATGTAATGTTAATAAAGAAGAAATCCTGAACTCACTACACCCAACCTATGTAAACAAATTTTCATTTAAATAATTTTAAAATTAGGTTTAAAAAATCAGCATTTTTTACAGTCCACCTAAAGCATTTTGGATTTCTAAGAGTAGGGAGCCTCAGATTATACTACAAAGCTATAGTAACAAAAACAGGATTGACATAAAAATAGATGTAAATTCAATGGAATAGAACAGTGGACAGAAAAACAAACCCATATAATCACAGTTAGTTTGACAAGAGCCACAAACACATATTGGGGAAAAAAAGCCTCTTTAACAAATGGCACTGAGAAATTGAGTATCCCTATATAGAAGACTGAAAGTAGATCCTTCTAGTACAAAAATCAATTAAAAACACATTGAAAACCTAGGTATAAGATGTAAAACTTTAGAAATACTAGAAGAAAACAGGGAAAACGTTACTCATAGCCACGGACAAAAACTACCCCAACAGTATGCGAAATAATAGCAAGAATTCAATGAATGACTTGTCAAAGTTTTGGCACAATAAGGGAAATAAGGAACAGAATTAAGAGGTAGCCTCAGATTTGGAGAAAAGGTTCAACTTTCTCACTACTAGGGAAATACAAATAAAAACTACATTGAGATTCCATCTCACTCATCAGAATGTTAATCACTCATCAGAATGTTAAGTAAACATAAAACAAATTCTGGCAAGGATGTAGACAAAAGGTGCCTTTCTACACTGCTACTGGGAATGTAAGTTAGTACAGATATGATGGAAATCATGAAAGCACCTCATAAAACTAAAAACAGAACATTATACAACCCAGCTATATGATTCCTTGGCACACACCTGAAGGAATTAAAGACAGACTACTACGGAAATCTGAATACCCATGTTTATTGCAACACAATTCACAATAACCAAGATATGTAACCAGCTTAACTGCCCATCAACAGGGGAATGGATAAATTGTGGTATGTAATATACAACAAAGTATTTTCCCATAAAGAAATTTTGCCACTTGCAAGAAAATGAATGGAACTGAAGATTGCTGTATTAAATAAGCCAGACTCTGACAAGAACTATGTCTTCCCTAATGTGTGGAATCTATTAAAGACATTAAAGTAGAAAGTAGAGTACTGTTAGACAAGAAGAAATAAATAAGGGAGTAGGGCGGCAATGTAATAGATGATAATGGAGATGAGAAAAAGTTAAGGTGTCTACTACACTCACTCAGGTATAACATTCAGCAGGTAACAAAATGGTATGTATGGTCCTGCTGATTTTGTCATAAAATGCATTAATACAGAGAAATCAAGAAATCATGCAGAATGCTGCCCACTAAATATTTCAATTTGTTTATGGGCCTGAGATACTGAGAACATTTTTCCTTTTGAATATAAAATGTCCTTTTGACCACAAAAATTATACAACTGTTTTTAAGCAGAGGAAATTATGAATTGATATATAAGGTATAGATTTATTGGCTTACAGTAATCATTTCACAATGTATACCCACCTCAAAACATGCAAGATCTTGCATACTTTAAATATACATATATGATTTTGTCAATTATGCTCCATGAAAAGGGGGGAAGTTGTGTTCCTTGTCATGAGGAAGTAGTTAGAATATGTGCACCACAGTGATTTTTATCTCTACCGGTAAAGTTGGCATTGGAGATTCAGCTTTAAGTAGTATGATATGCATTCTTCTTATAATTTTAAAAATAAATTTAGTAGCAAGTTTACATGTAAGATCTGTAACTAAGTAGGCCTGAATGCCAGATAAAATCTCAAAAGAAGAGCAAAAACACAAGGCATAAAGCATATGAGCAGAGCAAGCTCTTGGAGCTCTTCTGAAAAGGGCAATCTCACTTATAGGGCTCTATACCTAGGACCTAATTACCTCATAATGACCCCACTTAATACTATGACATTAGATATTAAATCGGACACAAATTTTGGGGTGAAGACATTCAGTCTACATCATCGAAGGACGACTTGTTACCTAGAGGTATTCTCTACAATCTATTAGTCAACTGGCAAGTGAGTAGGGAGCAGAACACATTCAAGTATGCAACCAATCAGCCTTAGCTTTCATGAGCCAGTGATTCTATCTCAAGTACATCTACCTTGCTGACACACAGCACTTGTACAATCCGTTAAGGTATAAAATTACCTGCAGAGAACAGCTTTGCTTTCTGGTATGTCCATTTATTTTACCACCTCTAGGTAATATCAATATGGATTGCTCCTTTCCACCATCTCCATTGTAAAGTTCCATGGGAGAGGTAGGACTTAGGTCTTTGTACAAAGATACTTCTGCACCTTCTAGATGAGGTGTCTTACCTTGTGAAGCCTGATCCATGCAAGTGAATGCTGCTTCCGAAGAAAATAAAGATCAAGAGTTGAATTTGCTGCCTAATCCTAGTGAGTGTTCAAGCTATTTTGGTACAAATTTGAAATATATCTGCGGTTTACACTGTTTACTAATTTTCTCCTTTAACTATAAAAACTTTACTTCTTGCTACTCCATTGTTTCAATAAGCTTTTACGAGAAGGAGACCAAATAGCAAACCTTGGGTTCAAGGTGAACATGAGAACAGGAAGGGAGAAGAAAATAAAAAATAATTACAGGAAGCTAAAGAGGCTTTTACCATAAAAATTATAAAATGTAGTAAAATAAATGGGCACACTAGAAAGGAAATACAGAGTTAATGGCCTTAGAATGTTTTCTGTGTTCAATGGAATCTGGCCCTCTTTACTAAAAATCACTTCCAAAATTATATAGTACAAATTTCATGAGTTAAGCTAATGAATTTTCAATGTTGTTTTAACTTAAAATATAAAAACTATTTTTACATCTAAGTAAACTAGTAAAATATAGTCCATATAAAAGTGAACTCCTCCAAAGACAATTTAATAAAAGAATGGAACAAAACCTATTCCCACATGATGATCATCTTAAAACAATACCAAGAAAAAGCCTACTTCTATTACTTAAATGAAAATATTTGTACTAAGTGTTGCAAACAAAACCAAAGCAAGACAGGCAATTCTTGCTATGAACTTTATTTCTGATCTGGAAACTTTATGTTACTGTAAACAGACACTATAATAAAAACAGACATTGAAATTTTGCATGAATACTTTGAGTTTACTTACAGTCTTCAAATTATCTCACATAAAACTACATGTAAATTATACTTTGTATTGATGATTTAAAATCAAGCACAACAACATAAAAAACAAAGCCTCTTCTTCTAAAGGAGAAACGCTTTACTGTGAAGTCATCCTTACAACGTCTCTGCTGTCAGTTCTGAGTGAACCAGGATGGCCGCTTCCTGTTTCGTTCAATGATCCTCTTGCCCTGATCCTGTGGGGATGGTGTCTCTCCTGTGTATAAGACCACAGTTTCTGTGGAGGGAGCTTTAAAAGGGCCTCCTTCTTGTTTCCCCATCTGTCGTCTGATTTCTGCAGTTTCCTCACGCACTTTCTGATAGCAAACCCCACAAAGGACGTGTTTCAATTTTAGGTGACCACATTCGGGACAGACGTCAAAATTGTTCTTTAAAAAAACAAACAAACAAAAATATCAGCAAGAGATATGATACACAAATAATCATCAACAGGAGTGACGTTCACAGTTTGGGTGAGAATGTTTATGTTACATGAGGCCATAATATCACTTACATTCAATCTCACTTTAATTTATTTTATTTTTTGAGACTAGGACTGTGTAGTTCAGGCTGGCCTCAAACTCACAGCAACTCTTCTGCCTCAGCCTCCTGAGTGGCTGAGATTACAGGTGTGCACTATCATGCCCAGCTTTAACCTCACTTTAATAAAGAAACTGACAATAATACCAGATTTGAATTAATAGAAGAATCAGGACTAGAACTCATGTTTACCGACTTTGTATGTGGTACTTAAAACACAGCAGTCATTTTTCTTTAAAAAAAGTCTATTCCCTTAACTCCAAATATCTAATAAGGGATCCATCCACATAAGGGGGTCATCTTAAAGCAGAGAGCATCTTAAAAAACACGCCAAGGAAAGGGAAATTCTCTTCGATCTACCTTAAGGAAAATAATATTACAAGAACATTATGTGCTCGAGTCCTCTGCTTTATTACAGTATGATTTAAATTTCTATTCAGAATACAGGTTTGGTAGATGGCACAACTTTTCTTTTTATTTACAATCGATTACTCCTTAATGTAAAACTCCCATGATGCTACAGTTTGAAAGCTTTTTTTTTTTGTTTTTTTTTTTGAGACAGGTTCTCGCTCTGTGGTTCAGGCTGGCCTTGAGCACAGGTTGGTCTTGAACTTGCCACAATCTGCCTGTCTCAGCTTCGCAAGTGCTGGGATTACATGAGTGTGCCACCACGCCTGGCTCAATATTTTAATACACTTTATACATAATTATAATCCCTAAAAAATTTCAATATATTTTGAAGGTAGATGTGAACAAAAATACAAAGAAAAGGCTTTTCTTCAATCAGGAGATTGAAGAAATTTTAAATACTTCTTAACATTAATACACCAACATGTATGAGGCTGATAAGCAAACAAATTTCATTTTCTGAAAGGACAAAGAATCCTCCTAATTACTGGTCTCATCATATTCTCATTTTACTTTGTTGTGATGGGTTGTGTGTACACCTAAGATATGAAAAGACAACCAGTCAGCTGGTCTTTTCATCCTCAAAGTACCCAACACAATACTGTGCTATCCATAGCGGGAAATAACTTGTAACAGAAAATGTATGCACAGGATAAGAGCAGTAGGAGAACTTAGGTAACTGATTGGTACAGGATCTCATTTCTAAAAGCTTAAATCCTCAAGACCGACTTTTATGGAGTCCTAAGTAAAATGTTTCTCAGTTTCAGATGTAAATTTCACCTCTACCATGACTCAGAAACACTTTTTGGTTTAAGTTCCAAGGGTTTAAATGTGAAATGTGGAAATGTTCTTGAGTTTCATCCACATAGTGCTGCTATGGTGGGTCACAAAGCAGGCAAGAGTTGAAATTGTTAATTGTTATGACCATAAATTGACACTATACCTACTATAATGCTTTTCAATTAGATCAATGAACAGAACTTTACATATGATGGGGTAAGCGAATCTAGATTTGTCTGAGCACACAAAGAAAAGTTTCAAGAGAAGAATGAGTTCTAAAATCAGACTGCTTGCTGTCAAATCCTGACTTTCCCACTTAATAGCTTTTTGACCACAGACAAATTCTTTTGGCTTCTACTTCTTCATCTTACAACGTGAAGAAAGTGCCATTTACTTTGGAGGACTGGTATGAGAATACGAGGGGACAATGCACATAAAACACTGAGATACATCATAGGTTGTGATTGTCCCTTGAAGTATTTTATTGGACATGGTAAAGGATAAGTGGATTACATAATGGCTAGTAAAATCTAAGACCCAAAATGCTCGCTAGTTTTTACTTTAATTACCACAGTTAATGTTTATTCATTCGTAATTCAAAATCACTCAGCCCATGACTGACACAGTTCATAATTGAGAAGTTATATGGATTCTTCACAACCTAGTCTTCTGTCTCATCTCCAAACTTCTTTTACTGCATTATTAGTACTAGGGATACAGAACACTAGACGTACCTAGTGAGATTACTGTATTTTAGTTAGGGCAGACCACAGACATATAAAATTTGAGAATAATTTATCCATACATGTTATGGATTAAAAATTGGTGGTCAACTTAACGCCAGCTAAATTAAATCAGCATGGTGCTAAGTGTAGATGGTCCACCTGAGAAAAGTTGCCAGCATAGAGTTGTGGAGAAGACAAGTTAGGTGTCGTAGATTCTCCTAGGTGTTGCTGTTTGAGCTGTTGGTTCTCCTGGAGGAGCTTGCCCTGATGAGCTTCCCCAGTGAGAGTTAGACCACTGTCATTGGAGGAGCTTGGGACCTTGTTGGTGAGAATGACTGTAGTTCACTTTGGGGGAGCTCTGGTCCTTACATTGAGCATCACTTCCTTGCTCCGGAGGGGAAGATGTGTGCCATTTAATCTCTAAGAGCAACTGTCATGCTGGCTTTCTGGCACGTACTCTACTGTCCTTATTGTCAGAGGAGTTCAGGACCTCCTTGTCACTGAGGCTGGCTGTGATGCCTAGGGACAGCCCTTGTCTTTGTGTGACTTCTTGGCTACAGTGTAGAACCTTCAACCTACCAGCACAGCTCCTTCACCCCGCTGGCATAGGCTTTCTAGCTTCCACCACTGACCTTTGAGCTTCCCAGCACGGATCCTTAAAAAAGAGACTGGTGTGGGTCCTTCTCGTGGGCTCTATACCTCCAGTTGGACTCATGGGAGGCACGGTCATCTGGTTTTCATCTGGACTCATGCGGGACACTGTTGTGGGATCCAGGCCCTCGACTGAATATTCCAGGTTTTTAAGTGTTGTGGACAGATTTCCTGCACTTTCTTGTGTTAAACTCTGGGTGACCATCATAAATAATATTATAAATTCTGTGTCCTGATTGCTAATTGTTCTCTGCACAACTCCTGACTACAACAATAGGATACACGAATATACCACGACAATACTCAATGGTGGACTTGAAGAAAAGCATAGTCACAAAAATGAATAAATTACCTTAACTTTAATAAGTTTCTGAGGGTTTCTTCTTCTACATCTGTTAACTTCAATACTGCGTCTTTTTTTGGGAGCTGCCATCCAAAAGATACTATCCAAGAGGCTGGTATTCTCCTGATTTCCACTGGAATCATTTACTGGCTCAGTAAATATTGCTGGACCCTGTACTGCTAATGCTGGTCCTATAAAAATAAAATATGGAGATACAGAACCAATTTCCAGCTCCCACATGACTATTTACAAATATCATTCTTCTTGACAATCAACCCTGATATGTCAACACACACACACACACACACACACACACACGCATAGTATAGCAAGTTAAATTAAGTAATACTTAACAGAAAATGTAGCTATTAAAATACACAGTACTAAAGCTAATAAAAATGGCATTTTTAAGTAACACAAATAGAATTTTTTCTTAATAGAACTTGCTGAAATGAGATGAATGAAATTCTAAATTTCTCACCTCATGAAATACAGGACTCAGAGGTTTAGTAATAAACATGAGTAAAAGTTTGAGTAAAAGGAGCATAACTTAGAATCAAAATCATTCAACTGTCCACATTTTACTTCGTGGAGTCAGTAAGAACTTAAGGTCCAAGTAAATCTAAGGTTGTGATTCCATAAATGCACTTGTGATCTACACTGAGATAATTTTGTACTTGCTCTTTTAAAAATTCACAGTGCCTTTTATTATTTAACTTGGTAGATTCCTTAAGCCACTAAGTTCTTCATTAATGTTTAATCTTGACTCCTGTTTGCTAAGAAAAAGAACTAGTTCCTCACTTCATATAGTACGATTTACATGACTATCAATATCTCCCTTTTGTTTTTTAAAATGCTTAAAAAAATCAAAGAAATTCCTTTACCTTTTGCTATTCTTCAGACTTCTGATACTTCTTTTGATTTTAGGAATTCTTAAAGTACATAAAGCTCTCTACACTTAACAAACGGTATTGTCCAGTAAATCTAAAAGTATTGCTAAACACAGTCTGGTGTTTTGTAAAGGAGGCTCTGGATTAAAGGAGGCTCTGGATTCCCTGTGTGATCTTTGAATGTTTTCAAGCCTACTTGTTCACTTGAAAAGTGGAGACACCTACTGGAATTGTTTAATTTACCCCACAGAGCACATAAAAGAAAACTTAGCAGGTACATATTTTCTTGGTATATATCTGTTGACTACCTGAGTGTTTTCTCTTTTGAGGTACTCTGTAAATGTCGAAGCAGTAACAGTTTTCATACCCAAGATATTTTTAATAAAAATTCATTCCTGAAGTAAACACAGGAATCAGAATTCAGCTTCATAAAACTCCAACACCACACAAGAGATCTAATGACATTCCATGTGCATGGGAGTGGGGACCGAAAAGGAAAAACAGAGACCCCGATTGGCCATCGTCGATGCCAAGTGAGAACTGCAGCGCTGTGCACATAACTCTACCCAGAGCCCTGCAACGAAAGACTTGCCCAAACTCCAGCTCGACTTCCAGCAGCATAAGGTCCCGTCCTCAGGATGACCTCAGCACCCCTGAAAGTGCTTAAATGCCAGGAAAATATGCTTTTTGTTCTCAACATACACAACACCACGCACAACACACATACATCAAGACTACCTAGTGCTAGGCTCCTGAACTCCCTTTCTCCTTAATAATAAACACCGTTTATTATTAAGGGCTTACAATTTCACAGGTGCATCCTGCAGCCCAGGAGCTCAAGGCCCAGATGCGTTGCTCTGAAATATAATCATCAACCAGGCTGTACAGGGTCTCTGCCTCCCAGTCTTTGTGGGCGAGGAGAACTTAACTTCGCTAACTAGGAGCTAGCAGAGACGGACTAATCACACTTATACTGGCTCTGTTTCTCTTTAAAATGTCCAAATGGCTTCTGCACAAATTGGAACGGAGCTCGGCGCGTTCCCATCAGTAGTTACCAAACAGGATCCATTCTCGGCTCTTTAGATAAAGTCTGATTGTATTTACCTCTGACACAACTTGGGACGCTTGGATAACACTGTACGAATGGAAACGCAGGGGTCCTGTTACCCGGAAGAATGCAAAAATAGGTGACCGGCTGCTAAGCGAAAGGCACTGGGGACGTCCTGCACGGTGGGCGGAAAGGAAAAACTAAGAGCTGCAACTGCTACGCAGTCCGGGGTCCTTACGTCAGCCTTTCTGCACTCACCCCACGGAGGACTGGAAAGGCTCGGCCAGCTTTGCTGGAATTTTCGCTGCAACAACTCCCAACAGTTTTGGATCAGTCTCCGAGATATCGGCCACGGTGGAATCGTTACCAGCAGCATGGCTGCCACCTTATTCCTTGCCGGAAGAAGGGGTCCTCGGCACTGTTTGGTCCCGCCCCTACTTCGAGCATGCGCACAGACCCAGAGTGGGGCAAATCCGGCTCCTAAAACTACGACTCCCAAAATTCATCGGGGGCGACTTTGACTCTCCCCTCCAATCAGAGAGAGAGGAGGGAGTTGCTGGGACGGGAAGTGAAATTAAACTGACCGTAAAGCGCATGTGTGCGGATGTGCTTGGGCTCTCCGGTTAAAGATGGCGGAGCGCGGTTACAGCTTTTCGCTGACAACCTTTAGGTATGGAAGGGACCCCCAAAGTTCTTGGCGTGGCAAAGGTTGCAGGAGGTCGCTTGACTCTGTTTTGTGCGTCCTTGCCTCAGCGTTTGTGTTTTCCTAGAGTCTAGGAGGAAGTGGAGACGGGAGTGCAGCTTTGCACAGTCATTTGCCGGGCTGACTCGAGGCCCAGACGAACTTGGGGGTGCATTCCTGGGAGGGTTGTAGATAGTCATTCCCCTTCGCCCTGGAGACCAGAGAATAAGGCACTTTTGTACTGGTTCTCTCCAGATGACCTGTTCGGAACTCGGGATTTCTTTCCTGGCCTTAGTAGGCCTGATGTGGGCGGAAGCTTCTGAAGCTTGTAGTCTTAGTTAATGCGTGGGGTCGCGTGTTTTGTTTTAAATCTCAGCTTTATTGTTAGGTTGGAGTGCTGGTCTTCCTTTGGCATTCGCTGTCTTTTGAAACTTCCGCTTTTGGTTTCTTCGAGGACTCCTGATAGAAGCACAGAGACTGAAAAATGAAAGTGCTGATTTGTCTGACAGGTTTTTTGTGGATCCAAACCGTTAGGCAACAGTGTGTGTTAAGTCTCTTTCTTCTTTTTGGGTGTATGTATGCTTTCAAAAGATTTCAGACCTTCTGTTGTAGAACAGGAAGTTAAAGAAAGTAATAAGTATTTTTTAAAATACAGTTGATGTACACAGTCATATCCAGTTTAAGAAAATCATCACGGAAATATTTCAGAATCCACGGGGAAGGGTTCTAGTTTGACCCTTTTCTTAAGGATTAGTAGTGACACATTTAGTTTGTTGTCCTTTGTGAACACTGACAGCAGATGGGATCTCACTTGTTGAGCACTTTCTGTTTAAGTGCAGCCTGACCTACTTCGTTACTTTCCACTACCATCAGTGATGAATGTTATGTCAGCTTGTTACAGATGAGTTAACCACTGCTCAAATTCAATAACTCAAGGTCATCCTGAGTTGACATTCAAGCTGCATTTTTTCTGATAACAAAAATTAAAACTTCCCATTATATTATGCTGTCTTTCTGAAATAAGTAATGCCTTCCATTTGACAAGAACTAAGGTTGTATAATTTTGTATCCTAAGTTTTGAATGAAGTTTATTTAATTGTGCTATATAGGCTGTCCTGTCCAG
Source organism: Cavia porcellus (assembly GCF_034190915.1). NCBI lineage: Eukaryota > Metazoa > Chordata > Mammalia > Rodentia > Caviidae > Cavia > Cavia porcellus. The sequence goes on from NW_026947506.1 coordinate 22,313,934, forward strand.
TGACAGAAAAAGAATTGGGCAAGGTAGTCACTGTTGACATTTGTGAAAAAAGCAAATATTTCTTATTTCTAAGAAAATGTAATCTTAGTAGAGCTGAAACATAGAACAGTCATCTATTATCCAGGGCTGAGTCTTTTTATAACAGACTTTTTTTTTTTTTTTTGAACTTAAACTTTTGAGCATGATGATTGAACTCTTCGAGACAAAAAAGAAATTGTTTCTATCCTGTTGTAATCAGAATTAAACTACAGCGGGACAAGTGACTAGAAACCAGAAAGAAGGTTTTCATGTGGCTGACATTTAGTTGAGAATATTGCCAGTAAATAAACAAATTGGTGCCTACCAATCAATTCTGGAAAATGGTTTTCTGTTATTCAAGAATTTTATTTTAAAACTATGAAAGAAGGGATGTAACTGTCATGTTTGGGGAGGGTTTTTGAGACTGGAAGATGAAAAGAAGCCAGTTATTTGAAAATACAGTAGAGAGAATAGTTGGTCTCAGAGGATGTACTATAAGCAAGTACTGTGCTTGAGGGCCTGTAAGATGAGTAATATTTAAGTGAACCAGGACATTATTACAGGACCTAAGTGGGAGTGATGTACAGAGGTGACTCTGGCTGGAGGAGAGCAAGGAAAACTAGTTAGAAGTCTGTTTCATTTATCCCAGGTAGAGATATTGGTATTTTAGGATGCTCAGCATACCCAGGTTAGTATGCTAACAGAGCATACACAGTATATAGAGCATAACAGTACACAGAGGATGATGTGATAAAGGCGTGGACAGATAATGGAAGTGGAGAAAGTAATTTTATGAGGTTTTACATATTCCTCACGGGTCTGTGAACTAAGTATTGAACAGTATTGAAAGCTGGGTAGACCAGGAGAGTCACTGAAACAATGGTTATTAAAGGGAGAAAAAATTAGCCTTGCTTTTAAATCTGAATATAAAGTGCTTAGGTCAGCCAATTTTGTTGTCTTTAAGCTGCGGTCCTTAGTTTTATTTCTTAAATCAGTCTAAATGTCTCTTTATCATCCAGAACTGTAGATTTCTGTTACTAGGTTATATGCTGGAATCCTGAAATAATTGAAATATGATGAGCTTTAGCCAAACAGGAAGAAGTATGGGACCACAGAGGCAGATTGTATGTCATTTAGTCTTGTCTTAGAATTCAGGGATCTTCCCTAAGAACATGGTGTAGATCCTAAGAGTTGCAGAATGGCCAGGAAGGTGTTCACCAGGCAACAGAGAAGTGAGTTTCAGACAGGAGAAATAGCTTGTCTGAAGTTTCTGATTTTAACACTAGTCATGTAGACTGGAGCAAGGTGGGATGATACAACTCAAGATTAAAGCGACAGCATGAACTTAAAACAGTGGTCTTCTGAAATTTAAGATTGTCTTTTCAATAGTAGACATGAGATAGGGATTTAGCTGTATCACTTTGCAAAAGTTTTTTGGGAGATTTTTTCTTTATAAAATAGGAAGGTTAGTTTGTAATGTTTCTGATCATTCTAACTGAATGACTAGTGTGAAATAAAATGTGACCTAAAAGGCCATTTTGGAACTCATACTTAGCTACTAACGCAAGTAGACTAGATCTGTTAAGAATAACCATCAAAGGTTCCTAGAATTAGGAATCAGATGTAATGCAAAAATCCTATACAGAGTACTTCAGTTCTCTCCATGATTCTGGTTGCAAACCAAACTGCATAAGAACTATATCAAACTTCCCTCTGAAGTTAACAATTTAATTTGACTTGGTTTTCATCCAACTCAAGCTTGTGAATCAGGGTACCACTGTGCAGAGAATACATTTTGTGAATAATAACCTAGGTCTTACATGTAGGTTCTGTCTATTAAAAAAAAACAAAAAACAAAAACCCCCTGCACATTAGAGTTTGGCATGGCAGTGTATGTCTGTAATCCCAGCACTTGGGAGGCTGAGCCAGGAGGATCCCTGTGAGTTTGAGGCCAGGCTGTGCTACAAAGTAAGTTCAAGGCCAGTCTGAACTGCATAGTGAGGCCCTGTCTCAAAAAGAAACAAAACAAAGTAAAAACTCAAGAAAAATCCCACAAACACCTGCACATGAAATACATCTTAAGATAGGTATGTATTAATGTTATTTTTCAGTGTATTCTTGCAAATTTTTGCCATAAACTTTTATAGACATCATTTCATTTAATCATCGCGATTCTTTGAACTAGGTCACTGTAGTGCTGTTATCCCCATGTATAGGAAAGAAAACCGTGCGAGGTAACATGACTTGCCCAGAGTTACGAGGTTGGTAAGGGGTGAAAAGGAGGACTCGTAGTACTGCTCTAAGTGGTGGATGAAAAACACCAAGGGAGCGAAGCAGCGCTTCATCATGAGAGCGTTCGAATTGCCTTAGTTTATGAATGAACACTTCCACGGACAGATTTCAAAGGCCAGCTGTTCCTTGGGGTTTGATTAATGGATTTGACTGGCACATCTGCCCGTTTGCAAAGATGTCTAACAAAAAAATCCGTGAAAATATTTGACCTTAGCACATAGCTGTGTTTCCTTTCAGCCCATCTGGAAAGCTTGTCCAGATTGAATATGCACTGGCCGCGGTAGCTGGAGGAGCCCCTTCCGTGGGAATTAAAGGTAAAGACGTGCTTCATTCCTTCAGATGTTTTTTAGTAGTTAACCTAATTTTTTCGAATTAGTAATTTATAAGTAACTATGGCACCGTAAAGTTTAGCAGTTCTTTTTGTTAGTACAGTTTGAATTGTAAAGAAAATAGTATTAAGCCTATGAAGTGATTACGATTTCTTTTCAGAGTAAATTTGACTCCTTTATGTGTTGTGGGAGTTTACAAAGTGTTCTTCCCATTCAGAAAACTGAATATTTGTTTTCCTACTGTTTATCACTGTTACCTGGCAGTTGTAATCCTTCCTATATATCTTAGAAAGGCTAATTAGAAAATAGTCTGAAGATTCTATAGTTGTTTCATGTCCTAGTATTTTTTTAAAAAGGATCTACATTTATTTTAAATTTTTATGTTAAATTTAAAACCTGTAAGCTTGCAGGTATCCTGGAGTACTTTAAGAGAGGTTGCATAATATCATTAGCAATAGAGATTTTTTTTTAAAGTGCAGAACAAGTGAACAATGAGGGTAAAGTGAATTTTACCATTTCTGAGGAAATTTTGATACAAGAATCCTGAAGAAAAGGTTTTATAAATTACAGGAAATAGAGGAGTTTGGGTTTAATACATCCATAATTAAAATGTTGTTGAAATACGTCTTTTAAATGATTAAACATGCAGGTCTTTTTTTTTTTCTTAAGCTGCAAATGGTGTGGTGTTAGCAACTGAGAAGAAACAGAAGTCCATTCTGTATGATGAGCGAAGTGTACACAAAGTAGAGCCAATTACCAAGCACATAGGTTTGGTGTACAGTGGCATGGGTCCAGATTACAGGTACTTTATTTATTTACTATCTCGTGAATTGATTAGAATCTGTACTTTAAAAAGTTGTTGGCAGCTGGCTTGGGTGACTTTAAGGAACTCAGGGGTTCTGATGACTGTCCTCTCATCATCCAGAGTTAACCTCATTGCCTTTATTTTTGTCTTGTCAAAGGGACAAAATTCCCAAAGCCTACTGGATGTTACAGAGCGTTACAACCAGCTAGGATAAAGATATTTGTGTAATTGCTGCTTTTGATTTCACCAGCAAGTTGGAAGTGATTTAGAGCTTGCTATGTCTGTCTGTCTGTCTTTCTTTGTTTCTGTCCTTCCTTCCTTCTTTCCTTCCTTCCTTCTTTTCCTTCCTTCCTTCCTTCCTTCCTTCCTTCCGTCCTTCTGTCCTTCCGTCCTTCCGTCCTTCCGTCCGTCCGTCCGTCCGTCCGTCCAAGACGGTCTCACTACATAGTGCACGCTGGCCTGGACTCACTATGTATCCCAGGCTGACCTCAAAAAACTTGCAGCACTCCTCCTGCCTCAGCTTCCCAAGTGCTGGGTGGGAATCAGGCATGTGCCACTGCACCCAGCTTGTCAGTCTTTAGTAGTGTCAGCATTTCACTTTGAGTGAGAAAAACCAACAGATGATCGGATTGTGAACAGCCTGTAGCGTGGTGGGTGGGGTGACCGCTGAATGGAAGGAACACTGCTACTGTGTCACACTGATAGAGTAAACTTAGGCAGAGAAGAGAGTCATGCAGGGCGCTAAGGTGCACATCCTGGATCTATAGTACCTAAGCAGGTAGGGATAAATCCTGTATGCCCTGCTAATACATTTGTTGTATATCCTTAAGATCTTTTGACAGTATTTATATTTAAAGTTAAAAGTAGTTTTCCACTGTCTTAATCTCTGAAGGGTTCTCCAGAGTGTAGGCAGTCTGCGAGAAGGTGGAGGTAGAGTGAGAAAACATATGCCTGAAATTGTGCTCAGATGTATTTGTGCTCATGTGTTTGTGGGCCTGGTAAAACACGCAAAGACATGGTAGCCAGCCTTGGGATAAGGGGTGCAGTCTTAAGCCACGGAGAAAGAGAAACCTCACATTTTTTACTAGGTATTCCAGTTCCTGCCTTTTTCCTTTTGCCTTGTTGTCGTCTGTCTCCTATTGGCCAGCTGCTCTACGACACTCTGAAATGCTCTTCTAATCAGTTGGGATTGGATGGCAGAGTAAAACTGGCCGCTCAACAGCTGCCTTTAAGATAACACATTAAGCTTGTGCTGTAGTTACATGCTTACAGAACAAGAGTGCGTCTTCGGTAGTAGAGCACCTTAATTTTAATCAGTGCTTCCATCTTCCCGGTGTGCTAGAGTGCTTGTGCACAGAGCTCGGAAACTCGCCCAGCAGTACTACCTTGTTTACCAGGAGCCCATCCCTACAGCCCAGCTGGTACAGAGAGTAGCTTCTGTGATGCAGGAGTACACCCAGTCGGGGTAAGGTGCTTTTGTTATGTTAGTATCTGAAATAGGCCATGAGTTAGGAGGCAGAAAGTCATTTTAAAAGGATGAGTTTTTACTACTTAATAGTCTGGTATTTGTGCAACAAATACAATCACTACATTGAATGTTTCACTTCTTAACTAGACCTAGAGTATTTTCTTAGGGAAAAAGCATCACTGTTTTCTTGTTTATACAACAGAAAAAAGCTTGTGAATCGAGTTATTTTTGCCAGTGATTATGGGCAGTCACCACTGCCACATTGTCTTTCCACCCAGGAATGATTATGAGCATGTGGTGAAAGCAGACTTTCTATTGAGTTTAAGTAACGTAACGTAAACATAGTTGTTTATCTGCAAGCTTGGGAAGGTCCATACTAGCTGGGAATTGTGCTTGTTAGGACACTGAATGTCCATACCTAGTGACTGCATTGTCTTCATTCGCTGTGTCTTTCTTTGTTCGACACTTGAGGCCGGGCCCTTTACAGAAGAGGCTTATTTATGCTCATGATGCTGGAGGCCTGACAGCATGGCATGGATGTGATGAGGGCCTTCTGCCAAGTAGCACTGCAAGGCCAGAGCGCTTGCCAGAGAGTTTATATTTTGAGACAGGAAGCAAGGGACAGCAGAGGGACGGGCTTGCTCCTTGTTAACGTCACTCTGCACTCCGGCAAGACAGCCCACTCTGAGACACCAGCAGCAGTCCTCTCCCAGGACGGTGTCCCCTGACTGCAGTGCTTTCCACTAGGTCCCCTTAAAGATCCAGCTCTTCTCAGCACGGTCAGGTCAGGAACCATGTGTGAGCCTCAGGGAACCCGAACAGGCCACGGCCAGGTGTGGCTCTGTGTCATCCAGGGTTTCTTGACTCTTCTTACCACCATAAAGAGAGTTCATTTTCTGTTGATCCAGTTAGAAAGGCCTTGAGTACTTTTTAATGACTTTAAGTCAACTTCCGTTTACTTGATAACTTGGTTTACTCAAGAGTATTGGTAAGTTTGCACTGGAGCATGATTGTTAACCACCATGAAGATACTGAATGATTGTCATTTTCCTTTCTGCAGTGGTGTTCGTCCATTTGGCGTTTCTTTACTTATTTGTGGTTGGAATGAGGGGCGACCATATTTATTTCAGTCAGATCCATCTGTAAGTATTATTTGATACATTTGAAGAATTTTAAAAAATTGCTGTTTGAATATCTAATAAAAACAGAAGCCATGGAAACTTTACAATTAACAATTTCTCTCTTTTCATTTGGACTTCAGAATGCGTAAAGTAGCTACAAACTACATTAGTTTCGCCCTGTTTTTTGTCATTAATGCTACATACTTCAGTGACTCATTGAAATAGTTGTTATTCAATCTCATTAAATCTGGAATTTTGTTACTTTGGAAAATACAATTCAAGATGTGGACCTGAAAGACGTCGTCATCTTTGTTGTTAGTTCAGTGTTTTACAAAATGAGTACTTAACCAATATCTTGAGTGAGTTGCGTGCTCCAAACCAAGAGTTTGGTATCTTGGTAAGAAGGTGTCCCTAGAGAAGATGCCACTCTACACCTGTCTGCTTGCTAAGGAGACCCTTTATCGTTCACTGCGGATTATTACATAATTACAAGGTCACTTAGTGCACACTTTATACTCTAATGCTGCAAATTTAAAAGGCAAAAGAAAAATATTCTGGTTGTTACTTAAATCAGAAAAGTAAATGTTTTGGAAACTAGTGACAGTGTAGTTACCCCATCTCTGAGTTTCTGAAGCTAAATGACAAGCCCTCCTCCCTTGCCTTCCAGTGGGTAGCAAAAGCCACTGTCTATGAAATCATGTTCATCTTTTGTCTCATTGTTTCTTGTATCTAGAAGGCAAGTGTGTCTTTTAATATATTTGATATGTTTTTGTTAGGGTTCTTTTCTGTGTGCAGGTACATAATTTTCAACACATGAGGCCATATTACATATGACATTGCTACTGCTTTCACTTTGCCTAGGTTATAAAATATTAAAACTTTTGAATGTTTGTAATGAAAAGCTTCCCTTTTAATATATTCATTGATACTGATGAGTTGATCGCTAGTTTCAAATTTATTTGACAGATTTTTAAGTTCCTTGATTATTTGCTTTACATTAACCTGAGTTTCCTTTTATTGACTTTTTCAACAAATTTATATACAGTAGGTTGGATCATCAGCAACCCATCATCATCAGCTTGATGAGTTTTGATATATATACATACCTGAGGAGACGAACACACTCAAGATACCAAATTTCATAACTGGGATTTCTTTATGTCTCGCTGTCATCCGTCCCTCTTAAGCTTTTAAAAAATAACCTGTGATATTTTCATTCCATCCCAGTAAACACTCAGTGACCTTAGATAGATGTTAGAGAACAATTGTAGAGTTAGAAAGCAAATGGCAGAACATGTCTTTTTCTAAAATCTGACTCTTTTCATTATTAGGGAGCTTATTTTGCCTGGAAGGCCACAGCAATGGGAAAGAACTACGTTAATGGGAAAACTTTCCTTGAGAAAAGGTAGGCTCACTATAACTGGATTCACTGGAAAACTCACTTTAAGGATTTAAGCACTCTTCATAATTTTATGAATGTAAATAAATTTGTCTTATCTCTGTATTTGAGCTTAGTTACAGGCAAACAAAAACTTGTCAACATCCTGGCATCTTAAACTTCAGTATATCGAGTGGTACTATGATTCATGTCTCAGGACATCTTTTTCTACATTCTTCTAGTTGTGTCCTAAGTGTTTTATGTCGTTTCACTTCATTTTTCCCACTACTTAAAAAAAAAACATTTAGAATAGAAAAAGCTTTAAGTGGTTTAATGATACTGTATATGACAGTAAAAATTGTGGAAGCAAATACTTGGTGTGGAGCAGACTGAGTGTGCTATCGAGTAGTGGTGGAAGGCCTGCAGTCCCCTGTGCCCAGCTATATTCCAGACTTACTGATACACAGCCCTCCAAGAGTGGCCCGCTTTGAACAGGAAAATTGTGTAATTGGCTTTGACTACAGATGATCCTTCCCTACAGCCTTCATGTAATACTAATACCATTAAAGATATAGGTAAACTTTGCCATGGGGTCATAAAACACTTTTCTTTAACTTATATTTATTAGTGAGTCTTCAAATATTTCATGTTTTAACATATAGGTTATAAGAACAAAGGAGATTCTATCAAAGGCTCTTTGCTTTGTTTTTAAAAGTTATTGTAATATATGCTGCTGCTAACATCCTAATTACATGAGTGCATTAATACTTAAGTTTCCTAAAATAAATTCATTTTAGGATTGTATTCTTTCCATGATGTTTAGGATTAAGTACCAAATAATAGTCTTTTCTTTGGGGACATGTATCTCAGTGAGGTGATTTTGAGGATTGCATAATGTTTTAAGTTTCTCTGATGTTTAGAAAACCTTAATGTTGTTACTGTCATTGATTGTGTAGTCATAAAGAATGTAAGCAGTACCATAAAGTCATTGTTTAAAATTCTCTTTAGATACAATGAAGATTTGGAACTTGAAGATGCCATTCACACAGCCATCTTAACTCTGAAGGTTAGCTCAGCACCCTCCCACTGAACTTGTGGTTTTCTAGTGGAGTGTGTGGGAAGCTGACCGTTTTTTCTCCCTTCCCCGGCAGGAGAGCTTTGAGGGTCAGATGACAGAAGACAACATAGAGGTCGGCATCTGCAACGAAGCTGGCTTCCGGAGGCTCACTCCGACCGAAGTTAAGGACTACTTGGCGGCCATTGCATAATAGTGAAGAGATGGAGTGACCTGAGATTTCAGATAATCTATCTACTTAAACATGTTTAAAGTATGTTTTGTTTTGCAGACTTTTTGCATACTTATTTCTACATGGTTTAATGGACTGATGTTTTTAAAATGACACAAATCATAATAAACTGTTAAATCCAACTTCCAGATTTTTAGGAGTTAGTAAAATTTTAACATTTCATCCAACATTTTACCACCGAACATTTTTTTTCCTGCTATTCATTACAATTGGGTGTTTAGAAACTACACTGCAAGGCAAAATGATGAAACCACGATTCCATTCTGTGCACTTCAGTTCAGTCAGATCACCATCCCATTTGTAGCGATAGTGCCCGTGTTTCTGTAAAGTACAGAGCTGGTTTTGGTAAGTCACTTTTGCCGCTGAGAGAATCTGCAAACTCTCGTGGACCCATGACACAAATAAGCACAGGTGTTGAGGGTATGTAGGTGTGGGATCATTGAGGTCCTAGAGCAGTGGTGGTGAACCTGTGGTACTTGTGCCGCAGTGGGCTGGTATCTTTGAAGGCTCTAAAAAGTTTGCTTGGTTTGACTGCATTGGAGCTGTGAGAGCTGAACCACACGGGTCTCCTGTGGGAAGCATTTAAATAAGCTATGGTCTGCTTGTCCTGGTGGTTTCTCTATCACAAGTACATAGGAATATTTAAAACAAATCTCTAAATTGTATAGATTTTTTTAGTTCAAAAATGGACATCAATACTGGAAATAGTAATCTTAAGTGTCAAAACTGGCTTAAGGCTGTCCCTCATCAGTCTTTAATCAGTCTTTGCTGTAAGTAAGGTTCTTAAGAGGAAACCAGTAGTGGAGAATTCACATAGGAGGTGGTTTTATTTCTTTGGATTTATTTATTTTTACGGCATATTAGAAAACAGGAAATCACATCTGATTGATTAAGTATCTGTGTGTTGATGGAGCAGAATTCATGAGTGTTATTAGTCTTAACAGTATAAAGAGGTGTAGTAGATAATTCCAGGATTTAAATACAGCTAAAAAAGCATTTAAGATTTAGCTAAGTTTAGTGGAAAAGCCTTATGTTAGAGCATTTTTTACAGGGCTTACAGTTCTACTTCTCCCATGGCACATGTCTTCTTAGGGTGGCAGAAGCATTTTAGGAGATGGGCGATGCTACCTTAGCATCCTGCTTAAAGGTGTCTGTCTTCAAGACCTTGTCTGCAAATCTCTCCTTCTGAGCTGCTGGTGTATTGTGATTCCAGCACACTAGAAAGTGAACAGAGTAATAAAAAGGAATGGCTTAGAAAGATAATTATCTTAGGGAGATTTTTTTTGAAAACTATATCTCATAAAGCAAGGGTAAAGCCTGGCATGATTACTGGTTAAATACATTGTTAGCTGTGCTTGAATTTATGTAGGCCCTTTCTAATATCTCATATTAAAAACCCAGAGAAATGCCAAATTTCAAGAAAGCAAAGGAGGAAAGAGTAAAGATATATAAATTTAAGAGAAAAGGAAAATGCATGTATGTTTTTATTGAGCGCTAACAATTCATCCCACAGAATAAAGGGAGGAAAAATTGGCTGACGACTATTAAATCCAGGTTCAGTTTCTGCCTCCAGCCCCAAAGTCCAGTTCCAACTGAAGCTGCCTCTGATTCCACTCTTTGTGCTCAGTTTTCATTGTCCTTACTATTAAGATGCTCTTTTTGTTCAGTTCTTGGGAGACTCAGTTACTGCTTTTACGGTCATAATGCTCCTAAATGTTTGCAGCTCCCCTCCCCTGCCAACATACACACTTTGGGTTCAATTTGTGTCTTAAGAACCATTGATCTTCACTTTTTTCCAGCCTTTCCCTGTCCCAATTCCTTACTGAACCATGAATTTACAGTTACAAAACAGTTACTGTCAGAGAAATAGACATGTTTAAAATGCACATAGGCAGGAAAGGAGGGGTAAATAGGAACAATACAGAGTTTATGATTTGATTACTGCATGCTAAAATATTGCACATCTATAAAGGAACATCAGGAAAATTTTCATATATTACTCACTTGTTTTCATAGAAGGAGTCCACTAAAACTCAGTGTGTAACCTCACCTCTATCCAAGTGTCTCCTTGTCGGTATAGGTAAGTTCTCTGACCCCTCACTTACAGAGCAGCAAACATGTTCTGTGATTTCCAGAAACATGGAGGAGGGCTGGTCACACCCTTGGATTAGAATCCTGATTTCCTGAAAAGCAACCCAGGGCTCCTGTATCAGCGTCACAGGTCCTCAAGGTTCTGCAACTTGATCTGCCCTGCACCCTGTTGCTTACAGAGCTAGAAAACTTGGCAGCCAAGTAAACAACTGACTAAGCATGAGCACATATTTAAAATGTGAGGTAGTACTTCATCAGAGAAGTCCTGGGTTCTGCCCTCGAGTGTTTTCAGGTGTTTCATCCAGTGCTTTCTTGATGCTATACTTCCAAATGGTAAGTTAATACTCTGTTCTGCCAGATGAGAATATAGCGTTCCTGTGTCACCCTCACAGCCCTTCTCCCTGCCTAGTTTACTCGGTTAATCATGCTTAGTTTAAAAGGTTTTTCCTGTGAGTGTAAGTATGCTTTGACTTTCCTTGTAACTTTCCTGTGGTTTATATTGCTTCACTGGGTTTGAGGCTTTTCTTTTTGTTTTCTGTCTGTTGTTTTCTTGTGTAACCATCTCTCAAATTCTTGCCAGCTCCCCCCAAGAAAACTAAAAAATGCTCTATGTGCTGTCTTCCTCATGGCAGCAAATATGTAAGCTTCAGCAATACTGTCCCCAACATCTCCCAGAATTTTCTGTCTCCCTCTACCAACCCAGGTTAATAGGTTGTTTGAAACTATATTCTGAGTTGGCTGGGCTCAAAAATTCCAGATTAGAAATAAATTGTCTCCACATTTTGAAAGCATTTTGCCTTTCTCAATTCTAGTGTTATTGATGGAAGCCTCATGCTACCTGTGTATGTGATACCAAACCTGCAACTCCTAGATTTTGTTATATCTGCAATGGATTTTCATTTTTGACTCTAAACTTCTGTTAGTTGGATACTAGACCTTTTTGTTTTGGCTGTATATTTTTATCTCTACTCTCTAGTGCCCCCCCCCCCAATTTATCTGTTGACTCTTAAATTTGGAATTTTTATGGAATATTTTATTTTAAATTTTTTTGAGTACATGTTTGCCATACATGATTACATTGATGTGGGGAACTGCTACTTATACTTAACATCTCAGCTTTTTGGAGATGCTTTTTACTTTTAAGAAACAGTTTGCCTGTCCTTTGTCATCTCTCAAAATGAATTTTTTTAAATGGGCAAAATACTCTTTTATTTGAAGGTTCTAGTTACAAGATACTTTTTAAAACTACTTTATTATACTTCCCATTTCCTTAAAAATGTTTGGAAGCATTTGTGGATGAGGTCAGCCCTCCTTTCTAGGGATGCTGAATTTCTCTGAGGTCTTTCATTTGCTTCATATCAACACAAAAAAGTTTGGGTGGGAGTGGGGGTCAGGGCATTCCTGGAGGAGCAGAGCCCCCCCACCCCCAGGACAATATTCCTAGGGGCACCTCTAACCATCTTCCATCTGGAACCCCTGGCTCCCTGTCTTTAGCACCGTGTTATGAGGGCATGGAATGGCCTAGCTGGTGGGCAGGAGAGGGACTTGGTGTTTCTTAGGCAGACCTCAGTCTCACCTCCCACCTTCCGGCGGCCACCTCAGTCTCACCTCCCACCTTCCGGCCGCCTGAAGTTCCAAAGTCTAGGTTGTGAATCACTGGTTTAATAACCCCTCCTGCAGGCACAAAACAGCTCTGCTGGGAGGTCCTCTGGGTTTTAAGGAATTTACCTGTGGCTTCTTACCTGAAAATACGGTATGTCGCTTTTTAGGTTAGGAAGCCAAAACACGCGTGGAACCTTTAGAACAACGCTGCTTCTGGAAGTGTTAGGGTCTATCCTGTCTGCATCTTTGTCTCTTTTGCTTTTTGTCTTGGTAGGGAAAACCCACCCACCAAGGGTGTGGAGAAGGAGCAGAATAGCTGGCATTAATTTGACTGTCTTAGTATTTAGAATTGGTTCATTCTCAAATCCATCGTTTTGGGTGGCGTTGGACACTGCCCCCTTTAGTGTGGTGGCACATTTCTGAAACAGCACCCTTGGAGACTGGGGCCGAGAGGAAAGGGTGCGCACAGGGCCTTCTCACAAAGCCACATCCCTAGACCTTTTCTGAGACAGGGTCTCAGTTGCCCAGCCTTGCAGAGTGCTACGATTACAGGCAAGCACCACTACAGCTGTCTTGTAACAGCAGTTTCAGTGAGGTTTCAGCATTATAGAATGAAGCCCCACCCGCTGAATCCAGTGAGGATTCAGTATTATAGAGTGGCGACCCGCCCCCGCCGTCTCCTGGTGCTAAGGGGCCAGTCTTGGAATTCCTGGTCTTGTTCCGCAGGCAACAGGGGGTGCCCTTAACAAACATGGCCGCCGCGCCGGCGTCAGCAGCGTCCCACAGGCCGCGCAGCCGCCTGGGAATCGCGGGCTCGGCGTCGGCCGGCGCGGGGTCACGTGACACGGGGAGGTGCCAGGGGCGGCTGGTCCTCTAGCTGAGAGGCATCGGCGCAAAGTGAGGCGGGCTGTCCAGCGTGAGGGTTCCGGGGTCCGGGCTTCGCATGCCCGCGTCGCCCGCTCAAGCTCGCGGTCCTGGGCGCTGCGGGTGAGGAACCAGGAAGGGGAGGGCGGCCTGCTCGAGGGAGGGGCGGTGGCGCGTCAGCAGCACGGACACCGCTCGGCTGTGGCCTGCGGCCTAAGCCCGGTTCAGTCCAGCTCCGCTCCTGCCGGTTCTGTGAGGCGGAGTCGGCGCCTCCCCTCCCCCAGCTGGAGTAAGGGGCGGGCAGGCTGCGGCTGCCTCGGTCTGTTAACGCACAGCTGAACCGGTCCTGATACCTAGTCAGGACTCAGTGCCCAGCGGAGCTAGGAGGAGCAGGTTAAAGACTGGGTGGAGGAGAGGAGGCAAGCGTGGCCTGGGCAGGGGTGCACACGTCGACTTTGCACACTGCTTACCAGCTGCAGCGTGCCTAGTTTCATGTTAAGTATTTTACTTGGGTGTTCTGAAAGTTATTTCTCAGCTGGGTCAGCGATGGATCTCCTGGCTTCTAAAGAAATGAAGATCTAAACAAACGTGCCAGGATCCATCCTATGGAAGGTTCCATGCTTCCCTTAGTGATCAAGAGAAGGAGGCCCTTCGAAGTTAGACTTACAAAAGTCCAGGTTCATAGACTTGGCCCCATAAACTTTGTCGCAAAATTGAGGTTTTTAAGTCCTCGTCACTTTAGAGAAGGGTTTGAATTCGTCTTGTTTGTTGTCTTTTCTAGGAAAGGAATAATGCTGTCAGCATGTCTGCACACTCCATGCTCTGCGAACGAATCGCCATGGCCAAGGAGCTGATCAAGAGAGCAGAGTCACTTTCTCGATCAAGGAAAGGTGGCATAGAAGGTGGTGCAAAGCTGTGCAGCAAATTGAAGGCAGAATTAAAATTTTTACAGAAAGTAGAAGCTGGGAAAGTAGCTATTAAAGAATCTCATTTGAAAAGCACGAATCTAACACATTTGAGAGCCATCGTGGAATCTGCAGAAAACCTGGAAGAAGTTGTTAGTGTTCTTCATGTCTTTGGTTACACAGATACCTTGGGAGAAAAGCAGACCCTTGTGGTGGATGTCGTTGCAAATGGTGGCCATACTTGGGTGAAGGCCATTGGCCGGAAGGCTGAAGCACTGCATAACATCTGGCTGGGCAGGGGCCAGTATGGTGATAAAAGCGTCATTGAGCAGGCTGAAGACTTTCTCCAGGCCAGTTACCAGCAGCCCGTGCAGTATAGCAATCCCCACATCATCTTTGCATTTTACAACAGTGTCTCCAGCCCCATGGCAGAGAAGCTGAAAGAAATGGGTATATCTGTGAGGGGAGACATAGTGGCGGTGAACTCTCTGCCAGATCACCCTGAAGAGCTACAGCTGAGTGAGAGTGAATCCGATGATGAGGGCCTGGAACTTTTGCAGGTGACCAGAGTAGACCGAGAAAATATCCTAGCAAGTGTTGCATTTCCAACAGAGATAAAGGTTGATGTGTGCAAAAGAGTCAATCTGGACATTACTACCTTAATCACCTATGTGTCTGCTCTTAGCTATGGAGGTTGCCACTTTATCTTCAAAGAAAAAGTACTCACAGAACAAGCAGAGCAAGAGAGGAAAGAGCAGGTTCTACCTCAGCTAGAGGCATTCATGAAGGACAAGGAGTTGTTTGCTTGTGAATCTGCTGTCAAGGATTTTCAGTCTATTCTAGATACATTAGGAGGACCTGGGGAGAGAGAGAGGGCTGCTGTGCTAATTAAGCGAATCAGTGTAGTACCAGACCAGCCTTCTGAGCGTGCCTTGAGACTAGTGGCTAGTTCAAAAATTAACAGCCGTTCATTAACTATTTTTGGGACAGGAGACACCTTAAAAGCCATCACGATGACTGCCAATAGTGGTTTCGTTAGAGCTGCAAACAATCAAGGTGTTAAATTTAGTGTGTTTATCCATCAGCCTAGAGCACTTACAGAAAGTAAAGAGATGCTAGCCACCCCCTTACCGAAAGACTACACAAATGACAGTGAACGTTAGTGATGTTCTTTAAAATTTGTCATGGAAATAAGTTATTTATACCAAAGGCTGGGTCTTCCCGTATAAATTGTGAGAATAAGGTCGATAGCCTTTATGTGTGACATCTATATTTAAAATATACAATCTAAAGTAGATAAAGCACAAGAGATAACCTTATTTATCAAACTGTCCACATTACAGTAATTATATGTATAAGAGTTTTAGGTGTCTCATAATACTTCTATTTGATTCAGTAGGGCTGCATTCTTCCTGTTGCTAATCACATTTCATGGAATATGGCTACACTGCATCTTGTGTTCATTAAATCTTTGCAGAAATCTCTGAAGCTTGATTTTCATTATATTGGTTTATCACTTGATGTGGTTAATGCTGGGAGGTAATGGTTTATAATTGTAAAGTTAATGACTATTAATGAAAAGAAACATTTGATTACTATGTGTCAGGCACACTATGGTGGGTATGTTCACAGAGTATGTAATACAGAAGAAATTAAAATACAGTGAAGTCTGATCTGAGATTGCTATGAATCTGTTGATACATGTTTGTGAAAAGAAAAATAGCAAACAATCCTACTCTGATAAAATATACCTAAGATCTGTAAGGCAGAATACCAGTATGAATAATTGAAAAAGGATGCTATGAAAGATTTTAAAAGACAGGCTGTAAGTCCATCCACCCTGTATGTCAAGTATTTAAATTATGGATACTACCCTTTCCTTCTCCATTTACAAGTGGCAACTGACAGATACATTAACTTAGTCATGAAATGGTGATAGGAGAGTCCATGCCAGTTGCATGACAGATTGTAGTTAAAAATAATTTTCTGTAGTCAGGCATGGTGGCAAATGCCTAATCCCAGTACTGTGGGACGTTAAGGCAGGAGGGTGGCAAGTTTGAGCCCATGTTGGGCAATTTAGTGAGATCCTGGGTCAAAATTTCAAATTGGAGGGGGAAACTGGGGATGTTCAAGAGGCCCTTGGTTCAATCCTCAGTACCACACATGATTAGGTGAATATGTAAACTTCTGTGACTACCTTGTGCTTAGTGCTTTAACAATCTCTTTGCTACTGCAGAATGGCATAAAACCTATTTTTCAAAGTGAGAATTTGAACCTTGGAGCTTAATAACACTAAGTTTAAGAGCTGCTAGTGAAATTTGACTTGTGTAGTCTCATCCAGAGTTTCTACTTTTCCAACTTTCTCATTTGTGAGAAGGGAAGTCAGTACCTAGCAATAGTGTTGAAGTAGAATTTGATTATCAGGCTCCAAGAACACTAATACAGTAATACTGTAAGTCAGAACACATTTTCTAGGCAAAAAGCTATGATTTGGCTTCCAATATAGTGTAGGGAGATATATTGTCTAATGTTAAAAACTGAATTTAGGCCTTTTGAGCAGTACTTGGTAGTAGTAAAGTACTTGGCAGTGGTAACTACTAGGCATTCTTATAATAGTTTATTATAAAAAGAT
The DNA here is from genome assembly GCF_034190915.1 of Cavia porcellus. Taxonomy (NCBI): domain Eukaryota; kingdom Metazoa; phylum Chordata; class Mammalia; order Rodentia; family Caviidae; genus Cavia; species Cavia porcellus. The sequence continues at coordinate 22,330,746 of NW_026947506.1, forward strand.
AAATAATTGCTTATTAGTCCAGAGGCAAGTAATTAGTTAAATTATGTTTAAAATACTGAAGTAGAGAATAAGGAGACAATTCTTGCTGAGGAATCAGGAAGTCAAGAGTGATATTTGGGGTGTTGGATATGAAACCTCCAAGCAAGAAATGATGTTCAGAATTATACATAGTGGGCCTGGAAAAGTTACGGAAGAGTGAATATGAGGGCCTATTCCTGGATCAGGCTTTAGGGGATAGTTTGTAAAACTAGAGATGCTTAGTCAAAATTTTTTAGAGTTTGGTACTAGAGAGCCATTAGTGATTTTTAACCAAGGATTGGTTGTGATCAGATCTCTTATGAAAACAGTGTAAAGAAAGTTTGAACGGGGGAAAAATATGAAACTGTAACCATGACCACAGCCTGAGTGAGGATGACAAGATGCAGTGTCATGGATGTATGCTGTTTTTGACTCAGAATTGTGACAGTAATATCTTATAATAAGCATTTACTGTATTGAATGTTTGCCATATTCCATTATGTCTTAGTTACTTTTCTCTCATTACTGAGACAAAATACCTGCTGCCCAAAATTAGGAAAGTAAAGGTTTATTTAGCTTACAGTTTTTAGAGGTTTCAGTGCATACTGAGCTGGCTCCAAGGCAGGGTCACATGGCTAACGGGCAGCCATTCATGTGGCTACAAGCAACAAGAGTGAACAGGGTAAAAAGGGGAAAATCTCACCTCCTTCCCTCCCTTACATACTATACTGGCTTCCAGCTGCAGCATTCACATTACCAATCCCAGCATTTAACAATGAACCAGTCACAAACATTAGATTCAGCCACCTCCATGACTGCATGAGGCTTTGGAGGCACACCCAGACACAAACCGTAGTATAGCATAATAGGAATTGTTGGATATGGCAAAAACTTGTTTCAAGAAGGTAGATTTCTGTTCCTGCTCACTATGAATCAGCTCCTAAGAACCTGGCATTTTGCTGATTAGAAAGTAGACAAACAGCACTGAAGAAACTGTTTAGAAATGGCCACAGTTGTGGTGCTGCCAAAGACATAATCCTTTCCTGGGCACTCTGATTACAGATCCTAACTCTGCAATAAATAATGCAAAGATAAGATGGGCACAAATAGTGGGGCACTGGGTCCTATCTAAGAAATAAACCCTTATCTAGAATATGCATGATTTGTAGACCACATCTAGCTGACTAATGATAGCACTTCATAGAGGGAAGAAATAAGAGAAAAATGTGGGAAATTATCAAATGAATGTCCAGTTAATACAAGTTAAAAGTTGTTGAGTTGAAGAAATCAACTCAGATGTCTAAAAAGTGAGTAAAAATAAAAAAAAAAAATTTTGTCTGGAATTTAAACAGGGAAAAATAAAAGTTGTTAAAAATATTTTGGAAGTTGATTAAAATTTTACCATTGAGAAAATAGACCAACAACAACAAAAAATAGCCAACATAAAATAGGGTATTAAACAAGAAATATAACTGGTAGTATAAATTAACCAAACTCATAAAAGAAAAGTCAAATCAAAATAATTCTCAAGAAAACGAAGAACACAGCTAAAAAAACTGCAAAATCAAGAAGGACATAAAACAGCTATAGAAAAGATTAGAGAAATGTACTATCTATACCTTTGATAAATTTGGAAATCTGATGATTTTCTTTGGATATATGCCTTAGAGCTGAAGAACTAGCTTAAATGAGCAATAATCACTGAAAACAATTGTTAACATAGTTAAGCAACTTTCTCCAAAAAGTGTGCTGATCTAGTTGACTATTAATTGAGTTTTTTCTTGCTTTTAAATAACAACCCCCTTCCTGTAGCAATATGGTGTTCAAGATCATTTCTGGGGCTGACATTTTTAACATAGTAAGGTGTGTTGGTTTATTCTCCTTTCTTTGCTCTGTGCTGAGAACTTTAGCCCCCTGTGGTGTAGCTTTCCTTATGTTAATAGTAGGCTGGTTGGGCACCACAGTATTGGAGACATCGCCAAACTCATTTTATAGCCTATGGGCATAGTGCTGGCACCCAAATTTACAGGATAGCATAAAATACAAAATGCAACATTTTCAGTGTAAGAATATACATAAAACACCCCAAATAAATTATGTAGATAAAATGGAGCATAGGCAGAAAAAAAAATCTCACCTTGAGGAAATTTTGTTCCTAGGAAGAAAAAGGGCAGAGATGAGTTCCCACCCTTAAGAGCAGGCTAATCCCACGAGTATTATCAGTATTGTCCTCTGTGATGGGCCAGGATCAGAGGCGTGAGGCCTGTTGAGGCAAAGTGGTAACCCCAACATTGCTGCAAGAAGCCACAGCCACTGAAAGGCTACAGGTCCCATGAAGGAGGACCCTGTGTACACAGCCCAGTGACAGCAAGGATATTTGACTTCAGTGGTTCTGAGTAGAAGAAAAATCTGAGAGGAATCAAAGTGTGCCTGGGTGCTACACAGAGTCAAAACCTATTAAGAACGTCGTGGGAGAGAACAGGGATGTGAAATTGTGTAGGAACTGGCCCTGGGCAAGTGTTACCCTTAAACACCTGCCAGAGACGTATGCAGCATCATTCTGGACTGGGGGACACTTCTATTTTCCAAACTCACAGATTTCACTAGAAAACGTCAGTGAAAGAGGTGACAATGGGAAATTCAGGGTTAGGGTTTGCCACCCGTAGTGAGTCTGCAACATAGAGAGCTTTAGTCCCTTAAGAACTTAATAGAAATACATGACATATAGACTATAGAGTATATAGGACATGTGTAACAGCCAAATGCAAAGTGAGTTTTGGAGTCTCCCACATGTTCTCTACTTGTGTTCTGGCAAAAAGAGAAAACAAGCGCTCAAAGCAGCAGGCGAAGGCTAACGTCTCTTGCAGCAAAGCAATGCAAAGCCAAGTTGAGGATGTGGTTTGCTCTGCAGCTAGTGCATTTCTTAACACTGCGCTCCACGGTTAGGCAACTTACCTGGTACAGTAGTGCAGAGGCGCGTGACAGGGAGAGTTTGCTCCAGGAAATCTGCAGACTACATCTTGCCGTGAGGAAAAGGACAGAGATGAGCCAGGCATCCTGGGAGGGCTGACGGTCCAGGGTGCCGTTCTCAGCCCTCGCTTCCTCTACCTGCCTGGGAACACTAAAATATTTTCCAGAATAAAAAACATTTTTTTGTCAAATTTGTTATTGCTCAGTGAGCAAAATTCTAGTTTGAATTATTTCCATTTTATACTAATAGACCATCATTTCAGACATACCTGAATGTAATTTGAAGAATATTCCAAGGTAACTAAAACTTTCTCACAGATACTGAGAGAGCATTGAAGAGCATTATCATTGGGCCTGTGTTATGCTCCCAAATGTTTGGTTTTTCTTTCATTTACTTTTAATCATCGCTTAACTCCATGCAGTCTTTAGGGATATTATATTGTTACATTGTTTCATTTTGAAAGAACATCTTTGGATATGAGTCATTCTTTTTATTTTTCCAAACATGTGGCTGATTCTTTGGATCAAAGTAAAAAGCAATCAGTATAAAAGGGGTTTTTTTGGAATTTATTTTTGTTTTTGTTTGGGATACCACATTTAGCCCAAGAAACAGACACTTTTAATGGAAAACATTTCATTGAGGAAAGAATTATTGTTATTATTCCATCTTGGAAGATGCAACAAAAGAGTTTAGAAATCATACATAGAGGTGAGGCTTAGCTCAGCAGCAAAAGTGCCTGCTTGGCAAACACAAGATCATGAATTAGATCCCCGCTACCAAAACACAACACAACACAACAACAACAACAACAACAACAACAACAAACAAAATAAAAACAAAAAAAGAAATTATATGTAATGACTACAAGTCTAAATTGAAATCAATTATATTTATTTCATGACATGAAAATGGCACAGAAATAGGAGATTATGCACATGCACATAATATTCTGCATTTGAATAAAAATGATAAGTAAACTTCTTCCAGAATATCTCCAATAAAGAAAATGATTGTAACTTAAGGATTAGAACTAGAATTTCTGATTGAGTGATTTGTGTTCTACATTGTCTCTGTTTTTTGCTCCTTGCATTGAGGGAAATCTGTCTGTATATGGAGAGAGGAAAAGAAAAAGGGAGACAGTGAAAGAGACAGGCAGAAGGAGAGCAGAGAGGCAGGGAAAGAGAGAGAGAGAGAGAGAGAGACAGAGAGAGAGAGAGAGAGAGAGAGAGAGAGAGAGAGAGAGAGACAGAGACAGAGAGAGACAGAGAGAGACAGAGACAGAGACAGAGAGAGACAGAGAGAGACAGAGACAGAGACAGAGACAGAGACAGAGACAGAGACAGAGACAGAAGATCAGAGGTTTGTGGGTCCTAAATCTCTAACTCAGAATAAAAAGGCAAAGAACTGCTGAAACATTTTCTCTTGGGCTATTTCTTAGTGGATGAAAAAGGTAGACTCCTCAGCCATTAAATACCTTAGGTGGGGCTGGGGATTAACTCAGCGGCATAAGTGCCTGCCTTGCAAGTGTGTGGTCGTGAGTTCGATCCCTGGTAGCGATAAAAACAAAAAAGACCAAAAAAAAAAAAATTATAAACACCTCAGGTGAATGAAACGCTAGTAGAAATGATAATGATTATTGCTAACAATAGCAATGTCAATGATAGCAAAACTCCTCTCGGCCTGATTTGGTCACTGATAAAGCAGAGAATGAATTAAATACACGATCTTTAACTTTACTTCTATCTCTACATGTCTATAGTTTTCACTTTTTCCTTCATTTTCCTTTTTCAGAAGAGAGGATCATAGCCATGCTGTCATCTCATTTTAATCCTATGGACACAATCATTTATTTGTGAGAACATCCAGGGTCAAAGACATTGTTTTTGATGCTGGGGAAACAAAAGTGAATTAGAGCTTCGTGGTTATGGTCCTTGTGGAGCTTTATATAGTTCCCATTAGGATGTGAGGCATATTAATTAGTCAATACATAAATTATAAATTCCAGGTGGAATGGATTGCCGTAATCTTTGTCAAAAGATCACGACACTTGGGAATCAGTTTGCTTTTTTTCATAGCAAAATCATGCAACAAAAGAGTTTAGAAATCATACATAGGGGTGGGGCTATTAATAATCTTTATTAACTATCTCAGAATCTGTTCATTTGGTTTTAAGTCTTGAAAGATGAGTAGTAAATCAAATCACTGTCTTCTTAGTGTGTGTGGTTTTGTGTCTCTGTGTGGGCAAGTGTATTTGTCTTCAGATACTTTTGATTTTTATAGTTACTATAGTTCATTTTATTATATAAAGTCTTAGTCTCCTGGTAGTGCTAAAACCTGAATTAAAATTTTCCTCGAGTCTAAAAGTTTCTTCTCCAAGCCTGCCTATCTCCCCTTGAGGTCCCCTCCATTACTGCCAGGTCTTTAGAGATGACCAGAATCTGAACCCTCTGAGAACTGGGAATTGAATGCTGGCTTTGTAGCCCTAGGACTTGTTCCCTCTGGTTGGGAAACTTCTTTGGTCAGAGTCATGCATTTTGATTTGCATTCACCTCTTCTTGAGGCTTAGGTGCTCAGATATCGTTTTCTCCAGACATGAATCTGACTGCTGTCACCCTTGGGACAGTCAGCTGGATCAGCTTATTGTTCTCCCTGTTTCATTTTCTTTGAATCTCCGAGCTCTGAAAAATCCCAAGAAATATACAAAGAGAGGGGAAATGCCAAGTTCTACTGAGTTCTCTTCATGGGAATTTTCCAGGACCTCAGACCTCAGGAGCTCTTAATGGCTTTTCTAGTGATTTTGGATTAGCAGAGGCTTCTAAGGAGGCCTCAGACTTGGAATCCCAGTTAGCAAGGTCTTTAGACTAGGAGAGGCTTTGGGAAGAGGAGACTCATTAGCGGGCGCTGCAGTCCTCTCTTTGGTTGTTCAGATCCTTAGGTGCAAGGTCAGAGGGTTACTTCTGGGACAGAGGAAGATGGCTCCAGAGGGTGTCTGATGGGGCTGGGGATCACGGGAGAGCTTCCTCCTGGGACCTGTCGCCTTCAGTGGTGGGAGAGATCTGGAACTGGATTGGGCCATTGCATGAGGGTAGAACACTTTTCTCCTCAGAGGAGTTTGCTTCAGACCTTTCCCCTTGCATTGTGTCATCTTTTAAGGACTCTTATTGAATGTCAGAATTAATTTCTTCTTGGGAATGTATCAGGTGTCAACTCTTCTTCAGATGCTGAGACAGATTCACCCCTCACTCATCAGGGAAAGTTCAGAGGGACTGGTGGGCGAGACAGGAGGGCTAGCAATGGTAGATGTTCAAACTGGAGGAGAGATGACTACTGTGGGCCTGCTCTGCTGGACCACCCCTTCACCTAGCCTCTGCTGGAATGCTGCTTCTCCAGCTTGCTCACCTCCAAGTAGAAGACATCTCTTAATTTGGAAATACTTTGGAAGATGGTCACATAACCTGCAATAGGATTACAGGTAGTTTCTCCAGTAATTCCTGGTTCAGATCTTTGAACACAAGATGGACTTTGTTGAACTCTTCCTCTGCCTTGAAAGTCTTGGCCTGACCTCTCTTCTTAGCGTTCTACACTGTCTCCAGATGGTACTGGGCCTGTCACAGTCTACAGCTTTCTAACCTAGTTGGCAATTCTGTCCTTAATCTCACTGATCGGGGTGACATAGTTTTCTACAGTCCTCAAAACCCGAACATTCAATTTCCCTTCAACGTCTACCCAATGGAGGTCGTGATTCTCTACAATGGGCCCACCCCACTCTGCTGTAGGTCTCCTTCAGTATCCCTGACACTCTCTTTGAACTCCCATGCATCACCTTGACTCCACTAAGAAAGTCTTTCACGTCCTTGCACAGCCTGTAGCCTGTCTGTACTTTGTTCAGGTCCCTCATCTTTAGTTTCTATAGTTTTCCTCTATTTTTGCAGTACCTTTTCCTGGGCCCTGCTGAACCTCTGTACTTGCTTGGTGAAGAAGCCTGTGGCATCACCTGTCTCGCTGTTGGTTTTCCTTCTGGTGGCTGACTGGGCTCTGCACCTCAGGTCCCTGAGGAATAAGAATCAACTTGATACATCAGTGTTTTCCTAACTCTGATGTAATGAAGAATGCTAGAAATAAAAGTGCTTTGATGGTCACCTTATGTTTCCAGTGAAGAAAGAATTCTGAAGTAACAGGCAGAATTCAGTTTGCAATTACCAATTCTTCCCACTAGGAGGCAGCATGATGCAATGGTCAGACTGGTCTTTAGATCAGGTGGGCTGAGTTTTTAACATTTTTAACTTATTTTTAAACTGATAGATATTCATACATATTTATGGAGCACAGAATGATAATTTTATATGTGTATATATTTAATGATGAAACCAGAGTAATTAGCATTTCATCTCAAACATCATTTCTATATGCATGAAACTTTGGACTCTTAGTTATTTTGAAATATACATATATTGTGGTAGACTATAGTTAACCTACATCAGAACAAATTGCTCCTATCTAATTATGTTTTGGTACTGGTTACAAAATTTTTATTTGTCTTATGGTTTGTATTTAATGTCCCTCTAAAGCATCATGCAGTCCTGGAGGCAGCTGAACCTTTGTGATTGGTTCCTTGTCCAGTGCTGGGATTGGCATTTGAGTGCTGCACCCATCCAGGCTAGGGGAGCTGACATACAATATAGAGGAGGGAAGGAAGTGTGCTTGCCCTTTAGCTCTTGTTGCTTGAAGGGACAATGAATGGCTGCCCTGTAGCCATACCACCTGCTTTGGAGCCAGCTGAGTGTGGACTGAAACCTCCAAAAACTGTAAGATAAATAAATCCTTCCTTCCTTCAATTTGGTCATCAGGTATTTTGTTTCAACTACAAGAGAAAAGTAACCCAGACAATTTGATTATTAGTTTTGCCATTATCTTGTGGGAGAGATTTAATCTCACTAAGCTTAGTATCCTTATCGTAATGTAAGAATGATACCTATTTCCTAGAGTTCTTATGAGGATTAGAATGAAATAAGGTACTATATAGCATTTGGAGCAGAAACTGGCACATTGGCCTAAAAACCACCAACTCTGGTTAGTTTCATATTCCCCATAACTTTTAAGTTGCAGTCACTTTTAATGTTCATGCTAAGTAATTTTTGAATAATTTGTATATTTATATATGACGTATGTCATATGAACACATGTACACCAACACTTCTTGATTCTCTATTGTTTTGTATCTCAAATACTTTTCATTTTGAGAATTTTAATTCTTTCTGGTTCTTTGTTGGAGTTTTAAGAACAATTATTCTTCCCCAAATAACAATTGTGTCAATAAACAGCTGTGGTGATTCATGGACTTTATGATGCTTAAGACTACACTTCATGGCCAAACAACCTCTGGAACATGGTCTTAACCACTTGGAGTTAAGGTCATGTTTGGCATTTTGGGTGAAGAGCACACTGACAGAGACCCCTTTCCTGTTGATGTATTTGGGAGTGAGGGAGACAGTGTGGACTGGGGAAAAGATGGGACTTTTGTGAGCAGTAGATTTTATGTGGGGCCATTTTCAGGGCTGATGGTAAATAATTCAAGACTGCTTAGATGTACAAACTCTTGGCTGCCTTCTACTTAGTCAACAAGTTCTAATTTTTGCTTCTGCCCAACCTTACCCGAACCTTTGAGGCAGACGGTGGTGGTACCAGTGACCCAGCGTGCCTACCTCTTGCACTAAACCTCATCCAGAGAAAGTGTGGGAACTATATACTGTGTGTCCCTAAAAGATGTATTTCAATTTTTATGCTAGGTAAGTCTATCTTTGCTTATCTTTTTTCTGTCTTTATATAAACCACCTTAAATCCTTTCTTGGAGAGGAATTACTAGGTAATGTAAGTAAAATAAGCTTGTATTAAACATTCTGTGCCTTTAATATCCACTATCTAGTGATTTAGTTTAAAGACATATATAACAAAAGTGTAAATCATGCAATGTCAACAGAAAAGCATTTTTGACTGTGATTTGTGATTCTATTTTCCATATCTTACCATAGAAAGAGAATGAAGATATTTGGCAAATAAGGAAGAATTTGGCAGGAGGAGGACTCTTCACAGTATTTTTATACTCTGTGTCAGTTTTAGACTTGATGTATCTGTTGTCAGTTCTAGGTTGCTCCGTTATTTTAACGCTCTTGGCAGTTCTTCTGTTGAAGAGTCTTGTGATCTTGGTCTATAAAAGAAAAACAAGTGGGAAAAGAAAAAAACAAGTGGGAAGTGTGTGCATTGGAACCACAGAGTAAATTGATTTCTGTGCACATTTTTGTCCACTGCACATTAAACTGACGAACTATATCATACTCTTCCTACATGATTTTTAGATACAGAATATTGCTCTAAAAGAAAATACATGATGGCAGGTAATGTTACAACACTAAAGAAAATCCCCCAGGAAGAAAATCAAATGGGTGATGCTAATGAACCCTATTTATTTCTGAGAACTGAGTTAAGCTATGGTTTAACAGGAGTAGAGTGTTGTTTTCTTCTTATGGGTGAGGGTGGTAGGGTGGGAGTGAAGTAAAGGGGTGGACTGTACAAGATGCATGAATAGAAAAAGAAAGTAGGCCTATAGGTTAACTGAAACACAAGTAAAATTTTCAATGGAAACGAGGGCACTGGGAATCCAAGCAACCAGCTTACCTCCCTGGTAAGTGGTTGTGGTGTGGCAGGCTGCAGCCCCTCCAGGGGGAGACACATGAGTGTCTCCTGAGATCCACGCCATGTTGAAACTTAGGGTGCTGGGAAACCAAGCAACCAGTCTGCTTTCCCGCTAAGCAATAGTGAGCCTACCAGTGCACAGGCTGAGAGTCAAACATCCCACTTCCCCTTCCCCCACTAGCAAATGGGAACCAGAGATCTGAGCATCTCTTGGTATGTTGACCATATGCAGTATAGCAAATAAAGGGATTTACTTCTACCATTCTTTGAAGACAAATATTTTTACTACTGTTTTGCAAGCATAAACCGTAACAACCTCCATCCCTACACCTCCTACCACAGCTTTCTCACCCTAAGATGTCCAAGGAAAGGGGACACAGACTGCAATGATCTGGGGACTCTAACCACATCTGATGGAGTCCTCCTGGCCCACTTTTTAAGTCACTGAGATGAACGTTGCTGGGGCCAGCTGTCCTGAGCAAGCCTCTTGAAGTACATTCCCATCCACTGCTGTCTCTAAGGCCTTCCAGACGCCACAGCTCTGCCTCTACATCCTGGAAAATGCCATCATTCCCCTGCCAGTTCCATCGCTTTGGGAAAAGAGGCAAACACTCCTCCAGGGCCTTTCCCTTTCTTGTATCTCTCATTTGCACTCATCTGTCTCATGTTTGCTGCCACAGACCTGCTGCTCTCTGAGGTTCTTCCTGTTTGTGTGCTTTGCAGTGTTTGCCGAGCTCATTGGTGAGAGTCCTGGCCGCCACCAGGAGCTTTCAGTGTCCCTTAAAGGGGCTCATTTCTTAGCAAGAGGGACAAGGCATCAGCATGGGTAGGAGAATTCTCTCGGAACACCCTCTGTGTGTAGACATGGTTTTGTTTTCCTGTGGATTAGCTGGAATTTTTTTCCCTAACATAGATAACCCCTGAAAAGATACCTTTTCTTTAGGGTCTTAATAAGAGATTTCTGCTACTCAAAATTTCCAAACTCCTACTGTGTTTAAAAGTGCTCCTTTTGAAAGGCCAAATTTGCAACATTTGGTCTAGAAGTGTCATTATGTGTGTTAGCCGGGATTTCATGGTTAATATGCATAAATTTTCTAAGTATAAAGGTAATATGTATCATAAGAAATTTGGAAAACAGAAAAGTAAGAATTCAAAAGTAATTTGTAATTCTATTGTTACATTTTAGTATTTTCTTTTAGCCTTTTTGTGTATATTTTCTGTCACATTGTATATGTATGTGAAATATATATATGTATATATAATGTAATGCGTAACATGGATGTTATTTCCTATATATAAATTTCATATACATGATCACATGGCATTTTAGTTTGACACAATTCTATTTATCCAGTTTTGCTTGTGTGGCCTGTGTTAAAAACTCACATCTTAAAAATCTTAAAAAGTCATCATCCAGACCAATATTAAGTTCTTGCCTTATGTTCTGTTCTAGTAGCTTTTAGGTTTTAGGTCTTATATTTCAGTCATAAATCCATGTTAAGTTGATTTTTATGAATGCACAAAGTAAAGGTACAATTTTATTCTGAGTGTGGACATTACATTTTTCTATTTCTATTGTTCAAGAAACTTTCCTTTTCTCATTGAATTTTCTTTTTTTTTTTTTTTTTATTTAAGAGGAAAAAGAGAAAAACACAAAACAAACCAAAGCGGCGTAAGGGTACACGCAATACAGAACTACAAAACAAAACAAAACAAAAAACCATAACAGTAAGAAATTACCTGCTAGTAGATTACACACTATTTTCTTGAAAATAGTTCCTCAAATCACAGTATCAAAGAACACAAGGTGGACATTCAAACAGGGAGACTGCAAACAGCTGTGTTCAATGTTCCAAAAACATTGATAAAGTCAGCTATTTAACACCCCCAAACACACTTGCTGTTATATCCGTTAGAGCTCCTTTTCTTTTTTTTTTTTCCCTCTCTTTTTTACAACAAAATTTACACATCTTGGATTTTATTACTCCTTAGTGCTTATTACTTTCTTTGGGGGGGGGGGAGAATACAGTCAAATATGGCAAAACAAAGCTGTCAGTCAATACCAAGGATAGACGTAGCACATGGTGTAGAACAGAGTACAAGTTTATCAACAATGGTTATCAACGTTGTCCCTTGCTTCCTTAAAAAGAATTGTCTATCTTATTAGATATTATAAAGTTGGACAAAACAGTAGAGAACAAGACCAATAAAACTTAGGCATTGTAAACATTACAGGACTTCCAAAGAAGACAATAGTCAAACCAGAATGGGTATCTTAGTGAATCTTATTGTCTTCAAAGTAGTTGCCTATGTCTTCAAACTTGATACTATCATATAGAATGGAACAGAGTCTAATCAGTCAAAACAAGATCGTGGGAGTACTACAGGACTTCAAAACAAGTTAATAGGAAATCGAAAAGAGTTACTATTTATATATCCTAATTTTTTTGAATTTTTTCTTTAATTTAGACAAACATAAGAAATGACTAAATAATTTTTTTTTTGAAACAATAAGGGGGAGATTGAGATAAAACAGGACATAACAATATAACAATATAACAATAGAGGTCACAGCATGACTGTTTCAATAACCTAGTACTTCACCACCTTATAACCTGACTTAATAGTAGTTACCATAGTGTCTTTTTCCTTGAAATATTTGGGTAAAACTTCATATACTCTAGCTTCAAATATTTTCATATCAAGAAGCCCAGAATAAAGCCTTTCTAATTAATGAGTGAAAACTTTATAAGGCTTCAAGGCCACCTAATGGGGAATCATGATTACCACATATTTTTATATATTTGAATCATTACTTACATTAGGGAAACTATTCGGTATTCACACATGCGAGATTGATTTATTTCACTTATGAGTATGGTCTCAAGCTGTGCCCATTTATTGATAAATATCTCAATGTGATCCTTCTTTATAGCTGAATAATACTCCATTGTATAGAAATACCACAACTTTTTTATCCATTCCTCAGTTGATGGGCACTTGGGTTGTTTCCAAGATCTGGCGATTACAAATTGTGCTGCTATAAACATAGGTGCACATATATCACTGTGGTATGATGCTTTCAGTTCTTCTGGGAATATGCCTAGAAGTGGAATAGCTGGAATAAATGGGATTTCCAGTCCCAACTTTTTGAGAAATCTCCAGACAGATCTCCACAAAGGCTGTACCAGTCTACACTCCCACCAGCAGTGCAGGAGAGTTCCTTTTTCCCCACAGCCTCTCCAGCATTTGTTGTCGGTTTTCTTGATCCTGGCCATTCTTTCAGGAGTGAGATGGTATCTCAGTGTGGTTTTAATTTGCATTTCTCTAATGACCAATGATGATGAGCATTTTTTCATGTATTTATTTGCCATTTGCATTTCTTCATCTGAGAATTGCATATTCATCTCAGATGCCCATTTTTGGATTGGATCTTTGAATTTCGGAGGTCTGAGTTTCTTTAATTCTTTGTATGTTTTAGACAAGAGGCCCTTGTCTGAGAGAGAGTTCACTAAAATCTTTTCCCAGTTTGTGGGTTTTCTTTTCACTATGCTGGAGATTTCTTTTGACATGCAGAAACTTTTTAATAAGAAGTGGTCCCAGTTATTGATTCTGGGAAATATTTCCCGTGCGGTTTGAGTCCTGTTCATGAATTCTTTACCTACTCCTATGTCTCCAAGGTTTCTACCTATTTTGTCTTCCAATAGATTTAGTGTTTCTGTTTTAATATTCAGATCTTTGACCCATTTACATTTTAATTTAGTACATGGTGATAGACATGGGTCTAGCTTTAGTTTTCGGCAAATGGAGAGCCAGTTTTTCCAGCACCATTTATTAAAGAGACTGTCGTTCTTCCAGTGAACCTGCTTGGCTCCTTTATCAAAAATAAGGTGGTTGAGTGTGTTCGTAGTTGTGGTTGTATCTTCTAATCTATTCCACTGATCTTCAGCTCTGTTTTGATTCCAATACCATGTTGATTTTACTACTGTTGCTTTGTAGTATAACTTCAAGTCAGGGATTGTGATGCCTCCTGCTTTGTCTTTGCTGCTTAGAATTGCCTTTGCGATTCTAGGTCTCTTCTGGTTCCAGATGAAATTTAGGAGTGATTTCTCTAGATCTATAAGGTATGTTGATGGTATTTCTATTGGGATTGCATTGAATCTGTATAATAGTTTTGGGAGAATGGCCATTTTCACAATGTTTGTTCTTCCTATCCATGAGCAAGGGATGTCTTTCCATTTTCTGAGATCATCTTCAATTTCCTTTTTCAGTGTATTATAATTTTCACTGTATAAGTCTTTCACTTCTTTCGTAAGAGTAATTCCTAAATATTTCATTTTTTTGCTTGCTAATGTGAATAGTCCAGTTTCTCTTATTTCCCTCTCTGTAATTTTGTTGTTCGTGTATAGGAATGCTATTGATTTCTGAGTATTGATTTTGTATCCAGCCACATTACTGAATTTATTTATTGTATCTAAGAGTATTTCAGTGGAGTTTAGGGGGTCTTCTATGTAGAGTATCATGTCATCTGCAAACAATGATAATTTAACTTCTTCTTTTCCTATCTTTACCCCTTTTATTTCTCTTTCTTGCCTAATTGCTCTGGCTAGTACTTCCAGTACTATATTAAATAGGAGTGGTGATAAAGGACATCCTTGTCTTGTACCCGATTTTAAAGTAAAGGCTTTCAATTTTTGGCCATTTAGTATGATGCTGGCTGTTGGTTTGTCATAAATGGCCTTTATTATATTGAGGTAAAGACCATTTATTCCAATTTTCTGTAAAGTTCTTATCATGAATAAGTGTTGGACCTTATCGAAGGCTTTTTCTGCATCTATAGAGATGATCATGTGATTCTTATTTTTGGCTTTATTGATATGGTGGATTACATTTATTGATTTGCGTATGTTGAACCATCCTTGCATTCCTGGGATGAATCCCACCTGGTCATGGTGTATAATCTTCTTGATGATTTGCTGGACCCTATTTGCCAATATTTTATTGAGGATTTTTGCATCTGTGTTCATTAGGGAGATCGGTCTATAGTTCTCTTTTATAGTTGGGTCTTTCTCAGGTTTTGGTACTAGAGTAATATTTGCTTCCAGGAATGACTTAGGAAGGATTGCTTCCCTTTCAATTTCATTGAATAGTTTGAGGAGTGTCGGCATTAGGTCTTCTTTATATTTCTTGTAGAATTCTGCAGTGAATCCATCTGGGCCTGGGCTCTTCTTGGTGGGCAAGGACCCAATTACATTCTCAATTTCATTAGCAGAGATTGGGTTATTCAACAGTTTTATATCCTCTTGATCTAGCTTTGGTACTTCATATGCTTCTAAGAATCTGTCTATTTCTTCTGTGTTATCAAACTTTTGAGAGTAGAGGTTTTCGAAATAGGTGTTGATGATCCTCTGTATTTCTATTGGGTCTGTAGTGATTTCTCCTTTTTCATTTCTTATTGCATGAATTTGAGCTTTTTCTTTCCTTTTTTTAATAAGGTTGGCTAGGGGCTTATCGATTTTATTTATTCTTTCAAAGAACCAACTCTTTGATTCATTGATTCTTTGGATTGTTTTCTTAGTCTCTATTGCATTGATTTCTGCTCTGATTCTTATAATTTCCTCTCTTCTTTTTGCTTTGGGCTTGACTTGCTCTTCTTTTTCTAGCTGTTTGAGGTGTAGCATCAAGTTATTTACTTGTATTCGTTCTGTTTTCCTGATGTGGGAACTCAGTGCAATAAATTTTCCTCTCAGAACGGCTTTCATTGCATCCCACAGATTCCGGTAAGTTGTATCTGCATTTTCATTTTCTTTTAGGTATTGTTTAATTTCTTCTTTAATTTCTTCTCTGACCCACTGATTACTCAAGAGTGTGTTATTTAGTTTCCATGTGTTTGCGGAATTTTTGCAGTATCCTTTGTCATTAATTTCTAATTTCAGAGTGCTATGATCCGATAATATGCAAGGGATGATTTCAACTCTTTTGCATTTGCTTAAATATGTTCTGTGAGCTAATATATGGTCTATTTTAGAAAATGATCCATGTACTGCTGAGAAGAATGTGTATTCTGATGTTGTTGGGTGGAACATTCTGTATATGTCTATCAAACCCATTTGTTCACAGGTGTGATTCAGTTCTGTTATTTCTTTGCTCATTTTCTGTCTGGTTGATCTGTCCCTTGGTGTCAGTGGTGTATTAAGGTCTCCTGTTACAATTGTGTTACTGATAATTTGAGTTTTCATTTCTGTTAATAATTGTTTTATATAACTGGGTGCTCTGGAGTTTGGTGCATATATATTTAAGATAGTTATCTCTTCCTCTTGGAGTTTTCCCCTTACGAGTATGTAGTGACCTTCTTTGTCCTTTATGGTCATTGTTGGTTTAAAGTTCACGTTGTCTGCAAACAGAATGGCTACTCCTGCCTTTTTTTGGATTCCTGCTGCATGAAGAATTGTTTTCCATCCTTTGACTTTCAGTCTGTGAGTATCTTTCTGGGTTAGATGGGTTTCCTGTAAACAGCATATGGTTGGATTTTGTTTCTTGATCCATTCTGCTAGTCTGTTTCTTTTGATTGGTGCATTGAGACCATTTACATTAATGGTTATTACTGTTAAATGCTGGTTAATTGTAGGAATGTTATCTCTCTGCTGTTGCATCTTTATCTTTCGGTTCTGTTTAGTTATTTGCTTTGCTTAGTGGTTTTTTCCTTTGTGTATCTAAACTGTCTTTCAATATTTTTTGCAGGGTTGGTTTGGTGTTCATGAAGTTCTTCAGCTGTTCTTTGTCATGGAAGTATCGTATTGCACCATCTATTTTGAATGATAGTTTTGCAGGATATATCAGTCTTGGTTGGAAATCATTTTGCTTTAGGATCTGGAATACTTCACTCCATGCTCTTCTTGACTTTATCGTTTGTGCTGAGAAGTCTGCTGTGATTCTGATAGGTTTTCCTTTATAAGTGATTTGTCTTTTCTCTCTGACAGCTTTTAATAATCTATTCTTGTGTTGGATTTCTGGGATGGTGACTATTATATGTCTGGGTGTAGTTTTATTTTGGTTATGACTGTTTGGAGTTCTATATGCTTCACTGATCCTGATGTCAGTTTCTGATCTCATGCTTGGGAAATTTTCAGCTATTACTTCTCTAAATATCCTCCTGACATCCTTCATGTTGTCTCCCTCTCTTTCATTAATCCCTATCATTCTTATGTTATTCTTCTTTGCATCGTCTTGCAGTTGTTGAATTGTTGTTTCCTGGTTCCTTGTTATTTTCAAAAGATCTTTCCTTTCCTGTTCACTAGCTGCAATCCTGTCTTCAAGGTCTGAAATTCTATCTTCACTTTCATTAAGGCGGTTTTTACAACTTTCAGTGGAGTTTTTTATTTCCTGTATATCTCTGTGCATCTGCATTATGTATTCTGTTTGTTTCTTATATTGCTCGTCTAGGGATTCTATCTTTTTGTTTAGTTCCTCCAATTTTTTATCTGTGTTTTCTTTAGATATATTTAGAATCTCTTTCATTTCTTTTATCATTTCTTCTTTTATCTGGGAGATTATTTCGAGTTTGAATTTCTTTAAAGCTTCCTGGAGTTGCTTGTCAATTTCAGTGGCTATTGTGTCCGATATATGAGGTGGATGGGATATATTTTCTTCTATATACATCGCTCCTAGGGTTTCTTGAGATGGGCTGGAGGTTTGAGGTTGTAATTTGGTCTTTCGTTTTGTCATTTTCCTATATTTCTGTGTTTCAAGTGTTACTTGAAAGCTTCCTCAGGATCTGTTGAAAATCCCCTTCTATGTTTGGAGCTACTGGGACTCTGGCGCCGCGCTACTCCAAGCCATTAGGCCTACAGAACCAGTGGCCCTCCTCTGCCTGCTCAGAACTCCGCAGTTCCAGACAAGCTGGGCCTCAGGGACACTGTGCGCCCACCTGCCCCTTGGAAGCTCCACAGTTCTTCAATCGCAGCCGGGTTAGGGTACTCACCACAGGCCGCAGTGCTTCAGGAACCTTTGGACCCTCCCTGGTTGCAGAGATATCCACAGTCCTCCAGACACGCAGAGAGGCCAGTGAGGGCACCCCAGATCTGCCCAGCTCCTCCTCTGCAGAGCTGTGGCCAGGCGCGGCAGCTAAACAGGCTGGGCTAGGCTGGTAGTGTGGGCCAGCCCACCTATTGGGAGCTCAGCAGGTCTCCAAATGAAGCTGGGAATGGGGAGGCTGATGTGGAAGCCTTAAACCCACCTCTCTCCTTCACTGCTCCTGAAAGCCTGAGGGAACTCCAGCAGTCTGGGCGCAGAAATCCAGAGTCCTCCAGACACGCAGAGAGGCCAGTGAGGGCACCCCAGATCTCCTCATTGAATTTTTCACATCTAGGATTAATTGATCATATATGTGAGGGCTTATTTCTCCTTTCCTTTTATTGTTTTATGCACCTACTTTTATGTTTTATGTCTATATTTATGTTTTAATTGTTTAATTATGTTTCAATTGCTGTAGTTTTTTTTTTTTTCTTGTTTTTATCTTTTTCCTTTTTATCGGTACCGGGGATCGAACTCACGACTGCCTGCTTGCAAGGCAGGTGCTTATGCCGCTGACCTAAATCCCCAGCCCCCAATTGCTGTAGCTCTTTTTTTTTTTTTTTTTTTTTATCGGTACCGGGGATTGAACTCATGACCGCCTGCTTGCAAGGCAGGTGCTTATGCCGCTGAGCTAAATCCCCAGCCCCCAATTGCTGTAGCTTTATAATACACTTTGAAATTCCAGCTTTGTTCTTCTTTCTCAAAATTGCTTTGGCTATTTGGGGTTTTTTGTGGAACCATATAAATTTTTAAGGTTGTTCTTCTCTTTATGTAAAAAAGTACATTGGAATTTTGATAGTAATTGGATTGAATCTGTAGTATGAGCATGTAAACAGTATTAAGTTTGCCAATATATAAATGTGGGGGTATTTCTCATTTATTTTCTTCTTCAGTGTCTTTTGTCAATATCTTGCAGTCTTCAGCATACAAACCTTGTATCTTGGTTAAATTTATTCTTAAATATTTTATTTTACCTGATGCTATTTAAGCAGATTATTTTCTTAATTTCTTTTTTGGTTAATTGGTTGTTGATGTATCAAAGTGCAACTGATTTTTATCTGTTTATTTTATACCTTAAAATGTTAATTTGTTTGAATAGTTTTCTGGTACAATAATTAGGGTTTTCTAAATGCAAGATGAAGTTATCAGTAAACAGCCAGTTTTACTTCCTCCTTTTCAATTTGAGTGACTTCTATTTCTTTTTCTTGCCAAATTATTTGGGCTCCAGGTTCTAGTACTATTGCTACTGGGGGTCTGGAGTGCCATGAGCTTCTTCTAGAGATTCATTCCAGGCTCTTGTCCTGAACAAAACTTTGACAAAGCAATTGCAAAAGGCAGTGAGGTCTTACATTTATTAAAGGTAGGAAGAGAAGTGTACTCTGCAGAGAGAGCTGACCACTGTGAAGGAGCAAAGTGACTTCAAGATTAATGGCCCACATCTTTTGTATCCCTCATTCTTCAGATATAGATGAGGTCTGGTGTAGGTGGTCATATCAAAAACCTGCAAGATTCTGGTTGGTCTCAAGCACAGGGCTTGGGAACTGTTTTTCTGTGCCTGTGTCCTGACCATCATGATTGACGGGTCACACCCACTTGCCCAGCTGGTTGACCACACCCTGATCTCCTGCAAGAAGTGGCACCTTTATCTTGTTCCTGATCTTTGAGGAAAAGCTTTTAGCATTTCACCATGAAGTATGATATTAACTGTGGATTTGTCTACATGGCCCTTATTAATATGGAATACATGCATTGGTACCTAATTTGATTTCTAATACCAGGAAACAAATCAAATCAACCTTTGTCATGAATGAATGTTGAATTTTGTCAAATACTCTTTCTCTGTCTATTAAGATGAATACCCGATTTTCATTTTTCATTCTGTTAATGGGATGTACTACATTTATTGTCTTGAATATGTTGAACGATCTCTATTACCATCCATGGATAAATCTCACTTGATTAAGTTGTATGAGGTTTATATGCTCACTGCTGTGTAACTGTTCACAGTAGTTTCTTATGGTTCTTTGTACTCCTGTGGTAGCAGTTCCTCTTTCATTTCAGATTTTGAGTTCCCTCTCTGTTAATCCAGCTAAAACTGTCAATTTAATTGCACTTTTAAAATACTCATATTTTAATTACAGTATCAAAATTTTGTCTTTCGAGTTTCTGTTTCATTTATCTCTGGTGGGTTTTTATTATTTTCTTCCTCTTGCTGACTTTGGGTTTAATCCGCTCTTTATGTAATTCCTTGAAATATGAAATTAGGCTGTTTATTTGATATCATTTCTTTTCCTTAATGTAGGTTTTCACCAACCAATAATTCTTTATTAAAAACCTGTAGTGTGTTTAATGTTGTATCAAAGATTCATCTATGATGTGATGTAGAGTATGAAGAAATTGTCCTAGGTAAATCTTCCTAAATGATTTGATCAGTTTCTCGGTATTAGAAAGAAAATTAGGCTGGGGGTTTAGCTCAGCGGCATAAGCACCTGCCTGGCAAGCGTGAGGTTTTGAGTTCGATCCCCAGTACCAAACAAAACAAGAAAAGAAAAGAAAATTAGTCTGGCATATTTATGGAGCCTTCAGTCTGAGGCAAGCAGATTTTGTTTTTGGCTGGAAAACGGAAGTGAGTAAATAAAGATCCGAAGCAGAAACTCCTTGAGAAAGGAGCTCACACACAAATCTGAGTGGTGCATGATTCAAACAGAGGAGAGAGTCTGGTCCAAAGGTGCGGTTGCCATAGCCCTCAACTTCATTAGTCTGTAAATTCAGTGGCCTCCACGTCACAGGCCAGGACATGGGCAGACTCACCACAGCAAATTCGTAAGAAAATAGTGACAGAAATGCTGCTGACCAGAGTGCTCTAGTCTGCGACTCACATCTGCCTTTCTTGTGTTGCTATAGTAAAGTACTCAGTGCTGGATAACATAAGTGACTTATTTGACCTGTGACTCTGATGGTTAGAAAGTACAAACATTGTGGCATCTGCCTCTGGTGAGGGCTGCCCTGGCTGCACCACAACAGGGCAGAAAAATGAGAAGGTAAATCGATGCAGGCTAAAGAAGCCAGGCAAATGAGGTGGCCTTGCTTTCTAACTCACTCTGGTGATAACTAAGAGAATGACCTTAACCTTATCCAACAGAGGAAACCCCTTGACCACATCACCTTCCATTGGGCCCCGCCCCTTAAAGGGCCCACCACCTTTCAGTACTGTTACACTGGAGACCTAGCATTTATTAGAGGAACCTTAATACAATATGAAGCACAGTTCATTGTCAGGGAGGCCAGGACACAGAAACCCCAAGCATCTGTGGAAGTTGCCTAAAATAAAGACACAAGAGTTCGTTGGTTGCTTTAATGGCCCCCACCATTGCCTTGAGAAGCACAGGAGACCACTGAGAAATCCTGGCACCCTGAAATGTTAATTAAGGCTTTTTAACATGTCATACTATTCCTTTAGTGTCTCTTGGTTTCTTAAGATTAGTGTGTTTGTACTGCTCTGCTTAATCACTTGCTTCACATTTTGACTTGGATTCTCCTGATTCTATTTAGGGGTGTCATATCTTTGAAAGTGTAGGTAATTCATTACAATGCACATTTATTGTTTTTGCTTGCTTAGCTCTCAGACCCCAGGGGTTGGGGGTGCCTGTTTGCCAATCCTGGAGACTGATGATGATAAGCACTATCAGAGAAGAACTTGTGCCTGTATTTCACAGGGCAGAAACTCGAGGCTGAGAATTTGCCTTCTCTGAGGACACAGAGTCAGACCTGGGCGCTAAGATCAGACAGGCTTCTTGCATACCATGCTCTGGCCCCAGATGACATTATTGCTCTGTGATACTGAGAAGTCTAGAGGAGGGGGAATTGATTTGTTTTCTTGTTTTTTAGGGAAAAAAAGTATGAAGGAAATTTGATAAGCTCTGGGGATAATTTTGAGAAACCTACAGTAGGTTTCTCTGAGATTCACCAGGAAAAAAAAGGCGACCCAGAGCACCTCACTGACCAGTGTGAGACAAATGTGGGGCTTACTGTACTGCATGCTGACTTACTGTACCAGGGGTGCCTCAGAACAGAGCTCCACGGCTGTGCACATATCACAGTGCTAAAGAACTTTCATAGCACCCAAACACCCCAAGTTCCGTGTCCAATACCACGAAAGCAAGCAAACAAACAAACAACCAAAACAAAACAAAAACACAGCAGAGCTTCAGCTGAATAAGTCTCAGATAAGAAGCCTCCTTCCCAAAGAGTGAGAAAAACCCCAGGACCAGTGAAGTCATGAAGAATGGTTAATGCCCAACAAGAAAATGGGTCATGATATGCCGCTTTCTGTTCCTGGAATGTTCTTTTCCACAATCCCACATCTCAAATCTTTGCAGCTGGATGTATTTTGGATTTTCAAATAGTTTGAATTTTAGCAAAAGAGATTGTAGTATGTATTATGTACCCTTCGTGGCACCCGGGGCTGTGCACTCTAAACAGAATCACAGTAATATTTCAGCAGTAAAACATAGAAACAGTCACATTAGCCAGGTGTGATGGCATATGACCATAGTCTCAGGTGCTAGAAAACTTCGGGCAACTTACCGAGATCTTGTCTCAAAAAAAAAAAAAAAAAAAAATATATATATATATATATAAAATGAAAATCTATATAATTAAATATTATATATATATTAAATGAGATAAGCAAAGAGTACAAGTAATCACTTATAAAAATAGGCTTATAAGTCGTCTAATAGACCATGGAGAAGTTTAACTTTTTGAGTTACTTAATCTGGACATTTCTTATAATTAAGTGACAAATAACATTTTGAAAGTTTCTCTGAAGAAAGCAAATACTTTGTAATTCTAACCTGTAACTCTGTTTCACTGCTTGCAAAAGTTGGTACGGAAGACCATAAACACATTTAACCATGCCAGCATTCTATGTTATTACCTAAGAATCATTTGGTGGTGGTTATCTTCCACAGAGAAAGAATTTCTTGGAAAATTCACTTATGATGATGATGATGGGAAGTTTGGGTTAACATTTAAGAAGCTATCAGATCTGAAAAGGGAATGCTTAAAAGAAATCTTTGGTTACTACTGCCCTTTGGACTGAAGGGTTGAGGTCCCAGCCATGTTTACACGCTAACAAAGGCACTGCCTGTTGTTACCCGTAGTGGCCACATGGGGGTGCTTGAAGCCTTTCTCTGTGGTCTCTATCAATGACACCCTTGCCAGAACCAAGGCCAGGCTTTGGCCAACTGGGTGCCCTTTTGCTGATGGTATCACCGATTCTCATCCTCTGAGGTGGCCTTTGTCACTAAAAATCAGTGTCTAGTTAAAGTAGAAGAATACTGCAAGATTCCCTTGTGGAAATGGCTTGTGTGTAACAGGTCATATTTAGAGTTGAAGAAATTATTCAATTTGTGAATAAACCCCAGACCGTTAGGCACTGTTTTACAATATCAGTAAACACAATTCATCTTCAAGTTTGGAAGGAAAAAGAGCTCTTTTAAATCTTTCTTCTTACTATGACAAGTGTATATAGTGTACACTATATTTTACTATACTATGAAAGCATAGTGAACCTGGTAATTTATTACTTATCCATACAATTATTATTATCAGTACCTGGGCAATCTTATTTTAAGTATAAACTCTTCAGTGTTATTTTGAACCACATCCCGGACACCTTTTCTTTATACAGTTGTCCCTTGATATCTGTGCAGGATTCTCCCCAGGACCCCGGCTGGTCCCGGAATCCATGGATGTGTGTGAGTCCCTTATATGAAACAGCATGGTGTGTGCATGGAACCTGTACACATCCTGCTGTGGAATACTTCAGATCATCCCTAGATCCCAATGTGGGGATTATGTAAGTAGCTGCCATACCATATCATTTAGTGGATAAGAATGAGAAAAGTCCTTCACTGTTGAGCACAGACACTACTTTATTTCCTAGTATTTCCAACCTGGTTGGTTGAATTCACACACAAAAGCTAAGCTAATCACACCACTATCACACCTTGATCATTAGCATTAATTTCTTAACACCATCAAAGACACAGTCATTGGTCACAGATTCCAGACTGTCTTGTGAGTTTTTTTAAACAACTTTTTTCATCACAAATTCACCAGGATATGTGACATTTCCTGCAACAGTTTTTCTGTACTTCATTGGTTGTTAAGGAAACTGAGTCTTTTGTCCTGGAAGGTATTGAATAGGTCGATCTCACTGTTAGCTTCTGGTCCTGTTGTTGGAGAGTTTTCCCACCCACAGTAATTTCTGTAAAATGGGAGTTTTGAGTGGAAATTTGGTTAGATGTAGTCTCTCTCTTTCTTTCTCTCTCTTATGCTTGTTTCTCATCGTGTTGTCGGCTACTCTGATTCATTGGACCAAACTCTTAGGGTTAGTGTTGTTTGGTTTTTTGGAGACAGGACCTTGCTATTGTAGTTCAGGGTGGCCTCGATCCACCTGCCTCAGTCTCCTGACTGCTGGGATTGCACACCTGTGCTACCCTACCTGGCCGCTCATTTACAATTTTTTGGATTAGCTGGAATACTTCAATAGAGACCTCACCTCATCAACGGCTTGACTTTCCATGACTCAAATCAAATAGGAAAGAAAGATCAATGTTTGAGGCTTTTTCTTCATTTACTAGTTTTCTCAATGTATTTTTTACCTAGCAGCCACCAAAGGTGACCAACGAAGTTTTTCTGTTGCTGCAATCTTCACGGACAGATGAATTTAAACATATGTGGCACGTTTCAACTTACTGCAGATACTGCGTCACCTTGGTCAATGGGAATTTATTCAAATTAACTTCTGAGTCCTCTTTGTTGCAATCTGATATGGTCAGTGTTTCTTTGGATTTCTCTAAGCCCAGCATCTGGTTTCTTGATGCTGCTTTTTAAGACTGAGACAAGGGATCAAGGCTGAATCAACCAACCTACAGATCTGCAAGGTCAAGAAGCAATCTGCCTTGTTTGCAGAAACTGCCTTTTTCTTTTCTTTTCTCTCTTTCTTTCTTTTTCTTGTTCTTTAATTATACGTGTGTGCTACCACACCCAACTGCTTTTTTTTTTTTTTTTTCTACAGCCCAGCTGATGCTGCTAGGTTAGTATAGACAGCCAGCTCTGCCTAGGATGCCGGATATACTTGGAATCCAGTTCATCTCAGAATTGTCACTGTGGTGGAGTAACTAAGTCAATTTATAACAACACCCAGATGAACTGAATCAGCATGGTGCTGGGTATGGAGGCGCACCTGAGGACTGTTGCCAACAGCATGAAAAGAGAACTAGAGAGGAAGACCATGCGCTGTTGATTCTCTTGGAGAAGCTCTCGGAGAAGCTTGTCGTGCTGGCTTTCCTGATGTGAACTCAGCTGTTCTCATTGGAGGAGCTCAGGATCTTGCTGTTGCTGAGGATGGCTGTGATTCTTTTTGAGGGAGCTCTGATCCTTACTTTGAGCAAATGGTTCCTGGTTCCAGTGCAGATTCTTCAGCCTGCTGACACAGATCCTTCATCCCACTGGCGAGACTTTCTAGTTTCCATGATTGATCTTTGGGCCTCCCCAGTGCAGATCCTTGATACAGACCTGCATGAGATATTGCCATGGGTTCCAGGCCTCCAGTTAAACTTGCACAGGACATTGCCATGGGATCCCGGATCCTCAGATAGATTCTTTGGTCTCTAGTGTGTGGACAGATCTCCTGCACTCTTTTGCACTTGACTCTTTGGGTAAATATTATAAAATAATCCTATAAATTATGCGTCCTGTTTTAAACCTTTTCCCTTGTAAACCCTGACTACAACAGTCACTTATGCAGTAGAAAGACTAAAGGCACCAGGGTTCCTATGAGCCACATCCTGTTCATGGCAGATCATTTATTAGCTGTGGGTGATGCTCAGCTGAATTACCCTTTCTGAGTCTCAGCCCTCTGATTTGTAAAGTGGAACTACTAACACTTATGTCATACATTTTTAAACAGAGATTGATATAGATCCTCTCTTTCCAACTAGTGAGTTTAATCTTTGAAGAGCCCAACACAGTGCTCAACACACAGTATAAATATACACAGTTAATATAGATTACTACCTTATACTCCAAAATAGTATACTGGAGATTTCAATCTTAGTTTAAAATTAGTTAATCTATTTCTAGTCAAATTACCTAGCATGACAATGTGAAGCAAGAAAACCATGAAGAAGTCCAGAGATGAAGCAGCTGAGTTCTTGCTGGCCTGGTATTAACTCTTCCATGAAGGTCTAACAATTTTCAATCTTCAGTTTGTTAAAGTAAGCATCTTCCCACTCTTCATCTCCTGACGCATTAGTGGCCAACACAAGAATCCTTCAGTTTATGGATTCAGGCTGAGACAGCATTTTGTAAGCATTAAGCTAACAAGGGCCTCCTGGATTCTTCACCATGGTGCCATATGTGTCCCGGTGGAAAGTGGTCCTTGTGCCATTGGCCCCACCACAATTTACTGCCAGTCAAGCACCTACTCAAAGGCTTCCCATCTTAAATAGCCATGTCTCAAAATCTAGAAGCTTCTCTCAAGACTGGAAAGCTAACCTCAAGAAGGTACTCATCAAAAGAATAAGACGTCTCCAAGACTCCAAGGAGGACAGAATCCTAACTTTGACAATCAGCAGCCCACAGACACAGCCAGACTTCTCTCATCTGCATGAGCCAACCCTCCCTGTCTTTTGCATCTCTGGCTCTACTAAGCCTCCGACTTTCCCTTCCCTTTAAAACACCCAAATTGGAATGCAGCTCAGCTCCTTCCCTGCTACTAAGCATTTTAAAGTAGTTTCTTCATTTCTAGCTGCTGTATAAAATGTCTTACAGAAGACATCCCATTAGGCAGCTTGAAGTCCAACCTAAGGATGACCCCAAGCTGCCTGGAACTTGGTTTCAAACCAACAGAACCTTAGGCTTAGGACTGGGAGCTATGTAGATGAAGTCACATGTGACAGTGCTGACTGCGCCATTATCACATGGGACTAAAACAGTAAAAGGTTTGAAAGTCATTCATCAGTTCCCAAAAGCTCTTTAACACTCTTCACTGGCCCATCCATGAGACAGCTTTGAGAACACCTCCTGTCTTCTTCGATAAAACTCTTCCGGCCAAAACCAGTGCCCTGTTATGAGCTTCTATGCCTGCTGGGCAGCATGGCCATGTGGTCCTGGGTCAGCCACATGGGCAGTTAGCTGGGAAGGTGCCGTCTTCAGTCTCAGGCTTTACCCCTGCAGAGTGGCCCAGTGACTGGGACTCCTTACTTCCCAGAGTTCTGTAAGACAGCAGCACTGACCCATGTAAATCCTCCTATGGGAGCCAAGTCCTCCCCAACACTCATACCTTTTGAGAGGATGCTGGGGGGAAGGGAACGTCAATTTTACAAAGCAATGATCTAGGCAGAAGTATTCTTATGTGTCACAATCTTAATATGTATACAGCATCCCTCCTTCCTTCATTCATCTCATCTTTCTTTCTCCATCCCTCCTTCCTTCATTCATCTCATCTTTCTTTCTGATGATCAAGTGCCTAAATAGTGGCTTTTATATAAAATATTATAAGCGTATCTTGGAGGTGGGCTCCTAAGACTGTTAAGATTCTTTTAAAAATATTTATTTTTAATATAAACATTAGATACTATTCCAATTGTACCAAACTCAGAAGATACTGACAAGAAAAACATCTATGATAATCTCAACAACTATGTAACCACTGTGAGAATATTTCTTTTTATACATAATAAAATCTTAGGAAGTGTGGTTTATATACTTTTTTTTAGTTTATATACTTTAAAAACTGTATTTATTTTAACATGGTATCATAGGCATTTATTATGCTCTTACACAATCATTATTATTATATTTAATTAATTATGCTATTTTAGACATCTAGATTGTTTCCTTTTTGTTTTCAAATTTCGGAAATAGGCCATTTGTGGACTTCAGGGAGAGAGAACCAGGCCTCATAAGGAGGTGATCCCTGCCTGGAAATCAGTGCCATGCACGGGCCACTGCCAGCATGGGGACAGCCAGACCCAAGCCTCTGTCCATGAGTCAGTGCCATTCGTGGGCTGTGGAGGGAGAGAGCAAGGCCTCACCAGGAAAGCATTTCATTTCCATTGTTTTGTTGGGCTGGGTTTTATTCTTTTTTGTTTTGTTTGATTATGTTACATCTGATGCCATGAGCAGCTATTTAAAAGACAGCATGACATATTATGATAGCTGTTTTGGATTTGCCATTGACTTGTTTTGAAGTCTTTTATTGTATTCACTGTTTTGTTTTTATTATTTCTATTCTGTTCTGTTTGACTTTTACTATGTCTGAAGATATTGGCAGCTACTTTGAAGACAACAAAAGATATGGTAGCTATTGTTGGCTTCATAAGGTTTTGAGGTCCTGTCTCACTTATATTGGCTTAGTTTGATTGGTTTTATTGTTTTATTTTCCTTAGCTTTATCCTCTTTAAAATAAAATTTTAAAAAATTAAAAAAAAAAAAAAACAAGGGGCTGGGGATTTAGCTCAGTGGCCTAAGCACTTCCTGGTAAGCGCGAGGTCATGAGTTCGATCCCCGGCACCAAAAAAACAAAAACAAACCAAAGTGTCAAATGGAAAAAAATTTAAAAAAACAAATTTAGGAGATAGTGTAATAAATGTTAGTACATGTGATTTTTAAATAAAATTTGAATTCTCTTCCTATGAAAGAGCTTAACCACTTGATAGTTTACCCTGAACATCACTCAGGCTGGTATTTATGTACTGATTACCCTGACCATCCTTTGGGTAGGTGTCTTTTCAACCAATCAATTCCTGTATTGAATAAATTTGATAAAATTGTTTCTTTTGTATTTCTTGTCATATTAGGTTATAAAAATTAATGAAACAATATGTAAGTTTTGGTCTCCCTGTGTATCGTTTGGTTTTCTCTTATTGCTGAGACCACATAAGCTGATGCCCAAAATTAAGGAAGGAAAGGTTTGTTTAGCTCACAATTTCTGTCTGTAAGGCAGGGTGGCAGATGTCAGAGAAGTGCCAGTTCATGGCAGTGGAAGACAGCAAAAGCAACAAGAGCATACAGGGAGGAGCATGGAGAGAAGATTCTTTCTGTCCCTTATATTGTATCTGGCCTACCCACTCTAGGATGGGTGCAGCTCTCACACCCATAATTCCGCCATTGGACCACGAATCAATCACAAACTATAGAAGCCTGCCCTCATGACTACATGAGGTCCTGGGGAGACTCCTGACACAAAACACAACATCTTGTATTTAAAAAATTGGACTGATAAGTGGTTAAAATGTGGAATTTCTATATGAGCAAATATGTATTTTTATAGATTTTGATATATAATGCCTAATTACTCAGACAAATTTTGTATCATCTTAAATGTTATATAAATGCACAATTTTTTAATTCATTGCATGTCAGTGAGCTGTGAGTACTTTAAAATTTTGCTTATAATAAAATAATGGAAAAATATAACTGTTTGATTTCTGTAAGGGGAAACATTTTTCATATGCTTATTGTCCATATGTTTGGTATGAGTTGTCCACATGTTTGTTGCTAGTTGTCCATATGTTTGGTTACTAGTCTCTCATATGCTTGTTACTAGTGGTCCATGTGTTTGGTTATTATTAGTTGTTCATATATCTGGTGACATTAGATGTGTTTGTTGCTAGTTGTCCATATGTTTGGTTACTAGTCTCTCACATGCTTGTTACTAGTGGTCCATGTGTTTGGTTATTAGTTGTTCATATATCTGGTGACGTTAGATTATACTATGATGCATCTTATCTAGATCTTAGCAAAATCACCTGCTAATGTCCTACTTTTCCTCATAAGCAATAATGTACATCTTTCAAATGATTTTTTGTACCGTTAATCTCTGAAACAAATTCATATGCTCCAATTGCAAGGGCTGTGGAAGCTCCTGTCAGCCTGTCTTCACTTTCCCTCCACTGCAGAAACTGTTCTGTGAGACACTAGAACTCATAGACCAGTGTCTGAGATTCCCCTTTTTCCTCTAGTATTGTCCTATTCCTCCTTGGCAGATAATCTGCCTACTCTTCACTAAGTTAATTTTGTGAAGTGGAACCATAGTCTGTGTGCCATCTGGGAAGGGACAAACAGAGGATCACCAAGATGTGCTGTCTACAAAACCCCTGTGAACAGGTAAGCAGGAAGTGGTACCTATCTAACAAAAGGACTTTTTACATGGTCACATCCCACACTGGCAGACACGCATCTTTCTTACAAAATGAAACAACAAGAGTGAAATGACTCACACAACCAGAGGACCCTTGGGTCTCTAAGTAGCATCTTCTCCAAGCTCATTTGCAGATCATTAAGTACTTAACTGGGGGAGAAAGAAAGAATCGATGTGTTCCAGGCCACTAGTGTTTAAGTGGCAAAAAGATATAAAAACAGCAGTTCTGAAAATGTGCTGATATGTCTGATTTTAAAATTTTGCATTTAGTCAGGCAGGTTGCTAAAAGTATGAAACCAGCCAGGCCCTGTGCCAGTTAAAAATCCTCTCTTGAACTCACACACGCCTGCTGGTGTTACCTAGGTGGGGCATTCTGGTCTCCCACATGTTTCTCTTTTTACAATAAAGACGTTGTTTAAAAAGCTTTGCTAACAAAATCAGTGGTGTTGGCTTCTGAGCCACATTTGAGTAGTGCCCATCTATGGAATCTCAACAGATTTGTAACAGTCAAAACTTCCTCCTTGTTTCTCCTGAGGACCAATTAGGACCACTTTTTCTGTGGAGAGACTAGCATTTAAAAATTAGAATCACTCACTCAAATTAAATGGAAACGAGTGACCTGCTAACCAACAGTGTGCTTGCAAATGCACAACCCAAGAATTTTCTGTTTCTTACAGTGGACTCATGCTCTCCCCAGCCTGCTTTCTTATTTGTTAGCTCTTTATTTTGTGGGGTCAAGTACAGGCATACTCCCAGACTAAAATGTCACTTAGTGTGGACTGAGCCCATTGTGCAGTGCTAGGGTCTCTCAGCCTCGGCTGAGATGTTTTGAACTGGACAGCTCTTTGCTTCAGAGGCTGCCCTGTGTGCTGTAGGATCTTTAGTGCCATCTCTGAGTTTCCTATGGTAGATCTGAGTCACATCCCCACTCCACCCTTCTTCATGTCCATTTCTGACAGTTAAAAATGTCTCTGAATGCTGCCTGATGTCCCCTGGGAGGTTAAGAGTCACTGTTGGCTGAAAGCCACTTTTCTGGACTTCATCAAACCTGCAGACAAAACAGAAGGAACACTGGAGTAGAGAAAAGAAGAAAACATCGTCATCATCACCATCAACACCACCAGCACCACCACCACCACCACCATCACATGACGACCGCCAGTTGTCACCACCAACAAAGTTAAGAAGGTGCTGAACTCTATCTATGTCACTGCAGAAAGGCCAAAGCTCCCCACATCGGTGATGTCAGATGAAAGAGAACCAGCATGATCATGTACTTCACTATCATCTTCTAAAACAACAACACCCTGAAGCCACCTGCTGTAGGAATCCTTGACTCACACGTACCTGCTGATGTTACCGTTTATGGAGTCCTTGTTGCAAAGGAACTGGGGATGTGTGGTTGGCCTCTCGCCTCTTCAGTGAGGGCCCACGAGGACCTGGAATGAACACTGAGTAGGTCAGTCTAGTGCCCTGCCCCGCCACCCCCAAGAATCAGATGTGGCAGTGGGGACTAATTCTGGGGAAGTTTCCTTTGGCTGAGCAAACAGGCCCACAAAGACTGTTTATGAACATTAGGCAGCTGTAGAAAGCTTTACAGTGATAATTTTCTCTTCTACAAAAATAACTACAGTTAACTAAGATTGTAATTCATAGACAGATATTCAGATCTAATCTAGATGACTTCCACCAGGTCAATTTTATGCCTGATTTTTGATTATGAAACAGGCAAATAGTCTATCAAGAGGAAGTTCTGCTGGAGAAGGTGGCACATGCACATAATAATAGTCATTCAGGAAGCTGAGGCAGGATGGTTGTAGATTTGAAGTCAGCCTGAGCTATGTAGTGAGACTCTGTCTCAACATGAAATTGAAAAGGGCTTGGGGTGCCACTCAGTGCTAACACATTTGCCTAACAATTCCCAGCACTGTAACAAAAATTCTGACAGAATCACAACTTAATATTGATATTTTTGTAACAAGATATCTGCATATGTTTATAAGATTTGTTCTATTAGAATAATTCGGCTTTGTCAATGAATTTTAAATGTGAGCTTAATTGATTTGTTTGACATACTAAATTGTTCTAATGTAAATAAATGATTAGATCATGTTAGAAAAGGCACAGTTTGTATTGTAAGTTTAATTTATTAAATTTATGTTGTAACATATACATATGTATGAAAAAGTTCCATAAAATTATTAAAAGGAAGTCAATGATCTGAAATTTTTAAATGCCATTTACCTACTTGAAACTTTAAAATGAAGTAGAATGAAACATGAATCAACAGTCTCTCTCAAGTGACTTACACACAAGAAAAAGATGTATAGATTAAATGTAAAAGTGTAAGGGAGAACTGAATATTCTGAATTGGCAACTTTGATAAATGGAACATGGATTTTTAAATGCAAAGCGAACCTCTTAGAGCTGGGAAGTTCCACCTGGAGACCGTAAAATCAAAATCCCGTCCCCTACATTCACATTCGTGAGGCCTCAGATACGAAGTCTTTACAGCAAAAGGTTTCCTGGGGAAACCAATAGGTCCAATTGTTTCACGTCTACTTTATGGATGTTGAAATTTTAGAACTTGTAGAAAAAAAATTTTGGTGGAACTGGGGACTGAACCCAGGGCCATCACTTTTTATAACATTTTTGAGGCAGAGACTCACTAAATCACTGACTCTGCCAGGCTAAGCTGCAACTTGCAGTCTCCTGCCTCACCCACCCAGAGTGCTAGGATTGCTAGAACCACTTTAGGTTAGCAAAATAAAGAAACATATTCAATGGAAGAACCGCATTGTGTAATGAGCATATTAGTACATGCATATTTCTGTGCTTACAAACCTTGATGCCGATATAAAATTAAGTATGAAATATACATGTAATTATTTCCTCCGGGAAGCTGTGAACAGTCACGATTACTTGCACACGCAGTTTAGAGTCTTTTCCAGAACCAAGGCTGGCTCTGCCCTTCTCTCCCTGGGAGCAGTTTAAGGATCATGGGAGTGACGCTGCTTCAAGTTACTGGCCCATTTTGACCTTCAGAATCTCTGTCCCTAAACAAAAATAATTAAAGATGATTATGGAGAAAGTCCCAGCATTTATAGGACATCGCTCCATCATTATCATCAATATCAGGTGATTTAAAATTTGACAGTAGTATAATAAACTTGTTGTAGTCAGCTTTCCTGTCACTGAGACACAAGATCCAACACTCAGAATTTAAGGAGGGGAGGTTTAATTTATCTTACAGTTACAGTTGGACTCAGTCCATGATCAGCTGACTCCAAGGCAGCTCAGATACTAACCCTAGATTTTCTATCTGTAAAACAGAAGAATTCATACTTCTCAGCAATTTCAGGGCTCTTATTTCTAGAACCTTCTCCTCCTTGGTGTTATTACTCCTCCAACTGCTCTTTAGATTACATTTCCTGCTCCTTCCCTCCATCACCTTCTTCTGCAAAACATTTCCTTTTTTTTTTTTTAAAATTATTATTATGAAGGTAGTAAAATACAACAGAACAAGATGGAATGAAGCCAATTGAGACAATGAAGTGAAATTGGTACAGAACTTCAGAGCAGGATACCAGAAAAAAAAATAATAGGTACCACAGTGTAACTTGTTATTTTCACAATAGTTGTTCTTTCAATCAGGTATAGCAAAATCAAACAAAATACAGAACATTATAGAACGTATCAGAACAGAGTATTGAATAGAGTAGTACCACTAATTAAAACAAAGCAAAACAGTGATGAAAATATTTGCCTTCAAAGAGATGGTAGAAAGAAATCCCCTTATTTGCCATATTGCAAACATGGTTCCCATTTGCTAATGGGGGTGGAGTGGGAGTGTGTGTGTTTGATTCTCAGCCCATAGGCCAGTAGGCTCACTACTGCTTACCAGGGAGGCGAGCTGGTTGTTTGGTTTCCCAGCGCCCTAAGTTCCAACATGGTGTGGATTTCAGGAGCTGCTGGTGGTTCTCCTCCTGGGGCTGCTGCAGCCTGCCACACCACAGCCCTTTACCAGGGAGGGGAGCTGGTTGCTTCTTTTTTTTTTTTTTTAAATTTTATTTAAAAGGAAAAAGAGAAAAAACAAAACAAAACAAAGTGGTGTAAGGGTACAAGTAATACAGAACTACAAAAAAAAAAACATTAAGAAATCACCAGTTAATAGATTACACATTATTGTCTTAGAGATAGTTGCTCAAGTTACAGTATCAAAGCATACAAAGTGAACATTCAAACAGAGAGACTGCAAACAGTTGTGTTCAATGATCCAACCAAAAACATTAATATGGTCAACTATTTAACACCCCTAAACACACTTGCAGTTGTATCCTTTAGAGCACTTTTTTTCCATCTCTTTTTCACAACAAAATTTACACATTTTGGGTTTTATTACTCCTTGGTTCTTATTACTTTTTTTTGGAAGAGAATAAAGTCAAATATGGCAAAACAAAGCTGTCAGTCAAAACCAAGGATAGACATAGCACATGATGTAAAAACAGAGTACAAGGTTATCAACAATGGTTACCATAATGTCTCTTGTTTCCTTAAAAAGAATTGTCTATCTCATTAGGTATTATAAAGTTGAACAAAACAGTAGAGAACAAGACCAATAAAACTTAAACATTGTAAACATTACAGGACTTCCAAAGGAGGTAATAGTCAAACCAGAATGGGCATCTTAGTGAATCTTATTGCCTTCAAAGTAGTTGCCTATACCCCCAAACTTGATACTATCAGACAGAATGGAACAGAGTCTAATCAGTCAAAACAAGATAGTGGGAGTTTTACAGGACGAGCTGGTTGCTTCTGCAAAACATTTTCTCATGAGATTCTCATAGCCTTTTGGCCTAAGCCTTTGTTTTTTAAAATTTTATTTATTTTTCCAGTTTTTGGAATATAATTGAACAATAAAATTGTATATATTTAAGGTATATAATTTAATATTTTGATATACATATAGGTGTGATTAAAAACATGGTGAATGTTGAAATTTTTAAAAATGTATTGCACAGTAAAAGACACTGCTATGAATCTTCCCCAACACTTCCACCTTTGAATACAGTTATTCCATCATTCTCCCAGCTTTCTGAAGCACTTCTGGAAATTCTCGTTCCTTTTTATTGGGTTGTCATGGTTGCCTTGATGTTCTGAATGGATTCAAAACTTTTACTTTCATGATCATTTTGACTTTGGGGAAGGGCCAGAAGTTGGATGGTTCCAGACCTAGTGAGTAAGGTAGATGAAGGCCCATCCTTCTGGTTTTCTTTGATATGAATTACTGTAAATAGTTTAGGGGTGATTGAAAGCTATGATGAGTATTTAAGTTAAAAATTTTATTATAGTAAAAGATACCTTGCCATAAATTCTCCTAAAAGTAATCAAAATATCCCATTTATATTGAATATACTTATTCATTCTTGGCAATGTATCTGTTATTATAATAAGTTGTTAAAATTAAGCATTCACGGTATCTTTCACTCCTTATATACATTATGAAATGTTCATTGCAATCTGGATAATTAATACACTCATCATTTTTCACATTACTCTTATGGTCTGCCCTCTTAGTAAGTTCCAAGCATGCTGTAGTGTAGTCAGCTCGGCTGCCACTGGATCCATTGACTAACATCTCCCTAGCCTAACCTCTGACGACCTCTGTCTTACTTCTGCTCCTGTTGGTTTTCACTATTTCAGGTGACATCTCTGAGTGAGCTCATGTAGTGTTTGTTTCCTGACATGTCATCTGTAACCAGATCACCCAGGACGTCAGACATTCCCCACTCCTCAGTCTCAGCTAAGGGTTGTCACTGGAACCAGGCACTTGTTTTTAGCAAACTCTGTGAATGATTCTTGGTTTTCCAAGTTTTGAAATTAAATATTCTAGATATGAATGACTGTACACATCTAAATATTTATAAAAAATATTTAAAATCTATATGGCTGTAGGGAAAAAAAGGACATCTTAAATTCTGCATTCAAGTATTAAAAACAAAGTAGGAGCGATGTTTAAGGGCTAGAGAAAGTTGCCTCAACTCCAGAAAATATAATCAAATCATTATTTACCTTCTCCAGCTACTTATAAAACTACTCTCACTAGGCCAAGTGATTTCTGGCACCCTCCTCCCTGCAAAACTCTTTCAGAGGTTGGAGTGACCTCTTAAGAAGTGAATTATTCAGGATGTCAAAGCTTTCAAAAGGCATAATACAAAAATCTTTTGGAAGGGACAGGATGTAGAGTAATTATTCTTTTGTGGTACTGGGGGTTGAACCTGGGACCTCCTGCTTATTGGACAAGTGCTCTATAACCTCTTAAATTCTAGTTTTCAATATGTACATGCCAACTTAAAATTTTGGACTATACACAGGTGTTTTATTGTGTGTATGTTCATACGTGACTGTGTGTGGTGTGGGTATGACTACATGGTGGGCAGGATCTTTAAGTGCTTGGGTGTACAAGCGTAGTGTGTGTAACTGAGTGTGTGTGGGGTATGTGTTGTGCAATATGTATTGGTGGATTATGTGTGTCATATGTAGATATAGTATATATGATTGCGTGTGCAGTATGTATGTTATATGTGCACCCGGGTGACTGTGTGGGATTATTTGTGTTCATGTGCATGGTTCTGTGTGTGCAGAACCATGTGGTATGTGTGACAGTGTGGATGTGCTGTGCCTTGACCTCTGCTGGAACAGCCATTCCAGTGACACATACCTCCTGTTCCTCCACAAAACAGATTGTTTTCCTCCACATCCCCGGGCTGTTGCAGGAGACCTGAGCCAGGATCATTATCTCTCCCATGGAGAGGGAGATCGTTCCAAACACACTGTCTGTAATGCTGGCGGCTCACTAAGACAAGCTTGCATTTGGATTCCTGTTTCCTCTAAGCCCCTAAGAAATGTGTACACAAACATGAAACGTGCTCAAGCTGCCTTAGAATATGCTACACGATGGAAGAGATGACTGGAGTGTTAATTATAGATGCTGTATCATATATCCATTTCTGGAGCCTTTTTTGAGAAAGTGGCTCAGGGGCTGCCAGTCGTGTTGCCTTCCTTGCTCCAAAGATGGATGGTGCTGTCTCCTGTCCTTTGGCTTTCTCTTTGGCGCCTTGCCTGCGCTTCTTGGGGCACTCGATTAGCAGGAACACTAGGAGCACTGGAGCCAGCAGAGGGAGCATCTTCCTCAGAACACTCCCCCTTGCTTCAAACAAACTTGTCCCACTTTTTTGTCCCCTTTACACACAGTTCTGGAAGTCCTCTTTCCTGTGGTCTTTCGCAGCACTGCCATGGCAGCCTCGGTGATCTAATCTGTGTGAGATCTTTGCCTCTCACAGTCCTTTTGACTTTGGGGAAGAGCCAGAAGTTGCAAGGTGCCAGATCCTGTGAATATGGGGACACAACCTGAAACCCTCATTTTTACAAACCAGTCTTTCCGTTGGGTGATACTTGGTAGCAGGATTCACTGGATCTTTTCCACCCTTAGGGACACAGCAGAAAACTTCCATGATTGCTCTGGAAAGTAGCAAGAATGATGGGATGTAAGTGTGTTTGAAGAGAGAGGGGGGAATTTGAGGAGGATTAATGACATCACATTTTTATTGTCATTTAAAAAAATTAACATTCATTGTGATCAAACCTGGTATTCTCTCCTCTTTTGAAACTTTAGCAGGAATTTCTGAGCAGCGTGGCTTTATGCATGGGAAGATGCGTGTCACTCCATGCCCGAGGACCTTCCATGCAGCCACAGCCACGCAGGAAGCAGCCTTCTCCGTTCCTGCACACTGACCTCAGGTTCGCTTTCAAAACCTGCCCTTCCGGGGAAGCCAGGGTGTGACACTGGACTCTCCATGAACCTGCTTAGTCTTTGTTTCTTCATTTATAAAACAAGGCTGCCACAATCATGTGGTAGAATAAACAATGACCTCAGCAATATAATACAACCCAGTGGTTACGTCAAACCTAGGATCAGAGAAGGGCAGCCTCGCAAAGCTGGAAAGAGACTCAGGCTGCGGAGCTCTCAGTCCAGGCCCCCAGAGGAGGCAGAAGAGCTTCCAGGACCAGCAGGCGGGTTTCCCACGGCAGAATCTGTCTTAGGATCCTGGTCTATTGTCCAAAATACTAGTTTTCTGCAACCTCGTCTGTGTGACTCTGAGGAGCCACATTTTTTTAACCTCAGGGAAACAAACAAAACAAGACAGAGAAAGAGAGAGAGCCCTACTTTTTGTGGCTCATGCATGAACTTCACATCCTTCCACGAAACAACATCATTTCAGATAGCAGTAGCAATGGCCAGCCTTAGTCAGTCTGCAGGATTCATGATTTGTGTGATCCTTCATCTGGCGAACACTTTTTGAGTTTTCCCTGTGTGTCAGTTTCTGTGCTACATGGCGTGGTGGCTGTCACTGCAAGACAAATCTCACCTTGCACAGCTCACGAAAGAACCCTGGGCTGAATGCAGCCTGTTCGACCTCTCTTTTTCATTTTTATCTTCCTTGTCTTCTGTTTCTTCTCCTCTTCTTTCTTTTTCCCTTTCCCTCTTCCTCTTCCTTTTCTTGTGCCTCTTCTTCCTTCTTTTTGTCCTCCTCCTCCTCTAGGTCTTTGTAGTATCCAAGATTGAGCAGAGGACCAATGCTGTGAGTTCCATCCTAGACTGACCATTCTTTCCCTCTCTCTTTCTCTTTTCTTCCTTCTTCCTTCCTTCCTTCCTTCCTTCCTTCCTTCCTTCCTTCCTTCCTTCATTTCTTCCTTCCTTCCTTCCTTCCTTCCTTCCTTCCTTCCTTCCTTCCTTCCTTCTTTCTGATACAATATCTTGCTGAGTCTTAAGAGTCCCAGGCTGGCCTCAAACTTGCAGTCCTCCTGCCTCAACCTCCCAGAGTGCTGTGAATACAGGTGTGTACCACTAAACTTGGCTGTTTGACCGTGTGTGTGCACTTTCATGGGTCCAGTGTTTTGAGTCTCCACACTGCTCTATGGCATTTCAGAAGGGCGGTTTCATTTCTCTTCAGTGCTTCCGTCTGTGTTACAGCTCACTGAATATTACCAGATCCCTGCCCTGCAGACCATGTGAGGTTTATAATTCCTGACCTTTTAAGTTGCAGTGGATCAGTGGGCTACTGACCCCAGTGTGGTTCACTTTTAGGTCAGAGCATGAGTTACCGCTTCTGTACCTTCAAACAAGGCCCCCCCAGAGAGGGATGGAGGCTGCTGGTGAGCCTGGCTCCCCAGGTGACAGTAATGATCAGAGCCTCCTGCTGGTCGACAAGTGCCACGTGCAATGAAAGAGAATCAGCCCCTGCACTTTCTTACAGGGAACCCGTCTCAGTGGATCATCCTCTTTTAGAGCTTAGCAACTACGTCCCTGTTTGCTTGGACTAATTAATCACCAGCTATATTCATTCATTCAGTCACTAATTCAACACTTGAGTATCACACACTTCTTGTGTGTCAGGAGCTGCTTTGGGGAATCTGCTGTGAACACTGGGCCAGTAGAGCTCCTTCCAGTGGAGATATGATCATATTCAATAGGGAAGAGGACAAGCAGGAAATAACAACAAAGTCACAAAACCCAGTGGCCTGGGCCACTGACAAGATGATTCCTGATACATTCTGACCTAAGCCAAGGACCCAGACCTGTCCTCTACTTGAAAATGGTGGGAGGAAACATACAAAACTAGAGAAAAGGCAGACTGTGTGAGTTTGTTAGGGACCCCTGACAATGCTGAGTGAGGGCAGGAGCCCTCACACACCCCCAGAGTAGCACAGAGAATTCTGAGACTGAGGAAACTCTCCCCACTCAGCCACATCCCCCACTCCTGCGCTCAGCTCGGGCTAGCTTTTTCCTTTGTCATGTGGGTGGGGATCCTGTGTCAACAGGACACAAAGAGAAAGATGGTCCCAGAGGGAGTGGCGAAATCATCTGTGAGGAAGGTGGGCTGGTTCCCTTCTGCTTTACTCCAGTACACAGAAGGCCATAATTCAGCCTCATCTTCAAGAATTCTCTCCTTTCTAATTTAGGTTAGTCACTTGCCCAACCATTCATCTAAAGCAGAGATGCTACCTATCTTACTGTTATCAATAATCACTGTCTATTATTTTTTGAGTATCACTGTGAAGATGAGAAGCCTATGAAGAGTGTCTGATCACACACACACAGCACTCAGGCCCAGCTGTTGTTGAATGAAGGTAATATTTTCCTGCCTGGATGTCAACATCTATTGCTTAGCTTCTTAAGTGGTTAGGTGCAGAAGAATGTATGTTCTTGTAATAGTCCCCAAGAAAGATGAACAATGACTTACAATGGAGAACAATGACTCTTTGTTGTTAGGCCATTATGGTTATTTCTTGGGATTTTTGCTCTACTGAACACTTACTTTTATTTGGAAGTTTTCTTTATTTGAGAGACTTGGATCCCGGAGATTCCAAATGCTTAGTTCTGGGTCGTATTTAGAACCCATGAATTTAGAAATTCTGGTGGTATGTATTAGTTGGTGTTTTGGGGAGCAAACGTGTGGATATGTATTTAGAACAATTCCCCCTGTGGTTAGGAGCTCCTAAGGATTGGCTTAAGCCTGGATGTGGGGAACTTGTAAATATTTGATTGTGCTGAATTCTGCTGAATCTATAGAACATCCTTACTCAAGAACTCAGATTGGTTCTTAAGCTTATTCTGTACAGAAGTTACCCTACAATTCAAATCCCTAAGAAGGATGCACTTGATTAGAGTCCATAGGACTGTTATGCATGGAAACAGCTTAACCATTTGGTTTTTCTTTCCGTGGGCTTGGTTAAGGAATGATGGCCATGTTGATACATTATGCTATAGAAGACCTATTGCTTCTAGAAAGTGGTCTTTAGTTTTATATAGGCCGTAAGACCATCTGTAGGCGTCAGCATTTGGCATTTCAAAGAATGAATAGTAAAACATCCAAAATCAAGTCGGTGCTTGTTGCCATCATTCTGATGGAGTGTTGAACATTACAGTGATAATGTACTTAAAGTAACCAAATGAACAATGAAAAGCCTTCCAGCCACAGTCATTTAACTTCCTTCTATAAAAATGTAAGATTTTTTTTTATTAGGCTACAAAACTATTTCAAGCAAATGAAAACCAAATGTGCACCAAAAAAGAACCCATGTGTGTTTTCAAATTGTAATATCTCAGTGGTCGATGCCTTTGTGCCTGGAGCAAAGAGTGACCCCTCTTTTGTTTGCGCCTTAGGAAGGAATAAAATCCACACCTGTTGAGAAGATACTTGTGTCACTATATTAAATGAATGATGTAGTGAAATATTCCTGCACGTGTTGAACACAATTTGGTCAGAAATTACCAAAATAGTGAAGTCATGATCCTTAAGTTCCACATACTGACGCTAAGAAAAGAGTATTTCTTTATCAGTAGATATCAACCTTAGTGTCCAAATGTGAATATCTATAATTTGTTAAACTTGGATAAGCAAGAATCTGTGAATGAATATCATGATCACAGCTGCTAGTGGAATTTAATGCTTTAAAGTTTTCCTGTTAAAATTCAGTAGGAATTCCTCGTATAGTAAGTTGTGTGGGGGTAAGAAATAGGACTGAGATAGCAAGTGGTCAAAGAATTAGATTTTACAAATGTGTACCTGTGTCAAAACTGGCAGTCACATGAACATGTCTGACTGCATGGACATTTAACTTACAAGGCCAAGTTCACACCAATAATTGTAAAATTTGTATTTCCAAAGTTGAGAAAAATGGTAGCCAAGAATATTGGCAAGAATATTGAAGAGAGCCCCTTGGATTTCTTTGTTTGTTACCCCTTGAGTCCTTCCTCTTTTACAAGGCTCACCTAATGTTATCTTATTGGCAGACTAGGCCCCTGTGGCAAGCACAGTGTAATCAATACAGGACAATTAGACGCCCTATTATTACTGGCAAAATTATCCTGGCCATCATCCAGCGTGAACTTTCCCTGTCCTCTGGATTTATTAGACTTCACATCACCCTTGTTCACATTAGCATTAATAAAAACTAAAAGAGATGCCAAAGAATAGATTTGTTGGATATTTGATGCTTGCCTTCTTGCTATTAAAGCATCAGTTCTGATTAGGAGGCGCGCTCTATCCAGCCAGAACCAGAACCTCATAGTGGCATTTTGGCGCGGGATTTCAAATGTACAGATGTAATCTCTGAAGGACGGAAGAGCTAATGTGCTGGAGTTGGGCCAAACCAGATGTAGAGCCTCCAGCTCAACCAAATGCATTGTAAAGAGGCGGTTGTTCTGAGATCCAAAAGCCAAACATTCCATGGTGAAAGAAATTGGACTTCCCAGGCCATGTAATGCATCATTTTGAGGTTGATGCCTGTTACCCTGAGATGAGGAAACCATCCTGTGGATGCACAAGTGTTTCAGTGGGATGCAGAGAGGATTCTGCTCTGTCAGAGCCATGGGGACCCAGCTGGGAGTTGGGAGGGGAGCGGGCTTTCTGAAGGTCCTCATGCTGCAGGCTCACACACGCTGCTTATTTCTCCCAGTGGTACAGCAGTGCAAGGGAAATGAGTCATGCTAGCTTTCTTTCCCTTTTTTCTGTTTTTGGTACTGGGGAATGA
Organism: Cavia porcellus; assembly: GCF_034190915.1. Taxonomy (NCBI): domain Eukaryota; kingdom Metazoa; phylum Chordata; class Mammalia; order Rodentia; family Caviidae; genus Cavia; species Cavia porcellus. Next base: position 22,373,312 of record NW_026947506.1, read on the forward strand.
ACCCAGGGGACTTTTGAGCTACATCCCAGCCTGTTATTTATTTTTATGTTTTGTTTTGTGACAGGATCTCTCTTTCTCTCTCTGTTGCTAAGTTGCCTAGGCTAGGCTCAGGCTTGTGATCCTCCCACCTCCACCTGGCAGAATCTTGGGATTTGAAGCATGCACCATGCCTGACTCTTAAATTCCAACTTCTAAAACACAGAGATAATGTTTTCCTAGTCAAGTCCATACTCCCTTCTGGGTATGAATGTACTCAATGAGCCAAATTTATTTTCAGAATATTGCTTATTAAGCCTTCAATTAACAACAGGGATAAACATTTAGAGAACTCAGTCATACCGAGCTGTATCAACTGGTTTTTGCTTTATTATAGAGCACAGCTTTCCAGCCCCAAACTCCAAAGCCTCAGCACAAACACTGTCAATGTTTTAAACTGTAAACACTCTGACACAGCTTTGCCTGTTGTAGCATAATGCTCAGAAACACAGCTCCACAATCCCCCTGTTAGTTTTTTGCATATTTTTTCAGATCCACTATTTTCATGACAGTCTAAAGTTCCCCACTGATGGAGGAGTACAAGTTTTGCAGATGAATGGTGGAGGGCAGGTTGTGTCACTCATTTCTGGTGGCAGCTCCTTCCCAGCTCCAGGGCAATGGCACCCTTAGGTCTGGCACCTCACCAAGGGTCCAGAGAGCTACCTTGATTTGCACTTGTAGCCTAATGAAGAGCATAGATATTTGGGTAACTGAAGGGAGAGTTATTAGGAAGAAGTGATTTCAAATGCACAGTACAACTTTATTTTGAACTAATGTGTTGAGTTTTAGTTGTGTTCAAAGGTGTTCATAATGAGGAGATCTCTGCTGATGAGATGGAAGCTTCAGGAATTAACAGTGAACGTGAGATTTCATTCCTGCTCACCCTAAGTGGCAGAGAGTGCATGTTCCTGGGAATTCACAGGAGAATTAAAACAAGTGAGTGGAGCTGAACCCAACAAAATGTGGTGACGGAAGGAAGTTGAACTTTCCCCTTTGTTTCTATTTCTGGTCTGGAAAAGGATATGGTAAGGGAGGGTTGAGAGCAAAGGTATTTTAAGGCCTTTCTTGAATTCAGCCATTTGATAATAAGGATGAGCAATAATGTGAGGATATTCACATGCATATAACTGAATGCTTCAGAGATAAACCAGTACCAGCTTAATTTTACACTTGATCTGAAGAGAAATACTAGCTTAATTAAGAAAAATTAATTAAGGTGATGCACATAGATTAATAAAACTGTACAGAGGGATTTAAGACCAAATTACCTTCCTTCTTCCCTTTTTTTCTGCCCCTCAAAGTTTGTCCTTAAGGGACAAACACTTTTGCCCTTTATTATTTGGGGTTATTCATATTTATAAGTAACCTGATTTTGTACAATAATTATACTGTTAGCATGAGTTGATACTGAGTTTTTTAATGTATCCTGCTATTTTTTTATTTATTTTTCCCTTAATTAAAAAAATAAAAAGAAAGAAGTAAATAATTAAAAAGAGGGGGTATTGAGATAAAAGAGGGCATAACAACAGAACAGCACAGGTCAAATCATAACCACTTAAGCCAACTAGTGTTTTACCACAAGATATCCTGACATAAAAATATTTACCATAGTGTCTCTTTCCTTGAAATCTTTGCATATAACCTTTTATACTGTAGCATCAAACATATTACGACACTATAAAACCATTCAAGAGAATGACATTATTACAGGGTATTTAGAACCAACTGACAGAAAATGAACAATGGTTTCTATATAAACTCCTTGTCTATAAAAGTTTTTGCTTATATTATCATATATAATAAAATCCAATAAGATACAACCTTTTAAGACCAATGAAGACTGAAGAATACACGTTTGATGGGACTTCAAAACAAGATGATACTAAATCAGCACTAGCTATTATGATGTCTTGTTTTCTCCAAAATTGCTGTTCCTACCTTCCGATCTTCTCTGCCTCATTTCTGTTGAGCTCTTTTTCTATCATTTGTTGTCAGTTTGTCATTCTTCATTTCATTTTCTGCTCCATTCATTGTGGCCTCTCTGCCACTATTTCTGGAATCTTGGTATTTTCTTTTTTTAGACTATCCTGCAGTATTCTCTGTAGAGTTGAATTAGTGGTTGCAAATTCCCCTAGTTCCTCTTTATCCTGGAAGCACCTTGTTTTTCCATCAATTTCTAGGGACAGTTGTGCAGGATATATCACTCTTGGCTGGAGGTTATTATCTTTCAAAGCTTGAATTATTTCCCCCCACGCTCTTCATGATTTGATGGTTTGTGCCGAGAAGTCTGCTGTAATTCTGATGGGTGTTCTTTTGTAAGTGATCTGTTTCTTGTCTCTGGCGGCTTTTAATATTCTGTTCTTATATTGGATTTCTGGAATTTTGATTATTATATGCCTGGGTGTAGCTCTGTTTGTGTTGTAGGTTGCTGGGGTCCTGTATGCCTCAAATATCTGAGTATTTTTACCACTTGCCAAATTAGGGAAATTTTCTTGGATTATTTCTGTAAATAGCTTTTGTAGTCCATTTGTTTGTGTCCCCACTTCTTATGTTCTTAATTCTTAAGTTATAGATCCTCTTATCATCTTCTAGTTTTTGTATTGTTGCTGTTTGTTTTTTTTTGTTATTTTTAAGAAGTTTTTCATTTCATGCTCCCATATTACAAATCTGCCCTCCAGTTCAGGTAATCTGTCCTTAGTTTCTTTCAAGCTATTATGCCAGTTTTTGATAGTTTTTAGTTTCCTGGTAATCTCTTTGAACCTGCTTCATGTATTCTATGTTTTCTCTATCTTCTCCATCAAACAATTTTCCCCTTTTTTTATGTTCTTCTATTCCACCATCTGTTTTTCTTGGGCAGTGCTTAGCATTTCTCTAACTATTCTGCTTATGTCTTGCTTCAGCTCATTAATAACTTCATTCCTGAACTCATCTATGAGGCTCTGGAGATAGAGCTTTATATCTATTGGTGCCGTGTTTGCTATTGCGTGTTTCTCAGGATTGGGTGCCGAGGACCCTTTCTTGTTGCTCCCTCTTCTCATATTCTCTGTTCCTTATATTTAAGCATGTGCAGGAGGCCCAGCTTCCTTCCCTGTAGGCCACAGTCTGTTTGAATTGTGCCGGCTAATGGTGTTCCCGCCCACTGCAGTGTACTAGGGAGACACAGACCTGGGCAGCCTCTGCTGGACCCGCCCCTCCAGGTCAACCTACCCCAAGGCTTCACTTCTAGGGTGCACCTTCGGGCGCTGGGACCTGAGTTGGGCTAGCCTGTTGGTTCTCAGCCAGTGGCGTCTCACAGGCCAGGCACTCCCCACCAATCCCGCTTGAGAGGGGTATATGTGACTGAAGTCACTGCAGCTTCTCGTTCCAGAAAGTCTGCCTGGTCCGAGTATGTCCTCCGCTGCAGCCTCCTTCTCTATGTAAGGGTCCAGTTTGCTCACTCACCGCAGGTCGATGCAGGGCACCTGGCCAGTCCTGCTCCCAACTCCTTTCAACGCTTCCCATTCTCCAAGCTTTCCCGCCTCTCTTCTCGCTGTGCCAACCGGGACACGATAGCGGCTGCAGGTAATTCAAATCACCATTTCCAGTAGTGCGGGTCCAGCTTCCGTGCTGAGACCTTATCTGTGCCTTCTGTCTCACCAGGATTGCGTTTCCAGATGGTTTCTCTTAATTTAGTTCATTCCTGGGTCAGCAAAGAATATCCCCCCTTGCCTGGGACTTCCTGTCTGGCATCATTCCTAGATTTCAAGTGCGGTTTCCTCCGAGAGCCTCAGAGGCTGTTGCTATCTATCTGCCATGTTCTTCCAGAATCGATACTGAGGTTTTTTTGGGTTTTTTTTTTTTTTTTTTTTTTTTTGGTCTTTTTCATTTTTATCGGTACCAGGGATCGAACTCACGACTGCCTGCTTGGAAAGCAGGCGCTTATGCCTCTGAGCTAAATCCCCAGCCCCGATACTGAGTTTTAAACTGACTTGTTTCTTTTCTTCTTCTTTATTTTAAAGAGAAAAAATGATACAGAATTTCAAAATAAGATACTAGGAGATTAACAATTGTTAATATACTGTATACTGCTATCTTCAAAGTAGTTACTCAGATTATAAAATACAAGCGTGAAAAATTGATCACACAAAATTTAAGCACAAAAAGTATAAGCACAAAAATTTTTAATGAACTTATAGAAATTAGTAGTGTAATTATCTTAGTTATCTTGTGTACATATATATTTTTTCTTTTCCCTTCCTTCTTTTTCCCTTTCCCTAACCCAGTTTGTTTTTTCCTTTTGAGCAGTTTCATTCCCTTTCAGAATGTCTATTGTACATTTTGTATTTATTTACTCTGTTAGTTTCTTATACTAGGGAGTCAACACAATGTTTACACAGTGAGTCTGATTTATTTCACTTATGAGTATGGTCTCAAGCTTCTTTCATTTATGTATAAAAGCCTCAAGTTCATCCTTATTTATAGCTGAGTATTACTTCATTGTATAAAAATATCACATCTTTTTTATCCATTCCTTGACTGATGGGTATTTTGGTTTTCTCCAAGATTTATCCATTATAAATTGTACACATATATTGCTGTGGTATGATGTTTTAAAATTCTCCTGGGAAAATACTCAGTAGAGGAAGAGCTGAGTGTAATGGGACCTCTAGTTTTAGTTTTTAAGGAACTTCTGCACTGATTTCCACCATGGTTGTACCAGTCTACAATCCCACCAACACTGGAGAAGTGTTCCTTTTTCCCCCGGGGTACCTCCAGCATTTGTTATTGATTGATTTCTTGATGGCAGCCATTCTTTCTTGGGCGAGATGGAATCTCAGTATTGTTTTAATTTGCATTTCTTGAATGACCAATGATGTGGTCATTCAAGAATAAACATTTTCATATGTTTATTTGCCTTTTGTATTCATTTGAGAGGTGCTTATTCATCTTGGATATCCATTTTTGGGTTGGGTATTTGAACTTGAGGAAGCCTGATTTTTTCAATTCTTTATATGCTCTATGTAAGAAGTACTTTGTCTGAGAGACAATTGGCTACAATTTTTTCCCACTTGGTTGGTTGTCTTTTCAGTCTATTGGTGATTTTTTTGATGTGCAAAGCTTTTCAATAAGATGAGATTCCAGTTTGTGTTTTATGCATGATCTCTCAGTTTACCTCTATGTCTTTAAGATTTCTACCCACTTTCTATTACAGTAGCCTTAGTGTTTCTGTTTTAATATTTAGATCTTTCATTCATTTTGACTTTAGTTTAGTGCATCGTAGTATATACACATCTAGTTTTGGCCTGTGGAAAGTCAGTTTCTCTAGCACCATTTATTAAAAAGGCTTTCTTCCAGTGACCATATTTGGCCCCTTTGTCAAAGACAAGGTGGCTGAGTTTGTTTGTAGCTGTGTCTGTATCTTCTAATCTGTTCCAGTGATCCTCAGGTATGTTTCCTTGCTAGTACCATGCTGATTTTATCACCATAGCTTTGTGGTATAACTTCAAGTCAGGGCTTGTGATGCCTCCTGCATTATCTTTGTTGCCCAGAATTGCCTTTGCTATTCTAGGTCTCTTCTGCTTCCAAATGAATTTTAGGATTTTTCTCTATATCTGTAAGGCATGCTAATGATATTTTGATAGAGAATGCATTAAATGTGTGTAACAGTTGTGGAAGTATGGCCATTTTCACAATGTTGGCTTTTCTTATCCATGAACAAGGGATATCTTTCCATTTTCTGGTAGCCTCTTCAATCTCTTTTTTCAGAGTAATTTCCAATATATAGATCTTTCACATCTTTTGTTAGATTGATTTCTAAGTATTTCATTTTGGGGATGCTATTGTGCAGGGTGTTGTTTACCTAAGTTCTCTCTTAGTAGTTTGTTGTTTGTATACAGGAATGTTATTGATTTTTTTTTGTGTGTTGACTTTGTGTTCAGCTAAAATACTGAATTTGCTTATTAAATCTAGAAGTCTTTTAATGGAGTTTTTCAGATCTTCTATGTAGAGTATCCTGTCATCTCCTGCATCTGTGAATAATGATAATTTAATTTCTTCCTTTCCTATCCTTATTCCTTTTATTTCTCTCTCCTGTCTCATTGCTTTACTTATGTTTCTAGAACTATATTGAATAAGAGTGATGACACTGGACATCTTTGTTTTATTTCTGATGTTACAGTGAAATCTTTCAGTTTTTTAAACTTTTAAAATGACAAAAGAATAAAAACAATGATACAGAATTTCAAAACAGAATAATAGGGGATTAACAATGGTTAATATGTTGCAGATTGTTGTCTTTAAAGTAGTTTTTCTGGTTACCAGACAGATGCATGAAGAAACGATCAAACCATGAAAGCACAAACTGTTCTTTTTGTTGGGCTAACAGATTAGTAGTATAATTAATTATCATATATATTATATATGTGATGTATATAATTTATTATATATATATGTATATATATTCTTTTTCCTTATTTCTTTTCTCATCAGTCTGAATTGGATGTTTTTTTCAAGACTTGAAATACTTCACTCCAAGCTCTTCTTGACTTGATGGTTTGTGTTGACAAGTCTGTTGTGATTCTGATGGGTTTTCCTTTATAGGTGATCTGTTCTTTTCTCTAACAGCTTTTAATGTTCTGTTCTTGTGTTGAATTTCTGGGATCTCGATTATTGTATGTCTGGGTGTAGATTTATTTTAGTTATGGGTAGCTGAAGTTCTATATGTGTTACCTATCTGAATGTCACTTTCTTTTCCAGTGCTTGTGAAGTTTTATGATATTACTTCTGTAAATAGACTTTTAATGTCATTTGTATTGATCCCTGCTTTTTCACTCATACCTATGATTCTTAAGTTATGATTCTTTGGGTTGTCATGCAGCAGTTGAGTTGTTACTTCCTCCTTCCTTGTTATTTTTGAGAGATCTTTCCCTCTGCAGTCACAAGCTGCAAACTTGTATTCAGGGTCTGAAAGTCTATCTTCAGTTTCTTTCAAGTGGTTTTGCCAGCTTTTGATAGAGTTTCTAATTGCCTGGATGTCTCTTGGAATCTGTATCACGCATTCTAAATCTTTTTTATATTGTCCATTGAAGGGTTTCCTCATTTTCCTATTCTTTATTCTTTATCTCACAGAGAGGCTGTTTACTCTGCTGCTTACTGCTCCACATTCTTCCCTTGCCTGCTTTTTCATTGCCTCCAATCTTTATGTTATTTTTCTTTCCATCATCTAGTAGTTGCTGGATTGATTTCTTGTGGTTCTTTTATTTTTTAACCTCACATTGGCTCATCCTGCTGCATATGTTTCAATGGAATTTTTAATATCCTGGGTATGTACTTGAAACTGTTTTATGGATTCCATTTTCCCCTCTATGTTGGGCATTCATGGTTTCCATGATTTTCCTAAGTTCTTCTATTTTTTAAAAAATATGTATCTGCTGTAGTGTCACTAAGCGTCTTTCATTGTGGTTACCATCTGTGTAATTCTGACTTGATTTTTTCTATTGTTTCATTTATTTGCCTTGTCATTTCCACTGTAACCATTTCAGAAAGACCAGACAGGTGGTTTTTGTATTGTCCCACCTCATTGCCTCCTGGGTTTGCCTTTGGTGAGCTGGACATCTGGGGTTGCGTCTTAAGTGTCTTCTCATTTTCTGTTCTTTTTTTTGTAGTTTAATTCCTGGATTGATGACTGTAAATTGCCTGTGATGAGTGGCTTTATTGTTAGTATTTAGAGCCCTTATGAAATGACTACTTCTCAGAGTGTCTTCCTGGTGAAGCTGGTTTTTGAGTTGTGAGACTATTGAAAGTTCCTGCCTCTTCAAATTACTAGGAATGAGAAGTTTCTGCTTGTTTGGCCCAGCCTATGGTTCCATGGCACTGATCTATGGTATATTTCATGACCCTTATGCAATCTCAGTCTTGGTATAACAGGATTAACAACTGGTTAGAGCAACCATGTCACCCTGGCTAATATGGTACAATCACAAAAAAGTAGCATCAAACATAGCCTATAAAATGAAAAACTGAAGTATCCATTACTTTTTCACCTTTAACTACATGAACTAGATTTATGGTTATATATTAAAATTTAAAAAAACCCATAAAATCATATGCAGTTTTTATGGCTTGCATCTAGATGTCCCCCCAAAGCTTCATGCAGTCATGGGGGCAGCCTTCTAGAATTTGTGATTGATTCATGCTTCATACTGGGATTATGGGTGTGAGTGTACTTCCACTTTGGGGCGGGTAGTCTACATACAATATAAGGGATGGAAAGAGTTTTATCTCATACTCCTTACTTTTTGCTGCTATTGCTTTTGCTCTCTTCTTGCTACTATGAATGGTTACCCTCTGCCATGAGCCACCTTGCCTTGGATCCAGCAGATTATGGACTGAAACCTCCACAGACTGTTAGCTAAGTAAACCTTTTTTAAAAAAATTCTGGGCATCAGGTGTTTTGTTCCAGCAAAGAGAGGAAAACAACTGACACAGCAGTAAATAAGCCCTCAACATGACAACTTTACCTTCAGGAGACAAAATTCAAAAAGAGTTAGGGGAAAAATGAAGAAATGGAAGAAGAGGAAGAGATTAAAGCAGGGCTGGATCGGGGCTGGGGATTTAGCTCAGCGGCATAAGTGCCTGCCTTGCAAGCAGGCAGCCGTGAGTTCGATTCAAGGAAAAAGACAAAAAACAAACAAACAAACAAACAAACAAACAAACAAAAAAACAAGCAGGGCTGGATGATGAAGAGTACACAAACTTTGGGAAACAGAAGACAGAGGGAAAACCAGAAGGAAGAAGTGAAAAGAACAGAACAGAGTAACAACCACAAAAAACTAGAAATCATGCTCATACTTATACAAACAGAAGAACAAGTAATGAAAAAACAAAACCAAAACCAAAACCAGGGATAGAGAGAGAGAGAAAGACAGAGAGAGAGAGAGAGAGAGAGAGAGAGAGAGAGAGAGAGAGAGACAGAGAGAGAGAGAGAGACAGAGACAGAGACAGAGACACAGAGAGATCCACTTCAGGGTGTGCCTCTGATATCACTGGCTGGCAGTGTGGGCAGTCTATATCCATGCTGATTAATTCCAGAAAGCCAGCTACTGCTTTGATACCAGTCTAAAGCTACTCACCTTGAGACCAGAACCAGGTCTGTTTAGCCTGAAGCAGTCGTGTGTCTTCTATGAGTCTGAAATCAGCTGGAGGTCCCTGTTCTGAGTTCCAAACTCAGTTAGTCCCTCTCCAAGATGGCTTCCAGTCAATCACCCTCTCTCATGAATGTCTGAACCCCCACACCCCTCACCAGTCCCTGTAGTCCTCCTTGTAAACTGCTCTTTTATATGGGAGCCTCTGGGGTATCCAGTGGTTTTCTGTGTGCCTGCAGGCTTGAGCTACCTCCTCCCGTGCAGTGCCTCTGGCTTCAGGGAGAAGGCACCACCTGCCACCTTCTTCTTCACTGAAGTGTCTGTTTTTCTTTCCTCATGGGCTTCAGTTCTCTCTTCAGAGTCTTCCAGTGTCCAGGAGACTGGCTTCCCTTCTTTGTTCACGCTGCTATACCGCAGTGTCTGGACACCAAATCTCTGAGAGACTCTCTCTGCTGCTCACTACTCTGCCGTCTCCTGGAAGTTTGTCTTCAATATGTTTTTGCTCGTTTTTATTATACATTTAAAATTTTTGCTTTATATTTTAAGAGATGGATCATTCACATCTACTTTTTCATTGTCCTCAGTGGTAGTATCTGGCAGCAGGATTGTACATATCTTCTATCTAAATCCTGTAGCACAGACCTGACACTGCTGCTGTCGTGTCGGTTTAATGTGCTGTTGCTACAAAGATCCCTCCTGTAACCCTTCTATAGAGGCATTTCTTCCTTCTTATGCATCATCTCTCCTGAGGTCTTCCTCTTTTCCATACCTGCACTTTTGTCTTTTAAGGATGTCAAGTTGTGTTGCTTACTTGAAATCGTTCATCTATTTAACATAGACATTTATTGCTATACATTTCTCTTTTAGTGTTGATTTGGCTGCATCTCCTAGATTTTGGTATATTGTGATTTTTTTCTTTCAAGATGTTTTCAAATTTCCCTTTCATTTTCTCTTTGAACCAATGATCGTTGAAGAATGTGATGTTTCATTTTCCTGTGTTTGTGAATTTTCTAACTTCTTGCTCTTATTCATTTCTAATTTTATTCCATTGTAGTCAGGAAAGATAATTCCCATTCCTGTTGTCAAGATTGCAATTACAATTTTTTTTCTTCAGATTCATTTTGTGATCGAACATGTCAACTATCCTAGAGGATATTCATTTGTGCTTTAGAAGGTTGTGTATTCTTTTGTTTATGACAGAAAGCTGCTTAGGCTCATGTGGTCTGTACTGTTGTGTGACGAGTTCTAGATTTTTCTCTTCATATTTTATCCCATACTGTAATTGAGTATTGAAGTCTCCTAAAATGATTGCATTGCTATCAGTTTCTGTCTTAAGCTTTACCAACATTTGCTTTAGTTATTTAGATCCTCTTAATACTATATCTTTGTGTTGAATCAACACTTTTATCATAAGCAGTGTGGCCACAAAATACAATGAATGCTTAAATTAAAAAAAATGATTACAGTAAAAGACACCTTGTTATCAATGACCCTCAAAATCTTCCCCCTCATTTTGGACACACTTGAATCACATCCTTCTTGCCACTTTCTGAAGCAGATATGGAAGTCTTCCATGAGTGTCTCTGGTTGCACTGTGCGGGCTGCCTCGGTGTCCTGAATCAGTTCATGGTCATTTTGATTCTGGCCCAGAAGTCTCACAGTGCCAGAGCTGGTGGATATGGTGATGAGGACACATTGTTACATTTTTATTTAGCAGAGATGACTGTAAATATTTTGTCAGTGAGGGGTGATTGAAAAGTGAGATAAATATCCAAATTTAAAAATTAGTACGGCAAAAGACATAATACCAAGAAGCCCCTCAAAGTACCCGCCCAAACACACTTATTTCATTGTTCTTAGCAAGGTCTTTCACTGAAATAGATGCTATCAATTTGTACAGTCACCTAAGTAACTGTCTCTAGAAACAGTTTTAGAATTAAAATTTTTTTGTCTGATGTGAGTGTCATCATGTCTCAATACGATCATGTGATTTTTCTTACTTAACTTGTTGATGCGATGAATACTTAAATGTTGAACCAGATTTGCATACACAGGATAAATTCCCCTTGTATGTGGCATATAATACTTTTTATACACTGTTGGATTTTATTTGCTAAGGTTTTATTGCTGATTTTTGCATTGATTTACTTTAAATGCTTTTTAAACATTTGGTAGTAGCTAATGCTGGCCTCATAGAATAAATTAGAAAATTTTTCCTGTGCTTCTATTTTTAGGCAAGAAATTATAGAGATTTAGTATAATTTCTTCCTTACTTTTTGTTAGAACTTATCTTTTTTTATTTAAAGGAAAAAAAACCCAAAACAGTATAAGGGTACAAATAATACAGAATTACAAAAAAAATGGTAAGAAATCACTAGTTAATAGATTACATATTATCATCTTAAAAATAGTTGTTCAAGTTACAGGATTAAAGCATACAAGTGGACATTCAAACAGTGAGACTGCAAACAGTTGTGTTCAATGATTCAACCAAAACTTAGTAATATGGTCATCTATCTTAACACACCTAAACACACTTGCAGTTGTATCCTTTAGAGCACTTTTTCCCCCTCTCTTTTTACAACAAAATTTACACGTTTTTGGGTTTTATTACTCCCATAGTTCTTATTACTTTTTTTGGAAGAGAATAAAACCAAATATGACAAAACAAAGCAGTCAGTCAAAACAAAGGATAGACATAGCACATGATGTAAAAACAGAATACAAGGTTATCAACAATGGTTACCATAATGCCTCTTGCTTTCTTAAAAAGAATTGCCTATATCATTAGATAAAATAAAATTGAACAAAACAGTACAGAACAAGACCAATAAAACCTAAACACTGGAAACATTACAGGACTTCAAAAGAAGATAATAGTCAAACCAGAATGGGCATCATAGTGAATCTTACTGCCTTCAAAGTAGCTGCCTAAACCCTCAACTTGATACTATCAAAAGAACGGAACAGAGTAAAATCAGTCAAAACAAGATAATGGGAGTAATACAGGGCTTAAAATGAAGTTAATATGAAGTCAAAAAAGTTACTATAATATATTCTGCTAATTTTTTTTGATTTTTTCCCTTTATTAAAAAAATAATAAAAAATAAATTTTTTATGAATAAGAGGGAGATTGAGATAAAAGAGTACATAAAAACATAGCAATACATGTCAAAGTATGACAATTTCAGCAACCTAGTGCTTCACCACAAGATAATCTGACTTAGTAGTAGTTACCATAGTGTTTCTTTCCTTGAAATATTTGAATATAACTTTGTATACTATAGCATCAAACATATCAAGTCAGTGTGAAACCATTCAAGAGGATGAAAGTATTACAGGGTATTTAGAACCAGCTAACAGAAAACGAACAATGGTTTCTATATTATCTTTTTGCCTATAAAAATTTTTGTTTATACTATCACATATAATAAATCTAGTAAGACACAACATGATAAAACCAATGGAGACAGAAGAGCAACAGTTTGGTGGGACTTCAAAACAAGATTGTATTAAATCAGCACTAGCTATTATGATGTCTTGTTTTCTTCAAAATAGCTGTTCATTTCATCACAGGCAATATCAAACAGCCCAGAATAAAGCCATTCCAATTAATGAGTGAAAACTTTATAAGGCTTCAAAGCCACATAATGGGGAATCATGATTACCACATTTATATATTTGAATCATTTCTTACACTAGGGAAACTATTCGGTATTCATACATGTGAGTTTGATTTATTTCACTTATGAGTATGGTCTCAAGCTGCATCCATTTATTTATAAATATCTCTAAGTGATCCTTCTTTATAGATAGGTAGTACTCCACTGTATAAAAATACCACAACTTTTTTATCCATTCCACTTGTGTTGTTTCCAAGATCTGGCGATTTACAAGTTGTGCTGCTATAAACATAGGTGCACATATATCACTGTGGTATGATGCATTCAGTTCTTCTGGGAATATGCCTAGAAGTGGAATAGCTGGAACAAATGGGACTTCCAATCCCAGCTTTTTGAGAAATCTCCAGACTGACCTCCACAAAGGCTGCACCAGTCTACACTCCCACCAACAGTGTAGGAGAGTTCCTTTTTCCCCATAGCCTCTCCAGCATTTGTTGTTGTTGGTTTTCCTGATCCTGGTCATTCTTTCAATAGTGAGATGGAATCTCAGTGTGGTTTTAATTTGTATTTCTCTAATGATTAATGATGATGAACATTTTTTCATGTATTTATTTGCCATTTGTATTTCTTCATCTGAGAAGTGTGTATTCATATCAGATGCCCATTTTTGGATTGGATCTTTGAATTTTGAGGGTCTTATTTTTTTTTAATTCTTTATATGTTTTAGACAGAAGTCCTTTGCCTGAGGGAGAGTTCACCAAGATTTTTCCCAGTTTGTGGGTTTTCTTTTCACTATGCTGGATATTTCTTTTGACATGTAGAAACTTTTCAATAAGAGGTGGTCCCAGTTATTGATTCTGGGAAGTATTTCCCCTGAGGTTTGAGTCCTGTTCATGAATTCTCTACTTACCCCTATGTCTTCAAGGTTTCTACCCAATTTGTCTTCCAATAGATTTAGTGTTTTTGTTTTAATATTCAGATCTTTGATCCATTTAGATTTTAATTTAGTACATGGTGATAGACATGGGTCTAGTTTTAGTTTTCGGCAAATGGAGAGCCAGTTTTTCCAACACCATTTATTAAAGAGACTGTCATTCTTCCAGTGAACCTGCTTGGTTCCTTTATCAAAGATAAGGTGGTTTGAGTGTGTTTGTAGTTGTGGTTGTATCTTCTAATCTATTCCATTGATCTTTGGCTCTGTTTTGATTCCAGTACCATGTTGATTTTACTACGGTTGCTTTGTAGTATAACTTCAAGTCAGGGATTGTGATGCCTCCTGCCTTGCCTTTATTGCTTAGAACTGTCTTTGCTATTCTAGGTCTCTTCTCCCTCCAGATGAATTTTAGGAGTGATTTTCTATATCTATGAGGTATGTTGATGGTATTTTTATTGAGATTGCATTGAATCTGTATAAGAGTTTTGAGAGAACGGCCATTTTCACAATATTTATTCTTCCTATCCATGAACAAGGGATCTTTGCATTTTCTGAGGTCATCTTCAATTTCTTTTTTTCAGTGGATTATAATTTTCCTTGTATAGGTTTTTCACTTCTTTCATGAGAGTAATTCCTAAATATTTCATTTTTTTGGTTGTTAGTGTGAAGGATGTGGTTTCTCTTATTTCTCTCTCTGTGATTTTGTTGTTAGTGTATAGGAATGCTATTGATTTTTGAGTATTGATTTTGTATCCAGCTACATTACTGAATTTATTTATTATATCTAAGTGTCTTTCAATGGAGTTTAGGGGGTTTTCTATGTAGAGTATCATGTCATCTGCAAACAATGATAATTTAACTTCTTCTTTTCCTATCTTTATCCCTTTTATTTGTCTCTTGTCTAATTGCTCTGGCTAGTATTTCCAGTATTATATTAACTAGGAGTGGTGATAAAGGGCATCCTTGTCTTGTGCCTGATTTTAAAGTAAAGGCTTTCAGTTTTTGGCCATTTAGTATGATACTGGCTGTTGGTTTGCTGTATATGGCTTTTATTATATTGAGGTAAAGACTGTCTATTCCAATTTTCTGTAAAGTTGTTATCATGAATGAATGTTGGATCTTATCAAAAGCTTTTTCTGCATCTGTAGAAATGATCATGTGATTCTTAGTTTTGGCTTTAGTGATATGGTGGGTTACATTTATTGATTTACGTATGTTGAACCATTCCTGCATGCCTGGGATGAATCCCATTTGGCCATGGTGTATAATCTTCTTGATCATTTGCTGCATCCTATTTGCCAATATTTTATTGAACATTTTTGCATCTGTGTTCATTAGGGAGATTGGTCTATAGTTCTCTTTTTTAATTGGGTCTTTCTCAGGTTTTGGTACTAGAGCAATATTTGCTTCCAGGAATGACTTAGGAAGGACTGCTTCCCTTTTAATTTTATGGAAGAGTTTGCAGAGTGTCGGCATTAGGTCTTCTTTGTATTTCTTGTAGAATTCTGCAGTGAATCCATCTGGGCCTGGGCTCTTCTTTGTAGGTAAGGACTTAGTTACATTTTCAATTTCATTAATAGAAATTTTGTTATTCAGCAGTTTTACATCCCCTTGACCTAGCTTTGGTACTTCATATGTTTCTAGGAATCTGTCTATTTCTTCTGTGTTATCAAACCTTTGAGAGTAGAGGTTTTCGAAATAGGTGTTGATGATCTTCTGTATTTCTTTAGAGTCTGTAGTGATTTCACCTTTTTCACTTCTTATTGCATGAATTTGAGCTTTTTCTTCCCTTTTTAAAATAATGTTGGCTAGGGGCTTATCAATTTTATTTATTCTTTCAAAGAACCAACTCTTTGATTCATTGATTTTTTGAATTGTTTTCTTAGTCTCTATAGCATTGATTTCTGCTCTGATTTTTGTAATTTCCTCTCTTCTTTTGGCTTTGGGCTTGACTTGCTCTTCTTTTTCTAACTGTTTGAGATGTAGCATCAGGTTATTTGTTTGTATTTGTTCTGTTTTCCTGATGTGGGAACTCAGAGCAGTAAATTTTCCTCTGAGGACAGCTTTTATTGCATCGCACAGATTCCAGTAAGTTGTATCTGTATTTTCATTTTCTTGTAGGTATCATTTAATTTCTTCTTTAATTTCCCCTGTGACCCACTGATTTCTCAAGAGTGTGTTATTCAGTTTCCATGTATTTGTGAGATTTTTGCAGTATCTTTTATCATTAATTTCTAATTTCAAAGCACTATGATCCGATAACATGCAAGGGATAATTTCAACTCTTTTGCATTTATTTAAATATGTTCTATGATCTAATATATAGTCTGTTTTAGAGAATGATCCATGTACTGCTGAGAAGAATGTGAATTCTGATGTTGTTGGATGGAACATTCTTTATATGTCTATCAAGTCCTTTTGTTCACATGTGTGATTCAGTTCTGTTATTTCTTTGCTGATTTTCTGTCTGGTTGATCTGTCCCTTGGTGTCAATGGTGTATTAAGGTGGTTTTTATAGCTTTCAGTGGAATTTTTTTTGTCTTTTTTTTCATTTTTATCGGTACCGGGGATAGAACTCATGACTGCCTGCTTGCAAGGCAGGTGCTTATGCCACTTTCAGTGGAATTTTTGATTTCTTGTATATCTCTGTGCATCTGCTTTATGTATTCTGTTTGTTTCTTATATTGTTTATCTTGGGATTCTATCTTTTTGTTTAGTTCCTCCAATTTTTTAACTGTGTTTTCTTTAGATATGTTCAGAGTCTCTTTCATTTCTTTTATCACTTCTTTTACCTGGGAAATTATTTCTAGTTTGAATTCCTTTAAAGCTTCCCAGAGTTGCTTGTTTATTTCAGTTGCTATTATGTCCAATATTTGAGGTGTATGGCATATAATTTCTTCTATATACATCACTCTTAAGGTTTCTTAGGATGGGCTGGAAGTTTGAGATTGTAATTTGGTCTTTCTTTTTGTCATTTTCCTATATTTCTGTGTTTCAAGTGTTATTTGAAAGCTTCCTCAGGGTCTGTGGGAAATCCACCTCTATGCCCTTAGCTCCTGGGACTCTGGCACCCAGTTCCTCCAGGCCGCTGGGCCTCAGGAACTGGTGGCACTTGCCTGCTTGCTTAGAACTCTACAGTCCTCCAAGCACACGAGGAGGTGGATGCAGGCACCCCAGTCTTGCCTAGCTGTTCCAGTACACCCAGAAGGTGCGAGGGTCCCAAACAAGCTGGACTCCGGGGAAAGTGGGTGCCTGCCTGCTTGCTTAGAACACCACAGTTTTCCAAGCACAGCCAGAACGGGGAGGCGTATGCAGGCACCTCAGACCTGCCTAGCTGTTCCAGTGCATGAGGAAGGCTCGAGGGTCCCAAACAAGCTGGGCTCGAGGGATAGTGGGCACCTGCCTGCTTGCTTAGAACTCCACAGTTCCCCAAGCACAGCAGGAATAGGGAGGCAGATCTAGAACTTATTTTTAAAGCAGCTATTTTCTGACTTGGAAGGTTAATTATTAACTCAATTTCTTTAATAGATAAATGTGTATTAAAGTTGTTTATTTCTTGTTATGAACATTTTTCCAGGTTGTATCTCTTAAGTAATTAATCTATTTCATCTAGGTTATCAAATTTATAGGCATAGTGTAAATCATAGTATTATTTGTTACTCTTTTAATGTCCCTGGGATCTTTACTGATATTTTTTGTTCTGTTTCTGATATTAATCATTTCTTTTATTCCTAGCCTGATAGGAAGCATAATAATTATAATGATCATTTCAAAGGACAGATTTTTGGTTTCATTAATTTTCTGTATTGATTTATTATTTTTAGTTTTATTAATTTTTCTTTTCCTTTTGCTTACTTTGAATTTAATTTGTTCTTTTATATTCTTGTGAGAGATAAATGCAAATTATTGATTTTAGATCTCTTTTCCTTTCGAATACAGTAACACCTCAGTCCATGCACTCTTTAGTTCACAAATAATTCAGTTTTCACACAAAAATGCTTGACACAATTTTGTTTCCATTCACAAACTATACATCAGGTAACAAACATGACCGTGGTTAGCTTTCCTACACAAATAAAAATGCAGCCATCTTCCCCAGAATCATAAAGCAAATTAAGTTCATGTACCAAGGTACTTCTGTGAATGCATTCAGCTCTATAAATATTCCCCCAGGCATTGCTTTCATTAGTTGTGTTTTCATTTAGTTAAAAATATTAAAACACATCTGTTGAGATTTCTCCTTTGACCTCTGTTTGTATTAAGAAATATGCATTATTTATTTTTTATTAGTATATGTTTTATAGAACATAATGATCACATGTCTTGTGTGAAGAAGTGTGCTTCTTAATCTCCAGGTGGAATTTTCTAGTTATTTTTGTTATTAAATTGCATTATGTTCTGAGAGCTAAAATTATATGATTTCTGTTTTACAAAATGTTTGAAGTTATGTCTTATGGCTCAGAATCTCATCGATCTTGGTGAATATTCTATGAAGCTTGAGAAGAATATATTCAGCTCTTGTTGAAAGAAATACTCTACAGATGTGAATTAATCTAGATTAATGGTATTATTGCATTCAACTACATCTTACCCGATTTGTGGTCTGGATATGTCCATTTCTTATAGGGGGACGTTGAATTCTCCAGCTAGAAGAGTGGATTTGTCTATTTCTTCTTCCATTTATGTCAGTTTTGGCCTCATATATTTTGATGCTTTATTGCTAGGCACATAAATATTAAGGACTGTTATGTCTTCTTGGAGAACCGATTTTCTTATCATTTTATCATATTTCTACTTCTGATAATTATCCTTGCTCTGTCAAAAGCAGATAGAGCTACTCTTGCTTTTGAAAATTTGTGGTAAAGTAGAATACCTATCTCTATTTACCTATCTTTTTATGTTTTAAGTTGATTTATGTTTTTTAGCTCAATTGTGATAATTTCTGTTTTTTTAATTGGTGCATTTAGACCATTAGAATTTAAAGTAATTATTACTATAATTATATCTGTCACATTTTTTACTATTCTTTATGTTGCTTTTATTCTTTGTTCCTCTTTTTGTATTCTACTCTTTTCTGTCTTTTGTGGTTTTAACTGAACATTTTAAATGATTCTATTTTTCTTCTTAGTATAACAGCTTTGCTTCCCCTTTTTGTGTTATTTAATGTTTTATTTAGAATTTGGAATACATATTACACTAATTTAAGTCCACTTTCCTATATATTATATCACTTCACAGATAGTGACTTATAATAATAGGACAATTTTGCTTACTCCTTCTTGTTCATTATATCATTGTTTTTATTCACATTACTTTTTTTTTTTTTTTTTTTGGTCTTTTTCCTTTTTATGGGTACCGGGGATCGAACTCAGGACTGCCTGCTTGCAAGGCAGGCGCTTGTGCCACTGAGCTAAATCCCCAGCCTATTCACATTACTTTTGCATAAGCGCATATACAGCAGTTGCTTCTCAGTTGTGGTGGGAATTTGTTCCAGGTTCCCCTGGATAACAAAATTTATGGATTCTTAAGTATATTACATAAAATAATGCATTTGAATATAAACTATACATCCTCCCAGGTATACAAAATCATTTTCATTTTTCATTATATGTAATATAATGTCAATGCTATGTAAATAGTTGTACTATATTATGATAAATTAAGATATGAAAAATAAAAGGCTTCATTTTGATATAACTTATGCATTCTCTGGCCTTATTCCTTTCTTTATGTCCATCTGAATTTCTTAGTTACGTAATTTTCTTCTCTAAAAAATTTATAAAAACATTCCTTGTAAGACAGTTCTCTTTTTGTTTGTCAGAGCAAGTTTATTTCTCTGCTTTTAAAGGATAACATAAGGCACAGAATTCTAGGTTGATATTTTCTTTTGTTGTTTTAAATATTTCTTCTATTCCTTTCTTCTCTTTCTGGTGTTTTTATTTTGTATATGTTGTGTGTTTTTTTCATTAAATACTCAATTTTTCAATTTTTTTGGCTTTAAAGAATTGGGAGTTTTTATTGAAATACCCTCAAACACAGAGATTTCTCTTCTGTGTTTATTTACCTAGTAACCTCATAAAATGTAGCTTTCATTTTTGTTACAGTTGTTCTTTAGTACCTGGGATTGAGCCTTCACACTGAGGTATGTATCCAGATATTTTTTATTTTTTATTTGGAAACAGGATGTCATTATGTCAATCAATTTCCTGGATTGGACCTGAATTTGTAATCCTTGGGCCTCACCTTCCTGGAATGCCACATACCACCATGCCCAGCTTGTTATGGTGTTTTTTTTTTTTTTTTTTAATCTTTAGCATTGCCTTTTGATTCTTTGTTAGAATTTCTATTCTTATATTTATGTTAGTTAACTATTCTTGGGACACTGTCCAACCATTAGAGCCATTAGCATATTAAGAACATGTATGAAATTTAGTATAGTTGGTTTTAAATTCATGGTCTGATAATTTCAACATTCATCCCATATCTATGCCTGGTTTTGTTACTTTCTCTGTCTACTCAAATTGTGTTTTCTGCTCTTTATTATGCATCAAATTTTATACCTGGATGTGAGATCCAACCAATAAGCTAAAAAAATGCCTTAAATAATGTGGTATAATGCATGGAAATAGGGAAAACATTCTATTGTCCTGAGATTAGATTTCACTCTTGTAGTGAACTTGTGTCTCTCTGGGTTGGGCTTTTTCTCTCCTTCACCCCTTAGATGAGATTGGATGACTGGAGTTATTGTTTCCATCTATTCAGAAGGAAAGTCAAGAAGAGCTGTAACTGGGTATGTATCTTTCTCCATATTAAAAGCTGAAGTTGAATATTTCACTTCACCAAAGTCAGCTAGGTTCTCATACGTTCTAGCAATTTAGGCCCTTGTGTGAAATACCTTCTTCTGAAAATAGACATTATTGAGAAGAATAGGAGGCCGAAATATTTTAAGATAATTCCTTTCTCTTTTCTCCTGTGGAAACACAGGAAAGTTTCTGATTTTCACATTGAGAATTTGATTGGGTTCCAACAGTTAAAGTTCATGAAACTATGGGTAGGAGTGATGTTTCTCAATTGCTGAGTATCTTTGGACTTTTTAATGTTCAGACTGATCCATTCTGAGCTGCCAGGAATTTGTCAATTATGATTCATATTTTCTGTTATGGTTTAGATCTAAAATAACCCCCCAAAGCCTCATATATTTAGAAGGTGATTAGATTATGCATTGTGGGTACAGCTTGGATTTCGGCTGACTTGCTGTGGGGTGTGATCTGGTCACTGGAGGCCTGACCTGAGAGGGTGAATTTCCCTTTCTGTTTCCTCCCTTCTCTCTGCTTCCTGAACATGATGATGTGAGCAGTTTTCTTCTTCCAGACCCTTCCACCATGTTGCTTCTGTGTAGAGCTGGATGACCATGTGCAGAATGAAACTTCTAAAATGTGACCCAAAAGAAACCTCATCCCCTTTAAGTGGTGGGCAGTAGGTACTTTGTCCTGATGGTGAGGAAAGTGAGATGTTTTCCTACCCTGGCTCTGATTCTTGATGAGATTTCTCCATGTAGGTAGCTCTTGTAAGTTGTGATTCTCTGTATTTGCTTGTCTGCCTTTCCAGTTTCAGAGATAGTAGTTCACAGTATGATTTTGCCTCTCTAAGAGGAGTTGTTGATTTTTTAGTTTAACTATTTATTTATTTATTTCATGATCTCACTATGTAACCCAGGCTGGCTTTGAACAAACTCATGGTAATTCTGAGTACTGGAATTACAGACATGTGTCACCACATGAGTTCTTATTTTTATTTGATAGAGTGGTAACATCAAAGATTTTTAAACTACAGAGCAAAGCTAAAAATTACTTGCCATCTTTCTGTTATTAATTTATAGTTTTATTGCACTGTGGTTAAAAGCATATGCTACATTATTTCAGTTCTTTGAATTTTTTTGTGTTTGTTTCATGGCCCAGAATACGATCTAGCTTGGTATGTGCTTCATTGGCACTTGAGAAGGGTGTGAATTCTTCACTTTTTAGTAGAAACTCCAGGAATAATCAATTATATGGATAAATAAATTTGATATATATAGCCATGCACAAGAATAAGTTCAAGTGATTTGTAGAAAAATGGATGAATCTTGAAATGACAATGCTGAGTGAAATAAACCAGATACTGAAATTTAAGTTTTGCACTTTCTCTAATATAAGACACCCAAAATATAAATAATTTGAAGCACAAAAAATTAAAAAATAGAAAAAAGTCAATTAGATGGGTGGTATTCTTAAGTTATTCTATATCCTCATTGACATTTTCTGAAAATGTTCTACAAATTTTTGAGAAAATGTATTGAAGTCTCCAATTCTATTGCAGGTTTTCTTTTTTCTGTCCTATCAATTTTTTCTTCACATATTTTCTTGGTTTATTATTTGGTGCATATACATTTAGAATTGCTATCTAATTCTAAATGTTTTTGAGCCTATTGACTTTCTTATAACTGGATAATGTCCCTTTTTTTCCTCTGGTAATTTTTATTTTGCTTGGCATACTCTGACTTCTTTTGATTAGTATTTGCATGGCCATTTTTCTATTTTTTAAAATTTCAATATGCTTAACTAGTTACATTGAAATGGAACAAAACATCTTGTAGACACCATAAAGGGGGATCATAGTCTTTTTTAACTACTCTGGGAACTTCTTTCTTTAAGTAGTATATTCACAGACTGTTTCTCTTAATATAATTATTATGATATTAGTAATTTTATTTTTCATTTGCTATTTCTCCTCTATTTTATTTTTCTTACGTCCTGTGGATCATTGTTTAGCATTCTGTTTGATTTATCTGTACTATTTATAGGTATATTTCTTTGCTATTTTTAATGCTGCAGGTATCACATTATATAATTTATTTAATGCTAGAGGTATTACATAACCTATCACAATATACTGGTCTCATCATTTTTCCAGTTTAAGTGAAGTATATACATTTTACTTTCCTTTATATATTTCAGTTCCCTTCCTTTACAGTACAGTTGTTTTGATTACATCAGGCACTGCTACAGTTATATTTCAAATGTTAGGCATAACCTAGAAAACTTAAAGGGAGTAAAGAGAAGGGAAGGGAAAGGAAGGGAAGAAAAGGGAAGGGAAGGGAAGAAAAGGGAAGGGAAAGGAAGAGAAGAGAAAAGAGAAGAGAAGAGAAGAGAAGAGAAGAGAAGAGAAGAGGAGAGAAGAGAAGAGAGGGAAAGTATACAGTGCTTCCTCACATTTTTTGCTTAAGGTTTTCTTTTCTCTTGACATTTAAAG
This sequence comes from Cavia porcellus, assembly GCF_034190915.1. NCBI lineage: Eukaryota > Metazoa > Chordata > Mammalia > Rodentia > Caviidae > Cavia > Cavia porcellus. The sequence goes on from NW_026947506.1 coordinate 22,396,318, forward strand.
GCTTCTTGCTTCCAAAACTATCTGGTCCCAGTGTATGAGAACTGGCTGCCAGGTGTTGTGGAACTGTAGAAAAGGCAGGCAGATCCAGGTTTATGCAGTGTGCAACTTATGATGGGAACACATACAAGGGTATGGTAAAAGGCATCAGCAAGACCAGTGGATCACTTTTATTTGGACCAGAAAGAGAGGGTTACACAGTGGATAGGACAAAAGGAACACGTGAGTATACCTGGTTTCTCTCAAGGACCTCAGCACACTCGGCACTAATGGCACCAGAATCCAGTTGATAAAGGTCCAAATATGAGTCTAATGGGTTTTCCCTGTAAAAAATTATGCCATGCTGGGAAATTATGCAGGGAAGAGACCAGGGCTGCACAGGTGCAGTCATGGTGGTTACAACTCAAGATGGCTGCAGAAATGTCAAACTGAGTCCCTAAATTCCTCCCTTTATCTTTTAATTTGTATTTTTTTATTTTTTAAAGAGGATAAAACAATAAAACCAAACAGAGCAAAATAGCTTAAAAGATAGTTACCATAATACCTTTTGATGTCTTCAAAATAGCTGTAGAAAACTTCAGACATAGTAAAAATCAAACAAAACAGAATAGAATTGAGATAATAAAAACAAAGCAATGAATGCAGTAAAGGCCTTCAAAACAAGCCTATAGTAAATGAAAAAATTGCTACTGTAATATATTTTGCTAGCTTTGAAATAGCTGCTTATGCCATTCTTTTGACATAATCAAACAAAACAAAAAAGAATAAAACCCAACCTACCAAAACAATGGAAACCATGTACGACTTCCAAACCAAGACCATAGGGAACCAACAATGGCTGCAACCCTCAGAAGGAGATCTCCCACACCTGGATAACACCCTGCATACCACTATCCTCTGAACCTATGATTGGCCCACTGGCCCTAGACCTGGGATGTTAGTGAAACACCACAGCACCACAGACATCCAATTGCATTTCATCTCCATTCCTATCATCATAGCCTGTGTTTCTCTGGATAAGCCTATCACTTATGGTGGTAGGGTTGATACTTTTTGTTTGCCGGTCCATGAACCAGAAGGGGTTGGGGTCTCTCTGTTCCAGTCTGGCAGCAGCCCTTACATGGTGCTGGTTCCTAGACTAGGCTCGTTTGCTGGTGTGGTATTGTTCTCTCTACCCTAGATCCACAAACAGCACTGACTTACGGGCTGGGATCTTTCTGTTCCAATCTGGTGGGCCCCTGTGTGTGGTACTGGTTCTCAGGTTCCATTTGTATTCTTTTTGAGTAGGTTTGCTGATGAGAAATGTTCTTAGTTTTCTTCTATCTGAGAGGGTTTTGATCTCCTCCCTCATTTTACTCCTTTTCTTTTATTTACTTATTTTAACATTTCTTCACTGATTTCTTAAGAGTATATTTGAGAAATACAGAATTCTGGGTTGATGGTTGCATTCTTTCAGCAAGTACAAAATATTATACCACTTTCTTTTTCTAACCTGCAGGGTGTCCGATGTAAAACTTGCTGTCACTGCACTGATTTTTCATATAATTTGCATAGGTTTTCCCCCAAAGTGCCCTTTATTTTTCTGACATTTCAATATTTTTTGTTTCTTTTTAGTTTTTAGAAGTTTAACTGTTATGTTTCCCAATGTGAGTTCTTTGGAGTTCATCCTGTTTGAATTTCTCTCAACTTCTGTGACTTACAGGTATGATAAAAAAATTCAATGCATGCTTAAATTTAAGTTTTCATTACAGTGAAAGTATTGTCATGAATTCCCCTAAAATCCTCCCCCTCAGTTTGAGCACAGTTATCTATTTATTTCCTCCACTCTTAAAGCAGGTCTGGAAGTTCTCTTTTGTGTCTGGTTGCACTGTCCTGACGGGCTCAATATTCTGAATAAATTCAAAACATTTGTCGTTCATGGTAATTGATCCTTTGGGAAAGAACCAGAAGCTGCACCAATCTAGTGAATAATGTGGATGAGGACTCACATTTTGTTTTTATTTAACAGACACTGCTATAAATTGTTGATCAATACAGTGTGGTCAAAAGATGAGTTGAATGTCTAAATTTACAGAAACGGTTACAGTAAGAGACACATTGCCATTAATTTTTCTCAAAATATTCAAAATTTTCTCCCTTGCTTTGAATGCATGTAACTCATCATGCTTATCACTGTCCTTTGTGCTAATAAGTTTTTTCAAAAATTTAATACTAACCATATTTTTCCATCACCTTTTATCTTGCCAAATTTTGGGGTTTTCAGCAATTATTTTTAATAATATTTTTCTAGCACTTTTTCTCTTTCCTTTTCTACTTCAATGACATGAATACAATATCTTTAATGGCACCAAAAATCTCTGAGACTTTTCTTCCCCTGTCTATTTTCACTCTGTCATTGAGATTAGATAATTTCTATGCTCTGTATTCTAGTTCATTGATTCTTCTCTGGGTTCTCTCCATTGTGTTTTTGAGGCTATTCACTGAGCTTTTTATTTCAGTGATCATGTTTTCCATATCTAACACCTTCATTTGTTCTTATTTGTATCACCTATGGCTTGGCTGAGGCTTTGTAGTTATTTGTTGTGGCTTTTTAGTTTTTCATTTTCTTTAAGAATATTTTTTATTACTCATTATATAATTCTTTATTAAAGTTACTTAAAATATTCATCACATACTTCTAACATTTATGTTGTCTCTGTATTGGTGGCTATTGAATACTTTTTGTGATTTCATTTGAGGTTTTCTTTGTTCTTAGTATGAGTGATTCTTTCATTATTTTTTTTTTTCATACTGAACATTGCAGTCACAACCTTGCACTTGCCAGGCAGGCATTTATGCCACTAAGCTAAATCTCTGGCAGTATGAGTGATTCTTAAATGAAACCTGAAATTTTTCATCTGTGTTATGAGATGAAATTTTCTTTAATATCCTGTTTTAAGTGGATGCAATGTATCAAAAACTTCATGCTCACTCAGAAACTTATAAAGGCATCTTATTTGAACCTAGGATAATTGCAGATGTGATTAGGTTATAGTGAGGTCATAGAACCAGTTACTTGTTTTCCTATAAGAAGAGAACAATTTGGGGGTGGAGCAAAGATGGTGGATAGATAACAGCCGGCTACAGAGGCTCCCTGAGATAGTCAACTTAGAATTCAACATAATACAGTGTGGGGAGCCCCGAACAGAAGGAGAGGAATTCTCTCATCCCAAGAAGAAACTAAGGTGAGAAGAACCAATCAAACATACAGTCCCTGCCGGCAGCAGTATCTGAGCACCTTCGGGCTGCCCTTGGTGCACCGAGACAGGCCATCCCTGTGCCGCCACACTCTAGCTGCCACCTCTGTCTCTGTTGCTGCAGGCCTGCTGGAGGCTGGGGGAGCAGAGTGACTTGGCACCCACTGGCTGCCCCTGCCCCTGTCACCACTACTCCTGCCACCGCTGCCACCACCGCGACCTCCGCCACCTCCCTGGATCCCAGCCACATCCTGGAGGACGCGAGGAGGAGTGTGCATTGTGGTGTTGCGGGTGTGGGACTGGACCTGGTGGGATGCGTCGCCGCCTTCACCCTTGCCACTCACATGAGGACCCTAGCCTGCGATGCCGGCGCTGAGCGGGCCCCTGCCACCGGAGTGCCCTCAAGGTCCCTGGGCGGGTGAATGTGTCTTCACTGATGCCAGGGCCATGCAGCTGGAGCCGAGTGGAGCCACCACCATGAAAGGAACCCAGCGAATCTGCTTCTGAAAACACCTCTTCAGACAATAATAAAAAATACAGCTGGTCCCCATGCTCGACCAGCTTCGGGGAATTGGGCCTGCCTGCCTGTGCCCTGAACTCTGGACTGGGTGGCATGGGGTGAGTTTCCCCACACCATCCTGAGTCCCTGGGAGGGAGTTTAAGACACCTCAGATAACAGCAAATCAAGGATGGCAGCAAAACCCCAGTCAGCATACTTTGGAAAGACCCTAAGCTATAGGGAGAGGGCCAGCCCCCCTGGACACACCTGTCTGAAAGAAACCAGAAACATGACAAGAGACAGAAAAAAAAAACCCAACCCCCCCAAAAAAACCAACCTCCAGCCGCTGACCCTGGAAAAATAAGCCCAGGAGGGGTAAATACAGAAAAGAACTAGTGCAAGTAATCATGCAATATTAGATATAGCATCAGCAGGCATAAAGAAATACCTTCATGACCCCATAGATGAATTTAAAGTTGTACTTCTGATCCAAGTGAGGCAAGATATAAACAGATTAATTAAAGAAATGATAAGCCCCTTCCAAGAGAACACAGATGGAAGAACAGAGGAACTCAGAAAAGGAAGAGAAACCTTTCATGAAAAATATAAACAAAATCTCGAATACATGAAACAGATCCAAAGAAATTACCAGGAAACTTAAAAACTCCATTGAAAGCTGGCAAAATGCCTTGACAGAAACGAATGTTAGCCTTTTGAAACTTGAAGAGAGATTTATGGTGTGTGATCAAGAAAGAAAAGATCTCTTAAAAATAACAAGGAACCAGGAAGAAACAATTCAAAGGCTAGAAGACAACAAGAGGACTTATAACTTAAGAATAAAAAATGTGAGCGAAGAAGCAGGAGTAACCACAAATGAACTACAAAAGACTATTCACATATATAATTAAGGAAAACTTCCCAAGCATAGGAAAAAGAAATGATATCCAGATAAATAAGGCATACAGAACTCCAGCCACCTACAACCAAAACAGATCTACATGCAGACATATAATAATCAAGATTCCAGAAATCCACCACAAGAACAGAATATTAAAAACAGCCAGAGAAAAGAAGCAGATTACCTACAACAGAAAAATTATCAAAATAATGACAGATTTATCAACACAAACTCTCAAATTGAGAAGACCCTGGGGGGAAATAGTCCAATCCCTGAAAGAAAATAACCTCCAACCAAGACTCATGTACCCAGAAAACTATCTCTCAAAATTAATGGAGAAACAAGATATTTTCAATACAAGGAGGAACTGTGGAAGTTCATGGCTACCAATCCAACCCTACAAAAAATACTGAAGGACATTCCAGAGAGAGAGAGGAAAAAATACCAGGCTTCCAGCAACAGTGACAGAGAGGCCTCAGTGAATGGGGCAGACAGTGGAATGAAGGAGTAGAGTGGACAAATAATGACAGAAGAATAAAACAGCAGAAATGAGGCAGAGATGGTAAGCTATAATATTTAATATAGATAGCCCTGATGCACTAACAAAAAAGAAACACAGGCAAAGTAGATTAGGAGGCAGGATCCATTGAGATGCTCTGAATAGGAAGTACACTCAACCTGAAAGAAGGTTAATAAACTGAGAGTCAAAGATGAGAAAACAATGCTATATGTGACAGAAAACCAGAGAGAAATAGAGACAACTCGTCCAGCAGCCGCAGATAGATTGGAGAGCTAGGACACTTTTGGGCAGTGTAGAACTACACAGCTGGAAAGAAGGAAAACTTTGTGACTTTAGTAAGTAAAGGAGTACAGCTCAAGATCAAGCTCAGGGGTAAAACGGTTTAGCAACGCTCAGATAGATAATAGTGGCTCCCTAATCTTAAAACTAAAAGAGCTAGTGGGACCCAAAATATACAAAGCACCCTGAGAAAGGGAAAAGGGAGGAATTGTCTAAAAAAGGAAGGCAAAGGACATTGTTAATAGTGTATCAGGATTTAAAAGTCACAGTAGTCTTATTACTCTGTTTAGTTTGATTATATTTTGTTCCTGTCTGTCTACTTATATTAGATTTAAGGGCACAGACAGCTAACCCCAAAAAAGCAGGTTGTACTACGGTAACTACCCTTAATTTCCTATTAACTTACACAGAAACCCTGTATTATTTACATTGTTTTACTATGACTGCTCTTATTTGAAGCTGGTTTGTTAGATCGCTGTTCAGCCCTGACTGATTTTATTCGAATTTGGTATGCTTGATAGTATCAAGTCTAAGAGTAGAGGCAACTACTTTGAAGATGACAAGATGTAAAAGATATCCATTCTGGTTTTGATTATTAACTGCTTGCAAGTCCTACAATGTCTTCAAAGTTGTGTTTTTATTAAAATAGCTATGTAATGTTATGTTCAATTATATTATGCCTGATGATGTGGACAATTCTATTGAAAATAACAAGAGAAAGCATAGTAATTACTGTAGATCACCTAATATTGTGGTCTTATATGTCTTTTTCATTTCATGTTTTTCTAGGAATTTATTTTGTTGTCTTGTTTTTATCTGTTTTTCCCTATAATACAGAAAGGATAGATATACACACATGGAGAAGATTCACACATGGGAAGAATTTCTAAACTATTTATGGGAACAGATTATATAATACATGATGTAATGAACAGATAAGAAAACCAATGGTAACTCTGTAGCATTATGATATAAATTTTAGCAATACTATCATTCACTGTTCAGAGTGATATTAGTCTAGTCTCTTATGTTTAATTTCAGCATACGTAATGATAAAGACAGCTACTACGAAGAGACTGAGAAACATTATGGTAGTCATTATTGACTTCCCCGAAATCAGGTCTTGAAGATCTAAAAAGCCTTCATCATCCTGTAATGATTTGATTAGTTTTATAATATTCAGTATATATTCAATGTGTGTGAAGATGGGGACAACTATTTGGAAGAAAACTAGAGAAAATAAGATAGACAATGTAGATCTCCAGTGGACTTGTTTTGAAATCTGTGTTTCTTTAAATTGTCTCTTTATAAACTGTTTTGTTCTGTTTAATCTTACCCTCTTTAAGATAAAAAACAAGTGTGTAGGACTGATAACCATATTACTAAGTTCTTGTTGGATCATTGAACAGAACTGTTTGCAGTGTCAATATCTGAATATCACTTTGTGTGCTTTAATTTTGTAACTCAGGCAACTATTTCTAAGATGATGGTATGTAACTTATTGACTGGTGATTTCTTACTGTTTATTTTTCTGAAATTCTATATTGTTTCTACCCTTTTTTCTGTTGTTTTCTTTCTCTTTAAATAAAAAAATAAAAGTAAAAAAGAAGAAATTTGGACATACGAATACACGTGGAGTAAAAAATATCATATAACAAGGACAGTAAAATTGGAATGATGTCAAGGATTGTCAGCAGCCGTCAGAAGCTAGGCAGTTCCTGAGTCTTTAAATAAAACATCTGCATTGAGTCCTTGGTTTTGAAGCCCTCACCTGCAGAACTGTGAGAGAGTAAGTTTTGTCTTTTTTTTAAGCCACTTTGTTTTTGGTCATTAGTTATGGCAGCTCTAGGAAACAGACATACTGATCCTAACATCATTTCATTCAGGTAAGGGGGGAAGTGTTAGATGTCATTGCTCAGTGTCCGTAAAAATTTAGGATCCAGACATATAGGAAGGGGCTGCTCAGGCAACAGCTGAACGAGATGTGAACTGTTTTAATATAGACTCCATGTTTCTGTGGTATTGGCTGCAGAGGGCCTGAAATTACCCCTATTGCTACGGGTTTCAATGAATTTCATATCATTGTTCTGAACTGTACTGATAAACTCTGCCATTTTAAATGATTTGATCCTTTCATTTCTTTCATCAACGAGAGAGGATGAATTTGAAAAATTATTTTATAAGAAGAGCACATTAATGCTTCCAGGAAAAGCATCCAATAAATAAAAAGTCTACCCTTTCCTTATTCCTATCAATAATATATTTTATTTATATATTATATAAAATAATATATTTTATATATTCCTATCCCTATCAATAATATATTTACTACTAGATTGAAAAGATTGATAACATTGTTGGAGCTGTGTGATTACTCAGGACAAATGTCTTCTTATTATTATGATTATATATGTAGAAAAATGTTTTTTCTTTTGCTCTGAGTTTAGGAATTTACTAAAGTTAAATTTTATTCTCTGTAGATTAAGTATCATAAGCACTGTGTCATTTAAAATAGAATTGTTGAGGCTTAAAATTTAAGTATATTTTACTTATTCTTCCTGTCCCTTATCTATTTCATCAAACTTTTCTGAATTATACAATCTCTCATGTTCTCCAATTTTAGCTAGTTTCTTCTGTAATTTTCTAGGTTAGACATACCCTTTCTTGAAGAGGAGTCTACATTTTTACTTTGTTTTTTGGTTTTTGTCTTCTTTTATCTGCATGCATCTTCTATTCTATCTATTTCTAAGGAGGGAAACTGATTGAGACTTTGATGCCACCTGAGTTCTTTCTTGTAGGCAATGGAATCTTTCTCATCATATCTTGACAGGGAAGAAAATAACATAAAAAATTTTGGGATCTCATAGAGCTGATGTTTATCTAGGTGACCAAAATTTGGAGCAGGAGGAACCAAGAAATCAGAAGTCAAGAAGCTCAGCCACCGTCTCCCTTGGAGGAATATCTTAGAGAGGATGCCAGTGGTCACATTGCTCTGCTGTCCCTGGTTGTCTCTATGAAGAGGAATTCCAAGAATAGCCTTTGCATTCATAGCCCAATGGGCAAGAGCCCTTTTGGCTGAGCCTAGACTATCGGCCCATAATGTGTATAATATATATCATGCAGCAGAAAAAGGAGGAATTATCTCCTCAGCTTGAGCAATCGCAAATGGGAAGTGGGAGGTCAGAGTCAGGAATATTTCACTAAGATTATATATAATGAGGAGGAAATGAAGATCTGTAAATGTATTAGGACTCGTCTAAGAGGGATGTCATGTGCTAGACAACACAGACCTGACAAATCAAGTAACCAGTACATGGTTTAGTCTTTACTCATAGGTGAGTGATAGACTTGAAGGCTAAGAATGATTGGCCATGATTCTGAAGGTGTTATTATATCATCTTCTAACACTCTGCTGCTGAGCTGTAGCATGTGTCATGTTTGCTCCTTTGGGACTGAGAGTTTGTTGATTGATTGATTGATTGATTGATGGTGTTTATAGCTGTCTCTCTCCTGCATTCACATGCACACTTCTTTCTTTTTTTTTTCCCTTCTGTTTTTTAATGCAGTATTAGGGATTGAACCCAGGGCCTTCACACTGAGCTATATCCCTATCACTTTTTAAAATTTCAAAAGATTCAGGTTAAGTTCTCACCAAATTACTAAGTGGCCAACACTGGGTTTGAAACTGTGGCTCTCCTGCCTCAGTTTCTCAGATTGGTAAGCAGATTATAGCCCTGTGCCACCAGGCTGAGGTAGATCATTTGCTTTTCTCCAGTGTTCTGAAGTTTTATACCATTCTTCTAGGTAAAGGTGCTTATTGACCTGTGTATTTGCTGGGCTTTCTCCTTCGGTCCTTGGAATGATCTTTTCTTGTTGGTGTACAGCTGTCTTTGTTGTTATCTCCTTTTCTGAATTGCCCATCAGGAGGAGATCAGACCTGCAACATGGTTCCTCAGGATCATTTTCTCTTCCCTTTTTGTTGTTTCTGTGATTGCTTTGGGTTGAGTTACTTCTCTCCCATCTCATTTCTTAAACTGTTTCTGCTTCACAATATATGTACTTGATTAAAGGATAAATATATGCTCAAATTTTCTGAGATCATTAACTAGATCAGTTTAGAATATATCTAACATCATTCCTTCGTGTATCTGTGTCTTCTTTTGGACATATTTTTCCAATGAACACTCATGACTTGGGACCATTGTGTGTTCTTTATGATGGCTTTTTTTCTTTCTTTTTATTTTCCTTTCCTTTTATTTCCTTCTTTTCATTTTTTAAGTTATATCCTCAGTCCCTGATACATTTATCTTTTAAAGGTTTTTAACCCATTTTGAATTAATTTTTCTGTATTATATGAAGCAATGGTCCAAATTTACTATTTGCATGTAATTACTCAATTGTCACAGCAATATTTGTTGAAAATACATTCTCGTATGAAACAATTAAGCACCATTATTTAAGTCATTATTGAGAGGTGATCTACAAGCCAAGCCATTCACCCAATCAGAGTGGGTGACTGGTTTTTAGTATAGTCACAGATCTGTGCTACTGTAACCATCACCAATTGTAGAAGAAACTCCATCCCCTTTAACTAATGTCCTTTTACTCCTCACCTCTTCCAGCTCTACACATGGATATTTTTTCTGCTCAGTATTGCATGAGTGGAGCAACCTACCATGTGGTCTTTTGTGGTTCACTTCTTTTGCTTAACACAAGCCTTTCAAGTTTTATCATTTTGAATCATGTCTTCATACAACTGACTCTTCATATCTACAGGTTCTGCACCTGCAGATTCACTCAACCATTGATGGGAAATATTTGGGAAAAAATTTCCAGTTGTATCTCTACTAAACATGCAGAGATTTTTTTCTCTTGCCATTATTTCTTAAGCAACACAATATAAGAACTATCTGTATAGCCTTAATACTATTAGGAATTATAAATAATTTAGAGATCCTTTGAAGTATATGTGCAGGTTCTATGAAATACTATGCCATTTCATATAAGAGACTTGAACATCTACAGATTTTGTTATGCAGAGGGGTCCTAAAACCAAATTCCATGGATACCAAAAGACAATCATTCTTCACTCATTTTTAGGGCTAAATAATATTCTATAGCATAAATGTCTTACAGTTTGTTTATACATTAGTTGACAGACATGTGAGTTGTTCTGATCATTTAATGATAAAATAGATGCTATGATAAACAGTCACATATAAATTTTTGGGTGGGAATGCTTTTTTATTTCTTTGGGAATATACTTTAAAGTAGAATTCCTAAGTCATATGGTAACTTTATGCTTACCTGTTAGGAACTGTCAGACTATTTTCCAAAGCAGCTACACAATTTCCCATGTCCACCAGCAGGATACAAGTGAAGGAATTTAGCTGTGTTCACCCTGACAATGTCCAGTCTAAGACCCTCCCACTCCCAGCACAACTGCGCTCTGTGACACATATGTATTATCAGCTCTGCTATTGATAATCTCTACTGGGGTGAGTTCTGAAGTTTCACCCTTGAGCAAGCACTACTCTTTTTCAAGCCTTGTTCTTGGTAGGTAATCACAACCTCTTCCACTGAACTCTCCTTCCCCTCTCATGATGATCTTACAAGAAAACCCCATGTCCTGTATGAGATGAACTTGTCTGCCTGGGTTTCAGAGCAGTCCCTTTAAGGTTTGTTCTGAAATAAACCTGTATCCCACACTTCTTCCTTTGTGACCCTGCCTCTGCACTCTCTCTCTCTTCCCTCCTCTTCCTTTTGAGCTCCAGAAGGTCATGTACCATTTCCTGCTAACCCTCCACTCAACACTGGACACTTCCTTATCCAGTACAAGATTGGTGAGATGGCCACCTACCTTCCACAGGCACTAAGGATATATAAGTCTGCAGTCCCAGACACTGGGGGAATCTCACAGGCTCTGTGGTGGACTTCTGCAGAAACTGGGAGGGGAATGCCTGCCCAATCTCTCAGAAAACCTTCTCTGAAGTCCGAGACCACGTTCACACGAGAGTTCCTCCAGACCCCAGCCACTCTCTTATCAGTTACTATGGGCTCCCAAATTTCTCAAATTCCAGCAGCCATCCACTTGGAACATCTGCCTAATCTAGAGAAACCTGTGATGTGGCCAGGTCACACAGAGTATCCCAGACCCTGAGGGGCTTCTACAGGGCCAGGCTCTGTGGTGGACTTCTAGAGAGATTAGAACAAGGTTAGCAGATACCCCTTTGGGTTAATTTGGCACATTTGATTTCCAGATTCTTCATGACCTTGATAATTACCTGCAAGAAACGGTAAGAGGCAGGAGACTCCTTATACCCAAACTTTCTTTGTTCCCTGCTCATGTCCCTGTCTCTGCTAGATTTTCTCTCTTACCAAGCACTTCTGCTGAAGGCAAACCTACCCTTGCCCCCTTAGACTCTGACCCTGGCTGGCAGATCAGCGTGTGCCACGCTGGCTTCCTCCTCCTGCCGCTCTTGATCCAGTACTGCCTTCCATCCCAGGGAACCCCAGAAGCTGCTGGAACTTTCATCCTCTCTCTCTTCTCCGCCTCACCAGTTACTCCAGCCCCTGCATGGGCCCCTGCTGCTCCTCCAGTCCTTCCACTGACAGCCAAAAACGTAAATAAAAATGCTGGGCCTAGGAAAGCACAGATCCATAAATTCACTTTTGGCTTCCAATTTCAGTTGGTATTTTGGTTTAATTAATACTCTTAACATCTTTCTTGTGCTTTGGGAATTCTTAAACTACAATTCCAGGTTTAAATTGTTTTTTTTTCTGCAGGTACTAAAATAATTTTTACTATTCAAGGTTACTTGAAAGTCTGTTGGCAGCTACTCAAATTTAACAATGTAATGACTGGAGGCCAAAGTGGGGGGGGGAAGAAAAAAGAAAGAGAGGACACTTGAAAATTCAAGTGGCTGCAGCCACGTTTGTTATAAAAAGTTGCAGTAAGTAGGATAGAGTAGAATATGGAAGAAAACTATTATATATATAGATATAGATATAGTCACACATATATTTGATGCTGAGAAATGGATTGTAGAGGATGTAGTATATAGAAGGAACTCTGTTACTATGCTTACTTTTGTTGGTTTGGTCAAGTCCAAGGAATTCCTTCCTTCTAAAAGCTCCTTGTTAGTTAAAGGGGACTAGGGTGGCATGGCCTTGGCTTCTCAGTTAATCCTTCTCAGGTTCCAGTTTTCCTCTCTGGTCTAATTGGTGTTTCCAGACAAAGGTTTTAACTTTCACTTCTGACACTGATATTGGACACAGGCTTTTCTGTATAACTATCAGGGATTACCTACACTGGTTAATGACAAAAATCAGGGCAGAGTTTCTTCTTTGGGCAGTTCTCACCTGATGTTACTGACTTCATAGTATATTAAATGTACTCATTTCTTAAGTGTACAGGTTTTCAAAGAGGCAACATTGAAAAAACATATATCAATGGCTTCCAGACTAAATTCTTATTTATGGGGTAAACTTTTAGGCCCAAGCATTGAACTTTCCCTTACTCATGGTCCAGCTACATGTGATAAGATGTACATATTAATCCAGCATGAGACAACCAGCCAAGTTTCTTCATGGCATTTAATATAATGATGTCATTATAATTTTTATGCTAAAATATTATGTTGCCCTTGGTCTCATGTTTTCTTACTGAAGCTTTATAATTGTTATCTGTTAACATTCTGCAGGGAAACAACTCCTAAGACAAGTGTGATTGATAAGGAAATAATGATTCTCTGGTCATACTATATATTTCAGGGTGCTTGATATCAAGATAAAATCATAAGATTAAACCTACTGCTCCCACAGCAATCCTGATGTAACTGATCTCTTGGGTGGTCAACAACTGAAGTTTGATGTTCAATGGGCTAAGAGAGCAGCCAACATTTTGGCTCTGGTTCTCCAAGGTCAATAAGGAGCTAGGACACGAGGGTATACTTTCTATTGGATCCTGCAACTTTGGTGAGTCTCCCAACCTCCCGAATAGGAAGATTGTTGGATCCAAGAGTACGTCACTCAACCAATGTCTAATGTGCTAAAAAGGTCACTTGGTGACCCATCTTGACTGTTGACATTGACAGAGGAGCTGAGAGACTCTGCACGTGGTTCCAAAAGTAATACCTGAGGAGCCTTAACTGACCTTCATAAACAGCAAGATGTAATTTTGATTAATACATGACTCATTTTAACTTGGTTTTAAACAGCTAGCAGAAAAGTATGACTAAAGAGATATTAAATTAATAGTAATATAAGCTAGACAAAAAAGGGGCTCCCTTTGATGATTTCTAGCTACACCTGTAGATAAATCCAGGCATAAGCTGGTTACAATTGCTATTCTAGTGCCTTAAAAACAGTGTCTGGACTTGACTCCTTCAATATGTCTTTCTATTCTTGAGTTCATGCTTCAGACATATGTGCTTTGATCTCCTGGTAAAGTTTGTCTGTTCTCACCTAGGGACTACCAACATTCCCAGTGATCATGCAGATGGAACCCAAGATAAAAATGCTTTGAATCTGCGCCTACCCCACAAAATCTACCTGAGGGTCACATGCACCATGCTTCATATGACATCTTCCAGATAAACAAGATAACATAACAGCAGCTCTGCAGGAGATGAGCACAGAAGTTCAGGCAGTATATTGGTGTTTAGGACTCCCTGAAAGTTCATGGGATTCATGGAAGTCCACCATCCTATCTCAGTCTTTTCCCTCTATAGTGCCTGTTCCCTTTTTACTTGTTTATTATTGCCATGCCTAATCAATCTGTTTCAAAGATTTTCAGCCACTGGACTGTAGTGATTTCACAGGCAGTTGCCACAGACCACATCAACATGGTTCTCCTTCTTCAGTTCAGACAAAACCCTAAACACTGCCGGCCCTAATCACCATGAAGTAAATAAGGCAGAGATGTGCTGCCCATTTTCCCTATCGAACCATAGCATCCAGAATGAAGAAATATGACCACTGCCAACCTGATTGAGACCACTCTAAGCAGCTCCCAGCACAGCTACACTCAGTGACCCATCCACTCTCATGCCTGCTGTTGATAGGCAGTGTCCTAAAGGCTCATCCTTGGACCACCACTTACTCTTCGAAAGCTTTGTTCTTGGTGGGAAGCCCAACCTCTTTTCACTGAATCCTGGTTACTGTGATCCAATAGAAGATCCTATAGCTTCTACAAAAGGCTGGTGATTAACCCAGAGTATTCTCTCTCAGTTTTCTTTTCTGAAATAAACTTGTCCTGGTGAGTTATATGCAGCCAGATATTTGAGCCTATTCTGGATTTAGGAATCTTACTGTAGTTGGTTTCTCAATGTCATGCTTTTCACAGACTTTCTTGCTTTTTTCCTTGTCAAATATTTCTGGCTAAAGGATTAAAAAAAGTAAAAGCATTTTTGTTTGATGTAATATAAAATATGGAATTGATCTTTCTCCCCAAATTTTAGTTTTTTGAGTTCTGTGTTTAGGTTACTAAAATATAGTTTTTAGCAATTCATGTAAAATTATATCAAGATTAAAATATTTTTCTTAAATCTACACATTCCATCTCAGCATTAGGACCTCAAACATAGTTCGCCTTTGTTGTTTTTTGCTTTAAACAGTGTTTTAAGACGCAAAAGTGAAATTCTAGCAGGGACACAGAGACTCAGAAAATGCCACATTGCTCATGAGTCTGAATTTTTGTTCTCCAGGAATGAAAAAAAAAGTGTTTTCCTTCTTTTTCTTAACAGTGAGGATTCCAGGGTCTCCATGTGCTCCATAACACTTGTTATTTTCTGACATTTTTGGTTCTAGCCATCTCACTGTGGTTTTGATTTGGAGTTCTCTGATGCCTAATGATGTGAATTATCATTTCACGTGTTTACTGGCTATATGAAGATTTTCCTTTAAAGTACAAAAGATTTTTTGTTTTTATGAGGTCCAAAATATACATTTTTATTTTCATTGCTCATACTTTTAACATTATATGTAAGATTTTCTTGCCAGCTCCAAAGTCATAAAATTATATTTTCTTCTAAGAATTCTAATAGTGGATCTTTGTTGTATTTTGAGTACAGTTTTCAATATGATGTGAAGCAATGGCCCAAATTTATTTATATTTTGCATGTGACTACTCAATTGTCCCAGGAATATTCGTTGAAAAACCATTCTCCCATGATATAATTAAGCATTATTGTTGAAAATCAATTAACCATAGACACATGACTTCTGGCTCTACAAATTCTACTCTATTTGTCTCTTTGTCTGCCCTTGAGTCACTAACACAATGTTTTGACTTCTATTGCCTTGTAGTGAGCTTTGAAATGAGAAAGCCTAAGTGTTGAACATTGTCCCTTTTCAGAATTGTTTGGGCCATTCTGGTCTTTTGAAAATCCATGTGAATTTCAAAAGCAGCTTGTCAGTTTCTATAAAGAAGTCACCTGGGCTTCTAATATGGATTATGTTGAAATTATCTGGTGTGTTCTTAAAGGGCAAAATTCAGACTTGTGCAATTTCCACAGTGACTTCTTTATTTCTCTCAGAAATTTTGCTCAATTAATTTTTAAAAAATCTTTTTACTGTAGAATAAAGCAAAGGGATAGCAAGTGACATGTAACACACATATACATTAATAAGTAAGTAGAGAAACACTCACACCTACTCATTAAAAAGTTAAACATTGTTAAAAATAAAGCATTACAGAAGTCACTCATGTATGACTGGAAATCCTAACTTGCCCTTTGAAGAAGTAACAGTTATCCTTACTGTTATCCTAACCACTCCTTTACTCCATCAAGTTATCATCCTTAGGTATTTCCCTAGAAATTACCACATAGCTTTTCATTAAAAACAGATATTATTGAAATATTTTTAACTTATAAGTCACTCCTCTGTTCCTTTCATTTTCTTGCAATATACCTGTTGAATAACCTGCTATATTTGAAAGACAGCTTATTACAGCCTAGATTTGGCTGATTGCATTCTCTTGGGACCAGCTAAAAGTTTCCTCTATTCTGTGTTTCTTATAAATCAATATCCATGATCATGATATCCATGTTTGATCTTGTTGACAACACCATTCCCAGCATAAATTTTTTTCTTCCAGAAGCACAATATGTGATGCTAATACCAGTTGGTGCTCAATGCTTTAAACCCATTCATTCACTGGATAGGAAAATGGTGATATTTTATTAATACCATTAATATTTAATCTATCATTTACAATACTTTTATGAAAAGGTGCTATTCCTCGGGTACCATAAGCTAATTCTTATAGGGAAGGATGCTTGATTTTTTCCCTCTTGTTCTTCAGTTTTCAAAGTGATGACTTTATTATCTGTTATTTCCTAAGGAAATTAGGTCATTTAAAGTTATTATAAACTCACGGATTTAAACATATTCTGTGTTGTAATTACACAGAATCACAGCGATTTTAATGTATTGTGAGGCCCAAATTGTTCCACGTTTTGTGCAGAGGAAACTTTTCAACTAGTTTCTGAGTCTTTTAACATGACCTTCATGTTACCTGACAATGATGTGTCCAGTGGTCCTTCCCAGGCTCTTATCCTGTTCAAAAAATTGGACAGGACAACCAATGAACATAAAAGATTAACAGTTGTTGAATATAAAAGAAGAAAAGAGTTATGAACTAACTCTTGGGAAAAAACAGGGAGAAAATGCACCCTGTGTGCAGGGTGGACCATTGCAAGAACTAGAAGACAGAGGCAGCAAGGTCAATGGCTGTTGTCTTTTTTTTTAATACATGGAATGCTTCCTGAATTTGCATGTCATCTTCATGCAGGGGCCATGCTAATCTTCTTGGTATTGCTCCAACTTTAGTATATGTGCTGCTGAACTGAGCATGGCTATTGTTTTTAAATCATCTTCTGGCTTCAGATCCAGGCTGTCCCAATGGGGCTCCATAACTGACAGGTCAACCCCACGGGCCTGCCAGTTTGCCGTGCCCTAATTTTCTGCCTCACTAATAGTCTCCTATAGCCCCCACACTGCTATGTCTGAATGTTTTGTGTTTTATCCTGTATATTTCCTGTCTCAGAGTTTGAGTCAGCCAAAGAGTTCTGGTTATTTCAGTGGAGAAGTTTTAAGACAAAATTTGATTGTTTGGAAGAATCCTTCTTCTCTTCCAAAGAGAAGAAAGTTAGTATTTTCCCTTTGCTGGGCAGTACTAAGAGTTGTTTTCTTCTCTGTGTGAATGTTTATCAAAAATAGATAAATCTCAAATTAGTTTTGTAAGTATGTATTTATTGTTCAACATCAGTGTGTGTCAAAGATAGATTGTAATTAGTTCTACAAGGACCTACATATTTCATGTTCACTATCAATTTTTATATCAATCTCTAGTTATTTAGTTTTATGAAACAATAAAGTTCTAATAAATTAGATAGAATATTCTTATCATTTTTTTGTTTTCCCTTGATACGTTTTTCTTGTTCTGGGACTCATACAATTTATATGTTGAAACTTCTTTGCCTGTCTTTTTATCATTTTTTCTGATTTTACATGTATTTTAGAGCTTTAAGCTTTTTCTCCTCTTTACCTTTTGCTTTTGTAAAAGATGGTCTTTATGATTGCTTGCCATTGATCTTTCTGATTTAATTTTAATTTCTGGCACTCTTTTCTTTCCTATTTTCTCTCTTTTAACTTCTAAGGATGTCTAGTTCTGATTTATATTGCTTTTTCATATGCACATTGTTTATCAGTCGAAGTATTGGTAAAGTTAAAACATATAGTTGTTTTAAATTCATAATAGATAAGAACAGAAAAATAAACAGTGTACATTATAAATTCATACAAAACACACATAAAAATAAGAAATGATTATTTCATTAGTAATTAAATTCTGAGAAATAGAGACTACTTTTTGTACATATATGCATCTTCAAAACTTATTATTTTTTGGAGGGGTACAGGTATTGAACTCAGGGCCGTGTGCCTACTAGGCAGGCACTGTGCTGCTGAGCTATATCTCCACCCACTTTTGTATATTTGATTGGCAAGGGTGAAATATAATGCTCATGACTTGCAAGGGTGCCAGGAAATGCCCAACTTCACACACTACTCTGAGGAGATGCATCGCCTCAAAAGTCTTCCTCTAGCTTCAGACACACGTACCACATCATTCTTGTGCCTTTGAAGCAATTCTGGAAGTTCTCTTTCCTGGGTGTTTTTACCAGGTGTTATTAAACATATAATGAATGCTGCAGCCCGGACCATCCAATAGAAAGGCAGGATTGTGAGAAGGACAGCGTGTCTTCATTCACTTTATTCACTGGATTGTCACCGTGAGACTTCTGGCTCTTCTCCGAAGGCAAAAGGATCACAAAAGGTAAATGTTTTGAACCGATTCAGGACATCAAGACAATGAATAGCGCCCAACTGAAGACACTCTGGAAAGAGGATTCCTAGAACTGTTTCAGAAAATGGCAAGGATGATGGAAAAAGTCTGTTCAAAGACCGGGGAGAATATTTTGAGTGGGACTGATGGCAATGTGTCTGTTACTGCAACAAATTTTTAAAAATTTAAACATTCACTCTATTTTGATCTTGCCTTATGCAAACTTTTTGGAGAATTTGGCATTATATAATAAACAAATCATTAACATTATAATACAATTTGGCCTAGAAATTTCACTTCTAGAGACAGATTAACATTAAGGTAACATACTTTCTGGAACTAGAAATTTTTAGTTCAAATTCTGGGCCCACAAATTCATAAATGTATTTTTGGAAAGGCTACTTTACCTATTTGAGCCTCAGTTTCCTTAATCTGTATAATTTGGTAATTTGTAGGGTTTTGATGCTTATATGGTTCAGTACACACAATGATGACTCAGGGTACTGTTTGTCATACAATCAGTACTCTATAATGTTTGTTTTCTGTCTCTCATCTTCTTTTGTTTGTTTGTTTTGCAATACCAAGTCCTTTCCACTGGCTACGTCACCAACCTTTTCATATTTTTTGTTTCAAAAAATGAAATACATCACTAAGGTGCCCAGGCATGTTTAACCTGAAATCCTGACACTTTTGTCTCAGTCTCTTAATGTGCTGGGATTACAAGCCTGTGTCACCAGGCCTGGCTTCTTTTGTCATTTTATTAAAATAAAATTTTCAATCTGCTTTTTTCGGACCTCTAAGTTTGATTTTGAAGGGAAATTTATTCCCCAGGTTAGCCTTAACAATATTTTCTCGGACCTCTGCTTGACTTAGTAGCGTAACTCTTGGATTCTGTGTCTGAATTACAGATTCTGCCCTCTGTGGAGCCTCCTCTGCCGAGTGTCATTAAGTTCCCTGGAGGGGGCCTAACACCCATCTCATGTGCGCCTCTTTCTACCTGCTTAGTTTTAAAGTTTGGATTGGAACTCGGTTTCCTCCCAGGGATTCCTGTGTCACTTACGACTTGGAAGCACTACAGAAGACATATGTTGGCTGCTGTCCATGTTCCTTGTTCATACAAGCTGAAATGCAGGCGGACGACAGAAGGGTGGAAGATGTCTGATGAAGGAGTTTGTCTTTTGCACGTATGTGAATTAGACATTCCCTCCGGAAAGACTTAGAAGCACTAATTCCCAACATGGAGAGTGTGCTCTGTTTCTTGTCTTAGGTGGTGCCTCATTTAACTTCTCATCTCTCATTGGCACATATATATGGAACACGAATTTTCCCTGCCACAGGCAAAGGGGATGCAAGTTGGTATAAGATGAGAGCTTGGTCTTAAAGCCATCTCACACTTAGATCATTATATAACAAAATGTTACTGTGAACGAAGGCTAAAGACAAGCAGAGCATTGTGTGCCTGTTTCTAGGGTGATACCTGAAGGGAAGAACTAGCCTGGTCTGATTCCAGCGGTGAGTTTACAAAGGCCTTGACTTTGACCATGTCCTGTGTGTCAGGGGGCCATGCCCAGTCATGGAACCAGCATGCCTGGAAGCATAGATCCATGCCAAGATCCTGGTAGTTTGCTCTGTACCAGTGATACCTAGTACTGCCAGAGCAGGAGACATAGATGTAGGAGATGTTTATAAAACCAGAGCATCAATAAGAGGCCACATCTTGTCTAAGATTAGATATAATTTTCAACATAATGAGGGCTTTGCATCAGGGGAATGACCAGACCAGATAAGTGCTTTATTTAGACAATTTGTGGTATGATGTGGATGATGGGTTGCAGATGAAGAGATGAAATCAGAACCCTCTCCAGTGGCCTGGTTGTGAGGGAGAGGGACGTATCTGGAAGAGGGGAGGTGTAGAAGGAGAGGTGGAAAGCCTCGTGTGTCAGGACCTGGCAGGAAATCAGAAATTGTGACTTAAAGAGAGTGAACATCACAGAGGGCTATGTGCTGGGTTTCTGGCGTGGGTCACTGGACAAGCAACTCAGCCAAAGCAGTGTCTAGATGAGAACATGTGTCTTGTTGGCGCTCAAGATATTTTGAAAATGCTGAATTTGAGATGCCTGTGGGACATCCATGGAGAAGTCTCTAGAACATCATTGTAGTACAGGTCAGTTCATCAGTAACAAAAATAAGAGTGATAAATGTCTCCTCAAGGGTCTTCAACCCATATGCAGTGTTTAAAATTGTTGGACCAGGTGAATTTTCCAGGGACAGCGTGGGGGAGGCATTCAGTGCACAGAAGTTGAATTACAGGAAGGTCGGCACGGAGAGGTAATGTAGCAGATTGCACATATTTCTAGGCTCTGGTTCCTCAGGGCGGGCATCCCCTGACATTGCAGAGTGCATAACCTGTGTAGCAGTTTTTGTAAGCCAGGGAAAAGAGCAGGGTGTTTACATAAGGCTAACAATGAATGGTACTAGAGGTAGGAACAGAACTAGGAAAGCATGTGACACAGAAACCACAGTGGCAGAACATTTCCCAAAGGCTGGGGGATGCGATACATTGTGTCTAGGACATCTCAGATTCTGAGGGGCTGATGGATAGGAGCTCTTTTGGGGAGCCTTAGAGGAGAAGTTTCCTTGAACTTGCAGGGGCAAAATCCTAAGTCAGTGGGTAGAAGCATGATTGAACATGATGGAAGGCAGGACAGATCAGCAGTGCAGCTGCTTGCTGCATAAGTGAGCCAGGGAAGAATGAAGGTGGTGGGTCAGGGGTGGAGTGTAGTAGCAGAGTCTTCACTGTGAGCAGTTTCAATCCAGGATGCACAAAGGGCACTTGGCAGGAAAGAGAGAAAGGAGGAGAACGAAGGTGAAAACACAGAAGAATTGAACCGCAGTAGCCACCAACACCAAGAACGAGAAGTTTTCTGTCTACCTCTGAGAAGCTGGAGAAGACTCTTCTTTGTCCATTCCATGTGGAGTGGGAGAGGTGGAGCCAGAGCCGGTCACAGTGCAGTCACAGGGGCTGGAGGCATAGATCACCTGGCAAGGCAGCCTTTAAAAGGGGATGGTTCCAGTCAGAAGTATCAACTCTCCCAAAGGCATAACTCACATGGGAGGGATTGTACGAGGGTTTTATCAGGTTCCACCATCTTCCTGCAAATTATGTGGTTTCATGCTTTTACTCTCAGTGACTGTGATTTGTGCTGCTATAAACACGGTATGCATGGACCACCATAGTACGATGTATGATGTCTTTTATTCTTCGGAGAATATGCCCAAGAGCTGGGTCAAATTCACAATAGTCAATCCTCACCCCTCTCTGGTTTTCTTCTAGTCCTGGCAACTCCTTCCTGTCTCATCTGATCCCTGATGCCTTCCTGCCTGAGCACTGATCTCTGCAAGGGAGTCACCACTGAATTTACAGTGTCTGCCAAATGCCCATGCTGTCCACTGGGCACTGGGCACATAGCCAGGAATAAGGTAGATCGTGTTCCTTCTTCCTCCCTAGAGAGAATCAGCAGGTGACAACATCAAAACACACTAGAGGAGTGATGCGTGGGAAATACAGTATGGAAGTAAGAGAGCATGGCGTTATGGAACCAGAAGGGCCAGACATCTCTCTCTGACTGGTGACATGTGAGAGGAGGATCCCATGGGGGAAGTAGGAAGAGCTAAGGTCAAGGAGTAGGTTCCTGCTTGGGTCTTTCAGGTGCTGCCCACCATCCTGAATCTGAGGCGGGAGCTCCCATAGGCCACCGGTGTGGTAGACCATGGTGGGTTTTCCTTCTGCTGAGAGGATTAGAAGCTATTCTATGGTTTAGATCTTGAATGTCCCCAAAAGTGTGCTCAAGGTTGGGGCTTTTAGAAGGTGAATGGATCTTGGTAGTGCTATACTCATCCATGGATTAACCCACTCATGAATCCATAGCTGAATGCTGAATGTACTATTAGTAAGTGGGGCCCAGTGTGAAGAGGTGGTCACTGGAGTGTGACCAGGAAAGATGTATCCCCCCCCCATTTCCCCTTCTTTCATTCTCTGCTTCTGGGTCACCATGATGCCAGCAGCTGTCCTCTACCAGACCCTTCCACCATGCGATTTCTGCATTGGAGCCTACTGATTAGGAATGGAATTTTCTAAAATACACAAACCAAAATGGACCTGTTCTCTTAAAGCTGTGGGTGTCAGGCATGGCATCTAGCAACAGGAAATTGACTGAGCTGGAAACCATTGGAGGGTGTTTCCTCAAAGGCTCTTTCAGGCCCCGGGAAGAAAAAACATTGTTGAGACCAGTTTGGAGGCTATATAACTAACAACCAAAAAGGAAATAATGTCATTGATTTTTGTTTCTTGGCCTGACTCTTTCTTTTGGGTATATTTGGTTAATATGTGGGTTTTTTGTTTGTTTGTTTTTCAAGGCAAGGTTTTGCTCTGTAGTGTAGGCTGGCCTTGAACTCACAATATTAGCCAAGACTGGCCTCAAGCTCATAGTGATCCTCCTACCTCAACCTCTGAGTGCTGGGATTATAGGCCGATGCCACATAAGTGGCTCTGTTTTTAAGGATTTTACTCTCTATGCATTGTCCTAGGCAAGAAGTACTAAAGTCTGACTGATACAGAACCCAAAATGCCTCTGTGGGAGACCTTGATCTGGGATTCTGTAGACAGAGACTCCAGATAGAAATATGGTAGCAGATTTCAGCATGAAGATCAAAATCTTTGTTTTGCATGCCTGTGATCCTAGCACTATGGAAGGCTGAGACAGGAAGGTTGCAAGTAAAGCCTAGCCTGAGTAATGTAGTGACTTACCTACACACTGCATCAAAATAAAAACTAAAGCCCAGGCAGTATATAGCTGTAATCGCAGAATTTGGAAGGCTAAGGTTGGAGGATCCTTGTGAATTTAAGGTCAACCTGGGCTATAGTCAGTTCAAAGACAGCCTACATAGTGAAGCCTTGTCTCAAAAAACAAAAACAAAACAAAACTCCCAAAGAACAACAGCAAAAAAACAGAAAACCCAAACCAAACCCAAATTAAAAAAAAATTTTTTTCAATGGCTAGAGATTGAGTTCAATCCCCAGTGCTAGAAAAGAAAAGAAAACAAACAAAAAAATCCGTCTAAGAGAGCAGAGACAGTGTTTGGGTTTGGATCTAACCTCTACTCCCAAAGCTTCAGGGGTGTGGAAGGTGATTGCCTCATGGGGGCGACCTGCTCAGAAAGGTGCTGTTGGGAGCTGGTGCCCGGTGGGAAGGAGAGGGCCAGGAAGAGTTGCTTGTCTCCCTGGTTCCTTCCTTTGATGTCTGCTCCCTGACTGTTGTGACTCAAGAAGCGCCCCTCAGCGGCAGACCCTCGTATCACCCCATCTGCGTTTGTCTGTGCTACTGGTGGACTGAATTTTCTAGAAACCATGAGCCAAAATAAATCTTTCTTCTTTACATGATGTGTGTCAGATGTTGTGTCCTAACTACAGGAAAGTAACTGGGAAATACTTTAAATGCTACCAAAGCTCATAAGAGTATGTGGCTAAAATTCATTATCTAGGTAAAAGCACCAGATTTGGTATATAAAAATACAGATTTACAAATATTACACAAGATACATATCCTAAAAAAATTATTCATTGTGGAACCCAAACTCAAATTTAACTGAATGGCTGGGCATGGCAGTGTCTAGCTCTAATTCCAGCACTTGGGAGGCGGAGCCGGAGGATTGCCTTGAGTTTGAGGCCAGAATGGGCTACATAGCGAATTCAAGGCCAGCCTCAACTACATAATGAGACCCTGCCCCACCAAAACAAAACAAAAAGAAAACAAAAACCCACTGAATTTAACTGAATGTCCTATATTTTATCTGATAACTTGTCTCTAAAGGTAATGACCCAGGAGATGATAATCTTTTGGGGAAAAACATGTTTTTTTTTGTTTTTTGTTTTTTTTCTCTCTTTCATTTTTATCGGTACCAGGGATCAAACTCACGACCGCCTGCTTGCAAGGCAGGCGCTTATGCCGCTGAGCTAAATCCCCAGCCCCTGAAAAACATGTTTTTAGCCAAAGATTTTCTCTGTATTTGAGATTAGTGTCACTTTTTCGAAGAACAGAACAGCTACCCTCTGGTAACATTTCCTCAGACTTGCAAATATATTTGTGGCTTCAAAAATCTCATGTTTCTGATTAAATGAGGCTTCCTCTGCCCTTTGTCATTGGCCAGGTGCCCTGCCACAGACAGGAGTGTTTATTTTTCTAAGTCTCAGATTTCCCAGCTTTGACTGTTTCAAGGACAACCTTGAGCCTTGAAAGACATGGAGCTTTGTAAAACTGAAAAGTATTATCTAGGTGTAAGTAATAGTCATTGTTTGACTATTACTGACTAGTCACTGGTTCTTCATTTTGTCTCCATTTCTATGAGACCCATGAACCATCTGGTGGTATATTTTAAAGTTACTATAACTTTACGGATTTTCCAGAAAATTTTAATATTCTTTCATAGGAGAAGATGTTTTGTGGCGCCCTTTCCCATGCAGTCCAAGTAAATTCCCCTCAGGGAATCCTACCCTGGGTCCTTGGGAAAATCAGTGAACTTTGGACTTCCGATAAACATAGCAATGCTTCCAAAATATTCTTGTATCTTTGACCTAAGTGCTGACCAGCAAGAATTTTCCAAATCTGACTATTTCCTGTTAACCTTTCCACCCAGGAGGTCATGTATTACTGGTGCTCTCATTCACTGATACCCTGTAGCTGAGCAGTCAGTAGATCCAGGGATCCCCCATCATATCTTCCCTAGGGGCTCAGGCCAGTGGACTGCAGCCAACTTCTGTTACCCACCCTGCCAATATCTCCCGTGCTTGAAGCTGTCATGATGGAGCATACCCATAATTCCATCATTTTGGGAGGCTGAGGCAGGAGGACAGCATGTTTGAGCCCAGCCTGAACAACTTAACAACTTAGTGAAATCCTGTCTCAAAAAAATTTTAAAAGGTTTTTAAATAGGCTGGGGATGTAGCTTAGCACAAGGCCCTGGGTTCAGTCACCAACTGAAAAACAAAAAAAGAAAGAAAAGAAATTTAGCTTACAACCATTGGTAAGATTAATTGTATGCAATGCTCAAATTGCAGAAAAGTATGATTAAGGAATTAAAACTAATCAGCAAAGAAAAGCATTAGAGTCATGTTGATATATTTGTTTATAAAAATTTGTATGGAGTTAAGATCATGTATCATACTGGGAAATAAAGAGTCTTGTGTCCTAGTTTTTCATATTGCATTAGGATTGCTTTTCGGTCTGCTCTGTAACTTTCAAAACAATTTTAAACATTTGTTTCATTTCCTTCATAGCAGTCCATCTTGTGGATGCACCATCATTTATTCAAACATTTTCTGTATTCAGGAGCATTTTAAGCATTGAAACTGCATTAAACAAGTACTACTTTAGAGGGTAGGATCCAAGTTTATATTGATGTTTGTACTTCATGGTTTTTCCGTATCCAAGGGAAACATCCACAACTCCTCAGGTTATAGGAGGTCCCTGAGCTTCGCATTTGAGAGTTAGCATTCTCAGGCTCAGTATATTTCACAAGCCTTGATTTTGAGTTGTCCGTTTTTCTTTCTCCCTGCTGGTTGTAGACAAGAAGCTGCTGTCTGTACAACCTCTGGGCTTCATGCACTGTGGTCTGGCTATTGTTGAAAACTGATGGTTTTCTTTCTTTTTCTTTCTTTCTTTCTTTCTTTCTTTCTTTCTTTTTTTTAAATGAAAAAAGAGAACAAAACTGTGATACAGAATTTCAAAACAATATAATAGGAGATTAACAATGGTTAATACATTGCATATTGTTATCTTCAAAGCAGTTGCTCAGATGACAAGATATAGGCATGAAAATATGATCAAGCAATGAAAGCACAAACCTTTCTTTTTGATGAATTAACAAGATTAGTGGTATAATGATCTGTCTTGTGGTCTTCTCTCATCTTTCTTTTCTTCTTTCCCTTGTCTCACTTATTTTTTCCTTTTGAGAAGTTTCTTCTCCTTTCACTTTCATAGTATCTATTATACATTTTGAATCTTATTTACTCTTTCAGTTTTTTATACTCTGGAGACAATATGATGTGAGTCTGATTTATTTCACTTAGGATTATGGTCTCAAGTTGCACCCATTTACCTATAAAAGCCTAGAGTTTATCATTTTTATAGCTGAGTAGTACTCCACTGTATAAAAATACCACATCTTTTCGGTACACTGCACAGTTGATGGGCATTTGTGTTGTTACCAAGATTCAGTTATTACAAATTGTGATGCTCTAAACGTGGGTGCACATATATTGCTCTGGTATGATGTTTTGAATTCTTCTGGAAAAATACCCAGAAGGGGAATAACTGGATGGGATAGAACCTTCAAACCTAGTTTTTCAAGGCCTCTCCACACTGATTTCCAGCTTGGTTGTATCAGCTACACTGCTATCAACAGTGGAGAAGGGTTCCTTTTCCCCACATCCCCCTACAGCATTTGTTATTGGTTGATTTCTTGATGATAGCCATTCTTTCTGGAATGAGATGGAATCTCAGTGTTTTTTAAAATTACATTTCTCGAATGACCAGTGATGTAGAACATTTTTCATATACTTACTTGCCATTTGTATTTCTTTATCTGAGAAGTACATATTCATCTCAGATGCCCATTTTTAAATTGAATTTGGAGGACCTGATTTTTTTTTCAGTTCTTGGGTTGGGGATATGGTTCGATGGCACAGTGTTTCCTAGCAAGTACAAGGTCTTGAGTTAGATCCCTGGTACCAAAAAAAAAAAAAAAAAAAAAGAATTCTTTGTATGTTCTAGATAGAAGTTATTTGTCTGAGGGAAAGTTCGGTAAAATTTTTTGCCCATTCTGTGGATTTTCTTTAGGAGAGCGTGAATTCCTGGCTTCCTCCATGGGTCCCCTGCTGGCTCTTCCTGACTGTACTCCTGTGATCTTTACCCTACAATCACTTTTGGAGCCTCACCTTGTGACAGGAGTCCCCCTGAACAGAATTCCATTAAAAATGACCCCAGGTTCACATCCGTGCTAGGGAAATTTTGAGATGACACTGTTCTATTCAAGTCTTTGTGAGAATGTAGTTTTTCATTTCTTTTTTGTGAATACCTAGCTCTGGGAAGGCAGGGGCATCATTGGAAGCAAGGGTTTTACATTTCCACCAACAGTGCACAGGGTTCCAGTTCATCCACACACCCACCGATGCTTGGTATGGTGTCTTCTTAATTTTAGCTATTCTAATAGATATGCAGTAGTATCTCACTGTGATTTTAATTTGTGTTTCCCTATTCACTAATGATGTGACACATTTCTCCTTAGTCACAGTCAGAGTGCAGAACATTCAGCATACAGAATTTTTGTGTATCTTGCTTGGGCAAGGAGAGCCTGGAAGGGTCAGGGCTTCAGGACAGTAGAGAACTGTAGTTATAAGCACTGTGGGAGGAGCTGCAGGTACCTTCAAAGGCCAGACTAGGTAGTGCACACTAGTTAAAGAACAGGTGGCCACAGTGGGCAGCAGAGAGTACACAAGGATGGCACAAAAAGCAAACTCCACTTTCCTGCTGCTCTGAGGACATTTGGAAGAAGAGAAAGGCATCTTACTGGAGAAAAACCTTTCTGCTTGAGTCTGTACTTTGAACTGCCTGCATATTTGCTTAAAGGAGACTGCTTTAAAGCCAGAAATATTCACACAGCAAGCAGGGCATTTGAGCAAGGATATGACAGATGAGAGTTAAGGGATGGAACAGGTGATTATGTGGAAAAGAGACTCCTTTTTGCTGGCTGCTATGTGGGTCTTGGGACCTGAAGGGTTCCTGAGCTAGTCAGCAGGATTTAAATTGGGACAGACATCTCACTGTTGATCAGTGCAGAGCATATCCTCAAAAAAATATCTCTAATCTCCTTTTGTAAATCTACGTTTAAGCCAATTTCTCCATTCTGCCCTTCTACAACTATATTTTGAAACCCCACTCAAGAGTTTTTTGAGTCCTGTGTTTACCTTGTTGAATTTGGACTGTATTTCAGTCTGCTAAAAGCTTTTTGTATTTTGATTTCTTCACCAGAAGGAAGTTGAAAAGTATAATTTTGGCGACATTGTTTATGTTGATATTTGACCTTTTTACTTCTGGATTGTGGAAGGTCACTCAGCTGTATTACTTTCTTTTTCTCTGTCAAGTGCGTCACCTATAATGATATAATGTGGATTAAAGAACCCAGCAAATACTGGCGGTCATGTGCTGGTCAACAACTAACAGCTGATCTCTTATTTGTATGTGAACACTCCCATTGCCACTGGTTACAGGCCACATTGTGATCTGTGAAGCTGGAAAGAGATACTTGTCATCTGCTCTTCTGGGCTAGTGCCTTGATAATAGTTGTAGTTTGATTCTGTCCACTAAGGACCTGGGGTTCTCTGTAAACAGAGAAGTATTACTTTAGTATCTTTATCTAAATTGCAATTAGCACTTTTATTGAAATAGAAAAGAGACATAATTTGCTAGGAGGATTCGTTTGGGTTGTGACCAGTTTGTTCCAGATGATTTAAACATTTTTTATTCAATTAGTCTTTAATCAACATAATTGTTAAACTAAGTTTGGCCTGAGCATAGCTTCATGTTTGTCTTTTCATAATGAGTTGCAACCTAACTGTAGGGAACTAACTAAGAACACTTACATACGAGTAAGCTGAGCCTCGGTTAATCACAGCAGCCGAGTTTTCAGTCAATCACACAGATTCAACTGATCAGACCATGTTCAACTAAGGCCAATATCAAGCTGTAGTCCATCAACCTGATTCTACCTCATGTCTGTTTCCATTCAGAAAATCTGGGTGGTGGAGTGGATCTTCCTGAATTTCCTGTTTCAAGGGTTACCCATTTAGTGAAGTATTCTTTGTTCAATGAAACTTTAATAAATTTAATTTTTCTGCTTTTTAAAATATAATTATAACATGATTTACTCAACACTTGTCTGTCTTGACTATGGTGCCATCTTGAAACTTTGTTAGGTCTCTGATTGAAATTGAATTCCATTTTTTTCAGTGCATTCCCTAAGTTGGCAATTCTCACTGATCACTATCAGAATCCCCTAGGATGGGGTATGATGGCACACACCTGCAATCCCAGCACGTGGGAGGCCAAGGCAGTTCTGCAAGTTTGAGGTCTCCTGGGCTACATAGTGAGCTAGAGGCCAGCCTGAACTGCATAGAGAAACCCTCTCTCAAAAAAGATGGAAAAAAAATAATCCCCTGGGAAATCTGAAAAACCTCTAAGGCCCAGCTCCAGACTGGCTACATAGTGTGTGCAGACCAGTGCAAAAAAGTAAGATGTGGACTCCTCATTCAAAACTTACAAATTTCAAAATGATGAAAGCAGAGCATTAAACTAAGTGTGGGGCCCCCTGAGCCTGGACCTGGGGCCTGTGTCTGGACTGAAAACCCATCAAGCATATCATTTTTCAGCTTCACCTACGCATGTACTGCTTGGTAAAAGGTAAATATGGAAATTTGTAGTTTTTACACTTTTTCTAGTATAGGCAGAGTCATGAATTCACTGAACGTCAGACTGTTGCAGCTGAATCACTGTTAAAATACATATTGCTAAGCCATGTCTTAAGAGTTTCAGTTTCAAAACATCTGATAGAGTGCGTGTCTTAGTTACTTTCTTATTGCTGGGATAAAATACCTAATATCTGCAATGTAAAGGAGAGGCTTATTTTAATTCATAATTTTTAGAGCATTCAGTCCGTGGTCAGCTGGCTCCAAGGTGGGAAGCCTGCGCTAAAAGGGACTGGAGGAGGAAAGCTGCTTAAGTCATGGTGGCCAGGAAACAGAGAGAAGGGAAGGTTGAGGAGGGAGAGTCACCTTTCAGATCATGCTCCAGTGCCCTGAAACGCCCATGAAGCCTCCAACTCCTCATAACACATTAAGCTCTGGATTTATTGATAGGTAATACACTAACAGGTATTACCCCCACGAACCAATCATCTTCCCCATACATGAACATTTTAGGGGACATTTTAGGTCTAAATCATAACAGGGCTCTAGACTTGGCATTTTTGATACAGTCCCCTGGGCCCCCGGGACGCTAATGTGACAATGACACTTTGAGAATCATTGATCTAAGAGTGGAACTCCAGGTTCTTGCCTGGCATGTGTTGTTTCCATGCTCTGGCTCTTCCCTATCTCCAGATGATGGAGACTTCAACGTAAGCCACTTGGAACTCTTCACCACTCTTCGAGTTTCCAATTCTCCCTTCCTCCACACCAGAGCCATGCTTCTGATTTCTTTTGGAATTTTTCTGTTTCTCCTTCAAAGATCCCTTCTGCCAGGCCCCGTTCCCAGCACTTCTTATGCTGAATGGTGGCTTGTTCGCTTCTCTGACAGCAGACGAATGTATTTTTCATGTGTCTTCTTGGAACCTATTCTACTATGACAATTCCAAATAGTCCATTAAGAGAATAAGTTATTTATGCTATATAATTGCATAATTGTTCTTCTATTGCCTGAGAGAATAGAAGAATGCAAACAGGAATTTGTTTCCCTGTAGCTCCTCCAAGATGACTTAAAAATACATACTGATGGTCCCAAAGAAAATTGAGCTAGAGACAGTTAATTATTGTGTATCATTCTCCTCTATAGTTCAAAAAGCAATTCAGATTATATTCTCAACTGAAACAATTTTTATTTTTGCTTTCAGTAAACACCTCTTTAGAATACATCTTCAATCCTATAGCTAATATCACCAAGCTTTCTATGGGATGTGATACATTTTGCAAAGCATAAAGCTAGCTTAGAGAAAGGGTCCATTCACATTTGGGGTTTTGTTTTTCCACCTGACTGCATGTGGCCAAACATTGATTGGCTTAAGAAATGTGTGAAAGTGAGAACATACATATATGTGTCTAGCTGAAGAATTAAAGTGCAAAAATTGAAAACTTTTTGGTCAATATCCAGTCCACATAGCACTGTTTTGGGATGTGTGTGCGTGTGCACGTGTGCATGTGTGTTTGGAGTTGGGGATGTGACTGTGTGTGTGGCACATATGGAAATGTATGTGTGTGTGTGTGGTGTGGGTTGGGATGGAGGTGGAAAGGAGAAGAGGTTGCTTGAGGTTTCTCCCTCGAGGGATCACACACACCCACATAAAATCCAAATATAATAAATTTCAGAATGCAAGCACAGATTATCCATCTAGCTGCAGAGGTGGAAAGCTGCCTTCAGACATGGAAAATGACAGATAATTAGCCAGTCTTTTGACAGCATGTCTGCTACCTAATAATTCAAACTACTGGTACGGAGAAAAAAAAGCCAAGAATCTTGATGAAGTTGGAAAAGGAGCTTAACAATTTGCCTCTACCTCCTGCACTGGAGTCTGTTCTTCTATATTTAGCTGGAGAAGTGACCAAAGGTAGCCACGCAGAGAATTCACTCACTCAGCAGAGAGCCACAATTTTACTTTAAGCTCATGTGTAGTACTTTTTCTGTAACTAGTAAGACAAAATGCAACTCCAAAGAAGGATTTAATAGTAACAATCCCTTACCTCTGCAGAGTGCCTCAAAAGTTAAAAAAATGTTTACATTTCTTTCATTAGTACAATAGCTTCATAGCAAAGTCAAGATAAGCATTATTGTTCCTTTTTTAAAGATTAGGACATACGAGAGGAGGCCACACAAGACAGTCACGGGCCGAGCTAACAATAATCCATACTTGTGACTCTTTGTCTGAAATCCCCATTTTAAATTAAAATGTAGTGCTACTTTTATATTCACGAGGATAGTTTTTAATAAAGAGCACTTAGACGTGTCTGAGAAGTTTTATTTGGAATACTCTAATTTGTATGGCTGACTTCACAAATTCTCTTTTTACCCAAAAAGGAGTTTTAAAGGAAACCATGCCATGGATAATTATCTCAACTTTTGACTTGATTTTGTTTATATTCGTTAGTTAGTATCTTGGTTTTCTACATATGATGTAACTTAACAAACCTCAAATGATACTAAATCACGACAGAATTGTTAGCATAATCAGTTCTTATTAAGAAGAGGAAATCAGCTCAGGAGGTCACAGATACATTATGATATTCTTGTTTCTTTAATTACCCGGTTCAGGCCTCCAGAAAGAAATTCTCCATTGGATTATATGATAAACATCATTCAAATGTATTTCTCTAATTGTTAACACACACACACACACACACACACACACGCACACACACACAAAGGCACAATTCCTGAGTGCCTATAACACAGGTTTTCCCACACGGCAAGAATAAACATGCTTTGCTAGATTCCAAGTGAGCCTGGCTGAAGGGTGATATCTGGTAAACCCACACTTGGTGTTTATATTTTCTTTCGCAAGAAAATCAATTCATTATGCAAGGAACTAGGAGGATTTGTCAAAAACTGATTCCTTAAAAACTATTTTTATTCAAGCCTTTTTTTAAAATATCAAAATGATGTGAGTACTTTCTTCCTTACTTTTGCTTCAAATTAATGTACATAACAATAATTCCCCAATGGGTGGTTTCTCTTTCTTCCCAGTTGATGGTTGTTGTCTCTGCGGATGGATGGAAACAGCTTTCCTGAATGCTCCACAGCATTCTCTTTAACCAGATTTCAATGAGCTCACACTGGTGTTCTCATGCTTTGAGAAAAAGCCAAACCTTTTGGTAAAGTCATTAGGAATCACAACGGGGGATAGAACCGTAGCCTGGCAGGCAGCTGGGAGTCCAGCAAATCCTGCCCAGCCTCTCTGGACCCATCAGTCTTTAGAGGTGAAAACAGCAAAGGAAGGGGCCACCCTTTTATCCTCTGGTTTCCAGGACAGTGAAGACAGCCCTGAGTACCTCTGTGTACACAGCTGGCTCTGAAGAGGTCTCCCAACCCTTGCTGGACATTACTGATGGCAGACTTCTGAGCACTGAGCGGGGGAAGACCTTATCCTGACAGTCTCACTTCTGGTCACACTGACTCGGTGTGTTGTATTCTTTTTTTCCTTTGTACTTCTTCTGCTGTTCACTCGTCTGAAATTCTGTTCTTTTCATCCTTCCTTCCAAAGCCAGCCTGTGACTCTTCTTCCAAGAAATTTTGGGAAACTAACCAGTGTCTTTGCTTGTACATGTGATGGGATTTTCCAAGGATCAAAATGATTTATTCTGGTTAGAAACCAATCTGCTGTATTCATCCTGCTACAAAATAGCCTTTAAGGGCACTGGCTTTTCCTACCCCACTGTTTCAGTTAATCCTTCAGATCCTAAATGCTAGTTTCTCTGGCTTCTGCCCAGGCAGCAAACTAGCATCAGGATTCCTTGGTCAAGGAGGCCATATTGATCTTGGCCTTCACTTCAGCCACAGGTGGCTTTGCCATCATCTTTTAAAAAATATTTCATATGTCCTTTTTAGATATACGTATTGATCACAATCATTATAGGGCATTTGTACCTGTACATGCTATACCTTGTTTCTTCTTTTTTTCCTATTCCCCACTTCCCCTTCAAACATTCTGTCCCCCTGGTCTACAAAAGCTTTGTTTGTATTCTTTCTTTCTATTTTCTTTCTGTTTTGTTCCTTCTTTTCTTTCTTCCACACCCCTGCCTTTTCTCCCTTCCCATGTGAACATTTTCTTCCTATTTCTCAATACCTAAAACATTTTGGTCTTTATTTACACTTTAAATCTCTCACACCCGAGAAACAATGTGATATTTAAACACAAATGTTCAACTTATTTCACTTAAGAATATGTTCTCAAGGTGCATCTGTTTACCTAGAAGTGTTTCAGGATTATACTTCTTTATGGCAGAGTAGTACTCCACCGTATAAAATAATCATTTTTATCCATTCATCAATAATGAGCATTTGGGCTTTTCCCCAGATTTAGCTATTACAAACTGTAGCTATAAATATAAGTGTATATGTATCACTGTGGTATGATGCTTTTAATTCTTTGGGGAAGATACCCAGAAGGGTAATAGCTGGATCAAATGGATCCTTTAGTTTTAGTTTTCTGAGGAATTTCCTACACTGATTTCCACAGTGGTTGCACCAGTCTACACCCCCCTCAGAGGTGGAGAAGTGTTCCTTTTTCTAGACAGCACTACCAGCACTGATTATTGGTAGATTTCTTGAACAAGTTTGGGCAGAGAGAGCCCAGATCCTTGATGATTAATCCCATAAAGCCAGCTGAGGTTTTATGTAGTATAGTGAATAATCCCAGCAAGCCTACACCTTTCCTTCCACGAAAGTTCAGGCTGATTTCTGGTGTGAGGAAGGAAAATTATTTGTCCAGCCTAAAACACTCCATATGTCTCCTGCCAGATTGAACTCAGCTCTTGACTTCTTGCTGACTTGAAATGGGTTCTGCCTCACTCTGACACTGGCAACAGCTGGATGGAACCAGATCACAGCTGCTCTGAGTTCTGAGCTCTGGTGCCCTCTCACCAAGATGACTGGAGGCTGATCACCCTTTCCTGGCTGTCTGAACAAGTCACCAGCCATTTCAGGTTACCATGTCCACTACTCCATTCCACTGGTCCACTTCTCTGTGGAGGCCACTGTGGCTGCTAGTGGTCACCATATGTCTATAGGACATGTCACACCCATGAAGTGAGTCAGGGCTCAAGGAGACAGTGCCTCTTACCACCTCTTTTTTTCTTTCAAAGAGAAAAAACACAGAAAACAAAAAGCAAGCAAACAAAAAAACAACAATAAAAACAAAAGCAAAAAAAAAAAAACCCACTAGTGATACAGGATTTCAAAACAAGATGATAGGAATTTAACAATGGTTGTTATATTGCATATTGTTATCTTCAAAATAATTGTTTGGGTTACCAGATACAGGCATGAAAAACTAATCAAACAACATGAGTGCTAACTGATCCTTTCCACGAACCAATACAATTAGTGATACAATTATCTTTGCTATTTTGTGCATATATATATATATATTTTTTTTTTCCTTCCATTTTTCTCTCTCCCACATCCCAGTTGTTCTTTCCTGGTGAGCAGTTTCTTTTCTTTCACTATATCTAGTGTAACTTTTGGGTCTTTATTTACTCTTTCAATTTCTTACACGAGGGAAGCACATGGTGTTTGCACAGGCAAGTCTGATTTACTTCACTTATGAGTATGCTGTCTAATTGCCTCCATTTACTTATAAAAATCTTGAGTTTATCCTTCTTTATAGATAAGTAATGCTCCATTGCATAAAAATATCACATCTTTTTTATCCATTCCTCAGGTGATGGGCACATAGGTTGTTTCCAAGATCTGGCTATTACAAATTATGCTGCTATAAGCGTGAGGTGCACATATATCACTGTGCATACCACCTTTTCTGTACTGAGTTCTCTCTCTTGGCTTTCCTCATGGGCTCCAATTCTTGCTTCAGATTGTTGCTGGGTCTCAGGGACCTTTCTTTCTTTTTCTTTCTTATATTGCTATATTCCAGCCTTTGGACATCAACTATCCAGACAGGTTGTTTTTCTGCTCTGTTTACCATTCTGCAAACTTCCCATTAGTCCTTTGCTGTTATCTTGCAACTGGATGGCATGTAAATCTTTATTAGTAACTTCCCACACTTTGTACACAGTATCCATTTCTTAAACGTTACTTGCTCTTTTATTCCTACCATACCTACTTGGCAATTTAATCAGCCACTCTCTGTTAATCCAGTGTATCTCAAACTTTAATAAATGTAACAATCCCTGTAGGATCAAGCAAAAAATGCAAGCTTCTAGAGCTTTCCCATACATTCTACTGTCTAGTTGTGGGTGAGATACTTCCCAGAAATGTGAATTTCATAATTATCTTGCCTGATTTTACTGCATGACCTACAGACAACTCTATGAGAGACTGCCTGAAACTTATGATTTTTTCCTCTCAGAATATCACATTTCTCTTGCTGTACTTCACTTATAATCATTGTAGGCTCTTATCTGTAATTTAAATCACTGTCCTACTATCACCACTGTGATGGCTGATTTTATGCATCAAATTATCTTGAATCTGATATAAAATGTTTGGCTTAACATCAATCTAGGTATGGCTGTGAAGATACTGTTAAGATAAGGTTAAAAATTTAAATTAGTGGGTTTGACTAAGGCAGATAACCCTCGCTAATATGGTGGGCCTTGTTTAATCAGTCAAAGACATCATGAGGAAAAGATAAATGTTCTTTGAAGGAGAAGAAATTCTACCTTCAAAGACTTCCTTTGGATTTGATATGTGTCAATTCTTCCCTCAATCTCCAGTGTGATGGCCCACCCAGCAGAATTTGTGTGATTAAACCCTAACAAACCCATGTGCCTACTCTTTAACATAATTCAGGCTCTGTTGTTCACATTCTGTTGTTTCTGTTTCTCTCAAGGCTCTAATATAGACATATGCTTGTACCTCACTTTGAGTAAATACATCCTTCAGGACTCTAAGCATCTGTCTCAGCATTGCTGAACCAAAGCCACTGGATTGCAGCTACCACAAAAATCACATTCTACCACTGCGTAGGCCTCTAGGCTCTTTCCAGGCATCCTTCTGTGCCACTCTACATTCTGAGGTTTCAGGTTCTCACACCACTTCTCCAGCCCTCACCACTGTCCTAAAAGCTCCCTTGCTAATTATCTCTGGTGCAGAGCCTGACAAATAATGGGCTTCCTTCTTTACAGAGAAAATAGAAGTCAAGTTAGCAACCTTCTCTGTTTCGTACTCACCATGAAGTTTCTCATTCTCCATTTATCATCTGGTCTAGTTTTTGTGGTCCATGGAGGTCTGAGACGGTGGCTCTTCCCCGAAGGGGCCTCCTTTACCCTGTAGATTGTCTATTCTCCTGCTCTTTTCCTCTGTGGTACAATCAGTCCACACTGCCTTCAATGATTTAAAACAGCTCTCCTCACCATATCCGCTTCCTTTCTTACTGTCTCAACTCACAGTCACAAAACAGTGTCCTGAATTTGCCTTCTACTCTCACCTTTTAACCAAAGATGCTCCCGTCAAAATCACCTTCCAATTGCTAACGTTGAAGAAAGATGTTCAGTCTTTCTATCTGGCTCAGTAGCTCCACACTAATTTTTACTGTTGATCAATTTTTTTCCTTACACTCTGCCCTTCCTGTTTTACCTGCTAAGACATCAGATTGTATTGATTTTCTCTGACCTGGTCTTCCCATTGGTGGTCTTAGTTTGTTTTATTTCCTCTAAGACCTGGAAATGGATGATTTTAGGAAGGATTGTGGTGTGAAATGAAGCTACTCGATTTAGGAAGTGATCTCAGGAAGCACAAGGAAGGAAAAGGAGAGAGTTTACTAGAGAATGGGAACGAGCCAATGAAAGTATGTACAAGGGCAGGTTAGTGTAGCGGGCAACAGAGGTCCCTTCCTAAAGGACCTCTGATGAATCCTGCAGAACATGTCTCAGAACTTGCTGAATGAGAACTGGCTGATCTGTCCACCTTTAGGACATATGCATGTACCTCACTTTGAGGTACATGCAAAGCTGCCAATTTTCAGCCCCACACGATGTTTTGTGCTTTCTGAACAAGTTCCTTGGGTACTGAAAGTCTTAGGCAGTGTCATGGAGAGGCAGGCAGCTGTCAACTCCCGCTCTACAGTGTAGATGCAGATAAACCACAAAGATATGGATGGGGGATGAGGTGGTGACCATTGATACTCTCATAATGTTTGATGAGCTATGTTTTCTTTTCCTTTCCCTTAGTGTCACTTACCCCAGTGTTCTGTCTTTGCTCTATTTTCTCCTCTTCATTTGTTTCCCAGAAGTGCTTATCCATCATCATCCTTTCAATTTCCTGGGTTGTGAAATGTGTCTTTTTTACCCAGACTTGTCTCTGTTCTTGTGGTCATGGTCCTTTCAACCCACAAAACCTCAAATCCATCATGTCCATGGACCACTCCCTTTCCATTCCTGCTCTGTGATTCTCTCTTGGACAAGGGCACAACCAGGTATATCCAGCTGTGAAAATATGAAAACCTAGAGAGAAGCCATTTCTGAAGCCAAAGTCTGTTAGCATCATGTCAACTGCTGGGTTTGCATCAAGGTTAACTTCCTTTAGTCTGACCCTTTCTTCTTCCACAGGCATTAGTTTAAGTCCCATCAGCAATGTTGCTCTGCTAAATAATCTTCTTGCAGTCTTTCTCATCCCCAATCATATATGGAAACTGTGCTTAAAACCTGTGTGTATAAACCAGCACCTCACATGTGTGAAACACTTTGAAATTTAAAAAAACGATTTTCAATTCTCTTTTCCTCCCTGCCCTGCTTCCACATTGCCACCAATCTAGATTGTGTCTTATATTATTTAGTAATGTTTGTGAGGTTTTGATCAGAAGTAGAGTCCTCTGTTCTGTTACAATCATGTGACTTGACCCCACACCAGGAAGCACTATTTATTTATTTACTTATTTATGTAGATTCTGAGCATTGAGCCCAAATCTTTGCACTTAACTACACCAAGTCAATTTTTAAAAAAATTGACACAGGGTTTTGCTAAGTTGCTAAGTTGCCCAGCATGGGCTTGGAATTTTGATTCTCCTGCCTCAGGTTCTCAGAGTGTTGAGATTATAGGAATATGCCACCATACCCAGAGGAAGAAGCACATTTATGGATCCACTGAAATATACTGAATTATTGAGCAATTTTATAAGTATTTATAAAAGATTGAAGATTGTTTATACCTGTCTTTATTTCAAAGGGAATGCGATAAAAATTACAAAATCATTCCTTTTGTAGAACAATCAATAAATATTTAACATAAAAAGAGAAACACATAGTGTCATGATGCATCCCCCAACATTTAAATAAAAAGTGTAACACTAGTGTTGCTGGTGATAGGAAGAGCATGGTTCTGCTCCCACCCCATCCATTACCAATATGTGTTTCCTATCTTAATAGCCAGCTTAACATTTCTAAAATGGAATGGAAAACAGACAAAACCCATAAATCCAGGTGAACCAAATGAATTCCCAGGGGACAGTAGGCTCTACTTGTAAATATTTCTCATTTAAATCTTATAACCTGGAAAAGCTGAAACTCGGAATCATTAAAATGACATTTCCTGTATTTTTATCATGTTGGTAGGAATGTCAGTAATTACCCATATTAAAGGTCTCTTGGGGAGGGGATTAGAAGGAGCATACGCAGATCCTAATATTCAGGCAGCATAAATTTAAAATGTAGCTTTATATCCTTGGGTTTTCTAGAAGGAAAGCTTTTTAGAAAACCCCATATTTTTCTATTTAGTTTATTTTGGAAAATTTGATAATTTATCATTGCACTTAGAAAATTCAGCTGAGGTTTAGAACAACAGAAGATATTGTTAGAGTAGTGTATTTAATTCTTGCCTTTAAAAATGCTCTCAATGTCTCGGATTATTGAACAATTTTCACTCTGTATAAGGTAGCTCTCTAATTATAGTTATTATTATTAATAGATGTTCAATACATGTCTGTCCACTGGATAAGTAGTTTTCCAAATTAAAAGCTTCATAGAATTCTCTGATTATATTGATTTCTTGCACAGAAATCTTCCACAGTCACCTATTACCTAGACCTACACTGTCCAAGTTGTTAGCCACACACTAACTCTGCGGCTGCCCGGCACTTGTAATGTGACATGACTATGTGAGGAAGCATTGTTGTGTAAAACGCACACCACACAACATAGTACAACAATGGGAATGTAAAATACTCCCTTAGAATTTATTGTATTACCTATTGAGATAATATTTTAGATACATAGAATTAGATAGAATTCATTTATTTGCTTCTTTTCTCACTTTTTGTTTTAAAATTGTCTACTAGGTCACTTAAAATTACTCTTATCTTTGGTGCTTCATGGTATTTTTTTTTTTTTATTAGACAGCACTAGTGTGGAGACCAGACTCGGTTTCTCCCCACCTATATTTAGATCTCTAACCTTGTTTACTATTATGTTTTCTTTCTTGCCTTTCTTCTTCTGTTCCCTTCTCTTAGCATGCTCTCCCATTTGAAGTCCAACTACCCTCTGAGGTCTAACTAAAACCCTCCCTTCTCTGTGAAGACTGTATGATTTGCCCCACCAGAAGCAGCCCTCTTCTGCCAAAATCCTAAAAAACAATTATTTGAAATTTGGTTTGGCATCAATCGGTTTCTGTATACATTAGAAATATTTGTGCTTCATATTATTTTCCCACCTAGCTGCCAGTCTTTGAAGGAAAGAGCACATTTATTTATTTATTTAATTTTTTATTTTAAAGAGGATAAAGCCAGGGATAATAAAACAGAATAAAACCAATCAAAATAAGCCAGTATAAATGATACAGATTTCAAAACCTTATGAAATCAATAATAGTTACCATAATGTCTTTTGTTGTCTTCAAAGTAGCTGCAGATACCTTCAGACATAGTCAAAATCAAACAGAAGAGAATAGAATACA
This sequence comes from Cavia porcellus, assembly GCF_034190915.1. Classification (NCBI taxonomy): domain Eukaryota; kingdom Metazoa; phylum Chordata; class Mammalia; order Rodentia; family Caviidae; genus Cavia; species Cavia porcellus. Next base: position 22,437,540 of record NW_026947506.1, read on the forward strand.
ATCAATAAAAACAAAACAATGCATGCAATAAAGATCTTCAAAACAAGCCAATAGTAAATCCAAAATGGCTACTATAATATATTTTGCTATCTTTGAAATAGCTGCTCATGCCATCACATAATCATGATCAAACAAAACAAAAGAGAATAAAACCCAACCCAACAAAACAATGAAAGTGACATAGGGCTTCAAAACAGGACAATAGGGAATCAACAACCCTCAGAAGGAGATTCCCCCTAGACGCCACACTGTGTACCACTATCCTCTATTTACTTATTTTAAAAAGAGAGAGATAAACAAAAATAAAAACAATAATACAGGCTTTCAAAACAGGATAATGAGAAATTAACAATAGCTAATATATTGCGTATTGTTGTCTTTACAGTAGTTCCTCAGATTATAAGATACAGGCCTGTAAAATTAATTGACCAATTTAAGCATCAGCTGATTCCTTCAGTGAACTAAAATATATTAGGAGTATAATTATGTTAGCTAATATATATATATATATATATATATTCTTTTCCCTTCTTTTGTTTCTCCTTTCTCTTTTTCTCTAACCTCAGTTAGCAGAGGATACTTTTAGTTCTAATATAACTCCCTTAAACTGTGATATCAGTATGGCGGTCAGAAACCATACAAGCTATTTTTATTATCAGGAACTAGTTAAATCAGAGTGGGAAGCCTGAGAAGTGAAAAGAAAGCACCAAGGTAACATGGAGGCAGTCACTTGAAGAAGCGGTCACTACTCTTAGGGGAGGGGTGGGAATCCCAAGGAAGTGGTTGAATTATCCAGAGCTGGGAGCTGGCGGAAGGGCCTGGAGGACCTGGGACTCAGAGACTTGCCAAGTGGTGCCTCTGGTTGGCATGGAGGAAGTCCTAGAGCTGGGGTCCAGGCCTTGATGAGAGGACACTGCCTGACTGGTATCAGTACTTTGAGAAGGTGCAGTAAGACCAGTTCTGGGAGTGTAAAGAGTCACAATAGTGGATTCCTCATGGCATCCAGTCTCGTTTACACCTTCTACATCTCATGGGAACCCTTGAGAAGTTCTACATACAGGATCTTGAGAGCTGGTTCTATGTAGATCATGGGATACTTCTATGCCTGTCTTTCCCAGCCAGTCTGTCTCCCATCTCAAAACTCTACTGGGTGAGCTTGGATGTGATTCTGCCCCAGTTTGAGCTGTAAGATGAAACCACAACTCTGAGCTAACATCATGATTGAAGGTTTTTGTGAGAGGGTTTCAAGCAGAGGATGTAGATAAATCTTGGACTACAGACACTAGGAAAAAGTAGATACTTCTAATTTTAATTTGTTATCTTTGGGGATAATTTGTTATACAGCACTAGCTAATATACATACCTCTAAAATCACAGAGCAAAGTGTACATAGATTTTTAAAAAGATAATAATAACTGGCAAATTAATATTTAGAAGGTATGTATCTAGACATCCATTTCTAGCTATCTGTAAAACATTTATTTCTATCTCTTATGAATCCATATCATATGAATACCCAGAACCCAATAGAAAAGTAGACAATATTTGTGATCAAATAGTTTACGTTTGAATAAGTTATTAACACATAACCAATAAATGTATATCATGAGGTTGATTTTACCTGTAAAAGTGAAATGTTTAAATAGTGGATTCATAGAATTCTACCCAACAGTGTATATCTTAAGCTTTCTTGGACATTTACACTAAACACAGCTTAAAATATCCATGAAAGTGTGATTTGTGTTGCCTAAAAACTAGAAACCCACATGACCATTATAAAAGGAGTAAATAAATTGTAGTCTGTTCATAAGTAGAATACTATATAACACTATACATGAATGCAATACAGCTACTTCTATAAACATAGACAAAATACTAGTTATATAATCCTGAGCAAAAGAAGGAAGCCACAAACTAATGAATATAGTATTGTTCCTTGTATACAAACCATAATCAAACAGGGTAAATCTAAACAGTAATCAAACGGTAAATTTAAACACTTGGTGTTTAGGGAGTGCTTTCAGATACAGGAAAATTACAAAATAAAACAAGGGAATGATTATTGCAAAAGTAATGGAGGTGAAGGGAATGGAATCTAGAAACCCAATAGGCAGTTCTTAATTTATTAACTGTTGTTGCATTACATGGATGTTCATAAAAATCTTTTAAATATATCTCTTAATTTTATACATTTTGTTTTTTTAAATTAATGCTCAGCAATTCCTTTAAAGTCATTTAATTTTCTTTTTCTGCTAAATTCAATCAATTAAATTAAATGTCACGGAGACATAAAAATAGCATGTCAGGCTGGGGGTTTACCTACGTGCTCAAGTGTTTTCCTGATAAACATGAGATCATGAGTTCAATCCCCGGTACCAATAAAACAGAACAAAACAAAAAGCAAAACAAAACAAAACCCCCAAGAAAGCATGTCATATGGTCATCTGTAAATCCATCCATGCATCCATCCATGCATCTGTTCATCAATCCATAGGACCTTGGGAGAAATCTACAAAAATGTTTACTAAATTTTTTACCAGATTTTTTCCCTGTATGTCAGGGATTTGGTGATTTTTCATTTATCTTTTGAAGTTTTCTAGATAGCTTGAGGTATTTGTAAAAAGCATGCACAGTTTTTACAAAAATGATGAAATTAGTAAAACCAAAGAAAAAATAAGTATGTTCTCAAGGCAGCCTCAGGTTAGCCATGTGAAATTTGAACTAAACAAATAAACTTAGACAGGATCACACTATTAGAAGGCAGAATCAGCAGGCAAACGTAGGTTGTCTTTGCCTGAGTATCTAAACTCCGGTGACTACATTATGTAGCTTAATCTCCCATCTGTAAGTCTCACACATAAAAATCTCAGAGGCCTTCTACTCCAAAACAGACCCTTCAACTGAGACATCAACTCTGCCGCTTTGTTCAGTGATTCTGTGGCTCCTTCACATGGCTGAAGTCACTTGCTCCTACCTTGAAGTCAGGCTTCTAAACACTCCATAAACATTTAAAGCTGTTGCCAATACTCGTGCACCCATTAATTCACTGTCTGATCACTTCTTCCATTCCATCATGCAGGGGACATGACTTAGGGCCCTGCGCACAGCCCTCTTAATGACTGATGTCAGGGAGCAGGACACACCAGCCTTCTCTTCAGATTTGTGTAAGCCCTGCACTTTCTCCGTTCATTTCCCGGTGTCTCAACCCTCATACATGAGATCAGATTTTCCGTGTGTAGACTGAACTTATGCAGTTTCCTGCTGGCAGGGGGTAAGGCCCTAATTAGTTCATATATGCCAGCTAATTATGTAAGAAAATATTTTGCTAAGAGACTCATGCAGCCCTTACCTGAGGTCAGCCAGAGTGTAGTTGAACCAGAAGCTGAGTATTCATGTTCCTGCCCTAGTAACAAAAATGACAGGAGGATAATTTAATTGAGAGAAAAAAAAAGAAACAAATGAAGATTTGGATTTTTTTCCTATGATTCAAATCAATTTCAGAGAAAAGCCAGGCTTGCTTCAGGTTTATTCTTCTTGTTTTTCTCCATATTTTCCCTTGTGAGATTTGTCCCTTATCAGGACGTCCCCTCTTGAGTTTTTCTTCTCCAAAGCTTCTCTTAGAAAACAGCGACTAGTGATCTTATTGATGGTTATGGTTCTGAACTATCGTAAGCCCACCTTGTCTCATAGCTTGCTGAATAAACACCCTTCAAAAGTGGGGTTCGTGGGCAACCCACTTTCCAGCCTCTCTTTCTGTACCTCTCAGACAGAAGCTTTTTTTTTTCCTCTCAATAAATTCTTTCTACTCTTAAAAAGAAAGCAATCTGAAAAGTTTATTCATTCCAAGGGAACTAAATTATGATTTCTCATAGTGGTATTTTTATTTCAAAATGTGGTAAATCCTTGATCTAAATGGGTCCATTTTGATGATATCTCCATATTTAGTTCCCAGGAAATACCTTGTGAATTTTGCATGTTTTCCGTATTATCAGTGTTTACATAAAAGCTAATAGAGATCTCTACTTATTATCATAACTACTGGAAACACTTGGAAAAGTCTGTAGGAGCTCTAACATGACTTTGTAGAGCATAGATTCAATTAATTTTGTCTGTGTCTTTATTAAGAACTAATTAATCACAGGTACCTCACAGTTGTCTGAGAGAACATAGACCACCAGGTCTAGAAGCATTTTTATTGATCATGTGGTTTGATGCCCTTATCCTAGAGAGACAGAAATTGATATCCAAGGAAGCAAACCAGAAAGCTGGTTGGGACCAATAGTGACGAGTGAAGGAGTATGCACTGCAGCCTTATGAGCTCCTGGGGCCATTTGCCATTTCCTGTCAGTCCTCTACTCAACACTGAATACTTTATTATCCAGCCCAGGACTGGTAAGGTAAGTTCCTGCTTTCCCTAGGTGCCCGGGAAGCTATAGGTTTGCCACTGAGACCCCCAGGGGTCCCACAGGACCAGATTCCATAGTAGACTATCACAAAAACTCAATCTAGAATGCCTGGTCAATCTCTCAGAAAACTGCTGATGTGGTTGGGCCACCTGGAGAACCTTTGGGAGTCTAGTACTGTTTGGGGTATTCTATGGATCGTGACTGCTCTCTTACCCATTAATATGGACTCCTAAATTTCTCAGATTTTGGTGGATAACACTTTGGCATGCCTGACATCCAGAAAAACCTATGAAGTGGTCTAGGAATGTAGAGAATCCCAGTGCCCCAAAGGTCCTGCAGGGCAGGGCTCTGTGTTGGACTTTTGGAGAAATTGGAGCAGGATTGCAGATACCCTTTTAGGTTGTGTTCTAAAATCTTTAATTCCTCCATTTAAAGGAGTTATGCAACCTAAATATTTCATGTTTTATTCAACCAATGGCCTAAATTTGGCACATTTGAGTTCTAAATTCTTCATACCTTGATAATACCTGCAGGGAAATGGCAGGTGGCAGGAGGTCCCTTATGCCCAAGCTACCTCTTTCTCCTCTCCTCTCCTCTCCTCTCCTCTCCTCTCCTCTCCTCTCCTCTCCTCTCCTCTCCTCTCCTCTCCTCTCCTCTCCTCTCCTCTCCTCTCCTCTCCTCTCCTCTCCTCTCCCCTCCCCTCCCCTCCCCTCCCCTCCCCTCTCCCCTCCCCTCCCCTCCCCTCTCCCCTCCCCTCCCCTCCCCTCCCCTCCCCTCTCCTCTCCTCCCCTCCCCTCCCCTCTCCTCTCCTCTCCTCTCCTCTCCTCTCCTCTCCTCTCCTCTCCTCTCCTCTCCCCTCCCCTCTCCTCTCCTCTCCTCTCCTCTCCCCTCCCTTCCTCTCCCCTCCCCTCCAGTTCTCTCCTCCTTTCCTTCTCCACCCCTCCCTCTCCTGCCTTTACCTTTCCTTCCCCTCTTCCCTCTCTCCTCTTTTCCTTTCTTCCTCTCCTTCTTCCTCTCTCTCTCTTTGCAAAAATTGCTCTGCACCACCCTGAAGATGAGGCCCTATAAAGGACAGAAAGAAACTACACATAGACCCTTGGAAATACATGACAAAGGAGATACTGAACTGGCCTGTTGAACCACAGGAGAGGTGCTATATTCCAGAGGCACACTTGAATCCTTCAGCAGTTCAAAAGGTCTTTGTGTTTTCTGTGGAAGTCTGACCCTTTGTGCTGAGAATCTAGTACTTAAAATAGAACAGAAGCATATGTTTAAAACATTTCTTTACACTGGTTTCCAGATGCTGTTAAGTGGTCCAGTCATGCTATTCGTGTGGTTTGAGGAGTGACTAGGATGGTCACTGTTTTTTTCTGGTTCATATAGAAATAAGACCTCAGGGACACAAAGCTGATGTCAGGTCCACCTGATTTAGTGGGAACACTGGGAAGATTTCTAGAAAAATGTAGTAATTTATATTCTCTGCAAGATATTCCTTTCTGGCTTTCAATTTTTGGTGGCTAATAGCTGAGTGTGGTTGGGATTGCCTGTGATCCTAGCACCTGGGAAGTTAAAGCAGGAAAATCATGAGTTCTAGGCCAACGCAGAATGTTGCAAGATTCTGTCTCAAGAAATTAAACAGAAACAAAATTAGTGGCTACTGAAAGAACAGAAAAAGGTGAATTTTTCATACAACTTTTATTTAAATATCTCTTTTTCATTTGGGAAGTACTATGACACACTGTCTTGATTTAAATATGAAATAAATATACATATGAAGGTATTAAGATGCATTCTTTATTCCAGACTGGTATCTAGAATTGACATGTCTTCTTCATAAAATGTACTGTATGAATAAACTTGGGGCAGTTTATATTAAAATTAAACTCATACAGTTATAATTTTTCTGCTGTATAGTCACTTCATCATTTTGAACAATGCTTTCTGTAATTATGATCTGGCTGTAAGAGCAGATGCATGAATGTCTTGGTTGTTAATTTTTTAAGTTTTTAAAATACATACTTTACAAAAGGTTTACTAACTAGCTTCTATGGGAAAGCCTGTTTCAGAATCTCTGAAAATCAAAAGCTTGAGTGTTTTCCATTCAAGTTATGTCAAGTGACTACTTGGTAATAATAATTATTTGAAGAAGACAAACATTTTAAAAGTTAATACTACTAGAATTGGAATAAGAGGAGTTAATGTTTCTACATTAAGAAGTCAGTACCCTGTTCATAATTGCATTTGCAATTTAACTTTTGGCTTTGAAAGTCAGTGAAGATCTTTACCTGGGACCCAGGGGTCTAGGCAGTTTCTTGTCAGTGGGAAAATTGAGAGCAGAAGTGATTTATGGAACATTCTCTGTCCTATTGAAAGAATAGAGAATGGATATGGTTGGAGACTGGGTCATAGAGACCAAAGTTTAGAATTCATTTCCCTTAAAAATAGGTCAATTCTGTCTTTCATAGGAAGTCCCACGGGCAAAGACCCCATCTTCTGCACATTCTTAAATACCCTGACAGTGAAACGACCTTCAACTTTTGCAGCTCCCTTTGAGGATGGGCTTTAAATACATTTCACCCAGTCAGAAATGACCTTGTTTCTCTCAGAAGCTTGGTCTCAAGGTTATAACTTGTTTGGGGTTTCAGCGTTTATACATTCCGAGACCAAAAGATCTAAGGAAGTAGGCTCACTGGCTTGTGTTTCCTTAGCTTGGAAAGTTGAAAGTAAATATTTTTTGCCTTCTCCAGCAGCCTCTCCTCTTCTGGGCCAAGCGCTTTCTGAGTGGATGACATCCAGACAACGTGACCTTGGGACTCCGTGGTGAAGTGGTTTTACCAATCACTCTGTTCTTAGAAGTCAGTTGTGCTTCCCAGAAGGCATGAACTGAACAGACCTCAATAACTTTGGTTTGGGTAACTTTGAAAGCATCCCTCCCCCGACCCCCCGCGGCTTGTGGAAAATAAGCTTTCTTAAATAGATTTCCCTTTATTGTTGAGAATTATGGGGGTGAGCAAGGGAAATAATTAGTACTTATGCTGATGCAGGAGCATGCTAAGACACTCAGAAATAAGCCACATTGTTGGAAAATATTGCTTAATAAAAGCAAATTGTTCTCTCATAACAAAAATTTGCCTCACCCCATGGTCTGCATTTGTGGTTCCAAGGCACAGTATGTTGAAATTTGATTATTTACAGAATCAAAGAACACATGTCAAATGCAGATTGGTCAAAAGGTCTTTTATGTTTTTAAACCAAATCAAGGGGGCTTTTTTTACTTAAAGCAGTAACTGTAATGCTCAGCTTGTGTCCAGACACCAGCAGCCAGTGTTCTAGGAAGGAAGAGAGAAACGGTCTTTAGACCTTAGAGTCTGTTTCTCAGGCTTTCTCTCCAATGAAAAGAGACTCACACGGTAGGTTCTGGAAGCCTAGTACGGGGCTGCATGAAGGGGTTCCTGGTGCACATTCAAGGGCAATCAGGTGTGACTTGGACAATTTTTGGTTCCTCCACCCACTCCTTTCTTTCATTTGGTGCAGGTCAATATGTACAAGAGAATCTTCACAAATATAAAAGCCAAGGGAAATTACTAAGATGTTTATTTAATAAAATATCACCATTTACTAGTATCCAAATGGATTATAGTTTCTTTGTGTCCTAATCAAATTGGAAGTAATATCCTTTCCTTAACTATCTTAACTTGTAAATATGGGAAGTGATGGAAACATAGTTTGAATGCCTAAATTTAAAAAATTATTACAGTAAAAGACACATTACTATGAATCCCTCTAAAAATATTCTCCCCTCGCTTCAAATGCACTTTCATCCCATCATTTTGTCATTTTCTGAAGCAGTTCTGGAAGTCCTGTTTCTTGAGGGTCTTCAGTCATCCTGCTGTGGCTGATTTCTTGATGTCCTGAGCTGATTCAAAATGCTTCCCTTTCGTGGTCATTTTGACTAGAGAGAACTAGATACATTGAATAAGTTGGACAATGACAAGCTGTGTATTTTTATGTTCCTGCCTTTCCACTGGATGGCATTCAGAAGCAACATATTCACCGTGTTTTTGATCCAACCTCATAAAGACACTCACAAAAGAGAACTTTAAGAACTGCTTTGGAAAGTAATAAGCATGATGTGATAAGTGCATTTGAAGTGAGAGGGAGTTTTTGAGGGGTTCGTGGCTGTGTCTTTTACTGTAATTTTACAAAATATTTATTCATGTTATATTTTGATCACCTGTGTATGCTCTACAGGTAGTGTCAAAAACAGAAGGAACTAAAAGAAAAGCATACAGAAATCTATGCTATTAGTTTAGTAATGTGTCAAACACAAACATGGGTCATTAATGAATTTTAGTGAAAGCTGATGTGAAGGCTTAATTCTTCAGTTGGGAATTCCTCGTGTGTATTGGGAAAGAAAATGTATTTACCTCTCCTGTATCTTTTAGGAATCTATGGCTGCAGTGACAAGCATGTCCCTAGACAGAGATAAATTTTTATAAACTCAGAGTAGTATCTAGTTTTGATGCCACTATACTTATATGACAGTCATCATTGATCATCACTAATATTAGAGATAAGAAGCCACTAAATATATTTGTTAGCCATAGTGACAAGAGCCCAGTTTATGGTTGAAATTAACTCAGTGTTTCTGTGATCCTCAAGATGGCCAGTGCTCAGGGATTATCTCTGAAGCTTTGCTCTTGGCTTCCAAGCTAATCGAATTCATTCTATAAATATAAGCAGATGGAGTAGGATTTCTCCTAAACTTATAAACCTATGATCTGTCACAGAAGCCACAATAGCTCCATGAGAAAACCATACTTTCCTTGCTGAAGCCTTTTCAGCCTTCAAATTTTCTTCATCAAAATTCAGCAGAAAAATGTGAAATGTTCATACACATGGCATTGGAGTACCAGGAAAAGAAAGACACTTGAGGAACTGGATTTTTAAAAAATATCAGAGTGTGTTGTTATGTAAAGCATCTCTTGGAAGAAGCAAAACTCTGGATAATGTTCTCTATTCACCCCGAGTCCTGCCTGCTTCAATACAGACATGCTATGAAAGGTACAGAAATTGCAAGTTGCCGAAGGACGTAGCTGGTTAGCCTTGTTTCTTTCCAGAAGCTGCCAGGCAGTTCCTGCCATGTGGGCTCCTGACCTAGGTTCTCTTGTCATGCATCTCCTGGACTCCAGTTTTCATGGATGCTGGTCTGTGTCACGCCTCTGCCAACCTCCCCAATCCTATCTTTTTTCACTCACCTAGCAGCTCCAAGAACAGCTCCAGGGGACGGTTTAGTCTTTGAAAAGCAATCATTTGAAGAACTGTTTTGAGTTCTCCTCTTCTGCCTCAGAGGACACCGTCCAGATTCAGAGTAGATGGTCTACTTTAGAACCTGATTAGAATGAAAGTAGAGTCAGCAACATGGCAGGAGAGAGTTCCTGAGTCAAATGAGTTACTCTTGTGTAAAGGGAGTGGTGTACGATCATGGACTTAAATAAGGGCCAGTCTGGAGAAATGGAGGCATTTTAAAAATGATAATAGATAATAAAATAGAAAAGTGAAAAAATAAAATGCTATCTATTATTAGAATAAAATAATAAAATATTGCACAGTAGTAATGTATATTAATTATTTCTCCTGAGGTGTTTTCTTGGGTAGTCATCCATGGGGATGAAGAAAGCTCTCTTTCTTTAATTCCCACTTATTTATAGCACAGTCAATGAGCTTTTCTCATGTTCTTTATTTCCTTACTTCTCTTAAATTTTTAGTAGAATGATTTTTAGTTTGGCAAAGTATCACACATAAAATTCTTCCATTCTTTTCTCCCTGTCTCTGTTTTGGTCTTAACTCTTTGAAATATACTCTGTCTTTACTATTAGAACTTTTGACAACTTCTCCAGTTCCTTCTTCCCTGCAAAAACTCAACCTTTAATATATGCACCCAGGAATATAGCTTCTCTGGGTTCTTGAGATTTAAGTGGGCGTTCTATAATCTGCATGCTTGATACAGGAACTCTGTGCTTATGATTTATCAGGTCCAGTTTCTCAAAAAATATTGTTGCCAAGTTGTCCTTCGTTAATATCACTGTCAAGAAATGTGAACCCAACCTGATTTTCTTTTTATTACAAGTGGTGTGATCATTTCTACCTAAAGATTTTTCCCTTTCAAGTCTTCAGAGTTTTACTGAAGTATGTTGTGTAGCTTATAGTAATGTGTACTGTAGGTATTTTCAATATGTGGATTCAATTTTTTAATTTTTAGAAAATTATCTTAGATTGCAGTCTTAAGTATGTTTGAGCTAAATATATGTTGGGTCATCTATGCAATTCTTTCTTTCAAACTTTATCTGTATGTTTTCTTTGTTATTCCCTTCTTCAGTGTCCATGGTTGTGTTTGAATTCAATTCCCTTTTACTTCAAGTGTATTCTAATTTAATCTTCATGTTTAAAATTGCATTCATTCATTTCATTTTTCACTCAGTCTCTTTCCTGAGTTTGATGACCTCTTTCCCATCCTGTGTTGCTGTTCAATTTTTCACTGAGTTTGAAATGTCTAACTCATGCCTTCACTGAGGAAGTTATTAACAAATACTATCATGTAATGAAATTTAACTTGCATGGGTATAATGTGTTAAATTTCTTATGTCTCCCTGAGTCAGCAATCATTATGTGCCTCTAATAGGTAAGGGACAAATGTTGGGATTATTTTGTTAGACTTTTGTGATGGTTGGTTTTATGTATCAACTTGACTGGCCATGATGTGCCCAGATATCTGGTTGTACATTATTTTTTTCTTTTTTCTTTTTTTTTTTTGTCTTTTTCTTTTTTATCGGTACCGGGGATCAAACTCATGACCACGTATTTGCAAGGCAGACACTTATGCCGCTGAGCTAAATCCCCAGCCCCTGGTTGTACATTATTTGAGTGTGTCTGTGAGAAATTTCCTGAAAAGGTGGGCATCTGAGTTGGTGGACTGAGTAAAGCAGATGGTTCTTGCAGTGTGGGTGGGTGTCATCCAGTCCACTGAGGGCTTGAGTAGAACATGAAGTGGAGGAGAAATTCATTTTCTGCTTGCTAGAGCTGGAACTTTGATCTTCTCTGCTACCGGTCCTTCGGGTTATCAGGTCTTCAGGTCCAGTCTAGAGTCAATATCATTGTCTTTCTGGTAGTAAGGTCTTCTACCTACATGCGTGTTTTCCTTAGGGCCCAGTTTGCAGACAGTAGGTTACAGGACTTCTCAGCTTCCAAAGTCTCAGGAGCAAAATACCTTATATTGGGCCTCTCCCATAAATAAAGGCTATATATGTTATATAAAGGATATTTACAAGTTATGACCAACACATTTGGTGAATTTAAATTTAAAAACATATTACAGTAAGGTGCATTGCCATTCATTGTCCTCAAAATGTTCCACATTTCTTCATATACACTTACCATTCCTGCCACTTTCTGGAGCAGTTCTGAAAGTCCTCTTTCATGAGCATCATGATATTTAAATAGATGATTCCTTTGGAAAGCTGTGACATTAGAATTTTGAGGATTTTTTTCATAGTAATTGCTTCTTTTCAATCTTTTACCACAAGGACTTCTAGCCCCTTCCAAGACTTTTTCGCTCCCAGAACCCTTGACTTCCCAAAGCAGTACATCTGGCAGCACATACTATTAGGCGCCTTTTTTTCAGATCCTTAGAGAACAGGACCCTTTCTCACCAGCTGTTGGATCAGTTCTTTACTCTGTATTTCTCTGCTTTGGATGGACCCTTTGTGGATAACTGGGTCTATGTCCTGCTTCAGAAAGACCCCATCTCCTCCAGTTTTCTGCAATCAGTCCCTGTCTGATTTTCCTCTCCAGTGTGGGTTTACGTGGTATGAGATGTTTAATTTCCTATTTTTGCAGAAGGCAAGTTGGTAGTATTCTTGGTTGTCTGGTATGCTGGAGGAGTATGGCATGGTTAGCATGGTTTGCCTCTGTTTCGATCACTGGTGTTAAAGTGTGTGAGATTCAGCTTTAGGGAGCCCCCATCATGCCAGAGAAACTGTGCATTGCTTGGAGAACCTTGGCTCTAGAGGCTTTTTGTAAAATAGGAAAGGAGAAAGAAACAATAAATAACTTGATTTTGTACCCAGGGCGTCTGTGATTAATTGTTACATTCCCAAGTGTCTTGAGTTGGGTCTGGTCCATCATGGATATATTAAATATTGGTAACTCAAAGGGTACCAAGAACCTCATACATGGAGGGCATAGTTAATAGAGAAGAAATAGTTTAAGGAAGGGTAGTTAATTTCCTCTTGGTCACATGACAAATAAAGAGTAGAGCCAGGTCACTCTGACCCAAACTGCATATTCTTTCATTCCTGCTAAGCTACTTTGGAGGTCTTGGTACAGAAATTCAGCATGAATATTAGAGAGTGTTCTGGAAGAACAGGCCAAGGGCAAAGAAAGAGAGTGAAGAAAGAGGAAGAATTTAAAGAGAGAAACACAGGAAACACTAATCAGGAAGCAATTGTTCTTTTCTTCATCCTAACTTCTTATTTATGCCAGAAAAGGGGACTTGGAAAGGAAGGGTGGAGATGCTGCTACATTGTTTGTTGATATGGTCATATCTTAAGTCAATGCCATGTAAAGTCTGTGGACTACTGGGTTCTTTCATCACATTTGCGTTGAACAAAAAATCATTTCTCTAAAGACCATATCAAAGGCATAGCAGCAAAATGTTGTTGGAACACATGCCTACCCTGAAGCCAGATCAAACCAGAAATTGTAGGTAAAGTGTCTTACTCCTGCTATGTGCTTCATGCTTATGAAGGATTTTCCACTAAGTCATCCTTATCAATACATCACGAAGGAGGTAGGATGAATGTTATGAAGATAATTTGAAATATCGAGAAATGTAAATTTAGAATAGTTAGGTGACTTACCTAAAGGTCATGAGGAACTGGCAAAGCTGGAACTGGATTCTAGATACTCTAATCCATCAGACTTTCCTATGACTGCTATAAAAGGATCTATCATTATGTTAGCAACAAAAATTTTATTCAAATATTTAGTGGATCTCTCTGATCCTTTCCTTTGGACGTCTTGTCTCTTGCCTGAGAAAGATTCAGTTTTTTGTGTGTGCATTAAGAAAGTACTGAAATGAGGCAAAAACTATTTTTAATAAAAACAAAAGTAGACTGACCTTGTTTTCACCTTTGGAGCCAAAAACAAGCTGATTTGACTTGGCTTGTTTACTTTATTATGAAAATATGATTGTAAAGATAATGAGGAGAGAAAATACAAACATACAAAGAGGTTTTTTGGCTCATGTGGTCTGTGAAGCTTCAAACTATTTGCTTCCATTGTAATAACCTGCACTTTCCTTAGACCACACCACACTCTTGAGCCAAATAGATGCTCATAGACAGCAACAGTGCAACTGAACTCAGAGCTCTCAGCTCTGTCAATCCCAGGGAAACACTCCTATATCCACAGTCTCTGCAGATTTGAGACTATCTTTGGTGTACCTTCAAAGGCATCTTTTACACCCAACATGGAAGCCTTCATTTCTTGTATTTCTGTGATCTACTTTCAGTCTCTGATCCCTGTGTAGCAGGCTATGTCCACCAGGGACACTAGATCTGGGATGTCAGACAAACTGTCCTAGTTTAGGTGATGCTCAGGCATGTGGACATGTCTAAGTTGGTGACCAATGATTGGTGCCCATGGCAATAGTGTCTGGCAGCCTAGAAGGGTACAAGGAGCTCCAAAGAACACAAAAATGATGGCTAAATCCATTTCCTTGAAATTTCAGCTCTGGGGCTCCAAAACAAGATCTTCTGATGTTTCCAAGTCTTCCAGAAATGTGACTGTGGCAGCTCTTTCTGATCTGCTCATAGGGCCATTCCTGATGCTATGCAGGAGTACCTGGGGCGCAATCTAGACAGCAGTGTTGGGACAGACATCTATTTGTTGGTGCCCACAGCACCTCTTTACACTGATGGTGAGACACTGATTTCATTCTCACCTTTCCTGTCCTCCACTGTCACTTCTTCACTAGGAAGTTACTTTGATCTGCATGCAAATATCTTCCTGGAAACCACCCCTCCCTTTAATCTGTGATTTACTTTTCTCCTGTTTTGGAGGAGTCTTTTATTTGGGAATTTTCAAATCCTAAAGTGAACACAGATTCATTTCATGTCGGACCTTTGAACCAAAGCATCTTTAAAATATTAAATTTATGCAATTCTTTCATCCCTCCTTTTCAGTAACTTCTTATTAACTACTACAAAGTTATCAGAGTTGTCATTGTTTATTTCCCTTCATTATTAAAAACTTATTTTTACTACCTGGGGAGTTCAATGGTTAGTGTGTGACTAAGTAGGGGAACAAAAGGAGCCTTTCCAATTAAAGTTAATAGTGGGATAACTTCAGACACACAAAGAGAGAAAAAGGCACTTATGAGTCATGGTGAGTTCAAAAGGAAAGTGTTGAGGTAGAATCACAAGGCATCATGGGAAGTGCTATTCAAGCTACCATGTCAAAAAGGCTGATTAGCAGCAGTTCCTAGTCAGCGTGATCACCAGGGAGTCTTACTGATAAAATTATTTCCCCTCCAGAGAGAATCTCTCGAACAGAATAAATGCTTTACTTCTGAGTAGGATTCATGAAAAGGCAGGGGGATGGTGGTGTTAAGAATAAAGAGTCATATTCATTGAATGATCTGAAATGTGTGACCTGATATTGTTTATCAGTCTTCAGGTCTTAAATGAATAGAAATTTATGCTTACTTTGTGTCCTGCGAGTGTCAAATATTCAAGTGTCTATGAATGTGCAATTAATGCTCTAAAAAACCAAAATTCTAAGTTATTTTTAATATTACTGTTTCTCACTTTAAAAGTTCATATGTTTAGTAAACATTTTGATAACTTCTGCTATTTATGAAGCACTGAGCAGCTTAATTTTGGTAGCATTGAAGCACTATTTTGAATTTCTTACCATAAATATTTTTTCTCTCTTAGATCTATTTGTTTTAATATTTTTATATTGCCTTATTTCTTTTAAAATCAGTCTCCTTTTTTTTCTCTGTATATAATAAGCAAACCTTGTGCAGTTTGCATAGGAAATAATGCAAACCACAGCGGAAAATGTAGAGTTGAAAAAGTGTATTTTTATGCAATATAGGAGCATTTTATTTACAGAAGCTATATGTTATTCCGAAGTACACAAATATGTCAGCACTCTTATGAAAAGATAATGAGATACTTGTGACTGCATACTCATTACTATGGCAACAAACCATGACATCATAAGTGCCAGTGAATGACATAATTGTAGGAGGCAGCTGTACAATAAAGAAAGAAATCTCATATAGATCTAATTACTTCTGACTGTGACAGCTGAAATAACATTTACAAAATTAAACGCAATAAAATTACTTTGGAGAAAATATAATGCTAGTGAATGGCTGCAGGTGAAATAAAGAACCTTTTCAAGTCTTTACGAAATACGAAATGCCTCCACGGAGAAGGGGCATCTTACTTAAACAGAGTTTTGCCTTGAAATTTAAGTCAAAAAGCTGCAAATGGTCTTGTGGGACACCTATACTTAGGGATTGCTCAGAGAAAGAGATACAAACTTGCTCAGGAGCTGGAAAGATTGCTGTGAAATAGAGAGACGAGAACAGATGATAGCTCTCAGTCTGAGAACGATGCATATAGCCTGGGCCTGTGGAGGCCAGTTGGTCTTGAAAGACACAGGAGAAGCTGGTTAAAAGGAGGGTATGTTTTAGCAGGGTGGTTGGAATAGAAGACAAAGGAGCTACTGAGTGGGAGGGTGGACAGCAAGCAGATGTAGACCTGAGCTGGACTTCAGCAAATTTTGAGCTCTTTTTGCACACTTACATTTGAGTTTTCTAGATTTTAGCACCTCATTCCTCATGCAAGGTAGCTTGACCTCTCTTAAGAATCTTCACCAATGATTTCTCAGTTGCTCAGAGGGAATGTCACCTGGGCTGAGCAATAAACGTGCTTATTTTTTACAAAATCCAAAGGGTCCCAAATGGTTAAAAGTAGGAGTGACATTATATCATCTTCCATTGTCTTTTCCTTCTTCACTTATTTCCCCAGGACATATACAGTGACCTCTTCCCACGTGCTCTGAGAACATTCCAACATACATATCAACTCCAGGACAGGTGGAGTTTAGGTGTTAGGATGGGACTCAGCCTTAAATCCATGATTTTAAGTTTTGTTGAAACAGCTTTCAGCATGGCCAAATTCATGGCTACTTTGATATTTCATGTTTCATCACCAAAGCAATTGAATTTTTTCATAACTCCAATCCTTATATGAAATTTGCTGTTCGTTATCTTTAATCTTAACCCTAATCTAAGCCCAAAGTTATTATCATTCATGCCTAAAAATTACAGTAGTTTTGTTCCTTTGTCCTAGATGGAATCAATCACTTGGACCATGGGCCCACTGGTAACCCTACATATATTTTGGTTAAATATCTTTCTTCTGTTTCTGAACATAAAGTAAGCCTTCTGCCTCCTATGAACCCAAGGTTCTCAAAGTTTTCTTTATTCTACCCTCAAGCTTTTGCTTTTCCACTGGCAACTTACACAACCCCTTCATTTACAAAAACCATCCTGTTCTTATGTTAGGAGTGTATTTTGGGCCTCTAACCTGTGACAAACAAATCCTTCGCCTCGTGGAGGGCACATTCAAGGTCCCAGCACATCTGTTTCTTCTGTGATGTGATTCTGGCATTACTCCATGATCATAATTGATGTCTTATCCTCTGCTAGATACCTTTATATGGATAATGTGTTTGGAAATTTCTGCCTTATTCTTAAATGTTCCCTGGACTAAGGATATTTTTAAAATTATTATCTCTTCAGAGAGATGCACATACTCTTACATTCATAAAGTAGGGCATTTGATTTTATGAACCCTTAAAATGCTGTGTTCTTCAGAGTAGTCACCTCTGGGTTGGAATTTCTTCAGAGACTTTTAAAATTAGACTTCTGTGTTGCCTTTCCCATTGCTGGTACAAAATACCTGACACTCCTCAATTAAAGAAGGAGAGATTTAACTGGGCTCATGTTTTACGGAGATTCAGTTCATGGTCAGCTGGATTCAAGACAGGACCATCATGGTGGAATGGCACATTGGAGCAAAGCTGTTCAGTTCATGATGGTTAGGAAAGCAGAAGAGTGGAACAACACCAAAGAGGAAGTGCTGAGGGACGAGATGAAGTGCCAGGGTCACACCTCCATGACACAGCTAAACACATCCAGAAGTGTGCTTGACTCATTCCTTGAGCAGCTCCCGAACCAAGCAAGTTGACAATTGGGTGTAACTGTCACAATTTCTCTGTGATTTGCTGTCAGTATCATCCTTAATCTAGGAACGGTGGTGCATGTTTTGATGAATCTTCCTTTGTATGCACTGGATACACTAAACACCACTGGATCAAATAAATGTCTATAGAAAGGATGAAAATAATCAGACACACTGGTGCTATGGTTTGGGTTTAACCTGAGTATCTCCCAACATCCCATATATGAAGGCTTGGTCTGAAGGGTGAACCTTTAATAGGTGGGGATTTAGGCACAGACTTTGAGCTGTTGAAGGGCATTGTGGGGTCTCTGGCTCTCTTTCTTGCCATCCGCCTCCCACCTCCATCTCCTTTTTCTACTCTTCTTCCTCTTCCTCCTTCCCTTCCTCTGGAGTGAGACATACTATTGCTTGCCTGTGATCCACATTCCCATCAGCCAGATGCCAGGAAGTGATATGGTTAAGGGGTGGTCCTCACACGACCTGCCTGCTTTCCACCACTGGACTGTGAACATCCAAAACAAAGTTAAATGAACCTTCTCCTGTGTAGTTAGTTATCTCACATATTTTGCTGTATTAGGAGAAACTTATTAATAAAATCAGATTATCTTAATGATTCTACTGTAGGAGAAAACAACTTACTTGCTTGATTAAGGCTTTTAGTGTCAATAAGTAAAGAAAAATGTGGCAAATTTTTCATAAGTTAATTTAATTCTTAAATGCATGAGAACCAGGTTCCAGTAACATCTTCACCTGCTGATAACTCTAAGCAAGGCCTAGGGCCTAGTGTAAATTTTAGGACATTTGCACACCTGCAATTTAAAATTTTCTAGTTTTACTTCCTTGGTGGGTATCTTTTTCCACTTGTGCCTCAGAGCCAACTAGTTACATACACTAGTGAATGTTTGTACTCAATGAAGTCAAATCCTAGTACTTTTGTACTATGAGCTCTACTGGGCTTAGTCTGTGAATCCTGACTCAAGTGGTGAAGTACCCTCAACCAGAGTGATTGAAGTAAAGTGCAATTGGATAGTCTTTCTTTCTGACTCATTTCTGGGAAGAAAGTCTAAAAATTTATCAAATGTCTGAATCCTAGACAGCAATTCAAAATAAATCCATTGGCCCTAAATTTTAATAATGCATATTGATCAGTTTGAGAAAGACACATAACCTTATTTAGGTTTAAAATTCTCTCAGAGGTATGTATATTTTTTTGGAAAATTTTATGTCTCTGTCTCTTTCTCTCTCTCACCTTTGATTAAACTCTGTGGCCCAGCCATCTACCCACAGTCTCAGCTGAGGGCTGGCTTCTTGCCAAGACTTTGGGGTGGAAATTTGGTGAGTTTCTTACTGTTATTTTATGCTCCCTGTGGCTAGTAGACTGGATTACATGAAATCATAGAATGCTGAGTGGATTCTTACAATATTGCTGTCCAACCTCTCATTTTACAGCTGAGAAAATAAAGAATCATGTGGATCAAATGACTTCTCTAAATTTGTAGTGGTGTCCATGCTCAAATGTATGTTTCTGGTTACAAATTCATTACTTCATTCGGACTGAGTGATGTTTTGTGCTTCTCTACTGTCTCCATTCCTTCAGTGACACCCATCTTCTTCCTCCCTCCCCCTCTATAAACAGATCAGAGGTTCTCTGATATCTTAAATTCTTGTTTTATCTTTGGCACCTGTTGTTATTTTTCTATCTCTGCAAGTAGGGAGATAAAGAGGATGAAATTTAAGGAGTTAAGAGTATTTCAATATTAATCAAATAGACAGTCAAAACTGCAATTTCCCAACATTCATGATGAGTTTTTTAAAAGCCATATGCAAAGTCCTGTGGGTAATTATGTTATGTCTGTGAGGTTAACGAAGTGTTAGATGTCCAAAGTGTCTCTCTCTCTCTCTCTCTCTCTCTCTCTCTCTCTTACACACACACACACACACACACACACACACACACACACTAGCTTTCACAGGCTGCCAAGGCCAGCAGGTCCCCAGTGGGCATGTGTGGTTCTCTGCTTTGGAAAATGTTTCTCAGCCAGTGAGGAAAATGTAACCCACACAAACCATTTGGTTTCTAAGAGAACAAGTTTTGAGAAACCATGTTTAGAATAACGCCTCAGATTTTCCATTTCACAACAAAATTCCCCAAAGAAAAATTTTTAACATGACAAAGAATACTTACTATAGCAAGAGTGTAGAAGGCTCACAATAAAAGGAGAAAAAAAATCTGCTTTAGTGATGTTGGAATTACAGAACTCGCGTGTAATGATGCCACCTTTCCTATTTATTTCCTGTCTTACAACTCCTCTCTCAAAACCCCAACACTCCGTCCAGGTTTTCAAGCTGAAAGTTTCCCCCAAAATGTTTACTTCTGCAGCTTAAGTGTCAGAATTTTATGCAAAGTATAGAAAAGGAAACACTGAGGCCATGATAATGCTAACTGATTTTAAACTCTCTGCAAGCATAAATTGTGCTGTAAAATTAGTATGAGAGTTTTTAGACACCCAGAGAAGTCGAAAGGGAAAGTTGTAGAACAGTGTTTGGCGACATGGAGCTGTGTCGCCCATCTTACCCTGTCTAACAGGTCCCGTGCTGCCAGCAGACCACAATCCTTTCCCTGTGCAAATGAAGAGGGAACAAGGGCAGAACTGGAGCTCTTTGCACTGCATCTGATCACCCTGGGCAAGTGGTTTAGCTTCGTTCTCTCAGCATGGTTTTGTTTCCTTTAAAATAAGTTTATACATGTCTTCTAACTAAGGATCCATGAAAGGGATAACAGATAAAAGCCTGCTTAATGAATTATCAAGTACTATTCGTTCATGAGCATAACATTACACACAATCTTATTTTTAATTTAGAATTAGAATTTATTAGTTTGAAATGTTAAATTGCATAGAACTGACTGTGAATGGTCTAGATGCCTTCTAGTCCAGCAATTAAATTAAGAGTGCTTTTTTTTGTTCTATTAAGCCAATTTTGTTCTATTAAGCAAATATTGAATAATTTAAATTATTTAAAGTTTATGTCTGTCCAATTTTAATATCTGCAAGTAATATGGGAGAAAATTCAAACACTCAGCCAGAAATGTAAAAATGTGATAGACAAGGTTATTACTTCAAAATTATTATAATTAAGTATAATCATATATATGTATATACCCATATTAACTTGATTGCTATCAATTTAAAAGCTAATCACTCTGACATGTATCCATTTCAAAGTACTTATTCAATATTGGGCTGAAATTTTCTATAAGAGTAAAAAAATGCAGAAGAAGACAAGACCCTCAATACAATGCATTAGCTTTATTTGTTAGAAGACAAATTTTAAGCTGCCATAAGCAAAAGCTGGTGATCTCCTCAAGCCCCGTAATGCATTCTATAAGCATATTAGGTGTGATTAGCAGGGCCAGGGCAAATGGTACTGACTGTATCTATGTGGAAATGATTAATTATATAGGTAGAAGACAGTGAGGACACAAAAAGGAGATACATATGAATGACAGAGATAGGATCCAATTGTTTACCACATACACAAGGAGGGAAAAGTCGAGTGATTCTGCCTCACACCAGCACTTCTATCTTGAATCGTCTCTCACGTTGTATCAAAATGGTTCTTGTTTCTCAGGAGTCAGCTTTTATGACGAACCACAGTAATCATCAAATTCAGTATCTATTGAGCATTTTCAAGTCTACATCAGTGATTCCTAGGAAATTTTGCATTGATTCACAAGGTTTTTGAAGGTTAAGAACTCACTCCCAACATCAAGCTCATTTGCAGTCTGATGCACTTCGTTCATTTTCTAGCTTCCTTGTGGTTGCTTAAGATCTAATTTATCCAGTTCTTGGTTTTTCTCTGGTTAGCATCTGAAGTCAATTGCAGATGGCCTACAGTTATAATTACAATCACCCATTAAATAATTCTTTCTTGCTTCCGGCCACTTTTTGTAAGTGCATTATGTGTTGACATTTAAAATTGAGTTTGGAAAAAGTGCTTATTTTCAGCTGTGCCCTACTGTGATGTGAATTTTCTAAATGAAATATCCATAAGTGTTCTTCAACTTCAGTGGCACAGAAAGAAGAAGATATCTTTGGAAGACCCTGAAACATGTTCTGTCAATCCCACAGTGATACGAAAGACCTCCTTATCCTTTTTGGAAAATTACTGAATATTACTGTGTTATCTATGTATCTGTCTAAGCCAATACTGGGGCAAGAACACTGCAGACACATAGGAATTAGCATGTCTGAACTGGCAGGAAGGTTTAGGCAGCTTAGTTGATCCAACTTTTCTGACCTGAAATGGAATTGCAGACTAGTTTTTGAGCTAATAATGCAACTCTATGTGGTAGGCAAAAGACATGAACGTAGGCGCTCAGTTCTTGGTTTTATCATTCCATTGTGTCCCCTGTCACTGAAGAAGAGATGGAGAGATCATAAAGGATTTATCTGTTACTTTACACGGGCTCCGAGGTATCCATGTGAGACGTTTCTGTGGATAGCAGGTGCTGTTGACACATCACCCACATGTCTTTAACACCCACAGTTCCCAGGTGCTGTGCCACCAGCTTCCTCCTGCAAGCATTTAGAAAATGACTCTTAGTTTAATGACTTTTGTAAGAACCACTTGGATTGATAAGTTGGGACACATGGGACAACTGTAGTTTGAGCTATTTCCCATGTGCCCCCAGGGGACTGAATCTCAGGTGACTGAGATGGCAGTGACTGTTCTGTTAGCACCCCTCTTAGGGTTTCCTTTCCTTTTTCTGAATTCCATATTACCTGTGGTAGGCAGACCTAGGACCCCCAAAGATATCCATTCCCTAGTCCCAAGAACTTGTGAGTACACAACTGCAAATAGTGTAAGGGACTTTGCAGATTTACTTAAGGTTAAAGAATCTGAGCTGGAGAGATTATCCTGGGTTATCTAGATGGGATTTAATAACATGGGTCAAACCTGAGAACCTTTGCCAGAGGTGGTAGGAAAGAGATGCAGCAAAAGTGAAAAGATCAGGAAAAGGCAATGCTTATGGCTTTGCAGATGATTCGAGGGAAGCACTAGTCAAGGAATGTAGGCCACCTGTAGAAACCGGAAAAGGCTGAGATGAAACTGTCTTCATTTAGCTCAGTGAGTTCTGTGTTGCACTTTGCGTCCAGAGAACTATAAAATAACAGATGTGCTGTGGTTTGATGGTCCTCCAAAAGGTATGTGTTGAAGCTTATTCATCTGAGAGCACTAAGAGACAGAAGCTGTAGGAGGTGACTGGGTCATGAGGGTAGAACCCTCATGAATGGAATTAGTGACCTCATGAAGATTTAATGAATGATAGTAGAGCTGGAAGGAACTAGATAAACCCATCTTTTGTCTTTCCAACCTCTCATGTGTGAGAATACGGTATTTATCTCTGGAAGTCGTAGCATTTAACACACAGTCTTGGAAGCAAGACTGGAACATGACCAGACACTAACTATAGTACTTTATGCTCTACGGTTTCTCATATTAATAAATCTGAGAAATAAGTTTCTGTTCTTTGTAAAATTAGCTAGTCTCATGTATTTTGTTATAGTAATATGAACAGACTAAGAGAAAATGTGTGCTATAGCATATGCTAAATTTGTGATAACCTCTTTGGGCAGCTATAGAAAACTAATTCCTTTACTAATTTTGGAATGTGAAACTTTTGGCTACTGACCCTCAGCATAACCTGTCCTACCATAGAGCCCATCAGAACTGGTGTAAATAAGGAAAATACTTCTCAGAAACATCTGACAGGTAGACTGCATGAATGGTGTCCCTGCTATGCCTGTGGTCTTGTAAATAAATGTGCAATTGACAGATTATGGTAGAACCATAATCTGAATAGGGAGGTATACATGTACTTGGAAAGCTAACAGATAGTTCAGAGAATAAAAATGGTATAAGCCATAGGTAAAGTTTATAGTTTCAAATGAGAATACTGATGACCTCATAGGTGTTTTACTAAGCTACAGATAGAAGGCCACTCTCAGGAAGGTAGCCGTTACTATGGCAGAACTTCTGCTAATATTTTCTCCACGTTTTCACAGATACATGTGATTCCCAAAGGTATATGGGTGAAGAATAGTTGGTGCCTTCCTGGTGTTCACAGCCTCAGAGATAGCTGTTAGAGCCTGGTTGGCTGGAGAGAATTTCCTAATCCCTTGGCAATCCCAGTCCTTTGGGTGGGTACCCAGTTTGGTACTCCAGAATCTCCTGTTGTCACTGGACCCCTCTCCTGTAGCTCCTGTCTCACGGAGGGAGTCATGCAGACATCATGGCTACCATGATGGTGCCTCTTCACAGGATGGTGAAGGAGGGGGAGTGACTTCTGGTCTTCAGGCTCTGGCTATGAAGGTACCAGCAGCTGTTTGTCTTCCCATAAGGCCAAGGAAGAGGGGGAAGAGGGGTAGGAGGAGGCTGAGAGTAAGGGAGCACAAGAAGGTATGCCCTGCGTGGAAAGGGAGGAGCAGGTGGTGCTGGGGCTCCAAAGACTGTGCATTTGCTGCAGCTCTGAGGATGAGGAGGTGGAACCACTTTGGAGGGGCAGGCAGAGGCTCCACCATATGGACTTCTAGTTACTCAGGCACCCTGGAGCTTCCAGCTCAGATTCTGCAGGACCTGCCCCTAATGCTAAAGTGAAGGTCCCAGAAAAAGTTTGATGAGGAGCTGAAGGCCAAAGAAGAAAAGGATAAATAACACATATCTGTAGCATTTGATTTAAACAATGAATCACACTGACACCAAAGGTCTTCCTGATCGATGGGAGATGCATCCCAGAGCCAGAAAAGGACGAGGTCCTCTGAGACATGAAGTGACACAAAGGCTGGAGTAGCAGATCCTTCCTACTGGGAGAGACCGCTTCATCTAGATTCAGTGAATCCCAACCCAGGCCACCCCTGCTCTTGTCCTCCAGGTTGGGAATACTGAAATACTGATGTTTGTTGCCACTGCCTCCAAGGTGTAGAGATCATTCCTGTGAAGACCTGGTCTCTCCCTTCCTAAACCAGGATATTGCCAAACTTGGGAAGAAGAGTACAATTTTAAAGTGAGCTTACCATATCGTGAGTTCTTCCTATCAGTTGAACTAATTTCTAGGTGGGTTCAGTTAAAGGCAAGCTAGTCCTTGCTGAACTCTCATTTTGGGCCTGGGGTAATAAAAGTGGCCCTTGAGAAAATGGACTTGCAGGACACTTACGCTCTTAAATCAGACCTCTTCAGTTTCGACACTCTTGACACTTTGGGAACAAATGAAGTCTTCAAATCATCATGTATTAAAGGGATAAGACTGGGTCACCTAATGGAGGGTGGTGAACAAATGCTTCCAGTATTTCCAGTTAACATTGGTAAAATAGTTTTTGGAGCCCATCCTTTAACTGGCATAGAGAGATGCATGGTCTCTCAGCTGCTTGGGATCGCAACCAATGGCAGAGAGTTTGGATCCACCTGGGGATTCCTCTGTCCCTGAGGGACACCCCCTCCTTCCTTGAATGGCTGTAGACTATCCCTGGTTCTATGTTCCTCCTCCCTCTACCTATGTACCCCAAACCTTCTCACCTCTTGCCTGTATTAATTATTGAATGCCTCTCAGCTGGGATCTCTGTATGTGCTTTCCCTTTCGCCCATGCTGTATGTGCTCAGTAAGGCACTGAAGTGATGGATTTATCCTTATGAAAGAGAAAGCTGTTCTTGTTTTGGGGCCAGCTTGATTCCTCTTCATGAAGTATCCCTATTGAGGTGAATTGCTAAGAAGAGTCAAGAGAAAGAATCCTGGCAAGAACTGAGCCCCCATCTTATAAATGCTAGGGAAGAGCCTTCTTTTCCTTCTCTACCCCACTCCACCTGTCTCTTTCTTTATTTCCCTCTCCCCATCCCACTTCCTTTTTCTTTCTTTTCATTGGTGACATGGCTACCTGCAGACCTGAAGACTTCCCTTGTTTCATCCTACTTCCCCCTTTTCTCCTGCACTGGTGTGTTCTCCAAAAAACAAACTTATTCCATGTCTGTTTCTGGAGAACTCAGCTGACTCAGAATCTCTATTCATTTTAAAGGTAACAAATGAGATTATGTCAAAATAAAAAGCTTCTGCAAGAAAAGAAAAAAAAAATAGAGTGAAGAGACAACCTACAGAATGGGAAACATTTTTTGGCAGGTACTTCTCCAACAGAGAACTAATACCTAGAAATAGGCTAAATAAAAAAAAAATTAAGCACACTAAAACAAAAGACCCAATCCAAAAATGCACAAGTGACATAAGTAGACATTTCTGAAAAGATGAAGTACAAGTGGTCAATAGAGGACAAAGTGTCCTACATCTTTGGTCTTTAGAGAAATGCAAATCAAAATAGTACTGAAATCCCATCTTTCTCAAGAAAAAGGCACTATCATCAAGAACTCAAGAAGGAACAGATACTGGTGAGGTTCTGGGGGAAAAAGGAACCTTTTTACATTGTTGGTGGAAATATAAACTAGTATGATCACTGTGCAAATCATTATGGAGGTTTCTCAAAAAATTACAAATAGAAATTTTATTGACCCAGCTATTTCTCTTCTGAGTATCTTCTCAAAGGACTTAAGGTCTTCATATTATAGTGGTATGTACATATGCATGTTTATAGCAGCACATTACATAGTAGCTAAGTCTTTGAAGCAACTTATATAACTATCAGCAGATGAATGGATAAAGTAAATGTATATATACATGACAGAGTAGTACTTGGCCATAAGGAAGATATATTCAAATCATTTGTAGGAAAATAGAAGCACCTTGAAACCATAATTTTAAGTGTATTTAATCTGACACAGGTTAAATACCACATGGTTCCTTGTATTTAAGAAAAACAAAGTATAAATAATTTAAAGGCCAAACTAAAATGCAGATAGTAAGAAACAGAAAGGTAGAGTTTTCTGAGATGCGAAGGGGATGGGAGGAGGGGAATTTAAGAAGATCAAGAATGCAATATGTAAATGTACAAATTTCTCACAATGCATGTAACTATTATGTTACATACTAATAAAACTATACATAAAATTAAATTTGTTGTAAAAGAAATAGAATTGCTGATTTCCTATCATCATGTTGTGAAGTCCACTGATGCTCTTATTCTTTGTTTAGATTGATTTCAGTTAGTTTTGTATTATTTAATTTCAACATATATGAAGGTATGGACAGCCATTTTGAAGAGAACAAGAGACATTATGGCAGCCATTGTTGATTTTCCTATTGTCTGGTTTTGAAGGCTTGTAATGCTTTCATGCTTCTGTTTTGATCAGTTTTATACTATTCTGTTTTGCTTGAATTATTGTGTGTACAGATATGAACAACTATTTTGAAGAAAACAAGAGATGTTATGGTAGCCACTGTCGATCTGTTGTCTTGCTTTGAAATCCTGTGTTACTTGCATTGTTCTGTTTTTATGTTTTGTTTTGTTTTATCCTCTTTAAAATAAAAGAAAAAGTGGTATAGAAGTATATCCTATAAAGGCAGCTGAACAGTAGATATATTTACTTCATTGAGTAGTAAGTGCATTTCTCCTCTCATATTCTCCCCAGCCCTCCTCTAGTCCTTAGACTTGGACCCTCCTCTAGTCCTTAGACTTGGAATGCATCTTTCTCCATGCTTTTCTATACATATGCCAATAGATCCAACACAATCAGCTCCAACACACACACACACACACACACACACACACACACACACACTCACACACACACATGACACACATATACACATACACCTACTATTATTATTTTTTCTTTTAAGAAGAAAAAAACCAGAAAAGTCAAGAAGCAAACAATTAAAAGACAAAAACAGAAGCAAAACGATGACAACACCAACAGAACAATGGCAATATAAGCTTTCAGAAGAAGATGATAGGAATGTAACAATAGTTGTTATATCGCATGTTCTTATCTTCAAAGTAACTGCTGAGGCTACCAGATGTAAGCATGCAGGATGGATCAAACAACAGAATTTCCCTTTGAGCAATTCCTTTCCCTTTTATTACATCTATTATAACTTTTGGATCTTATTTACTCTGTCAGTTTTTTACACTAGCAAGATAATACTGTATTTATTTAGCAATAGATCTTAGAGATCTTCCCATAGATGGACAATCTGCTAAATCTGCTCCAATCTTTTGGACAACTAATATTTCATTGTGTGGAACCTCATATACATTTATTTCTTCTTTCATCTGTTTTCTTGTCTAATATTTTTCTTTCTTTGGTTATTTTTCCTGCAGAGGAAAAAACATATAGAAAATGCACACAGTAACAAAAATCCAAATTATGTAAATTTACCTCTGTTTTCCACTTGTGGGTGTCAGCCCCTGGGTGGACCCAAGGATTGTACACCTGCTCAGTACATCATGTTGAACCAAAAGTCTGATGAGGCAGAATGATATCATGGCTAATACCAAGAAGTCTCCGGCCACACTGAGTTCGAATTGGCTCTGTCACTTTTTGGGTGCACCACCTTGGACTCTCTGTATGTCATTTTCGTTGGTTCTAAAGTTAAGATGAAATGGAATCTAATTTGTAAATTTTCATGAGTACTGATAATGGCCTTTACTGTAAAATATGTCAGGATTTGGATTCCACTATGGGTTTTTATTGATTGCATGTGGCAATATCATCTTGAATTCCTCAGACATCAATAAAAATGAGACTGGATGAAGCTCTCTCCCAAAGTTGTATGAGTGTTCTATAAATAAAATAGGATGTCAGAGTGCCTGGCGTGTAGTAGGCACACCATAAATGTGAGATTCTCTTTTCCAGTCCTGCTGGGAATCAATTAGTGCCTTAGGCACAAGGATCTAGGAAAAGTTTTCAAAGTTTCAGCTTCAGTTCATGGACTTCTCCATGGCTTAAAGAAAGCCCATGGAGTGCTACAATTATTGTGTGAGCCTTAAAACTTCAATCTTTGATAAAGGGAAAAAACATTACTGTTTCTAACAATGACAGAGATAACTGCTCTTTAAAAATAAAGTCCAATTATTCATAATATGACAAAATCACGTACATATTTTATTGAGTACTTGAAGAAGAGATGTCATGTAAAATTTTTATCAACATAATTCTTTTCTTAGTTCCTAGCTATTTCAGCGTTAAAATTAATTACAATTGAATTTCTTTAGATTTCTTATATTTATGATTTTGATAACTTTGAAGAGAGCATTTTAAAGATGAAGAAAAATGAAGATTTGATTTAATATTTGTTTAGCTACCAATAGCCCCTACATATACATTAAGATTAATCATGAACTTCTAAATTTTTTCCAGTTATATTCATTCAATAAAAGATACGTGTTGCAGCTTCTAACAATTGTGATGGTTTCCAATGGACATCTCAGATGTCTAGCTTACTGTCCAAAGTAAATAGTTCAATGAATTCTGGGAGTGTTGCCTATTTTCATGGAAGAATTATAGCTAAAGTGAAATAACAGCAGTAATATCATAGAACATTGGCATTTTTACGCATTTAGGGAAGTAACTGCAGTGTAAAATAAAATAAAGATGTATCTGATATTGGTGTACAACAAGCTACTTAAGTGACTTTCTATCTTTTTTTGTTCTCTAGGTGGATCTGGAGGACACTTGGTAGACCTATAGTTCACTTGGACAAGCTTGTCAAACTTCAGCCTTGAATTATAAGTGATTTTGGACCAATCAGTGATATTGGGAAAGAAAACTAGAGATGTTTTTGACAGTATTTACATAGCACAAAAATAAAAACTTTGGAAATTTAGAGAGATTCATTTTGAAATTTTCCACCTGTTTATATTTTCAAGTTTAGACTCCAATAGATTTTGAGATGACAACTCAGATTTCATTTAGAATCACCATTGCCTGGATTTATATTTTACAAAATGGTTTATTACTTCTTGCCAGTTCCATTTATACAGACAAATTTTAATTTATGCAATAAACATTCATTGAAAATATAACCATGTGTCATGTATTCTTCTGGGAACTCTTAATAAATATAGACATCATTTAAATTCAGCACTCAATTTAACCTGTAAAATAACCCAAACTGGAAAATGAAGCCATTGAAATACACTTCCCTGAAGACAGACAGGGAATAGAGAGAAATAACAAAGGATTAAGAACTTTCCCAGATTGCTTGATGCATTCAGTTAAATTTTTGAGTTATGATTACATAAGTTATATGTCCACCTGCATTATGAAATTGCAATACGCTAATTCTGTCAACTCAAAATGTGAATCACTTTTCCTCCAGGTAGAAAACTGCTTCTCAAACATGAGCTTGGGGAACTTGCTGAATTTTGATTCAGGGTGTCAGGAGTTCTTGGGTATGAGAACCTGCATCTGTAGCAAGTTCCCAGACCTTGCACATACTGTTGGTATTTGGGCTGAAATTTAAAGATCATAAACGTGGAAGCTTTCCTGTATGTTTGTAAATTGGATTTTTTAAAATAAAAGATGTCAGTGGCACACTGCCCTCATTTTCCTGGAGTTGGCAAATTTATGGATTATTTTTTGTTGACCTTTCTTCTCATGCACATTTTGACATGGATGTTTTGATGAGGTAAGAAAGTAAATTCATTGTGCCATTAACATCTATTATAGCGTGTTTAATTTGCCAAGTAATTTTATACTTAATTTTTAAGCAGTCTTAAAAGTGAAGCTAATACTACCTCTACCTGATGACACATTGCTTTGGCTTCTTTATTTTCAGTAAGGTTGACAGGAGGAAATGCATTTAGTTTATGTAAAGAAGAGACCTAGTGCTGTGAAATCTGTTTCAGGGTGTCATATTTAAATGGAACAGCTTCAGTGCACTCAGGTAATATTAACTTATGTATTATAAACTTGGGTTAAACCATTAAACAATATGGGCTACACATTCTAAACTATAGTAGGAACCTTTGACAATTTTAAATTTCTCTCTCCAGCTTGTTCTCATTGAATATAGCTCATAATTATAAAAAAAATGGCCAATGATATAGTCTAGGACAACATGGGTTCCAAGTTCACAATCAGGTCATGAGGTCAAGAGAACAGGTTATTCTAGAGCAGAAACAGATTGTGATGGAATCAGATTATAAAACTGCATTTCAATGATATTACTCACTAGAGACATGAAGGCCCTCTTGATCTCAGGAGATTTGGCAAAACATAGTTTGAGAACTGTTGTATTACCTTTGAAATGGCATTGCTTAATTGACAATTTCATGGCAATAGACTCGCACATTAAAGTGTAAGTGCCAGATTTGAAATACTGTGACATTCCATGTTACAGGATTATTATCAGGGAAGTCTAGAATATGTTCGTATGAGATTACTTTAGATGATAGCTGACACAAAACTAAAATTAAGAGAAGTATCCTTGTAGAAGGCTTGTAGACATCAGTTAATAGATCTGTAATCCTCCAGAAGCCCAGTTTGAAAATCACGCTCCCTCTTTGGATTGATACTTTCACGTCATGTCCCCTCTCTTATAACGAGAAGCCTGCTTCTTCCCTCTTCTAAAGGATGGTATCTCTGCCCTGGCACTCTGTTCCTCAACTGTAGGTCACCTGAGGATGGGTACAGGGGAAATGGGAGCAGAAACCACAGGCCACCTCTGTTGCAGGTATGGAGAGAAACATTTTCTCTTGAGTTTATCTGTTTGTGACTCTTACTGGTAAACCTTGAAGGTCTTGCTTAGATGACAAGCAAAGAAGGATGCCCAACAAGAATGCTCCACCCACTTTAGGTTCAGACAAAAGGATCCCTTCAATTTTATCCAGGCCTGGTGCAGCGGCACATGCTTGTAATACTAGCATTCTGGGCAGCTGAAACAGGAGGGTCACAAATCCCAGAGCAGAGGTGACAATTTAGTAACGTAGCAAGACCCTGTCTTAAAACAAAAAGCAAAAACAAACAAACAAAAAGACAACTCCCTCCAAAAAAAAATAAAAAAAGAAAGAAAGAAAGAAGAAAGAAGAAAGAAAGAAAGAAAGGAAAGGAAAGAAAGAAAGAAAGAAAGAAAGAAAGAAAGAAAGAAAGAAAAGAAAGAAAAAGAAAGAGCAAACAGAAAGGTCTGGGATGTAGCTTAGTGAGAAGGCCCTGTGTTCAATCTCCAGTGTGGCTTTAAAAAAAATTCTTACTTAAGACCCAAGGCTGAACACAGACATAGGAGAATAGAGGAATTTTAGGCTAAAGAGAGTGTGTACGTGTAGAAGGCAGTCTATTGAAATCTGCAGCAATGGCATACGCTACACAATCTTGGTGATATTCATCATGGTAACTCAGACATGAGATTCTACCACGAGTGTAGTTCCCTGCCACAGAGTCGGGGCCAGCCCATGGCCTTGCCTTATAATGCTACTATGGAAGGATCCTGCAAGCATTTTTTTCATTTCTCTAATTTATAAAGCTCAAAGTTTTAACATTAGTTTAGTTCACTAACAAGACAGTAGTGTTTCCAAGTTCGTTTGTAGGGGCTGAGTTTTAGTTAGTGTGGACTGAGTCCATGGATGGTTTGAAGAAGCTACAAGACTTGGAAATTTATCAGAATTAGCATTTAAGAGAGTCTTTGAAACACTGGTGTTGTTTCAACTTGAAGTTACAATTGTGAAAGAATACTGTTTAATTGCAAAATCACAGCAGCTCAGTTCCAAACCTCAAAGAACATTCAAGGGATGTTTAGATGTTTTCAGTGACATCAAACCATCTTTATAACATTATCCAAAAATCTGAGCTTATGAGAGATTTCCTGAGGTAGTTAATATATTTTCCATACTTTTTTCATCTGGATTATTTACAACTCCTTTGTGGAGTAACATTTTCACAGAGATTCATATTAATCTTTTGCCTCTTGAATTCTAGAGCTTTATACCATGTAATTATAACTTGAATGTTTTCAATTCTGTTTTGCTAACATGATGATACTAATCTTTTCCTGATCTTACAAAGGTGATATGGTCCCTTTCTGCTTTCTTTTTCATATTTTATTTCTAAATGCAGATCAAAGTTGGGTTTTAGCCTTTGTTCCTTCTGCTATCAGGAGATGGCTGATAGCTTAGGTTTTCAGTAAAACTTATTTTTAAATTGCATTAATTTCTTTGGAGATGTTTTGTTGTCATCCAAACAAACTCTGGGGTCATTCTTTGAATATGATACTAAAGGAATATTAATCCCATCTTAAGCCAGTACCTTTATCTTTATCAAAGATGAGAGGAAAAGTCCCAAAATATTCCAAAGGGATTTTATAGTGCAGGATTTAGGTGCAGCGATAACACTTACATCATCACCTGTGTACAGATGTAGACATCAGAAAAACATTTTTAAATGAATGCTTTTTATAGAAAGTAGAATTGTATATTGCCTGCAGGCAAAAGCTGTCAATATTGTCTATTAAGTGAAGTTTCAAATTGCATGTGTGCTTGGAATTGGCAGTTTTAATTGATCCTCTGTAAGCTATTGGGAAATGGATGAGTGCTTTCAAAACATTTATGGATGAAAAATTCAGAGTGTTCCTCTAAGCTTTGCCAGAAATAGTGGATGTTATGGAATTTTTGGCACCAAATGATTTGAGAAGGAAACTTGTCTTCTTTAATCGATTAAGCAGTGAGAATATAATGCTTCCTTTTCTACAGTTATGTAATTTATTGTTACGTTAGCAACTCAAATGATTTTAAATTGGTGTGCTGGTTTCTTTATTTTCGAGTTAGATCAAGAGACAAATGGGACATAAAAGCCCCCGTCTTTGCTGTCTGCTGTGGCCAATCTTTACACAGCCCATTGCAATGTCACACACTTCCCTTCCGTGTCAAAAGCAGCCAAGAAGCAAAATTGCTCTCAGGAGACAAGCTTGAATCACATCCCCAACATTCTCCTAGAATCTGTGCCCTGTGATCATTTTGAGTAATGGAAAGAGAAATCAGGCACAGCCTCACACACTCCTGATTTGGGTTCTAAAATGATGAAATGAATGAGGATGAAGGGGTTTCTGACACGTCTCTCAGTCACGGGCACTGACCTGTCACACATCTGTCGAAGGCGCACTGAAATAAACCCAGGGACTTAATATCTTTGAGGTAATAGAGAACTTCTCTTTAGTGGGACTTAAAGAAATGAATTAAGGCTTGTCAGTGTGAGTTTCTAACAGACACAACTCCAGTTTCAACCTTCACACTAGAAGACAGATGGATACCCAGCGTCCTAAGTTCAGAAAGAAGTATTCACTGGTCGTGAGAACCAATGAGATAGAAAAAATGATAAAAGATCTCCAGGGGACATCAACCAATTGGCTGCTCTTTGAAACTCGTTCACTCTGCACGATCCAGAGACTCAACCAAAGCCGGTTTGTCTGGTGCTGTCCCTGCTTTTTACAGCCCTCCTCTCCTGCGTCACTACAACATTTGCCAAATGATCCAGAAGCGTCTATGTCCCAGTTACTCTGTTTTTTGGATGTCTGCATATATTTTCTTACAAGTTGTGTATTTTTTCCTTAGTAGTTATGAAAATTTCCAACTCTGAACATGCAGAATGACAAAGAATATCTTTTCTGGGGGGAAATGACTTGTAGTAGAAAAACAAGGTACCACGTGAACACCTTCTCCCAGGATTCTGATTGGCTGTTTCAGATTGGATCTTGAACACAGTAGTCAAGGAGAAGTCTCTCAATTGGAGGGCTGATGTGTAACATAAATCTGGAAGAATTACTTACTTCATGACTTTATGAAATGGAAAACATATACATTGGTCCATTAGAACACACTATGAAATTAGAATTGGTATCATTTGCAACGGAGAAACATAAATATAAAAACAATTGTCAAGTATGACAATCACAGATTCTTCTCATTAAAGAAAAATCCTGACATACTCAAGCTAGGGAAGATATAACTAACTGCCTTCCCCCATCTTTAAAACACACAGAAAGGTTAACTCATAAATCTGACCATACAGGCAAACAAGTTAAAAAAATTCAGTGTGTTAAAGGTGAGAGTGAACAATTAGCCTGTTGAAAAGTCCCATAAAATGAGGGACAAAAAGTGACACTTGGATTTCAGAAGTATCTCGTGGAAGTTCATTTCATTTTAGGTTATTTCTGAGCCCTGGAGTTCTTTCCAAATGGGCTTTGGTGTCTGACAACTCTATCAACTCAGGAAGTCTCTGCTGTCTCCATGACCCAAGCAGCTCTCTTGATGCCAGATGATAGTGGCTCCCTGAAAACCAGGAAGCACCCGGTCCCCCAAGCTTTACCTGTCCAAAATCTGCAGACCCATTGCTCTATGTTAATCCTGTGCCCTGAGGTCTCTCCCTTTGTGCATCCTGACTGAGCCCTTGACACCCTTTTCCAGCCATAGGACTGTTATGGACTATTGATAGTTTATTAACCTTTACCCAGTTTGGAGTTGGCCATGACCAGAGTATTTCCTGTGACTTCTCTGAGGACTATGATTCTTTGTCTGGATATACATATATATATATATATATATAGATAGATAGATAGATAGATAGATATAGGTTCCATGAGGTTCTCTTCACTTGGTAAGGGTCTAGAAGCAGTACAAGACTGAATGTGTAAGTCCTATGCTGACTTCTAGAAGACTTCATGGCCTGGCATCTTGCCCAAGGCAATGCAGCCTGTCTTCATAAGGTTGGGAACTTCTTGCTTGTGTTATCCATCACTGGTTGGCTCTGACCATTCTAACTATTGTGTATCTGGGTATCTCAGAGGCTCTGTACCATCAGTTAGGACCTTCACCTTCTCCTGTGCGGCCAGTCTTGCAGTATGTATTAACCATCAGTCTTGTCTCTGCACTGAGCTGCAAGAAACAGACTTGAATCAAGTGCAAGCCATTTCTTTGAGTAGTGACCTCAGGAAACATGTGCTTATTCCCACCAGGGAAGCCTGGGAACCAGTGTGGAGCATGTGATTTGGTATCATCCTACCTGATGGGACGAGCTGGCTGCCTCCTCTCAACCATTGCTGGAGAGCTACTGGGTGAGCAGAGGCTGAAATTCTGGGTCTTCCAGCCTGCTTCAGGGGTGGGCAGAGAGGCCCACTTTGGCACCAACAGGAAGATACTAGCAACAGGAAAGCAGGCTGGTGGTTCTGATGGGATTCAGAGGGGCAATGTGGGGGTACTGATGTCTACAAGTACCCAAATTCTCCTTTCTTCTGATCTCTACCCACTGTGTCTCTAGATTCAAAAACCAGGAATGCTTGGCCTCATTCTGGGCACACCCAGACCTGATAACCAGGGAAAGTTAAGCACTGAGGAGTGAGCCTGCTTCAGGTCCCCACCAAGACTTGCTAAGTTGTGGCTGTACCTACCAGCTCCTGTAGCCCAGGCCTGCCCAGCTCAACAAGGACTGGAATTCCAGACACAGAAGTTCCTGTACCAGACCACTAGGGGTGTCTTTCAGCAAGAATCATTTCCTGTCATCCCAAGCCTCCCTCATGCCTTCACTGCCTGGATTTTGGAAGCTCCATCTCTCTGCCCCTTCAACAACAGTCCCCACTAAAGACATTGGGCCTGCTTGCTAGACTGCAGCTTGGATTCCTCTGTTTCTTAGCCTAAATGTACTGCTTCTGGGTCTCAGCTCTATTTGGCAGCTTCCCCACAAGGGAAGCTCACTGGTGGAGAAGTGAAGCAGGGAAACGAAGCTGTACTTTGAAACATTTCAGAGCCTGGTGGACAGTTTCCAGCCCCCAGCTCCCAGTGGGCCTCTTTTGGCAGGACTGTTACACAAAGATGGTGCCCAAAGACAGCGTCAGGGTGTGGTGTCTAGAAAGGAAAGAGACCCATTCCTGCTTTAAGATCAATCTCTGCAGTCCCAAGATGAGGAATTTGAGTCTTTTAATTAATCAGTCAATCAGCCAAGTAATGAATGTTAATTAGATAATCCCTTGGCTATGCAAAGGCAGATGCTAGAAGAAATACAGATGTTGGAAAGGGTTCTTGCCTTTGGCAAGTTTACAGTCTAAATGAAGAGACCAGATTTATAACGTGTAGCTCTAAGGTAGTGTGACTGAGATTTCAGAACAAGCATGCCAGAAGTTTTACATGGCTAATTCGCCCTCATGTGGTTCTGTATTAAATATTATCATTTCCAATTATGTAATGTTTATATTATAGTTACACAACTTTACACTGCAATTTGTTTATAGTAACTATGTTGGACAGCACAAATGTACAAAATAGGTGATTTTTCCCTGTGTTGGTGTAATGGAGGTGATCCTCCCTGAGGACCTGAAGATGAGGTTAGACAGAGTGCTGGTGGTACTCAACCAGTAAAAGGGCAAAGGGACAAATTTACTTCACTGTTTGAATAATATCATTTGAGCTAGTATAGGACAAGGGATTTTCCTTTTCAAAAAGTCTAATTCTCTCTCTCTTTTCTCCTCTCTTGCTCTATCCCTTTCTACCACCCTTCCTTCTGCAATACAAGAGATTAAACCCTGGGCTTCACCTCAAGCTTTCTATTATTATTTTTTATTATTAATCTTTGAGACAGGGTCTCCCTAAGACACTAAATTGCTCGGGCTGATCTCAGGTTTGTGATCCTCCTGCTGCAGCCTCCCAGAGTGTTCTAATTACAGACATTACACAGAGGGGGCTGATTTCTAGAAATGGGAAGTACTAATATGAACTTAAGCAATTTCTGTGTGTTTTCTATCAGCCATACACAGCCCTGCTGGCTCCAGTTTACACACTTGTATACTTCAGATGGGAAAGCAGTGGCTTGGGAGTTTAGATAACTCACCAACATCTTCCACTCAGCAATTTGGGGATGTGTGAATGCTGGTCTACCGCATAAAGGTCAGCATCCTACACTATTTTTTTTTAGGTTGCAGTTAATATAGGCCTGTGTTTTTTATTTAGCTTGGAAAAGACATGTTTCCAGGAAAACCAAGGTAGATATTTGCCAAGGGCTGACCAAGGCCTCCAGTGGGGCCACAACAAGATTGGTTTCTCCCTACCTAGACCCAAAGATGGAGGACATATTGTTTTTCGAGAGTAACAACGAAATCTGTGCCGTCGACATGAATTCACAACCCAGAATCTAATTCTTGGTGCGAGAGACATAGAGCAAAGTGCGAGATGTCCGAATAAAAGAGCCAGCTCAGTGCACATTCCATTTCTTAGAAAAAATCTTTAGAAGTTCTTCCTTTTGTCTGCATCGTCCTCCCCTCTCCACCTGCTGTGCAGGCTTTCTTCCTCACCACCCTTGCCCCTCAATATGCATCTCCACTTCTTTCTCCTCTTTTATTCAGTTTAGCAGGAAAGATCTTTGGAGCAGAAGGAATGGGCGCCTTTAGCACGTTCAGATATCAAATAATTCTTCGCCTCCCTGTAATTGAAATCACAGGATCAGGATTTCCTTCCTCTTGTTCTGCAGGATCACAGGTGGAGAGGGGCGAGGGTGCTATTGACTGCCCCACTGCTCGTCATGTGGCAGACGGATGCATCGGCCAAGAAGGGATCTGACTCTTAGATGAATTCTTTTATCCTCAAAGGGGCTTCCTGCAAAGGAAACCATTAGTGTTTTGCTATTGGGTTTCTACTCCCTGTGGTGTCTAAGAAACCATTCATTTAATTTTGTGACATTTTGAGTGGATTTGGAGAGCTAAGCCCATTTGAAAAGGCCTGTTCCTGTCAAGGGAATGCAAATAGAATCCAAATGGCCAAACCACTGGCAGCTGAGTGTGGCCTTCCTGGCCCTAGAGACCTTTATGCATCTTTCTTGGGCTTCCAGATACATGTCATGAGTTCCCTTCCTAATAGTCTAGTGAGTCATGTGGTGCGCAGTATCTTTTCCTGATCAGCAAGTGAGCCCAGGACTGAGAAAACTGGAAGTTTGGCAGCAGCTAAGAAATAAGTCTCATGTTTAAGGGTGTCCATACATGTCCTTTCTAACCTTTGCTGGAGGATGGAGGAGAGGAGGGTATCAAAGTGTCTGGCAAAGCTGTATGACCTGGGTGATGACACAATGCTGCTGTGGTCACCTGACTCTGAGCTGTACCCAGACCGGAAGTAAGATGATTTCTGTACATATTTAGCATTGCACTGGTGCATAGTAAAATTACAGGAAGTCACTACTTTTTATGATATCATTCTTACTTTTATGCTAGTTATTGATAGGGATTTGCCTCTTCTTCCATTAGTCTAGTACTATCCAATGAGAATATGAGGCAAGTCACAGGCATAATTTTAATTTCTTTAATGACTATATTAAAAAAGTTAAAAGAAGAGAGTAAAATTAACTTTAAGAGCCTATTTAACTGAGGATACTGTCATTTTCAATAAAAATGTTGTCAATATTTGATCTATATACGAATGAGAGACTTTATTTCCTTTCTCTCACCTTTAGCTTTTGGGATGTGTGTATACTTCTATGTACATAGCATCCCAATTCAGACAAACTGCATTTAGACTTCTCAATAGCCACTCGGAGCTAGTGGTTATGTTGTTGGACAGCAGAGATGTAGCATCTGTCACTTATAGGATGAAAGGTATTTATCGCTTGAAAGGAAAAGAAAGAAAGAAAGAAAGAAAGAAAGAAAGAAAGAAAGAAAGAAAGAAAGAGCAAGCAAGAAAGCAAACAAGAAAGAAATAAGTAAAGAAAATGTCATGCAAAATTACTAAAGGCAATTCTCTGGTGACTTCATTTTTATTAAATTTTATTTTAAAGAGAGTAAAATCAAACCAAACAAAACACAATAAAGCAAATCAGAACAGAACAATGTAAGTGATACAGGACTTCAAAAAAAGGCAACAGGAAAGCAACAATGACTACAATGATGTTTCTTGTTTTCTTCAAAGCAGCTGTCCATACCACCACACACAACAAAATTCAAACAAAATTAAACAATAAAATCAATCAAAACAAAAGAATGAAAGTATTATAGGCGTTCAAAATGAGATCACATGAAATCAACAATGGCTACCACAGGGCTCCTCAAAATAGCTGTCCATATCTTCACACATAATAAAATCAAACAAAGCAAAATAAAACAGAATAAAACCAATAAAAAAAAAGAATGAAAGCATTACAGGACTTCAAAACATGATCATAGAAAATGAACAATGGCTACCATGATGTCTCATTTTTTCAAAATAATTGTCCATACCACTACACATAATAAAATCAAACAGAGTAAAACCACTCAAAATAAAAGAATGAAAGCTTTATAGAACTTCAAAACAAAATAATAGAAAATCTACAATAATTACCATAATATATCTCATTATCTTCAAAATAGCTGCCCATACCATCAGACAGAGTAAAACCAACAAAACAAGACAGAATAAAACTAAACCTAATAAAATTATGAAAATGATATAAGAATTCAAAACAAGATAATAGGAAATGAACAGTGGTTACCACTTTGCCTGTTTAGGCAATTCTTCTGCTATAATTTTTATAATATGTATTGTACTTTTTGGATCTCACTAATTCCATCACGTTTTTATGCTAGGGAGTTAACATGGTATTCACCCCTATGAGTCCAAAACATTTCACCCATGAGTATGATCTCCAGTTGCATCCATTTACCTACAAGAGCCTTGAGATTATCCTACTTTATAGCCAGATAGCTTCCCATTGTATGAAAATACTATATCTTTCTTTACATTCTGTGGTTCTTTTTTTTCTGGTCTCCTGTTACATGGAACAGTTGTTTTCTCTCCTTTGATTTTCAGTCTATGAATTTCCTTTCAATTAAATGTATTTCTTGCATTCAATATATTGATGGATCTTGTTTCTTGATCCATTCTCTCTGTTTCTTTTTATTGGCTATTTACATTAAGGATTACAACTTGCATGCATTGGTTCATCTCTGCTGCCCTATCCTCGTGTTGTTGGCCCTCCACTTTCCCCCTTCATTCAATTGCCTGTCTTGTTTGGTGAGCCTCTTCTGCTGCTGTTCCTGGAATCATGGTCATCTTTATTTCTCTCTATAATATCCTTCAGTATTCTCTGTAGGGTTGGTGTGGAAGTCATGAATTGTTCTTTATCATGGAAGTATCTTATTTTTCCATCAATTTTCCCCTCCCCCTAACCCCCATTCCGTCAATTTTGAAAGATAGTTTTGCAGACTACATCAATCTGAATTGAAAGTTGTTTACTTTCAGGACTTGAAATGATTCACTCCAAACTCTTCTTGACTTGGTTTGTGTTGACAAGTCTGCTCTGATTCGGATGAGTTTTCCTTTATA
This sequence comes from Cavia porcellus, assembly GCF_034190915.1. Lineage (NCBI taxonomy): Eukaryota > Metazoa > Chordata > Mammalia > Rodentia > Caviidae > Cavia > Cavia porcellus. The sequence continues at coordinate 22,478,472 of NW_026947506.1, forward strand.
GGTGATCTGTTTTTCTCTAACAGCCTTTAATATTCTGTTTTTGTGCTGAATTTCTGGAATCATGATTATTATATGTTTGGTTATAGATTTACTTTGGTTATGGCTAGTTTGAATTCTATATGCCTAGCTTATCTGTATGCCAGATCCTTGTCCCATGTTTGGGAAGTTTTCTGCTATTACTTCTATAAATAGTCTTTTTATTTCATTTGTGTTGACCCTTGCTTCTTCACTGATACTAATCACTCTTAAATTATTTTTCTTTGTGGTCTTGTCGCCATTGAATTGTTATCTCCTGGTTCCTTGTTATTTTTAAGAGATTTTTCCTTTCACGATCGCTGCAAATCTATCTTCAAGGTCTGAAAGTCTATCTTCAGTGTCTTTCAAGTGGTTTTACCAGCTTTTGACTGACTTTTTAATTTCCTTGATATCTCTTTGAATCTGCTTCATACATTGTAAGTCCTTCCTATATTGTTCATTCAAAGTTTCCATTATTTTTCTATGGTCCTCTTTTTTTTTTTTTATCTATGTCTTCTTTAGATATACTTAGCAGTTCTTTCATTACACGATTTCTTCTTTTACCTGAGATACTGTTTCTGATCTGATTACTTTTACAGTCTCATGAAGTTGTTTCTTTACTTCAGTTGTTATCCTCTCAAAGACTCAGGTGTGCGATCTCCATTTTCTTCCATGACTGTATCTCCCAGACTTGTTCTGTGTGGGCTGGAGGTCTGAGACTGCCTTTTGCTGCTTCGTCTTGACATTGTCTTGGGTTCCTCCCAACAAGTTGGTTGTGGGGTCCCAGGCACTTCCCACATTGGTTGCCCCTCCCCGGGGAATATGCCAGGCACCTAGGTTTCTCTGAACCCAGGTTCCAGCAGGGTAGCAGGATATGGGGCAGGCTTCTCTAGACCCATACAGCTACACTGAGGCTTCCCCAATGGCCAGGGGTGTGTGGTGGTGGGCAGCCTGCATGTCTACACTAAGACTCCCCCAGTGGGGTGTATTTGTCTGATTTTCCTGGTGGGCACTGGCTGCCCGAAGGAAGCAAGGGGCTACAGTGGCAGCCTGTGAGTGAGTGAATGCATGGGGCATATCTGACTGTTTCTCCCTGTCTGTGCTGGTTACCTAAGGAAGGCAAGCTTTCCAGCAGCTGCAGCAGATGTGCAGGGGCAGCTCTGATTGTATCTCCCTGCCCACACAGGCTGCCCCCAGGAAAAGCTTGTTAGCTTTTCCAATCAACTTCATTTTTTTAGTTCAAGATTTTATTTCTTTTCTAGTCAACTTTAACTATTTACCTTTTTGGATACTGGTTAATTGCAGTGAGATTTTCAAATTAAGTACTAAGTGTTTAACATGTTATCCTTTGTCAATCTCTTTATTTCTTATGCTTGTTGCTGTTGCCTATTCTTTGTGTTTAGTTTCATGAGATTAGAGGTGTTATGCCTGTACACCTTAGCGGTAAGTCCTGAGGAGCACATGCACAGCTTCTCTGCACACTGTTTATGAATTTTCATTGTAACACAGTTTAGGTAGTGTTCTTTTTGTCAAAATAAGGAGGTCATTGTGACCTTGGTAGGAACAGATCTAGAGTTGGAGTACAAAGAGATGCCATACAATAGTGAATTGAAGGCCAAACATACAGACTTATTCTACCAAAAGGCTCCAGAGAAACATGTAAGTTTAGGAGTGGCAAGAGGCAGATCTCAAGATTAAGAAATGACTAAACATTACTCTCTCTCTCCACCTAGATATGTGCTATCCCAGAAAAACCTATCTGACCCTAGGCCCCTGCAGATGTCCCCTGATGTGCACTGCATGGAAGTTAATGTTTATCTTTGATATTTTTTTAATTTTAAAAACAGTACAAAACAAAAGGATAAACATGATACAGAATTTCAAAAAAAATTGGAAATTAACACTAGTTAATATTTTGCACATTGTTGTCTTAGAAGAAGTTGTTCAGATTACAAGATTTAGGCATGAAAAAAATAATCATAAACCAGCCAATGAAAACACACACACACACACACACACACACACACACACACACACACACACAATGGATAACTACACTGCTAATCTCTATTAGTTTATCCTCGATACTTTTTAATTATTTTCAGTGACATACTTATTTTGTAATCATTACATATCACTTCTCTTCTTCACAGACCTTAGGTTCCAGCATGGCATTCATGACATATCCATTGTTTGCTGGTAAGTTTTCTAAAGTCTGTCATGGTGGCTAGGACTCTTCTAGGAATATTTCTTGAGTGAAGCTTCATGTCTTGGTGATCGCAGTAGGCAAGAGATGGTTGGTATTCACCAAGAGGAATAAAGGGTGGGGCCAGAAAAGGGTCCATGTCACAAGGGGAGGACCAGAATAAGGAAAGAGAACAAGTGCTGTGGCAGAATCTTTATAAAATAGCAGACCATAGAGCCTGCCTGTGAGGGTAATGTCTGAAAAGCCACTGAGACTCACACAGTGGCTTGCAAAGCCCATCTTTCAGCATGCCACGGAAACCACCCCTCCATCTCAACTGGGAAGACAGCCAAAAGCAGACTTATAGGTCCAGAGAGCTTTTAGGTTTGATTAAGGGCTCGAGATTCTCAGAATTCAAGAGCTAAGATGCTGAATGGAAACATGGAAAAAAATAGAGCTACCTCCTTGAAGTCTTTGCCAACAACCAATGTGCTAAGAACTCGTAGTCACAACGCCCACATCATTCTCCATCTGAGGAATGTTTGTGCAAATAAAAATCAGTCTGTTCACTTTTGTGTTCTCATCTCAGATGTAAGGAAGTCATTCTGCATCTTAGATACTGTGTCAAGAAGCCTATGAAATTCAAGATCATAAAATGCACCAGACTACTTAGACCATTATGAGTCTGCATCTTCCTTTGTACCTCATTTTCCCAGGAACATTTGCAGGATCTTTGCCCACCTGCCTTCTAGTTCCCATGAGGGACCTCATACCGCCCCGTGGAACTTGGGTGCCAATTCCCGGTCACCCTCATGAAAGTTGGCAGTGAGAATGAGACATGTCCTTCAATTGCTGTTCACTCTTGCAAGCTTAGCAAATGTTGAAGCTTACCTGAGAGTGATAAACATCTTCAAGGAGAAAAAACTATTTGGGATGCAGGCTAAAATATCTTCAGATTAATCAGATATTCACCAGAGGCCTGGATGACCTGTCAGGCAGTGATGGAAAGGAAAGATCCCATTGTAACTTTGCAGAAGAGTTGAGCAACTTGATGGACATAATCTTCTTTCTAATGATGCTTTTTAAAAGAGCTATGCCCATTGCTCCAGGGAAAGTAGGATTCCTGTTTCATGAATGCAAGAGAAAAGGAGTCACTGGGAGTCTTCAGATTTCAGCCCATTTCTCTATCAGGAAAGTGAATTCATTGGTGAAATCAATGTTTTCATTTAGCCTTCAAGTTAGAAAGCCAACAGTAGGTATCGCTGTGCATCTCCTGGTTGTTGTTTTCATCTCTTGGCTCTAAGGTTCTTGGCTTTATGGTCAGGACTTTGAAATCTCTCTTTGGTGACTCACTGGAAACCTTACTTGGAATTGCTGGACCTCATCTTACCACACAGGTCTGGACTGTTCTCATTAACCAAACATGAGCATCCTGCCTGGCCTCTGGAAACTGGACCTCTCTTCATTTTCCAAAGAAAACTTAGACACCTTACCACAGAAAACCATTGAGTCCCTGGATGTTTACCCAGCTGGGAACTTCACTCACACCTGCTACACTTAGGTCTCACTCCGTCGGTGACAAGTGTTCACCCACACCATGAAACATTTCAGAGTAACTGAAAGCCATGCCTCAAACCCTGCCAGCTCACAACAGCCTGCCACGCCTCAGTGGCACAGTCTTGTGTCTCAGGCTGCAGCTGTGCTTTGAAAACCTTTCTTTCAGGACTCCCTTGTACACTGTTCACTGTCCACCTCTGAGAAAGTCTTTCCCTATGTAGTATGATGATGTCCCTAAGAGGCATATCTTGCATGACCATAGGTAGGAGACCACCTATTCTTACCCTCCCTAGGCCACTGATGAAAGAAAGCCCAGTATTATTAGCAGGAGAGATCATTGGAGATACAGAGTTGGAGTTTTTTAGTGGCTTAGAAACATTACCTTAAATGGCTCAGTACATTGTTAAAACATGATTTGATCATGAACACCTGAAATTCAGCTATTTTCAGGTAAGGCAGTCCATGTTCTTCCAGTGGTTCAAATTTGACATTATCAATTGTCTGGTATCCAATTTTCCAGGCAGATAAATACATGGTATGAATAAGAATACCCAGAAATATCCAGAGAGATTCAGACCCTCAAGAAACATTTTGGCCTGAGAAGCATGCAACCCACACAGATTGTATAACAGCTGAAGCAGTGATTCAGGGGAAGAGGCAGATATGCGTTTACTCACCACAGCCCTGGCTGACATCTGTCCAGTGGCAGAGAACACAGAGATCTGGCTGTCCAGAACAAGAGGCTCTGACTCCCACGAGAAGAAGTATACACCCGCACCCAAAGATGGGCTGTGCTTTAATATGATCCCTTTCCAACTTCCCCCAAATGGTCCTGGAAACCTTTGCTAGCCCTACATCAGAAACTGCACCTTTAAGTTCTGATTTTCACATAGTACACAGAAGGTAAGGTTTTCACCTGTTTGTAGACTGATCTATCCCATAGCCTCAGTAAATGTGTAGTGAATGAATGAATGCTCAGCATGATGGGGTCTGAAGTCCCAGGGAATGTACTGATCACTTTCTAATGCCTGAAACTACCCTAAAATCCATCACTCTGCACTTCCTTAGGACCTGATATCTCATCATAATGAATGTAATCTCAGTCTATCCTTCAACACTGGCTACATATCTGCATCAACAATAGCCAACCCATTGGAGATCTGAGTCACATTCTTTGTGAACCTTGATCACTCACTCCTAGGTTAATTTTCTGATTATACATAATATTATCCATACCTCTCCATTTCTGCCATGGTCCATTCCCCAGTGCCACATGGACTTCATCAAAGGTCCACTGAATAACTCCTAGCAGAGACACGATCTGGACAGGCTGTCAGCCACTGGAGACCTAGTTCATGGAAGGCCACTGTCTTTTCCCATTGTGAGCTGAAGTGTGGCCCTCAAAGATATCTAATCCCTGGAACCAGTGAATGCCCCTTATAAGACCAAGAGGACTTTGTGAGTGTGTTTAAATTAAAAGTCTTGGAATAGAGAGGTTATTCAGGAAAATTATATGTAATTTCTGGGGTCAATGTAATCACAAGAGTCTTTATTAAAAAGGGGCAGAGAGAAATCAGACTACAGAGAGGAATAATCAATGTAAAGCTTAAACAGAGGTTATAATGATATAGCCTAAACCAAGGCATACCCACAATCACCAGAAACTACCAGAGACAGCACAGAATTCCCCCTACAACCTCCAGAAATAACCAGCCCTTTCCCTGCCAGAAAAGAATGTTTGTACCATTAGAAGTCCCTAACTTTGTGTTAATTTGTTACAGCAGCAATGGGAGAAATAGTACAGTCTACATGTAAACAACTCTTTTATCAGATGAGATACATGGTAGTAGCATCTCTGAATGCCGTAGTTATCCATTTAGCTTAACAAGGAAGGCCCCGACAGGCACCATCCAGAAGCTCTACCTCTCAGACAAATATTTGGCACCAGTCAGGTTTCCAACAGGGCTTCCCATCTTCAACCTGTACGGAATGTGATAGTCTCCATCACCGGACTCTATCTACCACGGCTTCAACATGAAGGGCGGATTCTCTGCTGACAAAATCCATACTCTTAGAGAACAGCTGCTTCTCCTTTATCCAGGACCAGGTTCCTCCATCCTGAGGAGAGCTGGTATTTTATGGCTGTTTTCTTCCATCTTTCTATGATTTCATTGTTTACTAATATCTGTCATGTAAAGCAAAGAGAGAAAGTAATTTGCAATGAGCTTGCTTGTCTCTTTGTTAATAAGCTACCAAGGCTTGACTTTTGCTTCAGGCTGCCTGTTTTGATGATTTTTATGCTCTATATGATCTTCACTTCTTTTTTCATTCAGGTGAAGTCTTGATGGACTGCTGAATTTTTTTTAAAGTAAGGGAATAGCATCAGTGAATATTTAATCAGGTTAAAGAAGTACTGAATTTTTTTATAGTTTACTGAGCCCCTACTCTGTGCCAGGCACCATCCTAGGTGCTTTGAATATGACACTTTGTTGAATATTCTCAACAACCATAAGAAGGAGTATTCATCACTAATTAATTTAAAGGAAGATAATTGAGTCCCAGAGGTTAAAGTAACTTTCCTAACTGCACAGCTAGAGAGTGGTAGAACCTAGAATTCACATCGCTTGTGTTTGCCAAATCTCTGCTTATTCACACAGCTAAAGAAATGTCCAGTTACCTGCAGTCACCCAGAAGGCTGTGCTCAAACTTGGATCTTCCTGTGGGTAGAGCCACCTTTATGGGAAAGTGTTTCAAGCCTTTCTGAAATCCTTGAGATGACTACTTTGTCTTGAAACTACCTGGGGATTCCCGGGAGTGATCTTGAAGTATGGAAACACAGTGGTTCACTTGAGTGAAGATTTTTGGAATAAACTGTTATCAGATATCCTATTTTCCAATCCAGCAGAAATTTTAGGCTGGAGGACCTAGTGGTCCTGAAGCAGGATGGATTCTCATGGACATCATCATCTCAGAAAAGGCAGCTGAAGTTGCATGGTACACCTCCTGCTTTCTTCTCCTCTCCCCTAGCCCAGACAAAGTGCTTGTTCATGGGTTGTCAGAAGGTCAGCTGTGAGAGTTTGGGGTTCTATGTTTTGCCAGCATCTGAAAGTTAATGAAGACGAGGAACAAGTAAATGGTCCAAAAGGATCCTGATAGTGAGAAGGTTCTAGTATCATTTTGGCACATTGGTTCATGTTTCCTGCCATCTTAAAGTGACATGCCGATTCTCTCCAACCTGGCCTTTGGTGCTGAGACAGCTAGCTAGAATTTGAGAAAATCTCAGCTTCCTCAAATGAGCCCAATGAGGTGGAAAGGACATGCTGTTTCTAACTTGGGTGCTTCAGCATTAAGAGAAATGTACAATTGTTGGCTTAAATCTTTTACTATTCAAGCAAGAAATTGGTAGCAGTTCTTCTGTATCATAAAAGGATTATTAAATGATGTATTCCATGAGAGATTCACCAAGCAACAGTACCCAAAGTTGGTTTTGTGTCACACTAGTTTCACTGAGATTCACTGTATAATAAACTCAAAATTTTGAGCATGCAGCATCTCCTGTAGCCTTTTAGAGATTCATAACACACAGTAAGAGCTCTTATAAATTTTACAGTAAGGAAACTCATTACACTATAACATTTGCAAATCTATGTGGCAAATACATTCACTTATACGATCGATGTCTCTTAAAACCTATGTTCTCCACCACCGTCTTTTGGAAAGTTTGGGAAATGAGCAATCATACGTGGACACTTGAGTCCAGAAGCTAAGTGGTCCCCTAAGCCATCACATGCTGGTCTTTACTGGCTTCAGGACTCACAAAGAGAGCAGAATGTGGCAATTGTGCAAGGGGCCTGATCCACCAACAGCTATGTGCAGCATTCTGAGTCCTTTTTGTATGCATTAGGTGGCCGGGCTCTCCACAAAGGTCACGTGTCACCAGATGACAGACAGATCTGCGCTTCCTTTTTACTCCATCAGGCTTTAATGCAGGAAGTGAAATGAATCTTTCGATTTTTTGGTACCTAAACTTCACCATCTATAAAATGGGACCTACACTTACATTTCTGAGAGGTACAAGGAAAATGAGGTAAAAGATGCTTCAAAATCTCTGGACTGTAGGGCATTATCTTGGGGCTGAGTACAACTCTTAGAAGTAATGACTGTCGTTAGCACCACAAAGGAGGTGAAGCACTTTTAATGCAAGGGAAAGTGATGCTATTTTGAAAAAACGTCCACACAAGGTGCCTGTCATATGAATTAGCTAGAAATACATTGATGAGGATAGGAGGAAGTAAAGACATTCTAACAGCAGGCTGAAAGCACCATATCTGTGTTCATGTTTTATATAAAGATGCAGTGATGATAAATATTTGGTTAATGAGAAATCAAAAGATCTTTGCATTTTCAGTATTCCGTATGCAGGAAAATAAATCAGTATCAACAATTTGGATTAATTATCTCTTTATCTCAACCCAAACAATCTTTTTCCTTTCTTGGACTTGGGATAGAGTTAGTCTACATTTTTGCACATTATTTTATTGATATCCATATTTATTTTTCTGTATTGTAGAACCACATAATCAGAAATGTACAAAATCCTAAATTTACCAACGTATTGCAATTCTAGGATACTTTGCTTACCCACAGAACACACAGACAAACATTTAGTTATACTCTTTTCTCAATTACGCCCTGCCCACTTACACAATGGTTTTATAGTAGTTTAGGATGAAGATAATAATGGGAAGACATACAACAAATTTTAAATTAAGGTTAAGGGAAAACAAAATAGATAAAGTAAGACCAGCTTTGAAATTATGTTACTTAAAGCACTTTCAATGCAGTTTGCTACAGTTTAAAACCTAATGAAGATTTTATTAAAATTGATGTGGTGGATTAGAAGCTAGTGGTCAGCTTAAACACCAGCTGAACTGAATTGGCATGATGCTGAATGTAGACGGCCCAACTGAGGAAAGTTGCCAGCATAAAAAGCATCCCGGGAGAGGAAAAGTAGCATTGTGGGTTCTCCTCAATGAGTGTTATTGTTTGCAGCTGTTGGTGCTTTTGGCACTGTTGGTTCTCCTGGAGGAGCTTGTCACTCTAGCTTCCCTGATAGGAACTCGGCTGATATCATCGGAGGAGTTGGGGACCTTATAGCTGAAGGTGGCTGAGGTACTTTTCAGGGGAGTCTTGGCCTTTATTTTGAGTGTCACTTCTTGGCCCCAGTGTAGAACCCTCAGCCCACTGGCACAGATCCTTCACCCTGCTGATAGAGACTTTCTAGCTTCCACTGCTGACCTAATTTAGGCCTTCCCAGTGCAGATCCACAAAACAGACTTGCTTGAGTCATTGTGGTAGGCTCTAGGCCTCCAGTTGGACTTGTGGGGGCATCGTCACAGCTCTAGGTCTTCAGCTGGACTCATGCAGGACGCTGGTATAGGATCTAGGCCCTCAACTGGATTCTCTGGGTCTTTAGTGTGTGGGCAAACTCCCTGCCGTTCTTGTATTTGACTCTGGGTGGCCATCATAAAAATAATATGAAGGTTCTACCCTGTATGTAATTGTTTTCCTTGCCACCTCCAACTACAACAATTGATGAGCTGAATTTAAAAAGATACATAGTACAGTAAAGGCCACAACTGCCACAGCAATGTTTTGAAGAAGAATCTCGCAAGGGAGTTTTTTCAGTGCTGCTATAAGGCATTAGGAACCAGAAAGGCTACAGGGAGCATGCTAGCTCATAAGCTTTTTGCTTTGTTATTTCCTCAATATCTGTAAATAAGAGATATGTTGGCAGCATGCTTGTTATCATGCTCAGATGTTTATTAAACACTGCATAGATTCATATGCACAGGCCCAACCCACTATCAATCACATTCTTCACACAGTTACTGAAGTGATAAAAACTGGGCATCATTACAGAAAATAGAGTTAGTTGATTTTATGCAAAAGGCCAGCATATTCATCCAATAAATAGCACATTACTCTATTTATTTAATTCACTGGTGGTTTAGATCGAAAGCCTTTTCATCTTCCTTCTGGGGACTGGGGAGGGATCCTCTCACCTTCTTGACCTTGGAGCAAGGACCTGTAGACCTAGAATTCTGTTCTACTTTTGTGACTGTCCTCAATACAATTGTAGATGAACTCAGTGTCAATTCAAATTTTGGGACTGTGGAGAATAGAAACCCATTTATACTACCTCAAGTAATGGGATTCTATTTAGGGAAGACACTGACATTAAAGGAGATGGAATCGCAGAAAAAGATGTATTCAGGCCAGGATGTGCAGAGTGCTGAGTGCTGTCCGTAAGGCTGGGTGGTTGCAGGGACAGATTGCCTGTCACCACTCTATTATTTTCTACAGTTGCTGGTACAGTGACACCATGAGCCACTTACCTCCTCACGGAGTTCATCAATAAGGGCGTGTTTATAAGGGCTAAGATTAAATGAGCCAATAGATACAACATCCTTAAAACACAGCCTGGCATTTTGTAAGTATGGTATACTGTTGCTCACTATCGCTGCTGTCATTGCATCAAAGTTTTCATCTACTATCTCCTGGGTTTACTCAAACTTGCACTTACTTAGGTTTTCAAATATTTTTCTTTTCCCTATCATTTTACCTTCTATTCATCCTAAAAAGGCTCACTGTCTCTCATTTTTAACCGCTACTGAGACAGCTTTTTTCTCAGGCCAATTCATAGTTAGAGGGTCATCTTGGTGTTAAGCTTAGGAGGTAGCCTGTGCTGTAGAATGCCAAGAGGACAGAGCCCCAGGGCACAGTGGGTGTCACTCTGCTACTGGGACAATCTGAGGCCCCTTCACGGTACAGAGTGTGGTCTGGATAGTTTCTCGGGGAGGAAGGGCAGTGACCCACTTGGCACAACCTTACTTTGCCTTGTGTTAATCATCTTGCTTCCTGGCACCTTAGTGGCCCTCAAATATGCAAACTATAGCTCTTGTTCAAAGTCATCATACCTACATACTGTGCAGTTTTACGATAACTCTCAAGTTGATTGGATTATGACTCCCATCTGTGCAGGAAGACTCCAAAGCCAAAACAGTCTGTACTGGGGAAGGCGTCCAGGGTTGTCCAATGAGCTGGGTGTCATCCCTGGTGACAGGAGGACCTTGTTCTCTGGACATCCTGTTTTATTTTTTTCCCCTGGCGTGTTTCTGTACAGACAGACGTAATGCCTCAGTCAACTTGAGGATAATCATGAGTTAATCATGCATGAGTAAGATCAAAATGATTCTCAGTAAATTTCCCACTTACCAAGATCATTTTCTCATATGCAACAGCCTAAAAAAGGATCTAACCCTTGCTTTTTAATACATACATATATTGGAAACATCCTGATAGTTGCTGTGTTTTGAAAATTATCATGGATCTTGGAGTCAGAGGACTTGAGGTTGACACTGTTATTCAAAGGATTGTGCTCTATCTATTATCTGTCACCTATTGTTTTTTTTTTTTTATTTCAGAATCCCAGGGTTTTGGCACTGAGATATATCCTCAGCTTTATTTATTTATTTAATTTATCTGCCTATCTATTTATTTTTATTTTGAGATGGGATCTCACTAACTTGATCAATTTAGATTCAAATTCATGATTCTCTTGCTTAAGCCTCCCAGAGTGCTGGGATGATCAGCATGTACCTTTACCCACAGGTGATATTTTGCACTTTGATCTCTTTGAGACTTAAATTTAGTTTCAAACTTTTTAATACTTGTGGTATAACATAGTTTTTCAAAAGGGAGACCAAAAATTTAGTAGATTAGAGAATGAAATTGAATTGCAGACAAGGAAAGTCTTATTGCTACATAGCATTAACCTTTTGGGGGAGGTTAGATTTTATTGAAAGAGGAAAAAAAGCAAAACAAAAAAGGGTAGTAATAATACAGAATTTCAAAAAAATAAACAGTAAGAAATCACTAGTTGATAAATTACATACTATCATTTTAGAAATAGCTGTTCAAGTTACAAAATTAAAGCATACAAAGTGGATATTCCAACAGTGAGACTGCAAACAGTTCTCCTCAACAATCCAACAAAAACTTAGAAACATGGTTGTCAGTCCTACACACTTAAACATACATGCAGTTATATCCTTTAGAGCACTTTCTTTTCCTCTCTTTTCTACAATAGCAATTACACATTTTGGGTTTTATTACTCCTACAGTTCTTATTATACTCTGTGTACACTAGAAGCACAATATAACATTTATAAATATGATTCTTAGTTATTTCACTTATGAGGATAGTTTCAAGTTGCCTCCATTTACCTATGAAGGCTCAAGATCATTGTTTTTTATAGCTGAGTAATATTCCATTGCATGAAAATGCCACATCTTTTTCATCCATTCTGCAGGTGATGGGCATTTTGGTTGTTTCTAAGATTTAGCTATTACAAATTGTGCTGCTATGAACATAGGTGCAAATATATCACTATGATATGACCTTTTCAATTTTTCTGGGAAATACTCAGGAAGGGAAGAGCTGGTTGAATGGAACTTCCAATCCTAGTCTTCTGAGAATTCTTCATGCTGATTTCCATAGTGGCTATACCAGTCTATAATCCCACCAACAGTGGATCAGTGTTCCCCCCATACCCCCCGCAGCCTTGCCAACATTTGTTATCAGTTGTTTTTTGATGGTAGCTATTCTTTCTGGAGTGAGATGAAATCTCAGTGCTGTTTTAATTTGCATTTCTTGAATGACCAGTGATGATATACCATTAACTTTTAAAAATTATTTCTGAGATCATGATATGAAAGAAATGTTATAGGCATTATTCAAGTGAATAAAATGCAACAGAAGGTTTGTGTTTGACTTTGACCTAGTTAATGTATACCAGTGATGGCTAAGCTTTTAGAGACAAGCACCCAAACTACAACCCAGAACCCACTAGTTTAGCACAGTGTGCCAACACTGCCATTAAACCTGAATACTGAGGTTTTACTTTAGAAGAAAAACTTACACACTTTGTTGTCTTAAAAGAAAAACAAATTACACACATGCCATCACAGGGAAGGCTCCTACTTTGTTTTCTGTAGGCCAAATGACTAAAAGTAAAAGACATCCGTTGTTTCATTTCTGCTTTCTCAAGTTGTATCATTGAGCAGATTGAGAGTATGCAGTATCCAAGAATGAACATGATTCCTGGTCCAACTGAAGTGTTTCACAGAGCAGCATTTTATTTGCACGAGGCTTTGACTCTTGATGTATGGACCCTTCAATTGCATTATTTCCATGTACTTTTAAACTGTATTTTAAAATTATAATATAATTTGGAAGCATTTTCTCCATGGAGCAAAGGGATTACTTAATAGAGTTTGCTCATTGGAAACCAAATTTAGGGAGAATGCTAGCATTCACATTCACAGGCTTTCTCTAGGGCAGACACAGCGCTTGAAGAGAGGAGGAAGTGATACTGTGGCACCAGGTACTATGGACTCTCAGACCAGGCCAGGGACTCCTTTGCTCTCCAAGGAGCAGCCAAGAGCTTATGCAGCCACAAACATGCTGTATGAGTCCGTGTGATATGAGATGATTCTGTTTCCCATGAGTGCATCCTCAGAGCAGAAATGCACATTGGTCAATATCTGGAAATCTCATAGTCTCCTCTCTCTATTTGGCTGTTTCTTAGCATTCTTTGCTCTCAGGCCTTTGGTCATAATCCTTGTCTCCTTTATCTTCAACCTGCGCAGAAATTATCACAGAAAATAGAAGAAAATCAGTTAATTGTGGATACATGCTGAATGTATACTGGGTTGCCAGGAATTACAGATATAAAAAAATCTTATTTAATCCCCAGAGCAATTCTACGAAGACTCACTAACAGATTTCTTTTACAGATATAATACGAGGTTTGGAGACACTGAATCAGAAGCCATGCTTGTGCGGCTGGTAACTTTCCAGACTGAAAGCTGCCAAGAGACCCCTGTTTTTAGTCTGAGTGTGTGTGACCCTTGCTATGATGGCAGGAAGGAGCTGGTGTTGGTCAGCTTTCTGTCACTATAACAAGTACCATGTTTCTCCCAAAACAAGACCTACCCCAAAATGAGCCCTGGCTGGTCATTACCATGGTGATGACCAGTGTCATGCACAAGGTTATCCCTCACCATTCTCTCAGTCGGTGGCTGCTGTGTAATGGCAGGAAGGCAAGGCTAGGCTGATTGGGACTCTTTTGGCCTCTAGTTCTCAAGGCTGATTGTTTTCCAGTTAGGTCTTATTTGGGGGAAATACAGTACTTGAGATAATCAATTTACCAAGGGAGTTTCCAGTCCCTAATTGATTGGCCCCAGTGCCTTCATCTATGTGGCATTCCCTGCAGGGGCATGTGCCAAAACTAATTTGTTCAACTCATAGGCAGGAAGCAGGAAAGAGAAGGAGGAAGGAGCCAGGGTTCCCCGAAGACCTAAAGGCCTCTCCCACATTGGGTCCCACTTCTTTAAGGTCCTATCACCTCACAATAGTGCCACTCTGGGGAACAAGACTTTAAGGAATGGGCCTCTGAGGGACACGAGATGCAAACTCTAGGAAAGCCCTGGACAGAGGGAGGTGGGGTGTGTATATGTGTGGGGGGTTAAAGTGCTGGGGAGTCTTAGCACCATGCTTGCAAATCTGGGTCTGCCTTTCTTTCCCTGAGAGCTTATCTGCAATTAGAGTGTCTGCTGGAAGTGAGCAGCTTTTATATTTTGTCCTGGACTTAGCCTTTCTTTTAACATGAATTACTATGAGAGATACTGGCATCACTTTTCACACAAGTCTTCCAAAAATTAAAAACCAATCTTCATTTGTTAAACAACTAAGAACCAACATTACCCAATATTGCAAATTTCAGCAGCTAGTAGTCAACTTGGCAACATTATCATTCAAAACTCATTTTTTGGTTTAGTTCTTTAAAATTCAGACCATATTTTAGGAATAGTGTTACAAATGGCAGTTAGGTTTTCAGTCTACCTCATAAAGATCTACTTAATGCATAACATAGCCGAAATATTTTTTATAGTAAAAATAGTAAAGAATGATGCCATTGTAACACTAGAAATTAAGAAATAATGGTGGGGTAATTAACTTTTATGTATTTCATGTAACCTATAGCTGGGGAAATCTAGTATAATATAAAGGTGTAGAGCTCACTCTGGGGTCAGAACATCTGGTTCAAATATTAGTTCTATGACCAACTGTCTGTGTGACTCAGGGGCAGCTTATGACTCACTAAGCCTCAGTTTACTCAAATATAAAATAGAGTTCATAGAGTTGATGTGATGGTGGAGTGAGATATTGTGTAAAAAAAAGAATATTGTAGAGTTTGACACCTACAAAATGTCTTGAGTGTGTAATGTCCTCAACGTAGTTAACAGCTGTTGATTATTGACTCTGTCTCCATATGTGGCCACTAGACCAAGGACTTTGCCTCAATTTAAACCTAAAGGCCCACTGGGACATAAGTACCACTTCCACAAAGACTGCATTTGAGGAGCTCAGAGATTATGCAGTTGGCTCAAAGTCACATGAAAATATGTCAATTTCTCTGGGTCATAAGGTGCCCAGATATTTGGTTAGCCATTCAGGGTATGTCTGTGGAAGTCCTTCTGGGTGAGATTATCATTTGTATCAGCAGACAGAGTAAAGCAGATTACACTTCCCATTGGAGAGGCTGATTAGAATCAAAAGGCTGAGGGTATGTGGTTAGCTCTTGCTGCCCAAGAGTTTTCTGTCTTTTAACTCGAACCATCAGCTCTCCAGATTTTCTTCTCCCAAATGCAGATCTTGGGATTTCACAACCTCCATGATTCATGAATCAGTTCCTAACAACAAATCTAACAAATCTGTTTGTTTAAATTAGAGAGAGAGAGAGAGAGAGAGAGAGAGAGAGAGAGAGACAGACAGACAGACAGACAGAGACAGACAGAGAGACAGAGAGATAGAGAGACAGAGACAGAAACGGAGAGATTGTTTCTGTTTCTTTGGAAAGCTGCTGGTACTCAGGTCTCTAGATTGAACACTGAGGATCCTCTGAAGTCTGTCTATGACCTTTGATTCTCTTTGGAGCCACGCCTTTGGAGCCATGACCTTTGATTCTCTTTGGAGCCACTGAGAATCTACTCAGTGCTTTTTGTATGCAAGATATCCTTGCTCATAGTAGGGAGGGGAGACAAGGAAGTTGGAGGAGAAAAAATAGGAAAGAGTATTCCAAGCTGAGCCAAGGCCAAGGTGGGTCACCAGCTCTTATCAACTATTACTTAATTTCACTTTGGAATTCTGCCCAGGTTTAAGCTGGAGACTTCTTTTAACTCACTCCAAAATGCAGTGGTAGAAGCCAAAAGTCCTGCTGCATCCGCATGACTTTAGGGTCTCCGGCATCATGTTTGGCACACAGTAGGTGCACGATAAGCCCTGTTAACTCACGGCACTCTGCCCATTTTCTTTTGCAAGTTGCAATGACGTCAGCTTCCTTGGAAACACAGATGAAGCATCTGATTCCTGGAGGTTCCCTAGGTGGTAAAACTAAAGTTCATCATGACCACCTGAACTTCCCAGTGTTAGTAAGCATAAAACACAATTTTGAAAACTTCAGAAGCCAGAAAGGAATTCAAACATGCAGTACTTCACTCTGAACTTGAACCCAGAGCTCTACATTTCTCCTGGCCAGGAGGACTTTCTTTCCTGCTTTACTGACTTGGTTCCCAGCTTTTCCATTTCAGGAATTAGTCTTCACCAGATGGTGTTTAATTATCTTCAATGCATGATTATGTTTATTTATTGAAATGCCCCGGAAGGTTCAACTCGTAATTTTGGTTTTATTCATCTCTCTTCTGACTCACCGTGTATTCTCCAGAACATTTTATTTATAACATAAACTTAACAGACACTCAAAACAGTGAAATATGACATGGCTTAAGAAAGTACAGATTAATAAATAAATCCAACCTAAAAATTAACCCTATGGAGAGTCAGAGAAGGGAAGTGATCCTAGAAAATTTGGGAAACACAAACTTAAAAACAGACAATGCTTTCTTTTTTTTTTTTTAATTTTTTATTTAAAGAAAAGGAAACAAAAGAATACATGGAGATTTTAAAAAAGGGTAGAAATGATACAAACTTACAGAAAAACAAACGGTAAGAAATTGCTGGTTGATAAGTTACACATTGTCATCTTAGAAGTAGCTGTTCATGTTATGGAATTAAAGCATTTAGAATGACATTCATAAAGTGACACTACAAACCCTTCTGCTCTATGATCGAACAAGAGCTCAGTAATATGGTTATCAGTCCTACACATTTGTTTTACTTCTCAAAGAGGGTAAGATTAAACATATCAAAACAGAACATAGCAGTTAAAAAAACAATTTAAAGAAATACAGATTTCATAGGAAGCCCACTGGAGATCTTGATTGTCTATCTAACTGTCTCTAGTTTTTTACAAATAGTTGTCCCCTTCTTCATCCACCTTATATACTTAGTGTATATTATAGAACTAATCAAATCATTGAAGACTTTTTAGGTCCTCAAGTACCAAATTAGGGAAGACAATAGTAACTACCAACTCATCTCTCCTTCTCTTTGTGATAGCTGTCCCCATCTCTACATATGCTGAAATTGAACTCAAGAAACCAGTCCAATGTCATTCTAATCAGCAAACATTAGTATTGCTAGAATTTCTATCATAATGCTACTAAATTAGCCTCGGGTTTCTTAGTGTCTCTTCCTCAGAGTATCTGTTCATTACATCTTACATTATATAATCTGTTCCCATAAATAATTAAAAAGAAAAAAAAGAACCCATGTGTGAATTTCTACATATATATCTATCCTCTCTGTGTTATGGGGAATACCAAGTCATAGCAAGCCAGCAAAACAATTTCCTAGAAAAACATGCAATGGATAAAACATTTAAGACCACAATATAGATGATCTTCCATAGTTACTATGTTTCCTCTTGTTATTTTCAATAGATTTGACCACCACACTGGCTTATTATAGTTAAATATAGTATCACCTATTTTTATAAAAACTTAACTTTGGCAGCATTGTAGGGTTTGGAAGCTGTTACTAATTAATACCAGTATGGATATTCTTTACAACTTGTCATCCTCAGAGTAGTTGCCTCTACTTTTAGGGTTGATGCTGACAAGCATACCAATTTCAAATAAAATCAGCCATGGCCAACCCATAGTCTTATGATTCAGATTCAATTAGGATCAGTCATAGTAAGACAATGTAAGTATTATAGGATTTCAGTTTAAGTTAATAGGAAAGTAAGGATAGTTACCATGGTATAGCCTGCTATTTTTGGGTCAAGATGTCTGTGTCCTCAAATCTGACATGAGCGGACAGACCAGAACAAATTAAATTCAATCTAAATATGGCACTAGGGCTACTGTGTCTTTTAAATCATTATACACCATTAGTAATGACCTCTGCTTTTTTTTTTTTAAATATAGTTTCAGAGCTGTCTATACTAAAGACTAGCTTACCGTCCCTGCCTCATGTCCACCATGGCCACCGACATTACAGAGAAAGAGAGGAAGAGATACCAGGATTCCAGCAACAGTGGCAGAGAGGCCTCAGTGAACGGGGCAGACAATGGAATGAGGGAATAAGGTGGACAAATTATAGCAGAAAAGTGGAGTAGCAGACAATGCTTTCTTAAAGAGAACTAGTCAAAGCAAAGCATGCCCAGGACCACTACTGTTTGGTTGATCTTCTCAGTATTTGTCATCTTCATTTGCTGGATTTATTTGGCTTTTTTTCTTTTTTTACTTATAATGAGCAAAAGAGATTTTCATGGCTTATTAATTTCAAGGTTCAAAAGGTAGTGTCAGTTTTCCTGTTGTTAGGCTACAATACCTGATACTTATAACTTAAAGGAGAATGTTTGTTTGGCTCATGATTTCAGGGGCTTCGGTCTGTGCTTATCTGGCTCCAAGGCAAAGATGTCATGGTGAAAGTGTGTGGCACAGGAAAGATGCTCAGTTCACAGCAATCAAGAAGCAGAGCAGGGAAACAGCCCAGAAAGGATGAGGCGAAGGACCACTCCACCCTCTGCTTCAGTGACCCACATGGACGCACATAGATGTGCACTCTAGTAGCTCCCCATGTGGGTCATGGAGCCAGTTGATTTAATTCTACTCCCTAACTGCCATGCTATCTTTGTCACTAATTCTTCTGGACCTGGTCCTGCAGATGGTGAGGTGCTGTTTGGTGCAGGGACTGCAGGCTGCAGCATCATCACTAACACCCTGTATTTCTTGCTTATGAAAATCCTGAAAATCCAGGGTGCTGCAAATCTCCAACACAGGCCTTTTCCACTGAAATGCATTAGTTACTGAGGCTTCCAGACTGGTTGAGATCCATCTTGGAAAGGTGACAACCTTATCTACTTAGACCCCAGCTGCCCTGTCCTTCCTTTTTTTCCACGTTTTTTTCTGCCTACAGAACTTCTGACACTGAAGCAGATATTTGTACATAGAAATGATACACAGAATGTTGAGAGAGGGAATCTCTCCTCTTATCTACCTCCATGTGGCTGCTGACAGCAGAGATATATAACTCCTGGGGTACATCCAACACATGAAAGGTTAGAACATCCATATATCTCCCACCACTCTCTTTCAGGAAGAGTTTCCTAATTTTTGCAATCGCTTGGCAGGTCTATATTTCACTGCTTCATCCACTTTCTCCCCCTCACTGATTACTGATATGAATGTGGGTAGCAAAGATCACTCATAAGACATTTGCTTGCTCTTGGCAGTTACTACCAACTGTTTTGCCACAAAAACTACCAAAAAAATAGGCTCCACAAAGAACAGCATAAATAGAGGTCTTGTAGAACCTAATAAGCTGGTGTTTAGAAACAGAATTTTCATCTGTGTGCAGCCCTGGGAGAAATATGTACATTTTCACTCATGTATGTGCTCAATTACTAAGCTTTACTGCATTTTAAACTTCATATCCAACTCATAGTTTCAGAGATATGTGGCAGTGTTCCAAACTTTTCTTTTTTGGCTTAAATTTCCTCTTCTATGGATTAAGACACAGCAGACTGAAAGTCGAAGTCTACTGGGAAAAATGCATATTTTGGCATAGTTTGGCATCGACCAGCTTTCAAATATAATGCTATAGTGTTTAGCACTTGCCCATTGAAATGTGAAATTGCCAAAAAAATGTTTAGGATGATTCTTTACCCCTGTTAATGAATGACTCCCAGGAGAAGGACAAAAATATAAAACTCAACATATGCCAACAGCTGGTATGGATATGAAACCTCGTTCAGCCTTGATTAAAGCCATCAAATTCTGTTCCCTCTCTCTACCATATATTTCCAGAAGGGTGATGCCTGGGGTATGACTAATAGTAAAGAGACTAATTTTAAAATAAAATTAAGCAACTAGATAAATGCTGTCTGTTAAAGAAATAGACTTGAGTGGTTATACACATATCTTGGTAACCACACGAATTTCTCAGCTTCTTTAGAATTTCTCTTCTGAGACAGTCCAGCCATATGGAATCATTATGCTGGCTCTTTCATGATAATCAAGCCAACTTCCAAGGACAAAGGTCTGTTATAATTGACTGTATTCTTAAGATTGGACCTAATTAGGGATTCTAAACAGGTCTATTAAAACCAACCAAACACGTTTAATGACTAACTCCTTTGGACACAGCCAGTGGATATATGTTAACCTGTACTGTAGAAGTTTTATGTTTATTCCTAAACTTGAAATGTCCAAGCACTCTGAAGAAGCTGTAATCAGGGACTTGCGTGGTTCTTATTTTCTAGGAAAATAAGACTCATAAAAATCTTCATGTCTTCAATCTGGTCTAAGGACAAATTATCGGAGTCTTATGTGTACACAAGTTCCTGCCAAGGGGGAAGAAAAGACAAGACTGCAATTAATACCAAAAGTATTGCTTCACTAAAAGGTTAAAAGTTCTTAATAAAAATAAGGAAACATAATTGTTCTCTGGTGTGAATCTACTGTTTATCTCCCAGTTTGGAATTACCCAGGAAACACACATCACAACCACTTATCTGATACAGACCAGAGCATGCTTTCAACACTTACAATAATATTACAGGCATAGTGGTGCCTGTCTGTATCCCAGTACTCGTGGGAGGCTGAGAGATTGTAGAAAGATTGCAAGTAGGAGGCCACCTTGGACCGCTTAGTGATGCAGAAAGACCCTGGCTCAAAAAAAAGAAAAATATCTGGGGATATAGCTCAGTGAAAAAGCCCTGAGTTCAATCCTTGGTATGACAAAAATAAATTTTCATAGAGTCTTCCTGTGAATATTTTTATAATATTTCTCTAAAGAGCATAAATTATTCCAAGGTTTTATTTTACAGATACACTATAGTGCAATGGTTAAGAACACTGGCTTTGGAATATGATTGGAGTGGGTCTGAATCCCAGCCCCACCAACACCATCTATAGGACCTCAGGCAGGCCACTCACCTGCACCAAGCTTCAGTCTCCCATTCTGTACCAGAACGAGTGCTGATTCACGTTCCTTTATCACAAGTGAATTTCTGGGTAACACAATTCGGGTCTCGTGGAAATACATCTTCATCTCCTTTGGTAGTAAGTTTGCCATTAAAGAAAGGTTCTGATTTGTTCACATAACTGCATAACAGTGTTTTTTATTTAAAAGTTAGCTGGGCTATAAAAGCATATTGACCTTTTAAAGCACTGTCCTGTGGTTCCTTCTCGCGGTTGGTCATCCTGTGGTTTTGCTTAGGATCTGCAGTTGTGTTATGAAGCAATGACAGTTCCTACTGGAGTGACTTAATCTCCAAATCTCTTAGAAACTCTTCTTTTTCTTTTACAAACTCTAATCTTTCTCCGATTTCTTCTGCAAACCATTTATTTAACATTCAACTTCTTTGACCTCTTTTTTACTATCAAGTGTACTCACCAGATAGTGGGCTATCTCTCACACTTTGGAAATGTTCTGGACAGATCCAAAAAGGGGGAAAGTATGTTTTTCATTTCTCTTATCATTTTTTTTTCCTGGAAACTTCTTCTTTGATGTCTCTGCTTTCAATTTTACAGTCCTATTAACTAGAGCAAGAACAGTTTTTGTAGACAGAAATGTTGATTTTCTTTTCTCATGCTTCCTCCTTGAACTATTTCAGTGGCTCCTTGCATCTTGGAAGAACAGGGTCACAGGTCTGCACCTTGCTGACACAACTCTGCAAAATACCCAGTGTGACTGAAAAAAAAAAAAACAGTGTGTGTTTAAATATTTTAAAATGTGTAATGTTGCCATGAGCCCCCACACCCCCAATCCTTCTCCTCACTTTGAGGACACTGATCCCACCATCCTTGCCTCTTTCTGAAGCAGCTCTGGAAGTTCTATTTAGTTATCCTGTTGTGGCTGCCTCAGTGTCCTGAGTCCACTCCAAACGTTTGACTTTCATGGCCGTTTTGACTTTGAGAAAGTGCTAGAAACCACAGCTAGTGAATCAGGTGGGTGAGAACTTACTGTCCCGTTGTCATGATCCTGGCTCTCCATTAGCTGGCGCTCAGCAGCGTCGTTCACTATGTTTTTGATCCCATCTTGTAAACACACTCAGGAACTGGGACTTCTAGAACTGCTTCAGAAGATGGCAAGAATGACAGGATATGTGTGTTTGAGGGGGAGGATCTGGCAACAGATCTTTACTGTAATAAATATTTTTATATAAACCTTCAGGATATTTCCTGGACACCTCTTACATATCATGATCATTGCTTGATTCCCTTGCTCTGTATGTCTGCAAGCCCTACCGAATTCCTCACGTACCATATGCTCTCTGGCCTAGGAGTTTTTAGTCATGCTGCTTCCCCAGCTTCCTGAGCAAGCCTCCTCCTTACCATGTGGCTGGACCACGGCCCTCCTTCAAGAGCCAGCACAGGTCTGTTCACCCAAAACGCCTTCTTAGCCTGCCTCTTATCCCTACGGGCTGGCCAGGTGGCCTCTGTACTCTATCTGAAAGCTTTGTGACAGGGATGAAAGGAGACAGGACACCTGAGAATACACGGCACTTAGTGAATCTTCAAAAAGTATTAGCTGAGGAACCACTTTGAACATCCTCTGTTCTCACTTCTAAATTGCCTTCCAGGGTCTCCCCAAAAGCATTATTTCCTCTTTCTTGAGCCCAATGCCTTTCCATTTCTCGTTGAAACACACTGAGTATCTTGTCAGGTGTATGAATTACTACACAACTGAAATTTATTTTCTGAAACATTCTTATCAGCCCCTTATTCCAGGATAAATGTGGCCTTATCTATACCCTCGGAGAGATAAGGTTCTAGGGATCTTTTTAAAGGTCTCTTCCAGGCATAACATTCTTTAATTATAAGATTTATATTTGAAAAATCCCTTAACTCAGATGAAGTAAAATTTCTGGAACCTGATGATACAATTTAAAGTTATCTGAGGCCTTAGTTCCTCCTCCTCCCTTCTCCTCCCTTCAGCTCCGTGCCCTTGTGTCATTCTTTCTCCTCTTCGACTCCTTTGGGCTGGGAGGCAGGAGGAGACGAGATGTCAACAAGGCAGCCTTGGTAAGACGCAGGCAGGCCGAGAGAGTCTGAAACTATTGGTTGAGAAAGATGTCTCAGGTTCCTTACAACTCCACTCTTTAGGCTGATCGTATAGAGTTTAGCTGGAAAATCACAATGCTGCTTGTAATTTTCTTAAAAATCAACAAATGCTTCATCCAAATAATTCCTCAGCTCCCTATCGTGGCACTTAACTCTAGCTTCTCCTTCCCAACCTTCATCCCTCTCTCCTAACCCGGCTGTCTTGGGGTCGTCTTCTAACTTCTCCTGGTCGCACGCCCATTTCTCCCCTTAGTGAGCTATGGAAGGAAGGACACAGGACTTGTAGGCTTGGAATATTTAGCTATTTCAGCCTGGCACCTCCTATTCCCCAAGGAATCCTGACTGAAATTGCCGGTGAATGCTGTGAAGAGATCTCCTGGTTGTAACGTCTGAAACTGACCTGGAGATTTTATGTAGAACTCTGCAATGTCAGCAGCTGCTTAGCCACACATTATTCTGCACACAGCCACTTTTATAGCTTTGACTTAGAGCCAACTTCTGTTTCCAGCTCCAGTGCCAAGAACCAATGACTGCTTAGGTTCAAGAAAGCTCATTCTGTCCTAGAACTTTCTTTTCTGTTCAGCTGACAGAGTGGAGCACTCAGGTCCTTAATTATCCCAGAGAGCATAGTGATGCTTCTTTCAGATTTAACACTGGGTCCTGGCAGCAAGTCTGAGTGCTGTGGTGCCCAGGACGTTGCTATCCTGGTACACCGTTTGTCACAGGTGTCTTCACACGGAAAGAGTCTGTCCAGACAGACCAGGAAGTCTAGTTCTGGTTGCAATTTAATCACTAATGACCTTTTTCTTCTTCTGCGTGGCCAAGTGTGTTTGGAGCCTTATGTCACCTCACTATGACAGTCTTGCTCCCAGCGTGTGGATTATGCAAGGAGTGGTTGGGTCAATGGCTCACAATGGTGAGTCTATGAATCTGCCACATTGTCACTGCCATATCCTTGATTAAGGTATTGATCCTACTTTGGCTTGAGGCTGGCAATGAGCAATTTCTGAACTGTGGCTTAGGTGTATGCATGACTCCATAAAGGCCCTATTAGTTTATGGCCTGTAGTTTTCTAAAAATCCTTTTGTTTTCAGTTACTAGGAATTGAACCCAAGGCCCTCTTGCTGGTATATCTCCACCCCTTCTACCTTTTATAATTTTGAGACAGGTCATACTAATTTACTAAGTTGCCAGTCTGAACAGTCAAACTTTTGACCCTCCTGTCTTGACCTTCCAAAGTGCTGGGGTTATAGGTATCTGCCACCAAACTCAGATTAGTTTAGTAATAAGCTTATTTCCATTTCACAGATGAAGAAAATAAAGCATAAAGGGCTAACATAATGTTTCTAGAGTCATAAGAAGCAGGATTTCTAGAGTGGTAAGACAGGGCTTAACCTTGAATCATAATGACAGGCTTTTAGAGTCTGTTTGTATTAGTATTTAATATCATTCTTTGGGTATATTACATTGTGCCTTTACCCCTATTTTTTGGTCACCTCTCCAAGTTTTGACTTTTATATTCAAATTTAATGTTATGACTCTTCTTGTGGTGACATCTGGCAGAACACATCCAATTTATCTTGGTGTATGACTGTCATTAATTCAACAGTTGTTTGCAAGCATTTTACCTTAGTATGGTGCTAAATTAGTAAGGTCTCACAGCCATATAATCTTATGGAGGGCACAAGGCATAAGCACATTGTTACAAATGAGGTATGTATTAGATATGGTGATAGGGCAAGAAGGGGCTTCTTGTCTATAGGATCAGCTGGAGAGAGAAGGGTATTGTGGGAGCTATTCAGTCCAGAGACAGTGGTCAGGAAGTGTTATGTGTGGAGGAATTTTGCCTGCTCACAGCCTATAGGATGATTAAAGATGGGTAGCCAAGATTCTGCAATTCTCCAGAAATCACACATTGGCATCTGAGGACTGTGTATATGCCCAGGGCCTGGAGGAGACGGGTATAGAAACACCAAGTGACCTCACAGCCCACTGCAGTGGAGGGGTGAGGAAGCGGGGAGCCTGATTCTGAGTCTCAGGAAGACATCAGAGAGATGAGTTGCCTGGGAGGGAAAGGCACACTGACTCCAAAGCACTGTGGACCTGCACAGGAGTCTCACGTGGAAATTAAATAAATCCACCCAGATCTTCATGTAGAGAAAAAAGCCAAATCTCCCAATGAACCACAATCTTGTGTTTATTTCAACATTTTTTCAAAGAGTATTAGTCATTAAAAATAATTTCCAGGGGACGGGAGGATTCTGATACATTTCATTTCTGGGGACTTGGTGATACTTGAGTCTGTGTTCTGTCATGATTAAAATTTTCTTGGTTGAGTGTTCACTGTCTGTGAATAGCCTTACTCCTGGTAAAACGCTCAAGTGAGATTTACTGATGATCTTTGCAGATTTCTGTGTCAGGGCCCTCTTCGCTAGGGCTGGGGACAAACTAGATGAATAAAGGCAGTCAAGCACATCTTTGTGAGTCAGACGAGGAAGGGGAACCATTTATCCCAGTATCCCTGAATATTTGATTATTTTTAGCATCCTAGGGATAACTCAGGTGCTAGAAAAGTACTTACCTTGCTGGAGGCTATTGGAGGATTGTGCCTCCTTGAGGGGAAAGTGTAAGAAATGGGGAAGAGACTAAAAGGGAGCCAAGAGCGGACCAAGGACAAAGCACACCTGCTTCCCAGGTGTAAGCAATGAGCAAAGGGGCAAAGATCACAAGCGCGGAGAGGGCCGTGCTGACATGAGGAAGATAATAAATGTTCTGAGATTTCAACACCATGGCAGAGCTCTCAGACGTTACCACCAGGGCTTTGTGCTGTCTCTGGTTCATAGTTCTTCTCTACTATAGCATCATTTGGTTCTTGAGCCTATAGAATTACTGACTGCTTCCTCTCTGGTCAGATTCTTTTTAGCTACACACAGACTCCTCTCTTCTAATGAAAACCAGGTTTCCTGTTGCAGTTTGGTTTACATTCAGGTGCCATGTTGCCGTCTGGAAGGAGCAAGTGTTGAGTTTGAGTCATATTTTCCACACCGATGCTAAGTCTGACTGCTTCTTATGTCTGGCATTTAAGGGGAGACTAGGAAATAAAAACTGCAGCTAGGTCAGAAAATTTATTTCATA
This sequence comes from Cavia porcellus, assembly GCF_034190915.1. Lineage (NCBI taxonomy): Eukaryota > Metazoa > Chordata > Mammalia > Rodentia > Caviidae > Cavia > Cavia porcellus. Next base: position 22,504,966 of record NW_026947506.1, read on the forward strand.
CCCAAAGGGTTAATTGGCTTCTGGAGGGAACAAAGACATGGAGCTACTGTGGCTGCTTCTTGAGCACAAAAGAGCAAGTGAGAAGGCTTCTAAGTCGCCATCCGTGGCTAGGGAAGGGGTGGCCGTAGTCAGAGGACAGTGGATCCATCATTCTCTGGGGTATTATATGAGAGAGTTTGATGGAGCTGTCTGATTTCTGTGTCTTTGATAACTGTGATTTTAACTAGATTCAAAGATACTCATGGAAGACATTTGGAAGAATGGCAAATTGAGAAAGAAACCATTACTGGGAATATGTTCAGGGATTAGTGTTTGGGGGAATAGTCCAATAATCAACAAATTTGATATCCCATGCCAATGTGAAAATTGTGTACGTGGTTAACAAGACACTTTTTGTCACCTAAAAAGTTGGAAACTTTAAAGTGGTTATTGAGGCTTAATGAGAATTGTTGTCTTCCCTATGGCTAGAGATTTAGCTTGGGGTAATGTATGAGTTTAGCATGTACAAGGCCCCAGGGTCAATTCCCACCACAATCAGTCAGTAAACTTCTCCCTCTCCAAATTTAAGAATAAAGTAAAGGATGCTTGAATGACTGGAACGCACATATCAATATATGCACATAGCATACACTATAGCCACATACACATGCAACACATATACCCGTACAACAAAAGTACACACATGCAATACATCCACTTATACATACATGTACATACACATCCAAGAAACACACATATAAGCTAACATCTGAATACTCACATACACAAATGTACCATCCAGCTCAGGCACATATACACATTCATAAGCACTCACCTACATACACACAAAGACACGCATATATGCACACACATATATGCAGGACAGTGCAGTAGTAACTTGCTTTCTTAGGAAGAAGGCAAAATTAGCTTTTAGTGAGGAAAATAAGATAATTAAAACAAATAAGGCCCCTTGGGCACAGGTTAGACCAGAAAGAGATGGGCAGGAGTTTGGCCCTTGCATTTTGAAGGAAGAACTCTGAGGAGGGGAACAGCGTGGCAGTGAGGAGGACAGGTCAGCCAGGAGATCTCTGTGTGACCAGAGCCCATGGATTTCTGTATTGGGGCTGCTGGGGCTTGCACTTGAATTATTTCGTCCCTCCCAGTTCTCTCACATTGAACTGGGCAAAGGATGAAGCATGGCAAGGAGGAAGTCATCAGATCTAGAAGCTGAAAGGGTGGGGGGATACAGGCTGCAGTGTGGGGTGTGGACATGGTAGAGCCAGCCCCCAACCCCCAGTATACTTGGGATGGTCTGACAGTGAGGACAGGGCTGGTGTATTCCTGCATCCCTGCACTGTTTCCACAGAAGTTATGAAAAGATTCCCAGTCACATAGAACCATGTTGCTTTGCTTTTGACAGCTTTCCCCTGCTTGGCCATTAGAGGTGAACATCTTCAGGCCTTCAGAGGTTTCCCCTGGCCTGAAAGTCTGAGCCTTTGTGTGGGTGCAAAGAGGATTCTGACCCCTAGAGGGTGATCACACCCTACAGTAAAGGGGAGGGAGGGCCTGGGAAGCCAGGAACAAAGGGAGGGAACCAGCACTAAATTTCTGATTAGAGTTGCTGGGTGGGGCACTCAGGTACCCACATGCTCACAACAGCTTTGGTTTGTGGATAGCCCTCACAGACTGAAAGGCAGATTCCTCCCTGGACTTGGAATTTGGTGTCTTCATGGTGCAAGAGCTGCGAGCTGTTGCACCCCAAGCCTTCCTCTCTCCCAAGGAAGTTTAGGAATGAGCAGGGAGAGGACAGGGAATCTTCTAGTTTCAGAGCAGAGCATTGAGGCTACCTCTGCAGGCATCTCTACTGCAGCTAGACAGGGGGATATGAAACACCTCAAGGTGCCTTGAAGACTAGGATTTGGGAACAATAAAACAACAAAAGATCATCCCAGTAGAAATGACTTTCAACAGAGCTATAGTACAGAGCATCTTGACAGTGAAGTTGTTTTCTTTCTTTTTCATTGTGAGGGAGCTGGGTGTCCTGCCCCAACAGGTTGTAAGGTGTCCCTAGAATTCCCTAGTGGAAAATAGAGGCCAATGTACAGCATCCTGATGGGTGGAGAATACTTACTCTGTAGCTTGTCCATAAAAATGAACAAAAACTGAACCAGAACCAAAATAAATAAAGTGAAAACAAACTAAAGATCTTTTTATGTGTATTTTACAATGGCTTTGACGAAATCATACACACATGTAACCACCACGATGAATGCATTCTGGAGCATTTCAATTGGTCTCAAAGCTCCTTTGTGCCCTTTCCCAATCAGTCCCCTCCTAACTCCTAGCCTGACAGCCACTGTCCATCCATTTCTGCCTGTATAGATTGTCTTTGTCCTTCTGGAGCTCCACGTAAAGGGAATCACGCAGTGTGTGCTTTCCTTTTTTGTCACTAAGCATGTTTCTAAGACTTACCCATGTCGCGCATATACGTGATTTGCTCCTTTTCATATCTAGCTAGTGCTGAAGAGGCTCAACTTACAGTGGATTTATGTTCTGATAGACCCATTGCAAACTGAAAGCATAAGTCAAAGATGCACTTAATAAACCTCACCTACAAACATCATGGCTTAGTCCAGCCTGTCTTTAGCATGCTCTGAATACTTGGCATTGGTTTATAATTGGGCTAAGTTACCCAATTGTGGATGAAGCCTGTAACTTTCTGAGTGCTGCTCCTGAAAAGGAAACACAGAATAGTTGTATGGTGCAGAAAGCATAATACACAACACACGCTGGCCACATGGTGCACCATGGAGAAGATATGCTCACCTGCCTAACCACGCGGCTAACAGGCAGCTGTGGTTTGCTGGTGCTGTTCAGCTGCAGAGTAAAATCTACACAGCACTAGCTCAGGAAGAGACCAAACTTTAATATTTGAAATGTAGTTTTGTTATCAGAATGCTGGGCTGTTTCCCATGATGATGAAGAATGAAATTGAAGGACAGAAGAGTTTAAGAGTGAAAGCCAGTTCATTTAAAAGCTATAAAGGCAAAGAAACAAAAGATATAAAGGCAAGGAACTAGATATAAAGGGAAGAAAGTAAAGTTACTGCTAGCAGAGACGGGACACTGAGGAGGAGAACTCTTCGTCTAAGTGTTTTTAAGGGATTTAGAAGGGAGTTTGGGTGTTGCATAAACAGTAGAATCTCTAATATATATATATTTAGGGTCCAATCTGTACAGTTCTCACACAAGGTCCATGCTGAGTCCATGTGCTCTAGAGACAACAGCCTGCCTGGGGAGGCCTTAGACAGCCAGAGGGATACCTTCTCTGTAAGATCCCTGGAGGGTCATGACTCTGTGGACTCCAGTTTTAGGCCACTGTCATTACAGCCAGGCAGAATCTTAACTCTTGTCGCACTAATTCCTGTTACAGTTTCAGCTGAATGCAGATCACTTTTGCACCATTGTAGGTCTGGATATCATATCAGAAGCATCTTAAGTTGAAAGGCAATCTACAGTCCATTACACAGATGTGTTATGATTTATCTGTTTACATGATGATGGGCGCTAGTTTGCTCCCAGTGTTTTATTATTGTGAATAATGTAGCCAGGAACATTCATGTACAAATCTTTGTAAAGACTAATATTTTGATTCCTTTTTAGCAAATAACTAGGCCTGGGATTACTGTTTGTATATTCAATTTATGTTAACAAGAAACTGTCAAGTTGTTTTTCAATTTATTGCACTATTTTACATTGTTGCTGACAATGTATGAGAGTTCTAGTTGCTCCACGTCTTCTCCAAGACTTGATAATGTTAGCCTCTTTCATTTTTTAAACATTTAGAGCATATGTACTATTATCTCATTGTGACTATTGATGTTAGGCATCTCGTTAGCTGATGCTTGGCCATTTGAATATCATACAGTTTGAGTATCTCCTTTGATTTAAATATCTCCTTTGTGTTGTCCCCATTCAAATATTTTCCATAATTTTACTACATTGTTTGTCTTATTAAGTTGTTAAAAATGCTTTACAAGTAAATTTTGACTTGCCTTTTCATTTTCTTAACATTTTTTAAAGAGCAGCTTTTAATTCTAAGGCTGCCAAATTTATCAGAGTTTAAAAGTTTATGCATTTGTGTCCCATCTAAGAAATATCTGACCATCCCAAGATGATGACCTTTCCTATATTTTTATAGTAGTTTTATATATTAGCTCTTATTTTTAGGCTTATGATTCACATAGGATTAAATTTTGTTTATGACATGAATAAGGATTGAATATTTTTAAAATGTGGCTTTCTAGTTGTTTCCATGTGACTTTTTGAAAAAAGAACTATTATTTCTCCAATGAATTATGTTAGTGCCTTTGCTGAACATCAGTTAGCAAAATATATGTGGATTTATTTCTAGACTCCTTATTTTGTTCCACTGATCTATGTCAGTCTATTACAGTTATTACAGCAGAACACCATACACCAAGTAGCTCATAAACAATAGAAATCTGCTTCTCACAGATTTAGAGGTTGGGAAGTCTAAGATCAAGGTCCCTGGAGATTTGGTGTCTAGGAAGCACCCATTTGCTAGCCCATACTTTCTTGCTGTGTCTTCACATGGTGGAAGGGACAAAGATCTCTCTGGGTCCTTTTTGATAAAGGCACTAATCCCATTCATGAGGGCTCTTTCTTTATGAGCAAAGCTCCTCCCCCAATCCCCTTGCAAATTCAGTCACATTGTAATTAAGTCCAAAAACATGAATACATGGGGTGAGAGGGGACATGAACATTCAGGTCATAACAATCTAGAATTCTCAGATTCCATTTTTTTACTGATTTCATATGTCCTGAAATCACATAGAGTCAGTCCTTTAGCTTCACACTCATTTTTCTAAATCATTTTGGTATTCTAAATCCATACAAACTTTTAGAATTAACTTGCTTCTTATAAATAACCTACTTTAATTTTGATCAGAATTGTGTTCTTGATAAAGATGGGAAGAACTGATGTCTTAATAGTACTAAATCTCCTTATTAGGTCTCCCTGAGTTTTTTCAGTAATATTTTGTGGGTTTCAATATACATGTCTTGCATTTCTTTTGATAAATTTATACCTAAATGTTTTCTGCTTTTTGATGTTATAAATAGTATTTATGTTTCAATTTCTATGTGTTTATTGCTCAGTATATAGAAATAATTTGAACCGGACAAGCTCCAATTTGATTTGGCTGGATGTGTGTAAGATATGTGTTCTTTTTTTGCCTATAAAATGCAAATGGGGTCTGTTGTACTTACAAATTTTGCACAGTGAATTGGACAATTTACCTTAAGAATAATTTAATGAGATTCTTGTACACAGAGGAGTCATTACTGATCTCAAAATAATTTGATTAAGGGATGCTTAAAGAAATAAAACAAGACACAAGAAGATAGTCAACCATTCAGAACTGTTATTGGCCCTGGAATAGATTCCATTATTGCCTCTCCTGTCTTCCATGTTTATCCCTCCTTACACCTCACCCATACCTGGATGTGTGCTAAGTCAATGTTAGATTAAAGATTATACACATTCCTATGTGTATAACAAGAGGGAAAGAAAACTCCTAGTACAAAAGAGAAAAGAAAAAAGAAAGAAGAAAAAAAAGAGACTCAGTACATGTGATTGAAGATAGTCTTTATATACCTATTACTTCAGAATCAACAAAGAAAATCAGAGAAACCTAACTGCAAAAACTGATTCATGACTTTTCCTTGGAAATGTCTGTATTACATTTCTTCACCTGCCTGACTACCTTGGTATTTTTTGCAAGCTGTACTCTAAAATATGATTAAAAACAACAGAATATTGACAAATTTTGTTTTGCTTTGCTTTGACTAAGGCTGGTGTTTAAACTGCAGCGCTTAGAAATATGCTAACTAGGCAATGATACAATCATGAACAATTACATGAATGCCTGTTGGCTTTGCGTGGGACACCTTTGTTCATGCCGGGAGCTGTCACTGTGTGGATGTAGATGAATTATTTTCTGAGAGTAAGAAGTAGAGAAAAGCAAAGGACATCTCCCTCATTTCTTTAACCTTGGGGGAACGGGATAAATCTGGTTTTGGCATCTCTCTGAGGAAAAGAATATCTTGACACTTACACAGAGCTCTTGGAGAAAGCTTAGTATCCATTGGCAAGAAAGGGCGTGATGCCGAATACATCTAAATAATAGGCATAGCATTGAAATGCTTGCCCATGGCAGACTGGGCGCCAGGATATAAATCAAGCTGCCTGCTATGTGCAACACGCCAAGCATAGGGTGTAACTCCAGCTCATCTAGTGAAATGGCTTTTATGAAGTTTGTGTAGATAAATTAAAGGAGCGTTGCTAAGAACTGTGCCCATGGTCCAATTCTAAAATTAGAGCTAAGCGGACAGTGTCACATGTATAATGAACGCTGTACATTTCTTCCAACGGGAGGCACACAGGCAGGCAACTGATCAGTGGGTTACTTGTTCAAGAACCCAGACACTCATCCCCAGAAATAGGGGCGACTGCTGTGAATTTTGAGCTCTATTCCAACTGCTAACACTTCTCAATTTATTCTCAAACTACGAGGTATAAGATCCTCTTGGGGGGGCAATGACTATAAGGACTTTGCCTACCCTGGGGAGAAATTATGCATCCTGAATCACTTTTTATTCCCCAGGCTGTTGCATTTGCTAAAATATTCCTAACGTTGAAGTTAGGATTCTTTTGCTATCTCCCCCAGACTTCTGCTTTTTAAAATTTCAGATAAAAGAGATAAGGCAAAAGGCATCTTATTTCTCTCCCTTCGTGTTATCTTGAGAATAATTCTCAATTCCTCTTTCTAAGTGGTCCTGGCTCAGAATCTGAGCAAGAGGAGCCTAGATGGCTGATACAAGTCCATCCTGGTGACAGGCACAGGCACATACAGAATCTTTGACAAGGCTGGCTGAGAACACTATTTAAAAGCCTCCTGTGTACCTGTGTGGTTGGTTCAGCTCCATATATTTCTCTCAGTGATGTTATTCAAAGGTCAAATTCCTGGCTTCCCTGGTATAAATAAATCCAGGATGTATAACTAGTCTGCAACAGAAGGCAGGGAAATCACCGTATATAGAATATAAGAGAGGTTTCCTTTTGGTGAAAAACAAAAGTTAAATGTTTATACAAAATCCTGTAGGTCTGGATACCATTAACACTCACCAATTAATAAAAGTGACACCAGAGCCCAATAAATTCTGGCTTTCAAAGAAACAATTTGACTTTATACATTGCTTCTGTTGAGCTAGTGTTGGAGATGAAAGAAACAGTAATTGAAATGAAACCCATCAGTCCTAAAGGCCTTTTGGTGAGAGGAAAAAAGGGCCGTGGTGACAAACAGCTGTGAAATCCCGCACCATAGTCAGAGCTCAGGGACCTGTGGTCGGCACCCATTTAGGAGCAAGATCAGGGTGGCTTTAAGTTTTACAAAGATGAAGGCTTATGTGAGTGGTGGATTAAGTGTATTTTTGTGTCTTATCCTTCTTTGCTGAAGTTCATTTATTTAAAAAAATTATTGGGCCAACAATATAGCTCAGTGGCACAGCACCTGTCTTGCAATTGCAAGGTCTTGAGTTCAATTCCCAGTATCAAAATAAATAAATAAAAATAAATTATGACTGACTTTAGAAGCTAAAGGAAAAAGAGATTTAACAGATATAATATGCAAATCAGAAATACTATATAACCTAAATGATTCTTCTTTAGCTGACCATACTGGGTTCTTCCTTTTGAAATCTGCACAGCTCCAACTGCTAACATTTGTGGCATGCTGGGTCCCCGAGGGTGCTGCGCTCAGAGCCTCTGTGACTGATATCTTTCAATCTCTTCCGGAAGGCAGCTAATCTTCCATACCTAATCTTACCTGCTCTGCCTCTTGCCCCTCAATCCATTCTCCACAGAGTAGCTGGAATAATCTTTCCATAGCAAATCTAATTTTGTTATTCCCATTTCCAACCTTTAAGTCACTCCCCATTCTCGTAGAAGCATGTGCGTAACTTTTTATTTGATCTCATGGGTGTTGTCTGGGCTGCGAGACCTTCCTTCACCTGGATGCCAAGGTTGGGGCTTTTTCCCTGGGCTGCTCTATGCCCTTTCTGCTCTCTGGAACTAGCTTCCACTCCATAAATATTTTTAAAATTCAGATTTCTCACAGAGCTAAATCCCCAGCCCACTTTTTATTTTGAGACAGAATCTCACTGAGTCCAGGTTGGACCCAGTTTGCAATCCTTCCTGCCTCAGACTCCAAAATGCTAGGGTTTCATGCCTGTACCACCAAGTCTGTGTCAGATTTTAAATGTTGTGTAGTAAAGTAGCCACTCATAACTTCCACATCGTTCAGGCCTTATAACCCAAGTTTGTGCAGCACCCACATCTCTTTTTTGTTGCAGTCATAGCTGTAATTGGTCATTTTGGGGGTAACACTTTGGAACAGGCAGGTGATCTCCACGAGATGGAAGAGCCATGGGAGAAGGAGGCCCCTTTACTTTTGTCTCATACATTTGCCTAATCTCTAACACAGTGCTTGTTATAGAAAATGTAGTTAGTACTTATGGATTGAATGGATGGATGGCTACTGAATAAAATAAAGACCAATGAGCCCAGGGTGGTGGCACATGCCTGTAATCCCAGTACATTGGGAGCTAGGGCAAGAGGATTGTAAATTTGGGCAACCTAACAATTTAGTGAGAAACTATCTCAAAAATATTTTATTGTTATTTTTCAAGGTCTGAAGATATAGCTCAGTGTGAAGGTCCTGGTTCAATCTCCATTACTACAAAAATAGATCAATTAATACACACATACCAACTTGGCTGCTTTTGGCTGAAAGTCTTTGTTATCTAGGAAACTGAGAGTTGACACAGGCAAAGCCACTGATTTGCTCTTAAGAGACTACACTGTGAGTTCTTTTTTCTTGTCAAGAGCTGTAGACCTTGCTGATTTAAAGCCTCCTTTTTTACTGAGAAGTGACTGACCATGCCGTTCTGCAGAGGCAGACAAGGAGCAGAGCCTGGACTGCACAGAGCCCCCTACAATGTTGGTTACAAAACGCTTCTTCATCCATAAATATTTCAGTCGGCATCCACTTCCGCTTCCTGTCATCATAGTTACGTCCCTCCTGCACTTTTATTTTTCCTTTGTAATGAACATCTTCCTTCAAAGTTCATGTTTGATGTTACTGATGCCTCCCTCCTGCTACTGCATTAATTCCTTGAAAATGTAGATAGGTGCCCTCCTCAGTCTTCCTCTTGAACCAATGCCTTCTGTTATGCAGGAGATTTCTCAGAACACTGGTTCCTGCTAACCTCCATCCTTCTGGTTTTTCCCATCCTCTGTAATTCATTGCATTCACTGCATCTCAACACCAGCCTCTGAGAGCTGAGGATGTGGCTCAGGAGCCAGGAGTTTGCCTGGTGTGTGGAAGGCCTTGGGCTGGGTTCCTAGAACTACAGATAATAATAACAACAAAAAATGTGTCCCATCCTCATTCTCCTTCTCGCCTCATTTCTGTTGCAATGATGCCCCCTTGGCCACACTGTACATTAAGTCTCATCTTTCAACTGCTTCTAGACAGCAGCACCCCATACTCTACTTTCTTTTTTTTTAAATTTTATTTAAAAGGAAAAAGAGAAAAAAACAAAACAAAACAAAGCGGTGTAAGGGTACAAGTAATACAGAACTACAAAAAAAAAAAAAAAAAACAGTAAGAAATCACCAGTTAATAGATTACACATTAATCATCTTAGAGATAGTTGCTCAAGTCACAGTATCAAAGCATACAAAGTGGACATTCAAACAGAGAGACTGCAAACAGTTGTGTTCAATGATCCAACCAAAAACATTAATATGGTCAGCTATTTAACACCCCTAGACACACTTGCAGTTGTATCCTTTAGAGCACTTTTTTTCCATCTCTTTTTCACAACAAAATTTACACATTTTGGGTTTTATTACTCCTTAGTTCTTATTACTTTTTTTGGGAAGAGAATAAAGTCAAATATGGTAAAACAAAGCAGTCAGTCAAAACCAAGGATAGACATAGCACATGAGTAAAAACAGAGTACAAGGTTATCAACAATGGTTACCATAATGCCTCTTGCTTCCTTAAAAAGAATTGTCTATCTCATTAGGTATTATAAAGTTGAACAAAACAGTAGAGAACAAGACCAATAAAACCTAAACCTTGTAAACATTACAGGACTTCCGAAGAAGATAATAGTCAAACCAGAATGGGCATCATAGTGAATCTTATTGGCCTTCAAAGTAGTTGCCTATACCCTCAAACTTGATACTATCATGCAGAACGGAACAGAGTCTAATCAGTCAAAACAAGATAGTGGGAGTATTACAGGACCACACTCTACTTTCAAACCCTGCTCTTTCTAGTAACCCTGCCCTGAAAATCTCCAACTCTAGATCAGTTCAGAAACATCCTATCTTCTCTTTTATATCTGAGCTTCTGTGGAAAACCTCCCCTGTTCCAGCTATGCAGATTAATGGCTTGGCTCATGGATGGTCCACAGTCACAGCTGAGCCCATGATTCTGTCGCAACATTTTCCTCCTGTCCTTGCTTGCAAGCTGTGACGATGAGCAGTTCTTCACCATGTTCCTCTCCTCATCACCCCGTCACCAATCCTGCACACATCACCTAGCCTCCAGAGACATCAACAAGTAAAAGACAGGATGTGAATGGTTTCATTATTCACTGCCTTCTGTCTTCAAATCTGTGTGCACTGACATGAGCCCTGCTGCCTACCAAAGTGTCCCTCTGCTGATGAGGGACAGCCTTGTTCATGATGTCTGCTAGTGACCATCTTCTCTCTTCCTTCCTACTGATGTTTTTTTTTTTTTTTTTTTCTTTTTCTTTTTCTGGTACCGGGGATCGAACTCACGACTGCCTGCTTGCAAGGCAGGTGCTTATGCTGATGTTTTGTTACGCCAAACTGTTTCCTGTTCATCTTGCCTCTTCCTTGTTACTGCATCTGCTGGCTGACTGGGAGCTGTGCACACAGAGACCTGTGTCACACGCTGCTCCAGAATTCCCCAGAGTTGCGCCCCTTGGCTTCCCTCTGTGATTGCTGTCACCCTGTCTTCACTTAGCACCCTCAGCCAGTTTGTAACCTTCTAATGCTTCACCAGTTCAGTTTTCTTATACTGCTTCAGACCAGTGTTTCTAGGATCCATGCTTTTGGAGTATCTAACATGTCACATCGTCTCTCCTCATGGTCTCTAGGGACAGTATGAAACTCTGGAGGGTGAAAAGATCAGCAACATGGGTGAGAGGAGCCAGGGGTGGATACAGTTTAGAAGGGTGGCTGATTCTCAAGTCAGTGGGTGACCCTGAGGCGTCTCTAGTCTCTTTCTCTCTCTCCCCTTCCCTCTGCGTGTGTGTGTGAGTGTGTGTGTTGTGAGATTTTCACCCAGGAGTGAGCACCATTCTCATCCCTGTACATTTTATTCTGAGACAAAGTCTTCTGAGTTTCTCAGACTGGCCTCAGACTTTTGACTGTCATGTCTCTGCCTCCTGAATAGCTGGAATTGTGGATCCCTCCTTTTTGATGATGTACACCCCTCCTTTTTGAGAGAAAGATAGGTCTCATCTATCAGCCTCTTTCTGGCTTTTCTGGTTTCTGACCTTCAAAGAGCTCTCTGTGGTGTTACTTTAAATTCTAGGAAATGGGGAGGTTTATAATTTATATTTTGTTATATTTCTTAGTCTTTTGAGTATGTTTCTAGACAACTCCTTCCCAGACATTTGTGAATGATTTTTTAAACTGAGGACATAGTTTGCTTTAGTACAATAATTTTTAAAAATCCATAAAACTATCTAAAATTGCCATAAGTTCATGTAGAACAGGACATCAGATCATGGCAATGTCAGGTGGAGAGATAGTTCCATTTTTCTTCATGGAAATTCCAATTCCACAGTGTCTGGGATTGGAAATTCTTCACAGATATGTTTGAAAATATAAAAGTACCCTTAGTTTTCTTGATTTGCCTTAAATCAGTTAAATCTTTACTACACAATGGTATTAGTGCATGGACCAACATTTGGAGGTCACCTTGTTAGGGAAGAGTCTTAGATTAAAAACTAATGGCCCATTTGTATATTTGTATTAATGATCTTGCAGTGGTAAACACAGAAAGATTGACACACGAAAGGATTTTGTCACTCTTCTTTCTTTCATGGGTATGTTCATTGCATGCATTTTCACATAGCAATAATGTATGGCATTTTATGTGTCTTTTTCTTGGGGGAATGGAGATATTTTCATGGTCCCTTCTCTTCCACAAAAACAGGGAATCCTGCTTTCAGCAGGAGGTTCTTCTTTCTTTTTTGAAGAAAACAGCAATGCCCATATAGAAATCCACAGATAAAACTCTCCTCTGTCACCAACAGAGGCCCTGGAAAAAATAATCCAAACACTGTGAAGTAAAAACATTATTTTTTTCTGAGTCAAGTAAATGGAATTCTTGAAATAAATATGAGACTGGAATGTTCTGAAACACAGCACTTCTGTTTTCTCTTTTTGATTTCCAATGAGAACAGATGCATTAAATATATCTATATAAACTTTTTAGCTTAGCTACTTAAAAGTTAATATAGGATACGGCAAATAGGGAATAAAATTTGGCTGGCAGCATAAGTGATGGTCCTTGAATGTCTGGTGGGAAACAGACCCAGACTTTGATGCACAAAGAGGAAGAATAAGACAAAGAAAATGAAATTGGTTCACCAAATAAAGCAAGGAGCTAACCTGAAAGGGGAAACAGAGAGAGGACTTCTGAAGGAACAGGAAGTGAAGCTAGCTGCTTGGAAGGAGGGAGGAGAAAGAGGTTGGCTTGGAAGATGCTGCTTTGAGGAAACGTCCAGGAGACCTCCAGGAATGGAAGTCTTATGTACACCAATACACGACTTTCAATGTTGGGCTACCTTATTTTTAGTCTTTGGTAAAGGAGTATCATCTTGCTGGGCAATACCTTTGGGAAATCTCAGAGGAGCATCCATTGTTCTACATTTGTTTTGAGGCAGAGAGAGGGAGTAGACATAGGAGGTGACGACCCAAGGGAAAGACAATGAAACCACAGAGGGATGTTAGGTGAGGGAGTAAATACAAGAAGTGGAAAGTCCCCAAGATTCCTGAGAAATGCAGGAGTCAGCTAAAGGAGGGATGGAGGAATCAACTCAGTTTTATTACAGCATTAGGACAAGGGTGGTGCTCTTGGGAGATAGAAAACTTGGAATCCCACGCAGTTGAGTCTTGGGTTGTGTTTGCAAAGGCATCTGACAGTTTTATAAATGGCAGCCTCTTCTGACTTGTTAGTGACAAGTTGAGCAATACCTTCAAATTTGTGGTATAAACAGATCTGGGAAGTCTGCTTGCAACATACAACCTCCTCACATTATGGAAGGATCAATGGAGAGTTATTCTCAGCATCTAGAACTTTTCCTAGGAAAATGGTTATGATAGCAATGGTGTGGCTTTGGTGTTACAGTTCATAATGCTACACCATATAAATATGTTTCTTCCCAAAATCATGTTGGATTCCTTTCTTTCTTTCTTTCTTTCTTTCTTTCTTTCTTTCTTTCTTTCTTTCTTTCTTTCTTTCTTTTTTTCTTTCTCTCTCTCTCTCTCTCTCTCTCTCTCTCTCTCTCCCTCTCTCTCCTCTTCTCCTTCTTTTTCTTTTTAAAGAAGAACATATCAAACAGGAATTTCTGAGATCAAGAACAGGAAATGAGTGATTCATCAGGCTGGATTTCACCCAAGAAGCTGTCTCCACAGCTGTGGAGAAGAGCTGCAAAAATGTTCCGGAGGTCTCGCCTGGTACCGTTTCAAAGGAGCCAAGCTAGGGACGGCAGAGCTCTCTCTGGAGGGTGATGAAGGACAGTTGGAAAGCCCAGCTTGGACTCCCCAAGCTTGCTATTCTGCTCAACGGGAACATCTTTCCAACTGCCTCTGAATCTGCATTTGGAAGTGGTCCAGGGTGACTCAGGACCAGGAAGACAGTGAGCTTCTTCCAAGGCAGAGCCACAAGGTGTTTGTTCTGCTCTGAGTGACTGCAAGGATGATTTATTGTGGAAGTTGCATCGCTGTGCTGTTTTCCTAAATCTAAATCAGTGCTTGTTACCTGGAGAGGACCGCCTTTGGGGTGGAGCTGGGGGGTGGGAGCTCAGCTAGTGTTGATTCATTTGTGTTCTCTGTTTCTCTGTCTCTCTGTTTCTCTGTCTCTGTCGCTCTGTCTCTCTGTCGCTCTCTCTCTCCCCCCCCCCTTGGTCTCCCTTTCTGCTTACAATGCACTCAGCCAAATCCCAGGGCTTGGCTTCTCTCATCCAAAGCTCCGACTAATTCTCCTGTGTTTGGTCCTGCTGACTCTGATGAGTGTGATTTTGGAAGCAATTGCCCAGGAAAGAAGCCTGGAGACCTGTCACTGAAAGAAAAGCGTCACTCTCTAGTATGTGTTTTTTGAACATGTATGATGGTCCAGGGGTGAGAAACATTTCCACATCCTGTCAGCGCTTTCAGGATTCAGCCCCCAAACCTGTACCACGCAGCCTTTTCCTGCCAATCCCATCTGTTCATGGGTGTCACTGTCACTGTCACTGTCCTACGCGACTGGATGACTCTGAGAGAACTTCCTGGTCTCCCTGTCCCCTTTCATCCCTCTTCCCACCATCACTGTCATCTCTTTAAATCACTTGTTTTTACTACGTCACTCCCCACTCAAAAACTCTTCAGAGGCACTGTGGTATCTCACTGCATCAGATGCATTTTTTCTGGCTTATTTGTGTTTATTGAACTTCACATGCTTTTTCAATGTAAACCAGAATAAGCTGGGTGTGGTGATGCATCTGTGTAATCCCTAATCCCTGCGCTTTTGGAGGCTGAGGTAGGAGGATCACACATTAGAGCCCAATCTGCATAATTTAGTGATTTAGAAAAACCCTGTCTCAAAATAAAAATAAAAGATAAATAAATAAAACAGGCTGGGTGGTGCACACGTGTGATAACAGAACTCAGGAGACTGAGGCAGAAAATTAATGGGAACTTAAAGCCAGTTTGGGCTACATAATGAGTTCGAGGCCATCCTGAACTACGTAGTGAGACCATGTCTCAAAATATAAATAAATAGATAAATATAAATAAATAAACAACTGACTGGGGATCCATGGAGATGGAGCTCAGTGTGAAGACCCTGGCTTCAATCTCCTATACTGGAAAGAAAAATGAAAGGAAAGAAAAGAAAAGAAAAAGCTAGGAGTATGTAGGAACACATGTGTATCAAAAAAGATAAGCCATCATTTGTACTTTTTCGATCATTTTACACTTTTGTCAAAAACCTGAAGCTGGGCACCAAGGTTAAGTCCCATGTGCTCTTGTAGGTGCCTATGTCCCCTCCAGGGGTCACTGAGAAAGCCTGAGTGGGTTCACAAGCCTTTATCTAAATCCCACATAATCATAAGAAAAGACTAGAAATTCACAGAGAGTTGAGTAGAGTAGAGGAGGTTTCACCACTTTGATTTTGCACAGTTGGCTGAATTTCAAACCAGGTGAGAAAGGCACAAAGAAAACCATGCCTGGAAACTGGGTGTCCCCAAAAGAAGGATAGCCTATACTTCCCTGGGATGAGACGTTTGCTGAGCTACAGTAGCTGCAGGCCTTCACTGGTGCTTCCGGCCCAGTAGACCGAAGCGTAGGGCTTTCAGGATAATTTTGTGTCTCTCTCTGAGAGTTTGCAGTTGAGGGTAGTGAGGATCCTTCCTGACCCAGGAAATCCTGAGTGCAGGAGGTCTGACTCAGTGGTGGCCACTGCAGGGTGAAGACAAAGATCAGCTGGAGCAAAGACATTTGACTTTCTCAAGGTTTTGGTTTAGTTTGTAGAGCACAGGACCAGACTGAAAGTTTTGTTTGTTTGTTTTTTGTACTGGGAATTGAACTCAGGACCTTGCCCTTGCTAGGCAGGTGTTGTGCTGCTGAAGCTATGCATCCCCAGTCCTGCAAGTTCTTAAAGGGCCCCCATGAAGAGGGCCAACTTGGAGTCCACTACACCTGTTAAGAGTCTTGATTTGGTACACTACCGGGCACACTGGCTTCGAAGAGATATCACTGTCCAGTGTGTCTTTTTGAACATGTGTGATGGCCCAGGCTTCAGAAACACTTATACATCCTGTCTGTGTTTCCAGAATTCACTCACCAAACCTGTCCCACACAGCCTTCCTTCACCACTCCCACCTGCTCATTGGCGGCTGCTGTCCTATGTGGACAGATGCCTATAACAGACCTTAATGGTCTCCCTGTCTCCCATCCCCCCTCATCCCACTCTCAGTGCCAGCTTTCCAAACCATGAGACTTCATCGATGATCATGGAGTGCACAGGGCACCCCACAAGAACTGCAGTCCCAGGCCAAAGGACCACATCAGCAGGAAGAGCTAAGTACAGAAAAGCACCATCCTCTGTCCATTCCTGGTCCTTGATGTGGAGGATGAGAGGGAGGAAGAATGGGTTTAAGATACAAAGGAAACAAAGTCAAATTGTGAGTTTGACTGCACAGTACATCTTTCACTTACACATAGACATGCACAATAAACCAAAAGTTTTATTCTTTTTTAGAATCCATTCAGAAAAGCTCTTTGCAGATCTAGTATATTTTAGTAAGCACATGTGATGTTTGTGGCATAGAATTAATTAGTAGCTCTTTCCTAAAAGAATTTGTACAAAGGTTGTCATGAAAACAGCAATAGAGCGTGATTTACATCACCGTTTTACATTTATTGCTTGCTGTATCCATCGATGTCTGCTAAAGGAACAGATTTAATGAAATATATACAAATGCATAAGAATTTACAAGATTGGCCTACAGTGGCCACACACACAGTCAAGTATGGAAGAGTGCAGAGAGTCTGTCTGAACACTGGAGATCAAAAGGGCCCAGCTGAAGGCCTGGATCTCCGTGTGGCATCCTGAGAGAGTCTGTATCAGGAGGCCAAAGGGTCTGCACTAGAGACCAGGAGATGACATCCAAGGGGAAGAGATGGAGCACTTCCAAAGAACCAGAAACAAGCCTTCCTTGTCCATTTCTTCTTTATACCATCCAGGTGGGAAGCTGCCTAGGGTGGGTCTTCGGTCTTCACTAAACTCCTCAGCCATGCTCAGAGCTATGCTGATCTCAATTCAGTTGGGTGTTTCTTGCTCGAGTTGACACAATCAGTTGACTATCACACTTGATTCTGTCGCCCAAGAACTTTGCCCTAGAGCAGCTTACATACGGCATCCAGAACCACAGAGGAAAGAGATTTGAAAGAAGTTATTAGCTCTGATGACCTGGCCACACTGGAATGAGTCTATTTCATTTACCACTACTGCTCCAAAATCAACTGTGTTAGTATGGAGAGCAACACTTGCACTTCTGTCAGTCCTTGGCTTTGTCACTGGCTGTGTTTGAATGTTTGTGTTGTGCCCTGAAGTTCATATGCTGACATCTGAAGCCACAAGGTGATGACACAAGGAGGCAAGGCTCTTGGAAGGGATTAAGTGATGGCTTTAGTGCCTGTCTCTTGCTGTGTGGGTACAAAGTGAGAAGAGAGTCGTATGTGAGATGGAACGCAGTCTTCGCCTGGCTCTGAATCTGCTGGCACCTGCATTGTGGTCCATCCTGCGTTTAGAAACATGAGAAGTGAGCTTCTGTTGTTGATAAACCATCCAGTCTATGAGACTGTGTCACATCCGTCTGGGCAGACTAATACAGCTTATCTCCATGTACAATATAGAGCCTCCCATCCTCTGCTTATTAAATGCTGTGTGTCTTAACATTCCAGCTCAAGCCTTGCCTCCTGACCAGCTGTGATCTACCCTTAAAGTCCAAGACATTTTCATTTCCCGTTAGTGCTTCATCCCTCCCCACCACATGGTATCTCTTGACTGCTGTTCCCTGCAGACCTGTGACAGATACCGCTGCAGGCCTATCAGCAGCCAATTCCTACCTGGAAGAAACAGGTACATGGTTGCTTAGTTTTGCTTGCACTAGTCCAGTCCTGAGCCATGAAGGAAATCTGTTTGGACACAGGAGAGAAAGTCTCTCTGTGTCTTTCTCCAGAAATCATTTTGTCGGTATGGGATTCTTAGTGTGTATGCATCAAATTTTGACACTGAGGGGACACACTGCCATCCTTGAGGTGCAGCCAGGATACAGTAACTTGATGGGTAAAGTTTACCATAAAAGATTGTTAACGAAATAGGAGATTCCCTGCAAAGTGTTCCCTTTGAAGAGTACAGGCATGGCAGGTTAAGGAAAAGCCATGCTCTTGGAACTGCTGTAGAGTAGCCAAAGAAGGAACAAATCTGGAATAAAGCCCAGCCCCTGCAAGACTGGAGTCACAGCCCACTGCCTGTGTGTGACAGGAGAAGTGGGCTGAGGGGCCCCAGGACAGGACCAACAGGCAGGAAACTGCACATCATGATGCTGGCAAAATTTACTAGGGAAGCACACTTTGCTGTCCCTCAAAGGAGAGAGAGTGGTTGTAAAAAGGAGGTGACAGTTGTGTCAGGAAGAGTAAGAAACCCCCAATGAATTAGGAATTTAGCATAGTTCTAGGTGTGACCAGAACTATTTAATGAAGATGGAGGAGCCTCCCTGGGCATGAGTGGCACCAAACACTAGACTTGGAACCTGAATGGATTAAAAAGGGAAAGAAGAAGGAAGGCTCCCTTCTGTTTCTTTGGAGAGCTCCAGTCTTCACCTTCACCTTGGGTTCCAGCTCAGACCCCTCAGTTTTCTAATATGGACTCACGAGGGTCATGACACTGGGCTCCAGCCTTTTGCCTGGATCCTTTAGATCTCCAGGGTGCCGACCTTCCTTTTGTACCCTTTCACACTTGACTCTGAGTGGCCTCTGTAAGCTTAGCTTCAAAATCCATATACATATATATCTTCTATTACATCTGGTCCTCCAGTGAGCCCTAGTTGACATGAGGGGTGACGGCAAGTCCTCTGGGATGCTGTGGAGACATGTTGGGTATATGCCTGCTGTGGTGCACAGTGCCCACCAGGAAGCTGGCCCAGGATTCTCCAGAGACCCTACTTTGGAAGGGAGAAGGCACACCAGGGTGCTTCATGCTCCACCAGCCTCTACTATTGACGCAAGTGGGAAGAGCTCAAATGAGCCAAGAGAGAGAAGCCCGTTTCTTCTGTAGGGTCTCCATTAAGGCTATAGCCAGATGTCTCCCTGAAGCCTGATGTGGTCATAGGTGGGGCTTGTCAGAGGTGGTTGGATTTAGGGTATGTGAATGTAGATTAAAGGTGTGATATTAGGATTAAAGATGTGGATAATGGAAACCCCACTCTGGGTACAGATGGCTCTAATCAATAGGTTTATAGAAGCAGACAGAAAGAAGGCAGGCTTGCTGTTTCCCTCACTTTTGTTTGCCCTGCCACGGACTGTTCCTCTTCTTCGATGGCCCTCTGCCATGCTGTCCTGCCTTGGAATCAGTCGACTATGGACTGAAACCCCTGCAAACTGTGAGAGGAAATAAACCTTTCTTCCTCCTTTAATTTTGGATGTATTTTATCCCCAATGACCTTTGCTGAGAAAAGTGTCACATTGAGTTCTCTGCAAAAAGAGAGCTGTTTGCAGAGCTTAGGAGCAGAGCCAAGAAGGGAGATCTGGGGAACAAGAGGCAGTGCACTGGGGACTGGTACAGGTGAGGAGAATGGAAAAATGGTTGGAAAATGTGTCCGGGATGGCGTGGGGAGGCTGCCAATCCAAGCTTAACCTAAGCCAGCTCTGTGTATAGTCTCTTTTTCATATGAGATCATACATTGTTTATTTTTCATGCCACTTCTGGCTGGAAATGCTGTTACTTGCAGCTGGCAGCACCGTCAGGCACCACATCACAATAACCACCCTACAATAACCACACACACACACACACGATGGCCCCGTCAGGTCACAACAGAGCTGAGTAGTTCCTACTGCTACTGACATTGAAGCCATCATAATGCCAAAGCACAAGGCCTTGCACATGTATTTGTGGGGATCTCAGTATAAACAAACCTGATGTCCTGAGAGAATTAGGTAGAATCTATTATACGTGGTAATGATAATAAACCACTGTTACCCATTTATGTATTTGCTTTATCATCTTTTGCATCATTATTTTCTTTTACAAAATTTTGATTGAGTATGATATTTTTATGGGGTCCAAAGAAGTCCTGTGATACTGCGATGTAATGTGAAATGATTGAATCAAGATAATTAATGTCAATCACTTCAAATATGTATCATGTATTCCTCCTATCTAAATATTTTTAAAAAATTTTTTTCACTCTTGTTTTTCTGTTGTCCTTATAACCACCAGTACCATCACTACCACTCCCTCCTGTGCCCCCTCCTTGCCCCTTCATCCTTTCTGGGTTCACATTTTTGGGGTGACAATTTCAATAAATACAACTATTTTGGTTCTATCTATCTTCCTATAAGCCATGCTTATACCCCCTCCCTCTCCCCTTTATTCCTTTCCTCTTGTCTAATAATCATGTTCCTTCTAGTTTCTTGACATAGTTTTTTAGGTTTCACATACTACGGGGGAACATATGATATTTGTCTGAGCTGGGCTTGTTTCATTCAACACAAGGGTCTCCAGATCCATCTATTTTCCTGCAAATGACCAATTTTTATTCTTTTTGGCAGAATAGTACTCCATTGTGTCGGTCTAGATCCATGTCGTATCCATTTGTTGCTTTTGATCGTTATTTTGCACTTATTAAAAAAGCATTGTTGCTGTGAAACAGCCTGCTTTGCTTTGCAGGCAGGTAGGAGCCTCAGATTTTTCTCACCAGAAGGCCACACAAGGACGTGACCTAGGCCACCTACGCAGAGATGCTGTCCCTCAAGTCAGGACCTCTGTGATGCTCATACAGTAGCAGACTCATCTCAGGACACGAGCCTAACGGTGTAGGGCTGTCATTAATGTGCGATGAAATTTTACCTGACGATAAAGCAGCATTGTTTATTTTATCAAAATACTGCATGTGCATGACCAAGAAACCTAAATGATCCTGTAGGACTTTTCATTAAAAACAGCGACCCTAAATTTTACTAATCTGTCATCCAAAGTCAGCTAATTATCTGAAAACGCTGTTCCATGCAGCTGGAAGTACAGGTTTTTAAACTTTTAATTGTGGTACATGCAGCACGAAATTAACCATCTTAGCCATTTTTAAGTATAAGCACATGAAGAATATTCACTTTGTTGTACAATGAAATCTGCCTTATAATTTATTTTGGTTGCTTTCACATGCCTGAGACATTTGTTTCCAATAATACTGGTTTTTCTTGATCACCTGTAGATATTATCTTTTTATTTCCTCTTGTCATGCAAGCATGAAGCTTAATTAACAGATATCTCCTTCTTCACCCCAAATAACTATGCAAATATTTCTAATGTACTTCGATACACTATCATTAGTCTATGTACCTACCATAAAGTTCAAGCAATTCTTTCTTTACTGTAAATTATGAGCAGAATCTTCTCTCTTCGAAAATCCAATATATCTCCCTCATTTTCTAAAGTTAAGAGGAGAGAGATATAAACACCAATTTGCCCAACTACCATGCTAAAGATTGAGTAAAGTTTTGTATCCTTTTAACAGAATCTCCAAGTGATCCAAGGTTATAGGCAGAGGGCCAAATTTCTGTTTTATTTCCCAGTTTGGCTTTCTGAAGGTTTTAAATAATGTCAGTCTTTTTGTTGCATGTTCCCTCTGCCAGGGGAGATTAGAGCATTATAAAGGCCACATGTGCTGCTGCCAGAAATTATTGCTGAGTGTCTCCGGCACATCCAGGTTATCCTTCTCGGGGAATTCTGGCGGCATTTGGCAGTTGTGTTCATGTTGTGGGGCCCACTGCACAGCTCTTGTTCTGAGATCTGTGCTCTGTCCACATGGTTTCCCAGGTTTAAGTCTTTTTTAAAAATTTATTTTATCTTCCCAAGGCACATTCTGGTGGCTGTTCAAAAGTGGTACATGAAACAAACATTTTCTAAATCCTTGCATATCTGAAATTTTTATTTTGCATGTACATTTGATAATGTGGGTTCTGTTATTGTTTTTGAACATAATTTAAATACTTTAAAAATTCAACATTTTAAGCTGTATATCTATTTATATTATATTCACAAAGTTGTATAGCCATCATCACTATCTAACTCTGGAACATTTCCATTGTTAACTGTGTAGTTAACTTTTTGGATTCATACATGGAGTCTTCCATAAAAGTTCTTGAGAGGAAAGTCTGTTGCTCTTTTACTTTTTTTTTGTTTGTTTGTTTTTCAGGACTGAGGATTGGACTCAGGGCCTTTGAATGAGCTACATCCTCAGCTTTGATTGTCTTTCTTATTTCGAGCTAGGCTCTCACTAAATCACCAAGCTGCTCAGCATTTGATCCTTGTGTTTTATACCCCAGAATGTCACCACACCCCAGATAAGCAGCTGCACACTAGCTTACTGAGTAGGAGAAAAAAGCAAATCAAAGTCTACAGACTGCTGTCTGTGAATTGATGGAATACATGACTGTGCTGGGAAATCCTGTAATCTCAGAACAGTTTGTGGGAGCTGAGGATGACCCATCCAATCACTAGCAAGAATTCTGGAACTATAACTACACGGAAATGATTCTGCCAAAAACCTATGTGAGTCTGGATGCAGATTCTTCCCCAATAGAGTCTTCCGATGAAAATGGAACCCAGCAATCTGTTGATGACAGCCATGTGTGATCTCAAGCGAAAAAACTCAACTAATTGGTGTCCAGAGCACGGAAGCCAAGAAATTCTGAGATAATAAATATTTACTTTACTTTTCAAGTTTGTTTAAGCTGCTAGGTTTGTGATAATATGTTATACTGCCATAGAAAACTAATACCATCTATCATCGAGATCTTGCCATGGCTCTTTCTAACCACAGCTCCAGCATGGCACTCTCAACCTTGGTTCAACATCTGTCACCACCAAGGAGAAGCCTGACACATTGAGAAGTTGCCAAGCTGTTTTTACCAATTCTGCGCCGGCTTTGGAAGAAGTCATTATTCTTTACGTTCCTGCAAAGAACAGTAGTCTCAGAGACCAGAAGCAACTCTGCAAGGTCAAATCATGATGAATATCCTCAGAAATTCCACACGTGGAAAAGGCAGGAATTTAGAGTGGATCCAAGCATTGTCACTGCTAGGGCAGAAAATTTGGAAAAATCAGCAAGCATCCTTTGTTATGATCTTGGTTTTGTTTTTTCTCTTTTATCATCAGCTCGTTTTGAAGGCTGAGGAGTCAGAAGCCCAAAGATCTGACTTGAAACAGTTTTCAAGAGATTTGGAGTCACAGCCTACCCTGGCTGCTTCCTGACCTCAGCAAAGTTGCTTCATGCCTATGATTAAGTCACTGCGTCCAGAAACCAATGCAATAAAACTTTATGTTTGTATATGGTGAGTAACTACCAATTCGTATAGCATTTAGAATGGGTGGCACTTTGCACACCTGGAATCCCCTTGGGAACTCTCTTGTAGCTTTCTCTTGCTTCTGGTTACCCAGATAGTTACTCTGACAAGCAACAGTAGCTGAAAGGTGTTCTTTTTTTGGTTTTTAATTTTCCCATCTTGATTCTTATGCTGCTTCTCCAGATAGATCCTGACCCTGTCATGCCTACAGTTTTTGTGCAGCCTGGATCACTCAGAGCAGAAGGTTGGCAATCTTGGTGGCTTTGGAGTAAGAGCGGCACCTGGAGCTTTGTAGGTAAGCACGAAACAAATATTCAAAGGGCCCAAGTGCTGGATTGCGTGTACTTACTTGCGTTTGCATTTTGGTGGTAAGTTCTGATCTGATCTTCTCAGCCACCGGCTACTCTGCATCTGACTGAACACCCACGACTCATCATGATTCTCATGCTCCTTAAATCAGATGGCACATGACGATTAAGCATTTATGGGCAGCATTTCCACTGTCTGTATTTGACCCAGGTTCAAGGGGCCTGTTTTTTGAGACAGGGGCTCTCTATGCAGTTCAGGCTGATCTTAAATTCATTTTGTAGCCCAGGCTGGCCTGAAAATTATGATGATCCTCCAGCCTCAGCTTCCTGAATCTGAGGATTACAGGGGTGTGCCACCATGCCCAGCTCCAAAGGACCTTTTTCACTTCCCAGTGACACATTTTCCTAAATCTTTATAAACAAGGTTACTGGGTAGAAGCAATTGCAGAAAAGGCACTGAGGTAGGGAACTGTTTGGAGCGTTTGAGGGACTTAAGCAAGAACAGTGTGTCTGGAAAATGGTAACTGATGGGTTCCTCCCATACGAAGCTATCAGGCCTAGCCTGGTGCTTCCCAACACGACGCTGGACCCAAAAGCGACAACGTGTCTCTCCAATACTGATTTCCATGTTCTTCCAAGTCCCAATTGAACTTTCAGCTTCCTGTGCATGCGCCAGCGTCTGCCCAATCAAGTGTCAACACGTCACTCTGCCCGCCCCTTTAAACTCCACCCCCTGTCAAATCTAATAAAAGCCCAAGAGCTTCTTTGTCTGCCTCACAGAGATCTTGCTTTGTTCTGCAGCCCTCTTGTGCCCTCTATAAAGTCCTTTTTCTATCTTTGTTTCACTACCGCACCAAAAAAAACCCTCTAACAATAACTACGTTAGACTGACAGCAAATAAGATTACAGGGTAACAGAAAGTTAAGGAGAAGAACTCCTGCAGGCAGTGTTAAGGAATTTGATAATGCTAATTATAATGAAGGTTTTATTTTTATTGACAATTTAATTAATAAAGTAAATGACCACACTTAAGCAATAGAGAGAGAGCAAAAGGATCAAATACCATACTATCTCTCTCTCGGCTAATGTTCCCACTACACTTAAGCCAAGTACTCACTATTAGGAGGTTTACACTGATAAGTCAGTTGCTTTAGGTACGACTCGTCTCAGGAATTCTAAATAAAAATGTTGCTCTGTGTCATATAATTTTGATTTTTATATAATTAGAACAATTCTGCCTGTTTTTGTTAGCCACTGTTTTTGTGATCTTAATCTTTCATTTTTTGGATTCAGCCATAGAAGCATGCAGTTATAACTGTTTTATTTCACTGTAGAAAGTATTTTGTGGTATAGTTTCCTCAGTAGCTACTTGTTTCCAGTGTTTATTACCTGTGCTATGGACATCTTTGCATATGTGGCACTGAGCATTACTCTAAGAGTTGCTCTTGGACATGTAAATAAAATTGCTGTGCCTCACATTTAAAAAGTCTTCCAAGTTAAGAGACAATGACAAATTGTTTTCCAAAATGATAGGACTTATTTATATTGTCAAAAACAGAAGATAAGCTATATTTTTCTACATGGTTGTCATTATAAAATGTTTTCTATTTTTTCTAAATTTGCCATTTGGGAAGAGGGCAAAATTATATCTCATTTTTTAATTTGCCTTTAGGTTACTATTAACAAAGTTTATGGTTGTATCATTTGTTTGTTTTTATGTTTCTTTTTCTATGAAATGTCTAGTTCCACTTTTGTCCATTTGCATATTGTTATATTTTCATATACATGTATAAGTTTCTAAGTTTTTTGTAGATAATAGATAATAGTGCCTATTTCATTTTATGCATTGAGGTGCTGAATTTATGAACTGTGTTTTCATTTATTGGTAATGTTCTTCATAATGATATTTATAATGCAATAGTAAAATTTATTTTCTTTTCTTTATACTAGGAATTCTAGTACAAACTTACTACCTCACACTTGAGGCAGGCTCTGGGCCACTGAGCTATATCTCTTGCCCAGAGTATTTTTCTTTTTCTTTCTTCTTCTTCTTCTTCTTCTTCTTCTTCTTTTTTTTTGGTACCGGGTATCAAACTCATGACCTCAAACCTGCCAGGCAGCCACTTGTACCGCTGAGCTACATCCTCAGCCTTTTATTTTCTTTTGATTTTTGCTCTTTGTATTTTGTTTACTCCATCCTTTCCTATTTGCAAATAATAAACACACCTATTTTTCTCTATTTTAAAATGATAGTTAATTATTGAGTTGGTGCGGGGTACAAGAATCTTTTTATTTTTTTCTGTGAGGTAGAACCATTACTGAGCATTATTAATTGAGTTGCTTCTCAGTTGATCTGCCATGTCTTGTCTGTATATGATATTCATCATGTTTGAAGTTTTCAGCATCTCTTCCTACTGTCCTACGTTTCTAGATATTTGCTTAATAAATTCCTCACACTGTTTCAGGAGTTTCATGTACAGTAGAAAAATGTTTTATCCATCAGTCTAAATTCTCAGAAGGAAGTTTAGTCTGATTTGGCTCGCCATTCCAACACCTGCATACTCTTCAGCTTTCAACCATTCTTACATTTCTAGGGTAAACTCAGTTTTGCTGTGATACAGTACTATCATTTTAACATTGCTAGATTTATGTTCTCAAATTTTGTTTACATTTTTGCCTGGAGTATGGATGAGTGATACTGACCTGTCATTTTCTTGTAAATCCTGTCTTTCTTGGTTATTTTGTACCTGTAACCCTAATGTTCTTCTCTTTATATACTCTGGAAGACTTTATACATCATTGGAGGGATTTGAAAATTTGGCCTAAGTTTTGAATGATGTATTCCAGGCTCAGTGTTTTCTTTCTGGGGTGATTTGAATGTGTTGGTTCAATTTTTACTAATATGAAATTATTTTGGCATTCTATTGCATTTTGTAACATTTTTGGCAAGTTCTGTTTTGTGAAAATGTGTATATTGTGTAAATATTTAAATACCAACTTACGGTTGATATTTTTAAATCTTTTTTTCTTAAGTTTCAGTTTTTGCTTTTCCTTTTTTGTGTTAAGTGAATTCATTAGAGTTTGTCTCATAATTTTTTTCAGAAACCGAGTGTGTGGTCTATCATTACTAATTTATCTTTGTTTTCTATTTTGTGACTACACAATATCATATTTGTTATGAGCTTCTATCTATTCATTAAGTTTATTTTCTGATTCCTTTTTGCATCTTCAGCTGGATACTTGGCTCATTAGCTTTTTTTCTCCTTTATTCTAATTAAACTATTAAGATGAAAAATAGTCCTCCAATACGTAAATCAATAAATGTAATCCACCATATCAATAAAGCCAAAAGTAAGAATCATTTGATCATTCATACAGATGCAGAAAAAGTTTTTGATAAGGTCCAACATTCATTCATGATAAGAACTTTACAGAAAATTGGAATAGATGGTCTTTACCTCAATATAATAATGGCCATCTACAACAAACCAAGAGCCAGTATCATAATAAATGGCCAAAATTGAAGGCCTTTACTTTAAAATCAGGCAAAGACAAGGATATCCTTTATCGCCACTCCTATTTAATATAGTACTGGAAATACTAGCCAGAGCAATTAGACAAGAGAGAGAAATAAAAGGGATAAAGATAGGAAAAAAAGAGGTTAAATTATCATTGTTTGCAGATGACATGATACTCCACATAGAAGACTCCCTAAACACCATTGAAAGACTATTAGATATAATAAATAAATAAATAAATTCAGTAATGTAGCTGGATACAAAATCAATACTTAAAAATCAATAGCATTCCTATACACTAACAACAAAATCACAGAGAGAGAAATAAGAGAAGCCACACTCTTTACACTAACAACCAAAAGGATGAAATATTTAGGAATTACTCTCACAAAAAAAGTGAAAGATCTATACAGGGAAAATTATAATACACTGAGAAAAGAAATTGAAGATGATCTCAGAAAATGAAAGGACATCCCTTGCTCATGGATAGGAAGAATAAATATTGTGAAAATGGCCATTCTCCCAAAACTCTTATACAGATTCAATGCAATCCCAATAAAAATACCATCAACATACCTCATAGATCTAGAGAAATCACTCCTAAAATTCATCTGGAGTGAGAAGAGACCTAGAATAGCAAAGACAGTTCTAAGCCGCAAAGGCAAGGCAGGAGGCATCACAATCCCTGACTTGAAGTTATACTACAAAGCAACAGTAGGAAAATCAACATGGTACTAGAATCAAAACAGAGCGGAAGATCAATGGAATAGATTAGAAGATACAACCACAACTACAAACACACTCAACCACCTTATCTTTGATAAAGGAGCCAAACAGGTTCACTGGAAGAATGACAGTCTCTTTAGTAACTGGTGTTGGAAAACCTGGCTCTCCACATGCCGAAAACTAAAACTAGACCCATGCCTATCACCATATACTAAGTTAAAATCTAAATGGATCAAAGATCTGAATATTAAAACAGAAACACTAAATCTATTGGAAGATAAATTGGGTAAAAACCTTGAAGAGATGGGGTAGGTAGAGAATTCACGAACAGGATTCAAAATGCACGGGAAATACTTCCCAGAATCAATAACTGGGACCACCTCTTATTGAAAAGTTTCTGCATATCAAAAGAAATATCCAGCATCGTGAAAAGAAAACCCACAAACTGGGAAAAAAATCTTGGTGAACTCTCCCTCAGACAAAAGACTTCTGTCTAAAACATATAAAGACTTAAAAAAAAATCAGACCCCGAAATTCAAAGATCTAGTCTAAAAATGGGCATCTGAGATTAATACACAATTCTCAGATGAAGAAATACAAATGGCAAATAAATACATGAAAAAATGCTCATCATCATTAATCATTAGAGAAATGTAAATTAAAACCACATTGAGATTCCATCTCACTCCTGAAAGAATGGCCAAGATCAAGAAAACTACCAACAACAAATGCTGGAGAGGCTGTGGGGAAAAAGGAACTCTCCTACACTGCTGGTGGGAGCGTAGACTGGTGCAACCATTGTAGAGGTCAGTCTGGAGATTCCTCAAAAATCTTGGATTGGAAGTCCCATTTGTTCCAGCTATCCCACTTCTAGGCATATTCCCAGAAGAACTAAAAGTATCATACCACAGTGATATATGTGCACCCAGGTTTATAGCAGCACAATTTGTAATAACCAGATGTTGGAAACAACCTAAGTGTCCATCAACTGAGGAATGGATAAAAAAGTTGTGGTATTTTTATACAATGAAGTACTACTCAGCTATAGAAGGATCACATTGAGATATTTATAAATAAATGGATGCAGTTTCAGACCATACTCATAAGTGAAATAAATCAAACTCAAATGTATGAATACCAAATAGTTTCCCTATTGTAAGAAATTATTCAAATGCATAAAAGTATGTGGTAATCATGATTCCTCATTATGTGACTTTGAAGTCTTAAAAAGTTTTCCCTCATTAATTGGAATTGTTTTATTCTGGGCTGTTTGATATTATTGTCTGTGATGATATGAACAGCTATTTTGAAGAAACCAAGACATCATAATAGCTAGTGCTGATTTAATATCATCTTGTTTTGAAGTCCCACCAAACTGTTGTTCTTCTGTCTCCATTGTTATTATCATGTTGTATCTTATTGGATTTTATTATATGTGATAGTATAAACAAAAATTTTTATAGGCAAAGAGATAATATAGAAACCATTGTTCATATTCCATTAGCTGGTTCTAAATACCCTGTAATACTTTCATCCTCTTGAATGATTTCACACTGCCTTGATATGTTTGATGCTATAGTATACGAAGTTGTACTCAAATATTTCAAGGAAAGAAACACTATGGTAATTACTATTAAGTCGGGCAGGTTATGCCATTTGTGGTGAAGCACTATGTTGCTGAAATTGTCCTGCTTTGACATGTATTGTTATGTTGTTGTGTCCTCTTTTATCTCAATCTCTCCTTTTTTAAAAAAAAAATTATTTATTTATTTTTAAATTTTTTTAGTTAAGGGAAAGAATCAAGAAAATTAGCAGGACATATTTTAGTAACTTTTTTGATTTCCTATTAACTTGATTTGAAGCCCTGTATTGCTCCCACCATCTTGTTTTGACTGACTTTACTCTGTTCTGTTCCGTTTGATAGTATCAAGTTTGAGGGTATAGGCAACTACTTTGAAGACAATAAGATTCACTATGATGCCCATTCTGGTTTGACCATTATCTCCTTTTGAAGTCCTGTAATGTCTCCAATGTTTAGGTTTTATTTATCTTGTTCTGTACTGTTTTGTTCAATTTTATTATACCTAATGATATAGGCAATTCTTTTTAAGTTAGCAAGAGGCATTATCGTAATCGTTGTTGATTACCCTGTATTGTTTTTTTACATCATGTACTATGTTCATCCTTTGTTTTGACTGACTGCTTTGTTTTGTCATATTTGGTTTTATTCTCTTCCAAAAAAATAATAAGCACTATAGGAGTAATAAAACTCAAAATGTGAAATGTCATTGTAAAAAAGGCAAAGAAAATGCTCTAAAGGATACAACTGCAAGTGTGTTTAGGTGTGTAAGATAGATGACCATATTACTAAGTTTTTGTTGGATCATTGAACATAACTGTTTGCAGTCTCACTGTTTGAATGTCCAGTTGGTATGCTTTAATCCTGTAACTTGAACAACTATTTCTAAGATGACAATATGTAATCTATTAACTAGTGATTTCTTACTGTTTTTTTTGAAATTTCTGTATTACTTGTACCCTTGTACTGTTTTGCTTTTTTTTCCTTTAAATAAAATCTTAAAAAAACATTCTTTCCTGCTCTTCATTGGTTGTCTGTGTTTCTTCAGTGGTGCCCACAGGATCTTATGAGCAGCTCTTACCAAAATCAAGCTTTCCTTTGGGACCCCTTCTTTGGTTCTTCTGGCCTGGGGTGTTAACTGTCTCTGGTCCCTTTTAGGAAGAGGGTTTCCCTCCTTACTATTTCCTGCCTGCTGTCACCTTTGCAAAGACCACCTCCATGAGATTTGACTTCATTTCCTTACAGTGTGATGTCTATTTTCTGCATACAATCTGACCAATTATGCTTTACTGCCCGCCTGGGGAAGATGTATGAGGAACATATATTTTACAATAAAATTTTATTACAAAAGAAACATTTTTAATTATTTTAATAAACATATACAGTAAATATTTATTGTTTGGTAAAATAGTGATGACTCAGTAAAAAAACCTCAGCCAGCCTGAATTTAGAGCTGTGAACAGGACCTCTGGGAGCAACTCCAAAGGGGAGTCTTTTACGTTCTTTGTTCCCCTACACTTAGAATCTAATTGTCCACTGAGAGTGGAGGACTGACATTGTGGGTGGTGGGAAGGACCATGAGCCTGGAGAAGGCAGTGGGGACTAGACTAAAACAGGACTCGCATACACACAACCACTGAGAGATTAGGTTGAGGGTTAACAAGGAGCCACTGGAGTTTTGTAAACTGTAAACGCAAGTATTAAAAATTATTCCGTATTTTTCATACTATAACATAGCTTTTCAGGAATCATTTAGCAAATTGCATTTCTTGATTGTGATATTTCTTTACGTTATCTGACATTCAGTGACCATGTCAGCTTCTACTTGGTGTTTTTATCTTTCATGATGTTTAGTTAAAATGAAATGTACTTCAATACTTTAAAGTACAGGGTTTTAGTGAATTTGCTTATTGTTGAGACAAGATACCCAACACCCAGAGTTAAAGGAGGAAAGGTTTAGTGTACCTTTCAGTTTCTGGAGGGTTCCGTTCATAGTTGTCTGGCTCCAAGGCAGGGTGATATGGCAGAGCACATCACAGAGGAGCAACAGTTCATGGCAGACAGAAGACAGGAAGACAACAAAGCCCTGAAGTATGAAGGAAGCAAGCAGCAAGTGGCAAGCGGTGACATCAGTAGCCCTCTTTCTGCCCCTTATATTCTGTCTCTCTCAGGGTGGGGCATCACTAATTCTAACATCACACACTTAACCCCGGAATCACACAGCCTAGATCCAGCCACCTCTGAAAAGCCTCATCTATGACTACATGAGGCTTTGGGGGGCCATCTAGACACAAGCTACAACATACAGTAAAACCTTCATTTGTCAGCATAATTCATTCTGGAAGCATGCTTGTAATCCAAAGCACTTCTGTATCAAAGGAGACTTCCCCTTAAGAAATGAAAACACAGGCAATTTTTTCTACAACTCAAAAATATTCAATGAAATGATCACAGTATTATAAAATAATAACAAATAACAAAGAAAGTACAAGACATAAAGAGAAATAAATAAATTAACCTGCACTTACTTTTGAAAACCTTGTGTGAAGGAGACAGGAGAGAGGAGGATTATTGTACAGGACAACTTTCACTGTCAGTAGTGGAATCACTGCTATCTGTTGGCCCACTGTGATCTTTTCTTTTCATGAATCTATCCAATGGCAATTGTTGTTGCCTCCTTTTGAGGATTTCATGGAAAGGTGACATTGCATTGTCATTGTCATTGCTCACACTGCTACAACCTCATTTGAGTGGTGCTTTTCTAGAAACTGTTGCACTATTTCCCACATCTTACACCTCTCTCATCTTATTTGAAGTGAGGGATTCCTCTGCCTTTTTCTCCTCTTCTCTGCAGATGAGCTTTGCTCTATAACCTCTTGGTGTTGGGAGACAATCACCCATAATGAGAGAGACAGAGAGAGAGAGACCATTGGCTCAGTTGGCACCATGTGACAGTCAGCATCACATACTACTCATATTATGAGACATCGTTGATTTATTAGGTTAAAATTTATTGGAAGCATTTGCTTGTCTTGCAAAACACTTGCAGAACAGGTAACTCAAATCAAGGGTTTCATGGTACATAAATAATATGGCATTTTAAGTATGTTAATATATTTACATTTTATTGTTCTTCTTAATGAAAATGCCCATGATGGTAAGAGGTTATTTAGGTGGATAATAAGATTTAAGGTAATTTTTTACCAAGCCTAACCCTAACTCTAATCCTAATTCCAGAAAGACATTTTTTATTTGCTGCTGTATAGTCCCTAAGTATTTCTTGACCCTTGAATGGGATTATGTTTTTGATGATGTGGCTGCGATTTACCATATCACACAGGTGATACCAATTCTGACCCCACATCTGCCTGTTTTGAAAACTTGCTTGATTTCTCATAATATTTTTTCTCCCTCTGATAACTGTGCCCTCCACCTGGAGACTACATATATTAGTCTGTTCTAATTTAAAATGAGAAAATTTTCACTTGCACATTCTGATCTTCAATTTTTCATCCTCAAATTCCTTAAAGTTGTAGTATATACCCCATCTTACCCATTTCTCAACAACCACCAGTAAGCTAAAATCACTTTAACAAAGTTCTCAGAAATTTTATAAAATAGTGTGGTATAGTCTTTCCCTTCTTTTACCTCTTCAGCATCTGATGATGCTGATCCCTTTCTTCTAATGATTTTCTTTTTCTCCCTGATAACCGAGTGTTGCAAGGAAAAAATGCCATTTAAATAAAACTCTGCATCTGCCCTGCCCATGAGGGAAACTTTATACATCACACACACACACACACACACACACACACACACATACACACACACCACACGCCACACGCCACACACGAGACACTGAGTGTTGTTACTGTGTCCTTCCAGTTACAGAGATTGGAGGTGGGAAACAGAAAGGGAATTTCAAGGTTTTGGCCAGTTCTCCCATATTAAAGGATAACTTAGTCGATGACACATTGTTTAGCAGAATACATTTATGGGTCTCTAAATATGTAAATACTGATTCAAAGCCAAGCAAGAAATGAGGAACAAATTGTTCCAAATAATAAAATGAAGGGAGCTGCGTTTTAACAGAGCAGACCGAAGAAAGGCAAACTCAAGAAACAAAGGAATGGACAGAAACTTGAAGGCGATAAAAGGTAGACCTAAGTAACTCAGGAATGGACCCTGTGAAAATAGTAGCCTGCGGTAGCTCGGAGGCTGGGGATTTAGCTCAGCGGCATAAGCACCTGCCTTGCAAGCAGGCAGTTGTGAGTTCAATCCCTGGTACCGATAAAAAGGAAAAAGACAAAAAAAAAAAATAGTAGCCAGAAGGTTGTCCCTGTCACCTAATAGCTTGTCTCAAGCTCTTGAGACAAGAGCCTAGTGTGCTTCTTGTTGGGGTCAGTCCCAGATTTAGTTTCTGGGAGTTGCAGTAATCCAGAGTACAAATGATAGCTTCAGGTTGCAAGTACATTCAGCTGAAAATCCATCAGAAAACAGAGAGTATGCTTTTTGCAAAACTAACATGGTCCATACTGTTTAGCCAATTTCCTTAGAGGCAACACCAACAAGAAACAGCCACAAACAATACTTGCCTGACATCAACATGAAGTTTTATCTGGGCCAGGAAACTGTAATAAAACTCCTTGCGGTATTGGGAAGGTCTCTATGTATCTGCATTTCCCAATATGGTAGCTATTAGCCATATGTAGCTGCTTATCAGTTGAAATACTGCTACCAAAACACTCAATGTTAAATTTAAATTTTCAATTAATCTAAATTTCAGTAACACATGTGGCTAATAGCTATGCAAACTTTTTCAGTGTAGTGCTTTGTGGCCTGCAGATGGTTTCCATCACGTATATTTTCTGTTTTGTTTTCACAACACTTTTTAAAAATATAAAAATGTTCTTAGCTCAAAGACTGTACAAAGACAGGGTAGAGGATAGATTTGTGTGGTGAGTCATAGTTGCTGCTCCTGACCTCCTATCTTAAAACTTCAGAAATATTATTTTAATATTAATAAAATAAGTGACATTTCCACTCCACTTTTAGATGCTTTTAGAACTTTTCTCATTGTTCTGATATTTTTTGCACACATAAAAGCAAAACTCCTCCACCCACAAGGTGTTCTCTGCAAAGAAAGAGTTCGTGTGCAAATGCTTAAGAAACACCACACAGAAAATTTTTTGAAAGATTTGCAACGTGTATTAGTATTGTGTGCATCAGCTTTCTGTAACTGAGGGAAGATACTTAAAAGATCAACAGGTTTAATTTTGCTTTTTACAATCTTGGAGGGTTGAGCCCATGGTCAGCTAGCTGGCTCCAAGGCAGGAACATCAAGCTGGAATTTCATGGTGGAGCAAAGTTAGTTCGGTGAACAGTAGAGCTGAGGGAATCAGTCCCTTCCATTCTCCTAGTGCGAAACAGAACCCTATAGTCATTGCGCCTTCTATTGTCCTAAGAGATGTAGAAAAAATTAAAAACCCCAAACCCAGAAGATCTCTGCTGCTCTCAGCAAGACCACATGTGTTGGATCTCCTAGTCTGACCCTCTGTCACCTTCACACTACTCCCATCTCCCTAACGGTTCATAAGCAGGTACATGTAGTGCATTAATTAAAATCCGAGTGAATTCTGGGAGAAACATGCATGTTGAGATTCCTATACGATGACTCAGCACCATGCCAATCTTTTCTGTCACTCACGCTTTGATATTCGGAGGGAGGCAGCTGGGTAGAGGTATATACCCTTTAAACTCTGAAAGCCGGAGCTTTGCGTGTACTATCGTGTTGCTGGTTCTGTGGGCTGTGACCCGTGTGCAGTGCTTTTACTTTTCTGTTACCCTGAAATCATGTGCTGTCTGTGCCATAACTTTTGTAAGCATAGATTGCCCTGAACACAATCCCATGATCTTCAGTATATGCAGTTGCTTGCCAATTGCTACTGGGTGAGTGAACACTTGCCAGTTCTTTCCTCATCATACACAAGAGCCTGGACTATTTCAGCTCATTTCGTGGTAACAAAGCTGCTTAGTTCATGGTGGCCAGGAAGTATAACAAGGGAATAATGTCAGAGGGGAAGAGACCAGGGACCAGATAGGGTATCCAAGATCACTCCTCCACAACTCATTCAGACATGCCTAGAAGTATTTCTCATAGGCCAATCAAGTTGACAATGAAGCTTAATTGCCTGAAATGTATTGGCCTATGGTTTGTGTAATATGCATGGGGATAGACCATATGTGGGGTATGTAGTTGCACAGTGTGTTGTATATAGTGTGCATATAGGTACTGTCCATGTGTGTGTACATGTTGTGTGCATGTTTGTACATGTACAATAGCAGTATGTGTAGATGCATGGTGTGGGGAGGTATGGGTGTAGGTGCCTGCAAAGATCGTGTGTGTGTGTGTGTGTGTGTGTGTGTGTGTGTGTGTAATACCTATTATCCCACAGAATGAGTGTGCTGCAGAGCTAGTCTCAGAACCATATGTGGACTAAGCCTGATGATAAAAGTCTTTCAGGGACTCAGAGCAGAAACAAAGGTAGTATGCATTTAAGTGCTAGTTAGAAGGAGCAAGAGGAATATTTCTGTGGAACTAGTTCAGAGATGCTGTCATTAAGACTCTCAAGAATGTGGGTGAGAGCAGCTCTCCCTGGGATGCTCTGGAAAGAAGTCGCCAGCCTCATGTCTGCAACCATCAGATTTGGTCTCTGACTCTGCAGAGCACATGTGTGGGCACTGGAGAATCCTGATGTGCAGGTGACTCCATGAAGGACTTTGGGGGTCCTGAGAAGAGCACCTAAAACACACAGTACCTTGGACAGGAAAGAGAGGTTCTTGGCCAACTTTCATTATAGAAATAGTGGAACACTGGCCTGAATTCCAGGGCACTTGAACAGCAGGGTGTAAAGAGCTCTAACTGGTTAGCAGGGAGGAAATCTTGTCCCATAGACAGGGAGCCTGAACTCTTCCAGGCTCCGAGGAACTCAGGAAAAGCCAGTGCAGGAGCAGAATTACCTCAGGTCAGGGACTCTCCAGAAACACTTTTTGGTCCTTTGGGAGAATAAAACCCCAACGGTCCTGTTTGGATGTTTGTTTTTTGTTGTTTTAAGACATCAGGCAGAGCAAGAGTGGAGTCAGACAGGGCAAGAATGGAGTCAACTCCTAGAAAACATCTGGGTTTGTCTCATGGTAGAAAGAGGCAGAAAGCCCCTGTCTGCAAAGCTGATGCTTCCTACAGAGTATCTGGAAAGTGGAGCAGCCATTTCTTGAGACTGTAACTTCATATATGTCCCTCCTGTTAAAGCCATTTTCGGATCTGCTTCTTACCTAGGGAGACTGAAGTTTTAGTTTTTTCCAAGGATTTTTATAACACCATTTTCTCACAATGGCCCCTTTGTGTTGCATTCATTTCTACTCTTCATTATTTTTAATAACATTTGAAGCAAATGGAAGGAAAGTGAATAATTTTCTTCTCTCTGTGCAAAAGCATGCCTGATAGCTGAGGTCCATGCCTGTCCCTGGGACTGGCTTATGTGCCATCTCAGTGCCTACATTCCTGGATGCCCAAGAGGCACAGGCCTGTGATGGGGCTAGAGCTGGTAGAGTGGGGATATAACCAGATACCAGGGGAGGGAAAGGCCCATGTGACACCAACACAGAAAGCTGATGGCCTTTTCCTTGGAGTCCTTGGGTTTTAATAGGTCTAATGAAGTCTAGTCTAAAGGGACCCATTTCTGGTGGAGAAATTTCATGAGACACTTATCAAAGACCCTCACAGATGTGGCCTCCTGAGTTATTTACTGACCCTAAAGGTCAGAAGAGGGGAGAGTCCTTGGGGCAAAATATCAAGGACAAACTGTGTCTCTTAGTTGGAGGCAGTAATGAAAAATGAGCAACCCGCACATTAGCAGTAGCCCGTAGCTGGTTACAGCCAGCCCAGCATGAACACTGAGCTGGAACAAAGAACACAGGACAGCACGGTGCTGGCGCGGCCGATATCTCACTTCCACACCAAAACAGTCTTCTTGCTGTTGTTGAGTTTTATGACTGTGATGTCATTGAGCCCTGCCAACAACAGAGCTGTTATCTCACAAGTGAAAAGGTCTTAAAACTAACTGAGGGACCCCATTATGCCAAGACTGGAGCTTGTCATAAAATCATCAGTCACTGATGTCTCCGAGCTTCTGAGTCAGGCCTTGAGGGAAAAGAACTGTGAAATTTGGGTTCAATTTACTTGTTTTGATCTGGACTTCTTTATGAGTAGAGAGAATTAAATTGACCATATGTGACCTTGTATTTCGAGGAAATCAAATCACTCAAACAAGATTAATTTAGTTTCTTGGCCAACAATTCCTTCTTTTCTCTTCAGCTCCAGTGTTATTGGGGCAGGCCCTGCCTGAATACATTTTACAAGAGTTTAGAGGATTGTAATGGTTGCATTGTTTCTCTGGTTACAACCCCAAAACGTACTGCAGACTTCTTCAACCAAAATTGCTCCCTGCCATTAGTACATTGGTGGAATGGAAGGTGGATTTCAGTCCTCAAACTCTACCCCAAGAGGAAGCAGTGGGAGGGGACACTAGCTGTGACAGTGGGCAAGAGTCCTCACTTCTCATTTCATCTTGCATCTGTTCGTTGGGTGAATATTCCTTGAGCTCTGGCTACAGAGCAAGCCACTGGGTGCTGGAATCACAATAGCGCCCTAAAAAGAAGCCCTTTCCTGCCCTTGTGGAATTTGGAACTGCTGGCAGTCACAAGGCTTTGTGGTCATTTTTTTTTTTAATTTTTATTATCGGTACTAGGGATCGAACTCATGACCACCTGCTTGCAAGGCAGGTGCTTATGCCATTGAGCTAAATCCTCAGCCCCTGCGGTCATTTTCTTACTTCCATTTTGAGTCACTCCATTTCTACAAGGCCCAGTCATTTGGTGACAGCATTACCTTGCAAAAAATGGATAATTCACAGATGCTGGCCTTGAACTTAATAGTTGAACTAAGTAATAGTTCAAGTAAATATTCAAACGTACAAAACATTTCTCTATAATATACATGGAAATGTGTCTGAATTCTTAGTCACAGGTGATATTCTCCTGTCTCTCCTGGGGAGAAAATGATATTGGAGAAAGGGAGAAGAGGAGACCTCAGTGAATTTTTAATTTTGCTTTTATAGATGCAAACTGAGTGGACAGAGGTTTGTATATACACATACACATACACATACACATACACAATGCATGTATATACACTGGATACACACGTAAGTGGTGGAATAAATTAAAATTCATTGTAATTAAACAGCTGTGGTTGAGCAGCCGTGCCACAGAAGAGCTGAAATGAACTGGCAGGATTCATTTCTATTTCCCTCCTATCACCTCCGTCCCAGGAACAATCCTCCGAGGCACATCTTTCTATATGTTTCAGCATATCAGACTTTCATGCCCCTGCTCCCTTTCTTTCCAGAGTCAATAGCTGAGGTTGGAACTTTAGTTGGGAATCATCCTAACAGATAAAAACTGTAGCAGAAGGAAAGCAGGCAGTGGTGGGTGCCAGCTCACCATCTTCAATCATTTATCCATATATAATGAGAGGCAATGTGGAGAGCGCATGCATCCTTAAGCACCAGCTCCCAGAAAGGTATATTTGGCAACTTTTTTCCAAATTGCTGAGAACAGTGAAAAATCTGGGACCCAGCAGAGAACTAACATTGCAACCTGAAGGCCCACATGAACTTCATGGAATTTTTTAGGGTTTTCCACCTGGAAAATGTTGGATCATCCTGATAGGAAGTGAAGTATTTTTTTTTAAATAAATGTAGCAATTCTGTATTTTTTTAATTTAATGAATGCGTTCATTCATTAAATGAAAAGGTTATACTACTGGAAATAGTGATGATAAAATCACCAGTGCTTTATTAGTTGTAGATTATATTCTCATCATAGCAGTGGAAAAATCTGAAGGGGCCAGACTATAGTATTTGCTATGCTTGTTTTATGCTTGTGTGAGTTCAAGAAGTCTGAGTGGTCCAAGACAAGCATTCAATTCATCCAGACTTTAAAATTATCTTGACTTCTAGGGATGTCCACGTGACTAACAGGTCAGTGAGGAGTTTCCTTTAGGACAGACAATCCCAAACCCTGGACACAGACCATACCTGTGCATGGCCTTTTAGGAACTGGACTGCACAAGGAAGTAAGGGGCAAGCAGGTAAGCAAAATTTCATCCATATTTAAAGCTTCTCCCTGTATTTTACATCACTGCCTGAGCTCCACCTACTGTCAGATCAGCTTCAGCACTGGACTCTCATAGAAGCTCAAATATTGCCGTGAACTGCACATATCAGATATTAAGATTTCATCCTCCTTATGAGACTCTAAGACCTGATGATCTAAGCTGTAGCTGAGGTAGTGATGCTAGCCCTGGGGAGTAACTGCACATATAGATTAACATTAGCAGAAACCTCTGTGCTACAATGTAATGATGATAGAAATTAAATGGACAATAAACGTAATGTGCACGAATCCTAAAACCAAGCCTTACCTCTGCTCCATCCACAGAAAAACTGTCTTTCCCAAAACTGGTCCATGATGCCAAAAAGCACATCAGGCATACAAATTGATATTTTGGTGACCTGAAACATTAGAGTCAGGTGAATTAAGTGTCTAGAAGAATAACTGGCTGACAGGAATGGAGGATGGAAGTGTGGGGTATAGAAATGATGAACCAATAAGACTTATATGTGTTGATTTTACTTGAACAGTTGGACTCACAGAAGCAAGATGGTAACTCAAGGGAAGTTTTTGTTCAAAAGACTTTGAAAAGTGTGCATTGCATCTGACATCCACTGCATTAGTATTCCTTTATTTCTCTATTTTGGATGCTGAAACAAGAATAATAGTTGGACCTTCCTTCATATCTGATAATTCCATATCCATAGATTCACCAAATGTGGCTAGAACATAGTCAGAAAATTTTTCATCTGTATTGAGTATCTACAGACTTTTTTTTGTCATTTCCCCTTAATGCAGTCTGAAATTGTGCATTTTCATTTTATGATAAGCTAAGAATGACTTAAAATATATGGATGGTTTGCATAGTAACTACATTGTTTGATATAAAAGACATGAACATTCACAGATTTTGGTATCTGTGGGGATCTGGAACCAAATTCCATGCATCAAGGTACCACTGTATCATTTATGTAAATGAAGACGTAGGAATCTATGGTCCAATATGATTTATTTATGATGACAGTGGGAAAGGATATTTGAAGTCCAGATTATTTCAGAAATGCAGTCATAACAATTGCTTTGAATAGATCAGTTATCTGAGTTTGATAAACAACATATGGTAATAGAAGAAAAAACTTTGCATATTTAGGACTTGAAAAATCAGAAGGAGATGCTTCACAAATGCTTATTGTTAGATTTTGACAGTAAGATACTTGAAAGTTAACAGCACCTTAGACTGGAGGACAGATTATCAGATAATAATAAGAGCAAACACTTCTGCGCAGTGCTCACGATGTCCCAGCACATAGTAGAGGCTCCGTGAGAAGGGCCCTGTGATTATTCCTATTTAACATTTGAGAGAAACCTAGTAAAGTGACTACCCAGCGTTAGTAAGGAAGGTTGCTGTTTCATCCTATGACCGCAAAGTACATTTTTCTAAATAGTATTGTATACTTTCTCTTATGTTAAGATTTTTAAAATTTCTCTTTTCTTCTGATCATTTGCCCATCATTTGCTCCCTGGCCTTCTATTTCTTCTCTTCTTTTGACATTCTTTTAACTCTTTCCACTCTTTTTCTCATTTCACTTCTTTGTTCCTTCTGGCTTGATTTTCATTTTTCTGTGTGGCTTGTGGATGTTTCTCTCTCATTGGGTTGGCCATTACATCTTTCTGGATACGCTTTTTTACACTCTGTTCTATTTCTTTTTTTCAACCTAAGGAATGTAC
Organism: Cavia porcellus; assembly: GCF_034190915.1. NCBI lineage: Eukaryota > Metazoa > Chordata > Mammalia > Rodentia > Caviidae > Cavia > Cavia porcellus. Next base: position 22,546,563 of record NW_026947506.1, read on the forward strand.
AACACATAGTTATCAATGTTGCATGTTAACCTAGCACCACAGACACATATGCATACATATACAGAATATTATACTATTTAATATTCTTTGCCTTAATTTAGTATGTTATTCTTTGATTCTATTTCAAAAGTGGTGAGTCAAATGTCTTCTACTTTTAAAAATAATACAACTGAATATCACTGTATGATAATAGTTTTGTTACCCATTTGTACTGTTCCCTTGACAATAATATAAAGAAAGAGAATTTAAAAATTCTCTGCCATGAGTTAGAATGCAAGCCTGAGTACCAATTTTATTAGACAAAATTGAGTTTCTCCTTGAGTAATGTTGATGAAATATGTGACCTTTGGAAGAACTAAGAAATCACTACTGTGTAAGAGAAACATAAATACACAGGATCTATATAACCAGATGACCTCCAAGAAATACTGTAAACCTAAGGGTCCATGAATAAAGGCAAAATGACTTCGTGTTAAAACCGTGCAACCCTTTGCAACATCGACAAATCCTTAATGCATCTGCCCACTATGTTTTGAAAGCCAACTGGTGAGACCAGCACTTTTAGAGAAAGGCACCTTGGATTCAAATTCATCTTAGTGAGTACTGCCATGTGCCGGCCGCAGGAAGGAAATTGGTTAAACAGTGTGGCTGTAAAGGAGATGAGACAAGAGCCTTGTCATGGAAGAGCTCAAGGGTCAGAATATAGAAAATTTCCTGTGGTCTCACTGAAGGCCAGGCTGCTGGGCTGTCCACCTAGAAATTAGAGTAGATGAGAACACTACTCTTTGATGACTACAAGAAAGTCAACACTATGAGTCATTTGCAAATGCATCCAGCTTTAGGTCACAGGTGGATCATTTACGTTTTCCCTGGACACCATCTGCTAGTTTCAGCATTGGGGCTGATTTGTTTTTCCATTGCAGAGGACAAGGTGGTTTTCCAGAAGTAACCAGTATGTGCCTGGACTTTGCCTGAGGACCTGAAACAGGGTCAAGGAGAGCTTTGAATCCCTCTGTACTCTGCTGTGTGCAAACATTTGTGACAGCTAAAACTTTGCTCATCTTTTAAACATTCACATGTTAAGAGAAAACATGGCATTCACAGTGAGAGTTACCATGTGGGGTCTTGGTGGCTTTCTGTCCTCTTGGTGATTTGTGGTGTACCATTAAAAATCAAGGCATAGAAAAAAAAATGGGTTCAGAAGTAGCTTCCTTGCCTTTCCTGTATGCTAATACTTCTAAGGCTTAAATGGAAAAAGTTTCAATAGTTACTGAAAGCAAAAGGAAATGTCTATTTCTGTGCATGTCTGAGTCTAGGCAACAAAGAGTGTGGTGGACCAATCAAAGGTAAACAAAGTCCGGAAATGTGAATACAAGGGTAGGTACATTAAAGAGCCTCGTTCCTTTGCTTACGTTAACACAGGCATTACAACACTACCTTAAAATGGAATTTCTTGCATTTTCATTCCTTTAAAGCCATATTTCATTTTCCTTTAAAGCTGTATTTTCCTAGGAAGTTCTAGAGAAACTTCATGTAATTGAATAAGATAGTGGTCTTTAAAATCATAAACATGGAACAAAAGTAATGTTTTGTGAATGATAATGATTAGCTTATCAATAACACTGTATCATTTGCACAGATGGCAACATAAATTTATAATAGAGAAAATGAATTGTTTTGGCAAATTGATCGCTTACTCCTGTGTATATATTATTCTCAGCTTGTGATACCAACTCGGAGTAAAGCCAGACTTCTAACCCCTTTTCCTTCTGCTGGTCCTTAAGAGGTTTTCAGAGTCATGTTACCTGTCTTTAAATCTGTCTTCTCCAGGAAAAATCTATTTAAATGTTCAACAATTTGGCATATGCTAGGCACAGAATTCTTTCCAAAGATCATTTGGTCTTGAGCTCGAATCTCTTAGTTGATATGAAGATGCAAGCATACCTGAAATTCACAACAGCTTTTTAAAAAATTTTATTTTAAAGAGGGTAAAATTAAACATAACAAAACAGAACAAAACAGATCAGAAGAAAACAATGTAAGAGACACAGATTTCAAAGCAAGACAGCTGGAGATCTTCACTGTCTATCATATTGTCTCTTGTTTCCTTTCAAATAGATGTCTATATCTTCACCCACAGTGAATTCATACAAAACAAAATAGTATAAAACTGATTGGAACAGGATGATGAAGGCATTTTAGGTCTTCAAGATCAGACAATAAGGAAGTCAACAATGGCTGCCATAATGTCTCTCGATCTCTTCAAAATAGCTGTCCACATCTTCATGTATGTTGAAATTAAACAATATAAAATAGACTAAAATCACTCTGAACAAAGAATAATAGTATTTCTGGATTTCACAGCATGATGCTACAGAATCAGCACTGGATACATAGTGTCTCTTTTTCTTCAAAGTAGCTGTTGATTTCATCATGCATTATCAATCGATTCTCATAAACTGTTTAGGAGAAGTTCTACACATGTATGAATCTCTACATGTATACCTATCCTTTCTGTGTTATAGAGAAAAACAAAACAAAACAAAATCCTAGAAAAACACAAAACAAAAATAACAAATAAATGACAATAGCAAAGTGTCCAAAACACTGACAATATAGGCCTTCAAAACAAGGTGGTATGAGCATAATTAGGGTGGTTATTTCAAGAGTTCCTCAGATCAGCATACAATAATATGCACAATCTTTCCAGTACAAGAATGTTAACTATTTTGTTCCAAGAACTTAAAGAATTTGTAGCACAATCAACTATCCTGTGTGTTTATATAATTTTAGATATTTTTCCTTTTCCCTTGCTTTTTCTTTTTCCTCATTTTCCCTGAGATATTGTTTTTTTCCCTTTAAGCAGATTCTTATCCTTTTACTATATTTATTGAGTTTTTTTGTATCTTATGAACTCTTACCATTTCTTATACTAGGAAGACTATACGGTATTTATACATGTGAAATTGGCTTATTTTACTTATGAGTATGGTCTCAAGTTGCACCCATTTACTTATAAATATCTCAGTGTGATCATTCTTTACAGCTGAGTAGTACTCCATTATATTAAAACATCACATCTTTTTTATTCTTTCCTCAGTTGATGGACACTTAGGTTGTTTCCAAGATCTGGCTATTATAAATTGTGCCGCTATAAATATGGATGTACATATATCACTGTGGTATGATGTTTTCAGTTCTGCTGGGAATATGCCTAGAAGTGGAATAGCTGGGTCAAATGGAACTTACAATACCAGCTTTTTGAGAAATCTCCAGACTGACCTCCACAGTGATTGCACCAGTCTGCATTCCCACTAACAATGCAGAAGAGTTCCTTTTTCCCCACAGCCTCTCCAGCATTTGTTGTTAGTAGTTTTATTTATCCTGGCCATACTTTCTGGAGTGAGATGGAATCTCAGTGTTGTTATAATTTGCATTTCTTTAATGACCTAATGATGCTGAACATTTTTTCATATATTTATTCGCCATTTGTATTTCTTCATCTTAAAACTGTGTATTCATCTCAGACGCCCATTTTTGGAATGAATCTTTGAATTTTGAGGGTCTGATTTTTAAAAAATTCTTTATATGTTCAAGACAGAAATCCTTGGGACCATTCATTTTTTTTCCCAATTTTTGAGTTTTCTCTTCACTATACTGGAGATTTCTTTTGACATGCAAAAACTCTTTAATAGGATGTGATTCCAGTTACTGATTCTGGGAAGTATTTTGCATGCAGTTTGACTCTTGTTCATGAATTCTCTGCCTACCCCTATGTCTTCAAGATTTCTACCTACTTTGTCTTCCAACAGATTCAGTGTTTCTATTTTAATATTTAGATCTTTGATTCATTTAGACTTTAGTTCAGTACACGGTGATAGGCATGGACCTAGTTTTAGTTTTCAACATATGGAGAGCCAATTTTTCCAGCACCATTTATTAAAGAGACTATCTTTCTTCCAGTGGAAGTGTTTGGCCTCTCTATCAAAGATAGGGTAGCTGAGTGTGTTTGTAGTTGTAATTGTATCTTCTAATCTATTCCATTCGTCTTCAGGCCTGTTTTTATTCTAGTACCATGTTGATTTTATTACAGTTGATGTTGTTGGGTGGAACACTGTATACATTTATCAAGTCCATTTGTTCACAGGTGTGATTCAGTTCTGTTATTTCTTTGCTGATTTTCTGTCTAGTTGATCTGTCCCTTTGTGTCAATGGCATGTTAAGGTCTCCTGTGTTATTGCTTATTTGATTTTCTATTTCTGTTAATATTTGTTTTGTATAGCTGGGTGCTTCTGCATTTGGTGCATATACATCTAAGAATGCTATCTGTTCCTATTTTTGCCCTACCTAGTATTTAGTAACCTTCTTTATCTCTTTGGACATTCTTGGTTTGAAGTTCACATCGTCTGCAACAGAAGAGTTATTCCTGCTTTTTTATGGGGATCCTATTGAATGAAGTATTGTTTTCCATCTTTTGCCGTTCAGTCTATGAGTTTCCTTTTTGGGTTACATGGGTTTCCTGTATACAGTGTGTGGTTGGATGTTGTTTCTTGATCCATAATGTCAGTCTGTTTCTTTTAATTGGTGAATTGAGGCCATTTACATTAAAGTTTATAACTGACATATATTGATTTACTTTTGACATGTTATCTTTCTGCTGTTAATTATTTACCTTTCCACTCTGTTTAATTGTTTGCCTTGCAAACAATTATGTTTGTTTTTCCTTATGTCTATCTAGAATGTTTTTCAATATTCTTTGCAAGATAGGTTTGGTGATCATGAAATTCTTCAGTTGCTCTTTGTCATGGAACTATCTTATTTCTCCATCCATTTTGAAGGACAGTTTTTCAGGGTACGTCAGTCTGGGTTGGAAGTTATTTTCCTTCAGGTTCTGAAATACTTCACTCCATGCTCTTCTTGACTTCATTGTTTGTGTTGAGAAGTCTGCTGTGACTTGGATAGGCTTTCCTTTGTAGGTGGTCTGCCTCTTCTCTCTAGCAGCTTCTAATATTCTGTTCTTATGTTGGATTTCTGGGATGCTGATTATTATATATGTGAATGTAGTTTTATTTTGGTTATGGCTGTTTGGGGTTCCCTATGCTTCAGTGGTCTGTGTGTCAGTTTCCATTCTCATGTTTGGGAAATTTTCAGCTATTACTTCTGTAAATAGCCTCTTGATATCTTTTGTGTTGTCACCTTCTTTTTCATTTATACCTATCAATCTTTTGTTGTTTTTCTTTGCACCACCTTGCAGCTGTTGAACTGTTACTTCCTAATTCCTTGTTATTTTTAAAAGATCTTTCCTTTCTTGTTCACTGGCTGCAATCTTGTCTTTGTGGTCTGAAATTCTATCTTCACTTTCCTTGAGACGGTTTTGCCAACTTTTGATGGAATATTTGATTTCCTATATATCTTTTTGAATTTGCTTCATGCATTCTATTTGTTTCTTATATTGTTCATTCAGTTTTCCCATCTTTCCAGCATTGTTTCTCTAATTTTTTAACTATGTCTTCTTTAGATGTGTTCAGAATTTCTTTCATTACATTTATCATTGCTTCTTTTATCTCAGAGATTATTTCTGATCTGAGTTCTTTTATAGCTCTCCAAATTTGTTTCTTTATTTCAGTTGTTATCATTTCAGGAATTTCAGGTGTACGGATTACACTTTCTTCTGTGTCCATACCTGCTAGGCTTGCTTGTGTTGAGCTGGAACTTTGAGATTGCATTTTCCTCTTTTGTTTTGTCATTTTCCTATACTTCTGGGTTTTGAGCCATCTTCCAAAGCTTCCCGGTGAGCTAGGAATCACCTGGCCCACTTTTGGCTCATGGGGCAGACTGCAGGCAACTGCTTGGAGGTCTATGGGTCTGGCTCAGTTAGGCCTATGGGGACCTTCCATGCGTCCTCTGGTGATTTGGGGTGTTGGGCATGGTCTTACTGGCTGGGAGTGACTTTCCAAATCTTCCCTCATGCACTGGGAATCTACTCATGTTTGTTTGGCTCCTGGGACTGAATTCAGGCCCCTGCTAGCTGCTTGGAGTTTGCTGGGCATGGCCCAGTTAGGCCTACAGGGAGCTCCCATGCATTTGGGATGCTGGGTGTGATCTCACCTCCTGACATTCCAAAGCTTCCCTGTGTGTTGGGGTTCAACTTTCACATGTTCAACTTCTGGGACTGAATTCAGGCCCACAGTGGCTTTGATGTATTGACAAGTGGAAGTTCTGGCATGGGAAAGTGGGATATGGGGGTAAAAAGAGAAGAATATCCCACAGAAAGGCTGAAGGAGAATCTTCCAGATCACTCTCTGTGAGTATAATATTTACTTTTCTCTGCTGGATAGGAGGAGGAAACACAATCCGTCTTGGACAACTAGGACCTGCAAGCAGCCTTTCATGACAGTTGCTTCTGAAAGCAGTTCCCAGGTCACACATTTTTGCCTCTTGTTTAGGTTTTTAAAGAAAAATCCATTTATACACATCCTCCCAGCCCTAGTTCTACAGGGCTGACTTTTTATGGCTGGTCACTTTTTTCCTTTTCCATACTTGCTTAATTGACTACCAATGGCAGACACGTATAGAAAAGGACCATCAAACACTGGCTTACTTGGTTCTTGAGAATGAATCAGTTCTGCCTGTGATATTGGGCAACAAGAGCTAACCAAGCAAATGATATGGGTGTTTGCTCCTCCAAATCTCATCTTTGCTTTCTTAACTCTTGAGGGTGACTGGTCATTAAATAAACACATGGCAAACCCTTCTATCAACTGAGTAAATGTCAAGTTGTAAATATCTACCCAGACTACACTGTTTCTTAGCTCTGGTTATGAATGCATCTATATATTACTCACCAAGTACAGTTGCTGCTAGAAGTCAGGAAAATGCCTCTTTTCCATGGATGGGAAAATCATTACTAGCATCCAGAGATCCTTGTGACCAGCTAAACTGTGTTTAGAAGAGATCCAAGTCACAATAACCCCATTATAGACTGGCAATTGTCCAACTAGCATCTGACTGAGTTAATTAACATATATATGAACAGCTGAATGAAACTGAGGCTATTAATAGTTTTGTTTTATAAAAATATATCTAATATCTAAATATTCTATGTCAGTTTTCTTAATGTGGATAGAATTGAAATGATAAAAAAGAAACATATGAGAGGCCTTATAAAAATATGAAATAAAACATGAACTATGAAATTCGTGTCAAATACTCCAAAATTAGTTCTCTAAATCAAAATGTCTTCACTAACAATTTTACTAAACACTTTTAACAAAAATTAACACAAATTTTACATGGTTTCTTCCAGCAAACATAATATAATTTCATGTTAACAACTCTCAGAAAATTTTCAGTAGAAGAAATTTTCATGACCCCAATAAAGGACATTTGTAGAAAGCTTACAACTAAAACTGTACTTGGCCATGTAAGATTTAATATCTTACTGCTAAGATTGGGAATAAGTCAACACAGTTTACCCTCAACACCTCATTTATTTTTTTCTCTTCTTTTCTTTATAATTTTTATAATTTTTATTTTTATTTTCTGTATCATGGGGACTGAACTCAGGGCTTTCCCACTGAGCCACATCCCCATGATTTTTAATTTTTTTTTTTGAGATAGAGAATTAATAAGTCACTAAGTTGCCTAGGTTGTTGAACTTTCAGTCCTTCTGTCTCAGCGTCTCAGAATGCTGGGGTTACAGGCAAGTGCCACCACATGTGACTTTCTATTCAATATTGTATTAGAAGTATTAACCAAAATAATAAGCAAAAAAGGAAAAACTATATATAAAAGGGATACAGATGGGAAAAGGGAAGCTGAAACTATCCTTGTTCATATATAGCATGATTATTAAAGTAGAAAATTCTAAGGAATCATCATTAAAAATAAAAATCTCTAAATGTAGTGTAAAGTTTACCAACCTTTTAGGGCACAGGTTCAATATACACAAAGATCAACATATTGAAATACATATTTATATAGTAGTAATATGCAAATGGAGTGCTTTTAAATTATTATAAGAGGTATAAAAATAACAAAAGATAAATATAACAAGTTATATAATATCTACAGTCTGAAAACTATAAAACTTCAATGAGAAAAATCAGGTAAAAACTAAAAGAATCCATTGTATTCAAGAATTAGAAGACACAGCATAACAAAGATATGATTTGTTTTCTAAAATAGGTCTGTAGATGCAATATACTTCCAATCAAACCCCAGCAAAAATTGTTTTTGTAAATCAGAAAAACTAATGTTAAAACTTATTTGTAAAAGCAAAGGATCTCAGAAAAGCTAAAATAATTTTGAGAAAGAAGATAAAGTTGGAAGAATAATATTATGGGATTATGTAGTACATAGTATGTAATACTATGTATAGCTATAAAAAGTGCTCTGAGATTAGTGAAAACCTAGGTATGTCTATGAGTGAAGCAGAATGAGACAGAGACTATGACCAAACACGGTCCACTGATTTTTGACAAAGGTGCAAAAATTGTGTCACAAATGAGGCTGGTTTATATTGCATTCCTATAAAACTTAACCTAAATTTCACACCTCATATAAAAATTAATTGCAAAGAGATCACTGATAAGATATTTAGAAGAAAATACAGAACAAAACTCTTAAGCATGAAAAGCCCTAAAAAGTATTATAAACTGGATCTTACCAAACTTAAACGCTTCTCTCCAGGACGGATGGTGGACACATCTATTATAAGTCTTCTGAGAGACTGAGGCAGGAAGAATGGAAGTTTGAACCCAGAGCAGATAATTTACCAAAACCTTGTCTCAAAAATGAAAAATAAAAGCTCTAAGAGAGCACCCTGAGTTCATCAGTTGTTTAAAGAAATGAACAGAAACACCATCAAAGGGAACATAAGGATGTAAAATCAGCAAAGGAAAGGGCTGGGGCACAGCTCAGTGGTTTAACATGTGCAGGGCCCTAGATTCAATCCCCAGAACACAAGGACTGGGGCAGAAGGGACATGAGTCTGGTGGGCAGTGGGGAGTTCTTCTTCCTGGAGTCTGGTGGGAGAGGTCCTGCTGTTGCTAGAAGCTCCTCCTGAGGCCTCAGGGGGATTCCAAGCCTCCAGGGCCCTGGATGGTCCCACTCTTGCTTTCCCCAGGGGAGAGGAATGCACTGCCTTTGGTCATACAGGGCCATGCGATCCACAAGGCAGCCACTGACACCGCCCCTCCTGAGACAGCTCCTCTAGAGCCCTCAGAGGACAGAGGATCTCACTTCTTCAACCCTTCCCACACAGTCACTTTCTGCCTGCCCTCGGAGGCCCTCTTATTGGATTTGTTGTGGTGCTTTTGAGCTAATAAATCCCTTAATAAATAACAACCACAGCAGCTGTGAACTTGACATCACTAAAAAAGCATCAAACCCCTGTGGACCCAACTATTATTCTATTGATGATAACAATAAAGTAACTTGAGAGATTAAAGCAATGAATTTCCAAAAAGCTGATAACACTTTGCATGCAATTAATTATCTAATCATCAAATATTTGACTGTCTGAAAGGCATATATTACACTATTTTCCTTCCTATCTCTCTTTTTCCTTTCCTTTACTCTCTCTCTGATTTCCATTCTTCCTTCCTGCCTTCTTTCCTTCCTTCCTTCCTTCTTTTTCCACTCATCTCTGTTTCCTTCAATAAATATTAATGAAACAGAACACATAGCAGGTACCAAACATTTTTCTAAGAATATACATCCGTGCAACAGCCTTGAGTTCAATCTCTAGTACAAGAAAGAAAAAAAATGATACAGAATCTGATTTTCAAAGCATAAAACATGAGATATTTCCTGAAGTCATGTGCTAACTGCAGGTGTATGCAGCTGAAAAGCTGCTGCTTCGGTTTCTGTGATATTGGACAATATGTCAGGGCCGATAATTATTCAGGAATTAATAATTCAGATCTGAGGCCTTGCCCATTCAGTAAGATAGCAGGTTGCTGGCTGGGAGATAGTGATAATTAAGAGTCTGCTAAATATCAGGATCTGCTGAATTGAGGGAGAACGGGGAGGCAGATAATAGGAATGGTCCAACGAGTCAGGAGGAATAGCTAAATGCCTGTGTGTATGCATTGCGAGACACTAGGAAGGCGTGATGTCGGTATTCTAAAAGATGCGTGAACATGGGAAAGGAGACCTTTGAGTCTATTCCTCAGGCAGGAAGCAGACATCACCTGGGAAATGTTTCTGAGGACTACCAGCCGTGGACCCTTGGCTGGGTCTTGGAATGTGGCTCTCGTGGTTAGGAGGGAGACTTGGAATGTCAAGGTAAATTGTAAGCTCCAAGTTGGCCAGAAGATGGGCCAATTAAATGAAGTAACCATCAGAACTCAGGGGACCAGGTCAAAATGAAGGAATCAGACCTCAAGGACAAGGACAGCAAAGATGGGAGAAAGAAATCCAAGCTGTTGGACTCACTGGAATTGACCCCCTTGGACTTCGTCTGAGCCCTGCATTCTGAGAAGTGGAGGCAGGTGAGAAACCCTCCACTCTTTTGTGTTCTGAGATGTAAGGACCAACTTGCTTTCCAAATTCTGAGGTAAGACCCACCTCAAGCCTTCCTCAACCAAGGTGACTCGCTGCCTCTGCAAACAGTGAGGTCTCTCACTCTTTCCTATAAAATTTGGTTCTGGTGAGGTTCAGGACATGCTACTCCAAAAGATGACCCTTTAGCATTTGAGAAGACAGCATAAGCAAAAAGGCCACCTTTACCTCCTTCTTCTCTAAATACAGTAAGATTATTAATCAGGAAATCCCGTTTCTTCCCCCACATCAGGCATGGTGGTGCATTCCTGTAATCCCAGCACTCTAGGGGCTTGAGGGAGGAGGACTGCTGGTTTGAGCCCAGTCTAGGCAACTTAGGAAAAAAAACACCTGCTTCAAAGTAAAACATAAAATTTTAAAAGTGTTCAGAACATAATTCAGTGAAACAGCCTTGAGTTCAATCTCTAATACAAGAAAGAAAAAAAAATGATCAGAAACTAATTTTAGTTACACAAGAATTGTCTTTGACAGCTACTTCACAGGGTAACATGTGCACATGTATTTTCCTTTTCAAATAGCACAGAAATTGTTATTATTTAGAACTAGAATGTCTCTCAAAAGGCATATATACAGAGATGGGACTTTGGGAAGGTGATTGGATCATAGGAGTGCAATGCTTATTGATGACTTCATAAACGGAAGGTTCAGAACTGAATGTGCTGTTAGCAGGGGAGGCCTGGTTGGATGATATGGTCATGGGGGCGTGGCCTGAGAGACTATGTCTAGTTCTTCGCTTCTCTGATTTCTGGCCACCATGAAGTGAACAGCTTGCCTGCTCCAGACTCTTCCACTACTGACAATGTACAGAATCTTCTAAAAACTGTGAGCCAAAATAAACCTGTTCTCCTTTAAATTGTGTGCATGTCTCAGATGGAAAAATAAATAAGACAGAAATATAATTTTACTACTACATTCCAAATCCAGAGTTCTCTTCAATAACCCCATGCTATAGTCGTTGTTTTCGCAGATCACTTAGTTTTTCCTTACATAAATCAGTGAGTTTAGGAAAGGTCAGCTAGGGGAAAAGCAGTTGGTATTTAGGATTATAAAATGGACGTTCCATGGTAGAGATAAAGTGACTGACCCTTTGTTTCTTGGTTACAACACTAAGGTCTCACAAAACTTCTGTGACTGACATTTTCAGATACAAATTGTCTTTTAAAGTCCCCCAGTTGGGGATTCAGTACACCGAGGTTCTCATGTATGTGCAAAGGCAGGGATCTGTGATTTCCCTGCTGGGAACACTGTACATTCTCAGACTCCTGTGTCATGCATTCTTGCATTGTGTGCCTCTTTTTAAAATCAGACAAGTGCCTCCTTGCCTTTGCTTACTTCTGCTATTGAATACATAGAAACTTCAGTTGAGCAGCAGAGTTATTTGCTTTTTCCTTATTCATAAGGCCCAGCTGAGCAAGCTTCCACTGAGAACCAGGAGGCTTAGTGAGCTCTTGCATAAATGAGCTGAGAAACTACAGGTTTACCCAGATCATCTTCCAGACATTATATGATATTGTATGACATTATTTGCCATTTATTTATCCAATGTTCTGCTGCAATTAGCTATCTGGATGATATCCGTGTCTTGACTATGAGTGTTTCTTAGAAACATCTTCAATGTGTCTTGTGCTGTTAAGGTATAAAAATGTATTTTAGATGTGAACATCTAGATGGAAATAGTGAGTTTAAATATTTGACCCAAGGAGGAAATTCCAAAATGTTTTCTCCAGTAATCAGACCAATTTGAGTTTACTACTAGTCACATATAGGGATCTCATTAATCCTCAATAGAGACTGCTCAGTTTCTTCCAGTGAGATAGGTGAAAAGTTACACTTCTTTAGACATAAAATTATTGTAAAAGAGAAATTTACATTTTTACTATAAGTAGATAATGACTATCCCTTGTTATAAATAGAAGGAAACCATGATCATAAATAAAACAAAATCAAAATTACGGTTAAAATTGCAACTAGATACTATTATTGATGGAAAATATTTAGGCTGAGGTTGCTGTTTCCTTTATTAAAAGGTAATTTTAGCAATTATTAGAATTAATGACTCAATCAAATGGAGATAATTTTATTAAAATCTATTAAAACAATGACTTTTTCACTCTGTGATTTACTGTATTTATTGCAGGATAGTCTTAATTTTAAAATCATCTCCATTTCCATCCAAGAGTTTGGCACAAATTGGTTCTCTATAATACTTTTTCAAATAAACTATTACTCACATCAATTCCTGGACAGTCTTCTGAGGTTCTGATACACTATTGACTATGTTAACTTTTCTGTAGATCCATTTAATCAATTCCCTTTACATTTGGCATCAAGAAGGTCTTTGATTCTCAGGTAGACCAAAGGAGAACATTGAAATCCATTGAGTTTTACATTTTGTTTCAACTGTTAAAAGATTCCTAGTTGAATATCCTCTTTTCTATACTACTTCTGATCTTTCATGTATTATTTTGAATGTTTTGTATCACATGTATGCTTTAACTTGATAAAATATTTCAAATACTTTGAAAATATGTGTTAAATGGATTATTCTAGAATGAGATCAGCAAAAGGGATGACTAGAATTTTCAAGCTCGTGTGTCTACAATAAAGAAAGATAATGACTGAACATTCACATTTTTATGAAAATATCTAATGGAGTACATGAAAGAAGTGATAAAAATCCCAAAGAATACAGAAGCTCATGGTGGTTACATAGGACAAAAGGAAAAACCTTCTCTCTGTTTCCCTTAGTCTATCCCAAAGTCAACCATCCGTATGCTTGGATGTGTGGGTGGTTTCTGTGTGTTGGCTATTCTGAAGCAGACATATTAGAAACTTCTTCAGTATGTCTTCAGTTGTTCAAGTGGGGAAATGTGTATTGGATGTAGACATGCAAGTCCACATGCAGGTGGACCTTAGAGTAGAGTAGTAAAGACCCCAAAGGAAAGACAATTACAAATTTCCTGAAAATGAATTTAAAATAATGATCTTGAAGAAGCCAGTCCATGCCCTCTCATGAGCCAGCAGCCATGCGGGTCAGGAGGAGAACCAAGAAGCTAGTCTGCACCTTCCATGAGCCAGCATCAGCCATGTGGGCAGGGAGGAGAACCAAGAAACCAATACACTCCCTCCTGTGATCCACTAGACTATGGGCTGGAAGGAGAACCAAGAAGCCAATTTGCACACCCCCATGAGCCAGCAGCAGTCATGGGCTGGGAGGAAAACCAAAAAGCCTACCTGTGCTCTCCCCTGAGCTACCTGGCATGCAAGCCAAGAGACAAAAATGTATACACACCCCCTTGTCCCTGGTGAGCAACCAGCTGATTTAAAGGGACACAGGCTGAGGTGATAGCAACTGAAGTAAAAAAAAAAACAAAAACAAAAACAAAAACTTAATGTTTGCATTGTTTATTGAATTTTCAGGCCTAAAGCTGGTAGTGTGAGCATCTATGTAGAGGATAACAATAAGCAGTATAGCATCTTTGGGAGGTTTCCTTATGTCTTGTTTTTCAAATCCAATGTTATTCTCACTAAAACAGAATAATGATCTTAAGATAATTTAGAAAGACATATGATCACAAAATCAGAAGAGCAACTCATGATCTGAATGAGACCTTTAACGAGATATCATAAAAAAGAAACAAATAGTAATCTTGGAGCTGAAAACTTAAACAAAGAAAATGGAAAACATAATAGATAACTTCAATAGCAGAGAAGAGTAGAGCAGTGCAAAGAATTTCTAGACTCAGGTCATTTGAAGTTACCCAGTCAGAAAGGGAAAAAAAGAAAAGAAACAGTGAAAACAGCCTATAGGACTTACAGGCCAACATTAAGGAAATAAACTTTTGTATTCTGGTTTCAGAAGGTGACAGAAAAAAGAAAGAGACTAGAAATTTATTTTATGAACTAATGGCTGTAAGTGAAGTCTTGGCAGAGTATGGGTATCTTGATTCACAAACCTCATTTTCATCTCAGAGAGATCTTTTTCAAAGCACAATATAATCAAACTGTCAAAATCAGAGACAAATAATTTTAAAAGGAAGAGCCGTGTCAAGTCATGAGGAAGGGAATCCCCATTACGATATTAGTAGGTTTCTTAGCAAAAATTTGAGAACCTAGGAGAAAACATACTGAAAGGACACAGCTGTCAGTAAACAATACTATAGCTGGGCTGGGGATTTAGCTCAGCGGCATAAGCGTCTGCCTTGCAAACACACTGTTGTGAGTTTGATCCCCAGTACCAACAACAAAACAAAACAAAACAACTGTGAAGAAAAGAATACTATAGCTAACAAAACCATCCCTTAGTGGTAAAGAGGGAAATATTGTCATTCTTAAGCAACCACAAGTCGAGAGAATTATAAGAAATGTCAATGGGACATCTTCAAGTAGAAACAGAAAGATGATGATTACTAACATGGAAATGTAAAAATTCACCAATAAAGTTAAATATATGCTCAAATTCAGAATATTAAAGGCTAAAAATGAAATCAGTCAAAAATAACTATAGCAAAAATAAATTATTGAGGAACACACTATATAAAAATGTAAATTTATGACATAAAACATAAATTGTGAGGAAGGTAAAAGTCCAGAGTTTTGTATGTGACAGAGGTTAAATTATCCTCATAAAATAGTCTGTTGTAACTGTAAGAGTTTTTAAATTTATTATTACATGTATGTGTTACATAGCATTTATATTTCTTGTAGAAAATTCATAAATGTACTTAACATATCTTAATTCCCTTTTTCTTTACCATTCTCTTTCTTGCCTCCTCTCCCTACCCATCCCTTGATCTCCTTCTGTTATATTTTTTGTACATGCTTGTAGTACATTATGTTTACATTCCTTGTGTGGAATTGGTACATGTATATGACAGGTCTTGTTCTCCCCCTCCATCTCTAAGCTTACTGGTGACCACAAAGCCAAAAATCTTATACAAATGATAAAGAAATTCAAATTTGGCATTACAAAGTCACCAAATTACAAAAATACACAATACGAGAGAACAAAGGAACAACGGATCTACAAGTCAACCAGGTAACAATGAACATAGTGTTAGTGGAAAGTTTTGGCTATCAACAATGACTTTGGATATAAATTCTCCAAGCAAAGGACACAGAGTAGCTGAATGGATAACAAAACAAATTCCAAGTATATGTTGTTTACAAGAGATTCACTTTGCATTTTTTTTAGTACTGGGGATCAAACTCAACTTTACGTATTTTTAAGGGCATACATTGATTGAAAATGAAAGGATGGATGAAAATGTATGTAAATGGTGACCAAAGGAGAAGTGGATATGCTTTTATCCAATAAAATAGACATCATGTCAAGGAGTCACAAGATGTGAAAAGGTCATTATTTAATGATAAAATGTTCAATTCATCAAGAGAACATAATACTTATAAATACAATGCACCCAATGTTGGAGCATCTAAATATATGAAGCAAATATTAATGCAGCAATTACTAATATAAGGAGAAATAGATAGCAATATGATACTACAAGAAGACTTCTGTTTTCCATTTTCAACAATGAACAAGTCAATCATACAGAAAATTAATAAAGAAGTGTTGGAATTGAACTAAACTTCAAGTAAGTTGGACCTAACAATATATACAGAAATCTCGATTCAACATAAATAGTATACATGTACTTCTCTCATTCTCTAGGATTGACTATACATTAGGCTACAGCCAAGTTTTAACAGTTTAGGAAGCTTAAAATCACATCAAATGTTATTTCTGATCACAATATTATGAAATTAGAAAACTATGACAAATGTTGGTTTATTAAGAAATACATGGAAGTTAACAATTCCCTTGAATAATCAACTGTTCAAAAAATTTAAAAAAGAAAATAACTTGAGAGAAAAATGACAATAAAATAGTGATATACTAAAATTGTGGGATGCAGCAAAAGTAGTTCTAATTAGCAAGTTTATAGTAATAAATGAGTACCTCCAAAAAAGAGGAAGTTTCCAAATAAGCATCCTAAAAGTATGTCTAAAGGATGGAGAAAAAAGGAGGTTTCTTAAATAAAAGAATAAGCAAAACCATCTCATAGATACACTAAGAAAAAAAGAGTAAATAATCATATATAAAATCAAAAACTAGAGTCATTATAAAAGACATCTCTAAGGCAGACAGGATGATATAAGGCTGAGGAGTATTATGGTTTTGTTTGTTTGCTTTGAGACAGGGTCTTGCTATGTAATTTAGCCGACCTTGAACTTATTATGTAGTACAGGCAGGCCTCAGACTCACGGCAATCCTTCTGCCTCAGCCTCTCAAGTGCTTGGATTGCAGGCATGTGTCACCACGCCTGACCCTAAAGACCGTTGTGAATAATTAAATGTCAATAAATTAGATAACATAAATGAAATGAATTTTTTAGCAAAAATACAACTTACCAAGTTGAATCAGGAGAAAGAAAAAGAATTTGTGGAGAGATCAATAGCAAAAATGAGAACTTAAAGTGATACGTAGAGTTTTCCCAATAAAGAAATACACAACCAGAGAGTTTAATGGGTAAATTTTGCTAAATTTTCAAAGGAGTAATTATAACAATATTTTTTAAACTCTTCCAGGGAAGTAGAGCTGGAGGAACTACCATTACTTCCATATATATATATATATATATATATATATATATATATATTCAGGCCAATATATCAAAAATAGCATGCACAATGAGGAAATGGCATGAAAGCATGGTTTAACATATGAAAACCAACCAACGTGATGCATGGCACGAACTAGGAAGGCCAAAAATCACATGAACAGTACAACTGACTAAAAGAAAGTTTGACAAATTTCAAAATGTATTCATGATAAAAATTTCCAATAATTTGGCATATCAGCAACATTTCTCATTCTAATACTGGTTTTCTATAAAAAGCCCCACACCTAAAATGGTAACCATAGATGGAGAACTGAAAGCTTTATTCTAAGATCAGATATCAAAGCAAAGATTCCTACTCTGATGGCTTCTATTCAGTGTGTAATACTGGCAATATCATCAAGAGCAATCAGGAAAGGAAAACATAGAAAATGCATTCAAATCATTTTGGAAGAAGTAAAATTATCTCAAATTTCAGATAATGTGATCATCTATGCAGAAAATCCTAAATTCTCATGGAAATCTTCATAGAACTAATAAGTATATTCAGTAAAGTTGCAGCAAGTAAATTCAACATACAAATATCTGTATTTCTATACTCATGTAGTGACCTAGCCAAAAAAAAAATTCAAAATTAAGGAGATAAAAGACTTACATACTGAAATTTATAAAACTATTCCAGTTTTATATTGTTGAAATGTTCATAGTATCTAAATAAACATGTGATGTTTATCAAATCCCAAAGGCATTCCTCACAGTAATAGAACAGATTATCCTATAATTTGTATCTTAGTCACACTTTCATCTCTAAGACACAGCAATCTCCGCCCACACCTTAAAGAATGAGAGATTTATTTTGGTTTCAATCCATAGTTTCTGGCTTCAAGGTAGAAAGGCTCCAAATCATCTAGCTTTCCTAGTAGAAGAAAACAGCTCACATGAGAAAAAGGAGGAGCCAGGGAAGGGATGTGGTTTCCTGATCACACCCCCAGGATCCATCTCTTCCCACAAGGTCTCACCTTCACACATGAGGTTCAGCTTTGGATCCACTAGTAGATTAACCCTCTGATAAGTATAGTTCTCCCATGACTCAAGTACTTTCCAAAATCCTGATCTCTAAACACATAAGATTTTGGGGAAACAGTCTGGCTCTAAACCATAACAATTTGTATAATACCAGAAAAGATCCCAAACAGCCCAACCAACTATGAGAAAGAATAACCTAAATTGGATGCATTGTGTAGGATTGGTGGAGGAACAATCTCGCCACAATGGTGATTGGACAATCTTTTCAATAAATAGTTCTTTAAAAAGGGGGTATCCAGATGTAAAAGAATAAGACTTGATCCTTTTCTTAAAGTGTACATACAAGTAAATTCAGAATGGATAAAAGATCTAAAGAGGGGGTGGCAAACCAAAGGCAGGTGTACCACAGTGGCCACTCAGAGCCCTTTCTGTTGGCACATGAACCAAGTCACCTTAGAATCACACCACGGCTAGGCATTGAATAACAGCGCATCAAAGCATACCCAGTAGAAATCTTTACTTTTCAATAAAAATCTGTTTGGAGCTGGAGCTTTAGTTCTTCTAGTCTGACAATTTTCTTGTATTTGAAAACTGTGCTCCTTTTATTTCTCTGGTCTCTTACCTCTGTTACTTAGATATTGGACACTATCCTGAATCTTCTTAATGTTTCCTTTCTATTGACTTTGTTTTGAGTCTCTTTTTTTCCTTTAGAAAATCAGCACAGAGTCAGGCATGGGATTATACTTGTAATCCCAGCATTCTGAGAGCTGAAGCAGGAGGATTGTAAGTTTGTAGTTTTCATTCCTGGACATTGCTATTTTCAATTAGTATATCATACTTGTTTTATATGTGTACTCTGTGTGTGTGTGTGTGTGTGTGTGTGTGTGTGTTGGAAGTAAATGCAGAAATAAATAAACATAACCCAAAGATGTATCACTGTGAAATTTTAAGACACCAAGGGCAGAGAAGATCCTAAAAGCACATAAAAATTAGCAGTTAGGATAGCCAAATTCTCCAAGTTTAGTAAGTGGAAGTTAGGACAATACTTTTAAAATTCTGTGGAGAAACCAGGCATAGTGGTGCATGCATGTAATCCCAGATACTCAGGAGGCTGAGGCTAGAGGATTCCCAGTTTGAGGCCAGCCTGGGCAACAAATAAGATCTCATCTCAAAACAAAAAAACCTTAAAATTCTATACACGATCCTAAAGATATTTTTAGATACGTCAGGCACCAGCAATTTACCTACTATGAGCTTCTTTCTCAAGAAGCTCCTGAAGGATATATTCTACTAAATGAAGAAGGATACCAAGGATAACAACATGTAAGCCTGGAAGCAGCCAGGGGATTCCCAGAATGATAGAGAAGAGAGCCCAAGGCTGAGAAATGAAATAGGACTATCCATAAAAGGAAAACGAGCCATGGATGGTGGTGTACACCTTTGGTCCCAGCACTATGGAGGCGGATGCAAGAGGACTGCTGTTAGTTTAAGGCCAGCAGAGCCTACAAATTCAGTTCAATGTCAGTATGAACTACATAGCAAAACCCTGCCTCAAAACAAAACAAAAAATACTAATGACAATCTGTTAATCTGGCTTTATGAATGCATTATAATCTATACTTTGATAAATGCTCTATAAATCAGTTTGATCATTATAAAATTCCTTCACCAATAAAACACAGAACTTAAAAAAAGCTATTTGTATCATCAAAAGCTGTTACTGCAATTTTAAGATGAAAGATGTTAATGTATGAGTTGTTTTTTCGAAACCAAAATTTATTATTCGGGTTTACTTGCAGAATTGGAGCTTTGTAAAGAATAAGAGGGTTTTTGAGTTGCATCTTGGGCACTCATCTCTAAAAGTTTCACTGCTACTGATCTAAATGTTAAGAACTAAAAACATAAAACTTCCAACTCCCAGAAGGAAACATAAGGGAAAAGGTTCTTGACATTTGCCTTGGCAATGATTTCTTGGATATCACACCTAAAGCTAGGGCTACAAAAACAAAAAACAACTAAGTGATACTACACCATACTAAAAACCTTCTGCAGAACAAAACAGTCTACAAAATGAAAAGATAACCAACAGATTGGGAGAACAAATACTTGCAAGGCATATACCTCACTGTGTTGTTCAAGTTGGCCTTGTACTCATTTGTAATCCAGGATGGCCTTGGATCCTCCTGCTTCAGCCTTTGGGTACTGGGATTACAGATGTGCAACACTATGCCTGGTTTATGCTTTATCTTTTTTCTTTTGAGACAATATCTCACTAAATACATAAACTGACCAACCTGAACTTGAAGTAGCGATCCTCCTGTGTTCCCTTTTCAGGGTGCTGGGATCACAGGCATACACCACCACACCTGTTGTTATGGTTTGATAACTAGTGGTCAACTTAACGCCAGCTGGAATACATCAGCATGCAGTGAGAGAAGATGCTCCACCTGAGAAGGGTTGCCAGGATAAATAGGTGGAGAAGAAGAGAGGTGTGGAGAGGGATTGAGGCGTTATGGAGGCATTGTTGGTTCTCCTACGAGTTGTTGTCTGAGCTGTTGGTTCTCCTGGAGAAGCTTTAGTCCTCACATCGAGCATTGCTTCCTGGCTCCGGAGGGGAAGACATGTGCTGCCTGGTCTCCAGGATGAACTCGTCACGCTGCTTCCTGGCACGTACCCGACTGTGCTTGTTGTCGGAGGAGCTCGGGGCCTCTGTGTCGCTGAGGACAGCTGTGGTGCCTTTCAGGACAGCCCCGCTCTTTGTTGTGAGTGTGACTTCTTGGCTCCAGTGTAGAACCCTCATCCCACTAGCACAGCTCCTTCATCCTGCTGGCATAGACTTTCTGGCTTCCACCGCTGACCCTTGGGTCTTCCCAGCACGAATCCGTAAAAGAGACTGGCGTGAGTCCTTCTTGTGAGCTCTGGACTTCCAGTTGGACTCGTGGAGGCGTTGTTCTGAGCTCTGGGTTTTTATCTGGACTCATGTGGGACATTGCCATGGGGTTTAGACTCTTGACTAAATAATCTATGTCGTTGGTGTTGCAGATAGATTTCCTGCATTCTCCTGTGTTAACTTTCAGTGACCATTATAAAAATATTATAAACTCCATGTCCTGACCTGAATTGTTCTCTGTGTACAACCCCAGACTACAACACCTGTCTTATATCAAAATCTGTGAAGAGCTCGTTTTAATAACAAGAAAACACATAATATGATTTTTAAAATAGGCAAATAACCAGACAGATATTTCTCCAAAGAGAACATGGAAACGATCAACAGATATAAGACAAAATGCTCAACAATGTTAATTATAAGAGACATCCAAGTCACAACCACTATGAAATATCACCTCAAACCTGTAAAGACAGCTATTATCAAAAAGATAACAGTGTGGGCCCTGATATAGTTTATATCTAGATTCTCTCATAGATGTACTTTTGGGAGGTGATTGGGTCAAGAGTCATGATACTCATCAGCGGCTTAGCTGAATGTGATGAGAGATAAAACCTTGTGAAGGGGCTGGGGGCCTGGCTTGAAAGATTCTATCTCTCTCCCTCCTCCTTGATCTCCCTCTCTGCTTCCTGTCTGCCAGGCCATGGACCATTTCACCTCTGCCAAGCCCCTCTTACATACTACCCTGGCTTGAAGGCAGCCAATTACTGAAGCCTTTACAAAATGTGAACTAAGATAAGCCTCCCCTTCTTTAAGCTGTGGATCTCAGGTATTGTGTCTTAGTGACAAGAAAGTAGCTAAGTCAGGCAGAAAAGAGAATTTTTGCCTATTTTAAAGTTTGGATAGCCATAGTGGCAAACAGTATGGAGGTTCTTAAAGAAATTAAAAATAGAATTGCCATATGACCCAGCATTCTCATTTCTGGGAATATTCACAGAGGAAATAAAATTAGTCACTGCATCTCAGTTGGAAAAAATGGATGTTGCTATTTGTCACAACATGCATGATGCAGAGCATATGATGCTAAATGAAATAAACCAGACACAGAAAGAAAAATATTGCCTGATGTCACTTTATTTCTGGTGGAATGTGTGTGTTTGTGTGTGTGTGTGTGTGTGTGTGTGTGTGTGTTTCAAATATATGGATAGAAACATAAAAACTGATTACCAGAGTTGGGATGGAGAAGGAAATTGATCATATGAATTAAATGACACAAAGTAGCACCTATGTATGGTGAAAAAGTACAAAGATCTTAGGTACAGCTTAAAGATATACTCAGAGTTTTTGTTAAATGACAGGGTGACAGATATTCTTGATTAGGGAATCAGAAATATTTAATCATGAGACATAATGAATGCATTCCCTTGCTTCGTTATAGTACCCAATTATATATACATACATTTATATATTTTGTAAAAATGTTACATATCTTAAATATGCACAATAAATTTTATACTTTAAAAAGACAATGAGATTCATTATAACGCCCATTCTCGTTGACTTTTATCTACTTTTGAAGACCTACAATGTCTCCAATGTTTTGGTTTTGTTGGTTTTGTTCTTTACTATTTTGTTCAATTGTATTATAACTAATGATATAGGCAATTCTATCAGAGATAGCGGGAGGCATTATGGTAACCATTGTTGATCACCTTGTATTATGTTTTTATATTATCTATTATGTCCACCCTTTTGACTTGACCGATTCTGTCCTGTTATGTCTCATTTGGTTTTACTCTCTTCAAAAAAAGCAATAGGAACCGTGGGAGCAATGAAACCCAAAATGTGTAATAGTCATTGTACAAAAGAGAGGAAAAGAAAGTGCTCTAAACTATATAACTGCATGTATGTTTAAGTGTATAAGATAGAAAATGATATCACAGAGTTTTATTGGATCTTTGAACAGAACTGTTTGCAGTATCATTGTTGGAATGTCCACTCTACAAGCTTTAATTTTGTGACTTGAACAATTATTTTTAAGATGGCAATATGTAATCCATTAACTAGTGATTTCCTACTGTTCATTTTTTTCTTCTGTAAATCTGTATAACTTGTACCCTTTCACTTTTTTTCTTTTCTCCTTAAATAAAAAAAAATCGCTAAAAAAAAATAAAAAGACAAATACTGGTTGAGTCCACTTATAGCTACAGGTATTCAAATGCACAGAGACATTTTGAAAGTAGAATGGCAGCTGCCAGAGCCTGGGTGAGCAGGCAGAGAGCTGGTGTTTAGTGGGTATAGAATTCTTTCAAGGACGATAAAAAGCTCTGGAGATGGATGACACAATGCTTGCATAAGAGTGTGAATGTACTCCATCCCACAGAAATACACATATGAGTGGGAAGATTAGTAAATTTCATGTCATGAATATTTTGCCCCAATTCAATTGTTTTAATTGATGCAAAAATGAATAATGCTCTAGAAAAATTAGCTTTGATTGACTGTGAGTTAAAGAATAAACGAAGGCATGGAAGTGGCTAGAAATATTTTGTTTTGTTATTAAATTATTATTGTAGTTACCTTATGCCTTGTCTCTTATATCACAACTTCCTGGAATACAGGGATGATATTCTGTTTCATGTGTTCATTCATGGGTCCATAGCAAACATGTTGGATTGTCGGTCCTGCACAGACTCTTACAAAGGAATACATTTGACAATCCCGTCTCACTCAGGACCAGGAGAGTTGGAAAGGGCGTTGAGCTCCAATGGAGCTTGCCAAATTCTGTTGAAGACTCAAAACTTAAACTTAAAACTTCTTATAATAAAAGAGATAACTGTAGAGGGGGAAGAATATAAATGGAGTAGTGAGAGAAATGCAGTATGCTACTTCATTTTTCTGTTTCGAGTAGTTGATCCATAACATGGGACTCATTAGTCCTTCTGTATTTACTTAAGTTTAATAAAAGGAAGGGATAGGTCATGTAGCAGGTGCTCAAATATTGCTAATTCCCCTCCCCAAACTCCCATGAAGGGTTTGTTTCCTATGAGGAATTGAACTTCATTTAGAATACCGGCTCGTGTATAATAACTAGCATTAATTTTAGCTCAACCTAGATTATACACAATGATCTCAGTGTTGAATGTTCATTGCTTTGATAAGTGACATTAAGCAAGTAATGCTTTCTGTCAGTTATCCTTAAATGACATTTGGGGTATCTGTCATTCTCCTTTTAGAACACAATGAAGGAGTCTCTAAAATCATTTTAGCCTTCCAGGGCAATCAACCCTTATAATACCATTTTTCTCGGTGAAATCAGTCTATTGGTTCCGTGAGTGATAATTCAGCATGAGCTTTGAATTCTAGGCACTCTTCCATCTCATGCAGAAAGAGAGTCATGACTGTGTGGACATTTACAGCTCTTCCAAAGGATTCTATTGACCCAGAGACTAAGTGCTGGGTGTAAGGGATAACATTTGTGTTGCCATGTGAGAAGAAACCTTGTGTAATCCAAGACACCCCACTGAAGGGCTGGAGAATGTTATTCACACAAAGTCAGCATCAGCACAAGCAAGTCAGCAGGGGTGTTGTGAGATAGGAATCACATCCATTATCTGGCTTACACTTAGGATTCTGTGTCTGTCAATGAAGTTGGTTAAATTGGCAAAAAATGTCTGCTCTGGTCTCTCTGAACTCCAGAGAGTTATAAAATTGCTCTGAATGGAAAATTCAGCTTGAGCAGAAATTACAAATCTGCAGCCAACATCACCAAGCGAACTGAAAACCAGCCAGAATATTAAAAACAACAAATGACCAACCACAAACTATACAAAATATTCAGATCCGAGGTATGAAGAAAAATACTCCAAAGACTCAAAGTGTCTGATTTATTAGAGGCTTGGTTTCTTGCAAATGCATAAAATTGCACAATTACTCATAGAGAATCAGTCCTCAATGCATTTTTGCATCAAACATAAGATATATGAAGAAAAAGTCTATTTATATAAGGAGCCTAGGATAGCTATGATTTATTAGGCAATTTCCCCATGTGTAGCACCATGTGAGCTACCAGGACCCACATGGAACCCTAGCTGGGAGATTTCAAGATGCAGTCAGAAGGCCTGGAAAAGAGCTGGCTGACGGGCTTATTTGTTTGTTATTTGGCAGTAATGAGACAATGTGGAGAGACTGGGAATCTCAAAGAAAGAAACCAAATCTTAGTTACTTCATTAACTAAGAAAGGCAGATTCCCCCCGCCCCCCACCCCAAGAAAACCACTCAGTCTGTAGCTAATTCTATTCTCCCTATTCCCCTACCACGAAGGCAGATGTGCCTCTCTGGCCCACTATAATGGAGTAGAAGTCACAGCAGAAGCTGGGTCCCATCTCTCATAGAGACCTTATGAAAGAAAACAGTGCTCCAGCTGGAAGCTCATCCCCCTTTTAGCTATGTTCCTAGGGGCCCATTCAGCTGGGTTTGTCCAGAAGATTAAAATTTGCACTGAGCTGCATGGAATCATCATGCTTTTGGGATGCAAAGGTAAAGGGTGAGAATAGGAGGTGATGACCCAGAAGTCCGACTTGTTGCTGGGAGAAACAAAACGTGTATGTTAGTCTAAACATGTTAAAGACCTCTCTCCTTGTGCTCCTGGTCTCTACAAATAAAACATAGTCTGTTTGGGATACTTGCAGAAGTCCTTTAAGGAAAGTTCATTCAAACAGGTGGAATTAGACTGAGTCTCATGCTAGCTTGCCCCATTTATATTTCCACAGCCAGGAGAACTTGCACACCCAAATCCTGACAGAGTCTGGGCCAAGATGGCATAAATTTTCCAGGTAGTCTACGGACTACTGCCATGCCTCATATTCCTCTGTAGGCACTCACAGAATATCTAAATTACACTAAGAGACTTGTGCAGCAAAATGTTTAGCTGGAAAATTAAAATGTGAAAATTTAAAATTATATATATGTAGACAATCTACAGGTGGTTCTCAATTTACGATGGCGTTCCATCCCAATAAAGCCATTGTGAGCTGGAAATATTCTAAGTCAAAAATGCATCTAGTATGTCTCATCTGGACCATCATAGCTTAGCCTCTACCTTAAATGTGCTCTGAACACTTAGCTTTAATTTAGCAAAATCACCAAACACAAAACCTAGTTCATAAGGAAGTAGTGATTCTTTCATGAGGTGTATTGAATGTGTGCTGGATACTGGGAACAGAATGATTGTTCGGTGTTTTTTTTTTTTTTTTTTTTTCACTATCATAAAGCAAAAAAAAAATTCTAAGTGATGCTGTCATGAGTTGGAACCTCTCTATGTAAGAATATACCCTCATTTATGCAACCACAGACATAGTGTTTCTTGACTATTTGGGGCAGAAAAACTCACTCTCTTTTAAGGAAGCTCAAGGCAGCTGAGGATGGTGCTGTGCACCTGTAATCGTAGAACTCTGGTGGGGAATTGAGCCACTTAGCAACTTAGTGAGACCCCATCTCAAAAAAGAGAAATTAAAAAGAGCAGGGGATGTAGCTCTGAGGTAGCTAACCTTTGGCCTTAATTCTAAGCACCATTAAAGAAGAAAAAAAAAGAAAAAAGAAAGTTCCAGGTGTATGTCACCTGGTTTTAGGCATCACAGCTTGTCACCATGGACTTCTGTGTGGTGGCTTTTGCTCTCAGCCGTGGGCAGTGGACACACATCCTGGAGGCTGCGGTCACGATGCCTCCTCTTGCCTGTTCTAGCTGTCCCCTGGGCACCTGTTCAGTGCCACCTTCACAGAACGACCAGGTGAGCACTGGGCTGCACTCTGTGATTGGCTTTGTAACTATGACTCCTGGTTAGGGACACCCAGCTCCTTCGAGGAGGTGTGAAGAGCAGGGAAGAGAAAGACCACACTTATTCTTGTTCTTGATTTTCCCCAACATAATTTTTCCTTATCTGTCTGCAGAGCCTCATTCCCTGTTCTCTTTTTCCACTATTTGTCTCCTTAACACTTACACCATGGTAAAAATGAATATTCAGGGAAAACAGGACAGCAAACAGTTAACACAACCAACACCAATTTTCAAAACTATCATTTGCTTTAGGATGGACATGGTTTCTAATCTGTTTTACAATATGCCAACTTTTTTTCCCCTGCAATTACAGGTGTTGAACCTGGGTCTTCACACTGAGATACATCCCCAGCCCTTTTTAATTTAAATTTGAGAGTTTTTCAGTAAGTCACTCGACTACCCAGGCTGATTTTGAACTTGGAATCCTCCTGCTTCAACTTCCCAGAATGCTGGGATTGCAGATGTGTGATCCTATGCATGATTTCTGTTTCTTCTTTTACTAAATGAGTATAATAATAGTGTCAACTCAAGAGGCATAGCTTAGGCTTGGATACATGCAAAGTTCTTAATAGGAAGAGGCTAAAGATCATTATTTATATTAACAAGTGCTTGATTGATAGTTCAAATCTAGCCATTAAAAAGTATATATGGTTTTATACACACAGCATTGGCTAATATCACTTTGGATGTGAAACTGATTTGAAACTCCACTCATATTTACTTGACTCTCTCACTTATTAGTTCACAAAGCCAACCAGATGCCATCTTATCTTGATTGTAAATCGAGTGATTTTTTTTCTTTCTGTGACGTGAGAAATTGAACACAGGGTCTTCACATTTGACTACACTCTCAGTTCCCCCTTACTTAAAAAAAAATATTTTTAAATTTTGATACAGGCTCTGGTTTCTCAAATTGGGCTTGAACTTGTGACATTCATTCCTACTCTTGCTTGGTGTTTTTACTGTTACCATTGTTTGCAGCACGAATTTTAAATCTCATTTCGCCAGCAGCCCGGAGACCGAGGTAAGGTTCTTGCACACCTGGGGCTGTACGCAGCGTCCTACTGATGGGTGAGAGTGTTGGTGAACACAGGCAGCCTGTAGGAGGGTGCATCCTATCGCAAAAACCTTCTACAGGTTCTTCATTCTGATCATGCTTTATGCTGCTCCTTCATTGGAGCCTGACATTAAGAGCCAAACCACTGATCCAGCAAATTCTTTTCAACCTGTATAATATCAAGAGAAACCTCATCAAAGGACATCTGAAGTTAGGATTATTCCCATTTGCTACCTTAGCAGATGAGCAGAACTTTGAAGGCACTTGTCTCTCTTTGTATTCTTTAAACTAGACCACAGCATCTGTTTTAATATCAGAAATATGGCTATCACAACACTGATAAAAGCTTCTTTGATGTATTCCTTGTCATGACTCCCAGTGAACAAAAGTCACGATTTTAAGCACATTCTTCTACGGAGGTCCAACGAGAAAGATGTCTGCTTTTCCAGTGTGTAATAGACCAGCAATCACTATTAATGCACTATGGTAGGCCATGGTATTCACTATCAGCTCTCACTTTCAAAGACTTCTGAGTTTAATTATTAAAATGTCCATTTATCAAGATCCAGGGTAAAGCATGGAGACTTTTCCTTGGCTTGGGGCAAATAAAGGTACATTCAGGCACTGTGGTTTCAAATGTTATATTTTTAAAAGATAGCATGGAAGTTAATTAAGTGATCATGTTGCTTACATCATACTCTGAATCACACTATAAAATACCAATGGTAATTGGTAATGGCAGGGGAGGGAAGAGAATGTAATCTTTATGTTAAAAATTCTCAAGAAGTACTACCAAAATACATGGTTTACATCTCGTTTAGTTTTACCAATGAATGAAAGTTTCAGTGACTACTTGGTTAATTGGAGGATGGATTTGAAAATATTCTAATCACTTTTTCCAGTAAGGCTGAACGATAGGAAAACAGTATAAATCATAACAAACCGATGAACTTATGGTCTAATATGAATGAAACCATGCAGAAGTTTTATGCAATTTGTCTCTTATTTGGGGGCCCATCCTGATTCATTGCTAATATGTTTTTGAAAAATCAAGGAGGAACTTATCCAAACCTCAGTTCATAGGAATGGAATTAATATTGCTGTAAAAACAAGGTGGGGGTGTGGGACTCTGGCTAACAGGAATCCTTCAGCTCAGCAGCCATGTGGATCTTGTGACTCATTCTGGGAAAGAATTTTCCTCCATCCTTCTCAGAAGGACTTGACCACTTCCATCAGCCAGTAGCCCAGTTCTCTGTATCAAGCACTTTAAGACCCATCAAAGTTACCTGGAAAAAACAGTGTAGGATGAATCAGATGCATTTGAAGACAGAGGGTTGTGGGACACAAAATGTTTCTGGAGAATTTTTTCTCTTTCTCTAACGTTTTCCCCCCCTAAATTAAAAAAAATTGCAAAAATAGTGCTTTTGGAAAAGTTTCAGCGTTCTTTTCAAATGAGAAACATTACAGGAATTATTATTATTATTATTTTACTGCATTCGGTCTTGTTTCCAAATAAATATAATACATGCCATTTAAAATCTTTATGATGGGAGAACGATAGTTATGTTTCCAATTAAAATAAATTCTTTCAATCTCTCCAACAAGTACAGTGTTTAAATATCTCATGGAACTCAGAGGACTAAGTAAGGTTTTGCTTTCTCTTCTTTCAAAAGGTGTGTACAGGAAATTTTTCAGTTAGTTTAGAAGAAGAAGGTTTCTTGCTAACCGATAGACACAAATTTCTCTTTCATTCTATTAGATAATGCCATGGAGATTAGCCTTCAAGTCTTGGTGGTTAAAAACCACAATGGCTCACTTATTATTCATGCTACCCAAGTATACTTCCATTGTTGTCCCTGTAAGATAGCTGATCATCAGTTTGGGTAGTCATCACTGTCTGGATTTTGTTATTAGTCTTGCCTAATAACAAAGGGGGCCCAGAAGTTTTTGCATTAGCAATTACATGCATTGTCTTTGTCTTGGTTACTTTTTCATTGCTGAGACAAAGTATCCAACACCAAAAATTAGAGGAGGAGTGGTTTATTTCACCTCAGAGTTTGTTGAGACTTCATTCACAGTTGGCTGGCTCCAAAGCAGGGTGGCGTGGGGGAGGAGAAACAGTTCATGGTAGGCAGAAGACAGCATGGTAGTGAGGAAGCACCAGCAGCAAGCAGCAAATGCTGCCTTCGTTCTGTCCCTTATATTCTATCCAGGTTACCTGCCCCTAGAACAGGCATCACTTCAACCCAGCACCACACTTTTAATCCTAGCATAGCACCATGAATCAATTCCAGCATCATGGTTTTAATTCCAGTATCATGAACTCTAGATCCAACCAGCTTCCACCTATGACCACATGAAGCTTTGGGGGAACATCTAGATACATATAAGCCATAACAGTCTTGAATCAACCCATGTTGAATATTGGTCAGAAGTAGCCATATAATACCATCCAACTGTAAGAAATGTCATGCACTGAAAATATTTGATAAACTACATTAAATAAGGCCACACATACATTTATCCATCTACTTGAATTAGTTTCTGTTACTTTTCTTTTTTCGTTCTTTTTTTAAAAAGTAGGTTCTCATTCAATCATTAAATTTCCCAAACTGGTTGTAAATTTGTGAGCTTTCTGTTTCAGCCTTCCAGAGTGCTAGGATTGCAAGACTGTACCTTTACCTCAAAATTTAACTCAAGTCATCTTTACACTTTTCTCTTTATCAAATAAAATGTTAAGAGATTTAAAAATCAGAGAAGGGAAAGCAGGATTGTTTTCCTTGTCTCCAGGCTGCCAAAGACGACCGGAAGGATGAGGGAGGACAGGGCTAGAGAGCATTCTACCTTGGCCATTGGCTTTTTCTTGCTCCCTTCATGTGGCTTAGGGGCACTTAGACAAACATCCAGTGCTCCGGGGAATGCAGGTTGAAAACTGCTACCATGTACAGCTGCTTAGTTAGCACAAAAAGAAATGAAATACAGAAAGATCAACCAATGCCTATAGTAACACAGCTAGATGATTGAAAGGCCATGCCTACAAATAAAAGACAGAGTTTGGGCCTCTCTGAAACCATACTTTGGCAGGCTGCAAACCTTGAACACATTTTGCAATATTTACTAAGTATACAGGTAACTTCACAATCTCCATATGTCCACGAGCAGCCTACTTATTTCCTGGATAGAGAAACAGATCCTAGGTGCACTGTATTTTAAAAAGTCAAGTTTCCCAATTCCAAGGCACTTGTTCTCAGTTGCAAAGAGAAAAAATCATCTATTTTTCTAAACCTACTATGTATCCCTCTGTGTATTTGCAATCATTTAATCAATAGCAGTTTACAGACTTCTTATCTACCCGGCGTCCTGTGCAGCTTCCGTTATGTGTCTCTCACTTCTATTTTCTCCTCCTCTTGTCTATTTTTTCTACAGCTTGTGCCTTTCCTCGTCTTACTTCTGATCTCTTCCTCCTCCTTCAACACATCTAAAATATCCCTGCAAACTCGTCAAAGCCTGGAATTTCTTCTAGCAGAAAAAACAGTCTTTTCTTCCACATTGAAGATAAAAAGATTAAGATGCAAATGTGTGGTTTAGAGCAAGAGGTTATACCTGTGCGACTAGGTTTCAGTTAAAGTGCAATTAATCAATCCATCATCAAGTATAAGTGGCTGATAACAGAGTCTTTCCTGTTTTCATGGGGGTAGAGGTGGGAAGGGAGAAGGGGAGGGAACACAGCAAAAGCCCCTAGACAAACGACGGGGTTGGGAAGAGGTACATCTAGAAACGGAGGGGTCTGGGCTGGCTAAGTCTTGATGGTTCAGCCTGGAACAAACAGAGGCATTCCGCTGAAGTATCTGTGTGCCGCAGCTGCGCAGGGAAGGCAGCCCTGCATGATTTATGAAAGGGCGCCCGTGATTTATGAAGACTTAACAAAACATCAGCACGCAGCTGACTTTCTCTAAAAGAGTTTCTTTCCCTGGGGATTCAAGGAGCTTGGAATGTAATGAGGGAAACCAAATCTACAATGAGAGACGATAAGGAAATGAGGCTGTTTCTCACACAGACATAGAAGAATTTATGTATCCTGATCCTCTTGTCTCCCAGGCCTCTGTCAGACCTGGCTGCTCTGCTCTTTGCTCCCAAAGCACTCCCTGGAGCTCTGCCACCTTGCCCTCCATTCTGTCACTCTCTCTAATAAAGATAACTGCTCAGAATTTTCTCGGAATCTTTAGTTTTCCTAGAATGATGGCCCCAACTCCTTTTTCCCCTTCCTCTGTGGTTGCCAGCTGAAATCCTATACATTCTTCAAATTGTAATGTAGAATTTTTCTTAGCCCCAAACTTTTATAGCAATCTACTCGTATTTCAGTTGTAGTGTACTACTGGTGAGTATCTTCTTAACACTGTCTGTGCATGCATGTGTGTGATAAAGACAAAAATCAATAATTTAAAGTGAGAAGCCGAGGAAATTTTAGGCCCAGGAATATGATATGAGTGTGAATGGCTATGAATATCATGTTATATACAGATGTGGACAGCAGAATAGGGAATTCTTATTTCCTGTTTTACTTTCATTGGCTCTGAGTAGAGATTGGGGGTTGCTGGCATGTGTCTGGAAAACATTAACTGTTATGGTTTATGTCTAGATGCATCCCCAAAGCCTCATGTGCTCATAGGTGGGGATTTGGGTTTTGATGAATCCACTGATGAGTTTATACCTAAATGTGAGGTTGGGAGGTGAAGTCTGTTCTGAGGATGTAGGTCACAGGGAGCATGGCCTCCTTCCCTCTTTCCTTGATCTCTCTCTCTGTCTCTCTCTCTTTCTCTCTCTGTTTCCTATAAGAGCTCATTCTCTTTGCTGTTGCTCTGCCATGCCATTCTACTTCGGAGCCAGCTGACTATAGACTGAAGCCTCTACAAACTTGCTCCCAAATAAACCTTTTTTCCTTTAAATTGTGGATTTCAGGTATTGTGTCCTACAAATGGGAAAGTAACAAATACATTTCTGATTATGGGTTTTGCTCTCTGTAGTTAGAGAGGATGAGATAGGAAGTGACAGGCAAGGGATGGTATCAAACTTGCCTGGACATGGTTATTAATTTACTTCCATTTCTGTTGACATGGTGATTGGTCTAGGTGTTTGTAAGTGCCTCAAAGCCAGCCAATCAGCATTCTTACCTTTCATCTATTTATCTAAAAGTAGGTAAAAGGGATTTTGGGCTATAAGACTGATCTGTGGGGCTTCTGGCGTTTGCATTTAAAAAGAAAAAAAATCAGATAGACAAAAATGAAAAAAGATTTTATTGTATATGGAACAGAAGAGAAACAGATAGAGGAACAGAAAGAATAAATATATAGAAGGAGATAAATAGATTAAATATAGTCATAGATGTAATATAGACACAGATATAGATACAATCATGCAAGGAAATGTACGAGTTGGTCTTTTAGCATCAGAGGTGGGAGTGTCTACAATGGTTGTCTGCATTTTGGAGAGCCCCAGGATCCAGTAGCTGCTTTAGACCAAGAAGCTAGAAATTACGCACAACTAAAGGAATTAAAACACATCACCAGTACAAAGCTGAAAAGTGGAAACTCCCTGGAAAAGTCCCCAGAGCAAATCCACATTGAATGGCAGAAGCCAGAGCCTGATATCCACAGGCATTCAGTATCAAAAGACACACAAAACAGAATAGAACTCCGTTCCAGCACAGCAGAGCTTTTCTAAATGTAGACTGATTTTTTTCCTTCCCTTTCCATTCCATCCAGGCTGGGAACCTATTAGATGGCACCACTCAGAATCAGGGTGTGTCTTCCTTCTCCACCTGCTGGTCCACATGCCCATCATCCTGGACACACCCATTGACATCCACAAGTGTGCTTTACTAATCTGCTAGGTATGTCTTAACCTGGTCAAGTTGACAATCATACTTAAAACTTAACCATCTCAGAGACTCAGATTATGATCGATACATTGTGTCAACCTGAGAAGTTTAGAAGTTTAACTAAAAGACTCAGCAGGGAGCCAGGATCCTTATTTTGCAAATACCCTTACCCTGTACAAGAGGAAGGCACAGAGATTTTGTGCTACTGTGCCCTGCCCTGGGGTGGGGGTGGCTATGTACAATATAGAGGAGAAAAATAAGCTCACCCTTTACCCCCTTTTTTTCTGGCTGCTTTTGCTGGCTGCTGCCTGAAGTGTTGCCCCTGTGCCAAGCCACCTGCCTGGAAGCCAGCTGATTATGGGCTGAAACCTCCACAAACAGTGAGTTAAATAAACATTTTCTTCCTTCATTTGGGATGCCAGGTATTTTGTCCCAGCAATGAGACAAAAGTAACCAAGACAGAGACAAATGGAGAAAGAGATCTATTAAACCCCCATTCCATTCTCCAAGGTTATGATTTCTATAGTCTTCTTTCATTTGTGCTACTTTAAATTGAGTTTCCATCAGTTGGAAGCAAGCATCTTTGTTAAGTTTATATCAATTAAAAAGAACCATTTAAAGACTTACACAGTTGGAATAAACTTTTTAAAAACAAACAGAATCGCTTAACAAAGTAATTCTAGTCAGGCATGTCAGTTGACATGTTGTCCAAGCTATTGGAGAAGCTGAGGCAGGAGGACCACTGAAGAACAGGTGTCCAAGGCTAGTCTGCACAGCAGAGCAAGTCCTTGTCTCTAAAATGACAGCATTAATAATTATATTAGTAAGTCAAGTCAGTCTAACAGAACATATTTTAAAAATAGGTCTTGTGCTTTTGCCTCAGGACTAATTTCTTTGTCTTTACTCAGCCGAAAGAATGAGAGAGAAAAAGATGTATCTCAATTTAGATATTTGTGGTATGGTCACAACTTTCTATAAGCCAAGCTATGCTATAGGCTGAGGTAGGAGTCCAAGTTCTAGGCCAGCATGGGGAGGTCAGGGAGACCTTGCCTCAAATAAAAAGTAGAACAGTATAGTGATGTAGCTCAGTGATATAGTGCTCTTGGGTCACATTCCTTCTGCCACACATACAGACAGCATAATGCTAAACAAACAAATAAATAATTTTGAAAGAAAGAGCAAACAATATAGATGCCTCAGAGATTTATATTTCCTTTCCATGACTTAGAATGTGGCGCATGGCTGGGAAGAGCTTAGCCTGGCATTCCCTTTTGATAGAGCCCCATGCTGGTTCTCACCAATGACAGATGTAAAGGGGGAGAGAGGATCAAGGTCAGGGACACTTTCTCTTTGTTCCTTTTCCACTCTGAAGCCTTGGGGAGGGGCAGAGGCACATGTGATTAAGTCTTTAACCACCAATGTAAAAGTTCTAAGAATTACGATGGCTCTGAGAAGGAAACAACCTTTTATTGCACTAATCCACTGAGATTGGGGAATTTGCCTAGAACAGAAACAAGCAAAACTCTAACCTACAGAAAGTATATGATCAACTATTGCAGAAGTCTTGTGCCACATCTTCTATGTCGCTAGAAAAAAGAGACTGCCACGTAGGAAGTCAGAATCTTCCTTGAATCAGCTCCTCCATCAGGACGTCAGTGAGAGACATTTAATATTGTGTATATGTGAGTTTTAACCAGATCATTGATACTGTGATCCTGATTTCCCCAAATACAAGTACATTGTGAACATTGATTATTTGATTGATATTACCCAGGTAATGGTTCACGTATGGATGCATGCTGTTTGTAATGCTGCCCTACTCTGTATATATTTTTGGAGATATTATATAAGATATAAAATATCCTTTTTAATAGATTTGAATCCATGTGAAAAGAAAAAAGAAATGGATTGTGCTATGTTCAACAATAGAATTAAATGTTTGGCAAATTTTTTTTCCATAAATGTCTGCACAGTAAGTACTAGAGGTCTTTAGAAACTACCAGGTAGAAATGAGGATTGCAGAAGTTCTTTCATATCATTAGGAATTTATCTTTTGAGTTTTTTCAATCACTCATAAATGAGAAAAGAATTCTTCTGCAGAGGCAGTACAGAACAGGAGGTCCACTAGCTTTGGCCTGTAGGCTGCTATTTGTTGACCTCCATCCTAGAACAAAATAATGGAATGAATATAAAAAATTAGTTACTACAGATTAAAAGGGATATGCTGACATTGGACCTGAGGAGTCAGCAGCATAGGCACAGCGGTAGAGTAAGTATCAGTGACTTTCAATGATCCTCTGTGGGTCACATGCTGGGGACATTTGAAGGCGGTGGAATTTATCCAAAAGGGTGAGTGGACACTGCGTTCAGGACGTTTTATGAGTTGTTCCCTGGAAGAGGGACTAGGGCTTTCAGAGTGCAGTGAATCACTAGGATTGTTCTTCCTGGGCTCAAATTCTGCCAGATAAGAAGATAATCCAGGAGATCTGAGCTCCCCGAGACGGTTGGCCTGCCTGACCCTTTTCCCTCTCCAGTCTGGAGAGTCTGGTTCTCTTCTCTTTAATCAGACTTCTTAGCGACATGGGAGGTATCTATTTCCTGACTATCGCTCACCATAAATGTTCCACAAAACATTTGCTGACGGAATCTATGGGACTCTGCAAATTGCCTCCATCTTCAAGAGGAGAAAGAATAAATTCTTTGAACAGAAGGAGATGGGCTGCCTGAGGGAAGGGGCTTTGTGGTTTGAGGGGTTCAGGGGTTATGAATTCAACGCAAAGTTCACTCCTGTTCTTTTTAACCTTGGCTTGGAGAAACAGATCTGGGGGTTTGATTTTCATCCCCAGGCTGCATTACATGAGTGCTTTCAAAACGAAAGCAGGATAAACACGTTCCCCTGGCTTTCAGGCCCAGATAATCTCAAACGCCCTCCAGCCTCACCCACACATGACAGGGTGGGAACCTTCCCCACGAAAGGCTGAGTTTTCCAGTTTGACTCATAAACAGGCAGCACACAAAACCTCGGAAGCCCATTTAACAAGTGTCATCCAGGACTTACAAGCTGGCTGCAAAAATAGACAGAGAGCTCAGTAAAACATCCGCGGTTTCAGAGCTCCTGGAAAAATCTAATTCAGGCGCAGCCATCGGGGTTCTCTCAGCAAAAGTAATTTCCAGAGCTTACTTCTGGTCAGAGGCCGGCACTTTGATGGGTACTTAGGGAGGGTCCTATGACTTCCCAGAATTGCCAGGCAGCTGCCCGGGCTGGATGCTGCCCCCAGGGAGCGGGGTCAGCACAAAGTCTCCTGGGGCCCTCCTGTCCTCTAAGCAGGAGGTGCAGCGAGTTATTTCCAGGAGGAAAGAGCTCCACTTACCAGCCGCTGCCCTGCGAGGAGGATGGGGACAGAAAGCAGTCTGGGGGCAGAGAAGGCTGCATAGCTCATCATCTCTTTTCTGCATATTAAGTCCAACATTCTTTAAATAGACACTGAAAAGTTTGTTATTGTAAGCTTTCTTAAAAGACAAGCCCCACCTGTTTCTCCTGCTCCCCAGGAACCCCATACGTTTTAATCAATTCCCTCCTTCCCAAATGAGAGTCACGTCCCGGCCCCGCCCATATCTCAGACCCCAACTATCCCCATTCCTGTCCATAAATTACTAGTCTGGGTCTGATGTACCCTGGACCCCGCTCACCCGCCCCTCCCAACACTTTATGCTCTCTCTACCTGTGCCCTTGGGCCTGCTTGGTCTGCAAAGACTTAGGAGCTGCAGGCTGTTTGGGTGAATTCCAGAATCCTAAGGAGGGCTGGCCTCTGTGCCGGCAGGCATGAGATTCTGCAAACGGCCAGTAATTGCACTAACTTCCTGATCACTCCCTGTGGTGTTCAGTTATTTCTGAGCATTACCAAATTGCTCCTCTCCTAGGACAGGCAGGGAAAGTAAAGGACTTCAGTGGGTGGACATTCTTTGTTAGTCTGGGGAGACAGGCCCAGTTGTAAAAAACACACAAGAGCCCCTCCTGTTCAAACCCCAGCTTTGCTAACCGCCCCTCAAGTCTGGAGTGGGCCCTGATGGGTATCTCCTCCCTGCACCCCACCCAGTCTTGCCACATTTGGAGGAGGTGTGACCCGGCTCTAAGCTGGCCGAGGCGCCAGACCTCCACTGCACTGCTTGGGACTGGGAGTTTCATTTGCTTTAATCACACCCTGCTTAAGTGCCTCTCATTCTTAGAATGCTGTCAGCAGCCCTGCACACTCTAACAACATCTAGTGCTTCAAAGCTGCTAGCTGCTAGCCTCTTTTCATTGTCACTTGCCCCTAGTCTCCACTGTTCCTCCAGTCTCTGTACCATTTTTCCATCTTTCATCCTAGCACAGAAACACTCTCTGAAGCATTCAGCTAGGAGCTACAGGCCTTGTACACGTCAGCCCTGGTGTCCCTGTCTTGAGCTTTATCCCAGACTCCTGCCAAAGTGTGTCCTGCACCCAACTAAATTCTTTGTAAAGCTTCATAGGGTACTTATCTCCATAGTGCCGTGATCACACCAGCATAAGAAGTCCCCTGCAGGGAGGCCGTGGCCACCTTTTCTCACAATTGTTCTTCAGATACCTAGTACAGGGCTTAGAAGTAGGAACAGCACAGGGAAAATTGGTTGGTTGGCTAAGAGTGAATGTGCTTTTCCTTGCTTCAATCTGTTGGTGGGCTGAGATGATATTGTAGCCTCTGCACCTGCAGTCTGTGCAGATGGGTCCTCTGCAGGAAGTGCTGTGTGGGGAACTATCCTGGACTCCTTCTGCACTGCCAACTGCTCCCAGCACAACAGCTGTCCCTGTTCCCATTGGGTCATAGTCAAGTGGGCTTTTTTGTACCATGCCTAGAGACTCAATAAGCGAAGATTCATGGAGATACAGTTTGGCAACAGTGTGTCCAACAACATCTTCAGCGTTCTAGCTGAGGCCACATCCCATGAGATCTGTCCACGGAGGTGGGAGGAAGCCACGGGGCTGGTGGCAGCACTGTGCACCTAGAGAGGATATAGTGACCCATCCTGCTGTGCATATCTGCAGCACAATATGCAGGACAGGATATTACTCAAAAATGAAAATGAACAGATTCAGCATGGAGGAGAAACATGACAATCAAGGAAAGTCCAGTGCCAGGTGGAAAGAAGAATTAATACATATATCTTCAGATATATGCTGGTTGTCACTTGGAAGTTGTTTTAGATGTATAGATGTGCTTTGTTGGGGAAGACACATGAACTCTGGATTATAACAATATGTTATAATTGTTTAGGTTTTGTCCTGGAGGGAAAGCGCATAATTTTATTTCATTTCTGAAGGACCCAAAATGTTAAAAATCAAAATGTGATTAAAAGCCAAAAATGATGAAAGTCACTGCTGTCTATCAACTAGAATTAGAGATTAAAGGTAGGCTCAAGTAAGAGGTACCTGTGTCCAGCAGGAGCAAGTACAAAGGAAGAGACAGAGTGAGAAAAAAAAGCTTCCCACTGGTCATGGCGAGTGTTTCTAAAGCTGCCCTGGAACGGAGACCTCAGCCAAGGTCATCTCCTGTGTTTCGACAAAGCCTGGCCACTCCTGCAGTTTGTCCCTTTGTAGTTTGCAAAACTTGACCATCAACATGGGCTTTTGTAGCATTTGATATGTTAGTCTGGTATGAACCTTTTGCAGGATCTTATATTTTCTTTCTGAATGTCTTTCACTGTGTACAGTTGCTAGACAGAATTGGAGAAATCAGCCTCAGAACCAGCCCCAGATGGTCCCTGAAATGGTCTTGATTCAGGCAGCCCCCTGTGTAATTATCCAGGACCTCTCACAGATCCCCACAAGCCCCAAGAAGCAGCCAGCACAGGTGTGTGAGTACCCAGAAGTAGGTTGGAAGTTTTGGCCTTTCCTGCTGGGACACAGCGGGACAAGCATAGGCCAACATGAGGGTCTCACTCTCGCTCCCCAAATCCCCAAGAGTGGCCCTGCTTCCAGGAGCATGACAGGGCTGAGTATTAATTACTTGCTGAATTTCATGCAGAATAAAACCACATGTGTCTTTCAGCTGTGGTTTGGAAACATTTCCACCCTGGATATTATCTGTGAAAATTGGATGGGATTACATCACCTTGCTGCTGGTTTATGCATGTTCAGATTTCATGTCAGCAGAGCAGAGCAGGCGCTTCTGTGTGCTTCCTCTGGGGCCCTCTCAGACAGGCCACAGGCAGATGGAGGTATGGGAGGCCTGGCTTCCACCCACACACTGTAGAGGCTGTGTTGCCATCTCAGGGGTCTGGAGTTGACTCTGCAGACAGCAGGAATCCCAGGACAAGTTTGTTTTTGAAACACTGAGTGATGCTCAGTGGTAAAGTATTTGCCTAACATGTGTGAGGCCCTGAATTCAATTCATCACACCACAAATGAAGGAAGCAAACCATCAAAGAAAACCACTGAGTGATGGGTTCATATTAGCCTGGGGGCAGAATGGAATAAACAGAAGGTCAGAAAAGCCGGGGCAAAAGCAAAGGAGCATTGGCCCAAGAATAGCAGATAAAAGATAGGAGGAAAGGTTCAAAAATATTTAGGATAACCCAGTCATGGTGATGCACATTGTGGGATACTGAAGGACTTTCAGAAGGACTGAAAGTTTGAGCCCAGCAAGGGCAATTGAGTGATTTAATAAGATCATATTTCTGAATCAAAAAAAATTTAAAGGGCCAGGCAAGTATCTCACAGCAAAGATTCTGGGTTCAATCACCCACCCTCCATTGCCCTGCCAACGAAGAAAAGGAAGAGAAATAAAAAGTGGGTGACTGGTTAGTGAGGGGAAGAGAGTGTCTTAAAGGATTCCCAGATTTTCCAGCCTAGATGGTGCTGCAGGGTAGAACCAGGTCAAGTAGAATTAGAGATTACACAGAATGGGTCTCAGGAAAGTGGCAGGCACATTGCATCTCCAGGGCAAGTAGGTAAGTGTACCTGATGCACTGGTGTGAAGCCCAAGTTGGCTGTTTGGTGTTGTATGAACCCTCACTGTGGGTAAGACCCCCCCTGGGGCAGCAGTCATGTGAGGAAGCAAGGTGATCTAAGGAGAAACTCCTGAGAACCCGGCTTTCCATTACTGTGATAAAACACCTGAGACAATCTGCTTTTCAGGAAGAAAGATTCATATTGGCTCAGAGTTACAGAAACATCAGTCCATGGTCACTTGGCCTGATTGCCTTAGGACTGTGATGGCACCAGGCACCATGGTGGGACCACATGGTAGAGGAGGAGAGTGGAAAGAAAAAGAGAGGGAGCTTGAGGCTTGAGGCCTGGCTCCCAATTGCCCTTCAAGGGCAGATCCAGTCATCTGACTTCCTTCCACTAAGGTTTACCTCTGAAATGTGCCACAGCCTGGGATCTGGCCTCCAACATATCTTTGGGGGACATTCACCATCCAAACTACAGCATCAAGCTTCCAGTGGAGATTGCAAAAAGAAAATGCTCAGTTTGGAAAATATGTCTCAGATAGGAGTAAAGAAGAGAGTAGCAGCCTTGGAGGGAGGCCACATCAAGAGGAAGTTATTAGAAGAAGACTGTAGGGAGAGGCTTCGAATAGCTGCTGCTGCCCTGCCCCTCCTGCCTGAGGGCATTTTGTGTGTCAGCCTACATTTCCCATGATCCTCATGTCTGCCTACATTACCCATAATCTTCTCCTGTTTACGTCTATATCCAGATGTGATGATGACCTATCAGATAACACTCTGTGCCCTCTTCCTGCCCTTGGCCCGCCCCCCACCCTATATAAGTTGTAGCCATTTTAAAAATAAACGAGAATCGATTGGAATCGCATCCTTTCCTGTCTCCATCTCTCTTTTCTCTTGCCCTGCCCCCATCCCCGATCCCCTCTCCAGGTGAGACCCACGGACTGGTCCGCAGGCCGGATCAAGTGGTGCCCGACGTGGGGTGGATCAGAAGACAGGTGTGTGTAGAATTCCAAGAAGTGAGTTAATAAGATGTCTCAAGGATAGGGACAGAAGAAGTTCTTTACAATGTTAACAGAGAGAACACTGGTGATTTTTGCTGGAGCAGCTCAGGCTGAGAATGAAGCTTCATTAGGAGAAGTTGAGAT
The DNA here is from genome assembly GCF_034190915.1 of Cavia porcellus. NCBI lineage: Eukaryota > Metazoa > Chordata > Mammalia > Rodentia > Caviidae > Cavia > Cavia porcellus. Next base: position 22,588,550 of record NW_026947506.1, read on the forward strand.
GAGACTGGGTGGTAGAAGAGGGAGAGAGGAAGCATTTCAATTTGGAGGGATACTTAACTTGCAAAAGAAGAGAGGGGATAGGTCAAATGCAAAAGGTTCCAATGAAGGAAATTGCTGAATGTAAGAATTTTTGTGAATGGGTTGTTTTGTTTTATTGAGGGAGACTTGAATGCATTTAGGAACCAAAGAAAGGGAGACTAAAGAGAAGATGGGGTAAAGACAAAAGGGAACAGTGAGAAGGGATGGCTCCGAGTCCTTGAACTGAATTAGTCCATACCACCAGCAAGGACTAACTGACCAAAAAGGGAAGGCCAGGGAGGCCACAGTATGGTAACTGCACTAATGCCCAGAATCGCAGGATTTCTTACTAGGTTTCAACATCTGAAGGGTGGTAGCTGGCATGGAGTTGTCCACTTGCAATCACCAAACAGCTGAGCATGTGGCCATGGAATTCACCTGGGAGGAAAGAAACAAGGGGTCAAGGTTTCACCAGAGCCTAGTGAAAATGAGGAGTGGTTCATAGTGGGCTGAAGGATGTGAGTTTTAAGTCCAATACATCCAAGTGTGAGCCCAGCTCCCCTCCCAACAATGGGGATTGTTTTGGGGCAGGATCTCATTAAGCTGCCCAAGCTGAGCTTGAACTTCATGTTCTCTTCCCTCAACTACTCTGAGTACTGGAATCACACTCAACCACTTTGTAGCTCTTATCTCTGATTAGTGGCCCTGGGGCTTCTTGTGTCCTACAGATTGTGGTGCTGGCCAGGAAGCTCCTCACACTCTACCCGTGGAAATCAGGAGTGATCTTTCCTTGGAACGATGTCCACACAGACTCATGGTTGTTCCCGACAGTGTCTGAGGCAAAGGGTGGGATGTCTTTGGATGCCTTTCTGCAACAAAGTCAATGATGTGAGAACTCTGTTGTTTAAGGATTTGTCCGTGAGTAGATAAGACCAGGGCAGAAGCTGGATTACCAAGGGGAGATGTATCAAAATGAAACACCTGATACAAGTGCAAAATCCAAGAAGGATCTCAGGACAGCAGGCACAAGTCAGGTTTTCCCTAGATGAAGGAGGAACAACCACAGCCACTGGAAAACACCAGCTCAGCGACACAGCTTCAGAAACAGCTGGGCACTGGTTCAGGCCTGGCTACAGGCAGCTGTCACTCAGCCTGGTTCCCCAGACCAATGATTCTCCCCGCTCTAACACAACTGCAAACACAGGCATTTCCAGGCATGGCTTGACCTTGTCCAAACCATGGGCATGCTTGGCAGTCTTCCATTGCAGGCTCTTTATGGGGTTGTCATTTTGTCTGAGGGGCAGCAATTCAGGGTAGCTGTTTCTGCCCTGAAGATCAGCTTTCGTCTTTGAATTGAGAGTTCTGGTTTTCAGGCCACAACATAGGCTAGAAGCTTCTGAATGAAGATAAGAGTTATATACACACCCGACATAATATAAAAGGCCCACTCAATCTCTGTGTTCCACTGTTATAGCTGATGGTTTATGATAAGTTTGACCTTATCATTTCTCTCATAACGTGTAGAAAGCTCAAGCTGGTCATGGTGTCCTATGCCTAAAATCTGGCAATCCGGGAGGCTGAGACAGGATGATTCTTATTGGAAGCTCAGCCTGAGCAACTGAGTAATTTATTGAGATTCTGTCTCAAAATTTAAAATAATAATAATAATAACAATAATATTAATAATAATAAAAGGACTGGGGATGAAGCTCAGTTCAGAGGCCTTGACTTCAATTCTTAGTACTACAAAAATAAAAACACCTTGGAAATATAATAGCCCTCTTTATTTCACATCTTGCTTTGAGTTATTTTATTAGACTTCTTTTCATCCATGAAACATAAACAAATCTGAATTAAGCATGGTGCAGGAGTGGGCTTGCAGATCAAATGGACAAAGATAGGGTGAAAGGGCAGACAGGTATGTGGGGTCCCAGAAAGGCCAAGAGAGAGTGTGCCCCAGACAAGTTACCTGCTGTGTTACTGTGAGGACTAGTCTACTGGAAAAGCCTGCCTATTTCTTTGTTTTGAATTTTGACCTTATAAACATGAAGGTGAAATTACTCGATGGGGTCCTTTTATGTTGTCCCTATGTGTGATGTGAACTTGGCAGCAAAAGTGGAAAGCGGGAGGTATTTCAGAAATGACTGGCCTTCCAAGCTCTTTGGAAATATTTAACGTCTGAAGTACTCTGATTGTCGGCATTCACAACTTTAACGAACATGCAAAGTGACGGGCGCTCCGTAACTGAATGTGAACTTTTCAAGCTTTATTTTATGAAACATAGTCTATGCACAGGGATATACGTTTTATATATACTCTAATGCATATATACAAATACACAGGTACACAGTACATGACAATACTATTTAAAAATAATAAAGGAAGGAGTAAACAAACTTTCTACATGTAACAACAGTGGTCCATTTCATGAACAAACTACTGAGGAAAAAATAGGCTAAAAATGTACATACTATTTGACTTCATTTATATATAGTTAATAAAAGACAAAACTCATCTCTGATGATGGAAGTTAAAATACTAGTTCTCTTTAAGAGGGATTAAGGACTAGCTATTCTTTTGTTTGCTATCTTTTTTTTTTCCCCACTAAGATAGTGGTATAGAGGTTAGGGAGTTTGGATCCTGGAGTAATGGGAATCTTTTGTAAGTAACAGCTTATTTGTGTCTGTTAGTGCATTTTTGTGTATAACAAGTGTGCTAAAAGTTATATAGCAAAGACTTGAGAACCTAAGATCCAGATAAATAAACTCTGTTGTTTTTTGCTGTTTGTTTTAGATGCCTCCCTGTGCCTCCCCAGAAACTGTAGTGATTGTTTCTAGATTACTTAGTGCTGTGGTTTTCTTCATGACTTAATGACTTTCACATGTATCCACGTAATATATTATAGTGGATCTTCATATCCTCCAGTTCTCTTATCTATAAATTTAACCAACCATGGATCAAAAATATTCTTTAAAAATTGTACCTACATTGAACACGTATAGATTTTTCTTGTAACTGTTTGCTAGTCAAAGCAGTATAGCTTTTTAATGTAGCATTTCCATTGTATTCAGTACATAAGTCATCTAAAAACAGATTAGATTATGCAGGAGGATACACACAGGTACCATTTGTGTAAGGTACTTGAGCATCCACAGAGAATGGACTCTCTCAAGGGGTCTTGGAACCACTCCATCATGATTCCTGGAGAAGGAATAACTGTATTTCTGAAATTCTTGGGTGGAATCCTGCTGTCTGCACGATGACTGATAATTTTGCTTACTATTGTGTTTTTACGATTTTTCTAAGTCGACATATAAAGCTGTAACCTGTTTCTTTGCACTGCTTTATAGTATTTCATTGGACAAATACAGCCCAGTTTATTTGACTATTGGTGGCTTTCTTTTTCAGTTACTTACCATAAAGTGGAAAGGCTTTGAGATCTCTAATTATGATATATTTATAGATTCTAAGTTGGAGAATTGTCAGGTGTATTTTGATTGTTATTTTTTTTCTTTTCTTCTCAGTAAAGTGGACATACATTTCACTATCTTCTAGTTTTCACGTTTGATGCATTTGAAGATAAATTTTGTTTTGTCTCCAGCTTCTTTTACTATATTAAAGAAAAATATCACAATCTTCCTTCTTCTCTATCCTGAATGCCAATTAAGTAAAATTAGATCTTTTAACTCTATGTTCTGTAGCTCCTCTATCTTTGTTCTTTATTCTGGATAAATGCTCATCTCAGCCTTTCAATTGATCACGTACTCATCAGCTTTGTCAAATCTGCTCTGAAACACATTCATCTGGTTTAGCAGTTTCATCATTGTATGTTTCCTTTTGATTTTATTTGATTTTTATTTCAAAGCTTCCTAGTTTTTCCTTACAGTCTTTCATTCCTCCCGTATCATCTGAAATGTGTTATGTCTATTTATTTAAACATTTGAAAACACAATTGTTTTGTTCCTCTGTCTAAAATCTTCACTGCACTTCACAAAGAGAAATCAGCTCTTTGCTGCTTCTCATGTTTCTATACTTGCTTGATTTTTAAAATGGGAACTGCTAATTTTCCTGTACAACTTTATTTTTTTGCCTGTGTACAGTAAACTCTCAAGGAATGAAACAAAAGCGGGTAGTTCTGAAGTTTTTATGTTCTTCTGTTAGGTAGTAAAGATGTAGGCTAATTCAGACAAAATTCCAGTCAAAAAACTTGGCGTACGTTTGTTCAATGAAACTGGAGGAGCAAATCCACATGAAAGCTGCCCTATAAATACAACTTTTAGGTTCGCTTTTTCAACCCATTGTTAGGATTGGGAAATGGGCCAGTTCACTCTATTATTCCTGTTTCCTTTTCACCATTTTCTGTAGGAGAGTAGGAGAAGTTATTCCTAATTAAACTGCAGACCTTTGGTGTTACAACTCTATGGGAAACATCTTGCATAAGATAGCCTTACTTGGAAAAGGCCAAATGTTTACTTTCTGACTCCTACAGTTCACAGTCTCATAACAAATTGTGAGCCTTTGCAAATAATCTCAAGGAAAAACAATGGATGAAATTCTGTGCTTGCTGTGCAAGTGTACACTGTCCCCTCAACTATGGTTTGAACATTTGACTTCTATTGTTATTACATCGGTTACTTTTCCAAATCAATCATTCAACAAAAATTTGTGGCATGCTTAATATACCACCTGTTCTGTGTGGTGCAGATGCAGTAGTGTAAACCCAGACAACACCTTGTGCCCTTAAAGGAATTTATATCATAACTATTGAGTTGTTGTTTTAGTAAGATGTAAAAAATTTTTTTTTTTCATTCGGCTTTTTTCTTGTTGTCTTCCACTGGTGATTCCAAGAACCTGGCTCGGTGTAACTATAAAACCAGATTTTTTTTTCCTTCAGTCAAGTCCTGTCAAGAATGAGATGGTGACATGTTTTACTGTTATGGTTTAACACACCTTGGATTTAGTGTTTTGAAATGAACAAAGCCTGGATAAAAGCCCTGTTCCATTTCTTACTAAGCCTAAATCTCCTTCTTAATTTTTATAATAAATTAAATGTATCCTCCTTAAACTAAAAAAAATACAATCCTGTCCATTTTCTTCCTGCTTAAATAAGTCAGTTGATTATGTCTCCACCAGTGTGATTGAAAGACATTAACTATATGATGAGAGTTAAGTCGCCATGTAAAAATTATTCAAATCTAAATATTCAAACTGTTTTTGAAATACAGAAATACTCTAAAGGCATTTCGTATCACACCCAAAGTCAGGTTAAATAACTTGCTGCTCACACCAAATTAGATTCCCTTGAAGGGAGAGAAAGTGTGAGAAGGTCTGGTCCTGCCAGTGGAAAGGGTTGACTTTCCTGTGCTTGCAATTAGTCCAGCATTTGTAGATGAGCTATTTTCCTGATGTGATGGTAAAGCTTCACTATACCAACTTGACTGATCTGGTAGCTACCAGGGATGACTAAATCATACCTCTGAGTGGGTTCTGAATGCATGACCTATGTCTGGCCCTCATTCCTTGCCCTCTGGCACTGTCCCTTTGCTCTGCTTCCTGGTTACCATGAATTAAGTATTTTGCTTCACCTTGCCTCCTGCCATGTTTCTGCCTTAGCACCAGCTGAACATGGACTCAAGTCTCTGAAACCATGAGCCGAAGAAGCCATTTACTTTTTTAGATTGCAAGTACCAGGTATTTAGTTCCACCAAATGGAAAAGCTAATGTTCTTGAATTCACGGGTGTGCACACATTAAATGCACTACAGGTAATATTCCTGTGGTGGCTCTGGGAGCCACTCTAAGCCACACACTACAGCTTCGTAAGAGCAAAAGAAGAAGACCCCGCCTCTTTAAGAATGTGGTCCCTAACACTATAGCCCTTGAAATAAGCTACTTTCTCCAGCTTGATCCCCTGACATCAGTGAGCAGCCATGCCAAGGCAGCTCAAAAGCAGGTAATGTTGCTGTGGCCTCCTCTGCGTCCTGAAAAAGAGCAACCGTGGAACTCTGGTCTCTTAGGAGCTCAAGTGCCTTGTGCTCACATCAGAGAAGTCCAGGCAATATCCCCAGATTCCACGATGTCACCACATCAGCTGCCACAGGGACTGGGCAGACACCTGGAGTATATTAACAAATTATTTTTCATTTTCTGTGTCCACTGATAGATCCTAGAGAGATTTAGAGTGAAGCTCATGCTCCTGGGCTAATGTTTAAATTGTTCAGGAAACATAAACCTTTAGACTAATGGAATTCACAATCTTTCCCAGACAGAGTATTTATTCATAAATAAAAAGAGAAGTTTTCTAATAAAGGGAGGCAACTGTTACCCATCTTGATTCCTTTCAAATGTGGCTGAGTGAATTCTACAAGCTTCAAATGGGGGCTCAGAGGGCAAGCCCTGTTTTCGTTATACTCTTCAGGGTCACATTAAATCCATGTTGTGTTTTCCCGGAGATTAGAAACAGATTGCAAAGGGAACTCAACAGATCTTGACTTGCAACTTTTCTGCCTGAACATAAAATACCTCCATTTCGTCTTCATGCTTGCCGTGTAAGAATTGCTATTTATGCTAAGTACACTTTTATTCAAAATCTCAGAGCCATAGCAAGACTGGCTTGGATCATTTTATGTACTCCTCCCTCTATTCATTCCCAAGTGCCAGTGATACCAAAATGAATTAAAATTTGAAGGATACTAAAAGAAGCGTTCTTCATTTCTTAACAATAAAAATGCCTCAAAAAGAAAATACAGTGCTGCATGACTAAGACTTTCTTGAGTCCAAAGGATGATGCTTAATTCTTGGAGAAGTTTACTTTTGCATCCAGTAAAACGAAGCCTGTAAACGTTAAGTCCCGGGGCAGACTGACTGGTGAACAAATTGCTTTAGTGTGAACAGAGTAGCTCAAATATTTTGACTTTATCCTTTTTCACTGAAGTCTTTCACTCAATCTGACCACAGCTGTCCTAGAGGCCAGATGTTAGCTGTAAAATTCGGGGCATTTAATATACCGTGCAACCTCCCTGCCTTTCTGCCGGGTTGAAATTTGCAGCATCTGTGTGTATTAGCCTTCTGTAACTCCGGTCGCTGTGTGGAGATGCCTGTTATCCTCCTGTGGCTTGGCAGTGGCTCAGATTTCCTCTAAGCTTGTGTACAATCACTTCATTTAGAAGCTATCTGTGCCTGTTGAGGTGAGGGAACCTCACGAATGCACTTGATACTACTGGCTGCTCCTAAAGTAATTGGACGAAGTCAAATACCTTTCCTCGTTATCACTGGTAAGCTTCCCCTGGCCAGTTAATTGTGGCCTCACCAAATGGTTTTTCCTGGAAGGCTGGAGGACTGGGGCACCACAGAAGAGGGAGTAGTTAGAAGACTGTGGAGTCCTTGAGGCCTCTGCACCCCACCTCCTCCCATGCATTTTCTGGTCTGTTAATTAGAGACTCAGGCCTGTGCAAATGCCTGTCTGTAACTCCTCAGGGCAAATTCTCAGAGCCCAAAGAAGAGTGATGCAATGGAAAGAGCACAGGGTTTCAGAACTGGAAAGATCTGGGCTTAAATCAAGCAACACCACTGAATTCCCTGGATGCCCGTTGATTCCAAGCTAAGCCCTGCTCCTCCTAACTTAAGGCAGTAATTTTCAAGCCAAGTGCAAGACTGCTGCGGGGTCTGCAAATGTTTGAGGGGCTTTTGAAAAACCATATTTAAAACTTTTAATAAAACTGTAATTATAAAACACATGTGCTTGTGTGCCAGATACTGACATTTGGTGTTCCTGAAGTGGCTTTATCGTTCATATCAATAGTCCTTGCCAGTGTGAAGTTATAAATTAAATTTCTACAGATAAAGTCCTATTTAAACCTGCACTGTATGTTGGCATGTATAATGTTTCATATATTAAAAAGAGCTCCACAGTTAACAGCCACTGTTGGAAAAGCACTTCTCCACAGAGTGCTTTTAACTCTTCCAGAATGTTCTTCGTCTCCCAGAGAATTTGTGTTGCTCATCAATGACATGCTGCTATTTTAATTTGTCTATCTTTTAGGCCTCTCTGTCAACACTGCCTTTGGGTTTTGCAAATGACTAATGCATTGTCACTGCATGCCATGACAGGGATGCAGGGAAGGTGTGACAGGACACAGCCTCTGTGCTGGCTCAGGGTGTAACTCACATCTGGACACAGGTTGCTCTAAGCAGTGAGCAACCATATAGGAGGAGGAGTCTTAGCAGGTAGAAGGTTGTCCAAGGGATCATGTCTCAGGCAGAGGCAGAGGCAGAAGTCATCAATACATTGGAAAGTTAGAAGCCATCCAATGGGACTGGAAGACATGGGAAAAAGAAAGCCACCGAATACTTGCTGAAATCAGCGGTGTACAAACAGTGAGGGTTTGCATCTCATATAAACCTACTTGGATTTTATCCAGAAAGAGCTTGGTAAGGCATTGGAAGTTTCTGTTTAAAGAGCAAGCAGTTATTTGAAAATGCCTGTGTTTTCCCAATAGTAGTAAGACTCATCCCTTGTTCATCTTACAAGGTGAAATTTTATCAACTTCTTTTCAAGATGGGGAGGGGATTTGATGCTGGGAGAAGATGAGAAGGAGGTGAAGAAAAGCATAAATTAAAAAAAATCATAAGCATGTGATATGCGTATTATCTTAGTTACTTTATCAGTGGTGGGGCAAAATAACTGGTATCAATTATTTAATAACTGACTCACAACATAAAGGAGGAAAGGTTTATTTTGCCACATAAGGTGTGAATATACAGTTGGCTGGCTCCAAGCAAGGAGACATGGAGAGGGGCATGGCAGAGGAGAGACAATCCATGGCAGCCGGGAAACAACAACAGTGAACTGATCTTTCCACCTTTATCCCATTCAGGCTACAAGTCCATTGGTTGTTTCCACTCATTCCACAGGTGAGGCTTCTATTTCAGTAAATCTATTCAACCACACCCAGAACTATGCTCAACCAGCTAAACCAATCAGTGGACTCATTTATTTATCACACATCCTTAGGCTATATTCACACATCAAAGGTCCAACCACCTCTGTAAAACCTCATCAATTAGCACATGAGGCTTGGTGGGGATATCTAGATACCAGCCATAACATTTATGTACAAGCTCACTATAATGAGTGAATTTATCAATGGTCACAAATGGTCCTAACATTAAAAGAAAAAATAAAAATAAAAATAAACCCAATAGGCAAAATAGAGTTGTTTAGGTTTTGAAGAGTCTTTGCCATTCATTTGAGTAACTTTAGTCAATCCCTTAAGTACTAGAACTGAGTTTTCCTCACATTTCAATCCCCGCATTAGGGAAGACCTCATTTTTGCCAGCTTTTTCTTCTAACAACACTCCTTAGGCCTCTTTTCACCCAGCAAATGTTTTCTTAATACAGTTGGTCTCTCTCTAGGGACACCATCTTCAGATACTCAGATTGAATCAAGTCTTGTGATGTGTTCCAGTAGCATCTGGAGTATGCTACACAGTTATTACATTCTGGTTCATATTATTTATTTAGATTTCATATATGTCGCATGCTTGGGTGCTTGCAAACTTGAGAAAGTATCAATTGCCTTCTTAAAATCCTTAAGGAAATGAAACGATATGACCATGTGGAAATCTGAGGTTAGCACAATCTTGGTGTCATTAGTTGTACTTGTCTTTTTATGCTTAGAAGATAGAATAACTAGTTTGCAATGCTTTATCAAGGTGTAATTTACAGACAGTGAACTGCACATATGATGGTGTGTGATTTGTTAATAGGTGTTTCCATGAAATAAGCATAGCCCCAAGATGCTGAATCTGTACAGAACTGCCCAGTATACCCTTGTGTCCATTTATAATTGCTGTGTTCTACTCCCTTACCTTGTACATTCCCCAGGGATCAACTGACCCACTTTTGTTTTCTGCAGAACTGAGGATTGAACTTAGTGGGCTCATGCTGAGCATTATTTTTTATTTTGAAATAGGCTGTTGCTAAGCTATTAAGTTACCAAGAATGGGCTCAAACTTGTGATTCTCCTGCCTCTGCCTCCCAGCTTTGGGACGACAGGCATGTGCACCATGCCTGGTCATAGATCCGCCTTTTGTCACTCCATGTCAGCTCAGATTTTCTAGAGTGATATATATGCATGGAATTGCATGGTATGCACTCGTGATTTGGGAGGGGAGTCTGGTTTTTTCAATACACATGTCTTGAAATTCATCTACATTGTCATGTATATGAATAGTTCATATCTTTTTATTGCTGAGTAGTATTCCATTGTATGAGCATACCAAAATGTATTTGTCCATTCATCTGTTGATAGGTTTGCATTACTTCCAGCTATTGCAAATAAGGCTGCTATGAATATTTGTGTGCATGTGTGTGTATATTGATACATTGGAATTTAACAAAATAAAATTTACCCTTTGAAAGTCGTTGTTTAGACAATGAAAATACAAGCAACAAACACACTGGGAAAAATCATTCAGAAATGGTGACATATATGATAAAGGCTTGTATAAAAACCATATGAGCAACTCTTTTCTGAGAATTGAACTGAGACCTTATGTATGATAGGCAAGCACTCTATCACTGAGCTCTTTATGAAGAATTCTTAAAATTCAGCGAAAACACAATTTAAAAGAATGGGCAAATATGTGATCAGACATATGCCAAGGGTTTAATCAGAAAAACACCAATATTAGTGACTTAAGAGTTGAAAAGTGATTCAGAACATTTGGACACAATGTGAAGAACTGGGAATGATTTAACTAATTTACTATGTTTATAGTATTCTTTTTATACACACCAGAAAGCTATGTAATGCAGAACTCTTGTCTACGATTAAATGAGCTGTTTTGGTAAACATAAAAATTCTAAAAAATAACACAGCATTGTATCACAGTACGACTGTCAGCACATGTTTTTTCATTTCAAATGGTACCTATATAACGTTGTCTCACAAATGATGGCACATTTCAATGAATTATGGCATCGTTTATCTAAATTTGTAGTTTTTTGTATTTCTCTTCTCACTAATTCTTGTGTTGAAGGCCTTCGTTTAGTCATTCAGTTTCAGGTATAGTATTTTGCTTATTGTAGTTTCCAATGTATGTTTTAAAATTTGATGTTTTATACCTTGTTTTGTTTCTTTAACTTTGTAATCTCTTTTTTTTTTTTGCTACTTCATTCTTATTTTTCTTTTCCTTTTATTTCGGGGAGCTTCCTTTGAAAATGAACTTTTATTAAGTTCTGTGGTAGTAAAGGATTTTTCTCTTTTCCTTGAACTGGATTTCTGCCTAGGAAATTAACTTTCCACAAGAACTTCCCGCTTAATGTTTTCCATGTAGCTTGAGCCAGTCTGCCCCACATTTTCCCACTGCTTTCCCTTGCCAGCTCTTCTCAGCATCTGCTGGTCAAATTCCCATCAATCTCTCACTGCCCATCACACATTCTCTCTGTTTAATAAGGTTTTCATGATTTTCTGGGATTAAAACCTCTCCTTCCTTCAAATAGCAAAAGGAACTAACAGGACAGCACCTTTTCTGTCTCTTACAGATCTAATCAGATTTTTGCTTGGAGTTTAAAGACTATGTAGTAGTTTTGGGTTATTTGCTTATTTTTAACATGTCTTTGTATTCTGTTAAAGCATGGTGACTGATACACAGTATTGTGTAAATGCTGGTGGAATTGAATTAACTTTCTTTAGTAATATGTCTTCACACTGAGCTACATCCCCCAGCCATATAATTCTTGCATGTATTTTTTTACATTGTGAAACAAACTCTTGCTCGGTCATTAAGTTTCTAAGGTTGTGCTTGAATTTGTGATCTTCCTGTCTTAGTATCCCAGAGTTCTGGGATTCTAGAGCTGTGCCAGTAGGCCCAACTTTGAGTTAACTATATTTATTTATATTATATAGAAAACTCTGTTACATGAACATCTAATTTCCTGGTATCATTTTGCAAATCATCTAGAAGTCATTAATCTATTTTCAGAAAAGTGATTCACTGTTTTTGGAATTTATTAGAATCATCTGTGTAGGTTTTTGTTTTGTTTATACCAATCCTTGGCTCAAGCCAAATATACTAAAACCATAATTGCTGAAATTTTTTCACAAAATACCTAAAGAGTAAAAATGTTCTCCAAAGGGTTAAAAATGCTAGCTTTAAGTAGACAGGTGAGATGTTCTTCTGAGTTCCATGTAGATTTGGAGAACTTTCTTAGATTTCCCTAGTAATTGGCCAGGTGTTTTAAGTGAGCAAAATGGTGCATATATTAGAATAGCCAGCCTTTTTTGTCCATGAAAGGAAAAGATAAAATAATAAAATACAGGGTTCCTATAAGCCATTTTTTCACAGACTCAATGTAAGTTTTAATATAAAAACAACCTAAGCCTGACAATAATTTTCCTTCTGTTAATGTGGTAGTGTAAGAGACAAATGCACATGAAAACTGTTTTGTATCCTTCCAGTATTGTGGGCTGCTATAAAAGAATATACATTCTTTCAACTAAGGATAACTCTTTTTTTTCTGGCAGCATCAGCTTAATTTTGTATAAATAGTCTGGAAACATGATTTTCAGCATGGCTAGCAAAGCGTGTAGGGACAAGTTTGTAAGAGTGTATTTATACAGCACCCCAGGTAAGTCATTAATCAGATAATGTGCACAGTTCTCTACTGTGTACCCAGGAGCCCAGAGTTAATCATCATGAAGCATTAGATAATAATTAATGTGCTTAAGTTTGTGTCTATACAAACTTCAGAGTTGTCTATAGGGCTCCTGTCCTTCATATATTTAGAAACTAAAGAAAGAGAGTGGATGTAGCTGAATTTGTTTAACTAACAGCTGATAGAATAAACATTCTCTCCCATTGGCTGTAAATAGGTGTGTCTTTGTGGGTCTGAGATGACTAACAAATTTGCAAAAGCCATGCAGTAGAAAGTGTATGAATCTTCTACAAAGATACAGACCTCAAAATGCCAGGGTTTAGAAAGAAATGATTGCGAGTTCTAGGAAGAAGACTTGAGTAGAGTGTTTCCTCCAAATGCCATGTGTTGTGAGCCCAGGATGCTATGGGGAGAAGGTGGATCCTTTAAGGGGTGGAGCCTGGCAACAGGAAGTGAAGCTGTTGGAGGCCTGTCTTTGGAAGGAATATTGGGACCTTTGCCCTTTCCCCTCTTTCTCTTCGCTCCTTGCCTGCCATGATGTAAATGGACTTCCTCTATGTGTTCCTGTCATGATATACTCTATTGCCATAGGCCAAAGCAACATGACTACACTACTGTCATAGACTGAATTCTCTGAAACCATGAGCCAAAGTGAACCTTTTCTCCTTTTAAGTTCATTTGTTCACGTATTTTGTCATGATGATAGCTAACACAGCAGCATTTATCTTCTGTTGTGTTGTCAGGTACGTGATCACTCTGACATGCATTTGTGACCTACCTGTGTGTACAGTAAGTCCCTGACTTACAAATGAGTTCTGTTCTAGGAGAATTTTCATCCTTGGAAGTTCAACAAAGTGAGTCTTATACACCTTTGACACAAATATACGTGTAAAAGCATAAAAACCCAAACATACATGCAAAAATTATAATGTCAGTATTTTTACTTTTACAGTTACCTTAAAATAGTGGTACAATAGAGCATAACAACTGGAATATTGGGGCTTGCAAAATTGACAAGAGATTTACTAACCAGAGGAGGTGCAGTAGGTGGGAGATGGTGGAACAGTCTACCATCTTTTTGTCTCAATCTAATCTCTCTATTATTTTCGTGGCTGTTTCCATGGTTATTGCTTTGTGCTTCCTAGCAGTCCCTCCGCATCACCACTGCCTTTTCTCTGAACACTGTGAGCTCTGATTGAGCACTGTACCACTGTGCACTCTGGCACTGCACCATACACGCACGCAGCACAACTGTGACCATGTCTGGCAGACATGCCAGCTACTTCCAGGATTTATTTGCCTCTAGGAATATTTGAAGTGCATCTGGTTTACTTTTATTTTTCTTTTGTTGCAGGGACAAAACACCCAATACCCAAAATGAAAGAAAGAAATGTTTATTTATCTTACTGTTTGTGGAGGTTTCGGTCCATAATCAAATGGGTCCGATGCAGGGTGGCATGGCAGAGGGGCAACACTTCAAGGCAGCAGCCAGAGCGAAAGGGAGGAAAACCAGACTCTTCTGCTGCCTTATATTGTACTCAGGCCAACTCCCCCACTTCAGGGTGGATGTAGCACTCACAAAATCTCCTTGTCTTCCTGGAACAGAATGAGGATATTTACCAAGTGAGAAGGTTGATCCCTGATGAGTCAGTTAAACTTCTAAATTCTCACATTAACACAATATATCAACCATAACAAAGTGCAAGGTGCATTAGCATCTGTGAAAGTTCGCAACTCTAATGTACGTAAGTCAGTGACTTTCTGTAGTCCACTGGTCACCATTTTTCACACAGGTAGAGCACCCCAAGTTGTCAGGGTTGCACTAAGCACTTGGGGTGCACAACTGTCTGTAAGTGCCAGGATTTGTGTTCTTAAAGCACGATCTTTTTGACAGGAGAGCATAGGGGAGATGTTTTGTGTAGTCTGTTATTAGGATGTAAGATTCTAAAGGGCAGAAAGTTAATGCCTCATAGTACCTGGAATTCTGCTGGGAACACAGTAAATGATCAATAAGTGTTTGTTCACTGAGTATTGCTGAATCACAAAAATCTATGTATTAGCTAAAATTTCAAAATTCACACATATTTTAATAACATAGTTCTATATATAAGGTAAATAGGTTGATTGTAGGAAATTCAGAAAATATTTAAAGCCTACATGAAGAAACAGAAATCTTTGGTGGTTTTGGTTTATGTTTTATACTCTGATTAACTACTTTAAAAATTATGGCACAGTGTATTAACTACTGCTATTCTCTTATTATTTTGCTAAGAAATATTGTTTTATTTTTTCATACAATAAAGAAATAGAATTATTGATTACATCATTAGCAAGAGTTAATCATAATATGCATTTGATATTTTTTCAGTTCATGCGTGAGTGTTTTGTAAAGAGGTGTATGTATGTATGCATGTGTGTGTGTATATCCAGAAAATGGCTAGAATTGTGTACATTAGGTTTTGGACTTAATATTTTACTATATGATTAAATTCTTTTAAAATTGTGATTATTAGTGACTATGCAATTTCAATTATGTGTATTTTCCATAATTTGTTAGATATGTGCTGTATTTGAGATCATGAGGTTGCTTTTATTATTTATTTATGGCAAAAGAGAAATAATACAATTGTGAATATCTTCATGTCTTTACTTTTAAAATCACTAATTATTCTCATAGGATAATTTCTGTCTAAAATGGTTATAGAAATTTATAAATGAACTAAACATTTTCAAGAGTATGTCTTTTACATTATTCATTTTAAATTTTTCAAAATTTGTCAAAATATCTTATGACTGGGGCTGGGGATTTAGCTTAGCGGCATAAGCACCTGCCCTGCAAGCAGGCGGTCATGAGTTCGATCCTCGGTACCGGAAAAAAAGAAAAAAAAATCTTATGACTTTTAAATTAGCAATTAACTTACTATTTATAACTAAATAGTAAATTTAGTAATAGTAAATTTATAACTAAATTTATTACTAAATATATTTTCATAACTGAATTTTTACTAAATAAATTCACTGCATAAATTAATTTATTGTTCTGTCATCTTATTTGTGATTTGTAGAAGGCATTTATGTCACACACAAGTTTTTTCCCATCTATTCCACTCTAAATTTTATAACATTTTTTACATAGAGCAGATTTTTGTACACACTAACATTAATTTGTTCCTTTTGTAGGTTTTCTTTCTACAATATGCTTTCTCGATGGAAATTTGTATTTTTCCACTTTGATTGTTTTGTAGGTTTATGTTTTTAGGTGTGCTACATTTTTGTTGTGATGCTGGGGATTAAATATAGGATTTTGTGCATGCCGGGTAAGCACCCTAACACAGAGCTACCTCCCTACCTCTGTGCAGGTGACATTTTAAGACAAGATCTATCTACATTGTGTTTGAGTGTGAAGTATGAGAGGAATTGAACTTTCTTTTTTCCCAGATATCTCATTATAATTTGTCTAATAGTTGTGTCTCCTCTTTCTTATTTTGCATATAAATTCAGTTATTTCTTGAATTATGTTCCTAGAGTCTTTGTTAAATTTTAGTATCTGTCCTCTATGATTTGTGAAATTTAATAATACTTTATATGCAGTAGAGTAACTCTCTTCTTTTCATTCTTATTTTTTAACTTCAAGATAATTATCACCATTTCTAACATTTCAAGTTAATTTTAGGATCCTATTCACAACTCCAACAAACAGAAAAAATAGGATTTTCACTGAAATAAATGTATATAAATTTAAAATATAACTTTAGATGAGCCAACTAATTTAAAATGTTGTTTTAGAACACATTACACATATATACTTCACAAAATTCTGTTTGTGCAAATGTACATTTGCTATTTCAAATCTTGTTTGATGTCTCTTATCAAAGTTGTAACACTTCCTTCACATGGAGCAAGTGTATTTCATATTATATCCATTAATAAAATTTTAAGGT
Source organism: Cavia porcellus (assembly GCF_034190915.1). Lineage (NCBI taxonomy): Eukaryota > Metazoa > Chordata > Mammalia > Rodentia > Caviidae > Cavia > Cavia porcellus. Next base: position 22,605,169 of record NW_026947506.1, read on the forward strand.
TTTTCTTGAGATTTTAATACAGTTAGGAGACAGAAATTTTCACATTTTGGCTACGATGAATAATGTTTCAAATAATATGTGTATACTTGTTTTTGTGTGAACATATATTTTCATTTCACTTGAATAATGTCTCTTAATAGAACTGCTGGATATTTAACTACCCGAGTGTCAGACTGTCTGCGATACCAGCTACACCATTTAATATTTTTACTAACAGAAACTGATCATTCCAATTTCACCGCCTCCTCACCAATACTTGTTATTACCTGACCTTTTTATTTTGTCTGTCCTAGTGGATGAGAAATAGTATCTCATGATTTTTAATTGAGGGTTTTATTATACCTTTAAATTAGTTATTCTCTTCTCTAAAAATAGCTATAGTAACTCTTGTAATAGATTGCCTCATTCGTGATGCCTTCCCATGCCTGTGTCAGACACATTGACTGGTGCCTCCTACAGTGAGTACTCTTGGCTGACTGCTGTTCTCCATCCTTTGCATCTGATGAATCAGGACAGTGCACTCCTTAGTAATCCAGGCTCTGCGTCCACACTTTCGGGGGTCAAATCACAGCTTTATCACTACTCACAAGTTACCTTGATCAATTTATGCACATCAGACCATAAGTGACTGCAACATCTTGCATTAAAGGATGTGATTTATGCAAGAGAGACAAAAGGGAAAATGGGCATGGTGGTACCTGCCTGTAATCCCAGCTACTCAGGAGACTGAGGCAGGAGGATGTCAAGCTCAAGGTCAGCGTGAGGATCGGAATGAGACCCCATTTTTAAAAAATATTACAAAAGCAAAAGTGTACACATTCTAAATCTAAATTCTTAGATTTATACTGGCAAAATTGGCAAGCTGTTATATTTACTTTCAGTTAAAATAATAGTTTTAGGTATACATGTATAATTTTTAATGAATTTCTTCTTTAATAACTTGTTTTCAATAAGCAAACCCAATTTTATCTGGAACATATAACCATATGTGTTTTTGTCCTCATTTCTTGTACACTTAACTTTTTCGTGGGATTCTACTTATTAATTGATTGATTGATTGATTGTGATGAGGTCTTACTATGTAGGTCAGGCTGACCTTGAACTCACTATGTAGCCCAGGATGGCCTTAAACTCCCAAGGACCCTCCTACTTTGGTTTCCCGAGTGCTGGGATTCCAGGAATACACCACCACACCCACAACTTTTTCAGTAAATTGTTCGATTTTTAAGAATTAGATACTGGTGATAAATAGTAATGAACTAGTAAATTTTCAGTTATTGGCTCTAGAAAGACATGTGCATGTATTCATATACACACACACATATATACACAGATTTTTTACATGTTTTTATAAAATTATGTTTATAACACATTAGGATTTATACAAATTTATTAACAGGTTTGGAATAAATTTTGATGATATGAAGGATTATAGCACACAATGGACAAGAGAATAGTGCATGTACAATACATTTTGTTCAGACTTCAAATGGATAATTGCTCTCACAGAATGTTTTCCTTAATTTTTTCAAGCTCCCATATTTGTAGCCAATCGACAACCAGTTCAACCTTGAATTGCAGTTGGAGTTACAACTCAATTTGCTGTTCTCGATAAATTTATTGTCATCAAATTACATACATGATCTATGGTTAAACTCTTCCTCACCCTTGATCAAGAGCAGGCCAAAGACATTAATTCATAATATCCAGAGCTTCACCACTGCCAAGATTCTGTTGCTCAAAACGTTGTCCAGAGAAATCTGTCTGGAGTTGGATGCAGTTCGTTGCTCCTGTTCCTCTCGCTGCAGAATGAGATGTTGAATCATATAACAGGACAGTAACAGTTCAGATCCTGTTCAGCCAAATGTGGGAAAGGCAGCTAGTAGGAAAAATTAAATTTTTATTTTTTATTTTTCTCCTCTTTTCTTTCCATGCAACTTTTAAGAAGTTTCTTGTACATAGCGACTCTTTCTCCAATGTGATTTTTACAAAACTCATCTATCATTCTCTACCTGTGTTGTTTATAATCCTTGCACCAGCTCATATATATTTATATTCTTTATACAGACTCCCCTGAGCCCTATTCATAATCTCTCAAACTTGCTTCGGAGATAAAAGTGTCTCTTCAATCATTTAAAATTAAAAATGAGAAATTCTCTAAATTTTTTTTCGGGTTCCTGGCAGCAAGTTTGTCTGGTTTCGTAGAGGATTTTTCTTCCACTGCCATGCGCTGTGTTTGTGAAGAGCTGATGGTTCTTCTCTCTTTTCTTCTCCTTACATACTGATTTATAGTCAAACGCGACTTCTAATTCTTCCAGATGATAAACACCTTCTTGAAATCTTTTGAACCCAAATAAAAAATAAAGGTGACATTTACTGTACTTTTGTATTAGTTCAAAGAGAAACCTGGGGAAGTCAATTTACAATTCCCTGTGCTTTGGTTGTGATATTTCTTCGTGTTTGAAACAAAAATAAAGGTAAACACAAGTTCACTATTCATTTATTTTTCTCTTCAGTATCCCCAAACCCCAGCAGTGGTAAAGAACAGATCAACTGTTCTTTCCCTTTCTCTCTGCAGGTCCTTGTTCCCCAATCACTTATGTCCCTGCAGTGCATCTGGTGACTTCCACGTGGCTCCAAATGCCTGTTGTCTCGTCTTAACTTTGACTCCCGCTCTGAGTTAGGAGACCTTGGGGGGATTTTACCGGCCTCCTCTCTGATGACTTCCCAGGCAGCTGCTCCTTCTCAGGAGTCTGATTTATATGACTTCCTGCTAGCTGCATTCCCAGGGGCTTCTACTAGGTGGATGGCCTTCCCACACTCATAGAAGTTTATCTGTAATTTCACATCTATTTATCATTTAAATAAAAAAATGGAGAGCGGACAATCTGATGTGTCCCTGCTGATTTTGCTGTTGTTTTCTGGAAATCTGTCTTTATTTTAAAATATCACTAGAAGGAAAACCAAAAAAAGCCAACTCAGAGTTTTAAAAATCGTTTTAATTAAGAGTCACTTTAAGGCAAATATTTCACAATTAGTTAAATAAGACTTCATGAGTAGTCTTTCCTCTGTTGATTCTTAAAGCCTGAAATCTGAGTGAGTTGGACAATACTACAGGACTGAAACATTTCACCCCTGACCTTGAAAGGAGAGATCAAGCAAGGTAAGAAGGAAAGATAAGATATCTTTTACTCGATTTACAGAAACAGGAAAAATCAAAGGTGAAACGGAAGTTCTAGCTGACCTTAAGCATTCACAAAATAATCTAGCTTTCTTTTTCCTTCTTCTGCTACCTCAGACAGATTTCTACTGAACCAGGCACATTTTTGCGATGCTTGTGAGTCTATCCCTGTGTCAATCCCTGCATCATTCTGGATGGGTACTTAAGAAAATGACCACAAGCATAGGACCCACAAACAGCACAAATTAATTATGTTATAGTTCTGGAGGTTGAAAGTCTCATACAGATGTTATGGGACAAATCAAGGGTTATGTTTTCTAGGGGCTTTCTTCTAATCTTTTTGCTTTTCCAATCTTTGTTGGGCTGTCCACATTCCTTGGCTTGTGGCTACATTACTTGCAGCTCTGCTTCTGCCATCAGAACCCCTCAACTCTCCTGTCTCACCCTCCCATATGAGGAAGACCGTGGTTGCATCAGGCCCTCTTGGCTGTTCCAAGGGTAATTCTCCCATCTCAAGATGCTTACCTTAATGCATGAGTGCAAAGTGTCTTTTGTTATGTAAAGTAATGTTCCCATATAGGCATCTTTGAGGGATCACCATCCCACTTTCTGTGTGTATTCTTTGCTGTGTGTAACCCATGGCGTCATTTCTCTGTGTTTGTGTATGTGTATTTATTTTTGTAAGAGTAAGAGGCTTATGAAATTCTGTGTTGACTAATTGTCTACTGATTGTTGTAAACATACACACTGATTTCTGGGATAAAATTTGAATATAAGGGATTATTCATCTTCTTACCATAATATAAATAATATCAAGAAAATCAAAATCTCAAATAAAACTGGCATTAAAATATAGAGGCTGTATTTACAAGTATGGTCAAAATTTTATTTTGTGCCAAGTAAATAAGAGAATTATTCTGCATCTGGTTAACTGGAACATGGGAAACAGCTCAAAATACATGATGTAAATAGACATTTGTTTTGTGTGGCAGACGGGACTTTTATGGATTAGGTATTATTTTACCTAATAATTTAGAGATCTCTTATGAGTATTAATCTAATGGAGGGTCTATGCTTCCATTTTATGGTATTAGAAGATAAAATGCAACTTAGTGTTGGCCTCTCTGATATGTCTTTACCAGTTCTTTGCAATACAGACTATTTTATTTCATTCTGTGTTACCATAACAATGTATAAGAGTAAGTAATTTATAAAGAGTAAAGTTTGTTCTAAAGTCTGGGGAGTGTGAGATTGAAAAGCTTCATCCTTTGAGAATTCTCTTGCTGGTGGAGACTCTTCAGAGTTGTGGAATGGCACAGGACATCACACGATGACATGGAACATCCTGCGTCAGGTCTGTCCTCCTCTCCTTGCAATGCCACAGTCTCCCTGGACTCTCCCTCTTCATGGTCACATTTCACTTTAATGATCTCCCTAAAGTTCTGTCGCCAAATACCACATTTAGTGTAAGTTTCTGCCTTTTAATATCTCCCAGTGGAGAATAAATTTCAACCTGAGTCTTGGAGGGGACATTCAAGCCAAAATATACACCATGAGTCCCAGCCTCAGACAATGGAACTTCATATTGACCATACCTAATTGTTGGCTTCTACAGAAAATTTAAAACAGGCACTTCCTATTCAAACAGGTCCAAGATAAATAGCTGAATTGTCACTTTATTTCAGGTGTAGCATCTCTTTAAATAGAATGTGCATTTATGATCATCTAGTTGAATTGCATCTTCTATAAAATTTTTACATCTCAAGGCCACTATAAATGCATTTATTATATTTTTTATTTTTATTTTTTTAATTTTAAAGATGACAAAACCCAACAAAAAAAAAAAAACAGAATTCATCCAATCAAAACAAAGCAGTGAAAATGGTACAGGAGGAAACTAAAGGAGGGTAATAGGAAAAAACAATGGCTACCACCATAGTACATCTTGTTATCTTCGCAGTAGTTGTCCATTCCATCAAACCAGCAAAATCAAACCAAAACAAAACAAAATACAACCAATCAAAAAAGAACATTGAGTAAAGCAAAGCAATTAATTGGAGCAAAACAAAACGATGAGAACAACATTGGATTTCAAAAACAAGATAAAAGATAATCCCCCATATTTGCTATGTTGCATGATGCTATCTTCCCAATAGATGCTCAGACTGCCGGCCTCAGGTCTACAAAGTCAACCAAACAATCAGGTACTCAGTTGCTTTCTCTACCTCAATTGCTATCACTTCAGCCTGTCCTCCAAGCTAGACGGTTGCTTCGGGTGCCAACGGGAGTTGGTGATGCTCAGCTTCTCGCGCTGGTGGTCTCACGGCAGACACTTTCTGCCTTTTCTCTTGCTGGGCACCACATAGTTTGCATAACTTACCAGAGAATCAGCCATGCTGGGGCTGGGAGGAGCACAACAAGCCAACTAGTGAGCCTTTATGGTAAGCTGCACAAGCCATGTGGGGCCCAGGAAGAGAAAAGCCAGAAAGGCCCTCCCAAGATCAGGCATTTGTTCTAATGATCAGTGTCAGCAATGATTAGTGTGTGTGTGTGTGGGGGGGGAGCTGTAATATCAGCTAATGAAATTTATTTTACTTTATTTTTATTTTAAAGAGAAAAGAAAAAAAACAGAAAAATTAAGAAGCAAACAAACCAAAGCAACAACAACAAAAGTGAAATAATAATAATTTAAAAAACAATAGTTATATATGTTTTCAAAACAAGATGATAGGAATTTAATGATGATTGTTATACTGCATATTGTTATCTTCAAAATAGTTGCTCAGTTTACCAGATATAGGAATTAAACAAAACACCAGATTTCAAAAACAAGGCAGAAGGAAATCCCCCACAGTTGCCACAACGCACACTGCTGTCCTCCAGGTAGACGCCCAAACCATCAGCCCCAGGCCTGCAAAGTCAATCAAACAACAGAAGCATCAAGCTATTCATTTCACCCCAGCTGCTGTCCTGTCACCCTGACTTCTCCCAAATCAGCCAGTTGCTTATGGGGACAGGGAAGGAGGGGGCACTTCTCTGTTAGCCCATGGCTGGTTCACAGGAAGGCATGGTTTAGCTTCTTGATTCTCTTCCCCTCTCCTCATGGCAGCCCCTGGCTCATGGTAACAAAATTTATTAAAGACCAGGTTGGGTATACAGTGTAATACTTTTGTTTTGAGGCAAAATAAACAAAATAGTTTCTGAAGACACTAAAAAATAGCACATTAGGGATGTACGATGAGGACAAAACTCAAAATTGTTTTCATGATGACAATGATAGTAGGATCAGCAAATAAAACATTTTACAAGTCAGCCACAATGATTTGAGATGTTTCCACATGCAACTAAGTTTAACTTTAAGACATGTCCTTCTGCTCTTAGGTCCTGGTTCCAGGCTAGATGCAGCAAACACACTGGCCTTTGACACTCTATCACTGAATCCAACTCTAAACTCTGGACCGAAGGATGAAGCTGCTATTTGAGCATCCTGAAAAGTAAACAATAGCAGACAGATTAGAAAAGAGACCACAGTGTGATGTCATATGACACTGAGAAGCAACTTTCCCATCTTCCCTCCCTCCAGGATCATCCTCCAGGATCATCTTGACTCTAAAGCAGGCAGAACCCAGAAGTATGCAGTAGGTGGAGAAAGAAAAAAGTTTCTGTCTTCTAGATCTGAGAGAAGAATTAGAGTTTCAAATGCTATGAAAAGTAGGAGGAATTGAGGCTTTTTTCCTGTTCCTTCCCACCCTGGACCCCAACAGTACCATGGTGGCATGGTAGGAATGAGGGTACAGACAGCAGTGGTTTAAAAGGGAGGAGGAATCCTTGTCCAGAAAAACTGTAGGCAGAGCAATCCTAATGCTGTTTCTTTTTCCTCTTTCTTCTGGGTTCCACTGTAGGTATCATGGAAATTCTCAATCAGAACAGAGAAAATGAAGCCCTGACTTTCTGACTCAAGTCAGAAGGAAAAGAGAAGGGGAAATGGAGTCATGGAAACGTCAAAGAGAATGAAGAGAGGAAATCAATAAGGAGAACCATCCCATAGTGCAGTCTAAGAATTCCTAGGCTCACTTGAGAGCTGTTCATAGGTATATGCAATCTTTTTTTTTTTAATTTTATTTAAGGAGAAAAAGAAAAAAAACAGAAAAAGGGGTACAAGTTATACAGAAATTAGGAAAAATAAACAGTAGGAAAATGAGCAAAGAAATAACAGAACTGAATCACACCTGTGAACAAATGGGTTTGATAGACATATACAGAATGTTCCACCCAACAACATCAGAATACACATTCTTCTCAGCAGTACATGGATCATTTTCTAAAATAGACCATATATTAGCTCACAGAACATATTTAAGCAAATGCAAAAGAGTTGAAATCATCCCTTGCATATTATCGGATCATAGCGCTCTGAAATTAGAAATTAATGACAAAGGATACTGCAAAAATTCCGCAAACACATGGAAACTAAATAACACACTCTTGAGTAATCAGTGGGTCACAGAAGAAATTAAAGAAGAAATTAAACAATACCTAAAAGAAAATGAAAATGCAGATACAACTTACCGGAATCTGTGGGATGCAATGAAAGCCGTTCTGAGAGGAAAATTTATTGCACTGAGTTCCCACATCAGGAAAACAGAACGAATACAAATAAATAACTTGATGCTACACCTCAAACAGCTAGAAAAAGAAGAGCAAGTCAAGCCCAAAGCCAAAAGAAGAGAGGAAATTATAAAAATCAGAGCAGAAATCAATGCAATAGAGACTAAGAAAACAATCCAAAGAATCAACGAATCAAAGAGTTGGTTCTTTGAAAGAATAAATAAAATCGATAAGCCCCTAGCCAACCTTATTAAAAAAAGGAAAGAAAAAGCTCAAATTCATGCAATAAGAAATGAAAAAGGAGAAATCACTACAGACCCAATAGAAATACAGAGGATCATCAACACCTATTTCGAAAACCTCTACTCTCAAAAGTTTGATAACACAGAAGAAATAGACAGATTCTTAGAAGCATATGAAGTACCAAAGCTAGATCAAGAGGATATAAAACTGTTGAATAACCCAATCTCTGCTAATGAAATTGAGAATGTAATTGGGTCCTTGCCCACCAAGAAGAGCCCAGGCCCAGATGGATTCACTGCAGAATTCTACAAGAAATATAAAGAAGACCTAATGCCGACACTCCTCAAACTATTCAATGAAATTGAAAGGGAAGCAATCCTTCCTAAGTCATTCCTGGAAGCAAATATTACTCTAGTACCAAAACCTGAGAAAGACCCAACTATAAAAGAGAACTATAGACCGATCTCCCTAATGAACACAGATGCAAAAATCCTCAATAAAATATTGGCAAATAGGATCCAGCAAATCATCAAGAAGATTATACACCATGACCAAGTGGGATTCATCCCAGGAATGCAAGGATGGTTCAACATACGCAAATCAATAAATGTAATCCACCATATCAATAAAGCCAAAAATAAGAATCACATGATCATCTCTATAGATGCAGAAAAAGCCTTCGATAAGGTCCAACACTTATTCATGATAAGAACTTTACAGAAAATTGGTATATGCAATCTTTAACAGCCTGCTATAGGCTTTGAGAAATTCACTGAAGGGCAGAATACCACTTAAGCTTTGGACTGGCCACTGTGGTTGCATACATGGAACAGACAAGGAGTACTGCAAAGTCATGGAAAAAGAAAAGGAATTGAAACCATGGCTAGAAACTGGTGGGTCAAAAGTTGTAGAATGAAATTAACCAGGCCAATTCCTTACTTTAAAGAAGATCAACAGTGTTTTCAAGATTAAAGTAAGACCCACAATCTTGTTGAATGTCATGTTCACATTGTCTGAGATACAGTCCAAAATTGCGCAGCAAATAAGGCTAGATGAATTTCAACTCATAATAAATGAAAAAGATATTTTTAAAAAAATAATCTTTGGTCATTCTTTAAGAAGTAATGCTGGACATTCTTGAGATAAATAGAAAGATAAAAATACTCTCAGCAAAAAAAATTAGACAATATAAAGAAGATCCAAATGGAGATTTGAGAGCTAAAAAGGCAACCTAAATAATTAGTTGATGAGATTAGCAGCATAATGAGAATTACAAAATGAGTTTGAAGAAAAAAGTTATATAGTCAGAACAGAAGAGAAAAGAGTAGATTTTTAAAATGGCCAAAAATTTACAGGCCTCTAGGAAAAGTTAAAGATAAAAGTGTCATCAGAGTTCCAAAAGGAGAAGACGAGAATGTATCACAGAAAACTTGCTTGAGAAATAATGATTGGACTTTTCCTAAATTGGACAAAAGATATAAATGTTCAGATTACTATGGAGCAAATTCCAAAAAGGAAAAGTCAAAGAAATCCACACCTAGAGACATTGTATTCTAACAGTTATGAACTAAAGAGACAGAAAAGACAATTGGAAGCATCCATAGAAAAACAGTGCATTACCTGCTGGGTTTAGAATGGCAGCATATTTCTCACTGGAAACCATGGAAACCATTGGAGGTGAAAGGCAGTAATATAGCTAAAGAACTGTCCATTAAGAATAATTTTTAGACAAAACCCCTTAGAAATGAATACATTATCAGACAGAAGAAAACTAAGAGGGTATATCAATAATAGATCTGTTATAAAGGATGCTATTTACAGAAATAATTAAGGAAAACTTCCCAAGCATAGGAAAAGGAAATGATGTTCAGATATATGAGGCACACAGAACTCCAGCCAGCCACAACCAAAACAGATCTACACCCTGACATATAATAATCAAGATCTGAGAAACTCATCACAAGAACAGAATATTAAAAGCAATCAGAAAAAAAGATACAGATCACCTATGAAGGAAAACCCATCAAAATCATGGTGTACTTCTCAACACAAATTATCAAATCAAGAAAAGCTTAGAGCAAAGTATTTCAAGCCCTGAAAGAAAATAACCTCCAACCCAGACTGACATACCCTGATAAACTGTTTCTCAAAATTAATAGAGAAACAAGACATTTCCGTGACAAAGAAGAACTGTGGGAGCTCATGACTACCAATGCAACCCAACAAAAAACACTGAAGGACATTCTAGAGAGAGGGAAAAAAAATCACCAGGACTCCAGCAACAGAGGCAGAGATGCCTCAATGAGTGGGGCAGTAGTGGAATGAAGGAGAAACGTAGACAACAGTAGAAAAACAGCATAAGTAGAGAAGAGGCAGAGAAGCCTGGCTATAATTTCTAAAACAGATGGCCTTGATACACTAACAAAAAGAAACACAGGCCAAGTAGATCAGGAGATAGGGTCCACCAAGGTGCTCTGAATAGGAAATATAATCTACCTGAAAGAGGATTAATGAACCAAAAGTCAAAGATGAGAAAACAATGCTCTATGTGACAGGGAACCAGAGAGAAATAGGGACAGCTTGTCCAGCAGCTGCAGGTAGGTTGGAAAGTCATGACACTTTTGTGCAGTGGAGAACTACTCAGCTATAAGAAAGGAAACCCTTGAAGCTTTAGTAGGTAAAGGAATACAGCTCAAGATCAAACTCAGGGGTAAAAAGGTTCAGAGCCACTTCAGTAGACAGCGGGTTGCCCCCCTAATCTAAAAACTAAAGGAGTTAGTGGGATCCAAAATGTACAAAGCACCCTGAGAAAGGGAAAGGGGAGGAATTGTCTATAAAAGGAAGGCAGAGGACATTATTAATAGTGTATCAGGATTTAAAAGCCACATTAATCTTATCCCTCTGTTTAGTTTGATTTTCTTCTGTTCCAGTCTGTCTACTCATACTAGATTTGAGGGCACAGACTGCTATCCCCAAAATAGTAGGATATACTACACTAACTATCCTTAATTTCCTATTAACGTAACCTGAAGCCCTGCATTACTTACACTACCTTACTATGACTGATCTTATTTGAATCTGGTTTGTTAGATGGTTGTCTTGTCTTGACTGATTTTATTTGAATTTGGTATGCTTGATAGTATCAAGTCTAAGAGTAAAGGCAACTACTCTAAAGATGACAAGATGCAATAGGACACCCATTCCAGTTTGATTATTAACTGCTTTTAAAGTACTATAATGTCTCCAATGTTTTATATTTATTAATATTGCTATGTAGTGCTATGTTCAATTGTATTATGCCTAATGATATAGACAATTCTATTGAAAATAACAAAAGACATAGTAACTACTGTAGATCACCTAGTATTGCAGCTTTATATCTTTTCGTTTCATGTTTTTCTAGGAATTTGTTTTGTTGTTATGTTTTGATCTGTTTTTCCCTCTAATACAGAAAGGATAGGTATACATGTAGAGATCATGCACGTGTAGAACTTCTAAACAGTTTACGAGAATAAATTATATAATGCATGATGAACTGAACAGATACACTGAAGAAAAAGAGACATTAAAATACCTAGTACTAATTCTGTAGCGTTATGATATAAAATCTAGCAATACTATTATTCTCTGTCTGGAGTGATATTAGTCTGTTTTCTTTTGTTTAATTTCAATGTATGTAAGTATATGGACAGCTATTTGGAAGAGAACGAGAGACACTATGGCAGCCATTGTTGACTTCCCTATTGTCTGGTCTTGAGGACTTAAAATGCCTTCATCATCCTGTTCTGATCAGCTTAGTACTATTTTGTTTGGTATGGATTCATTGTGTGTCAAGATATGGACAAATATTTTGAAGAAAACAAGTGACAATATGATAGACAGTGATGATCTTCAGTGGTCTTGCTTTGAAATGTGTGTTTCTTAAATTGTTTTCTTATGGTCTCTTTTGTTCTGCTTTATTATGTTTAATTTTACCCTCTTTAAAACAAAAAATAAAAAAAGAGTAAAATAAATTGTAAACTTTTAAGCAGGTATTATAACTATTCTCTTACGTTCTTTGAAACATTTTCTCATTAAAAGAAAATGCTATAGCATTTATTGAAGGGGTTTAAAAATATATAGATATATAACGACTATGACAAGAGATAGAGAATAAGAAGGAGCTTTACACAGTGGGAAGATTTCAGTGTTTCATGTAAAATAGTTATCAATTTTCAGTAGACTGAAAATTAAGCGTGTGTGTTACAGTTTGTAATTTCTAGAGCATGACTAAGAATCTACACGAAGAAATATAAGCTAAATAGAAAATTTAAGTGAAATACTAAAAAATTCAAAGAAAGCATAAAAAGAGAAAAAGAGTAATAAAAACATATAAAATGAAGCGAACAGGGAGATTGGCATGGTGGCACTTCCTGCAACCCTGGGAAAGTTGAGGCAGAATGGTCATAACTTTGAGCCCAGCCTGGGACAGCATTGCTTCTTTGGGATCTGGAACTTATTCACTATTATTTGGGGTACAACAAATACATAAGCTTGGATGTCGGCTCATATAGGCTTAGATTACCAGTTTCTGCCTCTTACTGAGGAGATGGTCAGAGGAAATGGACTTGACTTCTTGAGCCTTCACTCACTCTGAAGGCAATAGAGATGGTGGCATAGTTAGAGCAGATAGGAGCCAAACAGAATCAGTTTCATGCCCGGTAGCTTCTGTGCTGTTGACTCAGCTCCTGCATTCCCGCTCCTGACTGCCTCTTTCTTTATTCTCTTATTTCTTTTTCCACCCTTCAGACCTTGTTTGGGATCATGTAGGGGAGATGTGCCAGGGTTTTGTCACTCAACAGCACCAATGGGTTAGGGACACAGTATTCCCAGCTGAACACTCATTAACCCATGTGGGACAATTCCCTATGGGATAAGTAGTGTGACCTCATGCTTACCAGTGATGATCAGAGGTTCAATCTGTAAGAGAATGAGGTCAGATTGACCATCAAACCCAGGCCAACTTTGCTGCACCACACTGTTCTGGAGAGAGACAAAATAGAAGGCTTTCTCCTCTCTGCAGTTTATTAAGCACTGTTCCCTCTGCATTTTTAGGAGACCATTTCCTGTAGCACTAGCCTAGAGCAAAACTGACTCCAGCTCCCTTACACTCAATGGAAGTTCAAAGAGGCAGCGAAATGATTAAAAGTAGGTGGGAAAAAAAGCAAAGGCCACTAAAATCCACCAATGGGAATACCCTTTGTTATACAATCAAGGCCCGGTTGATCTCAGGCCCTAATTTGGATTGTCAGGGAGTCCCCAGTGGAGCCTCAGAGGAATGCTGAAAAGTAACGGTCTCTGTTTGCCTCATTGTATCAAGGCCTGGATGCTCTGGCACTCCAGCCATTAGGACCTGCTCCATACCTACTTCCTTTGGGAAGTGTGAGCCATGGGCAGAACCCCAGCAGGTGACTCCTTTCTTCAGTATCTGTCCCCCAAGCAATCCATTCTGGTATCTGTATCTCAACGTGGTCAGAAAAGATTTTCTTAAACTGCCCTGCATCTCCAGTGTTCCCACAAAAGTCCACGTCCTCTGGGAAGTGGAGTACAGCTGGTCACTCTTCCCCATGTCCTTGTCCCTCAGAAACTTGTGCCTAGTATTTCTAATATACACTGAGATGGCCAGGACTGCCAAGATTCTTAGTGCAGGATGCTTTTACCTTCCCTAGTCTGTGATGATGAGGCTGATGAGTTGTTTTCCATGTGTGTGGAGGGGCTGAAATAAGAGACTTGTCATCTTGGAAAACGTCTGGGTGAATATTGTCCACAGTGTATCTGTAGAATCTCTTGGGTGCTTGGAGCTCAGCCTCCTGCCCTTGAAAGATTACCTAATGCTTTTGCTGAAACATTCTCCTCTTGTTCTCAGCCCTATGTCCTCCAAATATCTCCCCAGTTGCCGAGTTTCTGGAGGCTGTCACTCCTTGGGTTTCCAAATGTGCCTCTGTCATGCCACATCACGTGTCATTAGCCTGCCTGGCTCCAGTTCTGTCTTCAGTGACTGTTTTCACATCCTGGGGTTGCTGGATTTCCAATCTTTTCCAAGGAAAGGATAGTGGTTGGATCCTGATGGCTGCCAACACAATATTGAAATTTACCCACTAACCTTACCTTAATCAGTTTTGCTCCTTTCAAATAGTACTCTCCACTTTAACCTATTTAAGCACAACCTAGAGGATTTGAGAAATGCAAATAGCTTGATTCCTCTCACATATTTGATTTAATAGGTCTAGAGTGGGGCTCCAGGAAGTGCGTTTCTAACATTTCCAGCTGACATCAGGAGTGTTGCGTTAGCACTGCACTTTGATGATGACTGTTAGAGAGACTCTTTGTACTGTCTGGGTACAGAGTTACTATAATAATATGTACAACATCCATGAGGATGTAGGTGTCATAGAAATGTTTCATTCCCAGTGAGTTGACTGACTTAATCTGGTGACTAATAGAGAACCACAGATGACAGATAACTATGACAAGTAATAAGGGTGAACCGGGGGACACCTGGCAGACATGTATGCATAGGAAAATGCAGTTGACACTTACTGATTGTTAGCCTACCTAGCATGTCTTCTGTCTTCTGTTAAAGGAATCCTCTTATCAAGGACCAGCTACAGTACTATGGAAATCAGTGTGGAGATTTCTCAAAACACTAAAGTCATAAATTCCATTTGACACAGCTATACTTCTCCTCAGTATTTTTTCTGAAAGAGTTAAAGTCATCATATTACAATTAAACACACATACTCATGTTTATAGCAGAACAACACATAATAGCTAAATCATGAAATTGGCCTATATTCATATTAACAAGTGAATGGATAGAGAAAACATGGTATACAAATACAATGGAGTACCCCTGAGCCATGAAGGATAAAGTTGACTCATTTGCAAGAAAATGGATGGATTTTAAGATCATAAAACCAAGTGAAATAAATCAGGCACAGAAGCTAGAGGTCATGTGGTTTCTTTAGTATGAGAGACTTCAAATATAAATAATTTTAAAAGTAAAGTAAAAGAGAGACAGTAAGAAAAAAAGATAGACTTTGTGGAGATAGGAGGGGATTTAGGAAGAAAAGAAAGTGGTGTCAGAAGAAAAAATGATCAATATGTGATATGTTTTTGTACCAATTCTCCAAGATAAATGTAATTACTAGGTATCACAATCATATACTAATAAAAAATGGAAGAATCTACTCCACGTAGTTTGGAAATAACTTCTTTCTTTCTTCCACCATGGGGTGAAACCATGACCTACACTTCCCCTGTCCTAATTCTGCATCCACCTGCTCTGTGTGTTTTGATTAGGAATGGACATAGCACCCAAGACGGCTCATGGGTACAGCTGCTGGATCTTGCTGGGATTCTCAGAAAAGAGAAACCACACATTTGTTACCTAGTTCAGAAACAAAACAAAACTCCAAAACCCATACCAAACCAAAACAGAGCTGAGAGGAAGGGGAGAGAGTGACCTGGAAGAACAGGTGAAGAAGTCTTACCTTTGAGCACCTGGTCAGCCACCAGCGAGCTGCTGTCTCTCTCTCTCTCTCTCTCTCTCTCCCTCTCTCTCTGTCTCTGTCTCTGTCTCTGTCTCTCTCAGCTTTATGGCCAGCACATTCTGTTTTTATAACCTTCAGCCCGAAGAGTTCTGCCTCATATAAAGAGTACTCTCAGACTCCCACCACCCTAAGCAAATTCCTATCTCGTAGTAAACAGAGATTTTGAAACACGAAGACTAAAAGCACTTTGTGTAATATTATGATATGCAGAAGGGTCCTGTTGGCCAATACATTTGAATGCTACTCTAAATTTCCTCCTTTTCATAGAATTGCACTTTATATATTAGCATATTTAAGAATGTGAATTTAGAAATAAGTCATTTACTTTTTGACTCAGCTTGTCTCTAGTATATTTGGTGAGAAAGACTTTTCTTGGTGGAATGAGATACCATAAGCTTTCACTTTACTTCTGTGATGAATCTGAAGCTATTTTGCAATGGTCTGTAGGTGAAGTATTACTCTTGCATACAAACCATTCTTCCAGAAAACACTGTATACCTCCTACAGAATAAATACTTGGTAGAATTAAAAGACAGGAGACCATTTCCTGGGAGAATCTTTCTATAAATAGCAATACTTTTGAGCACAGACTATGAAAGATTAAATGACTTGGTTAAAGTTAGGAGAAAAATAAATCTTTTCTTTGAATTGTGAAGAAGCTATTTTCTTAACAACTGATCTCTCTTTATGATAGCAATTTTGAATCTCCAAGCCCCTCCAGGAAGATGGAGGGGTTTTTGCACTGGCTTCATGTAAACTTGCAGTGAAAAATATATAGTTCTCAGGGCCACTGCTTTTCACTAAAGGACAAATGTGTGGATGGAAGGTAGCAGGAAAAGCTAACGTAGGTTTGCTCTCTCTTCCTCATATTTCTGCTGGCCTAAGATTTTCTGATTCCTGTCTCCTTTATTTCCTTCAACTACTTTTATATTTATTTATTTTTGTTTGTTTGTTTCCATTTTTCTGAGATAAGCTTTCACTATGTAGTTCTAGCTGGCCTTGAACTCACTGTGTAGCCCAAACTGGCTTCAAACTCGTGACAATACTCCTGCCTCAGCTTCCATGCCCAGCTTCCTTCTGTTTCTTTTAAACAAATGTAAAAATAATTCTGATAAAATATTAATTTCTTCCAACACGATGGGATAATTTTAGGGAACTTAGAAAGTGGTTATGGCATGCTAAGTGATTTTATCTAGCCCTGCCAGGCACCCCAGTCTCTGGAGCTCTTCTGAGATGCTCTCTGAATTTATACTGCAGTCTTCACCAAGCTCTAAGGGAGGGTGCTTCTGTTCAACCCAGCTTCATTACGCAGGCATTTGGATCTCTGTCACCGCCTACCACCTTGGCCTCTCTCTCCCTTCTCACCAAAGCCTCACCAAAGTTGAATGTTGCCCAAACTGCATGATATTTTTTACCTGGGATTATAGGGAGAAATGCTTCTCTTATATTTTTATGCATATGTTGATCCTCCTTCCAAGTGATTCCATAGAAGCATTGACTTTGACTGACTTCTTCAAATGTTCAGAGAACTATTTTGGAATAATTTTGATACTGATTTCATGAGGATGCAGAGATAACCCAAAAAAGTTGTGAATGGGAAATAAATTCAAATAACTGGACCTAAACTGTACGCAGAACTATCCCCACTGTGGTTGCCAATGTTTTCTTACTTGGAGAACTGTTGTCCTGACTCTAACATCCCTCATACTCCCCATGAGAAGCCCTAACGAAAGTGGATTCCTGGAGCTCTCCCTTCCTCCTGTCAGATCAATGAGTATCAGATTCTCATAGGAGCTTAAATCCTACTGTGAATGTGAATGCAAAGGATGTAGGTTGTGTGCTCTTTTCCCCACATCCAGGACAATGGAAAAGTTGTCTTCCAAGAAACTGGTTCCTGGTGCCAAAAATGATGATCACTGCTCTACATATCTCCAGTGACTGAGAGTCCCAGATGTTTATCGTTTACCTGCTTCTATGTCAGTGGCTGGAAAAACATTTTCTGTGCGAGGTAGATAGTACACATTCAGCGTTCATGTGCCATATACTCAGCTCTGCTTTTGAAGCCCCAGAGCATCCATAGATACTATATAGATAGATGGTATGTCTATATTCCAATAAAACTATCTACAAAAGCATGTGACAGGCTAAACTTGATTTCCACATTATAGTCTGGCAATCTCTCTTCCTTGTAATAGAAATATTTCAACATCCTCCTTCTTTAAAGTGTAAATGAAATGCTTAAATTCATTTTACTGGTTACACACAGAGAAAAAGCACTTGATTGATATTTTCTTCTGTTGTTGTTCTTGGTCTTCAATTCAAGTGTTCAATGCTTTATAATTAGGACCTGTTGAAACACGCCTTTAAGGTCTCATATTGCAGTGAGCTTGGAAGTTTGAGATATGAACAGTCTGGGAAATGTTTATTTAACTCAGTCATATTGCCAGAGCTAAGTAGGTGTTTCTCAACCGGTGCCCCAAACACAGAAGTTAAACAGAAGTTAGCTCTACCTCATGGACATTGGAAAATATAGCAGAGGTACCTGTTTCTTCCAGTGCTTCCTAAGTGTCTACTAGCTCGTTCACCCAACCCATCCCAGAGATGTATTTTATGACCAAGTTCATTTTGCATCTGTTTCCCATAGCTGAGAGAAGACCGCACTGTAATGACTTCTTTCAACTTTGCCTGCTACCTTGTTTCCCTTTCTTTCCCATTTCTATGTCCACCCTTTAGTAATTATCTCTTAAATGAGGATCAAAAATGTATGTGGATAAACCAAGCTTTGAGGTTCATGCTTGTAATGCTACCTCTCTGGAAGGCTGAGGCAGAAGGTTTGTGAGTTCAAGCCTGGCCTGGACAATTTAATGATTTAGCGAGACTTTGTCTTAATTTTTTTTAATTAAAAATAAAAAATGGACTGAGGGTATATCTCAGGGTGAAAGCCCTGAGTTCAATTACAAGTATGGCAAAAACAAAAACAAAACAAAAGAATAAATATAAAATTACTTTACCTCAGTTAAGAAAAAGAATGTAATGATGTAAATGCAGTATACTAGAATTTCTTATAGGAGGAACTCAAGATTGGAGAAATGCTTTGCTTTCAATTTGAAGAATGAGTTAGATATTCTTATCATAATTCAATCAACACACATGAACATCCCACATGTGTTGGACACTGTCCCTCAAATTGTGCTATTTCACGCAGAAACGAGTGAACTGCATTGCCTTTGGACCCACCCCAAAGCTAGTGAATTAGACTAGCGAACATTATTTTCATGATCTGATGCATAATCACAAGGCAAAAACAAGTTAATGTGCAAACATATCTCATTGGTTACTCGGCTAGTAAAACCACAAGGAGAGTTAAAAGTACATGCAAATGAGAAATTAAGCATTACATTTACAAAGAAATGATACCAAATCGTTTTTTAAAAAACTTTTTAAATTAGAACTTTTGCCAAATATCCAGGTAAAGGCAAAGAGTCAAAGCATCTAAAAACACACCCAAGAGTTCAAGTGTTCGTGTTGTAATTCTGCAAGGCCCTTTCAGCCAGCATGCAGTCCTCACGATGTAGCTAGTTAGCCTGGCTTTCCTTGCCTGGTAACAGAGGCTCTGCACAGTCAGGGGCAGAGAGCCCTAGTGCAAGGCAGACATGCTAGAGAGCTCACAAGCATCGATCACACTGGTAGTAATGAGGGGGGAAGAACTTGGATTGTGAAACTTATTTTCCTTCATTATATCTGTCTTGAAATCAAACCCCAGAAACAAATTTCCTTCAGAACACAGGATAATAGATAAATCATTTGGGTCTTTGCTGCAAGCTGTTGAGTGAATATCCTCCCCTTCACGTTCTATTTCCTTCTGAAGATAATTAGAAAAAGATGCAATGGGCACACAGGCCCCCAGTGAAACTGAGGAGAGAGACGAGAAACCAGGTGTGGGTCGTTGGGTCCTGGTGATGTAACCGTTTTCTCACAAATTACATGGGGTTGGAGTTAGGGATTTCTGCAGTATATATATAGCTGTCCTGTTGGTGAAACGGTGAGTAAAATATTATAGGAATAAAAGCTCCCTTCCTGCACTTACTGTGAGCTGCAGGATGAGTGTGTATTACACAGACGAACCCATTACTTGGAGAATGTCTTCTCTTTCTTGTGGATGTTGATGATAATGGGAGGAAAAGTTATGCTTCTCCGATGCCCCAGTGAGGTCACACTAGTGAGGTCAACATGCCACATAGCCAGGAGCCCTTGGCAGGGACTTACCAACACACAAGTTGTAAAGATAATGGAGTAAACACAAGGATGATTGCTTGGCGTATTTTTCACAGACACGTTGAGTCTGCAGTCAAGAAAGCACTGAGATGAATCTCTGATAAGAGCCTAAGTGGAGATCGATTTGTGGGAATGGGGTGGTGGGGCCAAGAAGCACTGAACCCCAAAGAGCCAAACTCTAGGGGATATTTTCATTATCATCACAACTCTGGGGCCTCTTCTGAAACCTTGTGTTTTAACTTTTTGTTCAAGCTAGAGCTGCCATTTAGATTTCTAGCATGTCTTGCTCCCAGTTAGTGTAGGCGTGATGCCACAAAACAAAAACAGAACAAATAGCTGTCTTCGGGGTTCGGAGGCAGTGAGGGGGTTGTGAGTGTGCATCCCTCTGTCGGTGTCAGTTTATCTGGGAAAGAAGAAACCATTTCCACCTTTTGCATGAAGGGATTTAACTCAGGGGTTGGTCACACAGGCCATAGGGGAGCTGAGGTCAGCAAAGGAAGAGGATACAGTTAGAGATTCACAGCAGCACATAAGGGCTTGCACCCCAGGGCTGGAGACCCAGGAGGAAAAGACAGTGGTGGTAGAGGCCTGAGCCCAGTCAGCACACCCGAGAATCAACCTGGAGAACCAGAACCACAGAAGCTGGGCTGTCTGAGAAGAGGAGCCAGGTCTGGTTGGTGCAGCTGGGTACCAGTTTTACTGTGTCCTCCTCCTTCTCGACCAATTCTTCCTTTACTGGGAAAAAAGTTGTTTTGTTTTGTTTTTTAAGCTAACTCAATAATCTTTTATTGAAAGACTCTCCATTTTTTGATGATTGCACTGGGACCCTTCCCTGGGTTCCTAATCATCTCAGCTTTTCATATTCTCCTTGAAATGGGGCTTTGATTTCTGTTTGAAAGTTGTTGACTTATAATACCTAATGAGATAGACAATTCTTTTTAAGGAAGCAAAAGGCATTATGGTAACCATTGTTGATAACCTTGTACTCTGTTTTTACATCATGTGCTATGTCTATCCTTGGTTTTGACTGACAGCTTTGTTTTGCCATAGTTGACTTTATTCTCTTAAAAAAAAAGAGTTATAAGAACTAAGGTGTAATAAAACCCAAAATGTGTAAATTTTGTTGTAAAAAAGAGAGGAAAAAAGTTCTCTAAAAGATACAACTGCAAGTGTGTTTAGGGGTGTTAAATAGCTAACCATATTAATGTTTTTGGTTGGATCATTGAACACAACTGTTTGCAGTCTCACTGTTTGAATGTCCACTTTGTATGCTTTGATACTGTGACTTGAGCAACTATCTTTGATAGTGTGACTTAATACTGTGTAATCTATTAACTGGTGATTTCTTACTTTTTTTGTAGTTCTGTATTACTTGTACCCTTACACTGCTTTGTTTTGTTTTGTTTTTTCTCTTTTTCCTTTCAAATAAAATTTAAAAAAAAGAAAGTTGTTGACTCAAAAACTTACCTCTATCCCAAAATTCTTTCCTGATCTTTGGACTTAGGAATATGTATGTGCGTATGTGTATTTTCATTCTGATTATATGTGTGTATATAATATATTATAACATATGAGTGGTATATATTACATATTATCTTACATGCTACATATATATATATATATATTACATATTATCATTCAAATTTCTCCTAGATGACATCAACCTTTTTGGGCTTTTTGTTTTGTTTTGTTCTTGGCTTTTTGAGACAGCATCTTGCGAGATAGTTTTAGGTAGCCCTGAAGTAACTATGTAGCCCAGGACGGCCTTGAACTAGTGGCAATCCTTCTGCCTCAGTCTCCAGAGTTCTGTGATTACAGGAACATGACACCACACTCAGCGGAGGACATCAGTGTGAACACAACTACAGCCCACAGGATTTTCTCCTCCTTTCCTCTGCCGCTTACCCCATGGTTGCCCACGCAGATGACTGGATGTCAGTACTGAGGCTTGTTTTCCTGTTACTACATGCATTCTTTCCTTCACAGCACATTTTGCATTTTCCAGCATATCTCTGTCTTCCAGCTGGACCTGGGTCCAAGCCACCATCATTCCCTGACTCAGTTGTCCCTGCACTTCTGTGACTGATGTCCATTGACGTCCCCACATCCAGTCTGGACCCTCAGCTTTCTCCACACCACACTTCGACCAGTGTGAGCTTCATAAAGTGCAAGTCCTTTTAGCGTCCTTCAGTGCTGCTCTCTCACTGTTCAGGGACAAAACCCTCCATGACAGGGATGACGAAGACTGTCACAAAGTGGCCTCACAGTTCTTCACTTTAACGCTCACCCTTTTTCACTCCCCACTCCTGACTCTTTTCTCTTCTTCCCCTTCTGTGCCTCCCTTGCTTTTCTCTTTCTCTCTTTATTCTTCCTTCCCAACTTGAGTTCATGTTTAAGCAATCACAGTTTCTGAACATGTCATTTCTCTCACTTGCAAAGCTGTATCCCAATAACCTTCTTTCTCCAAAGATCTTCTCCACACCATTCACCTCTGCCAGGCATGGGGCACCTCTTCGTGCAAAATCCCACCCAGTCTGCTCTGACACCTGCGCCCCCTGATACTGTGACTTGTTCGGAGACTGTTCTATTTCTCGGTAGACCTACTCTGCTCTTTGTGGACCTTGTAATGCACTGTATTTCTTTTTAAAATTTTATTTAAGGAGAAAAAAGAAAAAAAAAACAGAAAAAGGGTACAAGTTATACAGAATTTCAGAAAAAATAAACAGGAAATTACTAGTTAATATATCACACATTGTCATCTTAGAAATAGTTGTTCAAGCTACAAAATTAAAGCATATAGAGTGGACATTCAGTGAGACTGCAAACAGTTCCATTCAATCATCCAATAAAACTCAGTAATATGGTTACCTATCTTATATGCTTAAATATACATGCAGTTATGTCCTTTAGAGTACTTTCTTTTCCTCTCTTTTCTACAATAACAATTATACATTTTGGGTTTTATTACTCCCACAGTTCTTATTTTTTTTTTTTTTGAAGAAAGTAAAACCAAATGTGACATAATAGGACAGCATCAGTCAAATCAAAAGGATGGACATAATACATAATGTAAAAACAAAATACAAGGTGATCAGCAATGGTTACCATAATGCCTCTTGCTATCTTAAAAATAATTGCCTATATCATCAGTTATAATAAAATTGAACAAAACAGTAAAAAACAAGACCAATAAAACATTGGAGACATTAGAGGACTTCAAAAGAAGAGAATAGTCAACCAGAATGGGCGTCATAATGAATATTATTGTCTTCATAGTTGCTGCCTATACCTTCGAACTTGGTACTATCAAGCAAAGCAGAATAGAGGAAAATCAGTCAAAATAAGATGGTGGGAGCAATACAGGGTTTCAAATCAAGTTAATAGGAAATCAATGTGGGTTACTATAATATATCCTGCTATTTTTTATTTATTTATCCCTTAATTAAAAGGATAAAAATGAAAAAGTAGATAATAAAAAGGAGATTGAGATAAAAAAAAAGAGGGTATAACAACAAAACAGCGTAGTGCACTGTACTTTAATCAGCTGTTCTTCTGCGGTTTTGCCAAGCATGGTTTAGTGAAGGTTTTACTGTAGTTTTTTTCCACTGTCTCCAAAAAAAACAGAATGTGGCAAAAGGAAACTCTACTTATTGAGTGGATAAATAAGCTTTAAATCTGTTAAATATTTGCCTGTGATTAATAATGTTTATATTCTTGAAGATAATCATTGATCATTTAAGATAACTAAAGCTTTGAAAAGCATTTTAGTTTGCAGCTGCAATCTTAGTAGCTAAATATTAGGTCTGCAGAAAGAAGTTATCCAATTATGTTCAATGTACAGAAAGAGTAATTCTTTGCAGAGAGAAAATTGGATAGAGGAGAAAATGACTCAAAATTAGATCAATGTCTTCTCACTGAAGGAACTGCTCAGAGAATTTTAACATTTGGTCAGTTCAAATCTCAGACAACTTGGTCACTAATTTTTAGGTATTTTAAAGAACATAATGAAGTTGTCTATGCAACTAAGACATGGGCTTAAGGCTAATAGATGGAAGGTAGAGAGAAATTATCGTTTCTAAGAAGGAAGCTGACCCTAGAGGACACAAAAAGCATAAGGTTGCAAATTTCATCATTTATTTACCCTTGTTCTGTTCAGGTCCTGTGCCTATCTTATTTCTCAGGACTTTTACCCCTGGATTTGGTCCTCAAGGAATCCTGTCCAACCACCCCTCTGGGCAACATGCCACAAACCACCAGGCAGGTGCCACATCGTGTCAGGGTCCTCAGTACACTGACTGGTCCATGGAGATGGAATTTAGATGATACATGAGCACAGGGTCATGTGTGAGTACAGGCATTCCTCTGGTACATTTTGTGTTGCTATGTCAAAATATCTAATTCTGGATAACATAAACAGAAAAGAAGCTTATTTGGTTTAAGATTCTAGGGACTGGAAAGTCCAGGGAATGACAGCACCATCTGGTTGTGCCATAAGATGACCGAGGAGCAGAAAGGGAATCAGTCTTGCCTTCAGACACATGTGCAACAAGAAAGCAAGAGAACAGGCAGGGGCTGAGCTCAATTTTATATCAACGCATTTTTTCAGAACCAGATCTGAACCAGTCTTAAGAGATGACACTGACTCGTTTGTGAGGTTAGAGATCTCATGAGTAAATTATTTCTCATTAGGCCGACATCCTGAAAAGATTCTATAATCTCAGCACCACCACTGAGGAAGGGATCAGGATTCCAGCACATAATCCTCTGGAGGAAAATCACTTCAGGCAGGCATTCTCTTCAGAGCAGGCTTCTCCTTTTTACTAATCCAGAAGAATAATTCCTGATGTCAGTTTGTTTGGTGTTATATTTTACAACGCTGGGGCTCTGGGAAATGATAAGGCCATTATGAAGTCATGCTTTATCATGAGCTGAAAAGCAACACAGCTGAGTGCCATAGACTGAAACTTCTGGACCTGTAAACCAAACCCTCTCCTTTTCAGTTCATTTTTCTCCAGTGTTTTGTCACAGTGATGGAAAGCTGACTAATGCAACTCAGGATTCCACTCTATGGCTTCTCCCATGACTCTTTCATTAGATACAAATACATAATCAAGAAAGGGAATAGGCAGAAAAGCCTGGGATGGTTTATCAAAGATTCATTATTGTATAAATTCTATAATTAGAAAAAATCTTTTCTGATGGCCCCAACACTTCAGATCTTGGTTAATTAGTTCTCTCTTATCTACACTACCTGTTTTATTCACAGTTCCCTCAGAGCTCTGCTAAATGAATTGTTATCTAATTCCTAGAAAATAATCTCATTAGGCTTTAATGCTCACTATCATTTAATATATTATCTTCCGCAGAAACTATTTGCATTTTGAGACATATCACTAATGCCTTAATCAAGACACTGAGTAATCTATTAAACTTAGGCATCATGTCAAATCTTTGGAAATTATTAAATTTTAAAGGAAACCACCCATGCTGACTGCCGTTCGTATTTATTTTGCCAGTCTTTAGGAAGTTTTTGAGCCCATGTTGATAAAAAAGATTCCAAATGATTAAATTCTAAATACAGTTCAAGAAGGTGGTCAGGAAGGGATCTGCTGTAGATCCAGTGTCTACAATTTACTTCTAGACTTTGTTCTACTTTGGCTTTGTAAACTCGAACAGATTATCACCCCTTTCTTTGTTTTTTTTTTTTTTTCTCTTAATAGGTTCTTGCCACTGGCACGTGCTGTAAGTTGTTCCTTACAGATTGGAAATGCCCCACCGAGAAACATTATAAATCAGAAGTATTTATTTACTAAGAACAGCTTGCATTTTCCAGTTACCCATTACAGTGAAATTCGAAAAGCCATGCTTTTGTGGATGACAGCTGAAGTGACATTCAGGATAGCTGAAGACAAATACTAGCAAGAGCTGCGCCACTTTAGAGTTGGCTGAGCTTTGTAATTGGCACACTCTCCCTTTTTCCTAACTGGTTGATTCATCTTCTGTTCACAGAATGTTGAGCCTCTGTTTATGCGTTAAAGGCAACAGAATTGTGCTTAGTTTCCTAGCTTAGAGAAAGACCACAGAGCATAACCTAGATGCTGCATTCGACCTTTGAAAGGTGGGTGTGTCATTGAACCTCAGAAGTCAAGCTCCACAGCATATCATTTTAAAGACGGCAGCAGAGTCTACTTCACCACAATTTAGAAAATAGCAAGTTATTTGCTCTCCAGGGGTAACCATTTTTTCCTAAACAAATGGTGATATTTATCTATTTAATATATAATTATGAGTAAATAGCTTATTGCCTGAAAATATGTATTTCAAGAGCTTGGCATTTTTAGATTAAAATATACTATAATTTTGGTCACAATTGGCCATTTTTAAAAAAGAATCTAATCATTCTCATTCATTTTTACATCAACAATTTGATTGATAATATATATTTTAAAAAACATCTTCTTCACCAACTTCCTACTAAATTACCTCTTAAAAACCCAGGAAAACATAAACATAACTATGGAGAAAACTAGAACTTATGAACAGCCATTGCTAGAATTTAGGAAAAAAGTATCCTAATTACAGGGATGAGATAAGTAGTTTGAAGCAAGGAGAATTTGATTAGATCACCAGTCAAGTGTTAAGAGCCAGACATCAGGTTCCATAATTCTCTAAGAAAAGGAAAGGTTCCTACCATGATCAACACAAGATCTTAAGAAATGGAGAAACAATTCAAGTCAGAAAATTTAAGAAAAAAATAGTTTATATGGTACCAAAAACAGGTTTAAATAAGAAGAACATTCATGAGTATTTGGTAAAGTATTTAACAAATGAATGTGTTACTCAATCATTACTAAAAACATAAA
Organism: Cavia porcellus; assembly: GCF_034190915.1. Lineage (NCBI taxonomy): Eukaryota > Metazoa > Chordata > Mammalia > Rodentia > Caviidae > Cavia > Cavia porcellus. The sequence continues at coordinate 22,631,931 of NW_026947506.1, forward strand.
ATTCACAGAAAACAAGCAAAGGTTTCTTTCTGGTTCCTCTTTGCCTAAGGAACTCAGTGAAATTGATCCCCGAAAAGATTGAAAGTATCTAAGAGCTCTCCACTACTCATTCTGTCCACCATGGCACCACTGCAGTTAAAAAAGATACAAAAGCATGCCTAGAAACTGAAAGAAAAATATTCCTTATATTACAAATGACTGGTAGGAAGAAACCAGTAGCACTGTATTCATGCCCATAGCATACTAGAATGTTCTTAATTTTGCTCTAGTCGTTATTATGAAATGTAGCATGAAAGGATTCAGGTTTCTCATTCAAAAATCGTGTCCTAAACTTCTAGCTTACAATCATCCCTGCTAGTGACCCACAACAAAGCTTCTCTAGAATCCTTGGTGGATACATCCTAAAAATAATCTCATGAGAGTTTTAACCATGTATAAATAGACAATCAGAGTATAAGAAGGAAATTAGACAAAATGTTTTGAAAAGTTGGCTCCAAAAATATCAAAGAGCTATCAAACTAGTGACAATTTTGAGATTAAGTTCTGAAAGAAGAGAACATCAGATGACTGTAAATTTCAAAACCAAGTAAGTCATATAACTAAATATAAATCTTTTAGTAAAAAAAACCTAAGAAAATATCTTCATGATATTCCCTTCACATCTACATGATATTGATAAATATTTCTATACAGATACAAAATTGATGATAAAGTATAGACAATCGATTAGATTCCACAAAGACAAAACTTTTGTTCATTAAAGCACAACACAAAATATAACAATGCAACCTACAAACTGAACAAAATATTCATATATGTACATATGCATGCATATCATTATGTACATTTGTGCATGCTATCAAAGGATTTCTACCTAGAATACAACAGAAGTGGACAATTAAGTACAACACAAGTGAGCAAAAACTAGAACATACACTGCCACACAGGAAAGATGGCTCATTAGTCACTGGAGAAACACAAATTAAAGCCACAATAAAATACAGTTCCAAATCCTCTGGTATGGCTAACATTAAACAAATGTCAACACTGAATACCAGTGATGATGTGTACTAACTGGAAACGTCATAAATTACTTTGGAAAATTGAAACTTTGTTTTCTTTTTTTCACTTTTTAATTTATTTTTTATTAGGACATGTTTGCAATGCATAATGGATACATTCATCATAGGGAAAGTCAGTTGAAAGTTGGTTTTTTACATTTTTAAGTTTCCTTTTTTCACAATTTAAAAAATATGTCGACTCAATATTCCATTAATTTTCCTTCTAGACCATTAGCCATGAGAGTGATCCCTAACCTTTTTGGCATCAGGAACTAATTTTATGGAAGAGAATTTTTTCATAGACCTGAGGGAGAGGTAGGGGAGGATGGTGCATGGTTGATACATTGTGTCAACTTGAGAAGTCTAGATGCTTAACTAAGTGACTCAGCAGCTCTTCATCTTGGAGTGTAGAGGACAGGCTATAACCATTCTAGGATATTATTCTTTGTGTCAACTTGAGAAGGTCAGAAACTTAGGTGATTCAGCAGGGGGCTAGGGTCCCTAGTTTGTAACACCCTCAGCCTGTGCAAAAAGAGGGCAGGCAGATGGTGTGAGTGCTACACCCACCCCAGCGGGGTAGTCTGCCTACTATAAAAGGCAAATGAGGAGGGACTGATTGCTGATTCTTGCGAGGAGCCCCATTCTGCATCTTCAGCTTGGACGCTGTCTCCTGGCTTCTGGCACAGACTAGCTTCTGCCTGGGAGTCTTCAGCCTTTGTCATAGTCTCTTAAGCATTTCGAGGTAGATTGTTCAGTATTCCTTTGTAAACTCATTGGCCTCCAGATAGAGACTTGCACAGGACAATGCAGGAAGCTCCAGCCCTTGGGCTGGATGCTTCAGCCTCCAGGATGCAGGCACCCTCTGCAGGCTCCCTCATCCAAATTTGTGGTTGACTATTATAAGCCAATTTTGTAATATCTCATACATTTGCATTTTATTTGTTTCTCTAGTAAATCCTGACTGAAACAGATGGCTTTTGAGCTGATTCGAAGAAGCAATCAGATCCCCCACATAAACAGTTTACTATACAGTTTGCACTCCAGTGGGAATTTAATGCCACCACTGATCTGACAGGAAGAAGAGCTGTGGCAGTGATCTACACAATGGGGTATGGTTGAAAATACAGAGGAAGCTTCACTCTCCATCCACCACTTACCTTTTGCATGGAGCCCAGCTCCTAACAAGACCATGGACTTGTCCTGATCTATGGCCCCAGTATTAGGGACCCTGATACAAGAAAATGATGCCATGTTTCAAAAAAATTCAGTGGATCATCAAAGTGTGTGGCACATGCATTCATACAGTAAAATACTGCTTACTAAATAAGAAAAATTACTTTTATGCAAAAAAACCTGGCTGAATCTCACAGAAAGAAAACATTAGACAACTAAGAACTAAGATGCACTGAGTAAACACTAGGCAGAAATAGAAGTACTGTATAGAGTAAAACAATCTCCAATGTTGTTCTCCTGTGTGGAGAAGAAACTGTAGCCTCCCTGCCTGTTCATGCCATCAGTCTCTTGTGAACACTGCTGGCACAGGTTGTTATTTTCTGTGCAACCCCATCCTGCCCTGTGAGAGATAAATATTCTTGTGGTTCCATAAAAAGTCTACAGGCACAGAAGGGCAGATACCAGCAGTTAGCAGTAATTTGTAACCACACTACATAATCTCCAGTAGGAACATGAGAACGACGGTAACATCTGCTAAAATAATTTTTGAAATAATCAAATGAGGAAGTTTGGCTTGGAGTTGTGACATATGGGTGACATTAGATTTTCCCACTCCCTAGAAAATTGCAAAAGATGAACAAAAAAGAGAAAGAGGGAGAAGAGGGAGGGAGAGGGGAGTGGTAGAAGGAAGGAAGGAAGAAAGGAAGGAAGAAGGGATTTAAAGTGCTTAGTGAGATTGGCTAATAGGCAAGGTAACCCAAAGTTGAAGAGTTCACATATTTTAGAAGAGATGCATAGCCTACCTTTGAAATAATTTGATCCCTTTGAAGAAATTGCCCATTGAAGTATAGGATGGAGTCCAACCAGAAAATAGTAGTTTAGAGCAGTTCTTTCCAATAGGAATAATGTGAATCATTTGGTATAAATGCAAGTGGTCTTATGACAACATTAGAATGAGTAAAAAAGCAGGCAACAGTAGTTGTATTTTTTTATTTCTTTTCAGTTTTCAATACTGGGGATTGAATTCAGTACTGTTCCGCTAAGCAATATCCCCAGACTTCTTTTTATTTTTTATGTGGAGGTGAGTTCTGGCTAAATTGTTGAATCTCTCAATTGGGCTCAAACTTACAATCCTGCCCCAGCTTCCCAAAACTCTGGCGTTATAGGCATGGCATGTTATTTTAATAATATATTTTATTTAATTCATGTTGTAGTGAAGGTTCACAAGGGAATGTGTTTAATTCAGGACACATAATTTGTGGTATTACTTTATAATATTCACCCGAGAAGTCAAATACAGAAGAATACAAATGACCTGTGGACACACCAGAGACTCAAAAAACTTCTGCTGAGGGTCTGGATCACAAGATGAGGTCCTACGTGTGTCCAGCTGGAGGCTGAGAGCTCACCACAATGCCTCATGAAAGTCTGTATCAAAGCTCTGGGAAGGCCTAAAGGTCAGTGGTGGAAGCTAGAAAGACTGTACCAACGAGACGAAGGATTTGTACTGGAGCTAGGAAGTGACACTCAAAGTAAGGACCAGAGATTTATCAGAGAACCACAGCTATCCTCAGTGACAGCAAGGACCTGAGCTCCTCCAACAATGAGAACAGCCCAGTTCATATAAGGAAAGCCAGTGTGACAAGCTTCTCCAGGAGAAGATTCCTCTCCAGTTCTGCTGTTGGCAGCAATCCTCAGGTGGGCCTTCCACACCCAGCGCCACACTGATTCAGTTCAGCTGAGTGTTGCAAGGTGACCTTTAGTTAATACAACACAATCAAATTATCAGTAAAACATACTTGACATAAAAGTGTTAAAGAGGTATTTTATATTTTGGTACTATAATTTCAATCTCTAGTGTATATTTCACATTTCAAGTACATACAAATTCTGAATAGCTGTATTTCAAGTACCCATTAGTCACATATGGCTTATGGCCACCATAGTTCTTGCACAGTTTCACTGGGCTTGATGACTACAAGTATGGCCAGGACTTGAAGTGTCAGAATCCAGAAAGGGAAAAAGGAATTGTAGACAAGTGAACTAGATAATTGCCTAATCTTATATGTTGCAAGGGAGAGAGAGGAAGAGAGAGAGACAGAGAGAGAGAGAGAGAGAGAGAGAGAGAGAGAGAGAGAGACAGAGAGACAGAGAGACAGAGAGACAGAAAGAAAGAGAGAGAGACAGAGAGAGATTATAAGAATCAAAAATTTCAAGGGGAAATTTGGAGTTCAGAGCTTCTTAAGTTGCAGAGGCCTGGGTCAACAACACAAGGAGTACTTGAAGTCACTTAAAACATGATGCGGGGTAAGCAGTCCAGACACAGAGAGTATCAGCTGGATTTAGTTGAGATCCATGTACCACATTCTGACAGTAAAAACTGCATTTTTAGAAAATAATATTTTCCAGAATCTCTGTAATATGTCTTTAAAAATATCTGACACTCAGCTAAAAATTATTATTGATCATTTCAGGAAATATGATTAAATAGCCAAACCCAAGGATAATAAACAGACAATTGAAATACATTAATATTATTCATCTATTTAGAATTATCAGACACAGACTTGGAAGTAACTATATAAAATGTTAAAGAAGTGAGAATACAACATGAGTAACTGTGTCATCAAACTAAAATTAATACAATGAATGTAGTTCAAATGTTATTAAAAGCACAATAACTCAAATTAAGAATTGAACACATGGGTTTAATGGATGTCTGAATGGAGTACAGGGGAGCTTAATACACTGGATAGTAGGCAAATACAAAACATCTAGGTTGAAACACAAGGAAAAAGAAAACAGAAAGTGTATTGGTCTTTTTGTTGCTAACACACAGTGCCCGACACACACAATTTAAAGAGAAGAAGTTCAATTTGCCTCACAGATAGAAGAACATAGTGGAAGAAGATTGCTCATAGCATCTCATGGCAGCCAGGAAACAGAAGGGAGGAGCCAGGGAGGGAGATACATTCTGTAAAGGTACACCCCCACCATGCCACATGACTTCCATTCAGTACCATTTCTTAACAGCACATTTGACTGTAATTCATTAGTGGGCCAACCCACTAATGAGTAGAGCACTCCCATAGTCCAGCCATTTTCCAAAAGTCCCATTTTTGAACACATGGAAGTTTAAGGAGATGTTCTAGATCCAGGCATTCTGTCACTAGGGCCTAAATTATTCATGCCTATTTCATCATGCAGTCAAATGCTCTACCACTGAGCTATATCCCAATCCCTCTCATGTAAGATATATTTGGTCCATCTCCAAGAGTCACCAAAGTGTTAGGTTTCAGCAGGGATGAAGTCAAGTCTAAGGCCTCCTCTGAGACTCTAGGCAAACTCTTAGCTATGAGCCCCTTCAAAATTCAAAACAAAGTCAAACTTCCAACATACAAAGGCAAAGGTAAATATTTCCATTCCAAAAAGGGAGTATAAGGGGATAGAAGGAATCAGACAAAAGCAAGACCATATCCCAGAAGGGCAAATGTTAAATCCTGTAGCTCCATGTCCAGCACCTAGGGCAGGTTCTGACCAGATGTGAAGCCCGAAGGACTCAGGAAGCCTTACTCCAAGGCCTCCTGGTTGAAGCCTACATTAACCTTCTTTCGTTGATTCTTCTCACTGCCCATGGCTTCCATCAGCAAACAGTCTATGCTCCTGGCATGTCCAGATTCCCTTTGGGGCTTCATTTTTACAGCTCCCCAGCTGGCCCTCTCAAAGGCACACTGCTTGACCCCTTCTCTTAATATATGAGTGGAAGCTTTTATGATTGCATAACTCTTGTTTTTTGTCTGCTTAAAAATCGAGTTCCACGTGGATGACACCATGATCTATCACCAAATGGAGTGGTAGGCTAGAGTGGACAATGACTGTATAAAACTGATGGCTTGGGGAGACACTTCCCTAGGCAGCCCTGAGGAACAGCGCCTGCTTTGGGGCATGTCTGGGTGAGTCCTGGAGGTGTGGCCTGAGCGTCTATGTCTACCATGACCCCTTCCTGTCTAGCATGACCCTTCTTTTTTACTTCCCAGCTGCTATGAATAGAGTTCCTTTACTCTACCACGTTTTTGCCCTGGAGCCACCTGATGGCAGACTGAAATCATAAGCCAGATTAAACCACTTCCTTTAAGTTATGGCTATTGGGCACTGTGTTTATTGATAGAAAAATTCACTAATATCGGGGAGGCTAGACTTCTTCAAACAAATGAATAATAAATTGATATGAAAGCCCAGTAATGTCAAAATAATAGAAGGCATTGGGAAATAGTATATAGTTCATAAATCTAGTCAAACCTGCTATTAAAACCACAATAAAATATACAATTAAATTTTAATTGTATATAATATCAAGGTTTCTGGCAATAACAAAAAAAGACAGGGAATGAAGTTAAAATGTCTTTAATTTCATACTTTATCCAAAAAATTAAGGTATACTTTAACATGTTAGCGAACAAATTATTCTCATACACACATATCAGATGGGAGAAATGAAACATTAAAAAATGACAATAAGAATGAGAAAAAAAAACAAGATAAAATCGATGAAGTAAATAAAAAATAGATAGTAAAGTGCCATATTTCAGTTAAAGCATATTAGCAATTACAATAAATGCAACTGAACCAGACATTCCTTTAAAAGGCATAGTTTCAAACTGGAAAAGAATAAATAATATAGTTTATAGCAGAATACTTCTAATTCTTTCCCTCCATCTCATATGTTTGTCATATTTTTCACTTGTCATATGTGTTATGCAAACACATAATACATTTTTAATGGCTTTATACATTTACTTCTGAGAGATATAAAAATTAGAGCAAAAGACTGTTTACTTTCAGGTGTTCTGTTTCCAAAGTTCTTCATTTCCTTGGATACATTTTAAAATGTTATGCTAATAATATTTCTTATGCCTAAAGAACATCCTTATAATTATAATTTAGGGTAGATCTTCTGCCCATGAATTCTGTTTTTGTTGTTGGTAGGCAACTGTGATTATTCTGGGGTTTTAGTTTTGTTTGCTCATGTATTTCTCTGAGAAAATCTTTCATTTTTTTTTTCTTCAGTTAGGATATTTGAGCTGGATATATAATTTTGAATTAACAGGTTGTTTTCCTGCCTTTCATCATTTTAAGTCTGTTGTCCCAGTGTCTCTTGGCTTCCATAGCTATAGCTATAATATCTGCCATAATCTGTATTTTTGTGTTTTTTTTTCTTTTGGTTTCCTTTAAGATTTTCTTTTTGTCTTTGCTTTTTGGCAGCAAGAATGTAACATGACTGATTTTTTTTTCTTGTGATTTTGTTGTTTTGGTGTTACTGTTCATCCTGTTTAGTGGCCTCTGAGCTTCTTATATAGCTGTGTGGTTTGGTATCTGTCATAATTTTGGAAGTACTCAGCTATTATCTATTCTAATATTTCTCATGCCTCTTTGTCTATTGTCCTGACATTTGACATAAGGATTTGACATAAGCATTTGACATTGTTTGATGATGTTACATAGTTCTTAGATACTTTGTTCTGCATGTAGTTTTAATTTTTTTCTTTTTGCATTTCAAGTTAGGTTTTCTACATATCTTCAAGTTCACTTACATTTTTCTTGACTCCATTGTGCCTATATGGAAGTAATCAAAGGCATTGTGCATTTCTGTTACTCTAGGGTTTTTTCCCTAGCATTGGCCTTTTTAATTTTATAATTTCTATATCTCTGCTTAAATTATTTACTGCTCTTGTGAGTAGTCTGATTCTGCTTATATAATCTTTAATATATTAATCATAGTTATTTTAAATTCCCTTTTTGATCATTCTGACATATGTGTCAGACGTGAGTCTGGTTGTAATGATTATTTTATGGCTTTGATGGTTTTCCTTGCTTTTTAGCATATCTTTTTTTTTTTAATTTAAAGCAAGATCTCAAGATCTGTCCTAAAGAGCAGTAGATATGTACATAGGTTTTATTGTGGGGATTGATATTACTCTTCCTAGGTCTGGGCTGGGCTAATAATTGCTAATGTAATGCTTAGTAGTTACTTTAAAAATTTCTCCACTTACCTTATTTTATATGAATTATTGTATGTGGACACTATTCTGTCTGTTATCTCTCAGGGATTTTTTTCTGCCACAGCTCTTTTTACTTTAATTCATTTATTATTTCTGGAGGCTGGTATTGCAATAGAGTTTGGCATATGAAGTATTTCCAGTCTTCTCATGAAGTTTCACTCTTTGGAGTGCATGGTGACTTTATGTCTTTGGAATATGGGTTGTACAAGTGTCTTTGTCCCCAGGATAGAGTTTCACCAGTATGCTGTCATCTATTTCCTTCACATCTGCATTATTGGGGAGAAATATTCTTAGTTAATTGTCTTGAGCTTTCCACTTCTGAAATTATAGTTTTTTTTTTCCCCTTAGTTGGGATAGAAGTCTCATGCTGGACAGAGTTCACTTTTTCTGACCAAAATGGAATTTTCCTAGAGCCTTCTCACTATATTCTTGTGCTAAAGATTAAGACTTCTATTCATAAATGGAAATGGGATTAGAATTAACTTTACAATGCAATCTACCCTGCTCACTAGCACACTTCATAGGACTGTTCTCCGAGTGTAAATGCTGCAGAAAGGTGAGAGCTCCCATTTTGGACTTCAAATGTTTTCCTATTCAAAGTCTATCTTTCTCCTTGTGTATTGACTCTCATCTCCCTTTTGTGTGTACAAAGAAATAGCTCATAGTTTTTTTTGACATCATCAAATTTCCCTTTCAGATCATTTCTATCAACTTGAAAATAGTCATTGTATAATATTTGTTCTCCTACTAATATTTTACTTGTCTGTCTCCCTTTACCAAAAATCTCCTAAAAATTTGCATTTTTTCTTGGTTCCGTCCCCCTATATAGCTCATAAACTGACTCCTCAAGCTTTCCCATGCATTGCTTCATTACAATTCTTTTGCAAATCCTCCTTCATCTACACTTCATCAAATTCAGTGATTAGATCCCAGTCCAAATCCTAATCCTACTTGATCTATCAGTGAGAAGTAAGAGCACTGAAAACTTTTCACTTTTAAAAAGATTTTTCTACAAACATTTAGAGACTGTACTCCCTTTCAGTTCTCTCCCTCCGCTGACAGCATCCTCATCTTTTCTGTTAGACTCTGACCTCCCTGAGCTCAAATACCGAGTGCTCAGAACTCATCTTAGACCTCTCCATTTATGTTTGCTTTCCTTAAGGCCTTGTTTTGGCTTCATAGTAATTAATAATGCCTATATTCTGGTGTCTCCAAATTTATATCTGCAACCTCTTCCCAGAGTCTCATATTTGGATATCCTCATATTTGGATATCTTATATATTTCTATTTGGTTTGGGTATTGTTTTAGTTACTTTTTTATGGTTGTTGACATAAACAGCTGAGGCCCAAAATTAAGAAATTTATAGTTTGTGGACGTTTCAGTCTATAATCAGTTGGTTCAAAGGTAGGGTGGCAAGGCACAGGGGCAGAAGTTTAAGGGGGCATAAGAAAGCAAAAGCACCAAAGATTATATATTGTATGCAGGCTACCTGCCCTCAGGGGGTGTAGTATTCACCACATCTCTGTGCTCTCCTCTTGTACAGGCTCAGGATGTTTACAAAGTGAGGACACTAGCTACCTCCTGAGTCACTCAGTTAGCTTTCTAAACTTCTCAAATTGACAAAATAAAATAGTTCTTGGAGCTGTAAGGACATGTTCTTTACACTAGGACTATAGAACTGATGAGTTATTTAGTTAAGCTTCTAGACTTTTCAAGTTGACACAATGTATCAACTATTACAGATATCTAATTGGATTCTCAAACTTAACATTGGTCAGTTCCAATTGCTGGCCTTACATTTTGGTCCGTCTCGATGCACAAAAATACCATTTTTCCTAATTGCTATGGCTAGCAATATGAATTTTCTCTATTTTCTGTTTCACACTCCATATCCCTGAAAAAGCTCTGTCAGTTCCAACCCCAAATTTGATAAACTTTCATTGCCTAGCCAGCCCCATGGATTCTATTCCTATAGACTCACAAAGTAACCATTGAATTGGTTTTCTCTATTCTGTCCTTGGCCCCCAACTGACTATTTTTTACTTAGTAGCTAGGACAATCATCTTAAATGTAGTGTTTCCATAATAACTAAGACTAAGCATATGTGAACAAGTCTCAAGGTGCTATGATACCAAAGAAACAGATCTAGGATTACACAGCATGCAACTTTTGGAGGACTCAGAGACAGAAGCATGGTTCTTGGAGGCACCAGTAACAAATCCCTATAATGTGAGTCAGGATAAGGGTATGAGTTCAGATAAGATGGATTTCATTCAGATGTGAATGTACCTGGTTTATTTTAAGCTAACTATCAGTGATCCAGAAATATTATTCATACCAGATTCCAGCTGAAAAGCTTCGTGTGTATCTTTCATGGTTTATTTATGAGATGTGATCAACAAATACGTTGAGTGTTAAAATAAAAAAAAAGTTATTGTGGTGAAAAACATATTGCTGTAATCTTCTACAAAATAACCCCTCCCTTTGAACATAGTACTTATCTTGTCATTCTTGTCACTTTGTGAAGTTATTCTGGAAGTCTTCTTACGAGTGTTTTTAGTTACACTGTTGTGACTGCTTTGATGTTCTGAATTGAATCAAAATCTTACCTTTCATGGTCATTGTAATTGGAGGAAGAACTAGAAAGTGCAGGGTGCCAGACCCAGGGAATAAAGATAATGTAACACATTGTACTATTTTTATGAGCCTGACACTCCATTGCACAGCACTTGGTGGTCACATTTACCCTTTTTTAAAATATTACACCTGTACAGACACTCAGGAAAGAAGGCATCCAGAAATGTTTCAGAGAGTGGCAAGAATGGAGGGATACACATTTTTGAAGTATTCTGAGGGGGATTAGTGGCAATATTTCTTTATTGTAACAAATAAAGTATTAAGCATTCACTGTATTTCTCAATCTCCCTTCACATTATAGTTTGCTTGGAAATTACACAGAAAAACAACTGTGGTTAACTGAAGCAGTTATGGTGACTACATTCAAGATGTGTGCAGTCATCTCATGCTGAGTCCATACAGTAATGTAAGTTACTGTCAGCCCAAAACCTTCTTATACCTTCTCATTTAGATTAAACGCTCTTCTCTTATAATGGGCTAGAAGTCCCCGCATGCTTTGATCATCTTACTTCTTCTCTGATTTCCTTCTCTTCATCCTTTCTCTGAAACATCCATTGATAACTTCCTCTACTGTATTAAGAAGGGTTATCCAGATAACCAAGATACTTTTCACTCTTGTGGAACAAAATACCCAACCCTCAAGATTAAGAAAAGTTCATTTATCTCACAGTTGTGGAGGGTTCAGTCCATAATCAGCTGGCTCCAATGCACGGTGGCGTGGCACAGGGGCAATGCTTCAAGGCATCAGAAGACAATGAAAGCTTGAAGACCTTAAGGAGGTGAGGAGCAAGCCTCTTTTCCTCCCTTATATTGTCAGCAGGCTCCCCTCCCAGGGCAGATGTAACACTAACAGTCTCCATACTCACCTCTTGCACAGGATGAGAATGTTTACGAAGTGCTAAGTTCCTTAGTTTAATTTCTAAACTTTTCATGTTGACACAATGTATCAGCCATTACAATTAGATAGGTAGATAGACAGACAGATAAATGATAGATAGATAGATAGATAGATAGATAGATAGATAAGTAGAGAGATGGTATTGAATTATCTCACAATTGTGGAGGCGAGCCATCAAAAATTGTAGCGCCAATGTCTGCTTAAATGCAAAGGCCAAATGGACCCAATAGAACCTAGAAGAACCCATAACCCAGTCCCAAGCCTGGGGAAGACTTTTCTCTTGCTCCAGAGGAAAGGAAGCCTTCTTTTGCTGTTGGGAGCCTTCAACTGATTCGGTGAAGTCCACCCACATTCAGTGTACGATTTATTCAGTCTTCCAATTTAAATGTTTCTCTCATCCAAAACATCTTCACAGAATCACTTAAAATTATTTTTGACCAAATACCTGGAAACTTCATGGCTCAGTCAATTTAAGACATAAGTGAACTCTCATATACAAGAAGTTTGGTACTTTGAATCCTTTATAAGACACTATTTTCCTAGGTTTTCATGTAGCTTCCTTTCTTGTTTCAGGTCTTCTCCCAAAAAATATACTATCACAGAGGCACACTCTGACCCTTCTACATCGTACTAATATTTCTGTCTCCATTTCTTACAGTAATTTATTTTCCTTTAGTACCACTATGTATTCCAAACTATTGTAATATATCTTATTTATTGACCATTTCCCTTCCCTCATTTCCTATTGTGGTGGATTGACATTGTAACACCCAGCCGAATTGAATCAGCATGGTTCTGGGTGTGGATGGTTCACCTGAGGATTTTTGCCAACATAAACAGGAGAACTGGAAAGGAGGAAGAGACATTAGTTCTCCTGTTGCCATTGGTTCTCCTAGAAGAGCTTGGCAAACTTATTTCCTGATATGAGCTTTGCTGTCCTCATTATCAGAGGAGTTCAAGACCTTGTTGTCACTGAGAATGGCTGAGGGTCACTTTGGGGGAGCCCTCACCCTTACTTTGAGCTTCACTTCCCGGTTTCAGTGTGGATCCTTCAAACTACTGGCACAGATCTTTCAGCCTGCTGGCACAGGCTTTCTAGCTTCCACCTCTGACCTTTGGTCCTTCCCAGCACAGACCCAAGAAATAGACTTGCATGAGCCATTATTGTGGGCTCTAGACCTCCAGCTGGACTTATAGGGGGCACTGTCATGGGCTCTAGGTCATCAGCTGGACTCATGCAGGACATTGCCATGGGTTCCAGGCCCTCAGTTGGATTCTTTGGGGTCTTAGTGTGTGGACAGATTTCCTTCTCTTCTTGCATTTGGCTCTTTGAATGACTGTTATAAAATAATTTTGTAAATTATGTGTACCATATTACATTGTTTTCCTTGCAAATACTGACTTCAACATGTACTTTCATGGAAGCTACACAAGGGCAGGAACTTTTTGTCGACTTAATTGTCTTTGAATCTTAGAAACTGGAACACAGGAGTTTCTCAGTGAATATATATTGGATGAACTAATGATTGAAAGTGTCATAATCATAGCATGAAAGTAACTCCATCAACATTGTGCAAAGAAGAGAAAAAAATGAAAATTACACATACCAAAATAATTAGACAGTAAATTCCTTGAGTTTTCTCTTTCTTTTTCCTCTAATCCCTTTAAAAACACACACACATATATATATGTGTGTGTATACATATATGTGCATATATATACATTTATTTGTTAAAAGTCCTGCCCGCCTATACTAGGGGGTAGACAAACTGAAAAGAAAGGTTCATAACATCAAATTTAAATTTTTATTCTATTCCTCAAATCTCACAGGAAAATGCAATAGGAAGAACATAGTGTGTGGGGCACTTCAGCACTATTCTAGTCAGTATTGTTACATATGTGATAAGTCCATAGTGGATCCAACATATATTTATGGTACACCTCTATCTTAGTGTCTTACTGCTGAGACAAAATATCAGACACCCAGTAACTCTAAGGTTTGGGAGAAAAGTTTTATTTTGGCCCCGAGGTGGTGCTGGTTTCAGTCTGTAATTGTCTGGCTCCAATGCAGGACAGCATGACAGATCGGCATAACTGAGGAGAAGCAGCTCAATAGTATGAAAGGCCAGAAGCAGACAGAGAGAGATCAAGAGACAAGGAAAAGATATAGATCCCTAGAGGCCATGTTCCCATTGACCCATTTCCTCCAATGAGGCTTCACCGCCCAACATCATATTTAGCTAATTAGTTCACTGATGAGTGGCATATCCCATGATCCAATCACTTCACAAAAGCCTCACCTATGAGCACATGAGACTCTAGGGGACATCCAGATATAAACCATAACAACCTCTATATGCTGGGTAACAAGCGAAGTGCCTATGTGTCTATAGATAAGTTTCCCACTGTTTGAATTTACCCAAGTCTTAAATGACACATATTCAATAGGTACTTGATGAAAGAAAAATGTTTGGGGGCACTGGCCAGAGATATGTGTGAGATAGATATGCAGAGATAAAAGACTTTTGGGGCTACAAATCCAAAACTTTCTAGAATGTATGGTTAAAGATGAAAAGATGGTCTACAGGGTCACAAGTCCATGGAGGATCCAAACACAATGCCTTAAGGAATGTATGTGTTGGCTCTTCTCCTCCCCATACTGTGATTTCTTACTTAGATTGCCCCTAAAGTGTTAACTTTTTTAAAGTTAATATCCCATGCTTTCCAAGTCATGAATTCCTACACAGCTATTCCTGTTTTGTGCTTTTTCCTTGCTTCATGGTGCTATCAATAAAAAGCCATAGAAGCTTCAGTTGAGTGCTGTTTCTTCCTAAAACTCTCTCACGCTGAGGGATCTCAGTTAAGGCAGCCCTTCTGGGCTTTTTTGGAGTTTGAACTGGACATCAGCTCTAAGTAGTCTCTCCTCCTTTGTGCCACACTGTGGTTATGAGCTGTGACAGATGGCGCTCAACGTGGGGCACAGGTGAGGAGCCACAGTTGGTGCAACTTGATGCAAAGAACCAACCTCCAAAACCTGGAAGAGGAGCAAGGACACATCTGACTTTTCGTTCTGGTAAAGGGACACAGGTAGCCACAGGAATATTCTGGCTTGTTTCAGCGAGGTCACAGGTTAGGTTCACCAGGCCCAGAGGTCTTTTACCAGTCCGGTTGCTAAGTGAGCAGGGACATTTCGTTTTTTCCTTTTGTTCCTTTGCTTTTATTTCTTCTGTTTTGTGTATAGTGTAGGTAAAACTTTATCCAGAAAGAAAAAGTAATTTAAGTAACATTTAAAATGACTCTTAAAAATATCTACGTGGAAAATTTCTGAACCCTAATTTATTAAAGTATTGATAATTAGTCAATAACAGGTTCCACGGCTTTCTCTGGATGGCAGCCTGGAGGTGGAGGACTAGAAACATGTGGGCCAAAAATTGAGTGTCGCTCGGTCTTGTAAAGGTAGTGCACCTTGCTACCTGGTGGCTTTGCAGGGTCGCTATTCAGTCTACATAAAGAAAGTAAGTCTCCTTTAAAAGACTTCCTCCTCCTCTCTGCTAGCTCTAAAAGCCTCCTTCCACCTCTAACCCCATAGGAGTCTAGGAGAGCTGACCAAAGAAGGAAGCCTTTAAAATAATTAATACTGTATGCCAATTGAACTTGCTTTTTTTTTTTTTTTTCCTGTCCTTTTCCTTTTTTATCAGTACCGGGGATTGAACTCACAACTGCCTGCTTATAAGGGAGGTGCTTATGCCGCTGAGCTAAATCCCCAGCCCCCTGCCAATTGGACTTTTTATAAAGACAAACAAACAGACAAATAAATAAGAAGAATAAGAAAAGAGAGAAAAGGCTAAAAGCAAAAGACAAGCTAGCATGATACACTAACTTGGAAGAAATTTATCCTAAAAAAGGAATCCTCCATTGATATTTTCACAAAGGCTCAAACACATATATAAAGCTTAAAAGAGTATCTCCAATCTCTTCTCTCTCTCTCTCTCTCTCTCTCTCTCTCTCTCTCTCTCTCTGTCTCTCTCTCTCTGTCTCTGTCTGTCTCTCTGTCTCTGTCTCTCTTTGTCTCTGTCTTTCTCTGCCTCCTCCGTCCTTCCGTCTCTCCCTCCAAGGTCATTCAAGTTCTTTGTTGGCTTTCTGTTTGGCTGTGTAGTTGGAGTCAAGCATAGCTTTTGTCTGTGGCAACATGTTTTGCTAAGGATTGGTGATCCACCTTGGGAACGCTTTTGACTTTGATCATCTTTCTACCCTTGAGATAGTCAGAATTTAATTCTCCTTCTCCAATGCAATTCTAGCTCTGTTGCTTCTAAGTTCTAGAACTGATTTTCTGAAATGATAGATTCACACTCCTTGTAACCGTTCCAGAGCAGATCTGACCTTCACTCATCTCTGGGCCATGTTCTTAAGGTCTAAATTTCATCCTCAGACTCTCAAAAGATAAAAATATAAGTTATAGTCAAAATATATTAGCCTTTCAGCTCTTAGAACTAAAAGTGACTCCTTCCCTTCTCCCTTCCCCTCAAGAATGCTGTACCACTGGGCAGCCTGGCTGGGCTTTATAGTACACATAAGTTCTTTGATTAAAAAAAAAATATTCCTGAGGATTGTTACCAGTTTGTTAACCATTTTAAACAATAGCAAGTTTATTTCACTAAGATAAACCATTACCTAAAGTCCTTTCTTAAAAACAGACTTTATTTTCTCAAATATAAAAGGGTTTTTTTTCCTTCTGATTCTTATTACATGAAATCTCTGCTAATTGATGAGCTGTAAAATTCTGATTATCTGTTTATACTTACAAACATAAAAGTATAAAAGTGTTGTTGAATTTCAGCATGACCTCTGAGAAAGCACTCTGATTTAAAACAATTGTCTTATATGTGTGCTTGTGTATCTGTCTTTTTTTTTTTTTTTGGTCTTTTTCATTTTTTCATTTTTATTGGTACCAGGTATCAAACTCACGACCACCTGCTTACAAGGCAGGTGCTTATGCCGCTGAGCTAAAACTCCAGCCCCTGTGTATCTGTCTTTTCAGTCTGTGTTATAACCAGTTAAAACACTTATAGCTGTTTTATTTATATACTTTTTTGACAATTTTCTTTTTTTGTTTTTTGGGGAGGTGGATTTCCATAAAAAGACTATGTATACAGGTTTTCAGTGGAGCTAAATTTATTTAAAACATTACTAAATAAAGACTGACAGGTTTGAGGCTTACATAAGAATAAAAGCCTTGAAGTTTGATAACATAAAAGTTTGTCTATGATTTAGGTAAATATGCACATTTCTGTGTGTTAACTTTTAAGTATACATTATCCTGCAAAAATTCCATTTAATTTGTCTTATAGATAAACATTTAAGTTATTATCTCAAATGCTTGGAGTTCCTGTAGTTTGAGTAGACTCGTTTAAATCACTTGGTTAGAGTAAAAAGGTCTTTAAAGTTGATAACATACATATTTCTATCCAAGTTCCTAGGTGACCAAAATAATATAAAAAACCAATTTTATAAATGTAATATCTATCATCTATGTACCATAATTTAAAAGTTTTTCTTAGTCAAAGATAATATATTTAGCCTTAAAAAGTGTTGTCTGTTATGATGATTGTACCATATACCCATTGAACTGATTTTACAAAAACAAATAGAAAAAGAAAAGAAAATAGGATAAAAGATTTTAAAAAGGCCAAAGATAACAAAAGACAAACCAGAGAGTTATACTAAATTATAACAAATTTATTCTCATACAAAGCCCCCCCAAGGGTATTTCCTGTTATGTATTTCTATTACCTGTTATGAGGAGTCACCTGAAGTAATTACTTTTGGCTATAATTAAAAGATTATCTTTAGACATAGTTTAGACTGTGTCTAAAATGGCATGGTTTCCTAAAAAGTTTACCTTTTAGGTAAACTTACAAAACTAAATTGAAAAACAAAGGCTTTATAATTTACTAGAATAAATTTCTTGTGTTTATTTTTTGAATATTGGTTACTAAAACATGAACTTTAAGAGTTAGTAAGTATTTAAAGGTTAAGCTATAAAATGTTTTCAAAAATCAATTCCTGATAGGTTAAATAAACAACTACTATCTTAGTTTTTGAACACATATGTATATATGATATACACATATAACTCTATACACTCCTCTCCCTTCATATATGTGTGGGCGTGGAGGGGGGGAGAGGGGGTGTATGCATGTATACTCTAAATTTGGTATCTCTTTATATTTAGTCCTCACATTTAAAGCTGATCTGCATTTATTGATTTTGATTAAAAATCATTTTGTTATTGTATATATGAGATACACTTATATACTAGGTAAGACATTTGTTTTTGGTCATTAATACAGTTTTTAAACTTATCAAGCTGTGAAAATGTCCTTAATTCTTGTCAATATATTTATGCCTTATAAACCTGTTAAAGGAGTCTAAAATCAATTTTATTTTTAAAAGATAAAATTTTATTTTATCTTATAAAATGCATAAAGATATCTATAGATCTGTGATACCAATTATTGGTAACCTCCCGGTGCATTAAACACTACATTTGAGTTTGCTAAATATAAAAACCTTTAGTAAAAATAAAAAACAAAACCCATCTTATCACATTTGTGACTTTCAGATAAAACTGTTTATGGTGATAAATTTAGACTCAAACATCTGGCTCTCCTTTACTCGTGCTGTTATTTACTATCTTATAAGTAGGTGAAGATAACTGAGTAAAATGTTATTCTGTACTAAGACAAACATTCAAATGTGTTTCAGAGATAAAGACAAAACTCAATGCTTCTAATACTATAATATCATGATTGCTATGCTAAAATGTCATATTTCCCTTGATCCCAAGTTTTCTCCATAGAACTTTATAATTGTTATCTGTTAACACTATGAATTTGACTTCTAAGTAAACTATGATTTATAATATCCACTCCTCAGACAGAAGTCTATCTCTAAGATTTAAAAGACAATAAAATTTACACGTAGTTGTAACTCACTGTGAATCGTTTAAACATATTAATGTCTCTGTTGGTACCTACTCTGATTGCCTATGTGTCTCTTTCCTGACAGACAAGTTTTTCTTTGGTAAATCTTTGAGGACTTGGCAACTATATAAAACCCCATGCCCAAGCAAATTCCCTTTAAACTGTGTTCACGCAGAAAGGCAAAATACCACCATAGAGCTGTTTGTTCTTGATTTATCGGTCACTCTCTGGGACAAAGACTCACTATTTAAAATTCAATTGTTAAAGCAAAAAGAAGGATTATGATAGGTCTTATCCATATGAATACTTACATAAAATAGTATAAATTTTAAAAATTGTGATTCAGGCAGCTTCACAGCAGTGAGAAAACATTTTATTTTCAGGAAGGAGAGACCTATCTGGCCCACAAGGCCTGAGCCCTGTGGAACTGCTCACTTGGGGGAGGATCTGTTTTATCTCACCAGGTGAGAACCAACCCCATTCCTGAGCTGCAGGAAATGGCTCTTTCCCTCCGGAGATAAGCAACATCAGAAAAAAGAGATCTGTTACCCTCTACCATGCAATCCTCCAAACCCACCTGGGGAGCGACTAACTAGCACATTGAATGGGCTGAACAGATGCTACAATAAGCTGGCATCCCTTCTAACCCTGGAAACTTCTTCCTGAAAATGATAGCGTAAAGTACTTATAGATGGCAAGGGTAAATGAATTCTTCTTTAATTCTGCTTTTTAAATGTACATCAAAAGTGAGTGGCATGGTATATTGGGTGCATATACCCTACTTTTGATATTGTCACCTGGGAGGACCCTGAGCCTCTCCTCTCTTCCTGTGTACCTTTTACACTGGCAGAGCCCAGCTGCCCTCTCCTGGCCCATTAAGAGAGTATTGTAGAGATTAGGTCACTGTGGGTATGCTCTAATGACTGGCACTTTCTACCTCATAAGTGATATTTTATAGCTAAATGGTTCCTCTGTGTATGATTGCTAATGTCTCCTCCGGTAATCACTATATTCCTTTTCAGCCTCAGTGGTGAAAATATCATATTTTCATTGGGCCTAACCATACTAAAAGGACCTGTCAAGTTTTCCTCGATACTTCTGGTGTCCTAAGCCCCTCTGTGTCTGGCAGGTACCTTGTAAAACCCAATATTCCTGTGTGTTCTCATCTGTGTGAGTCTGTGGGAGAAGCTTCAGATTTGGGTGAACTTCATGCAGTCCACCAATCTCTTTGTTATTCGTCTTGCTTATAACCTAACCCTAAAAAATTGGAGGGCCCCATAATTTGATAATGTTCTAGTCCAATTCAACCTAAAATTACAGTTTGCACTTTAATTTCAATGACAGCTCTCCCTTATGGAATCCTGGGTTTCCTAGACCTTTATCACATCTCTCTTCTGGGACCTTTTTAAAGCCTGAGGAGTTTTAGCTATATCTTTCTTCCCATTGTCATAAACAACAGCTATCAACATATAAATAAGCTCACCTGGATGGTTAATGACACCTCTGATCAAGTCATGATCTGTCCTTTCCACTCATATATGTTGGTCCTCTCTAAGGAGAAACTGATTTTCACCATTTACAATTCATCTGCTCCTCAGGGCTGACCTTTTAAGGTTCTCAATATTTGACTGCAAATTCCACATGCTCACTCCAAGTGTCACTAGTCATAGTTGTTCTCAAGTAAATATTACTCGTTATGGTGGCTAGACAATGGGCTGAAACCTAACTCCCCACCAGTTTTGCACATGATTGGATGGGTAACTCAGCTCTTAAACTATTTCAGCACTTGAGGGTCTCAGATGATAATGGGTTTGTGTATCTTGATTGCTGACATTCTAGCAATGATGGCACTGGAAAGGCATGACACCCATCACCCTGACTCACTGCATCCGGACTGCCCCAGCCATGTATGGTTATGCTCAAAATGTTACTTCTGAACTTTTAACTCAAATGGGTACTGATAAGGACATTTTCAAAGGCTGAGCACTCAAAGCTGTGTTTAGTGAACATGAATAAACCCTTCAGACATATAGGAGGCTCATCTGTGATGCTGGTGACTGTTCTGTGTGCACCACTCCAACTCCATTTACTCATTCTGAATCTTGGGGCAAAGCCCAGCACCACATGCTCCCTTGATCTGAGTGGAGAGATTGCTACTCTCCAAGGCTGACTATAGGCCCTATTGCAAAACCTTCAACTGGAGGCTCACAATATTACTTTAGATCACCTTAATGATATGACCTATTGCTGAATCCCAAAATTGAGTTTTCAGGCTCCAGTCTACACACATGGGTCCTGATTGCTATGAAATAATTTTCTTTTTGCTCTTTCTTGTAGTCTTAAGAGCTCCATAAACTATTTCAGTGGATGCCGTATGCTTAACTATGATGATCTCCATCAGGCCCAATATCCCTCTTGCCTTCATCCTATCCCTATACCAAAATCCATGTACAAAATAAAACAAGGTGATATGTGGGACTGTTGGCTAGAGGTATATACGAGATGGATATGCAAAGATAAATGATTTTGGGGGCCACAAGGCCAAAATTCCCAGAATGCTTCATTAAAAATTAAAAGACAACTATATGTTCTGTCTTCTGTCCTCCCCACACTCTGATTTATTACTTAGAATGGTCCTGAAGTCAGTCTTGTAACAGACCACCCTGTTCTCCTCCTGTCCTTTTCCTGTCCTGCACAGGTGTCTCTTTTCCCTTTATGCTTGCTTCCTGCTTCTACTGATAGAAAGCCAAGGAGAAGCTTCAGTTTAGGGCCGTTTCTTCCTGAGACTCTCTCATCTTGAGAGATCTCAGCTAAGGCAACCTCTCTGGGCCTTCTTGGAGTTTATTTTGGACACTGCCTCTGATTAATCTCTCATCTTTTGCCACACTGGAGTCATAAACTGGGACCAAAAAGTTGACTTCTTTTCAAGGCAGGACACAGAGAAAAAGAAAATGAGATCACAGTGATATTTTTTGTTATAATTCATGAAATTGGGATGATTAGTAGCAATATGGATTGAGTCATTGTGTTTCAGGAAATAAAAGATCAAAATTTTCTCCATCACTAGGCTCTCCTATGATGTCTATGGCTTACTTTAAAGCACTTTTTCAGACCATGGATTATTATTTGTATGTTTATAGATTATGATGTACTCAAAGTGAGATCAGTCGCTCTGTTAAAAATTTATATTTTAGGATGGTTGGCTAGTATTGTAGGTTTGACTGCTTTGGGTGTTTCAGTTATCTTTATTTTTGTTCAATACCAGAGTTTTACTAAGTAATCTAATGAGTCATAACAGTATCTTTCACTGTGGAAGTTTATGGAATATTCAACAGCAACATAGCCTAGGAAATAGATTCTCACTCATGGAATCAGAGAATTCAGGATAAGAGACGGGCTGAAATATTTTAAAGATAACATTCTTCCAACAAGTGGTGTGAGAATCTAGGATACTCTTTGGCTATATAATTAGCCTGAAAGTAGTTTAGATTTCAAGAAATCTCAAGAGTGAAGAAATATAATCACATAATGATTATTTTGGTTTAGAAAATATTGACCTACTTGTTCATTTTGATGGAGAAAATTATGTAAATTCCTTCAATGTATTGGTATGAAAATCTATTGCTTCTTCCAAACATCTCTGTTAAAAGTACTAATTTATTTTTTTGCATGTTTTAAGAACGCTAACAAATGCTTATTGAAAAGTTATGTACTGGACATTTTAAAAGAAAGTTGTTACTATGTTTTAAAGCAGGATTCAAACAACAATAGCCAACTGGCCAAATCTGGACCAAGTCCCATTAAAAAAAGGAAAAAGATTGGATCCCCGCCATGTTTTTCCTTTCATGACTTGTATATGGCTGTTTTCATTCTCGCATGGCAGAGTTGACAGAGACCACATTCCCCACAAACAAAATATTTTCTATTTGTTCTTTATCAAAGGCTCTTTTCTGACCCCTTGCTTAAGGGATATGCTGTGGCAGGAGCTATAGGACAGAAACATATTAATATGGTTAGGGTCATAGGAGGAGAGATGTTGGGGTGACCAGCAAAGCCATGTGGAGCCAAAGAGGTACGACTATGGTGATGGGCAAAGCAGTCAGATTGGAGGGAAAGGAAATCATTGACAATAAAGGAACCATGTGGGAGGAAACCGACAGCCACAAAGCAATGACCGCAAGTTGTAAGTGAGCCTTGCCTGGTGGACGGGAGTCAGTCGGGACAGACTGTGTATAAATCACATGGAACTCCTTGACAGAAAGAGACCTGAAAAGGAGCAAGAATAACACTCTAGCGGGAGAGAAATGTTTAGCAAAAGAGAAAAACAGAAATGCCTCATTTTTCTTATGCTTGAGAAGAAAAACAGGTTGTTAGTAGCACAGTAATCAGCAGACAGAGTGACCTACTGGTCACTCCAGCCTCTTGCTTTGCGGACAGAGCTTGCTGTGGCTCCTCCATGTAAATCTCAAAGCAAGCAGGCATATTTATATAAATCTGTAGTGGAGACAGACCAGGAGACAGGAGATGGAGCACAGGGCCTTCTCTCTGAGCCACATCTCCAGCTGCGTATTGTCTATTTTGTGATAGAGTCTTGGTAAATTCTTCAGGTTGAATTCAAACTTGCAATCCTCTTGCCTCAGCCTCCCAGGATTCTGGGATGACAGGCATTCATCGCTATGCCTGGCTCTTGTTAGAGGATTTTCTACTGGACAAATGCTCATGTTTGAGTGTGATATTGAGTGTGATATTGAGTAAGCACAGCCATCTTCCTTATAGGCAGGTGCTACTTAGAAGATTTTAATGAAAGAAGCAATGAGCATCACTCAAACAATAGCTCTCCCAGGCCACTGCACAAGGAAGGAGAGAAACTGAGGCACTAACACCCACCTGTATCCCATTAAGCCTGGGTACAATCCCACAACAGAGTTCCAAATGCCTTTCTCTTCTTAGGGCAAAAGCATAGAAAAGTGGAAGTTACAGAAAATACTAACATCACTTCTGCTCCACTCTCACTCCCAACAGCTGTCCCCAACTATTGACAGGAATGAGCAAGTAAATGCCACAACTCCTGTATCCCTCAGGTGGACTAACCCTGAGACAGGTGTGTACTTTCTCCTCCCAGAGTTCCTATCAACCACAGGGACAAGTGGCTCCAGCACAGGACCCTTTACAATCTTACCTCCCTGCTTCTCTGCCAGTTCTGTGGTCATCTCAGTCATTATCTCCAGGTCCCCTTCCAGGCGAGGCACAATCAAGGGGAGGGGCAGCACAAAACAGGGCATCTACATGAGGATGCTCTGGATGACGCTCAAGGAAAAACACTGAGGCAAATATGTTTCTGGTCTGAGAAGCAAGATCAAGTCCTGAAGACAAATAACTAGGATTTCATACAGCAAAGCAGTGTGAGGGTGTGTGGGATAGTGCAGCTGAGCAGAATGGGCTAATAGTTCAAGATAAAAATCACTAATGACAAGTCAGTTCACTGAGCAACCTCCGCTGTGCATCCCCAAATTAAGAGGATTTAAATGACTGGCGGAATCAGGAAATGTGTTGAAAATGCTTTCACCACCACCACCACCACTACCCTCTCTTTTTAAAAAATATTTGAGTGGGAGAAGTACAATTGGACAACTGTTAGCAATTTGTGAATTTATAAATCTAGGTGACAGATATATACCAGCTGCTCTGAATTTTCTGTAGATTTCAAATGATTTTTAATTAAAAACTGTGAGGAATTTTCAGCAAAAGTAGAAATAGTAAAGATAAAAGTTATTTTTCTGTTATGGATTGTATCTAGATGTCTTCCCAAAGCTTCAATATGGTCATAGGTGGAGCTTTTGGGTGCTGACTGGATCATAGGCATGGGATGCTGGATTAGAGTGTATTGATATGGACTAAGGGTGTGTGTTAACTAAATTGGTTTAGTATAGTTCTGGGTGTGGATAATGGCAGTCCTATCCCTAGGTATGGTGGCACTCATAGCAGATTTGTAGGTGTTAGGTTGGTACATTGTGTCAATTTGAGAAGTTTAGAAGTTTAACTGAGAGACTCAGCAGGGAGCCAGAGTTCTCAATTTTGTAAATATCCTCATCCTATGCAAAGGCAAGATTTTGTGACTGATACACGTGCCCTGAGAAGGGTGTGGGTTGGGGTGGCCTGTGTACAATATGAGGCTGCTGCCTTAAAGTGTTGCCTCTGTGCCACGCCACCCTGCCTTGGAGCCCGCTGATTATGGACTGAAACCTCCACAAACAGTGAGCTAAATAAATCTTTCCTTCCTTCATTTTGGGTGTTAAGTGTTTTGTCCCAGCAATGAGAGAACTATAACGGGGACATCAGGCTAGATAGAATAAAAGGGAAGGGAGGATTGCTGCTGATTGGCTGCTTTCTGTCTTCCCTGCCATGAATTGTTTCTCTTCTGTGATGTCCCTCTGCCATGCCACACTGCTTTGGAGCCAGGCTGATATGAAATGAAACCTCTACAAACTGTGTGCTGAAATAAACCTTCCTTCCTATAACTTATGGATATTGGATATTTTGTCTCAGAAATGAGAAAAATAAGTAAGACATTTTGCATATGTAATTGTAATTCTACATGTTTTTTATAAATGTCTTTGAAAATTGAAACTCCCAACCCTAGTCTTCATTTTTCCCTTTGACAGATATCCTTAAGAAATCTTTATGAGCCAGGCTTCTCCAAAGACATAGAATTGGTAGAACATATCTACGTTTATATCTATGCATATGTACATACACACGTATGTGCATATATATATGTATACATATGTAGAAGGGAGAGAGAGACAGAAAAGACATATGTAAGTTTATCTATGAGGTATAATCCAGAAATACAATAAGTTTTAAATTTTAAAAGCGTTCTTATAGTAAAGGAAATTTCCATTAATCTCCCTCAAAATACTCTCCTTTGCTTCAGACACACCCCATGGTTCTTGTCACTTTCTGAAGCAGTTCTGAAAGTCCCCTTTCCTGAGTATCTTTAGTTGTGCTCTTCTGGATCCCTCAGTGTCCTGAAATGACTCAAAATATTTGCTTTTCATGGTTATTTTGACTTTGGGAAAGAGCCAGAAGTCTCACAGTATCCACTAATACAGTGTATGAGGACACCATGAACGGTTTTTATAAGCCTGCCTTTGAGCTAAATGTCATTCATAAGTTCACTTACTATTTTTTGTCACACCTTGTAATAACACTCAAAAAAGTGGGCTTCTAAGAACAATGGGATAAATGCATTCAAAGAGAGGAGGAGTGCTTTGAGGGAGATTAATAACAATTAATTAATTTTAATTTAAAAATTTACTACATATATATATTTATCTTTACTTCCTATAATCCCTAAATTTTCCCCACATTCTCTTTGATCTCTTCACCATGATAACATGTTGCCTGACAAAAGCCAAGAAACGTGGACCAATATTTCTTTCCAAAGCACCCTTCTCTCCACCCAATTTTAGATCCAAGTTTGTGAAGTGTTATAAATAATTAGCTTTCTTTTTGAAGATTCATCAGTCTTAACTTTTTTGTTGTTTCCTGACCCTTTCCTATCATAGCAAAGATTGCACATTTTTTTAATAATTTATATTTGAAAAAACAGTTTAAATTCTTTCAATTAGAATCTGCCCTCATATCTTTACCTTTGTAGTCTAACTTTGTAGGGGTCTGAACATAATACATTTGTTGGTATAGGCCTTGAGCGCTTTCAAGCAGGAAGGCACAGATATGAAGTAATTTAACTGGAATCAGTGGGGCTTATGATGGAGGAAATAGTCTCTCAAGCCGGAATGTCGCACAGTGTCACTTGTGTGCTACAACTATTCCGCATTTTAAGTTATCATTCCCCTGCTGTATTTAAAGCTAAACACACTGAGGTATAATTTATATCCAATAAAATTCACCCATTTTAAATGTATGGTTTGAAGCATTTTGATAAATCTACAGTATCTTCAAACCATCACCAAAACCAAGGCCCCAAACATTTCCATCTCTACACTAAAGATCTCCCATGATTCATAGTCCCTTGTAGAGACTCCCTTCCCTCCAATCCCATCCCCTAGAAACCACTGATTTACTTTTCTCCTTATATAGTTTTTAAAAATAATTTTTAAACTTTTAGTTTATTAGTATACGTGTGTAGTACATAATGTTTACACTCCTTGTGGGAAGTTGGAACTTGAACACAATACATCCCAATTGCTGTCTTTCATTCCTTATCCCTCACCCTCTCCCTCCATCTCTGGATCCCTTCCCCTTTGAGAGCTACCTATCTCACTGTTTCCTATTAGCTTTTATTTTGCTCTTAATTTTTATTCTGAGTTTGTATATAAGAGAAGCCATGTGATATTTAACCTTGTGTGTCCAATTTACTTCAATGTCATGTTAATGAAGTGATGCAGTATAGAGTTTTGCATATAGGTTCTTTTAGCATGGTTAAGATTCACTTACGTTTTTGCATATATACTTGGTTCATACATTTATTTCACCGAATGGCATCTATTCCCCAGTTAATGGATAGTTGAGTTACTTCCAGATTTGAAAAAGCTACTAGAAGCATCCACATACAAGTCTTTGAGTGAATATGTGTTTTTTCTCTTGAATAAAAATCTAAGAACCAAGTAGCTGGCAGACTGTAAGTGCATATTTAATTTTTTGAGAAAATGACAAACTATTTTGCAGTGATTATAGCACTGTGATTATAGTATTGTGATTATAGCATAGTGATTATAGCATTCTTACCAGTATTTATAGATTTTCAGATGCACTGCAGTCTTATCAAACTCAGCAATATCAGTTGTTTAGCCATTCAGATGACTTCTAGTGCTGTATCATTATAATTTTACTTTGTATTTTCTAATGTTTTACAATTTTAACAATGATCACATATACTTATTTTCTACCAATTATACAAAGTAGCACACTTACGTTTTCACTGAAATTCTCTTGAATTTATAGACTATTCAGGAAGAGAATTTATATCCAAGTCATTTGGAGACTGACTATTAAACTGTGAACATAGTATATAATTCCAGTTTTTAGTAACTATTTTTTGACCAGTGTTTTATTGTTTTAAGTGTAGACAGCATGAAAATATATTTTGTTACATTTATTCTTTATTTTATAGCTTGGACATTATTTTAAATGCAACTTTCTTTTAAAAATCTCAATTTTTGACTGTTGTTGTTACAGAGAAATAATACAATAGAGATTTAATATAAGAGCGTTACTATAATTACTTATCAGCATAAGACGATTTTGTAGAATCCTTAATAATTTCTATGTATGTAATTTGCATTTGCAAATAAAATTTTACTTCTATATATGTACTTTTAAAAGCTTGACTTACTGTATATGTAGTATCTGAAGCAAAATGTTGAATAGATGTGAGGAGACCAGGTATTTGCCTTGTTACATGTCTTGGAAAGTATGTATTTTTTCTACAAAAAATCTAGTTAGCAAGAGATATTTACAGATATTCTGTATCAGCATAAATGTCTTCTTTTTAGTTAATATTTCTAATTTTCAAAAACAGATTTTGATTTAGTTTACACCTATTCAGAACTTTTAAGTAGATTATATGATAGATTATACTGATTTATTTTTAATGTTGAGATATACTTGCATTCTTTGACTAAATTCAAACTGATGATAATTGTCATTTTTATACACCACTGAACTCAACTTGCTAATAGTTGGCTAAAAATTTTTTCATGAAATCATCAAGAAAATTATACAGCATGACCAAGAGGGATTCATCCCAGGAATGCAAGGGTGATTCAACATATGCAAATCAATAAACATAATACACCACATCGACAGATCCAAAGACAAAAACCACATGATCATCTCAAAAGATGGAGAAAAAGCTTTTGGTAAAGTCCAGCACTCATTCATAATAAAAGGACTACAGTAAATCAGAATAGATAGTTTCTACCTCGATCCGATAAAAGCCACCTATGAAAAACCAATAGCCAACATGAACAAAAACTGAAAATTTTCACTCTAAAATCAAAAACAAGACAAGAATGTTCACTATCAACATGCCTATTCAATATAGCTCTGGAAACATTGTCCAGAGCAATTAGACAAGAGACAGAAATAAAAGGAAAAAGGATAAAAAGGAACAAGTTAAATTATCATTATTTGTAGATTACATGATACTTTACATAGAAGACCTCCAAAACTCCACCAAAACGCTACTTGAGTTAATAAGTAAATTCTTCAGCGTAGCATGATATAAAGTCAACACTCAAGCATCAATGGCGATTCTGTACGGAAATAGCAAACTCACCAGAGAGAAGTTAGTGAAACAACAACTTCCACAATAGCAAACGAAAAATAAAATATTTAGGAATTAATCTAACAAAGGATGTAAAAGATCTATATATTAAAATTACAGTACTCTTAAAAAGGAGATTGAAAAGCATATTAGAAAATGGAATGCTATCCTTTGCTCATGGAAAGGAAGAACCAACATTGTGAAGATGGTCATACTCCCAAAACTCTTGTACAGAGTTATGCAGTTCCTACCAAAATTCTGTTAACATACTTCATAGATCTACAGAACACATTCCTAAAGTTCATTTGAAAGCAGAAGAGACCTAGAATAGCAAAGGCAGTCCTAGGCAACAAAAAGAGGTAGGAAGTATCATAATCCCTCACTTGAAATTATAATATAAGCTACTGTGATTAAAGTGATCATAGTACTGGCGAACACACAGAGCTGAGCATCAGTGGAACAGACTGGAAGATGCAGACACAACTACAAACACACTCAGCCACCTTGTCTTCGAAGAAGGGGCCAAACATGTTCACTGGAAGAAAGATAGATTCTTTAATAAGAGGCACTGGGAAAAATTGGTTTTCCACATTCATAAGGCTAAAACTAGACTCATGTCTATCACTATGTGCCAAACTAAAGTCAAACTAAGCAAATATCGAAATATTAAAACAGAAAGACTAAATACAGTAGAAGACATAGTACGTTGAAGACATAACAGTAGGCAAAGAGTTCATGAACAAAATGCAACCTGCACAGGCAACACTTCAAAGAATCAACAACTGGGATCTTATTAAAAAGGTTTTACACATCAAAAGAAATCATCAACAGTGTGAAAAGAAAATTCGCAGAATGGCAAATATTTTAGCCAGTTTTCACTCAGATAAAGGAATTTTATCTAGAATATACAAAGAATCAGAAAAAAATCAGGCCCCCAAATTTGAAAGACCCAATCCAAAAATGGGCATCTGGGATGAACACATACTTCTCAGATGAAGACATACAAATGGCAAATAAATATATGAAGAAATGTGCACCATCACTGGTGGTTTGAGAAATGCAAACTAAAACAACACTGAGATTTCATCTCACTTGAGAAAGAATGGCCAGGATCAAGAAATCAACAAATAAATAACAAATCAATAAACAAACAACAGATTCTGACAGGGTTGTGGGAAGAAAGAAATGCTTCTTCACTTTGGTTGGAGTATAGACTGGTACAACCACCGTGGAAATCAGTGTGTGTGGAGATTCCTAAAAAACTAGGATTGGAGGCCCCATTTGATCTAACTATTCCCCTTCTAGGTATTTTCCCAGAAGAATCGGAAACCTCATACTACAACAATATATGTGTACCCGTGGTTATAACAGCACAATTTGTAATACGTAAACCTTGGAAACAACCAAAATGCCCATATGGGCTGAATAAAAAAGATGTGGTATTTTTATACAGTAGAGTACTACTCAGCTATAAAAAAGGATGAACTTGAGGCTTTTATAGGTAAATGGGTGCAATTTGGGACCATACTCGTGAGATAAATCAGTCTTGCATGTGTAAATATATTTTCTCCCTAGTGTTAAAAAAAATGAAAGAATGAATAAGGCCTAAAATGTACAATAGATACTGTGAAAATGAAACAGAAAAAAACTTCTCAAAAGGAAAGAACACCTGGAAAGGGGAAAGGAGAAAACAAAGAAAGAAAAAGGTAGGTATATAGGTAGGTATATAGGTAGATAGATAGATAGATAGGTAGATAGATAGAGGTATAGATACAGGTAAAGATATACCCAATAGATAGCTACACTACTAGTGTCTGTTAGTTCATCAAAAAGAAGGGTTTAGGGGCTGGGGATTTAGCTCAGCAGCATAAGCGCCTGCCTTGCAAGCAGGCAGTCGTGAGTTCGATCCCTGGTACCGATAAAAAGGAAAAAGACAAAAAAAAAAAAAAAGATGGGTTTGTACTTTCATTGTTTGATTGATCACTTTTTTCACATCTATGTCTTGTAATCTGAACAACTACTTTGAAGATAACAATATGCAATATATTAACCATTGTTAATCTTCTATTATTTTGTTTTGAAATTCTGTATCATCCTTTTTATTCTGTTTTCATTTTCAAATTTAAGAAAGAAGAATTTTTGTATGTAAGTTTGTGAGAGATATTAGTCTGTAGGTTCTTGTAATATCTTTGTCTAGTTATTTTATTAGCATGATGCTGGACTTAAAAATCATTTGGAAAGTATTTCATCTTCCTCAACTGTCTGGAAAATATATAGAATTAATATTATTTCTTCATAATTTTTTGGTGGAAATCACCAGCATGGTTGCCTCTGCCTGAGTTTTTAGTTTATCTCTCATTTATCTGTTTATCTATTTTTCTGTCTGTCTATCCATCCATCCATCCATCCATCCTTCCATCCATCTATATATCTCTGTTTTGTGGAAATGTTTTAGTTACTTTAGTAGATATAGGTATTCAGGTTATCTATTTCTTCTTGAGTCAACTTTGGCATTTTGTTTCTTAAATAATTCATGTTTCAGTTAAGTGAAATGAATTGGCAAAATATTGTTCATAGTTTCCCATTCACATCTTATTTATCACTTGTAGTACCCATGGTGATGTTTCCCCTATCACTTACAATATTAGTAATAATTTGTGTCTTCTCTTTCTTGATCAGTCTATCTAGAAATTCAGTATCTTTCTCCATGTCATCAGAAAACCAGATTTTGCTTGTTAATTCTTTATCACACTGACAAAATTTGAAAAGTCTTAGCATTAAGATGGTAACTATACTGTTCATAGACACAATCAAGGGACTAAAAGTATAGGAGGGAGAGAGGTTAAGCTGATATAGCTACTTAATTGGATGATTATTTGGGAAAGAGACTAGAGGTTAGGGTACCTCTCAAGTCTCTGTGTCATCAGCTGAGTATATTATAAAGTTATTTGGTGGTGAGAGGAATCAAGAGTAGGAACAGACTTGTAGGAGAAAGTGACCACAAAAACTCTGGAAATATTGATAGTGAAATATGTGCAAGAAATCCAGAGATGATGGAGATGGTGATCACGGATGAATCTGAGATGTTCTGAAGAGAAGAGGGCCATCATACTGAGCTATATCCCAGTCCTGTTTACTTATTTATTTCATAAGATAGTCTCTGTGAATTGCTCAGGTTGAGCTCAAACCTGTGGTCTTCCTGCCTCAGGCTTCCAGAATGCTGGAACCACAAGGGCTTGAGTCATCAGTCCTGGCTCCTAATAGTGCTATTCTAAAATGTATTATCTTAGTTTGCTTTTGGTTACTGTAAAAAAATGCCAGAGGCAAGATAATTTATAAACCAAACAGGGGCCACTCAGCAACTTAAAGAGACCCTGTTTCAAAATAAATGTTTTAAAATGCGCTGAGAACATAGCTCAGTGGGAAGATCCTGGGTTCAATCCCCAGTTCCACACACTCACACGCACACACACACACACACACACACGTAGTCACACAGGCATGCACATGCACACTCACACAAAGATACCACTATTGTATAGATAATACTTAAAATCTATGGTTTTTGTTGGCTAGCATCTCACTTGGGATTTAGTAGTCAGAGTCATTTCTTCTTTGTGGTTTTAATCAGGAAATGTTTCATGTCCCCTCCTGGGTCCTCCAACAGGAGCACCCTAATGCCCCAGATTCCTCTGCAGACTGAGCCACCACTTCGGCATCTTTTAAACACACTGCCAGACCTGTAAGAGATTTGTCAGCACTATTCCTGGGGGTTACAGGTCATTTTTTTTTCTTAGATAAGAAGTCACAGGAACAAAGTGGAACATATTTGTTTCTCTTGAAACTAAGGACAAAAGGGTCAGAGAAAATGCTTTTGCAGCTGGGTTTAGCCATTCTATTTTGTTATAAGAAAGTTGTTTTAAGCCTGCCTCGGCTTCAGGCAAATCCCTGTTTAGATATCAGAGTCCTAGCTCCCTTATCCAGCTACTCCCAGGCTGCATTAGCCTCCCCTCTGCCAGTGTCTTTTGGTTGGGAAATGAATCACTCTGACTCAGGCCATTTTGACAGAGAGCTTAAAGGCAGCTCAGCCAGCAGAGTTGGATGATATGTGCAAGGGGTCCACGTCCGCCACGCAACTCTCAGGCCTGTGCTGTTGAGCTGCTAATTGGGTTCTTGCTCTTCACAAGCCTCCAAATAGCTGTTCAAGGCCCAGAGTTGGTGGTGGAATTTTTCCTTTTTTGTTTTTCA
Organism: Cavia porcellus; assembly: GCF_034190915.1. Classification (NCBI taxonomy): domain Eukaryota; kingdom Metazoa; phylum Chordata; class Mammalia; order Rodentia; family Caviidae; genus Cavia; species Cavia porcellus. Next base: position 22,665,283 of record NW_026947506.1, read on the forward strand.
TCTGGCTAATAAGATTTTCCCAAGTCACCAAAGCCAGAGGGGTTTGGGAATGAAAGCCTTCTTTGTTAAGCAAAGTGAATTCTATGGGACTTTCTGCCTTTGAATTTAGGGAAAGCGACCCAATTACATTGTGAAATGATTGTGAATATTGAGGGATCACAGAGGAAATGCAGCATCTGACCCTGATGGGCATGGACCAGGGGTTACTGGTTTTAGTGCAAATCCCTTCTTTGAAAGATCTGGAAGCTGGGACTTTGTTCAGAAGAATTTAGAGAAACATCACACAAAGGCTGCAGGAGACTCTCCAAAGAATTTAAGAATTTGAAAGTGTGTGTTTTTCCAGCATTTATACTATAGATTCATTTTTAAAAATAAACTCAGGAAAAAGCCAGCATTGACAGATGGGTAAAATTCAGTGAAATTTCCTTAAAAGCTGGAGTGGAGTGTTTCATCAGAGATTCCCAGAGGCTTCTAAGCCATGATAGGAGTATTAGGTTATTGATTTCATATAGATATATAGGCATATATAGTTATTAAATTTACATTAATTTCAATTCCCTGCAAATATATCCATATGTAACACTACTGTATACCACATTAAATACAGATAGCAAATATAGGAAATGATTCTTCACTCTTTGTGCTATAGTAAGACCTGTCAAATCTTGGCAGCAGGAAGGACTAATCCTAAGTGATTACCTGCATCACTCCTAAAATACTTCCAATGGGCTTTGAGTTTTGACTAAGAGTGCGTTTAGTTTCATAAACACACGGCATCATGCGTGTGGAGCTGCAGAGAGAGGAGCACATGCCCACTGTGGGGAGGGTCACTGCTTTATCTCCAGTATTTTTCCTGCAGTTTTCTCATTTTTCAAAAGCAGCTGATTTATGTGTTACATTTACTAACATAAGAATACAGTGGCAGCTAATTTTTAAAATGTAAAACATGTGTTGGCAAATGAATTTCTAGCACCTGTTTTAGAGGATGACTACAAAACCAAATACTCATGTAAATCTCTGCAAATAAAAATCTCAGGTGCCACTAAATGACATCACTTATTGAAATGATGGGGCCACACGACTGTTGGAGCTCACAGCTGTGTATTTCTAGGGCATTTGGCTCACACAGTGAAGGTGCAGAACAAAAAGGGTCAAATACATCCCCCTTCCCGGAATTAGTTAAGATGCAACCAATGAAACACCATTTGGTCATAAAAAAAAAAAAAGGCTAAAACGCTTACATTTGTGAAAACACAGACAAAACTAGAGGACATTATGATACACAAAATGAGCCATCATGAAAGGATAAATACTGCATGATTTAAGTTGCATTTGGAAACTGGAATCTAAAAAAATTGATTTCCTTAGAGTAGAGTAGCATGATGGTCACAAAAGGCGGGGAAGGTGGTGGATATCGAGGGATGAGGAGAGGTTAGTCAAGAGGTACTAAGTGATATTTAAATAGGAGAAATATGTTCCACTGTACCATGGAGTAAATGGAGTTAGCAGTAATGTGTTATATATTTCAAAATGTTAGGAAAGAGGATTCTAAATGTTCCAAACACAGATAAATAATAAATGTTTGAAATGATGAATATTCTAATTACCCTGACCTGACCCTTAAGCAATATCTATGTATATATCAAAACATCACAGTGTACCCCCAAAATATGTACAAATATTATATGTCAATTAGAAATAAAATAAAAATTTTTTAACAAGTGTGATTCACCCAGTCTCACTCCAGAGGCAGAGACCAGAAACCTGCATGTTAACAAGACCTCCCATGCTTCTGATGTAGCTAAAGATGGATAATCATTGTTTTAAGACATTTCATGTTTTACTCCAAGATCTGTTTTTTTCCCAAATGTTTTAAGAAGAGTAAGCATTTGCTTTCATTTCACTGGACGTATCAGTAATGCAAAGCCAAGCTTCCATAGATGGGGATACATGGGGGAGCACCTTGAGGCCCAATTAATCTGCTGCCCCAGCATCACCCTGACTCCATATGGCATGGTAGAGGCAGGTGCCCAACCACTTTCAAATTTTATTTTTCTGGAAAAGAACCAAAATATTAGGGCAAAGTAATCTTTTATTTCAGAGGAGGTGTTCACTAGAAATAAGATCTTATGATTTGTCAATTTAATAAAGACTTAAAGGACAATGTAATGTTCAATTAAAATGTAATTTAACACATCAAGAAGTGAGCACCAGCCTCTGTTCACAGCACAGCACTGTGCTAGTTCAAATAATAAGATGAACTAAAGAGCCAACCAGACCTAAATGTTCTCATCTTCAGTTGTCTGTTAGAAGCATGGCTGTGGCTTCATTGGTAAAGTCTTGGGACACAGCCTAAGATGAGATAAGTTTTCAAGCATTTCTTGCTGTTGCTGTCCACATGTCCACATTTAGAGAATTCTTGATTCCTAGTATTTGAACTCTTTTTGTTGGAAACCTGGCTTCTAGGGAAGAACACATAAGCAAGAGCCAACAATCTGTTTCAAGACAAATCTTCATCACCTCTTTTGCTTACACCTGAAAGTAAGCTATTATTTTTTTAGTATGCCAGCCCTTAAAAAATTCTTTTCAAATAAATAGATCAGTGTTGACCCTTCATCAGATAATTCTCCCATGAGCCAGTTGGTGATGATAGCTTGGAGAACCATCATAGTTGGAGGAAGGGAAAGCTAAAGTTATCCTCAGCCTTTGATTAGATTCTTTATGAACTGTCTTATTCTAATTAGAATTGAAAATCTTTTATTTGGTGGGTACTGGGGTTGATTCCAAAGACACTCTACTAATAAGCTATATACTCAGTTCCTTTTATTTTTACTTTTTGATTTTTTTATTACTTTATTAATATTAAGAAGAAAAGGTAAAACAAATTTTCACAACAAAATAATGAAAAAGTAACAATTGTTAATAAATTACACAACATTATCTTTAGTCACTCAAGTACAAAATATGGGCATAAAAATTACTTCAATCAATATTAGCACAACCTTTCCTATTCAGTGAACTAAGTGACACTAATGGTATAACTAACTTGCACTTTTTTTCTTTTCCCTTCTATCCTTTCTCTTTTCTCCTATCTTAGTTTCTTCTTTTTATTAAACAGTTTCCTTCCATTTCACAGTGACTATTGTGTATATTGAACCTTATGGTTTCACATATGTCACTGTGGTGTGATGTTTTTCAATCATTCTGGGAAGATACAGAGAAGGGGAATACCTGGGTTGAATGGGACCTCTAATCCTAATTTTTTGAAGAATCTCACTTTTTGAGACATGGTCTCACTAAGTTGTTGATGCTGGGCTCAAACTTAAGATACTCATGACCTAGTCTCTCTGAGTTCTTTGAGTTCTGGGATTACAAGTGTGGGTCACTGGGTCAGACTTAGAGTTGGTAACTTTTTAAAGGTAAATATATCTCCACTTTGGAAAGTGGAAACACAGGGAAGAAGGAGAAGGTTGAAAACTGGCAGATATTCTTCAGCTGATGTAATGCTGTTTCATCTGAGAGGCAAATTCCAATTCCTCTCCTAGGAACTATGCATAGAAGAATCAGTATTAGACAGAGCACACCAGGATCACAGGAGGCGCCAATTGAGTAAACTAGGATAAGACCTGAGAAAACTCCTTTTTCCTTAAATCTCCTCACTGATTCTAACGCCCAGTCAAAGATCAGTATCATGACTGTGTGGAGGAAGGTGTGCTGCGATCAAGTAGTAATGCCTGCCTAGAGCATCAGAGACAGAGCAGATATGGAGATTCTCATTTTTATTACTTTGTTTTATAGCCTGCTCATTTCCTCTAAGACATAACAATCTAAGCCTTTATTGTTGCTAATCTAACAGAAAGGATATGTTATGGGGAGAGAGAAATCATGTGTAATAAAAATATTCTAACAGGGAAGATGTTAATGTAATTACTATGTGTCACAGAAATATGGCTTGTGTCTAGTTGTCCCCTCAAAGCCTCATGTGCTCATAGGTGGAGCTTTTGGAAGATGGTTTGATGTGGGGTATGTGAATATGGATGGTATCTGTGTAATAATTCAGTCCACTGATTGGTTTAGCATAACTCTGGGTGTGGATAATGAGAAGGCACACCTGGGTATGAGTGGCACTAACCAATAGACTTGTAGCCTAAACAGAATAAAAAGGGAAAGGAAGCTCACTGGCTCACTGCTTGCTGTCTCCTGCCTGCTTTACCATAGACTGTTTTTTCTCTGTGATGTCTCTCTGCCATGTTGCTCAACCTTAAAACCAGCTGACTATTAACTGAAACCTCTATAAACTTTATCTGAAATGCCAAAATGAGCACAAAACCTTTATAAGCTGATATTAAATAAACCTTTCTTCCTTTAACTTATGGTTGTTGGGTATTTTATCCCAGTAGTGAGAAAATAACTAAGACATAGACTAATAAAAACAAACAAACAAATAAATAAAACAAAAATAGAATTTTTATGCTTTTTAAACTAAAGCAACGGAGCCACCCAAAATCATCTCATAGATCTAAAGATTTTCCTTTCTAATCTAAAGGATCAGTAAAATTGATAAGAGCTAATTATTAGGAATAAAATACCTCAAAGTGAACTTAAAAGGTCAAAACAGGATGATATAAAATCAAAGAGAAGCCTGACCAAAATAAAATTTGGTATTGATAAGCATCCATAAACATAAGTTTATATGCTCTCCAGGAAATGAGACTAATATTTCCATTAGATAAGATTTTAAAAGATGTTGTCACTTGTACATGAGAACAGTCAAGTCTGAATGTCTATTGAAGGGATCTAGGTTAGCTCCTCAAACTTGTAAAGAGATCAAGAATCAAGTGGGATGTATTATTTTTCTGATGCAATTCCAAACTTTTCCCTTGGTATTTTCCATTTTTTCTGCTCCTTATACTCATAGAAACCCTGACTCTAAGCTCTCTACTTTCTAAATTCCCATCAATTCTCTTGCATTCATTTCTTTCATTAGCTGGTTTATATTCTGTAGTTATCCTGTAGCAGAAGGATAATCCTCCCTCCAACTGCTGTCCAGCCAGTATACTTCAGTTTGTTATTTGCCTAGATAATGGTTCCAGTTCCAGTTGCTGTTATGTTTGTTTCTTAGAAACAGCTGGTCACTGCATAATTGGTCGGTATGATGCATATTGTAAAAACCAATCCCTAACTGACAATCCATTCTGCCTCTGTACTTCCTTCTTGCTGGTCTCATATAAGCCCTATACCACCAGCAATCAGGGCCTGATGTTTTGGGAATGATCTTGATTAGCGTCCATTAATACAAAATAAATCTTCTTCCAAATCCTGAGTGTTGTTTCAGTGTTTCTGCTTGCTATTGCATCTGGTGCATTAGCTGGGAAGACCAACTATGCTGACCTCTTTGGTCATTAGTCATGGTTCTTATGAACATCAGAACATCTCCAGGTCCTGATAGGAAGGCACACTCTCAAGATTTCTTGAGTCCATGTGGAGGTCTGGCTTTCTGCTGAATGGTTCACATCAGACCCAAAGGGAGGAGGATGTAGGCTGTCCATGTCTGTCTGTCTGCCAGACTGCCAACTGCCTGATTCTGGTAAAACACCAGTGATACCCCAGTTAATCTGTCAGTCTTGTTCAGCTGGAGAAAAAGGAGAATCTGATCAATTCTCATTAGTCAGGACCACCATTGGAAGAAAGGGATTGAAATATTTAATCTCTGAAAACCTGATAAATGAATGAGTGAGTGAGTGGAACAGGGTAAGCAATAGATTGCTCAGTCTGTGCACCAAGACTGGGAAGTACTGGTCACGGTGGCTGACTGGGTCATCTTGTGTTGTTCCATGGCAATCAGCATATGGCATAATAAAGGCCTTGCACAATACTTAGCTAAATTGTGCCTAAGGCCCAACAAGATGCACACCCAAATGGGCATCTGACTGGTCTCCCTTTCTGAGGGGTACCTACACTTTGTCTGCTGCATCATATCAAGGGTACACAGCACACATTTAGAAAGTCTGAATTAGTCAAAACCCAGTCCTTGAAAAAGGGCTTTAATGGAATTAATAATGAAACCAAACTGTTCCCTGTATCTCAAAGAAAGACAAAAGGGAAAAAGAGGCTCATTCTTCCTGAAAATTCCTCCTTGGTACTTTCATCAGCTGCTACAGTTGCTACCAACACCTATAGCTTCTCTCCCTGTTCCCAACTCATCTACTTCCAGCCAACTGAACTGGTTCTAGATAGTCATTACCTGCTTTTGGTCACAGAAGCCCTCCCTCTAGAGCTTTATGCTTCCTATCCTAGTCAGATAGCATCATCTAAAGGCCAACCTAGATGACTGCTCTGCAATTCTTTTGAGTTCTACATTTTGAGGAAAAATTGAACTGTCAGTCCTGAGACATGAGTTGCTATGGCTTTCCAAAGGTCACCTAACCTAGAAAAAACCCAGTCAAGTGCTTCTTAAAAACATCATAAAGGGGGGGGGGCAGGCATACCTATCAACCACTATTATCCAGAAACATGATAAAAGTATCTGATGTCTATAAAAAAAAACCTGTCTGATAGATGACCATATGTTTTGGCTGCAAGTTATAGGGGTTGTGGACACAAAAATAAATGCTCCCTTGTCTGCAAAACACAAAGAAATCTGACTTATCTAGGCCCTCTCAACCTGAACCTCTCCTTGCCTTGTTGGGCCTGGATGGATAGGCTAGATCAAACTTAATGAAATTGTGCCTGCAAGAACCCAGGTTCACTGCAAAAGTTGAGAGCAAACTTGTAACTTTCCTGGTAGACAATGAAACAGAACTCTCTGCCTTCAAAAGTCCCCTCTGTCAAAAATTTACCATTACTGGGGCAACTCACCCCTTCTGTCAGGTATGAACTTGCAGCCTGGGAGGACACCTCACCAAACATACATTCCTGTCACACAACAACCAACCTCCCTGTTGTTTAACCCTACATTTTCCCCAAGAGGAAGATGATACTTGCATCAGCCTGAGACAGAGACCTGCAATCCTGAAATTCTGAAAATTCTCTTCCCAAAGGCATGAGCCAAGACTCATCTCTGGGCCTGGCCATCATCTATGCTGCCTCACCACAACTTTCACTGCTCTCAGAGGTCATGGGGAGAACAAGCAGGCATCCAGCACATATCAGACTGATAGGCTGTTAATCACCTTGGGACACTTCTTTCTTTAGTAAACACACCCAATGGAGATTACCAACAGGTGTAAGAGCTCCATGTCATCAACAATACAGCTATCACTTTGGACTCTGCAGTTCACAACCCATAACCTTTCAGATTGTTCTAGATTTAACAGATGCTTTTCTCTGCATGAAAGGTACTCCCATAAGCATCTTCAACTGGGAAAATACTGATACATGATCAACTCACTTGAATTCAACTGCTGCAACAGGTTGAAAACCGTTCCACTATTTTGGGGGAGGGTCTAATAACAGATTTGACCAAGTAGCCAGCACCTTTTCTCCAAAACATCCTGTTTCTCTATCTCTCCCACTTGCTGTCATGTCTCCCCGAGGAAAAAATAGAGTCTCAAACTACTAAAATACACCTTTTCTGCCTGTAAAACCCATTGAACATCTCTAAGCTGCCAACGCCACTGTGATTACCCTCCATATATGTTACCTCAGTCTTCTGCCACCCACAACCTGTAGTACACATACTTGGAACTAAAGAATGCCTTCTTCTGCCTTTGATTGACTCCTATCAGCCAGTCTATCTTTGCAACTGTCCTGGACTTAACTTCACAGAGGTTAAAAACTTGTATCTTCTGATTAATAACACCCAAGCTGCCAGCTGGGAAGACACAGAATCTCTACCACAATATATAGCAGAAACTGGTTACAAGAAAGAAACCCTGAAAATTTGTTGGTGCTGCTAGCTTCTATAGAATCTGGATCCTAGAGTTCACAGAAACAATGATGCTTACTTAGACTGCCAGCTGCCTGGAGCACCTGCTGGCCTACTTTTACAAAGACTTGGATCCAGTTGCTAAGGGCTTTTCCCCCCGTCACCATTATGCTTTAATAGCCACTGTCCTCCTGATCAACAAAGCTATCAAACTCACCTTAGGCTGAGACCTAACTGTCCAAATGTCACATTCAGGAAAATAGACCCCCTGACAGAGTATAATCAATTTACATGTGGAAATAGCTCTGTTAGGACAGGATAAATATGCTTTCATCACCTTAAACAACATTATTTCAGTCAAATCTCTCCTGCTACTGATTCCTACTGCTGTTTTGAAATCTTCCACAAATGCAAAATAAGTTAATCCAGAAGCCATGGATCTAATCGACTAACGCATCGACCCCAGCCATGAATATTTTACCCAGCACACCCAGAAGATCAGGGCTAGACCTACAAATACCATTTGTTCTCCAAGCTCAAGCCACATCACTGATACCCTGTACTCCTGCGGCCAGCTCAGGATTCAACGTCTCTGTCACTGGCCCTGTTCTCCACCCAGCATGACTTAATGCTTGTCAGGCTAGCCAAGACAACTGAAGTTTGTACGGTCCTGCCATGAGAAATCATCCCTAGATATGGCCTGCCCTTGACCATTGGCAGTGATAATGGGCCTGTATCTGTAGCAGAGATAACTCAAAACTGTAAGAACTATTAAAGATCAAATAAAAATTGCATACCACACACAGACCACAAAGTTCTAAAAGAGTTAACAAAGTAAAATATAACCCTACCAAAACAGCTTTTAACCAGCTCTGTAAAACTTTAAGCACTCTTGTACACACACACATATAACTCAGGTATGTATTAACTAACTACAAGATTCAGAAATCCATCTTTAGGTACATCACTTCAAACTTCTGGAGAATTTACCTGGACAACTCCTCTGGGGCTCACTCTGAAGAGACAACACCCTCAAAATTCTGCTCTGGTCATTCCAGAAGCTAGCCAGTCCATGCATGGAAGGAGCTTGAGGACACCATTCACAGGATTTCTCCATACCTTATGCTTTTTCAGCTTATTTACCCCAGTCCTTGCTTCTCTCCCCGCAACCCTCACCAGCTGTGGTTTTTGCCTTAAATACTAGATGACTGCCCCTAGAGAGTAGAAAATAACCAGTAAGGCCTTTGCGAGTGATATTAAATTAACTGAACAAACTACAAACTCCTGCTGGAAAATTTCAGTTAAGACCCATCAGAAGTCTACTGACAGTCCCAAAGTTATTGCTTTTAGTTGAACCTTGTCTTCGTAGATCATGTGTAACATTCCCAGCAAGGATTTGCTGGGGAAACTAAAAGAAGGGGTAAATGTAGCAGAAGGTGCTCCCCTCCCAGCTAGTGTGCTTCAGTTCCTTAGTTTCCCAGGTAATAGTTCCAGTTACAGTTCCTGTTATGTTTGTTTCTTAGAAATAGCTGGTCACTGTGATGAATAGCTGTTACTATGATGCATATTATAAGAACCAGCTCCCAATTGACCAGCCATTCTGCCTCTGTACTTCCTGTTTGCTTGTCTCATATAAGCTCTAGACCACCAGAAATAAGGGCCTAATGTTTTGGGAATGATCCTGATCAGTGCCTGTTGGTGTAAACAGATCTGCTTCCAAATTCTAGGTGTTGTTTTGGTCTTCTGTTTGACATTGCACTGTGGTCCTGTCATTATATTGCCAATATACTCAGCATTCATTGGCTATTAGACTGTTTCTTGAATTTCTTTAAAAACTTTAACCCAAAAATCTTTTAAGTGTCACATTTTTATAGCTGAGCTTGTATACCTGTCCAGGTAAAATAATATAACAATAGAACCAATGTAACTGCATTTACTTCCCCTCACTGCATTCTGGCTCGGTCCTACTCCTTCATGACAGCAAATTTTTACTAAAATCTCTAACAATATTCTTGTTGCTAAATAAGCTTATTTTTTAATAAGCTAAATGAGCTTATTTTTTTAAACTTTATATTGGTTGATCTTTAAGTTATTTGTGCTAACTGATCACATTTTGGTTATTGAAACATTTTCCCTCTTGGTTTCTGTGTTTCCAGCCTATTTCATAGATCTTTTTATGGCTATAATTGTTTTCTTCTTGGTATTTTAATGATTATAGTTTTCCTCCTTTTGGTCCTAAATCATATGCTTTGATTCCTTTATAGTCCTCCTCTTCTGTCACTTTTCACACTCATGCACATTTACAGATTAGTCTGTGTCAGTGATTCTCACACGGGGGACATTTTGTCCCCTGAAGCAGTAGACTTCAACTTTTTGGTACCAAAGACTCAGTTTTCATGGAAGACAACTTTTCCATACAGTGTGCAAAAAAGAAGGGGGAAGAAGGTTTCAGAGTGATTCAAGTGCATTACATTTACTATGTTCTTTATTTCTATTATTGCTACATCATAACATATAATGAAATACTTATAGAACTGTCCACAATGCTGAGTTAGAAGAGTTCCTGAGCTTATTTTCCTGCATCTAGATGGTCCTATGTAGATGTAATGGCACACTGATACTGGAACCATTTTAATTTGTCTGCTCTGAAATCTCATTTTTATTACTGTCACTACACTAAACACCACTTCATAAAGATAGGATATTAGGAAAGGAAGCAGACTTTTGTGGAAATCTCAAGATATTCCTTGATTTTAATCTGTAGAGATTTGAAGTTACAAACATATATAAGGCCACCATCAGGGCAAAGTCAATTTATTTGGCATACTCACAAATAGTCATGGATCTATTCATTCCCAGCTCAGGGGTCTTTGTGGTTATAAAGAATGCTCAAGCTCAAACTCCTTTGAATGTTGAGATAGATGGTCATATCCCAGTGGGAGAAAGAAGGCCTAGACTCTTTTTGTTCAAAAGTTATGTTAATGTTTTGAATGTATCAAATTTCCCAATGTTCACATAATTGTTCTCATAATTCTAGTTTGGTTTTGAATACAGTCACTTTATCTGATGACTTGAACACAGTTGTTTTTTTAACGTGAAACAGCAGATTGAGCTTTTTGTGCAGGTTGATTAAGTTATACAATTAGCAAATTTGCAGCCAATTCTGGGTTACAGTGGTGACTGTTTTTCTGAAAAAAAAAAAAAATCTTTGAATCTACTCTCATACCTACACAACTCTGGCCAGTGATCTACCTTTGGAAAGCCATGCCATTTCTGTATATAAAAGAAAACATATGTGCCCTATATTCATCTCCTCACAGTGCTGCATGAGCAGACATGACTTAAGGACATGTACTTTAAGATAGTTGATAATTGTGATCATATCCAGCAGAATGTTGTTAAGTTCGGGTGACGTATTTTGGTTATCCAGCATTTCTGTATGAAATTTACAATGCATAGTTTCACATTTGTGGAAGCCTCTTCTTTGACCCAAGTAGTGAAACTAGAACTTATCTAGGGAGGGCAATCACCTTGTCCATGTGTATATTGACATGAGATGGCCAATTCAGTTTTTTTTTTTTTAGAGAAAAAAAGCAAAACAGAAAAAGGTGTAGAAATAATACAAAAATTTTTTAAAAATTAACACTAAGAAATCACTAGTTGATAAATTACATATTGGCACCTTAGAAATAGTTGTTCAAATTACAAAATGAAAGCACCAATTCAGTTTTCTTGATATGTAATCATTCAAAGCATTGAATAGTTGTGCAGCTGTGGTGTTGATTGTCAACATGTATATGTTTAGGTACATCTTCTTGTAAACTATGTCACAGAAAAGTAATAAACGTTATTATCTTGTCAACATTGGTAGATTTATCAATCTGGATTTGGTTGATCTATTAATCCTCTAACAAATATACCTCAATATCTTCTGTTATTTCATCAAGACATCTTGTAATGGTAGTAGCTGATAGAGAAAGACATCACCATTTGAACTGCAACCTTTCATAAAATATTCTTAGCAGCAGGCAGGATCAACTCTTTAACTAATGGTAAAAGGCTTCTTAGCATTAACAATGGAGTTAGTCACTAACAATAATGGCCTCACAGCAGACACATTTAATGAAGAGAGAGCCTGCAATAATTGCTTCTGTTTTTCATGTTTAATTTTTTCCTTTCAAAAACTCCAGAGGATTGGATTATAATCCAGGGTGCCTGGTTGCCATGTGGCAAAGGAGTTTTGAAGGTTTTGTAGCTTCACTGGACAGTCAGTCACCACATATTATATGAAGTGGGTTTGGAGAATATGAATCATCTTCCGTAATGAGTACATAATTTAAAGAGGACTCTTGGGGTTTTCTTTTAAATGCAACTTTATTTTTGTTGGTGGTCTTAGAGTCTTCCACCACCTCTTCATTGATCCATCTTCCTTTTCAAAGACACTCTCCAGTGACACATATTTTTAACTCATTTTGGCAAGGGTTAGATTGTGGGCTTACCAAAACTGTAACTGCGATAAGTGTGCAATATGAGAAAGACCTGTGGATGTTAGTAGTAAACAAAATAATGGACAACTCACATGATGACTAACATAAGTGTTTCATTCTGATTTACAGCCTCCAGCCTAACGCAGCTGGTCATTTGCCACTCATGGATCAGGTTTTGATGAGTCTGCTAGGCATTGATTTATTATACTCTCTTCACAAAGTTCCTTTCCAAGGTTAATCTGCTTTTGCAGTCACCCTCCAGACCTAGTGTTACCAGGCTTGCTTTTAGATTCTCAAAAGAGGGTGCATCTTGGAGCCCTGACATGCACAGCTCACAGAAAGGTTTGCATTCATATGAGAACCCTAACGTCCAGCTGATATGACTGACAGGAGGCAGAATTTCTCTATGATGGGAGCAATGAGATGCAGCTGAAAATATGGATGAAGATTTAGTTCAACTATTGCTCACCTCCTGTTGGGAGCCAATGAAGCTGGAAACTGACCACACTTACAGGGCTGTGGCACAGCTGGGGCACATCCATGCCTAAAACATAGAGCACCCAGGACAAACCACATGAAGAAGTTGCTTCAACCCAGAAAAACGCCAATCACTTAGACAATCCAAGCAAAGGGTTGCTAGGCAGTGGGGTTGAAATTGACATCATCCTTCCTAGTATATAAAGAAACATGCTGCTTTGCTTAGGCAATTCCCCCTTCTCTTCATCAGGGAATTAAGGGCTCCACCTGGCCCCAGGTTTTTCTCTTCTTTATTTTCTCATCCACTCATGGTCCTTCACCCCAAGAACCTCAAGAGCTGCATGGGTCGTGGAAACCTCCTGCTGTGCATTCTGGTTCCTAGAAGGCCACAGACCAGCCCCAGTCCTAATGTCTGGGTGTTGGAGATGTCTCCCCTGGAGAATATTTGTCAATGTATAGAGACATGGTTCATTGCAGTGATTTGGGGATTTGCTGGTGGCCAGAGTCCCGGTCACTGCTGTTCATCTTTCAGTGCACATGATAGGCCATGGAACAAAGTGTTATCCATTCCCAAACGTCAATAGTGCTGAGGCGGAGGAGCTCTAGCCTCTGGAATCTGTACCCCTGGAGGCTTCTGGGAGTCAGGGCTCCACTTCTCATTGTTATTGGGCCTTTCTGCTTGATCTCCATAAGCACTTCAAACTTAAAATGCATCCTTTCCTTCTGAACGCTTTGCCTTCTCCTGTGTTCATTAACAAGTGACCTAACCATCCACCTACCCACTTAAGATAGAACCCACAGTGCCATCTTTGGTTTAGTCTTTATTTTATCATGGGAATACTATATTTCTGACCATTTAACCCTTTAAAATTTCTCAAGTCTATCCATTTCCTCCTTGGGCTTCTAGCTCTTCTCCAGTCTCCTTGACATTCATGTCCCTAACATGGCCATAGCAGGCCAGCCAGAAGCAGTCCACACTGTCCTTGTGCTGAATCCAGCACAGTTGGAACTTGCCCTGATTCTACTGGCTGCAGAACCTTCTGGTATTATGTCTTCTTCTTTGCACCAGTTTAATCTTGCCAAGATTCATTATGACGCCCATTCTGGTTGACTATTATCTTCTTTTGAAGTCCTCTAACGTCTCAATGTTTTGGTTTTATTGGTCTTCTTATCTACTGTTTTGTTCAATTTTATTGTAACTGATGATATAGACAATTCTTTTTAAGATAGCAAGAGGCATTATGGTAACCATTGTTGATCACCTTGTGTTTTGTTTTTACATTATGTATTATGTCCATCCTTTTGATTTGACTGACTCTGTCCTGCTTTGTCACATTTGGTTTTACTTTCTTTAAGAAAAAAGTAATAATAACTGTGGGAGTAATAAAAGCCCCCCAAAAAATCTTGCCTATGACCCCTTGACTGACACATGTCAGTCATCTGATGCTCGTGCAGGTCTCAGGATGATGCAATGTCCCCAGGGAAGCTTTCCCTAAGACTGAGAGGTTGGGGACCTATTAATTTCTCTCCCAGGACATGTCATTTTTCCATTACATACTTTTGCAACCAGCACTCTTTGGGTAACTTGTCCTTAGGATTGTAATTTCCATTTTATCTTTGCATTACTGGTTACACATCCCCTGGACATTGTGAGCCCTTGATAGAATTCTAGTAGATAATGAATAAATGAATAATCTACTGTTCATTGAGTTAGGAACAAACTTAGATATTCCTGAGTACTTCTAAGTAAATTTTATTAAAAACCTAGCCATTTTAAAATTGTTTACAATCATTAATAAGTTTTTAAAAAAGAAAATGTTTCAGTTAAAAGCTACTTAATTTAAGGTAGAAAATGACATATCACACTTTATGAATTTGGTTGATCAATACATGCAAGCAAATATTTTGTGAAAAGTTGATTTCATCTGTGAAACTGTATAAAAACAAATGATACTTATTTGCTAAATACTGCTGATGACTTTTTTCACAATTGGTAGAGCATATGTATGTTTTCTGAACTAATAAGTAATAAAACAGAAAAGTGAACACAATTTTTATCTGATCTTTTAGCTCATATAAGGCACACAAACTGTTTACCCACACCTAAACTTGATCCTTGTTTCTTAAACTTCAGCAATGCTTATACCTAGCTCTCCAAACAGGATCATACTAAAGCCACCCAGGAGCTTTCTTTGCACCTTGTGCTTAAGGGCGATATTCACACACAACAGCTAAGTCCAGGTAGTCTCTGTAGGCGAAAAAGTAAAATCCAAAGACAAATAAAAATGAAAATTCAATGTGAAACCTCAGAAGTACAGCCAGAGTATTTAAATCTTAGATATTGTCACATCCTAGCCACACAGAAAGCAGAGATTCCTGTAGGATTTCAGCCTCCTACACTATGGGGGTCGTACAGTGTATAACAAATCTACTGCCAGGATGTGAACAGAGGGAATACAAGAAATAATATTCTACAAAGTTAGGGGCGAGTTTGAAATCCCCAAGGCAGTCAGTCAAGAAGTGTGAGCTAGAGCTCCAGGGAATAGGAAAAAGCTGTCATGCAGAGTTTGAGTTTCTTATTTTCTTCTCTAGGGAATGCTCAGATGTGCTCTGATGGATTTTCAACTAACTGCATTAGACCCACCAGATTATCCTTATTTAAAGTCTTTTTGATTACTGAGTTTAATTATATCTTCAAAATACAACCATGGCAACGGCCAGATTAGTATTTGCTCAACTACATCCTGTATTTTAGCAAAATCCTGTCCTAGAAAAAAGTTCATCTTACTAAACATTACCTAAATGTTACAGCATGGTGAAGGAATTTTTCTTGTACAATATTAAAAAGAATAACTCTAAATTAAGAAGACTGAGCTGCACACCATAAAAGCCAATCTGATCTGCATGGCATAATTTTAGAGGCATATATATACTCATTGATATGAAGCAGAAACCCATAGGACAAGGAATGCAAATAGCAGGGCATCCTGACTCAGACAGGGGTGTCAGGGAAGACTTCTTGGAAGAAGGAACATTTCAGCAGGAACTTAAAAATGAGCAGGAACCAACTAAATGACCAGTTCCCTAGTTAGTAGGAAGCACCAGAGGTGTGACTCTAAAAGAGAAGCTGATCATCAGGATTTAGCATGGGATGTTTTATGGGAACTTTGAAGGGGAGAGGAGAGTTGGTGTGGGAGAAAGAAAATGCCTTGTATAACATACCTATGTGTACCAGGGAACTTCTAAGAGTTTTTTTTTTTACTAAGTACTAAGCAATGAACTGAAGGCGTTTATACTAAGCTGAATCCTCAGTTTTTTTTTTTTTTTAGACAGTGTCTCACTAATGAGGTCTTCCAATTGCTCAGACTGGCCTTGAACTTGCAATCTTTCAGTTTTTGGCATTCCCCAGCTCTGGGATTACAATTATGTGCTGTCACCCATGGCTTGTAAAATTCTTTTTATGTGTTCTCTATTTATTTTTGAATGCTATCTTTTCAGAACATCTAATTCAACTCCTCCCTGATGGGAGATGAGGAAGAGATTCTGGGAAGTGCCAGGAAATGCCCTACCCTAGCCAAGCATATGTGTGTGTGTGTGTGTGTGTGTGTGTGTGTGTGTGTGTGTGTGTTTGCGTCACATCTGGAGCTTCCCTACTTCCTCTTCTGCTTTGCACCCCACAACGCCCCTCTTATTCCTGAAAACCCAGTCCAAACACTTCCTCCAGCTTAAACCTTCCAGGAGCAGCCTTCCTGCTCTGTCACCAAGTCTTTCAATCCGGATCAACAGTTGGCTTCTTTGGACTTCTTTTGAATCTGTATGCCTAGCAGATGCATGAATATAGTTGCTCCACACAGTGGTTTGGTATTCAGGATTACTAAATTTGAATCAACCATCATTACATAAAAGCCCCATCACCAGCTGGGTGTGGTGGTACACACTTCTAAATCCCAGAACTCTGGGAGGCTGAAGCAAGAGGATCAGAAATTGGAGCCCAGCCCAAATCATTTAGCAAGACTCTGTTTTAAAATAAATCTTACAAAAAGGGCTGAACATGCAGCTCAGTACAAAGGTCGTTGGTCCAATTGCTAGCAGTAAAACAGAAAGCAAAGTCATCCTATCACCTTGGGCTACTTAACCTCCTTGGACTCATTTGTTCAGTTATTGTGTAAGTCCAATTCCAGCCAGCATAGCAGAACCAGCAGGAAGTATATATTGAGATATACTGAAAGGAATTGGTTTATGCAATTTCATGGTCTGTCTCTTGGTTGGCAGAGTTTAGCTAGTGAGAAAGACCCATATATGGAATCTGCCTCCATTCCACATAGGCATCAGCGAATGTAAACACTCCTGAACTCCAATTCACTCCAACACCCGTTCGCTTTTTCTCCTCCTGAGTTAGAGGATGAACTCACTGGCATTTATTTCAACCAGAATGTGGTTTCGCTGCTGCTGGCTAGCTTCCAGTGATAATTGGGTGTCCTGTGGTGTGACAACAATAATTTAGCTTCTGTAATAAAACAGAAGGGCATAATTAGAGTGGGAGAAGAAAGTGCAGTGGTTTTCCTGTTGCGATACAGAAACTTTTCTGGTCACCTTGATCAATTTCAGTCTTGATTTTTCTTTTCTTTACAAATTATCTGGGTTCCTGATACAAAAAGCCTTTTAGGAAGTAACACATGATTTATATGTTCTGTGAATTAGAGTTGTACTAGAGATTTATGTGAAATCTCTTTGTGTGGAGTCCTGGGACAAGATCATAACTAAACAGTTGCGGTTGGATTAAACATGCCAGCCGTTCAAAGGAAAGGGCACAGGAAGGTCACAGTCAGATAACTGAAGTTTCTTTAAATATGGGATGCAGGCTTCCGGAAGAATTATTGAAAATGTTTTAGGAAAAGAACATGTGAGACTTCATCTACTTGATAAACTTTCCAAAGTAGGGAGGTCAGTGCCTGTCCCCCCACACACAGCAGGTGACACCTCCCAAAGAGTGCTATCAAGGGAGCCTTAGGCTGCCTCTTACTTGCAGAGTTGAAATTTCATATGGCGGTATACTCTTTGAAAATTAGTGGCATACAACTGCATCACATTGAATGCCCATGCCAAAGCAATGACCTTCAATTATTTGTGTGAATGAATCCTTACTTTCTAGTGAATTGAAACTAAAACCACTCATTTCTGGGGGTAATGCTGTTCTGGAGACAGTAAGTCAGAAAGTAGTCTCCAGATACCCAATGAGGGGCTGAGAGAGGCAGGAACAGGGCCTGAGCAAACCTGTGCAGATTTACAGTAGTTTCAAAAGAAGATCCAACCTGGAGGGCCCACAAGGACTATAGAGCCAAAAAGAAAGAGAATGAGAACTTCATTTGTCTGCAGTGAAGAGCCCAAAGCCTACAGATCTGTGTCTGTGTGCATGTGGTGTGTGTGAGCTGGGTGTGAGGGAACAGAATACAAATTCCCTCACAGGAACAGCTGAGCCCACCTTGCAGCAGAAACAGGAGCTTTGCTGTATGGAGGTACTGGGTGAAAAATGTTTTCTTTGCTTGGTCAGAGCTCACACTAGTTCCCTGGTCTCCTACAGCCTGAAGAATTGTGAAATAAAATATACAGAAAATGATTAAAAAGATTTTCCCCAGGTCAAGGAGACATGCCTTGTCTGATCATGTCTGGTCATTCAGGAAATACCTGAGAGATGAAAAGGAAAAAGCCTGCTTAGAAGAGGAAAGAAAGACAAAGTGATAAAGACAGAGACAGAAGGAGGAGAGGAAGAGAGCACAGGCAAGAGCCTCCATTTGGATAAGACAGAATTATTAGAACTGACTTTTCTGAATTTTAAATTTCAATAGCTCTTCTATTCTTGCATCGCTCATATATTTTCTCCTTGAAAAAGGCCAAGAGACTCCTTCTATACTTGGAAAAACACAAAATAAATAAACTAGAAAATAAACACGATACCTTCTCTTTGATTTCATTTTCCACAATTTCATTTACCTGGAGGAAAGTACAGTCTGAAAATATTCAATGGAAAATTCCTGAAGAAAACAACTCCTACAATTTAAATACCTTTTATGACAGCGTATTTTTATATTATTCTATTTTTAGTATTTGTCATTTCTGTTAATCTCTTATTATGGCTAACTTCTCACTAGGGTCTTATCATAGCTATGCGGAGGAAGAATCATGTATGTAGGGTTGGGTATTACCTGTAGTTTTAGCTTCCATTGGAGGGCTTGGACACATCCCTGTTAGGTAAGGGGAAATCACTGCAAATGCAATAGATCTAGAGTTGGGTCTCACTAAGAAGCAGATGTACCTACATTTGAAAATCAGACCTCTTAGAGAAATACAGCATCCTATATTTTCTCATTGAAAAAGACCAAGGGATTTCTTCTACACTTGGAAAAACATAAGATAAATAAACTAGAAAATAAATACAGCAATACCTTCTCTCTGATTTCACTTTCCATCTTAACAGAGCAACCAATTATCACTGGAAGTTAGCCAACAGCAGAGAAATCACCATCAACAACCTGGGCTTCCATTGTCTGTTTTAGTACACATCAAGTATTACTGCTCCATACTTTTCCATTCCAGCACTCAGTTGCTAGCTGATCAGTACATGTTAACTGATTTTTGCCTACCACAGGGCTTCTGCTTATTATCTTCTCCCTGTTTAGCACTCATTGTTCTATTCCTTAACTATCTTCTAGATACTACTGTTCCAGCTCCCCAAGTTCAGATCTGAAAGGTTAGCACTATCAGCAACACAGCCTGCCCACTCAGTTGTGGCCAGCAGGGCAAGAAGGTCACGCCCGTCATGTAATGAACTCTTTGCAGTAGCTCACTTGGTCACTGAAGGGCTGGCAGAATGTCACAGCCTTTGCATTAGAAAGACAGTATGATATATGGGAATATAGATATTGTAGAAAATAAATAGGTAAGTGTCACATGCACACCAAATAAATTAAGAGACGTCATGATATTCTTCTTAGGAAGGGAACTGAATTGTTCTAAAACACACAAGTATGACATATGCACACGCACACACACATGCACACACACACACGCACACACACACACACACACACACAGTGATGGAAGATCATATTCCAAGGATCCTGGTATGCACATCACAGAAAAAATGAAATTTCCTGATTTCCCCAAAGTTGGAGGTTAATGAAAAGAAGGGGAGAAGAGAAGGGCAGCATGATCAAAATCATAAGATGTTTCCCGTGAGAACTCTGTGAAGCTGGTGACGAATACTAACAAGAAGAGGCAAAGATGTCCAAGAAAATGCAGAAGTTGAGGGTAAAGAGGCAGTATTTGTAGAAATAGTATCATATTAATAATTCTGAAAGAAAAATGATTTCAAAGGAAGAATATTTTATTGTGTTGCATACTGATCATTGATATGTGTTCCAGTCCTCTGAAAAATACCTTACATTGCTAGGCATAGGTAATTTTTTGATTCCTATAAGATGTATATCCTCAATTTACAGAAGAAACACATGCTCCAAGTGGTTATAACTTCCACGAGGTCACATAGGTTAGTTCACTGCTCTACCTTTCTATGTGGCATTAAAGTTGGTTTGTACATAGACTTACTCTGGCCCCCCCACCTTTTTTTCTAATGATATTACATTTACTTTATGTGAAATACAGATATAGCATGAATTTTGATTAATGTGTAAACTTGCATCTCTTATCACATCCAAGGTACATGAGGTATGATCAAAAACATGCTGAATATTTAATTTTTTAAAAAAATTTACATAAAAAATGCAGTGTCACTACTCTCCACCCCACCATCCCTGAGACTATTCCCACTTAATTTATTGTTCTTGCCACTTTCTGAAGCAGTTCTGGAAGTCCTGTCCCATGAGTGTCTTTGTGTTGTCTTGGCTGCCTTGATGGCCCGAAATGACTCGAAACATTTCCCCTTCATGGCCATTTTTACTTTAGGGGAAAGCTACAAGATGCACAGTACCACATCCAGTGAATAAGGTGGACAAGGACACCTGTCTTGTTGTCCTAAATCTGCCTTTCAGCAGCAGGCACTGTATTTCCTTCCAATCTTTACATTTTATAGAGGCTCCCGGAGGAGGACTTCCGGAAGTGCTATAGAAAGTGGCCAGAATGATAGTGCAGGTGAGCTTGAAGCATGGGTGGTGGGGGGGGGAGGGTTCAAGGTGGATTCATGGCAGTATGTCTTTTGCTATTGTAAAAAATAAAAATTACCATACATTTGACCACACCTCTTAAGAACACTCACATCACCCCAGAGAGTTCCCTCCTCCCCTCTCAAGCATCCCTCCTTCACACAGGCAGTCATAGTCCTGAATATCCTTCTGTACTTATTGTACTATGTTTATCTTGATATGAATGGAGTCGTATCCTGTGTCATTCGTGCTTGTCTTCTTTCAGTTGACTGTGTGAGAATGATCAATACACCACACATCGGTAGTCCATTCTTCTTCGTTGTTTCATAGTGATCTATTGCAAGAAAACGCACCAGAAATGCATCATCTGCTTTTCTGTTGAGGTGTATTTGGGTTGTTTCTACTTATGGAGTATTATGCTTAAATATATGTAAAAAATGTTGCAAAATTCTATAGTGTGAATATATTCTCATTTGTATTGGGTAAATATAGACGAGGAATCTCTGTTCCTGAGCACTGGTTATGCTAATAGCCAGACAATTTTCAGGTCTGATTGTGCCATATTACACTCCCCAAAATAATGAATGAAAATTGCTGCTTGCTGTCTGTTTTCATCACATTTTCTAATCATCTGTCTGTAAAGTCTTGCCATTGCAGTAGGTATAAACTGAGTTTTTATTATGGTTTTAATTAAATTTCTGATGACAACTGGCACTGAGGACATTTTTATGTGTTCTTTTGCTGTTCCCATATCTTTGTTTGTGGTGTCCAGTTCTTTCCCTCACTTCTTACTGAAAGATTTGTCTACTATTTTTATTTTCTAAGAGTTATTTCTCTATTTGGGAATTAAGACTACTGTCAGATACACAAGCTGTGAATATTTCCCTTAGTATGTGATTTGCTACTGGTTTTCTTAGGTCTGTGTTTCATTAGGTGAAAATTTTTATTCATGAAGTTCACTTTATTAGACTTTAAAATGTTTACTATATCCTATCTCTTCATATAGATGTGTTTGCCTTCCTAGAGTTATTGACTTATTCTCCTGGTTTCTTCCAGAAGCTTTATAATTTTATATTTTACTTTTAGATCTATGGGTTATCTTGAGTGAATATTTGGGAAGATATATGCCAAGATTTATTTTTCCTTATATAGTTTTCTCAAAACCACTTTTTATGGAAATATTAAAGAGGACCGAGTGTGGTGGTGGATACTATAATCCCAGCCTCTGAGAGGCTGAGGCAGGAAGATTGTTACAAGTTTGAGGCCAGCGTCAGCTGCATTGTGAGTTCAATGCCAGCCTAAACTACATAGTGAGACCCTCTCTCAGAAATAAGTGTGCATCAAGAATTTTATATATAGTCAAGACATAGTCTAAAGGACCCATGTTATAGATGAATAATTTTAAATGCACAAACAATTAAGAGATTTAGTAACAAGTGTCATTCCAAAGAAATTACGAGAGTATGAGGTTCATATAACACACAGATCCTGGGGATATTTTAACAAAAAGATCAATAGTAAGTATTTAATATAAATAGTGATAGATATAAAATTAAAATAAAAATTATGAGGGTAAAATTAAAAGCATCAAGTTCAATGTCCTACCCTGTGTTGGGTGCTATTAAATGTCATATTAGCATTGGTGAAGGATCCTTGGTCAATTTAAATGTCTATGATATGGATTATAGGACATGACGCAACCATGTGACATTTGTATGTTATGTGTTGAAACTAGTGCTTGGAGAGGCTGAGAAAGGAATGAACTGCCACCAGGAAGATGGTCAGGAGAAGCAGCTCACACCCGCGGAGAGGACGCTGCTGTCTCAGTACCAACGCTGGAAAAGGAAGAAAGGCAGACAGAAAACAAGGCTAGTTTTTGTTCAGGCCAGAGCAAGTACACCATGCCATTTTGTGCTGTGAGCACAGATGCATAACTGGGACTGACTGCAAGTTCAACAGGTGTTTTCTTCAAGTATCAACTACAGTAATTTCCATAAAACCTATTATGGCTGAGATTTAAAATGGCTCCACCAAAACTCTCAGGTATGCAGAGGTGAAACTTTAGAAGGTGATTGCACTGTGGGAATGCTGTACTCATCAGTGGATTCATTCATTGATGAGATTGTGGCTGAATGTGCTGTTGGGGTTGGGACCTTTTGGGAACTAGATCACTGGGAGGGGAGGATTGACCTCTCTGTGTGTCTCTCTCTGTCTCTATCTCTGTTTCTGTCTCTCTCTCTCTCTCTCTCTCTCTCTCTCTCTCTCTCTCTCTCTCTCTCTCTCTCTCTCTCTGTCTCATTACCTGCCTGGCAAGCACAAGGCCCTGAGTTCAATTCCCAATACCAAAAAATTAAAATCAAAACAATGTCATATCCCATATCCTTTGACCATATTGGTTCTGCCTTGTAATAAGCCAAGCATGGATTGTGAACCAAATAAATCTCTCTTCCTTTTAGTTACAGGTGTCAGACAGTTTCCTTGCAATGGGAAAACACTAACACACAGCCTAAAACTTGGAAATGGATATCATAACACATGCAGGGAAAGCTCAATGACAAGGCTTTGAGGAAATGGGACTTCTAAGAGAGAAAGAGAGAGAGGAAGAAGGAGGAGGAGGAGAGGAAAAGAAAGTGGAGGAAAAGGAAAAGGAAGAAGAAGAGAGAGAGCGGGAGGAATAATGGAAAGAGAAGAACTAACAAGAGGAGAGAAGAGAGGAGACCAGAAGAGAAGAAGAGAGATACGTTTTCTCTTGTTTCCTTTTATGACAATGGTGGTAGCAATAGCAGTAGTGTTAGAGGTCCACATATCCTACAGCCCCAAAGGAAAGAACCTTCTATTGCGATCACAGGAGTTGGGGTTTCAGGAAGGTTGCTCTTGGTATGGCTTTGGGGCTGGGTGCATCCACAGGAAATATGTATCAAATTGGTAAAACTAAAACCCTAGATTTTTGGTTGAATGAGCAAAGCCTCAGGGTAGCAACAAGTACCAGGGAGGAAATTGAGAGGGAGGACTTGAGAAACACAACATCACAAAGTTGCTGACAAGGCACTGGGTTTATCCCTAAGCTGTACTGAGTGAACCAGAAATTGCTTAGTTCAGCAAGTGCTTTGACAGTTGCTCTAAAGAGCACAGCAGCACACAGGCTCTACTCGTCAATCTGTGATGCAAAGAGGACAAATTCAAATTTAATTTTTTTAGAAGTAGAGCAATGGTTGAAACCACAGTCCATGGAAAACTGGTAATAACTCACAACCTAAACCAGGTAAGGTTATGAAAACAAAACATAACATCCTCCACAGGATTAACTAATGCCTAGAATAATATAACATAATATTCCAAATGTTTAGGACACAATTCAAAATCATTCATCAGAAAAATAATCAGAAAAATCTCAGTCATGATAAAGGGCATACAAAAGATTCCAATGCTGAGAGGATACAGATGTTGGGATTATCAGACAAAAAATTTAAAAATTATTATAGCACTGCTCAAATAAGTAATACAATAAGTGGAAAGATAAAATGCCAAGTAAAGAAATAAAAGGTATTTTAAAAACCTCACAAAATGTTAGGATTGTAAAATACAGTGATTAAAATTTGAACCTCAATGAATGGTTTCAATGCAGAACAGAGAAATCTGAGGAGCTCACAGGAAAATAAAAATTTGGGTGGGGGGAGACAAGACTTGGTGGAAAAGACTAAGAGGTCTAACTTTATGCCATTGGAATTTCAGAAGGACATGAGGACGTCTTCAATCAGTGACCACACCACGGACTTCATTCTTCTCTTATTCATTAGTGACCTGATTCCAACAGAATAGATGGAATCTCCGAGATGTCCATGAACAAATGCAGCAGGGTTTCTTGAATTCAAATGTGACCGTGTCCTTTCAAACTATAAATGCAAAAGTATATATGAAATTTCAACTCTTTGAAATTTGGTAGTGGCATGCTTTAAATTCCTGATGGTCAACATTTTGCAGGTATCCAGTCTTTTTCCTCTTGAACTAGTAGAAGACATCACTAATAGATTATTGTTTTTTCCAGTGTTAAAGGAAACCACTACAAACCCAGGAACATTATAATAGAAGAAGAATTTCAAAATCTGATAATGTTAGGAGGAATTAAATTGGAGAAAGAGAAGTCATGGTATGGATCAAGGACAAAATGCAAAAAATATCCCTACACAGCTATCAGAATTTTTAACGCTTAGAAGACATCATGTATGATACCAGTGTTGGCACAGCTGTGCCACAACTGATATCCTTTTTCAGGGCAGTGAGAGTTTAAACTGGTTCTACCACTTTAGTGAACTGGTGATGAAACAAACACATACTTATATGTCTTAGTAATTCAACTTCTAGGTACAAAAGAAAGGGTTTCATCTGCCTGCAAAAATGACTTGTGATTGAGTACTCAGGACAATTTTATTTGTAATAACCAAATCTAAAATTATCAAAGAGTAGATAAATAAATGGTGACATTCTATATACTAGAATACTATGTAGTCCCAAAATATAATACAGCATTAAAGAACACTAAAAGTATCAACAAAATCCTTTCAGAATAATATAAGTACTCATACGAAATATCAAAGATTGATTACTACAGGATTCCATTTACATGAAGTTCAAGAGCTTTTCTAGGTAATGATAATTTTCCAAATTTTGATCTAAGTAGAGGTTATATTGAGGTATAGATAGCTAAAAATTTACTAAATTGTACACTTTAAATTAGTGAGCTTCATATAAATTGTTCCCAAAAGGAAAATAGACAGATAAAATAAAATAGTATATAATAAAACATAGATTGTATTCAGGGATTGGAGGATTACAAAAGAAGTTCAAAAGAGCAAAATTCTTTTGTTTTTCCTATTGGTTCCTTTTGTTGCCTTTCTTGTGGTATCTATGTAGATGTACTTTAAAAGTCTGGGGTCTTCTCTGGAAAAAGAGTTTGTGTTCTTTTAGGTTCCTGGACCAGAAGGACAGAAGCCTAGCACACGTGTGTGAGTCAGCTCCTTGACATGAAAAAGAAGCCCAAATTTAAACACTGAGGGAAGAATACCGCTTAGGCATGCAAAACCAATGCTTTGATTTCCACTGAGTGTTCCTGGAATTCCTGGAGGAATCTTTTGAGATTGTCTCGGGGACCTGGTGGGGAAGATATAACCACAAGCAGCAGCTGGTAAGGATTTGGGGATTTGAGGTTCCAGTAATCTCCTTTTTTAATCAAAAACACAACATTCTCAAGGTTTTTGTTGTGGTTTTCCTCCCCCAACCCCTCCAAGGAACAGTAATACACACAAACTCACACAAGTAAGAAGGAAGGTTTTTAAAGAACAGAAAGGAATCTTACAGAATCCAAACAGAAAGTGTCACAGGACACTATAGAACAGTAAACAGGAATAGGGAAGCTGATTAGAAAGGAGCAGAGACAGCTCCTCTCCTCCTCTTTCTGCATCTAGTTTCTCTTCCTATATCTTCTGGAATAGCCTCATCTGCACAAAGATCTGTCGCTCGGTATGACCAAGCAAATGTGCATGTTAACATGGCAACCCCAGCCCCACCGTGTAGTCCTCCATCTGTAAATAGTTTATTTGTTGTCACTGTGGGTACTGTTAATTATAGCCCATGAAACCATGTTAAGCTTTCAAGATCTGGATGTTGGGCTAATTCTCAGGGACTTGTGAATCAAAGTACCAGATTGAACACAGAATAAAATTTAACAAACTCATGCATAAAACACTATAAAGCAGATATATACCTCTTTACATTTCAAAAGCACACATGGGCACTAAAACCTGGACAAACACACTTTTGTGGCAGGTTTATTCATAAATGCCACTGAAAGGAACCAAGATGTCTTTCAGTAAATAAATGGAAAACAAACTGGATCATCTCATTACGAATCATAGCCACCTTTAAACTTCAAAAAATACTATTTCCACATTCTGATTCATATCAAACAAGAAACTTTGGGAAGTAGAAACAAGCACTGGTACTTTTTAACATGGTAGGTGATTTTAATTGGCACCCCTCCTGTGAAATGTTTATTTTAAAATATGCTAATAGAGCTGAACAGAAGAATAACAAAAAAGCAAGCAAACAAACCAAAATTAGACATAGCTTGAGCTAGAAAAGAGAAATCAAAAGAGATGACAAGGTGATAAATACCTCGGCAGGTTTCAGAAACATGAAGGCTGTAATGAGAAGAATCCAACATATACCTACTTAGTATTCCAGAAAGACAATAGTGAAGAAGACACATGCAAAGAGAAAATGGTGAACTCTTTCCCAGTTATGAGGAAATATGTGAAAATCTTATGGGATGTTGAGTTGAGAAATATAAAGAATCCAGACCTAGACATCATCCTAGGGAAACAAAGAGAAATAGGTGGAAATAGGTGTGGGTAGAAGGCCAAGAGTCTGCAACACTGATGTGTTGGTACTAGAAAGTTTAAAATGGCCTTGTAGTAGCAGAAGTTATATCTTGTACTCAAAGCAAGAAAGGCTGCTTGGTGCATCTGATTACCTGCCAAGTGTTGTCCTAGACACTGGAAGACAGAAAGATAAATACGACACAGTGGAAGAACTCGGGGAAGAGGAGGCAGGCATGTATACAGCTGTAGTGGATTGCATGAACACAACAATACTTCAACCAGCCCTGCGTCTCGTCAGTTTTGAGACTACAGTTCTTTCCAGAAACTTCATTCTCAATGACTTAAAAAGGGATTTGACGGTGTGCCAGGTCTGAGGCCTCTGCCTTTCTATGACAGCATGCCCAGGCTAGTCTTCTGGAAGACCAACGGCCTAGTGGGCAGAGATCAGTCACTGCAGTCACCCCAGCCAACAGCCAGGCATGAGTATCAGTGACTTCAGCCAAGATTCGCAAAGCCTACCACATTATGTGCATGATGAGTAAGTTATTTTATGTCCTATAGAGGCCTTTGATATGCCAACTTTCACCGGCCAATATGGCAGAGCACACAGAAACAATCAGTAAAAAATAACTCCAAATTTTCACCAACCCTGTTAAACTTGCTTTCCGTGATTTTGCAAAGTTCCAGCTTGTCCTGCCTGGTTAGTGGCAAAAGCAGTGTGAAGTGGTGGCAGCTGAAATCTCCTGCCCTTAAATAGATGTCAGCTCACAACTATAAACAGTAAATACAGAGAAGCCTGTCTTAAACCACAGCCCAAGGGAACAATAGAAATTGGATGCCTCACAGAGATGATCTTTAAGTAAAGGTTGACTGCAACAGCCTTGGGGATACTTTCAAACGGTGGCTCAAGACAAGAGTTGTTTGATGGGAAGTGCTGCCAGTCTGGCTTCCGAGAGTCCCTGTTCTGAGATGCATAATGAAAACAGAGCTTTAGATCACACAGAGGCTCAAAAAAGCCGAAGTATTTGAAAAGATCCAGGTAAATCCTCAACTTGTGGATGAGTTCATCACACATAGGTCAAGCAAAATGCTGAAGTTTTTCCTCACATCTTTTATTCATCTCATTGAGCAGCATACAAGATATTTTTAATAACAAATTCCTTTTCTTTGGGGGACAACAACCTATTTCAGGTGCCTCAGGTGTGTGTGAAGGGAAAGCCATCAGGAATGTTCCCTAAAACAGACAGCTGGCAGCTCCAGCAGGCACACTAGGAAGCAGGTACTGCAGAGAGAGAGGCGCACCCTAATGCTGGCCTCACCATCCTAGCGCAATTGAGTCCCATGTAGCCAAACAGAGGCACCTTAAACCATAATGTTAAGTGAAATAAATCAGACCCATGAATTTCAGTCTTATGAGAAACCCAAACTACAAATAAAGGGCAAAATATGAGACAGATAATGGGAAACAGAGCTAGTTCTTTTGCAAATGGGAAGAGGACCAAGAGCCAGGGGTGGGGGGAAGAGAGGATGGGGAGATAAAAGAAAATGAGATGTGTTATGCACATAAACCAACTTCCCATAAGAAATATGACCATCTATTGCAAACATGTATTAATGAGAAATATTCTCTGCCTTTAGAAAGAAGATAACGACCTTGGTTCTCATGGGAAAAGACCTCACAGATGTGCTCTTTCAGAGGCCTACTTTCCCAGGATTAGCTGGGATGGAGACTCCAGGTACAGAGCTTCCACAGTCCCTACGGTCAGAAGCAGAGGAAAGCACAGAGCAGGGCACGGTTTTCCCTAATTCAGGCTGTTTCTAGGAGCGCTTTGGGGCCACGCATTACAGCAATGGGCAGGTCTTCCTCCTCTGAGTAGCCTGTGCTTGGTGGAAACTGTCCTGGAGCCAGCCTCCTTCAGATGCCGCACTCAGTGTTCCAGCTCCTGCACTTCTGTCCCCTCACCAGGCCTGGACACAGCCCTGCCGATCAATCTGTATGCTCTGGGATTTCTGAGGTTCACAGAATTTGCTGTAAGGCACCCCTATATCTGGTTGGGAGCCTGTCTCATCCTGCAAATCAGTGCCATGGGATAGAACAGACCTCTAAATTTCTGTCGCCAATTTTTTTTTTTAAAATAACTCAGTGAGTGTTAGAATCACAAGGCTTCAGGATAACCATTCCTCATACATAATTTGTCCATTTTTATTAAAATGACAAAGATTTTGTGTATCCATTTTACTATCATATTTACTATTCGTACATTTCATGTACACTCTGCAAGAGCCATGCACATGTGAAGCTCTCCTACAGGGATGAAAAGGTGGAAAGGGACACATTCTTTCTGCTCTGGTGTAAATATGACTCCACACTCTTAGCTTTTAACACCACATGCCTCAGTTTTCCCATCTATGAAATAGGACTACTAATAGTAGCTATTTCATCCTCCTTTTCTTTTAAAAACAAAAATCCTCGTTACACGCTTAACTCAACGCAGGTACACAGTAAATAATATTGGTTCACTTTTTAATCTTTTTTACATTATTATTATTTATTATTATTATTATTTTCATGCTATGCAGTTCAGACCAGCCTTGCTCACTTTTGTGCCTCAGACTGATCTCAAACTTGCGATGATCTTCCTGCCTCAGCCTCCCCAGTGCTGGGATTACAGACACGCACCACTATGCCTGACTTTGGTTCACTGTTGTTATCTTTTTTCTATAAATACTATTGGTAGTATTTAAATTTTTTCTTTGGAATCGCTCTCAATGGGTGAGGGCAGGAGGAAGCCCCTTTAGGAAATAAAGTAGGTTATTGCAAGTAAAGCCTCTGGATTTTTCCAGTAAGACAAAGGACAAAGGTGAAAAGACCAATTTAAGCAAAGACATTCAGTAAAAGAAAGATGAAAGCAGAGAGATCAATTTAATATCAAATGAATCAAAAAGATTAAGAAGGAAAGAGGGAAGCATGTTGGTGTCCAGTAAAGGTAACAGATACATTGAATAGAAATAGTAGAAATCATATAAGGATACTAAAATTTTTTGTACATTTTTTTAAAAAATGATTCCAATACTTGCTTAAAATACAGACCCATGAACCTGAGCATAACCTTGAAAATATGTGAAACAAAAGCTGTTAGAAGTGTTAGAAAGTCAATAGCTTCCATATATTTGATATAAAATAGTTATAAAGGGATATTTAGCAATGCAGGTGATGATAATGACACACTACATGGAAAAAAAATACATGACATTTTTCATACCTGTGCCCTAAGATTCAGGACAAACCTTCAAGATGCACAAATCAGCTGCCCTTGGAGATTCACACGGCTATTGGCCAAGAAATCAAAAAATCAAGTTTTAAATCTAATACTTTTATTACTGTTGTTTAAACACCCAAACTCTTTTTCATCACAGTCACATGAAAATCCTTTCAAATAATATTTAACAGACACATTTTGGGGATATGCTATCTTGGAAACATTACTATTAAAATCAAAAGGAAGGCTAGATCTATCAGGTGTGTAAACAAATTTATAACTTTGTAAATATTACATAAAAACACTTCTGAAAAGAGTACTGAGTGCTATTGTGAAAATCTGGAAGGGTCCCCAGGGTTCATGCATTAAAAGATCAGTGCTCGGCTTGGTGGGATTGAGAGGTAGTGG
This sequence comes from Cavia porcellus, assembly GCF_034190915.1. Classification (NCBI taxonomy): domain Eukaryota; kingdom Metazoa; phylum Chordata; class Mammalia; order Rodentia; family Caviidae; genus Cavia; species Cavia porcellus. The sequence goes on from NW_026947506.1 coordinate 22,696,318, forward strand.
AACTTTTTGTAGGTGAGGTTTGGTAAATTAGGTCGCTGCGGTGTGTCACAGAGGGTACTTGGGGACCCTTGGCCCTTCCTGTTTCTCATTTTGCTTCCTGGCCATACACTGCCACCCAGAAAAACCACCATGGAGTGAAAGCTCTTGAAACCATAAGCCAACGTAAGTCTTTTCTCTTTGCAAGATGATTTATCTCCCATGCTTTTTACAGCCATAGAAAAATGAGAAGCTGCCCGCCATACCAATTTTCACTTTCTACAGTTGATAGTTTGACTGTTTTCTTCTTATTATTCTTATTGATTGTTTTGTTCAAGATAATCAATTCAAAAAACAAAGCTTCAATAATATTTGAGTCTCTATGAAAATAAATATATGAAAAACCAACATTTCCTATATGGTATTGTTATGGCTTGATAACTAGTGATCAACTTAACGCCAGCTGGATTACATCAGCATGTATTGAGAGAAGATGCTCCACCTGAGGAGGGTTGCCAGGATAAATAGGTGGAGAAGAAGAGAGGTGTGGAGAGGGATTGAGGGCGTTATGGAGGCATTGTTAGTTCTCCTACGAGTTGCTGTTTGAGCTGTTGGTTCTCCTGGAGAAGCTTTGGTCTTCACATCGAGCATTGCTTCCTGGCTCCGGAGGGGAAGACATGTGCTGCTGGTCTCCAGGGTGAACTCCTCACGCTGCTTCCTGGCACGTACCCGACTGTGCTTGTCGTCGGAGGAGCTCGGGGCCTCCGTGTCGCTGAGGACAGCTGTGGTGCCTTTCAGGACAGCCCCGCTCTTTGTTGTGAGTGTGACTTCTCAGCTCCAGTGTAGAACCCTCATCCCACTAGCACAGCTCCTTCATCCTGCTGGCATAGACTTTCTGGCTTCCACCACTGACCCTTGGGTCTTCCCGGCACAAATCCGTAAAAGAGACTGGCATGAGTCCTTGTGGGCTCTGGACTTCCAGTTGGACTCGTGGAGGCGTTGTCCTGAGCTCTGGGTTTTTATCTGGACTCATGTGGGACATTGCCGTGGGGTTTAGGCTCTTGACTTAAATAATCTATGTCGTTGGTGTTACAGATAGATTTCCTGCATTTTCCTGTGTTAACTTGCAGTGGCCATTATAAAAATATTATAAACTCCATGTCCTGACCTGAATTGTTCTCTGTGTACAACCCCAGACTACAACAGTTATGTAGGCAGTCTTAGAAAACATTACTAACAAAAGAATTGTATTCATAGCAGTAAAAGAATTAAGCACCTAGAAACTCCCCTCAGACTCACTACAGTTCACATCAGTGCCTCTCTAGGTCTTTCCTTAATGCCCCTTCTTTCTTTCCGACACTCGCCTCTAGACTGTACCTCTGTCACAGTGCCTCTCACAAGGGTGAGGTGTTCATTTATTGTCACTTTTATCCTCTGCACACACCTCTTAAGCTCTTCTGGGCTGAAGTATGCTGCTTTGTTCCCTTAGGCACTGCTGCTGGATCACAATGGCAGGACCTCAGGCTTCCAACATGCAAACATCCATTTGATTAATTAATCGACTCTTTCAACATGAGAGGAATATAAATAGCCATCTCTTTCAGGCCAACTTCTTGGACTCATTCTGTCTATCTGCTTCCCATCTACACTGCTTGGATTTTCACTCTCTCCTGATGTAATACAGATACTCCTTGTTTAATGACCTACCTGTTTTAAGACTTACAGACTTAAGGCATGCTGTTTGGACTTATTCCCTACCGATTCACACTTATGATGTGGATATAACACAGGGACTTGAGCACCAGTGTGGCCTTATGGTGGCTTCTTCTGTGGTACCCTACTATAATTTTTGCAGATTGCACTGTACAATATGGTAGGTACTGTAGTTTCATGTTCTGTCATATATTACAGTACTGCATGCAAGAGTTAGGTGAATAAAAAAGTCATCAAGTCAGAAGACTATTTCTTTGTTCTGAATATTGTAATGGATATATTATATACAAATCTTTTAGTGATCAATTCATTTAGTGACCTTGTTGTAGGAATGGCAATTGGTCATTAAATGGGGAACATCTGTATCTTTATAATTTTAAAAAGTCTAGGAGAGAGGGCAGAAGAGGAAACTATGCCTGTCTTCTGAGGCAGAGCCCTGGGCACCCAGGCCCAGACGCTGTGGGTGGCACACATATGCCTCATGGTCTTCTGCACATGGTTCCAGCCTGCCTCAGTGGTCTGGGTGGGTATCTGCCCCACTCTTGGGCCCAACAGACCCACATAATGGGTCTTTCAATTACTTTATGTAGTGACTGTCCAAATATATTGATTCTAAGAAACAGCAGGTACTTAAAGAGATGCTTCCATCACCTAAAAAATAATTTTCCTTATTGTTTTAGATAAACTGAATTCAAGAGATTTTTGTTTTAGTAAGTAATTTGTACAACTCAGTATTTCTCAACTGAGAATTTTAAAAGGGATTAAACATGCTAGAAATCATATTGTCCTCATTTTGGGGAGACAGGAAGTAATTTTGCTCCACAGTGCTAAGTTTAGACAGTTTTGATTATTAGTTTCTGAGATAAGTACCCTCATTTTCTGTTGTACATTCTTTCTTATAATTCATTTCATATATGAGTAAGAAAAAAGACCTTGGAATAGACTCTCCTTTGATAAATCAGTGAGTAAAAAATTGCTGTGTTTTTCCTAAGCTAATATCTTGTATTTTCTCTAACAGCATTACCTTATAATAATAAATATATTAAATTTAAAAAGCTGAAGCTGGACAATTCACTCACCAGCAGCCACTAATTTAGTATATACGAGGCACTGATACAACTATTACCGACCACAAATAACTTGAGAACAAACCCACTTACTTACTTGCACACCTTTAAAGGTTCCCTTCGGGCCATTTACATATTTATAATGAGATTATAGCAGCTCTTTCATCTGTGAAGGGTCACATACTGACCAAATTGCTCATGGTTTTTAAAGTCTACAAATAATGTATCTTCTGCTTGTTTACCCAAGTGAAACCGTGATTTCTTTTGAGAATATTTCATGGATCTAATAGTAGCTTTTTGGATGAATGCACAAAAGGTAGCAGAAGCAAGTTCAGCAAAGTAATAGCCTATAGTTATAGCATCAAACCTCTCAACAGAAACAGCTTACTGCACATGACTGAAAAGCAAATAGGATGGAAGGGCTGAGTTAGGCGCCCGATGCTCTATAGATCAGGTGTGTGTTGATCACATGGGCACCGAGAAGAGCTTGGCAGCATGTGTTCAGGGCACGGGGACGTGCTGCTTGCTATTTCAGGGTGGAGGGAGTCAATCCTGAGCTCCAAGAGCATTTGCCACCTTGCCTGTCAAGTACTTGCCCAACAGAATGCTTGGTCCGGGATCTACTGGAGAAAGTCCCTGAAAACAGTTATGACAGCAAAGCGTTTCAGATTAAGGAGACTCAGATGGATCTTTCTTTATGTTGCCTTGTATTTTATATCATAGAAAGAACGAGGAGAAATATTCCACTCCGTGGAAGCCAAAAGTTAACTGCTTGTTTTCAAAGCGAGTAATTATCAAGACAGCATAGCCTTTTTACTATTTAAATCCAGTGAAGTGCATGCCCTTGAAGTGACCTCTGGCGGGCACACCAGCTGAGGCTTGGTGTGGCAAATCCCAGAGAATCCTCCCATTGTCTTAAGCTCTGCTGTCCCTCAGTCCCTCTCCTACTCCCTGGCTCTGTGCCTGCTTGCAAGACATGCACGCTCTAAAAACAGCCCTGACCATGAGCAGGATGCTTGTCCAAATTAACATCTTGTGTTCTTACTAACAGCATTATGCTATAATAAATACACCATTAAATAAAGAAGCTTAGATCTTGTCTTGCATTCCTTCTTAGGACAGAAATTTCAAACCTTTTTAGGAAGGCAGAGCTTGTACCACATCCAGACATGCATGCTGCTCTCCAGAGATGAATCCCAGACACCTGTTTCCCAATGCCCTGCCAGACTTTCTATAGCATCTTTGCTTTTTATTTTCCATTTGAGTTGTGGTTGATAAAAATGCTTACATAATCCCTTAATGTTACTAGTGGATAAGTATGTGAAAATAATTAAAGGTTCCTGAAATTATCTACCTTTTATATGAAGCACATATATATTATATAAATTTATGTCTCCATGTACACAAAACTTAAAGTGCTACATAGAACTCAAAAGACATCATTGTGAGTTGCATTTTTGCTTAGAAATGTCTTGTGTGAAAGGATATTGTCTTGGTTACTTTGCCATTGCTGAGACACAATACCTGACACTCACAAATTGAAGGACAAGAGGCTTATTTGGGCTTACAGTTTGCAGAGGTTTCAGTCCACAGTCTGGTTCCAAGGCATGGCAGAGGAGAAACAGTCCATGTCAGAGCAGATAGGAATCAGCGTGAGATAGAAGAGGAAGGGAGACACAGCCTTACGGCCTTCGCCCCCATAACCTACCTCCTCCCACCAGGCATAGCATCCCAATATCACACCCAGTTATAAACTCATTCCTGGGAAAATCCAGTGATAAGTATCAGACTCCATAATCCAATCATCTCCCCTAAGCCCCACCTATGTAGCCGTGAGTCTTCTGGGGACATCCAGATATAAACCATAACAGACATGTTGTTCACATAATCTACAGGGTAGAATGACATAATACTTGGGTGGTGGAGTAATGGGAGAAAAGTCTGATGCCTCCTGCACAACTTCACCACCCCAAGTGTACTCAGGGTCACCTTTCTGTCCTACTTTCACTATCAAGCTGTCATTTGAAGACTTTCCTCCAGATAATGTCACAGTGTAAAAATAGCTGTTGTGTTAGTAATTTAAAATGGGGGGATGTTTTCTTTGGGTTGGGGGAAACAGAAGCAAGAGCAAAATGGTGTCTGTCACTATCATGGTGATCAGGGTTTGTAGTGGAATAATGAGATCCAAAGACTTAGATCTGGGGCAGGAGGATGAGGAAGCAGACAGTGCATGAGGGCCCATCTTCTGAGCTGCACCTGCTGCCAAGTTCAAAGGCAACATGTGGGTGCAAAAGAGAACAGGACCTGAAGGCCAAGGAGGTGTGGAGCTACAGACGCAAAGCAGGACACAGGGAAAAAAGAGAAGATTGAGCACAACATTGTTATAGTGCACAAGTGGGAATCTGGGTGCTTGTTTTTATTGACACCTAAAGCTTGGCACATGAGTGGCATGGTGGGATGTTAACTCATGGCATGATGGCATGCAGGTTGGCTAGTCAACTTCCACCATAGATTACCTTCTATTCGTGCCCAACCAGTATCAAAAAGAAGAGATGGTATGACTGGTGCTGTGAAGGGAAGAAGCAAGAGATACGAAGATGGTGTAAGAGGACCAGGGCAAATATCCCAATAAACATAACCAAAGCACTGGGTTGGATGTAGCTGTATTGGGCTCAGAGAAGAGAGATGGAAGCACCATTTTTTTTTTTTTTTGCTATCATTCATTACTTCTTTTGTAAAATTCTACAGTCCCTCTACCTCAAAGTCTTCCAGATGCTAGGATTACAAGTTTGCACCACAACATCAGCCCAGGAAACTTAATGATTTATCAGGGCTCAGTTTCAGAATTTAAAAATAAAAAAGGATAGGAATGCAGGCCAGTACGGCACAAAACAAAACAAAGTAAAAACTTATTGCTCAGAGGATGCAACATGGAAGGAAGAATAAATTCAAAATATCTAGTGTATATAGTTAATAATAACATGTTTTCTCAAACAATTATTTTACAGTAGATTTTAAATATTATCAGAAAAATGCTAAGTATGTGATACAAAGTTCTGTGTATGTTATTTAGCATGACTTAGCCATGCCTCAACGTATACATGTATCCAAGCATCCTGTTTATAAATAATGTGTATGCATTTTAACATTTAAAAATAATTGAAACTTCTTTTGTGTGCCATAGTCCACTTCCTCCAGGTAAAGTTTCATATATGTTCTCTCATCTCAGCCTATGAGTTCCAGTTTCCTGTCTGAGCCTTGGGTTTGAACATTTTCCCTGAGCTCAGGGCCAGACCTGCCTACACTTACAACTTGTTCCATCAACATTTTGAATAAAGCTTGGCATGGTGGTGCATAATTTTATATATAGTTTACAGAATGGATTGTGATTCAAACAAAGCTGTGATATTACAGTAATACTCAGAAGAAGCTGAGCTCCATCCAGCTTCCATTTGAAAACCTGTATTTTCCTCAGGATGGAAACTTTGAAATTCTTTCTCCTTAGTTTCTATATACTACTTCCTCACAAGAGAGTCCAGTCAGGGGGTGAATATGTAAAAATGTAGGTAAAGTTCCTTTCATTGAAGCAGAATTTTTATTTCTCAGTCTTAGCTTTCCTATCATCTCCCACAAAAAGTAGTCTTAAAGATGAGATGTATATATGTTTATAATTTTGTCATATATATATATATATACTTTTCTCATTGCAGAGACAAAATACCTGACCCTCAAAGTTAAGGAAGGCAAGTTCGGTTCTCAGTTTGTGGAGGTTTCAGTCTATAGTCACTGGCTCCAAGGCAAGGTGGCAAGGTAGATGGGTATCACAGAGAAGAAACAGTTCACAATGGGCACAAGGCAGTAAAGCAACAAACTAGAGAAGAAGCAGCAAGTGACAACAGCAGCCCTCTCTCTGTCCCTCATATTCTACCCAGGCTACATAACCTTAGGGCAAGTAGTGTACACACCCTGAGTGAGCTTTCCCAGAACTATACCTTCCCCAGAACTATGCCAACCAATCGGTGGACTAAGTTAGTAATCAGTCACACACCCTCAAGGCCTGCATCACAGACTCTAGATCCAGCTGCCTCTGAAGAGCCCCACCTATGACCTCATGAGGCTGTAGAAGGACATCTAGACACAAACCATAACAAAAGGTCTAATTTTGCTTACAGTTTGTAGAGGATTCAGTCCATAATGAGCTGGCTCCAGAACATGATGACATGGCAGAGAAGAAACAGTCCACAGCAAAGTAGGCAGGAGCAATGAACCTGCTTTCTCTTTTATCCCATCCAGGCTACAGGTCCTTAGATGGTGCCAACCAGACCCAGGGTGGCACTTCCCATTATATACAACCAGAATTGCGGTAAACCAATCTCTGGACTGATCCAGCATCACACAACCATGAGTCAACCACCTCCATTAAGCCCCACCTATCAGTGCATGAAGCTTTGATTGGATATCTAGATATAAGCCACAATAACTTTTGGAACAAGGAGAGAGGACTTCCAAATTTTTCATGTAGTAATTATCATTCTCAGTCATGCTAATTTTCTTATAAAAACTTGTGATCCTTCATATAAGGACATGTGGTTCTTGTATCTCTGTCTCTTTTATTTCACTTAATGTCTTCCAGTACCATCATCTTGCTATGAATTATAGGATTTCATTTTTCTTTATGGCTCGATAATGTATGTGTATCCTTTTTTCTTTATCCACTCATCTGTTGATAAGCAACAAGGTTGATCCCACATTTTAGAGACTGTAAGTAATGCTGAAATAATCATGGGTATATAGCTATATCTTTGTTATGCAAATTTCATTTATCTTTGTTCAAGAACCAACACAGAAATCTGAACCACCAAACTCTGGGTTAATCTAAGACTAGTAATTTAGTCAAACTTTGCAAACAGAAATTCAAATTATTACTGTTTAGATCATTCTAAACCACAAAATTTGATAAGAGAAGAAGTAGACTTAGTCATCAGATGATGTAATATCTAGATTTCAGGATATCTATCCAGGCATGGAATGTTCATGATAGTGAATTAGATGCCAAGGTGAGCAAGATAGTTAATCTCAAAATCCCAAAATTTAGCTGGGCCTGGTAGCAATCTGTAATCCAAGAATTCTGGAAGGCTAAGGCAAGAGGATCACAAGTTTGAATGCAGCCTGAACAGTTTTGTGACTTAGTGAGACTTTGTCTTAAAAATTAAAAAGAGTACAAAGGAGATGCAAACATAGATTAGTGTGAAGGCCCTGGGTTCAGTCTCCATTATTACACATACACAAAAAAATTCTTTAAATTTGAAGAAGATTTTAAAGTTTTACAAATGCTAAAACAAACTATCTCAGCAGTTGCATATTTAGAAACCCACCTGAGAACTATCATGTATAACATAGGCTAAATATCTATTGCACGTTTAGCCTAATGTTGCAAATAAATGTACAAAATTGAAACTATTAGGAATATTGCAAGCAATAATATTGAACATCATACACTGTGCTGCTATTAAAAGTGACATTTACGAAGAGTTTTTAAATTCTGGAAAGGTGTTCATACTATAGTCCTGAATGCATTAGGAGAATTCAGCAATGCAGGTGCCGTGTGATTTTGACTAGTAGCATGTACAAAGAAATGAAGACAATGCATCTACACATTTTAACTGTGATTTTTTTCCCATGGGTTGTATTGAGGTGTTATAGAAAAATACAGTGACTGTTTGTTTTTTTAATTATCATGATAAAAGACAACACTGCCATTAATTCTTCTTGAAATCTTGTCCCTCACTTCAGGCATACTTATCCCATCATGCTTACCTCTTTCTGAAGCCGTTCTGAAAGTCCTCTCTCCTGAGTGTCTTTACTCATGCTGTCTTGGCTGGCTTGATGTCTTGAATTAACTTTCAGGGTTAATTTGGGGGAAGATCAGAATTCACGTGGTGCCAGATCTAGTGAATGAGGTGGGTGAAGGCACACTGTGGTGTTTTTAGGAGCCTGCCTTTCTGTAATGGTGCTCTGCAGCACCATTCACAATGTTTTTCAGCACGCCTTACAGAGACCCTCACAAAGAGGACTTCCAGACATGCTTCAGAAAGCATCAAGATCAATGGGATATGTGTGTTTGACTACGGGTAGTGTGTTTTTTATGGTAAGATTTTTAAATTAACAATTCACTGTAGTTGGCCATTGTACCTTGTATGTGATTGTTTACTTTTTATTATTTTCTGTCTCCCCTTTTAATAAGCTTACCTAACTTAATATATGTACAATGTTTCTAGATCTTCTTACTTTCCATTTTTTAATCTGCGTTCCCTACCTTCTGTTTCTGTTCCTGGTCACTTTGGTTTGTGTGTAGCTCATTATGGCCAGCCTAAAATCTCTCCACTGCATGCCACTCTGTGAGCCCAAACTTTCATCGCCAGCCACTCATTATCTGTATTTTGAGCTGAAGGGGTTGAAGTGCCTCAGCCCTTACAAACTGTTTTATAAGACCCTGAGAGCCCTGGATATTAACTGCTGTGAATTCACATGCTCTGCTCTCTTCCATTAAAAAAAAATCATTTACTTCTGACCACAATTGGGAAGGATTCTTCGGCTGCTAGAGATAGGAGAAAAATATTCAGACTACCTGATGATTGAGGTCTAAAACCAAACAGTTATGGTAGCCCAATGAACACTGAAGATAAAGACTCCTGGTTCTTAAGTTAACAAATCTACCTCAAGTCCAGTAAACATCATTAGCCCTGCTGGATAGGCCCATATAAATTAAGTGGTGCTTACTTTCTAACAAATATTTAATAGCATTTATGGTACAGAAAAAAAGGTATGGGACTAACATAATTTATTGTATTTCATGTAGACATACTATTGCTTATGTGGGCCATATTTTTAAAAGGGACTGGAAATGCCAAGATATATAAATAAGAGAGAGAGAGAGAGACAGAGAGAATTTTGCCTTAAAACTAGTTATATTAGTTACTTAAGACTTTGACACCTCTGTTCAAAACCCAAAATAAAATAATGAAAATCCTCCAGTTTTCACTACTATTAGACTGCATTTGGCAAAGCCATAATTAAAACAGGAGTAGAAAATCTTTCTTTGGCATCTAGACAAGATAGGTTATCTAAGAATCAAAGAGAAATATGGTTGAAAGGTGGAAAAATCATCTTAATGGTAGAATGATGCCAATTTTGCCAAAATACAAATCCACTCCCAAAAGAAATCCCCCCCAAAAGAAAACAAGTGCCCTAGTGTGTCTTTCTGTGGTAGACTTGGGACTCCTCAGCCTCTGAGTCTGTTATTTTCATAACCTTGTAAAAAATATTCATATGGTAATTTGGTGCTTGAGAATGTCAAGGAAGGAACTTCATGTTTACTGACAGTGTTTTATGCCAGGCAAAATATTGACTCATTTAAAAGGTCTCACACAATGTCTTTCATTTAACCCTTACAAAAATGTACTTTACGAGCAGAGTTTGCTGTATCTCAGGAAACTAAGACACAGAGGGTTGACATCATCAGGCTTCCTGTCCATCTGTTTCTGTTCTTACTGCCAGTATTATGTCACTCCTCAGGGCCCATTCATTCAGGTGCTCATCACATAAAGTAATGAGCATCCTATCTGAGACATGTGGGAAATTACAGTTTTCTCCCATTGAGTTTGCTCCCTGTCAAACATCTAGATAGAAAAACAAAGCCTTCTTCTTTGCATTTACAGGGTAGGAAAAAATCTCATAAATGTGCTTGGTTTTAGGCAAGCCACAGCTAACCTCAAATTTCTTTTTTTAAACAGATGAATGTTATTTGACTTTCCTCCACTTTTTGGAAATTCTTGTTAGCCTAGGCCAGGTTTCCATTTTGTTTCTGTCTTGTTAGAATTTTGTTGCTTAGCTGCTTCCATGCACGGTGCCTGCATGGTCATACCCAGCCCCTTCTCAGCCCCACACGTATTTCCCTGTATCTTTCGGAAGGGGAGTTACGTGGTTGGGTAGTACAGCTGCCTTTCCTTTGCCTTGCATCAGAACTGGATCTTATTTCTGTTTTCTGAGAAAATTCAAAATGACAGGAGCTTGAGTGACAATACTGTGAAACAGCAGGCCACCAGGAAAGAAGTCACTGAGCAGTCCATGCATAGAAATGAAGAATCCAGTTGAAATCTTAATAATGTATAATATGAGGGAAACAGTCAGATTTATGGATCCAACAAGACACTTTGGGTGAGTGTCATAATCACTGTAGACAAGCAGAAAGGACAGAGAAAAGACCCCACAAAAATGAAAAGAAGCTAAAGACACTCAAAGTGATCCAACAAATGCACAAAAGAGACCTCTAACGTCAGTGTTACTGTTTAATCACAAGCAGCCATTTGGGCACATGTGGTCAAAGATGCAATCTTGACAAAACAATACATAAGGATGTTTGTGATTATGGGATTTTGCTGTCATTTCTGCCTTTAGTTTATCAGACAGTGGTGACATCAGCAAGAGGGGAGACTAGGAGTTTCCTGGCCTCACTCCCATCTACAGAAAACAAGGTAGTCGCTACCCGTAGACTAGAACACCCAACACAACACAGGAATGAAGAAGAGACATCTCCCAGGAGCACAGAGTTGAGAAGATCCTTAATAGAACTGGAGGAAGTACGATCATCTTCAAGCTTGCCACCCTTCTGAGAAATCTCCTGGGAACATGGGGTTCTACAGTGGGAAAACAGAACTGGAGATGATTGCTCAGTTTCTACATCATCCCAAGGACCACCACAGGAAACACATCTCATGAGAAGCATTAGGAGTGCCAGCATGTCTGTCAGCTTTGTATTGCCTGACCAACACCTAGATAACCCAACAGAAAGGGAGGAAATGTTTCATTTTGGCTCAGGGTTTCAGAGGTTTCCTTCTCAGACTACTGGCTCTGTTGTTTGGGAGTCTAGTGAGGCAGCACATCATAGTGAAGAATGGGTGATAGGTAAAACTGTATACCTCATAGTAGCCAGCAGAAGCACTCGACCAGAGGACCTAGCCAGTGACACGGTCAATAGGAAGCAGTTATAGGTTGACAATGAAGTCTCACTGCTTGCATTGTTTTTCCAGGCCAGGAAACAGCTGAGGTCTGTGAATAAGTCCTGGTGTGACAGTCAAGTTTAGATGTTCATAATGCATCTTCCCCTGAATGGGAAGCAACTGTAGGCCAATGAATAAGTTTCCGTAACATAATGAAGAAGTATCACTACCGAGGTATGTCTACAAAAGCCAAAAGAGATGCAGCCTCTTCAGATGCACTAAAATTAACTCAAGGACAAACGAATTATGAAAAATTGAGCTATATGATGTAAACTAAAGAAGTCATTAAATCTCCAGTAATTAGCTCAGAAGAAATGAAATTCTGTAAAATCACTGACGAAGAATTCAGAATAATTATCTGAAAGGAGTTCAAGAAACTCCTTTAAGGAAAAGCAAATATAAAATTCAGTTAAACTTGTAAAACAAGCAATAAAAAGTTTCACAAAAGATTAGAAAGAATTAATATCACATAGAACTTAAAGAAAAAGAATACAATAACAGAACTGAAAATTTAGTAAAAACCTTCTAACAACAGACTTGATCAAGTAAAAGAATCAGTAAGCTTGAAGGCAAAACATGTGAAATTATCCAATAAGAGGAGAAGAAAGTGAAGAAGGCTACAGAAACTCCAGAACAATATCAGTGTAACAACTTTCATATAATGCAGTACATAAAGATAAAATATATACAATATTTACTTATGGAAATAATGGCTGAAAGTTTCTCAAGTCTGGGGAAATCTTACAATATCCAACTGCAAGAAATTCATAGTTGATCGATAAAATTCAACTCAGAAGGCATTCACTAAGATACATCATAAAGTGATCAGAAAATCAAAGGTAAACAATACTGAAAAGAGCAGAGGTAGTACAAGATATACCCCATTCAAGGAACCCCAATACAGTTTTCAGATTTCTCAGCAGACACCATTAAGACTAGGAGACAATGGGATGGTATACTTAAAGTGATAGAGGGGAAAATAAAACCCTGCTAATCTGGCATGCCATGGTACTCAGTTGCTTTAAAACTTAAATTTAGTACCTGATGCATTTTGACACAAAAATTTCATTCCTAGTGTTCAGCATTTGTTTGGTATGTGACAAGCATGATAGAACTTGTAAGTGTGACTGTTTCATGACTTGCTATCCTTTCCAGCCAAGACCATTTGCTTTGTTCTTTTATTTTTTGGAAGCGCAATTCCTGGAACAAATTAATGATGAGCACTATAATACTACACTATATCACTATACCACTACACTCAAGAGAGCTGTCCTTCAGAAATGAAAGAGACAAAGACTTTTCTAGGCAAACAAGAGCTGACAGAGTACCCCATCATCAGAACTATCTTACCGTGTAAGAGTTGTTGAAGTCAGTTCTTCCAGATGAAAAATATGTTAATGAGTGACATGAAACTAACTGGAAGCATGAGTTCATCAGTAAAGCTAAGAACATAGTTAAATTCAGAATATGCTAATAATGTGATCATGATGATTCAGAATATGCTAATAATGTGATCATGATGGATAAGTCACTTATAGCATTAGTATGAAACTTAAAACTATAAAAAGTGATAACTAGAATAAATTTGTTCTACATTCTGTATAGAAATGTGAAAATTGTGACCAGAAAAATTTAGCTGGTGTGGCAGTTCATACCTATAATCCCAGTACTGGAGAGGCTGAGGAGGGAGGATTACTGCACATTTGAGGGTGAAACATGGAAAGACGTGAGTTAAAAATGCAGTTTCATTTTGTTTTAATCTATATTTTTGTTACAAGCTTAAATTGTTATAATTACACTATTTTTGTAAGGCTCACAATCATACTAATAATAGATAATAAAGATAAAAAGCAAGGAATCAAAATGTACTACTATAGAGAGCAATTACTTAAATGCAAGAAAGACAGTAAAAAAAATTAAGAATAAAAATAGCCAAATAGCTGGAAACATCAAAGTGTTTGTAGTAAGTCTTTGTCAATTGATAATTACATAGAAGTAAAAGGATTAACTGCTCTGATTAAAAATAAATCTGATTAAAAATTTTAACCACTGGCTGAGTGGTTAAAAAAAAATAAGACCCAACAATATACTACTCACAAGAGTCCCATTTCACCTGCAAGGGCACAAATAGACTAAAGTAAAGGAATGAAATAAGATTTTCCCCACAAATGCAAACAAACAAAGTAAACAGGAGGTGCTACATTAGATAAAATGAATTTTAAGTCAGAAACTATAAAAGGAAACAGAATTATATAATGATAAAGAGGTCAATTTAACATGAGGAGACAACAACTGTAAATATATATGTAACCAATGTCACAGTGTCTAACATGCAAAGCAAATGGTAATAAATCTAAAAGGCAAAGTACACTGGAGTGCAATAATAGATTTCAACGTCCCACTCTGTGCAATAGACAGATCATCCAAGCAGAAAGTTAATACAGAAATACCATATTTAAAATGGACTTAAAAATACCTAATAGACAATTATAAAACTTTCAGTGTAATAGCCAAAAATTATGCATTATTCTCAAATATATTTATACAGAAAAAATTCTCCAGGGTAAACCATGTATTAAGCAACAAAAACAAGCCAACTATTTCAAGAAGATTTAAATCCTATCAAGTACCTTTTCAGACCACAGCAGTAAAAACTGGAAGGAAATTTGAAACTTTACAAATGCATCGAAATTAAATAACATGGCCCTGAATAATCAATAAAGAGATGAAGAAATGAAAAGTGGAATTAGAAAAGTAATTGAGACAGATGCAAATGGAAATGTAACAGAACCTCTGAGATAGAACAAACTACCGTAAGAAGAATGTCTGCAAGAAGAGAGGCCCAGATCAAAAAGAAAGATCTCAAATAAACCATGTATTATTGCATCTTAAGGAATAGAAAACCAAGAGCAAGTCAGCCTAGTATTAAGAGAAAGTGAGAAATAATAAATATCAAAGCAAAAATAAATGAAAAAGAGACTAAGAAAACAAAAGATCAGGGAATCAAAGAGTTGGTTTTAGGAACAGATAAATAAAAGCAATATACCTTTAGCTAGAGTATCTTCAACAGATAGATAAATCTGAAATAAAATCTGAGATGGAAAAGAAGACATTACAATTGATGACAGAGAAAAGCAAGATGATCATAAGAGATAGTTAGAATAATTTTATTCAAAACACCTCTGCATAACAGAATAAGTAGGTTCCTGAACATATACAATACAACAAGACTAAATCCAGAGCAAACAAAATCTGGACAGACGAGTAGTAAGTAAGAAAATTAAATAAATAGGCAAAAGTCTCCCACAAAACAAAAGCCTGGCTGGCTAGCTTCAATGCAGAAAAAAAAAAAAAGAATTAAGAAATATCATGTACAATCATAAATTCCCTCTGATAAATGTAGTCATTACGTCATTACGTATATCTAAAACATAACAATAGAGACTTTCAAAAAAGAAAAAGGTAACACTAATTCTTCTAAAAGTGTTCTAAGAAACTGAAAAGGAAAGAATATTTTAAAACTCATTCAAATGCAGTCTGTGTTATCCTGATAACAAAATAAGATAAAATTACAACCCAACATGCCTGATAAGCATAAATGTAAAAATCCAAAACAAAAACAAAAAGATGCAAGATAACTGGATTCTATTATGTATTAGAAAGCAGGTAAGATTCATCCAAAGGATAATAAGATGGTTCAATACACACAAACTAATAAATGTGATAAAACACATTCATGGAATTAAGGACAAAAACAATGTGGTCATTTAATAGATGTATAAGTTTTTGACAAAATTTATTATATCTAGTAAAAAATCTTTCAATAAATAACTTACATGTCAATTACTTTTCTATCCCTGGGATAAAAAAAAAACCCTGACACCTATAAATTAAAGGACGGAAGGTTTATTTCAGCTCACAGTTTGTAGAGGCTCTAGTCCATAGCTGGCTGGTTCTAAGGCCGGATGGCACAGCAGAGGGCATCACAGAGGAGAAACAGTTCATGGTGTGGCAGACAGAAGGCAGCAAACAGTAAGCAACAGCAGTGAGCCTAACTTTCCCTTCTATCCCACAAGACTACAGGTTACTGAGGTACCGCCACCCACACTCAGGTTGGTGCCCCTGTCTTCAGTAAATCTATTTGGCAACCCTTAGGACTATGTTAATTCCAATTAGTGAATTAATTTAAAAGTGCACATCCTTAATCCTAGTATCACACATCCTAGATACATCCATTTCTGAAAAGCCCCCTATGAGTGCATGAGACTTTTGGGGAACATCTAAGTAGAAGCCATAACAATATAGAAGAATTGTACCTCAACACAGCATATGTCATATATGACAGACACATGACAAATTCACAGCTGATACAATACAAGGAGAAAAAATGTAAATCCAAAAGTGTGCATATATGAGTTTTGCATATACGTATTATTTGCATATACATTACGTATATGTATTATTTGCATATACATATACATATACATATACATATACATATACATTCATGGTGCTAATATAAATGTCCACGAGTAGAGTCAATGTGACAGAATGCAGGAGGAGTCATACTGAAGTTGCTCAAAGAAAACCAACTAAGAACTCAAGTAGTTAGAAGGAGGGACATACATCCTGATGCCAAAAGATGGATATGATCATTCAGGATTTAAGTGGCCTTGGACTATGAAGCAATGAGTGGGAGGTGGGCATTCCCTCCAATGGAGAAGAGATGAAAGGGAGACTGAGCAGACTTGGGCTGTCTCCATGGTGATGACAGCACCCACCACCAGACATGCAGGAAGTGGCATGAGAGGATATAGACATAAATGGGAGAGACTGTGCAAGGCTGTTCAAGGACTGTGAGTGTACACACAGGACTGGGAACAGCCTCAGACTGTCTCTGTGTGAGGGCGTCACAGCAACTGGGAGAGTGATGCAGGGAAAATAGGTTAAGGAGATGTAGGTGGACCATTGAGGGACAAATAGACAGTTGCTGAGTGAAGAGGCCAAGACCTGCACTGTACACAGCACTAATCGTACAGGAAACTTGGCAGGGCTAACCAGCACAGCTTTGGGCTCTGACATCAACTCTACCACCGAACTATTGACAACAGAGAATTTTTATTGTTTTGCTTTCTTTTTTCTTTGTTCATTTGTTTTGTTTTCCTTTTTCTGTGTGCCTGTTTAAGGAGTTTACTTTCATTGTCTATATTTTTCTGATCATCTTACTCTCTGCTGAACTACACTCATTTCCTGATTTTTTTAATATTTTCACATCAATGAACATTGTCTGTAGTATTTCGGGCTTACTTCAATAGTCTTTTCTCCTCCGTTCTTTCTCTTCTGCTCTTGGCTATAATTCCCCAAAGCTTAGGTGATTCTCCTTTGTCCTTCAGCCTTCTCACTACTATGTTTCTCTTCATTTATCTCTTCCTTGTTCCCATCCCACTTAAATTTTCCCCCACATGGTAAAAATCGCCCCTCTAAGGTGAAACTCATTACATACAAGTTCCTGGTTTATGTTGGATTTTGTTAGCTATAACTGTAGATTCTGCTCCTATGGCTAAAGGTACCAAACTAATAGCTTCTACTGTTTGTTAGTTTCCAGACTGTGCTTGATGCTACTGTTATTGTTAAAAGTACCACACTATCAACTATGTCGTGCCTATTCCTATCTGTTGTTCTCCCTTGTGCAACAACACTGATTATCTGGGGTCATAATCACCACGATGGTTCTATACCAACGGAAGGACTGGATGCCAAGCCTAATAGCAAATTCTCAGTCCTTATAAATTGAAAAGGCAAAATCTGGGGACAAGACACATAGATGAAGAATCACTTCCACCTAAAAGTCCTCTCTGAGGAATAGACATTTCCTTGAGAAGCCACAGTACTAGTGATAAAGCTATCTACCAGGAGAAAATTACAAATATCAACACATAAAACAAAAGTAAAAAATAGAAAATGACACACAGAAGACGTATCTTAAATGATAGGTGCAAGAGTAAAAAAAAAATGCTGGCGAAGGAGGTAATAGAGAAAATCAGAATGGATCAAGAAATAAGATCCAATAATATGCTGCATAAAAGAAACACATTTAACTCAAAAAGAAATTCAAAGACTTAAAGGATGGACAGCAATATTCTATGTGACAGGAACCTAGAAAAAGCAGAGTAGCTTTTATAGTTGCAGACAGTGAATTTAAAGCAAAGACTGAACAAAAAAGACAAAGTTACCACATATATGTTAAGGGAAAACTCCAAGAGGAAGAGATAACAATCATAAATATAGATGCACCAAATACAGGTGCACTCAACCATATAAAACAAATTTAACAGACATGAAAAATCAAATCAGCACTAATACATTTATAATGTAGAACTTTGATACCCCAATGTGACATGAAAACAGACCAGAGTCAAAAAAACAAAAACAAATATAGTTTTTTCTGAACCAGAACCAAACCAAACCTGTGAATGAACTGACTTATGAAATGTTTATAGAGTGTTACACCCCACAACATCAGAATACACATTCTTCTAAGCTGTGTATGGAACATTGTCCAAAATAGACCACATACTAGCCACATACTAGCCCAGAGAACATGATTAAGTAAATGCAAAGAAATTGAATTTATTCCATCCATAGTGCAGTTAAAATGGAAATCAATGGCAAAAGAAACCACAAAAATGTGGAGCCAGAATTTAGCTCAGCGATGTAAGTGCTTGCCTGGCAAGTGCAAGGTTGTAGTTCAATCCCCAGTACAAAAAAAAAAACCTTCATAAATAGATGGAAATTAAATAAATCTTCCTGAACAACAAATGAGTCATGCATGAAATTATGGAAGAAATTAAACAATATCTATAACTAAATAATAATGCCAACACAACATACTGGAACTAATACACATGACAAAAACAATCCTAAGGAGAAATTTTACAGTGGTGAATTCTCACTTTAATAAAACAGAAAGAGAGCCAGAGATACAGTTCAGTGGCACAGCACTTGCCTAGAAAGCATGAGGTCATGAGTTCTATTCCCAGTACCAAAAGAAAATACAGAATGAACTCAAAAAAACAACATAATGTTGAACCTCAAATTACAGAAAAAGGAGTCAAACACAAACCTTATATGATTGATTAAATTATGAAGATCTGAGCAGAAAGTAATACACTTGGGACTAAGAAAACAATACAAAGAATCAAAGAGTTTTTTTCTTTGAAAGATTATATAAAATTGATAAATCCCTAGCCAACCTTATCAAAATGTAGGAAAGCAAAGAAAAGTTTCTAATTCATGCAATTAGGAATAAATAAGGTTAAATCACAACTGATCCTGTGGAAATCCAGAAGATCACTAATATCTACTTTGGTAATCTGTATTCTAATAAAATGGAAAACAGAAGAAATGGACAGATTCCTAGATACATATGAATTACCAAAACTGAATCATGAAAAATAAAAATTCTAAATAACCTGATGAACCTGATGAAATAATCTGAATAACCAATAAAATTAAAAGTATAATTAAAAATTACTAAAACATAAAAGTCTGGGTCCTGATGGAGTCCCTGTTAAATTCTACAAGAAATTTAGAAAAGATCTAATTCCATTACTCCTCAAACCTAACAAAATTAAAAGGAAAGAAATCCTCCCTAAGTCATTCTTGGAAGCAAGTATTATGCTGATAGCAAAGCCAGAGAAGGACACAATCAAAAAAAGAACAACCAATCTCGCTAAGGAACATAGGTACAAAAATCCTTAGTAAGAGACTAGCGAACAGAGTGCAGCAAATCAAGAAGATGATACACCATGAACAAGTAAGATTCATCCGAGAGAAGAAGGAATGGTTATATATGTAGATCAATAAATGTAAGACAGTATCAACAGAATCAAAGACAAAAACTGCATGATCATTTCAGTAAGCAGAAAAATCATTTGATAAAGTCCAACATCCATTTATAGTAAGAACCCTAAAGAAAACTAGAAAGATGATCTTTATCTCAATCTGATAAAAGCCATCTATAACAAATCAATAACTAACATCATACTAAGTGATAAAAATTGAAAGCTTTCACTCTAAAGTTAAAGACAAGACAAGGATGTCCACTATCACAATCCATTCAATATGGTTCTGGAAACATTAGCCAGAGAACTACACAGAGAAAGAAATAAAAGGAATAAAATAGGAAAGGAAGAAATTCAATCACCATTTTTGCAGATGACATGGGAATCTACATAGGAGACCCCAAAAACTCCACTAAAAGACTTTTAGATTTAGTAAACCAAATTCAGTCATGTGACTGGGACAAAGTCATCACTGAAAAATCAATATAAGTACTGCACACAATGAATTCACTGAGAGAAAAGGAAATACCACCTTAAGAAATCAACCCAACAAAGGATGTAAAATATCTATATATTAAAAAATTACAATATTACAGAAAACTACCAACAACAAATGCTGGGGAGGCTGTGGAGGAAAAGGAACTCTTCTGCACTGTTGGTGGGAGTGTAGACTGGTGCAACCACTGTAGAGATCAGTCCGGAGATTTCTCAAAAAGCTGGGATTGGAGGTCCCACTTGACCCAGCTATTCCACTCGTGGGCATATTTCCGGAAGAACTGAAAACATCATACCTCTGTGATATATGTGCACCCATGTTTATACATTGTATTTTTATACAATGGAGTACTACTCAGCTATAAAGAATAATCACATTGAGATATTTACTAATAAATGGGCACAATTTGAGACCATACTCATAAGTGAAATAAATCAAACTCACATGTATAAATTCCATATAGTCTCCCTAGTGTAAGAAATAGTAAGAGTACATAAGAGTTTATGGTAATCATGATTCCCCATTACATTGTTTTGAAGCCTTATAATGATTGCATTTGTTAGTTGTAATGGGTTTGTCCTAGTTTTTTGCTGTTATTATTTGTGATGGTATGAACAGCTAATTTGAGGGAAACAAGTCATTATAATAGCCAGTACTGATACTATATCATCTTACTCTGAAGTCCTACCATGCTCTTGCTCTTCTGTTTCCATTGGCTCTATCATGTTGTGCCTTCTTGGATTGTATTACATGTGAAAGTATGAACAAATTTTCTATGGAAAATGAGATAATATAGTAGCCATTGCTTGTTCTCTGTTATTTGGTTCTGAATGCCCTGTACTACTTTCATTCTCTTGAATGTTTTTACGCTATTAAGCTATGTTTGATACTGTTGTATGTGAAGTTATACTCAACTATTTCTAAGAAAGAGACATTGTGGTCATAACTATTAATTATGAATTGTCTTCTGGTGAAATACTGTGCTGCTTACATTGTTCTGCTCTGATGTGCTTTGTTATGTCCTGTTTTGTCTTAATCTCTTTAAAAGAAAAAAGAAAAACATAAAATAAAAACTACAGTATTCTGAAAAAGAAGATTGAAGGAGATATAAAAAATGGAAAGATATCTCTTGCTTATGGATAGGGAGAAACAACATCTAATATTTAAAAAGCAATAGATATCAATTTAACAAATGAAGTAAAAAGATGTTTACATTGTAAACTACAGTACTCGAAAAAGTGTTGAAGAAGATATCAGAAAATGTAACGATGTCCCTTGCTCTTGGGTAGGAAGGGCCTACTGAAAATGGACAAACTCCAAAAATTATTGTATAGATTTTGTGCAATCCCAAACAAAATACCATTATCATATCTCACAGAACTAGAGAAAATAGTCTCAAAATTTATTTGTAATCTGAAGGGACCTAAAGTAGCAAACAGAATTCTGGGTAACAAGGACAAGGCAGTGGGCATCACCATCCTTGACTTGAAACTATGCTATATGCTACGGTGATAAAAAGCAAGCATATAAATAAACAGAAAAATAGCTTGGCACTGTCAAAAAAAGGAAAGAGAAGAGAAAAGAAAAGAGACTCAAAGATAAATGGAACAAATTAGAAGATGCAGATAAAACTCCAAACACACTCAGCCACCTTACCTTTGACAAAAGGGCCAAAGACATTCACTGGAAGAAAAACTTTTAATAAATGGTGCTGGGAAAACTGGCTCTCCACAATCAGAAAACTAAAACTACACCCATTCTCATGCACCAAAGTAAAATGAAAATAATTCAAAGATCTAACTCTTAAAACAGAAATACTAAACCTGTTGGAAAAGAGAATAGGTAGAATTCTTGAACATAGATGTAGGCAAAAACTTCATGAACAAAACGCCAATCATGGGAAATACTACAAAGAATGAACAATTGAGGTCTCGTGTTATTAAAAAAAAAACTTTCGCACAGCAAAAGAAATCACCAACAACTTGAAAAGACAACCAATAGAGAGGGAAAAATTTTAGTCAACTGTTCCTTAAAGAACTATTATTTAGAATATATAAAGAACTAAAAAGAAATCAAACACCAAAATTGATCCAGTCTAAAAATGAGCATCTGAGATGAATACACACTTCTTAGATGAAGAAGTATAAATGGCAAATAAATTTATGAAAATGTTCAACATCACTGATCATTTGAGAGATACAAATTAAAGCAATGCTGAGATGGTATCTCACTCCAGAAACAATGGCTATTATCAAGAAAGCAGCCCATAGCAAATACTGGTGGAACTGTGAGGCAAAAGGAGTCCTTCTTCACTTATTCGTGTGAGTGTAGATGGGGAAACCACTGTGGCAATCAGTGTAGTGATTCATCAAAATGCTAGGACTAGAGATCCCATATGACTTGGCTATTCCCTTTATTGGTATCTTCCTGAAAGGATTAAGAGTATCACAGCAATATGCACATCTATGTTTACAGGTGCACAATCCGTAATAGCTAAATCCTGGAAATAGAGCAAATGTTCATTGCCTGTTGAGTAGATAAAGAAACTATGAGATTTTTTTAGTATACTGGAGTACTATTCAGCCATAAAGAAAGATATTCCTGAGACATCTGTAAGTTACTGGGTGTATCTTCTGACCATACTCTTAAATCAAATAAATGGGACACAAGCGTGTAAATGTTGTATTATATTTCTGGTGTGAGGAGCTGAAAGTATACATAAAGATCAAAACATATAATAGATATGGGGAAATAGGAAGACATTGTTCAAAAGGGAAGGGAAACTAGGGAGAAGGGGGGGGGAGAAAGAAAGAGGAAAGAAAAGAAGAAGGAAATGATGCAATGCTTTGTAAAGAACAGGGGAAAGTGGTATTGAACGGAAGGGAAGAGAATGGGGAAAAAAGAGAGCAAAGTGCACCATGTATAGGTACAAATTCCCTGAGATGAATGTGATTAGCATGCATATTGAAATTATATCAATAAGTTTAAATAAAATTAAATGTCCATCGTATCTAATGTTCAATGAAATTCAAATCAAATCATAAAGAGGCACCACTTTACTCCAACTAGAATTACTACTACTAACCTAAAATTACTAGAATTACTACTACTAAAAATACAAAAGATAACTGTTGGTGAGGATAAGGAGAAAAGGGAACCCCTGTACACTGTTGGTCCTTCCAATATGGAAAGCAATATAGAGGCCCTTCAAATTATTAAAGACAGAACTACCATGTGATCTAGCAATTCACTACTCTGTATATATCCAAATAAAAAGAAATGAATTTGTTGAAGAAGTTCTTCTGCTCCCTTATTATATCACTATTCACAATGAACAATATATGACTCAACCTAATTGCTGAATTAAACAATAAAGAAAATTCAGTCTATTGCATAATGGAATACTATTTGGCCATAAACAAAACAAAAATTTGTCATTTGGACACCATTGATGGATCTAGAAGGCATTACCTTAAGCAAAATCAGCCAGACATGGTAAGACAAATACTACTTGATCTCATTCATACATATAATCTAAAATGTTAACCTTTTAGAAGTACAGAGTAAAACGGTGATTACCAGAAGTTTTGGGGGTTAGGGTATGTGGGAGGCACAGAAAAAATATGCTGGTCTAAGGATATATAGCTACAATGAGGTAGGAGGGATAATTTCAAGAGATCCATGGCATGGCGTAGTGACTACACTAAATGATGAACTACTATATTCTTTAAGAATGTGGGTGGTCGGGGCTGGGGATTTAGCTCAGTGGCATAAGCACCTGCCTTGCAAGCAGGTGGTCATGAGTTCAATCCCCGGTATCTATAAAAATGAAAAAGACAAAAAAATAAAAAAAAAAAGAATGTGGGTGGTGGATGTCAAGACTGAACCACAAAACTGATACTTCTGTGAGGCAATGCACTTGTTAGCCTGATGTAACCATTCCACAATGAATATATACTTCAAGGTGTCTTGCTGCACAAGATAAATATGTATAAACTTTTGTGTCAGAGAGAAAGGAGGCAGAGAGACAGAGTTTAAACCTATATATACAAAATTAAAGCTATGCAGAAAAATTGAAGGGAAATGTTTCTACTGGTCTCCATGGGCTTGTAGCATACGAACCCATAGCATATAAGAATATGTATCAGAGTCAAAAGCACAGTGCTGACCCTCCCCAGAGTTGTTAATTCAGTAAGTCTGAAGTATGACTCAGTGTTCCACATTTTCAATGACTTCTCAGATGATGCTAAATCCATTGGTCTGGGGACCACACTTGAGCAGGTGTGCCATGAAGCATGGTAGAGGACTCCAACTGTCTTTAGACACATTCCATGAGCCTTCTTACTGAAGCCCTCCCCCAACTTTAAGAAAAGATGGCCAATGATTCTCACATTACTGACAGTGACAGCAAAACAGGACTTCTGCTTTTAATTTGGTGTTGATTTCCTAAGGAAATTAACTCAAGGAAAGTAAACCAACTTGTGTGTCTCAGTCACTTTCTTGTCACTGAAATACAACAACTTATATCTGCAACACTAAGGAGGAGAGGTTTATTTTGGCTCACAGTTTTCAGAGGGCTCAGTCTATATTTGGTCAACCTCAAGGCAGGAAGGGCATGGTAGAAGGGTCTGGAGGAGGAATGCTGCTCACATCATGGTGGTCAGGAAGCAGAGAAAGGAGGAGCTTGGGAGAGAAATGTATCTTTCCAGATCACACCCCTAGTGATACACATCCTCTGACCAGATCCCATCCCAGTAGTACATTCAGCTCTGATTAATATAGCACCCTCATATCCCAGTCACCTCCCAAATGGCCAGCCTCTGAACCCATGGTAATTTTGGGGGGAGACTGTAGATCTGCTGTACTTATCTCCTGCTTCCAATAAGCTTAAAATAAATGACGGTTATACTGAAAATCAAAACAGGAGAAAACACCTAGAAAGAAAAGAGAGAAAACATATGGACAAAATGATTAATAGTTTTAGCCCAGATTTACAAAACAAATTTGTAAAGTAAGAATAGGAAACAATAGCAGGTTCCATAGGTGTCATGTATCTGACGCATACATAGACTAGTTCTTCAGGAAGGACCCATATCTGTGAGATTTCACATATGAAGAAAGAAAGTACAAGGTAATTTCAGAGGATGGTATTGCATGGATGGTTTTTCAAAGATCAAAAGGCAAGGAAGGTGTATGTGTGGGATAGTGTGCAGGCTGAGGTTAGATGAGAACTTGTCCCTAGGATGAGCAAGCAAGAATCTCAGCCCCCAAGAGGTGGTGCAGTGTTAGCTGCAGAAGATCCCAGACTCGTGCTTATCACAGTCAGATCCCAAGCTGAGCAGAAACAAAGGCTCGAACTATTGTGGGCTCATGGAAAAAAGCAGACCAGCTTCCCAAAAGCCCTGGCACTGGTCCACCCTGCTCTAGGAAGCCACAGCTGACAGAGGGACAGGGAAGCAGCTTCAGGTCTACACAAAAGCCAGTTGCGAATGTCTGAGAACTTGAACGATATTACCTGGCAGAAAATAAACCACTGATAATACAACTGAGAAACCCCTCATAAAAACCAGTCACAATCCTCTGCTTTTGCAAGGCTTTGTGGGTGTCACGTGGCTCCAGTTCAAACTCCTGGCGTATGGTCAGACTTCCCAGACTAAAGTACATCTGGCTAAGGTTGGCTGTGTGGACACATCTTGTGTCCAGGGGCTTTCCTCTTGCCAGGAGAGGTGGAGTGATTGAAAAGGAATAATCCAATCAGATCTGACCCTTCCCCACTTCTGCGGTGTCCTCTGGACTCCTCCCATCCTCACATGAATCAAAACAGTCTTGATACGTGTGATTACACTAATGTCCTAACATGCCTTGTGTCCTTAGGGATAGCTTTCTCGGGAAAACAAAGTCCCTTAAATAAACACTGTTTGCTTTGGAGTCTTCAGGAAGGCAGCTGAGAAACTTAGTGCAACCATGCAGTACTCTGTTTATATTCTGTCAATATGGATAAACATCTCCAAGGAAGGTATGTGGGTCTCACTTTTTTAGTCTGGGCCTATTGTTAACTTTTGCCTTACTGCCCAATCCATCATAATGGTTTCCCATTATCTTTCCCATAAATGCACCGGACCAGTGGAAAAGAGAACATTCCTCTGGGCTGCTTAAAAAACAAATTATTTTTCAACTCCTCCATCTCCTTCCTCCCCACCCTCTTTGAGTAAATATTTGGTGGACATGAGCCTGTGGCTCAGCAATCTGAAGCTATTCTTTGTCTTTCCAAAGGCAAAATAAGATGGACAAGGTTAATAGAGGATATGAGTTATCTTGGATAATCAGTTGAAATATCCACATCTCTAATTCAAGGCTTCCTTTGATTTATCAATGTCATATTTCACATTAAGGCCCCCAACGTCCATTTTCTTCATTTCCTTTCTAATTATTGCTTCCCAACTCAATAATTTGCTGTTACATGGCTTCTGAAGTCTTGCATCTAGTTTGTTCAGCATCTTGGAATGTAATGAGAAAAATGGGGTCTCTGTTAGAAAAACCACGTGGGGTTTTTGTTCTTTCCATTTACTCTTCCTACCCTCTCCTGCTCGTCAGTAATTATGTCCAGCCTCGTGGCTAATGATGCCGGAGATGAAGAGTAAATAGCTTTTCTGAGACCACGGTGGGGAAGGGTTATATAGACTCGAGGCTCAGGAGTTGGACACCTGGATCAAAACACATTTTACCCACTTATAGGAGCAGAAACTGGTGTGAGTTCTTTAATCTGTAGTATTCAAAGTTACTTAATGTAAATTCCAAGTGATTCTAAACTCTCAGAGAATTTAAACACTGAATGTTCAACCAAAACAACCACAAGAAGTCCTCATGTGGGGTTGTTGAGAGACGAAAAGAATGTGTTACTTCTTACCCTCACTGCTTCTTTCTCAGTACACACTGTTATCATCTCCCAGTTCATTACTGAAACAGCCTCCAGAATATCTCTCCTCACTTCTCCCCCTGTCCCAGCTTGAGTCTATTCCTAGCACAATAGCCAATGATGCTTTTAGTCATGAATCTGTCAAACTCTGCTGAGTCTCTGAATCTTTTGCAGTCAGAGTCCTCCTGATGGTCTCCTCAGGCCTCATAGGACAGTCCTTCAAGGCCTCCTTAATTCAAAAACCCATCACTGCTTTCCTTGCTTATCATATTCAGCCACATTGGTCTTCCCATGATCCTTGAATGACTCAGGCATGTTTGTACCTCAGGGATTTTGCTCTAGCTGTTTATTCCCCCTAGAATGCTCTGTGCAGTGCCCTCTGCCTTCAGCCTGATTTCACACAGCTCCAGTGCATTGGTCCATAAATGCTGCTGGCTTCAAAATCATAACACTGCATCCCCTGCATGGTTTCTGCTGGAATTTCTCAGAAGCCAGAGGAAACACAGACCCTAAAGATCCATGCAGCTTTGGCTTCAACATCTTAAAATTGTATCCCCTTGCTTGACTTCTGCTGGAATTTCTCAGAAGTCAGAGGAAACACAGAGCCTGAAGATCCATGCAGCCCGACATAGAATTTGGTGAATAACTGTCCAATCTCTCAGTCTTTGGTGGGACAATTTGGGGGTAGATCCTACATGAATCCTCCTAGGACCCTAGCGAAATTGATCTCCATCTGATCTTCTCACAGATACACTCTGCTGCTTTTCTCTCTCTGCCATCTCACTTTTCTTCTCTTTTTGCCTCTACATTCTGGAATGATGTTTCTAGTCTCAGCTCTCAAAGCTGCATTCCTTTGTGACATCCCAGGATGAAAACCAGAAGGGAATGTCCATTTTCAGTTGAATTAGCACAGGAGCTTTCGGATGCTTGAAGTTAAATTCTTTCTAAAAGTCTGTTTTTCCTTTTCCCAACTGTAGATAATGCCAAGAATGGACAACCAGGGATAGCTTTTACTGACTGCAAATGTGGGGATGAAATTTAAAGCATGAGTCCCATGGGGAAAGACACATATTTTTCTCTTAGGGTTTAGACCTAGCCTGCGCCCCCACATGTGTGTGAAGGTGGGACTTACTCGGAAGGATTCATGCCCTGAAGTGTTAGAAGGCAGGGCCTGGTAGGAACAGGCTGGTGATTGTATCTCCCTCCCAAGCTCCTCCATTCCCTCTCAGCTTCCTGGCTGCCAAGGAACGAGCATGTTTCCTCCACCCAGGCGCTTCTACTATATGGGCTTTGCCTTTAAGCTAGGTGACCACGGACTGGAATAATGAGGGGAAATAACCTGCTCCTTTTCAAAATGCTACTGTTGGGTATTTTGTTCCAGGGAAAAGAAAGTGACTAAGACATTTCCTGAAAGCATTTATGAATTTTTTTCCTGCTCTTGTAAATCTCAGCATCAGGTAACCTTGTGCTGAAACCAGGAAGTACTTGCTGTGTCTCACCATTGTTTCCTGCCACGAGATGTGTCGAGGCGCCTGGAGTCCACACGCTCATGCTGTGTGGATTGTTATGAGCCACAGAGACACAAACAGGTCACATTAGCATCCCAGAGACTCTGCAAAGAAAGAGGAGGCTGGTCTTACTGTTGTCTGGAAAATACCTTCTGTCCTAGAACTCTACCTCTTCTTGATTTTAATACAATAGAGAGGATGTGCCAATTCGGTTGGCCTGTCCTAACAATACCTCAGAGTGCTTTAAACAACAGAATTTTGTTCTCTTAGATTCTGGAGGCTTAGTGTCCAAGATCAAGCCCAAAACAGCCCTGTTCGGTATCCTCAGATAGCCTGCCTTCTCCATGCATATGTGTATGGTGTCTTTCCATGTGATCGAATCTCCTCCTCTTGTAAACTCACCACTTCGATTGCATTAGGACTCAGCAGAATGACCTCAGTTTACCCTAATCACTACTTGAAACATGGTCTTCAGATACACTTGCATTTTCAGGAACTAGGTCTTAAGATTTAACATATGTCTATGATTGAGGGGATACAACTCAACTCATGACAAGAAGATAGAGAATTGTTTGAATAAACGTGGTACTCCCACTTTACATTGTGCCCCAAATCCGAACCTTGAAGGTATCTCAGATTCCTGAGTATCCCTGGGCAAATATTTTAGCCACAGTTTAGTATCAGCCACTCATTTTGCCATCCGTGCCAATATGGCACCTTTGACGTGGCTGGACACTCATGAGCAGGCATAGAGACACATTACCATTACCTCCACTGCTGCTCCCCACATGTCACCCATTAAAGTACTGGTGCCCATGGCCAGTCATGCCAAAGCCACTCTGCATGAGGAGGCAGACTTCTTGTGTCTTGGTGCCACACCATGATCCTAATACATCAGAGTGCAATGTGGCATCTGCTCTGCCATTGCTACTTTTAGCCATGTTCCCAAAAAGGACTCATTCATGGCACTCAGAACAACCTCAGTGGCAGACACCATCTGCCCAACCCTTCTTCCCAAGGGCACAACTGCTCTTTTGCCCAAGTCCTTTACTTCTCCATCCTTTCTGTCACCTCTGAAGCCCCCACGGTCCATATTCAGCCCACTTAAAAAGCTTCTTGGTTGAATAAATCATGAGCTATAGGTTCAGGACCAAGTATTTCAAAAGTGAATCCTTTGGTATGTCTCCATACATGAGTCTATTTAAAACTTTTTAAAAATCCAATAATCTCTTAGACTTGTGCAGCATTTTAGAGTTATTAAGATGTTTCACATAATCATTACATTATTTGATCTGCCAGCATTTCTGGAGAGAGAATTTTCTTTATGCCCAGAGGACAGTGAGAGGTGGACGTTTTCTGACATGCATGTGGTCAACAGCCACACCATAGAAGATCTGCAGCTAGGACGTGGACTTTCATATGCTTATTTCTGTGTTTCTTGCAAAAGGGCCATCATTCCCTTAAGATATGCATGTATATAATTCCTGCTACAGCTGGGTGTACCCTTTCAAATTCATGTGTTAGAAGCTTACCCTCCAATGTTCTACATTTGTAGTATTTGGAGATAAGACCTAACAAGGGTTAGATGAGGTTGTAAAGGGAAGACACCCATGATGGCATCAGTGGCTTTATGAGAAAAGGAAAGGACTTGGGGTAGAAGCTTGTTTCTCTTGCTATGCTTTTTTATCATGCAGTGACCTCTACCATGTCAGGATGCAACCTGAAGGCCTTCACAAGTGCCAAGCAGACACCTATGGCATGATGTTGGACTTTGTGGACTCCAGAATCAAGAGCCACATAAAATTTTATACTATATAAATAACCCATTTTCAGGTATTTTGTTATAGCAACATGAGACAGACCAAATCACTCCACATTGATCTTTCTCTAGGACACATGAGAAATACTCATGCAAAAGTGCACACCAAATAATGAGTAATTAAATAAATATCTCTACCTTATTTCTTTACAGTGTTAAACACTCTGCACCCATTTACTATTATAACAGCTCAGGTGATTCTTTTGACAACCTTGGGAGATATTACACCATAACAAAGTGCCATAAACTAATGGCTAAAAATAATGCACTTTTATTATTTCATTGATTTGGCAGATAAAATTTGAAATCAAGATGTCAACAGTAACATTCTGTCTCTTAAGGCTCCAGGGAAAAATAGTTTTTACCTCTTTTAGTAGCTGATCCTTGCAAAGAAGGACCAGCTACTATCTTGTAGAAGCATTGCTTCAATCTCTGCCTTCATGTCAAATGGCTACTTTCTTTCTGTGTCCTTTTTCTTTCTTGGAAGGATGCAAGTCTTTGGATGGGGATCCAACTGAATGGATCCACCAGGATGGCCTCATTTTAACTTCATTACGTCTACAGTGACTGTCTTTAACATTCACTGGGAGACAGGATTTAATTCATACAGGTATGGAGCACTGTCGTATTATCACCAAGTCTAGGGATGAGAACCTTGTGAAACTCATGGTGGAAAATCATTGTGAAAATCTGTTTCTCTGAGCACCAGCACCACGAACACCTGTGTATTTCTTATGCTGAAAATGCCTGGAGCTCGATATAGGGTTGTGAAATCAGAATCCAGAATCCATGTATCCCAGAAGGGCCCAAGTCCTCCTTAGATACACTGGATTCTTGGAAAACCTTAGATTAGAAAGAAGCCAAGGATTTTTGTGAAGAAGTGATAAAAACTAAATGCAGGTGCAGGAACTCAGGTCTCAGGACTTTTTGAAATCCATTTTGCTTTTCATTCTCAAGTCCAGAATCTGTCTCACTATCTGTCCTCAGTTCTGGTGAATAATAGTCCTCTTTGTTATTGCTAGGCTTTTTCTGTTGCTGAAACAAAATGCCACAGGTGATTTATAAAGAAAAGAAATTTATTTCTAATAGTTCTGGAGGCTGGGCAATCTAACCTCAAGGTTCCAGCATCTAACATGGACCTTTTTGCTGTGCTGTCCCTTGGTGGGAAATAGGTGTCAAAAATCCAAGAGTGTGGGAGACTAAGAGAAAGCCCAAACTGCTTGTGTAACACATACACCCTTGCAAAAATAAACACACTTTCTTGACAACTAACCCAGCCTTATAATAATCCATTCAGGAGGGCTGCACCCTTGTAAATTAATCACTTTGGAAAGGTCCCACTGCTCAGCACTGTTGCTGGGAGATTGTTTCTAACATACGAACCTGGGGACTACACTCACACCACAGTACTTGGTACGCACACCCTTTCCAGGGCTCTGTGCAGCGCTCTACAGGTCAGCACTGCCCAGATGTACACACAGCCCCAGCTCATCACCAAGCCCTGAACACACCTCCCTTTATTTGGTATATATATTCTTTCCCATCACCTAATGCTACTCGGCTTTTTCCTGTGTAGGAGATTTTTGTCTTCAAAGAACCTTGAGATCTTCATGATTTTGCTATTTTTTTCCTAAGGATTATACAAGCTTTCTTAAAATAAAAAAAAAATAAACCTTTTCAAACATTTGGGAAGTTCCTTTGATATATCTCTCCCTAAGATATGACACTGATTTTGTCTTATCCATCTCCTGTTCAAGAAAAATGTCCTAATGAGCCTCCTTTGGAGGAACTGTTACTGTACTTATTTCATAGGTGACCAAACTAGGTCTTAAAACCCAGGTCAGAATCAAGGTTCGAGCTCAGACAATCTGGCAGCGCCCTGGGCTAATCCATCTCCCCATCGTGCCTAGGTGATCCAGGCCCTGCTCCTCATCCTGGACCCCAGGTTCTTCTCCTTCCTGTGTGATGTGACACTGTCTATAATCATCATCCACTGTCCTCTACTCAGCCCTCCACTGAACTGCATCCTTTCCCTCTCAAGCACAGCTCATTCCAACCTCCTAGTCCTTCCCATTTTTGTTTCATATTGTTATTATCCTGTATCATATTGTCATTATTTATGAACAAGAATAAAACTGTTCTCCCATCATCCATCCTCCTAGCGGGCAGTGGGTACAAGTAACTTGTGATGAATGAAGGCAGCCCACTATAGGAATGAGTCTGTGAGCACCGGAAGCCCTTCCTTGGGAATCAGGAGTCTTCCCTTCTGTATTTGGCTCTGTTTCTCCTAAGAAATATGCCTGGGCTTGTCAATTCATCTCCCCATTCTGCACAAAGAAGGGCTTGGCTACATGATTTCTGAAGTTTTGTCCAGACCTAACACTCTGTAAATCTAAGTCATACTTCTTCTGTGAAGACACTTCTATAACTTTAGCCAGTACTGATCGTTTCTATTCTTAATCAAGTCCATATTTCAGTACCAAAAATCAGGACCCGATTTGAAAGAAATATTTTGTGCTGCCTCCAGACTTGGAAAGCACTGAAATTACAGTGTGAGTGCCAAAAACCATGCTATGCCTGTGATATAGTGGTGAGAAAAGGGGTCAGGGCATTTTCAAACAAAAAAGGCAGAATATGTGTCTGGTTCTCATATCATAATATCTTTATTCTTTATTGAATATACTTTTGGCAATTTTTAATATATTTTTCCTATCTTCTCTATTTGCAATTATATAAATCTTAGTTTTTTCACTGAACTCCTTGAGATGAAAATTACCTGGTTTTCATTCTTGTTTCTCACAGCTTTTAGCTCAAGGCAGCCTCATAGCAGAAGCCCAATATAGAGATATATTCTTGAAAATAACAAAGCTAGAATGATAATATAAATACATTATGTTGGGCTTAAAATATTTGACGCAGTCAGCTAGAACTACAAGTAAGCTATCATTATGGTAGAGTTTGGAAAGGAGTTAAGGAAATGTTGAAGAAATATACAACCTTCAGTTTTCCATATTCTTCAATCAATCAATTAATCAATCAATCAACCAATCAACTGAGATCTTGCTTTGATTTTTAATACACCATCAGATTTTCACCAAAATTTTGTAATTCAATTCTTTTTCCTTTTCTTTCCTTTTGTAAATATCATAATAGATGTGTGTCCAAACTCTAAAGGAATTAAAGGATTAAGAGAATTGCCTCTTTATCGTCAATCATTTGACAATCATAGAAGACTCCTTATACAAAACTATCTGGTTCTGAATTTGAGAGTTAAAAGAAACTACCATATTCACTCTCTTTGTTTCGCTGATGAAGTGTTCGAGAAACAGAATGAGAAAGCAAATCATCAAAGGTTCTAAAGTGAGTTAAAAGTCCAGGTACAAGTAGAAATAAACCCCTTGACTTTTGCACTGATATCTTTTAGTAGATACATTGAAGTTTCTGTTTAAACAGAACATGGGATTATTTGTTTGGTTGGTGTCATTTTTCTTTACCATCCTCATCTTCTCATTACAGTTTAAGACCCACATAGAGGCTCCTAACCAAAGATTATTGGTCCTTTATTTCTGAGTAGAATGGTCTATATACTCTGATTTACTCAGGATATTCCATTTTCTAACGCTGAGATTCTCAGAGCCTAGGGACATCCACAGCCCTAGACAAACCAGGATGTTGGTTACCCCATCCCGAAGAAAGCATGTGTCTCAAACTGTGCACATTCCCACATCAGATGACAGAGAAGCGACTTGTCCTTGAGCTGATGCAAGAAAGGATGCAGCTCTGGTCTGCTTGACAGAAGTATCTCAATCATGTTTGGCACCCAGACACCTGTTCCATACAATGGAGGCTCAGATTCTGGTTCGATCACTTAGGGCTAGAGAACCTTAGGCAAGCATTTCAATGCCTCTATTCTCTATGCTTTATTTCTTCTTCTGTATAAGTGAAAATAATAATAATGCCTCTTCTGTAGAGGTAGTTACAGTGATTTGCAAAGCATTTTGGTGACCTCTTATAGGGATAATTTGATGACCTGCACTGTATTCAGCAGTGTTGACTGCTAAGTAAAGAGTATTCTACAAATGTTTGTTCTTATTAAGAAATCTCTACTTCCTTGTGCCTGTGGGCTCAGTTTATACCTCCTGGAAGATCTTGCTGGTCAGGTGCCTGCCCAGGACCTTTCTCCCTTCTTTTTTGTTCAGCTGTCCATGAGTGTGGTTTAAAATGTTTTCCTGTCTCCAGACTCTCTTGCAGCTAGTAATGATCATGTGACTCTAGCCTACCCAATAATATGTGAGCTGAAGATCTTGGCTGGAGATCCAGCCTGGAAAAGGACTGGATTTCATTCTGTGTATTTTTATTTCTTTGCCTACCATTCTTTGCTGGGTAGATTGAGAGAAAATTAGTGTCTCAAGTCATCGTTAGGTTTCCCAGAAGCCTGGACTGATTGAGCTATTGCTTCTACCTAATTCACTTATAATTCTATAAGTTTTATTCTTCTTTCCTTGATAATGCCCTGGTATCCTTCTCCTCTGGAAATACTCAACTCAGGATTGCAGTGATAACTTTTAGACTAATGCCTTGCATGATCTAATTTCCTAGATTATTTCTCTTTTCTTATGACTCTTTGTGATATTCAGCAATGAGACTGTGCTTTAGCTTCCGACCCATGCAAAATCACTGGCTTCCCCAAAGGTTAAAAGGGGGAGGGTAGTACTAGGGAATTAACACAGACCTTCATACTGAGCTGAATCTTTAGCCTTCCTTTTAACTTTTTATTTTGAGACTGAGTCTTAGTCACTAAGTTTCCCAGACTGAGTTGGAACTTCTGATCTTCCTGCCTTAACATCTCAGAGGGCTGGGATTACAAGCATGGCCAGAACACCGGACTGCTTTCGAAGTATTTTAAACATAACTTTATAGATAAATTCGCAAATTTATACTAGCATAGTGATGACTTTCAATAAGTTTCTTTTGTATCTGGTGCAATTTATTGGATAAATTCCTCATTCTGAGCTTAGAGTGGGTATAAAATGTGTTCAGAACATGAATTCATCCATGTCTCCCCCACAATGAAGTGCTAAGCCAAATGTGAAGAATACAGATGTGAGAACTGTCAGCCTCGTGGCCCATTCAGGCATCCTTTCCACCCAGACTGGCTGCCAACTCAAAGCTCAGTCATTGCACTGAGCTTTCAGTTTCTCCTCCTACAAATGTATCCTATACATTGAACCAAAGAATACAACAAGAAGATTCATCTCAGGAGACTGTGTCATCTGGCTTCCAAATTCCTGAGCAGCAGCATACCCAGCCCTGCCACCATTAACAAGGAAAACCTTGTCATTCACACAGTGCCTCTGTGCTAGCCAAAAATGTTCCTTCTCTTGCCTAGCAGGGTACACAGTCTCCTTCCATGGTTATCATCTTTGACTGGGCCATTAATGCCCCCAAAATCAAAATCTTTTGCCACCCTTTGTTGCTTTGCATCCTTCTTCCAGACAGGATCTGCTTTCTGGGCTGTCTGTCAACAACAATATCTTCCTGCGATTCAGTCATTCTCAGCCTTGCCTTGATTGCACCTCTCTTCATTCTCATTCTGTTTCCAACCAGTTTCATAGGGCCTGGACCCTAGTGCAATGTGACCCACAGAGTACCTGCTTGAGGAGCTATCAGATACTCTGTACTTGGGAGCCCTTAACCATATGCAGAGAGAGGAGAGTAACTGTGAATGGACTCATGCTCATGTCTGCAAATGTGCTTCCTCTTATTTTCAGAAAAATATATTTCCAGTTCACCCACCTGTCTCTGAGAAGTGTCTGTTCCCCTACACACACCAGCCATGACATTGCCAAACTTCAGAGCATTCTGGAATCAAACCAGTCATTGTCAACAAAACAGCACTGCTGAGTCCCCTAGCCAGCACAAAACATCTCCAGTGATTGTCATCAGATGGCCTGAATATCTCAGCAGATTACTAATAGATCATCCATGTGCAGTCAGATAGTTTAAAAGAGTAAGTAAATGTACCAACAGAAAATAACACATTAAAAAACATGATTTAAAGGAGACAACTATCTACATATTTCACTTTTATGCAAAAACCAAAAAGAAGATCTTGTGTGATAATTTCAAGAGCCCTGGACTCGTGTGTTCTGCTTCACCAACCTGACATGTAGCTTCCAGCCTGACCACCATGTCCTGGCTCAAGATATGGGCTGTGGCTCCAGGAATTTAAAAGAAGGAAGACAGCTGAAATGTCAGAAAGGGTTTTCCTCAGGTGAGTCAGCACCTTTATAGAACTCTTCTAAGTAGTACTTTATAACACCTCAAATTTTGTATTGATATTCTTCAGAGAAAAAGACTGACCAGTTAAAGATATTAGGTAGGTATATGATGGAAGAATGAATTGAAGATAGATAGACAGACAGACAGACAGACAAACAGATATGGTATATAGATGATAGAGATGATAGACAGATAGATAGACAGATAATGCAAAGGAAGTTACTACGGGAAATGACTCACAAGATTCAGGAGACCAAGAGACCCCTGCATATCTGACTACAGGTGGGAGACAGGGAAGTCAATCTGCTGGTGTGACACTTAGTCTGAGGGTTTAGATCTGATAACTTGGGGGCTACTATTATCAATCTCAGGGTCCAACGTCTAGAAAATTTGGATTTCTGATGCCCAAGGACAGAAGTCCTGGCTCCTAAAGACAGTCTTGATCTCTCCAGACCCTGTGTCTAGTGGTTGTGATAGGCTTCCTTGACCAGCCCACTGATCCAAGGCTGAGCTCTTCTAGAAACCCCCTCATAGTCTCTCTGCCAAAGAGGACAATATCCACAATGTGAGGATCCCTTAATTCTGTCAAGTTGCCACCTACAATCAGTCAACACAGCTTCCATCTTGTGAGCCAGGTCACGTGGCCACACCTAGTTGCAAGGGACACTGGGAACTATAGTCTCCCAAACGCTTTGCAGACTTGTAAAGCATAGAGATAGCATCAAGATAGGAGTCTACCACAAGGAATGGGAGGAACATCTGCAGTTGCAAATTCTGAGGAGGAAGCTCCCTCCCTCAGATTTGTATTCAAGAGTTTACTCTGCCTTTTGTACTTGTCAACAGAGAAATGAATATCTAAAAATAATGGTGTTTAGACTTTATGCCCATATTTGCTACGTGTTTTTTCCAGGGGTGTGGGGCTCTCACCCAAGACAATCCAATGGATGCCAATGTCCACACTGAGAGAAGGGATTGTTTCCTCTCTTGTTTTCTTGCTCCAGTGCAAGGAAAATCTGAGAAAACTAGAAGGACAAACATGTTGTGGGTTTGGATGTCTCTCATCTGTCATACTTTTAGCCTCATTTGAACAAGAGGAGAAAGAATCTCTTGTTGGTGTCCAGAATGTGGGATTGTACCCACAATGACCACATGCAACCTTCTATTCCTCCCCAGACCTGCTGCTCAGGAGCCCTTAGATGGCATCACCAGGGAATGTGGCCACAATTCCTGCCCAGGATACGGGAAAGAGTAAATAAGGAGTTCAAATGCACCCCCCTGGCCAAGGCAGGTGGGAATATGCACTAAGGCAACTGAGAGGAGGCCTCAGGACATCTTTAGATATCTTTGTGCTGTCCTGAGGGTCACCTCTGCGTCCTTTAGAAAAATCTCTTCAATATTTAAACAGAAAAGAATAAGAAAATATGAGTAAGGAGATCCTGGGGGAAAATCAGGAAGCTAGAGAGGTTGGAAAACCAAGTCTTGACTGCCCAGGGAAGGTCCCAGAGACTGAGGCACCCAGGCCAGACATAGCTACGTTACAAGGATCAGCAATGCAGCATTAGGCTCACTCAATGATCAAGATCCCCAGCCCTGGCTTGTGTACTTTGACCTTCAGGGGAGCCTCTGGAGAGGAGTAAATAGCAGGTAGGGCTGAAGAAGAACAGCCAAGTTAAACCCTCTTCCAGTTCATGCCTGGCTGAAAATACCTCTATTTCCACGGGACACCAAAGCCATCATGATGGTTTTGCTTCCTTCCAGGGCAATTTGTAATTTTCTGATATATGTCACCTTTAGCCAAGTGCTCTACACCACCACTAGCTCTCCTGTACCCTTGTATAATCCATAGTGCTGGTCTCCCAAGATGCATTTCTGCCACTGTCCAAGGGGGCACAAACCCACCATGCATGGGTCAGGTCTCACAGATCTGGATCAGAAGAGCACAGCCACCAGCTATGCACCGTGGGACCTCTGAGCACAGGTCCCAGGCTATTAGCAGGCAAGCAGTGTGGGCAGGAGCCAGCTCGGCTGCATGGTCTTCATAGAGAAGCCCTCGCCTATTAGAGATGCTGAGGTGCAGACAAGTCACAACTATACTCCAATAATGCTGGCCACAAGGTGGTTACACAGAGACAGCCTCCATTTGATGTTTGACTCCTCATAAATGTGAACCAAGAGCACTAATCCTACCAGTAAGTAAATTGCCTCTGTTTGGATTATAATTGCACTGTTTTGCTGCAAGCGTTGCACATGGAAAATTATACCCTTATTGCAATAAGGAGCCAGAAAGGGTTAATTCGCTTCCAAAGGGAGCATAATTCACTCCTTCCTCTCCGGAAGGATCAGATCAAGAGGTAATTATAAATGACTGACAACCTTATTTATATTTTTATGGAGCTGTAATTAAGTATTATAGTATTCATCCTCATTATTTTAGCAATTCCACTTTAGGTATATCTTCAGAAGGAGGAAATCTGAGGTCATAGATCAAACTCTTTTCCTTTGTGAAGTTTAGTATCTTTTAAAGGATAAAATATTCGGTTATGGAGGAACAAAAATTTGATCTAGTTTCTCTGTTCCCAGAGTCTAGAGCAGTTTCCAGTCTTTGCTTTATCATCTCATAGTGGTGGCACCTGGGGGAATTCACGGTGTCCTGTGGTTTCCCTTCATGGGCAGGGATGAAGGATGGCTCCACAAGGCCCAGTGGCCACTGCTGGAGACATTTAAAAGGTGAGTTCTAGACACTAAAGGGAAGAATATTTGGATTCAGGTTTAGGAACTTCCAAACAATAAGTTTCCATGGAGAACTTTGGACACTCACTAACAGTAACACAAATATATATGCTGCCCTGTGAGAGTTCAAAGTGGGCAAAGGGTAACAGAAACAGAGAAGATGCTGAAGTCAGCATTGCTTGCTTAGCTATGGCAAGGGATGTGAGTGGAGAATGTGGCATGGCAGCAAAGAATGTAGTGGAGAGAAGAGGAACATGCTTTAAAAAGGTAGTCAAGGAGAGCTTCTTAGAGGAAGTCACCAGGTATCTGGACCTAAAGGCCACAGGAAAGGGAGAGAGCATGTGGGAAATCCCAGAGTAGAACAAGAGATTTTCTAGCTTTTTCCTTTCTGATTAAGGAGGAGAGAACTACACTGTACAGACCTGGCTCACTTGGGGAGTCTTAATTTTTCATTTAACAGCAGCTTCCCTCATGAGAGGGCACATTCTGGCTTATGTGGCAGGAGACAAGCAAATCTAAGGCACATTCCTACACAGGCACATAAAGAGCTCAGATTTGTCCCAATTTCTATGCCTGAATTTGAGCCCATAGCTCTCCATCTGGGACTCTGTCTGGTGTCCCTCTTCTCTCTAAGAGCACTGGGTGTGGTCTTCCTAAAACAAGACTTAATTCAATATTTTAAATCAATAACTCTGTTCACACATAAAACAAAGGACAAGGTAATGAGCAAAGTCTTTCTTTGCTTTATCTCTTGCTCGTGTACGTTCTAATAACCTAAAAGACTTAGAATTTTCCAAACTCCATTTCACTCAGTTCTATTTCCATCAATGTCCACCCCTATTTTGGACTTTGCTCCCTACGGAAGTGCCCACCTCCTGCATCGGACTGTCTCTGACCTTCCTCAGGAGTTTCCCCTGAACTGTGAGAGGACACTAAGGGACTTTTCTTTCATTCTTGGTCACCCTACTCACAAAGGTACTTTTGGTTCATCATGGCTCCCTGAGCCGTGGTTGTAACCCTGGATCCTCACTTTTTCTCCGTGCTTTCTTCTGCTGGAACACCTGGCTCTCGTTTCTCTACCTTGCTATCTCTTATTGATTGTTTAGTAATCAGTTTAAAGGATTCTTGCCCTTAGAACTCATCCATAAACAAACAGTTTGGTCTAGTGATCTTCCTCTCTGTTTTGTACCATATATATATATATATACCAAATATATACTCCAAAGTATATATATATATATATATATATATATATATATATATATATGTATGTATATGTATATATACTTAGCATGTATAGTATATGCACTAAATATAGTCAAACTATTTGTTAATATGTGCATGTCTCAGACTGTCATTTGTGATCCTAAAAATGATCACTCTCTGTCACTCAGTTTGTACATATGTAATTTCATCTCTCTCTACATAACTTACTAAGAGACTATTAAATGTTTGTGACACTTCCAAACTGAACAAAAATGAAATAAGATAAAATAAAATAAAATAAGAGTCAGTTGTAAGAAGCAATCCTTGTGTCTCCAGTTTGGTGTGATATGTACTAAAGACTCATAATTTATCCTCCTAGCTCATCTGATTCCTGAACCAGCCATAACTTGAAATTCAACACAATTTAGATTGGAAGACTTGAGGCTGGGGATTTAGCTCAGCGGCATAAGTGCCTGCTTTGCAAGCTTGTGATCGTGAGTTCGATCCCCAGTACCAATTAAAAAAAAAAGAAATTTATAAAAAAGGTTGGAAGACTTGAGCTGAGTCTTACTGGCCTAAACTCTCAATTCTTGTATCATTTACCTAATTCTCTTTGACATTACTTTCTAAATGTTCATCTTTTCTCTCTTATAATTTTACAGTTCTTCATATCTAAAGTAAAAGCTCAGTGATAATTGTTCCTAGAATTTTGTAGAGAAAATACACGTAAATTAGCATCTTGTATTAGATTCACACTTGTCATTCTGTGTCCCTAAGTAATCACACATGTGGTGGGGTCAAGCTTAATGGAAATCCCAAGCCCTAGTTACCTACTATGCAGATCCTAAATTTATTTCCAAGATTTAAAAAAAATGAAAAGTTAGAGGTTACCAAAGAACTAAATCATTTTAACATTGGTCGTATGGTTATAGTTTTAATTATTTATACTGAGATATACACTTTAGCCTACTGTTATTTATTTTTAAAATAACGAGACTGATTCATTCTAAGAACTGTAGTCAAATAAATCATGGCCACACTCAGCCTCACACATCCATGGAACAATCACTGAGATTCATAGGAAGATCTGTTCACCCTGAAAGACTGAGCGAAGACAAAAATAAGGGCACGGTGTGTTGTATATGAAACGCTAACCACATAATTCCCCTCACACCACAATAATATTAATGATGACTGACGTTTTGATTTGCACGGGACTGTTTGTCTGAGGCGATTACTTCATAGGAAGCAAATGGCCAAGTAATTACTCTAATGCGAGCTCAGTTTTAGTCACAATACCAAGGTTTGATCTTGAACAATTCACCCTGCCATTATCCAAAGGAGAACTTATAAAGTGGTAAATGGGACTATTATAACCACTTTACTCTTGGTCAGGACAATGAAAATTGGGTTTCAGTTGATGAGACTAGAAATCCTATTTACGAGGGATTTCATGTGCCTCATTTATAGGATCTAGAAGACAATGAATATCAAAGAAAATGGAACTTGGTCTTGATTTTTTTAAAGGCTGTGCATTAATTGAGTGAGAAAAGAAAACACTCATTATGTTGCGGTAATGGAATAAATAGTTGCCTTTACAGCTTGAATATTTATAAGCATATGTCAAAAAAGTTTGGTGGTTCATAACAGTTATCCATTTCTTTTTTACTCTTATTTCAAATTTCATGTGTATCTCTTTCTGCTTTTTTTGATATGAAACCTGCATCTGTGAACCTATTTGAATGTAGCCCACTTAGCTGATCATACTAATGACAGGTTCTATTAACTTTCTTTATGTGCTTATGAATGTTACCTTTTGTTGTTGAAAACTGTCTTTTACCAAGTGAAAACTGTCCTCTATCCTTTTAGAAACCTGATGATTTTGAAAATATATATTGTTTATAGTTGTACTTATAATTAAATCAAATGAATTTTAAATGTTCCACTGTACATTTTTCTCCTAGAAAAGAAGCAATATGTTTGACTTATAAATCAGCTTAACTTGTCCCTTGTAAATGAAACAGGGAAATGAGTGTTGATTTTCTATTTCTTTCTGTCTTTTTATTCTAGTTTTCTGGAATAACAAATGATTCCAAAGTTTATGATGACCCTCACAAATAATATTTTTCGATATGTATGTTCCTCTTTTTTAGTATTTCTTTTAGTTTCTAATCATACTTATGACAATCACTTAGGCAACTCAGTATTATCTGGTTCCCGTGATATCATTGCTTC
Source organism: Cavia porcellus (assembly GCF_034190915.1). Taxonomy (NCBI): domain Eukaryota; kingdom Metazoa; phylum Chordata; class Mammalia; order Rodentia; family Caviidae; genus Cavia; species Cavia porcellus. Next base: position 22,739,169 of record NW_026947506.1, read on the forward strand.
CCCCACTTAGTGGTGTTTGATTTTTAACATACTTATTGTTCATTTTTTGAGCATTTTTCAGAATGAATATGGAAACAGTCAACTGATAAGCATTTCTTGCAATAAATCCTAACTTAAAAGTCCACCTTCCTTCTCCATCTTGACATTAATGATCTTTTATTTTGCTTTGGCTCTCTGGTGAATTTTTTTCTGATTTACTCAAGCTCGAATGATCAGACGGCACTCCATGTCTGAAGTTGGTCGGGATTTACAGCACAGGGAATCACTTATTCCAGCAATAAGCATGCAAACGCTGTTGGAATCTTCCCCTCAGATCCTCAGCTGGAAAACTGCTTCACTTCAAAGCTCCATCCAAATTTATGCTCTTTAAAAATCAATTGTGCAGCATAGCTTTTTGAATTGATAAAGGGTCTGTTTCCTCAGCCTGATCATCTTAGAAACACAATACTTAGAAAAACAGTTTATCTCTAGATAATCTGATAGTCTATATTTTTTTCCCTTACATATGCAGGCTTACACTGCGATTCCCACAGTGTATTCTTCTCTCTGTTTTTCTGTCTTGTTCATTTATCATTATCAGTACCCTATACCTGCATTCTGTTTCTGGCAGATTGCGTTACCTAAACGGTACTCTTCAAATGGGAATGAAAAAAATAAATTATATCAAAAGAGCTTTGTTGGGTAAAATGCCCATCACCAAGACAGAAATTGTTGTTTCATCATTTAATTGTGAAAAGTTCCAGAATTCTAGAATCTTAACTGGGTAAAATGGGATGAAATTTCCTAGTGTCTTCCCTCTTGATCCAGCTAGTCTACATGGGCTCTATTTGTGCTTTAGGTGGTAGAAAGTCCTCCTGGATTCAAGCACTTCATTAGTCTGTATTCCTAATTTCCAGTACTGTAAAAGTTTTATTCTCACTTCTTGCTCATAATTACTTCAGTGAAAATCTGGGAAATCATACATGATGCCCCTGACCAGCTTCCATGTGTCCCGGGAAGTTCATCTTCATAGGGAACTGAAGGAAAAATGCCAATCTGGAATCAGGTTGAAAGAAAATTTGTCCCTCTGACTTTCTTTACAATGAGGTTATCCTAAGTTAAAATTAAACTTGAAAAATAATATAAGCAAAAATAATACACTGATTCCAGAAACCTCCCCATCCCCACTGGTGATCAAAACAGGCAAAGGCCAGTGCTTAGGGGAAATTATTTCACACTTGGGATGTTGCTCTACAAAGAATTAACCAAAGCAGTAGCTGGTCTCACAAACCAGAGCTGCTGGGGAGAAAGCAGAGGGTGCTAGGAGGGGCGTTTGTCTGAGGAGACCAAATGCTCAGACATGGTGGCCGTGTGGATCTTGAGATATGGACCCTGGGCCCTGATTACTTGCTTTCAACCCCTGGTTCTGTTGCCAGATTATCTGTAGTTTCTTGGAAAAAGTAGCATGTCCTGGGTTCCTTGTTTTATAAAGCATACTGTTACATAAGCCAAATGTTCCTAATAGTACCTGGCTCCTGGTAAGGGATCATTAATATTAGTATTTTTTTTAAACTTCACTCATGTCTTAAACAGGGAGATCAGATACAGACAAGTTTGGCTAGTAGTCATGCCCTTGAACAACACTCGGGAGTGGGAGACTGCTTTGAATTCCAGATGGAACTAGTTAGTGGCTTTGGTGACGGAGGGAAGAAGGGTCAGGGCCCTGGGGGGTGGGACACCGTTGAACCTGCAAGGAGAATACGATGGGGCAAAGAAAGCACTGCTCTGTGTGCTGCCTGAGGACAAGGTCTTTGTTTTCTGTATCTTGCCTAGAGTTATGTACAACAGGTATCCCATGAGTATTTGTTAATGAAATATAGTAGGATCAGGACAAGCCTAGACCAGTCAGGCAGACCAGAGAGTCCGCGTGCAAGTGGAGATGAAGCCTGAATGGACAGTTATAATGTTAAATTCAAAATAAGAACTCATGGTGCCCAGCACTGGTGGCAGAACGGTGAGCCTAGTTGCCTCCAATGTAATAGCTTAGGCTCACTATGCACTCTCTTCAATGACCCCACAGATGATGCTTGATTTTCAGTTTTCATCAGCAATTCCATTTTCAAAATGAAGAAACTGAGCTTCAGAGAAGGTAGCTTGTCTAGTCCTTCTCCACTAGCAAGTGTCCGAACCTTACCCAAGACTCAGGCTGGTTTGAAATGGAAACTCGTATTCCTTCCCCAAGCTCACTGGTCCCAAATCCTTCAATAAGAGCACAGTGTTCTGGGCTTAAGAAAGACACCCAGTATGGAAAGCCCTGGGGGTTTTTCAAAGCAAATATGCTCTTCAAAATATGGGTTTCAGACAGAGGAAGAGGAAGGCAGGAAGTCATCTGTTCCTGAAGGTTTATCCCAGGCACAGGAATAAACAAAGACTGCTTGAGACCAGAGCAACTCAGGCTGGGATGAGCCACACAGTGCTTGGGTTCTATCTCAGCCATTCTTGGAAATAGCAGGAACTGAAATAACAAAATATCCCACTTTGCCTTTTTATGGACCTGATGCAAGACCCAAAGGAACACTTACCATGACAGTTACAGCAAAAAGACAAAAGCATGAATTTGGAAATCACTAGGCCACCAAAAGGGAGGAAATGATAGACATGTGGATGTGATTCTCATTATCATATGATTTTAATTCATTGCAGAGCAAAAGCCATTTATTTAAAAAGAAAATTAAGCCAGATGTGGTGGCGCACACCTGTAATCCAAGCACTCCAGAAGGCTGAGGCAGGAAGATCATGAGTTCAAGCCCAATATGGGCAGTTTAGCAACTTGACTAGACTATCTCAAAAATAGTTTTTTTTGAAAGGGCTGGGGATGTAGCTCAGTGCCAACGCCTTGAGATCAGTCTCTAGTGCCATAAAAAAGGAAAGAAAGAAACAGAAAACATGAACGTTGCTATGTAACATGCATTATCCATCCTAAATTCACAGCTTCCCACTCCTCATATCTCGGTTAACCATGACCATGAGTGGAACATTCTTGGCTGATGGCCCAAGAAAGAAGGGCCAACATGTCAGCTGCCACCTTCCTCTCTGAAGTGATGCACATTTGAACTCTGATGAAGTCTTGTGACACTGGGTGGTCTGGAAGCACCCTAAGGGGGACAAGAGGACAGGAAAGCATTGCCGTGAGGGCCCTACATAAGCCTTCCTTGCACTGGGCCTGCAGCACCAGCCCATGCCTGATGGACAGAAAGTGAGAGTACATGGAGAATCATCCTCCCGTCTCCCTGATGATATCTTTTGCCACAACTTGGCCAGTGGAGTAGCCCTGCTCCAAGGCTGCCAGAGGGCCCACAATAGCTGTGCAGAAAGAGAGACCACCCACGTGCAAGGCATGCACCCACTGGCCACTAGTCCTTTCTATTGCCAGGAAAGAGGTGACAGTGTCAATACAGTCCTTTCCATTAAGGTGACCTCACTCCAGGACTCAGAAAGATGAGAGCAAGAAGACGGCAGAAGGGGAAGCTATAGCAAGCTCATGTGAAAGAATTCAAACCTCTGAAAATGTCAGAAAATGAGCCACAGCCAAGAATCAACAGTATGAGGGTCATCCTAGTTATGTGTCAGAAATACAGTTTCCAGTGTCTTTCCTTGGGCCTCTGAAGCTGAGTCTGGAAGCTGGCTGGATCTGAAAGGAGAGAACCAGAAAGAGAAGGAAAAACTTACTTGTCTCTCACAAGTTTCCTTCATTTTCCCAACCTTTGCATGGGCCACTGGCTCTAAGTCTGGCCTCTCCTGCTCAGAGTACAGAGAATAAAGTCTACCCCAAACCGACACTCCACATAGCTTAGCACAAGGCTCATTACCCCTTGGTACTAATCCCCAGCTCCTCTCCTGCTGTGATAATGAGCCCTGCATCATTAGTCCATTCCCACATGGGCCAAGAGCTCCTGCTCCCCATGATCACAAGCTTAGAAGCCTGTAGCTCAACTGGGGTCCTGTGCCAAGTCTCACCTGGGCTCCACAACCCTGTCTGCCCAGATTTTTGCGAAAAGAGCTGCTGCAAGACCCTGACTGCAGGATGCACTGGGTGTTGTTAAGAAAAACAATTCCTGACTCTGAACGGCTTCAGTTCTCAGAAGTTTTGAGAGAATCAGAAAAACTCTTTGTAGCCAAAAGCTGTGGTGTGGCTCACAATTTAGCTCCCCTGAGAGATGCCAAAGACTCCTGCCCATGGTCCCTGCAATAAACAGCCATTTCATGAGTGAAATTTGTGATGTTCCAGGTCACAGATCATCTTCCTCCATCCCACTGTGGCAGATACATGGATAGATACCTGCTTTGTCCTTATATGTGACTTGCCCAGTTGTCCATATTCTCTAGGACATGTGTTTTCGCCAAACTGTAGGCTGTTATGTTAAAGGCCTGGCAAAATGTTTCTGTGCTCTGAGAAGCTGATTCTTAATTCTGATGCCCCCAGCCCTAAGTTAAATGTAATATAAAGCAGATATCAGGAAGCTTTCTCTGTAAAGTACCAAATAGTAAACATCTTGGCTATGGGGAACATACACTCTCTGTTGTAATTACTCACACAGTAGTAGACCACAAGTAAAAGAATGTAGATATCCATTTTTCAGTCAGCTTTCCTGTCTCCAGGACATAATACAACCTAAAGGAGGAAAGATTAAACTTGGTTCTTGGGTTTGGGGAATTCAGTCCCTGGATGGATGATTCCTGGGCTGAAACAACACAGTTGGTAGGTATGGTAGAAACAAGCTGCTCATATCATGTCAACCAGGAAGCAGAGAGAAAAGGGAGGAGGCAGGGAGGGAAATGTACCCTCCAAAAGTATACCTTGAGTGACACATGCCCTCCAAGCAGGCCCTATATCCAAACAGCACATTCAGCATGAAATCATCACCTCATGTCCAATCACCCTCGAAGGGCCTCTCAGTGCATGAAACTTTTGGGGTACATCATAGATCTGAAACCATTCCATCCACCCAGATCCCCTTAACAACTTTACTACAATAAAATACTAACTACCAAAACAGACAGTGGTCTGGATTTAACCTGGGGCTATAGTTTGCCAAGTCTTGGCTTAGCAGCTAAAAAAGGAGGACTCTGAAGACAGATGATTGGGTTCCAATTCAGGCTTCCCCAGTGGCCTTCTGTGCAGTCTTAGGCAAATGATTTGACTTCTCTAAGATGGATTACTGATATCTCCATCACACTCTTCTTATGAGGCATAGAGTTCTTCTCTCTTTGAATCTCTTATAAGGCTCTTTGTAAAGTCATGTACAGGAAATGTGGAAGAGGGGTTTCTAACCATGAAGCAAACAACCTACATTGATCCCTCTGTTACCCTTTCTGAAAGAGACAATTCTGCCCCCTACTTCCTGCCTCACTCTGCCTGACCTTGAGTTTTTGTGATCCCTGGACATTGTTTTGTTGCTTATTTAGTAGTCCTAGTTGGCCCCAGCCATGGGTATCTTCCCATGATCCTCTCCCATTTGGTGATAAGGCACCTCAAACTGCAGCCTCTGCCCTTCATCACAGCCTGGACAAGTGCCTAAGATTAGCTGTGGCATCGTTTGCTGGGATCAGCACTTCCCGAGAAGGCTATTCATTGTAGGAAACTTGAACAAGTGCTTGAAGAAGAGGACAGTGTTCTGAGGCCAAACGATTCTGGGGAACACCAGGGTAAGACAGTTTGAAATCCTTCTTGCAACACTTCTCAGAGCCTTTTTAACATACTAATATGCTTGTTTGTCTTCAAGTGAGAAATCAAAGCATCCAAAAGCATTTCCATAATTGCTTTCATTTACAAGTTTGGAGGGACATCCACGTACAGGATCAGGATTCAGAGGAACTTTCTGGAAATTGCAGCTGTGTACAAATAGCTAAGCGTCACTGCTCTCCCAGAGGATTCTCGGAAAAGCTTAACCACGTATGCATGGTGGCGAAATCTTTAAAATCTTTCCTGCTTGTTAGATGTGTGCTCATTTCTCATCGTGTCTTGCTCAACGCTTTTGTGCAGTGATCCCTGCTTGCTGCTCAAAAAGGTGCAGTTTCCAGGCACAGGGCTTTGCTTTCTCTGTCAGCCAGGCAGCCGGATCTATAAAGAATCCCCTGTTAGTGAAATACAATGCCCCTTCCTTCCTGGAGCCACCAGGTCACCCCAGTCAATCTGGATCTTTCCAAATGTTCTCCTCTTTGACTCTTAAAAGAAGTTCAAAGTATCCCACAACTCATGTCAAATGGACTGGCCTTCGGCTTCCTCGTTTGTCTCCACGGGCTCCTTTATAAAACCATGGCTTTATTGGTCTTAGTCATCCTGTCTCCTTTGGGTCTTTTGGTGAACCCTGTGAACTTATTTAAACATCCCCAGAGCCTCTCTTGTTTCCTTCAACCCCCTTTCTGTGTGCCCAGAGCTTGGTGGGGCTGACCTAAGGGGGCGCAGTGGAAACGCTAAATCTTTCTAGCAATTCCCAGTGTTACCCGTTTGCATTCCTTCCCTGCCCTCTGTGTGCATACAACCTCAGCCTTTGCCCTACCTGCCTAAGTGGAGCCTCTCACTTTGTCTCCGGTTGGGGAGAGGGGCTGAGACCCATGCTCCAAGGCAATCTTCACTCCTGCTGCCAGCTATTACTCATTCCTGGACAAGTGATTTCTCTTTTCTTCTTCGTTTCTTTATTGCCTATCAGCAGTAAAAGAACTTACAATCAAACAATGCCTGGGAAGCACCTTGAAGTCTCCTGATGAAAGGTGTCACAGAGGTACTACATATTATTATTTTTGCAACAAGGGCAATAATAGCTTGTTGCTTCATCTAATTCCCCGTGAGTGGGCTCGGGCACTGTAATTACCTGGGTTATAGGGCACTTGTTCAGAAGGCTGTATTGAAAGGTATAAGAGGCCAGATGGCCCTGAAGGGTTTCCCAACACATCCCTGAGTGCTCACTCGGGTGTATCTGTGGCCAGGTCTGCTATGGGGTAGGGGTATGGTCATGCCAGACCTTTAATATGTGGAAATAGATTTTAATGGAAGAATCTATCAACCTGCAAGGCAAGTTTGAGCTGGTTCCTTGCTGTGGTCCAGGCACCCATGCAGAAGGAACAGATGTCTGTCTTGGCCAAGCAGGGGCTGACACTTTGGGAAGGGGAAAAGCTTTCTACTGAGATTTCTTTCTTTCTGGTAGCAAAATGTCCTATAACTTAACTTTCTGCATGCAAGCCTGTATCAGTCCTCTTGTTTTCAAAATGAAAAGGATGACCAAGTCCACCAATGCTAGAATGTTCCCTGCAAAGCCCAGGTTCTTCTGCGAACCCTTTGTCACAATGCCACAGACCAGCAGGAACCTAACTAGGGCCAGGGAGTTTGGCATCTGGGCTCTATTTCCACCCAATCAGCTCTCCTATCTACTACATATTTATGATTTCCTATGACATTTTATTGAGGGAGGGTCCTTCCATATGAATGATTAGGTTAAAATATTACTAAAGCCTTTTTACCCTTAACACTTTCTGATCCCTACTCTAAAATTGTCCCTCAAACATTTATTTACCCTACGGTTGGCTTTTCACTTCCTATGCTTTCTTTCATAATTACTCAACTGTTAGTGGAAAATATTAGGATGCATTTACGGGAATAAAATAAGAGTTTGTTTAAACTCTAGTTATCTGGTGGATTTAGCATTCTGGCTTTTGTGGTCTTCACTGTTAGCACATCGACTGGAAATTTCCCCCCATCTATTGCTTCTCCAGTGTTTTCCTGAGTCTTCCATTTTTACAGGTGTTCGATAGGCTGTTTTTTTCCAGGCTAGCAAAGATGTTGACACCTCACAGAGAATTAAGCTTGCATCTCAGCTTCTGCAGCACAGCAAGGTCCATGAGCTTCAGCGCCATGGCAAGCTTTCCTTTGAATGGGTCCTTTGTACATAGCACCTGTGACCCTGAGCCCCTCCTTGGGCACTTTCCTGCAGGAAGTTAAGAGGCAGAGACCTTGGTCTGCTTACGGCTTAGTTTTTCCTGAAGAATCCTAGTGGCATCAATGGCTCTGACTAATCTCCCCGTCTTCCTGTTGTTCAGCTCCACACACCGGTGCCCTCTGTGAGCTGCTCACTGAGCACTTTTTTATTAGCTTCAGAGTCTGAGCTGCCATGTTCTTTCTTTCCTCCAAGGAGCCCTCCTGCCTCTGCCAGCCCAACCTGACAGCACCTGCTGCTGAGTGTGTGCTGGAGCCTGCAGAACTTTGGCGCCATGACCCTGTGCTGCTCTTGAGAAGGATGGACAGGGACTGGAGCCAGAGTCTTCTCGGTCAGCTCCATGCCTGAATTTCCCAAGGAATTGTCCTAGACAATCAAGGGCTGCCACAGTCCCCACAGATTGTGAGAGGTCTTCTGATTCTGACTCTAGAATTTCTCTGGCTTTTCCACTGAGGCCCTGGGAGGCATTAGGGCTCCAGTCAGTCCCTGGATTTTCTCCAGATTCTCCTCACTGATAAAAAGCCTCTTGCATGTCCTGGTCACCCAGGATAGCTGTGGAGATGGCTCCAACAGTCTGCCACGGTGCAAGTCCTCATGAAGGGATGAAAGATAATCTCATGGCTGCCATTTTGGAAAAAAGGTCAACTCCCTGAGAATCTCACCCCTGCCACCTCTCACTCTCCAGGCCCTGACCATTCCCTTCTCCCTGCTCAGACCCTTGGGGAACAAGTCTTCCCCCCAGGCTCCTTCTTAAACATTTTCTGGAATTGGATAGGGACCAGAATCTGGGGAAAGAGAGGAAGGCAGGGAAATAGCAGGAAAACTCAAGGTCAACTCCAGCCTTTCAGACATCTTAACCAACAGCTGGAGAAGTCTGGTCAGTCACGTAGATTTCTCCTCAGGGCCAGGGCCTGAGAGCAGGACTATCCTCACTCTGATTCCTTTCTTGTCACAGGGCCCACCTCCACCCACGGCTGTAGAGCCTCCGAGCAGCATCTGGCCTAGGCTGGTCTGTAGAGATCTGGGATCTAAACAGCTTAAAGAGTTATGACTCCAGGAACTGTGGATGGCAACGTTTTCTATTATTAACAGTTCCAATTTTCCCATCTGGCTGTTTTCAGAATGAAAGCTGGAGATTACTGTCAGCATTAATTACAATCAGGTGCACTTTTCTTCTTCCCCATTTTGCCCCAATGGGTTTTCACACAGCAAGAAATCCTTAAAATGCATAGCCTTTGAAATGTGGCACATAAATCCTCTTTGCTGATGAGAGTGGCTGTCAGCTGCTGGGCTCTCCCTGGACCCAGGTGACGCTCACCAAGTTCACAGGCGCCCTCCTCAGGTGCGGAGGTTCACTCCACGCCCCTGGCTCTCTGGGGCCAGAAATATGGAAAGAATCCCTTCCTCATAAGATCCCCTCTCACTTCCTCCATCTCATCAAACCAGGGCTTGACAGTCTCAAGGACAGCTTTGGGGAATGTCTGTCTTTGTGGCCTGGTTGACTCACAGGGCAAAGTCACAGAGAAAAAAAAAAAAACCACCATGTGCTCCACACACCGGTGCCCCTGTGAGCCACTCAATCCCACTAATTCCCATCCAAATCTCTTTCCCATATCTCCTCTTCTAGATCCTCTTCTTCAACCCCTTGCTCTCTTTCTAGTTGGAGTCTGAGGAAACATCTCATTTTGAAATTCTTACTTTTCCTTTATTTTGTCCTTCAGTAAATACTAACATGCACGCTACTTATATGTTCTAGAAATTTCTTTTCATTACTCTCATTTTTTTCTCACAGACATACAACAAATATTAATCTTCAAGACTCATTGAAGCACAGGACCATTCTCCTTTTGTCAAAACATTTAAATTCAGTTTAGATTGGTCATGCTGGTCTCTTAGTTTTTCTTTCAAAATACTTCTGCTAGTTAACTCTTTGACTCTAATATTATTAACTGAGTGACCCTAAAAAAACTAATTACTATAGTTTGGATCTCGAATGCCTACAATGAGACCCCTGTGAGGCCTATGAGGCCCATGAGGGCCATGAGTTGAAGGCTTGGCCTCTAATGTGAGTTACTAGGAGGCAGTGGGACTTATAAGAGGCAGGGCCTAAACGAAGTCATTAGGCCACTGTGGATATGCTCTCAAGGAGGATTATGGGACCTCGGCCTTTCCCTAGTCCTCTTTCTCTCTTTTGCTTCTCGACTATAAGGTGAGCATTTTTGCTCCAGAATATATTCCCATCATGATGGTCTGGGCACAGTGATCATAAACTATGAGCCCAAATAAACCTTTTCCATGTGAAGCTGATGATCTTAAGTATTCATTTGCTATAGAGCTGGAAAGTAACTAATACATTACTTAAACCTGCTGAGCTAGAGACTCTGTTCCATTGCCTGCAAAATACTACCTCTTCCAGGGGCTGCTAAAATAGATCAAGAAAACGACAGTTTAGCACTGGCAGGTGGGTATCTATTCATCAGGAGCTTGCTGCATGATTGTGGCATTGGACGGAGGATGAGCATCTTTGTGTGTGTGTGTGGGGGGGGGTAACGGAATCTAGGACCTTTGCATTGAGGTACATCCCCAGCCCTGTTTTATATTTTTAATTTTGAGACAGGGTCTCACTAAGTCACTAAATTGTCAGAGCTGGGCTCGGGTTTGTGATCTTTCAGCTTCAGCCAACCAGAGTGTGGAAAAGGATCTCACCATTCTCCAAAGGGCAGCTGTTCTTCCTTCCAGCAGGAGGTAGGGATTCTTGCTATAAGACTACAAATGTGTAAATGGTGTGAAAGCAGCACTGCTTTTAATACTATCACTTTTTCATCAAAGAGCCCAACTCTCATGAATTCCTTTGGTCATGTATGGCTTATTTCATTTTCTAGTGGTTTGGTCTTATTTCTGAGCTATTGAGATATAAAGTGTCTGAAAAAGAAAACCATTATCCTAGAATCTCTGTTCCATCCTGACCTTCTCTTGCTATGCCACACACAAAATCATAAACTTGGTAAAGTAAGAGGGAAGCAGAGTAGACAACTTTGAAGGAGCTGATCAGAGTATGACTTATTTCCTCCATAAAAAGAGAATCGAGGAATTTACCACAACCACACTGGTCGTGCTGCTGATTCAGCCCTGGCCATGACTTGCCCTAGGTTGCTGTGTCCCCACCACACGCGCCTTTGAGCCATATTGTGATGAGGGGAGGGTCCTGTCTCATCCCACCCACCCAGGTTCCTTCCCTCAGCACCTGAAGACCTTCCGAGGTGAGTATTAACCGCAACGCCCTGCTGAGCTCCTGCCCCACCTTCCACACGAGTTCTCCACCTGCGGTTCACAACCTCCACAGAATAAATGAAGTTTCTGACAGTTAATTTATTTCCCTGATCTATTTCAGATGTCTCTTCAGACACAGCACTGGGTTACTGCTCAGTTGCCTGGCATCGGATATTAGGTGGGGACGCTTCCTGGACGCCCATAATTGAGAAGAGTGTTAATTGTATTTGCACACAGCCACAGAGTGCACCAACCTTTTGAGCTCCTGATTGTCCTCCTCTGTTAAACTCAACGGTGGTGCTGAGTTAAAATGTGAGATGGTTACTAGTGTGGTTGCTACCTCATGGGTCTGCTTAAAGTTTGTCTTCCCATCCTTGAAAGCAGGAATGTACAGGAGTCATGTATTACAAACGAAATGAAGGGAAATATGGTTTGAGGACCAATGACTTAGTCAAACACTTCCTTTCCCAGGTTTTTAAATGTTTTGTAGGAGTGTTTTTTATTGGTAAAACTGGCAAGTCCTCTTTCTTTCCAGAGTGCAAAGCTTTGAGAGGAGAAAACATCTTCACTTGGGCCTCTGTCCCAGATGCAGGCTTGAGAGAATAGTAGAGAACAACAGAGATGAGGCCAGCAAGCCTGAAGGGAAGGCCAGGAGATGAATGAACAAAATTCTGGATGCAGCTGTTATCATTTCCTGTTTTCCAAACCCAGCCCACCACCAGCCGGGGGAATCACAGTGTCCCTGGGAAACTACAGTCTTTGGAATGTGCCTGGACTTCCCCGAATGTGTGGCCCCTCACATCAGGTAGCTTTCTTGGACCAGCAATTAGGATGTAAGTCATAGAGTCAGAAAAATACATATTTGATTCCTGGCCCTGCTACCTACTAACACTGAAGTATCAGAATGCTTCCCAGACTCCTTGGACTCCCATTTTTCAACTGAGCAATGGGCATCTAGTGGGTTTAGGCATTGAATGAGGTGCATATACAAAACCTTTGGAACCATTCAAAGCCTGGCACATAGAACAGGCCCTATGAATGGTAGCTTTTTTGTTATAGACTAAAACTAAGAGAAAAATGCAGGATTCACACTGAGACTCCATGATTTTCCATTTACTCCAATGACTATTGGGAGAATTTTCTATGCTGTATAACAAATGACTAAGCACAGTCACTTAAAACAATGTACATATAGTTTCTCACAGCTCACACAGGCTAGGCATCTGGGCATTACTTAACTAGGCCTTGTTGGGGTTCTCACAAGGCTGGGATCAAGATGTTAGTCAAGCTGCATTTTCTCACACAGGCTGGACTAGAAATGAATTGACTTCTAAACCCATTAGGGTGCTAGCAGATATCAATTCTCTATTGTTGTTAGATTTAAGGCCCTGACTTCTTCATCGTTCGTAGAATATGGAAGCTACTCTCAGTGGTCCTTCACTGCTCCTGGGCCTCCCTACAGCTTGCTGCTCACAGGCAGCCATGGAGACAGAAAGAGAGACAGAGAGAGAGAGAGAGAGAGACAGACAGAGAGAGAGAGAGAGAGAGAGAGAGAGAGAGAGAGAGAGAGAGAATGAATCTGCAGCAGACAGGGTCTTGTGTAACATAAACTTTCCATCGCTTTCCTATTGGTTTTTTCATATCCTATTATTTGTTCAAAATTAAACCCAGGATCCACTCACTCTAGGGGAGAAGAGATCGCACAAAGAAGACCTGGAAGAGATGATACAGGGGGTCACAGTGCATCTGTCACACGAGAAAAGGCTTTAGTAAGTAGAAGACACCCACAGCCCTACTGGGTTTGTATTCTGTTGCTGAATTAACTAAGAATTAAAAATATAGTGGGTTAAAAACCCCACAGACTTATTCTCTTACAATCCCGGAGGTCAAAAGCCAGAAATGGGTCTCACTGGACTGAAGACAAGGTGTCAACAGGGCTGCATTTTATTTGGAGGCTCTAAGGGAGAATTCACTTCCTTGCCCTCTTGACCTTCTAGAGGTTTCTTGCCCCTGCGGCTCAAGGCCAGGATCATCCGTCTTCAGCAGCTGTCACAGTGAGTCAAGTTCTTCTCACATTGCATCACTCTGACCTCCGTTGTTGCCTCTTTATTCCACCTTTCAAGAGCCTTGGGATTATATATTGGACCCAACTGAAAAATTCAAGGTAATCTCCTTATTTTCCTAGTTTGTTCTTTAATGCCTTTAAATTTATCTGCAAGTTTAATTCTCCCTTGTCACATAAGGTAACATATCCATAGGTACAGGGACGTCAAGGACATCCACACAAACTGAGTTACCAGAGGAGTCTAAGGGCCTGTAGTTCAACAAGACCGTCAAATGGTTCTGATGCATACTTGCATTTGAGAGCTGTGTTCTATAACAGAATTTGGAACAAATAATTCATGAAATAGAAATGTTAACACTCAGCCACTGGGAAGAGTTAGAGCAGTTATTGTAATGGTTACAACCGTATTAAGATAGCCAAGAGTCCATCAGATACATATGACCTGAAATCTGTACTCTATCTACCAAAGGGGTAGGCATAATAATCCCCCTCTCTTCCTCCCAGAGTGGTAGAGAGAAGGTTCCAGAGAACACGAAGCTGGGAAGCCAGCCACAGCCACTGATGTTCTGCAGAAATAGTGTACTAGAAGAAAGCGCATCTTATGCCATTGGCAAGGACCTAAACCATGAGTCACCACAAACAGGGCACTGCAGAATCCTTTGTAGTTAGTAATAAAAGTCCACGGGCAAGCAACGAGGAGATGATGTCAGCGATACGAATCTGAACAGTGTAAGGTTCAAAAGAGGCTCCATAAATCAGAAGAGGCGATGAAAATTTCACTTTAATCTTACCTGACCACTTCCTTACCAAATTCATGCAAACAATATAATTTGAATTCAGTTCATGATGGATGCTTCACAGGTTTTGTTTCATGTTGTAAGGACTAAATCATTAAGAAATAATAAATGTGCATTTCTTTTTTGTTTTTTAATATGATGACTTTTTTACTCGTGGTAGCTCAGGGTCACCATTTGCTTTAAGGGATGAAGGAATTTGTAGGGAGATTAGGATAAATTGGGAAATTAGTCTGAAATTTGAGCTCTGATCTTTAAAATATAGAGATTGTTTGAGAAAATTTCCTGTCCTTCCCATTGTGAACAGGTAAAGAATTGAATCACTTGTGGAGAACACTGACCATACCTGAGCCTAGCATGTTTAGGAAATAAGAAGTAGGTAGGAACTGATAAGCAGTGACATATGCTGTATGATCACAAAGTATGGGGAAATTTAAAAATTTTTATATTACATAAAAGACACATTGCTGAGAATTCCTCACAAAAGATTTCCCATTAATTTGAATACACTCATCCCATCAGCCTTGCTGCTTTCTGAAGCAGTTCTGGAAGTCCTCTTTTGTGAGTGTCTTATTGACAGAAATCAAGACTCTGTGGTATATGAAAATGATGATAAAATGGATGCTCCAATTCTTATCAGTGTCCCTGAAGCAGTGGCTGTATTAAGGACATGGAAGATTCCAGAAGGCTTGATGACAGCATGGTTGCCATCACTAGCAAGGAGTCTGTTCCAGACCTAGTGCATGAATATAAGCAACAAAAGATAAAGAACCATTCCGTATCCAGTCCTAGAGATGTATCTTTTGGTGACGGACATAAAGTGAAATATCCCACTTTGAGTTTTTATTAATTAGGCTACAAAAACATTGTTCTGTGGATGATGTAATATGGCCCTGTCTTTGTTTCTCTACTGAAATAGACCTGGATAGGAGAGAGAAAGAGACTTGCCAAATTTTAACAAATCATATCCTCATTTTGCAATTTTCCATTCTAGGTTGCACGGGTAACACAAAGCATAACAGGCCTTCCTTAGGAAAGATCTACGTTATTCCGGTCTGCAACCATTTGAAACGTGAGTACCTGTGTGTCTATTAGACAGATTAAAATGACAAAAGCAAAGAGAAAAGTTTTTCTCTTCCCCATTATGGCACCAATCCCAAATCCCAGAGCAACCCAGCCATGTGAACAGAGAGTAATCACATCCCATTAGTTTCAGGAGAGCCAGGTAATCTTATCAAACCCATTATGAAGTTCCAGTAAAGCAGCCACAGGGACTTTTGGGTAATGATAGTTGTTTTTAAAAGTGCACCTCTTTAACTTCTTGAATCATCCCAGTTTTGAATTGAACCCCTGAGCACAGATGAGGGGAGAGGGACACAAGTGAAATTTCTTCCTGCTGGTCACAGGAAGTGTAAATACGACAGGTTTTCTGCTGCCACTAGCAACTGGGTGAAATGAACACCTCCTCATGTGTTATCTCTGCTTATTTGATTTTCCACCTACCTGAGTTTCTGCTCTAAAAGAAAAAACACCTGAAGGATGGTTTTGTGAAAGAAACTGCTTCAAAATGTACACAGTGGAGTATGCACCCCACTTCATGCTCGGCCCTCTTTCTTTAGGTTGTGGGTTGATACCTAGAATCATACAAATAAATTTTTATACGCTCTGACCACTTATGAATCATACCTGGGGCATTTTTTCTTTTAGTTGCATACAATATCTAGTAATAAATCATGTTGCAACAAGTTTGGGAGATTGTTTACAAATAACTTCTGCTAAAGAATTTAATTAAAATATATAATGCTCATGGATATCTTTTAAATGGTTACAGGAAAAAATCAGAAAAGTGTTAGCATCAACACTTCTGTTCATCTGCTGCTTTTTGGTGAAGTGGTTCTTTCTGAATATGTAGTTTAGTTTGGTTTGTTCCATGTAATAATTTTCTCATTCTAAGAGACTGAATAAATGCCACAGAATTATGGTTTCCATAATTTAGTGTAAGTATATCAGAATCCAGAAAATACACTGTAGACATCAATTAATCAAAATGTTTGGTAGTGGGTTGTTCCTTCCAGTTGACTAAATTTACAGGTACATTTCATCTTCAATGGCAACTATTTGTCTTCTCTGTCCTGTTAAGGAATTCTTTGAAAGGGGTTAGTCCAGATTACAGTGTTCCAAAGGTGAATGTTTCATGATCTTTAAAGATTGGTCCCTAGCCTGCCTCATTTTTATCCACCTAAAGACTTGTTCTCCTTACAGATGTTGCAAATGTGGTGATGGTGGAGTAACCTGGGGTATATAATTTGTTTATTTATCCTTTAACAATGCAAGACAACAAACTGTCTTGGTTCATTGGGAGTCTTCATTCATTGGGTTTTTCTTTATTGGTTTTCAATACTTATTTTGCAAGTATGAAAATCACAAAATCAGAATTTTGTTTTCAATAAAAGAAAATTCCCGAGTTAAAGTCCCATACCTTGTGACTTTGAGTAGGGAGTTCTGTTGAGGGGAGCCTCACTCTTGAAAGCTTTATAGTGCAGGCTAGAGTTACTGCCAGCAAGGAGTGAGCCTTGGCCTAGCCAGGACAGGTGTTTCCATTCCTTTTGGATGCTTATCTGAATATGGAGTAAAGTGGAGTCTATAAAATAAAAGTGGGAATTTCACTGAGGAAGAACTGGGCTGCACTATAAAATACCGCCAGCTCTGTGCCTGTGTATGAACCATCTCTAGAAATGTGAGCCATCATTTTAGTCTCTTACTGTGTGTGCATATGGGTTGTTACTACACTGTAATGGGTAAAAACTCAAGAAGAATTATTAAATATCTATTTCGTGCTTTCAACCTGCTGTCAAAGGTCAAAAGGATTTGAAAGCAGTAACTAAAATTAATCAGAGTCATTAGTCTCTTGGTTAAAGAAAGTAGACCAGTGTGAGATCTGGAAGAAAAATTTAACTTCTACAATTATGAGTCTAGTTGAGAGTCTCACAGATTTTCTATTTCAGATCAGTTTTTAATCCTGCAAGATTTTATACATCTACCCAGGATCCCAGAATCCAATCCCTCCTGGACCACCAGCCCACTTGTTGCCTACCTCTGGACACACTGACTTTTAAATTTTTTCCTGAAAGCATTGGATTTTCCTCCTTTGAAACCTTTCCAAATGGTATATTCTAGCCTTCACCTATGGTGTCCCCAGCCTCTATTCCTCACTAGTTTTTCAATCCAGCAGTTGAATAAAATGTCACCTCTCCTCAAACAACCCTTACCTTCCCACCTTACCTATCCAATTATGGGCCTATTGCATTCTTACACTTTTTTCCTTCATTAAACTTCTCAGAATTTGTACCTAAACATGTGTTTGAATACTTAGAGGTTTCCACTCCCCTTAGAAACATGACAAAAGGGAGTCACATGATTTCTATTTCCTTCTGTATCCCTAGTGCCTATCACAGTAACCAAGCAGCAGAAGCATTCCATGTGTATCTGTTGAATGGATGAAGAAATGAATCAATAAATGCACACACATAATGACACAAGCAAGACAGACATGGGTTATGTCACCCTTAAATTATGCTGTTATCAATAAATCCCATTATCAAGTGATTGCTATCATACTAATTTATCCATTAAGTTTTTATTGAGTGTCTTTCACATGCTAAAGATTGTGGTAAGTGTTGATAATCCGGCACCAACAGAGCACAGCTCTGGGGCTACAGTTCTAACTTTAACTGCTGCCTCTATCAATTCTTTGTGTTGTGACCTGGGTTGCCTAAATCCCACAGGCTGGAGTCTTTGCAGATCCAAAACAAGGAAATATTTCCCCACCTTTGCATCTGTGAAAATTAGGAGCTAATGAAGTAAATCAATTAGGGCCTTCATGAGCACAAAATAAATGTGCTGCTACTTTTGGGGGCAGGGTGATTGCCAACTGGACTAGGCTGCAGTGTTGGAGAGAACGATTGGTCCATAGGCTGTAGCTGGGTCTCAGTGTCCTCAGCCATGCAGGTGAAGAGCACGTAGGACCTGCTGGGTCACCTAGAGAGTCACTCCTGAGGTTGTGTGAAATACAAAGCACAATATACATACACTAATAGTATTTTTCCATGGGAGACTTCTTTATTTCACTGGGCTTGTAATCAATAACACAGGAGGTTCTGCTATCACTCATTTGTTCTCTTCATCTTAATTTATTTGATAGTTTTGTATCTTATATAGTATACAAGGACACCGCTCATCTTTTTTTTAAAATTTTCCCTGTAAATAAGAATTGATATCCTATGTTACTATTGGACATTATAATGGTTCAAGCTTGAGAGAGGAAAAACGCAGCTGGATTTTCAATAAGATATGCATATTTTCTGAGTCTCTATCCATACAGGTCTATGACTAGTTTGCTATTATTATTATCAATAATTATTAATGATAAATTATTAACATTATTTTCTGGCTAAAATTATAAGACACAGACATATCTTGAAACTTGCGGCAGAATTTATAAGGGGGACAGTTTCCTGCTATTCATTCCTTGTGTAAATCAAAATCCAAAAAGCATTGTTACCCAGTGTGGGACACAAGAAAATCACAGTCTCCCAAGAATGGAAGGAAGGTCAGGCTCATGGACTAAAGAGCTCATTTTTAGGGTCAATAGATATTGCTCAGGGGAGGCAACACAGTGCACCCCCACTTCTCGAGTCATAGTCTGTTGTATTTTGCATTATGTTTTCTTTCATTTTAGTTTTAGTTTTTTTGTGTGTGTATGTGTGTGTGTGTGGTTTTTTTATTTCACTCATATCATTATTCAGTATGAAATTTGAAATTGAACACTTTTGACCTGCATCATTTACCACGAAGTAATGACAGTAGTAGTTTATAAACTAGATATTTGATTAATTGATGTTATCATTTTAAAATATCCTGCCTGTTTGCTTTGGTGCTTGATTCTGCCTGATTCTTAGGTGCTGAGAGCCATTGCAATCTTATGCCTCATTTATCTGTCCTTTTGTTCAGAAATACCAGGTGAATGTTGAAGAAGTCTCACCTATAAGGTATATGCCTCCAAATGCAGAATGCTGTTGTTATACTGTTGTTGGCATCCTTGTCATTATTTATAATATTCATCTTAGGGAAGAACTTGCCATTTCTGGATGGCCTATAATAACAAAATAATAATCATAGTAACTGTCATAATAACGAGCAATATAATTACCATTCATTAAGACAGTGATTCATAATCTTAGCCATTATCATATTATATTTAATTATGATGACAGCGGTGAAAATTACTATTTCCAGCTATTGAGAATGCAAGGAATCTTAGAACTCAAGGAAAGAAAGTAAAAGTAACGTAAAATGTGATGAGGCTTTTCTCTTAAGACTCTCAGTAAGTATTCAAAATAAAACTAAAAGTTCAAAGTTGGATTTAATCACATTCACATATACCTGATCTCCAGAAGGAAAACGAAATTTTCATGAGGCGGTGGTGGTGCATGGCTTTAATCCCAGCACTCTGAGAGGCGGAGGGAGGAGAATCATAAGTTCGAGTCCAGCCTGGCCAACTTAGCAAGATCCTGTCTCAAAAACAGGACTAGGGATGTAGCTCAATGCAAAACCCTGAGTACAGTCCTCAGGAGAGACAGGAAGAAGGAGACAGGGATGGGAAGGGGATGAAAAAGATGCAGAAGAGGGAGAAGAAAAACAAAAAGGAGCAAGAGGAGAAGGCAGAAAAGAAAAAGAGAAGGAGGAAAGAAAGAAAGAAAGAAAGAAAGAAAGAAAGAAAGAAAGAAAGAAAGAAAGAAAGAAAGAAAGAAAGAAAGAGAAAGGAAGAAAGAAAGAAAGAAAGAAAGAAAGAAAGAAAGAAAGAAAGAAAGAAAGAGAAAGAAAGAAAGAAAGTTTTCTTTCAAACTTCCCCAAAAACATTTTTGCTAATTTTCAAACTAAAAACAATTGGGAAGAATTCTAAGAGGTTTCTGCCCTGGACTTCTGATCATAGCCCGTGTTTATGATGATTTTGGATATTCCAGGAAGTGTCACTGCAGCCCAAAAGGGTGGGCTCCTTGGCTCTGCCACCCGGGAGCATCACATGCTCAGTGTTCTTATTGGTGAAGAAAACAAAGGACAGTGCTTCATGCTCTTGGGTGCTGAGAGTCCTTTTGAGCATGAAGAACACAGAGGTAAGCATTATTAAAGATATGTGTATAATGTATTGTTTTACCTGCAATTAGTGCGTTCTATTTAAGAATGATAAATATTTCACACATTTTAAAATCTGCATGATGGCTATTGTTTCTCAGCTCCCAGCCCCAGGTCCCAATAGCAGCTAGCTTCCTCATCTGAAAGAAGTGTAGTTTCCCCCATGGTAAGCATTTTCACAGCAGTGGGAACAGTACAGAGAGCCAGAGATAAGATCAGTACCTTCACCACCGACATATACACACCAGTGAAGAAAGCAGATGCTTAAGCATGAAACCAGAAGTCACTGAAAATGCACCACATTCTAGCCCTGAGGATGCTGAGGTTCTCATCAGGGTCAGGGGACCAGAGAGACCATCAAGTAGGAAGAGAGGAGTTGTTCAAGCAAAAGGAAATAAATCATCTATGCAGCACAAATTTCAAGGGAAGAGATTTCCCAGGAAGGAAGTGTGAGCACCTGGAGGGGAATCGGGAGCCATGAAGCTCCTGCCAAGCTACGCAAAGGAGACTTAATTTTCTCCTTAGAGCACAGAAGACCCAAGAAGGGTTTAGATAGGGGGCTGATATTATCAGATTTTTATTTCTGAGAGATGCACAGTTTGGGTCACTGTATAAAGAATGGAGCACAAGGAGGGATGACCTCTGTCTCTGACAGTCTGACTGACTTGACAGTGTACATAGAACATCCATTCAAAATAATGTTTTTAATGTGTTATCTTGAACCGCTAGGTTTTTTAAAGTATGGGGGAAATGAAACAAAACTGACAATGACTTAGATCAGTGGCTCTTAAAACACAGTGCATGGGTTCACAATTTTCTCCCAAGGCTTTTCCAGGGAGACTGAGAAGGTGTAGCCACTTTTACAGTAAGACATCATTTGCATTTGTGTTAGACATATCTCTGCTCCCACACCAGTGAAAGTGGGTGAAGCTGTGCTAAGATAGTGACACAGGCCTGTAGCCACTTCACACTAAACAGAAAATGCTGGTTTCCCCTAAGAATATCCCTGATGAGATAGTTGAAATTCATTTTATTTGTCTCAACCCTGAGGAATCAGACCTTTGGGTATTTTCCACGATGACCTAGGAAATAGACATCCAAAGCACTTCCACTGTTGCAGAAAAAAAACCACTTTTGAGATTTCTATATTCATGAGTGAACTGGCCACATCTCCCCCAAACACTATTTTAAAAAATATTTTTTTAATTTTCTAATTAATGAAATATATTGGTATGTTTTAAATATACATAATGACATCACAGGGAATTTGTACCTATAGTGATATATCTTGATTCTTTCCCCATCTCCCTCCCCTTTCTTCAATCCCTCTTTCCCTATTTATTTGTAAAAGCTTTGATTCCATTTTACCTTTTCTCTTTTTCTTTCATTTCCCTCCTTTCTTTCTCCCTTCCCAAACTCATTTGAGTATTTCCTTCTTATTTCCTAATATTAATTATACATTTTGGCCCTTATTTACACTTTTGCTTCCTCATACCAGAAAAACAAGCTGGTATTTATTCGTGTATATATTTTACTTAAGAGTGTGGTCTCAAGGTACATCCATTATCTAGAAATGTCTCAAGTTCATCCTTCTTTATGACAGAGTAGTACTCCATTATGTAGAAAAACAAACCCTCTTCTTTATCCATTCATTGGCTGATGGGCATTTGGGATGTTGCCAAGATTTAGCTGTTACAAACTGCACCATGAAAACACCATTTTTCATTGAAAGAAAATTCAAAAACTGTCATCATTCAGATTTAGGTATTTTCAGACATTTTCTTCAAAATGAATGAAGCAAGTTTTTCATTCACTTCGAGACAAAAAAGAAGAAAAGAAAGGAAGAAAATGACTGATAGTTTTCATTGCCAATGATTATGCTGACATTTTCAAACAAAAGTCAAAATTTCAGGAAACAACCACTAGAGTAAGTCAAGGCTTTTCTCACGCAAGCAGCGAATGCTTTTAAAAATATGCTGTGTAGTGAAATGTGTCAATAATTGAAAGTCCTGCATAGTTCAGTGAACCAATATTGTCCAATTTACCAATAGTTAATCTGTAAATTCACATGTGGGTGAAAGACCAATCTAAATTATAAGACAGAACAAACAAATTTTAATGTAATGGTGAACAAAATAATTCAAGTGTAGAAGTATATTTTCTACATGACAACTAAACTTTAAGAAACTGTGGTTTGTTGAGTTTTGGTGTTGTACCAAAAAGCAGCCAGAATTCTCTGAAAATACTACCAAATACTCCACTTTTTTCCAACCACGTGTCTTTTGTAGGACTAAAAAAAAATTTTTTTTTGTCTTTTTCCTTTTTATCGATACCGGGGATTGAACTCACGACTGCCTGCTTGCAAGGCAGGTGCTTATGCCACTGAGCTAAATCCCCAGCCCTAAAAATTTTTTAATGGTACTGAGCTACAACAATCTATCAGAATAAATATATACAGAAGCTTCCATATGAGGTTATGACTGCCTATTATTCAGCTAGATACTAAAAAGATTTGCAAAAATGTAAAATAATATATTTTTTTGGTTTGTTCTTGAGGTGGAGTCTTACTGTGTTGCTCAGGTTGGCTTTCAACTCGAGGCTACAGTACCCTCCCGTCTTAGCCTTTTGAGTAGCTGGAGCTATAGGTATATATCACCACATCTATGAAAACAATCTGAGGCTTCTATAAAGCTCTTTGGCTTTGCTTTAGGAAACAGTTTCTTTTCCATTAAATTCACTTATATTAACATGACATGGATTTGTTGATGTTATATTTAAATGAATTTAGATACAAATATTAAAACTTCAATTTTCACCTCTTAATTTTTAAACATCAATAGCTGTAAGTACTTTGGGCTATCAAGTTTTAATATTATATTCTTACAGTAAATTTCTGAGACAAAAATCTTCAGAAAAGAGTCCTCAAAAAAGACTATAAAGGATTGTTATACTCGTACCTAGATGTCCCCCAAAAGTCTCATGTGCTCACAGGCGGGGCTTACCAGAGAGGGCTGGGTGTAGGCTATGTGATACTCTGAGTAAGGGGGTGTGGTCTAAATCAGTCCACTGCTTGTAATTAGCATAAGTTCTAGACAGCAGCATTCCAAAGGCTTGTGGCCTGGCTGGCATAAGAGAGAAAGGCAGGTTGGTTGCTTACTGCTTGCTTCTCCTTTGCCTTCTGCCTGCTATACCATGGACATTTCCTCCTCTGTGGTCCCCTCTGCCATCTTATCTTCCCTTGGAGCCAGCCGACTCTAGACTGAAACCTTTACAAACTGTGCATTAAATAATCCTTTCCTCCCTTAACTTGTAAATGTCAGATATTTTGTCCCAGCACAAAAAGAAAAGGAGTAAAGAGACAAGGGTCTCAAGACCAAATTCTTGACAACTGTTGTGTTATATACCTGAATAGAATTGTTAGTATATCATGAAAGCAAAACCCAGGATAAAGACTTGTATGCAGGTGTTTTGGGAAAGGAAGACTCAAGCACACAAGAACAGAGAACAGAAAAGAAAAGAAAACCAGTCAATCAGTGGGGCACTGCTACAGGATCCAGGGTGACTTCTGCCCACATCAGTAGAATAGTTCTCAGACTCTTTGCCCAAGGGATGAGGGGTCTCAGTCCATTATCTTCCTTCCCTCTCTGTCCAAGCTGTCTCTGTAGGCCTTCATGCTCTGGTTGCCCAGTGTGTATGCTAAGATATTGTATATCACAGTGTCCAGAGGCAGAAAATGAGAGGTATAAGCAGGTATCCCAAAACATAGTGCACTACAGTTACAACTGTAGTACTGGCTAAAACCTGATGGCCTGATGATGTGAATAGCCTTTGACTTTGTTTTAGAAGCTATGGGAGGAAAAAGAAAACTCCAAGCCTCTGATTGTGATGATTTTTCTTGGTGTTCTCCATGATGTGCTTGGTCTGGGCTCTAGCGTTACCCCAGAGAGCTTTTTAGCGTCTCTAAATCATCTCAACATCACATTCCTGGGTGATATAAGCAAACAGAGGGCATGAGAAGTAGATATATTCTGGACAAAAATGCAGTGGGTGTTCAGAATTTTTGATAGAACTACAGCAATCGCAACAGAACTAATAAAAAGAGATTATGAGTTGTTATGGTTTCTATCTAATGTCTCCTAAAAGTCTCATGTGCTCAGAGTTGGGGCTTTTAAAAAAATTTCAGGCATTTTATTCAGTTGGATACAGATATACAAGCATATCTCAGAGTCACTGCAAGTTCAATTCCAGACCACCACAAAAAAGCAAACAGCATAGTAAAGCAAGTCACATGAATTTTTTAGTTTCCCAGTACATATAATAAACATGTTAAAACTCCACTATAATGTATTAACATGGAGTAGCATTATACCTAAAAATATGCATGCCTTAGTTTAAAAATACTTTATTGCTAAAAATGCTAAGGCTTTCAGCAGATTGCAATGTTTGACTAGTGAAGGTTCTCTCTTATCTTGGTATTCATGGTTGCTGGCTGTTCAGTGTGGTATTTGCTGGGCTTTTGGTTGCTACAGCCATTTCTTAAATTAAGTTTGAACATTAATTGATTTTTCCTCTCATGGCACATTTCTCAGTGACATTCAGTTTCATATGACAGCATTTTAGAGGTAGGGTTTTGGACAGTAATTGGATCATGGGATGCTCTACTTATCACTGGATGGATCCATTCAAGAGTTCATCACTAAGTGTGCTGTCAGGAAGTAGGGCTTTGTTAGAAGAGCAAGATCACTGGGGATGTGACCTGCAAGGGTGTATTCTTGTCCCCAGTGGCTCTCTTTTCTCTCTGCACTCTGGCTGCCATCAGGTGAACAGGTTTCCTTTGCCTAGACTGTGACCTTTCTGTCTTGGACCCAACTAACCATGGACTGAACCCATTGAAACCATCAGCCAAATGAACTTCTTCGAGTTTCAGATGTCAGGTGTTTAGTCCCAACAACAGTAGAGAAAATGGAGGCATCCTTTTTCTCTCAAAGTATAGGTTTTACTGTTAAAGTACTCCTGAAGGAAAGACAGTCAGAAAAGGAAAAACAGCAAAACAAAGAGTAAAACTGAAAGCAGTTGAAACTAGTGATGTTGAGAGACTTTAGTGGCATTTTTCTTCTCCTAATTCTAAAGCAGAATAACTGACTATAGCCCAGTGGGGGACGAGATTAATTTCTGCCCTACTAAAATATTTTGCTAGGTTTTTTTTCTTTGGATATTAATCATACAATAATTACACGTGTAATTATCCAATTATGAGGGATTCAATGTTGCCTCCAGAAGAGAAGGAAAACTTTTCTTGAGTATTGATTAATCTAGTTTAGTCATTTAGGGTATAAAACTCTGTGTATATTATTATATACCTGCCATATGCATTTTATACATGGTAGTATGCTGTATATGTAAATAGTCATAAGTATATGTTTTGTTTTATTAGTAATATATAAATTTAACTTTCAAAATTTCAGGGGATCATGGTTCCAAAATTTTCTATTTATTTGACCTTTGACAAATTATTTCACGAAACTTTGAGCCTTACTTTAAAGTCTCTTTTTATAAATAGATAAATTAATAATACCTGTCTCAAAGTATGTCATAAGAAAGTATGTAGATATTTATTGAAAGGTTATATGTGCTCAGTAAAAGTATTATTCTATAGTAAATACATGGAGATTAAATTAAGTACGTGTAATGATCAAATCTTCCCTTTTCTTTCCTTCCTCTTCAATTCTATGTTTTCCTGAAGATATAACTAAAATTATAAGAAAAGTAATTTTCTTCAAAAAATATGCAGTGTGTAACTGCTCTGGAAACAAAGAAAACCCTTCCCATTTTTTCACAGTCCCAGCTGATTTGACCATTTTTGACCACACCTTAGGATCTGTGGGACAGATAAATTTCTAAGTTTTGCTAAAAGATATCCAATTTCCAAATATATAACTAAAACAAATCAGTAATCCCCATGTTAGAATGTGATGTAATTAATATATTGCTTTAGACAACAAAGAATCTCCTCCTGTTATGTGTTTCTTGGTGTAAGATCTTACTCTCAGCTGCTGAGCAATTCTCTCATTCATGGTGTGCTATTTCACTGTGGTATGTCTAGATGTGACTTTAACTGACTTTAGGACTAATGCATTTCTAGAAAATTATCTTTTTCAGTATGACTTTTTCCTATTCTATCTGTTCTTTCTTTTTGTAAGACATACTGGTTCTTTTCTATATCCTGTATATATTTACTTTCAGATACACACCTGGAACCCCTAATAAACCATACCATGAAAAAATTTTACAGAACAATACTGTTCAGTGTTAGAGAAGGCAAATAACACAAATAACTCCAAGGGTCTTTGGCAATGAGAGGCTGTAAGACATAAACCGTGGAGGATGATTTTGCAATATCATTTAAAAATGCAGATTTTCACTCCTTATGACATGTGGTGCTTCCTTTCATTTGACTGTCAATAGAGATTGTTCCCCATGTCATGCTAAACCCATATTAACCCCGCAGATTCTAATGAATATAAATAAGGTATAAATGCATAAATATTTCAGAACCTTCGGTTTCGTTCTATGTTTAACACATGATGATATAAGCTCACAGGATGCAAAGGTGTAATTTCATGACTTTCTTCTCTCAAAGCCTCAAAGGATACTTTCTTTCAGTTAAAAACAAAGCAATACTTTTATCAATATTCATTATTTTTCCACTTGTGCTCCTTCCTCCCAAAAGAAATTAAAACATTTAATCAAGGAACTGGAAACTTAGCAAGATTAGACAGGTAAGACAAACGACACAGAGGGAAAACAAGGTTAAATTATAAAGTCAAAACAGGAATTCAGTCACTTTTTTATGCCATTCTATTGCCTTTCAAATAGAAGGACACAGAATTTGGTTCCAAGAGTTCTAAACCCCAATGAGAAGAAAAAATCGGGATCCATGACATCAGTGCAATGTCCCTAACATAGTACAAGTCAATCACTCAAGAAAGCCTCAGCTTGTCCTGACATACACCCAAGGCACAAACTTGCCAGCTTCCTCAGAGAAAGAGAGGGAAGGGGAAGATGGGAAAAGATGGGAGGACAGAGAAAAGAAGAGAGTCAAAAGAAGCACAAGGGTCATGCTGCAAAGGATACCCCCACAGCAGTTTCATAATGCTCAGAAATTCCTTTTGGTGGGCTGTTCTTGTAACTTTACCTCCTGCAGGAGTACAAAAAATATACCAGATTTCTTTAAAACCTATTTAATGGAGATGCAGCTCCCTATGGTCTAGAAATACAACTTTCCAGTCAACTGGCTCCAACCAAAACAAGATTTTTTTTTTCCAAAGGTTGCAAACAGGCTTCCCCAGGACTGACACGGGGCCTGAAATAGTTTGGCCACAATAATACAGGTTTAAATTTAGTATATAAAAGTTGTGTAAATGTACCTAAAAATCCAGATTTTTTTTTAGCAGTTGTTAAGGTATAGTAATGGCCATGGTTAATACATTGAGCAACAACCTCTTTGGATGAGGAGTGAACAGTGGATTGCCCACACTTCTGACCATAGCCTGCTTAACTTGCTTTGTTACCTGCTGGTCTCCCTTAAGCATTTTAGTTTGTAACCTGTCTTGCAGTGATTCTCAACACTGGTTTTGCAATTGACAAATAGCCAAGCAGATTTTTCATACTATGAATATCTGGGTCCCACTCTGGGCCCCTTTAATTTGAATCCCAATGAAAATCTCACTTAAAAGCACATGCATCTGTGTGTTTATAAATCCCTTGTGGTGCATGCCTATAATCTCGGCACTGAGTGAGGCTGAGGCAACAGGACTGTAAGTTTGAGTCCTTCTTCAGCAACCCAGCAAGACCTATCTCAAAATTATAAAATATAAAAGACTGGGGATACATCTCAGTGTGAAGGCCCTGGCTTTAATTCCCAATACTGCAAAAATAAATAAATCCCCAGGTGATCTAATGCCCTGCTGTAAGTCTGGAGAAATAAGTTGCTAAGGCAGCCCGAGTACTGTTTCCCTCAACCCAGCTTTCTGCCAGCTCTGGAACAGCCATGTGTTTAACATCAGTCCTCCTGGAGAATGATTTTGTTACCAGTTAAGTAGAGCTAGGCATTGTATTGGCCAAATAAGCCCCTCTGTTGGCACACCTCTAAAACTATCCTATATCGCATCTGTTTAGACCCAGGAAAGCAACTTTAGGGGTCAAAATGTCTAAATCATAATTTGAAGCCACCAAAAACTATGGACAAGGAGAAGATAGCCACTTTTTCTGTTCAAGCAGTTGCCACCGGAAGTACTTCCTGTCCTCAGAGACACATGGAAGGAAGGATGGCTGGAGAGGAAGCACATCTTCCAGGGCTGTCCTACGTGGAGTGGCTCCCCTCCTTCCCCACATCTGCACCTTTCATTCCTATCTGGAGTCTATTTGCTACTTGCAGCCTTGTTGAAACTTTTCAATCTCAAAACCCCTTTGCACTCTTAAAAATCATTGAAGATCCCACAGAGCTTTGGTTTATGTGGATTATAGCCATCGATGTTTTCTATATTAATTAAAAATTCAAAATTGAGAATTTATTAATAAGACAACATGGATAAATCTATTACAGTTCAGCATAAATAACAGAATTTGTATGGAATTCAATGCTAAAAAACGAAGTTAAGTGAAAAGATGCATATCATTTTACACTTCTGCTCTTTTTTGGTACTGAAGACTGAGCCCAGGGTTTTCACACTGAGCTACATTCTCAGCCATTGATTGATTGATTGATTGATTGACAGGGTCTTGCTATTACCAAACTTCAAGGAATTCAATTTGTGATACTCCCACCTCAGCTTCCTGGAAAACTGGTATTACAGGTGTGCACCACCACTCCTGACAGCTTCTGATAATTGCTTTACAACTGAATGTATAGAAAACAGCTAGATTCTCCTATCTGCATCTGCATCAATTTGTTGCAATATGCTGTTTTAGTTAAAGTCTATGAAGAAAATTGTGTCGCACACAGACAGAAACTCTTGGACCTGTGAGGTCCCCAAAGGCAGCTGGAGATGCAGGTGACTGTGGCGGTGTCTCAGCAGGGAAGAATGGGAAAGGACGCTATAGGTGTCCACATGGGATGTTTTTCAGGTGCATTTTAGAGACATGAGAAAGAAATTTGAAGAACAATGTAGATAATGTAATCCTTCAACACAGGTCTTGGAAAAAATATCAGGCTATGGCTTTCACCTGTCTTTTTGGTATGACTCCTCCCATCTGGCCTCCATCACAATGGCTGTGTTTCACAATCATCTCATGTACATTCTTGAAAAGTCAAACTCCATCCTCGGAGGATGTTGGAAGGAAGTGATTAAAGAGACCAGAAGCAAGACTGTCAAGAGAAACTTCTATTATATTTAACTTCTATTATATATAACAGCACAAACTCATTTCTGTGTTACTTATGTGATTAAAACAGAAAATAAATGAAATGAATGATCCAAAAACTGGAACATTCCAATGAGGGTTAGCTCCTCAATCTCTTTGAGGACATGCAGCAATGACACAAGGAAAAAATTTTCCCTTGAATGGAATAATATGGGATACAGGTACAAATAATGACAAGGCATCATCAGATCATTGGGCAGATAATTTGCAAAGGGGAAATGCAGAAGACAGAGATTCTTATGCCCCAATTGCCTAATGATTTTACATGGGCCTCAGTGAGAATGAATTCTGTATTAACACTAAAAGCACATAGTTCATTCCACAGAATAGATTTTACTTTTCCTCATCTCCTGCCTTCTCATTTTTATGGGAATCCAAATTTATAAAAGTTCCTTGGGTATTGTTAAAGAAATGTCCCATCACATATCAAATATTGCATGACTGTGACTCTTTCTAATGATTTGCAACACAGGTTTATTAAAAATGAGTGACATAATGTGTAGGTCAGTAGTAGAGCCTGTGTTTGGCACTCAGAAGACCTTGACTTTAATCCACAGCACTGTTTCTTCTGAAAAAAAAGTCCAAATCCTAGCACCACTGGAAGCTGAGGCAGGAGGATCACAAATTAAATTCCAGTCTGGACAACTTGGCAATTTAGTAAGACCCTGTCTCAAAATTAAAAAAGGAATGAGACTGTAGCTCAGTGCAAAGGCCCTGAGCTCAATGTTCAGTACTGAAAATAAAGAGTAGAAATAAAATAAAGAGCAGTAAAATAATATCAGTCTTCTCACGCAATTTCATTGCTTGGCATAGGTTCAATCTCTAGACAACAATAATAATAGCAATAATAATAACAATATCAATAAATGTTTGAGTTAAATGTTTGTAATATATTTAGAAAGACTTTCTATTCCTTGTAGTTTTGACTCTGTATTAAGCTTTAGACTTCATAACAGGAAAAAAAGAAGTTATTTTTAATAAAGGCTACTTATAAGAAAAATAATTATAGTAGAGCTAGTAATTAAAGGTCATATCTCATTAGCAAGTAATAAATCTTCAATAAGATACTGGCATAAGAATGTAGAAAATCGTCAAAAAGATCATACATAATGATCAAGTAGGATTCATTCCAGGGATGCAGGGATGGTTCAACATACATGGATCAATAGATATACTATATCACATAGACAGAAGCAAGGACAAAAATCACATGATCATCTCAATAGATGAAGAAAAAGCATTTGATAAAATTCAACACCCATTCAGAATTTTAAAAAGTCCCTAAAGAAAATTGGGTAGGTAGTCTTTATCTCAATCTGATAAACCAATAGTCAACATCATACTCAGCGAACAAAAGCTAAAATTTTTTCTCTAAAATCAAGAACAAAACAAAGATGTCTACCATCACCACTCCTGTGCAATATAGTTCTATAAACATTAGCCAGAACTATTAGATAACAGGAAGATATAAAAGACACCAAAAGGAAAAAGTTAAATTATCACTATTTGTGGATGACATAATTCTCTACACCAAGACCCCAAAAATTCCACCAAGAGACTTCTAGAGTTAACAACCACATTCAGTACCATAGCAGAAGACAATGTCAACACTCTAAAATCAATAGCATTCCTGTGCTTGAATAACAGACTTACTGAGAGAGAAATTAGGGAAAGAACACCTTTCACATTAGCATCCACACCTTTCCCATCAACACCAAGAAAATGCTAATGAATGAACCTAGTTGAGGAAGTGGAAGATCTTTACATTTTTAGGTGTTGTTAGAATGATGTAATTCTTTTTTAGAAATGTTAAATGAATAATGCTCCTTTCTTTAAGCAGTGAGCAGAAATACTTAGACTTACTACTAAAGGCAAAAATAAGGTCAAAGAATGAAGAGATAGATAGACAAGGTCTATAGCAACAGATAGAACTGCATGGGAGGCTGGAAAGGGGAGAAGAGGAAGTGATTCAGGGGCACTCCAGGCTTTTGTAGGAGTAGTGGAGCATGGATTAGGACCACACAGAGAAGCGTGGAGCACACTATCACGACCCTCTTCTGCACCTCTGGCCATCATTTCTGCATCTCCCTAGCAGGGCTTTGATGTCACACTGCACTCCAGGTAGACTTCAGACTGAAAAGCCAATCCCTGAGAAACCAGTGTTCTTACACAAAAGTGAAAGCTGCCAGGGTTTGAGGTTTTGTTCTTTTTGGTTATTGGTGTTGCCTGGGGAAAATGGTGTGCTTCTAACTGCATTGTCTTTCTTTTTCAGAGTTGCCTTTGTAAGCAGAGAACT
Source organism: Cavia porcellus (assembly GCF_034190915.1). Taxonomy (NCBI): domain Eukaryota; kingdom Metazoa; phylum Chordata; class Mammalia; order Rodentia; family Caviidae; genus Cavia; species Cavia porcellus. The sequence goes on from NW_026947506.1 coordinate 22,771,179, forward strand.
TATGGTCATGGCCAGTGAGGGCATTTACTAACTTGTATGGAGTAGAGTCTCACACCTGCATCAAGCTCTGTAGCTCCAGGCAGAAACTTATTATAAAGTCTCTCAATCATGCCATCTGTGAGTCACCTTGCATAGCAATGTTACATTTTAAAAAATCAGTTTCCCACTAAAGATTGCAAATTGGATGAGTTTTTCTATGTTCTTCCTTTAGAGGCTTACAACGTTGGCTCCTATCTTTGAAATATAGTTAACTGATAACTTGGCTTGGTAACTCAGGAGTCACCAACTTTATCGTGACAATCATATGAGGTTGGGATTTACCAGGAACCAGCACTTACACATCCTGCAACTCTTCCTATGTCAACACATTTAGCCACTAAAACTAGAGAAGACCAAGTTAAACTTGGATTTTAGACAAACCACAAAAGTCTTTTAATATAAACAAGTTGCACAAATTTGTCTAAAATTCAAATTTACCTGGGTGTCCTATCTCTTACCTGGTAGGCATATTCATAGCACATGTGATCACTATAATTAAATAAAGCATTTGCATAATTATTGGTTTAAGATTTGTCTTTGGATTAGTTAGTAGTTGCTAAGTCTCTCTTTGTCTTGGACACAACTGTAACTTTTAGCACTTATCCTAGGGGGACCACATGGTAGAAGTTTGTGGAATGAAGATAATGCTTATTCTAAATGCACTGGAAAAATATTGTTCCTTGAACACCTTAGGAAGTGGCCAGAACAATATTACATTAAGACTGAAGCCCAGTGGTAGATTTTTTCTAAAGCCCACAGTTATTTCTAAAATAGTTACGATTGTGCTACGTAGAAATATAAGAGAAGATGGACTCTGTACGTGTGTGTGTGTGTGTGTGTGTGTGTGTGTGCGTGTGTAGACCTTATACTTGTTTGCAGATAGTATCTATGAGAGCAATAATAGTCCAGCATTATGGAGTGGAGTCCCTGGCCTAATAGGAAGAGGAGGGACTGTATACATTTCTTAAGTTCTGGTGCCAGGGGATGATGATCAAGAGGAGACAAAGCGTCTGCATGTCTAATCCCACTACAGAAAGAGTCTGCCTTTGGTTTATCATGGGAAACTCCAGGTGGAATTCAGCTACCTGATACTCTTCCAGAGGTCTGGCCTGCATTTCTAAGATGTGATTTTAAAATATGGTGAGAGACGCAATGGTACTAATCTCCCTCAAAATCCTCTCCCTTACTTCAGTCGCACTCATCTCATAGCTCCGCATGTTATGAATAGTTTCGGAGGTCCTCTTTCATGAGTGTCTTTAGTTGTACTTTCCTGAATGTCTCCATGTTCTGAACCCATTCAACATGTTTACTTTCCACAATCATTTTGGTTTTGGGGAAAAACCAGAGGTCATATGGTGCCAGGTCCAGTGATTAGGTGAGGACACATCGTCGTGTTTCTGTGAGCCTCTCTTTCCACTGGATGGTACTCAAGCATTCACTGTACTTTTGATCACAACTTGTAAAGATGCTCACCAAAGAGGACTTCAGAATTGCTTTAGAAAGTACAAGAAATATAGGATAAGCATGCTCAAAGCAAGGGGAAGCGTTTTGAGGGGAACTCATTACCAATGTGTCTTTCACTGTGATAATATTTTTTAATTTAAAGGCTTATGTGTATTTTAATTTTAAGGTTCACATATATTTGATCAGACCCAGTAGGATGGTAACAGGAGTGTGGCCAGCTCATCACATTCCTGGCCAAGGCACTCAGAGAGAAGATAGCACAAAAACTTATGAACCCTTTTACTCAAATTCCTCTATGAAGTCCACACAGGAGTGCTTTGTAAGCTATGAAAAGTATAAGATAGTTGGGCCATAGATGTTTTCCGTTTCTAAGGTCTTTCACACACATTATCTCCATTATTCCCAGGTGGACTTGGAAGGAGGGGACTTGTTCTTTTTACAGAAGAGAAAGCTGAGATTCGTAGATAGAACTGGTACCCAGGAAACACTGCTGCATGACCCAGGCAGCATCCAGACTCCTGGATCCATGGTCCTTTAACTATGCAAGGTCCCTCAGCATCTTTCAGATTCTGTCACACTCATGGAGACTGGCACAGGCCTCGTGATTCGTCTCTAAGGCTCTCTATCAGACCTCGTGGTGGCAATGCTCTCGGGCCAATCTTCAGAGTCCTGGTGGAAAAGTATACTAAATCCCAACCATTATCATTTGAATGTGAATGAGTCTTACCACCAAGAGATAAATGGCAAAATTATGTCTCAGTTTACCATGTGTCCCTTCTCCTTGCCCATCTGCCATTCTGTGGGCAAATGGAATACAGATCTAAAGAGACAGGATCTTGAGGATGGGATCCACAGATTGGGAGATGACTGCTGGCTTCCACGAGCTATAAAATCCTTTCTTCAGGAGGAAGTCACAGAAATGAGATCAGAAGACAGAGAAGGGAAAAGTCTTCTATATGGGGAAAAAAGCAAGCATCACAGTCAGATGAACTACTTTGCAAAGTGTAAGCACTCTGTCCAGCTCTTCCCAATGGGAACCCCATCTTTGGACATTCTAAAGAGGTGATGGCATCAGACAATTCATCTGTAGAAGGAGGTATCATTGACAGGTAATGAGATGAAAGAAGTAGGCTCAATTTCATGGACACAGTAGAGCTAGAGAATGAGGTCTCTCCAGGTGTGGAGCATAGCAAGTGGAGAAGTGGGCTGAGGCTTGAAGAGGAAGCATGTAAGCAGGAATGTCACTCCTTCTCTAGAGTATTTGCCAAGGACATACTATGGGCTGTGGAAAAGGAGGCTTGTTGAAATTTTCCCTGGGCACAGAACTGACCACCAGGAAACAAAACAGCAGAAAAGGTCTTCAAGCTATCCAGGATGGAAGAGGACTAGATGAAGCCATGGGGACCTGGCCCTCCACCTCTGTGAGCTCAGCCATCACAGCATCCCCTCTCAGGGTCCCTGGGACAGCACTCTGTGTACTGACTCAGGGCCAGTGTGGTGGTGGCATGTCTTCCTTTCCATTTTCTTATTGGAAGGCTCAAGGCTATGCTCCAAATATAAAACAATGCCAATAACAAGTGAAGAATGACTTGTCATGAGCAAAGTTTGGAAGACCTCTTCTCCTGGGCAGTCTACTCCGCCACTGGGCTAGGACCTGCTGCCTGCCCCTGACTCCTGATTGAAGCAGGGAAAAAAAAGAGACAGGAGGCAGAGGGTGCAAAGAAAGCCTGTGCCTACAAACTGCATGACTAGGACCCAGGAATATCTTGTGCATTGGAGTTCCGCTGATTTAGGTCCTCCTCCTCCTCCTCCTCCTCCTCCTCCTCCTCCTCCTCCTCCTCCTCCTCCTCCTCTTCCTCCTCCTCCTCTTCCTCCTCCTCCTCCTCCTCCTCCTCTTTCTCCTCCTCCTTCTCCTCCTCCTTGGGATCAGCTGAGCAGGCATCAATAGCGTGAGGTCAGAAGGAACTACCATGTGAGAAAAACATGCAGGAGAGATGCCCCTGAATCAAGACCCTACAGTGGAGTCATAGACCCAGGCACAGCCACAGGGATACCTGTCACCCCCAGTCAAGCACACCTGTCTGGTCAGGTGGAGAAGCAGGTTCCCATGCAGATAGACCCAGGAGAGGATATGACCCTTCCCCACTCCTTTCCTGTCCCAAGACCAGAAGGTCTAGAAATGCACTAGAGAGAAAGAAGGAGAAAGCACAGAGGAAAACATGTCCTTGCTGCCTTGAGGACTCACAGGAGCCATGGCCAGAGTAAAAGGCAGTCCCAACAGGATCTCGAAGTACTTTTCACCTCACCAAGGGTTTTCTTTGTTTTATTTCTAAGGTTTTGTTCCTTAAATAAAAATGTTTTGCTTATCTTCTTTATTTATTTCTAGTGCTTTATTTATTTATAATGAGTGTCTCCCAAAAGTCTGCTTGGAAAAGTTTGGTCCCAAGACAGCATGTTTGGAGATGCAGTGTTCTCTTAAGAGATCCATTCATCATGGGGAGCACTGATCTCAAAGGGGACTTTGGGGATGCAGTCCCATCCTCTGTTTCCCAGAGGACGATGTCACCACTCAGTCAAACATAACCTCTGCCACACAGTGCCACCCTTGAAAGAGATGGGGCTGCCTAAGCTTGCACTTGGACCTCCAGAACCATGAGGCCAAATAAACCTCTTTATTTCATAAGTACCCTGTAGGGTAGGAAGTATTTTGTTCTAGTGATGCAAAATGATCTAGCACATGTAACAGTTGCAGAAAAAATGTAAATGTTTTTATTAAAGAAGTTGTGAAAAATATCCTCAAGTAAAAAATACTTAACTGGATTCCAATTGCCCAGCTCCAACAATAGCTCCTGCAAGTCTTAACTTTCTTTATAGCCTCAAGCCGTGTGTTCCTCTATCTTACCCATTTAGCCAAATCCAAAGCTTGATTTCACTTTATCTATAAATTGTTTGCAATACAATCTCTCAAGATCAGGGACTCCAAGCTAACTTTTTTTACATTTCTGTAAAGTTTTAATATTGATTTTATACTGATGTGGGCTCCATGGGATTTGCCTAAGGCATGTACCCAGTGAGCACAAAAGCAAGTTTCCATAGCTTGTGGTTGAAGGCCGTGGCTGGAATACAATGAGCCATTTAGTAGTATTTGTACTCCACTAAGCTTTAGACTACTTAATAAATTTATTACAACTTGAGCATAAACTACTTTATAAGAATCACACAATGGGCTGATTCAGGGCAAGACATTGAGAGGCTGTGGCATAAACCAGAGCACTCTAAGCTCCAAGATGGTGGCTACTGGGCTGGAAAGTCTCAGAGGTAACCTGGCTCTGTCAGAGGACAGATTTTCACAAAGACAGCAGCATATCTGGTTTTGATTCTGCTGCATTTGATTTTGATTCCAAATTTAAAATATATCCAGATTTATTCAGGTCACATTATTGTGTCATAGACTCCTCGTGTACCGTCTCACACACAAAACTGAAAAATGTAAATGGTTAATTTCTGGTTTATGGGTAGTGATCACTCAGGTTTAAATTTTTAGCATCTAAGAAAGTCACAGAAACTTTAGAATTTGAAGTTAGTGTCATTTGGATGACTTAACATTTAAGTAGTACTTATGTCTCAGTTACTTTTTTCTAGTTAGTGAGACAAAATATATGACACTCAAAGTTTAAAAATGACAGATTTATTTGATTCACCATCTGTAGAAGTTTCAGTCCATACTTGGCAGAGCAGCATGGCAGAGGAGAAACATTCATGACAGGCAGCAGGCAGCAGTAACAAGAAACCGCAGAAACCCTCTCTGTTTTATATTTTGTCCAAGCTAACCCCTCTAAGTTCAGGTAGCACTCACATCCTTAATCCTAGGGTGAATCGATCCAAGCATCACATCCTTGATGCCAACATCACACACTCTAGATCCAGCCACCTCCAAAAAGCCCCACTTCTGACCTTGTGAAGGTTTGGGGAGCCATTTAGACACAAGCCATAACAACTGGTGTAAACTCTTTCCCTCCAACTGAATTAATGATTGCATATGAAAGAGAGAGCATGAAATTTCTATCAAGTTTTTCAGAATTCTCAAATTCAAGGCTCTGGCTAACTCAGAAATCTATGAGTATATGTTAATTTTAAATCATTTGAAAATTTTTTTACACAATAAGTATTTGCCATAATCTTGCAGTCAGTGTTGAAAAGGACACTTGCACCACATTAGGAGCAATAGCATGTCTGATGTTTAAAGAGAATCCTCATTTTCAAAGACATAGGAAGCATGAAAGTTAATTTGGATTTTATAAATAAGCACCACAAAAAAAAGAATCCCTGTATTTCAAAGGCTTCTATCAACAGGAAGCTTGGAAATTGAAGAGAAATAGAAAGCCTGCAGAAGCATGTGTAGACACGAATTGGTTAGGCACATAATTTGGCTAAGTGGTACACAAAAAGGGAAAGAAAGGACACACATCTGGGTTTCAGATGGGGTGGAATTCACAGCAGTAGCTGGGAAAGCTGAAGTTCCTTCTTCAGCAGAAATGGGAAAGTGAGAAGTTTCAGTCTATGGAAAGTACCATCCACATACTAATAGTGATAGGTGGTTTCCATTGGATGGCAGAGATGCTGAACAATGTTCATTGCTTTCTCCAATCTTCTGTTCTTTTTTAAAATTTAACCACAAGCATGAATTATGTAAATGATCAGGAAAATCAGTAACTGTATTTTAACTTGTAAAAAATAACAGTCTCTATGGTTGGTGAAGGAAATGCTGGTCAGTGATGACTGCTTGAATAACTCCAGTGTTTTGTTTTGTTTTGTTTTGTTTTTTGTTTTGTTTTGATTTGTTTCGGAGACAGGATCTCATTGAGTTGCTAAGTCATCCAGGCTGCCCGCAAAGTGTTGATCCTCCTACCTCAGCCTCCCAGAGGAATTACAGGTATGCACACTATAACCAGCTCAGAATAAACCTTACACAAGCCACAGACTCTCTGTTTTAAGTTTCAAGGCTTTAGCGATTTCAAAGCAAACTAGATCTACATATTTCTAACTCACTTAGCTTGAAATCTTCAAATTGTCCTTTGTGTTCTATGTCTTTGAAAAGCTTGAACATTTTTCTTAAAATAACTTTTGCAATTCTACTGAAAATAACAGTTCATAGGTCCTACTTCCATACATTTTCAGCCATCATAAAAAGATTTACTTTCCTTTCTGATTATAAATTGCAGAGAGCATTTTCTCCATAGCTAATATGTAACGAGGAAGTGTAAGATCACCTGCATCTTACCTCAAAAGGAGCAGGGATTTGGAGTGACACAGCTCTGATTCTATTTACCATGACTGGCACTTCACTGTCCCCAGAGGTGGAGAATGTTGTGGGAATCAAGGAGCACTGTGGGGAGAAACCTTGGGAATAGTGAAATCTGTCACCGATAAGTGCCAAAAGCCATTGGAAACTGAATGAAGCCAGTAAAGGAGTCTGTTGACGAATCATGGCCAGGCAAGGAGCTGGAAAGAGCCCTGCTGGTTTGTGCCTCTCTTTCTCCAGTTCTGGGAAGCCTTTGTCATGGTGATCTATAACATCCCCAGGCTGAAAACTACAACAAATGCATGAGTGCCCTCTTTTCAAAATTCCAAGAACATAGTTCAGGACTTAGCTCTTGCTGACCTGGCTGGGCTCACATACCTTTCCTATGGTCTGGGATGTGGAGGGATGCAATGATAACCTTAGCCAGCCAAGTCATGTGGCTGTAGATGTCCTGTGGGGTAGGAATGGGAGACATGCTTTACCTACAGGAAATGAATGCTAAGTGAGTCTCAGGGCACTGAAATGCCCTCAGATATATAAGAAATAAGTTGTAAGCATGTTTATTTTTTCATTATTAAACTCCATGTAGCTGGTGGAAGTTAGAAAATTACTGTTCAGTACTCTTTATGGAGAGATGGTCAAGATCACATAAATTAGTATCTTAATCACCAATATCATATTTAGTTATTAAGGTTCTCAGTAGACAGATTGGGTCAAGGCTAAAGTCAGCAAAACATTTTCTACCAGTATAAATGCCCCAGTAGATGCTTTTGATTTTGTGGGTCACCCAGTCTCAGTGATAACTATCCAATACTGCTTCTCTTGGTACAAAAGAAGCCTGAAAACATCCACAAATAAATGAACATGGCTGTGTTCCAATCACACTTCTCTTTTAGACACAGATATGGAGTACATTTAGGTGTCACGAATTATTGTTCTCCTGTTTTTCAGCCATCTAAAACACCATTATTAAAAAAAAAAAAACAGAAAAAAACCACTATTCTTAACTCATAAGCCATGCAAAAACAAGCAGCAAACAGATGTAGCCAGTGGCTATAACATTGCAGGTGCCCAGTCTAGAGGAAAGAGTTGACATGAGACACAAAAGCAACAGCGTGTTTGTCCATATCGTGAGGATCAGAGTTGGAATGACCCTGCAGAGCTGCCTGTGGCCAGGGTATCCTATTCTGCACTGGGGCTCCACATGCCAGGTGCTATTGAGAAGGATGAATGGTGGAGGGGCTGTTAGGGGTGTGGGTCTCCTCAGCATAAAATGAGTTCCATAGGGAGCCTGCGAGCTGTCATCCACAGTGCTTTCAGCCTTAATCCAGGAGATGCACAGATTCATAATACTCCAACAATGAGGCCAATTGTAACTGACTCCACAGAATGTCTGTTTTGATTCAAAACAAATTTCATGATTTCTAGTGTGGTTGTTATTTATGCTTTAGATCTAAAACCACTTCTCTAAACCCAATGTGTTCAAAGGTTGGGTTTTTAGAAGGATATTGGATTATGGGAGTGCTATACTTGTCAATGGGTTAATTCATGAAGAGTTCAGAGAGATGAATGTCCTATAAAGATATAAGGATAGGGGGTCTGGACAGGAGAGGAGGGTCACTAGAAACACAACCTGAAATGATGTGTTCTTGTTCCTGGCTCTCCTCTCTTCTCTCTCTCCTCCTTCTCCTCCTCCTCCTCCTCCTCCTCCTCCTCCTCCTCCTCCTCCTCCTCCTCCTCCTCTTTCTCCTTCTCCTCCTCCTCCTCCTTCTTTTTCTTCCTCTTTTGCCACTTTGACATTACCAGCTTTCCTCCACCAGACTCTTCCACTATGCCCTTTCAGACTTGGAGCTGAATATGAACTAAATCCTCTAAAAGATGTGAGTCAAAGGGGCTGGGGATTTAGCTCAGCGGCATAAGAGTCTCCCTTGCAAGCAGGCAGTCGTGAGTTCGATCCCTCGTACCAATAAAAAGGAAAAAGACCAAAAAAAAAAAAAAAGATGTGAGTCAAAACAAATATCTCTTTCTTTAAATTTCATGTATTGGATATTTTGTACCAGTGCAGAGAAGGACACTAAGGCAGTAGTGTCCCTGGAACTGATGTGTAGATGAAGCTCAAGTCTCTGTAAGACACTGAAACATGAAATAAGTCCTTCTGGGCTGCCATATTTCTAAGTCTCAACTCAAGGAAGCGGGGAGGCTACTGAGTATATATGGTTCCCTTCGCATTCAGCTCCTTTGCATGGGTCACTCACACACTTCCAAGTTATGGTAGCTTTCACATATTCTGAAAGCACAAACCGAATGTGAAGTGTAGTTCTTAGGACAAATATATTGGAGAATCAAGCCTACAGCACTTTTATTTCTTTGAAGTACTGACTTACTTCTCATCACCAAACTCCCATTTGTTAACCCTTTTGACAACTCTTTTGTTTTTCTAGCAACTTCCAATTTTTCAAACAATATTCATGTTGGAACTCAACACTCAGATTGTCTCTTTTCCTTAATAAAGGCTGCAGTAGCGGTCAGAGTAGGAGCAGAATCAGGTGAACCTCAGCTTGCAATGTGCATGAACTCCCCTGACTACTGGAAGCAGACAAGGGGAAGAGAAACGGGCATATGGCCCTAGTTGCCTCAAGGAGACAGGCATGGGCCCCAACAAACTCCAAAATCAAAGGACTCACGCCTGCATACTGCCCACCTTGGTGATAGGAAAACATGTCTACCTGCAGTCATCACACACACACACACACACACACACACACACACACTTCTCTCTCTCTGTCTCTCTCTGTCTCTCTCTCTGTCTCTCTCTGTCTCTCTCTGTCTTTCTCTCTCTGTCTCTGTCTCTTTCTCTCTCTCCCTCCCTCTCTCTGAGTGACCCAAGGGTTAGAACCTCAAACTTTTACCACAGACTGTTACCTTCAATAGGATCCAACTTTTGGAACTCTTAGGAACTAGGCTGGTTCTGGCCTTGTCTGCATGTGCAAGTTTATCAAAATGACATCTGATCTTCTTCAAAGTCCTCTAAGCCACAGTAATCCAGGGGCAGGTCTGGACGTTCACCTGGGTGAACATCCTCTTATCTTGGCTTGCAGGAATTCTTTTCCAAACAATTCTCATCTTCATCCCTCCAAAGATTACAAAGAAGAAGCTGGGAACAACTCCAACACTGTCCTCAACATAAGAGCTGAGTAGAGGCAATAATCTTTCATCCTAAGCTTCAGATTCCTCTAATCAGTCTCCTTTCTCCAAAGCCTCCCTGAAGGTCATGATGAGGGACATAAGTGGTGGGTTGGTTCTGTCTTTTGCCAACTGCTGGAAGCCTTTTGGCGAGACGGCCAGTCAGTCTGCTGGTGGCATTCTGAACATAAAATTTCACAAACTTAATACCATTCATCTATAATTTCAACATTCTTTGATAAGTTTGTTTGGCTTGGATTGGGTTTTTGTTGTCGTTTGTTTCATTTTGCATTAGCAAGTAACGACATACTACCAGAAATCAAAAGTCAATAGAAAGCAAAACAAAATTTAAAAACACCTACACCTGCAAAACCCCTCTTTGCTTCCAATCTCTTTTTAGCACCTCTTCTCTCTCACATGTGATGACTGTATCTGCTGTATTTTTCAAGGACAAAGAGCAATGTCACATTCGTCGAGTTGACAGCTGTCTTTCAAACATTTCTATTTCATGATTTGCTTCAAACCTAAAATGAGGTGTTTGGAAGTAAGAAGATAGAGTATTCCTTTGCAGATCTTAACTTTTTAAAACTCTGCTGTCTGTATGATACTTTCAAAACTGGTGATTGCAGCAAATCTGGCCCATTCAGTCGGGGAGGCAGTCTCTGTTACAGAGTATATACACAAATATCTACTAAACACAGGTCCGTGTTCATAAATTTGCATGCATGACTGTCAAGGATGTAGTCTCATTCTCACACTAATCTTCATTTAATAACAGAGAGAAAGGAAATTCAAGTGGGCTCACCACACCTGTGGGTCTGTCATTTGGGGGATGGAAATGAATGCAATCACATTGTTAGTGCAGAGGCCACTTTGTAAGTAAAGATCTACAGGATCAGGCACACATGTTTAAGAATTCAAGTGGGTTTCAAAAGACATGTGATGCACAGTGGATCTACCTAAAAGGAAAAGCAAGTTCTGTGATCTTCCCCCGGCTGGTGTGGGCAGCAACAGAAAGCATGCTAGGAACATTCTTCTTCCCTAGTCTCTTGGTATAAAAGAGACAGTTACTCTTTTTCTTTCCTGACCTCCTTAGGTACACACCACTGTGTAAAAGAGGAATTTTGTTTATATTCAACTCTTTGAAAAAAAAGAAGTCTTATATCGACTCCTTCCTCTCCTTTTCCTCCATTTCCCTCCTCCTCCCCCTTCATCCCTTCCTCTTATTCTCTGCTTCCTTTCCCTCTCTTCTCCTTCTCCTTACTCTCCTCCTCTTTCTTTTCCTTCTCTTCTTCCTCTTCTCCTCCTCACTTCTTGTTACTTTTGTAATATGGACAAAGCAAAGGTCCATTTGATGCTGCCTAACCCACACTGAGAGCAGAAAGCCTGCTCTCCCAAGATGGGTTTAAGAGAAGTCTCTTCTGACAATTCCTGGGATCTCTCCAGAGGATTCTGTTTCCTATTTGACACCTGCTCTGCTAAAGCAAATCAAGCCCAGAAATCTTAGATCCAAACTCGGTGAAGTGAGCAGGAAGCATGCTAAGAAGTCACACCCCAAGATTCCCCTGGGATAAAGCTTGTCTCCACCGCCATATGAACGTGATTTACAGCCTGGAGAGGAGAATGTTCCTGCTGTACTGCAACTGCTGGGAGTGTCATGCCTCATACAATCTCCACTAATGCCCAAGCCTGACAAGTTCTTATACATAAGTTCTGCGTAATATGCAGTTTGGATTTATTTTATATTAAAATGCATGTAATTTTTCATCAATGCTTCTTTAGAAAACAAACAGAAATAATTAGACTATGTCAGCCACAGTGCAGTCTATTCCCATCTTTCTATGAATGACATACCAGTGGAGGATATCTTGCATGTCCAGATGATTTTATTTAATAAACAAGAATAAAAAGTTAAGTGTAAAATTTTATTCATATGGACCCCATTTACTTTTCCAAATAGTCTTTTATATTAGACATAGATTTGCAGAGCAATGAGTTATTCCAAAGACACTGTGTAGACTGTGCTAGAAAGCTTCATGTCACTATGAAGAAACATATTTATTAACTGGAGAGTGAAAAGGTTTATTTTATCTTACAGTGTTTGGAGGTGCCAATCATCTGGCCTATTGTTCTCTGTCCAGCCTGTGGGTAAGTCCATCAAGTCCATCAAGGGGGAGTGGGGATGAGAAGGGACAAGAGACGCCAAGAATGGAGACAAGACAAAAGTCTGATCAAGTCTTGTTTATTCAAAGAAAGAGTAACAAATATATAGGGTATTGGGGAAGGAGGGAGTTGGGTTCTGAGACGTCCACAGGTAACTTAGCAACAGTGGCAAGACCGAGGGTTATAGGTTAGTTCAAATCTCCCATGCACGTGGGCTCATAAGGCAGGCTGATTAGCATAATCCCCTGAATGGGCCAAACAGGCTAGGCAAGGAGAGAAGCTTAACTACCAAACTTAACTCCTAGAGGGGGTTAAGATGGCTACTGCCTGTAGACATAAGGTGGCAGCCAATTACAGGGCTTCCCACAGTTCTAGGCCTCTGAGAAGGCAGCACAGGACAGAAGACTCACCCATGAGCCAGGAAGCCAACCAGAAGAGACTCTGTGGTTTCATGATCCCCTCAAAGCTCCCCTTCAATGACCTAGAGGTGTCCCCTAAAGCCACAGTTCCTAACGATTCTATTACCTTCCAATAATGCATCCCTGGGGACCAGCCATTTAACACATGGGCCTTTGGGGACATTCTGGATCCAAAAAGTAGCATATACCTATCTTGCTGGTTATGTCTTAGCAAGCACCGTAGGTGAGCTTAAGAGATACGAACCATAGTCTGGATTTGGAATGTTCCCTTAAAGTCTTGCAGATGTGGCCCCCAGATGCACAACTGAGCACTACTGGATAGTGGTGGAACCTTTAGGAGGTGAGGCCCAGTTGGAGGAAGTAGGTGGATAGAGGCCCATTTTAAAGAATATTCTAGACCCTAAACTCCTCATCTGTCTCCTTTTGCTTTCTGGCTTCTGTGAAGTAAGCAGCTCTGTGACACATGCACCCTATCATCATACTCTGCCTCACCAGGGACCAGAGCAATAGGACCAATAGACCATGTACTGAATTCCCTGAAACCATAAGCCATATGGTGTTTGTTTCAAGTAATTTTCCATAGTTATGGAAAGCTGACTAAACAACCATATACATTTGATCTTGGCAATTCATTTATTCTAGGACATGCAAAATACCACCATTTCCTCTATTAATGCCCATATTTTGGTTTCCTGGAATGAGTTGCCTCCTGCCTCAGAAGGAGGATTCTTTCCATTAGCTTTCACCCCCATCTCTTCATTTATCATTAACTTTGTAAAAAAAAAAAAATCAGCAATCTCTGAAAACCCTTTGTTAGGGTTTCATGTGGTACTATTCACAGGATACCTAAGTTACCCCAGATGACTTTTAACTGAAAATTCTTATTACATTGTTTGTCAACTCTTCAGCAAGCCAAAACTGCAAAATTTTGTTTTCAACTCAATAATGAGCCAATAATTTTATTTAGTGGTTTCTTCAATCAACTAATTGCATCTTTCTGAAGAATAATAGGCTACACTAGAAGAAAAATTAAGCTATGCAAAAGCCACTTTAAGAGATCACAGAAAATAAAGAAAGTGAATTCAAGTTGTTAAAGAACTAGTGCCACCAATTTCAGGAAGACAGCGAATCTGCAGGGTTGGAATTCTAAAACTGGTCTTCCATGTTGTGCCTCCTTGTCTGTGCTGTGGAAATATAGAACTATGGACATCAGCAACTTAGAACAAATGTTAGAAACAATCTCACTCTAGCTTCTCACTCTACAAATGAAAAAGGGAAATCTGGAGACTAAAACCACTTTCTCAAGACTAAAACAAAATTATGTTAAAACATTGATAATTCTAATGTTTTAAGACATTGTTAGTATCATCAGTGTTTCATTCAAACCAAATATGGAGAACATTCTTAGACTGCTTCACAGTTATTTTAAAGTATCATAATCATTAATTTGATTAGTCTTTTGCAGAGTATTTTGGAGAAGTGATTGATTTGTAAAAATTTCATAGACTCAAGTCAGAATTTGATGCTGGTAAGCATTTTTCAGTTCTGTGGTCCACATAGTCAGTACATATAGACATTGTGATATCCCCATTATGTTAGTGTGCATTGCCCATGTATTTATTCTCTTCAATTGAAGCCCATCGAATTTACACAAGGGCACATGTGATCACTCATTGGGACTGACCACCTCCAAGGAGTGGCTGGTCTGGCATTGTAGAATTTTCAGGGCACATAATAATGAGAGCTCTCTCCTAAGCCTTGGAGGAAGTGTAACATAATCAAAAACTACACCTTTATGATTTAAGCCACTAGTCTAAAGAATTATTAGATATATGATAAACATGTTCATATTTTTGCTAGTGTATTAGTTCTTTGAATATCATTTCATAAGCATCTTTATAATGTCATCAAGATATTCTCTATACTTTAAGAGTTTTATTGTTTTGATTAATTTCAAATTTAGTTTTGCTTATGGAAGGAAGAATGATCTGATTTTTAACTTTACTCCAAGGTGACAACTTTAATATGTTATTGGTCACTCAATGTATTCCTCAGTTATTTATAACACACCTCCCTTATATATGTCTTAAACCTGCATATCTGGGATTTTACTCTGCTCTTTATTTAATTTCATCAGTTTAGTGATCTAACCTAACACAATATTATACTGTTTTAATTACTGTTATCTTCCAAATCTTTCATGTGTTGTACGATATGTCTTTCTTTATTTCAATCTTGTTCAAAAGTGCCCTAAATATACTTGACCAGTGTTTGTTCTAGGAATTCAGCATGTAAAGTGGAATACCATGCTGGGATATTATTTGGAATTACATGGAATCTGAGAGTTCATTTTGGGTGTCTATGTATTATATTTTCTCCTCTCATAATAAAATGCTGTATCATTTTTTAATCATTGAGGATTCCTTTCAAAATTTCCATTTGTCCTCTGTTGTCTTGCAGCCTTTGTTTCCATAGGAAATTGTATCTTTTCATTTGTGTTTGTGATTGTTTATTATGCTATATAGTCATAACATTTATTTTGTCTGTGGCTACTATATTTAGAAATTTTGCTTATAATTTGGAATAATTTGGAAGCAAAAAAGGCAACATTGTCTATTTTAAATAGTATCCTTATTGCACTGCCTAGATCTCCCAAATAATGAAAAAAAAATATGCACTGACATTGGAGTTCTTTATGCTTTTCAGGGTTCAAAGGGATTGATTCTAGTCTTTCACACTGAGGGGTATTTATAGCACATGTTTGGGTTTTTCTAATTTTTTGTCAGTTTAGGAAAGTTTTCTCCTATCATAGTTGCTTGAAAAGGAGGGAAATTCTTTGGTAAACATTCCAATATATTAAAACCCAGTCTACCCAAGGCTTTGCTTATCTATAGAGATTGAGTTATGAAGTGATTCCCTGCAGAACTTTTGCCTTTGCTTCTTATAGGTCTCCTACAGATAGAAGACATTGGACAAATTCTTACATTAATGCCTTGGTTTGGGTTTTATTTTAATATTCCAATTATTCTCAGGCTCAGAGTTCAATTCCTTTCACAAATGTGTACTTCCATGTCAAATTGATTAATTAATTAAGAGCATTAATGTGCTTCTTTGACATGCTTAATCCCTTGAAAGTGTTTGAGTATTCTCCTTTCTTCAAGGTTTCATGTCTTCAAAAATTCAACACTAATTTAATCAAGGACAAGGAACAAGAACCCAGTAAGGACATCAAATCACAAACCAGCAGTGCTAACTTCATCAGAAGTCCCCTGAAACTGTGTCTAAGTAGGTCATGGCTTCACTGTCCCAATGGTCATCTCTGCTCGCTTTATACATGATTAAAATCAGTGGTTCTCAAACTCTTTAATTCCAGGAACACTTTCACTTGGAAAATTTATTGCTGTTTTATAACTTTTACCTGTTTGTCAAATTAAAACAAATTAAAACAAATATCTAAAAACTTACTTGATAATTTTTTGTTGTTTGATATTTTTTAAATACAGTGACAAATTCATTAAATGTTGTTGTGAATAGTTTATTTTTGTTTAAAATGTGTTCCTAGAAGAAACTCATTTGTTAACAGAGTAATATGGCTTTACATTTTTGCAAATCTTTTTAATAGTTAACTTAATGAAAAATGATTGGTTTACTTCACCTGATTCGATATTCAGTCTGTGTGACATGTTGTTTTGTTAGTATCTGCAGAAAGCCCACCCTTACACAGGTAAGTAGTTAAGGAAAAGGAAGACTATTTTAGTAGCATTTTCAGAGAAATGCAGATACTCTTTTTTATATCACTTCAAACTTAATGAGAGGATTTATAGAGACTGGTTCCAGTATGGAGTCTGAATTTGTGAAGATGAATCTTTCATACTTTGTTACGTTAAAATACATCGGCATAGTAGAACTTACTGCATGTTGGGATGGATAAGGGGTACATGGAGTTAAAGGGGGCTTGGGCATAAGTATGCAGGTTACACAGTTAGATAAAATTAATCAGTTCTAGCATTCTATAGCATAGGGTGTGGCCATATGTCATAGTAACCTATTACATAATTTATGAATAATTAAAAGAACAAAGTTTCAAGTCTTCAAACATAAAATAATGATAAGGATATGGAAATTTTAGGTGCTGTTTTAATCACTTTCTCATCATTGGGCCAAAATACTTAGTACCCACAACATAAGAGGAGAGGTTTATTTGGCTTGCAGTTTCCAGTGGGTTTAGTCCACTGTTTCCTGGCTGAAAGGCAAATATCACATGATGGAAATGTCTGGTGGAGGATAGCTGTTCATCTTATGTTAGCCAGGAAAAAGAGACAGAGTGGAATTGGGAGCAATAATATACCCTTCCAAGTCACGTCTCCAGTGACCAACATCCCAACAGCACACGGGAGCTGTGAACTTATCAAGGGATGAATCCACTGATGAGTGTAGCACTCCCATGATACCATCACCTTCAACACAGATGAGATGTTTGAAGGACATTTGAAGCTTAAGCCATAACAGGTAGACTTAGCTGAACAGAATATATTATATATATATATATATATATATATATATATATATATATATATAAAGATTACACTGTATGTCACAAACCTGCACAATTATTGTTTTAATTTAGAACAGGAATTACAATGTTTAAAAAGATGCAAATGTAACTACCAAGATTTGATCATTATAGACTAAATGCATGTATAGAATGTTCCCATTGTATTCCATAAATTTGTACAACTAAGATAATATTTAATTTTTAAAAACAGACTTGATTTACCTTATAATTGAATTTGATCTTGTGTGAAAGATTTTATACATGTAAAAATACTGGATCACTGAGTTTTACAGACTTTTTTACAGTATCAAAAACATTTACATGAATATCTTTGGCAATATTATAAATATTATTATGAAAATAGTTGTTTTAGTCATTTTCCTTATCACTGGGACAAAACACCTAACATCCTCAAATTTAAGAGAGAGAGATGTATTTTGGCTCCTGGTAACAGATCATGGTCAGCTGACTCCAAGGAGAAGCAGCATGGTAGAAGACCAAGAGGAGGAAAATTGTTCATTCCATCACAGCCAAGAAACAGAGAGGGAAAGAAACCAGGAGAGAGATACACCCTCCCCAGTCATGCCTCCAATTATCTATCTGCTAAGACCAGAGCCCACCTCCCAACAGCACAGTTAGCTTCAAAATCATCATGGAACAATGAGCTGATGAGTATTATGCATTCGTAATCTACTCACCTGCCTCTGAGAGCCTGAGGCTTTGCTGGTACATACCAGATCCAAATCACAACCTTTTACTTCTGGCCCCCAAAACATTAATGTGCATCTCTTTATGTAAAATGCATTTAGTCTTTCTCCAAAAGTTGTTAAAGCCTTGAAATTTCAGCATTGTTGAAAAGTCCAAGACCAAAGTCTCCTCTGAGAGTCAGAGCAAATTGTTAGCTGTGAGATTCTGAAAACCTAAAAAAGAAGTTAAAAACAGCTCACATACAAAGTCACAGTATAAGCAAGCAATCCCATTCCAAAAGGAAAGAATAAGAGGAAAGAAAGAAATTTGACTGAATCAAGACCAAAACACAGCATGGAAAGCATTAACTCTCGTAGTTCCATGTTTGGCCCCTGGGGCAGGCTGTGAGTTGGCATGAATTCCAAGGAGTTTGTGCAGCCCCAATCCTATACTACTGCCAATCACAGACCTCATGGCCTGATGACCTCTTGCTTAAGGCAGTTTGCCTGTTGCCTGGGGCTTTTGTCGGAAGATTTCTGTTTCCTTGCCTCTCCCAACTTTCTGGGTCTCTGCTGCATTTTTGTCTTCACTCACAGGTTCACACATTTCACTCTCAGGCAACACTGCCTGGCCTCCCAAGTTTCCTACTTAAATCTTTGTGGAAGCCTACCTGACCACTCAACTCTTACATTTCACATGCCTATAAAACCAGCACCAAGTGGATGATGTCATCAACCTGAGCAGTAGCCAAGCCTTCTTTGATCATAGCTACAGAGAACTCTGAGTGCCTGGATGGCTAGACACTTTGAACCAAAATCTAGGGAATAAATTCACTAGGCAGCCCCTCTAGAGCAGGAAATCATGAGACTACCTTCTCAAATCAAAGCTTTACAATTTTGTACCACTGAGTCTGTAAATGGTGGGGTCCTGTATTTTCCTGAGATACCCTCAAGGCAATTTTTCTATTATCCTGGTGCAAAATGTTTGACTTTTTAAAAATATACTAATCTTTTTAGCAACAACATTGTCTGTGGCTTCAAGTTTGGATGTCTTTCCTTTCTGTTCTAGATGAAAACTTTTACAAATGGGCTTTTTTTGTTCCTGATTTTCAGTGAACCTGGCTAAACATTGCAAGCAGTATGCATACTGTCTTGGTTACTTTTCTCTCATTGCTGAGACAAAATACTTGACACCCAAAAGGAAGGAAAGAAAGGTTTACTTAGCCTACAGTTTATAGAGGTTTCAGTACATAATCAGCTGGCTCCAAAGCAGAGTGGAATATGGCAGAGGCACAGCAGTTCATAGCAGTGGCAAACAGCACAAGCAACAAGAACAAAAGGGGAGGAGCACAGAGAGAATACTCTTTCTGCCCTTATATTGTATATAGGCCATAGTCACCGGTGTGGCACTCACACCTATAATCCAAGCATCGGACCATGAGTCATTCACAAACTCTAGAAGCCCAACTTCCTGAGTGCGTGAGGCTTTGGGGGGACATCCAGACTCAAACCATAACATATGCCATAGCCTGAACATTGGGATCCTTTGAAATTTTCTCTGCCAGACTTACTAGTCCACCACCCTTAATGCCATCCTCCCACAAAATCTTAGGAAATGGGCAAAACAGATTTTTCTGCCAGAGCATAATATACATGATCTCTAAGCCAACCACTAGTGGAGTCTATTCCTGACTGAAATCTCCTGAGCTTGATTTATAGTCCATAGTTCTGGTCTTCTGAACTCTGACCAGAATCTTACATTAAGCTCAACTTGTAGCATTCTAGGACTTCTCTAACCAGCATCTTTAAACCTTTCCAAACTCCTGTTACAAATCTATTCCAAAGGCTTCTAAACCTCATGGTCAGGTATTCACAGTAACAATCACACTTCTTTGTTAGTAGAATCAGACCCAGTCACTTTCCTTGTTCCTGGAACAAAATACCCAACACCTGAAACTTAAAGGAGGTGAGATTTATTTTGGATCACTGTTACAACCCATGGTTAGTACGTGCCACGGCAGAAACAGCATGGTGGAAGGAACAGGCAGAGGAAACTATTCGCATCATAGTAACCAGGAAGAAGAAAGAGAATGGAGGAGTCTGGGAGAAGGTTATATTCTTCCAGATCACACCGCCAATAACATAACTCCTCCAACCAGGCGCTATTTGTATATTTAGCTCTGAAATCATCAGCAGATTAATCTTCATGATCCAATCTCCTTCCAAAAGCTCCACCTCAGGGGCCAGAGATTTAGCTCAGTGGCATAAGGGCCTGCCGGGCAAGCGTGAGGTCTCGAGTTCAATCCCTGGTACCAAAAAAATAAAAAGAATGATGGACCAAAAGCTCCACCTCTGACCCCATGAGGCTTTGTGAGGACACTTTAGTTCCAAACTACAGTAGTTTGACAGATCCCCAAAAGAGTTTCTTGCTAATCCCTAGACCCACTTTTAGAACTACTGCCTGAAACATATAATTATGTTATCCACCTCTTGCGAAGTTTCATCTCTCACATTGCTGCCATATTTCTTGGACTCAAAGCCCAAACCATTTTCTGTCACCAAGGAAATATCCTGTAGTGGAGAATTACAAGGAGTTGTGAATAATCTCAAACATGCTTTCAGGCATCTGTGAACTGCCTGCCATGGAACAGACACTGCTCCAGGAAAGCATCAAGTGAGAATAAAGAATTAATGAATGAATGAATGACATTCATATAGTGGAATGATGAAAGCCCATGAAATAAAATAGTTTTGTTGGCTTCTATTTGAGATGTAAGTTTTATTTGTTTTAAAATTGTTCAACTACTGGGCTGAGGATTTAGCTTAGCAGCATAAGCACGTGCCTGGCAAGCACAAGGTTGTGAGTTCCACAGTACCAAAAAAAACAAAAAAAAGCTCACCTACTGTCTACACTAGTAACTATGGTTCATCAAATAATTCATATCTGTGTTTTGAAAATGTAAGTTGATGAAGTTTATCAAGAACTTTCTATGCTATTTTTATAATTTTTCGATAAATCTAAACTTATCCAAAATAAAGGATTAATTTTTGAGTATGTTCTGTGCTTCCATTGCATTTTTATGAGCCAGAACTATTGAAGTAAAAACAAGTTTAAGTTGGTAGTGTCTCCTTTGTAGAGATATTGATTTTTTTTTTAAGAAATCTGACTTACAAACAGAAAAATGCATGGGATCACAAGGAAGAAATGAAGTTGGGAGGAGTATAAAAGTGAATCCAGAAGCACTATGGTTAGTGAAACACAGATTATATTACCTTAGTCTGTGTGACATGCCTAGCTTTCTTAGTTTACTTCAATCTCTAAGCAAGCTATGCTTCTTTTGCCTCTCACACAAGCCTGTGCACGAAGCTCTGCATCTCCACCCTTTACAAAGGTCTTTGTCACTGACAGAGTCAAAGCTAGGAGACTGGTCCCTCTAGATCCAGAGTCTCTGCTTTTAGCCACTTGGCTTTATTGCTATTACTGATGTGATTTCCAGAAATGGAAAATCTCACCATCACTGAATCCACAGCAGTGAACACAGAAGTGCTCTCGTTTCTATTGGAATCAGTCCTACTTTTCACGCTATCTCTGTCCTTGAGCCAATCATATTGTGGAACTGTGGTCTGGATCAGGCTGGGTGTGTGGTGTGGTTTTAAATGAAGGTATCCTGTGTATACATCAAGCAATAAATCAAGATATCCATGATGAGAATCACAGAAATTCAAAGCAGTCCTTAGAGAAGGAAAAGGGATTTCAGATTTTTTTACCAGAGGGAAATTAGACAAATAAATTTAATACAGTGAATGTTTACTTTAACTTATAAAATGCCTTATTAATTTTATAATTTGAAATTTGGAAATTTGAAACATACTCAAAAGTAGGAAGAATGGGCAGGTAAACCTTACTATACTAGATTAAACAATTAGCAACATTTGACAATCTTATTTAATCATTTATCTACATTCATTTTTGGAGAGAATGACTAGAGTATTTTAAAGTAATCCCACATTTTATATTATTTCACCCATAAATACTTTGTATCACTCTCCAATAAAATAAATGCTACTTTCATGTAATCAAAGTACAACAATTTCATTTCATAAAACAATTCCTTAATACCATTTGATACTCCGTTTAGGTTTTCATGGCCATGAATGTCTCAAAAACCAGGCAGATGCAACATAATCTGGTTGGTTTATTTAAATAAGTATCCAAATATGCACTCTGGTGAGAAGTCTCATGAATTTCTTTTATTCTCTATGTCTCTTCCCAATTTCAACTTCTTTCTATGCTACTCATTTGCTAAAATAACCAAGTCATTAGTCTTGCTGTGTTTCTGTGTATATTCCAGATTTGGTTGATTTCTGCCTTGTGGTATCATTTAATGTATTCCCTGACTGTCTGTATTTCCTCTAAACTGATAATCAGATGGAGAAATTTGATTAGATGGTGGTTTGATCTTTTGCCAAGCATGCATAAGCAGTGTCCCATTCAGGGTGAGGCTAAATGTGAGGATTGAATCATGGTTGGCCTGCTGGCTGGGCCATTATAAAGTTCCCCATGGACTGGCACTTAATGGTTTTAGCAGGCAGTTTTTACAGTCGCCTAAATCCTATTGCTTAAAATGGCTACAAAATGATTATTTAATTCTATTATTTTGTCTGCACTTAATAGCTGGAATTCTACAAATGTCACTCTGAAACATACTCTGTACCTATCCCCAAGTGATAAATGCTTAATTTTATATAAATATAATTATCTGTTAAACAGAATAATGACTTTTAGAAACTCCCAAAGGTGGTCAATTTGTTTATCACTTGAAGTTACATATTTGCATACTTTAAGATATTACAGTCATTATTGCATATTTTAAGTCATTAAAGTCATTATTTTGATGTTGAAATTGTCTTGTTTTAAGCTAAGGAAGTCTCTTCAAATCCCCTGTGTTTCTTTGACATCATTTCAAGATGATCCAGGCTTAGTTATACATTTTTAGACATAGATTTCCTGACACTGGACTCAGATCTGGCATGGGTAAATTCTCCAAGGTCTTTGGTTCCCTTACATAGGAAACACTATCTAGCAAAAATAATCTAGATAGATTAAAACATTATGGTTTCAGAAAATTTACCTGTTGTTTGGCTAAACTGCCATAGGAAATTATGGTAATGTTACCCAAGATTATCAGGTAAAACCCAGGCAAATATATATAGAGAAATGTTTTTGTGGAAACAGACTGTACACCTGACCAATTGTGGCTTTTCTTTAAGTAAGTATGAAGACTTTTGAATGCCTGACAATAAAAATCAGCAATTGGTAAGTAGTTGTTTTACAGAACAGGAAATGACTTGACTCTCTTGTCCCGGAAAGTCAAAGAACCAACTAACGTTGCCACATTAGCCATTCAGTGCACAGGCTGGAAGGGATCATTTCACCCCTGGGGACAATGTCTGACATAGACACCAGTTATGCACAATGACATCACTGGACTTTGGCTACAAACCATGTCTTACTTGCCATTCACTCAATTATCAGGCACACACCATGTGCTGAATACTCAATTAGCAATTATATAAATCTAAAGACACTAATGCAGTTCCAAAATAATTTTATTTTGCAAAGCCACTAGCTATACTTATATAAAGTACGTAGTTTACACTTTACGTATTTTCATTTTTATATAGCTAGGACCTGCCAACTTCAAGAAACTTTTTCATGTGTGAAGTCAGAAGACCAAAGTCTAGAAAACAAAGGATAAATTCCTGTCATATTCAGTTGGCAGATGAAACATTAAAATCATGCGAAAGACAAATTATTTGAAACAATGATTAGTCCTCAGGAAATCCATAACAAATAAAAAAGGACAGTGGGGAGAGTAGTTTTAATATATCATCTTCCTTTCTTTCTTTTTTAATTCTCCAAGCCTTTGTTCTGCAGGCAGCACACCGCTGTCTCACTTCCCTGAAGCTACTGATAAAACCATGCGAGAACATCAGAGAAAAAACGAATCCAAGATAGGTACTATCCCCAGGGGGATGCACTGCTTCTTTGTATTATATTTCCATTGGAAATCTCAAGATTTTGCATGCAAACATCTTATTTCATGGCATTGCTTCTCAAATTGAGAGATTAAATCTAGCTCCGCATAAAGGTTTTTCAGTAAAATAGGTTGCACAGCCTCCTGTTTATGGAAAATTGATGCATCCACTGATACGCTTTCAATTGCTAACTTTTGTTTCACAAAAGCTGGAAGGAATTTCAACCAAGCATTATCTAATCAAGAAAATATTTCCTACCTATCTTATCTTCAACATAACTTGCTGCCAAATGTAGTTTTGACTATTGTAAATCACTATGCATTTTAACCAGCAAAACAGTCTTTAGAGTTTTGTTTGAAAAGACACAAATTGTAGAAACTATTCATCATTATTAGTGGAATGCCCCAATTTTGTGCATATTGCAGAATGACTATGACATGACATAATTTAATGTGTTGGTTATAGCACTTTATTGAAGTAGAATTTTTATAATCTTGAGACATGGTTAAGTATTATAATAAAGTCACTAAATCTCCCAATGTTTATACCCAATTCTCACTGCAATTTGAATGTATAGCTAACTGTAAAGTTTACAGTGACTGGTGGCATCAAAATTCCTCCTGAGTTCAACATAATGCAAAGTGTAAGAGAAACTAAATAAACATGGTGCTTTTATGTGGATTTCAAATAAAAAGAAAGTTATCTTAATCTAGCCAACTGCCAATTCCTCAGAGGCACAAAGCATGCATGAGCAAGCATATCTTGGCCTAGAAGGTGGCTTCTGTCTGCAGAGAGGTTGACACCTGGCCTTTCAACACCGTATTCAAGACAACAGCAAAATGCTCAGGAAACAGGGCCTGAGCTGAGAAAGACTCATATATGCTTTTGTGGATCTTAAATGCATTGCTACGATCTGAGTTTGCAAGGGGGTGTATTTAATACGGGACACATAATTTATAAGAGTACTTTCTAATATTCACCCAAAAAGTCAAATATGGAAGTTCACAAGAGATCTTTCCACACACCAGAAACTCAAAGAATCCAGCTGAACACCTAGAGCCAACAGTAATATCCTCCACAAGACCAGCTAGAGTCCCAGAGCCCATGACATGTCTCACGCAAATCTGTATCGAGGATCTGCCTGAGATGGCCCAAGGTCAGTGGTCGAAATGAGACAGTAGTATGACCAGGGAGGAAGGATCTGTGTATGCCAGCAGGCTGAGGAATCTGTACTAGAGCTAGAAAGCAATGCTTTCTAGCTCCCCTGAATAGAACAGCAGCCATCCTCAGCAACAGCGAGGATCCCAGCTCTTCTGAAGATGAGTTCATATCAGGAAAACCAGCATGACAAGCTTCTCCAGGAGATTCAACAGCATAGCATTTTCCCCTCAGGTTCTCCTTTTATGTCGTTGCCAACCATCCTCAGGTGGGCCTTCTACACCCAGAACCACCCTGATTCAGTTCAACTGGGTGTTACAAGGTGACCATTAGTTAATCTACCACATGCATGAAATAGGCAGGGCTAACTACTTGAGTTTTGGAGCTGTTGATCTCATTCACCCTGCCCAGCCCTTCAGCTCCATTAAGTGGGGTGAGACTATCTTTTTGTGTCTGTACTTCTAGAAAATGGGCAAATGCTTAAATCACAGGCTTAAATAAGTAATGTATATTAAATGCTTAGAACTGAGAGTACTATTTACTATAGCAGCTTCATTTCAGACCACAAACTGCTACCTGTGTTATTCATTAGTTCATTCAACAAGCATGCATTGTGTTTACAGTAAAGATGTGTAATTATGTGCTGTAGCTTATGTAAATACAATTGATCAGATTGGAGAGAACTCCTAAGGGACAGGACCAGCTATTTACTCTACCAGGGACTGCCTCAGAAGAACAGAGCACCCAAAAGAGAGAGACACTGGTGTTCCCTTCTGTGGATGCCAATCTCAAGGATGGGTGTTTCCTCAAAAGAAATACGCTGCAATTTTAGTGTTGGAAGCCGGATTGCAGCTTCTGCTGACCAGGTATACCTAGAAGCAAGGATTGACTTGTTCAAAATTAGAGAAAATTCAAGCGATATTGAGAGAAAACACATTCACATGTGTATATGCACACACATCACATACACTTCATGTGTGTAACTGATGTGTTCCTATACCTGTGACCATTTCCTTACCCCTTGTTGTGGGGAACCATTCAGATTGCTTCAAAGGGGCTGGGGATTTAGCTCAGCGGCATAAGCGCCTGCCTTGCAAGCAGGCAGTCGTGAGTTCGATCCTTGGTACCGATAAAAAGGAAAAAGACAAAAAAAAAAAAAAAACAGATTGCTTCAAAGATCAAGGGTATCTAACAACACGTGAAGACACGATCCCACTTGTCTAGCACAGGCAAACCGTGAGATGCAATTATGTAGCCGTGACAGCACAGGTAAACGCACATGCACTGGTTATGGCACTGTCTAAGAATGTAAACATGAGATAGCAACTTGTATAAGGGTTATACAGTAAAGACCCAGAAGGCTCTTGGGCTCCTGTGCCTTGTACTCTTGTGCTCTCCTCTGCTCCATGTTGCCTGCTGTTGTTGCTGATGTCCTGCACATGTGTGTCCTACAACCTTGAGACCTGACCCATGAAAATCTCCTTTGGGCCCCCAAACAGGCTGATACTTACTCTGGACTTTGACCCTCAGTGTAGTGACTTCTCAGTGCTCCAGGGATCATGGTGAAGGTACTCTTGTCTTTAACAGCCGGCTGTCCCCCAAAGCTGATATTTGAGTGTGGATGCCCTGAAATTCAGAGGACAGAACTACGTAGGGTGTAGGTTGTAGTGCAGATTCTTGTAACCCATTGATAGAGCTTCCTGTTCAGTAGTTTTTGGGTACATGTATCTTGACAATTGGGTGTGCAATAAACATCCCAGGTGTTGGGCTCCATGCACTCCTAGCACACTCTGAATCTGATGATAGTCAGGAGGATTGCCACAGCAGGATAAGGAAATGTGGGTTTATCACAGAACCTACAAGCTGCAAGTAGAGCCCAAGCTAATGAAGGAGTTGAACTGGAAAAGAGAAAAGTGTCATAACACAAGAATTATGAGGGACAGCAGAGCTGATGTTCAGCACAGCAACCCACCCCAGCCCCACATCTTCATACCCCTACCTATAGGAACCCAGGAGCCATTGAAGGAATTCTCCCCCCACCAGCTTCTTATGGGCAGGGGCAGCACTCACTGGAGATCAAATCCTACAAAACCTTGAAGCAAAGAGACACCTGCCCTCTCTCTGTTGGTATCTCTGGAAGGAGACAGAGGGGCAGAGCTTCATCCTGGTGAGAGAGGCAGAAAGTCTGCTTCATGACCTCATATCCTCATCCTGCGAGGGTCTGAAATGGTGGAGACAAAGCACTGGCACCATTGTGGAGGGACTAGGCCCCAGCAGGGTGGGACTGTGAAAGCTGAAGGTATAGATCCCAGACCCCAAGTGAGCCTAGAACACATCCCAAGTTCAAACCATGTAGAAATAAACCATAGATATCAGCAAGAGTCTGAGATGGGCTCAGGGAAGCCACCTCCAATCTGAGGACCTGCAAAGCTCAGATTCTCCCCTACCCATAACACTCCATCCTCCATGAAACAAGGGAATCTGAAAGGTCAAAGTTTTCTTTGTGTGCTGGTGGGTGGGAAATATACCCTCAAGAAAACCACAGCCTGAGCTTTTCTGTTCATGGGAACCATGGATAAAGGATGAATACCCACAACAGAGAGGCAGTAGTGAGCAGGAATTGAAAGAATGGTCTTGGGACTGTGCAAGGGGGCCTGTAGGAGAGTCCAAGAGTCACAAGGATTGCATACAAACCCAGATCACTGGATGAAATCAAGCACCACAAGTCCCAGAGACACCAGGCCAAGGACCCTCCTAAAGCACTACCATGTCTGTAGTCAAAGCAGTCATGATGATTTGAACCATCACTACCTTGTTATTTGAGTATGAAAAGGAAATATCCCCTTAATATTTGACGTAGGTGAAACTAAGTCATTTGCAAGATACATTTGTAATTTAAATGTAAATTTAGTGCATAGCCCATTCACCCTTTTCAATTTACATTTTTTCATAAGTGCAGATTATGTAGCATTCTAAGAAGGAAGGTTTATTTTGACTCATGCTTTCTGAGATTTCAGACTATAGTAACTTGAGCCCAATACCTTGGGCCTGTGGTGCCACAGGACATCATGGCAGGAACCCCTGACAGAGGAAGTCTGTGCACTTCATGGTGACCAGAAAGCAAGAGAATGACAGGAAAGGGCTGTGGTCCAAATATCCCCTCAAGGACACACCTCCAGCAACCTAACTTCCTTCTTCTGGACGCATGGATTAAAGGCTTTACTGCATCGCTATCACAATCTCACAGGCTGGTTTTAAACAAGGCTTTAAACAAGGGGTTTGGAGAAGCATCTCCAAATTGTACCATATAGTAAATGATTCCCTGTGTTATAAAATATTCTTGTCTGGTGTAACTTAAATGACATGATGTGCCATTACTATTGATAATGTATTGTGTGTCCTATGACACATGGCATCATTATAAAACAAATGTTTTAGGTTCAACTTTGTGTACTCCATGGTTATTTCTTTAGCATAATCAGAGGGCCTCCCAGGGATTAACCAGCAGATCCCTTCTCTTAGAAGCCTTCGCACTCCTCCTTCTGAAAGAGCTGCACCACGGCCTCCAGGCAGAGTAAAGGATGGAGCAGGAACTACCTGCATTTGCCATTTCGAGGCTCCCACTGACATGTGACCTCCCACATGTCTCTGATTTTCTGACTCAGGATTGTATTTCCTTTCTGTTGAGTGAAGCAAATTTCTAGGTTGCTTTGGGGTTTTTAGTGAGTACTCATTTATTTTGACAATGAAATGGTAATGATTAGACTCTTACGGTCAGGAGATTTGCTGGTTTCAACTGAGTAACAACATGAACAGAGATGTATGTATCCACATATATATACGTAACCCTATCTTCTACCTATGGGACATATGCAGATATTTGCTTTCAAAAATATTTTTTTCAGATTCACTTATTACCTATTTCCTATACCTATTTTCAAGGGATTCCTTTTTCAAACTTTTACATTAAAAAAGGTACTTTGATTATTTTTAATTTTTTTTAAAAACTTGACACCTAATAATTATAAATATGTACTTGCTATGTTTGTATACAGTGTGTAATGATCATTTCAGGGTAACTGACATATATACCTCAAATACCATTTCTTTCTGTCAGGAGCATTCAAAATCTTTTATATTGGCTACTTGGCAATAAACAATTAAATGCTATCAACTACCTTTACCTTAGAACATTAGAGGTTATTTGTATTTTTTTACGTTCCAGGAAGCTGAATTTTCTACAGCATATACACGCCATTTGTTTCTGCCTTCTTAAATTGTCTCTTTTTATCCTTTCTCATTTTCCCATTTGGATAAGTATATCCATAGTATTGATTTCTAGGTAATTTCCTTTCTTCTCCTTGTAAATTTTTTTTTTTCATTTTTGAATGTTAATATGCCAAACTATGCTAGAACTTTTAGGATATCTTCCTTAGTCTGATGTTTTAAAAGTCTCCTCTCTTCCCAAGTTATATTTATATTACCTTTTCTCTTTCATATTGTGCACATTAATTTTACATTTAAATATTTAATTTATGAAGAATCTACAGAGTTCATGATTTGTATCAGGAAATTAACTTGGTTTCTTCAAAATGCTTTGTCAATTATCTCAACACTTGTATTTTGAAAATACATGTTTTTCACTTGCTTGAAAGTCTACATTTATAGTATGTTAAATTCCTGAATATATGTTGGTCTTTTCTAAAATTCGGTCTTTTTAAATTTGGTAATCTAACATTATACCATTTCGAATTCTCATGATTTTAAATTATACATTAAAGGGGGCTGGGGATTTAGCTCAGCGGCATAAGCGCCTGCCTTGAAAGCAGACAGTCCTGAGTTCGATCCCTGATACCGATAAAAAGGAAAAAGACAAAAAAAAAAAGAAAAGAAAATTATACATTAAGGTCCTGATACAGAAAGTTTTCCTTTTTATGCATTTATTCTCCACTATTTATTTTTTAAATATAATATTGGGTATTAAGCCCAAGGCTTTCAAAAGGGACTACTTCACTACTTTCCGAGTCACCCCTAACTCAACCATCTTTTTTTTTTTCCTTTGAGAAATAGCTTTGCTGAGTTGCCCAGATAGTACTCAAACTTGAAATTGTCCTGCCTCAGTTTTCCAGAGTGCTAATATTTATTTTTGATTGATTCATTACTCTATCCCGAACAACTTTTAAGTCATGTGGGTACTGATTCCTTCTTTATACACAAAAGCGTTCAATCCTCCACATTCTTCTAAACTTTTGTGTCATCATCATCATGGTTTTAATCCCAATGAGCATTTCACTGGAGTTACCTTACCTATATCCAAAACAATGAGAAAATAATTGATACATCTTTATATAAGCCAGATTTCTCCATAGAAACAAAACCAATAGGATATATGTGTAGCTGTGGAGGCATAAATTTACTTTAAGGAATTTGTTCCTGAAATTGTAGGACTAGCAGGTCCAAGCCCTGCAGGGCAGGTCAGACTGCCTTTGGACTAGGGACCAAAACATGAAGTCTTCACTAAAACAGGGTTCCTTCTTTTTCAGGAATAGAAATTCGGACAGTGGGCCAGGTACATCAAGTTGCAAATATAAATGAGGATTTCATTTGGAATTAAAGACCATCCTCTTTACACTATAGCAAAGAACTGGAGTGTTTTTTGTCCATGCCCTGAGATTTTGTGTGAAGCTGAGTTTAAAGGTCATGGACATGTTTACCTTGGGGAGAAAGCCTCAAGGCAAAAGAGGATTCAGATAGTGGCATATATATTGTTGACTTCTTTTATCTGGGTTACAGTGAGGATCAGGAGCAAAAGGCACAGCAGGAAGTTTTGAAAAATTAGCAATCTGGCAAGAATAGGAGCATATTTAAAACTGTAATCAAGGAAAGTGGAATCACTGAAAAGATTAGTATATAAAGCCAAGTTAATTTCCGCTGATACAGCAGGAAATATGCCTCGAGGTCATTGCTGGAATCACCAAAAGTCATCCATTTGGGGCTCAAAAACTTTCATTTAAGAAGAAAGTTCCTGAAACCCCTGCTTCCACAGGACTACAGGATCACCCAAGGAATTCTTTCTCTAGAAGTCCTTATTTCATGTTCAGTTGTCCAGGAACTTTGAGGTTGCTGCAACCATGACCCAAACCACCCTGGCTACCACTCAAGCTTGTGGCAGATTTGGCATCAGCCACATGATGCTTTTCTGCTGGTGTGCAAAATGCAAGCATTGTGTAGTCAGAGATAACAGAACCCCTGGGAGGCCAAGCATTACCAGAGTCCCTTTAAGCAGCTCCTAAGAAGGTGATATGTGAAGCTGTGAGAACTGCAGTGAAGATCCCAGAAAATCTGAGATGCAGGAATGTGGAATATTTGCCAAAAACATCCATAGGCAGTAAGCAAACCCAGGACAATAGCGACCATGTGTATAGTCAGCAAGGCCAAGAGAGTTGGGCTCTTCAAGCCTTTGGGGATCAGATCATACCATGACTTTCTCTGGTTGCCATGCATGAATCTTCTGGCTTTAAATATTACTTTAGTACATTTCTTTCCTCCCAATTTCTGACATTCCTTCTTGGGGTGCATCATACCTTATACATATGCAATTTGTCTTTCAGTTTTTACAAGAGCTCACAATTAAGAGTTCACCTTTATCCATTCATCTGTTGATGGACATATGGGTTGCTTCCAAGATTTAGTCATTATGAATTGTGCTGCTAGATATATGGGCATGCATGCGTCTCCATAATAGGATGTCTTCCAGAAAGATAACCAGAAGGAGAATAGCTTTAGTTTTAGTTTTTTAGGAATTTCTATACTGATTTCCTTAATAGTTGTATCGGTTTACCATCAACAGTTTAAGAGTTCTTTTCTCCATGCAGGTCCTCCAGCATTTGTTTTTAATTTATTTCTTGATCATGGCCATTATTTCAGGGACAAGGTGAATGGATAAACAAAATGTGGTATTTATATACTATGGCATACAACTCTGCTTTAAAGAAAGATAAACTTGAGTCATTTGTAGGAAAAATGGCTGTGCCTAGAGACTGTAATTTTAAATGAAATAAATCAGAGGCTAAACTATCATTGTTTCTCTTATATGAGAAATCAAAGAAAAAATCAATAGTAAAGCAAAAGCTTGTAGAAAGTAGGAAAAGAGATCATTCTCAAAGAGGAAGATGATTAAGAAATGGAGAGAGAGGAATATAGAAAAGGGATAAGAGGTGAACAGTGGAACTGGTATGTGTTATGTACATGCACAGTCTCCACACAAGGCAAGTAAACATTAGGTACTACACATATGTACTAGTCAATTACAATTTTTTTAAAAAATGCCTTGAGCCTCAGGGTAAACTCTGGTCCTAAACTTTTCAGCAGTGCTAGAACTGTTAAGATTTGGGTTACTCTTGGCAACGAACTGAATGCATTTTTCAGTGTTGAGATGAACATGAGCCTTTGGGAGACAGGGATAGAAGGTTGCAGTTTGAATCTTAAGTGTCACCCAAAGACCATGTGTTAAGAGCCTGATCTGTTGGGCAGTGATGGAACCTTTAAGGTGGGGTCTAGTTGAAGGATATTAGATCATTGGGGACATGGCTTTGAAGGTGACATAGGAACTCAGGCCCCTTCCTCTCTCTTTCCTTGGCTTCTCATTCACCACAAAGTAAGTACCCTTGCCCTATCACATGCTTGCCTGTCTTGATGTTCTGTCTCACCACAGGCCAAAAGTGATGAGTCCAAGTGACTAGGGCCTAAAACCTCTAAGACTGTAAACCAAAATAAATCATATCAGTTGATTTCTCAGGTATTGCCACACAATGATGCAAATGTGGTTAACACAAATGATAACTGACTTTACTCAAATTCTATTGGTTTAAATGCTAATCACTCCTAAAAGTTATCTTCATAATTGATTAAAAATTGAATTCACGATCTAACCAACCTGGCACGATTAACTATCATAAAAGACTTAAGATTTTACTTTCTCTTACTGAAATGTGATGAACATTGGTATTTATTAAAGTCTTTTATATCCATCAATAAACTTTTATCATTCTTTTCCTCTTGTGGCCAACACTTGTTTCAAATTTATTCCTCAGTGTTTAATATCTTTTGCCTTTACTATGAATGAAACATTTTTATTTTCTTAAACGTGCTTACAGGTTATTGCTGGTACATAAGAAGATGAGAGGTCAAACATTGCAAACCAGTGACCTGTAAGTGTGGCAACCAGCACAGAACTGGACAGCAGCTATTCTGTGTAGAGAGAGACACAGCCCAGCTCCTCTGTTGTTCCTCTGATTTTTCTGAATATGGATGCTGTACATCAATTACACTCAGTGTTTATCTGTAACATCCATCCGTGTTCCTATCTTAAAGTTATACCCGTGTCTCTGCCAAAATCATGGGGAAAAAAGACTAAGAAGAATATTTCTAAAGGAGAAAAATGATTATTTATGCTGTATGATTATTTATTGCCTTATAACCAACAGGACTTTGTATATGTATTTGCTTATCATTGGAAAAAATTGATTTGTCTTAATACATTGAAATAAAGAGACTGAAGCTTTGATTTTTAGTATTTGAATAAAATGATTGTGATATCATGAAATAAAGTCATACATGAAGTAGAAAAAAACCTGGGTATCAAAACATTTTCTAGACAATAAGTTTATTAAAAAGGGCCTATTCAGTACAATAAAAATTGTATTATTCTAACAAATAAGCACTTCCAAATGTAAGTCTAATAGAGCACTGTTACTTTGATAGAAACTTATACTTTACTGCCAAAACTTAACTGGAAATCTGCATTTAAAGCAATGTTGACCAGGTAATCAGTTTGACATCCATGCCGTATGTAAATGTGTGGAACATGAGCAGAAGAGGTGCATATTATTTTTTTATCACTTGCTAAGGAAATTGCTTGCTGGTCCTTTAGTGATTTATCTTCTGTCTCCCAGAATACTGCTTAAAATATATGGACAAGTCAAGCCCCCCAAAAAAGGCAGAATTTAGGTTTCCACATGGGTGTATGACACAGAGGAACCCACCCAACCTATGCCCTGCACCTTGAAACAATTACCTGAGTATGAAATAGACCCCTTTTATGGCACTGTTCTTCAGGGTTCTTTGCTTACAGAAACATAAATTTTACTTGAATACTCTCAGTATGTTGTAAATACAGTTAAAGACTTAGGAGAACAGCTGGCATAAAGTTTTAAAGCATTTGTGGTATTTTTCTCTCATAGCTGAAAACACACAGATACACATACACAAGGTATTACCTCATAAGCAATTTCCATATAAAGTTAATGAGAAGTTTTTTGTATCATTAGAAATTTTAGACACAGAGTCTATTACACAAAGTTGGAAATAACTTATTTTATGTGTCAAAATATCTCTTAAGAACTGTAATAAAACTTCAAAATTGGTAAACATACCTGCAAATGGTGCCCCTTACATTCTGTATGCAAACTCTGCTTGTCAGGAAATCTAGACGGAACCTGAATACATCATCCCAAGTGTTACATCCTTTACTATATGAGCTCAAGAAGTAAAAATAGAATTTTGGGGGCATATGAAGTAATTAACAGCATAATACTGATATATGCATGTCACCTAACTCCTAGACAAAGGTTAAACACTATTCTTAATGAGTTATACGTCCGTTAGATTAATCTTAGCAGTGGATTGAGAATGAGTTGGCCTGTTAGGATAGTGATGGCAAACCCTAGCATGCGTGCTGTAGCAGGCACACGTAACCCTCTTTGTTGGAGTGCAAGCCACGTCATGCCAGCATTGCCCAGCAGCTGAAAATTGGATAATAGTGCTCACAGCGGTCATTCAAATGCTCACAAAGGAGTCCTGGTGCCAGGTGATGACATCGGAAGCAGTTTGAGCACTTGGTCTCTAAAAGGTTCACCGTCACAGTGTTAGGTCATCCAAGGAAAATGCTTCACCTCAGCTCAAAAAGGCTCAAATCTCAATGTAAGACTTGGTCTTTGGCTTTACAGGTACTCACATATTCTTAGAAAACAGTCTACCAGAGGGACAATAGATAGATAGCCAGTTGAGATCCAGCACCTTCAGACATGATGAAATTACTTCTGGCTCATTCTCCTACATTGTAATTGGCCTCTAAAAATTGGAATATACCAGTATTAATTATACTCCCACACAGCAGAGTTTAAGCTTGAGTTCCAAAACAGATTCTTTCTAATAATTAACACAATATGCTTACTATTCAGTGGGCATGATACTAGTTTTGTGCATGTGAAGGAATCTTCCCTCTGATGTAGTTGCTGTTTTCATTTCTTTGCAGATGGGAAACTGAGGCTCAGAGAATTTACAAAATTGGCCCCAAACCCACAATAACTACATACTGGATCCAGGATTGGATCCAGGGCCTCTGAATACACGGCCAATGTTTTTAACATCTAATCTGCACAGTCTACATACTAGATTTTATTGTAAATTTATATTTGAAAAAAATAACCAAGAAAGCTCACTTCCTCTTATCAAACAAAAGACTGAATGACAAGCTACAAAGGAAAGTTCCTGGGCTCAGCACAGTACGATAGTACATGTCTGTGTCATTTCAATACAATTCCTTAATTCCACAAATATCTGGGACATGATTGTAATACATAGGAAAATCTTTGTGCAAAGATTCTCTTAGCTTAGAAAGTTGATAAATTTGGGAGCATCTGTTTTCAATTATGAAATACAAAACTATATAAAACCAAATATTGCTCCCAGTTAAAGCATTCAAGGTGGATTCTGCTCTGCACATTACAATAGAAATATAAACCTTGATATTGATATCTTAGTATAAAACATCATTTCTTTCAGACTTAAATCAGCATCTGTAAGTGAAATAATTATAAAATAAAATTTAGATTTATCAATTTGCATTTACAATGTAGAATTTAAAATATAACCTTCAGTACCACTTCTTTAAATCAAAATTCAATACCTTTTTTAAAAACATGTGTTATTCTCCTGATAGTTTGTTTTCTTTCATCCATTTTCATTATGTGAGAATGCTGTAAGCATTTGAACTGTGACCCCAGTTATAGATCAGTGTGGATTTATTGATCAAACTGGCAACCTTACTAAACTCTTAGCACTTTTATTTTTTCAATGAGTTTTTGAAGATTTCAGCTGGAAAATTATAGCAGGTAACAAAAATTGTTGCATTCCTCTTAATTTTTATGATTCTTTCTAATATTTATGACTTTAATTTAGGTGTTTACAAGGTATGTTGATAGCATTTGCAGATCAGCATTCGGTAACAGTAAAATACAGATGATGGAAGGAACTGTCCTGTCATTCTTAAAATTTTCTTGTACTGCTATGTGGAGTTTTCAAGATCTGAAGTGCACAGTTTAATGAGTTTGACAAATGTGCAATCTTCCTAAACCGTCACAGAAACTCAAGAACCAGACTTTAAGCCCTGCTGTCGCTTGGATTCCAGGGGAAGGCTGCTACAGGTACCACAGTACTGCCATAGGACACCCATACTCACAGGAAATTAACAGAACTCAATAGAAACCCTTCAGAGGAAGGAAACAAGTTGTGGCAACCAGCCTGCCTTTGGTATCTCCCATTGTCCATCACCACCTCCAGTTTCGAAGCTGTTTCTTTGAATAAGTTTATAGGTGACTTTCTGGTCTGATGGCTGACAAGGTTGCAAGGAGGTGTTGATCAGTGGAGTTCTATGACTCACTCTATTTCTCCCCAAACTTGTCCAGTATGATGTGAACTGAAATGTGTGCTTGGGGCCCTCTGCAAATTACAGGACAAGGTAGTGGACAGTCCCAGGGAAAACCTAAAATCAACACAAAAGAAGAGCATAATTGCTTTTTAGCAACAAATGAAAAAAAAACTTGCAAGATGGAAAATTATTGGATAATTGAACAATGAATTTAAAATAGGCATAATAATGTCTGTAGGGCAGAAGAGAGTGTATTACTAATATGAAGCATGAAAAGGCATAAAAAGATCTGAATAAAATATAAAACATGAAAAACTGAGAAGTTGAAATAATAAACATAATTCAGTGCAGCTCTGCTTTAAACTTTAATTAAATATTTTATTAAAAAGTGGATATATTTATTCTAAACATGTATTGAAAGATACAAATCCATGGATGGCTAAGTAACTTTGAACTAGAAGAATACTTTTGTGCTGTGTAATGGTGGCAGTGTTGTACTGACATGAAAATAAATGAAAGAAAATTGAGACCTCAGACACATATCCATCAGTAAATGGAAATCAATGGATTATAAAAAAGAAAATAAATTGTGACAACAAAGAAAAATAAAATTGAACAAATACAACTTCTAGTTAGGTAAATGAATTTAAAAACCCCTAAAAAAAATTTTTTTTGTCTTTTTGAGACAGGGTCTTGCTATGCAGTTCAGGCTGGCCTTGAGCTCACTTTGTAGCCTAGGCTGGTCTTGAACTCGCAACGATCCTCCTGTCTCAACCTCCCGAGGGCTGGGATTATAGGCATGAGCCACCATGCCCGACTTAAAATCCCTAAAAATTAATAATGAACCAAATGCTAATACAAGTTGTTATAAGAAACATTTTAATGGTCTAGGGAAAGAAAAATTATTTTTCATGCCACAAAATAGTACTTTGCCAAGAACTTTTAGCTGTACATCTTACACATAATCTGAGCATAGGACTAAGACTTTGTATTTCTATCTAGTGATGTTCTATGTGCTACCTCAAGTAAATCACGTTGCTTTTCACAGTGTCAAAAAATGTATTCATTTACAGTAAGAAATTAGAGAAATGCAAGCATATTTTTTTCTATTTCTTATATGATATATGACACATATAAAGTACAAAACTAAGTGTATAGGGTAATGAACTGACATATGTGTATAAAACTGTGCAGTCACCATAAAAATCAAAACAGATATTTGTACCACCTCAGAAATTTCCTTTGTGCTCTTTTCTAGGGAAAAAATACCACAATCATTTTTCTGGCTAGTGTTATCCTAATGTCAATCCTTTAGATTGATTTCAACTATACATGGACCTTATATAAATGTAATTAGTGTGTCCCTTTTGAATCTGGTTTCCTTTACTTAACAAAATTTTGAGTGGAACTTCATCTGTGTTTGGTCTTTGTATCCAAGTTTGTTCTCTTTATTATAGTGTTTCATTTCATAAATACAGCACAGTGTGTTTAGTTTTCTCTAGCTGACTTCAGAATTCCCCCTGCTCAACCTAGTTTCAGACTATGGTAAAAAGTGACCGTGGTCATTCTTGCATATCTTTTGTGAATGTGTGAGTTTATTCTCTTGAATTTATAATTAGGAATGGAGTTGCAGGTCCACAACATAGGTATTATAAGGAATAACTGAAGTGCCAGAGAGTTTTCCAAAGTGTTTGAACAATTTGTCCTTCCTGTGACCACTCACAACAGTTCCAACCTTCTAATCTTGAGGACATTTGGTACTTTCAGTCTTCTTAATCTTAGAAAATTTTGGTAGATATGAAAAATATCATTTGTAAATTAAAACTGCATTTCCCTCATGGTTAGTGACACTGGATATCCTTTAATGCTTTTGCTAGCCATTTTAATGTCCTCTCTCTTGAGCTGAAAATTCAAGATTTTCTTCGTTTTATTAAATAGATATTTGTGTTTTTCTTTTTTATTGTAAATTTTCTTCATCTAATCTGAATACAGGCTCTTTGAAAATTAAATGCACCAGGTTTAACATTTTTTTGCCTGTAACATACCTGTTCAAATTCTTAATGACCTATATTAATGAATATAAAGTTCATAGCTAAACCAAAATAAAATCTACAATATTCCTCTGTAACTAGTGCTTGTGAGGTTCTACTTAAAGTCTTTATCATCCCAAAGTCATGAGAATATTATTTTATATTTTGTTTGAAAATACCTAAGTATTATTTGAGTATGACACATCATGGGTTAATTTTTATTATTATATAGTATAGGAAGCAAAAATTCATTTTCTTCTTTATATGAATATGCAATTTTTCCAGCACTATTTTTTTAAAATTTTATTTAAAAGGAAAAAGAGAAAAAAACAAACAAAACAAAGCAGTGAAAGGGTACAAGTAATACAGAACTACAAAAAAAAAAAAACAGTAAGAAATCACCAGTTAATAGATTACACATTATCATCTTAGAGATAGTTGCTCAAGTCACAGTATCAAAGCATACAAAGTGGACATTCAAACAGTGAGACTGCAAACAGTTGTGTTGAATGATCCAACCAAAAACATTAATATGGTCATCTATTTAATCCAGCACTGTTTCTTGAGAATGTTATCCTTTCCTCACTGAAACTAGAAGTACCTTTGTTATAACTGACTTGTTATAACTAGCAAGAAACGTATGAGTCTGTATCTTGGTTAACCTAGTCTGTGACATCAGAAAAATCGTCTATCTTGGTTCTAATACTGTTATACATAAATTATTGTAGCTTTGTTTTGAAATCTGACAGTGAAACTTCCCTAACTCTGATTTCTTCAATATTGTCAACATTGTCTTTAGTAAGCTTTTCATTTCCCACTCGCCAATATCTAGGGAAAATATTGCAGAATGTTGATACGATGTTATGTCTTCCAATTCATGAACATAGTATAGCTCATCATTTATGACTCCCATATTGCTCATCTCCTGGAGGTGCCCCTTTTGAATATATGGCTTCTAGCCTATAGAATATGAAACATGTAATTGGCTCTTTTTGCTGCAACTGCTGTTATCAGGTTTATTCATGTTCTCTTTCTTCTGTAAACTAAGGAAAAGGATATCTAACAAGATACCTTAGATTTCTTGTAAAACTGAGCATGACTTGAAGCAGATAGCAAAGAAAGTTCAGCATTCTACAGCTACGAGGAAACTGATTCACTTATCACTCTTAGTAGGTTTGGCAGTATAGAGGAAAGAATTACTGTCACCCTAACTGCACCCTGGTGAGACCCTACGGCAGAGAAGCATGCTAAGCTGTGCTTGAGTTTCTGACCCCTAGAAACTGTGAAAAGAAATACATGTTAAGTCACTGTCTTTCTGATAATTTTATGCACAGCAGCAGCTAACTATTACCCCATTTATTTAGATCTTCTTTACTTGCAGCAACAGTTTACAGTCCTGCAAATCTCTCAGGGTATAAATGCCATTTTTGTTGCTAGTACACAGAATTAACAATGTTTTATATTGACTTTGTGTTTAGAAATTCTGTCAGATTCCATTACTAATGGTAGTAGTTCATTTCTAGACTAATTTGAATTTTCTATCCAGTGTGTAATCTGTTGTATTATTTCCCAAACTTTGTACATCTTGCCTCTTTCCTGATTTTATTGAACTGAGAACATGTAAAATAATATTTAATGTAAATGGTAACATGAGACTTTCTTGTTCCATTCCTGAAATCAAGAAGGAAGTGCTCAATATCTCACCTTTTAGTATAGTGATACCTCTTTTGTGGAACTCAATTTGTTCCAAATTCGTGTTCAAGCACCAAAAAGTCTGAGAATTTAACCTATTTTTCCCATAAGAATCACAGTAATGGAAAACCAAATAATTGGTTCTGAAGCCTGAAAATCACATTTACAAATTCATTTTTCAAAGACTTTAACAAATTTCACAATGATTTCTGTCTTTAATTTTATGGTGGTTCTCACAGTTTTCCTCTTAGCTTTACTGCTGGTATTACTAATTTTCTTTGGAGCCATAGTTACAATATTTTACACTAACAAACTCCAAAAAAAAAAAAAAACCCACAATAACATTTGTTTTTATGCACTAACACAAACACTACACGTTGTCTAGGTAAGAGCAGTGTGTAAAAGGGAGCCTCACTCCTTTATATCCACCATCCAGAGAGACGCTTGACTCACTTTCTGTCCACGAAGGTTTTTTCGGGTGAGATTTTCAGTTCAGGAACCAACCAAAATTACAAACACTGAGAAGATTTTTTTTTTAAACTTTGCTGTTGAGTAGTGAAAGGTTTGAGCTTGTAGTGATTCCACAACCGAGATATCACTGTACTTCATTATCTATAATTTCTGTAGATATACTTCAATAAAGTTAGAAAACTATTCCTGGTTTCCTAAGTTTTATAATCCATCACTGTTAAATTTTGTTAACTAGTTTCTCTACATGAAAATAGATAATTTTATCATTTTTCATTTTTAACCTGTAAATGTAGCAAATTACTGATTTTAATGTTAAAACAAACTTATTCCTAGAGTAAGTTCTACTTTATATTACGCATCTTCTGTTGCCCAGTTTTATCTGCTAGTATTTTGATTTTGTTTTGCACCAAGCTCATGAGATGCATTGATTTTTACTTTCTTTTTCTTTGTATCCTTATATAATTGTAGTATCAAAATTTTATTGGTCTTGTAAAGTGAT
Source organism: Cavia porcellus (assembly GCF_034190915.1). Lineage (NCBI taxonomy): Eukaryota > Metazoa > Chordata > Mammalia > Rodentia > Caviidae > Cavia > Cavia porcellus. The sequence continues at coordinate 22,812,589 of NW_026947506.1, forward strand.
GAAAAAATGTTTTCCTGGTTACTCTTAGAAAGAATTGGCCTGAGATTGATATTAATTTTTATTAAATATATAGGTAAATTCACCAATGATGTTATCTAGTCCAGAAGTCTTATTTGTGACAAGATATTACTTCATAAAGATACAGAATATTTGGGCTGGGGATTTACCTCAGCGGCATAAGAGCCTGCCTTGCAAGCAGGCAGTCATGAGTTCGATCCCCAGTACTGACAAAAAGGAAACACACACACACACAAAAAAAGATACAGAATATTTATAATTTTACAATTCTTACATTCCTTTTGGTTAATTTTTCCCAAGGGATTTGTTCATTGTATTTAAACTTCAAATTTATTCACATAAATTCTTTGTTGTATTTTTGTAACATCCTTTAAATACAGGTTTTTTAGTAGTGCTCCTTTTCTCACGTATAAGATTAATAATTTGTGCTCTCTAACTCAAGGAGTTATTATACTAACGATTATATATTAACGCTTCATTCACTAAAAAGAACAAACATGTAGACAGTGCAATTTTCTCTGTTGTATGCCTATACTTCTATTTCATTTATTTCTACCCTTAATATTATTATAACTTTTATTTTACTTGCAGATTTAATTTTGTCTTTTCTAGTTTCTTAGATTTAATATTTAAGTCATGGTTTTAAGACTTTATTTTTTCTGACACATGCATTAAAACTTAAAAATGCATCTAAACAACTACATCCCACAATTTCTTTAAGGCATTGTTAGATTTTTGGCTCAGTCGAGAGAGAGAGAGAGAGAGAGAGAGAGAGAGAGAGAGAGAGACAGACAGACAGACAGACAGACAGACAGACAGAGACAGAGAGACAGACAGAGAAAGACAGACAGACAGAGGAGAAAGCTTTATTGCGGACACGGGAGGGCGGTAGAAGAGTACAAGAGTCCCTCAAAGGAGACAAAGCTGGGGAGTCACTTTTATGGGATTGGAATGGAGTGGAGACTACCTGAGTGGACAGTGTCAGGCAGCTGGGAGAACCAGGAAGCTCACGGAAGATGAGCCCAAGAGTTAGTGTAGCAGCGATATGCAGTTGCTTTAGGGGGCAGCGCCATGATGTACTGGAGTCATCTAGAACCTGGCAGAGCCCCATGCAACTGGAACCCCTCATGTATTTTTATAATCTTTCAGCTAGGAATAATTGCACAATTCTATTTAATTGCTTACTTGACCTCTAGATCACTTATAAGTGAAATTTTTGGAAAAGTTTATGTTTTCTGTTTATTTTCCTGTTGTGTTAATTTAATTTTCGCTTTCTTTCTTCTGTTTTGGGGCACCCCAACTACACTTACACTAGACTTTGGACTGTGTGCCACAAGCCTCTCACCCTCTTTTTTAGTATTTCTTTCATCTTTTACTCTCTTTGCTTACAGCTGGCACTTGGGTTCACTAATCTATCTTTTTTGGTTTCTTGTGTTTTTTTCAGACACTGCAATTCTTCGATATCTATTTTAATTCTCAGTTGAAATATGCTCCCATTCATCCTTTTTATCTATCGTTTTCTGCATTTTCTTTAGCATACTGCTCAGTTATGTGAAGTCTCTGGGGCTGGTGCCAAGAGCACACCCTTGAGAAGCCCCTCTGTCATGGTTTATGTATGTGGCCCCCAGGCCTCATGAGTTTGCATTGTTCATTTGTGATGGTTCATTGTATAGTGCTTGGATTGATGGTGTCAGTGCTCCACCCACATAGGGGTGGAGCCAGGATGTGATGTAATGGCAAGAAGAAAGTACGTTTCTCTTTTTGCTGGTTCCTGCTTGCTGTTTGCAGCCGCCATGAACTGTAGTCCCAGCCATGCCTGCCTGCCTTGGAATCAACTGAGTGTAGACTGAAACCTCCAAAAACTGTAAGAAATAAACCTTTCCTTTCCCATCTTGGGCATCAGGTATTTTGTCTCAACGATTAGCATAAAGTAACTAAGACACCCTCCTTCTCCAGGTCATGTCCACTGTGCACCAGTCTTAGCAGCAATAAAACAATATTCCAAGGGCAGAGTCCTTCCCACTGGGGCCTGGCCTGTCTGGGATCTCTAAGGGGATCCATCAAGGTTCTTGATGAACCAGAACTTTTACTTATTCCCACCTTGTGATCTGTTTCAGTTTGGGATTTCATCAGAGCGGAGTCCTTATCTTGGACTACCAGAGCTTTGGATTTGACCAAGGCAACAAGCAACACTTTTTAAAGATTTTTTAAAGTTTCCTTTCTGTGGTTTCTTCTTCTTCACTGCACTGCTGTGCAAATCCCCCAACTTTACCAATCCTGAACTCCCATCTCTGCTTTTTCTGTCCTATGGGATACTTCCCCCTGTGCTTGGGCTCCATTTTCCTGTGTCAGGGTTTGGAACATGCCCTTGGGGAAAGAACTCAACAAGAATGGAGCACGTTCCACATGCTTCTCATTTTTCAAGAATTATAACCCCAGCTTGTCCAATACCTGGGAACAGTTGTTTTTTTCCTACTTTTTTCTATTGGAGCATATTGATTATAGGGATTAATGGGTTTCATTTAGGCAAATTTGTGCATGAACATAGCATACTTTAATCATCTCTTTGTCACTCCCTATGGCCCCTCTTAGTTTCATATTTGGGGAAAGTCAATGTCTATCTTGTATTTTGATCATATTCATGTTGTTTTAATTTTTTACAGTTTATTTAGTACTAAACTAATACCAGGCCCACTTAAGACAGGCATGTGGAAGGTCTTTCTTGGGTACAGTGTCCAAAGTATAAACAATAGGAAAAATTTTTGCTTTATTTTATATTCTAAAGATTCAAACAATCCAAACAAGACACCATCTAGGGAAGAGGAAGGAGAGCAATGAGTGAGAGGGAAGTGAGTTGTGTGGACAAGCTTGTGATCAGGCCCCTTAACTCATCTTTCAGCCACTATTATTTAACAGTGCAGAAAGCAAGAACACAGAAATATGGCCACAGGAGCTGGGTAGGCAATAATAGGTTAGAGGGGCATGAAATAGCAGTGTATCTGCTTCCCAAAATGTCTCCTGAGGATGAGCAAGGAATGACTGACTACCTACGGTTTGGTGGAAGCTTTTTGTAGGTCACTGAATTAGTAGATAAGAGAGATATAGAAAGAAATAGTCAACCAGGGAGGCTGCTGGTCAGCTTCACACTTAGCATCTTAGGAGTAGAGAATGTATAAGTGGGCTTTTCTGTTGCTGGATGCAATACTTGACCCTTACAATTCAGAGAAACGGGGGTTTAATTTGGCTCGTGGTTTCAGGAAATTCAGTACACGGTTAGCTGGCTTCAGGGCAGGAACATCATGGTGGAAGGGTGCAGTAAAGCTAAGCTGCTTAGTTCATGGTGGTTGGGAAGCAGAATATGGGAACAATACCAGAGGGGAGGGGGACAGGGAGTAGATAGAGATCCCAAAGCTACACCTCTGTCATCCAACCTTACACAGCCACAAGTGTGCTTCATTAGTCCAGGGATTGATACCAAAGCCAGTCAAACTGACACCTTTCCCTAGGGGCCATAATGTCCTCACTGATGGTGGGGAAGGAATACAAGCCTACATCTTTCCTTTTTTGCTATGTGTAGTGGAGGATAAAATGTTTTCTTGTCTTTGCTCAGGATCTTTCTACTTCTCTAAGAAAATCCAACACACTCCATAAGATAATTCCTGATTGTTTTTTCTCTGATGATAAAGATTTGAGTTTGTAAATTTTTTTTTTTTTTTTTTGGTACCGGGGCTCAAACTTATGACCTCACACTTGCCAGGCAGGCACTTATGCTGCTGAGCTAAATTCCCAGCCCGAGTTTGTAAATTTCAAGAGACTATTACTGTATGAAAAGTTATCCAAAATGCTATGATTTCTGCCATTCCCATGGGGAAAAATGCTTCCCCTAAACTCAGGCCTTGTGTGAGAGGCTGCAGAAAAACCTACAGAGAGAACTGAGGGTTTCCTTCAGGGTCTCAGGAGAATAGAGGGCTACACTTGGAACATAATTAAACCTCCACTTATCTGCAGTGAAGGTATATGTTTCTTATGAACCAGATATGGGCAAAGTATTTGTGAAGGAAAAAGTTAACCAGCATCTTAAAAAAATCACCTCAAGTGGATAATTGGGAAGGTCATGGATCAAAAATGACTAGCACATATAAAGTCCCAATTCCAAATCTCTGGAAGAGAGATTTTGGTGAGTACAATTAAAGGCGAATGTCTAGTTCAAGTTCACTCCAGTAGGACCAGTGTTGTATGGTCATAAGATACAAATAAGGCGGCAAATAGCTGTACACACTTGTACATAAAGAATACTCTTAAGTATAGGAATGCAGCCTGAGGAGGTATTCCAAAGGTTATCTACAATATAGAAGCTCCAAAACACTAAATAATGCAAGCACAAATAAAACATAGGTCATATAGAAAAATACAGAAAAAAGAAATAAACTTGCAAAAGAAAAACGTAAAAATAATAGATGTCAGACCATACTTATCAAATAGATTATTGAACATAAATGGTCTACACTCCTCAATAAAATACAAGGACTCTTGGAAGAATTTATAGAGAAATAAAATGAAACCTAACTATGCCATTCCCAGGATGTCCTAAAACAAAATAAGTCAAACAATTATATACATATACAAATAAAGACAAACAACAACATAAAAATCTGAAAATAAAATCATAATATTGAACATTGCATTCTCATGTTATAAAAAATAAGACATTTTCTACTGTTTGTATTGACTTAAAGATGTATTAATCATAAAGATTTATGTCCCTATCTATAAAGATATTTAAAATGGGAGTAAAAACAACAGAAATGTAATAGTAGAAGAAATAAATAGAACTATCCTTTGTTAAGGAAAAACACAAATACTTTTAAAGATTATAAAAAGCAATATTAATGTAATGAATAAAAATGATTCAAAAGATATGGTTTAAATTTTCACTTTGCAGACAGAAAGAATTTTGTGGCAGTGCCCATGAAAAGTTTTTGGAAAATGATCTTATTTTAACCCACAAATTAAACCTCAATTTATTTGGAAAAACACATTCTCTGCCTTCAATAAAATATAATGAAAAATTACAATAAAGTTTTAAGTAAAAATTCCTGCAATTAGAAATTTTATGATAGTTTTCTAAGTACCTTATGGGTCAAAGAGGAAATAAAAACTGTGTGCATGAATATTTTGTAAAAACTAAAATGCCAATTCCAGAAAGTTTCATGCAAAAAATTATAGACTGTATTGCAGCTTTGGTCAGAGAAAATTTCATGACATGATGTCTTTGTTAATTATAAGAAATAATAATATAAAATAATAATCTATTTTTTGAAACTCAAGAATTATGAAAAAATGTCAAAGAAAAATTTTGACTTGCAGATTAATAAGTAAATAAACTACTAAGTGACTATCAACAAAATAAATCCCCAAAACCCAAAAAAAAGTAAAAGAACACGCTATTAGACATAAGATTAACAATACTGTAGGTGCAGGCAGCTGAGTTAGTTAGAAATATTATAGGCAGGCAGACAGGACCAGGCCCTTGAGGAAGCTGGCACAGAGGACCAAATATCTGACAACCTTGGAGAGGGACACACACACCTCTTGCTTTGGGCCAGATCTCAAAACAGAAGGCAAAACAAATGCAACCACACCCTTAAGAATAATCCTTAGGAATTAAATCTGGATCAGTTTGAGAAGCCGGAGTCACTATCCCAATCCCCTATAGGAGGAGTCACTGATCTCTAAGAATGCCCACTTTCTAAGTGCTTTGCTTTCCCATTTGTCCCCAATCTAATCAATTTTACCTGAACTATTGATCTTATTGGCTAACTATAGTTATGTCCCACCTTATGCCCGTCTATTTTGTGAGTTCCCAGTCTTCCCCAACTTGAAACCATAGTTTTACTCTATAAAAGTCCCTGGAAAAGACAGTCTGGGGCAACCTGCTTGGGACCCCTTCTGTCTCTCTTCAGACAGAAGCTTTCTTTCCCTCAGTAATATTCTACTCTTCACCTTTGGTGTTCCTAAAATTCATTCTTCGGTTTTAGAGAACATGAACTCACAGACATAGAAGTCAGGAGTTTCATTCCCCTATATCACTGCCAGGGATTTAGCTCAGTGATACAAGCGCCTGCCTGGCAAGCACAAGGTTGTGAATTCCATTCCTGGTTGTTAAAAAAAAAAAAAAAAAGTGAGAATACTAGGAGATAGAGCATGGATTTTAAGATTTTAAAAAATCATACTGACTTTAAAATACATTAACATATACTTCTGATGAAATGAAAACACTTTTAAATCACTAAAAACAGTGAAAACTCTATGTTGATATAGTAACATTAACCTTATACTAATACAGATTTTTCTGAACATTTCAGTGAAAGCAAAATCCAAAATGTTAAATATTGGGAGATTTGAGAGTTTCTTTGAAGATAAATCTGAATCAAACTGTGGATCACTGCAAGCCAGTTTAGCAACTGGAAATGGGAAGAACAAATGACTCACTATACAGCTAGCTAACATGACTGTTTTTAGATGCTCCAGGTCACACATTCACTCAGGTCTGAGATGAGACTTCTACGAGATTGATTTGACAACAGATATTTCTCTGGATGCCACTTACAAAGATGTATATAAAAATATTTCAGGTCAGACAGAGTAGATTTCCTAAGAGCAGCCAGATTAACCTGGCTCCACCCGACCACATTTGTGTCAATGCCTGCTTCTTTGTTTATTTGTTTGTTTGAATTTGTTTGAATTCACTTTGTTTTTAGAACAGTTTCAGTTTCACAGTAAAATGGAAAAAACAGATACTCAAAATTTGAAGTGAGGTCACCAGATATAATCTGATCCTCACAGGTCCAATTTACAATTTTCTCTTTGTTGATTTCATCATTGGTCAAGCTCTTTCACCCAAGTCAGGAATGGTTCATGGTCAGATAACATGCATGGGATAATTTTAATTCCTTTGCATTTACTTAAGCATATTCTGTAGCCTAGTATACCATCTATCTTAGAGAATGTCCCCTGTGCAGCTGAGAAGAATGTGTGTTTTGATGTTGGATACAACACTCTGTAAATGTCTACTAAGACCGTTTGTTCACAGGTTTGGTTTAGTTCTGTTATTTCTTTGCTGCTTTTTTGTCTAGCTGACCAATCTAAAATATACAACAGATATTGTGAAAGGGGAAGAAATTGCTCAAAAGGAAAGAACAACAGGGATGGAAGAAAGGTGAAAAAAAAGAAAGGAAAAAAATTAAAATAGCTAAGATAATAATACCACTAAATTCTATTAGCTCATTGAAAAGAATGATTTATGTTTATATTGTTTGATCAATTTTTCATGTCTATATCTTGTAATCTGAGCAACTACTTTGTAGATAACAACACAAAATATATTAATAAGTGTTAATTTCCTATTATCTTGTTTTGAAGTTCAGTATCATTGCTTTTATTGTTTTTTCCTCTTAAAAAAAAAGAAGAAGAATGGCCATGGGTAGCACTATGTTACATTATGACATTTCTGTCCTTCTGAAATCTTCATGCAGTAAGGACAAATATTGTTAAAGAAAGCAGGGAAACTCTTTTTTTGTTTTAGAAAACAGAAAAATGTTCCCTGAACAGAGAGCGTCAGTGGGCCATTGGAAGGATGCCCTGTGGGCAAGGGCAGTTGTCTACAAGTAGAGCTATCATATATCTTAATGTCCAGGTGATGGCTCCTTGGGAGGTAAGGAGGGACACTGTTAATTTCATTGGAACAATAGGCATAGAGTAGTATTGTTCCCCGTAAATGTGTGCAGATGACCCTGTCTCCTGGTCAATGTCTTGTCACTAGGACACAACACCCAGCACCTGCAATTTAAAGGAGGAGAAGTTTAGGTTGGTTCATGATTTTAGTCCATGGTCAGCAGGCTCAAAGGCCAAAGCAGGATGGTAGAAAGGTTTCAGGGGTGGAAAAATCCTCACATCATGGTGGCCAGGAAACAGAGCATGAAAGGAGGAGTCAGGCAGGGAGATAAGCCTTCCAGGTCACTCCCCGAGTGACAACTTTCTGATGAGCAGGCCCCAGCTCCTAAGAGCACACTCAGCTCTGAACACACTCCCATAATGAGTACAGCACCCTCTCTGGACCAATCGCCTTTCAAAAGCTCTACTTCTGAGCACATGAGGCTTTGGGGTGACATCCCAGATCCATCGCTTCCTCCGTTTCTGAGGAAAAGTGACCAAGAGTTGGCTAAGCCATGTGCCTGCAAAAGACCACAGTGTGACAGTGAAGTCTGGAATGAGTAATCATTGCAGGTCCCAGCAAGGACACAGAACAACTGAAATGCTCATCAGTGGCTGACCAAAGTGTGCTATGGTACTCCTGAGGTAGAATGGAAGAGAAAGGACAGAAAAGAGGCACAGAAATTATCATTTAGAACTACAATTTCATGGAAACAGCAGCTTTAAAACACAGTTACCCAAAGTTACAATGCTGGAATACCAAGAAACTCAAAAATAAAGAGAGCATGATGGCACATGTCTGTAACCCTATGCTTAGGGAGGCTGAAGCAGGAAAATCACAAGCTTGAGTTCCACTGGGCAATTTAGCAAGACTCTGGCTCAAAATAATATAAAAATGCCAGAGGATGCTGAAGTGTAGGTTAGAGATGGAATCCCCCTGGGTCCTTTCTCCCGTTCTACCAAAAAAAAAAAAAATGTTCTCAAATGAAGACTACATAAATGAATGCCCCTCAGCCCCAGACCATAATTCATCTTACTTGTCAAACACTCTTTTTTTTTTTATAACGTGTATTCCTTTGAGTCTGCCTCATAAATCTGCCTGTGCCTCTCAATAATACATCACGAAATTATTTCCTATAGCAACTTCAGAGCCTACCAGGGAGAATTGAGGCTCCCATCTCCTCTTAGGGGGACCTCCGCAGACCTGTCTGTGGACACAGCTGCTTTGGAAGGGAGGGTTCAGGTACTGTTTGAAAGGTGAAGAGGAAATGCCCTAACCTTCAGTCCCTCTAAAGCACTTGTTTTCCTGGTCAGCGAGGCTCAATCAGGCCTCTGACAGCAACAGTGGTACCGACATTTGTGTGCAGGTAGAACTGGCCACTGTCCTGAAGATCAGTGTGGCAATGTAATCTCCTCTATTTGTGTGCCCTCAACAGTGATTCATCTCTTCCTATCAAAACACAGTCTACCTGTTCTCACACTGATGAAAGCTCAGGTGTCAGCAATGCTTCAGACACCCTACGCCAGACCATGCTTCACTGGAAATGCGGCACAGGACAGTAGAAAATGACCTCTCAGAGCACCATGGACTGCGGTGGTGGACGTGACTTCAACTCCCCATGGAACACTGTGTGCTGACACTCTGCCCTGAGTCCCACCATTGGTAGCCTTCCATCTGTTACCTGAATGACCCCACTGTTCTGTGACATGGCAGTATACAGAGATTGCTATATGCCTGGTCTCAGTGATTCAGGCCTCCTAGAATTCTTCCCATGTAACCTTCCCACACTGACTGAACTTAGTTGTTTACAAGAGTGAGCCTACCAGAAGCTGCAGGGAGGCCTTGGAGAAAAGCCCTGGAAGCCCCATTTAAGTCAGCTCAAAGTCTCAGAGGTGAAGACAAGCTTCTGGAACCTTCCAGCCCAGCCTACTCCAGTAAGATGTATCACATGAGTAAGCCTCACAGTGATCACAGGAGCAGAGAAGTCACCCAGGTGAGCCATTTTGTGGACATCATTGGAGTGCTCATCTCACAGCTATGTTCTCACACAGGTGTGGACATTGGGCCTTAATGCCCATCAAGAAAATCCACCACCACAGCTACCAACATGGCCCCATTTCCATTGACTGTCATTTGTTCCCTTCCTGTGAGTTTTATAGGCTGTTGTTTTCCTCAAGGGATATGTTTTGGAGTTTTGTTTTCAGGGATCAAAGAAGAACCTTAAATGATTGAGGTTCCTGTCCTTATAAAGTTAGACACTGCCTTGCAACCGAGCAATAAAGCAAAGTCTTTTATTTAATTATCATCTCTAATGTAATAAATTAGCATATTTATTTTTGTGCATACACTTTATTACTGTAGAAGCATCTCCTCCTTTCCCTGCCTAATAAACCTGAAAGACAGGGCAATGGGCTGCAGGAGAGAAGAAAAGTCCTAAGGGAACAACCCACTCTTTGAAAAAACAATCAGATTCCTTCAGCTGCAGGGAGTACAGGTAGAGCCATCTCCTCCTCCTCCTCCTCCTCCTCCTCCTCCTCCTCCTCCTCCTCCTCTGGTCTTCTGGATGGCTCCTGGGCAGGATTTGCTGCTCAGTGCCAACCTTGAAGATATGCCTGAAAGGCATGGAGTACAGAAAATCCTCCTAAGCAGAACCTCTGCTGCTCACCTTGGTGTAGCTATACTTTGGAATGGCTGTGCACGTCCAGAAGCATGAACTTACTGCTCCCTCCCTCCTGCAACATTTTGCCACCAGCTTGGGTCCATCTACTACACTGTCGGGGGCCTATAGCTCTCAGAACCTCCTGATGCTCTGTATGAACTGTGGGGAGTGTGGTTTCACCTCCCCACGCACTTTCTTGTGGGCAATAATGGCCTCGACATCTACCACCCAAGTGTTTACATCTTCTCTTTGTTTTTAGCCTCGTGCAGGCTCTTTCTGGCTCATTTCAGACACAGCTTTCTCCAGACAAAGGTGAAGAATCACTCAGGGGCCCTCCGGTTTCTGGCTGTGCCCAGAGGGAGAACCTGGTCACACCAGAGGGCAAATTCTGCTTACCTGTACCTGTCCTCACTGCCAATCCTGAAGGAAGCTTGCACTGCAAGATGTACCTTAGCTAAGATGGGTCCAAATGGGCTCCACTGCCTTGCTCTATAAATGGTGGCCACAGGGCCTAGTTTAGTGCTGTGGCAAGGTGGCCTGGTGTCCAAGCTGGATAAGGGAGTGGCAGCCACTTCAGCTGTACCACTGGCCTCCACTTCATCTCCTGGCTCTGATTCCTCTGTATTGCTTTCTGAGTATGCTCAAATGGGAATTGAATGTAGGAAGGGCAGGGTGCATGGACACCTGGCGGCTCGGTGTGGGCAGAGGCCCCATACTGTGCAGCAACGGGGAAAGAATGAGCTCAGCTGTCTCCCCTTTAAATCCTTATGGATGATAACTTCCGCCAGCGGCACTATACAGTGGACAGTGTCTAAGAGCATCCGCTTCAGGTCCTTTCTGTTTCACAAATTAGGGGAATGTTTGCTTTCATAGGAAGCTGCTGAGCCATTTGCCGAAGTGATTGTAGCACTGGGCATTGTCATCAACAATGAATGAGACTCACTGTTGTCTACATTGTTGTCAGGCATTTGGTAGTGTCCATGTATTTCTGTTTCTTCGGGACCAACTGATACATGGAATTATTTTCATTTTAATTTTCTTTTACCTAAAAATTAATGATAAAGGATGTTATTTCATGTGTTTATTTGTCATCTGCGAATATTTCTTGGTCAAGTGACTCTTCAAATCTTTTGCTCATTACTCACTGAACTGTTCCTAACAAACAATATGTGAAAGGTTTTTTTGCATACCATAAAACAAACCTTTATGTTCTCTTCTAGATGCAATCAAATCTTCTGTCTGTACCAGTTATTAACTTTTCCTCTTCCAAATTCACCTTCTTTGCCAGATTGGTGTAAATGGATCTGGGCCTTTTAATTTTGTTTCCTTTGCCTGTTGTCACAGCAGTCTTGCTGGTGGACAACACTACAGAGCCATTGCAGGAGGGAAGGTCACCTGCTTCCTGGTTCTAGACAGCTTGCCCTCCTTCCCTCCACGGGATGCACAGATCTCAGATCTTACTCCAGAACAGAGATCATTTCATCTGCTATGCCTCTATTCTTTTTTACTTCCTAAGCCAATCCACTGTTACTTTAATTCTCTGTTATAGACACAATTATTTATTGGCCTTTTTCTGTTATTGTAGGATATAAGATGTTGGCACGGGTATTATGTGGATATCTATTGTCAAAAGCATTTGGTAAATGGATTTTCCATTTCCAGTTAATTATCTTTGGAGCTTTGTCAAAAATCAATTGAATATACACATGTGACTCTGTACTGGGATTTGCATTCTATTCCGTTCATCTGTATGTCTATTAATATATCCTTACTATCTTGATTATCATATTTTATATTGAATTTTGAAATCAGCTAGTGCAAATATTTCAACTTTGTTCAGCGTTATTTTGGTCCTACCAAGCCCTTTGTTTTTTCATGTAGTTCTTTATCAAATTCTACCAAAAAGAATCTTAATTGCCATTATATTGAAGCCATAGATTAATTTCAGTAAACTGACATATCAAAATAAATATTTGCAATCATAAGCATATGATCCTCTATTTTTACAAATTGATTTTGATTTTATTATCAATGTTTTTATTTTTTAAACATACATGTCTTGCAGATTTTTGTGTTAATTATTAGCTATTAATTAATTCTTGTGTTCGTATCATTAATGATTCTTTAAATTTTATAACTTCTAATAGTTTTATTTTTTAAGTTGATTGTTTCATACCTTACTAAATTTTCTTTTTTTATATTTTAAAGAGAATCAAATAAATCAAAAAGAAACAGAACAAAGCAGATCAGAATAAAACAATGCAAGCAACACAGGATTTCAAAATAAGACAACAGGAAATCAACAGTGGCTACCCCATGTCTCTTGTTTTCTTTGACATATTGTCCATATCTTCACACACAGTGAATTCAAGCAAAACAAAAAAAGTACAAAATCAATTGAAATAAAAGAATGAAAGCATTACAGGCCTTCAAAACCAAACAATAGGAAAATCAACAATGGCTACCATAATGTCTCTTATTCTCTTCAAATTAGTTGTCTATAGCTGTTATGCCTTTACACATATTGAAATCAAATAATAGAAAACAGACTAAAACCAGTCAAAACAAAGAATAAAAGCATTACTAGACTTCAAAAACAAGATGATAGGAAATCCATAATGGCTACCATAATCGTCTTGTTTTCTTCAAAGTAACTGTTCTTACCATCACACATAATAAAATCAATTCTTGTAAACTCTTTAGGAGAAGTTCTAGGCATGTATAAGCCTATGCATATACATCTATCCTTTCTGTATAGAGGGTAAAAACAAAACAAAGAAAAATACAAGAAAAACAAGAATCAAAAGAGACAAATAACAATGGCAAACAGCTCAAAACGATAATACTATAGGCTTTCAAAGTAAGGTGGTAGGAATATAACTAGGTTTCTTCTTTTGCATAGACATCTTCATGTTAGTTCTAGGAGCTCTTTTGTAGACATTTTGGGATTCTCAAGAGACTATCCTATGATCTGCAAAGGTATGCTTATTTCTTCACTTCTAAATGATACTGTTTTCTCCATTTTGTTGTTTTAATGTGTGGGCTAATAACTCTGCTGAAAACAAAAGGATTGAATAGAAAAAACCTTACTTTGTTCACCATATTACAATCAAAACTCTCTCCCTTTCATTAAGACACATTACTTAGAATATTTGTTTTGATTATGAGTTTATACTATACATCTTTATACTCTACATCTTTTATCAGATTATGAAAGCTCTGTTTATGCTTGATTTACTGAAAGTTTTACTATGAATGGATCATAAATTCTGCCTTTTGTACAGTATTGAGATGAGTATTGGTTTTTTTAAAAAATTGTTGATATAGTGCTTTATAACACTTAATTTTCTAGTACTGAGCAAATTTTGCATAACAAAGATTTCTGGCCTTTTGCTTAAACTAAAATTCCTAACTTTGGTTCCCAGGAAGAAAGCATTTGGATTAGTTATGACCACAAAATCAGTTATTGTTGATGTGATTAGTTATGACCCTGGCTTTAATGTTCATTCATTCACTAAATATTTATTCACACCTACTATTCTCCAATATTATTTGACTAGGAGGATCTCTATTTGGCTCTATCATAAGATGAGCCTGGATCTATTCAAGTTTATTTATAAGACTTTCAACAAGTGACTCCATTCTTTAAGCCCCTTTTTAATTTATGAGACAGAAACAATAACTATACTTACACATTCCCAGATACAAGACCCACTTCCTCAGTTCTTGAAGTTCTGTCTCATGGTGCCATCTCACAGGAGTCTTCTCTTACTGCCCCATGAGATTATATCCCTCCTTTTATACGATAAGGCAGGTTCTCACACAGTCTTTGTCTATAAATCTGAGAACAGTACACACTCATAATCTAATTTCTGATTCCCTCCAACACACAGAAAATCCCCAACTTACATTACCATGGTGGGACTTGCAAAATTTTAGTTTCACAATGATGGGAAAACAGCAGTCTTTCCGTAGATACTGTACAATAGATTCCATACTAAGCTCTTGAATTTTGCTCTTTTCCCAGAAAGCATTATATGATTCAATATTTTTTTTCATAGTGTTGGGAAACACCAGCCAGCTGTAGCCACCAAGTCACAAGGACACACACAAGGATTCCACAGTGGGAGGTTTGCTAAGCTGTGGTGCTTATAGTATGTCACATATACTAAGTGTATTTTTGACTCATGCTATTTTGAATTTTAAGTGAGTTTATCAGGGACATTACCCTACTGTAAGCTGCAGAACATCCATATCTGATTCTCCACAAGTTTCTAAAGTCATCCAATACTTTGAGCCCTAGTGCTTCAGAGCCTAGAATTATGGCTGCCATGGCAACATGATCCAGCTATGCACTTAATGAAGATAGAATAAATGCAATGAGCATGCAAAACATGTAACCTCTATCTGGCCCAAGGTGGATAGATGCTCATCAAACTTACTATAAATATAGATACAGATTCTTCATGATGATTTCTCAGGAATCATCAGGTCTCAAATAGTAGCACACTCAGAGTGTTTATGGGGAGTAAATGAATGGATTCTTTACCTAAGGTGACTTGAGGGTAGGTATGGTGATGAATGCCTACATTCCAAGCATTGAAAAAGACTGAAGAAAGAGGATCATAAATTTAAGTTCCACGTAGGCAATGTAGCAGGACCCTGTATCAGAATTTTTTTTAAATATGGGCTTGGGATATAGGTCAGTGTGAAAGGTCTGAGTTTGATATGCAGAATTGTAAAAAACAAAAGAAAGGAAAAAGGTAAGAGAGGGACATGGACTAGGCACCCATGGAGGGAAACCGATATGGGATGATGATGCTCTGGGATGGTGACATTACAGAAACCTTGTCACCCTCAGATCTAAAGGATAAGGAGAGGGAGTGTTCAGGAAACAGAGAGCAACTGAGGCTGCATGAGAATGTCCCTCAAGGGAAATGGAGGCTCTGGAGGAGGAATATTGCCACAGGGAAATAGGCATTTCAGCACCACTGACCTTCAGCCACTGGCTGAACCCAGAGGCCAGAGTACAGGGGTCTCCCAGGAGGGACTCCATCAAAGCAAGCCTCTAAGGGACCTGAGCAGAGTGCTAGAGTATAGGACAGACCCAGAGGGGCACAGGGAAATGATCCTGTTCCCTAACACCAACTGGATGCATTTAACTTGCACCATTCAAGAAATTTTACAAAGTGCTACCCTGATAGACTATTTTCCAGAAGCATCTTTTGGTTCACTTCTTTCCTTTCTTAACCTACCAGCTCCCCAAAGAGTTGCTTGGCTGGGATGTCTGTCTTGGGTAAATACTTTATTCCCTTAAGGTCCATGAAGAGCACACTCATATGCACGTGTCCATGCTCCATGGCAGTTCCCTGATTCTGTTTTCCTGATTTGCATCTCTGGCCACACAAAATAAAAGAGCTCTGAGCCTGGCAGTCCCCGTGTTCATGCTGTGGTATAGTACGTCTGCGCATTGTTAAGCAGCTGCCATAGATCCCCCCAGAGGTTGCTACATTTCAGAGCTGGGTGAGGTAATGGGGATATTTAGCCCGAGTTAAGCTTGTAAAAGTGCTTTGGGAATCTTTGGAATGAAAAGAGCTGTGCATACCCAAAGTGTTTGTTATTAATTATACAACATATATCCAGAGTTGAAGAAAAGAGCCCCATTTGGGTGGTGTCTCTCACCTAGTAAAAATGACTACTTTGCATGGATAAGACTCAGCTGAGATGTGAAATGTAGTAAAATAAACTTTAGGCAATGATTGGTGGTGGAAATTTTTAAAATAATTTTCCTACCTATGCAGTGGGAATGTTGATGATTGTTACATCATTTAGAGTGCAGGAGAGTATCACAGCAGTAATGCGCATGAATTAACTTATAAGGGCTTCTTCTGAGGGGTCAGATAAGCTTCTTGGGATAGTGGTTAGATTATCGCAAGAGTTCTTGGCATGCAAGGCTGGTCACAGACTCAGTCCTGCAAAAGAAATTCAAGCTCTCCCTCTCTCCCTTGGAGCACAGCCAGGCGTGACTCAATTAATTGAGGGCACTGAAGAGCTTGAAGACAGTGGGACAGGGGCGGGGGGCAGGACCTTAAGCCAGTACTTCCCTCCTGGGGTAGGACAGGTGGTAGGCAGCTTAACCCAGCTGCTGAAGCCTGGAGGAGATCCAGCCCAGCAGGCAGAGTTTTCCATCCAAGAGAGTTATAAGAGAATAAGTCAAGAGTTGATTTCTGGGGTCTAACATAAGTGTCTATGTGTGTAGAACAGTGCAACCTGGAGCATGGTAATGGCAGGTGCATGAATATGTCATCAAGGTAACTCCTACCAACATGGGATGCAAGCTCCAGCATTCACCCTCTAAAAGGAAGACATTGTAAACTATGGGAGAACCCAGAATACCATTGAAAAGATAATCAGGTTCTGGGAATGGCAGCCATTCCAAAATTTATATAGAGTTTATTTGGAGAAAGGATTCTGGTTGGAAGTACAGATTTGAAACTGTGTTTACATAGAACTTTATGTAAGGTTCCTATATTAAAAGCAGTAATAATCGTAGAACAAAGCTTCATGCACTACTGCTAAGCTCAAACTAGTCATCAAAAGTGAAATGCAAAATTAGGATGGACAAGCAGAAAGTAAGATCCATATCTCAGCTCAGTCGTCTCTGCCAAGCACCAGGTGGTGCCTGAAAGGCCCATCAAGTGCATACTCTGTTTTTGCAGTTCACTCCTGAATGGTTGTTTGCACCCGCGTGTATGGTACAAATGAGACTCTCATAAAATTATCATCTTTTCAGCATTCTCAGGAACATATGACATGCATATCATAAGAGCATAGTGCTAGCTAGCTACACACCAGTAATCCCAGCACCCCAGGAGACTATGGCAGGAAGACCACAAATTCAAACTCAGACTGAGCATGTTAGTGACATCCTGTTGCAAACTTTAAAAAATAAATAAATAAATGTTAAAGACTGGGGATACAGCGCAGTGAAAAGACCTAGGGTTCAATCTCTGATATCACCCTAAAGAACAAAATAAAGGGGGGAAAATGAGTGCTATGCATGTCTTAAGTGACTAGTAACCAACTGAAAATTCATATTCCATCAAAATAATGCATTGACTATTTTTCACAACCAATACATCTCATCAACCTTCTCTCTTTATCACATTCTCAGCAATCAGTGAGTGCACATGTGTGTTACACAAGTCAGTATCAGTGGGTGTGTGTGTGTTATACAAATCACCAAACCAAACATTTTTTTTAACCTCAGTGTCTTTTTTTTTTTTTTTCATAGATTGAACTAGCTTCCTGCACAAGCATTTTAACTGAGAACTAAAACACTGGTCCTCAAAAAGTCAGAAAATACCTCACCCCATCTTAAAGTTTGTTTTTTGTGTCAAAGCTGTTAGCAGAATCCTCCTCAGCACAATGCCACAGAACTCCTGCAAGTTACCCCAGCGTGGCCCCAGATGGTGCACTGTGCCCATGTGGCAGGGACATCTGTAGGGCTGGAGATGCACACAGGTGTCCAGGCATCAGAGCTGGAGATCTGATTCCGCAGGCTTGGAGTGGTATCCCAGTACACTAAGGAGATTCTAGGAACCAGGGGCAGAAAGTCACGCTGCCAAATTCCAGGTGACAGCCATTTAGAAATGGAAGCAATGTCTGAGACTGCAGCAAACACGTGTTTTCCCGTGAAACAATACAGAGAATTCAAATCCAGAGACCGCATCTCTCCCGCTGTACTGCATTCTATATACAAACTTTTGCAGCCCACCACACCTTTGCAGGCTTTCTGAGCTTTTGCCTAGAGTGTATGAAATCCCAGAAGCAGGGTTATGATTAATATCCATGGCCAGCTGGCAGAGACACTGTGTAAAGACACCCCCGAACAAGGAAGCTCTGGCCCCGTGCTGTGTTGATTTCAGGGATCTATCCTGAGTGTCAACTAAATTCATCTTGACCTTACAACAGATGTTTCCACTTAATTTTTCAGAGCCATAGATGGTAATCAACTTACAGCAAATCTTTGTCTCCAAAACAGCCACCTGGCTTCCCACAGCAAATCTCCGGGCAGAAAACTTTGAGAAAGGCAGAGAAATGGGATGCTTTATAAATGCCGGCTCTTGTAGGTGTACAGAAAGAAAAATTGATTTAGATCAGAAAGATTGCAAGATATACTCTGTAATCCAGGTCCTTACAGGCAAAACGGGATTTGCACATTAGGATCCCCAAGGAAATAAAGCCCAGACTCTGAGATAGTGCTCCTCAGATGTTGATGTGCGTATCAGCCAGACAAGGTCTTCTTACAAGGCAGAGAAATGATAGAAGGTCCTGAAAAAGTATCTACAAATATCCACGGGCCCTGTGTTCAGCTAGCAAAGCCCTGAGCTGCCGTAGTCCTCTAGGCTGAGTTCCACAGATACATTATCAGTGCTATAGGGTCATTGCCCCAGAGGCTACTTGTCAGGGCACCAAAGGGACATGACATTCCCTTCCCCTAGGATGCACAGTCAATTTCCATTTTTTGTCCTTCTTGCTCTGATGAGAACCCCAGAACCCGCATGTGGATTCAGGGTATTTTGCAATTGTGATTAAGGAAAAGTAATACCGTGATTTCAATATACCTATTTCTTAAGGGTTCTTTAGTTCATGCTCTTTAATCTTTAATTCATGATGGGTTTGTGAAAGACAAAGTCTGGATTCCACAACATGGTCACTGCTACTCTTCACATTTAAATGACTGCTCGGATTTGGGTTTTGGTGTAAACCGAAAAAGCGTTCAGCTCTGTGTCTCTGCCAACTTCTGTCCTCAGCCGTCCTTGCAGAGAATGGTGTGTGTTTCTGAGTTCTGGTGAGTCCTGCACCCTGTGCTTCTGGATCCTGTGGACTCCGAGTCCAGCTCTGAACTCATTTCCACAGGCACAGTGAAACCGCTGAGCAGTCGATCCAGGAATGTGACTAATAAGAAGCTGATTTGCATAAAGATGGGCCTCAACTGCCAGACCTAACTTCATGGAACACACAATAGTTCAACCCACCTCTTAGAAGATGGAGCTATGTCCACTCACATGGGCCTTCTCTGTCTGCTCTGATAACCCACATTGTGTTACCTCTTACTGTGCATTATATAAACAATCAAAATCTAAAATGCATTTATTTACCAATTTGTTGTTGTCCTTAAGAGGGAAGATGATTCTTTCCCAAAAGACTGGCTAGATCTGTGACTGGAATATAAGGTCTATCAGAATCAAACTGGTAGAAACCACCATGTAACCCATCCCCCATCTCCACTACATGCATGACTAATGCTTAAATCAGATTATTAAGGTTTCCATGCAACTTTTTAATAAGTAGTCAAGAAAATAATTCTATAACGGAAAGAATTCACTTCCTTAAGAATGTCGCTTACACTCAAAAGCATTTCAGTAAGGAAATTCTGCCACCTGACTATTTCTTTGTGCTAAGAGTTTTAAAGGGAAAAAAAGGGGGGAATGAAAGGTCACAACACAAGTACCATGAATTCCACTTTCTACATCCCACCTGTTCATGGACATCTTTCATAGCACACCCCCTGTGGTGTTAGGACAAAATGACAAAACCACTGCTCAGTACCGCCATCAAACCCCGGGGAGGGAAGTCAGAGGTTCCTACTGCTAATAGTTTGCAGGCAGTCCTAGTCTACCAATATTAATAAAATATGTTTTTAAAACTTCTGTACATTTACGCTGAACCTACAGGCTTGCACCTTCAGAGGAAAGACAGAAGCTTTTAGGTATCACCCATTGCATGGCATAGCTCAAGAAGATGTTAATCATCACAGAAAGTTTTGTTGAACAATGGTCCAAAAAGATACACACCAGATTAAGAGTGGTCATTGCTTTTAGAAATTGAGGCTCAGGATATGGAAGAAAGGGAATTACTAATTTTTCTTAATTATATACTTTTTTAGTTTTTTTCCCCAAAAAGTATGATACTTGTAATGCCTGAACATCATGGAAAACCAAATGTTTTGGTTGGAAATCTGACTTCTAATTAAATGTGATTGGGGCCGCATTCGGTCAGTGTGTCCTGTTTCTTTATGTACACTTAGGAATAGAGCTGGAATGAGGTAGTTGTAGAGAAAGTCCACGGACACACAGGTCTGTGAAGAAGGCAATGACATCTGTACAGGTTTTTGTCATTTCTACTTAAGAGATAAAGACATAGAGGAATGTAGGTTTTAAAACTACATCTTTGAGTTCAACTCAGCTTAATCACTTAACAGTTTACCCCGAGAATTGCTCTCTCAGCTGTCATGTCAAGCAGTTGATCCTTGTATTGAATAAGTTTGATCAAACTGTCATTTTAATATTTCCTATTATATTATCTTATAAAATTAGTGGAAAAAATATCCACTTTTGGTCACTCTGCACTTAAATAATTGGACTTGTAATTGGTTAATTTAACAAACACTCATTGAGAGCCTAATGTGGTCAGGCCTGGTGTAAGAGAAAGAAGATGACCATGGGCCTGCAGGGGCTGATGGCCCAGTGCGAAGACAGATCTAGAAGCAGAGAATTCCAAGCCGGATCAGGAGTGTGGAGGGAGGTGCAGGAGGCAAGTGATTTGGGAATTCAAGGAGGTCAGCCCGGCCCTGAAGAGCAAAAGAAATCACAGTGCACAGTGCACAAATTGATGAGGTAAAGGAGGAATTTTAAAAGGTGGGACACCTGGGAAAGCAGCCTGAGCTGGGGCAGGGATGACTTAAACCCCAGGGCCTCTGTCATCCCTAAGCAAAATGCTTGAGGCTCTGTAGCTGGCAGGATGGGTAAGATCCAGTGGGTCAATGTCCCTGCTGGCTGGGTGCCTGTGAGGCACCGCCATTTCTTCTGCATCCCAAGTGGACCCAGTGATAGGGCTAATGTCAACATCGCCAGTGGCTACTTCCCAGGACCCAGACTGTGTTCACTGTCCCTGTGCCGAGGACAACGGTCCCTGTTTCTACCCACCCAGCAAACTTCTGAGATAAGCACCATGTTATCATTTTGAGGAAGGGAACATCAAGGTTGGAAAAGGTGGAAGATCTTTCCCCAAATCCTACATTGCCACAGAAGTTCAGTGGCAAGGTTACAAAGTTCACACCCCAGTGCTTCTTCTGCAAGCAACTGACAATCTCCAGGACACGGCTGTGGATCCACTTCCCGGAAGAGTTTTGGGAGTTGACTCTAACAAAGAATTAGTATTACCAGTCTTGGCCTCTTGAAGAACAGGCAGCACACAGACCTCTTGTTTTGTTTTATTTTGTTTTGTTTTGTTTTTGTTGGTTTGGTTTGGTTTATGTTGGTTTGACCCAGGGCCTTTGCACTAAGCTATATCCCTCCTCCAACATTTTGAACTTCTTTTTAAGTTTTACAGCTCAATTTTGTTAAATTTTCCAGACCATATTGAAACTCTTGATCCTCCTGCCTCAGCCTCCAGAGTGCTGGCATTACAGGTGTGAGCCGACAGCTGGCTTAGAACTCTGTTATGACCACGCGTCACTTCTTTCCATAGCAGGCTGCATTCTAACAGTAAGACAGTGGGCTGAGTTCTGCAGGGGCCACAGCTACAGTCCTAGCAAGTCTGGGCAGATCTCTATCCACCCCTTCCCAGCGCCAGGGGCTCCCAGTGGCTGCAGAGAATGGGTGCGGACTTACATTCTGATCATGGAATAATTCGGGTTTTGCCCTTGAAATGCTCACAGCCAGCAGCTTCTGCATCGCACGCTGGGCACATCTCCAGACCTTTCTACCCAGCTTCAGCCACTGGCCAAGGCCGAGTGTGGCCTTGTCAGGGAACTGCCAGCCTCTGGATCCATGGGCTGATTCTTAACCCTCTGTGCTTCTGGCAGAAGGAGAAAGTTAAGCACAGAACCCACCCCATCGCTACCTATGCCTGTCCTGTCAGCCCTGATCTCCCCCATTGTCCCCTGCAAGCTTCTCTAATTTCTGGTTTAAACAGAGAACAGAGAGAGCCACAAACTGGGAAAGACATTTTTAACCTATGTTATGGGCTCCTTTGAGCTCCAACCCGAGCCCCCTCAAAGTGTCCTTGGAATTCCATTCCAGGGAAAGTCGCTGGAGCTGTGAGATAATCTGAACCAGAGTGGCTGTGGTGTCTATGTGTGTGACCTAGAGTCGGGGCCCTCCTGGCCAACAGGATCACCGTGCAGAGACTGGGGCCTGAGACTGAGGAGTCCACAGTGCCCCAAGCCTAGCTATATCTCTGGCAGTGTGTGGCAGGAGATAGGGTAGGCCCTCTGGCTGGGTCCCCAAAGGCACCTCCATACTTCTGGGACCCCAAATCCTGTGCACTTCTCATTAGCAAGCAAGAAGTCGTTGCTTAGTATTTGTATTCTTGTACTAGAAAGTGACTCCAAACCATACCAAGCATCATATCATCATATTAAACACTTTAACACATGCACATACACAGACACACACACACACACACACACACACACACACACCCCTTACAAAGAAGGTACAAATTGAGCACAACCAGTCTGATAACTTGGAATCTGAAATGTTCCAAAATCTATATAGTTTTGAGAACCAACATGATGCTACCTGGGAAATTCTACATCTGATCTCATATAACAGATCACAGTCAAAACACAGTACCCTAAAAATATTGTATAATGGCTAGGCGGTGTACGCTTGTAATCCTGGGAGGCTGAGGTGGTGGTGTATGCTTGTAATCCTGGAAGGCTGAGGCAGGGAGATCAGAAGTTCAAGCCCAGCCTGGGCTTGGTGAGACCTTATATCAGAAATTAAAAGCAGATTTAGAAAGGACTAGAGATGTAGCTCAGTGTGAACAGTCTGGGTTCAATTCTCAGCAATGAAATAGATATGTATGTTTGTATATATATATATACGTGCATACATATATTAATATATATATACATATATTAATTTATTCAGGCTTGTGTATGAAGTGTATATTGAAACAAATGAATTTTGAAGTTAGGTTTGGGTTACATCCCCATTCTTATTTATGTGTATGTTCAAATATTTTAAAATTTAAAAATATGAAATTCAAAACACTTCTACCCCCAAGCATTTCAAATATGTGTTCCTCAACAGTGGGACAAGGTGGGATGGAGATTGCTGGGAACATGCTGTGATGATTAAGAATCAGGACTGGAGAACAGGACCCTGCATTTCGAGGGAAAGATGTTAATTGGCTTTAAGTGACATGTGGGCAATTAGTCCTCCTGTCGAACTGATCTTAATTTCCTCTGGGCTGCCGATCTCCCCTCAGCAAAATGGGCCTCGAGTCTCTGCCCAATAAAGGCTATTTTGCTCGTTAATTGATTTCTCTGTATCCCCGAGGTGTGAGATGAGGCTCTTAAATCTGACTGTTCCATGCGTAAAGATTGCTGTGCAAAAGGCAGGCACACTGCACAGCAGCGTGTGTGTGTGTGTGTGTGTGTGTGTGTGTGTGTGTATGCACTCACCACTTAGACCCTGTGTCTATCCAGTGATCCTTCACCAACTCAGGCAGAGCACGGGACAGTCTGGAAATCAAATTTAAATGATGAGGGAAACTGAAGAGAACATATCGCCTTAGAAAAAACAATGAGATCTTTGTCTAATTGCTCATTTATCACAGATTTTATCTCAGTCTGCCAACCAGTGAAACTGAAAAGGTGGCAAGTGATCTAGCCTTGCTCCTCTACCCTCTAACCAGCATGTGCTTCTAATGAAACAAAGACCGTGTAACCGAATGTTCTATCACCTCCCCTAATTGAAAAGTAATAAAAATGTCACAAACGGTGTCAATTATCCATAGAGGGGCTGCTTTCCTATTTACCTTTTGAGACATCAAGTGGTTCTGGAAAATGCTTCAGGCTGCCCCCACCCCCACCCCAATCGCATAATATTTCTTTCATAAGTGACAAGAAGCAACAGAATTCCCTAGATAGTGTCTGGTCATTAAATAGCTGCTGGGATCATGACTTAAGTTGGATCCAGACATTCTAACACAGAATGGAAAAAAAAAGTCAAAATACTACAAAAAGTGAGTGTCGGTTAATTATGATCTGAAAGTCAATAAAGTCGTCTGATGGCAGATTTAGGGGAAGTCATTAGAAAGTGGAATTCCACTGCAAGAGGACTGCAAGCTGCTACAGCTCTGAAAGCAGCTCGCTTCATTAGGGTCTTCAAGTGGGCTGGGAGTGCCGCCCCGGGCATGCATTCTGCCCTCCTCTGGCTCAGAATGGAGGGAGGATCTGTGGAACTAAGCAGCAGTAGTGTGTAAAGCATAAGCAGTCCAGGTAGCCTGCGTGCATGACTATTTTTTCATTTCTGAGAATCAAATTACAGGAAGAAATCAGTTCACTTTAAAAAAAAAAAAAAAAAGAGACAAGCAACTTACGGATCTCACTGCAGGCAGAGTCCAAAATGTGCTCAGCCAGGGTGCAGGGACCGAGGCCAGCCGTGTGGAGCGTGGCCGTGAAGGAAATCAAGGGATGCTGGGCTGCAGTAGGCGTCTATGAACCCTTCTTGAATGCGATAGGATATATTTGCTTTAGTGTGGAATTAGCTTTGCCTGCCCTGGAACTTAAGTCTCCTGAAGCGAAGCTATAAAATATGGAATGCTTACCTTTGCTTTCTCGTTGCCAGGATCCTCTCCTTTTGAGGGGTCTGTGGCTCTCTGCTCATTTGTCCTTGTGGCTTAGGTTCACATTCCTCAGTCTCTTAAAATTTATCCATCACTGATCAAGCACTATCCCGGAATACCTTGCTAGTACATGGGGAGGCAAGATACAAAGATGAACAAAGATGAAGGGAATTATAGTCTTTATTAACACTGTTAGAAAAATAATACTATTCTTTGAGATATTACTCTCTAGAAGAAGAGTGTCCTGTTTGTCCCCTGTATTAGATAAGGCAAGCTAGTTCGAGATTAAGAAAATGTTGTCACTGTACTATGTACATCTAGAACACTATATCCAAAACACAAAAGCAGCAACAACAACAAAAACCCTAACACACCTCCTAAAATAATCAGAACGAGGGAAGAGATCAAAAAGAAGGCAGCAGATACTAGTGCAAATTTGCACTATTGGATTTGCTGTCTTGGATGTAAGAGTACTCGGTCCCTAAAAAATCAACTTTTTCTCTGCCTTAAAACATGAAAGTAAATAGCTGGAATTACACATTTCTCAAAGTTGCTATCTTCACTCCTAGGTAAGAATCTCACAAATCACTACGAAATATGTGGTGCCCAAAATGGAAAAAAAAAGTAAAGGCAATTTAAGAAAGCAATACATTCACAGGGTCAAAGGACATTAAAAGGAAGGGAATTCAGCTTCATTAATACTTAAATACCAACTAAACAACTACAAATTGTCTCTTTTTATTTGTTGAATTTTTCTTTTAATATTTTTTATCAATACATGTTGGCAATACATATTGGTTACATTTATTTTGGGAAATTTGTACATATATTACATCTTAATTCTTTTATTTTTTATTTTATTCCCTTCCCTTCCCATGCCTCTTTGTTCCCTTCAGCTCTAGATTCCCTTCCCTTTTGCAAAAGCTCTATTGGGGGGGGGGGGTCAATTCTGTCTTTTTTCAAATCCCTTTGTCTGCCATTGGTGAGAGTTAATAAAATGGGCATAGCAGTTTACTGCTTCCCGGAGTTATAAACTCCTATAATCTTTTTAATGAGTTAATTTTTAAATCAGTAATCATGAAAATGTTCGCACTTCATGAATTGGGCCTGGTAATTCTTCCAAGAATCTAAGCTTAGGGAATCAATAAACTGGGGCGCACTTGAAGCTCTGAGCACTAAATACATTCATCATCTCTACCCCTCCCGTCCCTGTCACCCATGCGGCTGGCTGGCCCTGGCCCTGCTGAGCAGAGGCCTGCTCCTCCGGCTGCCCCCACCCCCTCCCCAGAACTCTTTTCAAACACACTGAAGGAATCCAGATGTTCTCCTGACCCCCGCATGGTCTCACCTCGTGTGCAGCCCTTGCTCCTTTCACCCGAGGGCTATTAGCAGGTCTCTGCCTGCTTTTCTCTGATTGCTTTGCTTACTTTGTCTGCTAGTTGCTCCTCTTTTACTTAGGCTGAGGCACGAGTTTGCTTTTCTTCCAATTCATTTTCTTCTCTCAGAACTTCATGGAGATTTGGTGGGCGCACTGCAGCCTTCCCAAGTGTCAGCACTGGTGCGTCTCCTTAGTTTTGTATCTATCCGTCATTTTAATGGCAACCTGGAAAGAGAGGAATTGGACACTTGTGCTGACATCACAATCTTACCTGGGCTTTTTGTCTAAAACAGAAAACCAGAGACACAGAAAAACAAGGAAGGAGGAGAGAGAGAGCAGAGAAAAGAGAGATGTATTTGTGTAGCCTCATTCATAATTATAGACCACTCCTTGCAAGTTCATTTATGAGTATGAATTATTTTAAAGTTTTCCATTTCACTAAGTGCTAATGAACAGGGATGGGGAGGGGAGGATATTAGGGGCAGTTCAGAAAATAACTGTAAAGCAGCAGACTTCTCAGGGAAGAATCGATTAAGTGGAATACTAGAATCCAGAGGGTGGGTTTGATTGGCTAGTTAGCACTTCTAGAATCTAATCAAGATCACTGACATCCAGAGAATTCACACCATAAGATCTATCCAAAAGTAGAAAAAAGGGTGAGGAAAATCTAATTTTGTCCTCTGCAGTTTTACCTACAAATGTGGAAGTGACAATGGTCTCCTTTGCAATCTGTAAATTCACACTGCTCACCTGATGAATGGCACTGAGATGTTTGCCAACACAAAACCCCTTTCCTCGTGGAGTCTTTAATTTAGTTGGTCATTTACAAAGTGAATCTTGGATAGACAAATGCCTCCCAGAGAATGTAGAGTTTTGGCAAAATATCACCACAGTTTTGCAGCGATAGAATCAATGTCCCCAGCATCCTTTAAAGCATATTGAAAAGAGCAGTTGTAATGACTGCTCTGATCCATCCAAAGAGTAAGTATCTGTTCTTTTCCACTTTCACGGTATCACATATTTTCAAATTGAGATGGTTTTGGTGCAATATGGCACATCCTAGTAAAGATACCCATGCAAAAATGAAAAAAAAAAAAAAAACCCTAAGGTTTATTTTACTATTATTTTCAAATCATTGATCATCCTCACAAAATTGCCATTCCATTCCAGAAAATTTTTGTCATAACATTAACGGGATTTGTGTCTTATGTAGTGGGGTGTGTGTTTGCGTGTGTAGGCGATATTCCTTAAAACCTGGCTGATTCTAACAGGGAAATGCTGGCGAAGAGAAAAAAAAAGCTGATCCAGAAAATTTTGATGATGTTTAACAGCTGTTTCATGGGTACATATCTGTTATGTTTTTTAGACACAATTAAATGTGATTTTAATAATCATTTGGTATTTAAATAATATACAATGATTGTCATATGGAATTTTAATTAAATGCACATTCTCTTTTAAAATATGAAGCGTTACCACTGTGAAAAGACCTTTTCTCTCCTAAGAACATTTTTGAAAGTAACATTCCTTGTGATTCAGTAAAGAAAAAAAATTCTTCGGCAATATTATTTACCTCTCCACACTAATCCAGCATTTGATGAGTCTTGCGGGAATGAAAGGCAAGAATTTTAACTAAGTGTTCTCATAATCTCCTAATGAGGATAATGAAAGCGGCCCACAGAAGGATGTATTTAAGATAAAACATACTTCAAGTAAACAGCACATAAGAAGCAGAAGTTACTTCTATGCTCTCTCTTTTGGGGCATTTCCTGCATGTCGTGTTGGTGGAGCAGTTACATTCCATCTTCTTCACCTTTGTTCTGGTTTTCTTTAGGAAACTTTATATCTCATGCTCTCTACCTCCCACCCCCTGCATTCGAAAGCTAAGAACTTGGATCTAACATAAAAGCAAGTTTATAAATACAGTTAACTGTTCAACTCACCATCCAACCTTTCCCCAGTTTCCAGAACATTTCAGTGTTGTGTGCTCACAAAAATTTGCATTTAAAAGACCTCTCCTCGTTATATAATTTTCTATGATTATGTTTAGAGTATCATTTTTCTGTTGTTTCTCCTTTTTTGGACTTCTGCTGGCTGGCCCTCCACCTATTCTTATCTCTGCCCTCAAAATATCTATTTCAAGTGAATGGTATCTACGACAGACCCAGGGCTTAAGGATTAGTCTTTCTAAACCAAAGACCTCACAAAGCCAATGATATTTTCAGAACAAAACTAAAATGCACAGCTCTTCCCTGTCAGCCAACAGCACAGATTCCTGGGCCTGCTCTTCTTTTAGTCTATGTGTTTGCTTTACATCTTCTTAAATGTCTAAGAACCTCTGGCTTACTCATGTTGACTACATTTCCATCCAGTTTAGGGCCAAAGATGTTTTGTTATATAAGGAGTGAGTCTGACACTCTTCTGGATTTTTTTTAATTTTAAAAAGAAAAAGAAAAACAATGATATAAAGCTTCAAAACAACATAATAGGAGGTTAATAATGGTGAACCTGTTGCATATTGTTATTAGGTTTTTTGGCATGTTAGAGAAACAGAGGCAGATAAAGAAAAGGAACTTTAATGCAGATACAGAAGGTGCAGAAGTGTAAAAGATCCCTCACAAAGAAGCTGTCAGAGTTTTATTAGGTTTTTTGAAGGGTGGGGTTTGAATGGTTGGGCAGAATGACTTATGACAGCTGACTGGGGAGACGCTGGCTCATGTACAAAGAGCAAAATGTTCAATTTGGGCCTGGAAGAAGAACAAAAATTAATATTGGAGGGACACACTGTTGTTTTTGGGTCCAGTACCACAATGGGCAGGTACCATGCTGATTCTGACAGTTTCACATGGGTGAAACCTATCATTCTCATCTTTTTGTTGTTGAGGGTGATGACTCTCAATGACTGATTCTTGGTGAGGGAGTGTCACGGTAGTCATGGTAGGGGCTGGTATGGTTGTCAGGATGATGGATGTCACCCATATAGAAACTGGTACAGGGATGTTGATGGGGACAAGAAGCTCCCTGGAGGTGAGGGCCCATATCTTGGATTGAAGAAATCTCCAAAAAAGTTTAAATAGACAAGGAGCTATAAGCAAAAAAAAGTAACAAGTATGAGGGGCCCCACAAGGGGAGAAGATATGGGGCCCAGTCTCCTAGGGAAGACCAAATGAAAAAATCTTGATGAGAGGCCTCCCTCGCTTAGAGACAATATATTTGTAGATTTTTACCTTATCCACCATGATACCTGATTGATTGACAATCAATCATGATGTAGGTGTCCTCTTTTATAT
The DNA here is from genome assembly GCF_034190915.1 of Cavia porcellus. NCBI lineage: Eukaryota > Metazoa > Chordata > Mammalia > Rodentia > Caviidae > Cavia > Cavia porcellus. The sequence goes on from NW_026947506.1 coordinate 22,842,294, forward strand.
CCAACTTAGGACATTTTTATAGACCTTTTGATTATATTTTCTGCTGGATGTTTAAGGCCAAGTTAAATTGAGACCTGTACTGATTAATATTAACCTCTTGCTATCTATAAAGGTCAGTTAAATCTCCTTAAGATTTGTCTTGGAATCATGTGTAGAGCCTTTCAATGTTTGACAATGTCAGCCAGCAGGATGTGTCATTCATGGCCATCGCTTGACCAAGTTGTTTTTTGTGAAAATTTGGGAGTTTTTTTCTCCTGGTGACTGTCCTTAGACATACTGTATATCACAAGTTACTTTCCTCTTTGGTCCTATATTCACCTTGATCAGAAGACCAGCGACCCACAGAATTATGGGATGTCACTGTAGAGGTTCATTTATATCCTGGGTCCTCACTGACATCAGAGGACTGGAGCCAAAATATTGTTTCCTAGCCCATTTGTTTTTTTAGTTTTTGGTTTCTAAAATTCAGTTGTTGAGCATCCAGAAGAGATAATTAATAATATTATAGTGTAATAAGGCAGTAAGCTTAACATTATCTTATCTGAATATCAAGCACCTTAGAAAATAAAATAGAACCATTATCTTTTATCAACCATGGATGTCCTAGTATTTAAATCCCTGCAGGATATTAACAGTTACATGTTTTACACAGAAAATTTGAAATCAAAACCATACATAATATTGTAGCATGACAATTATGACATTTTGTAACAACCTGAATTTCCATTTTGACATAAAATACCCCTTTAAGCAATCATCCCTATCAAATACATAAAAAGTTTTTATTTAATTTGTTGACCTTTGGTGGGATATACATTACATAAGTTTTTGTTAAGGGCAGAGGTCAGAGTCTGAAAGAAAGCCTAGCCTCATATACAATCTCTGTTTGATATTTTGGAAGACCTATAAATCTGGAGGCGTGAATACAGTTAATCACAATGAAAATCTTGATTTTCTAAATTTGGTTTTGTATCAAGAGCATCTTTTACGAAAAAAATCTTACTGTATTACTTTTATAAAATTTAACCTTTTGAAGATGGCTAACATGAATCCCAATCAAAACATTTAACATAGTATTTTTAACAGTGAGAGCATTTTAAATCATGATATATAACCAACAATGCGCAATAAATTTATACAATTATAGCATGATTTTGGCCAGCTGGCAACTCTGGTGGAAGAATGATTTTAGATCTGTAACCTATATTAAAGTTTAAACAAATGCTCCAAAAATGGAAAAGAAAAAATAATTGTTGAGCTCCACTAAAAAACAGCTGTTTGTGGGTATGGCAAACAGAGAAGTATATAAGATGATCTGTATATTTTGGACATAGAAACATATACAGCTTAACAGAGAAACACCTGATAAAATTAGAGTGTATCAAATATATTTGGCCAATTTAAATTATAATGATTTTTTATAACTTCTATCTTTGTGAGTATAAATAGACTAGTTACGATCTTTCTATAGGTCAATCAACAGAGATGTCTTATAATAAGAAGCAAAAAGAATAAAATCTTTTACATCTGTGAAAGCAAAGACAGTTATTAAAGTAAAGACAGCTATTAGGAAGTCATAGAAATTAGACACATATTGAAGCTCTTTTATGTAGTTGTGGGTGTCCGTTGAGAAAGACCTTGGCCTATGGGAGATTTGGGATATGCCAGAGAGTGAAAGGGACATGAACACAGACTAAGCCTTTAGGACCTGGCACCCCGTGGCGGGGGAGTAGAAGGCAGAGCAAGCACCCCTCTAAAGGTGGTTGGGGCAGAGATAGTGGCGGTGACACACTACTGGAAGGTGGCAGCAAGCAGAAAGGGACACAGGATGGCAGAGAACCTGAGAGTCACAAGGTGGCAGGGGTTGGGCGGAGCAAGATCAAGTTATGATGGGCAGGCAGGGAAAATGGTGATGGCAGGGTGGAGGAGAAACAGGAGGAAGAAGGGATGAAGGGGAGGGAGGAGAAGACGGCGACAGAGAAGAAGAGAAAGTCTCTCAGGGATATGGCGGGTGAAGGCAGAAGGGACGTGATCCATAGGGTCTGTGGGATTGTCAGGTAGAGGATTTAGCAGTGTGGTGTGGATCAAAAGATCCTGGGCTGCCACACATGTCTCAATGAGGGAGGGATGTGCCCTGAGAGCAAAAAAAGGCCTGTCCATGAGAAATCTCTAACCACTCGACATTCAATAGCAGAGATTTTCTACATTGTGGAGGGTGTTGTCATCAAAGGATGTCCGCTCAGGCTAGTGACTAGCATTATTGAGCTTGTATTGTGGCCAAGTCATCTGGCTGTAAGAAAACATCATTTTAGCTTTAAGAGTCTTTTTGAGACTGAGAGTCCCCAGGTATCTTAACAGGCACCCAAGCAGTATCTTTTGGGGGGCAGGAAGGAGTACTTCCCATGTTGCCTGAATTAGAGGTGAGCTGGAGGATACCAAAGCCAAGCCACAATCCTTTGGAGTGTCATCACCCTTCCTAGGATTGTGTGAATGAAATTCCCAGCACCTGCCTCTGCCAGTTGTCACCAAGGGAACAAGGGAGAGTCCTGAATGACATGGGAGAGTCCCGATGTGGGCCCGTGATTTATGAGAAATGAACCCTAGAGCAAGAGAACTCTGGAGCTCACCTGTGAGAACGGAGGTGGGTTGGTGTTGGATAGATGCTAGTAACAGCAGCAACAGAGCTAAGAAAAAGAGGGAAGAAGGAGCACGAGAAGGTGGAGAAGTGGCTCATTGATGGGAGGAGCACAAATCAGGGGGAGCCCCAGAAGCCACTCGCAGTAGAGAAACAGGGGCAGAAAAAGAAAAAGGACTTGATGGTGGGCATGGAAGGGCTGCAGAAGAGTGCAAGGTCACTCTGAGGCAGACAAAGAAGCCATTGGGCTTTTATAGGTTTGACGGGGCTGGAGTTGACAGGTGGGCAGAATGATATATTGACAGCTGACTGGGGAGATGCTGGTGTGCCCACACAAAACAGGAAGTTCAATTTGGGCTTGGAAGAAGAACACACAAATCAGAATTGGAGGGACATGCTGTCATTTTTGGTCCAGTGCCATGTTGGGCAGGCACCACGCTGGGTCTGGCAGAATTCTATATGGGCGGAACCTATCAGTTATCTTTAAGGCAGTCACTCAGATTATGAAGTATACACATGAAAAACTGGTCAAACCATGTAAGCACAAACTGTTCTTTTTGATGAGCTAATAGACACTAGTAGTATCATTAAGTGAAGAGTTAGCATGAGAAAGGGAAACCACTGAATATCATTGTGCTGAAAATACTAACAAGTTTCTCTCAAACATATTTAATATTTAAAAGCAACCTGGATTGTGGTATTTGTAGTCATCTCTTACTAGCAATAAAAACATATATTTTATTCTAAGGGTTGGAGAAATTACATAAAGCATAATTAATGTTATGATTTAAATCTCAAATGTCTCCCAAAAGTCTCATGTGTTCAGAAGTCGGGCTTCACTGATGAGTATAACATCCCTGTTATCCAGTCCATCAAAGGAACATGGCAGAAGAGAGCATAGTTCTGTCTTGCAGCAGGTCCCAAAGCAAAGAGCTAATCGATCATGGACCTTCCTTCAAAACAGTGAGCCAAACTAAACTTTTTCCCTTTTAAAGATTGGTTATCTCAGACATCATTTGCAGTAACATAATTGATTGTGCTTGGAGTCAGAGCCTGGTTAAAGGAAGTGAGTCACCGAGAGTTCCTAGAAGTCGTATTCTTGTCCCTAGCTAATTTTCTCTCCCTGATTCCTGGCTGCCGTAGGTTGAGCAGCTTTCTTTTGCCATACCTGCTCACTGTGATATTTCTGACTTGGAATCCATCCTTCTTTAAATTGTGAATTCCAAGTACATTGTACAGTGAGGATAAAACAATTAACATAGGAGGTCACTCGGTTTCTAGTATTTCTGGTCATCTTTAGCAATAAAAAGACATTTTTATTGCAATAAAATGCATTTTATTATCAGGGTTGGACAAATTATATAAACTATTATTGAGATGCCAGCCACCAGGTTTTAACCCTTGTCTTAATTACTTCCTTCAACACCAGTAACAATATCCAATACCCGCAACTCCAGAGGAGAAAAGTTTGTTTTGCCTCAGGTTTGTGGAGGTTTCATCTATAGCCAGTTAACTACAAAGCAGGACACCATGGCAAAGGGACATGGTAGAAGAGAAACAGTTAATAGCATGACAGTTAGAAGCAGAAAGAAAGATTAAAGGAAAAGGGAAGGAGATAGGCCCTGGCAGGCTATATCAGTGACCTACCTCCTCGGACCAAGCTTCAACTGCCAGCATCACATTTAGCTATAAACTCATCAGTAGACTAATACACTGATGAGTATCACATCCCATGATCCACACACCTCCAAAAACACCATCTATGAGGCCAATGAGGCTTTGAGAGGCATCTAGATACAAACTATAACAATCTTCTTAGGTAGAAAGTATATAGGTTGAATAGAAGATTGATTGATTACAGACAGTTTGATTACAAGCTGTGTATAAATACTGTACTATAGCTGAGGACCATAAAGGTCCATGTAAGGTTCATCCCCAGTTTGGTGCTATTTGAAAATGCCTTTAAAGTAAAAGTAACTTTAAATTCTTGCACTGACATGAAAGTGATGTTTGTGCAACAGAGAAGGGTTTTCAGTTCAGCCACCAAATCCAGATGGAACACATATTACAGGATTGAGTATGAACCCAGGATAAGAAGGCCCAGGCGACAACATGTTGGAATCCAGTGCCAAGGCCCTCGAGAGTATCAAGTTACTTAGTTGCACCCTTTGGTCTGCCATCTTGGTCACCAGGCAGAGGTCCAAGATTAGATATAGAGAGTAGGGCCTGGGATGTAGTATCTACACCAAAAGGTTGGGGTAAAATGGTGCCTCTAGAACCTGGAAGGAGTACAGATCTATATTGGGTCATGAATACATGGTGCACCAAAGTGAAAAAAAAAATGAAATATGCCCCTTGTTTCTCTACTGCTTTGATGGGAGAATATGCTTTTTAAAAAGGGCAAAATATGTAAAATAAAACTTTATGATTCCTTCCTTTTAAACCATTATCAACATTGCTAATAAACTACAGAGCTTGTTGTACAACAAAGTATTCAAATTCTCAGCATAGCCATCAAAGTTACAATCAACTGGTAAGAGTCAGTTAGACCAGCTGTCCATCTTGGTGACTTTCTGTTCTTTCACATGCAGGGAGAGAAAAAGCTCTTGCACCTTGGTTACCTCCAGCTCACAAGAGCCAAGCATTGCATTTCAGGAGTCTTGTGAGATAGTTGTTACATGCAGGCAATGTGAAGAGATCAACTGTATAAACTTACTGTTAAATAAGTTATAATCAAAATGAGTAATTTCTCAAAACTCATGTCTTAATTATTTTACTGTTCCTTATGATTTTGAGGTTATTTCCATGAGCGTGGTGGCATGCCAGGTGTGTGGTAGCACGGTATTGTTTCCCTCACTCCATGTTCACTAGCAGCATTAATCTTTTGAAATTAATCAAGGGTCAATACAGTGAAATAAGCAAGAGAGATCTCTCCCCACCAAGAGAGATCTCAGCTGTGAATATTTTCTAGAACATCATTTGAGAGGAAGTACTTGGAGACGTGGAAAAATTGAAGACATGGGAGCTAGACCCTTTTTAAAAAAAGTCATACAGGTGGAAGAATCCACTGAAACTTTAAGTGACATTGGCATTCATGCGCTCATCTCTACATGATCTCCTTGGGTGGATCAACGGCTTTTATAGGGTCAATGAAAGGGTAAACAGCCGATGCTTCCGAAAGCACTATCAATCTTACTAAATGAAAAAGGATGGATTTTGCTGGAAACTGTCCTGGAGAACCCTTGAGGTAATTCTCCCTGAAGAAATGAACACAGTACAGGTGGCCAGGAAAGGAACAGAAATTAATATAAATCAACATGAAGGATCCACAAGGAAAAAAGAGAAATGGAGACAGTGTCAATGGGATTTTTAAAAAGTAGAAATTTTCAAACAAGTATTATGGAAAAAACATTAATGCAAGTGGAAAAATCAAACCCAGGCAATTACTATATTAAAATAATATTTGATACATTAAATGGTGGATTTCATTTGTGTTCCTTACATGATTTAGAATTCAGGTCAGAATCTGGGATAGGGGCCCAGCAAGAGAAGACTAGTTTCACCCCTTTCCAGGGAAACTAATTTTTCTTATTTCACATTGAACTTCTTAGTAGGTTTTTCTTTGAGGAAGGGCCTCCTGTGCTTTAAAAAAATGGAAAAAATTTAAAAAGAGGAAATTCTGTCTTTTTAAATGAAATGAACTTGTAATCAAAGCTGTTATATAGAAATGCTACCTGGCATTGTTATTGTAAAATCCATTTTAAACACAGTAATTCTGAATTCTCTACGGAGAACTCACTGAAGGTGCTAAGAATGGGAAAATTAGGATATTCTTTAAAAGAGCCAGGTTCACTGTGATGGTAGTATGGGGGAATATAAGAATGGCTAAAGGCTACACTTGGGGCTACAGTTCCCCAAATATGATCTGTCCTCTCCTCCCCTTTCAAATCCATGCCTGATTTTGACAGCTGATGTGATGTTGTTGAATGGTAAGGGGTTAAAAGTAAGATTTTTAAGCTGGGTGAAGAGATTAATGCCTTTCCCAAGGGACTAGTTTAATTCTCCAGGAAGTGAAAGAGTTCTCACTCTCTCAGGGTAAAACAGCTGGAATGTGAGTGGATAGTTATAAAGGGAAGACACCCTTTATATTCTGTGCCATTCAAACACATCCAGGAATCCTTCCACTTTCCACCATAAGTTGAACCACCATGAACCCCCTCACCAAACACCAATCAACCATCAAATCATGCCTCTGGATTTTCCAGCCTCCAGAATGATAAACCATGGTAAACTTCTATGCCTTTTAAATTATTCAGCATCAGATACCCTGTTATAGAAACAATAAATGGACTAAAACAGCTGGGAAGAAAAATGAACTTAGTTAAAAAGAAGAAAACATACAAAATGACTCATATTTCTACACCATGCAATGGAGTGAGACAACTGGTTAGTGTAACTAAAACAGGAAACCCTAAGGGACAAGCGAAGAAGATTATGAATTCATATTGAATGTACTGACAACTAAGGTACTTAAAGGAAATTTGAGGCAAGCAATTGGATATTATGGCTCTGAAATTCAAAATTAGAAATCTCATGGCATATTCATAGTCATATAGCATAGTTCATCCATTCAAAATATATAAACATCACCACAGGCAATTTTAGAAAACTTATCACCACAAACAAAAAGTATGAAAAGCCAGTTTCTCCCTCACTCAACTTCCAGGTTATCAGCAATCTTCTTATTTCTATGGATTAATATGTTTCATACATTTCACATAAATGGAATAATATAATGCTTTGGGATTTGTGCTATACTTAGTATAAGTTTAGGATTCATTTCTTCATTCTTATTTGTAGTCAAATAATATGCCATTATGTGAATATACTGGCTACTACATGTGACCATGTGTGACATCCAAGCTTAGTGATCCGCTTGACAGGATTATGTAACTATGGAAAGGTGATTGGATCATGGAATCATTATATATGCATCAGTGGACCAATTCATGGGTGTTTATAGCTCAATATGCTGTTAGGAGATAGGACCCACTTGGAGGTGGATCATTACAAATGTGCTTCGAGAACATACATCTCTTCTTCATATGCTTTGTTTCCTGCTAGCATGAAATGAGCAAAGTCCCTTTACCAAGCCCGTTCACCATGGTGCTGCTGCTTTGGAACCAGCCATAGACTGAACCCATAGACTGAACCCTCTCAAACTGTAAGAAAAAAATATGCCTTCTTTCTTCAAGTTGTGTATGTCAGGGTTGTGTTCTCAGAAATGGGAAAACTGACCAATACATGAATTATGTTTATTGTCATCAGTTAATAAACATTTAGATTAGTTCTACTTTTTGACTACTAATAAGTAGCTATAAACATTTATGAATATGCTTTTTCTTTAATTAATGTTCTCATTTTTTCTGATTATATAGTTAGAAATTGAATTTCTGGATCATAAAATAATTGAATGTTTAGCATTTTGAAGAACTACCAAACTCTACAGCAGTTAAGATACTTTACTTCCCATCAGCATTTTAGCATCCATCTCATTACTTGCTATAATCTATTTTTAAAATTATAATTATTCTAATTTGCATTTCCCAAATGATCATTTATGTTGAACATTTTTTCATAAATTTGTTTGCCATTTGTATTTCTTCCTCTGAGAAGTGTGTGTTCATCTCAGATGACCATTTTTGGACTGAGTCCTTGAATTTTGGGGGCCTGATTTTTTAAAAATTCTTTATGTGTTCTTGATAGAGGTCCTTTGTCTGAGGGACAATTGGATAATATATTTTTCCAATTTCTGGGTTTTTTTTTTACTCTGTTGGAGAATACTTTTGACATGCAAAAACTATTTAAGAATGTGAGATCCCAGTTGTTGATTCTGGGAAGTATTTCCCATGCAGTTTGATTTTTGTTCATGAACTCTCTTCCTACTCCTATGTCATCAAGATTTCTATCTACTTTTTCCTATAGCAGATTTACTGTTTCTGTTTAATATTTAGATCTTTGATCCATTTTCCTTTTAGTTTAGTACACAGTGATATGCATGGATCTAGTTTTAGTTTTCTGCATATGGAAAGTCTGTTTTTCCAGCACCACTTATTAAAGAGGCTATCTTTCTTCCAGTGTACATATTTGGCCCCCTTGTCAAGGATGAGGTGGCTGTGTGTTTATAATTGTGACTGTATCTTCTAACCTATTCTACTGATCTTCAGGTCTGTGTTTATTCCAGTACCATGCTGATTTTATCACAGTAGCCTTTAACACTACACTGAGATTCCATCTCACCCCAGAAAGAATGACCAAGATCAAGAAATCAACCAATAACAAATGCTGGAGGAACTATGGGGAAAAAGGAACTCTTCTCCACTGTTGGTGAAAGTGTAGGCTGGTACAACCACTGTGGAAATCAGTGTGGAGACTTCTCAAAAAGCTAGGATTAGAGATTCCATTTGACCCAGCTACGCCACTCCTGGGCATTTTCCCAGAAGAATGGAAAATCTCATACCACAGTGATATATGTGTACCCATGTTTATAGCAACACAATTTGTAATAGCCAAATCATGGAAACAATCCAAGTGCCCATCAATCAAACAATGGATAAAAAAGATGTGGTATTTTTATACAATGAAGTACTACTCAGCTATAAGAAAGATTGCATCAAGACTTTTATAAGTAAATGAATGCAACTTGAGGCTATACTCATAAGTGAAATAAATCAAACTCACATGTGTAAATACCATATTGTTTCCCTAGTGTAAAAACCTGAAAAAGTATATATGATCCAAAATCTACAATAAATACTGTGTGAGAGTAAGAAATTGCTCCAAGAGGAAAAGTAATTGGAATAGGAAAAAGGAGGGAGGAGGAAAGAAAGAAAGGAAAAGGAAATGACATAAATTTGCGTATATATGATAGCTAAAATTACTATACTCCTAATTGTATTAGCTATTGAAGCAGAACAGTTAATGTTCATATGATTAGATCAATTTTATATGTCTATTTCTGTTATTCTAAGCAACCGTTTTGAAAGTAACAATATGCAATATTACAACCATCATCAAATTCCTATCATCTTGTTTTGTGAATGTGTTTTATTGTACTGGGTTTGTTGTTGTTTGTTTGTCTCTTTTATATTTCTTTTTTTTTTTTGCTGTCTGTCTTTTTTCTCATAAACTTTTAAAAATTAAAAAAATTTAATTATTCTATGAACGTAAAGTAGTATCTTATTGTAGCTTTGATTTTAGTTTCAGTAATATTGAATATATTTAGTACATTTTCATATGCTAATTTCTCAATGCATAGCTTCTGTGGAGAAATATTTATTCAAATCTTTTTCCCATTTTTGGGTTTGATTATTTGCCTATTCGTAGTAAGTATTATTTAGACTTTTTGGATACTAGATCCACTATCAGATACATAGTTTTCCACTTTGTAGGTTGTCTTTACACTTCTTCAAAGATGTCCTTTGGATATAAAACATTGTTAGTTTTGATGAAGTCAAATTCTTTTTTCTTTGTTTGTATATATTTTATTTTTTTATTTAAAAAGAAAAAAACAGAAAAAAGGGTAGAAATAATACAGAATTTCAGAAAAATAAACAGTAAGAAATCACTAGTTGGTAAGTTACATATTGTCATCTTAGAAATAGTTGTTCAAGTTACAAAATTAAAGCATATAAATATTGAATATATACTCAACATTATAGAACTAATCAAATCATTACAGGATGATGAAGGCTTTTTAGGTCTTCAGGACCTGATTTTGGGGAAGTCAATAATGACGACCATAATGTCTCTCAGTCTCTTCAAAGTAGCTGTCTTTATCTTTGCATATGCTGAAATTGAACATAAGGAACTAGACTAATATCATTCTGAACAGTGAATGATAGTATTGCCAGATTTTATATCATAATATTACAGTATTAGCATTGGGTTTCTTAGTGTCTCTTCTTCAGAGCATCTGTTCATTACATCATGTATTATATAATTTGTTCCCGTAAATAGTTTAGAAATTCTTCCCATGTGTGAATCTCTACATATATATCTATCCTTTCTGTATTATAGGGAAAAACAGATCAAAACAAGACAACAAAACAAATTCCTAGAAAAACATGAAATGAAAAAGACACATAGGACCACAATATTAGGTGATCTACAGTAATTACTATGCTTTCTCTTGTTATTTTTAATAGAATTGTCCATATCATCAGGCACTATATAGTTAAGCATAGCATGACATAGCTATTTTTATAAAAACACATCTTTGGAGACATTGTAAGACTTGAAAGCAGTTAATAATCAAAACTGGAATGGATATCTTTTACATCTTGTCATCTTTGGAGTAGTTGTCTCTAAGACTTGATTCTATCAAGCATACCAAATTTGAATAAAATAAGTCAAGGCAAAATAGCAGTCTAACAAACCAGCTTCAAATAAGATCAGTCATAGTAAGACAATGTAAGTAATACAGGGTTTCAGTTTAAGTTAATAGGAAATTAAGGATAGTTACTGTGGTTTAACCTGCTATTTTTGGATTAGCTGTCTGTGCCCTCAAATCTTATATGAGTGGACAGACCAGAACAAAATATAATTAAACTAAACAGCAATAAGCCTACTAGGGCTTTTAAATTCTGATACACTTGTAAAAATGCCCTCTGCCTTCCTTTTTTAGGCAGTTCCTCACCTTTTCTCTTCTCAGGATGCTTTGTATATTTTGGGTCCTATAGTTTTTAGACTAGGGGGTCAACCTGTTATCTGAGTGTTGCTGAACATTTTTACCCCTGAGCTTAATCTTGAGCTGTACTCCTTTACTTACTAAAGCCACAAAGGTTTTCCTTCCTTCCAGTTGTGTAGTTCTACACTGCCCAGAAGTGTCATAACTTTCCAACCTATCTGCGGCCGCTGGACAAATTGTTCCTATTTCTTTCTGGTTTCCTGTCACATTATAGTGTTCTTTTCTCATCTTTGACTTTCAGTCTATTAACCCTCTTTTAGGTTGAGTGTATTTCCTATTCAGAGCATCTCAGTGGATCCTGCCTCCTAATGTACTCTGCCTGTGTTTCTTTTTTGTTAGTGTATCAAGGCTATCTATATTAAAAATTACAGCTTACTGTCTCTGCCTCATCTCTGCTATTCTATTCCTTTGCTATTATTTGTCCAGTTAACTCCTTCATTCCACTGTCTGCCCTGTTCACTGAGGTCTCTCTGCCACTGTTGCAGAAATCTTGGTATTTTTTTTCTCTCTCTCTCTGGAATGTCCTTCAGTATTTTTTGTAGGGTTGGGTTGGTGGCCATGAACTCCCATAGTTCCTCCTTGTCTTGGAAATATCTTGTTTCTCCATTAATTTTGAGAGAGAGTTTTTCCAGGTACACCAGTCTTGGTTGGAAGTTATTTTCTTTCAGGACTTGGACTATTTCCCCCCAGGCTCTTTTCTATTTGAGAGTTTGTGATGATAAGTCTGTCATTATTTTGATGATTTGTCCTTTGTAGGTGATCTGCTTCTTTTGTCTGGGTGCTTTTAATATTCTGTTCTTGTAGTGGGTTTCTGGTATCTTGATTATTATATGTCTGGGTGTAGATCTGTTTTTGTTGGAGGTGGCTGGAGTTCTGTATGCCTCATTTATCTGGATATCATTTCTTTTTCCTGTGTTTGGGAAGTTTTCCTTAATTATATCTGAATATTCTTTGTAGTTCATTTGTGATTACTCCTGCTTCTTCATTTACATTTTTTATTCTTAAGTTATAAATCCTCTTGTCAGCCTTTGAATTGTTCTTTCTAGCCTTTGAATTGTTTCTTTCTGGTTCCTTGTTATTTTTAAGAGATCCTTTCTTTCACGATCACACATCATAAATCTCTCTTCAAGTTTCGAAAGGCTAACTTTAGTTTCTGTCAGGGCATTTTGCCAGCTTTCAATGGAGTTTTTAGTTTCCTGGTAATCTCTTTGGATCTGTTTCATGTATTCTAGATTTTGTTCATTTTCTTCATCAAAGGCTTCTCTTCGTTTTCTGAGTTCCTCCATTATACCATTTGTGTTCTCTTGGGAAGGGCTTATCATTTCTTAAAATTAATCTTTTTATATCTTGCCTCACTCAGATCAGAAGTACAGTTTTAAATTCATCTATGAGGTCATGAAGATATTTCTTTATGTCTGCTGATGCTGTGTCTAATACTGCATGATTACTGTACTGGGTCTCTTCTGTATTTACCTCTCCTGAGCTTATTTTCCCAGGGTCAGTGGCTCAAGGTTTTTTAGTATTTCTATCTCTTGTCATATTTCTGGTTTCTTTTAGACAGGTGTGTCGGGGGGGGGTCTCTGGCCCTCTCCATATTGCTTAGGGTCTTTCTGAAGTGTGCTGACTGGGGTTTTACTTCCCTCCCCAATTTGCTGTTATCTGAGGCACAGGCAAGGATGCAGGGACAGTGCAGGCTAGCCTCTAGCCTCTGAACGTGTCGACCCACAATTTCCTTCAGCGACTTATGTTGTACCTTGTGAATGTCACAGAGTCGTGACCTTTTTGTCCTTGGCTATTGGGTCCCAACCAGAGGCATAGCTCAGCCCCAGCAGAGTCCACCTATCCTCTCTGTGCCAGGGGAGGCCAACTGATGCCACTGTGGCGCTGGACTCTGCCTAACTCCAAGATGTCCTCCAGCCAGGGACAGCAGCCGCAGGACCCAATCCCCAGCACTCACCGGGAATCAATGCAGTTTCTCCTCTTGACTCCACTCCATACCACGCTGTAGCCTCCCACCAAAGGCTCAGGACTCAACTATTCCTGTTATCAGCAGCTGTGCAGATCAATCTCGAATCACCTGATTCCACAGCCCTCCCAGCAGTGCAGACCAGTCTCAGTGAGCGCTCAGGGCTACAGTCCTCCACTCACGTTTTTCCTTCCTCCACAGAGGTAGATTCTAGCTTGATGTGGTTTTTCTGAGTCTAGATCAGCATCCTGCCTCTTCAGAAAACTGTGCAGCGCCCAGCTTTGGCACCCAGGTGCATGGCCCTCTCCATGGCCTCCTCCAGCACGGGCCCTGGTACGCAATTTCCAGTACTCACCGAGAGCCAATAAAGCTCTCCCCCTTGGCTCCACTTTAGACTGTGCTGTGTCTTCCCGTCAAGGGCCCAGGACTCATTGATTCCTGTTAGCAGCTGTGGCTTTAGCACGATTTTGGATCATCCAACTCCAGGGCACGCCCAGCACAGCATGGAATGGGTCTCAGTGAGAGTATTGGGCTACAGCCCTTCACCTGCACTTTTCCTTCCTCTTCCTACTTTTATTTTTCCCTTTGGTTTCCTCCTGACTTAATAAAAATCATCCTCCAATCGTCTGGCCCTCTCCATGCTGTCAAATTCTAGCATCTGAGCTGCCTGCTCCGCAGAGGCTCTCCATCCAGCCCCCTAACAAGCTGCCATTTTCTCCAGACTCCCAAGTTGTATATATTTTCAAAATTGTATCCAAAGTCACAAACATGTGCACATATATTTTTAAAATAGTTTTGTACTTTTGTTATTTCATTTGACTGTTTGGTGTATTTTGAGGTAACTTTTACATATGGTGTGTAGCAGGAGTTCAGTCTCTATGTGTGTGGTTCTTCATCTGCCCAGTGCTATTTGTGGAAGGACTGCTTGCTATTATCCACTGAGTTGCTCAGCACTCTTGATGAAAGTCAATCAACTATAAATAGAAGGAATTTTTCTTTCTTAATTCTGTTCCTTTGATCTTTCCCCTCTTATGCTGGTGCTACCCTGTCTTCCAACAAAAGTGACTACTAGAGTTTCCTGAAAAGTTTTGAAGCATCAGTTCTTCACATATGTTTTTATGAAGAATTATTTGGACTATCCTGAGTTATTTTCATTTCCTTATCAATTTTAGTATCATCCTATTAACTTTTATAAAACTAGGTGCCCACCATTTTTGTAAGAATTTTATTGCTCTTGAGACCATACTCATAAGCAAAATAAATCAAACTCACATGAAAAATTCTGTATAGTCTCCCTAGTGTAAGAAATGTTAAGAATTCATAAGAGTTTATGGTAATCTTGATTCCCCACTACATTGCTTTGAAGCCTTATAATGTTTGCATTCATTTTTTTTGTCTTTTTCCTTTTTATCAATACTGGGAATCAAACTCATGACTGCCTGCTTGCAAGGCAGGCACTTATGCTGCTGAGCTAAATCCCCAGCCCCAATGTTTGCATTCATTGATTGGAATGGTTTTATCCTGGTTTTTTTGATTTTATTATCTGTGATAGTATGAACAGCTATTTTGAAGAAAACAAGACATTATAATAGCCAGGGCTGATTTAATATCATCTTACTCTGAAGTTCTACCATGCTTTTGTTCTGCTGTTTCCATTGTTCTATCATATTGTGTCTTATTAGATTTTATTATGTGTGATAGTATAAACAAACTTTCTATGGAAAATGAGATAATGTAGTAGCAATTATTCATTTTCTGTTATTTGGTTCTGAATGCCCTGTAATGCTTTCATTCTCTTTAATGGTTTTATACTATTTTGTTATGTTTGATACTATTGTATATGAAGTTATGCTCAACTATTTCAAAGAAAGAGACATTGTGGTAGTTACTAGTAATTACAGGTTGTCTTCTGGTGAAATACTGTGTTACTTACATTGTTCTGTTCTGATCTGCTTTGTTATGTCCTCTTTTGTCTTAATCTCTTTAAAATAAAAAAAAGAATTTTATTGCTTTTGTAGATAAATTTGGGGAGCATTGCCATCTTAACAACATTAAATCTTCTAATGCATAAACATGGAATGAAATGTCATTGCCTTTTGTTTAATTTATCATTCTTTTGTATTACAGTGTGCAAGATCTGCATTTCTTTTTAAAACTTTATTTGTAAATATTTTATTCTTATGAAAATATTTTAAATGGATTTTAAAAACTATATTTTAAATTATCTATTAGCCATTCCTTGAACTACAATTTGTTTTAGTATATATATCTTGTTCCTTGTAATATTGTTAAACTAATTAGCCCTAACCATTTTTCCATATTCCTTAATATTTTGTTTATCAAAGATTAGTCATCTGATGTTAGACATAGTTTTACTACTTCCTTTGCAATCTGAATGTTTTTCCCTTTGCCTAACTGCTGTTACCAATAGCTCCAGCATGCTATTAAATAAAAATGAACACCTTTGTCAGTTTGCTCTCCTTCATTTTGAAGGATAACATCACTGGGTATAGAATTGGTAATTAACATTGTTTCTTTAAGTGCTTTGGCTGTGTCATCCCATAACCTTCTGACTTCCATCATTTCCAATGAAAAATCAGATGTTAATCTTATTGTGACATCTTTGTACGCTAGGATTTCAAAATTCTTTATCTCTGGTTTATGCCTGTGTATGTTGCATTTAGCTGGGAAGCTCTTTCATTTTTTTTCCTACTTGAAGTTTATTGAGCTTCTTGGCTACATGAATGTTTTATAAAATTTGATAAATACAGGCCATTATTTCTTCAGTTATTCTTTTGGTTCCTTCCCTCTTTCTTGTCTTTCTGGGAGTCACATTATGCATATATTGGCACTTTTTATTCATTTCACTCATTTTTCTTTTCTTTCTGTACATTAGACTGGGCAATATCATTTGGCCTACCTTCAAATGTACAGATTCTTGTCTTTGACAATTCGAGTGTCACTGAACTCTTTAGCTGATTTTAACTTCTGCTATTTTATTTTTCAACTCCAGATTTCCTTTTGTACTACTTGTGTCTTTTTATTGATATGCTGTGTTGAGGAGACACAATCCTTATATGTTTAGGGAGATGAGAGCACCATTCATTTTTTTGTTTGAATTGGAGGTTAAATACAAAGCATTTACATTGAGCCACATTCCCAGCCCATTTTTAAAAATTACTTTTTATTTTATGACAGGGTTTCACTAAGTCACTAAGATGCTCAGGCTAAGTTTGAATTTGTCATCTTTCTGCTTCAGCTTCCCAGAGTACTGGAATTATGGGTAGGCATGGCCACATCCAGTTTCTTTTAGTTCTTCAGACATGATTTATTTTTGTTTTTCTTAAAATGACTAATTCAAAGCCTCTCTAGAAAGTGCAATATTTGGTGTTCCACAGATACTGCCTCTATTGATTGTTTTACTCTATAGAATTTATGTCTGCTTTATCTTTCCATATTACAGATTTTTATTGGGAAATGATATATTCAAAAAATATGTCCACTCTGAAAATCAGATTCTTCTTTATCCTCAGTTTATTGTTCTTGCTATTTATTCTTCTTGTTGTTGCTCTGAATTTGTATGTGTGTGTGTGTGAGAGAGACAGACATAGAGACAAAGGTGGAGACAGAGACAGTGAGACATAGAGACAGAGAGATAGAAACAAAGGCAGAAAGAAACTTCTCTCAAGTAATTGTGTAAATTCTACCATTTTCATCATTTTTAACACTGAAATTCCTGCTTGGCTATTTTACTGGTAAACTAACGATAGAGAAGTAATCTTCTTAAGTACCTGGAAGCAATATTTCTCCCAGACTTTGCTAAGTAACTCTGTGTGCATACTAGGGTACACTTTCAGTATTTAGCCAGGCAGTTTAGAATTGTGCCTGCACTTCTTTTTTGACCGCAAATTTAGGAAGATGAAAGAACTTAGGAACCTGCTGTACACCCTGAGCATGCTTAGAGCCCTACAGCTGCATGTGGCTTTCTAAATTCCTATGAATTTATCAGAAGATTTCAAAATGGCCTTTGCAGATGTCACTATCCAGGATTTTCTTTTAAGTTTTCCAGATAGACTGCAGTTTTCCACAAGTGTCTTCACTTAGGCAATTTTGATGTTAAAAAAAAGTTCTGCAGATCAGTTTTTACAGATTCCATTTGGAGAAGATTGTTGAAGTGGGCATATAGGTCAAATGAAAACAAGCCCTGCACTGTGATGTTTTCTTGGAACAAACGATACTAGTCAGCTTCAGGTTACTATAGCAAAATAGCTGGCACATGCTACTCATGAAGTAAAGGGAGTTTGAGTCTAAAATCAGGTGGTCCCTTTTGTTTGAGTGTGTTGCTAGTTATTCTTGTTGTTGCTGCTCTGAATTTGCAAGTGTATGTATGTATGTATGAGACAGACAGAGAGACAGACATGGACACAGAGACAGAGACAGATGGCAAACATGGCAAAGGTGTGTACTGGATAAGCTGTTAGCATCAAGAACCAGGCATAGAAAGAAACTGAGAGACCAAGTTCTGACAGTCTCTCAGGGAGATACCTCCAATAACCTAAAGAATTTCCCACTAGAATGCATCCCTCTTAGGGTTACAGGACCTGTCCCAGTAGCACCATTGAAAGGACCGAACTCATCAACAGTTAGGTCTTTGGGAAACATCCAACCAAACCATAGCACAATCATACAGGTCAAATAATTTCCTCTGAGAATCAGTTTTTGAAAATTTTCCAATTCCTTTCAGACCCCTCAGGTAACTGCTAGACTGCGGATTTTCCAATGTTGTGAAGAAAAGTTAATTTTGAGAATTTCTACCAATACTTGCATGGTTTATAAAAAAGACTTTCAGAGGTCCTCACTCTGCCATTTTCATAACATCTTCAAGATCATTCTTAAATCATGGAATTCTTCGGGCACATTTAACAATGGAATTTTTTCACAAATATAGAATATTTAAGCTTTATTATATACATCACATGATCACGTTTATCTAACAACTGACTGTAAAGGCTGAAAATGAATTTAAATGATACTTAATGGAGTTTATATTAGCAAGTGTACCTGTGGTCTCCTCCAGAAGAGACCAAAGTTATTCAGACAGCAAAGGCCTTTTATCAATGAATCCAATTTGTTACACTTTTCAAATATTTTGTAGGCTAACTGGTAATAAATAAAAAATACAAGTACAAAATAACTATGATAGATACAGGATATTTTATAATCTGATATTGAAATTAATTTATTATAAATTATAAATAACGCTTTTCTTTTCAAAAGTTTCAAGTCTAATAATAAAGGTTATTGTGTACTTTGTAAATAAACTTAATCCATATTATTTAATTTGCTAAGTCTAAGGTCCAGGATACAGTGGATCTTCATAGTTGTCTTGCTTTTTTTAATGATATGCACAATACACTGTGTAAAGATGCATAATTTAAAATTTGATACTGAATTTTACTAACACCAATATAACTGATTTGGCATCTTTCTTACCTACACAAAACATCTCTAAAATGTTTAATTTTCATTCTATAACATATTTGATTCTTTTTTCTTATGCTGAACTCTAAAGGATTCACTTGTGAGGGCTGAGGATTTAGCTCAGTGGCATAAACGCCTGCCTTGCAAGCATGCAGTTGTGAGTTCGATCCCTGGTACAAAAAAAAAAAAAAAAAAAAGATTCACTTGTGAAATAGTAATTTTAAAATATAGTATTATCAGCTATAAAAACATCTTATAAAACAAAAGCGTTGCAACTTTAACACGGCATATCAATACCTTATAGGCTTGCCACTTAAAAGCTTTTGCTTTTCAATCTTTCCAAGTCTCAACTTTCTCTCCGTCCTATGGAAGGAAAGAGTCACCATGCTCAGGCATGAGCACTGATGGAGGTCACCCACCCTGGGAAGAGGAAGAACTTCAAAGAATCAACCAGCTATTTGGCTACAATCAAATATAAGATAAAATTACAGATAATCATATATGATCATCAATTCCACATGAAATGGATTTTACTATTAAAAATAAAAAACTTTTCAGAAATTGTCACATAAAATTTCAAAGACCATGAGTCTAAAATGAAAGATTTCATTTTTAAAATGGGCATCAGTTAAAAAAAAAAGAGTTTATGAAAAGGTAATTATGAATCTTTCCTCTCCTTCCAAAAACAAAAACTTTACACACTCCTTAGTCTAAACATATAAAACATAAAACTGGATACTTATCATATACAAACAATCAATTCAAAACTGACTAAAGATTCAAACATAATACCCGACAACATTAATTCCTAGAAGGAATAAAAGAATAAAAACTTTCTTTATATTGATCTGGAAAATGACTTTGTGGATATTTGAATTTTTAAAAAACTTATTACAGTAAAAGACACATTGGCATTAATCCCTTTTAGAATTCTGCTCACTTCGGATTCAGTTACTTGGAAGACTAGCGCAGAAAGATTGCAAGTTCAAGTTCCAGCTTGAATGACTTAACAAGATCCTGTCTCAAAATAGAAATTTTAAAAATACTAGGAATGGGGCTGAGGATTTAGCTCAGTGGCATAATAACCTACTTGGCAAGTGCAAGGTTATGGGTTTGATCCCTGGTACAAAAAAAGAAAAAGAGCCAGGGCTTTAGCTCAGTGGCACAAGTGCCAGCCTGGCAAGCGAGAGGTCGTGAGTTTGATCTGTGTACCAAAAAAAAAAAAAAGGAATGTTGTTCAGTGGTAGAGCTCTTGCCTTGCATGAATGAGGTGTTGGATTTGTCCCTAGTACAGAAGAGAAGGAGGAGGAGAAGGAGAAGGAAGAGGAAGAGGAGGAGGAGGAGGACGAGGAGGAGGCGGACGAAGAGGACGAGGAGAAGAAGCACAATAAAGGGAAACCAACAAAGTGAAAAGGAACTAAACTTATAAGGAATTCCTACAACTCAAGAGCAAAATAAATAAATACTCCAAAAACTAAATGGGAGAAGGATCTGCAAGGTCATTTTTTTAAAAGAAGACATATACATAGCTAACAAGTGTATGAAGAGACACTCAACATTACTGATACTGATTATCAAAAAATAAAAAAATAAAACACAAGACCATGATGAAATAACAACTCCTACTAGAATTATTAAAAAGGCAAAAGACAAGCATTAGAGCAGATATAGAAAAAAGAAAATCTTCTGTCATTGTTAGTGGAAATGTAGACTTTTATAACCATAACAGCAGGGAGGTTCATGTGTTACGAAAACAGCACAGAATTCCTCAAAAGGTTAGAAGTTTCACTCTGAGATGCTGACAGAAAAATCACAAGGCCAGGTCCAGCCCAAGCAATTTAGTAATCTAGATAGACCCTGTTTCAAAATAAAAATTAAGGCTGGGGATTTAACTCAGTGGCACAGTACCTGTCCAGCAAGCATGAGGATCTGATTTTGATTCCCAGCACCAAAAAAATAAAAAGTAAAAATATATGAAGGGCTGACGATGCATAACCATGCAAAGGTTTTGGATTCAGTTCCTAGTATTGAGAAACAAATGACAAAATAGACCCGTCACATGATCCCCGTACTCCTTCCCAAAAGATTTAAAATCAGGGACTCAGATGCCAACATTCCTACATTCATTGCAATATTATTCAAAATAATAAAGGGTGGAAATACCTTAAATTTCCAACAAAGAATGAATGGATAAAGAAAAGTGCTTTATACACACAATGGAATATTATTTGACCTTTAAAAGAGAAATCCTATCATCCATAAGATCATGTATGGACTTAGAGGATATTACGTTAAGTGAAATATATCAGACACAAAGATAACTGCTGATGGATCTCACTCTCATGTAGAATCTAAAATAATTAAACTGTTAGAGAATAAAACACGGTGTGAGAGGAAGGGTGTAAAGGAAATGGGGAGAAGTTAAATCAAAGTGCATAAAGTTTTATTCAAATTGGATGAACACATTCTGGTAATTAACAATGTAGCACAATGACTTGGATCAGTACAAATGAATTGTGTACTTGAAATTTATTAAAAAATAGATCTTAAGTGTCCGTATCACAAAAGAAATGAAATGCAAGACAATAAATATGAATGCTTAATTATGGTGATGATTTCATAATACACACGTCTATCCTTAGACTACATTATACTTTAAACATGAACAATGTTATTTGCCTATGAAGCCTTGATAAAGTTGGAAAAATAATGTTAAAATAAGAAAGAGCTCTATCTTGATAATTTAAATAAAATTATACTTTAACACATTAAGGAAAAAGCTTTAAGCTCTTCTAAAATCTTTAGGAAAAGCAGGAATACAACCACAACAGGAAGAGCAATTGCAACAAGAATTAGAACAGCAAAGACTTGACAGTAAAACCAATAGACTGTTATATAAAGCACAAACCAAGTCTTAGGAGATGTGAGTTTCAAACCCCAATTCTACGCCCAGCACAACGGTCTGGCCTATTTATATAACTTTTCTGAAAAGCATTACCTGAATGTGCTGTGTAAAAAAAAGAAACTGAAATGTAACCAAAAAAAGTGTGGAATCTAAGACAGTGTGGAACTACACCAGAGATGAAACGAAATCTGTGGATGACAGCTGTTCGGTCCATTACAACTGGCAAAGAAGAGTTGGATATGAGCATCACTTCAAGAAAGAGCTGCCTGTGAGAGGCTGAGAGATCAAATTAGCGTGTTGAAAGTTTAACACAGAATGGGTGAGGAGGACTGCTTTGTATTCGTGACAAAACAATCTGAGTGTGCTTGTGGCTGGGATTGCTGTTGTGTGTATGTGTGTGTTTCTTAGAATAAAAAGCAAATCATGGAATAGTTGTAAGGAATCTGCGTTAGGATTCGATTAATCTGTAAATGTCATAATATCCTCTAAAAACTACAGATTTAAAGTGGGTTTAAAATACAAAGAATCACAGGATGAAAAACAAATCAAGCAGGACGGGGAGGCTAGAAACAATTTCTTGTAGACACACAAGGAATAGTGAGTATCTGCTGAGAACTCGTGATTTATTTTCGGTCACCTTATAGCAATTTTTCAGTCATTTACAGTTTAATCCTCAAAATAATATAATAAGGTAATTACAATTATCCCAATTTTGCTTATGAAGAGATTAACTAACTAGCCCTAGGTCACTAAATTCTAAGTAGAAGAACTAAGCTACACATATAGGCTTACTTATGATTATTAAAAATTATCTCTCCTTGCTCCATTCCACCTGCATGAAGAATGTATAAATCTAATTTGTTGCCAGGGAGGTTTTGATTATGACCCAGAAAAAAATATATGAATCATCTCAAACATTTCTCTAAAGATCCAAAATCCAGTATGAATCAACTATTGCTCTTTCCTCAGGAAAAGAAACTATTTCCTTTTTTCCTGTGCAATAATAAAATATCATCAATAATTCCTAAGCATGCCCCTCAAGAAAAACTATGTAGAATCAGAGATATTTCTGCACAAAAAGCAATTAAAATGACCAAGGAGGGTAGATGTGCCATTACACAGACTAAAAATTGTAAAATTATTGCACTAACAAATCGTAATAACTGTAAACCTGAAGATTTTTAGACATTGAAAGATTTTTAACAGTGAAAATTTAGAAAAATTAATGATAATAGGGGCTGGGGATTTAGCTCAGCGGCATAAGTGCCTGCCTTGTAAGTGTGTGGTCAGGAGTTTGATCCTTGGTACCAAAAATAAAAATAAAAAATAAAATAAAAATGAGGATAAAAAATACTCCCATTTTATTATTATTTTCGTTTGGTTTGTTTTATAGAAAGATGGTAAAACAAAGTTTCATAACAAAATAAAAGGAGAACAATAATAGTTAATAAATTGCATATAGTTATCTTAAAGTAGTTATTCAGAGTACCAGAATAAAATGAACAAATGGAAAAAAAATTCTCCAAAGGCATTAAAGTGTCAAATAAGTTCAGGAAAAAGTGTTCAACACCATTAATTAGTAAAGAAATGCAAATTTAAGTTAACGTGGGCTGCCACTTATCATCTACCATAATAGTTATAACAGCAATAATAGACACAGTGATGGTGAAGCTGTAGCACCCATGCTACAGTGAGCTATTCGTTATCACTGAAAGCTCTAAATGTTTCACTACCACTGGAAAATCATAAGTGTTGATGACAATTTACAGAAGAAAGGAACCACGTGCATTTCTGGGAATTCCACGCAAATAGTGTACTCACTTTGTGCTCCTCCAAAATATGAACATAGAGTTACCATACAACTCAGCAATTTCATATATGAAATGAAATATCTCTACAAAGAAACCTGTTCGGGAATACATATTATGTAACCAAAAGTGAAAAAAACCAAATTGTCACTGATGTATAAATGAATAAAGTATGATCTATTCATGCATGGAAATGAATATCTAGTAGTAATAACAAGTGAACTACTGATATATGTTACAACATGGATGTCCCTTGAAAATATTATGCTAAGTGTTATGGATTAAAAACCGGTGGTCAACTTAACACCAGCTGAATTATATCAGCGTGGTGCTGAGCATAAATGGATGACCTGAGGAAAGTTGGCAATATAAACATGGAAAGGAAGAGTGGGATGTCATGGGTTCTCCTAAGTGTTGTTGTTTGGAGCTGTTGGTTCTCCTGGAGAAGCTTGTCATGGCTAACTTTCCTGATATAAATCCAGCCGTTATCATCAGAGGGACTTGGGACCTTGTCACTGTGAGTAGCTGAGGCTGACTTTGGGAGAGTTCAGGTCCTTATGTTGAGCATTGCTTACTGGCTCAGGAGGAGATGTATGGTGTTTAATCTTCAGGAGAAGCTTGTCACACTGGCTTCCTGACATGTACTTGACTGTTTTCATCGTCAGAGGAGCTCGGGACCTCATTGTCACTAAAGATGACTGTAGTACCTTTTAGGGGAGCCCTGGTCCTTATTCCGAGCATCACTTCTTGGCTCCGGTATAGAATCCTCAATTACCAGCACAGCTCCTTCACCTTGCTGGCATAGACTTTCTAGCTTCTACCACTAACCTTTGGGTTTTCCCAGTGCAGAGATATAAAATAGACTTGCATGAGTCATTTCATGGGCTCTAGGCCTCCAATTTTTAATTGGGGAGGGCATTGTCATAGGCACTAGGTCTTCAGCTGGACTCATGCAGGACATTACTGTGGGTTCCAGGAGACCCTTGGCTTGATTTCCTAGGTCTTTAGTGTTGTGGACAGATTTCTTGCACTTTCTTGTATTTAACTCTGGGTAACTATCATGGAATAATATCAATGCTGTGTCTTTTATGTAATTATTCTCCTTTCAACTCCTGACTACAAAACTAAGTTAAAGAAGCCAGACACAAATGACAACACATTGTATAACTGCATTTATATGAAACAACCAAAAGAGACAAATCCGTAGAAAAAGAAAGTAGGTTGACGGTGGCCTCATACTAACGAAATAAAAACTGGCAGTGACAGCTAATGAGTACTGGGTATCTTTAGAGCAAGGAAATTCTCTAAAGTAAGATTGCTCACAATTCTGTAAATGTACTAAGAAATACAGAATTGTACACATTCATGTGTGAACTTCATAGCATGTAAATTTTATCTCAAGCTAGTTTTAAAGAAAAATTAACAAAGATGGAACTTCCACCCCCAATAAAAAGTCTTATTAAACAAGGAACAGAAGATAAATTCATCATCTTGATAAAGAATACCTTTATCTATACCAATATTTACGCATATAACTAATGTATGCTTCACTTGATCTTAGGCAAAAGGCCAAGCTAACATATTCTTAATGATGAGAAACTGGATACTTTCTCATTAAGATTAAGAACATGGCAAGGGTATTTCTTCCACATACAGCTTCTCAACATTATACTAGAAATCCCAGCCGAAGCCATAAGATGAGAAAATGCAGGAAAACTTATACAGGAGGAATAAAGAAATATATGTATCTCGGTTGACAAATGAGATGATCATCTGTGTAGCTAATCCAAAATAATTAGCAAAATTCTTGAAACTAACAAGGAATTATAGCAAGTTTGCAGGATACAGGGTTAATATACAAAGTCAATTATTTTTCTACACGCCAACAATAAACAAGCAAAATTTGAAATTAAATACATAGTATTATTTACATTAGGACCTCTACAAGATAAAATGCTTAGATGTAAATCTATCAAAGTCTGTGTATGGCCTATACAAGGAAAACTACTGAACTTTGGTGAAAGGAACAAAGTAATACTAAATAAATAGAGAGATAGTCTATGTTCATGATGCAAAGAGTCAATAATGTGAATATGACAGTTCCCCTCAACTTGACTTATAGAATCAATTCAATATCAATCAAAATCTCAACAAGTTTCTATGAATGTCAACATACTGTTTCTAGGGTTTATTTTCAAATTGGAAAGGCAAAAGATCCAGAATAACCAACATAGCATTAAGAAGATAAGACTAGAGGGCTGACACTTCTTGACTTACTATAAAGTTACAGTAATCAAGAATATGGGACGTTGTAAAAGAATAGCTAAATAGAACAATGGAACAGAAAGGAGAGCTCAAAAATAAAACCATGCAAACTTGGTCAACTGATCTTTAACAAAGAAGAAAGCAGACAATTAATGCTGGAAAAACTTGACAACCACACGTACAAAAATGAATCTGTTCACAATGGTCAAAATGTGGTTTCGACCTTAGTGAATGTCAACAAATAAAAGGAGAATGAAAATGTCAGTTTATGAAATACTATTCAGCCTTATTACTCAGCAATAAAATATTGTTCAGCATTGCAAAGAAAGAAATCTTGACATTGTGATAACATGAATGGGCTTAGAAGACATGACTGAAGTGAAATAAGCCAGGCATAGAAAGACAAACACCATATGATCTTACTTAATGTGGAATTTAGAAACGACAAACTTATGGGAGCTGAGAATTGTGTTTATAGAAGCAGATAACTTACTAAAAGCAAAAGCAAATGAGGGGTTGGGCTGGGGAGCTGTTGGTGAAAGGATACAAGATTTCAGTTAGAAGAAATAAGTTCAAAAGCCACACCATGCCAGTCAGTGACTGCAATTAATCACAATGCATTGTTTTCTTAATAACTGCTAAAATAATAGATGTAAGTATGCTCACTATAAAAAGTATGAGCCAATGCATGTCAATTAGCTTGATTTAACTGTTCCATACCTATAAGTCAAAATATCGTTGTCCACCATAAATATATATATTTGCTATTTTAAAAATAGAATTGAAACAGACCTTACAAACTTCACTGAAATCAACTCAAAATGGATCATAGAACTAACTATAAAACAGAACTGTAAAATTCCTAGAAGATAACATGTGAGGCAATCTACATAACCTTGGACTTGGCAATAACGTTTTACATCTGGCATCAAGGGCATGATCTATGAAAAAAAGAATTTACAATTTGTACATTATTAGAATTAAATTTTTTTTCTTTGCAAAGACATCCTCTTCTTTGCAAAGAAAAGATCAGAAAAGTAATCACAGAAAACACTTGTGAAGGCCTGAGAATTCTAAAAGTACTTATCTGTACTAAAATTTTAAAAGTACAGAATTAAAAAGCACTTTTAAAAGTACTGAATTATAAAAGTACCTTATAGCAGGATGAAAACCTATCACAGTGCACCTAATTCAAAGGAAATATTTTTTCCACATTGATGACATTCTTTATGCCTCAAAAAACAAAGCTCCCACAAACATTTACCCCCTCAAAATGGTGTGTGGGTGAAAATCAGTTGTTAAAGTTTTTTTCAAAAGCAGTCACTGAAATATCATTTTATAAGGTTAGAAGATGAGCAGTTGTTTGTTCAATGAAAGTTTAAGTAGCATAGTTTACCAAAGCTTCTCACCACAGAGAATTTTATGTGTGCAGCCCAGCTGGAAATAAAAATGCACACAACAGAGAAAAAACAAACCACAGAGCTGTTAAGCTGAGACAAGGGCGTAGCAATGAAAGCAGTCTGGATGGCTTTTTTCCTCTCTCTTCCACATAAAGATACCATTTGGTTGAATAAACAGTGCATTCTTTGCACTTAAATAAACTTAATTTTTAAACAGCAGAGAGAAAGGGGGAAATGAAACTAAACCAAATATAAAACAAAACCAGAGATCACTAAGAAAGGGATCTCAAGTTCTCATTTTAATTAAGACGACACTCAACAATAGGAATCTCAGGAGATTATTGCTGCGAAAAGCTACATTGTTTTCTTCAAATTTAGCTTGTCAGTTTGTAAGGATGCCACTCAGCTACCTGTGTAAATGAAGAGGACCCAAGTGACATGGCGCAACCAGTGAAGGTTTTACGGCTTAGGAGCTGTGGCACATTCCTACAGATGGCCTAAAGACAATGTGTGCTTCGTGTCTAACTCATAACTGGGACCCAGGAGGTTATAAAAACAAACACACATCCACTGAGTCTAAACAAACTTCTTTGAAGTATCTCCTGCCACATGAGATGCACCTCTGGTCACTTCTGCCAAGAGGGCAGAGCAAGATTACTTGAAGAACTCCTCAGAGTTGGGAGAGACTTTGTTGCATAGTTCAGAAATCCATGGCTGCCTGGAGGGAACTCTGTTTTTCTAATTTGTCCAGAGCCTCATCTGCTTCTCAAGCTTTGGCCAAAAACCTAAAGCTTCTCCAACATGTTCTAATTATTGGATTAATCTTCAATCACTCAATCTTTGTTGACTTACCACCTCCTTTAACAGAGGATTCCAGTACTAATTAGAACAAGATACTACTACAGTCTGACTCTTTTATCTTATGGGAATGTATCTTTCAAAAGCTAGACTGCAGATCACAAACAGAAAATGTGACACACCTGAAGATGGGAGGAGACCGCACAAAGATCTTCATGATTGCCTCAATCTTTATTAGATCAAAAGGCTAAACAGAGAGCAAGTGTTGGCCCAGGAAAAGCAGTGACCATAGTTCTGCAGTTCAGCCCTATAGACCTCTTTGCAGGTTTAAGAGTTGGGTAAAATGAAAAAAAATCATAGCTCTAAGAGGTGGAAATTTTTCTGACAAAAGAAAACCAGGACCTAAGAACAGAGGAAATAGGTAAGCAATTACTTTGTAAAAATACAGACTTTTCCATCTTTCATGTATAACGCTAAAACTATGGGCAGGAGCTAACGATTTTGTTAAATTAAGTACGTTTTATATTTTTTTAAAAAAATAATACATAATAGAGCACTAGGCTGTGTGAACCAGCTTTCTTGCTGAAGTAACTAGAAAAGCACTTCAGAATATTTGAAAACATCCAAGAGCCAAAAGACTGTGAAGAACTGTCATGCCGGGATCAAAGGGAGGGTGAAGACCTAGGAAGGTGAGCCCAGTACTAGAAGCTGTCTCCCCTGTAACTATTTTCTAAAAAGGGAGGGGATGGCTTGAAAATTAAGCAGCATTTTTCCCTCAAATTAGTTTTTATTTTATTTTAGAGACAAAAGATAGAAATGACACAAAATTTCAAGAAATTAGTGGGAAATTAACAGTAGTTAACATACGACATACTGTTATTTTAGAAGTAGTTGTTCGGGTTACAAGATTTAGACATGAAAAAATGATCAAACTATCAAAGGATGAAAACACAAACTGATCTTTCTAATGAACTTACAAAGATTAGTTAGTACAGTTATCTGTCTTGTGTAAATATGCCTGTACACACATGTATACACGTATCTATATGTATATAATCTTTTCCCTTATTTTGCTCCTTTCATCTATCTCATTTGTTCTTTCCTCTTGAGTACTTTCTTTCTCTTTCATTTTCACAATATTTACTGTACATTTTGGATCTTATTACTCTTTCCATTTTTTTTATGCTAGTGAGAAAATGCAATATTTACATGTGTGAGTCTGATTTTTTTCACTTATGAATATGGTCTTAAGTTTCATCCATTTATCTATAAAAGCCTCTGGTTTATCCTTCTTTATAGCTGAATAATACATCATTGTATAAAAAGATCACATCTTTTTTATGCATTCTGCTGTTGATGGGCATTTGAGTTGTTTCTAAGATTTAGGTATTGCGAATTGTGCTGCTATAAACATGGATGAACATATATTGCTGTGGTATGATGTTTTCAGTTCTTTGGGAAAGTAACCAGAAGGTGAATAGCTGGGTTGAATCGGGCCTCCAATCTTGGTTTTTTGAGGAATCTCCACACTGATTTCCACAGTGGTTATACCAGTGTACATTCCCACCAACAGTAAAGAAGAGTCCCTTTTTTCCCCATAGCCCAACCAACTTTTGTTATTGGTTGAATTCTTGATGGCAGCCATTCTTTCTGGAGTAAGATGGAATCTCAGTGTTGTTTTAATTTGCATTTCCTGAATGACCAGTGATGGTGAATGTTTCTTCATGTATTTATTTGCCCTTTGTATTTCTTCATCTGAGAAGTGCATGTTCATCTCAGATGTCCATTTTTGGATTGGGTCTTTGAATTTGTGGGGCCTGATGTTTTTTAATTCTTTACATGTTCTAGATATAAGCCCTTTATGTGGGGAATAGTTGGCTAAACTTTTTCCTATTCTGTGGGTTTTCTTTTCATTCTGTTGGTGATTTCTTCTGAAGTTCAAGAACTTTTTAATAAGATAAGATCCCAATTGCTGATTCTTTGAAGTACTTTCTGTGAGGTTTGCCTTTTGTTTATGAACTCTCTGTCCATCCCATGTTTTCAAGGTTTCTACCTACCTTGTCTTCCAGAAGATTTAATGTTTCTATTTTAATATTTATATCTTTGACCCATTTTGACTTAGTGCACGATGATAGACATGGGTCTAGTTTTAGTCTTTGGCATTTGGAAAGCCAACTTTTCTAGTATCATTTATTAAGAAATTGTCTTTCTTCCAGTGAACATGTTTAGTCCCTTTTTCAAAAATAGGTTGGCTAAATTTATTTGTATGTGTCTGCATCTTCTAATTTGTTCCACCAACCCTCAAGTCTGTTTTATTGCCAGTGCCATGCTTTTTTAATCACAGTAGCTCTATAGTATGATTTCAAGTCTGGGATTGTGATGCCCCCTGTTTTTGCTTTCATTTCCTAGAATTGATTTTGTTATTTAAGATGTCTTATGATTCCAAATGAATTTTAGGAGTAGTTTTTCTAGTTCTGTGAGGTATGCTAAAAGTATTTTCATTGAGATTACTTTAAATCCATACAACAATTTTGGAAGTATGGCCATTTTTACTATATTGGTTCTTCCTATGCAGGAGCAAGGGCTATCTTTTCATTTCCTGATATCCTCTATGATCTCCTTTTTCAGAGTATTGTAGTTTTCCATGCAGTTGTTCTTCAGACAAAGGACTAATATCTAGAACATATAAAGAATTTAAAACAAGCAGACCACGCAAATTTAAAGATCTGCTCTGAAAATGGGCATCTGTAATGAATAGACACTTTTCAGAAGAAGTAAAAACAGAAAATAAATACATGCAAAAATGTTTAAGATCATTTCAGAGACAGAAATGAAAGCAATGCTGAGTTTCCATCTCACTTCAGGAAGAATGGTTATTATCAACATATCAATCAATAACAAATGCTAGCAGGGCTGTGGGGACAAAGAAACACTTCTCCAGTCTTGGTGGGAGTGTAGGTTGGTACAACCACTGTGGAAATCAGTGTTGTTATTCTCTGAAAATTAGGACTAGAGATTCCATTTGACCCAGCTATTCCCCTTCTTGTTATCTTACCAAAATAATTAGAAATATCATACCACAGTGATATGCATGCAACCATACTTACACCAGCATAGTTTGTAATAGCCAGATCTTTAAAATAACCCAAATGCCCACAAACAAGAAATGGATTTAAAAAAAGGTGTGGCTGTTTTTTTTAATATTATGGAGCTCTACTAAGTCAATTAAGAAGGATAAACGAGATATCCATAGCTAAATGGGTGAACCTTGAGACTATGCTCTTCAGTGAAATAAATTGAATACAACTGTGTAAATACCACATTATCTCTCTGGTGTGAGAAATTCACAGTGTAAATAAAAACCAAAATGTATAACAAATACTGTGAAATAGAAAGTATTTGTTCAAAAAGAAAGGAGAAATGGGGTGGAAGAGAAAGGGAAAAGAATAATATGGCGGAAAAAAGATAAAATGAAAACAAAGCTTTGTAATTTAGGAGGGAAAGAGGGGTTGAAGAGAGGGGATGGGAATGGGAAATTTAAGAGAATCTAAGATGCATCAAGAAATGGCACAATTTCCCTATGATGAATGTGACTGTTACGTGTATCTAAATTGTATCAATATATTTAATTCAAAAATGCATTGTAAAATGTGAAAAGATAAATAAGAAAGAGAAGGAAAAGAGGACCCACAAAAAGGAAAGAAAAACCTTGGGATGCACCAACAGTCTCCCAACCAAAACTGGAAACAACAAATTTTAAGGCTACTCTTTGCATATCATATAAATAAAAGAAAAGAATGTTGTACTGTAACCCAGAAAGTAACCCAAATCTAGATCAGCCTATTATTCATTATTTATTTCAAAAAAGACATTTCAAAATATAGAAAAAACAACATTAACCATCCACAAAGATAGTAGTACAAGAAAACCCAAAAAATCAATTGAAATATTTTAGTTGAGAAAAGTTCTTTCTGTGAAATAAGCATAGAATATGATCCCTCAAACTAAAATAGATATCATTAAGTAATCATTTTCAGAGTGTCTTAAAGTTCTATGAGGTATTTTAAAAACAGAAATGAGAGGGGAAATGTGAAATAAAAGTTCACAAAACTTAGGAAAAACATTTCAGAAAGTACAAAATTTTCTGAAAAATTAAGATAAAATTAGAAGATGTCAGAGGCAATAGATTCAGTTAAAAATATAATAATGGAAGTCGAAGAGGAAAAAGTGACAGCAACCACTTAAATGTAATTGCAGAAGTAAATAGGATTGAAGTGGAAGACCTGAACACAAGACCCAGGCAAAAGAAATTTTATATATTAAAAGTTTCAGGAATAAAGGAGTATGATATTGAAAGAGCTGACCAGATGCTTGGAAAAAATTAACTTACAATGATTATCTCCAAGATATACCACAATAACATCATTAGGTTTCAGATAAAAGTGATTCTGCACCTTTGGGCAAAAGATGAAGGGACTTAGAAAAGACATGTAAGTAGCAAGACATTGCAAGAGAACCATACAGTACAAGCGAGCAGTCCAGCCTTTTCAAAAAAATAAGGAAGGAAGTAGAAATGAAGGATTTTGTGTCTAGCCAAGGTCTTCTTAAAATAACAAAGCTATTGCACATATGCACAATTTTAGGAAGTTCGGACAACCAGTTCCTAAAGAAGTAACTAGAGAATCAGCTTCACGTCATCAAAATTAGACAACCTTGAGCAAAGAATTTTCAGTGATAATTGAATATATGTAATTTTGAAACAATAAACGGAGGGGCCAGGAAAGCTACTATAAAGTTCATTTAATTTAGAGTGAGTGATTAAAAAAAAAACTAGCAATCTTGACTGACAGCTCAGAATAATCAAAATTAAAGAGTTAACTTATAAGAAGTTAAGAAGTTTTATAACAAGAATGGGAATAACAGTGAAAGCCGAATGAATCACAGAAAATAGGGAATAAATATAAATAATGCATAAAACAAAGTACTGTTTCACTGAGGAAAAAATTTAATAAAGACAAACTCTCAGAAAATGTATTTAAGAAATGGCAATGGGATGAAGATGTGGAAAAGGAAGGAAAAAGTACGAAAAACAGAACTAAGGTGTGTTTTGGGCGTGCCGTCATCCCACAAAGAATCTTATTATGTATTTCAAACTTGTACTAATAAAATTAAAAATTTGGGCAAAAATATACAAAATAATAAATGACAAGAGAAGAGTGATTATTCAAAGAGATGAAACTCACAAATCAAAGAGACTGCTTTGCACAAATCTATGCAAATAAATTTGAAAACCAAGATGGGTTAGATGCATAATTTCCTAGGAGAATACAATTTACATTTATCCCTGTTAAAATAGAAAGTACAAACAGAAAGTACAAACTCGTCAATTTTTGCCATGTTTTAAAGGTTAACAAATGATCTTCTATTAAAGTTCCAGGCAAACATGCCAAAAATTAAAACTAGACCCCTAACTTATACCTTGCCCAAAACTAAAATTGAAATGAATCAAAGATCTAAATATTAAAAGAGAAACGATAAATCTGCTGGAAAATACAATAGATAGAATCCCTGAAGGCATATAGAAAAGACTTTATTAATAAAAATCCAATTTCACAGTAATTGTCACAACGAATCAACAACTGGGATCGCATCTTATTAAACAAACAAACAAAAAAAAAAAAAAAAAAAAACCTTTTGCACAGAAGAGAAACCACCACAGAGTGAAGAGAAAACCTACAGGAAGGGAAAAAAATTGCCAGCTATTCCTCGAAGGACTAATACCTAGACTTTATAAATAACCTAAAAAAATAAACTCCCAAATTTTAAAGACTCCATCCAAAATGGGAATCTGAAATGAACAGAAGTGTCTCAGATAAAGTAGAAACACCAAATAGACAATATGAAAAAATGTTCAACATTACTGATCATTCAACAGATGCAAATTAAAATAATGCTAGATTCCATGTCATTACAGAAAGAATGGCTCTTATCAACATATCAGTCATAACAAATGCTGGCAAGGTGTTGGAGAAAAAGAACCTCTTCTCCACTGTTGGTGGGAGTGTAGACTGGTACAACCACTGTGGAAATCAATATGGAGGTTCCTCAAAGAAACTAGGAGTAGAGGTTCCATTTGATACAGCTATTCCCATTCTTTGTATCTTGCCAAAGCATTAAAAATACCATAGCACAGTGATATACCCACACCCATATTTATAGTGGCACAGTTTGTAATAGCTAAATCTTGGATTACAACCCAAAAGGCAGAAAAAAGGATAAAGATGTGATTTTTCATGCAATGGAGTGCTATTCAGCCATAAAGAAGGATGAACTTGAGACATTTATGACTAAATGGATGCACTTTGAAACCACATTCTTTAGGTGACATAAATCACACACACACATGTAAATACTGCATTGTTTCTCTGGTGTTAAAAACCAAAAGTATAAATAAGGACCAAAATATATAATAGTTACTGTGAAATAGGAACGAAACTTTTTTTTATTTAAAAGGAAAAAAAGAAAAACAAAACAAAACAGTATAAGGGTACAAATAATACAGAATTCCAAAAAAAAGTAAGAAATCACTAGTTAATAGATTATATATTGTCATCTTAGAAATAGTTGTTCAAGTTACAGGATTTAAGCATACAAAATGGACATTCAAACAGTGAGACTGCAAACAGTTGTATTCAATGATCCAACAAAACTCAGTAATATGGTCATCTATCTTAACACACCTAAACACACTTGCAGTTGTATCCTTTAGAGCATTTTCTCTCTTTTTTACAACAAAATTTACACATTTTGGGTTTTATTACTCCCATAGTTCTTATTACTTTTTTATGGAAGAGAATAAAACCAAATATGAAAAAAAACAAAGCAGTCAGTCAAAACAAAGGATAGACATAGCACATGATATAAAAACAGAGTACAAAGTTATCAACAATGGTTACCATAATGCCTCTTGCTTCCTTAAAAAGAATTGCCTATTATCATTAGGTATAATAAAATTGAACAAAACAGTACAGAACAAGACCAATAAAACCTAAACATTGGCAACATTACAGGACTTCAAAATAAGATAATAGTCAAACCAGAGTGGGCATCATAGTGAATCTTATTGCCTTCAAAGTAGTTGCCTATACCCTCAAACTTGATACTATCAAACAGAATGGAACAGAGTCTAATCAGTCAAAACAAGATAGTGGGAGTAATACAGGGCTTCAAATCAAGTTAATAGGAAATCAAAAAGTTACTATAATATACCCTGCTAATTTTTTTATTCTTCCCCTTAATTAAAAAATGATAAAAAAATATTTTTTTTTAAAATGGGGGAGTTTGAGATAAAAGAGGACATAACAACATAACAATACAGGTCAAAGCAGAACAATTTCAGCAACATAGTGCTTTACCACAAGATAACCTGACTTAATAGTAGTTACCATAGTGTCTTTTTCCTTGAAACATTTGAGTATAACTTCGTATACTATAGCATCAAAAATATCAAGACAGTGTGAAACCATTCAAGAGAATGAAAGTATTACAGGGTATTTAGAACCAGCTAATGGAAAATGAACAATGGTTTCTATATTATCTCTTGTTTCCAAGATCTGGTGATTACAAATTGTGCTGCTATAAACATAGGTGCACATATATCACTGTGGTATGATGCTTTCAGTTCTTCTGGGAATATGCCTAGAAGTGGAATAGCTGGAACAAATGGGACTTCCAATCCCAGCTTTTTGAGAAATCTCCAGACTGACCTCCACAAAGGCTGTACCAGTCTACACTCCCACCAACAGTGCAGGAGAGTTCCTTTTTCCCCACAGCCTCTCCAGCATTTGTTGTTGGTTTTCTTGATCCTGGCCATTCTTTCAGGAGTGAGATGGAATCTCAGTATGGTTTTAATTTGCATTTCTGTAATGACTAATGATGATGAACATTTTTTCATGTATTTATTTTCCATTTGTATTTCTTCATCTGAGAAGTGTGTGTTCATCTCAGATGCCCATTTTTGCATGTCAAAAAAAAATCTCCAGCATAGTGAAAAGAAAACCCACCAACGAAAAAATCTTAGTGAACTCTCCCTCAGACAAGGGACTTCTGTTTAAAACATATAAAGAATTTTAAAAACTCAGACCCCCAAAAATTCAAAGATCCAATCTAAAAATAGAAGAAAACTTTTGAATGGGAAGCAGAATGAGGGAGAGGAAGGGGATCCAAGGAAGGGGGAAAGAAAGGAAGGGAAGAAAAGAAATGAGAAAGAAAGGAGAACAAATGGAAATAAAACTTTCATAAATAGGGGGAAATGAGCTGAAGGCATGGTAGGGAGATGGGAGATATAAAGGAATCAAGCTGTATCATTGTATGGGTACTACTTTCCTATGATGAATGTGATCCTTAAGTATATCTAAAATGTACCAATAAATATAATCAATTAAATAAAAATTCCAGGCAAGAATATCTATCTCCAGAGTTCTCATTTCTAGGAATTCATTCTGAAAATACAGCTAAACAAATACAAAACATCAAAGCTCTGCTCAAAAGAAGGTAGTGAAACTATCAGACATCCGAGAACTCCCAAGATCGGGCCATGGAGGGACTCAGGCAGCTTATTCACCTGCCCTCTTGGCAAGCACCTGCAGCATGGGCCTGGAGGAGAACCATTACCTGTGAGCTTACTGCCACTCGAGCTGAAAATCAAGCACCCTTCTCCCGCCCACCCTCTCCCCCCATAGCTACTGGGGATAGATGTCTCAGCATCTCTTAGATGGATGACCATATGCAGTACAGCAAATATGAGAGATTTCTTTCTGTCTTCTGTTTGAAGGCATAGGTTGTTTTCACTGTTTTGATGTTTCTTTTGCTCTATTCAGTATTCTCAATTGGTTTTATAATGTTCTATTTTTGGTTTGATTTTACTATACCTAATTGACTGGACAACTATTGTGAAGTTAAAGAGATATACCATAGTACCTATTACTACTATCCCAGTATCCTACTGTGAAATCCTGTACCAATTTCACTGCATTGTCTAGATTGGCTTTGTTCTGTCTTGTGCTGTTGCATTTTTACTACTTTCAAAATTAAATTTAAAAAAACTATCAGATATCCGCACAGTAAAATTCTATGAAAATATTTTTAAAAGAAGAGGGAAGGGGCCAGGGATATAGTTCACCTGCACAAGCACCTGCCTGGCAATTGCAAGGTCTTGAGTTCAATTTCCAGTACCAAAAAAAAAAAAAAAAAGTATGGGGAAGACCTATGTGCACTGATTGAGACTTGTGGTTTTGTTGTATTTTGTTTTGTTTTTCAGATATACTAAATAAAAACAAAGCATCAAAGAATATATGATTTTGTCTCTTTTACATAAGTAAAAGAAGGCAATTTCTACAAAGAAATAATTTGCATATGAAATTTAAGTGTAAATTTAAAAGAATGGAATAAAGCACAATCTAAGACTCTATAAGTAGAATTTCATAGATTATGAATTGTGCACTCTAGTCCCGTGAGAAAATACATTACTTCAAGTATGTATTACATGGCAAGAGAGGAACAGAGTGGCTGAAGCTGGATTATCTGTTGGGCACAGTGTAATCACAAGGAATTTAAAGAATGAAGGGAAATCAGAAGTCAGCTGTATCAGAGAGAAGTGATGTGAGAAAGGCTTGACCAGCCATTGCTGGGGCTGTGAAAATGGAAGGGGCCACAAGCCAAGGCTCGTGAAGCTCCTGTGTGCTGGGGAAGGAAACAAATCAGGCTCTCCTGACAGCGTTCAGTGAGGGCTGCAGGCCTGGGAGTACCTTAGTATGGGCGTAGAGCAATCTATTTCATACTCTTCACCTTCAGAGTTGAAAAATAACAAATTTGTGTTTCTTAAGGCACTTAAATGTGTGATAACTTTCTACAGCAGCAATAAAAAAGTAATATAGTCTCCATATATAGATATATTCCATATTTAAAGGTGCCACAGCCTATTGGAGAAATGTCTGATTCCCAGGGCTACATAGGGACAATGCATGGTAAGTCAAAAGATTGTGTGGAACATGGAATAAGAAGTTGACAAAGCACAAGACACTTGATACATTAAAATGAATACAGGTGTATAATGTGAAAGATAGTGAAAGTATTGATGAGCTCACAGGGCTGGTAAAAATAGGGAAGGATGTTAATAAATAAAGAAATAATGACAGGATCAGAAAATCACTTTTGAAAATGCCAGTGACAAAAAAATTATTTAGATCAATAGGTGGTAAAAACAAGTTAGCAAAAACTTTAAGGAAGAGAATATGGGTATGATCTCATGTAACCACCCATTTATCCCACAGATTACTTATCATTGACATAGGAAAATATTTCCAATAAACAAACAGCATGTCATATCAGTTGCTGGATAAAAATATTTGGTCTAAATCTGATCATAAGGAAATAATTAAACCAACTCAGATTTGGGGACATTTTATGAGACAAGTAGTTGAGACTCTCTAGTAATGTCTATACCATGCAAGAGCAGCACGAAGACTGTCTTGGATTGATGAAGACTGAAGAGGTACATGAATGGAATACATGGAGTACAGCATCCTTAATTGGATCCTGGGCTTTAAAACACACACAAGCACATTCCCATGGACATGTTTGAGAAAATGAGGAAGCATTCAGTATTACATGACATTAACTCATAATATTAAATTTCTTGTGCATGACCGTGTGCTTAAGCTGGAGAATTTCCTGCTTCTCAAGAAGTAATCATGCTGAAGGAAGTGAAATATATGTGGATACAGGTTATATTACTCTTTCTGATCGATACCCTAGAATTCCTTACCCAGCATAAATAGTCTTTAAAAATGAATGTTATACTTAAGCCTTTTCGACATAAGACATTTTTTCTTTCAATACTGGGGGCTGAACCCAGAGCTTTCACATTAAGCTACAGCCCAGAGCTTTTGTTTTTCATTATGAGAGGTAGTCTCACTGAGTTGTCTTGGCCTGAGCTCAAATTTGCAATCCCTATTCCTCAGTCTTGCAGAGTTCTGTGAATCCAAGTGCGCATAGCTACATCTGGCTATCGTGTTTTTTTTTAAGTATCAGATTTACACTAAAGGAAATACTAAAATTGTGTTCAGAAAGAAAATAAAAAGAAAAGAAAAGAAGTAGAAAACTCACCATGAGGAAATAAAAAATGAAAGTGGTAAATATGTAAAACATATGTAAATATGTTTACATATGTAAATATGTAAAACACCCCCTAAAAACTTACTGTAAAAGATAATAGAGTTTTCTTTGATTTAAACACTTCTAAATTCAAATGCACAAGGAAAAAAATGACAGGAGGTAGTAAATGAATTTAACTTACATTCCAAAGTCTTTGCATTTCCCAGGACAACTCAAGTAAGTTAATGAACATTACAGTGTCTAAAGTAACCAAGAAAACAGTGAAACATGTATTACTTCTATACTAATAAAAGGAAAAATGAAATGAGAAATAATATGCAATAACAGAAAGGGATGAAAAGAAGGTAAAATGGAACACCAAGGAACAAGTCAAACAGGCAGGTGCTTGTTTAACATGGTGGTAAGTTAATTCCAATAAAACAAATACTTAACTGAAACAAGTGTAAATGAACTAAATATTAAATTTAGATAAGGAATGTCATGATGAATTTTAAAAAGTAAAACATCCATCTGATATTTACAGAAATGTATCTGAAACATTAAGGACATAGAAAAATTGAAAGTAAAAAATGACATATGAAACACTGCTGCTATTGCTATATTAAGGTTTCCAATGAGAGGGGACTTAAGGCAAATCACAAACAATTCCAAAAGTCTGGAAAACAGGGTATGCTTCTAAATGTAGTGCATTAAGCAAGAAATCCATAAGAAAAGATCCCATACGTTGGAAATGCAGTTGAATGCCTTTATTTTTTTAATCAGTGTATGTTTGCAATACATAATATTTATATTCATCTTGGGAAACTGGTCATACACATACTGCATTTTGATCTTTTTTATTCTTCTTATCCATTCCTCTCTGTCTTCTCATATACTTTCTCCAGTGAATGCTATTGATCCCTTTGTCAAAAAAACCAGACGGTTCTTGGTGCTTAGATTTGTTTTTGCATCTTCTATTCCATTCCATTGGTCAATATGTCTGTTTCTATGCCAGTATCATGCTGTTTTTATTATTGTAACTTTGTAGTGTACAAAGCGTAAGTCTGTGATTGTAATTCTGCCAGTGTTTCTCTTGTTGCTCAGAATGCTTTGGCAATTCTAGGTCTATATAAACTTTAGAATTATTCTTTAGACTTCTGTAAAAAAATGCTTAGTCTGCAGCTGCCCCAGGGCAAAGAACCACCAGTGTCTCTGAGATCAGCACCATGTTGGAACTTAGGGCACTGGGAAACCAAGCAATCAGCTCTCCTGCTTGGTAAGTGGCTGTGGTGTAGCAGGCTGCAGCTGCCCCAGGGCAAGAACCACCAGTGTCTCCTGAGATCTGTGCCATATTGGAACTTAGGGTGCTGGGAAACCAAGCAACCAGCTTGCCTCCTCGCTAAGCAGTAGTGAGCCTACCAGCACATCGGTTGAGAATCAAACATCCCACTTTCCCTCTCCACCCCTGTTATCAAATGGGAGCCAGAGAGAGATCTGAGCATCTCTTGGGAGGCTGACCATATGCAATATAGCAAATAAGGAGATTTCCTTCTACCATCTCTTTTAAGGCAAATATTTTTACCACTGTTTTGCTTTATTATGATTAATGGTACTACTCTATTCAATATTCTGTTTTGATAAGTTCTATAATGTTCTATATTTCATTTTATTTTGCTATACCTGATTTAAAGAACAACTATTGTGAAGAAAACAAGCTATACTGTGGTACCTATTACTGTTATCCTGGTAACCTGCTGTAAAGTTCTGTATCAATTTCATTACACTGTCTAAATTGGTTTGTTCCATTTTTGTTCTGTATTTTGTTCTGTATTTTACTACCTTCAAAATAATAAAAAAAATTTAAAGATTCTTAGTATTGTGATTGGAATTCCATTAAATCTATGTGTTAGTTTTGATTATAAAGCTATTGATAATATTGGTTCTACCTATCCAAAAATAGAGAATGTCTGTCCATTTTCTATACTTTAAATTCTTTTTTAAAAACAATTTAGTTTTCATTATAAAAGACTTTTACTTCTTTGAAAGCAGTTCTAAGAGGGAAATTTACGGATAGAATGAACACATCAGAAAAATAGAGTGATCCCAAATAAGCAATCAAATAATGTAATTCAAGGTGTTAGAAAAACAAGAGAAATCCAAATCCCAAACTTGAAGAAGGAAAGAAATTATAAAGACAGAGCCAAAACTTCCAAAGAGTACCTGAGTGTAGTGATTTACATCTGTAATCCCGGCACTCAGGAGGCTGACGCAGGAAAATTGCCTTAAGTTTGCTGCAGAGTGAGTTTAATACCTGTCTGACCTAGACCCAGTGTGAACCTCCCCCACCCAAAAGAAAAAAAATACAATGGACCAATGAACCAAAGAATTGGTTCTTTGAAGTGATAAAAACAATCAAGGAAACCTTATAAAACAAGGAAAGAAAAATCTGTATCAATGCAATTAGAAATGAAAAAGGCACAATCACAAAGGATGCCACCAAAATACAGAGGAATATAGGAAATTACTTTAAAAATTTATATTCCAATGAATTGGATAATCTATGTGAAACGGATAAACTTCTACACATGTAGGGATTATCAAAAACTAAACCAAGGTATGAAACTTTAAGTAGGCCAGTAACAATGAATGAAATAGAGACAGTAACAAAAGCCTATCAATTATGAAAATACCAGAGCCCTGTCAATTTACTCTTGAATCAGAACTCAGGTAACATCTAACACCAATAGTTCTCAAACACTTTCATGAAATATAAAAAGAAGAAACTGATAAACTGATGCCTTGAAACTAGAATTACCCTGAAAGCAAAATCAGAAAAGGAATCAAAAAAAATTTTAAAATTATAGGCCAGCTTCCTTAAAGAAAATAAATGCAAGAATTCTCAATAAGCAATTGCAAACAGAATACAACAAATCATCAAAAGATCACACACCATGTCCAAGCTGGTATCATACTAAGGATGCAAGAAAGGTCAACATATGTAAACCAGTAAGTGTAATATACGACATAAGCAAAACTAAGGATAAAATTACATGATCATCTCACTGAATGAAGAGAAAAGCCTTTGACAAAATCCAACATCCATTCATGGTTTTTAAAAAGGACCTTACCGGGGGCTGGGGATTTAGCTCAGCGGCATAAACACCTGCCTTGCAAGCAGGCAGTTGTGAGTTCGATCCCTGGTACCGATAAAAACAAAAAAAAAGACAAAAAAAAAAAAAGGACCTTACCTTAGACTGATAAAATCCGTTTATGACAAACCTACTGTCAGTATCAAAAGAGGGTAAAAATTTTTTCTCTAAAATCATGAACAATACAAGGATGTCCATTCTGATCATTCCCAACATAGTGCTTGAAACCGTAGCCAGAGAAGGAAGCTGGAGAAAGAAAGAAAAGGGATTCAAATAGGAAAGGAAGAAGTCAAACTATTCTTATTTGCAGATGAGATAATCCTTTACATAGAAGATACAAAATAATTCCCAAGAATACTCTTAAAACCAATAAACAAGGTCAGAAAAGTGGCAAGATATAAACTAAATACACAAAAAAATCTACCGTGCTCCTACACAGCAAGAATGAATCTATTGAGGGGCCAGGGATAGAGCTCAGCAACATGGCACCTGCCTGGCAAGCTCAAGATCCCGAGTTCGATTCTCAGTTCCATAAATAAATAAAACCAAGGAATGAATCTACCAAGAAAGAAATCAGAAAAATATCCCATTCACAATAGCTTCAAAAAAATTCCTAAGCATTAGCTCTGTACTTTTAAAATGACATTGGAATCACACTGGAATAAGTAAATACCTTGAATAGTACAGGAATGAAAAATAAAACACATTAAGCCATATATTACAGCTGTGCTTAAAGGTATACCTTTAAGCTTAAACACATTTTCTCAGGGGAAAAGCAAATTCTGACTACCAAGTATAGCTAAAAATGCGTTAAATTAATTTAAGTAAAGTAAAATGAAAAATCACTCCAGAGGAGAATTGCAGGACCAAAGTGTCACCCTTTCCATGAAGACTGGGTAAGAGACAGTCACAAAAGACAGACTCGGAAAGGGTGAGGGCTAGACACAGCTCATCTCTGACCAGCTGAGAAGCTAAAGCTCAGGCAAAGAAGACAATGGGGCCTTCATTCTGTGATTGCAGGTTGGGTTTGATGGGTATAACCTTCAGAGGGAGCTGGATCAGAAGGTGATGACACTGAGTTCAGTGCTATGCTTGAGCTCTCACACTCCTAATTTTATCCTCCAGATACCAGTGGCCTGATTTATAGATCAATATCTGGGTTACCTAAGCACCTGTGCTAAAAATCTCGGATGCCTTTGTTTTAGTTAAGTATAGTACATGAGTGGCATTAATTTTGTCCGTATCCAATTTATACTTGAGGACATTGTTATTGCTGACTTTATTACTATAGTCAAGATGACATAGTTGTCAATGTCAACTGATTTTCTCTGTATGTCAACACCTGTATGCTATGGGAGTCATAAGCAATACTGTGGCCCATTCATAAAATCCAAGTCCTGGGAAAAAAATGAGACTACTCCTTCCAGATAAATAGATTAGCTGGATGGAGACAGAAACAAAGGCCAACAGTTAGCCCCACCTAGAGGATCTCACTGCAACGAAACTACTCACTGTACTCAATCAGCAAACTTCAGCACAGAAAACAAATGGGCATAAAATAGAAACATAAGAGAATAAGGCAATAAAGTACCTCCAAAAATTCCCAATTACTCCAAAGCTGATCCAGAGGATGAGAGGGAGAGGAAATAAAAAGTCACACACCTATATGTCTGACAGAATATTAGTGGAATTAATAAAACAGAACAATAAGGTTCTTGGTGGATTCAAAGAAAATATAACTAAATAGATAACGATCCTAATGAAACATATGAGTAGTGAGTCTAGCAAACACATTAGTGAAAATCAAGTAGAGCTAAAAAAAAAGTTGCAAAACATGAACACCCAACAGAGGAAAGAAAGAGACCACATTAAAAGTTTCAAAGAGAAATCCAGAATACTAGAAATATG
Organism: Cavia porcellus; assembly: GCF_034190915.1. NCBI lineage: Eukaryota > Metazoa > Chordata > Mammalia > Rodentia > Caviidae > Cavia > Cavia porcellus. The sequence continues at coordinate 22,886,512 of NW_026947506.1, forward strand.
ATGGAAAATATAGGCAGCAGAAGCAAGCAGTATGATAGCAGTGTAACTGCTCTAGAAGACCGAGCTGTGATTGGTGATCAGTTTATGAGAGATACTTTTAAAATAACAAAGAACATGAAAAATGGAGTCTATCATTTAGATGACTCAAAGACTGATCTAACAGTAGTGGAAACTACTGATATGTCAGATGATAGCACAAAGGTTAAAAAAAAAAAAAAACTTTTTACAAAACGAAGAGCACAAAACTTGCCAGAAATAAAAAAAAAAAAGAATTCTACTTAGAGATAAGTGAGTCATATAAAACCCCAAATAGCCACTATCAAGAAATATAATGCCCTATACATATCATAATTAAAATTCCAAAAATCTAATACAAGAACATAATTTTTAAAGGTGCTAGAAAAAAAATCCATAAATTTCTTATAAAGGAAAACCCATAAGAAGACTTCTCAGCACAAACCTTAAAGTCAAAAGAAGCTCAGATTAAGCATTTTGAGCCTTAAAAGAAATCAAAATCCAACTCCAATTGATATATTCTGCATAATTATCTGTGAAATTGATGGAGAAATAAGCTATATCCATGATAAAGAGCACCTAAAGAAATTTATAAACATCAAAGTAACGCTACAAAAGCTTCTAAAAGATATTCTAGAAAGAGACAATGAAGCTGATAATGAATACCAAAATACCAAGTAGAATCAATGCATCAGGTAGAAAAATCAATTAGAAAGAAGGGAAAGCAACTGGAAAATAATATACAACAAGAGTAAGTCAATATTGATCCATAATAACTATTGATGTGAATAGTCTCAATTTGCCAATCAAAAGACACAAATTTTCAGAATAGATCAAGGAACAAAATTCAACAGTATGCATAATATATACAGATAACACATTTAAGCCAAAAAGAAACTCCTAGATTAAAAATCAAAAAATATAAAACAATATCTAATGCAAGAGGAACCCAAAACTAAGTAAGGATAGCTATCCCTTGTTTTGGACAAAGTGGCCTTTAAGTCCAAGTTGATCAAAAGAGGCAAAGAAGGACATTACATATTGGATAATGGAACTATTCAACAGGAAGAGATAACAATTATAAATAGATATGAACCAAACTGCAATTTACCTGACTTCACAAAACAAACATTAATGGATATAGAACATCAAATAAATATTGACACAAATATAATCGGGAAACTCAGTATCCCATTATAAATAAAAAAATCAACAGAAAAATATTATAGTTGAACCAAACCTGTGAACAAATGAACTTAACAAATGTATATAAAATATTCTACCCAGCAATGTCAGAATATACATTCAGTTCAACAACATGTGGAGCTTGCTCCAAAATACACCATATACTAGCTGATAATGCATGCTTAAGTAAATATAAAAGAATTGAAATTTTACCATGCACAGTATCAGATCACGGTGCAATGAAACCAGAAATCAATGACAAAATTAGCCCCAGAAATTATGCAAACGAATGGAAATGAAACAACACACTTTTGAGTAATTAATGGACCACAGAAAAAGCTAAAGCAATAAGACACTTCCTAGAATCAAGTGATTATGCTAGTAAAACACATCTGAACCTAAGAGACACAGTGAAAGCAGACCTCAGAAGGAAGTTCATAGCTACGAATGCCCACATCAGAAAAACAGAAACACCCTCATTAAATAATCTGATGGTGCATCTCAAGTTCCTAAAAAAAAGTGAGAGAAATCTAAATCCAGAATTTTCACAGGAAGGAAATTACAAGGATCAGAGAAGACATTAATAAAAAATGACTAAAAACTCAATACAAAGAATGAATGAACCAAATAGCTGGTTCTTAAAAAGAATAACCAAAATAGACAAACTCTTAGCCAATCTTACCCTCAAAAAAGAAAGAAAGACATAAGTCAATGCAATCAGGAATGAAAAAGATGAAATTTCAACAGATCCTGCTGAAATCCAGGTTACTAGCAACTGCTTCACATACCTGTGTGCCAAAAAATTGGAGAACTCATAAGAAAAGGAAAGATTACTAGCTATATATTATTAACCAACATTGAACCAAAAAGACTTAATGCTTCAGAATAATCCAATACTAGGCCACTAAATTGAAGTAGTAATTAAAAAAAAAACCTACCAAGTGAGAAAAGCCCATGACCTAATGGTTTCACTGCCAAATTCTACATGTTTCAGAGAAGATCTAAATTCCTCAAAATTTTTCAAAAAATTGAAAGTAAAGGAGTACATCCCACATCATTCTTGGAAGCTATGATTATCCTAATCACAAAACAAAAACTAGTATCCAACCAAAAAAGGGAACTATTGGCCAATTCCTCTAGTGAACATAGACACAAAAATCTTCAACAAGACACTGTCCTACAAAATGCAACAAATCATCAAAATGATCATATGTCATGACCAGCTAGCCTTCATCCCAGGGATGCAAAGATGGGTCAATGTATGTAAATCAATAAATACAATTCATCGCATAAACAAACAAGGACACAAACCACAGGATCATCTCAATAAGCGGAAAAATCCTTTGGCAAAATTAAACATCCATTCATGATTTTAAACAACTGAAGAAATTAGGTATAGAAGGACTTTTTAAATTGATAAAAGCTGCTTATTAACATCCTACTGTCAACATCATATTAATTTGGAAAAACAGAAAACTTTTTCTGAAATCGGGAACAAAACAATGATGTCTATTATCACCACTTCCATTCAGCAGTCGTCAAAATGTTAGCAGAGAAAACATTCAAGTGAAAGAATTAAAAGAGATACATATAGGAAAAAATAAAGTCAAAGTATCATTATTTGCAGATGACACAATCCTCTATTTACAAGATTCCAAAAAAAAGGTCCACCCAAACACTCCTATAATTAATAACCAATTAGCAGATTACAAAATAAAAACACAAAAATCAATAACATTCCTATACAGCAATATTGAACTTGCTGAGAAAGAAATATCATTCTCAAAAGCCTCATGAAAAGTTAAGTACATAGAAATTAACCTAATCAAGGAAGTGAAAAACCTATACAAAAAAACATCACTCTGAAAAAGCCAAAATCAAGAATGACGTCAGAAAATAGATATCCCAAATAGAATCAATATACTCAAAATGCCTATACTTCTAAAACTGACATGTAGATAGAATTCCAACCAAAATATCAACAGTACTTCTACATCTGGAAAAAATCCTGAAATTCATATGGATCCAGAAGAGAAACAAAAGGCCAAAAATAAACTTGGGTAACAAAAACAAAGTAGGAGGCATCATAATCAGATTTGAAACTATGCTACAAAGCCACAGTGATAAAACAGCATGGTACTTGCACAGAAACAGGCATGTGGGTCAACGGAACAGAAAGGACGGGGAAGAAATACATTCAACTATCTGAATTTTAAAGGAGCCAAAAACATACACTGGCTAATCAAGATGGCCTATTTAGTAAACAATGCTGGAAAAACTGGATATACACATGCAGAAGATTGAGTTTGGACTCATATGTCTCAACACATACTAAACTAAAATTAAAATGGTTCAAAGATCTAAATGCTGAAAATACATAATCTGCTGGCAAGTAAAACACTTGAAGACACAGGTGTAGACAAGGACCTTCTAAAGAGAACCCTAATGGCACGAGAAATAATACCAAGAATCCACAATGGGATCATGTCAAATTTTAAAATTTCTGCAGAGCAAAGGAAACGACCTCCAGAGTGAAGAGATAACCTTCGGAGTGGGGAAAATTATTTATCAGCTATTCCTCAGAGCAAAGACTAGCATCTAGAATATGTATAGAAATAAAAAGTTGGACCCCCAAAATAGACTCCATTAAGAAACGGACTATCAAAATGAGTAGACATGTCTCAGAAGGAGAAAGGTTCAGCATTGCTGGCCCTTACAAAAGCACAAGTTAAAATGACATTGAGATAACATCTTACTCCAGAAAGAATGGCCGTCATCAAAAAATCAAATGATAACAAATTCTGGCAAGGACATGGAGGGAAAAAGAACTCTTCCAGGTAGCTAGCAAGAATGTAAACTAGTAGAACCACTATGAAAATAAGAATGGAGATTCCTCAAAAAACTAAAAAAATAGCAATTCCATCTGACCCAGCGATTCCCCTTCTAGATATCTTTTCAAAAGAGTTACAGTCATCACATTATAGTGATAAATGCATACCCAAGTTTATAGCAGAATAATCTATAAAACCTAAAGTCTGGAGATGACTTATATGTCCAGCAACAAATAAATAGATAAAGAAATCATGGAATTTAAACATAATGGAGTAGTACAGTCCCACAAAGAAAGACAGATTTGAGACATTCACAGGCAAAAGGATACAACTTGAGATCACAATATAAAATGAAATAATAAGATTCATAAGCTTAAATTCTGAATGATATCTCTTACATAAAAAATATACATACAGGGGTACTTTAGTTGTTGAACAGCTCCAAGCTCCAAGTTTCCACTATTTGAACAGCAAAGTTCAAAAACAAATCTGCTTAATGTTTGAAATTTTTCTCCATAATCAAACTGAAAATCCAACTTAAAGAACCCTGTACAGGCTGAGACCGAGTCTCACAGCAGGCACAAAGGGTTGATGCTTCAGTCTAAGCTTCTCTCTCGCCCAGACAACTTAAATGGCTGTGTTGGCCTATTCAAACACTCACCCTTGTACTTTTGTTTGTATTTTATTTTGGTAAAATATCGCAACCACGGCTCCAAAGAAAGTTACTCATACCAGCAGTAAAGCTTAGAGAAAAACTGTGAGAGCTATGTTAGAGTTAAAGAAAGAAATCATTGCAAAATCTGTTAAATAAAGTTCTGGGAAAATGAATTTATAATTGTAATTTTTGGGTCTCAGAACCATTTATTTGGTTTTACATTATTTCTTATGGGAAAAATATGTTCAGTGATTGAAATTTATTGAGTTTGAACAAAATGAGTTCCACAACCAAGATATCACTATATATATATATGAATGAAGTAGGGAATTTTTTTCCAAATGGACAAGGAAACAAGAAAGACAGGAGAGCAAAAGAATACAAGGAAAACCAAAAGGGAATTTTAAAAATTGGAGGGGAAAAATGATGAAAATAAGCTTTTGTAATTGGAAAGGAGACCAAGAGTTCAAAGAAGCAATGATGCAATGCAGAGGCAGGGAACAAAAATAAAAAAGGAATTAAAATGTGCTATGGACATGTACAACTCCCCATGATACATGGAATTATTATTTACTGCAAACATATGCTAATAAGAAACAGAAATTAATAATAAAAGCTCAAAATGTGCAATAGAGTTGACAAAGCTTCAAAATGACTAATAAAATGTATTATGCTCTAAAAAGATCTCTACAAAAAAAAGAAAAGAGAAATAAATAATTGTCAAGAAGAATAAGAAAACAGGGCCAGGGGAAATTGCTACCAATTCTGCAAACATCAAAAATATATTTAAAATGCAATGAGTGGATATACCAAAACATCATATTCTATATCTTAAAAATATACATTTTTGCTTTCCAAAAAAAAAGAGAAAAAGTTAATGAAAATTTAATATGAACAACTTTTTGACAATAAATGTGAAACTTTAAACTAGACAAATTTTTAGAAAAGTACAGCCTACCAAAACTAACATGAAAATATAAATTGCTTGTTTGTATTAAAATAAAGAAAGAAAATGAGTTTGTAGTTATAGATTAAAATATTTTCATAAAAATGTTCTGGCATATAATATCTCATTAGTAAATCTTTGCTAACATTTCAAAAAGAAACAATGCCAATTATTTTCAAAATTCATCTAGAAAACAGAAAAAAAAGCACTCCATGTTCATTTGATTAGGCTAGCATATTATCAATGTCAAAATCTGACACGTTACAAAAAGGAAATCCTCAGACTGTCTTGATTTATAAACATAGATACAAAGGTTCTGAAGAAATTTATTATAATATGAAATATAGCAATCTATAAAAAAAGTTAGGATATTGTAAACAGCCTCAGTTAAATCTAGAAATGCGCAATTCACTAAATGTTTGTGTTAGCGAATTTCCCATTATTATAACAAATACCTGAGACAAATAACTTACAAAAATGAAAGGGCATAGTGGCCACCCTTACAATCTCTGCACTGGTGGGCAGGCTGAGGCAGGAGGATGAAAAGTTCAAGCCCAACCTGTAATAAGACCCTGTTTCAAAACTAAAACAAAACAAGCAAAGGGGTTGGGATGTAGATCACGATGAAGTCCCTCAGTCCCATCATCCTGGGTAGCTATATATATATTTCATACGTGTGTATGAAAGGCCCATTTGGCTCATGGTTTCAAAGAGTTCAGTCTATTTCCTTCCATAAGGGCCTCACCTCCTAAAGGGTCTGCCGCACCCCCATGGCCACAGGCTGGAGACAAACCCTTAACACACGGGTCTCTAGGGCACACACCTACACTACAGTAACAATGAATCATCAATGGATATAATTTGTCCTACAGAAAGAAAAAGGAAACAGAAATACACATTGCAACAGTTGCAGCAATAAGTACTTAAGAGCATTTATCTTGATTTTCAAGCACGCTTCTAATGGAGAAGATTTTTTAATTTAATAATTACAAATAATTTAGTAATAATTAAAATACCTGAATTATTATGATTCCTAAATGTACAAAACCTATGTGACAATGATTTGTTAGATAATTATCCACCCCAAAACTTAACAGTTTGAAACAAACCATGATGTTTCCTCAAGGTTCAATGGGCCAACCCTTTGGTTTGCCACAGTGTGGCTTAGTGTCACTCATACAGCTGTACTTGGTGTCACAATAAGGGCTCCGGGTCCAAGACAAGCACAGGCCTAGCACTGGGCATTGGAGGGGTAGCTGGAGAGACAGCCCCTTCTCTCTGCACTGTGTTCTGGACGTGGAATGTTCCAGCAAGCAAGAGCAGATGTGCCAGGCTGTCCTCTACGTCACGCTCATTTGCATCAAGACAAGTGACAAGGTCAGCTCTGTCCTGGGGATGTGGATAAATACCTTTCCTCCCGATGAGAGGAGTGAAACTTGCAAAGCAGCATTTACGTGGAGATGACAGAATTGTGTGAGTAAATTGTATAAGGTAGCACATGAAGTGTATTTCATGTTAATGGTGAAATGTTAAAGGCTTTTCCTTTAAGTTTTATACGGGTACACACTGTCTCCTTTTATTTAACTTTATCTTACGTCTTACATTTTTGTAAGTCAAGAAAATTTTATGAAAGATGTAAAGATTTGTTAATAAAATGATTGTTATTACTTACATAGAGCATGTCTGGAATAACCTGCAGAATATACAAAAAAGGTTTTAGAAGTAATATTTTAAATGTACATATAAAGTGTAATAGCATTTCTTTACATCAAAGAGCAAATTCATAACATTGTAACATCACTGTAAAATAATATGTAATAATATCACTGTAATAACACTAAAATGATCAAACATGTAAGCATATACCTAACAGGGAATGTACAAAACGCTGAGCAAAACCCTAACAAGCAAACAAAGTTTAAAACTGGAGAGCTGAATAGAATAAAAAGACATACCAAAGACTGGGGAGAAATTCTGCAAAACAAATATCTGGCAAAAGATATGTATTAAAAAATATATAAAACTAATGCAAGTAAATAGCGAGTCCAACATCTAGATAAACACCACATCTAGACAGAGATGACACCTAAGCATATGAAAGGTTTCAACAGCATATATCAAAAAGAACTTGCAAATGAGAACAGGAAAAAATCACTGCATGCTTATTCAAATTGTAAAAAATCCAGAAAACAGTACCAAATGTTGAGAAGGATGTGGAGCATGGAACTCTCATTCATTGTTGGTAGAAATGCAACCATACTACAGTTATTTGGAAGTCTGTTGGTTTCTTACAAGACTAAACATATGCTTATCAAATGTTTTGGTACTCCTACATGAACTGAGAATGTATGTTTACTCCTTAAATTTGCCCATGAATGTGCACTATAATTTCATTGCCACTACCCCAAATTGGGAAGCAAATAAAATGTATTTCTATAGGTACAACAAACTATAAAACATCTATACAAATACATATTATTTAGCAGTTAAAAATGAACTATTGATCCACAAAAAGACGTGAAACATCCTTAAATGCATTGGATTAATGAGAGAAACTAATCTGAAAGACTATTGTACAATTTCAATTGTGTAAAGGCAGTGAACAGCCAATGACAAAAATACTGCCAGCTGTCTGGGTCTATGAGAGATGGAGGAGTGATGAATAGGTGAAGAGTATGAGAAGCTTAAGGACATGAATATCTGTACCATAATGTAATTACAGACATCTGACATGGCACATTTATCAAAACCCATGGAAATATAAAAGTCAAACAAGAAACTTCAGTGAAATTCTGGATTTTAGCTAATAGTGATGTATTAGCAATGATTCATTAATTGCCACAAATGTACCACACTAATGCAAGATGTTAGTCTTAGAAGACATTGTCCATGTGTATGTTGGGTGATAATATGGTAATTCCTGGTACTAGCTGCTCAAATTCTCTGGGAGTTGGAAATTGCTGTTAAAAAATGAAGCTATTCATTTAAAAAGAATTTTTGAGAAAAACAGGAAGGTGAGCTTAGTAAATATTGATGAATTAAAGCTCAGTTTTAGATTTAGCACAATGCCAAGCAATTAGTAGATATTGTTTGGAGAGAGTTTGTTATTCTGGTTTAATTTGATTTGATTTTTGTGGCAGTTTATAATCTGGTTGTAGAATCTGAGAAAAAATACAAAGGGTCAAAGTAGCTGAGATAATATTCAAATAGGAGAAAAAATTAGAATTCCTCAACCCTATGTCAACTCTTACTTTAAATCTGTAGTAATTGAAACAGTATGGGATTTTTGCCAAAGCACATAGAAATATGGAAAGAAACAGTCTAAAATCATGTGTGTGTGTGTGTGTGTGTGTGTGTGTGTGTGAATATATATATATATAATTAGTAGTACAGGTAGCACTGCAAATAGAAGACAGAGGTTCGTTTCACTCAGTAGAGCTAAGAAAAGCTGTAAATCCATGTGGAAATAAAAAAAATGCAATCCCTGTCTCATACCATAACTGTAACCACTTCTAAATACAACTAGATGGGCCACGCCCAGCAACCTCCAAGTAGCTAGCAGGGGCCGAAATTTAGTCCCAGGCCCTGACTATGCATGCGGGTTAGATCCCAACACACGGGGAAACCTTGGAAACTCGCTCCCAGGCGGTAAGACCATGCCCTGCATCTGAAATCACCCGAGAACGCACAGGAGGTACCTGTGGGTATAACTAGGCCATGTCAAGCGAGCTCCAAGAAGCTACCATGGCCGAAAACCAGTACCAGGCCCTGACCACGTGCACCGGTTGAATCCCAGCACGCAGGGAAACTAGAAAGTTGCTCCCAGGCAATAAGATCATGCCCTGCACCTGAATTCACTGGAGGACACACCAGAATCTCCACTAGATGGCCCATGCCCAGCAAGTTCCAAGTGGCTAGCAGTTGCCAATAGTCTGCCCCAGGAGCAAAAATTGGCCAGGTGATTCCCATTACACACGGGAAGCTTTGAAACATTGCTCAAAACCCAGAAATATAGGAAAATGACAAAACAAAAGAGCAAAATGCAATCTCAAACTTCCAGCCCAACCCAAGCAAGCCTAGGAGGCATGGACACAGAAGAAAATACAAGCCATACACCTGAAATGATATCAACTGAAGTAAAGAAACAACTCCAGGAAGCTATAAAAGAACTCAAATCAGAAATAGTCTCAGAGGTAAAATAAGAAGTGTTAAATGTAATGAAAGAAATGCTAAACACATCTAAAGAAGATATAGTTAAAAAATTAAAGGAACAATGCAAAAAGATGGAAACCCTGAGTGAACAATATAAGAAACAAACAGAATACATGAAGCAGATTCAAAGAGATATACAGGAAATCAAAACTTCCATTGAAAGTTGGCAAAACCATTTCAATAAAAGTGAAGATAGAATTTCAGACCTTGAAGACATGATAGCAGCTAGTGAACAGGAGAGGAGAGCTCTTTTAAAAATAACAAGGAACAGGGAAATAATTCAAAAACTACATGATGATGCAAAGAAAAGCAACATAAGATTGATAGGTATAAATGAAAAGGAAGGTGACAACACAAATGATATCAAGAGGCTATTTATAGAAGTAATAGATGAAAATTTCCCAAACATGAGAATGGAAACTGACACACAGATCAGTGAAGCATACAGAACTCCAAATAACCATAACCAAAATAAAACTATACCCAGACATATAATAATCAACATGCCAGAAATCCAACGTAAGAACAGAATATTAAAAGCTGCTAGAGAAAAGAGGCAGATCACCTATAAAGGAAAGCCTATCAGAATCACAGCAAACTTCTCAACACAAACAATGAAGTCAAGAAGAGCATGGAGTGAAGTATTTCAGATCCTAAAAGAAAACAACTTCCAACCCAGATTGATGTACCCTGAAAAACTGTCTTTCAAAATGGATGGAGAAATAAGATACTTGCATAACAAAGAACAGCTGAAGAATTTCATGACCACAAAACCAACCCTGCAAAGAATATTGAAAGACGTTCTGGATAGACATAGGAAATAAACCACTAAGCAAGGCAAACAATTAAACAGAGTGGAAAGGTAAAGAATCAACAGCAGAAAGATAACATGTCAAAAGTAAACCAATATATATCAGCTATAACCATTAATTTCAATGTCCTCAATTCACCAATTAAAAGAAACAGACTGGCAGAATGGATCAAGAAAAAACATCCAACCACATGTTGTATAAAGGAAACTCATCTAACCCAAAAGGAAGCTCATACACTGAAAGTCAAAGGATGGGAAAAAATACTTCATGCAACAGGATTCCCAAAAAAAGGCAGGGGTAGCTATTCTGTTTTCTGACAATGTGAACTTCAAACCAAGAGTAATGCAGAGAGATAAAAAAAGGCCACTACATACTAGTTAGGGGAAAACTTCAAGAGGAAGAGATAACATTCTTAAATACCTATGCACCAAATTTGGGAGCACCCAGCTATACAAAACAAATATTAACAGAAATGAAAAATCAAATAAGCAATAACACAATTATAACAGGAGACCTTAACACTCCATTGACACAAAGGGACAGATCAACCAGACAGAAAATCAGCAAATAAATAACAGAACTGAATCACACCTGTGAACAAATGGACTTGGTGGACATATACAGAGTGTTCTACCCATCAGCATCAGAATGTACATTCTTCTCAGCAGCACGTGGAACATTCTCTAAAATAGGCCATATACTAGCCCACAGAACATGCTTCAGTAAATGCAAAAGACTTGAAATTATTCCATGCATGTTATCGAATCATAGCACTATGAAACTAGAAAATAAGGACAAAAGAAACTGTAAAAACCCCACAAACACACGGAAATTGAATAATACACTCCTGAGCAATCAATGGGTCACACAAGAAATTAAAAAATTAAACAATATTTACAGGCAAACAAAAATACAAATATATCTTACCACTGAGTCCCTTTCACTGGGACTCAGTGAAAGCAGTCCTCAGACAAAAATTTATTATGGTAAACTTCCACATCAGTAAAACAGAACAAACACAAATAAACAACTTGATGCTACACCTCAAACATCTAAAAAAGAAGAACAAGTCAAGCCCAAAGCCAAAAGAAGGGAGGAAACTATAAAAAATCAGAGCAGAAATTAATGCAATAGAGACTAAGAAAACAATCTAAAGAAGCAATGAATCAAAGAGTTGGTTCTTTGAAAGAATAAATAAAATTGATAAGCCCCTAGCCAAATTTATTTTAAAAAGGCAAGAAAAAGCTCAAATTCATGCAATAAGGAATGAAAAGGGTGAAATCACTACAGACCCTATGGAAATACAGAAGATCATCAATATCTAGGCTGGATAACACAAAAGAAATGGACAGATTTCTAGAAACATATGAAGTACCAAAGCTGGGTCAAGAAGATGTAAAACTGCTTAATAACCCAAATTCATTTAACAAAATTGAAAATGTAATTAAATCTCTACCAACAAAGAAAAGCCCAGGTCCAGATGGATTCACTGAGGAATTCTACAAAATTCAAAGTAGATTTAATGCCAATACTCCTCAAACTCTTGAATGAAATTGAAAGGGAAGCAATCCTTCTTGTTATTCCTGGAAGCAAATATTACTCTAATACCAAAACCTGAGGAAGATTCAACTAAAAAAGAGAACTACAGGCCAATCTCCCTAATGAACATAGCTGCAAAAATTCTCAAGACAATTTTGGCAAACAGAATGCAGCAAAACATCAAGAAGATTATACATCATGATCAAGCAAGAATGCCAGATGGTTCAACACACACGAATCAATAAATGTAATCCACCATATCAATAGAGCCAAAAATAAGAATCACATGATCATCTCTATAGACGCAGAAAAAGTTTTGAGGACCTTTTGATTGATAAGGTCCAAAACTTATTCAGGATAAAAACCTTACAGAAAATTGGAATAGATGGTCTTTAACTCAATATGATAAAAGCCATTTATGACAAACCGCTCATATTAAATGCCCAAAAACTGAAAGCCTTTACCCTAAAATCAGGGACAAGATAAGGATGTCCTTATCACCACTCCTATTCGATAAATTGCTGGAAATACTAGCCAGAGCAATTAGACAAGAGAGAGAAATAAAAGGAGAAAGGACAGGAAAAGAAGTTACATTATCATTATTTACAGATGACATGATACTCTACCTCCAAACTCCATTGAAAGACTCCTAGGCATAATAAATAAATTCAGTAATGTAGTTGGATACAAAATCAATACTCAAAAACCAATAGAATTCCTATACACAAACAAGAGAATCACTGAGAGAGAAATAAGAGAAGTCATACCCTTTACAATAGTCTCCAAGAAAATGAAATACTTAGGAATTAACCTAACAAAAGAAGCAAAAGACCTCTTCATGGGAAAATTATAATACCCTGAAAAAAGAAATTGAAGAGGACCTCAGAAAATGGAAAGACATCCCTTGTTCATGGATAGGAAAAACAAACATTATGAAAATGTCCATTCTCCCAAAATTGTTATACAGAAATTAATGCAATTCCAATCAAAATGCCACTAACATACCTCACAAATCTAGATAAATCACTCCTAAAATTCATCTGGAACCAGCAGTGATTTAGAATAGTAAAGGTAATTCTAAGCAACAAAGGCAAGAAAGGAGGCATCACAATCCCTGACTTGAAGTTATACTACAAAGCTACCGTAATAAATCAGCATGCTACTGGAATAAAAACAGACCTGAAGATCAATGGAATAAATTAGAAGATAAAACCACAACTACACACACACTCAGCCACTTTATCTTTGATAAAGGGGCCAAACATGTCCGCTGGAAGAAAGATAGTCTTTTCAATAAATGGTGCTGGAAATACTGGCTCTCCACATGCCGAAAACTAAAACTAGACCCACGCTTATCATCACCGTGTACTAAAGACTAAACAAATCAAAGATTTAAATATTAAAATAGAAACACTAAATTCATTGGAAGACGAAGTAGATAGAAATCTTGAAGACATAGGGGTAGGTAGAAAATTAATCAACAAGAATCAAACTGCATATGAAGTACTTCACAGAAACAACAAAGGGATTGTGTCCTATTAAAGAGTTTTTGCATGTCAAAAGAAATCTCCTGTATAGTGAAAAGAAAACCCACAAATTGGGAAAAAATCTTAGTGAACAGTCCCTTAGTCAAAGGACTTCTGTCCAGAACACATAAAGAATTTTTTTAAAAAAATCAGATACCCAAAGTTCAAAGACCTATTCCAAAAATGAGCATCTAACATGAATACACAGTTCTCAGATGAAGAAACACAAATGGCAAATAAATACATAAAAAATGTTCAGCATCATTGGTCATTAGAGAAATGCAAATTAAAACAGCACTCAGGTTCCATCTCAGTCCAGAAAGAACGGCCAGGATAAAGAAAACTCTCAGTAACAAATGCTAGAGAGGCTGTGGGTAAAAAGGAACTCCCCTGCACTGTTGTTGGGAGTGTAGACTGGTGCAACCACTGAGGAGGTCAGTCTGGAGGTTTCTCAAAAAGCTGGGATTGGAAATCCCATTTGACCAGCTATTCCACTTCTGGGCATATTCCCAAAAGAACTGAAAACATCATACTGCAGTGATATATGTGCACCCATATTTATAGCAGCACAATTTATAATAGCCAGATCTTGGAAACAACCTAAAAATGCCCATTAACTGAGGAATGGATAAAAAACATGTAATATTTTTATACAATGGAGTACTACTCTGCTATAAAAATGATCACATTGAGATATTCATAAGTAAATGGATGCAACTTGACACCATACTCATAAGTGAAATAAAACAAACTCACTTGTGTTAATACTGTATAGTCTCCCTAGAGTACAAAAGACACAAAAAAAACTCAATAAACACAGTGGAAGGACAAGAATCTGCTTAAATGGGAAAGAATAGCATCTCGGGAAAGATCAGGAAAAATAAAAAGGAAGGGAAAAGAAAAGATATAGAATTATATAAACAAACAGTATAGCTAAGATGATTGTGCTGTAATTCTATAAATTCTTGAATCAAAATAGTTAACACTCATAGGATTGGAACAATTGTGCATATTTATTGTATGGTGATCTGAGGAACTCTTGAAGACGTTATGTAAAATAACAACCCTAGTTATGCTCCTACCACCTTGATTTGAAGGCCTATATTGTCAGTGTTCAGGCTCTTTGCTGTTGTTTATATGTCTTTTTCATTTCATGTTTTTCTAGGAAACAGTTTTGTTTTGTTTTGTTTTTCCCTCTAATACAGAAAGAATAGCTGTGCATGTAGACTCATGCATGCGTAGAACTTCTAAGCAGTTTATGAGAGTCGATTATATAATTCACAATGAAACGAACAGCTACTTTGAAGCAAAAGAGACACTAAGATACCCAGTGCTGATTCTGTAGCATCATGATGTGAAATCCAGCAATACTATTATTCTTTGTTCAGAGTGATTTTAGTCTGTTTTGTTTTGTTTAATTTCAACATATATGAAAGTATGGACAGCTATTTTGAAGAGAATAAGAGACATTATGATATCCAATGTTGACTTCCCTAATGTCTAGTCTTGAAGACCTAAAATGTTTTCATCATCCTGTTCTGATCAGTTCTATACTATTTTGTTTTGTATGAATTCATTGTATGTGAAAATATGGACAACTATTTAGAAGAAAACAAGAGACAATGTGATAGACAGTAAAAATCTCCAGTTGTCTTGCTTTGAAATCTGTGTCTCTTACATTGTTTTCTTCTGATCTGATCTGTTTTATTCTGTTTAATTTTACCCTCTTTAAAATAAAATTTTTAAAAAATACAACTAGATGCCTAACGTCATTAGATGTCCTAGACAACAGTATTAACTTAATGTCTATATGTCTCTAAAGAGTCCACAGGAAAAATTCAGAAAAGTCATAAAATTGTTGGAAAAAAGCTATATGTTTATTTTTACTAACTGATAAACTAAATTTATTATTTCCTTCGATTGTGACCATGGACTTCAAATCGCAGTAGGATGAGTAATACCTGTCCAAATGATAACTATAGCAATCATGGGCATTTTCACAACATTACTGCTGCTGAAGATCTCCTTAATCACTTCTGCTCACGCCCACTTCAAAATTATTATAGTTATAAAGATCTTCGACATTATTAAAATTGAAAATATATTACACTGTACCCAAGATATTTCACTTTTGATTAACGTTCAACAGAAATGTTGCTCTAAGAGACATGTAGGGGAATAATGATAGAAGCATTATTTATAATGGTGCCAAACTGTAAACTTAATTATCCTTTAGCAGTAGATACACAAAATGTAATTTGCTCACGCACCAGCATCCCGTACAGTGGGTAAAGGGAGTAAACCACAACTACTTGAGCAGTACTGATGAGTTTCACGGACATGATTCTAAGCAACAGAAAATTTATACAGGATACTATATTAATCCATTTATGTGAAGTTTGAAACACATATAAAGTCAACTGCAGTGCTTTGAAGGGAAAGATATGCAGAGAAATGATTATCGCAGGAAGCAAGATCCTGGAGAGAAGTGCTGGTGACTGGGTGGATGACCAGGGCTAGTGCTGTACGACTTCTCACTTTGGGCAATCACTCTCTGCATTTTCCTAATTTGTGTAAATTGAATTGGAAAAACAACAGCAAATTGAAAGACTTAGCAATTTTGCCTCATAATAAAGATATTATAACAAGCAATTTTGCATGCTTTTGATATCATAAATTCAGACAGTATCAAAGAGTACGTGGTAGCCAGGCAAGGTGATACACATTTTGGGAGCCAGAAACATGAGGATCATAAGTTTAAGGCTTACCTGAGCGAGTTATTGAGTTACTGAGATCCTGTCTCAAAATAAAAATAGGCTGTGGATGTAGCTCAGTGTGAAGGCTCTGGGCTTAATCCTGAGTACCACAGAAAGAAAAGAAGAGGAAAGAAGAGAAGAGGGGTGTAAATGATGAAAACAAAAATATTTTTCACTAAAGGTAACCACTGGTAACATTGCTTGTTTAGTCTTTCAAAGTTTTTCTATGCATCACCAAACAGGCATAAACGGATTAGACAGATAATACATAGTGGATGATGGATGGTTGGATAGATGATAGATAGATAGATAGATAGATAGATAGATAGATAGATAGATGATAGATAGGTAAGCCATGCATAGATAGATAGATAAACAGATGATAGATGGTAAAAGGAAGCAAGCAACAAAAGGAGAAAAGGAAAATAATGTTAGAAGATACAAAAACAAGAAGAAAGGAAAAATGAAAGAGGAGAGAAAGAAAGAAAAGAAAAAAGGAAGGAAGGAAGGAAGGAAGGAAGGAAGAAAGAAAGAAAGAAAGAAAGAAAGAAAGAAAGAAAGAGATGAGACAGAGATCCTAAATGAGAAACATTCTATACAGAGAGAAATATACTATATGCATAGTGTTTGGTATTAGATCCTTTTCATTGCATTAAATGTTTTACAAGAATTTCCACATAAGTTCACGTGAAACTATCATGTTATTTTCAATAACAGTACTGTACCTGTATAAGAAGCTGTAATTTCTTCTTCATCATTGATGGATATTGGGTTCTGTCACTTGGCAATATGAATAATTCTGCAGTGAGTGTCTTTAAATGAATTGCACTGATTCATGGGAACAGAAGAGGTAAGATTCTAGGCAAATGTTGCAAAGCCATGCGGCATACTGATACTACTGATGGCCAAAGTTTTGAAACTGTTTAGGTCCCTTCAGCAGTGCATTAAGAAACTTGTTTCTCAACCTTCTTATCAATACTCTGTTATTTAAGGTTTTGATCTGTGCCAATTGAATACGCAAAATTTACCTGTAATTTAAATTTATGTATTTCCTTCGTTAAAAGTTAAGTTAGCATGTCTTTTTCATATCTTTACAAACATTGTTATTTCCTTTTGTGTGAATTGTTCTATAGCCTTGTTTATTTATTTTTGGAATGGAAAATGCATTTCCTTGATACAGAAGTCAAAATTTCCAAATGAGACACACATGATTTCTCTCCCAGTCTGACTTCCTACTATCCCATGCCCTTCGCTTTCAAGCAAACCAATTCCATTACTTTCAAATGTACCCTTCCAAAGACATCTATGAGCATGCAAATATTTGCATCTGTATGTGTTTATGTACGCATTGTGTGTTTCCCTCAAACAGTAGCTCAGTGTATGCATACTTTTTTTACATAAGCCAGGACTTTTGAGGCTTTTTCCAATCATACTTGGTCAAGTAGAGGGATGAGATAAATACAATGATTTCTGCCAACCAGATATACCGAAGGAGGCTACAGTGCAAGCAGTGGGAAGAAACCAGGAGAAAGAGGTCTGTTTCTAAGACATGCTCCTAAGACTCTCCCAAAGTTATTCTTCCCACCAGAAACCACAGAAGGGGATAAACAGTGCCTCCCAAAGTGCTGAGAAAAGCGAACTGCAGATATATGGCAGCATCCTAAGCTCAGCTAGAGGGGCTCAATACAGATGTGAAAGAACAGGAAACAGAATGAAGACTATCCCATCCAGATCATAGGGTAGCATGGTCAGACTGGCCTCAAATTGGAAGCAGGAGAGTGAGCCATAAACGGCTGCCTGCGCCCTAGCTGATGCAATGCTAAGATTGCAGAGGCCCCAGAAGCAGGATAGGCACTGTGGGAGGGGGACGAGGACTTCACAGAGAGAATCCAGATGATGTGACTCAGGCAGACTGAGGGTGGGGCTGAGTCCCACACCAGGAGCCCAAAGGAGACTGAGACGTGGCTCTAGGCGCTGTGATTAACCAGTAGGGATTAGTGACTAAACAAGATCTTACCTGCTCTCTGCATATTGTAATTAGCTCTGTGTATGTTTAAATTAATTAGGAAATAGATTTGTATGTACCTCACCCATAGGATTATTTTGTTCTGCTCAATTTAACTCCTGATCTTGTTTTCCAGGATCCCTAATCAGAAGTTGTTGGAGGACCAAAGCCTCCAAACTAACCTCCAAACCAACGGTCCAGTTGTGGCTAGGAATGCTTCTGTGGGGTCCTCTTTATATGAGTTCATTCACCCGTCTTGGTACATGGATGGGTATCAAACTCTTTCTATGTTCCAGGCAAAGGGGCAGGAACCAGGGGCCTATCAAGTGAAGTAGGCACAGTTCCTACTCTCAAGGAATCTAATCTGTTATTGTAACAAAGACAGATAAGTAAGGCAGATCGTTAAAAGTCAGAACAAAAAGTCTTGCCATAAAAGTATTCACTGAATGCCATAAAGGTACAGAGGAGGGAACTACCAAATTTGTCTGCAGTTGTCAAGAAAAGATTCCCAGAGGAAATGACATCTGAACTAAGTCGTCAAGAGGATTTATAGAAGTTTTCTAGGCAGAGAAATGAAGGAAAGCATTCCTGATTGTAAGAACAGAGTGCATAGAAATGCAGAGGGAAAGCTGGCATAGCATCCCCAGGGAAGAATTAGAAGTCCCTGAGGCACAGGTACAGCGTGCAAAAAGAAAGTGAAAGAAAAAAGTAAAGCCCAACTTGCTACAGCATTTGGGAAACCCACCATGGCACCCCTGCTGGATTCGAATGAAAGGAACCAGTAAGCACCTTAGGACAGTAACACAAGTGCGCCAAGAACACTGAGAACCACAGCACAGCCCAATCAGGGCCTAGCTGCAATAGGATTTTGCAAGCCATTGCATTTTACACATCAGTGGGAGAAGGAATAATCTCTCCCACCCTTAACTTCATACGACTGCTTCTCAACAAATGTAAAGCAGGGCAAACCTGTCATGGTCGGAGAACACTACAAGCATCTAGGGCATGGAAGCCAGCGATACTGCGAAACATCTTACCACACACAGGACAGCCACGCAACAGAAAATTATCCACTTCAAGGTTACAAAAGCCGACTTACACTTAGCAAAATATTTTACCCACAAATGGATCTCACATTACAGGCAGTAGTGAATAGCAGGTATATAATTTTAAAATCCAACAAACATATAATAATGAAGTTTGTCAGCTTACTTCTTCCATTTTCCTATTGTTAGTGCATTGCATCTCCTCCTTTAGTGTCCTGAACTACAATTTCATCACCTACTTCCACTATACCACGCCCTTGCTGGAATTCTTGGCCTCATGCCCCGTGACTCCTGTAATAATCACTGGCATTGGGTTTGGCATGCTCTCACTTGCGTTTTATAATTTTATCCTCACAGCAATCCTGGGAAGTAAATAGGATAGGTACAGTTTGCCTGTGAAGGACCCAAAATCACATGGCCAGCAAGACCTTCCACCTGGACTGACCCTTAAGTCAACCCTCCCTCCAACTCCAACAGTAAAGCAGGTGACCTTCATATTTTTTACTTGGGAGCTAAACACTGCCATAAAAGTCTGATCAATGTGTAACAATTTGAATGTTCAGTGTACATATGTATTTGATGATTTTTTTTTACACATTTGCTACATGCCACATCTTCTGAAGGTGAGAGTGACTTTCAATTTCAACCCTTCTTCACATCTAAAGTCACTGATCCTTTCTGCAATAACCATTGCTATGTAGAGGATGACCAATGAGTATCTTCTTAAACCTAGTGAGATCTTGGTTGGCATGATTGACTTCCCTGGAATTCTCAATGAGTCCAGGATCATTCACCTGAACTAAGATGAACCAATAAGGGTCCATTTCCTGAGATTTTTGACCCAGCGCATACAAAAAAAAAATTTAGTTCTGCCCAGGTAGCCAGACTTGTAGAATGCAAACTTGGGAGCTACTGGCTATCGTGCATTTCTAACAGATGGACAAACAAACAAACAGAAGAATCAGTTTATAGGAACAAGGTAATGAAGCAGATGGCTCAAAATAAAAAGAAATGGATATTTATATTCAAAGATTGAAGTTGGACATTTTTCTTCACACCATATACAGAAGTTTACTCAAAATGAATCATACACTTAAATGTAGATTCTAAAATAATTTTTTAAATTCTTAGAGGAAAACAGAAGCATAATTTTGTGACCCTGAGTTAGGTGACATCTTCTTGCATATAACAATAAAAGAACACACAACAAAATATACACATATAAACTGGATTTCAACAAGTTTAAAGACTGTTACATGTTGAAGGTTATCAAAAAGGAGAGAGCCTGCAAAATGAAATAAAATATTTGTAAGTCACACCTGATAAGGGAATAGCATCCAGTATATATCCAGAGTTCAGTAACCTGCTAATAAAAAGATAGTCAACATGAAAAAGTAAAATAAACCATCTTAATGAAAGCATTATTTGTCTGCTGTGATACATCTATAAAAATAAATCAACTATCAAAATTAATAGTCTCAGAAACCAAGGCCAAAGTTATAGAATTGACCAGAAAGTTCAGAAAAGAAAATTATATTGGAGACTGTTTAAAATCACAATGGAATACAATATCTTACCCACTAGAATGGCCATATTAAAAAAAAAAACACGCACAGGCAAAGATGTGGAGAGATTAGAATCCTGTTGCATTTCTGATGTGAATGTGAAATGACTCAGCCACTGTGGAAAAACAGGGAATTCTTCAGTATGTTAAACATGGAGTTACTATGCGACCATTAATTTTGATATGTGAGCTTCTTTGGATTAAGAAAGTAGAGTAGTAGACCATGTTCTGGATATATCTGTGTGGGTAAAGGAGCTACGGCCTTGAGTATTATATATGATCCCTCACCCTGACCTCTCTAGAGTTGCTCCCTTCTCTACTCCGCAGCTACCTGAAACTGAGCCCCTTTGCTCTTCTTTGCCTCACCCCCATGATGCTCCTGCCCTGCAGCCAGCTGAGTGTGGACGGAATTCCCCCAAGCCATGAGCTAAAATAAGCCTTTACTCCTTTAAGTTATAGGCAGCGGGTATTCCATCTCATCAGTGAGAAAGCTGACTAATACAGAAAATTGGTACCAGAGATGTAGTGTCATTGCTGTCACTATACATGACCATATCATTCAGAAGTTTCTGGAAATGGTTTATGGGAAGTTTGGAAAAGTTTGGGGGAACAGACTATAGAAGCCCTCAGGTATTATAAACAGAAATGGGCAGTGTTTCTGGTCATAATTCAGAAGCCCAGGATGTTGACAGAAATGTGTACAGTAAAATCCAGGCTCAGGAGATTTCAAATGGGAACAAGGATTCCATTCCCAGTTGGACTAGAGTGTTAGCCTTGTAACACTCTAGTGTTACAATTGAAAATTGGTTTACAATTTTTCCATGTCCTGAGACTTTGCAAGGCAGTGAAATTAAAAGTTGTAGACTAATCTGGTAGAGAAAATTTTCAAACAACTCAAAATTCAGGCTGTGACTGTTCTTATCCAGATTTATAATGAGAATTAGGGGTCAAAAGACAAATCATAAAAAAGTCTTTGAAACTTAAATTTTGGCTCAGAAAGAACTGTGTATAAAATTGGGACCCAAAGAAATGTGCCTGCTAAAGCATTTACTGGTATTTTAAAAAGATCAAATACTTTGTACAGAGATAAGAAGAACGGTACCTTGTGGGCAATTTGGAAATCACCAAGACTCCACCCTCTGAAGATTCAAAGGTGCAATGCATAAAACTTTCATTTGAGAGTCCCTGGAACACCTGCTCAAGAAGGACCTCCTAGGGAATTCGTTTCACAATTCATTTAGCCATGCTCAGCCTTTCAGGCACTCAGAGGCCAATGAAGCCACCTGACATTTCACATAATGATGGTTGTATTAACAGGCAGAATGCAGGTGTTGTGGGGTCAGGAATGTTTCTGCCCAGATTTCAAGGGATAATCTAATGTCTAGACCAAGCAAGAAAGCCCTGTGATATTTTTTTTTCTTTTTTATCAGTACCAAGGATCGAACTCATGACCACCTGCTTGGAAGGCAGGTGCTTATGCTGCTGAGCTAAACCCCCAGCCCAAGAAAGCCCTGTGAAAGCAGTACATAAAGCTGTGAGAATGAAGTCAAAAGTCCAGTAGAGATCTCAAGAATTCAGAGATGTCAGAAATAAAGAATGTCTTCCAAGGAAAGCTAAAATCCATGAGTAGAGCAGCCCAAGAGTTCTTGTAGGGGCTGCAAGTGGCAAGGCCATGGCATAGGGCTACCCACGCCCTTTGGATCTCACATTTCACCACTGTGTGCCCTGGATACCACACGTGGAGGTACAAGACTTAATTTTTACCCTGTTGGCTTTTGTTCTTGCTTTCGTAGAGTTCTTGCCTAGCCCCTATTCCTCTCTTTTGAAATGAAAATGTTTATCGGATGCCATTGTACCTTGAGATTATGTGACTTGATTTTGGTTTTCACAGAAGTTTACTGCTGAGAGTTTGCCATGTGTCTCAGAAGACACATGGACTTGGACTTTGGAAAAGTAATGGAACTACTGAAACTTTGGGGAAGGTATTATTGTATTTCACTTCCCTTTTTATGAAAGATAGTTTAATTACCTTAATGGTATTATGAACTTGCTATTGTCATTGTCTGAAAAAGAGTTATGGTTTAAGGAGATGTGTTTGGAAGTAAAGTCAGCAAGAGATGAAAGTTGCAGAATGATCATTAATCTAATCAAATTTCACTGAACAAAGAAACACCAACTGGTCAGTAAGGCACACTCCTTGGATACTACACATGGTCCCTCACCTCTTCCTCCCTGGTGCTGTTGCCCAGCTGTCTCCCCTGACCACTGCTAACTAAGAAGATTTTCTTCACATGTCCTTTGTGCCAAGATGTTTCTACTTTGGATTCACCTGACAGTAGATTAAATTCCCCCAAACTGTGAGTTAGATGAAACCTTCCTTATTTAAATGGTGAGTGTTGGGTATGGTGTCTCAGCAACAGGAACGCTGATGATTATACTATATTATTCATAAATTCAACTTCTAGGTGTATATCCAAGAGAAATGGAAGCATATGCCAGCCTCAAAATGTGTGTACAAATTTTCATAGCAGCATTATTTGCAATAGCCAAAATATAGAAAAACCCACCTGTCCATAGAATAATGAATGACACAAATGTGGCATATCCATGTTTTAGAATGTTTTTACCAATAAGGAGAAAAAAATTATGAGTAAATTCTACATCTTAAAAACATGATGAAAGAATCCACATAGAAATCATGTGACTCACTTTGTTTGAAATGTCCAGAGCAAGCAAATCCTTAGAGACAGAAAGCAGGTTAGGAATTGCCAAGAGTGGATGGTGTCTGAAGGAAATGGGGAGTAACTGACCCTAATCACACGTTGCTCCTTTGGGAAATGATGAAAATGTTCTGAAATTTACATTGGTGATGGCTATGCCGTTCAGTGAATAAATACTGTTGAATTACAAACTTGAAATAGATCAATTTTATGACATGGGTGATACTCAATAAATCTAATACAAATAAAACCTTAATAGTAGTCCCAGTTCTGGCCCATTCCTGAGGCAACTAACCCAGTCCTTAAGATTCGTGAGACATGACTGCATACTAATAGTTAAGCTCCCTTTTTTGGCATACGCTGTCTCAAGTGGATCTATGTTATTTGCTAACAAAAGTGTGTGCAAAACAGGCTCATATGCTAAGTATGAATGTTTTTTACTCCAAGGGAATACAGTAAATATTACACTTTTTTTTTTTTGTAGTTGAGCTGCTACAAACGCAGTCTTTAACCTCTGTTTTTGTTTTCCTTGCTTACCCCACAATTGTGAATAGTCAGTGAGATACTGGATACGGAAACTTTGTGTGCAAACTTAGAGCAATACACAAGTGCATGATATTGCTTAGTTTCTGGGTCTCTGAATTTAAATAATAGATTTTTCCCCCTTAGGTACATTATGAAAAGCAAAAAATGCCTTCAACTAACAGACAGGAATGCACATTCTTTTATGTTGTTGACTCCATTTGTTAAACGTTTACCTGAGAACTGAGATACAAAATCAGAGTCTTTTAAACTTAGAGGAATTTACAAAATTCACAATAGAACCACACTTAAAACTTAGTGGAGATGCTTCAACAGCTTCCAAGAGATCCTTCTCTGTGAGACAATCACAGAGAATCAGTGATTAATCTTTTTTTCAGTGTTCTGTAGTTCTAATGGGACCACGCAGGCCTGTCCTTCTCTTACTTGAAAGTCTTTAGGTTTTTTAATTTCATTAGAATATGTGTTACATTCAATGTTTTTGGTTTGCACATCAAGACACCTCACACCTGGTGCAGAAATCAAGTCCTTCATCACACCTGGGTTCTCATGCACCTTGCATATCATGGTGATAATTGACTGGCTATTTCCTGTCTACATCAAGCTCATTCTCACTACCACATTTCTGCAGATGTAGGACACTCCCTTAGACTCACAGTAGGAGTGAAGCTGCTCCAGGGTTATTTCCCATGTGAATTTTCATTCATTTCCTCACTGGCTGTGGCTCTTTCTTCTACCTTCCATGATGCTGTATGCAAATCTCCATAGTAACACATACCATATTGTTTTACAATTGTCAGCAAAAACACCAAACCTTCTGGTGTGATTCATCCTCCAAATCTCCTTTGCCAGGAGCCTAGATGGGGACTGGCAAGTATTCTAATCAAACGCACCACTGGTGGAGAAAGGATGTTGGGCCAGTGTGGGAGTTTCAAAGCCTGTAGACACCTGTGTAAAACAGTATCTATTTAAAATATTTGATGCCTGTGCAATACTTACACAGCTTGAACATCAGATCTGACACTGGGTACCCAAGTCAGCGTGGAGAGGAAAAGCTACAATCTTGGAATTCACTAAGTGTCCAAAGTAAAGCCAAAGTTTAGAAATAAGATGAATGGTCAGAACCAAGTGATGTGTCACCCAGCTGGAATCTCAGCACTCTGGGAGTCTGAGGCAGGAAGATCACAACTTGAAGCCCAGAATGGGAAACTGGACAGCTAAGCAAGCTCTGTCTCAAAATTTAAAAGAAAGAAAGAAAGAGTGAGAAAGAGGGAGAGAAAGAAGGAAGGAAGGAAGGAAGGAAGGAAGGAAGGAAGGAAGGAAGGAAGGACTGGATTTAGCTCAGTGAAAACCCTTAGGTTCAATCTCCCCAAATTAAAATAAGTTAAAATGATCCTGATAGGAATTATTACTATCCTAAGAATGGAGTAAAACACCAAACAGTTAAGCTTCAAGGTAAGAGGGGGACAGAAGCTTTGAGTTTCAGTTTCAACCCAAACATTCTCTTGTTCATATAACATCTGTTTTCATAAATCAGCCTCTCAGATTTCCAACTGGAAATGCTAACATGATAACTTTAGGATCAATATTTCACAGTTGTTAAAACGACCCGGAAAAAGAAACATTTTTCTTCTGTAGGAAGGCATCAGCCATGCAAGCCAGAGGAGTTGTCTTTCTTATTTACCAAATGATTCTAGAACATTTGGAAGAACACAACAGGTTCTTAAAGGCGAAGTTTGGCTGTCAATCACTGCCCAGTGGTGGCTCTGTGTCTCGCATATACTGTTACCATATGCTTCTCCAAATACATTCTCATTACTATGGTTTTCTCTCTCTCTCTCTCTCTCTCTCTCTCTCTCTCTCTCTCTCTCTCTCTCTCTCTCTCTCTCTCTCTCTCTCTCCAGTAAGCTGTGAGTTGTTTGGCATAGGCACCTCACCCCAATTATTTCACATCATATTTGGCTTTCGTACCGATGATGGCAGGTAAGGAAACGGCAAATGACTTCTGTTAATTAATTGAAGAGACTTTAGATGAGATCAAATAGAAACAGTGCGAGGAAAGTTTTGGAGGGAGAGAGCAACCAAGAAAACACAAAAGTTATAGTTACAGTACACCTTCCATTCATCCTTACTTTGGAAGCAATGGGAAATGTCTGTACTCTGCCTTTAGCTAAATCAAAAGGATGAGCAGGAATTATCTGTGGGAAGGAGATGTGGAAAGGAGTTGTGGGCAGAGGGAACAGTACTGTGGTAAGAAACATGAACAAACACAAGATCAGTGTTTGTGGTGTATTCAGGGGAGTAGGTGGAGAAAGTTGGTGGTCCAGAGTAAGATTGCTAAGGACTTAAGACTTTTTTAAAAAAAGAACTGAATCCAGTGCTTAAGAGAAGTTAAAAAAAAATCACATTGTCATGAAAGGAAAATCAGAATGGAAAACATCTTTTTTTTTTTTTTTTTACTGGTACCGGGGATCGAACTCATGACCACCTGCTTGCAAGGCAGGCGCTTATGTCGCTAAGCTAATCCCCAGCCCTAGAAAACAAATTTTTTAAAAATGTAAAAGGGGAAACAAGATTGCAGTACTCTTCCAGAGAGCTGACAGAGGCCAGGCCAAAGCTGGAGGACAGGAAATAAAGCTGGTGGGGCCAACAGAAAATTTCTCTGATTCGGTATTGGGGGGCTGCATTTAAAAGCACAGATATTTAACACTGCCAATGAAGATAAAAGTGAGAACCCTGTCTTAATTAATGAAGACTATCTCTCTTGAATAATTGCTATCAGGACCATTTTAATTGAGATAAATCTCATACGGTACAGCATACTCTTTCATTGGACAGTTCTATTAATTTCAGCTAATGTATATGCCACAATCAATGCCCCACACACTTCCATCACCTCAGAAAACTCCCTCCAAGCTTCCTCTGGTCAATTCTCCCCACTCCCACTCCCGCCAGTATTTTCTGTCTCTGTAGCTTTGCTACTTTCATAATGATGTACAAATGGAATCATATTGTATATAACTTTTGAATCTGGCTTTTTTCACTCATCATATGATACCTGATATTCTTCCATGTCGTTACATGTATAGATAGCTCCAGCCTTGGCCCAGTAGTATTACATTATGTAAACACACCATGTGTATTGATTGTGTTTCCCATTGCTGGGACATACTACCCTATCCCAGAAATAGCAAACTTCCCAGCGCTTTCAATGATACAAACAACCCGCTGTAGCATGGGTACCATAGGTATGCCATCACTGTCCTGTATTCACAACTTAAAGGAGGAGGAGTTTATTGTGGCTCGAGTTACAGAGGAGATAGCCTACAGTCAGCTTGTTTCTAGGCAAGAGCATCATGGCAGAAGATCATGATAGAACAAAGCTGCTCAGTTCCTGGTGGCAACGAAGCAGAACATAGGATAAGAACATTAGCGAGTGATAACTCCCCGAATGCACACCCCTAGTGACTCACCTCCAACTCAGCCTTACCTCCTAATAGCACATTCAACTATGAATCCATTTATGAGTATATAACCCCTACAATCAGATCACTTGTCCCAGAGTCTCTTAATTCTGTGAGGTTGACCATTAAGCTTAAGTAGCACAGACTGTCTGCTTACCCATATACCTGTTTAAAGACATTTAGATTCCTTCCAGTGTTTGAGTATTATAGATAAATAGCCAATCTTAAATACGTACAGATTTTTCTGTAAAGACATTCCATTTCTCTTAGGTAAATACCAAGGGGGGAAATTTCTGGATGGTATGACAAGGGTACCTCTGAGCTTACAGGAAACTGTCAAGTCAGTTTTCAAAGTGGTAGCAACATTTATATTGTCACCAACAATACATGAGGGACCCAGTTGTTCCCTGATTCTCTCTAGAGCTCAGTGCTGTTCATATGTATCTCAGTTTCTCCTTTTGTATTTTGCTTAAATTTACTTATTTGTTTTTAGCTGTTCTGCTAATGTGTACGGCTTCAATGTGCATTTCCTTCATAAGGTGGGAAGTTGTATGATAATTGACTACTCATATATATTGAGTGAAATGTCTAATTTAACCTCATTTTGCTTAAAATTATGTTGTTTGTTTTCTTGTTATTGAGTTTTCAGAGTTTTCTTTGCATATTTTGGATCCAAGGCCCGTGTCAGATACATGCTTTACAAACACAGCTGAGCATTACTTGAACACAGGGGCACATGCCGAGAATTGTGCTGTTAGGCAATTTCATAGTCAGGTGGCCATCAAGGGGTGTCCTTACGCAGACATAGAAGGTTTGCAGCAATCACTCAACATGACCTCTTGTAGCAACAAAGAGACATCAAACACAAGACAGACAAGGCTGCTGCTTGAGTCACCCAGCACATTGTTTAGAATTAGCTCTTTTTTAAAAAAAAAAAATACATAAGTAAAAGAAACATATTGCAAAATACCAGCAAAAAGTAAAGCATGTACATCAGCCAGTAACAGTTTTCTATTATCAAGTTTGAGTGATGCACATGATTGTAGGTGTCATATTTTACACAACTGTAATGTAGGACCTCTGCTTGCACTAGCACACCAAAACCAGATGAGTATCGTGTTGCACTACTGTATTACCACAGTTCCCGTGTCAGGAGGCCATGGGACACTGTTGGCTCCATTACAATTTTAAAGGACCGCTGTCATACATGAGGTGTGCCATTGGCCAAGACCTCAAGCATGCAAGCATGACCGCATTCCTTCTCCATCTGTGCTAGTTTTCCAGTCTTCTAACGGAACCTTCTATAAAACAGCAGTATTTAATATTAATGGAGTCTCATTCATCATTTTTTCTTCTACAGATTACAGTCTTGATCGCATAAGCTAGGAAATCTTTACCTAATTCAAGATTACAAGAATTTTGTCTTACACTTTATTCTTGATGTTTTATAGTTTTAGACTTTATATTTGGGTCAATTGGTTTCAGTTTATTTTTATAGCTTTAAGTTAATTCTTACATATAGTGCCTGAGAAGAGTAGGTTTATAACGATAGCCTAGTAAGGAGAAATTTGCATCTTTAATCCTTGTACTTTGCCTACAAACTGAAGAGGAAAATTCCTCCTCTCCAAATGCTGCAAACAGATCAAAAGTGGAAGAGATAACATGTGGCTAGATCCCAGATAACCTACCGAAATACTTAAAAGGATTCTAAAGCAGTAGGAGATTAGATTTCCTAAACATTCATTGTTTATCTAGAGTAAATAATCAGTGAGCCATGTTTTACCATTATAGTTTGTTTTTATGATTCCTATAAAAACATACTAGTACAATACTTCGCTTAGGATGAATCGTTAGTTTCTTTTCTTTTAACCTCCAATTTAAGAGTTAGACTCTAGTGGCAAGTTTATCTCTCATATGTCTCTCTATTCTGTTCCCAGATAAATTATTCGTAATTAAATTAAAGGCCAGCCGTTCCTCACAAAAATCAAATGTGGTTTGTTCCTCTGACCCTGAGTTCTTAACCCTGGTAATACATTAATTAAGAGGCTGCTGGTTGATTTTATTAGCAAAGGGTTTTATGTTTTTGATAAATAATTCTCACTCCTCAAGCTAGATAGCAGACTAGATAACAATGATGAGTTTGTACACACGGGTCAACAAAAGCATCTGACGTGTCTTTTTGGGGTTTTGCATTTTTTTTACAAGATTGAACTAAGTGCTCTCAAATAGACGAGGTGACATTTTACTCGAGTTTTATGCTGTGCATTTGGACCAGATTTCACAGTTGAGGACCCTGTCTAGAACACGTGGCTGAATTTATTGGACTGGGGATGGCAAGGGCTTTTAATTAGCATTGCCATTAACAGAGCTAAGACTAAGGGCAAGTGACAAGCTAGCTAGCATTCCTGTCTATGAGGGAGAGAAAAATACTACTGTAACATTAGACTAGATTAGAAATGGAAAGAAATGAGAAAAACCTTATTTTGTACAGCTCTTCTTATGGAGAAAACTGTGTGATTGGAGGAAATTTAATGGGCCACTTTAAGGTTGTCCTGGAATTAAATTCTGCCAGAATGAGGAAAAGTCCAGTGGTAATTGTCCATGAACTGCCCTCTAAGATCAGGGAGTCAGACCTTTCCTTAGAAAGGGCATACATGTAACATCTTTTGTCTTTCTCACCTTCAGTCTCCCCAAAGTGGATATCCAGTACTCCTTTTTAAAAGATCATGCTAGCCACTTCCCAATTATGACCCTGCTTGATGGCTCGAATATCTCGGGCTCTGTCCTAACCTCAAATTTGTAGATGACATTGCTTGGTAACATCTCAATCCAGGCAGAGGCTGAGAACGAAATAGTAAAGACATTGTGTCATTCAGTGTTCAAGCATGGTTATCCCTTGAGCTTCAAACTTTTTAGGCAAAGGTCAGGATAAACATTGCATTTGGAATCAAGGAATGAGATCTACAGGGTGGTTGATTCAGGGGTTCTGTTGTAATTGGGAGACAGGAGCAGGAGTATACTTCCAGCAACCCAAAAGTGATTCTCTGTAAGAGGCAGGTGTAGATGCCATTGTAAGAGCTCATCTACAAGAATAAGTGGAATGAAGGAGGAGCTGTTCACACTCTGCTATAAATTATTATCAAGAAGGTATTCATCTCCCTGAGTTCTGGGGATGTAGGGAGAAAGCTAGCACTGCCCCATTTTACAAGATGGGAAATGCTGTGCTCTAGAGGACATCTCTCAAGGATACCCACCAAATTGTGGTTCCCCCAAAAAACTCCAAAGTCCCCCTGCAACCGGACCCTCTGAGAGAGAAGAGCTGATGTGTTCAGTCCCCCCACCCACCCACTGTTTTTCATCTCTTGGGAAGGAAGCACATCATGGTGAAAGCACATAACTAAGTAAACCTGTTCACTCACCACAGGGAAATGAAAAGAAGAGGAAGGGGAAGGGGCTGGAATCCCTTGATCTCCTATGAAGGTGCAAGGGTACAAATGTGCACCCCTAATGACCAGAAGATCTCCCTTTAGGCCCCAGCTCTTAAAGTTTCTGCCACCTCCCAATGGCACCAAACTGGAGATCAGTCGTTTAACATGAGCTTTTAGGGGCCACTCCAAATAGCAATCGGGACACCCAGTCAGGAAACTGAGGTTGGGAGAGGGGCAGAGACCTGCTTGGACGGATACTTCCTGATACAATTTATAATTGGCTTTAAGACTTGAGGTTTTGGTGCTGGGGATTTAGTTCAGCGGCATAAGCACCTGCCTTGCAAGTGTGTGGTGGTGAGCTCGATCCCTGGTACCGATTAGGTTCTGATTAGATTCCAATCTACATTCTATCATATTTCTTTATCTTGACAATAGGAAATTTGAAATATTTCCTTGTATTTTTTGTTTGTTTGTTTCCTCGTATCTTAAGCTGGCTAAATGTCCTGTGAAGACCTTAGAGAAAAACATATGACAATGCTAAGAATGATTATGACCCAAGTCGTTGGATAAGGGAGTAATCATGCTTAGAAATAGAAGGCAGCTTGTATTTGCTGTCCGTGTTTCTTTTAATTCTATGAGGCAATGTAAACCATGTGCTCACACTGTATTTAAGTGAATCATTCCCATGACAAGAATCTGGACATACTGCCAACCTCTGACCATCGAACCATCTGTGGGCTGCCATGGAAAACAACTTTCGGGGTGGGGATAGGGCTTCAGCAAATCACACACTTCCTGATGTTTTAATTTTGCCCCAGTGGTTACTGTTTAGGAGGAAATGGGTGACATTTGCTACTATTGCTCCATGTCCAGCCCTACAAACACTTCTATAGCAGGTTCTGAAGATAATGCTAGGAGTTCTCTGGATTGAGAGGTATAAAAGAACATGAAGGAGCTTTCATGAGTCAATGAGCCCATATCCCATCCGGAAAACTCCACCAGGCTCAAACTGAGCACCTATGCTTATTACATACTATTGTCCTGGGCAGGAGCCAAGGTACCCAAGCCTCTTGCTCTGTAACACCATTAAGTGCATGAGAATCAAAAGAAGGCAATTTCCCAGCTATAATCAGCCCTTCATTACAAGCCAGTTCTGAGGGTAATTAGTCTCTTCCTCAGAATTATTTCCTCTCCTTACATCAGCCCTACCTTACATCTTTACTACACACGACCCTCCAGGAAGCACAGAACTCCCCCCATCAGCCCCTCTATCATGAGAGACCTCTGCATTTCTGAATTTTTTTTCCCTGTGATAACAGCTATGATTTACTTCTGTGTGTCTCAAACAGTCCTTTAAGTGCCAATTGTTGAAGAACAGAGTTCTGCTTCTAAACACATCCGCTAATGGACATAAATCTGTAAGCAGTTTTTGGAAGTGATTAGGGAAAAAGATGTTTAATTTGTTGCAGTGGCAATGAGGCAGAAGATAGAGAGGTCTGGTAGGAAAGCTGTCCAGCCAGCTGCTCAACACCACCCATGTAATGGGCTCCACATGTTCCACGAGGTAGATCTTAGTGGATGCGGACTAGAAAGTTAATTTGTCAGTTTTCCAAAATATATCAAACTTGGAGAAAATAACTCAGCTGATGAAACACACACACACACACACACACACACACACACACACACACACCACCCCCAAAATTGATTGCAATACCGGAATCTCTGCTCCCTATTTTATAGTGTAGAGGGGAGCATCCAAGTAGACGCACATGTTTCCATTAGCTACCAGAACATTTTCTCCTCTTAAGAAAATCCTCCCAGGAAGATGAATGATAAAAGATTGTTAGCTAATGCAGTGCCTGCCAAAGTGAGTATCCAGACCTGCAGCATTGCAAGCTTTGGGATGTTGGAGACATAGACCAGAAACCTGTGCTTCAGCCAAGCCTTCCCCTGATCTTTATGCCTGCAGAAGCTTGGCATTCATTGGGTTAGTGGGCACATAGCTTGAACAAGAAGAGCTGTACAGAGGACCTATTCATCAGACAAGCACGAGAGAGTCCCTCCTCTGCGGGAACACAAAGATTATGAAGTTCTTCTCCAAAAGCAACTCACTTTACTAAAAGAAAGGTATGGAAGGATCTAAATACAAGAGGGGTACCATAAAGCTAGAACGTACTTCTGTGAGAACCCCTGGGAAAGAAATTCAGTCTGAGTAGAGAAAAAAAAAATTTTTTTAATTTTATTTAAAAGAAAAAAAAGAAAAAACAAAACAGTGTAAGGGTCAAGTAATACAGAACTACAAAAAAAAAACAGTAAGAAATCACTCGCTAATAGATTACACATTGTCATCTTAGAAATAGTTGCTCAAGTCACAGGATTAAAGTATACAAAGTGAACATTCAAACAGTGAGAACTGCAAACAGTTGTATTCAATGATCCAACCAAAACTCAGTAATATGGTCATCTATCCTAATACACCTAAACACACTTGCAGTTGTATCCTCTAGAGCACTTTTTTTCCTCTCTTTTTTGCAATAAAATTTACACATTTTGGGTTTTATTACTCCCATAATTCTTATTACATTTTTTTTAAAAGTTTTAAAGATAAACAGAAAAAAGGAGTTCCTATGCAGACAAAAGTAACACCCAAAAGGGCTTTATTGAAAGATTTCTGGACCAAGTCAGCTTTCTGTTTTACCATAACCAATAGCTGAGATAATCAGCTTAGGAAGAGGAAAGTTCTCTTCTGTCTCACACCTTGGGTGTGGTCAGTTGCCTGTACTTCCGCCGGGCCTGTGGCAGCACATTGTATAAAGATGGAGTCAATTGCTTACCCCATTGCCAGGACATGATAGACCCTGAGGAGAAGGCTGGGGTCTCATTGTTCCTATGGAGGGTACACTTCCAAAAAACAGAAGAGCTCCTAATGAGCCCGAACTCTTAGTGTTTCCATCAGCTCTTACCAGAGTCAAGCTCCAGACCAAGCCTTAATACATGGGTCTGTGGGAGACACCTAAGAAGCAACCTGTAGTTGGAAATGGTGGCAGATGCCTTTAATCCCTGCACTCTGGGGGGCTGAGGCAGGAGGACTGCAGTTTGGAATACAGCCTGAGCAAGGCAGTGACTCAGCTGTCTCAAAAATGGAAACACAACAGAGCTGAAAATGTAGCTCAGCACAAAAACCCTAGGTTCAGATTTCCAGTATCATACATACAAAAAATACTGTATCAGAAGAAAGTGGTTAATCAGATGGATAAGATGGAGAAGGTGTTTATAACACAGTAGAGGTTCTGGGTTCCATTCCAACCACTACAATTTTAAAAAATTATATACATATACATATGCATATACATATAACATAAATATATCTTAAAATAAATATATATTTGCTTTATATATAATTTATATTACATAATTATATAACATATAATAATATAATATATATGTAACTGAATATTAAGGTAACATGGATATTAAATTGGTAGTAATTTAAATACCAACAATAAAAAATGGTTAAGTCATGCAAATTGAAATTGAAGAGTGTATTTTGTTTTGCTTTTCTAAGATACAGAATCTTCCAACCATAAAACATTAAGCAGAAGCCCTACAGGTAAAGTAGCTAAAAGTGCAAAGCTATATTGTGTAAACTCAACCCAAGGAATCCTCAGCTCCCCCTCCCTCCCCTTGCACCCTCTGCAGGAACCTGGGGTTGGAGGCTGTGTCTAAACACTCATGGTGAAAGAAAATGGAGCACTACAGGAGAATCTTCATTATGCACTCTTACGCAAAAGGAGAGGAACATAATCTGTCAGCCTCTTTTCAAGGCCATCTTCCAAGGTCATCCTCGGAGGAGGTGGAGAGTGCATCCCTGGCCCCAGAGACTGGACAAAGGCAAGTGTTTGGGTTTAGCAGGGGAGGTGTATGTTGTGGTGGTCAGAAGAGCACTCCCTAAGTCCTTCTGGGAGGAAAGGGCAGGCCTGGTGTAGTTAAGGCCACCATCAGCCTAGGCCTGCCTCATTCCATCATGAAATTTATAAGGAATTCACAAGTACCAGAAATCTACATGTGACCACAACTTAAGGTTGCCTGGAAGGAATAAATGCAAAGAACATGTTTCATTTAACCCTTGGTTGGCTCAACTACGAAGTTTGAGATGGAGGTCTATGGGGTGTAGACCTAACCAGGTTATATTCTTATACAGATCTTGCAAATATGGGGGACTGACTTAGTTTTCTTTAACTTGGCTGCTCCACATACTTGTGGTTGGGGTTTTGTTGGTTTGTTTTGGTTTGTAGCTTTGATTTGTTCTTGTGGTGCTGGGCACTGAACACAGGGTCTCACAGCTGTTAGGCAAAAGCTCTACTACCAAACACCAATGTATGGATAAATAGTCAACACGTGCATAAGAATGCATGTGTGTGCGTGCGTGTGTGTGTGTGTGTGTGTGTGTGTGTGTGTGTTACTAAGAATTAAACCCAGGGCCTTCTCACGGAGCTTCACCCCAGTCTAATTTTCATGTTTTATTTTGAGACAGGATTGTGTAATTCTCTAATTTGCCCTTGCTGAAATCAAAGATTTGGTCTTCCTGCCTCCGTCTCCTGTAGTGAATATTTAACCTTTTATCTCTAAATTTCTGAATAATTACTGCAAGTAGGTTCTTTTTTTTTTAAAGCATATATTTCAGTGTTGTTCTTCATACTATTAATCTGACAATTTTTTATCTTAGGGTATTTATTTATTTTTCTTTTTATGGCCAATGATTACTCTTCTATGTTCTCTTCTTTTGTGATTTTTTTTAAATTTCTGATACATATTTGCCTCTTTTACCTTCTTTGTTTTGCATCATGCTTGTTTATCCTTCCCTGATGCTTCCAAAGATATACATTCTATTTTAATCCTACTTCATATCATCTTCAAGTGTAAAAATGCCATTAGTCCTTCCCCAAAATGCAAATGCATATTCTGATGCTCTATTGCTTAAAAAAGAAGCATATTCCCATTCTATTTCTTTCACTCTCACTTCCCTATTATATGAAATGAGGTTTTTAAAACCCAATTATTAGGGGGCTGGGGATTTAGCTCAGCGGCATAAGCGCCTGCCTTGCAAGCAGGCAGTTGTGAGTTCAATCTCCGGTACCGATAAAAAGAAAAAAAGACAAAAAAAAACCCCAATTATTAGTTTTTTCATTTTGCAGAGTGCTTCTTAGAAAATTACTTTTGCTATTAAAATGAGATTCTGCAAATATATTTAGTCTATCAAAGTATATTGTTCTTGAAATCTTAATTTGATTAATTTTTAGGAAGGAGAGTACTTTTTATTGAAATTTTAGTTGAGATAATTACATATTTTGGTTCATTGGTAAGAAATAACAGAGAGATCCCATGGACCATTTGCTCAATTCCTCCCAACAATAACATCTTGTAAAACTATAGCACAATATTATAACTGAGATAATAAAATTGAGGCCAACTCCAGATCTTAATTAGAATTCACCAGTTTTGTTAGGAACCACTCGTTTGTGTCTGTGTGTTTAGAGGTATACATGTGTATCTCATGTGCCAGTCAGCATATCCACCACCACAGTGCATATACAGGACAGTTTCCCCTCTACAAAAATCTCTCCTCTGGCTCTTTTCTGATCGCATGCTCCTTCCTACTCCCCATCTCTAACCAAACTCTAATCTTGGCAGACTCCTCTGTTTTTCATTTCTTTTGGCACTTCCAGAATGGTATATAAATAGAATCATAGAGTAGATTATTTTCAGCTTTTTGCATTCAACTTAATTCACTGGAGACTTATTGAAGATGTACACATCTATGGTTTGCTCTTTTTTTTTAATATGGGGCACTCAAACCTAGGTCCTTGTGAATACTAAGAAGATACCCTACCACTGAACCACATCTCCAGTCCTAATCTGTTCTTTTCTAGTGCTGAGTAGTATTCCATAAATATGGCTGCACTGCTGTTTAAGTGAGTATCGTTTGAAGGATATAAGCTGTTTCCAGTTTGGAGTTCTTACTAAGGGACTGTGAACAATTCATGCACAGTTCTATGCATATACAAGTTTTCATTTCTCTGGGATAAATGCCCAGAATGTAATTGTTAGCTCATATGCCAATTTCACATTTAGTTTTTTTGTTGTTGGTGGTTTTTTTTTTTTTTTTTTTTGTCTTTTTCCTTTTTATCGGTACCGGGGATCGAACTCATGACCGCCTGCTTGTAAGGCAGGTGCTTATGCCGCTGAGCTAAACCCCCAGCCCCCACATTTGGTTTTATAAGAAACTGCGAAACTTTTCCAAAGCACCATACCACTTTACTCAAAGAATTGTAGTGAGAAAGACATGGATTTATATTATATTTTCTGGGATCTTAGAAATTTCTTGTTAGCTTCACACATATGATAAATTGGTTAGTAAAATAAATATTTACTTGTTTCATGATGACATTTCCTTAAAATTATATAGACTTTCTTCCAGTATCTTCTGAAAGTCTGCACTTCAGAGAAATGTGTTTCTAGCCTAATTATTGTTTCTTTGCAGACAACCAGTCTGTCCTGTCTAAATACTCTATGAAATGGTTTCTTTTTTGAAAAGGCATAATGTAATTTTTTTATTGTTGTTTTGCTTTTTGTGGTACAAGGAGTTGAATACAGGGCCTTCTCACAGATTTATAGTCCCAAACTTTTTTATTTCTTATTTTGAAACAGAGTCCTGCTAAATTATTCAGTCTGGAATCTAATTAGTGATCCTCCTGCCTCAGCCTCCCAGAATACTGGAATTATAAACATGTGATACCATACCCAGTTTACATCTGATATATTTTTAAGTCTCTTTTAACAATGTTTTATGAAATACTATATTTTTTCTTTGGCTCAAAAAATTAAAATGTGTTTTGACTTCTAAGTTTGTCATTTTGAGTTGTCTGTCCTTCCTTTTTGCTGCCTATATACCTTCATCATTTTCTATTTGTTCTTTTTTCTTTTGTGTTCTGAGAGAATATCTCAGTTTCTTTCTTTGGCTTAGTGATTCTTCCTTCCGGAGTCAATCCAGCTTTTGATCACTTTCAGCTGGATTTTAATTCTTCTGTACAATTTTATTTCAAGTTTCCATACCTTCCATAACTGCTATTAAATTCACACCATTTTATCATCCTGACCTCGGGAAACAGTCTCCTTACACCTCTCCGCGCCTGCTTCTGGGACCACATTTTTTCACATTCAAAGTCATCGAGAATGCTCTTTTTTCAACTAGTTCTTACAATAAATCACCTTCAAAGGCACAATTCTTCCTGAACTTTCAAAATAACATTTCTTCCTCTTGTACTATAGTATTTTAAAATATTTTTTTATTCCAGAAATGTTCCCAACACATAATATAGGTAATACCTATATTCCCCTCTTTAGGTATTACCAATGTTGTACAATCACTGGAACCACTGTCTACTTTCAGGACATTGTTAGTACCCCAGAAAGAAACCACGTGCCACTCAGCTACCACCACACGGTAGCCTTTAATCTGTTTCTATAGAATTGCTGATTCCGGATGTCACATGAATGTCATCATACAATCTATGGCAATTTGTGCTTAGCTTTTTTCACTTAGCATAATGTTTTTGAAATACTTGCTAAAGAATTTTATTTGGTGCACAGTTTCAGGTTCTCAGCAAAACTGAGCAGAAGATACCAAGATTCCTCATATGCAGTAGTCCCCACTTACCCATGGGTGACACATTCTGAGACTCCAGTGGATGCTTGAAACCATTGACAGTACTCAACTCTCTCTATATATGCTTATTGCTCTTCTATATGTAAATGCCTCTGCTGAACCTTCACCTCATGGATTAAAGGACCCATTTCATGTCCTCTCTTTGGCATATTCAAAGTACACTACTGGCTATTTGTATTCTGGAGCCATTGTTAAGTAAAATAAAGGTTATTTGAACACCACAGTAACGCAGCTCTGATAAACAAGAGGCTAAGTGGGTGACAGGAGGGCAGCGTAGACAGCAAGGATCTGTTCAATCAAGCAATGACTCATCTCCCAGGAGAGATGGAGCAGAAGGGCAGGAGATTTCATCATACTGCTCAGAATAGTACACACTTTGAAGACATGAATCATTTACTTCTGGAATTTTCTGCTTAATATTTTTAACTGTGGCTTCTACAGGTAACAGAAACTCCAGAAAGAAAATTCATCGGTAAGAGGAAACTCCTGTACTCCCCATCCCCAAGCATGTAGAGTCTGTCCATCATCAACACCAGGCATCAGACTGGCAAACTTGCTGTAACTGAGGGTTCTACACAGACATAGTGTTATCACCCAGACTCCCTAGTTTCCAACAGGGTTTGCTCTTGAAACTGTACTTTCTAGGTGTTGGAGCAAATGTGGAATGCCACACATCCACTGCCAGAGTGTTTTGTAGCTTAGTTCACTGTACTATAGTCCTCTGTGCTCTGTATTTTGAAGTATTTCTTTAATATTTAATATTTTATTTGATGATAATTCTCTCCAATGTGAGTTCACTTGGTCACTATCCTTGTCAAGAGATAGTATAGCAGCTCATTGGGCACCCAATGTGTATTAATCAACTGCATGAGCAAATGGATGAGTGACATATTAACTATTAGCCCTGCCTACCTATTGGGAATTTGGTAAGCACCATTTGAAAACAGACAGCTCAAAATGTTTACAAAATTAAAGATATCATTAAAATGTACAGTATTGTTATTATTAAAATTCATAAAATAGTAGTCTAAAACTAATGATACAAGAAAAAAAGTGCTTTTCCTTTTTTGCTTTTGTCCATCCAAAGCAATGCCTCAAATCCAAGCAAGGCTTTCCTATGCTATTTTTATAAATGAATCACGATTTTAAAATTTTTACTTACAAAGGTCCATACGTACTTAGCATATGTTCTGAAACAAGAGTTCTTTACAGGGCAGTAGACTTTGGTTCAGATCTGAAATAACACTTCGTAAGTCTGATCAAGATAGACTGGAGAAGTGAGGATTGATAAGCCAACAGTAAGAAAAAAGACTGAGAAAAAATCTATTAAAATTCTGGATGCATGAAATTGATTGTGTAACTTAGATGCAAGTACTCTACTCTTAGAAAACCCTGTGGGTATCATTTTATTACAGTATTTTGCAACAACTAATATTAACAGTGATGACAAAGACCACTTAATTGGAGTGAGTATACGCTAGATAAAAGGCAAAGAACTGATTAGTACACATCTTAAAAATCATTTTCACTCAGAATTCTTCTTAAAAATGCAGTGCTTTGAAGAATAACTCTCAACTTGTGGTAAAGGGATATTATATAAATCTATGTCTCATTCCTCAAGGTCAAGCTTTCTGTGCCCTCAAGGTTGGTAATGTGTGGTAATAAGTACTGGCTCCAGGCAAGACCTTCCTCCTGACCTGAGGCCATTGTATTCAATGTTTCTCAAAGCACAGTCCTTAGGGTCTGCTTAACATGTCTGAAAGTCTGTTTGTGAATTTCTTTAGTGGGTAATTCATAATTCTACAGATCTTTAGTCCTTACAGCTACTAATTTATTGCTTACTAATTGAGATATTAAATATAACTACAATTCAGTTCCCGTAGACTAAATCAGCAAGTTTATTGAGTTTAGCAAAGGTTATAAATCAATGTTCTCCTAAAAAATAACATGCACACATCAGTTGCAACATTTGTAGTCAAGAGAGGGACGCTTTATAAATTTGTCATTTTTGCTGTCCTGAATCATCTGTAATTTTTAATTATTGCCAGTTTTGCTTTTCAAAATATTAATTACTCTTTAACCTGTTATTAAATCATTGTGTTATAGGTTGATTGGTTCATCCTACAGCATGGCGAGACTTAGTAGCTTTAAGATTTCTGACATAAAAGTTCCAATTACTGAACTTCAATGCGTGCATGCAGTGGATTTCAAACATGACTCATTCCCTACTAAAAAGCATGTGTATAAAATCATCATGGATTTTGTTTTGTACAGCATTTGTGTATTTGCAGTATTTATACTATCAAGTTAACTATGAAGAAATTATTCAACTGTTTTTTTAAATGTATGCAGCATAATTTCATAAAATAAAACTTGCCTGGAAGATAATGATTTCCTCCTGTATTGCAAATGATAAGCAATTCATATACAATTCTACAAAGTTTGTGAATTTGCTTTTCTCTAAGTCTTTGTAATCTAAAAGTTATTTTCTACTAAAAACTAGTAATGGGAGTTAAAGTTTAGAGGGTTTTTTTCCCCCCACTTCGAGGAGCTAAGGGTGGGATACAGGGGCAAGAGGCTTTAAGAAAAACAGGGAGTCCTAAAGGGATAATCTTCTAGATTACCCAAATCATAGTGTTCTCTGGGATGAATCATCCTTTGTGGATGCCAGATGAAGTAGTGCTGTACATGGAGACCCATCCAAAATACTTTGCCCATGAGCTGCATAAACAAGCTATCAACAAACATGTGTGACTCTGTTTGCCTGCAAAGGGAATCTCCTGACTCCTCTGCCTGATCATCTGACTCTGCAGAGAACTTACTTCTGGACAGTTTTAATCAAGCTGCGCTTCTCTGTTGGCCAAAAGAGTGTGAGGCTTTTCATTCCCTGGAATGTGCTGTTCTGCCCTCAGCACAGAATGCTCCAAGTAGCCTGCTCCCCACCTCAGGGCCCGACTCACGCCTCGCCTCTGCTCCTGACCGCTCACAGCAGCCTCCTCCCAGGCAGCCTACTCTCTCTTGATGTCTTCAGCAGCAGCAAGCTATCTTTGCCTCCCGTTTGTCTCTCAATCTTGTCTCTTAAAACAAAATATCTTTGACTCATAAACTGCACTTCGGCTTGCATGTACCTTCAAGATCATTAATGGTTTAATCCTTTTACATACCATTGGTGGAAGATCTATTTCATGAACAGAGCTCTCTGTCCATTTTTAAGGGCCACTAGTATGCTGGTACTAAGCTGAAGAGTTACACAGTCCTGTGGCTGATTCTGGACTAGTGTGAGTCATGGATTTCTACAACTACCTCCCTGCTGTAGTTCAGATTCACCTGGGTGTGTCTGAAGTTTCATGTGCCAAATGCTTGGTCTGCTGAGTGATGGTGATGGGAAGTGGTAGAATCTTTAAGAGAAGGGATGCAATGAAGTGATTAAATCACCGAGAAAGTATGAATGTAGCTCTTATGCGACCTCAGTTAGCTGCTGTAAGAGCAGGTTGCAAAAAAAAAAAAAAAAA
Organism: Cavia porcellus; assembly: GCF_034190915.1. NCBI lineage: Eukaryota > Metazoa > Chordata > Mammalia > Rodentia > Caviidae > Cavia > Cavia porcellus. Next base: position 22,928,997 of record NW_026947506.1, read on the forward strand.
AAAAGCAAGCAAGCAAGCAAGCTTGGTCCTTAAATATCTTTGGCTCTTTATGTTACCATGTGATAGTCTCGGCACATGTTCCTGCCACGACATTCTCACCAGAGGCTAGACAGATGAGACTGTAAAATCTTGGGTGTTTAACATCCAAGTCTGTGTGCAAAATATATCTTCTCTTTATAAACTAACTAGCTTCTGATATTTTGTTAGAGCACTAGAAAACAGACTATTACACTATCCTATTAAATATGTCCTGGATACACTGTACCACTGCATGTCTGCCCCTATTCCTGATGAGCTTCAGCAAATACTGTAGAAATATATCACAGGGAAAGGCATCCATGCAGTAAGAGATGATCACCATTTTTATAGGTGAGTCAAATTGTGGTCACAGCTTGGGGAAAAAAGAGAAGAAATAAAATATCTCACCCGCTTACTTACTCCTATCAATTTTTTGAGCAGGTGTGCTTTATTTTGGTGAATCTCTCTCAATGAACTTTATACTTTGTGAAAATTCCTCAAAGATTATGTTGGATAATTGTTTTGAGATACATTTGTGTATTTCTTTATCATTTTAAAGACCTTACTGATAAATTAAGAAAGGTCAGTCACTACTATTTTAAAAACAAATATATTTAGCAAAGCACTTATATGGAAATAAAAGACCTTTAATTTTTAAGTGTTTATTTCATAGTTCTTTCACAACATCCAGAAAATAAAAACACTACACTTTAAAAAGAAGGATTACAAGCAATCTTTAGAAAGTCATCAGAGGCATCCCTGAAAATTAATACCAAGCATATTTGTTGGGACTGGATTGAGAAGAACAGGTTTCTCTAATCTGTGCCCTTTAAAATATTTGATCACTTTTCACAAAGTGGGTAAGAAGTTTCAAATACCTACTGTCTATTCCTAGCTGAGTCACCCATGATCTAAAAGTGATAAAAGAAATCACTGCTTGTATCACTGCCAGGTACTGAATGACGGCACGTACATTTATCTTCACCAGATCCATTCATCAGTCACTCATCATTGGCATTCTCAGTCTGCATTTATCCAAAGACTCCATCTCAATGGAGAAGCTCTGTTCCACGAGCCTGGCTTCCTGAGCATTTATAGTGGACCCATTTCTAACTCAGCTCTGGTCCTAAGCTGAAGACCCATGCCAACCTCCAAATAATTCTCTGACAATATCCCAAACATCTGCATAAACCTGGAAGTGGACTCTTCCTGTCTGTGTTCTTTGGCTCAAGTAAGACACCGAAGAGAATAAATTTTACCCATAAGTACACAGTTTCTTTCATATAAAATGTTACAGGTGGGACCCAAGGTAAGAGATGACCTAGGAGAGTTCTGTATATAAGAGAGGAACTTGTGTATCTGTTAAAGAAAATCTCTCTTTATATAAAATATAAGTGTTCCCTAATACCAGAAGGATTGGGTGGAGAACAGGTTTCCAGTTGAATTCAGAAGAAACAAACAAGATAAATGGGGGGAAAGAAATGGAGTCTGTGGTCCTCGACCACTTTTCACTGGGAGAAAACCTCATCCACAAAAATGCAGGTGCATGGGACCAAAGGTCTCGGTGGATGTCACTGGAAGAGAAAATGCCCATCTCGCTGGCTGGGATCTGCAGGGAAAGCACAGCACCACCAGGAAAAAGAATAGTGGCTGGAAGTGCTGGAGTCCTCTGAAGATTACGTTTGACAAGAAATACAAGAACATTTCAAAGGACTGCTTGGTGTACTCAGTAAGATATAGGGATGAAAAGCTCCAGGGAAAAGAATAGATTGGGTAAGGAAAGATCAAAGATCAAGTAAAAGTGTGAAAGGCTGAGAAGCAGACTGCAATGTTAATTTGGAAAGAATAAATACACACAGATATGCATATGCATGCACATATATGTACATATCATGTTCAGCTGTTTAAAAAGGCTAAAGCAGCATAAATTAAAATACTAATGACAGTAGTTTTATTCTTCACAATTTTCTGCACTGTTTGTATTTTCTGAGGCAAACACTGTTAAATAGGAGAAATAAAAGAAATGAATAATGCTACCATGTTTTAATTATAAAGGCAATATAATAATATAATAGAAAAACTTAATGATAAGAAAGATGTATGACTCAACCACCCTATTAGCATTTGGGAAACTCCATTCCTTACTGCTTTTATTTTTATATTTTCTATGTATTTTATAGTACTACGTATACATTTTCGGTCATGTTTTCAATTTATATATTTACAGATTTCTGCTCATTTTATTTTGCTGCATAATCTATATGAGTGTTGGTGAAACACCAAAAAATCAATCAATGGTATGCTTAATGATTCTCTTATAGCAGACATTTAAGAAACTTTCCAATTTTCAAATTACAGAATGGCAAAATAAACACCTTTGCCCAAATTATCTTTTAATTATTTTAGAGTATTTACCATAGGTTCCCTAAGATAACTGTTATTCTTATTTGACCTTAGCAATACCTGATCTAAATTAGGTATTAATGTCTTTTTCATTTTACAGAAGATGAAAGTGCACCTTGAAGAAGCGAGTAGCTTGCACTGAGGCTCACCATTGGTGAGAGACAGAATTATGTTCACACCAGGCATTCTGTAGGCTCCGTTCACTTTGCCCTCTGGATTCCCAACACTGGTTCTTCACAGATCAGCATTTGTTGTAGCCGTGCCTCATGGTTCACATTTCTTAGACTTACTAACAGTTGGATGTGTGAGTTTTATTTTGAATGACTTTACAAGCAAGAAAGGCAAAGGAGCAAATTTTTGTCCTAATTTCTGCATACAATGGCCTTTCTTTCTTTGCTGAAAGTGAACATCACTATCTAAATATAGAGCTATGCTTTCTAAATGGGGGGTAATAGGCTCATTCCTGCTCACTAGATTACAGACTCCAATAAACAGGATCTATTCAAAACAATAATCAAAGCAAAGTAGAAAAAAAAAACCAGCCAACCCCAAAGCTCCTAAACCAAAAAGGCTTCCAAGATTAAAATAAATGCATTAAAAGCAATCTATGTGCCATGTGGATGCAGTGTTCTAGGTATAATGCAACAGACTAAAATATTTCTTCCAAAGGTCTCAGGAAAGGAATCCAGGGGATTAAGTGCACACAAGTGTTGGCATCAAAGCTACAACTTGAAACTACAATAACAATAATCATAACAGGCCTTCACAGTCTCTTAGATCACCTTATATAAAAGCTGTCCAGGTTCCCAAGGGAAAAATGGAGGCAGAATATGTAACTGATTATCAAAATGAATTCTAAGAGGTTAAGGAATAAAGTAACTGCTGTATCTGCATAACGTCCAGATTGCAAAATGCATATTTCACCCAGAGTGTTCAATTCCTGATTGTCTAACACCATGACCATCAAGTAACTATAATTGTTATAAAAATGAAAGACTTTTTCAGTTGGGGTTGAGGACAATGACTGATATTACGTGATTGGGAGTTGTCCACTCATTGGCACCCATCTCTCTAGCAATCATCCCTTCCTTACTCATCAAAATCCCCCTATGGAGCCATGAGGTGGAGCAGGATGGAAGTTGGGTTTCAGGACAGGCACAGCAACTATGACAGGGTTGGGGTGAGCAAAGGCAAACTCATCCATCTTCCTGAGGCATGGGTCTGAGTGACAGACTGAGTGGAAGGGCTCAGAAACTTGGCATCTCCATGACTGTGCACAGATACTCTGTCTTCCAGTCCTCTACTGCCTGCCAATTTCATATTGTTGGCTATTTGCCTTGGATCAAATTATTGATGTCCAAGAACTTTTTATACTTGGCATTTCAGGTCTCTTTGTGCTCCCAGGATTGTTCTTCACCCTTTTCTCTAATGCAGCAGTTGCATCTTCTCCCTCTTGGAGTCCTGGCTCAGGGAATAACCTGCTGATCTTAAAGTGAAATTTTGTTTTCTGACTTGGTCTGGAAGGTGTAAAAAACCAGAACTGTGTGCACTCTGTCTTAGGCAGAATAAATAAGATTAAGGAAGTAGAAGAGATCAGAATTCTAGGAGGCCAATGGAGAGCCCAAAAGGATTTAAGAACTTTCCCCCAAAGTTTGCTGAATATGTATATTTTTTAAGCACAGTAAGCTTTGCAAAAATGCCCTAAGGCATCTGTATTAGTTAGCTTTCAATTACTGGATCAAATACTGAGGCAAATCAACTTCCAAACAGGCAAGGTTTATTTAGGCTCATGGTTTCAGAGGCTTCAGTCCATGGCCAGTAGGCTTCACTGCTTTAGGGCACAGGCAAGCAGCACATGTAGGATTGTGTGGCAGGGGAAGCTGCTCATCTTATGGCAGTCTGGAAACAAAAGGAGAAAGAAAGAACAGAATGCATCAGGTTTCTACCCTCCTTTCCAAGATAGAGACCTACCTTCCACCACTAGGCCCTGCTTCTAAAAGGTTCCACCATCTCTGGAAGGCAGAACACCAAGGAACAGACATTTAACACATTAGCCTGGTGGGGAGCGGGTTCCAGATCAAAGTTGTGACAAATCACAATAACATAATATAAGAAATGATGGCTTTTTACTAAAAGAGAAGAAAGAAAACAGAGCTACAAAATAGAAATAAAGGTTCTATTAGCACCATCCATGTTTCTTTTATCAGATTTGTAAAATGGTCATAACACTAACAAGGTCTTCTTGGTGCATAGAGTTATATGACTGAGTAACTATATGCAAAGAACTTGGAATAGTGCCTGGCACAAAGTAGCTGTACAGTATATAAGCCAGCAGATGACAGGGGTGTGGCCAACAATTGCCACTTAAATATTGTTCAGTGACAACTTTGTGCGATTATTCTTTGTGATATTAAGAGTTTCCACAGGAAATCAAGTGATTTACATTCCACTGAACTCACCAGCATAAAGTAGTTACAGTAAAAATCCAGCAGAAATTCACCAGTATTTCTCAAAGCAACTTAATATGTGTACTTCTTTGCATAGTCTTTCAATTTTATCCCACAAGTCTTTACAACCTCACTGGAATACAAGGCCAGAACATTAGTCTTCAAACTCACACAGTTGCATAATCTTTTATTTGGGTTAGGCATTTTCCTTGTTTGGCTTTGAAAACAGAAATTCAAATATAATTCTAGATTTCTGAGAGGAAAAAAGGGAAATAAATACAATAAGCAAACAAAGGAGAAGGATACTTGGGCTTATTTAGATGTGATTCAGTGACAACATATAAGAAGAATACATCTCCATGGGTGCATTGATTGTATCCAAGAAATAGTGCACTCTGCCATGGTCCTTGGGAGAAACTTTAAGGAGAGCCAGGCCCCTAGATACCAGATCTTTATCCAAGGAATGAAACTGGGGCCCCAGAGCATTTGGCTTGGGAAGCGCAGAGCTGACCAACACCAAGAAGATATCTGTAGCATTGACACCTGCAGCGACAAATGCCACAGAGGAAAATATTTTAATAATGATAAAAAGCAAATGGTAACATGCAATGCACACATCCTGCATGCCAGGATTGTGTCAATGCCATTGCAATGCAAGGGTGAGAAAGCAGCTTAGAACACAAATCCCCATACTTTTCTTTTCTTCTTCTGCTTGTACAGCTCCCACAGAACCTGAAGGAGAATGAGGACAGTGTTCAGTTTCCACTTCCAAAATAAGCTCTGGATCCCAGCTCAGAAACAATACTTCTGAAAGCCAAAGTTTTTGAAATGCAAGACGAAGGTTGTTCAGAGAAGAAAAGGCTATTAAGAACCAGAAAGAGAAGGCCTTGGAGGAAAGGGAGCAGAGCATCAGTGCCAAGGGAGAGGCTGAAAAGAAGGTGGGTGGGGGGAGGAGAACCAAACTCCCACGCTCCGCCAGGGATGGCAAGGATGACATTCAACCAGAGGAGCAGGAGGAGTCCAGGAAGGGGTCAGCTGTGCAGCCCAGCCAAGGCCGCAAACCATAGCAATTGAGTAGTGTTGTGTGTGCAGAAGGTGGGTGAGATTGTCACTGAGTGCTGCCAGCAAGGAAGTTCCAGCTGAAGTGGGACAGCCCTGTGCAGCCACTCTTGACCCCACCTATGTGCCTGACTTGGACAGCCCTTTAGGCAGGTTCTCCCTGTGGTGATTAAGAGAGCGACTCCCCCACCACATCACCAGTGTGTGACTCTGAGAAAGTCACCTAAGTCATGAGTTTTAGAAGCCAAGGGACTTGGAAGAACCTGTGGAGTAAGGAAGTGGGAGAGGACCAGACGGAGAAGAGGGGTAGGGGCAGCTGCGGGTACCCTAGGAGAGACTCAGGACACCATAAGGAAAGTAGTCAGTGGCTGGGAGATGGGATTTAATGAAAAGCCAAATGGCTTGGATTTATCAGAATTAAAGAAAGTCATGAGTTTTCCTGGAAAGTATGCACTGCATGCCAAGAATATCTACAGATTAATTCTATCTTGGTGAAACTTTGAGATTTCAAAGATTAAAAAAAAAAAAAAACGTTCAAATCTAACAGGGAAGAAAAATCAGCTCCTCATTTAAGTACTTAAGGATATGGCAGACTTCTTATAAGCAACAATTGGGGCTAAGAAACTGAAAGGAATATCTTTAAAGTGCTGAGAAGAAAAACAAGAAAATTATTGATCTTGAATTCTGTACTTCCCTAAGCTACTATTTAAGAAGGAGAACAAAATAAGGTCATCTTTAGTTCAAAAACTAAAACAGATTATTACCCCTGTGCTCTTTCTGAAAGAAGCACACAAGGATGGACTTCAACAAGGAGAAAAATAAACCAAAGAAAAAATGGTGACAGGAGCATCAGTGACAGACAACTCTAACTCACATGCCACTGAGTTTATTTATTCACCAAAAATATAGAAGCAGTATAAACATGACCTAATTTTTCTATTAATCAAAGAGTTAAAACTAAAACTCAAAGTAGTGATATTAAGCACTATACAAAACCTGTGAGATGTAGTTATAGTGCTAAAATACTTGGGTTTTGTTTTGTTCTGGTTTACTTTTTATTTTGTCATTGTTTTGTTGTTGTTGAGATACAGTCTCACATGTACAGGCTTACATTGAACTCACTTGTGTAGCCCAGACTGGCCTTGAACTCATGGCGGTCATCTTGCCTCAGCCTCCAGAGTACTGGGATCAGAGGCGTGTGCCACCACATCCAGCCTAAAGCACCTGAATTTTCTCTGATAACACAGAAAGAAAATTATATATTGTTAGAATATAACGTTAATTATTTGTGGTAAAAATGAAAGGATAATGACTAAAAATAAGAAGAGAAATTGTCACTGAAATTAGCAAGATGAGAAAAGAGAGTAAATTTCACTAGTCACAAGAAATAGGAAAATAAACAGAAGGAGAAAAGCTTAAATAAAAGAAGTAAGATGTGGAGATTAGGCTGAATATACTGATAGTCATAACGAATGATAAATAAGTTAAATTCATCCATCAAAGATATACCGTACAGTTGTGCTGGTAAAACCAGAAGCCATGGCAGAGATCTCTTACATAAAACACACTAAAGAAAACCCCAAATTAATAACATAATAAAAGATATGCTGGGGAAATACACGCCAAAAGAAAAGTAACCTAAAAATCTCTTTGTATAAATATTGAACGATATAATTAAAATAAGAAACTCTAAGATAAATAAAGAGACGTTCTACAAAAGTCATAAAAGAAACAATTTTCCAAGAAGAGGCAATAAACATGAATCTGAATGCTCTTAGAAACAAAATCTCAAGATCTATAAGGAAGAATTATGAAAAGGGTATTCCGTGGTCAAAGTGGGATTTTTGGTTTGGTTTGATTTGATTCTGTTTGTTTATTTGTTTCTTTGTCTTGAGACAGGGTATCATTGTGTAATTCAGGTTGACTTTTAACTCACTATGTAGCCAATACTGGCCTCGAACTCACAGCAATCCTCCTGCCTCAGCCTTCAGAGTGCGGGGACTATAGGTGTGTGTCACTAAATCTGGATTAAAGTGAAGGATTTTAAATTCTCTTTTTCAGAGGATGATACATCAAAAGACTTAGTAAGATTAGTAAGATTATCAATTTGAGAAAATGTAATTTAAAATCTTGACTCTGAAAAAGAGAATGTTCATTTCTTTTGGAAACATGCACAAAGCAGATCAATTGTAGAGCCACCAATGAAGTTCATAAAGTTTCAGGAATGAGCATTTATGGGTAAGATTTTTTTATCAGAAGCAATTAAATTAGGTCTGAACAGCTAAGAAAGGTAAAAACAGTTTGTAAGCTAAATCTAATTTTAAATAAGCCATGAATTAAAGAGGAAATTACAGTTAAAACTGCAAAATACATAGAACTACCTTTAATCCAAGTGCTACAAAGCAAAAAATTTTATTCTTATGTATATGTATGCAAGGAAAAAGATAAACGAAACTAAATGACCTACATGATCAATTCAGGAAGCTAGAAAAAGAATAGGGTAAGCCCAAATAATGATGACAAAAGTTGATAAAATAGAAAAAAAAAAAAAGTAACTGAACATAAAAGGCTATCACCAGAAATGACTAACGAAATAATTAACAAAAGCCAATTATCCAGGAAAATAAACAGATAAAACCATTGAAGTAAAATCTTCATTCTCCCCTCAAAAGTATCAGGCCTCAATAGTGTCACCATCTGTTTCACCAACTCTTCAAAAAATGATTATTTCCCATACTATTCATTTCACGTCTAAGAATCACAAAAGAGTAAGTTTCATTTTTAGAAGCTCTTTTAACCAATATGCTAATATTTAAAACAAAGAATGCTCAGAAAGAAATTAAGACAAATGTGTTTCCAGGGCAGACTGGTCATACACACATTTAATTCCTGTTTCTCTTCAAACTCCACTAACACGTGAGAAAAGAAATGTTTCTAAGTCATTAAACCACAAGAATGAAAGGAGCAAAAAAGATTCCGCAGGTAAAAGAAGCTACTGAAGTGACACAGCTCTGGAGATGTCAACTTGGCACCATCACAGTAGCTGGCCTACAGTAGTTGGCCAGAGAGGACTATGGGATTGAGACCCTGCCAAACACAGCACACCTGGCTGAGAACCTTGGAATCTCTATCCTCAGCTGGGCAGAGGGCAGTCAGGGCCCCTTCTGGCTACCACCTTGTCCCCTGTAGGAAACCAAAACTTAGTTCCCGGGGAAGTGGAGCCTAAATATTGTGCAGTAGTCTGGTTGGTTTAAACCACACAGACACTTGTTTCTCAAAGATCTGGAGGCCAGGAAGTCTGAGATCAAGGAGGTGGCCAATTCACTTCTACTGAGGCCCACTTCTTGGCAGGCAGTGACCCTGTCATTGAGTCCTTTCATAGGACAGATGATACTAATTCCGTGGGAGGGGTCCCACTCTTGTGATCTATCTCCCAAGGCCCCAACCTTATGCTTTGGGAATTAGGACTTCGACATACAAAGTTTGGGGTAGGGAACAAATATTTAATTCACAAAATGAATTTCCCCAAAAAAAGAAATCTAACATACAAACTTACCTCCCCTTGATTTGAATTAAACTCACAAGTCCTCACAAGCAAACTGATTGTGGATAATAAGCTTTTGCTCTGAAATGAATATTATCACGATTCCTTATTCCTTCTTTACTTTCTCTTTCACTTTACAAACTGGCAAAGAAACTGGCTGAACTGCATCCATGCCTCGGGCTCTATGGAATGTAGAACTTCAGAGGAATGAATTAGAATATCTGGAGAAAGAAATATCTAAGCATCGAAGCCTTCAGGCCGCTGTGTGACTACATTTAACCACTCACATTAAACCCTCAGAGGGGAAAAGTAATTTAAATACAGAATTTATAAGCAATGAGAGAAGAAGATTTGGAAAAGTCTCAGGCTGGCCTTGCTGAGACTGAAAGAGCACTTTCAGGAGAAGCCAAAGGTGTGGCCAGGGAATCTTTTGCTAAAAAGGATCAATACAGACAGAGGGATCAACACTGCCATGGGAGAAGGACCGGAAGTCATGGCAGAGATCTCAGAAGCTGTTTGCACAAGAGGCCCAGAGTTACTGGAGGGCAGGATGGTTTCAGGTGACAGGCCCAGGTGCAGAGCTGCGTGCAATCTCAGCTCCCCACATCCCAGCACAGTATCCTTCCACTGCCCCCAAGAAAAGCCAGATGTGACTCAACCTGTTGCTTTGGAAGGTGCAAATGATAAATCGTGGTAGCAGGGTCTTCATGATGCTAATTTTGCACACAGGCAGTATGCAAATGCTACAGAGGCATGGTTCCTCAAAGCTGTCAAAACACAGACTGAGCAGGAGTCAAAGAAGAAATTGAATCAGGACTGGAACCACCCGGCACATCCCCTTCTGGGTAATATCTGGTGGAGCTGCAGGAGAGCCACTATTAGGATTCCAGAACTGTAGAGAACCTACAACTGTAAAATTAGTGTGCAGTGCTTGCCAGGGAGAGCCACAGCAATGTGACTCCAGGCTATGAGAGAGCTGATGCTTAGGCTGTACCTAGCAAGCTGGGAGATATGGCTTCTCAAGGCTTTAAGGGACCAACCCCAATCATTGTGTACAGGAAGCTTGACATGATGTCATCAAGATTATTCTGGAGCCTGAAGACTTGACATGGTTTTCCATGTTAAGCTTTAGACTTACTTGGGCTATTACTTCTTTCTTCTCCCTGCCTCTCTTCTGGAATGAGTATGTCTCTTCTATGCGTTTGGTCATAGATAACTGCAGATTTCACAGGCTCGTGGCTGGAGCAGATCTACCCAGGCATGCTTTTTTTACCTGATTCAAACACTAGAACAAGTTAACACTCTGGGACTACTAGAAGGCAATGATCTTATTTTGCATGTGCAGAGGACATGAGTTCTAGGGGCCTGGAACAGAATGCTATGGTTTGAAAGTGTCCCCCAGAATTCATGTATTAGAAATTGGATCTCAGAGTGATAATTAGGGTTAGATAAGATCATGAGGCTGGGGCTCTGAGGGGCATTAGTGGCTTCTTACGAAGAGGAGAGACACAAGCTAAATCAATTGCTGTCTCACCGCATGGTAACGCAGAGCCCTCAGTCTGGCTCTTTCTAACAATGTTGCAGAAGCTGTTCTGGCTGTGGTGTGCTCCACTGGACTTGGCTAACTTACTTATCCTTCTCAATCCCACTGAATGGCACTGCCATCTGCCTACTTACTTAAAACAGACACCTCAGAATCTTAAGTCTCTCCTTTTTCTTCATCTTGCCTACACATCCGATTTTTTTTTAACAAAGTTGTATTGATATCACTTTCAAAATGTGTCATCAACACACATATGCACGTAGCCAGTGCAGGCATAGAGCAGAAGCAGCCAGCTCTTCGCCCACATGCATGCCCATAACCAGTGGGACCCTCCCACAGACAACCAGCTTGGGCCCAGAGAAGAAGCAGCCAAGCCTCCTTCCATGAGCCTGATGACCACCATTGGGGAACTATAGCCACCATGGGCTGGGAGAACCAGCCAGCCACTCCTCTGAGAAGCCACAGGTGTCTGGAGAAGCCCACCCCATGCACCACTGCCGTCCCAGGAACCCAGGTTAGGAGAAACCCAGGTGCCTGATGCATTCTCCTACACCAAGATAGGTAGCCAACTTGGGAAGTGCCTGGGACCCCACAACTGGCTCATTTAGCCAGAAAAATGTCAAGATGAAAAAGCAAAAGGCAATCTCTGGCCTCCAGCTCACACAGAACCAGCCCAGGAGAAAAAGACATGGAATAAATTGGAAGTCACACACTGAAATTTCTGGGATGATGGCAACTGAAATAAAGAAACTACTTCATGTGGTTGTAAAAGAAACCAGAAATAATATCTCAGTTAAAAGAAGTAATGACAAGCATAATAAAAGGGATCCTGAGTGTATCTAAATACACAGATTTAAAAAAAAAAAGAGGAGTATGGGAAAATGAGGGAAACCTTGAATGAACAATATAGGGAAGAATTGAAATGCATGAAACAAATTCAAAGGAATATCCAGGAAATTATTAAGTTGATCAAAAACTGGCACAACTGCTTGAAAGAAACTGAAGACAGACTCTCAGACTTTGAAGACAGGATTTCTGCTAGCAATTGCAAAATGAAAGATCTCTTAAAAATAACAAGGAACCAAGAAACAATTCAGTGGCTGCAAGACGATGCAAAGAAAAATAATTTAAAAGTGAGAGGTGTTAGCAAAAAAGCAGAGATCAACACAAATGATATAAAGAGACTATTTACAGAAGTAACACCAGAAAACTTCCCAAGTATGGAAAATGAGTCTGACATACAGATAAGTGAGGCTTAGAACTCCAACTAGCCATAACCAAAATAAATCTACATCCGGCCACATAATAAAGATCCCAGAAATTCAGCACAAGAACAGAATATTAAAAGCTAATAGAGGAAAAAAAATAGATCACCTCTAAAGGAAAACCCATCAAAATCATGACAGACTTCTCAACATAAACCATCAAGTCAAGAAGAGGTTGTAATGAAACATTTCAAATCCTGAAGGAAAATAATTTCCAACCCAGATAGATGTACCCTGAAAAACTATCTTTCAAAATTAATGGAGAAACAAGATACTTCCATGATAAAGAACAACTGAAGGAATTCATGACCACCAAACCAACCCTACAAAGAGTTCTGAAGGACACTTTAGAGAGGGATAAAATTGACCTTGATTCCAGAAACAGTGACAGGAGATCACTGAGTGGGGCAGACAATTGAATAGAGAGGAAACGTAGGGAGCCAATGGCAAGAAAATAGCAAGGCAAAAGTGATCCAGTGATTGTTGGCCATAATCATGAATGCAAATGGCCTCAATTCACCAACAAAAAGAAACACAAGAGAGCGGATCAAGAAATAAGATGCATCAGTATGTGGTATACAAGAAACATTTAACTAGAAAGGAAATTTCATAGACTGAAAGTCAAAGGAAAAAAAAACAATGCTCTATGTAACAGGGAACCAGAAAAAAGCAAGGGTAGCTTGCCCATCAACTACAAAATGGATGAGAAAGATACGACTTTTTTATTTAATGGGAAGCTACTCAGCTACAAAGAAGAATACTCACAAGGTTCTTGTAGTTAAATGGATGTAACTTGAGATCATGCTTTTGGGTGAAATGGTTTGGACTCACGTGAGTGAACATTGTGTTGTCTCCTAGTATAAAAAACTGAAGGAGTTAGTGGGATCCAAATATGCAGTAGATATTGTGAAAGTGAAAAGGGAGGTGACATCTGTAAAGGGGAGGTACAGCCACTATTAATTTCCTATTATTTTGTTTTGAAGTCCTGGATCTTTTCCGTTGTTCTGTTTTGTTTGGCTTTATGCTGTTTTGTTTGGTTTGATTTTATTATATTTAATGATATGAGCAGCTATTTGGAAGATAACTAGATATATTAAGGTAGCCATTGTTGATTTTCTATGATCTCATTTTGAAGCCCTGAACTTTTTTATTGCTTTGTTTTGATTGATTTTATACTGTTTTGGTTGACTTTATTGTGTCTCAGGGTATAGGCAGCTACTTTGAAGATAACAAGAGACATTATGGTAGCCATTGTTGATTTCCTATTATCTTGTCCTGAAGTTCTGTATTGTGTTCACTGTTTTGTTTTGATTGGCTCTATTCTGTTTTATTTTGTTTTGTTTTATTCTAGTTAAAATAAAAAAATATGTCACCATCCATCAGTGTGCCTCCATGTCCACTGCCACCATCTGTAAGAAACCACCACTGTCTCTCACCCAGGTGTCTCAACTTCCATGCCTTCTAACTCATTCCACAGACACATGGCTTGAGGAGATTTTACTCTGCTCAGAATCTCTGCTCGGGAATATCAGGGTCATGTCAGACCTCACTTCTTGTCCTCCCTGTACAACCAACTGGTTTCTCTATTCATCACAGATACTCAGTTCCCTGCCTTACATGTTGGATTTTACACACGAGATTTTTTTTTATAAGTGGGTCTTACACATGGAATTTTCTTAGCCCATAATTTAATCTCAGCTCCTGTACAAATTGTTGATAACTCCTAGTCAGTATGCTTGCCCCAGCTAAGATGTCAAAAAGCCATCCCCGGTCACCTTTCAAGATGAGTTAAGTAATTCTATGCCAGTGATACATTCTTTGTGGGTGTCCTATATTTCCCTTCCTAACACCACAATTAGTCTCTATGCTTATTTGTTCACCACCTTTCTTCTCTATATAACCTCTATGAATGTAGAAACCGACCTCAGGGTTTGTATAGAATGGGTGCTATGATGAAAGTTTGTTAAATGAATGGATAAATAAGTAAATATGCAGTAATTATTTGCAAATAGAAGAAGTAAAGGCCTTGGAGCTTAAAGACTTCAATAATAAAACCCATAGATAAATACAATCCCCAAATAAGTAATGTTTGACTAATGGATTTGGCCACAGTAACCATGGCCTCATGGCTCACATCTACTGAATACTGAGGACAGGCTTAAAGTAGTGAATGAGCCTATAGGTGAGATAGCTGGGGAACGGAAGTATTAACAAATGTACCCCCAAAGACACAAATCTCAGAAGAAGAGAAATTGGGGCTTACATGAAGGCAGTCTGACTCCAGAGGCTTCACGCTTAGGTGTGACTCAGTGTTGAGTCTGTGCCACCAGAAATCCATCCACTCATTTGGCTGTGGGATAGCCAAACTGGTGCCCCCACACTGTGAGCAGCCTCCTGCAGGTTCCTCAGAAGTCGGTGGCTCGGTTCTAATGCCCCATTCTCCCAACAGCAGGAGTGGGAAGCCTGACTGAGGTCCTGTGCTAGGATGAGCATGTCCCCAGAGCCCAAAACCTGGCTGCAGAACAAGTTCTTGTGCTTGGCCACTGAGGAGCCACAGAGAAGATCCAGTACCCTAAGGTACTGAGACTGATGGGGCCCAAGATGCAGGGCCACAAAGGATGCAGGACAGGAAACTCTTATCTTTATATGCAAAGGATGATCAAAAACTATAGTGAACATTTAAATTAAAATAGTTATCACAATAGCTGGATGTAGTGATGCACGCCTATAATCCCAGAACCCGGGAGGCCAAGGCAGGAAGATCACTACAAGTTCAAGGACAGCCTGGTCTGCACAGTTTAAGGTCAGCCTGAATTTAAGGTCCTTAATGGACACCATCTCAAAAAATCAGAAACAAACCAAAAACGTATCACAGTAAAAGTTGCATTGCCGTGAATCTCTCTCACACTACTTCCCCTAGCTTTGAACATGTTTAATTCCATTTTTGCTACTTTCTGAAGCAGTTCTGGAAGCCCTCTTTCAGGAGTGTCTTTACAAGGAGTCATCAAAAATCCTATGAATGATACTGCCAAATGCCATCCACCTCAGTCATCGAATCAGGCATTCTGTGACTTCTGGCTCTTTCACAAAGTCAAAATGACCATGAAAGGGAAACATTTTGAGTTGGCTCAGGGCACAGAGACATCCAGGACAGTACAACTGAAGACATTCACAAAAAGAATGCCCTCAGAAAGTAACAAGAACAATGCAAGGAGTGGACTGCAAGGGGAGGGTTTCTGGGGGAATTGATAGTAAGGTGTATTTTATTTTATTTTATTTTATGTACCAGGGATTGAACTCACAACTGTGCTTATGCCACTGAGCTAAATCCCTGGCTATTTACTTTTAAGTTTACACACACACCATATTTTTTTTATCACATTTATAACTGAGGACACCTGTCCAGTTGTGTTGGATGTGTTCTAGGTGTAGCTCAGCTAGCTGCAAGGTGACAACCCTAATACTGCACATAAATTCTGCTAATGTGCACTCCATCATTATCTTGAAATGCTTTATTTAAAATTATTTGATTGCTTTGGAAATCCTTTCCCATTTCCCCCTTTGTCAGTAAAAGAGAAAGAAGAGCTTTGGATTACTTCAATATAATTTCAACTTTTGTAAATTTTGAATGGTTGTGAAATAAAATTTCTAAAATATTCTATTACCTGTCTTTGTGAACAGAGTTTCTCATTGATGGTGACTATAAAGGCTTTAAAGAGATGACCATTAAAATAACCTTAATTGGAAACTCTTTGTTTGAAGCAGAAAGCCTGTTATATTAAAGTTATGTTCCTGGAGGCAGGCTCAAGTTTTTCACCAAAAATATTGAAAGGATTTATGTAGAACCTTCATATGAACTTTAGATTTGTATTTTCAGTACTTTCTGTTTTATTTTTCTTGTCACAATTATATGGAAAAAGGAAAATGTGCTCGGAACAACAGCACAAACTTACAAACCCAGGTACTAAGGAGGCTAAGCAGGAGAATCATAAGTTTTAGGCCAGTCTGGAAAACTTAGCTAGACCATGTATCTAAATAAAGAATAAAAAGGGCTGGGAGTATAGCTTGCTGGTAGAGTTTGATGGCTTATTATACATTATATAATATATATTTCAGTACTAAATATATATACATAGAAGAAAAAGAGAAAGGAAGTGTAACTACTTTTTCACAAAGCACCACGCAGAGGCACCAAATCCTATTCATTTACTCCAAACATGAAACTTTGTCAAAACTTTTTTCATTCATTTCTTAATTAATTTTCTTGTGCCTTAATATCTATTTATCTCTATCTATCTATTTAATTTTTCTCTGCATTTGGATTCTTGAAGATGTTGCACTTACGTTTGTTTTTACATGTTAGTGGCTTGTTGCCTTTCTTAAAAAAATCTTTTTTCTTTCAAAATGAAAATAACAAAGAGACATGGACAGTATTACAGAAAATACAGATTTTCCACCGATGGCAGCCCAAGGCTTAGGTAAGCCTTCACCAACTTCAGCACTCACAGTGAATCACTTGAGAAAGGAAGAATAAATGTAGAAAGAAGGAAAACTTTGTTTCTAAGTAAAAGTTGTATGTGAGCCTATGTGGATAAACTTGTGTAGCAGTTAGGAAGAAGAAAGAAATGAAGAGTGGAACTAACGTTCATTAAACATCTACTGTTCTCAAGTCGTACACTGGGACTGTATGAACATCAACCCTCTCAGTGTTCCAGTGCCTGGGGAAGTAACCAGTGTCATGCCATTAGCAGTTACGATACTTCACAGGAGAATGAAATTACAACCTCCAGGTATGAACAAATTTTGAAACTGAATCTTTCTAACTCAAACATCTTTCTCTTGTTTTCTTCCGACTACGCAGGGGTAATCAAACCCACAGGCCAAAATTGGCCCTCCATGTATTTTTCTATAGCTGTAAGCTAGGAAATAGGAGTAGTCTTTATACTGTATTTTTAAGTGGTTATGAAAAAGAGAATGAAGAATAAATTTTTTCATGCATAGAAATTATGAAAGGATATAAAATTTACATCACAGTCTTCTTAAATATTTACTAGAACATAGCTTACTCTTATTGTTTGGCGTATTGTCTCTGACTGAGTTGAGACTATAAGACTTGGAAAATCTAAATATTTCATACAGACTGAGCATCACTAATCCAAAAATTCAAAATTCAAATTGCTCCAAAATCTAAAGTTTTTGAGCACTGATATGATGCCACAGGTGGAAAATTTCCTACCATGTGACTTTTGTTTCATGAGCAAACTTACTGAAAACAGCATATGAAATTATCTCTAGGCTATATATACAAGGTGTACGTGAAACATTAATAAACTTCATGTTTAGTTCTGGGCCTTACTCCAAAGATATGTCATTAGATAGGCACAAATATTCCCCAGTCTGAGAAAGACTCAAAATTCAAATCATGTCGAGTGATCCGAAGCATTTCAGACAAGAAGTATTCAATTTAGATCTAGTCAACTCCTGTACAAAGGCAATTATTTTGCTATAGGAAGTTTATTAAAGAGAAAAGGGAATCATTTTTGCCCTTTAAAATGTTCTCGTAACTAGGAAGGATAAGAGAATCATTAGCTGATGTCAAATTAAAATCTTATTATAGTAAGTATATTAATCTTTGGCCTCATGGATCATGAGATAACCCTCCTGTCTTTTATACACATGTCTCTACCCTTTCTTTTCTTTTCCAAGTTTACCTATAGTGATCTGCAGACTATTACTGAAGAGGAACTTAGCAGAAGGAGAGGATGGAGACTGTTCTTTCTTGGCTTTGCTTCTAACTAAATTAAGCAAATCACTTAATCTTCTTTGATTTAAATTTCCTTATCTCCCAATTGTGAGCTGGACAAGATAATCCCTGTTGTCCCTTACAGTAATAAAATTATAGGCCTCTGTGACTTGGAACATAATTTTAAAATGCTAAGTGATCACAGTGGTTTATAGCAGTTATGGTTTTGCATTTATGGTAGATTGGTGGCCATATTTGTGATTTATTTCACTCCAAATCCTTAATCTGTGTCTCAACTTCCAATTATGGCTCTATCCCTATAGGAAAATATGAGCATCTTTATGATGATTTGCTTCTCAGGAAATTTTCCTGGAATGCACCAAGGGGAAAACTATATAAACCTTCATAGTTCTCTAATTTTTCACCAATTTGAAATTTAAAGATCTTTAAGAAAGGATTAAAAAGTACCCTGGTATGATTTTTTAATGGGCACTTATTTCTTCTTTTTAAATAAATCATGTACTTACAGTAACTAATGAGAGTGTTGAATCCCTTTTCTAGAATGTTCCATCCACAGACTGCTGTGTTTCTTAGTGGAACGTATTATTACTGGAATCACTGGTCTGTTCCAATAGGTGCATCCCATAGGAAAGCTCAAAAGCAGAACTGTGATTCCCGCTAGGGAGGATTCATTTTATTGTACGTGGCCACTGTGTTGCCCATTCCTTCCAAACGGACTTGGTATGACTGCAAAACAGATTGCAAAGAGAAATTCTTACCCATGGAGTCTACTGAAGATAAGACTTCCAAGCAGAAGATGCTACATCTACCTTTCCTGGGGAAGGAGTAAAGTTTTAAGAATGCTTGAAGGTTTTATATCTTCCCTGACCAACAAAGTTTTCTGTCTTCCCTGCCCAAGATATGACTTCTGATTCCTATGCCATCTTTAATATCCATGGGTTTTATATCAACCAAGCCTGATATTAACTACAGTATTAGACCAGGTACTACAAACTTTCTATATGGAAGTAGAATACCAAACAGAAACGTGGTGATGGCTGAAAAGAAGCAAAATATTGTTGTATTCTTGCTCCTATAGTTGTGTTTTCTTTATTTCTCTTGAGATCTTGGGAGATTCACAGTTGTGTGAGACTTATAATCTGTCAAACACAGGAAGATGGCTAAGCAATGTCACCATCAGAAACAATCACTAGAATGGTGGTAAGTGCCTGTAATCCCAACACTCTGGGAGACTGAGGCAGGAGGACCACAAGTTTGAGCTGACCAGGCAATTTAGCAACTTGGTGAGATCCTGTCTCAAAGTAAATTAAAAAAAAATTTTTTTAAAGCCAGATTGTAGCTTAAAGCAAAGAGCCTGGGTTCAATTCTCAGTACTGGAAAGAAAAAGCAAAGCATTTTTAATCAACAGAAAACCTTCACAGCAAAGAATCTACAACAGTTCTAGGAGACCTTGGTTGCAAATTTACACTACCTTCAGCCCCATGCAGCTGGAGGCTGAAGAAAGGACACCGTTGATGCAGAAAAAAGATTAAAAGGTTTGTCTTCTCTTTTTGTTCTTCACACATCTAAACACCTTGCCAACTTCCATCAGAAAATGAAACTGCATCTACCCACAAACTTTGAGAAGCCAGACATTCATTAGCCCTGCCCTTGTACAACTAGCTTAATGGAATCCATCAAGATTTATAGTGCAAATAATTTCAGACTAAATTAACCAAAACATTAAAGTGTAAACCACTGGTCCAAGAAATGGACATTCCAAGTTCTCAAATGCATTTTTCTTGCTAATAGTCCAAATACAATGCCATTGTTTATGTTTTCATAATTATATGCGTGGAATAGATCAAATGTTAAATAATATGACTGCTCAATATTAAAAGAGTCTCAAACACGGCTTATGGCATGTTAATAAAGAAGTAGTAAGAAGGGATGATTGGAAGATAGAAGATATTATGTGGAAAATCATCCTGCTGGATGGTTCTGCAATCAAATAGGAAGACATAGCCAGAGATTCTCATTTTGTTTCTGCTACCCCCAAATTTCCTTCCTTATAAGAATTCATCTCCAGCTCTGAAACTGCTACCCAAACACTCTTCACCCCAAGTCTTCTAACTTCAAGAGAATCCACTTCAAAGGCACCAGCAGGACCCACTGTTTCACTAAGAGTCAAGGTCAATGACTTATTGCAAGCTACAGCATCATATTGTCTAAACCTTGATGGTCAAAGTGGTGCTTGCAGCCTCACCTGGGCAACTGTAGGTTTGTTACAACCTCAGGCTGATGAAACAGTGATTTGCAGTACCGAGACCCTAGAAAGGGGGGATGTATAATTAAAAGTTTGTAAGTATCACAGTTGCCCTGGCTCCCTCACCTTCTCCCACCATCTACAAGAGTTTCTGCTACATATTAGATGCTCCATAAATTTTTCCACAGGAAAACAGATCCCCACATCTAAGCGACACTTTTAATTCACAACTTGCTTAATCTCTCAGCATTTGAACAGTGGCTTCTTTCTTTACCAGTCTTTCTCTTATGCTTCCTTTACTTCACTGTAGCTTTGCCCTGTCGGGCTTATTTGGTGAAACATTAGCCTACCACATAAGTGTAGTCATTGTCCAAGATTGTATTATATAGATTTCTTCTTTAGGTCTCTATGATCTTCCTGGTCAATCTACCTTTTCTCTCATCTTTTACCAATATATATAATTAGTACAAACTCAAGTGTTTTTACTGAACTCAGCAGCTCCCCTACCCTGACTGTATATTTGTATATCCAGTCTCCAAAGAACACTTCTAACTCTTTTTTCCCCCACACAGATTTCAAATACAAAATACCAAACAGGTACCATCCACAGTTTCTTGTCACCTCCACGTGCTCTGCAGCATTACATTTGTGCCACTACCAACATATCAGCAATATGAGGAATTAGTGATTACCTGATAGTCTCCTTTTCCTCAACAAACTAACAACACCAAATCTACCTCTTGGTTTATCAGATTAGTCCCCTGGGACCTGAGAAAGACCGTAGAGTAGAAAGTCATTGTCTCTCCAGTGTACGAAGCTTACCATGGTAAGCCTTCTTGCCATCTAATGTCATGTCTTCTACTGTGTAGTTGGAAAGAACCAGTCCTAACAAGGCACTCTGGTCAACACCAGGATAAATCTTGGCAAAGAGAGGGCCATCATAGAGATTCCTTGGTGGTCATCTGCATTCTCCCTCCCTGGAACTTGCTCTTCTTTTATCCTTTTATGGAATTATGCATTTACTTAAACCATCATGAATCTGTGACCTGAAAATGGAGTGTCATGAACCTCAGCTCTCTGAAAGGCCACAGCAGGAACCACTATGCTTAGAAACTATTGACTATAGACTGGCTTCCTTGGAGCACGAGCACATAAAAGGCTTTGGGAGGGTCATAGACATTCATTCCCAGAAACTTTCAAGGATTTCACAAACTTTTGCCAGATAGTACCTGCAGAGTTTTAAAAAATCACTTTGTTATCTAAGAAGACATTGACTCTCAAGGACTACATATTTATCAACTGTTGATTATAAGACTTTAATAGTTGTGGGCATCGAGATATTCTGTAGGGAGGGAAACATAACATTTGGGATTCTCACAGGTACGAAGATCTCAGGTCCAGTGTAGTCTTGTGTTTCACTATAAGAGCAGCCCTGCTCTCACGAGAACTATTTAGCTCATGCCAAAGCTCCATCATGGTTCTTGCCTTGTTAGGAGGCTGTAGGTGGCTCTCAGATATTGCCTCATCCAGTAGAAAGCATAGGATTGCAAGTAAAGACACAAGTGAGAAGCAAAAATTTTCCATGTGATTTGAATTTATTCCCCTGAGGCTGTTTTTGCATATTAAGTTGAGAGAAAATCAAAATTGAAGAAGCAGTATTTGGGGCTGGATACGGGTGTAGGTGAATTCTGTGAAGGGACCATAGGCAGACTGCTATCTGTCCTGGAAGAGTGACTGCCTAGTCCTTCATGAAGAGTAATAATGCCATGGCATTGCCCCTCAGTCCTAGGCTCTGAAATGGGATTATAGCATAGCATCACGACTTGCACAGGTCATTGCAGAGTCATCTGAACAGAAGCTGCGGCCCAGTAGCAGAAGTAGTCGTAAAGACTTTTCCTTACTGTGCTTCTGCCCAATGCATGACCTACCCGACTTGAACTGAGAGCACTCTTTCCAGATCTCCAAGGTGACCTTCATGTCATATGAGCCCTCTAGCTCCTATTTGAGAAGAACACTATCCGCATTCATTTTCTCATGGTGTGTCTCCCAGTGTGCCACTTTATTCACGGATACAATTCATTTTCTAAATGTTGATTAAGAGCTTACCTTGGTACACTCCAGTATGATTAAAATAAGAGGGGAAAAATAGTTGAGTCTGTATGCCAGGCATGAAATAAGTATCATCTTATTTAATTCTAAATTTTAAACTATGTTATTTTTATAAATTAGTTCTCAAGATTTCATTTTACTGATAAAGAAACTGCTAATCAGACGATTCTGCAGCTCAAAATATGTGGTCAAGAGGGGTTAAAACCCGCTGAGCATGGTGATGCAGGCCTGTAACTCGGCACTCTAGGAAGCCTCAGTCCAGCAGGAGCCAGTAAAGCCCTTTGTGAAAGCTCAGGAGAAGCCAGCTAAGGCTGAGTTTATAGTTTGGGAAGGTGAGTCATTCCCTGGGGAAAGGTGGACCTCTTTGTCCATTACAAGCAAAGCATGGTATAGTTCACAATACTCAAAGGAAAAAAAAAAAAAGATTCCAAACCCCCGCCAAATGTTGCCCTTAATGGAAGACCTAGTATGAAAGGTGCAGGAATTTAATTGGTCCCTAAGTCGCTCATATTTGGGCAAGGTTGAATGAATTCTTCATGGCTAGACTCCTTTTTAGGAAGTTTTTAGCCTTGATGCCTATCTACCCGGCACCTTTCCAGGCATCACTGTGATTATCTAACATTTTACAAAAGAAAGATGTTTTATTATGACTTTCTGATGTAGCTTTCTGATAAGACCAGAATCAGGATAATCTGGGCTAACTAACCACTTTTGGCCTTAATTGCCTGGCCCATATAAAGATAATTTACTCAATTCTGCACTTCATGTCTCATGGGTAGATGAAGTCTGACTGTGGTTGCTCGGGCACTAATAATTCAAGTTAACAAGCAACTAAGACTGCAGTAAATTTGTATTTCAGGCTCAACTTTGATTTCACTTAAACATTTTCATAAATATGCACTTGTCCCTGTGCCATTCTTTGAAAGAACTACAGGTAGACACCACATGTGGCCATATATACATGCTCTAAAACATTTAATATTGGTAAACTCTAAGTAGTTAGCAGAAGGAATATTTTTATTTGGTGCTTTGGTAAATATGGAGCGTGTGTTTTTCTAGCTCGTATTCTGGGAAATTAAGCAATGTTTAATTTCCCATTGGGAAATACTCAATGTTTTTGAATATTATATGCAATTTTAAGGAAAAAATAACAAATGTGATGTGTGATTCTCAATTTTCACCCAGGAGGAAAATTAGGAACTAAGTATATACTGACACTTCACTATAATAACATGCCTTTTAAGCAAGAGTCTTCAAAGCCTTTTAAAAGCATGACTGATGGCTGTGAGATTAATTTCATATATCAGTTGGATGAGCAAAGCAAACACTGACCTTCTGTTCCTAGAATCTGACACATTCTGCCTACTTCAGAACCTGTAGCTGAGCTGTTACCCTTGCTTGAAACTTTCTTCCTCACAGTCTGTCTCAATACTGCCTTTCATTCTGGGATCTCCACCTCAGTCACCTCCTCCTGTGCTACATGTGATATTGGCCCTTCTATTTTCCATTGGTCTCCAACGTCCTGATCCAAGGAATCCAAGATCTATCCTGTGATACTCTGTCCTTTTTCCTTCTAGTGCTTTCCTTATAAAGCGCATGTGGGGGGTATGAGTGTACAAGTGTGTGTGTGTGTGTGTGTTCAACTTTGTCTTCCCTCTAAGCTGTGCAAAGCTAGGAAATGTCACTATAAGTCACCACCATATGCCCAGTAAAGTATTCAGCCAGTGACACACACAATGTGCTCTGTATCCAGGTGATGAGTTATCATGTGATTAAACTGACAGTTGCTCTGAGCTCTCTCAAGTTGGAATGGATCAGAACTAGGACGGCAGTCACATCTTGTCACCTGTACACTCCCATCTTTCAAGCCACAGTGACTCCTAGGTTAGCGTTAAAGAAAACCTAGAGGGCGTCAGGGCCAAAAACTTCTGATCTTTGCTTTTTTTTTCTGAATGGTAAATCAATAAATGAATATTGAAATGGTATTGGGTACAAAAGCAGAGCAAATTTTCCAGAGTTGGTAAGTAGCCACTTTGGTGATACAATTTTGCTTCTAAGAGCTCTTTGAGCAATGAACACTTGAAATAGTTTTGCGATGCTATATATTTTGGTAGAAAAACTATCTAAAATGAGTCACCTTTTCATAGATTAAGTAGAACAGAGACTTAAATTCCTGCCATCTCCGATGCCTTACTCACTAAGTATGAAAAGCCACAAATGGCACTGTGGGCTCTGCTGGCAGAGAGAAGAGGAGGAAGAGTACTTCTGCTTTGCTTCACGTTTGTGCACCCAGTAGTGGGCTCATCTCTTCATGGTCACTGTCTCTTGTTCTTTTCACAGTCACTGTGAGATGGACATCATCACTTCCAATGATCTGGCAGTTACAGAGCTAGTAACAATAGAGAAAATATTTAAATCCAGGCCCGTTCTTTCTCAAAAGCTTCCAATTAATATTAAAACTCCAAAAAAGTGAGACTATCATTATCACAAAATGTAGACCCATATGTTATCATTGATGTTATTGATGGAGAACCATATGTTATTGATGAATGGTTGGATAAATAGATATATAAATACATATATATATATATGTATACATATACGTATATAGATACATAGATAAGTAGACAAGCTGATAACCCCTACCTTTATCCTTCTTTATAAAACATTTTTTCTCTTCCTCAGTTATGCTGGACCATGAGGAATGTGTGACAAAGATATCTGAGCTCTCCACTGTTCCAGTCATGTACTACGGTGTTCCTATGTCTTCCTGTTCTCTGGCTAAGACATTTCCCATGATGTTATTAATGCTCTCTCCGTACCACTGTATTAGTCTCTCATGACTGAGACACAGTAGCCAACACCCACAGTTTAAAGGAGGAGAGTTTAATTTGCCTCAGCGCTTCAGAGTCTTAAGTCCATGTTAAACTTCTCCAAAGCAGAAATACACGGCAGAAAAGAGTGGTAGAGAAAAGCTTTGTAGTTTATGGTGGCCAGGTAGGAGACCAAGAGAACAGTGCCAGAGAGGAAGGGGCAAGAGACCCTATATAGGACCCGAGGACACATCTCCATGACTGGTCCAGACACATGGAAAAGGATTCGTCCCAATTCCCAGGCATTTCTGAATCCAGCCAAGTTGGACTATCATGATTAATGGTCACCGTCACCAAAACAATCTTACTAGTCTTGGTGGTCTGGCTGGCTCCATATTACTCTGGACACATAACTGACTGTTGTACAGTGGTTCCTGTTACTTCTCATGCTGATCTCAGATCTCTTCCTCTGAATCCTGCAACTTGGGGCGCACTTTTTCCCAGAGGTATGAGAGTTACCAAGCACATGGTAGCTTCTTCCTTCGTCTTGAAATATCCCAGCACCTCATTATATCCCTAGGCCTATGGTCTCCATCTTGTCCATTTCTTACATAACAAGAGGGAGGAAATTCTAGTCAACAGAGATTCTCATTGGAATTTCTCATACTTATTTGGAAAAAACACACTGACTTGCTGCTGGGGTTGCATGAGAGGAGGTGGAGGGAAAGAGAGTCAGAAGACAGATCAACTGATGTGGGAAGTTCTGAACATCCTTCTCAGAAAGGCAGACTCTGCTAACTGGAAAAGCCCCATGTTGCTGCACTCTGGCATCTCAGAATACTTCTCACTTTGATGTTCTGGAGGCTGAGGCAAGATCAAAATTTCAAGCCCAGCATATAATTTAGTGAGACTCTATTAAAAAAAATTTTTTTTTAAAAAGTTGGGGATGGATGCAGCTCAATGAAAAGGTCCTGGGATCAATACTCAGTAACCACAAAACAAAACAAAACAAAACAAGTATCATCTTAGTTCGGTGAGACAGAGTGAGTTGCTCTGTCAAAGAGAACAGTTATTTGTGCTAGACCCTAAACAGAAAAGGAGAGTGGGAAAAATATACTGGAAAAATACCAAGAGAAAAATTCTAGCAAGGAATTCTGGTACAGATTGGTTTTGTTGAATTTGTTTAATGCCTCATCTCTTCCTTTCTGCACCAAAATGCTCAGTTAGTGTATAGTGGATTGTGAAGGCCAGTTGCAGGAGGAAGGTGGGCTGTGTAAAATGGGGAGTCTGCATGTGGAGGAAGTGGAGCGTGGCATGGGCCATGGCCACAAGGAGAGACCAGGCTCGCTCTGGAGATGTTCTGGAGGGGCACGCTAAATGACACACATCGGCAGATGACATCTGTCCCACAGGCCGCTGTTCATTGCCACAGCTTTAAGGTAGCTCAAAGACATGGTTAGATGGATCATCATAGGGACATGGGGCTCAAAGAGTTCTGGGACACCACTGTGTCTCATGAATAAGCTCCAAGGGAATCAAGGAGAAAACATGGTTACTCAAGTGTTTGTGTGAGACCCAGAGAGAAAATGACTTTGTCTTGAAAAGAAAGGGATGCAGACAATCATTCCTAGGCTGCCCAAATCATCAATAAAATTCCCAGCTCATTCCTTTCTCACAGCACGGGGTTTCCTGTGCAGCAGGCAAGGGTTCCAGTGGGTCAGTGTCATGCACCAGCCGCAGCCTCTGAAATGTGCTGCGACCCAAAGGGAGGCTTTTAAAAGATCTTCCTAACTTCCTAACCTAGCCAATTCCTGGGATTGGCTGAGGTCCAAGCCAATTATAGCTACATCTCCAAGGTGAAGAGGGACACAGCAGACATCTGGGTTCCATTTATAATCCCTGTGCTCCAGGAAAATGGAAGGACTAGTGTGTGGGTGCTGAGTGCGGAGCCCTGGAAGACCTTGTGTGGGAGGTTCCTAAAGGCACTTCCTTGGCTGGCAGCCACCCAGTGGCATGGGAGCAGCTCAGGCCTGGCCACTGTGCTCCACCTGCAGGAGTGCTCCCTTCTCTGCAACCTTTGAGAGGTCCGTCTGCACCTTCCCTGTATGTTTTTATGCATCATCCGGGCAACAAACAAATCTAAGAAATCAGCAGGAAACCTAAAGAGATGCACTCAGGGATAGACCATGTGCTGCCCATGGACTATCCTGGACCTGGAAGTGAATGTGGAAGATGGCACCCAGGAAGCTGGGTGGAAATGGGGAGTCCTGGCCTTGTCTTGTCCAACTTGGATAGAATTTTCATGGATATCCTTGATTTTAGGATCAAGATCAGCTACTACACCGCTGGTATCCTGGACACTTGTTCCTGAAACATATGTCTTGGAGGTTCTGTTAGCTCTGAATGCAACCTGGACATTAGGAGGTAGGCATGGAGAACAAGGGAGATTAATGTCCTATTATTTCATTCTCAGGGCTATGCTTTGGTCACAGGAGTGGCATAGAGTGAGGAAAGGGAAAGGCAGATAAAGAGATAGGGAGGAAAAAATGGAAGAGAGGGTGATGGGGATAACACAGCGGGGGAAGAAACAGAGTGAGACAGGAAGACAAACGGTGCAGAGTGACTTCAGGGCACTGTGGACCCTAGAATGCAGTGGACAGAAGGCATTATCTGGTAGGATAAGTGTCATGGTTTATGTCTGTCACCCCCAGGCCTCATGAGTTTGCATTGTGCATTTGTGATGGTTCATTGTCTAGTGCTTGGACTGATCGTGTCAGTGCTCCACCCACAAAGGGGTGGAGCCAGGATGTGGTGTAATGGCAGGAAGAAGGTGTGTCTTGCTCTTTGCTGGTTCTTCCTTGCTGTTTGTATGCCTTGGAGCCTGCCTGCCTTGGAGCCAACTGAGTGTGGACTGAAACCTTTCTCAACTTTGGGCTTCAGGTATTTTGTCTCAGCGATGAGTAAAAAGTAACTAAGACAGGAAGTGAATGCAGAAATCTGCATTACAGAAGTGACCAGCCTCAAAGAGAGTCCTGGCATTCCTAGAAGACACAGGTTGCGATTTACATAACATTTGTGTGATGAAGGGCAAATGTTGTTTGCCTATGGGCAGCTATCTTTCTGGGCTGGCTCTGAGGAATACTTAACCTTTTGGAAAACGTGATTGCCCTCTGGGAATGCAAACTATGAGACAGATTTGTGAGTATAACAAAATACCTGAGGCTGAGTAGTTGGAAGGAAAAAAAAGTTTACTTAGCTCTTAGGCATAGAAGCTGGAAGTCTAAGATCAGGAAGTCTCATCAATTGGGATTCTGCTGAGAGCCTCATATTGACAGCAATCATATGGGGAGACAGGACATCAGAGTTAGGGAAAGGGTAAGCTTTGTTTTTTTTATAACAACTGGCTCCTTCAAGGGTAAGTGGAGTCCCAAGAGAATTATCTTCCAAGTGCAATCCTTTCCTTCCAGTGACCTGTCTCCTCCTAGACTCTGCCTTGACAGAATCTTACTACCCCAACATTGCCAGTCTGATAACCAGGCCTCCAACCCACCAGCTTCTTGGAGAACAGTGTCGCTATGGGGTGAATCATGAGCTCCAAAAGGATACATCACAGGTCTAATCCCTGGGTCCTCAAACATGATCTTCCTTAGAAACAGTTGAGATAAACTCATACTGGAGTAAAATTGTCCTCCAATCCAACATGACTCCTGCCTTATTAGAGAAGGAGACAGACAAAAGAGCGGCCAAGTGGTGACTGGGAGACAGGTTGGAGTGAAGCTGCCCCGAACCAAAGGACACCAAGGACACTCAGCCATCAACAGAAACCTGTAGGTGCTGAGGAAAAAAGTTTTCCACACATTTCAGAAGGAATACGGCCTTGAGTGACACCTTAATTCTGGATGTTCAGCCTCCAGAGGTGTAAGACACCACACGTCTGTTGTCTGACTTGTCCAGTTGGCCTGGTTTGTTAGTGTAACCCTTAGGAAACAAACGAAAGTATCCAATTCTACTTCATTGTTGCTGGGGGAGGGATGATGATGAAGAATATTTTTGCTTATGATAAAGGATTGGTGCTAGCAAGTCTTAAGTGAATTTCTGATAGTGTTCTTTTAGGCTTCAAAAAGGGTATCTCAGAGTGCCTGCTTTTCATGACCAGTTAGGTAGCTTTTGAGATCCTTAGAGATATTTCAGGGGTCATCAAACAAAGGTGGTGAGTGAAGAGATTGGACATCCCATTCCTACCAGAACAGTCAGTCTCATATTATATGTAGATATTTTATAGTATATATTATATACTATATATTATGTACTATATATTATATAAACTATATATTTTAATAGGTTATATATTTACATAAGTGTCACTTGGGAAAGAACTCTCAAGTTAACACAGATTGAAAATCACTCTGTCTTGGAAGTATTTAACTCACACTAAAGGCAAACTTTGGGTTTATTTTTCCCTCCTCTATCATTTCTGCAAAATGTGCTCATTACCATACAAGTTTACCCTTAAAGCAGAGAGAGAGCTGGACATCTCCACCAAGAATCTCAGATGAAGAATCTGAGCATAAAGCAGGCAGTATTCTTCATTTTCCTTTGCTTTTCTTTACTCTGATGGGCACAGGGGAAAGATTAGCTGTTTTCTTTTGTGCGAGGCTTTTTTAGAATGGAAAAATCAAGATCTCTGTGTCTCAAAGCGTGCTAGAAGACCAACATAAAAGTCAAAATATCTAGTTTACTTTACTTGTTGATTTATTGGCTGTCCTTTTTATTTTTTGCCACGAACAGCAATGCATGATTTTGCATTCATGAGATCCACACAGAAACAGTCTTGAATACAAAAAAAGAAAGGAAAAAAAAAAAAAAAACCCAAAAGACTGCTGTTGAAGGAGTAGCTTGCTATTGTAAAACTAATTCCCTCTCCACTTTTATAGGTATGATCTCACTGGAAATCCATAGCTATCCTGGGACACATGAGACCTGATATTCCTGACAGGAACCCACAGATGGCCTTGGAGTCTAAGGAGATTTCAAGAATCCCCCCCACCCCCGCCTGAGGCCAGCAGCGAAGGAGCTGGGGTTACCCCTGCTTTTTGTGACAAATGAATCGTGTTTTGGTTTTCCCTTCCAAAAACTGGAGAGGCAGACAGCAATCTTAAAAGGTTAACAAGGATTTCCGTTACTTCCACCATAAAAGCTATGGTCAGCCTCAGCTTTTGTCCTGTCATTGTGATAAGCAACAAGTCCCAGGAAACAGTGAATACCACCGTCAATTCCCTTAAAAAAAATTCTCCAGCTAAGCATCTGAATCTCGAAATGCTCTTCAAATCATAATAGCGAATCAGTCATCCACCCACTCTTGTCCTTCCGTGGAGACATGCCGAGACTCCCTCCCAGCTAGCGCGCCCTGAGCTCCAGGGCTAGGTAGGTGGGCAGACTCCTCAGCCCGGGATTCTCCAATGTTCCTTTGTTTCCCCTTGAGATCTCATTTTTCTAGTTACAGGTCCAGGAGGGGTACTCTGAAAAGCATCAGATGAATGTGGACTGCCCTGTTGAAGGAGGGATTTTTTTTAAAAATTGCTTGGGCCTCTGAAAAAAAAAGATTAATCAAGGACAGGGACACTTTGTAGCTCAAGGAAAAGCATCATGTCCAGGATCCAAGCCTGAGGTCTTTGTTTTTGCGTCTAAATGAATGGCCTGCAGGAAAGGCAGGCTGTGTGGTGAGAGTCCCACTCCTGAGATTCTGCCCCAAAGACAAGGTCCAACCCGGAGGAGAAGCCCCAACTTTGCAAAGCAGGATCCTGCGCAAGAGGGTGTTGCAGGGTTGGTCTGGGAAAAACAAGAAAAGAGGGAGCTAAGGTTGGGGGGTGGTAGTGTGAGGAGCTCTTGAAAAAGGAAGGGGTGTCCAACCCCACGGCGAGAGCTAAGCAAGAGTGGAGGCCGGGAGGCAGAAGAGGGGCGCACCGGCGCGCGCGGGCCGAGAGGGCGCGCGTGACATCACGCCGGGCCCCTTCCCCTGCCGTGTGGGTGGGGCCTGGCGCGGCGGGCGGGCGGGCGGGCGGGCGGGCTGGCGGGCGCGGGGTCACCGAGGGGAAGAGGAGGAGCGGGCACGGATGTGTCAGTGTGAGCACCGGGGAGGGGCGCGGGCGGGGAGGGAGTGCGCGCGTGGCTGGGGCGCCCCGGCTCCCCCAGCCGCTCCGGACCCTGGCCTCCTTGCCGCCCGCGTCGCCCCTGGAACCGGCTTCCCGGCTGGAGACCGGCTGGGAGCGGCCTACGAGGAGCGAGAAAGCAAAAGTAAGGCGAGAGCGGCGCTCCAACTTTTCCCAACTTCGTCCCCTGCGGCGGCAGCGGCGTCCGGCTGCTTGGCGCGTTGCGTCCAAGCCAGAGAGTGGCCTCTAGACCGGGACTGGGCGGGGTGGGGTGGAGGAGGAGGAGTGGGAGGTGGAGGTGGAGGAGGAGGTGGAGGTGGAGGAGGAGGAGGTGGAAGAGGAGGAGGTGAAGGAGGAGGCGGAGGTGGAGGAGGAGGATGTGGAGGTAGTGCAGGAGGTGGTGGAGCAGGAGGAGGAAGAAAAAGAAAAAGAAGAAGAAAGAGAGAGTCAGAGTGCGGGCCACATCTGTTAAAACTTGGGGGAGGAGGAATGCGGGGAGGAGGAGGAGGAGGAGGAGGAGGAAGAGGAGGCGGAGAGGCGCGCCGGAGAAGCGCGCGGGAGGGGAGCGCGCAGCGGGGACAACTTCTGCACCCCGTGAGTAGCGCGGGAGGCGCGGGTCGGGGCGGGGGGTGCCCGGCGGGATGGGACCTCACTCCGGAAAGTGGATCGGAAGCCCGCAGGGGCGGCCGGTAGGGGAGTTCTTTCTTTTTCTTCTCCCCTCCCTCCCGCGGCGGAACCAAATCAGAACTGTCACTCAGGGCCTGTGAGTCAGAAGGGATCGGATTACACGATCCTTGCAACTGATGCCCGAGCTGCAAGAACGGGCGGGAGCGGGCCGGGCACACTCGCGCTCGCGCACCCAGCCGTCTCCTGCGCGGCCCTCCGCCCGAGCCCCCGCATTATGCCCGCGGCGGGCGCATCCCGCCCCCAGCCCCGCCGCTCGGGTTAGCAGCCGCCGTCCGCTCGCCCGCGCCCGGGACCGGGTCTATGGGACGCTCGGGGACTTGACAGCCGCCGTCGCGCCGCAGGTACGTCCCGCCCGAAGTTCTTTGTTTTGCGGCCACGCAGCCAGGTCCGGCGGCCGCGTCCCTGGCCTCTGGGTCCAGAGGTGGTCCTCAACCGGGGGGCAGGATGGGACGAAAATGGCAGTCACCAAGCGCCCAGATGGAGAGAGCCTCCCGTAAGGGTCGCAGCAAGTCTTCTCTGCCCTCCCTCTTGGAAGTCCTTTTCCAAGTGTCTGCCTCTCCAGCTGTCCAGACAGACTGCAGAATTGCACATCCCGCAGCGGGCGCGAAGTTTGCACGGGTGGCCAACTGCGCCCCTCGCCCACTCCTGCTCAAAGAGTTAAAAACAGCTCCGCGAGCCCCCAGCCCCCTGTTTAGTCCCCTGCGCTCCGGCTCCGGCGCGGGGCGCGCGAGGCCCTCGGATGCGCGGAGGAGGCGGCCGCGAGGTGGGGACGCGCGGGGACCGCGGCTGCCGGCGCTCACTGCAGCCGGGGCTTCTTTTTGGAGGGCGGGGGTGTGGTGTGAGCGGATGCAGAGGCGCGCCTCCGTCATCAGAGAGGAAAAGTGAAAGTTGTACCATCTGTATATGATTTGGGATTCTCTTTTATTTATTTTCCTTTCTAGGGGCAACACACACGCAGACACACACACACACACGCACGCTACCACGCACACACGCACATAGACACGCGAGCAAAGTAGCTATGGCTCTTGTAGCAGTCATTCTAGAGATGCCTTTCCACTGAGAAGATTGGGGAAAGCATCTCTCAGTAGGGACAGAGACTTTCTAGAGTCGCACTACAGAAAATGGGCGGGAGGAGGTGGAGAGGGAACAAATAATGATCTCCAAACTTGGAGTTT
Organism: Cavia porcellus; assembly: GCF_034190915.1. Taxonomy (NCBI): domain Eukaryota; kingdom Metazoa; phylum Chordata; class Mammalia; order Rodentia; family Caviidae; genus Cavia; species Cavia porcellus. The sequence continues at coordinate 22,962,221 of NW_026947506.1, forward strand.
GTGAAGCGACTTATAAGCAGATTGCTAGATGCAGGCGCTCCATTCCATACCCGGCGTTTCATCCTCTCCTGAACTTTGCGCTCACGTGGCCTTTTCTGTAACATACCATCCCGCAAGAAGCACAGGACCCCCGGAGGCTTCCCCTGCTGACTCCGTATGTGCCAGGACTGAAGAGGTTTCCTCTGCTGTTTGCATCTCGCTCCTCAACTTACCTCCCTGGTGCAGACTGCCGGATAGATTCTGGCCTTGGGTACAGTGCACATGGCCTTCCGCCAGTTTATATGTACATATATTTATGTAAAACGTTTTCTCCCTGCTCTCTGCCAGCTGTTCCACATTTTCCAGCTGCCACATCAGTTTGAAATGATGGACTGAGCGTCTCCCAGTAAAAGAGCCCAATCCTTAGAGGTATGGGGGGTCGGGCCCTGCAAATACTGGTGCAGTGCCGCGAGTATATTAGCTCTGAAAACACTTTCCGCCCAGTTCTGAAAACCTCTCCCTCCCAATTACTTTTTCCATGGCACAATAAGGACACTCGGCCGAAAATTCAAGTAATTGGGCTTTTCCCTCCTAAATGTGATTTTGGTGGAGGCCATTTTTTAAATATTTGAAATATGTCTCTGGTGGAAATAACTTCTCAGAGAAGAATTGCTATGTGAGCGCGTTGGGCATGGCTGGTGGGGGGCCTGTGCCATGGCCATCTGAAATGGTCTCATTCCCCTCTATTCAAGGCAGAGACGATTCAGCCTCTCCGTGGCATACTTTTTGTGTGGTTTGACTTCTTGTCGTGTTATACCAAAATCTTCAAGAATTGGCCTAAAGTATTAATTTTGAGTATTTATGTAATTGTTCTGTAATTTGAATAGGTGCCTTATTGATTGATTCCTGTAATTATTTCATTTAGGTTTTAAATTAAAAATTAATAATAGTCTGACAGCTTCTTAATTACATGTGTCAAGATTATTTTGAAGGAAGAAAATGCTATGTTTTAAAATAGTGGAAATAACTCAAATTTCTTCATTTTTCTAAAGCAGAGCAGAATTTCAAATGAAGGGATTTATTAAAGCAGTGGTGATTGGTTTTAGCAAAGGAAACTGTTAAGTATCTTTAGAATTTGTTTATGTTAGGAAATACTTTTCTTAACCTGATACACAAATACATGGCCAGTTAGAGTCAAACCTAAAACTAACATGAAATAACATTTAAATTAGTTGGAATAGCATATTTATCCAGAGCAGAGAGTTTATTTTACACTAAAAGCTATTTAATTAGGAGCTCTCTGCCTAAGGGGAGATCCTTTCAGAAAATATAATTCTGAAAGTCAGCCTAGGGAAGCTTTGGTTTAAGATGCGTGAATGAGTTCAACATGAGATGTGTCTTGTGAAATTTTACACAAGCAGGAACACTTTAAAAGGTATAGATTACATTATTTCTAATAAGCTGGTAGCACTGGCCCTGATGCCTACCAATTCCCTGTGCTTTTAACATGCTTGTGTTCCTTGCTTGAACCCTGATAGACACACATTTTTATTGTATATGTCTCATTTGCAGAGGACCACAGACAGAAATGAGAAAATTCAGCACTGATGAAAAATGGCCCTGTTCAGTTATTTCATTACTTATTTAATGAAAGAATCGTTAATTTATCAATTTGATGCCCCAGTCTAAAAGTTGGATTTGCCTTTGTTTCTTCACTAGTGAAGTTTCTCTAATTACCTGCATGCCATAAGGGTTTCAGACTTCCTCTAGGGTTGCTTTTTAGAGGTCCTTGCTTCTATGTAAGGTATCTTGCTTCCTGAGATCCCCTCCCCCAAACGCTGAGGGTAGAGTTTAGGAGCTTATGAAAGGAAACAATTTAATGATCATCCTTGCGTGCACCCACATGGAGACAGCAATGCACGAAGAAAAACCAGTCTTGAAGGAGAAGTGAATCAATGAGACATGAAATGCTCAAGAAAACCTTAGTAATGGAATGTTAATGCTTTCAGACTATAGTAGATTATCTTAAAAGTCAGACTTTTCTTCTTCATGCAATTGTTGTAAATCCCCAGCTAAAGAATTCTTTGAAGGGGGTTTTAAGTTCTGCTGGCATTCGTATGCTCAGGTTGTCTGCTGTGTTTTGGAAGATTCAAGTCATTTTCTGTGAACTTAACATCACGAGAGCCAATTAAAAGGCTGAAATGACTACAGAAGAAACAAATACATATATATTTGTTAAGCAAAAGATTCCACTCTAATAGTGATTTCAAGTTGTCTTCTCATTAATGGCTGGAAGAAGCTGGTGCCCTTCACTTCACGTTGTCATTTTTCTAGATGAAAATTGATCTGTTCTAGTTTCAAAGCAAATAAAGGGAGACAGAATAAACAACAACAGGGGCAGGAGTACCGCTGCAAACTTTTTCAAGTACTTTCAGTGTATTTTTCATCTTTGCTCTTATTTGATGGGCCTGTGCAATAGAGCTGTAAGACTGGCAAAGACTTTAAATGAAATTTCACACTTTGATGATTTTTTTTAAACTTTGATATATTGACAGCAAAAGGAGCTGCAAAGCTTTTATATAACTTGAACAGTAACGCCAAGCAGCAGTCAAACGTCTCCCTGCATTTGTGTTTAACTGCAGAAGAAAAACATGTCCATGGGCAGTAGAGGTTCTTACCAACCCCCTAATCCCAGATCCCAGTAAACCTTGAGGGCATGCCTCAGATCTCGCTGAAATCACTGTGGACTCTCACAGTTTGCAGATTAAATATGCTATGTGTTCCTGGCTCCAACAACAGTTTTATGAGCTCACTAAGCTTCCTGTTTTAAGATCTTTTTCTTAAGTTTTTAGGACCTGCTGAAGGCGATGCTGTCTGGCACTTGTTAATTTAGAGACGCTTTAGATATTTCATTCTCTCTTTAGGAATTGCCAAAATTGTAATTTCTAAATAGAAAGGCTAACAAATGCCTGGGGAAGAGGGGAGGGAAGCTGCTGGAAAGAAACTGAATGTTAAATGTGTTTGTACTGGAGTGCACTGGAGTGCAAACTTTTACGTGGTATCTCTGTTTGTATGGCATTTTCCTTTTCCTGGTCCCTGAAAATTAGACTTTTTCCATTTGTAATTCTAAATGTGCCGTATTTTAATATATTTCTTAGCTACTCATTACCATTGTATTTTTTTTGTTGTTGTTGTTGCCCCCCTCCCCATTTCTTTAATGTGAAAGTGTTTTTTGTTCTGGGTGTGTATATTTCAACCCGACAAAATGTCTCAGAAAATCTATGGCTTTCGAAAGAAGCTGAATGAAAAAGCCATTACATAGTTAATAAGGTGGCACTGGAACATTTCAGCCCCCTCCTGAAAGGCAGTATTGTGTCGAGTTCTCCATCTGTGGTGTCTATGGCTGCGTCCTTGTATATGGTGCTCTTACAGTTTGCGTAAGAGTCATAATTAAAAAAGAAAATACTTACATCATTGTCCGGCAACATGTCATATCATTCCCAAGAGAACTGCAGCCAATTTTGTGCTTAAAGGTTACTCAATGAATGAAATAGTGAAAGCCCATTTGTCAAAGTACTGCATGGTTTCTGTTAGTTTTCAAGCCCCAAATTCATTGTCTGCTTGGGCCCAGCCATTAGTCATCAGTGTATTAGTGCTGCCTACAGCCCAGGCTGCCCGGTACTTCTTCACACCATTATAGCTTTGAAAGCGCACTCTGTCGACTTGTGGAATTACTGCTCTGATTTCCGCTTGGCTGGGTTTGAGGTAAGTCCCCTCCCTACCTTCTAGCTGGCTGTAATCCTTGCTTTCTTTTAAAGCTCCTTTCCAGAGATTTAGGGGAAAACTTTCTTAAGGGCCATGTTGGCATCACACTGTGGTTTTGTTGTGGCATGTACTGTACATATAAATTGTACCTGCAGTAAATTGGATTGATTGGTGGCTTGAAGCGGCTAGAGGGGCTTTTCTGTTCTTTACATTTTTCTTTTCCTAGGGGAGGGGGTGAGGACTGTGGAGCAGGGTCAGGAGAGTAACATTTTGCAAGTATTTGAGTGTGTATAGTGGAATCATATGCCTCAGTTCAATTAATTAAATAGTGGAGTTGATAAAAAGTCTATCCAGATAACTTTGGGATAGAGTATGACATTATAGTTATTCATTTTCTCGTGGAAATTTGCAGACTTACCCCGTTTGACTTTTGAAGATTTCAGAAAATGCCTAAGAAGACTCCAGAGAACTTTACATTACAAACTATTAAGTTCATTTTTTTAACCAAAAGAAAATGCACCATTTAGATAAAAGATAAGATTCAAATTTTAGTAATGAAGGAATAGGAGGGGTTGTTAAGTGCTGTTATTGATTTCATTTCGTGGTATTTTTAAAAAGAATAATGCATTCTGCAGAAAGTTATCAGTGTGTAGAGAAACCTCACCCAGTGGCTTGAGAACGAAGCATTAATGACTCAGATGTGTGGAAACCTAGAATCTGGTGCATCAGGCCAGCTAGTCCAGGTCACGTCTGCTATCTGAACTGTGGATGTTAAAAAGAAATTGCACCCCACAGTCTCCCTGGGAAGGAGGGTGTGTAATGCGGCATGGATTGGATTGGCAGTTCTGAACATACAAAGGGTCAAAATTAAGACAGCAGGAGAATGTTGCCCTGTAAGTAAGCAAAGTGGATAGGATAAGTGAACCATGGACCATTTTTATAAAGTAAGCCTTAATTTAAAAATCCTTAAATTCTGAAAAGTTGGCTATTAGAGTTTCCTGTATGATTTAAGAATCAAAAGTTTAAAAATCAGGAGGATAAAGTAGGATGAATAATACTTCACAAAAAGTATGTTGGGTACCTATATATTATCCATACTTGATTTTTCAACTCCAACAGGTATTGCTTGTAATGTTTTAAAATTCTGTTATTACCCATAAAACATCTTTCCTGCCTTTTAAGGGTTATTGTTGTACACACCCACAGGATTCTAGGAACTCAGTTATATAAGTGCTGTAAGAATAATTTAACAATTTTTTTTCTTCTAAAAATATGTGAAGACTTGTAATTCCAATAAACCTCAGTGAAGGGAGACAAGGGACACATTTGATCAGTTGTGAGGTTTTTGTGAGATATGTGGGTTTAAGGGGAATACGGTTTTCATGAGCTTAACTGATCTATAAACTGATAACTGACTTACAGATCTAGGTTTCCGTCTGAGGAGGATTTTCTGTATGCAGCTAACCTGCAGAAAGTGGGTGTCACTGTGTTTCTGCAGTGTCTTTAATCCTCTCATGGTACCTTCCATGCAGGCTGCTTCTGAAAGTGTTGCAGAACCCAGAAGTGGTAATGAATGAATGTGAAATAGAAACCTCATCCCCCCTCAAATGTTTGCCATTAAGTACTTCTGGCAGCTGAGAAAAAAGTACCTCATGATATTTTCTTTTAAATATACAAGGCAGAAAAATAAAATAGGCACCCAAAGCTGTCATCTGTGCTTTTAATTGTAATAGCAGTGATTGCTTTCATGTCATATAGTCTTTTCAGTGGTGGAAGTTAGATGTGTGGATTTCTTAAGAGTTCAGTTGTAGTTAATTTACAGAAACCAGTTTCATTTAATTTCATTGCAACGCAATTATTTCTTCCTAGAATAATTCCACTTGGGGGATGTCTGTTTTGAATACTGTTTGTCTGCCTTCAGAAACATAGCAAAGAAAGATGGAAGACAATAGACAAAAAATTTGGGGAGCTCTCTTCTACCAGTGACACCTTGAACAGGTAGCAGTTTTCTTATTTTGTAGTTAAGGCTTTAAGATTTCCTTCCTGTAGGGGAAAATAATCTCGTATAAAGGTAAAAATAATTGTGCATTAAAAATACTGTAGTTAAAAATTCATGAAGATTTCATTAAGAACTCATGAAGGTGGGTTTCTTTTCCTGCAGAAAGAGAAAAGCAATACAGACAGAAAGGGAAAAGAGGTCTTAGAAATCCTGGAAACTGGTAGTGTGTCACAGAGGTTATGGGTACCTAATTGATTTTAAGTTCAGGAAGATATTTTACACAGAAGGAACCATCAACCACATCAGAAACCTGCACGAGGTTTTCTCCAGTGCACAATTACACAAAATCCACTGAGATGACTTCAGTTCCTGCAGTTTGTTCACTGAACCTTAAGACTGTTTCTTCCTTTCGAAATTGATCAAAAAGTTAAAATCAGAATCAGCTTTGTGCCTGTTGATTTTGTAACAAAGATTATCTTTCTAAAAGCTTTATTTTCTTTAAGGAATGAGTAATAGCTTCAGGAAGGTATTTTTTAGATAGGAATTTTACTGAAAACAGTGTTTAACAGGAATTTTGCATACATAGGAGCTCCAAGAGTATTATTTTGAAGTAGCAGCTGATCTAGTAGTGGTAGAGAATGAGATGAGGGAAGCTGCCTTGTACATTCTACCCAGGCTGCTTGGCTTTGGAATTTTAAAACATGAACACATGAGATCAGTCTTCAGGTACAGGTACACAAATGCGATTTCTCTGAGAGCAGCCTTACTCCCCTGGAGCAGTAGTTCCTTAGACTACACAAAGTACTTTCACAGTTCAGGTATAATCATGGTGCAGCTAGTGGCATTGCTGTGCCTGTTGCAGTCTTCTGTTTGTGGCCTCTCCTGGCCGTAGCTCTTGTAACCCATCAGAAATGGATGAGGTTATCATTCATCAGGCTTTCTAGCTTAGTTATTTTAAGTCTTTAAAGACATTAAGAAAGATAAGTCAAAAGAATTGCTGCCCAACTTCAGACAACTCAAAAAACAAAACAAAAAACCAACTGGATGTCCTGCATGCTGTGCAGGGAGGGTGCTCAGTCAGTTTAAGCTGCTGCTGCATTTCATCCTAGATTCCATTCAGATCCAACATAATGTTACTGGCATTATCATTGTTACTGTCTTTGAAAAAAAATTAAGTGTTTAAACAATAAAGGAATCCTCCTGCCTGTGGGTCAGCGGCTTTGAAGCATAGACTAAAGGGTGATTTTTTGCATGTGTTCCCAGAATTGCCATTTTTCACGCTCTCTATTTACCACTGTATAAAGCCCTGTGGTGGGACAGGTTAAACTCTGGAACTCCATGGAGGGCTTCCCTCAGAGACACACAATGAGGCCATGTGTCTGTGCTTTGGCTACCTTTTTCTATTTATGGCAGCTAATGAAGACAGCCACATTTGGGGGCCAGGGATATGGTAAATGGGTTTTGTGAGTGAAACATACACCCTTTGGTTTCTTGAGGCCTTTTCAAGTGTTCCCAGTGTTTCTTTATCCTGCAAAACACACACACACACACACACACACACACACACACACACACACACACATACACATGGTGTTGCATTGCAAAGTGCCTAGAAAGTTGCATCCAGCTAGTTAGAAAGGCGTGAATACAACCAGGGTCAACTCTGCTGGACATTTTGGTGGGCTGACCAGAGAGAGTTTACAAATGCCCACGAATATTCCAGAAGAGCAGGATAATTGGTCTGATATGGGCTGCATCTGTGCCCTGCAGAAGCCCTGAGCCCTGCCCTCTCCCTAAGTGCTTCTTCTTTCTCTCACAGCTTTTCTGGCAGACTTGCATTGTCTCCAGAAGCCACTTGCAGATCAAAGTGGGTCCTGGAGAACACCGCTTCTGGCCTCTGCCCCCAGACACCCAGAGCCCTTTCTGTGAAATTCCCGATGCACTGTTGGGACTGGGACTGGAGCATGCGGTGGGAATGTCCCCGCGCTGATGTAATGATGATGGATGGGTGACACCTCATGCACACCGCCGCGCTCCTAATGAATTAGCCTGGGAGAGGGGCACAGGGAATAACCCAGGACACAGGCGAGAGGGAAAAGTGCTACAGGGTGTGAAAAACCTCTCTGAAGTGGCTGGACAGGAAAACTTAAGAGTGGGGCAGCCTCAGACCACGTGAACCACAGCCTCCTAGCCTGACCAATGCCAGATCCTAATAAATGGGGGCCCCCTCTCTCCTTTGTAAAGACTAAATTTCCTTTTTTGGATTGCCTATCCTTCCCTTATTACATCTCTAAGTAGCAACCCCAGAAAGGACGGTTTGAGGCTATTGAAAATGCAGATCCTTCTTATCAATTCTCCAATTTGGTCAATACTGTGTTACTTAGTTTTTTTTCTTCCCCTTGCTTACTTTTAAATGTGACTCTGTGCTGCAGCTTCACCTGGTCAGTGGCTCCGGAAAGCTTTATGTGTTTTGTTTTACAGGAGATTGGTGCAGGTTAAGATTTATAATTTAGGAAGAAAAGACCCACCTGCAGGCAGGTTGCTAGTAGGGAGGGGAATTAGATTTAAATAGGATCTGGAATTAATTGTGCACTGGTTTTTGGCCTCAGGGAAATCACAAAAGGTTCAGGGGTGATTGACTGGGAAAAGCCTGCGCTGCTTTCTGGAAGGAATGTCCATCCCTTCCCTGTTACCTGTGAGACTTCAAGCCTTAGGAAGGCATGCAGCAAGAGAGCAAGTTTTCCTGTTTGCTTTTTGTTTTTCTTCCCCAGGTCCTCAGGCTGCTGGGACTCAGAAGTCAAGGAGCATGCCAGTACATCTTGCATGTAATGTTTCCGTGGTGAAGGGATTCAAGGTGTTGTCAGCAAGGAAACTGTATCCGTGGGGAGAGAAAGTCTCCTTTCCCTCATTCACATCCCAAGAGCAGTAGCAAGTTTTCCTCAGCGACAAGTCCTTGAAGTGAAGCAGAACTTTAAGTTTTTCTTGGTATTTCAGTTCTAAACAAGTTAGAGGTTATATTTCCAAAGCCCCAGCACTGGTCAGCTTGGAAATAAAGCTTTAATGATCGTCTCAGTACGGAGTTTCTAACCGCTTCCTGTGCTGTGAAACCTATGATCTCACCTAGAAGGAGCCGCCCTTTCTGCTCCTTGCCTCTTCCTGCACAACTTGACAGGGTGTGGGTGTCCAGAATGTTAAACCTTTCTCTTGATAACTGCAGGAACAAACTTATGTCTTACTGGTAAAATAAGCCAGTTGAATTCATAGGAATATACAGGAAGCAGATGTCTGCCTTGGCAAATTGCCATTTTTATAGCCACGTTCCACACATCAACTACACTTTTAAATAATTAGTTACTAACTAATGAGATCCAAAAATAAGTTGTCAAAATAGAAGAAGGGAGTAGACTTTTCGGTGACCGAGGGCCTATTTTTTAAAAAAATCTATTTGAAACAAGGGTAGGAATTAGCATTTGGTAAGACTATTAATTAGTGCGATTGTAGGCAGTGCCTGGAGCTTTACCTCTTCTTGCTGAAGCCTTTCTCTGCTCAGATAACTATGGGGAGGGTTGCATTGCTTTCATTCAATGAAGTCCTTTGCCTTGGGGGAAAAACCCAGCAATTCCACAAAAACCAAGTTTGTCAAGGAACTTAGGTGACTTGTCTTTTCACTACTGTTAATTAGCTTCCTCTGCTAAAGAGGAGACTTAGTTTTCACTAGGAATTTCATCTCTTAATGGGATTTTCTGGTCCATTTGTATGTTTCTGTGTAAAGTTTGAATTTAGTTGAGTACTCAGATTCCACTGGCAAACTACCCAAAGACATAAAACTGGATATAAGACCCTGTTTCTTTTAGGTGGCTAAAAATGGGATGTTTTGATTCAGTATTCCTGTGGTGTGTGTGTGTGTGTGTGTGTTTCTGGGAATTAAACCCAGGACCTTCATATTGAGCTGTATCCCCAACCCATTTTTAATTTTGAGACTAAGTCTTGGTAAATTGCCCAGACTGGGATTAAAGTTTGCAATCCTTCTGCTTTAGTCTCCCAGAGTGCTGGGATTATAGTCATGTATCACCACACCTGGTTTTTAGATACTTTGCCAGTTTCTAAAGAAATTCCAAATGTAGACTATAATGTATGTAGATTACTGAGTGGGACTAAAACACAGGATACTGTATGTAGACTCAGAGTCACAGGGTCATGGATGTAATAGACTACTTTATCAGTAACATTCTTATGTGTACTAGGTGTTGGGAAGACAGAAATCCAGCCCACAATCTAGAGGGAGGGATAGAAGTTCAGTGAAGACCTTTCTAGAGGAAGAGCTGGTTATCATTGGAATGGGTACTGAGGGAAACTTGGGTAGGCTGTGAATTCAATATTCTGGAGTGTACTTTATTCATTAGTCTTTCTAGTCAACAAAGACATCCGTGAGGTCCTCCTGCCTACTATATAGCAATGAGTAAAACAAAACATACAGAACAATTGTTAGAAAGCTTTAGCAAACATGCTGGTGAGTACTACTGATTAAAATACAGGTTCCTAGGTGCCACCTCTCCCAAGATGTAGGTATGGCCTCAGAAATTGGATTTAGGAACCAGAGCACTTAGCAAGCACTCCAGCAGCCCTGATCCCAACGGTTCTGTACCACTCTGAGAAAGTGAGGTGGATTGTATTGTGATCTTGTGGTGTATCAGAAATGTTATTTAAAGCAATGTCAGGAAGCATTAAAAAACACATTTTTCTGGGCTTTGTCAGAGGTAGAAGGAATAGTTAGCTGAGCATTTTCTTTTAAGCTTTCCTTATCTGGATTCATGGTAAAATTTTGGAGGATCTGTGATCCTTTGCAAATTTAAGTGCACATTCCTGTGTTTGCAGTGTTCAAGGTTGTTTTCTGGAAGACGCTTCTTAAATTTGTGCACATTCTGAAAGAGGATTGCTCTCCCTCCTCCAGTGGAAAGGATAAATACTACTGTCTGATTCTGTCATTTGATGAGTAACACAACGGAGGCTCAGCAACAGGTCGCCCGAGTTAGTGTGCTGGACAGCTCCTGGGCTACTGGTCAGGTAGCCTTGGTCTTCTAGCTTGACACACTTTGAGCTGGTTGAAGATATTTGCAAACCCTTGACTCTTCTCTCTTTGTCAGTGCCTTTGAGGGATGTTTCTGAATTTGGAGTGGATCTTACAATTGATATGTAAATTTCACTTGGTGCTTCTTTTTTCTTTTTATTCCACAAAAGCTGTTCTTAAATAACTTGTGTGTTTTACACTGAATGACACTGGATAATCTCAGAAAAGAATTAGGAGTTAGTGGAAAGGCGGATGCCCACAGGGCTGTGACTTTTGTTTCTTAAGACTTCTGTTTACTTGAAACCCAGGTCAAGGGGAATTTATTGTACATTAAAGAATTTTCAGTTCCTTTGCAAATAGAAGTTAAAGGTGACTAAACATGTTTCATCTGACATTTTTAACTTGGCTGGTGAAGCAGTTGCTTTTTTTATTGAATACTATGGAGTTCGCTCAATGCAGAAAAATAAGTGGTTAATAAGATGGATATAAAATGCCCACCATGGTGTTGCATAGATATCTTGAAGAAAACATGCCAGGAAGGAGACTGTTCATCTTTTCTTGTGTTATTTGTAGGTGTAGAACAGGACTGTAGAAAAGAACATGGACTAAGCCGAGTGAAAACTGATGAATAATGAGTTAGGACAATTATCACATGAATGAGCCAGTGAAAGATGAACAGACTGAGCCTGCCTCTAGTGGTGTTTTCTGATTTTTTAGTGACTGCTGGCTTTGCTGTTGATGATCTTTCCTAGCTTTTCCTTGGGTGATCAGAGGCATATTATTCTATTACATTGTTTTAAAAATAGAATCCACATGATCTGAGAGGTTCTCATGCTTTAGGATAGTGTTTACCTGAGTGATTTTGGATTAAAACGCATATTACAGCTTAAATATCTTAATGAAAGAAGCAAACGTCATTGTTTGGTTAGCTTGAATTGTTCTTTAATTCAGAACTTTGTATAAAAGACCTGGATGTGAGCATTTGTGGGATGCTCTTTCAAACATCTAAGCAAAACCACTTACCTACTTTAGAAGTTGTCCTAATGTCCTTTTCTATAAAGGTGGCTACCCGAAGAGAAAGCTGTGGACATTGCTTAAAAGAGTAACATGACACTTGGGTTTTACATTATGGACATAGTCAACAATGGAGGTATTTGAACCATTTGGTGGCCAGCACTCAGGAAGAATTTAGGAAAATGTTCACATTATGGAATGCCTCAGTTTTCCTTTTGGGTGTGTAGGTAACATTTGCCTGGCTTATTAATAAAACTTAGAGCCTTTTTTCCCCCCAAAAAACCTATGGAGAAACATGATTCAGATCTGAATTTTTGCTAGAATTTTGATTGCTGACTTGACTCTCAAAGGGAACCTTGGGTGAGGTCATGTTTTCCTACTCTTACAGGAGGTTGATGGCTTTGTGGTGTTTTGTAGGTGTTCCCCCTAGAAAAGAGCTGAAGTAATGAGAAGACACCATGGAGGCCCAGTCCCACAGCTCCACGACCACTGAGAAGAAGAAAGTGGAGAATTCCATTGTGAAATGCTCCTCCCGAACAGATGTCAGTGAGAAAGCGGTGGCTTCCAGTACTACTTCCAATGGTGAGCGGCCACCCCACAACCAAAGATGATCTGCAATCTTCTTTTTGTCCTCTACATTTCTTATGAATTGAGCATTTCCACCTGGACTGGTGCTTGTTCTAGAAAAGGCTGAAGAAAACTCATGGGGTGGAGGGTGGAGGGCGATGGGGACTGGGTAGGCTTCGGTAATCTCCATTTTGGCACTCAACCTACATGCTTTCTTCCAGATTTTCTAATTTGAGATGTAAATGTGATAGGTTATTTATTATAGGAAGTTCCTGCTTTGGCATTTTGGAAATCAACTTGATTAGTCTGGCGAGAGTTCAAAATGCTTTGCATTTCACATGGAAAGTCTATACTCTTTGGAATAATTAGCTTTTACAAAAGACATACAAGTTGTCTTTGTTAAAATTAGTGACAACCAAAAAAAAACATAAAAAATTAATGACAACCCCCTCTTCCTTAGTTTTAAGTAGTCTGCTATAAAGGATTTAAACATTTAACAGCTGAACCTTAAAGTAGCATTAAGATCTGAGATGGGTTTCATGGTTGGCTTGTAAAATTGAATTTATTTAATTGTTTTCAGAGGTAACATGGAGCCGGTCACCTTTTCTGTGCATTGCGTTTGTACATTGTAAGTAGTGTCCAGAGGAATTTCAGTTCAAGAATGGAGTGTGAATCTCAATTCCAGGGCCCCTGGTGGTGCAGACAGACTGGATGGGTTAGTGGTAACCGTTGCATCCTTCCTGGAAGACAGTTAGTGCCTTTGACTTTTGAAGTTTTTACAGCCATCCTGGCCTCCCAGCTTCTAGTCCACTTTGTCACCATCCAGCTGGCTAGTTCTTGGGTGCTGCATAGCTGGACTCTGATTTTCATGAGTCAACCTGCTCCCTTCCTCCTATCTTCCCATGAATCTATCATTATTTATTCCAAGGAAGATTGTACTGGTATGATTTACAGTTTTCTTAAATGCAGAGTTGGAGACTTGAAATCATCTTTGGAGGGTGCTTTGGCCCAGAACCCTCACCTCTGAAAGCAGGCGTTCCTGAGGAGTCTGGCCACCTCTCTGTGCGTGCCCACATCTGTCCACTCTGTCCTTCCAGCTGCCCTCCTCCCTTGGTGTCACGAGTGGTGCTGGGTGTGGCACAGAGGGAAGGACCTGGCTGTCAGACCTGCTGGCTGATGAGTCCAGACTTGCATTTGTCCATAGGGAGATATGTTTGGGTTGAAAAATGGATTTACATAGAAGTATGCAAAAAATAAGTCATCCTACTATAATCTTTCCTGGAATAAATAAACAACGAGCCTTACTTTATGGTATTTAAACTCAGAACCCAAAGCTCATGCCTGCTATTCCTGCTCTCTGGAAAGCTGAGGAAGGAAGATCACAGGTTCAAGCCTATTCTGAGCAATTTAATAAGTTGCTTGCTCAAAATAAAATAAGAAGGTGTGGGGATGTAGCTCAATATAAAGGCCCTGGTTCAACTCCTATTACTGCAAGAACAAACCAACCTCAGAACCAGAGGCAGAATATTTCCACAGTTTTCCCAAGGTGGTCACAGAAGGTGTATTTTTCCTTTAAAAGAAACACGTCATCCTGGTTTCTTTCTTCTGGAACTTGTAAAAATCAGCCCAATTTATTGTGTCAGAAGTACAGGCATAGTATTTTGTAGGGTAAGTGCTTTCTGCACATCATGGTTTAGGAAACTTCAGCTTTGGGTCATCTTTAGGGTGTGTGTGGGTGTGGGTGAGCATGGAGTACATTGGGAATGCATTTGTGTGGATGTGTGAGGGAAGAGGCCAGAAACACGGCATTGGGAGAAGGTGCCTCTTTTAGTTACTTTTCTTGTTACTGAAACAAAATACCTGATACCGAAAGTACAAGGAAGAAAGGTTTATTTAGCTCACAGTTTGTTGAGGTTTTAGTTCCTAATCAGCTGGCTCCAAGGCAAGGAGCCATTGCAGAGGAGAAACAGTTCATGGTAGGCAGAAGGTAGCAGAGCAAAAGGGAACAAGACAAGATAAGCTTCTTTCTGTTCCTTATATTGGTTTCCAGGCTACACGGTGCCAAACCAATCAGTACAATGATTTAGTAATCACCTACCCTTAATCCTAGACCCTTAATCGTAGCATGACAACATGAATCAGTCACTCTATAGATTCTGTCACCACTGAAAAAGCTCCAAGCTCACCAACAACTGCATACAGCTTTAGGGGGATATCCAGACACAGTGCCATTGCACTGTGTAGGAGCAGGAGAAGCTGCATTCTAGTGGCCAACATGTAGTCATTATCTCCTCCCTCCTTAGGAAGGTGCAGCTACTACCCCAGGATATGCACCTAGATTTTCTACTCTTGCTCTGGGTCCTTAGCCACCCTGTGACCACAGGTCCCCCCACGACCCTGTGGAAAGTGACTGGGAACAGAATTAACCTAAGTGGGACAGTGGTCAGGAAACCTGGAGGGAAAACTAATGCAAGGAGCAGTTGTGATTTACGAGAGGTAATCCAAAGATAAGGTGAGTGTGATTGTACTCACCTGCCATCCTCTGGAAGGCTGAGACAAGTTTGAGCCCAGTGTGGGCAGCTTAGCGACTCAGAGAGACCTTGCTTTGAAATAAAATACACAGGGGCTTGAGGATATAACTGCAAGAGGGCCTTACTTTGCATCAGTCAATCTTATGGCTTGGAATAATCACAGATCTGTTTCCTAAACTGTTCTCCACTGGCTTTGTTACCTGATCAGCCTGTGCCCTTGAAGCCCACATCCCCTCCTGCACTTATTATGAGTCCCATCCCATCTGGGGTCAAAAGTCCTGAGTGAGAGCTCTCGAGAGTCATCTAAAATCTGACTTGTTATCAAACAGATGGAAGTGGTTGTTTTAAAATACAAATTTCCCCTTCTTAGGAGGATTCCAGAAAAACAAACAGATAAGTTTAAAGACAGGAAAAAGGAAAAGCAAGGAAAATGAACTTACTTCTTTGTTTCAGTGAATGGTAATAATTATGATCTTTGCAGAGCTCTCTGCAGTTTGCATCTAACTAGTTTAGAGCCTTCTCCAGCCCCAGGTGGTGTAAGGACGATGGGCAGTGGGCTGCACAGCCTCTGTGGGCTCTGTCTCTGGTCCAGCCTGTGGCTTTGGTCCTGTTCCCTGTCTGAGTTTAGAGTTTGTGGTCTGCAGACCTTCAGCAATCAATGCACTGGCTATGTGCTGATCAGAGGAAGAGGCTACCATTGTTATGGCTGTCCTCCATCTGTGCGTCCATCTGTCTTTCTACAGATATTTCAGAAATTCATGGAGACCTGCATGGAAACTATTCCCAGACAGGAATAAACCATCAGTGGGATGCTGTCCTGGGTAGTGCTGATCATTTCTGTTTACAGAGATTTCTTCAGTTTTCTTTCCAAAGTTCTGCCATTCGATTTATAACTGGAGAGTTCAAACACGAGTTCAGGTTGGGCATAATTGCTTATGCTTGCCCTCCATACACTTTGGGAAACTGAAGCAGGAAGACCACAAGCTGGATGCCAGACTGGATAACTTAAGAAGACCTGTCTCAGAACAAAAATCAGTAAAAAAGAGTTTAGATGTAGCTTAGCATAAAGGCACTGAATTCAAATGCATGTTATATATGCATGTTCTCTTCCATCCACCATTTCATGATTAAAAGAAATCAAACAAATAAAAACGTTTCATTATTGGCAAAGTTATTGGTGAAGTTGACTTACTTAACTTTTCCGACCATGACGTGGTGTAATTTGTTCTTGATTCTGAGGCTCCCAGCCAAAGCACGCACATTCCAAAGCGTGCCCTCACAGGTCTGTTTTCTTGCGTTTCTTGCTGAGTCTCTGCTTCTAGAATAGCACCCGTACAGAGTTTTGTTTAAACACAACATACACACAGCCAGATACAGGCTTCTGAAACCTCGAACACCACTGTAAACAGGCATTTGCTCTGTAAGACTGAAATTTAAAGTAAACACAAGTAAAAAACTGTGTTCTCAGTGTTGTATGGGAACAAAGGCCAATTTTGATTTGTCTAACATTTGACATTTCTGTCTGTGTTATAAAGCCTTTGACAGGTTTTACATGAAACCGTGATATGCCAATGGTTTAATGAATCCGTAATTCAGTTTTAAATTCCAGTCTTATTTATGAAATGCTAATGACAAAAGGAGTTTTTTGAATATTTTTAAGTGTACTTGTCACTTACGTGATCATTTGTGACATCAGTAACATGGTGGCTTTTGCATATAAGGTGTGCATTCAGATAATAGTTCTCATTGTGGACTTAATCAGTTAATCTGATAAGATTATATGCAAGGCACCTTAATAATGTGTGTTTCTGGTGTCAGTTTATTACTTCCTAAACTAGATGCTAAATAATCAGTTTTAAATTTAGATCTATTCATACTTTACACATCTCATCCTGTACAGTTTCTCTCTATTTCTTGCTCTTCAATTTGAAAGGTTTGCCTCATTTTTGGCTATTTATTTTTGAGTAATTTGATAGCTCTTATTAACCTGCTATTTTGGTGTTTAAAAAGAAAGCCACCATAAATGATGGAACTGCTGTCTAGAGAATCTTTTCTCGAATCTCAAAGTTATTTGGGACATACCTAACGGTGGTAAAAAGATAAAATTATCACCCTATCAATGATGCAACAGGAAACTAAAGTTGATAGGTAAATTCTTAAATGGAAAGGAAGTTCCCTGTTACCTTTGGTTGTTGCAAAAGAAAGAGCTTGGTTTGATGCTGAAAAATTGTTTGAGGTTTGTAAATGGAAATAGCTATAGTCAGTACCTACTTAAAGAGATTTGTTTTCTCTTTTCACCTTTGGTGACTTCCTGGCCATGCTGGTAAGCTCCCTCAGGGTCCCTCCCTTAGGTGGTAACTGTGATGTCTGTCTCTTGATCCCCAGCTTGAAGAGCTGTATGGGAAGTTTGAAATTCCTTGCTTCTCCATCTTCCATGAGCTTTTGTTTTCTTGACTCTTCCTATGCTGAATCCTTGTGCCTATTCTGTTCAGAAATGGGCAGACGGTTTGCACCACATTCAGCTCTTTAGATGTTAATTCCTCTTTTCCTGGCCACATAGCATTTGCTGGCACATGACAGATGGGTGGAAGGGGCTTTCAGATAAAATGGATTCATATTATAGGGTTTTGTTTAGGAGCGTGTGCAAGTTTGGGGGTCTGAAAGTTGGACTGAGTTGTGGTACTGTCAAGGACTAGCTATGCAGCTGTGAGTAGTTAACTTCTCAGTGCCTCAGTTTCCTCATCTGTTAGCAAGCTAATAATTACATCTACTTCACAAGGTCTATCTTGGGAGGATTAAGTGACACAATGGCTGTACTGTGCAGTAAGCTTACACCATAGCCAGAGCTCTGCAAAGATCAGTGTTGGGATTAAGAGGAAGCATGCTGATGAGTTTAAATGCTATGAATCCAAAAACAAAGGGATTGTGTTTTCTTGAAAATACACATAGGTTTTCAAATTAAGGGAAAAATGTTTGGCAAAAGTAATGATGAATTTGTTGGACTCAGATGTCTGAAAAATAGTTCAAGATGTTTCACAAATCCCAAATGTGACCAGGCTTGCTCATTTTAAGGAAGGATGGATTATAAAAACCTAAAGTTTCTTTACCTTTCATCTAAATGCCTTCTTACGTCAGAGAATAAGAAGGGATAATTTTAAGAAAATTTATTTAGATCTTTGTCCTTGAATATTAACATTGTGATGATTATATGTTGTGGTTTGCAAATGACATATATACATCCTCTTTTCTTTTCTCCTCCCTTCTCTTGATTCCTTTCTTTTCTTTTTTACTGAGATAAACTATTTCTGTTCAGTTACATTGCTCATTTGGGAGATTTGTGCTATATCAGAGTTAGATTTTATTTTATGTCTAAAAGAGCTTCATCTTTTAAAAGCAACTCACTCATGATAAATAATCTGATTCACACAAGAACTCCAGTTCTCTTGGGCTCCAGACTGACAGACCTTCGACCTCTGGCTACCACTGTGCTCTTTATTTTGGTTGAGTATATCACCTTTCCTGTGGTCACTCAGGCTTGAAACCGCAGTGTCACCTCTGACCCCTTTCTCTCTCATGCTTCCTGTGTCCTGCTGGTTTTGAGGTCCTGCTAGATTTTCCCCTGTATTTATGCACCCCTGTGCCCCTCCACCTCCGTACGGCCCCTCTACTCCAGGAGCTCAGTCCTTGTGCTTAGGCATTGAAAGTGCCTTCTCTCCACTCACATTGTTCTTGGTCTCCTCTCTCCTGCACAGTCTTCTACCAAATTAATGCCACTGCAGTTCTAGGATCTTCAGTGACTCAAATAGACTAAGGCTCAAAGCCTTTTGCCTTCATTTAATATTTAAATGTCTTCCAAAATCTGAGTCCAGACTGACTTTCCAATTTGATAAGCTATTCTTTTGTCCCACCCCATAAAGGGGAAGATTCTTTGCCTTTGTCCTATCTTCCTCCACAGAGTGAAGATTTTGCTAGCATCATTGTGTGTTTCAATGCTTCTCAAATGAGTCTCTCTGTTTCTCTGTCTCTGTCTCTTTGTCTCTCGTTTCTCTTTCTATCTTTCTTCCTTTCTGGTCTCGTATCCTTTTGGGAACTACCTAGTAAAACTTGGTTTTATTTAATTTTTTCCTTTAAATTACTTTAATTTTAATTAATAAACGTGGTATTGTAGAGATTTTCTAGGTTGATAGGAAAACTGAGCTGCAAGGTCAGTGTCGCTTCTTCTGATTTTCCTCTTCCTAACTTCTTGCGTTGGTGTGATATGTTTATTAGGATGAGCAACCAGAATGGGTTTTGTGCTGTTAATAAATGTTCACACAAGGCCACTCTGGGTCATACAGTTCTGTGCATGTAGATAAATACGTAATGCCACACATCCACCACTGAACTGCCCTGTACAATAACATCACTGCCCTTAGAATCCCTTGAGCTGAATCAGCTTATCCTTTCTATCTCTTATATCACTTGATTTTTATTTTTGAATTTGAGAATAGCACCTGAGTTACTTACCATCCCCTCTATATTTTGCCACAATTCCATGTTTTGTGCAGCATCTGTGGAATCAGTCTACAAAGTCCAACCCAGGCCTGCCTGACCTTTGGAACAATGTGACAGGAGCCACATGTAACACAGTGCACAGTAGTGTGTACCTGGAAGCCACGCCTTAAACTCCTGCCTTGCCAACGAATTGCTGTGTGATCTTGGGCTAAATATTAACCTCTCTGTCTCTGACACTGTGAGTCCCCAAATATATCAGCTTTTGTGAATTACAGTGACAGGCACTTCTGGATATAATTTGATAGGATGTAATTCGTTGATATATTTCATACCCGTTATAGCACAGTGCCATGTGTCCTTAATCTCCAAATGATAAATAATATGATGGAGAGGAGTAGAAGATATTCACTAACAGAAATCCTGGCACATGTTCAGTAGAAGGTAGAAGCTGGGATCAGGGCTCAGTACCTCAGATCACCGGGTCTGGAGTTTGGCACAAGTTCAGATAACAAATCAGGCACCTTTTGGGTTTACTCCTCATTCATGGTCTCCTAAATCATCAGAGAAACTCTAATTTTTGTATGAGGTTCTTATTTAAGGGCAAGGCTGCTCCTGGCCCCTGCATAGCACCATTGGATTTCTCCTTCAAAAGAGCAATTTCTGATGCTCAGATAAATCAGGAATAAAACACTGCTCCCATCTTGCCACAGTTCTGTAGAGTGGGGAGTGGAAAGATGCCACATCATGGCATGTTTCGTTGTGAAAAGTTGCTGGGGTCCTTTGATCACTCATGATCAGGTGTTGGGGGTATTTCCAATGGCCAGAGACAAGCTGATCCGAACCTGAGACAGCCACCATGTAGGGGATCAAGAGGGACAAAACAGTCCTTATGGCAGGAAAATCTTTTGGAGGAGTGGCTGGGGCCTCCCCTCCTCTACCACTAGGACTCCCAGTGATTTCCAGGGAGCCTCAAGATATGGGGTCTTTTGCAAAAGTGAAACACCTGGTGTTTTATGTACATGGAGACCTTTCCAAATGCATCTGCTTTAGTTTACATTTATCTTAAAAATTTACATACAATACAACTCACCCTTGATAGTGTGCAATTCTGTGAGTTTTAACAAATCCATAAGGTCACGCAGCCACCAACTCAGCCAAGACAGGAAACAGTCCTGGCGCACCCCAAAATTCCAACAAAGCTTTGTGCTTCAAACTCAACAGTCAGAGTACATTGTGAGTCTCTAGTGATAACAGAAAGCAAAGAAAACACAGTAGTTGCTTGACATGATATTTATTTCAGGCTTTTAAAAAAATTCTATAATTTTTTAGGTCCTGTGAGCAATCCTTAGGATTCGTTCTTTTCCATCCCTCTTCTCTTTAAACTACCTCATGTTGAATTTGTAGCATAATGAAAATGTTCTTGAAACTGCTCACAGATACACACCCCACTCTCTCTGCCAGTTTGAGGTTTTTGTTTTTTCCTGTGTCCAGACAGTGCACATTTTAGGCTAATTTAAAGTTCCATTTTATGTTTAAAACTATAAGCAGCCATAAAAATAGGGGCGTTTTGTTGTTTTGTTACTTTGAATTAACCGCATGAGAAAATTAGAATCTGCACATTTCATGTAGCTGTAAGCTAGAGGAAAAATGTAAAAGTTTTACTACATCAAGCTAACATGCTTCTCTCTCTCTCTCTCTCTCTCTCTCTCTCTCTGTCTCTCCCGTGTCTGTCTTTTTTTAGAAGCCTCCTTTCCTTTTCTCCTGTACATTCGTAGACAGGGTTTTGTCTCAGGTAAGGAAATTTTTTTTTTATGTAAAAGTTATTCTTAGCATAACCCGGGATGCTATTTTTTTCCTGTCTTGTACTTTTTTACGTTTCCTTTGACCCCTTCCTCCTCTTGGTCTCTTTCTTCCTTTCTTCCTCTCCTTCTTCTGTTTTTTCCCTTTGGTTGTAGAAAGTTGAGTTCCATCCCAATTATTAAATCTTAGGAGACCATTCCCACATGGTTTCCTAAATGGTAGCTTCATCCCTGGTCTTTCATCTCCCGCTCTGCTCTCTGCCTTGACAGCTGAAAAGGTCTGACTGTGCCATACAATGGTTTGATTGGTTTCTCTGGGGGAGACTTTCCCCGGCCTCATCATGCACCAGGCAGGTGGACCAGAAAGTCTCTTGATTCTTTTGTTGCCTCTCAAAGTCTGAGGTCTTTGACTGAATAAATCCGCCGTCATGGGATAATTTGCTAAAAGGAGCCTGAAAGATGTGAGAGAAAAGCCTCGCGACTTGGGTGCTGCATTAATGAAATAACGGGGCCTTGGAGTTTGCAATTGAAAAATCACCAGGAATGCAATGGGTGGAGACGGGTTTCTTTTCTTTCCCATAATAAACTTTTAGTTCTGTCATTGAAAGCATGCCTATCCTTCGCGGCCTGCAGGCCGGGCCGTGTTTGCATTTGTCTCATGTTTAAGGGTACAGCCTTGCCTGGCTGAAAGCCTTTGGGGTGCAGTGTCTAGTTAGTCATTAGATTATTACTAGTGGATGGAAAGAATTCCATATGACAGAACTAAGGTTGAGTTAACACAGGACGAAAAGTAATTTACAGATAGGCTGTCCCCAGCCATCTTTGTAGCCCCTGATAAGGTTTCATTTCAGAATGGATAGGCGACATTTCCACTTACGGGGCCCATTCTGCGACACCTGTGATAACAGCTTCTGGATCCTAATTGAAATTGGTTTCAAAATGGATTTTCACTTTTCTCTGTCTGTGGAAAATATTGAATGGACTCGAGCTGCCACAGAGAACCCCAGACCTTGGGAAATGGAGCGGGAAGCTGGGGTCATCTTTCATAACAGTGTCGATGGTATGACAGTTTTGTTATCTGTCTTATTAATGAAATCATTGATCACCTGATGAGGGAGATAATAAACTACATCCCGCCAGTCTTCCCCAAGCTCAATTAGAATGGGGTTACAAAGAAGAGGAGGAGGAGAGCCTGCAAACAATAGCAGCAAAGTAGTGGAGGTCAATTAAAACTTTTTACTCGCGAAGTGACCATTTCTCATCAGGACCCTGTGGGTGATTTCAGGCCTTGTGTCTGAAGTCCCCCAAGTCAGCATTCTACTGCACGATTCTCTTGGCCCATGTAGAGTTCCTACCACTTGCACTAAAATTTAAAGATTAAAATGTATTTTATTTTATTTTATTTTTTTGTCTTTTATCGGTACCGGGGATCGAACTCACGACTGCCTGCTTGCAAGGCAGGTGCTTATGCTGCTGAGCTAAATCCCCAGCCCCAAAATGCATTTTAAAATAGGGCTTGTTTCACAGTGGGAAAGTCAGAAGTGAGAGTGGAACTTCTGCCTTGTAGAAGTACTTTGTAATGGGTGGAAAGGAAAAAAGAATTCCTTAGCCACTTGCCCTGCCCCCACCAGAGGGGATTTGGGGCTTGTCTGCTGGGTGGAGGAGGGTGGGGGCTGGGGAAGAAGACCAAACTGGCAGGTTCATAACCTGAGTTCTTTGAAAGAAAAGTAGCTTAACGCCTCTTCCTCTCTTAATGCGCTTTGGGAATCCTGGTCGGAGGGGAATTAGGTTTGGATTTAATGAGGTGGCTCTATTGTTTGGGGCTGGGCCGCCCTGGAATGTGCTTTCTGTCCTCTTCAGGGAGGGGAAGGGACGCTGGTGACTTCTCCAGTTTCACGGTGAATTGTAGTCCTAGGTGTGTCTCTATTCTCAGTGCCAGCGAGGATCAATCCAGTCCCCTCTGAGCCTGAAAGAGGAGCTGTGATCAAAGGCGCTAATGATGTCGCTGATCTGTGGTGATTGATTAGGAACAGAAGTTCTAGAGAACCCAGGCTGTCCTTATCATTTCCAGTTCATTTGTGTTATTGCTAAGATAGCTTGTGCTTAATTAGCAAAATTACTAAAATGAATGGTGCAGAAAATATTATATATTTTTCCTTCCTCTCCCTCGCCCCCTCATTCTCTGTCAGTTAGGGGGATCAAACCCATGGCCTGCATCTAGGCAAGGACTTTACCACTGGACTACTTTGTATTTAGGCTTTATCATTATATTTAAGCTTACCATAACCATGATCACATTTTGTAATCAACCTCCTTCATTGGATATATTACAGAGAAATTATATGTATGTTGGGTGAAGTATTTTGGAATTCTACATAGAAATTGGAAAAATATTTGGGAGTAAAGATACTTACATTGTTTCCAAAATAATTTATTCCTATACAAAAAAAATGACATGTAAGGCTACCATTACATATACTTAAGGGTTTTATTAGTTTGGAAACTTGTTTCTGTAGGTTTAACATCCTACATTATTCTAATGGAACTATCCTAACATTTCTCCCTGGCCATTCCAGAGGATGACTTATTTTTCTGTGTGCAAACATGTTTAAAAATAAAAGCAAATCTGTTTCATGCCAAGAGGTGACCAGTCTTACAACTGGAGGAGATGCAATTTGAAAAGAAATAATACTTAAAGAGAAAACCAAGGAGAGCAAGAGGTCTCTTTCTGGAACCACTGCCATTTGAACATAGCTATTAACTTAGATCCGCCTAGGGAAGGGACTAACTGCAAAAAGCTAAGAAAAAAATCAGTTTTGGAAGGCACTGCAGACCAAGAAAGAAAAGCTCAATGGAAAATGGAGAATGTAAATTTCTTTGAAGGTTACTGTTATCTTCTGTGGCTTGCTGTAGGTTGTCAAGGACTCTTGGCTTCTGCTGCTTCTAGCTAATTCCTTTCCCAGAAAACTTCATTTTGAGGGCTGCTGTCCCAGTAGGACTGGAAAGTGTGTTTACAGAGCAGGATGAATATGAAGAGAAGACGCTCTCCAAATGAGCCCCGGGGAGAAGATGGTATGGCAATTATCAATACTAATCTTTAATAGATGTCAAAGATTCCTCTTTTGTGGAATGATTTTTGTTCTCTTGGCAATAATAACCAGAAGAATCGGAGACCCTTGCCAACAACAATAAAAGAACATCGTGAAAGAACAGAGGCGTGCTTGAAATAATGGAACTTCCAGCAATATAGGTAGTTCCAGATAAAATGTAGATCTACTGTTCAATTAAAGATTTCTTCTAAGCGCTTAGAAACTAGAAAACACACAGTGGCCCATTTCCTATTACATTTAAATCAAATCTATTTTTAAAATTTCTGAAGTTCCTATTTAGGCTTGTTTTCAAATCCTGGCAAGTTTCAGAACAGCAAAAAGTTCCTTTCCTATAAATGTTGACAGCAGTTCCTGTGTAGGCTAACAGTGTTTTATAAATAGAGTTTACTTAGCAAAAACCATATGTATGCCCAGTGAAATAATCTCACATTTATTTATGTTTTGATTTATAGAAAACACGTGCCCTCTGACAAAGCCTTGGGGCTCTTTTCTGCAATTAAAAGGAATCTTGTTTGAAAAAAAAAAATAGCTACCATTCTTAATGGGAAACTTTTTCACATAAATTCAAGGCTTTTTCTTTGATCAGTTTTGCACAAAATCAAAGCACTGTATTTTCCTTCATTTGTTTAACCCCAAAAGCAAGATGAACTGGGGAAAAGATTTATCTGTCTGCTATGATGCCCCAAGCCTCGTGGTCATAAGTGGGCTTTTCAGAAGTAGCTGGGTCTAGGGTGTTGCTGCTGGGATCAAAAATGTGATGCTGGGATTGATTCTTGGTGCTGTGCTAAGATTAAGGCTGCCTTGCACTGGGTGTGAGTGCTCCCTGCCTTAAGGGTAGGAGGCTGGATAAGATACAAGGGACAGAAAGTGTGTCACTGCTTGTGCTTTGACACTTACTGCTTTGCTATTTGCTGCTTTTGTTGCTTCCTGCTTTCCTTGTCATGAACTGTTTTGTTTTTCCTCTGGGACACTCCTCTGCCATGCCACCCTGCCTTGGAGCCAGCTAACTATGAACTAAAACTTCTGCAAACGGTGGTCCAAATAAATCTTTCCTTCTTTAATTTTGGGTGTCAGGTATTTTGTCTCAGCGATGAGAACCAGGCTCTGTCTATCCATCTGTTTTCCTGCTTACCTATGTGTACTCACACACGTACATTAGCATCAGCAGGCAGTAGTTGAATATCACAGAAATCCACAGATGTATAAGACTAGGTAATATGGGAAGGGCAGTGCCCAGAAAAGTATCTGTGGCTGCTCCTTGCAGGTGACTAGTGTTAGTGCAGCAGGAGTTTGGCTTGGTGTTTTTAGGCTGAGAAGAACATCATCTTAAACATACTTGTTTCTAGGCCTTCATTTGGAAAGCTGCAGAGTATCTACATGGTGATTTTCTGCATCAACAATAAATCATAAGGAAAGAGACTGAAGGTGGTTTGCAGATCTCTCTCTTTTTTTTTTTTTTTGAAGAAAAATACTAACAAATTTTCTTTAAAAATATATTTCTTTTAAGTTCAAGGGTGGGAGGGAATTATATAGAAGAAAAAACTCTTTCTTAATGAAGAAGAGAGTACATTAGCTGAGGCCAGGTTATCAACTACTGCTTCTTTGACATTCTAGGCTACATTTATGCCTGAGGAAAGTGGGTTGGGGACAAGGAAAAAGTCACTGTTTATTTAACATAGAAATTTCATAATACTTCAGTGCATGAATGATCCAAGCCTTTATGTAGTATAGCTTATATATCTAATTTTAACTTTAATTTTTCATAAAAATAGACTGGTTAATCTTTTATAGAAACTCCAATTATAATGTCAGATTTCTGCACCCTAAAAAAGCCCAGTTCCTGTTTTCCTGTAGTTATAAACCAGTTCCCCTAACCCTGGTGGTGAGTAAATAAAGATTATGTTCAGAAGAACAAGTTATCACAATCTCAATTTAAGAAATTTGGAATTTTCTTTAAGGTTAAACAGTGCAAATCCTATACATCAGTCCATCTTTGGTTAAAATCTGCCTATGATTTTATTTAGGCCAAATGTACCATCCCATTGTTAAATCTGAAATGATCCCAGGTGTTTCAAGGGTTAGCCTATATAAAAAATGTCAGTGTAGGTACCAATTGCAGGAGATTTTTGCCCAGTTTTCCTGAAGTGCTGCTGATTGCAGGTTGCACTGCAGTGGATACTGTGAGACCTGACCTGGACCTGGGGTCACCCCTGAAGGACCCTGGCTTCCTGTACCACTTCTCTCAGTGTCTGTGAGTGTGGTTGCCAGGAAGCGCACTGTCACTTGTGTGTGATGAGTGCCCCTTAGACCACATGACTCTCCAACATGCCCATGGAGAGCTTCACATAGTCTATTTGGCATCTGGTTTTATGTAGCTATATTTCATCATGGCTTCACTTAGAACTTTTGAAAATTTCTTTGATGCTAATTTGGTTGCTTTAAATTTTTGAAGTGGAAAAAAGAAACAAAACCAAGAGTACAATAAACTTTGATTACCAAACCCTCAAACACTGAACCTCTCAAGCAATCCATATTTGTACTTTATTCTTCGAGTGTGGAGTTTATAGGCAGGGGTGAGGAGCTCAATTGCTGGAAAGTAAGGCTGTGGTGTTCAGACCTGGCCAAGAGAAAGGTAGGAGCGTGGCTCTTCACAGGGATTCTTGCAGAAGATGCCACATCATCTAAGGAAGATGAGGTGGCTCCTTATATAGCAATTATTAAAATAATGTCCTTTCAGTTTCTTTCTGTGTTCGTGTTCTAGTTGGCCATCTTCAGATAGCCATTTTCTGAGTCATGAACCAATCTGCATCTTGGACCTCAAGGCTCTGGTATTTTTTCAACTAACTCCCCATCACTGAGCATTTCCCAGTTTACTTCTTGTGAATGTAACACTTTACCACAATACCGTGTGGTTCAAATTCATCTCACTAAATCATTAGCTCTAAAACCTGTAGCAATTTGTGTTTCCATCGGCTGTTTCTGAGACTGCTCATTTTCAGAAAAGATGATCAACATTTGTGAAATAGTTTTAAAGATGGTGTGATAGATGAGATCCTCCCTTCTTTCTTTGCATTTTTAACTGATGTGCAATACATAAAAAAAAGTGCATGTGGTGCACATGAGCACTTTGATGGAGTTTTCCAAAGTGAGCATTGCTTTTTCCCAAAGCAAACAGCACCCAGATCCAGAGGGAACAGCTGTGCATCCATTCCCCTGCTGGCAGGCAGCTGGACTGGCCCTTAGAAATACTGGCTATCAGGTAGTTGTCTTTTAGTGGACCTGAGAGCATAATCGTATTGAGCAAAGGCCAAGGAACAGCTGTGCATCCATTCCCCTGCTGTCAGGCAGCTGGACTGGCCCTTAGAAATACTGGCTATCAGGTAGTTGTCTTTTAGTGGACCTGAGAGCATAATAGTATTGAGCAAAGGCCTGGGAGTGGAATTACAGTTTTAATTCATCCTTGCCAGCAAATACTTTCCATATTTTTGTTTTAGCCCTTCTGTTGGTGATCCTGTGATGTGCAATTATGGTTCTAATTTGTCCTTGAGGGGTAAAAGACTTAAATATATCTTACTGGGTATTTGGAAATCCTTTTTTTGTGAAGTATCTGTTAAAGTCTGCCTTTTAAAAAAAAATTTGTAGTTGGGGGTAGATTATTATTTGCCAGATGTTCTGTCACTAATTTGAAATGTATCTTTTTCTGCCAGAGCCTTAATATCTATTTTAGCTTCTTTTTTGGAACTATTTTATCCTGTGGCTCCATCTAGCTGTTCTTTTTTTTTTTTTTTTGTACCATGTTCTTTAAGCTGTTGTACATAGAATACATTTTATCCAATAGTGTATATTACCTTTTATTATTTTCTCTTTTCAGAAGGCTCATGGATCCTACTCAATTCTTTTTCTCCTATATGAACTTTAGGAACATCTTTTTAGAATTATGTAGTTATAAATTTTTATATATACAGTAAAAATACAAAAACTAAAATGGATACCATCATTTTTTTTTGTCTTTTTCCTTTTTATCGATACCAAGGATCGAACTCACAACTGCCTGCTTGCAAGGCAAGTGCTTATGCCACTGAGCTAAATCCCCAGCCCTGATACCATCAATTTTAACAATACGTGGAAAGTGAAGAAGGAATAATATTGTGAAAGTTCAACTATATCTGTACCACTTTATTTCTTGAAAGAGAATAGGGCTTACGCATCTGATAAAGCATGAGCGTGCATTAAGTGTGGGGTGGGAATCTGGATGCTGTGTTACTCTCTGAAATGTGTCAGTGCTTAAAAGGTATCTCTCCGGGATTTTGTTTAGAATTCTATTACACTAACATATTCAAGCTTTATTGTAATGATACTGGCTGCAGGAAGCAGTCTTAGCTGCTTTCCTGCCACATTCTTACGAGGTTACTTTCTTCCCAGGAGAACATCAAAGCCACACAAATGCACCCTGGCTTTGGTGTCCACATTCCGCCTTCATCTTCACAAGTGTTTCTTTTCTTAAATCTGTCACTTACAAGAAAATACATAGGAAATAACAGTTGGCAAGACCCACCAGGTGTTTGCTATATTTTCACCTTTTCTACTGTAACACGTTCTGGAAACAGTTTGGGTTTAATTTGTCTCATCTGTCTTGAATTGAAAGTTGCAGGTACATCACTAAGTACTTTGGTTACTGTAAATACCTCTTGTATCCTCTCAGGAAAAATGGGATTCTCCAGGTTCTCTGCATCCATCTGCATTTTTATCAAGTCACAACAGTTGCCTTCCATAGTCTTTGATGGTGAATCTGTTACTTGGTGGCTTTTTCTTCTGAAGTTTACCAGCACCAGGGTCAGAGATAAGAAGGCTGTTTGTTTCTTGTCATATTGATAGCAGGGCTAATGCAAAGGACTATGGGAGCTCTGACTTTTGGACCACATGTTACTATAACTTTGGGTTGACTTTATTGCATGAGTAATCTAGGGACACTAGACTGAAAATGGATTGCCCTTGACTAAATTGAAGAAAGAGACACGTGAAGGATATGGTTTCAGTTCTGTGAGTAATGTTTTCCCATCATGTGAAACTCTTATGACAAGCGTCTTTCAGAATCCTAAGTAGCAGGATACACATCTTTTTAAAGGCAGGAAGTATTGCCCTCTTAGATGTAATTCCAGTAGTTTCTTAAGCCTCGACTTCTTACCCTTGAAAGCTTGCCCACAACCCACTCCTGAGAGCTTTTGGAAATAATTGAGAGCCATGACTCTTGTTTATTCTCCAAGCCTCAGATCATCCAGCTTTGTGTTGGCCTTTTGTCTGAGGAGGTACAAATTCACCAGGGTCATGCCAATAAGTACAAAAGACTTGCCAGCCCACCAAGAAATTCAGATTTCCTTATTTCCCTGCAGGAGTGTCTTGGGGGCAGTTATGCATAAAATGGAACTTTTCGTGTCTTGACCCTGTCCAAAGGATTTTTGTCTTTTAAGGACCTTCTTTCCTTAACATACTTAAATGGAATAAAACTCAGGAAGAGGTTGTGGAGAGAGTGCCGGGAAAGAAAACATAGCAAACCTTGGATCATCATAGTTTCCCAACTTCTTTGCTCCCAATTCCATGAAATTGTAAGTGCAAGGATCTTTTCTTCCTGATATGCTGCCATAGATAACAGACTCTGTATTTGATCATGTAGATAAATAAAGTATGCGGCTCTCTATGACAGCACTAATAATTGCATGAATAAACAATCACATCACACTATACTTATTAAGTATAATATAAATGGTATCCACAGTGTTATGTAAAGTCTTATAGAAGAGGTATTGTACAAGTTAATTCCTCTAAATGACATAGTGAAAGCAGGGGAAGGGAGGAGAAGGGACCCAAACCTGGAAGATTTGAAGTAGAGGGAGCTACATGAGCCAACTTGGAAGTAATATTCTTTGGGATTTGGTAAAATACCAGTCAACATAGGTCAGTTATTGCATAGGCATGTGTAATAGCTAGCTTTCCTATTGGCTGTGATCCTATAAAAATGTTTACAATTTAACGAGGAGAGTTTTATGATGGCTCATGGTTTCAGGGGATTCAGTCCATAGTTGACTGGCTCCAAAGCAGGAACGCTGTGGAGGAAGGACTTGGTGGAGCACAGATGCTTAGATCCTGGTGGCCAGGAAGCAGAGCAGGGAAGCATTGCTAAAAAGGAAGAGGGGTCAGGGACCAGATAAAGATCCCAAGGTCACATATCCATGACCCATTTGACACATTCGGAAGTGTGCTTCACTGATCCCTTGAGTGGCTCCCAAATCAATTAAATTGACACACTCAAACTTAACATAGATGGGAGAAACCCTATTAAGGACATGCTAGGATCTAGACTTCATCTTTAGACTGAGTGGGAGGAGGGAGTAATGAGAGGTTATCCAGCCCCAGTGGGAAGAAGGGGCTGGTGCAGCGAGAATGGACATCATCAAGAGGTTGCAGAAGGCCTGGTGGGGAAGTAGAGGGCAAAAGGACATTATGTCAAATCGGCATGTCGAGGAGATGCCTGCTCCCCCGTGTTCACTGCAGCATTGTGTACAACAGCTGAGTCAGGGAACCTAAGTGTTCATCAGCAGAGGAATGGATATAAAACGTGGTCTAGATACAGAACGGAATAAAACTCAGCTATCAAAAAGAAACCAAGTCATTTGTGGGTGACCCCAGAGGACGTTATATTAAGGGAACTAAGCCAGGCACAGTGCTGATACGTTCTGTGTAATCTCACTCATCTTAAAGAGCTGATTTCAGAGTGGAGTATGGAACAGTGGTTACCAGGGGCTGTGGCACTTGGGGGAAAGCTGGGGAGATGTTTGCCACAGAACATAAAATTGTGGCTGGATAAGAGGATCAAGAGCTCACTGTGCAGCCTATGATATGGTTAATAATATTTAATATTCTTGAACAGTGCTGAGAATGGATGTTGATGTTCTCACCATGCAAGAGAAGACTGTGAGCCAGTGTGTATTTTAATTAGCTGTATGTAAACTTTTCATGGTGGATATATATTTCAAAACATTCTATTTTATATATTATTTTATCTGTCAGTTTAAAATAAGCAACTAATGATGGGGTGTGGTGGTGCACGCCTGTAATCCCAGTACTCTGGGAGGTTGTGGCAGGAGGATCACAAACTTGAGGCCCAAGTGGAAACTTGTGACTTAGTGAGACCCTATGTCAAGATAAAAAAATTTAAAAGGACTAGGAGTGTAGCTCGGTGCGAGGGTTCTGGGTTCAGTTCTCATTGCTGTCAAAGCAGAGCAGAGCAGCAGGGCATAGCACCGCACCAGAGGGTGAGAGGAAAGTCTCTGCTGAAAGTTACAACATCTTACCAGGTGACCTTCACCAACCAAGGCCACCTCTTCAGGCCCGGGGTGGAGATGCCTGCTTTACCTTGTGCCTTCATGGGTTGCTGCTTCTAGGAAACTAGGTTTTTCCAACTCTTCTTGCACCTTTACCAAGTGCCTTTCATGAGTCTTCTTGAGTTCCTAACAAGGAATAAAGGTCAGAGGCAGACACAGAGAGGCAGGGAGACTGTGAATGTAGAAATGACCGGCACGGGTGTTGCTGGATGCAGAGAAAGAGTTGTGGGAAGAAGCAAGCCTTGGGTGTGAGGAAGCAGTTTGGTTTGAAGCATTTTCAGCATGCCTCGCTTTGGTGTCTGTTGCAGTTCTGAGAGAGTGAGGGTTGAAGATGAAGACTGATGGTTCAGTTCTGAGGCAGGGATTTATCTAGCAGAGCGAGTGGGGATTTGGTGAGCAGGAACTGTAGGGTGGGGTGAGGGGACCAGCTGCAGGAGAGCCCCAGGAGGAGCTGGACGCAGCGGGCTGGCACCTTGCTCGGCTGCGGTTTGAGGAAGTGGAAAATCATGGTGGTTCTGAGTGGGAAAGAGTGCAGGAGGTAGGGGATGGGGCAAGGCATGGAATTTGGCTCTGGAGATTTGAGAACTTTTGCGGGAGTCTATGGAAACAAGGGGTCTAGAGGGAGACCTCGTGGGCGGACCATGGGCTATCGGCACCTGGGCAGGGAGGCAGGAAATATAGACAGTTCTTGAAAGAGGTAAACGGTAGGCAAATGTGGGTGCAGGTGAGGGTGACTGGGTCTGGCAGTAGATAGAGGTCAGAGAGACGGTGCAAACATCCACAGGGAGCTGATCAGCAATGCCTTAGCACTGTCATCGGGGTGAACTTAAGGCCTCCAGGTGACACCAGTGTGCATCAGGGTGCGAGGATCTGCAAAAGGGGGGCCATGGGTGTCAGGAGCTCATAGGAGGGGACTGGCTGCCTAGGAAAGGTAGCCTGCTGTCTGGGGGGCGGGTTGTAAGTAAACATGAGTCAACCATGATAGTGCACACCTGTAAGCTTCCCACTCTGGAAGGCGGAGGAAGGAAGGTTACAAGTTAGAACCTCATCTGGAAAACTTAGTGAGTCCCTGTCTCAAAATAAAAATATAAAAAGGGACTGGGGATGCAGCTCTGTGCAAAGGTCCTCAGTACTGAAAAAAATTTGAGGTAAAGAGGAGGAAAACAAAGATCCTGCTCTATCACTGGGGGTCAGAGCAGTTTAATAGAATACTTGCCCACCATGTACCAGGCCTGAGGGTCCATTCCCAGTGTCTCAGAACAGAAGGATCCTGAAATTCTGCTCCTCTTTCTCCTTCTGACTGCAATACTGATGACTGCCCTGAAGGAATCACTTGCCTTTGGTAGAATCTCTGCTGCTTGGCAAGGTTTCAGAACTAGGATGTTTGGCAAGGTTGTGGAATATGCTGCTTTGCTCTGTGTGTGTGTGTGTGTGTGTGTGTGTGTGTGCACGCACACACACACACATGCATGTGCATTTGTATATGCGTGTATAGGTGCAGGTGTGTGATTCTGTGAATTTCAGTTAAAATCAGATTTGAGGGAGAACACTGACCACAGATGGGCCAATGCCTGTGTCTTTGGAATTCTGTTATCATCTGATCTACTGTAAGTTTGAAGTATTATTGTTAGTAGTATTCTTTTGTGTGGTCATCAGCACCATGAGTCTGGGTCTTGGCATGAGTAGCTTAAACTGCATCTAAGCTGTGGTGGTAACAATTTCTACCTCCTGTGTTGTCCCCCACACAGTTTTGAACACTATCCCTATATTAAATACTATCCCTATATTAATACTACAATGGATATGACTTTGTTCAAATCTTAGATCATTTCTCCCAGAAAGTGTTCTTATATTTGTGTTTTAGTCTCTCGTGTATCTTCAGAACAGAGCTAGAAATGTCTAGTTTTTTTTTTCCCCTGAAAAGCCTCGACCAAGGGACACTCTTCTCTCTCATGATTTGCCCACAATGCCCAGGAAGTCACAAGATAGTTAGAGCGAGACCTGAATGAAGCTTGATGTGCCTCTGTGACTAGGGTACCCAGGCCAACTTGTGCAGTACGAGACAACTCCTCTCAGTTGCAAGAAAGTAGTTCTTGCTAGCTTTATTTCTAAATGTTATCATCAGTCTGTTGCCATCATGTTTTAAAAATAAGTGCCACACAATTACTTTTTAAAATGCAGCTAATAGTAGTATTTAACTGGCTAGAAAGTTTTAGAAATAAACTTGACAAGTGAAAATGTGGAATTAGAGAACCAAAGCATGGTAAGTGGGACAGAGTTGACACTGAGAGAGTCCCTTCCAGTCCCTTCCATTCTAAATTGGTGTGATCTCTGAGGAGGCAAGGGGATGCTGAAGTGATACCGCATTATTGCCACAACCCGAGCTTTGCTGGGCTTGGCACAGTGGCGGAGGACACATGTATGTGTGAGCTGTGTATGGATAGGACCTAAGCAGTGATCATGTGATTGTCTTTCTCCCTGGATGGGAAAGGTCACTGCCCATGCAGCCCCAGGTCCGTTAATGAGCTAATGCCCACAGAAATTCACCTCTTACAAGATGCCTTGGCTGTAGAAATGGATCCCTGGAGAGCCACCCTTCTATTGAGCACTGCCAGGTACCTTAGATTTGTTACCATTTGTCTTAGTCACTTTTTGCCGTTGAAACACAATACCCAGCACCCACAATTTAAAGGAGAAA
Organism: Cavia porcellus; assembly: GCF_034190915.1. NCBI lineage: Eukaryota > Metazoa > Chordata > Mammalia > Rodentia > Caviidae > Cavia > Cavia porcellus. The sequence continues at coordinate 22,996,624 of NW_026947506.1, forward strand.
AGGCATGGTTGTTTTGGTTTATGCTTCAGTCCATAGCTGGCTGCAAGGCAGTTTGACATGATGGGGACAGCTGCTAATGGCATGGTGGCAGGGAAGCAGGGAGATGAGAAGGGAGGAGCTGGGAGGGAGGGAGGTAAACCCTCCAGGCCATGCCCCCAGTCTCCCAGCTCTTCCTTCCAGACCTCCCTCCTGATAGCAAGTCAGCTATAAACCCCCATAATCCAGTTATCTTCCAGGTGTCACCTATGCGCACATGAGGTCCGTGGGACATCTAGATACAAACCATAACACCATCATTGTTGCCAGCATTAAAAAACAAATGTCAGTCTCATCTCTTTTCTCCTTTCCCTTCTTTTTTCTTACCCTTTCTCCTTTCTACTCTTATTTCTGTGGTTTTTACCGAAAGTGTAGAGCACCAATACACAGGCAGAGAAATTTTTGTAGAGAACCATTGCCTCCTGGAGCTGGACTTCACAGACCTTGAAGCCCACAGTCCTTTGTGGATATATGAGTTTGTTGGGAAGAACCTTCAAAAAGGCTGCTCCAGGCCCTGGTCAGAAGGGAGGAAGCTCTTGGGAGGTCTCCAACTGTTAGAATACTCTTCCTGGGGTATGGCAGAAGGGTCTCTCTCTAGAGCACCAGCACCTCTATGTGCTTCTTCCTGGCCTATTGCTTTCAAAAGCTCTTTTTCTCCTTCCTTCCCTCCCTCCCTTTTCTTTTTGACAATACTGGGGATTGAACCCAGGACCTTCACACTGAGCTACACCCTCAGCCCTTTCCAGTTGTTTTCATTTTTCAACAAGATCTTGCTAAGTTGCTTAGGCTGGGCTTGAACTTGTAATCCTGCCGCCTCAGTTTCCCGGAGTGGGGAAGCTACTGATGTACTCCCCAATGTCCAACCCGAGATTCCTTCTCAAGGTACATGGCTGGGGGATGTACAGGTGGGCAGACCACTTCCTTCAGTGCATGAAATTGGATTAGGATGGGAGAAGCCATGTTTCATAGCTGATTCACTCTTTACGGTGTAAAATAGTATCTCTAGATACCTTTCTTTTCTGCTGACAAGTGACATTTGTGACACTTGGTACTGATGACTCAGGTGGCAATATTTGGGCTCTAGATATAGGTCTTTGTATTTTTCTTTATTAAATTCTTTCTTTTAAACCTCGGTGCACCCTTCTAGGATGAATGGGGTTTCTGTCCTTTAAAGACTCAACCATCTTGTCCCTACCATGCCTGACCATGGAGGACACACAGGTATCCCTGCTCGCATGCACATGCATGGTCTTCTGTTCCTGTCTCTTCCTCTTTCACATCATGGCTGTGATGCAAAAACTCACAAACACCCTTCCTCTGCTCTACTAAACTGCTCACTTTAACTTGTGACCACCAAATGAAGAAAACTGATGGACGTCTGAGGTGGACCCACCCCTCTGCCACAGCTGGTGCCGGCACTCTTGGTGTACCAGTGGACTCCAAGTGGGAAGTGAGGCTGTCTGCCTGCCCTGTTCTGCCTCTCCGAGTAGAGGTAAATCATAGTTGTGATGGCTTTTCACATGTGTTCTGTGAACTTCCTGGGAATAGACAGCTTGCCCGATGCCTTTTATGAACCTTGCATACTAATGCCTGTATATCAACAGTGGAAAGTTTTCATTCGCTCCCAAGTAAGCTGGAGGCCTGAAAATCATTTTCAGAAATTTTAGAAATGTTAGTAACTCAGCTTTGTGGTGAGTCTCAAAAACCACATCTAACATCTGGATCAAACTTGGTGCAGTTTCAAAGCCCTGCTGCCTCTTGCATGTCTAACTGGCATTTTTCTAGTTCTGTTTCTAGTATTTTACAGTGACTCCTTTTGTCTCTGGTTATTGACTAACTCTTCATAGATGCCATTTGTTATCTATCATCACAGTAAATTTAGGGATAAAAAATGCTTTGTCATTCGAGTTGGCAGGGAGGTTGTCCCCAGCCACTTCTGTAGTTCAAAAAAAAAAGAAAAGAAACTTGCCCAGAGAGGTTTAAGAATTTTATACTATGCATCTTTGACACCATTGCTTGTATTCTGTTGTATTTTTTCTAAACTGCAATATCCATCCTGTTTTCTGCAAGAGTTTGTTTGAGGTTTTAAAGAATATCAAAGTTACGCCCCAGGGAAATACTGGTTTTTAGGGATTTTAGATCCTGAATCAGTCTCTTGAGGGAAGCTCAGCGGTCTTGACATCTTTCAAAAGACCTCAACCGTTTTGCCTTGAAGGCCTTGATTCCAGGTCTTGCCTGGCCTCTCTGAGATGACAGAGGATCTCGGGGCATAAACAGAACTTGTTCTGGCCTGCCAGTGCAACAATACAGTCCTCAGACAGTTCTGGAGCTCAGCATCCTAGGCACTGGCTCCCTGCTGAGATCTCAGGAAAGTGCTGCAGGGGGCAACACAGCTGGGATGGATCACACTGGAATCACTGTCCTGACCTTGTGCTCCTGGCTCCTTCTCGGAGATCCAGACTTAGGTGCTGGCTTAGGATGCCCTTCATGGAGCAGGAAATGAATGGATAGCTCAGGAAAGCTAGCCTGTTGTTCACATCTGTCTCCCCTCAGAACATAAGAACAGTGTGTGTTCCTTGTGTGTCACACCGGACTGAGTGCTTGGATCAGGGTCTGGGACACTGCATGGGCTCAGTGGAGGTTTGTTGAATGGATGTCTGTGGTGACCATAACAATACCTGGGAGGGTTTAGGATAATTTTTCCTCCCTTTAAAGAAAAGAATGCTGCAGATTGGCTGTGGGTTAAGCTGAGTCTCACTCAATGTTTGGAGTAGGAGTAGATGTGTGTGCCTTTTATTTTCAAGAGCTACTCCTGTAATTTTCCAAAGTCCCTGTTCTCTGCTGTTCATCTCTAGCGGGTCTTTCCATTGTTTACTAGGTGCCTTCAAAACATCTATGAGGCTGGGCATGGTAGTGTATGCCTGTAATCCCTGTGCTCTGGCAGGCTGAGCTAGGAAGATCAAAAGGTCTTGGCAAGACCTCCTTCAAAAAGAAGAGAAGGGGTTGGCGATATGGTTCAGTGCCAGGACCCTGAGTTCAATTCCCAGTACTGAAATGTGCATGTAATAATACATGATGAGACTCAGTGCACACCTGTAGTCCTGATACTGTGGGAGAGCAGGGTAAGAAGTTTGTAAGTTCAAGTCTAATTTGAGCAATTTATTAACTTAGTGAGATCCTGTCTCTACACAAAAAAACGTTTAAAAGCCTGAGATGTGACTTGGTGCAAAGATCCTGAGTTCAGTCTGCAGTACTGTACCACAAAGCAAAGACAGAAACAAAACCCTCCTCTATGTAACCCTTCTGAAGATTATGTGGAGTGAGCACTTTCTCCAGGTATGGATTGTTTGCTCAGGGATCTACAGTTCCCTGACACCCGCGAGAGTTTCTTTTGGCCCAGAGTACGTCGACGGCTGGTTATCTTGTGGCCAGGATACTGAAGACTGAGATCTCCTTAAGGCACATGAGTGATGGAATTGGTTGATGGTGACCAGGATACTGCACAGTGGTGACTTCCTGCATAAGCCCTACTGCAGAAGCAGGACATTTGCTTTGAAGTTTTATAATGATGAGTAACTCTGTGAGCATTTGAACATACAGCTTCAAGGCTATGCAGAAGTTACATACCTCTGTTTTCTCTTGACTCAGTAATTTTAACTTTGCTTGTGTTAGAGAATTAATTTAAGAAAAGAGAGCTGGGCATGATGGTGCAAGCCTGTCTTTCCAAATACTCAGGAGACTGAGGCTGGAAGATTGCAAGTTCAAGGTCAGCCTGTGCAGCTTAGTGAGACACTGTCAAAGGGCTGGGGGTGTAGCTTAGTGGTAGAGACCTTGGCTAACATGCATTAAACTTTCATAACCTGTGCTTAGCTCTCCAGAGGCTGTGGCATTGAAACAGGAACTATGAAACAACTATTCTGTTTTTAGGTCTTACCTAAAATACCAGTACCAGCCAACCAATAAGTTCAATGCCTGGTATCACACACAAACACACACCTACACCCACACACTTCTCCAAGATCCCTGCATGTTTTAGCAATGGACTTTTGTTTTAGGACTTTACCTCAATTGAGAAGTCTTTTTACTTGGTATCACCTTGTCTTTGTATCTGCAAGGCGAGTCTCTTGTTAAATTTACTAACATATTTTAGAGAAAACTTGGAATCTTTGTGTGAAAACCAGTATATCTTCATCAGTCCACCCATTGGAGCTAAGATGAAAATGTAGTGTTAACTTGGAGTAGTAAAGAAGTTCACTTCTTTAAAATCTTTAAATCAAATCTTAATTCTAAGTTGAGTGTTGGAGGATGGTTTCATGTAATTTTCTTTTTTATTGATCCACTTAAATGTAGATTTTTGAAAGGTCTTTTATGGGAGGTATACTTTCTGCAGTGAGATGTTGATCAGGATTCATTTGTGGGGAGTTAAACTATTTAGCCTCTTGTATATCTACTGTCTCCCATCCTCATTTTCTGATGCTGTTGTTGAAATTTGTTAGTTAAAGCTGTAAGAAAAGTGACACGTTCTAACATAGAAATCCAATCTTCTTTCCTTATTTTTTGTTGAGAGAGATTTACAGAGTGTTAATGTAGGTCTCTTTAAAATATTTCCTACATTTTTTTAAGATCACAAAAACATCTTTAATTATAATTGAATGAATGGAGTCAACATTGCTTTCTGAGACATTTTGAAGATCTGCCTTACTTATGTACTGTTAGATATCAGTAAGGACAAGAGAGGCCGTTACTGCTTTTCTAACCCATTCATTTTTGTATTCTAACTTTGTTTAGTTTAATAGAGATGTTTTGCCTGGACACCTGGCATGAAATTCATATGTGGAAAATGATTCTAAAAGGAAATACTTGCAATTGTTGCATTCTAGTTAGAGCCAAGTTACATAGAAGTTGACATACTGTATCTGTCCACTTGGCTCAACTCTTCTGGGAAAGGAAGACAGCATCCCACATTTATTGAGTGCTTATTAATCCATCCATTTATTATTTGTAAACCCGTCCATCCATCCATTCATCTATCCATGTATTCATCCATTCTTCCATCCATCCATCCATCCATCCATCCATCCATCCATCCATCCACCCACCAAACCATTAATTTATTTCTTTAGTAGTTTTTTTAAATGCCTCACATACCAAAAAGTGCATTAAGTACTGAGTTAAAGAATTCATTTGTTTAAAAGTCTGGTGGTGAAGTTTGATTATTAAGTGAATGACATCAGTAAATTGTAGTGATTACTGTGATACAGAGAGGTTGGAGGATCCTGACACTGATCTGGGCAGCAGGGACACTGTCTGGAAGAAGGAACAATCAAGGTAAAACCTATAAAATAAAAGAATTAGAGAAAGCAAGGTGGAAACAGGATTGAGGAGATAGGTACAGAAGGGAGCTCTGGTCCAGACAGAGGGGACAGTTGTTGAGACTTCCCAGAGGTGAAAAGAATCTTTGTATACCAACAACAAAAATCACCTTAGAAGCTAGAGAACAGAGTGAAGACTTGGATGGATGTGGTTAAATATGATCTAATGCAAAGCCCTGTTTCCTATTATTCCAAGGGCAGCTGTGAAGGTGTTCAAGGTATTAAGGTAGATAGGATTATATTTGGATTTCATCAGTCTGGCCATAATGTATACAATAAATTAGAAGGGGCAGCGTAGGAGATAGAACGATCAGTTAGAAGACTCCTACATTAACTTGGGTGTACAGTGATAGTGCCTTAGGCTTGATTGGTATCAACAGGAACAAGAGAAGTAGATGCATTAGAAGCATAATAGTTTCAGCTTGACAAAGTTTAATAAGTCCATGGTGGATAAGAGAGGGGAAGAAGCCAAAATGCTAATCAGTTTTCTACTTGTTTTTTTTTTTTTTTTTTTTGAGTAGTGTGTTAACTTTGCATTTTTGTAGTAAAGTAGCTGAGATAAATCCATTTAAAGGAAGCAAAGTTTATTTTGGCTCATGGTTTAGGAGGCTTCAGTCCATGGCATTTGGCCCCCTTGACTTGAGCTTGTGTATATCATGGTGGGGATGTGTGATGGTGGAGAGGCTCATTTGCCTCATAGTCAGAAATCAGTAAGCATCACATTATGACCTTTGAAGGTACAGTCTCAGGGCCCTAAAACCTCCCACAGGACTCCAGTTGTTCAAGGTTTTAGCATGTCCCAGTAGTGCCAAGATGAAAACCAAGCCTTTTAACGTGTGGGTATCTGGGGCCCATTCTGGACTTACACTATGGCAGGTAGATGGTGCCATCTATTACAGCAGAAGTACAGCAAGCCTAGAGAGAATGAGGAATCTCGATTTCCTAGGCTTAGTTTGACAGCAGCCAAGTCGTTGGATACAAAATTGAGAAAACTTCGAAAAGAGACCTGAGAAATATTGATGGTAATTGGGAAAGATAGTCTTAGAATCAACCCAAGAAGAAGTGACTGTAGTCTGGAATCCCTTGAGACAAGAAATAGGAGCTTAGCAAACAAGAGAATATGATGAATCTTCTTAAGAGTATAAGCTTCAAAGTTTGAGTCTTTTTTCTGATGGTAAAGATGGATGAGTGTATTTCCTCTAATTCATTCTTCCCTGTTTGTTACCTTCATCCTGACACTGCGTGGACAAGAGTACATCATTATGAGGGTGATCAGTACTGAGACACCTGAGGCTGGGCTGAACCTCAGGGGTAGATGCTCACTTCTTAGTTAGCATATGTAGGGCTTTGGCTTGATCTCCAGGGAAACCTCCCCCCACACATAATACTGTTATCCCAGGCAAGAAGTAAGAACAAACAAAAAACCCCACAGGGAACATAAACAACAACTTCAGTTCTTTGCTATTTTTATATTTCTGGAAGGAAAAAGAGGAAATAAGTTTTGAGGGCATAGGGGGTGAGGGAGAATTGAGCTGTATCTGCTTTATTCCTGTATGATTAACAGAAGCAAATATGAAAACCTTTGTAGCTTTTCTAAAAATCTGGATTGTAGGGAACAGTTAACTATCAATCATAGCACATTTAATATTTTTTTAATGTGTTGGGTAATATTTCTGAATCAAGTTTTTTTATATCAGGAATCGAACTCAGGACCTTGCTCTTGCCAGGCAGGTGTTGTGCCACTGAGCTATGAAAGAATTTTGCCCTAGATAGGGCACTACAGCAGTGAGAGGCGGGACCAAGGGACATTTACCTTGAGGTCATTTTCCCCGCCCCTAGGCTATTTACCTGTGGCACGAAATGACTTCCAGTGGGCTGATTGGATGTCAGCAATGCCCCTTTAAGCACCACCCCAGACCAAAGCTATATGTATGTTCCCTAAACCACGTGTCCAGCAGACAAAGCCAGATCCTCATTGGTTATGGGATTCTCTCCGCATTCTTAGAACAAAGGCCATGTTTACTTTATATTTTCTGTCTTCTAATTGTGCCAAAAATCCTATCAAGCTATATCTCTGACTACTGAAGTCTTAAAAAAACAATGAAAATAAAATGGGATGGTATACAGTGCTAGCTGCCAGGTTTATTTATCTTTGGGGTCCATAACAACAAGACAATGCTACATTAAAAGAGGATCATTCAGGAACCCAGCCCTTGGGAGTGCAGGTGTTCAGAGGTTCCCCATAAATGCTACAGAACCCCAAAAGCTCTGCATTTTGCTCTGTGCAGGGGGGACGTCCCTCCGGAGAGCATGTGTGAGTTCTTTGTGGGCCCTTTAATTTTGTCTCACCTTTTGCTACCAGTAGAATTCTTGAGTAATTTGAGTCAGGGTTTTTTTTCCCTTTGGATCTACCCATCAAAGGTTTTCCCATCCAAATGTAGGCGGAAAGGTCTTTCTGGAGGTTGGGTGTTCACACGCAGGAGAAAGGGGTGAGAGACCCTTTGAGTTGAGGAGATAGAAGCCTCCTTCAGGGATTTTTTAAAGCCCCCTTTGAATGGGCTCATTGTTTATAAGAACCGCTCCTTAATGGAAAAACAAAAAGGCGCCCGGGCTCAGTAATGCTCTCTCTGCTTCCCTTTGCTGGCCTCATTGTTTATTTGATTTATCAAGTCTCAAGTAGTGGCGCTGCCCAGTGACCTTCCTTTAGCTCTTTCTCTGGAGTATCCATTTACTTTATTTAGAAACATAATATTTAAAAAAGCTGGAATTGAGTCAAAAACTCATCACCTTTTTGATGTGGCTGTTTTCCCCACTTTTTTGAAACTTTAAACTTGCTGAGGGCCATGCAAGTTGAATTGCAAGTCCCTTAATCAGCAAGTCTTTCTGGAAGCCTGCCTCCAGGTCCTGTGGTTTGCAAGCCTGGGGGTGGAGGGTGGGCAGGTGGCCTCAGGTCTTGCTCAGCCTCAGGCCTGTCTGCACAGAAACAGAAGACACAAGGCCCTGTACTTTGGTACTGAGTGCTGGAGAAGGGACTTTATAAGGAACTGACTGAGGTGGCCCTGGAACTGGGAGTGGGGAGACCTCATGGAGCAGGCTATCCTTGAAGACCTCAAGAAGAGGCCAGGGTGGGGTTTGCAGGAAGAAATGACAAGAAAGATGAATGCAGATTGACATATCTTTGCATTTTAACATAGCCGCTGAATTATTCCTGAGCCTTGCTGAGCAGCATTCTCAATATAAGATCATTTTTTACATATTTGTTTTTCTGTGAATCACTCTCCTCTCTCTCCCTCATTCTTCTCTATCACCTTTAGGTTCTTTGAGATGAAGACTCTGAACTCCATAGTTCATAGTTCAGTTGTATTTGACATGTACCTTTTGGTCTTCAAGGGTACTGAAGACCAAACATAATTTCATCTCTTTAATGTATGAGCAGCTGGTCCAGGCAATCCTGGACTGCACTGCTTTTTAAACTGACAATTGTTGGTGACTTGAAAAGCTATAGATTTCTGAATACTTATTTTAAAATTTATAGTCACATTAAATGTATTTTTTCTAGCGATTTCTGTATTACATCTTCTATGCTTTCTAGGTTAGATACAAAGCCATCTGCCAATAATAATATTTGTCTTTCCCTCCTGGTTGCTATATGCTGGGTTTCTGTTTTATATAACACTGAACTGTCTTTGACTTTTTGGATAGTAGTGATTAGTACTGATTATCATCTTGGCTGTAGTGTTGATATTTTTTTAATCAGATGGTTTTCTAACTTGGAGTTGGTTCTAGAAAAAAACCAAAAACAAGTGCTGAATCTTTTGAAATACTTTTTTTATGGTCTTTTGTTTGGTGGCATATGATTGGTTTTTCTTCTTTGACCAATTGATTTTTACATGTGTTCTCTTAGTTTTGATTCTGCTTTCTCGCATAAAATCTACTTGATTCTAGACTTTTTGAGGTCACTTAGTATACTAGTACTGTGTTTAGGAGCTTAGTGTTTTTGCTGTGTCTCCATACAGTTTTGATTCTTAGTTGTCCTTTTCTGTTCTCACAATATTAATTTTTGATAGTAGGATTGGATTTATTTTTGAAGTGATTTGGTATTTTTTCCAGGTGTTTTAATCAAGATAGATTTCTGTCATAAGGAATCACCTATATCTTGAAGTTTGAATAAACTCATACCAAATTGTAAGGATCTAAACCTTGAGGCTTGACTGGAAATAATTTTGGAAGCCTTTCAATTTCTTCTATTTATTACTGCATCATTTTTATTTTCTATTTTTTAAATCAATTTTGTTCCCTTATTTAATGGAGATCTTAAAATTTGTGTGGAATTTTAGTAGCTTCATTAGAAAAATGTATAACAAATAACACTTTCTTGGCCTGAGAATGTAACTCATGCTAGATTTGCATAGCATAGGTGGGGGCCTGGGTTTAATACCCAGTACCACAAACAAAACCAAAACAAAACAAAACGTTTCCTTATCTTGTTTATATTCCCTTTTCTCTTCATGATTGTATTTTCTGCCCCTTTATTCTTATGCACACTTGCTGGAAATGTTTTCTTTTGTTGTTTCCTCTCACCTCTTCTTTGGCATATATTTATAAATGCTAATGGTTTTCCTTTTATCAGTTCATCCTTTGTTTTTGTCATTATCATGTCTTCCTCTACGCTTCTTTTTAACTTCTGAGACTCAGAGTGAGAGTCCATGCGTTGAATCCTTTAATAGTAAGGTGGTATTCATGCCACCATGTTTTGTTACTCTACAAATGACCACTGGTCATATTATTTGCAAATGTAAATATTTTAAAAACTTTATCCTGTGGGTTTGCAAAACATAAAGTTCTGTGTGTATGCTAGTGTGTGTTTGCGTGTGTGCTGGCACATGTGTGTGTATCTATCCTTGAATGTATATGCTGCTTGAGCATGAATATTCAGTATAGATATACTTGAATCTGTTAGAATGTAAGATAATACTATGTGATAGCTTTTGAAAAGACTCCAACAGTAAGTTGAATCAGACATGGTTCTTATAATCCAAGAAAGGAAATAGTTCATGATGTTAATAATCAGTAGGGAGGAAGAGAGACTTCTGTTATCCTCGGTAATTCACTCCAGTACTCTGTAAAATTTGGGGAAAAAGATTTCACGTCTGTGTCATCAGGTCTTACTTGCTGTGTTTTGAGCCTGTTACCTCCTTTTTACTCTTCAAAGCCATGTACTACAAAGTGGGTGTTCTTAGTAATCTTTTACATGCTTGAAATATGTGTTAAAATATCCAAACCTTCCATGTTTTAATATTTCTGATTCTAACTGATTGTAGTTTGTCTTGGTTAGTTTATGGAGACCACAAATCTCTTAACTTGTATGAGGGTATGATTAGTACCCAATACAGGAAGGAACTCTGAAATGCCAACTATCAATTAAGAGTGTTCGTCTCAGTGGCTTTTGTGTCTGTTTCCTCCTTGTTCTTACATTCGATAACTCTGCACCACTATGGTTTAGATGTAAAAGTCCCCTGCCTCACAGATTCTCGCCGAGGCAATTATACCCCTCCATGGATTCACTCACTGATGAGTTCAGTCGCTGAGTATGCTCTTACCAGGAGGGACCTGGTTGGAGGTGGTGACTGGAGTGTGACCTGGAAGGGTACACTTTGTCCCTAGCTTTTTCTTCCCTTTGCTTTCTGCTTTTTGGTTACCAGGGAGTGAGTGGCTGCTCCTTCTCCTATCTTGTTTCTGTGCTGGATCCTGCAATCCTTGGACTGAAACTATGGGTTGTCTGTGGGAGATAATTCCAGTGACTCCCCTTGAATGCAAAACGATTACTGCACCTCTGATTATTGGGAGACTTATTTCATTACAATGATATGTAGAGAGCTGGCTATGGTATTTCCTTCTCTCTTCAATTGGCTCTTAATCATTGCAAATAACGCTAGCCAGGTGCTGATATCCAGTCTCTAAAGCCAACAGACAGTCCTGTTTCCTCGAATAGTGTTCTCAGTGTAAAGGACACCAGCACAGCAGGATGATGGAGCTAATAGCTCAGGGAATGTCAACTGAATAGTAGCCTCAAAGTAAAGAGGCTATGACTCCCCAGCGCACAACAGTTTGCATCAGAAACTGAAGGGACAACCTCCCAAAAACAATTCAGTTGCTACCTTAATTAGACTATGTGACTGGATCCTTCTGCATATCTTTGTCTCTGTAATTTACAGAGATGCCTTTCTCCCATCTGGCCAGCCAGCTCAAGTTACTCATGTAATTCCCACCATCCTCACTGTCACTCATCCCTGCACCACCCCCCTTCTTCACAAGATAATAAATTCTGGGAAAGGCCTAGGATCAAGGCATATGTCTGCATGTTCTCATGGGGATTAGATTCAGGACCCTTTGGCTACTCTTAACTTGGAACATGTCTTGGTGTCTTTACTCTTGCCATGGTTGCGTTGGACGTGGTAGATTGGAATTAACTTGCTGGGATTCCAATAATGCGTCAATGGGATTACAAATATAACTTTTTGGATCGTGAGGAAAACTAGAAAGAGGATTACAATATTTGGATGACTGAACTCAGTATTTGGAATTGTAATAGGTGTTAGATATTTTATCCCAGTGATGAGAAAGTGGCTTGTACCCATGCTGCAAAATTGTGTTTATAAGTTGCATGCATTGTTGATGACTCTTGGTTGATGACTATAAATTCATTTCGTACCAAACATCTCATTGGTTTGTTGAGCCAAAATTAATTGAATTTTATTTTGCCGATCTTTGTTGTTGCTTAGGTAGGATATTTTTAGTAGATTTTATTTTTTAGAGTAGTGTTAGGCTCACAGAGAAATTGAATGGATGGTATAGAAATTTCCCATACACTGCTTACCCGCTACATGTCCACCTTCCTCTGTTAGCAATTTCCCCTACCAGAGTGGTACGTTTGTTAAATTGGTGGACCTACATTAATACATTGTTATTATTGAAATCCACAGTTTACATCAGGGTTCACCTTGGTCTCATGTGTTCCATGATTTGGACATGGGGCATTATGGTACAGTATATGGCATTATAGTATCCCAGAGACTACTTTCACTGCCTGTTGTCCTTCTATTCATCTCTCCTTCTGTCTGCTCATCTCTCTTAACCCTTGTAACCACTGTCATCCCTAGTTGCATTTTATACCTGGGTTGGCTGACAATATGCTCAGGCTTGCTTGATCATTTGCTTAATGCATGGTGACAGTGAGGCTCAATTCTCAGGCGCTGCTCTGAAGAGGCCTGGTCCACACCAGTGTCACTGAAGTCACTGTGGTAGCCTGGAGAGGGAGCTGGGTACACAACACTGATCGTGGGGACAGAGTCTGCTCCAGAAAGCAAGCCCTGAGTTCTGCTGCCAGGTGCTGTGTGGTTTATTTTTTAATCACAGTCTTTTGTCCTTGTTACTGACTGGAGAGTTGCTGGTTGGCCATGCTCTCGTGCCCTGTGGAAACACATCTGTAGTGCATGGGGTTGCACAAGGAAAGCTGTGGCCCATCTGGGCAGCTCCAGAATGTCACCAGTAAAGCATTTGGACATTTGAATTTCCTGAGAACTGTGGGACAGAAGCTGCAGCTTGTCTGCAGAATCTGAAGATTGCATAAGAAATAGCTCTGAGCATCTTGCTATAATTCTAAGAAAAATGTGGCCCCAGAGTGTGCTGTTACAGCACTTACTTAAAGGTTTTTGTGCATGATTCTGAATCCTCTGTGAATGGATATGAATGATAGTAAGAAATGCAGGAGTCCTGGGCAGGTGAGGGGAAATGGAAGCAGATTTTTAGATGGTCTTTGAACCTCTTCCTATAAAGATATGTGGAGTCTAAGGGACTCGAAACAAGTCCAAAACCCAAAAGATAAATGGTGTTTTAGTGTGAGCTCTGGTCACCAGACGTGTAAAAGCCATCAGTTCAAGCAGAAGACGGGACCTAGTAGCTCAAGTCAGAAAAGTGGCTGCTGTGTAGACCTTCACAGCCTACTGCTTACAGTAGGATGAGAGCACGGTTCACATGCACAGGACTTTGTGGCAGGTTGCCTTGGGTGGAGGTGGCCTCTGAGACAGAGGTCTATGTGTGGCATGTTTTCTAGGAGTTCCCTGAGGTCTGATCCTGGAAAGGAAGCAGAGGGAGCAGCACTGGGCACTGGAGATGGCCAGTTGTTACCTACACCCTGTGTCAGTCTGTGCTGACCCCTATAGCTATAGAGTAGTCATAAGATGGACTGACATCCTATGCTGAGATGGCCAGACTTTCATACCCTTTCACAGATGGGTTATCAGGTGAGGACAGCCCAGGGCCCAGCATGACCCTGAGCAAGGCAGCTGTGTGCTTCCTGGGCTGACTCCTGGAAGGGGTCCACCAACTGCAACAGAGGCCAGCAGTTCAGATGGTTCACTGCAGGGGATGCAGGCTGGGCATCGCAGTGTCCACTACGGTCTGTTCCACACAGCTCATTCATTCTTTCATGGAAGCCTTCTGTCATCACAGCATGCTCTGTACACATACTGAAGCCAGATCCAGCTTTACGTTCTGCAGATAGAACCTGCAATGAATCAGCGCATCCCTGCACCCTGGGAAGAGCCAGCTAGTGAATGAGGAATCTGGATATCCAATGTTCCAGAACAGAAACAGGGTGGCAGGAGTCCGGAGGACCAGAAGGAGATCAGGTCCAGGGCAGGAGAGTTTGGATTTTATTCTAAGTATGGTGGAGGGTTAGAAACCAAGAAAGTGCTCAGATGGTCACATTCTGGCCTGAGTGTTTCCTGTGAGGATCTCACTTCATCCTCCACGATCCTTTCAAGCATGACTGCTGTTTTTCTGTGTTTTACTGTATGAGGAATTCGGGACACAGAAAGGTTAAGCGACTTGTCTGCGGCCACAGGTGACCAAGCTGGGGACCAGATGAAGAGGTCAGACTTCTGCTGGCCTTTGTGCTCCAGACCTGGTGTCCAGGAGACAGAAAGCCTTAGTGGGCAGAAGTGAAGGTTCTCCTGAAGTGGTGGGAGGGAAGCAAAAGAGAGAAAAATCCAGGAGCACTCACAGTTTCTTGATTTTTGACAGACAAAATAAACATAGAATATATTTGAGTGTTGTGTAGGAGTAGGGAGAAATCTTTGGGCTGTCCCGGATCCTTCGGTGACCTGGAAGGAAACTGAACTCCTGGAAAGAACACGGATTTCTGACCAGGAACTCCTTTGTGCCTGGTGTCCCCAGAAATCCCTCCCATCTCCAAGGCCTGATGGGCCTGAGCCCTTGCCATGGGACCGGCTCCGGTAAGATGGTGATGAAAGGCAGCCCATGCAGGAGCGGTAATTAGTATCCAGCCTGTTGCCGCCTGTCCTGGTGCCTGCTGCCAGCGCACAGCGCAAGGTAATTACAGAGATTGGCACCGCCAGTGTGGTGGTGTTTATATCCCACAAGGATGGCGAAGCTCATGTTCCACAGGGATTTATTCTGGGCTCTGTTTGCCAACAGTTTAATTCCTATGCGGGGAATCTGTTCTTGATTTTCTGTGGGGCTTTATCTTCCACTAAATGTTGGAGGTTGGTTAACAAGCTTGACTGTAGGAAAGTTCTTAGAAAAACCATCAACTGAGAAAATTTGGGATTTTTTTTGTTTGTTTTTGGATTTTTTTTGTTTGTTTTTTTTGCTAAGGAGCATGTGTGCACAAGACCATTATTTTTACTGTTACAAGGCATAGAGTATAAAGGAGGGTCTTTGGGATGATTTGGAGTTTAGGCAGCAAGATATAAAAGCACAGATAGTGTCTGATTTTGTTTCATTGTCATTTTTTGATTAATGTTCTGTCAAATATGGTAGCCAGTAATGTAGGTGGCTATTTATATTTAAATTTAAATAAAGTTGCATGCAATTAAGTCTTACTGGTCCCCAATCACACTTTCCATGTTTTATGTGCTGGCTGGCCATGTGGGGTAGCCGGCCACCATGTTGGACAGAACAGACACAGAATATTTCACTCAAAATAGGTTCTACCAGACAGTGCTGCTCAGAGGTGGGGAATCCAGGATACCCAGATTGTTGGAGTTGCATTCAGGCTTGGGGCCCCCCAGGAGCTAGGAAACAAAGAGTTCTTATGGAGAAACTGATGAATGAAACTAAATCTGGAAAAGATTCACTCCATTTAAAGAACGACTCTGATGTCCTGCATTCTGAAGGTGGGACTCATTTTTATGGCCCAGTCAATAACCAGAATACCAGTTCCTGGAATGTTGGGTATCTGGATTTTTCTAGCTGGTTTGAGCTTGTGTTTGTTTATTAAGATGGAGAGGGCCCTTTTTGTGTTCCTAAATACTTTAACATGAGCCTTTATCTGTCTGCTAGTGTCTGTTTTGCAAATGGGTCTGATCATCTGAGAGGAATGCAGTGTGGGGGAATGGAATGTTTTCATTATACTTTGAAATCACAGTGAAAGATATTTGTATGTTATATTAAAAGAACTATATGAACCAGCCTTTGGATGCTCTGCCTCTACTTGGAATTTAAATCCTACTGTCTCCTAGAATCTGAGTTCCATTTTAGTCCTTACTTTTGTTAGATAATAATATTTTTAGCGTTGGTGAGAAGATAGGGTACTCCAACATAATCGTTAGAAGGTGATTGTGTTCTGGGTAACTGGAGTTGGAGGACTGTGTCTTAAGTGCCAAATCCAGCTCACTGTCTGTTGATGTGAACAGAATTTTGTTGGAACACTGCCATGTCCATTTTTAATTTTTGTAAAAAAGATTTTTGTGGTACTGGAGATCAAGCCCATATGCGATCTATTATTAGCTACTATTTCAGCTCTTTAAAAAACATAGTTTTAGGACAAGGTTTTGCTGAGATGTCCAGGCGTCTTCAAACTTGCACTCTCCCCACCTCAGCTTCCCGAGTGAGGAATACAAGCATGTGCCACTCAGCCTGGCCCGTGCTGTTACTGTTGTCTGTGGTTGCTTTAGCTTTACAATTGCATAACTGTAGAATTGCAACACAACGACCTGCACAACTGAATATACTCCAAGGCTCTGGCGCTCGACTGAGAAATTTGCCATCCTCTGCTCCAGATTAACAGGTGAGTGATAAGACGCTATTTCTAGGAAGAAACACTTGTGCAGAGGGAAGCTTGCTGTAGGCTTTTAGAAGTTGCGTGGAATTTCCCCATGCTGCTGAAAATTTGGAGGCTATGTAAGTAGTAGACAATCGAAAAAATTATTACATATTATGCTTCTTTGAACCTCAAAGATCGAATAGCTTCCCCCCACCTTTTTTTACCTTCCCGTGATTTCTGAATGACTGTTTCCTGTTTTCTTTCTTCCTCTTTCTTTCTCAGATAATAGCCTATTTACTTCTACTAAGTAACTGGAAACTGACAGAGGGGAAGGTTTTTAAAGCTTATTACATGTTTGGTGAACATAATGATTACATTCATCGTGAGGAGTTTGTACATGTGAATAACACATCTTAATTCATTTCATATATCCTTCATCTTCCCTCTCCCTTCATCTCTAGGTCCATTTACCATTTCTGTAAGATTGTGTGTCCCTAATTTGCATTATCTTTTATTTTGCTCTTTAAATTATCTATAAAGAAACTATATGATCTTTAAGCTTCTCTATCTGATTTATTTCATTTAACACACGGTCTCAAGTTGTATCCATTTTTCTACAAAGGACTCCAGTTTATCCTTTTTTATGACAGAGAAGTGCTCCATTGTGTGTAAACCATTCATATGTTGATGGGCTTACAGGCTGCCCCCCAGATTTAACTGTTACGACTCATGTACTATACACATGGGTGTGCATACATTACTGTGGTATAATATTTTTAATTCTTTCAGGAAGATACTTATGAGGGGAATTTCAGCTGAGTCAAATATTCTAGTTTCAGTTTATTGAGGAATCTACATATTGATCTTTAGAGCAGTTGTGCTAGTTTATATTCCCACCAGTAGTATAGAAGTAATCCATTGCCCTGTGGCCTCACCAGCACTTGTTGTGATTTGATTTTTGTTGGCAGGCCACGGCTTTGCGACCTGCTCACCTCCTGTCTTGGTGCCCACACCCAAGTCCTTGTAGATCAATCCCCTGGTGACTGTCTCAAGCCAGCTCCTCCAGATGCACCCTGGGAATCATCTCCCAGGCCACCCTGCTGGCCACCCTTCCTCCTCCTTGTGCCAGTTACTACGTCTTTGTAGTCTTTCTTCTGGGAGTCTCCATCAGCATACAGATCGCCTGCCTTTGAGAGCAGCAGGTGCTCAGCAGCCCTCTTCTCTCCCTCTGGGGTCGCTCCTTGACCTGTCCCACTGCACTGCTCTCCTTCACATCCTCCTTCTTTAAACCCATTCTGACTTTTGCCTTGGTCACCGCTTCCTGGAAAGGGCTTTGTTAAGACCTCCAAAGACACCACCGCTACTCCGGCCAGCCATCAGCAGTCAGTGGCCAGGAGCAGCACCGGGTGTGGCTCTGTGCTCCCTCCTCACAGTGCACAGTGAGTGCCTTCTGTTCCTCAGTCACTGCTTAGCTCTGCCTGAGTCTGCCGTGGGTGACTCTTGTCTTCCCTGTCCTGCGAGTGCCGTCATGCCCAGAGCTCAGTCCTGGGACCACTGCTGTCTCTACCATCTTGTATGACAGCTCAGGTTTATGAATTAAAGCGTCCTCAATTTGCTCCCAGTTTTATTCTGCCCCTTCCACTTGTGCATCAGTCCTCAGCTGCACCACCCACATTTCTTGCCTTAAGACTCAAGTAATCCTCCTGCCTCAGCTTGCTTCGTAGCAGGGACTGCAGTCATGCAGTGCACAGGGCTCTCAGAGACATCTTGAAGATTACATTGTCAAACTTTGGTGATCTCCATCCTCCCTCAGACTTTGTGCCTTTTCTATATGGTTGATAGCCAGGGCATCTTTCTAGGTGTTCAGGTGTCAAATGTTGGAACCATAGCCTTTTTCTCTCTCCAATCTCTCTGTCTCTCTTTGTCTTACGCGTGCGTGCGTGTGCACACACACACACACACACACACACACACACACACACGCATGTGCACAGCTCCAAGCCTAGTTTATCAGTAAGATAATGCTGTTTTTGTTCCTATTTCTGATTACTTATATAAATTACCTAAAGTAGAATTGCTAGATCAAGAAATACATTTTTAGAGTTCAGTAGATATATGGAAAGGCCAAATCAACTTACCCTTTCACCTGCAATGTGGGTGCTCTTTTTAGTCTTCCTCAGGTAGAGGTCTTTCCACCGAGTTGACTCAGGCTGCTGTAATAAATGACCACAAACCCGGGGCTAAAAGCAACAGCTCCTGGCCATGGTATGCAGTAGGAACCTGCTGGCCCCTGTCCATTCTGATGCTTTCTCCTGCGTGTGGTGAGGGGGTTTCGCTCCTCTCTTCTTGAGAGGGGGCAGTGAGTGCCTTGATCACCGGCTAGATCTCCAATTCATCTGGCATTTCTGTAGGTGGTGCAGCGGGCTGTCTTTTGAGACACGCCTTCCAGAGTGGTCAGTACAATGGCTCTGTCCTGCTGGCTACCCAAAGGACGGTCACAGTGACCGAAGTGGCCTGTAGTTTGCTGCCATTGATGGGACTGTAAACTGGAGTCCCAGAGGATGCACAGCTAATGTGTTCCATGTCGTCAGCACCTTGAGTGACGCATTTACATCTTGTCTTCTTGGGAAGTGTCTGCTCCAGGGATAGCCAGCCTTTGGGCCACTTCTGCTGTGACCCTTGGTAAGCACTGCCTTTGGCCAGCATCAGACCCCCTGGGCCATAGCTGGGCCATCCCTTGGGACTGATGGCAGCGCATCCATCAGGCCCCGCACTAGCACAGCCCTCTGAATCTCCCTGAGTGCTGATGCCAGTCCATGTCTAGTTCAGCAGGCAGATGCTGAGGCCCATGAAGCTGAGGTGTTTTCCCTCCATGGTTACTGTGAGCAGCTCAGGCCCACTCACAGCACCAAATAGATGTTTATGGAGGTGGAAGTGAATCGACCATCCAGCACTGTGGAATGGGCCACATCTAGAAGGCACAGTGCACATTCAGGGGTGACCCAACAATAAGCTAAATGTTTACATGAAGACAGTGAATTAGAGTAAAAGACGCATTTCCGCGAGTCCCCCTCCTGAGGCTCCTCCCTGCTTCAGACATGCTACTCTCATTATTCTGACCGCTTTCTGCAGCAGGTCTGGAAGTCCACTTTCTTCACCAGGTGTAACCAAATTATAGTGAATGCTGTTGTTGAGAATCATCGAACAGAAAGGCAGGCAGGTAAAAACACGCCAGTGTGTCCTCATCCAGCTCGTTCACTGAATCTGGCACCCAGTGACTTCTGGCTCTTCCCCAGAGTGACCATAAAAGGTAAATGCTTGAAACAATGTAGGACATTAAAGCAGCTGGCACAGAGAGACTAGAGCTACTGTACTCACAAAAGCAGACTCCAGAACTGCTTCATAAAGTGGCAAGAAGATGGAATGAGGTGTGTTGAAATCAAGGGGAGCGTTGTTAGGGGGATTCATGGCAGTGTGTGTTTCACGACGGTACGTTTTTAAAAATTTAAGTACACGCTGCATGTCTTAATCATGCCACGCCCTCGTCCGTGTGTTGTATGTGGTCGCAGCCTTTACTTGCTTGTCTCTGCTGACCCATCCTTGCTTTTAGCACTGAGTCCTCCTGCAGTTTGAGTTCCTTCCCCGTATCTGTTTCATGCGCTGCTTATTAATAATCCTCCTTGCATCAGATTCATCCATGTTCTTACTTGTAGCCAGCTGCTGACCCCTTGCCTTTCCTGCTTTTTTATTTGGTCTTTTGATTTTACTTCCTCTTGTAGTTCTTAAAAGGCCATCCTGATGAAATCTTTCTCTTTATTTGAAGTCACAGAAGTCTTTGTGTTTTCAATACATAACTTCTTGCAGCAGGACACTTGCATGTATTTTTCCTGCTGCCACTGTCACTCCTCCCAGCTCCAGGGGGACTGGATGTCCCTTATCATCCAGCCTGTAGGTTTCCTGATGCCTTTGCTGATGACCCTTCTCAGTCTCGGATCACTCTTCTTCCATTACCTGCACTGATCCCTGATAGAACGTAGCCTCTAACAGGGACCTGTGAGCTCCTGAGCGAAAGGGTATCTTTATGGCTCCTTGGCATCTGCATGGACTTTGAGGGCTCAGATAAATTTTGAGTCAGGATCTTGCTAAGTTACCAACTTACGCAGACTGGACTTTCTCAAACGTGGCCATCCTCCTGTGTCAGCTTCCTAGAACACTGAAACCAGGGTGTACTACCCCACCTGGATGGCTGCTGGTTTGAGGGTCTGCTTTGGCTGAATGACTTGGCCGTTGCCTGAGGGGGCAGGAAGAAGTCCTGCACTAGGCCCTTCCTTGGGTCCAAGGGGTGCCTGGTTTCCTAGCACCCTTCCTCCGGCAGTGCTGGACTGAGGATCAGGCTTGTGATCAGTTTTCCCTTCTCTGGCTCTGGCCTGAAGAAGGTGGTACTGCCAGGCGCATATTGGAGTATGTGAGCTCCTTTGAGGATGTGCTTGGGGGATCGGGATTTCATCTTGTGTTTCTCCATAGCTTTAGGGTAAAGAAGTCAATTGATTCACAAGGTGGAAGGAAGTGTGCCCTTTGTGTTCATCCTGGGCTGCTGTGGACAGCTTCTGTTTTCCTAGATTTTGTCTTAAGATCAAGGAGATCTGGGCCAGGCACTAGGAGGAAGGAACAAGTCCAGGATTTCTGTGCCCTCAGGATCTCCAGGCCCAGTGTTCTAAGTGAGGGCATGAACATCCTGTGTACCTTGGCTCTAGCCAGCAGCCTTTGGGCATCTCGGTGATCTTTGAGGGTGTCTTTGGGTCAGCGTAAGCATGTGTGGGTTGAAAGCTGTGGGGTCAGAGCATTGTTCAGCCAAAGTGAAGCAGAGCTTCAGAACAGCCTGGCCCAGCTTCTATCCCTCATTGGTCACCATCCTCCCCATGTGACCAGCCTCTTCCATCACCCTGTCTCGGACTTGGAGTCCACCTGACAGAGTCAGACTGGGGACAAATAAGAGAATTCTTGTAGAGCCAGATGTGCCTGAGTTATGTGTGTGGGCTGGATC
The DNA here is from genome assembly GCF_034190915.1 of Cavia porcellus. NCBI lineage: Eukaryota > Metazoa > Chordata > Mammalia > Rodentia > Caviidae > Cavia > Cavia porcellus. Next base: position 23,018,144 of record NW_026947506.1, read on the forward strand.
CCATAGGCCCAGGTTTCCTTGTCTTGGAGGGATGCTTGGGATTGAACCCAGGGCCTTTGCACTGAGTTACAACCCAAGCCCTTTTTATATTTCCAGAGTCTTACTAAATTGCCCAGGCCAGACTTGAACTTGCAGTCCTCTTGCCTCACCCTCCTAGAGTGCTGGAATTATGGGGATACACCACCGTGCTTGGTCCAGGCTTACTTTCTGACTCTGCTATAGGATCACAGGGAACTTTCTTCCTTTCTCTAAAAGCTTTGGTTTTTCTCACTGGGAGCCTGGGAATGTTAAGCTTGTGCCAAGACTTTAAAGGAATCAGAGATACAAAGGGATTGGTAGTTTGATCCCCAGTAGCTGTTTGCCGTTCCATGTTGCTGAATGCAAATTGGAATCTGCTTGCTCCCTTAGAACAGCTTCTGGGTTTTAACATTTCTGCTAAAGTTTTTAGAGTTTGATTCATTTTGGGAGTATTGAGGGGGTGACACTGGCTTTCTTAGCTCCAAAAGCAAGGCTGAGTGTGAGTGGCAGGTATCTCAGGACATTTGCTTCTCACTGACTACCAGTGTTGCCAGCAAAACAGCAGCATGAAAAGCATTTACCACTTCCCTGGTGACAGACACACAGGCTGACCAAGTACCACATTTTTTTTTTTTTTTAAATTTTGGTGGTGGTCCTGGGGATAGAACGCATGGCCTTTGCACTAAGTGACACCCCTAATTCTTTTTACTTTTTTAAACTTGGAGACAAGGTCTCCTTAAGTTGCTAAATTGCCCAGGTTGTGTTCAAACCTGCCATCCTCCTGCCTCAGTTTCCCTGAGAGCGAGGATGACAGATGTGTGCCACCACACCTCCGCTGTGTGGCATGCTTTTCAGCTGTTCATCTCAGGGTCTCTGAGAACTTAATGGACTCCCAGAGTTGCACAGGATGGCGACTCTACCCTCGCTTCCTAGTCAGAGGTGCAGCTAAGCACTGACCTCTTAGAGCCCCATTTAGTGCATCCTTCTTAATCCTCCTGCCAGCCCTCTGCCGTGTCCCCAGCTACAGGTAGGATGCTGAGGGACTTCAGTGACTCAGGGAGCCTTGTGTAGTGGTGAAGCCCTGCCTTGAACCCTGGCAGTCAGACGCTGGCCCGGCAGCACCCTCTGTGCAGCCCTGGGGGGGTGGCCAGGAACAGAGTTCATCAGAAAACGCTGTGATCGCTGGATGAAAGGGGACGTCTGTGAATGTGTGAATATCCTTTTGTGAATCCAGAGCAAGCCTGTTTGCTCTGCGTGTCGGGGACGAGCCACCGTGCATCCTGCCCCGGGCCCAGCTGATTTATGAGGATTCACTCAGCTTTACCAGCTGGCGAACAACACGGAGCTTTGAACGTTTCCAGGAGAGGAAATGAGTCCACAGGCGCCGGGAGAAGACGGGTCAGGTCTGTAGGGATGGCTGGAGGGGAATTAGTGCGCCTGGGGAGAGGTTTGGACATGCAGTGCCCACATGGCTTGACCCACTTTCCAGCCAGAGTTCCAGGGAGTAAGACATGAGAGACAGGGCAATAGGATTTGCAGGTCAGTTCCTTATTTCACGTAGATAAAAACTGCAAAGAAATCTTTATTTGGGGGAAGCTACCTGTCTTAGGTGGAATAAATCAGACAGATGGAAAAGAAGACTCTTAAGATTACGTTTGATTTTTTTTTTTCTTGTGGTGTTGGAAATTGAACTCAAGAGTTTTAAACTTGAGCTACACCCCCTCCCTACCTCTTTTAAATTTGCAGACAGGGTCTTACTAAATAGCAGTGTTGCCAGGCTGGGCTCGAAGTTGTGAATCTCCTGCGTCAGCCTCCCCAGAAGGCTGGGGTTGTAGGTCTGTGTTACTGAACTCAGCTATTGCCTGAGATTTTTGAACAATTAGAATGGTTATATTTTATCTGAATTTTTTCACACATTTGTGAGTCTTTTATCCCGTAGAATACATGAAGCCTGCATTTAATTTTTTTAAGGCAACTACCAAAGGGCCTCTACTTGCCTTTGACTTTTGTGAAAGAAACATAAAATTAAGCTGTTTTTATACAATTGATATAGTGGGGCAAGGTTTCTATGATCCTTTATCAGCTTTGTAGAAACAAAAGCCACGTGACAGTGACGGGGTATGTGCCCAGCATATAGTGACTAAACCTCCGGTCACTTAGAAGAGCTGGAAGGGACCAGCTCACCTGTTGCTGTCTGCTTTTCCCAGAGTTTACTTTTCTTCCTCGTGTCCCATGGCTCCCGTCCTTTGGAGGGAACAGGAACCTTCCCAGGGCCAGTGCTATATTTCAGTGGCTCATTCCCAAGCATTCTCCTAGGTTCCTCTGGTTTTGAGGAATGAGTTTGTGGAGGCGTCTGGACTAGGGGGGTCCAGTCAATCCTCTTGCAGGTCTGCTTGGGATGGAAGTAAAGAAGCACAGAGCCGGGAATAGTGGCACACATCCGTGATCCCAGGATTTGGGAAGCTGAGGCAGGAGGATCGCCATGAGTTCAAGGTCAGCCTGAGCTACATGAAAAGATTCCGTTTAAAAAGAAAAAAGAATAAGTAAAAGAGAAAGGGATATGGGAAGTTCAGGAAATGGTGGCGGAAAATTACGCTATAGATTCGCTTGTGCTTTAGAATAAACGGGCATCTCACTGCCAAAAGCCAAGTAGACTACCCTGTCATTGCCTGGTTCTGTGCAGGAAATGCACCTGGCCCTGCTTGCAGTTGAGAAACAAATGTTAATGCAATTTTTAATAATTTCTATTTGAGAAATTTGGGCCAGACCTAGGCTTTAGGAATCAGCCCCTGAACATTGCTTGGGCGTGAGCAAGGAGGAAGGGAAAGAATCTCTGGGTGTGTGCGGGGGATCCTTTTTATTTTGGGGCCTGATTCTCACAGAATCGCTCCCCCACTGTGCGTCCCTCCAGACCAGCTGGGCACCTGTGTGTCACCTGCACCTGGACTGTGGTGCTTGCGCTGCCCTCCCCAAGGCCCCGTGCACCAGGCAGCAGCTGTGCTTCAGGCACCATTGCACCCTGGCGAGAAGATGCCAAGGAATAAGGCACTTCATCTCCCTTACAGCTCAGTCTTCCCAGCTGTAAGGTGTGCATTGCTGTGCCGGTGACACTGCGTGGAAGGGGAATGGGAGGCTCTGTTTGTTTGTTAGACGAGATTTCAAAACTTTCTCACTGAGCTACATCCCAAGCCCTATTTAATTTTATTATTTTTATTTTGAGACAGGATCTTGCTAAGCTGCTAAGTTACCCCGGCTGGGCTGGAAGTTTTGATGCTCCTGCGTGGGTCTCCCAGAGTGCTGGAATTCAGGTGTTTTCACTTTCTAACGTGACCATCCAGTTCCGCTCTTGGTAGCAAAGCCAGTGGCCTATGCCCTCCACCGTAGAGGCCCTTGGTGGACACCATCTGCAGCTGTCCTCAGTCTCCTCCACTGTAGGCTGTGGCGGCCAGGCAGGCAGGGACTCTGGCTCCATCCTGTCCATAGCGGGGGTCTTGGGCAAAGAGCATGTGTTTGAGTTTGTGTGTGTAGGTGAATCCTACAGGAGTCCCTCCCTGCATTTGGAGCAGTGGACACTGTTTTATTCCTAAGGCTCTGTGGGAACAGTGTTCAGTTTTTCCCGGTGAAAAGGACTCCCTCTTCCCCCCTTTCCAAAAGCGCCACTGAGAAGCATTAAGGCAAACAGGTAAAAGCAGGTCATGTCTCAGGCTTGGAGTTTTCTCTACTCTCCACTGCATCGTCAGCCTCCCTGATGGATGCTAAATGGCAAATGGTTTTCTGCAGCGATGGAGTGGGTTTTTAGAGCATCAGGTGCCTCAGCTTTGATGCATCTTCGGAAAGAGGCTGTCTGAACTGGAGCAAGCTGAGAGACGCCCTGGGTCCCACAACTTGTGTGTCTTTCCCCATCATGCTTTCTGTGTCCTGTGGCATTTGGTTCTGGTTTTCGAATAACACAGGCCACCCTCGGTCAATGCAGAAAATGTGAAAAATATTGAAAAACATTGCAAAAGAAAATAAAAATTACCCTTTAAAAACTATGTTGTGGCCCTGGGGACTGAGCCCAGGCCCTTTACACAGAGCTACATTGCCAGTCCTTTCTCTTTCCTTTGTAAACTTGTTTTTCTCACTAAGTTGGTCTGAACATGTGATCTTCCTGCCTCAGCCTCCCAGAGTGCAGGTATTACAGGACTGTGCTTTTGTGCCTGGTAGAAATAGTTAATATAGTATTAAGTATAAAGTATAAAATAGTATTTTTCCTTCTAGTCTTTCTTCTACACACTTTGCTTACACATGATGACAGGGGTTTTGAGTTGGCATTTTAATCTGTTCCTCCTACTCAAGTCTCTTCCTCGATTTAAGACTGTGAAGGTTTCACTTAAGACAAAGGTTCTTCCTCTTACAGAGAGCAGAATGTGCATTTGGTAAATCCTGTGACATGATTACTTAGATGATAGAAAAAGCCACAGAAATCCCGACTTGTGAGCAATCTTGAAAATTTTGCAATCAAGGTGTCTTTTGAATCTCACACTTGTGAGAGGCTCAGGCGAGACGCAGGGCAGGGCAGACTGATAATACAGTTCCCAGGGCTTCGTGGAGTCCGAAGAGCTGGGAGGTGGCATGCATGTGCAAGAGAAGGCATCGCACAATCGTTACACAGTCCTGTAATTGCACATAGAGCGATTATTAAGTAACTGTGGGCTCTGGGGAGAAGCCACAGGGGAGTCCTCCCAGGTAATATTGTGTCTGGGGACTTGGAATTAAACTGGGCATGAGCTCACTCAGTGTCTAAGTCCTCTTCCCACATTGCAGGAGATTAAGGAAAAAAATAAATGCTCAAGCACAAACTTGACTGTGGCAGCTGTGGCGAGATTGCTGGCATATTCCACTTACCTCTAAATTGTGTTTCGTAACGACCCAGAGCTTTCTTAAAAAGTCCACAAGTTTTCTAGAAGAACTGCAGTCGATAACCTTGAAAGAGCTCTGCCAAAAGCACATTTATTTTGTAATGTGAGCGCTCTTGGATTTTTTAATTTGAGGATAATATTAGAAAATGCAGCCAGAATATAAGAGGTGAACGCTGCTGCTGACACTTTGGTGTCCGCTTCCTGTCCCCTCCTTTCTCTCTTAGCTTTTGCCTTCCTTTCCGGGTTTGTGGGTGTGCTTAGTTGCGTATGGTTGGTTATTGAGGAATTTGTCCTCCTTGTTATAAATAACATTTTAGCGACAGCCTTATAGTGAGGCCTCTGTGTGGAACCAAATGAGTTCTTTGGGGAAGCTACAGGTTGTGGTTAGGGGTCCACTCATAAGACTTGTCACACATGTGTCACCCACCTAGTGTTCCCAGGGAGTGGGTGCTGTGTGCCAGTTTTCCCCTGGCTATAGCAGCCAGGCACCATTTCCCAATCCTGACACTTGCTCTTGTGATAACAAGGCCAACAGCATAGCGTTCAGTTGTATTCTCATTTTGTGATGTAACCGAGTGAAACCAGGTTTCACTTTCTTATTGCACATTTAAATTTCTTCTCCGGAGTCTTAGTGTGTCTGCACCCTGCCTTCCGCCCAAAATGCAGTAGCATTTTATTGTATGCCCCAAATGTTTGAAGATCGTCGTATTGGGATATCTAAAACACACACTGTAAACTTTACAGTCAAGGAAACCAATGACATTCCAGGACAGGAGACAAATCCGAAGCAGGTGTTCAGGAACTGTCTGGAGTTTTTTAGACTTGACACATGCCTACTCCTTATTTATTTGTTTATTTATAGCTGTGCTGGAGACTGAACCCAGGGCTTTTTACTCTGAGCTACATTCTCAGCCCATTTTTTATTTTTTTTAATTGTGAGATAATGTCTTATTAAGCCAGGTCGTCCAGCCTGAGCTTTCCTTTAGGATCTCCTGCCTCAACCTCCCAGAGTTCTGGGGTTGTGGGTGTGTGACACCCCACCTTGACCCTCACACCCGCTTCTTACTGAAGCAAATGTGCCTGTAGGGAAGTGCACATATCATAAACTGTAGAGTAACCGTGAAGTGTATTTGTGACACTAAAACCAGCTTTCATTAGCATCTTCCAGCCCCCCTGGATTTTTGGCTTTTAACAGCACTGGTCTCTTGTGGCTGTTCTTGTTCTTTGTGTCTAATTTCTGTCTTATGTCTGGCTTTATGCTTACAGGATTAATCTGCATCGTATGTAGTTGTAGGTGCTCATTTTTCTTGCTATATAATATTCCGTTGTGTAACTGTACTGGAGTTTTCCAGTACAACCTACTGCTGATGAGCATTGGTAGTCTCAAGTTTTGGGTTGCGAAGAGTGCCGCTATGAATATCCTAGTGCCTGTCTTTTGGGATTTAATGTTGGGGAGTTCAGCTGACATTTTTAACCAGTGTCCATGGACTACACTTTGTTTTTAATCCTCTCGTTTTGGAACAAGATGAAGAACAACGCAGTTTACAATGCACGATACTATGGTGTTTTCCTTTCTTGGCATTGCTTTTGTTATGGATGCGAGTAATGAAGTTCTTCTAACAAGCTGCTGGGTTATGATTTAAATTGCAGATAACGACTTTTGCCTTCAGGCTGGACTCTCATTTCTAAATGAAGAATTGCCTCTTTTATTCTGTCATTTTCCTCTTGAGTCACCCTGTAAAATGGAAGGCCCAAGTTGTCCTAGAAAGAAGGAGTTGGTTAACTTAGTGATCTTGCAGGCAGCCTGCTTGGGTTTACTAGTTTAATGAAAACCACCTCTTCAGGGTAAAAAAGGAAAGAAAAAAAAACAAAAAAAAACCATTGGATTTTGGCCATGTGTGTGCCTGAGCTGAGACTACGTAGCTGTGCCGGGTCTGGGTCCTGCTGCTGTGTGATCTTTTGGTAGAATTCAACAAGAGGCACTAAAAGAATTTATAGCTGCCCCTTACCAGCTTTATGTCTGATTTTTTTCTCTCTCTCGATGCTTCGGCTGACGTGGGTTTGAAGTTCTGCCATAGTCACTTACCAGCCTGTGGCGGCGAACACACTCCTTACCAGAGTCGAGATGAAAGGCTGATAGTTAAAAAAAAAAAAAAAAAAAAGAAAGAATCATGAGCCATTAAAATGCTCTACCTTCCAGAGGAATTGCCGGGGTTACCTTCATCCCCTGCCCCGTTTTTTTCTCTCCCTGCATATGCAGCGAAAAAGCTAAATTCTTAAACTCCTGTTCTTTACTCCTTCAGTGTTTGGACATCCACTTAAAAGCTCTCAGTGCTCCCCCAGTGCATCTAAACTGACAGCGTCACAACTCCAAAAGGGGCCAAGTGTTTGCTGGTGCATCTCCAGTTTGATGGGCATCTCTGCAAACTAAGAATCACTTTGTACTTATCTCATATACATGGACTAAATATTAATCGCCACAGCAACTCCCAAGGCATTGAAGAGATGAAAAATTGATGCGAAGGGAGAGGAAGTCTGTAGTATAGTAGTTCTTGTCTGTTTTCCCTGCCCTTTATCTGTTTATTTTCCTTCTTACTGCTTTGATGTCCTCTAACATGTTATCTGTCATTAAAGCATGCTAACCTTCAGTTAACGAATAGCAATACAGGGCAGCCCTGTTTGTTATCTGTTCTCTGTTTGGAGCTCTGCTCTTTGACTTCTGGTATCTTCTTTATTGGGATTTCACTGCCAGAGCCCATGTGGATGCCCACTGTCCTGTCCTTTGGGGACTGATGCTGACAACTAGAAAGGTGGTTGTTTCCAGTTGCTGCTACCCCTGGAAAATGACATCAGTGGCCACCCTGTCCCTCAGTGTCCCACAGAGTCTGGAAGTCCCACTCTCTCCATGTCTATAATGATTTCTTGTCACCAATAAGTGTCTGTCCTGTGCCAAGAGACACCCCAGTGAATGAGGGCCAGCCTGTCCCCAAGAAGCTGTGTGTACTGGTGGAGACATGCGTGGGACAGTCTAGCACCAAACTCTGTGGGAGCCTTGGGTGGAGATCTGAGCAGACTCTGAGGGAGGATTGGCATGGCTCCTTCCTCTCCTCCAGAGCCTCGATCCAGGAAAAGCAACGAGGGGTTGGTCTTGTAGGCGCTGGGCCTTCAGGAAGGTTTGTGACCAGAGATGTGATGCATGCTTCAAAAAGCCATTTAAGGGAGATAGCATAACAACACCATCCCTCTAACATTATTTTATTTTTAGTATGGAAAGTTTGCTTTTGAGTTCTTGCACTTCAAGTCTTATACAGGTGAGGTGCTAGACTCTGGATGCAGCTGCGTCACAGTGTTTTGGGGTTTCTCTGTGGATATGTTACCTGGCTTTGGGGTACTGAAGTCTTCTAGGGGTGATTTTCTGAGTTGTTTCTGTCCCAAACAAATTGAATGAAATGAGCTCATTTCATTCAAGGGTTGCTTTATGTCCCGGGAGCCTCCCTTCCAGGTCATCCTGTGAAAAACCCGCTGGGGTTCTTGCGAGGAGTTCACTCTGTGCATGTGTCCGGGGATTTCCTCACCCCTCTTCTCCCAGACAGCTTTAGCCATGCCCCGTCTTCCCACCTCAGTTTGAATCTTTGCAAGACTTGGACCCACATTTCGACTGACTTTTTCGGAACATTAATATGCTCAGTTGACAGAATCAGCTTGTTCTGTTGGAGGATCTTTGTAGGTGTTCCTTTCTGTCCTAGCAGGGCCCAGAGCACAAGATCTGGATCTCTTGCAACCTGGCTTTAGTGAGGCCAGGGCAGGACACAGGCACTGTGCTGACCAGTACCATGGTAAACTGTGTGCCTCATCACCAGATCAGTAAAATCGAGCTAATCCTTTACTTCTGTTCTCTCTGTTTTTCAAGTGCCCATTGGAAAATGGGCCCAATTTTGGCTTTCAGGAGTGTGCATGTCTGGAAAAGATATTTTAAGAAGCGATTAAATAAAAACCTTCCCAACCCCTGTGGAAACCTTGGTACCTTTAGATAGGAACCTGGCCAGGCAGTGCTCAGCAGCCAAGCAAGTATTTCACTAAAACTTCTGGTGTTTTCCATGGCTTCTATTGGGTGAATAATCAAAAGTCACAAGTTTCCAGTGTTCTTGTACAACTTGGCAGGAAGACATGTGTTGAATAACGATTTAAAAGCCTCTCTCCTTCATTATAATTTCAATATTGCTTTCTCTTGCAACCAAAAGCAAGTTCCTTGAATGAAAGATTTCATTACATGAAAGCAAAACTTCTCTTTTGATTTATTAAATGGATTAAAACACAGGAATATCCAATAATGTGTATTTAAACACTGGCTTTTGAAACTAATTTGTGTAAGGTAAGGGTACTTGTACAGGGAAGGGATTTTTAGTGATTATTTTCTGGCTTATGCCCATGAAATGAGATCTTGTATTTTGACACACACTTTGATTTTGTTTTATTTTATTTTTTTTACAACAATAAATTTCATGTCTATCTAGGTAAGCCCTTGAAAGAAGTAAAAAAGAAAATTACAAAAACCTGGAAATGAGTATTTTAAAGTCCTTCAAATTTAAATAATAGAAAAAGACTGGTAAGCTAAAGAACCCTTCAACAGAGTGGGAAATAGACCAATGCTTCATCTTGTGGGAAGCCGTCAGATTGGTGGGAGAACAATCCTTGGGTACTTGATGGGAAACTTCATGGAACAGAAGGAGCTTCACAGGGATTATGAGGCTTCCTGTTTGCCCAAGGGTTCTGATGTGTGAAGAAGAGAGACGCTTACTGGATGGAGGAGGAGGTGGGTCCAGCAATAGCTAGAGTACACAGAGACAATTCAGCTGTTAGAGAAAAGGCAAATGAGAGAGGTGGCCACAGAGCAGAGACAGTGGAGACGGGGACAGCGTTCTTCGACAGCATTTGGAGGAGCATGACAGGTGCAAATGAAGCGCATTCTGGTATGTGCAGAGGAAGGGTGCCACGAAAGGAAAGACAGGTGCATAGACAAACATGTCTTGTTTCCATTCTGAGTAATTGATGAGGCCCTGGACAAAGAAGACGGTGTCTTGAATATGACAGAAAGAGGTCAGGATGGCAAAGGATTAGTATGTGGATGGCAAATCCATAATGTGTGAGGATGGCTGCAACTTAACAGGAAAACAAACACTGGTTTGTGGCGCTGATTAAAAGGTTAGTTGAAGCTGTGAGAGCATATTTCCTGTTCCCTCTCCTGGACCCTGCTCCCTAGGACTCCAGAGCCAATAAATCCCAGGAGTGAACAAAGATGAATTTTCCTGAGGCAGGAGGTGCTTTGTGAAGTTGGGCTGCTTCAGAGCTCCTGAGAGGTAGCATCTCTGACCAAGAGGGACCAGAGTTGTAATTGGTGATACTCTGCAGGATGAGCTGAGGGGCACTTGGATGTTAGAGGAAAGACTGTTGCATTGCTACCTGGACTGTAGCAGGATTTTCCTTGGTCTGGGAGAGGCATGTCTGCATATCACAGAGTAGACCAAAGGGCCCAGTAGAATTAATAAAATTGTTAGGCACAATAAAATCGCATGGATTATATGTTTTAGTTACTCTCTCTGCCAGCTCAGCTTGAGGATATTAGTAGAACTGGACCAGACAATGAGATTAGGATGGAAGAATTCTTATTTCAATCACTTGGCAGCAAGGAATGTGATGTAAAATCTATTATGATTCCTCTAAACCTAAAGCTTTTCTGCCAAGAAATGTAAATTCCCGTTTGTGTCAACAAGATGTGAATTAAAGAATAAAGAAAAGTAAAAAAAAAAAAACAAAAAGAAAACCCCAAACCCAGATGTTTTTAACTTAAACCAAAGATGCAATGTTATGGAGTATTGGCGTGATTACTGATTCTGTGTTATCCTCTTGAATGTGTCCCTGGGGTGTGGGGTGAGGTTGAGATTGGCCAGCTTCACTGAAAATTTGAATTTGAAACTTTTCCAGATTGGATAAAAGTTGTCTTGGTCTATACCTCCATACTCAATACCTGAGGGAGAAGATTGCCTTTTCTTCTCTAGCCTTCTCCCTGTCTGTATTCTGCTCACCCTATATGTAGGTATCTTTTCTGGTGGTTCCATGTCTGGATAAATCAATCACGAGTGGCTTTGGGAGCAGCCATTCTGGTTTTCTTTTCTGTAGAAGATCAGGTTTTATCTGGGACTTCCTGAGTCCTTGACATAGATATGTCTGTATGAGCTGAGCATAGAGAAGGGTTGAATTGGGCCATTTTCCACTGTCTGTGTTGATTCAGGCTACCTGAAAGTCTGTGGACTCACTTGTTCACACAAAATACAGAACCTTTCCTTCTGACCTTACTGCCTTTACTGATCAGGAGATCTCCAGTTGGGTGGGAACAGGAAGTCTTGAAACTGTATTCTTGGCTATGTCTCCATGTTCTTTTTTTACAGAAGTGTATGCCCGGCCACATCATACAGCTGTCAGCTTTAGAATCACAGGAAACTGATTTGATCCCTGATTTACCAGCTTTGTGACTCTGGAGGAGTGAATTTCTCTAAGCCTTTCCCTTCTTCTAGAAAGGGCTATTTTTACACATTTTGCAGTTACTAAGTTACCAAGTTTAGAAACATTAATATGAAGTATTTTGGAAATGGCAGTTGCTTTATTTTTGTTTATATTTTAAAGATATGTTTAAACTATGAAATGGATGTTGTTAGCATAACCAGAGCTAGGCATATCAGGGAACAACATACTTTAATGCAAAACTCCAGTTTTGTAGTACTGTCTCTGAAAGGATCAAGTGTTAAAAGCTTTGTTCCTCAAAGTGGTGGTATTGGGAGGTGGTGAACCCTTTAAGAGGTGGAGCCTATTGGGAGGCCTTTAGGTCATTGGAGGCAGAGGGACCAAGAGACTCCACTGCTTTCCTCTTTTTCTCTCCTTTGCCTCCTGGCCATGTGCAAGGTACAGTAAAACCTTGGTTTGTGGGCATAATTCATCCTGGAAACAGACTTGTAATCTAGAGCACTTGTATATCAACATGAATTTCCCTTTAAGAAAAATGGAAACACAGATGTTTCTTTCCACAATCCAAAAATATTCGTATAAAATGATTACAGTACTGTAATATAATGCAAACTCTAAAGAAAAACAAACAAATTAACCTGTATTTACCTTTGAAAATTTCCTAGCTGGTGTCAAGAAGACAAGAAAGAGGAGGATATTGTGTAGGATGACTTTCAGTATCACGGATAGAATCATTGCTGTCTATTGGTTCAATGCAATCTTTTTCTTTTTATGCAGCTTTAATAAGGAAATTACTCACTGACACTTTCTTTTGTCTCCTTTTGAGGATTTCATGGAAATGTGACATTGCATTTGTCACTAAACAGATACATTGCTCACATCGCTATGGCCTTATTTTGGTGGTGGTTTTCTACAATATTGTGCACTGTTTTCCACGTTGTATTTCTCTAATCTCATTTGAAGTGAGGGATTTCTCCACTTTCTCCTCTTCTTCTTCTGCAGATGAAAACTCCTCCATAAGGTCTTGGTGTTGAGAGCCAATCATCCACAATCCTATAGAGAAAGTGGGAGGGGAGGGAGAGGAAAGAACCATTAACTCAGTTCAGTCATATAACATTCACTGTCCTGTACTCTTTGTATGGTAAGACATCACTCATTTATCAAGTTAAAATTTACTAGAAGCTTTGGCTCGTCTTGCGGAACTCTCACAGAACAAAATACCTCCAGTTCAAGGTTTTACTATAGTTTTGTCTGGCTCTATGGTCCAGCCCTGATGATCACAAAGCAGTTGTCCAACTAGTCATAGACTGGAACCTCAAAGACAGTGAGCTGAACTGTGACTTTTCCTTTTGTAGTTTATTGTCTCAGGTATTTTATTATAGTGACGGAAAGTTAACTAATACAGTCAGCTGGTAAGTATTTTTCTATTTGTACAGCACACTGGGGCTCTGACACTACTTACCCTTGCTGCTGCAGCTCAAGAGTAGCTGTCATTGTGCAAATGAACGAGCCTGACTATATTCCAATAAAACTATAACATGGACACTGAAATTTGAATTTAATATAATGTTGTGTTTCATAAAATATGTTTGATTGTTTTTCAGCCACTCAAAAATGTTAAATCCAGGCTTAGCTCTTAGGTCATACAAAATCGCAGCAGGTTAATAACTGTTCTAAGAGAATTTGCTCAATCATTTCAAATAAATACTGCTGATGAGAAAACATAGAATGCATTGTTTGGGAAAATTCAAATGTCTCAAGTCACTGTAGGAAATCAAGAAGAGAAGATATTGATACCTTCAAGAGAAATTTGAAGGACTAGGTGTGCTTCTGTGGTGAATTTTGATTTTGAGCTCGACTCAGGATTCATCAGAGAGGTGGTGATAGAGATGACTCCGGTGGTACCTCAGTTCATGGATTTAACTCTTTCCACGATTCTGGTTGCAAACTGGATTCAATGAGAACCAATTCAAAAGGTCAACATTGAACTTAACCTTTGAATTTCATGAACCGTGGTACCACTGTAATATAGATTTTTAAGTGTGATCTTTCCCATGTTCATGAAGCAGAGTTCTTTCCTCCTTGCTTCTTGGTGAAGGTGTAAATGGTGTGTGTCCTTAGAGGAGCACCTAGGCTAAGTTGGACAGATGTAGCGTTTATGTAAGGGGAAGCACCAGCCTACATGAATTCTGTGACTGCCTAAGGTTGAACCTTTTCAGGACCAGAATCAGGACTGAGAATTCCAGCTCGCTAACTAGGACATTTCCATATTTCTACCTTGTTTTGCATTAGACCCTATCTAGCATTCATAAAATGCCACAGTTTATAAAGGTTCCTTTCATCTACTATTACATTTAACCCTCAGAAAGCCTTGTGATGTAAGAAGGGCAGGTTTTATCATCTACCTTGTATGGAGAAGGCACCCGACAACGGGATATTTTGCAAGTTTTCCTGGGTTACACACCAATTAAGTGTTAGGGGCAAATCTCTAAGCTAGATTTTCTAACTTCTTTTACGATACCATCCTGCCTTATTATACTCCATGGCCATTGAGGTCATTAATACCTAAACATTTAAAGGTAAAATTGGAAAAAAAAAATAACATCCTGCCACGGTTTCAGCTCTTGGCAGTGATTTTTAAGCGGAGGTTTATGTTATGAGAATTTTTGCTTTCAAAATACTGCATGCGCCTCCCGTAAAAGGGTGAATGAAATGATTTTATTTTTGGTAAGTGGCCCATGTAAGTTTATTATTTATTTATTTTGGTCCTTTTTTTGCTCCAACTCCTTTGGCTCAGTGAAGCACTGCTGTGGTTTTATGGCCTATGCCATCATTAAAAGATATTGAAAAGACGCTTGTTAGTTTTAATACTGCAAGGATGGAACTATATCTGGCACTTTTAGGAAAAGTTACAATTCCTAATAGTGCATTTTAAGAAGTCGTCTGGTTTTGTTCTTGATTTTCAAACACGAGAAAACTTTATTAAATTTTCCATAATTTGATAATCACTTTTTGTTGGAGAGGGTGAGGGTCTCTGTAGTATGATTCTGCCTTTCCTGATTCATTCCACATTCCTTTCCTGCTTGTGGGGAGGGGATTATACTCTTGGGCAGCTTGAAGTCTCTTTCATTTGTTGGTAAATGATCCCAGCAAAACTGCTTCCAAGTGTGAGTCTTTTTTTCCCCCTTTCTCTATAAACGATATACCACTCAAACTATTGGACATAGGCCCCTTTCAATAACTACGTGTGTCTTTCACTGTGGGAGCTATTGTGGAGCTAAACACAAACCAAATGCTCAGACCGCTTTTTGCATCTGAGCCTGCAACAGTCCCTCAGAAGACACTGTTAAATATTCCTTTGTGAAATGGCTCTTTAGAACCTGGAAACACTATCAGAAGATAACAGGTTATGGCAGGAAAGGGATGGAGAGAAATAAAGTAACAAGAAATAATTCATGAGAGGTGTCATTTGTACTGCAAGATGCTATACCTGCCCAAGACTCCAACTTGGCAACAACAACAGTAGTGGTAGAATAAAAAATACAAAGAAATTTCTGAACTGCTTTTCACAACTCTGGGTTGAAGTTCACAATTCGGTTTATTGTAGTTAAAGTCTGAAGTCTCCTTTCCTGATTGCCTTTGTAGGAAGAGATACAAGAGCTGGAGTAATGAGAATATCCTTTGTGGATACTTATAGAGAAGAGGCAAGCACGTCAGTCTTCTACGGGTTTTGGATTTTCTTTGCAGAAAATCCTTTGCAGGGGCCTCAGGGATAAGCTGTAAGTTGGCATTCATGAGAAAGTCACACCTAGCTGATGACTCACCTGGAGGATGAGGTCTTAACAGATTTTTCTGTTTCTGTAACAGATTTCCTAAGACTCAGTTATGCATTTTTTTTTAAAAAAAATAAAGGTTTATTTAGTTCACAAATGCCAAGAGCAGGGCACTGACATCAGCTCAGCGTCTGCTGAGGACTTTCTTGCTGTGCTGTAACCTGCTGGAGGGCATCGTATGAAGGAGAGCAAACTTGCAGAGTAAGCCATTCACCCATCACTCCAAGAAATGGGTCATCCATTCATGGGTTCAGAAGCCTCCTGGTCCAGTTGCGTACTGGAGGTACATTACTGTGCTGGCAACCAAGTTTCCACCATGCAGACTTTTGGGAGACACACTGACATCATAGCAAATGATTTTAAACATTTTATTTAACCCTTATTAAGCTTAGAAGTTTTCCCTGAATAAGTCAGGGCTGATAACTGCATACCTGACAGACCTGTGAGGACTGAGGAGGATTCATTCATAGAGGAGCACGTAGAGCATCTGGCATTAAGTAAATGCTTAATAAATGTGAGCAAATCAGGGTTTCCAATGTATCTTTCCCTTCTGTAGCTTTCAGCAGTGCCATGGTGAAGGCTGAGTTCACCCATTTGCCAGGAGAGATGTTAGAGCATTTATGATACTGGCTGGAAAGGTATTTGTGTAAAGATATAGAATAAATGAATTGATATTTTTTCATGTGTTTGTATATGTGTGTTGCTGAAGATTAACTCAAGGCCTTTTCATGAACTGTATCTCCAGCTCTTTGGGAAAAAGTTTTATTTTGAGACAGAGCCTTGCTGAGTCACAGAATGCCCTGGCTGGATTTGAACTTGCAGTCCTCTGACTTCAGGGCCCCAGGGTGCTGGGATTACAGTTGTGCACCCCATGCCCATGTGATAATTTTAAATAAGCTACTATAGTGAATTCTCCATACAGCCTTATACCAATGTCAGATATTAGTAATATGTGTGAAACTAGATTACTGTTTCTTAAGTCAGCCCTGTTACGAGAGAGATTTTCAATTTGTGTGCACTTAGTTTGGACTCCTTTAGAGAATTATAATAAAGGTCACACTTAGAATGAGAAATCAAAGAAATTAACCTTTTCTGTATGCTGAAAAGATTCGGAAGTACAAAAACATAATGAAAGGAGTAATCCACAGAAATATTTTCATGTTATTTTGGAGCATTTCCTTAATTTTTTGGTTTTGTTTTTAACGTAAGAATTTGGTTCAGAAACTTTGAATTCTGTGTTTTCTTTCTATCTTTTTCATTCTTTCTCCAAAAACTTGAGTACTTAAAAATGTCTAGAGGCTTAGCAGCTTCATGGTGGTTGAGGGGAAGGTTAAATCTAATCTTAGCTGTGCTATTTTCTACTTGTGATTTCGTGGGCAGTTGTGGCTCAGGTTTTGTGCCCATGTAATTAGGATTATAATCATACTAACCTCATTGGATTGTCTCCCAAGGTACTTGAACAGTACCTGGCATATATAATGGGTGTTTCTTTTACTTTCCTATGTTCATTAAGATCCACAAAAACACTACGGGTACTTAGCACAGTAATATTTCTCTATACTACAAGCTACTGGACACTTATTTTGACTTGTTTTCCTTATTATAAATGACATTGTGAGGAGAATCCTTGATCATAAAGCATTGCCTTTGCTACTTTTTTCTAATGTATATCGTAGAAATCCAGTCACTTGACATATCTGGCGAGTTACAGAACTATTTATACTTTTAGTACTGTGTGAAAGTCACTCTCTCCCTATAGCCTCTGTAAGACTCAGTATTATTACTTTTACAGTTTATTGTAATGTTCCTAATTGTTCTCTGGTTGCAAGTTTTCTACCTGATGTTTGTATATTCCTTGAGGGCAGGACTGTCACATTGTAGCTGGCCTCCAATTGGACCACATCCAGCCTGCTACCCATTCATTGTTATTGTTATTACTGAAATAAATTCTGTTTTGTATAGTAAAAATATAGAGCAGAGTATTACGGAATCCATACAGATGATAAAAAGTTAGTGTAGTGAAATATTGTAGTTCAAATATCTGTCATTTCACATAGTTACTCATTCCAGTAGTCTGTTTCCCATTGCTGGGACAAGATATCCCCAAGACCCGCAATTTACAGGAAGGCAGGTATATTCTGGCTATCATGGTTTATGTAGGTGGGTCCCAGACCTCATGCATTTGCATTATGCATTTGTGATTGGTTTATTGTCTAGAGCTTGGATTGATGGTGTCAGTGCTACACCCACATAGGGGTGGAGCCAAGATGTAATGTAATGGCAGGAAGAAGGTGTGTCTCTCTCTGTTGCCAGTTTCTGCCTTGCTGTTTGCAGCCGCCACGAACTCCAGCCATGCCACCCTGCCTTGGAACCAACTGAGTATGGACTGAAACCTCCAAAAACCATAAGAAATAAACCTTTCCTTTTCCAACTTGGTGCATCAGGTATTTTGTCTCAGCGATGAGTAAAAATTAACTAAGACACTGGATCACAGCTCTTAGAGAATTCAGTCCATGGTTGGTTAGAGAAAAGGCAGAAACTGCATGGCCAAAGAACACGGAGAGGAAACCTGCTCAACTCATGGCAGCCAGGAAACAGCAAGAGGGGCGAGGCTGGAGACAAAAATACACCTATCCAACTAGGCTCCGCCTCTCAGCAGCACAATTACCTACTGAGTCCAATGAATGAATCCCTTGATGAGTACAGTGTCACCATGATCCAATCACCTTCCAAAACTCCACTCTGAATATAGGAGACTTTGTGAGGACATTGTAGATCTAAACCATAGCACTTAGTTATTTTTTGTTTTTGTGGCAGGAGCAGCTAGAATCTACTAATTTAGGACCGCCTCGTGCAGTATGGTTTTATAAATGTGGTTCGTACCTTACGGAGTAATCTAGATCTATTTATCTCACATACCTGCCACTTTGTATCTGCTGCACTCTTTTGTGTAGCCCAGGAGCTAGGAGTGGTTCTTAACCTTTTAAAATGTGACACGTGAAAATTACAGGATGTCCAGATTTCAGTGTTCATAAAGTTTTATTGGAACACCGCCATGCTTATTGGCTTCCATCTTGTGTCTGGCTCCTCTCACCCCACACTGGCAGAGGTGATTGATTGTGAGATTTGCAGACCTACACTTTAAGGCCGTGACCAAAATTCAAGTCAAATGTATTTTATATTTCTTGGCACTGAGAAGGGAGATCTGATAGCCAAGTATTTAAGAGTAGGCTTTAGTCTGATTGCCTGGGCTCCAAGTTCCACCCAGTCCCAGCTGCGGGACCTGGCTAAGTCACTTCCTTCTCGTCTGCGTGACAAGGATGACGGCAGTGCCTTCCTGTAAGGTACATTGAAGATTAGGATAGGTGAGGCACCTCTCTCCATCTTGTTAGGTGTATGCTGCTGTCACTAATTGGTACACGCTTAATAGATTATAGTTGGCAGGCTTTTGAAAATGATTGCCAGGAGAATGAGTGGCCTGAAATTATTTGTGTTTTAGAATGATAGATGAATTTGATCTCATTTATTTCCTTAATTGTTTTTATTGCTACTTATCTGACATAAATTACATTCCCTTTGGCTTCAGGACATTAGGTTCTCCTGAGTGTTTCTGGAACACTGGAACAAAGGTCTGCTTTGCAGTCTCACTGTGGGGGTTACTGTTGTCACTGTCGTAGCTTGTGACTGTCTAACCCTAGTGGGGGAGAGCTGCTACCGTGATTGAACCTCCTGCCTTGGCTGTGACCATGAGATGAGGTTTGGTGGCTCTTCCTCCTCCTTCCGAGGTAGTATCTGAGAAATTACCTCTACTACCTGAGAGTTTTCTAAGTTTGCATACTTTTATGGCTAAGTCGGAGCTGGTTGCCTAGGGAAGATGGTGAAGAACCCAAAAGCAGTCTTTGCATTTGAATTTCTTAAATGCACATTTCATAGCCCAGGTCGCAGGAGATAAATAGCTAGAGGTGGGGGTCTCCATGGTAGAAACTTGAGCCGGCAGCACCTGGCCTTTTTCCAAGCAGCTGATCAGCACAGGCCAGTCCTGCTTGCTGTCCCTCAGGATATTGTGGGGACCTTCAACTCATTTGGGTACAATAATGGTATTATCTTGGTATTTAAATGTACTCTCCAGGAGGGTCTGATTTCTGCAACGGAGTCAGCATGGTCTGTAAAATTTTATTAAAAATATAATAACACCATATGCTCCGGTTTTCTCATTAAGTGGTCATCTAAAGACAAAAACATGCAACATAAACACACCAGCTGAAACCAGTTAAGTATGTGTTCATTTCTCTAATTTAAAAAAAGAATGGTGGAAAGTTTAGAAATGTGGGAGTGAAGGTGCGCACCTGGGAATCATCATTTGAACAAGCTACAGGTAGAAGCTGCTACCTACCTTCCTGCCTTCAAGGAAAGCCAGGCTCTCAGAGTCCCCTTGCCACTCTGAATCTGAGCTTGAACTCCAGAGGGAGAAGATGCTGTCTATTTGATGGTGCAGCCAGCCGGGAGGCAACAACTAGGACTCCTTGGCCCTGCAAACAAGCTCTTTGTTGTTTTTATTAAATGGTTGGCTGTGGATCTCATGGTGGAATCTTAACTGCTCAGGTCTCTGTGTGCAAAGTGAGGAGAGACCCTGCAGTTCTTTGCTTAAGAACTGTCTAAACTAGGTGGGCCTGGCAGCACATGCCTGGAAGCTGAGGCAGGAGGAGGGGAAGATTCAGCCCAGCCTGGGCAATTCAGGAACTAAGCAAAAGTCTATGTCAAAATAAATAAAAAAGGGTGAGGATGTAGCTTAGGGTGAAGGCCCTAGATTCACTCTCTATAATTTCAAACAAAACAATGTAACCCCTCCCTTACCCCACTAAAACAAAATAAAAACAATCCAGAAGAATGCCTACACCAAATTCTCTGATACCTAAGTGTTGAGAACACTGCCCACCCCACCAGTGGGCATAAAAGTGCTCTTAAGAAGAAGGAAAAAGTTTTGACCCTTTGGAAATTTTGTGCACACCATATAAGCAGTAATTACCAACTGCTAGCTGGCTAATAGAAGTTTGTGGCAGTGTAGAATTCTTAATCCAAACAAGCCTTCTGCAAAATAAGGAAGAGCTCCCATCTCCTTTTCATGGGGAGTGCTTGGGGCACTGTGTTTGTATTTTCCTTCCCAGGTCCCCATAGAGGGGGCTTGCTTGGCCTGGGTTGCCTGTCAAGAACTTGAAGGTTGGTTAGTAAGTGCCCTTGGGTTTGCACTTGGGTTTAGAGATGTGCTGGGTGCAGTGTCTCTGTAAGTCTTGGGGATCTTGTCATCAGCCTTTAGGATCATCCTTCCAAGGTCAGGGTGTAGTTTAGGTCTCTGTACCTGGGGTTCAGGAACCTGAGAAAAATGAATGGAAACAAAGCCATTCCTGAGGAAGCCTTGGGCAAGCTGGGTGTGTTATCTGCTCATCTTGTCATCATCTTTCCCAAGAGGTGGGAGCTGCTTGCGGTCAAAGCTTTGTGCTGTGGTGGGGGTAAAGCTCCTTCAGAGTTTGCATCTGAGCTTATCTGCATTCCCATCTTGCTCTCTCTGCCTGCTGCCTTCCACCACAAGGACCACTTTTGAAGTTGTGTTTAGCTCTGTAAACTCAGCAGTCTGGGTGTGAAGTGGGATTCTAGCTTTGGGATGAGCAGGTACCTGCTGTGGGGAGCAAATCATTCTAATAAGGACCAGTGAAGTGTCGGGCAATCTAAACCAGGTTTTACTTCTTGGCAAACAGAGGACTAGAACTGCTCAAACAACGAAGAAGTCAGTCCTATATCTCTGATGATGGGCACTTTCTGCTTTCTCTCTTTTCATGCTGGGCACCCATCCTGGTCTGGAAAGTGGAAGAGGGAGCCCTCATCACCTTGGAGGAAGGCTTGTCACCTGCATTTCTACCAAGCTTCCCATCCTTGGGCAGCCTTCTCAAGTTATAGGGCTGGCCACATGGTATAAAGGTTGCAGACAAAGCCAGCACTCCCTCTTGATCCATCTGGGCCCCTCCCTCTGCCATCCGTCATTGTCAATGGGAGATGTATGTGTGGCCATGCAAGGGCAGCCTCTGACCCCAAGGGGACTGGCAGTGCTCATAGGGAAGGCATTGTTTGCACGGGACTCTTTGGAAGCCAAACTCCACCCATTTGCGGAGCAGCCCTCCCCTCCTGGACTCCAGCACCACCAGTCCAGGTGAAGAGAGGGAACATTCTGCTGTGAAAGGCTACAGTTACTTTACTCCTGCTCCCTAGCATAATTCTCAGCCTCTTCTCTCTTCTGTTTCTGTTCTCCCTCTGGTCAAAATCATAGGGGGCTTCTGAAGCAGTGAGGCAAGGATTGAGATTACCATGATTTTTATTCAGAGAAAATGTAAATAACTGAAGAAATAAAAGCTGATAAGATGCAGTAAATGCACAATAGGGAAATTATGAAATACTGCGCTCTCCATACATAGGGAGGCAGTTGCTGGGAGGAAGGTGGGAACCGATGCTCTGAGCCTTGTGTGTGACAGGAGGACAGGGCTGGAGCTTCTGAAGCACAGAAACACTCCAATGCCGTGAAAAAAGCCACAGCTGAGCCTCTGAGGGTGAGGGCTGGACTGAAAAGCAGTGCAGAGTGAGGTCCCGGTGTGTCCCCATGCCTGGGAGGGAGAGGACGATGCTGGTGCCTTTGTGCCACCCTGGCCCAGTCTCACCGTAGATTTGAACCCTGCTCCACATTTCCTAGAAGTATTAAGTTTTGAAAAATTCTAAACATGAAGATGGACTTTCCCCTACTTCCTTTTATTTGTGGTGTTAGTGATGGGGTACATTCATACAAAAAAGCCATGCCAGCACCAGACTGCTTGTTCACAGGGCTGCATGGGCTGGAATTTTCTCTGCATCATTTACTCACAGGGCACACTGACTTGTTACTTGGAACCGAGGTGTGATAGGTTTTCCTGCCACCATCTCTTGGAGACCGTGAAGATCAAATGAGATGATGTTCTCGGTGGTGGTAAAAGACTGTTTATTTAAAAAGGGTGAGGCGTTTGCTGGCCAAGAGTCAGCACCAGGCATGTGCATATTTACTGAACCTAAGCCTGTGTTTTAGTTCTTTTCAAGGTGACTTTATTTTATCATTTGATACCAAAATTACAAGGCTTCACAAACTCAGACCTTAAGCATGGAAATACTATTTTCTTTTTAAAATCCCATTCACCTAGAAAGCCAAGTATCCACTCCTTTTCTTCCTCCTCCCTGCACATTTTGTTTCCTCCTCTCCAACCCCCTCCCGCCCTTCCTTTTTTGGCTCAGTGCAATCTGAGTACCACTTTTCTGGGAAAGCCTGATATTCTGACTTCAGTTTTGTAATTTAATGATGGAGAATTTCCTTAGTAAACCAAATTTAGAGTCCTAGAATGCTTATCTTATATCCAGACCTTGAACATAAAAGGCATTTTCTCCCCGCAATTGTTCATTTAATGAGCAATTGCAGAGTGCAGGCCGGTTGAGGGATTGAGCTATATGCACTATTATTGCAAGAAGTATTCCGAAATACCAGAAATAGGACGTAAGCTCTGATCAGGGAGACTACGAGCACAATTACCTTCTTTTCAAATCCTTCTGTGACACTGCGGGAGGAAAAAGGACTTTGAAACTTGAAAGGAAAGAGCTTGCTTTCAACCTCAAAAGCTAGGAGGAAGGGCTCTGAAATTTGCTCAGAATTCCCAATTCACCATTAGCCTGTTTCTTCCTTTAGCCTCAAGGCATTCTCTGCTTTTTGAAAAGATGTTAAGAAATTCAGTCACAATAGAGAGCCTAGTTTTGAACATGTTTCACTGGGTCCATTGAGGTCTGGGCTCCAGCCTTTGTGTGGGGTGAATTGAGCTGAGAGGCTAGCTGGTTGGAGAGAGGGGAATGAGTCGCTGTGCAGTCGCAAATTCTGGCAAAGAAAAAAAAAAAAAGCTCACCCCTTCCTTTATTTTACACTATGCATTCCTGTACAATCCTGCTAGTGGCAATATGTAGAGCTGAGCCTGTCCCTAAGTCAATACGGAGTACTTGGTTTATAGCAACTCTTGTGAAGTTTGTCTTGTAATTGAAGCTGCTGTTGACCTTGCTTGGGGACCATTTGTAAAACCGTTTATTTAGCATAAACTGAAATAATAAACCCTCCTTCTCCAGGGCCGATTGTGATAGGGTGACATTAGTTTGATTTAATGATTAGCCGCCTGACCCTTCTGCTGGAGAGAGCTGCTTGAATAGGGAGAGTTCACTCCGAAGCACTCGCAAAGAATACTAATGAGCTTGTTAAATTTAGCATGGCTCCAACCACTTTTAATTCCTCTAATGGGAGCCTGGGAGGAGAGGGAGAGGCAGAGGCAGAGGCTGAGGCAGAGGCAGAGGCAGAGGCAGAGAGAGGCCAAGAGAATATTCCTAGAGGGTCTGCACAGCTAGAGAAAGCTCCCCAAGAGAAGTTTGCAGAAAGTAGCTAGCCAGAGCTCGGGCACTGAGTTGTAAGTATGATTTGCGCTCTTACCCTCTGTGGCTTCCAGGTCTGGGGCAAGAGAGGATAATGGTATTAAAATGGGATTGCAGGGAAAGGGGGGTGTCAGCTGAGCATCGATGTTAAGGGGAGCACGTGTGCTCTGAGCTCCTCATCAGCCTGTTTATTTAAGTGACAGGGAGTGTCCCTACTTAGTGATGCCCGGCAGAGTTTGGTTATTTACATTGGAAAGCATCGTTTGAAACTTTTTTCTGAAGTCCCATGCAAAAAAGAACATGTGTCCTCCTTTGAAATGACAAACAGCACAGGGGTTTAGAAGCCAGACTTCAGGAGCGTATGTTTGAGTCTTGCTTCATGCCGCAGGATTACTTTGTCCAGACCTTTACATTCAACTTGCTAAGCGCTGTCTGCAATGAAGCGGCTTTTGATTTTTCTGAGTTGCCGGCACCAAGTGCCCGAATCCATGACTGTTGCTTTTGGATGAGTTTGGAAAATCTAGGGCAGCTTCTAAAGTGTGATGCTTTGGGCAGCTGCCCTTTGGGGGGGCAGGAGTTTGTTCACTTGAACAAGGATATACATTTTTTTTTTAAAAAGGAGGTTAAAGAAAAAAGTGGGATTGTGATGATGATATTACGAGTCCATTTTTTTCCTGAAAGTTTTTAGTGAATTGTACGTTTCAGTTTGACCTCTGGGTTTGCAGCTGTTAAGCAGAGAGAAGCTCGAACAGTTGCTCTGTGTTTGGCTGTTAAAGTCCATTGGCAGATGCTCTTGGATGCAGTGGGCCGTTTTGCTTACATTTTTGCAGCCGACTTCTGCTTGTTGCCATGGTGGACACTGTGTTTCTGTCAATAATTTGGCCTGGCGTATCCTGTCTGCACTGACTCTCAAACTTTATTGAACAGCTCGGCTCAGCTGAACAAGATGAGACAGCTTTGGTCTTTTTGGCTTGCTGCAGTGGTTGCTGAATTCATAAGAGCAGGCAGGAATATAGCTTGCAAAGTTTCTCTCTCCCCATATGCACAGCGCTTTCAGACTGGTAGCTGTTTATCTGTGAGTGCATCAAAAGCATCTCTGCACGAGATAAAGTTCATAATGAAGTCTTTGTCTGCTGGAATTTTCTGTTTTTGGAGGGGGGCAGATGTTAGGTAAAAATGTTATAGCACCAACTACTGTAAAATCTACTGATGAATGCTTCTGCATTAAAAACCATTCTTGCCTGCATTTAATTTTCCTAAAGAGGAAAACTTATTTTCTGTACCCAATATTTGAACTTTGGTTACTTGTTATAACTTTAATATTTGCACATGTTGGGATAACTCGTGGAAAGCATCACGTAGCCAATAAGCACCCCCATTTCCAAACCCTTCTCTCCTGTCTCCTGGTTCCTTCTCCAGGGAGGTTGAGGGGTAGGACTGGAGGAAAGAGAGAAAGCTCTCTGGTCAGACTACACCGATGATTCAATTATTGGTGAAGTTGGATTCAGATACTCATAGAAACACATCGTTTCAAAGAAACTTGACTTTATTATAGGGATGTCTTTTTAAGGGAAGAAAAGTTAATTTCTTCTAGGAAGATTAAGTCAAGGAAATCCTGTTTTAAACCTGGAACAGATTAGTAAAGCTTGGTTATTCATCTTTCCCAGAGAATGCTAATTACGGGTCAAAATCCCCCTCACCCCCCAAGGGTTTCCTAGCTCCCAGATGAAGGTCCATTCTAGGGAACCCTGCACCCATGCTAGAAGCTCAATTCAGGTTGGAATTTAAAACAAAGATTTTACACAGAGTGTAAATTAGTGGAAAATATGACTTGGTACATTTGTAGGTTGTAGAAATTTTTATAAAACCGACGTAAGTTTTAGTGTTTTTGACACCTTTTTGGGTTTATATTACTGCACAGCCTGCTCCTCTGGTTTGCAGCCCCACGGCTAATGAAGTACAAGGGCGGACCAGTGCCCAAATGCGACAGTCAGGAGGGAAAATAAAAATGTAGGGATTTTTGCAGTTTGTTTTAAAATTACCAAAAGCACGACTTGAATTACTTTTGGAAAGATTAATGTGAAAATGTGGGGTTATGCCAATGTTTGTGTTTCTCTTAGTTGTTACTTGATAGATTAAACTTGTAATGTATGCCTTAATTACAAGGTTCTGGGTGAGGAGTTGCACGATTTGCACAAAACAGTACTAAAATAGTATTTCACAGTTACCTTGTAGCAGTCAGCAAATTCAGTGTAAAGACCAGAGTATACCTCATTGTCGGTTCTGCTTTGCAAGTCATTTACTAGGCTAAAACAGTTCATTGCTTATTTTCCAAGCCCTGCACACGGGCAGAAAGACTGAAGTTGCTGCTGGTTTTAGGTGCTTTCCACACAAAATAGTATTCATTATTTTTCATCTGTATTTTATGGATGGGCTGTGTGTATATATGTATGTGGGGGTCTGCTTTCTTTCAAATTTGAAAAGAACTATGAAACTTTCTATGCCCAGTTTTTCTGGTTTTGGGGGGCTGTAACCTGGGATGTGTTCAAAATGTGTGCATCTAAACTAGACAACTCCAAATGTAGCTTATTTTTTATTTTGAGGTGAAGACTGTGAAACCGGTTTTGAAGTAGATGTCTCCTAAGTGATTCCCAGATATCTTCGTGGCCATCAGCACTTAGCGCCTGAGCACAGCCTGTTGATTAGATATGGAGCTTGCTCTGAGGTGCAGAGTTGAGAGTGCATGCGTGACTAGAACAGATGAATTGGGCCACATGCCCTGGGCTTACCTACCAGGACTGGTTTAATTTTATGGATTGGTCACATTTGCAGAGAGCTGTAATGGATAGACAGGAAGTTCTCACACATCAAAGGGAGTCGAAGTATAAGGGAAGTGGATACCAATTCTGCATGGATTTTCGTCCATATGTTTCTTACCTGTTTGGAGAAATGTGTAGACAGGTACCAACGTCACTGTAGCCTTTCTCCTTCCCCCTGCAGTGTCCCACACCTGGACTGCAGTCTCACTCCCTTTTCCTAGTGGTGCCCTGGTGTCATGAGGGAGGGTCAAGTATCTCCCAGGAGGGTCTGTAGTTTACACCACTGGCATCTTTCTATTCCTTGACATCAGTGGGTGAGAGTTTCATTTCTGTCTCCTCTGTTAAGTCTTTTGGGGGGTTGTAAATCTGATTACCAAAAAAAAAGGCTTGGGAAACTTTTGGGTCATTTTCTAATCATTTTCTAATAGGTCAATCATTAAGGAACAAAGGCTGGGCCAGGCACCCCTGAGCCACCAAACTCCCACTGAGCAACTGGACTCCTCAGCATCCCAGAGACTCTGCTTCCTCAGGTGGATCAAGGGTAGCTGGGCAGCCATGAGCTGGGGCTGGAGAAGCTTTCAGCCCCGTGGGGACCTGTGGAATGTTGTCACATCTATACAGAAAGCTGCCTTGGCAGAGTCAGCCATGAGTCTGAAGATGGTTTGTCTCCCTTTATCCCTCCCTGTATATTCTGGACCCTTACTTGTAGGCAGTTTTGTCTTACAAATATCCCATCACAGGTGTGCAGCATGCAGTTGCCAGGAAGGGGAAAGAGGCTTCTTTTTTGAAACAGGAAAAGAGAGGGAGACCATTGATGACTATATATATTTTTTTGATTGCTCCTTAATGTGGCTTCTAAAATCTTTCATTTTCCTTCTTTCTTCAGAGGATGAAAGTCCTGGACAGATCTATCACCGAGAGAGAAGAAACGCAATCACAATGCAGCCACAGAGTGTGCAGGGGCTCAGTAAAATCAGTGAGGAGCCTTCAACGTCCAGTGACGAGAGGGCCTCGCTGATCAAGAAGGAGGTCCATGGGTCCCTGCCACACCTGGCGGAGCCCTCCGTTCCCTACCGAGGGACCATGTTTGCCATGGACCCCAGGAATGGTTACATGGAGCCTCACTACCGTAAGTGCTTCCTGTCCACCGGCATTTATTTGATCAGGAGCCATGGGGAAAGCCATGAGGGGTATGTGTGTGTGTGTGTGTGTGTGTGTGTGTGTGTGTGTGTACACATATATGCACGTGCATATGTGTGCTCTATGAATTACTGGCCTTGTATAATTTATAAAAATGCTTAACTTTCTTTCCACTATTTTCCTACTGCTATTCCTTGTCCATTCCTCTTAGAGAAAGGCATTTTCATACCTGCCCAGGCCATTTTGGGCCTTTTTATGAGTGGCCTTCAGAAAGCTGCTTCTTTCCTGGCAAATATACATGGACCTTTCCTGAGAACCGGAACCAGATTGGCTCTTTGCAGGGAAGTGCTGCAGGAGAAAAATTGTTTGGTGGGGGAAGTTATTAAAGCAAGCTGCGTTAGAAGTCTTTAATGACAACTGTTTTCATTTTTAATGATTTTCAATTTAATGATTTTGGCTATTCCCGTGTTTAATGGTTTGTTAAAGCAAACCTCTTTTAGCAAGTCGGTGCTAGATTTATTAACAGGGAAGATTTTTTTTCTGACCCACACTGTTTTTCTCTCACCCAGAGATGTTGGAAGCTTCTTTTCCAGCCCCAATGAAAAGTTTGTGCAATTGACCAGGACTCTGAGCACAACTATCCAATGATTTCTTTTTTCCTCCAAAGAAAGGATGCAAAGAAAAATATATAAGCGTTCAGTTTACTTCTGGCCTGTTTCTAGTTTTACAAAGAAAAATACAATTTGGTACTGGGATAATGAAGTTCATATTGAGGTGCCAAAGCGCACAGCTCTTAATTACAGATTTATCACCTGGCCAGGATTCAGACTTGCCATTTCACCTTCCTGGCTCCAATTCCAGATGATCCATTGAGCTCCAGAGAGGGGGAACTGGTTTGTGTTTCCCTTTTTCCACATCATTCAGAAATTTTAGTGTTTTAAGGCAAAAGGTCATTAGCCAGATGACTGATTAGTGAGGATGGCTGATTAGTGCATGGGTTTCTTTTTTTTTTTTTTTTTTTTTTTTTTTGCTCAAGAAAAGTGCCCAGGATAAAAGCTAATTCCATCCCTTCATTAGTTGGCTTGCAGTGAAGGGGAATGCGTGCCCATCAGATCAAAGGACCTTGCAGCAACCTCAAGTCTCAGCAACTGCCTTTCCCCTACCAGATTATATTGTTGGGAAAAAAAAAATGGAAGTTGCATTATGGTTTAAGTGGCAAGGGTGTTTTTTAAAGAAGTGGTCAGAAGTATGGAAGCAAAGGTCTGTGGCTTCTTCTTCTAAGTTTTTTTTTTTTTTTTTTAAAGGCTACTGCTTCTCTATTTGAGAAGTACATATCATTCTTATTGCTGCAGAGGTGGTTTCTATAAATACAGAAATAAGGAGGCGACGTCCAGGTCATGGACTCTTGCTTTTTTTATTGAAGGTTTTTGTTTGGTTGTGTTCTGTTTTGTTGTTTTCCTTTTCTGTTAGGAATGCAGATTTCTTAAATAATGTTGGTTTTTGCTCTGAGCACATTCCAAAATTTTCAAAAGTGTGTTTTTATTGGTGAACCTCTTTTAGAACCAGCGCTTCCCACCTCCTTCCTATACCTGTATTTCTATACCCTGCCAGCACACTTATGTTTTTCTTTTTAATAAAGTCTAGCTGCGTGCCCACAAGCTCTCTGTATTGTTTCTGTTTTTCTGTGTGAACATAAACTTTTCCCATTGCATATTGATGTTTTGTTTTTCTTTCCAGATGCACACTAATTAGTGAGGTATTTAATTAGTCAGGACAGCTGATGAGTACATCTCTTTTGGCGTCAGGTAGTGGGCAGAGAACCGTTAACTTTCTCTCCGTATGCAACTGGCAGCTGGATCTTGGTTCATTTGCTTTAACGGTTTTTGGCTCAGTCCTCTACTGGTCACTGGCAGGGCTGGCTCTTTCTCCACCTGGAACCTCCCCTTCTCTCAGGGGGCTGTTGAGACCCACTGCCTGGACCTCTACTGGAGTATCAACTAGCACTGGGCGCTGGAGATTAGGGTTTGAATTCATTTATTGAACCTCAATTTTGGAAGCACACTAGCTTTATATGGTATTACTTCAGTTTTCCCCAATATATTGTTCAAATCAGCATTAAAATTATGTGGTACCTTACCATCAAGGTAAGCTGTTCTGTAATGAAATGGCAAGTGTAATTTTGACCTGCTATCTCAACGTACTTTTTAAAATGACCCAAATAAACTGGATCATTATGTGGATAATAGGACCAGAGAATCCTACACATTGCAGTTTGGCTTGGGATGTAGGGAATTCGGATTCAAGTTCTAGTTTTTCACTTATGACCTACATGACAGTGACTAAGTGTGCTGACCACTGGAAGAATCATTGCCTGTCCTTGACAGTCTGTGTCGTGGTGTTCTTGTGGGATTTGGGACAGTGCAGATGAAGCCTTCAGTAAAATCTCTAGCACATAGTGAGAGCCTCAGAATTATTAAGGTAGCTCTCTTCCTCCTTTTTTTCTAGACCTCTTTCTTTTCCTTTTTCTCTTCCCTCATCACCATCACCTGATGGTGAGTTCATCCTCTAAACTGACTGATTTCTGCAGCTGTCATGGTGACGTTTGGTTCAGTGTAGCATGGCTTTTTGCAGGCTCCCCAAAAGCAGTGTTTTCATAAATTCAGATTAGTAAGAAGTATGTTACAAACTTCAGGAAAAGACTTGGGATTGTTAGAATTTTGTCTTCAGACTTTTTAAGATGTGTTTCTTTCTCACCAAACGCCAGTAGAACAGTTACAGTTGTTTTCTGGTTTGTAAGGAAAAACATCATGAAGCTTTTAAAGGCGTTTGAGAAGTCTTAGCAGAAAGTATTTTGTGAAACAAATGCAAACATAATACAAAAAATAGAAAGGTGCAATGTTAAGTATTCATATCAAGTAACATAAAGGTATCTAGAGCTAAGCCTTTAGATTCAGATAAGATAGGACTTGACTTTTTTTCCCCAAAGGTTATAACCTCTGCCAAGGGTTGTTTAATCTTCTACTGGCATCACAATCGTTTTATTTTTAAGATACTTGGTGATAAAATCTACTTACCTCATATGGATTTAATTAGCCAAGCAAAGCTAATGACTGATGTGAGCTGAAGGTGATCCATTTCCTAAGAATTTTGTGTGTGTGTGTGTGTGTATTTGAAAAGCACCCTCTATTTATAAGTCATAAAATTCTGATGGGATTTGTCTTGGTCTTCAGGACTGACCACAGCCCACATGCACTGTAGACCTTCAGATGCTCAAGGTCGAGAGACATCCCAGTGGGTCACTGCCTTTCCCTCTAGCTGATTGCCAGCCCAATCGGAGAGAAGAAACTCCTCCAGCCTTGCATCCTTGGCTCTGGGAACATGCGCAGTGATTCTTCCATTTCTCTGTGGTTGGAAAAGATGCCTAATTTGTGCTTCTATATATACTGACTTTGTATTTCTAAAGTGCGGGTAGCTTCTTATAAGACCGGAAAAAAGCCCCCACCCCATTTTTCCTCTTTCAGAAGAATATCTGTAAGATTTTTATTGCAAAGGATTTTATTGTACTTGGATATGCAGGTACAATTTGTGTATGTTCACAAATTGTAGTTAGGAACAATTCAATGGATTTTAGATTTTGTGGGTTTGATTAAAAAAATGGAAAAAAGAAAAGAAAACTGAGGGATAGCGGGCACTTCAAACATCCACACATATGTTTGGAATAAAATCCTCAGAGGTGATGCGGGAGTGTTCTCTCATGAAGGGTCGCTGTGTGCGGACGGGCTGTATATCAAAACGCAGAGGAGCCAGCAGCGTAGCTCAGACATAGTGGTGGGGCTGGCATTCTCTGGGCCGTAGGACCACTACTAGTGCTTTATAATTTGGGAAACTGTAGGGGGCTGAATTTGGAGGTCTGATATGCTTCTCTTGCAGTGAGAGAGAGAGAGAGAGAAGGAGAGAGAGAGAACCCCCATCTCCTGTTCTAAGATTTCTCAGCAGAGTTTTCTATACCTGCTCCATTTGTAACCAGATATTTCAAAGCACCATCACCCCTTACTTTCAGTTACTGCTACGCATTTATTGTTTTATAAACTTGACTAGGCAGGTGACATAACAGTTCAAGCATTCCTATACCCTGATCGACACTTAACTTTTATTCTTTTCCCATTTACAGAAAACACGTGTTTCACTGGCTTCCCTCTCACTGTGAAGAGTCTAATTTTCAAGCTGTCCCTGCAGGGATCTTTGTGTGAAGTTCTTTGCATCCCCTAGTTCTGCCATTCAAGGCCTCTGCTGGTTTGGTTAAGGCGGGGATGGGGAGGGGGTCAGTGTGGCAAAAACAACGATGCCTGCTTTTCCAAAAGCCCAGGTCCCTTTTACAGTTTTATAGCTGTGTGAAGACTGTTTTTGCCTCTGCCCCCAACTGCTCCCAAGCAATAATTCCTCATGGAAAATGTGATTCATTCCTTCATGCAAATGCTTTGATTGAAAACACACTGCTGGTATCCTTCCTTATGTTTCCCAGCTCAAATGACAGAACTATTAGTTGCTAATTAGCAAAACCTGAGGAATTAGCTGAAAGAAAAGAAACTGAATTTTTAATTGGCTTGCATTTATTTTCGGTAAAAGGCTGTTGTACTGAGCCCACTTGCATTCTTGTGTTGCTAAAAAAATGCACATTTTTTTCTCCTACCTGTCTGTCTTTTTATTAGGTGACTTTCTACACCCCTTAGAAATACATCTTGTGAATGAGTAGAAGAGGATGTGAATTTTACATATTTAATAGGTGCACCTGCTCACATTTCTGTTGCTGTCCCAGTGTCATCTTGAAACTGTGAGACAAACATGCCCACAAGGCACAAGTGAGGGGTTTGCTGTGGACCAGACTGTAAAGCAGTGATGGTTCCCTGAGCACATAGTACCACTCATCCAGACTGTCTGGACCTCTTTGAGAACTGCTGATGCGCCCAGCAGAACTTTTTTCCTTTGAATACTAGATTTTCTTTCTCTGATGTCGGCTCAGGCTCTAGGGCTTTACTAGGCATCTGATTTTGCTCTTAGTATTGAATTGTAGGGGGAGCCGGGGATGGGTGCGGAGGTCTGCATAAATCTTTGGATCTTTGCAGAACTGTTACATACGAGTTTTAAGAATAGTTCCCTGTTTTTGCTTGTCTTTGTCTTAAACATTCAATATAGTGACCTGGCTTTCTTTCATTAGCCCAGAGGTAAAGTTTTAAGACTAGAAGCAAGCTAGGCATGGTGGCGCATGCCTGTAATCCCAGAGCTCTTGGCAGCTGAGGCAGGAGGATTGCAAGTGTGAGTCTGGCCTGGACAATTTAACAGCTTAGGGAGATTGTGTCTCAAAAGAAAAAAATAAATAAATAAAAAGGAGCCGGGGATGTAGCTCAGTACAAAGCATCTGAGTTCAATCTCTAGTACTAAAACAAAACAAAACACTAAAACTAGAAATAGAGACAGAGAGCCACTTCTGTGGGTCTTTTAAGAACTCCATCGCACGGGAATGTTGAATAAAGCAGCAGAAAGGCAATGTTCATCCTTAGGGTTCAGATTTGAGCTCTTGCTAATGAGCTCTGACAAGTCCTGTGCCTGACATGGTTTCAGCGCTGTATGTTTCAGTCTTGGGAGACCATGAGTGAATCCGGGACCCCACACCACTGGGACAAGTACGCAAACATTTGGAAAAGTCTGTGGCTGAGTTTATCACTGAACTTTTGGGATAGAGTTATTAGAAGGAGGTGGTGGGGGGAGCTTGAAAATCATGCTGTTGAAACAGAGAAAGAAAGGTGAAGGAGACCTTGCTTTCCAGGGAAGATTCTTGGTAGGCTGGTACTGCCTTTACACTGGGCCTCTGGCGTCCATCTGCTTGTCCCCTTCTGAGGTAGATTTGGCTCCTTGTAGCTGAAGCCCAGGTTTTCTGTTCACACGATTGCCTTTCCTGCACTGTACTTTGCTTCCTCCCTTGCCTTCTCTTCTCCTTCTTTTGTTGTTTTGTTTTGTTTTTAGTTTTTTGTGACCTGATCTCACTGTGTAGTCCAGGTAGGCTTTGAACTTAGCATGCAGCCAAGGCTGACCTTAAACTCACGGAGTTCCTCCCACGCAGCCTCCCATGTGACCGAATTACAGGCGGGTGCTGCCATGCCTGGCCACTTCTCCCTCTTCTCCGTGGCCTGTGTAAAGTACCATCTTTCAGAGATGCTTTTCTGCTCTTGGAGCTGAAGGATCGTGTAGTTCCCACGTAGACACGGCTCAGCTGCGTTCCTGTGCTGTCCCTGTGCTGAAGCCAGGCTTCCTTTAACACAGTGCATTTAACTCCCAGGGCAATGTTTGAGCTGTCTGTGCATCCCTACGCCAGACACGATGTTCTAGGTGGTCCTTATCTACCTATCCTGAAGAGGCAACTTTAAGGCAATCAGAAGAGATGAAGTGCAGTGTAGTCTTCTATCAGGCGTGGCTGAAAGCTATGGTGTGTGTTTAAATAAAAATTCATTATAGTCAAGACACATTGCCACGAACCTCCATCAAAGTGCTCCCTCCCTCACTTCAAACACACTTTACCCGGTGATTCTTGCTATTTTTTTGAAGCAGTTCTGGAAGTCCTGTTTCCTGCATGTCTCTTTATAAGATGTGATCAAAACACAGTGAAATCCGCTGCTGAGCACCATCCAGCAGAAAGGTCGGCTCATAAAAACATAATGCGGTGACCTCTTCCACCTCATTCACCAGATCTGGCACTGTATGACTTCTGGCTCTTCCTCAAACTCAAAATGACTAAGAAAGGAAACCTTTGAATCTGTTCATGACACTGACACAGCCGGGACAGCACAACTAAACACGCTGGTAATTAGTCACTGTGTGCAACCTTTGATCCAGACTCAGCCATGCCGTCTTCTTGAGTGTAGGCAAGATGCAGAAGTGTAGTTGAGACTGTGGTGCATGCATCTGTGGTGCATTTCTAAGTCCTCAAAACTACCTGCCTCCACACACGTGCTGCCTATAAGGTTGTTGGGATTCTCCTCAACTGTCTGTTGCTTTAGGATTAGTTGACAGTTTATTCATAGAACTAGATGAGCACCCTCCTGTGGGACTAGCACAAGCTAGGTGCTTCTGTTACCCCTGACTCCATCTAAAATGGGACAGGGAGGTAATTTGCCTGTATCCACATTTCCCGTGGTTTATCTTTATGTGCATTCGCCTCCAGATGCCATGATGCTGATGGCATCATCCAGACTTGTTCGTGATCCTTTTAAGAGTGTGGTCCACTTTTGGGACCCTTCATCAAGAGCTCAATTTAGGGTCATGGGTCCAGTTTTGTTAAAGATTCCGTGTAGCCTGGTGGGGTGGTGAACACCTGTAATCCCCGCGTTGTGGGAGGCTGGAGGTGAGGGATGTAGATGTGGCTCAAAAGAAAAACATTGATTCTAATTGGCACCCACCCAAATGGTACTTTTCTATAGTTTCTTTGGGCTCCTTCTCCTCCCTCCTTCCTGTTTTTTACCTCCCTTCACTTCTTCCTGGAGCAGACAACTCTAACCACACTGCTGCAGCCACCTCCTAACAGCTTTCCCTCCTGCTTCCTAATGGAGGCAACATTATCCCGGGTCCTCCTCCTTTTTCTTGTATAATTAAAGAATGTTACCTTTGATGTCTCTTGAAAGCCACGTCGCCCATCCTCCTTTCACTTTCTTGATCTTGTATCTGTAAATTTGTGCTGTGCCTTCGTACTGCTCAGTGAAAGGCCTTAATTCTCCCTCTTTGTGCTTTTTGCCGTTTGAATCTGTACAGAGTAACCCATCTGACTTCTGCTGCTCACCCCGCCGTGCCTCTGCATGGATGGAGCGCTGGATCTCATCACGTTCCTTAAAAAGCATCAAACTTCCTTGGTTCTTTAAGGTTTTCAGGTTGGCTCTCTGCTTTGGTCTGGCCTCACGTGGATGATTCTTATCTTCTTGTGGCTTCCCTTCATTTGGGGCTGTTTTTGATGAGTTTCTTCTTTTGAAAGTCTGCTTGACTTACTGAAGTATGCATTCTTTTCCTGCTATTCTTTCTGTCATTCACTTATTAGCTGAGGCCTTGCTTACTGAATTGCCTAAGTGCTAAACAAAATAAGCAAGTTCCTGCTTATGTGACTGAGCTTAGTGGGAGGCAGGGACAAGTAGGTTAGGCCCAGAGACACAGGCAAACAGACAGAATGCAGGGTCTCTGGTTTGAAAAGGGCTTGACTCCAATGGGACCCTGCAGAAGGCTTCCTGGAGGGGGGAGACAGGACAAAGTAGCCCCCTGGCCAAGAATGGGGAGGGACTTCCAGGAAGGGAGCAGTATTTGCCAAGACCAAGGGGCCAAGGGAAGACCTGAGTTCACGGGACCCGAGAGGAATCTTCAGGATTGGAAGGGAGATTTCTGGAGCAGAATGGCAGGAGATGACAGGTGAAGAGGCACCACTAGTGTCCAGAATGATATGCTAAGTTTGGGACGTGATTCCCAAAACTTGCTTTGGCTTTTTTTTTTTTTTTTTTTTTTAATAATACTAGGGATTGAACCGAAGGCCTTCATACTGTGCTACATTCCCAGCCTTTTTTATTTTTTCTTTTGAGAGAGGGTCTCACTACCTCACTAATAGTCAAGGCTGGCCTCGAACTTTGATCCTCCCAATCAGCCTCCCAGAGTGCTGGGATATTATTGGCTTTTGGAATATTCAAGCACCCCTTTAGGGAGCTGTATTTCCCATCACTTCTTCAGCGCTCCTGTGTCACAGAATCCATTCACCTCCCTCTTTGGGTTTGCCAGTGATTTCTGCCATCCAGCTCTCGTCATGGCCTTCTTTGTGGGCTCCTGAGTCCTTGATCTTCCAAGAGGTGCTGATGTATCCTCTGTGCAGCTGGCTGTATTTTCCCATGAAAACGCCAGAATACATTTCTACTTCGGTATTAGGTAACCCCAAGCACCATAGTACTTGGATTACAAACTGAAATTCACTAATTTGGGAAGCGACGGTGGCCTCATTTGTAATGAACTAAGAGCCTTCTGTACGAGGACAAGTTTGAACTTCAAAATATAACATTCGCCATGAAAAGCCTCAAAGCTCTGTGTTTTTTATTTTGTTGGAAAACTCTCGGGTCCCTCTTGCACCAGCCGAGCCCGAGAAATCATGCTAGGGACTGTGCTGAGGATGGAGACAGGGGTCAGAAAGCAGAGTGAAATTCAGCAGGGAAACCAGCTAGTGAGGCCCAGGCAGGCAGGAAAGAGAACAAAGACCTACATTAGTGGAAAGAGCTGCAATCCCAGACTTGGGCCCTGGAGGAAGAGGCAGTGTACTCTCTATGGGGAGCCGCAGCCCAATCAGCAGACATTGTGCAGGCCCAAGGGAGCCCATTCTAGAAAGCTTGTTGTTTACCTTGTCCACTGGCGGGACCCCAATCTGCATCCTGATTGCGCTTCTGAACTGTGCCTTGAAAAAAGGAAAGCCTGTTTCCTAGGTAATGTCGGGAGGAGCAGAGAGGTGCTTGCAGCGATGCTAAGAAACAAACATTGTCTCTTCCTTTGGTTTTCCTCCAAAGAATGAGCCTGCTTTGCAGTGGGCAAGATGTCGGATCTAATCTCGGGGCTTCTGTTCTCCCTTGTGTAAGGAATATCATGTCTTCCCAATTCTGTAGCAGGCAGGAGAGGGTGACACAGTATGGGACCTCTGGCTCACTTCCTGTCAGAGGTTTTGCTGTCACCTCTCTAACTCAGTGTTGGTCCCAGGTTGTGTCCCTTCAGCCCTGGATCCAGCCACTCTGCTGTGGAACCCACCTTCCAGCCATAGGGACTCCTTCAGTCCTCAAGGGATTGAGTCTTCCTTCAGCCCCATCTTTGTGAGTGTCCCTCCCTGCCTAGATGATTCTGCCTCTCTTCCAGGAGACCTTTTGTGCTGACCAAATGGGTTGGCCCTTTGGATTCAACATGCAGTTTGTGTCTGAACGAAATTTCTGTATGCGTGTCTGGGGATACATTTTCCTAGAGCTTCTATCTTTATTATTAGTGATTTAAACATAGTGTCTATCAATCACACTGCTGCAGATTGATGAAACAGAGACACTGAGTAATTGGAGGCTTCTGAGTGTCTCCTGAGGGCTCGGCCCTTCCAGTGGCAATACAGATATGACCTATTACAGATCTCAAACTACTGGGTGCATGGTGCCTGATACTTACTCTCATTTCCAAAGCTCCATGCCTTTTGGGAGAACTTCCAATGACTTAGGCACTTTTCTGTTTCCAGGGTGCCAAGAGAGTCAAGTCCTTGGTCTCAAAGCCAGTATTCTTGTTGGAGGAGACATGCACCAGACATGCACACAAAGGCAGGAGCTACAACAAGAAAATAGCAGGAGGACCTGTATTAGTTGACTTTCTTGTCGCTGGGACACAATTCTCAATACCCATGACTTAAAGGAGGAGACATTTCATTTGGCTCATGTTTCCAGTCCATAATGGCTGATGCCAAGCCAGGAACATCATGGCAAGAGGGCGTGGTAGAGCAAAACTGCTTAGTTTGTGGTGGCCAGGAAGTAGAGCAGGAGAACAGTGCCAGAGAAGAATGGATGAGGGGCCAGACATAGACCCCCAAGTCCATGCCTTTATGACTCACCCAGACACACCCAGAAATGTGCTTGGATAGATCCCAAAGCCAATCAAGCTGACGTCCACCCTACTCACGACAATACCCTAAGGATGATATGAAAGGAAATGTGCTAGAGAAGAGACTCCTGCAGGGGTGTTTGCTTGGACTGGGTGGCAGGGGGAGGGAGGGCCTTGCTCTGAAGGTGTCTTTTCAACCAACAAGAAGCCACCCATGGCAAGATCTTCAGGGAGGGCCAGGATCCTGGAAGCAGAAAGAAGGCTGTGTGGGGCTGACCAGGAGTAGGATCATGGGGTGCAGATGGCAACAGGGTTAGTGAACCCTGTGGGCCAATGGAGGGAGTGGTGTGATTCAGCTTTTGTCTTGGGACCCTCACTCTGACTCACGTGGAAGTGGCGGGATGCGGATTAGAGGGAGTTAGCAGGCCACTGCAGAGTGTGCTAGGAAATGGGCCCTCTTTTGGCTGTAGCCAGCAGACATGGAGCCTTCTCTGCACCGTGTTTTTGCAGTGAGCTTTGCTTCTGACGTCATGAAATCCCCATGACCTCCTCATGAGAGCCTGTCACGATCTTCACCTCTTTCATATGAGGAAACCGAGACCCAAGAGGCTGAGGAGGTGTGTATTTGTACAGGCAGGCCATCTGGATCCAAAGTTCAGCTTCTTGGCCTTCTATGTGGTGAAGCCCCAGGATGGTCATCTTTCCTGTGCAGGGGCCAGGCGTGCATTCAGCCTGGTAAGGGGAGGCTTGGAAATGCCATCCCAGAGCCCAGGGGATGGCAGTGCCAGTTCCCATGCACTCCTCTGTGGGAAGTGAGGGCAAGTCCTGATCCCGCATCAGAGTTGTTTCAGTGGCACCCCTACACCTGACAGGCAGGGCTTACTGTCACAGCCACCTGTGCACTCAAGTAGAAGCATCTTCTACCTGGGAGAGGCCCTAAAGTTTCTGATTGATCAGTATTTGCCTTCTCAAATTGGAAGTACTCTGTAATTTCATTGTGGGGAGCTCTCTGGGTCACCTGTGCCCATGCTTGAGAACTAAGTCAAGAAGCAGCAGCATCGTCACTGCAGAGACTATAAAGAGTACTCAGCATGCAGTGAGTGCAGGGCTGAGGACCCGATGAGATGATCTCCTTGGGTTTCCACATAAACCCACTTAGAATTTGAATAAGCTGAGATGGATGAAGTCATGCTGCCTGCCCAGGCTGCCAGTTTCTGTGAGGGCTCCAGGACTAGGTTTAGGGGAAGGAGAGAGGCCTTAGGTGCATCACAAGGTAAGGTTGCGGCTATGTGCCACCTGGTAGAAAGAGCGGCTCATTAAAGCATTACTTGTACATCCTTTTGATTGGACCTTGCACCTGCAACCTGGCTTTTCCCCCAAAGTCAAAACAACCATAAAAGAGGAGCATTTTGAATCAAGTCAGGACATTGAGGCAGCATGACAGTGGAACTGAAGACACTCATGAAAGAAGGCTTCCAGAACTGCTTCAGAAAGTGGCAAGAACAGTGGGATAAATGGGTTTGAAGTCACAGGGAGGATATTGAGAGGAATGCATGATGATGTGTCTTTTATTTAATACACTAAAATTGTTTATATTCACCATATTTTTGATTATACTACATTGACTGTTTACTTCTGACTTTGGTGTCTCAAGATGACAACTTATGCATGGTTAGGGAGCTGGAGGGATGACTTGTGAGAAAAAAGACTGAGTATGGATAACAGGCCAGTGCCTGCTGAAGACAGAACGGGCTGTGCTCAACAGATGACGTGAGAAGCAGCAGCCAAGGCAGGAGGTGTCTGACACCAAAAGCCCCACACTGGAAATCTATGCAGAGGAACCAAGGGGCTGGGAAATCCCGTTCTGATGCAGGGATCCATGGGCAGGGGGCTGATGTTTGCTTTAAAGACAAATGTGAGATACCAGCCCCTATCTGTATTAAGTTATGTTTCAGGGGACTCGATTTGACCCAGGGTCTATCTGGGCTTGTGCAGTGAAGACACACATCATAACAATGCTCCTTCTGTACCGTATCAGGAAAATAAGAAAAGTTCATGTCGAGACTGTGATCCCCTGAGAACTCTATAACTGCAATAGTCTAAAAATTATGGAAAATTGTTACAAGGCTTGGAGAGAAGGAGGAGGATGACTTCTTAGATTTTTTTTATTGGTTTCCTTGACATTAATTGAGCTCCACATACAGTAGAATAAAAGGTATGAACCTGGCTCTGGGTTTTATGTTTTGAGAAGAGAAAGCATAAACCAGCACATGCAAACAATTAACCCACTTATTGACAAGTATAAAATAGCAAGATGAAAGGCCGGGCCCAGGTCTAGGGAGGGTGATTTCTGATTCCTAGGGGGTTTTTTACAGTAGAGCTTTGACTCCATGGCAAATTTAAACCCAGTATGAAATTTCTCCTAATTAACATTTCTCTTCTTCCTTCCAAATATCAAATTTATGGACTCTTAAGAAATTCACATAACACATGTGCCGATACTGCCTCTTCTTTCTGCTTGATCCATCCCCGCTGTTATTAACTTTAATGTCTGACTTTCATTAATTTATGAGGAGTTGTGAACTGCAATCTGAAATGCTCCCCTGAATTTCAGATTTTTGGGGGCAGATTTTGCATGAGATCAGCCTGGCCCTTGCTAATATTTCAGCGAAGTGTGGAGGTTGCTGGCTTTTTCTTGACTTCTCAGGGAAGTGGGCTGGGCTGTAGGATTCTCAGGGTGGGACCAGGTCACCTTTTTGCCTTTGTCATTGTTTTTTCTCTGTCTCTTCCCTGATGAATTCAACCCGTGCATCCTAAGCACATCCAGTTTGGCACACAAGCCTCTGCCCCTGTAGTTAGTTCAGTTCACGAGCGGTAGATTTGCTGGTTCTTCATGGGCAGGAGCTAAAATTTCATGGTGCATTTAAAAATTTATTCATTAAGGCTGCTGGGAAGGTTTTGTTTTGTTTTTTTTTCTGTATCTTCTTATGCTCACGGTAATAAGGAACTGATCTTGGGCATGGAGTGTTGAGCATTTGGTCCTTAGCAGTAGATTTTCCTTCACATGCCTGGTTAACGGACATTAATATTTCATGTGGGCGACCACGTGTTCCTGTTTCTGGGAGCAAAGCCATGGGACTGCAGGACTCAGTTGGGATGGACATGAGTGAGCGGCTGTCTCTTGAGAAAGAAAAAACAAAACTTTTTTTTTTTTCCTTTTGGTAGCAGCCTTGCTGTTTTGATGGCAGGCTCGCTCCTGCTGCTGAGTGTCAGGATTTCTGATGCGGCGCTCACATCCCGAGCCACCAGGTGAGCAGAGGACCCTAAGGCACAGAGTCTTGCCTGCTGCTTGGGTCCAGCGTTTTAAGATTCCGATTAAGAGCTCTGCTGTTACAGGTGTGACTGGCCCCTCTTCTCACAAGAGTGGCCATCCTGCGGGGTGACAGGCAGTGTCTGCATAGGCACCAGCCTCCCCGTCCTGCAGAGGCCTTGTGTGTGTCTTGTGCATGTGAAGAGGACTTAGCGCCCTCAGTGCGTGTGCCAGCTCTGCCACTGCATTGGCCAATTGAACTTTGCAGGCTAATACCTTTGGAGGCTTAGGTAACACGAATGTGTGAGTGTGTGTCCTCACTCATTTTTACTCTTATGGTCACATCAGAGACCAGGGTAGCATGTTGATTTCAGAGTTCTGTGCATTGTGTTGACCCAACCTAATTTTTCCAAGAGCCAGGGTAAAATCTGAAACATTTTGGGACCTTGTAGCATTATTTTCTTTTCTCCCCAAATAGGCTAATGACACGAGGGAATACGTTTTTGTGTATATTTTTTTTATTTGTGTTTTAAAGTAATTCTGTGCCTTAAATATTCTGAAAAATATGCATGCCTATCATCTCAGCACTCTGGGAAGCTGAAGCAGGAGGATCACAACATCAAGCCCAGCCTGGGCAACTTGGTGACTTATTGATATTCTGAATCAAAGAAAATAAGAGTATTTCTTTCAAAAGTTGATGATGCAGGTGGCCTTTCGGTGTTTTGAAATTGTAGGAAGGGCTTACAGCAATGGGAGTCTCAGTGGGTTTTGGTGATGCACTGAGGAGACCCTTCATATAAGGCATGCATGCGGTCTGTAGTTTGCTTATTTTATGTTCTACTACATTTTCAGACCTCTTTCTAGCCTTGACTTTCTGTTCTCTGGGGTGGTTCCTTGCTAAGCTGAGCCATGGCAGCTGAGTTCTGAGGGAACCAGAGAGAAATGAAGCTCAAGAGGCTGCAAGGCCCCAGCCACACCTACAAGATGGAGAAAGAAAACCGTTTACTAGGATCTTGCCACATGATCAAGTTCCCAGTGGGAAGGCTGTATGGTGGAGAGCCAAGTTCTGTCCTTCAGTCACATGTGTAGAAGCTGAATTTTTTCATATGCAATGGTTATTTAACTACACTGCCATCACTTAGTTATTTCTCCAAGGAGCAATCCAGGAGACAAACCTTGAAACTTTCTTCATAATTTAACAGTTTATCGTGTCTCTATTAACATTACAATTTACAAGAGATACAAGCTCATTTCAGCAAATCATAAAATACTGATGACCTTAGGATAGAAATCTGTAGTGACCTTATTTGTTTGGCTTCTGTAAGCCCTGTCCCAAGGGCATTTGTAACTTTTGTTCTTTCAGTGACAACCATGAGAGCTTCAGAACCTGCTTTTACATTTGTTTCTTGACATGATCAACCCCAGATATTTTGGACTCAATATCATTTACTGCCTTTCCAAAATGAAAGCTTCATCTTTACTTTTCTAACGCTA
The DNA here is from genome assembly GCF_034190915.1 of Cavia porcellus. Taxonomy (NCBI): domain Eukaryota; kingdom Metazoa; phylum Chordata; class Mammalia; order Rodentia; family Caviidae; genus Cavia; species Cavia porcellus. The sequence goes on from NW_026947506.1 coordinate 23,061,279, forward strand.
TGCCCTTCTGTCTTTTTAAGAATTGATATTAGCCTGCCTTGCAAGCAGACAGTCGTGAGTTTGATCCCCGGTACCAATAAAAAAGAAAAAGACAAAAAAAAAAAAAAAGAATTGATATTAGGTTCTTTGTTCGTTGACAACATTTATTACTTTAAGGAGTAAAAGAGTATCTCTTTGTGTGTGTGTGTGTGTGTGCGTGCTGGGGATCGAACTCACAACTTCGTGTTTGTCAAGCAGGCACTTACGCTGCTGAGCTAAACCCCCAGCTAAAAGAGTATCTTAAACTCGTATTTCTTCAACAATATTTCATTGTAACTTTTGATTTTCCAGTTCAAAGATGAGAATATTAGACCCCCTTCCGCCCTCCAGCCAACTTTCTGGGGTTCAGCTTTTCTATAATAGTGTCAAGGTTGTGACTATCTTCATGGTACATCTTACAATCGGAACCCCACCTCTGCTATGCCTTGTCCATAGGTTGATTTTAAATGTGGAATGTCAAGAAATGACCTATAGCCTTACAGCTGTGGTAGTTGTCCTCTGCATTGACCAGTAGAAAGTCAGGATCACATTTACCTGTCTGAATCCTCAATCTACCCAGCAGTGACTTATCTAGTATTCAAGGACAGAGGCTTATCTATTCTTATTCTTCCTGAATTACTTACTAACCATCATGTTATTTTTGATAGTTCCTTTAGCTTTTTGTTTATCATTTACCAATGACGGTATCTGCCCTAAAGTGAGCACATACATCCTTCCTAGGGACTTCATTCTCTGGTGCAGTTGGCATCAGGAGACTGCAGACCTTTCTTGGTGACCTAGAAAGAAACCATTACGTCCTCAGCCTTATGACTTTGTATTCTTGGTTTTTAGTTTTTTAAATTTTATTTTATTAGGATACATTAAGTAACTTCTCAACAGCATAGCAGGCGCTTTCTGAGTCTTTGAATGTGGGGAAATGTCTTTGTCCTGCCCTTACTGTTTGCTGCTTGATACTTTAGCCGGAATTGTAATTTAACAAGTGTTCTTCCCTAAGATCTTTGGAGGCATTGGTACATTTTCTGCTATGGGAAGTCTGATGCCTGCATGGTTTGTATTCCTGTGTAGATGGCTTATTTTCTCCTTGATATTTTGGGATCTTTTTGTCTTGCGTGGTTTGAAAGCATATCCCTAGATGTCTTTTTGATTCAGCTGAACTTTATTTTGCTATGATTTCTCTTCTACTGAAACTTTAAAAATTTCACCCACCTAATTTTCTCTGTTCTTTTTTTTTTTTTAATCTCTAGAATTCTTCTTAGTTGAATGTTAGACCTCCTGGGTGACTTCTCTGAATCACTTATCTTTTCTCTCACGTTCTCCTTTTCTTTTGATTCTATGTTCTAGGAAATTTACTTAACTTTATCTTTAATGGCTTTTGATGATATTTTAATTTCAGCAGCCATATTTTTTAATTTCTTAGAGCTTTAAAAAATTCTTTTTTTTTTTTAAATTCCTGCTTTTTCTTAACATGTGCTCTTGCCTTTGGTGCTTCCTCGGAGTTTCTGAAATTTCTTTTAGGGTTCATTTTTCCTGCTGACTTTGGCCATGGCATTCTCATTTGTGTCCTGTCTGTCTTTCTCCCTAAGCCTGGTGACTGCTGGGTGTGGTTCATACTGAACCACAGTGGGGGAGGGAAGCGTTCTTTAGCTCAGGCATACAGAGGCTTGCTTTTGCTAGAGCAAGCATTCTGATCGCGTGTGTAGACAGGCAGGGCTTCCTTTAGGGCAATAAGGGGAGTCCTCTACCCTCCAGAATGAGGGGAGTGTGATTGGGGGTTTTGTAGGAACTCAAATGGCTGGCGCCCCCTGTTGGAGGCCATGGAGACCTACTGGGACCAACTCCAGAAGTTCAAGCTTTCACGCTACATGCATTTGCCTAATAAGTCTGGAAGGGAACAGAGATACTACAACCTTCCTGTTCTCACAGTGATTCAGCCTGTATTGTGAAGAGCAGATGTCAAGATGTTGCTCAGGACTGCCAAGTACCCATGCTCCTTGCTGTGGGGCAGAGAGAGGCCACATTACTGCCCCAGACGTTCTGTGGAAGGAAGGCTTCCAGGGTGGACTGACTGCCACGTCTTTTTTGCCCTTTTCTATGCTCAGCCAGCGGTGGTGAACCTATGGGGCTGCATGCTGCAGCTGGTCATTTGTATCACCAAAAACTCTAAAAGCTTTGTCGTCACTGCCCTGGGCTGTTGCTTCTCCATGTGCCTTATCCACTTAGAATTCCAGTCTTACCCCTTGGTATCTATCTCACCGAAACGAGTCTAAATTTCTTGTGTTGATTTTGTTGCACTGTGTTAAACATATGGGCTTCAGAAGTAGACCTCTGGGATTCAAATTGTGCTTCTGCCCATCAGGCCATGGGCAGCTTCTTTAGCCTTTCCAAGCCTTTGTCTTGTCATCTGTGCAGTCAAGCGGGTAAGAGCACCTGCTTCTGTGGATTATTAGAAGATCAATAAAATAAAGTCCTTAGAAGTGCCTATTGCAGAGGAAGTGCTTAGACATCTTATTGTTATGTCTTTGTGTTTTTGTCATGACTGCAGTACCTATTTTCATCTTTTTATTTCAAAGAGATCTTAAGAGGGGCAGGTGAGAAATGCACGTGAGCAGCCTGTCATCTCATTGCGGACATGATAGAAGAAAATGTGCTGTATTGTGGGTACACAGAAAGAAACCTGAAGCCTGTTAAACTTCGGATCAGGTCCTGGCTCTCCCACCTTCTAGCAGAGTGAGCTTAAGCCGACCGACCTGGTTTCTGGTTTCTGTCTCCATTAGAGAATGCCTGGCTCCTTCCTAATGCAAAGCCACTTACTCAGCTTATAGTCTTGGAGGCTCGAGGACCTGATGCTGGCGGCCTGGCTAGGCTGCTGGGCTGCACCAGTCTAGTAGAGAAGCGGGGTAGCTTTGCTTCATGACAGCCCACACATGAGAGTGATTACTCCACAGACCAGCATTGGGCCTTGCCCAGGGCCATGACTCTGTGACCCAGTGACCTTGCCCAAGGTCACATCTCTTAAAGGTTCCTCCTTCTCCACACTGCCACCCTGGGACCTAGCTTCCAGCACAGGAACTTGGGAGGAACATAGGCTCGCCAAAGCCGAACCACAGCAGGCAGCACCAGAGTTTAGTGAAAGGGATTAGATGAGAGGATGCTAGAACCCGAGGTCCCCCGACTTCTACTCTTTGACTCTCGGGCCTTGGTTCCTTCTGGAAGGGCCAATTCCGATGCTCTTGGAGAGGGGAACCTGGCCCCTGGCTGATGCTCCTGCCTCCTCTGATGCCATTGGAACCTTCTTTATAATTTCCTTTCCTTTCAGCTGTTAGAGTAGATTTCACTCTCTTTAAAATTTTATGCATTTGAGAAACCCCAAAATCAAGCGACTTAAGCTTAAACTCAACCTAGATATGAGCTAGACATGGTAATCAGAGCATATTTTACAGAATAACATATAACTTCCCAGAGGCGACCACCATCCCAGCCAAAAAATGTTTTAGAAGTCTTATTCCTTACTACTGGAAGGGCTAGATACTCATTTCCTGAGAAAAATGTTCCTTTTTAAAATTTTTATTTTATTTTTTTACCAAAATGGTTTAAAAACAACTCATAGGTGGTAGTGTTCACCACCAAAAATATATGGTGGTTCTTCAGAAATGTACTCTAGAAATAGAAAATAATTACAGTGGATGATTTTCTCAATGTTAGTCTTCAGCTGAGTACCTATTTCCTAGGTAGACTTGTGGCCTAGGAGATGTTTTTCACCTAACATTATATATGTAATTATGTATTTTCTTTGATCTTATTTCTTTGCCGCATACTAGGTATACTTTTAGATAATTAGTGAACATACAGTGCTCTAAGTTTGTTTATGTATTTTAAGGTACTGGGAATCGCATGTAGGGCTATCACACTGAGCTATATCTCCAGCTTTCTTCTATCCTTTTTGAGACAGTTTTTCACTAAATTGCCCAGATTGGGCTGGAATTTGGGATTGTCCTGCCTCAGCCTCCCAGAGTTATGTTTTTGTTTTTTTTTAACATGGTTTATTGTAATGGCATTGCACGATTAAAAAAAAGTCATGAGCTTGGAGTAATCAAAAACATTGTACAAAACTTACTGTGTTTTTAAACTGGAAAAGTGGTGTTCAGTTTGTGCAAAATGTTACTGGGGTTTAAATCTCTTAAACTGTTCCATTGGAGAAAGTGGCGATGTCTAGGAGATGGGCGTGGTGGGATGTGGGAGTGATGTGTCTGGGTAAAAGGCACTGGAGCCTGTGATATTTGTGCAAGTCAGCTCTCACTGAGAAGATGGTGGCACGTAGGTTTGTTAGTTATAATCGCAGGCTGGTGCCTCTATGCATCCCTGCACAACTTGGCCCGGGCTATGGAATCAGGAAGCACATTTACCCTGGCCAGAAGGGCACAGTGCAGGCAGCTCCATGGTCCCCAGAGGAAGAGGCTCCTTCACAGAAGGGCTGTGCGCTTTGGGGCACAGTGCCAGAGTGGGAAGGTGTTCTGTCCACCAGACAGGGAGACTGAAGGAGCTGGGGAGGCCCTGGGGTTGGGGAGCCCAGGCTGGGAATGGGGTGGAGGAAGGCGTGGGCAGATCTGGGGCTGACTTGGATTCAGCCCAGGGCTTCTCTGTAAAGCAGAACCAAGGCACTCAGGGCTCCCCAGCCCTTTCTACTGAAGGGGAGAATTTGGAGAACCCATGTCACAAGAGAGTTACAACCACATTTACAGAACCACTGGTTTACATCAGGAGAGGCACGTAGGTGTTTGAAGCTTCAGAATGTTATACAGAAAGAACAGAAGACTATGTCACGGAAGGAGGAATTCGCAAGATTTACTGTAAGACAACATAGTGCTGACTTTATTTCCCCTTCCCTTTAGCTCAGGAAACTCAGATTTAATGTACTCCTCACTGCTTCCAAGCATGTTGGATACGTGGCCTATAGGTTTCTTTTATTTAACATTCTCTAGTTCTTGACCATCATTCTGGATGGTTTTCTGACCAGGTTTTTTTGAGTTAGCATTTTCCATTTTAGGAATTCCAGTATTCTGGGTGAAACTTTTAGTAAAAGAGGCAGAGGATTAAAGTAGTACCACTCTTAATCAGGCAGTAAGGACTGTGAAGATTTCTATAGATATGAGACGTAGTCACCTAAGTGAGTGTCATTAAAGCAGTACGGTGGTGGAGACAGACAGTGTGACAGCATCAAGTGGGTTGCTGAGAAATCTCGCGCTCGGTGGCTGTGAGGGTGGCGATTCTCCTGTTCCTGGATGTCGACCTTTGCAGAGAACTGCAGGCATTGGCCAGCCCTCCAGGAAAATCGGGAAATGTCAGCTGTCTCCAGCTCCTGAGCTTGGCCCCAGAGGGAATGAGTCAGTATTTCAGGTCTTAAACTTTTCTCACCTGCACTCTGTGTGTGTGTGTGTGTGTGTGTGTGTGATATTCTTCTCTTCCATCAGATTTTTTAATCCTTTGAAATTGAACGAAGTTTAGGGACCTTTTGCTTGTTTGACCTTTTCTTGCCCAAGACCTGCTGTGTGGTAAAGTGGTGAGCCTGCTTTCATATTTGAGTATCTGTCCTCCTCCTGTTAAAAAATGTGATTATTAATCAAGTCGCCCCCATCACTCCCCGTGTTTGCAAGTTATCTCCGATACACAGCTTTCCTTTCTTGGCTCCCAGCTCCACAGAACCCCATTGTAAAGCACTTCCACATCCAGACCGTCTAGTTAGACTCTCGAAAATAAGAGGCTTGTCTCCGGAGGACGGCTTCGTTTTGCGGGCGAGTCTAATCCGTGGCGTTGTTTTCTTTGCTCTCAAATGGCTGGGGACAGTGAGTCAGAAGTGAGAACTCCCTTTGTTTCATGTCATGTGCATGGCAGGGGGAGAATGTCGCGGGGCAGCAAACGAAGAAAGACATAAAAGGATCTCAGCTCAAGGAGGTCAGATCCATCAGAGGCTTAGCGTTGTCTTCAAAGATGCCTGGGACAGGTGGCAGTTCAAGACAATCCCAGGCGCGGCGTCCGCTGGCGCGGAGATAAGGGATTGCTGCAGAAGCCTGCTATCTGCTGCCCGGTGGCTTTGATGTAACTCTGCTAGCGGGACTTTGGGGAGCAGTGACTGCCTTCCTGCGAGGTCTGCTGCTGTTGCTCAGCCTTTTAAGGGTTCATTACAGCGCTCCTGGAGGATTAATCCTCTTTAAGGTTTACACGCGATGGTTTTGTCCAGGGCCTGGCCAGGGACCTCGGCGCCACCTGCATGAGGCACCCCAGCTGGCCCTGCTTTCTCGCTTCCTCCCCAGATTGCAGGGAACTAAAAAGCACCAGAGCTGCTTTGGACCTGAGCAGTTTCCCTCCTGGAGACCTCGCTGCCCTGTGCCTAGTACCTTCAACACTCAGTAGCCTTTGTCCCTGTAGTGTGTCCCTCCTGCTCTTTAGGATTTCTTTAGGTCCCTGTCACTCTCTTCCCAGCTCTGATGCTGCTTGCTTCCTGCAAGGTTTGTTCAATCCTTGCATTTACAAGCATGATACTTTTCACAGAGATTCCTTAGGTGTGTCCAGGAAACTAGTTGCGTATACCTGGAACACTTAAATTTAAAAGGCATGCTCTATTTTTGTGTTTAAGGTACTAGGGATTAAACCTAGTTCCTCCACACCAAGCTGTTCCTCACCAACTCTCCCCTTATTATGTTGAGTTGCTCAGGCTAAGCTCAAACTTGCAATGCCTTGCCTCAGCCTCCCAGAATGCTGGGGTTATACGAATGTGCCACCAAGCCTGGTTTAATATACTTCTTTCAATGAGTACAGCAAATTGCTAGTGACCCCCACCAACAGTGGTGGCTATTGAATCCAAGGCCCTGTGTGTACTAATAAGTGCTCTGTCAGCGAGCTAGAACCCTATTTTAAATACTGCTAGGAAAAGAAAAGCTACATATTCGATTTGTGGCTCCACACATTGACAACAACAATAGCTACAGCAACAACAGAAACAAATGTCTCTCCTGAATTTCATGAGTAAACTTCATCCCAGCAGTTTGGGTGTTGTAGAAAGACAGCATTTCCCTGCTACTTAAGAACTGTCAAGTGCCACTCTCAGCATACTGGCCTTGGGGCTAGGGTGGCTCTGAGAATTACTAGTGAACTTGAAAGCTTTTCAGTCTATCACTCTGGTACATGCTGACTTTAGTTGTCAATGACCAAAGTGTAATTAATATCTACCTGACTGCCTTTGCTCAGCCTGTGTTTGTCTGGATCTTTTGAAAGAGGAACACTTATGTTATGGCTTATATCTGGATGTCTCCCCAAAGCCTTCTGTGATCCTAGATGGAGAGTTTCCATGGTGGCTAGATTAGGGTGTCATGATGGGATTAAGGATGTAGATAATGGAAGCCACCAATGGGTGGCACCAATAAATAGACTTAAACCTTGTGTGTACTATGAAAGGCAGTGAGAGAGGGCAGATCCGTGGCATGATGCTTACAGTCTTTTGCCTGCTCTGCCATAGACTGTTTCTGATCCTCTGGATGCCACCCTGCCTTGGAACCAGCCGATTATGGCCTGAAACCTTTCTCCTTTAACTTTGAGTGTCTAGTATCTCCACAATGAGAAGAGTAAATCTGAGAGAACTTACTATTGAAACAGGTCCCACTGCTGGTTATAGGAGGACAGTATCAGCCCTGTGTTAATTTTGGCAGGCCAGGGTCTTTCTGAATCTGAAACAGATAATCACCGAAGTAAGCTGAGCCCCTGCAGACCATTTAGTGAAGGAATATATTTTCCTAAGGGCCACCTGTCATCCTAGAACTGTTGTGCAAGAGTTATTTTGGTGTATACATAGGTGAATTGAAATTTATCCAATTATTGAAAGGGAAATTGTTCTCTAGGATGGTGTTTTCTTGGGGTGACTGCCTCTCCTCCATGAGTGAGTGTTACATGGAAGACAAGACAGGGGTGAGGGTGTGTGTGGAGGGGAATGGAGGTCACAGAGAATGACTGGATTGATGGGCTTGGGGGCCTTGCCTCTCAGTGTGGTTCTTAAAACTATGCTACCAAAACCAAACTTGAGGTTGTACATAGCTGTGTGGCTTCATAGTTCTACTTCAGGACTCCTGATTAAGGATTTTTGGGATTCTGTATTCCTGTACTATGCACACTTGGGATTGAACCCAAGGCCTTTTCACTGGGCTATATACCCAGCTTTTTAAAATTTTTGTGCTTTGAGATAGGGCCTTGCTGTGTTATTAGGTTGCCAAGTCTGGGCTCAAACTTGTAATGCTCCTGCCTCAGCCTCCCAGAGTACTGGAACTGTAGGCATTCACCTTCATGCCTACCTAGATTCTATGTTTTTAACAAGTTTTTTATACAATAGTGTATGAGAACCACTGCTTTTAAAGGTCAGATGTCAATCTCTCTTTAAATTCCTGAATGGCAAGCACTTAGGTTTCTGTCTGAAAAAAGATCCTACATTTGTTCATCTGAATATTACTGTTTGATCTGAATTTGAAGTATGCTTTTCTTTTAAATATGAATTTGAATGTGATGAAATCAGTCTGTTTTTCTGACCTAAAGGATAAAGATATTTGGTACCACATTAGTTGATGTTATAGAGAATTTTTATTTTAAATATTCAAGGATTATTCCAAAGCACCAGCATGCAGTGAGAATAATTTTTATGACTACGCTTTTGTGTATCTGAATTTCTGTTTATGAAATAGAAGTGCACTGTTCTCCCCTCATCAGTTGGGGATTTGTTTTGAGACACCAGGGCAGCCTGAAATCCCAAATCATGTGGGATCATATATGTCTGCTTTTTTCCGTACATACATTACCTATGATAACTTCTGTTATAATAAAAGTTACATAAAGGTGTGTGGATACTTTCTGTTTGAAAAACACCTTATCATCATTTAATCTTGTCACTGAAAGGCAGGGCTCCATGGTTTCTTTTTGACACATAGCCAGATCAGCAGCATTATGGCAACATGTGCTTTGGAACCACTACTAAGGAAAAGCAGAGTTCTTGAGCACCAGCCCCACCATATCAGGACAGTTGGTCTTATAGCTTCAAAGGTGACTGGACTATGGATGGAAGTCCATCCTGGCTATGTATGCAGGACAGAGGAAGCCACATGTCTTCAGACTCTGGGAGATGTCACCATGCTATTCAGAATGGCATATATTCAGAATGTTATAGTTTAACACTTGTAAGTTATTTCTGGGATTTTCCAGTTAATGTTTTAACCAACTGCTGCTGATTGAAATTCTGAAAAACAAAACCATGGATAAGATGAGGCTACTGTGTACATCTCATATGCACCTTAATGCTTATGTATTTTGGTGTGTGTTGTCAACAAAAATAGCCTTTACACAGCCTGACGTTTGCTGGCATCACCTTCGTATTTATTATTTTTGTATTGTTATTCTTTGAATCAAGAAGATTAAATTATTTTCAAAGCAAGGTGTTAATGCTGAGGTGAGTACATTCACCATGCAGAAATTTGGCTGAGCTAGCTTCTTCCAGAAAGGTGAAATTACAGGCTTGATTAGTGAAAAAATATTTTTCCGAGTCTGTCTAGTAGTCCCCTGAAAGTGACTCTGTTAACTTGAGAGATGAGTTACACTTACTTCAGATATGTACATTTATAATAAATGCCACTAATGGACTCGCCCGCTGATTTTACTTGATAGGGATGCTAATGTCTTGTTAATATTTGTGATAAGCATAGCAACTCAGTAAGAACATGGAAAATAATACAAAATTTGAGGTTTTATACATTTTGCATTTCACATCTAAATTTTGTCCATTGTGTGTGTAAACTCTGTAAGAAACTGTCATGTGTTTCAGTAAACATGTTCCATGCCCAATCACTTCCTACTCTTCTGCAGTTCTAGAAAAAACTGATAAAAGAAAGTGAGGGGTCTTTCTGATTCCTTGTTCAGTACGTCTGAGATTAGTAAGGTGAAGCTAGTTTTATTACATGGTTATCTCTTAAAGTATGCCTATTTTGCTTATGCTTCCAATAAATAAAAGGTAGGTGCTGTGTTGGCTTGGTTACTTAGAGGAAAACCAGCTGTGATTGTAGAATCAGTAAAATCAGGATTCTTTTCTTCCCCACTTACTGGCTGAGTTACCCTGCATAAGTTACTTGCTGCCTCAGTTTCCATATTCTGGCACCAAAGACCTGCAGGGGTTTGCTGTGATGGTAGTGGAGCTCTGTTTTACCTGGCCATCACATATGATGGACACTTGTCCACTAGTATCATGATCAAGTGATTTAAGGTTTTTTGTTTTGTACCGGTGATCGAACTCACAACCTCGCACTTGCCACGCAGACAAGCCAATGAGCTAAATCCCTGGCCCCCAGGTGGTATATTTGAAGCATAGAGCAATCTCATTTCTTGGCCCAGAAGTACCAGTTCTCGCCAATTTGTGGTCCTGCCTGTAGGCTTTGTTGGTCTTCTCTATTATGTCAAAAAGTTTGATTTTAAGTAAGCAGGAGGTGATGGCTCTATATTTGGATCTTTTTCTGTAAAGCTTCTTTTAAGTTAAAAAAAGACAGTATGTGCAGTCTGACTTTCTTACGTGGCATATTTTTATTGAATAGCATTTCACTAGCTCATTTATCTTCATGTCGCAGACATTTGGTCTACTTTGAAGATACAGGTGCTGATGTGGGACGATCTGGAGCTGAGAGTAGAGGGGACAGACTGCTATTTGTCCCCATTGACAGGCTCAGCGACCCTCCACTCTAGGTGACTGCTTGGGATCTTCATTTTTTAAGATCTGAGGCTGATTAATTGCAAATGCTAAAATTAAAGTAATTGTAGTTGGCACACTTAAGTTTTGTTTTGTTTTGCTTTTGCCTTCAGGGACAAAGATACACTTACAGCCCCTATGATTTCACTGCATTAACACGAAAGCTAGTGTTTTTTAAATACCAGTAGCCAGTATCCAGTGAGACCCTGGGTGCCTTAGTGGAAACCTTATCCCTCTGGGGACCCTGTTGAAGGAGAAGCAGGAGGTGATCATGGGAGGCCACTGGTCTTTAGCAAAGCAAATATTCAAGCTGGAAGTTGTCATCCTTCAGTCTGGAAGTCCCTTCCAGATCCTTAGGGAACATCACATAGAAAGAAAAGAGATACAAGGACCATTGTAGAAGACATGGGAGGTCACAGAAGTCTAGTGTTGAGGCTGTATTTTCTATCACATATTGAAGTGGGTGCAATTTGTCAGCCGAAGTAACATACATCAGTATTTCACTTCTGTGTGAGGAAGGAAGATGGAGTGAATCTGGTTGTCATCATGACTATATAAAAGTTTTTTGGTACCTCTTTTTACACTGCATCAGTTTTGCCTACCTCGATGTGATCCATGAACCAGCAGCATCTACATCCCCTAAGGAGCTTGCTAGAGACTTGTACTGTCCTCACGACTCCTGAACCAAAAACTTGGGGGCACAGGCCAAGAGACCTTGTTAAGCTTTTTAGGAGAGGCTCACGCAGCTGAGGTTGGAGCCCCTTGTATTGGAGGGTTCTGTCCAGGGATGCGCGGGGATGCGGATGCAGAGCTGACATCAGAGGGTCTGCAACGGGAGACATTCTGTTGGAAAGAAAAGGTTGATGGTCCATTCCCAAATTACAGATTCATGGAAACTTATGAATTATTTTAAAGTTAAACTTTATAAGATGAAGCCAGAACAACAGATCTGGAGCGATGCTCTCTTTCCAAGTTAAACATGCGGCACTGCCTGTTCAGAGTGTGTGCACAACTTCAGCATCTTCCTTCCATCCTTTGAAATACTATTTTGGCCTCTTAATTTAAAGAAATGAAAAGAGCCAAACCCTGTATTCCCCTCTACAAGGCATCAAGGAGACGGGGTATTAAACGGTACCTCACTGATGTATTTTAATAAATACTGTTTCAGTGCATCTCACCATGGAAAGCAAACACATGCAATTACTTGCAAATTTCTTCAGTGTTTGCACTTATAAATCTCTGCCTAAACCTTCCCAGCTGGGAGTTCAGTTAGCCTTTCTGCTGTGGAACTAGGGCTTTGTTCTCCTGTTCAGCCTCAGCGCGGTCTGGAATAATTCAGAAACGTATTAGAAAGATTGCTGCTCCCCAAAGCATAAGGAAATAACCTTCACTCCTGGCCTTAGGGAAATCAGCCCAATCAGAGTTCGGGCAGATTTCTCGATTAAACAAAGAACTAACTGTGCACAAATTGCACCTTAACAATTTGTAAGGGGTCCACCTTAGAAATTTCTTGCAGGTGGAAAGCTGATATTTTTTAATCAGGGCAGCGGAGCTGCTCAAGTCAAAAAATGTCGCCAGCATTTTGCCACCGCCCCACAATTAGCAGCTCCTCCAAATTAAATTTAAAGTTGCATTTATCAGAAGTCCTGGGTTTGAGACCCACAGCTCTGGGTTGTCAAGCACAGATGGAAACAACTCCTTCTGCCCATGTGCAGGGTCAGAGTGTGTGTGCGCCTGTGTGTCCGTGTGTCCGTGAGTGTGTGTGGATGGCTCAATTCATCTGGAACACATCCCAGGGAGCTTTGGGCTGTCAAGTTTTATTTCAGCAAATTTCACTCTGGGAACCAAAAAGGGGGTGGAAGTTATTGCCCTTAATGTTGTTGTGACTTTACTTGCTCCCAGTCAAATTATTCCAATATCAAAGTCAGGCGCCCGTGTTGCTGTGGACAGACATTGTGTGGAATAGACCTTGTGGGGTGGGATTTAAGAGACGGCTGCTGATAATAAGAGATGCTCCTGCCAAACCACCATCCGCATGACATTTTTAGAGAAATGGCAGGTTTTCCTTTGGAAAATCTGGTGATGTTGGGAGTGTCCATCAAAGGGTATTTCTGTGTTTTAATGCAGGAAGGGACCAGGAACACCTCATCTTTCACATCTATGGTGAGGATGGTCCCAACCCGCTGTCCCATGTACCTTACCATAGGTTTTGTTTCCTTTCTCTGGTGTAAACTGGACAGCATCCCATCCTTGGTGTAACAGAACAATCAAGGATACTAGGAAGTATGGTTTGGATTATTAGTATTGACTTTGGTTTTTGCTTAAAGCAACTGTAGAGCAACATTGATCCCATGGAATTCCAAGATCTCCTGGATGAATCAGAAACTAGTTGAGAAAAATACTTAGTATGGCATGTTGGCACATACCTGTAATCCAAGCACTCTGGGAGGTTGAGGCAGAAGGATTGAAAGTTTCCATCCAGCTTGGGCCGTTATATCACTTAACAAGATCCAGTCTCAAAGAATAAAAACGGGCTGGTGATGTAGCTCCATGTCCTGAGTTCAACCCTCCAGTGCCAACCAGACTGAGGAAGGGAGGGAGGGGACAACGAAAGGGTAAGAAAGGAAAACGTGGCTTTTCCTGACTTACAAAATGTTATCCTCAATTGTTCTTTTTTGCTTTCTTGTTTGGTTTACATAGTAATGCAGGCACAGGACACACAGACTGGCAAAGCCTCTTGCCTCTCCAAGTCTGAGGAATGAGTGTTCTTAACCAGGAGGGACTTTCAGGACAGCCCTGCCTGCCCCCAAGGCTGTGGGGAGATTTATAGGAAGAGCACATGGAAGGACCCTTGTGCTTATCCTTTTGGAAATAAACAATGGAAATGTTCCCCTTCCTTTAGGGTCCTGTGGACCAGACTCACAGTGTGAGTTGGCTGTTTCTCTGCCAAAACAGTGATCATTTTGGTTGGACCCCTGTCCTTTGACCTTCAAGAACTCTTAAACAGGGGTGCCATTCTATACTTACATGGTCAAAGGAACAAGCTAAGCTGGTTTGGAGTTAATTGCGGGACTCCCAAGGCTTCTGTGACCCTTGTCACCTTGGACATGGTATGGTGTGAAGGCTCAGGAAAGTCTAGCCCACAGGTATTGCTTAAAACTTGGTGGAAGCTAGCTAGGCATGGTGCCTCATGCCAGTAATCCCAGCACTCAGGAACATCTCAGATTCAAAGCCCAGCTTGAGCAGTTGGCCAACTAATAAGACCCCGTTTTAAAATTAAAAATTAAAAAAAGAAGGGGCTGGGGACGTAGTTCACTGCAAAGGCTTTGGGGTTTAATTCCCAGCACCACAAAATAATAAATATGTAAATAAATAAAGAGAAGAAAAACAGCTCGGTCACTGTCGGCTGTGAGTCCTTAGACACTTGCTTCATTTATTTCCCCTAAGCTGCACAGTTCTTACTCAGAGGCTGGGAATAAGTATGTTGCCTTCCTAAACCTGCTGGGAAGTGTTCAGTGAAATAGGAACTATAAAAACCTCTTAGTCCGTAGGTAAAACTAGGTACTCAGCACTTGAATCAGCAGAAATTCTAGGTAACATGCATGAAGAAACTTAAAATATAGTTAAAAGATGAAACAGCCCTTGGAGGTATCTTATTATGGCTGTTAAATTTTAAAGAAAGAAAAATATTTCTAAATCTGTGGTATTTTGAGCTTCTTTTTAAAAAAAATTCAGTGTTAATGGCAAATTCATCTTATCTTTCCCTCTGTGATGCATTTGACAGGACCTAGCGACAGCGCCAGCCCATCATATATATATTCTGATAACTGCGCTTGCAGGGCTAGATAATGAACTTTACCGTTCAAGTGGACATTTAATTAACTTCAGTATCACCCTGCGCGGAGATAGCAGCAGCCAAGCAAGGGTGGCGTCTCCCAGACCTCGGAATCACAGTGGCGTGCTGGGCAGGAAAGGCCTGACTTGGGTTTCTTTTAAAACGGCATTTCAGTGTGTACCAGCTCCTCATCTGTCACCTTAATCTAAACTCCACAGTAAGTTGCCATGTATGGCTGTAGAAATCACACCCTGGACCAGTAGGAGGACTTTCTTGTACCCTGGCTGCTTCAAGCATCATTTCTTTCTGTTGCCAGTAATAGCAGGCAAAAAGCAAGTCACAACTATTTTCAGTAATGGGTCCTGGTCTTTTTTAAAGCTGGAGTTTCCCGCGTCTCTGGCATCTGCTTCCCTGAGTCAGGATCGAGCCCATCAGCTGGAAAAGCTCCGTGTTGGTCGTTTTTCTTAAACCGAGTTATGGCAATTAGTGTCTAAAGGACTCATCAGTCTTCGAGCTGTTACTAAATGGCATGCGGTGCTTGGTCCTGTGCCGTGTAAAACTACCTGTCAGAGAGCCGATGGGGTTATAAACAAAGGCCGAGGGCTATATAAGGCTGCACCTAGGTGGTGGGAAGGATAACATTGCTTAAAAAGGCTTTTGTGGGAGCGGAGCCATTCCTCTGTGTTGCTGGCATTCCTCTTCTTCCTTGTGCAAATTGTCTTTCTTCTTCCCCTCATCCCTCCTGTCCTTCCGAGCAACACAGTGAGATTCTGGCAGCTTGCATTCTGCACTCTCGGCACTCTCATTTTAAAACGTCAGCACCGAAAATTAGCATCGGATTAAAGAGTTGGGACTCCCCACAAAATAGGAACTCGGGAAGGTTCGGCGTTTACCTACCATTTAAAATGCGTTGGGTTGGATGTAGTTGTTCAAACCTGTAATCCTAGCACTCTGGGAGACCCAGGCAAGGTGGATCACAAATTTAAGCCCAGCCTGGGCAATTTAGGAGACACTGTTTCAAAAATAAAAATGAGCCAGAGATTTAGTCCAGTGGTGGTTTGCTGGCCTAGCATGCACAAATTCAACCCCTGGTGCTACAATAAATAAATAAATAAAATAAAATAAAATAAAATAAAATAAAATAAAATAAAATAAAGATGAAAAATAAAGGATTGGGGATTTAGCTGTGGTACAAAGGCCCAGGGTCTCGTAACCAGTCAAGAAAGAAAGGGTAGAAAAGAAAGAGGGAGGAAAAAAAGAAGAGAATGTCAGCACGCTGTAGCCTGCATAGCCCGAGAGGGAAGATAGATGTAAATGTCAGTAAAAGGGGATAAGTGAGGAGGATGCAAGAGCTTTGTAGATTGTTGAGAAGTGCTCCGAGTTGCTCAGTTGGAAAGGACATTAAAATGATATACTGACCGACCGTCGACTCATCTCATTAAATTATGGGAGGTGGAAAAGGGCGGAGTTTAAACGTCCAAGTTTATGCATTGTTTTAGGGCTTTGATATCTCTTGTATTACTGTTCCTGAAAACACATGGCATGGTGACCTCCACAGCCCTGATGTGGATAGAATTTTGTTTGGAGACTTGTTTTTTGGCTAAATCTGGTGGGGACCACCCACCAGCCTATGAGATGATCTCTTTGTCTCTTTTCTCATTGGTCAAATAATAATAAAACAAATATGAAACTTTTATGAATGAACTGAAGAAATAGTCCTGCATATCTAGAAAGGAAGTAGAAAGTTTGAGCTTTCCTCTGAATATTGAAGATTTTTAGTTTATTTAGTTCACTCACCCAGTTTCAAAGGCACAGAATTTCTTAGCCTACATACTTTCCTATGGTTTGTCTTGCTCCTCTCTATTTCCTTAGTGAATTTTAACCCCCACTCACATTGAATCACCCAAGATTAATCCACATAAATTCATGTATTGCTGTCCAAACTCTCCAAGTTTTAATTGAGCACTTACATAGAATTTCAATAGAACACTTCCATAGACCCTCTATCTTAAAAACTGCTCTCCTCCTTATTTGAATTCGAGTTTTCTATCAACCTGACATGTTGGAGATCTGGGGGTTTGTGTCAAAACAAGTTTTGCAGATTTTTATGTTTCATGGGAAGGATTTTTTGGTGATTTGCCCTTTGGAAAGTTTCCTGACAGCTAAAGATTGCCCTCCATGTTGATTTCTGCTCTATTTCCTTCCTTGGGACTTTGAGTGAAAACCCAAGACAACCCTCCACAATCTTTGCTGCAGTCTTATTTTTAATGTAGTCGTGGGTAGGTATGACAGTTGTTAGTACTTACCACCAACCCAATATTATATAATGTACTGTGAAAATAAAAATCACTACATCAACTGCTTCCCACTCTTAGGTGGGATAAGGAATCATTTGGCACCTAATGCCTGTCATTGATACTTAATGGCCATCATAATATGACTTTACTTGGGGAGAAAACTTGGTCATTCCTAAGCAACTCACTGGCCCACTTTCCCTGTTGTGTGTGAGCTTGGCTCTGTGGGGGTATCAACCCTTGGCTCTGGGGAATCAGGGCAAAATCTGGGAACCACCCAGGGCTTAGTGGCAACCCAGGGGCCTGCAAACGTCACCTTTTTGTCTCCAGTCCTTCTTGTTCCCTTCTTTTCTGTTTCCTCCTTATTGCAAGGTCTCTGATGTGGTTAATTATTTCTGCCCCTTCCAAGTATACACATACATTCACATCTGCTCAGGTGGATTTCTGCAAGGACTCCTGGCTAAAATGGACTGTGGAGTCCTTGGGCCTCCATAGCACTGTGTGGATGTGTCACTACAAGGTAGTTGAGGAACACCTTTACTCCTCCTTAAACTTCTTTTATTACTTGCTGTCTCTTCTCTCCTATTCTGGCAGGGATCCACGATCTCATCTGGGATGCGAATAACCATTGTAAGTTCTTCCCAGAGGCCACACATTTACAGTCTCTTAGGCTTTCTGGCAGTCAGCAAATGCCAGATGTCATGGTCATCACGATCATGATCATCACTGTTACTAAGTGAAAGAATGTTATGCAGTTGTGATTTGAAATATATTCTGTGGTCATGCAACCAAATAAAGCTAAATGGGTCATAGAGAATTGAACCCCAATCGTGTCCCTCAATAATGAACTTATGTCATAGGCTTCTTGCACATGATAACAGCATGCCCAGTCTCATGGTATCCAGATATGGCAGTGAGTGAGGATAATCCATTGGAGAAAAAAGTTGATGATGTCTCTCTACACCTCAGATGCCATTTGGGTCACACTGTTAGTTTTGGGTTAAAGTTTCCTCTGTCAGTGTTTGAGGGTATCCTTGGCATCTAGGACAAGCTCTTCTTGTTCCCAGGCTCTGTGGTCATCCTTGGTGGCTCTGTTTTCCATTACCTCTGCTCAGTCTCATATTTCATGGAGCTCGAGGCATTGCAAGCCAGCGGTGGACAATTGGATGGTCGTACCCAAGGTCTTACCTTGTATCCAGGTAGTGGATCATTGTGCCAGCAGCTTTCTGTTACTTTAACAAATACCCAAGAGGACCAATTTATAAGGCAGAAAGGTTCATTTTGCTTTATGGTTTCAGAGGACTCAGTCCATGCTTGTTTGTTTCCATGGCCTTTGGACCTGTGATTCAAAAGGACATTGTGGTGGGGAGGATGTGTCAGAGCAAGTTGCTTATATTTTGATGGTCCAGAAGCAAGAAGAAAAAGACAATGAGACTGGCATCCCACTATTCCTTTGAGGGCACAAACCCAATGATATGTCATCCCAGTAAGCTCTGCTTCTTAAAGATTCCCCCACCTTCAAGTAACACCATAGCAAACACTCCAGATCCAAACCACGGCAGGTTTCCAGATAGGTCCTTTCCTGGCTTCCCCAGCTGCCCATTGTGTTCAGACTCTTCCTGTATACAGTCCAGATTTAAAACCATCTCCATTTGCTTTCTTGGGTCATTTTCCTAGACTAACGAGTAAGAGCCAAGAAACAAGCAGAGCTGCATGGACTGCTCCACAGAAATGGTGCTGAACTTTAAAGATACTTGATCCTGGAAAAGAGCATTTCCTGTCGCTATGTCTAATGCAACACTGGCCATCACAGACATTCCCTACCTTCTTTAAGCATCCTTTCCTGCCCTCTGTTTATGGAAAATGATGGTTTCCTGAAGTCTTTTCCTTCATTCCATTCCTGGTGCCCTGCTCATGACTGCAGATTTTCTGTTACGTGTAACTGATTTTCTGCCATGCTAATCTTCTCAAAGTGCCCAAGATTAACTTGCTGCTCCCAGACTGTGGCTCCCCACTGATGTCTCATCTGGCCTCCTAATCTCACCTTACACTGACTACAGCCTGGCACCTAGTAGAACTCTCAGCTGTTATCAGATCTCTCAGCATGCCAACCATTAGCTGAGTCTCATGCCTGGTGCCCCCTGTTATCCATGTAGGAAATGCTCTCCGGTTCTAATGGTATGCACAGTTACTCTGACTTGTGTTTTAGGTCTCAATCCAAGCTTCCCTGTCCCTGGAGCTTTCTCTGCAAACCTGGGTGATAGTTGGTAGGTCAGTTGTTATATTGTATTATTTTTGCCAACTCTGTAGTAACTTCTGTGATCTTTTTTCCTTACCAGAGGAAAACTGAGAATTGGTAAAGATGAGTAACCTTCCAAAGTACTCATAACTTGTGGTATAACTGTCATCAGACCAAGTTTCCAAAGCTTATGGTAGTCTGGGTTATGTTGTCATTCTGATTCCACTACAGGAATTGTTTTTGTTTTGTTGTGGTTGTCACTGTTCTCTAAGTAATCATGCCCTGGGGAAGTTGACCTTACTCTTTAGGAGTACAGCTATTAAAAGAAACAAAGCTTGTCTGAACTATTGTTTTATTCCTTTAGTTGCCAGATCCTCCTTTTTCTTCATCTTTTAAAGTTGGGTGATGGTATATCTTTACTTAAAAATAATTTATTTTGATAATAGTTTATAAAGCATCTAAGATGCATGATAGCACTGATTGTCACCCAGCCAACGTTTGGTAGGTAACATACATGACAGACAGTTTTGATTAGTGTGTATTCTGAATTACCTGGTTTCTTCTGGTTTTCTTCTCACATTTGAACTTTTCTGTCTTTTGACGTACCATGATTTTTAGTTAGATAATTATTTGTGAATTAAATAATATCTCTTTTCCTCTTTCTGTTGCTAACCCAGGAGGGCAAGGGCGACCTTTGTCTGATACTGTCTCTCCCCAGTGCCTAGCGTAGGGCTGGCACATGGTATATACATATTTATTTAAGGAGTATTTATGAAAGTTAAATAAAAGATGGAATAAACATTTGCATGGAGTAGACATACTTCTCTATTTAGGTATCCTGTTCTGGATTTGAAGAAATTTGGTTGTAAAAGAAATTGTTTTCCTGTTGAATCATATAAAACTGAAATGTATTTGTTTGAAGAAACGTATACACTTCAGAAACACTTGAAGAGAAGATGAAGGCGGAAGCGAGTTCCTTGTATTCTTCTTAAATAATAATAGCTCTGTCTACCTTCTGGCACTGAATATGGTTCTGGCTTGTCTAGTAAAACAAGCCTTATCTAAAAAAGACAGAAGAATTCCTCACGTCCAGTTCTATGAACAGAAAAGTAATACTTGTTTCCTGTAATAACATACAACTAAGAAGAACCAGCAGCCTGTAGGAAGTGATGCCTTACCTTACTGGTCATATTTGGATCAAGTCAAGCATCTGTCTTCTGCAAGCTGATGAGCTGTTGTTTGCAATCACTGCTAATTACGCACATCGCAAAGCACACATTTCTGTCTACCAGTGAGACCTCTCCACTTCCAGAAGTGGAGTTTGTGTCAGTATTAGGAGGCTTCTCTTCATCCCTCGTGTCGATTCTTTTTGTCACCAAACCTGTTGTCCAGCAGTGTCAGCTTCAGTTGCAGGACACAGGTTTCTATGGGTGAAGCCCATTCTGGCCTGTGGTGTTTCGTTCATTAGTGTGACTGTCTCAGGATGCTCTCTGTCAACAGGAGCCCTGCCAGCTCTTGGCAGTCAGCTCAGTGTCTGCCCAACTTTGTGTCCTTATTCATTACAGTCTGTAGGCCACTTTCCTTCTGTGTCTCTTTGCTCCATGTCAGCCACAGCTTCAGTGATATCTTATTACAGCATGCGAAGCTCGTGTGTGGCATAAATTTCCTGAAATAGCAGACTTCTAAGAATTCTGTTTTCCAAAATATGGGATTACCTCTCTCTGTGAAGGCAAGTCTGCCCTTCTCCTGGATCTTTGTGGCTCTCAGTTTTCTTTGATAAACCACAGATTTGTTTTTGGATGGTGTCACTTACCTTAGTTTTGCAAAAGGAGTAGAGTTTGAATAAGATGCTTTATTTTGTTTTATATTCTTTTGGAGACAGAGTCTCACTATGTTTCCCAGCCTGGGCTTAAATTTGCAACCCTTCTGCCTCAGTCCCCAAGTACTTGATTTACATTTACATGAGTGCCACCATGCTCTGCACCAAAGTGCTTTTTATTTAGCATGGGATGTAGAAGATTTGGGGCAAGGGATGGTTAGGGGTGTGTAAATATATAAAGAGCCATCAACCTGGAAAAATAGTTACATGGAATACAGTGGGCTGCCCAGTACAGAGCTAAGTTGATTTATGGGCAAAAATTAGAGGGAGGCAGGCATGGCACTGTAGATGGCACAGGAAATCTTGTGCATACGACATTGGGAAAGCGAATAAATGGCTTTTTCAACTCTCAGCTTCTCAGACAGAGGGCATTCATAGTTAAGCATAAGCTAGATGACTGTTGGTGGGAATAGAGATAAGAGACACTAAACACAAAGGACTTTTGCAAGGCAGAGTTGCAGTAGATAAGCAAATGACTTTTAAGATGCCTGCCAACCTTCCAGTGCCACAATTCCATGGCTGAGCCACTTTGGTGGTGTTTTCTCTTTCCTCTGTTTTGCTATTTCTTCTCTCTTCCTTTCCTCTTCTCCTCTTTTCCCTCTTTCTGTTTATTTTTGTGAACTAGGGAGTGTGGATTCTTTTTTTGGCTCAAGTGAAGGAAGTCTTATCATGGCCATTTTCCTGTTCTCTGGCTTTATGGTCAGGATTTATTTGGACAGTGTTGAAAGGGACAGGGCCTCTGCATGTGGTTTTACAGGCTGCTCACTGCACAACTGACCCAACTACATGGGCTAAACTTTAGCACGCACCCTGCTGGCCAGGCTGTGTGCCTACCTAGAGAAAGGCTTCGTCTTTCTAATTTGAGGAAAGATATTATCAGCTCACCAAACCAGGGGAGGCAGTTTTCTAATCCGTTAGAATCTGTCTGTTCTGACCCAATCTGAAGATGCTGGTCACGATACATTTCCGTCTTACTTCATCAAGAGTGACAGTAGAGCCCAGACCCACCTGGGAATTTGCTGGTGAGCTGTGCTAGCCATTGTGCTGTGGCCACTGATAATGCAGAGTTTCCTTAATCATGCAAATATACTCTCCAGCCTACCAGGCTTTCAGATCCTTGGAAGCCTTAGGGGATTGGCTGAAGTTTTCTCTTTTTCCTTGTATCTGATGCAGTGTGGATTTTGCCCTTGTGCATTTTCCTCTGATGCAGGAGAGTTCTCTGGACACCCTTGCCCTCTTAGGAACAATAAATGTAGTGGAAAGAAGCAGAGGATTCATGAATGCCAAAATAGCAAGCCCCTCTCGGCTCCCGGGTTTATTCTGCCCAAACAAGTGAGTTGTGCTTGTAATGCGGAAGAATAGGGAAGAGACCAACACATCATAGGCCATTTCAGTTAACAGAGAAACCATGAACAAAATGACAACAGAATCTGCCTCAGGTTCTATCACAGAGCAGCTGGTCTTTGAACTGGCATCCAGAAATGAGGGGTTGCTATGTGTTTGTAAAGGGTCCCCCGGGATGGAGTCTTTAAGCCTTCTCCACACTCAGCCTCCTGATGTTCTTTCCTTTTCTGAAGGTGAAGGAAAGGTAACCTGGTCCTTTCACAAAACCCCTGGAAAAGAGCCACCTTCCCTGCACTGCGCTCTGCTGCTCTTGTCCCTGTCCTTCCCACTCGATGCTCCGTGCCCATCCAGGCAGCACTGAATAGGAGCTTGCTTCCTTTCGTCTTCTGTGGCAACCCCGCCTCTGCCCTGTCCTGACCCATCTTTTGTGGCCAGAGCCCCTCAGCCTCCTGAGTTTGTGCATGTGCTCCTGGAGAGCGAATCGTCAGCCATCTGAGTGCAATACATCCCAAACCCTTTTTATCATTTGAGATAGGGTCTTCTTGGTTTAGTTGCCAAGGCTGAGCTTTGAACTTAAGAACCTCCTGCCTCGGTTTCACAGAGTGCTGGAATCACAGGCAGAGGTCCCAGATTAGTTTCCAAATTTTTGCCTGCAAAATTAAAAAAAAAAAAAAAACTGTATAGAGCTACAAAATGAAGATGTTGAATATTTTGTTGTCCAACTAAGGGTGTAGGGCCTGGATGAGTTGGGATGTTGGAAAACAGAAACTAGCATCATCTGTGTGGACATTATTTCAATATAGAAACAACAGCTGTAGAGAAAGAGATTATTGGACAGAGGCTGTTATTTTAAAGTAATGTTAGCTGTCTGAGGCATTCACCACTTTTATCTTTATTTTTTTCATTTTGCTCCCACTCATACAATGTAATTAAACATTTCTAACATTTCACTGCTGCAAAAGCTTCCTTCCCCCAAAATGCAAGAGAAGCACAGTCATCAGGAAGCCACCAGATGACTAGGCCGGGCTGTTCCTGGTCAGAGGCCATCAGACCCGCTGTGACTGGGGGCTTCTCCTGCTCCAGCAGCTGTGACCCCAGAGCCAGCAGTCTAAGGGTTATAGAAAGTTTTACCGGCACTGTCCAATGCCGAGTTTTGCTAGAACTGGACTCTGAGCCTGTGAGCTGGAAAAGAACCTTTCCTGGTTACAGTGCCCGGCCCCTAAGAGCATGCTCGGCCTCTGGGTTCTTTTCCTCTAATGTGCAGATACCAGACATTTAGCTGTCAGGGCACTGCAGGCAGTAGCAGGAAAGTGCTTCTTGGGCAAGGAGTTGAGGTGTTTAGTAGCTGTTCAGGTCGCACACTAGAAATGCAACAAGATGGGCTCTAGAAGGAGCATGCTAGCTCTGTGTCATTTGGCTGTTAAATCCTTCAGTCTGCTTGGCTGCAAACCAGATGTATTGAAAGCATGAGACACTAAAAAAGACTCAACCCCTAGGTATGTCCCAAGAAATCTGATTTCCCAGTGAGGTGCCTGAGTCTCTTGGGTGAGCCGATGGATGAACCCTGGGTGTGACCTCACACCATCTCATAAAACTTAGTCTTTTGGGAATGTAGACAGAGAGGGGCTCACTTAAGATGAGGCATGGCTGCCACTTTCTTCCAGGAAAATTAATTTCCGTTCAACAGATGTGTGCTGAGAACAATCTCACCCAACACCAGCAACAGAAATACACAGTTTATTAAAACTCAGTCCTAAGTGAAAGGATTCACACCTGGCAAATTCTGTTTGCTTGCTTTCTAAAATAGATATACATTTCTCAGAGATTTTCTATCATGTCTAATTTATTTCGGTATATTTTATTTTTTAAAATTTTCCCACCATTTTTGTTCTCCCTCCCCAATCTCCTCATATCTGCAACACTCATGTTCTTTCTGTGTCTTTTCATCTCTCAGTTTTTCCCTTCCTACCAGTATTTTTTCTTGGCATAGATCTTTTCTTTCCTTTAAAGTAACGAACTTAATACTTGTCACAAACAAGATTTTTTTTTTTTCTGAAGAAAATAATTTGGGAGATAAAAATATAACCCACTTTCCTACCTAGATATAAAATATGAAGCAGATAAAAAAGCCCCCATTTACGGTCTGATTATCTATCACACCGAAGTGAATTTAATGCCCCTGTAGAATTCAGGGCATGTGGGTGGTAGAAACATGTCTGACTGTGAGTTAAAAACATAGTGTTTCAAGTCTGGTTTTGAAAGACTCAAAGCAGGTGATTTATCCTGTGTAGAATTCAGTTTTCTCATTTATAAAATGGAAGTAGAATTTCACAGTATTTCTTTGTCAGGTTAGAATTGTTAAAATCCCAGCAATATCTGTGTTTTAGTCTGTTAGGAGTGTTACACCAAATTACCGTAGACTAGATGGTTTAGAAACAATTGAAATGTGTTGTTTGGTGTCTGGAGACTGAGAACGAAGATGAGGGCCCCTTTCCTGGTCTTGCACTTCATGTACCTCACACAGTGGATGGAAGGCCACTGATATCTTCAGGGACTCTTCTGTATGAGCCTCCATTCTTGAGGGCCCCCACCATTAGGACCTAATCACCCTTCAAAGCTCCCTCACTCCAAATACATTAGGTTGGGATTTAAGATTTCACATTTCAATATTGAAGAACACAAACATTCAATGCATAGCAGTTGTAAGTTTAAATGTTTCCTTGAATCCATTCATCTTTAGATATCTGGAAGCCAGGAATATGAATGTGAGAAATGCATGTTTATTAAATGATGTTCTCCTAATCTCATACTCAGTACCCATGGCAATCTTGAGTGGTTCATTAATTCATAGATATTTGAGAATTCTTACTGTATGACTGATTCCTTGCTGAGTCTGTGGGATTCAAACATTAGCAAAACACAGTCCCTGTTCTGCCTCTTTACTCATCCTAGTAATGAGAAGTAAGATGTTTGAGAGTGATGTACTCATAAGGCCAGAGGATGGATATGTCAGACTGTCTTAGAATGGAGGGGACATTTTGGCTAGGTATGGAAGAATACTGGATACTGTTTTAGCTAATTTTCTCTCATTGCTGAGACAAAATACCCACTGCCAAAGTTATGAGAGGAAGGGTTTACTTAGTTTACAGTTTGTAGAGGTTTCAGTCTATAATTGACTGGCGTTAAGTCGGGCTGGCACATGACACAGAGGCAACCATTCATGGCAATGGCAGATGCCCAAAGCAACAAGCGGAGATTTAACAGCCTCTTTCTGCCTCTTATGTATTGTATCTTAACTTCTGAAATTAGGGCAATGTTAATCCAAACAATGGACAAATCAGCAATCACCCACCCTTCGTCTCAGCACTTTTAATCCCAGCATTGCACTATGAATCATGACTCTAGAGTAGAGTCAGCCACTTTCAAAGAAAAACTCTGTGACCTCATGATGCTTTGAGGGAGGGGGGCATCTAGACACAAACCATAACTGGTACTGAGTATGTCCAGGTAGGTTTTATGTGATACACTGTCACCTTTTTGGATATCTGTGTTTGATTTAGATGTAGACTTGACATGCAAGAAGTTAAGTTCAGGATGTTACTGAATGACAGAGTTTTAACTAGTATCCTATTGAGCACTATTTTGTTAGCATACTTTTATCCCTTCCAAGTGGTATTAATAAAACTCTGCTTGGGGCTGGGGATTTAGCTCAGCAGCATAAGCGCCTGCCTTGCAAGCAGGCAGTCGTGAGTTCGATCCCTGGTACCGATAAAAACGAAAAAGACAAAAAATAAAAAATAAAAAAAAAATAAAACTCTGCTTGATGTCTGGGGCACCAACCAAACGCATAGCCCTCACAGATATTATAGTGAACAATAAAGATGGTTTGGATAAGTATTTCCCAAAGGTCTTTCTGGTAAAAGCTTCATTGCTAGACTGTGGTGATGTTGGAAGGTATGTGGGCTAGTGGAATGTAGTTTGGTGGATATTGGGGATATTGGGATCCCCAACTGTTTCCTCTTTTTCTTTTCTTTCTTGCCACCATGAGGTGAGGAGCTTCTTCTCCAGTGTGCTCGCATCATGATGTACTGCCTTACCACAGGCCAAAAGCAATGGGCTGGTGGATCATTTGCTGAAGTGAAAACTGTAAGCCAACACAAAACTTTCCTGTATTTAAATTGATTTATAACAATTTTTTTCCTCAACAATGAAAATCTAATCACAAGAATGCACAGTAGATACCAGAAAGTTAACCAGCTAGTCATAGAACACTAGCACTGTCAACGTCATTATGTCTATGACAGTGTCTTCTTTTTTCTCAACTCTGCTCCTAATTATGGTTCAGGGTAATACTTTATCCAATCATGATGTTTTTATTTCTGCTTCTTGCTTTTTTGATGCCATATCTTTGTAGCTCGATGAGCAGATTTAGAGCCCCAAACTGTCCCTGCCTAATCTTGGAGAACTTATTTAACTTCCTTGTGCGTCAGTATCCAGAGCTGGGAAGTGAAGATTCAAATATTTGTGTCATTAGAATGCATAAAGGATTGTGTGAACTCATGCACGTAGAGCAGAGTACTTGTCTGGAGTGTAATAGTTGAAAAATTTGGACTTGCAAAAGGGTTCCCCAATTATGTTGCAGAACCAATTATCTTGGCTCCCAGGTTACCATATTGAGCTGCTATCAGAACTTGGATCAAAGCCATAGTCTTCTGGCTCCCAGCTCTGCTTTCATTTTTGTAGGATGCAATTGATTTTTGCATCATTTCACTTGGTAAATTGGAGATTAGATAAGAAATTCAGCTTTGTATGACACTGCGAGAGGGTTTAAGGGTATGTCTACAGATTTTTAATACTCTTACCCTCAGAAGGTAGAGTTTCATTCTGCTTCTTTAAGCATGAATTTAATGCTCTACTCCTAGCAAATAGAATGTCTCAGAAGTGGTGGAATGACCTTCCTAAAATAAGGTTTTTAAAAGATTGTGACTTCTATTTGGTTGGTTCGCCTGCCCTTCTTGTGCCACCCACTCTGCAAGCAGATAATGCTTGTTCATCAGGTCACGCACACAACCTCAGGAGAGGTGGGTGTGGTAGGGAGTGGAGGTTGACAATACATCCTTCCCAGCCAGTCTTGAGATGATTGTGGCTTCTTAAGAAAGCTTGAACCAGAATTCACCCAGCTAAACTGCACATTCTTGACCTAGAGAGACTCTGAGATAATAAACGCTTATTGATTTAAACTGCTCCTTGGGAGGTCATCTGTAATGAATGCAGTGTCTATGTGTAGAATGGTGTTCAGCGCCTTTTAATTTTTGAATCTGATGCATGTTGTAATACACCTTCCATGAGGCCTCTCTCACTGGTGTGGCCAGGTAGCTGAGGTTGCAGCTCTAGTTATGTGTATTCAGGTGGTTTTTAAGGATGAAATTTTCAAAGGACTCTATCTAACTTATGGGCAAGCCAGAGCAAGATTGCTGTATATCAGCACTTTAGTTCAGCATTTTTTTGAGTTTTAGATGATTCGCTGCCTTAGCAGAAACATTTAGAATTACAGACTTGCTAATCCTAAGCATAGGAAGGAGAAGTGGTCTCACGTTTCTCGTGAGATCCTGAGGTCCAAGAAGGTAAGGGACTTTACTCAGAGCTGCAGCTGGTCAGTAGCTAGGCAATGAGGCTTTGTCTTGAGTCAGCTTGCTTATTTGGTTATAAGCAAGATGTCCATTCAAATTATTCCACCAGTAGAAGTGACTGGATGAAATCAGGGACATGAAATTGTCCAGAAATCTAGAGAAGTAGGTGGCTGTTAGAACCAGGTGCTCTGTCCTTCAGAGGATGAGACTTCCCCTACCTCCAAGCCTAAGTATCATAGTACAGGAATTAGTTCTGCAAGGAAATCAAAGTTCTGTGAGAAAAACAAGTACATGCTTCACAGCTCAAGGAAAAAATGGGGAGACAGGCAGAGGGTCTATTGTACATGATTTTCTCAGATTTGCTTCCTATAAATGTTCACCAAGACTCCAAACCACAGGAGTAAAGAATGTGACCTTCCTTCAGCAAGCTGCTTGTGCGTAACAGCTGTCCTATAGCAAGGTTGTAGGGCAGCCCAGGTGGATGTGTTTGCTAGGGTTGCCATAACAAGGCCCACGAACTGTGGCTTAATATCACAGAAATGTGTTATCTCAGGTTTGGAGCCTGTGAGACCATAGTCAAAGTTGCCAGAGCCATCATTCACCTGCAGCCTTTACAAAAATACTCTTCTTTGCCTCTTCCAGCTTCTAGAAGCCCCAGGTATTGTTTTCTGGCTTATGGGAACATCTCTCTGTCCTCGTCAGTCTTCCTGTGTGTATCTCTGTCCACACTTCCCCTTTCTAATAAAGACAGTAAGCATATTGATTTGGGGCCTATTGTAATCTCACTTAACCTAAATACTTCCTCAAAGACCTTGTTTCCAAAAATGGTCCCATTTGCATATGGCAGAGATTAGGGCTTCAGCCTTTTGGTTCAGGGAACACAGTTCAACTTGTTCCTCTGCAGTGTTTCCGGGTGAGCACAGGCCACTGGCTTTCCCAGTCATTGAGAGCTTTATTGGTTCCACAGGGCTGTTCCCTAAGCTTTGCTTCCAGCAACTGTGAGAGAACACTTGGGGGAGCCTCGGTTTGGGTGGACTTGGCACACATACTGCCCACTGCTTTTAGAAACCTGCCTCTGTTTGGGCTTGGTGAGAACCATACAGACTTTAAACATATCCTCCTGGAAGTTCTTCGTTACAAAGGCATGTTGGTGTCGGTTAAAGGGAAGAAAGCAGATTAATACCCAAGTGAAGATGCTGCTCTTGGAGAGAAGGGACTGGTATCAGCAGGCTTCTGCAGAAACTGTGGTAGAGTGCCCATTTTAAATTTTAAAATACACATTGTATGTATGAAAGTTTGACGTTACGGAAGAAAACAAATCTAGTAAATGACAAATATGGTTACTTTTAACATAAAAACTCAAATGTGCTTTGTTGTGCTGTATATCTGTGGATCAAGCTGTGGATTTCTTGGTGGACTGACGTTTCTGTTTTGAAAACAGCATGGGAGATTGTGTTGAACTCAAAGGAAGTCATCACTCAAGGTTAGCGTTACCACAGAGTGTGAAGTCCGGGCTTGTGTTGGTAATTCCTAACCCTAAGTGTTGGCCCTTAAAGCCATCAGTTGTGTCAGGTTACTGTTGATACAGCAACTGGTTTCTTGAGAATGGCATGTCTCAGGAATCCCCTTTGTGGATAATTTGGAAGCAAACTGTCTAATCCATTTTCTGTTGTCATAACAGAATGTCGGGCTTTGGCAATGACAAACAACAGAGGTTTATTTGACTCATCTTTCTGGTTCTGGAGGGTCCAAGTTTCCGAGGCCAGAAGTGTTGAGGGCCTTCTGGCTAGATCAGAGAGAGTAGAAAGTGAAGGTAAGTGAAGCAGAGAGAGGACGGAGGCCCTGCGGCTCCAACATTCTGGGGGGCGGGGGGGAAGCAGGAAGATACTGATTTCAAGCCCATCCTAGGCTATTTAGTATCTTGGTGAGACCCTTCCCCTCCATGTATATACTTTTTTTCAAACTGTCTAAAGATATAGCTCAGTGTGAAGGCCCTTGATTTGGTCCCAAACATGAGAAAAAAAGAAAAATAAAGAGGAAAACAGATTTATCACAAGCACACTCTAAATAACTAATCCATTCCCTGAATAACAGTATTGCTCTACTCACAATGCAATCGTACCCTCCTGGTGACACCCCCTGACATTGCTGTGATGGCAGCTCAATCGCAGCATGAGTTTTAGAGGGGAAATTCAGACTACAGCACGAGGTCCCTGAAGTTCTGACGGGGCAGCCTTACCCTGTAGATTGTGCTCCTTGAGGGCACTGCTGTCTCCTTGGCCCAAGGAATGGGGCAGGGGATACAGCCACCCTCAGAGGCAGATCTGTTCCTGTGTGAATGGCCACAGTTCATCCTTTCATGGATGGCCCAGTGTGTGAGTCCCAGGATCACTCACTCACAGAGTCCACCCCTTCTGTCTACCTGACTGTCAGAGTTCCAGCCTTAAGACAGGTAAGGGAATGACCAAGAAGTGGGTGGTGACATTTATGAACCATCTCTCTGTAGCCAGGCAAGCTAAAGAGAGTCCTTTCTTGTGCTCAGCATTAATTCCAGGTTTCTCTTTGCGTAGCTCAGCCATCTGATTTCTTAGGGAATTGGCTGGAGAGTTGGGAGTGAGAGGCCGCTTGCCTAGCAGGCTCAAGGCTCTAGGTTGGATCTTGAGCACTGCAAAATAGCAAGAAGAAAAAGAATCACCATGTGTCTGTAGAAGCCATCTTGAATAGATGCTCCGATTTTGGTTTATAGACCACTGTTATGTCTTTTGTCTTATTTGGATCTGGATTCCTGAAATACCCTGTGTGTGGTGGTGGCAGGTTTGTACCTGAGAAGCAGGTGTGCAGAGATTGAGACCATCTATCTCAGGTTTTCCTGGGGACTCTGCTAGCTGAATGCCTCTCGGGGACCCCTCCATGCTCTGGAAGCTCCAGAGGCCTCATTTAGTCAGTGTCTGAGTTGAGGCGTAAATTTGGTGCCTCCTTTCCCATTTTTCTGAATCTTTCTTTACTGCACTGAGAAGGAAACAGATGAGGAGGAAATGAACACCTTTTGGCCTGAGAATATGGCACATTCACACCTGTCCCAGCTTTCTGGTTGCCTTATAGCGAGCAATGAAAAACACGTGTGCCTTAGAGCCTGAGGTTCTGAGTTTAGATCCCATTGCTCAGCTGAGGGACTGTGGGCCTGTATCTAAGCCTCTCTGAGTCTCAGTCACCTGACCTGCATGGAGATCACATTAAGCACCTTCTGTCATTGCAGTGGGATTTGAGTATGTAAGGTCAGTAAAGTTCTCAGAAGAGTACTAGGCACCTAGTAAGCGCTGGATAGATGATTTTCTTTCCCTTGGGTGTCTGATGCAGAAACTATAGCATCTGTCCACTGGGTGTCCTGGAAAGACATGGCAGGAGCAGAACTGAGACTCTTTTATGCAAATGTTGTCATAAAGCCATGTGGAATCATCAAGACCATTTCTGTCAAATTATATCATTACTCCAAGATAGCACAATCATTTTTAAGAAATTAATTTTTCTTCTTTCAGATATGCCTGGAGGGAGAGCTATGTTCTAAAAATTTAGATCCATAAATGCAGCTTGCAAAGTAATGTCCAAGATGGGAGGTGCCAAGCACCTCTGTGGACATGTGAGCCTGGGGGTCCTGGGGTCTGAGGAGGTAGGGAGGAGCGTGCCCTGGGGTGCGCTCTGGGCGACTCCGTTCTTTCCCTCTTGTTTAATTGGAAGCAGGGCAAGGACCTGTGAAACCTGCCCGTCTGGGGTCTGGGGCCTGCTGTGTGCACGTCTCACATCCCCCACCCCAGGCTTCCCCATCTTCCAGGGGGAGCAACTGTCTCTAATAGGGTGACTGTGACAGATGCCGTGGGAATTCTGATTTTGGGATAATGAGCTGTCATATGTCATTTCACTTAAACACAATAATACAAATATTTTGATCAAACATTTTCTCCAGCTGTTGAGCGAAAGCAGTAAAAACAGCAGGGAGCGCCAGTGAATTCGCTGTTTCAGAACCACTTCACCCTTCCAAAGCTGTGGCCTGTTAACTCTTTGTGTCTCTGTCTCCGGCTTCCTCCCTTTCTCCTGGCCCCTGAGCCTTACTGAGTATTCATAGGATACTGAGTGCAGGGGCTGTAAGTAAAGAGACTAAATTCAGGGATCTGAAGCTGGTAATAGTGACCACAGGTTTTAGTATTGCCCTCTCTCTTATGCTGGCCCCAGAAAAGTTCCTGCAAATTGTAAAACGCAGCTTAATCTGGATTTTGCAGCCAATCCCCAGATGCTGCACCAGCCTGGGGTGCAGACCTGAGGCTAACTTGATCATATAGCCCCTGAAGATCACACCCAACTTTTCTGCAAGTCTTTTGAGATAGTCTATCTTGGCACCTGATCCTTGTACCTTCTTCTGACTTGATGTGGGTTTTGATGATTGGTTTCTACTGTTGGACTGTCCAGTCCCTTTTTGCTTCTTCTTCTTTTTGCCCTCACTTGGCTTCTGCAAACTTTGCCTTTCTTCTTGCTGAGTAAAGAGAGATGTGGTCTCATGGTGAGCATCCAGGGTGAAGGCAGGTCCAGGATGGGGTCAGGTCTGCAGGCACCCGCCCTGGGGTACAAGCTCCTGGTGGGCAGTTGGGTTGCAAAGGTTTGCTTTGCGGTGGAAGCCAGGGTGCAAGCATTCTGAATGCTTGCTTAATGCTTAAACTGCTAGGGGGAACCGACTGCCCCTCTGGTTTAACTACAGCTTCTGTTTTAAGAGAGCAGCCTCCTTCTCCACCATGCCACCAGGCTTGTCATTTGTCATACTAGTTGCCATTCAGGGGTGGGAGCAGATTAGATGCATGGACTTCCTTTAACACCAGTTGCTTCTGATATAGTTACACTTTCTTCCTTCTCCTCTGTTTGGAGAAGCAGATTTAACCTGCATCTGGTTCTGAGTCTCAGGGACACCGGTCCCCTGCAGTCCTCTGTCATTCTGTCCTGGAACCTCAGCTGTAATCAGCACCATCACATCTCCTACCCCACGCTCCAGGGCCTTCCGCTGTGGAACCTTGTCCCACAGTGTCCCCTCCCAGCCCTCCCTGCTTCTGCACCCTGCAGGGCACCCAGCTGACACCCCAGGGGCCTCTTCCACATTTTGTTTGAAGCCACCTCATCCCTTGGGCTTCTGCTTGTAGGTCGCTATCTGCCATGTTTCTCCTGCGTTTCTCCTTCATCTTCCTACAGCTTTACCTCCTCTGTGCATCAAGCACTACGAGCTTTTCCCCAGGCTTCCTCTTGTCATTCTGCACCCTGTGCTCTGGCTGATGTCACTCAACCCTGTCATCACCAGTGACTCTGTGACTTAATCCCCCACCTTGAGCTCCAGGACAGCCTTGGCTTAGTACTTCTAGACCTGGATCTACCTCTTTGCAAATGTCCCTCACTCATTGCCTGGGAACCAGGATTCCTTCAGACTCTACACATCCTGGACAGAACCCATCTAGTGCCCCTTGGGCTCTGGGCATGGGGCTGAAATTGCCCTGGGTCAAAACCTCAGGAGTTGGCCTGGCCTTCTTTTTTCTCTGTTCACAGTGTCCTGTGTCTGTTGCTTGTTCCCCCGAGTCACCTTCTATTCCGTCTGCCTCCACTTGCATTCCCTCCCTGGATTTCTTTCTATCTCCTGCTTCCCACCCAGATGTCCCCACCTCCAGGCATTCTCCTTGTTTCCAGAAAGCATCTCAGTCTCTTCCTGAACTCTCCTAGGGGACTGGCACAGCCTGCACCACCTTTGTGGCTCGCTCTGATTTTCCTCTAAGACTTCTAGGGAGGCAGGGTCTTGGGCATGGTCCCTACCGCAGCAGCTACTGGGAACTCACTGGAAATACAGATGGCCCCATCTTTCCTTGGGTCTCCTGAGTAGAGGCCATGGGTTGGAGCCCAGAAATTCGCAATTTATTGTTTCTTTGCAAGTCTGTGGATTGAATCCGGGGCCTATAGCAGCTGTGTGTGTGTGTGTGTGTGTGTGTGTGTGTGTGTGTGCGCGCGCGCGCGCACCTGTATGCCCAACCTAGAACAGCTGGCAGGATAGATCACTCAGTTTCAATATTATTAGGCAATTATAGCAATATCTTTTATGACTCCATGGTCCTGTGCTCCAGCATGGGCTGCATAAGCAACCCCAGAGAGGTATGCAGGGAGGGTACAGGACAGTGCTAACCAGACCTCCTGTATCTGCCACACACACTGAGCCCAGGGGAAGCCCACATGTATGAGTCGTTGCTCGCGCTGTGCAACCTGGCAAGTGGAACACAGCAATACCGGTGATAGCATTTCATGCATTTTAGCCGTGTGTGTGAAGATGCGCATTTATTGGTAATAAGCAGACATAAGAGTTTCCTTCTTTAATTATGAAATGTGGGCCTCAGTTTATTTTAATGCAATAAAATATAAAAAGAAAGTTCATATTTGCATACATGAACTCATGGTATGCTTTATATGCAGCCCAAGACAATTCTCTTCATCTAGTGTGGCCGAAGCCAGCTGCAGGATTGGGTCCTTATGGTCCAGGGCCCCTGGAGAAACTGTGCACTACTAAGCTACCCTGGCTGCAGTAGAACGAGAGTTCCAGATGCTTGGGAGGCGTGGGCCACCACGACCTGCTGGGGGTCACTGAGCAGGACAGCTCCCCCCAGCAGCCCTCCGTGTGCTGTCTCCACTGTGCCTCACAAATCTTTTCACTGTCTTTCTGTGGGTCTCTCTGACCATTCCCCTCTCCTCTGCATGCCTGTCCTCCTCAGCACCCTCTTTTGTCCTAGGACACCTTTGATCTGTTGTGACTGCCAGGGACTTGGGACTTGGGACTAGTGCTCCCTTCTCTCTCGGAGCAGCCCTGCCTCTTAGACTCCTGGTGTTTGGAACCTGGGGGTGCCCAGGAGGCCTGATCTGTGAAGCGATTTTTTCCTTAGTGTTACTTCACAACCCCTTCCTGAATCCCAAGGTGCCAGGACCTAGACAGCCTGCAGATAGTTCCGGAATCGAATTGTCCTGTGCAAACTCTGTATGATTCAGAGTAACGACAGAGCTAAGTACTTCCGTTTGCTACGGAAGCAGTGATTTGGAGGTGGGTTCAGGAGAAGTTAGGCGCATCATGAACACTGCTGTGGTTCCCCCATGGAACTACTGTGAAGCAGCAGGTGCTACAGGACACTGGGCCTCTTCTCTTAACTATGCCTTTCCATTTGTGCTTCTGTTCCCCTGAACAGAACAATGCAGGCTGATTCTTGAGTTTTGGTACTTTTCGGCATTGAAGAATGGAGTAATATTTTTAGTTCAAAGTTTTGGGTTTATTTGGGAATGTGGCCCTTTCATGATTTTGAAAGACCACAGACTTTGGAAAGGAAAACAGACTTTATTCTTTGGGCACTAAGATTTCTCTTACAACTCCCATCGCGGAAACTTCCTAAGTAACTCTCAAGACTCAATGTGCTTGTGTATGTTTTTCTTTTGTAGATTTATTACGTTAGCATTTAATTACTCTTCATGACAGTATTAAATTTCATGAGTGATTTATAGTTTTAATAGAGAGCTGTATGATTTATTGCAGTTGGCATTTGAGGTTTACCAAATTCTTAAAAGTCATGAGTACTAGAATTGCTTAATCTGACCCTGTGCAGCATAACCACAGCATGGGTGAAACCCCAAACTCAAGTATAATAGGGACAGGGCCACCACCTACCCCAGTTTGATTGGGTTTTGCTGTCACCTGTTGTGATGTGGAGTGGTGGTGGTGGTGGTGGTGTCTGTTCTTAAATAGACAAAAGAGTGCATAGAACCTTCTGTTTTTCTAAAACTAGGAGCCTCAAGTAGTTTCTTGGGTCTTGGGGAGACAGTTTTGATGTGGTCTCTCTTGGTCACTTGAGGAGCTGGCCTGTGGGGCCATGGATATTACCTGAGCACTTGAGCTTCAGTGACCTGAAGGGAGCTGGTGACCAGTATGACACAAGGTCCCAAGTCTAGGTGGTACCTGATTGGCCCTGGGCAGTCTGTCTTGGCTGCTGTCCCATAGATGATTTTCACCTTCAGTGGGCTGCCAGCTCTGCTGTGGTCCAGGGGCTCTCTGCAAAGGGATGCTTATCCTTTGTCCCCCAATATTTTCTTTCTTTCTTTCTTTTTTTTTTTTTTTTCTTTCTTTTTTTTTTTTTTTTGTCTTTTTCCTTTTTATCGGTACCGGGGATCGAACTCACGACTGCCAGCTTATAAGTCAGGCGCTTATGCCGCTGAGCTAAACCTCCAGCCCCCTAACAGGGGTCCCCCAATATTTTCAGTGCACCATCTTTGGAAAAGCATTGATTCCTGCTGCTGAGCTGGGATTCTGAAAAGACACCACAGGCTTTGCATGCTCCCCCTGGTCCCTGTCTTGAATTTTCTATCCCAGCATCCACCTGCTGGTTGAGACCAGTGTTTTTCCCAGATGCATCCAGCTGTTGCTAAAATGAGTATTGTTTCAATGAGCTGTTGTCTCATTATTTTAAACAGATTGCAAGCAAGAGGGTAGCTGTTCACTTTCCTGTTTTCTCAAATGACTTTATCAACTTGCACTTCTAGGGGAAAAAAAAAGGTGTGCTTCAGGGCTCTGCCTTCTCCTTGGTGGTGTGGATAATCCTCTAGGGCCCTTGGCCCAGGGGCAGATAATCTCTCTGGGGTTATCTGTTAATTACCAGTGAATGTGTGAAGTATTTGTGAAAAGGCTTTTGAAGAGTGCTACACGTGCTGCTTCTGCTGCTGCTGCCAGCCTGCCCAAGGAGCCCAGCTTCCCGGGCAGAGGGCGTGCAGAAGCTTGGTCCCCCTCAAGTGGTGGTGGTATTCTCTGGCTAAATTGTTTGCCTTTCTAATGAAGTGAACTGTTTGTTTGACTCCACAGAGGAAGGTATTTAACCAGCCACTAAAGTAAACTTTGGAGACATTCAAATAAGCTATGCGTATCTGCTTTGTGAAGGGAAGGAAAATAGTTTGGCCTCCCTCACCTCTGGGAAGAGTCGTTAAGGAACTGTTTAAATAATAAACTGAGCCCGGAGCGGATATTGCTGCCGCCCCAGCTAGAGCTTTTGTGCTCTCTGGACTGGTCTGGGAATTCCTCTGCACTACCACTAGGGGAAGAAAGAGCTGCTCCATTGTTGCATTTAGTCAATGTGATTTATTTATGTGTAGAGGGACTTCTGCTTCATTTATTCTTGATTAAAACAGCCAGTTAGCCCTCAGGATGGCTAACAAGTGGCCCTGTGACTTCCTTACTCATGACAAAGGTCCTCCTTGCAGCAAGTGACCTCCTGGGGCTCATAACTGAGTCTTGCCAACCCAGCTGGGAGTTGTTGCTTGGGGAGCTGACCCTTGGTATTTTGGATCAGCATTCGACGGTCCAGGGTGTTAGGACTTGGCATGCAAATCTGAAGTAAAGCTCCCTGGAAATGGGGTGTTCTTCCAGGCCAAGGCCTAGGGTACCAGCGGAGTATGAATGCCAGTGTCATATATCTATGAAGATGCCTTAATTTTTGTAGTACTATGGATTGAACACAGGACATTTGCAGTGAGCTGTAACACCAGCCCACATATGTATGTATTTTTTAATTTCTTACTTTAAGATAGGATCTCACAAAGTTTCCCACCATAGATTCGAACTTGCAGTGCTCAGTGGTGCCTTTCAAAGCAGCATCATGCTTCTATTATAGATGCGGGAGAAGCCAGCAAGGCTAGACATAGATATGTATATATGTGTGTGTGTGTGTGTGTGTGTGTGTGTGAGAGAGAGAGAGAGAGAGAGAAAGAGACAGAGAGAGAGAGAGAGAGAGAGAGAGAGAGAGAGAAAGACAGAGAGAGGTATAATTTTACTTAAGAGTATTTGCGTTATTTGTGAAGCCCTGGTGAGTGGGATGGGGGAACCCTTGTTCAAAAATCACTAATAATTCCAACAGAAAAACATTAACCCAAGCCTGGGCCCTCCTGGGTCCCTAGGTTCCTTCTTGCAAAGCCAGAAGCTAAGCTGGACGAATCATGTCCCTTCCTCCCTGAGTGGCTTTCCCTTCTCAGTTCTCTCATCCTTGGTTTCACTTTCTTAAAATAGGTACGTGAGTACCTATTTCATGGGGTGTAAACAAGAGCACAGAGATGTGTTCAGTATGGTCCTCGGCACACAGTCATTCTCGCTGAACGATACTCATCCACTGTTTAAATCTGTCCGTGGCTATAACATTTTTCTGTCTCTAAGAGGTTGAGTGGAGGAGAGTGGATGACTGTTTGGAAGTTCAGGAGTTAGAGTTAGGTCATGGCCTTGAGAGCTACTTAGGGACAAAGACATGATCTGGTGGTCATGATGTGGGAGGGCATGGGGAACAGGGCCAGATGGCCTGAGCTTTTGGCTCTGCCGTGGAGTTGCAGATCTACCTGGAAAAGTGTTGAGTGTCCTGGTAACTATGATGCCGGTATTAAAGGGAGAAGGACTTAAAAATAGCAGTCAATCCTTATGATACAGGGGGGATAATATAACTCCCAACCTGTTAGATGTCAGATATGCTTAATTCATGTTCCCCACAATCGAAGAATGAATTCTAAGGAATGACAGAGCTTAAGACGAGAAAATATTTATTAACAGAGCTAGCTCCTAAGAGACAGGAGGAGACCCAGAAGTGAGTTGCCACAGAACCCATTTCACAGAAGAAATTGTATAGAGCAAAATCACAAGGTGGGTGCAATGTGGGTCAAAACTATGATCAATCAAAAAGATGACAGGTATAGTCACTTAGGTGATAGTGATCCAGTGGGGAAAGAGATCATATAGCAAGTGTGTACATGGGGAGAACAAAGACCTTCAGAGGAAGCAATGGGTCAGGAGGTCTTTGTCCCCCGCCTGGGTGACTGATGTCTATCTAGACTTTACTGGACCAGGTGATACCCATTCTTATTCATTGGGGAGGCATGTAGGTCATTCTGTCTTTATCTTGAGGTGTGGCCTTCAACAGATGTACTTGTGTTACTCTTTCAGTCGTACTTGTAATGTTTTCATCTTGTGTGCCAACCCCTGTAGGGCCTAACTCTAACTACCTATAACATGGGTACCTAACTTAGCTGTGTAGGATGCTTACATGTACATACTGTGGTATTTGTGGGCCCTTTTTCTGGGCATCATTTGGTACTTTGAACAACTTTGGAGAATAAAGTACTGGGTTTTATTGAACTTATTTTATGGATGAAAACATTCTGTCTTATGGCCATAGTTTTTATTGTAATTTGTTTCTCTTAAGAGCTATACAATGCGGTTTAAGATGGGGAGCATTTCCAGCTGCCCAGGGGTTTAAGGCATAGCAGGTGAAGGGCCACAGCAGGAACACCCAGCTGAGGGCCACAACAAGCAGCTTTCAGGATATTGAATGTTTGGTCTTATACTGCTTTTGGAGAAGGGAAAACCTAGTAGAAAGCGTGGCTTCCCTGAGGATTCATACTGAGAGAGTGGTAAATCTTGCACAAATATGTACTGACACCAGGTGACCAACGGGTCACAAACAATTGATCTGTGGCCCAGTATCAGTTATAAAACCTCCACTTTGTTCTCGATGCACGGAGGTCTCCTGTTATCCTATCTTAGTTACTAATAACATTTGCAAACAGTAGAGGATGGAGGCAGCAGTCTCACTTTATAGAAAAGCGGGTTCATTCCACTCTGACCAGTGACAGCTTGCTGAGGATGTGTAGGCTGGGGTCATGTTTGAAGATGAGGCCTCTGTCACCAGGCATAGAAAAGGTATGTAGACTGTAGACTGTAGAGCTCCAGGAGTACAGATAGGAGCATGGACTCCAGAAGTAGCCAGGCTTTCTGTCCCTAAGCACTTGTGGGGGCAAGTAGACACCACTGAGTTTAGATCTCTACTATGTATAGTTTGTGAAGAAAGAGCTCCAGACAGCTGGCCTAAAAACCAAGGGTCACCTAGGGGAGAAGAAGGATCCAGGGAGAGATCATGTAGACAGTGTGGGGGCCAGAGCCCTGGTGGTATGCCTCAGGGGAGCCGGCCAGTGAGGTTACACACAGCATGGAGGTGGCAGAAGACACAAGCTGTGGACAATCAAAGGCTCATTGATAGCAGTCCCCAGTCATTGCCTGTTCAGTAAGAAGATTCCATAAGCTTCTGATGAACAGATTAAAGGGTTTGCTGATGCCCCCAGATCTGTCACCCCTACCACTCCAGTACTCAACCAGAATGTTAGCTATTGGACACCTCTGGGGTTTCTGAGCATCTTAGCTCACCAGAACTGTAGGGAGCAGAAGCCCTTAAAGGCAGCAAGTCAGAGACAATCTGAAATTTATTTCACATTCTATGATTAAGTGAAGAAGCCAGACATAGTGATGCAGGGCCGTCATTTCTCTCTGGGGGGCTGAAGCAGGAGGATTAAAATTTGGAGCCCAGCTTGCTCAACTTAGCAAGATTCTGTCTCCAAAAAAAAAAAAAATAATAATAATAATAATAAATAAATAAAATAGAGGCTGGCAAAGTAACACAGGATGGAAGGCCCTGGTTCAATCCCCAGGATTGCAAAAAAAATCCAACCAACCAACCAACCGATAAACCAACGAACAGACAGAGTGAAAGGTAAGAGTTGAACAAGGACAGCAGGTGAGACGGTGGGGAAAGTTAGCCAGAAGAGAGGAGTCACAGCTGGGATGCTGGAACTCGTGAACCAGTGCACAGGCAGCCTGGGGCTCTGAGGCTGCACTTTTGGGAACATGAATGATGAGCTCTTAAGCGGAAAAACAGTTTAGAATCCCTCAGATGACGCCATGTGATACAGGCCCATGTGGCCAATGTCTTTGAAGATGTGTGGAAAATGTGTGACTTTTGGCTAATATAGGATTACAGAGAAGGGAGAAATAGAGGAAAAAAAAGGGAATTTTTCTCCTATTTACTCTCCCTTGGCCAAGATCTGCGCAGGGGACTTTCCCTTCCTATGCAGTGGGGAATTCTTTCTCCTCTCTCTTATTTCCTGTTCATTCTTACAAGAGAACCACTTCGTGTGCTTTATTATTTTACAATCACAATGAAAGAAGCACTTAAAATAAACTCTTTGCTTAAAAGCTTTGTGTGTTCTTGCAAACAATGATGCTTCTTAGACAGTAAAGTTCAGAGTTGAAGGGCAAGAAAGTAGAGCTTTTTAATGCTCACAGTGTGCAATAAACACACTGGAATTTCAATGGACTCCAAAGGGTAACAATAATAGCATTAAGAACAGACTGGCGCCTTTGATGTTATTGACAAAAAAAGGGGGAGGAGGGGACAGAGGGGCCCCTGTCATTTCTGTCATGAGCTTTTAAACTTTTGACCTCCAACCTTTTGTGTCAAAGAGCTTTCTCCATATGGGCATTAGCAGCCGACCCCAGTCTCCAGAATTTACTGGTGCATCCTCATGTCCTGGGTGAGAAAGAACTTGGGGAGTCTCCAAAAGGCCCCAGAGTGGGGGTGTCATTGTTTGCCCAATGGTAGGGTCGATGAGATGCCTGCAGCCCCAGCAGGCTCCTGGGTGAACTTCCAATCACTGGGATTTGGGCACAGGCCCTGTGCAGGCTGTAAAACCAGGGAGTGCCTAGAAATCTGCATGGAGTTGCAGAGAGAAGGTGGCCTGTCCCCTGGGTTCCTGCATTTTGCCTGGTACTAGAAACTCATTAGGTAGTGTCCTGAGATGCCCAGGAAGGAAGAGACTGGCCTGGCTGCTGAATGGCCTCAGTTTACCCTTCTGCCTTCCCTCCTCCTCTTCACCTTTTCTGTAATAAACAAGTACCGAGTTCCCCTGGGTATCCAGGGCGTGTGAGTGTCACCGTCTGTTCCAGCCTAGGGAGCCAGGAGGGAAAGCAGACAACTGTGGCCCGACCTTGTGTGCCGGCCCAGATGAGTCAGCGCACTGACCTCAGTCTCGCAGGACATAGCACCTTGCTCGACCCCATCCATGCTCAACATTTTTTGTCTTTGTGAAGCAGTCTATGTGTAGGCGAGTGCCCCAGGACAGACACAAGGCTCTTAAGGTCCAGCGGTGAGGGACGTAGCAAGGACAGAACGGAATGCACAAGGAGCTCCAGGTGGCTGCAGTGACCCTGGCTCACCTGCTGTTACACATGAGGGAGGGTGAAACACAGTCCAGGGGGGCCTCCATGGAGTATGGCAATGACTCGATGACTCTGAAAGTGATGATGCTTGGTGACACTGGGCTATGAAGGAGCTCATTTCCCACTGGGCCAGCACGGATGACTGTAGGAGGAGCACCAGTTGGTATTGGGACCATGGATGGAACGTCGTGGTGCAGAGGTCGGGCTGGACTGGGCACTACAGATTTGAGAGGGAGGGAGAGTCCAGGCTGGATTTTAGGTGTGTTAATCTGGGGAGTCCCCCCTTGTGCCCCTGGAGGATATGGTCCAACAACCCCAGTGCATGCCTGAAACTGGGGGCCAGTACTCTTCAGAGGCTATTTCTCCTTTACTTACAAACATTCCTCTGATCAGATTTAATTTATGAATTAAAGCCAGGCACCGTAACATAAATCTGTAATTCCAGTACCTTGAGAGACTGAGCCAGGAGGATTATAAGTATGAGCCCAGCCTGGGCAATTTAGCAAGCTGATTAGATCCTCAAAATAAACGAGTCTCAAAATATGAAATGAAAATAAGATTAGGGGTGCAGTTCTATGTGAAGATTCAGGGTTCAATCCCCAATATAGCAAAACATTTTTTTAAAAGTAGGCATAGTAGGAGATTAACAATATGACTTACAATATGACTTATAATAAAATAAACCATTGTAACAGCGTACTGTAATACAAGTTTGTGACTATATTTTCTCTCCAAATATCTTCTTGTGCTATACTCTATTTTCATACCCCAGGTCACACTGGGTAACTGAAACTTCAGATGAGCAGAAAGTCCTATGCGGTTTAGATAAGGAATTATAAAGAGCATGGCCCTGACAGTGTTGTAATGACACATGCACAGGAGTGTCTAGGAGGGCCAGCTCCGAGGTCAGAAACACATTGAGCTCCGCCACCGTTCCCAGAGCTACCTAAGTCCTCAGCCAGTTTGTTATCTATATTCATGCTGCTTGCTTCTCAGGATCAGGATGTGGGGAGATGGAAGTGGAACGATGCATTTAAAAGGCTTTGCACAGTGGTTGACATGTATTAAAGGGTTTTGTGGCATGCCTGTAATCTCAGCAGTCTGAGAGACTGAGGCAGGAGGATCCTGAGTTTGAGTCCAACTTGGGCACCTTAGTAATTTAGTGAAATTCTGTTTTAAATTAAAAAAAAAAAAAAAAAAAAAAAAAACTACTGGGAAGGTAGCTAGCTCAGTGTGAAGACTCCAGTTTCTATCTCTGGAACCACCAAAATAAAAATTAAAAAAAAGTATTCTGTGAATGGTGTTTATTCTTATGATTGTTACTGTTATTGGTTGCTGGGAGTAGGGCGAACTTTAGAAGACTGTTAGTTGTCAGTTGGTGGGAGCTATAGTGGGGAGGATGGAAGAGATTAAAATGGAGAGTTAATAACCTGCTGTGCTAAAGGTTCTGCTTCTGCAGTAACTTCGAGTAGAAGGAGCAAGTGTGCCACTTATTTCTTACTGCTACAAGATTGCCTTCCTGTGCACTCCAGACACCGCTGGTCTTCCACTGACTTTGGAAGGCTCTTGGAGTAACCCTCTGGGAGTGGCAGCATCCTTTTCCCTTGTGGAGCCTGAAGACAAAGATCAATGTTGACGCACTGAGCCTC
The DNA here is from genome assembly GCF_034190915.1 of Cavia porcellus. Taxonomy (NCBI): domain Eukaryota; kingdom Metazoa; phylum Chordata; class Mammalia; order Rodentia; family Caviidae; genus Cavia; species Cavia porcellus. The sequence goes on from NW_026947506.1 coordinate 23,105,075, forward strand.
ATTCCTGATCCTCCCTCAGCTGGCTTGAGTGTGTGTTTCTGAGAGCTTGTGGAGCTCTGGCTTTGGAAAGAGGATTTTGGAGCAAAGCTGGGCACCATGACCGGCGGTGGATTTCTGTCCCCTGCAGCAAGGGCTCACTGTTGAATGCTCCTTCTGGTTGGCTCTGGTACTGGGTGGAAAGAACATCCGGCCGCCATTGATCATAAAACTTGATGGGACTTGGGGTGGGTCACTTAGCCCATCAGAACAGATACTGGAATCTTTCCTCTTCAGTTCTCAGGATTGTTTTGATAACAGAAAATAAAGGGAAACACAACTTAGGAGCATGTTAATAAAACTTTGGAAATGCTGATTTTATGGTTGTCAAGAGGATTCCAGGAGGAAATATATGTGTTTTATAAAATTTAAAGCACTGTGTACCCTGCTTTCACATTTCACGATTGCTTCTGCTGGTTTTACAGCACAGAAAAGAACAGTGTTCCTTGTGGAGTGAGTTGGCTTATTTTGGATCCAGTACAGCATCTAGACCTTGCCTTGGCAGATCATTGGTTTACTTTAACCTAAGCAACTTCTGAGTCCTTTCGCTCCAAGGTTGGTGGATTTGAGATACCAGATGCTTGTTAAGGGGAAATGTCATCCACTATTTTCATTTCGTAAGCATCAAGCATCCCAATATCTGGGTGAGTTTGCATATGTTTGCAATCCCAGCCCTGGAAAGCTGAGGCAAGAGGATTGCAACTTCAACAAGCCTGAGCAATTTAGGGACTTGTCTCAAAATAATGATAACAATAATAATATTAATCTTTAAAGGCGGAGGATGTAGCTCTGGTATTGGTACCACCAATGAAAATAAATTTCAGTGTATATCTTTAGACCTATGAATCTGACTTTTGAATCAATGCTGTAGAAAAAAATATGGTTACAGGGCCAATGATATAGCTCAACAGTACAGTGCCTGCCTGCTGGGTGCAAGGTCCTGAGTTCAGTTCCAGGTACCAAACAAACGTGGTTACTAGATGAAAAAACTTATCCTTACTCACCGATTTCTGTCTTATAGTTTCCAAACACACTTATTGTCCTTAAAATTACACTGCCAAAGTATTTGCTTCAAAATAAATGGCCCTGTCATTTTCAGTGTCCTGGTTCTTCGTGTTTTCCTGTGATTGTCCTCAGTGTCCTGCAGTGTAGATAGAACGACCGTGGCCTTCTCTTGTTTCTCTTCACTACCTTTTTCTCTGGTTATTTTTTCCCTCTCATCCTGGCAGGCAAGCTAGAATAACACAGTGTCCAGGACACAGATATTTGTGATCACAGGGACTCAGAGTAGAAGAATTTGATCGGTTGTCCTGTGGGGCTGTGATTTCCTTTCTGGGCATCCAGTGGATGTGATTTTAGATGAGAAAGATGCAGATTTGCTGATAGAGAAGTTAGAAGTTTCCAGAAAAGGGAGAGACCAATTATTTTCTTCATTACTCACAGCACATTTGGTGAACAGAGATTTCTTTTGTTAATTCACATGCAAAGGGCCATTTATCACTTTCGTGCAGAGAGCTCATAATTATGCTTGTTTAAGGAGCATAGTACAGACTAGACTATTAAAAGAAACGTGAATTGTGGTGTGATCAGAGTGTAGTGGTGAGTAGCACTTAGGTCTGAAATATTAATTAAATTAATTTCATATACGTACACAGTGAGTAATGCTCAGGAAAGTTTATACAAGAGCTGTCAGGGCTGTCAGGTAGTTCCTAGAAGTAAAAATTTATTGGGTTTTAGGAACAGCAAGCTGAGTGTAGTGGTGCAAACCTGGAATCCCAGCACTGCAAGAGGCTGAGGCAGGAAGATCACAAATTTGAAACCAGCCTGGGTCACTTAGCACAAGACTTGGTCTCAAAGTTTAAAAGGAAACAAAAACATTTTTAAAAATGACTGAGAGTGCAGTTCAGAAAAGAGGCTGGGTTCGACTTGCACTGCAAAAAACAAAACAAAACAAAATTCATAGTTTTGTTAATTTTCTATGTAAATTTGTGTATGTTCTACTTAATGTATAAGATGTACTTAAATATTGAGTAATTATCGCTGTGATTTGTTGTATCAGTTTTACCTCTTATCTTCCTCATTTTGAATTCATCTCTGCCTTGCAGGTTTTGCTAATATCGATGTTTTTACTCCAGGCATTTTTAAGCTTTGCAGACATATACAAAAGATCAGTATTTAAAGCACTTTACACACAACATGATCTCTTTAATATATATATATATATATATATATATATATATATATATACACACACACACACACACACACACACACACTCAAGGAAAATAATGTGTGTTTTCTCTGATGTATAAATTTTTTGAAAATTAATTCTTGGGGCTGGGGATTTAGCTCAGTGGTATAAGCACCTGCCTGGCAAGCGCAAGGTCATGAGTTCAATTCCTGGTACAAAAAAAAAAAAAAAAAAAAAAAAAAGAAAGAAAGAAAGAAAATTAATTCCTGGTGGTGCTACAGCCCTGGGTCTATCAGAGTTTCTCTATCAAGGGCTGGCTAGTAAGTATGTCAGGTGTCTTGTCCCCTGGGCGGTGTCCCAGCTGCTCTGCCCTGTCACTGTTGTAGAACTGCAAAAATGAGCATGGATGGCGAAGTCCTGCGGTCCTCCACATCCCAGGGCTGGACCCCGTATAGTCCCTGCAGGTTCTTCCAGTAGCACATGCTCTGCAGTGAAGGCTCCTACTCTGGTGTAAGATGACAAAGTAATAGCTTTTTAAGAGTGAAAAGCGTCTAGATTTCTAGAGCAGTAGTCTCCTAAGTTTTTGGCATCTGGGACTCTTAAATGGAAGAGAATTTTTTAATGAGGTGAGACGGGTGGTTTTGGGTTTGGGGTGACTAAAAGGAGCATATGCAGTTTAGATAGAGTTGCTGTGCATTTGACAGGAGGATCCACACTTCTGTGAGAATCCACTGCCTCCTGATCTGACAGGAGGCAGAGTACAGGTGGCAGTGTGAGCAGTGGGGAGGGTTTTTTAGGCACCGTTGCAATGACTGAGATGGCTAGGATCTGGATTTCCTCTCCCCAGTCTCATGTGAGTGGGTTTCCTGGCACTGGGGGGTAACCCCCCACCTCACTTCCCAATTTCTCTTCCCAGTTTAAGACTTCATTTTATATAAGGCCTGTTTTAGCCACTTCCCTGTCACTGGTACAAATTGCTTGACATCACCACCACTTAAAGGAGGAGAGGTTTAGCTCACAGTTTCAATCCATGATCAGAGGGTCCCAGAGCAGAAACCGGCTGGCAGAGGGGCCTGGTGGGGGAAAAGGTGCTCAATCCACTGTGTCCAGGCAACAGAGAGCAAAGGGAAGGCCTGCGGAGGGAAATATACTCTCCTGGCCGTGCCCCTAGTACCCACCTCTCCTAACCAGGACCTGCTTCCTAGCAGCAGCTTTGGTCCTGTGCTTTTTCGTGGGTGAATCCACTGAGGAACGTAGCCCTCCCACGATTCAGTCATATCCCACATGCGTGAGAATTTGGGGGCACATATCGACCCAAACTGTAGCAAGAGAGAGGAGTGTTTAGATTTCCGTATGGTGGGTGTAGTACTTAGGACCCCGTATGGGTATTTTTATTTGTTTGTTTTTGAGACAGGGTTGTCTCACTGTATAGTTCATGTTGACCTTTAACTCCCTGTGTAATGCAGGTTAGTTACGAACTCACAGCAATCCTCCTGTCTCAGCCTCCAGAGTGCTGGGATTATAGATATGTGCCCCTACATTTGGCCTTCTGGCTGTTTTTAGTGATAGCTTGCCTGTGGGTGGGGCCGATGGAACAAGAGGGAAATAACCTGTGGTTCTGTTCTAGAGTAACCCCTAGGCAATATACAGACTGCTCCAGTAAGAAGATCAGCCAGGAGAGCCCGCATCCAGCAGTTCCCTCCAGTGAGTCCCTCCTGTACTCTTCCTGGGCATTGCTAGACCGTTCAAGTATCACTGGATGAATTACTCCTCTAGGGCACTAACTGAGCCCACTTTGATCTCTCTTTTTTAATCTACAATTTTTGTATGTAAATTTCAAACCTCAAAAGACAGTTTCCCAAGGATAGCATCCAAGAGATCTCATAGCCTGAGGATACTAAAACTATTTCTCAGGAGAGGGATGCAACAGCAGATAAATCTCCAAGCATCTTTTTTGGTTATTTTCTGGCTACAGATTTTATGATCAGCGCAGTCTGTTGTGAAGAGACCTTAAAAAAAAATCAATGCCTCTCATTCCTAATGAGACTTTTAACACTAAACATGATGACAGCCAGTGTGAAATTGAATACTGACAACTCTACCCAGCACAAATTTTGCTGTGCGTTTCAGTTTAAACACTTATCAAGCTGGTTACACGCATACAGGGTTTAAAGACTGTGCCATGCCAAGCAAGGTAGTATGAACTCTTTGTATAAGAGGACTCTGGTACAATAGTCAAACCTCCTGCAAGTCTGTAATAAATCATCTTTGCAACCATAAGCATGTACAGTTGACTGCTCACCACTGCCACGCAGACCCACCCCACCTGGTGGAATTTTAATTCCCTCAGGAAAATTGATCCCACCGGTTCTGCACATTATTCTCCCTGTCTTCCATTTAGCGTGTTAGTTTGCTGACAGTAGAGTACACAGCACTTAGCAGCTGGTTTGTGGAACCATCAGTCAGGAAATTGTATGATAAATAGGAGGTAGCCAGGTTTCGTGGCATTTCTTCTGCTTCAGCAGTTTTCGTCTGACTTTGGAGAAGTCATCATTGCGTGTTTTGTCAAAGGCCGGAGCAGAGATGGCTGTGGTACAGTGACTTATTACACATATACTTGAATTATGATGCACCCCAGCCCCGCTGCTCCTGCGTAAATAATAAACCACTGTGCGGAGGATAATTATGGTGGCTGGTGACAGGGGCCTCTTCTTGTCATATAGGTTTTCTTGCACATTTTGGGTCTGTGACAGAATACACCGCTGATCCACTGAGATGGGACAAGCCAGGATGCCAGGCATTTCCTGAGATTTGAAGATCCCAGAGCATCTCTAGAGAAGCAGATTAGGACCCATGTCACATGAAGCATGTGTGTTCAAGGAACTCTTGCCTACATTACACTGCTTTTCATTCTAGCTAAATTTAGTGCCTCAAGCTACAGACTTAGAGCTACAAGCTCATTTTGAGTTGGAAGAAGGTCATTCCATTGCTGTTTCCCAAAACGTGGATTCAGAGGGATGATTTCTGCTGATAACCAACACAGGCTACAGTTGTTCATGCAGATTTTGTCAGTCCTGAAAGGCTATTTTAAACTTAACCAAGAGGGAAACATAGAAACTGTGAAACACATGGCCCAAAACCAGATGTCTTTGGGTCAGATCAGATGCTGTGCATTAATTTTCTGTTCTTTGTGTAAACCTAATTCCAGAATGCAGAATTTGTGAATTTTCTCAGGACATGATACACACTTAGTGTAAACAGTGTAACGAGATGCTCTGCGTACTTTTCAGTCAGAATTAACTTTTAAAGTCCCTAAATACTACAGACTCAGTGGTCAAGAAATGGCCACTGAATGGCCCAGGAGCGGTGTCTTGTGTCTTCTTCCCTTTTTTGGCAGTGATTGGTCATTGTCTCTTTCATTCTGGAAGGAGGAGGGGGTGAAAGAGTGAATTCAACTCCCGGAAAAATAATTTCTTGGCAATGAAAAGATGGCAAAGCCTTTTCAATGTCAGGGATAGGGCTGTCAAGTTTTCTTGGGGGAAGAGGTTTTTGTATTGCTCCGGTGCACGCTTTGGATTTTATAGGATTAAATTGGTTGGTCTTCATCCTGGTGCATGTATCACTGCCACTTCATTAAAAATATGCATGTAAAAGATAATACCTATTGTTTCTGGGATATAGGAAGCATGTATTAAGTGTGGAATGAATTGATGTATTTTAGCCCTCTGTGCCTATGTGCATGCATGTGTGTTTGTGTGTGTGTGTGTGTGTGTGTGTGCGTGTGTGTGTGTGTGTGTGATGTGAGTTTGTACTTCTTAATCATGATTCATTGCTACACAAATCAGAAAACCAGGTTGAGTGAACAGTGAATATTCACTCTACCTGGTGGAGAGAATTTAATGAAGAATCAATCCAGAACTAAAAAGTAAGCAAAATTCCATATCTTCTAACTCTTAGTGACCTATCACAATATACCCCCAAAAAGCCAGTGAGCAGCCCTGAGGAGGTGGATTGTACTTATTATTGCGTAAGTTACATACAGTTCTTAGAGGTTTATTTTCTGGTATCCAAGAGCAGATGGCATGTGTAAGTGAGATGTCTGCAGATAGCAAATGGGTTTGCATCCACAGCCACAGGTAAAAGGTGTGGAAAGGAACAAGAGCCACCCAGTGTATTCAGTGGCCTTAGTGTATTGTATTCATATTTCCTTACCCCGATTTGGCTCTTAATAGTGGGGCTTTGTTTCAGAATTTAAAATCAGGAAACATGCACCGAATATTCAGCAGACTTTCAAACTAGTGTCAAAGGTTACTTTCAATTTTATGATGTCTTGAGGATGAGTAAGTTTTATCAAAAATAGTTAAATCGAGTAGAATGTTTGGGCTCTCCAGGGGGTGGCTTTTAATCAAGATTGCTGAGTTGGGTGCAAGAATGCGTTTCCCAACCTTGTTGGATAAAGCTGTCAGCTCAAACTTTGGAACTTATTAAATTAACTTAATATTTGCACTACAAAAGAACTGACTTGCACATCTTACTAATTGCAGAATTTAAAATGGTATTGATTTTTCATATGAACACTATGACATGTCTGAAGTGTGATAAACTATCAGGTAGTTAATAGGTCCCTCACCTGTTGAATTTCCTGCACTGTCATGGTCACCATGACTTGGTTAATACCAAAATGATTCCTTCCTTTCTACACCACTTAGTCCCTCCCCACCCAATTTTGTAACAAGCACACAATACATGAAGAGTCCGTGACATTTCCAGTACAATATTCCTGTTGGATTTGGGGGAAAGGGATGGCTAGGGATTGAACCCAGCATTTCTGCATTGAGTTATGCCCTTTTTATATTTTTTAATATGGAGATAAAGTCTTGCCGATGCATTTAAGGCTGGGCTCCATTATGCAACCTTCCTGCCTCATCCTCCTTGAATGCTGGAGTTGTAGAAGTGCGCCCCAGCAGTGTTTCATCAGATCTAGAGTCTAGATAATAGCTTCAGGCTTCTTTGTGGTGGACCATACATCCACACATCCAAATTCATTGATTTTCACTTTTTTTTTTCCTCCAATAGCAGTAGTCTTGGCCAAGTAAGATAGCAAGGACAAAGCTTGAAACAAGAGAAGTCCTATATTACAAGTTTTACAAAGCATTTATTACACATCTGCACTGGTTTTAAAAAATTGGAAAATAGAGAAATGTGTGGGAGAGGAAATCTCAGCTGTGTGAATCCAAGACGCACAGATGTTATAGTCATCAGAGACACCTCCCAGTTAGAGTGGACAGCCACTGACCTCAGAGGTGTGGTCCACATTCCACCCTGCATTGGGACCACCTTCCGGGTCCCCTGGTCTGATGCTGTGCCTTCTTCCCTGGCCCCAGAGCCTTTCCAGCACAAGACGAGGTCTTAAGACCTTTGGAAGCAATGTGGGATCTTGCTGTGATGCCAAGCCTCCTGCTTCCAACTTCGTTGATTTGGTTTCTTGAAACACGGGGAAAACTTTAATATAGTTACAGACTACCAGCTATGTAGTAAAATATGTTTGAACTCTTTCCAAGCTGGGTTTGGGAGGACAAGGCAGTGGAAGGAGGGTCGCAAGTGTCAGGCTGCACTGGGCAACTGAGCAAGGTCCTATTCAAGATGAAAACTAAGAGGGTTGTGGGTGTACTCAATCGAAGTAAGGCTCTGGATTCAACCCCAGTGCTGTGGACAAAACAAAACATTCTAATTGGGGCGGCGAACCACTATTTTTAAAATAGAGTTTATTTTCATATTTGTGAGAGACAGTGGCATAAGTTACCAGGAATAAAAAAGAGCTACTTAAAAGCAGAGGACCCACAAGGGAGAACCAGAGTAAGAGCTGAAGGGAACCTTAGGGCTGCCCTGGTAGGAATTCTCTGAGTTTGTTCTGTAGTCTCCCTTCTCCAGTCTGAGTGAATCTGTTCATCTTTGTCAGCCAGGCCCTTAGTTTTTCTGTGATGAATAAATTTATTGCCCTGACCAGGTACAATGGCGCACATTGTATTTCTAGCATCCCAGGAAGCTGAGGCAGGAGGATTACAAGTTCAAGCCTAGCCTGGGCAACTTAGCCACTCAGTGAGACCTTGACCCAGAGTAGAAAGAAAGAAGGAAAGAAAGGAAGAAAGAAAGAAAGAAAGAAAGAAAGAAAGAAAGAAAGGAAAAGAAGGAAGGAAGGAAGAAAGGAAGGAAGGAAGGAAAAAAGGGGGGTGTTCTGTGTGAAGTTCCTGGGTTAAATCTCTTTTCCCTAAGGGAGAGGGGTAAATTACTGTCTTGTTGGGATTATGGAAGTATAACCCTGGCTAAATAGAAAGGGAACATGCATTTAAATTCAGAAAAACCTAAAATAGGTGTATATAAACTAGAAAAGACATGCTTAAAACATCGAGGGTATCAAAGGCATAATGGCATTCTCTGAAATTTTCTTGGCAATGTGACTTTTTTTTTTTCTCTTGGCTTCCTGGAGGCCCCTGCCCTTCCCACTGGGCAGCAGCCTGTCTCCCAGAGCAGGGCACTATGCTGGGCCTCTCTTCCTCCCTTTCCAGTCTCAGCTGAAATTGCCTCGGAAGCCCTGCTTTATACCATGTACCCTGTCAGCCATCTGTAGTACCTTGATGAGCTTCATTTGTAGCTTCCGAGAATTCGTCCCCAAATTCCTAAAGTAGATTCATTCAGGGTCAGCGATGGAGAGCACGCAGCAGTGTTGCCCTGTGAGCTGCAGAGCGTTTCATGGTGTTCGTTTTACAAAAGGTGCACTCTGTTTCTGTTTCAGACCCTCCTCATCTATTTCCTGCCTTCCATCCTCCTGTCCCAATTGATGCCAGACATCATGAAGGCCGTTACCATTATGACCCGTCTCCTATTCCTCCGTTGCATGTGTAAGTATTAAAACTTTACCCATTAACGAAATGGAACAAAATACCAGCTTTGATGGTCTCAGGACCTTTTGTTAATGGCACGTCTACTGGGCTTTGAAGATGGGATAGAAGTGTAAGATTTACTTTTGAAACACAGCGAGCCTGTCTGTTCCTGGATTCACTGAAGCAAATCCCTGCTGCTTCCTGAGGAATGCCTGTCACCCGAGGTAGCTGGCAAAGATTCCCTATATATTTTGCTGACATGTATTCTGTGGGCTGTAAATACAATATTTAAAAGTAGAAGCTAAGCGGAATATTACCCGTTAAGATATATATTTGGTGGAAGTAGGTTTGAAATTTTTTATGCTGAAATTTTTTCATGACATGAAAGTCCAGTCCTGGGGATCCTAGCGAATCATAATGAATTTTTGTATGGTGAATTTTCATGGCCCCACAGTATGTACAATAAAGGTCAATTGATTGATGGGAGTGCTACCCACACAAAATGGCACATGTGGTGGAGCTCTGGGTTTACACAAAGATAAAAAGGAAAAAAAAATGGTGGTGATAACATCCATTAAGAAAGGAAACAAAATCTTGTGGAAATAAATATCATCTTCCGTGGTTTGAAAGAAAAAAAAGAAATAGTGGATTTGCAAACTAAAATGGTATTCTGTCCAAAGCACTGTCATATAGTAATGATTGGAGCCATTCTCTGGGAGGAGCTGTCCCTTGCTAATGGCCTTAAAGTACACATTTACACATATGTAATAATCACCCTTCATTCTTAGACATTAAAGTTAGAAAAGCACAAATAATAACTTTGAAGAATAATGCTGGTTATTTAGATGGTAGATAGCATCTCCATGGCTATTAGTTACAGCTGTGTAATTACATATTATGCTGAAGAAAAATGAAGTTGTTTTAAAACAAGTCCTCCTCTGTGAACAGAATTAATTGATATTAACAGTCCTAACTACATGCCCAAGTACACATATAATATTTTACCCACAGTTTTTTGGATCCATCTCCCATTACTGAATTGTAATTTCAACGCAGATTTGCCTGGAGGTAAGTCATAAATCTGTGTTGCAGACTTCCATAAGCATTAAAGGAGAAGTGGGTATTTATAGAGAGAGAATGCAGAAACTTGTGACTTATTCTTTGACTTCTCACTGGAACACAAGTAAGTATTTTGCAGGATTCTCAAGGCTGCTAAAAATACACTCACATAAAAACCAAGGGGCCCATTTAAGATCCCTATACAAAGGAAAGGAAATTCCAAATTCAGTCTGCAACATGACATGTAATTCACCCCACGATGCATAGCTTTTATGGCACAGATGGGACCACATGGACCTCAGATGAGGATCTGCCCCATGGCAGAGGGGCCGTGGAGACAAGAATGGCTAATTCCTCCCAGACTTGAGTCTCTGTGACGAAGTAATGTAAATCAGATTTTCTATGGAATTTTAGAGTTCTTTGCCATTTCAGAAATCGTATTCTAGAGAAAGTTTTAAAAACAAATGTAAAAATAAGTTGAAGCTATTTCTTCTGGGTTCATGATAGTTTGACTTGTGATTAAATTCAAATAGGAGAATCATTTATTCATTTCACTCATCAGTGAGAACCCCATGTCTTGATTCTCAGTAGGATGTGATAAGAGCCAGTATTCTGGTTGCCTTTACTGTCCATTCCGGGCACTGCTATGTGTCCTTCACCACTGACCCTGAATCTGCTTGCGGAATTTTTAGATAAACTGTTGGGATTCCTATGCTTTTTACCACTTCTTACTTTTACCAGCCTATTTTTGGCATACTTCAGCAGCAATGAACTAGATAGTAATTTAACAGTCATGTGTGTAACTGCTGAGGTTCAGAGTGTAGGGCTGTAGGTAATTGTGAGCCTCACTATGGAAGTCCCCCAGGGTTAACATGGGGCATGCATGTGAACCGGTCTTCGGTGACTGCTGGACCTGTGACTCATCCTTGTAGGAACCAAGAGCCCTGGTGGAGAACTGAGCTTATGAAGTGGCCTCCAAGGAGTTGGGGCGAGTCACACCTCCTTGCCTGTATGTCATGTGATGGCTTTGCGTAGTCCTCATTGGTTATCCTTCTCTACATGATGAATTCCTGCTTATAGTCACCCTGAGAGCTTTCTTCAAGTGTCCCCTCCTCAGGCTGGCCCAGGAGCTGTCCCAACAACCACTTACATGCATTTTTATTTCAGCCATTTCTTTTTAATAGTCACTGTCCTTGATAATTTTGTGGGGACTGCCAGCCCTTGGTCAGGTGCTTTGTGTAAAAGCCTTGGTGGAGAACCAAACAGGTCCTGTCCTCTGTGAGCAATCAGAGAGTGTCAATCACACACTCTCCACTTTGTCATACACTTGTGCTATGAGCTGTGGAAACTCCTTGATGTGTTGGTTTCGCAACATGGAAGTGAAACTCCTCTGCCTGAGCCAGTTCTTGAAATTACAGGAAGAGTTTGATGAAATAAAGTTCATGGAAGTACTTGGAAAAGAACAGAGCTCTTACCAGATGCTGAAGGTTAGCAAGTGAAGCATCTGGCACTGGAAGATACCCCAAGTTTCTCTCCTAGCTTACTCTAGTGACGGGTCTTAGTGGTTGCTTTTACACCTTCAGAGAGGCGATAATGTAGATACCTGTGTGTTGGCAAATATGACTTAGCTTACTGAAATCTCCCAAGCTCATCTTTGCTGTAGGGTAATCCAGTAACCAGGAAAAATAAAGTGACTTCATCTAAAGCATGAATTCTGAAATGCATGTCATACAATTGTCCTATTGAAAATGAGATCAAGTGAGCTTACTCGGATGTGGAGGGAATAAGTTTAATTATAAGGACAGAGAATTTGGAGGTATTCACATTATTTTGTACACATGATTGTTCTTCTGCAGCCAACTTTAGAAAATAAATTATAAGTCCTTGGGAAACCAGGATTTGTGCTGATGGAAATGCCGACAGATCCTGTTTAGAAGGATAGCAGGCGCTGCAGTAATTATGCTATCATAGGCCATCATTAAAGATTCTATTGAAAGCGGTTTATAAATCGCTCCTCTTTTTAGATAAACCACCCTATATTAAGGCATCAACGATATGGTGCAGAATTAAATTAAAATCTCATAAAATGAAATATGTTCTGTATTAGCTGTTTGACACTTAATTTGCCTCTGAATGAGTAGAGGAAATCACAAATTAACCTGCCTTTGTTTTTCCAACCATGGCTTATTAGGTGTTAGAACAACTGCAATTATGGCCTAATAATAACCACTAAGCCTTATAAATATGTACGGAAATACGTCAGCTCCTGTTAAAGACCCCAGTTTGTTAAATGAAAAGCCTTTAGCTACCCTGCTCACTCTACTGTGTTAGCCACAATTTATGATTAGGCAGTGTAGATGGAGTATAGTAACTTAAATTGATTCAAATGCGGTACTGGAAATAATAACAGAATTTATTAGTATTTCTTTTAACTCAAAATAATGAATTTAGATTCAACACATTTAAGTAGGTATCATGTCTCTCTGAGTTGTCCCATAACAGTTGTCTTATAAAATAATAGGATTCCTGCACTGTGTTTATTTAATTCAAGCAATTTCACAAACATGGCATATAGGAAATCTTTCCTCATCTTCTCCACTGAATTCACTAGGACTTATGTCTAATATGTAGTTGGAGTCTCTTTCTCTCTGAGATCCGTATGTTATGGCCACAAATTCTAACATAAGACACATAGCAAAAGTACAGCGTTTCAGAAAAAATAGAAGAGGCCACTTTGGTACATTCCTTGAGATTCCTTGGAGCATTAATGATAAAACCTGATACTTGCTTGTATGAATTTTTACTTGATCTTTTCGGTATATCCTCCCTTGCATTGTGAATATCAGGGATATACCGGGGGTGGTACTCTGGTATAATACAAAAATTAATGATGTTCTCTAGTCTAATAATGACTGCCAGTTTTAAACATTTCATTTGGATTCTTAAGACAGGCAATGTATTACATGCATTTAACCCAGAATACATTTATATTTTTTAAGTGACTACTGTCCACAGTACTGAAGGAAGGACAATTTCATGCATTTTGATGTTTTGCTTTTTTTTCAGTGTTAGAACTAACATTAGGCATTCTGGCTTATGTATGCTTTGCTTCTGAAAGTCCACATGATATCATTGTGGAAATCCAGTGCACAAAATAACTTTGAATTCTAATTTAATTTCATTCATCTTGGATTTCCCATTGGTGGAAGGAGAGTTGAGGGATCTTTTTGAGCCAAATTTTTCTCATTCGTTATTTTGGTTGCTTTTTTTCTCTCTTTGCTGAGACAAAATACCCAATATCCAAAATTAATAAGGCAAGATTTATTTAGCTTACAGTTTGTGGAGGTTTCAGTCCATAATCAGATGGCTCCAAGACAGGGTGGCATGCCACAGGGACAACACTTCAAGGCAGCAGCCAGCAAAAACAGCCAGAACAAAAAGGGGTGGAATAAGCTTCTTCTCCTCCTTTACATTGTAAGCAGCCCATCCCCCTCCCTAGGTGAGCTTAGCACTCACATCACCTCAGTTGCTTCCTCTGGGGCAGGCTGAGGCTATTTACAAAGTAAGGATCCAGGCTCCCTGCTCAGTCTCTTAGTTTAAACTCCTCAAGTTGACACAATGTATCAACCATAATATTCATGAATCAAAATGAACTGGATTTTGAGTGATCCCATTGCTTCATCCACCGTTCATTTTCCAAAGTGGGGCCCTTAGTACCTAATCCATTACTTGTGCAGGCCTTACAGCTGCTTTGCTGGATGCTCTGGATGGGTTGGGACAGTTCCCACACTGCATACCAAACCAGCACCTGTAGAGCCATGTACCTCCTCATTCACTTCACTCCTTCGTTTTTAGAAAACCAGCTTCATCCTTTCTCTGTCTTGAGAGAAATGAGAACTCAAGGTCTGTTTTTTTCATTCCATCGATATGGCTCATTTCAGAGCTGCTTGGTAGACTGGAATCAGCCCCTTAAGTAAGATGTGCTGTCTTCCCATGAAAAGCAGTCCCTCACCTCCAGAAGATGTGGTATGTGGGAGATCACTAATATTAGCTGTGAAATTGAATGCATGGATGATAGCTAGGGTTTTGCTCTTGTGACCAGACTGCCTTTTAGGGGTGAGAGGAAAGAAATGAGCAACAAGTTTGGAGAATAACTACATTCATTACTTCCCAGAGAAAGAAAGTGCTAAGAAAACGTACAGCACTGTGGTCAGTGCTTGGAGAAAGATAGTGAGCAGATGACCAGCACTGTGACTGAATTTCCTTGCTTCCTCAGATTCAGCCTCCCCCGTGTGGGTCCTGTGCTTATTGCAAGCTCCAACAGTATTTATCTAGAAGAATCTTCCATTTTGACCACTTCCTAAAACTTAGGATGGGCAAAGTAGTGATTCCAGTTGTTTTATTTTTATTTCATCTTCGGGGAAATCTCCAGTAAATATGTGGAGATTTAGCAAAACCTCACAATCATATTTGGGGACATAACTAGTTTGCAGTATTCTAATAGCATAGTATAAAATTAACAAGGTTAAGGTCCCCCAAACCCACTGATGTTTGTGGTGTTCCGTAAGCATGACTGAGACTGGTCAATTGTATTGGCACATCAGATTACATCAAATACTATAGCTAATACTGATGCCCTCTTCCAACAACAACAAAAGGACGAAAAAAAGGAGTATACTAATTACAGTTAAATCTCTCAGGATAGACACAGTCTGCATTTCTTTGCATTTGCCACGACACAAGAGTGGCTTCTGAAAAAGTTTTGTTTTTAATGATATTAGGCTACTCATAGCCATCATTTTTCTTTTATCTTTGTTTATTTTGGTTAGCGTAAGCCATCCTACCTCAACAAACCTAGCAGGAATAAAAACAAAAAGCAAAGAAAAACAGCGGCAGGAGCAACAACAAAACAGGAACACAAGCTCAGTTGCTGAGATTGCACTGGAAGTACCTGTTGCAATGACTGAAGTTCTGAACTGCCACCCTGATACACTGATATCCATCCAGTTACTGTTGTAGATAGAGATTTATAGTCATCGTATATGACTGGATACCACTTCCTGTATATCTACAGTGGCTTTCTAGGCTTTTTGCAGCCAAATAAAGTTAATGAGGTTAGCAGTCTTAAATAAACAACTTACAAAGAGCATCAAAATTTCAAAGCTGTGGGGAAAAAAGAAATGAATAATCAGTTCATATGAAAGGGGATATAATGATCATAGCTAATGTTGAGTGCTTACTGGTGGCCAGCCCCGATTTTAAAGACTTTCCATAATTATTTCCTATAATACTTAGAACAACCCTGTGATGGAATACTATGATGAGCCTCAGGTTAACACTATAGACATAAAGAACTCACACAGCTCAGGAGGACATGGCCCTTTTATCTTAAGCCAGACATCAGGTTCTACACCCTTTGCCTATGACCTTAATGTTTTGCTGGTAGGAAAAAACACCACCTACTTCGCAGCATGGGTTTCTGTCTTATGAGAACAGCACAATTAATTCAAACAACACCAGCTAGAAGGTAGAGTGTCACTGGCTGTCATCATCTTCTGCAAATGGTCCTGAAGAGACATTGAAAGCCACACTCAGGCTTTTTGAACTACTGAGTTTGTCTATAAACAGAAAACATATATCTATATTTACTGCTGTAGAATTTATGACACTAAACGGACAATGACATATCCAGCCACATCCAGTGTGCTTTGATACACTGATTGATTAATTCCTTGGATTGTAGCACAGCACTTAACTGAGAAGAGTATATTATAACATGGGTAATTCCACAAACTGACATAGTACATGGGTTCTTTTATATGAGAAACTCAAACTACAAATAAAGGAGAAAATAAAGATAAATACCAGGAACACTTCTTTTAAATTGGAACTGACCCAAGAGATGGGGAAAAGAGAGTGAAAAGAAGTATGTTGTGTTATGTACAAATAACTCCCCATGATGAATTATGTAATGATTATGTATTGCAAACATATACTAATAAAAGTGAAACTTTAAAGACATGGATACA
The DNA here is from genome assembly GCF_034190915.1 of Cavia porcellus. Lineage (NCBI taxonomy): Eukaryota > Metazoa > Chordata > Mammalia > Rodentia > Caviidae > Cavia > Cavia porcellus. Next base: position 23,121,271 of record NW_026947506.1, read on the forward strand.
TATCGATTGATGATTGGCAATATACCCAATAGAATGTCTATGCTGGAGACCAGATCATAGTTTTCCCTGAAGCTTCCCCACTTCTTCCATTTCCTTGCTCAAATGTCTCCATAACAAAAAGTTCTGCTTTGAATGATCATCTGAAATTGTCTATTGCCAGAGCCAAATGGTTTTGTCAATAAAGTTTTCTTGGAACACAGTGATACTAGCTTTTTTCTGTTGTCTATGACAGGTCAAAAAACAATGGTAGAGTAATTCTTGACAAAAAGAATGTGACTTCAGAAGCCTGAAAGATAAAACTAGCCAATCTCTGATAGCAGGGTGTCATACTAATTTTCACAAAGCAGGTACTACGTTATTTCATATTATATAAAAATGTACAGTTAAAATCAACAAACTCAGCATCAAGCATCTAAACCACCTCTGGATTCTGAATTGCAGAACTTCAGAAACTATGTGATACTAAAAATTTTTTATTTTAAACTAAAAATATGAGCAATTATAATAGATTAACACCCTCTTTTAAGCCTCACTTTTTGCCCTGTTTTTCTACTTTCTTTTTTCTAAACAGTCCCATGCACCCTATTTTACATTTTCAGGCTTTGTATTACTTTTTCTAAGATATTTCACTGCCTGTGATCTCAGTTCGAAATATACAATAAGTCCTATTATTGTTTGGTTACCATTTCTAGCGATTAACAGGAAAAAGAAAGAAACACACAGCTTGCTTCATTTTCAAGAACTTCCTTAGACCATCTCTCTGCATAGTGTTCATGGTGGGTAAGAACAGGTGGTTGAATTTTGCTTCCTGAACTCTGACAGTTTCTATAAGTCGGCAACGGAAATCCAGATCCACCGATGTACATTTCACTCTACAGTAAGAAATGAATACGGAACAAACAATTTGTACTCAAAGACCATATTTTTTCCTTCTTGTTTTGCAGTATTTCTACTGACTGCAATATTGAATCCAGCCTTCAGTAGCAGAAAAAGCAGGTCCTAATTATAGTGTGTATTCAGAGAGGCTGAGCCCCAGCCTCTTGGATAAAATTCCTGTGTTCATTGTGTTAGGATCCACAGCAAGGTCCTGGAGCAGATCCTGAGGGCGGCTTTCACATCCACTGAACCGGAAGCTGCCAACTCTGTAGAGGCCGCTGTCAAACCTGTTGCAAGGGGCCTGGGAGGTACTGGACTGTAACCGACTTTTCTTCTTTGACTACAATGCTTTCACTCATGTTAAGCCCGGCTTCAGAGAAAACAGAAGCTCACTGCTATCATTTTGTTTCATTTTTCAAAATATGCATTCATGAACGTTGAACTTCAGGATTTGTCCACAGATGGAGACACCCAGGGCAAGCGTCCTACAGCTTCACCCATGTGTCCCCACCACTTGGGTAACAGAGCCCACTTTCACTAAACAAAGAGCTGAGGTTTCCTAGAGCCTAACAGCAAGCTGAGTTCATTTCAAGCAGAGTTCCCCAAGAGAACAAAGGCCTAAGACACGGGGCTGCCTGTCACTCATTTGTCCTTTCCTCCAGGGAAATTCATCCGTCAGAATATACAATGTCAGTCATTATTTTACCAGGAATCATTTACTAACTTTTTAAATACTAAATTACAAGTTATCTCCATTTCTACCTCTTGGATGTGCCGAGGCACCCTAAAAGGGAAGCAAATAGAAGAGAGGTGGGTTTTGAAACTCATCCACCAAGTCCTCACAAAGGTAGGGGCCTTGTTGCAGAATACTCTGGAAGTGTTCTGAAAGAAATTTGGGGATGGAGGATAAAATACAGTTGGTCATTTTTAGTTTTGCTGTGATCTTTGTAGAAGGTATACCAGAATAGTAATGAGTATCATTATATTACAGTTGGCTAAAGGCATCAAATAGCTGATTGGCCCCATTTGCTTTCTGTTCTGATCCAGCCAAATTGATGACATTGCATCCATTTTTATAATGCCAGTATTAAAAAAGATCAAGTGCAATAGTAGATCTAGAGGGCCCCCCCCCCCCCCCGCTCTGTGTCTGCACCATGCACCATGCAGATACAGGGGGAAAAAGAATTCAGGGCAGACTATCTTAGGCAGGAGGGTGCATTTATTTCCTGTAAAGAAATAAATGACTGTGTAAAGCCTTAGACTGCCTAAAGACTCTTCACCTGATAATCTGGATTAAGCAGCGTCTTGCATGTGTAAAAGGGACAGATATTTAAAAACTTTCTTATGCAACTGCAGGGAGGTGACAGATTAAGGGAGCACTCGTGTGTTGCTCCTAAGGTGACTGATGCTCACACCGCAGCCCTAATCACTCCTGGTAGCAATGATCAGTCTACATGTGTGGTGTCATGCAGTGCATGAAATGATCCTCCTGCTTGACAAGGTTAATGTGCATTTCTCACTCCCTGGGAATGAGTGAAACACCAAATGAGAACCAGTAATACTCCTGGAAAGGCATGCAAATAGTACCCAACTCTTGCAAATTCCTTTTTAGTGAAAAGTATCTTTATCATATAGGGGAAGGTAGAGAGAACAAAGCTTTGTGGGTTAAATGATTAGCTTCATTTGCAAAACAAATCACCAAACCATGTTGCTTGGGAATGATTTACATTTTTAAGACAGTCCTTTGAAGAAAGCATTCCCAGTTTACCAAAATTTTTGCCTGCGTTGGAAGAAATGCTCCTCCACAGAGCCAAATTCTCGTGTTACTAGCTTGTGTTGGTTTGAACATATGCAGTCCCTACCTGAGAAAGCTTATAGCAGAGAAGAAAGTTTGTGGTTGCACATCAGAACAAAGGCAATCAGACCTTTAACAAGCACTTTGATTTTTTGTATTTTGTTTGTCAGGGGTGTGACAGATTAATATTAGAATTATGCCAGATTATATTACTGTTGAACTAACATTGCATTATTTGCTGAAAGCATTGCATATTGTTTTATATATCTTCATCACATTATTGCACACAATACACTAATTTCTGTCCATTTTCCCTGTGGTAATCTGGCCTCTAGGTTAGCTGATACCGTGTCGTCTTCATCTTAGTGGAAGATAGTCAACAGGAGATCAGCTCAAAGTATTTTAATCTTATGTTAATCATCCACATCTGGGCAGATTTCAGATTTCAGATCTGCAGTGATGCATGTAATCATTAGGCCGAGGAAAGAATAATTCATCTCAAGGTTTCTGTGAAATAGGGACAATGTGAGGCAGGGCTAAAAGCAGGAATACCGCCTGCTGCAAAAACCTGCTCTAAACCAGGCGAGGGAACCTCTCTAGGTGAAAAATTAAGTGTTGCGGATGGCACAAAGTGTTTGTGAGAGTTCTTGACTATTTCAAGGGTGGCTTTCATTCTCCTGCTTGTGAGAGTAGGTGATGGGGACTGGATTTGCATGTCTCATGTATTTGCAAAGACCTTACGAAGGAAGGCACATTACAGTCTGGATTGGTGGTGCACACTTGTATTCTGAAGCTCTGAGAGGCTGAAGCAGTTCAAGCCCAGCCTGGGCAATTTAGTGAGACCCTGGCTCAGAGTAAAAAACAAACAAAAAAAATTCCCACTACCACTACCTAAAACAAGCAAACAAAACAAAACAAAAGTACATTACACTGTATTTGATTTGTTCTAACCTCCCACCTTTCCCCAGTTTTTAATCCAGGCAGACAAAGGACTTTTAAGTTATGTAGGTTATTTTTTGCTGTTGTTTCTGGATTTGTGGGGGCAAGGAGTTGAGTTGGGACTTGTGGACGCTGAACTGGAAGGGATGAAAGGCGGAGTCCACCTTCTCCCAGAGTAGGAGGAGCCTTCTTCCTTGGTCTGTTTGCTTTGCAAGGGCTTCTTTGATGCCTCTTTGTTGGAGGCACCCACTGAAGTCTCAGTGTACTCAAGCTTTAGAAAAGGCGATTGGCCCGTCTTTGTTTTCTTTGTTGAACTGTTTATTTTGCTTTCTTCCCACGAGGTTCCTTGGCCGCGCTCTGACCACGCTTTTCTGCATGAATTGCATTCCTAGGAGCCACAAGTCCCCTAATTCTTCCAGCCCATTTGATTCCAGCTTGTGTGATTAGTCCATGGCTTCGATCTGCCGTGGATCTCTGCCAGGCTGAGAGCTCGCCAAGTTCCCCTAATGCGGGGACCTAAGGACATTTTTTAACCTCATTAGTGAGGAGAGTAGTGCTTCATTCCAGTTTAATAATGTGACTATTCTTGAGTCCTTACGAGCTTTTATGGTCAGTGAAGGAGCCTACTAAGATGTTTGGTTTCCTTTGAGTGTGAATGTGCCTGGTGAAGTTGGATAGCTCATTTTATTATACCCCTATCTAACTTAGAGGCACAAATCCTAGGTGGAGTGAGAGGGTTGCCCACACACTCTGCTTAAATTGATTTTATATTTCTAAGGCATCTCATTATTTGCACTTCTGAATTTTTAAAAATTTACATCTAAATCAGAATTTCATCATTGGCATGAAATGTGTTGCCCTCTTGTAGAAACAGTGAACAAGAATAAAAATCGTTCAGATGTCTTAATCACAGCCATTACTTTTTTGGCATGCATTTTATTTTCTGAAGTTTATAACTGGGACAGAGATAAACAATTGGCCAGCTTAAAAGTGAGGTTGTTTTAGCCTAGTGCCACATGCCTATAATCCTGGCACCTTGGGAGGTTGAGGCAGAAAAATGACATGTTTGAGCCTAACCTTGGCAACTTAACAACCTAGTGAGACTCTGTCTCAAAATTATAGTAAAAAAGTATAAAAAGGTGGGGAGACAGGCAAGTGCAAAGGACCTAGATTTACCTGTAGTGCTGAAAAAAAATTAGCCACTGTTTATATGGACTAAATATTTGATTTCTTAGTGCATCATATTTTCATTATAAATACTGGTAAAACACTGTCATGAAACTCAACAAAATTCAGCTATTTTAAGGGCAACATTTTATAAGGAATCTGATTGGCTCTGTGTGTGTGTGTGTGTGTGTGTGTGTGTACACGTGTGCAAATCTGGACTTTAACAAGCAGGTGAAGTTCATTGTGCCTAACTGTAAGTCAGCATTCATGGATAATGCATCTGGAATTGTTTTAACTTGGGACTTCCGCAGGCAGGAATGTCAGCAATGATGGAATATAGTAATGGAAATCACACGGTGTAAATATCTATTGTAACATAGAAAACCTTCCAGAAAAGAAGTTCCGGGCCATGTGCCAGCCAGGGCATGCTTTTGGTTTCTTTGGACTTCTCTTGCTAGGCCTGATTTGAACTGGGCTCTTGGCATCCGATCTTGGTGATTTCTCAGAGTATCTCAGGGCGCAGGCTTTCTGCCAGGATAGGGAATCTCTGCACCAGCGTGGCCTTTGGCAGCGAAGGCTGCTTCTCACATAGGAGGATTTGTGAGGAAGATGAGAGTTAAATGTTCTGGCTAGAAGAGGCTTTTCTTGCTTGGAAAGGGCTCTGGAAAGAGAACCCAGAGTGAGCTGAAACAGAGGGATGCGGCTGTAAGGTCTCTCGCTGAGTGCGTTTTGCTAGGTGATCGCCCTCTATACCCAGTAGGATGCTGGCTACCTTACTCCATGATAATGCTTTTTTCTTGGGTATCAAAATATAATCCCAGGAAGTTCACACATAACACTGTTGGCACACGGCTTCTTCTAGTGATCCTCTTCTTACAGCCTGCTAGCAGCTGTTTTCATGGTTCATACAGGCCTCTGTCAGGTTCATCTGGACTCCACCACAAATTAGCTAGGTCCTTGGGCACTTTCCCCTAAACTCAGTGGGCCCCACTTCCGTAGGTGAAGTAGTGTGATTAGAGTAAATGATCGTGGGGAGCCTGTTTGGTTCTTTGTGGGGAGGGAGATGTTTATATCTGCTCATTGTTTTGTCCTTGTGTGTGGATAGTGAAGGGGATTCTGTTAAAATACCAGTGACATGGCCACATAATGAGGCCATGGTGCTACTTGTCTGTGGAAGTAGAGCCATGGCTCAGATAGAGTGCTTTGAAAATGAAATAGTAGGGGGCTGGGAGTTTAGCTCACCGGTATAAGCGCCTGCCTTGAAAGCAGGCAGTCATGAGTTCGATCCCCGGTGGGCGATAAAAAGGAAAAAGACAAAAAAAAAAAAAAAAAAAAAAAAAGTCCCATTCTGTTGAAAGCCTAAACAATGTTAAAATATAAGCATATCGAAGAATATTTTATATACTGGCTTTTGACTTGGAATTGTCCTTTGCATTTAAAAACATAGATTTAATGCAGGTGGTAAGCTAGTCTAGACATTTACTGTCAGAAATAATCTACCCAAGCTTACTTTCATCTTCAATCCAATTTTATATCAAGGATGTATATATATTCAGGTAACACAGTGTCACAACATGAGTATTTGACAAATGGTAAAATTGCCTAATGTGTATCTATTCATTCCCATATCTAAATTACCAATTTTAAGTTGTAGGTCATTTTTTCACCTTTTAGCAACTCTAAAATCGCTAAATTATATCAGGGCCCTGATAAAATCATAGCATTTTACTGTAATTTATTGATGAAGTAGCAATCATAAGGAAGTTTCAGGTGTCTCTTTATGAAATTATTCTGTTTGTATTTCCCTTTTTGTGCATAAATCAGAGAGTGACAGGGAATAAAAATTCAGTGCCTGAATAATGCTAAAAGAGCTTTTTAAATAACTAAAGTAAAAATTGAAGACAGGGAAGTATTGTCTTTCTACCTAGCATCTAATGTCACATCTTCAGATCAGTGTCATTTTAGAGTGGGCGAAATACAGCGATCATGTGTTTATTATATGTTTGTACATATGTATTCATAAAAGTGCATTCATAAAAAAATGGATTCTAGAGCTCAGCCACATTTCCTTAAATGTTACAATAGTATACCAAGTTGTAGGACTGCAGAGTTAAAATGAAAAGAGAATGTCTTCAAAATGCTATTGCTGCCTAAATCCTAGAAAATGAAAAACGAGAGCATCTCCAGCCTGGGAAGTATAAAGAAGGAAAGCAGGTGTTGCATGCTGGTTCTGCTGGTGTATTTGTGCAGATGCATAGCACAGGCTCTGAGAGGGTAAGACTTCATGATTAATGGTGTTTATTCTTGACAGAAGCCTCCTTTATTTATCTGCAATACAGTTTAGCGATTTTATCAGGGCCCTGAATGAAAAATATTCAGTCATACCAATATTGCAGTGTAAATTGAGTAGAGTCACTTTTTATTATATCTTTCTGCCTTATCATCTGCACAGTAATTTTCTAGCAGAGGTTTGATATGGAAAGGCTGGATTTAGCTGTACTTGACACAAAGCCTCTTCAATTTCCCCTAAAAGTTCAGGCTGCTCTTAGAAATGTGTGTGTGTGTATGTGTGTGACTGTGTGTGATTCTCTCTGTGTGTGTGTGTGCGTATCTGTATGTGTATGTGTGTGTGTGTGTGTGTGAGTGTGTATAATATATAAACCCTCTCTTATCCAAGCAATTTCAGGATTTGAAAGAATAAAGATAAAGAGCACAAACCTGGATAGGAGAAATGTTAATATAAAAATATCTAATAGCTATAAACTCACTGGCACAAGCTCCTCTAGTGTTTGAGCTTGGAGCTCAGTCCTGAACCTTTTGCTTGGCCACAGGTTCCTCTTTCTTTCAGTCAATCACTGTCCAAATCCATTCAGCATAAAAGTAGAGCCTATCATTTCTCCTCGGAATGCTTCAAAGCTTTGGACCAGAGACCCAGAGAAGACATGAGTCTGCGTAATGGAGGCAGTGCCATGCTAGAGCAATGGAGACAGAGAAAGAGACCATGTAGAAAACTTAAGGAACGTGTCACTAAATTTTAACCAAGAGTTTATTGAGGCTCCCAACTATAGAACAGTAATTGTCAAAGCTAGTCAGTGGCTATATTGGAACAAGTGATTGAATTATAAAGTCAATGCATTTCAGCATCATCAGGGACTTTCAACCTAGTGGATGGAATAGAGGTTATGTAGTCTAAATCTTTTCATTTTTACAGATGAAAAAATGTAAAGCTCAAAAAGCGGTTTTCAATAAGCTTCTGGTCCTCTGCATAGGTTTCTAAGGATAATATGAACGTGAATCTCTGCACAGCTTTTCTACAGCTCCAGTCGGTTGAATCTCTCAGTTATGGTACCTGGAAACTTGTTTCTTTTTTAACAAGGAGTTTGCTGGCTCCTGGGAAAGTGGTTGGGTTCATTTTCGGTCTTCCCTGACATTGTTTTCTGTGCCCTGGGCAGGATTCGCTGAAGCCATAATAACAAAACCCCTAAGAAAATTACCTGCTTCAATGGAAGTTAATGCCTCTCCTATGCTAAGTAACATAGAGGAAATGTTCTCTCATAGAATAAGTAGGCTCTTTTCCATATTTAAATTATTTTTGAAAAGTTGATACCCTGAAAGGAGTAAGATCCTGGAATATCAAGAAGGGCTCAGGCTGCAGGGTCTTAGTCTTCAAGGAGCAGAATTCTGCACAGGTTTCTTCCAGCCAACTGCAAAGAGCCTGGCTCCTAGATAGGGGCCATCTTCTTTACTTAGTGTTGGACTAGAAGACCTAGGAGATTCTGAGAATTTCTTTTTAAAGGAGAAATGCTGACATCGTTATCTTTCTTTATTGGACATCTCTATGCCCTTAATTAAAATTAGGATAATTTAAAGAATGAAGGAAAGCAGAAAACAATTTGGTCCATAACTGATAAGAATATTCACAACAGTGATGCAGAAAATTCTGCAAACTAGCTGCTAGAAGTTATACCTCACTCAGTGAGCCAGGCTTTTATTGACAGAGAATTCATTCTAGCTCATTCTTGATGGAGCCTTACACATTTGCCTGACTCAGAATTCCAGGCAAGTCCTGTTGGTATAGTTATCTTCTGAAACATATGCAGCTAAATTGACCAAGAAGCAAGAATTAGCTTGTTGGAATCCAAATTTATGTTTCTAACTACTTATTTCCACCCATTAGCTGCTGCCTCTTATAAGAAGGGTTGTCACTCAAACCAGATCCTGGACTGGTGCACTCAAGAGTTTAAGAATATCTATGTAGTTTAAGTTTTGAATATTTCCCATGTTAGATGCACAAGAGGCTTGTGTTTTAATAAAAAATTCTAACTGAATCTCTTGTGTGTACTGTAGGGTCATTTTCTCTTATAGTTAGTGGATATTGTCTCCAACTTGAAAGTTTCTACAAAAGGAAGTGACGATAGATGAAATTCTACTAGACAGACAAATGTCACACTCTAGGGTGTTCTAGCTTGTGTCTGGATTTCCCCCCATAGTCTCATGCAGTCATATGTGGAGTTTTTCAGAGGGGGCTGAATCTAAAGTGTGTGATGCTGGGATTGATTCATGGTTTAAGGGTATTAGGATTAAGGGTATTAAGATTAAAGTTGTGAGTGCTACCTCCTCTAAGTATCCTGGATGAAATATAAAGAATAGAAAGAGATTGACCATTGTTGCTTTGCTGCCTCCACGAGCTGTTTCTCCTCTGTGATGCCACTGTGTCTTGGAGCTAGCCAATTATGGACTGAAACCTCTGCAGACTGTGAGCTAAATAAACCTTTCTTCCCTTACCTTTGGGCTTTGGGTATTTTATCTCAGCAGTTTCAAAAATAACTAGGACACAGGGCTTTTCTAGACTGAGTTCATCTTTAGTGTGACTTAGTTGTTTAATAATCCACTCTTCAGTGATGTTTCAATTTTTTTGTTTATTTATTTGTTTGCTTTTGGGTGTGTATCTTCTTTTGGAAAGGATATTGTTTTGCTTATTAGAGTGCTGTTTTGGCATGGAACTGGTAATTTATCAAATTCCGGGAAATAGAGTCCAGTGAAAAATTAACATAGAAGTCCCAGAAATTAAATTTCCTTGAACTTTTTTTCTGTCTATGTCTTTAAAGAAAAAAGTATTTTCTTTTTTCATGAAAATGAAGTTGAACTAAAATTTCAGAATGCTATTCTTTGAGTTGACTTTGGAGAAAATAATACATGAGCTTTCCTAATGTCAAATCAAATGAACTCTCTTTGTTTTGTTAGAAGGGTAAAGTGGGGATGCTGAACGTGACCTGGCTGAGAACAGCACACATCCTATGTGATCCCAAAGGGAATTAGTTCCACAGAAAGGCAGTGACAACAAAATAACTGGCTTTTGCCCATCTAGAGCTCTTAAGGAAATTAGCAACCATAAGAATGAGAGTATTGGTCATAGGGGCCTGCCTTCCCTGATACCATGTGACATAACCAGGCTATGCTTTCTGTATATGGTAGTCTCCCCATACTTGTGGTTTCACTTTCCAGGATTCCAAAATATTAAATGCTTGCGAAACTTAGGCTAGAAGATGACAAGTTTGTGGCTAGCTTGTGCAACGTGGCAAAACTAAAACAAAACAAAACATTCAAAAGGACTGAGGATGTAGCTCAGTTTGAACCTCCTGGATCCAGTACAGCAATAAAAAACAAATAAATAGAACATTTCAGAAATATGCATTTCTCAAGTTTTAAACAACTTTCATTATATGTTTATAACCGTTCAGTTTTATTGTTAGCTTTGTTGTTCATCTGTCTGAGTCACTTTCTTTGTCTCTGGGACACAGTGCCTAACACTCACAACTTAAAGGAGAAGAGGTTTATTTTGGCTCCCAGTTTTGGTCCACTGGTTCCAATACAGAAACAAGATGGCAGAGAGGCCAGGGGAGGAAACGATGCCCAATCTATGGCAACCAGGCGGCGGAATGACCAAGGAGAGCCAGAGACAGGAATCAGTTTTCCGGGTTACACCCCAGAGACCCATCTCCCAGCAAGCCCCACCTCCTAACAGCATATTTAGCTCTGAACTCATCCTTGGATAAAGCTACGGATTAGTAGCAGCCCCACAATCTCATCACCAAAAGACAAGGCAGAGGAGGATTGGGAGAAGCAGAAGTGGACATAAACTTCCATCCTAGACAACTTGCAGCTGTTTTCTCTTCAGAGTGATGTCTCTGTGGACTTTAAGTAAATGCAACATCAGTTCTTTTATTAATTGGTTATATATTTACAGTAATTAATTTACACAGTTATATGGCAGTATAATACACATGAATATATGGTATAGTAAGATCTATAATTCATTTGTGAATCATGGTGCTAACCAGTCATGAAAGCTATTACAAACTTACAGTAAAAATAGTAGTAGTGGTAATAATAATAAAATAATAATAATAAGTGGATGAAGAGGAAATGGAAGAAAATTCTCATATCACAAATCACAAAAAAATAACTTTGTATGGAGTATTTGGATTCCATTCACATGAATGAAAATGAAGATATCAGAACAGATATATCTATCTACCTATCATTCATTCATTTACCTATTTATGGTACTGAGGATTGAACCCTGGACATTGCACTGGGTTCATTAAAAGCTTTTAAAATGCTAGCTTTGGCAGCACATATACTAAAAGCTTTTGAAAAATAACAATGCAGTCAGCCCATAAGGTCAATAGTCACCCTAACCATTGAGTATGATTTGGTTCTCATCCAGCTTGGTTTGTAGCCCAGATTGTGGAATTAAGTTTAGGTATCACTGTGCCTTGCACTTTATAGTTGACTGAATGGACTTTCTTTTAGTTCTTTGTCCTTAAATTTTAAACTATTAATCTGAAGATACTTACAGTAAACGTTTTTGATAAATTCTTCTAGAAGGCCTCTTCTCAGGAGAGTGAAATCATTTTTAGCTGTAAACTCTTGGACTGCTCTTGTAATGCAGTCGTCATAGAATTATTTCCATTGATGCAAAGGACATGAGTATATGGTGAGTATATGCCTGACTGCTCTATTAACAGAAAGCTCCTCTGATTGATTTAGCAGTAACCTTCACCACCCCAAAGATAATATATACAAGCCCACTTGCCATTATTTACTTTTAATTTGGACCAACATATCAACTAGAATATCCTTGTTTAATAGCAGTAAGCATCATATTTTGAGTGGTACATTTTAAAAGCATCTGTACTTTATAAATTTTGAAAATACAAATTGAAAAAAAAAAGAAAATACAAATTTGCTTTCTGAATTTAGTAGAGAGTATCAAAACTACTGTGAGAAATCTCAGTATATTTGGCACACATAATATCTGTTTGTCCCTTTTCAAAAAATTGAATAATGAATAATCTACATAAAGAAGTTGATGAAAAATATGCACACAAAACTCCATGGATTGTAATGAATTACCACAAAGTAAACCATGAAATAAGTCTCAAAATAGATCATTGCTGTACACTGGACGCCTGCCATATACTCTACCACCCTCCCAAAGTGAAATGCTCCTAACACCAAAGTAAAATTTTTTGTTCTCATTTTAAAGTTGCCTTTTTATTTGTTATTAAATGCTGCATAAATGGGATCATATAGCATATTGTTTTCTAGGCTTCTGCTCAACACTGTGGTTGTGAAGTTTCCCATTGCTGTCGTAACTAGTAGAGAGAAAGGAGGAGAATAAATCCCTGACCCCTCTGCTCTGCTGCCAACTCCTGCCAGCACATGCCATTCCTGGAAAGTCAGTTGGGGTGAGCAGCTGATTTAGCCTGTAGAGAGACTCCCCCTTATCTGGCACACCGAGGCTGTGGGGGAAGGAGGCACAAGTGAAGTGCACCCCTCCTGGAACATCTGCATCTTGGGGGTTACCTGGTGATCCCAGGACTAAGGTCACCTGTGAGCCCAACTAGAATGGGGAAGAGAAGAAGTACGGGATCCTGCAAACTTCTGTTGGTGTTAAAAGGAGGAATTGTGAATATTTCAGCTATTTGTGTCCTTTGCTATGGAAAGCAAATTTGGTCATACAACTTTGGGTTTATTAAAACTACTTCTGTTGAATAATTAATAGTTTAATGATACACATTGAGGGGTGATTCTCCTTTGATCTGTCCACCACTTGAATATGAAAAAGAGTATCTATTTATTCTATAAAGAATAAAATGAAAACAAAAATATGCCTGTTGCATTAAAAAAAAAAAAAAACAGTGTAGTCTTCCAGTTGTTGGAGCACTTCTGTGCAGAAAAAAGGAATGTGTGTACATTCCCAGCGTTCTGAGCAATGTAAAAGCAAACTGTAATAATCTGGTGTATAAGCCTTGCTTAATGCTCTCATAATGGGTAATGCAAGTGATTAAATACTGTGATTTTAATCTTGGCATTGTAGTAACCCAATAAGATAGATGAAAAGGCAGTAACAAATTAGATTATATAATGATATTTCATTCTAACTAAGAAATCCTGTTAGTTTCTGCAGTGTGTGTCTTTGTCTTTAAGTTTATCATACCTTTCTGTTTAAAAATGTCATAATGCTCTTTTCATTGTCATCTGTTTTCATGAACTTATTAAAAAATTAATCTGAAGTCCAATTGTGGCCACAAATCAAAGCGATTTGAAACTGTTTTATTGTCTTTGGGGGGGAGACATCAAAATACTTCTGCCTTTTTTCTAAAATAGTGCTTCATGTTCAGTTTCTCAGTTCCACTGAACTGTGAGAAAAAAAAATAGCAGCTATATGTGAGTGTTTTTATGGTCTTGGGCAGAAGACACATTAGGTAGAATCAATGGTAGGGGACAGTGTCCTTGAGTGGGGACTTGATACAGAGGTAATAGGGTAAAAGCTCATCTTGCACACCCAGCTTTGGTGGCCCAGGTGGCTGCAACCTGGGACTCCTTGGTTCTCAAATATTTGTATAACTTTCGTTGGAGGAACTCAGGTTTATTTCTAGAATCTTTTGCTGCAGCCTAAATAGCATGGAATGCTTGGTGACTTTTTTTGTTTGTTTTTGGAAGGGGGTTTGTTTGTTTGCTTTAATTTTTTTTTTTTTTAGACCAGCTCTAAGTTTCGGTGTTTTCCCTAGAATATTTGTTGTTTGGTTTCTCCTTGTCACAGTTTATGCCTGTGTTCTGCTCTTGAGCAAATACAGACCCAGAACAGAGAAGATAGACAGCTACTCAGGCAGATGTGGTAGAGACCCATGTAACCTTCAGTTCCATCCTTGTGTGTATCAGCTAAAAATAGAAATGAAGGGCAAGACACCTATAATTTTTTCCCTAGTGCTACTTTAATCCTCAAATGAAGGTTTTTTTAAAAAGGTTGACAAATATTTATCAGGTCAAGTTTATGATAGTTATGCGTCATTTACATAGGAAATTTGGTGGCTGCCTTGTCCATAACTCCTGCTACTTTTGGTAGAATTCACCGCCCCCTCATGATCTTAAATAGTCACGCCGCATAGCAGCAGGCATATATCTGCTTATTAACTTAAGGAGTTTACCCTTTGCTCTCAGAGTTGCTTTATAGCTAAAGACAGAATAACTGACAAATAATGTGGCTGCCATGAATTCAAACATGAATCTGTTTGCTAATATTTAAAGCAGCTTTATTGAAAGACTAATATATATAGAGTTCACCAGTGTCAGCTGGGTGCTCGAGTCATTGCAGTTCAAGGCTGGATGCTCAGTATTATTGGCTTAGAATCTCATTTTTGTCAGCACTAGAGAAACAGCATGCTAACTCAACTCACAAGAGCCTGATGTGCAAACATAATTAATGTTAGAAACTTTCAGTGAGAAATCACAGAGCAAGGAAAATGAAACACTAGCCACTGCTCTGGTAGGAAACCAAATTGCCACGCACACATTTGTTTGCTGAGTTTGGAATTAGGAAAGGAGTTTTGTCGGCTGGTTTCACAAAATTATTTATTGAATTCTCTGCACAGCAGGCCCCCAGTTCCTGCCTTTGCACACATGGGGTCCAGCCCTCAGAGCAGCACCAGAGGAATCTGTGTGTACTGAAACAAGCCTGAATTAGAGTTAGTGTCTGAGCCTGAGTGTAAATCCGGTTCTTTGGAAGTCCTTACCCTTAATTATTTCATTGGTGTTCTCAACAACATCAGTGACTTTGACTTTTCCAAGCGAGCCTTGGGAAATCCAAGGATGTAATTCCAACCTGCTCCCAGGGACAGGAAAGGAGCAGTCTCAGAACTTCAGCTTTGCTCTACAAAGAATTTACACAGGGAAACTTAGGACTGCTTTATTGCTAATTGCAAACACTTGGGAGCAACCAAGTTTTGCTTCCTTCGGTTGGTGAATGGAATAAGTTAACTAGACAGTGGGCATTACTCAACGCTATAAAGAAATGCGCTCATAAACTGTGAAGTGACACGCTGGGAAATGCATATTCTGAATGAAGAAAGCTGATCTGAAAAGGTGACTTATTTTACTATTCCGATTATGTGACTAAAAGCCTGAAGATAGTTAAAAGGCCAATGCCTTGAGGAGTTAGGGCAATGGAGCAGGGAGGGGAGAGCTGCAGAGGCACTGCAGACTTTGAAGGCAGTGCAATCACTCTCTGTGACACTATAATGATAGTGACACGTCATCCTGCATTTCTCCAGACCCACAGGATGCACCCGGAGAGTGAGTCCTATTATAAAGTATGTGAATTTGGGTGACAGTGAGGTATCATCAGTGGTACACAAGGCACCACTGAGGGTTGCATATTAATAACAGGTGATCATGTGTACATGTGCAGGTGTACATGTACACATGCAGGAGGTATGGAATTTCTTTATTACAGCTTAATTTTTCTATAAACATAAAGTTGCCATAAAACATAAAGCTCCAAAAAAAGAAGATCTTGACATTTCGATATTTGAAATTATGGAATGTGCTGTATTTACCATGCCTAATAAATGTGTATACTTTTCTGCATGTATATGCATGCATCATGTATGATTATATATGTATGTAAACATGTATATAGATATATGTGTGTATATACTGAATAGTCATTATCATTAGGCTCAGAATGTGAGACATACTAACCTCTAAAGATCTGTATATAGTAAGTGTCCCTCCTGCTGGACAGTTACTGAACAAGGAGGAGAGTCCTGGCTGAGGTCTCACAGAGCTGGGCTTCCATCCACATCCCTTTCACTGTGTGGATGGACCGACACCTGTGACCAGAGCTCATGAGGTCCTGTCAGAGTGACCTCTATTGCACATTTCACTATTTCTGTCCTAGGAGTCCCTGGTCTGTTTCTTTAGGGCAAGACTTTACTATACATACAGTGAGCTTATTTGTATTCCTCTCTGAAGGCCGCTTCCATTGCATATTTTTTGCGAGCAAGGATCCTACATCTTTGAGCTGCAACATGAGTGTATGCCACTTTCGGGATACTGGGATGCAGCCTCCTGACTGGGCTCTGTATCCTGGAGGAACCCTTTTTATCAGTGCTTCTCACTGGCATGCCAGTGGGTCAGCAGCCCGGTGCTCCAGTGAGGGAAGATGTGGCTAAATCTTGAATTCTTACTTATGGGACACCAGTACAGTTGCTGCTATTGGTCTGTTTGTGAAAAGGGTCCAACGACAGTGAAACATTGGAGCGGACGACCACAGACAGTCAGGATGAGGGTCGGCATGTTCCCACCTTCCCTGGACTTCTAGGATCGGTGATCCTAGACTGGACTTCTAGGATAGGTCCTCCTGTCCTTGTTGCAGTGTCCTTATGTTTCTGGACTCTGATTCACCACCTTATGCATCCTTCTCCCAAACAGCACGTGGGACATTCTCCAGGCACATTTGCACTACACTTCTCAATTCTGGAATTTTCAGAAAATGATAACAGTAAGGAATGCAGCAGTCTTTGCCGGTTTTTCATTCATGCTGTTCAGACCAAGTTTCTCGTGGATCATCAGATCCAAATGTTCATGAGGTTTTCCTTCACAGCCTTCGGGAAGCAGCTCTTTATCCAGGTATTGGCAGTGCTGACTGGCAGCACCGAGCCACACACAAGCTTGGGTTTAAAGGAAGAATTATTCCAACCAGGGAAGAAAGATTGGTCATCTTTCCTGGCAGAAAATGAGCAAGTGATTTTGGATGCCTCTTGTACTCTGTAAGGTGGCAAACAGGTCCAAGTGGAATTAAGATTTAACCAGTGACAAACACCGCTACATATGGAGCCTGGGCTTGGCTTTCCAGTTTGGCCCAGCTATTTTGTTTTGCAGTGAAGAGCTAAAGTACAACAGGTTGTAACACTCCCCCCTCCCCTTTGCTCCCTTCTTCTTTCCCTCTCTCCTTTCTTTCCTTCCTGTCCTTCCTTCCTGTCCATCCATCCATCCATCCATCCATCTGGTGGAGCAAAGACTTAACATTTTATTTTACTTTAATTGACCGAAAGTTTTAGGGCTCCATGTGATGAATCCATACTCCTGCACACTGTGTGAGGCTTAATCTGTTTAATCTCATGTAATGTTACTAATTTTTGGGAGGAGGCAGATATGAAAGCCTCAGATATATTGGAAAAGAAGAAACCATTTTCTGCTAATGATTTCTTACCCTTCCCATGTATAAATTTAGGAAAGTGTGAACTTTTTATTTCAGTTTCCTGAAAGCTGCCTCTGACTAACAAATAAAAAGAAACTTTTTTTGAAGTTCAGAATGAAGAGCTGGCATGGTGGCTCTTTGCTGGTAATCCCTGTACCTGGGAAGGTAGGGCCTGAAAGATGGCAGTTTTCAACTCATTTTAAGTAATTTAGCAATTTAGCAAGACCCTCTCTCAAAATCAAAAATAAAATAATTAGGTCCAGGGTTCAAAGTCCAGTCCTGTAAACAAAAACAAACAAAAAGGAGAAAGTAAGGGAATCCTCTACGTCCCTTTCCCCACCATATTTAAACTTTTTTTTTTTTTAAATTTATTTCCTGGGAGAAAATGTGTTATCTGACCTTTGGCTTCATTTATTCCGTTGTCTGTGCAGTGTGTGCACTCCGTGGAGCTGCTTTTTACTAAGATTCTGTTCTGACAGGACGATGGGCCAGGAGGAGAAAATGCATTTGCCCGCCCTTTCTTTTCATTCCTGAAGCCCTGGCAGGAGAGGAAAGTGCTGTTCTCCCTTGATCCGTCTCTATCAAGGCCTCGCTTTTGTATAGCCATGCCCTACAGGAATGAGGCAGCAAATAGACAGCAGGAGTGCTTAACCTGTCACAGCCAGTTCAGTGGATTACCCACCCCACACACCTTCTGTACCAGGATGAACAAAGCAGTGTGGGCTACACAGTCTGGCCATTCTAGGCAGAGCTGCCCTGGGGACTTCAAAATGGCCAAGGCGTGAGTACCGGGACCACGTCTCCAGGACATCGTGATAGCAAGGTGTATTTTAACATTTATTTGCATTCACCTTGAACTTAAATTCTACCATACCGCATTATAACCAAGGCATGAGCGTGATCAAAACCACATTCCTTGCTGTTTTTCAAATCCCAGGACTGCTCAGCTGCTACTTGCTTGTTAAACGTGGCTAATCAGGGTCCCACATTTCAGCCATAAGCTGAAAGCTGATTCTAAGCATTGCCTTGCAGAGAAGTGGCCTTCATAACAGCACAACCTAGGCCTATAAAGTTGTTTGCACTCACCACTGCTTGACCCTTGGAAGTTGGATGTGCATGGATATGGATGTACATACAGACTGATTTCACATTTCTTGCAGACTTACAGTTTGGCTTCTTGCATTTTTATGGATAATTGCACCATAGGCAGGCCTAGATGTTCAGACCAGACAAATTTGTTTTTGTTTTTGTTTTTTGAGATTTTTTAAATGCCAGGATGATAAGAGGTAAGTTTTAAATGGTGTCATTAATATTTGGCTCAGATGGAAAATCTAACCCTAGTAACTACTTTAAGCTCAAATACTTACAATTTCTTCTCATTGAGAAAACCAGTGGTTCGTCTTTATTTGAAGGGCCATGAAGTGTCTCAAAGGTCACTATTGTTTGCCCAGATAATAGTGGTGTTTTGCCTGCATTATATGATCCCAACTTTTTAATACTGCCAATGTATATACCAAACACTTTTTCTCAAAAATGCCTTGAATTTACTTGAAATCATGTATTTCATTTTGGTGACAAGTTCTACCCGTGGAGATGTTTGGCTCACACACACTTCTTGCTTTTTGTGTTTCTCTGTGCCCAGGCCTTCTGCCTTATCTAGTAGTCCAACATATTCAGACCTGCCCTTCATCAGAATCTCCCCGCACCGGAACCCCGCTGCAGCATCTGAGTCTCCCTTCAGCCCTCCGCACCCCTACATCAACCCTTATATGGACTACATCCGCTCCCTGCACAGCAGCCCCTCCCTCTCCATGATCTCAGCAGCCCGAGGGCTGAGCCCTACAGACGGTAAGTTCCAAACCTGGTCTGCGCCCACAGATCGCATCGCCTCCTCCCAGTGCAGCACCTGGGATATTGTACTCAGAGTGATAAAAGTAATGGTAAATATTTAAAAGTCTATTACAGTACACATACATCACCGTTCATTCCCCTTAACACACTCCCCTCTCTTGGAACACACTTATCCCATCGTTCTTGCCACTTTTTGAAGCAGTTCTGGAAGTCCTTTTTCTTAAGTGTCTATTCATGGTGACTTTAGCGTCCTGGATTAATTCAAAATGTTTACAGCGATTTCTGCCAAATGAGAACATTACTGTGTGCCCTCATCCACCTTATTCACTGGACCTTGCACTATGCGACTTCTGGCTGTCCTGCAAGGTCAGCAGGATGAGGGAAGTAAACATTTTGAATTGATTCAGATCATCAAAGCAGCCACAGCAGTACAACTAAAGACACTCAGGAAAAAAGACTTCGGGACTGCTTCAGAAAGAAGCCAGGGTGATAGGATAAGTGTTCAAAGCAAAGGGCAGGGTTTTGAGAGAAATGCATGGCAATTTGTCTTTTATTATATTTTTTAAAATTTAGATATACACCAAAGGTTATTTTAAAATTGTATTTCATGCTAGGTAGATACATTGTTTAGTGCTTTCTGCATGCTAGACATCAAACTAAGCGCTTTAAAGGTGTGATTTTATTCTAGCATTGCAATAATTCTCTGTGGCTGGTATTGCAACTTTTATTTGCAAGTAGAAATAGCAGAAGAGTAGCAGAGGGATCTCTTACAAACTTGCAGCCTGATCATCCCTTCACTGGGAAGTGGCAGAGATGGAACCCAAATCCAGATCTTCCTAACTCCCTCGTCCTTGCTCTCTACCATTGTTGTCTTTTGTGACTTCACATGTGATTACTGGCTCTACAGCTGTTTCTGCATGTGGATCAGTAACTGGAAGGTTGTCACCACCTTCTGATGAAGGCTGTTTTGTTCTGTATGTTGGTGAGACACATTGATACAGCAGTGTCTATGCGAGCACTGTTTCATAAACTAACAAGCACACAGTTCACTTGAGATTTGGATAAAATAGGATACTGCATTGGGTGGAGTCTGAGATTCTGCACTTGTAAAAACTTTGGGTGATGCCAGTGGCTGGCTGGCTTGTGGGCTATGTTTTCAATAGCAAGGTCTGAAAAACATGACGGTCCAGACCTGCTGCATGGCTTTAACCATGCCAAATAGAAAAAGAATCTAAAACAAGAATTATCAGGAAAAAAATGAACTCAGGCTTTATTTCTGATATTTAATGTTTAAGACAGTTGTCCTCCTCCGGCTTTTTTGTTTTCTTCTGATTGAAGGCAGTAAATAAACCTGTAAGATCTTCAAGGAATAAGTTTTGCTACTTGAGCAAGACTCACATTCTTAAAATCACATAAAACTCTGAGAGAGTCAAGTATGAGTTGATTTTACTGCTTCGGCTTTGACTTTACAGTAGGAGAAATAGAGTCATCTTCCTGAGGTGTAGGGAGTTGGAGGAAATGTAAAACCTAGAGAGTGGGTAGAGGTCGTCAGGGAAGCTAGGAATTAGCCTGGCTTGCAGAAATGTATTTGGGCCAGGGGAAAAGTGGTATCTGTATAGGGTCTGATCAAAACATACTGAATGTTTAAAAATTTTAAGATGTACCACAAGAATTTTATTGTTCTTGCTACTTTCTGGAGCACTTCTGAAAGTCTCTTTTGTTGAGTGTGTTCATGAAGTATGATAAAAAATATGGTGGAATGCTGCTACTGAGGGCCATCCAAAGGAAAGGCAGGCTCATCAAGACATTGGAGTGTCTTTGTCCAACTTACTTACTGGATCGGGCACTGTGTGACCTGTGGTCGTTTTCCAAAAGTCATAATGACCATGAAAGATAAACGTTTTGAATCCATTCAGGATATTGAGGTAATCAGCACAAGGTAACTAAAGACACTAGAAAAGAGACTTCCAGACCTGCTTCAGAATATGCCAAGATCCATGAGTTAACTGTGTTCAAAGCAAATGGTAGTATTTTGAAGGGGATCAACTCAAAATACAAAAGCAAGGTATCTTTCATTGTAATAAAAATTTTAAAATGTAAACATTTCCTGTAGTTTTCCATCATACCTCTAGTTACTCTTCTGAAAACAGACTCAAATTCTGCTTTACATAGCATTTGGTGAGTAGAATAAAATATTCTTTGGCTGATCTAGCTTCCTTTTCCTGCCTCCTAAGATACCAGTTAATACCGTCAAATAATATTACTGTAATAATTTCCTCTTCTTTCTAACGGATTTTGTTATTTCTATCTTTACCATCTATCGTGCATAAAAAATATGTGGGCACAGATATAAAGATCTACCGAGCTATGGCCTGAAAAATGCTAGTTTTCCTAGGTAATCATTGTAAAAGTAGTGATTACCGATACAATAAATACTACGTGCTAAGCACTCCACATGCACACTTTGACTCTTTGCTCTCAAAACCTCGTGGAACCAGCTTGAATCCAGATCTCCATGAAGCTGGAAGCCACCCTCAGGACTGCTACAATATCTTGCTGCTTGTGCACATAAATTGGCGAAAGAAAACCGATTATTATCCCACTTGTAGAAGGCTGACTCTTGCCAGTAAATTGCTCCAGATTGATAGGTATATTTTCTTTTGGATTTTTTTTGCAATGAAAAAAAAGGGAAAAGAGAGCTTTTAAATTATGGAACATGAAATTGCAGCTTATCATTCCGGTGTATGTCATTAAAGTCACACTGCCTTCTTTCCCCGCCTGTAAACTCTGACTCCTCACATTAGCAAGCATTAACTCAGACACTCCTGTCAAAAGTTTAGGGAAGTATTTTAAGTATGTCTGGAAAGATCACAATTGTCTGAGTCGTCTACTGTTGCGAGAAATGGGGACATATCTGGTATGAGAAAACCATTTTACGTTTAGGGGCAGACATGGCTATGTACCCTCGCCATGTGCTGTCTGGCTACATTTTAGTCAGTGTTTCAGGAGCAGCAGGGTCTCTAAGACTACTTGGCATAGTGACATTGTTGCCTTAGTTTGTTTAAGTATATACTGTGGTGTTCCTGCAAGGGCACAATCACCTAATAATGTTTTACTTTGGCCTAGGGATTTGGCTCAGAGGTGTAAGCACTTGCCTGGGCAAGCATACGGTCATGAGTTTGATCCCTGGTACAAAATAATAATAACAATAATAATAATAATAATAATAATGCTTTTCTCAGAATGTATCCTCTTCTTGAGGGACGCATAGATTTTAATTCCTTTCTGTCTTTGTTGGTACAAATAAACTAACAGCAAAAAACATCACAGTGTGTTTTATGTTTTTCTTTTCCTTCAGATTTACTTTTTTTTTTTTTTTTTTTTTTAAGGATACTTAAAAGGGAGGTTGGAGGGAAGGGAGGTGTATAAATGATCCAAATACGATAAGTATATATGCCAATTCCCCAAGATGAATGTGATTATATGTAACAAACATGTACTACTAATAAAAATTTTTAAAAGATATTTAATATCCTTGAAAGCAATTTGAAAACAAAGGAACTTTACTTAAAGAACCACAAAATAAATTGTGTTTGAGGCATACATGAGAAGTAGACTTGAGACGCCTCGAGAGATGTGTCCATTTGACCTCTTCCAGTTGTCACCACAATCCTGTCTTGTCCCTAGCCCCCCATGCTGGAGTCAGCCCCGCGGAGTACTATCACCAGATGGCCCTGCTGGCCGGACAGCGCAGCCCCTATGCCGACATCCTTCCCTCTGCTGCCACCAGCGCAGGGGCCATCCACATGGAATACCTTCACGCCATGGACAGTAAGTGAAGACACTGCGTCTTGGAGCCCTGGGGGTGGCAGACGCTAACTCACGTTCTGGAGGGAAAGATGCAAAGGTTAAGTGACAATAGCCTTCCGGTGCAGGAGAGGGGAAGCATCTGCACTCAGTGCTCTGTTTTCTTTGATGTCTAAAGAAGGTTCCACAGACCCAGCCTACCTTTAACCCAGGGGTTCCCATGACCTGAAAGATGCAGGCAACTGTAGATTAGTGTACAGTGGACCTGGCTCTGTAACTCTTTGGTTTCATAGATTTATTTCATGCCTTAAAAAATAAGTGAAAAACGAGTGCCAGGTGCATACCTGCAATTCCAACATGAAAGGGAGGCTGAATCAAGAGGATCACAAGTTCGAGCCCAGCCTGAGCAACTAAGCAACTTAGTGAGACCCTGTCTCAAAATGAAAACTGCAAAAAAGGGCTGGAGGTGTAGTTCAATGCCCTGGACTTGCTGCCCGGTACCACAGCGGGGGAAAAAGTCAGGAAACAAACAAACAAAATTTATACTTGGTTTTACATTTTTTATGTTAAATGATTTATTTTGCCACATAGTCTCCTTTGTATTAAAACATTTTATTTCACTAAGGCCTACTGAGTATTGGAGGGTCAGAGTAGCTACATCCAGGAAAGATAAGAAACATTTCCAAGTCAGAGGATCTATTTTCAGTAGACAGCAGTAGAAGAAAATGGGGTCATTTGATGTGTGTGGCACTTAGTTGGAGGTCTTTAAGGCACAGGGAGACTCCTTTGGGTCACAGGTGAGTTTATGGTTATTGCCACTCAGGGCATCTCAGAGGTCTTCTCTCTGCAGCAATGACCTTTTCAGTACAGGTCCTTTGTGGCACAGTCCTGAATAGTGAACCCATACGTGTCACACATCTACAAAAGCCCCTCACTTTGAATTTGATAATGCAGCTGTGAGTAAGGCATGCACTTAAAGTTTTGCTTCACTTAGTACCTTGCTTAACTTACAAGTTTGCATCTACAGTCTGCTTGAATTCTTGTGATTAACGTGTGCATTTGTTAGCTGAGCTAGTTCAGTTCTCTGGTGATAAAAGGGGGAAAACGATTGGTCCACCCAGGGGTAGATATTGACTGACTTTCCACCCAGAAAGGCCCTGGAATAGCCCCTAGAACCCTGTGCTTGTATTGGGCAGCTCATTACCACACACAAAGTAAAAGAAATGTTTTACATCATTTGCTGAGGTTGTGTTGTTCTGCAGTGAGGGGAGCACACATTTCAGATTCATCATAATCACATTTCAATTAGTGATTGTTGCACAGAAAAAAGTTCAGCATTATTATGCAAATCAGTTATTTAAAATCTGCAAATAAAGAATTAAAATAAGAGAGACTTCTTGGAAGGTCAGCCTGAGACATTACTTTCCCTATTTGATGAGAATGTGTTTAGTCAGGCAGTGGCGGTTTTTATCTAAATAAAGGATGAAGCTACCCTTTTACTTTGTAAAAACTAATTAAAGGAATTTTAATTTGCCACAGTATATGGTAAATTGATTGTCATTAAGTAGGAATTTAGATGTCCTATCATTCATCACGGAGAAAGAAACCTCCTTTTTCTTTGTCAGGATTTTTTATTAGGCTAGAGAAACAAAACAATTAACAGAAAGCCAGATTGGAATTCCCTATGTTGGAACAATAACTCTCTGGCTTCTGTTTCAGAAGGAAGTGGCCTCATCAGTCTGCTTGTCTTGCAGCAACCTTGAGAACGCTCACCTTTTGTTCCCACAACTTCCTTCATCAAAAATCCCAAATCAGTGTCCCCAAGTATCCCACTGGTGTCTTTTTCTTTCTCTTGATGACAAGGGCTTGCCAAAGTTCCACGAGCCGTTTCTCTAAAGTAACTGAAATAGCACTTAGTTAGACAGAGCATAAGACACCTAAGGTGAACCTTCTAGAGAATTCCGTGATACAGAGAGCCCCCTGCGATACCCAAGCTATAGGTCTGCTGCCACTGTCGTAAAATAATGAATATCTACAAATTCAGATTATATTCCACAGAGGATGGAACTCTTAGTCTACTGGCACTTCTAGTAGCTGGTCACTGCAATAACTGGTCACCCAGCTGGTCACTCCAGCCCTTTGTTTGGGGTCCCTAGAACTCTTTCAATGTTTAATACCCCTATGAACACTTGTAGATACACCAACAATGGACACATTTGGGTTGGTGAGATGGAAATATTTTCATGTAGCAAGTTAGAGTGAACAAGTCCATCTGTGGCTTTAAATTACATATCTTGGGGTTAGAGTGACCTTAAAGGATACAATAGTATGTCATCTCTGGAAGGAACACCTTAAAGTAAGGAGTGCCTGAAATTCACACTATTTATATTGGCAAAAACCAATTTAAGTAAGAGCCATTCTTAGTGTGAACACAGTGAGCAGATGCTCCAGGCAGGTTGTACACGACTCCAAGGATTCACAGAAAGATGGAGGAGGTCTTGTCTGGGCCCTGAACTCTGGCTTTGCATGATGTGTGAGGAGTGAAGGCCTCTAGTGTTTCATTGGATCAGGTGGCTCCCTTATCTCCAGAATCTTTTTACTAGTGTCCAGGAATGAGCCCTGTCCAGTATGTCTTGCTGTTTCTAATTCTCAATCCCATTTCGATGGTCTATTGTTAAGGATTATCTGGAATTTGACAATAAGTCTGCTGTGTCTTTGGGATCATTTGGATTTTGGCTTGTGTTTCTTCATTAACACGATGAAATTAGCTTTTCATAGTGAGTCAGTGAGAATATAGGTAAGTAGCTGATTTAACTACTAACAGATGTGTACATGGCTGGCATTACTGTTTTTGTAAAAACATGTCCTCAATCAGGCTAGTAATGAAATATTCTAAATGCAGGAACTTTTATGTGCCTGATCTCAGTACTCTGGTAGACTAAAGCAGAGAGACAGCAAGTTTGAGCCTAGCTTGGGCAAATTAATGACCTTGCAAAATCCTGTGTCAGAGTGAAAAAGACTTGGGATGTAGTTCAGTGCAAAAGCCCTGATTCAGTCTCCAATACTACCCAACAAAGTACCTGAAAGAAAAAGTTGAGTAGGTACTACATTTGCCTTTCAATTGGCTTTCCAGTTTTATACCTAGATGGTAAATTTCAGTTTGTGGTCACAGTATTAACTATGAAGAGTCTCATATTCATTTATCTTGTTTTGTCAAATTAATCATGAAGCGTGTTGATTAGCTTATGTCAAGATCCATCTCTGTTGAAAAAATATTTCCAGTGAATTTTTTGAAGACCAAATGCCTGGACTTTGTTCTATGAAGAAGGTTTAGCTCCATTTCTGTTTTCTGGGTACCGAAAGTGCCACATCTCTGTTAGCAGGTGTACCCATGCTGTGAGGTGGGAAGCTCTCAGCTTGTGCTCACAGCTGTTCTGTTTGGTTTTGCCACTTTCCCAGCGGACTGTGCTCTCATTCTTTCATTAGACTTTGGTTTGATGACTCTGCAATGTAAATGTGACCTTCAGAAAGGCAGGAATGGACCTGTGGGTCTCATTCATTCCTATACCCTGAGATTCTGATTTTAATACCTACCAAATTTGAATGCAAATGGAAATTTAATTTTTAACTCAACAGGCAAAATCCATTGTATTAAATTGGCATGCGTATAAGTTGAAATGTGTGTCTCCAATTCAGGATTCCATTGATGGAATCTTGTGGAAGGCTGCGAATCCTAGAACTGTATTTTCCTCTGTTGATTCTAATGGGAGAAGAGAGATTCACAGAACAATCAGTACCTTATGGATACATGGAATCGCTTTTGTACTTCTGGGCCCACCATACAAAATCTACAAACAAAACATTCCACTATTGGAAGTGCTTATTGGACTTTATATTAAGTGTTTGTTGGCCTTAGTATTTCAGACCATGGTCTCCAATCTTGCCACTGTTGAGCCAAACAATCTTAATGTGGGGCCTTCCCTGTGCCCCACAATGTATTTAGCAGAATTCCTGGCCTCCACTCTCTAGATGCCAACAACACTTCCTACATGATGATGAACCAGCTGTCTCCAGATGTTGTCAGAGCTCCCCTGAGGTTAATGTCACCCCCAGTTGAGAACAACTGATTTAGGGTTATGTTTTTACAAGTTGTTTTAGGGATGCTTTAAGTATGCCATGGTGCAGCTAACTGCAGAAAACATGGAAAGGGGAGGCATCACTTAACTGGGTCTTTTCTTTTAGGATCACTTTCTCCTTTGGCTCACTGCCTTACAGTGGTGTATGTGGAGTGGGGAGGGTGCTGGTGTGTTGCCACTGTGGGAATCACTGTCTTTGTCACTTGTGGTGAATTAATGATGGGAATATCTAAGCAGCTGTCAGATTCATAAATCACTAGAAATGAGAGGATAACACATAAAAGTCTCTCCCTTTTGTTTAGCAATTTATCATTTTGCCTGCACATTAATAAACAGAGCTTCCCTGAGGTAAGCCCTGGGAAGATAAATATTTCTTCCTAATTTCTTCAATTGTAGCCCGTAGATCCCTGGGGGAGGAGAGGTACTTGTCACCGCAAGTTGCTGTCTTCTTATCCCTCACTTCTTTTGCGTGGACAAGTGGCAGTCAATAATGAGTATGGAGTCCAGTTGTGGTTAATCAGGTTGTGTTTTAACAGGCACCAGATTCCCCAGCCCTAGGCTGTCAGCCAGGCCGAGCCGGAAACGTACACTGTCCATATCACCGCTGTCTGATCATAGCTTTGACCTTCAGACCATGATAAGGACTTCTCCCAACTCCTTGGTCACCATTCTCAATAATTCCCGTAGCAGCTCTTCAGCAAGTGGCTCGTACGGTCACTTATCTGCAAGTGCAATCAGGTACGTATTTCCTCAATCCATGATGTGTTTTTCTAATAAAGTGTCAGCACCTGGATGCATTGGTGGTGATACATCCACTGGGTATACAAGAAGACCTAAGGAAGAATGAGATGGGTGTCTCTGTGTCTAGACCAAGATGCAGGTCAAATAGTAAGACAGTGAATTAAGGGGCACTTTCTGAGTATATCAGGCAGTGTCTGTATAGAGAAATACGATTAGTCAGCTATGATGAAATCCACTATTTTTTCACCCAGTACCAGGAATTGAACTGAAGGCCTTCATATCTAGCTATGTCTTTTTTGTTTTTTGAGACAGGGTCCCAGTAAGGTGGTAAATCACTCAGCCCAGGCTGGGATCAAGCTTTCTCTCCTCCTATATCAGATTCTGAAGGTGCAGGGATTATAGGTATATGCACCACACCCAGTTGAAATCTACTTCTCAGACACAAGTATTGTGGCAAAATCTTTGTGTCTTGGCCTTCTTTCACTAAGGATATTTCTGTAGGGCAAAGTTGACTTCATATCTGGCACATTGAACAGGAGAAAAACAAAAGTCATGGCAGAAATCTCACTCAGCAGGTGATCAGGGAAAGTAGTCCGCTGTGAGGAAGGAAGAAAAAGATAACGGTTGTGATTTTAGTCTAGTGGAAAATCCAGGCAGAGGCCAGAGTGGGCTGTTCAGTGATCAGTTATCAGAGGAAATCTGGCAACAGAATTCTTCCTGACTTTCCTATGGCATATATTAGTTAATTTGAAATATCTCAACTTTGTACATTTGCCAAACAATTGTAGAATTTTGAGCCTTCTTTATGGGAAAGTAATGAATGTAAACATAATCATCACATAATTAATATAAAGTATTTGTCATTGTTAGTGGTCGAACTTGGACTGATACCAAGCAGCAAAATACGAAAATAAGCTCATTTGGAATTTTAGGTTATTTAAATTGCTTTGGTCAGCTAAGCATGTCTTGTTTAAACTGCGCTAGATTACAAATCACAGAGACAGAATTAAAATAGTATTCTAATTAGTGAATTAAGCATCCCTAGTTATAAACTTTAACCTATGGTTTTGCTAACATTTTCACCAGAGATTTGGAAGTATTTTTAAATTATCGTTTTGTGAACCACAGAGTGTTTCTTGCATTAAAAATACAAAGGAATTGGGTATGGTGGTTCCTGCTAATAATCCCAGCTACTCATAGGGCTGAGGCATGAGGGTCACAAGTTTGAGGCCAGCCTGGGCTACAGCATGAGCCCCATCTCAAAAACATTTAAAAAATAGTGTAGACTGAAGGCTGTTTTCACCAACCTTCCTTTTGATAAGCAACAGCAATAATTTTTGTGTTTATTTCTATGCGTAGGCAAGAGCTTTAGTTGTGAATTGATGGCTGGTATGCATACAGTGTTAGAGTAAGTCCGCAGTTGATAAAAAAGATTTTTAGCAGTAGTAACATAATCATATTTAATAGAAACAATGAATTCCATTGTTCTTCCATAATACCCTGAATTATAGTTTTGATCCTTTTCTGGTTCAGTTATCAGCAATGCTTCTTGGCAGGCAAGTTAAAGTTTAAATGTTAATCAATTTTAGTTTTCATATGATGTCATACCCAGTGGCTGCAATTTATTTTTTTCATGTGGTCCGTAAGGTTGGTAAATGTGGAGTGAAGCAGGTAGTTGTGCTTACATGACAAGAGCAGTACAGAAGGAGGCTTCTGGGCCGTTTCCAAGATCAGCCGCGAAGTCACAAGGGAGGCTTTGGAGCCACACATGGGTAGAGTCAAATTTCAGCTTTGCCTCTAGTCAGCTGTATAAACTTTCCTTACCCTCTGCTCTGAAGTTCAGGCTTTGCTTTGAAAGCTGCAGGTGAGACACACAGTGGATTGGAAAGGGACATGTTTTATTAAAGCCATTGTGGACCTTTAGTGGTGGGATGAGGTCCCTCCACACAGAGGAAGTCGTAGGAGAACTCATCTGGGCTGCTCTGTCTCAGAAAGCAGCTTTATGGCTGACTGGGCTGCACCAGTGAGCATCTTGCTGTCTGGCCCAGTTCCTGGCTGTTCCTACATTTCAGGCAAATACTCCTGGGTCCCAGGTCAGAGGCAGCTTTGGACTATATCTCACTTTGCTGAGATTGCACAGTTATTATGTCACCTGAGCAGGCGTCACAGCATCTAAGTGGATGTGTGGCACATGGTGATTTTCATACAGATGATGTTCACCTGGAATCATGTGGTGAGCCACTGTTTCTCTTCCTTCTCAATTCTTTCCCTCCTCCCAGCTACCCTGACTTTGTACACATCTCAGGGACTGGGTTATAATGTGGCCCAAAGTGGCCACTGTATTGTCTTTCTTTGTTCTTAACCCGGCTTCTTCATGGTGTCTTCATCTGAACCCAGGGAAGCTACCCTGGCTGGGAGTGGCCATCTTCCCTGCTACCTCCAGGACAGACCTCGTTCTCTTTATGACAGAGAAAAGATTCTCTGTGGAGGCCATGATAGGTGACCAAGCATAGTCATCTGTTCACCTTCTTCACTCTGATTCTCTTTTGCAGTGAATGATCTCACTCTTCAATACACATTCATTGTACATGGGAATAATGTGTTCCTTCTAATCAATAGAAGGTAGTCTAGGTATACCGAGGTATGATCAGCTTACCACGTAACATAATAATGACATAATTTTTACTACCAGTGACATCGCCACTGTCCAGGCCTGTAGCTAGAGAAATGTTAGTAAATATTATTGCATTGCTTGTCCCAGTTCAAAGTTCCTTTTTTTCTTTTCTTTTTGGTTGTACTGGGGATTGAACTCAGGGCTTGTGCATGCTAGGCAGACACTTTACCACTGAGCTATTCCCTAGCCCTGAAGTTTCATTTTGTAAGATGTAAAATTAGACTTCAACAAAAATTGGTAAGTTCCAGGTGCAGTAGGTAGCAGGGAAAGGAAAGAAGCACAGACACACCTAAAAGGGTAGCTACCTTTCTCAGGAAAGAAAGATGCAAGAAAAAAACGTGCAGGCAGGTCCATTCGATGCAGTGAGTCACAAGGCAGGCTCAAGGCACACTCACCCTCACCATAGATTTGGAAAGCAAGTAGTAGTATTCTTGTTTCATGCACAAGCATTGTCTTTCTTTGCTAGATGAAATACACCAATCTCCTGCCTGTTTATTTACCCCAAATATTGATTACTTGATTTGGAATTAGAGATGAGTAAGAAAGTGATATTTCAGTTTTTAAAGATGTTATTAAATGTTTAAAGACAGACATTCAGATTTCTAAAGCATGCCACTGCTACCTGCTTCACATCCCTACATCATTTAAATATTATTATCAGAGACCAATCAGAGCATCTGTCACCATTGAACTGTCTGATTTCTTTTTTGGTAGTGTGCAGCATCCCACCTCTGCAAACACAGTCATCCTCTCACATGGACACTGTGCCACAAATAGTTCTCAAATGAATAAGTTAAGGAGCTCTCATGAGTAACTAGAACTCTGATTACTACTTTTGTTAAAGGACATTTCTACTTTGTAGATGGATAATTGCATTGGTTGGAAACTTAGTCTATGTGAATGTTATTTTGGTATGCAGAGAAAAAAAGGATCAATACAAAATAAAGGGTTAAGACAGCAAGTCTATCTTGATTTTGTATGTGGTTCTTACGCTTTTCAATCTATTTACATAATATATTTCAAACTGCTCTAAAATACTGTATAAAACCTTATTTATAAAGCTTTTGGCATGCTAAAACATTGTGATTGTTCCCTGACACATTGTCCAGGTGTACCTCACAAGTCTTCTTCTGTGTAATAGCTCCTAAAACTTAAGAAATTATTCCATGCTCATGGGAAAGTATATTGTAACTATTTCATATCTTGAGAAATTGTACATTCTTCATCACTCTGAAGATTTTCACCTAAGACTGCGTGATTCAAACTATCAAACCTGAAGTCCTCCTTCCATATAGTTAAAGATAATGTTATCAATACAATCAATTACACTAGATTAAAATCAATGACACTAGATTAAAAATAATTTACCCCTATTTATAGCATCAAGGTTCAGACCTATAGTGTCCTTCAAAGTCTCGTATGTTCAGAGGTAGGGCTTTTGTAAGGGGATTGGACCACTGGAGTGTTCTGCTCATCAGTGGATTCATTCACTGATCAAATCATAGCTGATTTTTGCTCTTAGGGGATGGGAACTGGTTAGAGGGAGTCACTGGAGATATGAACTGAAAGGGCGTCTTCCTGTCCTCAGTTCCTACCTTTTCTCTATTTCCTGAGTACCATGGGTAAGCAGCTTTCCTCTCAGATCCTTCCACCATGCCGGTTCTGTCTAGGGACCAGTTGAAAATGGACTAAAGATTCTGAAACCATGAGCCAAAATACGTCTACCTCTTCATTTGAAGGTACAAATATTTTCCACAAGATACTGAGCTACCATTGGAAAAGAAGATGTTTCAAATGAACCTCATCTTTCTATAGTCTTCTAGCAAATATAAATGCAGTGAAGTCTTGTTTTTTGGTTTTTGTTTTTTTTGTTGTTGTTGTTTTTGTTTTGTCTTTTTTGAGATGGGGGTCTCCCTATGCAGTTCAGGCTGGCCTTGAGCTCACTTTGTAGCGCAGGCTGGTCTCGAACTTGAAATGGTCCTCCCACCTCAGCCTCCTGAGTGCTGGGATTACAGGCGTAGCACGCCCAGCAAATGGAGTCTTAAATAACCCAAGTTATTAAAAAGCTTTCAGGTATAGCTTTCATACTTTCAATGTAATGCCTAAAATGAACATGATTTGCTCTCCTTAGTAGTTTTCTGTCTGGCATGGCCAGGAAAGCTACCTCAGTGTAAATGACATTTCCTATTCCATGTCACCCTCTGGGTTGGCTGCCAAGAGCTACAACTTTGCAAGTCAGTGCAAGCTTTGCTGTTGGCAGAGCTTTTCCCGGTGACCAGAGTGCAAGGGTGGTTTCTGGTTTGTGCACTGTCAGCCTTTCGCTGACAGGGGGATCCTGGAGTAAAGTGGGTCCGTGGTTGCAGCATGAAGGAAGGGAGAAACTAGTTTCACCCGAGAGTTTCTTGGCTTATTTCCTTCCATCGATTCAGCCCCCAAACGGTTAGACGGATTTGACAATGTGCTACTCACTGTGTTGGGTGTAGTGGCTGCAAAAGTGAGACAGGAACCCAATACCTAGGGGCCTTCCTGCTGAAGCAAATGTAGATTAAAGATGTGGAGTACTTAGTGCTAAGTCAACCACAGGAATGTGCACACACACACACACACACGCACACTTCTGGCACTTGTGATTATGCAAAAGTGAGCTGTACTCCATAATGGCAAATGTCACGGAAGCTGGTTATGTTAAGGGAGAGTTCAGTGTCCTTTAGGTTGACATCAGTAAACAGTGAAATAGTAGCTATAAGTGTATAGTGGCTGAGTGAGCCTTTTTATTTTTTCTCAATTTTTTCATTTTGTGTAAAACAATCATCTATTAAAACCTTGTGCCAAGTCGTATTGCATTATATAGGATATGGTTATGCAGGAGTCCCCCACAGTTCCCAGCTTCTTACCTCCCACAATATACGTGGAATCCCCGAAGTGCCTCAAAAACAGCTATGAACTTTCCTCATGTGCCGTTGTAGTTGGGTTTTATCATTTGATTGGAATATTACTAATACTAAGGTGCTTGTATTTACAGTAGGAATGGATAAATGTTTAGTGAATTTTTTGATGATATGAACTTCTATACATCATGCCAGGAATTAAATACAAATTTGATGTACAGGTTAATCTTAAGAGTTTCTATACAAATGTTGACTAACACCACTTCCTTGGGGTAAAAAAATTTTTTGTTATGAAAGTAGAGATAATTGGGGCTGGGGATTTAGCTCAGTGGCATAAGCACCTGCCTTGCAAGCAGGCAGTCGTGAGCTCGATCCCCGGTACCGATAAAAAAGAAAAAGACCAAAAAAGATGTAAAAAAAAAGAAAGTAAAGATAGTTGTGCATTTCAGTGTTTATGTATTGGTTATAATTAATGTGCAGCTTTCTGGTTACTAATTCTTTGAAAATTTGGAGATGTATTCTTTGGAAATGTAATTAGACTATGCAGAAAAGTACTCAATTTAAACTTGTTGAATTAGTGAAAGAAAAGTAGTGTGTGGATTTAATGATGTTCAATTTAGTTGTTTTACATCCTTTTTTTCCTACTTATGCTTCTGGTTTCTCCCACTTGGTGATTGTCATTGAGATTTCTCAGAGGAGACTTCTGTGTTAGTGAGGAGGCACTGTGCTGTTTCTTGCAATATTAAGAGACAAAGCCCAATTTGCAAATTTGGTGGGTAGGCATCATTGCTAGGATTTGAACTCACGGCTTCACACATACTAGGCATGGGAGCTGTATCACTGGCCCTAGTTTTCAAACTTTGATCAGACTTCCACCTCTGATTGAAGAGGCAAAATAAATATCTATTAGAACTCTCTTAAAGGCTCACATTTTGAGAATTTTTCAATATTTGGAAAACAAAAGAGCTGCTTCCTCTTTGGACAGCAGGTTGTCAGTCACTTTGAACTTGGCTCATAGCTGAACAGACTGTGAGTGGTTATGCGTGGTGTGTGGATGCACCCCCCATCCTGCATCAGAGTGGAGAGCACACAGCACACAATCCAGTAACAACAAAGCAGCTTTGCCTCCCAGCAATCTAAGTCCATGTTTTTCTCCTTTTTTACTTCTTAGTAAAATAAAAGGGAAATTAGTGAGTGAATTAACTTGATGCTTTAGAAGAAAATTTCTCCCATGTGTCTCTAGGAATACTAGTCTTTAGAGCACCCTCAAATTCCTGCTGTCACAGGTGCACAGGGTGGGACCTTTGGAATGCACTTGTGTGAGCACCTTGTGCTTCTCCAGGACTGTGGGCCCCTGAGGCTGTGGGACTTGGCATTTCTTTGTCTTTTGCTCCATGACATTTCTCATCAGGCGTGTGGCCTCATGTCACCTCAGGGTGAGCTGCAATCATGCTAGCACATGGCTTGGGAAGACCTGGACCATCTTTCTTCCTACTGATCTTCTTGGTGAAATAGACATTAACAATTGTGTCACATTTTTGTCAACATACCTCGTGGTTTCCTTCCATGCAGTTACTTAGAAGAAAATCAAAAGACAGAAAGCTTAAAAAAAAAAAAAAAAAGCCAGTGTATTAGTTGTTAAATGAAGGGAATTCAGCATCGGAATATAAAATTAATCTGTCATGGAAGGACTCATAGGTGAGCTAGAGGAGCAGTGGCTGGGACGGGGCACACTCAGGTACCAAATCTGAAGGGATGGGCTGTGTGCTGTAGAAGAGAGATCAGAGTTGTAAACATTTTCAACAGTATTAATATTTTCTATTTCTAGACTACTGTGGGGTGAATATATAAATTAATGTAATTTTCAGAGCCTCTGCATGTAGAATTTACACTTTTTTTGTCTGTTATTTATTCATTTATTTCATTCATGTTGTGGTATAGAGATCAAACCCAGAGACACTCTATCACTGCGCAACAGCTCCAGTAACTTTTCTTTTTCATTTTGAGACAAGGTCTCACTCAGTCTCCCAGACTGCCTTCCAAATTGTGATCCTCCTGCCTCAGCCTCCCAAATCCCTGGAATTACAGGCATGTTCCTCCATGCTTGGCTCTCTTCATTCTTTATAAGTAAGTGTCTCTGCTGAGCTGCTGAGCTGCCTAAGTGACTAGGAAAAAAAAAATGAATATAGCCACTAGCTTTGACATAATAGTATTTTATGGACATGCTGTCTAATTATAGTTTACGGAGGAAACTTTCAAAAAGCTCAAATTTTTTGGGTGATCTTCTGAGAGACAGGGAGATGAATGACCCCCAAGAGGATATGCATGTCCTGGTCTCCAGAATCTATGAATATGCTACCTTGCAGGCTAAAAGGAGTTTTACAGCAGCGATTAATCTGTAGCTCTTGAGATGAGGAGATCATCCTAGATTATCCTGTGGCCCTAGCGTAATCACAAGAGCCCTTATAAGAGGCAGGCAGGAAGGCCATACTTTGTGAGAGGACAAGCGGATTCCAGCGCTCAGAGCCTCTGAGAGCTGTAAGCCAGCCAATACTTCTGACCTCTGACTTCCAAGACTGTCGGATAGTACATGCGTGTGTTGTTTGAGTCGCAGGAGCAATGGGAAATTGATAAAGTGATGAAGAATTTCAGTCACTTGTGGGCTGGTGATAACTGGCTGCCATGTGCCAGGGTCCAGTGCCCAGCTCATCTGACTTGACCTTCTAGAAGGCCAGAGAATCTGATTTCAGAGTGCTGATGGCTGCTGTGCACATAAGATCCTCCAAAAGTGGACAGTAAAGAAGGGGCAGAAAAGTGCAGATGGGACTCATTTTAATGGGGCAGTGGGTCCAAGAAGGCCTCAGCAGGTGATGTTTGAGCTGGCACTGGAATACAGAGAAGCAACAGCTTTTCTGACCTCTGGAGCAAAAGGTTTCCAGCAGGGGACCGAGGAAGTGTCAATATGCGGGATGACTACCGCTGATCTAGGAGGCCTGGGAGTCTTGGGGTGTGGGGAATCCTCTCTGCTGTGCCCGCTCAGATTTAGAGTTTAGTGAGCAGAGTGCTGGGATTTCTTTCCAATCCGGATATGCTTAAGAGGTTCTTTTCATGCGTGGTTCTCACCTGAGTGTGTGGTTGAGTTTGCATTCGGGAGGCATCAGTTAATACAAAGGGCTGTCTGTCTGTTTTTCCTGACATCCTGTGGGGTGGAAGGGATCACAGCCCATCCTCTGCTTATTCCTTAGAAAACTTCATCCCAGAACTCAGCAGGCAGCATCCTGAGCCAGCTTAACTCCCAAAGCCCTTCACACAGCCTGTGATGGAGCCAGGATCTTTCTACTCCTCCCCTTAAATTGCAAACAGGCTTTGCAATGTGGATCTGGGCAGCCCGGGTCTGCAGCGGCAGGGCAGAGCCAGCCCGCTTGGGCGGGGATGGGGCCTCCTGGGACCTCTGTGTGCCCAGGTCTTTGCAGGCAGAGAAGAGAAGATTTCTGTTACGGGCTCATTATGAATAAGTCACAGAGCTCCAAAATTCACAGGTCTGTTTCTGCTCTCTTATAACCCACACCGTCAAATGGTTGATGTGTGTATTATATTGTCTGGATTTCCCAACAAAACAGTGCTCCCAAAGGGGAACATTGCCAGAATGTGCTGAAAGCCTTCCCCGCCCCCATCTGTGCTTCCTGGAGACTCAGAGGACTGGGTTCTAAGAAAGTGCTGTGGGAATACTAGCCCTGTTCTCTCTTTCCTCCTGTATCCTTTTAAAAAATGTACCTACCTTGTCTGGCTATGAACATTTGTGAATTGCTTATAAATAAAAGCGGAGGGCATTTTCTGTCTTGTGAAATATTTTAATAGTTTTAATTGCTACTTAATAACTAGGTTTTCAAGTCGCCATAGCTCTCATGCCTCCCAGAATTAAAAGTGCCAGTGACCTCCACTGTCCCTTTCCTGGGCCTGGCAGCCAGGTCAGATCCCTGGGCTGTGCAAAGATGTGTGGAGGTCTATGCAGAGTCTATAAGAACTTGCAATTATGTGCAAAGTGGTGTCTTTTTTTCTTTGCATTTCTTTAATGAAAGAATAAGGTAGTTACACTTAGTAATATCCATTCACCTAACGGGAAGAGGGGGTGTTAAATCATTGCATTTTTTGATGAATGGCTTGTACACCAAAAAATAAATTGGACAAACTGGCATAGAGCTCAGTGAACATGAAATCAGCTATTAGAAGAAAGCTTGTGAACAAATTCTGAGGCAGATATGCATCTTTTGATTAATGCCCTATCAATCATCCACACAGCTACCTTAGCTAAGTTTTGCTGTAATCATTCATGGTTGCTTTCGGAAACCATGGCAGAAAATATAGCTCTGCAGAATCAGAATATTATTCCTGATTTCTCCCTAACTTACTGTGAACAATGAATGTTTTCAACCTTGTTTCTGCTTTCCTTTATTAAAGAAATACAATACGGAATGAAAGAAGAGTTCCTCAAAGCCTGGTGGAATTCTCCTAGGGTATTCTTAATGATATTCAGTCTTAAATGGGCAAGCCATTGTAATGGAAGGTTCTCTATAGGAATAATAGTAATGTAATCCCATTGAAGCTGCCTTTTACGGATTGTAGTCAAATAGGAAAAAATGTAGAGCTACATTAATGAACAGAATATATTTCCTGAATTATTACATAAAGTTGTTGAAATAGTCTGAATTTTTTGATTGTAATTATTTTATTCTCAGTTAATGTGCTTAACAGCAGTAGTAATTAACCCACCAGATTGGAAATTTGCATGAGTTCTACCTTTGACATTAGTAGAAACCCTGATTCTTTCTCCATATTACACAGCTCGATAAGAAGCAATCTATATATAATTTCTTTTACTGATACTTTTATTAAAAAGAAACTTCCATGAATGCAATTAGAGTTTTTCATGCATTTTAAGCCACTGGCAAAGTCATCAAGCGTACTTCATTCTTATAAAAGCATTGGGTTCCTAATCTGTGTTGCTCCCAGAACAATTCAGTGCTGCCTACTACTTGGGCAATCTTCAGGTAAGAGCAGTGCTTCCTCACAACTTACTGTAGCCTGGGAAATACTGCAGCAGCGTAATAAAGTGGTGACAGGCATTAGCATACATAATGGGTCATAATAGACATTTAATGCTGTGGAGCTAGAGGAGGGAGATGTGGTCTCCCATTGGGATACTCCTCCATCGAAACCCATTGATCACTGATTTCAGTGGGGAGAGGTTAATCCATCAGCTTCTGTAACCAGACGGCACTGATGGAAATTCTTTAGGTGGCATTCTGGATGAACCAAGCTTTCCATCTTTACAAACAAATGAGTGATATGACAAGCATGGTGTTCAAAACACATTTAGCCAATTGATTTTCTTTCCTCTTGTAATAAGATCCGGAGACATATGAAAGCGTGTGGTGTGAGCTAAGATTAAAGGAATTGCTTCGTGCCCAGGAACATGCGGAACTCAGAGCTCATAAAAGTACTATAAAGCATGTAGTCACCCATTCTCTTTTTTATATCAAGTTTGTTATTGCAATAAATAGTTATTATTGATGCCGTTTACTCTGCTTTGCAGAATCTTACTTCAGGTCGGTGGGTGTGTGTTCGTGCACATGTGTGGCTGTCCTTGGTAATCATCTTACTCTTGGAAGTTTTTAAGATGGTTGGATGTAGTTGTTTCTTCTTTCCCCTTTTAACAAGCAGACCCAGTGTGATTTGGGTTGGTAACATTGTTGGTATAAAGCAGCAGATACTATACCTCTGTGATAGTCCCTGAGATCAATGTAAGTG
Organism: Cavia porcellus; assembly: GCF_034190915.1. Lineage (NCBI taxonomy): Eukaryota > Metazoa > Chordata > Mammalia > Rodentia > Caviidae > Cavia > Cavia porcellus. Next base: position 23,160,503 of record NW_026947506.1, read on the forward strand.
ATGGTTGCTTATTTTTTATCTCCCATATACAGCCCTGCCTTGAGCTTCACCTACCCATCTGCACCCGTCTCCCTCCATATGCATCAGCAGATCTTAAGCCGACAGCAAAGCTTAGGCTCGGCCTTTGGACACAGCCCTCCACTCATCCACCCAGCCCCAACTTTTCCAACACAGAGGCCTATTCCAGGGATCCCCACAGTTCTGAACCCCGTCCAAGTCAGCTCTGGCCCGTCTGAGTCCTCACAGGTGAGAGAGACAGCTCCATGAGCTTGCCTGTCTTGGTCCGCAGAGGAAGAGCCTTGCTCCTATGCCCACCTCTCATACTGCAGTGCCTCGGTGTTCTCATGGCTTCATACTGGCATCCTACCTCTTGTACAGGGTGCATCCTTCAGTTCTGGTAAATGTCCCATGTTCATGCCCATCGTTGGACAAGAGCATCTTCTACCAGATCATTTTCTCATGGGTGGAAAAGCAGGCTCCTTGATCAGGCTTCACTTAGATCTGGCCACACCTGTAAATCACATGAGCTGTAAAGACTGGGGGAACATGTGGTTCTCATCAGGTCTCTGTCCACTCCCGCTGCTGAACCTAGGTTGTTACTGAGCATCATGCAACACTATAGAGTAAGAACAAAGCTGTGCCATTCCCTACATTCCCATTGCCACTCTAATATCCTTTGAATTTGAGAATCTGGATGCTCTCAGGGAAAAGTTTCACCAACAGTTCATTACAGGCTTGCAACTCTCGTCTTTGGGAATGCAGGGTTGCAGCCAGTGAAAGCCTACCACCCCAGCTCTATTCTAGCTGATAAAACCCACACAGAGTTTATGCTCCTGGGGGAAAAGTGAGGAGCAGCCCTGTGAGTGTACCATCCAGTTCTGGTCACGTATCTCTGTTTCCAGGGGACTGGGATATTCTTAGTCATTGTTCTGTGGCCAAATAAACCTGATGTCTTAAGTTGCAGGTTTTAATTATGGTCCCATTCATTGATTGATCAAAACTTAATTTTTGTCTTGGGCTGCACATCTGACCAGCAGAACAAGCCCACAAGTGAGTCTGCAGTGAGCAGCACCGGTGACCCAATGCACAACAAGCGATCCAAGATCAAGCCGGACGAAGACCTCCCCAGCCCAGGCGCACGGGGGCAGCAGGTAGGAGCTCCAGGCTCTGTGTCCAGTAATTCTGTTGCTCCTTAAGCGGGGTCTTGGGGCCAGTGCCCTGCTCCTTCCTCTCATTCCAATTCTGTTATGGCCATGGCCATGGCCATGCCCGTGTGTGATATAAGCAAGGCCACAAGTACAGTAACAGTTTCTCTAGATCGGAAGCAAACAGGAGCAATTCAGGGAGCTGTATGGCATACACATCCTTCATGATTTAGGCAGCGTAGGAGTTTAGGCTACTCATTCATGGAATTTGGCCCCAAGAATCTAATGTTCTGTCCCCGAGTTTAAGCTGAGGCAGGTCAAGTGGTGTTCCTGACACTGTTCATGGTTTTTCTTTCTTTCTTTTTTTTATTTGCTACTTCTGACTTTCAAGGAAATCTGGGAGCAGGTGGTGACACAACTAATCTCATGTCGATTAGCTTCCAGACTCAGCTGCAGGTCTCTTGGATCTGGCCTCAGCTGAAGAATGTGTAGGCTGTGTACGCAATGTCATCTCATGGGTGCCATGGATATCTTGCTCTGGATTCAGGAGGTAGCTCAGGGAATGCTAATTCTCCCAAATAGGTGCTGGACAAGGGTCGAGATATCCATGGTATCTCAGCCTTTGCTGTTGTCAGGTTGCTTCATCCCAAACTTGAGGCTGCTTTAGCCAAAATTTCCTTTTCAGTGAAAACTTCAGCAGTAGAATGCATTGGTGGGTAAGGACTTCAAATCTATCCTCCTCCTTCTGTATTTTGCTCCAAAACAACCTTTCTAGTCTCACCTTAATGTGTGTATACAGTTTTTTATCATCTGGCCCTGGATTAGAACTCAAATCTACACACCTGTTTTGCAGAATTCTGGAATTTCTTTGTTTTGTATCGCTATGAAGCTGCCATAGAAGGCCAGTAAGTCAGGTCCAGGGAGGTAGCACAGTGGGAAAGTGTTTAATTGGCAGGCAGAAGGCCCTGAGTTCAGTGGCCAGTACTGCAAAACACAAACGCAAAATAAAACACCAAGAAGAGTAGAAAAGACTGCAGAACTATGCCCTGGAGTGTTAGATGGTGTGAGCCCTGGGGCTCAGGCTAAAAGTATACTTGGAAACTGGAAGCTGAACCAGGAAGATGCTATCTCTAAGTAGTCCTCAAATTGCCTCCCACAGTAGGGAAAACAGAATTGTTAGCACTTATGAATCATAAATGTAGGAGCAGACGAATTAATACACTGGAAAGCATTAGACCAACTAAACAAATTAGAAGGACCTGTCTTTGGCCAAATTTAATTACTCCTCTTATGAGTTTTGTTTTGTGTTTGGTTTTTGCTTGCACTTTTTTTTAGATGCCATTTTGGTTTATTTTCAGCTTTAAATTCATGGCAGCAAAGTTAGCCTTCAATATTTGGGTCCTCATTATGATTTGGGTTATTGTTTTGAATCCCAAGTTAAAAATACAATCTCAGAGGGCATGTTTGAGAAATCTGGAAAAAAAAAAAAGTACCCAAATGACTCCAGGTGTTTGACTTCTTCCATTCACAAAACCCAGCTGGTAGACCTGAGGTCTGTTTTATTTTTGCTGAAGAATTGCATTAGGAGGAAGGCAAATCTAAAGCAGGTTGCTACTGTTTCTTTGCTTGCTTCCTGTTGTGCCTGATCTTCCTCCTCTGTGTTCCTTTCCCCCATCTCCTGCCTTTCAGGAACAGCCAGAAGGAACAACCCTAGTCAAGGAGGAAGGGGACAAAGATGAAAGCAAACAGGAGCCTGAAGTCATCTACGAGACAAACTGCCATTGGGAAGGGTGCACCAGGGAGTTTGACACCCAGGACCAGCTTGTGCACGTAAGTGACCGGGGGCTCCTGGCCTTGGCCTCTGCTGTGGCTGAGTGACCTTTCCTGAGGAGGTCAGCTTCTTTGGCTCCAAAGGGTCGAGTTTCTTAGCTAGCATAGCTGCAGACTAGAGCGCTTTATGACTGAGAATAAAGCAAACTCTGAGCCACAGTGCTTGACCTGTTCAGTCAGCTAAAGCTTAGTGTAAAATTCAATAAAGTCTTCAATAGCGAGTGTAATGACTCTGATCCTGTAAGCCAGAAAACACTATTTTGAGTTAGCGACTTTGATGGTTATTGAGAAATAGTAAGCTGGACATGAATTATTATTAACCTTTTAACCAAGTTTGGCTCCTCTTCCAAGACGCAGTAACATTACAAAAAAAATGTAGAGGCGGAGGATTCCTTCTTATGTTTATTTATTTTTTTTCTTTCCTCTTACACATTTCTCATTATTCTGTAGGGCAATTAGTACACCATGAAGTTGTATAGATGTCTGGGATATACTGTTAACATCATTTTTGACTTGGGGCAACTCCTGTGGGGTTAATAGCTTCAATGGAAACAATTATGTGTGCTTTTAGATGTGTCTAATGGTGGCTCAGTGGTCAGATTGAAAATCAAACCTTCTCTTACCAAGCCAGGTTCAAATGTCTTTCTGTAGCCTTCCTCTGTTGTTCCAGGTAATACAGGTTACCCCCAGCCCTGCCATATACCTCTTGCACGCTACGTAGGACTTGGCACTTTCTTGAAGGCCAGCGTAGTCTCTCTGGCTGCTAGTACCAAAAGAAAATGACATGTAAGGGCATTTAGAGCATTCAGAGCAAAAGATACAGGCTCGGAGAACTTGTGTGCTGAGGCAAATGGTCCCGTGAAAGCATGAAGGATGGTTTCACCTAATAGGGCAGTTTCTTAAGCTTTTAATAGGATGGAAAATCTGTCAGAGCAGCCCTTGCTGTGATTACCTGTCACATACATTCATTCTCTCTCTCTCTCTCTCTCTCTCTCTCTCTCTCTCTCTCATTCCTCTCCATCTCCCTCTCTCTCATTCTCTCTCTCCCATTCTTTTATAGTAATTTTATATTTTTAGATGATCCCTGTATCTTGATAACTCCCTTGCATTCCGATTAAACACAAAAATTATAAAGTTTCTCTCTATGCGTCATGGGTTCACCAGCTTTTGAAGGGCCTTTGCAGCCTGTGAAATCTGTCTCTTCCTATCCCGGTTGCACAGCCGTGTTAAGTGCACAGCTTGCTGGCTTGTGAGAATTGTTACATGCAGAATGTTTTGAGGATTTACTATGACATCACCAAGGGCCCCACTCCCGTTTCTTTTTAATCATGTCTCTTTGTAATTGTATACGACGAATTATAGGTTTCCAAGCATGCTAAGAAAAAGAAAACAAAAAACCCAGAAAGTCAAATGTTTTTAATTAAAGTGTATTTTCAGATTTTTCTGTGAACGTAATTTGATTTTTTTCTTTTTAATTTGATACAAGTATTTTAAAAGCAAGTTTGGATTTAATGGTCCTTTATTCTTGCTGACTACTTTAATGAAATCCACAAAGACATAGTAAGACTGGGATAGGGAGAGATGGACTTTTTTTTAATATGAAAAACTGCTATCAAAGACTAGCAAGCATGTGCCATGAATATTCTCAGTGATATAATTAGTGAACAATGTAAATAAAGAGAATTGTGTGTATCCTACAAAACATGCTTGTAGTGCTACTTGTTTAAAAGCAATTTTCAGAGAATCTCAGGGTGTGGCTCAGAGAAAGAACTCATGCTTAGCGTGTGCAAGGCTTTGGGGTTCCATTTGCAGGGTTGAAAAAAAAAGTTCTTCTGAGGGACAAAAGATTTTTGGAGGCTGAGTCATTATAGTTTCCAAAGAGGACTGTGTTACTGGTTCCTTCATTAATGCCTGAAATGTGAAATGGGGGCTTCTTTTAAGTATAGATTTTTAACAAGGTGAGCTGCTTGTGACCAGGTTTAGGGTAACATTTTTAGGATGTGAGGCCAGTTTAACCTTTGCCTGCCTCACTGATCTGAAAGCTTTGACAAGACAGCGAACTTCGCAGGTATTTCACTTTAATCTTCGTTGCAAAAGGTCCCTGTGACATTTTCATAAAGAGTTCTGAACAATTTTAAGGGAAGGCTGATTAAACCACCACCTGAATGATCAAAAAAACAAGGACCCTGGTTCATGTCATTTAACAGTACACTTTCTACAAGTGTCCGAATGTAGAAATCCCAAATTTGAACACTGAAATTCATATCACTTATCTGGTAGCATTAGCGGTGGCCTGGAATGGGAGAGATGCTTCCTATTTTCTGATTGAAAGAAAAGCTACTTCAAATCACCTAATTACTTGGGGGGCGGATGGGATATATATACGAGTTGCAAAGCCCACATTTTAAGGACAGAGAGAGGCATTAACCATTTCTGCTCCTGTGACTTTCCTGGGCCCCAGGGTTTGTGCATTAGTTGAATTTCCATGCCACATACAACCAAGAGGCAAGGTGTTAAACCATTTGGTGCTCTGCCTTATTTATAGCCATGACCCATTCTTTTTTCCCCTCTTACAGTTAATAGAAAGATTCATGATTCTTCATGGTTGTCTATCTACTGTCTGACAGTCCCGACTGCCTGCTAAAGCAGGTCACTATCTATAATTGATATCCTTCCCTGGAATAGGGTGCTGGCTGCAATTGAAGGGCTTTGCTGAAAGCTCTTAAATCCTGACAAGTTCTCCCCTTGTTCTGGTTCAGTCACTGAGCTGCACGGTTGGAATTCCGGAGTTATTTGAACTTAGTGCAAAGGGAGACATGTGTTTCACATTAGCAAATCACAAAGTTGTAGAAGAGAATTAGGAACTCAGCTGACTTTGCCTGCCAGGTCGTCTCATTTCCAGTGTAATGCGCTCCACGACCTCTCGAGATTCCTCCTCCATTACTGTCTGAACAGATGGGCTAAATGTGATCTCTTCCTTCCTTTCCCCTTTATTTCAAGCCTTTGCTCTTTTGCAGTAGGTCTTTGTTCTAAGCTTTATCACTGGGATGTTTAATTAATTCCTGTTTCTAACAGTATAATTATTACTGGTCTCAAACTGGTGTTAAATTTGCTGTAGATTTACCTTTAGGACCAGAAGCTAAGAAGATAAATGCATATTTTTATTAACCAGGTCGTGTTGAGCTTTGTCCTCATCTTGGTGTCCATTAAAACAGGATGGAGTAAGAAAGCAAGATGGGTATATTGTACAAAAATTAATTTGTGTATAAAATTACTGAATTGACCAAATTTACTATCAATTTGTGAAGATGCAAGCATTTTCTCTTCCGTTGCCCCTGAAAGATGAATATTCTAACATATCAAAGAAAGTTGAAAGTGCACGATTTTGCTTAATTTCAAGCTAACCAAGTTCTTTTTTGTTGTGCTTTATATTAAAAAAGACACGAATGTCAAATTTAGTGTGCTTCTGAAAGTCAGTTTCAAAGACAGTATCAGTTTCAAAGTGCCTTTGGCTTTGGTCTTGCTGTTCTTCTCCTGTTTCACTTAGCTTCTGTTACTGTGTAAAGCAGTTCAGCGGGCTTCTCCCATGGAGGAGAGACACCTTCTGGCTTTACTGAGGCCCCTTCCTCTCTTGTTTTAATTCTGTCCTGTGTAAGTTCCATCTATAACTCTTTGAAGGTTGAAGCGTCTAAGTAGTCACAGCCTGCCGAAAAAGCTCGCCTCAGGTTGTCTGAAGCTTGCGTACTTTGGTTGTGAATGACATCTTGTCCCCACCAGTGTTTCCTGAGGCTCTCTGGGAACAGGAGAAGGAATAAATGTGAGGAACTCGCGGCTCCTTAGTAGAGTCTGCACCGCTGTGTGGCCAGTTATGTTTGAAAACATCGCAGCTGAGATCTGAAGGAATAAAGCCATTGTGATCACCGAACCTCTTTCCCATCTGTTTGCTGTATCGCCACAACTCTTTGCCCTCAGTTCCAAGCATTCCACTCTTTATAGCCATTCAAGAAATAATGCATATAAAAATCTTCCTGATGGTCTTTTAAAAGTGAAATTATTTTTAATAGTTTTATTTTCCAGCCTTATTCTCCAGGCCTGGCCTTTATCCCCGGGGGGCCTTAACTTCTCCCTATGAGCCTGAACTGCTTGGAATATAGAGAGTATTCAGAGCAGCACCCAGCTTCAGTTGGGTGGCATTTCAGCCTCTGTAATCCCCCACTTGTATCTTTTAAGCACGGTGTCAAAAATTCCCCTTTTTGTGGAGTGATTAACCACCTACTTGGATTTTAAATGCTTTCATATGCTGCAAATTTTGATCTCTGAAGTTTCCTTTATCCAAAGAATGCAGTTATAATCACCTTTCCTGCCTTTTAGAAACACATTCTATACATCAGCGGCATAAAAATGAAGGGACTTTCTTTTTAATGTCATAGAGATTTAGATATAAAGGAAGCACATCTAATTTGTGAAGAATTGATGTATCCGTAGAAACACAAAAAAGTGAGAGTGTGAAGACATTATTTTCATATTAATATCATGATCTTAAATTTGCATTTTAAATGTTTCCCATCTCATTTAGATCCCTTTGCCAAAGTTGCATTGTAAGTCCTTACCTAGGAGAAAATTGGGTTTAAGATGTGATGGGGGTCTCAGATATGAGGCAGAAATTAGTTTTGTGTGCACATAAAACCTAAAACGAATGAGTGGAGATTTTGATCTTATTTGCCTCTACATGGAGTTGCTAGTTAATTTAGTTACTCTAATTATTTGGAGACATGGCATGTAAAATATAGACGAAGAACGACAAACTTCAAAGCCATCCTTTGACAATTTTGCCTTAAGGACCATGTTCTTTGTGAATCTGCTGACTAAATTGCACCTGCAAAAAATTGCTCCTGTGAACAGACATCCACAGAGAGGATAGAGGGCCAGGGTGGGAGGGCTGTGTGGTCCCAGCTCGAGCACCCACAGGCCCAGCTGGAGTTCTGAGTGGCAGCCTCATCTTTGCCCTGACTCTCGGGATGACCTCCTCCGAACCATCTGACCCTTCGGGACTGTTATTTTTTCACTTATCATACTGTGAAACAGCCGTGAAAATAAACACTGTCCCCAATGTCCAAGGCCACGTGGAGATCACATGCAGTGGACCTAATGAGAAACAGACCGGGGGTCTGAGCGAGGTCACTCTGTCTGCAGTTGTTTTATGAGTTTGTTTTTTGCAGGGCCGAGTGGGGGAGGAGAATGGAGTTGGGGCGAGGGTCTTTGCGACCTCCGAGGTGTTAGCGTAAAGGCTTATTTTACGTTAATCATTGCTCATCTGTGATGTTGACTTGACTGAAGACAAGAGACCCCCTTTTCCAGCCTGATGTGCATCCAATGAATGGGGGGCAGCCAAGAGAGTTCTACTCCTTGAACCTCAGTTTTTGGCAAAGCAGGTGAAAGTGTGGAATAGGACTGTCCTTAGGATGAGGAGGGCAAGCATTTTATCCCAAGTGCCACACTGGCTGGCAGCCACCTGGAATGCTGTGTGAGCTCTCTTTCCCTCTTCAGCTTGGGAGGGAAAGCAGTGGGGTCGCAGTCAGATGGGGCTTAGGAAAAGGTAATGTATGAGATATGACTAAAATATACAATACGTCTTTAATTAACATTTATTACCATAAGAAAGACACATGTCAGTAATGTCCCCAGAATGACCCCCCTCACTTCAGGCACACAGGTCTCATCCTTCTTGCTAGTTTCCGAAGCTGGTCTGGTCTGTCATCTTTTCATGAATATCCGTACAAAGTCAGATCAGAAGTCTGGTGAATGCTGCTGCCATATGGCGTCCAACGGAAAAGACAGATTCATAACATTATAGATCTACCTTACTCACCGTGAGACTTCTGGTTCTTTCCAAAGTCAAAATGATCGTGAAAGGGAAATCTTTTGAATGAATTCAGGACATCAAAGCAACCACTGTAGTGCAACTCAAGACACTCATGATAGAAGACTTCCAGAACTGCTTCAGAAAGTGGCAAGAATGATGGGATGAGTGTGTTTGAAGCAAGGGGAGGACTTTGAGGGCTGTTAATGGCTGTGTGCCTTTTAATGTAAGACATTTTAAAAATGTTTAAAGACACCTTTTTTTTTTTTTTTTGTACCAGGGATCAAACTCTTGACCTAGTGCTTGCCAGGCAGGCACTTAAGCCACTGAGCTAAATCCCCTGCCCAAAGACACCATTTTTTTTTTTTTTTAATCAAAGCCCATTAGTTATTTCCATTGGTTCATCCATTGTATATCTGCTGAAACAGTTCATCAAAATCTTTACTTGAGCCACTGATTCTGCCAGTGGGGAATAATTTCCTGCTGAAAGTTTGCTGATTGCTTCAGAATGATCTTGAAGGTAAGACTCTGGATTCTGCCAATAATTCATCTCCTAGAAAGCCAGGAATGAATGCTCCTTATAGAGGAAGTCGCCATGGTCATCCTGGACAAGGCAAATCATTTACTGCATAGACTCATATTTATTAGGAAAACCCAGAGCTGACCCTAGCAGATCAACCTTTTATGCAACAACTCTTTGGAAGATGTTCGTAGTTCTGGAAGCACCTAAAGGACTGGGGACAGTGTGGTACTCACAGTCCCAGCACTGGATGAATGTATAATAGCATGACTTAGCTGATCTGCAGTGTTCCAAGTGGGTGAGGAAGACAGGGAAGGAAAAGCATGGGAAACAGGTGAAGCAGGACAGAATGATGCCATTCTGGTGTTGTTTGAGCTCTGGCTCTGGCTCTGGCTCAGGGATTGGAGCACCTGAGAGATACTAGAAAGACTCCTGGAAAGTATGCCTGGTGTCACAGTGAGTCATACAAGTAAACTCTGCTGTAACTGCTGCTGCTGCTGCTGCTGCTGCTGAGATAGTAACAAGAAATAGCATTGGTTTGAGAGAATACTTTGCTTTTTACTGTTGTCCTGCAGCAACTCTGTGAATTTCAAAGTTGAGAGAACTTTCTCTTACCTTTCTGACACTTGGGGTTTTTTCTTGTAAAATAGGCATAGTGTTAACCTTATCGAAGGGCTGGGGGAATTAGCTGCAAAATGAATACTCCATAAAATGTTAGTGATTCTCCTTATAAAAGGCAAACCTGGGATGATACTTAGAGGTTGCTCCGGGACATCGCCTTGTAAGAAGCATGCTTTAGGTTGGTATTCAGATGGTATTCAAGTGAGCACATCAACAGAAAGTTAACGATTATTTGAAGGTGATATCCAGAGTCCCACTTCAGAAAACCCTCAGAGCCAAGGTTGGAGTGTCCGGTGGGACCAGCCCTGCTCTTGCTCCTGCTGCATGGAGACTCACAGTCTCATCTTCTACTGCTGTTCTGGGGTCCTGACATGCATCTGGAGACTGCTCAGTGATGAGCCTGTGCCCCGGCGTGTTAACGTCAGCCTTCTGGGCTGAGCCCTTCTCCGTGGTGGGGCCCGTGCTGTGCATTGAGTTTCCCAGCATCCCAGCCTTAATCTGATCCCCTGGAGGCCAGCTGGACCCATCCCCCATTGTGGCAATCAAAAATGTCTTGACATCTGTCATATGAGTAATATCTATATGTGTGTATATTTACTAAAAGCAAAGAGTTCTGCTTCCATGTCCTTTAGAATTTCTGGATTAAAAAGGAAAGATAATGCAATTAAAAAGTCTCTAAGCAAAGATGGTTCCAGTGTGCATGTGTGTGCAGATTGGCAGAGTTTAGTTTGGAAACCTTGGTTGCCAAAGGAAATAGGTCTTAGCAAAGCCCAGAACCAGCCAAGCCCTTTTGCTTGGTGGAGAAACGCTGTCATTTTTTCTTTACAGCCCAAGGGAAGTCACTCAGACTCCAGATTGTAAGAAGCAAGACTGGAGATTAGGCACTTGGTTTGACATAAAACAGAACTCCAGGAACAAAATGCAATTTCAATTTTCTAATGCAAGGACTTTTTAAAGATTCAGGGACGTGTAGGCTTTTGTGGGATTAGACAAATACTGCTGTGGGTGAATTGTTTCTCCAGAATGACTAATGTCAGCCAGAGAACCGTGAGTGTTTTATCTTCAAAAGATTATGTATAAGCCAAGACCTTAAACTGAAACCACCCCACCCAGTCTCCAGTGAGTGGGGTCTGAGGAGAGCTCTGGACTGTATGTTCTGAGAGTCTTAGTCTTTCATGGGTCACAAACTGTGTCTGACTTTGAGTCACCCTACAACTTCAATCTCAGTTTCTCATCTATAAATAGATGCCTCTTTCCTCAAGGAATTTTTAAAATTTGTTTTTTTGCTTGTGAGGACAGAATGAGATCATGTAATGGACGTGCTGGGTAAACAGGAGGACATTATTTAAACATGAGGGGAAATGAAATCCCTTGGGAAGTTGTATTAGTAAACTCAGTCAGGGCTGGGGATACAGTTCAGTGGCAGAATGCTTGCCTAGCAGGCATGAGCTCCTGGGCTCAATCCTTGAAATAAGTAAGTAAATAACTACGGAATGGAAAGATTAAGACTTTATGAAAACCAAGCAAGAGTAACAAAACATAGCATTGATTATTACTACACCACCACCTCGTGGCTGCCCCACAAATTGCAGGAATACTGTTTAAAAGTAAAAAGTCTAGTGGGTGTCAGACCTGTGGAAGTAGGGTCAAGGGCAAGATAGAATATACACTGTCCCCACAGGGAGGATTGCCAGGAGCACTTCAGATGTAGGAGCAAGGAAGGGAGAAAACAAATAAGGTGAAGGAATAGAAGAAGGAATGAAAGAAAGGATTAGTCATGGACATTGGACTTGGACGTCATCGTGAGTAAACAGCTGGATGTAGTCAGAGAAAGATTTTGTAGGGGTGTGTTAGGTGTGTTCTATGTTGAGAAGACAACAGAAGGAGTAGATAACATAGGAAATTTTACCTGCGATAATAAGCTGTTGAGCTATTGACATTTCCTGGGATTAGCAATATAATTGCACAGTGATTCATTTTATACTTTCTTGTTGGCCAATGATAAGTTATGCTGTGTGGTAGAACCAAAGCATATCTGCCTGGAAGGTGGGAGGGTAATGAGGGTGAGATTAGTGTCTTGCTTGTGTGATCTGAGGCTCAATGTGCAAGAGTCCTGAGATTCAACCGTCTCTCTTTAAGTGCTTACCAGCACTTGATGGGAAGGATTATCTCTGATGCTTTATGGAAGATAATACTGAAGTGCTAGTCAAGGTTTTAGGACCAATGAGTAACAGTGTGACTGGGATTATTATCTTTTTTGTTTTGTTTTATTGGTGCACTTCATTTTCTAGCTATGAATGCATAAACTTGAGTTTCAAAGTGCTTGAGTTCCAAAATGTCTTCTTCCTCACGATAATGAAACTCCCCAGTTGTCTTCTGCTGTACCCTCAGAGTTCCTTTGGTGGGTGCCTCTCACATCACTTGTCTCTGCTCAGCCTTAGGAGAGTTGGAGTGTCTTCACCTTATGCTTGGGCATGTGTGACATGCCCCCACAGCTGTGCTAGTTGGGGAGCGGGGAGTTCTGGTCCAAGAGAGTCGTGCAGTTCTGCTATCCTGGAGGTAGTAAAAGCCTTCACACCTTTCTCTGGTACACTTTTTCCTAGGAGATAAAATAGCCAAGCTGCAAGCGAAGCACTGTATCCCTCCTTGTGTTTAGTAGAGATAAACTTCAGTGGAGCCTCAGCACTGAGCCATTTGGCTTCTGGCAGCAGCTTTAATTGGTAAAATGCAGATTTTTTTTCTTGATCAAGAAGGGATTATTCCTGTTATCAGTCCAGAGCATCTTATTTCAAGATGAAAAGCCTTTATGGAATTACAGATGCCAGCGCTTGTACAAAGCTTTTTTGGCGATTGACAACTCAAAAGGAAGTATGATTTATTAGCCTGTAATGGCTAACCCTGAGCTGTGGGCTAGGTCCTCCTGATTTGTGAAATTGCTTAATGTGAACTGTCTTTTTATGCTGCCTAAGCCCCACATTAGGCAAATAAACGCGGAGTCTACGTCCATGAAAAGGTGCAGGGGAAGGAAAAACAAAAGGAGGTGGGGGGAGGAAAGAGGTGGCATCTAAAATCCATCTTGGTGGTGCCTTTTACAGTAGTTGGGCTGATAAGCTGGCAGAGGAAAGATTAATAACAAGGCTTGTCGCTATCAGTACCAGCTTGTCGATTCTCTGTAACAGGGCTGTCTGTTCAGCATGGAAATTATTGATTAAATAAAAATTGCTATTAGATTGTGATGTGATCCATAATCACAAACAATGGTGGACATTCCTCTTCTAGATCCTCGGCCATGCATCAAGTTGTTTCTTTTTTTCCCTCGCTGTAATTTATATTGCATTGACACTTGGCTGATTTGGTTTATCCTTCCTGTGTACGGAGGCAGGAGCTGTGTGATCTGCAGAGGTGGAGACGAGAGGGAGGAGACAGGAACAGCCCAGGGTAAGGGTTTGGCTGCCCTGTTCCCTGGGCTAGAGTGGGAGTGTGGTGCCTTCATACGCATTACACAGCGTGTACCATTTCCACCTTTTACACGTGTACAATTGAGCCAGGTGGGCTGGTGCACACTTATAATTGCAGCACTTTGGAAAGCTGAAAGGCAGGAGGATTTAAGATTCCAGTCCACCCCAGGTGACTTAGAGCAACTCTGCCTCACAGTACAAAAGGACTGGGGGAAGGGTCTCAGGGTGAAGGCTCTGGTTTCAACCCCCAGTGTAAGAAAAATAACAAAGAAGTGTACAATTCCAGGACATTCCTTACATTCACAGTGTTGTACAGCTATCACTTCTATTAGCTGCACAGCCTGTCTAGCACCCTGTGTGGGAACTTGGGCCCCTTGCATATCCCTCTCTTGTTCTACTCCCCTGCTGCCTATAAACCACTAATCTGCTTTCTAGCTCTCTGAGTTATTCTAGTCTGGATATTTTCTATAAATGGAATCACATCCCATGTGACCTTTTACATCTTTTGCTTTGCATAATGTTTTCAAGGTTCATTCATGCTGTGGCATGCAATGAGACTTTGGTCCTTTTTATGGCCGAACAGTATTCCACTGTGGTTTCAGTGTGTTTTGCTTACTCCTGCATTTGGGTTGGAATGGGCACTAGTGCTGTCTCTACTTCTTGGCTGTTGTGTCGCTATGAACAGTCATGGGCAAGTGTTGGCTCGAGCACCTGTTTTCAGCTCTGGGTGTTGCCCTCAGGATGTTATGGTTGGGTCCCATGGTAATCCTGTGTTTAACTTAGGAGGAAGCTCCCAAGTCCTCTACAGGTTTTAAGCTGTCCTGTGCATGCTCTTTCTTCCTAGAGAGTGCCACCTCCAACCTGCACCTGGCTGATCTCTCTCAGCCCTGCCTGTGTCCCCTCGGCCATGCATCACTGTGGCTGTGCAGGTGCCCACAATGCTGTCCTCTGTGGGCTTCAGGATCACTGGGCAGAAAGCTCCTAGCATCGTGGCTGCTTTTTCCCAAACAGCTTGGGCTGTTTTCAGCAGATGCAAAGACTTAGTATGTAAAGTGTGAGGTCAGATGGGCTTAGATAAATAGGGGAGACCTGGTCAGTCACGGAACTTTGTATCTAAGTGGCAGTTCAGAGAAGTAGAAACACGCTTGATGCTGCATGAGGAGGAATGGGCACATGTCCTACAGCAGCTGGTTTGGGCATCCTCCTCACTGGACAGTGTTGCTAGGGTCCTTCCTAGCAAGTACAATGAGTGACAGCAGGACAGAGAAACCTATGTAAGGTCATGGACTGGTCAGCAAATGGTGTGTTTCCAATTAATTGACCCACTTACCACAAATCATATTGTTTGTGTGTTTGCAGTGCTGGAGATTGAATCCAGGCCCTTCCCACTGATCTACATCCCCATTCCTTTGTTTTCAATTTATTTTTTATTTAGAGACAAGGCTCTCAAATGAAGCTCTAAATTCCCCAGTCGGGGCTCAAACTTGTGATCGTCCCGTCTCCTACTGTTTTAAATGGCTATTTGATGAATGTAGGAAAGGTTTGACCTGCAGTCTTCCTCATTTTTCATTCAAATGTTGTATTCTGTCCCCACTCTGTCCACTTCACCCCTTCCTCCAGCAAAGACAACCTCCTCCTTCCATTTCACTCCAAGCTGCCCTGGATTCACTTTTTAGCCTGCGGATTTGTTGCATGTTGGATACCACTGAACACGTATGTAACTCTTTGTCACCAGCTTCAGACCGAGCAAAGCCCAGGTGACAAACGGAAGCCTGTTTAGGACATAGCATGACCTCCAGAATGGGCATGATGTCCTGTGCCATTAAAACTAAAATCCTGGTCCCTGCGTTCATCCCAAAACAGAGAGGGGCAAAGATGAAACTTCCGGGGTTAGCTCTGTGGTGCCTTTCAGTTTCATTACAGAGGTACAGCCCAGACTCTGAACCTCTACTTCTTGGTAGCAAGAGCGCTTGGAGAAGGTCACAGGAAAGTGGAGAGTAACATAGGACAGGGACTTTGAGCAAATGCACAATATCTAAGGAAGCAAGAACAAACATGAAAAATGCAGGTCCTAGTGAAATTCATGTTATCTAAAGTAAGATGTAAATCATTTGTACAAAAGATGAGAAGCAGCATGCATGATCAAAAAACAGTGAATATTTAAATACAAATTTTTAAATGTATCACAGTAAAAGACATGTTGACATTAATCTCCTGCAAAACCCTCCTTACTTCAATCCCACGTTTTCTATTATTCTTGCCACTTTGGAAAGCAGTTCGAGAAGTCCTTTTTCCTCAGTGTATTTTCATGGATGACTCGATGTCCTGAGTCAATTCAAAGCGTTTACAACTATTTCTTGGACCAAATATATTACTATGTGTCTTCGTTCACTTGATTCACCAGATCTGCACTGTATGATTTCTTGGTCATCTCCAAAGTCAGAATCACTGTGGAAAGTACAGGTTTTGAATCCATTCAGCACATTCAGGCAGCCAGCGTAGCAGGTCTAAAGACACTCTTTCTTGAGGGTCTTTAGCTACACTGTGGTCACTGCCTTTATGTCCTGAACTGATTCAAAACATTTACCTTTCCTGCTCATTTTGATGTTGGAGAAGACCCAGAAATCACACAGCACCAAACCCAGTGACTGCAATGGATGAGGACACAGCATCATGATTTTACAAACCTGCCATTCGTTTGGATTGCAACTGGCAGCAATATTCACCATATTTTTGATCACACCTCTTAAAGACACTCTGGAAAGAGAACCTCTAAAACTGCATCAAGTGACAGGAACCCTGTACTAAGTGGTTTGAAAGTGAGGGGGAACATTTAGAGGGGCGTTCATGGCACTGTGTGTTTTACTGTAATAGTTTTTAAAAACTTAAGCACGTGACATGCCGCATGTTTTGATCACCTCTTGTGTAGATTATAGGACCGAAGTGTGGAAGCCATAAGGAGGTGGTTTTAAGTTTGCTTTGGTGAGAACCTGCCCTGCTACACTGCTGCCCTAGGAAAAAGGGAGTTTCAGGCTTGGAATGCAAGGTGTGCAGGTTGACACCCTGTCTGTGAGAGAAGGCATTGGTAAAGGCTCCATGCACTGCTAGAGTGGATCAGCTCCAAGTCCCACCCACCCTGGGTGTGTTTATTTAGTTCTGCAGAAGTTTCATGCAAGGAATTCACATGCCTGTGCTCTAAGGAGGAGCAGGTTGGCATTTGTCCTCAACAAAGAACGCTGACATCATGTCAGTTTATGACATGTCCAGCTCTCTGTCTTTTCCATCTACCTCAGAGTTTCCCTTTCCTATTTTCAAAGTTTTGATTATAAAGCATGTTACTAATAAGTTGACTGGCACGCTGTTTGAGAAGATGAAGCCCTGCATTTCTGGCTAAGAACTAGAGTGCTGCGAAATCTTGTAACCCAGAGCTGCCTCTGTGCCACAAACTTGGATTTTTGGTATTGTTGTTTTTTTCTCATTTCATTTTGATGTGTCTTGTCTTCTCTGGATATTAGAAATCAGTCTTGTGTGCTAAGTATTTCTGATCCTATGCAGTTTCTTCTGAGATCGTTTCAGAAGTGCTGCTATTAAGCCCTGTGAGAGGTAAATAAACTACCTTTAGACTACCATAAGAAGGATTTTCCTCTTTCATTTCTCTCTTGGGCTTGTGCTGTGGGTACGTGGACTAAATCCTGCACGCCGTGAAGCGTGCTCTCTTCCCACGTCTGGCTCTGGAGAGCAAAGGAGATGTTGTACTCATCCTGCCCAGTTCATAGTTAAGTGTTTAGCCTTGGGTATGGTACCATGGTTTGTTTTCAGAGGAGGGACCCTAAGAAGTCCTGTCTAGGTTTTGACAACAGATTCTGTCCTTGTTCATAGCTGCATCCCAGGTATCCCAAATATGCTGTGGGACAGACTCCACTCCAGCCTTTAGGTCTGTTCATCCTGTGGTCACAGGAGGCTGGAACAAGCCCCACTAATGCAGGATATTCTGAATGTGGTCTGACCCCCACTGTCTACTGAGCGACTGCCCCTCTGCAGTGAGTACAGAAGGCCATGCGGAGTGTAAAACATTGTGAAGGTTCCTCCATGGAGAAGGTGTGGCTTCAAAAATGTCATCTGAACTGAAGAGCAGCTTAGTTGGTTTGCCTGCCATCAAACACACCCTGACCGCCTCAGTGACAACGCTCGGAGTAGTGCATCTTGAAAGTGCTGGGCCCACGCAGGGGCCTTTCTTGGCGGAGGCTCAGGACGGAACTGTTCAGTAGATTTTGCTTCTGTGGGTTCTCTTAGGTCCTTTCTGAGGTAAGCATCATGGTCATGTTCCTCATCCTCAGGATACAGTACTCATCCCTCACAATGTAAAGGAAAAAAGGATTTTTTATGTCTGTGTTTTGGGTTCACGGTTTTTAGAGGTTTTAGTCCACAGTCCACTCCAAGGCAGGAAGAGCATGGTTGAAGGGTCTGGTGGAGGAAGGCTGCTCACTTTATGGCTATCAAGAAGCAGTGATCAAGGGCCAGGGATTTAGCTCAGTGGCATAAGAGCCTGTCTGGTAAGTGCGAGGTCGTGAGTTCAATCCCCAGAACAAAAAAAAAAAAAAGGAAGAAGAAGAGAAGCAGAGAGCAAAGGGAGGAGATGAGAGGAAGATGCACCCTTGTAGGTCACGCCCCTGTGACCCACCTCTTCCTGACCAGACCCCACCTCCCAACCTGCAGCTTTTGGATTCATCAGTAGAGTAATTACCTGTGATGCACTGGCCTTCAGAAAGCTGCACCTCTGAACACAGGAGCCTTCTGGGGACATTCTGATATCAGTCATAACAAGAGCCTGTGAGATGGCCTGAATTTTCACATCACTGAATGACAGCTCCTTTCCTTTTCCTGGTTGAACACTGTAAATAGGACAGTTTCTGCCTCTGGGGTCTTGTTCATTTGCTCCTTAGTCATTAGGTGTCATCACAGTGTAGCCTGGGTATCACCTGTATAACAGTTACTGTTTGTGTCAGAGCCTCATGCAGGACCTGGAGAGATGGGAAGTCTGCATTTATAGCATGCACCAGGATAAACCTGCACCTGTAGAAATAGGGGAACCACTGTCCTGGAGCATCAGAGGCTGGTGTGCACTGGAGAACTTGAACCTTATAGAAGCAGAAGAGCCTCACTCTGGGCAAGATTGCACTTGCAGCTCAAGGGTCTCGTCTCTACTTTTTTAAGTTGGAAGGAAGCCATGTTCTAGTTTAGAATCTATTGTATGATTTCCTTAGCTTTTTTTTTCAGTCTTTTTTTTTTGCAGTGCTGGGGATGGAACCCAGGGCCCTCTCACTAGTCTAAAGTTCTACCACTAAGTCACCCTCCTGCACAGGGGAGGGTCAAATTAAGCATAAGTGGTCTGAGAACCAGATTCTTTGTGGTAGAAAACTGTACTTAGCTCTGTTCTAAGTCATGTAACATCGGTTCATTTATGGAGACCATGGAGAATGTGAGGTTTGACCAAGAATTGATTTGGTTTATCTACCCTTCACCCTCAATTGACTCTTTAGTCTTTAGTTTTTTTTTTTTTTTTTTAATCGGTGCCAGGGATCGAACTCACCACTGCCTCCTTGCAAGGCAGGCGCTTATGCCACTGAGCTAAATCCCCAGCCCCAACTCTTTAGTCTTTGGAACTGGAGATGATTAGAAAGAAAAAGGACTTGGATAGGAAGCCAGAGCCATGGTGGAAAATAAGCAACCTTCGGCTTCATCCCCTCCCCATCCTCTAGCCCTAGTGACTGGTTCCCTCACTGGACTAGGGTGGGCTGTGCTGCTGTCTAGGAGACAGGTATTGGCTGTTTCTTGATGCAGGTGCCAAAGGACAGCCTGTGGGCCCACGGGATGAGGAGGAAGCCAGTTCCAGACATGCTCCACCTCACAGCTGCATCCGCACTCTCTGGAGCCCCTGGGAAGTGCCCTGTGGGTCCAGCTAGGGGCTCTGAGGAAGTTCTCAGTGCTTCTCCTAGGGGTACTTCTTGGCCATTGGGCCCCATGAGCCCCCATGTGTGTCTTAGAAACAGTCAGCGCAGCGGGTTATTCATACATTCCTCCCACTAAGGGCTTGTAATGCAGTGAATAATTACAGAGGATGGCGGGGGCTTGGGGCTATGGCACTGGATTTTGGTTTCAGAGCTCCCTCGATTCACCAGAGGTCTTCATTCCATTACCCTGGTGACTCTTGCAGACCTGTAATTTGGCTCTTGGGATTAAGCCCTTTGTCTGCGCTCATAAAATGTTATAAAGCCGCCGGCCTCCATAGATGCATTTAACTCAAAGAGTCGGTTGGCTCCAACCGGTGCTAGAAGTTTCTTCCAGATTTTTAAATTGCAGGGCAGTGTACAGTTTAAGAGGATGGGGTGAGGGTGGTAATTAAACAGATGCAATTGATGAAGTGTGTGATGGCCCTTCCTATTAATCTTTACAACCCAAATACAGTTTTCTTTGCATATCCTTTCTAGCCCCCTGGGCGCCTTTACTGTTGTTCAGACATCAAGACCATGGCCTCTGTGGGACCTTGGTGCTGGCCATTGCCTGTGTTGGGCTCTGTCTCCTCATAGGACCCATAAGTCTCCATGCAACTGGCTGCCAAAGTTTTCATCTTATCCAGGGACTTCCCTAGCCAGTTAGTGGAAAGGGGTACCAGCCTGCCCTCCCCCACTCCCCTGACCTGGCTCTTCATCTTATTTATTTATACATTTATTTATTTGTTTATTACACACTTCACCATCTAAAATGTTCAATTTTTAAAAAGCATTGTATTACCTACCTTCTACCACAAACGTATGAGCAGCATGAAATTTAAGTATTTATGTATTTCCCTGTTCCTAGGGCCAGACTACTCCTGCATATAGCAGACGTACTGTACTTACTGCGGGATGAATGAATATTGATTTTCCTCTAGTGACTAGAAATGAAAATCAATGTGCCTGAGTTCCGAATGATGAATGATTTTTTTTTTTTCTTTTGTTATTAGGAATTGAACCCAGGGCCTTTGCACTGAGCTACATCCCTACCCTGGCCCCTTTAACCTTGAAGATAGAGTCATGATAAATTGCCCAGGCTGGACTTGAAGTTGTAGTCTTCCTGGTCTGCCTCTCAGAGTGTTAGGGTTACAGGAATGAGCCACCATGCCCTTGTGAGAAATTATTTTTAATCAGTTAAGCATCTTGTTTTTCACTCATCTATGCTTGGATTGATTCATTGATTGATTGACAGTAAGATCAGACCTAATGGAGTTTTTCCACTCACCCCCTCACCTCTTTTTTAATTTTAAAAATAGGATCTCTCTAAATTGGTGAGGTGGCGCTTGAACTTTTAGGGCTCTTGCTTCAGCCTCCCTGGGATCCGTGATTACAGGCTGTTGTCGCTACCCTGCCCGGCCATCTGTCCATCTTCACGTAGACTTGGGTTGCAGAATACAGTGAGCATCGCATTCACGTACAAAACAGCCTTTCAAGAGAGCACACTGAGACAGCGTTAAACAAGAAGAAAGTGCTAAGGATCACTAGAGCAACAGGGAAACCTTAAAGACCAGATAATTATTAAAGAAAAATAAAAGCAAGTAACTCATCGTGCCTTCAAAAGCAGGAAAGCCAAAGGCAGCTTTTCTCAAAGTGTTAGTGATTATCGAAGTGTGTTTCTCTTCTTCATGTATTTCTTTTTAAAAATTGAGACTGTCCTGAATGTGTTAGCATATGAATCATATTTAGCATCTTGCTTTCATTGTATGGTTTGCTGTAATCATTTAATCATTTTTCTGTCATTTAGAGATTTGCCCAACATTTTTTCACTAGTACAAATAATAAATAGCTTTGCTTCAGAGTCTTTGATCCTAATTTAGACTTTTCCCTTCAGATTGAGTCTTTAAAGCAAAACAACTGAGTTAAACAAATTAATGTTAGAATGAGTTTAACTAAATTTAAAGGGGTATACCATTGGGATTTTGCCTGAAATTTTATGTAAGCTGTAATTTGGAAAGAATTTACGCTAAAAATTCAGTTTTCCCATATAATAGATATGTGTGTGTGTGTGTGTATGTGTGTGTGTGTGTGTGTGTATTTTTTAACTGAGCTTTCTAATTTGATGCCTATTTTCTTAAGATACCTTATATTTCTTTACTTGCCCTTTCATAAATATTTTTCCCTCACTGATTATTGTTTTTAATAGACAAGATACTGAGCTATTTGCTTATTTTTGTTTTGTGTGCAATCAGTTTCCTAAATACTCTTGATGTTTCTAGTGGTTCTATATTTTATTATCTTAGGATTTTTGATACTAGTCCACATCTATCATCTACAGGTAATAATTCTTTTATCTTCTTTGCGATCCATACATGTTTTGTTTCTGTCTCATGAAACTGGGTAGTTTTCTTGAAAGTATTAGGTAATTCTTTTGGTAGCTGCAAACCCCACTTTGTATCTGATTGTATTGTTTACTGTTGAGCTTGTTTACTGTTCATTTAAAATGGTTAATATTGGGACATGTGAATAAAATGCGCTTCTTTCTAGTCCTTAGAAAGTTCTAAGAATTTATTCTCAAAGGATTACTGTTAGTTGGTTAACATTTTGCTACCTAAAGCAATTGCCATGGAATAGATGTATTCTTGTCTTAAGTTACCTTTTCATCTTTAGAAGTGTTTAGTGCATTATTCTTTAGTGGTTTCTTGGTTAAAATGGTCCTGTTCTATTTATAAGTTTTCCATTTTTACAATTGCAATTTAAACTTCTTTGTTTCTTTTTGTGCTGCTTTGATATCAGACTTATGACTAATTTTTTTAATATTCTGCATCATTTCCATTTCTACTTCTGAGTGGCATTACCTAACACAGTAAGCTGTTTCTGGAATATCTGAAGTAATGTAGCCATTTGGGTCAAGAACTTTTGCAGTATAAAATCCTTTGGTAGCTTTCTTTTAAATTTCTTGTTGTCATTTGAGACACTTAAATTAATTTGAATTCTTTTTGTTATTCTAGAAAATCCACCGTTTCATTGAGATTTTCAACTTATTATGAGTTTGTGTTTACTTAAACTCTTTCATAATGCCTCCAGTGTGCGTCACTGTATCATCTTTGTTTTATTTTCTGGCATTTGTATTTCTTCCTGTTTGCTTCAGTGTGCCTGTGGTTTCTTTTTTTATTTCATCTTTTCCAGGAATGAGTTTTCAAAATTAGTTAGTAATTCTACTAGGTGGAAAATTAGTTTTTTACTTCTGTTTTGTGGGTTTATTTTGTTTTTGCTTTTTTTGTTCTGTAACTTTTAGAATAAAAAGCTGATTTTTTTCTTCTTAAATCATTACGTGTACTTAAAGATTTTCTCATGCACTTTGATCCACTTTTGACTCATCCATTTCAACCGTCCGCATTCTTTTGATATTTCAGAATAGGCTATACTTAACGATTTTTATGGTTTATCCGGTGGATCATAGGTCAGCTTATTCACCAGCAAATATTTTTAGAGCTGTTGCTGTAAGGCAAGCCCGCCCTGTCCTAGCTTCTGGAGGTTCATGAACAAGCCTCTGTCCCTGTCCTCAGGATGCTTACCTTCCACTGCTAACCCACCCCTGGGACGCAAGAGAGTGCTAACAATTCATTCATGCTCATGGTTTGTGCTCCCAGCTCTGCTCTAACATCGTTTACTAGGCTTTCAGCACACTCTACCTTGGATGGAGCCACGTCACTGAGGGTGTAAGTGACTTGTCCTTTTGTCACATCCCTACGTGGCTGTCTCCAAGCTGACTTCTTAATCACTCTGCCAACAGGACCACGATTTCGTGTGGCCCCGTGGGATTTTGCTGAGTAATGTTTGAGATTATGTCACTATTTTATAATCTTACCTTGTCAACAGAGCTACCGATATTTTATTGAGGTTATTTTTTGTGGTGTGATGTCCTTTTATCTTTTTAAAAACAGC
This sequence comes from Cavia porcellus, assembly GCF_034190915.1. Taxonomy (NCBI): domain Eukaryota; kingdom Metazoa; phylum Chordata; class Mammalia; order Rodentia; family Caviidae; genus Cavia; species Cavia porcellus. Next base: position 23,183,875 of record NW_026947506.1, read on the forward strand.
CTTAGGAAATTAAGTTTAGCATATATTATTCATCAACTTCCTGATGCTATTCTGAGTCTTTTTTCTATATTTAAATCTTTATATACATTTCCTGTCATAAACTGGTATAAGTGTATTAAATCTTATGGTTTAATATGATGATGTTGCTTGGTCTGTTCTTTGTAATTCTAACAGGTTTTACTATATGTATATTTTTATGTTTATTCATTAAAATACAGCTTTTATTTAATGATTATACTTTATCAGAGAAATCTCTTGAGGCTCCATCTATATCTTTTTAAGTTGTTTACTATCAACATTATTATCACTAATATATCTACCTGCTCATATTTTTTTTGGACAATTCCCTATCATTTTGTTTTTAGTGAACCTTGTGGGAGGTCTACAGTCCTGTCTATCAACATCAGAAAGACTTGGTCTTGTAGTGAGCAGGCCTGAGATATTTTGGTTTCAAATGTGAATTTTATGCCCTCTCTCAACTCTTTGTCTCTATGTATGTTGCTATAGTTTCCTTATTTTTATCGTGGTGAATTTGCAAGCAAACATCCTGCTGGAAATGTTTGTACGTTTGCCTAGGCACTTATTAAACACATACCATATAATTTCTAATTACAGAAAAATAGTTTCCATGCTCCCAAATTTCCCCACACACAGTATTTTGCAAGATAAATAATTTACCCTTTTCGTCTTTGCAGAATTTGAAATAGTGATTGCTAGAGGTTGTGATCCGTGAACAAGGGAGGCTGGGTTTTGATCAATGCGTACTATAAAGGTGTGTTGAAGTATCATACCGGAGTATCACATTGTATCATACTGAAAAAAAACCAAACAACTCCCTCCTCTTTTTATCTTACCTTTGTTAATTTAATTATAGATTAAATTCTTACCCTTCCCCTGCTTCTGTTTTCATGTTTATTTTTATAGCAGCACTGTTTGCTTTTTGTGTGTTTGTTCATTTGGTGTCCTCTCCTGCAAGCCTTCTCTCTTTCTGGAATCTTTTTTCCTCCATCATTTTGTCAGCAGGAAAACCTTAAAAGTGCTGCCTTCCCACATTAGGAAGAACTTTTGTGTCAAGAATGTTTGTGGAAGAATCTTCATTTTTCTCTTATATCATGTCATGTTTCTAAAATGTGTCCTGCAAAACGCTGGTTGGTGGTATGTTGCTTGGTGTGAAAAAAATGGAGTAAATAAAGTCGACCACTTCTTGCTGCAGGACTTCTGCAAGCCTTCGGGATGTCACTGTGTCCTGTGACTCTTGGAGAGGAGGATGTGCTGGCCTTCGCCTCTGTGAATCGTGATTCCAGAGTCCCATTTCTGATTTGCATGTGGCAAAATTATCTTTGGCTTTTTCTCTTTGGAAAGATACATCTATATTTTAGTTCTTTTTCTGTCTTGAAAATTTTTCATGATATCAAATATTTTGGCTTTACATGAAACTCAGTCTGGTTTTTGCTAAGAAAGCTTTACTTTTGTCTTTACTTTCTTCTTTTGGGACAAGTATGGCTTTTACTCTGTTCCTGGGTCTGATCTATTTTGATCTCCTTGATATTTATTCCACTCCATCCTACCAGCGCTGACTTAATACCTGTTTCTTTCTTCCCTGAGACTCCATCCACCTACTGTTCCTCTACGTGGATTTTATTGATTTCTTGAGGGGAAGGGGTGTGTAGACTGTTCTGAGAACAACGGACAGATATTTTCTACATTTTTCTAATCGTTTTCCAACTGATCTTTTGTAACTCTGGGATTACTGTCGGGCAGTCCTTAGCCTTTCTTCAGCTGGAGAACGTGTCTGGAGGACACCCTGAGAGGTGGGTGTTTCTGGGCAGTTGCCTGCTTGGAATGTGTGCTGCTGATCCTATTTGATGGTGGCAGAGTTATCATTTTAGCTTTCTCACTTTTTTGGTATTTTTTCCCCTTTAGTACTGCAGGTGGAACCCGGAGCTTTCCTGCTAAAGCTATATCTGTATCGCCAGCCCCCTCCTTTATTTTTATTTATTTTTTTTTTGAGATGAGATCTCACTAAGACACTAAGATGCCCAGGACAGGCTTTGAATTTGTGATCCTCTTGCCTCATCTTTCCAGAGTTCTGGAATTACAGGTATAGGCCACTACAAACTTATTTATTCATATTTAATGATTTAATGTTATCTTTATACAGTTTTAACTTCAAATTCGTAAAGTCCAAACAAAACCAAAAAACATAAAGCAGTAAAAGGCCTGACTTGAAAAAGTCAGCTTCTTTTTGTTGTCTCACTTGTAATGCTTACTTTCCTGTGCAAATCAACTACTCATAGTACCTGCATTCTTATGGAGAATTCCTTTAAGGCTGTACAAGGGAAAACAAATATGGATTCTTACTCTTCCCTCCCTTTTTACCATCAAAGCTGCCCATCTGTGCCTTCTGTGATTAGCGCTAACAGCAAAGGCATGTGCTTGGCCAGGCCTGAGCCAGTTTCTCTGACTGGCAGGCATAAAGGAAGCTCCTTTCCTGTGCCCAGCTAGACAGGGCAGCATCCTTAGCACCCTGCTCGCGCACTGTGTCAATGTGAGGGTCCCTGGTCATGTGATTTTCCATTTCAGGACTAAATGAGGTGTCCATTGTACCGCTGATCCTCTGTTCTTTGTGCTGCTGCAGAGCTGTGAGACTTGGAGTGATCCATGGACATGGAAGACACGTGACCCATTAGAAACTTTTATGGCATTTGACATTGAAGCGTATAATCAGTAGTTGGTTCCTCTTACTAAATAGGTTATACACTGTTTGGGGTGTTGTCAAATTTGCATGGCCCTGGCTGTGCATTGGTCACCTATGGCAGGACCCCACACTCATCAGCAGCAGATGTGGGAGACAGGATGGTCCTTCATTACAGTTTCAGAGCCATTAATGTGGTTCCTCTGGAGATGCAGTACCTTGTGGAGAAAAGGGGAGCCCATTAAGGCAAGAAGAGCCACTCAACATAGAAAACTTTGAAGTAGTTGTGGTTAATTGAAGTGGACATTCCCCTAATTTGGTGGTCATGGCAGCTGCAGGACTTAGAGCCAATGGCATGCAGGTCTAGCGATCACAGCTCTTACTGTCTCTGTGGATTATTGTGAGACTCTGGCTCAGATGTTTCCAGAATGTCACATGACATAATGGGAGATGAACCTGCTTGGCTTAGTGTCACATCGGTCTGCCATGTGAGGTTTCAGAGCTGCTATTCTGCATCGTGAAGGCAGCTCTTGGAGGTCGTTTGCCTATTAATCCAGATGGTTCCAGTAATTTTGCATGATCATTTTTCCTACCTGAATTGACCCTGACTTCCTCTCATGCAGTTACACTCAATGGAAAGAGAAGAATGTGGTTTAGTGCCATCTCTTCAACAAGAAACCCCACTCATCTCCTTAGGAATAAAAGAGTGATTTCTTTTATACGCTAAGTAAATTTCTAACTTTTGAGAAATTTTAGTACTAAATGTTGAAAACCTTGGATTTTCATTTGAACAAGATTTAAATCCATGTCTTTGTCTCTGCCTTAGAGGCTGAAAAACCACATAGGAGAAAATACAGAAAAGTAAGTAGGACATTAAAGGAGTCTAGGGTGAAAAATAATACTTTTAGCAGAAGTGGAAAAAAAACCATATTTGAAGATGTTAGTTCATATTTACTTCCTAGCTTTAAGTAACAAAGAAGTATCTTGCTGAAGTTGATGGACAATTTTTTGAGCAGTGTAGAGGTGAAAATATCCATAGTTTAAGCATTAGGTCCACTGTGTGAGTCTATTTCGTGCAGAGCCAGTATTATGTTAACACCATCCAGAGTCTCTGCCAATAAAATTAAGTACTCTATTGAAATACTTTAATTCATTATTTCACCTTCATTCTACAAAGAATGACATTTGTACTTTATAGTCTGATGAGAAGTGTTGAAGTTCAAAATGAAATTTATTTTTGAAGCTTTAAAGAAGGGGAAAGTTATGTAACTGGTGGCCGTGGAAGGAGGCCCATTAATGCTTCATTACCTATTTGTTTGACATAACCCAGGTCCTGCCAGTGAGAAGCAGTTGGTTGCAGCAGATTTTGGGCATTCTTTGAATGGATTTTACAGATTTTCTGGACACACTGCATAAGAAGCGGTGAAAGAGCTATTTTTAAAAAATATGTCTAAAGAAAATACAGTTTCTCTGACACATGCCTGGAATTCGCGCCTATGGTGTGAGTACTTTGGAAGAGGTGCCCTGTATTGATTGCTTCAGCCATCTCCGTTTACTTGTAAAATAAATGAAGTCAGCACTTGGCTCGTCTAAGTCCCAAGTGGCCATTTCTATCATTTACCTCCTATTTCCAAGCATTACCCTAGAATGACCTGGTGGAACCAGCTTCATGACAGCATGTGAGCAGGAGTCCCAATCCTTGTCCCTTTACCCCTCCCCTAAAACTAATTAATTAATCAAAGTTAAGAAATTAAAACTTAAACTATCTTTGTGTTCAGCCAGGCATACAGGAGATGTCTATTTCCTTAGAGCCCAAGGTTCGGTTTGAGTTACATCAAGAAGGCACCAGCATTAGGTTTGGTTGAGGGCATCTTTTCAGTGCATCTGTGTGAACGGACAGCCTACCACAGGCTGGTGAAAGGTGAAAAAGCAGATTATTGAACCATATTCTGCATTCCTGTTGTTCCCCCAGGTAGTAGTTCCTGAGTACCTGCTATGTGGAAGTTAAGGCAAAGGCTTGTGGGGTACCACGCTACTGAGGTGCAGTCTCCCTGTTTAGGAAGCCAACTAGAAGGGTCAAAGCTGTATTCATGCAAAACAGATCTAAGTAGCATACAAAACAGACAGCGTCAGTGGAGGAATTTTAAGTTGATGTCCAGTTACTATGACAGCTCATTCTTTCCTAATAAAGTTGTTTCACTATATATTTTTCACCTTCTTGCTTGTCTTGTCTCATGATGCAGACAGCATCAGTGGCTCTGGCACTCTGATCTGGAATGATCGTTGGCTTCTGCTAGCATTGCCAGTAGCATTTATTTTAATAAAAGGTGCATGTTGAAATAGTCCCGGGTCACAGGCAAGCTGAGTGTGAAAGAGTGATCCTGGAAAGTTGGTAAAATCTAGCCACCACATAGTGACCTGTAAGGACGATGTAAAATCTTTCCATAAATTATGGTACGGGTGGAAAAGAAGTAGCCGTATTTCTCTCAAAATGTCAAGCTTCTTTATCAGCCTTCCAGCCTACCAGCCAGGGATGCCAGTCGTCCCTGGAAAATGGTACCCTAGAGTTAGATCATATCACGTGTGGAAATTTTGGGGAAAGAAAAATAAAGCCTTGGTTAAAAGAATATGTATTTCATATAGTTGTAAAAAGAAAATATTGAATGCCCACACTACTCACAGCTGAGATTTTGGGAGTGTCTTTCCCAGCACTTTTCTCATATGAAGAAAGAAAAATCCCAGTTCTTCTGCCCATCGTTTTATGGCCACCTTGACTCGCACAGGAAATCAGAGAGGAATTATAAGGCACTGCCTGAGAGAGCCCCATTTCACTTTACCATACTTGCCACATACAGATGTATCAAATCAAATCAGAACAAGATGTGATCTTACTGAGAAAGAATCCCTATAATATCAGGTTTCCTCCCCCTGCATGTTCCCCCAAGCATGCATAAAATCATGGAGACCTAAAGTAGGCTATTGAAGAGAGCCTTTAAGGCCAAAAAAGCAAGCTGCCTTTACCTTCCTTGTATCATATTATACGTACATATTACAGATATGTCACTGATTAAAAGCATTGTCATGCCTCATTAGGAACCTTGTTCATGTTTAGGGTTAGATAACCCCCCATACTCCTCTGATTCTTTTTATGTCCTAAGGGCAAATCCTTTCTCTTGGGTCAGGAATGTAGTAAGGTAGGTTTTTCTCTCTCTCTGGGATATTGCGTCTGTCTCACTGTGTTTAAATTGATGCAGAAAGCTCTTCAGAGCAAAACACTCTATTTTCTTTGCATAGGAGCCAGCAGTTGACTAACCCAAAGGGAATTCTGTGTGTTGAGCATTTTAAAGGTAAATGTTGGGTAGATTTGAGCTGCTCATGTTCAGCAAAGATCCCCAGGAAAGTGGTTTAACCATGGCCCTGAGACAGAGGGGCCTTCTCTCTCACATGATTTTTGAAGCATGTGTGTGTGTGTGTGTGTGTGTGTATGTGTGTGTGTGTGTTCTAACCAACAGCTTCTAAGTCATGAAATAATTCAGGGAAGTAACCCAGCTCATTTTAATGATATAGGTTGAAGACCAAAATAAAGAGGAATTACAGTTTATGTAAACAGACGTATATATAAATGAAAAGCATTTAGTTTTCATAAAGGAATTTTCTAAAAACAAAGGTTCCTGCCCTTCAGATGCATGAAGCATTAACACATCTGCCCTGGAAGTGAGAACACAGATCCTGGGACCCATAAACAGTAAGTTCTCCGCTTGAACCACAGAGGAAATTCTCTTAGATTTGGTATTTTTTTCCAGACCACCAGTTACCAGAACTGGAGGCCACTGCCAGATAAAGATAATATAGTTAACCCTTATAAAGCTGGTTCTGGATTTTGATAGTACCCAGATTCTAGGATCCTAAATGTACTCCATGTATATGAGTGTATGTCTATTCCTGCTTGGATACTAAATTCCTCAATTTTTTGTTATTATTATACAATACTCCAAGCAGGCTGTTATAGTAGGAAAAGAGGGTTTTTTGGCTCGTACTTTTGGTCACGGCTCTCCTGACAACATTACACAATTCTGGCGAGGGTTGCTATGGCCCCATCACATCACGGTGGAGCTGCATGTATTATCTACGTGTCCTGTGCTCCCTCATATCTCTCCTGATAAAGCCACAGGACTCAATCATGGAGGCTCTTCCTAGTGGCCAAATCAATTACAATCACATTCCAAAGTCCCATCTTTGAAATTCAGTTTCCATGCTGTGAATACCATTAGTTACATGACTAGGGGGATTAAAGATTTCCTCTAGTTTGAAGGATAATATTTGAACCATAGCCCAAGTGTATGGGACCCTCTCTCCCTTCTTTTGTTCCTTCCTTTCTTTTTCATGGATACACACTATCCTGTCATGTCCATGAATTTCCTAGAGTGTTTTATTAAAAGGGACTTGGAAATTTTCTCTTCTGGCAGGCTCATGGACTCAAAGGAAAAGACTCACTTGATCTTGAATTTACATATTTTCTCTCATGCCTATCTCTGTGATAGGTGGAAAGTTTAACTTGGTTTCTGTATTTATCTGAGCCATGCAATCATGATGCCTTCCTGAGACTGTGAACCTCTCTGACCATCAGCAAACCCTTCTGTGAGGGATAAAGTACCAGCAAGAATCAGCCAAGGGAAAGCATTCCACAAACAGGTCAGCAGAACTGAGGTGGAGCTGAAGCTCTGTGAGTGCACCCCACATGTGAGATCCCAGTAACAGATGAGACAGGAATGACCATGACACTGGACACTATCTTCCATGGCCCTGTGCAATTGATCAACATCTGTCATGGATGGTAAGGTCCTAGGTTCAGGTGGCCCAGTACCACGGAGCCCATCTCCACTCTTTCCTGAACAACCTGTTGTCTTGCTACTTACCTTATGGTTGTGTTGCCTGAAAATCAAAACATAGCACATCATTTGGCAGCAAAATTAAATAACAGATAACCCACTTTTACTTTAAATATCCAGATGACAAAATTTAGAACAAATGTTGCCTTCTGTTAACCTTTAATCTGGTTTATTTTGTCAGTGTATTCACTATTTTTTCCCCTGGAGAGTGCTCAAATTCATAAACTTTTAACCAGTTGCTATGGTATTGTAACCACACTACATTAATATAGTTCATATGCAATGTGGAGACCATTATGAAAGCCACAGATATTTTGGAAGCAAATGCTTAAAAGGTCAAAAGAAAGCTTTAACTGAAACTTTTAAAAAGTTGAGTGTTTATATATTATATAAGGGCCAAATATTCCTAAGACAGTGTGCTTATAAAAGTAAGTATTGTGGAATCAAGCACAAATTAAAAACGTATTTTTAGGAATAAATTAGTACTTCTTCAGAAATGAAATTCTTACTTTGGTGAGGAGGTAATAACAAAGCAAACAACAACAAAAAAGAAATGGCTGAAATTCAAGAGAAGTCCCTCTTCCCTAAGAGTGATTTCATCAAGTGAAGAAAGGTGCTGTCTGCAGGGTGGGCTGTCTGCCCAATTCTCCTTTGGAAGAACCACAGATCCCTTCTCTGTTTGTGCACACACACACATGCATGCATGCACACAAGCACACACATATCTTTGTTTTTTTCAAATTGCCAAGATTCAACCTGTGTTTCTCTATAAAATATCTTCCTTCTTTATTTCTCCAAGAGAAACCGTATAGGCCAACCTTGCTTCCTTGTTTTGGTCTCTCCAAACACTTTAGTCATGGTAGGGGGCAAAATTTCCATTACACTAATGAGATTTCCACAAGCAGATTAAAGAGGAAATATGCCCTTCAGTCTTTCTTACTTAACAACATTGCACTGGGAAAAAAATCTTTGTATAAACCATCCACAAGAACAACAGCCAGAGGGCAAAAATTCCAGTGAGATAGAGTGTAGTTTAATCACAGAAAAACTTCATCGTTCTTTTTTTCTTCTGTCCTTCGTCTGAAGCTTTATTGAATTATTTCAAGAGAAATCTATTGTAAAACGTCGGATTATTTGCTTTCTGTATCCGTTAGGACATAACACGGTAAGTTAGGATTATCATTTCAATGCTGGAACCGTTTCCTCTAAATCATGTCAACAGTGTCCTGGCTGGAAATATGTTTTAGAATTCTTTTCTTTTATAATGAATAGGAATCAACTAAGATAACTGAATTATGTCATCACTAACAAGAAAGTTCAATCTGCAATTGCAATAGCAAAAGAGGGTCTCCTGAATAGACCCCAGGCATCTGTGATCTAGGTTGATTAGGTTGTTGGGAACAGAACCACCACAGGAAATTGTTTCTCTTTCCTGTGGCTTCTGGTTTTTCATGTACAAACCTAAGACAGGCAGCAGATTGGAAGTGTATTGTGATCTTGGGCCACAGTGACTTGATATTTCTAGTACACATTTCTAATAACATACTCCCCCAACAAGTATTTATTGAGTTCTTGCTATCTGCTGGATGTTGTTCCAGGTACTGGAAACACATCATCAGAGCTAAAAAGCCCTAGTTTTGGGAACTTACATCCTGGTGGGGGTTAGAGGGAGCAGAAAATAAATAGTAAACAATTTCTGTAAGTTCATCTTCATGTGTTAAAAGTGATGAGGGGGTAGGGATAAAAAGAGAGGACAACATGTTAGAGAGATGAGTGTATAAATGAGGTCTTCAGGACCAGGATCAAGTAGGGGGTGATGAACCTCAATGAAGATGAAGTGTCTGGAGAAGGACATGAAGGAGGTCAAGTATCGTGGCTTAGTGATCCCAACTTTAAGGTGATCCAGGTGCCTGGCTCCGGGACCCACATGTTTCCCAGGTGTGGCGGGGGTGTTTTCTTTTGAAGACACTGGCTCTGCTGTTTCTCGGTGGGAAGTCAGGGGAACCCCTCTGGTCTGTGGAATCCTCCGTCGCCCTCTCATTCCACATCCCTTCTTTCTGAGTGCTGTGTTACACCTGATCTCACCCCTCACCTCTGCTCAGTGCCTGACTGTTACACAGGGTGAATGTTTTGAGTCAGCCTGGGAGAAATAATGTTTTTCCCACAGCAATTTAAAAACTGAGTGCTATGGATTTCTGTCTACAGTTTCTTGCCCCTTCTGGCATGGACAGGCTGAATGAGCCACTTTCTCTTCTTAAACCTGCATGCTCCGCCATCCTGCTAGACATTGTCTCTCTTTCTCACTTGATTCCTCTAAACTTACTGCCTCTGGGAAGCTACCAGAGAATGTAACGTCTTCATTCCTGAACCTCTTCTGTGGATGCTGCACCAAAGGTTCTCCCAAATAATTCCCATGGGACTGTTCAACCCCGTCCACTTCTGCTTTTGTCTCCTTTGTTCCCTGCTCACCTTTTCCAACTGCCATTCCTCTGTACCCGCTGTACCATGCCCATAAGTCAAGGATTTGCAAATTGGATTTTCTGAATTTCTTCTTACAAGTGCTCAGGTGGCATGGGCGAGTACCACAGTTAACACAGTAGGGCAGGGAAGGAATGGGATTGTGCTCTTCTTTGGTTGAGATTTTCTTAGATTATTAATTTTTTTTTCACCCAAGGATCAAACTTAGCACCATAGGCATGCTAGGCAGGTGCTCTACCCCCGAGCTACCCCCTCACCCCAGCTTCTTAAATCTTCACGTTGTGTTCACTACTGGGTCTCTCTGCAAAGATGTCCTGGAGGTATCTCTTGTGTGTCGTCCTGAACAGAAACATAACTCGTCTTCTGCTGGGCCCCCTTGCCGTTATTATGAAACTGTCAAGCCAGAAACTTCAGTATCTAGTATTACACCTACTTCCTCTGCGTGCTCATCCACATGTTATTCTAAAATGTCTCTCAGATCTGGCTCCGCTGTCCACCCTCATGGCCACTGCCTTGGAGCAAGCCCATAGTCGTCTCTTGGACGCGTATTGCAACTTCCTAAATGGATTTGTGTCTCTGTCTTTGCTCAGTTCCTCTATGATACAACTAGAGTTCCCTTTCGGGAGCACTGATCTCATCACTGCCTCGCTTGAAGTCTTCCCTTGATTGCCTGGAATCTGGGTTCCTTAGAACATTCAGCACCCCTTGGAGGTTCCCCAGCCGGTGTCTGTAGCACCTACTCCACATATGTGTGCGTGTCCTTGCACGTACACAATGCACACAACCTTTCTCACCCTGTACTTGGTGTCATTTTGCAACACCTTATGTTCTTTTTGATCCTGACCCACCATCTCTTTTTCCTCATACAGTACACTTCTCTTCTCCTTCTGGATTTGGCTTAGGTCCTTTGTTTATCAAGGCTTCTCTTTTTGCTTATTAATACCTATCCCATTGTATTTTAACTATTTATTTCCCATTCACCCCATTTTGGCTCTTATCTTAGTCATACTTGTTTTGTCCACAATATACAAGTAATTAGTCTCTACAACAAAGTCTTAGCCTCTACTCTTTCTATAAACTCCATGATCTAGGAAATTACAAAATAGATATGGCCCGATATTACTATTTACCCGTGCTGTGTAAGAGATATATTCCTGTGTACTTAGATGTACCAGCAACAGCAGATACAGAGATTTAGGAGGGTACTACACACTGCATTAGCTGGTGAGTAAGAGTTGGAATGCTAGAGTTCATACCTCTCCATGTTGAAAAGCTTATTATAGCAAAAATGCCCCCCAGCTCCCTTCCCATTTTCATTTGATATGACAAACCTGAACAGCCCCAGACAGTGGACCATGGAGTTTCTGTGATGCAAAGACACCAGAGAAGAAAGCCAGGCACGTGTTATCCCAAGTGACTTGCTGTTTGATTGCAAAGCAAAGGTGTCCATGACGGGAAGGCTAATTTTTAAGCAATATTCTTTTCTGCCTTCCTGAACTTAGTCTTGGATAAGATTCAGTGGCCATGTCTCACTCCATCCTGCCTCTCCAGTGTTTAGCACAGTAACTGTCATATCCTGAATAAGCTCTGAGTTAACAGTGAATGAATGAGTCAGCTCAACAAGGACTGTGGGCAGATTTCCAAGTGGATCATTTTGCCTGCTTGCCTGCCTTCTTCGTCTCTTCCAGTCGTTCTTGAAATCTGTCTGTGTTTCTATCATCAGCAGTCACTGCCTTCTGCTTCCTCCCCCCACTTCTGATCCCTTATGAATGGCTGAAAGAAGTTTCTCCCAGTGCTTTTTGTGTAACACCAGCTTTTAGCGACATGAATGGCAGAAGATCTTTGGGCAGAAGCATGGCTGGGGATATGGTTTGGACTGCAGCTGGTACCAGGCTAATTTTCCTGTCCCCTGCCTCCTGTCTTCAAAGGATTCCATTCAAAAATTCTTGACTTTTCTCCAAATATGAAAAATGCAATATCTGAATCTACTTGAAACCAGATAAGTTTTATTATATGTAATTGTTTTAACAAGTATTTGAGTCATCAACATTGTGATATCAAAATACAATGGTACCTCAATGCATGAACTTAATGTGCTTTACAATTTGGGAGAAGAGGGCCATGTTTGAGTTTGTGTGGGGAAAGTGCCTGTAGTAATGTTTGTTACATGATGTGGAGTTTGTAAACAGAAGCAAAATTTGGCGGAACATTTTTGTTTGAGAATCGAATTCTTTGCAAACAGAAGTGATTGCGAACCGAGGCATTATGGTTCGTAAACCAGTATGCAAGTGCTAGGAGTGATTGCCATAGTGTTCTCACTAGTGCCATAGTGAGTGCCATAGAGTTAGGATTTAGTAACAGGAAGGGTGGTGGTGGCCTTTCCAGAGCAGTGAATGCAGAGACTGCCTATTAAAAGTGAGATCTCTTTTTCCATTCACGTTAAAATTTTGAATTGTCCCATTATACTTTATGTGCAGACCTTTAAGAAGGGTAATACCTGTATATTCAGGCACCATGTGGATTACTGAGATTATAAAAATGAGGACATCATTAAAGGCTAACATTTTGTGTACTTTCAGATAATGGAATTCTTAATGTCTTGCATTTCAAGCAGGAAAAGAAAAGTTTGTACTTACCTCTGAAATCAGGGACACTTTTTTTTTTTTTAAATGTCTTTCCCATTCTTTTTAGGGCTAGTCTTCATGCATGCACGCATGAATGCAAGTGTGCATGCATGTATATAAAGCATGTTAAATTTAGAATTCCAACATGTGCTATTATAAATAACTTTCAAAGTTTTATTAACAAAGTAAGGATGCTTTCAACAGTGAATTGAAGAAAGTGACTGTACGGACACTGGTACACAGGGAAACTGTCCATTACCCTTCCTTTCTACTCCTGGCAGAAGTCCAGATGTACAACATGGGAGGATTTTAATGCTCTGGGACCTAGTCTGGCTTCTGAAATCTTTCCCTTGGAGATATGTGCAAAATTGCTAAGGGTGGTAATGCTTTCCAGATATGCTGGGCTCGTGGGAATGATCCACACATATGAATGATGAATCCATTTGGTCCTTGGGAGAGGCTAGGTTTTAATCACCACTTTCTTGTATCTCCTGGGCTGGTCGGTCAGCTCAGTGTAAGAGGCAGCTGAGAGTCAGGAAGCAACCTTGCTGTGAGTGCCCTTTAGGGTTAGCACTCAGATCAGCAACCTTGGCACCCAATGTATTGTCCAGATCAGTTCATTGAAAGGAAATAGGTCTCTTTTTGTAGAATGACCTTGAAGATTATTTGATTACATGGATGCACAATTAAAATTATATTGCATGTTTGTGTTTTTATATTTCTTCTTATTTCTGGAATTTTTAAGAGAGATACTAAAACTTTTCTTTTTGGTAATCAAGCCACCAGTCAATTTGCTTTAAAATAGTTTATATTTATCATTTTGGCTGAAGCAAAATTAATAAATAAGGGGTAGAATGATTAAAAAAATATTTAACCATCCCAGTTACTTGTAGAAATGATGTCAGGTTTTTATATTTTACATGTTTTGGAATTTTTCAGTGGAGTTTTGTAATGATCCTTCCAGAAAAGGAAGTTTACATTAAGTATATGAGAAAACTTAAAAAGAGTTGTATGTGTGTTTGTGTGCTAGTAAAATAATTTTGAACATGAAGAGCTGTAAGTGAAGGGGCATTTTTGTGATTTCTACAAGGAATTAGGGGCTCTTGGTGTGCTTTCAAGAATGAAGCTGTTTTCTTTTTGCCTACGTAATATAACCGACATGAACAAATATTAGTCATGTCTGCTTTTTGGCTTCTTAAACATTTCCAAAGACTAAAATTTTGTTGCTCTATAAGCCATCTGTATGTTGTCAGCACTGTTCTGCTGGACACAAGTGCTCTTGGGGTGGAGGAAGGGATCAGATAGATAAATGGTGTGTGTTGAATTATTTTGTAATTCAAGGTAGCAGCAAGTGGAAATGTAGATTCTAAGTTCGGTAATTGAATTTTGCATGAGTTTTTAGTAGCTTTTAGAATATATCATGGAATAGAAATATCCGGTGTGTGCATATGTGTATGTGTGCACATGCGTGTGTGTCCTGGGAATTGTGACTAACCTGTAACCTTGTGCCTCCATGGAAAGTCACTTTCCATGTCCTGGCCCACCTCGGTCTTTTTGAAGGAAGAGAGGTGCATTTTAGGGAAGGTCACATTCCAAACTGTGTTTCAATCACTTTTCCTGTTCCTCCACAGCCTCCGTAGACTCCAGTGCATTTGTGGGTTTGGGGGAGGAAGCTATAACATCCTTGAGATACAAATTATTTGCCATATAATTCACCTATTCCAAGTGTACAGCAGTTCAGCTTATTTGATGTATTCCTAGAGTTGTACAACCCTCACAGTGAAGTCCATATTTTGTCACCCTAAGAGGAAACCCCGTATCCTTCCCTTGTAACTTCCTAATTTCTCTGTTCCCCCACAGCAGTAGGTAACCCTTAGTTTGCTTTCTTTTGGTATAGATTTATCCATTTTAGATGTTAATTGTTTAGTATTTGTCCTTTTTAGACTGGCTTCTTCCACTTAGCGTGCTGTTGTTGTGCCATCCATGGTGTGACATGTGTCTGTCTTCGTGTTTCTGTACTGTTCTTCCTACACGTGAATGATGTTAGGTTCAGTTTAGCATGGCTGGTTAAGGAGGTGAGCAGTTGGTAGTTGTATGTTAAGTTGGTTAATCTTTGTTCCCTAAATTCTGAGTTGTTCAGCCTTGCATTCAAATAAGACATTGGTCTTGTTAAACAATTTTGTCTTTCTTACACATAAAAGGAAATAATTCTGTTTGCTACATTCTTGTGTCTGGAATTCAAATAGTTCTCAAGGGGAATCCACTTATTTATTTCTAATGAAGAAGCATTTTGTTTGGTTTTTTTCCCTTCCCTAATACTTAATGTATACAAATTGGCCATAGTAAATTGTTTTATTTTTGTAAAGAAAATGCTGTTTTGTACCCAAAGGCTTGAGTCCTTTTGATGCTTTTCGTATGGTTTCATAGTTACATCAAAAAAGCTGCAAAATGCTTCAATATTTTTATTAACCAGCTTTAACTAAAGCCGTCATTTTGTGAAGTCTCTGGAAAGATCCCCCACTCCCCCCCAGCAAGCTGCTGTAGCTTTTTAAATAATGTGTTAGGAAGATTGATGGGTGCCACCAAAACGAATTTAAATTATTTTATTTATCTAAAATTAAAGTGCATATTGAGATATAAAGTCTATTTCAGTCCTGATAGTCCATGATCCTTGCTTTTTTCCCTGTTTTTCCCTAGTGCAGCCTTTAGCAATCCAATCACGGCGCATTCCTAATATAATCTGTGGCATGACAGTTGTAAAACTTTCTTGAAAAAATGTTGTGTGTATCAAATAATAACAACACAAGATACCATAAGCCTTTTTTCCAATGAAAAGCATTGGGGGATTCTTATGGAGAGATTTCTTTTAGCTAAAGTATTGCAGCCTCTCAGATTAGGTAACGATTTCAACCAAATCAGTTTTAATTAAA
Source organism: Cavia porcellus (assembly GCF_034190915.1). Lineage (NCBI taxonomy): Eukaryota > Metazoa > Chordata > Mammalia > Rodentia > Caviidae > Cavia > Cavia porcellus. The sequence continues at coordinate 23,199,491 of NW_026947506.1, forward strand.
TTAAATGGTAATACAGTCTTGAATCACTGTTCTCTTTTTCCCTCCTTTTAGAAACATCAGTAAACAGATAGTAATAGATTTACAAAATAAAGAAAAAAATTGAAACCTGAGATTTTTAAAAAATTGTTTACTTCTCTATGTCTCATCTTAATGCCAAAATACAAAGCTTTCTCGGTCTGTTTCTTCACCAGATCCTACAAGTTTCAAATGATTGTTTTCTGTTAAATGTATTCAGTCACTCAATCCCCATTTAGGAGCCAACGGGGTGGCAGTGTGAGAAGATTAGAAAATACCAAACATCCCCATTTGGACATCCTGAGAAGGCTCCTGTGTTATTTCTTCCCTTTTAAAAGGGATTGTGGGATCATGGGATCAAATGATGGCCTGGGGGAAGGGTCCAGAAACACAGAGGTGTAGCCCAGGTGTGAATCAGGAGAGCCAGCATCTCATCTGCAGCTGGCGCCCCTTGAGCAATGAAGCACAGGCCCGGCATGCAGGGCCACTGCATTGCATATTTATATGTGGAAGGCATACTCCCTCGGGCCTTATTTACTTTTCTGGAAAACCATAAACTCTGTGTGTGTATGTGTGTGCGCGTGTTGTATTTATACTCAGGTGTTCTTATATACTTGAGTATTTTTCAATGGACTAGAACTCTTAGCTTGTGGCATGAGCAACTTGAGTGGTACTTTGCAGTCAACTTTCCATTGGTTGGAAGGTTTTGTGGTTTTTGACAAACAGTAGACATAGGACGCGTGAGGTGTGATTGAAAAGCATTGTGACTGTTTAAATTTTAGAAACAGAGTACGGTAAAGGATACATGACCATCAGATGCTCCTCAGAATCTCCCCCCTCACTTCAAGCACACTTATCCCATGGGTCTGCCACTTTCCGAAGCAGTTCTGCAAGGCCTCTTTCCTGAGTGTCCTTAACCGTGCTGTCCTGGCTGCCTCAATGTCCTGACCTGATTCAATGACTGTGAGAAAGAGCCAGAAGTCCCACCAGTCAGAAGTCCAGCCAGAAGTCCAGTGTATATGGTGGACAAAACCACACGGCGATGTTTTATGAACCTGCCTTTCTGTTGCATGACACTCAGCAATGACATTAATGGAACTTTTTTATCCTTCCTCATATAGCCACTCACTAAAGAGGACTTCCAGAACTGCAGAAGGAGGCAGGAATGATGGGATAGAAGTACATGCAGAGCAAGGGAGAGAGCATTTTAAGGGAGATTCATAACAGTGGGTCTTTTACTGTGATCATTTTTAAATAAACAATCACTCTGTATTTCCGTGACACCTCACCTAGGCACAGGGAAACTGAAAGGAAGCTCTGGGATTTTGTGTTTCCTGCTCACTCCTTTGAGGTGTACTTCCTGGGGGAATTTGCCTTCAGATTTGGGGAGCAGGTAGATGGCAGAGGTGAGAGGCTACCGTGGCAGCCCGTGATTATGGGTTAGTGAAAGTTAGCCCAGGCAGGATTCAGATACAGATGAGCCACACACTGGCTCATCTGGAGGAAGGAGGTCACTCAAGACTGGAAGCTGCTTACCTATTCAGGATATTTAGTGCATTCTGAGTGGGAAGCCAGAGTCTGGCCAAGGGAGAGCAGGGCTGAGAGGAGGAAAGAAAGCCGAAGTGCACTGCCAGGCCGTGCGAGCTGCCTGAATAGCAGCTTTATTTACAGCGCCCTTGCGGGCAGCACGGAAGGACCTCGTGCGTGCGTCTCATCTGAAGGTTAGGAAAGCCGCCTGCTCTGAGCTCATGGTGAAATAACGCGGCAGGAAGAAAAGACCCTGATTAGCTCAGTGAAGTCCATTGTGGGCTTTCATTCTGCAGCTCAAGAAAGGAGGGCGCCACTCTCTTCTCCTGGTGTCTTTCTTCCTGCCCCTCTCCAAGCTGCCAAGGTTGACAAGCAGGGGCCCCTTCCCAAAGAGAATCCCTTAACATAAAGAGTTATCTCCCTCCTCCTCCGCTGCCAAGCCAACTGGAGCTTTCTCCTGCCTTCCACAGTGTGCCCTGAGCCTGGGGCGAGGTGGAAGAGGTGCCAGAGCGGAGCCTTGGCTCCTTTTGCTGCAGACACAGTTGGAAAAGAACTTGGTTTGCTTTATAGCTGTCAGTTTCCGGAGGCAAATGCTTGAAGCCTCAGGAAGCATCATAGGTGACTCAGACTTTGCAGGAGAACCGCTGGCCCCCCAGCACCCCGCTCCTGTTTATTCAGACAGGGAGACTTCTGAGTGGCCACGCAAGTTGCTGTACATTGTAATTTACACCATCTATCTTTTTCTGGCTCTCAGGGCCTCTGGCAAATTGCATGTCTTTGTGTTGGATTAGTTTGGAATTTAATCATGCAGTATTTTCCTTCCGATTCAATTATTTATGTATTTGATTAACGTTTTCACTGTTAGAAAGTCAAATTTTAGTGAGACCACAAATAAACTCATGGCTGTGGAGTTGTGAGCCAACTTCCCATAGGATCAATCTGTCTGCTGGATCTAAAGAATTCACAGTGTATTGTTTTGATCAGCCACCTTGGATTTAGGTGAGAAAAGTGTGACTGTGTATATGTTTTCCACCCAATCCTGAAAACCATGCAGATGGTGGGGTGTCTTGACCTCGCCCCTCCTCCTTTAACTCAGGTTCCTGATATTTATTCCTTTCTAATGCTATATTGTTTTCTCTAGTGATATTTCTCTTTCTAATTTCAGTTTCTCAGGTTTGGGGGCTAACCTGACAAATATTAGAGCAAGAAGAAAACTCTAAAATCAGTTCGTCTAGAGATGAGCTACATCTAGCCCTCTGCTTGTTTGTGTAGAGCCTATGAGCTTATTTAGCCACGAGCTGAGAGTAGTTTTCATGCTTTTAAGCTGTTTTTTAAAAACTTTTAAGGAATATTTCATGACATGAAAGTTTTCCACATCCCTAAATGAACAGCTATCCTTGTTGATTTACATACTGCAGCTGTGTACAGAGAGCTTTGGACCACAGAATCTAAATATTTACTGTATGGTCTCATACAAAAAATGTTAGCCCTACAGAGCCCTCTCAAGGTCTCATCCAGAAGCAGTGCAGTTTTTTAAAAGGAAATTAGAACATGTAGATATGTGACATATCCAATTTTTCAGGATCTTCATTTTCACCTAAAATGTAGCTCTTGGAAACACAAGTGTAAAACACTTTTGAACCACCGAAATAGTCAGAAAGCTGGGGCAAGAAAAAGCAAAATGGTCCTTGTCTCACCCCTCCATGATCATAGTTTCCCTTACCAAAGGGTAACTGCTGATCTCAGTGCAAGTTTGAATTCAAGAGAAGTTTTAGCAGATGGTAAAAGCATATTGGATCAGACTCAGGTCTACCCTAACAGGACAAAAAGGAAAATTCCCAAGATGGTGGCCTTGCAAGTTGCTGTGACCATCCGGGGCCCTCCCCGCATGGAGAGGATTCCCCTCCATCAGATTCCCACACGTGGTAGACAAAGCTCAGTGAGGTATAAATGGGAAGTGTTTTGGATCTCTGCCCAGCTGTCTTCAGGAGCAGCTGCCTGCTTTCCCTTTCTGACACACACATACACACACACACACACACACACACACACACACCACTGCTGCCAGATTCCAGACCTCCTGCCAACGAAAGTTCAGTTTAGGCCTCTGATGTCCTGTGTAGCCCATAGCCTGCCCCTCCCTAACGCCTTTTCTCTGACACTGCCCTGCTGGAGGCAGGGTCCCAGTTGGACCTGGACACCCCTCCTTGCCCTAGAGGCCAGCTCCCCCACTGGGCTGGCCCTCACAGGAAGGCAAGGCCAGGGTCATTTACCTCGCTGGCCACTGCTGACACTTCCACATCCGCTGCTCATCCACTTCCTCTAAGAAGTACCTTGATGTCCTCTTGCTTGGGAACAGGCATTCCAGGGTGAGCTTTCTCAAGAGATGTAGACAGTGTGATCAAAAAACATAGTGAGTGTTTAAATTTTTTAAAATATGTATTACTGCAAAAGACACATTGCCACGAAGCTCCCCTCTCAGCACTCCCCAGGCTTTAAAAAATATCCTGTGGATCTTCCTGTTTTCTGAAGCAGCTTTGGGAATCCTCTTTCATGTGTATTTTCAGTTGTGCTGTTGTGGCTGCTTTGATGTCCTGAATAAGATTCAAAACGTTACCCTTTCACCACATGAGGAACCAGAAGATCCAGTGAATGAGGTTGCTTAGAACACAGCTTTGTGTTTCTACAAACCTGCCTTGCCTTGAGTGGCTCTGGGCAGGCCAGTCACTGCACTTTGGATCCTTGTAAAGACACTCAGGAAAGTGACTTTCAGAACTGCTTCAGAAAGGGCCAAAAAAGATGGGATCACTGTGTTCAAAGTGACAGAAGTTATTGAGTGAAATTCATAACAGTTTGTCTCTTACTGTACTAAGTATTTATATAAATAGTCACCATGTATTCTGATGGCATCTGTGATTCTGCATAGCAGAATCACCCTGCACACTGCACTTGAGGTAAGCCCTGGCAAGCTGGCCCAAACTTGGCCACCCCAGCAGCAGTGTCCACTTGACTCCTGGGAAGGGGGTGTCTTCTCACCATGTGCCAAGCAGTGGCAGAGCCTGAGACCGTCTTTGGCCAGTTCACTCCTGCCATGTATGGAACTCACACTCGTCCTCAGCATACCCACCGTCCATCTGCAAATGTGTCCCTTTGTCTCCACACCCACCTCGCCTGACACCTACTGGGTCTTCAGTCAGCTTCCTGGTGGGATCCTAGAGCAAGTTCATCTAAGAAGCCACCCTGAGTCCGGAGGCTCTGCCCTGACTTAGGAGCCCTGGCCAGGGCTTCTTTGCACAACCCATTATTTCCTTTCCCCGATGATCATCACAACTGTAATTTTGCAGAAATTTAAGTCATTACCTATTCTCCCCCAGTGGACTGTAATTTCCTCAGGGCAAGAATTATGTCCGCCTTCCTCCTCAGCAACGTCCTGGTGAGAGTACAGCTCAGCACATGCTCAGAAATGCATTGGAGAAAAATGTTGTAATTAAGTGCATTTTCGTCCTGTCTAGCAAGACCAGGTTCCCATTTGAGCATCTTTAGAATATTTTTGCAATTCTTGAGTGTTTATTTTTTCAAAGTAATGAAATGCCATGTGTTAGATTCTTATTGTTTAAATACCAGATGAAATGAAGTTGCAAGAGGACAGAAGTGTCCAGTGTAGTTTCTATTGCCCAGTAAAAATTTAGTTTGCTGCGTGGGTCAAATCAGTTCAATAAATATTTACTTTAATGAGTATCTGCAAAGAAGCAGAACACTGTTGCTAAGAGTAGGAAAAGAAAGACATCTAGGACAAAAGGCTTCTAGAAACTGGCCCAGGTCAGATTGTGGATCTGTTTCCCAGTCTTGAGTTTTTAAAATATTCCCTTCTCCTTCGTTCTCACCTCTTATCCACCTCCTTCCTGTGTGCCTGCATTGCTGCCTGCCCACTTGCCTTTCTTCTCTTTATTCTGTAATAATTCAGAGACCCAATTTATTTACTTCCAGTAAAACCAACTCAAGGACAATTTTTAGGGAGTGGTTCTGTGCCATGATTCGCTTTTCTCCCTGCAGAAGAGAATTCATAGAAACCCTCCCACTGTGTACAGTACACACTTAGGGCTATGGGGGGCATCTGAGACCCCTCTGTGCACCAGCTAGCTACAAAGCTGGGCTAGGAGCACAAAATCAGAGATCACATGCTGTTTCTTTGCATATGCGTGTGTACCACCATGGCTTTTAAGAAGCACTGATTCATGGAGTGTGTTGAATTTGATAAGAACCCACCTCTCCTGGCTTCAGGGTTTTGGTACAGTTGTGGACCTGAGTGCTTCTGTTGGTGGTCCTGTGATGTACAGCTTCCGGCAGGATGACAGTGGTCTCTCTGTGTGCTGTGAGTTGCCAACCACTGTCTTCTGTTCACCCAGCCTTCTGAGAACCATTCAAGGACAGGAAAGAGATTATCATTTGTTTTCTCTGCTCCCATCCAGTTTTAAGCACGGAAAACTTATTACTGTGTAAAACTTCTTTTCCTGAAGCTGTCGGCCACCTAGTGGAGAAAGTGGGAAAGGTCTGCTCTGCTGGTAGCATTTTACCCTCACGTCCCAGAGACCTCTTCCCTCAGGAACCAGAGTCTTAGCTGGCAGGCAATTTGATATTATATCACTGCCACAGAATGCAGAGGATGAAAGGCAGCGTTCAGTGGCTGCACAGGTTTTTCAGCTGATGTGTTTCTCTGTGTGTTTGAGAAAGTTGTCCCAACTGCTTTAAATTAAGGTGAATGTAATGCAAGATTACCAGAGAATCGCAAGAGTATGCAAATCTCCCCTGGTAGTCAAGAACTGGACATTTATTTAAATAGTGTGCTCGGCTTGCCCAGACTGACCTACCTATGATCCGGAGGAACACCGCCCTCTTCCTCCACATTATGTGCAAGTCTCCTGTCTCCCATTAGGAAGACACTCACCCTGTTCAGCCAGGGCACAGTGTGGTTCTGAAGCCTTGAATGGATGAAGAATTTGAGAATGCTCCCCTGCATTCTAAAACCTGATGTTAAAACCCAGGATGTTAAACCTGGGAATGACTTTAGAAACTAGGGAGCCCATTCCTTGTTTTTCTTTTGTTTTTGTTGGTTTGTTGTTTTCGTTTGTTAGAACTGGGGATTGAATCTAGGGCTTTCCCATTATGCTATAGCCTGTTTTTTAAATTTTATTTTTTAATTTTGAGACAAGGTCTCTTCAGGTCTCTAAGTTGTCCAGGCTGGGGTCGAACTTCAGCCTCCCAGAGTCCTGGGGTTGCAGAGATGCATTTACAAGCCTAGCTTCATTCTTTTATTCTGTGCATGAAAAGAGCAAAATCCCTGAGAGTTTAGATCACTTGTTGAGTGGATCACTTGCTGACTCCAGCATACTTCTCCTTCCTTAGTAGCTAGGTCTTCTGTCTGAGATTCTTAACAAGAGAAAATCACACCAAGCCTGAACTACAGATTCATTTGAAAAGTGGTTTCAGGTACCTTATTACTTGTTACAGATTTGTGTGTGCATACATGTGCACCATGGGTGTTAGAGCTACGGAACACTTTTACCATCTTTCAGCTTTGAACTTCCCCAAACCCCCTTGATAGATGAAAATTATTAGGGGCCCAGGGAAGTCAAAAATGGTTCACCCTGCCCTGTTTCACACTTTTCTGGTTGCCTAATTCAGAAATGCACTCAGCTCTTCAGGTGCCCATGCTAGTACTTTTTTTGATACATCAGGCTTCCTCTCCATAGTGTCGTTCCTCAGCCTGGGAAGCATGCAAACTCAGCAAGAACAAATTTTTGGAAATTGGTACTTTGGTCCAGTTATTTATGTACTCGTTAGGATTTAAAATTAGGCCATGTAGTTTAGTTCCTTTCATTGCCTATGAAATGAATAACACATTTCCATCTTTCTCTTTCTTTTTCCCACTCCAGCATATCAATAACGACCATATCCACGGTGAGAAGAAGGAGTTTGTGTGCCGATGGCTCGATTGCTCCAGGGAGCAGAAACCCTTCAAAGCTCAGTACATGTTGGTGGTGCATATGAGGAGACATACTGGTGAGAAGCCTCACAAATGCACTGTGAGTACCCATGTGCTTGCTGGCCCCGGGGTCCCCAGGCACCCATAGGTGTCAGACTTTACCTGAGGGTCTTTCCTTGTACACTTCAGGGAGATGAGTGCTGAGGACTCCAGTTTAAGGGGAAATGTGGCTGGATGGTGGTGCCAGAAAGATGAAGCGCTGTCTAGTGGTAGATGCACATGTTTTTGAGTTTAACTAGTTACACAGGAAAACTCTGCAGTGGTGAGTGGGCGACAGGTGACTGGCACCGGGGGACTGCTCAAGGCCCATCAGCCTTGCCCCAGCCCAGCAGCTTGTTGTAGAAGAGGATCCAGAAGACAAGGGAATGTTCCAGCCTCCTGCTTCTGTTTAAGTTGACTTTTTAGAAACCTAGCTTTGCACTGGTTGAGTACCCCAAATTTTAAAAAAAAAAAAAATCTAGCCAAGCATGACGGTAAAGGCTTATAGATCCTGGCACTCTGGAAAAATGAAGAAAGAAGATCAAAAGTTTGAGCTTAATCTAAACAACTTAATGAATCAAGAAAAAAAAAAAAAGATTATATAGACTGGGGAAGTGGGGATACAGATCAGTCCAAAGATCTGTTCCAACCTCTTGCTTCTGAGTTCAATTCCTAATACTTAAAAAAAGGAAGCTACAAAAGTTGAGATTTTTGCTGACTTGATTCTACAAATGGAAAATCCCACACCATGGGTACCATGTGACAGGTTATAGTCAAAATGCAGGCACTGTAAAAATATTATATGAAATTACCCACAAGCTATGTTTATATAAGGTATTTAGGAGACATAAAGGCATTTCATGATTAGATTTGGGTTCGGCCCCTGGAATATCTCATTATGTGTGTGCAAAATATTCCAGAATTTGAAAAAAAAATCAAGATGCTTCTGATCCCACGTCTTAATCGAAGAAACGCAACCTGCATCTACTCAGGACGCTTTCTGGCTGGCCTGCCAAGGAGGCCAGGGCTGCCAGAGGCCGAGCCTCCTCCCACCCAGGTGTCTGCAAGGCACACTGGGCACTGCTTGCCCTGGTACTTTACATCTTAAAGGCCCTTCACAAACGTGATCAAATCCCCTGTCTTTGTATGGACACAAAGCCATATTAATGAACTTTGTGCTGAATCTGAAATCAGTGGGAATTTGAGGCGATCACTGAGTGGATAATGAAACCCATTGTCCACATTGAGCGACCTATTTAAAAAAAAAAAAAAAAAAAAAAAAAAAAACTTCAGGACTTACTGGCACTGAAAAATGCTTTATCTTGAACGGCCTCGAGCTACGTCTGAATCCCAATAAATGCAGAGTTTAGCGGAGTTTTTGTTCAGTGGTTTTCAAAAGCTTGCTGACCCTTTCGACGTGAGGGTTTTATCCCCTTGGACAGCGGGTTAGGCGTAAGTGGCGGCAGGGGCTATTGTGTGGAGTAATCCAGATTTACCTGTTGTCCGCAGTTTGAAGGTTGCACAAAAGCCTACTCGAGACTAGAAAACTTGAAAACACACTTGAGATCTCACACTGGAGAGAAACCATATGTCTGTGAGCATGAAGGTTGCAACAAGGCCTTCTCCAACGCCTCTGATCGCGCCAAGCACCAAAACAGAACACATTCCAACGAGGTAAGCATTCTCTCCGGGCCCAGAGACCCTCCCGGCCAATGTTCCTGGACAGGCAGGCATGTTCTACTTTATTATTCTCTTGGGCCCCTTCCCAGAACGAGTAGGCTTTGACCCTGCAGGCAAAACGCTTGAGTCTCAGAAGACGGGCTGAGAATTAGGTATCTTTTGAAGAGTAATTCAGATGAGAAGGGAATTTCCCAAAACTCCCTGTGAATTTGGTTTGATGTTATTGGGAAGCGCCACCTACCGGTCAGAAGAGAAGAGTGCTGATTTGGAATCCCATCCCCTTGCACTGCCCAGAATAGGATAAATCCAAACTCACAAGGAGTGGAGGGCCACAGCACATTGGCAGATGGCAGGCAGCTCACTGCAAAAACAGCCTCTTGTATTTGTCTTGTGTCAGGTTGCATCTTCAAATGTATTATACCAAGGAAATTTTTTCAGAGCAATCAACTGTGGGTTAAAAACCACTTTCCATTCACTCTAAATCTCAGAGAATCTTGATATTCAGAAACCAACTTTATTACTGGAGGCGATCTGTGGAGGAAAGCTGCATGGTAGTGAGTGTTTGCTGTAGTGTTGCTTTGATGTTGAAGTAGTTACCCTTCGCAAGTTGCACGATGTGTAAGAATGAAAATAATTCCTAGTTCGGGGCTGGGGATTTAGCTCAGCGGCATAAGCACCTGCCTTGCAAGCAGGCAGTCGTGAGTTCGATCCCTGGTACCGATAAAAAACGAAAAAGACAAAAAAAAAAAAAAAAAAAAGAAAAAAAGAAAAGAAAAGAAAAGAATTCGTAGTTCATTTTTCCTACATTTATTTTGCTTCCAGATCCCCAGCTTCTTGCATATCTGGCTCCAGAGCTGGCTTGTCAGGAAAGCTTTCCCTTGAGGAATCAAGAAAGTAACACTAACGATTCTTATGTTTGGGCTAGGAATTGGGTGGCTGAAGAGAGTTTGTTAATGCCACGTGTAGTTCAGCTCTGCAAATTTGGTCCTCTGCTTGAAATGTGCAGGAGGAGGAACAATTTGCACACATAAAACTTTGAGAGGCCCTCATGATCTCACCAGATGCCAGCCAAACCCATGGAGCTAGAGATAGAGCTGGGGGAAAGGGAATCTAGTGAAAACAAAGCAAACCATAGCACTCAGGGCCCTTTGGCTGTAAGATAGGAAATTTGATCTTCACTCAGATAAAGCAAAGCTATCTCTTCCAGGATACACCACACTCACCACAAAGCACGTCCACAGCAAACTCAAACAAGCAAGTCTAGGTATACCAGCTCTTTTTGAACAGCTCCTGGCTAGGAGGAAAAAGTCATTTGAAATGTATCGTATTGACCAGCTGTTTGAAGGCATTTCAAGAGAAGATGACACATTCTACTTTTTTGCAGAAAAAGAGCTTATCCTGTGTGCAATAGCAGTAAATCATCCTCTGCACTGGTTTTGTACAAGTTTTAGGGAATCTAGAATAGGGGATTCCGTAGAGACAAAAGGTAGACAAGTTTTTGCCAGCAGTTGGGGTGAGAAAAAATAGGTGTAACTGTTAATGGATACAAGGTTTCATTCGGGGGTGATAAAACTGTTCTGGACTTGGATAGTGGTGATGATTGCATAACATTAAGACTGCACCAAGAGCTGCTGAATTGTGCAATTCAGTAGACTTATTTTGCTTTGTGAATTGCAACTCAATTTCAGATTTTTAAGAGACTCAATTAGCTTTACTCACAAAATAATTACTATCCTTAACTCTATTTTATATATTTAAGTAACTAAAAGGGAATATTTATTCTTCCAGACTAGAAGCCAGCCTTCTCTCTTGTTGTGGAGAAGTTCAAATAATGGATAAGTTGGGATTGGCAGTGCTCACACATAAGGATACTGAGCTTTGTATCTTTTTGTGGATTTAAAATACACACGTGTCTGTTTGCTTGAATTAAGTATATGACAGTTGAGCTTGTGATCTCCTGTGAGGTAAAAAATCACTGTTACATGAAGACTGGATGTTTTATGAGTTCAAAAGACACCTTGATCAATACCATTTTTCACCAAGATTGAGGAATTTACTTAAATTTTAAACCTTGATCATAAACACATCATCAAAATTTTACTCACAAGTATATAAATCATTTTTCTCTGATGTACACACAAGGTTTTGGCTTTGCATATGAAATGATGGACAGTTTCAGATGTACAAAAGTTAAGTTTGTCCAGCAGTTCCAGAGTCATGTCCCACAGCATCCTAGAGAAAACAAGAGACTGGCTTTGACATACCTGCTATTTCATTTGGGTCGTTATTTATTCTTTAGACAACTGTTGACAGCTAGCTATGTGCCAGCTCTTTGTGATCCTGGCTGTAGCCAAGTACATAATGGCATAAACCAGAAAGGGAATCATTCCCTTGGAGGAAGTCCTTCTGTCACTTCTCTGTCCCCTAGCCTGTCTTGTCCCTCTAGGCCCACTGGATAGCAGTAGCCAGTGACAAGACTCCCCACGTCAGAAGCCAGTGCTGTGGACTGCTATGCTGGCATGTGTGACATGGTGCTCTGCTGGTCCTTTGCTTGGGACAGTTCTTATTAGCATCATTTACACTTGTTTTTATCCCTCAGAATCTTATTCTCCTCTCAATGCCCAACTAAAATTCCTCCTCCTAATTAAAGCTTATTTTTTTGGAGCACTTCTGATGTGTCACACATCCTTTCTGGATGTGACCTTACTTGACACTCAGCATAACCCCAGATGCTGAGCATTTGGTATCTGAGTATCCCAGACACCAAAATAAAATAACTGACCCCTCCCAGGACCATCCCAAGCGAAAGCTGATTTCTTCTCTGCCCCCATGCTCAAAAGTCACACTTTGTATTGCAGATGATTACATGGTATTGTATTTTTCCTCTCAGAAGTAAGATTTTATGTATAAAATATAAGGATTACTTTAAAGATTTTATACACCTTCAGATTAAATCCTGCCATATACCACTTGGTGCTCACAAGCTCTTGTATGGATCGGGAATCACTAAATGTTTACTGAAAAAAAATTTATTTGGAAAAATTCTACAGAGTCAAAAGACTTAACAACTGCTTTTACACAGGACTTATAATTGCAGTGAGTCAGAAAGGTAACTATCATGTCAAAAAGTTGAGTACCCAGGGCACTCAGAAAATCTGACATTTATCCTGGCCTATAATTACATTTAGCTGTAATCACAGGTCCAACAGAATTTGAAAGCTAAGGTATGTAGCAAAAATAATGTGTTTTGCTGTGAAGTAAAGAGTTCCCAAATATACCTGTATTCCTGCAGATTTGTGTAGGAGTGTAATGTGTATGTTCACATGCAAAGGCACAGGGGTACGGGTGTACCTGTCTGAGTGTGCTACTGGACTTGAACGTAATGGTGCTAGCCAATTGTGTACCTAATACACACCAACTGTGTCCTCCACCCTAGGCTCATCTATGCTGTTCACACACATATATTTATAAGAAGAGCCCTTCAGAACACCCTGCAGGTCTACCTCAAGCTCTTTTTGCCCTCCCTGTCCTGACCAACTGCCCCATTCTGCTTCTTGATGGAAGGACTCTCACAGCAATGCCCCGAGCACACATAGGTCAGCGTCAGAACTTCATAAAGGAATGACACTAAATATCCAGTGCCATTCTTTGTCTGTAATGTGTAGAATTTGACGTGCTCATTTCATTACACACACACCGTCACAAATCACACAAGCTTCTGAGTAGACCTAATTCAATTTAATGGAGTCAGTTCTGCCCAAAGGAACGTCATATTTGGAGGTGAAGTCTGTCAGGATAATTTTCAGAATCTTTGCTTCCCTGCATTAGGACATTTCAACATTTTAGGTTCCACTCAGTCTGTTCTGGGGCTTTTACTGAAAAGCATCTTTTAGACATGCATTCCATAAGGCAGGATGTGTTTTAAAATATGCTAGAGACATTATACAAGTCTTACTTTATTGCTTACCAAAGAGCTCATCTTCTGATATACATAGATACAAATGCATAGATCTCTTATTTCTGTAAGAAATATTTTCAAGATCCTTGCAGAACCAAACTCTAAGAATACACCAGTCCTTTAGTATTTATTTATACATAGTCTACACACACCCTTCTGTAAATTTTAGGTCATCTGTAATTACTTATAATATCTAGTGCCATACCAATGCTATGACATTGTTGCCCTACTGATTGTTTAGGGACTAATGACAGGACAGTCTACCTACAGAACTCAGTACAGTTGTGCAGTTGGTATAATAACTATTGGAAAAAGAGGGCCAGCTATCTGTGATCCTGGCTGAGACAGAGCACTCATGAGTATATTATTTTGGAAGACAAGTGAACAAGACCACAGTTTCAATGTTGGTATGAACAGAAGCCAATAGTTCTGTGATTTGAGTAAACACTTCGCTCTTCACTGATGCTTATAGAAAATAAAATCAGCCTGAAATAATTTATAGATCTAGGAACTCAGAGAGCACAGATCAAAAACCCTGGTTCCCAGTATACCCCCTGCATCCCTGAGCAGTGTACACTGTGCACTCATAGATACTGTGGGTTATTTTGAGCCCTGAACACCCCCACACATGTAATGCTACCTGGAAGAACATATTTTAGTGACATCTCTCTCACATGGCAGAGGCATAAGCAATTTTTCTATTATGTCTATGTGCAAATAGCACATTTGCAGAGTGCAGAGTGACATTAGATCCCAGAACCAAGATATCCCTATGAAATGTCTTTGCACATCCTCTCCTTAAAGGAAGGTGTACAGCATTCTATTTGGATAATGAGAGTCTCTTAAGTCTTTGTCCATCATCATCATCCTCCTGATACCTCACATGTCTGTGGAACACCTAACATGCATCACACTGTGGTGCTTCTTTCCACTCAGAGCACAAATGCTCCCAAGAACATTGAGGCAATTTACACCTTCTTAGCTCCCCGGAGCACTCTCTAAAATAATCATCTATTAAACTAGATTCTGTGGACCCTGAACAACATCTAAATGGAACTTATTAAGCTGTTAGTTCCTAGAGGCATTTGAATACTTCCAAGCTTTGTAAAAGTGTTTTTGAAAGAATTAAAAATGTAATGAGCATGGCGCTGAGGCGTAATCACTTTCTAACAATCTGTCACCTCACTCTTGTGGCATTTGGCAGAAACCGTATGTGTGCAAAATCCCAGGCTGCACAAAGCGCTACACAGACCCCAGCTCCCTCCGGAAGCATGTGAAGACTGTGCATGGCCCTGAGGCGCATGTCACCAAGAAACAGCGAGGGGACATGCACCCGCGGCCCCCACCCCCCAGAGATTCTAGCAGCCATTCCCAGTCCAGGTCCCCAGGCCGGCCGACTCAGGGAGCCCTCGGGGAGCAGAAAGACCTCAGCACCACTACCTCAAAGCGGGAAGAATGCCTCCAGGTGAAGACCGTCAAAGCGGAGAAGCCCATGGTATGTCATTCGCTCTTCCGACTTTCCACCACCAGCCCTGAGTCATTTAGAAGAGCCCAGAAGGGTATTGAGAGGGACAAGCTTCCCCTCCGGTCCTGCATCAGGCCATTCTTATTCAAGGAGGTTCTGAGCTGGATTGTGTCCTCCAAGTTGATGGGTTTAGGATAATACCTAAAAAAAAGAAAGAAATTGGTAGGATTCCTAGTTGATCAATGCACTCATAATGTTTAGACAATCATTCAGTGAGTCTTTCCATAAAAATCATTTCTGGCTCCTTTGCCTGGTGACCCCAAAATAAATAAACTACAATCCTTATTCTGTAGGGATTTACTGTCCGGTGGGATAGATGGAAAGCTAACACCCACCATGCAGGATGGTAGGAGCACAAAAACACGCCTGTGCAAGGCACATGCAAGAGAACTGACTGTGCTCTCCAGGGCAGAGGTGACAGGGATAGGAGTCCAGCAGACAAAGGAGGAGGCAGAGAGGTCCAGCCTCAGGGCCTGACCTGTGATGTGCACAGGAGCAGCAGGGCTGAAGATAGAAGGACGTTTTTAGGGAACAGGGAAGGGCCCAGCAGAGCAGGATTTCTAGACACAGCTCCAGTATCAGATTTGAGATTATAAAGCGAGCTCATTTCTGCATTTGTGCTTGAGCCCATGAGGTGGAGAGCAAAGAAGGATTTTTAAAATTTCTTATAGGCTAACACTGATTTGGTTTGCTGATGCTGCTCTTCCAGCTGCTTGCAAACTGCACGTGATGATCTTGCTTCCTGTATGCGCTCCGATCAAACCCCTAATGAGTTCAGAGGGCAGCAAGAAAAAGTAAAGGAATTGATCTTAGAGGAGATTCACAGTGTTTCTATTTGGTCACGTGTGCTAGGGATTTATCTAAGTGAGCTTATTTAAACCCAGTCTGCCACTCTCACCTGTTGAGGGAAGGTACCAGACAGCAGTTGCACGACCAGATTTCTGGACACACAGAAAGCTTGGAGCTGCAGAGTTTTACTCAGGGAAGGAAGGAAGTTCTTGAAATCAGAGCAGTCTAGCCCTGGGACTGGCATTCTTCGAATTCCTGAGTGATGACATCAATGCTGAGAGGCATATGTGAGCCGGAAATCCTGCACATGCCCCTCTGCACTGGCGTGATGGGAAGCTGCATTTTAACAGTCTACTGTTTTTGTCTTTGAATGCCTAGAGTCTTACAAAGTGACATAAATTCTAGCCAAATATAATGCTAGTAAGTTGTCCAGTGTTATCATTAATTCTCACTCCGTAGCTGTACTTTGCTTTTATAAAGCATCTTAATCAAAGGTTTATATATTTTGATTGATTGCTGTATTTTTAAATTATGCAGTTCATAAACTGTTTTATCTATGTTTGGAGGTAGCCATGTATCTATTTCCTAAAATAAAGTCCTCCTGGATAATAGTTGTACAGAACATTCAACAGTTTATTCTCAAACATTGAATGAAAAAAGGGAAAATGAATTTGTGGTCTCCTAGATTAGGTCGTGGAAAAACTATGGCTTATGGTCTTAGAACCCATAGGCTCTTGTACCTATTGTGTGTAGCCCTAGCTCAAGAAAATGACCTCTCTTCTTGCCAGATACTCATTCTCTAAGAAAAAAAACTGATAAAAATAAAAATTGATTGTGATTTGACTCTGTGACCATTGAGGCACCCCAGTTAAGATGTCTGAAATATTTTCTAAGCTAATCAAATCAGAGAAATAAAGAACTAAAGGAGCTCACAGAGCTAAGACCCAGTTCTGTGTTTTGCTGAAATTGAAGCTCCCCGAGCTTATACTATGATGTGCATGTATGTACTCACATAGTTAAATATAAGTAGGTGTCTTCATAGACTTTACTAATGCTCATGAAATTTACATTTCTAATATTCTTTCTTTAAAAGATGTGTCTTTATTTGATCATCATGCTATGAATTAAATTCTTTCTTCTTTTTTCTTATTGCAACATCTCTTCTGTCTAATGCTCCTAAATGTCTTGTTCTCACTTCCTAAGGACAGTGGGTAATAAGGTGAGGGAATTTTGTCTTCTCTCCTTTTTATTTTATTTTGTTTGCAGTTTAGCATTCAGCATCTTTTTCATTTCATTTCCTTTAGTTTTTGTCGCCTTGTGACATCTTTGGTAGTGAACATTACTCAGCCATACAAATGTCTTGGACATTTAGCATGTGGAAAATGTGGAGTTAGATGATGAAATTCATTGTTGTGTGTGTGTAGGTTTTCATAATAGCTCACACTGGGGCCCACCAAGCAGACATCCCCAAATTCCGTTAAATTACTAGTATGAATTCATTCTTAGCCTTGATGTCATCCACCTTCTTTGTGGGAAATCTAAATATATTTGTTGTTAGCAGTTTAATCTTTAAAGATGTAAGCTCACTGAAGCAGTTTGCTAACTGTAGGTACTTGAACACCTTCTTACACTCCCTAGGAAGTGTGTGTCTGCACGTGTGTGTATATTCATATATCAGAATTCATACACACATCCTGAATTGACTTCCCAGGAATGTAAGACATCCCAAACTCAGTAAACTCTAAGTGCCTCAGGAAAGGGAAAGTAGCCTGCAATCCAGGACTCTGATGAGGCAAAACCAAAACAAAACAAATCCAGCTTCACAAACTTGAATTATGTGTCTTCCTTTGCTCTGCTTGGTTGCCCAGGATGAGGTTAGTATCCCACCAGGCTCTCGCTTAGAAAGTGTCCATTTGCTTGAATATGTGCCCAGTGACAGCTGCAAAGCTATCAAGGATTCCATGGAGAAGCCTTAGCTCACAGATCGCTTGCAGAGAGCCTCATGTGTCCCACCTGAGATTCACCCTGCAATCACCCTGAGTTAATCAACTTCCTGGAGATGTTTGTTTCTGCCACTGTCCTTGACTTCAGCTTTTGTAGTAACAGTGGAGGAGGTCCCAGCTGGTTGCATCCTAAACTGTATGACTCTGGGCAGTCATGAACTTCTCTGGACATCATTTTCTTATCCTTGCAAAAGCATTTGCTTATCAACCAAGACACCTCTAGACTTCAAGGCAGAACTGTTAGTTATATGTTGTGCCAGCTGTCCTGGAAATTGCAGGCTCTGTAGCGTGCATCCCAGGCTTCCTTCCATCTCTTATTTCCAAGAGTCCTGGGATGGGGTCCCTGATCGAGAACTGGTGATTGGATTAAGTTTCCATTAATGGCAGAATTTTCTCACAGAATCCATTCTGCTGGGTTATGGAACACATCTTGGTTCTCCTGGTGAAACACTAGGGCACACTAAGGGAGAAGGGTAAACAGAATGTTGCGGCCTTTGTTTGCCCCCCCCCCCCGAAATGGCAGAAGCAAAGAGATCTTTTAGCTCTTACCCCTGCCTTGTTCTTCAACCTAGTTGAGGCTGAACAACAACAGGAAAATCTAGGAGGGAGAAAAGGTTGCAGAGAGCTCGGGTACCAGTGTTGGAGAGGCTAAGGGGCCACCTGTTGGAGAGAAGATGATGTGTCCTATGGGCATATCTTACTTACATTTATGTATTAGCTGCACTGAATAGTCATATTAAACTCCATTAATATTAAGCCACCTTGTTAATGCCTGTGAGCTAATTAGTATTAGTGCTAGTATTAGTATTAGCATTAGTATTAGTATTAGTATTCCAGTCTTTTTATCTTTTTATATCTGCACGCTCTCTGGACTTCAGATTGTCCTTAAAATAAAAGATGCCCATTTTACAGATAAGGACACAGAGATTGTGAGTGGCTGAGTGATTTGCTCAAAGGTGAAAACCCTAGAGGTGGGATTGAAAGAGAGCAAGTGTATTTGCAGAGTTCATGTTTGGGACAGGATTCCATGGCTGCTTTCATTCTGGTCATCCCACATCTTCTGCTGTCCATTGCCTCCCGCTACACATTGGCCTGGTGGCCCCATTAGTCATTCTGGTCCCAGAGGCCACCTGTGTCCACCAGAGCCTAGTTTTTCTTCTCATTCAACCAGTTGCTCGTGTAAAGGTCTCGGTATGCATGAGCTGTCACTGTGGGCTCCCTGGTGTGCCCTTCCCGGTGATGTTTCTTTCTTTTCCCTTGATGCCTTCAGACATCTCAGCCAAGCCCTGGTGGTCAGTCTTCATGCAGCAGCCAACAGTCCCCCATCAGCAGCTATTCCAACAGTGGGCTCGAGCTTCCTCTGACCGACAGAGGTAGTGTTGCGGACCTCAGTGCCATTGACGAAACCCCGATCATGGACTCGACCATTTCCACCGCCACCACAGCCCTTGCTTTGCAAGCCAGGAGGAATCCAGCAGGGACCAAATGGATGGAGCACGTCAAACTAGAAAGGCTGAAACAAGTGAATGGAATGCTTCCACGACTGAACCCCATTCTACCCCCCAAAGCCCCTGCGGTCTCTCCTCTCATAGGAAATGGTGAGTCTGCTTCAGATCACATTCTCTCACACGGGACCAGAACCTCTCCGAATGCTTCTTAGCTTTCCCACCACTCCTAAGGGTATGCCACAAACCCACCCATCCTAAAATTGGCCCCATTCGAGTTGCCCTTCTGGAGGGTTCATGTAGACTGTAACAGAATGATACTACAACAGAAAAGAAGACAGGGAGTGATACATGCACTGATAGTGTGGTTATCTCCAAAGTAGATATATTGTGGTTAGCACCTTGTCTCTGATTTCCAAAATCTAAGACTCAGAGATTAGCAACCGCTTTTAGTTTGTTGAGTTCAAGGAGAGGCAAGCCTCCTTTCCCATGAGCAGCCCCCAGAGATGAGTTTTTGCCTCTCTGCCTTCTGTTTGTAGGCTGCGAGATAAACAGGAAGTCCTGACTGTGCATGTAAAACAATCTCGCTTAGAACTCAGGCACTGTGTGTATTTCCCAAGAGTCTTTTTTTTTTTTTTTTTTTTGTCCTTTCTCTGAGCCTATGGAGGAACTTAACTCAATTGAGGGAGCAGTTGGCATTGTTTTGCTTAAGCCAGGGATCAGCACACTGCAGCCCAGGGTCTGTATACAGAATGCTGCTTGTTTTGTAAATGAAATATTATTGCTACCCACTGCACCCGTTCATTCATTTGCTGTTGTCTGTGGCTGTTGGAGCTGGGAACTGCAGAGCTGCAGAGTGGCATCAGAGCCCGGGGAAGACATAAGGTACATCAGAGACCTTTCGAACCTGGTTTGTGGCTCCCTTGTTCACAGCCTCTCTGTTCTGTTCCCTGTCCTCTTCCTCTGCAGGCACCCAGTCCAGTAACAACTGCAGTTCGGGTGGGCCTGTGACTCTTCTCCCAAACAGAAGTGACTTCTCTGGGGTGGACCTCACCATGCTGAACACGCTCACCCGGAGAGACAGTAACACCAGCACCATCAGTTCTGCCTACCTGAGTAGCCGCCGCTCCTCGGGCATCTCCCCGTGCTTCTCCAGCCGTAGGTCCAGTGAGGCATCACAGGCGGAGGGCAGGCCCCAGAACGTGAGCGTGGCTGACTCCTATGACCCCATCTCCACCGACGCCTCACGCAGGTCCAGTGAGGCCAGCCAGAGCGATGGGCTGCCCAGCCTGCTCAGCCTCACGCCTGCACAGCAGTACCGCCTCAAGGCCAAGTATGCTGCGGCCACCGGAGGGCCACCACCCACGCCTCTGCCACACATGGAGAGGCTGAGCTTGAAGACCAGGATGGCCCTGCTGGGAGACAGCCGGGAGTCTGGGGTGACTTTGCCTCCCGTGCACCCTCCTCGGAGATGCAGTGATGGAGGAGCCCATGGTTATAGCCGGCGCCACCTTCTCCCACATGATGCCCTGGGGAACAGCGTGCGGAGGGCCAGTGATCCAGTGAGAATGGCCTCAGAGAGCCTGCCACCCCCCAGGGTCCCACGCTTCAGCAGCCTCAACAGCTTCAGTCCCCCATCTACCGAAAAGCGGAACCTGGTGCTGCAGAACTATACTCGACCCGAGGGCAGCCAGCCTCGTCCCTTCCACGTGTCCCCCTGTCCTCCCAGCATCACGGAGAACATCACCCTGGAGTCCCTGACCATGGACGCCGACGCCAACTTGAATGATGAGGATCTCTTGCCTGATGACGTGGTGCAGTATTTAAATTCCCAGAACCAAGCAGGATATGGGCAGCACTTGCAGAGTGCCCTCTCAGAGGACAGCAAAGGACCCCACGGGCCAGCTGACTTTGACCCATCTGGGCTGCCAGACAGCCACGCTGGCCAACAGTTCCATTCCTTGGAGCAGCCAGGCCCGGAAGGCAGCAAAAGCGACCTGCCCATTCAGTGGAATGAAGTGAGCTCGGGAAGTGCAGACCTGCCCTCTTCCAAGCTGAAATGCAGCCAGCGCTCCACAGCGCAGCAGGCTCGGGCTTTTGGGCTATACAGCAGCATAGTGGTTCCCCCGCAGAACCCATGGAGGGCTGGCCCAGGCCCAGCCACGGGATATCAGGACCTTGGGGAAAATGGCAGCGCCTACAGTAGTGGCCCAGAGCACTTGGCCATCCCTGCTGACACCAGCGCCAGTGCCAGTGGAAACGCCTTCCACGCACACCCCTATAAAGCCCAGCAGTATGCGAACTGTCTGGCCAGGCAACCAGTGGCTCCTGGGGCACTAGACAGTCCCTGTGGTGCCGGGGTTCAAGGGTCCAAGCTGAAGAGTGCCACTGTGCAAGGCAATGGGGTCCCCCTGGATTTTGGCATGCTGGTGACACCCAGTGACATGACTGGCCTCACAGTGAATGGCATGCAGACCCCAGACCCGCTGGGACAGAGCTGCCTCCCTCAGCAGCTCCTCGGGGACAGTGTGCAGCAGCACCAGGGGGCAGGCCGTGCCGGGCAGCAGCAGGTGCTCGGGCAGGTCAGTGCTACCTCACACATCAGCTCCTACCAAGGGCCAGAGGACTGCTTTTCGGGGACCCACAGTGTTGGCTGCCAGCCATCCGGCCTGGCGGGGGTCAGGAGCTATCAGCCCTGTGCCAGCTATGGGGCCAGGCAGCGCCAGGCTATGCCAAGGGCCAGCCTCACGCTGCAGCAAGGACAGCTCAGTGATACGAGTCAGACCTGCAGGGTGAACGGCATCAAGACAGAGATGCCCGGGCAGCCCGCACAGCTCTGTGCGAATGTGCAGAATTACTCTGGTCAGTTCTATGACCAAACCATGGGCTTCAGTCCGCAAGACACAAAAATGGGCTCGTTCTCCATGTCCAGTGCCAGCTGCCTACTACAGGGGGCCGGCGCTGGAAACTCTGAGTTACTATCCCCAGGTGCTAACCAGGTGACAAGTACCGTCGACAGCCTCGACAGCCATGACCTTGAAGGGGTGCAGATTGATTTTGATGCCATCATAGATGATGGGGACCATGCCAGCCTGATGTCAGGGGCCCTGAGCCCCAGTATTATTCAGAACCTTTCTCATAGCTCCTCCCGCCTCACCACGCCGCGAGCCTCTATCCCTTTCCCAGCCCTGTCAGTGAGCACCACCAACATGGCGATTGGGGACATGAGCTCTTTGCTGACCTCCCTTGCGGAAGAAAGCAAATTCCTTGCGGTCATACAATAGGCATTAGGCAAGAAGGACTGCGAACAGATGTAAAATCGTAGGAGTTGAAAGATGGAACTGACTGTGTTTGGGCTGGTTGGGTTGTTTTGTTTTGTTTTGATGTGTTTTTTTAGTTCTGTATGTATTTTAGTAATCTCATCTCACCTAACTGGGATGTGTTTCAAGTATATTCCTTTTATGGAAAAGGACTCTGAAAACCCCTAAGGTATTCTAGGGAGAAACTGTCTTCCATTTCAGTTTTAAATCAGTATTGTTACACTAAAACCACCCCCTTTTTCTTTTTAACTGTAAGCCCACCCCATCCCCCTTTTTTAGTAAACCTATATAAATGTGTGCTGTGTAGGTTCTTTCTTTTAGAAGAGAGGTCAAATCTGAAAGGGTTCAACACATTTCTCTATTACTCTGAGGAACTAGGAGTTGGGGGGCTTGTGACCACAGGGTTACACACCCAGACTTCTTGTAATTTTTTTTTTTACACATGCTTAATGTTTTGGAGTGTGTGTGTGCGTGTGCATGCCTGCATGCGTGTGTGGTTGTGTGTTGGATTCCCACATTGGACACAAGAATCAGAATACGGACAGCAAGTTTTATTATCATTTCAGGGTGCATAGGTAGATTCTTATGTGCTCCCAATTCCAGTGTAATTCAGGACGTACTCTCCACAGGGGGACCGGAGTGGATAGCTGGGGCTCTTCCAAAAGAAATCCTTCACTCTCTCTTTGTGTTTTTGGTTCTTCATGTCCGTAAGTGTGCTTTGAGTGGGCTCGTCTGTATGGTCAGTTCTCAGTTATCTGTGATCTCTTTCGCTTCACTCTGTACCTTGAAGACCATTTGGTGCTATTCAGCACTGCAGTGAGAGGGCGCAGGCAGTTGGTAACTCTCAGACACACACTGCTGCATTTATATGTTCTGCCAAGAAGTTTGATAGATGATAGACTGAAGCAATTGGGTAGAATTAGTTTGGGGAATATTTGTGAGTTGGCTGTATTATTAGTTTCGTCTCCTACTGTCATAGACAACTGAGAATTGATTATTTATAGCTCTCTTTATATAGGCATTTAAACAATCCCACAACTGGCTATACATTAACATTTATTAATTCCACTAGAGGGAAGGAATCTGTCTACTAAGCGCCCTATTTTAAGGGATTTTAAAAATTCAGTTGTAAAAGAAAGCGCTCCCATACATTGATACTGAAAATAAATCGGCTCAACCAGTTTAAGCATCTGAGAACAGGAAGGAAGGAAGGTGTTTAGTAGCTGCGTGGGTGCCAGTGTTTACATTCTAGCCACTGAGCACTGCATTCTCTTAGCAGTTCAGGGTTCTACACAGTCTTTCATATGGCCTGGTATCTGCACTTCTGTTTTGGGTCAAAGCATTAAATATTTTAAGAAGTGTAGCTACTTCCCATGTGCATTCGACCCACGTAAGAGACATACTATGTGTGCATCAAGAGTACATGGATTATTCAGCACACTACTTTAAAATATGTAAGTGATTAAAATAAAGTATTAATACTCAGTCTACCTGCAGGATTCTGTCCCTGTTAATCCTTGGAGTTGGATTTACCCACAGTGCTTCATGACCTGTGTGGCTTTCCCCCGACTTAAACCCTGCTATTTAAATTACCAGTAGACACAAGTCAAGTAAAAGAAAGTGTTATACAAAGGCTCTTAGCAACAGCCCGTTTTTCTCATGTTTACTTTCTCCAATGTGAGCCAAGAATCAAGGCACAGAGATAATAAAATTGCCATGCAGGACTCTGTGGCGAAAACCGTGGGGTTCGCTGTGGACTCCATGCTCCTGGCTCCGGCAGTTCTGCTGTGAATCCTCCTCCACACCTCGCTGTCTTCCCCAGGGAGCCCCTTTTAAATAAAAGGATGTAGCCTGTTTGGAAAAAGTCCACGAGCACAAGACAGCTGCTGAGCTGCACTCAGGAGAGTAGAATCTCTGCCACTTTTCAGCTAGAAAAGCAAGACTGAGTCTTCTTCAAAACATGTGACCGTCTCTGCACAGTATTAGTGCTGCAGTGCCTGAAACTTACTGTCCTGTGGCTCTCAATCTTCTGGCCCTCACCTGCTATTCGGGTTTGGCCCAAGCTCTTTCCTACCCTGGTTTCTCCCTCTGCTTTTAGGTTATCCTCTGGATTCACCTCTTTCTTGTGTGTTTCTTTCTTGTCCTTTTTTTTCCCCCCTTGCTGCCCTTTGGATCGCAGGAGACACTTTTCAGCTCTCTGATTGGCTTTTCTCAGTGGGGACATTTCAAAAGGAAGCAAGAAAGGAGGAAGGGAAGAAGGAAGTGGACTATCTGGGGATTTCAGTGATCTGCGTGACCATGCAATGGAAGGGAAGTCTTTCGAGGTCACTCAGAAGCAGTATCCACGGGGACATGGGACGTCTGTCCACCTGCTCTCTCCTGTCAGGGGCCACCACCCTCCTCTGCAGCTCTCTGACCTATGCAGTCAGTGCAATGACTCCCTGCTGCCCGTTAACTCTTCAGGAAGAGATGCCGGCTCATCCATGGTACTCTCGTTTAACATCTGTGTTAAACTTGGTTTTAATCTTTACAGCCTTTTTTAGATTTTATTTTTATAAAGAACAAATTAAAACACCCCCTGCTCCTCACACGTGGGCTTACCCTCTTGAGCCACTGAGTTTTGATTCTTGCCATATATGTGCCTTATTTTATGTTACTCTTGTCAACGAGCGGGACCCACTGGTGTCACCCAGTCACCACTTCCAGGCCATGTGCTCGGTGTCTGGCAAGGGAAGGGAGGACATGCAGGACCGGAGCCGTCTGAGCTGTGTCGCATCCTGGTTTCCTGTGTTGCTTTGAACTGATAGGAGGTTGTTCTTTTCTGATGAAATACCCTTGTGTATCCTGCAAATGTGTAAGATAAAATGCAAGTTCATTTTTTTTCACCTTTTTTAGATTTAAAAAAAAAAATAAAACGTGTAATCCTTTTTAAAAAGAAACACATGTAAATACATTTAAGTATTGTAGGCATAGTGTTGGGATGTGACCAGCCGGGCCTTCCTCTGAGATGCTGTGCGGCCAGCTCCGGCCTGGGGAGCTGTAGCCCAGACACCGTGAACTTGACCTTGGCTTTCAGAACCACTTAGTCCTTTTTGTAACAAAGAAGAAAGAAAAACAATGTTTCTTACAATGTCAATAAAAGTTCTTTGTACTGAAATTTCTCTTGGATGGTGCATTTCATTCATAGCTGGGGAGAGAAAGTATTTTCTTTGGAAAAATTCAGAGGTTTGGACTCACAGCCCACCTCATGCAGACTGGGGCGGGGGTGTGCCCTGGGACCTGGTTCCACCTCACTCAGGTGGAGACACAGCACTTGTGATGTGGTGGGAGTGTTCCTCACACATGCATAACAGTGTGTGTGTGTGGGGGGGGTGCTATTGTAATCATCATCCAACTTTTTGGGTTTGTTTTTTATTATTATTTTCACTTTTAGGGGGGCATTACTGAGGATTAAATTCAGGGGTTCTTGCACATTAGTGCTGTATACTGAGCCGTACTCTTAGTATTTCCTCTCTGTCTCTATCTCAGTACCCCTCTCTCTCTCTGTCTCTCTGTCTCTGTCTTTCTGACTGTCTCTGTCTCTGTTTCTCTGTCTCCCTCTCATCCTCCCTCCCTCCCTCTCTCTAGTGTCTTCCTCTGTTGCTCAGGTGACCTTGATCTCATTGGGTGGAATCTGCACTGGTCTCAGGCTTGATGATGCTCCTTCCTCAGCCTCCTGGGTACTGGGGCTCTCAATCGTGTGCAACCACCCCTGGCTCTATTGTCTTATCCTTATTGTTTTTTGATGCTAATAAGAAAAGCAATCACAGAGTTCAATATCTAACAACCTTACTTGTCCATTTATAAACATTATCCTGCCACTTTAGAATATCCTGTCACCCTAGCACAGTAAAAGAAAATCTGCCATGGTAAAGACCTACTTTTATATGATGCTTAATGAGTAGCCACCTTACTTGGGTCAGAAATAAGTTATTTGCTTTGCTTGCCTTTCTTCGTATATTAGTCCTTTTCCCCATCGCTTGACATAAAACTGAACACACACCAGAAAGGAAGCATTCAGTTTGGCTCATGGTTTCAGGTGATTCAGTACATGGCTCTGAGGCAGAAACATGGCCAAAGAGCCTAGTGGAATGAAGAAGCTTAGTTCATGGTGTCCAGGAAGCAGAGTAGAGGACCAGTCCCGGAGGAGAAGGAGCGAGGGATGAGACACAGACCTTAAGGCCACACCTTCATGACCTGCCCAGACACACCAAGGAGCATGTTTCACTCATCTGTGCAGCATTTCTTAATCTATTGTTGACATGTCAAGATTAAGGGTCATGCCACATCACCTTACAGTACTATCCTTTAGATCATAAATGATTCCAGAGACTGTTTCTTTCTTCCCTCTTGGTCAGTAACATCTCATCTTTGGGACCACCATTGTAGAAGAATGTGACAGAAGGTTGAGAATACAGGCTGTTGTCATCTCAGAGGCACAGGAGAGGCGGAGTCCTTGTGCAGGAGCACACAAGCACATGAAGCACACGGGTGCCCCGCCCCACCATCCCCTGTCCTCTGGGACCTTTTATCCTGTGTCTGACAAATGCTTGCTTTCCTGTCCCTTCACAGGGTTTCTCTAGTCCTAAAAAGACTTCATGCTTTCCTGACGCATGGGAAATAATTTCCTCCCATCCACTCAGAGTGCTTCTGTTGACATCAAGATCCCTCATGTAAGGTGTCTAAATGAATTCAGAAAACAATAAAGAAATGGGAATTTATATCCTGCTTCAAGTATAAATTGTTAGTTCCCAAAGATGCCTGTCATATAGCATGACAAATTAAAAGAAATCAAGAGAAACAAGGCTAATACAAAACAAAAGTAGGATAAAAGATGCCCCAGGAATGAGCTATAGAATATAGATGCCTTTAATTCTGGTGAGCTGGAGGTGGGCTCGGCTCACAGACTTGCTTTAGAGAATGCCTCCCGTGGAGGAAATGGAAAAGAAACAGTTTGAGGTACAAGGAAGCTACAGTTTATTTGACAGTTCCTTAAAAAACCTTTTTTTAGTAACTTGTGGAATTCAAAAACATTACCGTATTTCCAACTCCAAACATAATTTGAGTTCATCTTTCCTTCAATATTAATTTTATTTTTCAAAATTCAATTTTACATAGACCTTGTTTATGTCTTCTTTATCTAGGTAGTCAAACCCTTTAACAGCTTTTAGAAGTAATAATACAATCTAAATTATATTGTTTTCTTTCCTAACATTTTGTGGCAGACATTAGCTTGAAGTCACCCAACAGAGGTATGGAATCTCAGGTCTTACAGATTTTCTCCCTTCTCTCTGAATCTTCACCTCCTTTCCCTCCAACCTCCCCACCACTAAGTTAATGGTAGGTTTTGATGGTTTCTACCTTCAGAGATCTTACAGTATTCAGGCTGTGGGGCAAACAGAGCTGACAGGATCCCTTCATTCAGCCATTCTGATGATATGGCAGCATATAACACTCCATTCACATCCCTCTATAATGTACAACTATTTTGGTTACTTTTCTTTCATTGCTGTGACAAAATAGATGACACCCAAAATGAAGGAAGGAAAGGTTTATTTAGCTCACTGTCTGTGGAGGTTTCAGTCCATAATCAACTGGCTCCAAAGCAAGGTGGCATGGCACTGGGTGACACTTAAAGGCAGCAGCCAGCAAAAGCCTCCAGAACAAAAAGGAGCAGAACAGGCCTCTTTTCTTAACTCATTTTGTGTATAGGCCAATCACCCCTGCAGGGCAAGTGTAGCACTAACAAAATCTCTGTGCCTTCCTCTTGCACAGGACAGGATATTTACAAAATAAGAACCCTGGCTCTTTGCTGAGTCTCCTAGTTGAACTTCTAAATTTCCCAAGTTGACACAATGCATCAATTATAACAGTATACAAGATGAAGAGAATACCGTGTGCCCATCAGCTCTTGGTGGTACAGACACATGGGCAAACACAGGTATATAGTGACAGAACTTGGTCAAGGCAAAGTTCAGCTCCAGACTCTGCCTCTTAGAAGTGTTTGCTGCTGGAACCCTCAGGCTTGGTACTACTGACATTTTAGGTTATGTGATTATTTATTTAGGACACTATTGTATGTACTCCAGGATAGTCAGTGGCAGCGTTCTGATCAATACTTCGTAGATGACTGGCATCCCTCCAAAACATCCCTGGCTACTGCTGAATGTTCAATGGAGGAAACTCACTCTGGATTGAAAAGCACTCTTTAAAGAATGGAAATACATAGATATACTGCAGGCAGGTCCCCAGGAGGGGCTCCAGCCTGGTGTGGCTGTGGTCTGCAGGCCATAGAGAAAGTCAAGGTAAGCACCGTTGCTGGCCATAGGGGTAGCATGGAAAGAGGACAGAGGAACTCCAGTCTCAGGGACAAAGAGAGAGGCAATGGACATCGAGAAAGATGAGCCAGGAAGAGAGGAGCGAGGAAAGAAAGGAGGGAAATGGGGATTCAGTGGCATCTTCTAAGCAGCCTGCTTGGCTTCACAGCACTTGAGATGCCAGCCCTAGTGAGATACAAAGCAGGCCTTCGTGCTCCGGCTGTGAAGAGAAAGCCTGGCCAGTGAAGTCATGGTCCGGTGCTTTTATGCTCTAGAAGACATCTTGCAAAGTCAGTAATCACCAAAGTGGAGAATGTGTGCCTCGGTGGGGGCGACACAGGTGAAGACAGGGGTCAAGGCCAGGGGCAGAGGCCGAAAGGGTGAATTTGTCTTAATGGCTGTTGCTCCTCCCCCTGCTCCTCCACTTCCTTTTCTTCCTCTACTCTTCATCTGTCTTCCTCTCCTTTTTCTTCTTCCTCCTCTTCACCTTTGCCTCCATTTTCCTTTTCCTTTTTGCCCTCTTTTTCTTTTTTCCTCTTTCTCTCCTGCCCCCTCCCCCATGGTGTGTGCGAATGACTTGGCTGTGTGCATCAGCCCATGGGGAGAAGCAGAGGGGAGGAAAGGTTGCTGCTGCAGGCTTAGAGTGGGCCCAGGGACTATCTGGATCCAGGAGATGGAGTGTCTGGGCGGTGAGGGCAGGTAGTGGAGACCAGGGCAGGTGTGGCTGTGCTAGAACAGGGACAGGTCGTGCAATTGAGAGAAAGCAAGGACAACTTGGAGTTATGAGGATGGAGCAGAAGTGCAGGATGGAGACCACAGAGAGCACAGAACAGCGCTCAGGGGCCCTGCAAAGCAGGAGCATGACCGTTGGCAGGGGCCTCACACCTGGCAATGAACATAGCAAGTAGGCAAGAAACTTCATGGAATCCCTCTTAACCCTGATATGTATTTTTTTACCTTCCGGAAGGACAATAATAAAACCAGCTTCTGGGTCCCTCTACTCCTTCCCCCATCTCTGGAGGCTTAGCTCACACTTGCCTCTTCCTCTCACATCCTGTCTCTCAGCTGTGGCTGAAGTTAAAAGAGACAGCCACGGCCAGTGGGACAGTCACACCAGAGAGGGCATGTGAATGTGCTCCGGCCTTTCCTGTAGCCTCCCCTTAGCACTGAGAACTTCCGGTTCAGCAGTTCAGCTAACCATTTACCAAGCTGGCACATAGGATGTGTGAGGGCTGCTGGTTTTCCCAAACTGCTTGTCTCACGGGGCTACTTTCTCAGTGCCCTCTCTAAAGAAAAGTTCTCAAACCAGAGACAGGGACTACCCGATTGCATCCTTGCTTTGATAAAAGGCTGAGCCCTGGAATGGTATTGGACAAAGGGATATCTAAGCAATCATGTCCATCCTGGATCCAGGTGTGGGAGCTATTGATATAACCCCAAATACAAGGGGAAATAAAATAAAAATACAGTATGTGTTTAAAAGTCATTTCAGTAAAAACAGGTTGCCATGAATTCCCCTCGAAGTGCTCCCTCTCACTTTAAACTCACTTACCCCCAACTTTTTTTTTTTCCCATTTGCTGAGGCTGTTCTGGAAGTTCTCTTTTGTGAGTGTCTCTGTGTGATCAAAAACTTAGTAAAGGGCCCTGCCAGTGCCATTCAACACAAAGGCCCATAAAAACCCACCGGTGCTTCCTCATTTATCTTATTCCCTGGATCTGACACCATCCAACTGCTGGCTCTTCTCCAAAGTCAAAATGACCATGAAAGGGTGAAGTGTTGAATAGATTCAGGATATGGAGACACCCAGGACAGCACAAGTAAACATACTCACAAAAGACGGCTTCCAGGACTGCTTCAGAAAGTGGCAGGCAGGATGAGATAAGTCTGTTTGAAAGGAGGAGGAACATTGTGAGGGGGGCTAATGGTAATGGGTTTTTTTTCTGTAATAAATTTTTAAAATTTAAACACACAGAGTATCCAATCCCCCCTTGTATGCACTTGGTTGTATTTATGAGCCAGGCCATGACTCTTGATGTATTGCTAATGCCCTGCTTGACAGCTGGTGAGCTTATATAACAGGGTTGTCTTCTCTGGGGTCAAGGGGAAGGAGAGGTTGCTTCCCTACGTAGAAATCTCTGCTTCCTGAGAGCCCTTAAAGAGCATTAGGAAGAGAAAGTGCTTGCTTGTCCCAACGAGCAGAGCTCAGTCCATCTTGAAAACTGCCCTCTTCTGGTTGAGTTCTCTTCCCCTGCAGCTGGGAAGCCTCTTGCGCTGAGAAATTCCAGGGGCCGACATGATCCATGAGCAGAGGTTGGTCTGCAGCTCTGGGTAGCTGGCAGACACAAGCCTCCAGCACTTCAGGGCTTGCAGAGCCAAATGCGCTGCGGAGGTGTGATTCACTGAGTTCCCAGAGGAAGGGGAGGAAGCCAGCTGGCAGAGGGTTACTGAACAGTCAGGCCAAGGAATTCCATCGCTGTTTGGATGGAGATGAGCATCCAGCTACCTCCCTTCTCCTCCTCCTCCTCCTCCTGGCTGAGGCAGGGAGCTGGACAGAAGCCAGAGACTGGGAGAAAGGAAACACAGAACAAAGCTGCTTCACTTAGGACCAAGAGCAGAGGTCTGCGGCTGCTGTCTCTGGTGACTCAAAGCAAGAAGTATTTGTATGGCCGTTTGAAGATGGTTCTGGTGCCCTCCCCAGTGTTTGCCCGAACACACACAAGGGAATTGTTTTAATAAGCAAGTGAGCTTGTTAGGCAAGAAAAGTAATATTGGCTGATGATAAATGAACCAAAAAATCCATATATATATATATATATATCCATATATATCCATGTATATATATATATATCCATATATAATCCATATATATATATATATATATAAATATATATATATATATATATATGTGTGTGTGTGTGTGTGTGTGTGTGTGTATAACCCATATATATATATGCATATATATGTGTAAGCCCCATATATATGTGTATATACCATATATATGTACACACACACACACACACACATATATCAAGGATGATCTGTGTACCCAGCATGAGAGGTTTCCTTCCTCTGTACCTTGAGTACCTTCAGATCTCTGGGTGATAAGCTGTGGATTTATTGCTCAAGCGTTCTTAAACATGCTTCTCTTATGAAATTCTTTGGGCCATGAACTCAGGCCCCATGACACCTCCCATTTGACCTTCCTCCTTCCAAAGATGAAGTCATGAAATAGCACGATAAATAATTCCACTGAAGTTCATGCAAAGAACAAAAACCAAAGATCCTATCCAAGCTGCCTGCCTTACAAGTTTAGATCAATGTGTCGCTTGAACTGAGGTTAATGACCAGTGCCCTTTGTCACCTTCCTCTGACTTTCCCGCATGCTTTTTCAAAGCAGAGAGGAGAAGAACATGCCACTGACCTACAGGGAGGATGGTTGCAGAGCGACCTTCCCTTAGGTTGCCCTGATCTTTCTTCACTTGCTGTGCACTTTGAAATAATCAATCTCCCCAGGGTTTGGCCTGAATACCCAGCAGCTTCCAACATGATCCTGATTCCAGCTTGTCTAAAATTCCTTCTGAGGCTGCCCTAAATCAAAACCAAAGGAAGCCTTTGGAAAACAAGATGATGGTCATCCATCTTACCAGCCATGTGCAGTCCAATTCCTGCTTTCTACGGGTGAAGGGTTTTCTCTTCTAAGAAGGAATGCAAGAAGCTAAGGACCAACTCTGACATCAGCCCCAAATTGTGCCCACTCATCTAATTCTGGCACTACCACCTGGACAAGAGTGTGAGTGTGGCCCTCCACATTCCACAAGACTGTATGATGCTAAGTCTGTGGATGGTGACCCCTAGGCCATTCACACTTCTTATTAAGTGGCTACAAATCAGTGGCTCCCATGAACCCCTCCAGATGATAACCCTCTAGATTTATTCACAGAACCTAATAAATAACAGTCGTTATATTTGCACTTTCATTATAAACACTACCAGTAAGGAACCATCAAATAAGGATGTAGCACTTAGGGTGGAGCGTGAACTTGATTGGTGAGGTTTGCTCTGGCTCATATTCTCAGAGGGTACAGTGCATGGTCATTTAGTTCCAAGGCAGGGATATCATGGTGAGTCGGAAGCAGAACAGTGGAGCAATGCCAGAGAGGAAGGGGCCAGGGACTACACATGATACCCAAGGTCATGCCTCCATGACCCACACAGACACAAGCAGAAGTGTGCTCCACCAATTCCCAAATCAGTTTGAGCCCAGGGAATTTAGCCAGATCCTGTCTCAAAAATAAAAATATATAAAAAAGAAAAGGACTGGAGATGTATCTGAGTGCAGAGGGCCTTGGTTCAAATCCTCAGAATCACAAAAAGAGATGAGCACAGCACACTATAAAGATATCTTCTGGGCCAGGGATTTAGCTCAGCAGCATGAGCACCTGCCTGGGAAGTGCTAGGTCATGAGTTTGATCCCTGATACAATAAATAAATAAATAAAGATATCTTCCATCGGATATAGCTTATAGAAACAAAAAGTTCAAAGAAGTCTTGATAAATAGCAATTACAGAACTCAGGTTTCTTAATTCAAGACTAACAAGACTGCAGTGACCTTTGATAAACATTTTATTACTGCAGCAGTGTGTGTATCTGTTTCTGCCCAGCACTCTGTGGCAATCTGCTCTTGACCCATGCACCACTCAGCCCGGGTCCCACTTCCCATCAGCACAGAAAGAATTGATAATCTTTATTTCACTCCATGGAGCCTGACAGCAAATCCTTCTCCTATCATTTAATTCATGGTGGTTTTGAAAATGCAGGATCATTTCTTTTTTATTATTATTATTATTTTATTATTTTTTTTGTCTTTTTCATTTTTTATCAGTACCGGGGATTGAACTCACGACCACCTGCTTGCAAGGCAGGTGCTTATGCCGCTGAGCTAAACCCCCAGCCCCGTGGATCATTTCTTAACATTTATTTACTACAAAGTTTTTTATTTAGAAGCTTCAAGTATTTTCAGTATAGGACAGATTTATCTTCTATAGAATCCAAGAAAATCATCCAACTGCAATTCAAGTTATTAGAGTTCTGTGCAGAGACTGCCACTCATTATTTTATTGTGTCAACTTTTGGTCTTCATGTGGAAGCATTTTCCCCAAATATCATTAGTTTTCTTCTCTTAGTATAAATGTATAATCCTTATGAAACTAGGAGCACATCGCATAAATAAATAAATAAGTGTCCCATGTCATTCAATCACCAGATATAATTGGTTTGCATTGTGTGAGCTAGTTTTGGGCCTTCCCTTTACAAATAACATTTAATATTTTTTCCTATGTCGCGAGGGATTCTTGAAAGCCATGTGGATGATATAATTCCAGATCTGGGTTTATGATGATGCCTGCTTTGCTCTTGTCATTCAGAACTGCTTTGGCTATTCCAGGTCTCTTGTGGCTCTATATGAATTTTGTAATTGTTTTCCTAGCTCTGTGATGAATGTTGTTGATATTTTGATTAGGATTACACTACATCTTTATAAGAGTTTTGGTTGTGTACTCATTTTGACAGTATTTCCTCTACCTTTCCTGGAATAGGAAATAATGCCCCACGGATAAATATATATATATGGCACTGGCACAAGAACAGGCTATGCAGGGGCTGGGGATTTAGCTCAGCAGCATAAGCACCTGCCTTGCAAGCAGGCAGTCGTGAGTTCGATCCCCAGTACCGATAAAAAGGAAAAAGACACACACACAAAAAAGAACAGGCATGCAGATTAACAGAACAGAATTGAAGATGCAGTAATAACCCCAGGAACACTGAGCAATCTGTTCTTTGATGAAAGGACGAAAAACACTCCCTGGGGGAAGAGACAGCTTCTTCAACATGAGCAGGAGTTGGGGGAGTTATCCCTGTGCAGAAAAATGCATCTAGAACCATATCTCTCATCTTGCACTAAAATCAAATTAAAATGCATCAAAGACCTGGATATTACAACAGAAACACTGGATTTCCTAAAAGATAAAACAGGTAAAACTCTTTAACACATAGACATAGGCAAGGGCCTTCTGAATGGAACCCCAATTGCATAAGAAATAATGATAGTACCATGAATGAACAAATGGGATTACACCAAAGTTAATAGCAAACAGAGTGAACAGACATTCTATGGGACAGGGAAATATTTTTGTTAGGTACTCCTCAGAGGACTGATCTCCAGCACACTGTATAAAGAACTAAAAAAAAAAAAAAAAAATTACACCCCCCCCAAGACCCAATCAAAAATGAAAATTGAAAAAAAAAAGATATTTCCCCAAAGAAGAAACAGCCAAAGGGTATATGAAAACTGTTCAACAACTTTGCAAATCAGAACACTGAGATTCCAACTCACTCCAGTAAAACTGGCTGTTGTCAAGAACAGGAAAACCAACAAATGCTGGTGAGCATGTGAGAAAAAGGACTCTGGCATTATTGGTGGGAATATAAACTAGTACAGACAACTACTGTGGAAGTCAGTATGGAAATTCTGCACAAAAACTAAATCTAGAACTTCCATTGGACACAGCCATGCCTTTTCTGGGTATCTTCCTGAAAGGGTTAAAGACATCGTATTACAGTAACACATACCTACCCGTATTTATAGCACCACAACTCATAATAGGGAAATCTTGGAAGCAGTTTATACACCCATCAACAGACGAATGGATAAAGAAAATCTATGTATATATTGCCATACATATATCAGTCATGAAGAAGGGTAAATTTGAGTCATTTATAGGAAAACAGTTTTACCCCGAGTCCATAATGTTCAATGAAGTAAATCTGACACAGAAAGTTAAATATCACATGGTTTCTGTTACATGAAAACTCCTGAGTATAAACCATTTAAAGAATAAAAGAAAAGATAGATGATAGGAAACAGGGAGATTGGCTTTGTGGAGATGGGAAGGGGACCTGGGGGTGGGGAAGCCAGGAGAAAGGGACCTGGGGGTGGTACAGCAGGACAAGTAAAAAGGATCCAGCTCCCCACAATAAATGTATTGCAAACATGGTGAAAAAGCAAAGAAATGCAATAAACAAACAGAGCAAAGCCACACAAAGAAAAGGAAAGAAAATGAGAAATCAGGAGACTGGACTTCCCACCTAATAGCTGCATGCTGGACATGCGCTCTGTTTCCTTTCTTTCTGGAGCGATCAAAATCCCAGGATGGATGCAGAAAGAAATCTCATCGGAACTCAGTAGAGCAGAGCTTTAGGGGACCAAGCCGCCCTGCTCCACACACACCAGCCCGAGAAGTCTCCAATCAAGGCGGGCACTGGCCTTAGACAGTTGACCATTTATGATATGCAATGAAGCCTCTCAGAGTCTTCAGTATGTTGAGGACCCTCAGTGCCTTCCTGGCAGGTTGTTGTTTAACCTTCCTGTCTGGCTACTCAGTGAATCCCTCATTTTAGAGCACGCCCACGTGGATCTACCAAGCCTTGTGTGTGACCCTGTTAGTATATCTACTGGCTTGAACCACAAAGATGGTGCAGAAAACTTCAGTAGGTTTGGCAATGAAGGTGATGTGGTCAGGACACCTTGCAGATGATCCCACCAACAAAGCACACGAAGTGTGCAAGACCACACTTTGTTACCAATCAGACTCCCAGATTTCAGCTTGAGGTCTAGGTCAGCAAGGGTAGGAAGAAGCTCTTCTGGTCTCTCTCTTAGATTTATAGCACAGAACTTGTGCGTAGAACCGGTTTGCTGGGGGTGCTGTGGCCCAGGTCATAGCTAGCAGTTGCGTCTCTGCTTGTACTGTTTTGTGTTGTGCTCTCTAAAAAGTGTTTTTTAATCAAAAGAAACTAACTACAGGAAAGAACTCATGACAGGTCCTCTAAGGCCACTGCTCATCAATAAAATGGCACAAGGTTAGGCTTCCATTTCGATTTTGTATCCTGAGATCCTGCCTTTCTGAGCGTCTTCTGTCTGTTTGCAACTGGCCAAGGTGCAGATTATTGGGTCCATTATTGGAATCTGTTTCTGTCATGGGAACTTCTTAGTGAACTGAAACCCCACCTCCCCAATCTCTCCTGATGCATCTCCACTAGCAGGCTAGCTTTATCCTATATCCAAGCTCTTTTCTGTTTTGCTGGCATGACTTTACTAAGAGTAATGTAAAACTTCAATGACCTCTTTAAGAAACCTTAAATCTGCCCACTCTTGGTTCTTTTAAGACTTTTCTCTTCCTAATCTCCCAGCTCCCTGGGGCTTTAAACTCCTATGTCCCCACCTAGGAACTCTTGAGAAACTTTGGGGCTCTGAAAGGCAACCAGTTGAGTTGTAAAAGTCTAATTTCAACCAGATTTTATTTTATCCACCTATAGGGCCTTTGCAAATACCCACAGCCATTGTTGTATCTTCTATCTCTCATCTATAATTTAGTTCAGAGCTATCAAAAGATTATGTACTAAAACAAAGAAAATCTTCAAAATCTCTAAAAATATTGGTGGGAAATTAAATCTGTTATATTGAACAGGTAACTTACTTTGTTTTATCTTCCAGAAATAATTTGGGTAAAATTATAAAGTAGGGCAAAGTAAAGAACCAGCTCTTGTATAAATTAGTGAGTTTTGTGTTAATGCCTGATTTGGGGTTATGATTTTACAGTGAAAACTATAAAATTTCTATTTGTATCTGTCTATATGCATATGTGATCTTTCCTGTTTCTCAGTAATATTACCCAATTAGATTATAAAGGTCCTTGAAGAAGTGTAAACAGCCTTAAAGAGAAATAATGTTATTATTAAAAAGCCTCAAGGAGGATAGTAACTAATCCAGATGATTTCATGATCCTAAGATTTGGCTAAACCTGGTCAGTAAGACTAGTTGGGGCATGGTTGGTTTAATAAAAACAGGCATGTCTTCTGAATTATCAGCACTAAGAATAATACAAGCATATATATTTTTCCTACGTAATCAAATATATTTCTATTATATCAACTACTTAATCTTAAAAATTATAAATTCAATCTAAACAAAAAGGTACAAAATAAATAAAAGAATTGCTTAACTTAACTCATTGCATTGTTTATCAAGCAAAGAATAAAGAAATGCATATCTTTAGGCTTATTGTTTTAGGATTTTAAATATTTTTTGATACTTGCCTAGTGCATGTATTGTAAAAATAGTTAACAGGGAAATACTTTAAAATGACGGGGATCACGGGTAACTTTTTTTGATATCATATCTTACGAGGTTTTCAGAAATAACCCAAGTATAATTGTTAAGAATGTGAACTGAACTGATATAAGAGAGAAGGTTTTTGAACAGACTTTTCAGTAATTATGTTTTACAATAGATCTGCTTAAAAATAGTGTTCCTGATTCTCTACAGACTTGCAAACTTAAAGTGATGAATATTTATTAAATACACAGATTATTTCTAAGAAAGAAAGTTTTATGACACTCATCTCTAAATATAAGTTTAAACTGACATACTTTTGGCTTCTTCCTTTTAAAGAAAAACTAAAGATATTTAGGCTTATTAATAGACTTGTTTGGGACAAATTGAAAAATTATACTAAAGGAAGCAAATACAACATGTCAAATGGTGTATTTATAAGCTTTGTTGTCCTTAACGAAATGCTGGTGTGTAACTATTTACAATTACTCACATTCTGGTGTTCAATGTAAAATAAAGATAACCAATGATAAACTTAATTTCAACCAGTATATGCAAATGAAATGACTAGAAATCATAAGAATGAAGAAAATAGCATTTTATCAAAACTCTGCCAGCAATGTAGTGTGTGTTTTTGTTAAAAAGAAAAAAACAGAGAAATTTTGCCCTAAAGGAAACTGGCCAGTAATTTCAGAATAAATAGGAAGGAACAAAATCTGAATGGATGTGGAAAGCTGGCAGAAGGTTTGTGAAAGAATTTTATGTTACATTGTCAAAGCTGCCTGTGGTGGGTTGCATTGTGTATAAAGGTTTCTTTAATGAATTTTAGTGGTAATAGTGTTAAATTGTTTCTTCTGTTAGAACAATAAAGCTCTCTTGAGTTATCTTAGTCTGTTCTTACTAAAATATTTGAAGAGATTTTCCTTCCACTTTTTTGGAGTAATCTTTCCAGGAAACAGACTTGGTGTCTTAGCATAGTAATTTCCTGTGCTGTGTATCTTAATCACATGCTTAATTAAGAGACTGAGTCTTCTCACTATTTGGGGGGGGGGGTCCTGGGAATCAAACTCCAGACCTCATGCTTGCCAGGCAAGAGCTGAGCTGCTGAGCTGTACCCCCAGCCATGAGCTATACCCCAGCCCCTCACTTTTTAAGAGCTAAGTTGTTTTGGTTTGGCTTTTAAAAGTCATGTGACCTCCTAGACTTAATTTGTAGTCTTTTTCTATCACTTCAGTTAAACAGATAACTAAGTATTACTTCAGTGGTTTATGGTCCCATTTAGAGAACTATTCAAAAATTTGGACATTTGCACATATGTTGAATTTTTCAATTTTATTTTTACTATCTACCTATCCATCTACCTATATTGATTTTGGTTTTCTGAGACAGGGTCTTGCGGTGTAGTTCACACTCACCTTAAACTCAAAGCCATCCTCCTATCTCAGCCTCCTAGTTCTGGGATCACAGATGCATGCCATTATACCTGGAAAATACTGTTTGTTGAATATTTTAAAATAAAAAATACTAATATTGATATTTGTTTTCCTACTATCAAACCATATACGAAATACTTATTTCATCCTGACTTTATGATTCCCCAGAGAATCTCTGAAAAATCTTAAAGGAAGTGTTATTTCACTTTGTGAAAAGAGAAATGTTAAAATCAATTACAAAAAATTGATCAGATTATTGGTGAAGTGATGGAAGAAATATTGCCAGATAAGAGATACGTAACCTTCCTTGGTTACATGAGTGTGGATAAGGGTTACGAGTATAAACACTTTCAGGTTATGTGGAGTTTCAGAAGTTTGTGTAAGTCTTGTCTGCCTGAGCTATGTCCTGGAATGACATTATACCTACACTCTAGTTTGTATTTGAAATGTTAGCTGTCTCTCAATAACCCGATTTCCTTGTCAATTGTGAATTTTTTTTTAAATTTAAAAATGTTTTTTTGAGACAGGTTCTTCCTGCGTAATTCAGGCTAGCTTTGAACTATGTAGCTACTATCTAAATTCTCTTCCAACTCAGAGTTTAAAAATCTCAACTGCCTGCCCACTGGTCTCAGGAAAGGGCTTTAGGGCTGCTCCAAATATAAATCGTTCGCTTTTCTTATTCTAATACATGCTCTTTTTTCCCTTTGCAGATGGGGTCACTTCTCAGTTTCTGACACAGCAGTCTCCCGCCCCCCAAATGGTAGTAATGAGATTTATTAGATTTTCCACCCAGGGAAGCCCTAGCCAAGGTGGCAGACCAGTTTTCGTCTTCCTTTCTTCCATTTGTCTGGTCATTGTCACTTAATTTGTGGGCCCTCCAGGACTTGCAGCCATAAGCTGAGAGAGAGAGGGCTTTGCAACCAAACCTCAAGTCTGGGAATTTCTGCATCCAAAAAAACACCCAGCAAAGGATACAGAAGAGGTAGGAGGAGTTGCTAAGTGCGTGGTTGGTACTCCTAAAATGCTTGCAGAGGAACCTGTTGAAGGTGCCAGAGGGGCATGGTCTGGGCAAAGTCTGCGGTGTTTACAGCTCAGCATTGAGCTCTATGAGACAGGAGATGGGCAGGTGGGCCGGACAGCTCAGCTGATCAATGAGCTTCAGGAGCACAGTGAGAGCTCTAGACTCTGATCCTAAGCGCCCATGTGACCTGATGTCACGGAGCACTGGCTGTGTGTCTCTGAGCCAGTTACCTAACATTTCTGACCCTCAGTTTGTTGCAAACCCAACAGCACATTGAGAGGCTGTGTGTCTGCCCTGAAGCTATGTCAGTAGCATTGGGCTGGGATCTTCTGGCGCTGGCATCGAACCTGATCTCAGAGACAGGAGATGGTAACCTGCGGGCCTCACACCACTGTTCTGTGCCCACCATGGGCTCCTACCACTGCCAGGCAGGGGTGCTGTGTCCTGGAGGCCACTGAGTGACAGATGGGTGAGGGCCATGGTGGTACCAGCAGAAGGTCTAGCTGCCGTGGTTTTCAATCCCTAGGTCACTGTCCTGCCTGGAAGCTGCCTGTTTGCTTGCATTTCTTTCTGGCTACACCAGATCTGCACCCTGCATTCGGGCAGCAGATGCAGGATGGGCTGAGTGAGGACCTAGGCTGCGATTCCAGCAAAGGGGGCAGCCTGGCTCCAGGGTCACACGGGACTGCATGTCTGGGGAACCCTGAGCCCCTCAGTCTCTGCTTCGGATTGCAGCCTTCAGCCCTGTTACAGATGATTAGAGGGGCTGAAGACACTGAGGAGCCTTACATGATACACAAGGGATGATTGAAAAATATGATTTAAAAAAAACCATATGATTTAAATTTTAAAAATTGACTACATTAAAAATCATATTGCCAAGAATCCCGCTCAGAATGCTCCCCCTTATTTCAGGCACACTTATCTTATCCTTGACACAGTACTGGAAGCCCTCTCTCCGGAGTGTCTTTTTGAGGAGTAATCAAAAATACGGTGACTACTGCTGCTGAGTGTCATCTGATGGAAGGGCAGGTGGGTAAGACCTTGATGATGCACCCTCACACCCCATAATCTCGGATATGGTACCCCGTGACTTCTGACTCTTCCCCAAAGCCAAGATGAATGGGGCAGGTAAAAGTTTTCAATAAATGAGGGCACTCAGGCAGCCAGGAGAGCGCAACCAAAAACCCTCATGCAGAAAGACTGCCAGCACTGCTTCAGAAAGTGGCATGACTGTGGGCTACGTATGTTCACGGTGAGAGGGAAGATTCTTAGGGGGAATCATGATAGTATGTCTTTCACTGTAATCCACTTTTAAATTTTTCCAGCACATCTCATCGGATAGCATCACACAAACATTGGCTTAGACCTTCACAATGAAGATGCTGTGAGATGCCTCAGAACCACATACAGTCAGGGTGGCCTGGGGCTACTCGTCCATCCTCACCATCCCCATGTTCTACTCCCTGCTTGTGTCATTCGGGAGGGGTCTGCCCAGCTGCTGGAAGCCGGTGGCCCCAGTGCCCCAGCTCTCAGTCAGAGCTGCTGTCCTCTGGAGGGAGCAGTTCTTTCTTAGGGCTCACTGTAGAGTTCCCGGGAGAAGGTCCAGGTGTGTTTGTCCACATCTGGGTGTTGGCATCAGCCTGGCCACGGCTGTGGGGTGGGTCAGACAAATGGAGGTGGCTGGCAGGGCGTCCTCCCTGGGCGCGGGCTGGAGCTGGGGTGTGAGGGCGGGTCACTGGGAGCCAGCTCACCCTGAAACCACTGTGGGCTGGCAAGCGGGAAGAAGTGGGGTCCCTCAGAGCGGGGTGTTCTCTGAAAACACAGCTCCTTGACTCCTTGGAGACCAACTGACTCCAGGTGGCCCCAGTGGACGAGGCTGCCTCGTGCAAAGGCCATAGCGCACCCTGGGATCCACCGTCTCTGGCCACGGTGGCATCACAGAAGGGGCTCATCTAATCTCCCTTAGGAAGTCTGAATCCTCGGTTCTCCAGTGTTAATGTCTCTATGCACAGGATTCCGAGTTCCAGGGTTTATTGGAAAACCTCAGCAGAAACCTTGAACCCTTACATAGACATGTGTTTACCAAGTGACCAAAGCCGAATTCCTGGCACAGGGATTCTATGGTAGAGTGACAGCTGCCAGGTCCACCAAGTCTGCAACAGGGGTCATTATTACCATCGCCATTTTGGAAATGGGAGAGAAAGAGGGAGGTGGCAGGAGAGGGGGAGGGGGAGGGAGAAAGGGGGAGGGGGAGGGAGAAAGGGGCTGGGCCGTTAGCTGCCTGGCCTCACTGCCAGCAGTGTGGAGTGGGGACTGGCATCTTCTCATCTTCTGTCCTTCTCTGTGCCTCCTGTTTGGAGCAGGAAGATGTGGTCATACTTGGTCACATAGGAACAGGGTGGTGAAGTCCCACCCACCCAGTTCAAAGGCAGGAAATGTGTCAGTTTACTCAGGGGCCATGATTTGCTGTCCCTTCCCCCAGGACTTAATTTAGTTGCAGGGCTTCAGGTTGCCTTCTCTGCCTCAGTTGTTCAGGCTGAGGCTCTGTGGGAGCAGAAGCAGCAGCCATGGGGCTGTGAACCCCTGAGGCACCAGGTTAGGTTTAGCAGGGCCTACCCCAGGGCAGGGACAGGCAGCCGCCCTCCAGAAGAGGTGGAAGAGGAAGGCCAGGGAGCCCTTGGAGTCTGGAAAGAGCAGCCTGGACCCGGAAGCAGGAAGGAGATGGTGTGGCTGAGGGGCCCTGAGGGAGCGCAGAGGTGACCGTGCTTTTGGAGAGTATTTTATTGATTTATTTTATTTTCCGTGGAATGAGCCCGAGGGCTTTGCACCTAGCTGTAACCCTAACCCTTTATATTTTAAGATTCTGAGACAGGGTTTTGCTCATTTGCCCTGGTGAGGCTGGAGTCTGCAACCCAGCTGGAATAACCGGCTTGCCCTCACACATCCAGCAAGAAGCGCATTTTTTAAGGAGAGAGAGAGGAAGAGGCTCAAGGAAGCTAGATACACCTTGTGCAGATATCCTGGCTTCTGTGGGCAGGGAAGCCCCACAGTCAGATCAGGCCTGGCTTAGCTTTGTGCAGTGTTGGGCATAGCCGCAGGGCCTGTTCCTTCCAGGTGAGAAATGCTTCTGGCTTTCTGTTTTCTGTAGCTGAGAGGAAGGAAAGCCAAGCAACATTCAGTCATCGCGTACAAGTTCACGGCCTGACAGCCCCTCTCTGTACCCCACCCTCCTGGAAAGCGGGAAACCGGTCCAGCCAGACCATGACTTCCTTCTGCTGTGCTGCCACCGCGTGGCAGAGATCGGGAATTGCACCCGCTGTCTCCACTTGCTCTTCAAACTGATGCGAAGAATCCCGCGGAGTCGCCTCGGGATGGGACGTGTTCCTTTTAATTGCGCAGCGCGGGAATTGGACACCAGGTGGAAAAGAGTGTTCCTGCAGACGAGGGCTCAAGCAGTTAAAATACGAGAGGGACTGCACATTTCAGGATCAGTGTGGTACTCCGGCAGGGACTTCTCATCCGCAGTCTCCTTGGGCTTCCTTGGATCTGAGCCAGACAATCTGCTTAAAATTATTACTAACTATAAATAAGCAGGAGGGGCCCTGGGAAGCCGAGACGGGAGAAGCAGGCGGGTGGTGAGTGCTGGATTATTGCCCACTGCACCCATCTGAGCCCCATGAATCCGGTCAAACACCTGTGCTGCCAGCAAATCCTGAGGTCCTACGGTGTCTTGCTGTGTGTGAGATTTCGTTTCTCTTTGAAATCGGGGATGGCCTTTATTTTGAAGGGCAAAAAATGATGTCTTCCCCCTGGGTTTTCATGCAAGACACTGCACGAGTACCTGGGTTCTCTATGAGCCCCTGATTTTAGTGAGCTGACCTAAATGAATTGTTGCTTTTTATTTGACTACACTCCAGTTAGAAAACAAAACAAAACAAAATAAACATCAGCGCAGCTCTTCCGCAAGTATGGGTCTGAGGATGCTTGGGGCAGAACCGGAAATGGGTGTGAATCGTGGAGTGGGACCCCTGGATCCACGCCCAGGCAGCCACTGGGAACAGGGACTCCCAGGGCCAGGGACGCAGAGATCTGAGGTGCAGAAGGGGAGAGAGCAAGGGGCAGGGGCTCAGGGCCACCCATCTGTTCAGTGGCAGAG
The DNA here is from genome assembly GCF_034190915.1 of Cavia porcellus. Classification (NCBI taxonomy): domain Eukaryota; kingdom Metazoa; phylum Chordata; class Mammalia; order Rodentia; family Caviidae; genus Cavia; species Cavia porcellus. The sequence continues at coordinate 23,243,912 of NW_026947506.1, forward strand.
CTGGACGGCCCCCAGGGGACAGCAGAGTTCTGGTAGGCTCCCAACTCTTCAGGGAGGTTTCCTCTTCCCGGGAGCCTGGATCTGGGTGGACGGGGACGCGAGCCACACAAGACCGTGGCAAAGGCTGGGTTAGGGCGTGTTCTTGATGGGAGGGTTGTTGGGGCCACGGTCTGTGCATATCCTGTCTGTGAGCAAATGTCCAGGGGTTTGGAATCTGCACCCCTGTGCGTGGGCACCTCCGTTTGGAATTCCAACGGCCGGATCCATTTCTTAAGCAGAAATGATTTCCTTGTTGGTGAAAGAAAGGAGGAAGGATAAAGACAGAAGAGAAGCAAAGCAGCAGAGTGGCCCAGTGGCGACTTAGGGCCCTTGGGGATCTTGTGCCCGACGAGGGTTAAAGTTGTGACTGATTTTGGACGTTGCAATCCAGGCAGTACATGCAAAGTTTCCCTAGCTGAGAACTGCTCAGAGTGCGACTGAGGTGTGTACCAAGCCGGGTGAATTCAGTTTTATCATTCTAGGCAAGTCCTGTGGGGATCGGCAACCCGAGGCTGTGATTGCAAAATTAGATTTATTGGAAAACTGCTTGCAGATGGGCTGCCCCTAATGCGAAAAGGCGGTCACCTACTGTCCCCTGGTGTTCACTAGTCTTTACTGCACCCTGGCTGCTCAGTTGAGTCTTACAAACCTACTCTTGTTTTCCAGCTTCCCAAGTCTGGCTTAGCAACGTTTGCACACTTGATTATACACAGAGGGGAAACATCTCAGCAAGAGAGGAGCACGCGCAGGTCTTCTTGTGGCCGTCTCCTTGATGCTACTGCAACCTACCTCGGAGGAGATTTATGTCATGGTTACACAGCACACAACTCTTAGCAGGGCATGGTGGTACCACCTGTAATCTCAGCCCTCTAGGAGGCTGAGGCAGGGGGATCACGAGTTCAAGCCCAGCCTGGGCAACTTAGTGACTCAAGGCAAACCCTGTCTCAAAATAAAAAGAAAGGTGGAGGAAGGGTTGGAGTTTACCTCCATGCAAAGTTCTTGGATTCAAACCCCTGTTTGGGGAAAAAAAAATTTAAAAAGACAATCTCTTATCAATGAAGTACATTTTTACAAGCATGGGTTTGTTTTACACATCATTGCCAAATAATAGCAATGTGAGCAGAGCAGGCAAATCAATAGGCTTCTATTGGATTCTGAAGTTTACACCCAAATGGTCTCCATCCTTAGCAACTAGAAGTGGGCCGGGGGGATTTTGCCCAGAGGGGGCCTTCTCAATCTTAAGAGCTTCAAGAAGGCCCAGCACTGAAAGATATAAACAAAACAATAAAAAAAAATCCTTCATGTCTTAGTTAGTTTCTTATTGCTGGGACAAAATATCCAATAACAGCTTCAAGGAGAAGTTTAATTTTGCTCACGTTTTCAGTCCTTGGTTCATGGGCTCCTAGGCAGAAGCAGCATGGTGGACGGGGCTGGTGGAGAAAAGCTAAGGTCAGGGAGCTGAGAGAGCAAACAGGAGCTAGGGAGGTGCTGTGTCCTTCCAGTTGCATCCCCATCAATGAGGCTTTTCCAGATGCCACCTGCTTAAGAGCACATTCTGCTGCGGATTATTCCTCAGTGGACAGATCCACAGATGAGTGTAACTCCCACGTGTCCAGTCATCTCCGAGGCCCAATGTGTGAACCAATGAGGCTTTGGGGGATGGTCTAGACCTAAACTGTAACTCTTTAACACAAACAAGTATTGGGGACACTTAATTATCATTCCAAGAGAGCAGATAGAAGCGAAAAATGAAATAACATGGATAAATTACTTAGTGAAATGCCCACCATCCAAGAAGCAATAAATGAGAGTTATTAGGTGACTAAAAGGACTTTTCTGATTGGGGGCAGCAGTAGATGTGGATACAGGGATCAGGAGGGCGTAGCGTTCTAGGGGAGGGATTGTACAGAGCAGCACTGTCCAATCTGTCCAATGACAATAAAATGCAAAGTATAGATTTGAGCCACAGATTAATTTCTAGTAGACTCATTAAAAAGTTTAAAGAAAGAAGGTTAGTTTTATGTTGCCTTTATATGCTATATTTGCAACAAGCAATCAATGTCAAAAATTGTTCTTGAAATCTTTTACATTTTGGGGGGTGGGTGCTCCTGCCACATCTTTGCAATCCTATGTCTGTGTCACATGTGTGGCACATCCTAATTTGATCTAGCCAGGATTCAAAGCCTGAAACATAGTGGTTCCATGTGGCCTGTGACCACCATGTTGGATAATGCAGCTGTAAAACGTGTTCCTGAGCTCTAACAGACATGGAAGAAGGACAAGGCAGTGATTTGGTACCTCATTCCTGGAGGTTTATCATACTGGCTCCTGTGTGTTTCACTCCAGAAGATGTTAAATCAGGGATCAGCAGAGGCGGTACTGAGACCACCCACTTCAGGGTTGTCTGTACGCTTTTTAGTAAACCAGTCTCCTTGGTCTTACCCTAGCCCAGACTGGAGGTTAGGAATTTGTACATAGACTTCATGAGTGATTCTGAGTCCAGTCTTTCCTCTACTTTCCAGTAAGGACAGTGTCTTATTTTGGAACTCAAGGGGATATAACTTCCATTTTTCTTGCTTTTCCTTCTGGATGGTGTGTGTGAGATGAGGCAAAGGGGTGAAGAATCCTCACCCCACTTCCAGGTTACCCTACTCCTGCTTAGATTCCCTCCACCAGGACTTTGGACTTGATGGCCCTCAGTCTCCTAGGCTAGCACTTAGGGTTCTCCTGCGGCCTGGGCTTACCCATCATGCCAATTTCCATTGCATCTGAGAAGGCAACTTTTTCTTCTGGTGGAAACCTACTCTGAGGTTCTCCTGGGAGATGTTTGAGGTATGAGGCCTCTACTTGCATGCATGATTAATGCTGTTATGGAAGAGCAGGAGGTCCACCAATGACAAGAACACCTCACTGGATCCATGCTGGTGTCCACTCATGTCCAGGACACCTCATCAGATCTCTGAAATCTTCCCTTAACTGAGGAGGCAGCGGTGGGGTGGAGGGAACCACTGCTTGTCTGCTTGCTATGGTTTGAGCACGTTTCAGGTTCTTAGCTTGGACACTCGGTTCCTAATGCAGCAGCCCTGGGAGGTGGGGTCTGATGGAAGGTGTTTCGGTATATGAGGCCCCCATCTGCATACATGATTAATGCTGTTATGGAAGAGCTGTATGAAGGAGTCCATTCCTTTCTTTTTTGCTGTGTGAGGGCAGGTGCTCCTGTCCACTAGAGCATCATGAGAAAGCCTTCTCCATCACCAGGTGTGTACACCTTGATCTAAGGCTTTCCAGACTCCAGAACTGTGAGACACAAATTTGTATTCTTCACAAGGTAGCCAGTGTCAGACACTGTATCATAGCTGCTTAAAGCGTACTAGGACCTGAGTCTCCTCCCTGATATTGCTGTCCTGCTCCATAGACCTCGGGTCAGGATGACAGCACAACCATTTGGACGAAGTATGGCTTTGCAGTCTGAGCTGGCAGGAGTCCTGATCTGCTTGGGGCTTCACTCAAAGGGCAATGGGAATGTGGCAGAATCATTAAGCAGCCAGAGAAGGTCTGTATGGAAGCATCTCTCCCAGTTGGCCTTGTCTACACAGGACCACTGCTGCTGAACTTACCATGTTGTCATGCTGCTGGCCAAAGATATTATTGATTATTTTGTAAACAGAGTGGACCCCCGGCTGCCCACAAAACACAGACTTCTGGTGTTATGTAGTCTGTTCCTTCCTCCTCTTCCTTTTCCCTCACCTCCTGTTCTTTCAATTCTTCCTCCTCCTTTTTGGGGGACTGGTGATTGAACCCAAGACCGTCACATTAAGCTGCAACCCCGGATCTTCTCATGTTTTATTTTGAGGCAGAGTCTCACAGAGTTGGTAAGTTACCTTGTCTGAACTGGAACTTGCAATCCTCCTGCCTCAGCCTCCCAAAGTGCTTGGATTACAGGCGTGTTAATTTACTTTTTTGTGTATGCCCAATTATTTAGCAGTTTGTTTCTTTACCACACTATTTGACCTGAAAAAATTATGGCATAGCATGGCCAGGACAACCAGAAGGACCTGGCTGCCTGTGAGCACATGGCAGGGAGCCCACCAGAGCACAGCGTCTTTCATCTGAGAAGTGGGTGTACGAGTGCACTAATGCTTCCTTACCCTTCTTTCTCTTGATCCAGCGCCCTCAGATCCAAGCCTGACTTTCATTCATGCAAAGAATGAGAGCTGCTCCGGTGATCTATTCCTGTGCACAAACCACTGCACATGTAGTGGAGAGAAGCAATGATCTTTCCTCATCATCACCATCACCATCACCATCACCATCTTCATGTTCTCTCCTGTTTTCTGGGTGGAGGAGGTTTAGCTGAGCAGCTGTGCTCTGCAGCTCACATGCGACTAGAGTCAGACTGGCTAGGGCTGGAGTCAGCAGCTTGCGATACTGTTCTTCATTTGCCAAGGATCCATTGGCTACATTGGGTGAAATACCATGTAAGGTGTAAGGCTGTCATCATTACTATAATATAATTCTACCCCCCTGGGGTGCGATGCCACAGTGAAGAGACCTGACAGTGGGAAGAGCTAACTGATGGCCTGTGTTGTAGTCAGGGGTTGTACACAGAGAACAACTAGGAGTAAGACATGGAGTTTATATTTTTATAATGGTCACCGGAAGTTAACACAGGAAAATGCAGGAAATTTATCTGCAACACCAAAGACATAGATTATTTAGTCAAGAGCCTAAACCCCAAGGCAATGTCCCACATGAGTCCAGATAAAAACCCAGAGCTCAGGACAATGCCTCCCACGAGTCCAACTGGAGGTCCAGAGCCCACAAGGACTCATACCAGTCTCTTTTACAGATCCATGCCAAGAAGACTCAAGGGTCAGCGATGGAAGCCAGAAAGTCTATGCCAGCAGGATGAAGGAGCTGTGCTAGTGGGATGAGGGTTCTACACTGGAGCTGAGAAGTCACACTCACAACAAAGACCAGGGCTGTCCTGAAAGGCACCACAGAAGTTCTCAGCGACTCGGAGTCCATGAGCTCCTCCTCTGACAAGCACAGTCGGGTACATGCCAGGAAGCAGCATGACGAGTTCATCTTGGAGACCAAGCAGCACATGTCTTCCCCTCTGGAGCCAGGAAGCAATACTCGATATGAGGACCAAAGCCTCTCCAGGAGAACCAACAGCTCAGACAGCAACTCGTAGGAGAACCTGCAATGCCTCCTTAACACCTCAACCCTCTACATCTCCCTTCTTCTCCACCTATTTATTCTGGCAACTTTCCTCAGGTGGAGCATCTTTGCTCAATGCCATGCTGATGTAATCCAGCTGGCGTTAGGTTGACCACCAGTTCTCAGTTCATAACAGCCTGAGAGAGCATTACAGATGCACAGAGTCAACATGGGGCAGGGGGTCTTCCTGGAGCAGCATACAATGTAGGAGTTGAAGGAGACCTTGCTGAACCATCTTGGGGTAGGACGAAATGCCAACAGGAGAAGGGGACAACTGGCGACTTTATTCCAGGCCTTTCTGATGGCTCACTGTGGCTGGGACTCAAGAATTCAGAAATATTAACTGTCACTGGAAATATGCCCAGGAGACAGAAGATGAGGTACTAGAGGCCCAAACCAGGAATATTTGTCCCACTTCACAGACAAGAGAAACACAAAAGCATTCTGGGAAGAAAAGCTACATGATAAGCTTGGTGTTTTAAAATATTAGTCTGCTGCAGAGGGAAGGATGTGGGGAGTGAAGGCCGGAGAGGAGAATAAACAGGCAGGAAGAGCTCATCTTTGCTATAGTTTGGGAGGAGATGGGAGTGGGGTCACTTTGGTAGAAATGAAGAGTCAAGTACAGATTGGGGAGTTCACTGTTGTGCTGCCTGGGATGACCGCTTGATTTCCCAGGAGAGTGCTATTAGTCAGTGGTATCTTTAGTTATGATAGCAGTCACAGAAAAATAAAATTTTAGAGGAAAGGTTTTTTTTTTGATATTTGCATTTGAGGTACTTCAGGACATCATCCTAGTAATTAATGTTAAGTAGGAGGCTTGGAGCTGTATGGTTTATGTCTAGATGTCCCCCCAAAGCCTCATGCAATCAGATGGCTCTTTTAGAAGTGGCTGGGTCTAATGGCACCAGTGGGAATAAAGAGATACCTTCAGGAACTCATAGATGAGTTCAAAAGGGAAATATTTAGCCAAGTAAAGCAAGATATAAGAAGATTAATAAAAGAGATGCTAAGCATCCTTCAAGATGACAGATGGAAGAATGGAGGAACTCAAACAAAGGAGAGAACCATTTGATGAAGAAAATAAAGAAAATATAGAATACATGAAGCAGATTCAAAGAGAATACCAGGAAATTAAAAACTCTATGGAAAGATGGTAAAACTGCTTGAAAGAAACTAAGGATAGATTATTCAAACTGGAGCACAGATTTGCAACGTGGGATTATGAAAGGAAAAACTTTTTAAAAACAACAAGGAAACAAGCAGTAACAATACAAAGGCGAGAAGATGACAAGAGGGTCTATAACTTGAGAATAAAGAATGTGAATGAAGAAGCAAGGTCCCATCAAAAGAGATAATTAAGGAAAACTTCCCAGACATAGGAAAAGGAAATGATATGCAGATGTATGAGAAATACAGAACCTCAGCCACCTACAACCAAAACAGAGCCACACCCACGTATATAATAATCAAGATCCTAGAAATTCAATATAAGAATAGAATATTAAAAGCTGTTATAGACAAGAAACAGATCACCTATAAAGGAAGGCCCACCAGAATCACGGCAGACTTCTCCACACAAACCATCAAGTCAAGAAGAGCCTGGTGCAAAATATTCCAAGCCCTGAAAGAAAATAACCTCCAGATTGATATATCCTGAAAACCTGTCTCTAGAAATTAATGGAGAAACAAGATGCTTTCAAGACAAAGAAGAACTTGGGAAATTCGTGACTACCAATCCAGTTCTACAGAGAATACTGCAGGGCATTCTAGACAGAGAGAAAAAAGTACTAGGATTCCAGGAACAGTGGCAGAGAGGCCTCAATGAATGGAGCAGGAAACAGAATGAAGAAGAAAAGTAGGCAAAAAAACAAAACAAAACAAAACAAAACAAAACAAAACATAACAGAAATGAGGTAGAGAAGGTTGGCTATATTCTCTAATATAGATGGCCTTGATATACTAAAAAAAAGAAAAAGAACCACATGTAGAGTGGATCAGGAGGTAGGATCCACTGAGATGCTATTTTTAGGAAATATAATTAACATGAAAAAGAGTACATGGACTGAAAATCAAATATGAGAAGACAATTCTCTATGTGACAGAGAATCAGAGAGTAATAGGGTCAACTAGACCAGTATTTGTGGATAGGTTAGAAAGACAGGCTTTAATAGGTAAAGGAATACAATTAGAGATCAAGTCCAGGAGAGAGAAGGTTCAGAACCACTTAGGTAAATAGCAGGTTGCCCACCCTCCCAATTTAAAACCAAGGGTCTTGGTGAGACCCAAAAATGCAGTGTATCCTGGGGAATTCAAAGGGAAGGGAAAGTCTTAAAAAAGATGGCAGAAGATATTGTTAATAGTGTATCAGGATTTAAAACCCACATTACTTGCACCACTCTGCTTAGATAGATTTTAGTCTGTCCCAGTTTGTCTACTTGCATTAGATTTGAGGGCACAGACATCCATCCCAAAAACATCAGGATATAGCACAGTAATTGTCTTTAATTTCCTATTAACTTAATCTGGAGCCCTGTATGACTTATACTGTTTTATCATGACTGATCTTAGTTAAATCTGGTTTGTTTGATTGCTGTTTGGTATCAACAGATTTTATCCAAAACTGATATGATTGATAGTCAAGTCTGAGAGTATAGGCAACTACACTGAAGATGACAAAACTCACTCTGATACACATTCTGGTTTGATGACTGTCTGTTTTTGAAGTTTTATGCTATATACAAAGTTGTGTTTTTATTAATACTGTTATGTACTGATATATTCAATTATACTATGCCTGATGAAATAGCCAATTCTATTGAAGGTAACAAGAGACAACACAGGAACTATAATAGAACTCCTTGTACAATGGTCTTATATGTCTTTTTCGTTTCACGTGTTTATAGGAATATGTTTTGTTTTGTCTTGCTTTGTTTTATTTCTCCCTCTAATATAGAAAGGATAGAAATACATATTAATACCTATGCATGTGTAGAATCTATAAACATTTTATGAGAACTGATCTTATGACAAATGATGAAATGAACAAATACTTTGAAGAAAAAGGGACACTAAAATACCCAGTGCTGATCCCAGAGTGTCATAACGTGAAACCCAGCAATAGTATTATTCTTTGTTCGGAGTGATATTAGCTGCTTGGGTTTGTTCAATCTCAACATAATTGAAGATATGGATAACTGCATGCATGTTTAAGTGTATAGGATTAATAACCATATTTCTAAGTTTTTGTTGGATAGTTAAACAGAACTGTTTGCAGTATCGCTGTTTGAATTCCCACTTTATATATTCCACTTTTGTATCTTGAACAACTATTTGTAAGAGGACAGTATGTAAACATCAACTAGTGATTTCTTACTGTTTATTTTTTTCTTTGAACGTATGTATTATTTCTACCCATTTTCTGTTTTGGTTAGTCTTTCTTTAAATAAAATAAAAAAAGAAGTGACCTGGTCTAGAGTGTGTGATGCTGGGATTAAGGGACTGTGATCCGTCCACTGATTGGTTTGGCATCACCCTGATCCCAGCTGCCTGCCTAGAGTATACAAAGGACAGGAAAATGCTGTTAAGATTTGCTTGTAGCTTTTGCTGTCTTCTGCTGGTCCTGAGTTGTGTCTGCTCTGAGATGCCTCTCTGTTAAGCCACTCTACCTTAGAGATAGCTATGGACTGAAACCTCCAAAAACTGTGAGCTAAATAAACCTTTCGCCTTTAACTTTGGGTGTTGAGAATTTTGTCTCAGTGATGAAAGAAAAGTAACTAAGACAGGAGCTAACAACATCTCATAGGTTGTTAGGACTGAGAATATGAATGCCGTAACTCAGGCTAGGTCTAGACTCTAGAGCAGGGATCTATATAACATGCTCATCAACATCCAGTCAAAGTCCACCCTGGAAGTGAGATTTTTTTCCTCACTTCAATGAGAGAGAATATGTAAAGTAGAGAATCATGGGATGTGTTCAAAATAGGATTTTAGAAAGGACTTATTATAGGTATTGGGATTTCATTGAATGAATTTGAAAATAGTTTAAGAAAGCAGAGTTCAAACTAGGGTGAGTACTATCAACCTACAGGTCCTTGAACTGATAGCACATTTGAAAATGTGGCAAATCCGTACAATAAAACATTAGTTCTTCATAAAAGGAGTGATGTACTGATGAATGCTTTAACAAGAATGAACCTGCATTTGCTGAAGGAATATAGTCACATACACCAGAAAAGAATATACATTATTTATAAGATTGCCTAACGGGAAAAATTCAGAATGGGAAAAACCAGACAGAAAATAGTTAAGTGGTTACTTAGTGCTAGAGAAATTGGTAATAGATAAGATGTGGAGGGCTTCTTTTTGTCAATGAAATTCTTCTTTTTATAATGAAATTTTTCTAAAATTGCTCATTGTAATGATTGCACAGCTGCAAATATACTGAAACCACTGAACTGCACACTTCAAAGAGACGGGTTCTATATAGTGTGAAGTGTGCCTCAATAAAAGTAATTTGATATACCTCAATAAAAATAATCAGAGGTGGAGTCAATGTACCTAAAAACATCCTCTGTGGAAAGGGCATGGGAGAACAGGGACACAGTTGTAGCTGATAGGAATGTAACCAGAGGCTGTCATATTTGCTGAGAAGGGAGGGGCAGTGCTTGTTTGCAAACTAGCGACATTGGCTTTGTCTGTGCTTGGGACCAGATGATGCACTGGCTTTGAGCCTGGCATTCTTGGTTGTAGGAGTTCCAGGGGCTGGGGCTGCTTTGATTTTTTACACATGTGTCCTTGGGAGTGTAACTAGGTCGCTTCAGTGAACGCGCGATTCCTGACCTCGTGTGCAGCATTTCCAGTGTTCAGGGTGAGCTCCACAGTAGCACATCGGCAGTGGCCTTCCACCAGACAGGGTGATAAATCGTGGGTCTGAATTAAAAAGTGGGGAAGACTGAAAATGAAGTTCTGAAAGGCCAGGTATATTAGGGGCAGTTGGACAAAGAGGATCCGGTAGCTAAGCGGCTGAGAAAAATAGGGAGAGAAAGATAAGAGAAACCAAAAAAGATTTGTCATTACCTGAAGCCCCTGGAGGACACTTTTAAGATGGAGGCGATGCCTGGGCCACAGAAAGGTCGAGACTAGACTGAGGTCATTGAACAGTTGGCTCTTGTGGCTGAGGCACTGACGAAGAAACTCTCAGGAGAGCTGTTTTTGTCAGCAAGTAGTCATTCATCCATTCCCGGGAGAGTTTAATCATAGGTCTGCAGGGAATACCTAGGCTCTGAGGATGCCTTGGGTCTGCGGCTGTCAGGACACAAAAATCTGTGGTCTCTCTGAGTTACCGAGGGCGCCAGCAAGATGTGTGAGTGTTCCCCAGGTTGCTAGCCCCAAACCAGCTCCCTGAGTCATTCCTCACTGTGCTCTGGAGACGGGGAATGAGTGGAAAAATTTTAAATTCCCAACTGTGTGTTTTCAGAGACTTTCACCAAGGAAACAGGAAGTTGTACACCTCATCAGTCTGTGTCTCTGGTTTGTGCATGTACTCTCCTGGCAGCCAGGAAGAGTTTGCTCACAGCTCTGTTTGAGCTGGAAAAAGCCAGAGATGACTTTTCCTGAAGTATAGTCATCTCTTCCTGTTCCTCATCATTGTGACACGGGTCTCTGCTTCTACCTGCATCCAGCACCCATGGGAAATGAGTACATGGAAAGAGGGATGGCGGGGACCATCAGTCACTCTCAGGACTTAGCTGGAATGTTTCATCACCAGCTCAGAGCCTCTCACTATGGCTGAAGACCCAGATTCCAGGTGGGAGTCTGTTCCCTAAACCAACCATGTGAGAAAGAGTCTATGGAAATAGTCCTGGAAATAGCTAATATTTAACAAATACTTGCTATTTTCCAAGTAAGCAGTGGATAGATACCAACTCATTTAATCTGTATAATTCATTGTATAACTGCTGTTGCTGTCATGGATGAGGCTTTGAGGAATGGATAATTTATTAATACTATTACTGTAATTATATGTTCTGTAGATATTATAAAACTCTGTTACTACTATTACTATATTATTGTCTGTTCAGTACAGACTAGTATCATGCCCATTTTATAGAAAAGAAAAGGAGATACACAGAATCTTGTTGAGCTGTCTAGTGTCACATAGCAGAAGCCCTAACAAAAAGGTAACTGCTGTCCTTTGAGATCCAGGTCTTGCTTGTCACCAGCAGGACCCTTTTGACTTTTACTAACCTGTGTAGCAATGACCAGGGTGCAGAATAGGTCATAAATGTTCCCAGTCAACTGATCCATAGTTGGATGGAGAAAAGACACAATTAACCTAAAGAGGGTTCTTGCTTATTCATAGAGCTGGGAGGCGAACGTGATCACTGTAAGGTATATGGAGGCAAGCCGTGAATGGCTGGGAGAGAGGCTGAATTGGCAGAGTCCCTTTTTGACTCATGCTTATGCAGGCCAGTCCACTGGAGCTCAGAACTACAAGTTCTCCAGGACAGGACTCAGGGTCCAGGGTGGAGGAGACAGTGAGTGCTGCTGACTGGCTTTTACCTCCAATTTTTGGACACCCCTGGGCTCATGGGCCTCTGCATCTTGTTTTCCTCAAGCTGTGCAATTCTTTCTACTGTTCAGCATCTCTTGGGTAGCATTCAGTGTTACCAAACTGCAAGATCCGATAAAACATTTTATATTAGATGAGGGAATTGTCTTCCTGGGCCACTGAGTCTATCAGTAAGAAAACTTGATTAGTCAGAGGCACCCTGTCTCCCCAACAGAGTCATTGTGTTATCTGCGATGCCCGGTGGTACCGGGGAGTGTGGGTGGGAGGAGGGAGCTCCGACCAGAGCCTCCTTAGAGCCCCCTCGCATCCTGTTCTCCTTTTTACTCTGCATACTGTGTCCCTGTGCAAGTGGGTGCAGGACGGCTACAATTCCAGCGAATTTTCCATTCTATTTTTTGACCTGTTGACGGTTCCAATTATGTAAACTTTAGCTCAGTATTTAAAAGCTGTTAATAAACATTTCAGGCATAATAATAATACTGACAGATAAATATGTTTGTGTGCATTATGTCATAATGCAGAAATGTCCATGGACCCAGCTTTGGTCTGAAAGTCCTGCAATACTAACCAGGGTATCAGGATGTGAGCGGAGGTAACCGAAAGGGACACTTTTTGGAAACAAAGGGCTTGGGGGGGAATATATATATTCCATCCAGAAGAATGACGTGTCTTCCTAAGTAACAGTGCCAGTGTATTGCTACCTGTTTATCCAGCTGGACGATTGTGGCAGAGGCCAAGGGGAGTGTGACAGGAGTGACATTCGATGTAGAAAATGTAGGTTTGAAATTTCTCATTGCAGAGCCCTGTGGCATTCTGGGTATGACTTTTCAATCTTTTAAGCTCCTCAGATATGGTTAATATTCTTTTCTTGTCCATCTCACGAAATTTTGTGTAACGGTAGATGAAACCAGGTTAAGACGAAGCTTGGTAAATGTGAAGCAGTGTGGCTGTGAAATCTCTTGTGCTGCCTTATTGAATATGCGGTCTCAAGTGAGACCACAGTGAGGCTGTCACATTAATGTCACAGCATATTAATTTTTGTATGTCACTGGGAAAGTGAAAATAGGAAACATCCCAGCCCAGTCACGGTAACCTAGCGTGATAGGCTGGGGTCAAAGAATCCATCTGTCCCAGTCCATTGCGATAACTCAATTATGCTGTCTTTGGGAAAGACCATAAAAGGTTAAGGCCCTCAGAAATGGTGACGACATTAGAGGCCTTCTTGAACTCCCATCATCTTCTGGTTTCTTCCACGACATTCCTTGCATTATCTCTCAGAAAGACATCCAAAGAGCTCAGATAACAGTCCAACTCATGCATCTTACTCCCAAACCAGGCGATGTCCCAGATGGAAACTTTCTCTTCAGAAAACTGGAGTGAATGCTTTTGAAGCCCAGGCCACAAACTGATGTTCTGTGCACATCAGGGTGACTAAATCTTCTACTGATGACTGTTCAAAGGCGGTGGAGGAAGACATTGGTCAAGCTGGGATGCCCCCAGGAGACACATCAGTCTATAATCACAGCCACAGCAGATGACCTTAGACTGGTTCAATGACTCTGCAGCAGACACATGGAAGACATAAGTCATAGCGCATGCATGGGAGCAAAAATAGGAGGAAAACATATGTTCAAAAGAATAAACAGCCCAAGCAACATTCATTTAAAGATAAAGAGACATTATTGAAAAGTTCTAAGTGGAACTTTCCAACTTAGAAAGTTGGAAAAACCCTATGTTCTGTATTTCTTGGATTTAAGGTCCCATATTAGAATTAAGTTGGGCTACTCTGTGAAATTTAGGAATAGAATGGCCAAAGATTCTCTCTCCTCGCTGGGCATGGTGGTGCATGCCTGTAATCCAAGCACTCAGGAGGCTGAGGAGGGAGGATTGCTATAAATTCGAGGCCAGCCCAGGCTATAAAGTGAGTTCAAGTCCAGTCTGAACTGCATAGCAAAACTCTTGTCTCAAAAAAAAAAAAAAGATCCCTCTTAATTTGTGCTTTTTAGACTTAAGTTATCAATTTCTGATAGTATTATGTTAAATTCTTCACTGGGTTTCCATCATCTTCTACTTTGCTAATTGAGGATTTCTGTATTTTGAGGCTTTCTGGATAGGCACATATAAATGTATAACAACTTAACTGCATGACCACTGCTCTCTTACTATTATACTGTACCCCACATTTATCTTGATTAAGATGCTTTGCCTTATCATAGATTTTATCAGCTTCTAACGCTGTGATGTGATTTAGCTTTGGATTGTGGTTGTAAAGGACACACACACTGGTTCCTCTTTCCAAGTCTGCCTGTCTGTATATTTTAGCTTCAGCTGCATAAGTTGCAAGCAGTATTGTGGAGCCTGTTTTAATTTACCTAACATGTTAATTTCTGCATTTTAATTGATAACTATAATCTGTACGTATTTATTGTGATTCTATTCAGATTTTCCAACCATATGACTTTATATAATCTATAGATTTTATCTTTTTTTGGTACTCTTTTCTTTTTCTTATGCTCTCTCTTAACACAAGAAGTTGTTATTTTAAAAGTTTTATTTACTTTTTAAAATTGCAGTACTGGAGAATGAAGCTAGGACTTTTGCATCAACCCTAGCCTTTCCTTCCTCCCTCTCTCCCTCTTCCTCTCTCTCTCTCTCTCTCTCTCTCTCTCTCTCTCTCTCTCTCTCTTCCTTTCTTCCTTTCTCCCTTCCTTCTTTCCTTCCTTTTTCCTTTTTTTCTTTCTAGAGAGGGTCTCAATAAATTGATAAGTTGCCCAGGCTGCACTGGAACGTGTGATTCTTCTCTCTCATCTTGCCAGACTGGTGGAATTACACATGTGTAACACCGTTTTAAAAATACATATTTCTTAGTTTGTTGAGTTGAAATATACAAATTAGACTTTTATTCTTTTTTGTGATTATTTTAAGTTTCTGACATATGACTACACATTTTTCTAAAACATTTGAAGCTTTTTGTGTTTACGCACCCTGCCTAGTTATTGCTATGTGTATAGACCTTCATGAATTTTGAACTTCTATTCTCTATTCTTATTATAGCTTAATTTTGCCTTTTAGAAATTAGTATTTTTTCAATCAAAAGTCATAAATGTAATAAATTTCTATGAGCAATAACATAAAGTAAATAATAAAAAATAATAAGCACAGACAAGTTAGAAAGTGAAAAATACTACAGAAGACATGTTAAATTGTATTTTAACGTCTCTATTCTTGCTTCTCTTCATTCAGAAGCCATTTCTTTTACAGTTCTGGGAACGCTTAGCCTGATCAACTGTCAAAATCTTTACAAGTTTGAAAATGCTACACAACTTCTCACATTCTTTAGTAAAAATTTAACTGGGTCCGAACCCCAAGCTTGCTGATCGGTTTCTCTTCCCTGTTTGAAGAAGATTCCTCTGAGAAGTCTGCAATGCAGACTTATTAGTTTCTGATTTCTTTTTATTATCCTCAAAGCTTGTGAGAATTTCTCTGGATCTGGTTTTGTTTTATTTAACGTGTTCCAATGATATTGGTTTCCATGTGTGAATTTTTCTTTACAGATAAAAACAAGAACATTTTTGTTGTTTGATAAGCCACTAGCTCTAGCCCATATTTGACATTTTCCTTCGATGGACTTACTAATTTTTCATTTCTTGAAATCCTCTTCTTATACTCTGTTATTCTACGTTGTCCACCATTATTCATAGAGCTTCTTTTAAATATGTTAATTATTCAAGATAACATCCAGGTCTCTGAGCTGAGTTATCTTTTGCTTTTGTTTTTTTTAAATTTCGTATCTTTCTCTAATGTATTCAAATTTCAATCTGTTAGATGAGAGGGCAGCGTCTTGCCCTATTATAGATACGGACTCATCAGCACCCTGCTGCTGTAGTGTCCTCCCAGTAAAATTAAGCATGTTTAAGCCAAACACCTGAGTCTCTTGCTAAGGACCATAATTCTTTATCTGAGCAAACACTGTATTGCATTATGAACTCGATTAACTCTAAGTCATGCAGGAGTCATTTTCATCTGACCGAAAGCCTTTCACCACACTTTTTGCAACTTGTACACCACTTTCTTTTTCTTAGCATATGGTTATAATATTTCTTCATGTCTTTGAATCTTTGCAGGTATTAGTTCTTTCTCTTGGGCCAGGTGAATATTTTTTAAGATCCACCTTAAAACCAACAATTTAAGGTAAATTAGCAGGGAAGTGGGACGATCAGTAGTCATGTCCCCACAGAAACATCGATTGGGAGAGCTATGTTCAAAGGAGCTTGTAAACAAGGTGAGAGATCACAGTACCTGGTTCTTAGTATAAGTATGAGAAGAGATAGTTGGTGTAGTCTTACAATCCTGGTACTCTAGAGGGTGAGGCAGAAAGAGCGTGAGTTCAAGGTCAGCTGATGTTAATGTAATGAAAACTTGTGATCCAAACAAAACAAAACAGAAGCAAACAAACCAAAAAAGATTCAGGGGCGAGTTGCCCTCTACTCACAGTTTCTCCTTTTCAGCATGGAGCTACTTCCTTTTTGGGGGAGAGGAGAAAATAGTTCAGACTTTAGATTTGAAACCCAGTATTACACTTACTAGCGTGAAACTGAGTCTCAGGTAGGTCCCCCAGGCCTTAGGGCCTCAGGTCTGTATCTCTTGATGAACTATATTTAGCCCAGGGCTTCTTCTAACCCAGTCTCAGGTAACATAGCTCCAATCAGCTGAGATATAGGACAGGAAAGTAAGGAAAAGAACTTGGGTTTGGAATTTAATGCTGGGTCAGCAAAACCCAACATTGGGTGGATTGCAGTAGACCCTATCTACTGCTCAGTAATGTGGATGGAGCCACTAGCTCTATCCCAGCATGCCATGATTGGAGAACCATGACTCTGATAGATAAGACTTCTGTTCTCTTCAGCATCATCTGTGGATAGCCATAGCAGTGTGGAGCCATAAGTACACCTTAGAAGCAAGGATGAGCTATGCAGGTCTTGGTGGATGTGGGCTCCGGGTCTAACCCAGCATTGCAGTATTGGTGGCCATGAGATTGCCTGCCCTGCACCTTTTTCAACCTCAGACAGCGCAGTGTAGATGCCTGATTGCCCAGTCAGGAGTAGAAGGAAGTTGATATCATATGCTGCCTGGGAACTTGATCCTGACTGTTTCTTCATAGTGAAGCTGGGAGGCAGCCAGAGTCCCCCAGTGCCTGACAACTGGCCAGTGAGTGTAGATGAAGTGTCTGGGCCCTCCCTGGTGCCAGGCAGAGGTTTTAGTGGGAAGACTACATGTATTAGTCACTTTTCCATTTTGTTGGAATAAAATATTTAACACAACCTAAATAGGAAAGATTTATCTTTTGGTTCATGGTTTAGAAGTTTCATCAATGGTCAGCTGGTTCCAAGACATAGCAAAGGATATGGCAGAAGAAAACTTCTTACCTCATGGTAATCAAGAAGTGAAAAGAAAGAGCCAGGAGGAAAGGACCAAGGTCCAGATATAGTCCGCAAAGTCACGCCTCCAAAGTACACTCAACCACACACAGAAGTCTGCTTTGCTAATTAATGTACCTAGTCAGTCAAGTTGACAAGATTCACCATCACACTGCCCATTTCATACCCTATTGCAGAGCATTGTGTTCTGAACCACTGTGGATTTGGGCAAACGTGGACTTGAGACACTCTCTACTGCTGAAATAGTGACAACACAACACAACAAGGGACTTGTGGGAAACCTGGATTCAAGAAGCAATCCATTAGGGTAGGTGAATAGGACTGCAAGCTCAGAAACAATGAGCAGGTTATACTGAATTTCTGGAAAAGTAGCCACAAACAAAGTGAGATCTTGGACTGGAATAAATATATAGTCCTTCAATTCACAAACAATTGTATAGACCAAGAAGCATTACAAAATTTTAGGAATACACGAGTTCACATTATGTAAACAAAATATGATGTCCAAAAGCACCGTATAGGAACCAATATGTGCAAAGTCTTGAACAGAAAATTCAAAATAGCTGTTTTAAAAAAATTCAATAAACTTTATAAAATATAGTATTTAGTACTCTATCAGGGAAATTTAGAGTGATTAAAGTTAATTTAAAAATCAAACTAAAGGGACAGGAACATAGCTCAGTGGCACAGGACTTGCCTGGAAAGAGCAAGATCCTGAGTTTGATTCTTGATACAAAAAAAAAAAATTAAAACTAAAAACTACACTAAACAAAATTTAAAATGTGATTGAAGGCATCAATTGCAAAGTGGATTAAACAAAGATCAAGTGAGGTCAAAGACAGACTACTTGAAAAAGTCTTAAGAGACATGAAGAAATAGCAAGAAATTTGAGACAAATTTTAAGGGACAAGTATCTGATTTTTGGTGTGTGTTGAAGAGGGACTTAAGAATGTCAGATGAACAGAAAGTTTATTCAAAGACATAGTAATAGAAAACTTTCCAAAGGTTGAAAATATGCAGATATGGAAAATCAAAGGTAACCAATCAGATTCCATTCAACTAACATATATTATAACCAAGTTAGCAGCAAAGAAGGGATTCTCAAAGCATCAGATTAAAAAAAAAACAACAAAAAAGTTGATTCAATTAAAAGAAAGAAAGTGCTATAAAATCAGAAAAAGTAACAAAATGGAAATAACAAGCCATCTTACATAACTACTTTAAATGTAAAATATAAAAAACAAGAAAAGTGTACCAAAGAATCCACCACTAATGAGTGGTGAGACTGAATCAATATTAAAACATCTCTTACCAAAGAGAAACCCAGAATCAGATGGCAGTGCTGCTAAATTCTATCACACCCTTAAAGAGAAAAATATTACTATTTCTTGAATTATTTAAACAATTGAGGCAGAGGAAGTTCTGCCAAACTCATTCTTTGAAGCCCATTATTAGCACGACACCAAAACCAAAAAAGGACATGCCAAAAAGTCCAAGAAACATCTGTGACGAACAATGTTGCAAATATCTTGAACAATATACTAACAAGCCAAGTCCAACAGCACATAAAAATGATTATTCATCATGATCAAATTAAAGTCATCCCTGGGATACAAAGATGGATCAATATATAAAAATCAACAAGCATGATAAATCACAGCAATAGAATGAAGGAAAATAACCGTGTGATTATCTCCAGACATGCAGAAAAGGCAGTTGATAAAAATTTAATATCACTTTCATAAGAAAAACTCCCCAAATTTTTCTATAAATAAAAATACTCTGAAATAATAAAGCTTATAGACAAAAGGCAATAATTAACATCATGCATAGTGGGGAATGGAAAAAGCTATCATTATGAGACCTGGAATAAGACAAGGATCAGAATGATGTTACTTTACAGAACGTAATACTGAAAGACTTACTCAGAGAAGCCCAGAGAAGGAAATAAAGGGCATCTGAATAGAGAGTCAAAGTATTGCTGTTTGTAGATAAATGATATTGTATATAGAAAACCCTAAAGAGTTTCTTATGTATAGAAAACTCAAAACATCATTTTACCTTATTAATAAATTTGGCAAATTTTAGAATTAAAATACAAAAATCAACTGTTATGCTTTCATTGTGAATATTCTGAAAAAGAAATTAAGAAAGAAATGCCATGTAAAATAGTTCTAAAAATATCAGGATTAAATTTAAATGAGAAGGTGAAAGAGCTCTACAATGAAAACTTAAAGACATTGGTAAAATAAATTAAAGAAGACAGAATAAAATGGAAAGACATCACTGGACTGAAACTATCAGTTATTAAGTATTCATACAGCAAATGTGATCTATAGATTCAGTGAAATTCATAATGATACCGATTATATTCTTTTTCTATTGAAAAGAGTAATAAAAACAACAACAACAAAAATGATACAGGATGTCAAAACAAAGTGGTTGGAAATAAACAACAATTTTTATATTGCACATTTATATTTACAAAATAGTTGTTCAGACTACCAGAACCAGTTATATACTCAACAAAAATGGAAAAATAATTCTAAAATTTGTATAGAACCACAAAAAAATCAAAATAGCTAATTCAATCTTGAGCAAAAAAAAAAAAAAAAAGGAGAAAACAGGAAGCATTATTATGCTGGACTTCAACATACATTACAGTGTGTGTTGAATTATGGTGTACTAACCAAAACAGCATATTATCATAAAGACAGATATGCAAGACAGTATAGACAACCTAGAAACAAATCCACAAATCTACAACTGACTGATCATCAAAAACAGTATATGAAGACACACTGGAGAAAGAACAGCATCCCCAGGAAATGGTGCTGGGAAAATCAGCTGTTTGCAGAAGAATATGAAATGAGATTTCTTTTTCTCACCTTATATAAATGTCAACTCATGATGCATTTTAGACATAATATAAGATCAGAAACCATGAAATTACTAGCAAATAAAAATAGGAGAAATGCTTCAGGACTTTGGGATAGGCAAGGGTTTTTTTAAATTAAAATCCCAAAATGAGAGAGAGAGAGAGAGAGAGAGAGAGAGAGAGAGAGAGAGAGAGGAGAGAAAGCAAAATTGGACAAATGATATTATCTCAGGCTGAAGAGCTTCTGCACAGCAATGGAAAAAATAACAGAGAGAAGAGACAATCTATAAAGAGGGAGAAAATATTTGCAATCTATGCATTTTGTAAGGAGTTAATATCTAGGCCATTTAAAGAATTCAAAAGAATGGAATCTGATTTCAAAACTGGCAATATATCTAAGTAGACATTTCTAAAGGATGAAATAAAAATGCTCAACATCACTAATCATCACGGAATTACAAATCAGAGCCACAATGAAATTCCACTTCACTCTAACCAGAGGGCTATTTATAGAAAAGAAACAGAAAAGAAATGGTAGTGAGGATGTGGAGAAAGGAAATTTCTATATACCATCATTAGGAATGTAAATTAATAGAATCATTTTGGGAAAACAGTGTTGAAATTTTCAAAAAATGAAAAATAGATTTATTGTATTATCCAGTCATCTCACTACTGTGTATAAGACAGTACATCTGTCTTAGTTTTCTTATTGATGATACAAAATACCCAATACCCAAAGTTAAAGTAGAAAGAATTTATTTAGCTCACAGTTTGTAGAGGTTTCAGTTCATAATCGGCCGACTCCAAGGCAGGGTGACACAGCAGACATGCATAGCAGAGGACAAACAGTTCATAGCAGGCAGAAAGTAGCAAAAGCAACAAGGGATGATCATAGCTCTTTCTGTCCCTTATAATTTTTCCAGGCTCCTGAGGGCTGACACTCACACCCTTAATCCTGGTGCCCTCAATTGTTGTAGCGCACCATGAATCAATCCCAACTGCACATATTTTAGATCTGGTCATCTCTGAAAAAGCCCCAGCTATAGTGATAGGAGGCTTGTGGGGACATCTTGACACAAGTAGCAATAGTCAAAGGAAATGAGGTAAGTATTAAAGAGATGTCTACATTACCATGTTTACTGCAATAATATTTGCAATGGCCACTGTATGGAAAAAACTCTGAATGTCTATCAGCTGACAAATGGATGACAAAAGTGTGATTATATATATATATATACATATATATATATATATAAAGAGAGAGAGGGAGAGATACTACGAGAAAAGATGCAATACATATACATTACATGGTAGAATATTATTCATCCATAAAAAGAATGAGGTCTTGTTGTGTTTTTTAAATTTTGTTTTAAAGAAAACAAAACAAAAAAGAACAAAGATCAGAAACAACAATGCAAGCAACACAGGATTTCAAAACAAGACAATAGGAAACCAACAGCGGCTATCATAATGTTTCTTGTTTTCTTCAAAATAATGGTTTATACCTTCACACACAATAATTGCAAGCAAAACAAAATAGTATAAAACTAATCAAAACAAAAGAATGAAATCATTACAGGACTTCAAAACCAGACAGTAGGAAATCAACAATGGCTACCCTAATGTTTCTGGTTTTCTTCAAAATAGCTGTCCATACCTTTACACGTATTGAAATCAAATAATAAAAAGCAGACTAAAACCAATCAAAACAAAGAATAAAAGCATTATTGGATTTCAAAACAAGATTACAGGAAATCAGCAGTGGTTACCATACTGTCTCATTTTCTTCAAAATAGCTGTTCATACAATCACACATAATAAAATCAATTCTTATAAACTCTTTAGGAGAAGTTCTAGACATGTATAAAGTCTAGAACTAAAGTCATGTTTCTTATATTAACCTGAATAAAAGTGGAGGACATTTTGTTAACTGAAGTAATTAAGGTACAGGAAGACAGCTATTGCAGAATTTCATTCATTGGTAGCATCCAAAAAAGTTGATCTCATAGCAGCTTAGAGTAGGATAGGTTTATAAGAGGTTGGAGAGTTTAGGGGGATGTGTATGATGGGGAAAGGTATTATATTAGAGCTAGATAAGAGAAATAGATTCTGTCCCTATCACACAATAGAGTGACTGCAGATAATAGTGTAAAAGAGCTAGAAGAAAAATTTTGGAATGGCTTTCATCACAAAAAATGATGAAAGGAGATAGATATACTTATTGTGATTTGAGCATTATACAATATATACATGTACTGACCCATCACATTGTACCCCATAAATATACGTGTCTATATGAATCACATTGTCTTTGGTGGTACAGGGAATAGAACCCATGCCAAGCAAACACTCACCACTCAGCTATATGCCCAGCTTAATGCATGCAATCTTTATATATCAATTAAGACAAATTGAATGTGAAAACAAAAAACATCCAAAAATTCTGCAAGATCTTTCCCAGCCTCATCAAAACTTGCGTTTCCATCCCTTGAATCCTGTAAAATTACAATAGATTTTAATTATCTACTCCCAAGTCCATTTCTCTAAGGAGAGTTTAAGAGCTTTTTGCAGGGCAAGAAACAACTGTCTCTAGATATCAAACCTTCAGATCATTGCCTGTCAAAATTATCATGAAATGTTTTTTTAGATGAATTTTCAATGACAAAAAGAATTCATTATGGTTTAAAACTAATCTCTCCTTTGAAGTTTTTATTCTGGATCACCCTCTGCTGACAGTTGGAGTTGCTTTGATTTGGTATTGTTCAATTTTTTTTCCCCTCTCCCAGAAGGTTGCAATCATAGCTTGCAAAAAAGGACAAGAGAAAGCAGCTCTGTGCTCTCATTATATGGACTCTGTGACATTCTTTTACAAATGACAGGGTTCAGCAAGTTCTCAGCCGTATCCAGCAATGGCACTTCCTCTGCTGCGCTTGGAAGCCAACCCAGGAAAGACAAGCTGTCTGTTTTTGGTTGGTTAACACTTAACTCGTCAAAAATATGTTTTGTAACACATAGTCCATGTCCAAGAGGTCTTGCAAGATTTCCAAAGCTTTTCCCACACTCTTTTTCTTCTCACCCTCAAAAAAAGAAACAGTGTTTTGCCAAAAACAAATTATCCCAATTCTCAAAAAGGACTGCTCTTGCATAGGAATCTTCAAGCCACAAGAGTTCATTTTAGGCCTACTCTTGGCCAATACTTGCTCCGTGGGGTTTGCACGTAGTATCTAATTTGCCTCCTGCACTACCCGCTCCTCCTCACCCCGGAGTCCGTTGGCCCTGAGTCAGTGGGCTGGAGGTGGCCGTCACTTGTGAGAAGAGTGATTGGGGAAAAGTTTGGGATTTACACGTCATAATGCTTCCTAACCCAGCTGAGGGCAGAAGCTGCCATGGGACAGGGAAAGATTCTTTCCTTTTTTGAACAAAACTTGGCTGCATTTCACCTCAAATTTTACCTTGTCACCAAGTTGAATTGGACCAAAGGACCAGAGAAAAGACAAAGTTTGAGTACAGAACTTTCTGTTTATTAATAACTGAAGCAATTTAATTTGTAAGGTGCAATGCTTCTTGTTTGAGCAAGGAAATTGCTTTGAAATGGTTTTGTTAGAAGGCAATAATAATGGATATGAAACTGTCTGAGGAAAGAGACACATACACACGTATAAGTTGGTAATGTGTAGAAACCCAAAAAGCGATTTAACCATCTTGAATCTATTTTAAGTATTATAACTTGGACTCTGATTACTTCCTTCTCTCTGAAGAAGGTCAAGGAGGAAACACATTGTGTTTTAGCCCTTCTTATCCACCATGCCATCCCTTTTGACAATGTCATAAAACATTTTTTGTGGAACATCTCATAAACCTCCTGCAGTCAGATCTCTCCTTAGCAGAGTCATTGTACCAATTGGTGTCAGGGAACTTAATCTCAAGTGCAGACTTGGTCACGCTGCTCTGGTATTAGTAACTTTTAGTAGTTTCTCGTTTACTGTGTCTAAGCTTAACCCTGGTGCTCACACATCACTATCTGTATCTACACAGTATTCCACATGAAGCCAAGCTCCATTCCTGCCAAGCAGGATATAGAAAACAGCAAACCACATAACTATTAACGAGTCAAGTTAATATAGCTCAAACAGTAAAGGAAGGAAAAATAAAGGATATAGAACTAACCATGACAGGTATAGTACTAAAACAAAGTCCTTATTTTTTTATTTTCTTTTTTTAAAATTTTATTTAAGGAAAAAAAAAGCAGAGAAAGGGTACAAGTTATACAGATTTACAGAAAAAAATAAACAGTAGGAAATCACTAGTTAATGGATTACATACTGTCATCTTAGAAATAATTGTTCAAGTCACAGAATTAAAGCTTGTAGAGTGGACATTCCAACAATGATACTGCAAACAGTCCTGTTCAATGATCCAATAAAACTCAGTGATATCATTTTCTATCTTATACACTTAAATATACATGCAGTTATATCATTTAGAGCACTTTCTTTTCCTCTCTTTTGTACAATGACTATTACACATTTTGGGTTTTATTGCTCCCACGGTTCTTATTACTTTTTTGGAAGAGAGTAAAACCAAATGTGACATAACAGAACAGAGTCGGTCAAATCAAAAGGGTTGACATAAAAGATAATGTAAAAACATAATACAAGGTGATCAACAATGGTTACCATAATGCCTTCCGCTATTTCTAATAGAATTGCCTATATCATCAGTTATAATAAAATTGAACAAAACAGTAAAGAACAAAACCGACAAAACCAAAACATTGGAGACATTGTAGGTCTTCAAAAGTAGATAAAAGTCATCGAGAATGGGCGTCATAATGAATCTCACTATCTTCACAACTGTTGCCTAAACTTTCGAACCTGGTACTATCCAGCAAAACAGAATAGGGGGACATCAGTCAAAAACAAGATGGTGAGAGTAATACAGAGAACAAAGCCCTTATTAAACAGGTTAAATGACAGAGACTGGTGAGAGAATTAGTGAGCTGAAAGACAGGGCAGGGGACCTCATCTAGAAAGCATGAAAAAGAAATGACAAAAAGATTTTAAGACACGCGAGAGGAGAAGTGTCTACATTTATTGATATAGTAGGAATTCTCAAAGGAACTAGCATGTGGAAAGAGTCAGGGGTGGCAAATTTGAACAGATTAAGGTTGATAAATTCTCAGAACTGAAGGAAAGTACAAATTACCATGGTTTCAAGAACATAAAGGAAGACAAACTTTAAAAAATCATACACGTAGATATTATAATAAAGCTATAATCACCAGGCAAAAGTACCAGCCTAGCAACAGAAAGGGAAGACATTTTCTAGAAAAGAAGAAAAAGTAGACTAAAAGAAAATTGCTTAACAACAAAATGGAACAAAAGAATAAGAATTGTAGAATTCTACACCCTATGGCATCACAAATGTGACAGAGAAGACATTTTGGACTAAGACTGAGAGAACTTTGACCAAACATACTTTAGTAAGATGCTAATTTAATTCAAAGGAAGAAGAGAGATACAGAGGTAAACTGCAGAGACTTTAGAGGTGGAAACTACATTTCCTATAAAGAGAAAAGTCCCATTAGACAAGGGGCAAATATCCTTGGGAAAATTTATTAGAATTTTTGTTTTCATTTTTCTGCTATCATTGTTTCAGCATTTTGTCTATGCTGGCCAGAAATAAGTGAGAATTTATTTCTCCCTTAGTACATTGGCTAGCTGATGTTTAGCAATGAGATGCCTTCGATAAGATTTTGGAATTAATGAAAATCAGATATTTTGTATCAAATATGCCCCGAAGTTCCCAACTAAATTCTGGAAATATCCAAACAGAATCCATTTATGGCAGTATTCTAGTTCTTCCTCTTTATTTCTGTGTTCTAACTTTTATAATCTACTTGTAAGTCTTGCGGGGATTATTTTAAGGCTCATGTTATCATTAACAGGATGTAGAAAAAGCATGAATAAGCAAAACTATTCCAAATCTCTGGATACTGGCAAGTGACTTAACTTCTACAAACTATTGTGCTTTTCGTCTGGAAAACGGAGATTGTAATCATTTCCCTTCTGAGTTATCATGATGATTAAGGGGCCTATGATAGGTGCACTTCTCAGCTATATGTCATATCAGAAAAGATAACAATGCCCCCAGGAGAGTTGTTCCCTGGGATTTAGAAATGAGGGAGAATGAACTTGACCGCTGCATGAGTGTATAGCAGTTTCCTGTCCTAACCATCCTTTTTAGAAACCTGAGATTTCAGGTCAAGATCCCAGGTTACCTCTCTTGACTCTCTATGGAACTAATCAGAAAGATACGGCCATGGAATGCACCAGGAGGACCTCCTCTAGGGTGAGTGTGGTCAGACAATTTCTAGTCATGGGAACCATTCATCCTATCCTCCTGAGAATCTCATCCCTTGGAATCTATCTTAGAATTGTAGCTGTCCTCTTTCTGGTCAGTGAATTTCCCCCATAGTGTCTGTGACTCATAAAAATAGCACACATGTTCTCACAGGAAGTAATGTTCACTGAGTGCCCTCAGTTGTACTTTGGCTAAGCTGATGATTAATGTAAGCATTGTAGCTTTCTGAGCAGAAGTGAATTATATAACTTACAGAGGTCCGGGGAAGACATTCTCCTGGACCGTATTCTTGCACTGTGATAATGCCCAGTACTGTGAAGAAACTATTTGGACTGTAAATAGTCCTGTGAGTGTGATTTACAAATAGCACTGGAAGGGTCCAGTTGTCACAGTTCCTACTTCATGATGAGGAAAAAGTCATTTATTTATATTATGTAAAAGGACATAAGGGGAAAAGGACAGAGGAATTGAAAAAAAATGAACCAACTGTGTATTTTGCACAGTTTGTGCTGGGTGCTGTGTTCCCACTGTACAGGTGATGAATCTCCCACTTGAAGAGGTCATGCAAACTTCCTAACGCTGTATATCCAGGACTGCTGAAATATTTAAACCTATCTAGGAGCACAGAAAGTCCTCCATGAAGGAGGTACACTGCTGCGTCACCTGGGAATCCATCACTAATGGGTACCTGGTGAAAGCAACCCCAAGATCATGTTTGCCATTCTTCCCCTGCAGACAGGGGTCTCCTCTCCCCACATCTGCAGCCCTCATGGTGATGGGAACAGTGATAGACACACACTGAGTCATGTGTTGATTAACTCCAGCAACAAGAAGATCGCATGGAGGAGGGAGTGGAAAGCAGAGGGTGATTAGGAAAACTCTGGCCTACGAAAACCTTGGTGGAATGATGTGGAGGGAGGGCCACCATGGTGGGTCTGGAGAAGTCCAGTCTGGGTGTGGAGGAAGGACAAATGCTTTAGAGTGTTAAGGTATGCAACTAGAAGGAATCTTGGATGGTATCTAGTCCTGCATTGCATTAACTGTTTCTTACTGACCTGAGTCCACGAGACAGTGATAATCTGTCCCATATTTGGAAAATGCATTCCTTTAGGAAAGTCTACTGTACCGAATGCATTTGGGAATCCTACGGTAAAGACCATGTTAACTGGGATTTTCCAAATACAGTGTGACCAGTGAACATGTCTCCTCATTCCACAGATCCAGTGTTCTAGAGAATTCACTTTGGGAATCAAAGATCTAGTCTCAATTCTATGTATCACTAAGAGAAACTGAGGCTCCCAAGTGTGGAGAGAAACAGAGCTAAACAGAGCTCATTCATCCTCACTGTGCTTTACAGAGTGATCCCTACCACTTTATATGATAAAAAGATCTATCATTATCTGTTTAATGTAATTTAATATTATTTATCTTGTGACTATTTACTTACCAATGCACTGAACCCATACACTTGAGAAAGACATTAAACCACTAAAAGATTTTTAAAAACTAACTTTCATTCAAGTTTCAACACTCGTTCCTGAACATGGTTGAGAATTTTGTTCTTGGCTTACAATTTTATCATATATAGTTCTATAATTTTATTATATAGATTTACATTTGTGATATAAGTTATTAACTGAATCTCATGTTCCTGGAATTGTGTGAAGGACTTTGTATACACTGCTCAGTTAATTTTAAAGACAAGTCTGTGAGTCATTAGACGTGGCGGGGTGGGAGGCATCGGTGTCCCATTTAAAGTTGAAGAAGCTGAGACTGAAGAGAGGTTGAAAAACTAGCTCAAGTGACAAATCTCATGGGTGTGGAAGCTGAGTTAGGGACCGAGGTCCAGCTAACTCCAAAACTTACAATCTTAACCACTGTGTTTTCATAACATTCAGGAAGCTGTGTGGATTTAGAAGATTCCCCACTGACATCTCCAAGTGTTCCCAATCATCAGCCCCTATTAGGCAAAGCAAGTGATTCAACAGCTAAGGAATTCATACTAAGGCAGTGAGAACATTTTGAGGAAATCTCCAGCCTGATATTTATTCTACAGCCTTCTATAAATCACAGAGCTTTAAGAAAGAGGCAGACTGTGTACAGGCAGCTTTGAAAATGTTCTCAGATTCCGGAGCTGCCTCATCAGGTTGAGGCTGTGACTTACATCTATGTCACCCCTTGAGTAAGACAGGCCATTGGAGGGGGAGGGGGGGGAGGAGGAGGGAGAGAGGGGAGAGGAGGGGGGGGGGAAGGGGGGGAGGAGGGGGAGGGGAGGAGGAGGAGTCATCATAGGCTGTGGGCCCTACATGGCCTGTGCAGCCCTCTCTTCTCTGCCCTCCTTGGTCTTTGTGACCTCTTATGGAATGTGATGGAAAAATGCTCAATTCCTGAAGTTCCCCTGACTGTGGAGACAAAGATGTTTGAATTAACTCTTGCTAAGAAATCATAATTCACAATGAGGCAACCTCTGCCGTAACTGCACTTTAAATTTCTTTTTTGAGAAAAGAAATCTCCATAAGTGAAATTGTCTCAGAATAATGGAAAGTCATGGGTCAAATTTATAAGCTATGGTAATAATTTATCAAGTTATAGGAAGAAACATCAGATCCCCTTTAAGGAAACTAATCTCAGAGTAATAAAATCTCCCATTTGCTAGGTGCTCTTTCACCTGGAAATCACAGAAAACTTGAAAGTGGCAAGGCTACTGATAGGGGCCTTTAAAATTTCCCTCCTTCCCTCCCAGATCTATCCAGTGTCTGTTTTGTGCAATGCCCTACCAGCACGCTGATGAATGTGTGTGATGAATGTTCTCGGCCCTCCCCAAGCTTGTATTCTACCAGATGTGAGTGACAATGAAGCAATAAGTAAATGAGTAATTAAATAATCAAGTAATAATTGAAGAATCCTAAGTCATATTCAGAGAAATAGCTGACTGTGAGACAGAGGCCCCGGGCAGCTATTTCAGATGAGGTGATCAAGGAAGCCTTCTCTGAGCAGGGAATGTTTCAACCTGAGAACTGAAGGATTTCTGCAATAACTGAGGAAGAAATATAAACTATAGACAGTGAAAATAAGATTCAGAGAGCCAGTCACTGAAAGATCATACTGCTAGGCTATGAGGGGCTTGGGTTTCATTCTTAACTTTCTGAGTATGGTATCAGTGCTGCTTTGTTTTCCCCATTTCTTATACATCTTCTTCTCTTCCTTTCTCCTTCTCTCTATCCCTCTCTTTTACTTCTTTTTCACTCTTTTGCATTAAATCCAGGGACTTTAGTGCAAAGTCTGAGCTACATCCCCATTCTCAGTCCTTTTTAATTTTGATTTAAATTTTGAGACAAGGTCATGCTACATTCCTAAATTGCTCAGATTGGGCTTAAATGTGTGACCCTCCTGCCTCAGCCTCTGAGACTTCTGGAATCATAGATATGTAACACTACGTCTGGTCAATCAGTGTTGTTAGTTTTATTCACCGTCCACCTCAACAGTGGATGTGGCAGGATATATAAATAATGCTCATCACAGGTTTTGTGTCCTGGAGAAGCTAGGTTAAGTAATATAAGTAATCAGTTTGATAATTTTTAATACACATGTTAATTTTAAAATCTTAACTGAGCAAATTATAATCTGAACTTCTACTTAACGTGTGTTTTAAATCCTGTGTGGATGATTTCTAATCAAAATGGATGATTTTCTGACCTGAGGAAACTTACATGTATATTAAGATAAATCTAAAATATTTCCTCTCTCTCTCACTTTCTTTGTCTTGTCTGTCTTCTTCCGTCCTTCATGCTCCAGACAGTAATAGACACACTTTGCAATAGGCTTTGCTATCCTCACTCATTCCAAGGATTTATAATAGTTTCTTTCCCACTAATAACATGCTGAATCATTTAAAGTATTTGGATCTCTCTCTCTCTTGCTTCACATACATATTAGCACGATTACAAGAGAAACCTTTTTGCTGGAATAATATCATCACTGAAAAATATCTTAGTGTTCATGAGCATCCATATATATATATATATATATATATATATATTATATATGCAAAAGATCTTTTTAATTGTTCACAGGAAAAAGAGCCAATTAATGTGTGTGAATTTAAGAAAATCATTTGGTTCTGGAGCTTGAAACTAGGACAGTTACAGAAATATCATGCCAAAACTCCTGAACTAAATGATAGTTATCATGGGCCAAAAGTGTTTAATTTGCTTTTATTGATATATGATTCATATACCAAACAATCGAGCCAGTTAAAAGGTATACTTCAGTATTTCTTAATATATTCAGAAGGTTATGTGACCGTCATTGTTATCCACCTCTGGGACATTATTATTATTCCCCAAAGAAACCCAATGCCCATTAACAAACTCCCTATCTCCTCATTTATCCAGTCAGTGGCAACTGCTGACATACTTGATTTCTGTGTGACCTTAGCTATTTTGAGCATTTCATATAAACAAAGCAAAACAAAACAAAACAAAACAAAACAATATGTGCCTTTTTGTGTCTGGTATCATTTATTAATATAATGTTTTCAAGATTTAACCATGTTATAGCAGGTATCAGTACTATACCCCCCCCCTTTTTTTGTCTTTTTCCTTTTTTTATCGGTACCGGGGATCGAACTCACGACTGCCTGCTTGCAAGGCAGGTGCTTATGCCGCTAAGCTAAATCCCCAGCCCACTATACCCCTTTTTATGTATGAATAATATTCCACACCAGTGATATACATCACTTCATTTATTCCTTCAACAGTTTACGAGCCATTGAGGCTATTAAAAATACTGCTGCCACGAACATTTGTAAACAAATCTTTTTTTGTGGACATATAGCTTTTTTCTGGTGGGTTTGTACTGAGGGTTAGTCTTTCTATGTCAAATAGTGACTTTTTAAAAAACAACCTGCCCAGCAGCTGCACCATTTAATATTCCTACTGAAGAAGATTCCAAAATATCTCCATAACCCTACTAACACATTTTGTTTTTCTTTCACTTTGTTTTTAATTATAACCATTGCCATGGGTACAATATGCTATCTCGATGTATGATTTGCATTTTTCCAATGATTATCATGTTGAACTTTTTTTCATGTGCTGATTGGCTATTTACACATCTTCACTGGAGAGAAGTCTATTCAAGTCTTTTGCTTATTAAAACAATTTTATTGTTTTCTTTCCTTTTTCTGGGACAAATTGCCTGACACAATTCAGAGGAGAAGTTTGCTTGGCTAGTGATTGCAGAGGTTTAGTCCATGGTTTTCTGGCTGTGAGGCAGAAATATCCCAGCAAGAGGGAGCAAAGAAACAAACGTATTTGCCTCCTGGAGGCTGGAAACTGAGCCTGAAGATCAATAGCAGAGAGAAATATGCGAGGGGTCAGATACAGGAGGGGTCCTCCAGCCCCAGATCAGGGACTGGTACCAGTCTTTGGCTTGTTAAGAACCAGACCACACACAGGAAGTAAGCAATGATCATCACCTCCATCACCACCCAAGATCTGCCTCCTGTTAGATCAGCAGGGCATTCAGTTCTCATAAGAGCAAGCATCTTACTGCTCACTGTGCATGTGAGGGAGGTAGGTTGTGAGTTCCTCTGAATCATCTACACATCACCTTCACTCTTTCCCCCACTGGCTTCAGAAAAGTTGTCTTCTAGTAAACTGGTCCCTGGTGCTGAGAACAGCTGGAACTGCTGAGATATATTACACAAAGTCACAACTCCATGAGCCACCCAGAAACCCCTAGAAGTGTGCTTTACTATTATTTTAGGCAACTCCCAAGCCAGTCAAGTGGATGTTAAGTTTACCCATCACATTGGCACATCATTCCATCTTCTCTCCACTCTATCTGACAATAGCACTCTCCTAGCCAACTTATGAGTTTCTAGGTCACCCACTTTCATTCCTTCCCCAGGGTCCTGTCTCTGGGTGCTTGAGCCACATTAGACCATTTGAAATCCATGGGTTGGAGGTTAAAGATCTTTGTCCTGCTAACAGACCTCTGACTATCTAACAGCTCAACTCTGCTCTTAAGTTTCCCCTCATTCCAAGAAGTCCTTGGGCAATATGGGAATTGTGTTTACAAGCGGAGAAGAACTGAGGGGTCAGAACTGTGGCTGTGTGTAGACCAATGTCCCATCTGTCTCCAGCTATACCCTGCCTTTATTTGTTATGTGAGCTAGTAAAGTCCTTTTTAGGCTTGATTGAGATGGAGTAAGATTTCTGTTACTTCCTGACTAATGCAGTTAGGACATGGTTTATCAAAGACATTACCAGTAAGTCTCACACAGGGAGTGTTTGTAATTGTCTGCGGGAAGAAATGTGAGGGGAATATAACAACTGGGTCAAATTTGGGAAAACACAGACTAACACCTCTTGACAAACAGGATAAAAATGTTGGAGTTTATGGGAAAGATACTTGCAGGGAAAAGATTCATTCCAAAGTCTTTGCAATGAATTTTAAGTGATAATAAGTCATATTGTATGAATTGGTGACCTGAAATGACAAGAGAGATAGTCTTTAGGGTATGAAATAGGTGACAGTCAAAAGTATTGTGATGCATAAGTCTTCCCTATGGTGCACAATCTGCACAGTTTACCATGAAGACACGTGTCAGAACCAGGTGGCATGTGACACTTGGGGACATGATTGGCTTGTCTTGATTTCTTTGCTGTGTTACCTTCCTATAACTTCTCTGTTCTTTCCACAACAGTCTACTTTTTAGCCCTTGCAGACTGTGTCAATATTTTGAATTTCTATAAGGCATATTTGAAATTTTAAACAAACAAATAATGTATCACTAGTGAATTATAGAGGCAGCAAGTTCTGCCTTGGTTACCGTTTCCTGATAAGAGCTGAGAGCAGTTTCAAATCTATAGCCCTGTCACCCAGATTTCTCATCCTTGTGGTTGTAGTTCCCATGTTTGGAGGATTTTCATCAGTGAGCTCCATCTTTTAAGTAGGTAAGTAAATCAAAAGAATAATGAAGAGAAAAATCTGAAGACACTAGTTGTTAAGCTGTTATATTTTAACTTGCAAATGATTTAAGGAAAGATGCTAGGGCCTGAATAAACTAAAATAAATCTTATAGAAGTGTTAAGTATTCTTGGAGCACTCTTTGCATAATCTGTACTTCTGAGCTGAACTTCATTTCAATCTGGGAGAAATTCTTTTTTTTTTTTTTTTTTTTTTTTGTCTTTTTCCTTTTTATCGGTACCAGGGATCGAACTCCCAACTGCCTGCTTGCAAGGCAGGCGCTTATGCTGCTGAGCTAAATCCCCAGCCCCTCAATCTGGGAGAAATTCTTCATCATCTCCACTTAATCCAATGTGTCCCAGGGTCTGCAGCTAGAGTTATTCTTGAGAAAAGGCTAGATAGGCCATGCCTGCATTGCTTTCATGGTGTGTGTATGTTGGTTATCTACCATTATGTAAGAATACCCCCAAATTACATACTTTAGAGCATCAAGCATTTATTATATCCTAGTTTCTGGGGGTCACAAATTTGAATGTGGCATAGCTAGGTGACCCAGTTTCTCATCAAGTTGCAATCAAGATAACACCTAGGACCAAAATCATGTGAATACTTGAATGGGGCTGATGGCTGTACACTTACCTATATGGCTGTTGTCAGAGGCTTCAGTTGTTCATGCTGACTCTTCATTAGTCAGTTGGAAAATTCTCATAATATTGCAGTTGCTGTCTCCAAGTGAATGATTCAAAAGACTGAGCAAGATGAAAGCTGAAATATCTTATGATTTGTCATGAGAAGCCACAATCCCTATGCCATGCACTATGTGTCAGCAGTAGCTCACTTTTAAAGGGGAGGGGAATCAGACACTTGTGGAAATATTTTAAAAACATGAAATGTAATAAATATTAAAGATAATCATACTGCAAGCACACATAAAATTATGGTTCAAACACAATATTAATTGAAGATAATAGAAGCATAAGAATATAATGGTATTTGTAGAAGTAAACATTATACGTGATAGCTAAGTTTAATGGTCACCTTGATTGGCTTAAAAGTCAGCTGGGATAGTGGTGGTGAAGCTGTGGCATGTGTGACATGATGGGCTGTTTGTTATTATTTAAGAATCTAATCCATTCACCATCACAGGCTTAAGACATTAGTAAAACACTCTTCTGGTATTTCTGGGTGTGCCATGACATCACAAACTTGGGTACTATGTATGGTCCCTGATCACTTTACCTGCTCTGTTTCCCGGCTGCTATGAACTAAACACTTTTACTCCTCCGTACCCTACTGCCCCAATATTTCTGCTTGGGAGCTGGCTGATCATGGACTGAGCTTCCAGAAACCATGAGCCAAATAATCTTTTGGTTTAAGTGTGAATGTCACAGAGTTTGTCCCAGCAATGGGTGACCTCTGTTCATAGGGTCTTTTCTCAGTCACTGTAAAGAGTTCTTTTATTGAAGTAACATGTATCTACATGTTTGAAATAATAAGAAATTACACATATTACAATTAGATAGGGTTCTTACCCCAAACCTCACCAGACCATAGTCAAATGCTCTAGAGACAAATACTTTAATCTTTGGGTTGAGTTATCACATACATTAACTCCTTATATTCAAATAGGGGTATTTCCTGTTATTTATTTATCAAGTTGGGATCTTTTCTGTTGACTATTACTATAGCTGTGGATTTGGGCTCCTAACTGTCAGCCTGCAGGATTCCTCTATCCTTCCCATGTATTGAAAAGACTTTTAAGCAACATAATCATAACTGCTTGTGATTGAATTAAATAAAAAGTGGATTAAATCAGGTAATTATAAAAATCACACATAAATTTGCTGATTATTTTACCTTAACATAATACATCTGATCCTTTGAAGTAGGCCCAAGATCTTCTTCAGTGTAAACCTTGCAAAGAACAAACCCAGAGTATATCTTTAATGACTGGCTTTCAATTTTGGTTTCTTTAAAGTGGTACAAGAAACTAAAAACACTCACAAAGCGAACTGAATGTAAGATGTTTCTAGGGCTGGATTTTTTTCACTCCAGTCATTAACAATTATCTCTTTGATTTTTAATTATATTTTCAGTGATTTCTCATTATCAGGTCTTTTAACTTTACTTCCTCAAAAACAAACAACTCTTTGTCATATCCTTGTTCCGTTACGTTTTGCAGTATGAAACAAAATAAAGTAATTACTATGACAAATGCAACTTGAATAAACAGGTTTGGGAATAAAACCCACAGACTTTTTGAGAGTGTGAGAATCACCAGTGGGACTTAAGTGGCCCAGGGACCAACTCTGGCCCCTATGCCTGCTCCTAGTATCATAACTAACACTTACTGGGCATGATGTGACAGGCCCCGTCTTCAGTGTTCATTAATATGAACTTGTTTAAACTCTTAACAGTCTATCCATAAGTTCTTTTGTTGTAAAAATGTTATGTGAAAATCGAGAATAGCCAAAATAAGTTCCAAGCTCTTCTTTCAGTGCAGCACTGGGATTTGGTTTTTTGTTGACTATATCAGGGAAGATGTTAATCTATTTTTGTCTGATAGAGATGCAAGGCAAATAATTTATAGTTGATAGAACAAATAACTCCAAAGGTTATGATTCATGAGTGTGTTGGATTTGCCATGTTTGTGTTTAAGGCAGCACAGTAATCTTATCTTCATAGTCCAATAATCAAATGGCATCTGGATGGCTGGTCATGTGCTCTGTCAACTGCTTTGGCAACTTGCTATTTTTCTGATGAATGAATGGGTTGAATATACCTGATACATTCCTTTTATATTGGTATTGGAATAATGATTTTATTTTAGGGGAAAATATACTTTAACATACTATTCCATTTTACACATGATGACAATCATTTCCCAAAGACTTCATATCCAAATATAATATCATATGGGGGAGTGGATTTCAATATATGAATTCTGGAGGGGAAAAAAAACAGTCTATAGCAATGGGTTTGGTATTTTCCAGCTTTTAGATTATAGAGTGATTATCAATAATTATCTACTGTGTTTTGTGTGCACATACATTTTAATTTTTCTCAAATGCCTGGGAGTGAGATTGTGGGGTCATAGGCTGATGTATATTTTACAGCCTGTAAGCCTTACTAGCAATAGCTTTGAAAATTTCAGTTGTTCTGCATTTTTACCAACAGTTGGCGCTATGACCCCAATGTTTGTTTGTGTCCCTCCAGAATTTGTATTTTGAAATCCCAAGTCCTAACTGATGATGTTGGGAGATGAGTGTTAGAGCCTTTTAAAAGAGGTCTCAGGGGAGCTCTGCACCCTTTCAGTTATGTGAAGACACCATTACAAAGCACCAGAAAGTGAATTCTCACAACCGAACACCAAAGCAGCTGATGCTTTGATCTTGGTTTCTGGTGATTTATTATAGAAGCCCAAATAGGTTAGGATAGTTGGCTTTATCAGATTAACTACTTGATTTATAGCCATTCTATGAGCTTTGCAGTTGTATCTCATTGTACTTTTAATGATCAATGATTTCTTTTTCTGTTTCCATGTTCCAAAAACATTCTTTTTTTCCACATTTTCTTTTATGTATCAATTAGGTTTTCTTACATTCTGAGTTCAATGGCCTTTTAAAGCAAAACAAAGTAACAATTGTTTCTTGTGATCCTCTTTAAACTTCAACCTCATCAAAACATTGCTCTATTTTTTTTGAAATAATTTTCCAAAGACCTGCCTTTTCTTCAGAGATTATTTATGATGCTGAAGAGGATTTCATAAAAGATGAAAAAGATACAATTAGCTGCCCCATAGAGTCTTAGGATTCTGCTGAGTGCACAGAACATCTATCAAAGAGTTAAGCAGGAATGCTTCGCAGCATAGGGAGAGGAGGAAGGTGAGACATATCTGCTCTTTCCAGGTCCTAGTTCAGAGATCCTCAGCCTGGGCTTCATGGGGATTACTTAGAGAACTTCAGAAGCATTACTGATATGGTGCTTTACCTGTAGAGGTGCTGGTGGCATTCACTTCAGGTGGAAACTTGGGTGCTGGCACTGAATAAATTTTCATTTAATTGTTTAAAATGATTTGCATTTTAATGTGGCTCCAAGAAAAAAAGAAACATTAATTGTGCCACGTTTTTCAATGGCTCCCAGAATTCAGCAACACTAGATTTTTTAAAAAAGGTGTTAATATTGAGACATCAACAAATTTCCACCATCTAGCATCATTTCTGCTTTGTTAAAAATATACTTTACCGCTAAAAACATAGCAAGTACTTAATTAAGGGGTAAAATAATGGTCTTTATATGGACTATATTAAACTTTAAAAATATTTTCAATAGACATGACATTTTTCTATCTCTTATTGGGCCACAACTATTGTCAGTTTTTTAATAAGTCATCACAAACTCCTGGAAATACAGCCGAGAACTTTTGGAATAGAGTACGGTGATGATTATTTTCACGGATGAGAAAGACCACATTTTTCTGAATGTGCCAATTTACCTCTTCTTCTTCTGTCTCTGAGTCTTTGAAAAAAAGGCCATTTGCCCATTCTTCTTTTTCTTTGTCTAGCTCAAAATCTTGCAGCTACCTGGATGTGGTAGTTAAGCCATACTGATTATGATGCAAAATATCGTGTTGTGAAGTTTCAACAATGCTTTTATTTGAAGCAATGATACACATTCTTAATTGGCCTATTTGCATGTGAGTTTGGTAAACGCTGCACAAATATCATTATAGTGTATTTGTGTAGTTAAGTTCAAAAAGAAACCAAAGGGTAAGCTCTTCTGCTATTTCTGTTTTCTTGGTTTTTTGAATTTTTCCTCCCACAGTTAGTTTTGATATGATGACATAATCAGGAGACAATGGGTAACCCCTTGGGATGTAGGACAAAAATAATTTCTTACAGTTTCTGTTTCATCTTAAATAGAGATCCTGGGTCTGTGGGCAGTGTATGCCAGTGAGCTAAAAAAGAATCAGTACTTGAAAGGCAAATATCTCAGAGAGAATATAAAAGAGAAACAATTATGGTTTGTTTGATCTCAACTTCCTGTCAAAGTTACATCTCAAACTTTGAACATTTTTTTGCTTCTCCCCCAATTCTCTTCCCCACTAGTACCCACTGGTCACTATTTCTAGTTTCTCAGAAGTCTCAGCTTAGCATCCTCATGCTGATCTTTGATGGACTAAGAAGATTTTCTTATGTAATGAGAATCACCAAGAATGTCTACCAAATGTAGACTCAAGGAATATTTGTTTCCAGAAATGAAAATAACAAAGCGTTTCATTTTCTACGTGTGTCCAGCACATGAAATCACCTTTTACCATTTGCCACATTTTCACTGAACACCAAATGAAAACAATTTAGACAAATTACTTGAAGTATGAGACTGATAAAAAAAATTTAGGCTAACCTGAAAAGGGAGTGGGAAATCTCATCATTTGAAATGTGCCTCAAATTCAATTAGAATAAACTTCCTGAATAGGTCTCTATTTTTTTTTTTTTAGTCACAAAATGTTTGGGGGTACCATGAACTTGAGTGCAAACAAATACCACTGAAGGATCAGTTGGTAAACCATTCTTGGAGAGTCAAGCTAAATTTCTTCCCTAGAAAGAATTATTTTAAACTTTGCAATACAACTATCTAAGAAGGAATGCTAAACTATGATCT
The DNA here is from genome assembly GCF_034190915.1 of Cavia porcellus. Taxonomy (NCBI): domain Eukaryota; kingdom Metazoa; phylum Chordata; class Mammalia; order Rodentia; family Caviidae; genus Cavia; species Cavia porcellus. Next base: position 23,283,063 of record NW_026947506.1, read on the forward strand.
TATTTATCAAACCAATTCCTACCAAAGTTGCTAATCACATTCTTCGTGGATTCCTGTGTGGTCTGGAGAAAGCAGTCAGATGGCCAGCTGATGAAGACAGCATCCTAGCCACTCTACAGCTCCGATTTAAGACAATCAGGTCTTCTGACCCTACACATACTGCTTTTGGATCTCCTCTGAGTCCCACGTAAGTTCTGAATTTGACCGTGTAACTCAATTTGTAGCTCACTGATCTGAACTCAGGTGTTGTAGTACAGTATTTCACTACACTTCTAGAATGATAATAAAAATGCTTTCCTGGGGGGGGCTTCTTAGTATAGAAAAAGGATTATTCATATTAAGGGGCACTGAGGAGTGTGAGGCAAAACTTTCACTGTAAATAGAGGTAGATAATTTTATAACAACTTTGCCACCATATCTGTGAACTTCAGATATTTATAGTTAGGGTGTAAGCATATTTGCAGCTTGGCAGAATAATGAAAAGATTGGTTTCCATATTGATTCTAGGGAACAAGTTAACCTAATCAGTTATTCTGTTAATTTTCCATTCCATTTCAGTGATTAGCATCCCCAAAAACCAGTGCAATCATTTTCTAAGGACTATTCGCTGGAAATTGATTGGCAGGTAAGAGGGCAAAAGAGGTTGGCTGTGTAGAAGTCTGGTCTATCTTGATGCTGGTATGAAGGGCCAAGGTTGGACATGACACTACTGGAGATCATTTGGGGACCTTGACAAGTGCTTCCAATTTTTCTTCTATGGATTTGAATTTTTTAAGAGTACTTGCAGGTATTATTTTACTTATTCTTTGTTAGTAATTTTCTTTAACTTCAGCATTTTGTTACTGTGGGCACACAACACAGTGGGTATTAATGCCTACACATATAAAATATGATGAGGTTCAAATCATGCCATTCCAGGGCTCTCGATTTGTATTTTTCTGTAGAAGGGAAGGTCCTTAAGATTTATGGGGAATTTCTATGATCTGAAATGCACAGGCTTGTGTGAAAGCCTGTCTATGTGCACAGCGAAGTGCTTCCCTCCAGAATATTGTTTGAGCATTTTGCATGTGTTGTCCCTTCTCTGGGAAGCAGTGAATGTTGATTTCGTGGTGCTGTAGATCGGTAGTAGCTATGAGACACTAGAACTATTTCATTCCAGCAACAGAAACATTAGTTGCTATTCCCTAAACATCTTGCCTTCTTGTGTGGATCTGTGCATAACTCAGCCAGAGGGAAAAAGCAAATGGAATAGTTTCTTGTCTCTCTCCTTTACATGTGACATTTAAGAATCATAGTCTTCCAGTACCAGGAGCTTTAGACACCATTGAAGATACACATGGCTGCAAATGCAGAACACAAGAGGATGTAGACTCAAGATAAACAGACCTGTGCCACAGTCTTCTCAATCAAAACTCATCTCACTATAGTGGAGACTGATGTTTTCATTTCTTGTGTCTATAAGTTGCTTACATTGAGTCATTAAGAACTGTGATATCTTTTTAGATCAGAAGAGCTCAGATTCCTTTACTGTACTCTTTGGTTGAGTTGAATCTCTGGAGCCAGGTGGACCACACCAACACTTAGAGCTGATATGCTGGGATTGAGAGTGAGAAGAAAAGGGTACAGTGACCACTATGTCCTGGGACCCTCCTGAAAATATTTCTGTGTTGGAGAAAAAAGTGATAAGCCTGCTTCAGCTTTGGTTAAACTTTTTAAAATCTAGAAAATACTGATAAGTACCCCCCAAATATTTAAAAATTCTTTTTAGCCCCATTTAAAATTTTTGCAATCTATATCTATCTCCCTCCTTTTGCCCTCCTTCTTCTCCTATTTCATCTCTCTGTCTCTTCCTTCACTTACGCACCTGTTTTTTTTTTTACTCTGCTTTCAATCTTATGCAAAGAGAAGCATAATATTAGCTTTATTCTCTGACCTTAAACATTATTACCAATTCCGTGGCAATGAACTATAAATTATTTAACTATTATTGAACATTTTTCCAACTTTTGTGGACTATTATGCACAGCGCTTCGTTTAATATCCTGGTAGCTGGTGTTTAGAAACTGCTGAGTAAATACTACAAAAATGTAAAGCTTGTGAGGTAGTTGTTGTAACTGTCAACTGAAGTACAAATGGGTCTTATTAATTTTTATTTTACCTGGTGTCATTTAAGTTTGTTATGAAATCTTTCAAACAATCCTTTCTGTTTGGAGTTTATGGAAACAGTTGTATTGAAGACTGTTAATGTTATATATTTTCAATGAGTAAAGCATTTCAAGTACCAGAAGGACAAGAAATAAGTATGGAAATATGATTTTTTTTGGTGAAACAAAGACAACCGTAAGCATAGATGCTGAAATATTTCAAAGTGCTGTCAAAAGCAGACATGATCCATTGGCAGAAGCTAGATGGAAGGTAAAGAACGGATATGGGAAAGAGAGGCCAAGGGGACTACAAATTTTAGAATTAACAAAAAGCCAAGTTTTCCAAAATGAGGTTGACCATCATGGGAACATGGGTATGCACTGGCTGCAGCTGCCTCTGCCTCGAGAGTTGGAGGAGGTAGGGCTGTTTGAAAATCACACAGGCAAGGCTTGTTTGCTGGGAGCAGTTTACCTCTGTGGCTATGGAGAAGAAAGACTTTGCAATGGGAAAATCTACTGAGACTGAGCAAAGGCTAAAAAACTCATGCAAAGCCAGGGACCCCAAGAAATGTGCCAGCTACTGAGGTCCATGTCCCTGGCTCTTCCTGCACCCAAACGTCTGGCAACTACCTGTTTAGGAAATGCTCACCTCTTAATAATGAATAATAAAAAGAACTATTAGTGAATCTTAACCAAGATTTCAGGAAAAAATGAAGAAAGAGCAGGGGAAAGTGGTAGATGACCCTTAGTTTCAGAAAAACAGCTTTCCATGGACCAGAAGGAAATTTTAATGCAAATGTATTATTACAAATGATGCTGAAATGGAAGATGTTAGTGAATAGATGGAAGAAAATCCAACCAGACAATGGGAGTTGTAGAAAAGTCAAACATACCACAGAAATGCAGGTAGAGCCAGAAGGCACACATTGCACGTTGCTCAAATCACATGACAGAAGTGGAAACAGAAATAAGGAACTTGAGTAAAATTGCGTGAAAGTAAACAGTCCCAAAAAATTGGAGAACTTATAGGCAGAGAAGACTGCAAAGGAGGAATCTGATGCATATACTTGACTATAATTCCTAAAGAAGAAAATGGAAAAGTGAAACAGGATTAGTATTTAAGTTACGATTTGAGATAACTCATAATATATGAGGACATATATTTACATGTTAAAGTGGCATTCTGTGTCACAGGAAAAACTGACCCATCTCCGGAGCCTAGCAAACTTACTGGGCCTCAAAAATACTCTAAAGAGCCCACCATGCCCACCTCCTGTAAGATTATTTAGGATGGGAGAAAGGAGTCTCCTTCATTAAAAGATAATGAACCAACTAAAAATATTACCAAGCAAGGGCTGGGGAAGGAGCTTAGTGGTAGAGCACTTGACTAGAGTTCTCGAGGCCTTGGTTTAGGCCCTCAAAACTATAGAAAAAAGTTTTTGAAAACAAGGCACAGCACTTAGAAATTTTGTAATCAATCAAACTGTTGTTTTTAGTATAAAAAAGATAGTTTCTAGGCATACAAATGTTCAGACAACACCAATCTTGAGGAAAATTTACAGTACAAATATTGGGAATACCAACTGATTCAATTTATTTGCAGAACTAACGTGAGCGTGAGCATAACACGGAGGTTAATTACATTAAAGGAAAATATGAGGGAGATAGTGTCGCATAAATAGAAATAGTATAAAGAATCTATTGGTGCAAAAGAGTAAAGAAAGCATCAGTAAATGGAATTGAACAATACACTAAAAACAGAAATTCAAAGGTAACTGGAATGCCCAATACTATGTATCATATTAATAACTTTGTTCAGACAGAAAAAACATGATTATCTCTAGATGTATTAAAAAGTTATTTCATAAAATGAAAGTATTATTTTTCTTCTCAAGTATTTAATCATGAAACTATTAAAATAAAAATTTGAAGGCATTTTATGAGTACTCATAAATCCACAACCTACTGGTGCATCTTATGCTGCTTCCTTTTTCATGTGTCTATCCATTTTTCCATCTTTGATGCATATTCATCCAACTTAACTTTTTATGCATTTCAATGTAAATTGTAAGCAATAGTATAATAGTCCTGAAGTACTTCAGCGCAAGATCCCTCCTGTCTGCTTGTCTGTTTGCTCTTAATGCTGGGATGGAATCCATGGCCTTGCACATGTGGTAGAGTGTGTTCTACTGTTGTGCTACACCCTCAGCTCATCATACTCATTGTCCATTGAAATTTTTAATGAAGCGGCACAGATGAATACATTCTTTGCAGTATAACAATATAGCTTTTTTTCTGTAGCTTAGATTAGGAATGTGTTGAAGGATTCATCCTCAGCTTGACACTACTGATCATTGAAATCTTAAGACATGGGGCCTGGGGGCATGGTTAGGTCACTTGCATGCTGTCTACTTGAAGGGGACTGTAGGGCTCTAGGTCCTGCCTCTTTCCTTTATTTTTTTCCACTCCCTGGCTGTGAAGGAAATGGCTTTGCTTCTGTATTGATGTGCTGCCACAAGTCCAAAGCAACAGAGATAATCAGTCATGGACTGGAATCTTCAAGATCATGAGACAAAACAAACCTTTATACTCTGTAAGTTGGTTTCTTACAGGCACTTGTTACAGTGAGAGAAAGCTGATTATAACACTTTCTCAACTGAGAGCCAATTGTTTAGTTAAGGGAAAGCACAAATAGCATTCCTTGTAAAGTCAGAGGTGAGACAAGAATTATTACATATTTCTTTGCAAATTAGGAAAGAAAAAAATAAGAGATATATAAAGTAAAAAAAAGAAAGCAAAATTATTGTTATTTGCAGGTGTTAACACAATGTACCAGGCAAACTGAGAAGAGTTTCTGGAAAACTATCCTAAAGAATAACAGAATTTGATAATGAGATAAAAATTAATATAGAACAGTTAGTTGCCTTCATATTTATAGACAATAATTACTTAGAATCTATTATAAATGAAATACATTACTGATAATTGCTATTGTTAAAGTAAAACATTTTGTCCCTATTTCTTGATTCCAGTAAGTATATGACTAATTTTATTTTTCAAAACTAGACAAATTTACAGTACATTTCATACAAGAAAATTATAAAAGAAGATATTTGGTGACTTCTGAGCTCTATGAAAATCTGTGATTTACTTGCTTAAAATAAAACAAAAGAAAATTATTAGAGGAGACCAGAGGAGAGTTATTTTATAGCTTCAGATTTAGAGAGATTTTGTTATGACATAAGCAATTTTAGTATATGTGCTGCTGAATTGAGTATGGTAGAAGTCACAAAAGACACTGATCCTTCTACCCCAGGAAACCAAAGAGCTTCTGCACAGATGGAATTTACCAAAAGAGGAGTGTGCAGACTGGCATCTCACCAGCATTTCCTTTCCTCTTCATGTGTAAAGAGTTTCTACAAGAGACCAAAACATTAGCAACCGCCAATAAAATGGGCAAATAGATTCTTCACAGCACTTTATAAATTAAATTTTATAATAGGTCTGAGTATAAGGAAAACCATAATATATACAGGATGGATATGACTTGTAGTTTCAAGTTTCCTCTGTGGGTCTCGGAAACTATCCTCGTGGATAACAGGGGATTACAGTGCTGTGATTTGTTTCTCTTGCTCTATAAATCTTCCAATATGGCTTTCCAAAGCATTTTTATTTACCTTACTTACGTACTTGGAAAGAGACAGGTAATGATGTTTGCAGGCCGTGAGCCGAAGAGAGAGGGGAAAGACTTAAGAGCTAGTGTCCCAGCCTTGCTGGGTTTCTTTGCGAGGAGCATAAAAACCAGTAGAACTCTTTGCAAAGCACATTTTGAGAGGATTTAAGAATAAGCATCGCCACCCTGGCTGAGGTGATAAAGGGTGGAGGAGTTTGGGTAGGCCACTGTCCCATCCTGACGGAATCCAGCTGTGAGAAGAACCATATGGAGGGCTGATGGCTGCAAAGCTTAGTATGGACAGTCAGAGCTGAGAGAGAAAATCAGGGGGCCATGGCACGAAGCAGCAACAGATGACATGGCGGGGACATGTCTAAGACGTCATCTGGGGGACTCCCAGAGCTAACTGTGGACATTAGTCACAAGACACGCTTCTCACTGCAAGTGGGGCTGTGGGTGTGGAGGTGGTGGTGGTGGTGCCAGGATGCGGGGAGACTTGGAGCCCTCCAAATTTGGGCATAAATATGAATCTGTCCCACGTTGACATTCAGTGACCAGAGCAGCCTTGAGTTACTAGTTCACATGTGTTGAAATAATTCCTATTTGAAATATAATTTCAACTGTCTCTGAAGAGTAGAGGTATTTCGGAGGCAAAATTGTCCTTTCTAAAAAGATGTTGTTCCTAAATTAGACAGTCCTGTGGGATCCAGCAGTTCTCAGCTTGCATGGGGCGCTGGAATCATCCACAGTGCTTGGACTTTTCAACTAGCTTGCAGCTGAGCATGTACCCCCAGCTTCCCTCTGCCTGGAATCCCCACTCCACCCACCCTCCAACCTGGAAAATTCCTACTCATATTTTAGGACTAAGTTTAGTTCTTTTAAAAACACTTTTTGCCTTTTCTTGCACACAGATGGAGTTTTTATTTATTCTCTGTGCTCCTCAAACAGGGATTTTTCTACTTTGAGGCAGCAGTGATTGATAGCATTGTATGTCTTGGTGCAAAGTTCTCTCCTCTGTGCGTTTCTGGTGGTCACGGTCGGGTCACACTGGGTGGTGCTCCTAGCTGGCTCATGCTGTTAAGTACATAGCTTCAGTGTAGTATGAAGTGTTTTCACAAATGGTTGATGGTCTCTTCATGGGATCAGAAGATAGTGGCACTGGCTTCCAAAGGAAGTGGCAAACTGTTTCCCCTGTTTGTGTCTTGACCCTCTCCTTTACAGAGCCTTTGTTCCAAAAGCTGGTGGGCTAAAATGGGTAGATGGAGACTAATTGGTCTTGGTCCTAGGCTTTGAGTGTTCATTTATATTTTTTACCTCCCATTTTTTCTATTCCTGTCTCCTTCCCTCTTACTTCTCTTCCTCTTCCTCCATTTCCTCCTTCTTTTTTTCTCTTTTCTTTGTCTCTGTCTGTTGATCTCTCCGTCTCACCCCAACCTCATGGCTTCCATAAACCTTGTGGGGTAAGGAGACCTACATACTCTCCTGGGTAAGTGCCCTGCTTCATGGAAGTCTGGGGTAGGTGGACTAGGGCAACTCTGGTGTCAGACTAGGGAGTCCACCTCTCTCTGAGATCTGCCTCAGAGACAACATTTCCATGGTGAGAGAGAATGGACCAATGAGGACAAAGACCTAAGAAACACAGACAAAGGAGACTGCCTCATATCAGAGGATTATGCTAAGTTTTATTTAAGGTCATTCTCTAAACCAGGCTTGGAAATACTGCTTGACTCACATAAGGAGCTACAGTTGTATTTACTGAATGAGCAGGGAAGGAAAGGAGTTCTCACCTGTGTGATCACATCTCTGTTGGGAAATTGCTTCAAGTACATAAAGCAGGAAGTCACAGTGAAGAATGTAGGCAGGGCAGAATCAGGCCTGGGCATGAAAGGTTCTGGACCACCACCAACCCCAGTGCACTCCAAAATGTCTAGCATGCAACACGTTATTTCATATGCTGTTAAATTAATAAATGGCATTTTAGAAGTTCTGTACTTTGGATTTTCTTGTACCTCAATTCTTGAGATTTCAGTAATTTTAATCTGACAATTGTGGATGGATTTAATTCTCAGGATTACTAAAACAAGCCTTGGTAAGAAAGTAAACAGGAAAATGGACACTTTTATTATATTCTACAAGCTCGCCTTTTCAGTCCCTGGGATAACAGCAGGTCCACAAAAGCAGAGAGAGAGGCCAGGTCATAGCTGCTCCCAGAACCACGTGGTTAGCATGGACTAAAACAGAAGGTACTACTGCTCCTCCATCTAAGATTAACTGTGAAGGACAATAGCTAACAGTTCTCTTAGGCTTGGTGCTTTTTGACACATGTCACACATGTATTAATGCTATTACTGCCCCACGGGGCTCCTCTTAACTGACCAGGCGTCCACTTCCAGGGCCAGGACTTGACACTGCTCCCTTCTCTTGACCCTCTCCCTCATCTGAATATGACTGATCTACAGGGATCCTCCCACCCTTTACTGTATGCTCATTTTCCCATTCATTCTCTCTTAGGTTGTTCAGTGATCAAACATAAGGAAGGACAGTGATTCTAGCTGTGTGTTAGATCAGAGAGGTGAAGAGGGCCTCGAAATAAATAGTATGTGTTATGAGCATATAGCAGTTCCCCTAGTGAATGTGATCACTGTGTACTGCAAACATGTACTCATAAAAGTAAAAAAATTTTAAAAATTAAGCAGGAATTTGTATCTAGGACAGACTCCCAGATGGGCCAAACTGGTGGTCCTTTCATAGCTGGCTTTTCTCCAGCCTGTGAGTGTCCACCTAGGTCCACTATCCCAGCCACGAGTGAGCACCTGTCACTTCCTGCTGAGTGGCTGGTTTGAGGTCTTAATTTTCCTATGCTTCCATCTTCTCATCTATAAAATAGATGCCACTCAACTCAAAATAAGGTTATGAAGCCTTTATTAATTATCCATGAAAGTAAGATGTCTGGGTAGAAGGCTTATTAGGTATGAAGAATTCAACACTGTATTAATTAGGATAGTCTACAGATGCAAAATCGATAGAAGATATATGTGTAATTATGCAAGGAAACTTATTAGGTGAGCTCACAAGATCAGAGGTAGGAGAGTCCTCTGTGCACTAGAGAGCCACAGAATTCAGTAGCTGCCCAGCCTAAGCAAGCACAAGCATCAGAGGAAGAGAGATCAAAGACATAGCACCAGTCCAAGTGTGAAGGCCTGGAAGAGTTGTTATTGTGATCTGTGTTGGAATGCTGGAGAAAATGGAGCCCAGGATCCAAAAGCAGTGGCTAAGATGGGCTCTTCCAGAATAGGAATGCTTCTTTCTTTCCTTTTTTATTCTGTCCAGTCTACTAGTCTATTGGTTGAAGACATACACATCCTCACTTTTTAGTTCTGACCCAGAGCGCCCGTCATGGTCTGGATGAGGGCTCTGGTCTACAGGGTTCACTCACATCTGTAGGCTGCTGGTCCGGGTCTTCCAGGAAAAGAGAGGGTTGACTGGCCTGCTCCACTTGGGATGTGCCCAGGAAAACACCCTGATTTTATTCTCCATCTAGGCATCATCTTTTGAACACAGTAGAACTTTTTCATCTTGGAGCGCCTTATATTTGGAAACTAGACTTTTCGGTTTAGGTTATATCCTGGGCTCTCTGATCACAAGACATTTGGTGTGTCTTAGTATTTTTCATTTGTGAGAAGAGAGTAATAATGTATTCTGTGACATGTCTGTACATTTTTCCCCAAGGGGCAATACTTGAAATATAAGAGAGAAACATTAAGAAAAGGGATTATTTGCATTTCCAGAAAATAGCGCAGTGGGTTTTTCTTGGTTCAGGTACCTATAACCCCAGGTGGTCCACAGCACTTGGATGCTTTATTAGTTGCAGCTTCTACAACAGTGCCTCTAGGTTCCAGAAGGAGAATACAGGAAACCTTTCTTTGCATCTTTTAGGTCTCTCTTTCCTCTGTCAATGCTCAGGAGATTTCCGCCTCCATCTGGAGCTTCAGTATTAGAAATTGAGCTAACTGAGGACTCGGGATATATATTTGAGTGTGAAAAATATGGTCAACTGTGTTCTAGTGCATGCATGAGGGTGATTAAAAACCGTGGTGAGTGTTTTAAAACTGTATTACAGTTGAAGACTCACTGATATGAGTGCCCCCTCAAAATCCCCATCTCATGGTTCTTGTTCTTGGCACTTTCTGAAGTAGTTACTGGAGTCCTCTTTTGTGGGCATTCTTTACAGTGTGGCCATGGGTGCCTCAGTGTCCTAAATTGATTCAAAAACTTTACCTTGATTTACATTTTGACTTTGGAAGAGAGCCACATGTCAGATGGTGCCAGATCCATTAAATAAAGAGAAGGAGACACACTGTAAAATTTTTTTTGACAGAAATAACTGAAAACATTTTGAATCGATTCTAGACACCTACCAAAGAAGACTTCCAGAACTGTCTCTGACAGGGTCAGGCACAGTGGGATTAGTGTGCTCAAAGTGACAGGGGATAATGTGAGGGCAATTCATGGCAGTGTGTCTTTACTATAACATATATTTTATTTAAACATTCACTTTATGTATTATGATCACCCTTCAGGCATTTCTGGATGAGGATATGTGTCAGGGGAGGATAACAAATGATGTGATCTTTACCTAAAAATAAGTTCTGAATATAATTAAGAGAAGACAAGTACCCATAGAAAGTGCCAATGAAAGAAAAGAGCTCCTAAGTCGGTGGTGGTGAAGCTATTGCATTTGTGTCACAGCAGGCTATGTGTTATTTCTGATAGCTCTAAGTTACCATTGCCTTAGATGGTATGGGGTGTTTGATTGCCATGAAAGAAAATTCTAAATCTGCCCACTTTTCTGGAGTGATAGATGAACATCAAGAAGTGGAGCTTTGAAAGGGTGAAGGCAAGCATAGGTACTGCAGTTTCACCTCCTGCGGAAGACTTAATAGAGGAGGGGAGAGTCAAGCTTGTCCTTGGAGCCCAGGGAGAGAGGGGAAGAGGAAAAGGTCTTACTGTACCAGTGGAGGGTGAAACAGTTTCCAGAGGCAGGAGAGATGTGGGCACCAGAGACAGGGGCTCTCTGTACATCCAACTTCTGAGGTTAATGTTTTTAGCTTCATTTTATAGGGATAGACCCTGGGGATAAGGTGAACAGTCTGTCAAAAAATTCAACTAGTGCCTGGTATGTTGGCATCTGCCTTTAATTCCAGCCCTGTGGAAGACTGAGGAAGGGGGGGTCACAGGTTTAACCTCACCCTGGGCAACTTGGTGACTTGGTGAGACTCTGTGTTGAGATAAAATAAAAATAATAAATAAAAAGGAGGCAGAGGATGTAACAGTGTGAAGGCTCTGGGTTCAATCTTTCCTTCACCCCAGACAAGATGCAGTTAATGACAAACCAGGTCAATTGCGCTTTCCCTGTAAGCTCACAAGCACAAAATTTGATCTTTCAAATTCAGTGTCACAGACAAGATCAGCTAGATCCAGGCCTAAAGTTTGTTTCCTAAAATATGCGTAGTCTGCTTCTTCTACATGGGCTCAGCAAAGGAAGGGCAGAAAGGCCTGAGATCAGGGTTAGGGGTAGGGAGAGGTCTGTGGATCAGACTGATGACCAAGGAACTGGGTGACTGATTTTAAGTCTTAATGCTAAAATGATTTTGGAAAAATGTAAAGGTCCTATACAGTAAGAGAAATTAAATTAAAAAAAGTGAAGAAATAAGGCAAATGGAAGATAAAAATAGGAGAGAACGATGAATCCAGAAGTGAGGCTCTTGCATAAAATGCATAATGTAATTTCCTGGGCATTTGTTAGGGATGGGCCAGACATTTGGCTCTGTACCATGTGAGCAGGAAACAAACTCAGTTATAAGATAGATCTGCAGTATCCATAAAGGACAGAAAGGACTCTGGGGATGATTCTCCTGGGATGGGAAAACTGGATAACTGGATCCAGAGGGTTTCAGTCCCTCAAAACCAAGAGAATCTCTGGACCGATCTTGCTTCATCTCAGCGGTAGCTTCTCTCTCTTTCATTTTCTGAGCTTACCCTGAGAGCTGGGAGGGAATCAATCCAGTCTGCTGCCCTAATGAAACCTTTTCCAGGTTGCCTATTGAGGCAGTGGGGCAGAGCTGGGTGGGGCCACACAGCCAGTGAACCTGAGCTGAAGCAGAACGGACCATGGACAGCCTGCCTGGATCTTCTGAGCTGGAAAGAGGCAGCTGGCCAGGGCGACCGGGGGATCCCAGGCCATTCCCAGAAGGGCCCAGTGGGGGCAGCTGTGCCTGTAGCCCTGTGAATGAGTCTTCCAGGCTCTTCTTGCAGAAACTGCCCCAAACCAAAGGATCCCAAGCCAAGGGGCGGCCTCTCCACAACAGCCATTCCTGGGCAGTTAGTTGTCGGCAGAGCTGCACTGCAGGAGGGGAACCTTTGCCAAGGAGTCTGGGCCAGAGCAAATGAGGGCCCCACCCAGAAGCTAAGGCAAACACATCAGGAGCAGTTTAAAGTCTGCACCTGCAAAACATGAACTGTTCTGTTGAAAGTGTTTTGTGATCAGAAAAAGATGACTTAGCCGCCTGCCTTTAATTTCATTCTGGAAGCTCTGCAGATGCAATGCTATGATCTGAGGTGGACAGAAACGAGAGAGAATATTATTCTTTTCTTTTATTCATCCTCCTCCAATTTGCAAACATGCACACGCCTATTTGTGCACATGTGCACACACACACACACACATGGCCTTTGGTGGCTTAAGTGGCAAAGAGACCTCTAGAAGTCATCAAGTTTGGAAGCATTCCTAGAGGTCACCACTAAGAAGGTTGCTGTCGCATTTTGGGGACACACAGGCAGCTGCTTGCGTATCCTCCTTAAGAGCTATGACTTTTCATTCCTCACTGGCAGAGGCAACTTCCCTTCCTCTTAATCTCAAAAGTACTCAGCCCCTGACACCAGGCTTGGGTTTCACCCGACCTGAGTCATCCCTCACAAGGCTGCATTCACAGAGAGAAGTCCCCAAAGCCTTGGGCAGGATGAGCACGGAGGTCTGGCAGTGAGATGCAAAATACAAGGCTAAAGCTACCTACTGTGTGGTGGGCTAGAGGCCACGAGGGACCCAGAAGGGCCTGGGTTCTAGAACAGTTTTTCTCAGCTTCAAGCTTTCGGGGCTGTATGAAAGCCATCTCCCATGTCATCCCTGCTGCAGATGGTTGGTTTTCACTTCAGACTTTCAGCCACACACAGAGAAGGATGTGTATGTGTGTTCCGAGTGTTCCCCTTGGCCCCATCAAGGTAGGCGGATCCTATATTTTGGTGCGCTGTGTACAGCACATTCCCCTTGGAACACATCTTCATCAAAAGCACAGAATGAAAATTTGGAGGAAGAGTTCATTTCCATTTAGCAGGTGGAGATTTAGAACTTGGGATGTAATCCTAGCCCCTAAATGTAAGCCCTCAGGGCAGAGGTAAGACTGGGTTTCCAGCCCATATTCCTGTGTAACATGCTCTCTAGTTGTGGGGCACAGGCTGGGTTGTTCTTGAAGCAGGAAGAAGAAGAAGCAAAGCATTGAGAAGAGGAGGGTAGGGTGGAAGCAGTGGTGTTTGGCTGGCCCTCTTCTGGTGTGACAAGAAAATCCCTGTCTCAACAAGCCTCAGTTTCCTTTATAATTGTCAGCCTCAGATGCTCTTATCTATGACTCTTTTTCCTCTTCCAAGTCTGAGTCTAAAATTCAATCTCCAGGTCAGGTCAAATCTACCCTCCCTGGAATGACTGCCCCCATTGCTATCCCAGCAGCCCTTAACCTCACAGGATCTGTCATCTTTAACCGTGACCTACGAAGCCCTGGCCTTTCTTCTTGTCTCCACATGCATTTTCTGCTGCCTGAACAATCAATCCTCTTTCCCATTTGCCTAATTCAAGTTCATCTTCCAGGGTTTGGCTTAAATATCTATCTTTTGTAATGGTTCTACTATCAGTGAGCTGGCCATCCTTGTGTTTCTTTTGGAGCTGTCTACCTTGCTGTCTCTTGTCATTGTTTACTTAGTCATTCCTAAATTCTGTGATGGCAGGGGACATATTCACATCATCCCAGTGGATTTCTAGAATCTAGTAGGGGACTGTGTATTTCTTAAATGAATGAGGGAATGAGTTAAATGCTGTAGGTTCAATATCAGCTTCCATCCATAATGGTATACAAATGCATAGGATAATAAAGATCTTACTACCCTCTATCAAGAGATTAAGATTGATTTCAAATAATTAAACTTACATGTGGCTGGAAGGCTTGCAAATCTGAAATCCACAGGGCTATGCCATGGGCTGGAGACTCTAAGAAAAAAGCTGGTGCTCCAGGTTAAGACCAAAGGCAGTTTGCAGAGGAATGCTGTGTTCCTGGGGCAAAGTTATCAACTGACCGGATGAGACTCACCCACATTATGCAAAAGTCCTCTATTTTATTCAAAATCTACTCATTTAAAATGTGGCCCCTCCTAAGAAAATACTTGTCAGCAACATCTAGACGGGAGTTTTTCCCAACCAGTCATGAGTTCCATAACGATGTTTCGTCCATGGCAGTCCATGTGTGTGATCGTGTACTACAGGATGATAACAGCTGGTGCCATCCATGTCATCTTTGGCTGCATGCATTATAGAGTGTTGCCCATGATGAAGTGCCTAACAATACATCCCAGGACATAGCTGCATCTTTACCTATGGACTCCATAGAGGGAGGAGAGGAAAACCCCTACTATATTTGAATTTTGTGCTTCTAGGGCTTTGTTACCCCCTTCAAGGTTTTGGCTCTGGAATCACAGAAGCCCAGGAAACAAGATTTTACTTCTCCCAAGCACCCACGAAGCTGCCGCTCCATCCACGGATATTATGAGCACATGTGTGTCTGTGCTGTTGTGTGTTTGGCCTTGGTTCTAACTTCCTTGAAATGGAGATAATTGTGTGTGATAAAAAAATGCTTATTTCTTTGATAAATGCAAGACCCATGGACCTCTTTCTATTTTAAGCAATATTAGCTTTCTTTCTTTCTTTTTTCTTTTCTTTTTGTAAAAAAGGAATTAAAAATATTGCCCATCCTGTGTGTGGCCTGAACGCAACCCTCAAGACATCTTAAAGGTTATCCATCAAGGTTTTTTAAAAGGAAATATACTGTTCTTAATTATTCTTATCTTATTGTATAATGCTCTGTGGATTTATTTTTTAACCTATAATCTTATGCCAAAAGAGGCCGTTTTGGGTTGACTTCTATTTGTAGACTAAAACAGAAACAAAATATACGGGGCTGTGTTTACTATTTTAAATTCTGCTATTACTTTTCCTTTCAACTTGAAAAGGACTTTTGTGTTGCACAGCAATGTCTGGCCTAGGGTCAGCTGCTCTCCTTGCAGGGCGGGTGGGGACAGCCCCAGAGAGCTCTGGGCCAGCAGTGGCCATATATTTCTTCCGTAATCCTGTGTGCGTGGGTGAAGTATCAGGCAAAGGTATAAATAAAATGTTCTGACTCCACATATGGTATTTTGGGTTTGCAAATCCTTCATAAACTTTTTCCATCCCTATCAGCAGTTTTATTCATTATGGGACATCCAGCAAATCTCCTTTTGGGATTATCCGAGGAGCAGAAAAGACTTCCTGTGCAAGAAGCACACTCGTTGTGCGATTTTTGTGCAAAGATGGAGCGTCTAGGGGGAGAGTGATGCTGGTTCAGCTCTGCGTATTTTCAGTGCAGCTTCCCTCTCGTTTGGTTTGCAAGTTAGCAAACCAATCCTGCAGTAGGATTTCCATGACAGGGAAGTGCTCTGTTTCCCCGCAGGGTACCAGGGTCATGCCTATGGTTTGAGATGCTGCTCCTTCCTGAGTGCATTCACTTGGTTTTGTTTTTGTTTTTTCCCTGACTTGAGGGTTCAGAGGAAGAAATGAGGCCCAAATGATATAATTTCAAAAGTTTAAAACTGAAATTTCTTATTGTACTTTTACAACTTGGAATCATGTGCATTTTTTCCATCACTGTGTGAGACTGGCCTCTGGCTAGGTTGTGAAAAAAAAAAAAAGATTAAATAGCCAATGGATGGGTCTGCCCCAGCAGGCTGAGTACTTAGATACTACTCACTGGGTGGCCTCACTCACAAGGGCAGACAGACAGATCCCATACTGATGGGGTAACGGGAGAAGCAGCTGTCCACAGCAGAGCTTGGCATAGTTTGGCTAAAGCAGCCACATCACTCAGAGCCCGGGTCCCACACCCCTTCTGTGTGGGCTCCACGTCCCATACGTGGAATTGCCGATGGAGAGGTGTATTGGACAAGTGGAATGGGCAAGTTCCAGGCTAGATGACACGACAGTCTTTTCTCTGTCTGCTTCCATTTCTGGTCATCACTGGACCATCCTGATTGTATCTGCTAAAGGCCCCTCAGATCTGCCAGGTTGAGTCCCCTAGGACTGCCTCTAGGGGTCCATTATTAGACTTTTTATTGGCACCCTCAACAGTCGGATCAGCGAGACTGTGGACGCCCCATAGAGGAACCTACTCATTGGTAGTAAATGGAGCAGCTTCAATCATGGTCTTTCTGCTGACCTTCCAGGAACTGGAGGAACCGATGCAATATGTTCACATGGTTCTCTATTTTTGTTAAATGTATTTTAAATGAGATATATTTAGCCACTCTTGATTAAAGAACTTTTTTCTTTCATTGCTCATTTCTCCTCTGGCTTCCTAGTGTTGGGGTGGTTGCAGTCACAAGTGCTTTGGGGGTCCAGCTAAAGGGAAGTTGGCTTGCAATGCATTCGATTTGGGTTCAGCGGGGGATGCTCTTGTGGTTGGTAGTTATTTCCAAGTGAGGTTCCTGCTAGCCACTCAGGGGTAGGAATGACTTCTAGGAGCACTCCCACCAGCCCCTGTACGTACACCCAGCCCTGTGACAGGAAGCAGAAGGCGCGTGGTGAGGTCAGTGCTTCCTACAGCAGCTGATCAGACATCTTTGCAGCGTCAAGGACCAGCAAAATTGAAAGTGCCCAAAATAGGAAGCTGGTCAGTGGGAAATTCTTCCAAAACTGGATGTGTAAAACCATGGGCGGAAAACAACTGGTCTGAGTAGAAGTCTCTCCTTTCAGGAATATCATATGCCTGCTATGCATAGAATCATAAAACCTCTGCATTTTTCCTTTTTAATGGGAATTCTGCAAAACAAAGGTTATTGGAATTCCCAGATTTTAATGTTTATTTGATTATTATTCTAAATTTGTTTCTTGTGAAGGTTTATTTTCTTTTTCTCAATAAAGATTTATGAAAATAAGTAATAATGAGAAACAAGGAAATTGACCATTTGCAAATGGGAAAGGGGCCTAGAGATGGAGAGGGCAGGAAGGGGAGAGGAAAGGGATAAAAAAAAAAAAAAAGAATTAAGTTGTGTTATGTACATGCACCAACTCCCAAAGAATATACTATCACCTGGAAACATGTACTAACAGAAATTTTAGGAAGTTGTTTACCTTTGTACCTATTTGCATATTCTATGTTTTCAGTTCCTTTTGCTTAAAAAGAGCTTCCCAAATTGTGTAATCTCCACACCCAGAACTATTTGCATGAGTCAGGAGCAGTCACCCAGGCTCTAGTCTAGCTGATCTTTTGAAAGCAGAGTGTAGAAGTTGACCATGCTCTGCTTTGAACCATTGGGTGACCTTCACCCCCTCATAGACTGTCGCCTGTTTCTCCTCCTCCTCCTGTTTGGTGTGTAGAGACTGCTCAGCCAGGGGCACCTGGAACACACAAGGTCGTGGCTTGCACCACTGCTTTGCCCATGGGTTTCTTTCTCATCTCAGAGACTACTTCTATGTGCTTGTTCGATAAACTTCTTTTTGCCCTTAAAAATATACAAAGTAGAAAGTCATGCAGATGAGTTGGAAATCGGCCAGGGTTAGCATCGGCACGGGGTGCCCTGAAGGGGTTGATGTGATCACTGCCAGTCTTTGTGAGCTAGGATGGACCAAGGCACAGCAGTCAGTGGGAGGTTGGTCATGCATTCCTGGTGCCTGGTTCCAGTGTTTGGTCTCCAGTTTGGCTTAGAACAGGTATAAAGCGCAGGCTCCAGAAGGAGCACAGGAAGCATCACAGCCCTGGTCCAACCCCAGCCTGCTGCAGCAGGAGGTATAGACTCTGGTCTATGGATTTTGCGGCTCTTCTGGTGTCTCCTTCATCTCTGCCCTGTGACATAGGTGATCTGCTACAGTAACTGCTACATTCTGGTCTGGATATGGGACATCTCTGCCACTCTTTTTCTCACACGAAATCTAGGTATTTCTGCTTTGCCTCTTTCAAGGCAGGGACTGTGGATTTCCCTGGAAAGAGTCATTTAATTCTTCTTTATTCTTCATTTGTCAAGTTGTCCCATTTTCCTACACTTCATCCTTAATTGGTGCCTGCTAAGGAAGTGCTATGTATAAACAGACTTCATCTTACATTTGTGACCAAAGGAGGCCAACCGCATATGCCAAAGCAGCATGGCCAGGGCAATTGTAGCATTTCTTTGATTTCACAAGGATGGTATTATTAGCAGCAACATTTATGATAATAAAGCAAAGATCAATTATCATTTACAACATTTACTGAAAGCCCTTTCAAGCAACTACTTTCTTCATTATTTACTGCAGTCTTTAATTAGTCGCAGCACTGTTACACTAAATTAAGTCAGAGTTTCATAAAATCTACAGATGACTTCCGCTCTTTCTTTTCCTATCATCTCGCTGCAGGTGTGTCATCCAATCTTTCTCTTTCGCTCAGGGATTCACTTGTGAGGAAGGTCGTGCAGAGTTGCAATCCTCCCCCTTACCCCTTAGAAGGCACATGATGTATCAAGAAAAGATATTAGGAGACCCTGGGAATTTCCAGACCAAAGAAAGCAAACTTTAAATCTATCCGTCTTCAAGCATGCCCTTGGACAGCTTTAGAGAGCTCTCCTGTGATTAGGGTCTTGGGGAATCATGAACACAGTTTCCTTTGTATCCTTAACGTTATGCATTTTATTTCTTTTTCTATAGATCCAACTAGCTAGGGGGAAGCCCCCGCCACATTCACTGGCTTGGCACAGAATTAAATGTATCTCCTCTTCAGAAACCTGACAGCTGCAAGCATGATAGATAAACTGGTTCTTCAACTGTGCAGTTATTTCCTTTAGAAGGGCAGATGCAGGAGCCTTAATGACAAGGTCTGATGAGTACCTGTCCTCAAAGACAGCAAAAGTTCACCTTTTTTAGTAGATATATTTCAGTATTATAATGTTTATAATACTGAATCCCATAGACTGAGTGATTTATAAAGAAAATTTTATATGTTGAAATTCTTGGGGTTGGGAAGTCCAAAGTTGAGAAACTGCATCTGGTTGATAGAATTCACCACAGAGTTCTAGTGTGGCACAGGATATCTCATGGCAAAACAGTGCAAGCTAACTGGAGAGAGCTTGCTTCCAGTGATAGCACGTTAAGCCCTGAGTCCATCCACTGAGTCATCCATTCACGAGGACAGAGCCTTTGTGATCCAGTCACTCCTCAAACATTTCACATCATCCCATCTCTTAATACCTCATAATGAAGAGATATTAAAATGATAGTGCTGTTGTTCTGTCATCTTGACCATGGGAGTGAGGCAAAAGCAGGCCTGGCCCCCAGCATCCTTCCTTCAGGTCCAAAGCTTTGCAAAGGAGCTCCAGTTGGAAGCTGATCTCCCTAACGGACGCTGAGTTCAGGCCTCCTCCAAGGCTCCCTTACTCCCCTGAGAGGTGAAGAAGTTTTGTAGCCCTGAGGACTGATGTGAGAGAGATCACTTTTACTCCAACACAGTGTTACCCAGCTGGACAAAGGTTGAGGACAACAGAAACTTAAAAACCCAGGCATTTTTCAAGAGTGAAATGCTTTTAAGGATATTAGTTGTTATTCTAGTGAAACTGAAGTCCAGTTCTAACTAGAGAATATTCTGATCTTCCTTTCATCTTCTATAAGTAATAAGGGTTACAGTAAGATCAAGGGCACAGCCCTAGAGTATAAGATAAATGACAAGTCACCACGCCTTCTGGAGAATACAGAAAGGAGACTTTTTATGCAAAAATAGATATAACTCTTATATGTGCTCAGATCTATTTTGTCCTAAAAAGATAAGTGGCCTTATTTTTTTTCTGGAAGATAATTAATAGTTTCTTATCTAGATTTCTCTTGTCCAAACTAAGCTGCTAGGCAGGGTAGAAGAAAAACATGGCATGTTCTGTACGTTAATTATAAGGTTATGGCATTTTAAAATGTAACTCAAATATAATGGCCTTAAAAATTCAAATTCTGTGCTCAAAAGGAATCAAGGACAAATTCACTGCTAAACCTGCAGGAAATGATTTGTGTCTTATCTAGGGTGTCTTTGGACAGACCTTGCATATGTCTTTGATTTGTCTGGGATTTGTCAAGGTGAAAGGATTGGGAGCAACCATGATAGGAAAATTTTGAATCTGAGATGTGTGCAGTGCTTTGAAATGTCAACAAATATGCTAAACAAATAATGATGCTCTTGGTATCAGTTGTGTCAAGTTCATCAATATCCTGTATTCTGAGGAGTTGACCAGCAACAAACCAGAAGTGCTTTTCCCAAGATGTCTCAGACAAACTGGCCCAAACTGGATAACTTCTTGCTAACATATCTAGGAAGAGAAAGAAGGACTGAAAAGGGTGAAAGAGAATTTTTCCTTCTTCTAAGTTTTGTGGTATCCTGGCTTAGACTTTAAGCCTTCACCTGCTAGAGTTGGGATGGATACCTTTTTTTCCTCTTGGGTTACCCTCTTTGATACCACTGTCATCCATCAGACTTGTTAATTTCCCTGGTAAATCTTATTGCTTCCCACAAACTACATGTGAAAAATCTTGGAAAGAATTTTGAAAGCAAAGCAATTTCATATCATCTATCCAGTATCCATTATATTCTTATTTGCCCGAATTCTATTCTTATGCTTGTAGAAATCTGCCATAATTCATTGCCTTATCCAAACTCCTCTCATCTTTCTTGTGACCAGTCACTTCAGTTTAAACATATATCTGGACACACAGGTCAACCTGAAGGTGGGGAACAAACTTACTCTCTCTCAAACCTGGAAAGAGAAGACAAGGCTGAGAGCTGGAGACCAGGGATGGAGAGAGTTTCTAGTCTCCAATGGCTTGTGCAAAGTCAGCTGCCTCTGTTTTCCAAGCATTGTTCTCCTTTGGTGCATTAGCGTTTCTCTGCTCTGCCACACCCTTTTTGACCTTTTCTCCTCCATCGTCCTGTCCTTTTTCAGTTCACATCTATATGTATCTCAGAACTACTTTACCATGGTTCCACATCTCCCTCCACCTGCCATGTGACCCTGCACTTTCACAAAGCTTAGCTGGCCTGACTCTGCTTTCAATGTGACATGTACTGCATCTTATTATTCCAAGTGGCTGGCCTCTGGAGAGCCCCAAATTACATTTTTTCCAATCACTTTTTCCTCTTAATTTTCAATCCCTTGTGTATTTTAAGAGGAAATTTAATCCATCTGTTTCTGGTTCATTTAAAAATTAAAGTAACTCATCAGAACCTTTTGTTGCAAGACTTATTTGATGTTGAAGAAATTTTATGAATGTTTTCACAGGACTTTGAAACCAGTTTTCCTAGAACCTGGAAGAGTCTTTGGCCTGTTCTAAATCAATTTCAACATGACACTGTGATTCCAGTTCATGAACTCCATGAGCTCAAAAGGTGTTTCTTTACCTCCATCATAATGCAGTTATGCAGACCACAGCTTGGTTACTGCATCCCACAGGAAGATACTTAACTAGGAGAGTTTTTTCTGCCTAGGGACTAATACCTTAGAATTTGACAGCAGTTACTGGGTGAGATGAAGTTGCAAGCCTTAAGAAGGTGGCTTTAGTATTCCAATCCCTTAGGGTAATCTCTGAGCTGTTAGGAACTTGAGGAATCTGGAGGTCAGCTACTCCAGTTCCTGAGAAAATCTCATACATGCACATCATTAGCATGAGTCAGTAAGGACTGGAGATTGCTTACAGTGGAGTTGTGTATGGAAGTAAGCCTTTGGGGACAGAAGTCACTGCAGGTGGAGATGTCTGTGCAAATTCTGTGTAGACAGTGGTAATAAGGGCTAGAGGTTCCATTCCCAGAAAGAGAGATAAGTGACAATATTTTTACCAGTTGTTACTCTGCTAGGCATGGGAAATGGCATACAGCCTTGAGTGTTACCCAGATGTTAAGCTGTCAAGACTCTTCCTTGTCTAGTTGCAGACAAGAAATTACTGACAGGAGGAAAGCTGGGGTAGCAAGTGATTGCGTGTTCTCTGGTGAGAACCTCTCTGTAATGGTGCTGATAGGACATGCAGTCATGGTATTCCAAACAACCAGTCCTAAGCAATCAGTTTCTGAGAATGTGGGTGAAATAATTATGTCTGGCCTTACAGATCTGCTATGAGCCAGTGTGAGCTCGAGTTCTTTCTGGTTGGTTTTTGCCCATGTTTCTCCAATGCGAAGTTATTCAGTGACATTGTCTCTTCACTCACACTTTGCAACCTAATTCCACACGAAAACTGTGACAGTGTTATTGGAGGTTGAGAGCAATGCTAAGCAGAGGACACTTGGGATGGGTTTTGGTATGGAATGTGTGTCTTCCATCTAACCAGTGCTATTCAGAGGCTGTGGTGAGAGTCACATTGGAAAGATTATAGAGACAAAACCAAACTAATGGAGGAGAGAGATCAGCTTTATCTCAGTTGAGTCCAACTTCAAGTCCATCTTTAATTCTTTAAGTGTTAGGATTTGGATCTTAAGTGGAATCTCCAGGGGGAAAAAATCCCCTTATATCCACAGGAATAGAAATTTGCCTACTTTGGTCATTGTGATAAACTGAGGAGACATTTAGAGAATTAAATGTAGTAGCAGTCAGCACGGGCCCTGTCCTTGACATTTGAACCACTGTTCCTACCTTATAACATTTCAAAACCTTACATAGCCCTCCAAACCAGCCCAAGTCCATCCCTCCAGGCCGCTTCTCTGGGCCCCACCCCAATCCGTGTGGTGGTCTCTGCATTGCTCTTAATATTAACATCGCAAAAAGAGTTGTTAGTTTTTCTTTGCACATGTGATTACCTTATCATCAATGTATATCTGGTCTCTCCCTTTACCTGATCATATTTTCCAGCACTGGGGTGGAGACTGAACTGCTGCGGACTCCTCCCAAGTATAAGACCTTTGTTAACTGGCTCTACTGAAGATCTTTCGGGTTCATCAAACTTTTGGAATTCTACTGCTCCTCCCAGGGCAATGCTGAAGAGCTTTTGTTGAAACCTTTAGCTGAATAAGAAAATAGACGGTTGAGAAAGAAATCCAGGAAGGGGTCACAGCAGAAGGCATTTGAGAGGTATCCTTGATTGGTAGAGGGCCTGCCTGTGGGTATTTGTGATGGTGCTTGCATAGCAAAGTACTTGTTTCTGTGCAATGTGAGTAGGAAAAACCAAAGCCTTGGTGAAACAAGAGCAAGCTTTTGGCTTTAGACTCCTCTGGGAAGATGGTATAATATAGCTTGAGTTATCCTCTCTCCTCCTTTCTTGGAAACTTTCTTTTCTTTAATTTTCTGTGTCTCACCCAAATGAGGATGTAGATCTGCATCACGGTGGCTGTTACATTATGGTTTTCCCTTCTCTCTCACTTACAGAGAAGATCACAAGCCATTCTAAAAAGGGACACTGATGAATTAGCATCACCATAATTAAATCAAAATCACATGCACCTAGATTATAATTTTATGGAATGATGCTCACTCAATCTCAAGTCTACTAAGATTTTAGATCACTACCCCATGGTCAATATTTATAGATTCATTCTGCTTAATTTATTATTTCATATGTTTTATATCATACTTACAACTTACTGTTACTTACCTTGAATATTAGATTTTTTTTCTGCCCAGAAAATACAGAGAGAGTTTGTGGTGTGAAATCAAAGGAAAAACAAATTAAGAAGACAGATCCTCAAGAAAGTATGAGCAACCAGTGGAACTATTAATTGTCTCAAGTGTTACTTGGTAATTTTAAAAAGGGAGAAAGTTAAATGCTAGATTTGGAATTACAAATGTGTTCATGTGGACCAGGGTAGAATCAGAAAGTCTTTGGAAAGGAAACTAGATTGGAATTCTAGGGTGAACTGGAGGTGAGAAAGTGGACATTTCAATAGCTAATTTTACAAGAGGATTAGCATGGAAAGAGAGCGGGTAGGCCAACTTCCTATCACGTTGCTGGAGTCACTCACTTTCTATTCCTCTCACTCAGTGTGTGAGTCAACTTCCAATGGCTATGGGCAAAATACCTGACATGTGCAACTTAAAGAAATAAAGGTTTATTTTGGCTCACGGTTTCAGTCCATGGCTGATGGACTCCAAGGTAGAAGGATGTGACCAACAAAATCTGCTGAAGTCACAGTAGGGAGGAAGCAGAAAGTAGGGGGAGAGCCAGAGGAAAAACACAACCCTCAGACACAGTCCCTGGTGACCTAGTTCTTCCAGGATCTACCTTAAACATATTCAACTGTGAACCCTCATGGATCAAGCCACTGAGGAAGCTAACACCCTCAAGACACAATGAGCTTTCAAAATCCTCACTTCCGAACACAAGAGCCTTTTTGAGACCATAAATTTTTAAATTAATTAATTAATTAATTAATCAATCAATCAATCAATCAATTTATTTATTTTGGTATGATCATTCTTGATTCGAGTACTGACACCAATAGGTCCTGGCCCATCCCTCCAAACCATGTCTTTTTCTAATTCCAACAACTTGTGCTCTTCATACCAGATTAGACTCTGAACCTGCCTTTACTTTGCCTGTCCTGGGCCCTTACTTGATGATCTGCAAAGCCAAAAAAGGTTTCTGTCTTAAAAACTGAAACATCCAGAGGAAATTTTAAAATGATCTTTTCGCTAACTTTGTATTTCTTTTTAAAGTTAGTATACAATTGTGGTGCATCAGAGGAACTGGTGCGTATACATAGGATGTCTTAACCATCTGTACTTTTCCCTTCTCTCCCCACACTCCTGTCTCCCTCCATCCCCAGCTCCCTTTTCCATCCTCAGATGTCTACCTCTCTGTTTTCTCTTTCTCTGGAAATTATTTATATTTTGGATTTCTCACATAAGAGAAATCATGTGATATTTGTCTGTGTCTGATTTGTTTCATTTTCCTAGAAATGACTCAAATTTATCCTTCTTTGTGGTTGTGTACCACTCTGTTTATATGCCATAATTTCTTTGGCCATTCATCTGTTGATTGGCACATGGGCCACTTGCAAGATTTAGCTCTGATGGGCTGTCCTTTAAACATAGGTATGCATATATCACTGTAATGTGGTGTATTTATCGCTTTCTGGAAGATACCCAGATTTCTTTTTCTTTGGAATTTTTTCAATTAATTACAAACACTTAAACTTTTACCTCCACTGTTTCTTCCACATGAGATAAAATGATTGAAAAGATTATTCTCCTGCTATGTAGCAGGTGACCAAATGCTGTCAGTTTGGTTTGTGAAAAAACAGAATGAGATAAAAAGGGACAGAGGATGGAAATCAGAGGCTAGAAAGAGAGAGCAGAGAATCAGAAATACCTCTCCACTTCATTACTCTGCTTTCCATCTACATTTTTGGCTTACTTGTTTAGAAGTATTTTGGATCCTCAAATTCCATTACAGATTTGAAATTTATTGGAAATATGTAATCTCTATTTTGTTTTTTCTTGTATATTTATTCTAAACATTTTCTGTTCACCTTAGGGTTTTCTGAATGCACAGTAATAAACATAAGGAAAGTTTTTCTTCCTCCTTCTTAAAATTTCTATGTTAGCTTCCATCTCTTAACTAATTTGCATAACTAGATCCTCAGAACAATGTTAAATAAAACGAGAATGAATGAGTGATTCCTGTATTATTCTTAAATAGTTATGAATCATGATCTTGCCTATTGATTTATTTAATCCTTTCATATTATGGAAATATCTACTCATTTTCAGTATAATTTTTTGTGTGTTTTATTTTAACACGAAAAATCAGAAAACATTATCATGATTTACTGTAATGCTAATACTAATTCCTCCTTGAACTTCCTGTGATAAATTAGGAATTGAAGTTCTTGACAATATGTTCAACTGTCACACAAATATTTGTTTGTTATTTGATTCACTGGATTTTAAAAAATGCATATGTAAGACAAGTACTTATCATCCACTTTACAATGTTTTCCCCTCCATTACATTGTCAAATTTTGATGTAATAGCTACGCTAAAATGAAATAGATTGTTTCTCATATCTTTCTAAGTACCAGGTTATATTAGTTAAAGTAGTACTCTCTAGTTGGTACAAAAAGCAACCTGTTTCTTAGAGACTAAACCCAAAGTATTTATTTCTCAGTGGTGACACAGTTAGATGTGGTGGCAGTGATGTGTTAGACTGACTCATGAAAACTGATTGTGTTTATCTCTTTTCAAATCTGCATTCACATTATGACATCACATTACATAAATAAACTCATTTCCATTAATGAAACCAGCAATCAGTACTAATTAGAGCTCCCCTATCACTACTAGAAGCTCGCTGTTAATAGTTACCAGCTTACTCCTTCTCATTAGATAGCTCCTCTGGACCAGTCTCTTCCATGCAATCACATGGTTCTGATCTCTCAGAGTCTCCTTTGTGTTGAGCTCTGAAGGGAAGGAAGAGAGGTCATGGGGAACTCTCCAGAACCTATCCCAGGTGTATCCTTCATTTCTGCTGGCATTCCATTGGTCAGAATTTGCTGCAGGGTCCTTTTAGGTGCAATGAACACGGAGAATGCCATTCCTGGTGCATCTCCCTTGGGACATCTCATTCTGTCCACTGAGCTGTCTAGTCTGGCACTGGAACTAAATTTTCTCTTTGCTATCAACGCCTGTTTTACAGAACCACTTTCCCCTCTGTGCTTTCCCTCCAATCTTTTATTCTCCAACTTTGCTCATTTTTCTTCCATGCTATTTCAGAACTCATTGCCAAGTTCCAAGAAAGAAAACCTCATGTGTACTTTAAATTGCATTAAATTTATAGATTTTTTGTGGTTAAAATTGACAAATTGAGGCATGCGTTACATTATTAGGTTAACTAACACGAAGAATGACTTTTCAATTGTCACAATTAAATTTCTTAAATCATTTGTATTCTTTTGGCATTCTGTTGAGATGGGATGGCTGCAGTGTAGTTTGGAACTTCTACATGTAATTGACACAGGATTGGCTTCTGGTCCCAGTCTTTCCCTTCCCCTGCTCCTTTTTAATATCTTTGTCAGATTTGACTGGTAACATGAGAAAATGGAGAATGGTCCCCTACTTTTCTCTGTATTGTAACCCTTGGCATGGCTCGGAAAGTCTGTTTCTGACCCATCTGACATTGCTTGCCAAACTTTCACATGTACAATTCATTTTTTTTTTTTTTTGGTGATTCAGATTTCTATTTTATTTTTAATGCGTTACTTCCACAACCTTAATATTAGACAATTATTTCTTCAACTGAGATTTTCCAAATTATCAGCATGAAATGGTCACAGAGTTGCAGGGAGAGGGTTGGGGGTGCTGCCTGGGAAGGAGGGAGATCCTGCAGAGCTGTGTGTTGTAGGTGTGCTGATGCTTGTGTGGTGTAAAATTTGTCCAAACTCATTAAAATATACACATAAAGTTGCTCCATTGATTGCAGATGTGCTGTATATCAATAAAGCTGATTCATGAATCTTTTTAAAGTTTGGTTATTTTCAACATGTCAGTCATACATATAAAATATATTCATATTTTTCAAACTTACGCTTTTTATACTAAGAACCTTTTCATCTTCTTTCAGTTCTTTACTTTTTCAGCTTATTGTCTCCAACTTAAGGTTTTGGTGCTGTTTCTTTGGTTTCTAGCTCCTGTTATCTATCGTGTTTTCTCTTGTAATTTTTTCTGTTGGATAAGAAGAAGGTAGAAACTCACTTTTCAATTCTTATTCCTCTCATTCTCAATGTTAAGAATTAATCAGGGTCTGGAGGCACATGCCGAGAATCCCAGCAGCTACTCTTGGGAGGCTGAGGCAGGAGGGCTTGAGCTCAGCCTGAACAGCTTAGTAATTTAGTGAGACTGTGTCTTTCAAAAAAAAGGGCTGATGTAGCTCAGAGTAAAGGCCCTAGGCTCGATCCTCCTTAAAAAAATAATTAAGCAGAATCAACTGATTTCCTTGATGAGGAAGTAAAGATCTTAACCTCTTTCCCTACTCTTCATCGCTGTTGTCTTGTTTTAATGTACAGTAGAGCCAGGGCACCTACCCAATAAATATTTGAATAAGTGTAACATTAGAAGGGATAGGGGTGTGATCACCTTGCTTTAATCATGTAACACTGTGGTGTCTGTTTCCACAGGAGCACTGTCCTTGCTTGGATGGTGGGTACCTCCTCATGGAAAGGCTATGTTTGCTGATACCACGTCGATGAGAGTGCCAGGTACCCAGAGCACTCTGTATGTGCTTATGAAATACATGGAGATAGTTCAGTTGGTGACAGCAGAATTAGGGGAATATATGCTTGCTGTGTTCTCAGCCTCCTACCTCTTACCTAGTGCTAATGGCAGATGGAAATTTCATACTGCCTGACGTTCATTGAATTGTTGAGATCATAAACTATAAACAAGGAAAAATGTGAACACCAGTAACTTTTACTATCTAATGGTAGACAAGGGTCATATCTGAGCAACATACTTTATGGAGATGCAAACTGAGCATATTTTGTGAGCCGCCATCCTCTATCCACATGTTACATTTTGCACTATAGAGAAGAAAGTGGTGATCCCATTCCTGGCTGGACAGGTAAAAGGAAAGCCTCAGAGAGGAACTTTCGGCACAAAATTTTAGATCCATGAGGAAAATTCTAGACAAGTTAGATGAGTTTGATCCCTGGTACAAATAATAATAATAATAATAATTTTTGTAAGATAGTGTTTTCAAGACAATTAAGATAATTGTACAATGAGTTTCTCTTGGTTCTTTCTTTCTCTTTCTTTCTTTTTTTTTGGTACTGGGGATCAAACTCATGACCTCATGCTTGCCAGACAGGCGTTTATACTGCTGAGCTAAAACCCTTTTCCCTTCTCTTGATTCACTGAAGGGAAAGTTCATGCCAGTAGTTTTCTGGACAATGCTTCATGCCTTTGTTTTGTACTTTGAAGAATTACTGTGAATGTGACAATATGCAATGTATTGATTACTGTCACTCTCTTATTAACCTGTTTTGAACCTCTGTTTTATTGTTTTTTCTTGCCTTTTTCTGTTTAAAATTTAAAAAAAAAGAAATGCAAAAAAGTAAGAGGATGTTTTGATAAATGATCTGAATTTAGAAATATGTATAGATTTTGAGGACTGAGAGCTCACCTTTGCTGTAATAATTAACTATCCTTTTCTGACTGCTGCAGACTGAGTTGAAACACACAGAATCTTTTTGACTCTGGCCTGCTGTCATCAGAAATACCATGCGTTTAATGAAAGTGCCAAGTCACTGAACCCACAGGGTTAGCTCATTTCAAAAACGGAACTGGCTCTTCTACCAAAACCCAGAAAAATGTTCAAAACATAAAACAACAAAAATCTGTGGTGCATTAGAAAAACCAAAACTCTGACCCTGATATAAACCAGACTGCTCTCCTCCAGGCTTCCTCCTCTTTTCGCTTAATTAAGCTAACTGGAAAGGCAAGACTTTCATCAGAACAAGACAGCAATCTTCCTACCCTAATCTCTAGGACAAAACAGAGAATCTGGTTTGGAATTGAATTTGAAATATTAAAGAAAAATGACTGCCAGCTTAATGCCGTCACTATCCCATGTTTATTTTTCTTTCTTTTATGTTTGATGTGAAGGAAAAAATAATATCAGCTGCTGAAAATTTGAGCACGTTTGCATTATGAGATAATTAGAATTAATGTTGGAGAGCCAAACTAGCATTGAACAATTCCGATGCTTCCTACGTGTGTAAGACATTTTGTAATGACTTTCACTTACTCTGGAAGCCTGGCCACAAGCCCTCCACATCCAAGAAGCAAAGTTCTTTTCTCAAAAGGGAAAATTTGTACTTTGAAAGTTAGAAATTAGAGTACTGGTAAAATGTATATGGCTCTTCATTTTGCTTTATTGATTTGGAGTTCACCTGTATTTCTTCTTCTTATATCTTAGATGGCAGGACTTCTAAGATACATGCAAAGAATATGCATTTCACAGTCGTTGCAAAGGCTTTTACCCTTTTAAAGGAAGGGTAGCAATGGATTTCCCTCAAACTGCTCTAATCCTGGGAACTCAGTTCCTGAGAGATCATTTGTGAGATTTATTCAGGGAGGAGACCCAGACAAAAATGGGTATTTGTTATGGGTTGGGCAGTAGTTGACAGGATGTTTGACTTTTCCATAAGTTGCTTTGCCAACTGAACCCACAGCCTTTGTGATTCATAAATAAAATCTCCTGCTTGAAATCTTACAGTAGCCTTTCATCACACACAGGGCAAAACGTAAACCTCTAATGATTTTGGCATGAGGCTCGGGGCTTTTCTTGGACTTGGTTGTCTTTAGCTCACTGGCTTTACCTTCCCAGTTCACGTCTTACTAGGGCAGGTCACAGATACACGTCTCTCACTGAACACACTCCCACTTCTCTCTGTTCGTGGTCTAGCACTTTACCTCTGATATGTGCTTACTCTGGTTCTTGAATGAATGAACTTCTAAATTCAACGCAAGCCACTAGGGCCTCTAGATGGAATAAAGACTCCATTTTCTGTGCTTCTACAGTTCTCTAGAAGTGCATTCAGCACAGAGATCACTCAGGCATGATTTTGCCTTCCTGGAATATTTGTCGGTGTCTGGGGGGATACATGGTTATCAGGCTGGGAGTGTGCTACTTTCATGTAAGGGGTAGAAGTCAGGGATAGTGTGAAAGAGTCTACTATACACAAAGTGATCTCCAACCCAAAATACCAACAGTGCCAAAGCTGAGCAGAAAATTTATTTTACTTATTTATTTATTTGTGGTACAAAGGAGGGATCCCAGGACATTGGCACTGAGGTACCTCCCTGGCCCTTTTTCATATTGTTATTTTGAGACAGAATCTCACTAAGTTGCCGGGCATAAGTTTGAAGATTTGGTCATTCAGCCTCAGCTTTCCAGGGTGCTGTGATTACAGGTATGCACCACCATGACTGTTTTGAAACAATCATTTGAACTAATGATTTTGGGAGGCATCTTTCTCCCTTCTGGGCAGTAAGCTCTTTGACAGCAAAGCCTATATTTTAGTATTGTCACCTTCTCATTGATTAATACAATGTTTGGCATTTACAAGATGTTCAATAAAGGTTGAATGCAATAAATGAATGGGGAAAGGTCCAGTGCATTGCAGCTTGCTGAAGAGTAATCATTGTCTAAGAAATTACGCAAAATAAAGATATGGCCTGTTTTACATGTGACAATTAGAATTATAAACTCAACAAAGTTGCCCAGTTTTAAGGAATTGGCATCACTCCACTTTTTCGTCACTGCGGGGGCCTCTTTCCTATGGTTCATAACTTTGCCAGCCGTGCTAGTTGGGCAAGTACCTCCTGCCTTGGAAGAAGTAATTTCTACAACACTGCATTTTTCTTACCCTCTAAATATTCACTGAATATTTATTCAATGAAAGTTGACATTGTACGTTTATGCCAGCTCTCAATAACACAGTCTCTATGTAATTGGTGTTGTCTAGAGTATTTCAGGATTCCCCAGAAATAGGCCCCACTTGGGGACTTCAGAAGAACCACTTTGAGACCTCTTCTGTGTGTATCCACTTGGACTCCAGTAATTTGAGACGGGAACTGTTTGAGAAGCATTTTGGAAGCCCATCCACATGCATCCTAGTACATCTTTTTCTTTGCTGATAGTATTAGACTAAATTCAGTCTGGTTTTGACTTGATCTGCCCCTCTGACTAAATAACCCCAAATCACAATGGATTACTGAAGTGCATATTTCTCAGATGCCTGAGTAAGAACCTATGCTGTGTAGTGCAACTGATCCATATAATTACGTTTTGCTTGAAAACACTGCAAGAAAATGATGGTTATATTGGTTGTTTAGAATGATGAAAATGAGATGGGTACAATTTCATTCAAATTTGTCCTCTCAGGAACAGCGAGAACATTTAGGGGGAACCATCTTGCTTTGCTAATTACTTGACGTGGGATTGTTCTTAAAAATCAAATTAAAGTACTCACAGTTCTGTGTAGATCCCCATGAGAAATAAATTCACTCCACTGGGTAACATTTTTTTCCATCATTCCCTGAGAGATTTTTACCAATAGTTCATGAAATTATTATGTTGATTAATTATGCATTGTACTCAATAAATGGAGTTTATGAAGCTTAATCAACATGTTTCACAACAGGCTTTTGTTTTATTTTGAAAATTAACAGATGATTATTACATATTGTGATGTGCAAACAATAGACACATACTGAAACTTGAAATTCACGTTGTAACTATGGAACTTCAGTTGGCATCAGTCTGCGTAGACAGAGAAAGAGGGTATGGAGACCATAACAGAGGGGTTGGCAGGTTTAGAAAAATAAAGAAGATATAAGCCTGAATCAAAAGTCTCAGAAATACTTCATCGAAGAAATAAAACTGATGAATGTTTTTCAAGCACTCTTCCGGACCCTCATGTTATTTGGTTTCTGGATTTTGGAGCCCTTAGCAGGGTCACTCTCTGGATTCATTTTTTTGGTGTGATTTCTCTTTCTCTGATGCCACCCATCTTTGGAAGACAGAAGAAGTGGTTTTCATCTCTATATCTTCAGAGAAGACTCAGCAGAGTGTCTCTGACTGAGAAGGCTTCAGCAGAGTTTTGATGAAGAGGAAGTGACAATAATTCATATCATAGTCTCATACACACTGGGCAAAAGTGCTCATTCTAATGATTTACAAAGAAAACTAGACACTAAGGAATTTATTGTATCCTGTAGTGTCAAAGAGGAGGCAAAATTCATTGCCTATCTGCAAGACTCAAAGGAGTTTTTTCACTGTAGCAAAGTCCATTTGATTTTGTCCTATTCTAGATTTTTGAAGAATGAAAACTTGACTTGTGTGCCCACTTAAATCATTCTATTTTCTTCTCCCGTCCACATTCTTAAAATGACTAAATTCAAAATAATTTAAAAGCCACATTAAAAATAAAATCGAATTCATTAAGTCAATGCCTTCATCTCTTTCTTCATGGCCTAATTCCCAACTTCTTTAGAGCTTAGAATTTACTTGAGGGCAATGCTACAAATATTCTGTATTTAATTGCAGTTTGTACTTGGAGGTCATTATTCATGCTCATGAATTGCATTGAATTTACACATAAATTTTACTTGTCTAATTTACTAATTACTAAGAAGGACTAATGTGGCGGCATCTTAGGAAAAAACATCTCAAATGCTTTTGCACACGTTTTGCATTTGGCATAACCTAAAACACATTTCCCCACAAAACTTTTTCCCTTAACTCTTAAACCCCTGAGCATTTCCATGGAAACACAATACTTTTTATCTGGATTCATTTACACTCTCATTTACCCATCAGCATGGTGTTTTGTAAGAGATATTTAATATTCTCCAAGAGCCCTTTTTTCTCTCACACATTTCAAAGTTTTTCCTGTAGGAAACACTGTATTCCAAGCCATAAATTGAGTCTGAATCCAGAAAACAGGAGTTGGGGGAAGCCATAAATTTTAAATGAGTTCCAAGTGGTACTGATCTTAACTGCCCATTATACATATAATGTGGTTACTGAAATGGGGCCTGAGTGCCCCTAGTGAAGAACAAACACTCTGTGAGTCTGGCTGTGTTCATTTTGCATCGGTGCAAATGCTTAGGAAAGTAGGACTTTTGTCCTCCTTCTCTCCTTCTTGTCTGAGGACAGCTTCTTTCTCAGGAAACAGGTGTCATGACTGAGCAATCCTCTCTGGGAGTAATCAGCTTCCTGCACAACTACGTTCTCCTCCTGAAGAAAATGGCCAGCACGAGGATTAAAGAGCCTGAAACAGTAGCCAAAGGGTTCTTTCACTCAGGTCTCCCAAGCAATATCATAGTCTTCCTACCCTGCCTGCAACTTATGCATTGCCTGTAGCTAATTCTCTGGGTGAAATTGTTTTTATTGAAAGTATTGAAAGAGTGCTAGAGTAGAATTTTAAAAGAGAGTTGGTTGGAAGGATACCAATGCCCTTCTTAGAATCAGGGAAGACTTGAAAATCTAGCTCCTTAAGACAAGTGACCCAAAGAACAGTATCACGGGGACTGCTAGGAGCACAATGGGTGAGTTGGACATATCGCAGATCACAGAACGTGCAGGCTAGAGCAGACACCCAGATGGTGCCTAGTAGTACTAATACAAATTATGAACGCTTCCACTATCTCATTCTTGATCTATTCTTTTTATCTCTCTTCTTTTCAGTAGGAAAATGTGACTTCTTTGTCTTATTCAACTTTAAACATATTTTGTTCTTATAATTAATTGTCTGAGGTGCTGATTATTTTATTATTACTTACAGATTTCACATTAAAAATATAATCTTACTTCCTATTCGTGGTGTCTCCCAAGACTGTGATTTCTGAAACAATCCAATAATTTTTATAACTATGTTAAGTTTTCATTGCTGTGACAAAATACTTGATACAAGTAGCTAAAGGGAGGAAAGGTTTATTTTGGCTCATAGCTTCAGAGGTTTCAGTCCACGGTTAGCTGTTCCATTGCTGTGAGTATGTATTTGAGGCAAAATATCATGTGGAGTGGCATGGGAGAGCAAAAGTGCTCACTGCAAGGCATCCATGAAAGCAGAGAAGGAGAGAGTCATTGGAGAAGGTGCCGAGGACAACATGCAGTCCCCTAGGTCACATCTCATGACTCAGTTTCTTCAGTTAGGCATACCTTTATTTTCCAACATTTCCCAATATAATGCCTTCAATTTAAGTATCACTTAATGATTTAATCCGCTGATGAAGTTAGGATCTTTATGATTCAATCAGTTTCCAAAGCCCTAACTATAAATATATGAGCTTTTTGTTGGACTTTTTATGTCTAAACCATGATACTAACTTTCCCTGGTCACAAGAGGCAAGATTCTGGGCATCACAATATGAGTTCAAAAATTCTATTTCACCCTGAATACTTTTCTTTGGATTCTTTTCATTGTTACAAGTATTTTCTACTGTCTGACAAATCTGATTCCAAACAGATTTGATAGTTTCATTCACATACTTAATTTCCCAAGTAAAAATTATTTAAAAAGTAGTTTTGTTCAATACATTCCCCAGTTCCATACATTTAGCTAATCAAAAATTACTCATTAGCTAAAGTCATAAATTTCTCTTTTACAATTTAACAAGGTTTTCAGTTAAACATTACTGATAGAAATGGAAAGACTGTTTTTCATTTAAAATATGATAAATTTTTGCTGGGATTTCCAGGTGGCCCAGTGGAGCTAAAGACCAGAGAAAACTTACTCCTTGCAACGATAGACCTTATAAAAATCTTATCCTACATCTAAGCAGCAGATATATGTATATAACCAATAAAATGTAGCCCTACTAAAGGTCGATCCTCAGGCTCTGCTGTTATTGGTGAACTTGGCAACATGAATCCATTGTGTTCATTTTGGGGAGGTCTCAGATACACGGCTCTTAAGTTTGAAAAATTCTTGCAGAGAGAAAAGTCACAAATGCTTTCTCTTTTCTCCGATTTTACTAGGTCAAAAGAAAAACCTGTAAACAGGGTTTGCTTTAATCATCTGCCAAACACACCAATCCAAGTTTTCTTTCAAGAGGAGGAGTCTCCTGGGCAGTCCTAGGCAACAGTTCCACCCAAAGAATGAAAAATGTGCCTCAGGAAGTGCCTTTTCTGTAGGTGTGCACAATCTCAATATTTTAAATCATTTCAGAAGACAGTATTTGGTAGAAAAGAGGCAATGATAGTGAAGTGAGCTGTCTATAGGTGGTACTAGGGTAATATATTTTATTTGTTGCTAATAATGTGTTCCACACTCATACAAATGAACATCGGTCTGAAAGAAATTGAATCTGAATTGAATAAGAATCTGAATTTAAAACACATTGTAATGTATTTCTCATCAATGATGACTTTTTGCATAGATACTTGAGAAAGAATATGGTTTAGAAATTCTTATAGTCATAATAAAATAAAATTAACTTAGGGGTGCATACGTACCATGCTTTGGTTTAAGGAGTTGAAAACTACAGAACTGAATTTCTCCAAATAGCATGATCATTATATGGCAGATTTTAGATCAGGATTGAATTCCATGGCTTCTGACAGTCTTTTCCATCATTTGGGATGAAACTGTGAATTCTTATTTGAAGATTTCTGAAAACAATTTACAATTTACCATCCAATGCTAGTGGGCAGGACAGGGATGTCCTCCTTATGCACTGAGATTTCCTGGTGTTTGTGAAAAAGAGTTAAGAAAAGTTCTGCCCTAAGCAATTTAAGAACTAGTTAACAACTTAAACATCAGATTCCATCATCTGTAGAAAATGTAACTATTTTGCATAAATGGTATAAATAAATTTGATTAAATACAGTTTAGCATTTGTTTCCATTTGAAAAAAGAGTTAAGTAATACATAAATAACCTTGGCAAAAGGAAGCCATTTGTTCAAGCTTATTTTTCTTACTTGTATTATAGGGAAAATAATTGCTACTTTTCATGATTGATAAAGTTAAACAAAACAGTTTGTACAATATATCTGGAATTGCACATGCAAAGCAGAGTCTACTCTGTGAATGATTGTTTCCTTGAGGAATAATTAATATTCTGTTGGAAATATTAAAATCCTTTTTACTTCTAGGCCTTTTGAATAAGACATGCATAAATTCATTGAAACAGACAGAGTTCAAAAATGAATTCAAGGACAGTGGATGATCATGCACATTAAGTACTTTGGCACTTATTTTGGCTTGTGAGAGGGCTGTACAAGTTCAGGTCACCTGACCTTTTCTGTGCCCATCCTTTATGAGGCTGGACTGTCAGCTTGGCAACATTCATTCCTTTGCACTTTGGTTGCTCCTTTAAATACTCAATGATCTGGGTTAAATAGTATTTCCCAAATTCATGTTCACCTGCAACTGGTGAATGTGACCTTATTTAGAAATAAGCTTTTTACAGATAGAATCAAGTAAAGATCAGAATTCTGGAGGTCCCAAAACTCAACCAGGCTATTATCCTCCCAAGAAGACTCAGTAGAGAGACAGTAGGCAGAGAAAGAGGATGACTGTGTGGAGGTGGAGACCAACATTGCATTTATGTTACTACAAGCCAAAGAATGCCAAGGGTTCTGGCTAGTACCAGAAGGGATGAGGAAGGACTCTTCCCTAGACGTTTCAGAAGGAGCATGTCCCTGCTGATTCCTATCCCACAACTGAGATAGAATGTGCTTCTGTTGTTTGAAACCACCCAATTCGTGGTGATCTGTTACAACAAATCTAAGGAACTATTATGCCTGCTTCCGGAGGTCATGAGGAATTACCAAGGACTCTGTAGACCATCTTTGGTGTTGTATAGTACTATACCAGTTAGAATTCAGGGGCCTTAATAAACTTTATTTAAGCCTAAATATAAGACATGGATTTCTGTAATCTATGTCATCCTTGCTGAACACTGAGATCACCACTAGTCTCCTGTCCAAAAATCAGGACTTCTTTTTTTCCCCATTCAGCCTCACCACTTGGGCTCCCTCTGGGATCAGACAAGTTCCCAGTCCTAATGAAGCAGAGAATTCCAAAATTCAGGAAGCCTTAGAGAAGTATCATTAGTGAGAAATTCAAGGCAGGTGTGAATTTCAGGCAAGAAAATATTTATAGCTAATTAACTTCCTGGATGGTAAGGTGGGCTTTAGAATTTGGGACTTGGCTATTTGAACTTCCTCACTAACCCCTTCTACAGTGAATGCACATAAGATGTGGTGCTTGTGAAATGGAATTCTATTCATGGGAGTACATTAGACTCCCACTGGATATTTCAGTTAATGTCAGAGTAAGCACGCAAGTCTCAGCTTAGGTAAGTGTGACATATTTGACTTCATTCATGTGATGCTAATGTTAGAATACAAAAAGCAGCATATGAAAATATAAAATAAGCCTCAGAGTTTAATGGCTATACTATCCATACATATTTATAGTACATAAATATATAAGTAATAATCAGCATATTTCACTGACTCTTCCACTCCAGTTTTCTGTCCATTATTGGTGACAACAGTCATCTGCCAACCAGCCCTCTTCATCTTTCCTCATGTGAACTGTCCTTTCAATACATAAAGCTATGAGTAACCTTGAGCCAGAACAGAAAATTAAAAAATGAAAGCAATACTTCCGTGTTTTAAAACTGGTATTTCTCTAGAGGACAAATACATCAACATATCCAAACACACAATTTTAGGGTGAAATGTAAAATTTAAATATGAAAAAAGGTCAGTTGATTTTTTTTTTCACAGACAGAGTAGTGTTTAGGGGCAAGTAGGGAGCATTCAAGCTGGTCTTAGGACCTGAGTAGGTGACAGACAGGGACTGGGTGGAGGACCTGCAAAACTAGGGTCTTTAATTCACATTCTGTTCAAGCACTGCTGTTTGCAGATCAGATCAACTCAACTGCAGCATAATCTCCTTATCTTTTGCTATATCTCTGTCTGCCCTGACTCTCCACCTGTTGCTCCCACAGTGAGACTTTGGTTTTTGTCACTTGTTGATTATGAAATGTGAGGATGACCTGAGAAAGAAATGCCCAGGAGATTACCAAGCACATTCAAGATGTGCTTGTGGATGACTGATTTGTAGACCAGCAAACAGAGCGGGGGCAGACCTAGCTGGTTGTGAGTGGCACCAATGAATGTAGAATGCATGGAATGTAAAAAGGAAAGAAAAATGAAGAGTGCCTTTTTGAAGAGCTCCAGTCTTCCTAAGAGGATACATTCCGTGCTGCCCACCTTTGAACATCAGTTTCCAGGCTCCACTTCCTCCAGTCTTCCAATGCAGCTGCAGCTCTCTTGGGAGATTCCAGAGCTTCAACCTAGGACCAGTGCTAATCCTTGATCTTTCCTGTTCTGCAGCTGCCATCTTCTTGGGCTGAGCATCTAATGGATTCTCCAATGGATGCGGCTCATAGTTGGCCATAGTGGACTCTCTTCTCTCTGATTCTGTAAGCCCACCTAAAAAAAAATCCCCTTGTATAATTATACATATATTTTCCATTGATTGTATTTGTGTAGAGAACCTTAACTTATGCAACACCTGAAGTTTAAAGCTTCCCATAACCACAGATTGATTTTCTCCCTTTTTGTCTCTCTATCTCATGGTCTTCTCCATTTGCTTAGTAATTTCTCAGGACTTTGTCTCCAGAGAACCAGGCTTTTCCAGTCTCTCTACAACCTTTCTCATCCTGTTGTCTAATTTCAAAACCCAGCTTGGCATGAACCTTTTCAGAAACTCGCCTTTATTCTCTCAGCTAGAGATAGTCTTCCTGTTTCCGTATCCCCAAAGCACCGCATCTATTCCTCTCTACTGACATATGTGAGAGACTGTGTCATATTTTCCAAATGTTTGTTGTACACACACTTGTGTCAATCCCTGTGGCCCCTTCTCTGTTGTTCCATGAACATCAGAGTTGGCTGGTGACATTCATCGATCAGTGGAACCAGAGAGGAAGAGACAGGCCATTTCCTATGCCACTCACTTGGTGTTGTGATGAGGTCAACATGTTCCAGAACAACTGATCGTGATTAAGGGAAAAATGAACATTGGGGTGCAAGTGGGGGTGACAGGAAGAATAGTCACCGCTTGAAAATTGTTGAAGCCACTGAGAACTTGTGGTTGTGTTATCTTGTAGTCAATTATAAAATGACTTAGGTAGCAGGTCTCATAGACTACTAAGAAGCACCAAATTTGTATAGGTAGCTTTTATTTTCCCCATGAAGATTCCAGCCCACTGTAGAATCTATGGGGAATCCACTTTGGAATTTATGGTTCCTGTTATAGGATCTGATATTCAGTAGTTGCTTAGCAAATATTTTTATTTGCCAAATGAGTGTGTGATTTTAGGATGTGTGGAAATGTGTGTGTACATGAATGATGGGGATAGGCTGGCTGTGATGAAGTGAGAAAAAGAATCATATTATTTTCTAGCACAAGCTTGGTGAATTTTTTCCTTAATTACTCCTTACCCTACTGGAGTGCTCTAAATTAGACAGTGAGAGAAACTGTGATGATCCAAAAAGGATTAGCAAATTGATGCCCGTTTCTCATATCCTAATAGAAGAAAATAACAGAGTAGGGCATCTGGGGATGAGCTAATCTCCAGTCCTCTTG
Source organism: Cavia porcellus (assembly GCF_034190915.1). Lineage (NCBI taxonomy): Eukaryota > Metazoa > Chordata > Mammalia > Rodentia > Caviidae > Cavia > Cavia porcellus. Next base: position 23,323,326 of record NW_026947506.1, read on the forward strand.
GAGAACATCTGGGAAGATACCAGGAGACAGATGTCTTCCTAGGCCTCCTTGGAGCAGTGGTATGGACCAAGGCTTCTTCTGGGCTAAAGTGCTTATTCCAGTGCAGATTCTCATATAGTAGATTGGTGGGAGGCACCAAGATAATACAGGCTCACAGATGCTGTGGCTAATTTTTGGCCCACACTTTCAGTGGGATCCTGCTAAGTATACCATGGAATTCCATCATCCTTGGGGCATCATGTTCTAACTTCTGACCAAGGGCAAAGCAGGCAAAGTCAGGCCTGATGCTTGATGTATCTGTGGGACACAATTAATCTTGATAGTACCAGGGAAAGTGTGCACCTATGAGTAAGCTTTCTCAGCATCAGGAAGAAAGCATTTGAGATGTGATGCTCAGTGATAGCATATCCTATAGGCCTGGGGATCAGACTATGGTTCACCATTCTAATGGCTGGGTAAACGTGGACACTGTACTTACTTACTCTGAGTGATCCTGTTTTCTGATTTGTGAAAAGAGGGGACATCAGAGCGTAGGCCAAACACCAGGTGGAGGAGAATGGAACCTCTTAACATCTTGGTAGCAAGATGAGGAATTGGAGTCCCCTTCCTACCACAGTTCTCACCTTGGTATGAACACAGGAAATAGCAGATACCAAAGTGAACACCAGGAAGAGCCTCACTTGTAAAATTCATAAAGAGATTGTACAGAGGCTACGAACTTGAATTCTCTGTTGACTTTCCATAAAACAAAGACGGAGAACAGAGATGAAGGGAAGATCTGAAAATTGATTCTTACCAGAGAGCTCTTGTGCTGTTTAGAGAAATAGCCCTCCCCCAGAATGCATGGGCTGTGGGGCTGGGATGTTAACTTCTACTATCATAAGCCCAGTGAGGGGCTTCCATGGGGTTCCTGGGGGTTTTTAACCTGCCCTAGCACTTAGAACTGGCCAGGCTTGTGTCTAATGTCTGTGTGGCTGAATCAGCCAAAGATATGGGATTTGCTGTGACCTCTGCACTCTTGGGGATGAGGGATGTTTGTTTGTTTCTGTTGGATCATGGTTGGTTTCCAGTAGACACAAACAGGTGCTTATGATATCTATGTCTTTCTGTAACTATGCTGATGCAGGAGAATCTCAAATTTGAGACCAGCCTGGGGAATACTATGACTTAGTGAGATCCTATCTCAAAACTTTAAAAAAGGGCTAGGGATATAGCTTACTGCAAAGGTTCTGGGTTCTATACTTAGTACTGAAAAAAAAAAAAAAAGAAAAATGAAACAAAGAAAGACCTCACAAAAAATGTAAAGGAAGAGCAAAGGCAGGCATATGGCTATCCCACCTTGGGTAATGGCCACAAAAAAGTGAAAAACTCTAAACAGAGAGAAGGTAGAAGTTAACATCAGGATTTGCCAGTTGGGATACATATCCTTCAGGATAAAGATAAGAGTACAGGTGAAGGAAACTCCAGAGAACAAGTCACCTTCAGGAGAAGGAGTAAGCCTTACACTTGTTCTAGTTCCAAGGTTGCAGAGTCAGCCCTGGTCCATATCCTTACATAAGGCCTTCCATTTCCTCTTCACTCCAACCTCTGCTTGCCCTCACTGACAAGAACGCTCCCAGTAAGTTCAAGGACAGTGAGGAGGGAAGGGTGGGTGAGACCAAAGCTGCAGCTTTCTAGATGAGGGCAGAGAGGGCTCCTCATGAATCAACTGGGGTGTTTTGATTCCATCATTACTGGACCTTTTGATTTTAGGATTGAAATTTTTACTGTTATTGCATAGTGAAGCTTAGCGACAGAGCATGTGCTCAGCAGGTGGGAAACCCTGGGTTCAGTCGTCACCACCAGAAAAAGAAGTCATTACTGGGTGTCTGTATCTGTCTATCACCTAGAGTTGAACAGAAAATTCACTGAGGTTGTTATACATGGGGCATTGAAGAAAACCTCATTAAATAATGGAAGTTAGATAGTGAAAGATGATCATAGGCGTAATAAACTGCATTTAAATTACATGACAGTTGTCCTTACCAAGTCTCTCTTGGAAGAAGAATCACAGGCTCACTCATGGTGAGAGCAGGACCAACCTGCTACCTGGAGAAGATGCCCATGGGAGGCAGGGGAAACTATTCAGCCTGCTGAACAGGAGCGGTAACTCTTTTTATTTTTTAGTCTTAAATAAAAATACTTTTAATGAAATTAAGTTCTTAACAGCACACTTAATACATTCACCCTCCTCCTTTTTGGTTTCTCTGCATTTTGTGCAACATCACTTTGATTTGATTATTCATGGTTCTGATTCATTTCCCGCCTTTATTTTGCTTTTGAAATCTTCCTTAGCGGATGTATATGTGGCTTCACTAAATGCCTCAAACTAAGTCTGACCACAATCCTCCTTTACTTTCTACAACAGAGAGACCATCCCTCTGCCCCAGGGTGTCTCCCCTCCCCACCAACACCCTCCAGTAGGGAAAGGGAAGTCCTTCCTGTTCCGGATGCTACCACCCCTAACTAGTGAGAGTTCTTGCACAAAAACATCAGGGGTAATTCTTTCCCTTAGTGGGGAGAGGGAGATGTATTTTGGGGTAAAGCGTCAGGGAGGAGCATGGCAGAGCTATTGGTTTAATCAACAAGTGTCTCTTGCCAAAAGGAAGGGGTCGGCTCTCCTCATCTTTTTGGACAGGAGGCAACAGCCCTATCAGACTGCCTGTTGGGATTGGTAGAAGGCTAGTGCTTGAAAATGCTTATTTCTCACATGCACAATCCAGGCATTCCAAGGTCCTTGTGCCTTTCTCTTGCCTCTGTATTTGGGGAGCTATTCTTCCAGGCTTTCAATTGAAGTGTCCCACCCTAGTGGGTGGGAAGTCCTTCAAATCTAGTTTCTGATAATTTGTAGACCTCTAAGGCACAGTACAGGTTCAAACATCATGGAGATCATTACTGTCACTGCTGTCATGGAGGTCAAAAGCTCCACAGAATGCCAGATGGGAACAGGTATAGGCACAGAGCCTCCTCAGAGCTCTTAAACCCAGACTGGCTTACCTGACTCTTAAACTGATCTGTAAGGAAGTGGATGGACATAATCCTTCAGGAAGGACTTCCGGGCAGTTAGAACTGGGAGAAACTGGCCCACAAAGGTTGAGGCTGAGCAGTCTCCACCCTGAGCCCCAGGAGAGGGTGCACCATGTTGAGCAGACTGTGGAGTGAGGGGCCCCGCTGCATGTCGCCCAGCTCCCAGCCTGGCTGAGGTGATGATCACTGTACATCCTTTCAAAGACCCTCGGAACTGAGTCCCTTGTCTACTCATCCTGCAATGTAAAACCCCAAGGATTCTCAAGACCAGCCCCAGCAGTCTGGAAGCTCTCAGTCTTAACACCTGCCCCAACTGTGATCCTTGAAAATGGGATGACTCAGGGTAGACTTAGCCACTTCTCTTCTCTGTTTTTTTCTGATTCTTTTATATGTTCTACTGGCCCCCAGTGTCCCAACGGCTATTAAACCTTAAGCTATAAGAATATCATCTACTAAGTAAATGGTAATTCTTTCTTTCTTTAGAATTATACAAAAATAAATCTGAATTATTATTATTATTTTGTTGAGAATTGTTACTAATTATTCTTTCCTTTTAAACCTCTGAGTTTCTCTTTTTCTGCTCTCTGTCTCTGTCTCTCCCTCTTTCCCTGTCTTTGATTAAAAAAAAATAGATTTCTACAAAATCTTACACCTCTCTGAGGACTCCCACGGGCCCGCTAAGTCTCTGTTTTGGATTTCCCTCCTCATTTGCCCCTAGATCAAGGTGGATAGGGAGGGAGACACCTCAGAATCAACATCCTAGCTATTTTGAAGAGAATGAGAGGCATTATGGCAGCCATTGCTGATTTACCTATTGTCTGGTTTTGAAGGCCTAAAATGTCTTCATCATCCTGTTCTGATCAGTTTAATGCTATTTTGTTTTGTATGAATTCATTGTGGGTGAAGATATGGACAACTATTTAGAAGAAAACAAGAGACAATAGCATAGACAGTGATGATCTTCTGTTGTCTTGCTTTGAAATGTGTTTCTTACATTGTTTTCTTCTGATATGCTTTGTTCTGTTTTGTTATGTGTATTTTTATGCTCTTTAAAATAAAATTTAAAAAAAAATAAAAAAATGATGGATATTATGAAAGTGATTGGGGGAAAGCTCTAAAAAGGGAAGGTGGTAATCATTGTTAATTTCCTATTTTCTTGCTTTGAATTGCTGTATTATTTGCAATATAGTTTTGTTAGGTTTGGTTTCATTCTGTCTTGTTCTGTTTGATTTTCCTGGGTCTGATGATATCAGCTGTTATTTTGAAGATAACAAAATGTATTACGATAGCCATTGTTGATATCCTATTATCTTGTTTTGAAGTCCTGTAACACTTTCATTCTTTAGTTTTGATTGGTTTTGTTCTGTTTTGTTTTCTTTAATTTGATCATGTCTGATGGTATGGACAGCTATTTTGAAGTATGCTGCTCATTGTTGATTTCTTATTATCTTGTTTTGAAGTCTTGTATCACTTTCATTATTCCGTTTTGATTAGCTTTATTCTGTTTTGTTTGGTTTGGTTTTATTATATTAAAAAAAAAATCCTCAGTCCTTAGTCCCAGAGCTTCTTCCTCTCTGGTTAATCCTTTTTTGTTGTTTGGTTCCACTAGATCCCCACCAGGAAGGGCAGAAGGGAGGGAAAGCCCACAGAGTGAGATCCAGTCTACTTGTGGGGCCCCAGAAGAGGCCAGGTTCTGCAGCTCCTCACTCGACCACATTAGCCATTTTGGATGTACCATGAAAGCAGACTTTGTTGTGGGGGGAGGGGAATGACATTGGGGCTTGAACCAAGGGCCTTCACACTGAGCTATTTATCCACCCCTTCTTTTAGTTTTTATTTCAGCCAGGCTCTTGCTAATTCACTGATTTTCCCAGGCTGGCCTCCAGCTTGCAGTCTTCCAAACTTAGCCTCCCAGAGCACTGCATAGCCACTATGTCTGGCTGGGAATGGAATCATCCCAGACTGCAGAGTCTCTAGAGTTATGGACAGAGAGTTTAGAAACCAAAAACAGATTTCTATCACCCAAGAAGGAGCCGGGAGAAGCAATGATGGCATTCCGGTTACCACTGAAAATATTAGCAAAGTCTTGACAGTCTTCCTGCTCCCTCATCTTCAAAGTCAGAATGAGGAGAGATGAAGAGGGAGTCTTCCCAAGAGCAGGGTGAAAGCACTGTTTGAATTCCAAATTGATAATGTAACTTCAGTGATCATTTAATAACGATTCCAGATTAATACCGAGCAAGTCAGTGAGACAATTATGAAACTGCGAATTGAGTGTTTCTGACTTATGTGAAAAGTCACCTCAATTCCCTTCTTCCTGTTGGTCCAGATGGCAGCAATTAAGCCAGGCTGCCTTTCTCACCTCTTTCCTTGCTGCTCACCTCCCGTCATCTCCAGAGAGTTGCTCAGTCCTGATGCCTTTCTCAGAGTGATTTTATTTCCTGGTCGACTTTCTTGGATTACTCTTTTCTTTTGTCCTGCATTAGAAAGATGGGATAATATTTGGGGAGGGCCAAAAAATGAAGATTCTGAGATACACTTGATCTGACACAACACAATAGAAGAGACTGATTGCTGGAAGAGAGGAACTTCAGATTCTTGTACATTCTTCCAGGCCATGAAAAAGGGGCTTGGGATTTATTATAAAATGTGTGAAGAGGGGAAACCCATTGCACTTGTACAATAAAACCTGTGTCACAGTAATAGAGCATCGCAGTGCCAGCTGTCTCCTGCAGAGAGTGCACTCAGCTAGAAAGAGACAAGGCTTTGGGATTGGTCATGGCCATCTCTGACTTCTAGGTCCAACAGCTGTTTCATTTTGTACGTTCATACAGTCAGCCATTTATTCCTACAATTTCCTGAAGCAGCCAATATATACTGGGGGATACTGGAGACTCATTGATCCTGGAGATTGGTGCTTGCTGCCAAAATCTCTTAGCAGAGTGAAGATTGTCATTGTGGCAAATATCTGGATAACAGTGTGGCCAGTGCAAAGTTGGAGACACAAGGCCTTCACTTACTACTCATATAGAATGTGTACCACCGAGAGGTAGCAAGGATGACTCTAAACTCATTGGCTAGAAATTGCATGGAGTGAGGGACATGCCCGGTGTGCTAATCTACACAGGCTTGGAATGGCACAGTACATCTGAAGGAATGTATATTTTTTCACATGTACTTCTCAATTGGGAAAAGGTGAGATGCAGGGATGGAAAGGCAGACGGGGCCCAATCATGAGATGATGGCAGTCCTTGCAATCCTTGCTATGGAATTCATATTTTATCCTATATACAAGGAGAACCCCGGATGACTTTCATATTACAGAAGGCTGTGAGAGCATTTATATTTTAGAAAGCTTTGAAGGGAGGATATGAGGGGGGAGATTAAAGCCAACAGAGAAAAGTTAAAATATGATTAAAAGTGTTCAAGTGAAAGAAAATGATCTCTGACCTAAAGTGGGAATCGAGGGAGTTTTAAATTGAGTTCTCTGGGAAGCAGATCCAAAGATCAGAATTTGAGTACAGATAGTTTATATGGGCCAGAACAGAAGCAGGATTGTAAATCAGGAAAGTGGCAAAAGGAAGGAAGCCAGGAAACGATGCAGAAATGATCAGGTTACTACAGTGGGATGGAAGCCCACCTTCTCCAGGACCTTGCACAGAGTATATTAACATTTGTATCACCCAGCAGGGGAGCTGGAAGTTATTTATCCAGCAACTCCCATCCATCATTGCTGGGGAACCTCTCTCAAGTACAGTAGCTCTTTGACACTGTAGGCTTCTCCTAGACTCATGTGGAGTTGTTTCCTAAGGAAAAGAGAGCCCCTCAGGCTGGGGATTGTGAATGCTTGAAGTCAGAAACCATGGATACATCCAGGAGAGATGAGTGTTCAGGAGATGCTGGCCGAGGCCCCCCATGGTGTTTCCATGGGAAACAATGAGGTAGGAGGCAGAACAAACAAGGGGCTGGACCTAGACGATAAAGGAGAGGGAACAGTTTGGAGTAGTTTTCGAGATTCTAATAAGGGTGACCAGATAAATACTAATCAACCTTGACCACAAATGAGTTTGGAAAGTTTCCTAAGCTCTTGGAATTTCAAGTTTTTATGCTGAAATATAAAAATATTTATGCTAACATGTTGGTGCAAGGATCAAATGAATCAACATTTAGAAAAAGTCTGATTTTACCATACAATTAATGCTCAATAATAAGCCATGTTTATTGGGTGCTTGTTTTGAGCCCAGAAATGATTTTATGGGGTTGATGTGGATTCACTCAGTCCACAGAGGTGTTGGTCAATAGGTTATTAATATTATTCCCATTTAACAGAGGATGTCTACAAACACAGCAAAGATGCAGGTATAAGCAATAGTTAAATGGTTATGGTGACCACTCAGTGAATTCTACATGAACAATGATAAACAGAAAATGTGAACATGAGGTTAATTTTACATTCAATCTCTCATCTTTCCCCTATATTTGAAGCATTTACTGAGTGCCACCTGAGTACCAGGCATTGCTGAGTGCCTGAAAACTTGCTCATTGTTAAAATCTCTTCCCACTGAACAAAGTAGCATGTGTCTCTTTCTTCAGTGTAAGAGCCTTTGAATTTTTGAAGATAGCTATCAAGTATCTGGTAATAAATATGTGCATTAAAGAAATGAATTTTTCTCACTGTATTCAGTGATTTCATATTTGTAATCTCATTTGGTCCTCTCAATACGAAAGTGTGAGTAAAATTAATCTCCTTTCAAAGATTGATGAGGCTTAGGTCACATTGTCTAGGGAACAGAGATTTCAAGTGAGAGACTGAAATGTGGCATACTGTTTGGGGATGTTCTTTGGAATACTCTTGAGAACAGTGATAAAGGAACAAGTGGTCAAGATTGGCAGAGGGGAAACTTAATCGCAGTGGAAAAGTAACAGAGTCTTTTGGAAGTCCATTGGAAATTTCTAGGTTTGGGTCATTTTTCAGAGGTATTCTGAATTGAGGCAAGAATACTTGGCCTGTGAACCTCAAAAATAACCAGAGTGTAATGGCTAACCCTGCATAGGGAGTGTAATCTGCTGAGGGGTTTCCCTTTGGCTCAAAGCAATTCCAGAGGAATGGTGGTTTGAGCATCAGCAGACAATGCTATTGGCAGCTGGCAGTGCCTTGATCTTCAACGTGGAATATGGGGTCTGGACAGCAGAAGATCACATCTCCACCTTCCTTAGGTTCAGGGAAAATAAGAGTTCTTTATCTGGAGTCTAAGTTATTAATAAGTGTAAATAAAACTGAAATTTTAAGTTCAATGTGACTAAACCAGTGCTGTGTGGCTGTAAAAAACAAAATAGCGATGGACTTGAAATCAGTTAGTAGAATTATTAGATACAAAAATAGTTTGAGGGCATGACCAAGACAGAACATCATTCACAGGAGCACTTGCAGGAATCTAGGTTGTTAACCATGAAATGCAAGAAGGGTAACAGAAGCTTGGATTAGGCTATTTCATTGACATCCATGTGAAAAATTATGGGAAATCACAGAGTCTTTCAGAGTTTGAAGAAAAATTAGAAACAAATGAATTAATTAATATTTTCAATTTTCTCTTGAATAATCTGGTCAGTGGAGTGTTTCACTTTTTCTGAAAACTGTCAGTCCCAGGAAATTCTTTACCTTTTAAGGTATTTCCAAAGACAGGCCTGTCTTGAAATAGTCAGTTGGCTGTTAGAATAACTAACTCTATTCTTCAGAAATTCTTGCTGGAGCAAAAGCTGCCTTTTATAAATGTCATTAAGGAGACATATTTTCTTTATAAACTTAATATTTCCAATCCTTATGCTAAGTGGCAGTCCTTAGAATATTTGGAAACAGTTAAATCCATATACCACTCCAGTTAACCTCAAGCCTCTCATATATATATAAAACGTAGCATATATATATGCTATGTTATTAGTATGATTTTAAGATTTTTGAATGTATAATAGGAAATTCGTATGGGATTAGTCTATAAATAAATTCCATCTTCCTAGAGTGTCTCGCAAAACAGTTGAAAATGAGCAAAGCATAAAGCTTCCAAATTCACTCTGAATTTCTCTTCTAAACAATAATTTCTATTCAAAAAAGACCTATTTGATGTCTGAATTCTATTATTTTCTTTTTCTGTCGAATAAATGTTATCCAAAGAGTATGGCTTTCTTCAAAAAATTCAACTTGTTTTTTTAGATGCTAGTTTGCGCTTAGTTCTCAGATTTTGGTTTGTGAGATAACCTGAATTTTAGCTTATTTGAGAAAACAGATTTTCCCAATAAAAGAAGAAGATGCCCGCTCCTGTAGGAAGGGATGTGTGTGTGCGCATGTATGTGGTGGGAGGGCATCACCAATGGTTCAGCTCATATAGCAGTCAGGTATAATCACTCACTGAGTTTTATTTGCTGCTTGCTCATACCCAGGCCCTCTTCTTGTTGCTATGGGAGAAACGATAGTTGGAATATTGCTCTGAGATATGTGTGATGGTGAAATAGAATTTATGTGAAAATAGAGCGGAGAGTCAGAAGAGGTTTTAGAAATCATCCCAGTAAAACGTAACTTCCAAAATAGGACTTAAAAGTTAAAATTATTTTTTTACTTGAAGAAATAAGGGAAGGGAAGATGCAGGCAGAAACACAGAACATCTCAGTAGGAAAGGTTTTATAAATCATCTAGCCTGCCTTGTTTAGACAGGAAACAGAAGGTCAAGGAGATTAAGGAATGTGTTCAGAGTCATCTGACGTGTAAATGCAACCGCACACTGACAATGAGGAATCCACACAGGAAATTAAGAAAACAATCCATTTGCAATAGCAACTAAGTAAAATACTTAGTTAAATGGTTTTGCCAAAAGGTAAGAACTTGGACAATAAAACTATAATTTTTCTGGAGGAAATTAAAAAAGAAAAATAAATGGACGACATCTCATTCATGGATTTTGAGGCTTAATAATTTTAGCATGTAAATATTTCCTGAAATAATGCATAAATTCAGTTCAATTTCTACCAAAATCCCAGTGACATATTTTGCAGAAGTAAAAACATCATTCTATAACTGATAAAAAATAGGAAAGAATTCCAAGTACCCAAAGATTCTTGAAAAATTAAAACAAAGGTGGAAATCTATTTATTGATTTTAAAACGTAGTAACTTACTACAAAACTTTTCTAATAAACACTGCAGCACTTGCATGAAAACAGATGAATATTTCAACAGACAGTCCCAAAACAAATCCTTGCATACAAGGTAAAAAGATTTTTCACAAGACACCAAGAACATCAGAGGGGATCAGAGGGAGGATAGTCTTGAACACATAGTGTTGGACATCCACATGCTAAAATCAAACAAATAAATTCTGAAATATTACCTCGCACCTGTTAGAATGGCTACTTTTATTTTTAAAAAGGTACATGTTGTGGATGTGGAGAAAAGGAAACTCTTATACTTTTTGTGTACTTTGATGCAGACACTATACAAAACCATATGGAGTTTTCCCAAAAACTTCAATGTAGAATTACCATATGATCCAACAACTTCACTTTTGGGTATATAACCAAAGGAATTCAGATCAAGATCTCAAAGAGTTATCTGTTCTGCCACATTCACAATGTCTAGGCCTTATTCACAGTATCTCATAAATGGAAGCAACACAAATATAAATCTAGTGTATATGATAAAATATTATTCAGTCCTAAAAATAAAGAAATTCTATCCTCTGTATCCATATGAATAAATGCAGAGAAAATTATGCTAAGAGGAATAAGTCAGACATAGAAAGACAAAATAGTGAAACTTAGAAGCAAAAATTTGAAATGTGGTTGTAAGGGGAAGGGAAAAATAGGTAGATATTAATTAAAGGGTACAATGTTTCAATTACTCACTATGAATATATCCTAGAAATGTACTATATAGAGCATAATTCTATACCCTGTATACCTAAAATTTTGCTAGCAGGATAGCTCTTAAATGGTTATCATACATATATAAGTAATAACAAGTAAGATACAGGAGGACATTTTTGGAGGGGATAATAGACTATTACACAGGTCATAACTATGGTTTTTTGGTGTGTGCTAATATCCAAACTAATTCAGCTGCACATATTAAATATGTTTATCTTTGTATGTGTCCGTAAATTGTTTACTCTCAGAAAGTTAATCATTGCTGAATCTAATGTAATGAAGTTTATATTCTGTTTTCTCCTAAGAGTTTTATCTTTTATATTTAAGTCTTTGATCTTTAGTTAATTTTTATGTGATATAAAATATATTGTCTCAATCCATGCCATGTTGGAAATTAGGGTGCTGGGAAACCAAACAACTTGCTCGCCTCCCTGGTAAGCAGCCTTGGCTCGAGTGAGCGTCGGGTGACCCTGGGAGAGAACCAGCCAGCGTCTCTGGAAATTGGTTCTATGTTGGAACTCAGGCAACTGGGCAACAAAGCAACCTGCTCGCGCCTCCCTCGTAAGCAGCTGTGAGCCTACCAGCATCTGATAGGCTCCCAAGCATCTCTTGGGAGGATGACTGCATGCAATATATCAAATATGGGGGGTTTCCTTCTACAATCTTTTTTAAGACAAATATTGTTATCATGGTTTTGCTTTGTTTTGATTAATTATATTACTCTACTCAATGTTCTGTTTTTATAGGTTTTATGATGTTCTGATTTTGGTTTGATTTTGCTATACCTGATTGAATGGACTACTGTTATGAAGATAGTAAGATGTACTATGGTACGTATTACTGTTATCCTGGTATCCTACTGTGACATTCTGTACCAGTTTCACTGCATTGTCTCTATTGGCTTTATTCTGTCTTGTTCTGTTGTATTTTACTGCCTTCAAAATAATAATAATAATAAAATATATATTGTCTTGGACTACAATAATATAAAATAAGTCAATAACAGAGAGATCTGGAAAATCCGCACATATATGAAAATTAAACTATGTATTTCTAAATAACACAGAGATCAAATAAGAAACATAAAAAGAAGTTTAAAATATTTCAATTTAAATATAAATGAATGACAACTCCTAAAATGTGTGGACTTCAGCAAAAGCAGTGCTTAGAGGGGAACATTTAGCTCTGGATACACTGCCATATCATAAAAAGGAAGATCATTAACCAATCATTAAACTTCCACTTTGGGAACCAGAAAAAAGCCCAAAATAAAATTAAACAAAAGAAAACAATTTATAAAACATAACAGAATTTGATGAAATTAAAACAGGAAATCAGTAGAGAAAGTTAAATTAAATCAGAAAATCTAACACTTTGAGAGAATCAGTAAAGCTGATAGGCTTCAAGCTAGAATAAGAAAAAGAAGGGGCCAGAGATTTAGCTCAGTGGCTCAAGCACTTACCTGGTAAACATGAGATTGTAAGTTTGATCCCTAGTGCAAAAAAAGAAAGAAAGAAAGAAACAAAGAAATAAACAAAGAAAAAGAGATGGCATAGATTAATAATATCAGACGTAAAGGGGTTGTATAAATACAAAAACTAAGGAGGACAAAATGAACATTATGAATATCTCTGCTCATAAATGTAATATCTTAGGTGAAATTAACTAATTTCACAAAAGACACACTGTACCAGAACTCATACCAGAAGAAACCAACATTGTAAATAGCCTTTCTGAAAAATAAACTTAATTAGTAGTTAATAATCAGCTAAAATAGAAAATGCCATGTTCAGATTGGTTCATGGTAAATCCTATCAAATTTAAACAAGAAATCATAACAATTCTATACAATTTGTTTCAGGATACAGTGGACAAACAAAATAATTCTCAATTTATTCTTCTGTAATAGCTTATCTTGATATGAAAATTAGAAAAAAATTACATGAAAATTATAGGACTATACCGCTTATGAACATAGATATATAACTCCTTAATAAAATTTTAAATCCAATATGTATAATAATAAATGAATTTTATTTCATATATATAAGGATGGTTTAACACTTGAAAATCAATTAGCATAATCCATTGCACCAACAGACTAAAAAAGAAAAATCACATAGTCATATCATTGGTTATAGAAAAAGATGTCTAACATAATTCTTCAGACATTCATGATAAATATCCAACTAACATACTGTCTAATGGGGGCAAACTAGAAGATATGCATTGTTTCAAGTCTTCAATAATTCAATAACATAAGAAAATGAAATAAAATATAAATAAATTGAGAAAAAAGAAAAAGGATATCTTTGCCTGCATATGATATGACTGATATAGGAAAATCAGGAAATTTTCTCTGGAACTAATGTGCAAGTATATAAATATTGCAAGAGATAATAAATATACAAAATTCAATCATGTTCCTGTATAACAGCAATGAACAAGTAAAGTGGAAATTAAGAAAGCAGTATTATTTATATTAAAACTTCCAAATGAAATACTGAGGTATAACTCTAATGAAATATATTCTAAGACCTCATGAGGAAAATGAAAAAACTTTGATAAAAAATTCAAAGAACTAACTACATTGGAGAGATATTCTATGTTCAGAGATAATAAAATTCAACATTGCCAAATGTCAGTTATTTCCAAATTGTTCTAGAGCTTCAGTGCAATCCGAATAAAAGTCCTCACCAGTTATTCTGTGAATATTGGCAAACCTATTTAGAGTTTGTATGAAGAGGGGAAGACACATAGCACATAATAGAATACTAAAGTAGAGGATCAAAGTTGTTTTCTGACTTCAAAACTCACTCTGAATATCAAGTGTGGTGTGGAATTGATTAAAACACACACATATAAATCAGTGGAATCCAAAGAGATCTCAAAGGCAGTAATTCTATTCTCTATGGTACTATAATGGGGCATAACACTGCAATATGCATTTGTCAAAACTCATAGAGTGTGTATCTCTGAGATGAAACCCTTATGTAAATCATGAACTGTGGGGATAATTCCATGCCAATGGAAGTTGAACTTTTATAACAATGCACTACTCTGATACAAGATGCTGATAGTGGGTTACAGGTCGTGCACATGTGAGATGAGTGAGTGTTTGTGGGAACTCTGTACTTTCTGCTCAGTTTTTCTGTGAACCTTAAACTGCCTGCCCTAAGTAAATTCTACTTAGATAAAAATAAGGCAAAGCCCATGGGTAGATATTTCTCCGAAGAAGATATAAAAATGACCAATAAGCACATAGAAAGATGTTCACTAACTTCTGTGGATTATATCTAGATGTTCTCCCAAGGCCTAATGTAGTCATAGACAGCAGAATTCTTCAGAGATAGCTGAATCTAGAGTTTGTGACTGATTATTAGTGCAATGCTGGGATTAAGGGTGCTGGAATTAAGACTGAGTGACTGCTAGCTCAATATAATAATTGGATTCCCACCTCCCTAATCCTAACAATCTGGATAAGATAACAAGGGACAGGAAAAAGTTTGTTTCCTTCTTTTTGCTTATGGACTGAAACCTTCACAAACTGTGAGCTAGATAATCTTTCCTCCCTTAACTTTGGATGTTTTGTAGTTTGTCTCAGTAACCAAAAAATTAACTAAGACAGAATTTGGTATCAGAGAAATGGGGTTGTTGCCGTGACTATATGTGACCACGCGGTTCAGAAGACTTTAGTAATGGCTTGTAGGAAGAGTTTAGAAATGTTCAGAGATGCCAGCTGAAAAAGCAGTACTTGAATTCCTTAGGCTGTTATGTATGAGAGACTCAGGTCAGAGCTCAGAAGACCAGAAGTCTGCTAGAAATTCTGCTGGAAAAGGCCAGATGTAGGGGGTTTCTGCAGGGAATAAGGACTGCTTTAGGTACTTGACTGCAGAACGTGTGGGTTATCACTTGGCAAAAAGTTTGTCTGCATTTTACTAGTGTCCAGTTACTTTGCCTGAGACTGAGACTAAGGATGGTGCACTGATCGATCTGGCAGAAGAAATTCAAGGTAGTTGAATGTTGAGGCAATGGCATGGCTATTGTTGGGTACTTTTAGTCAGATCTATGTTGAGAATTGAAAGCACAGATGCTTCAAAACATTTTGAGTTTGGCCAGAAAGGAAGGTCCAGTAGAACTATGGACTAAAAAGATAGAGTAGAGGAGATCTTGATTGCTGAGAAGGAACAGGAGAACACAAAGGATGGCTGGAGGGCATCACAAGAACCAGAATGACTCTACCATTTGCAGCCTCAGAGCTGCAAAAGTTAAAGACTTTACTTTGAGAAAAAAAGCCACAGAGAACCATGTTGCATAATGGTGGCAGGATAGATAATTTGTTCCTTGGAATTGGATTCAGAGTGCCTAGTGATACAGGCACTTGACCTCTATAGTCAAGAGATAAGGAAGCCTGGCTGCTGCTCAAACTGGCAGCAGACCTTAGCATCATTAATGTGGTGCTGGTTTCAAGTGTATGTAGAACTCAAGAGTTGTAGGGTTAGGAAGGCTTCCATCTAGATTTCAGAAGGTCCAGGATGCCAGGCTGTGTCTTCAGGAGATGGAAGTGCATGAAACTGTGAGTGTGAAACCAAAGTGGAGACCCTACAAGTGTGGAAAATCCAGAAATGTGCATTATCTGAGGAAAATTGCAATGAGGGAGCAGAATTGGCCCCAGAGAGAAGTCATGGAAGAAATAATCACCAGAAATGCCATAAGGCAGCTCCACTTACACATTTTGGAGTTCATATCTTGTCCCATACTAATTTGGATGCTGCACATGTGACTATAGGACTTAATGTTTGTCCTGTTGAATTTTGGATTTGTTTTGGTCCCATTCTTTTGTATCATCCATTTGTAACATTTGGAATGGAAACATTTATTTTGTGCCATTTCACGTTGGAAGTGTTTAATTTTTTTCATTTGTACAGGGAATCATAACTAAGAGTTTGCCTTTACATCTCAGAGGAGAGTTGGGACTTGGACTTTTCAGTAATGCTGAAACCCTTAGGACTTTGGCAACTCTCAAGGAGGGATGAAATGCCTTTTGTATAAATGAACATGCGTGCATGAGTCTTTGGGAGGCCGGGAGTGGAATGTTGTGGTTTGTATGTGGCTGTCCCTACAAAACCTCTTGTGATCATGGGGGGATGTGCTTTTTGGATGTGTATATGTCTAGAGTTTGTGATTGTATATTGCCTAGTGTTAGGATTGGGGGTGTAAGTGTTACACCCACCCTAAGGCAGATAGCATGCATCAGTGTAAGGGAGGAAAAGAGATTTGCTCCTCCCTTTTGTTCTTGTTACCTTTGCTGTCTTCTACTGGCATGAACAGTTGCCTCTGTGCCATGTCACCCTACCTTGGAGCCAACTGATTATGAACTGAAACCTCTACAAACTATAAGCTAAATCTTTTCTCCTCTAGCTTTGGGTGTCTGGCATTTTGTCTCAGCAGTGAGAGAAAAGTAAGACACTAACCATTAGGGAACTGCAAATGTAAACCACAATTAGATACTACTGCCTACTCATTAGGATGGTTACTATTGAAGAACCAGAAAATTATCGGTGTTGGCAAAGATGTGGAGAAATTGTAACCCTTGAGCATTGCTGATACAAATACAAACTGGTTCAGTCACTGGAAATTATACAGCCATTTCTCAAAAATAAATGGAGTCAGACTACAGTGATAACTTGGTTCATGGATGCTTCAAGTTGTGAACAATTCAGTTGCAAACCGAAGCAATTGGCAAAATTTTGCAACTGTTTACAAACTCCTCATGGGGTGATGGACATGACCATGACCATATTCCTTGCATTGCAGGAATGTGCCATCTTTCTCACAAGTTAGTGAATAAATTTGACACATGTTACAACATAGTTGAACCTTGAAGATATTCACATTGATTGAAGTAAGCCAGTCACAGAAGCACAGATATTGTATGGCTTCATTTACATATGGTATATAGAGTTGTCTAATTGATACAGATAAAAAGTAGAATGGAGTTTCTAGGGGCTATGTATTGAGGGAAATGAGGAATTAGTGCTTCATGTATGCAGTTTCAGGATGAGACAATGAGATGTTCTGGGATGTTCTAGAATGTTCTGGATGTTACTGATAGTTATACAACAATGCAAATGTATGTAATGCTATAGAATTGTATAATTTAAAATGGTTGAAATAGTCAATTTTGTGTTATGCATATTTTATCACAGTCAAACATAGAGTGGGAAGCTTTTATATTCAGAGATAAGACTAGAAAACTATAAAACCAGACACACACAAATATACACAATGCATAAAGCCTCTCATTAAAAAATGAACTAGAAATATTTATTTAAAAATATGAAGATACAATCAATAGCACTATGAATCTTTATAGACAAGTCAAAACTGTAATAAACAAATAAAGATATGAACATGTTCTGGAGTTGAAGAAGGTAATGTTGCTGACTTTTATTTTTGTGTTTAAATAAAGTATTTATACTATGCTACAAGGACACATGATTTAGAGGTTGGAAATTTAGATGGAAACTCCATTTTAAAATTCTAGAAGGTAAACTCCAATACTCATTTAGAAAGAAAAGCAAATAAGTAAAAATAGAAAATAAGTTATAACAAAAATAATGAAAAAAATGTAGAAAAACAAATGAATGCTGATAGAAGTTACAGTGATGGAGACAATATAGTTCTAACACAGACAGCAATGGCTGGGAAACATGAGACAGAAATATTGGAAATAACTACATGAGAGAATACATGACTAAGTTTAACACAAAGCTAAGATCGTTAAAAGTATTGATAAAGCAGTGGAAGGAAACGTGAAAACATTAATAATAGTTATCAGTGGTTTGTGATTTTGATATTTTGTTTATTTGTATTTTAGGTTCTTCAGCAATGGTATCCATGTATAGTTTTACAGTCAAGCAAAAGACATCATTTTCAATAAAGCAAAGCAAAGCAAAAGACTCTGGCCAGCCCCACAATAGCGTGGATCCGCTCTTCTGAAAGGCCCATCCATTAGCCCTGACTACAGTCCTCTCCCGCGGGCAGTTTTGAGGCCTCTTTGTCCAGACCGTTGCTCCCACATGTAGCTCACTGTGTGGGCAGCAATAGAATGAAGTGCTGATCCTGAGGAAACTGCGTGAGATACTATCAGGAAGACATTAAGATGTAGTTTGAAATGAAGATTGCAAGACTTGTCAACAAATTGGAACGACTCCAGAGAAGAACCAAAGGACGATTGAAGACCTGGACTTGCGAGTAGAGATGAAAAGAAAATGTGTTTAACTTGGCCAGACTCTAAGTAGATTCTTTAAAAACAGTACTGGAGCCCAATCAAACCACCATTAACAACTGCCAGGCAAGGCCCCATCCTGAGTGACCCAAAAGGTCAAAGCAAACTCTTAAAATTTCCAGTACTTATTAGTTCAACCTGAGGTTAAAAACCCTATCTTCCACAAAGCTTTTGCATGCGTGCCAAGAGCTTGTCTTCAGTTGTACATTAAAGATGCAAATATTGCATAGAGGAAGAAAGTCTCTAAGGGCCGCTCAGAAAACTCCCAGTCACTGAAGATGCTGATATGACCACAGCGGGCCAGATTTCCCCCCTTGTGTTAAGTTAGTACAATGTTTTGGTCTTGTTTTTCTTTATTTTTCACTTTTCCTGCTTATTTTGTGTTTTCCTGGGAGAAATGGAGGACAAAGAAAATGATGACAGAAAAATAAATTATACCAAAATAAATACATAAGGCCAGGAGAGTTCCTAAGAGAGGACTGGCTATTTATCCAGAGGTAATGAGGAAATGAAGGGTGGCTGATACTTAGGGATTAGAATGAGACAAAAGCTGGGGCAGAGAGATAGGGAGAGAAACAAGGAGAGGGCCCAACGCTCCGTACTGTGGTGGGGCACACTAGGGGATCTTGAGTCACTGGTACTTGTATGACTATTGAAAGGAGAACAGAGATCTGTAACAAGGCAACACTGTTTATTTTTAACATGCCATTATATTTTGGTGACAAAAAAGGAGAGAAGTAGAAGAAAATTTAGAATGGAGATGGGGAACCCCTGTGTTTTCCCCTGAGAGACTCTCACTGGGAGGCCATGTTTCCCTGCTGCAGTGCGGCAGCCATGTTAGTCTGACAGGTCCTCTCAGGCACCCAGGGCCCTGGCAAAGAGGGCTGAGCTCTTGAATCCACTTCTCCCTGACTCACACGGTTGAAGCATTATAGTGGAATAGAACACTGTCATGGGCTTTTAGTCAAATTTGGCAATTCCTGCTCTGGTTGCTTCATTCTGAGGCACTCACACTCTGGCACAGGGCAACACATTTGGAGGTTTTACCAACTTGATGGAAACTCTTCCTGGATCTTGCCACATTCCACAAAATATGCTAAAATGCCACATGTGGGGAGCTGCTGATCCAACCTTCCTCAGCATTACATGGAGGTTCGTATTCCTGCTTCATTTCACCTTGCTTATTCTGGAAGATGTCACTGAAGTAGCATAATAAAATGAATAGCTTTGTACTCTTATTTTTTCATGATTTGATCAGAAAAAAGTCTTTGAGTGACTTTTCACTTCACTAGGAATATATTAGATCCACTTGAAATTATTGTTGTGTTGAAATGACAAAGATCATGGTACAAGCAAACCATATGTCACACAAAATATACAGCTTCATGGTAATGACTCTAAACATGGTGTATCTGATCCCTTTAATTGGAAGTGCCTGTGTCTGAACATCACGTGAATTATTTGCTTTCTCTTGCCTGTTAACTCTCTTGGATTTAAGCATGGATTTTCTTGAAATATGTTGCATTCATGCATAAATTTGCAGTTAAATAAATAGGTCTGCTTTGGAGGTGTGATCTCATACACAGGGATATAAGATCTAAGATAATTTGAGTACCATTCTTAATGATTGCAGTATAGAACAAAAGGTCTTTAAGCCCAGGACTTAAGAAGCAGGGAACTAGAGTGGACCAAATGTATTTGCACATCAAAGTTGCCTTGGGGACATTTAAAAAAAATACACGTTTTTGGGCTTCACTCTGCAACCACATAGGAACTCCAGAGCAAGACCTAGGAATCTATATTTTTAAAAATATTTTTATGTGCAAACTATTGGGGTGAACAATTGTGCTAGAGAACATTGCTCTCCTGCCTAGAAATTCTGAACCTGTTCTAAAGTCTAAAGTCTGATCACACATTTAATGTAATAAGATGTCTGATTATGTCTTTCAGTGGAAACCACAGGGATTTCTTCCATATTCAATTAGATCATTTCTTCCAGTGTTTTGATCATCAATTTTATTCAATAACTCTAGAATCACAGGACTGTTTGTATAGTCTATACAATTTTGAAGTTTACTGGAGCAAAAATGCTCCATTGATTATACTATTGTTTGCTTTGTCTGCTTTATTAAGATGAATGAATGTGAAAAATGTTCCTTTCTTCAGGTGAATGTTATTTGAAACTTCTGGAAAATCCAGTACTTCAACAATTGTCTTGAGGTCACAAGCCAGTTAAGTTCTGTAACTCTTGTCTATTGCATATTTGCTAACCTTTCCTTAATTACTTTATTTCACAATATGTATTGGTGCTTGGTGATAAGGTAGGGATATGGAAGAGGAAGAGGGCTGAGGAAGTGGGAGTGATGGGAATTCTAAAAAATGCTGCCAGCTGGTGGGCCCCTCTGTGGGTGAGTGCTCAGGCTAGAGACAGGAAGACAGAGGGATGACGGTCATTGACTCATTGTCACCAACTCTGAGTAAGACTTTTGACCTTTTGGTGTCTCCATGAATGAATCCGAAAGCAAAGAGACAGTGGGAAGGAGCAATATGGTCAAACTGGCCATGAGATCTCCTAGGTAAATACATGATGATGCTGGAACTGAGTGTTCTTATGACCTTCTGTGGCTTCTTTAGCCACAATAAGGAATTCTTATTGCGACAGACAACCCTGTCATCTTGCCTTGTGGTAATTAGGAGAAAGCCTCTGATGTAGAGCTCTGGATGGCTGTGAGAGCTAAGAAAAGAGTGGTCATTTTATTCCTCCACCCAGTAACACCAGGGCTGCTCAGAACAGAGGCAGAGGCTTGCATGAAGTTAGTGTTTTAAAAACTCGACTTTATAGTACCCACCTGAGCTTGTAGCTTGGAAAATGTTAACAAGTATGCGCACTTGTGAAATGGCCACTGTAGGCAACATAGAAACTTTTCTTGGCCCCTAACCATTTCTTTGTATCCCCACCTACAAAATTTTTCTACTGATCTGATTTTGCTCTTTATACTTTAAATTTGTCTCTTCTGCAATATAGTAATGTATTATATATATATATATATTCATGTATAGCTTAGCTCATAATAGTGATTTTTGTTGCATATATGGTATCAATAACTATGCATATATATGCATAAAATTATATATATAATTTTTTTCTGAATAGAGGTGCCCTTATTTTAAATTCTGCCTAGATGCCATTCTGATTGTTCTCTTCCTTTCTCCAGCTGCTAGAGATGTTGCCTGCTGACTGCCACATTTAATCAATACTTTGGAACTGCCCATGGCTGAATGGGGCTGTCTCATCTTAGGGTGCACTACCTTTGTGGGGGTTGCTACATGTAATACAGAGAATGAAAAGCCAGTACAAGAAATAAAATGTTCTTGCCCTGTTTCTTGATTCAAGGTATCTTTGAAGGTCTCTATCAGCTTCAGGCTTTCCATGAAATGGAGTGTTTTAAAACAGCACTGCATTTGTTGTATGTTTGTTTTCTTATGATTCAGAAGGCTAGAAGCCTGAAGTTATTCCTTGATCCTCTGTATCCCTCTCTATCTGAGCTTTGGATGTTTGCTAGCAAATGTTAGCTTTCTTTGGCTTCCAGATGCATCTTTCCAATCTCTGCCTCTGTCCTGACATCTTTCAGGGACCTGGTCAAGATCTCCAGCTGCCTGTAGGAGGGGTACTATGAAGGATTAAATAAAAGGCAGTGAATCAGTCCTGCGTGAAAGAGGAGCTGGGAGATGAGTGCCTCAGGATGGGCAAAGACAAAGACTCTCCAAGCTTGCCATCATTTATTGATCACATACACATGTTTTCCTCCAGGGAGGTGGGGGTGCAGTGTACTTTTCTTGGAACTGGGTTGCAATTATTGTGGGCTAGTAAAAAGAACAAAGCATTCTTGCAAGGATGAGACAAGGGTCAATAAGGAAACCCTTTCTTCCCCAAGTGAAACTTTTACTTCTATTACTGTTATCACTGCTGATACCCCTACACTGCTTTAAAGACCCTTAGAGTCCTTAGCAGGTCTTATCTTGCCTTGTGAACATTGCAGCTTCACGAGCCATAGGACTTCAGCTGTGGCCAGAAGAAAGTGGCAGGATTCCACATCCCCATCCAGCCTACAGAGCAGGACAGGGATGGCCTCAGAAATGCTCTAGATTCAGTTTATAATTTGTGGTCTCCAATGGACTTCACCTTACTCTTCATGTGTTTCTTGAAAGGGACTCTTTGTCATTGGATTTAAGGCTCATGGGAGTACCTAGCAACTCTCATCTCAAGACCCTTAGCACTATGACATTTAGAAGAACCTTTCCCTGGAAAAAGTAGCATTTACCTGTTCTCAGCAGGCATGTCTTTTTGAAGGCACCATGCAATGATTGTCTTTGGAAACAGTGTCACCGATGGGTGTGAAGGAAGTATTTAAAAACCACCAGTTGACCAGCAGTGAAGCCCCATCTCCAGTGATGAGTGGAACACTATTGATTGATCCTGTGTAGTAGAGGGCAATTATTCAGTGAACTGGGACAGGGCAGAAATGCTCTGGCATATGTCTCAGATGTTTAGCAAAGTAGTACTGAGAACATGGAACCAAACAAATGTATCAAGGAAAGATAATGAAAGCCTGGTAGTGATTAGTCAGTTTAAAGAGAAGTATGACAACTCTATGATCTCACTAGCAGACTATGGAGGACTCTAATCTGCAAACAGAGGGCAGGAAAAGCCCAGGCTTAATCTCAGGGTAGCTGGACTCTCGAGAATGTTATCTTCCTGATTTTGGACAGTTGACGACATTCAGGGCAGGGCCCTAATTGGAAATCTTGAACTCTCCCCAGTTCCCTTGACATTCTCCACCTACTAAGCATCCACTTCTCCATGCAGAAGTCTAGACCTTCCCACTTTAAATTTAAGGTTGCTAAAATATTACATTATTTTCCTTTCCCTTAGGATCTGCATTTGCCTTCCTATGTGGTCATCAGAAGAATCACTGGTCTCATGTGGCAACAAGTTGGGGGAGTATGGATATGCTAAAGGAGGGACCAGACCTTCAGAGAGACACAGTTCAAGACCACATACATTGGCAGGCGACTGGAGAGGAGGATGGGCTGAGTGCTGAAGGGGTTTGTTCAAAAACAGCTCATCATATATTTGGATGAGGTGGAAGTTTCTTAATTTGGAAACCCTCTCCTATGAGGTAGTTCTCCCTGGCAAAGAGCCAGAATAACAGTGGTAATACATGGTGGGAATTGCTCCTGGAGCCTAGAAAAGGGAGTGGTCCACTGATTTTGAAACGGTGTTCCATTGCTTATGAAGTAAACAATGTCATTATCCTTTTGTTAAACAAATCCAAAGAAATGAGCACAGCAGAACAATGTCAGAAAACCCTGATGCCCACTATTCCTCAGGAAGAACCAGAGACCATCATCTCTAAAGTGATAAGGAATGTACAGGTGAGGGCAGTGCAGTTATTAAGAAGTGTGAGAGGGAGAGGCTACTTCAAAGCTGAGAACAATGAGAATGACAGGATCCTGAAATAGTACAGGGCTCTTATTGGAACCTAACAAGTCAGAGAAATGCCTGCTTGCACATCCTCGTGATAATAGCTGGCTTTCTACAGGGGGCACAACTCAAGAGTGACTAGCCTTGGATGTGACTTCCACGTGTTGTATTTGATAGAGGTGCATCACTCAGCCTAGTGCACATGCAAGAGGAGAGGAAAGTGAGTTCTCTTTTTGAAGGAAAAGTTTCAATGGGTTTTCAAATAAATTTTAATGCAACCTAAAGGAAATTCTTAGGTGAAATCTATGCTTCTTATGGCTACAACTCGAGGATGGGTTTTAAAGTTACAGCTCCCAAGACAAACATTTGTACTAGGGGACACTGAGCTTTAAGCAGCTGTTTCCCTGTCTCTGTAGACCCTGTGCCAGGCAAGGGGTACATCAGTCTGATGATTAAGTGGGGAAAGCAGTGCGGTCACATCATGGGGGTAGCAATGCATGAATGTGGCACCTACTGCAACATCTCTTCATATTCTTCTGCTCAGTTTTGTCATTGAAGGAACCATCTTAATGACCACACCCTGAGGATCTGAGAAATATCACACAGGGAAGTCACTTGTTCTGGAAGAGGTGGCACCCAAGGTAAGTGGAATCTAGAACAGATATGCAGGAAGGAAGTGAGGCATATTTGTTTGCATTCCAAGACTAGAGACTGCAGCCACTTTGAAGTTTGTCCTACTAAACCTCTTGGTGCAGTTTTCCCAAGAAAAGAGAGCATTTGGGATCCTGGAGGAACTTTATTAAATTGGAGTCATTTATCACCTGTAGGAAGTGAATCCGGGTCACACAGGAAGTACTTCTGCCTGAGGTCAAGGCCAGATGCCTGCAGGCACATACTCTCTTCTGCACCAGCCATTCTTCTCTCCGGCTGCTTGTTGCTGGCTGTTGGTGGCTCACAGCCAAGACCCTCTTCTGGAATAGACTCTTGGCAGAGAGTACAGGCTGGCCTGAATTCTATTGCCTCCTTTCCTGGGAGTAGGCTATATCCAATGGTCAGTAGAATCTGAAAGAAAAAGCCACTCTTCTTGTCTCAATTTGAGCTATTTCTGAAGGTCTATCCTAGCTGTAGACCTTGCTGTGGTATCATATCACATCCTGCTGCAAGTCAGCTCTACTTCCTCAGCCTCCTCAACCCTTGTCCTCATCAGCTGAGGCTTCTGCTCTCAGATGAGTTCTCTACTAAGCCCCCTGTTTCTGATATTTATCTCCACACCTGTTGCCCAAGGCTTAATGGGGGACACTTGTAGATTTAAGCTCTCATCCCTTAAAGCCTCTCAAATAATTCTATGATATGGCTATTACTTGTGCTTTCTTTTACAGACAAGAAATCTGAAAAAGCTGGGTGTAGTGGTATACTCATGTGACCCCTACATTCCAGGAGCCTGAGGGAGGAGGCCTGCAGGTTTGAGGTCAGCCTGGCCACCTCAATGACATAGCAGTACACTGATTAAAAAAAAATAAAAAAGGGTTGAAGATGTAGCTCAGTGGAAAGTCCCTGGATTCAATTTCCAACACCACAAAAAGTAAGTAAATAAAGAAATAAATAGATAAATAAATCATCTGTTGAAGTTCAGAGATAGCAAATGGCAGCTTTGGACTCAAATCTGACTCTACAACCTGAAATCTTGACAGCTACCTTTGAATTTTCTAGATTTTGTGGTTCTAAGACCATGATATTTGTTGTCATAAATATTTTGTCATATTCTTGGATGTTCTCCTAAGTGATAGTATAGATGTCGTAGATGTGTAGGTTAACTTTGCAACAGCAATAAAGAACCCTAATGTGTCAATGACTAATGATAACAAATGTTGATTTCTTGTTTATATTATATGTTGGCAGCTCTGAGTAAACAATAGTGGCATATGTTATACATCTTTTCCTTCAAGGACTCGGGCTAAGGGTTCAGTCCCTATTTGGGGGTTGCCTTTTTTATGGCAGAAGGACAGAGGCAAATATCTGATGAAAGCACATGATTGGATTTGTTACCTCTGCTCCCAGAAGCATGCTACTCTGTATATCCAGGGGCAGTGATCCTCTTTGAGGGAAAAGAGGAGTGAATGGTCATAAACAATAATGGCATTGACCACAGCACATATCCATGTTAGAGTTACAATAATTTAATAATCAAATGCATTGATCCAGTTGCTGGGACACAATACCTGACACAACTTAAAAGAGCAAACACTTATTTAGTTTCCAGTTTCAGGAGGTTCAGTTCATGGTTGAAGTTATGGCGGAGAAAGATGCTTAGTTCATAGTGACTAGAAAGCAGAGTAGGGGGAACATTCTGGAGAAGAGCAGATGAAAGATGATAGATTGTGTCCAAAGTCACAATCACAGCTCACCCAGACCCACAAGCATTCTTACTGATCTGCCAGGCTTTTCTGAATCCAGTGAAATGGACATATCAAGATTAATGGTCACATCAACTTTTGCCAGTTAAGCAATTTAAATTTGTAAATGATGTGATGCACCTTAGATGTTGGAATCGCTATGACTGTTACATATCTCAGGACCTCAGGATCAAGTTCCTTGACCACTGTCAGGGATCCTCTTTGCCCTTTACTAGTATTCTCCAAAGAACTGACATCAAACTGCCTGCTAACAAAGACTTAGCTAACATGGGACTTGAGGGGCTGGTTGGCCATTTCTGAAAAACAGTCACCATCAAAAAAAATTTTTTTTTGCCCAGAAAATAGCCTTAGAACAAAATAGGAGGCTTTCAATTGTATTCAACTGTAGAGTGACTGAAAGGGTTAAACTAAGGTACCAGGGTCCAGCAAGGAGGCATTTGTAAAACCAAACACCCTGCTCTAGAGAGACGACTTGGCAAGAAGAAACACTGGAAGCTCTCTCAGACGAGCCCTTTAACTGTGCAGTCAATCCTGTCCTCGCATCTGGGGATTCTTCTGCGGTCACCAAAAATACTCTCTCTTACCTAGCAGTGTTAGGGAGATGTAAGTAAAAACAAGATGCCTGTATTTCCCATCACAGAAGAATGTGCAGCAGGATAATAAAGCTCTTCTTTTCACAAGAGAGACGTTTAGCCTTCTATTTTTGATGTGAAAATACTAACTTGAAAATACCTTTCTTTCCAGTGGGCTTTCTGTCAAACTTGGTACCATCGAGACTCAGCAAACATTTTGTGGCTGGCTGCCAAACTAAATACATGTTGGCCAAGCTCCTAATAATGGAAACCAACATGTGGTGGGAAAATGTCTTAAGGTTGCTTGGTAGAAAAAAAGGTCCTGATGTGACCTCAAAAACAATCATTTCTTCACCACTCTTGAAATCTAAATAAATTAGATTGAATCCATCAGACTGCTCCTGGCCTATCAGTAGAAGTATAAATTCCTACATGTGAGCTTTGACTAGCAACATTTGATGGAGCTGAGAAAATTAAAAAAAAACATTTATATATTTTAAAGAGAAGTTTCTATATATGAGAAAATTTCAGGAGACGGACTCCCTCCCCCCAACCGAAACGTATAACTAGCTTCATGTTTATTTTATTATAATCATGAGATAACTGAGTGCTACTGAATGAAAGTGATAAATTATTTAAATATTAGGCCTTAGGTAATACATTAAGAAAAACTTAACCCACATGATTTACCAGACAACTATAGAGATCTGGAGTAAAGATGTCTACACCATCACATTTTCTGTTCAAAATGTAATGCTGACCCTCCATAGAAATATCACATGTTCCTCATTCTATTATAGACAAATAAATTAGATAGAATTTCACATATAAGCTGAGAGGGACTGGGCCTTTGAGCAAGTCAGCACAGAAAAATTAAAAAAACATCAGCACTGTGGCTGGAGGTGCATCTGAAGAAGTTGTGGGAGATACAACGGCCAGGCTTCCCCGCCTCCCTATGTGATAAGCAGTAACTTGAAATTTTACTCTAATGAGTGCTCCGTGGTCCAGTAAGTACAGCTAGGATCACCAAGTGGACGATCCCAGCTTTGGACCCATCCCTCCTTCCAAATGCCTTTGTTCTTTCCATGCATCCTTACTGTGTGGCTTGTTTCCCTAATGGATCAATATAAGCTAAGTGGATATACTTGTAATTCCATAAGGCAGTGATGCTAAACCTTTCAGAGACCAAGTACCCAAGCTGCAACCCAAAGCCCACTTATTTATTCTGAAGTGCCAACACTCCAATTAAACCTGAATACTAAGATTTTATTTTAGAAGAAACACAACTGAAATCCAGCACTCAGCTGCTGGGCTGACTTGGCTCATGAGTCTGCAGAAATGGCTCTGCATGCCTGTGATGGCACATGTGCTGTCCGTTTGTGATCACTGCTGTAGCGTGGTGGGAGTTTGACCCACACAGTACTCATGTTGTAACTTTGCCATACAGATTACCCTGCCAAAGGGCCTCAGTGGGCACCCCATTCAGGACTGCTCCTGGAATCCACCAGCTAGTCTTATTTCTAGTAAAACTCGCCTGTTGCAGTCAGAGTTTACAGGGGAATGATTGGATACAGGATGCATAATTTATAGGACTATTTTATAATACTCATCCAAAAAGTCAACTGCCAAGGAGTGCAAGAGATCTGTCCACACACTAGAGACCAAAGAATCCAGCTGAGGTCAGGATCTCATTGCAATGTCCTACGTGAGTCCAGCTGAAGGCCTAGAGCCCACAACAATATCTCATGCAAATCTGTATCAAGGACCTGCATTGGGAAGGCTCAAAAGTCAGTAGCAGAGGCTATAAGTTCTGCGCCAGTAGAGTGAAGGGTCTGCCAGCAGCCTGAGCAATCTTCATGGAGTCAGGAAGCAACGCTTAAGGTAAGAACCAGAGCTCCCCACAAAAGAACCGCAGCCCTTTGCAGCAGCAGCGAGGACCCAAGCTCCTTCAATGAAGAGAAGAGCTGAAGTCATATCAGGAAAACCAGCCTGACAAGCTTTTGCAGGAGACTCAATAGCACACTCTCATCTCCTCCAGTTCCCTCTTTACGATGTTGGCACCAACTCTTGGGTGTGCCTTCCACACCCAGCACTATGATGATTCAGTTCAACTGGGTGTTACAAGCTGACCATTAGTTAGTCCACCACATCGTCTCACTTCTTCCTTTGCTTCAAGACTTCATTCCTAGATGGTGTGGGACCACGAACTCAGCACATTTGATATCTCACTGGTTGGGAATTATAGTTCTCCTGTACCAATTCTATGTGGATATCGGATGTCCCTCTATATTGCTGCATATTCCTTTTGTCGCTGGCATATCTTCCTCTTTTGAGAGATAGGAATCTGTGATTACGTACAATAATGTCATCTGTATTTCAATTCCAGAAAAACAATGGCCTAGTATTAGAGCTGTCAGGATCACCCATGGCAGATGGTGCTTGGGATTTGTTTTTTTAACTCTTGTAAATATCACCATCTTTTTTTATGAGTCTGTATGGACTGACTAAAAATGTCTTTAATCTGACATTAATTAGAGGCAGTGAAATACCTTCAGAAATCTGATTCAGGAGCCAAAATATTTTAGTCTTTCGATTTTAAAATAAATAGTAGTTTACACTGACTTTTGAAAAGCTTTTTTTTTTTCTTTTCTGAGAACTGTTGTTTAAAAGAGAATGGTCAAAAGAATTGAATTTCTAAAGTCTTGTGAGTTTGAGGGCTGGCGGGAGGAAAAGTTACTCTATTGTATGGACTCCTTGTTCACATTGCCTCTTTCTGAACACCAGCTCCAGTAAAGGATGAGTGAAGCCAGTGTCTTGGAGCAGAGAGCTCTGACACATACATGGTGACCTGTCCCCAGACTGTGACTGTTATGACTGAGCTCTAGTCACAGAGACACCATTGCTCACAAAGACCTCTGACATTTGCTGGTGAAAGTATTCCTTATGTCACAGGCATATCCAGTCTACATTAAAAAGAAAGTTCAGGTCCAGGTAGCAATTTATAATGAAGAAAATGATAAATTCATGGATTTATTTTATTTTATTTTTTGTCTTTTTCATTTTTATCGGTACTAGGGATCGAACGCACAGCTGCCTGCTTGGAAGGCAGGTGCTTATGCCGCTGAGCAAAATCCCCAGCCCAAATTCATGGATTTCTAAAGAAATGGTTTGATGCAAAGAATCCAGTTAAGGGAAGTATCATGATAGGTTTGTTTTCTAGGATTTTCTTCAGTGTCTGAACTTAAATATTAAAAACTTCTTGATGTTTGAGTAATGCTTTGTACTTTCTGGTTTTATTTCTGAAATTTTGTTTATTTCTTGTTAGGGTTTCAATTTAAAATCCCACAAAAATCTCATGTCTGTGGAAGTGTAGAACATAGTTTAGTAGCTTATGAGTTAGGTAGCTAGATAGGGGAAGGGCCTGACATAGAGGTGGATAGG
This sequence comes from Cavia porcellus, assembly GCF_034190915.1. Lineage (NCBI taxonomy): Eukaryota > Metazoa > Chordata > Mammalia > Rodentia > Caviidae > Cavia > Cavia porcellus. Next base: position 23,353,508 of record NW_026947506.1, read on the forward strand.
CCATGGGAATTTAAATTATTTAATGGAAATTTAAATAAGAATGCTGAACAAGGACTTTGACCTCAATCAATATGGAATGGAGACCCTCCTAAAGGGAGGTGCAGCTGTACCCTACTTAAGTCTTTGGATTTTGAGGAAATTATAACATACAATAGTTGGTTTCTTTCAAAGATCCCAGTTTATGGAAAATAATGTGAAGGAACTGGGTTGGGAACATGAGTTTCAGTTGGTCATTTTTTTAAACTTCATCAAGCCACCCATGATAGATGCCCACTAAACAATTACACAAAATCAAAATCGAAGAGTTGTTTCTCATTTTATTTTCAATAAAAAACTTTCCTATCCTTCTTCTTTGGTTGGTTACTATATTCTTTGATATTTGCCAAACCACAAGCCTGGTACACACGATAATGGAAGGTCCTTGGGTCATGGGGTGCTGTACTGATCAATGGATGCACATACTGATGAATTCAGTAGTTGAAATTGAGGTTGGGAAGTGTGGTCTGGGTGGAGTTGGATCACTGGGGTCATGAAATTGGCTCTTCTCCCTTCTCTCTCTGATTCCTGACTGCCATAGTTTGGGCAGGTTCATTCCACCTCATCCTTCTGCCTTGCCTCATTTGTCCTGGGGCCAGCCAGCCAATGGCTGAGACCTCTGAAGACTGTAAGCCAAAGTAAATCTCTCTTCTTTTGAGTTGTGGATGTCGGATATTTTGTTCCAGCAAAGAAAAAGCAACCAATAGATAATACATGCTTGCTTTTCCAAGGCCATGCAGCTAGCAGTATGAATTATCATTCTTTTCATTCCCTATTCATCTTTATTCATTCTAAAGGTAATTGTTGGTATACTACCATTTGTCTGAGCATAGGAATACATAAATAACCCATTTAGACTTCAACTCTAACCAAATAGAATAAGTTTCGGTTGTGACACATGGCTGTGACAAAGACACAGCTACATTAGAGGCAAGAAGTGGTGGTGCCTGGTGGAGGTTGCACCTACAATACAATAGGTGGTTGCTATAGGTGATTGCACCTACAGCACAGGGAAGAAACAGCCAAGCAGAGAGCCACAGAGAAAGCACTCTAGGTAGAGACACGACCACCAAGAATGCACCAGTGAGCCTTGAGTGTAGAGGGAGAGGAGACTGCTAGGAAGATTCCAAATTAGGAAGGTTTAAGGGAAGAGGAAATCTGATTTCAATTAGAATCATGACATTAAAGGACAGCGGTTACTGACTTCCTGTACATCATTAAAATCATGAGCCTTCCACTCCCAACAATTTTGTACAAGATATTTACAAATGTCTGACTCCTTGTATGTGTTCCTAATTTTCCATTCTGGAATCTGCTGTGCTTTGGATGGTTGTTCTCAACACTCACTGAGACCTCGCTGGTCGTATTCTGGCTCAGTCCCTTCTGGCTCAAGATGTTCTTATTGTGTTGATGATGCATCTTGGAGGAAGCTTCTAAGATGTCACTTTCCCAGGATATCACTTCTGTCTTTGACTGCATTTTCTTGCTACTCCCCATTAATTTCCACAAGCAAGACAAAGAAAACAAACTCCTTCCACTTGGGTTCAAGTGTGTAAGGCATGAGGGACAGGCAGGGTTGGCTGCTGTGGGGTCAGCCTTGGGTGGGAAAATGTGGTAGTGGTGTTTTAAGCACATACAGAGTCCCAAGGGGTAAAGCTAGCTGTCAACGGCAGAGTCCCTGGAGGTCCACATATGGAGCTGGGATTTGTTGTTGGTACCAGTAGGTGTGCTTTGTGTTGTTCCATGGGATGTGGATATTAACAGGAGAGCGGAAGTCTAAGGAAAACCCATCAGTAGTATTTGACTGACATTTTGGGAAGCCATCGCATTTCATAAGAAAACAATTTTGTTTCTCCATTCTTTTAGCAGAGGAAAACCATCCACAAAATCCAAGCCTGCATGATTGAGTTTGGCCAGGAAAGTTGGGATTTGACTAGAATAGACTGCCCTGCTTGGCAGACTCCTCCACCCTCTTAAAGGAAGTCCTCTGCGGGCCTGCATCGCCTTGGAAAAACAGAAGAAAAGACAGTATTTTTGTTAAAGTTGCCTAGGAAAAAATTATTATAGAAAATTCGTGGAAAAACATTGCTTTCAGGATTACTCAAAATATCTCTTTGGTTAAATATAGAGCACTGTCCACAACCTTGAGCTCCTGAGGTCGGGCAATTGTGAACTCTGGGGTGTTGTCTGCTTCCTCCTCCCACTTCATTTTCTCTGTACTTTCCAAGCTAGTCCTGGAAGTTTAACCAAGAGGATGAAACAAAAATTTTAATTATTATCCTGGTACAAGCTGTAACCTATATTAAAAAAAAAACTTTAAATGATGTCCATGAAATTTTATTCTAAAAATGATAACTGAAATGATAGAAGGAATGTTCACATAAAAAAAAGAACAGAAATGCATCTTTCAGGAAATGTTTTATAAAATTTGTGAAGATCAAGGGAACACTACTATCACCCAACACTGGGTATAGTTACGGAGGAGGAAATTCAAAAAATTGTGCATTTTGTAGGGAAAATCGCATTCTGGTGTCCCTTAAAGGAAATCTATATCTACAGATTGAAATTAAATTGAATACAGTAAACTCCATTCTAAGAGGTGTGAAGCCTGAAATTCACTCCTAAAGAAAATCATCAAAATGCATTGTTCGGTGATGTAATTTACTTTGTTTTATTATTATTATTATTTTCCCTGTAACCCCCTCTTTTAGTTTGATAGGAATGTACCATTTAATTTCCTTATCTGTAATAGTTATGATATAAATAGTTACTACAAACAGAATTAAGAACATGTATGAGAGAAATATAGGATTAGGTCCCTTGAAACTCTGGTTATGTTTTCATCAATAGATCAGTGCATAATCTTACTTTAAGTGTGTTTCTGCTTCTTACTGAGTGCGTGTATCTAACAGCTCTTTAACTCATTCAGCGATGTGGCTTATCTAGCACACATATGGGTCTTCTCTATGAGGCATGTCACAACCTCTCTGTGTTAGGGACACCAGAAGGAATGTCAGGACCATACTTACAGGACATTTTAAATGTTGAAGTCACCAGAAGAAAAATGAAGAAAAAAAAAATAGTGGCACTAGATTGATAGTGAAAAGGACACTTGTTTATACTATAAGCTGCAGTAGAAAATCTTCTTAGGTCTCAGCTAAAATAATGCCTTACAGGCAATTCAGATTTTACCAGTCTGAATATTTATGAATGATTACAAAAATGCAGGTGGAGTTGATTTGGAGTATACAAATGCATTATAAAAGGATGGAATTTGTGAATAATAAGCATTGATCACATACTCCCAGTGCTTGAGAAATTGAGGCAGGAGGATCAGAGAGAGTTTGAGACCAGTGTGGCCTACACAGTGATTTCAAGATCAGCCTGAACTATTCAGGGAGGCCCTGTACCAAAACTAAAAAATCCTGGACTAGGCTCAGTGGCTCAAAAGCTTGCCTGATAAGTGCAGGGTTGTGAGTTTGATCCCTGATACAAAAATCTCAAAAAACAAAAACCAGCAACAACAACAAAAAAACTGACCACACACACACATGTTACACACACTTTTTTTATTTCTCTTCCACTATGTTCTCAGCAAATGCCTTTTTTTTCATACACTGTGGATGACTTTGGGAAATTCTCTTTCATTTAGTTAGAAACTAGGTGCTAGTAGGTATACTGCTAAGAAGAGTAGAATTTATAATTAATTGAGATGTGCTGGTGTCTACTTAACTCAAGTAATTCTTGGATCTGGAAAAACTAGACCCAAAAGGCATACTTACAAGTGTGTTTAGCTGTCATCAAGGCATGAACACACGCAGAATCTTTGAGGACATCTGGCAAAATGACCAACTGGCGGACCTCAAAGGACTCTCTCCTTCCACAAGCAGGAATCTGGATGGAATATACTCTTCTTTAAAGGTTCAGCATGTTTTCTGATGAAAGATGACAAGACAATTTCTATGTAGAAAAAGGGACTCAACAAACCCTGGAGAGCACACAAGCCCTGGGTCTAGGACAAAGTGGGTTGTTCTAGGGAAGAGAACAAATTTGACCTTCAAGACCAGAGAGCTGAAATATTGCTTTCATGTGCTCATCAGACCCTTCAAGATCTGTAATGTCCTTCCAGGGTTGGGGGAGAAAATTCTATTCATAAGAACTGGTAGTCCTAGTCCTAATCCTAGATTTTTGAGGAATCTGTACACTGATTTCCACAGTGTTTGCACCAGTCTACACTCCCACCAACAATGGAGGAGGGTTTCTTTTCCCCACAACTCTATCACCATTTGTTATGGGTTGATTGCTTAATGATAGTCCTTCTTTCTGGGGTGACATGGAATTTCAGTGTTTTAATTTGCATTTCTCAAATCACAACTGATGTTGAACACTGCTTAATATATTTATTTGCTATTCTCTTCACCTGAGAATCATCAATTCATTGTAAACGTTCATTTTTGGATTGTGTCCTTATACACATTGGGTTTGATTTTCTTGAGTACTTTATATATTTTAGATAATAGTTGATGTGGAAACCTATCTATTTTTTTTTTATCAGTACCGGGGATCGAACTCATGACCACCTGCTTGCAAGGCAGGTGCTTATGCCACTGAGCTAAATCCCCAGGCCTTCTTGCGTATTTTATATATTTTAGATAGTAGTCCTTTCTCTGAGGAACAGCTAGCAAAACTTTTTCCTACAGGAGGTCTCTTCACTCTATTGGTGGTTTCTCTTGCTGTGCAAAAGCTTTTTAATAAGATGAGAAATTAGTTGTTTCTTTGTAATATTTTCCTTGCAGTTTAGATTTTGTTCAGAAAATCTTTACCTACACTATGTCTTCTATTCTATCTTCCAGCAGATTTAGTGTTTCACTTTTAACATTTAGATCTTTGATCCATTTTGATTGTAGTTTAGTACATGGCGAAAGATGTAGGTCTAGTTTTAATCTTTGGCATATAGAAAGTCAGTTTTTCCAGCATCATTTATTAAAGAGACGGTGTTTCTTCCAATGGAGATGTTTGGCACCTTTGTCAACAATAATTTTTAAGTCAGGGACTGTGATGCTCCCCGCTTTGCCTTGGGGCCTAGAAGGAATTTGTTATTCTAGGTCTCTTCTGGTTCCAAATGAATTTTAGGATTGTTTTCTCTAATCTTATGAGATAAGCTATTGGAATATGTATAGAAATTTTGGGAGTATGACCATTTTCACTATGTTGGATATTCCAACCCAGGAGAAAGAGATATCTTTCTATTTTCTGACATCCTCTTCAATTTCCTTTTTCCGAGTACTATAATTTTCAGTGTAGAGGTCTTTTGTTTCCTTCATTGTATTAATTCCTAGTATATCATGTTTGACATTCCACATGCTTCCCTAATTTCTCTCTCAGTGAATTTGCTATTTGTGTACAGGAAAACCATTGATTTTTTTCATTGTTGACTTTATATCAAGCTACACTTGATGGGGTTTTTGGGATCTTCCACATAGAATATCATGTCATCTTCAAATAATGACAACTTAATGTCTTCCTTTCCTATCTATAATCCTTTTATTTCTTTGTCTTCTCTAATGGCTCAGACTAATATTTCCAGAACTATATTGAAAAAGAGTAATGACAGTGGACATCCTTGTCTTGTTCCTGATTTTAGAGTAGAAGTTTTCTGGTTTTGTCCATATAGTACAATATTGGCTATTGGCTTGTATCACATTGGGATAAAGGCCATCTATTCCAATTTTTTGTAGGACTATTTTTTTTTATCATGAATGGATGCTGGACTTTGTCAAATGCTTTTTTTCTGGATGTATTGAAGTGATCATACGTTTTTCGTCCTTGGCTCTTTAGCATGATTGATTATAGTTATTGATTTATGTATTTTGAACCATTCCTGTATCCCTGGGATGAATCCTATTTGGTCATAGTCTTGATGATTTGCTGCATTCTCTTTGCCAGTAGATTATTAAGAATTTTTGCTTCTCTGTTCATTGGGGAGATTGGCCTGTGGTTCCGTTTCTTGGTTAGGTCCTTTTCTGGTTTTGGCTTCATAGTTATACAGCACAAATCTTACTTGTCAATGAACTATTTTAACTATCTTGTGTGTGTAGGCATTTTTCATTTTCTCTTCCTTTTCCTTTCCACCATCCCCAATTCACAATATTTATTTATGCTAATATTGTTTGGACATCATTTCTTTTTTTTTTTTTTAATTTTTATTTAAGGAGAAAAGAAAAGAAAGAAAAAAAAACAGTGAAGGGGTACAAGTTATACAGGTTTACAGAATAAAAAAATGCGCAGTAGGAAATCACTAGTTAATGGATTACATATTGCCATCTTAGAAATAATTGTTCAAATCACAAAATTAAAGCTTGTAGAGTGGACATTCCAACAATGATACTGCAAACAGTTCTGTTCAATGATCCAATAAAACTCTGTGATAGCATTTTCTATCTTATACTTTTAAATATACATGCAGTTATATAGTTTAGAGCACTTTCTTTTCCTCTCTTTTGTACAGTGACTATTACACATTTTGGGTTTCATTGCTCCCACAGTTCTTGTTGCTTTTTTGGAAGAGAGTAAAACCAAATGTGACATAACAGAACAGAATCGGTCAAGTCAAAAGGGTGGACATAATAGATAATATAAAAAACATAATACAAGGTGATCAACAATGGTTACCATAATGCCTCCCGCTATTTCTAATAGAATTGCCTATATCATTAGTTGTAATACAATTGAACAAAACCGTAAAGAATAAAACCGACAAAACCAAAACATTGGAGATATTGTAGGTCTTCAAAAGTAGATAGAAGTCAACGAGAATGGGCGTTATAATGAATCTCATTATCTTCTCAGCTGATGCCTAAACTTTCGAACCTGATACTATCCAGCAAAACAGAATATAGGAACCTCAGTCAAAAACAAGATGGTGAGAGTAATACAGGGCTTCAAATCGAGATAATAGAAAGATTGGACATCATTTCTTGTCTCTATCTTGTACTTTGTGAAATCTATGAATTTCTTTTTGAATTAAATATATTTGTTGTATGCAGCATATTATTGGATCTTGGTTCTTGCTTCTGCATCCATTCTGCCAGTCTGTTTATTTGGACTAGAGAATTGAGACTGTTTTCATTGGTGGTTATGACTGATAGGTATTGGCTTATTACTGTCATGTTATTTTTCTGTTATTGGCTCCCCTCCTCCTGTTCATGTGCTTTGCTGGTAGATTCATCCTGTTGGTGTTCATGGAGTTGGAATCTTTTTTATCTCTTTCTAGAATGTCCTTCAGTGCATTTAGGAGTGTTGGGTTTATATACACTAATTTCCTCAGATTCTCTTTATCATGGAAGTATCTTATTTCTCTATCAATTTTGAAAGATGATTTCATAGGGTACATCAATCTGGGTCAGAAGTTGCTTTCTTTTAGGGTTTGAAATACTTTACTCCAAGTTTTCCTTGGCTTAATGGTTTGTGTTGATAAATCCGCTGTAATTCTGATGAATTTTTCTTCATAGTTGACTTATTTCTTTTTTCTAGTAGTTTCTAATATCCTATTTTATATTGAATTTCTGGAATTTTTGACTATTATATGGCTTGCAGTCTAATTATTTTTTTATCATGGCTAATTGGAGTTCTTTATGTATCACTTACCCTGTACATCAAACTCTTCTCGCTGCCAGTGAAGTGTTCTGCCATGAGGTCCGTGAACTGGTTTTTTTTAAATGTCATTTGTGCTGTCTCCTGCTTTGTCATTGACTCTGATCAATCTTGTGTTATTCTTCTTTGCATCATCTTACAGCTGCTGTATGGATTTGCTGTGGTCCCTTGCTGTTTTTAAGATATCTTTCTTTTCCTAATCACTAACCTCAATCTTGTCTTCTATATTTGAGATTATGTCCTCACATGGATTATACTACTGCATATACTCCCAATGGAAGTTTTAATCTCCTGGATATTTCATTAAACCCTTTTATCTTTCTGTGGGCCTCAATTCTCATTTCAGGTCCTTCTTGGGTCTTGGGGACTCATTTTCTTCCTCCTTTGCCTCACATTGCTTTATTCCAGTGAGTGTTTGGACACCAAATCTTGGAGAGGCATTCTCTGCTGTTTGTCACTCCATTTTCTTTCTTTCTTTTTGTTTAAAGAGGAAAAAAGAAAGGACATAAAAAACAAAGCAGTAAAAGGGTACAAGTAATACAGAATTTCAAGAAAAAATATACAGTAAGAAATCACTAGTTAATAGGTTACATATTGTCTTAGAAACAGTTGTCCAAATTATAAAATTAAAGCATATAAAGTGGACATTCATACAGTGATATTGGAGACAGTTCCGTTCAATGATCCAACAAAAGCTCAGTAATATGGTTTTCCATCCTACACATTCACACATACCTGTAGTTGTATCCCTTAGTCCACCTTTCTTTCCTCTCTTTTTTACAATAACAATTACACTTTTTGGGTTTTATTACTCCCACAGTTCTTATTACTTTTTTGAAGAGAATAAAAGCAAATGTGACCAAGCAAAACATAGTCAGTTAGAACAGAAGGATGGGCATTGTACATGATGCAAAAATAGAATACCAGGTGATCAAAAGTGGTTACCATTGTGCCTCTTGCTATTTTTAAATTGAGTTGCCTATATCATCAGGTACAATAGAATTGATCAAAACAGCACAGAAGAAGACCAATAAAACCTACACTGGAGACCTTACAGGACTTGAAAAAAAGATAATAGTCAAACCATAATGGGCGTCATAGTACATCTTATTGCCTTCAAAGTGGTTGCCTATACCCTCAAACTGGAACTATCAAACGAAATAGAATATAGTATAATCAGACAGAGCAAGATGGGGAGAGCAATACTGGGGTTCAAATCAGGTTAATAGGAAAAAAAAGTTACTATAATATATCCCGCTATTTTTAAATTTAGTTTTCCCTTAATTAAAAAAAATGAGAAAAAAATAGATCCCATTTTCCTAGAAGTTTCTCCTTAGTTCTTCAGAGGTAGCCTGCAAACGTTGGAGTTTCCCAGGTGATAGTAATGTCTGCAATTTGTAGTAAATCTCTCAGACCACACTTGAGTCTATGCTCATGAGCTAACTTACGGTTATAATTTATGTTGACAAAATGACTCAGGGTGAGGAATGGCTAAGCCTTGTGACCAGGTTACAGATTTTAACCCCATGATTTGAGTCGAAGTTCTGGGAAAGAAAGGAGAACTATAGACTGAGCTCCATCCCTCGAGCAATAATCCAATAGTTCATGGCTATGTGGTGAAGTTCCAACAAAAACTATGAAACCAACTCTTGGGTAAGCTTCCCCTCTTGCAGCATCTGTCTGCTGTCTCACAGGAATGAGCAAGGAAGATACTTCCTTGAGGGTACAAACATTTTATAAGTAGGACCCTCTCAGACCTTATCTTGTGTTTTCTTCTTTTGATTTGTATCCTGTATTTTGAGTCATTCCTGTGAAGTATAGAACTTCTGTGGGTCATGAAACCTTCTACACTGTAGCCTTCTGGTTAGAGTGATTGGTCTGGAAGCCTAAGCTTGTAATGGACATCTAAAGTGAGAGCAGTCTTGTAAAGGACTGTGTCTTGACCTGTGTCATTTAGTTCAAATCTGTGTATTTGGTGTCAAAAGTCACTGCAAACGGTAACCACCAAAAGAGTAGAAATTAAATGAAAAATCTTCCACATACAGATGGTAAAAGAGGAAGAAAGTAAACCTGACTAATCCACCGCAAAGTAGAAAAAAAAACAAACAAAAGAAAGAAAGAAACCAGGAAAAAAATCATGGTCAAAGAAAAATGCAAAGTAAGACAATGAAAAAAATTCCAGTGCATCTGGCACCCTGACAATAAGTGCATCTATCTTCCTTTAATTTTTAAGTCAAAGACTAAGTTCAGCTATTGCATCTTTCAAGAAACAGGCTGTGACAAGCTGGGTAGGAACGGGTACGTGTCCCATGAGCTTTCATACTGGCCCCTCCCACTACCTGCATTCCCCACAGACCAAAGGGAAGTCACATCATCAGCCTATGGACCCCCACTTTATAATCTCACTGCAGAAAAAGCATCTCCTGGAGCCTTGCATGCACAGGAGTGCTAAGCAGTTTTTTACCTAAAAATGCATTTTGGTCATGTTTATCATACTCTGAGCTGACTATTGTGCTAAATACAGTCATAATTTTATTTAACCTTCATGGCAACAATATGATACTTGTACTAGAACTCTCATCACACTTTGCTGATGACTGTAGGTTCACAACTAAGGCTCGGAAATGTCTTTCAGGGATGCGACTGATTCAGCTTGCTCTCTTAGCCACCACTTCTGGGTATCCTGTCATCTTGAGCATCCCTCTCTTGGTGCATAATTAAGCTGGTAGCATTATTTTTCTGCAATAATGACATGATGTCACATGAGCTCATTATCAAGACCATTTTGATATTTCTACATCTCTGTTTTGCATGAATCTATCTTCTCAGTAATTCAGCTTGGAAAGGAAAAATTCAGAATATCTTCACCTTGTATTATAGGAATATACCGATGCTTTGTACAGGCATGCTCCCAAGACTCTTTGGACTCAAGACAACTGTAGCTCTTTGTATCTCTTCAGCTTTTCCAATGGATCATTTAAAGCAAATTTCTTTCTGGGAAATTCTTTATTTCTCAGTTAAGGGTTGATTAGGATTCTACTTCCTGAGATTTATTTGGATTCAATTAGTTCAAGGACTTAGATTATTATTCTCTGAGAAAGATTTAAAAATGGGAACTTTCCTTTAATAAAAAGTCATGATGAATAATAAAGCAACAGGATCTTGGCTGGAGAAGTATTCAAGTGAATTGGCCAAGCTTTCTATATACACTTTCAGATAATCTGATTTCTGTGAAGACATTTCTTATTTAATGGAAACACGCAGGTTAGTTTTAGAAACTAGCAAGCCAGCGATGGTGGATTCAGGAAATATCTCCCCTCCTTTGGATTAAGCTTACTTTTTCTGGCTCCCTAGTCCCCAATTGTAATTACCATGAATATTATTCTCCCCTTTTAACTCAAGTAGAATTATAATGTCTGATATTTGATGACTCAAAATGAGATAAAGTAAAAGGCAAAACTGCTTTTATGTAATCAAATATGAAATATTTTCAGCAGAATTTACTTTGCCTAAAATGTATTTCTAAGATAAACAAGCCCAAAAGTTGCAAGGTGGCTTGGATGGTATGAATCCCTCTTCAGTTTTTCTTGTACAAATAGTGATGATAAAAGCCCACTGTCCTGGATACCCATGGAAGATGCTACATTCAAGAAAGCTATTTTTTCAAAGGGATTGCACTACCTTTTCCTATGCATTTTGTTGGTGACCTCAGTTGCTGGGAGCAGGTTTCATTGAACTGTTTCAAACCAGTTTTCTTAGACTCACTAACAATTGTTTGCAAATACTTTCACATTAATTCCCAGTTCAGTTTCCTCTGGCTTGCACAATGCAACCTCTTTGGTTCTGTTTCAAAGTTTCATCCAATTATTACAGCAAGTCTTGAGAGCTGTCTTCTGTGAAGGAGCTATGGGTTCTCACATGGTTTTCCAAATTGGGTCTTTTTGTCATTCTCTTTCGGTTCTGGGGATGCCTCGTATTAGCAAGCTCACCAGCACACCTGTTGCAAACATGATGAAATTTAGGGAAATCTTATTCTTTACACAATTTGGCTTGTGGAACTTTGGAGGGTCAGCACTTTTACAATATTTATAGTGTTTTTTTCATTCTAATAAATACAAGCCAGTGGAAAATGAGTTCCTCCTTTTCTCCTTGCAAATAAACTTCTCACACTGCTCTTTTCTACTTTTTTTTTTTTTTTTTTTTTTGTCTTTTTCCTTTTTATCGGTACCGGGGATCGAACTCACGACTGCCTGCTTGCAAGGCAGGTGCTTATGCCGCTGAGCTAAATCCCCAGCCCCACTGCTCTTTTCCGTAGCACTAAGATTCCAAAGTTTACCAATCCTGTAAGGAGAGTTGCCTGGTTATGTGTGACTCTTAATTCACTGATTGAGGCTTCTGCTTTAGGATCACAGTGCATTTAGCTGACAGAGAATTTCCATACTCTGTTCTCAGTGGTTGGCCATGAAAGAGAACATCAGAAACCTTGTAAGTCCCATTTTGTACCAATGGGTATTAACATAGCTTAGAGCACAAAAGTGTCTCACCAATCACTACAGAGCATTGCAATCAACTATAGTGAGTATACAGAGATATTTAAGTCTCTAATAGAAATTTCTCACGAAAAAAAGTAAGAAGGAATTTGACCGTCATAAATATAAGGCTGACATGTGAGATGATTGTAAGTTCAAAATAGAATAATATTAATAAGCTGGAAAGTTGACCACTTTGAGATTTTGTGAAAAAAATGGTAAAACCTGGTCTCCTTTATAGTAAAGACCCCTCTTTTATTCCACAGGTGCCTTCATAGTCCTGCTAAGTGAGAAAGGACACAGCAGAGGTGATCATCTTCACCCTCTCTGTGCAGAATGCTTAGCTTTCTTCCCAGGCCCTGTAAAAGTACTGGCACTATACCCCAGGCTAGGATGGCATTTTATGTACCCACAGCAAGTCGGTGACAGCAGTTGTCTGGTTGACTAGGCAACATTTCTCCACTCTTTTCTTCTCATCAAGTACAAGACTTGAACTAGGGAAGTAGGAAAATAAACTATATACACAGTCCGAATGTATCTTGATGGATGTAACTTTCTAAGAGAGATGGTAATTTTTGAACAAGTGGTATTGAAATGAAAATAAGCAACAGTAAACTTAGGTAGGCTGTGTGACCTTATTGTTTTTGTGATTGATTCTTCTCAAAGTGCAACGGGCGCATGTGTTCCCCAGAGGGGACCTGTTGCCATGCAGATTCTGATCATGGGTTGGCCTGGGACAGGAGAGTGTGTCTTTTAACAACCACCCAAGTGCTGTCTGAGGGACACACTTTGAGTAGTGCTTTAGTTTGGGTCTTCAGTGTCTCCCGGAGCCTGTGTGTTGAAAGTTTGATTCTCAGCTCATGAGACTGTTGGGAGGTAGCAAAACGTGTGGGAGATGGGCCTAGTGGGAGTTAGGTGATTGTGGGTATGCCCTTGATGGGGATTTTACAATCCTGGTCTCATCTCTTCCCTTTCTGTTCTCTGGCTGCCAGAGAACAGCCCTCCTCCTGCCATGATGTATGGTGTCACCACAGGCCCAAAGCAATAGGAACAAATAGTAATGACTTGGGACTTCTAAAACTCTGAGCCAAAATAAACCCATCCTCCTGGTAAGTTGATTATCTCACGTAGAGAAATGTAAAACTAGCATAAACAGAGACAAACATGTTTAACTGATCTTTCTCTCTTTTGTCATGCTTCATATCACCAACCATTAGAGTCTCTGAACTTATAAATGTAGCTTCATGTTCGTTAGTTTTTAGCAATTGTGATAAAGACATGGTGTAAAAAAACCTAAAAAGCACATTATGTTAAGTGAAATAAATCATGCACAGAACAAATTATTTCATATCCTTGCACATTCATGGAAGTTAAAAACAATTTGATTTTAGACAAGTGGGGAGTACAATAGTGGTCACTAGAGGATAAAGTAGAGGAGGAAAAAGGAAAAAATATAGAGATACCTAAGATAGTTAAGATAGTTGAAAGCTAGTTTCTCTTAGCTTGTTGAAAAGAAAGGTTTGAACTAATATTGTTTGGATAATACTTCTTTTGTAAAAAACCAGAAAAATGGTAGAAATAATACATAATTTCAAAAAAAATAAACAGTGAGAAATCACTAGTTGATAATTGCAAGTTACAAAAGTAAAGCATACAAAGTGGATATTCAAACAATGAGACTGCAAACAGTTCTGTTCAACTATGCAACAAAAACCTAATAATATGGTTATCAATCCTATGCACTTAAACATACATGCAGTTATATCTTTTAGAACACTTTCTTTTCCTCTCTATTTTACAACAGCAATTACACATTTTAAATTTTATTATTCCTACGTTTCTTATTATTTTGTACACTAAAGACACAATGTAATATTTATAAATATGATTCTTATTTATTTCACTAATGAGGATAGCCTCAAGTTGTCCCCATTTGCCTATGAAGGCCTCAAAAATCATCCTTTTTATAGCTGAGTAATACTCAGTTTTATAAAAGTATCACATATTTTCATCCACTCTGCAGTTGATGGGCATCTTGGTTGTTTCCAAGATTTAGCTACTACAAATTGTGCTGCTATCAACATGGTTGCACATATACCACTGTGACATGACCCTTTCAGTTTTTCTGGGAAAATATTCAGGAGGGTTGAATGGAATTTCTAATCCGAGTCTTCCGAGACTTCTCCATATTGGTTTCCATAGTGGTTGTACCAGTGTACACTCCCACCAACAGTGGAGCAGTGTTCCTTTTTCCCCACAGCATTGCCAACATTTGTTATCAGTCGATTTCTTGATGGCAGCCATTCTTTCCAGAGATGAAATCTCAATGCTGTCTTAATTTGCATTTCATGAATGACCAGTGATGGCGAACATTTTTTCATGTATTTATTTGTCATATATATATCTTCATCTGAGAACTGTGTGTTCACCTCAGATGCCCATTTTTGGAGAGGGTCTTTGAATTTGGGGTTTGATGTTTTTCAGTTCCTTAAATTTCTGGATATAATGGACACTACTTCTTGAATAACTATTTTGAAGATAATAATATGCAATGTGTTAATTATAGCCTGGTTTGAAACTCTGTCTTATTTTTATTTTTTTAAATAAAAAAGTAGAGGTTAGATAACCAGTAATGAAATATTTTGACAGGAGAATTAATTCCCATGTTTATATAGAAAAGTAGGGTGAGCACAGTCTGCCAGGATGTATTATATATCCCAAAATAATTCCAAAGTCCCACTGGCTCCTAATACATAGAAATGATTCTGTCTGAGGCCATGGTAATGCTAACTATGTAATGAATTATTATACTGTACTCTATAAATATCTTCAAATATTATTTGTCAATTTGAAAAAGCAGATTCTAATTTGGAAGGTAGAGATAAAGTCTGAAATGCTGCATTTCCAGCAATGTACCAAGAGGCCCTGAAGCCGCGGCTCCAAGGATTAAACCATGAGGAGCCAGGGTCTCTTACCAATGGAATTTGCAAAACTTCATCCCTTTCCCCTTTTTGTTCACCTTTGTTGAACTTTCTGGAGAAGAATGTGAAAAGGCATATGGCAAAAATCTTAATTTATTGAAGTGGGACGCTCATAAGCTTCTGGGGAGAGAAATAAGCAGGCGGGAAGGGATGAAGAGGGATACATGAGGAGGTAGGGAGCTGGATTCCCAAGGATTAAGCTCTTTCCCACATGGGCTCATGTGCTCATTGTTTCGTGATGTCTGTGCCTGTCTTGTGCCCCAAAGCTCAGAGGTGTCCAGACTGGTCGTCACTCCCATGCACATCCTTCCAGCACACATAGAGGGCTGCAATGGATAATTGTAACCCAGAGGATTCCTACATGACCATGGATGCATCTTTGTCGTTTGTTTTGAATAAACAGAAGTCCGTGGGACTTTCTTCACCTCTCCCTTGTGGCATGTTTCTGTCTGCACATGTGTGCACATGTCATGTGGAAGACCACAGAAAGGTGGGGTTCCATCAGCCTCCATTTCTAATGACTCTTCATTCCCTACATTTTGAGTGGCGAATCAGGGCAGTTTTCCCTGCTAAGCTTTGCTCTCTCTGAAGGCATCCACAGGGCATCCTCATCCCATTCTCTCTTATTCCAGTCTGGCATCATTCTGCAGCTCCTGGCTGCAATCTGGGCTCTAACTATTGAACAATGAAGGAAAGCAAAATAGGACAAACCCTGGATCACATTAAGCAGTATGCTGTGGCATTTCACCCACTTGCTTTTGCACCATGCACATGGATCCTTCTGGATAATCTTTTACTTTTGTGTTGAACAAACACGTACACACACAGAGCCTTTCCCCATTGCCTTCTTCTGAAATCGTGTTGCACAAGTGTGAAAGCTGAGAAACATCCCACTTCCTCACCAGCCAGCTGAAACTTTAGCGATGACAGTCCTTGGTGACCACAACAGGCGTGAGCTAACATTGCAGTTGGGAGGATTTCCCCACCCTTCTCTCTTGTCAATGAGGCATGTAGTTCCCAGCTGATTTCTTCATCTGGCCCACCATTCCTGGAAACCTGCTTCCAAAGAAGCCTGTGAAATATGAAAAAGTTGCTTGGGCAATGGAAGTGTAGGTAGGAGGCTGATGTGGTTAGTGGTTTTTTTCATGAGACCAGGCAGGAGTGAGAGCTACTTTTATTCTTTTAGTTCTAGGGATCAAACCCTGGGACTTGCATGTGCTAAGCAAGTGCTCTACTACCAAGATATACCGCCAGACCTGCATTAGTTTACTATAAAGAATCTCAAAGCCACTAAGTTCTATAAAATAAACAAAAACATAAAATAAAAATTTAAAACTGTGGGAGCATTCATAAGAGTTGTAGTTTCCCATTAAGAACATTTGGGCATAAAACTTAAATATTTGACTTGTACATAAAATTTCAACATCCTTTGGATAAAATTCAAGCCACAATTTCAGCAGAGAGGAGAAAGGACTTTACTAAATATGCATTCATGCACACACACAGACTAGCATGATATTCCTTAAACACAGAAGGATAGACACCTCTTTCCTTAATGTTAGCATTTATTTAAGATAATGTGTTGCTTAGTCTCAGGAAAGATCAACTGGGGCTTTTAAGAGTGAAATACTGATTTAGTTCTTTAAACCAGGTTAAGAAAAAGTTTTAGATGTTCACTTATTTGTGGGTCAGGTTAGCAGGCCAGGTTTAACAGATATGTGCCGGACAGACAGTGGCACTAAGAGGCAAGGACTAAATACTAATAGTTACACAGAGATACGAAGTGATCAAGGATTTCTTTTCCATGTCCATTTATGGGACAGACAATATTCCCTGCAACATGGAATCCTAGGAATTTGCGAGAACCCAGGATGTAAGATTGCACACCCCTAACACTGACTCTGATCTAGAGTACATGACCTCTTTGAGGCTGTCTCTGTATTTTACCACATTGCTTCAGGATTTCCATTGCAAAAGAATTTCCATTACTCTGTGGCATTGATCACCCTAGAAACTCAAACCCCTTGTCTTGTGGTCCCAGGGAAGATACCACTCTTACTGATGTTTCAAGCCAGCTGGGAAGGCTGCTTTCCTTCATGAATAACTGTTGCACCACTCACAGTTGATGTCCTGTTTTATGAGATATAGTAGTAGCGACACTCACTATGCACGTAAACTTATCAGGAACAAAGCTAAATAATTCAGCTGTGTTATGTCATTTAGTCTTCGAACCCTTTGAAGCGTATCTCTTTACGCAGATTTACAACTCATCTCCAATGAAGGTAGAGAAAATTAGTAACCCAGATGAATTGGCTGGGTGGCTCAGTCCCCAGAGGATTCTACCTGATCTCCTTAGTAAGCATCCATCTCTCGGAGCAGATCTTGAGAAATGTGCATGAGGCTGACTGTCACTTACACACAAAACTGAGGCAGCTCTTATTCGTGCATTTCAGTTATGTTCAAAATTTTGTGAAAGCTCATTGAACTAAGTATCATGATGAACAAATTTACTGTAGGCAAAAAAAAAAAAAAAAACCAACTCCAGTTGAAGAGTTAAGTGTTAAAGGCAAAAATCTTAGTTATTAGAAATCATTTGATTTCAGTGTAGATTCTTTCTTAAGCAGTCACAAAAGCAGGAACAACAAAGAAGCATTGATACGTGTAACTGCATATAAAATTGAGAATTTTTGTTCATCATATAATATCATAAACTTGAAGAGTATATTTTTAGCATATCAGCAAGGAATGTACCAGAATATATATATAAGAACTCTATAAATAAATGAGGGAAAGAAAAACAATCCAACAGGGAAACAGAAAAATGTCCACGTTGCTGTTTCACTAAGAGGAATCCATACAGTCAGTATAAACATGTGACAGTGATAATGTCCTCATCTTCACTCCCAACAAGGAAAACACCAAGTATGAGTAAGATGAGGAGAAATAGCCACCTTAGTACATCGTTCATAGAAAAGTAAATTAGTATGACCTCCTTGGAAACATCTTTATACCATTTAATAAAAGAGGTCATGGATTCTTATCATCTAACAATTCTACACACATGTATACACATACATCCAGGATTATAGACCAAGTTTAGAACAATACTGTGTTAACTGAAACTTTTGAGTATTGGAAACACTCTCTCACACTGCAGAATTCTCTGACAGCTGATAAAACAATCACAAATTACCACTAAATCTGCAAGGGGAGGACACAGTTCTGATACCCCCAAGTTGTACTTTAGTGTAAAGTAAGAATTGAGTGTATATGTGAGGGTGTACGTGCATTCAAAGGAAACATATACATGCCTTCACCAAGGTAAAGGACAAGAATATTAATAGTAATATTCTAATACTTGGAAAAAATATGAATGTCATTGACAATATAGTAGCTGAATATGTATATTCACAGGCAGTGGAGTAGTATACAGTGCCAAAAACTGAACTATAACTGCACAGCTGTGTGGGTGAAACTTACAAGCATAATTGGAGAACAAAAAGAATAAGCCATGGAATATAAGTCAGTTCATACAATTAAAAAAATTTTTGCTTATGGATTTAAAAACTTTGCTTTGTACAGAGATTCACAGGTGATAAAGAAAGACCAGGAAGTGATAGTCACAAATTAGGACTTTTTTAAGAGGAAAGAGTTATGTTTGAGAAGTACAAAGTGATTTCTGAGATTGTTCTTTTTCTTGGACTAGGTGTTAGTTATACACTATACATTAATGTTTTAGTTATTCAATGATTTTTTAAAAAATCACAAGTCTTAGAATTTAAGACTCAGTAAGTGGAATTTAGATGATTTCTCTTATTCTAAACCTAAGTGAATAAAAAATGTAAATTGTTGAACTTAGTGGTCCTCAAGTTGTAGCCAAACACTTGGGAATCACAAAATAGGTTTCTGGTTCCAGCCTGAAGATTTCAATTTGGAGTTTTGTGGGTGGTGCCCTGTAACGCGGGTTTTTAAGAATTCCCTAGGTGAGTTGATGCAGCTCATGCATGGGCTGACATTTTGGAATTTATAGTCTGTCTGGAAGTTGAGCACCTGCACAGATAGGAAGCTTACACTATTTGGCCTCTAAATAAAGCCTCATGACTATACTTATAAATTTAGATGAACAAATAAAAAATGCAACTGTTTAATAAATTATTTTTCCCAGAAGAGATAAGAGCTCTTGTTGTTTCAAAATAGTTTTTTTGTAGTAGCAGACTCATGAATATTTGAACAACAACGTTACTTTATTTCTGATGGCATATAATACTATAATAGTTTGGATTTAAAGAGGTATTGTCTCATAAAATCTTTTGCAGAATTTGTTCTTTTTTTCTGATTATTTCCTTTGGTGAAGTTTCTATATAGAAATGTTATTTTTTGTATATAAATGTTATCTTTTAAAAGTTTTCGAGTATTTGCTGAGGAGATGTCAGGATAAAACTATTCTCTTAAAACTAGGTAGTAGACAAGGTTGTTTCCCATTACTACTCTGGATGACATTTCATTAGAGATAACAAGATGACGGACACAAAAAAGATTAAAGGCATTAGGTTTGGAAAACAGGGTGCAACTGTTAATCTTTGCAGATAATAGTATTGGTTATATAAAAAAATAAATGCATCTTTGGATAATTTACTTAGAAATAGATGAATCCAGCAAATTTACTGGATATAAGACCAATATATAAGTCAGTTTTCCTTTTAGTTCTACTTATATTCCATTTGATAGATTTAATGCTTGTCAGATACAGGAAGAGAAATGTTCTGGCCAATAGCACTCTGTACAAAGACAACCTGTTTTGGGTGTGGTTTATTATTGAACTAATTACTGTAGAAGCCAGTGTTCTTAAGTTACTTGCCTTTGGGAATTCAAATGGGTTTGTGTTTTTCTATTTCTGTAGATAAGCAAGTTTCTTTAATGCAGAAGTTCATAAATATGACTGAATATGACTGGGGTTTATATACTGTAGAATGAGGTCATATGCAAGTAAATCAATTGTCATAAAGATAATTATTCTACTGTTGTCACAGAGTATTATTCTGAATGTAGCCTCTAATTCTTTTTAATAGATTTGATGAAACCTGTAAAAATGGCAGAATGAAAGACTTCTGTCTAGTTTTTCTTTCTTTTCTTGTCTTATTCAAAGGCTGGTCCATTCCTGGGTATTTGGTGTAAATGTGCACAAAACAATCACCTCTTTACGTTGAGCTAGTTAAGCAGTATTAAATGTTTTGTTTTTTTATTGTAACTGCTTTGTTTAGTGAGTAGAGTAGGAAACCTACCTTACGGTATTGTCAGGACTCACACACTTTTAATTTAAGAACTGCTCACCTTCATTTTGCAGAAGCGGTGGCTTAGCCAAATGTAAATGGCTAATCTATTTGTGTAAGTTTTGTTCTCATCTGTGGGTCTTTACGTACTCCTCTTCACTGTTTGATAAATGTTAACTTTTAGATTCCTGGTAGTTCTGTTACTATGTGGAGCACCTATGTTAATTCACTGTGACTCTGGGGGATCCATCTCATCTCTTTATTTTCTGCACGTACAGTCTTCTCACTAATAACATGATCTCACCATTTCAGTTTAATCTTTCTATTCTTACCATGCAATGAACTACAAAAGCATACTATGTTTCCGTTTTAAAAGCTGTTTTATCTTTGACATATTGATTGTCTGGTTTTTGTTTGCTTGTTTCAAGACATACCTAATAGTGGGATCACTGAGTCATATGGTAATTTTAGTTTTAGAGTTTTATGGAACCACTAGACTATTTTCAATATGAAAATATAAGTTTACATTCCCATCTTTCTCAGTTTTAGAGACAAAATATCCAATACCTTAAGTCTAATTAGGAGAGAAGTATCTTGCTCATCCTTTGTAGAGTTTTCAGTCCATAATTATCTAGCTCCAAGGAAAGGTGGCATGGAAGACAAGAATCACAGAGAAGAAACCGTTTCATGGAAACCGGAAGATATCAAAGCAACAAAGGATGACCAGAGCTCAACTCATTCTATCCCTTATATTTTATTTAGTGTTTAATCCTAGTACTCTTGACCCTAGCATTGCACCATGAGTCGTAGCAGCATCACACACTCTACAGCCAGCCAACTCTGAAAACACCCTATCTATGACTGCATAAGGCTTTGCAGGGAAATCTAGAAACAAGCTGTAGCATTCCACCCCTGAGCCCCTAAAGATTCATGTACATTCCATTATGCAAAAGATATTGAGCCCATTTCCAAGAGTTACTCCAGTCCTAACATTTTTGGCACTGCTGAGAAGTCTAACTCCAAAGTGTCATCTGAGACTTAAAGTAAACTCTTAGTTACAAGCCCTCGTACAACTTAAAAGAAAGTTAAGATCTTCCAACATCCAATGTCTCAAGATAGACATTTCCATTCTAAAAGTTAGAAACAGGGGGATAGCAAGGAATAGGAACACAGCAAGTTCAAAATCCAGCAGGGTAAACATTAAATCCCACAGTTCCATTTCTAGCTTCCATGGAAATCGGTGGCAATTTGTGAACTCCAAAGGGTTTGGGTGACTCTACCCCTACAGCACTGCTGGTGATTGTAGTTACTGTGGTTTTTCTCTGGGGCCTGATCTGCTCTGTCCTTGTAGTTTTCCTCAGACAATGCATGCTATTGACATCTCCAAACTTCTGGGGTCCCCACTACACCTTCAGCTTCACCCTCACAGCTTCTCACACTGTGTTCTCAAGGGCACACTGCCTGGCCTCTTGGACCTTCTTTTGAAATCTTGGTGGAAGCCTTCCTGGCTTCACAATTCTTGCATTCTCCATGCACCTAAAACCAGCACCATGTGGATGATGTCAAGGTCTGCTGCCAGTTGGAGCAGTAGCCAGGCTTACTTTTCTCTTGCCTATAGGGGTAGAATCTTATGAACCAAATCCCTAGGAACAATTTTCCCAGGCGACTGTCATTCTGAATCACACTGATCTGGGGCTCACTTCTCAAAGTGGGGACTGATTTCTCTGTTCCATCTCTGTAGACTGAAAATTTATAGACAATTCTTTTCTGACCAAACTCAAAACATTTTAAATCATTCTCATGGGCTTTTTTTTCCTCTTGATTTTCAATATAAATTGGCTAAAACCCTCAAAAAAAGCAGCCATGCCATTTCCTTAACATTCGATTGCCTTAAAATGTCTTCTGCAAGATTAATTAGTCTACCTCCTTTAATTTCAGTCTCATGGTCTCTAGACAGGAACAAAGTACAGACTAACTTTCTGCCAAGGCAAAACACACATTGTCTGAAGTTCAACTGTTGACGGATTCCTGCTTCCAAGAAGAAATCTCCTAAACCTGTATCCTAAACCTAAATCTCCTAGACCTAAATCCTTAACAGTAGGATTTCTATCAGACTTTTGGTCTCCTGAGCTCTGACCAGAATCTCCCATCAAGTAGAGTTTCATGTGTTCCACTTTTCTACTGTTTTGGCTCTACTGTTTCAGCTGGTTTCATCAAACTTTTCCTAACTCTTCCCCTTCCCAAAAGCAAGCTACAAAGGGTCCTAAACCACATGGTCAAGTACAGTTATAGTAATGACTCTCTGAAAACCAAATTCTGTCCTAGTTACTTTTCTCATTGCTGAGACAAAATATCCAACACCTACAAGTCAGGGGAGGAAAGCTTTATTTAGCTCACAGTTTGTAGAAGTTTCAGTCCCTAACTGGCTGGTTTTGACAGACAGTGGTATGACAGACTGGCTTCATAGAAGAGAAACAGTTCATGTTAGGCAGAAGGTAGCAAAACAAGGGACAAAAACAGCTCTTTTTATTTCAGTTTTTATTTTTTTATTTTGAAGAGATTAAGACAAAAGAGGACATAACAAAACAGATCAGAACAGAACAATGTAAGCAACACAGGATATCACCACAAGACATCCCATAATTAACAGTAGCTACCATAATGTCTCTTTCTTTGAAATAGTTGAGCATAACTTCACATACAATAGTATCAAACATAATAAAATACTATAAAACCATTCAAGAGAATGAAAGTATTACAGGGCATTTAGAACTAAATAATAGAAAATGAACAGTGGCTACTATATTATCTCATTTTTCATAGAAAATTTATTTATACTATCACACATAATAAAATCTGATAAGATACAACATTATAGAAACAATGGAAACAAAAACAAAAGCATGGTAGGACTTCAAATCAAGAGGATATTAAATCAGCACTGGTTATTATAATGTCTTGTTTTCTTCAAAATAGCTGTTCATACTATCACAGATAATAACATCAGACAAACCAGGACAAAACCATTCCAACTAATGAATGAAAACATTATAAGGCTTCAAAGCAATGTAATGGGGAGTCATGAGGAACTAGGGAGACTATACGGTATTTATACATGTGAATTTGATTTATTTGCTTATGAGTATGGTCTCAAGTTGCATCCATTTATTTATAAATATCTCAACGTGATCATTCTTTATAGCTGAGTAGTAGTCCGCTGTATAAAAATACCACAACTTTTTATCTATGCCTCAGTTGATGGACTCTAAGGTTGTTTCCAAGATCTTGCCATTACAAATTTGTGCTGTTATGAACATGGGTGCACATATATCACTGTAGCATGTTGTTTTCAGTTCTTCTGGGAATATGCCTAGAAGTGGAACAGCTGGGTCAATCCCAGCTTTTTGAGAGATCTCCAGACTGACCTCCACAGTGGCTGTATCAGTCTACAATCCCAACAACAGTACAGGAGAGTTTTTTCCCCCACAACCTCTCCAGAATTTGTTGTTGGTAGTTTTCTTGATCGTGGCCATTCTTTCTGGAGTGAGATGAAATCTCAGTGTTGTTTTAATTTGCATTTCTCTAATGACTAATGATGATGAACATTTTTTCATATATTTATTTTCCATTTGTGTTTCTTAATCTGAGAACTCAGTATTCAACTCAGATGCCCATTTTTGGATTAGATCTTTGAATTTCGGGGGTCTGATTTTTTAAAAAATTCTTTATGTATTTCAGACAGAAGTACTTTGTCTGAGGGGTAGTTCACTAATATTTTTTCCCAATTTGTGGGTTTTCTTTTCACTATGCGGGAGATCAGTTTTGACATGCAGAAACTTTTTAATAAGACGTGATCCCAGTTATTGATTCCTGTTCACGAATTCTCTACCTACCCCTATGTCTTCAAGATTTTTACCTAATTTGTCTTCCAACAGATTTAATGTTTCTGTTTTAATATTCAGATATTTGATCCATTTATATTTGAGTTTAGTACATGGTGATAGGCATGGATCCAGTTTTAGTTTTCGGGATATGGAGAGCCAGTTTTTCCAGCACCATTTATTAAAGAGACTGTCGTTCTTCCAGTGAACATGTTTGGCTCCTTTATTGAAGATAAGGTGATTGAGTGTGTTTGTAGTTGTGGTTGTATCTTCTTATCTATTCCATTGATCTTCAGGTCTGTTTTTATTCCAGTACCATGTTGATTTTATAACAGTAGCTTTGTAGTATAACTTCAAGTCAGGGATTGTGATGCCTCCTGCCTTGCCTTTGCTGATTATAATTGCCTTTGCTATTCTAGGTCTCTTCTGGTTCCAGATGAATTTTAGGAGTGATTTCTCTAGGTCTATTATGTATGTTGCTGGTATTTTCATTAGGATTGCATTGAATCAATATAATAGTTTTGGAAGAATCGCCATTTTCACAATATTTATTCTTCCTATCCATGAACAAGAGATATCTTTCCATTTTTTGAGATCCTCTTTGATTTCTTTTTCAGGGTATTATAATTGTCCCTGTAGAGATAAGTTACTTTTTTCATAAGATCAGTTCCTAAGTATTTTATTTTTTTGGATGCTAGTGTGAAGGGTGTGGCTTCTCTTATTTCCCTCACAGTGATATTGTTGTTATTGTATAGGAATGCTATTGATTTTTGAGTATTGATTTTGTATCCAGCTACATTGCTGAATTTATTTATTATATCTAGGAGTCTTTAAACAGAGCTATGTAGAGTATCATGTCATCTGCATATAATGATAATTTAACTTTCTCTTTTTCTATCTTTACCCCTTTTATTTCTCTCTCTTGTTTAATTCCTCTGGCTAGTATTTCCAGTACTGTGTTGACTAGGAGTGGTGATAAGGGACATCCTTGTCTTGTGCCTGATTTTAAGATAAAGGCCTTTAGTTTTGGCCATTTTATATGATGCTGGCTGTTAGTTTGTCATAGATGGCCTTTACCATATTGAGGGAAAGACCATCTATTCCAATTTTATGGAAGGTTCTTATCATGAATGAGTGTTGGACCTTATCAAAAGCTTTTTCTGCATCTATAGAAATGATCATGTGATTCTTACTTTTGGCCCTATTGATATGGTGGATTACATTTATTGATTTACATATGTTGAACCATCCCTGCATGCCTGAGATGAATCCCACTTGGTCATAGTATATAATCTTCTTGATTTGCAGTATCTTGCTTGCCAATATGTTTTTTTGAGGATTTTTGCATCTATGTTTATTAGTGATACCGGCCTGTAGTTCTCCTTTCTAGTTGGATCTTTCTCAGGTTTTGGTACTAGAATAATATTTGCTTCCAGGAATGACTTAGGAAGGATTGCTTCCCTTTTGATTTCATTGAAGAGTTTTAGGAGTGTTGGCATTAAGTCTTCTTTGTATTTCTTGTAGAATTCTGCAGTGAATCTGCCTGGGCTCTTCTTTGTGGATAAAGACTTAATTACATTTTCAATTTTGTTAATAGAAATTGGGTTAATCAGCAGTTCTACATCTTGACACAGCTTTGGTAATTCATACATTTCTAGGAATCTGTCCATTTCTTCTGTGTTATCAAACCTATGAGAGTAAAGATTTTTGAAATCGGTGTTGATGATCTTCTGTATTTCCAAAGTCTGTAGTGATTTCATATTTTCATTCCTCATTGCATGAATTTGAATTTTTTCTTCCCTTTTTAAAGTAAGGTTGGCTAGGGGCTTATCAATTTTATTTATTCTTTCAACGAACCAACTCTTTGATTCATTGATTCTTTGGGTTATTTTCTTAGTCTCTATTACAGTAATTTCTGCTCTGATTTTTATAATTTCCTCCCTTCTTTTAGCTTTGAGCTTGATTTGCTCTTCTTTTTCTAGATGTTTGACGTGTAGCATCAGGTTGCTTATTTGTATTCATTTTGTTTTCCTGATGTGGGAACTCAATGCAATAAATTTTCCTTTGAAGTCCGCTTTCATTGCATCCCACAGATTCTGGTAAGTTGTATTTGTATGTTCATTTTCTTGTAGGTATTGTTTAATTCCTTCTTTAATTTCCTGTGTGACCCACTGATTGCTCGAGTGTATTATTCAATTTCCATGTGTTTGTGGGGTTTTTGCAAATTCTTTTATCATTAATTTCTAGTTTCATGACACTATGATATGATAACATGCATGGGATAATTTCAACTCTTTTGCATTTGCTTAAATGTGTTCTGTGGGCTAGTATATAGTCTGTTTTAGAGAATGTCCCATGTACTTCTGAGAACAATGTATATTCTGATGTTTTTGGATGGAACACTGTATATGTCTATGAAGTCCATTTGTTCACAGGTGTGATTCAGTTCTGTTATTTTCTTTGCTAATTTTTTGTCTGGTTGATTTGTCTCTTGGTGTCAATGGTGTGCTAAGGTCTCCTGTTATAATTGTGTTATTCCTTATTTGATTTTTCATTTCTGTTAATACTTGCTTTGTGTAGCTGGGTGTTTTAGAATTTGGTGCATATATATTTAAGGTTGTTATCTCTTCCTCTTGAAGTTTTCCCCTAACTATTATGTAGTGACCTTCTTTTTCTCTTTGGATCATTCTTGGTTTGAAATTCACATTGTCTTCAAACAAAATAGCTATCCCCACTTTTTAGGGGGTTTCTGTTGCATGAAGTATTGTATTCCATCCTTTGACTTTCATTCTGTGAATTTCCTTTTGGGTTAGATGGGTTTCTTGTAGACAGCATATGGTTGGATGTTCTTTCTTGATCCATTCTGCCCGTCTTTTCTTTTAATTGGTGAATTGAGACGATTTACATTAATGGTTATAACTGTTATATAGGTTTATTGTTGACATGTTATCTTTCTGCTGTTGTATCTTTAGCTTTCCATTCTGTTTAATTGTCTGCCTTGCTTAGTGGTTTTTTCCTATGTGTATCCAGACTTTCTTTCAGTATTTGTTGCAGGGTTGGCTTGGTGATCATGATGTTCATCAACTGTTCTTTGTCATGGAAGTATCTTATTTCTCCATCCATTTTGAAGGACAGTTTTGCAGAGTACAACAGTCTTGGTTGGAAGTTGTTTTCCTTTAGGATCTGAAATACTTTACTCCATTGCTCTTCTTGACTTCATTGTTTGTGTTGTGAAGTCTGCTGTGATTCTGATAGGTTTTTCCTTTATAGATGATCTGTATTTTGTCTCTAACAATTTTTTTTTGTCTTTTTCATTTTTATCAGTACCAGGGATCGAACTCATGACTGCCTGCTTGCAAGGCAGGCGCTTATGCCGCTGAGCTAAATCCCCAGCCCCAGTCTCTAACAATTTTTAATGTTGTATTCTTATGTTGGACTTCTGGAATGGTGATTATTATGTCTGGGTGTAGTTTTATTTTGGTTATGGCTATTTGGAGTTCTATATGTTTCACTAATCTGAATGTCAGTTTCCATTCTTGGAAATTTTCAGCTATTCCTTCTGTAAATAGCCTCTTGATATCATTTGTGTTGTCCCCTTCTTTTTCATTTATCCCTATCAATCTTATGTTGTTTTCCTTTGAATCATCTTGCAGCTGTTGAATTGTTATTTCTTGTTATTTTTAAAAGATCTTTCCTTTCCTGTTCACTAGGTGCAATCTTGTCTTCAAGGTCTGAAATTCTATCTTCTCTTTTGCTGAGGTGGTTTTCACAACTTTCAAAGGAATTTTTGATTTATTGTATATCTTTTTGAATCTGCTTCATGTATTCTGTTTGTTTCTTACATTTGTTAATCCAGGGATTCTTTTTGTTTTGTTCCTCTAATTTTTCAACTGTGCCTTCTTTAGATGTGTTCAGCATCTCTTTCATTACTTTTATCATTTCTTCTTTTACTTGGGAGATTATTTCTAATTTGAGTTCCTTTAAAACTTCCCGGAATTGCTTCTTTATTTCAGTTGCTATTATTTCAGATATTTCAGGTGTGTGGCATATATTTTCTTCTATATACATGGCTCCTATGCTTTCTTGGGATAAGCTGGAGGTTTGATATTGCATTTTGGTGTTTCATTTTGGCATTTTCCTGTATTTCTGTGTTTCAAGTGTTGTTCCAAAGCTTCCCTGGGCATGTTGGAAATCAGCTCCTGTACCCTCAGCTCCTGGGGCTGAATGAATGTTGCTGAGTGTGGTCCAATCAGGCCACAGGATCTCTCGTGCCGCCTCCCATATTCCAGAAAGCTGGGAGGGCTCCTAAACACAATGAATCATGTTCAAAGCTCTCCCCAGGCAAGCACCAATGTGTTGGCACTCACTTCATGTGCCCTCAACTCCCCTGATTGAAGAAGATTGTTTGGCATGGTCTAGTCAGGCCGCAAAAGCTCCCAAGCCTAGTCTAGTGTGGCTGGAAGCTAGATGGGCACATAACCATTGGGAGCAATGATCTTAAACTTTCCCTGGGCCAAGCTGGTGTTCTGGAACTCACCTCAGGCAGCCAAATTCCCCAGATTCTCTTTTTGTTATAACTTATATGTGCTACTTAGGGCAGGTAACACTCACATCCTTAATCCTAGTGCTCTTGATCCAAGCATTGCACTATGAATTCATCCTATCATCACATACTCTAAAGTCAGCCACCTCCGAAAAACCCCACCTGTGACATCATTAGGCTTTGTAGAGAAAACTGTTTTTATATTTTAAAGAGAAAAATAAAATTGAGTTTCAAAACAGGTTAGTAAGAGAGTTACAGTGATTAATATATTGCATATTATTATTGTCATAGCAGTCATTCACAGTACAAGACATAGGAGATATCTTGTCTAAATAAACACAAACCTTTCTTTTCAACCAACTATAACTATCTTGTCCATAAGTATACTTTTTTTTCATTGCTTCTCAGCATTTTGGCTAAGATCAAGTGTAATATACTTTTGTCTTTTTCCCTTTGTTCTTTTCCCCTTTCCTCCTGATATCATAGGAGGACATCTAAACACAAACCATGGCACCATGAATAGTGTGTGCGAGTTGCTCTTTCTCATCATCCTCAATGGCTTTGCTATGTTTTTTGTTTTTGATAGTTGCCATGCTCAATAAGTGAAATTGTATGTTTGCATTCATGTATCAATGCTAAAAGATTTTTCTCATATCTTCTGATAACCACTTGTCTGTTCTAAGTGATTATCAGAAGAAGAATGGGGTGGGAGAATGTAGAAAGGATGTTAACCAATACATTGGTATAGTTGGACAAAAGATTTAATTTGTAATGTTCCTTAGAAATTAGGACAATGTGATTGGCAACAACTAATCATAAATTTCAAAATAGCTAGTGGAGAGAATTTTTAATTTTGATAAATACTTCAATTATATTGATGTGATATTTACATATTATGTACATATATTGAAATACCACATTGTATGCCACAAATATTTACAATTATTCTTTTTAATTAAAAAATTTAAATAATAGTTTTGTGTGTGGTACTGCCTATAATCCCAGAACTATAGAGGTTTGAGGCAGAAAGATCTCACATTTGAGCCCAATCTTGGCATCTTAGAGATGCTCTGAATCAGAATAAAAAAAGGTGTTGGGAATGTTTCTCAGTGTAAAGGGTCTGGGTTCAGTTCTCAGTGCTGCAAAAAGAAAGTGACATACAAAGATTCTTAAAAGTTGCTTTGTTGTTTCTAAACAGCATTGATAGATTTATATCCAGCACTTTAAAAATACAGTGTGAAAAATATGGCATCCAAAGGTAAAATGCTTAGGGAAAAAATTAGAATTGTGCAAAGTCTATGTGAAGCAGCCTTGAAAGCACTGTGAGACACAAAGGAAGAATTACAGTGGCGTATTGGTTGGCGAATTTAATTCTTTCTACAATTCTAGTCGTGAGCCAAATTGGAGGAGAACTGAATCAAATTTCCCCATAAGGTCAGCATTAAACCTAGTCATTAAATTCAATTTGGTTCTTGTCCAATTCAGTTCTCCACCAGAATTGTGAAAAGAATTAAATTTGCAAACTGAGGCATCACTCTATCCTATCACATCCATGACTGGCAAGACTCAGCATCCGAAGGAAGTCCATTCTCACAATCAAACTCTATGTTTATCATGAGCCCTGCCCACGCATTACTGGGACACTTTTAGACCCAAGATGGTTTTCAAGTTCACCACTAAAGTAACTAAAAGAATTGGCCACAAAAATCTGCAATGAGAGAGTAATTGAAGGATATCAGCTATATTAGCATAAATAAGCCTGTAGTAATCAAAAT
The DNA here is from genome assembly GCF_034190915.1 of Cavia porcellus. Lineage (NCBI taxonomy): Eukaryota > Metazoa > Chordata > Mammalia > Rodentia > Caviidae > Cavia > Cavia porcellus. Next base: position 23,384,176 of record NW_026947506.1, read on the forward strand.
ATTATGAGATTATAAGCAAACAAATAGAGCACCTGAATTGAGTTGCATAGAGAACCCTGAAATTCACTCAGAAATATATGAGATCATTATGTGAAAAAGCTGTTACTCTAAGTCAGAGTGAAAATATGAGTGTTTAAATAAATTATGTGGATATTTGATTATTTATGTGGGAAAATACTGCTTTTGATTTCTATATCTCTTCTTACATTAAAGTAAATTTTAAAAAGTTATTAAGGTTAAGCATAAAAAGAAAATTATAATGGTACTGGAAGAGAACTTGGGAGTTGTTGCACTAAGAGAAAATTTTTTTCAAGCATGACGTAAAAACCTAAAAAGGCAATCCTGGTAAGTTTCACTACAAAACAATCAAATATTTCTCTTAAAAATTCATACATGTTAATGAAGAGTACCATTATGAGTTTTAATGCTTCTAGATCACTTTATTTGAATAAATTCTTATACTTTTGCTAAAAGCAAAAGACAGTTGTACAGAAAAAAGGTTTTATTATACTGTCAATTAAGTGTTGGCTATATAAACCAGAATGTACTGCAATTGCTTAAATGTTAGATTTGTTTTTTTGTTTGCTTGCTTATTTTAGATCAGTATGCAGAAACTGAGGATCCAGAATCTCAGTTTTGCAAACACAAGCCTGTGTGTTATACTGTATAGGATCGTAACAGACTGTCCTAGGTTCCACTACAGTGATGCCTTGGTCCTTGACAGCTCCTAATTATCAGAAGGAAGGGAGCTAGAATTCTTGGGTACTTCAAGTCATGTTTAGTTGTTCTGCTATGTCTCCAACAAATATTTATTACATGGCTGTTTTGTGTTGTTGGGCAGGAAGATGACATTTACAGTCCCTGATCCCACAGAACCTACAGACTCTCAGGAAAAGAATGCTTCACTTTAAATCAAAGACAAACATATAATTTGAAACAATGCAAAGGGATTTAGTTTACTTGAGATCAGGGTTTTTTCTCCAAATGTCTCTGAGTACAAGATTTTTTTTTTCTTGATTTGATTTTTTCTTGAAGAATTGGTGGTTGAAAGTGACCAACCAATTTATGTTACTGCTTAGGTACATTCTTAGTGATGTTTTCCTAAATTCTAGACTTGGTGAGAGTTGCATGAGTTGCTAAAGGAAGTTTTATTCACCCATTTTCATAACAACAATGTAATGTAAATAGAGCTGCATTTAATCCCATTTTTCCCATAGTTCGTCTCCTCATCAATTTTCCTTATAGCATTACTAAATGAACAGAGGAAAGTGACTTAGTCATACATTTTGGGATTCTAGGCTCTTCTAATATGGTCAGTAAATTGGCTGTTATTTGATGAAAGTGTTTTTGGGGTCAGTTAGCTGAGATACTACTCCAAAGTTAACACAAATATGTTCTTTTGAGATTTTTCCTTTACAAAGACCATTCACATCCCTAGAAGCCAATTTGCTTTCTCAGTAGTTTCTCCTGCTTGAAGCCCTACAACACCCTCACAAATGGCTCAAAGGTGAATCAGGTTTTAAGTAGCATTTTCAAAGCAGAACACTAATCTGGTATGTGCCCTGATGTCTGTGGAAATAAATCTACCATGGATCATAAAATTCAACCTGTAATAACAATCACCAATATTTAATAAATCGCCAACTGGTCTGGAAACCTGTTCAAATATTCTGTACCACCCACAAAAGTAGTTGTAATAAACTGCTTGGTTATAAAATCATGTAACACATAATTATTGGCATTATCATGCTGATTTGTTCTCTCTCTCTTTTTGGAACCAAAAACAATTCTTGGTTTGAAAAATAACTTGCCAGTGGCATTTCCTATTCTGAATCGTGATGTGAATTTTAAGTAAAAAAGAAAATTGGGTAGTGATGAAAATGAAATTGGTTTGTTTTTTTTTTAAATAAGGAATCCTAAGCTATAATTTTAAATGAGTCAGTGCTGATTAATATAATAATAATTTTCATAGGGATTTACTGCAGTGTGTATAGAAAAGCCAGTATGAAACTCATAAAAGTGGTGTGGTTTGTCAACATTTTAGATTAATTTTTAGTAAGAGAAATAACTGGGAAACTATAAACATATTCATGAGGAATTTGAATTTAAAAGAAGGAACAGAGGTTCTGGCTTATTTCTATTGGCCAAGACTTTAATTTCCAGTGGCCTAAGGAACATTCTTGCACTCCGGATGTTGAAAGAAATGGATATTCCAGCACCTGACCTTACCAATGTGTCTGCCCATGTAATGAGCATTTTGTTTTGAAAATCCTGAAGTGGGTTGGGAATTTATTTCAGTCCACAATCCACAGTCAACAATTTTGTCAACTCAGCCAAGTACCTGAACTATATAAGAAAAACACTGAGCTTCCCATTTTTATTGATTCCAGCAAAACTTTAACCAGTGTATTATGTTTAATGGCCCTTGGGTCATATAACAAGAGACTGCTTTACTGATAGTTACTGATCTCAGGAAACCAAGAATAATTGAAGAGAATCTGCTAATATCAGAGTAATAGTTTATCTTCAGAGTTCCTCTGTTTAGGATTTCAACAAGGAGGGCAATAAGTTGTTTTTTTGACACTTTCATGTATAAACTAGATTAAAACCTCAGGGCATTTCTGGAGAGGGGGAAAGGTGAGAATTAGGTTGATGGCAAAAGAGTGCCCTTGATGAAGTGGAAAACCTATATAAAGGCAAGCTCTAGGTCTGCCTTACAGTGTCTATGAAAAGCCCATCAATCAAATACCAAATAGAGCTTCTACCAATGGGACTCAACACCCACCAGGTGCAGGGAAAAGTGGGGGAAACACACAGCACCTTTTAAAAGACCTTCAAATTAATTTCAGCTGTTAAACTCTCCCAGGCCACATTATATAGTTTCTCTTTTGCTGGGTTGTAACCATTTTATACCTTCACTGTAGAAGAAAGTTCAATCACACAATGTGGTTGATTTACCAAAGAGTTTAAGAAAGCGTATTTAGAATTTTGACTTAGACTTGGTAACTTTGCTATTCTTTTTTCACAAATTATTTTTGGAAACTGTTGAATAACCCAATCTCGGTTACTGAAATTGAAAATGTAATTAAGTCCTTACCCACCAAGAAGAGCCCAGGCCCAGATGGATTCACTGCAGAATTCTACAAGAAATACAAAGAAGACCTAATGCCGACACTCCTCAAACTATTCAATGAAATTGAAAGGGAAGCAATCCTTCCTAAGTCATTCCTGGAAGCAAATATCACTCTAGTACCAAAACCTGAGAAAGACCCAACTAAAAAAGAGAACTATAGACCGATCTCCCTAATGAACACAGATGCAAAAATCCTCAATAAAATATTGGCAAATAGGATCCAGCAAATCATCAAGAAGATTATACACCATGACCAAGTGGGATTCATCCCAGGAATGCAAGGATGGTTCAACATACGCAAATCAATAAATGTAATCCACCATATCAATAAAGCCAAAAATAAGAATCACATGATCATTTCTACAGATGCAGAAAAAGCCTTCGATAAGGTCCAACATTTATTCATGATAAAAACTCTACAGAAAATTGGAATAGATGGTCTTTACCTCAATATAATAAAGGCCATTTATAACAAACCAACAGCCAGCATCATACTAAATGGCCAAAAATTGAAAGCCTTTACATTAAAATCAGGCACAAGACAAGGATGTCCTTTATCACCACTCCTATTTAATATAGTACTGGAAGTACTAGCCAGAGCAATTAGGCAAGAAAGAGAAATAAAAGGGGTAAAGATAGGAAAAGAAGAGGTTAAGTTGTCATTGTTTGCAGATGACATGATACTCTACATAGAAGACCCCCTAAGCTCCATTGAAAGACTCTTAGATACAATAAATAAATTCAGTAATGTGGCTGGATACAAAATCAATACTCAGAAATCAATAGCATTCCTATACACAAACAACAAAACCACAGAGAGGGAAATAAGGGAAACTGGACTATTCACATTAGCAAGCAAAAAAATGAAATATTTAGGAATTACTCTTACGAAAGAAGTGAAAGACTTATACAGTGAAAACTATATTACTCTGAAAAAGGAAATTGAAGATGATCTCAGAAAATGGAAAGACATCCCTTGCTCATGGATAGGAAGAACAAACATTGTGAAGATGGCCATTCTCCCAAAACTCTTATACAGATTCAATGCAATCCCAATAGAAATACCATCAACATACCTTATAGATCTAGAGAAATCACTCCTAAATTTCATCTGGAACCAGAAGAGACCTAGAATCGCAAAAGCAATTCTAAGCAGCAAAGACAAAGCAGGAGGCATCACAATCCCAGACTTGAAATTATACTACAAAGCAACAGTAGTAAAATCAACATGGTATTGGAATCAAAACAGAGCTGAAGATCAATGGAATAGATTAGAAGATACAACCACAACTACAAACACACTCAACCACCTTATCTTTGATAAAGGAGCCAAGCAGGTTCACTGGAAGAACGACAGTCTCTTTAATAAATGGTGCTGGAAAAACTGGCTCTCCATTTGCCGAAAACTAAAGCTAGACCCATGTCTATCACCATGTACTAAATTAAAATCTAAATGGGTCAAAGATCTGAATATTAAAACAGAAACGCTAAATCTATTGGAAGACAAATTGGGTAGAAACCTTGGAGACATAGGAGTAGGTAGAGAATTCATGAATAGGACTCAAACTGCACGGGAAATACTTCCCAGAATCAATAACTGGGACCACTTCTTATTAAAAAGTTTTTGCATGTCAAAAGAAATCTCCAGCATAGTGAAAAGAAAACCCACAAACTGGGAAAAGATTTTAGTGAACTCTCTCTCAGACAAGGGACTCTTGTCTAAAACATATAAAGAATTAAAAAAACTCAGACCTCCAAAATTCAAAGATCCAATCCAAAAATGGGCATCTGAGATGAATACGCAATTCTCAGATGAAGAAATGCAAATGGCAAATAAATACATGAAAAAATGCTCATCATCATTGGTCATTAGAGAAATGCAAATTAAAACCACACTGAGATACCATCTCACTCCTGAAAGAATGGCCAGGATCAAGAAAACCAACAACAACAAATGCTGGAGAGGCTGTGGGGAAAAAGGAACTCTCCTGCACTGTTGGTGGGAGTGTAGACTGGTACAGCCTTTGTGGAGGTCTGTCTGGAGGTTTCTCAAAAAGTTGGGATTGGAAATCCCATTCATTCCAGCTATTCCACTTCTAGGCATATTCCCAGAAGAACTGAAAGCATCATACCACAGTGATATATGTGCACCTATGTTTATAGCAGCACAATTTGTAATCGCCAGATCTTGGAAACAACCCAAGTGTCCATCAACTGAGGAATGGATAAAAAAGTTGTGGTATTTCTATACAATGGAGTATTATTCAGCTATAAAGAAGGATCGCATTGAGATATTTATCAATAAATGGGCGCAGCTTGAGACCATACTCATAAGTGAAATAAATCAATCTCGCATGTATGAATACCGAATAGTTTCCCTAATGTAAGTAATGATTCAAATATATAAAAATATGTGATAATCATGATTCCCCATTATGTGGCCTTGAAGCCTTATAAAATTCTCACTTATTAATTAGAAAGGCTTTACTCTGGGCTTTTTGATATGGAAATATTTGAAGCTATAGTATATGAAGTTTTATCCAAATATTTTAAGGAAAAATACAGACACTATGGTAACTACTATTCTTTAAAAAAATTATTTAGCTATTGCTTATGTTTATTTTAATTAAGGGAAAAACTTAAAAAATTAGGATATATAGTAGTAACTCTTTTTGATCTCCTATTAACTTGTTTTGAAGTCCTGTAATACTCCCAAGATCTTGTTTTGACTGATTAGACTCTGTTCCATTCTGTGCGATAGTAGCAAGTTTGAAGGTATCGGCAACTAATTTGAAGGCAATAAGATTCACAGAGATGCCCATTCTGGTTTGACTATTGTCTCCTTTGGAAGTCCTGTAATGTTCACAATGCCTAAGTTTTATTGGTCTTGTTCTCCACTGTTTTGTCCGGCTTTATAATATCTAATGAGATGGACAATTCCTTTTAAGGAAACAAGAGACAACGTTGATAACCATTGTTGATAACCTTGTACTCTGTTCTACATCATGTGCTATGTCTATCCTTGGTTTTGACTTACAGCTTTGTTTTGCCATATTTGACTTTATTCTCTCCCCCCCAAAAAAGTAATAAGAACTAAGGAGTAATAAAATACAAAATGTGTAAATTTTGTTATAAAAAAGAGAGGGAGGGGGAAAAAAAAGAGCTCTAACGGATATAACAGCAAGTGTGTTTAGGGATGTTAAATAGCTGACTATATTAATGTTTTTGGATCATTGAATACAGCTGTTTGCAGTCTCTCCGTTTGAATGTCTACTTTGTATTCTTTGATACTGTGATTTGAGCAACTATTTCCAAGATGATATTATGTAATCTATTAACAGGTGATTTCTTACTGTTATGTTTTTTTTTTGTAGTTCTGTATTATGTGTAACCTTACACTGCTTTGTTTTGTTTTGTGTTTTTCTCTTTTTCCTCTTAAATAAAAAAAAAACAAATTATTTTTGGGCTTTTCCTAGAATCACATGAACTGCATAAGTAAGGAACTATGTTCTGGGTCTGGAGAAGAGCAGGGCTCATGGCATAGCAGGAACTACCCTGCTCCTGGAGGAGCCTCAGATAGTGAGTGAAGAGCTGTATCCTAAATACTTGCAGGTCACCTGATGAAGAAAGAAAGGTGGTACTGTGGTACATTGCAATAATTCCTTGAAGCATGGATGTTTTAGTTGACACTATCCAACATCCACATCCCCACCCATTCTACCCATTCCACCATTCAGATGATTAGTCTACTATCTACATCCTTCCGATGACTAGTCTAATTTATAGCTTTGGCTCTGGCATCGTCAGACAAAGCAAGCCAGGGTAGAAGTGTAAGGAGAATTCAGGAGACAGAGAGAGAGAGAGAGACAGAGACAGAGAGAGAGAGAGAGACAGAGAGAGAGAGAGAGAGAGAGAGAGAGAGAGAGAGAGAGACAGAGAGACAGAGAAAGAGAGAGAGACAGAGAGAGACAGACAGAGAGAGACAGAGAGACAGACAGAGAGACAGACAGAGAGACAGAGAGAGAAAGAGACAGAGAGAGTATCTGTGAACTAAAGCAGAGGGAGACCTAAGCACAGCTTCTAAATTGGTAGAAATGGAAAGAGAACCCTCCTATTTTTGCCTCTACTCCCATTTTACATCCTGAGATCAAGGAAACGTGTTTTGTTTTTCTGACTGGGAAATCAACCTCAGATCATTGACGTGGTTGACATGGACAGAACAGGCAGATGCAGACGTAGCTTTCTTGGATGGCATTCAAGAGGTCCGAGTCAGACCACTTGAGCTTTAGATCTCCATAATAGAGTTAATATATTTTCTCATTAAGTAAGTCACTTTGAGTTTGTTTCCTGCTCTTGCAATAGAAATCTTAACTTATATATACTTATACTCTTGTCACATTGATTTCTGAAGTCTGTGCTGACTTTCCACACTTTCCCCATGGGCCCTGCTTTGTCTGTACCCTTCTTGGTTCTCAATGGTCGATCACCTTGCACCAGCTGTGTCATTAGTTCCAGAGGTCTTTGGTTTACAGTTATGCTCAGCTGGCAGTGCAGCAACCAGGAAGGGCAGGAGGACACAGGAAGAGTTTGTGATGATTCTAGTCAAGAGTTTGTGATGACTAGAGGTAGGATGACCTTCCTCCTTGTCTCGTGACACTCTTTCCAGCCTTGTCTCTTCAGATTCCAGGGCAGATACAGGTCTGCGGCTGACCTTGGACTGCCCAAAGATCCCTTGTCCATTCCCTTAAGTTTTTCTATTTTTTTCTGGAAGTGGCCTGTTTAGCAAAGATTTCATTGAGCTATTTACAGAGAATTCTGTTTTCCACCAGGACTTTGACTGCTGCTGTCTATCTATTGTCTCTGTGTCTGGGTTTTTATTTGTTTAAAGTTATAAAATTTCCCAACCCTAAAATATAAGCAACATTTTGAGGCATACACTGAAGTCTGTTGGGTAAAAATTTGACGGTTTTTTCCTTTCTCTTATGGAGGGACTTTGTATAATTGAGAGATCAGTAAGATTGTTGGGAATATTTAATACTTTGTAGGACATACGATCTCTTTGGAAACCATTAACTTTGCCAGTTTTGAATGAATGGCTGATATGTCACAATAAAACTTGATTTATAAAATCTGGAGGTGGACTACAGTTTTCTGACTTTTGTGTTAGCTTATTTTGTTTGTGACCTTCAAGCATGGGAACAAGATTTTAGTCTTTTGGACAGTTTCATGAGAAAATGGTTTTTGAGGAAAGTTTTAACAGTTACAAGGTGACAACTTCAAATGATCACCATTCTAGCAGATGAGTTTTATATTTTATGGAAGAATAATTTCTTTTATTTTGTCTGTGCCAAAAGACAAGACCATAGCACAATGTGGTATCACCAGATTAGAGGTTGATCCTTCCAATCTCTGATCAGGAGATTGAAAAGGATTTCTAGATCTAGGGAAAGACACTGGAGCTGAAAAGTTCCTCTCTATTGCTTCCTATTTTATGTCAAGGCTGAACAGGAGCTCTTACCGGGGCTCCTGAGTCTTGTGGAAGTTTAGATTAGCGAGTAGCGCAGAGATCTCTTACAGAATTGTCTCCCCAGAGACTTCTTGGATTTTTCTAGGTAGGAAACCCCCTTTCTTTGTGCTTTTTCATAGGACTTTCTCTATAGCTGTCTTGGGGTTGTTGCGACATCTTGTGTGTGGTGGTTGTCAGTGTGCATTTCTGCCCAGGTATCAAGGGCCAGAGGACACACAGATTTGGTTCATCTTTTTTTGAGCTATGAAATCTGGCATCCTGTCTTGCAAAGGGTGGATGCTCACTGCTTCATTCATTGAACTGGATTGAATTTTGAAATACCTTCTCATGCTGTTTGAACAATTTCCAGGGCCTGGGACGTGAACATGAATGGAGCCTTATGTCATGTACCTATACATTTAAAAGTTGCACATCAAAACTTGTGTTCCCAATCTTTCCCCACACATGCTCGTGGGAAGTCACCTTGGTGATCACGGCTGTGTCCTCCTGAACCAGCACACTTGTCTTCAGCATAAGAGGCTGCATGGGTCCCCTCAGGCAGAGCAGGTAGAGCCCAACCCAGGCCCAGCATTTCTGGGATGTCTTGGCTGAATCTGGATGGCAGTCTTCAAGGTTCCTAAGGAGACAGACTGGGCCAGGAGTCTCTCCTTTATGGCCCACTTATGTGACTTGAGATTTCTATGTCCCCTAACTGTCTCCTAGATCCACACCACAAATAGACAGGGAGAACAGAACAGATACCTAAGGAATTGGTCTGATAGACATCCACTTAGGGCAATGGAGAGTGACACTGTCTCATGTTTTCTGCTGCTCTTCCAGGACAGAAGTGATGATCATATTCTCCCCTCATTTTACCTCCCTTCAGCTCTGGCTCATCTTTCCTCTCACACTTCTCAAACTGGCTTCCATTGACCTGGGGTTCTGTTCAGTTCATACCTTTCTTTCCTATAATCTTAGTGCATTCAAATAGTAACTGAACTTTCTGGCACCTTTTGGCACATACAAGAAAAACCAAACATCATCTGTTTCAGAATTTGTGAGATCTGGGACACACTGGGCTGAGAACCTCTCTGCCCCTTGCAAGAGGGCCTGAAGGATATTATGTTCATCTTCTCTTGCGGTTGGCGTGAATCTATCATGGTCAGATCACCTGTAGAGGGGCTGGGGATTTAGCTCAGTGGCATAAGGGCCTACCTGGCAAGCACAAGGTCAGGAGTTTGAACCCTGGTACCAACAAAAAAACAAAAACATAAACAAAAACAAAACACTCCCCCCAGATCACCTGTAGGGCTTGCTAAGATATGCACTCAGACTGCAACTCCAGAATCTCTCATTCACTGGGCTGGGATGAAACCCAAAACTTCACTTGCTTAACAATTTCCCAAGTGATACTTCCTTGAGCCCATATTTGAGAATGGATGTACGTGACTATACGGTGAATCGAGGCTCCCAAAATGGCTACATTCCCTTAATTCCACAGATATGCAATGGGTTACCCTAGCTGGCACTGGCCCCAAGATATTGTTGGAAACTTGATCTTTAGTAGCTGGGAAAAGACAGAAAACATGTAAAGCTGCAAGCAATTTCCAGTCCCCAAGGATAGGGACACGAATTTACCTCAGAGGCAAACTGTTGCTTTTTGTCTGGGAAAACCACTTGAGTCTGCCATTTATTTACAAAAATGTAAGTCAAATATTCACCCACTGTTCTAGAGGGACACGTGAAGTCAGTATGAACCCCAGCACAGATGTTTTTGACTGAGAACTCAAGTGTTCTATTTAAAAACATGAATTTGGGGTGAAGACTGAGCCAAGGTTCTGTCTGAGGGACATAGTTGCCTGACAGGGAGAAGTACATGTTCCAGAATTTCTGTCTGATTTTCAGGGCACTTTGTTCTATGCTCTGTGGTGTAGCTCTGTGTGTGGAAAGTTTTTTCCAGAACTCCAGAGCTGAGCTGTGCAAACTGAGGAAAGAGGACAGTCAATACAACCACAACTCTCCTGAGCACTTAGCATGTCTCAGAGTTACTTCTGTCAGAACTCAAGATGCACTGGGGTTTAACTATTATTTTCTGAGATAATTTTTTTCTGCTTGGAGAATGATTCCCTCTGCAGGAAAGGAATGGTCCCATGATCTATCTACCAAGGAAAAGGGTGACATTCAGCCTCATTGAAGGAAGATGACATTTGGCCTGAGGGACAGGATTCTTTCTCAGGGTCTAAGGGGTGGTAGATCTGGATGCTGAGAGCATTAATACCTTAGGGGACCACAGGTGATGGAATGAGGAAGAAGTGTCATGAGGTGGAGGCTAGACTGGGAAAGGCACATAGACTGATGGAAAATGTCCATGAAGAGGGTTTGGGCACAGTAGTTTCCAAATGTTATCCATTCTGGTCCAAGATAGTACTTTTTTTTTTTTTTTTGATTTTTGAATTTTGGGTAAAATACTGTTTCAAGTTAGAGTTTAGTTTCTATTGGCACATGAAGATTTAAGGGAAGAATGTGGTATCCACTTGGACTTAATTACCAAAGGGAGAGCAGGATTTATGGTCAAAGTCAGTTCTCAAGGACAATAGATATCCCTGCAGTGTGAAGTCCCACAAGGATTACTGCAACAAGAATCAGAAAAACAAGAGAGGCCAACTCAGGGGTAAAGCGGTGTTCAGGTCAGTGGTGAGGAGGAGCAAACACCTTTATTATGGTCAGGTTGGACCTTAAAATCAACCATGTTTTTGAATTCCTGATATGAAATGCTAGCTAATGGGTTACAAATGGAGTACAGTTGGGCAGTTTGGCTACACATAGAGAAAATTTTGGAGCAGAAGTTATACATGAATGTCCTTCCAAAACATCAGAAACCTGTAGAAAAGGTTCCTTTTCTTTAATATGATAAATTAATTCAAGTCTTCATGATAAGCGAGTATATTCAAAGCTATCTCAGCAAGAAATGCAACCCTCTATCTGAGACTTTAGAAAGAAATAAAATCTCCCTCTAATTAGGCAATATGATTTTCATCAACTCACTTAATTTTCCATGGCACATATACAAAAACCTTAAACACAGAAGGAAATAAAGCCAAGTTAGAACAAGATACAAGGTTCAGTAGGTGCAGGAGGTCACTAAAGAAAATCAATTTTCCTGTAATTTACTTGAGGGTTCCAAAAATAACAATCAAATATCAATTTGGAACCAGATTCTTCCATGCTCCACCATGGCTCCAAGGGACCAGCAAACTGACCAAGGCCATCCAGAAGGTGGAACATCTCAACTTCAGCCAAAGTAAGCATATTTGTGCAAAAACCCAAAACAGTTTGGGGAGAAAAAGCCCAAATGTAACACATGCTGATTCAGCGAAAAAGGAAATTTATGTCTAATACATCAAAGAGTTGAATCAAGGACAGCACAAGGCGGGTGCAGTGACTTAGTGGTGACCACCAATAACTCACTCAGGGATAAAAGTGATGCATAAAGGGAGACAGTCTCCTCATGCCTCGTGAGGAGAATGAGGCTGATTTTTATTACAATTTTTTTGTGTCCATTGGTTTCTCCATCTTTCAAAACTCAACTTTTAACATCTTGATGAAAGCAGAGGATATTCGCTTCCATAATTGCTCTTTGCTGAGGGATTACAATAGCCTTATATGTGAAGGTTTGTGTGACTAGATCTCTAATACAGAAAATTCACAATCCTTACTGAGTTGCTCCATGTTCTGTGTTCTGTGTCTTAATATCACCTTTGGAAAAAATTCATACTTTGTTTAGACTATGCCACATTTAAAAAATGTTTTACCTTATCAGTGAGAAAATTAGAGGGGCATTATATTTTCCACTTAGAATATGTTATAGATTAACTGAAATTGGGCAGTATTGATTATATATTTTTAATTAGATATTCTTTCCTTGCTTGTGGAATTCTCTTGGGAAAGTCCACTGGTGTGTAATTATCTTTTAACCACAATTTTTTTTCTAGCAGAGATTTCAGGGAGTTTTACCAATCATTTCTTGGCCATCTCCAGCCTCTCCTTTGAGCAACAGAGATGAAAAACACACAGTGAACTGGTTTGTCCAAAGTTGTGTGGTGAGTCAATCTCAGAATTAAGATCCACTTGGGCTCTGGACTCCCAACTAGGGTGTATTGCTCTACCCAGAGAGCCTGTTCTACCTCTAGTGGCCCATGAGGCTTTGCAGCATGTACCTGTCACATACGTTGGTATTCTCTATGGAGAAGCTACTGTTTGTAGAACACCAGCAAACAGCTGTAGGACCAGCTCAGCATCACTTGAGAACTAAAGATAGCAGAAGACTGGAAGGATCGTTGACTTTGCTGGAAATTCTCAAACTACACACAGTGCAAATATTTTCTCCCGAGTTTTGAAGATTCTGTATTTCAAAGGCTACCAAATAGTTTTTATTTGCTTCTCCCTGTGTCATCAGAATAGCGGTCTTCTAAGGGCCATCTTGCTACCATAGGATTTGGGTGAGTTTTAAAAGCACATTTTAAAAAGAGTTTTTCTTTGAAGTGAGTGAACTGTTGTCTTTGTCCAAATATGAGTGGACTTTAAACATCAATTCAAACCAGCACAGATAATTGATTGTAAAGATTCTCATCATGAAGACACTTATCATATGTTTGGCAGTTTGATCTTTATAGTTTTAACCAAAGTGTTAGCTGTTTGATAAGTCTGAAAAGAAAATAGTAGAAAAGAGTATCAGGGACCTCAAAGCTCGGATTGTAAATTTAATACATTTCTACAAACAGCCACTGGGTACCTGCTTTTCAAAGCCTTACACCGTGAGTTTGGAAGAATATATAAAGCATGACCTTTGCTTTCAAGGAGTGTATCTTTGAATGAGGGAGAAAGAAGCTCACAAAAAGATAATAAAAGCTGTACTGGGTACAAAGTACTATAAAAGTTTAGAGGTAGGAGAAATCATTTTATAGGAGACAAGAAAGGCTTCATGGCTTGGACCATCTTTGAACTGCCCAGTGGTTGGCAGTGTCACCCAGGGAGAAGAGCATTCATGTGGGTTAAAGGAAAGTGAAGCTGATTTGGGAAACAGTGATTGGTCTGGTGAGACCCAAGCCCAGATTTACCATCTTCATAGCACATTCCCAAAATGCTTATAAAACATTAAGTAGAGATAATAAATCACAAGGTACCGAGTATGAAGATCTAGGTGGTCTTTTAACAGCCTCCGCTTATAGCTAATAGATCAAAGAGGTCATCCCAGGGCCTGTCAAAGGACAAAACGTGCTGCTGAAATGTGGAGCTCAGCCTCCATATGAACACCAGTTTGCATTTAGGTGACCAGTGGCATAGCCTTGAGCTTCATGCTATGGCCCAGGATCTGAGCCTGCTTGCAGATCTGGACATTGGCCTTTGCCTATGTATGTGGGAAAAGTTCCTGTTGTCTAACAACAGACCTAAATATTAATTTATCTGGAGTACTTTTAATTCCTGGTCAGCACACTGTTTGTTGGCATGGATTTATTAATCAACTGTAGGAGGTTTACCATTATGATGGGTAAAATATTTTTAGTGAAAACACTTGCCTTCCCATACATAGGAAAAATTTTCCATTGATTGCTGGGAAGATGATGCTACAAATTTCAGATTCCATTGTAAAAACAGGAAATAAATGAGGCTTTACCAACATATAGTGCACAACCACAGGAGTCTGCAAGTCTGAGTGTCCCATGTCACCCTCTCCACACACTAGGAGAGGTGTGTGGCTGTCAGGAAAACTTGCTATAGTTTATATGTTAAATGAATATATATGTTGTGTGTCTATACTTTGTCATCTCACATCATTATGTTTTATTATATCATCAAGTTTTTGCAAAATAAGATGCACAAACATGTTACATTGCTGCAAAGAAATAAGTAGATCTTTCTAATAACACAAGGCCAAGTGAAAAGGAAAAAAGGGCAGAGCCCACACCCCAGCTTCCTCAGGTCCTTCTGCCACCAAGGGTGTTAAAAGCAAGACAGTCTATTCTGATCTAGGAAGTTGACCACAAAAATATACAGCAGATGTTTAAATTAAAGTTTTACTACAGGAGAAGGCATATTGCCATGCATCAACTTCAAAATACTCTCCCCTGTTTCAAACAATTCCAATCAATCTTGCCACTTTCTGAAGCAGTTCTGGACATATTCTTTCCTTAGTGTCTTTAGTTATACAGGCATGGCTGCCTCCATGTCCTGCTTTAATTCCAAACCTTTACCTGTTGTGGTCATTTTCAGTTTGGGGAAGAACTAGAGGTCACATGGTACCAGATCCAGTGAATATGGTGCATGAGGAAACACTTTCATGTTTTTATGAGCCTGCTTTTCTGTTTGATGGCTTGCATCAGCAAAATTCACTGTATTCTTTATCACACCTTGTGAAGACACTCAAAAAAGAGGACCACCAGATATGCTTCCGATGGGATAAGAATGATGGCATAAGTGTGGCTGAATCAAGGGGGAGTATATTGAAAGGGGATTAAGGACACTTCCCCTGTACTAAAGTGTTTTAAATTTAAAAATCCATAGTATGTTTTCAATCACCCTATTACAGGTATATATAGGATGCATTTACATAATTATATGTATATATTTGTTAAGAGTTTTATAGGCATTTTCTAAACAATATTAAGTATTATCTGATTCATATATGTACATACATATACGTTCTTTGATAATATTATGCTCTGAGTTATAATGGTGGTAAGTGTAATTTATGAACAGGTAGATATGGATTGGGATACATGCTCACCCTGATGAAGACCACCAAACAAAAGTACTTCTCCACATCAGGTACCTAGTAAGATGAGCGGCATCCTAGTGATCGTGATCTCATGATTGTGGTAACATCTGTAACATCTTTCCAGAACAAAACACGATCCACGTGTCTCTTCCTGCCAAGTGCTTTAGCTTTGGAATGTTTTCTAGACTTCACGCTGAGCCTCTCCATTCAACTTAGCTTTCTATCTTTAACTATCCTCATCATACCCTGTTTGTTCTGTGTTAGGCTTAAGAGACCTTTGCATTGTAAATAATGCTTTGGCAGATTTATTTTTAGCCTGTTACATTTGGATTTGACTGAGCTCAAAATGAGAGATGTCACCATTGCGTGCTGCCTGAAAAGGGCATGTTTGCTTGTATTTGATAAAGAATGTTTTCCAGTAAAGATAGTGAACATACTAAGATGGGAAACAGATTCCTTTACAGGTTGAAACTTGCGTGCACTATGGAATTCCACTTATTTTGCAAGAACAAGTGACAAGAAAATGAAAGATGCATGCAGTTTTGCTGGAAGATGGCAGACCATGATATATCTGTAAAATAAATAAGAATATAATGTGTTCTCCTGCCTCCTCCAGGGAGGTGTTAAAGCAGGTGTTTGAAATTAAGTGACTTGTCTAAAGCCTAGCCAGTACCAACCACTTAATTAGACTCCTGTAAACTCTTCATTTCCCTCTAGAGTTCTTGGGAGGAGTAAAAATGTTTGTTACTGCAAACCTAATTGTTTGTTTTGCATGTTCAAATAATTGTGATTTTCTAATCATCTTTAATCATTTCACCTTTTACAATCACATGTCCCGAGTGAAAGATAGAATGTTTTGACAACTTTGGGGATTTAATAAAGTGTGCTGATACATTCATTGGAATCTATTGGGATTATAGTGACCTCCTCACCTCCACCCAAATAGAACCATAAAATAATAAAACAGAATAGGTCTTATTTCCCCCAGGTTAGAAATCAGGTATCATGTTACAAAACAAAGCTATCAAATGAGAGGGTATGGATTAGAGTGGGCTTTCCACTTTTGATTCATTAACAGAAGAGAAAAGGTAAACACACTATTTCATAATGATGAAAACAGGGAACACATTAATTGTGGATGACCAACAATGATTGCCATTGATTAGAACTCTCTCAATGAAGTCAATAGGAAAGAGTAAAATCATTTAGTGCAAAAGTGAAATCAAACCCGAAGTATAATCAGGTAATAAATCAATGAGCGGGATTGTACTGTTTCCTGAAGGGTGATAGGGAGCACCTGGTCTGAATGAATGAATTTAGTTTACCAAATTCCCTAATTTACAGGAAGTAATGTATACCCTAAAAGAATGTGGTTCACTGTCCCTCTGTGATTTATGTCACCCTACAAGAATGTTAACTTCCCTTCAGAGCTCCCCCTGTCCTGTTATGTAATGTGGCCATTCCCTCTGTATCTGCCATTTAAGGTTTTCAAAACCCCGCTTGGGAAAGTTGGCTAGTGAGCCCCTTCATAGTTTCCTGAAGGCTTTAATCTAAGTGTGGGCCGCGCTACAGGAGGCCAGCAAGCTCTGAAACTCAGAAACTAAACTAGAGGCCAGAGTCTGCTGCTGGCAAGTCTAAGAAGCCTGAGGCCCTTAGCATAACGAGTATATATCTGATTCCTGTAAT
This sequence comes from Cavia porcellus, assembly GCF_034190915.1. Taxonomy (NCBI): domain Eukaryota; kingdom Metazoa; phylum Chordata; class Mammalia; order Rodentia; family Caviidae; genus Cavia; species Cavia porcellus. The sequence goes on from NW_026947506.1 coordinate 23,401,276, forward strand.
AAGTATTGTGATGGTCAGGCCAAATCCATACCCTCAGGCTATGCTATAAGCTCTCCATCAAGAACTGGCAAAGTGCCTCACCGCACATGGGGGTGGGGCATGTGTTTCACTCAAATACTGAAAAAGAGGTAAACACAAGAGACTAGTCATTTTGGTAGGATGGAGAGTTTAGTTGGGTTCTGTTATTGTTTTGGTTTTGGTTTTGGACTTTCATGGAGTTAAGATGGGTTATAGCGTTATTACCATCAACTAGTTTAGGTATGGAGGACCGGGTACAACAGCACTGGGTTCAAAAGAGTGAACAGGCACAAGTCCACCCTAGACAAAATGAGTGCTCAAAATGGGTGCCAGAGGCCGTTCCAAAATTCAGGTGGCTAATGGTTTCCACCTGCTTAGAATGGTCTTGAAACACTGCAAAATTGACTTTCCTTTTTTCATAAGAGAATAGGAATTGTGTGTGTGTGTGTGTGTGTGTGTGTATGAGGCTGTATTTCTAAGCAAGTGCTCATGAGCACCCTCCTCCTTGCCTGTGTACGTTTGTCATAAAACTTGAAAGAAGCGCATGTTTTAGCTGGAGGGGAAGCTTTTTATAGCTGAGCTATAAATCACTTCAAGGACTGATTTTCAGTTAAGAGCTGACAGATCAGGAGTGAAGTGACCATGCCAGGAATGCCATTCACAGAAGACTGGAGCACCGTCTCATTTGTCATCTAAAATGAAAGTGATATGTTCGTGGGGAAGCCGCGTGAGCAGGCAAGATTTAGTGTTCCTGTCATTTGCACTATCTTTGGCTGGAACTAGAAGGAGGTGTTAGTATGATGTCATATATAATATTGAGCAGGAAGTGATTAAGCAGTTGTGTATAGAGCTACTGTTTGGGGTAGGGCAGAAATGGAAATGCTGTTTATTGTTGCACTAGTGGTGTCTGGCTACCATACTTCTGTTCAATAGGTGATCCATCTGCAGCTAGGACTCTAAGAAGTAAGCGGTTGTATCTGTGTGGCAAACTTTATAACCTTTTTCCTTCATAGGATGAGAACTCCATGGTTAGAAACAGAAATCAGACCCAGATTTCTCTAGCTAGAGGTGGAATCTGTTTAAAAACAAAGTTAAAGCTAAAATCAACAAAATAACATGGAGATGTCTTAGTCTGTTTTCTGTTACTAATAAGACAACACCACAGTCAGAGTAAATTATAATGAAAAGAGGTTTTATGGGAGGCTCATGGTTCTGGTACCAGGTCAAGGGCATGTATGTAGTGATGACTTTTTGGCTAGAAGAGTCCAGAAACCATGCAAAGCATCATGTAGCCAGACACAGACAGCAGGCAGAGACCTAGCCAAACTAGCTTGTAGAGCAGATCCACTGCAAAGATTACCTATGAAATCTTTAATCCATTCCTAAGGGCACAGTCCTAGTTACTTCTTAAGGATTCTATCTACCATACCCAGTTCCACCTCTCAGTATTCATAATGGGCAATTCATTTCAACAGAAGTTTCAGAGAAGAAAAGCAATGTTTAAATCATAACCAGTCAACAGCAAGGCTAATAAATGTCTGTCGAGAAAGACTCATCTTTAAGCAAAGAGATTAAGTCATAAATCGTTGAAGCAAGAGGTGGACCTCTTTGCACTATAGGCCCAATATTCATGAATGATAGAGGACACACATGTCTATGCCAGATAAGAACTCATCTCCAATTCCCCTTTTAACACTGGTTTTTGAGTGCAAAAGAAGTGGAGGCCTATAACAGAAGTCACCATGAATTTCCCTTAGAGTTCACTTGCTCCAACTAGATAAATCTTGAGTGGTGATGTGAAACTCAGACTCTTTCAAAAAGAGTGGGTTAAAAACAGAACACTTTAAGAAAATAATTTGTTGCAAAAATATGTTGTTTGTGGTTATCAATTGTTTTATGGAAAATCAAATATTAAAATAAGAGTTTATTCCTAGCAGAAAAAAATCATGTACATTGTGCATGATTTATTTCTGCTAGGAATAAACTCTTATTTTAATGATCACATCATGATGCATGACCACATCAGTTTTCCTGGGGGACAGTCCCACCAAAAGGCTGTGGGTGCCGAGCTCCATCCAGTATTAGAGGTTCTTGCTGAAGAGGCCTCTCTTATATCCTGAGACAGTCCAGACTTGTCCTCCAAAGTGACTTCGCCATCACTTCTTCGGACATCAGCTTCTCATCATCTTCTTCAAATGGGGAGATGTGGCCAAGTTCAGGGAAGTGTTCATCATTTTCTGTATAGTATCTTCTCTTTAACTACAGCTGTGACTTCCCCCCAATTTTTTCACCTCAATTGTATGAGGTGATGCTTGGCTTGCTTAGTATCACTCTCTTATTTATTTTTTTCTCATTGTTGAGACAAAAATACCTGATGCCCAAAGTTAAGAAAGGAAAGGCTTATTTCTTACAGTTTTTGGAGGTTTTAGTCTATACTTAGTCAGCTCTGAGGTAGCAAGGCATGGCTGGGCCAGCCATTTATGGCCACTGCAAACACAAAAGCTAAAGCAAAAGAGAAAGACCTGCCTTTTCCCTGCCATTACATATATATTGTCGCTCTGCCCCTAGGTGGGTGGAACACTTACATCACCAATCCCAGCACTAGACAACAAACCAATCACAAATGCTAAATTTGGTCACATTCATTTTACATGAGCCCTGCGGGGGAGGGGGGCAAAGGAATATATAATTTATAACGATCAATTAAGAATAAAAACAAAAGAGACACAAACAGAGGGAAATCATATGTGTTCAGAGAACAAAATTTTTGCATATACAATTTTTAAAAGTGTTAATTTTTCCCCTCATTTTAGTCTTTTTTTAATCAGTACCAGGGATCGAACTCACAACCACAGGCTTGCAAGGTAGGTGCATATGCCGCTGAGCTAAATCCCCAGCCCCCCGCTCATTTTAGTCTTATATGTGGGTTCTAACACATGATTTATACGTACATATATGTATAAATACATAACTATGTACTATAATTATATATAATGTAATGTATAATTACCATATATGCAATATAGTATAATTATATTACCATAGTATAATTACCATATATGTAATATAATGATTTATACATTATATTACACATACAGATACATTTAATTTATACATGACTTTATGCATCTATCTAAACTTTGAGTTAATTGAGTAATGGCTGTCATTCTCATTAGAGTTCAGGGTCCATTTGTAGATGCTATCATATGCAAATGTCTGAATCAGCAGACTTGCACTGGTTGTGACTGCCAAGAACCTTTAGCACAGAACATGTGCAAATAAGCAGCATCCTTCACAGGCCATGACCTGGATGAGACTTCTTTCCATCTGGGAATGCAGCATGCTATAATAGTTCCACTAGATGGGACACCTAAGAGGATCAGCAGCCATTCTACCCTGGTACGCCACTATGTGGAAGAGAAAATCAGGAGGGCCATGTCCTCTTTGAATTAAAAGTACAACACTCCGTGGGGAATGACAGTGCACACCTGTAATTTCTGTATTCTGGGAGCTTGAGGCAGGGAGACCATGAGCACAAGCTCAGCCTAGGCAACTTCATGATTTAGTGAAAACTTGTCTCAAAATAATAAGTGAGAAGTGGGCTGGTGATGTAGCTCAGTGTGAAGGCACTAGGTTCAAGCTCTAGTACTAACCACCTTACCCAAAGTAACACTTCAAATCTAAGAAGAGGGTTTAAAGCAATAATTTGCAAATGGAGGTGGGTTTATTTTCCTGACTAGTTTCCTGGGTTATTTCCTTTTCCTTTTATGTCCCAAAGTTGTCTATATTCTTACCACACTGCTTCATTTTTCCTGCCTGCCAGTTAATTTCACTGACTTTACACTTTGGTCAAATTAAAGTCAAAATCAAACCTTTGATCATTCAAGGCTCATAATTTGTCCTATAGTCTTGTCATGAAAACACACAAGTGGTCCAGAGTCCACGAGGTTCTTTTATTTCCTTCTTAGGTCCCCTGATTCCAACAAAGAATCAACTCTGTTAATAGGTGAAAAGGTATGTTCTTTAGGCCTGGGTCTGAGGTCCTCTATGTCTCTTGCCTTTGCTAATGTGTGGCAGGATGGAATATAAAATGCTTGTTGATAGCTTTCTTAGCATCTAGAGTTGCTTCCTCCTTACCTGGTTTCCTTTTCCTGTCTTTGAAGTCCTGCTTAGCCTCTACCACACACTGCTTTCATGACTTTATGCTTTGTCTGCTTTTGGGCGGTTTAGAAACAATCACTGTTGAGTCCGTCTTCCCCTAAGTGAACCTCTCCTGACAAACCAACCAGAAGAAAGACTGCTACCTGGGAGAACTACTCAGTTGCTCCACATGTGCAGGGGCTGCAAAAAGCATTTCCTCCCTGTATTTCCTTTACATTAATGCATTTCAAAATTTAATAACAATGTTCCATTTAGGGAAAAAGTAAGCCGTTTCCTCCCAATGAGGCACATCATTACTTTTCCAGTTGCTAACATGGATGTGTGTGCTGTCCTTCATAATATGCATGCTGCAAATGCCCCAATCAAACAGAAGCGATGTGAATTATTTCTCCAATAAACTGCACACGATCTTGTGCTGATCCAAGAATAGTATGTCATCCAAACCCTAGTAACTGATAACACATATTTTTAAAGTTCCCGGCTGGGTTGGAAATGTGGTTTATAATACCTCTTTTCCTCTGTGTAGCTCTATTATTTATTTCAGTCAAATTCCTGGGCATTTCATGTTTAGACTCCTTATAAAATAGTAGCAAAACATTGTGGTTAAGGGTTTGGGCTTTGGAGTCAGAAAGATCTTGAAATTAAAGTCCAGGATCTGTTGTGAATGGACACAAGGATTTCTGAAACTAGTGTGTCTACTATCAGTCTTAATTTCTTCTTATGAAAGTAAAAGCAATCATCAAGTCTGCCCCACAGTAGCTGTCTTTTTGAGTATTGGAATAAAAAGCAAAGGAAACATCAATTATACATAATGTCTAGGATCCAATCAGAATTTAACTGTATTCAGTTGTTTTAATCATATAGCATGACAAGTATACTCCATTCACAGAGAACACAGAAAGTTCGTCATTATTATAACTTCCTAGGAAAATATTCCATTCAAATATTATGGCTTAGATCTAAAATGACCCTTAAAATCTTATATGTATGATAGATGAGTGGATCAGGGGGGTGCTATAGTCATCAGTGGATTAATCTATTTATGAATTCATGGTTGATCTGCTCTTGGCTGGTAACTTTGTGGGAGTGATCTGGAGAGCTTCATCCTGGTCCTTGATCCTCCCTTCTCTCTCTGATTCCAAGTTGACACAGGATAAGTAGCTTTCCTTTGTCATACCCAATCTTTCCACCATGCCATTCTTGCCTTAGATCTAGCTGCCCATGGACTGAATCCCAAAAAACTATGAACCAAGTAAATCCACTCCTCCTGTAAGTAGTGGATATTGGGTGTTTTGTCCCAGTGATGGGAAATCTGACTAATACACCCACCTTTGAACTTTCATTCTCCTTGACTGTCCCCTAGCTCTGATTTTTAATGTTACTGTCAGCCATTAAATGCCATCCCTGACCTTTCCTTCATCTTTTCCAACTACATCAGCTCATAGTCGTGCCCTGTGAACTGTGAATTTGTTTCTGTCCATGTCCATAGCCTGTTTTGTAGCCCAGGTCCTCAGTATCTCACCCCTCTTCTCTATGAGCCTGCCAATTGGTTTACTTGTTTTTGGTCCTCCCCTTCAACTCCTCTATAGAACCTGGTAATTGTTCCAAATCAAAAACTGATTAAATTATCCCCCAGCCAAATTTCTGCTTCAAACCCTTCATCTATCTTGTTCTCAGACCAAAAAAGTGACCACAGTCTACCAGGTTCAGGGAGAACTTGAGTTGCTTCTCTCTCTGAATTCATATGGACACATCACATGCTGCTCTGAATTTCAACCATGCTAGTCTCAAGCTCCTAGAAACCAGGAAGCTTTGATGAAGCAATGATTTATTTTTTCTTCCTGCACATTTTTTAACATTTATAAGCAGGAGAGAAGAATTCAAAGCTTCCTTTTCCTTCCTAAGGGCATAAAAAGGTTTAGTGATTTCTTGTTTTCCCTGGACATTGCAAAGTCTCATATGAAATGTCAAAAGCAAGCCTAATATATTATTAGAATTTGAACGAGGCCCAAACAACTTTGGTATTTCCAATAGGACTGAAATTATTAAACCAACAGCCAGTCCCTTAGCGTGTGTGAACTTTAATTTCTAGGCCAAAGTCTAGCTAGAAATGTGCTGACATTTTGAAATCTTATATAGCAGAAAAAGATAGTGCAGTGTTTTGTGACCTCAAAAAATGTTTAGTTTGGGATTCACTTTCAGGTGTCAAAGCATCTGAGGTGGCAGTGAAGGATCCAAGGGGAACACATAACTCAGACAAGCCCAGGAGCTTCAAAGCACCATTGGAAGAGAGATTTGAGATTTAGAGTAAAATTTGTTCTATAATAATTTCTGGGTGACAATCCAGCAGAGTTCTCTTCCTCTCTCCCTGCTACTATGCTAATATCTCCATTTTGTTTGACACTCGTGGCAAAAGCCCAGAGGTAACAGAAAAAGAGGCCAGAACATTTTTGTGATGGGAGCTTACACTGTTGCAGGGCTTTGAAGAGTACTAGGACATCTATCATAGAGTACCAGCTCCCCAAAATGCCACTATACTCTACTTGTTGCCCATCATGAGAATTTTTGGGTCTTCTAATACTTACAGGAGTCATCTCAACTATGTGGTCAATGCTTCCACTATTCCATCTGACACTTTGTGAGGTGAAAACTGGAGAGGAGGTGACAGGAGGTGGTTGGTGTGTGTAATGCTGGCATATGGGCTGTCTGAACTGCCTCTCTGTCTTTATCTAAACTTCACAGGCTTGAGTAAATTGCTTCAGGAATTGTTATTTTTTTTTTCAATTCAGCCAGTTGATTTCAACCATTGAAGATATTAAGCCTCAAAGATAAATTGTTCTATGAGTGGCAATATCCATTGACCAATTTATGACAATGAAATGTAATAATGAGTTTGGAGACTGAAAATCTTCAAAGATCCTGTATTATTTTAGTCTGTCTCTCATGTCTGTCATAACACTTTCTGTTTCTCCCTTCTAAAAGTTTATGCCACCTATCATGATTGGTTTAATATCTGATTTCCTGCTTTACCAGAAAGTTCTGATGGGCTGAGGAGACTTGCCCATTTTATTCACTGTGGTTTCCTCATAGGATGGCTCTATAGTAGATGCTGCATAATTAGTTTAAAGAAGGATAAATAAAATAATCCATAACCAGAAAATATGACATAAAATGAGTCTCTTATAAAGTTTGTATGGAGTTTGAAAGGTAAAATTTCCTGCTGCATTTTAACTAGAGCATTTTAAAATATCCCTGTATATAGTATTTATATAAAGATAATGGTTTATAACAGTAAAAATTGCAAGAATTAATAAGCTTGACTTCATTAAGTTTGAATTTTCTGCTTTGTGAAAGATACTGTCAAGAGAGCGAAAAGCAACCAATGGCTAGGAAAAAATGCATATCCTATAAAGGACTGCTGTACAGAATACAAAGAATTCTTAAGGTTCAACAAGTAGAAAACAAAAATTAGTTTAAAGATGGGCAAAAGACCTGAACAGACACTTCACTGAAGCAGATATACAGAGAGCCAAGAAGCATACGAGAATGTTCTCCACATTATACATCATCAGAAAAATACAAGTTAAAGTGAGAGAGTGCTTTGATACCCTGTTGAATGCCAAAAAACCAGAGTCCTGATGACATCTTACTCTGGAGAGGATGTAGAACAACAGAAACTCTTATTCATGCTAGTGGGAGTGCCAGATGGTACAGCCAATTTGGAAGAAAGTTTGGTGGTTTCTTACAAAACTAAATGTACTCTTACCGTATGAAATGGCACTCATGCCTCTTGGTATTAGCCCAAAGAAACTAAATACCTATGCCTGTGGGGGAAAAACCTGCACATGGATCCTTCTGACAGCGTTATTAAAAATTGTGAAAACAAGCTGGGGATTTAGCTCAGCAGCATAAGCGCCTGCCTTGCAAGTGTGTGGTCGTGAGCTTGATCCCTGGTACCGATAAAAAAGAAAAAGACACACACACAAAAAAAGAATTTGCCTTCTCACTCATTAATTGGAGTGGCTTTATTCTGAGCTGTTTGATACTATTGCCTGTGATGCAATGAACAGCTATTTTGAAGAAAATAAGACATCATAATAGCTAATGCTGATTTAATACCATCTTGTTTTAAAGCCCCACAAAACTAAGGCTCTTCTGTCTCCATTAGTTTTATCATGTTGTATCTTGCTGGATTTTATTATATGTGATAGTATAAACAAAAAATGTTATAGGCAAAGAGATAATATAGAAACCATTGTTCATTTTTCTGTTAGCTGGTTCTAAATACTCTTCAATGCTTTCATCCACTTGAATGCTTTTACACTGCCTCGATATGTTTGATGCTATAGTATATGAAGTTATATTCAAATATTTCAAGGAAAAAGACACTATGGTAACTACTATTAAGTCGGGTTATTTGGTGGTAAAGCACTAGATTGCTGAAACTGTCATGCTTTGACCTGTATTGTTATGTTGTTATGCCCTCTTTTATCTCAATCTCTCCCTTATTCATTAAAAAATATTTATTGTTTTATTACTTTTTTAAACTAAGGGGAAAAATAAAAAAAACTGGCAGGATATAATATAGTAACTTTTTGGATTTCCTATTAACATGATTTGAAGTCCTATAATACTCCCACTCTCTTGTTTTGACTGATTAGCCTCTGTTCCATTCTGTATGATAGTACCAAGTATCAGAGTATAGGCAACTACTTTGAAGGCAATAACGTTCACTATGATGCCCATTCTGGTTTGACCATTATCCTCTTTTGAAGTCCTGTAATGTTTACAATGTTTAAGTTTTATTGGTCTTGTTCTCTACTGTTTTGTTCAACTTTACAATACCTAATGAGATAGACAATTCTTTTAAGGAAGCAAGAGACATGGTAACCATTGTTGATAACCTTGTACTCTGTTTTTACATCAGGTGCTATGTCTGTCCTTGGTTTTCACTGACAGCTTTGTTTTACCATGTTTGATTTTATTCTCTTCCAAAAAAAATACAATCTATGGGAACAATAAAATCCAAAATGTGTAGATTTTGTTGTAATAAAGAGAGGGAAAAAAAGTGCCCTAAAGGATACAATAGCAAGTGTGTTTAGGTGTGTTAAATAGATGACCATATTAATGTTTTTGAATGGATCATTGAACACAACTGTTTGCAGTCTCACTGTTTGAATGTTCACTTTGTGTGCTTTGATCCTGTGACCTGAACCACTGTCTCCAAGATGATAGTGTGTAATCTATTAATTGGTGATATCTCACTGTTTTTTTTGTAGTTCTGTATTACTTGTACCCTTACACTGTTTTGTTTTGTTCTGTTTTTTGTCTCTTTTTCCTTTTAAATAAAAAAATAGGGAAAAATTGTGAAAACATGAAGAAACCAAGAGTTCTCTCAGTAGGTTAATTTGGAAATAAACTGTGATATAGCTATCCAATGGAATATCACTCAGCACAAAGGAAAGAGCTACAAAGTCATGAAAAAACATGGAGGAAACTTGAGTATATATGACAACTCTCCCCTTTATCTTTGGGTGAAATAGTCCAGGGCTAAATAGTAGATCCTCGAAACTAAGGATAGTGCTGAACTCATATAGATGAAGATTATTTCCTCTATGTACATATCTATGATGGAGTCTAGTTCATAAATTAGGCATGGCAAAATATTAATCAAAACTGATAATAAAATAGACTATAACAATATACTCCAGTTAAAGTTAGATGTATGTTCTCCCCCTTTTCAAATATATTACTTGAATACAAGCAATGTGATACCATGATGGTTCATTTGTTAACCAGAGATTAGTAGTATATACTACTAGTATGTAGTATAGTGTGTAGCATATACAGCACAGATACACTGGACAAAGCGATGACTCATATCCCAGGAAGGACGGAGCAAGACGATTTGAGAGCTTATCATACTACTCAGAATGGCAGACAATTTGAAACTTGTACCTTGTTTACTTCAAGAATTTCCCAATTAGTGTTTTTGAACCATGGTTAACCCTGTATGGCTAATACTCAGAAAGTGAAATTATAGGTAGAGAGCAGAGACTACTGTATTGTTAAGTAAAACAACCAATCTGAAAAGGCTACATTTGTTTAATGCTAACTAGATGATGTTCTGGAAAAGGAAAACCTACTGGTCAGGGTTTGTGCAGAGAACAATTAGAATCAGGTCATCGAGCTTATGATATTATTTTTATGATGGTCACCCAGAGTTAACACAAAGAAATGCAGGAACTCTATTCATGACACTAAAGACATAGAATATTTAGCCAAGGGCCTGAACCCCACAGCAATGTCCCACATGAGTCCAGATAAGGGCCCAAGAAGGACTCATGCCAGTCTCTTTTATGGATCCGTGCTGGGAAGGCCCAAAGATCAGCAGTGGTCTAAGCTGCAGAGTCTATTCCAACAGGGTGAAGGAGCTCTGCTGGTAGGTTGAGGGCTCTACACTGCAGCCAAGAAGTCACACTCACAACAAAGACCAGAGCTGTCCCGAAAAGCACCACAGCCATCCTCTGACAACAAGCACAGTCAAGTACATGCCAGGAAGCCAGCATGAGGAGTTCATCCTGGAGGCCAAGTGGCACATGTCTTCTCTTCTGGAGTTAGGAAACAATGCTTGATGTGAGGATCAAAGCTTCTCCAGGAGAATCAACGGCTCAAACGGCTCAAACAGTGACTCGTAGGAGAACCCTCAATGCCTCAACGCACCAACACGTCAACTTATCCATCTCCATCTCTCTATGCTGGCAACCTTTCTTAGATGGAACATGTACACTCAGCAGCGTGGTGATGTAAGCCAGTTGGCATTAATTTGATCACCAATTTTTAATTCATAGAACCTACAGAGACTGTAAATAAGGCCAGTCATTGTCAGGGATCAGGAAAGAGGGGAAAACATTATATAGATTTTCAGGACTAAAAGTACTCCGTATAACACTATAATGTTGGAGACATATCATATATTTGTGCAAAACCATAGAACATACAACATCAAGACTGATTCCTAATGTCACTATAATGATGATAATGATGCATCACTCTTACACGTAGATCATTTGTGACAAATGTACCACATTTGGGCAATATGTGGGCAATATGTGAAGTTCTGCATGTTGAAGATCTAGGGACATATGAAAAATGTGCTGTACTTTCCTCTCAATTTTGCTCATGTTTAAAAATTGCTCTAAAAGTCAAATAAAGACAATAGAAAAAACAATAAAAAACACTTAACAAACAGAAAATACAGCTGATACAGTGGTGTCAAAGAGATTCATATGCATTAAACTATATCATGACATCTGATAAGAAGTAGCTTCAGTTATTTTTTTATTATATTCTTAGAAAGAACTGAGAGCCAATGCTAAAGAAGGCAACATAAGAAGTACGTTTTGATGCTTGCTCTGTCCAGGGTTGTAATAGGGACCCAAAGACAGCTGAATAGGGTTTTATAGTAGCCCTGAAAGAGACCAAGAGTTGGGCAATATTAAAAAGGATAACTAGAAACACAGGGCAATTGAATGTCTCTGGAGAGAGGGGATGACTAATTATTACATTGAGTATATTCATCCAAAATGCCACAGTACAGAGGGAGGAGGGAGAGATATCCAAAGCCTGGAGAAGCCCAGGAAGGTTCCCAACAAAGCAGTTGACCCTGAACTTAGCCCAGAAGGAAGAGTATAACGTGGATCCATGATTACAAGGGACAAATCAGATGGCCACACTTATTCGTTTTCTTAAATGGATTCTCAGATAGCTTGATTTTCCTCCACCTCTGAGAAAAATGTAGGGGGAGTTTGAGTCAAGTTATTAGCTCTTTCCTCCTTGTGTTTACTTCTCCAGCTAAAAAATGAAGATACCATTTGCAATATTTCTCTCCTACATAGATTTGAAAGAGTTATAGGATTCTATACAACTTTGAGGGTCAACTATGTGAAAAGCAAATTTAATCATCACTGTTATTTGTTGTTTGTTTTTATTATCATTATTATAAAGTAACCCCTAGGGGAAATCTGATTTTTATGTGGTCACAACCTGCCCAAACAGTTAACTGTCTCACTGTGACCCACCTGGCTACAAAGGCCTAGCAGAAGCTTGGCCTTCTAGATCCTTCTTAGCAATTCTTGTGATTCCCCATGACTCTCTAAGGACTGTCTGGAACTTGTTCTCTGTCACATTTTGAATGAGACCAACTCATGGATAAGTTTATATGCTTTTGTGAGCACATACAATGTATTAAGAAAGGAATTACCAATATATAAACATTAGTAAAACTGAGAGAGGAATCTAGAATTTTGGCTTCCCTTCCATATTGGTAATGTGCCAGTATTACCACTGGCTGCAATGAGAAGCAATTAGTCCATTGAGTGTGCATTCATATAAACACACAAGGCCTTTATCCCTATGGGCTAATGTCCAAAAAAAAAAAAAATCCGTCTGTATTGTTTGTTTGTTTTCCAGCCTTTGTGGTTTAGATCTAAAATGTCAAAGTCTCATGTGATTGCACGGTGATTGGACCATGGGGGCAGTGTACTCATCGGTGGATTAGAGCACTGACACATTCACAGCTGACTTGCTATTAGGAGGTAGTTCACTAGGGAGTAACTTGAAAGCATGATTCTTCTTTTGCTTTTCCTTCCTGAGCCCACAAGGTGAGTAGCTTTCTTCTGCTTTATCCTTTCACCATGGTGTTTCTGCTTTGGAGCCAGCCAACCACGGGATGAATCCTCTGAAAAGCATGAAACACAATAAACATTTCCTCCTTTAAGTTGTGGATTTTGGATATTTTGTGCCACTGATGAAAATGTGGCTAATGGACTATGAAAAATACTCACCGATCTAGAATAAGTTACCTATAAGAATTTCATTGGGTGGGGTGAGGGTCAGGTCTGCATCAAGCAGGACAAAGGTGTTATGAGTAGTTCCAAGTCCATGGAGAGCACACCAAAAGCAGAAAGACATAATCTGAATTTAGAGGGTGGAACCTGAGGCCAGAGTCAGATGCCTCCTATTAAAGAATGAGAATCAACAGCAAGAGGTATGGCACCAATTCCAGGAGCCCTAAGCATTTCCCAGGGTACGCCCTGCAAGGGCTTTATGTATTTTGATTAGATTCTTCTGACTTATACATTACAAATACTGGAGAAATAACATACTAATGTTCTCTTCCAAGTGTATGCACCTACACCCAGAACCAAGTTGACCACTTGCAATTCTGTGATAATCATTGTGGGTTGGGGTGGTGCACCATGTTCAGAGAACCTCGGGGATTTTCTACTGGAAAATGTAAAGCCAGGATGGAAAACTACCCCAGATGAGATGATCTTCCTAATGATGCCTTCTACTTAGTGATCTCAGTCTGACTCCATGCATAGAATGCTTTCAAAGTAACAACAGCCCATTCTCTGGAGGCTCCTTCTTTCTCTTTCAATTTCCTAAAACAGCACCTTGGTGGCTGAAGGCAACTTACTGTCTCAGGGTGAAGAGATTGGCACCTTTGGATTTCTTCTGTTCTCCTGGTTAAGTGCAACTCAAGATGTGGCAAGCACCTAACAGTCTCACTGGCTGACTTGGTTTCAGTATGTCTTATGTCTTAGTTACTTTTTACTCATTGCTGAGACAAAATACCTGAAGCTCAAGTTGGGAAAGGAAAGGTTTATTTCTTACAGTTTTTGGAGGTTTCAGTCCACACTCGGTTGGTTCCAAGGCAGGCGGGCATGGCTGGGCTGCAGTTCATGGTGGCTGCAAACAGCAAGCAGGAACCAGCAAAGAGCAAGACACACCTTCTTCCTGCCATTACATCACATCCTGGCTCCACCCCTTTGTGGGTGGAGCACTGACACCATCAATCCAAGCACTAGACAATGAACTATCACAAATGCACAATGCAAACTCATGAGGCCAGGGGGCCACAAACATAAGCCATGACATCTTATGCCCATGCTGTGACTCACAGTCATCTCCTCCACATGTCTTCTTCCTTTGATCTAGGCTAGAGTAATTTGCTGTGCTCCATCACAAGGGCCCCACATCAACCCCTTTGGCTTCAGAGAACTTCTAGGAGCCTGAGTCAATATGGGTCCTGTCCATACCATAGGAAATTAGTGTGGTTTTCTAAAATGCAACAGACCACTACATGTGGGACTGTCAACTTATTTTGACGTGATTTTGGTCTGCTGGTTATGGAGGCAGCCTTCAAGACAATTGTCTCTCAGAGTTTTATTAAAATTGGTACATGCATCCTTCCCTCAGTTTTCCCACAACTGTCACAGGTTCCTATGATTTCCCATCCCTGCTTAGTTTGCCTCTGTTATGGTTTATGTCTGGATGTCTCCCCCAAAGCCTCATGCAGTCTTGGGGCCAGGATTCTAGACTGACTGACTGATTTGTGACTGACTAGGGTACAATGCTGGGATTATAGGTGTGAGTGCTACACCCATCCTAGGGTGGGTTGCCTGCATACAATGTACAGGATAGAAACAGTCTTCTTTTGTGCTCCTCTCTCTTTGCTCTTGTTGCTTTTGCTCTCTTCTACCACCATTAACAGTTGTTCCACTGCCCTGTGCCTCTCTGCTTTGAATCAGCAGATTGTGGATGGAAACCTCCACAAACTGTGAGCTAAATTAACCTTCTTTTAAAATTTTTTACATTGAGTATTTTTTCTCAGCAGCAGAAGAAAAGCAACCAGCATGGCCTCTTTCTCCATTTCTTCTGCCAGAATCTCTGTAGTCAACAGGAGAGATTTATGTTTACTTTTTCTCCATGCCCATGTTGTATCTTTTTTCATCATCAGATAGGAATCTGCCTCTTTCCTTAATAGATGAGAATGTTCAGATATAAGACCTAATTCAGGAAAAAAAGTGTGATTTTCCTCGATACAAGTTAATTTTTTCCCAAATTCTTCTTTTCACATGATCTTATGTATTCCTATTTACTTACTTTTCTAGATGAAAAAGCTAGTTTTATAGACCAGGAGAATTATTTTTCATGTTATATCTTTAACCTTTGTAGGCAAGTGGTAATATCTTAGACTTGTCCAACCCTATAAAGAAAACTTCTTTATAAAATACTGTGGACACTTACAAGATATTATCAAGATCATATGTGCTGTAAGAGGAAGAGAGTTGTGCACTTAGCTTAACAGAAACAGGTACAGTAGGCAGCAGGGTTGCTCACAGAAGTTCTAGCTCTTTCTCATTCTCTGTGTAAGAGTTCTCTTTTTCACCTGCCAGGAGCTAACTGTGGCCCTGAGACTTGTGTCATCATCTCAGAAGAGCTGTGAGCGCTGGTTTTGGCTCACTCAGTGTGAGCCAATTTGAACTTCATTGTGGCCATTATGTCCTCTGCCATTGGTTGTATCCTCTGCTGGGCAGTGTTTCTGATCTACTATCTGGAGTGCTAGATGGAGGACATTGTATAGCAGAACCCCATGCAACCCTCCATGGATGCGTGGCTTGAGTGAGGAGTAAGCCTTTGTCCTTTAAACTCTGTTGCTGCATCTCCACAGAACCTATTCCAGTAAATGAAGGGTAAAATCATGGTGAGCATAGCACACTGTCTTACTCACTTTCCCATCACTGGGACACAATACCCAACATCTGCAATTTAAAGCAGGAGAGGTTTATTTTGAGTCAGAGTTTTAGTCCATGGTCAGCTGATTCCCAGGCAGAAGGCATGGTGGAAGGACCTAGACTGAGAACCACTGCTCATCCCAAGGCAGCCAGGAAAGAAGCGTGGAGCTGTCTCTAGGGACCCAGTTCCGATCAGGCCCCACCTCCTAACTGTACTTCTGAGCAATGAGAACAGTGCCCCCATGAACCTATCATCTTCCAAACAAATGACAATTCAGGTGACATTTTAGACATAAAACATAACACCGTCCCTCAACTTGAAAGCTTTTTTACTCTATTGTTCATTTTCTTAAATTTTGTATATTAAAAAATTTATTCTTTTAGAAAACAGATTATAAGTCCAAAAGCAATCTTATCAGGAAAACAAGACCATACACAATATTGTGAATTAATATATAATTACATAATGTAAATTAGTATAGCCTTTAAGGAAAACAGTACAGAGGTTTTTCACATAGATTTTCACAAAAGTGCCACATGACCCAGCAATCAAGCTTTGCCCAAAAGACACAAAATCATGATCTCAGTGTTTACTGAAACACTAATCACAGCAATCAAAATATGGAACCAACCTAAGTGTCCATTGACGAATGGATAAAGAAAACTGTAAGTAAAAGGTTATCATTTGACCACAAAAAGGATTTCTTATTATTCATGACAACTTGAATGAACGTTGAGTACATTATGCTAAGTGAAATATGCCAGGCTTAGAAAGACAAATACTGCAGTGTCACATAGGTGAGGAAAAGAGCTGATCTAAAAGAAAGACACAGTCAAAAGACCATTGTCAGGGGCTGGGGAATTGATTACATGAAGAGATATTGGTCAAAGGGTACAAAATTTCAGTAACATATTCTGTAGATCTAATGTATAGTGTTAATATTTTATTGGTTGAAATTTGAAAAGATTCTGAGTTCTCAACATACACATCGAGGATAGTTATGGGTAGTGATGGATATGGCAGATAATGGATATATTTATATATCTACCTATAGATATATCTCTCTTAAATGTTTTATTTTTACTATGAAGTGCAAATGCATTTCTTATTCATGCGTGTTAACCTTGAATATTACAGTTTTCATGATTCTGTTAAGTATTTTAAAACTAAGAAATTAAGTAACAAAGAAAATTCCCATTGACTGAAAAAAAAATTTCTAGAATAAGGATTGGAAGGAATGAAAAACCACAAATGAGAGAATGACATGAGAGTGGTGCTCTGTGTTCTCTTGTTAGTTGTTGCTCACAGTGTTTCATAAGAAGTGTGGAGCAAGGAATACTTTAGACCTACACACACTTCCTCCAGTAACCCCATTAAAATCCTGCCTTACCAAGCAATGCACAAGAAAACTGAAATGTTTTGAAAAATACTGGGTCTCTAGCAACCAACTCTCTGCATCCTCCCACGGGTTTTCTAGCCAAAAGACACACAGGAATTCAAGTCCTTGTTCCCTATCACTAAGCCTGTTAATTCTTTACATAAGCAATTGTTAAGTAAAGACACTCATCTTCCTAGTTATACAGCCCTGATCTGAAATTTTATGGGAACCAAATGCTCTTAACTATCCCCAGTGACTGACCTGTTCCTGCAGTTCCTTACCCCTTGATCTCTGTCTTGGTTACTTTTCTCTCATCGCTGAGACAAAATACTCAATTCCCAAAATTAAGGAAGGAAAGGTTTATTTAGTTTTCAGTTTGTGGAGGTTTCAGCCCATTATCAGTTGGCTCAAAGGCAAGGTGGCATGGCACTGGGGCAACACTTTGAGGTGGTAGAGGACAGCAAAAGCAACGAGCAAACGCAGGGAGAACAAGCCCCCCTTTTCTCCCTTATATTATAAGCAGGCTACTCCTCCTCCCATGGTGTGTGCAGCACTCACACCATCTCTGTTCCCTCTTCTTGCACAGGATGAGGATGTTTACAAAGTGAGGACCCTGGCTTCCTGCTGAGTCACTACATTAAACTTATAAACTTCTCAAGTTGACACACTGTATCAACCATTATGACCTCCACACCTAGGGAAAAGAAATTGACTATCTTGGTCCCCTTTCTCTTTCTTTTAAAGGATGTTACAGTTTTGTCACTATATATTGGTTATTTATTCCAAGTGTACTTAAAAGAGATATAAAGGAGGACAGAAAAGGAGAATTTGTACTTCATGATAAAAGTACAAAGTAACCCAAGACAGAATAAAATGTTACATGTCACTCGATGGGGACACGTTCTGAGAAATGTGTTTTAGGTGATTTCATTGTTGTGCAAGCAACACAGAACATTAACACCAACGGAGATGAGAGAGTCTCCTATATATGCAGCCTACATAGTGGAACCTGTTGCTTCTATGCTATAAACCAGCACAGCATGTTCTGTATTGAATACTGTAAGCAATTTGTAACACAATGTTATGTACTTATGTACCTAAACATACTTAAACACAGGACATGTTCAAGAAACATATAGTATGAAAGAGAAAGGATTCAACTGTCCAGGCACTCGCACTAGACTCCATATATACTGTACACTTAGGCTACATGAAGCCTATAAAAGCATTCTTCTTCCATTATAATTTAAGCTTATTACAACTTTTTAATCTTAAAAAAAATTTAAGTTAAAAATAGTTGACTCCTTTGTAGTAACACTTTTAGCACACAATCCTATGATTTAACTATATAAAATAATTTTCTTTATATCTTTGTTTTATCAATTTTTGCTTTATTTAAAAGCATTTTTGCTTTTTAACATTTTTGGTAAAAACAATGACACAAGCACATTTATGAGCTTATGCTCACCTGGGGTCAGAGTCATTCACTACCATCTTCTGCCTCCACATCTG
Source organism: Cavia porcellus (assembly GCF_034190915.1). Taxonomy (NCBI): domain Eukaryota; kingdom Metazoa; phylum Chordata; class Mammalia; order Rodentia; family Caviidae; genus Cavia; species Cavia porcellus. The sequence goes on from NW_026947506.1 coordinate 23,419,928, forward strand.
CTCCCCCTAGAAAGTCTTTTGGGCGATAACACACAGGGAGCTATCATCTCTTATGACTACAGGGATCCTGAAGGACATACTTTTATAAGTAGAAGGAGCATCCTAAAATAATGACTAAAGGTATAGTATAGTAAGTAACACAAACCAGAAGCATAATCATTTACTATCTTTATCAAGTATTATTTACTTGTGTTATTTGTGATCTTTTTGTGCTGTTCTTTTACACGACTGTAGAAAATATATACAACAACACACTGCACTGCACTGCACTTGAGAACTGCGAAGTCCTATGACATTGTGGTGGTTACAAGATCACTAGGTAATGGTACTTTTCAGCACTATTCTAGTGTTACGGACTTCCGTCTTCTATATGATCTTTTGTGGATCAAAAACATTATTATTATGCACACAGCTGTGGTAACATGGGAATACACCATGGAATTGTTTCTTCTACATGTGGGCCCAGATCCTAGTTTCCTAAAAATTGCATTAAAATTTCATAATATCTAGCAGATTAGACAAAATTAGTTTAGGGAAAGAGAAAACATTTCTTACAGTATGACTAAAGATCATTCCCAAGAATACCTCACGAAAATAGATTGTTCAAAATAATGATAATGCTGTCTATACAGTATTGTCTACAAACTACAGAATGATTATAATTTCTCTTGGTATGAGAAATGGCATCACACTGATAAAACAACGGATGGGTGGCGCTATGTCTATCTACGTGCTCAACTCTCTAATCAACTCTCTAGTTTCAAGAATGAAATTCAAACTCACAGTGAGGAAAGGATTAGATTTCTGTGGGTTGCTGCTCCATGGTCTGATCAAGCTCTTGAAAGAAATGGGGTAACAATGAATTGGAGAGTATCTTCCTTACTAAATGTGCAATTCAGATATTCTATGTGGCTGAAGAAGTGCAGAGCTGTGTGGTCTTTGTAGCCACCCAATCTGCCCAGTAGAAAGAATACAATGGAATGAAGTTGAGGGATAATTCACAAAACATGTCTAAATGGTCAAAAAATGAGTGAAGACACTTTTGATGCTGTACTAACTTATATGGCCATAAGTTAGGCTAGGGATTTTGTAAGTAAATAAGTGTATGTTATTTGATTCAGGAATTCTATTTCTAGATTGTCTTACTGAGCAATTGAAAAGTGAAAAGATCGTCTATTTAAGAGGATATTTGTTCTATCACTACATAGGCTTGTGAAAAAGAATAACTCCACATGTTCACTCTGAGTTGAACAACCTGACTTATCAGAATCCTGTTGCACACTTGATCATGAGGTCCTAGATGAATATTTATACTCATGGTCAATACTCTTTAAATATTGCTAAATTTTATATAAAACAGTTTATTAAAAGGCAGAGAAGGTAATTTGATTTATGAAAAATAGCACAAGTTGCCTATCACCTGGTGTCAGCACAGGGACTTGGGTAGGTGAAGGAAGAGCCTCCTCTGCTCCCAGAAGGGAGGGGAAACAGAGGACTTTTTTCTCCTTATGAATATGGTAAGGGTCATAGACCCCTGTTGTTGGGTACTTTGGTGCTCTGTATAACGTGAGCTGACTGCACTGTCTTCTATAGAGTAGGCATCCAAGCTCAGGCTCTTCCAGACTCTAAGCAGAGTCCCAACAAGTCCACCAACTGCATACTCCTCTGATGCAGGGCCCCAGATCTCTTAAGCTTTGTAAGTTTCCACAATCACATGGACTTTCTTGAGTCCCCTTTCAAAGGAATAATGGATGAGCTTGACCCAGGTAGCACCTGTGGTCTCCACTTGACCACATAGGAAAATGCACGCTTCCGGAACAAGCCAATGCCAATGTATAGTGCAAGTTGATGCACAGACTTGCTTCTTGTTACTCTGTCCTCTCTATTGTATTTATTTCCTTTGCAAATTAGGAAGAGGTAGCTAAGCAGCTAATGCAGACATCTTCCTGGAGAATGGGGAGGAGGGATCCCTTGTTGCAAGTCATCCCAGCCTACTGTAGTGACACTCATGGGTCTGTCCTCCTGACTTCGAAGAGAGAAGAGCACAAAGATGTCATCAGAAGAGAAGGAAAGAACACTCTTCTTACCTTAAATCTAATCACTGACAAAACCAATGATCTCAATGAATCCTCTTTCCTCCTCTCACATGGACTCTGATGGAAGGAGTGCTGGGATGCTGGACAGTCATTGAGGTACTGACCCCATCACTGGTGACAAAGTGTTTAGACTTAGAGACTGGCTCTTGTTCTATGTGGCCACTCTAGTACTTCCTGATTTCAGCTTTGAGATTTAGGGGAAATTTTATGGGTCATGGGAAAAGCCCCATGTATTATAAAAGAAACATACCCATACTGTACACTTTTAGAAAGAAGCTCCAAAGATTATATATCAAATCTCTATGGGTCTTTATTATATTTGTCTTCTTTCCTATGTTCTTATTTTCTTTATCCTAAGACTTTCTTGCACTCATAGTAGGGAAATTAAATAAGTACCATTTTGTTAAAAATAGGTAAAATAATAAATAATTCATGTACTAGTCATTTGATGATAAATGAAATAGAACAAACTACTATTGCAAGAGCACATCAAGAAATAAAAAAAAATTCACTGGGTGTTGGATGTAGCTCAGTGGTTGAGGCTTATCTAACACACACAGTAACTATATTTAGTCCCCAGTAACCCTCACCAAAATTGGACAGAGGAGTACATATATACTACTAGGACTCTTGGGACAGATCAAGCTCATCCGTACAGGTAGAAATCATACCAGGGTTATGTAGATTCATAGTCTGGAGTGGGGTGGAGGGAGACTGACCATAAGAGGATGTGGGGGGTGCTTTCTGGGTTTATAGTCGAAATGTCCATGTCTTTAAAAAACTATTTTACTTTATTTTCATTTCTTTTAGTTTATTTCTTATTACTATATGTTTGCATTGTACAATGGTTATATTGCTTGTGGGGAGTTGGTTTATGTACAGAACACTTTTTCATCCCTTTTCTTTCCCTCTATCCCATCTGTCCATCTCTTTGTCATCTTCCCTTGCAAATAATCTATCTCCTTATTTCCTAATATCTGTCTTTTATTTTGTTCTTTATATATTTTGGATTTATCATATAAAAGAAACTATGGGGTCTGCAATCCCAGCACTTGGGAGGCTGAAGCAAGAAGATTGTTGCAAGTTTGAGGCCAGCTTGGGCTACAAAGTGAGTTCAAGACCAGCCTGGGCTACATACTATGACCTTGTCTCAGAAAAAACAAACAAACAAACAAGAAATCATAGGATATTTTAGTTTGTGTGTTTGATTTACCATGGAATATTGAAGTTTATATATTTGATTTTCTACTTAATTCTATAGTCTTAAGGTGCATTTGTTGTCCAATAAATGATTCAAGTTTATCTTTATGGCACAGTAGTACTCTGTTGTGTGTAAGTATGGTATTTTCCTTCCATTCATCTGTTGATGGACATAGAGTCTCTTTCCAAGGTTTAGCTATTATTAATTGTGCTTCTGTAAGCATAGACATGGATGTATCAGAGTAATATGATGTCCATAAATTTTGGGGGAAGATACCTACAAGAAGAGGGTCAAAATAGAGATGACATTTCTATTTTTAATGTCTTGAGGAAGCGCCATACTGATTTTCATAATGGCTGTATTAGTTTACATGTCTTTGTAGTAGTGATTAATTGGAGAAGAAATTTATCTAATCTCATTGAATTATATGCTTTTTAAAAGTGAGTGCAGGTCGTTTCATGTAAACCGTGATGTTTAGAAAAAGCTTTGTTATTTTTCTGTTGTAAAGTCAGTGAGCTATGAGACACAAAAGCATAAAACTTTCAAGAGACAACACTGAGATAAATGTGATCCTGGATTTGACAATAGTCTTTTAAACATTACACCAGAAACATCAACAACAAAAGAATGGTGAGTTAGACTTCATCAAAATTAAAGTTTTATACTTTAAAGGACACTATTAAGAGGGTAAAAAGATAACCCATAAAATAGAAGAAGGTATTTGTAAATCAGGGGTCTGGTAAGAATGTATTACCCAGAAAATGTCCAGGGCATTTATAATTCAATAACAAAAAAAAATATTCAGTTTTTAAAAATAGTTGAAAGGTTTGAAAAGTTACTCCCGTAGAGACAGCGAAGTGGCCAAATAGGTCACAGAGACAAGCTCAAGGTCATTAGTTAGTGGGAAGTGCAAATCAAAGCCATAGTGAGATGTTGCTTCACAACTACTACAACAGCTATGGCTCTAAAAAGAAAAGAAAAATAAATACGGGGGAGGATGTGAAGAAATTGGAGCCCTCAACGCTCAGAGGCACCATGTTCAATGACAGAAGCCAGGCCCAGAAGTCCAAATAGTGCTGGGTTCCATTTGTATGAATCCTGAAAGTAGATAAATCCTGGACACAGAATGCAAACTGTGGGGTACCAGAGGTCCGGGAGAGGGGGAAATGGGGACCAATCATTTAGTGGGCATAGTGTTTTCTTTGGGTGTAATTAAAATATTCTGGTGACAGTGTTGATTGCTGCATGATATTGTGGATATACTTAATACCACTAAATTGTGCTTTCAAAGGACTAAAATGATAAACTTAATGTCACATTTTATCACCAAATATTATAATGAAAAAATGATGTATTTTTGCTCCATGTGTTTTCATGGGAAAGAACATGAGCAGAGTTATATTCCTGGTTTCCATTTTTGGTTCAGTCCTCTGCCTTCTTCCTCTGGGACAGCTCTGCCTGAGGACGCCTTCAGGGCCCTGTCCTATGGTGACCATTACCTGTGTTCAGCAAGACCTATAATCAAACAGGCTGACCTCATTGAGGCAAGGAGGCTTCCATATTTCATTTGTCCCTCTTACCACAACACTGAAACTCATAAGAGGCTCATAACACAGACACCATTTTGGCCTACCTGATTCCTTCATCTGTTTTCCCACATTTCCATTTTTAACTGGGTGGTAAGAGACACATTATTTATTGACACTTCTTTCTAAACATTTCCCCTAACCAAAAACTCTTCCAACTATCCTGGTTTTAAGCCAGAAATCATGCACACTACCAACTTCTAAGCTTCTTAATATACATGCAAACACTCCCAGAGATCATTAAAACAACGACTAAAAGGAATATGTATCTTTGAGTAATGTTGCTTACTGATCGGGATCCAAATTAAACTTACAAAATATGCAAATTGGCCTACTCCAAAAGATTTATTAATAGTAAAGTAGTTAAAATGAATGAGGTATTTAGAAATAACATTTCAATCTCATTATTATGCTTTGTCTTTCTTCTTTTCATTCTACATTTCCGCTCTACTGAATCTCACTCTTACTTGAACAGTATAACTTGAAGGAGATTATGTGGGTTTGTGAAGGATAAATATCTTTTAGACCTGAAAAGTTAGGTCTCAATAAATCAATAAGTGCAGTGTTGCATTTTGAACATTAAAAATGAGTGATTGGATTCACCAAAGTATTTCTAAACAAATCAGCATTTTATAAAACTGATGTCAGATTGGGTGTTTTAAAACTTCTTAGTTTCACACCAAAAGAGATCAACAAGACTCAAAATAACTTGTGGATGTAAAGAAGATTTGAGGAGTTTTAGAAAGAGGTAGGAATTGGAGAAAGAAAGTCTGATTTGTGTTAAATGTCTGTAAGGTTTTTTTGGAATGGATAATATATCACAGTTATTGTTTTATTAGCTGTCATTATTGATTTTTTTCTTTTAGTAAAACATCAGAGGTTTTTCATTGAAAAGCACAAAATGTAAGGGTGAGTTCTGAAGGCAGCAGGGTGAGAATGCAGATGGTTAATGTCGGAGGGTCCTTCTCATGCTGAGGCGTGGTGCCCATGAGGCATGCTGAAGACATAGATGGTGGAGATTGCTTGCTTTCCTTTCTGTCCTCCAACTCTGCTAAGAATTTACTGGCTGCTAACGGAACCCTCAGTGTGGTAGAAGTGAAAGGCACCAAGGCAGACTGGGCACCCTCAGGAAATTTCCTCTTTTCTTTCTTTTTTTCTTTTTCTTCATGTAATAACATTCTGGTTGCTATGACTGTGTTCTTGAAGCCTAGGGACTTTTAGGAATACTTTCTACCACTGACGTGAGCTCCAATTTCATATTCTGTATTGTACGGTGCTCTCTTTGTGACAGAGAATCTTGGATGAATGCGTCTGTGGTGAGGAGGGACGTGGCCCCACAATTCCCACACCATGGAGCCACATCCCCGTCCATGTTACTCTTGTAACTGGGGTGTGTGTGAAAGTGTTAGTGATGAATAGGACACACACACTGTTGCC